>NC_059073.1:8205224-13205224 GCF_020497125.1 Mauremys mutica | reverse complement strand
CAGTATCGTACAGTTAAACCCTTCTAGGACCAGCCAGAAAGCTGAGGGAGATGCAGAGTAACTAAGCAGCAGACACACACACACACACCCTTGGCAGCAACCTGTAGAATGTACATCAGAGTAGATTTAGTGGTGGGCTACAAATTTAATCAGACCCCTAATAGCACAATGTTGATTTAACTGACAGGAGGCCCTGAACAGCTAAAATACCTTGTTAAGAGTTTCAGCACTCTCCCCTTCCCCAGCAGCTGGAAGGAGTGTGGGTTAGTGTCTCATTTGGGTTTTGCCCCGAGCAGTGAAACACCCAAGATCTTTCACACTTGTCTCTGGCTAGCTGGTTTATTTCTCTAGCTAAGAGGTGTCTAGTAAAACTTCCAAACCCTATGTCTGGAAGGCATGGATAGAGATGGCTGGGAAATATTGATGGGATGTTAGAAATGTACAGTATAGAGAAAGGTTTCTGGGCGGGGGTGGAAGAAGAAATAAAGGAATAGTAAGAAAATATAAGAATAGGAAACAGAACACAAAGAAAAGGAAAGAGATAATAGAGGAGGGAAAGAGAGGAAACGAACACTGAAGACAATTCACAAAGATAGACCATGGTTCTTTTATAGGAATGCAAAAGAAGTGGAGGGAAGACAGTAAGATACAAGACAAAAGCAAGCGATGTAGTCAGTAGGTTAGTCAGATACTACACAGCAAAATATGTAAAATTAATTTTACTACAGTTTATTGATCAATTTAATAAATTAATTTGTGATACTCATACAGTTCCATAGCTAGTCAAATTCCATTCAGCAAAAATATATCTAGAGGTAGAATCTGTCAAACCTATTCCGTTATTTTCTAATAAACTATTTGACAAGTCCTACAAATTAAATTTTAAAATATGAATAGAAAGTTAATTAACAAGGTAATAAAATTAAATATAGTCCACTAGTAAATAAAGTAAGTTCCCTTACAGTACAGAAGATATGGCCTTGAGGTAGAGGTGGTGTTGGTACCACAGGCATTTCTTTAATAGGCTTAGTCCTTGAGCTAGCATCAGGTAAATTTTTCAAGCCGTTAGGTTGTAAATAAGCTACTTACCTACTATCAGTGTCCAGACCTACAAAGTCCTTTTTTTCAAAAGGGACACACAGAAGTGGGATCTTGTCACCAGATTTATCAGTGGCCCTGTCAAGACGTTTGGATTCCAGTACAATGAAGAGAGATTCAATAAAATCTTCTATTCTCTTCTCCACAGTTTCACACTCATCGTAACTAGGATAAAATGCCACATCTGTGCGGGGCTGTTCTGCAACCTCTCCTTGAAGCCCAAAGACAAACAATCGGGAATCATAGAGTGTAGAACCATATATTTCCTTCTGAAGATGGAATTTTTCAAAAGTTTGGGGCCAATCCTTTGCAGAGGAACAGTCTGTTATGATGATGAGCCCCACAACTTTCCGATGAGTCTGAAAATCCCCCCATTCATTGTTTTCTGGAGGGTAGTGATGTCTATAGCGGATATATAGCACACGCTGGGAGTCACGGACATTAATCTGACTCACGGCTGAAATTCGTTTGTAGATCCTAAAAAAGTTTTCTTCAGGGACAATCCCAACTGGCTGGACCACAACCAGGAGAGTTTGATGGTCCTCAGCACACTGCATGTAGTCAGGAACACTCATTTTGCATCAATTATAGTCTAATAAAAAGAAAAAATATTAATTATTTTCACAGCATCAGAGGAGTGTATGGCACTTTTTTTTTTTTAAAGTAGGGTCCCTCCCCTCACAAGTCTGCACTTCGAGGGCTCAACCCTAAAACCCTTTGTCACACAAAGGGCAGCTAAAACCCCCATTCAGAAATAAAAATCCATAAATAAGATGCAGCTAAACCATAACCTATGAACTTTGTTGCTATCCTTGTCCTTCCTATACCTCCCTTGCCTGGTTTGTTACCCCTTAATGGGTTACCAGTATGTTTAATTTAGAGCCTAATCTTGCAAACACTTATGCACATGCTTGACATTAAGCATATGAGTAGTTCCATTGACTACACAGAGATTACTCACATAAAACAGGGTATTTGCATTAATGATTGCAGGCTCTGGGCCTAAATTAGTAAGTGTTATCTATGCAAGTACTACCATTGGCAACAATTACATGCATTATTCAAAACTGTTTTCCATTCCATAAGCTACCGTGCTAGTTGTTTGAAGGAGCAAAGACTGGCAAGGAGATAGGAGTAGAGATCAGCTATGGACAATATTAAACAAATTTTTAACTCAACTTCAAGAATGACAAAAATACATGCAGAAATATTTCAAAAAGCAGAATTTCCTAAAATGCTGTCTCTGCTGCAAAAGAATGGCACTACCTACACGTGTTTTGCATTTCCCCCATTCTGCCATTACAGTCATATATCTGAGGAAATAAAACGAAAGAACTGTAGAGAAAGGGACAAAGGTAAAGGAAAAAAGGGTAAAGGATCTGTCATGTGTTACAAATGTCTCCAGGGGTTTGAAGAAGAATCATATCCAGTACTGTCAACCTTCTTTCCAAAGAGGGAATCTTACTGTTTATTATACAACAAGATATAATTAGAGCTTATCAGACATTTCAACATAGGTAAAAGCAAGATAAATTAACCTAGGGCAATAAAAAAAAAAGTTGGTATCCTGACTGAGCACCTCCTTTACAAGTTTCATTCCAACATAATTTGAAATGGTAAAGATACTAAACCCTGCAAAATAGTTTAATAATGGAAATTCTAACCCTAATAATACTTGCCATCTGACATGATTTTATTTCTGTCTGTCCATATTTTATGCCACACACATTTTCTGTTATCTGAGCGCTGGCTGACTCCAATAGGAACTTTAATGCTGAACACTTTCAGATCCCCATATGTATGTTACAAACTCTCTCAAAGTGATTCCAGATATTGCTGTTTTACCACCACATCACTACAAATTAAACTACCCCTATAGCAGGGACGATACTCTGCTTTACTTTCCTCTTTCTACTAATTCTGCAGCAATCTTATGCTGTCTATTGCCAAAGATAAACTGAACACATAAAAGGGGTAATCTTAGTGACATGTTGGTGCAGCCATTGCACTGTTTTTAAAAAATTAACATAAAAAAGAGACTTGAAGAGCTCACAAAAAAGCAAAGCAATGTAGAAATTAAGAGGCAAGATTGGTTTTCATCAACTTCTGAGTACGAAGATTATAACCATTCTAGAATTCATAAGGTTTAAATAAGATCTTGCTTTTTGGAGCTATGAGGGCTAAAATGCCCCATAAATTTATTTACAAAGCAAATTCTACATAACATTGTTAATATCAAATTTATGTAACAGTATCCTTAAGACATGTTGAAACACTGCAATAATTAGAGAAATACTGATTTTATATTTAATATTCATATTATTTGCCCCCACCAGAATTAGAGCCCCATTGGGCTAAGTACTATAGAAACACATACAAAGACACAGGCCTGGCCTAAAGAGCTTACAAGTGCCAAAGTAAAGCAAAAAGAGAAGCAGTGATCATGTATGTATAAAACAATTTAAAAAATGTGCATTACTGTAACAGTGTGCAGGAGAACTCAAGTACATCACAAAGACTATTCTAGAACTCAAACATTATGTTTTAGCTTTGATATTGTATTCAACTACTGAAAGTCCATGCTGTCACACAAAGGTAGCATTTAGGCCAAGTAATCCACCATATGTGCAGTCTCCCTCAGACAACCAATGAGGCTGTTGCATGCAAGTTTGCTGTAGAGTAAGGTGATGATTGACTGAGTTAGCTGAAGAAACAGATTGACAAAGCCAGAAAGATACCCAGAAGTCACCTACTACAGAACAGGCCCAATGAAGAAAGTAACAGAACGTCACTAGCTATCACCTACAGCCCCCAACTAAAAGCTCTCCAGAGCATCATCAAGAATCTACAACCTATCCTGAAGGACAATCCCTCACTCTCACAGACATTGGGAGACAGGCCAGTCCTTGCTTACAGACAGCCCCCCCAACCTGAAGCAAATACTCACCAGCAACTACACAACAAAAATACTAACCCAGGAACCAATCCCTGTAACAAACCCTGTTGCCAACTCTGTCTGCATATCTATTCAAGGGACACCATCATAGGACCTAGCCACACCATCAGGGGCTCATTCACCTGCACATCTACCAATGTGATATATGCAGTGGTGAGCTTGAGCGGGTTCGCACCAGTTCACGCGATCCGGTTGTTAAAATTTAGCAGCCCTTTTAGAAACGGTTGTTCCAGGACAACCAGTTCTATAAGGGCTTTATTTAACAAAAGCTCTGGCCCAAGCTCACTTCCCCCTCCTCTCCTGCTCCGCCCCCTTTCTCCTCCCCCTCCCCTGCTTCCCGCGAATCAGATGTTCGCGGGAAGCCTGAACAAGCAGCAGGCAGGCAGGTAAGCTGGGGTGGGAGGGGAGGCGAGGTGCGGCGGGGGGAGGCTCCTGGTCCGGGGTCCGGGCGGCGCGGCGGGGCTCGGCTCCTGGCCTGGGGTCCGCGTCCGGGTCCGGGCGGCGCGGCGGGGCTCGGCTCCTGGCCCGGGGTCCGCGTCCAGGCGGCGCGGCGGGGCTCGGCTCCTGGCCCGGGGTCCGCGTCCGGGTCCGGGCGGCGCAGCGGGGCTCGGCTCCTGGCCCGGGGTCCGCGTCCGGGTCCCGGGGCTCGGCTCCTGGCCTGGGGTCCGCGTCCGGGTGGTGCAGCGGGGCTCGGCTCCTGGCCCGGGGTCCGCGTCCGGGTCCGGGCGGCGCGGCGGGGCTCGGCTCCTGGCCCGGGGTCCGCGTCCGGGTGGCGCGGCGGGGCTCGGCTCCTGGCCCGGGGTCCGCGTCCGGGTCCGGGCGGCGCGGCTCGACTCCTGGCCCGGGGTCCGGGTCCCAGCCCCAGCCCAGCTGGGCCCCCATCTCCAGGCAGCAAGGTAAGGGAGCAGGGAGGGCGTGTTGGATAGAGGGCAGGGGAATTGGGGGGGTGAATTAGTGTTGGAGCAGTCAGAGGGCAGGGAACAGGGGGATTGAATGGGGGCAAGGTTGGGGGGGCAGTCAGAAAGGAGCAGGGGTTGGATGGGGTGGTGGGGGGCAGTTAGGGGTAGGGATTCCAGGGACAGTCAGGGGACAGAGAGAAGGGGTGGTTGGATGGGGTAGGGGTCCCGGGGTGCCATCAGGAATGAGAGAAGGGGTTGGATGGGGTGGCAAGGGGCAGTCAGGGGACAGGGAAGGGGGGTGGATAGGGCATGGGTGGGGGGGCTGTCAAGGAACATTGGGGGGTTGGATGGGACAAGAGTGGGGGGGCATGACCCCTCATGGGGTGAGGAGGAGGGAACTGGTTGTTAATATTTTGGCAGCTCATCACTGGATATATGCCATCATTTGCCAGCAATGCCCCTCTGCCATGTACATTGGCCAAACCGGACAGTCTCTACGCAAAAGAATAAATGGACACAAATCTGACATCAAGAATTATAACATTCAAAAACCAGTAGAAGAACATTTCATTCTCCCTGGACACTCAATAACAGAATTAAAAGTGGCAATTCTTCAACAACAAAAACAGATTCCAACAAGAAACTGCAGACCTGGAATTAATTTGCAAAGTGGACATCATCAAATTAGGCCTGAATAAAGATTGGGAGTGGATGGGATTAGCAAAAACTAATTTCCCCCTGCTGAAACTCACACCTTTTTGTCAACTGTTTGAAATGGGCCACCTTGATTACACTGGCCTCATTAGCACTACAAAAGTCATTTTTCCTCCCTGGGTATTCACCCCTTCTTGTCAACTGTTGAAAATAGCCCACTTCCACCTTAACTGAATTGGCTCGTTAGTACTGACCCCCGACTTGGTAAGGCAACTCCCATCTTTTCATGTGCTGTGTATTTATACCTGCCTACTGTATTTTGCACTTCAAGAATCTGATGAAGTGGGATTTAGCCCACAAAAGCTTATGCCCAAACAAATTTGTTAATCTCTAAAGTGCCACAAGGACTCCTTGCTGTTTTTAGTTAGCTCTGATATCACAATTGTCTATAACACTTGGCCTGGAATATATGCATGCCTCAATGCAGCTGTACAGCGCAAACGTTCTCAAAATGACTGAACTTAAAAATTGGACAGTAACAGACCACGAATCCCAATGATGATTGAACCTGGTGATATTCTAAACAAAAAGAGCTCTCAACCATATTTGTAGCCATTTCCATTGCTTCACATTGACTCAGACACTATAGGCTTCAGAGTGAGAGTTGCAATCCTGAAACTTATCATATAGATTGCAAAATTTCCAGTCAACACATCTTACAAACAATAACATTGTTTAGAGAGCTGTGCCTTTAGAGACTACAGTTATGTTATCCTAAAGATTTATTTGGGTGAAAAAGTGGAAAATTACTGCCCTCCAACTTTAATCTAGTTACTTCTGCAACACTCTGGGTTTAAAAGCCTGGTCTACACTAGGCGTTTAAATTGGTTTTAGGAGCGTAAAACCGATTTAACGCCACAACCGTCCACACATATCGATTTTAATGGGTACCCTTTGTTTCTCAGGGGGGAAGGGGAGTTAACTTGGGCTAGATCTACACTGGAAGGGGAGGGGGAAGTCAACCTAAGATATGCGAATAGCATAGCTGAAGTCAGCGTATCTTAGGTCGATTTACCTGGCCATGAGGACAGCAGCGAGTCAACCGCTGCCACTCCCCCATCGACTCCGCCTCTGCCCCTCACCGCGGTGGAGTTCCGGAGTCGACGGCAGAGCGATTGGGGATTGATTTTATCACGTCTACACTACATGCGATAAATCAATCCCCAATAGATCTGGCGGGTAGCATAGACATACCCTTAGTCACCACTACACTCAATTCTTGATCCTGAAAGGTGCTCAGCATCTCTTGACAAACTAAGCACCCATAAAAGGAAATGACGATCTGAAGCACCTCACAAGTTCATGCCCTAAAAACTTGGAGGGGGGTAAATGGAGGGGAGACTCATGCTCACAAACGATGTAGGAGCCCACAGCAATTATTTTCAATTATTATATGATATGATCTAGCGCAGGGGTCAGCAGCCTTTCACAAATGGTGTGCTGAGTCTTCATTTATTCACTCTAATTTAAGGTTTTGTGTGCCAGTAATACATTAACATTTTTAGAAGGTCTCTTTCTATAAGTCTATAATATATAACTAAACTATTGTATGTAAAGTAAATAAGGTTTTTAAAATGTTTAAGAAGTTTCATTTAAAATTAAATTAAAATGCAGAGCCCCCAGACCAGTGGCCAGGACCCGGGCAGCGTCAGTGCCACTGAAAATCAGCTCGCGTGCCATAGGTTGCCTACCCCAGATCTAGAGGTCTATAAAATCATGAATGGTGTTGAAAAATTGAACAGAGAAGTGTCATTTACCCTTTCCTATAATACAAAAACCAGGGGTCACCCTATTAAATTAACAGGCAGCAGATTTAATTCAAACAAGAGGAAGTATTTTTCCATACTATGCACAATTAACGTGTGGAACTTATTGCCATAGGACGTTGTGATGGTCAAAAGTTTAACTGGGTTCAGAAAAGAACTAGGTAAGTTCATAGAGGATAGGTCTATTAATGGCTATTAGCCAAGGTGGTCAAGAATACAACCAGATGCTCAGAGCAACCCTAAACCTCTAACTGCCAGAAGCCAGGAGGGAAAGATAGGGATGGAGTTCTCCAAATTTGCCCTGTTCTGTACACTGTTGTCTGTTAGAGACAAGATACTGGACTGTGGACCATTTGTCTGACCTAGTATGACAATTCTTACATTCTTATTCCAAGTCCAGGTAGGACCTGGGGTTGCAACCACAACATACGCTGGAAGGAAAAAAAAAAAAGATATTTCTATTATTACTTTATACAACACCCAAATGTGCGCTAGGTAGTTTGAAAAACTACTTTCTGATATTGTTTATGTACTCAAGCAAATTATTCTATTTTGAGAAAGTTATACTGGCTCCCTGATAAATATGCATTAAAATCATTATGTGAGGTCAGCTTATATTAACTGCCACTGGACAGCACTAATACTGTCCCTTATCACAGTACATCCACATTCAGAGCAGAATTTTAAGGGCTTGTCTGCACTTAAAACACTACATCTGTGCCACTGTAGCACTTCAGCGAAGACACTACCTACATTGACAGGAGGGCTTCTACCATCCGTGTAGATAATCCACCTTCCCGAGAGGCTGCAATTAGGCTGACAGGAAAATTTTCCCATGGACCTAGCACCGTCTACACTGGTGGTTAGGTTGGTTTAACCTCATCGTTCAGGGGTGTGGGTTTTTCCATACCCCAGCGCAACACAGTTATACCAATCTAATTTCCTAGTGTAGACCATGCCAAAGACCCTGGGATAGTATTCCTCATTTGACAACTAAGCCTGGTCAATGCTAGGAATTTACATTGGTATAGCTAAATTTGTAAGGAGTGTGAAAAATACACACCACCCCAAGAGACGTAGCTATACAGACCTAACACCCGGTACAGACAGACATTGGTCTCCTGTCAGAGTAGATAGTGTCTACACTGAAGCGCTACAGCTTACCTTAGATTTGCCATTCCTTCTCTGTGGTGCACCTTGTAGAACCATTTATCACTGTGCAAAGTGGGTGTAAAACATTTCCAAATCAGAATGACAGCATTTTACACCTACTTTGCACAGTGATAAATGGTCCCACAAGGTGCAGAACAGTAGTGATTTAGACTCAGGAGCCATTTGACCTTTATGATAGCTTATACATTTTATTACGCAGGTAAGACAGCTCATTACTTTTTCCTTTTTTACTTAAACACTTCAACTTCTCTCTCAGCTGACTGTCTAACATTGACAGTGTTGTTCTTGGTGAGTTTTAAGTGAAGACAGTTCAAATCAAGCAGAAGTTGTAATCCACCTGTGAGTTTTTAGAAGAGAGGCCAGAGCAAGCTAATAACAGATACCAACATGAAGCTCAAGAGTGGAAATGGTGTAGGAAAGGATGGTTTGTTTATTCTACAAACCAGTACTCACACTAAGTTTAAAGCAACTGTCAGGCTGGGCAGGGGAGAGGGGATTTCCTTGAGTTATTCAGTCCAGGAAATGTTTACATCTGTAGTTTAGTTTTCACCCTTTTTGCTCTTTACTTCCTACATTTGCCCTCAGCTTAGGCAACAAAATAGACCAGCCAATTTCACTTTTTCCACAGTGGCTCAGATTCAGGAGGGACTACAGCTGTCAGACAGACCCCACCATAGTTTCCCTGCCCCCTGGACAGCATTGGTTCTGGTCCCCTGGGGTTTGTGTGGCTGACGATGAAAGCCCCACAGGAAGTAACTGAGGGCAGGACAAGGAGGGGCAATGGTAAGAGGGGTACAGGGCATTAAAGGGCAGGGCCCAGGCACCTGGGGGGAGGGCACTAGGGAAAGGGCAGGCTGCTTAAGTTGGGAGAAGGGGGCACCCAAGAAAGGGCAGGGGTTCCAGTCAGGAGGGACTCCAGGGAACAGGGCCCGAAGGGTGGGGGGTACCAGGGAAAAGGTAGGGACCACAGTTGGTGGAGAGAGGGGGACAGGCACTGAGGAAGTGAGAGCACCAGGAAAAGAGCATGAGGGAGCAACGGACAGCACACCAAGGAAGGGGGACAGCAGGAAAAGGGCAAAGGATGCAGTTGGGGGGGGGGGGGACTAGGCACCAAGGAAATGGTGCACAAGAGAAAGGGCAGGGGCCCCAGCTGGCAGGGAGCAGAGGACAGGTTGCCAAGGAAGGGGGCCAGCAGGAAAAAGGCAGGGGCTCCGGTGGGGGGGAGGGGCGCACCAGGAAAAGACAGGGGGCAGGGCACAGAGGAAGGGGACAGCAGGAAAAGGGCAAGGGCCGGATTGGGGGAGAACCCTGGGGGACAGGGCGCTGAGGAAGGGGGCAGCAGGAAAAGGGCAAGGGCCAGATTGGGGAGGGGGGACCCCAGGGGACAGGGCACTGAGGAAGGGGGCAGCAGGGAAAGGGTAGAAGCCCTGGTTGTGGGGGGTTCCAGGGGACAGGGCACTGAGGAAGGGGGCAGCAGGAAGAGGGAAAGGGCCCGGTTGTGGGGGGTCCCAGGGGACAGGGCACTGAGGAAGGGGACAGCAGGAAGAGGGAAAGGGCCCGGTTGTGGGGGGTCCCAGGGGACAGGGCACTGAGGAAGGGGGCAGCAGGAAGAGGGAAAGGGCCCGGTTGTGGGGGGTCCCAGGGGACAGGGCACTGAGGAAGGGGGCAGCAGGAAAAGGGAAAGGGCCCAGTTGTGGGCGGGTCCCAGGGGACAAGGCACTGAGGAAGGGGGCAGCAGGAAAAGGGAAAGGGCCCAGTTGTGGGGGGTTCCAGGGGACAAGGCACTGAGGAAGGGGGCAGCAGGAAAAGGGAAAGGGCCCAGTTAGGGGGGGACCCCGGGGGACAGGGCACTGAGGAAGGGGGCAGCAGGAAAAGGGTAGAAGCCCCGGTTATGGGGGACCCCTGGGGACAAGACTCCCCAGAAATGAACGGAGCGCACCTGCCGCTTGGCGCCCCCAGCAGAAGCCCACCCAGGCGCACACCCCCCTCTAACAGTCCCGTCCACACTCACAGCGCAGCCTCCGCCGCAGGACCCGGTGTCAATTCAAATCCCCCCGCCCGGCATGGGGAGGGAGAGGGCGGCTGCTTCCTGGGAGGGAGGGGGTGGGTAACGCGACGCGGGTCAGGGACACTCACAGCCGCACCAGGAACCGACTCCGCCTCCTCCTCCAGCCCGGCTCACAGAAATGGGGGAGGAGCGGAACTGACGCCAACGGCAGCCCAGCGCCTCGACCGGGCCGGGAGAGCGGCAAAACGGCGCATGCGCCTGCCGGCCCCGAGTCTTTCGCTGTCTTCCCCGTGCCGTTGCTCCTGAGAACGAGGCTAGAGGCTAGGGGCAAGGCGCGGGCGGGGAGGGCGGGCGCTGTGGGAGCCCTCCAAGGGGCTGAGAGAGGTGGGCGGGGTTACGCCGAGGCTGCTGGGTTACCTGCTGGTGTGGCTGGAGAGAGCTGCTGAGATTGGCGGGTTGCACTTCCAGGGGTGCTTGTTCTTTGTGTCCTGAGCAGGGTGACCAGATGTCCCGATTTTATAGGGACAGTCCCGATTTTTGGGTCTTTTTCTTAAGTAGGCTCCTATTACCCCCCAACCCCCATCTCGATTTTTCATATTTGCTGTCTGGTCATCCTAGTCCTGAGCCCTAAGAGCCCCAGTAAACAACCAGGAACCCACTGTGGGAGGTGTTGTACAGACACAAAACAAAGACAGTCCCTGCTTCAGAGAGCTTACAAGGGGGTTGCCATGGGTGAAGCTGCCCCTTGGGGAAACTAGTCTCTGGCCCCGTCTCCTCCAGCCGAGACCATGCCCATGCTCCCTGCTCTCAGCCCCCCATGGCCCCAGCCAGGGCGGAGGAAGGCTGGGAGCTGGGTTGGGGCCACAGCGGCAGGGCTGAGAACTCGGCCCTGGGCAGGGTCGAGCTCTCAGCCTTGGCTGGGAGAGCAGCAGAGCTCTCGTCCCTGGCTGGAGCTCTGATCCCAGAGTCCCTCCCCCATTTTGCCCATGGCCTTACCCCCATACGGCCTCTTCCCCCATACGGACCCAGCCCCATTCCGCCGCTTCCCCTGCCCTCATTCCTTTCCCATTCTGCCTCTTCCTCCTGAGGTCCTGTCCCCTGCTCGGCTTGCTCCTTCTTCCACCCCCAGCGGCCCTGAGACTGGAAAAGCTCTGTGATGGTGCCACTGCCCCGGGGCCGAGGAGGGGGGAGATTTTTCCATGGGCCCCAAATCCGCCACTGTCCTCCACTGATGGCATAAGGTTTGGGGAGGCTTAGCCTCCCCCAGCCTCCATTATGCACTCCCCATGGGGCTTTTGAAAATCTCACACCTAACTACTGTTTAAACTCTGCCTTTCTTAGCTGTGCCCACTTTCCATTCAGCCACATTTCCTTTCTCTCTGACTGTACCCCTTGCTCCCCACATGAGAAAATTGTATTTATGGCACATATACTTACGGTAAAATAGCTGGTGTGACTAAGGGAAGGCTGATAATGAAAAGAGATATCACTTTATAGTGTAATTCCAATAGGTGTCAGAGGTACAGGCCAACGTAAGCAAGCTTAGGCTGAATGGGAGATGACCAAAGAAAACCCAGCAGTTTCAGGAAGCAGTGCGGATGATGCAATATGTAACTATTTAAATATTTATCAAGAATGGAAGTCATTGGTCCAGAGAGAGAAAGTGTGGAATGACTCTGTAGCCTGGTGCCTAGGGCACTCAATCTGACAGGTGAGAGACCTAGGTTCCAATAATTCTTTTTAATTATTTATCCATGGTGGAATAGCTTCAAGAGGAGCTGAGGTAAGTCGAGAAGACTTGGTATAAAAAGTCACTTGCTAATTGGACTCAAGAGCCACGAACAGAGGCAGCCAAGTGGCTAATCGCTCCCTGGTGTTGAGGAGCAGACCTGAGCTAAGCATGGAAGTCTTGGTAGGTGAACTTGAGAGCCTCAAACAGGGGCAGCTAACAGGAGAATCTGAAAACGGAGTGTGAGAGGTTTTCCTTCCAGGTTCAGCGCTACGTGTGATATCAAGATGGACAGCGATGGAACAGTGCTGGTGACCTGCAATGGATGTGCCATGTTCTTTTTCCTGCCTGCAGACAGAAGGGATTCCTGTACATGAAGTGCAAGTTGGTGGCTGTGCTGAAGATTAAGATCCTTGGACTGGAAGGGCAAGTTGAGATGCTGTTGAGAATCAGACAAGCTGAGGAGTTCCTAGACAATCTGGGACACCTCAGTTTCAAGGAAGAATGGAGCTGGCCACTAAGGAACTGGAGAGAGAGAAAGTCAGAAAGGTCTGGCAATTCATAACCACCAGAGGCAAAAGGTCGTGGCAGCATTCTACAAAGTTGGAGACAGACAAGGATAGGCAGACTGTGGCCACCAGAGAGAAGAGAAGCAGGAGGAATTCCACATAGCTATAAGTTTCAAATCAATATCAGGTCCTCAACATGAAAACTATCGAAGATACCTATGAAGAACCAGCAGGTCCAAGGGAAGGGAGAGATGTATGGGACAAATGTAGATGGCAACTTGGCCCAACCTGTCAGAAAATCAAGTCTTATCCACAAAGAATTCTCCAACCATCCCAGGAAGACAGACAGTTCTTGTTGGAGAGACAGTATTCAGAAGAATTGAAAGAACATTCAGCAAGGGACAGGCAGACAACAGAACACTATGCTTCCTTCCTGGAGCCAAGACATGGGATGTCACTCTAAGATTGGATAGGTTTCTGCAGTCTACAGCCAAGGATCCATGGTGATGGTTCATATTGGTACTAATGACACTGTGTTATGGGATTTCTCACAGACAGTAGATGACTTCAGGGAACTCAGAAACATGCTGAAGGAGAAGAGTATCCAAACAATCTCCTCTGAGATCCTTCCTGCCCCACGAGCAAAGGAACACCCAAGGCAGAAGATGCTGGAAGTAAATCTTGCTGGCTAGGTAAGTGGTGTAGGGATGGAGGGCTTTGGTTTTGTGGAACACTGGTCTCCCTTCTATGGGGAGAAGGATCTGTATTGTTTAGAAGGCCTCCATCTCAGTAGAAGGATAACCAATCTCCTTGGGAAAGGCTGGCTAGAGTAACCTGACCTCTGCAGGACCCCACTGGATAGACCTTCCCAGTTTGACAGCTAATCCTTGAGGACTATTCTTTCGGTATGGTTTTTCAACCCACTGTGCATCCAGACCCACCTTATAGTAATTTCATCCAAAGTGTATTTCCCTAGTTTGCTTATGAGAATGTCATGTGGGATTGTGTCAAAAGCACAAGGTAGGATTTAGGTGCAAGTGATCCAGGTGACAGCTTGGTGTATCGAGCTTGAGGAGCACCAGGCTCAGGTGTTGTTTTTGTTGTTAGCAACAAAAGGGAAAATAGAATGTTTGAAGTAAAATATTTCAGGTATTCCGTACGTAGATTCATTTTTCACTAACCTCCTAGAATGGTCAGCCCCACTCTGCTTCCCCTGATTGGAGCTGACTGGGGAGCGGCTAATTAGGTACTTTTGCACCAGCACCTGCTACATCATGTTAGTCTGTATCAGCAAAAACAATGAGGAGTCCTTGTGGCACCTTACAATTTCCACCCCACCATCAACCTCAGTCTGGACCAGTCCACAAAGAGATCCACTTCCTAGACACTACAGTGCTAATAAGCAATGGTCACATAAAAACCACCCTATACCGGAAACCTACTGACCACTATACTTACCTACATGCCTCCAGCTTTCACCCAGACCACATCACACGGTCCATTGTCTACAGCCAAGCTCTAAGATACAACCGCATTTGCTCCAATCCCTCAGACAGAGACAAACACCTACAGGATCTCTATCAAGTGTGCTTAAAACTACAGTTACCACCTGTTGAAGTGAAGAAACAGATTGACAGAGCCAGAAGGGTACCCAGAAGTCACTTTCTACAAGACAGGCCCAACAAAGAAAGTAACAGAACGCCACCAGCCATCACCTACAGCCACCAACTAAAACCTCTCCAGCGCATCATCAAGGATCTACAACATATCCTGACAGATGATCCCTTACTCTCACAGACTATGGGAGACAGGCCTGTCCTCACTTAAAGACAGCCCCCCCAACCTGAAGCAAATACTCACCAGCAACTACACACCAGAAACACTAACCCAGGAACCAAACCCTGCAACAAACCCCGTGGCCAACTCTGTCCTCATATCTATTCAAGGGACACCATCATAGGACCTAGCCACACCATCAGGGGCTCATTCACCTGCACATCTACCAATGTGATATATGCCATCATGTGCCTGTAATGCCCCTCTGCCATGTACATTGGCCAAACCGGACAGTCTCTATGCAAAAGAATAAATGGACACAAATCTGACATCAGGAATTATAACATTCAAAAACCAGTAGGAGAACACTTCACTCTCCCTGGTCACTCAATAACAGACTTAAAAATGCCAATTCTTCAAAAGCTTATGCCCAAATAAATTTGTTAATCTCTAAGGTGCCACAAGGACTCCTCGTTGTTTTTGTTTTATTGTGTAATTGTGAAAGTATACTTGTGTTCTAAGACTTGAAGAGTGTAAGTAGTGACTAATAAAGGATATATTTAATGAGATGCCACAGATATCTATCAAACCCCTATCTATGCAACAATATAAAATATAAACAATATAAAAGAAATACTGTTGCTTCTTTTGCCATGCTTAACACACAGCAGTGGTTTTGTGTATTAATTATTACTAATGATGCTCATGTCCCCAGAAATTTTTATTTACCATATCATCCTGGTCCTGGATCACCAGCAGTGGAGAGCTCCTCTTTGAGCTCCTTCCTGCTCTTCTTCCAGGAATTTTTTTCTTTAGACACTGGCATGGAGTCACACATCCAATGCTCTGGAACAGCTCTGTATGAAGCCTCTATGACTCTGGGTTAGCATGCCTCCTCTCTCTGAGCACAGTCCAGAGTGAGTGGACTCCCTGAGAAGGCTCCTGGTGAGAGACAGGTGTGCAGAAAGCTCAGAGGTGCAGTCCCAGGAGGCAGCGGGGCCAGAGGGCCTAACTCCAGTGAGAGAGTGCAACCTTCACAGAAGGCTATCACACTGAGGGGGGTGTGACAAAGTGGTTTTTTTCTCCTTATTATATTGTACATGAGCCTATGTAAGTCTTACTGTTTTGCATGAATACTGTATGTGCCTCAGTTTCCCTGTGTACTGCATCAATGCCTAGGTGGTGGGAATTGGGTATGTGACTTCTGCTGAGACCCTCGGGGAAAGGTGAGGCCGCTCCAGCTGCCTGCATGTAAGTGATGGCTGATGCCCTTCATAACCTGAGAGCCAGGAGTAGGATGCAACCAGGTGACACTTGAGACAAAGACCAGGAGGAGAGGCAACGGGCGTGTCAGAGTTCAGGTCGCTGGAAGCTGGGCAGTCTGCAGTTTGGGACTTGGAGAGAGGGGAGTCCAGGGCATCCGGCCCGAGGTCCCCCCAAGGTGGACTTTGATGAAAGTCACTGATTTCTGTGCTAGCAAGCTCTGTTCTACACTTTGTTCCTGTCGACTAATAAACCCTTGTTTTACAGCACTGGTTGAGAGTCACGGCTGACTGCGGAATTGGGGTGTAGGGTCCTCCGGCTTCCCCAGGAGCCCTGCCCGAGCCAACTCGTTGCAGGAAGCGCACGGTGTGGAAGGGGATGCTGAATGCTCTTATGTCAGACCCAGGAAGGCCAAAGCTGCGTAAGCTTCTTGCCCTCGCGACTGTGCTCAGAGAGAGGAGGCATGCTACCCCAGAGTCCTGGCTGGCTTCATACAGAGCTGTTCCAGAGCATTGGACCTGTGACTCCATGACAGTGTCTAAAGAAAATAATTCCAGGAACAAGAGCAGGGACAGCTGTTCAAAGAAGAGCTCTTGACTACTGGTGATCCAGGACCAGGATGAGATGGCAAATAAAACTTCTGGGGAAATGAGCATCATTAGTAAAAATTCATACACAAAACCACTGCTGTGTGTCAGTTAAGGTTGCTTTACACACAACATATCTACACAAGCTAAAAATCAAATGAATTGAAAAATAAAGGCTATCAGTAGCACATAACCTATACTCTGCCACCCAACAGTGGACACCTCACCAGTAGTACAACATAGACCACCAAGAATGTGCCACAACTGTAGTAAGTGCAGGCCCTGATAAAGGCCTGGTATGAGGCCTGAGGCCTAAACTAAAGTAATGGTCAAGACTTTGCTAACATAAAGCAAAGTTAAGCTGTGAGCCAGAGGCAGGCCCTGCTCACAGAAGCAAGGAAAGGGCTGATGCTGCAAGAAGATACGTACCTAAAAGGTACTAAACACTAGATATCAGAACATTCACATACTTGCACATTCCACACAGATAACAAAGAACGGGCCGGCCCATCCCAATGATAGGGGCAAAAGGGTAATATGATGGATAGAGTTGTTTTGATCGAACCAACATGTACAAGGTGAGAGGCGGCACCTTAATACGTAGAGGGGTTGTACCGTGCTACGTAGAAAGGTTGCACCTCAATACGTCAGGTGTGATGTGTAACTTGTTTGTATCTGTGTATAAGAATGCATCCTTGGGGTGGTGTCTTTGTCCGGCCTAGGGGGCAGTGGAAAGTCCCACCACTGACAGAGCCGGGTCCATTGCCAAGAGGCACTTTCTCGTAGTATGCCCTGAATTAGGCTAAGAAACCTACAGGGAACTGCAATTGTGTCCGAGGTCGCAATAAACCTAGCCGACGTGGCTTTGCATCTTACTGGACTTTGTGGTTATTGTGGGGTCTCGTCGGGTCTGCTGTGTCAGATATCTGCGCAGAGCTGGGGCAGCACACAGAGGGAACACACGCATGCAGCCGAGTGATATCAACATTGGAGACAGCAGAGCACCATACTTAACCAATATAACCTTTAACCTCCTTTCTCCCTATCAGGTTATTGTTCCATGTCATTTACAGACTTTCATACAAACTACTACCAAAGACACAAATTGGATCTGGCTTGGACTCATCATTACATCCCCCAAGAGGAAAAGGATTTGAGTGGATGGCTCCCTCTTAAATCAAACACTGTGAGTGTTTTTATCCTCTGAGTCCACTTAAGATGCCTAGCACAGAGTAGAGGGTTGTTGCTTTCCAGCATTGCTGTGAGCAGAGGCCCTCAAGCAATGTTAAACTAGACCCAGTCCCCTGCAAAGAGAGGTGGTCAGTCCTAAACCTCAATAGATTACTTCAATCAACAGTGCGGCTAATCCTGAGGGTTGGATTTTGTAATATGACTATGTCTTGTCCACTTCTGGAAAACACCAGCCAGCTGCTACTAAAGAATCATGTACTAGGAAGTCTTTTATCAACTAGGGTTCTGTCAGAGCAACTCAAGTGTTAAGGAAGAACTTCGAGAGAGGTGTCAGAATGAGGAAACACTGCTATAAATCTTGTTCAAAAATTCTAAATAGTGATTTTATTTCCCTTTTTTCCCAGGTTGAAGGTAGTGGATCCTGCTGAAAGGAACAGCTCTGGGGTGATAAAAGCAGATGATAATCATTTTGAAAGCTGCACTACTGTATCTAAATGAATTTGTGAAAAAGACACTCTCCTGATGTAGACAGAGACATTAGTGATCTGCACTTCTGTGTGTGAACGATAAATCTTCTTTAGTTTCAGTCTGTCACATGAATGATGAATATTGAAGGTGAGCTGAAAAAAGGAAAAATTGGGCTTGTGCCCTTCCCCCCTTTCTGTTTTCATAAGGTGGATAGAAGTGGCCCCAATGCCTTTTCTTGCATATGAAATTCAGGTCCTGTCTAGGCTGAAAGATTAGGGTGAAGAGAGAACTAGTGAAATTACATGACAAGTAGAGCTGGGGGAAATTTTTCCACTGAATAGATGATTTGCCAAAAAATGCAGTTTTGGGTCGAACAAGACTATTCACAAACTGGTGTTGAATTTACTGAATAGTTTCAGCCAAAATAAAATATTAATAATAATAATACAATTTCAGGCTAGATTCACAAGAAGACTGGAGGAGGAGGAGACAGCAGCTAATCTCACCCAATAGCTAAATGGTTAGCACTCAAGATTTGAATCCCTGCTCTGGAACAGAGACTAGAACCCAGAACTTCTCCCCACACAGACAAGCACCCAATGCTGGAGTGGGTCTCTCTTATTCTCTCCTGGTGAAGCTGTTCTCTGTATAAATAATTAAATACTCATAGGCTTAGAGAGAGTGGGAATGATTCTGTAGTCTAGTGCAGTGCTTTTCAAACAGTGGGTCACGACCCACTACTGGGTCACGGCATATAAGGAGCTGGGTCGCCTTGTTCTGGTCAGTACCACCAACTGGGACATTAAAAGTCCTATCCGCGGTGCTGCCCAGCTGAGGCAGGCTAGTGCCTTTTCCGACACCGCACTATGCCCCGCAAGCGGCCAGCAGCAGGGTCCGGCTTCTACGCGGGGGGCTACAGGGCTCCATGCGGTGCCCCCGAGCCGAGCACTGGCTCCACATTCCCATTGGCCGGCAACCAGCCAATGGGAACTGGGCGGGGCGGGGGCCGTCGCTGCAGACAAGAGTCACATGGAGCCACTTGCGTGCCTCCTCCTAGGAGCCAGACCTGCTGCTGGCCACTTCCGTGGCGCAGTGCGGTCCACAGTGCATTCCGTCTGCACCGCTGACCAGGAGCCACTGGAGATAAGTCCATGCCTGCTCCCCAAGCCCCTGCTGCAGCCCTGAGCTCCCCCAAACCTGGAACTCCTTCCTGTACCCCAAACCCCTCATCCCTGGCTCCACCCCAGAGCCTGCACCCCCAGCCCAGAGCCCTGACCCCCTCCTGCACCTCAACCCCCTGCCCCAGACCAGAGCCCCCTCCCACACCCCAAACCCCTCATCCCCAGCTCTGTTGGGGCACGGGCATCAACAATTTTCTTCAACTGGGTCCCCAGAAAACAAGTTTGAAAACCACTGGTCTAGTGGTCTGAGCACTCACCTGGGAGTGGGGAAGACTGAAGGTCCACTCCCCCTACTTCAACAAATATTTAATTGAGAACGAAGGGGTGGTTAATCACTGTTTAAAACATTTATTTCTTTGTTTAATATCTATTCAAATGACTAACACTGAGGAGAATGGATTTGCTAAGGGCTCAGCATCCCCTTGAGCTAAAGTGTTTGAGCCTGCAATGAACATCCCTGAGACCTCCAACATGTTTTCCCGCAAAACCAGAGCTGGCAGTCCTGATATTTCTAAGGGGGGAAAAGTCTCTTTTTTAAAACCCACTAACACTTCTTTTATCCACTAAAAAGAAGCACAAAGCCCAATTTCTTTTTAGAAGTCCCTTTGTAAATCATCTTAAAGCTGCTCCATATCAACATATTATTCTAGAGCAGGGGTAGGCAACCTATGGCACGGGTGCCGAAGTCAGCACGCGAGCTGATTTTCAGTGGCACTCACACTGCCTGGGTCCTGGCCACCAGTCCGGGGGGCTCTGCATTTTAATTTAATTTTAAATGAACCTTCTTAAACATTTTAAAAGCCTTATTTATTTTACATACAACAATAGTTTAGTTATATATTATAGACTTATAGAAAGAGACCTTCTAAAAACGTTAAAATGTATTACTGGCACGCGAAACCTTAAACTAGAGTGAATAAATGAAGACTCAGCACACCACTTCTGAAAGGTTGCCAACCCCTGTTCTATAGTTTACTAAAGGAAAGCTATTTCCAATCTACTTGGTGGGTAAAAGCCTAACTTCAAAATAAAGTCCATCGCTTTTGTTCCAGTAGTTTCCTAAATCGTTGGACACAAAGTTTAGGTGTAGCTGTGGAGGCCATGTTGAAGCTCCTCTGAAAATCAGACAAGCTTTGAAGATGCTGTACAATTCAGAAATTGTATTGCTGTCTGTCTCTGAGGCACTGCAGGCTAGACTGCTCAGTCAGACATTATAGGCCAAGTTTTCAGCCTACTCCCAACTGAGGCTCTGTTTTTGTCCACAAAATTGCAAGAAAAATAACTTCTGGCATAACAAAGATAACCTAGATGCAGGCACAACAGAGGGCAGACTTAAATGTTAACCCGCAGGGATATTTTTATTTAAATTATTGAAATGCACAAGCCACCATTAGACACAGGAAGCACAAAGTTTCTTAAACTGGTCTGAAGGTGCAGAGGCAGCTGCTTTCAACTGGTGACAGTACATGACAGAAAATCGGCAGGCCTTGGAAGGCGTCTCTTGAAGCACAAAAACCTATTTTCAACACAGTTACATAGCATCATCTGCCCTCCTCATGTTGGTCATGGGATCTGTGTGTTCAAGCTGTCCCTTGTCTCCACAGACAGCATTAGGATATGTGCTCCCTTCTCCACAAACCCAGTCCAGTAGGGGCCTGTAAGCTGCAGAGGGACATGCATGGGTCTTATAAGTAAATCAACTTCACTCTGGTAGAATCTGCAGAAAAGGGACCCACCTGTGATTTCAGTTCAGAGAGCCAGTGGCACCGCACAGCTCACGATGTTCTTCACACAAATTTGTAACAAATCTGTGGATACCCAGGACTTCACAGTTGTCACTCTGCTGCACACCACAGCCACTGGGAACCTCATGGTAAGAGTAGGGAATATTTTATATAGGTTCTTATACTGTGCTTATCACCATAGCATCTGACCACCTTACAGGAGGACATTAAGCCAGCTTTCATTCTCCTGGTCCAATAGCCCTGGACTTGACCACTTGAGATAATGGGCTTTCCCTGACTTGTCAGTGTCTGGCTTACAAGACATTTGTAAGTTCTGATTCTAGCCCCAATATAGCAGTGTCTGTTTCTGATAAGAAGTCTCCTTTGCTGTTCCATGTTTCAGAGCTTTACTAATACCTGGTAGATGATTTCTCAGCAAAAGAGGTTATCACCTATTGACTTAAGATGCAATGGTGGGAAACGTACTCACTGGGTAGTGGCTGAGTGGAGCTACCCTTCAAGGAGGCTTAGAATAAAGCCAGGCCCTACGTTCTTGAAGCACCATTTTACTCTGAAATATGACTGTAAAAAAAAAAAAAGCCCCCCTTTCACTCAGATCCGCCAACCTTCATGAGTGAAGTCGTTACTGCTTTTCACTCTACCCCTGCAGAGCCAGCATAGCTAAGAAAGGGAGCAGCCATCTTTCTATTTCTGCATTAGCAACAGAATTATTGGCTGAAATAGTCAGTTACCTACCATGCAAACCCAGGGAACTCTGGAGCTGTCACTGAGGGAAATAGGCTGCCTAGGTGGCACATTGTTCAGCCTACAGAACCTTTATTCCTGGTGATGATGCATCAGAAGAACCCAGTTTGACTCCAGATCCTAAGGCATTTGCAGGGCTGGCAGTTAAAAT
This sequence comes from Mauremys mutica, assembly GCF_020497125.1. Lineage (NCBI taxonomy): Eukaryota > Metazoa > Chordata > Testudines > Geoemydidae > Mauremys > Mauremys mutica. Next base: position 13,183,266 of record NC_059073.1, on the reverse strand, counting down.
GGCAGGCTGGCCATAATTTGCAACGCTGCTATGGGATGATTATAGGCCAAGGACAGAGCATGGGTATCCAAAAGAACATTTAAACCATCTCTGAAGCAAATGTGCAGTTTTGCATGCAAAATGCTGAAGACATTTTCCTGTTTGTCCTTGAAGAGCAGCTCTGCTCTACCATCTTAGAGTCACTCTTCATTGTGACAGGTTTCAGTGGTAGCCGTTAGTATCAGCAAAAAAACCGAGGAGTCTTTGTGGCACCTTAGAGACTAACACATTTATTTGGGCATAAGCTTTCATGGGCTAGAACCCCTCTTCATCAGATATATGAAGTAAAAGATACAGGAGCAGGTATAAATACATGAAAGGATGTGGGTTGCTTTACCAAGTGTTAGGTCAGTCTAAAGTTAGACTGTCAGTTATAATTCACAGACATTATCTTCACAGTTATACATAAACATAAATAAAAGAAAACAAATTAAAATCCTGATAACGTTAGACTGACCTAACACTTGGTAAAGCAACCCACATCCTTTCATGTATTTATACCTGCTCCAGTATCTTTTACTCCATACATCTATGAGATACCCATCACTGTACCAATAGCGTAGCTAGGCGGGGAGCAGGGGGAGCGGCCGCTCCCACTGAGCACATTCCCCAAAAGTGTTGCCTTTTTAATTTTTACACTCCCTTGGGGGTGCTTCCCCGCAGGGGCAGCACGTCCGGGTCTTCAATGGCACTTTGGTTCTTCAGTCGCTCCGGGTCTTCGGCAGCAATTCGGCGGCAGGTTCTTCAGTCTTTGGTGGCAAGACTTGGGTTTTTCTTTCTTTTTTTTCTTTGCTGCTTCGCAGCAGGTGGTGCCTTTTTTTATGTGTTCGCTCCCCACAGCTATATTCACCCTGTGTTCACACTATTGCAATAATAATATAGAAATATAATAATATTCATCCCCCTAAACACTATTGTAATAATCTTTATACAAAATACACCTTTTAAGGCATCATTTGAAAACAAATAACTTTCTGATTAATAATATCATGGTGAAATGTATGTAGCAACATTATATGTAAAGTTATGAATGCCCCCTAAATTATATTGGTGGCACACATTCTAACGCATATAGCCCTAATTAGATAGAACTTAAACAGATCTTAAACCAAGGAATGTGCGTTTACCTCAGTTTACATATAAGTTGTATACAGGGTCCTCAGACAGCGAGGGAAGACAGCAGACAAGGAAAATCTGCATTTCAGGGAACAGAGGTGAGACGAAACAGCACAGAACTTTTCACCCCCAGACATCATGTCGCCTTCTTTACTGTTTGAATAAACTTTGCTTTGAGGCGTGACCTTCAGGAAAATGCATCTCAAAGGGACTATAAAAGTGAAGGGCAAAAATATCCCAAATTCTGTCTTCCTCTCAATCACCCTCTTTTCACCTAAGAGGGCAAAAGAAAGAGCCATGGGACATTTGGAAGCAGATCCTGGCCTGAGAGTTTGGGCAGCAATGTTACTGTGAACCTGTGGCAAGGGATGTCACCTTGTACCAGGTCTAGGTTGTTTAGTGTAGAAGTTATTTATTTTTATTGTAACCATTCCTAACTTTATGCCTCATTACTTGTACTCACTTAAAATCTCTTTGTAAGTAAATAAACTTGTTTTACAACTAATCCAGTGTGGCAAATTGTTTGGGTAACTCCATATAAGGTAGCAGATTGTGTATGTTGATCCCCTTAAAGGGAAAATGGACTGAGTAGATCTGGACTTCTCAGGAGAGGGCTGGACAGTGCAGAACACAAGTTTTTTGGGGAAAATCCAGGACTGGGGCTGTATTGGGGTCACCCTGCAAAGTGACCAAGGCTGCTGGAAGCCAGAGCATAGCTGGTGCTTGCTGACAGGCTGCTGGACCAGGGCTGTGGCTAGGCACAGACACTCCGCGTGTGGCCTGCAGGCTGTTTGTGAGGAGCTCAGGTTAGGATCTACAGCAGCAAAGGGTTGCACACCAGGCTGCAAGGCAAGTGGTGACACAGCCTCTCCCTGGTTGGGATTGCACCCTGGAATGTTTGGTTCGCACACAGTGAACATAACATAAGAACATAAGAACGGCCGTACCGGGTCAGACCAAAGGTCCATCTAGCCCAGTATCTGTCTACCGACAGTGGCCAATGCCAGGTGCCCCAGACGGAGTGAACCTAACAGGCAATGATCAAGTGATCTCTCTCCTGCCATCCATCTCCATCCTCTGACGAACAGAGGCTATGGACACCATTCTTACCCATCCTGGCTAATAGCCATTTATGGACTTAGCCACCATGAATTTATTCAGTTCCCTTTTAAACATTGTTATAGTCCTTGCCTTCACAACATCCTCAGGTAAGGAGTTCCACAAGTTGACTGTGCGCTGCGTGAAGAAGAACTTCCTTTTATTTGTTTTAAACCTGCTGCCTATTAATTTCATTTGGTGACCCCTAGTTCTTGTATTATGGGAATAAGTAAATAACTTTTCCTTATCCACTTTCTCAACATCATTCATGATTTTATACTCCTCTATCATATCCCCCCTTAGTCTTCTCTTTTCCAAGCTGAAGAGTCCTAGCCTCTTTAATCTTTCCTCGTATGGGACGCTCTCCAAACCCCTAATCATTTTAGTTGCCCTTTGGGTGGGCTAGAGTTCACTTCATTTCCCATCTCCAGTGCCTAAAAAAAAACCCAACTCCCATAGAAAGTAGCTGGAGACCCAGAGTTCAGTCCCTAAGGATTTGCAGCAAGGACTGCACAGGGTCAACCTCCCCACATTCAAGTCCCAAAAGGAACTTATTAAATGAATTTAATTAAATAACTTTATGAAATCTTATGATAAAGAAACAAATAATAATCTAATTTTTACAGTATGACATGGCTATTTTATAATCCACCGACATCTTTACAGTTATACATAAACATAAATAAAACAAATTAAAATCTGTACAATTCAGTCCCCATAGAAATACAATGAGAAGAAACTGAGAGTTCCCAAAAGCTTAGGTTTTGTTCACCTAAGTCTCAGTTAGTCTTTGATCACCAAATCTATACAGTCTGCTGAGTCTAAAACAACATCTTCCCTCCACTTGCTTGTAGGAATCTTCAGTTGGAACCCATGCAGACTCTTCCTCTGCTGAAATCACTGCTAGCCAGTCAACTAACTGATTAACCGATCACTCAGTTAAGTGTATAGATTTAGAGAAAACCCTGTTACAAGAAAATACAAAACTGAGAAGAGCAAAATAGAAATGACTCCTTCCCCGTTACTACATTTAAAGAAAAATTGGTGACTCAGGACTAGTCTACACTATGTCGTTAGATCGACATTCCCCGCATTAGGTCGAATTTATAATGTGCATGTGTACACTACAGAGCCCATCCCGCCGACCTAAAGGGCTTTTAAAAAATTGACGACTGTACTCCAACCCGACAAGAGGAGTAGCGCTAGATTCGACCTTCCCGGGTCGAATTAGCAGAGCCGTATCTAGGGATTTTTGCGCCCAAGGCAAGGGACAGGGGCAACACGTTTGGCTCTTCGGCTGCGGGTTCCTCTCAGAGGGAAGGACCTGCTGCCAAATTGCCACCATTCTTCGGCGGCAATTCGACGGCAGGTCCTTCCCTCCGAGAGGGACTGGGGGACCTGCTGCCGAATTTCTGCCGAAGAGACTGACATGCCACCCCTCTCTCTTGCCGACGACCAGTGTCAATTCAGTCCCTCTCGGAGGGAAGGACTTGCCGCCGAATTGCCGCCGAAGGAGAGACTTTCTGCGCCCCTCACCTTCCGCACCCGAGGCAAGTGCCTCACTCGTCTTGCCCTCATTACGGCACTGCGAATTAGGGGTAGTGTAGACACAGCACAGTGTATTTTGACTTGTTTGGCCTCCAGGAGGTGTCCCAGAGTGCTCCAATGTGTCCGCTCTGGACAGCACTTTCAACTCCACAGCACTTCAGCCAGGTAAAGAGGAAAAGCCAAGGGAACTTTTGAATTTCATTTCCTGTTTGATCAGCGTGGAGGACCATGCTAACTATAGCTGCCCAGGTACGCAAACATGCTCCAGCACGGAGCATACAGGATACACAGGATCTGATTGCTGTGTGGGGAGAAGAGTCTGTGCCAGCAGAGCTCCGAACCAGCAAAAGAAACACTGACATCTATGCCAAAATCACACAGGGAATGGGGGAAAAAGGCTACACCAGAGACACACAGCAGTGCTGTGGGAACATAAAGGAGCTGGGGCAAGCGTACCAGAAGACAAGGCATTGTTTCACTACCAATTTAGCAAAGAGGGTGGGTTTTTTTGACTAACCCCCCTTTTATTTTTATACACACCTACGTGTATATATATACACCTTTATTTTTACATTTAGATATATTTTATTAAACAATAACCTTACTTGCTGAATGCAGGAGATATTTACAGGTTGGATTTTTTCGTGGCCTGTTTTGATAGAGGGTACTGCTGCACCTTGGGAAGGGGTCTTGCTGGGTTTAGGCGAATTTTAACAGGTTGGGCAGACCCAATGCAGCCAACCTGGTTGGCATGATCGGCTCACAAGGCCCACAGGGAGGGAGAGACCTTAACCAGCAGTTCGTGTTGCAACGAGGAAGGGCTGGGGTCGGTTTTCTCCTATAAGCACGGTTTTCTCCGTGCACCAGCGGAAAGCGGTTCACAGTCAACGGAAACAACCTCATCACCTACATCGCTTCCAGAGGGACCAAGCCCAAGTCCACAGTCTAAGGAGGAACTGGTGTCTCCAACCTCATTGTTAGCGGGACCAGGCACGTTCAGATACACACCATCTGGGGTACAGCAGATTATACAATTTAATTTACCCAGCGAGTCCTTTCCCAAAGGTTAACCGGTAAACACGGACTGAAGAAAAAAAACACCGTGATAATAACAGGTCTATAAGAGCATCAGAAGGTGCGGAGAGGATTCTCCAAAGGGGCTGTGCCTCCCGAAGGGGTCTAGATCGATAGAGGGATATCTGCTGGCCAGTGGGGTTACAGAAAAAAGTCAATTTTTTTTGTCTTTTTTTTTTTAGTTGGGTTTTAAACTTTTCTTGGGAGTCCTTGGGACTCCCTACTTGTGATTTATGGCGCTGTTTTACTGTTTTCTTACACCAATTAAAAAATGCATCTAACTGGTCCTGCCTGACCTTATATGTTAACAGGGCACCTCTGAGGTGCAAAACTTTATTAAAATTAAAGGTTCCGTTTGGGGGGAACTGCAGGCTAGGATTATCCCTAGTGTACCAGTTCCACTTGTTTAAAAATTTGCAGGTTGAGGGACCATAATTTGAGTACATGTACATGGCAGGAGTGCCCTTTTCTGGCATGGGAATTTGCTCAGATTCCCCCACCCCCATTATGGATACCTGACAGACAACCACAACCAAGTCGGCAGGCACCCACAAAGGGCTAAGCACAAAACATTTAACAGACAAGCTAGCATAGTGGACAAACCATACAACATTTACAGTGTGCCCTTTCCGCCTTCCTTCTTGCCCACAGGCGAGGCTACCTGCATCTAGCATTCAAGCATTCACACCAGAAGGTTTAGGGACACATGTGCGGTCCCCACACACCCCCTTTCGCCAAAGGGCACCGGCCCATCTTCAAGAGAGTGGCGTCGGCTATCCCACCACCTCAGGGGTAGTGGGCGGATTCCTGGGACTCCCCTTCTCTCTGAGCGGGGGAGGGAGCCTAGGGCTCCAGGAGAGAAGATCGGGGATGGGAACTCGGTCACAGGGTTGGTTCAGGAAGGGGTCAGGGAAGAAAGACACGGTCTCCACACGCCTTCTTTCAGCACAGAGCACCGTCTTCAGGAGAACAGGGTCGGTTATTCTACTGCCTCTGAATCGGCAGGTGGTTTCCCAGGGCTCCCTCTCTCTCCGAGTGGGGGAGGGAGCCTAAGGCTTTGTGAGAGAAACAAGGGAAAGGGACCCCGCGACCCTCACTCATCCATCACAAACGCCGGCACACACCCTACCTGGCTTTTAGCCCCAATTACTGGCAGCTAGTTTTATGGCCCCCACTACCGGCCTACTGCCGGTGGGAGTTACAGCCAACCTTAAGGCCGGTTTTCGTTGCAGCTGCAACATTTTGTACATAGTTTCACTGCTTAATTCCCGCCAATAACTACAGAACAAACATGGGCCCTGGGTAAACAGTTTGGGAAGTGTGATAAAGAAAATGTGCTAGACTGGTTAACCAAAGCTTCTGTAACACCTGATTTGACTCATGAGGATTTTGTTATCATGTTAAGGGAATGTATGTCACCTGAAGATTTTGCAAATGTTCCTTATGATGTGTTAACTAATGATGATAATAGTCAAGTTATTGCATATAGAAAAATTTATCATATATACTACTGTCATAGGTCTCACCCCCACTTAGAGCTGTTGGGTTCCAATATGGGGACCTGCATGAATTTATCTCTAAACTAAAATCCTAGTTTAGATCTGGTAAAAGCTGCCACCACCCAATCAGGTATGTGGATTGGGACACAGTCCTTCCCCAAAATCCTTGGGGATCCCAAGAGCCCCAAATCCATGGAGTTCTTACACCCAGGAGAAATAAACCATTCCCCCCTGCTTCCTCCCCCCTCCCTTTTCCTAGGAGAGATACCGGGATCTAACTACAGAGGAATGCCTCCCCCTCCCCTTTCCCTGAGAATCCACCCAAGGAAAGATCAACCAAGTCCTTAATAGAAAATAATTTATTAAAGAATAAAAAGAAAGTCACTGTCTCTGTAACCAAGATGGAACAATATACAGGGTCTAAACTTATCAATCTCTGGAGAGAATTCCCCCTCCTTTCTTTCTCAGTAAAAGCAATAACAGTACAGACTTAAAGAAATTCTATAGCAAAACACAGAATTGCAAATACAGAAATAAAAGTATAAGAATACTAGTTCCTTGCTAATACTCACTAGCTTGAATAGAAGAATTTATTGCAGAAACCTGGGAGGACTTGATTAAGATGTCTGGACTCTCTTAATTCCCAAGAGAGACTCTCTAAAAACACAAAGAACAGAAAAAAAACTTCCCTCCACAGGGATTTGAAATTATCTTGTCCCTGATTGGTCCTCTGGTCAGGTGTCCGCAGGTACTGCTTGTTAACCCTTTACAGGTCGAAAACAAAACCTTAACCCTTAACTAACTGTTTATGACAACTACCCTAACCAAAATGTGATTGGTCGGGCTTATGCTGAAACACAAAGGAATGATGAAAGACCTGAGAAATATTTCCTCAGGAAAAAATTATTATTTTGGTTGGCAGGTATGGGAGTGGTTATTGAAGGTATTGTCAGCTATGACACCCTGGAATTGCGGGAGTTATACTTACAGGGATTGACACCTGGTATAAGGCTGGCAATGGGACATATAAGATCTGGAGGGAAGAGTAAAAGAAATCTATGAATTGCAGCAAATGACCAATCCAAATTTAACAGTGAAAAAGCGAGTAGCCACTTTCAATGGTAACAAAGATAGGGAGAAATCCCAACAATTTAAGAAGCAGGTGAACCAGGACAAATACATATTTAGAAGTAGCTCCGAGGAGATGAGGATCATGAAAAGAGTGTTGGCATGGAGGCTAGCCAAATATGAGCCTGAAGACCAGCTGACAAAGCTTTCTGCTGAGGAACTTTTTAAAAGACTAACCAAATATGAATCTAAGCAGCCAACAATGTCAGTGGTTGCTGCCTCAGCAGGAACTTCTTTGGAAAGCCCATACTAAGGGTGCCGGGATCCCCAAGGCCCTGGCATGGTGGCACCCCTGATTAACGATCATTGGGGGTGCCCCACTGTGAACTTTTTAGTGAAAGGGGATTTCAGCTGCATAACACAAAGAGTCTTGGTGGATACCAGGGCCTCCACCAGCCTCCTCTGTACAAAAGGACATGATAAAAAGAACTTTCCAATTAAAGAGATTAGATCCTTAGTCTCTTATAACTGGAAGGAGAGTCTAACTCCTTTTACTAAGGAACTACCGTGCATATTGGGACCTTTGAGAACAAAAGAATCGTTTGGTTTGCAAAACCTACATGATCAAGGAATAATGGGTATTGATTTATTAAGGAAATTTGGGGTGATCGTGGACTTACCGCATAGGGCACTATGCAAGGCCGAGGAAGGCAGAGCAGGCAATGTCATCCCAGCAGCACACTGGGTAGCAGCCACCAAAGCACCCAAGGCTCTCTCCCTGCCTAAGTGGGAAAAGGACGTAATCCAAGTGGCTGGTAAATATCTAAAAGCCTTTGCGACTTCCAAATTGAGCTGTGGGAAAATAAAAGTACTAGTTAAGGTCAATGGACCTGACCCTAGGCCTGTAAGGCAATACAACTTCTCAGTTGAGGCACAGATGGGAATTAAACCAACCATAGAGGCCTTAATGCAGCAAGGAGTGCTAATCACCTGTGATAGCCCGTGTAATTCCCCCATATGGCCAGTGAAAAAATCCGATGGGAAATCCTGGCGTCTTACAATAGACTATCGTGCCTTAAATAAGGTGACGCTAAGGATGGCACCCCTGGTGGCCAAATTTCCTGAGATCATGGCTCTAACAGCGGGAGCACAATGGTACTCAGTATTAGACCTGGCCAATGCCTTTTTCTCAATACTCCATGATCAATCATGTCAACATAAATTTGCATTTACCTATGACAACAGACAGATTACATTTAGGCAGGTACCACAATGGCTGCATAATGCTGCGCACCTAGTATTTGCCATCAACATGTGGCCGCAATGTGGAAAAACCTGAGGTACGCAGACTGTGTAATCAGCTATGTGGACAACATTCTGATTGCAACCAAAACCAGGGAAGACAACCTTAGGGCACTGGATGAGGTGCTGGAGGCCATTCAAACAGGCTTTCTGATAAATCCAGAGAAGGCACAGCTGCTGAAGCAGGAAGTAAGTTATCTTGGAGTGCAGCTGGGTCCCACAGGGACAAGACCTGACTGGGCCCGAGTGAAACTAATCTCTAACCTTCCTTCCCCATCAGATCATTCCTAGGGTTGGTAGGATTTTCAAGGGATTTCATAAAAAAATTCAGTGAAAAAGCCAAACCCCTCTACAACCTGCTGAGAAAGAACCAGGAATGTTGATGGGGAACAGAGGAACAAGAAGCGACTATGTTGCTTAAAAAGGCCTTAATGGAACCACCTGTCTTAGTGTTCCCTGATCCTAGTAAGCCGTTCCACCTACACATTGCCAGCACTAAGTCAGCCATTAGTGCAGTCCTGTTACAGCAACAGTGAAGCCGGTTGCCTACGGGTCTCAAATTCTGACATCAATAGAGTCACAGTTTACTGCCTGTGAGAGGGAAGTGCTAGCCCTAGTTTGGGCAATTCCTAGTTTGGGAATACAGAATAGGAATGTCACCTATCCTATTGAGGAGGACCCATACCCCAGTGAGGTATGTGCTCTCTGGCCGAGCAAATTCAGGTAGAGTGAGCCCTCCCAGGCTGGCGAACTGGATCCTTGCCCTTATCAACAAAGACATCACTGTTGAAAAAAACAACACACCAGGCAAGATCCCATTTGCACTTTATGTGACAGTCCCAGATGATAATTCCATCACAGATCATGAATGTCCTATCCTTCCAACAATTCCACCAGAGATCCAATCCCCATTCAGGCTGGAGGAGAAATTTGAGGATGCCAAAACCCAGAGGAGGGATCTCTGGGTAGTGGATGGCAGCAGTCTGTACGTTGATGGAAAGGCAACCACGGGATTCACAGCCATGCACGTTGCATCGGGCAAGGTGTTTCAATGCACCATCAAACAACATTCATCTCAAGCTGCAGAAGTGGTGGCAGTAATATCAGCACTGGAAAATGCGGATCCCTCTGTCAACATTACCATCTGTACAGACTCGGATTGGGATACCAGAGCATTCGTCGACTGGATGCCTGTCTGAAAAACAAGGGACATGAAGACTAGCAATGATCACTCAGTGGCCTATGCCGGGTATCTTCACTATGCCTAGCAATTGGCGGAGCAAAGATCAGAGGATACTTATCTGTTCAAGGTGCGAGCATATCGGAGAAACTTGGCAGAGATATCCATACTTAACAACCACGTGGACAAATTAGCCAAGCTGGCTGCTAAAATGAGCCCTGAATCGCTATGGGACAAAGTAGGATCTCCCATCCAGGCCTTAACTAATTCCATTTCTGTAGCGACATCATCCAGCTGCAACAAAAGCATCCAGAAATGCAACAACTCCTCAAGAATGGCAAAAGTAAGCTGTGGACTATTAATCAACATAGTTCAGGTCTAGTGATGGCAGAAAAAGGAGGCGATAAAGATAGGGAAATGCAACTTCCTGTATTGGTCATACCATCAGTACTGAGGGGAGAATTGATTCAACTGGTGCATGCCCAGGGACATTTCAGGTTACAGAAGACTATATATCGTCTATCTTTAGTAGGATGGTGGCCTAGTATCATACGGGACACAGAATATCATATTAATAACTGTCTTCAGTGTGCCGCAAATGACCCGGACCCCCGTATCAGAAACGGCCCTCTGCTACATCAAACTACAGGAGGTCCTTGGCACCATATTCAAATAGATTACATAGGGCCTCTTCCTCGCACAAGAAACGGAAATAGTCATTGCCTAGTGATGGTGGATTTGTTTAGTAAATGGATAGAAGCGTATCCCTCCAGAAGGTGTACTGCATTAAATACTGTTAAGTTGTTGCTAGAACGTGCTTTCAGTCAGTTTGGGATTCACAACATTATTGATTTGGACCCAGGGAGTCACTTCACTGAAGAGGTAATGAAACAACTATGTATAGCCTTTGGGATCAAGCAAAGATTTCACATTGCAGGCCACCTACAGACATCTGGGCTGGTCGAACAAACAAACCAAACCCTGAAAACTGCCCTACGGAAGGTGATAGAATCATCCAGACGAGATTGGGACAGGCATCTGCCCATGATTTTAATGGCTATAAGATCGACCATAGGGGCTCATGGATTTACAACCCATGAAGTGCTTTTTGGAAGGCCACTGAGAACTCCAGAGGCATAGTGGTTGCCAGGAGGGGTCCCCTCAGATGAGTTTAAGCCAAGACAAACAACAGATTAATATATCAAAGACCTCCTTAAAACTATCACCAAAACTCAAGAGGCAGCTGCAGTTCATTTAAAGGGCAACATCAAGGCAGTAAATGACCGTTTAAACAATAACTTGGAATTCCAGGAGTGGAACAGAGGAGATTATATACTTTTTAAATCTTATTTGGAAAAGGACCATGCTCTGAGTCCTAGATGGATGAGACCAGCAGTCATTGTGCAAAAGGCTGGATCCACTGTGTACCAAATTGAGATCAATAATGGGAAAAAGAACAAGCCAACTAAATGGTTCCATGGTTCCCAGTTAAAATCTTGGAAGGGAGTCAAGCCATTGGATATAGGTATAAATAGGAGCAATAATTGGAAGCCCCCATAGTTGCATAATAACCATTTTCTTTCTTCTCTTCCTGTTTATGGAAGAAATAATTACATGTTGAACTCTTGTTAATGTACATAGTTATCCTATGGATTCCTAACGTATGTCTTCAGGAGAATAATACCTTTCTAATCAAAGTGAATGAATATTGGAAGTGTCAAGTCAATTCAACGGTAATCGATCAATGGAGGAGTTCTCTACATGTGGAAGGGAATTCAAGAGGGCTCCAAAACCAGGAAAAGCAAGAAAGGAATTCTCTGAAAGAAGATGGGACAACGGAAGAACCTCCAGTGGTTACTAGTCAGAAAGATAAAGGACCAGGGAGAGTAAGGCATTTTGGGAGAGGGAAAAGGAACATAAATAACCATGAGAATTGAGAGTGGGTAACACTATTGGCTTACAAATCAATGGGACTTTGCTATCTAGCAATCTCAGAATATTCACAGAATCAACGTACCACATTGTCTGGCATGGTTAGTACATCTAACCCAGTATGGCTTTTTGGTCCCATACACAACGTATGTGAATGGCATGTGTCTACTGCAACTTTCACCAATTGTGCCAGAGATCTTTTCAAATGTGGTTCATCTGGCTTCTCATCTCCCTCTATGGTAATGCCTGGAGAAATGAGCTTATCCATTCGAATGTATTATCAATGAACTCACACGGATTTTGTAGATAACTATATAAAACCTAATCACAATGACACTGTGTCAAGGTTGACCTATAACTCTCTCACATCTGGTTATAAGATCTCCTTGAAGGATCACGTTAATTCAAAGTTTTGTATCTCAGATAATGAAAACAATGAGTTAAAAAAATTGTGTATGAGTGTTTTTACCATAAATGTTACCTTGACACACTCTGGACTATGGACTATATGAGGCCCACTAGAATTTGAACATAAAATAGAGATACAAGTGGTGACACCCAGGGCTGATGAGAAGTGGGGGGGAAGCCGGTACAAATTACCGGGGCTCGGCAGTCTGGAAGCGGGCCCGGGGCGTGGCTTCCCCGGCCCTTTTTAGCCAGTCTGCCCTTGCTGGGGGGCCCGAATCTGCTCTCGGCGGCTCTGATGACACCACTTTCTATTCATCGCGTGGGACCACTGACAGTGAAAAGGGATGTTGCAAGGACCTTAATGATAAACCCTCAGTACTCTGTCAAAAGAATCATCATGCCCTTGCAGTTATCAATTACCCCCATGTATCATCAATGTGCACAGTATATTGAGCCACTGTTAGTGGGGTGTGTTTTTTTCACCTTCTAATCTGTGATAACCTCAGGGACAGAGATGATAGCATAGAACATTCTACGTTCTACGATTCTGGGGGGACTGCATGGTCACCTGTGCTGCTGAGTTTGCCACGCCGACCAAACAGGAAATGAAATTCAAAAGTTCCCGGAGCTTTTCCTGTGTACCTGGCTAGTGCATCGGAATTCAAAGTGCTGTCCAGAGCGGTCACAATGGAGCACTCTGGGATAGCTCCTGGAGGCCAATACCGTCGATTTGCGTCCGCACTACCCCAAATTCGACCCAGCAAAGTCGATTTTAGCGCTACTCCCCTCACTGGGGAGGAGTACAGAAGTCGATTTTAAGAGCCCTTTAGGTCGATGGAACAGAGTTGGCTGTGTAGACGCATTCAGTTTTAAATCTACCTAACACGGCTAAATTTGACCTAACCCCGCAGTGTAGACCAGGCCTGAGAAGAGCTGACACTGACACTGAAAACGCAGGTTTTAACAGAACTGTCAACCCTTCTAAACAATGCTCAGCTGAATGAGGAAGTTCAGTTAGTTGCCAAGAATGCCACAGGACTCAAGGACTTAATCACTTGGTTTGAAGCTCAACATGTCACAATCCACCAAGCATACAACAAAGTAATGGGTGTACTATTCTGGGCTGAAGCACAGTCAAACAAAAATTACTCTGACAATTCTCAGCAGGTGTTTTCTTGCATGGCAAAGAAGCTCAGATAATACTACTGCTATGGGGAAGAGTCAAGCAATGTAGCAAAAACAGTTCAAAAGTTTCAACAACCTGCAGCAGTGTTCCTAAAAGCAGTGCGTATTTTTGACTGCACAAATGCACCTGTTGATGATGGATTTAACCTCACTTAATGCAATTCCTGGCTTTGATAAGAATTGTAGGCTAGAGATGCCTGCTTACCAAAATATTGCAAAAGAAGCAGATTGTAGTTTGCCTGTGCTACAGTTTTGGAACTCAGTGGAATGCAGAATCCTCCATCTTGCAAGGCTAGCTCAGCGCTGTCTGACAATTCCAATGAACTCCATGAATGCAGAGAGAGCAGTGTCTAAACACGGACAGGTGTTTTCAGCACAGAGACAGGGAACGAAGAAAGACCCGGTTGCTGGATGCTCCATGCTTACATTCAATTAATGACATTTGAACCAGAACTTTTTTTCACTTGTTTTTGTTGACTTACGGCTGTGGTTCACAAGTTTGAGGCTACCAATTGAGATCACTACCCTTCAAAACTGTCTCAGCTGCTGGTATCTACCAATCAAGGAGTTGAGCGTTGAGTGTTATTTGCTCCTGCAAAGTATCAATCAATAAATCTTCTCAAGTTCACATGACATTAATTTATTTTATTGAAACAAGCTAATAATTGCATCTGGAAGAGGGGGCACACCCTGTATAGTGACCTCTCCCCCTGCAGCTGCAGAGTGATGGGGGCAAGAAATGAGTGGGGCATGGCGGGTACTGAGCTTTCTGCAGCTGGGAGAGGTACCCAAGAGCAGCCATGCAGAGGAAGAGCAAGTCTTGTCCCTCCCGAGCCGGCCAGGACTAGCAGCTAGGAGCCCCTGGCTGGGGCACTCCCAGCAGCACGGGGAAGATCAGACCCACCTCCACCTCCGGGAACCTCCTGCGGCTGCAAGAAGCCCTGCAGTTGCTGTCTTCAGAGTCCAGCTCTGAAGGCAGCACAGAAGTGAGGGTGGGAATTCCATGACCTCCCTACAACAGGTTTGCAGGCCCTCCACCCAACAATCCTCTTTTGGGTTGGGACCCCCACAGTTATAACACCATGAAATTTCAGATGTAAACATCTGAAACTGTGAACGTTACCAATTTTCAAACCCTACGGCAGTGAAATTGACCATAATGGACCATGAATTTGGTAGAGCCCTACTTATAGCATGGAATACAGACATTACAAATGAGATTAATGCAGCAACATACAAGCATGTCATAGAGTCTAAACACTAAATACACTCTTATAAGACTAATACCTATTTTGAACAAAACTAGCTAACACGTGAGCTGCCTTGGTTTCCAGCTTTGAGTTTGTCATTTCTTAGCTAATGCCTACGACCTTGGGCAGAACTGGCATTTGGTTAGCAGCAACACAGTTTAAATCAAGGCTTCCTGCTTACTGATTTAAATCATGATTAAAAACTGTGATTTAAATTGCTTTAATTAACATCAATTCAGCCTGTTTGAAAGTGCAGAGTTTTTCACCTTCTGCCAAAACCCTTGGCTTCCATCCAAGAACACTTGCCTTTTTAAATCCTGACCTCATCTGCTGTTCTAATGAGATATCACTTATATTTTATAGACTTATTTAAAGCTTTTGGAACTATACACACCCTTAACTTTTTTGGTTTTATTAAAGTGACCACACTATTAAATCAGTCATTTTTTGTTCAGTAACACCCAGGGCTGAGAGCGGGTTCGGGCTGCAGTGAAAAAAAATTTTCAGGCCCCCCAGCAAGGGCAGACCGGCTAAACAGGGCCGACGAAGCTGGGGAAGCAGGGCCCCAGGCCCCTTTCCGGACCACCAGGCCCCGGTAATTTGTACTAGCTTCCCCCCACCCTCCCCTGTTGGCCCTGCCCACCTAATTTTACCAACCTGTCAAGTTCTGCTTCAACTTTTAAAGTGATATGCCCCAAGATGCAAGCTGGACTGATGAACTGCTGTGTCCCCTTAACTCTCCAGCCCATGGTGCCTCTTACACTGCTTTGGTAGTGAACAACAGACCTCTGAAGGTGTTGATTACTCAGAGCCACCAGCATATAAAGTCACTCCCACCTGAGTACATGAATGCTACACCCAGTCATCCATGAAGAGGAACAGAGTGACATCCGCATACCACTCAGTCCCAGCCTTGCCACCCAGAAATGTGTGTCTTGTACCATTCAGTAGCCCCCTGGACTAGAGAAGATCATAAATTAGTTTGTCAAACAAACAAAGAGTAATGAATATTCATCAGCCCTGTTGACATGAGTATAGATTTCCCAAACACTTCAATCAAACACACTGGTTTAGATAAAACTGTAAAACAAGTTTATTAACTAGAAATAAATAGCGTTGAAGTGATTTACAAGTGGTAAAGCATAAAGATCAGAATTGGTTACAAAAGAAATAAAAGATAAACACACAATCTAATTCCTAAACTTTACCAAGCTAAGTAAGATTTGAAGCATACAGTTTTTTTACCCCACCAGCTGCTGAAGGCAATTCACAGTTCTTATTTCACAGGCTGGATTTCCTTTCAGTCTAGGACCACTTCCCTTAGTTCAGTGCTTTAGGTATTCATTGATGTTATGAGCAGAGAGATGTAAGGTGAAGAGAGGGAATTTGTGTTGTGTGTTCTCCCTTCTTATACTCCAACCCTCTGCGAGGGAAAAGTCCTTGCTGGATCATGGGCTAAGTTCCCTGTAAGCTGCGCAGTTCCACAGCAGGCTACCAAGGGCAACATTTGTGCGCAGCCCCAGAGGTAGGGGGTGGTTGGGGAGCAAGTTGGGGCATGCAGGGCTGTGGTAGGAAGAGGGCACCTCTTCCGCGGCCCCAGCCCTGGAACCGCCACAGAAGGAAGAGGCACCTCTCCCACAGCCCCAGCCCTGGAGCTGCTGCGGCAGGGAGAGGACCTTTTCCTATGACCCCGGTGCTGCTGTGGTAATAGGTAATAATTGGAGATATACCAATCTCCTAGAACTGGAAGGGACCTTGAAAGGTCATTGAGTCCAGCCCCCTGCTTTCACTAGCAGGACCAATTTTTGCCCCAGATCCCTAAGTGGCCCCCTCAAGGATTGAACTCACAACCCTGGGTTTAGCAGGCCAATGCTCAAACCACTGAGCTATCCCTCCCTCCCCCATGGCGGGGAGAGGCGCCTCTCCCTGCTGCAGCAGCTACAGGCTGCAATACATTTACTTCAACTAGTTTCACAGGAGGTAAGTCAGGGTAAAACTTGGCTCTTAAGACTACCACAGTCCTGGGAAAAGGTGCTGGGGTTACTAATGGTTAAAAGATTAGAACCTATTTAAGATCACTAATTACAAACGCAATCATCTCTGCTATCTACTAGAAAAAGAACTGGGAATGCAAGAGTGTACACAGCAAGGTTTATATAGTTTTGTACTACTAGCTGCTGTTTAATTATAACTATTATTGCCATTTTTACCAGCACAGAGAGTATGTGTAATTTAAATGATTGCTTCTGACGCAAAGTTTTCAACTATAACAAACAATATCATCTAATAGTATGACCACAAAAATCTGTGCTACCTTAAATTTGGTTGGGAATGCACTCTGTCTTAAAGATTTCTATTAAATAATCAAGCAAAATTCCATATATCATCATGGACCAAATGCATGAAAGTCTCGTATAAACACCAGCCAGTAAAAAATATGGGATGGGGGGAGAAACAAGAGAATTTCTGTACAATTTTATTCTTGTTTTCAAAATTTCAAGGAAAAAAGGCTTTCCAATTTTTGAAGTGTGAAAATTTTTCACCAGCTGTAGTAAAAACCTATTGCCAGGTTTATACTACCCTGAAAAGTAATTTAGCTCCTTCTGCTCCTTGTACGCCAGCAATGCTCTGTCCCTGAGCACATCCTGACATCAAAAATACCAATGCCCAATCAAGCAAGCTGTTAACAGAGACCCTTTGATAAAATGTAGCTTCATTAGGAAGAGCAGGTGGTAGCACACAGCTGTGTTTTCAAAAAGAACCATAGAATCATAGATTAAGGTTGGAAGAGACCTCAGGAGGTCATCTAGTCCAACCCCCTGCTCAAAGCAGGACCAACACCAACTAAATCATCCCAGCCAGGGCTTTGTCAAGCCGGGACTTAAAACCCTCTAAGGATGGAGATTCCATCACTTCCTTAGGTAACCCATTCCAGTGCTTCACCACCCTCCTAGTGAAATAGTGTTTCCTAATATCCAACCTAGACCTCCCCCACTGCAACTTGAGACCATTGCTCCTTGTTCTGTCATCTTCCACCACTGAGAACAGCCGAGCTCTATCCTCTTTGGAACCCCCGTTCAGGTATTTGAATGCTGTTATCAAATCCCCCCTCACTCTTCTGCAGACTAAACAAGCCCGGTTCCCTCAGCCTCTTCTCATAAATCATGTGCCCCAGCCCCCTGATCATTTTCGATGCCTTCTGCCGGCAAGAAAAAGAAAAATTTGGTAGGATTAGCTAGTTTAAAATAACAGCAGATGTAATAAACTTCTATAAAGATATCTTTAAAGACTTAAAAGGCAAACACCAGTGTTGTTGTGTAGGTTATTTATTTATTTTTAATACTCAGCTTCAATGTGGGAGATATGGCAAAGTTCTTTTAAAATTAAAACTACTCCCATTTGTGTTAATAAACCTATAATTGAGGAAGTAAGGATTAAAGTTTCTTGATGGGATTTCCAGAAGCACTTGGTGTTTGCTTACCTCTCCTTCACTGGAGTCAATGGGATAACTTCAGTTGGAGCAGAGTTAAGCCAATGCTGACTGCTTTTGAAAAATATCCCACTCTACAAAACCAAGGTATGCCGACTCAGCATCTCACATGCAAACCACTTGAATTCAAGTGGAAGGGCCTGCACCCTAACCCTCTGCCCCAGCCTGGAGCCCACTCCGACACTCCAAACCCTCGGCCCCACCACACATCACCTCCATATTGGTGCACATAACAAAATTAATTCCACACATGCATGTAAAAAATTAGAGGGAACATTGGTCATGGGGTTAGGCAGGTCCGTGGCATATGTGCTCTGCAGTCAGTCCTTCAAATTAATTGTAAATTATTTTGTTTATACTTTCTATGCTTCCATTGAAAGTCTGATTAAACAGGTAATTGGCTCCAACACCTTGCTGGTGAGCCTGTGTGCCTTTGTCTCTGAGAAATTGGCTAATGGGTGTAACCAGAATTACAATACATTTCAGTAACCATCATACAGTAAATCTTATGACTCCATATACAATGTTGGTACACACATTATAACAGTACAACAATGTTGAGCAGATTATGAGCTTTCAAATGATACCTCAAGGCATACTTTTCACAAAATACAACATAGATAAAAGTGCTGAATATGGAATACAGAGTGTTATGGGGGTACAGTGTGTCACAGTAATGTCTTACATTCTTTATGTATCCAATCCACTAACTACTCATCAAATTATTGATGAATAGCTTTTCTCTCCTGTTCATCAGATAAGGAATACACTTTGATGATTATCTGTATTTGTAGACTGCTGTTCAACTCAAGCAGACATAGGACTTCCTGTTCCACTACTCCAAACTCTACTGAAAAGTATCTATTTTTATAAACAAGTGGGGCTGTGCCACTTTGGCTCCTTATAATCCACTCTGTGAAACAAGAATCCTGTTTCTCATCATGAACTTGTGTAGTTCTCCAATTGAACATTCATGAATGGAATTTGCTTTTGTGCATCTTGTTTGTGCTTAGAGAACGCAATTACAAAATAGCTGTTTTATTACTTCCATGACACTCTACCTCTTGTGCTGTTTTATTACTTTTATGACACCTTTGCATTCTCTTGCAAATAAATTTAGTCTCTCCCATTTGTTTACGCCTTGCCTGGATCTATAATTAGATGCTCTTCACTTCTTTCACTGCTTGTTAACCAACAATTTAGGAAGCACAGTGTTCACTAGCTCTGGAAATATCCATGGTTCTTTATAACGTCAAGTCACTTTCTGGTAAGAACCTTACTTGTTCTAGTTATCAGTTACACCACAAATAATTCAACCTCTAATTAGTCCATCTATTAGCTGTTTAAATGCACAAGATTTAGCTTTAAGATATAGGTCTATAGCTTTAAGATATAGGTTTCAACTGGCAGCTCGTTTAATGAGCAGAAAATGTATTATTGAAATTTTTGAATGGATTTGTCTAGCTGCAGTTTGCAGTCACCATCAGTCCCCTTCTGGAATGCATTGTAGATCCCCAGTGCAGGATTTCACCTGAGTTCTCTGCCAAACAAATTGCTTCCAGAAAATACTGAAAGTTCTGCAACCACTTCCTCCAGTTCTGTCAAGTTCCCTTCTACCCTGGGGGATTTCTGCTGGTTTCATTTGCACTATTTTCACAAAGATTAAAATTTCTTCTTATAACATATAATAAAGGTGTGACACATGAATGTTGCTAAGACACTAACCCTTATTTCTTGGCTTCAGTCACCATTCACCAGACATGGGTCAGAGCTGCAAAAAATTAATACCCCTGCTACATGACAGGAATATAAACCAAATCCAGCCTAGTACACCATCCATTTGTCTGTTACAGCTCCATTTTGTTCTTATAGCTGTCCCCTTACTCCATTTTGTTCTTGTTTTCCTCCTGTGGCTGCCCCTCCCTGGCTGTTGTTTACCAGGGCCTGTGCCCTTCTCAAAGGGAGGGCCCTTTAAGTTGTCTAACCAGAGCCATTGCCCTTCTCAAAGGAATGGCCACTTATGCTAAGTGGGACCACTGCCCTGTTCAAAGGGTTAGTCCTGTTATCACCTTGTTAAAACCTGGGCTTGGTGTAGGGTAGGCTCTGTCCATAGCTGCAAGACCTATTGTGTTTTTAAGATCCTGGGCATGAGTCATACCTCTGGGCTCAGGATTAGTCCAAACATGTCTTGGTGGCTGCCTGCAGGTTTTTTTTCTCTGCCTTCTCTCCTACCTGTAAGAGGGGGAGCCAATCAGAGTTACTGGCGGGAAGCTGCCAGGGTTTGCCTTTATAAACAGACATTTTTAACAGACTTCAGAAAGGTTCTTGCATTGCTGCCTGGTCTGATCAGCCAGGGGTTCTGGGGGTCCTTTCTCCGCTCTCGTTTTATTTTTGAGCGTACCCCCGTTTTTGAAACCCCCCCCACGAAGAACGAATTGCTGCCTGAGAGATCTCCTGATTATCAAGACTGTACCGAGCCTTCTGATGTTCTTGCTGCTTCTGCCTCTGTTGCTGCCTTGGGGGATGGTAAGAATCCCTCTGTACTTTTATTTTATTATTTTAGCTGCTGGCTCTGTCTTCCCAGCACACAGACTCAAGCTAAACCTTGGTCTGTATCCTAAAACCTCTCTTACCACCCCCCCCCCAATGCTGGCTCTGTCTCCCCAGCACACAGACTCAAGCTAAACCTTGGTCTGTGTTTTAAAACCTCTCTCTTAAACCCCGTGGCACTCTGCCACTGAAAATGAGTTTGTGCTGCTGCTAAGTTCTGCTCCTGTGGGCTTTGCCTTGGACTGTTTTCAGCTGTATCCACTGCTGCAGTCACCCCCCCCCCTTTGGAGCTGTGTCCTGGACACACACCACTCAGCCCTCTGGAACTATCCTTAGCATAAGGTGCACCCTTTAAGTTAAGTTTAGCATTATACTTTGTAAGTTAGGCTTAGAGAATTGTTGCATTGTGTTTTAATTTGTGTAGTCTTGGTTAAGTTAGATCATAGATAAGATTTTGCTGTGTTCTGTATAATTGTAATTAAGTCTGTCTTCCCACTGCACCCCCCCAGCTTCTCTGTGTCCTTCTACCTTGTTACACTCTCCTTGCTGCTTAAACTTATAGCCTGCTTGTTCTCTGTGTCTTCCTAGCCTGCTTGTTCTCTATGTCTTCCTAGCCTGCTTGTTCTCTGTGTGTCTGTGCTCCTACTGCCAAACCTTGATTGTATTGCTGAAGTCTAGCACAAAACCCCATTGGTTACTTTTTTCTCTCTGATACCCCTCACATTCTACATTTACACCACTGTGACACATTTTTACCTAAAATTGTTTGTTATTTAACACATTTTATCCATAACTGTTAGTTGGTTATATGCTGCTGTGACACACCTTTTTACATAGAAATCGCTAGCTACCTGTTACATTTATACCTCAGTGTTAACTGATTACCCACTGTATTGTATCCTACTGTGTTGTATCCCACTATTGAAACCCCCTTACTGTTCACCAAAAAGAAACCCCTCCCCAATTGTCTACCTTAACATCCCCCATACCTCTCACTATTGAATTTTCCCTGTTTTTGCATTTGCTTAATAAAGTTTATTTTGCACCCCACCCGTGTGGTAATTGCTCCCCAAGATCCCATATACCTGCTGGCAGGGACACCATTGAGCAGAGGGTTAATGACAGTTGAGTAGTTCTGATTTCACCCAGAAGGCCCAGTGAGTCACATACTAAGTAGTTTATTGACAGTATAAATTATTTCACTGAGATAGTAATACTAACTACTACCACAAGAGGTCATTACAAGGTAAGCTCAAAGAATAGTTACACAGGGTTAAATACTAACATATAGGACCATGATGAATGTTTTACACCAAATATAATATTTTATACCAAGTAAACAAACAAATCCCTGTCCTAAAAAGGTTACAAACCTATAAACGGAATTTGTAACCCATGAGTTTTAGTTTGCACATGGTTACTAATTGAATAGGAGACCTCCAAATATAATGCTACTGGAGATGATGCTAGTGAGGCAGTACTTAAGCAGTGCCCCTGCATGGCGTTAGAGTATAGGGTAGTGCTGCTAATGCCTTCTTTCAGATTAGATAATTATTTGGGTTCAATACCCCAATGACACTTTTGCGAGTGTTTATCCCTAGTTTACCAGTAAACTTCGAACTCAGCTAATTACATTCTACTGTTTAATTCTTTGCATTTTTAATTGGATATGTCTGTCTTCCATTCCAGTCCTAGATTCATCAACTGTGTCCCGCTGAACGGAGCTGTCCGCCACGGAATCGGGACAAGCAATGCAGGAAGTGCGGTTATGCCAATGAGACACTACCCCATGTCCTATGTAGCTGCAAGCCCCATTCCAGAGCCTAGCAGCTGTGCCACAACACCATCCAAGATTGACTAGTCAGAGCCATCCTGCCACCTGTGGGGAAGGTGGCTGTGAACTCTGCCATCCCCAGAATGGACAGCCAACTGCGACCGGACACCATCATCATCAACGAGGACCAAAAGAAGATCATCATGGTGGATGTCACAGTGCCCTTTGAGAACAGGACCCCGGCTTTCTGCGAATCCCGAGGTTGAAAGGTGGAGAAATACGCCACTCAGGCCGACACCTTGAGAGCTAGGGGTTACCAGATTCTAACTCACACTCTGATCGTTGGAGCCCTGTGCATATGGGACCCCAGTAAGGAGCAAGTGTTGAGAAAGCAGAATCGGTGAATACTACGCTCAGCTGATGCAGCAATTCATGGGGTCAAACACCATCAGGTAGTTGAGGGACATCTATCTAGAACACATCACCAGACAATGACAATACCAGGAGAGATGAGCTGGAGTGCCAATGAGAAATAAAACTGGAAAGTAACAGAACTACTTCTCTGGTGATTATATTTTCTAAGGGACAACCTATCCTAAATGCTCAATTACTGAGGGACAATCTGCATTCATTCCTATGTTTGCTCTCTACAACCAACTCTCTGTATAATTTTTCATGAGTGATGTACCCGAGTATTCAGATTCTAATATCTAAACTGTACCATTAAATTTATTCTCCTAAATTTAGGTTATTGCAGATTATATACTAAAAGTATCTTATGACTTTTAAACCAGATTTTGTACTTTTGGGTAGTCGAAGCACTACACTCAGATGTACAGACACTCTTTCCTTAACCTGTATATTATATAATTTTATCATTACTGTATACTGTTGAAAGATGCCATGTTTCACTCTAGATATGAGTAGTGAGAGGTTAGTTAAGGGCTCACTTCCAATGTCTTACCTACATCACATGGGTGCTAAAGCCTACTGTTTGTAGAATACTTTGAGAACTTCAGAATGAAGGTGCTACAGAAATGCAAAGCATTCATCATTACTATAGAAGCAGCAAAGAATCCTGTGGCACCTTATAGACTAACAGACGTTTTGCAGCATGAGCTTTCGTGGGTGAATACCCACTTCGTCGGATGCAAGTAGTGGAAATTTCCAGGGGCAGGTATATATATGCAAGCAAGAAGAAAGCTAGAGCTACCAGGTGAAATCTAGCACTAGCTTGCTTCTTGTCATTCTGAGCTGTAATTCAAGTGAGCCTATAACAATGGGCACATTTACAGGTGCTCAAATACTATAGGGAAAATTGTGGCTGTCGTTTACCTCACACTAATTTGCATGGAACCAGGATTTCACCTGATTATCTAGGTAGGTAGACAGATTAGACAAACATTATATGCACGTGGGCCCTATATCTATAATAATTAAAGACTGAGCTCTGGAGTTTTCTTCCTCACAATCCGTCCTGTTGTATATTCACGCTGAAAGCACAAAGGTCCTGCATTCAAAACACCATGTCTGCATATTACTGCCCGGGGCAATGGGCCTGGGGAGGGACCCGGCACGGGTGACACCCGGGCTCCGCTTTGGTACGGCGCCTGGAGCCGGGAGAGGGATGGCGCCGGCCCGGCGACAGCGATGGAACACGACGCTGAGGCGACACAACAGTGCGTCGCGAGCGCCAAGACAAGCGGTTAAGCCACCGCCCCGCGCCTCAGCGAAGAGCAGGGCGGAGCCTCGCCGCTGCACAGGCGCATCACGGGAGCCTTAGCCCTCCCTCTGTCACCAGTCCGCTAGGAGGGCAGGGTGGGTGAGGCCCGCTGAGGAGCGGTGCATCACGGGAGTGGTAGTCCCCCGCCTGCCCTCCTCCCAGAGTGCACGAGCAGCCTTGTGGCAGAAAACTACAACTCCCAAAGGGGTCTGCTCCCCGGCCTGGCGCTTTTAAATGACGGTTTGAGGTGGCCGGCTAGGTAGGAAAATGGCGGCAGCGAGGCTGAGCGGTGGAGGCGGGGAGAACCGCCTGGTGTCGCTGCCCCTCTCCCGGATCCGGGTGATCATGAAGAGCTCGCCGGAGGTCTCCAGCATCAACCAGGACGCGCTGTTCCTCACCGCGAAGGCCACGGTACCAGGCTCGGATCTCCCACCGTCCCCGCCTCGGCGCTCGGCGGGGAGCAGCCCAAGCGGGCCCGGGGCCGAGCGGCTCCCCCCACCGTGAGGCTAGGGCCGGGGCTGTTGCCGGGACGCCAAGGGCCTGAGCCGATGGGCTGGGCCCGAGTCCGGGCGAGATTCGTGCTCTTGGCTTTGTGTCCCTGCCCTCGGGGCACGCACAAAGGGGCGCGTACCCTGCCGTAGGCGAGTCTTGCCGGCCCCTGGAGGGTGCGTTAGGGAGGTGGGGCAGGAGGGTGTCAATGAGCTAGTTTACACCAGTTCTCCAAAGAAATGGGGGAGAAAAGTGAATTGTCCCGACTCTGGGTTATTGTATGTTGTAGCCTGGCATGCGGCGGAAATCCGCCTGTACGGGCCTTTGGCATCCCCTCTCCTGCTTCTGTTGAACATGGAGTATCCGGTAGATAGAGGCTTGAGGCCTATCTGTCCCCCCAGTTAGTGAGGAATCACTAATGTGCTGAGATTAGATCACCAGCTCCTTCACGAGTCCCTCAGATTGTGTGTCTTCATCTGGACTTCCACAAGCATCTCCAGAGGGGGAATCACATGCACTTTTGGATGCTGCATGTGATGTTTTTCCAGCCCCCTTCAGCAAAATAAAACTGACTAGGCACAGGAGAAAATCACTATGCACTTCCTGTCAACACAGCCAGCAAAAGCAGCATGTGTAGAAGCTGCACAAATGGGATTATTGGTTTAGCTACTGAACTGTGAAGACCATGCATCACATATTAATGTCTGAATTTTTGACATGGTTTGAGTTCTTGAAATTTGTTGGATCATTGAAAAGCTCTAATAAGACCAGCACATGATCCAGTTGACCATATATGTTTCTGGCTATAGCCATGGAATACAGTATTAAACTTTTCACTCCCACTTGGGCCTGGTCTACACTACAGCATTAGGTTGATGTAAGGCAATTTATGTCTCTCTCATGAATTATTTCAGTCTATACCAGGGGTTCTCAAACTGTGGGTCATGAGGGGGTTATGAGGCTATTATGTGGGGGGTTGTGAGCTGTCAGGCTCCACCCCAAACCCTGCTTCACCTCCAGCATTTATAATAGTGTTATATTTTAAAAAGTGTTTTTAATTTATAAGGGGGGATCACACTTAGAGGCTTGCTATGTGAAAGGGGTCACCAGTACAAAAGCTTGAGAACCACTGGTCTGTACAGTACAGCCTTACTCTCTCCAATGGAAGTGCCCTACTACACTGACATAACTGCACCTCTACCAGAGGCATAGGGCTTATGTCTATGTAGTGTAGACACTGTTACTTACATCTACTGGCTGTCATTCTTGTCAATTTCAGAGCTCTGCTGGAGCCTTGAAATTGACAAGAAAGTAGGCTTCCCAGCTGGGCAGCAGCACCTGGGTTCCTGCTAGGAGCACAGCTGTGCATAGCAGGAAGCTCTATTCCCTAGAGTCTGGTTAGCTGCCCCGTTCAAGTTGGGGGAGGGCAACTGGCAGGGAGCTACGTGCGCAGCTGAGATCCCTGTCTCTAGCCTCCAGCACTACCCCTCTTAAGTCGGTGGAAGTGCTCCTGGTGAGGGTGCACACTACTGACAGAAGGGCAGTGTGAATATGAATCATTGTAGTAATTACTGTGGTGGTTCAAGTTGACCTAATGTGGGTTTAAGGTTATAGGTAGACATGCCCTAAGATAAAGCTTTGTGAATAGGGATGGGGCTTTCATTCAGTGGACATGACCTCTCCATGAGTGATAGACTTACATGTAGTACAAATCAACCTGCCTTTCTCTCTGTTGCTTTTAATGAGGGAGGAGTGTTTTTATCATTATAAGTAGTGGAAAGTGTCAAGCTTTTTTGCAATATTTAATCACCTGCAGAAATAATTTCTTGCTGTCTTCTGATCCCAGTAAAAACCTGTTGCAGTGATAACACACTTGAGTGGCACAAATTAAGTTAGTCTAAGACCCCAGTTTTGTAGTTGGCTACTCGCAGATGTACACCTCTTCTGCTCACACAGAGCCATATCGAAATTAGTGGGACTCTGTTTCAGTGCAGGGCAGAGGTTGCATGCAGTTAATGGCAGGATTGGGCCCTAAATAAGGGTTTGAAGAAGCATTGCAGTCAGCTGCACACATAGGAATTAATAATTTGACATTTATTTGTGTTGGTTGTTTTTTATAGGAGCTCTTTGTCCAGTATTTAGCCACTTACTCCTACAAACATGGCCGTGGGAAAGAGAAGAGAGCCCTAACCTACAGTGACCTATCCCATACAGCAGAGGAATCTGAAACATTTCAGTTCCTTGCTGGTAGGTATAGCAGTTGTGAGAAATCAATATGGGCAACTGGAAAATAAGATGCAGCTCTTACTGTAGTAGTAGTTGTCATTGCAAAGCTATTAAATTCTCTTTTTGGCTGTTAACCTCTGTTGCATTAACTTACTCATGGTCCAAATAATTGACAGGCATTCTGCATGAATGAATGGGCTGCTTTTTTCATTGATGCAAAAATACACCGTCATGGTGCACAATTAATGTAACAGTCATACTTGACATTCCAATAACTTCAAGCTATTTTTTTCTAACACTGTTTAACAGTATCCCTGAGTGGTGGAGAGTCTCTAATTTATAAATGGGGAAAGCTCAGGTTCAGAGTGATTAAAGTGACTTAAAAGTCAGTTTAAGAGCTAGGAATAAAACCAAGGAGGTATGTGATGCCCATCTTCTGATTTAACCAATAGACAACACTACCTTAAATCTTTGTAGTGTTTGGGGAAAGAGAAGGACTCTCTATTGGTGAATTTTAAATTCACCAATGTCCTTTCAGACATTGGTTTATGCCACAATCGCTGTTGTCTTAAATCCTTTACATTGGTTGGGCATTTAGAATAATGTTTGTCCTCTTCAAATATGTTCTTGGTCTAAGGAGTGAGACCACCTTGTTCATAAGATTTTTACTAGTGCACCAGCCTCACTTCCTTACCATTCTTGGGCTCATCACAATATCATTACCCTGAACAGGCAGCCTACATTGAGTGTAGGGAAATAGCTTGTAAGGAATATAAGCAGAGTAGATATACTTGATCGGTTCAAGTGAAAAACAAAGCAGAATAAGTGAGTAAGACTTAAGAAATGATTAAAGCAGCATTAGAATCACTTAAACAAATTCCCTCATATGGCTCACTAATACCTTAATTGGACAATATATCTCTAAAATCACATTGGCTACATTCCTATTCCAAGGATACCAGTTAGATTAGAGTAACTTGACTATTCCCTAGCCTAAAAAAATTGTATCCCATAGACTGTGAGGCTATTAGTTGCTGTGATTTTGATGGTACAGTAATACATTATTCTAAATCTTTTTGTAACTGTTGAAAATGATTACAAAAGATGGAATTGTGCCTTTCAGATATTTTACCAAAGAAGATCCTAGCTAGCAAATACCTGAAAATGCTTGAAAGAGAGAAGAGGGATGGAGAGATGGAGGAGGAGGAGGAGGAGGAGGATGACCAAGAGGAAGAGAGTGAAGAGGAAGATGCTGAATCTTAAGGGTGTCAAACAGCTAGCTTTATAGCTAGTCTCTTCCTGCAGTATCAAGTTTTGGATTGGCTCCCTGATTTTTTATTTTTTTTTTCTTCCAAGCTAACCCACACTGTTGAGTTTCGGGGGGCGGGGGAGAGGGAGTGTTGGGAATCCAGCAGCTGGATTTACCTATCTGAGAGTTGCTGTCTTGTTTACTTTAAATCTGAAACAATTGGATATTAGTCTGCTTGAAGGAAGGAATTCTGCACTTGGATATGGAAAGCCAGGGGGACTGTACATACAGATCTTGAGACAAAATCAGCTCAAAAATTATTTTAAAATAACATCTTCAGACAATCATTATCCAAATAGAAACAGCCTTGTAGGCAACCCTCAGCATCAATTCCAAAGGCCCTGGCTCTCTCTGGCTAGATGGGACCCTTGTAGCTAATACTTCTGTTTAACCAGTAGGAGTGTGGCACATACTTTATCTACAGTTCTTACTCTGGCAGCAAGTGAACCAAACCTGAGATAGAATCTCCACCTGTTTTCAGGGCCATTAATGCTGTTGGAGCAGTACCTGTGGACCAACACAACAGAAACTGTAATAGGCTACTGTTGTAATACAGTCTAAAAAACCAAGTGTGCAAGGAATCTGGATACAGGGATAGACCTTTTTGCAGTCCCTGGTGTCGCTCTGCAGTTGTATTGGTGTTAAGAAGTAGAAGTGTTAGCTAATGATGTAAATACATATATCTAGATCCCCCACCCACCCCCCAAGGGAGGATTCTACTTTTGTAGTTTACTGCCTGTAGTATTCTACATACCAACACCTGTTTGAAGTTTATTAAATATAGTTTGCTCTATGGCAAGAAAATGAACAGTTTTTACCATTTGAGTGGTAGACCTGGTGTATTTTTACTACTATAAAAATGGGAAATGTCCTGTGTATATTTTCAAAAAAGTACTTTTTTTACAATAAATATTTTTTTTAAAATGTGGAAATTAATGCAGAGACCCTTGACAGCATTATTTTTATAAAGGCTTTTAATCTATACTTTGTACAGGGTTAACATGTTGTTGGGCCAAACATTTGCACTCTATATATATATATATATATAAAATTTTCATAAATGTGGATCCTCCTAGCTAGCAAATAGGGGATGAGTGGTGATCTGCTACCCACTAGGAACATAAGTGTGAAAGATCCCTAATCCCAATTTGCACTGGGCATTGAATTTAGTAGGTTCAGGGGAAATTGAGCCTGTGTTAGTCATGGTGTCTATTAGCTGTAATGTATGCAAGTAGCCTTCCAGTCTCTCTCAACTGCTCTCTCAGCATCTTGGAAGTGATGTCTCTCTTCAGTTTACACAAGCTACTGCACAAGTAATAGTTCAGGTTGATTTAGATTTCCATTCAGGAAAAGAGCTTAGGCATTAGGCCACTCAGGGCCCCCACAGACAACAAATGGAGGATCCTGATTGGTGACAGCCCCACCTGCAGAGATGAAAGGGTAAGGGGAGGGAGAGAGATGGAGGAGACTGAGGGAGGGGGAGCCAGTAGATGTATGCTTGCCAAATGTTAGAGGCCTGCCTAGCATCAGTTCAGAGGAATAAAGGAAAGTGCAGGCAGAGATTTGGTTCCTACCTGTTTTTTAAAAAAACCCTCAAAAGGGCATGTAGGTGGATGGATGGATGCTGCTTAATTCAGCACCTTTCTGTTTACTGTCATCAGTTTTTTCAGTTCAGATATTTGGGTCCCAACATTCTTGCCCCTGGTGCTCCTTTCAACTTCCCACAATGATACTTTAGGTTAATCTGTGTTTTTTGTTTTTTTCTCCTTTTAGTGGAACTGTATTGCTACATCTTAATTATAAGAGGTGTGAAAACTTTCTTTACCCTTCTCCAAAAAGTAATTAACAATAGGTCTTACAATAAATAATATATTTTAGAACAGATCAATGGTACAAATACACTAAAGGCATATCTACACTTCATGGTTAAGTTGACAGCCAGATGCCTCAGTAATTAAGTTGGTCCAGCCTGTCCGCACCCTGTCAGTGGAGTGCATCCTCACTAGCAGTGCTTGCATCATGCACAGAGCAGTGCACCATGGGTAGCTAGCTCGCAATGCAATTAATCCCAGGGGTTTTGGGGAGGGACTTGTGATGCCTCATAGGACCCAAACATTGTCACGGGGGGAATGGGAAGATGCTTTGCAGTTTCCTCCCTCCATCCCTTCCCCGATATCAAAGGCAAGCCCAGGTTTTTTCACACATTTTTTTGAAAGCCTAGCTTAGTGTTGTATATACCATTGCCCAAGAAACATGGACCCCCTCAACTGCATGCTGCTTGTGAATATTACAAACCCCTCATGCCTTATCCTGTAGTATTTCCAGAGCCAAGATGGGGGCTGCCAGTGGATCATTGCAGTGTCATTCAAGCAGCCCTGCTGCAAGCCACAAAATGAAACAATTGGTCCTGGCAGTAGTGTAGCAGCTGAATGCAGTGCAGTGCCATTTCTGGACCTGGGAAACAGCACTGACTGGTGGCATTGCATCATATGGGATGACAAGCAGTGGGTGCAGAACTTTTGCATGCGGAAGGCCACTTTTCAGAAACGTTGTGCAGTGCTTCTCCCAGCCTTGAAGTGCAGCAACACTAAAATGAGACCTGCTCTGACAGTGGAGAAGCAAGTGGCGATTGTGCTGTGGAAGCTTGCAATGCAAGACTGCTACTGGTTTGGGGAATCAATTCAGAGTTAGTAAAGCCACCGTGGGAGCAGTTGTGAGCCAAGTGTGCAGAGCCATTAATTCCTGCTAAGAAGGGTAGTGACTCTGGGCACTGTGCAGGACATAGTAAATTATTTTGCCACAATGGGGTTCCCTAACTGCAGTGGGGCGATAGATGACATGCAAATCCCTATCTTGGCACCAGGCCACCTTGCCAAGAAGTACATAAATGTTGAGGGATACTTTTCAATAATATTGCAAGCGCTGGTGGATCACATGGGGTGTTTCATGGACATCAACGTGGGACGATCAGGAAAGGTGCATGACACGCATCTTTAGAAAAACAGGTCTGTTCAGAAAGCTGCAATCGGGGACTTTCTTTCCTGGTTGCAAAATAACCATTGATAATGTTGAAATGCCAATAGTGATCTTGGCATTCAACAGCGGAGGGTGGCTGTTGCAGGGTCTGGCTGCGGGTGGCTGTGGGCAGGGGCTAGCTGTGGCAGGGGGTGGCTGTGGCAGGGGGTGGCTGCGGGTAGCTGCTGGCTGTGGCAGGGGGGGGCTGCGGGTGGCTGTGGCTGCGGGTAGCTGCTGGCAGGGGGTGGCTGCGGGTGGCTGTGGGCAGGGGCTGGCTGTGGCAGGGGGTGGCTGCGGCTGCGGGTAGCTGCCGGCAGGGGGTGGCTGTGGGCAGGGGCTGGCTGTGGCAGGGGTGGCTGCGGCTATGGGTAGCTGCCGGCAGGGGGTGGCTGCGGGTGGCTGTGGCTGCAGGTAGCTGCCGGCAGGGGGTGGCTGTGGCAGGGGGTGGCTGCGGGTGGCTGTGGGCAGGGGCTAGCTGTGGCAGGGGGTGGCTGCGGGTGGTTGTGGGCAGGGGCTGGCTGTGGCTGCGGGCAGGGGGTGGCTGTGGGCAGGGGCTGGCTGTGGCAGGGGGTGGCTGCGGGTGGCGGCTGTGGGCAGGGGCTAGCTGTGGCAGGGGGTGGCTGCGGGTGGCTGTGGGCAGGGGCTGGCTGTGGCAGGGGGTGGCTGTGGCAGGGGGTGGCTGCGGGTGGCTGTGGGCAGGGGCTGGCTGTGGCAGGGGCTGGCTGTGGCAGGGGGTGGCTGCGGGTGGCTGTGGGCAGGGGCTGGCTGTGGCTGCGGGTGGCTGTGGGGGGCAGGGGCTGTGGCTGGGGGCGGGGGGCGGCGGTACTCACACGGGGGGGGGGGGAGCGGCTGGGAGCTGCCCGAGCAGCAGGACGCAGCCGGGGACTCACCCGGCAGCAGCGGGAGCCCCAGGGCCAGAGGTACAAGGAGCAGCAGCAACAGGGCCAGGAGGCAGCCCACATGGCTCCTGTAACGCAATGCAACGCAGCGCAGCGCCCCCTGGTGGCCGGGAGGAGGAATTACAGGCTTCCCAGCCCAAGTCCATCAAAGCTTCCCTAGCAGGGAAGCCAGTTAACAAGCGGTTCTAAGGCCATGGCTACACTTGCAAATTTGCAGCGCTGCAGCAGGGTGTGAAAACACACCCTCTCCAGCGCTGCAAATTGCGGCGCTGCAAAGCGCCAGTGTGGTCAAAGCCCCAGCACTGGGAGCGCGGCTCCCAGCGCTGTACGTCATTCCCCACAGGGAGGTGGAGTACGGACAGCGCTGGGAGAGCTCTCGCCCAGCGCTGGCGCTTTGACTACAGTTAGCACTTCAAAGTGTAGCCATAGCCTAAAACCGCTTCTAAATTTAACAACCGGTTTGTGCAAACCGGTGCGAACCGGCTCCAGCTCACCCCTGCTGTAGGCCGAGCTTTCCACTGGAAGGCATGGCAAAGCGCATGTCAACCATTGTGCGTGCATACCCTGGGTCTAATACAAGATTGCTATTTAATAAACCACACCCCCTTATTACACTCAAGTACACGCCAGAACATAATCAGAAGCCCTAGCTATTCAAATAAATGGTTTGTTATTCTAGCCATGGTGAGTATGGCTTAGCGGCATGGGCAACATGCTACAACTTGTAAGACACCTGTGGCAGGTGGCCAATGCCCTCGCCCCCCTAACAAAATGGACATTGCTTTGAGACCAGGTACCAGCATTAAGCCTCCCAAATTGTGGTCTTTGGCTGAAGCGGCTCGCAGGGGAGGCGGTGCAGTCATGAGAGAACACTGGAAGCCCACCACCCCCTTCCTGTAACGCTGCTGGTAGCAGTCGCCTTAGGCTTGCAGATGCTGAGGTCAATGTCCTCATTGTTGCCTGAGGTGACCCGGGACTCAGACTCCTGTGAAGTATCCATGCTGTGTTTGGTGGTGGGTTACCAACGAGAATCGCATGCAGTTCATTGTAGAAGCAGCATGTCTGTGGTGCAGAATCAGCACGAGTGTTCGCCTCCCTTGTCTTCTGGTATGCCTGCCGAAGTTCTTTGATTTTTCGTGTGGCATTGCTGCATGTCCCTGGAGTAGCCCTTTTCCCCCAATGCCCTAATGATCTTTTCATAGATGTCTATGTTTCTTTGGCTGAATCAGAGCTGTGCCGGCAGAGACTCTTCACCCCATAGACAGCCACCACCTCTGGTATATTCCAGACTGGAGTGTGTTTGTCACCATGATCAGTTGGGCTGGCAAACACTCCATGCTGATCAAACAGGAAATGGGAATTCAAAAGTTCCCAGGACTTTAAGAGGGGAGGGGCTGTTTCCTGCATACCTAGCTGCTGTGCAGCGGAGTTAAAAACCACCTCCACTGCCTCTCTTTGACCCATCACCTTTGAATTAACCGCTATGCCTCTCACAGAGGTGGAGTAATTAAGTCAATATTACAGGCGAGTTTGGAAGGGACCCGGTAGTGTAGCCATAAGGTGGCTTCCATGAAACTAAGTTTGTATTGTAGACCAGCCTAAATAATACAATGGCATGTTTTATCTTTATTTTTCTGGTAACTATTTCTGACTTTTATGCCTCATTACTTATACTCACTTAAAATCGCTGTCTTTGCATTTAATAAACTTGATTTACTGTTTTATCTAATCCAATATGTTTAAATTGAAGTGGCTTGAGAATAATCTGGCATATTATTCCCTTAAGGGAATAATGGATTTAATATATTTGTAATGTCCAGGAGAGGGCTAGGCAATACAGGACATACATTTCTGGGGGACGATCCAGAACTAGGGGTGTGTTGGTGTTACCCTAAGATTTTAGATGCCAATTACATTACCTACAAATTTGTCTGACAAAGGGTAAACAAGGTTGTAGTCCACCCTAAAGGAATTCCTAGGGGTTTTCCCAGGGAGCTTGTCTCTGACCTGCAGAGGGCTACCCAGAGCAAGCTAGTCTTGCTGATCCCTGAAAGGACACAAATACCACCCTCCACTCAAGGCTCGACACACACAAGCAGCATTTCTTCGAAAACAGAAATAATCGTTTATTAAAGGAGTTAAGTAGTTACAGAAAAGCAAGAAGAAAACAAGTCAATATGATAAGATATAATGGAGTTACAGTTTAAAATAAAATGGCACATCAAATAAAGCCACAGACTTAACGATGTAATCATTCACGTAATACTAACAGCAACATTTAACATGTAATACTAACACTTATCATTGATCATTTATTACCTAATATTAACGGTTTACATTACTATTTACATTAACATCCTGTGAGGGCTGATCAGGCTTGTCACAGGATGGGTAGGGGAGAGCTCATTCAAACGTAGGTATCCAGCTTTATTGACAGACACACCCATACATTTCTAAGGCTAGAAAAGGAATGTAAATAAGCACTTTATGGATGAATGTAAATAAGCACTCGATCCAGAACAAGAGACACTGACAGATGTATCTAAATATTGTTTTGAAAATTCATTTATAGCACCTATGTTCTTGTCTAATAAATACTTAAGTATCACACATGTTATGACTGGAATCCTCCTTTGAGGTTGTGGAAAAAGAACTAAGGCTAGAAAAAGCACTCGATCCAAGGTTTAAGAATCTGAAGTGCTTTCCAAAATCTGAAAAGGATGAGGTGCGGAGAATTACACACACTATTTTTCTTCAGTATTTCTTGAACCCTCAAGGGCCTTCTGCCCCGTCTCAGTGCTGGTCCTCTCAGATGGTACACGACACCAAAGCTGGTTCTGGCAGACAGATGAGGTCATTGGCTTGGTTGCTACAGCAACTATCTCCAGGGCAAGCTCCGGGTTCGCTTGCTGCTGCTGCAGCCTGCTGCTCCTTGAGGCTTCTTGCAGGCAGTGTCTTTCTGGAACCCCAAAGCAACCCCCTCCCAAAGCCTCACAAGACTCCACCCAAACCTAGCTAGTCTTGCTTGCTGAGTCTTGCTGCCTCTTGGAGGCAACGGCTCTTCAGAACCCCAAAGCACCCCCCCATACAAAGCCTCACAAGACTCCACCCAAAGCTGCCTACGAACCCTCGTCTTCCCAGGTAGGAGTCAGGCAGCTTCTGTTCTTTTTGAAGGTCTTGAACCACTAGGACTTCAGCCTGCTGGCTGTCGCATATATATATATATATACACACACACACACACACTTACTTTCCAGCCTACCCTACACATCACTGATTGGTCGCCTTTCAATGGGGTGTCATTTTCTCAGTCTCTGACTGGTTGTTCTTTCAATGGGGTGACATTCTCTTAGCCAAGCAGGTTTCCAACTCATGTGCACCCCCCCACACACACCATCTTGAGTTTTACAAGTTCCTAAAAAGGTCTAGGTGATTCTCCCCTATAGCTGACATTTTGATCCACCATATTGGATTTTCTAAATTTAAACTACTATTAATTTTTACTTATTTAAGCCTCAATTTTAAAACTAATCACTGTTTTATGCACACTGAAGTGTCCTGATACTATCACCACTCTTTTATGCCTAATTAAAAGAAATATAATTTTACAAATCTGAAACCCCTGCCAAGGTTTTTCTGAAAACCTCTATTCAGAACATTCAAGACATAAATCCCTCACTACATAGGAGTCACCCTGCAGAATAACCAAGGCTGGTGAGAGCCATGGTGTAGCTGGCAGGTTACAATTACACACAGACACTCAGATTGTGGTGTGCATGGTGGAAGGCGGTTTGTGATCGTCCTAGTGGAGAGCTACTACAAGAAGGCATTGTAAGGCACCCTCGGTTACAGCCCCTCCCACTAGTCTGGATTGTGCCCCAGTATGTCACATTCACTCAAGGTACATTTAGCTGCAATTGTGAATTTTCATATACTGATAGATAGTAAATCTATAGTCTCAGACGATATTGTTAAGTTATTGCTGAAAGATTTACTAAATCTTTATCCCCCTGTGAGACAGCCTATTCCCCCTTGGAATTCAAACAATGGTATCACAGCTTAGGTCTCCATTCTTCAAGCCTTTATCATGTTGTTCCCTAGTCCAACTGTTAATTAAAACTGTGTTTATAATAGCAGTGTCAGCCAGGAGGCTTAGTAAACATCATGCCTTAATGGCTAACCTGCCCTTTGCAATTTTTAAGTAAGATAAAGTAGTTCTTTGTCCTCTCAAAATTTATACCAAAAGTAATTTCTGATTTCCATTTCACCCAATCCATTATGCAATCAGTGTTTTTTTTCTCAGACCACATTCAAATAAGGCAGAGTCAAAATTATATCATCAGTATGCTAAAAGAGCATTATCTTGCCATTTAAATAGAACCAAGGATTTTAGATCTTCATGCAATCTGTGTGTTACATATACAGGTAATTGTAAAGGAAAGCCTAGTTCCACACAAATGTTATCTTGATGGGTCACACTATATAAAGTTATAAAAATGCATTACAATCCCCCCCTTACACTCCACTAGCATGATGGCTGCTTCTATAGCATGTTTAAAGTGTAAGCAGAGTCAGGATGAGCCCCACCCTGACATCTGGTGGTAAATTATGGGGAGTGCAGAACGAAGTTTAAAGTGTTGCATTGGTATTTCGGTTATTTGCATGGGCACTCCCACCCCACTTAGCATACCGCAAAGCAGCATGGGATGGTTATTTTCACAGCTGTGAGAGCCCCAATTTCGTTGTTATTGGGGCAGGAGGAATGAAATGTTGTCACCCTGATTGGGTAAATGGGGAACTACAAAATTGTCTTGTGATGGGGGGTTTCATTGTCAGCTGGATAGCGCTTGCTAGATGGGGCACATGAGTTCCAAAACCCATTGAAAGGAGAGAGGCTGGGGACAGAGATCTGTACTCACTGGTGCAGGCTTTTTGTGTGAGCCAGAAGCACCAGTCCCACTGGTGCCTCTCTCCACTGTGGCATGTCAGAGTTAATTTTTGATTCCCTTAAGAATCTAGATACAGGTTACTGAGCTGAAGTCAGTGGGGCTCCCCTACTATGAGCTGGAATCACTAAGAGCTGAAATCACTGAAGAGCTGGACTTGCTGAGCTGAGAGCACTGAGTACTGTGCTTATGAGTGGGGGAGCCTGAAGCAATACCATGGAGCAGAGCAGCTGGCAGAGCGGAGTGGAGCAGTTTGTGCAGCCCTGGGTGAGTGGAGCCAAGACGCTCGTGAGGACGGCTAGAGTGGCTCACAGGACAGCTGGTGGGCCAGAGCAGCTGGCAGAGCGGAGCAGCCCACAGAGCAAGCGGAGCTGAGCTGTTTGCGGGGACAACTAGTGGAAGCAGAACCCCACGAAGAGGCAGGGCAGTTGGCCCCGAACCCACGTAAGGTGCCCCTTTCTACCCAGGCTGGGGAGGGGGACCTCTGCAGAGAGACTCTTGAACTCTGGGGCTGCACTGACCCGGGACAGAGACTTTTGGATTGTGGGACTTTTGGGACTGTGGGTGATTTGGGGGTTGCTGGACTCAAGGGCCCCAAGAGAAGGACACGGCCCAATTTGCTGGGGTGGGTCTTTGCTCACGGTTTGACCTATGAACTCTAGTTGAGGTATTTTCCCAGTTTAATGCTTGTTGTTTATCTCATGTAATTAAACCTTTTCTGCTACACCAAGAGTCTGTGCTTGCGAGGGGAAGTATTGCCTCCTCGAGGCGCCCAGGGGTGTGTGTAATATTTTCCCAGGTCACTGGGTGGGGGCTCGAGCTGGTTTGCATTATGTTGTGGGGGAAGGGACCCCTATGTATTGAACCCGGCCCTTGCTGCTATTGTTTCGGCCCGGCAGAAGGGTTACAAAAGCATGTTCCCCTAATTGAAATGTATAAAGCAGCCACAGGGAGCTCAATATATATGTTTACTAAGCACTAATGCATTAGCTATCACAGCTAAATCAGATGCCCAGATTGGTTCTGCAGGCCTTATTTAATTAGAACTCCTTACCTGCCATCTATTTTTTCAATACATGTTGATGACTAAACGGACACTGGAAGAAGAAACAAAGGTTATCTACTTGTAATCAAAGTAATTTGAGATGGACTCGCTATAGTCACACTCCCTGCCTTCCTTCCCCTTTTCTGTGGAGTCCTAACTACTCATGGCTCTGCATTAGTGCTGGAAGAAACTGGAGCAGCAACTGTTGCTATACCTCCATTTGTAGACCCACCCTCATACTCAAATGTTGAGGAGTGGGGTGAGAAAGGGCATGTGAGTGTTTTAATAGGCACTACTAGTAGAAGGCTGCATCGTTCAGCAGCACCAGTCAGTGCACATCCCCAGGGTGTGAACATGCAGAGTCCATCCTGAAGAACCTGAGTTAAAAATAAGTAACCTTCATTTTCATTCCTATTAAAAGATTTAAAGCAACATTACTCAGTGCAGGAACAAGTCAGCTTTACTCTTGACATTAAATCAAGCTTCAGATTCAGGGTCTATTATAGTGTTCAAACAATAAAACATGACAGTTACCAGAAATTTTCTTAATCTGACCCCAGAATGACTTAGGAACATTCAACCATTAAATGAACCACACAGGCAGAATATTTCTTATAGGCCTAATGTTCGTTTCATTCTCTAACCCTGATAATGAATATTAGCCAACAAGACCCAGGACTAAAACAACAAAAGAGATAGTGTCTATTTTTTCTGCCCCCGGCCCCTCCCCCCAAAAAACATCTTCATGAATGTCTACAACCCGCTTGCCTCTGACACATTGGACATGAGAGTATGACTACATGCCACATATTTTGCTCTGTGAGCACAATGGGACTCAGGTGTGATAAAGCCAGGAAGCAGCCACAGCTAATAAAAATAGTGTGGCTTTTCAGGTGGATATCCATGCCAAAGTTAATGGCACTCTTTGCAGTACTAGCTCCCTTTCAGAGATTTCTGACCTCCTCCAAGAGGCAACAAGCACCCAGTTATAGAGGATGACATAGTGGCAGCTTAGCTCCTGAGTGAACTATCTGTAGGTGGGAAGAAAGAGAGGAGGGACAGACATGCGGCATGGATGTCTTAGACTCAACAGGACTGGCAGGGCCGGCTCTAACTTTTTTGCCACCCCAAGCAAAAAAGAAGAGTGCCGCCCTGCCCTACCCTGCCCCCCGCAAGTGCCCTGCCGCCGAAGCCCCGCACCCGAGCATCACGCTGCCTGAAGCGCCGCCGCCCGAAGCCCCGCCCCCGAGCGTCACGCCGCCCGAAGCCCCACCTCCTCAGAGCGCACCATGCCATGCCCCCGCCCCCGAGCGACGTGCCAAGCCCCTGCCCCCCCGAAGCTCTGCCCCCCGAGCGCCCCGCACCGCCCAAGCGCTGCCCCGCTCGAAACCCCACCCCCTGAGCGCCGGCTGCAGAAACAAAAAAAACCAACCCTCCAGCGCTGCCCTGAGGAACCAAAAAAAACCAACCAAAAACCCGAGCACCGCCCTGCCCCAAGATGCCACCCCAAGCACGTACTTGGGCAGCTGGTGCCTGGAGCCGGCCCTGAGGACTGGTATACTGTGTCCCACTGAATCCATGGGCTCTTAAGTTGAAAAGACACTCTCCTTTCAAACCTCTCTATCCACCCCACTAAGCTAACTTTGTAAATATTTCCTTCTAGTTTTCTTTTCCTTTGCCTCTGTATTTCTAGTTTTCTCATCCAGCTGTTTCCCCCCTATTTCTTTCCCTTCGTCACAGAATGTCACCCTGGCCTGCACTTCACTTTCCTTCATCCTTCAAAGACGGTCTCTCATGTCACCCGCCTTTTTCTTCACTTTTAAAAAAAGTCTCTCTCCTTTTCTTGCTTACTCTGTTTCGCTCCCTCCCTTCCCTGGATTATCCTCCTACCCACTTTCCCAAGTTTCCTTTCTGTGTCTCTTTCCGGTTGTGACCCTACATGCCAAGAGCTCAGTACTTGGGGCCTAATTCTCTCTGTCACTGGAATCAAGTAACTAGGTGTCCATTAATTGTGAGTTAAACCCCAGTCCTGAGGTTTTACTAAAGTTCAGGCAGGGTCCCCATCTGCCCCCTTAAAGAAACATATCATGCGGAAGGAGAAGCAGGTGAAGAGACCCTGCTCAGCGGGCTCAAGAGAGATAGGAGGCAAGCCAACAGTTAGTGTTGAGGAGGGAACAGTTAATGTTCGCACAATATTGTAGCACAGGCATGCGATTTTGGGATTCCTTTGCAGTGTGTTACCCTGAACAGCTGACTTCTCATACTGTACCTTGAGCTGACACTGGCTTTTCAGTTCTTCTTTCTAACAGGACCCCTGCCTCATTTAGTGCACAAGATGGTCAGTGCTCATTTAATAAGCAGCTAGTCAGTATTTGATTTTATATTTTTTATTCTGCCTTATTTACTGCACACTATTCAAACGGTGACCATTATTCATCTCATGGGCTTTTCTATGGCATTTATCATTATAATATACCCCTATGAGATGTGGGCTTATTATCCTTATTTTACAGATTGGGAACTGAGGCACAGAGAGATGATGGTAAATTAAGGTAAAAATGTTGAGTTCCCAGTTTTAGATGTCTAGGACTTGATTTTTCAGAGTATTTAGCACTATATAGTGCTTTATATGTCTAAAGCACATCTCCCATTGAATGTGTCTGTCTAGAAGTACCCGAAGTCAGGGAAGAAGAGCTAAAGGCCTGGCTGTGGTGGGAACAGGAACCAGGAGGAGAAAAGGAACAGCTAGCAAATCAGCACTGGGCTCCTGCCCCTGAGAGCAGCAGTTTAAGATTACCTCCATCTGGACATAGTCCTCAAAACTGCTTTCTTCTTCCTCCCGCTAGGAGGCAATATGGAGAGATTAGGGCTATGTACACACTACAGCTTATGTTGGTAAAAGTTATGTCGCTGAGGGGTGTGACTGCCCCTCCTCCCCACAAGCAACATATGTTACACTAGGGGTCAGCAACCTTTCAGAAGTGCTGTGCCGAGTCTTCATTTATTCACTCTAATTTAAGGTTTCGTGTGCCACTAATACATTTTAACATTTTTAGAAGGTTTCTTTCTATAAGTCTATAATATATAACTAAACTATTGTATGTAAAGTAAATAAGGTTTATAAAATGTTTAAGAAGCTTCATTTAAAATTAAATTAAAATGCAGAGCCCCCCCGGACCGGTGGCGAGGACCCGGGCAGTGAGAGTGCCACTGAAAATCAGCTCGCATGCCGCCTTCGGCACACGTGCCATAGGTTGCCTACAGCGCTATGTCAGTGGGAGAGGTGCTACTGCTGCTTGCAGGAGCTGGTGTAATGAAATCAATGGGAGAGCGCTCTCCTGTCAGCTTAGAGCGTTTGCACAAGCAGCTGAGCCGCTGTAAGCATTGTAGTGTAGCCATAGCCTGTGCCTACAGCTCAGATCTGCTCCTGCATCTGCCTGGCGAGGGCACCTGG
This sequence comes from Mauremys mutica, assembly GCF_020497125.1. NCBI lineage: Eukaryota > Metazoa > Chordata > Testudines > Geoemydidae > Mauremys > Mauremys mutica. Next base: position 13,141,647 of record NC_059073.1, on the reverse strand, counting down.
TGATTATGGATACAGGGACCAGAACAAAAGAATGGAGAGTGGGCTGCAGCCAGCATAGTTTTGTTAGGACTGGTTTCCCCCTCCTCAGCTTCTTTTCTATGATGCTGTACATGAAGACAAGTCTATAATTCAATAAAGCTGACATCTCAGTCTGAAGCACCAGGTGTTTCTTTGGCATGACAAAGTCTGTCTGCACCAAGCGCAGGAGGTGGAGTGGTCCATAGAAATTCCTGTGTCCTGCTTGGACACCAGTTGCCTGATAGACAAGGTGCAGGAACAGTACCAGTGGCAATCATGCAACAAGAAGTATTTAATAATTAAAACATAGTTCAGAGAGGCCATCCTATGTTGAACTTGTACTTTCTGGTCAGTAAGGTTTTACTGGATTTTGAATTACTGGTTTGCATGTAACTACTAACTTGTGAGTACAGCATGGAATGCAGGAGGGACAACACAATGAGGAGCTCTATTTAGGAGATCTATAAGGAGATGTATTTCGCTTAACCAAGAGAAGGTTAAGGAATGACTTGATCACAGTTTGTAAGTACCTACATGGGGAACAAATATTTGTTAATGGGCTCTTCAGTCTAGCAGAGAAAGGTATAACAATTACATGGCTGGAAGTTGAAGCTAGACAGATTCAGACTAGAAATAAGGTTTACATTTTTAAAAGTGAGGGTAATTAACCATTGGAACAGTTTACCAAAGGGGATGGTAGGTTCTCTATCACAGGCAATTTTTTAAATCAAGACTGGATTTTTTTTTAGTTTTTTTTAAAAAGATCTGCTTTTGGAATTATTTTGGGGAAGTTCTATGGCCTGTGCTATACAGACTAGATGATCATAATGGTTCATCTATACTTTAAAGATGTTCTTCCTGGTACTCTGTCTCCAACATTCTGTGGTAAACACCTACCATTGCAGCTTTTTTATTTGCTTCATTTTTACTTGGAGGATGGTGGATACTGTATTTTCAAAGTTACACACAATGTAAGATTTCATACAGAGCAGAGTATCTCAAGTGCTACCTTTGGTCACTGCAACCCCAGTAAGCCTCCTCCTTCTTATAAAAACGTATTTAAATAAAAACTCGTAAGAAACTAAAATAAAAATGAAAGCATACTTATCTTGAACTTCGGAGATAGAGTGCAAATCAGTACAGTGGTACAGAGATGGGAAAAAATGCACAGGAACCCCAAGTGAAATGGCAATAGAACTAAGAAGCTGAAAGATGGATTTTTTTTAAATTACATAGCACACATTCTCTCTCTCTCTCTCCTCCCCCAAATTACACCACAGTTAAACTTGGTTTGTGGTTTAGGAACATAGGAATTGATACATCATAAGAGGCCAATGAACTCTATCTCAGTGTCTTGTTTGACTGTTAACGGTATCAATTCTTTTAGGGAGAGGTGGCCTAATGGTAAAAGGACAGGACTGGGCTGTCAATTATTCTGGGTTCTATTCTGAACTCTGACAATGAGAATAATATAGTACCTGTCCCACAAGGTAACATGGTTTAACTAGCTGGTATTTGTAAAGCACTTTCATTCCTTGATTGGATTTAATGAGAAAGTATATTTTTGTAAGAATTATAAGAAGGGCCATACTGGGTCAGACCAACAGTCCAGCTGGCCCAGTATCCTGTCGTAAGACAGTGGCCAATACCTGGTGCTTCAGAGGGAATGAACCAAACAGGTGATCATCAAGTGATCCATCCCGTCGCCCATTCCCAGTTTCTGGCAAAGAGAGGCAAGGGACACCATCCCTACCTATCCTGGCTACTAGTCATCGATGAACCTATCCTCCATGAATTTATCTAGTTCTTTTTTGAAGCGTTATAGCCTTGACCTCCATAACATCATCTGGCAAAGAGTTCCATAGATTGACTGTGCATTGTGTGAAGAAATACTTCCTTTTGTTTTAAACCTCCTGCCTATTAATTTCATTGGGTGACTCCTAGTTCTTGTGTTATGAGGAGTAAATAACACTTTCATATTTACTTTCTCCACACCAGTCATGATTTTATAGCCTTCTGTCATATCCCCACTTACTCATCTCTTTTCCAAGCTGAAAAGTCCCAGTCTTATTTATCTCTCAACCTGAAACTCAAAACCTGAACCTCTTATTATGGCTAATAAAGTGCAACAAATGTGTTTGTATTAAATAAGAGACTGTACAAACAATTGTAAAGATGAGGATTTTTTTTTTAATTTTTTTTTTGCTGACATACTGTGAGGCAAAACAAAATTGACACCATACAAAATACCTTTATAAAATATCATTCACATCATATTTTGTCAAGATTTACAGCATTTTGAGCTTGTTACAAGTCTTATGGAGGTGAAAAACTCTATGCTAAGTCTTTAGTATTAGTTTATATCTACACAGTAAGAAACCAAAACAGAAAATAACGGTTAGTTTTTCATGAGTTTATTGCAAAAGTAGTGCAAACTATTTTACCTAGCAAGCTACAAAACAAACTTGAGAAAGGACCCACCTAAGCTTAAAACATGACAATAAATGCTCAATTTCACAGCATTAGAAGCTTCCTTCAACAGTTTCTTTTCTCAACAAAGATAGTTCCCATCTGTGCACATTTTATATTTTAATGTACTTGGAAAAAGAACTAGAAAACTCATTAATCTGAATAATTAGACAGCCTATAAATTCAAGTCAGGCTACATTTTGCTTTTAGTCACATGGGTGCAATTCCCTCTGAGATTTGCATTTGTGTGACAGAGTACAATTTGGCCCAGCCTTATTAATTAGATAATACTGTTTATTCATTGGCCTGTATTTAAAGACCAAAAGGGCAGGGTTTTTTTCCCCACTTAACGAGCTGCCCATCTTCTCATTCATGTTTGAGAAAAGAGTCAAGAAAGCAGCATGAGCAAAAAATAAAAAAATTAAAATTAAAAAAGGATTCAGAACATGTATTGTCTGTTTTAGAAACGTAGTATCTTTTCCCAGAAATCTACTATGTAAAGCCTATTTCTCCACACCCTCTATTGTAGAATGCAGGGCAAACCTTACATCAGCTACTGCATTAGAAACAAGAAAGGATACTACATCCTACAAAATGAATACAGACCAACTTTCTAAACTCTATTGGGGTCCCAAAAAGCAAAACAGGTAGCTAGTAAAATATATATAAAACAAATAATAAAAGCCAACAAAATACTACATGAAAAAAGTTAAAGGAACAAAATGCAGCATATTCAGGCTTTTTTTTTTTCTCTCTCTTGAGGTACCTATATAAATCTTACCTTCTGCCCAAAGTACTACTGTTTTGTTAAAAAACTGAAGTCTTTATCATGAGCCAATTACAGGGCATACATTATTACTGAGAAAGTGCAACAATGCTGATAATTTATATGCAGCATATTAAAGGTTGATTACGCTTTATAAAATATAGCTTAAGTATAGACCTGACAGAGCAATTTTATAAAAAACATTTAACAGAGGCATTTTCCCGTTGTTTGAGTCTCTCTGCAGCAAAAAGCCTTAGGGAACAGTTATAAAGTCTTAAAGTCCTGCCACTAAGGAATGTTGGTACTCTTACAACTTCCACAAAGAACTTTGTTTTCAATATTAAAACTAAATACAATTTACAGTAAAGATTCCCACTCTGTATTGGTTACTGGTATTAAAGTTTAATTCTTCAAACTTCAAAAATGATAGTATATCACAACTTAAAATTTCTCCAAAAAGGATTTTTCTTAAGTAAAAAAGGTTTAAGTAGTAGAAAAAATGTGTACATAATTGTAAACTGTTAGATACAAAAATGTGCAGAAAACTCACTTTGACATTTTATTCCCTTACCTATCATATACATACACATACACACATCCCCTTTCATTTTCTATATATATATATACACACACACACAGATATACACACACACAATCTTGTGCACAGTATGTACATACATATATAGATGGAGATGGATGCATAGAAGAGTTTAGGATGTATGTATTTTGAAAAACATCAAGTTATTGGATTTTTATTTCTGTTCACAGTATAAGAATTCTGCTGTGACACTACATTTTATGATTTGATACACTGAAAAATATATTTTCACTTTTAAAAAACTCTTTCCCACTTTTTTTTTTTAATTTGCTGTTAAAATGATTTAATTTGCTATTTTTAGTTAGGAGTCTGACGTTTGATTGTTAAGCATTGGGATTCAACACAAAAAGGCACAAAGAATAAAACGCAAATATTTGTTGTTTCTAAACAATAAACCACAAAGATTTGGTTTGCAGAGTACTGCCTCTTAAGAGGTCCGTCATCACTTAATGTTTGTTCACTTTTGCCAATCTCATCGACAATTTGAGTAAATAGCACCCAACTGTTTAAATGAGGTAGATCCAAATTGTAAAGAAAGCTGGGTCCCCAACACTTTTTTTTGCCTCTAATTAAAAATGTTGTAAGGATTAAATGTCAGTCATAAGAAGTGAAAAAATGATGGCACGCTCTGAAGAAAGCACAGAACTTGAGAGCAGGTTTATAAACAAATTTAAATATTGAATAATAATCCTCTTTCCAACATAAATAATTTTCAAATTGGGAAAAAGATTATGGTCATACAAATCTTAGAAACAAAAAAGCCAAGATTTTAGGATGCTGGCTTTCTGTATACTGCAATAGAAATGCACAATAGCCCTGTTTCTGTAGAGCAACAGTGACAGCCAGTGCCTAGAAAGGTCAGTCACGGTATATATCAATCACTACAAGATTCCCTTTATTTCTTAGGTGAGAAACCTTTTTTCTTCTTCACCATCTCAACGTTACAGAACAACCTATCCTGTTCAATTAATGTTTTTGCATACTCTGACAATCAACAACTTTAACAACTTAAGGCTTAAAGTGGCATCACCACATAGCATCATGCAAGCATTTAATTAAGTATTCAAGATACATACAATGTATTTAAACTAAACAATATCTACATGAAGCCTCAATTTATATATGAATGTGTAGAGTGAAGTTTACATCAATGGAGTAAATGGAACTTATACAATGCATCTAATGTGTATAAATATGTTTTCACAAGAAGTGCCAATTTTAACAAAACAGCACCAGATGGTTTATATATATTGCAAGCACAAGACTTCTTCACACAGATGCAATACACAGGTATAAACTTAATATACATTTAGTACCGCTTGAAACGAGGCCCTTAACTGCTCAACTTCTTAAAAAAATAGTAAACTTTAAATGGTCATAAAAACATTTTGATTCAAAATGTCATTTTTTATAATCAAGAAATAAAAAGGGAGCATGTACAATCAAACTTTTGAATTAACAATTTTTGGTTCTTTTTCAGTTATTTTACAAAAATAAGAAAAAAACTGTTTAAAATTAAGGGTTAAAACCCTCAGTAGGTGTCAGTTAAATCTGAAGTGTACCAAAGGTAGGAAATATCTGGATTTAAACAATACATTCTCTTTTCCATCCCACCTCCCCCATGATCAGTTAACCACTTTGTTGCACAGAAATTTGCAACTGGTCTCAGTTTGTGAACTTGACTTACTGTAAATTCTAAAGGCCAAATATTCTGCTGGTGTCAACTGATGAAACTCCATTGAAGTCAATAGAGCTGTGTCTATTTGCCCCAGCAGAAAAATTGTCCCTAAATCTCTTATATGGAAGCACCCTCTCCCCACCCCCTCCTTTTTATTTTGGTTAAAAGAAGTATATTTGCATCAGAATAAGATAGCAATTTGTCCAATAGGAATTGTAATATTTTTCAGGACACAACACGGGAGAAAGCTGCCAGCTACAGTGCTCTATTATAATTAGCTTACATTTTTACAATAAAGGAAAAATATTTATTACAGATCCTTTTTAAAATGAGTTAAATATTTTCCTGCCTATATAAGTGTACACTATCTTCCCTACAACAACTAGTTTAAACATGAAACCAGTAACTAAAAAAGCAAAAATGATCAAACATACACAAACTATTTGAAGTTGTCCAAGTTCTATCACATAAAAAGAAATGCAGAAGTTGGGCTAATTTAACTGAATCTGATTTTAACAGAGACATTCCTAGGGTTAAACATTCCTGACAAGACAATATATGTTAGTTGAATCTACCAAAAGACTTAAGTTAGTCAAGTGGTTAGCGACATGTTATTTTACTTTATTGCAAATAAAAACAAAATAAAATTACCCCCTATATGCCAGAAGGCCAAACAAAGAGCCCAATCTTTTGATGTACATGAGTAGTCCTAAACAGTCTAATGATTGCTTGAATGTAAATATGGGGTCACAGAAATGGGGCCAATGTTTGCTAAAAAACTAAACAACAAAAAAACAAAATATTAAGGGCTTGACCCTGAAGTAAATGTGAATATTGTTATCGACTTCAAGGGGAGCTGGACACAAGTTTTAAAATTATCTTTATTACATGGTATGTTCTTGCACTGTGGGCATCATCCTGCTGTTTTTGCACACCCCAAAACTCCCACTAAGTAAATGGGAGTTTTGGGTACACAAGAAGTGTAGGAACAGGTCCTCTGTAGTTAGACCTACTCACAAGTTATTAAACCACTATAAGCCACAATAAATGGAGGACAAAGACATGACAGCCTTAAAAAAAATAATTAAAAAAAAAAGCAGCCCCAAACCAATGATATTCAGACATGGCAAGCATTATCGGGCAATTTTACACACAGCTGCAAGCTTTAGGGACAGTGTGGGTGTCAGGCCAAAATACTGTATAATATTTCAACTTTAACTTGGTTCATTCTGTGCCTACCAACTTTTCCTCTGTCAAACTCCCAAAATTGAAGAAGAACAAATTCCAAGTAAACATTATATATACTTTTTGACAGGCAGCATAGCCTAATGGAACAGATATGGGCCTGGGAACCAGGAACTCCTAAATTCCTAATCTTGCTCTGTGCCTCAAATCCTTCTCTGTGTACCTGGCTGGGCTTTTGGGATGTTTAAGTAGTTAAAGCTTCAAAGCTCTCAGAAAACATAAAATGTTAGGTTAAGTATATATTAAAAACAAACAAACGTGATGTCCTGATCATGTGATCACATGTGCAACTTACACTGCTGACTTGGCCCCAAGTGTTTCAGCAGGGTTTTAAAGGAAAGGAACAAGTTGAAGCCTAGCACAACACAAAGTGCATGCAAGGAATGGGGAAAACTGTGGTAAGGAAAATCAAGTGTTTTTAAATAAATAGACTTTCTTTTAAAAAGTAAGCGTACAAAGAATGCCACTTTAATATGTCTAATTTAATTAGGCAAAACAAAAAAAATTAAATACGTTTTTAAAAAAATGTAGCCATTCATTTTAAGAAAAAAGAACAGGAGTACTTGTGGCACCTTAGAGACTAACAAATTTATTTGAGCATAAGCTTTCATGGGCTGTAGCTTATGCCCAAATAAATTTGTTAGTTTCTAAGGTGCCACAAGTACTCCTGTTCTTTTTGTGGATATAGACTAACACGGCTGCTACTCTGAAACCATTCATTTTAAGGTCCATCTATAAATACAACAAGCAGTCCAATTAAAGAGTAATCCCTCCTTTGAAGATATTAAGATGTATACTGGTAACAGATATTAACAAAAGTCTGCATCTGGTGTTATGGATCCATTTTTGGGGGGCAGGTAGGATTCTTGTATCTTTACAAAAGTTCAAGTCCAGTTCTCCCCAAATCCCTATACTTAAGCCAGTGCCCATGCCAATGACTTTGCAATAGCAGCCATCCCAAGCCAATCAGAATTAGTCTTTGGCAGCTTGTGAGGAAGCCAGATGAATGACAGAATTTTATCCTTGTGGAGTTGCCTGCCAAGCCTCCCCTCCTGTGGGACGTGCCTTATGAAATTCATAGGGTTGATAACTCAGGGATCTGTGCCAGCAGGAGCAGTTTGAATGTTTGATTTTTGCTTCCAGACTGATTTATTGCCCACCTACCCCAAGAGCTGTGTTGCTTTTGGGTTGGCACCTTGTATCTGGTTAATAGAAGCCACAGAGAACCTACAGGGAGCAACATTAACTCTCCTTTGAATAAATGCAGGATAAGCAGTGCTCTGGAGAACAGTCTCCACAGCCAGTCCTCACACCTATCGTCCTTGGAGAATGGGGCAGATAAAGCGTAGAGGTTGTGTTTTCTCTCTCATACACATCCGTTTATAAAAGGCTCCCTCTTTCCAGATTCCCAGGTGATGAGCTGGGCCTGGGTTTGGGAACGACAGCCAATTATCCAAAAGGTAACAAATAATGTTATTATTGTGTTATGAAGATGGGCTCATGGTGTGTTACGCTTAATAAATCCGCACTGTGGAACACTCAGTGGCACTTCTAGAACCAGTATGGCATAAAGATTGCACAAGAATCTGTAACACCAGATGTACTGAAATGTCTTCTGAAAAATAGCTATTGTACATGGGGCCAAATCCCATGCTCCACGCTCACTGGGCATTTTGCCTGAGTAAGGGCAGAGTAAAACTCAGCAGTCTCAAGGATTCTGCCGATGAGTAGCTGCTACTTGGTAAGCCTACTTTTTGGGATGTGAATCTATGAGCAGTCAGTCAATATACTAGACTATTTTTAATTTTTAGACCGATTTGTTAATTATTGGAACACCAATGAGTCTAGCTCTCCCTTTCATACGCACAACTTATACTAGTGTTCATGGGTGCCATGCCCAAGCATTTCTGTGAGAAGAAACAGCAAAAAATATATTGATTACTTCTCAGTTGCCAATTTCTGTACCTTAAAGAGCCAAATTATTTTTAAACAACATTAAATTTAGAAAATTGCTATAAAAATAGCGGGCTAATGTAATGTGCATAAGTTGATAAAATTTCTGACAACAAAGTGGTTAAATACAAAATAAGGAAGCTTGTCTGGATTCATTGTAAACAAAATATGATGTATTAACACAGTTTTCTACAGTTCAGGTTCAGATCATTCAAAGCACCTTTTGTGTATGTGCACTTATTTTAAGATCTGAGGTGTGGCCAAGGCCTTGCACGTTATTGAGAGAACATATTAACAATACAAACATATTCAAGACATTTTCTGTGTTATATCCTTATCACTTGGAATATAGTATCTTCATGGTTACAATCTCAAAATTACCTAAAAGGTATTTTAAAAAAATATTCTAGTACATAATTTTGTCTCAGCTTCAAAATATGTTTCAAGCACCTTCAATGTCACCTTCAATTAAAACATGATATATTTTTCAGCAAAGTATAGCGCTAACGCATGAAAACAATTTTTGCTTGGAAACAGCAGTGTGAAAACACAACTACTACAAGAGCTAACTATTTTAAGGTTGTATCCCTATTAACAAAAAGTAAACATGAATGAAAATGAACATACCAGACTTGTGAAATCAGTTGCCTCACTATTTCCAAAACTTTGACAGACAGCATTCCATTAACACCATCCTAACCTACCCTACATAAAAATAATAAGTGGCAAGCAGATATTGAGAATCACAGTATGGCACATAAGTTCTCAAGCCAGAAGCAAAAATTCAGCTCATTTGGGAATATTTTGGCTGTTTACAACAAACAATAGTTGCATTTCAAAAGCAAATATTAATCTGTGGAAGAATATAGGAGGTAGCTTTTAACTGCACCTGGTTGCGAACTAAAGAATGATAGGAAATCACCTTCTGTAGTGATTTGGCCAAGCCATTACATTTACTTTAACACTCCAGACAAAGAAACATGGGGGAAAAACAGCTGAAGAACTTAAAATGTTATCTCATGGATTACACTTTACATCATTAAACACAAACTTTTGGATTAAAAATGACTCACTTTGAGACTTTTCAAGGTGCTATATACTACAGCCATTAAGCCTTAGAGCTGAGAGGAGAGATTTAACAACGTACTGTGTATAAAACAACAGTAGCAGTGCTGTAGTTTTGGTCTCTCCATACTCTAAGAATTAAAGAAGCAAAAAATCAATTAATGCAAATCACTAGACTGGTGGCTTTCTAATGTGGGTGACCAAGAAGGCAACTTGGTAGCCCTGTCTCAAGTCACAGCTCTAAAAAATACTATAAGGAACAATTCTGCACCAGCAGAGGAATAGCCTAGATGCCTAATTAGGCTTTTCCATCTCTAATTTCTATGATTCTAGTAACACTGCATCACAGACTAATTCTTTAGAATCTGATGCCAGAATCAAGTGCTGGAAGGAGCTAGGGAAAAAAAATGCATTACAGGGCTATGGTTATTAGCACAGATATTAGTGCTATTCATTATCTACCAGTGATATTAAAGATAGGCATTTAAATGCTTTACAAACAAACTGAATTTTGGTAACTTCAAAATGTTTTTATATTTTGTGCAGTGTGGTGGGGAAAAACATGGGTAGAAGGGAGACGGTTAGGGAAGAATCGTTATGTAAATAAAGACAAAAAACCTGACTCTTTCCATATGACAGAAAGCAAATGAGAAATTGTACCCTTTTATGATGTATCACATGCAAAATGAGAAGGTGTAATAAAATTAAAGAAACATATACAGCTCATATCTTAATACTGTAAAGTGGGCAGTATCTCTAAAAATGCAAGTACAACAATGAATGGTATTCAGAACATTTCAATGTTTTGCTCTTCATAATACTATTTACAGTATTTTCAATCAGCTACAGCAGATGCAAAAGAGTCTGTTACAGTAAAAGGGAAGTTTTCAAAAAATCAGTGCAATTATTTTCTGTTTAAATTGAAATTTTCCTTAGAAAAGATTGTAGGTATGCATTTAGAAGCAAGTTACTAAATAGAATATAAAAATCAAAAATATACTGTCCTGTGATAGAAACTGAGAAAGTCAGACTGGAGCTAACAACCACAGTGTTGACTAAACCAAAGGAGATGTTACTTTTGGAGAAATTTTCAAAATAGAAAAAACAATGAAAAAGACTATTTATAATCTAATTACAACTGGCATTGAGTGTGAAAACCTGGAGAGAGAACTTATTTACATTCCTTTTCTCATGTGTAAGAAATCTCTTACATTATAAAAAGTCTTATGGCTTGTCTATGCCACCAGAAGTGTTCTCTGGATTATGTCAAAAAGACCAACATTTCCATCTACATCCCCCAGTAAAGGTCTCAATCCTGCATTTATAATTTGTGCATAACTGATAGATTTTAGTGTGAGTTTTACATGAGTAAAAGCTGCAGGACTGGCCAATTCTAGTCTTAAGATGTCAGCATTTTTAATCAGAAAGAAAGCAATTAAACATGCACTGTAACCTACAGCATCTAACTGAAATTTTCAAGAAAAAAAGGCAGATTCTAATGAAGGGCCTCTTCTTGCTCTCAGTCTCATTGTAGTCAACAAGATGTTTGCTAGTGACCTACTGCGAGAAGAATTGGGTCTCCAATAATGCGTGGTGCACATCTCTATTTAACTTGAGGAATTTACTGCTGCAATCCATAAATGCAAAAGAAAATTTGAGTTATCCAGCAAAGTGCAATGCCCTTGTGATTACAATTTGATCCTGAGTGCACATACAAACCAGACAAAATTTGGATAAAATTTTCCAAAAAGCCAGAGTGATGTCAGAGCTTAAGTTACATTTTCAAAAATGATGTAGGCACTTTGGAGCCTAACTGACTAGGGCCCAGATGTTTAAAGATATTTAGATGTTGCTGTGCTCAGTGTCACAATGCCTAAATACCTTTAAAAATATGGGCTTCAGTGCCATTTTCAAAAGTGATTTAAACCTTTTTGAAAATTTTACCCTTCATCCTAATAATAAAAAGTGATTTACTAAAAAATGTATCATTTTTTATCAAGCCTTGTTTGGCTCGGACTACTCCTCTAAATCTATACAAGGGGCACAAGATTTACTGCAATAACTTAATCAAATGTAAACACTAAACATATGTTAGACAAATTTTGGGTTAAATAATTGTGAAAGATGTTTGAGAGTAAAAGGAGGGGAATGGGGTTAAGAAACCCCCCACCACATTTATACAGTGGGAATTTCTTTCATCATAATTACCTGTAAAATTTGCAAGTGGGCTAAAGTGGATTATCACACAACACCTCCTTGTGACTTGGGCAACTGACAAAAGCCACCTGAAGGTTTTTCTCTTGACAGGTCTAGAAATATGCAAGTCGATATGAAAAGGTTTTGGAAAATAGATTACCAACTATTCCAGTGATCTATGCAATAATTAATAAAATACTTAATTACTGGTGTTAAAGTATTTTAGTCTGAATCAAGTCAAAACTATGCATACTAAGACAAACTGACAAAATACGAACCTACACATGGGCTAGGGCAAAGCAGGAGGGGAAGGGAAGGTGCAAGGACTGCATAGGGCTACCTCAAACAGTTAACCCAAAGAGGGGAGGACACAGAAGTGTAACTCCATCCCCTACCAACAACTGCTTGCAGAGCACAACCTCTTAAAGGGTGACTCAACAGGTTCCCCAGGTGCTCCAGAGGGCTTTGTGACTGAGGAATCCCAGTGGGTCCGTGTTGAGGGGGAGGGATATCTCAGTGGTTTGAGCATTGGCCTCCTAAACCCAGGGTGGTGAGTTCAATCCTTGAGGGGGCCATTTAGGGACCTGGGATTTAAAGAAAAAAAAAAAAAGAGTCTGGGGATTGGTACTGCTTTGAGTAGGAGGTTGGACTAGATGATCTCCTGAGGTCCCTTCCAACCCTGATATTCTATGATTTCTAACCTTCCGAACACCAGGAGAACCTAAAAAGGCACCATAGAGCCCAATAGTAGTTTCGTATCTAGCTTTTTTTAAAAAAAGGCTGGAAGCCTTGAATATGTTATCTTTGCTGGTTTTGTTTTGCACCTTTGAATAGCAGCATTTCTATTAGCTTCTGTAGTCTCTCTCTGTTTCAGTAGTGTTAATATGAGGTACAAATAAGGCAGGAAATTCAAAGTGATAGCTGACACTTAACTCATAATTGTTTATCCCTTCATCTTCCAACACACACACCCACCCACCCCGCTTTCCCACAATGTAAGGCTTCACATACCTATTTCTAATGTGTCCATCACTTATCAGCCTTTTCCATACAAATCATTTTACATAAATATAATGCTAATAAAGGATCTGAGATTGACAGCTGTAGAGCTTGGAACCTGTTTTTCCACAGAACACTACATTGTGAATGCACAATTGTTCCACATTGTTCAATCCTGACCTGGTTTTGCTAGCAAGTTGACCAATTTGTACCAATTGTTAGACCAAGATACAAAATACCATTGCCGCAATTGGTGCAAATGTAGCTCAGAGCAGAACCACTGTAACAGAAGACGGTCTGTTTCATGGTTCTCTAGCAATTGGAGTTAGACATCTTTTTGCACAGGCCAACGAACTGCAGATAGTAAGTACTTTTGGTTACTGCTGACCTGAGCTGAATTTGAACTAGTGACATAATGGTTAAAACTATCAACCTTACCTATGAATTCAATAGCATCTGTGGGCATGTGTCACAATCCTAAACTTCGTATACACAATAATTTGTAAACACTTTTCTTTAGTTCTTAGAGAGAATATTTTGTGGTTAAATTTATACATGTTTACCAGAGATATTGATGTCCTTGCAGTCTGGAGTAAACTGAAAAGGATAAAGGTGTATTGTTTATTTGATTGGAGCTGTTTTGGTCTATGCATGTTGTTTATATTAATCTTTATAAAAAGCAGTTATTATGCACACAGAGTGCCTACTTTTCAAAGTGCATTGCCCATTAAAAAACTTTTCCTAAAAATATTTAAATCAATTAAATTATATGATGGACTAATTCACTGTATATTTCATTAGGAAAAAATCAAAGCCATTTTTAAAATTAGAGTAATCTAGCTAATATATGTATCTACAAACTGTAAACTCCCCAATCCCACCATACTGACAATCATTCCTCAGGGGTTTGCATACTTCATTACATTTTAGGGAATTGCACACAATTCCCATTCATGCTAATAGGACACTGCGGCAACAGACACTTTGGTGAAGTGTCTGCAGAGCCCCCACTGCAATCCTCTGCACCCAGGTCTTTTGGGTATCTGGGCTGCATGTTAGGGGTCTTTGGAGTGGGGGCTTCTGGATCTGTGCACAGAGCCAGTAGACCAGAACTCCCACATTGGAGAAGCACCTAGGAGGCACCATAGCCCTTTGATCTACCCTTGAATTCAGGATGTGGGATTGAGGTGGATCCTTGCTGTATCTGGTTGCCCACATAAAGTAATTTACTCCAGGTTTGTGCAGTAGGGAAAGAGGAGAATAAGATGATAAGTATCATCCTGAGCACCTAATCATAAAGAATAGCAAGAACCACCAGTGGAATTTTAAAAATGGCTGACTAATTATTTTAACTTCTTAAAGAATAACTCATACAATTGTCTGATAATGTGCCAAATTTAAAGCCTGCAATGAATTTCTACACTGCTCAAAATACTAGAGAGAAAAGTGCAACTCACCTATCATAGAAATGCTATTGCAAATCAGCTAAATTTGTTTTAGTGGAGGCTTTTATAACCTGCTTAGTAATTACAAAGGGCTGAATTCTATTTTCAGTTACCAGTGTAATCAGGAATACCAGTATTTACACAACTATAACTGAACAGATTCTGGCCCACTGAATTCAACAGCAAGCCAGGAATAATAAACTAGCATGATGTACATATGACTGACTCATCCATTAACAGAATTTACTTTGTTGCTTCAGCCAAACAAAACGAGCAACAGCATGCTGTGCTAGAAGGTGCAGACCTGAACTTGTGCACAAAATTATGCACCTAAACCTTTTAGGCAGCAAAGTTGGGCATTTTCTGGCTTACTCAACATCAAACAGTTCTAGTCTATACAAAATATGGCACTGACACTAATTCTGGATGAGGCTGTTTGCCCACCTTGATGCTAGAGGTAAATGTGTTTGCTAGGGGAAGGGAAAGAGAGAGCTGAATGAAACAGAGCAAGAGAATGCAACTTAAAAAAATCTACATGCTTAATATGTACTTGACTTAGCATATGAGAACATTAAACAAAATCAAGTCAGCATAAACAACTTTCGGGTTTTTTTCCCCCACATCCTCTTCTAAAATTGTTTATGGTGTCACAATTAGTGCAATGGTTTATACATGTATTATGATGTATATGAACCCAGTGTGCAAACTAACAGAAGCATATATGTCTAATAATTATCAGTTTAATTAATACTTCTCCTAAGAGAATGGCAAAAATCTTACTCATACTATTGATCTTATGTATAACAAAGAGTTTCACTTTCTTCCACAAGTAAACTTCAACAGTTTCCTAAGAGTTATTTTTACTGCATAGATTATATTAAATTTGGCTAGCTAAACTATATAGAGTGAACCATTCTCCTCAATTTGAACTGCTGCTTCACCAATAATCAACAAATAAATAAAGAAGAATTGTTTTGTGCTTGAATGGATGGAGAATGTTGGTCTCACGGTGTATGTGTCTCTGAATGCACAGGTGAAACCTGGCATGTTGTGTGCATGCTGAAAAAGTCTTTCCAGAAATTACAAGCTATACAATATACACTGTATGTATCTCTGACCTCTGTCATATCCAAGTCAATTGCATATTCCTGCATTTGAATAATAATGTTTCCATGATAAGGTTTTAATGTCTAAAATCCAAAGCTTTCTTGATATGTTAACAGAAATATGATGAGCACGCCTTAGTAAATAAAATAAATAATAGCATCTAGTCTATCACATTAATACTGTGAAACATATAAAATTTACAAAAATTCAAACATAACAGTGAAGGATTGTACTGTATTTATCACCACAGACCCGTATTCTTTAGAAACTTTGGAAAGTAAGTGTCACAGTCCTATAGGACAAATTCTGTGATTAGCTGTCAGTATGATTTAAAAAAAAAAAAGTTTAAAAAAATTTAAATGGCACTTTTTTTTTTTTTTTTTTTTTTGCCAATCTCACTGGACCTATTAAAGGTTCAGATACAAGTTCATTTTTTTCTGAAATTATTTCATACGTCTATGAAAAACATCTTTAAATGCAGCACAATAAAAGACATTCAAGAACAAATTTCAGAAATACATTTGTTCTTAGACATACAGAATGATCCTGTAAGACAGTGGAGGACCAGAATTATTATCTTTTTGCACTTTGAAAATAAAACTTTTGTAAATGCATCCAGAATGATCAAGGCTTCATAAATACCCAAGTAGTGCTTTTCCTTTTCTTTCTTTGTTTTAAAAGCAAGCTCACAGCATCTGAGCCCGTCAAATTTGACGTGAATAAGGTATTTCCAAATTATTAACACACAAATAAATTGAATAGCAAACTACATGAAAAAGTTTTGTTTTGTTTTTAGCCCTGAGATCATAGCTTTTGATTTAACTACAAAATATGGGTCTGTTTTCTGACAAGCAGCTTAGAGATTTTGGCAAACCACATTTCCAACAACTGTGGGGTTTTGTACGGGTCTGCAGTTCATAATCAAGTCTGAAATTCCGGACGGAAGGCTTTCTTGCAAATGGAAAAAAACTAATAAAATAAAGATGCATCACTCATTGCTGGCTGTCACTGTAGCTTGGGCAACTGTTGGTCTAAGTGCAGCTGGTCTCACGTGAATCCAACTCTACTGAATCGCTAAACATTAAAACATGTCAAGCAAAGTACATGGTACGTAACGTGTCCTGATGAACTTGAACTGCTTTAGCAAGTGCTTGATGATCTCTGCCATTACTTTGACCAGAAGTGTGGCTTCCTTCAGCACTAAGACAGGGAAAAGAAAAGAGAAGTCCTATTTAATCTACCTCTCCTAAAATATATTATTTTATTTTCAAATAAAGCAACTCTTTTGAATATTGCCTCATCCTCTAAGAACCACAATTGGATCATTTAAGGAGCAAAACTGACTGGGATCTTGAAAAAGGGAGTACAGTTTTGCTTTCCCTGATGGAGGTAAGGTGCTGCTGTTCATAGCCACTGAATAAGAGGACCAATGGAAGGACCACTTCTGCACCCTTCCAGAGAATCCACCACCAAAGGTGTACAAGATTCCTTCATTCCAGAAGTTAACAACCCTTAAAACATATTGTGACAAAGTTCCTCCTCTACCTTGGTGGGTCCTGTGCTTATTGGCAGATTTGCTCACCTCAGTGATCTTCCCCACAGTCTGGGTCAACTCCTCCTGTGTCTGATCAGGAGTTGGGAGGTTTGGGGGGGAACCTGGGCCCGCCCTCTACTCCGGGTTCCAGCCCAGGGCCCTGTGGATTGCAGCTGCCTATAGTGCCTCCTGTAACAGCTGCATGACAGCTACAACTCCCTGGGCTACTTCCCCATGGCCTCCTCCAAACACCTTCTTTATCCTCACCACAGGACCTTCCTCCTGGTGTCTGATAACGCTTGTACTCCTTAGTCCTCCAGCAGCACAGCCTCTCACTCTCAGCTCCTGGTGCCTCTTGCTCCCAGCTCCTCACATGCACTTCCTCTCCTCTGGCTCCCCCCCGCCTGACTGGAGTGAGCTCCTTTTTAAACCCAGGTGCCCTGATTAGCCTGCCTTGATTGGCTACAGGTGTTCTAATCAGCCTGTCTGCCTTAATTGGTTCTAGCAGGTTCCTGATTACTCTAATGCAGCCCCTGCTCTGGTCACTCAGGGAACAGAAAACTACTCATCCAGTCACCAGTATATTTGCCCTCCACCAGACTCCTGTACCCTACTGGCCTGGGTCTGTCACATATCCCTCCCCCCTGCTCAACACCAAGGGGTTGGGCAGCTTGGGATGCCAGACAGTGCACACGTGACAAGCCATCAGCATTGCCGTGACGGCTCCCTGCTCTGTGTTGCACACGGAACTGGAAAGGTTGGAGGGATAAGAACCACCTGGTCACCCTTGTGTTCTTCTCCTTGTTCCGCTGCATCCATTGAAGAGGGGAATGGTCGGTCACGAGGACAAATCTGCGCCCAAGCAAGTAGTAGCGCAATGCTTCCATGGCCCATTTTACGGCAAGGCACTCTCTCTCCACCACTGCATATTTTTGTTCCCTCGGAAGGAGTTTCCTACTGAGGTAGAGAATCGGGTGTTCCTCCTCCCCGACCATCTGTGATAGAACGGCCCCCAACCCTACTTCCAATGCATCTGTCTGCAGGATAAATTCCTTGGTGAAATCAGGGGCTATCAGTACAGGGTTACTGCAGAGGCCAGTCCTTAGGTCTGTGAATGCTTCCTCTGCTGCGTCAGACCATCTTACCAGATCAGGTCCACGGGCTTTTACTAAGTCTGTCAGGGGGCTTGCCCTTATGGCAAAGTGGGGGATAAATCGTCGGTAATACCCCACTACACCTAGGAATGCCCGGACTTGTTTCTTGTGACGTGGTTGGGGCCAATTTTGGATGGCCTCCAACTTGTTCACTTGGGGTTTTACTAGATCTTTTCCCACAATGTAGCCAAGATATTTGGCCTCCGTAAACCCTACAGCGCACTTGACAGGGTTTGCTGTAAGGCCAGCTCACCTGAAGGTATCAAGGACTGCCTCCACCTTCTCTAGGTGAGTTTCCCAGTCTGGGGTATGAATGACCACATCGTCCAAGTAGGCAGAAGCATAACTGTTATGCGGGCGTAATAGCTTGTCCATGAGGCGCTGGAAAGTAGCTGGGGCCCCATGTAGTCCAAAAGGGAGGACAGTATATTGAAAAAGACCCTCTGGTGTAGAGAATGCAGTCTTTTCCTTTGCGTCTTCCGCAAGGGGAATCTGCCAGTACCCCTTTGTCAAATCTAGAGTAGTCAAGTACCGGGCATTACCCAGACGGTCCACTAGCTCATCTATGCGAGGTATGGGGTACGTGTCGAACTGGGATACTTCGTTTAGTCGCCGGAAGTCATTGCAAAACCTTGTGGTGCCATCAGGTTTGGGCACCAACAATGATCCCCAACTCCAGCATTTGTTTTACTTCTGCTTTTATTTCCTCCCTTTTGGCCGCTGGCACCCGATAGGGCCTCATTGTTATTCTGGCCCCAGGGTTCGTGACGATTGTGGTGATATGTCTCGGTTTTTCGACCCGGTTTTGTCGAGAACACATCTTGATTCCGGAAGATCATCTCAGACACCTCATTCTTCTGGTCTGGTGTTAAATTGGGAGACACTCTCACCTGTTTGGAAGGCTTGTTTTCCTGGGTTAGGTCTTTTTGGACAGATATGCATGCTTCTTGTGCATGCCAGGGTTTCAGAAGGTTGATGTGATAAATCTGTTCTTGTTTTCGGCGTCTTGGCTGCCGCACCTTGTAGGTTACTTCCCCCACGGGTTCAACCACCTCATAGGGGCCCTGCCATTGGGCCAGAAGCTTGCTTTCTGCTGTGGGTACCAACACCATCACCTGATCCCCTGGTTGGAACTGTCGGACTTTTGCCTGGCAATTGTAATAGGTTCTCTGGGCCTCCTGTGCCTTTTCCAAATGTTCCCGTACAATAGGGGTGACACGGGCTATCCGGTCTCGCATCTGTATTACATGTTCTATTATATTTCTCCCCTCATTGGGTTCCTCTTCCCAGATTTCTTTGGCGATGTCTAGTATGCCACAGGGGTGCCGCCTGTATAATAACTCAAAGGGGGAAAACCCAGTTGAGGCCTGAGGTACCTCCCGGATAGCGAACATAAGGTAGGGTAGTAGGGTGTCCCAATCCTTCCCGTCCCGACTTACCACCTTCCTTATCATAGCCTTGAGGGTTCGGTTAAACCTTTCTACCAATCCATCAGTCTGCGGATGGTAGACTGAAGTTCTCAGAGTATGTATATGGAGCAGTGTACAGAGGGTCCTTCATTAGTTTTGACATAAATGGGGTTCCTTGGTCTGTTAATATCTCCTTTGGTAGTCCCACTCGGGCAAAGATCCCCACCAGCTTTTTGGCTATCGTTTTAGAGGCTGTGTTCTGCAGGGGGATGGAATCTGGGTAGCAAGTAGCATAGTCCAAAACAACAAGTATATATTGGTGGTCCCGAGCCGTCTTTTCCAGGGGTAACACTAGGTCCATGGCTATTCGCTCAAAGGGGACCTCTATGATGGGAAGCGGTACTAAAGGTGCCCTCAGGTGGGGACGGGGACTGTGCAGCTGACACTCTGGGCAGGATGCACAGTACCTCCGCACTTCTTCATGTACTCCGGGCCAGAAGAACCGTTGTAGGACTCGTGCCAGGGTCTTCTCTACCCCCAAATGCCCCCCAAAAAGATGACTATGTTAATACAGCATTCTGGTGTTTTTGAGGTACTAGGATCTGCTGTATGTTCTGCCCCTGTACTGGTGCCAACCCGGTATAAGAGATTCTTCTTCATTATGAAGTAGGGTCCTGGTCCCTGGGTTTTCCTTTCCTTTCCATCTATTTCAGTCACCTCCTTCCTAATGTTGTTGTACCTTGGGTCTTCGGCCTGGTCCCGTCCAAAATTTCCTCTCCTGGGCCCAAAATCTAGGGGCCCAGTCTCTGTTGCCTCTACTGGTTCAGAAGCGTTAGGGTAGGGGTCAGACTCAGGTGCTTCTCCCTCCTGGGTGGCCTCCTTTTCAGCTGCTCGGGTCCGCCTACCTACGAGAGCAACCCTCTGGCTTTGAGTCAGTATTCGGGTTCCCAAGGCCTTAGCTGCCCTCCTTTCCCTTTTCAACTTTCTACCCTGTCTGGGAATGGAAAATAAATCTGGGGATATTTCAGAGAAGACTGGGGGTTGACAGTCTACTGTGGAGGCCTCACTAACTTCAGGGTTCCCCTTTTCCTCCAATCCTCCTACTGGGAGTAAGTTTCCAAACCCTGGGAAGTCCCTCCCTATGAGCCCCAGGTATGGGAGTTTAGGGACTACACCTACTGCTACCTCAGTTGTGTTCCCCTGAATCTCGAGTTTTACTGGGATGGTGCGGTAATAACCAACTGTCCCATGGACGAATGTTATCCCCGTACGCTTAGCCCGCAGCAGCTGACTACACTTCACAAGCTTCCCCGACACAAGTGTGATAGCACTCCCCGAATCAACCAGTGCTGTGGTCTCTACCCCATTTAGCTTTACTGGTCTGGTGTACATATGTGGGGTTAGTGAGACCCCCAACAAGGTGGATTAGGGAGCATGGGTCTGCCCAGTTCCCCAGGTTACACTGCTTCAGCTCCTCAGCATTGGGACACTGTGCAGCTATATGTCCCCACTCCCCGCAGGCATAACATCTGTATGGAGCCCTAGGCATTCCCCGGTCTCTTGGTTTGGGCAATCTATCATCATGATCCTCTTCTCCCTCAGTGCTCCGACTCTTTGTGGCCTCTGATGGGCCTTCAGCCCCTCTCTTTTTCCACCTGGGCCCTCCTGGTGGCCCAGTCACCCGAGCTCTAGGGCTTGGTGCTGCTAGTTTAACCCGGGTTGCCTCTTCCTTAACTGGTCGGGTCAGCTCCCTCGCCGTCCTTCGCCTCTCTGCCAGTGCAACAACCTCATCATAGGTGGAGGGTTCGTTCTGGCTTACCCAGGCACGAAAGTCTGGTGGTAGTCCCTTCATGTATCGGTCGATGACCAGAACCTCTAGTATCTCTTCTGGACTCTGGGACTCCGTTCGCAACCACTTTCATGCGAGATGGATGAGATCATACAATGGGGACCGCAGGGTTTTGTTTTCCTGGTACCTCCACTCGTGATACCGCTGGGCCCGCACTGCGGTCGTTACCCCAGATCTGGCCAGGATCTCTGCTTTCAGCTGGGGGTAGTCTGCTGCAGCCTCTTCAGGCAGATCACAGTAAGCCTTCTGGGCCTCCCCACACAGGAATGGGGCAAGAATGCCAGACCGCTGATCTTGAGGCCAGGCCTCCCGTAGGGCTGTCCTCTCAAAGGCCAGAAGGTATGCCTCTACATCATCCTCCCACGTCATTTTCTGCAGCCAATGGCCGGCCCGTATGATCTGCATCCCATCATGGCCGCGGTTCAGCTCTGTAAGGGTCTTTACCTGGTTTACCAGTTCCCGCAACATAGCTCGGTCTTGAGAAGCCTGGTCCATCAGCAGGCTATTAGTCTCTTGCTGCAGCTGCACTGCCTCCTGTTGGGCAGCTGCCTGGACACAGGTAGCCTCCTGCTGGGCCGCCGTAGCTTGTATCAATGCCCGCACTATGTCATCCATTGTGGTGAAAAAAAACAAACAAACACTCTACCTTTTTTTTTTTTTTAAATCACCCTCCTTCTGCGCTGTGCACACCAGATCCCACTCCTGACACCAGTTCTAACAAAGTTCCTCCTTTACTTTGGTGGGTTCTGCGCTTATTGGCAGATTTGCTCACCTCAGTGATCTTCCCCATAGTCTGGGTCAACTCCTCCTGTGTCTGATCAGGAGTTGGGAGGTCTGGGGGGAACCCGGGCCCGTCCTCTACTCCAGGTTCCAGCCTAGGGCCCTGTGGATTGCAGCTGCCTATAGTGCCTCCTGTAACAGCTGCATGACAGCTACAACTCCCTGGGCTACTTCCCCATGGCCTCCTCCAAACACCTTCTTTATCCTCACCACAAGACCTTCCTCCTGGTGTCTGATAACACTTGTACTCCTTAGTCCTCCAGCAGCACACCCTCTCACTCTCAGCTCCTGGTGCCTCTTGCTCCCAGCTCCTCACACGCACTTCCTCTCCTCTGGCTCCCCGCTGCCTGACTGGAGTGAGCTCCTTTTTAAACCCAGGTGCCCTGATTAGCCTGCCTTGATTGGCTGCAGGTGATCTAATCAGCCTGTCTGCCTTAATTGGTTCTAGCAGGCTCCTGATTACTCTAATGCAGCCCCTGCTCTGGTCACTCAGGGAACAGAAAACTACTCATCCAGTGACCAGTATATTTGCCCTCTACAAGACTCCTGTACCCCACTGGTTTGGGTCTGTCACAATATTTTAATATTTGAAAATACGTATAGGTATACTATAAAAAAAATAAAGAATTCTCTTCCTTCTATTTCACAAAGTTATATTATAAACATTCTTCTTTTTCAGATGCTATTATTCAATGGAAACCAAATTTACCCATGAACTGCTTAGAGAGAATGCCACAAAACCCAGATTAAAAAAGCTGCATACCTCCTTCCTGTTAAATTTTGTAGCACCTCATAACACCGTAACTCACCTATCATGTTCTTTATCCACCAGATGATACCTGGCTCTGAAGGCAACCAGGTGTGCATAGTATGCTGGTGCGGGGATTGAGACGGAACGAGTACAGCGTACATATGTATGACACAGCTGGTAGGTAAGAATTTGCAGTTCATCTGAAGAGAAACGATTGTCATCCCAGAGGACATGGTAATGAGAAGGTCTGCTTGTTCCCTAAGGGCAGATCACAGAAGTCATTAAAAAGGCTTTTCAGAAGTTCTCAATTTCCACATCTAGTAGGAAAAGCAAACAAAAACACTATATTTTAAGTATGTTACCTCTACTAAACCGCATGCTATCAAGCAAACTTGATTATCTTACCCAACATCCTCCTGCTGGATGGACAGAGGTTCTCAAGCACGTTTGTGATGACTATGCCCCACAGTCCAAGTTCTGGGGGTCAGGTTCAAAATATAAATTAAGGACACTAATGGGACTATGCTATCCGTCCTGACATGTTTCATTTAGGTGTTATTCACTTTAATGGAAGATAAATCTGATGTATTTGCATATGCATGCCCACCTGATAATGGTAATATGCAAGTGGGAACTCTGTTCTGTCACACACTGAACACATGCATTTTTTGACGGGTGTAGAGAAAGTGTGCAAGGTTGGCATGTGACTGTTTGCATCTCCAACATTCACTGTGTGTTGCCACTCTACCCTTAAAACTAACATTCTGAAGTCCAGTAGTACCTGTTTAATACAGTAACTCCTCACTTAACGTTGTAGTTATGTTCCTGGAAAATGCAACTTTAAGTGAAACGATGTTAAACTAATCCAGTTTTCCCATAAGATTTAATGTAAATGTGGGGGGTTAGGTTCCAAGGACATTTTTTGGGGGCAGACAAAAGGCATCATATACTGTACTGTACTGTGGTGGGGAGGTGCCCCTGGCTTACCCTTGGGGCTCAGGGCTGCGGGTGCGGGGTCTGGGAGGGAGTTAGGGTGCAGGAGGGCGCTCAGGGTGGGGTGCGGGTTCTGGGAGGGATTTATGGTGTGGGAGGGCGCTCAGGGTGGTGGTGCAGGAGGAGGCTCAGGGCTGAGGCAGGCAGGAGGTGCAGAGCAATTATTTGGGGCAGCTCCTATTTGGTGTAGGGGGTGTACAGGTGGCTCTGCACAGCGTGGCACTGCCCCCATGGCCGCAATTCTGGGAGCCGTGATTCTGGGAGCTCCCCCCGCCCAACCCAGCTTTGAAGAGGAAAGCGCCACTTCTCTCTGTCCGCTGGCTGCGCAGCTTCCCCTGCTCCTCCTGAGTCCTCTGGCCTGTGCTCGTGGGGCCGCATTCCAAAAAGGGCTCTAGAGCTGCGGTCCCTGGGCCCTGCAGTCCCTAAAGCCCCTGAGTTCTGGGTGGCCCTGCCTGCCGGAAGGAGGATGGCAGCTTCCCCGCTCATTCCCTCCCTCCCAGAAAGTCCTAAGCCCTGCCAAACAGCTGTTTGGCGGAGAGGGGAGCGCTGGGAGGGAGGAAGGGATGGGGAGGAGACGGAGAAGAGGAACTTGTGCAATGCTCCCTTGTAAAGTCAGCCAAATGACATAAGTGAGCATTGCACAACTTTAAATGAGTATGTTACCTAATGGAGCAGCGACGTAACTTCGAAACAACGTTAAGTGGGAGGACATTAAGTGAGGAGTTACTGAATCTTGTATTGGAAGAATCGCAAGGATAAAGAACTTGAAGGATCTTTCACATTAAGCCAGATATCCTTCCAGGTTTCTCTTGTGATAGTAAGGTTAAATTATTTTTCCCATTTTTTAAACTGACATTGAGAGGGTAAAGCAAAGCATTAAGCCAACTATAAATAATTCCTACAAAGTGAGTTTTGTTTCCATATTTCCAGTATATTGTTCTAGAGGCGAGAGTCGAAAAAGACCAATTGTCATCTATCCTTGCATGAAACCTTGAGCATAGCTGCTGAAAGAAGGAACTGTGAGACAATGGTAGCTGATATTTGTTGCGCACATAATCAAAGGAAGCCAGTCTATCACTCTGTATTATATCATTAATTTGTTCATAATTTTTCTATCCAAATTGTCTTAAGCATGGAGTTGGCCTTGATCCTGACACACAGGTTCTCTCATTGTGGCACGAGAAGACAATTAATACAATTGGATGCTGTAATCATCTTAATGCGTTGCAGGATGCCCCATGCATATGCAAAGACTGGATTTTTCTTAAGGGTGTGGGTAGCCCCTTAAAGTATATCAAAGAAAAGAGGGAACCAAATAGCATAGCTAAGCTTTTTTCAATTTCAAACCAGGCCGGTGTGTATACAGAACTACTGGATGGAAACCATCTTACAATAGGACGCATTTGGAATGCTAGATAATATAGATACAAATCTGGCAACCCCTTACCTCCAGTTGTCCAGGATTTTGTAAGACTCTTGTGTGACAAGCGTGTTTTTATCCCACGTAAATTACATGATAAGCCTATTTATTCAAGCAAGGAGCAAATGAGAGACCTTGAAAGGCAATAGGCTAATGATACAAGTCATTCTTGAGCAGATATTCATTTTGGCTATGTAAATCGCCCACTACATCGACTTAACTCCACCTCTGCGAGAGGTGTTGCGCCCCGGGCAACAGGGTTCCAGCTGTCAGTGCCCCACAATGCCTCACACAGTTAAGTCGGTGGAGGTGCTCCTGGTGAGGATGTGCACTACCGACAGAATATAGTGTGGACATGAAACACCATTTTAATTACTGTGGTGGCTGGACGTCGACTTGAGTAAACTTAATTTTGTAATGTAGACATACCCCTCAGTTTGTGTGTGCACGTGTGTAAGAGGATCTACAAAATTGTGGCTCTGATAAAAAAAAATCGCTCCGTCTGCTACATATTACAAGTGAATTCAAAGCAAGAGAAATTTTTTCCCCTTAAAATATTTATTTGTACAGGTGTAGAAGTGAGATAATTTTGGGGGGCAGGTACCTTGTTCTCTTTTTTGTCTGAAAAGTAACAATCTAAACAGATAACAAAACAGATGGAGCACAATAAGTGCATGACCTTTGAAATACAATATGCGCCATATTGGCCCCATTGAATTTAGGGGTAGGTGTGGGATTTTTGGGGTTTTTGTGTGTGCTAATTTATTAACATTCTTCAGAAGAATGGAACAACATAGTAGATAGCATAGACAAGAGTGAGAGGACATGATTAACACAATAAAAGCATACCTGAATACCAGCATGACTACAAAGGTAAAAGTCAAACTCTGATGGATGGGTGATTTTTGTGTCCACTGTAGTACCTGCTGGAATGTTTCCACTTTTTCCAACCTATGTGAACAAAATAAATCATAAAATACCATAAGGTGTATGACAGTTTACTTAATTTTTTTCCTTCCATTGGACAGTAAAAAATATATTCAAGGCAACAAACACCAAAAGTATAATATAAACAAGAATCCCAAAATATAAAAGTACTTTTTAAAAAACAAAACCCCAAAACACCAGGGACTAGAAAAAGTGACAATTTATTCAACCAGAAACCTGAAGTTGGGCTGCCACAATTCAGATGCACCAGTAAAAAAACAACAGGTTACTCATTCTTTTCTTCTAGCCGTCAAACTTCAATACTAATTGGTAAAATTTAGAGAAAGTTTCCTGCCACTGGCTGATCACCTGCCGTTATTTAACATTCCAAGACGGATTATTCCACTGTTGCCAGAGGAAGATTGGGAGGCAGGCCCCTTCCCTAAACTCAAGGTGTAATATTCAGATTTGTAAGCAAACAACTCTTAATTTTTTGTCAGTTCCCTAGCTGGGATCATGTCATCTATAAAGAAGTACACATATATATTAGTGCTGGGAGTCATTAATCTGAACCCACTACAAACTTCAAAGCAATGTAATTCCAATAATGCATCAAAAGAGGCTGATATTAAGCCATAGAGAGGACTGATTCAGAGGCCTGAGCATGGGATTAGGAGCCAGGAACTCCTCATTTCTAATACTGATTCCCTCTGTGACTTTGGAGAAATTTTGTTCTAATTTCTTCATCTCTAAAAAGGACAACACAAGTTCTTAAACAGACATGTTATTCTATACATATCTAACATGGGTGCAAACAGGGGTAGTTAAGATTTATAAAATATTTTCAAGATATATTAACAACATGAAAGCTGATGGTTTGAGTACGTGTAAATGAAATTCCATGTCTGCCATGTATAGACTTAAAAGAGGTGTCATTTCTCTGATGACAGTGGACTAGGAAGGGAAGTTTAGTGGACACAGAACTTTACCAGCTAAGATGGCTTCTTTATTACATGCAGACAATTAACTTTGCTCTAGAAGCTCTATTTTGGCCTCCAAGCCATTTAAAGGAAAACCCTAAGTGATGAAAATAGCCATATTTAGGTTTTAAGCTAACACAAAGCTTGAAGGTAAGCTGCAAACGTATTTTCAGTGTAGGGACTTTGGCTATGCCTATACTACCACTTATGTCAGTATAACTTATGTCGCTCATGGATATGAAAAACAAAGACCCCGCCCCCCCAAAACACCCCCCTGAGCAACATAAATTACACTGATATAGAGCACTGTCCACACCGGCCTGTCGGCAGCAGAGCTTCTCCCGTTGATGTAGCTACTGCTGCTCCTTAGAAGTGGATTAATTATGTCGATAGGAGAGGTATTTCCCGTTGGCAAAGAGGGGCTACGCTAGAGATTTTACAGCAGTGCAGCTGAATCAGTACAGCTGCACTGCTGTAAGCGCTCTAGTGTAGACTTAAATTTTAAAAAGATGTGTAGGCACATGATTAATGGACACTTACCGCTGCAGTTTAATTTTTTTTTTTTTAAACTTCACTTTTAAAAAAAATAAAAAATAAAAACAGAAATGAAGGTTTCCCTCTGAAGCCTGAGTGAAAGACACTACCATCTCTCTGACATCACTGCTATTTGCATGCCAAAACATGCACATTAATAACAGGTTGCTCAGGAGAGGGAAAAGAACCATAGCCAATGCCAGCACAACTAGAAACTAAGGCTGTCGATTAATCGCAGTTAATTCACGCGATTAACTTAAAAAAATTAAACATGATTAATTGCACTGTTAAACAATAAAATACCAATTGAAATTTAATAAATATTTGTGGATGTTTTTCTACATTTTCAAATATATTGATTTCTATTACAACACAGAATACAAAGTGTACCGTGCTCACTTTATATTATTATTTTTTATTACAAATATTTGTACTGTAAAAATGAAAAACAAAAGAAATACTATTTTTCAATTCACTTCATACAAGTACTATAATGCAATCTTTTTATCGTGAAAGTGTAACATATGAATGTAGATTTTTTTTTGTTACATAACTGCACTCAAAAACTCAACGATGTAAAACTTTAGAGCCTACTAGTCCACTCAGTCCTACTTTTTGTTCAGCCAATTGCTAAGACAAACAAGTTTGCTTACATTTATGGGAGATACTGCTGACTGCTTCTTATTTATGTCACCTGAATGTGAGAACAGGTGTTCACATGGCACTTTTGTAGCAAGGTATTTACGTGCTAGATATGCTAAACATTTGTATGCCTCTTCATGCTTCAGCCACCATTCCAGAGGACACACTTCCATGCTGATGATGCTTGTTAAAAAAAAATGTGTTAATTAAATTTGTGACTGAACTCCTTGGGGGAGAATTGTATGTCCCCTGCTCTGTTTTACCCACATTCTGCCATGTATTTCATGTTTTAGCAGTCTCGGATGACAACCCAGCACATGTTTGTTTTAAGAACACTTTCACAGCAGATTTGACAAAATGCAAAGAAGTGACTAATGTGAGATTTCTAAGGCTAGAAAAAGCACTCGATCCAAGGTTTAAGAATCTGAAGTGCTTTCCAAAATCTGAAAAGGATGAGGTGCGGAGAATGCTTTTAGATGTCTTAAAAGAGCAATACTCCGATGCGGAAACTACAGAACCCGAACCACTAAGAAAGAAAATTATCCGTCTGCTGGTGGCATTTGACTCAGATGATGAAAATGAACATGCATCGGTCCATTCTGCTTTGGATCGTTATCAGGCAGAACCTGTCATCACCATGGATACGTGTATTCTGGAACGGTGGTTGAAGCATGAAGGGACATACGAATCTTTAGCGCATCTGACATGTAAATATCTTGCGATGTAGGCTACAACAGTGCCATGCAAACGCCTGTTCTCACTTTCAGGTGACATTGTAAACAAGAAGCGGGCAGCATTATCTCCTGCAAATTGTAACTAAACTTGTTTGTCTGAGCAATTGGCTGAAGTAGGACTGAGTGGACTTGTAGGTTTTAAAGTTTTACATTGTTTTATTTTTGAATGCAGTTATTTTTTGTACATTATTCTACATTTGTAAGCTCAACTTTCATGATAAAGAGATTGCAGTACAGTACTTGTATTAGGTTGTAATAAAAAATAAGTATAAAATGAGAACTGTACACTTTGTATGCTGCATTTTAATTTAACTCAATATATTTGAAAATGTAGAAAACATTAAAAATATTTAAATAAATGGTTTTCTATTATTAACAGTGCAATTAATCGCGATTTTTTTTTAATTGCTTGACAGCCCTACTAGAAACAGACAGTAAAAGATGAACACAAGCAAAGAAACAAAATATACAACTCAGTACGTTCCCAGCAACTATAGTGTGATGGATAGGGCACGGAATTGGAACATGGGAGACCTGGGCTCTGTTCCCTGATCTGCCACTGACATGCTGTGAGATTGTGGACAACTTACTTCCCCTGTAACTGTTTCTCCTCCCATCCTTTTTCTGTCTTCATTATTTTGACTGTAAGGTCTATGGGTAGGGACTGTCTCTTTCTAGGTATTTATACAGTAACTTCTACAACAGGGCATCAGTCTTGTTGGAGCATCTAGGTACTACTGTCAATAAAGGCATTTTTCTTTCCAATCTGCCTGGCTCAGCAACTCAAAATTTTTTCAATGGGATGCATGTCTACACTGGTGCTGAATTTGTTGATTTAGGGAGAAATGATATATTCTATTGAAATGTTATGTGGGCCAATCCTGGAGTGACTGGATATTGGTGCTCCACAGGACTTGTTATATTACATGAGCCCCACAGGCTTCTGACAATCTGAGGGAAGCTCAATCATGTCGGCAGGGGACAGTGGTACAGCAACAGCTGGGAATGACAGTGATTGGTTTAGTTCCATGCTAAGATTTTGTTTACCTGAGCACATCCTCAACATGTTTCTCATCTCCTCTTTTCACAGAATAAATGAGGAGACTCAGCAAGCTGCTGATAGTAAAAAACACTGCTTTTTCCTCTGGCACTACAGAGATTCAGATTCCCAGCTTTAGGGTATTGGAAGGGGGTGTCTCTGTACCCTTTTCCTGAGAGCCCAACAGAGGAGGTTGCAATCAAAAGGTGGCTCTAGGTGGCATGGTTTTCTATTTTTCTACCTTCTTTTATCCTTCCTGCCTCCTGGACTGGTACTGGAAGGAAGTTAAGGAAACTGCATTGGACAGCAGCAGCTCAGACTGCAGTTTATGTAGGTGCATATACTAGTGACATTAATGTACCTTGCAAATGATAGTTCCTAAGGAATTGAGAATAAAAGGCATATCAGCAGTGTAAATTTCAAGGGGCAGTCAAACAATTTAAAAAAAAGATATCAGGAGGGCAACAGCAGAGATGTTGCATTTGAAGGCTGTAATGAGAACTGTTTTTCTTTAAGATACAAAGCCAAATCAAGGAAACACTGACCTCAGTCCAATTCAAGGGAGAGATAAAACTTTACCACAACAGCCTACAGACTGACATAGAAAGTTTTCCCCACTTCCCCGCCATAGTTAGATATATATATCAAGGTGGGGAAAACTTTCTATGTCAGTCTGCAGTCTGTTGTGCAAAAGTTTTCTCTCTCCCTTGAATTGGACTGAGGTCAGTGTTTCCTTGATTTGGCTTTGTAGCTTAAAGAAAAACAGTTCTCATTACATATATAGATATAGATATATAAGGCCATTACCAATAATTCTATGCTACTGCCAAGTCCAGAAAGGATAGCTTGGAGCACAAAGTAGCTATTTCGTCTTCCTTCCATGCTGGTAAAACAGCCTCAAGAAAGAGTTGAAAAAGAAAAATGTAACTAAGGGGACTGGCCTTTTCACTGTTAAAAATTCATGTTTGAAGACTAAAACCACCATTGGATCTCAATGGAGGAAAATGGAATAAGGTAATGAGAAGTTCTTTAACACTTAAAACCTATGTTCCATGTTGGTGGCTCAGAAAAGATTGTCTTTAAAAGGCTGCTGTTAGTACTTAAGAGCCCTTTTCAGTGCTCCTTATGCAGAAACAATTCCCACCAATATCAAATGGGAGTTTTTCTTCAGTAAGGACTGCTGAATTGAGCCCGAAATAGTAAATTAGGACCAGATCTTGAAAACCCTTTCTGATATGAACAATTTTGATTAATACTAGTAATCTCACTGAAATGAATTAGGATTATTTTTGTAATGGTTGCTCACTTGAGTAGGATTATGACCTTAATGCAGACCTCCCCCTTTACAATGATGCAAAGTTTTACAAGAGGTAAGTACATGTGTAATCTAGAAATTCTGAGGAGCTGCACAACTAGGAATAATGAAATTAAAGAAAAACAAAACTGGGTTGAGTATTAGGGAAACTTGACAATGATCTACTGTTTTGTAGAACAGTCTCCTAAGGAAAGATCTATTGAGTGGGACATTTGAAACTGAGCTGGAAAAAGTACCTGAAAAAATGAACTGAAGGGAACATTCTGCACTGATTGTTAACACACCTCTCTTTCATCTCTAATTCCATAATATTGAAATGTATTTATATATGCAGTTGCAATAATGCTTTTTCTGTATGCCACAAAAATATGTCTATGAAATGTATCTGACAGTCCTTTTGACTGTGTTCCAATCTGAGAAAAATCTCCTTGCATTCTAATTTTTTTGTGTAATGAATACACAGGCAAAAATGAGTTGGCAGCTCCCCTCACCCCTAATATGTAACCCAAAGCAGACCAACTGTTAGACAAATGTGAATTTCTTCAAATGCAAGTATAATTTACTCATTAATCCATAGATATTTTCAAAATTACCAATACTCAAATAGAAGGCAGTTTTAATGCAGTTTTATGTGGTATTCAGGCAATATGTCAACCCTTGAATGACAAATATTTAGAACATACCCGTTCGTTTTTGTCTGTACAGAAGAGCCTGGTGTGATGCCTTTTCTGCACAACAATAAATGTAATTCCAGGCTGGTAGTCCTTTTCTAGTTTAATGCATGCTTCTCTGATAGCCAGCAATTCGTGGTGGAGAACCTAATTCAGAAAGAAACATAACCGACAGAAAAATGTGATAAATAAGGTGTATACAAAGTTAAGAACATCCAGCAGATTACAAAAATAATTATACTGCTACTTATTAGCTATTTAGGGCTTGTGGAGAAAGACATGGAAGTTCATAAAAAGCTGAATATTAGAAAGAGGACTTAGCATAACCACAAAGACTGGGGAAAGAAGAATGGGGTAAAGTCTGAGAACTGATTCAAATGAAGACAACAAGCATGGAGCTTACCAAATTTTATGAAATTTTTAATGCAATAAACTGAAATTATTTTAAGACTACTCAGTAAATATTTTTTTAAAATTAAAGCAGAAAAGCTATGTGTATATCTGAAAAAATATACTAAAATACTTCATTAAAACATGAGGCTTCTGAGAAAGAAAAATAAATACAAAAATGTGTTTGCCAATTTTGTGGGGGGCAAGTGGAAAGAGGTAATATATCAAGGTAGGATTTAGAAAAATGGGAGAAAAATCAGAAAAACTTAATTTTTTTTAAAATCACTGTTATTAGACTACACAATCAAACTTCAGTGTTAAACCCTTGATTTGGTCCCAGACACCAAACACATTCCCAATTTTCAAAACTGAATGACATTTAAAAATTTTCTTTTGTTGTGAAAGAATGTGAAATCCTTCTGTAAAAGGAGAAGTAATAAGATCCTGAAAGCTGTGATGATACTTTCCTTACACTGCTTGGCCAAGGCCTGAGAATTTTACAGAGAGGAAACCAGGTTTGCTTCTTTTCATAATTCCAATTTAGCACACTTTATAATCAAAAGTCATGCAACAACTCAAAGCATGAAGAATCTAACCTGTTGAAATTGCCCCTCAGAAACACCATCTCGGTAGAAAATAATGCGAGTTGGTTTAAATCTGGTTGATTTGTAGAACTGAATAAGCAGCTCCCTGACCATGGCAGCCAAGTCTTGGATGATTTCTTGACGATGCTGCTGGACACGCACAGTGGCACAGTATCGATTAGGGTGAGCATCCATGCTACCTACAACCTGTTTAAAAAACAAACAAACATATGATCCATGCTTAATACCACGGCACTGCAAAGGATCTTCTTTAAGGTTATTTTTAAAAATGAAGACTAATGATTCATTACCTCACTAAAAATGCTACAATCTATAATGGAGCATAAAGAAAAAAGAAAATGCAATCAAAATTATTGCATGCATGGGAAAAGTGTTCAGTATTGAGCTTTGGGCTACCTATGATTATATATAATGCTAAAACTGAAGATTTAATATTTTATTTGTGAAACAAATCTATGAACTTTGTGCTTTAAAAATTCCTTCAGTTTTTCAAAACACAATCTTAACATAGACTTTAACTAGAAAAATATGTTTTCACAACTGGTTCACAGCATAGGGGTGCCCTGGATCCCCAACTGCTCCTAGAGTCCCTGGTGGTCTTTGTGGCGAGGAATGGTACCACCCATCTGCACTTAGCTGGCCAATAACAATCATTCCTCTTGGATACAGACTTCACTGTTATCCACATCTTTGTCACTTATAAACTGGATTAATCCAGCGTATCAACTATCTTTGAAAACCACTTGCAAGGTTCAGATAGCACTTAATGCAGCAGCTTGTCTGAACGCATTGGAATGATCATCGAGAGCTCACTACACCAACATTCTATAGACTTTATTCAGCATGGGACTACCAGTGCATTTTTGGGGGATTACTGCATAGTTTGTGTTCACTATAAGACAATTCACCACAGCCTCCTTATGAACCACAAAAAGTACAACAATGGCTCCAAAATAGTACTGAGACACTCTACACAGTGTATTATAATATATGTATTATATTATGTACATATGGGAGGTTCTTACCCATGTTTTATGACATTACATTCAGACCTTTGAAAAGTTCCATTTTTGTGCAGTGTTTGCGTTATTGTATAAACTAGCTTTACCTCACAAATATCTGAGTAATTATTACTACAATAAACTCTCCAAAAGAAGTTTCGTTAGACTATGTAGTAAAATACTATTTAATACCATAGTGTAAGATAACAGTATCCTTCACAACCTCTAAAAACAAACTGAAGCTCAACTAAATTTAAACAGCAAAAGAAAACCCCCTCTGACAGATTACCACTGTTTACTCACTGCAGCAATGGAAGGCTTTTTTCCATCTCCAGCTGGTGGATGAGTTACATCTGCACCCAGGAATATGACAGGCTGCTGAAATACCGGAGGCCTAATGAAAAGAAAGTGAAAGTGATATCTAGCATTTACAGAATGCTTTTCCAATATTAACTAATTAATCCTCAACACACCTGTGACACAGACAAGTACTATCCCCTTTCACTCCTAATTGTTAAGTATTTGTATTGCAGCAGCAGCAAAGGTCCTGATCAGAGTCCCATTGCGCTAGGTGAGGAACACACACATACCGAGGAAGGCACAACAGAGCTTGCAATCTACTTTAATGGGTTTAATGGGGAAGCTAACATAAAGTTGTAAATTGTATTTCTTACAATGTATATATATATATATATATTTTTTTTAAAATCTTTTTCTGTCTGTTTTATAAAAAGATGACAAAGTCACGGAGCTTTAGATATTTCTCAGAGATGCTTCAAAGTAACTTTTACTGAAGTAACTCTCCATCAATTGTGTTGTGAGTTTTTGGCTAAATCTAGTCAGTTTGAAAGCTGACATTCTAAGAAGCAACAGAGGAAGTTCACTGACACACCAGGCTAGAAATTGTAAATTTCAACTTCCCCTCTCCCAACAAGACACTATTTTAAAGGGAGTTTTTGTTTTTCATCGGGGAGGGAACAGTGGGGAGAGTTACTGTGTAGACTCGGCAGCTAATTTTCAAAATTAAGTTTCTCAGTATTTCCAAAGGTGAAGAACACTCCATGTCCATCTTTCAGAAGAAATGCTTGACAATATAATTTTAAAACTAATAATTCAGAATAATTTTTTCTTTTCCTGGCAGAAATAACAGTAAATGACAATCAATTAAAACAATTCTATGATCAACATAAAAAAAATCCACCTGTTTAGAATGTCAATATCCAACACTAGACATGTTTTCGTGTGAATGGTTAGTTCTATTTTCATGAGAGAACAGTTTATTGGAATGAAAAGTAGGAACTTTATCTCTCTGGATGTCAGTGTTTCAAGTTGGTGGGTTTGCATGGGAGGAAAGAGCATGTCACTTAGTGAAGTTAAAATGTTGCCAGTGGTAAAGCCAAACTTTTGAGGAGAAAACGGTTACTAATCCACTGTTGTACTTTGCACATGTCCATTGCACTTCAGGTGTGCGTGCGTTGACTACACTAGTGTCAGAGATTTTTCCGTCAGCTGTACCCTTTGGGGTGTCACATGCACTCTCTGCCCCCTCGTGCTTCTGTGTGATGGCATAAAAGGGTGTATCTGCCCCTGTTCCCTGCAGTTCCTTCTGATAAGAGAGACGTTGATATAGAGGGGAAGGAGGGTGGGTTGTGGACTGGATATGTGCCACACATCTCGAAGAACTACCATTACAGAATGGGTTAATAAACTGTTTTTTCTTCAAATGAGTGCATACGTCCTTTCCACTTCAGGTGATTCACAGGTAGTTCAATCCGGGGATGGGACCGGAGGCAGGTAAATAATGGTTCAAGGACCATATGTCCAAATCTGGCATCATCTCTAGACTTCAGGAGTGGCATAGTGAAAAGCAGAAGTATGTACTCAAGACCAGCTGCAGTATAGGCACCCAACTCAGAAAGGCTGCAGAGGCTGCATGTGATCTTGTTGAATGTGCTGATCGGTGGAGTTTACATTCGCCACTGTAGCACAAATATATACAGGAGGAAATCCATAACGAGATTCCTTGGGATAAGACCATAAGACCTTTCATCCTGTCTGCAACTGCCATGAACAGTTGGAAGGATAACCTAAATAGTTTAGTCCCATCCATTCTAGCGTCCAATGTGTGGAACCTCTCCTCATCTTTACAAGTATGAGGCTTAGGGCAGGTCTACACTACAGCTGGGATCGACGCTCTGAGATCAATTCGCCGGCAGTCGATTTAGCGGGTCTAGTGAATACTCGCCAAATCGACAGCAGCACTTAACTCACAATGGAAGACTCCTATCTACACTTAATGGACTTCTCTGTGAACCTTCTAACTGGAGTATGGGTAATGGCTTCTGCTATGACTAAGCAAAATCATACATGTAATCACATGTAGAGAGTCAGTGGGGGAGCAGGAAATAGAATCCAGATCCTTTGCCTCCCAACCCTATACCCTTAAAGATATGTTCTAGTTCAAACAGGAATTAATTCAGGGAAGAGCTGTGGCCTATTTTATACAGGTCAGACTAGAGAGAATCACAATGGATCCTTCTGGCTTTATAATCATGGTTGCATACTTCATAGATTACAATCAATCTGTCAATAAGGGAATATTAATTTTCAAGATGACTTCTATTTGTCATTAAATACATAAGTAAACTGATCTGTTAAGGTTTATTTCACGTGAAAACTCTGAAATAGTATTGCAAGCTCAAATTTTTAAATAAAGCAGCAATATTTTTTCTTTATCAACTGACAGACTCCAATGGAATTTTTTTTTAAAAAGTAAAAGTATTTCTGTGCGGTATCCAAATATTGCAGCAGAATGCTATTACATTAAAATCTGAAAGTGAAATTGACTAGAAACTGATTATAAAACCAGAGTGAAGCATCATAAATTAACAAAAAGTAAATTCATTTTTAATAGTTTTAAGGTGATATTAGCAACAAGTTAAAAAAAAAGTCTAAACTATTTTAACCTGATTCATATCTCCCTTAGCGTATGGAAATAAAACAAAAAACACACCTTCAAAATCAACTTACCTTCCTTGTGGCAGTAAAATGTTATTTACTCCTCCTAATTTGACATTGATCTTTAAACAAAGATTGGACAGAGTTTGTGGTGTTGTTCTTTGCACATTTTTCATCTGAACACACTGTGTAGCCATCCCCAGCACAGTGTCACCAACACGCTTTACTTCCGCTGCCAAGAGACAAGGCAAAATAAAAACTATTCAGATATTCTTAAATAATAAATAAGAAAAATGGCATTAATTTAGCTATGTTCACTTTCTAACAGAATGTTATTGATTCGTTTGTTTAAACTTTTATTTTCTCCTCACTGGTACTGAGTTTATACTACCATCCTTCTACTGAAAAGATACGAGTTTTATTGGAGTCTAAATGTACAATAATTGCAGATTTATCATTTCGACTGCCCCCCTCCATTTTTTTTTTAAATACTGTTACATACATTTTAAAACAGTTTATGGGGGCACTGGTTGCAACTTCCTGGCTAAGGCTGTGTTTTGAAGTGGACTTAAGGGTATAAATTCCTATTTTGTTCCACATGTAGGTAACTTAATTTTCCAGTGAAATTTCAGAGCATTCATTTATTAGACCTTTGAATTTTTTATGCACTCTTTGTTTAACTCTGTGTAATAATTTACTATGAAGAGTTTGAAATTAGGCTCTAGCTGAAATCCAGTTTCTAATATTTTATTATCAACATATCTTTAAAACAATGTTGTGCATCTACACAGAAACTGGTACAGGTGAATCTTGACCAAATCAAATACAAAAGATGGTTTAAGACAGGGGTCTCAACGTCTTGCCCTGCGGACCATCTGTGGCCCAAGAACCTCCACACTGCGGCATGGGGAAACTTTTTAAAAAGTTCTTTCATCCGGCCCTCAGGGCTGCCGGCCGAAGGGGGGTGGGAGTGGGGAGGAGAGATTCACATGCCCCTCCCCCCAATGTTGCTCCATCCTGCTGCTCCTGGGACCCTCCCAGGGGTTGCCCTCAGCACCATGTCATTCACCTTGGGCGGCTCCGCTCCTCGCAAGCAGTTCCCTATCCCTGCTGTTGCTGGCGGAGCAGCAGAGAAGAGACCCATGCAGCCATGTTGCCGGCTGTCCGCTGCAGGCGCTGCCCCCCGCAGCTCCCATTGGCTGGGAGAGAGGGACAGACATACAATCACTAGTCGGCGGGCAGAGTCAGCCATGGAGGCAGCATCATTAGTTGCCAGGCAGAGTCAGCCATGAAGGCAGCGTCACTAGTCACTGGGCAGAGTCAGCAGGGGTGGCATGAGGCCAAGGGAGCGAGGGAAAAGGGTGGTGGGACTGGGAGGCAGGGCTGCCCGGGGGAGGGGCAAGTGAGGCAATTTGCCCCAGGCCCTGCAGGGGCCCCCATGAAAATATAGTATTCTATTCTATAGCACTGCAACTTTTTCTTATGGAAGGGGCCCCCGAAATTGCTTTGCCCCAGGCCCCCTGAATCCTCTGGGTGGCCCTGCTGGGAGGTGGCGTGAACACCATCTTCAGTGACATTATTGGCTGCTGGGAGAATTTGAGAACAGGCACTGGCCCTAAGATAAACTGAGTGAGACCCCTGGTTTAAGAGAAATTTTTAGGATCATTTTTAGGTTTTTGCCAGAGGTTGGTGGCTGGAGTAGATGGAGTTTTTTGGCGTAGCTGCATACAATTTTTGAGTTGACTTTTGTCAGTTTTCTTTGTTGCGTGGGTTTTTTGCCATTATTCTGCATAACTGAAATGTATCATTCAGTAGAGACTGATAGATAAAATCTTCCCTAGAGAAGCTCACAAAGAATTGCCCTCTATCAAAATGGTTAATGTCTGCCATTGAGAACAATGGGAATGAAGCCAACAAACTGCCATCAGTCAAGATGGTTACTATTTCCTTGCAGCCTGTGCAGGAGGAAGTTTAGTATGCCTTTAGCATAGATGGCCACCAGTGCCATGGATCACAATGGGAATGAAGCCAAGCTGCCCGCAGGGAAGATGGGATTCGGGCTATGCTATCAGGGGACAGAAAGGGGGACTATACTGGGCAGATGAATACAGGGGAGGAAAATCAGGGTTGTGCATGCAGGGAAATGTTGGGTGGTGGGATGCAGGTAGGAGACAGAGGGGAGGGGGAATAAGAGACTATGCGGCAGGATGTAGGGAGAACATGGGTGCCACAGAAAACTGGATGGGACAGGAAGTGAGAAAATTAGAGGATGGGGAGAGAGGATTAGGAGTGCGGATAATGATTGGGGAAAGGGATAGATATTGATAGAACAGCATTTACCCTCTCCTAGCCCCTGCAGTATGGGAAGTGGAGTCCTCTTCAAATCAGCCAACAAAGAGGCTCACATTTTTGTTTATGCATTCAAAGTTTAAATTCTTATCCCAAAACAATGACACACACATTTGGAATAGGCAGCTTCCTCCGGAAGGCTCAAGAAAAATTTGATGGTTTTGCCCCTTCCTTCTTATTAGCCCATATTTCTTTTTGCATCACTCGCCTATCCTCTATATTAATCCACCCTGGGTTAATTTCTCATCAGTCTTCGAACCAAGGGAAGATAAGGGGCTTAGTTTTTGCCACGTTACACTTAAGTGACTGAGATGTTGGACTGGATGCAGGGAAACAAATGGCTTGGTAGATTTATGAGTCATTAGACTAGACAAAGTACTTGAAGCCATGTAATAGTGGATGAGACTGCCCTAAAAAGGTGTGAAGTGAGGAAAAGAGATGGCTAGGGTAGAGTTTTGCTAAAAAAGAAGAAGAGGCAGAGCCACTGAAAGTGATGGAAACATCACATGGGTAGGCAGATTAGGTAAATCTGAGAATGCACCTGCTTATTTGAAGTATATTATACTTGTATACCTGTGTTTGTAACCTGCACTGGTTACCATTTTGCTTCTGAGTGCAATTCAAAGTGCTGAGTTTTGACCTACAAAGTCCTATTGGTTTGTGTCTTGCTGATCTTAAGAACTCCCTCTTTCCCCATGCACGATCCCAACAGTCATCATCTGAGGGCTAGTCTACACTTACCGCGCGGGTCGACACGGTGAGTTCGACTTTCCGGAGTTCGAACTATCGCGTCTGATCTAGACGCGATAGTTCGAACTCCGGAAGCGCTAGTTCGAACTCCGGTACTCCACCTCGGCAGCTGGAGTTAGCAGAGTCGACCTTGGAGCCGCGGAGTTCGGTTCCGCGGCGTCTGGACGGGTACGTAGTTCGAACTAGGGTAGTTCGAATTCAGCTACGCTATTCACGTAGCTGAATTTGCGTACCCTAGTTCGACCCCCATTCTTAGTGTAGACCAGGCCTGGGATGACAAAATCATCAAATCTCTAGATTTTAATGCGCTGGAGTGAAGAGCTTGGAAAAAGGATAGAGTCAGCTCTGGAATCCACTTGTCAATATGACAAAGCCTGAATTTATCAGAAAGCTCATGCTTTCATTCAGCTTTTTGCCAGAGGTTGGTGGCTGGAGTAGGTGGAGTTTTTTTGATGGAAGTACATGCAATTTTTGAGTTGATTTTTGTCAATTTTCTTTGTTACTTGTGACTTTCCGCTGATTGCAGGTGGACCCAGAGATTACAATGGTTGTATCTTTAATTAAATTTAAGAAGTAGAGAAAACTTGGCCTTCAGAGGTGGCCATGAGCTCAAGTTTCTATCTTATATTGTATGCCTCACTGGTAGTCTGGGAGAAAAAGGATAGGAGGAGAAGAGGGAAATAAAAATAAATAAAAAGAGATAGTTGAGAATTAAGAAGTGGAGAAGGGGTCAGCACCTTTGAAGGAAGGAAAGAAAATGTAAGACTCCTACTATTTCTTTGTGGAATTTTATCTAATTGCTTTGAAATTAGTTTTTGATGATGTAATTCTTCATACAACATACATAGTGGTGATTCAAACACCCTCCACCCCCCATATATGTGATCAATATGCACTGACCATAAACTGGAGTCTTCCCTGGCAGAATGACTACCACAAGCTGTAGCCCAGCATAGGTGTTCTTTAGATGTCTGAACATAGGTTCCACACTATCTGCACCCTGGGCATATTTACAGAAACATGGCTGCCCCTGGATTGGCATTCCTGCATCTCTTGATATCTTCCTCAGTTGTTCTGTGAAGGACCTATAGAATGCAGATACATTAGATTACTATGAAGAAAGAATGAAACATTCAGTTCTCAGTTATACTGGTACAATGCTGTTGACTTTGATGAGGTTGCATTGGCATAAAAATATGATCTGACCCAGTATGTGTGCATTTTTTCAAATGAACCAAATATCATTTAGCTGTTAATGGAGGGACAAAGGGGAGAAGGAACAGGGAGAGAAACTCTTTCAATGCTCCCCAATGTTGGAAGCTTCAATATGCACTAGCACTCTAATTCACTACAATAACACAGTGGGTATCGGGGTACATGTATATAAATCACACCATAATGGCAGAAATTATTTCTTTTTAATTTCTTTGTGACAACAGTGTCTGGAGGGCATTTCCTATTGGACTGAGCTAAATTATATTAATTCTACACAGGTAAACAAAGTCAATTTCAGTGCTGGTTTACTTACAGAACGCCAATATTTAGTTTTCTGACCTAAACCCAAGAGTCCTGGTGCTGTGGTCTAAGCACAGGTCTGAAAACCTGGTTCTAATCCTAGTTCTGAAACTGACTCCCCACTTTTGGCTTCTAGCAAGTTACAACCTCTCTGCTTCAATTTCCTCATCTGTAAAGTGGAATTAAGATACCCTTTGACTCCACAGTGGTTTTGTGTGGACTTCAGTTATCATATGTAGTAGTATCAGAGGGGTAGCCATGTTAGTCTGGATCTGTAAAAGCAGCAAAGTGTCTGCCGGCATCCGATGAAGTGGGTATTCACCCACAAAAGCTCATGCTCCAATACGACTGTTAGTTTATAAGGTGCCACAGGACTCATTGCTGCTTTTACATATGTAGTAGAATAGATAAATGCCAACTTATTTTTATTAATACTATCATCCTCCAAAAAGCAAGTCTCCAGAACTAATGCTAAATTCCTAACATCAAAGAGTTTCCCTTATCCTAAAGGGAAACTTGTCAACCAGATTTAGTTGAAATTAGTCAAGTTCAAGATCCTGAAGACTCCAGCCTAATGCTTGTTACACCCAAAAACAAGCTACACTTCTACCAGCCAGCCTCCCTCCTCAACAGAAACAGTAGCACTGAGGGACCGCTATTCCCTCTCCCCACACTGCCAACATCTGAATTTCAAAGAAGACCGACAGAGGAAATCTGGGAGCAAAGAACCCCTTCCTTCTGCCCCCTAGCCCTGTGCAGAGGCTTGGGGAGTCTTAAATTTTTTTTTCATGATCACCTCTGACAACAGCTGCTGCCCAGCTCAGAGGAGGGCCCCAAACAAAAGGAGATGGCTTCCTGACTCAAAAGTCAAAAACAGCAGCAGCTCTGCTGCTGCGCTGCTGGTAACCACCTTCTTACAGGACCTGCCAAAGAGCATTCCAGCAAGCTCCTCCAACAGAGCAGCACATAAGAGGGCTACACCTGCCCATCAGCTAAGAAAGTGTGTATAGTCAGTTTCAGAGTTCTGTCAAAAATACAAAGTAAGCAAAACCAAAGAGAATTATTTTTTTTTAAATAATTTGTTGGGCTAGTAAACTTAGGTGTTATTTGTAACAGTTTTTCTTCCAAGTTGCTGTGCAAGACACACACATACAAAAAGGGAAACTGACTATATACAACGCACTCAAATACACAAACTAACTAATGTTTTTCATTTGGTAACTTAAAATAGTAACATTTAAGGTTAATGTTCAAGTCTGTCATCTACTGTACAGCTTCCAGTGACGCAGAATGAATCAAGGCTGACCTCACAGAGAAGGATCTTCAGAGGGCTGCAGTTCAC
Organism: Mauremys mutica; assembly: GCF_020497125.1. Taxonomy (NCBI): domain Eukaryota; kingdom Metazoa; phylum Chordata; order Testudines; family Geoemydidae; genus Mauremys; species Mauremys mutica. The sequence continues at coordinate 13,098,466 of NC_059073.1, read as the reverse complement.
TGTATGTTTCATTGTTTGGATGGCTTCTTCACATTCAGATATCGTCTGTCCTCCATTTTCCAAGTGTGTAGGAGATAACTGCCACACCCATATGAGCTTCTGGTACAGTTCACTGTGATCCATCTCACATGGGATAGTGAAACCAAGTGGTTGGTCTGCAGGATCCATGTTCAGGTTTTGATTCTTGACCCTTATGTTTTACCCACAGCCTTCGCTGCTTGTCTTTTGATGACAGTCCTGAGGTTTTGACAGCTTTGGCAGCTAACCAGAAGGGGTTCTTAAGGCAGCATCTTGGGGTGCATTGGAGATCTTTGTAGATGCGCAAGTCTGAATTCGTTATTGTGTGGTCACAGTCACGTATTATTGCAGCTTCTCTTTGGGGGGATAGTGGTAAGATATGCATGAGGGCAGAGAGCCAGACTGTTGCTGTTGACTTCAGCACTCCTGTGACAATTCTCACAGTATTCAATTGCACACTGACAAGTTTTATATGTACACTACCATGCTGACAGGCAATATTCAGCTGCTGAGAAGACAAGGGAAAAAGTGACTGTCTACAAGGTGTGAGTATTTGTTCCCCAGCTGGTCCCCAATAGTTTGTGGATTATATTGTTCCTAATCTTTATTTTGGCAGCAGAATCCGTCAGGTGTAGTAGCCTCACATACCACCGATCCAGAACAACTGAGATATTTTGGGAAATCCTCGAGCCCGAGTTTGTTTTGCAGGAGGTGACACTCAAGCTCTTCTTTGCAGTGAACTTTTCAGTAAACTAACTGAAAAACATTTCCCCTAATCAAAACATTTCAACTACAGGAATTGTAACAATAGTGGGTAGAAAGCTTTATGAATAAATTTGATTTTTAAGTTGACAATGTCCCTTTAAATAGGTCCAATGCAGATATAGATTTTTCAGGTTAAAACAGTTTAGAGAGATATAACACAGAAACACATGTACATTCGACGTTTCAATGATGAAAAAAGCGTTCAGCAGTAGACATTTTTCTTTGCTTCAAGTGCCTTCTTTCTTCCTTGCTCATCTCCATTTCTCGGAAACCCCTATCAATGGCAGGCACCTTGCCATATCCAGTGCTGTGCAAATTGCTTTTGATATTGAGGATTTTATGATACTAGCACACAGAAAAACAAATGAGAGACATACTGGCTTGTACACCATTCAAAACACAGAATTCAGTGTTTGTGACAGGGAAAACACAATCAATAGTTTACAGCTTCTAAAGCAGAGATATAACAAAGGGAAAAGATTTATTTTTTTTAAATACAGCATTTAGAATATTACTGGGAAAAAAAAGCACAATGTACAATAGTGCCACACAATCCACTTTTTTCAAAACCAGTAAGTAACCAAAAATCTTTCTAGGAAAGAAAACCATACTTACTTAAGATGAACTTCAGTGCACTGTCGCTGGGGAGCAAAGCAGGCAATTGCCCAGACCTTAATTTCAATTCCAGTGTGAAACTGTTTATTCCTCATATCCCAAACCCCTTGAACTGGTGTAGCAATTGCTTTATTCTAGAAAGAGAGGAAGTGGTAAATGGGTAATACTTCCAAAAAAATCCCCAAGCCCCTGCTTCACTATAAGACTAGTCTATTCTATAGTCTCAAGTCTGTGTCAGTAGATTAAATATTAATTCAGTTGTTACGCAGATCACTATCCTTCCTATCATTACAACAACTTATGTTCAAGTATGTGAATCTAATAATTTGTGAAATTTAGGAAGAGACAATACAGTTTATTCAATTTTTGAATGCTTTTTTAAAAAAAATGCAAATCCCTTTATTTGTTACAATAAAAATCAACAGAATATATATGGGTAGTAAACGGGAAGAGTCATGAATGGCTGACAATTAATTAATAAATACATACATAAAAGCTTGCAGTTCTATAGCTACTTTCCAGGAGTTCAATACAGTTTGCAGGAATTAATTTAGCCTCACAACAGTCCAGTAAGATAGGCAAGCATCATTACCCATATTTTATAGATCAGTAAATTAAGGCACATAAAGGTCCAGGGATTCACACATGGTCACAGAGAAAATATGTGGAGATCCGAGAACAGGATCCTGGTTTCTGAACTCTCAGGCATACAGAAAAAAGTCTTTTCTTCCCTATGTAATACACACTACTGTGAGGAATTCGCTACAAGATCACTGGTTATATAGGCAACAGAAGATGAAGACTGAACTCAATCTCAGGATGGGAATTATCTTAACTGGTATGGATAGCTAGAAGTGTGAAGCTTTCCCTCAAACCTTTGACTGAAAATGCATTCTTCATGGTGTTTTGTTTTAATTTAAAATTGTACTGCAAGGTTTCATGAAAATCCATGATAAACTGGAAGATCAAGATATGTCCTCAAATTATGACCCTCACTGAAATTGTAGGGCAAACACTTCAATAACAAGGGTAGACACAGAGGCAGTAGCAGGAATAATGTGAGCAAAGGAGCAACCTATACATCCACTCCAGACCCCCTCAAAGCCCCAAACTCTAGCTTTTACTCTGTTTTATTTAGGTTCTTATACTGCACCCAGCAGCATGGTATCTGAGTACCTTCATTACCCCTTGTGACATCACAGACCACCCTCTATATCAACCTTTACCAAACTGTGGGTCCTGCCCACCAGTGGGTTGAGAGAAGGATCTAGCTTGGTCACCTGTCACTGCCCCCCATATCACCCCTTGCCTTAAACATACTCTCAAAGAATTCTGCTATCAGGGCTGTCCGGCATGTAGGGGATGGGGGAGGAGTTGGGAAAAGAGGAAGTTTGCCCAGGATGCCCAAACCAAGTGATGTTGCAACATGGTGCACCTCACTCAAATTTTGTTGTGATGGAGGGGTTGCTGGGCCAAATTCAAGTGATCCAGTGTGCAATGCCTGGAATGGGGGGCCAGGAGCTGCAGGGTGAGTGTGGGGTGGGCTCGCTCTCCAACCCTTTTCTCCCCACTCTGGGCCCCTCTAGCTAGTTGGGGCTGAAGTAGTAGGGCACAGGGATGGAAGAACGCAAGTGCCACAGATTACTGATTGGTACCTTTTGGGTGTTAGTATAATATAATAAATTTCAGAGCTGTTGAACAGTCACAACTCCAGGTAGAGTTTTCCTCAAGTCAAATAGAGCTTTGGGAATTTAGCATATCTGAAAATGAGACCTTGGGTGTCCTAAGTTGGGTACCCAAGAACAGAGGAACCCCAAATTAGAGGCCACTTCTAAAAAAGTTGGGCCTTAACTTTCCTGCCTTAGTTTCCACATCTGTACCATAGGGATAATATATCACAGGAGTGTTATAAAGGCTTAAATTAGTTCATGTGTGTAAAGTGACTTGACAATGACAAAAGTTATGTAAGTGCTAAGTATTATGGGGGCTCCCAATGGAGTTACACCAGGGCTGAATTGAAGCAATCATATTAAAGAAGTTGTCAACTACTACAAAGCAATCATCCCAGATACAGCAGCATCTTGGTTTACATACTCTGCCTCCATACAGGATTGAGGGAGGTTGTAGGACTCTCCCAGTCACATCAGTCATTTCATCTTTGACCATTATTCCAAATTCACGAACATAAGGATCAGTATTAAAACTTGCACTTCGCATCTAAAAAAAGAGAAAAGAAATTAATATTTCTACACAAGTGACCCACATTTTCAAAAGTATTTTCTAATTTTAGGGCCCACCTGGGACCTGAATTTTGGTTATGCCAAGAATTCACAGCTCCCATTATAACTCCACTTATAGGTATGATGCTCAATACTACCTAAAATTTGGTCCTGGATATCTGAAACAGGGCACCTAAAATTAGATGACTCTTGAAAATTGAGGGTGTTATAAATATTTTTAAGTGTCTCGTTAACTGACGACATGAGAAAGTGTTTTATAGTTTATTACAAACTGTGTTTATTATCTGTAATAAGCACTAGACAGTAGTTCTCATTAACTTCAACAGAAAAGCTTTGTTCCATGCTATACCTCTGTTCTCGCCACAGATAAACACAGCACTCACCAATTTGCTAATCTCTTCTTGACGGTCAGGTGCTGATCTGGCAGTTGCCCGTATCATAGTGGAAGTTTGATTGTCAGTCAGCTTCTTTATACACCTCTGTCCTGCCACTATGTTGCACACCTAAGGAAACCCGATACAAATTAAGTTAAAAATTCAGAAAATATCTGTTATACTTTTCTATATTTAGTCATGCAATGATTCCCTAAGCAGTAAGATAGCTGTAAGAGAAAACCTAAACACTTAGCTTGTGGGGGTTTTTTTCTTTCCAAGAATACAGTATTTTGATGAGTTTACTTGCCTCAAGAGGAAGGTATGTATGTTTCTGCTCCTGTCCAACTTGTAAACATGGAAGATGAGGATAGCGTAGAACCAACTTGTGCCTGTCCTTAAAATATTGAGCTACAGTGCATTCAACTGTTTGTCCACTCTCCTGCTGAAGTGGGAATCTATAGGAAACCAAATGTGAAAATCAATCATTTTACCAACAATACGTTCCCAAACTTTCTCCTAATATATTTTAGCACAATGAAAGGCCCCATGAAAGCATGTGTGTATCGTGCGAGAGAGAGAGAGAGAACAATACACCTCTACCTCGATATAACGTGACCCGATATAACACAAATTCGGATATAACGCGGTAAAGCAGTGCTCGGAGGGGGGGGGGCGGGGCTGCGCACTCCAGTGGATCAAAGCAAGGTCGATATAACGCTAGAGTCCCACCGCCATGGGTGGGGAAGGGGTCAAAGCCCAAGGGCTTCAGCCCCAGCCAGGGGGCCTGTAACTTGAGTTGCGCTGCCCAGTGGGCTTCGGCCATGAGCCACAGCAAGTCTAAGCCAGCCCCACTGACCCTATTAAAATGGGATCGGGACCCACTTTGGGGTCCCGACCCACAGTTTGAGAACCACTGACCTATAATAAAAAACAGCGTATCTTAGGGAGCAGTCTACACTTACAATCTTCATCCCTCTTTTCTTGGAACAAAAACAGAGTGCATTGCTTTTATTGCCTGGATCCCTTAAGATCTAAAGCAAACATCCAGAAAATGGCCATCTGAACACCCTGACTGAAAATCACTGTAATGGCGTATATCTCCATTCCCACGCCATGGGAAATAATGGATCTACAATAAGATGTAGTACTGGAGGAGTTAACGGCAAGTCAGTCAGAAAAAACAGCTCTTCATAAACCTATATATTGTTAAACAAAATACATAGACAAGAACGGTGGTATAAGTCTCTCACATCTGTGAAACATTTCACATGTAACCTGCCCAACACCAAGAGATTGAACTACATCTCCTAAGAACAGTTTAAGTGAGGGTCTGTCAGAAGTAAAATATTATAGGAATTTTAGTGTTGCGATATAAACGTACCAAATGCAACTTAATTCTACTTCACTAATTTAAGATATTAATATAAATTAGTGGAATTCTGACAAAGCTTTAAGACTATGTTGCTTTAAAATGAAAAAAAAAAGTGTGTGTGTGTGTGTGTGTGTATATATATATTACTTATCACATGTTTTATTACCACTGAAAAAATAGGAAGAAGCTCAACAACAGAACAGTTAACTATCAGTAGCTGTTGATATTGTTCAGGTGTCCTATAGAAAAAAAATGCTGATTGCAGCCTCATTCTTTCCACTTCTTTTAATACCACATAGCAATATATATGCATATTTTGAAGTTACTCACAAGACTTTTAAATAAAGAATTCCAAAAATAAAAGAGGAGCAAATTGATAAATATTAGTGCCACGAGAAGCACCAACATTTAGAAGAACAGCTTGCAAAATTTTTGGCTGTTAGAGACAACAGAGTGTAATTCTCACTTATACGTATGTAAATCAGCTGTAATTATACTAGTGTAAATGAAAAGAAAATCGGATCCGTATGTTGCAGAGGTAACATTCACCCTACATAAAAGAGTATCACTTTCTTACTAGCCAATTTTAGTATATGGTGCTGCAAAAGTCAATGTCATCAATGGGTTTTCTATTCCTGCACAAGTGGGGAAATCCAAAAGGGGCGAAAGAAAAATTTCAGGCGTGAACAGCCAGTAGGACCAGATTGAAAAGGGTAACTGAGATACCACAAAAGTTCACCTTATTAGTAAAAATATAATTAAAAAACAGAAAAGGGAGAGATTAGTTTGATGTCTATTTTTAGTATAGTTTATTCTTCAGTGCTTGAGACATGTGACAACTGAAAGTATCGTTATACTGTGACAGCTTCCTATGCTGGTATACGCCAGTAAGGCAGGTTGATAGCTTTCCATGAGAAGAACTGGACCAGATATCTATACATTTAAAGATATTCACCATACCATTTTAAAATACTATATGAGCAAATGAAAAAACAAACATATTTTACGTTTGGTGACTTGCTGGCCGTCTGGTGACATTGCACACTCGGTATTTTCTCTTCATTTGCCCACAGTGTGTTATCTCCACCTTTAGACCTAACAATATGAAAACATGTATTACTATTTCATTTCTTCAAAACCATTTTCAATCATTTAAATCTTTGGTTACTTTTGTTCTGCTATTACAGTCTTGTTATAATTTATAAGTAATTAGGAATTCTTTATTTTTTGGACTATTCAAGTACTGTACTATGCATGCTCAATAAACACAGAAGTTAAAATCCTTCTCAAAACTTAAATTAAAAAAAAGGTGGGTAATGCAGCAAGTTTTCCTTTTAAATTTCCTTTCTTCTTTTTACACGTTTCCCCCACTTACGGATACTAGCATTTGGTAGTAGAGATTGGGGGGATGTCTTGGCTAAAAAATGTACAAAACCAGTTGCTATAAATGGGTTGATTGTTGCACTGCAATTCTAGAATTAGCATCCATTCATTCTCTCTAATTTCTCACACAGAAATAAAATTACTGTAAAGGAGCAAAATATATTTTCAGTTCAACTGTTAATGAAACACTGAAGACCAGATTCTCTAAGGAAAGGAGCTGTAAAATGTCAGCTACCTCAAGGATTTTAATGGCTTCTCAGTATTCATGGAGACGTTGGAAAAGTGTTAGTTCTCATAGGGAAATTATTTAATATGTCCCTCATGATCTGTATTACATATAATTTCACTCAAGTAATCAACATTTTTCCACATATAAATCAATTTATTAACTAGGGTTACCAGATAGCAACTGTGAAAAACCAGGAAGGCGCCTATATAAGAAAAAGTCCTCAAAAACAGGACTGTCCCTTTAAAAATGGGACATCTGGTCACCCTATCATTAACCCACTTAATCATAGACTCATAGAATATCAGGTTTGGAAGGGACCTCAGGAGGTCATCTAGTCCAACCCCCTATTTAAAGCTGGACCAGTTCCCAACTAAATCATTCCAGCCAGGGCTTTGTCAAGCCTGTCCTTAAAAACCTCTAAGGAAGGAGATTCCACCACCTCCATAGGTAACCCATTCCAGTGCTTCACCACACTCCTAGTGAAAAAGTTTTTCCTAATATCCAACCTAAACCTCCCCCACTGCAACTTGAGACCATTACTCCTTCTTCTGTCATATGCTACCACTGAGAACAGTCTAGATCCATCCTCTTTGGAACCCCGTTTCAGGTAGTTGAAAGCAGCTATCAAATCCCCCCTCATTCTCCTCTTCTGCAGACTAAACAATCCCAGTTCCCTCAGCCTCTCCTCATAAGTCATGTGCTTCGGCCCCCAATCATTTTTGTTGCCCTCCGCTGGACTCTTTCCAATTTTTCCACATCCTTCTTGTAGTGTGGGGCCCAAAACCGGACACAGTACTCCAGATGAGGCCTCACCAATGTCGAATAGAGGAGAATGATCAGTAGCAATGCCTCTACTTATACTGCCCAAAATGCCATTAGCCTTCTTGGCAACAAAGGCACACTGTTGACTCATATCCAGCTTCTTGTCCACTGTAACCCCTAGATCCTTTTTGCAGAACTGCTTCCTAGCCATTCAGTCCCTAGTCTGTAACAGTGAATGGGATTCTTCCATCCTAAGTACAGGATTCTGCACTTGTCCTTGCTGAACCTCATCAGGCTTCTTTTGGCCCAATCCTCCAATTTGTCTAGGTCCCTCTGTATCCTATCCCTACCCTCCAGCGTATCTACCACTCCTCCAAGTTTAGTGTCATCAGCAAATCTGCTGAGTGCAGTCCACACCATCCTCCAGATCATTAATGAAGATATTGAACAAAACCGGCCCCAGGATCGACCCTTGGGGCACTCCGCTTGAAACCGGCTGCCAACTAGACATGGAGCCGTTGATCACTACCCATTGAGCATGATGATCTAGTCAGCTTTCTATCCACCTTATAGTCCTTTCATCCAGCCCATACTACTTTAACTTGCTAGCAAGAATACTGTGGGAGACCGTATCAAAAGCTTTGCTAAAGTCAAGGAATAACACATCCACTGCTTTCCCCTCATCCACAGAGCCAGTTATCTCCTCATAGAAGGCAATTAGGCTAGTCAGGCATGACTTGCCCTTGGTGAATCCATGCTGACTGTTCCTGATCACTTTCCTCTCCTCTAAGCGCTTCAGAATTGACTCCTTGAGGACCTGCTCCATGATTTTTCCAGGGACTGAGGTGAGGCTAACTGGCCTGTAGTTCCCCAGATCCTCCTCCTTCCCTTTTTTAAAGATGGGCACTACATTAGCCTTTTTCCAGTCATTCGGGACCTCCCCCAATTGCCATGAGTTTTCAAAGATAATGGCCAATGGCTCTGCAATCACATCCGCCAACTCCTTTAGCACGCTCGGATGCAGCACATCCAGCTCCATGGACTTGTGCTCGTCCAGTTTTTCTAAATAGTTCCGAACCACTTCTTTGTCCACAGAGGGCTGGTCACCTTCTCCCCATACTGTGCTACCCAGTGCAGCAGTATGGGAGCTGATCTTGTTTGTGAAGACAGAGGCAAAAAAAGCATTGAGTACACTAGCTTAACTTAACCAGTTACTAAACAGGATCATTCAAACTTGCAGCAATAAAAAACTTACTATCTACTAAATAACACCGGTTAAAGATTCATAAAAGTTCTGCTTGGTAAGAATCCTGAATGATATCCCAAACCAGTAAAACAGAACAAACCTTTGTTTGTCTAGAATTAAAGAACAAGCATTACAAATCCAGGAAATTCAGAGGTAAGAAACTTAAAAGTCCAAACATTTGAAAGTAAGAAAATGCACAGTTAAGGCACTCAAAGAACTGTAACTCTACCACTGTGGAAGTGTCCAGGACACAGATGGAAGGCGGGGGAGGCAGACAACCTCATCATTCATAGAAGTTTTATGTCAACAGTGACTACAAATACAAATATATGCTTTACAGGAAGTCAAACTAGATGATCACAATGGTCTCTTCTGGCCCTAGAATCTACAAATATACCCTTAATCAGACAGTGGCTGTGCAAATTCCAGCCTTTATACAGCCATACCCTCTGCACAGAAAGGGACACACACATTTTTTATTTCAAATTATTAAAAAATAAAAAAAAATTCTACCCCAGACTCTAGGCACCCATGGACACAAGGCAATTGGATTGTGTTTTTAATTAAGACAAAAATAGCAGCAACAAAAAATTTCAAAAGCTTTTTACCACCCAGAAGCCAGCCAATTAACCTGAACTTTCCCCATTTCGCTACAAACTTAGGTCAATGGAAACTGCCTTACGTCGACCTAATAACGTATGTGTCTACACTACCAGCTTCCTTCCACCAACCTAACTCACCTGTAACATCAACTTAATTACTCCACCTCTGTGAGAGATACAGCCCTTAATTCAATGCTGGTGGGTCGACACTGAGGCAGTATAGATGCAGTGTTGTGTAAGTCAACTGAATTGGCCTCCTAGGAAATTCTCATTTCCTGTTTGATCAGCCTAGAGAGCTCGCCAGCTCAGCTGATCATGGCAACTCAACGTCCCAACACGCTCCAGCCTGGAGTACACAGGAGGTGGTAGATCTTACTGGACTGTGGGGAGAAGAGGCTGTGCAGGCTCAGCTCTGACCCAGCCAAAGAAACAGACATCTATGAAAAGATTGTGCGGGGCCTGGGTCAGAAAAGCTACACCAGGGACATGTAGCAGTGCCGCTTGAAAAATCAAAGAACGTCAGCAGGCATACCAGAAGACAAGGGATGCAAACAGACATGCTGCTTCTACAATGAACTGCATGTGATTTTTGGCGACAACCTCACCACTACCCCCAAACACAGTGTGGATACCTCCTAGGAGTCTGAGTTCCTGGCCATCTCAGGCAACAACGAGGAAGACATTCTGGACAAGGAAGAGGAGGAGGAGGAGAATGGGAGACAGGCGAGCGGTGAATCCATTCTTCCTGAGAGCCAGGAACTATTTCTAACCCCAGAGCCCAGCCGGTCCAGGATAGCATGGTGGCCAAGTGTGATGCTGGTGAAGGCACCTCTGCAATTCCAGTTAAACTACAGGAGTTACATGCTCTTATATTTTATGTTTAATATGAAGAATGAGGTACAGTTGGTATCTGCTTCCCAGTGACCTCTCCAGCTAGGTGGAGGGGGCCCCCTGGAAAAGACCATTTATGTGCACAGGGATGGCCCAGGAATCCTCCATGGAGATCTCTGGGAAACTTTCATGGAGGTACTCCGCAATACTTTGCAGAAGCTTTCTGGGGAGGGCTGCCTTATTTCTTTCCACCATGGTAGGACACTTTCCCACGCCACTCCAGTATTAATTCTGTTGGCATCACTGTGGTACACAGCATAGCAGCATAAGGACCATGTCTGTACCCAGACACTTGCAGCATCTGCTCCCTTGCCACCTCTGTTACCCTCAGGAGATTGATATCACATAGGGTCACCTAGGGAAAATAGGAAGTTTTCATTACAAGTGCTCATACCACAAACAAAAGAGCACGTGACCCCCACCCATGGTGACTTCTGGATTCCTCAACCATCGTTTCCCTAACATGCCAGTGGCTTGGTTGGCAAGGATCAGTGTTGACCTCAGATTCTGCAAGTCCAGAGCAACTATTACAGCAGTGTTAAGGGAAGGGGGGGTGGGCTCCTTGTGTTCTCTTGTGGCCGCAACACCTGCCCCCCAAGAGCTGCCTTGGACAAAGACCACAATTTGGGAGGCTTAATGTTGGTCCATGTTCTCAAAGCAGCGTCCATCTTGCTAGGGGGAGGGGGCATTGTCCACCTGTGTTCCTGACGCAGGTTTCCCACAAATTGTAGCACAATCCCCATTTCCCATGCTGCTAGGCCATACTCACCATGGCTGGAACAGCAAACCGTTTATCTGAATAGCTAGGGATGCTGATTATGTTCTGGCTTGCACTTGAGTGTAATAAGGGGAGTGTTTTTTAAATAGCAACCTTGCACTTGACCCAGGGTATGCACTCACAATGGTTGACTTGTGCTTTGACATGCCTTCCAATGGAAAGCTCGGCCTCCAGCACATCCTCCACACTGGTGGAGAGGCTTTCGCAGATTAGAAGAGAACACATGATGATGTTCAATGAAATAATGAATGCCTTTGGGATAGCTAACATGGAGCCAAGAGCCTGGAAGATTTCATTGTCTGAAAAACTGGACACAGAGAGGAGGAGAACATCCCAGAAGCATGAGCGTGCCACACAGGATGAGACACGGCAGATTATGATGGACCAGACATGTTGAAGTATCTGGTTGAGCTTCAAAAAAAAAAAAAAACCCTCGAAGCTAGACTCCCTTTGCAGCCCCTGAAGAACTGCCTGCAAGCATCACCCTGTTCCCAATCCTCCTCCCCGAACCATTTCAGGAGGCAGGGGATAGGAGGAGGAGTTCAATATCCCTTCCACTCAACACTGGTTGTGAGTTCAATCCTTGAGGGGAGCCGGGGGCCATTTAGAGATTTGGGGCAAAAATCTGTCTGGGTATAGGTCCCTCTTTGAGCAGGGGGTTGGACTAGATGACCTCCTGAGGTCCCTTCCAACCCTGATATTCTATGGACACTGGCGAGGGTACTAAGAACAAAATGCAGCCATTTGAAGACCTTTGATGGGCAAGACTTCTGTGCTTTCAAAGACAAGATGACCTAGCTTCTCTCAATTTTATCACACCATTTGCCAGAGGTTAAATTATTTTCCTGTTCTTTATGTTTGTGCAATAAAAGTCAATGTTTCAATAATGAAATGCTCTTTATTCCAATCATGTGGGTTTGATGGGCAGGAGGATACAAGGAAACTGATGCAACGGAGGGGATGGTACGGGGAGGCACAATGCAGATAAGCAGTGCACATTAATGTAGCTCATTACTGAAGTCTCCCGGAGACACAGAGCTCCTTGGTGGGCTCTTCTTATTGCCCTGGTATCTGGTGCTCAAAACTAACTGCCAACCTATCTACTTCCACGCTGCACCCCTGTGGAAACTTCTCTCCCTTGCCTCAGAGATATTATGGAGCACACAGCAGGCAGTGATAACCATGATAACTCCACTAACACAATGAGCATGGTGGGGACACACCCAACCGACTTAATGACTGCAGCAGCTAGATGTCGACTTACATTAAGTCGACTTAACTTTGTAATGTGGACATGCCCTAAAGAGCATGTGTGATCTTCAAATGGTGTTCCTTTTGTGTTTCAACTCACATGCCCTGGGGTAATTTTGAAATAACACATGATCAAATGATTGGGTGGAGGTCAGGTGGGAGAAACTGGGGGAATTTCAGAAGACTGTGAATAACAATAGGAGCAAGTGTTCCTAACAACTGATTTAATGCTTTTAGAAATGGGTTAAGAACACAGGTCCAAATTCATCTCTGGAATAAACTTCAATGAAACCGAACACACACAAAGGATTTGTTTTTACTAGTCTAGACAATGAGGTTCAGCTGGGATCAGCTAAAACAGGCTGTGTAACCCTTATCTAAACTAGACCATTTTTACTAGTTTAGACAAATCTAAAGGGTCAAGTTTATACCAGTCAAACTAGCTTAAAGGCAATGAGGCGCTGTTTACACACAAACTTGCACCGCATTAAACTGGTTTCGTCCAATCAGTTTAGTTGAACTGGTGTAAACCCCTGTGTTGATATTCATTTCAATGTAGCTTTAATCTGTTCCTAATTAACTTTTGCTAAACCAAATAAGCCCGGTTTAAACCAAAGGAAGAGTGCCCATAAAGCCTTTTGCACTGGTTTAAGTAAATCAGTTTAAAACCACATATTTTAGCTAAATTAATGCAACTCTATCTGTAGACAAGCTCTCATTGACTTCACTAAAATGATATCAAAAATAAATCTGGGTGCACATTCCTACAGCAGGAGGAAAAAACAGGATGGTTGAGGACTGAAGTACAGACCTGACTGCTGCAATTCTTAAAGTCTTGTTCAATATTTTAGGCAATGGCTACACTATAGCTTAAGTTGAAATAAGTTATGTTGCTCAGGGGTGTGAATTAGCTACACACCCCCAAGTGACATAACTTATGCTAATTTAAGCTAATTTGCTTAATTATGCTAATTTAAGCATTGGTGCTGTCGGCTTCTCCTGCTGATATGGCTACCGCCGCTCATAGGGGCTGGAGTAATTAAGCTGACGGGAGAACTCTCTATTGTTGGTTTGGAGCAGCTACAGGAGAGAGCTTACAGTGATGCAGCTGCACTGCTGTAAATTCTTTAGTGTAGCCACAGCTTTAGGTCTTGTCTACACTACTGAGTTTTATCGACACAAGTTACGCAGACATATAGTCACTGCTGTAATTAAACCACTATTGCATGTCCACATTATGCTCGTGTTGGTGGAGTGCATCCACAATAGCGGCTCTTGCATTGACACAGACAGCAGTGCACCGTGAGTAGCTATCCCACTATGCAACTGGCCATAGGGTGCTTTGGGGAGGTTGCAATGGCTCCTCAATCCCATTGATGGTTTCTCAATCCCATTGTTCCATGGGCATCCTACTAGATTGCCAGCCGCTTTTCAACTGCCCAGGTAACCCATCACTGTCAACATAGATCCTGCACTCCTGTTCAGTATTGTGCTGTGCATTATGAACAGAAGGCTATAGAAGAAGATCCCAACGGTGGGTGACTATTCAGCTGGGGGATGCTTGAAGGAACATATTAACACTGAGCCACAGTAGTGTGTGTTGCTGTAGCGTGCTGAGCCTGGCACTGTTTGTTTGCACCATGCTATGAACCTTATAATGATTGGTGTGTGTGCCCAGAAATAACACATTTTAAATCACTTCTTAAAGCAGCTCTCAGTTATATGACCAAACTGACACTGCTGAACGTTAACACAAGAAGCCCACAGAAGTATGTGTGTGTGTAGAGTGGAGGGGGAGAGTGTGTGACAGGATGTGTGAGAGACAGACAGAGACTGTGTGTGTGTTGGGGGGGAGAGTGTGTCAGCACGCTCTCTCTAAGTTAAGACAGCAGCCAGAAGCAACCAATCCTGATGCATACAGCTGGTGTCTCCCGGCCCTCCCACCCCAGCTCAACGGAGATCGGTACACCAGCAAGAGAAGAGGACACCCCAACATAAGCCTCTGCCTCCCTCCCTGGCTCTGCACTGCACAGGAGAAGTCTCTTCCCCACCCTCTCCCAGCAGCATCCCGCCTTGCCTGCCTGACGCAGTGTTCCTTGTGCCAGGGACAGCAGGATGCCATGTTAATGTTTTGATTCCGTGATTCCCTCCATGATCTCCCACAGCCTCCTTTCCCCACAGACCAAATATCTACTCCCTCCCCTGTAGTCCCGGCAGGAGTGCTTTTGCTGCCGGGAGCCAGCATGCTCAGCTGAGCAGTAGCTCTCCACTCTAAGGAATTTAAACACACAAAAAAACAAACAAACAAAAAAAACTTTCTGGAGCTTTGAAAGGGGAGAGATGAATGCCTATGTAGCTGGATGCAGGGCAGTGGAGTTCAAAACAGTGAGCAGAACAATTACAGTGGGCACTGTGGGATACCTCCTGGAGACCAGTTACGGCAACGTAACAAACGCAGTGTCTACACTGACACTTTGTTGATCTAACTTTGCCACAAAAAGCTCTATGCCTCCTGTTGAGGTGGTTTTATTTGGTCAGCAAAGCAGAAAAGTTTAGTAAGTGGGAGGAGCATTGTAGCGTGTACACCTCCACTGTTTTATTGACAAAAGTTGCCTTTTGCCGATAAAACTGTGTAGTGTAGACAAGGCCTGAGTTATAAGATGTTTCTGCTTAGAATAAGACACTTTTGTTATCCAATCTCTGTTCAAAAGTACACATATAGTATTCTATGTCAGTGTCAATTTCTATCCAAAATAAATCTCTCCCTGGCATCCAAACTTACCTTGGCACTTGGAAGTTCACATCACAAAGAATTAAGAAGTTTTGCTCCAATTATGTAATTCATACCTTTTATTTCTTTGGTAAACTTTACCCTTTGGGAATCTGTGAGAGGTTTCTGTTGCTCTTCAATACTCTTGAAATCCAAAACTTCACAAACAAACTCTATTACTGGCTGTGCCTTATAAAATGCTGTTGCAGACACTGCAGACAAGGAGAAACACACCTGTGCAATTAATTACATTACTGGAGACTTTATAGCTCTGAAGAAGTTCTTGAGAAGTCCAACAAATGAGATTAACTTGAATCATTTCAAATGAACAGGACACAACACAAATGGCGAAGTAGCACAGTACATACCATCAATATTAAGCATCATTTTCCAGAGTGAAGGTCTGACTGATTGATGGAACCCAAACCAAACTTCTCGGCCACCACCCAGAGGGTTTGAGCATCCTTCAGATGCAGTAAAAAAAGACCGGCCAACAGGAGTATACCTGCAATCAAGAAAATAAACCCATTAACTACTGAATCAGATCTTATAATTAAAATAAAAATAAGAAAAAAACCTATACTAATAAAGCTGCAACAAATACAAAAATCATTTACATTCCTTTCAATGCTTCAAGTTTATAAGAGAGAGAGTGTGCGTGTGTATATATATTATTTATATATAAAAATACAAACTATTTACACTGTCAGGAGACTAAGTCTACGTATCTTTTAACTTTCAATGACTCATTTTAAGAGATTTGCTATTCTGCACATTTTTTATGTTATACTGATAACTGTTGACCTGCCAGAAAATACAAGCAAAAGAACTTAAACATAGCTCAGTACGCCAGTGCAGCCACAATTCAGTAAGGGAAAAAACTGAAACAATTTTTATTTAAATCTTACAGTATAACAATTGACCTCAGTTAATATTTTCTAAATAATCATTATTTTTAGTAGTATAAACGCATGACCACCACACAAGAGAAACGACAGATTTATCCGTTTATTTCCTTTCTAAAATATGTATTTTTAATTTAAAGTCTCAGTTTTCAAACAAACAGAAAAGTATATTAGTTACTATTAATCTATTTCAAACTTACTTATGTTATTATTTTCAATATCTGTATATGAAAAACAAGAATATCACCAGCATATGTTGTAATAGGTCAAATCTTTAAGTCCTTGCTCTAGAAAAGCTTCCAATGAAATCAATGGAAGCTTTGTCTGAGTGAGGTCCATCTGAGATATTTTTAAGGTGTCTATCAGGTTGGTATCTAAGTGCAACACAAAATCAGAGTCTAACAAAAATCGGGTTAATCTTCTCCATTATCCCATTAAAAGGGGTATGAATGTAATTATTCAAGGGAGGGGATTTTGTGTGTTGTGACAAACTAACAAAAGTGAGGTTTTTTTCCTTAATGTCACGATTTGGCAATGATACTTTATATGTTAAAAGTGCAAGTATCTGTGGGGATCACCCACACCAGTAAGGGATTCTATCACTGCTTGCCTTGACTGGTGGAACGCCTTCAGGCTGTGCTGCTATGGCTAAGATCCTTGACACCAGTATCAAACCCACAAGCACAATGTCTCACCCTTCCAGTCCTAAGTTTCCCCAAATCCATCCTCCCCAAGTTCTTAAGTACCAGACACTTGGATTGTTCCCCTCTGGTTCATCACCTCTTCAGGAATGAAACCTGTCCTCACCCAGTTATCAGTTCACTTTGGCGCGCACACCCCCCCCCCCCAAAGTTTGCACAACAGACACTTGCTTCATGTGAAAATAATCAAAAGGTTTATTTAACAGAAAAACCACAGACACAAAGATGAAATAGTAAGGGAAAGCTATACATGTTACACAATAAAGAAAGAAAGAAAGAAAGACAGACAGAAAGATGCAACCTCAGGCTTTACACTTCCATATTAGATAAAATCCCTTTTCTTTATTGCCTTTGAACAGTTTTCCTGCCTATCCCTAACTATAGCGGGGATTCACCATTTCCTTGGCAGGTTTCTGCCCAGAGGCTGTTGCTCAATTTCAGGATGCCTTTCACTTGAAAATCCTTCCATTTCAAAGGATTTGCAGGTTTTTTTTTCTTCAATCACCATAGATATTTAAAGTGGGACAACTGGGAATTTCCCCAACGTGCTTCCACTACCTTTAACAGCCCATCTGTGTCTTTTCTTAGGTAACAATCCATTGTACAACCCAAGTCTGGTTTTGTGTAAACACTTGGCTTGGGAGGTGCCTCTCCCTGTCTGATTGTTCACTGTCCTGCTGTCCTTCTGCCCCCGGCCCCGCCCCAACTCCACCCCTATTCTGACTCCTTCCCCAAATCCCCGCCCCGCCTCCTCTCGAGTGTGCCGTGTCCCCGCTCCTCACCCCTTCCTCCCAGAGCTTGTTACGCTGCAAAACAGTTGTTTTGTGGCGGCAAGTGCTGGGAGGTAGGCAGAGGAGCAGGGATGCGGTGCGCTCAGGGGCAGGGGCGGAGGTGGAGGTGAGGTGGGGAGGGGAGCTTGGCTGCCCCGAAGCACCTATGGAGTCGGCGCCTATGCTGTAAAGTGAAGCTGGAGTTTATGAGCACAGTTCTCTATACACACACAACTACAAGCTATGATTATGAGATTATGTATAGAAATCACATAGTAATTATTAAGTTTAGAACATTCAAGCTTTCATAAAAGACCTTACTCAACATGTTTTGATAGCACAACAACACTGTATACAATCAGCTGATTCAACTGCTTATTCTTTGGGGTTCAAACTCCTGTCCTCCCTTCAGGGTGTCTGGACCCTGATTATCACATGATCAACAGAGATTTAATTAATTCTCAACTTCTCAGAGATATTATTTCCATATTTACAGTTGGGGCAACTGAGGCAGAGAGATTAAATGACTTGGCCAAAGTCATAAAGACAGCCAGTGCCAGAACGTAGGTTATATCTTGGGAATTCCTGATTCCGAATCCTATTTTGAAAAAAATGCATGTAAAATAACAGGTAAAATAACATTGTCTCACTGTACGCCTTTGCCTTGCTAATATTTAACTGTACATTATAGCATCCACAATTACATCCATCTTTCACTTCTTTGACAGGGTAGAGGGAGAGGAACACGCGTTCTTAGCATTAAGAGGTGGACAGCATCAAATTCTTGTCTGCATATGTTCATGCTGTTATATTCCAATATCAAAATAGGATCTTCAGGAAGTTTTTAAATCTACATCTGATTGACTGTCAGGAGCCATTAGGGGGGTGATAACTGCATAGCTTTACAGCTCCTTTCCCTCCCTCCTAAAATCCTAACCATCAGCAATTTAACCACTCCCTCCCCCTCCATCTAATTTTATCAGATATTATTTTACAAGACTTGTCTTTCAATTTAATACCCTTGTGGATGCTGCTCCATCTCCAGACTCTCCACAAAATCCTGAAAAGCAGAAGTTGTCGGACAACCTCTTTCCGCCTGACCAGGGACAGGCTGCCCCTCTGAGACTAGACAAAATTATGGACTGGTTAACACACATCGCAAGTGAACAGACATTCTTGAGAAAAATATCTGAAGATAATTGAGATAAAAAATATTAGTAGTATATTTCAAGCTATTTACAAGGCTTGGCATCTAAACTAGAAGAAGCTGAGAACAGAATCGCCTCACTAGAAGACACATTGATTACTATGAATATAACTGCAGACCAACTGGAAAGAACTATTAAAGCACTTCAGGAGAAGGTTAATGATCTAGACAGAAGATCAAGGAGAAAAAATGTGAGAGATGTGGGTCTCCCAGATACGGGCTGGAAAACAGCAGGACTGTTGAATTTTATCACCATGCTGATTGCACTTTTACCGCTGCCCCTTGAACAGAACTTAGGGCTAGTCTACACTTACCAGCCGGGTCGACGCGGTGAGTTCGACTTCTTGGAGTTCGAACTATCGCGTCTAATCTGGACGCGATAGTTCGAACTCCGGAAGTGCCGGGGTCGACTTCGGTACTCCACCACTGCAAAAGGCGGTGGCGGAGTTGACCTTGGAGTCGCGGACTTCGATTCCGCGGCGTCTGGACGGGTGAGTAGTTCGAACTAGGGTACTTCGAATTCAGCTACGCTATTCACGTAGCTGAACTTGCGTACCCTAGTTCGACCCCCGCTCTTAGTGTAAACCTGCCCTTAGATATTGAGAGAGTCCATTACTCCCTTACAGCAAACCCTCTGGCCATAACTTTTAAGATTTTAAAAATACAATATTAAGGAACTCATTCTTAGAGAAGCCCCTGAACTTAAAAATCTAACACAGAAACAACACAGACTGATGATTTTCCTGGATTATACCAAGGACACTGTAGAAAGAGGGCTAAAATCAACAGGTCAAGAGCCCTCGCCAAAAGGTAGGTGAGGACAACTTCATTTCCTTCCCTGATACTTTCAAAATTTAAAAGGAAGGCAAGATGCTTCGTTTTATGACAGCAGAAGAAGCTGAAAGGTATCCAAGCTCACTACAGCAAAAGACTTTTCTAGAATACACAGACAGGATGCATTAAAACAACTTTATCAGATTAGTCACTGCAATGTGGGAATTCACTTCTCAGACTAACAACTAACAGCAAATCCACCACTTCCTCTCCTCCCTTCCCTTCAGTTTTATTTCCTTGGACTTCTACAGTTTCAACAGCAGTGGGAGCAAACTGGGGAGCAGGATCTCATCTCTGCCTGAATTTTGACTCTCCTGACCCTCTATCCAGACCCAGGAAGCTGCTATGGGCTCTGGCTGCTGCTGTTGGCAGGCGAGTGTTACAACATGGACAACCTGCTTTGCATCATCTACCCGTCCCCACCCCATGATTCCAGGGCACAGGAAGCAGATCCACCTTTGAACTCCTAACTCCAAGAAAACTGCTTCCCTGGATCTGGGGGTTCCTTATAACTGTGGATCAGTAAGGCTCAACAGAGCAGTGTGATCTCTGCCTTGGTACCTTTTCTGACCCCTTCCCTTCTCTTTTTTATTTTAAATCCTCCCCTTCCCCCCTGATTTTACAATAACTCCTCACTTAAAGTCATCCCGGTTAACGCTGTTTCCTTGTTACGTTGCTGATCAATTAGGGAACATGCTCCTTTAAAGTTGCGCAATGCTCCCTTCTAACATCGTTTGGAGCCGCCTGCTTTGTCCACTGCTTGCAGGAAGAGCAGCCCGCTGCAACTAGCTGGTGGGGGCTTGGAACCAGGGTGGACTGGCAGCCCCCCTATTCAGCTCCCTGCTCCCCTAAGTTCTCTGTGCAGCAGCTGTCCTTCCCCCACTGCCATGTGCTGCGCCTGCCCTCTGCCTTGGAGCTGCTCCCCAAGACTCCTGCTTGCTAGGGGGGGAAGGGAGGGGAGGAACAGAGGGGCTAATGTCAGGGTGTCTCCCTCCCCCCTGCACCCCACTTACCCCATCTTCCATAGAGCAGGGGGTACACACGACAGGGCTCAGGACCAAGGGAGCTTGCTGGCAGCAGCTGCGATCTGAGCAAGCTGATCTAATTAACAAGGCAGTGTACTTAAAGGGGAAATGCGCATCTCTCTCTCTCACACACACACAGTGTCTCTCTCTGTCTGTGATGCTGTCTCCCTGCCCTCCATTCCTGCTGCCTTATAGAGTGTGAGAGTTAACCCTTGAGGGCTCTGCCAATTGCTAGTTCATAATTTATTAGTAAGACATTCCCTGGGAAATATCCCACCCTCTGACTCCTCCACCTCAACCAAGCTTCACAATCATCATCACTGTGTACCAGAATTAAATTGTTTAAAACGTATCCTGTGGACGGACAGACCGACCGACCGACAGTCTTTTGTCTGGTGAAAAAAAAATTCCCTGGAACTTAACCCCCACCATTTACATTAATTCTTATGGGGAAATTGGATATGCTTAACATCGTTTCGCTTAAAGTCGCATTTTTCAGGAACATAACTACAACCTTAAGTAAGGAGTTACTGTACTTTGTTTCATCCCCATCTCATTTTCTAGATTCTGGGTTTATAGTAAAACTGGAAATATTCAATCCATTTGTACACTTATAAGAGATACCAGATCTAAACAATGTAATTAAGATTTCAGTTTAATGATGAATCGTTTAATTTCCCCAACTGTCAAGAAATCTGATCTCCTAAAATCCTATCCGAGGATAATTATTTTGCTGGTTATGATTCACCTAATTACTGAGAAAGTGTTAGTATGAAAATGTCAGTTGTTTTTTCAGTAATATTAGTTTGGTTTTTCTGTTTAGTTTTTTGTTGTTGTTGTTAAATGAGTTGTAATAAATATTGTGTTGATTTATATTGCTGATACAACTATTCGGCAATGACATTCCCACTATATTCCAATGTGGGCAAGGCTCTAGGGGACAAAATTTAGGCAGAACTGTTTTGCTAATCAACCCTTATCTGCAGATGATCCAGTTATGTTAGAGTAAGGTTATTTAAACAATTTGCATAACTTTCTTATATATTTACTATAGTCTTGTTCTTAAGTTTAGATGCTAGCCTTCTCCTCTGCCCCCCACTTTAGACGATGGTGTGAACAGTGCAGAAACCAGGACCTCCCTTGAGATGAGAATATTTCTTCTTTATAAAGCTAAAGGGAATCCTGTCAAACCCCAGTTCAGTGTTTTGGGGAGGCTGGGGAAGTGAGTGAAGAGGTCATCCCCTTGCAAACCTCCTGGACTTAGGTCCAATTTCTGTTTGAATAAGAATTATGTATTTTTAAGTGATCCTTGGTCAACTTTGATCACTTCATTTCTTTTTCTGTCTGTTTCCTGTATTATACCTATCTTTTTACCTTTCCTGGTATTCCGTTTACCCTTTCTCCTCCCCCTCATGTCCCTGTGGTGGTGAGAGGGAACTCAGATATACCTTTCTTAGATCTGAAACTAATAATGGCCCAAACAATGACACTATTCAAGTGCCTGATAAAAAAATATTCAAGCTACGCATGCCTTATGGCTAATAATATAAATTTTGTTTCTTGGAACATCAAAGGGGTAAATCACCCGATAAAAAGAAAAAGAATGATCATTCATCTAAAACACTGAAAGCAGTTATCTTCTCACAGCGAACACACCTTAATGGCTTGGATGAAGAGAAATTTAGGAGGGACTGGTTGGCGGAGGGATGTTTAACAATTTCTTCTCTGCAGCCCAAAAAACTCAATTTACAAATTCTAGATGTAAGTAAATATGAGGAAGGTAGATTTTTGCTGGTGAAGGCTAAGATTTCTAACTCTTTCTATATCCTAATTAATGCATATGGACCTAATAAAGATGATCCAAGGTTTTATTAATTAATTTAAAAAAAAATTCAAACATCATAAGAATGACCATACTGGGTCAGACCAAAGATCTGTCAAGCCCAATGTCCTGTCTGCCAGGTGCCCCAGAGGGAATGAACAGAACAAGTAATCATCAAATTGCCCATTCCCAGCTTCTGGCAAACATCCCTGCCTATCCTGGCCAATAGCCACTAATTGACCTATTCTCCATCAACTTATCTAGTTCTTTTTTTAACCGTTACAGTCTTGGCCTTCACAACATCCTCTGGCAAAGAGTTCCACAGACTGACACTGCGCTGTGTGAAAAAAAACGCTTCCTTTTGTTTGTTTTAAACCTGTTGCCTATTAATTTCATTTGGTGACCCCTAGTTCTTGTGTTATGAGTTGGAGTAAGTAACACTTCCTTATTGACTTTCTCCATACCAGTCATGATTTTATAGACCTCAATCATATCCCCACTTCATTGTCTCTTTTCCAAACTGAAAAGTCCCAGTCTTATTAATCTTTCCTCATACGGAAGCTGTTCCATACTCCTAATAATTTTTGTTGCCCTTTTCTGAAGCTTTTCCAATTTCAATATCTATTTTTTATATTCCAAAAGAATCAATCATCATTGCAAGAGATTTTAATGAGGCACTGGACCCTCTTTTAGATAATTCAGGCTGGCCCAAGCATACACAATCATATGCTAGAAACATTATAAAAGACTCTGTGGACGAACTGGGGTCAAAAGATGTATGGCACTTGCATAGCTCTACACTGAAGGATTTTACTTTTTTCTCCTCTCCACATATTTATACACAGATTTCTACCAATCTGGTAGAGTCAGCACTTAATGAAATCAAGTCTATCATGATCTTTGACCACGCACCAGTGATACGACAATTTTCTCCTCCCGAGACAAACTGGACTTATAAAAAAGATGAAGACTCTCTTTTGAAAGATACAATTTTTCAGAACCATGTCAAAAAAGAAATTTGATTTTTCTTCTATATAAATGACACCAGAGATACCCCATTCCACCCTATGGGATACACTAAAAGCTATTAATAGGGGCATGATCATTTCCTACCCATCAGGTAGAAAGAGAGGTAGCCAAGCTGAGCTCCTGAAATTAACTGGACTTAAAGCTATGGATTTAGAATGCGCAAATTATCCCTCCTAAGAAAAATCTTTAAAATTAATTCATCTTTGGTCTGAAGTAACTAAACTGACTTTAGCACAAACTGAATTTTCTCTTTTTAGACTCAAACATACATACAGGGAGTCGGGGAGAGAGCACGGAAAATTATTGCATACAGATTAAAAGTGAGAGGTCTTGAATAGTATCACTCAAATCAGAACAAAGCAGTTTACTACTAATCAAAAAGAGATCAGTGATCATTTTTTGAAATGTCACCAGGGTCTTTAAAATAATGATTCACCATGTGATCCCAGAAGAACTGATTAATTTAATTTAAACTCTCACAAATCTCAGCAGAGCAGCAGGCCAGAGTAGCCTCTCCCTTCTAATCAGAGGAAATAATCAAGGCCATGGAGGAAAGGAGTCCAGGAAAGACCTCCAACCCCGATGGCCTACCGATAGAATTCTATCAAAGTTTCAAAGAAGTTATGTCCCCTAAGCTATTATGCACTTACAAAGATAGGTATCTTGCCTCCTACTACGAGGAAAGCGCTAATTATTGTACTACTTAAACTGGGTGAGGATGCGCAAAAATCTAACAGCTATAGACCCATATCTGTAATCAATATTGATATAAAAATACTTTCAAAAATATTGACTATGAGTCTTGAAAAAGTAATGAGTGATGTGGTTCATCCTAATCAGGTGGGATTTTTTTTTTTTAAAAGGCATGGTTCAGATAACACATCAGTTGAATAATGTTATGGCATTCCATCAACATTCTAGAAATTGCCATGGAATCATTTCATTCAATGCAGAGAAAGTCTGACAGAGTGAACTAGCAATATTTGCTTGGTATTGTGGATAAATTTGAGTGGAGATAGCTTTATCCATGAAATAAAGGTGTTATATTCCAATCCCAACTCTCATATCCTAACTAACAGCACAATATCCCCCTCCTTTGATCTGTTACAAGGAATTAGACAGGGATGCCCCCCCGTTCAATCTAGCATTAGAACAACTTGCAGTACTAATTAGGGAACACTAGGGTATTCAAAGGATCAAATCAGGGACCAGGGAGACAAAAATATTTGTATACACAGACGTCATCCTCCTATTTATTAAAAATATGGATCAATCTATTCCAAATATCCTACATACAATAGATAACTTTTGTAAATCCTCTGGTTATAAAATACTTTAGGATAAATCGAAAGCAATAAAAATCTTCTGGGATTTAGTTAGAAGTGGCTCTCCTATAGGGACATTTAGATAGCAACAGACAAACCTCCAAGATCTTGGCATCCTGTTCCTGAAGGAAATTAAAAACAGTCAAGGTTAACTCAAACTCATTAATTATGCAGTTAGCAAATGATTTAAATAAATGGCAAGCACTACCTCTCCCCCTTTGGGGAAAAATAAACAATTAAAATGAATGCCCTTTCCAGAATCTTTTTTATTATGAATTCCCTCCCTATCCATATCCACTTTTATTTTACTAAAATTGAAAACATGTTCAGGTCCTTCTTGGGGCATTCTGGTAAAAAACCCAGAATCTCCTTACAAAGATTACAGCTCCCTATCGAAACAAGTAGTTTTAGATCTCCCACCTTTAAACTTTATCAGGCAATAATTCTTAGCCAAGCAGCACAGTGGCTCATTCCCTTGTGCTTTAGAATCCCGGATGGGCTTCAGGTGGAAGCAGAATTGGTTGCCCCTTTACTAAAGCCCTGAAAATCTGCAGATATCCACTTCACATCTGCAGATCATGTTTGCAGATCACAGATGGATGTGGATACAAATTTTATATCTAGAGCCCAGCAAATCTGTGGATATCCACATCTGTGGATGCGGATATCCGTGGACTATATTTGCGGATCTTCGATTGGATGCGGATACAAATTTTGTATCCACACAGGGCTCTCCCCGTTACCCCTTTCCACTGTGCTCGGATTACTACCAATTCCCTACAGAACAATTACCCACTATTGTGGCAGCCCGAAATACTTGGCATAGTAAGTCTACTAAATTTAAAAACCACCCCACTCTGCATACCAAGGCCTCTATCTGGGGTAACTAAAAACTCCATATAGCAGGCAACCCATCCTTTGGCCAGACTAGATTAGGAAAAGGATTCTGACCATTAGTCAATTTATTGAAAAAGATACTTTCCTCCCTTTTACAAAATTAAAAGAAAGGTTCAATCTAGAGATTAAGAAGCAGTTGCAATATATCCAACTTAAACATGCCATCTCCCATTGGGTTGGCCACGATTCCTTGGCTTCTCCTGACCCACCTGAACTACTTGCATTTCTCCAAATAATACCCAGATTACGAAGACCTATGGCAACACAATATTCATGCTTGACCAGCAAATCTGAACTAAACATAGATTCCCTAAATAAGAAATGTGAAGAGGAACTAGGCCAATTATTTTCTGCTAACCAATGGAAACAAATTTTAGCCAGTGCTCTCAACTGCTCCTTGGACCTCAATTTAAGATTAATCTAGCAGAAAATCATACGGAGAATGCACTGGACCCCTCTCCGACTATTCAAAACAGGTGCCACTAAGTCAGACAAATGTTGGCACTGTGATTCAGCAGGTACTAACTTAACCTGTATGCTGTGGGAAGGCTCCTATACTTGTAGGTTTTGGGGCAGAACTGAACTGCAGTTAATTTTTTCTTATCAAATAAAATTGTGTTGGATTGTAATAGATGTTAATGGGAAGCTCAATAAATCTGAAAAACTTTGGCTAAGCAGAGCACTAATTGGAAATTCAAAAAGCGACCGACAATTGAAGACCGGAGCATAGATATTGTAAGCTTGGCCACCATGGAAAGAATTGTTTTCCATTACAGAAATACCCTTGAAAAATTCTCAGTGATATGGGATGCTTTTTTGGGAGTATCTGAATGATCCTATTAAATGTACACCCCACCACCTCCTTCTCCTATCAGCTCACTTCGGGGGGGGGGGGAAATAGCTCAGTGCTTTGAGCATTGGCCTGCTAAACCCAGGGTTGTGAGTTCAATCCTTGAGGGGGCCACTTAGGGATCTGGGGCAAAAATTGGTCCTGCTAGTGAAGGCAGGGGGCTGGACTCAATGACCTTTCAAGGTCCCTTCCAATTCTAGGAGTTGGTATATCTCCAATTATTACCTTTTTATTACCTTCCCCTTCCGTCTCTATCCCCCTCCTCTGGATTTTGCTTCTATTATCATAATAATTTTTCCTTAATTAGATGGTTTTTTATATATGCAAAATGTGTTTGTAAATTGTGTAATACAAGTAACTGATTTATATTGTAACCATTCATATTATATAATTAAATGTTTCAACTATAGCTAAGATTAGGCAGCAAGTAGTTAATATATTATGAGACTATGTATATTTTGTTATTCGTTATATATATTAAAATTAATAGGATAAAAAAATCTACATTTGATTACTTAGCTCTTTAAAATTGAAAAGTTCAGCCATTCTAATAAATGTTATTCTCTACTTCCCAATCAGTTTTGATTTCTATTCTAGTTTTGAGTAACAGCCATAAAATATTCACACATAACAGTGTCCCAATTAGCATCTGTATTTTCAACTCCGATATTTTTACTAACTCAAGTAAATGTCATTGTTTTAAAAAAAATAAAAGTCACACAGAATTTGGGTACAAGATTCCAATTTCCATATTTTCACTGACAGGATTATTTAAGTCCTTCCAGTCCCCTCCTGCAGGCCTGTATTGAAGGGTTCAGTATTTGAGCAACTAAAGAATTCCTTCTGTCACATAAATTAAAGACAGTAGCTCATCCCTGAGTCTCTGTTTGCAAGTCCCTTTTTGAAAATCAAATAGCTTAGTCTGAATTTACACCAGTGTAACTGAGATCAGAATCTGGCTTTAGAGCTGTCATTTTATTCATTAGCAAAAAAGGCCCACTGAAGATGACTAAAATAAACTGTCTGCTGATAGTCATCCATAAATAGTCATCCTCTCTAATTTAATCTCTTAACTCTCTTTTTCTCTCTCTTCCTCTCCTCACACTATCCCACACTCATCCTCAGTGACTTCATTTTCAAGGCTGATGAAGCATCGAACCCCTTAGCTCTAGTTTCCTTGCCTTCACCTCTTCTTCAATTCGCCACTCACCAAAAGAGCCGTTCATTTCACTTGTCATGCTGTCTGAAGTGACTCATGAACATGAGTACCAACCACAGGGCAGACTGTTACAAACCACAGCACAAACCCCAAACTGATTGTGAATTCTACACTTAGATTTTACCAACAACATATCAAGTGTGAACTCCTAAAGCACTCTAACCGCCTTAACATGGAGTCATGGACAGTCCCCTGGGGTACTCTGATCTATCTTGCCACCCAAGCAAACTTGCCTTTGTGATAGATGGTACCTTAGACCAAAAAAATTACAATAATATTCAGGTTACTCCCAAAGGAGCAGTCATTTACCCCAGGTCAATTGTACCTGAGATCTCTCACCAAAGAGAATGCTTGTAGCCAATCCTATAATAAGTTTCTAAAGATTTATTGACTAAGAAAAGAAATGAGGAGTTATTTACAAGGTTAAAGCAGGTAAACGTGCACACAAATGAGTTACAGTCTTAGGTTTCAAAAAGTAGTAGCTGTTGTAATGTGCAAGTTCTATAGGTCCTTTAGGGCTAACCCAAGCTACACAGCTGGGGATCCCTTATTTATGATTAGAAGTCTTGCCCCTTCCTTGAAGCCCATGCAGCATAGGGATAACAATTTCTGCTTGACAGGAATTTTTGTTCCCTTCTGCCAGAGCTCAAGCTGATGGGACGAGTCTTTCTGCACATCTCCTCTACTTGGGTATAGAGGGAGCAATCAACAAAGTTGTCTGTCCACTGATGTTCCACAATGGCTCGTCTGGAGTCTATCAGCCTTCTTTTATTGGAAAGGCGATGACACCTCTTGGGGTAAACTAGTATTTCATACTTGGCAATGCTTCCCTCCTGACTGGGGGAGGGTCTATATTCTAGAGAAAACACTTATGTAGTTACAGAGCAAACAGTACATGAGGTGCAGATGTTATAACAGAATTAATACATGCAGCATCCTACAAGCATTTCATAAAATCTAAACACTAAACACCTCTTTATAGCTCTAATATCTATTTTAGCAATACTAATGCAGACATGAGCCAGACTGGTTTCCAGCATTTCCTCTGTTAGTGTTCAGTGAGGCCTGGGCATCTGGGCATGAGCAGGCATCTGGGATCTGCCAGCGACAGGTCCGGTTCAGCTCTCCACTCACCGAAAGACCCATTCACTGGACTTTGTCTTCACCAAGAACTGTTATCTCTCTAATCTCTGCTGCTGAGTTCCCTCTCTCCAACCATCTGATCAGCCTTGCCCATCCATCCATCCCTTCCCCCCAAGCCTTCAGCCTTCCTGTAATTTCCAGTCCATCAGCTCCATCAGCACTGAACTTCTCATCTGCTCTCAGACTTCTACCTCCTGCCTTCTCTTCCTTTTTTCTTTCTTTCTTGTCAATTCTCTCCATGCTTCACTCTCCTCCACTCTTAACTGGTTTGCTCCTCCATACCATCACAAGGTTTGCCCTGCAAACCTCCAGCTCTGGCTCACCTCGAACATCTGCTTCCTCTGCTCCTATCTTCGCAATAAGTGCCTCCAGTGGAAGTCCCATGACCCTCTGATTCTGTCCTCCTTCCATTCTGTCATCTTCCTAGCTCAACAACTCTACTACTCCAACTTAAATGAATCCCACACCCACAACCTCAGCTACCTTTGACTCACTCTTCAAAATCATCCCCTCCTTTTGCCTCCACTTCTCCTTCTACACAAGGTCTTGCCCATTTTTTTCCTCAAGAGAACACAACCTTCCCCCTCCTCTCCACATCATTTCCCACAACACTCCTCCTTCTACCTGTCACAGATGGAGAGGTTATTCACCTTGTGCAGTAACTGGGGTTCTTTGAGATGTGTCGCCCTGTGGATGCTCCACTTCAGGTGCACCTGCACCTTTGATCAGAGATTTTTGGTAATGGTGCCCATTCAGACTGCGCAAGTGCCCCACACATCCATGTGCCCTGCATCGAGGCTTTATGGGGCTGCAGAGAAGAACCACTGCAAGGTCCCCTAAGGGAGACTCCAAAGCAGAGAGGAAGGAGGGTGGGTAGTGGAACATGCAGAGACACACATATTGAAGAACTCCAGTTACTACACAAGGTGAGTAATTTCTCCTTCAAGTAGTTCCCTTGTGGGTGCTCCACTTCAGGGGATTCCCCAGCAATACCCCCAAGGAAGCAGGAGGTTCAGAGCAGAGCCCAATACAAAAGAGAACTGCACTGCCTACGGTAGCATCTTACCTTGCTGTCGGCACCAAGGCATAATGATTACAAGAAGTATGAACAGAGGACCAAGGTGCCACTCTACAGACATCTGCAACCGGCACATCCTTAAGTAAGGCTATAGATGTATATAGTGTTTGTGTGGAATGTGTGATCACTCAAAGGGGGTTGAACATCAGATCTTAATACAACTGGAGATACACTTAGATAAACTCTGTTTCAAATTACTGAACCCTTATTTCTGTCCGCAAGAGATACCAATGGACTGGGAGATTTTCTAAATGGTTTTCTATCTAGGTAAAAGGCTAATACCCTCCTGACATCTAGGGTATGGAATATGGCTTCTTGACTAGTCCATTGTAGTTCTCAGGAAAAAAAAACAGGAAAGGAATGGTTTGATTAATATGAAATTCTGAGCGCATGTTAGATAAAAATTTTGGATGGGCCTATAGCAACACTCTCTCTGGTGAATACTATAAAAGTGGGGGGTTTGCCATTAAAGCCCCCAATTCTTCAACCCTTCAGGCAGAAGGGCTGTCTTCATTGATAAATCCAATAAAGAACACCTAGATAGAGGCTCAAAAGGATATTTCATAAGGCAATTAAGGACTAGGTACAGGTCCCACCTAGAAGCAGGATCTCTGATTGGTGGGAAGATATTTGACAAACCTCTTAGGAATCTTGGTGTAGTTGGGTAAGTAAAGATGAACCCCCTAGGTGTATGAAAAGCTGTTACTGCCACTAAGAGAGCCCTAATGGAATTCACAGACCCGATGCTTTCAGTTAGAACAGTTAATCCAATATCCTAGGAAGAGAAGAGTGGGTGGGTCAGCAAAATCTCATGACTTACATCAAAGATGATAATATTTCCATTTCTAGAGGCAAGTATTTCTTGTAGATTCTTTTCTACTATTTAATAAAACACATTGCACCTCTGATGAACAGTATCTCTCTATTCCCAAGAACCACTGGAAAACTATATTTGGAGTCTCAGAATCTGTAGGTTGGAGTGGTGTGTCCAACCTCCATCCCGAGTCAATAACCAAGGACTCAGCAGTTGAAGACACCTCTCTTACTGTTACTTGAGGACTGCCCTGATTCTTTGAGATGAAACTTACTAGTACAAGAAATTTGCTGGAAGGGAAGTATGCTCTGACTGTCACTGCATCCAGGGAAGCTCCTATGAAGTCCAAACAGACTTTTCAAAGTTGATTTGAAGGCGCAGGCTTGTGAAACTGATGTCATCTTTGCTGACACCAACACTTCCTGATAAAATCTGACTCTGATCAACCAATCACCCAGGTATGGGAAAACGATTATACCCAAATGATGTAGGTGGACAGCAACTACTGCCAGAATCTTTGAGAATACCCTTGCGGCTGAAAGGGAGCACCCTGCATTGGTCATGCACGTTCTTGATTAGAAAACTAAGAAGGGTGTATGAAGGGTGAATAGCCACATAAACACAGCATCTTGTAGGTCGAAACACAAATCTGTCTTCTAATTCTGTTTCTTTCTAATTCTAACAAGGGAATTATTGCTGCAAGGGTCACCATCCTGAATTTCTGCTGTTTTACCTATCTGTTTAGAGACCTGAGATGTAAAATTGGTCTCCACCCTCCATTCTTTTTGGGAATCAGGAAATATTTTAAATAGAATTCCCTTCTCCTGTGCTGGTCAGGAACTGGTTCTATTGCTCCTAAACGCAGCCACCTCTTATGCGAATAATTGATCATGAGAGGGGCCCCTGAAGAGCCCTGGGGAAGGGGAATGGGTAGGAGGGTAGATCTGCAATGGATAATGTAACCAGATGTTATGATTTCCAAAACCCATTTGTCTGAGGTCATTCTCCCATGCAGCCTGAAAACAGAAGAGGCAACATCCAAAAGGAGGCAGGGGAGTAAGATGTTGCAGCTGCACAACCTTGTCAACTGCATGGTTGAAACTCTCAACCAAATCATTGAAAAAGCTATTGCTTGGAGGATGTGGATGGCTCAGAAGATGTAGGTGAAGGAGGTATCTTTTTTTAGTATCTTGGTCTCTTGGCCATGGGTTTAGATGGTCTATCTCCAATAAGTTAAATATGGGGCTGGGCATGCTCTTTGTGCTGCCTCTCGTCTTATTTACAGGAGTAAAAATTCTGAGGGAACACAGCATGTCTCTTGCATCCTTTAAAGTATGGAGCAATGTATTTGTCGCGTCGGCAAAGAGCTTGTAGCCATCAAAGGGGAGGCTTTTCATGATACTCAATCTCTCTTGGGAAACCTGACAGTTGCAGTCAAGACACTCTCCTCATGATTACTGCAGTGGACTGTGCTGCAGTATCTGCAGTGTCAAAGTAGTGATGTTTTTGCCAGGAGCCGACTCTCTTGAATAATAGCCTTAAACTGGTCATGATGTTCCTCTGGCAGGTGCTCAATAAAACTAAATTTGTGGTAATTTAAATATTCATATTTAGCCACAAGCACCTGATTGTTTGCTCTTCTGAGCTGAAGTGTGGCTGAAATGTAGGATTTGCAAACAAAAAGATTGAGCTGCCGGTCATCCTTACTGTACAGAATGGGCTTTGAGCTATGTTGTCTACCTCGTTCATTAATGGTCTTCACTACCAGAGAATTCAAAGCTAGAAGAGAAAATTCCCTGACAGGGACATAATACTTTCTATCCTCTCTCTTGCAGGTAGAGGTTTGCCAGTCTTAGTGGGCTCCATAAGAGCGTCATTGACCGGAATGGCAATTCTTATAGATATTGAAGTTTGCAAAATATCTAGGAGTTTATGGTGGACTCAAACTTCCTTTAAGGTAATCTGAAGCGTTTCAGCAGTTCACTTCATCAGTTTCTGAAACTGTCTGAAGTCATCTGCCACAAAAGTGGTGGGAGGCATGACACATGAGGAGGAGGAGGAGGAAATATTAGTGAGAGGTATCACCTCTTTATCTACCCTTGCTTCTCCTTCTCTGACATACGTGGAGGCATCCACCTGTGATCCTGCCACATAGGTGTCATCTGAGGAGTATCCTCCTGTAAATACATCAGTGTAAGAGGGAGAGCAGTGTGTCTTAGAATAGACAGGGGAATCCTGCACCAAAATTTGAGAATCTGAGGAGTCCTCTTCCCCATACTCCAAGAGAGGGGACAGCTGTTTAGCTTGTAGAATAGACGAGGGCGGATATGGTACTCAAGGTGACAGAGGGGTCAGTGACAGAGTCTTGATGCTGACAACCCTCCAGTATTCGTTAACAGAGGAGACTCCAGTTCCAAAGAAACTACAGTATCATGTCCTTAGGGTACCTAAATTCTTGTGGTACCAATGGTATCAAAGATGGTAGCAAGTGAGAACCTGTGGAGGATGCCTTTGGTCCCAATGCAGTTAGTACCAAGCACTTGGCATGGAAGCAAGTCGGCTCAGATTTCATCAGTACTGTAGATAGCTGAGTAGTTTTGGTACTGTTGACCGGCATGTTACCGGTGTCAAGTGTTGTTCTGCAGCAGGCTTAGAATTCTTCTCAACAGCATCTCTGACATTCTGGGTATGAGTACCCAAACTTGATACCAAGCCTGTCTTAGACAAACTCCTCTATGCCTTTGTGGTACCAGCGTCCCTTAGAGCCAACATGGAACTTCCATTAGGACTCGAGATCGCTATAGCCTTCTTGTGCACTGGTGACTGAGATTTGAAGGTGTACTCCTTACCTCCTTCTGCTTAGCAGCAGATGTCAATGAGGACTTTGGTACCATAGATGTACTTGGTGCAGCAGTACCATCTACATCTCTAGTAGTCTCTGGTGACTGAGATCTTGATGTAGACAGGGCACTAGTGGTACTGGGAGGTCTATGTACAGGGGGT
Organism: Mauremys mutica; assembly: GCF_020497125.1. Lineage (NCBI taxonomy): Eukaryota > Metazoa > Chordata > Testudines > Geoemydidae > Mauremys > Mauremys mutica. The sequence goes on along the minus strand of NC_059073.1, from coordinate 13,064,548 downwards.
ATTGAAAGCTGGTCATAATCATTAGTTTAAACTTGAAGGAAGTGCAGACCTTGCACTTACAGGGGATATGAGTAACACCCACAATGGATCACTGGGAATGTCTATCACTGCTCAGAATAGCCTCATGGTAGGAGAGGCACCTCTTGAATCCTGGGGAGCCTGGCATTCTTAAGCAAAATAATGAAAAAATAATTCCTAAAACGGGAAACTATGAACTAACTAGAGATATGAATAAAAATCTTTTTATTTTATGATGTTTTTAAAAGAAAAAAACCCAAGGGAACAATGGTTTCAACAACAATAAATGCTATAAGGTAACTGAGGGTGGCTCACCTGTGCAGCCCCATATAGCCTTGGCATGGGGCATGAGGATGTGCGAGGCACATGCGCAAGCCCAATAGGGACCTCTACCAAAAATCTCAGATCAAAGGCACAAACTTACCTCAAGTGCAGCACCCACAAGGACACTACTTGCAGAAGAAAAAAAAGTTTCTCATCGGCTCTCATCCTCTAACCCATCCACTTGCCCCAGTGATTCCACCCCACCCCTGCCAGCTTCTACCACACACTTGTTATATTTTCAAACAAGCACCTTTGTGCTTCTTTTCATACTGCTCCTCAAGCTGGGATGGAGCACCTCGTCAATGCTATCTCCCTATCCTCCTGAAAACTTTCCTTTGCCATGATACCCAAACAAAAAAAACAAAACAACTTGACAACAGCTGGGCTTCTGGTGCACTGATACCACTGCCTATCATACTGACCTGTATCATTTCACTGTACTCCCTCATCAGTCTGTATCCATTATCTCATCTGATACTTAGACTGTAAGCTCTTTAGGGAAGGGACTCTCTTTTTGTTCTCTATTTGTATAGCACCTAGCAGAATGGGACCCTGGTCCATGAGTAGGGCTGCTAGGTGCTATGAAATACAAAAATCAATAAATGAATAATAAAAAACCCCCAACATACACACACATGTAGGGAGACTGCCAAAAAATCAGCAATGCCACTGCGCTGGCAGACTTGGACCTCTCCTCATTCCACAATCCCTTTCCTGCCTTCTCCAGGTCAAGGACCTGCGATAGGGCAAGAACATTTAGACAGTGGTGTGGCAAAAAGCTTTATAGCACTGCTATGACTGCAAATGCTATGGGTTCAAAGCTTACTGGGAGGGGAAGTTTTAAGTTTTGCACAAGCCAAAGCACCATGTAAAAATGCAAGGTAAGCGGGGTGGGTATTTCCTCAGGCCTGATATGTGCAGAGGGGGAAAAGAGTCTGTACAGAATTAGGGGAAGGAGGCTTGTAGTCTTAGGTACTGGGGACCAGAAATTCACATGGACAGTCCAAAAGCAGCAGTACTGCTACTTTCACGGTTAGCTCCCTGCACATGAAGAGACCTGCTGCAACAGAAACAGAGAGTTGCTGCTTTCATGGCTGATCCATGAAAACACACATTAAATTAGAATAACCATTTAAACAATTCAAATAAGAAGATAATTTTATAAAGACCCTCAAGGTGTTTCCCTCACCTCATGGAAGGCAAATGCCTCATCACTACATCCAGTGCCTGGATAGTTTCAAAAGGAACACTTGGCAGCCGACCAGAAAGAGCATCATGTAAAGCCTGCAGACTCACACAGGACATCCATTTTATAGCCACCTTAAATATTCTGTCCTTCCCTTCTCCTGGAAGCGTGACCTCCAACTCCACCTGCAACAATATGAAAACAAAACAAGATGATTCTTTCCATTTAAAGACACAAAAAGCAGGGGAGATGAAAGGGGCATAGATTGCAACGCAACTCTAACACTTTGAAGAGAACACAAAAAGAAAAAGATGTAAGAGGGGAAGTGTGGAAAAACACTATTAGTTTACATCTTCTTACTACAATTATTATTTCCATGAATGTGCTTTCCACCTCCCACCCCTTTAAGGCAATATTACATTTTGGCAGTGCTCTTATATCAAGTGGACAGTCCCACTGGGAATATGATGGTCTGAGTGCAGACAAAGACACATATTGATGTAATACTTGTAGGAGTCAGCTATTGTATAAGCAAAATTGAGCCTGGTCTGTTGTCATCATCTGCTTAGGAGTCATAACTCTTCGTTCAGACTTTTCTTCCAATGTACTGCTTATATTGTTACTGCTAATCCATTTTAAATGACGTGAAAAAATTCAGAAACTGTCTTCCAGAACATTATTCTTAATAAGATTTGTAAATCAGCGAAGAATAAAGCCAACTTGAGTGCTAGGGCTATTAATATGTACAAAGAGGGAACAAGGATATTTCTTTCACATATTATTAATTTTGAACTTCTTGTTTAGAGACTGCCACATTCAGGTCAAGTTTAAAAAAGGAATGTGAGGATGTTTTCACACACTCTCTCTCTCCCCCACCCACCCATCCAACTAAGAATCAGGATTGTTCTTTATTTTACATTGCAAAGATATATCTGATGAGAGAGAGGTTCTTAACCTTTATAACTATAATTAGGGCTTCTTGAAATTATTCTTTTGTTTACATTTTAGTAGCTCCCAGAAGTCCCAATCAAGTTCAGACCCCCACTCTGCTGGATGCTAAACAAAAAAAAACATTAGAAGGAGCTTAAAATTTCAACATAAACAAAAGGCATCAAGTGGATGTAACAGGCAACTGGAGGGGATGGCAAAGAGAAGATAAGGTTAACAGTGATAGAACCAGATGGTTGCATATATTAGTTGTGATGATTAGCTTGTTTCAGTCAAAAAATTGTACATAAAAATAAAGCAGAAATGTCAGTAATTCTTACTGGACAGCGCCCTAGCCATCATTAGTTGGGAATGTATCATAGGCAATTTTAAACTATACTATTTTCTACCTCTGCACTCCTCCCAGCATAGCATTATACATTAGATAATTTGGCTTGTAGAATGAATTGCATTACTCAGAAGTGGACAATAGAAAATGGAGCCTTTCGTCTCTAGGTCATCAGTTTGAATCAAGCCCAGACTGGTAATTCTCTACTGATAAAATATGCACCTAAAGATTTAGGTTTCCAACAGCCATAGGCTGAGAGTTTCTTATTAGGTTTCTCCCAGCCTCTAAACTTCCATCAATATGTCTCCTCCTTACATGCAAAGTACAAAGGCTAAAAGATCATATGGGGAAGAAAGTTAGGGTATGTCTACACTGAAAATTAAACACCTGTAGCTGGCCCACATCAGCTGACTCAGACTCACAGGGTTCAGCTACAGGGCTGTTTAATTGCAGTGCAGGTGTTTGGACTTGGGCTCGACCCCAGGCTTTTGGAGCCAAGTGTTAAGGATCCCAGAACATGGGTTCCAGTGCAAGCCCAAACATCTACACCAAACTTAAACAGACCTGCAGCCTGAGTCCCGCAAGCTCAAGTCAGCTGACAGTGGGCAGCTATGGGTGTTTAAATTTGCAGTGTAGCATACTCCCAGTGTTGACTAGCTGACCCTAATTGTATATTTTCATACTTTTTTCACCCTTTTATTATAACCTTCACTTAATGGATACCAGAAACAATGAAAATGATAAACATAACTTATCTGACCATGATTATTTTTTAAACTATTATTTCAATAGAAGACTTATGTCCATTTCTTTTCATCAGGTTTTAATTTACAAAGCCCCTCATCTGAGATTGGTTCTTTATCTTTTACAAACTTGACTACTTATATTGCAGTAACTTTGCATCCTTGATGGAAATAAAAAGACACGTGATTCAAGAGTTTGTATTTCAGTAACCACGAAGTGAACTCTTGCTTAGCCTATTCTGTGAGACAGCCTAATTTAGGTAGCTACCTTACAGCCTTTATTTCTTTAGGTCACGTATTTGATTCATTCTGTATATTATTAAAAAAACATGAACCCAAAAATCCTAACATGTACAGAAACAGCTATTTTAAAATACTATTATTAAAGGTAAGCCTTGTAAGAGAGGATGTGACAGATGAATAGAAGCCAAACTCAGACCTGATACAAGTAAGCACAGGTGCAATGAGTTGCTGATTTACACCAGATTTGGCTCAAAGTTTTTACTACTGAATCCAGACCTATTTGAAAAAGATCCAAGCACACTTGTCCCTAAAATATGTAGGGTTTTAAATCCAATGTACTCAGGTTATTTTCTTCACAGAGAGTTTTGTCTGAATCAGATGTAACAAAAGGTTTTATGTTTTACAGAGTTCTTTATAAAAATGCACTTGGTCCAAGGAGCATCCCATAATCCCTGGCTGTAAGAAGCTCTTATAAACTTTTAAAGTAAGTGCTGCAAATCACAATTTACATTTGGTAATAAACAACACACATTATCCAAAATGATAAACATTTTTAAAGATCTTTATTTACATGTTCTAGTTTGACAGAATAAGCAAAATATGATGAAATAAGAGTTTTCAGTGAGACTTTTTCCATATGTTATACTAGCAGGAATAAGTGAAATATGGAGGGCCAAATTCATCCCTGGTATAACCCCACTGACTTCAATGGAATCACATCAGGGATTAATTGTCAAAAAGAAAGAAGTTTAGTCTTGGCCAATACTGTCTCTCTACTGATCCATCACCACAGTCGAAGTGCAATTACACCCATTATACAGATAGTGAACTGAGGAACACAGGAATATTATGTGAGTTGCCCAAGGTTATACAGAAAGCCAATGGGAGAACTGGGAACTGAACCTTGTTCTTCTGAAACCCAGTCCAGAGTATTAATCTCTATAATGTACTCCTAGGGGAATTCTGCATGACTGCACGCCCCAGAAAATGCCCCCATCCCTTCCCCCAAAATTCCTGTGTTTCCCTTAAAAAAAATTCAAGGAAGCAAAGGGAAGCCGCGCAGAGGAGGGGGAGAGGCGGGAGCGACCATGGGTGCAGTTTTTTGGGGGGACTGCCCCCTTACAAACAGAGGCGAGGCCTGGGGGGGCACACAGGGTTACATGCCACTGCCCCCACACTCATTCTGCAAGCGCCCAGCTTCTGGAGGCTGTGTCTCAGCTCTGCTGACTCTGCAGCTGAATGCTGCCTCCTGGATCCTAGTGCCAGTCATGGTCCCCTTCTGTGTACTGGGAGCCTTCCTGTTTTCTATTCTGTGCAACAGTGAGTGCCCGTGGTGGGACTGGGTAAGGAGGGGGTGGGGGAAATGAGGAGGAGAAAGAGGCAGTGGGGAAGGAAGGGGGGTGGAATAGGGTGGGAGAAGGGGAATGTGGGAGTGAGGGGAAGGGGTTGGAGAAGAAAAGAGGATAGGGAATTGCAGGGGGAAGCAGGAGCCCGGCATGTGGCATCCACTCGGCGACAGCAGCTGGGGCTCCCCCACAGTAAGCTGGCCCATCCAACCATCACCCTGACAAGCCCTACACCTGGATTCCTCCAACGAGCCCCCCACCCCCAGACCCTCACCCCAGTGATCCCCAACAGCCTGCACCTGGACCCCCCACCCCTTCAAGCCCCACTCCCCCAGTACCCTCTCCAGCCCCAACCACCGTCACCTGGATCCCCTGCAGAGTCCTATTGCCCTTGAACATGGAACCCCTCCCCCCAATGAGCCTCTGTGCATCCAGATCTCCCTCTGAGCTGCCCACACCCAGATTGCCCCACACAGAAACCTCTCACCCCACACCAAGCCCTTCCACACTGGGATCCTGCTGGGCTGAGCCTGCCCACCCACACCTGGTATACCTGGTGCAGAGCCCTGGGGTGTTTCTGGGGCAGGCCCAGCCCTTGCACTGTATCAGGGTCAGATGCAACCTCACTGCCGAGTCCTTGTACTAGGGGAGGAGGGGGCTTCAGGGTGATCTCCCACCTCAATGCAGTCAGTGGCCTGTACTCCCCACTGCCATGCTGAAGACATGTATTTATTGACAAATAAAATTTTCAGAAATTTAAAATATTGTGTGCATAATTTTTTTTTTGGCACAGAATTTTAAATGTTTTGGTGCAGAATTCCCTTTGGAGTAATAATGGAAGGCAGTATATCAAGTGTCAGAGAATGGTAGCTGGAGACAGGAACTCCTGACTTCTGATGCAAACTCTACCAATGACTCAGTGTACGATTCCAGGGAAGTTGCTTTCTCTGTGGCCCACGGATAAATGAATACAAGACCACATTGCCATTCGAGCCTGTTGCATCGCAAGAGCAGGAACGAAGTCCAAGCAGAGAGAGAGTGTGTGTGTATGCAGCCATCTTTATTCATTCCCAGCATGCTCTTATATACAACATGATAAGCAATCACAATTGCTAATTAGTTAATTAAACCCACACAGCCGCAGCTGTAACTCATAGGGTAATTATCATTCTACACACCTGTCTACCTATTCACAATTAGCTGGCCAATGAGAACAAGCCCAAAGCCAGCCCTTCACTCACAATTCTCAATCCAGAAGCCTTCAGCATCTCACATTCAATCCCACATCTCCCCCCTTTATTTACAATCAAAAGAAAAGGAAAAAAGGAAAACAAGATAAAAACATTCACCAAACATTTTTAACTTATAACAGCATAACACCACAATCTATCTTAATCAAATATTATGTTATTCATAAAACATTTGCAACTCATAACAGCATAACATTATAACCTATCATAAACAAAACTTTATAAGATCAACCTATATGACCATTCAATCCTTAACATATAATTTCAAAAACATCAAACGAACAAAACAAAACACAATAAACAAATAATGTAACCTCTGCAGGACCCCCCCCTTTTTTTTTTTTTTTTTTGAAAACATCCCTCAGCTGTCAGGTGATCAAACTGACACTGAGGGTGGTGGGGGGTCTTAAGAAAAAAAAAACATCAAACCACATGACAATACAACAACAATTCTGGCCAGAAAACAGACAACACAAAACATAACAAGGAACATAAAACATAAATCTTAGTTCTAAATAATAATTGCATGGTACCACACAGATTTTTTTTCAAACACAAAAAATCATCTCAAGTGAGTAATTCATTCATGGAGGATCAGACAGAAAAAGCCCTGGCAGAGCTAACAAACAGCTCTCCTCCGGGGGCTCTGGTTTCGCGACATCTGAGCGCGTCTCGTGAGGCTCCTCCGCATCTGCCTGCCGTCACTCCGGAGGACGCAACCAAGGCCGGACCCACCTCGCTGGCATCCACCTGGGACCCGCATCAGTGGCAACACACACATAACCCCTGCCCCACGTTAGCAAGTCAACTGGTCCTTTCCATATTTGCTGCTGATAATCAAACCATTTGACCGAGGGTCGGGGGGCCGCACCCTGCTCTTCCCCAGTCATCCCGTTGACATGTTTAATCGCGGGGGGCACCTGGCTGTTTTTACCAAGATGTAACCAATTAAGAGCTTGCAGCAACCGAGCGGCAGGCGTCTTATCCAAGGCGTCTGCCCGCTCACTGCAAATCCCCCTTTTTGTCTTAAAAGGAGCGCCTTAAAAGAGGCATGAGCACATTCAATAATAGCGTGTAGTTTGTCTGCTTCAGCCTGAAGGGTTTGGACAAGCAGTTCTTTGGCTTGTAGCTCCTTCTTAATTTCACTCAGCTCAAGAACCGCAGCTCTATAATGACGACGGTTATGTGCTGCATCTACTTTGGCTGCCGCAACCTGCTTTTGAAGGTTATTAACGTTTGACTTTTCTCTTTCGAAGGCAGTCTGTAAAGCTTGAATATTTAGGACTGCTTGAACCCGGAGATTCAGCTGCACCAGGTCTGCCTCTCTCTCTGCTAGTACTGTTTCGAGAATGGTGCTGTGCTCTCGCAAAGCAATGTTAGACTGACCAAAACCAGTGAGCTTCCCCCGTTCATGTTCCAGTTCGAGGGCCAACTTCTTGTTTATTTCTTCCAAAAGTTTTATCTTTCTCCTAGATTCTCGAAGCTCCTGGCTGGTAAGTGAAATTACTTCTTGCAGCTCTTTCTCTGACATCATCTTACTGTGGCTAACAGCCTGCAGCTCTATCTCTAAAGCTTGAATCCGTTCATGGGAAACCTGGTTATTTCCTCCATCAGCGATTTGTGCATCCCGTTCTTTTTGCACTGACTGGAGGTGGCTTTCTAACTCCACTATCTGCTGGTGAACCTGGGATACTTCCTTCTGAAGTCTTGAGCATTCAACATCAATGGACTGCTTTTCACTTCGAAGTTTCAGTAACTCCCGTTTTAATTCTTTCACTTCCAAATCCAGCCGTTTCTTTGTAGATTTTAATTCACTAATCAGCTGGTCCTGTGAACTTGCATCTCTTTGATAAGCTTCCACCATTACCTTTTGCTGTAAGAACTGCTCCTTCAATCGTCTCTGCGCGGTGAGCCATACTGGACTCAGGGAGAAAACCTTCTTATCGCCCTGAGCCACTGATTTCCAGAGCTCACAGCCCAACCGCTCCCAAACAGTATTACTACTCGATTGAACGGAAAGTCCCCCTCTTCGTCCCCACCGCAACAGGCGGGATAACGCATCAGAGGGGAACTTTTCTCCCCACCGCTCTGTGATGCGTATCAAATCTGCTGACGCAGCAGTTCCCATATTAGCTGCTCACTTCTTGGTTCGAGTGTGCCTCCCTTGTCAGATGCCCTGCGGCTCCCAGCCGCTTACTCGAACACCCTGCGGCTCCCAGCCACTTGTCAGGTACGCCTCCTTTCTTCGGACGCCCTGCAGCTCTCAGCTGCTCGCTCGGACGCCGTGCGTTTTTTTTTTTTTTTTTCTCTCTCTCTCCCCTCCGGCCGCTCGACGCTGGGACTTCAGGCGCGTCCTTCTTTTTCTTTTTATCAATTCAGGCCACCAACACTATCTTCATTCAAGATTGGCAACAGTGGTACTAGTACTTATCTTGTTTTAGTTCTGTTTGCCTTCTTGATAGTTCACGATTTGTCTTCTAGTGACTTCAGTTATGGGTTTAGTTCTTTTTGCATTTCATTCATTTCCTTTGCCTCAGCCTTCTCATACTTTCCTCTCCTTCTCCTAGTGATAACCAGTACAATAATTCCAGCAACAATTGCTAGTACCACCACTACAATGACTGCAATAATACCAGCAGTCAGACGTTTCATGGAAAACTCTGGGGGCTTTTCATCAACATAGTAGATTAGAGCTTGATCAAATTTTAGAGGTTCTTCACTGATGTTTATCTGTAGTGTGAGTCACCTTTGACATCTTTTTCAAAGTAGTAAGCCACGTCAGATATATCCACACTCTTGGCAGACTTCTGGGAAACATTTTGTTTCAGTTCAATAGTGATATAAGGTTTTTCATACACAACATCAGTTATATACTCTGGATTCAGCGAGTAACGCTCCTTAAATTCATTTCTGATGATTACCTTCAAAAGAGAAACATCCACAGCTGTACTTCTCTCACTGTGTTTTGTTTCAATGATGATGATCCAGCTTGTTCTGACTAGTTCACTGCACTGTAAGTCTGTATCACATCGGGGTCACCATTTGTTGCATCGCAAGAGCAGGAACGAAGTCCAAGCAGAGAGAGAGTGTGTGTGTATGCAGCCATCTTTATTCATTCCCAGCATGCTCTTATATACAACATGATAAGCAATCACAATTGCTAATTAGTTAATTAAACCCACACAGCCGCAGCTGTAACTCATAGGGTAATTATCATTCTACACACCTGTCTACCTATTCACAATTAGCTGGCCAATGAGAACAAGCCCAAAGCCAGCCCTTCACTCACAATTCTCAATCCAGAAGCCTTCAGCATCTCACATTCAATCCCACACGAGCCAATGGCAGTCTAGTAAGGAAGTGGGGTCCCAAGCTGGAGTGGGATCCCCTATGTGAGGGTAAAGATTTTGGAGGCCTTTCAGGAATCTTTTCATGAATGGGTGGGTGAAAACAGAGCAGCAGGGTGAAAGGCCATGATGGTGGCTAAGTGTACATGAATGGAGATGGTGGATAATTCCAATCCTTTAAGATGTAAAACATAACCTAGGATGAGCGGTAAGGGGATGTTCATTGCATTGACATGATTGGTGGTGGACCAGGACTGGAATTTTGTCCATTTTTGGAGGTAAGCAGGTTGAGTTGTGTAACATCTGCTATTCAAGAGTACCTCTTTTATTGCCTCTGAACAGGTCATTCCTGAATTCCGAAAGCATGCCTTCAGATGGAGTAGCTGTGGATTGGGATGGAGGATTCGACCCGCATCCTGTGAGAGATGCGGAGTCAGTTGCAGACTGATCGGAGGACATACCCGCCATGCAAATAAGTTAAGTATATCAGCTCTGTTGTGCCCATGTTGGAGCTATAAGGATGACTCAGGCTGTCTCCTTGGATCTTGTGGAGTACTCTGAACAGAAGGGGAAAGGGAGGGAAGGCACAGAGTAGGGGGGCATCACATGTGAGGAGATACTCATCTAGGGCCGCTCTCAAGCAGAATTGAGGACATTGGGCATTCTTTGGTATGGCAAAGATCTATCATGGGGAGTTCACAGCAGCTGAATACATGGTGTAGGGCTTGTATGTTCAACTCCCACTCATGGTCATGGGAGAATCTCCTGCTCAATGAGTCTGCTATGGTGTTCTGGCGTCCAGGGAAGTATGCAGCAGAGATACTGAGGTCGTGTTGGATACACCAGTTCCCTAATTTCAGTGCTTCCATACATAGACAGTGGGATCTCGCTCCACCTTACCTGTTGATGTAGAACATGCAGGCGATATTGTCCATCATAATTCTTATAGTGCGATGTCTGATCAATGGTAGAAAATATTGGCAGGCGTTGCAGCCATCTGTAGGTCTAGGAGATTGATGAACAGAGTGGATTCAGTTAAGGACCATCTGCCCTGCACTGTATGGGTCTGAAGGTGCGCTCCCCAACTGATTAACGAGGCGTTGGTTGTTAATATCATAGACAGTGCTGGTTGAAGGAAAAGGACCCCAACATAGAGGTTTTCGGTTCTGCCATCAGAGCAGTGAGTTCTTGACGTTGATAGCCATGGATAGTAGCTTGTGACGGCTGTGTCTATGAGGTAAATAAACTGTACGTAGCCACGCCTGAAGGCAGCGCATGTGCAACCGTGTGTACTTTACCACGAAAGTGGCTGCTGCCATGTGGCCAAGTGGCTGGAGACATGTCCTGGCTGAGATCTGGGGACAGGTCCTCACTGTGGATATGAGATCGACTATTGCTACAAATCTGTGAGGAGGGAGGAAAGCTCTGGCTTGTATGGCATCCAACTGTGCCCTGAAAAACTTCAGGTGTTGCACTGGCAACAGTGTTGATTTTTCTAGGTTTATGTGAAGGGCAAGGCCCAAAAAGAGGTCCATTGTCAGTCATATGGCACGAAAGGCGTCAGGTTCAGATGGGGCCTTGAGGAGGCAGTCATCCTAGTATGGTAATATGACAATGCCCTGTTTGTGTAGGTAGGCAGGCGCTACTGCGAGAATTTTGGAGAATACTTGGGGGGCTGTAGAGAATCTAAAGGGTAGTACTCTGTATTGGTAGTGATTGGTTCCCACGATGAATCGGAGAAATTGTCTGTGGACAGGATTATAATAATGTGAAAATACATGTCATCTCATGGGAAGCCCTAGAAGAAGAATCCTTGGGCTTAGATGTTGAGGGTTCCGCCCCAAGGAATGGGCTTGGAGGGGCACTGCTGGTCAGTTGAGGCCAATGTATGGGAGGGAAAGGGGAGTCTCCCTGGCCCGAATCAGAGAGGGCCTCATAGCATTCTTCATTAAATGCTTTCACAGGCGTCTTGACTTCTGGGTGGGAAGGAGCAACAGATTCTGCACTTTGTAAAGATGATGCCCATATTGTCTGAGTGAGGTGCATATTGATGTTCGTCACTGATGGAGAAGGTGCAAGGGCAGATGATATTTTTGAATCCCAGGACTCTGGGCATTATCCTGGAGTCGGGGAGGGGTTCCTGAACCAGGGGAAATGAAATACTTTATGCCAACTATAAACTTTAACTACTAACTACTAAGCTAAGAATAACTATGTATAAATATTTTCTCTTTACAGGTTATACAAAAAACAGTTATTCACTTTCTCATAACTGTTCTTCAAGATGTGTTGTTCATGTCCATTCCAATCAGGTGTACACGCTCTGCATGCACGGCAGCCAGAAGATTTTTCCCTTAGCAGTATCCTTAGGGTTGGCCTGGACACCCCCTGGAGTTGCGCCTTCATGGTGTCCAATATAGGATCCTGCTGACACAACTCCCCCTCAGTTCCTTCCTGCCGGCTACTCCGACAGAGGGGTAGGAGGGAGGGTATTGGAATGGACATGAACAACACACCTCGAAGAACAACAGTTACGAGAAGGTGAGTAAGCGTTTTCTCTTCTTAGAGTGCTTGTTCATGTCAATTCCAATCAGGTGACTCTCAAAATCAAGTTCACGAGGTGGGGTCGGAATTATCCACAGATTGGAGCACCGCTCTACCAAAGGCGGTGTCGTCTCAGGCCTGCTGGGTGATTGCATAGTGTCCGGTGAAAGTGTGTATGGAGAACCATGTCGCTGTTCTGCAAATTTCCTGGGTAGGAATCTGTGCCAGGAACACCGTTGAAGAGGCGTTAACTCCTGCCAGGTTATAGCACTCACATATGCAGGACATGATCCATGATGAAATCTGCTGAGAAGAGACCGGAAGAACCTTCATTCTGTCCGCCACAGCCATGAATAATTGGATGGACTTTCGGAACCGTTTTGTTCTCTCGATGTAAAAGGCTAGTGCTCTGCAAACATCCAAAGAGTGAAGCCTCTGCTCCCTGCCGCTTGACTGCGGCTTAGGATAGAACACTGGGAGGAAGAGGTCCTGGTTGATGTGAAAATGGGGGACAACCTTTAGGAGGAAAGCTGGGGAAGGCCTGAGATGAAACTTGTTCACAGTGTAAGGGGGCTCTGATGTTAAGGCCTTGAGCTCAGACACCCTCTTGGCTGAGGTTATCACTACCAGAAATGCTACCTTGTATGAGAGCTAGAGCAGGGAGCATGTCACCAGTGGTTCAAAGGGCGGGCCCATCAGTTTGGAAAGGACCAAGTTAAGGTCCCAAGGTGGGATCGGCTGCCTGACCTGTGCATATAGCCTGTCGAGACCTTTTAGAAAACGACTGACCATAGGGTGGCTAAGACAGATTGTCCCTCTGCACCTGGATGGAAGGCTGAAATGGTGGCCAGGTTAACCCTTATTGATGACTCTTATTGGAGAGCCCCTGCAGTTTGAGATGAAGGAGGTAGTCCAATATAAGCGGTATAGCGCTGAATGTCGGGGATGAATGATGCTGCGCCATCCAGATTGATCTCTTCCATTTGGCAAGGTAGGTAGCCTTGGTGGAGTCTGAAGGCAGAAGCTCAGTGAACTTTTGCATAGCCTCACAGGTGTTATAATTGTACCTGCTAACCACCACATGATGGTTAGGGATACAGAGCTGCAACCCCCTATTTGAGTATATTTTCCTCCCCAAAAAGTCCAATTTCTTGGCCTCATGGTTCTTGGGAGAGGGCCCCAGGAAGCTCTGTCACTCACTCTCGTTAGCAACATCAACTACCAGGGAGTCTGGCTGGGGGTGAGTGTACAAGTGTTCATACCCACGCGAGGGAATGAAGTACCTCCACTCGTATCTTTTGGCGGTCGGCGGCAGCGAGGACGGGGTTTGCCGCAGAGTCTTGGTGGCATTGCTAATCATTTTGATCAGCAGCAGCACGATATGGGATGGCCTGGGAGGGGAGAGAATATCGACCATTTGGTTGGCTTCCTCCACCACCTCCTCTGTTTTGATATTCAGGTTCTGGGCCACCCGTCTCAGCAGCTACTGAAGGACTCTACAGTCCTCTAAGGCCGGAGTAGTAGAGGTACCTGCCACCGACTCATCTGATGAGGAGGAGGATGAGAAGGTGGCCAGTACTAGGGTGTGTTCACTGCTCTCAGCCCCCCAGGGGTCCCGCAGGGCAAGGAGCAATGGTGCCAGGACTGCGACTGGTGCCAGGATGGCAGCCGGGAACACTGCCGAGGACAGCGCAGCAGCTAGCGCTGCTGTCAGTGTACCTGAGACTGAGGCTGCTAATGTCAATCTAGAATTCTGGCTTTGATGATAGGCCCAGGGTGTCCAGAAGGGCCACTGAGGAGCCTGTCACTGGCTCTGCTAGGGCACCAGGTAGGGATATCGATCGCGGCAGGAGCGGGACCTTCTGCTCCTACTAGAGCATGAGGACTCCACTTCCAACTCTGAGGTCTCTGATGGTGATGACCAGGGAGGAGCGGAACCTGTTAGTGCCAGGAAACGGTGCCAACTTGGGGACTGGAGCAGCTCTCCTGCAGAGACCCCCGGTGCTGCAGGCCAATGCAATGGGGATGGCCTCATAGCAGACATCATTGCTGGCTTACCTACAGAATGTACCAGGCCTAAGATCGGTGCCGGTGACCTCTCCCTCCTAGGGGAGGGTGGCACCATGAGTACCAACAGGTCCACTGGCATCTTGAGCGCCTCCGGTGTCGAGGGGAGCTATATGTCCTCGCAGTGGTGGCCCAGTGAGCGGCGTGGATCCGGACTTGACTGGACCCCTCCTGGGGCAGGAGTCAACAGGATCGCAGCCAACGGAGCGCCTAATGGGGGCTTGCTGGTTAAATGGTCCTTAGACCAAGATGGGGAGCACCCTCTGTCCACTTTTTTCTTTTTACGGGGCACCAGAGAGTGAAAGCAGTGCCTCGCCAATGCCTGCCTGTGGGCTGAGCTGGGGCTGTGCTGAGGGTCTCTAACTGAGTCCTTCCTTGGCTCCGGTTCACATGTTGACGGTGCCAGTGTGCAGTGCACCAAGGATGCGGTGCTTGAGGCTGGGTCCGGCGCGGTGGGCTCCAACTGGGCCCCGAAGTGCTGCCTCCATAAGAAAGACTCTCAGGCGCTGCTCTCTGTCCTTAAGGGTTCTGGGGCGAAAACCCTTACAGATTTTACAGCAGTCTCTGAGATGCCCCTCTCCAAGACACTTAAGGCATGGCGAGGGCAGGTCACTTCTTGGCATAAACCTGCCAGAGTCCGAGCACGGTTTAAAGCCCGGGAACCGAGGCATACCCAGTGCTGAGTAAAGACATCAGGGGTAAAGTCCCCTCCAAAGGAAACTTATAAGAAAACTATCTACACTGACTATAAACTACTCTATTGCTAAATCCAACTATGTATGCGAAGAGAGATACTGCAAAGCATGTGCTTGTCGAGGCAAGAGCGGTAGGGAGTTCCAGCTAGCCATCACAGGCGGTAAGAAGGAACCGAGGTGGGGTCAGGGCAGGGCCCAGTATTGGGCGCCATGAAGGTGCGACTCCAGGGTGACCCTACAGATACTGCTAAGGGAAAAATATTCCGGCTGTTGCGCACACAGTGTGCGCATACCTGATTGAAATTGACATGAGCAAGCGCTTGAAGAAGAACAGAGCAAAGCAGGACACGATTCTGACTCAGGCCACGTGGCTGTTAAAAGGAACTAGAGAGGCGTCGACCCACACTACCTCATACTCTTGGTCATGAGCCCAAGGAGAGCTGGTGCGGGCCAACGGACACTTCTTTGAAGAATTTCCTGACTCAGGAGCCTGGTGTGCATGCATACTGATGTGTGGAACGCACGCACGCACACAATTTAATTATCCTGAAGCAAACACTTAATATATACACCAACAGGTTTCAACTGAACTTGGATCAATTTAGCTTAATATGCTAATTTACCCCAAACTAAATCTGTTTAAGCATGATTTAAACTGACTTACATTTGTTTATGTTAGAGGTTTTTTCCAGGGTAAACAAATCAACTTATTTACCCCCGTGCAATTTTTCTATTATAGACAAAGTTTTACATATGTTAGGAGAAACATTAAAGAGAAAAGTCCCTAAACTCTGGCTTGGTCCACACCTTGGTCTTTGTTGGGAAGAAGAGGAGAGGTAATTTAAGGTTTTTGTCTAATTTGAGTCAATTATATACATAAAACAACTTTGCTCAGAACACACACACCCTGCATGAGATTAAAACATTCTGCCATTAGCCCTTTGTAAACTATCAGAAAGAATCCCCCGGCAGCTCTGCACGAGGGTCTGAAGGCAGAAGCTCAGTGAATGTCTGCATAGCCTCACAGGTGTTATAATTGTATCTGCTAATGACTGCGGGTGTGTGTGTGGGGGCGGGGACTGGAGGGGTGAATCCCCGGCAGCTCCCCAGATGTCATGGGGGCAGGGAAATTCCCCAGCAGCTGCCAGTGGGGGATCCCCCGGCAGCTCCCCAGCCGCTAAGGGGGGGCGATAACAGGACAACAATCCTCTGGCAGCTCCCCAGCCACCATGGGAGGTGGGGGATACCTGGCAGCTCCCCAGCTGCTGCAGGTGAGGAGGGAATCCTTAGCTGTTGCTGTCATTGAGGGAATCTGCCAGAGCTCCCCAGTCCGCAAGTGCTGGGGACCCCCAGATCTCCCCGGGGCGGAAGAGGATACCCATCGATTCCCCAGACACCAGGGGCGGGGCGGGGGGAATTCCTCTGTAGCTCACTAGCCACTGCAAGCAGTAGAGGAACCCCCACAGCTCCACTGCCGGGGGGGAAATCTCCCAGAGCTCCCTAGTCAGCGGGGAATCCCCCGCAGCTTCCCAGCTCCCCATCCGCCACAGGCAGGGGTCCCTCCCAGCCACGGGGCAGGAGCCACAGCTCCCAGCCACAGCAGGGCAGGGTGCTCGACTCTCCTCCCTCCCCATTTTGTCATGGACATTTTTAGTAAAAGTCACAGACAGGTCATGGCTTCTGTGAATTTTTGTTAATTGCCAGTGACCTGTCTGTGACGACTTTTACTAAAAATGTCCCTGAGAAAATTGTAGCCTTAACTATCAGTTGCTGAAGATAACTAACTCCAGCTGTTTGATTTACAGCAATAACTCCCTCTATGTTATCTAACAAAACTTTTAAATTAGCTGTTGGGTAGAACCCTATTGTAACGGGGGACACTCACCTTTTATCTCAGCCTACAGGGCTCTGATTTTATGCTTCTGTGCAGCCTTTCTAGGCAGGCCTGGAGGACCCACCTTTGCTGCTCCTTCCTGGGGGAAAGGAGGAGGATATAGTAGGATTGCTGGGCCTACAATAGGGTGCCACAAAGGGCCAGGTACACCCCTCACACCTGCATACTTCTTCCAAATTCTAATTGCAGTATTCGCTTTGAAGCAAATACTGGAATTAAAGTTCTAAAACTATTAACGCTATACCCCTCATTTTCATTCTCACAGCTTTTGAGGCATTTTTCATGCTTAGTTTTTAACTAAAACCAAAGTTTTCGAGTGCAGGAATTTGAGTCAGTTGTTCCAAATGTGTGCTCTGGGGAAAGGTAGAGCAAGAATTCTGAGAATCGGCCAGTTGTGTCTTCCCCTGGCAGCTGCAACTGAGGCTTTCCCCATTTTGAGAGGACTATCATCTCTACCCAGAATGCCAGGTCTGACCTCAACTCCTATACAGTTGAACAGAAGGAAACCCATAGGAATGGCAAGTCTAGATGAGAGATAAATATGTTTCCTGCTGAGAAATTGTTGCCACACTTAATTCCCTCCACATATCATTTAATACAGACGGACTTTTGAATTGAAAGCATCAAGAGTAGAGCTCCCTTTCACAAACAAGTCCCTACCCTGAAGAGGTTACTCGAGATATAAAATGTAATTAAGACCATTTAAATGCTATCATTAAGCACAAGCAATTTCTCTAAAAAATTTAAAAAAAAACTAAGCTAAAGGCAAAATATCTAGGTTAATTTAATACTGAGGTTACAGTAAAACAAAAAGTAAGGAACTCAGAGATTCAACACCAGCATTAACTTACCCACCAGACGTGTGTGGTATTTTCTATTTGTTTTTCTGGTTAAATGCATAGTTTAAAATATTTCTATGTGTCATAGAATGGACACTAGAAAAATATACAAGTTGGGCAATACTGCTGTTGCAAATTAACTTTTGCAGTATAGGCTTCAATAGCACTTGCCAAACCCCTGAAGACATCTTTAGAAATTAGAACTACATTTGCCAAAAATACTTTAGATGAGAGATTCTTGCTTGAGTTAAATTCTGTAGGAACACAGAAGATATCTTCTAAGAAGTAAACAGATACAAAATTTAAGCAAAGAATTTGGTAACAGTCTTTTGGTCTCTGAGAATCTTAAATCCTCAATTCATAGTTTTCTTAGATATTAGTTTGTGGTTAAGTAACTGCTCGATAAGATAGGAGCACAATACAATCTTTTCTGTAGCACACCTATTCGATACCATAAAATAGGCATTTGTATAATGGTAATGACTAGAGGTCTGGTTGAGCTAGATACTGTTCAAACACATTGTAAGAGGCAGTTGGAGACAGTGTGGTTTAGCGTATAGAACACTGGACTGATGCTCAGGAAGCCCCAAGTTCTATTCCTAACTCTGCCACTGATCTGCTATCTGACCTTGAGCAACTCACTTCATCTTGTCAAACCTCCGTTTCCCTTCTCATCCTTTGTCTATCTTGTCTATTTAAACTGTAAGCAACCTCTTCAGGGTCTCTCACTGAGAATTTGTACAGTGTCTAGCACAATGAAGCCCTAATATTAGTTGGAGCCTCTGAGCACTACCATAATACAAGTCATTAATAATAAGATTGTCCCTACCCTGAAGCGCTTGCATTCTAAATGGACAAGTATTATAATATGAACTCAGACCACAGACACAGTGAGTTATTTTATCTGGAATTTGTGTCAGAATGCCCTAATAAGGCTGGTCTTTGTCTAGATATTTACTCTAAGTATAAAATCACTTGGTACGTGAAAGGCTTGAAGTAACAATGTGAGATGCCATTATATTACAACCTCTGGCTAGAAACTTATTTTTAAAACTTACTTTATCCCTCCCAATAGGAAGTGGCATAGCTGTATATAGGTTTTTTCTTCCATCAAATACTGGTTTACGATCCCCAAAGATCTGTGTTTTAAAGTGCTGGACCATATGCTCAACTATTTCTCTGAAAATACAAAGAAAATTAAGTTATCACATAATTTGAACAGAGTACCAAAAGAACCCCAATATGCTTATGTAATCAAGAGGAAACAAAAATACTGGCTATTACATAAAGTGTTATCAACAGCTCAGCATAAAAGATCAGATTCATTTAATCATCTGAGGAGACAACGGTAGTTGATTTTATGCAAAGAAAATTTCATAGAACGAACTGTTTACGTTTCTTGGGACTACTACATTTGATCCTGGTTTCTCATTGGAAAGTTTATAGCCCAGTGTTTTACCTACAGTTTATTCTATGCAGATAGAACATGTACGTAATATAAGCTGCTCTTCTCCATGGCTCCCATCTGCAGAACAGGATTGATGGGCTAGGCAGCTTGACAGCACAGGGGAAGGAGGAATTTAGGAGAGGGATAGATGATCAAATGATTTGGGGCTGTGCACAATGCATACATCAAATTCCTCTGCATCACACTCAAACAACAATCTTGACTCTCACCTATACTCCTGGGGGAATTCTGCACCACTGCACATGTGCTGAATTTATGTCCCCCCGCAGATTTCTTTGTTTCCCCGCAGAAAAATAACTTTCTGATGGGGCAGCAAAGGGAAGTCACAAGAGCGGTCGTGCAACCCTCCTCAGCAGTATGTTTTGGGTGCCCAGGGCAGCCGCAGAGAGGTAAATCACTGTGGGTCAGAGGACAGGACTGAGGAAGACCCAGCTGGTGGCTCCTACCCTGTGCTAGTCCCGGCTGGGCTGGGGAGGACGGGACTTCCTCTTCCCCTGCACGGCATCTGGGGCTGTATCAGACCCACCCCCAGATTTCTCCCCCAGCTGTAAGAAGCTCTGCGAACTCTCCCTCCATCCCCACACCGATCGCTCCTCAGCTGCAGGGGGAGAGATCACTGTACAGGGAGCTGCTCTCCCATCCGCCCAACCCCTATGCATCCAGACCCCCTCATACCCAGACCCTCCTGCTGAGCCTCCCCGCCACACACACACACACACCCCCCGCTGAGCCCCAACCACCTTCACCTGGACCCCCCTGCAGAGTCCCATTACCACTGCAAGCCCCTATGCATCCAGATCCACACACACCCAGATCCTCCACTAAGCCACCCGCACCCAGATTGCCCCACACAGAACCTTCTCAATCCACACCTGGATCCCCCCACACTAAGCCCCTCTACATTTGGATCCTGCCTTGCTGAACCTGCCTGCCCACACCTGGTGCACTTGGCACAGAGGGGCATGGCTCTGGGGTGTTTCTGGGGCAAGCTTGGACCTTGCACTGTGTCAGGGTTGGGTGCAGCATCACTGCTGGAGTCTGTGTTCCGGGGGAAGCTGTACAGTGATCTCCCACCTCTGTGCAGTCAGTGGCCTGTGCTCCCCAATACCATGCTGGAGCCTCCACATTTATTTGATATATAAAATTTGCAGAATTTTAAAATATTGTACGCAGAATTTTTAATTTTTTGGCACAGAATGCTCTCAGGAGTAGGTGAGCTCGTACTTTTTTTATGTAACAACAGCGTTTACCAGTACATATAACTGTTAAGACTACAAATTAAAGTGTGATTGGAATTATAGGCTGTGCATTAGAATATGATGCAGAATAATTTGACATGTGTATTGTAGCTGGTTATATGTTAGATATGCAAATGAGTTTGTAGTGGAATTTGTAGTCTATTGTAATTGTTCTATTCTCAGACGCCAAACATCTGGGTTTAAATCTCCTGAAGGACATCACTGAGGCTATAACTGCATTTAATTTGAAATCCATGAGGCACTTCATCTTGAAAATCTAGTTAACATGGGAGGTACATACCAGAGTGGTACACCTCTACCCTGATATAACATGGTCCTCGGGAGCCAAAAATCCCTACCACGTTACAGGTGAAACCCCGTTATATCAGGGTAGCAGCAGCAGGACTCCAGCGGTGATTTAAAGAGCCCAGGGTTCTGGCCGCAGGGAGCCCCAGGCCCTTTAAATTGTCACCTGAGTCCCACTGCCAGAGCCCCGGGGTAGCGACGGAAGGGCTCCGATGGTGATTTAAAGGGCCTGGGGCTTCCCCACTGCAGCCAGAGCTCTGAGCCCTTTAAAGCGCCGCCGGAGCCCCGCTGCCGGAGTCTTGGGGTAGCAGTGGCAGGGTTCCAGTGGTGATTTATAGGGCCTGGGGCTCCCCGCAGCAGCCGGAGCCCTGGGCCCTTTAAAGCGCCGTCCGAGCCCTGCTGTCGGAGCCCCGGGGTTACCGCACTATATGCAAACCCATGTTATATCGGGTTGCGTTATATTAGGGTAGAGGTATATGTGCCAGTACAAAACCCTAAGACAGAAATCTGAGCGTGTTTAAGCAGTGTGAAGAATGAATATTGCCTTAATTGGTGATTTCCTTGACCTTGCCTTAAAAAAAAATCTGAATTTATGAAATAAGGGACCATTTTTATCATCAAGTCTGACCTCCATAACATAGGCAATAAAACCGCACTCAGTAATTTCAGCTTCAAGCCTGTAACTTCTAAGTGAGCTATAACATTGTTTTAGAAAGATAACCACTTTGATTCCTCTCATCTCCTCCAAACAGATCCTCTTAGATTTAAATACTTCAATAGAAAATCCACTACATTACTAGGTAAATTGTTTTGATGGTTAATAACACTCACTATTACAAATTTTATGCCTTATGAATTTCTCCAACTTCGTCTTCCAATCATCTTTCGCAATGGTGTTCATGGGATTTGGGGTTGAGCAATATTAACTGTAAGCAAATTACATTTTCTGTTTGAGTTTGAAGTAAAAAATTCAGACTTCACTAGGTTTGTAAATCAATTTTTTTCTTCCCACACTGCATTGGGAAAACAGATACAGCGTAGAATTATGAAAAGCGCAAATAGGATCATTTCCAGTAAATGGCATCTCTTCACCCAGGTTCTTACAATGGCCTTCATCACCATATCATGATGGCTACTGACGAGTTAAGGCCAATCTGGGCAAACAGTTATATATATTTAACTTTATCCTGGTAAGCAACTACCTATTGTGAACATGATTTGCCCTGATCTGCACTGACGTGGTCACCATTACCTCAGTTAATGAGACTCTTCATAATTGTTAAACAAACCTTCACTTAGATTTTTTTCAAATACTGTCTTACACTGATGCAACTCTACTGAAATTAAGAGAGTTGCACTGATGGAAGAAGAGAAATTGGCCCAATGGAATTACTACAGTGATGATCTTAGCCCATTATGTTTGTTTTTAAGTTAAATCCAATTTTTAAATGTTTTTAAAATATTACATTTAAAAATAATCAAACAGAGCAGGAAGGTGAAGTATAGAACAGCTATTTATGTTCCATGCATGTTAAAGACTGTCTAATAAGAATGCAGTTAGGTTAAAAAATATTCTACATTTGTAAGTTGCACTTTCAGAATAAAGAGATTGCACTACATTACTTGTAATAGGTGAATTGAAAAATACTATTTCTCTTGCTTCCCTGGCCATCAATAATTTGCAAAATTGATCCATACCTTTTTAGCCTTGCTATCGGTATTCATTTGCATATCTTCCATTAATACAGAAGATGATGAAGGAGGGCAATTTCTTACCTGTTATAATTTAGTTTCTCCAAAGTCCTCTTATACCAGCACAGACAAATGGGTTTACTTCCCCCTGTCAGTAGGTGAAGACAGGAAAACAAATTGTTGGTAATATGACCTCCCCTTTTAAGGGGCTTGCTAGCTGACTCCACTTAGTTATGAACTAAGCAGTAAACAACAATGGTCAAATTCACTGGCGTAACTCCACTCAAGATAATGGAGTTGTGCCTGCCTATGCCACCAGTAATTTTTTATCAAAAGCTGAAAACTTCACTCAAAATAAGCTACAACCACCACAAAAGTCAGGTGGGATTTCTAGGTTGGTATAGGAAGACTTGGAGAAACCAAACTAACAGAAATAATGCTTGCTGATGGATATCACCAAAGCAGGACGTATTCAAATGGGAAGATATTAACACATCTGATGAACAACAAGGATATCCATGTCCCCAAGTGCCCTATGTGAAAGCTTGTACAGGACCCTAGCTTCTAAAAGTTCCTCTTTTTAAAAGTGTAAATAAAACTGGGGGAATACAAAGCATAATGATATTACCGGTTAACTCTTCTAGGGCATTTCTCTGGCTTTATATCCAATTCATAATGGTAGATATCAATTTTAGGAATGTCCATTTCAAAGAAGTTGGCCTGTAGTTTGATTGTTCTTCCAGAAGTACCAAAATCGGGTCGAGGAGGAGGTTTAAAGGCATATCCCTGTATTGGTGGTGGCAATGGTGGAGGAGGTGCAAGCACTGAAAGAGAGAGAGAGAAAAAAAAAGCACAAAGTAACATATCACCACAAAAATTGTCCACATTAGGTACATGCAGTGAGAAGAGTAACACACGCAAGCTTCTATACTATTTTATAAATGCATTTTTAAACCTAGTCTTCACTCCTTGCTTTTTTTTAAAATATTGATTTAACAGATGAAAACCTATGTCCTGGGCCAGAAGCCAGCAGACCTTGACTCACCTGTTCCCCAATTGATGTTAACTACTCTGTATACTTCCCAACCCTTTTTATTGAGCAAGGCCATAGGAGGTAGGTTAGCATTCTGTCCTTTTATAGGTGAGTTAACGCAGCACCTGGGAAGCTGAACAAGAACTTCTTTAAGAGCAGGAACTAGGACTCAGTTGACTAATATGGAGGACTTAAAGCTCATTACTTGGCCACAACGCTTCTCACAAAATTAGTATGCTAAGGGCTTGGCTACACTTGCAAGTTGCAGCGCAATAAAGGAGCCCTGGGAACACTAGCTCACTACCCATCCACACTGGCAAGGCACGTAGAACGCTCTGACTCCATGGCTACAGCGCTGCTGGTATTCCACCTTGGCGAATGGAATAACATTTACTGTGCCCCCACTGGAGTGCCGTGGCGCCAGTGCGGATGAGGTGTCGCATTACTGGGCTCTGATCAGCCTCTGGAAACTTCCCATAATCCCCTTAAGTCAAGTGGCCACTCTTCTCATTGTTTTGAACTCACTGTAGGAATGCGGATATGCCATTTGAAAGCTCCATTTCTGACAGTCGGCTGCTTATCTGCTCCGAGCCAGCTAAGTGTGCTCCGAGACAGATTAGTGTGGAATGCTGTGTGAGAGAGAGAGGGGCGGGGGGGGGGGGTCTGCTGCTGTCTGAACTTACAAGACAGCATGCTGACATGCTCTCAGCCCCCCAAAAACCCACTCTGTCTCCCCCCACATACACACAACACACTCCCTGTCACACTCCACCCCACCCACCCCCGCATTTGAAAAGCACATTGCAGTCACTTGCATGCTGGGATAGCTGCCTATAATGCACTGCTCCCAATGCCACTGCAAGTGCCACAAATGTGGCGACGCCAGTGCGCAAGCAGCTGTCAGTGTGGACAGACTGCGGCACTTTCCGTACTGCGCTCTCCGAAGGTGGGTTTAACTCACAGCGCTCTACATCTGCAAGTGTAGCCATGCCCTAAGTCTTTTGTGCTTGGCTTCAGTATTTGCAAAATGGAGCTACTCCCAAATACTGAAGCCAAACACAAAGACCTAGCATTCTAAACTACATTAACAATACTAGTTAAGGTTGTAAAGGTTTCAAAAATAACAAATTCTGGCATTTCCTGGCTTCTAACGTGACGTTGGACAAGTCACTTAAACCTAAACCTTTAAAAGGAGATTTAGGCACCTAAATCAGGCAGAGTGCTGAGCGCAGCAATGCCTAAATACCTTTAAAAATCTGGGTCTTAAAGCAAAATTTTCAGGAGGTAGCCAGTGTGCTCATTTTCTCGGTGTCAGCTTTGAGGCTCAAAGACAATTTTCAGAACCACAGAACACAACTCCTACTGGAGTTAGTATAAATTGAGGTTACTCAGCACCTCTGAAGAACAATTAGGCCACAGGTGTCTCCGTCACTGAGGACCCAACATTAGCAAATTTTGGCCTTAATCTGTCTCTCAGCTCCTCAATTGTAAAAGGGGAATAACAGTACTTTCCAACTTCACAGGAGTGTTATGAAGATAAATTAATTAATGTTTGAGACACCAGATACTACGGTGATGAGCACAATACAAAAGCACAAGAAGATTTTTTTTTTTAAATGTATTTAGGTGCAGCTTTTGAGGTCATATATACAGTCATGAGGATAAGAAGAAATGAAGCAGAGGTTCCTGTGAAAAAGATATGTGGTTCTGTATTCAAAGTTTCATGATGAATCTGTCTATATCTATGGGGGGGGGGCATAATTAAGGTTACCTAGGCACAGAGAACATAATCCGTCACTCTACATTTGTATAAGTTATTATTTAATGAATTAGAAATAGCTTCCCTTTTTACTGTAGCATAAAAATGACGACTGAAGACAAAATAAGAAAGGTCATTGGTTGAAGGAGATAAGTAATGTTTATCAAACAGCAGTTTTAGCCTGGGAAGCAGCTAACCTATATTTATTAATGAAAATAGATACAAATGGTTTGGCTTTACCACCAACAGATGTGAATTGACTTTTGTTTTGGGAAAAAAGATTGAAATCCGTTGATTTAAAGACATTTTTTAGACTACTGCTTTAAACGAAGAATTTAAAACCAAGCCATCCTGTGCAAAATGCACTACAATAATCCAGTCTGGAGTTGACAGGAAACCCAGCCATAAGAGAGCCCTAATTTAAGTACTAAAGTAAGCCAACTTTGATTAATAAGGTGGCAGTATACTGTCCCCAATAAAAAGAGTTATGATGTTTCTTATGAAAAAAACACAGAAAACAAATTTGACCTTTCTACAATAGTTCATCTAGTCCAGGGGTAGACAACCTATGGCACGCGTGCCGAACGCGGCACGAGAGCTGATTTTCAGTGGCACTCACACTGCCCGGGCCCCGGCCATCGGTCCAGGGGGCTCTGCATTTTAATTTAATTTTAAATGAAGCTTCTTAAACATTTAAAAAACCTTATTTCCTTTACATACAACAATAGTTTAGTTATATATTATAGACTTACAGACAGAGACCTTCTAAAAACGTTAAAATGTATTACTGGCACGCGAAACCTTAGAGTGAATAAATGAAGACTCGGCACTCCACTTCTGAAAGGTTGCCGACCCCTGATCTAGTCTATGGAAACCAAAAGATTCACACCTATCAATGTCAAAGTGCTGTAGTTTCTGTGAAAAAGGGAAGTGATAGACGCTAGTATAAAAGTGTTAGCTACATGGCCCATTTAAAAAGTCTTAGGAAACTTCAAATTACATTATTCCACAAAAAAGTGCTATAGAAAAATTGAACAGCACACAAATTACAATCAACATTTAGGAATTCTACTCTAACCCAAAAGACAGACTTTATGTAGATCTTCCCCACCCCCCACAATTAAAATGGAAATCCTGGTGCAACCTTAACTGTGGTGGCAATACCACTCCATCAGAATATTGTTGCACAACATTAGAGCCAGGAGTAGAGTTAGTGGAACACAGTGGACTCATTTGGCCAAGAGGTTCCCAATACACAGTGCCCTACAACATGAGCTTCTTTTAGATTTTCAAAATGCTCTAAAATCCACATGTATACAGAGATTAGTACATCCTGACAACAGCTTTCAGAGGTGTGAACTCATCCATTCACCTTATTAGGTGTTCTCCTTCTCCCCACTCCGAAGTCTGCCTTTGTCTCAAAAATGAGTATTCCTCACCAGGGAATATCTTGTATCTTAAATTTGTGTTTTTAAACCCAGAAAGTACAGAGTTATTTTACCTTAATTCCTTATGTCCTGATTTCCAGATGTTTAAATACTGGTGCCTTTGACGTTTGAGGCACTGCTGGTCAACCATAACTCTGCATTAACTGTGGTTTTTGGCAATAAATTACTCCAATTTCTATTTAGACATGCCCTTAGTTCAATTAGAAATGTTCCAAACTAGTTATGCCTAAGGATTTGTCTACACAATGAAATTTATCTGAATAGTTATTGTGACAGATATGGCAATTTCCTCTAACACCCGGGGCAAATCTTACTGAATTAAGTTAAAACAGTATTCAGTTAATTATAAGTATTTTAGTTCAAGATATTAAAAATGCAAATGTTGATGTATAATTGTGGAATCGTATGCAACTTCTTTAAGGGGGAGGCAGGACTAATGTAAACCCTGGCAAGTGTTAGGAGTTTCAAAGAACTCTCTTAAAGCAAGATCAAATTCTCAGTTGAGTAGGTTTCCTAGGAAATACTTGGGAGGAAGGGAATGCAAATTACCCATCTCTGGACCCATTTTTTGAAGCTGTGCCCCGCAGAAAAACCCATTGTCTGCTAGCATCTGTTAGATGAGAAAAGACCATCTACACTAGGAAATTAGGTCAGTATAACTATGTTGCTCAGGAATGTGAAAAATCCACACTCCTGAGCAATCCAGTTAAACCAGCCTAACCCCAGGTGTAGACAGTGCTAGGTTGATGGGAGAATCCTCCCGTTGACCTAGCTGCCACCTCTCGGAAAGGCTGAGTACCTACACTGATGGGAGAAACCCTCCTGCTAGTACAGATAGTGTCTTCACTGTAGCAATGCAGCTGTGCTGTCGTAGCAGTTTATGTGCAGACAAACCCCAAGACTTGAACGAGAAAAAGAAGGAACTCTCAGATTCATAGGCATACTTGTTCTGAGCTAACAGCTATTATGAATTTTTGACAACAGAAAAAACCCTAGGTGGGATCTGAAGGATTTTTCACCGGCCAGAGCTCTTATTGGAGTCAGGGAGTGATATCTGGAAATCTTATTAAACATATGTGTAGATTCTTTTATTGTTTTTAAGATGTTTTCTCTGTAATGCTTTTACTTTAAGAATAAATAAGAATGGCCATACTGGGTCAACGATCCCTCTAGCCCAGTATCTAGTGCTCCAGAGAGAATGAACATAACAGGTCAATTATCAAGTGATCCATCCCTTGTCATCCAGTCCCAGCTTCTGGCAGTCAGAGGTTAAGGGACACTCAAAGATAGGGTGGCATCCCTGACCATCTTGACTGACCAGCCATTGATTGACCTATCCTCTGTGAACGTATGTAATTAGTTTTTGAACCCACTTATAGTTCTGGCCTTCACAACATACACTGGCAACGTGTTTCACAAATTGACTCTCTGCATTCTGTTTGTTTTAAACCTGTTGCCTATTAATTTCATTAGGTGACCCCTGGTTGTTGTGTTATGTAAAGAGGCAAAAAACGCATTCTTATTCAGTTTCTCCACACCATTCATGATTTTATAGACCTCTATCACGTCCCCTCTTAGTCGTCTCTTTTCCAAGTTGAATATTCAGTCTTTTTAATCTCTCCTCATATGGAAGCTGTTCCACACCCCTAAACATTTTTGTTGCCCTTCTCTGTACCTTTTCCAATTCTACCATATCTTTTTTAGATGGAATGACCAGAACTGCACACAGTATTCAGGGTGTGGACATATATAGTGGCATTATATTTTCTGTCTTATTATCTAGCCCCTTCCTAATGATTCCTAACATTATTAGCTTTTTTGACTGCTGCTGCATATTGAGCAGATGTTTTCAGAAAGCCATCCATGACCAACCCCTTTCTTGAGTGGTAACAGCTAATTTAGACCCCATCATTTTGTATATATACACAATAGTTGGGATGAAGTTTTCCAATGTGCATTACTCTGCCTTTATCAATACTAAATTTCATGTGCCATTTTTGATGCCCAGCCACTCAGTTTTCCAAGTTTCCTTTGTAACTTCACAGGCAGCTTTGGACTATCTATCTTGGGTAATTTTGTACTGTCTGCAAACTTTGCCACCTCAATGTTTACTTTTTCCAGATTATTCATGAATATGTTGAACAGCACTGGTCCCAGTACAAATCCTTGAGGGAGCCCACTCTTCACTGTGACAACTGACCATTTATTCCTACCCTTTATTTCTATCTTTTAAGCAGTTACTGATCCATAAGAGGAACTTCCCTCTTATCCAAATTGCCTCCCTTCGATGAGGGACATTGTCAAAAGCTTTCTTGAGTCCAGTATGCTATCCACTGGATCGCTCTTTTCTAAAGTTTGCTGACCTCCTCAAAGAATTCTCAGAGATTTGTAAAAGGAAAATATGCCTCAAAGCTGTATTGACTCTTCCCCAACATATCATGTTCATCAATGAAGCTGATAATTCTTTATTAAGATGATGTTAAAAAAAAAAGTGAATGGTACAGAGTTTAAGCATAGAAGTTTCTGGTTATCAGGGAATAACATACAGATTATCGAGGGTGCAAAGTTTGGTTTAAAATCGGGTGGCATAAGGAATACATAATCTGCAGTATCCCCAACTGGAGGTAAAAGGTTGATGGGTCAAAGTACAGACATTGAGATATGAGGGTATGAAGTTCATAAAGTGGCTATGTTCGGGTGTGGAGTATAATGAGTGAATATGATGATGAGGATGGACTGACCCTCATTTGGTGAGATTTGATGTTCAGGGAGTTTATGGTTCCAGTTCATATGATCCAACGGAGAAAAGTCTCTTGATCCTTTTCTCGTAGTAGAAGAACGACATCACTCTGGCAATTAGCCTGGTACTGAAGACAGGCTTGGCAGCCTATAATTGCCAGGTTGCCTCTGAAGCCTTTTTTAAAAATTGGCATATTAGCTATCTGACAGTCATCAGGTAAAGACACTGATTTAAGTGATAGGTGACATACCACAGTTCTTTCAAAACTGATGGGTGAATACCATCTGGCCCATGGTTTAATTTATCAATTTGTTCCAACAGCTTCTCTACTGACAACTCAATCTGGGACAGTTTCTCATATTTGTCACCTAAAAAGAATGGCTCAGGTGGGAGAATCTCCCTCACAACCTTTGTAGTGAAGACACATGCAAAGAATTCATTTAGCTTCTTCACAACAGTCTTGTCTTCCTTGAGTGCTCCTTTAGTACCTCAATTCACCAGTGGCCCCACTGATTGTTTGGCAGGCTTCCTGCTTCTGATGTACTTTAAAACAAACAAACAAATACCCTACTGTTAATTTATGTCTTTTGCTAACTGCTCTTCCAATTCTTTTGGGCCTGCTTAACTACACTTTTAGACTTGACTTGCCAGAATTTATATTCCTTTTTATTTTCCTCACTAGGATTTAACTTCCAATTTTTAAAATGACTTTTTGCCTTTAACTGCCTTTTAGTTCGTTGTTTAGCCATGATGGCATTTTTTGGTTCTCATACTGCTTTTATTTTGTTTATTGTATACATATAGCTAAAGTCTCTATTATGATGATTTTAAAAAGTTTCCACGCAACTTGCAGGCAGTTCACTCTTGTGACTGTTCCTTTTCATTCCCATTTAACCAGCCTCCTCATTTTTGTGTAGCTCCCCTTTTTAAGTTAAATGCTCCTTCGGTGGGTGTCTTGGCATTCCCCACACCCCCAATAAGGATGTTAAATTTAATTACATTATGATCACTATTACCAAGCAGTTCAGTTATTTCACCTCTTGGTGATCCTGTGTGCCACTTAAGACTAAATCAAGAATAAATAATTTAATCTCCTCTTCTGAGTTACAGGCCTAGTTGCTCCAAGAAGCAGTCAGTAATGGTGTATGGAAATTGTTTCTCTCCATCCCTTCCTAAAGTGACATGTATCCAGTCAATATGAGGATAGTTGAAATCCCCATTATTACTGAGTTTTCTGTTTTTGTAGCCTCTCTAATCTCCCTGAGCATTTCACAATCACCATTCTAGTCATATAGTCAGCAGTATATTCCTACTGCTATATTCTTATTATTTAAGCATGGAATTTCAATTCATACAGATTCCATGGTACTTTTTGATTCATTTAAGGTTTTAACTATATTTGTCTCTATTCTTTCTTTCACATACAGAGCCACTCCCCCACGAGTGCCATCTACTCTGTCATTCCTATATATTTTGTACTGTAGTATTACTATGTCCCACTGATTATCAGGTTTCTGTGATGCCTACTATCTCAATATCAGGCACTCAAGTTCACCCATCTTAGTATTTAGACTTCTTGCATTTGTATACAAGCATTTTCAAATTTGTCAATATCTGTCTGCTTTCATGTGATGTAACTGAATGGGACTCTTTTTTGTTTGCCTTTTTCTCTTCAGTTCCTACCTGTACTTTATATCCTAGGAAAACGGAAAGGATAGAAGTTGATACAGTAACCCTGTTAATAAATCCTCCCTAAGAGACGTGCCTGTCCAAATTGTGTGCTCCTTCGAATCTGTTGGCTTTCCCCCAGCTTAGTTTAAAAACTCCTCTATGACCTTTTTAATTGCACATGCCAGCAACCTGGTTCTGTTTTGGTTTAGGTGGAGCCAGTTACAAGATACAAGGCCAGTTACGCAGGTAAAACTTCAGGGTCTCAATGTGTGGATGAGGTGATGGTGTCGGGAGGAGGGATTTAGTTTTATTAGGAAATGGGGAACATTTTGTGAAAGGAGGACCCTATACATGAAAGATATAGGGTCCTCCTTTCACAAAATGTTCCCCGTTTCCTAATAAAACTAAATCCCTCCTCCCGACACCATCACCTCATCCACACAATGAGACCCTGAAGTTTTACCTGCGTAACTGGCCTTGTGTGTGGAACTGGGAGCATTTCACAGAATGTCACCATGGAGGCCCTGGACTTTAATCTCTTACCTAGCAGCCTAGGTTTGGCCTCTTGGATGTCTCTCCTACCTTTCCCTACATCACTGGTACCTACATTTACAACAACTACTGGCTCCACCCCAGCATCGCACCCAAGTCTGTCTAGATGTCATGAGAGGTCTGCACTTCACACCCGATAGGCAATTCACCATGTGGTTCTCCTGGTCATCACAAATCCATCTACATTTCTAATAATTGACTCTCACATTACTATTACCTGTCTCTTCTTAATAACAGGGGTCCCCTCCCCTGGATAGGTATCATCAGTTTGAGAGGATACCATGACATCATCTGGAAGGAGGGTTCAACTATGGGATTGTTTTCCTCCACTGCAGCTTGAGGTTCTCCTTTCTCAAGACTTCCATCCTCCTCAACAGCACAGAGGCTGTCAGACTGATGATAGGACTGCTCTACTATGTCCTGGAAAGTCTCAGTTTTGTACCTCCCTGTCTCCCTTACTTCCTCCAGTTCACTCTGGTCTCAAGAGCCCGAACTCAGTCTCTGAGGACCATGAGCTGCTTGCACCAAATGCACACATATGCCACTTGCCCACAAGGCAGGTAATGATACATGTGCTGGCTTAGAAAGAGCTGTGTGGTAACGTATAGCTGTGGCATTTACCCTCTTGATAGCGTTTGAAAAGAAAGCAAAGCAGCAGAACCAGCCTGTTTAGGCAATCTGACTTTGCTGGGGAATTCACAGTGTAGACAGGAAACTGTGCAATCTGGGAATACCGGTCAGGAGGGAGAGAGATGCATGTCTCCACACAGGAAAGGTGATGGCTAGGGAGCCAGAAACTTAAGAGTGGGTGCCATTGTCGCTAAGGGTGCCTTTCCCCTGAGGGGGAAAACACAGATGCAGTTGCCTTCAACTGTCACAGTTTTACCAGGATAATTATGACGGTAAATTTCCAAGTATAGACATGCCCGAACTTGTATTTAATAGTTAGATGATGTTTTCTCAGCTTGTAAAGGAAATTTTAGAGTTTGGTTAGCAAGATCTGGGTGAGTGGGTTGGGTGACCTTATTTAATATTTTAATGTCCAAATTAAAGGGACGAAACAATTTTAGGAACCTTCAAAATAAAGTTTCTTTATGCAGTGAAAGATCTTGCTATCTGGACGGTATTAATTTTCTCAGCCAATAGAGCAGAGGCATCTCCTATGGAAGAGCAGTGCAGACGTCTCCATATACATGCAGCAATATCTGGGGTGTGGCAGCTACCTTTAGTGTCATTTCAACAAAGAAGTTTTTTGCAGCTGTAGCAGTTTAAAAGAATTCTAGCAGTGTTCTTTTCATATTTAGTTCTGCAGTTTAATTTTTGCTTATTTGAGATAATAAAAGTGAACTAAACAAGCAAAGAGTCCTGTGGCACCTTATAGACTAACAGAAGTTTTGGAACATGAGCTTTCGTGGGTGAATACCCACTTCGTCACCCATGAAAGCTCATGCTCCAAAACTTCTGTTAGTCTATAAGGTGCCACAGGACTCTTTGCTGCTTTTACAGATCCAGACTAACACGGCTACACCTCTGATGCTGAGCTAAACAAGTTGCCTGTGTTGCTGTAAGAGAACTTGGAGAAACCAAACTAAGGGCATGTCTAGACTGGAATAAGGAGATGTAGGTAACAAAGACAGGCCCAATTTCACTCCAGTAAGTGCATCTTTATCTGTCTAATCTTTCTATACTATTTGAAACATAGATGTTTTCTTGTTCCCAACTTGCTGCCAGATCAGACTTATGGTACATCCTCTCATTTGCTACATCAAGGCAGGACGATAACCAACAAAAATCTTATTTTAGTACCTTCAGAGGTTCTCCCCTGCCTAGCAAATTTCCCTCTCCACTCCACTAGAGCAATCACCTCCTTCTGGATTAAAGTGAGAGGAGAGCAAGACTTAGAGGGCAAACTTGCAAAGCAGTCAATTGGCCCATCCCAGTCACGCCCTGAGCATACTATCTGGACAGGACTGCATAAGATAAGCTTTCGGATGGCAAGTGCTTAAGGGAGTTCTTTCTGTGCAGTCTTAGGTCTATTTTGTCTAAGCGGAAGAATGGAGAGAGTTGTTCTACCTCTTTTATTGTTCAGATTGATCAGTTTTCTCCTCACCCATATCCACTCTCCTTCCTAACTGCCAATCCTGTCCAAACCTTACTAATTCATTTCGTATGATGGGTTTGGTCACTGGACGACAACCATTTCTGTGCAGTGGTGAGCCACACAACAAAAACAGTTCTCTTACCTATTAATTGTGCTCCGTGGTGTGATGAAACCTGAGCAGACACCCTGGATTGGTCACCACCTGCTTGAGTGACAGATGCGGACAACATACTCATGATCTCCAGGTGAGAAACCAGTGATCACTTGAAGTTATATGTGGAAAATGCACTCCAATTAAAACTGATCCATTTGTCAGAAAACAGATGAGTCTAGCATAGCAGTTCTCTAGCTCTCATTCTCTGGAGTGCTTCATAAGGGTCTGTGAGACTGCATGTCCATCTCTCCTTTCAGCACCTCACCCCCTCAGACTGGTTCTCAAAATGTTTCATTAACTACACGGAAAGGTTCCATGATGGACCTTTTTAAAGATTCATTGGCCAACTCAGTAACACCACCAGACATCTGACAGCGATCTTTGATGTCAACACCTCCAAAACAATTTAAAAAAAACATAGCTGATAAAAGGTCATCCTCTTGCTCATTTTTCTCACCTTTTTAACCTCTCCATTGGCTTCTCATTTTCTACCACATCAAGTTTAAGCTTCTTGACCTCACCTTTAAGGCATCTTACAATTTGTCTTCTCTAGTTATCTGCTCGTGTCTTAAATTTCACCCCTTCACTGCACCAGTGATGCAAGCCACAACCACCACTTGTTCACATCTCCCACAAGAGTCTCTATGTATTCTTCCACCTTGCCCTTCATGCATGGAACACCTTTCCTATAAAGCTACCATATCCTCCTCCTCCAAAACTTTCCTCATTTCTACCATGTACAAGGAGTCAGTGGGAATTACTGACATTTATACAGAGATCATCTAAATGTTAAATTATTCAGACCGTCAAGTTATGAACATAGTGAGTCAATGTAAAACAATTATTTTTAATTTGTCTTTTCTCCTTCTACCCAGCACTTCTCTTCTATTGGTTTGTTTGCTGAATCTTGTTTCAAGCCCAATGGTAAACACTTTTGGGACAGGGAGCGTCCCTTACTTTGTATAGTGCCTAGCCTAAAGGAGCACCAATTTTGATTGGGGACTTTGAATGCTAATACAATACAAATAATGTCTGAGTAACTCCACAATCCCACAGAACATGCATACATGAACATAAGACAAAGATGTAAGACAAAGATGTATACATCAATTTGAACCTGTATTAATGTCTGTCTTACACAACACTGCAAGTCTTAGTAGCTGCTGCTTAGCAGAGTTCTCCTTATCTTTGATAAAATGTTGCAGGTCTTTTTCCTATCTTTCTCTAACAGTCCTTAACAGAAGACTAATGCTACAAAACACCAGGCTGTACTTCTTAGAGAACCGTTTTAAAATACCCAGGCCCATGAAGACTATTTCTAATAAAGAAAAAGGTTTTGTTAAATGCCATTTTCTTGTATAAAAAGTCAGTCAAATATTTTTCACAACCAGTATCTATCTAAGACGACTTATTATATTCCTGTTTTCAAAGTAGTTAAGAGAGCTTTGCCACTGTTTTTCGTGTGAATTTCTTTCTGAAGTGAACTTTTACATTTTAAATCTCAGAATTTCTCCTTAATGGTGCCAGAGAGATCAATCAACTCTCCACATCTACCTATGCTTGCATCCACTTATGGGACAGAATTGAGAAAGGATAATAAACCCTTCTAAGTTTACCTCACTTTTGAACTATCTTAATTTTTCCATCTCCATATGAGAAATTCGTTACTTTGCAGGATTCCAGTATTTCACCCATTGCAATGGCTTTGTTTGGTAGTGTGTGTGTATATATATATATATATATATATATATATATATATACACCCAATTTTATAAACTGAAGTTAGATAAACTAAGCTCTCTTCTATCACTTGGTAAAAATTTCTCTAACATTTCATTAGCACATGTCCTCCTTCCGAACAAAATGGAGTTTGGAGGAATGTTGAGAAGGCAGCTGTTGTCCAGTTCAAGGTACATTCTGACACCCAGAACATTCTGGGTAATTTTCAGTCTTCCTCTTGAGTCCAGAATGCATTGCACAGGGTAAAGAACATTCTGCTGTTATTTAAATCTGTGTCAGTTGGCCATTTTGGACCTCTCAGAAGTCTTTCATATAATAAACTGTAAATTGTTGTTTCAATAACTAATAGATTATTTTAATTGGAGGAACTGTTCCCTCCTGTAGCTCCAGTACTTACAACAGAGGAGGCCTATAAAATCATGAAATATGGGGAGAAAGTGAATAAGGAAGTGATATTTACCCCTTCGCATAACCCAGGAACCATGAGTCACCCAATGAAATTAATAGGCAGCAGGTTTAAAACAAATAAGTACTTCTTCACACAATACAGTCAACCTGTGGAACTCATTGCCAGAGGCTGCTGTGAAGGCCAAAAGTATAAATCGTTTAAAAAAATAAATAAATCAGAAGTTCATGGAGGATAGGTCTATAAATGACTATTAGCCAAAATAGTCAGAGATGCAAACCCATGCTCTGGGTGTCCCTATGCCTCTGACTTCCAGAGGCTGAGACTGGACGACAGAGGATGGATCACTCAATTTAAAATTTTTATTAAAGCTAACATTAAAAAAAAGTATATAATACACAGGTTAAGAAAAGAGAGTGTCTGTACATCTGGGTGTAGTGCTTAGATTATTCACAATACAATGTTTGTTTTAAAAAGTCATAAGATATATATAGAGCATAATCAGCAATAACTCAAATTAAGGTGAATAAATTTAACAATACAGTTTAGATACACCGCTACCTCGATATAACGCCACCCGATATATCCAAATTTGTGTTATAATGCGGTAAAGCAGTGCTCCGGGGTGGTGGAGCTGCACAGTCGGGTGGATCAAGGCAAGTTCAATATAACACGGTTTCACCTATAACGCGGTAAGATTTTTTGGCTCCCAAGGACAGTGTTATATCGAGGTAGAGGTGTATTAGAACCTGAACACTCAGGTACATCACTCATGAAAAGTTATACAGAGAGTTGGTTGTAGAAAGCAAATATAGGAATGAGTGTAGATTGTCCCTCCATAATTGAACATTTAGGGTAGATTGTCCATTTGGAAAATACAATCCACAAGGAAACTATTTCAGTTAATTTCCCACTACCCTCTCTATTCATTCCAACTGAAGCATCTGGCATTGGCTACTGTCAGAAGAGACGATACTAGGCAAGATGGCCCTTCCCCAAAAAAATTATCACAGCATGTCTCTTAAAATAATTTCCAATCTTGACCTAAAAATTGCCAGTGATGGAGAATCCATCCATTGGTAAATTGTACCAATGGTTAATTAATTGCACGAATAAAAAAAAATAGGCCTCATTTTGTTTGAATTTGTTTATCTTCAACTTCTAGCCATTCGACCACGTTAATACCTTTCTCTGCAAGACTTAAGAGCCAATCATCAAATATTTGCTCCCCGTGTAGTTAAGATCAAGTCACTCCTTAACCTTCTCTATATTAAACTAAATAGATTGAACTCATCAATTCTCTACTATATGGCAGGTTTTCTAATCCTTTATTCATTCTTGTGGCTTTTCTCTGAACCATCTCCAATTTATTATCATCATTCTTGAATAGTGGACATCAAAACTGGACACAGTATTCCAGCAGCAGTCATGCCAGTGTGAAATACAGAGGTAAAATAACTTCTCTACTCCTATTTGAGATACCTCTGTTTATAAACGCCCAGTACTGCATTAGCCCTTTTGGATACAGCGTCACACTGGGAGCAGATGTTCAGCTGATTATCCAACATGACTTCCAGATCTGCTTTCCAGATGTGAGAAATGGGGGAGGTGGGGTGCTCCCTTTTATGGACAGCCAGCCAGCTAGCTATAAAATCCCTGTTAGTAGCTGTTCTCTACTTGCTTTACCTGTAAAGGGTTTAAAACATCCATAGGTAAAACGAAGGGAGTGGGCACCTGACCAAAAGAGCCAATGGGAAGGCTAGAACTTTTTAAAATGGGGGGGGGGAAGTTTCCCTTTGTCTGTCTGTGTTGTTCTCCGGAGACAGGGGATGGAGGAAAGACAGGGCTGGAAGTATGCTGTAAATGCTTGGGCCAGGTATGAAAATCATCAGATCATGGAGGGAGAGCTCAGTGGTTTGAGCATTGGTCTGCTAAACCCAGGGTTGTAAGTTCAATCCTTGAGGAGGCCACTTAGGGATCTGGGGCAAAAATCAGTACTTGGTCCTGCTAGTGAAGGCAGGGGGCTGGACTCAATGACCTTTCAAGGTCCCTTCCAGTTCTAGGAGATAGGTATATCTCCAATTATTATATTATACTCATTTTAAACCCCAGATACGTAAGTAGATCAGGAAATGTCTAGGAAGACATGATTAGGTTTCTCTCATTTCTTTATGGCTTGTGGACTCCTCTGTGCTAACTCAAGGTGCTTTTGTTTTGCTTGTAACCTTTAAACTGGACCTAAAGAAGCTATCTTGATGCTTAATCTTTGTAATTGTTTTTTTAAAACCTAGCAAAAAGCCTAAGTTCAAGATGTATTCTCTCTCTTCTCTTAGGGGAGAGTCTGATGATAGAGAATCTCCAGGTTATAGTCAGGAGCAGAGGAATGAGAAGTATAATGTAAGGGCCGGATCAGATGATAAACAGTCACATAAAAAAGAATCTGGCACATCAGAAAAAGGCAGGCTAATAAACAGGGACAAGTTTTTAAAGTGCTTGTACACAAATGCCAGAAGTCTAAATAATAAGATGGGTGAACTAGAATGCCTTGTGATAAAGGAGGATATAGATATAATAGGCATCACAGAAACCTGGTGGACTGAGAGCAATCAATGGGACACAATCATTCCGGGGTACAAAATATATCGGAAGGACAGAACAGGCTGTGCAGGGGGAGGAGTGGCACTATATGTTAAAGAAAGTGTAGATTCAAATGAAGTTAAAATCTTAAGCGAATCCACAGGTTCCATAGAGTCTCTATGGATAGAAATTTCATGCTCTAGTAAAAATATAACAGTAGGGATCTATTATCGACCACCTGATCAGGACAGTAATAGTGATGATGAAATGCTAAGGGAAATTAGAGAGGCTATCAAAATTAAGAACCCAATAATAGTGGGGGATTTCAATTATCCCCATATTGACTGGGAACATTTCACTTCAGGAAGAAATGCAGAGATAAAATTTCTCGATACTTTAAATGACTGCTTCATGGAGCAGCTAGTACGGGAACCCACAAGGGGAGAGGCGACTCTAGATTTAATCCTGAGTGGAGCGCAGGAGCTGGTCCAAGAGGTAACTATAGCAGGACCGCTTGGAAATAGTGACCATAATACAATAGCATTCAACATCCCTGTGGTGGGAAGAACATCTCAACTGCCCAACACTGTGGCCTTTAATTTCAAAAGGGGAAACTATACAAAAATGAGGGGGTTAGTTAGACAAAAGTTAAAAGGTACAGTGACTAAAGTGAAATCCCTGCAAGTCGCGTGGGCCCTTTTTAAAGACACCATAATAGAGGCCCAACTTCAATGTATACCCCAAATTAAGAAAAACAGTAAAAGAACTAAAAAAGAGCCACCGTGGCTTAACAACCATGTAAAAGAAGCAGTGAGAGATAAAAAGACTTCCTTTAAAAAGTGGAAGTCAAATCCTAGTGAGGCAAATAGAAAGGAGCACAAACACTGCCAACTTAAGTGCAAGAGTGTAATAAGAAAAGCCAAAGAGGAGTTTGAAGAACGGCTAGCCAAAAACTCCAAAGGTAATAACAAAATGTTTTTTAAGTACATCAGAAGCAGGAAGCCTGCTAAACAACCAGTGGGGCCCCTTGACGATGAAAATACAAAAGGAGCGCTTAAAGATGATAAAGTCATTGCGGAGAAACTAAATGGATTCTTTGCTTCAGTCTTCACGGCTGAGGATGTTAGGGAGATTCCCAAACCTGAGCTGGCTTTTGTAGGTGACAAATCTGAGGAACTGTCACAGATTGAAGTATCGGTAGAGGTGGTTTTGGAATTAATTGATAAACTCAACATTAACAAGTCACCGGGACCAGATGGCATTCACCCAAGAGTTCTGAAAGAACTCAAATGTGAAGTTGCGGAACTATTAACTAAGGTTTGTAAACTGTCCTTTAAATCGGCTTCGGTACCCAATGACTGGAAGTTAGCTAATGTAACGCCAATATTTAAAAAGGTCTCTAGGGGTGATCCCGGCAATTACAGACCGGTAAGTCTAACGTCGGTACCGGGCAAATTAGTTGAAACAATAGTAAAGAATAAAATTGTCAGACACATAGAAAAACATAAACTCTTGAGCAATAGTCAACATGGTTTCTGTAAAGGAAAATCGTGTCTTACTAATCTATTAGAGTTCTTTGAAGGGGTCAACAAACATGTGGACAAGGGGGATCCGGTGGACATAGTGTACTTAGATTTCCAGAAAGCCTTTGACAAGGTCCCTCACCAAAGGCTCTTACGTAAATTAAGCTGTCATGGGATAAAAGGGAAGGTCCTTTCATGGACTGAGAACTGGTTAAAGGACAGGGAACAAAGGGTAGGAATTAATGGTAAATTCTCAGAATGGAGAGGGGTAACTAGTGGTGTTCCCCAAGGGTCAGTCTTAGGACCAATCCTATTCAATTTATTCATAAATGATCTGGAGAAAGGGGTAAACAGTGAGGTGGCAAAGTTTGCAGATGATACTAAACTACTCAAGATAGTTAAGACCAAAGCAGATTGTGAAGAACTTCAAAAAGATCTCACAAAACTAAATGATTGGGCAACAAAATGGCAAATGAAATTTAATGTGGATAAATGTAAAGTAATGCACATTGGAAAAAATAACCCCAACTATACATACAACATGATGGGGGCTAATTTAGCTACAACGAGTCAGGAAAAAGATCTTGGAGTTATCGTGGATAGTTCTCTGAAGATGTCCACGCAGTGTGCAGAGGCGGTCAAAAAAGCAAACAGGATGTTAGGAATCATTAAAAAGGGGATAGAGAATAAGACTGAGACTATATTATTGCCCTTATATAAATCAATATACTCGAATACTGTGTACAGATGTGGTCTCCTCACCTCAAAAAAGATATTCTAGCACTAGAAAAGGTTCAGAAAAGAGCAACTAAAATGATTAGGGGTTTAGAGAGGGTCCCATATGAGGAAAGATTAAAGAGGCTAGGACTCTTCAGTTTGGAAAAGAGAAGACTAAGGGGGGACATGATAGAGGTATATAAAATCATGAGTGATGTTGAAAAAGTGGATAAGGAAAAGTTATTTACTTATTCCCATAATACAAGAACTAGGGGTCACCAAATGAAATTAATAGGCAGCAGGTTTAAAACAAATAAAAAGAAGTTCTTCTTCACGCAGCGCACAGTCAACTTGTGGAACTCCTTACCTGAGGAGGTTGTGAAGGCTAGTACTATAACAATGTTTAAAAGGGGACTGGATAAATTCATGGTGGCTAAGTCCATAAATGGCTATTAGCCAGGATGGGTAAGAATGGTGTCCCTAGCCTCTGTTCGTCAGAGGATGGAGATGGATGGCAGGAGAGAGATCACTTGATCATTGCCTGTTAGGTTCACTCCCTCAAGGGCACCTGGCATTGGCCACTGTCGGTAGACAGATACTGGGCTAGATGGACCTTTGGTCTGACCTGGTACGGCCTTTCTTACGTTCTTATGTTCTCTTTTTGTTCTTAATAAAATTAAAAAAAAAAAAAAAAGGGAACAGGATTGGATTTTTGTGTCCCTATGAGGTTTGTGCATATGTTGTTTAATTAGCTGGTGGCAACAGCTGGTTTCCTTTGTTTTCTTTCTCAGCTCTTCCGCAAAGGGGACATGAAAGGGCTTGAGGGTACCCTCAGTGATGAGCTGCCAAAATATTAACAACCAGTTCCCTCCTCCCCCCCCGGGGGGGGGGGTCGTGCCCCATCCAACCCCTCATGTTTCTTGACACACACACCCCGGGACCCCTGACCCATCCCCCCCTTCCCTGTCCCCTGACTGCTCCTTGCCGCCCCACCCAACCCCTCCTCTCATTCTCGATGGCCCCCCAGAACCCCTACCCCATCCAGGCTCTATCCAACACCCCCTCCCTGCTCCCCTTACCTTGCTGCCTGGAGATGGGGGCCCAGCTGGGCTGGGGCTGGAGATGGGGCCCGGACCGGCTGCCCCGCCCCGCCGCCCAGCCCTCCCTGGCCCCGGCGGCCCCGCCGGCCCGCCGCCCAGACCCCCTTTGTAGGCAGGGGATGGAAAGCAGGATTTGATTGGCAATAGAGATCATGATGGATTGCGGCCAGGCAGCAGTGGCTGGAGGACATAATGATGGCCAGAGAGGGGAACTGATGAGGAAGACTGGGCTGGGATCACAGTAGGGAGCAAGGAAGTATGACAGGCTGTAAGGAGAAGAGGAGGCCAGGCAGAGAGTCAAGGAGACAGAGGTCCATGTTTCAGGAGAAAACAGAAGACGACAAATTAGCAACCCTTTGCCTTTCCCAGCCTACAAACCTTCCGTGGCTTGTTAGAAGGTATGTCTACACTACAAGGGCTACAGTGACTCAAGCCTGGTCTACACTAGGCGTTTAAATCAGTTTTAGGAGCGTAAAACCGATTTAACGCCAAAACCGTCCACACTAGGAGGCACCTTATATCGATTTTAATGGCTCTTTAAACCGGTTTCTGTACTCCTCCCTAACGAGAGGAGTAACGCTAGTATCGGTATTAACATATCGGATTAGGGTTAGTGTGGACGCTGATCGACGGTATTGGCCTCCGGGAGCTATCCCACAGTGCACCAGTGACCGCTCTGGACCGCAATCTGAACTCGGATGCAGTGGTCAGGTAAACAGGAAAAGCCCCGCGAACTTTTGAATATTTCCTGTTTGCCCAGCGTGGAGCTCCGATCAGCACGGGTGGCGATGCAGTCCGAAATCAAAATAAAAAAAAGAGCTCCCGCATGGACCATGCGGATGTGATCGCTGTAAGGGCAGGCAAATCCGTTCTATCCGTTCTATCAGCGCTCCGTTACAGAAGATGAAATTCAGAATCCTTTTTTAAAAATCTCCAGACAGACGCCATAGCAGGGACTCAGCGCACTGCAGCGTGACAAGCGTAACGGAAAGCCAAAGAATCAAATGGATGCGCATGGACTGGAGGACTGAAGCTATCCCACAGTTCCTGCAGCCTCCTAAAATTATTTGCATTCTTGGCTGAGCTCCAAATGCTTCTAGGGTCAAACACAGTGCCCGCGGGTCAGGGCATAGCTTGGCAATCTACTCACCCACCCCCCACCCACCCCCAGAAGCGAAAGGTAAAACAATCCTCTGACTCTTTTACATGTCACCCTATCTTTACTGAATGCTGCAGATAGACGCGATAGTGCAGCACTCAACACCAACATCCTTGCTCCCCCCCCGTCATGGGCGGCTGATGGTACAAAATGATGGAAATCCATCCTCATCATCAGCATAATCTGATTGTGCAAAAAGATGGAAATCCATCCTCATCATCAGCCTCAGCTGATGGTACAAAAGGACTGGTAACCGTCCTCGTCATCAGCCTATTGGCCCTAATTTTTTCTGGTGGATGGATGGTGCAATATGGCTGGTAACCATCCTCATCATAGCAACAGGGGGCTGAGCTCCATCAGCCCCCACCCTTCATGTGTAAAGAAAAGATTCAGTTGCCCCTGGACTAGCAGTGGGATGCTGGGCTTCTCTCCTACACACTGCTTAATGTCCTGTCTGGACTATCATAGCAGCTGGAGGCTGCCTTCCACTCATTTCTCACTAACAAGTCAGTGTGTCTTATTCCTGCATTCTTTATTAATTCATCACACAAGTGGGGGGACAATGCTACGGTAGCCAAGAAAGGCTGGGGGAAGAACGGAATCAACAGGTGGGGTTGTTACAGGAGCACCCCCTGTGAATAGCATACAGATAATAATTTCTGCGGGCTCTGACACAGAGCAGGTGGTTCTCTAGCACACTTGCCTATATTAGGCAGCACTGATTCTATTTTTAGATACCAAAAAGGAGGGATTGACTCAGGGAGTCATTCCCAATTTTTGCTTTTGCGCCCCTGGCTGATCGGCCAGGGGCACTTATGACAGCAGCCAATGGTACAAAACGATGGAAGGTACAATATGGCTAGTAACCACTCTTGGCTTTTGCGCCCCTGGCTGATTGACCAGGGGCACTAGCAGCAAATGGTACAAAAGGACTGGTAGCCATGATCATCCTCAGTTCCAATTTATGGAAGGATTTGGATGGTGCAATATGGCTAGTAACCATCTCTGCTGTCATGCAAAAGCAAAAGCATGCTTCTGTGTAGCGCTGCTGAATCGCCTGTGTGAGCGGCATCTAGTACACATACGGTGAGAGTCACAAACGGCAAAAAAAGCTCCATGATTGCCATGCTATGGCATCTGCCAGGGCAATCCAGGGGAAAAAGGCGCGAAATGCTTGTCTGCCGTTGCTTTCCCAGACGAAGGAGTGACTGACGACATTTACCCAGAACCACCCGCGACAATGATTTTTGCCCCATCAGGCACTGGGATCTCAACCCGGAAGTTCCAAGGGGCGGGGGAGGCTGCGGGAACTATGGGATAGCTAGGGAATAGCTACCCACAGTGCAACGCTCCAGAAATCGACGCTAGCCTCGGACCATGGACGCACACCACCGATTTAATGTGTTTAGTGTGGCCGCGCGCACTCGATTTTATAAAATCTGTTTTACAAAACCGGTTTATGCAAATTTGGAATAGTCCCGTAGTGTAGACGTACCCACAGCTATAGCATTGCAGCTAAGCCATTGTGGCATAAACACTCTCTACAGTGACAGAAGAGTTTTTTCCA
Source organism: Mauremys mutica (assembly GCF_020497125.1). Lineage (NCBI taxonomy): Eukaryota > Metazoa > Chordata > Testudines > Geoemydidae > Mauremys > Mauremys mutica. Next base: position 13,019,825 of record NC_059073.1, on the reverse strand, counting down.
TTGCTGTTGTAAATAAACCTATTTGAGAGGCAGCAGCTAGGACAAAAAATAATTCTTCTGACAGCCTAGCTGCACGTTCAATGGGGGTTAAATCAACTTATCTACACTGCACAAAGCATGAAAATTTTCATGGGCCTGTAGCGAGATTGATCTATGTTTTAGGTGTACAGCAAACTTCAGAGCTATGGCAAGGGGAAGAGGCAGCAAAATACTAATGCTTCCCCATGCCCTTTCCTCATAAAAGTTTGCTCTCTTCCTCAACACCCCCACCTGAATACACTACTCCCAGCACACTGGTCCATTCACCCTGGGTAGGCAGGTCGCATACATGCTTATCTCCCTGCCTTCCTGCCAGTGCTGCTGAAGTGGGGTAGATTGGCTAAAGAACAGCTCTTGCAGTGCAGGAAGAGGCGGTAGGGGAAAGAACTTATTTCCCTACTTTCAAAAGTTTGTTGGCTAAAGAAGGGGTTATTGTGTTAAAATATAGAGATTAATTCAATCATGGCAGTGTGAAATAAAAGGAATTTTAATCTTGTTTTAAATGCAATTCTCAATGCTACCTTAATTACAAAATTACTACATTGTTAGATTAAATTGAATCAATGATTAAAGTTTCAAACCTCACCAAAAGAAGAGGGTGGGTGCTTATTAGATCCCTCAAACACTCTTTATTCATTTGCTACTTCGTTTGAGAAGGGGAAGAAAATGTACATTAGCCTGTTTGTTATCTCTGGCCATGATAGTTCATTCACTTTTTTCTATACCTTAAAAACAATCTTTTTTTGGGGGGGGGGAGGGGATTAAGGCCCAGCTTTTTTAAAGGTATAAGTGTTGTTGCACTCAATGTAGCAATGCTTAGCTGACTTTGGTGCCTAAGTCACTTCTGAAAATGAGACATAAGCATTGCAACGCTGAGTGCAAGAGTGCCCAAACACCCGAAACTAGGCCTAAAACAACAAGCAAATTAACCACCTGTGACAGATCTGATTTTTGTGGGAACAAAAAAAAAAAATCAGGATTAAAGCAAAATTGTCTATATCTATAAGGACCAACTGTTTCTTTCTCTGTTCAGAATCTGCTATTCCACCATTCTATAAGATGGAAGAATCAAGTATATTAGTTTTGCTAGAATAAAATCCCAATTTCTGCCTCCTGAAGACCTTTCCCCACCCATCAATGGGAGGGACAGGGCCTCTGATGGCTTTGTTTTGTTTACTGAAATGCTGGCATTATGTCAGAAGAGACAAATATTCCACCAAAAAATCTTCACCTCTGCATTTAAGCTTTTAAAGCGTCTATTCTTGGGACTGAGGACTAAATGCTCAACAACTATGGCAATGTGCACAATGTGAAAACCTAGAACAGGGGTCAGCAACCTGCAGCACATGTACCAAAGGCGACACGTGAGCCGATTTTTAGTGGCACACTGCTGCCAGCTGTAGCCCCGGCCGCCCGTCCCGCTTAGCCCACTGCCCGCCTGGATGAACAGAATCCTCGGCCGTCAGCGGGCTGAGCGAGGCCGGTGGCCAGCACCCCGGCTGACGGAACCCCAGACCGGCCACCTGATGAGCTCCTCGGGGTTCCGGCCACCAGTCCCGCTCAGCCCACTGCCAGCCTGGGGTTCCAGCCGCCGGCCCTGTGCCATTCAGGGTTCCAGCCACTGGCCCCACTCAGCCTGCTGCTGCCCTGGGATGCCAGTCCCGCTCACCTCACTGCACTATTATTTACTTTACATACAATAATAGTTTAGTTATAGAATACAGGAGAGCAGACTTTTCAGAGTTTTTAAGCTTATTTTCCACTCTTTCCCTGTAATTGCCTTTTCTACATTATAGAAGAATAGGGTCCAAAAGAATGTTGAGTTTCTAGGTCTTCCCCACTCACATAATGTCAAACACTTAAAATTACTTTAGGTGGTGATTAAATCCACAAAAGGATCCCTCTGTAAGAGATGCATTAAAAGTAATGCCTGCCTTCCTAATTGAAAGAGCCTTGTGCAAGGGCAAGGTGAATTATAGTTAAAATATAATCAGTTTTTAACTCCGAATTTCCTAACTTCAAATAAAGCTCTACACTTTTAATATGTTGTATTGAATCTTTTTAGATAGTGAAAGCAATTGTGGGCATGTCTTTAGTTTACAGGAAACCCACTCATATGTAACGCTGTTTTCAAGAGATAATGTTGTGGTTTTCTACATCACTGTACAGAGGCAGTAAAAAGAACCTTCTATAATAGAATATTTTCAGTACAGGATAAAACTGTATTCTTTATTGTGATAATTATTCTATGATAAATTTTCCCCTATTTTCAGTACTATTTATTTTCTTGTTCTGTACCTGCTGAATTTCTCTGGGACCTAGCCAGAGCTCTAGGCACTACTATAATACTATTTGGTATCAAGTGAACTCCAGTTCATGCATCTCCACTAATCTCAATTGTGACAATATAGCAATAGGACTCAAGTGGCCGGGTCCCAAATCATTTAGGGCTTTATGGGCTAAGACCAGCACCTTGAAGTCCACCCTTAAACTTAATGGAAGTCAGTGCAACTCTGAGCACTGATCTTCTGAATTGTCCTAGTATGTAGCCCAGGGGTAGGTGCTGGATGATGGATGTGCTCCCTCAACTACAGGTACAGATTTTAAAAAATTAAAGCTAATGTTAAAAAAATTATAAAATACATAGGTTGAGAAAAAGAGTGTCTGTACATCTGGGTATAGGGCTTAGATTATCCACAAATACAAAGTTTGTTTTTAAAAGTCATATGATACATAGAGTACATAAATCAGCAATAACCCAAATTTAGGTGAATAGATTTAACAATACAGTTTAGATATTAGAATCTGAATACTTGGGTTCACCACTCATGAAAAGTCATACAGCAATTTGGTTGTGGAAAGCAAAGTATATCAATGAGTGGAGATTGTCCCTCAGTAACTGAGAATTAGGTTGGTTGTCCATTTGCTACACTTTCAAGCTCCTTCAGTTGGTGCCCCCAATATCACTTCAGTCTTATCTGGATTTAGCCTCAGCCAGCTCACCATCATCCACACTCCAATTTTATAAAACACTGGAATACTTGTTCCTCTTTACCATCCAGGTCTGTTGTAACCCAAGTGTGGATCTGGGTTTCATCAACATACTAAATACACTGCAGTCCGGGCGTGCAAGTCACTTCCTGTATAGCACCAGGATACAGCACTTGAAAAGTTCAGTATGCAGACATTGATGAGATTCTGCTCAAGATTCCATCACCAGTTTTACTATTACTTTTTTTTTTTTAATATTAAAGTAGCAATTGAAGGCCCCAATCAGGATTGGATCCCCTTTATACTAGACAACGCACAGACTAAATTGGACAGTATCTTCTGCAATTTAATTTACGACAGGAAACAATGATGGCTATAAGAAACAACAGTGGTTTTAGGGACTAGTATGGGGAAGGCAACCCACATGTGAGTAGCAGCATGAAAGAAACCATAAATTGCTTGTAGGAGAAGCAAGCAAACAAGTGACAAGCCCTGGCACCATTGGCAGAATGAGAGGGCCGGCTGATGCAATAAGTTAAGAGAATAGATGGGTTGGGGATAGGGTGGAGAGGTTATGAATTCTCTTTAAAAAAAAAAAAAAAAAAAGACTGGACAAGGAGCTTGTATTCAATGTAGTCAGTGGAGGGATTTCTAGTAGGGTGAAGTGGTTAGAGCAATAGCCTACAAGATGATTGCTGCAGCATTCTGAATGGAAACCAGGGAAGCAAAGTGGTTGTTTACAATGCTAGAGAAGAAGTTGCAGTAACCAAAATGGGAGATCAGGCTCTGGGTTAGCTTTTAATTGTGTTGTCCAAGGTAAAAAGGTACGATCTTAGAAGTGTTATAACAGAAGAAGTGGCAAGACTTGAATACGGCCTAGATGTGAGTGTCTAGAAAGAGGGAAGAATCAAACAGGACATCCAGGTTGTGCATATGAACACTTCAGAAGATGGTGGTGCCATCAATGGTTAGGGAGAAGCTTGTGAAGGAAAAAGAAGAGCCCAGTTTTGACCACGTTAAGTCTAAGTTGAAGGCAAACCATCTTAGCCATTCTGCATCACCAAGCACCCATAAACCATGGTAATTATGAGAACAAAGCCAGCAGAGAGGCTGCTTTGAAGCCACTATAATCAGAGGAGATCAGAATAATGTTACACAATCCTCCCAAACCACCTATGGACTGTTCCAACAGCTCAACTGTCTTCCTCTGAGCTGTCTGGAATCTCATGTTTCTTCAACCTCCAAGAGTTTAAAATGTATACAAAATAAGTGGTATACATTAGTTTCTATATCCTATCTCATGACAGAAGAATAAGGGAGCATTCACCGGAACTTAATAGCAGCAAATTCAGATTTGATAACAAAAAATTATTTTCACACAACACATGAGACTGTGGAATTCAATACCAGAGGATATCAGTGAGGCCAAGAATTTAGCAAGATTGATACAGAGACTGAACATTTATATGGGTAACAAGAATACCCAGAGTTATAATAGTAACTGCTAACACCAAAACAAGTTTTTGAAGGGATACAAAGACAAGTTATCCAATATCCACCTACAGCACAGTTTCTTGTGCACACCTTCCCCTGAGTCTTCTGCTGCTGGTCACTGTTAGAGAGAGAATATTGATCCAGTATGGCAATTCCTACATTCTTAAGGCCTCATTTAGCTACATGATAAAGTTGCATCAGTTTAACTTAAATTGTTTTTTAAACTGATTTAGTTAAACCATGGAACCCTATGTGAACTCTTATTTCAGTTTAGCTTAAATCAGATTCCTTCAAGTTTATATTTGTTTTCTATTTGAACCCATGCTTGCTTGCACGGCTAGAGGCACGGGTTAAAGCTCAAGCTGTGCCTTAGTTCAGGCTGCAACCCATTTGCGGTGAGGATGCAGGCAAGATCACTCAAGTGTTCATAGTGCTCCAATGTCCTTTCCCTCTCCCCCACCTCCACAAGGGGCAGACAAGCTCTCCAGCAATTGACATAACTGACTGGGGAAAAAATCCCACAAAGAACCATGCACTCAGGCACACACTGATGAGAGTAGACACAGTGAAGGCAAATAAATGGGGAAGGGCTTTGCTGCAGGAACACTTGTACTCAGGCTGGACGAACCCAAGTGCTCAGACCTAGATCTTAATCACCCAAGTTAAGCACAGACATACCCTTACTAATATAATATCCTATCTGTGACATTACCAGCTATAATGGCACTTCTTGCTCTCACCTCAACACTAAGCACTGCATCCTTATAAGCCAGTTTATAACAACTGGACCACATGTGGCATTCTAATTTGTGACTCTTGCTCTAGTCTAAGTACATGGCTTAGAGACAAGCTTAACACTGTGGCCCTGTCTACATCAGGAAGCCAAAAGAGTGTTCTACGCCAATATAACTGTAGGAGTTTACACTGGTCCCATAGCCATCTTCTCATGTATATCAATTTTAAACATGGCTCTACCTGGCAACAGCCGGAACTACTAACTATTTCTGTTAAAAACAACATTGGTAGATACCACACATATGTAGTTTCAGCTACATGACACTGAAATTTGTAAATACATCAGACAGGTACTTGTACACCCATGCAGTGGGGGTGGATCAGTACCTTTGGCATAATTTTACTCTCATTCTTCCTTCCAAACCCATCCCACCCATCACAATTTGGAGGACAGGACAAATTATCTAGAAACTAAAACATTGTTTTATTCCTTTTATAGCAAATCTAGCACACAAAAGCATATGTCCTTGTATTTGTTTTAGATGCATACTGAGAAGGCCCCTATTAATTATTTCACCACTAGGTTTGCAGAGATTATATGTCTGACATAAATTTAGTCATAGAACTTCCTGTTATACCAAGCAGATAAGTTATTGAAGCCAGAGAGCAACCAAGTTTCTATTTACAATACTGTACTTTTGGCACAAAAATGTCCTAAGTTTATCACTAAATCAAAGTTCAATCACAAGTAATAAGCATTGGTCAACATCTCCAAGATAATTACACTTCTACTTTCTCTGTACTATAGGGCTTGTCTAGATTGGAAGTGTTACCAGTATAAGGTAGGATAAAATGTAAAGTATTATAGCTATACTTGTATAACTCCTTATGTTGACACACTTATTGCAATATAAAAAAGGGTACACGGGAATTATTCTGGTATAACTCCCACAGTTTAACGATACTAGTATAGCTTCCAACGTAGACAAGCCCAAAGTTTTCAAAACATGCCTGTAAGAGAGCTTGCTTTCATGAAGCTGAAAGATTTGTCTCCTTACAACATTGTTATTACACCCTATTACAACATTTCACATATTTACATTAAACACAATTATACATTTTGTTTCCTGATATTTAGATACATTTATAAAATTAGGTATCTGCACAACAGAAACACTGTTAAAGGGAAGCTTATTGTGTTAAGCAAAACAGACAGCTTCTGTAAAAGATTATACATAAAAATTTCCAATGCTCCCAAGTAATACAAAAAATCAGTGGGACTTAGGATCCTAGTGTCAGTTATGAAAACGGAACTTAAAATGTTCAAGAGTGCCAAAGTCCTATTGACTCTTCATAGTGTTCAGACTCCTGAGTCACTTAGGCAATTTTGAACATTTTACTCTAAACAAATAGATACATGGGACATTTCAATATGATTAGATACAGTAGTATTTGATCTTAAAAGCAAATTCAGTCTATTTAGTTTTGGCCTTGAAATACTTCATCTAACTTTGGGGGGGGTGGCAGTTGGAGTATTTTCCCCAGTACAGTTTTGTGGAACACAGCTCCATATTCTCCTGAGCTGTTTATAGCTATATCTCAGTAAGGCAGACTTGCTTGTGAAGAAAGAAGTGTGTGATTAGTGTTAGTTGCATATAGAGAATAAAAAAAGAAAAAGCATGCTTGAACTACCCTTTTTTACAACTTCCTAAAGTGTCTATATTCAAGGACCTGAATACTCTACAGTACGGTCTGCACCTACCATTTGTGGGAGAGCCTCTATTTTCCAGGGCTTCGGAGCTGTGCTCCGGCTCTGCTCCAGTTCCAGGCAAAAACCTGCAGCTCCACTGCTCCGGAGCTGTTCCGCTCCAAAGCCCTGCTTTTTCTGTCACACATTTCAACACAAGACACTGGAATTTCTGCAGCAGCTTCAGGTAAATTCATAAACTATGTTTTTACTTTAATAAAAAAGGGAATACTGTACTGATTGACTAGAACTATTAAATGAATAATCCAATGTATTTTACTCTGCTCCTAGATACTCCATGCATCCTTTTTATAGCAGCAAGCCTAACTGAACATATGCACATTAGAAAATGCTTCTGCAGAAGTCATCAGTAGGAAAACACCTATGCTAACATTGAAATCATCATGAGGTTTTACAAGTCACAATCCACTGAGATAAACAGGGGTAGTTAAGATCTTTCAAAGCTATTGTTTCAGGATATTTAAGGCTATGTCTACACTAGAGACCTTACAGAGGCACAGCTGTATCCATGCATCTGCGCTGTTGTAAAACCTCCTGTGTAGGTGCTCTATGCTGACAGGAGAGAGCTTTCCCATCAATATAATTAAATCGCCTCTAACGAGTGGCAGTAGCTATGACAGCGAGAGCATCTTCTGCCAACATATCACTGTCCACACTGGCGCTCCTGTCAGTGTAACTTATGTCAGTCAGGTGTGTTTTTTCACACCCCTGAGCAACATAAGTTATACCAACAAAAGTGCTAGTGTAGACATAGCCTCAGACTCAGGCTGTGATTTCACTAGAAACACTGCAGCTGTACTGCTTTTAGTGCTTCAGTGTAGACACTAACTACATTGACAGGACAACCCCTCCCATCACTGTAGTTAATCCACCTTCCCAAGATGTGGTATCTAGTGCTAGGGCTAGGGTTATCCTGTTTTATTTTTTGTATGCAACTAACACTAATCACACACTTATTTCTCACAAGCAAGTCAGTAAACCAACCCACAAGCCAACCAAAGGTTAGGTTGGCTTACTATGACCACTCAGGGGTATGGATTTTTCACACTTCTGAGCAGCACAATTGGGTTGACCTAAATTTTAAGTGTAGACCTGGTCTCAGGAAACCACCACAAAATTAACAATTGGATATTTGAAAGGGAGAGCTTAAGGACTAGAAAGATGGCTATGTCTATGCTTAAGTAGCACCGCTGCAGCTGCACTGCTGTAGATCTTCAGGCCTGGTCTACACTACAGGATTAGATTGACGTAAACTGCCTTGTGTTAACATAGCTGTGGAAGAGTCTTCACTTAAATTTGGATCCTGCCAATATAAGTGCCTCTCTACGCTGATTTAGTAACACCACCTCCCTGAGTGGTTCAGTCATGGTTGATTAAATTAGGTACATGCAGTGACAATGTAGGCACTGCATTGCTTAGTTTGACAGTTACTGACTTTTAGGAGCCATCCCACAATGCCCCACACCGACAATACAAGCACTCCTGGTGAAGATGTGCACTGACAAACACAAAGAGCCATGTATGTGCAAACACAAGCAATTTAATAACTGCACTGGCTGTATGCCGACATAAATTAGGTCCACATAATTTTGTAGTGTAGACATGGCCTCAGTGTAATCACTTACTACTGTGACAGGAGGGGTTCTCCCCTTACTGTGGGTAATCCACCTCTTCCCTGAGAGGCAGAAGCTAGATCAGGGGTTCTCAAACTGGGGGTCGGGACCCCTCAGGGGGTCACGAGGTTATTACTTGGGGGGGTCGCAAGCTGTCAGTCCCCATCCCCAAACCTTGCTTTGCCTCCAGCATTTATAATGGTGTTAAATATATAAAAGTGTATTTAATTTATAAGGGGGGTGGGGGTGGTCGCACACAGAGGCTTGCTATGTGAAAGGGGTCACCAGTACAAAAGTTTGAGAACCACGGAACTAGCTAGATGGAAGAATTCATCTCTCAGGGGCAGCGGTGACACAGAACCATTGAGAATTGGGGGGGGCACAATTTAACGGTTCGGGGGGCAGAGGACCAGCTCAGGCATCACCTTCCAGCTCCACCTCCCTCAGCCAAGGCAGCCGATTGCACTGGATCCTGGGGCCACAGGAACAGGGAACACATGCCTGTGGCAGGAAACTCACAGAAACAAAGTTTCTCCCGTGCCCTTGCAGACACCTCATTGGGGGGAGGCATGCAGACAATGCCTCTAACTTGGGCTGACCACAGGAAACCTGCTCCCAGTGCCTTTCCCTGCGACCCACCCACCCCACCCCACCCTACCAACACACTCCTGTGCCCAGCACAGGGCTGCCATGATCTCCCCGCCATGCCAGGGTTACCTGACACGCAGGCCCCCACCACCACCTCCCCAGTCAGGCTCTCACAGGCAGCTGCCACGCTGCACAAAGGCAGCAACCTAGAGTGGCCACCCTCACCTGGCAGGAGAAGTGCTCTGGTCCCACCTCCTTTGCTCCCTGCCTGGGCACTAGGGAGAAGGGCGAAGCGAGCCGGAAACATGCTGGGGAGGGACAGGAGGGTGCAGCGTGAGAAGGACAGAGTCCCCTTCCCTCCTGGCAGGCCGAGCACAGCAAGGCCAGAAGCTATCCTCTGAGCTATGGTGAAGGGCTGGGAGCAGGAGGGGGAGCAGCACTGGGTGCATCTGGCCCCAGTAGCATTTCATGCAGCACCTGGCCATTGCAGCCATGGGCTCTTTGTGGGGCTTATAGGGTCAGTTCACTCTGAGCCCTGCAAGGGCAGCTCAGAGCTCGCAGAAATCTGGAGGACTAGGGACACATGACCCCGCATCACCTCTGCTCGGGGCGTGGATTTTTCACACCCCTAAGAGAGAGAGCTATCCAGATGTAGCTTTTCAGTGTAGACCAGCCTATGTTTTGTTTTAAATCAAAGCTTAGATTCTGGAGCAAGGGGTGGATTCTATGGTAAATTATATACTTTTAAAAAAAATTATCTATATCTATCACAAGGCCTTCACAATAGTCAAAGTTAGAGGTTAAAAATAACACACACAAAAACAAAAAACGCTACGTCCTTATCATAAGTACACAAGTTATCATGTGTAAGAACCTGAAAAGCATATGCTTAACTCCTGTATGGAATTTTTAGGCTATTTAATAATGAGGGTCTGAACTAGGCTACACAGGTGAAGAGCTAATGTATTAAACTTACCCTCAAAAGATAAGAGGTTAAATTTAACTAAGGCAACCAAGTTGTTGCCAATATTATTGTCAAGAAAGTGAAACACCTAAGATGTAATTATGTACTATTCTGCATTTTGTATACTCATTTTACCTGTGAGAAGTGAAGTACTACGCCATCTTTCTCATTCCTATCATCTAGGGATGGGAGCTGTTGGGCTCTTCCCAGGGAACTTCCTAACCATGGACCCCACTAGTAGGAGCCCCATTCATTTTTCGTATCTGCCTCTAGCTAGGAAGAGTCATTTTAAATATTTCAAGCCCTGGTTTAGTCAAGTCTACAGAAGACTGCGAGGAACTTCAAAAATAACTGAGCAGTGCTATGACAGACTAAATTTGATGTACCCAAGTGCAAGCTAATGCACATTAGAAAGAATAACCTAAAGTACGCAAATAATGATGGATTCTAAACTAATTATACTGACTCAGGAAAGAGACCTAGGCAGCACTGTGGACAGCTCAATGAAAACAGCTGCTCAAAATGCAGCAGCAGTGAAAAAGGCAAAGATGTTGGACTGTATTAGGAGGACAGCACTACTGATATTATAATGACACTGTCTAAATCAATTGTTCACTTTCACCTTGATTACTGTGCTCAGATTTGATCACTCCATTTCAAAAGGGATATAGCAAAAATAGAAAAATTAGAGGCATGAAACTACTTCTCTCTGAGGTAATACTGGAAAGATTGCCTGTTAGAAAGCATGTGTTTTTCCCACTGCCACGTATATGGGGAGAAGGGAGAGGGCTGGTATCTGGGGCTGATAGGTGTTTTTTGTTTTGTTGTTGTTCTGGTTAATTATTCTCTTTTGGCTATGTGATTATCTCATCCCTTCAGGCTGTAGAGCTGGTTGATAAGCCATACTATTAGTGCTGACAATTATTAAAATGTACACCTTAGAAATTTATGAGATATCTAAATCAAAGGTGTACTAACCATGATGGCAGTGAGCTTAGAGTATAAACAGTTACAATGTGCTGTGCATGTAACTAAGACTGTAGGAAGAAATTTAAGTTGGAGAAACATCAATCCCCCAAAAAATTAGTTTTAGAGGCCACAAAATCCATTAGTGCACAGGTCAGCCATTAGGTGTTGTAATTTACATGGAGTCTCCCAACAAGAACAAGCTACTAGGCAACTCCACCAAAACAGACATGAGTCCCTGATTTTTAAGCACATTTGGGAAAAAAAGAGTCCTGTTACACTAAAACTGATAAGAAAAAAGAAAAAAGCTTTTAAGCATTTGCCAGCTTTTAAAATAAAACCCTCTGAATTAGAGTACAAGAACAGCTTCTGACCAATCACACTAACAGAGGAGCAGTTTTAAAAGCAATTTACATGAGTAAATACAAGAAAGATCTCAAAGTTAATTTCAAGTTGACAGAGGAAAACAGAATCTTAAAGTGACAACCCTCCCAAGCATTGCTATAGATGTGTTATTTACCAAATAAAAGGCCATAACTTTGTTTCTATTGATAGACTTAGAGAACCAATGACACATTAAAGAGAACTTAGAAAAACTTGTTTCTCAAACTCTTAGCATGCATTTTCAAATATATCTGTTCTTTCTTATTCTAAATGTGAAGCAATAATCCTGTTTTGAGCAGATTTCATAAACATCAGGTTTAAAAAGAGCAAGTGTCCTAAAAAGAAAGAGACAAAACAATTTATATATAAAATGTAAGCTTTACAGAAATTGTTTCTGAACAGAATTTTCTTTGAAGTATTCTAGGAGGTATCAGGGCACCCTAAACATTGTAATTTAAAGGTTTAGAGATTAGTAATAAAAGATGTAGCAAATTTAATTATTCAAAATATAAAAATTCATTAGTTTAACGAATAGTACTATATTCTCTTGGCTTGCCCTGACCTCCTAGAATGCAGAATTTAAAGACCGTGCATTCAACTTAAAAAAAAAAAAAAAAAAGGACACGATTTTCCTATGGCAGGGTTTCTCAAACAGGGGTCGCCGCTTGTGTAGGGAAAGCCCCTGGCGGGCCGGGCCGGAGCTGTTAGAAGCGGCGGCCAGTAAGTCCCACGGCCCGTGCTGCTTCCAGCGGCTCCCATTGGCCCGGAGCAGTGAACCGCAGCCAGTGGGATCCGCGATCAGCCAGACCTGCGGACGGGGCAGGTAAACACACCGGCCCGGCCCACCAGGGGCTTTCCCTACACAAGCGGCGACCCCTGTTTGAGAAACCCTGTCCTATGGTGTTCTAGAAACTTTCATTTTTGAGTAACATTTTTGTGAGAAAACTAAGTAGTAAAGCATCAGGCTTTCTATCCTCAATTGAAGTGTCACAGCCGGAGTCGACCGCGGCGCTTCCGGAGTTCGAACTATCGCATCTAGATCAGACGCGATAGTTCAAACTCCGAGAAGTCGAACTCGCCGCGTCGACCCGGCGGGTAAGTATAGACGTGGCCCAAGACAAACACTTTGGGAATGAGGACAAAAAGAGAAGCCCCTCATCAAGACACCCTCTCTCTAACCCCTTTTCAAAGAACATTTAGATGAAAGCTAGGATTCGCACAAACAAATTTTGTCTCTCTTCTAAAATCCCTTTTAAGCACAACCCCCCTCATATAACAGCCTGTTAGATTTAAGTTGCCATATTTAGTACCAATAAAAGAAGTAGCAAGACACAGGATCCAACTAAATGCCGTGTCCAGGAGGGGACTGGATATTTAACAGCAAACCCTATGGCAAATGAATGACTGGATTGGCAAAAGGGACTAGAGACCCTAATGGCAAGATCTGAGTGGACTGTGGAGACCAGTTTGGTGATGGAATCTGAATAAAGAGGTGGCTACTTGTGTGCATATATTGCAGCAGCAATGTTTGATAACTCTGACAGCAGTGAGGTTTAAGTGCACAGTATCATATGTGACAGAGTCCTGTGGCACCTTATAGACTAACAGAAGTATTGGAGCATAAGCTTTCGTGGGTGATGAAGTGGGTATTCACCCACGAAAGCTTATGCTCCAATACTTCTGTTAGTCTATAAGGTGCCACAGGACTCTGTCGCTTTTTACAGATCCAGACTAACACGGCTACCCCTCTGATACTTGATTTAAGTGTTGACAGACATATATACAAGCAGTTCAACGGACACCTCTCAACTCTGATCCAGCTGTATGTGTTGTGAGCACTCAAACCATACACTAAATAGCTCAATGGGGTGAATGTAACCCCAGCATGCTTTCATTTAAAAAAATAGCAAGATAGCATTAAGAACTGTGATGGAGGTGTGTCAAATAGGAAGTGGATTGAGTAGTCCTGGCAGCTATGACCTTTGAACGTTTATTGAGGGTGAATGAGATGAACCTGGCAGCAGTAGTGGGATGCAAGCAGAGGCCCCAGTGTGCATAAGTGGGAGAGTGCAAATAATAGCACTGGTATCTGCAGTAGCAGGGCACGAGCACAGGTGCATAGCAAAAGCAGAATCTTGAGTTTGATGCTGCTGCTACACACAGCATAATCATTTTCCCCAGTATGTCTAACAACAGGTCTGAGCTCCAAGGGTTAAAAGAAAGAAAAGCACAGCTCCCACTCCCTTGCTAAAAGAGAGCTTTTCATCTCACTGATTGAGAAAGCCCTGCCCCCTAGATCTACATCCCCCTTCTCTGCTATGAGATGAAATTTAGAGCTAGGTGCAATTTATTTTGTTAAACTTCCCCCCACCTCCCTACCACAAATGTAGATTTGAGTTGACAAACATTAGTAATTTGTATCAGTTTTGCCATACTGTTTCTCAAAAAAAAAAAGTTTCAGAAGTGTCACAATAGAACATTTTGCTTTTTTAGACTAGATTCATAAGGGGGCTTATGAGCCAGTCACAAAACTGAAGTGTAGGTGCCTCCCTTATACCCAATAGCCTAGTGCTTTGGGAATTCATCTGGGATATGGGAGACCCAGGTTTGAATTCCCACTCTGGAGCAGAGACATCAACTCAGGTCTCCCCTTTCCCAAGGGAGTGCCCCAACCACCAGGTTATTAGCTATTCTGGGGTGGGTCTTTTTACAATCTCTCCTGCTGAAGCTGTTCCATTTTGTATTAGTAACTAAATATTCACTGGCCCAGAGAGTGAGTGAGACTGACCCTAGCCTGGTGGTTAGGACACACAATTGGGAAGGAGAACACCTGGGCTCTAATCCCTGCTCTGATCAATATTTACTCTTCTTTGTTTTTATGACCCAGGCACACAAACTCACACTTTCACTTGCTGGTTACAAACTTGTTTGGGGACATGAACTTGTTTTGGATAAATTTCTTCTCTAGTCCCTTTCTCTTCTCCTTGATGGGTTCCAGCATCACAGAAAGATTATTAATCACCACATGATATAGTATGATAACACCCATCAAAACTGGTGAATTCCTCCTCACTTTCACCACTCCAGAACAGCAAACCCAACTGCCATAGCAGTAGGGGGCAGGGCTTCATGCTAATATTATAAACCCAACTGGAGCTTCAAAACCCTGAATGGCAATGCTAGCATGTCTAATGGTTGTGCCCTCAATGGTGACCATGGCATGTCCAATATTGGCAGCATTGCAGCTCCGAGTAGTGAGTGTGTGCAACAATGATCCTGATGGGACATAGGACAGCCATGGCAAGCTCCTGGGCAGTGACCCCAGCACATACAGTACTGGCAGCAGGGTGTATTGGGATTAGCAGCAGGGTCCTGACTGGTGACACCAGTACATAGCGGGGGCAGCAACAGGACATCCTAGTTCATGCAATGACGACCACGGTGGTTACAACGGCCCCGCTGTTGCCATGCACCGTGCCCCCAGCAAGTCCAGTGGCCTCTCTGGCTGGTGTAAGAGGTCCTGAGCAGGGGCAGCAACGGGGCGCTGTGTCTTGTCACCCCAGTGTCTGCGTGCGAAGCTCTAGGCTGAAAGAGGCGAGCAGGCCCCCCGAGTCCCTGCGGCTGCTTTGCAGCCAGGCAGCCCCTCCCCGCAGCCGCAGGCTTCCCGCAGGGCCTACACCCGAAGCCTTCCCTACCTCCGGGGGCAGCCCCCACCGCGGCAAAGAGAGGCAGGGACCCCTGCCCACAAAGAGGCCTCAGGATACGCACGCTCGCTCAATCCCTCCCTGAGGAGGAGGGGACGGCGGCGGCCTGCCCCCTCCTTCCCCGCCCGCTTCTACAGCACACAGCCGGGCCGCGCGGCCATTCCGGGAGACTCCATAAGGCCCGGCCGGCGGGTGGGGGGCCGACGCGCGCTCTGGGGCTCGCGAGTGCCTCGCGCCCCCCTTCCCCCAGCGCCGGGCGGTTGGCACCTCGCGCGCTCTCCCCAGACAGTCCCCACACCCCCGTCTCGCGGGGGACTCGCGCTGCGTCTCGCGCTGCCAGAGTGGCTCACGCACCAACGGTCCCACGCGTTCAAACCCAGCTCGAGCCGGGGAGTAGCGGGTGGCTGGGGACTCACCGGGTCCAGGGGAGGAGGAGGAGGAGGACGACGAGGCGGCGGCGGCGGCAGCAGCTCCCGGATACATGTCTCCGCGTGAGGAGGAGGCGGCGGCGCCTCTCTGCAGGGCAGGCGGTTCCTACTTCAGCAGCGGCTCTGGGGAGCTAGCCCGAGCCCCGGCTGCACCGACTCTCAGGGAAGGGAGGAGGAGGAGGGCCGACTCCGAGCCGGGAAACCAGGTTACTCAGCGGCACTGGGCTAGGAGGAGCCGGGTGGTCACGGGGGAGGCGGAGGCTCCTCCCTTCGGCTTCTTTCTCGTCCCTCCCTCTACTGGCGGGAAACGGGGACAGCCACCTCAGCGTCCCGGATCTGCAGCCCCCAGAGCAGAGCGACTGAAGTTCCCGCCTCCCTGAGGCGGCGGCCCCCCGGCCTTCCCTCCGTGCGGACAACGACACGTCCCCGCTTCCCCCCTACCAAAGGGGCCTATCAGATCATGTGGTCTGAGCCCAAAGATTGTCATTAGCTGAAAGTCTTTCAGTCCTTAAAGAAAATAAACCATTGTGTGCGATAGGAAAAAGAACAGGAGGAGGTTCATAAGACTGGGGTCACCCCTGGAGTACTGTCCTGCCTACTTGGCAGCTGTTCTTCAGGAAAAGGGCCCCTGTCCTTACTTCTGCTGGGTCACTCTAAGAGGGTTGACTGATGCTCTTCCCTTTAAGGCAGGATTGGAGGAAGCTCCCTCTCCAGCTGAGTGGGAATTCCCTCTGCTGAGGTAAGCCCAGTTGTGGGAAACGCTTGGCCAACAGGGAGAAGGCCAGGACACAGTTCACCCCTGCCTACTTTGGGGAGTCCTCAACAGAGGAAATATCAACCCCTGGAGATTTGACTTTCTCAGATCCCCTCCCCACATTTGTTTAGCATGGAGAGGATAAGAGAAGACACAATAACAATCTTCAAATACATAAAAAGTTGTTATAAAAGAGCAGGGTGATGCATTGTTTTTGGTAACATAAGAGAATTATAAATAGTCACAACACAGATTATCAGTATTAATCAGCCATGTCAATCTTCTTTATGGTCACTTTCTGCAGTGCATTTCTTTCTATATATAAACGTATATTGTACATTTAATAAAGCAACAAAATCCTAAGTAGAGCATTAAGAAGAACAAGATACAATATATACTGCATAGAAGCAATAAAGTTCAAGCTGTTAACTACTTTGATGTGTAATTGCATCTTAGTTCTTAGCCTGGTGCATGTCCTGGTTCCATTGTTCAGCATACTGGAAAAAGTGGCTATGTGGAAGAATAGACTCACTGCTGGAACACCTCTTTGTGACCAGGTGTGGTGTAGCACCTCCCTCCCCAACTGGCATGCCCTGCCAACAGCACTCTGGTTACCCATCTCTTCCTGTGGCTCAGCCCTCCATCCAGGTCACAATTTAAGTCCACCCCTTTTGGGTATAACAGAATTCAATAAATAAAAATCCAAATATCATCACAGAAGGTCAGCTCTGGGCTCTGTCCTTATCCCCTTACATCAGGGAGGCTTCATGCCCACTTCTCTGGGTTCCAGTCCAGGGTCTCTGTAGCTAGGAGGCAATATCTGTCTATATCAGACCCACCCCTGCTACATCCCTGGGCTTCTGGCTACATTAGCCTGTCAGCAGAGCCTTTCCATAGCCCCTCTAAGATCACCTTTCTTTCAAGGGCTGGACTTATAGGATTCTTCCCTAGAATACCACAACAGAATCCCAAACAGGAAGTACCAATTTAAGCCAACTTCTGCCCTTGCCAGGCTTGATGTTTTTAACCCTCTTCTTCATTTTCACTGCCTTGCTCCTTAAAAGAACACTTCCTGGAAGACCAGATCCTGCTCCTTTGTCAGAGCTTCCCAACAGAGACCGCTCCACTCCAAGGGCTGTTTCATGTCTCCTCTGGCCTCTTACCATAGAATCATAGAATATTAGGGTTGGAAGAGACCTCAGGAGGTCATCGAGTCCAATCCCCTGCTCAAAGCAGGACCAACCCCAACTAAATCATCCCAGGCAGGGCTTTGTCAAGCTGGGCCTTAAAAAACTCTAAGGATGGAGATTCCACCACCTCCCTAAGTAACCCATTCCAGTGCTTCACCACCCTTCAAGTTAAATTGTGTTTCCTAATATCCAACCTAGACCTCCCCTACTGCAACTTGAGACCACTGCTTATTGTTCTATCATCTGCCACCACTGAGAACAGCTGAGCTCCATCCTCTTTGGAACCCCCCTTCAGGTAGTTGAAGGCTGCTATCAAATCCCCCCCCTCACTCTTCTCTTTTGCAGACTAAATAACCCCAGTTCCCTCAGCCTCTCCTCATAAGTCACATGCCCCAGCCCCTAATCATTTTCGTTGCCCTACACTGGACTCTCTCCAATTTGTCCACATCCCTTCTGTAGCGGGGGGGACCAAAACTGGACACAATATTCCAGATGTGGCCTCACCAGTGCCAAATAATCACGTCCTTCGATCTGCTGGCAGTGCTTCTACTAATACAGCCCAATATGCTGTTGGCCTTCTTGGCACCCACTGACTCATATCCAGCTTCTCGTCCACTGTAATCCCCAGGTCCTTTTATGTAGAACTGCTGCTTAGCCAGTCAGACCTCAGCCTGTAGCGGTGCATGGGATTCTTCCTTCTTAAGTACCTCTCCCCTGAATTTAGTGTCATCTGCAAACTTGCTGAGGGTGCAATTCATCCCATCATCCAGATAATTAATAAAGATGTTGAACAAAACCAGCCCTAGGACCAACCCCTGGAGCACTCCGCTTGAAACCATACTTCTCTACTCAAGAGAGGATCCCAGGGGCTTCTTCGTCTTCAGGGATTTTTCCTTGACTATCTCCCCACAGGCTAATCCCAGAGAGTTATCCAACCAGCGGACCAAATTCAGTGATGAATCCTGGTCATGTGCCACCTGAGGCATGTTGAGCATATGCTAAGACAACAACTGCAAGCTTCCTCTTCTCCCTGAAGCCCCATCCATTTCTTTTCTCTTTTTTTCCTCTTTTTTATAGCGAAGCAGACTTGAATGAATATTCTATAGCCACCACCAACTATAAGTCTTCAGTACTTAGTGGTTAATATTGTCTTGGTCTGTCATGTGTCTTTTAGGTAATGTAACAGTGCCTTTTTTGATAATACTCCATTTTCCCAAAGTTTTTACAATGTAACTTTTTTACCTTCATACATTTGAATTCCTCAAAAAAAAGCTTTTTTCCCTTTTTTTTTAAATCAGAACTCTTACATACCTATAAAAGGTGAGTAAATGTTTCTTCCACCTAGTTCACATAGTCCAAGATTTTTGTTTAAGCCACAGTGGCCAGTTAGTACTCTAAACAAAAGCACTTAATTGATTCTATCCAGGCTCTGAAGTATGTCATAGTCCTCAACTCTAGGGCACAAGTCAAAAAAAAAAATCTTCCTCTTTTTCCATTAATCCAAATCTTTTACCATTCCTTTTAAATTAATTCCTGTTTACTCAATGGTATTTCTGTGTCAATCCTTCCATTTCTTACAGTATTTTTAGCAGCTTTGTCCACCATTTTGTTCTGTATTTTCTCAAAATCTGATGGGATCCAAGGTAATGCTCCATGTATCCCCATCTGAATTAACTCTGTTAATAGAAATATAATTTCATTGATTAAGTCACTTCTACATAGTGAAACACCCCCCTTTTTTTTTTAAATCACCATAAGGCCTGAGACTGAATCAGAAAAAGTGACTGCTGCTGCTGGGTATACATCCCAGATCCAATTTAGTATTAGCATTATTGCTACTACCTCAACTGTCAGACATATACATTATCAGATTCTCTTATAGATTAGCTAATTCCAAGTTTTGGTATACAATATGCTGCCCCTACTCTACTTGTTTTTTCTTTTTTGGACCCTCTCTGTATATATATTTGAGGAAACCTACTGTACTTTTTATCTATATACTGATACGCTTCATTTTAAATATTTACTGTCTCTTTTTTACCCTTAAATTTATCAAATAAATCTAAATCCACCTGGGTGGCAAGTCACATGTCCAAATGACTAATTCTCCAATGATTAAAAGTTTTGACATCATTCAGTTTTTCCTTGTTTCTCCTGCATCCACACTTTAACTCAAATGGCATATGGAGTTTTAACATCATGTGCTATAGTTCACCTACTGAATTCCCAACAATCCTCATATGTTTGGTATTTTCATCATTGCAGATTCCATTAACTTTGGCCCAGAAAGTTAGGTCCAGTGCTTTCATTCATACCAGGGGTGGCTCTAGCCATTTCGCCGCCCCAAGCACAGCGGCACGCTGCTGGGGGCGCTCTGCCGGTCGCCAGTCCCGCGGCTCCGGTGGACTTCCCGCTGGTCCCACGGCTTCAGTGGAGCATCCGCAGGCGTGCCTGCGGGAGGTCCACCGGAGCTGCCTGCCGTCCTCCCGGCGACCGGCAGAGCGCCCCCCGCGGCATGCCGCCCCAAGCACGCGCTTGGCGTGCTGGGGCCTGGAGCCGCCCCTGATTCATACTGTAACAGGCATTTCACTAGAAGCTATCTGTAGCGCTCATATAGTGTTGTAATAAATCTACAGCACACAATTTGTAGTGCCTGGGCTTGTATTAAATCTAATTTGTTAAGTTCTGATTTTGATGCTGACAGAAAGCCATAGTCAAAAGCTGGTCTGATTAAGACAGTACATCAACCGTATTTTCTTATCCATCCCTCCCGCCCCAGTTAGTCCCAGTCCCAGCAAGACTTTTAAGCGGGTTAATCCTTCCTGTACATTTATCTTTAACCTAGTTAATATGATCTTTTCAAAATAATTTAGTATCAATTATTACCCCTTATAATTTGAACTCTTAATTATATCTATTTGTTCTCCATACAGATACAGTTTACGTTCTTTTGTAACTTTCCTTTTTGTAAAGATCAATCCTTTGGTGTTAGCAATGGAGACCTTGAAGCCCCGTGCATTTCCTCAGAGATCTGTCATAATGCTTTGTTGATTCTCTTTTCTGCTACCTCAGTATTTCTGTTCCTAACCCACAGAGCACAATTATCTGCAAATAGAGTGATACCTACTGCAGCACTTGTTTTGGGAGATCATTTATCATATTAAATAAGGTTGGGCTGAACTTCAGTACCCAGAAAGATAATGGAGCAAATAATTAAGTAATCAATTTGCAAACATCTAGAAGATAATAAGGTGATAAGTATCAGTCACTGGGTTTAAATTCAGTTGGAGCCCACCAGAGCAGAGCTCTGGTAAATATTTTCAAATCCACGGGAGGTGCCAGGGCTCAGGGCTTCAGCCCCATGGGAGGTCCCGGGGCTCGGAGCAACAAAAATGATTAAAAGTCTAGAAAACAGGACTTATCAGGGAAGATTGTAAAAAAATTGGGTTTGTTTAGTCTGGAGAAGAGAAGACTGAAAAGGGACATGATAACACTTTAAGTACATAAAAGGTAGTTGCAAGGAGGAGGGAGAAAATTTGTTCTCCTTAACCTCTGAAGATAGGAAAAGCAGCAATGAGCTTAAATTGCAGCAAAGGTGGTTTAGGCTGGACATTAAGAAAAACTTCCTAACTGTCAGGGTAGCTAAGCACTGGAATAAATTACCTAGGGATGTTGTGGAATCTCCATCATTGGGGATTTTGAAGAGTAGGTTAGACCAGGGGTCAGCAACCTTTCAGAAGTGGAGTGCCGAGCCTTCATTTATTCACTCTAATTTAAGGTTTCACGTGCCAGTAATACACTTTAACATTTTTAGAAGGTCTCTTTCTATAGGTCTATAATATAGAACTAAACTATTGTTATATGTAAAGTACATAAGGTTTTTAAAATGTTTAAGAAGCTTAATTTAAAATTAAATTAAAATGCAGAGCCCCCCAGAACGGTGGCCAGGATCCAGGCAGTGAGAGTGCCACCGAAAATCAGCTTGCATGCCGCCTTTGGTCTAGATGGTCTAGATCAGTGATTCTCAAACTGTGGGTTGGTACCCCAAAGTGGGTCATGACCTAATTTGAACAGGATTGCCAGGGCTGGCTTAGACTTGCTGGGACCCAGGGCCAAAGCCAAAGCCTGAGCCCCACCGCCTGGGGCCAAAACTTCGGCCCTGGGTGGCAGGGCTCAGGTTACAGGCCCCATGTCTGGGGCTGAAGCCTTGGAGCTTTGGCTGTGACCCCCTCCTCCAGGGTGGGGCTTGGGCTTTGGTCTTCCCTCATGGGGCTGTGTAGTAATTTTTGTTGTCAGAAAGGGGTTGGGTGTAATGAAGTTTGAGAACCCCTGATCTAGATACTTAGTCCTGCCATCATTGCAGGGGACTGGATTAGATGATCTCTCAAGGTTCCTTCCAGTCCTACAAGTCTATGAACACTATCCTGTGGTGTACCATTTTTAATATTGTATATATTTGACATAACTTTCCCAACTTTGATCTGAATGATCCTTTTACTCAAAAATTCTCATCTTACCCTACATTCTTCCCGTCTCTAGTGCACTTACTTTGTGCAATATGACCTCCCTCCACAGCATGTTATATACCTTTTCAATATCTAGAAAGACAGCTATCATGAAACCCTTGTGCCTCATAAGTTTTTTGTATTTCAGGTTCTAATTTAGCAATGCAATCAATAGTGCTTCTTCCTCCCTTAAAACCACTATGTACCTTATCTTTAATGCCATTTTTTTCCAAATAGGAACCAATCTTTCATTCACCATTCTCTCCATAATTTTACCAAGGGCAATTGGGTTATAGGTATCTAGTTTGGGGGATAGTTCATCTGTTTTTTTGTATTGAATTACTGCTGCATATTTCTACCCTACCAGTGTTAAATAATTTCAAGATAACTACCTCTTTGAAAGTAGTTTGAGGGAGAAGCATTATGTTACATATATTATCTTTACCTGGGGATGTAATCTTGCTTATATCAACAGCTTTCTCAAGTTCTCACATACAAAAGAATTCATTTAGCATAGTATCTTCATGTTTACCCCAACTACATAATAGATTATGACTCTCTTCAATGAGCTGTCTTTTAATCTGGAGGAAAACATCACTTTAATTTCCACCATTACTCACCCTTGGAAAGTTTCTGCTAAAACTTCTGTTTTTTTCCATTACCAGAACTTTGAACTATGTTGTCAATGCCAATAAGACCTAGGATGTGGCTATTTTCAGTCTAAATTCCATTCAATCTTCTGATTTGCTTGTATATTTCTGATGTCTTGTCTTTGTTTATCTGCCCACAGTACTTCCTCCAACTCTTTCTTTGATTTTTTTAATAATTCCTTGTCCTAATTACTTCTTTTATAGTTCATTAGATATTTGCTATTCATTGTATATTTAGCTTTTCTGTAGGCTTTGTTCCTTTCTTTAACTGCCATTTTGGACTCCTAATTCCACCATGGAAGTGAGTTTTTAGTTTTGGGATACTTCAATAACCTAGATATAGCTACAGTAGCTGCTGCTATTAATCCCATTATTATATTATCATTTAAATTCTCTGTCATCATTCACACAATGATTATTAATAAATTCTGTACATTTACTTGTAAATGGCTCCCAATTATCCTTCTTAGAATTCTAGGTGGATACCGTCAATCTTACCTTGCCCTTGAAAAGTAAGAAGTATAGGGAAATTATCACACCCCATTCTTTCTTCCTTATATATTTCCAAGTTGCATGTACTTGCAGTATCTGCCATTATAATTCCCAGATCTAAGCACGAAAAACTACTATCTGCTGCATTAAATCTAGTTGGAGTGTCATAATTTAAAACCACTGAATTGTTTTAATCAATTAACTTTTCTAAGCATGCACCATTTTTATCACTTGTTTTACTAATACAAACATCATCTGATTTTGCTTCTACTCTTCCCTCCCCCCTACTTCGTATCCATTCTCCCTCTCTAACAGAGTCGTCTTCAATTTTCAGAGTGATGTCATTTGAGATCAGAAAAGCCTCCATCTCCTATCAGCCCAGTTAATCCTCCACCCCAAGTCCCAGCTCAACTTCCTCTGTTTATAGTCCTCTCCCATCGCCTTCCCAACTAGGCTTCATCTCAAATTAAACCTCACCCATCCTCCAGGTGCAGCCACATAGCCAAATGGCTTCTCAGGTCCCTATTAGCTTTTTCAGTGCCTGTGTTGGGTACACACCTCATCACAGGATTCCAAGTAAATCCAAGTCCTTCCATTTAGATCTGTAGCAGCTCTTATGGGTCAGTCCTTAGCTAAGCAGTGTAAAATCTAATGCCCATTATTAGTATTTCTTTTCTTCTTTTTCTTTGTTCAGGACAATCATTGTTCCAAGTCAGAAAAATACACTTAATTGGGGCCACCTGTAATACAAAAAGCACCCTGTGAGAAAACCATTAAAAAAATTATTTAGAAAATTAATTACTTTACTCCAATGTGGATAATGAGACTTATGCTCACTTGTAACTGTGATAGCCCTAAAGAACCAGGTACTTACAACCATGGAAAATAGAGACAGAACTCCACCTCTTTTCAACTAGTATATGATTGGCTCTATGGGATAATCGTCTGTGTTTTTTCCACCAGTTCCCGGTCATAGTACAATGAAGTGGCAAACATTTCCCTTCAGCATGCCATCATTTATGCTTATTCCTCTTGGAATAGTACATTTTCTACACTGTGAGTCAAATGAGTGCTTTGGAGGATAGGTGTGCATATCTACTCTATTTCTACATCTATATAGATATACATATGTCTCCATCATAAATTGGTTCACTGAGACAAGGAAGCAGAGATTTAATATTAACTCAATGATATTTCAGGTGTTGGGTTATGTCCATTCTGTAGGTTTTTTATAATTTCAGGATCCCATATTGGTTTTCAAAATGGAGTTTGTGCCCATGTGATCCAGCTGATCACAGTTTTCCTGCTTTTTATTTCTCCTCAGAAGTGGTAAACAACTTCTGGATAGAACTGTTTTTATCGCCGTTTCCCAGAAGGGGTTTTCTGCTCCTTCTGCGGGGTTTCCCAGGCCAGATTAAATAAATCTGCCCTGAGTGATAATAAGGGTCTGACTTGCACTCACATACCCATCCTAGTGGTAGAGGGGGCTAGGCTATTCTTTCTACAGCTCTGCTTCTACTTTGTCATCACCTGCAAGGAGAAGAGAAGGACAGACAGCCAGATTCCACTTATCATCATCCACCTTCAGCTGCTCTCCCCCGACGTACTATCTACTCTTCTACAGACCCAGAGGAACATCAAGGGACTCCCTGGAGCTCCTCTTCAATGGCTTTCAACTAGCCAGAGGATTGAGGTCCCAGGCAACAATCGATGCTTGATCTATAGAAGGAGGTTTCTCTTAAGGGGGTTACTTACCTGTTTATAGTGTTTATTTTGGGAAAATCACTGTATTGCATAATTTTACTGTTTACTCCCTCCTTTTCTTTGCCCAGTTCATTGTACATCAATCCCTCAATACACTTAATTTGTTTTTCACCTTATTACGACTGACTCCTCGTTATTCAAGGTGGGAGGGACCCTTTATTGGAAGATCAAACCTACCAGATGACAGATGCTGGACAGAGAGGGTCGAATCTAAGGAAACAGGAAGCATAGGAATCTCTTGCCTTATCACATATATTTCTTTGCCTTTCTGTCCTTTCATCTAACATTGGCGACCACAGCAGGACCTCTCTAGGTTTTCTTTTCCCTGAGAGGTCCTGTGTTTTAACTTGCAATACAGTGATTGATTAGCCCATTGGCTCAGGGTGGATATTGGAAAGATCGGTCTGACCTTGGGTGTGTTGGGTTCCCACTATGGAAAAGGACTGTGTGGCCTGGACACAGTGTCCTTAACATAATTCCAGGTGGAGAACTGGCAGTGGGTCAGAATAACCGCTTTTCTCTGATTCTGCTCGAAAGGCCTTTTAAAATCCTGCAGCAGTTATTGGGGCGACTGGACCCGGAGTTCAATCCTAATTGGCTCAGGTAGCTGTTTCTGTGGTACCCCAAACAGAGCGGTTAGTGACCAGCTGCTTGGCGGTCATGGGAAAGATACCTCCAGCCTTGTTTAAGGTTAGCTTCAGTATCTCTCCTTCATTTTTGTTTTTATGGTAGGCAATGTTTTTATTGGAAGTGTGAGTCAGAAGGTTATTATTTTTATAATAACCACAAGTGCCTGCTCTGGAACTCCAATACATCCTTCCATAGCCGTGGAATGGCCATTTCATTTTTTTTTCAGTGGGCTCCTGGAACAGAATAGTAGTGATCCCTTTGGTGGGACACAAAAGAAACCTTCATTTTCTAGACGATTGGTAAAGTCCTTAGGTGTGCAACGATGAGCAGGGTCTTCAGCCTCAAGGGATGGGAAGCTGAACATAATAAATTATCTGTGGACCATGGTATCAATTTATCCGGAAAAGGGCGCAACCCATGGAAACCAGGCTCCATTATCAGGGCGGCAGCTCTGGAAGTGTTCAACACGCTATGGGACTGTTACAATCTGAGTAAACCTGTTCCCAAGAAAAGTGAGTGACATAGCGCCCTCCTATACGGCCTTTCCACTGTTAGCAAAGAACTTAACAAACAGACTCTCCTATTTAACCAAGAGATCACCCTCCTGAAAACTCAAAAGAAGAAGGGTGAACAGTTAGAGAAGCAGCATTTAATAGACCTCAGTGCTGAAAAATCTAAAGTTACCTCCCTTACACATCAGGTCTCCCAGTTAGAACAACAAATAGGGGGAGCAAGTAGGTGAGCCTCTGCTGCCGAAAAGGCAGCAGAAGTAGGAGCAATTGAGCTCCAAGAGGCACAAGCAGCCAAAAGGCAGCTTATGAGGGAGGTGAAGGTTAATCAAAACTCCCGTACAAGCCTGCCAACATAAAATCTCTAAATTGCATAGGAAGCTACAATCATATAAGGGCATGGCAGATGCAAAGTGTCAGGATCCCCCTGCAGCATACCATCCAGGAGGGGAGAGTGACAGTGAAAATTACACAGAGGGTGAGGAACCTTCCTCCCCACCTTACACAAAAGCAGCTTTACCCACAGCCCCTGAAGGGTTGGTACAAGAGACAAATCAGCTGAACCCTAAGCTGCCAGAGGTATATAAAACACCACCTATGGCTCCCGTAGTAACTTCGGTTACACAATATGAAGGAGTAAATCCACCTCCTCCCCTAATAAAACATGAGTGTAAACCATTAACATCAGAACAAGCCTGTGCATTAAGTAAACAATTTGGGCCTTGTGATAAAAGTAATGTACTGGAATGGTTAACGCAAAGTTCGGTAACCCAAACTTAATGCATGATGATTTTGTAACACTCTTACAAAATTGAGTGTATGACACCAGAAGACTTTGTAAATGTACCATATGATGCTATTGCTAATACAAATAATGATCAAGCTGATTTATATAGAAGTATTCTTAAGATGTTTTATTCAAACACTAATATAACAGGCATGGCTTATGCTGACAAACAGAGAGTGAATGAAAAACTGGAGACGGTGTCACCTGATGTGCTGGGATGCCACTGAGTCAGCCTATTCTGCCAGCCTGGCCTTGCTGGGCTAGGCTCATCAGCTGCTTCCAGTCAAGCACACAGGCAGGGCCACACCCAGCTGCAGAGAGAGACAGAGATCCGCTCTGGAAAGATTCAGCCTTAGGGGCTTGCCCCAACACTGGTGCCCAATCCCTTTATGGGGTACAGACCAAAAGGTTTTATGAAATTCACCCCCTCCCTCAATGTGAAGGGAGAGATACACAACTTCTTGCCCCTCCAGTTAGAAATTACATAAACTGGGTTATATTATAAACAAGAAATAAGTTTATTAACTACAAAAGGTGAATTTTAAGTGACTATAAGAGATAACAGGCAGAAGACAGCAGATTACTGAGAAAATAAAACAAAGTACACAAGCTAAGCTCAATATGCTTAAAAAACGGGTTACAAAATGTAATTTCTTAACCTAAATGTTATTTTAGGCAGGTTGCAAAGTTTCTGTGGTTCAGAGTTCCAGTTATATTTCTTTTCAGACTGGACCCCTGTCTCAGTCTGAACTCCCCCACTGCCTTCCCTTCAGGTGGCTTTAGTAGTCTTTCTTCTTGGGCAGACAGGCCATGGAGAGGAGGAGTTCCATTTGCCTTCCTCCCCACCCTTAAATAGGATTTACATAAGGCAGGAATCCTTTGTTTCCCAGACTTGACCTCCCTTCCCCTTCCAAAGGAAAGTTACAAGAAGTCCAAGGTAATGTTTAGTATCAGGTGACAAGACCACCTGACCTAGTAGTGTCACAGTTAAGTCCCTGGATGCCTCCCAGGAGGGAGAGAGATTAGTATCTTCATGGTCTTGTTGTTCCTTCCTAACGGCCCCTCAAGTCTGATGGCCTGTCATCTGGTGGGTGTCTTCCCAATACACACCCAGTTGTAATAGTTACATAGTCCATATTCCTAACTTTAGATACAGAAATGATACATGCATACAAATTGGATAATCACATTCAGTGTATCATAACCTTTCCAGTGATACCTTGCAAGACCCATCTTGCATAAAGTATATCTCAGTTATGTCATATTCATATCATAAGCATATTTTCATAAAGAATATGGAGTGAAACGTCACACCCCTATCCTGGACATGTTTGACATATTAGGCCGGATTATTCACTGCCTTACACCTTGTGGAGTCATTTGCCCTTGTGCAAAGTGAAAATAAATTATCAAATCAGATTGGTAGCATTTTATATCTATTTGCATTCAGTGTGCCCAGATGTAAATGACTGCAGAAGGTGCAGGGGAGTGGAGAACTGGGCCTACATATACATCTCTGACAGAAACCTAATCTTCTGCCTCTTCAACACTTTGGTGAAGGACACTCTGCCAATAAAGAAGTATAATTGAAATGAACTTATTTTTTATCTGTGTTCCAAATCTAGTGTGAGGCAATACTCTTGTCTTTGAGTGTATCTCCCTAATGGTTGCAGTGAGATAACTGCAGCTGTGTGTGCATATAAAGAGCTGCAATGAAGCAGTACACCTTTGTGTGTGTACTTCTAGTGGCTGGCAGGGGGTGAGTGGGGTACAACTAAGTGTGTGTGTGTGTGTGTTTCTCCCTCAAAACCTGCCACATCTATGCTCCCTCATCTCTGCCCCCCCCTTTCAAACAATCCCTACTAATCGTAGCTAGTCCCAGCGCTTTTTCTGTATCCTGTCCCCAGTCCCTCAATCTGTAGGCCCTGTGCAAAGTTCTGTCGCTTTGTGGGGAGGAGGGGTGAAGAGGGAAAACCAGGTTTTGCTGGACAGACAGAGAAACAGGAGAAGAGAAGATGCAGGGACAATGAAGTGACTAACATTCAGCCAGTGCATTCTGTGGCTGTGGTAATCACTGTCAAGAAGCCAGAAGGAGTGGCAGGGGAGAGCTGGGTTGTGATAGATGGGGGTGCTGAAATTTGTTTTTAAATTTCCCCCCAAAACAAGGAAAGTAAATGCCCCAAAATGTTAATGCAGAATTAAGATTACATAATGATGTCTCTTTCCCTTTTACAGTGTAGAGAGTGGATAACTTAAACCTCTGACAAGGAAATAAAGAACTAAAGTAATGTAATCTTAAACATCTGAAAACCAGGAAATACAAAGTTAAGGTACACATCAGCCTCACAATGCAACCTTAACTCTGCCCTCTTTGACTGATGCCCAGACATGTCAATAACACATAGATTAGTGCTCTGTCCTCTCCAGAGGTACAGAACACCTTGGGAACAGAGCACATGAGCACTGTAGGATAAAGTCTAACACCTTCTCCTTACCAGGGCCGGCTCCAGGCACCAGCTGAGCAAGCTGGTGCTTGGGGCGGCAGATTCTAGGGGGCGGCATGCCGCTCAATCCTAGGGCAGCACTGATGCTTTTTTTATGGTTTTGTTTGCTGCTCTGGCCGCCCTGTAGGGCGCAGAGGAGGGGAGCGCCCTGCAGCAAACTCCGCAGGGCAGCCCGCGTCCTTCCCTCCCTGCCGACCGGAGCAGCGTGGAGCTCTCCCGGCAGACGGCGCAGCGATCAGGGCCACGGGGTGAGCTCCCCGCTGAAGCGCTGGCCGCCCCCCTTCTCTCTCCCTCCCCCCCCCGCTCCCTCTCCCTTCCCCCCACTAGACCAGGCATGCACTCTGTAGCACAGGGAGTCCTCCTGCACCCTGGGTCCGGCTGCCCTGTAGGGGTTTTTGTTTTGTTTTTTCCCCTGCTTTGCCAGCCGCGCCGTTGTCCCCTCCCCCGTCCCCCTCTTTGCTGCTCCAGCTGTTTTTTTTTGTTTGTTTTGTTTTTTCTCCCTCCTGCTTTACCGCTCTGGCTGTGCTGCAGGTTTTTTTCCCCCCTGCTTTGCCGTTCCAGCCGCGCCGTTTTTTTGTTCCCCCCACCCTGCTTTGCCGCTCTGGCTGTGCTGCAGGTTTTTGGTTTTTTTTAACCTGCTTTGCCGCTCCAGCCTCACCATTTTTTTGTTTTTGTTCCCCCCCTGCTTTACCGCTTCGGCCGCACCGTGTTTTTTTGTTTTTTTTCCCCCTGCTTTGCAGTTTCAGCCGTGCCGTTTTTTTGTCCCCGCCCTCCCGCTCTAGCCGTGCTGTGTTTTTTTTTCCCCCTGCTTTGCCGCTTCGGCGCCCCCTCCCCCCCGCTTTTTTTTTTTTTGCTTGGGGCGGCAAAAAAGCCAGAGCCGGCCCTGCTCCTTACCAAGGCAAAACTTGAGCTGAGGTCAGGTGTAGCAAACAGGAGCTACCTACACCTGCCCTACACTCACATACTGAGCCTACCCGAAACAAACCACCCCAGACTTGCAAAGTGTTACTGCCCCTTCATCCTGGCCATGAGGATTCCTTCTGAACGTTGCCTTCACTCACTCCTCACTAGGCCCTAAAAACCACTGGCATGTATGCCACCCAGATTATGTGGAGAACTGT
Organism: Mauremys mutica; assembly: GCF_020497125.1. NCBI lineage: Eukaryota > Metazoa > Chordata > Testudines > Geoemydidae > Mauremys > Mauremys mutica. The sequence goes on along the minus strand of NC_059073.1, from coordinate 12,989,245 downwards.
ACTGTTCCACAGTTGGAACTGCACACCACATGGTACCAGGAGTAAAAAGAAATTAAGAAAATATCCTGAGCAGTTAAAAGCTCCACGAGGGCTGAAAAAATCTCTGGAAATGTGGACGATAAATGGAGGAAGTTCAAACAGTGCTTCTCTCTGTATCTGCAAACAATGAGTGCCATTAAAAAGGAAGACAGTCAGATATCTTATTTTTGACTGGTTCTGAAGCACTTGATGTGTTCAATAGTTATCAGTTAATTCAGGCAGAGGAGGGTAACTATGAAACTACTACAGAAATTTGAGGAGTACTGCACTTCACATAAAAATAAAGAGTTTGCAAACACTAATTAAGAGTGCATAGACAAAGACGATGGTTAGTTCATATTAATTCTTCATAGGAGCAATGGACAAAATTGCAGAAGATACTGATCAGACAATCAACCCAGAGGCGGATTAAGCTTTTGTGGGGCCCTGGGCCAGAGCAAGTGGGGCCCCCCTACCCAGGGGTGGCCCTAGCTTTTTGCCACCCCAAGTATGGAGGTCCGCCGGTCCCGCGGTTTCGGTGTACCCACGGCCAAATTGCTGCTGAATCTGCAAGACTGGTGGACCTCCTGCAGGCAAGCCGCCGAAGGCTGCCTGACTGCCGCCCTCGCAGGGACTGGCGGGGCACCTCCCGTGGCTTGCCACCCCAGGTACGTGCTTGGAGTGCTGGTGCCTGGAGCTGCCGCTGCCCCTACCCCTTCCTCCTGCAGTTCCCTCACACACACACACACCCCACTCCTGCTGGGGAACAGGGTTGGGGCTTGGCCCACTCTGCCCACCCGATGCTCCTGCTGGGAGTGGGGTTGGAGTGTAGGGACTTTCCCCGCTCCCTGTCAGGAGCACCAGCCAGGTGGGTGAAGTGGGGCAAGCCCTTGTGCCCTGATCCCGCTCCCTGGCTGGAGCGCTCGATGGACAGGCAAAGCAGGGCAAGCCCCCGTTCCCCAAACCCGCTCCCCAGCAGGAGTGCCAGGTGGGAGGAGCAGGTTGCGGCACAGGAGTGCCCATTTTTCTGCCCCCACCCAAATTGGCCAGGGCCCCTGGGCATGTGCCCCGTTGGCCCAGTGACTAATCCGCCTCTGCGTCAACCTGAAAGCAACTGGGACATTTATTAATTTTAAGCTGAACCCAGGTGCACATGCTAATGTGGCACCAGAAACAAGTATATTAACACTGAAAGAAAAGCAACAGGCAGTAAAAGGTAAGTGGATAAAACTCAGGGTTTCCAGTGGTAAGCTTATTCCCATCAAGGTTAGTATGTGGACTAAATGTGTGGGTAAATAACAAATTCGAAAAGATATAATTTTTAAAAGTACCAGGGAAAAGACTACCCATTACTGGGTTAAAAACATGTCAAGCTTTTGATCTCATCAGGAAAGTGCACTTATTTGACCAAAACAATTGAGGAAGAATTTGAAGACATCGTTCAGGGGATAGGGAAACTCTCAACAGAGTAGAGAATGAAGCTGAAAGATCCCAACCATTTCATCATTGATGATCCTAGGAAAGTTTCCTTTGCCCTAAGGCAGAGAGTAAACTAAAGGATAGGTAGGCTCATTGTTCTGGGAGACATAGAATGAATAGAATCACCATTGGTCATTGTAGAAAAAATAAAGATGGACCCTTTAACTTATATGTAGACCAAAAGTAAATAAATACTGGTATGTAAAAAGAAATCATGTTCCACTACTTAACAAGGAGAGAAATTTTTGGGGAGATGGCTAATGCCAAATGTTTTTCTACGTTAGATGCATCAGCAGAGTTCTGGTGGGTGCCCTGATAAAAATAGAACACACATCTATGTGCATTCAGCATCCCCTTTGGAAGACAATGTTTTTGCAGATTCCCATTTGGGTTGTGTTTAACACTCAAAATAATTTACAGGAAAATACAACAAATTTTCAATGGTCTAGAGCATACCAAGGTTTACACAGATGATATTTTGATTTGGCAAAAAGTACTAGAAGAGCATGACCAGAGGCTCTGGGTAACTTTGGAAAAAGCCAGAGCTGCTGGGCTAAAGCTAAACAAATGAAAATGTAAATTCTGATAAATGGAAATAACATAACTGGGAGACGAGCAAGGGCACTAGCAAAGAGTCCTGTGGCACCTTATAGACTAACAGACGAAGTGGGTATTCACCCACGAAAGCTCATGCTCCAAAACGTCTGTTAGTCTATAAGGTGCCACAAGACTCTTTGCTGCTTTTACAGATCCAGACTAACACGGCTACCCCTCTGATACTCAAGGGCACTAGGCAGACCATAGGCAGGCTGAGGCCATCACCAGCATGCCTGCTCCAACAGAAAAGGAAGGGATACAAAGATTTCTTGGATTGTTGAACTATGTAGGGAAATTTGTGCCTAATTTAGCTGCCTTAACAAGCAACCTGAGAGTGCTACTGTGCAAAGATGTCCAATGGACATGGGATGCAAAGCTGACAAAGAGTTTGAGTTATTGAATTAGTTAATTAAGGAGGCCGGAGTCCTGAGGTACTATGACAATAAGATAACACTAAATTTTCTGTGGATGCTTCCAATTAAGTTATTGGCACAGTCCTTATAACAGTATGGTCAATACTGGAAAACAGTGTCTTATTCATCATATGTGCTAACAAAAATGAATCTCAATATGCATAAATACAAAAAGGGGCTTTGGTCTTAATCCAAGGGCATAAAATGTTTCATGTCTTTATTTATGGGTGATTGGTGTTAGCTGAAACTGACTATAAACCACTTATTGCCATTGCCAAAAAAGGCCTAGCAAATATCCCCGAGAATCCAGAAATTATTTTTTCAATTATAACTGTATTACTTGCAAACAGAATTCAAATTTGGAAGAGACTTGGTGATTATAGACATGGTCTCTAGAGCATTTGACAAAAGTGGACTGGAGCAAAATCCAGAGCTATATTTTGTACATGTCAAGACGAAATGTGGACTATGATTGCCAGAGCTTCTGCTCAGGATGAAACCCTGCTATTAGCACAGTGTGGCTGGAACAGGATATTTCTGCTTTGTTTAGGCACCAGGATGTTATAGAAAAATGTGTTTAAAAGGGTACATGAAGGTCATTTAGGGATTCAAAAATCTAAGAGAAGGTTCAGAGATATTTTATACTGGCCTCAGATGAATAGTTACACTGAGGAAATTGTTAAGACTTGTCACGTATGCCAAATATACAGGCCATGTCAAGTGAAAGAGCCCATGTTGGTGACATAGGAAAAATTGGCCCCTGGGAGCAAAGTAGGCATTTTGTTTATGTTGGCTAGAAAAAAATTACATACTTGTCCTAGACTATTATTCTCATTAATTTTATTAATTTATTAATCTCTGAGATAACCTTACTAGAAAATACTACAACTAGGCAGATGATCATACATATCAAATTTATGTTTTCCTAGATTCATAGATTCCAAGGTCATAAGGGACCATTGTGACCTTCTGGTCTGACCTCCTCTATAACACAGTTCATAGAACTTCCTTAAAATAATTTGTAGAGCATATATTAAAAAAAAAATCCAATCTTGATTTTAAAATTGTCGCTGATGGAGAATCCACCATGATCTTTTGTAAATCGTTCTAGTGGTTAATTATCCTCACTGTCAAAAATGTATGCCTTATTTCCAGTCTGAATTGGTCTAGCTTCACCTTCCAGCCATTGGATCATGAAATATCTTTCTTTGCTAGATTTAAGAGCCCATTATTAAATATTTGTTCCATGCATAGATTATTAAAGCCTGCAATCAAGCCACCTCCTTAATCTTCTCTCTTTGATAAGCTAAATAGATTGAGCTCTTTGAGTCTATCACTGTAAGGAACGTTTGCTAATCCTTTAATCATTCTTGTGGCTCTTCTCTGAACCCTCTCCAATTTATCAACATCATTCTTGAATTATGAGCACCAGAACTAGACACAGTATTCCAGCAGCAGATGCACCAGTGCCAAATACATAGATAAAATAAAAGACGGTTACTCACCGTAGTAACTGTTGTTCTTCGAGATGTGTTGCTCCTATCCATTCCAGTTAGGTGTGCGCGCCGCGCGTGCACGGCTCTCCGGAACATTTTTACCCTAGCAACTCCGGCGGGCCGGCTGGGCGCCCCCTGGAGTGGCGCCGCTATGGCGCCGGATATATACCCCAGCCGGCCCGTCCGCTCCTCACTTCCTTCTTGCCGGCTACTCCGACAGTGGGGAAGGAGGGCGGGTCTGGAATGGATAGGAGCAACACATCTCGAAGAACAACAGTTACTACGGTGAGTAACCGTCTTTTCTTCTTCGAGTGATTGCTCCTATGCATTCCAGTTAGGTGATTCCCAAGCCTTACCTAGGCGGTGGGGTCGGAGTGAGACGTGGCAGAGTGTAAGACTGCTGAGCCGAAGGCTGCATCGTCTCTGGATTGCTGCACCAACGCGTAGTGGGAGGCGAAGGTGTGGACAGAAGACCAGGTGGCCGCTCTACAGATGTCCTGGATGGGGACATGGGCCAGGAAGGCGGCTGACGAGGCGTGCGCTCTCGTCGAGTGAGCAGTGAGGCGGCATGGTGGCACGCGAGCAAGCTCGTAGCATGTCCGAATACATGCCGTTACCCAGGAGGAAATCCGCTGGGAGGAGACCGGCTCGCCCTTCATGCGGTCGGCGACTGCTATAAACAGCTGGGTCAAACGCCGGAAGGGCTTTGTCCGCTCGATGTAAAAGGCAAGGGCCCTGCGGACGTCCAGGGTGTGAAGCTGTTGCTCCCGAGGGGAGGCGTGCGGCTTCGGGAAGAAGACCGGGAGGAAGATCTCCTGGTTGAGGTGGAACGCCGACACCACCTTAGGGAGGAAGGCTGGGTGTGGTCGAAGCTGCACCTTGTCTCCGTGGAAGACGGTGTATGGTGGACCAACCGTTAGAGCATGGAGCTCAGAGACTCGTCTTGCGGATGTAATTGCGACGAGGAAGGCTGTCTTCCAGGAGAGATAGAGCAGAGAGCACGTGGCCAGAGGCTCGAAGGGCGGTCCCATAAGCTTGGCCAGAACGAGGTTCAAATCCCAGGTCGGGGCAGGACGCCGCACCGGCGGGTACAAGTGGTCCAGGCCTTTAAGGAAGCGGGAAACCATCTGGTTGGAGAAGATGGACCGACCTCCCATAGATGGACGAAAGGCGGACACTGCTGCCAGGTGGACCCTCAAGGAGGAGACCGCAAGACCTTGCTCCTTAAGGTACCAGAGGTAGTCCAGGATGGTAGGGACAGGGACCACGAATGGATTGAGTCCTCGTTGATCACACCAGAGCGCGAACCGCTTCCATTTCGCAAGGTAGGTGGAGCGAGTGGAAGGCTTTCTGCTCTCTAGCAGGACTTGCTGTACTGCCGCCGAACAGTCCCTCTCTGCGTGGGTCAACCACGCAGGTACCAAGCTGTAAGATGGAGGGACTGCAGGTTCGGATGGCGGAGTCTGCCGAAGTCCTGTGTGATGAGATCCGGCCATAACGGAAGGGGGATGGGATCCCGAATGGAGAGCTCGAGCAGCAGGGTGTACCAATGCTGCCTCGGCCAGGCCGGAGCTACGAGTATGATGTGGGCTCTGTCCCTCCGAAGCTTCAGTAGCACTCGGTGCACGAGCGGGAACGGAGGGAAGGCGTAGAGGAGGTTATCCGTCCAGGAGTAAAGGAAGGCGTCCGACAGGGAGCCTGGCAAGCGACCCTGGTACAAGCAAAACAGGTGGCACTTCCTGTTCTCCTTGGAGGCGAATAGGTCTATCTGGGGAAACCCCCACCTCCGGAAGATTGTGTGCATGACATCTGGACGGAGGGACCACTCGTGGGAGAGGAACGACCTGCTGAGATGGTCGGCCAGCGTGTTCTGCACTCCCGGAAGAAAGGACGCTTCCAGGTGAATTGAGTGGGTCACGCAGAAGTCCCACAGGAGCATCGCTTCCTTGCAGAGCGGGGAGGAGCGGGCTCCGCCCTGTTTGTTCACATAAAACATCGCTGTCGTGTTGTCCGTGAACACCGCTACGCATTGGCCTTGCAGACGGGCGTGGAAGGCGTGGCACGCCAAGCGAATTGCCCACAGCTCCCGGACGTTGATGTGGAGGGAGAGCTCCTGGGGCGACCAGAGGCCCTGGGTGTGAAGGTCGCCCAGATGGGCCCCCCATCCCAGCACCGAGGCATCCGTTGTCAGTGTCACGGACGGACGAGGAGGGCGGAACGGGACTCCTGCACATACGACCTCTGGGTCCAGCCACCAGCTGAGCGAACCGAGGGTAGGCTTCGTGACCGTGACTACTCTGTCTATGGAGTCGCGGTGCGGGCGGTACACCGACGCCAGCCAGGATTGAAATGGGCGAAGGCGCAGCCTCGCGTAGGCGGTGACACACGTGCACGACGCCATGTGGCCCAGGAGGCGTAGGCAGGACCGAACCGTCGTAGTGGGAAAAGCGTGCAGGTCTCGGATGATGGAGACCATCGTCTGGTGTCGAGCGCGAGGGAGGCAGGCCCTGGCCACCGTGGAGTCGAGGACCGCTCCGATAAATTCCACTCTCTGCGATGGAGTCAGTGAGGACTTCTCGGCATTGACGAGAAGGCCCAGTGCCCGAAACAGGGAGAGTATCTCGGCAATTTGATCTGTTACCAATTGGTGGGATGGCCCGCGAACCAGCCAGTCATCGAGATAAGGGTAGACGTGAACTCGACGACGGCGGAGGTCTGCAGCAACTACCGCCATGCACTTGGTGAATACCCTCGGCGCGGTGGATAGGCCGAAGGGTAGTACCGCAAACTGGTAGTGTGCACTGTTGACCATGAAACGTAGATAGCGTCGATGGGGAGGGTAGATCGCGATATGGAAGTACGCGTCCTTCATGTCGAGGGCAGCAAACCAGTCTCCCGGATCCAGGGAGGGAATGATGGTCCCCAAGGTTACCATGCGAAATTTGAGCTTGACCATGTACTTGTTGAGCTCCCGGAGGTCCAGTATGGGTCTGAGGCTTCCTTTCGCCTTGGGGATGAGGAAATAACGGGAATAGAATCCCCTGCCCTGCCTGTCTTGCGGCACCTCCTCTATGGCACCCAACCTCAACAGCGTCTCGACCTCTTGCAAGAGGCATTGCTCGTGAGAGGGGTCCCTGAAGAGGGACGGGGAAGGTGGGCGGGAAGGAGGGGGCGAAATAAACTGAAGGCGGTAACCATACTGGATAGTACGGAGTACCCAGCTGTCCGATGTTATTTGGGACCACGCCGGGAGGAAGCGGGAAAGGCGGTTGCAAAACAAAGGGGTTGGATCCTGGGAATAGACTGATGAGCCGTCCTCGGGCGTCCCATCAAAACTGTTGTTTGGGCCCTTGCGGGGCCTTGGACGACGCCTGGGCCTGGTTGCGCCTGCTGCCGGAAGGTCTACGGCGGTTTAGACCGTTGCGCCGACTATTATAGGGCCTTGACCTGCCCTGGGTAAAAGGCTGGTAGGGCTGTTGCTGCCGGAAAGAGCGCCTCTGGGTAGCTGGTGTGTGCATACCCAGAGTGCGGATAGCTATACAACCGTCCTTCAGGGTCTGTATCCTGGAGTCCGTTTTCTCTGAGAACAGACGGTGAGTCTCAAAGGGCAGGTCTTGCAGGGTATACTGCACTTCCGGCGGCAAGGTGGAGGACTGCAGCCAGGAGATGCGCCGCATAGTCACTCCAGAGGCCAAAGTTCTGGCCCCTGAGTCCGCCGAATCCAGAGCAGCCTGGATGGAGGACCGGGAGGCTTTCCTGCCCTCTTCGACCAGAGCCGAGAACTCTTGCCGGGAAGCCGTCGGGATCAGCTCCGAATATTTAGTGAGGGACACGAAAATGTCAAAAGTGTACCGAGCTAGGAGGGCCAGCTGGTTTGCAATCTGCAGCTGGAGACCCCCCGCCGAATACACCTTCCGGCCCAACAAGTCCATGCGCCTGGCGTCCTTCGACTTCGGCGCTGGGGCTGGCTGTCCGTGCCTCTCACGGTCGTTAACAGACTGGACGACGAGTGAGTCTGGAGCGGGATGCGTGTACAGATACTCGTATCCCGTGGGGGGACCGAGTATTTATGTTCAACGCCCCTTGCAGTAGGAGGGACGGACGCCGGCGACTGCCAGATGGTAGTGGCATTTTTCTATATTGTCTTAATAAACGGGAGGGCCACCCGCATTGGGGCCTCCGCGCCGATGACGTTGGTCACCGGGTCTTCGTCTTCCGGGACCTCCGCCACCGGGAGGTCAATGGCTTTTGCCACCCTGCGAAGAAGGTCCTGGTGGGCCCGCAGGTCAATCGGGGGAGGGTCCGCCGTAGCGGCACCCGCCACCGCCTCATCCGGAGAGGAAGACGAAGACAGAGTCTGTACCACCACCTCTGCCGGTGGCTGCTCCGGGGCTTGGGAAGTTGAATCGTGCCCCGGATGCAATGCGGGATCTGATGGCGACAGGGTCTCCCCCGGTGGTGTTGGGGGAGGCCTGCTCACCGTGGCCTCTGGCACCCTGCGTTCAGCACCCACTGGGCACTGGGGAAAGGGGAGCCCTTGGGGCTCATGGTAGGCCCAGGGGACCCAAAAACCCCACTGCTGAGGTCCAAGGTCCTGGCTCTGGGTGGCAGCCCGGAGATCTGTTCCGCTGCCCGCCTGGGAGGCGACGGATGGCTGACACGAAGGCCACGGGGGGGCAGAGGCGCTGATGGAGTGCGCCGTGGAAGGAGGCAGCTTGTCCCCAGACGGTGCCGAGGATCGGTGCCGGCCGTCACGGTGCCAGGATGGAGATCTGGACCGTTGACCATTTCGGTACCGGGACCTCGGTAGCGTGACCTCGATCGTCGGTGACGAGAGCGGCTTCGGGAGTCGCGATGTCGAGATCGGTACCGGGAGCTGGACCTCCGATGGTACCGTCGGTCCGGTGACCGGGACCGTGAGCGTCGCCGGGAGTGCGACCAGTACCGCGATACTGAGCGGTACCGGGACTGCGACCGGTGCCAGGACGGGGAGCGGTACCGAGACGGAGATCGGTGCCGGGATCGGGATCGACGAGACGGCGACCGTTGCCTGGATCGGGACCGGGTCCGAGGCTTGGAGCGTCGTCCATCCCGTCTGTCGGGGGTCAGGGGCTGCATCATTGCCGGCTTGCCCACCGACTGAACAGCCCGCACCGGTGGTGCTGGGGGCCGGAGGCTCGGTGCCTCTGCGAGCTCAATAAGCTCAATAAGCTCTCTCGCCGTCGCGAATGTCTCAGGCGTGGACGGGAGATGCAGCTCGACCGCGGTCGGCACCGGGGAGCAGGGAGGTACCGGACTCGACGGCTCTTGAGGTGCCGGAGTCAACGGAACCGTGCACGACTTGTGCACTACCACAGCCGGTGCCGGAGGTGCCGGTGATGGCTGGGTAAGCTGTCCCGAAGTTGAAGGCTTAGGAGCCGCGTGCGCCGTCTTCCGCTTCCTCTGTGGGGAGAGGGAACGGTGCCAGGACTTCGGTGCCGTCTGCGACTCTTTAGCTGCGTCGGTACTGGGACGGCTCGGTGCCGCTGGTGCGCTGCACGCCGAGGACGGTTTCGGCGGCGCCGGGGATGGAGCGGGAGGCTGAAGTGCCAACTCCGTAAGGAGCTGTTTAAGGCGAGAGTCTCGCTCCTTTCTCGTGCGCGGCTTAAACGCCGTGCAAATCGGGCACTTATCTGTTCTATGAGATTCCCCAAGGCAGCGCAGGCAGGAGTCGTGCGGGTCGCCGATGGGCATGTGCCGCTGGCAAGCCGCACAGGGCTTAAACCCCGGTGCCTTGGGCATGAGCCCGCACCGGTTGTGGAAGAAGAGGGGCTAACCCCTCTAATTCCCTTACTATACTATAACAACTAAACTTATTCAACTAATCTAACAACTAAACTAAGTTAACCAACTATATACACTGAAGAGATGGAGAAATGCTAGGGCTGTGGAGGTGAGAGAGCACTCCACTGTTCCAACTGGCCGTCACGGGCGGTAAGAAGGAACTGAGAAGTGGACGGGCCGGCTAGGGTATCCGGCGCCATAGCGGTGCCACTCCAGGGGGCGCCCAGCCGGCCCGCCGGAGTTGCTAGGGTAAAAATGTTCCGGAGAGCCGTGCACGCGTGGCGCGCACACCTAACTGGAATGCATAGGAGCAATCACTTGAAGAAGAACCTCTCTTCTCATAGTCAAGGTACCCCTGTTTATGCAATCCAATGATTGCATTAGTTTTTTTGGCCACAGCATCACACCGGGGGCTCATGCTTAGTTGATTCTCTGTTATGACTCCCCAAATCTTTTTCAAAGTCAATATTTCCTGGGATAGAGTTCCCCATCCCATAAGTATTGTCTATATTCTTTGTTCCTATAGGGATACATTTACATGTAGCTGTATTAAAATGCATATTGTTTGCTTGCACCCAGTTTGCCAAGTGATCCAGATCATTCTGAATTAGTGACTTGTCCTCGTCATTATATACCACTCACCCAATTTTTGTGACATCTACAAACTTTACCAGTGATGATTTTATGTTTTCTTCCAGGTCATTGATAAAAATATTAAATAGCTTATGACCATGAACTGATCCCTGTGGGACTGCCCTGGAAACACACTTGCTTAATAATGATTTCCTGTTTACAATTACATTTTGAGACCAACCAGTTTTTAATCCACGTTAATATTATATTCTATTTTTTTCATCAAAATGTCTTGTGGTATCAAGGCAAATGCCTTTTAGAAGTCTACGTATATTACATCAATATTATTACATCTATTAACCAAACTTGTAATCTCATCTAAAAAAGATATCAAGTTAGTGTGACAAAGATCTATTTTCCATAAGCCCATGTTGATTTACAGTAATTACACTACTCTCCTTTAATTCTTTATTAACCATATCAGCCACTCCATTGTCTTGCCTGGAACTGATATCAGGCTGACAGGCCTATAATGAGTCATCTCATTTACCCTTTTTAAAAATTGACACTACATTGACTTTCTTCCAGTCTTCTACATCTTCCTCAGTGCACCAAGATTTATTGAAAATCAACATTAATGGTCCACTGAACTCCTCAGACAGTTCTTTTAAAACTCTTGGATGCAAGTTATCTGGACCTGCTGGTTTTAAAATGTTTTACTTTAGTAGCTTCTGTTTAACATCCTCCGGAGATATTACTGGAATGGAAAGAGTGTTATCACCCAATGATAAGACTATATCATCTGTTTTATCCATAAATACAGAACAGAAATACTTATTGAACGCTTTTGCCTTTTCTGCATTATTACTGATAATTCTACTATGTCCATCTAATAATGAACCAATACCATTGTCAGGATTCTTTTTGTTCTGTATATACTTAACCTCCCTGACTCCAACTCCTTCTTATTGGTCTTAACTCTGCTTGCCATAGATTTCTCCTTGTGTCCCTTTGCTTCCCTTGTCAATTTTATACACTTCCTAACTTCTGATTTATATTCACTACTGTCAAATTCCCATTTCTTTTATATATATTTTATAGTTGCCTTCACTTGCTCTGTAAAGCAGGTCAATTTTTTTTTAACTAGCATGACTTTCTTCTACAATTGTGAGACTGGATTTTCAGGTATCTAGCAAGGTGTTCTTAAATGATTACCAATCATCATTCACATTTGTCTGATGAAAGTATTCCTCCCAGCTGATTTGGCTCATAATTGGTATCAGCTTTGTGAAATTGGCCCTATTAAAGTACCAAATATAATATTAGTGGTCTGGACCTTTTTGTGTGTGCTAAATATGGTATGTCTGACATAGTAATTTAGTCTGAGAGCAGCAGGCAACACTTTATAGTTGCCATGAGTTTAAGCAGTTTGCAATTAACCATGTAACCTCTATTCTCCATCCCAACACCTTGGTGAACGATACCACCTGAATTTCCTGGCTGTCAGAGGTTTAAGATTCTGTTACCTTGTGTTATCTTTTACCCTTCATTTCCTCGTTTTCAGAGGTTTAAATTTAGCTAATCTCCTCATTCTAGAAGGGTAGGAGGCACCACTGGGCAAACTTAACTCTGTGTTAACAGGGGTTGCCAGGTGACCCCGCCACCAGGGGCGGGAAAAGCAGCAGCTGCTGCTGGAGCGGCTTTGCTTAGCTACCCGCTTCTCTTCCCGCCCCCGAGCCTGACGGAGAGAACTGGCGGGCTCCCGGATCGGGCTCCAAAGTAGGTACCGGTGTAACCTGTCCGCCCGCTGTGTCCGGATTTCCCCACCCTGGCCCCTCACTCCAGGGACAGACCCCCCCCTCCCCAGCCCCAGGGACCAACCCCCAACCCCACTGTGCCTCGATTTCCCCACCCGGGCCCCTCACTCCAGGGACAGACCCCCCCTCCCCCCTCGCCAGCCCCAGGGACCAACCCCCAACCCCACTGTGCCCCGATTTCCCCACCCGGGCCCCTCACTCCAGGGACAGACCCCCCCCACCCCCAGCCCCTTGCTCCAGGGACCAACCCCCCTGTGCCCCGATTTCCCCACCCTGGCCCCTCACTCCAGGGACAGACCCCCCCACCCCCACCCCCTTGCTCCAGGGACCAACCCCCAACCCCACTGTGCCTCGATTTCCCCACCCTGGCCCCTCACTCCAGGGACAGACCCCCCCACCCCCAGCCCCTTGCTCCAGGGACCAACCCCCAACCCCACTGTGCCTCGATTTCCCCACCCTGGCCCCTCACTCCAGGGACAGACCCCCCCTCCCCAGCCCCTCACTCCAGGGACCAACCCCCCACCCCACTGTGCCTCGATTTCCCCACCCTGGCCCCTCACTCCAGGGACCAGCCCCCCCGCCTCAGCCCCTTGCTCCAGGTCCGACCCCACCCTAGTCCCTGGCTCCGGAAGTCCGGGGACTGACCGCTGCCATGCCCCGATTGGGCAGGCTCCATGTCAGCTCCTCCCAGCCCGGCTCTGCAGGAGGCAGGTGAGTCCCGGGGGAGGGGACGGACAGGGGCCGGGTGTCGGGTTTTCAGGGATTAGACAATTGACAACTCTCGTGTTAACAGAATGTCGGGACAGCTAATAACGTCATAACGATGTGGCGCACGGGGATGCTGGGGCAGAGACGCTGCCGCTTCCCAGCCCCGCGCTGTGTCTGTGAGTGTCTCTTTGCTGCCAGGCTGGTCTATGCGGTGCGAGCTCGGCTGCGTGTCTGCGAGGACGCGTCCCTGTGCCCCGGGCGGGGGCTGCGAGCTGGCAGCGGCAGGACGCAGCCAGCGAACATGCGCCGGCCAGACAGAGAAGGCTCCGCTCTAGGGCGATGGCTGCACTATCAAGGCGCGCCGGGAAGCGATTCCGCCGCTTCGCACCTGCTCCCCCTTGCGGCTGCTGTGGGGTAGCTCCGCACGCCGGTGACTGATCGGCTGTGCTCGGGTCCTTCCGTGAGTGTCCGTCACCCCCGATAGAGGCGAGGCCGAGCGCTGATTGGCCAAGACCAGGCATTATGTGATTGGGCAAGAGTATCCAGCTTTCCACTGACGGGCGGACAGGAGTCCGTGACTGGCCGAGAGATCTGATTCCGGGCTGTGATTGGCTGAGGCTGGATTTATAAGCCCTTCCCCGGCGCGCCCGCGTTCTCTTGTCTCTTTGGCCGCACAAGGTGCTGGGTCCTTCAGCTGAAGCTAAGGCCGTTACATCCCGGCGACTAGCACCGCGCCCCGCCGCCGCCGCCCGCCCGCCCAGCCATGGCCTCCAGCTCCGAGCTCGCCTGCATCTACGCCGCCCTCATCCTGCACGACGACGAGGTCACCGTCACGGTGAGCGAGGCCGGCCCCACGCGCCGCAAGATGGCGGCGGCGGCGCGAGCCCGGGGCAGCGCCTCTCTGCCCGGGTGGGACGGGGGCGCCCGCCCCGCCGCAGGGGGGCGGTTCCGCCTCGTGCTCCCTGCGGGTTGGTGACCCGGGGGGGGCGGGGCCCAGCAGCGCGGCTCCCTCCTCGGCCGCGTGGGGCCCGGGTTGTGCCGCGGGCGGGGGGGCAGGTCCCAGCCCGCGTGGCCGGGGAGGGACGCTCCGCCGCGCCCCCCCCCATGGTCCGAACCCGGAGGGCGCGTAGGCACCGCCCCCACCCCCATCGCTGTGGCGGCCGGACGGCGGGGTCGGTGCACTGACCTCAGACCCAACCGGGACGAGGGAAACAGGACTTGGGTGTTTCGGTTGGAGTTTGAGGCTCAAGCCGAGCTGCGGCGATGTGTGTAGCCCCTGGCTCCTGCACAGGGCTCGGCAGCAGCAGCCCCCCGAGCGGTGGAGGAGGGAGAGCAGTGTCCCTGTGCCCATGTTACAGATAGGGAAACTGAGGCGCTGAGAGTTGCTCTAGGTCATGCTACAGGCCAGTGGCAGCCTCTAATGCTGTCAACGTACTTCAGGGTTTATAGGACAGAACAGAATCTCCTTACTCAAGACTGATCTGTATCCACATTATAATATTCTCCAGGTACTTTTATCATAGTTTACTAAAGTTCTGAGGAATTGACATTGATTATTTGCAATCTTCAGACTAGGCCATAGTGACGTGAAGTGTATGCATTGTGCCTGACTCTTTAGTTTTTGTGTTAACAACATTCTTACTGAATTTTTTTTAGGAGGACAAAATTAATGCACTTATTAAAGCAGCTGGAGTAAATGTTGAACCTTTCTGGCCAGGCCTTTTTGCAAAGGTAAGAAATAGAAAGGTGGCTGAACAAAGTATAATCTGGTCCAAGCATAGCATGCGCCATAGATGTCTGTAGCCTGGGCACAGCTATAAGATGCCTTGTGAATAGTCTGCAGATCACAAAACAAAAGCTAGGTGGTTCTGACATGGGTCACTAAGATGGACCTCCTGGGATATCCATAAAATTACTGTGAATAATTATTGAGGGGTAATGTTTTAAGAATACGCTTCCATTGATGAAATACCAAATTGGCAGCAAACAGATAACCCAATTAGCAAATTAAGAATTTATCAGAATTGAGTACTGTTGGTGGAGGCAAATCTTAGCAAAATAGAGACATTGACTGCTAAGTACTACCCTGAAAACTCAATCAAAGATCTGGGACTCAGAATGGCTTGTCCTTTCTCCTGCCTCTTCACTTGTCAAAAGTACTTCAGGCCAAATGATGCGTTCTGACATGTGTGCACCTTCATTATTGTGTGCTGACAGTCTTTTTAGCCAGATCTTGATAAATTGATCAAGATGGGAGAAGAAAATTGCTTAGAATGATTAACTGAACATCTGTCATGGCATCTTTAACGTTAACAGCTTGGTTTGATCAATATTAAATAGCTATCAAAAGTGTCTGCTGAATTATGTTGATAAAGTTGTATTGTTACAGTTTTGTAAATTGACATGGAAAATATAGCAACTGTAATTCAGTACAAGACTGACCACATCCCATGCACATTCGTAAGCAAATGCCTTATTAAATCTAATTTAGGGATTGGTCAGTCTAAGTGTGTTAAAGAGCTGAATTATGCCAATTTTAAATTTCCTTACAACAATGGCACAGCTGTGAATATTGTGCAACTTTTGTAAAATGTCGTACTAATGAATGCTTAATATTCTTAGGCTCTGGCTAACATTGACATCGGAAGCCTGATCTGTAATGTAGGAGCTGGTGGTGCTCCAGCTGCTGCTGCTCCTTCTGGGGGTGCTGCTCCTGCTGGTGGGGGGGCTGCCCCTGGTAAGTGAACTCTTGGATTGGTGTGGAAGAAATGGGTGTATAAAATGCAGTTACTGTTTGTACAGTATCAAGTATCTCACCACTGTACCTTTTTTTTTGAATACTTAAAACTGCTTTGTTTTCTTAAGCTATCTAAGATGGGTGAACGTGTGAGAGGAAAGGAGTTTAACTTTGGAAAATACTGTTGATTGCAAATTTGTGTGGTTTGCTACAGTAAGCTTTTAAATTCTTTTGTCTCCAAGGTCACTGTATGGACTCAGTCTTCAAAACTATACTATCTGATTAGGTTAAAGGCCATAACTCTCTTTTCATAGCTTGAAAAGGAGTGTTTCTGACCTTGTGAGCTTACGACAACATCTTTTGGATTGGGGCAGGGAGGCTCATTACTGAAATTCTAAAAGCAGTGTCTTAGCGCTCTTTCTTCCCGTGTTGGTCATCAAAAGCACTGCATGGAGTAAGGGCATTAATGATAATGTGGATTAGAGTATCTGTAGCTGGTGTACTAACATGCTCCTGAATCCCCACAATTGTAACTGTGGCTTTCCAATGTAATTTGATTCTTGTATCTCAAACTCTCCATGGAGTTTAGTTTATTTAGGTCTCCCTGCATCATTTTTTAGTAATATCAAATGTTCAGGATGAGAGATGCTAACCATTTTCTTCTTTTTCAGCTGAGGAGAAGAAAGAGGAAGAGAAGAAAGAGGAATCTGAGGAATCTGACGATGACATGGGCTTTGGTCTCTTTGACTAAACTGACTTTTTGTACCATCTGTAATAAAAGAAACATTCTTTAATTGTTCTGGTCTTTAAAGAATGTGAGGGGACAGAGCTGGGATTGGGGTTTTGTTGAACTCCTTAAATGGAGGAGGATTAGAAACACAAGACCTTAAATTGGTCCGATATCCTCCCATGTTTCCATTGTTTTGTACACAACTATCAAAATCTCTACCTTTCCTCTGAAAACTTTTTACTCACATGCTAAGAGAGACACTGCAGGGACAGCATAAAACTGTTCTTGTATTAACTATTGTAACAGTTTGAAGACACTAGCTGAAGTTGCCACCGTATTCAGGTCCATCTTGTGAAGGAGTGCATGGGAAGCTGGGGCTGTCACTTGCCTAGTAAAATGGCACTTCAAACTGTCCAGTGGGATTATTCTTTAAAGTATACACAATACTAAGCACACTAGTGGCTCTAAATTAAGGAGGATGGAGTAGGACTATGGGTTGTTCTCAGCTTTGATCTAATCATCCCCTTTTTCCAGTAGAACTGCAATAGGAAGTTTAATCATTCAGCCAAGGCATTTTCAGGAAGCAGGAAAAAAATGTACATTTAATCTTGCTTTTTTGATAAGAGCACTGCACCTGGCCTTGTATAGAAATTTACTTTATTGGCCATGCAGGGCTGCTGCCTCGTTTTTGGTAAGCCATTAAAACAGACTTTGGTTTTGGCCTAGAGAAGGTGAATAACTGATTTTTTTTTTTTTTTTTTTTGGTCCAGCTGCAACAATCTGCTTGTACCTTAATCAGGTCCTGGCCACAGACAATAGACCATATAGGCACATGTGAACTTTCACCTTATGTATGAATGAAGAGAGAGGCTATGGTATGCACCTGTTTACACAGTGAACGCTTCCTCAGTTCTTCCATGACACTACACCCACATTGTATGATACAAAGGCTATATTCAACTCACTTCTACACCAATGTTTTTATTTTTCATCATAAATACATGTCAAAGGCTTGAGCTTAGGACAAAACACTGAGGATCTACTCTCCCCAAGAAGGCTTCTGTTTTATTCAATGTTTTGTACAGCCTAGTTTTAAATTAAACCCTAACTTTTAATTAATAAATGTGACCCACACTTCTCTCAGGGTAAGGATATTGAACTTGGTAAAACAGTTAACGTGAAGTTGTACTGTACCGCCTCTTTCCCCCCTTTCATTGAAATGTGCAAGCTGGTTAAATTACCTGAAAAAGCATTTATCAGAGTTAGTAGAGAAGAATACGTAAAGATAACGAGTATTTTTTAGACTAATTCAAATTTCTTTACAAAGCTGTGCATCACGGAATGCAACTTAGAACTTCTATAAAAAGTTATTCTTTAATTAAAGCACTTTTTCTAACATCCAACCCCATTAAAATCTTTGCCTGTTGAATCAGAGTGGGGGGAACCCCTATTCAACTAACTTGAATTTAACTTTGCAACCTCAATTTAAGAAACCTACAGATTAGATCAGTGGTTCTCAAACTTTTGTATTGGTGACCTCTTTCACACAGCACATCTATGAGTGCAACCCCCTGTATAAATAAAAAACACTTTGAAATATTTAACACTATTATAAATGCTGGAGGCAAAGTGGGGTTTGAGTTGGAGGGCTTGCACCCTCACATGTAACATGACCTCCCAGTTTGAGAATCCCTGAATTAGATCATGTAGGAAGAAAGCCAAAATCTTTCCCTACAACACCAAGCAAGTATTCTGAATACAAGGGAAGGATAAAATAAATGCCCACAAACTGAACCAAAACTTTGAAGTTGCCGTCCTACAATGAAACTTTTTCAGGTTGACTTTCATAAATCTTAAAGAGCCCTTCTGTTTCTCTTCAGTATCTGCCTTTTTTTAAACCACAAACTGAAAGCAACAAAAAACGGACTCACTTTTCACAGGAACCCATCAGTAATTCCTAAATCTTTGATTCAGAAATTCAATTGTATAAAAAGCAAAGGTATTTTTAAAATAAAGTCCAGTTAACAAGGTAAATCCATAATGCAACTTTTAAATGGACAGATGGCTCATTTATCCACAGCAAGTCCCATGTCCTACTTCTGTTAGTAGATACATTTGTGACTACCCCCTAGGGGCTGTCACTTTCCTGGTAAATTAAGCCAGGAAGTTACCTCATTTAAAAAACACTGAATTCTGAAATACCAATTTTAGGTGAGATTCTGTGTTTTAACTGTCTTATTGTCTGTGTACAGGAGTTTCAGATGAAGACAGAAACCATACTGCATCTCTGACTTTAGTCCTGAGTTCTCAGCCCATCCTTCCTTCAGTTGATGCTTTGCTCTCAATCCCACCACTTGTGCAACACTGGATTTCCATTTTTCTTGGGTTAAACGCTGAGCTGCCTGAGCATATTATGCTGAAGCAGCAAAGAAGTTGGACAAAGATCAGAGGTGTCATGAATGCCCCTGCACTCCCATCTATCAATAAAATAAGCAGAGTAGTTAAACCTACATTTCCATGGTATTTTGAAATATATATGGAAAACTACCTGAATGTTGGTGTTCAAAGTCTCAGTGCAGGCTCAATTCTTTTTTTTTTCTTGGCTGAATTCATGTCTATATCGCAGGAGAATGGTAACTTCACTGGACTATGTTAACTGACAGCCACAGTTATAAATAAGTTGACAATTGAAGTAAGTATATCCTATTTTAAAATTTATTTGAATGGAAAAGCAATCAACCCATCCCTAGTTAAGGAGGAAGCTGAAATTCTCAGAAATAGCCCTATTTTCAACTTTATCTTCCTGAAATTTCAGTTCTGGGAAATTTTGGTTATATAAAATTAGAAATGCATAGTATTTTGATCCTTTACATTAAGTTCACTTGTTTTTAAGGATTTTGTAGGGGTTAATTCCTAAATGGGTTAGCCTAGAAACTCCACATAATTTCACTGGCCCTGCTGAGATGCCTTAGGGTGTTTTTTGTTTTTGTGGTGTTAGTGGGAAGATTTTAGCATATATAAAACAACTAGGGATTCCTTAAAGCCAGGCTATCAAAAGACGGGAATGCTGAGGAAGGGGCTCTGAGGGGAGAAAATGGCTGCTTATTTATGCTATCAGGACAGGAACCCGTGGAGCACGGGGAAACTGAAGGATTATATACTGCTGAAAAACTTGATTTGCCTTAGCTTAAGCTTTCTTGCTTTGGGGGGTTTTTAGACTAGGTTGTAGGAATGTGTATTTTTTACTCCCTGAACTTTAGGACTGGGTGGAGAAATGCTCAGCAGAGTTGTGTGTACCTAACATGGAAGGATTCACCAATAAGGTCAGTTTTTTGGCATTCCTCCCGACAGTGCCCTTTTGTTTTTTTAAGTCTATATAAACGGTTGAAATTTAGGATTGATGAGAAAAGCAAGGTCAGAAAACTCCCCCAAAATGCTTTGTGCTCTGCAGCGTAGGAAGAAATGTTACAGCCAGAACTTCACTGGTAACACCTTTTTAATAGGTCAAAGTAACTGTACAGTTCATTATATTCTTCCTGAGAATAATTTATATCCCCCATCAAACCAAAGGGAGCATGGTGGTTTTTATTTAACAGAACAGATGGTATAACTGGAAAAAAATGAAAGAAAACATTCACACTGCTCTGCTGTAACTCCTCCCAGGCAAGATAGACTCAAAGATGGGTTAGTTAACTACAGTGGGTTTAAAATATTCAACATGGCTTTAATCTTTCTGTATAAATTATATAAAAACGGGGAACACATATGGTTACAGAACTTCTCTTCTAAATGCGGCTCTGAGTTGCTCTGGTACAAAGCAGCTTTTTGCTTCCAAGGAAAATAACATTGCTACAAAAAACTGGCAAGTTATTCTGGTGAAAAGACATACAAGAGTTTTCAGTTGTGTTCTACAGCTAGTTTCCAAACAAACGTTTCACATATCCACATAAAAGTAAAAAGCAGAAAGATGAAGAGGGCTTTAGTTTCTTTTGAAATGACTGAAGTCTTGAAAATATAGCTTTTAAAATTTTCTTTCTCTGTAAATTGTGATTAGCATATTGCGACGTAAGTGTTCTAATAAAAAATTCCAGTCTGGATAGCTCGCATACTGTGGGCAAGAATTCTCAGCCCTGAGGTTTCCCAGAATTCTTCACTTCACAATATTTTTCTCCAATCTGTAGCTCGGACAGTCCTGGCTCTGAGATTGTAACCTCTTGGCAATTTTAGGTAATGCACATCCTATGTGACGATGTAAAATGTCATTGTTTTCCCCAGTCACGATTCCCAAGGGCTTCTGTACAAACTTCATTCTGTGATAATGCCACATTTTGAATCCCAGACCATCTGGTAAAAACATGGTTAAACTTTTATAATGAGAGAGAGAGAAAACCAACAGCTGTCAATCAGGTCTGATGAAGCAGGAGTCACTGGAAATCCTGGACTATGCAGGGTTAATCCTCACCACTGGTGGAAGGCTAGAGAACATCCTTACATGAGCAATATTCTTAAAAAGAATGACAAAAAAATTCTTCCTCGGTGTTTAATGGGGTCTGGACTGACCAATCATTTTCAATTTGGCTTGATCAATAACATCCAGCAAGTTTTTGGCATCCACAGCCAGAGCATGAGCAGCTGTGAGCATTTGCTTTTTGTATTCCTGCTGCAGGCTAGTCATGACGTATTGCTGGGCCAATTTCATCTTGTTAATCAGTTCAGCCAAGTCAGAGTTCAATAGCTTCTGTGCCATCTCAATCTGGAAAGATACAAGATTCAGTCAGGTCCTGCAGGCAGCATTTCATAGGAGGCAAATTTGTTGTATCACACTCATAATGGAATTAACAACGCAGTGTACTCCCACTAAGGGAGAGCTCCATCTTTGCGGGTAAAACCTAGAGCAGTCACTCTACTTTAGATACCATATTGTGGCCTTCATCTCTGTAGCCAACACACTGGACAGGGCAGAGTAGTAGTCGTGCTGACTCCAGCAGCTTCCTCACCTTACTAAGCTCTGCTGGTTCTAATGGGTTTGGTCCACTGCAAACTAGACGGAGACCAAGAAATCACTCTTCCAGGCCAGTGAACAGCCAGCTAGTGTTAATGACTATAGGACACTATTCACCAGAGCTGGATTTGAACCTCTGTCCTAGACAGTGGTGCTGGAACAATTATTAGAGTGTGGGTGCTGAAGGTGGAAACCACGTATTTGGGTCGTTATTACTGCTTCAAGCCATGAGATGCGGCAGCACCCCTAGTTCCAGCACCTATGGTTGCAGAGATCAGATTCCTAAATCTGTTTCCAGGTTCCTAAATCATCCCCTCTCAGGCCTTTTTCTTAAAATTATTTTGACATTGATCATCTAAGCAACAATAAAATACAATAAATATGAAGGTGTAAGCTACAGATATTTTAACAAACCACGCAGCAGGTGAAGGTAACCATTTGGAAGGGGAAAGTCACTGAACAACTCATACTCAGAGTCATATTCTTCTAGCATTTTCAGTGACCCCTGTTCATTCAGATTTTACAGACACAATGACTTGGGGAAAAATTTAACCCTCACTCGCTAGGGCCTCAATTTTAAGCAGTAAAGTAAACTCAGTCAATTCTCCTTTAGAATTAGGTTACTTCTGGATATTTCCTGAACAAAGGCTTCCTACTGCACCAAGCCACACTGAAATATCTGTTTGAGGAGTTTGGTATGCAAATCATAATTTCGTGAGAGAGATTAAATTTGAACCCAGGAATTAATTCCCACATGGTGTCCCTGAATTGGAATCCTAAATCCCACATATCCAATGCAACACTTTTCCCTCTAACTCCTTATGTGCCAGGGTGTGATGTGTGCTATTAATTTCAATGAAATTCAAGAGTTCCCAATGGCTGGCAGGATAATTTAATGATTAAGACACCTGTCTGCAGGAGGAAGAAACCCCCAAAAGTTAACACTGCTCAGTAAACGAAAGAGAAAGGTACTTAACTTGTACTAGTAACTGAAGGTTCTTCAAGATGTGTGATCCTTATCTGTATTCCACTGTGGGTATGCACGTGGTCCTTGCACCCAGAGTTGGAGAATTCTTGAAAACAGGGTTAGTCCGCACATGTGCCCCTGCTCTCTTCGTGCCTCCAACCGAGGTGATAAAGGGCAGAGCAGACTGACTGCCTCTCCATTTCTTTCTCTATTGTGAATCCAAGAACAATCCAAAGTAGAGGGGAAGGAGGGTGGATACTGAAATATAGATAAGGACCATACAGCTCAAAGAACCTCCAGTTACTACAAGGTAACTTTCTCTTTGAGTGCTGGTCCCCAGGTGTATTCTATGGTGGATGACTGACATACAGGAGAATGCATCAGTGGAGTGCTGTACAAAGCCTAATCTCTTGCAAATGTGTGACTGGAACTCCACACAGCTTTTTTGCAAATGTCTCGAAGCAATGACACTGATGTTGCTTGTGCTCTGGTAGAATGAGCCCTCACCCCATGAGGGGGAGGAATGTTAGACAGCTTATAGCAAACTAAGATACAGTGCGAGATCCATTTAGAGATTCTCTGAGAAGATATATCTTGACTTTGAACTCTTTCCGCTACAGCTATAAACAATCTGGGAGATTTTCTGATTGTTTTTGTCCTTTGCAGGCAAAAGGCCAATGCTTGTCGCACGTTGAGGGAATGACATCCCCTTTCTTTTTCAGATGCATGTGGTTTTGGAAGAAAAACACAGGTAAGTGAATTGACTGTTCACGTGAAACTTTGAAACTACTTTGTGGGTGAACTTAGGATGCAAATGCTATGACTTTGTTTCTGTGGAATATGGTGTAAGGTGGATCTGTCATCAGTACTCTGAGCTCACCCACCCTCCTGGCTGAGGTGATGGCTACCAGGAACAGAACCTTCAAGGATGGGAGAATCTATTTCTCTTCTTTTCTCCTGTCAGGAGATTGGAAAAGGACTGAATGTTGATTGGTAACTGAGAGGACATGTGTAAGGGACTCAGGAACTAGAACTGTCTGGGTGAGTTGGGGTGATGAGAATGACTCATTTAAGAAGGAGAGCATCACCCTGAGAGTGAAGACCTAGGGCGTTTTTGGAGCAGTATATGTTGCATTTTCTGTTTGTTTGAGAGGCGATCAGGTCCCTTGTGGGAGTTCATCTGGAGGAAAAATACTGTTCACCATGGAGTTGTGTCACACCCACATGTGGTCAATAGTGAAGGGTCTGCTGAGGGAGTCTGCTAGCACATTCTGATCCCCTGGAATGTAATTTGCAGACACGATGATTTGATTGTTGATGCACCAATATCATAGGGTGACCATTTCTGCACACAGAGGAATGGATCTCGCTCCTTGCTCGTTGATGTAAAAGATGGTTGTCACATTGTCCAACATTTTGAGGACATGGTAACATTGAATTAATGTAAGAAAGGCTTTGCAAGCTTCCTGGACTGCCCACAATGCCAGAATATCGATGTGCATCTTGGTGTCTTGGGAAGTCCAAATGCCCTATGCTATGTGGTTGTCCAATTCTGAATGGTATTAAAGGGTTTCTAATGACCTGATCTATAAGGTCGTTCATCATTTGGAATCTGTCTCTCAGCAGATAAGGTCTTGCTGTAACTGTATTTAAGGATGGTCTGATGAAGTGTAAAGTCTGTGTTGGAGAGAGGACAGACTTTTCCAAGTTTACGCTGATGTCTAAGAGAAAGAAGGAATTGGAGCACAGATGAGGTGAATTCGTAGGCTTCTTGGCATGTCTTTGCAACAAGAAATCAGTTGTCAAGATAAAGGAAGGTGGTTAAGCCATAATGTCTGATATGGGCTGTTACTACTGAAAAGACCCTGGAGGCAGTAGCAAGGCTGAAGGGGAGCACACTGTAATGACTATGGTTGGGGCCCACCATGAATCTGAGAAAAACGTCTGTGAGCAGGGTGAATGTCCACATGAAAACATGCTTTTTTCAGACCGAGAGCTGTAAACCATATGCCCTTTTCCAGACGTGGGATTACAGATGCTAGTGTGACCAGGCAAAATTTCAGTTTGGGAATAAAATGGGTTGGGATGGCAGAGATCAAGGATGGGTCTCCGGCCACCTTTCTTTTTGGGTACTAGGAAGTAAGTTGAGTAAAAACCCTTTCCTTGCTACTGCGGAGGTACCCATTCTATTGCTCCTCGCTGCAAGAGGGATTCAGGGCAGGGCTCTGGGCTCTGGAAGGGAGTTAGGGTGAGGGAGGAGAATCTGACCTGGGGCAGGGGGCTCAGTGTGTGGGCTCTGGCCAGGCAGTGCTTACCTCAGCCAGCTTCTGGTCCATGGTGCAGCAGGGCTGAGGCAAGCTCCCTTCCTGACCTAGCTCCGTGCTGCTCAAGGAAGTGGCCACCATGTCCGGTCCCTAGATGGAGGCACAGCCAGGCAGCTCTGTGTGGAGCTTGCCCCTGCAGGTGCTGCTCCCGCAGCTCCCACTGGCCGTGGTTCCCGGCCAATGGGAGCTGCGGAGCTGAGCCTGCAGCTCCATCCTGGGGGGCGGGGGGGCGGCGCTGAGGCTCGGGGCTTCCAGCCTGCAGTGTGGAGATTTGCCACAGGCTGGATGAAATTAAGCAATGGGCTGGATCCGGCCCGCAGGCCGTAGGTTCCCCACCCCTGGGAAACCCTTAAAAAACCTAGATGACACAGAATGAGCAAATATGGAAAAGCCCTCTATAAAAAACCTAGATGACACAGAATGAGCAAATATGGAAAAGCCCTCTATAGTTGGATGAAAGGCTAATACTGCAGGCAAATGGACCTTAATTGAGCTAACTGTTAACCCTATTTCTTCAGATCCATCAGATAATCCAAGATTACTGAAAGAGGCACATATCCAGTGGGAAGCAACAATGACAGCACCAATGGGAGACTCTCTTTCATTTTTGCAGGTAAGTAGCACAGGTTGACTTCTTTGAAATATTCAGTAACACCTGTTGCTCTTCCTCTGGGCAGGAGGATTTTAATCCTGAGAACCATCGAGGACCCATGCCTGAAAGCAAAGAATCCCTACATTGGAGTGAAATGAAGCATGCGACCCACATCCTGTGAGAGGAGATAAGGAGTAGTCAGGAGTTTGAGTAGGAGATGGATGCATAGATGAGGCAGGTAAGGATACCAAGCTTGTCTAGGCCAGGTTGGTAATATAAGGATAATCCAGGTTCTGTCCTGTGTGATTTTGTTCATTACCCTGAGTACCAGTGGAGTCAGAGGAAATGCACAGAGCAAACCCTTCTTCCAGGATGAAAGACATGCATTTCCCAATGACTGATGCCTCAGACCCGCTCTTAAGCAGAAAAAAGGGCACTTCTTGTTCCTGGAAGTGGCAAAGAGATCCACCTCCAGCAGACCCCTTCTTTGGAATAAGTTGTGGAGAACTTGAGAGTCTAGCTCCCATTTGTAGTCCTGTGAGTAGTGTCTGCTGAGAACATTGGCTGTGGTGTTTTGAATGCCTGGGATGCCCTGAAATTTAGATCTGATGAGCTATGCACTAGTTCCATAGCTTGGCACACAGAGGGGGATCTTGCTCCTCCCTGATTGTTGATGTAGAGCATGCAGCACATGTTGTCCATCATGGCCCTGATTGATTTGAAAAGAAGTAGGAAATGGAAGTAGGCATTCTGGTCAGCCCTGAGCTCCAACAGATTGATGTGGAGATTAGTTTTCTGAGCTGTCCACCTACCCTAAATTGAGAAAGCATTGAGATAAGCTCTCCATTCCAACAGCGAGGTGTCTGTTGTTGAAGTTTGTGATGGAGGTGGGTGACAGAAGGGAATGCCCGGGCAGACACTGAGTTGATCTTTCCATCAAGCCAGGGAGCTCCTCACTTATAGAGGAACCATCACCTGCCTGTCCAAGGTGTGTCTGACTGAAGAATAGGTTGTTCAGAGCCAACCTTGAATGTAGTGAAGGCATAGCTTTGTGTGATTGGTCATCGAAGTGCAAGCTGCCGTGTGTCCCAGAAGCTGAAGACAGTTCCTTATAGTGGTCCAAAGACTCCCCTGAATTGTCCATACCAAATCTGACAAAGTTACGAACATGTCTAAGGGACAGAATGGTTCCAAAGAAGCCCCTATAAACTGAATCTTCTTTAGGGGGTTAACATGAATTTCCTTATACTGAGCTGAAGACCCAACTCTTGGAAAAGAGCAAGGGCTGTCTGGGTGGAAGACAGAACTGCTTTGTAAGAATGGCCCTTGAGTAGACAGTCGTCAAGGTACAGGAAGACTAGGATCTCCTCCTGTTGGAGGTAAGCAGCCGCTATTGCCAGGGCCTTGGAGAACACCCTGGGGACATAGGAGAAACTGAAATGAAATACTCTATATTGGAAATGACCCTGACCCACAGTGAATTGTAGATATTTCCTGTGTGAAGGGTGTATGGCTATGTGGAAATAGGCATCTTGTACGTCGACAGCCGAAAACCAATCCCCCTTCTCCAGTGAAGGAAATATAGCTGCTAGAGTCAACATCCTGAACTTTTGAGGCTTTACAAACTTGTCTGGATGTCTTAGATCTACGATCAGCTTCCACCCTCCAGCCTTCTTTGGTCTGAGGAAATACTTCAAGTAAAACCTCTTGACCCTATGAGGGGGAGGGACTGGCTCTATTGCTCCTAACAGGAGAAGACAGTTCACCTCCTGTCTTAATATAAACTCATGAGGAATTGAAGAGAGCGAGTGATGTAAAATGGATGATACAGCTTGATGTTATGACTTCTGTGATCCACTCGTCTGTAGTAACCCATCTCCGGGAATGCTGGAAATAGGAAATGTGGTCCCTAAAGGGAGCATGATGGGCAAATTGGTGCGGCTGTAAAACCAGACGGATTTGAACCCTCAACTGGCCTATCAAAATTGCTGCTTTGAACATTGTTGTGTGGTTGTGGGGGTCGGTGGGCAGCCCTCTTTCTCTGAAACTTATGTATTTTCCTTTGAGATTTGGTGGATCTATGGAATCCAGAGAACTGAGCAGGATGCAATCTCTGGGCAGTTCGTGACCTATATGGTCCCATGTTTGTAGGTATATATATGCCCAAGGAACGTAAAGTGGCTCTAACGTCCTTCAGTTTATGGAAGGGCTCATCTGTGGTCTCCAAGAAAAGCCTATGACCAATGAAGGGGAAGCTTCAATGGTGTTAGACTCATAGACTCATAGACTTTAAGGTCAGAAGGGACCATTATGATCATCTAGTCTGACCTCCTGCACAATGCAGGCCACAGAATCTCACCCACCCACTCCTGTAACAAACCCCTAACCTATGTCTGAGTTACTGAAGTCCTCAAATCGTGGTTTCAAGACCTCAAGCTGCAGAGAATCCTCCAGCAAGTGCCCCGTGCCCCATACTTCTCTCTGAAATCTCAAAAGCTGGAGCCATAATGACCTGTGCATAACTACTGTTGTCAAGATGGATCTGGCAGCAGTGTCCACAACATCCAAGTATGCTTGAAGAATGGTCCTGGCCAATAACTGGCCATCTGAAATGATGGACTGGAATTGCTCTCTATATTCCTATGTCAGGTGTTCAATAAAGACCATCAATCTATTCTAGTTTGTGAAATTGTATGTGGCATCTGATAGTTTGTGATCCTGAATTGCAGGGTTGATGATGAATAGGACTTACGTACAAATAGATCCAGTCTCTTTTGGTCCTTGTCATGTGGAGTAGACCAAGATAAATGTTGCCTGCCCTGCTTGTTTACCGCATCCGCTACTAGGGAGTTAAATGGAGGGTGGAAGAACAAGAAATCAGAGTCCTTACGGGGAATATAATACTTATCTGCCCTTTTACACGTTGGTGGAATAGTAGCAGTTGTTTGCTACACAGCCTTAGCTGGATTAAGGAGAGCCTTGCTGATGGGTAACGCCGCCCTGTAGTGTGCTGCTGACTGTTGGATATCCAACAGCTTGAGTTGTGAATCCCTGACCTCTTCGAGTGGAATTTGAAGAATGTCAACTATCCTGTTTATAAGATCTTGAACTTGCTGAAAATCACCAGCCATGGAAGGTGGTGTAGGCATAACAGCTTCATCTCGAGACAAGGATGAGATTGGTGTTG
Organism: Mauremys mutica; assembly: GCF_020497125.1. Lineage (NCBI taxonomy): Eukaryota > Metazoa > Chordata > Testudines > Geoemydidae > Mauremys > Mauremys mutica. The sequence continues at coordinate 12,960,782 of NC_059073.1, read as the reverse complement.
GATAGGTGTCCTCTTTATCCATCCTGTCCTCCTGTTCCTCAAATGCCTCCTCCTGTGTGGAGGCTGGTTGGGCAGGAGAAGACTGAGCAACCCTAGGCTCCCTTTGAGATGTTACCAGTGGTCTGGAGAATTGCTGTTGGCAAGAAGTCCAGGGATCCCAGTATCACCACCGGAGAGGGGGCCCATACAGGAGGGGGGTGGCATACTGAGTTGGTTCCATCACCTTTGATGGCAGTTGCAATCTTCCCTGTGACTCTCAAAGAATGTGTTCCTGACAGGATATGTTGGGGAACACTACACTGAAAGAAGGGACTGACTGGAAGTCCCTTTAATTCTCCTCAATATTGTTCAGTGGAGGAGCCCACATAGAAAAGGTTGGAGAGTCCTGCAGTTCTGGGAGATGGCAGCATTCTTGAGACTGAGCTCTCAGTACCAAAAGATGCTTGATAACCATGTGGAGTGTGGATTCTGGCACATACATTATGGACAGGTCTCTCACATATCTACACTCTTGCAGAAATTGGTACTGACATGGTAGCCAAAGCTGATGGTACCGTGAACGGCAGGTGTACTGATGTAGGTGCCAATGGAGTTTGGCAGTGTTGCTTGCTCAGTACCAAGGGTGCTGAATGGACAGGTGCCAACAGCGGGACTGAGTCTGACAGTACCAGATCAGGGTGCTTATGCTTGCCCTCCTTGTCCCTGGATAGAGGGTACAAGAAGCCCTTTTGGAGCCATGTCTCTCTCTCAAGCTCCAGGGCTTTCCAGCTCTGCTGGCCTCGGAGGAGGAGTTCTTCAAGTCAACAGTACTAAGCCGAGAAGTTAAAGCTTTGAAGACTGTAGATTTTATGTGGAACTTGGCCTTTTTTGGAACAGGCTCCTTCAGATGAGAGTCCATACATGTCATTTTGGGAGCCCTCTCAGAAGCCTACAACAACCTCCTCTTCTTAGAAGAAGCCTGTGCCAAGGTGGAAAGGTCGCTGGATCTGTGCATAGACAGATGTACATGGGGCAGGTCCCCATACCTGATTCAGATGCTAATCAAAATAAGTGCTCCATCAATAACAATCTGAGCTTAATCATAGAATCATAGAATTCAAGATCAGAAGGGACCATTATGATCATCTAGTCTGACCTCCTGCAAGATGCAGGCCACATAAGCCGATCCACCCACTCCTGAACTAATTCTCTCCCTTGACTCTGCTGTTGAATGATCCAAATCATGATTTAAAGACTTCAAGTAGCAGATAATCCACCAGCAAGCGACCCCTGCCCCATGCTTCAGAGGAAGGCGAAAAACCTCCAGGGCCACTGCCAATCTAATCTCCCTGTTCTTCCTTGTCCTTGACTTGAGAGCTGGCAGAAATTGCACTTTTGGGAGACATGGGACTCCCCCAATCAACCATCGCTCACAGGTATGGCCTCTCGGCAGGAGAGGCACCATTTGAAGCTTGGCAACCCAGGCATGCCCTGCCAAGACGACAAGGCTCTCCAAGGAAAAAGAAAGGAGAAGAAAAAACAAAGTATCCTCTCACTACTAACACTTACTAAGTAACTATAACTACTATTAACTAACTATACTAACAAAACTTAGGGCTTGGCTACACTTACAAATTTGCAGCGCTGCAGCAGGGTGTGAAAACACACCCTCTGCAGCGCTGCAAATTGCGGCGCTACAAAGCGCCAGTGTAGTCAAAGCCCCAGCGCTGGGAGCCGCGCTCCCAGCGCTGTCCGTTATTCCCCACAGGGAAGTGGAGTACGGACAGCGCTGGGAGAGTTTTCTCCCAGCGCTGGCGCTTTGATTACACTTAGCGCTTCAAAGCGCTGCCGCGGCAGCGCTTTGAAATGCAAGTGTAGCCAAAGCCTTAACAAACATCTATAAGAAGAATATGAAATAGCTGAGGCACGCTCAAGGTGAGCACACTAGAGCTCTGTCTCAGGCCAAGGCAGCAGAGAAGGAGCTGAGCCTGAGGGTGGTTTGCCTGCAAATCCCTATATAGCCTTGGTATCCTGCATGAGGAGGCATAGGGCACAAATGTAGGCCAAACAGGCACTGTTAGCAGAAAAATCTCCAATGAAGGGCTCAAGGCACAAGTGCACCGGAAATGGAGCACTCATGAGGACACTACTTGAAGAAGAAATGTGTCTGTATGTGAATAAATTAAAAGGATCTAGTATTTTAATATTTATAAAAGCTCACGCTACAATACATGTAATTATCCTAGTTGAAGATGACTTAACACTTAATGTACTGAATCATATATGAGCAAATCCTCACATACCTCTCGATGAGTGCTTGCAGGGAGCACTGGAATGGTCTCATCTACTGTTGCCAGTAAAGTTCGTAGTGCCAAACCAACTTCCTAATAAATTAAAAAAAAAAAATTAAAGCAATATTATAACAGGACAGAGCGCAGCACAACAATGCACCGATACTTTCCGATTTGATTACTCCCTTTCAGCACTATTTTATTTCTTTCATCTTAGGTATGTTCATTTATGCCTATGGATACAATTACATCTCTTAATCAAACACCTATTACATCTTTAAAAATTATTGTGGCTGTCAAAGGATTTAGGGTGAGAATTTCAAAAGCTCTCAGTATTGGCCTAAACACTTTGACCACTGACCAAAATGAGAGCAGTGTTAGACCAATGCTGCTAAGTGGTTTTGAAAATCCCACCCTGAATTTTTTGCTTTCATAAAATGGAAAAATGGCTTAACCAGAGAAAACACAGATACACACCAAACTGACAGTGGCTGAAGTATGTCAAAAAGTCGATTTAAAAAATCCACGTTTTCTTTGTAAAAAGTAAAGAAATTGCTGCAGACCGCATTCAATTCTTCATGATCATGGACAGTCTAGGGTAGACTGATGATTGTAATGATTTTTCAATATCCTTCAAAGCACCCCTGCCCTGATAATAAAAATCATGCACGCACAGACTCAGACAGGTATTTCTACTCACAAGCTTTCCAGTGTTACGCAATTGTTCTATTTTATGCATTGACAACTACAGTGCCAGTCAGGATAGAAATAAAGGAATAATTGAAGAAAATGGCATCTTCTTACCTTCACCATGGGCACATACTCCTCTGGAGGGGCAGGCTGGATTTTACTGGACATTTCTATTACAGCTTTCACCAGTCCAGTTACATTCTCATAAACCTTGTCATTGGAACGATCCAAATTGGCAGTGGGGGGAGGGCTGATTTCCTGTGGCTGAAGCTAAGAGCAGAAAAAGATGCTGTTTTTCCCCTCTTTCCCCAAGAGATGGTGCTAGATTACTTCACAAAGTCAACAGAACTCCAGGATATAGTTTGCTGATTTAAGAAAGATCCTTCCCTCTACACCCTCTGAAAATGTACCCAGTGTTCTTTTTGATTAAGCGTTGCTATCAAATCTGTAGGTATTTCAGTCTAATTGTTTTTTGACTGAGTTTGGTTAGTGAAATGAAGTTGAAGGAATTTTACAGCATGAATTGTTTGAAGAGCTCCCCTTATGACTCGCTGAACAGAACAAGCAGCATTGAGAGAATCTGGGAATGAGAAGTACCGAAAAATATTTACATCACATTTAAAATTCTGTAGAGGTTCTCAATTGCAGAGATTGTTCCCTCTGAAATTTTGCAAGAATTCACCTTCAAGGCATGCTAGTTTTAGGGAGCAAATTGTTCAACCTGACACTTGAGTTTCAAACCTCTCATTTTCTCAGCAAAAACTTAGATCATATTTATTTTGATATAGGAATTGGTAATTCACACATTTACCTGTATGGTTAAAAATACAGATTTTCCTGAAAGATAAAGAAATTGACTCTTCACAGTCTTGCACCTTATGAAGTCATTTACACCTGTGCAAATAGATGGGGCACAATGCCAAATCTTAATTCTTTGCTTTACACCCATTTTGTACTTACTCTGCCTGGGTGCAAATAATAACACAAAGCTCAAGACAATGAAGTATGAGAGTCCAAATTTTCAGACAACTGTTTCAATCTCTCACAGCTATGTCAAGGAAAAGTTGTTAGCAACATACTCAGCAGCAGAGAGGAAGATTACTGCAGTGTATATTACCAAACATTTTGTTAGTGGAATCCACATGGAACATTAAGGAAAATGGAAATTTATTTATTTTACATGCTCAGGATTAAAGCACTGCCAATGCAGCTAACAAGACTAAACAGTTTCAAATATTTTCTCTCTGGTAGATCAGAGAAATACCAGCTATATCCTGCAATCCTTAACTCAAGCAAAACTCCCATAGATGCCCAGCCAACTAAAGCTGAATCCAAGCAAGACTGAGGTAATCCTGCTAGGAAGAGGAACAAACTTTGAAATACTTGGCTCCTCTGTTAAATCCCCCACTCTCAACAGCATCTGCCCTTAGATTGTAAAGCTAGTCCCCAACCTTGAAGTTTTTTTTAGACACCTTAGTGGTACTGGATGATCAGAGCCATTTTGTAGCAAAAAACGTCCACTTGCATCTGCAACTGAGTAGTATTCTGCTCTGTTGGACAGAGACCTGGTCACAGTGATTCAAGCATTTGAGACTTCCAGGTTTGATTATGACAACCCCTTATATCTAGGAATGAAGCTGCAGACCTCGAAAAAGCTCTAATTGGTAAAAGCACAAACTGGTACAAAACAGAGCACTCCACCAAGTGTATCAACACAGGTCACTGTGGACACATCAACCCAGAGCTCTGCTCTCTACACAGACTCTCCATGTTCTATGGTTCTGTCCTGCTATTCAAAGCCCTCCATGAAACTGACCCCAGTTACCTAGATTGCCACTCTTTCTGTAACTATGGCAGCTTGATTCCACAGGAAGCGTGAGGCTCATGAAAGTAGAAGGACTGTTCATAGAAGCTGGGCTCACACTATGGATCTTACTCCCAGAAAAGAAAAACGACCATTGGCCTCACCACTTCCAGAGTAAAATGCAAAATTCATTTCCTTGGCTTAGCTTTCCCTCAATAAATTCTTATGCCCATTCACACACAAATGTAAAAAAGCAAACAAAAAGCTATTCAAGCTTAAGTCTACAGAGTGAAAAGAAAAAACAGAGAGCCTAATTTGTATTTTTAAATACCTGGGAAGCACTCAGATACTACAGTGATGAGGCCACAGAAATGCCTAGGTACTTTGCCTGAGTAAGGAATCCAGGATTTAGCACAGAGTAATCCAGTTTTGCTGCATTCCACTAAGTAGGTGCTGATAGAAAATACACCGATAAAGCATTCATCTCTTACACTGATGGGAAAATGAATATTGTTATTGGTTACGCTGGTGGTGCAAGGTGGTGTGAATTCTAGTAAATTTCAGTGACACAGTAGTAGAAATTAAACACTTAATCATCTCTCTTGTCAAGTCACATGCAAAGCCATTTGTGAATAGCACGCGCACGTACACATACACTCTGTGCTTACCCTCCATGGCTATTGTTGAGCAGAATATGTGGGAAGGTTAAAGAAATTTACCAAAGGAAGGGAAAAAAAAGAAAAACAATATTAATAAAATGCAGCAGGAAAAACCCCAACAAAACATGTGCAGCAACAAGAGATCAGTTAAAAAAAGCCTGCAACAAAAATGCATTCATAACAATTTTGGCTGGCTCATGTTAGCTATTGGTCCATTTGTTATGGAAGCACAATGTCTGAGCAATCTTCTTAGCACCCCAGCGCAGGAAGTGAAGTTATTTGCCATGCACCCATGCTTACATTTTACAAAATAAATGGGGAAGAGGACATGCAAAGCTCGACAGGAACAAACCAATCTGGCAAATAGAAAAGTGGTAAATGGAGTTAGGTGTTTTTTTCATAGTAGGAAACAGTGTACTAGGTGAAATGCTGGTATTTTTTAACATGACTAATAATCCATTGCTTGATAGATCAGGCAGAGGTTGCATAATTCTTGCTTGAAGATTTGTTTTTTGAAGTTCTCATAGTAGGAAATATTTAGTCATCTAACTGTACTGCTCTTGTTCATGAAGATTCTTGTTTAAGACTGTGGTTACAAACTACTGAGAGACCATTTTGGACTGATTACACATAACCTATTTGATTCCTTTGGCTGGGTCTTGGAACGACAGAATAAGGGTATCTGTAGTTCTTGATACTTATTTTTTTTCTCTTTGCTGTTTCTATAGCCAACACCAACACTGCTCCACCACAAACTAAACAGCCAGGGTTATCTTCACATGGTTGGCTGACTTCCCCTGAACAAGCAACTGTATACTGTACATTTTTTTTGATGCATATCTCTCCACAGGCTCCAGGGATTAAGAGCCTCGAGTCTTGTCATTTTTACTTGTATTCTGGCATTATGGAAAAGGGAGTTAGGACTTTATAAGTTCAACCGGCACAGTTTGCAAGAGGCTCATTTCTTTATCATATTTTTATGCACTAATGATCCCAGGAAAATAATCTTTTTAACTTGGAAGACTTTGACAAAGCCAGGTTGTATTCACATACAAGCTTCCCGAAAGAAGGTAAGACAAACCAGTCTCAGGAAAAACAGACTTTCAATGCAGAAAATTAACACAAAGCCATTTTTCCTCTGAAAAGAAGCCACTAGCTCTAGCCACTGAGAGTCTGTGAATCTTTTATTAAATCTAATGTCTCCAATTACCTTTGCATTATACTATTTGTCTGGCCCTGGTGTCATAGGCATATTTTTTCTGCAAATACTTTTAACATTCATCAAGCGTTAGTATTTATAAGGGAATTCTAGTCAGAAAAGCTGAATTTAGTAACACATCTGTTATTGCTTTTTACATTTTCTGAGGTTTGGCAACTTGAAAAGCACTGGCCTCATTTTGTAATAAACAGTTTAGCTCTAAGTGGCCTGTTCTGTTCATTTATGCTGATTCTGAAGCATTCAGATAATCTCAGAACAAAAAACAGAGAGAAAGAGAGAAAGGACCTTGTGGAAATAGTCCATTTTTGCTAAATGCACGGCTTCAATGGTTTGTTTTGTATTTCCCAGCTGGGGATGAACTGGGTTTCCGTATTTTTTTTCAAAACTATAAAACAGGTAACATTAACCATACCAGTGATGTCCACCCCCGCAAGGGAATCCAGGTCTTCATTGCAGACTCAGGAAGGCTAGGATTGGATGACAGGGAGTTTCTCTTTTCCCTTGAGGCATGTTTGTAAAACTTCACTTCAGTGGTCCTTGCTTTACATCATTATTTATTTGTATTATGGCAGCACATAACTTATATGGCTTTTGGCCGCTTATGTTGGACAGTGCAAGTTTAGCTGTGCTATAATGTTTTCTTCACCTTTTCCCTCTCAGGATATTGTTGGAGCACAAATAAATCACCTCTGTGGCCACTCTTGATGCCACCAGCTGAGAAAGTGGAGGCAGGGGAAAGAACGCTGTTGCTTGAGCATTCTGGGTCAGTAATATTACAACAGGAGAAATCAAATTTTCATGGTGCCATATTTTACTCCAGAGGTGAAAGGAAAGGATGCCAAGAATAAAACACTGCACTGCAGAAAGTTTGTTTCACTGTTACAATATCACCGACCCAGAGTTCCCAGGCAGCATCATATATTGCCCCTGAAAAACTGCTCCCACTGAGAACAGCTCCAGCCTTTTCCACCTCAGGAGGCCCAAAGGCCACTTGAGTTTCAACTTCCTGATAATTTACAAGGCAAACAAATCCCCCAAAGCAGTGAACAGACATGTTTAAAGGTGAGCTGTATGTTAAGAAACAAATCCCATATACGTCAGCTCCCGGAAAAGGGGCACTCAGCACATGCAGCTTTCTTGCGCTTTAGGCCAAACTGCGGCATCCACTCCATTGGGCAGAGTTTTGCAGTGTCACAGTCACCATGGAATCCCGCTTGGGGGATGAAGGGATCAAGTGATTGTTTAGTACATGGAGCAGTTCTGTACACTTTTACATGCTGCTATTTCATCTCTATCAGAGTTGAAACAGTGAACAAGAAAATATTTGCAAAACCACATAATATACTTAAATGCACCATTTACTGGGCCCTTCCCCACAACACCCTATCAGGGCTCTAGAGGAGCTATGACATTGCAGCAAGAAGCATGCTGGAACATCACAGCAGAGAGGGGGACAAGAAAAGAAGTCCCGTGTCCCACACATCCTAATGTGCAGAGGCATGCACCGAAGTGCCTAGGACACCTAACCACTATGTAAATAATCATAACATTGTTGAAATAAAAATAATTGTGGTTATGCTATTTGCTTTCCACTAATTATGGTCTCCTGTACCCCACATATCAGTTGCTCTTCAAGTTGGAAGTAACGGCAAATGAAACGCCAACTAAACACAATGGCAGGTGAATGGGGATGGATTGGGAGAGGGAGAGTATGTTTTCAGGAATTCTTGTTCCAAACAAGGTCTGACTGGAGGGAGATGCAAACCACAGTAGCAAACAGCCAGTGGGAATATGTCCCATGACAACGTATTCACTTACAAGCTTCGGTTTTGTTTTCACTTTCAGCATTAGCTCCCACATTAGTAATTGTTGATGATTCTTTTTTGGTGCATAATGAGCAATTAGTTAAAACATACTTCATATGACACTGAGCAATGTACCTTCACTCCTTCATTGTAGCTGTCCACAGGGCTGTTGAGACTGGCAAGGCTACCCAAATGGCTGGGGGCTCCAGGACGAGGTGGTTTCTTTGGCGGAGCTGCATGATCTAGTTAACAACATATTTTGCACACCTTACAAAAGGACTCATTTATTATATTGACTTTATAACATTTTGGGAAGGTATTCAGCACACTGAATAAGCTTGTTCTATTTCCGTTTATGAAAACTCCGTCTGCCAAACTATGCTTCTATCTTTATTTCAGCTAAAGGAAGTAAGAAACTAAAAGATCCCACAGTCTTTTTTCAAGCCTTGAAACAATGAAGATAACAGCATGAACTTTTTAATAAGGCCTCAAAAATCTCTGCCACAAATTTGAAAATTCTGGGGCCAAAAGTTCGGCATTTAAATAAAATCAGCCGGAGCACCTCCCAAAACAATCAATAAGTGTTGGGGTGCTTAACCCTTCTGAAAATCATGCCAAATATTATTTAGATGCCTAACCTCAGGTATCCAGTATTGGCCTAGATTATTATTTACTACTGTGGCAACTAATGCAATTTCTGAGATTAGAAGAAATGTATCAAGGATCATGAACTTGAGTGTTCATGCTGATTATATAGTAAATTTATGGCTTACCTGGTTTACCCACAGGCTGATATATGTGCTGGTTACCAGCCTGTAAAAGAAAATTTAAGTTTAGTATTCTAATTATTACAGTTATGGTGTTCAGGATCCTCAACTGAAACATCTGTTGTTGTAACTTTAGCCATTAGAGTTATCCAATTTCTTTAAGATTTCCAGCCACAGACATTGCAAAAGTATTTCCCCTGCTCTCTCCCTCTTCCCCCCTCATCACTGTAAGGTATCACGAGACACATATTGCTTCAAACTACAATTTCAGATCACATTACTTAGGATAAAAATGTCCATTCATCTTGTGTTGTGTTGCTCACAACCACATTGGCCTTTATCTGTATTACTAATAGTTTGTCCTTGCAAGGCTGATACTGGCATTAGTCAAATAAGATGGCACATTTACCACATATTTAGTTCTCTATCCAAAGATAATTTTTAAATAAGTTGTGGCTGCTAAGAGAAAAAATGGCAGTAGAACAATTAGACGACTGCATGCCTCGGGTCTTTTCTATTGCTATAGTTTAAATCAGATTAAACAGAATTTTAGAACTTCACAGTAAAAACAGAATAAATAAAAGATACTCTACTTATTCATTTGGAAATTCTTTATATTGGATTGAAATGAGTTGCTTTGCTAATTATATTTACACAGTTTACTGTCAAGTCAGAGGGAAATCTGTTTAGTTACAACAGAACAAATGCTTTGTATGAGACTTGCAGTTGCCTTCTTGAAAAACAACATCATCTAAATACACTCATATGTTTTATGAAAGAGCTTCTGCAGATTGCGGTTTCTTTTGCAAATTAAAAATGTTGACATAGCTACAGTTCTCAGTTAAGCACAGCAATAAAACATCTCAACAGGACATTTATTTATTAAGTGAAAACCATTCTGAAACAGGCTGCATATCTATCTGGTAAAAAGACTGGAAAGAGATTTAAAGTCTCAATTGCATCAAATCTAAGGGAGCTGCAGTTTCAACACTTTAAAAAGAACTAATTCTGAGAACTGAGGGTTCACCTAAACTGGTGCAAAGACACATGAGTTCTTGCATGAACTCACCATTAGCTATGGATGAATCAAGTATAAATCACTGCAGAGAGTGCTAATTAATTCACTTGCCCAAACTAGCTGTTACTAGTGTAACCTCAGCAATCAAACTTGATTTTGGGGGGTGTGTTAGAGAACATCTGTGCTTGCAAATCTCTCTCTCTCTGAGGTACTCACATAGCCCACATTACTGTAGTAACTGAGCACCTCAGAATCTTTAAAGTATTTATACTCCCATCACCCCAGTGAGGTATGGACCTATTACCCCCATTTTAGAGATGGGAACTGAGGAATAGAGACATTAAGGGACTTGCCTAAGGTTGCACAGGAAGTCTGTGGTAAAGCAGGGAATTGAACCTGGCATTCCAGAGTCCCAGGCTAGTGTCCCAGCCAATGGATCATCCTTCCAATAGCAAAGCTAATGGGATAAGCAGCACTAGCAAAAGCAATGCAGTATTTATCCAAAAGAAGTTTTGTCAGGTCTGCCCTTATATCAGCTGCCTTATAAAAGCTCAACTTAACAAAACCAGAGGTTGCAACATTTGCAGAAATGAATTCTATGGTATTAAAATTACAGGCAGAGATGGCAATGACAGCTATATTTAAAGTTGTCTAACACTTTCCATTATAAGACCTGTTTCCAGCTGCTTAAAACTTGGCCAAATTTTAACCATGTGGTCTGAAAATTTCCATGCTGGGTCTCTGCCTCATATTTGTAGAAGTACTGAACGCTCATAACTGCAAGTGAAGCCCACTGGAGCTGCGTTCCGTGTATTCTGAAAAATCAAGCTCTAGCCGTCTCAAGCTGAGCACCAAAAATTAGTGGACACTTTTAGCTTTAATCATTTTGTGCTTCAGCTCCCCCTGCTGAAAAATGGAGATAATCTCCCCACCTCATCTTATCTGGGAATGCAGGGCTGAGTAGTGTGAGTTTAACATATAGTGCATTTCTCATTTAGGATACAAGCAGACATCCTGGGATCAAGCAGCCATGGGAGGCAAAATTTATTAAATGGGGTGGGGGGAACTGAACTTTGGTGTCCACACATCGTGGGTGAGTGCTCTAACCACTAGACTAAAAGTTACAAGGAACCATCTCTCCCGCTGCCTCCCGTTGGGGCTTAGGTGTGTGCTAGGTGACCTGGTGCCTAAACTGAGGCTGCTGTGCACATGGCAAGTGGCAGACCATGGGCACTTTACCAGCAGAAATGTAGGTGCCTACAGAGATAGGCAGCAGCTGGGCAGGGGTTTTGAGGAGCTAAATTTTGGATTTAGGTACCTGAAGTGGCAGTTAGGTGTCTTAATCCCTTTGCAGATCTGTCTCAAAGTCCCTCTCTCCTATAATATTTAAGTGATGAATGAGTACAGTGGACTCTCAGAGTTACGAACCAAACACTTCATTTGGAACCGGAAGTATGCAATCAGGCAGCAGCAGAGACACACATACACACCAAAAAGCAATAGTACAGTAATTACATTACTGTGTTAAATATAAACTAAAAATAAATAAATAAAGGGAAAGTTAAAAAAAAGATTTGACAAGGTAAAGAAACTGTTTCTGTGCTTGTTTCATTTAAATTAAAATGGTTAAAAGCAGCATATTTCTTCTCAATAGTAAAGTTTCAAACCTGTATTAAGTCAGTGTTCAGTTGTAAACTTTTGAAAGAACACCTATAATATTTTGTTCAGTTACCAATAACCTCCATTTCTGAGGTGTTCGTAACTCTGAGGTTCTATTGTACGTAACAATTTGCATTTTACAACAGCAGCTCAAACTAACGAGAAAGGCGAATTAAAGAAATATGAATTTAGAGAAACACTGATGAAGGCAATCACTAGAGAAAGGTTACAGTCAAGCAGTCCAATTAAATCATTAACACACACACACAGCACAATCCCTGACTTTCAGTGACTGTGGTACAGAGATGACAAAGGAAGTGAAACTATTTGAGACATTTTTTTTTAAAAACAACAGACATGACTTAAGTCAGTGAGTGAGAATATATCATAGCTGCAGCTGTTGTCTGGCAGTAAATGAATGAATATTGGATCTGCCCCATTTGTTTCTACTAGCTCATTTACCCCCAGAGAGATGGCTGTTGTTGCATTACTGAAGACTTATGTTACTTATGAGAAAGCTCTTCAGTTACTTAAACATCTGCATAGGTTATTTTAATCTTGCTTCCTGTTGACAGAAATCTAAGCAAAACTATCCCTATTTTTAAATAAAAGCCCTGGCTATACATCACATGTACACTGTAAAATAATCAGAGTGTATTTGCTAAAACATTCACGCATCTGTTTCAACAGCAGCACCAAGAAAAAGAACCCCAAACTGCTGTGTGAACAAATTTGCTGTTGCTGCCATTCCCGCAGAAGCTGAGCCTCTGGAAACTTTCAGACCCACGTAATTATAATGGAAACATTTAGCAAACTTTAACTTGCCTCCCATAATCAGGGCAATGTACAGTGTGTTCTACAGGGACCTAGAGAAAGAGTTGATAGATGAAAAGATACCACACATATATACTTACCGGGCCCTGGAGGCTCCCGTCCTCTCGGTCTATGCTGCCTCTGGAGAGCCGCACATCAGGTTTCTAAAGGAATGAAAAATGTGGTTTTGTATTTTGTTTATAAGAGCATTACAAATTCAAACAGCCTAGGATTAAATTCATCCTAAAGGCAAGAAAGTACTATTGAAAAATTTATACTTTGACTAATAGAGCTGTGATTTCATTGCATTCCTCACATCCCCAGTCCTTCTAACATGCTCCTGCAAGTACAGATACCGAAACTATCAGTAGCTTCTAAAGAACTGTTTTTCAGCTCCCCATTTTCTGCTAGCACATAAAAATGCTTTATATAAATATTGATAGTACCATTTCCCCAACACAACATTGGAAAACCTGCATTTTAATTCTCCCAGAGGCAGCAAAGTCGTTTTTTATTGTATTTTCTTCCTAACAGCGAAAATTTCAACCACAGGATGAGAAATGCTGCGCATTAATTCCTGTTTCCTGCTTGAGAAAGGCTTATATGTACTTGGCTCCATCTCCAAGCCTGCAAATGGGGCCAATTACTGGAGCTCTTTAAACACTGCGGTTAAGATACAGAAAGCTAATAAAGAAGCCTGGTTTCAATACCCTTCTGCTGATAGAAGCAATAAACAAATTTACCTTTCATTTGAGTTAAAACAGTTCATGGAGGGCTCTTTTTAAATGGTACAAATGAAAAGCTTTAGGGAAAAGACTTTTTTTTTTTTAACTTAATTTATCACTCCCTTCCTCACACACCCAGGTATCCACTGTATTTATACTTCTGAGACAAAAAAACATTTGGAAAGACCAACAGATAGGCAGTCCTGAAACAATGGCTACTGTTGATCCCAAGACCACAAGGTCAGCTCAGTTAGGAAATTCCTCTGATGTCATGGATAGACCAACAGAGAATGAAAGAAGATCTGTCTTCTACCTCCCTCAGCTAGGAATGTGTATGGAGGAGTCCATTTTCCACTGCACATAATGCCTACTAACTCCAGTGCAAATTACATGGGAATACAGTGGGGGTTTTTCTTATTTAGATAAATGCCGACCATGAAACACTGGATTTCACTAAAGTTATGTCATGTAGGGCTGTAAATTGTTTTGGGGTCAAACTTTTTGGAGGACAAAAATTCTGTGATTTTCATTTAAAACTACCCAGTCTCTATTCTCTGCTTATGAATGGAAATATGGGAGTGCTGTGCCCCGGAATACTCATGGTTAGACATATCTTGCTAAATGTTCCTGAAAAAAATTGAAGCTATGCTATACTGCAAAAACACACCTAATATCGGTCTTTAGAAATAGCCACCATTTGTTGGCAGCCAGTAAGAAGAGCCTGAGCTGTGGTACAGTCATACTGTCAGCATTCACTCAAGGCTTTCACAGACCATTTACTATTTGTATTAAGGTAGTGCTTAAAGGCCCCAGATGAGACCAAGACCCCTTTGTGCTAGGCACTGTACGACTACATAGAAAGACACAGTCCCTGCCTCAGCAAGACCTTACATTTTAAATAGACAAGACTGACAAAAGGTGGGAGAAAGGCAGTATTCTTCTTATTTTACGGATGGAAAACTGAAGCAGAGAGAGATTGTGTGACTTGCTCAAGGTCACCCCGGGAGTCTATGGCAAAGCTTGCAACTGAACCTAGATCTCTTGTATCTCAACCCATTGCCTTAACCACAAAAGAGCACATGTCCTTTCTGATGAAAGATTATTTTTTGCTAGTTATCTAGGTGTCCAATATACATATAAATGTGTATCTTACATAAACCATGTAATGTTTTTCATTATATTTTAAACTGAACAACACAAAAATTATCTTGCTCTATCTTAGTAAACGAATGTAACCAAAGTGCGTTACGTTACAATCGGATTTGGAGCTAGTGTTCAGAAATTGTCTTAGTTTCATTTTATTTACATTGCAAATGCTCTTAGGCAAAGCAAAAAAAATCTCAGTCACTAAAACACTGGATTGGGCAAACTTTAATGATTTTTAAGTTTCAATGAATTTATTTATTCTTCCAGGAAAGTGCCTACTAGCAGCATTCTCTCAGATAATGGTGAAATATTCTGTGTTTTTGAAGCAAAGGCAGAAGCATCATTACATATACTTGATAGAATAAAATACAACTTTCAGTGGCATTAAATAGATACGGAGAAAGGGAAAATTGATGGAATTAAGTACTTCTATTTTCTCAGCTTCAAAATACAGGCAGGGAAAAATCACTATCTTTTGATTGTGACTTGTTTTTAATATTCTGTAACTTTGCCCTTTAAATGCCAGGTTCACACAACTGTGCTGTCTGACTGACTACTATATAAAGAACAGAAATAATGTCACACAGGTACTCCAGACAGTTCAAAAGAAACCATAGAAAACTGCCTGAGGAAAAGAAAGTCTCCACATGTCCCAACATCAATCTAGACTTCTCACACATGCTCAATTGCTCATACTTGCTCCCCATCTTATTTCTATAGGCTGGATTCAGTGCCCACTGAAATCAAAAGAAAGACTCCCATTGACTGAATGGGCTTTGGATCAGAGCCTCTAATGAGCAATTCACTTCTATTGTAAACACATTTCAATTTTCATCGTCTTTAGAGATTATCTTCCTTTTGGGCTTTGCCCAAATCCATATTTCTGCAGTTCCTTCTATATTTACTCCCTTCTCCACTTCTGCCTATGTTGGTGCTTCTGTGGCCACTCCCATAACAGTAGTATCTTAGGTTTCAGAGCAGCAGCCATGTTAGTCTGTATCCGCAAAAAGAACGGGAGAACTTGTGGCACCTTTGACAGTAACAAATTTATTGGAGGATAAGTTTTCATGGGCTACAGCCCACTTCATCGGATGCATAGAATGGAACATATAGTAAGGAGATATATAGACATATACAGAGAGCATGAAAAGGCGGGAGTTGTCCTACCAACTCTAAGAGGCTAATTAATTAAGAGGAAAAAACTTCTGTAGTGATAATCCAGATAGCCCATTTCAGACAGTTTGACAAGAAGGTGTGAGAATACTCAACATGGGGAAATAGATCAATGTGTGTAATGGCTCAGCCATTCCCAGTCTCTAGTCAAGCCTAAATTTATGGTGTCTAATTTGCATATTGATTCAAGTTCAGCAGTTTCTCGTTGGAGTCTGTTGGTCACCTAATCACATCAGCCACGCCATCAGGGGCTTATTCACCTGCACATCTACCAATGTGATATATGCCATCATGTGCCAGCAATGCCCCTCTGCCATATACATTGGCCAAACTGAACAGTCTCTATGCAAAAGAATAAATGGACACAAATCTGACATCAGGAATCATAACATTAAAAAAGCAGTAGGAGAACACTTCAGCCTCTCTGGTCACTCAGTAACAGACTTAAAGGTGGCAATTTTGCAACAGAAAAGGTTCAAGAACAGACTCCAACGAGTCCATTTAATTTATATGTATCTTATTAAAAATATAACTGACTTGACGCTGTGCACACAGCCAGCCTATTTAAACGCATGTACTTACAATTGTTACCGTTATTCTCCGACCCCTGGCTCTTTCTGGTTGTCTATAACATTCCTTTATTTTATCTGGTCTTACATTAGCTCAAAAAAATTTTTTTTTATGCAGGGTCTGTCTTTTACTGTATGTTCCTACAATACCTACCACTATGGGATATCAGGAACTTTAATATTGATCTATATAAAACCAACAACATGGATAGCCCTTTGCAAAGGAGCATATTTCCCAGGGGCTAGCAGGTACTGGCCAGCAGCACATGTGAGTACTTCAGAAATGTAAGTACATACACAACAATATAAACACTTTCAGCCTCAGTCTAAGAATACAGTGCTCAATGACTAATAACAGGCACAGATGGCTTTCTAAATCCCTTGAGATAATTCCCATTCTGATTTATTCACGTGTATAGCTGTGGGTTATCAGTTCAGCAAAGTGAGAGTTCTAAAGGCAATCACATTGCAGCTTTGATCTTTCTAAGTGATAAGATTTCACTGACCCTTTTATCCCCTGGGTGCTAGCACTGGAACAATAATATGCTGCCAGAATTTTAACGGGAAAAAAAAATCCCACCTCAGTTAGCAACAATGCATGTGACACTCCCTGAATAATACTCGCCACCTATCACACACAAAAATCTACCAGTTTCATACTCTATCCATCATTCTGCACCGCCAAAGCAAATCCCTCATCCTTTCCATTCCCTACCCCATGCCCAGTACCTTTTGACTAACCATGTTCCCCTTCCCTAGAACCTTATGGAGACTTCCCTACTTGACAGTGGCAGCTGACAGGCACCGTGTGGCTGGTTGGATGGGGAGCTGATCCCCTCTGATGATTAGTTGGTCTGGAAAATATGTCCCCTTTGGTTCTTGAGTGGGCAGTGGATTTTTCCAGTGCTTTTTGGGGCAGGGCGGGGGGTGTCTCATGGCATATGGAGTTGGGAGGTAAAGGGGAGCAAAGTTCCCAAGGAAACCAGTAGGTTGCTGAGCCCCATGAAATGAACCCATCCAGCCAAGCTGGTGTGTCTTGCAGAGTCTAGTTAACACCATGATAAGGGATAGAAACATTTTATAAAAAATGAAATCTGAAGATGTTGGGGGAAATTCGTGGGATCCTAAACCATGAATTTCTCCAACATTTACCTGGGAAAGTTTATCACTTTGCACCAGTGAGTGGATTTTCAAGCCCTGATTCTCCTCATGACCCTTAATACTGACCATAGCAATAAAACCACCTTCAAATACATTTCATGTATTTCCATAATATGAAATCTCTCTCTCTTGACCAGTGGTTCTCAAACTTTTTTACTGGTGACCCCGTTCACATAGCAAGCCTCTGTGTGCGACCCCCCCTTTTAAATTAAGAACATAAGAACATAAGAACATAAGAAAGGCCGTACCGGGTCAGACCAAAGGTCCATCTAGCCCAGTATCTGTCTACCGACAGTGGCCAATGCCAGGTGCCCCTGAGGGAGTGAACCTAAAAGGCAACGATCAAGTGATCTCTCTCCTGCCATCCATCTCCATCCTCTGACGAACAGAGGCTAGGGACACCATTCTTACCCATCCTGGCTAATAGCCATTTATGGACTTAGCCACCATGAATTTATCCAGTCCCCTTTTAAACATTGTTATAGTCCTAGCCTTCACAACCTCCTCAGGTAAGGAGTTCCACAAGTTGACTGTGCGCTGCGTGAAGAAGAACTTCCTTTTATTTGTTTTAAACCTGCTGCCTATTAATTTCATTTGGTGACCCCTAGTTCTTGTATTATGGGAATAAGTAAATAACTTTTCCTTATCCACTTTCTCAACATCACTCATGATTTTATAGACCTCTATCATGTCCCCCCTTAGTCTTCTCTTTTCCAAACTGAAGAGTCCTAGCCTCTTTAATCTTTCCTCATATGGGACCCTCTCTAAACCCCTAATCATTTTAGTTGCTCTTTTCTGAACCTTTTCTAGTGCTAGAATATCTTTTTTGAGGTGAGGAGACCACATCTGTACACAGTATTCGAGATGTGGGCGTACCATGGATTTATATAAGGGCAATAATATATTCTCAGTCTTATTCTCTATCCCCTTTTTAATGATTCCTAACATCCTGTTTGCTTTTTTGACCGCCTCTGCACACTGCGTGGACATCTTCAGAGAACTATCCACGATAACTCCAAGATCTTTTTCCTGACTCGTTGTAGCTAAATTAGCCCCCATCATGTTGTATGTATAGTTGGGGTTATTTTTTCCAATGTGCATTACTTTACATTTATCCACATTAAATTTCATTTGCCATTTTGTTGCCCAATCACTTAGTTTTGTGAGATCTTTTTGAAGTTCTTCACAATCTGCTTTGGTCTTAACTATCTTGAGTAGTTTAGTATCATCTGCAAACTTTGCCACCTCACTGTTTACCCCTTTCTCCAGATCATTTATGAATAAATTGAATAGGATTGGTCCTAGGACTGACCCTTGGGGAACACCACTAGTTACCCCTCTCCATTCTGAGAATTTACCATTAATTCCTACCCTTTGTTCCCTGTCCATTAACCAGTTCTCAATCCATGAAAGGACCTTTCCTTTTATCCCATGACAGCTTAATTTACGTAAGAGCCTTTGGTGAGGGACCTTGTCAAAGGCTTTCTGGAAATCTAAGTACACTATGTCCACCGGATCCCCCTTGTCCACATGTTTGTTGACCCCTTCAAAGAACTCTAATAGATTAGTAAGACACGATTTCCCTTTACAGAAACCATGTTGACTATTGCTCAAGAGTTTATGTTTTTCTATGTGTCTGACAATTTTATTCTTTACTATTGTTTCAACTAATTTGCCCGGTACCGACGTTAGACTTACCGGTCTGTAATTGCCGGGATCACCCCTAGAGCCCTTTTTAAATATTGGCGTTACATTAGCTAACTTCCAGTCATTGGGTACCGAAGCCGATTTAAAGGACAGGTTACAAACCTTAGTTAATAGTTCCGCAACTTCACATTTGAGTTCTTTCAGAACTCTTGGGTGAATGCCATCTGGTCCCGGTGACTTGTTAATGTTGAGTTTATCAATTAATTCCAAAACCTCCTCTAGTGACACTTCAATCTGTGACAGTTCCTCAGATTTGTCACCTACAAAAGCCAGCTCAGGTTTGGGAATCTCCCTAACATCCTCAGCCGTGAAGACTGAAGCAAAGAATCCATTTAGTTTCTCCGCAATGACTTTATCATCTTTAAGCGCTCCTTTTGAATTTTGATCATCAAGGGGCCCCACTGGTTGTTTAGCAGGCTTCCTGCTTCTGATGTACTTAAAAAACATTTTGTTATTACCTTTGGAGTTTTTGGCTAGCCGTTCTTCAAACTCCTCTTTGGCTTTTCTTATTACACTCTTGCACTTAAGTTGGCAGTGTTTGTGCTCCTTTCTATTTGCCTCACTAGGATTTGACTTCCACTTTTTAAAGGAAGTCTTTTTATCTCTCATTGCTTCTTTTACATGGTTGTTAAGCCACGGTGGCTCTTTTTTAGTTCTCTTACTGTTTTTCTTAATTTGGGGTATACATTGAAGTTGGGCCTCTATTATGGTGTCTTTAAAAAGGGCCCACGCAACTTGCAGGGATTTCACTTTAGTCACTGTACCTTTTAACTTTTGTCTAACTAACCCCCTCATTTTTGTATAGTTCCCCCTTTTGAAATTAAAGGCCACAGTGTTGGGCAGTTGAGATGTTCTTCTCCTCACAGGGATGTTGAATGCTATTGTATTATGGTCACTATTTCCAAGCGGTCCTGCTATAGTTACCTCTTGGACCAGCTCCTGTGCTCCACTCAAGATTAAATCTAGAGTCGCCTCTCCCCGTGTGGGTTCCCGTACCAGCTGCTCCATGAAGCAGTCATTTAAAGTATCGAGAAATTTTATCTCGGCATTTCGTCCTGAAGTGAAATGTTCCCAGTCAATATGGGGATAATTGAAATCCCCCACTATTATTGGGTTCTTAATTTTGATAGCCTCTCTAATTTCCCTTAGCATTTCATCATCACTATTACTGTCCTGGTCAGGTGGTCGATAATAGATCCCTACTGTTATATTTTTACTAGAGCATGAAATTTCTATCCATAGAGACTCTATGGAACCTGTGGATTCGCTTAAGATTTTTACTTCATTTGAATCTACACTTTCTTTAACATATAGTGCCACTCCTCCCCCTGCACGGCCTGTTCTGTCCTTCCGATATATTTTGTACCCCGGAATGATTGTGTCCCATTGATTGCTCTCAGTCCACCAGGTTTCTGTGATGCCTATTATATCTATATCCTCCTTTATCACAAGACACTCTAGTTCACCCATCTTATTATTTAGACTTCTGGCATTTGTGTACAAGCACTTTAAAAACTTGTCCCTGTTTATTAGCCTACCTTCTTCTGATGTGCCAGATTCTTTTTTATGTGACTGTTTATCATCTGATCCAGCCCTTACATTATACTTCTCATTCCTCTGCTCCTGACTATAACCTGGAGATTCTCTATCATCAGACTCTCCCCTAAGAGAAGTCTGTGTCCGATCCACACGCTCCTCTGCAGCAGTCGGCTTTCCCCCATCTCCTAGTTTAAAAACTGCTCTACAACCTTTTTAATGTTTAGTGCCAGCAGTCTGGTTCCACTTTGGTTTAGGTGGAGCCCATCTCTCCTGTATAGGCTCCTCCCATCCCAGAAGTTTCCCCAGTTCCTAATGAATGTGAACCCCTCCTCTCTACACCATCGTCTCATCCACGCATTGAGACTCTGAAGCTCTGCCTGCCTACCTGGCCCTGCGCGTGGAACTGGGAGCATTTCTGAAAATGCCACCATAGAGGTCCTGGATTTCAGTCTCTTCCCTAGCAGCCTAAATTTGGCTTCCAGGACATCTCTCCTACCCTTCCCTATGTCATTGGTACCTACATGTACCACGACCACCGGCTCCTCCCCAGCACTACACATAAGTCTATCTAGATGCCTCGAGAGATCCGCAACCTTCGCACCAGGCAGGCAAGTCACCATACGGTTCTCCCGGTCATCACAGACCCAGCTATCTACATTTCTAATAATCGAATCTCCCATTACTAACACCTGCCTTTTCCTAGAAACTCGAGTTCCGTCCCCCGGAGAGGCAACCTCAGTGCGAGAGGTAACCCCAGCACCATCTGGAAGGAGGGTCCCAACTATGGGAAGGTTTCCCTCTGCTCCCATTGACTGCTCTACTTCCCTGAGCCCTTCTTCCTCCTCAACAGCACAGGAGCTGTCTAAGCGGAGGTGGGACAATTCTACAGTGTCCCGGAAAGCCTCATCAACATACCTCTCTGCCTCTCTCAGCTCCTCCAGTTCCGCCACCCTGGCCTCCAAAGTCCGTACATGGTCTCTGAGGGATATGGCCTCCAAAGTCCGTACATGGTCTCTGAGGGACACTTCTTTACATATTTAACACCATTATAAATGCTGGAGGCAAAGTCAGATTGGGGGGGAGGCTGACAGCTCGTGACCCCCCCCCATGTAATAACCCTCACGACCCCCTGAGGTGTCCCAACCCCCAGTTTGAGAACCCCTGATATTGACCTTTCAGACTGTGGGGCTGAGCAAAGGTTTCTTTCAATGGCAGAAGTACTGAATGTACTAAGCAAAAATGGAAGTGTAAGCAAAATATTTTGTGCTTGCTATTTTTACAGATTTCTTTAGAGCAGGAAGAAATTATATCCTTCTGGTCATAAATTCACAGTAAATCTTACAGTAAATCAGAAGCCTCCAAAAGAAAGGGGATTTCTTGTCTACGTCTAATAAAGTGTGGTGTCACATATCTGAATTCTTTTGGAAATATCAACATGGAGTTTTCAGAATGGATGCATATGATTAAGAATTGGAATATAACCTACTGTACTTACATTACTGTTACTCATTAATAAAAACATATCGGTATTTTCAGGACATGCCAACCTATAATATCTTGGTAGGATTTTCTCATGCTAAAAATTAAAACCCTATTTTAGTAGCAAGTCACATCAATTACTCTTGAGTTACCGTTCTCAGAGTCAAAGTTGGACAAGTATTAAACCATATGCATGTGGGAACTTTTATATACACAAAAAACAAACAACAAGATAAGGAAACTATGCAAGTGATTTCATCCACAGCTATTGAGAGAAGGGATTATAAAGTTCTTAATGTAGTGCTGCTCTCTCTGATGCCACAAGTGCTGAGAAACCACCAAACAGAGTGCACATGTGCATAATGAACAATTAGGCACTGTCAACACAAAACCAGAGAAGGATCCAAAGTGGGAATAAAATACAAATGGGTGAACAGATCATTTAAATGCTGTAAGAAAACATTTTACAGAAGACCAACATTGCACATGTAGCCAATCAGAGGTTCTGAATCTAGAAAATGTGTTGGCAATTATTTGGAATTTAACTGGCAAAACTATGATGTTTAACCTGAAACACACACATGTATGCACATACAGTATATTTCCTCATCCAGGGTTTTTGTATAGGGCACCCGTCACCATGATATTTACGCTTTACTAAGGTAAATGATATCTACATGGTGGAGGTTTCTTTTGGACTTCATGGAGGCTTCTGTTTGTCTCCTTTCTTTAGTTGCAGAAGGCTCTCCTTTTGGGTTAAATTTTACAGTCACACACATATATAGTCTATAATCTAGAAATGTCAAAATTCAAATTTCAAAAATCGGGAATATATTTGATAGTCGGATCCAAAAAAATCAGAATCACCAATAAAAGTCTTAAAAGAATGATTTAAAAATTATTATAACAAATGAATTAACAGATTTACTTGAAAATTCATTCTGTATTCAGAGTAAATGATGTAAGTTTGGGTTATACAAACACACAAACTATGACTCTAATCCTGCAATCCCATCCATATGGACAGACCTCTGCCAACATGGATTCCCTATGAATCAACAGGGCTCCATAAGGGCACAAGTACCAACCTACATAGATCAGAGAGAACAGTGGCCTGCATTCTTTTTGTCGGTGCTATAGAGATGAAATCGAGTGTAGCAGAGAGGGTGATTTGGTGTGCTAAAGTATTGTGACAGTAGTGAGGTAATGCTTGGAAGTTGGTATTGTGCTGATGTGAATGCTGCTTTAACTTTGGATTTCCTTGTTTTGTGCTTGTGTTGCTGAGAGAAAAATATACATGAACAAGAGTAACTAAGACTTTGTGTGTAAATAAATGCATGCAAACCAACACATGTGAGGTAGGCTGCAGTTCAGAATGAGATCTTCATTTATTTCTTGGACTATTTTAGGCATTGTCTTAATTTGGTTACTGAATTAAGCTATAGTCATATAAACCAGCAGTAATCTGATTTAAGTGGGTCCACAAAGGGGTTTTAAATTAATCAAAAAACAAATTGCATTTACACTGGTGCAACTTTGATATTTAGACATCATCATCATGTTCCTATTATGCCTCTGGTGTTTAGGACAGTGACGAAGCTTCTCCACTCCTGTGTGTTTCTGGCAAGTCTTTCAATGGTTCCCCAGCTGTGCCCCAGGTTTTTCAGCTCGGCTTACACAGCTCTTCGCCATGTTGTTTTTGGGCAGCCTCGTTTTCACTTGCCTTCAGGGTGTCCATCTTATTGCTACTCTGGTGATGGAATCAGTTTCCAGCCGAAGCACATGACTGATCCATCTCCAATACCTCCTGGCTCAGATGATGGTGCTCAGATCCTCTTGGCTGCACTGTCTCAATAGATCTTGGTTTGAGATTGTTCTGGGCCAGAAGATATGCAGGATTTCCGAGGCAGGTTGTATGGAATGAAGACAGTTTGGACATGTCACACTTTCTCATTCGCCAGCATTCTGAACTATAAAGTAGTGTTGAAAGTACGCAGCTCTGATAAATCTTAAGTTTGGTTTTGGTGCTATACTTTGATGATTTCCAGGCTGTATTTAAGCTTCTGAAGGTATTCCTGGCTTTACTGATTTTATTCCGGATGTCCTGGCTTGTTCCACTGTCCTGGCTGATGGTGCTGCCCAAGTATGTTTAGACAAGACCTTGATAAATAAAGACTCTTCACTTTTATAACCACTTTAATTTGATGATCTCACGGGACTTTACAAACAAGAAAGCCTCACAACCCCTGTGTGAGTTAGGTCAATATCCTTTTATTAGAGATGGGGAAATTAAAGTTAAGTGATGTGGTAAAAATAGGGTGACCAGATAGCAAGTGTGAAAAATTGGGACGAGGGGTGTTAGTGGTGGTAATAAGTTGTCTATATAAGACAACGCCCCTAATACTGAGACATCTGGTCACCCTAGGTAAAAATCTCACAATCAGTGAGAGACTAGAATCCAGAACTCCTATCTGGCAGACTCATGCTCTGTCCAATAGAACATCTGAATGATGAAATAAGCAAATGATAGACTTCTGCTTGTTATGCATAACATACTTAATACTGTTATCCCATCCCTAGATTGTAGTTGCCAGGGTTAGAGACTCTTTTTTTACTTGTCTGTACTACAATACAATAATACAATAGCAAGCTGTTCCTTGATTGGTGCTCCACGCACTTCTGTAATACAAAGAACTGTAGAGTAAATTTTGTCCGTTGTCCTTCAGTTCCTCAGCACTGTGAGACACTGATGTCCAAACATTTACATTTTAGTCACTTTTGTCAAAACAATCTGAAAGAAAATATCTTACTGCTAATTTAATTCCTCATAGTGCAATAAGGATGCCAGCCAAGACAGTGTGTAATATGATCTACCTACCAGCAGGTGGAGATAGGGAAAAAAACCCTGATGTCAGCTCTGTAGTAAAAGAGGTGTCCTAGCCAAATACATGACCTCCTAATTCACTTCCTGTCTCCCAGCAGGTAGAGTTTTCTGTGTCTCTGAGCTTGCAGTTTTTAACAGTTCTATCTAACCTTGCTTCTATACTGACTGAAATAGTTTTAGCTGATGGCTTCACTTGAGAGATTTGTTTATTATTTTCTTTTTTATAAGCAGGATTTCAGAATACTGAATTCAGTTAATACCAACCAGTTAATACTGACAGATGCAAACAGAATTTCTGTCTGTCAGTATTAACCAGCTTTGCATAGTAAATCAGTTTTATGAAAGCTACTTTCACAGATGATTTCTTCTCTGCCCATGCAGTAACTTACATTTTGGTGCCATTCCAATTTCTTTCCTTGTTTGCACTGTCCCTGTTAACAATAATCATAGCATAATATATTCAGTGTTAACTATCTTTGTGCTGTTGTATTTGGAGCTACAGTTTCCTGTTGCAGAAAGAACAGAAAATTCTGAGTCCATGAGCAAATCAGTCTTCTTCCTGGTAAGCAGTGGTTGCACTAGTGCCATCGCCAGCATGGTCTCTCTTCTTAATGCTCAATGTATTATAATAGGCAATTGGTAAATTTCTGTTTTCCTGAGAAACTTGATTCTCTGTGGTAGAAGCAATGCATGTTTTAAAAGCCTGGGGTATGCTGACTGCCTGTGTAAACAGACCTGATTCTGACCTCACACCCATGCAAATTGGGAATAACTTCATTAAAGTCAACTGAGTTACATTCGTTCAAAACCAGTCTAAGTAAAGACTGAAATCAGACTCTGACACATCTATTCTCTACACACAGAATAATCCTCTGAAAGTTCCCTAATTTTAGGTGCATCATGCAGAAGGAGAATTATGTTTCTGTAGAGATTTTCTGCCAAAACTCATAGTCCTAATGTTTTCTCGATGGAAAAGTATTCTTATCAGAGCATATGTAGGACTCAGCAATAGATTTGAGACAATAATGAACTCTGCTCTTCTCTATGAGAAGAAAGAGGAGCCACAGATGGGAAATGCTGGTGAAGAGACAAGTGATTTCTCACCAGACCACAAAGAATGTTCAGACCAAACCTCACACTGAATCTGATCTTGCACCTTTACACATGCAAGACTCTTGTGACATCTTCAGGAGATATGCACTGGTAAAGTCTGCAGATTGGGCCTATTGTGAGGACAGCTGAAGACATCATATAAGACACACTGAAAGCAATCTTTTTGGCCAGTGAGACAGAATTCAAATGAAAGGTGAGAGCATCTAAAAACAAATTTCTCCTGATGGATGTTAGGCAGTCTGGATTTAACAGGGAAGTTCATAAAAAAAAAAAAGTAGATACAAAGGAAGCCTTTAACCGTCTTCATATCTATGACTATGGTCCATTAGAAACATGTGCTAGTAACCTGTTTTCCACCATAATTTCCCCAGGAATAAACCTGGTGAATGAAATCTCATTTTCAAGAACTGCCTGGTTGTTAATTAAACAGTTTCCTTCGACAACATACTGTGGATTCAAATATATTATGCTAATAAAATGTTAGCTTGTAATACCTAGCAATATATAAATCTCCATTAAATCTGTAACCGGCATCAAAACAAAACAAAACCCTTGAAGTCTCTCATCAGAATACTTACAAAGAAAAAATAGGCAGGAGATGAGCCAAAGGTAAGGGGAGCATCCTTTCCCCCATCATTTGCTCAAGAAAAACAAAAATAATCATCCAAGATGAGATTTTGGTATTTTGCGTATGACTCTCCATTTCCGCCTTTTGTATCCCTCAAAGAGTTCACATCAGGCCAATCCACCCTTCTGAGGAATGTACAATATAGCTGCTCCCAGAGCTTGTCAACACTACTTCTAATTTTGCTGGAGTGTGTCACCTGAGTGAGAGTGGTGGAAAATGAAGGCTGATAAAGCCAGAATGAAATTTAACAAATTCCTCCAAGCTGATGCTGAAGCTATATTACCAGCTAAGAGAACCTTCCTATCAGTCTTCATTGACGTTGCCAAAACCCACCCCATGGAACTATCCGGAGTGGTACACTCTATCTATTCTGAGTATCTACATCCTGTATTTGAACTGAGTACCTAGAGCTGCAAAGAACTATCATTCTACTTCACTGAAAAGATCATGCACATTTGGGAAGGCTTCCCAAAAATTTCAATCTGCCCTGTCTGCAGCCCATAGTTTGCTTGCATTCCTTAAGTTCAGTACATTCACTCATCAAGAAGTTCTGGATACCCTAAAGGAGTCTTGACCCAAGACTTCTGAATCCTATCCAAACCCTTCCTGGCTTGAAAGAGAGAGTCATGAGCAACTGGTGCCACTCATTACCAAAATAGCCAACACCTCATTCAGGGAAGGACCCTTCTCTTCCTTCTTCAAACACGCAAAAGTCCAACAACACCAAAGAAACCCACCCTGGATACATAAATTCTAACCAAATACCTCAAAGTGTCAAAGCTTCTTTTCCTGAGCAAGCTGATAAGAGAAGTTAGTCAAAAACCATCTTCAACCTTATCTAACTGAAACTAATATCCTGGGTCTGGCACAATCTGGATTCAGGCCAGGACATGGAATTGTATTGATTTACTGGTACCGATGGATGACCTGCTGCCAATAGACAGAAGGCAGACATCCATTCTTATTCTCCTGGACTTCTCTGCAATATCTGATCCAGTTTACAATAAGACAGCTGTCTTGCCTGAAAGAGGTTACAAGGGTCGAAGGTAATACACTAAAATGATTTAAGTCCTTCTTGGAGAGATGCACCCAAAGAGTAGTGATGAGACACTGCACGTCTACTATGTTGCCTCATGTGGAGTCCCACAAGTTTCACTTGTCTCTCCAACCCTATTCAACACCTGCATTCAGCCACTAGTTGAACTGGTCAGATGACATGGATTCAAGTGCCTGTAATATGAACATGACACGCTCTACCTATTCTTTACCACATACAACCATAGTGCTATCACCAGTAATTGGATGAGATCAGCTCATGGATAAAGAATAGCTGGTTGAAACTGAATCCAAGCAAGACAGAGGTGATGCAGGTAGGCAGAGGAAAGCATTCTGAGGCGTTTGCAGCCACTGTGAAATCTTCTTTGGTAGCGGGTCTATACCTGCAATTGGTCAATCAGTCTGTAGCTAAACTCTCACATTCTTCCCTGATGCTAAACTCTCACATAGGAACATTGATAAGCAATGCTTTCTACCATATCCAGTTGGCTAGGAAACTCCATACCACCTTGGCAAATGATGACCTGTCCTCAGTTATTCAAGCTGTTGTCAGTTCTGAGCTGCACTACAGCAAGGTGATACACATGAGATGGTTGAGTTCGGGATTCTGATAAAAGGAGAGCAGCAAAATACAGACCCTGGACTTCAGAAAAAGCAGACTTAGACTCCCTTAGGGAACTGATGGGGAGGATCCCCTGGGAGGCTAATATGAAGGGAAAGGAGTCCAGGAGAGCTGGCTGTATTTTAAAGAAGCCTTATTGAGGGCACAGGAACAAACCATCACAATGTGCAGAAAGAATACCAAATATGGCAGGTGACCAGCTTGGCTTAATAGTGAAATCTTTGGTGAGTTTAAACTCAAAAAAGGAAGCTTACAAGAAGTGGAAATTTATTGCTAGAGCATGCA
Organism: Mauremys mutica; assembly: GCF_020497125.1. Taxonomy (NCBI): domain Eukaryota; kingdom Metazoa; phylum Chordata; order Testudines; family Geoemydidae; genus Mauremys; species Mauremys mutica. Next base: position 12,931,991 of record NC_059073.1, on the reverse strand, counting down.
GGGTGTAATCAAGAAGGCTAAGGCACAATTGGAGTTGCAGCTAGCAAGGAATGTGAAGGATAACAAGAAGGGTTTCTACAGGTATGTTAGCAACAAGAAGGTGGTCAGGGAAAGTGTGGGCACCTTACTGAATGGAGGAGGCAACATAGTGACAGATGATGTGGAAAAAGCTTAAGTTCTCAATGCTTTTTTTGCCTCGGTCTTCACAGACAAAGGCAGCTCCCAGATTGCTGCACTGGGCAACACAGCATGGGGAATAGGTGAGCAGCCCTCAGTGGTGAAAGAACAGGTTAAGGACTACTTAGAAAAGCTGGATGTGCACAAGTCCATGGGTCCAGATCTAATGCAGCCAAGGGTGCTGAGGGAGTTGGCTGATGTGATTGCAGAGCCATTGGCCATTATCTTTGAAAATTCGTGGCGATCAGTGGAGGTCCCGGACAATTGGAAAAAGGCAAATATAGTGCCCATCTTTTAAAAAGGGAAAAAAGAGAACCTGAAGAACTACAGACTGGTCAGCCTTACTTCAGTTCCCGGCAAAATCATGGAGCAGGTCATCAAGGAATCCATTTTGAAGCACTTGGAGGAGAGGAAGGTGATCAGGAACAGTCAACATGGATTCACCAAGGGCAAGTCATGGGCAACCTGCCTGCCTTCTATGATGAGATAACTGGCTCTGTGGATATGGGGAAAGCGGTGGATGTGATAGATCTTGACTTTAGCAAAACTTCTGATACCGTCTCCCACAGTATTCTTGCCAGCAAGTTAAAAATGTATGGATTGGATGAATGGACTATAAGGTGGATAGAAAGCTGGCTAGATTGTCGGTCTCAACGGGTAGTGATCAACAGCAAAATGTCTACTTGGCAGCCGGTATCAAGTGGAGTGCCTCAGGGGTCGGTTTTGTTCAACATCCTTATTAATGATCTGATTGGATTAATTGCACCCTTAGCAAGTTTGCAGATGACACTAAGCTTGGGGGAGAGGTAGATACGATGGAGGGTAGGGATAGAGTCCAGAGTAATCTAGACAAATTGGAGGATTGGGCCAAAAGAAATCTGATGAGGCTCAACAAGTACAAGTGCAGAGTCCTGCATTTAGGAAGGAAGAATCCCATGTACCACTACAGGCTGGGGACCGACTGGCTAAGCAGCAGTTCTACAGAAAAGGACCTAGGGATTACAGTGGACGAGAAGCTGGATATGAGTCAGCAGCGTGCCTTTGTTGCTAAGAAGGCCAATGGCATATTGGGCTGTATTAGTAGGAGCATTACCAGCAGATCGAGGGAAGTGATTATTCCCTTCTATTCAGCACAGGTGAGGCCACACCTGGAGTACTGCGTCCAGTTTTGGTCCCCCCCACTACAGAAGGGATGTGGACAAATTGGAGAGAGTCCAGCGGAGGGCAATGAAATGATTAGGGGGCTGGGGCACATGACTTACGAGGAGAGGCTGAGGGAACTGGGGTTATTTAGTCTGCAGAAGAGAAGAGTGAGGGGGGATTTGATAGCAGTCTTCAATTACTTGAAGGGGGATCCGAAAGAGGATGGAGTTGGGCTGTTCTCAGTGGTGGCAGATGACAGAACAAGAAGCAATGGTCTCAAGTTGCAGTGGGGGAGGTCTAGGTTCGATATTAGGAAACACAATTTCACTAGGAGGGTGGTGAAGCACTGGAATGGGTTACCTAGGGAGGTGGTGGAATTTCCATCCTTAGAGTTTTTTAAGACCCGGCTTGACAAAGCTCTGGCCGGGATGATTTAGCTGGGGTTGGTCCTGCTTTGAGCAGGGGATTGGACTAGATGACCTCCTGAGGTCCCTTCCAACCCTAATATTCTATGATTCTAAGTCTTCAGTAATCAGGAAACTAACTGGTACAGAATGCTGTAGCATGTCTCCTCAGCAACACTGAACACGTCAAACCTGTATTCCACTCCCCTACACTTGCGTCTCATAGAATACTGAGCCAAGTTCAAGGTCTCAGTTGTTTTCTTCAAAGCATTCAGTGGCCTGGGCCCAGAGAACCTACAAGATCACCTAAAGCTCCACGAAGACAATTGTGGTTGATAAATTTGTCCCTTTGGCACAATGGAACTTTCTGCAATGAGGGTAAAGCTCATCTGTGCAAGGGTCAGTTTTCTTGGAGGCCAGTTCAGGACAGTAGAACAGACTCTCACAGGAACTAAGGACCATCATAAGCCTCACTGCCTTCCACTCTAAGTGCAACCTCCACTTCTTTGCCTGTGCCTTCTGTGACATACATTCAGCAACATGTGTTACATTATAAAAAAATTCTAAAACAAAACATTCCACTGTGCACACTTCTCCCCCTGGGGAAAGGATGAAAAATCATGAGAAGAAAAAAACACACGCCAGATATTAGTCATGATGCTTAATGCACTAATGAAAGGTGCTTAATTATTATAGTGGTAAGCATGGCATAAGAACCTATATAGAACAGAACAGAGCACTGTTCCTCATCCTGTGTGTGGTCTGACTGTGCTGTCTCTGTAACATTCCCAGTAGAATCATAGAATATCAGGGTTGGAAGGGACCTCAGGAGGTCATCTAGTCCAACCCCTTGCTCAAAGCAGGACCAACCCCAGCTAAATCATCCCAGCCAGGGCTTTGGCAAGCCTGACCTTAAAAACCTCTAAGGATGGAGATTCCACCACCTCCCTAGGTAACCCATTCCAGTGCTTCACCACACTCCTAGTGAAAACGTTTTTCCTAATATCCAACCTAAACCTCCCCAGCAGTTGGTCTGAAGAGTGAGCATCTGAACACAAAACCTGAACTCTGAGTCTGTGTTTTGCTGCTAATATAGATGTTTGGGAAACTAGAATTTTGATTCTCCCTGAAGACATGAGTTTCACCCCAGAAAAGCAAGACTGTATCCTTGGCAAGAAAAGAAAAGGGATGATTCATCTGCGGCGATTAGGAAATCAAACAAACTGCTCTCCACAATTCCCTGCTTGTTTGTTTTTTTTAAATTACGCCCTCCCATCAATTTCTCTCACTGCTCCTCGAGCAGAAAATTGGACAACTCTTTCAAGAGCCAGGGTTGCCAGATAAATGTGAGATTACCCGTTCTCCTAGGGATTGAACTCTCTCTGCTCTACCTGCTCTGGAGCAAATCTGGATGCCCACACAGTAGCATTTTGCACCACCCCTCATAATCTCTAGAGGCCTGAATGTGGAAAACAAATGTATGATGAAGATCCAGATATGGACCACAAGAAAAACAGCTGCTCAAGAAGTTTAAAAATCTAGATTGTTTGCCAAGCAAAACCTTTCATTTCAGTTATCAGTTTAAAAAGTCAGTATTTCAGATGTCAATAACTGATGATAATGAATCACATCATGTTTGTGTGGAACAGACAGAAGTTTGTATTTAAAATAGACAGTTGACAGGCATATATTGTGCTATTAATTGAGGACCAAGCTTGCTCAAATAAATGCCAGTTAAGTTTCAGTAGTAACTTATCTGTTCAATTAATATTCCTGTTACACAGAAACTATTAATTTTAATAAGCTGTAATTGTTGATTGCTACTGAGATTAGTGGTACTCTGCAATGTATTACCAGGAATCTCTCCTCTTTTTCAAGCCAGCGCTGATCTTCCTCCATTTCTTGTTGCTGTCGTATCAATCTCTCCTCCATTAGATGTGTTGGTAGGACCTGTCCCATTCCTCGCATGTCCAAAGTGCCAGAATCCTAAGAGGAAAAGCTCAAGGGTTGCCATTTGCCTACCATGGCAGAATGTCATGGGACTCAATAGTTTTTATACACAGTTGTGAAAACTTTTGTATTATAAGAGAAGGGATTTAAAAAACCCCAAACTTATAGTCTATGTTCTCAGCTCTACAAAAATATTCAAGTGGCACATCAAAAAGGACACATTCCAGTTGTAAACATTTAGTTTGCCCTGCTTATTATTGGAACGGAATTAACTTTAGAAATCTATTTTACTTTTAAAGAATTTTGACGTGTTTTTTCCCCCCTCTCTTTTCACAAAGCTTGGAGATGAAAACAGATTTGTCAGTATTACTGTCTAGGTCTGGGGAACTAGCACAATGTTTGGGTTGCTAGCACTGCAGGATAATATTTCTATCCAAACAAACAAACACTCTTCCTCACCTATTTGTAGTGACACTTTTGAAAAATATCGTGGGAATATTTCTAATAGTTTTGTAAACTTCTTGTTCTACAGAATCTAAATGTTGGGCCTAACGTACCTGACACTGTCCCCTTAAAGTGGTGCTGAAAACACTAATCACAAGAAATGTGGGGCGGGGTTTTCATAGGGGCCAAAGGAAGTTAGGTGCCCAACTCCTATTGAAATTCAATGGGATTTGGTCACCTAACCCCCATACATTCCTGTGAAAAACTCAGCTGTAATGTATTAGTGATGAATATGCACAAAACACATTATGTTCTTATACTGCTTTCTCCTTCACCCCTACCTGAGCACATATAGGGCCAGATTCTATTGTTCTTATTGATTAGTTGGGGGATTTAGGGTACTACTCTACCTGTGTAAGAATGGAAGAAACATTTTCATCATTAACTAGCCCAGGGGTAGGCAACCTACGGCACGTGTGCCGAAGGCGGCATGCGAGCTGATTTTCAGTGGCACTCACACTGCCCGGGTCCTGGCCACCGGTCGGGGGGGGGGGGGCGCTCTGCATTTTAATTTAATTTTAAATGAAGCTTCTTAAACATTTTAAAAACCTTATTTACTTTACAGACAACAATAGTTTAGTTATATATTACAGAATTATAGAAAGAGACCTTCTAAAAACATTTAAATGTATTACTGGCACGCGAAACCTTAAATTAGAGTGAATAAATGAAGAGTTGGCACACCACTTCTGAAAGGTTGCCGACCCCTGAACTAGCCATTCCAACCTCATGGAGGAATCCTACACCACCAACTGTATACAATGAAGGTACCAACCAGTACAGTATAGGCAGAACATATGGTCAAGTCAAACTAGCGCTCTCTTGGGCAAAGAAAAGCACAAATATGGGTTTCTTTGCATGACACATCTCTGCTGTCCTGTATTTAGCAGAATATCCCACTTTTCAGTTCTGCTCATGCAATTAGAGGTAGAGACAGAAGAGCACCACCACAGGGAGCAAAGAGACTTAGTAAGATGGGAGCTGCATGAAGACCACTACCATGATGAGATAGGGAAAATACGGAGAGATGAAGGGACTGCAGGGAGAAAGGAAGGGAGAAGGATGGAATGTTGGAAGGGGAATGAAAAAAGAATGAAAAGGACAAAGGGGAGGGCAGAGTTGGGGAAAGAGTTTGGCAATCTGCGTGGCACTTAGTGGCGTTGGGATGGTGAGAGGTATGCTGTGATCGTGGAGAAACCTTGGATTCATAAAGTGCACTAGGTGTCCATGGCACCATATATTTTTTAAATGGATGATGAATTAATATATATTTTATGTAGCATAAACTTTTCTCCTTCAATAATAAGTAATAACAACTTTGTTCTTTTGCGGTGCATTGTGTCTGAGGAACTCAAAGTACTTTATAACCATTAATTTAGTCTCACCACACCCAAAAAGGAAGGTAAATACTAATATCCCCATTTTAACAATTAGTGAACTTAGGCATAGGTGCACCACAACTTGCCTAAGCTCATGTAAGAAACCAGTGGTAGAACAATGAACAGACTCCAGTCACGAGTCCCACTCCACTGTTTTTATTGATGAATAAAATATTCCCTTCCTTCCTTAATCAAACCATTTTAAAACTTCCAGGAAAATGGACTTTGTTTCCCTAGATTAAACTCCAGAGTTGTAGTTGCAATTTAAAAAAAAAGCTTTAGAATGCAATTACTGTACAGTGTACAATAAACTCTGTGAAAATTCACATTACCTCCATGGTGGGGGGCCACATTGATATTTCCTGAGGCCGATGGTTCCAGGAATCTGCTTGATCTAAAAGAGATGCCTGGCCAGGATAAATGCTGCCTGCCATGGCTGGTATCCCATGAGAACCAGGATAGCCAGAGACCTATAAAAAGAAAATGCTTGATGATCATATTAAGGCCCCCAGTTAAGCTCCTCTATGTTTGATGATTCTCTCTCATGTGGCCAAAACAGAGAGCATAATAAATGCCTCATGGCAGGAGATTAATTAAAAAAAAAAATATATAGAGAATCAGAAGAAAAGTCAGCAATTCAAGCTGAAATATGACATACTCACAAATACTGCTTTAACAAACCACATGTTTATTGTGTTAGGTGTCCTCAACTAGTGATAAAAGTTATGTTTTAACCCTAGTAGCAGAGGACATCAAAATCCCTTAATGAACAAAACATATCCATCAGAACATTTTCAACATAAGGAATTACACACACAGCTCTCATTAATGTTAATAGGAATCATGCACATTTCTCCCTATGAACTATGCTAAAAATGTACCCCCTAGTGTATATTACAAGCTTAAATCCTGAGTGACAGCATGTAATTATCATAGCTGCAGGATGGCCTGACAAATTCCTTCTCTATAGAAGAATCAAAGCAATTTTAATGAGACTGAAGTGTTCTCATTTTAAAAAATGCTGCTTCAGTCTGGGTGCTCTGCAGCTTTGAGCAAATCTAAAAATTCTGAAATGGTTCCATGACAGAAGATGTTTTAAATTTACTTTGATGATACAAGACCAAAGTTAAACAGGCAAGTATATTATGTGTTAACATTTGGAGAGAGCAATCAACTCGAGGGAACATGAGATGCTTCAAAGAACTCACTGGGGAACACAGCATGAACAAGGCCAAAGTAATCAGACCACTTAATCCTATTTTGACATGCAAGTGACTTTGTTAGCCAAGTGTAAATTGTCACATGCATGTTACATGAACACTGAACTTCCTTGATAAATATGAGAAAAAGTTTATTACTGTAGTTTTAATTGACTGGAGAATCAGACAAGGAGTTGACTTGCTTGCCATTTCGAATCAAGACTCAATTCTGGTCTTACACTGGTGTAAATCAGAAGTGAGGGTACGTCTACACTACGGGATTATTCCAAATTTACATAAACCGGTTTAGCAAAACAGATTGCATAAAATCGAGTGCGCGCGGCCACACTAAACACATTAAATCGGTGGTGTGCGTCCACGGTCCGAGGCTAGCGTCGATTTCTGGAGCGTTGCACTGTGGGTAGCTATTCCGTAGCTATCCCACAGTTCCCGCAGCCTCCCCCGCCCCTTGGAATTTCCGGGTTGAGATCCCAGTGCCTGATGGGGCAAAAATCATTGTTGTGGGTGGTTCTGGGTAAATGTCGTCAGTCACTCCTTCCTCTGGGAAAGCAACGGCAGACAAGCATTTCGCGCCTTTTTTCCCTGGATTGCCCTGGCAGATGCCATAGCATGGCAATCATGGAGCCTGTTTTGCCTTTTGTGACTGTCACCGTATGTGTACTAGATGCCACTGACAGAGGCGATTCAGCAGCGCTACACAGCAGCATGCTTTTGCTTTTGCATGACAGCAGAGATGGTTACCAGCCATACTGTACCATCTACCATACCATAAATTGGTAATAAGATGATCATGGTTACCAGTTCTTTTGCACTGCACCATTTGCTGCTGTCATAAGTGCCCCTGGCTGAGATCAGCCAGGGGTGCAAAAGCCAAAATTGGGAATGACTCCCTAAGTCAATTCCTCCTTTTTGGTATCTAAAAATAGAATCAGTCCTGCCTAGAATATGGGCAAGTGTACTAGAGAACCACTGTATCATAGAACCAGAGAGCACAGCTGCTCTGTGTCAGATCCTGCAGAAATTATGAGCTGTATGCTATTCACAGGGGGTGCTCCTGCAACAACCCCACCTGTTGATTCTGTTCTTCCCCCAGCCTTCCTGGGCTACCGTAGCATTGTCCCCCCACTTGTGTGATGAAGTAATAAAGAATGCAGGAATAAGACACAGTGACTTGTTAGTGAGAAATGAGTGGAAGGCAGCCTCCAGCTGCTATGATAGTCCAGACAGGACATTAAGAAGTGTGGAGGCGAGGAGCCCAGCATCCCGCTGCTAGTCCAGGGGCAATTGAATCTTTTCTTTACACATGAAGGGTGGGGGTTGATGGAGCTCAGCCCCCTGTTGCTATGATGAAGATGGTTACCAGCCATACTGCACCATCTACCAGGAAAAATTAGGAGCAGGCACCCTTGATCGACCTCACTGATGCTAGTCGGCATGGTTACCAGTCCTTTTGCACTGCCCCATGTGCCAATAGGCTGATGATGACAATGGATATCAGTCATATTGTACCATCAGCCACCCATGGCGGGCGGGGGAGCAAGGATGTTGGTGTTGAGTGCTGCAGCATCGCGTCTATCTGCAGCATTCAGTAAATATAGGGTGACATGTAAAAGAGTCAAGAGAGGATTGTTTTCCCTTTCACTTCTGGGGGTGGGTGGGGGGGTGCGTAAATTGCCGAGCTATGCCCTGACCCACCGCGGACACTGTGTTTGACCCTAGAAGCATTTGGAGCTCAGCCAAGAATGCAAATGCTTTTCGGAGACTGCAGGAACTGTGGGATAGCTTGAGTCCTCCAGTCCATGAGCGTCCATTTGATTCTTTGGCTTTCCGTTCGCTTGTCACGCAGCAGTGCGCTGAGTCCCTGCTATGGCGTCTGTGTGGAGATTTTTTAAAAATGATTTTGAATTTCGTCTTCTGTAACGGAGCGCTGATAGAACAGATTTGCCTGCCCTTACTGCGATCACATCCGCACGGTCCATGCTGGAGCTCTTTTTTTATTTTGATTTCGGACTGCATCGCCACCCGTGCTGATCGGAGCTCCACGCTGGGCAAACAGGAAATATTCAAAAGTTCACGGGGCTTTTCCTGTCTACCTGGCCACTGCATCCGAGTTCAGATTCCTGTCCAGAGCGGTCAGTGGTGCACTGTGGGATACCGCCTGGAGGCCAATACCGTCGATTTGCGGCCACACTAACCCTAATCCGATATGGTAATACCGATACTAGCGCTACTCCTCTTGTTAGGGAGGAGTACAGAAACCGGTTTAAAGAGCCCTTTATATCGATATAAAGGGCCTCTTAGTGTGGACGGGTGTGGCGTTAAATCGGTTTTACGCTCCTTAAACCGGTTTAAACGCGTAGTGTAGACCAGGCCTAAGTCTATTGAACTCAATGGAGCTAAACTGGTGTACACATGAGGAGAAAGAGACCCACTACATGCAAATGGATGATAAACTATTTTAAAACAGCAAATACAAAGATAGATAATATTTTACCTGGTAATGATTGGGTGGTACCATATGCTGTGGACTAGGATAAAACCCTTCACTGGATCTTGGACTGGGATAACCAGGTCTGCTGGGCTATAAATATAAAAGAGTGCACTTTTTAAAGAGAACAATCATATAAATAAAATACAACAATCAAAGTAAGTTATTTTCAGGAAAGGCAAATTTTCTCATACTGCTAAACTTATACAAGATGCTTCATGAAAGCAAGCTTCAAAATGTAAGCAAAAAAGGATTGTAGGAAACAACCGAGTTGAGTGAATAATTCATTCAATGAATTTTGCCTCTTTTTCTGTTTGCAAACAGTTTAGGCTAGTGTCACATTTAATATTCAAAATTATTTGCTGAACAATTTCTATTAATAACTCTTGTTCTGTAGGTTCTTTGAGAGTAGCTGATTGTGAGTTTCCAATAACCTGAACTACGGGTTGGTTCTGAGAGGACACACTATTAAATCATAATAATGAAATCAGGTTTCAGGTGTGAATGCTCACGTTTCCAAGTTCATAATCGGCTTCCTGCTAATATTTGCCAACACTTCCCATATATTTTGGCAAATGTTCCTCACAGTTAACTCCTTTGCTAGAATAGTGGTCTAAAGTACAGGTAAAGCACAGTAAAGTCTAAACACAGGTAAAGCAAACTGAATTATTTCTTGGAAATAATATTCACAGAAATTATCCTGAGAGACTCCCTGAGCTCTAACTGTTAATGTCCATGTTCATGTAATTAACTGCCCCAAATTTTAACCAACATTTGAATTCCAAGACAGTTGGATTATTTATGCCTTGTTTTATAACCCATGTCCAGTCTAGTGATGCAGCTAGAAATGTCTCCCATTAGAATGGACAGCAGCATTAACTATAGGTGGCAGCTAGCAAGTGGCCACAAAACTCCTTGGCTGGCTATCAGATAACTGATCCCTTTCCTCTTTAGGATTAGTTGCAACACTTCCTGTAACTGTACATCATCTGGTCAATCATGAAAAAGTGAAAGAATTCAGAGTGTAATATTATACACTGTAATGTGAAAAGAAGCTTGCTATTCTGCACTGGCATCTAAGAGTGTATGATTTTGCTGGAACCTGAATAGCATGTCTATCTGTGGCCACTAAATGGTGGAGATATTGCTAGAGCGACATACTTTTATCATCTAGGCAGAGCAGCGCCACTACTTCATCATTGGTGGCAAGTTTGCTGACTTCTTCCCAGGGACATGTGATCAATCTCAGCTTTCAAAAGATTTACACGTCTTTAGAGATAAGGAGGCGGTGTCGCTAGGTGCAGTGGGGAAGGAATCAAGTTCAGAGAAAACAGTATTTTGCAAAATACTGTCTGATTGCAAGGTTTCTAACTGTACATAGGGACGAGATGGGGGTATGTCATTTGATAGTACTAACTGTTGTGATAAACTTGTTGTGAATCTACTGGTAAACATACAGTTTTGAATTAGAAGTCTAAAACCCTTCACTGTATGTGTATAATAGTGCTGAAACTCTGTTACAATGAGAAGAAAAAGAAACCAAATGCCACCATGAGGAAATAATATGGATTCTAAGAGTCAAGTCTTAAAAGAAGCATTAAATCCCATGTTGACAAAATTAATCTAACTGGTTTACAGATCATCAGTACACATCCTGAATATTTTATGCAGAAACAGTGTAAAGTGATGCCTTAATGCTGCGGCTAAATTTCACATCTATAGAGCCACATTTATAAAGAGAGTAACTTGAACAAGAACAAAAATGATCTAAACCCCTCAAATAGAAAATTATGCACAATAACGTGGGTATCAGATTTCAAAATCAGCGTACTTGATCAGGTCCTAAAGCTCATAAAATCACTGTTCTCAAAGGCATTAATGACGTGCTTTTCTAACAGTTGTAATTCTTCATTCATTACATTAAAAAAGCATTTAGTGCACTCAGATTAAGCCTTAGAAGGCAAAATTTAATCCCTTCATTAAACGATGTTTTAAATTATTAACTACCATTGTTATTATGGGTCATGCAATTTATTTGCTTTTGCACTAAATCATAAAAGTTAGGCCAGGTCTACATTACAGACCTATGTCAGTATAACTACGTCACTCAGAGGTGTAAAAAATCCACATCCCTGAGTGACAGTTATCCTGACCATAACCCCCTGTTTAGATAGTGGTATGTCAATGAGAGAGCTTCTACTGTCAACTTAACTACCTCCTCTTGGGGAGGTGGATTAACTATGCAGATGGGAGAGCTCTCGTAGGAACATCTTCACTTAAGAGCTGCAGCAGGACTGATGCAGTGATTTAAGAGTAGACCTGCCCTCAATCTTAGTTGATTAAATAGGTCAATGGGGTTTTTAAAATTCATTTTAGAACAAAAGTTCAAACCATTTTTCCATGGGCTATGTTTCTTGTCCTGTTGTCCCTATTAAAGTGCAGATGCGGGGCTCACAACTCTCTCAGCCAACAAGCTAAAGGTGGTTTAAAAAAAAAAAAAAAAAGACCCCACCTGTTGCCAGGAATGTTTATGGATGTGTGTGGCAGAAACAGCAGCTGCTGGCTTCAGGTTTTCATGGTCAAGTAGCTGGTTAAGACACAGCCAATATTTGGCACTGGGATGGTGACTGAACTCAAGGAGAAGCTAGTCAAAATATTTGTGCCCAATGGCTGCTATGAGGAGACACTGACGATTGTGGACTTTGGGGTACTCAGCATCTTGCAGGATTAGACTTCAAGGCTGCCCGGCAGTGGTGTCCAGATGGATAGCAGATAGGCATACCAATGGACATACAAAAAAAAGCAGCAAAGAGTCCTGTGGCACCTTAAAGACTAACAGACGTTTTGGAGCATGAGCTTTCGTGGGTGACTAGCCACTTCGTCGGATCCGACGAAGTGGGTATTCACCCACGAAAGCTCATGCTCCAAAACGTCCGTTAGTCTTTAAGGTGCCACAGGACTCTTTGCTGCTTTTACAGATCCAGACTAACACGGCTACCCCTCTGATACAAAAAAAAATACTTAAGGATCCTTTAAATGATAAAAGGGAAATCTTCAGAGAGGAATTGTAACAGTCTCTTCAGAATCAAGTAAAAATATAATGAACTCATTTCTATCCACTCACTATTATGGTATAAACTTTACTTTATGATTGTCAGGTATCTCACTAGCTATTAATTTACAAGAAATAACACAGACAGAAAGAAAGGGAGAAAATGTTTAGCCCTAGGCAAAACAATTTAATGGCAAACTATTCTAGTCTTTTTCAAGTTACATGACCATGAGAAAAGAGAGAAACAAGAGAAAAGTTAAGTACAGTATTGGCTAACAGTCTGACTCAACACCACAAAACTGCAATACAAATCAGCTCTACTAACTCAGCCTATGGAGGGCTGGGTCCTTAAAGTGAAATCCATCTGAAATAGTATACAATTAGTTAAGTGTTATCATTAGCAGCAGATCACCAAAGGGAGCCTTCTGGCTTCTCTCATCACTGAACAATATTTAACAGGTTAATGGAATAAAATAATAATATTGTTGAATGTAAAGTATGTGTTAAAAAAAGTTAGCTACCTTGGGAGGGGCTTCATCTGATCCTCCCGAATCCCAGGACACTGTGACTTGTCGCCTTGATTCCATTCTCATTCGTTCTTCTTGCTGCAGCTTCTCTTCCTCCAGTATTGTACTAAGGAGAAAATAAATGTTACACTGAAGATAAGTAATATTCTGGTTCAGTGTCTAATAGATGCTATCTCCAAATTTCTTTCAAACCCCCAGATTAATGGATCTCAGCCCGCAGACGGTCAGGAATTTACAAGGCAAATAAGGCTGCTTTTAAATAGGGAGAGGGCTGGTTAGGTTTCCTAAAACTAATACTAGGGGAAAATACCTTTGCAAAATTAGCAGTTGAAACACAACAATCTTGATATGCAAAGACATATGGTAATGAAAGACATTTTTAGAAAATTATGGGTGATGTTGTAGAAGAGTTTTTCACATGTGAACACTTCTTTTGATCTAGTGCAACAAGGCATAATTATGCTGAGAAATCCCAAGAGGCAATTAATCAAGCACATACTTGCAAACATTTATTTTTCATATGGAAATATTCTATTGCATCTCTGCAAAGGTATAAAACAAACTGCAGATATAATCTTCATGGAAGCATGAAAATCTTTCAGTTCTATCGACAAATTAAAAAAAGAACATCTTAAATACTATGACTCATTACATTTCAGAGTAACTAGGAACACATTTAACAGACTAATTCAGCCAAACAGAAATGTGATGATATTTACTCAGACTCTTACTACTGAGGCCATAAGCTACAATTTCATCAAAATACAAAACAGTAGTAAAACTAGCTTGCTACTTACCACTGTTCTGACTATCACAGACTATTTGAAGTTCAACATAATACTGCTGTCTCCACAGCAGCCTCCTCCCAGTTCTGCTATGTGGATTATTAATCTTGGATATTTGCCATTTTAAAAATACTTAGAATGCAGCTTTCAAATAGGAGTTAAAAATTTGCTAGAGCTGCATGCTACATAGATTCTTCAGAGTTCTGAGTAGGTCTGATTGTTTTCGTATCAACCTCTCCAGAATGACAAGCTAATCAATCTTGTAAAGGAGCAATTCCCCTGTGTTTACCACCATGCAGGAGTTTCTAATAAGGAAGCTCATTCAAAGTTTTTAACCTCCTGGTTTAGTCCACTAAAAACCATTCAGAATTACACATGCAAGGGATGAGATCAGTTGCAACAGTCCTTTCTAATCTGGGAACTTTCTTGCTCATTTCAAGAATAAATTCTGCTTGACTGGACACTAAAACTCTGCTGTTTCTCTTTCAGCCAAAACCAGAAAATAGCTAATCTAGTCTGATTTAAAATATGTTGCCGCTATTTCAATCCATCACTGCTGAAGTAAAACACACAAATGTCAGAACAAAAATATACTATGGAAAATCAGATAAAAAACTTCTTAATAGCAATTCTGATACAACGGTTGCAGAAGCAAAACTCTAGCTAGGGTAGCCCAACAGATGGAATGTAGCGAGAAAATCTTCCTATTCCCTTCTTCCTTTATCAAGAGCAAGGAAATCACAACTTTAAAAAAAATTCCCTTCCTAAAACTATCAAAAACCACCAGTAGCTTTGCGTTTAGGACCAGGTTCATCGCTGAGCCGCTTGAGAAATCAGCCTCTGCGTGCCCATAACCATGAATAGCAGATGATGATTTTAAGACACGTGCCATGTCTCCAAGTTAAAAAAGTGAATGCTTTGTGTGTAATATACTTGGAGAGGTTTGTAACAGAGTCTTTGATACAGTGGGCTGATTCTCTAATACTAGCAAATGGAATGGAGACATATCAGACGTTTAGACAAGGATGATGTCAAAAATTTGTGCCACAGGTTTAATGTTGTGGAACACCCAGCTCCTAACGCCAAAAAGGGAATCTAACATTCTCATCTTGTCTGCCTGTCTAGCTATGTGTCACATTCATCATCTTGCTATCTGAGTAACTAATATTTACTAAGGGTATGTCTATACTACCCGCTGGATCGGTGGGCAGCAATCTAGCGGGGGTAGATTTATCATGTCTAGTCTAGATGTGATAAATCGATCCCTGAGTGTTCTCCCGTCGACTCCTGTACTCCACCACCACGAGAAGCACAGGCAGAGTTGACGGGGGAGCACAGCAGTCGACTCACCGCAGTGGAGACACCGCGGTGAGTAGGTCCAAGTATGTCGACTATTCACGCTATTCACATAGCTGAAGTTGTGTAACTTAGATCAATTCCCTCCCCCACCCCCAGTGTAGACCGGGCCTAAGTCCAAAAAGACCTCATGACCTCAACTCAGTCCACTGAGATATTTCTAAGTCCTTGCCATAAAGAGGCGTTGACCCCCTTACCAAAACATCCTGGGACCATTCTAGCTCAAGACTGATCACATGAAAAAGAGCTCGCACTTGGATGCCTTAGCCTCCCCACTAGAAAAAATGAATATAAAATGGAAATGCCACTGGGAAGTTTTAAACTGCTGAAAGCAAAGAGTATAAATAACTCACAAAAACGTCTTTGTTTTTACAATGGGAAGACCAACCCATAGATGGAGTAAATCAAGAGATATTTTTGACCTTCTCTCAGTACAGCTGCTTGAGTACTCTGAGCAGTTAGTTAGACGCCACAGAAGGTCAGGAAAAGTCAGATCTAGGCATATTTTCCCAAACTACACATATTTTTAGCCACAGTAAGGACAGATGCAATTCTATTCATATAATTTCCCTGCCATTTCTTAAGGCAATGCCATCAAACTTAACATTTTTCTAGGAAGGTTTAGATGCTTGATTTACAGTTTCAACTATTCAAAGGTTTACTTAACTTGAGAAATGAATTTGACTTTACTTACAAAGAGCCCGTTTCTGGAACATCTCATTAAAAAGAAAACATTTACCAATTGTTTCCACACAAGAGTTATCTGAGATCCTGCACGGTTTTCTTTTACTTAAGATAAAAAAAGTAATTCTAGTACCTCAGATATCACTGTGTGGAAACTGATGATAAATGCTGACATTTTAATGGCAACCTCTCTCTTTCTAAGAAATCTGTCAGTGTAGTATCTAGATGACAAACTTAACAAATACAAGAAGCACTTTCTCGAATATATGTCACCATATTCTCTACCCTGCCCTCATTTTATTCCAATTTCCCCAAGGGATCATTCTAATGAAGGTCTTTAAAGGAAAACACACTGTTTAGCAGGGTGGATAAAAATCAATGATTTTTAAAAAATTAAAAAACTCAGATTTGTATTTAAATGATTTTTTAAATTTTAATTAAAAATACTTCAAAAACTAAACATTTCAAATTACATTTGAAATTATAACAACCTATGGCCTAAAGTTATTATAATCTATTAAAATGATTTAAATTACATAAAAATAATATTCAAAAAGTACGTTTCCTGCCAAAGTTTTTGACAAATCCAGTTTTTGACAGCAGTAGCCTGCTTTGCAGGAGCAGAAAGAATATTTTCTTCTGTTTATTTAATTAGTTTGAGAAGCCTGGCCATGGTGACCAGAAACAATGAGTTAAATTCATTAATTACAGATAATACTTTGTTTAAGAAGTCAGTTTTAAATGTAATTCATGTTTTCATAAACATTTTTTTTTCTTATGTATCCTGCATTTAAGGTAGTTTTAAACCATTTTTAAAAATGCTGCTATTTGCATTTTAATTGAATTCCAATTTCTATCAAAATAGAGTATGACAAATCTGGAGTAAACAAATAATCCTCTAGACAATTTCTGTCATCATAAAAAATGGAAAAATTAAGAATCTGAATAAATATCTGGTAAGGTATATAATTTCTTAAATAAATGTGTATAGATATACTGTATCCTACTGATTGGAAAAAAGTACCAAATTAATGTAAAGGCAATATTTAGTTGCAAATCAATGTTTTAATGGTTATCAAACGAGACTCAAACTTTTCCTCTCATTAGGAAAATAACAAAAAAGTATAAATGCAAAACAGGATTAAAATTTCTGATTTAAAGAGGCGGTTACTTACCTATAACTGGTGGCTCTTTGAGATGTGTGGTCCCTATCTGTATTAAACCATGGATTACGCATGTGTCTGGAGCCAGAGAATTTGAAAGTAGTGTTTGTTGGTCCATGCATGCACCCTGGTTCACCTCATGCCGCCGACTGGAGGGATAAAGGGTGTGATGGACCAACCTCTCCAGTTCCTTCTCTACTGTGAATCAGATAAGATCCGAAGCACAGGGGAAAGGACTGTTACCTGTTCCGTAACTGGCATTCTTCGAGATGTGTTGCTCATGTCTATTCCACAGTAGGTGTGCATGCTCGCCACGTGCACCAGTGCCGGAAGTTTTTCCCTCAGCAGTACCCGTAGGGGGAGCGTTGCTGCGACCCCTGGAGTGGTGCCGCTATAGCACACTGTAAGGGGAGCCACACGCTCCCCCCACCCTCAGTTCCTTCTTGCCGGACCAACTCCGACAGTGGGGAAGGAGGGCATGATGTGGAATAGACATGAGCAAACATCTCGAAGAACGCCACTTACGGAACAGGTAACTGTCCTTTCTTCTTCGAGTGCTTACTCATGTGTATTCCACAGTAGGTGATTACAAGCTGTGTCTAATGGAGGTGGGTAGGAGTTCATAGATTCCCTGACTGGAGCACAGCCCTACCGAAAACAGCATCATCCCTGGTGTGGGAGACGATTGCATAGTGCGACATGAATGTGTACACTGAGGACCAGGTAGCAGCCATAGAGATGTCCTGGATAGGGACATGGGCCACAAAGGCAGCCGACGAGGCCTGAGCCCTTGTCGAGTGAGCCCTTACAATAGGTGGTGGGGGAACCCCTGCTAGGTTGTAGCATGTGTGGATGAACGATGTAATCCACCGGGAAAGCCTCTCGGTGGAGATCGGTTGGCTCCTCATGCACTCGGACGAAGCAACAAAGAGTTGTGAAGATCTGCAGAATGGCTTAGTCCGATCTAGATAAAAGGCCAGAGCCCTGCGCACGTCGAGCGTATGGAGGCGGCGCGTCTCGTTAGAGGTATGCGGCTTAAGCCAGAGGACAGGTAAGAAAATGTCTTGGCTCATGTGAAAGATGGAGACCACCTTGGGGAGGAATGCAGGGTGTGGGTGGAGCTGAACCGTGTCCTTGTGAAAGGCAGTGTACAGGGGGTCGCAAATCAGGGCCCTGAGCTCCAAGACCCACCGGTCTGACGTGATGGCCACGAGGAAGGCTACCTTCCAGGAAAGGTGAGACCACGAGTATGTGGCCAGGGGTTCGAACGGGGGTCCCATAAGGTGGGATAGCACCAAATTTAGACCCCACTGAGAGATAGGGGTCCTAACATAAGGGAAGGACCGATCTAGCCCCTTGAGGAAATACCCGGTCATGGCATGGGAGAAAACCAAGCAGCCCTGGATTGGCAGATGGAACGCCTAAATAGCTGCCAGGTGCACCCTGACAGAGGAAGGGGCCAGGCCTTGAGTTCTAAGGTGAAGCAGGGACTCAAGAATAAGTTGGAGTGGGGCAGACGTTGGGGAAACACCCTGCTCGCCCGCCCACCAGGAGAATTGGGGCCACTTTGCCAAGTAGGCTTGGTGCGTGGATGGCCTCCTAATTTTGAGGAGGACATGCCTAACCCCCTCCGAACACGTTCTCTCCTCTGCATCTAGCCACTGATCAGCCACGCTGTCAGATGGAGGCTGGCCAGATTGGGGTGGAGGAGGTGGCCCTGGTCCTGGGAGAGTAGGTCTGGGTGGAGCGGCAATGGCCGGGGAGGGGCCACGAGTAAGCCCAGGAGGGTCCCGTACCAATGCTGTCGGAAACATGCTGGGGCGATCAAAAGGACGTGTGCCTTGTCCGTTTTTACTTTTTCCAGGCTGAGGAGCCGACCCACTTCCTGCTGTAGCAGGGGTAAATGCGACGGGTCCCCCATGCCATCCAAGGGAGGGCGGGCATGAGGCAAACTGTAGTGTATAACCCTGGCAAATGGTGCTGAGGACTGATTGGTCCGATGTTATTCAGGACCATTCCACAAGGAACGCACACAAGCGGTTGCTGAAAACTAACTTTATTGGTGGGAGGGTCCTTTCGGGGGTCACCGGGGTACCCTCCCGCAACCAATCAAAAACCGCCTCTTGCCCTGCTGCATGCCCCTGGAGGGCCCAGGCTGCGGGGCAGAGAGAGACTGCCTCTGAGGTCACCTCTTCTGAGTTTTGGACCTCTTGTAGGCGGCCTCATATCTCGGCTGGGGCACAGGGATGGAGGCTTGTGCCTTAGGCTTTTCCTTGGGCGGGACGTAGAACCCAAGGGTTTGAAGGGTGGTACGTGAGTCCTTCATGCCGTGGAGCCTCATGTCTATTTGTTCTGCGAACAGGCTCTTGCCGTCAAAGGGAAGATCCTGCATCGTGGACTGTGCCTCCGCGGAGAGCCTGGATAGCAGTAGCCACGATGCCCTGCACATGGACACCGCCAAGGCCATGGATTGAGCAGCCGTATCCAACGCTGCCTGCAAAGCAGCCTTTGTGGCAGTGGCGCCCTCCTCCACCAGCGACTTTAATTCCTTCTTTTCATGCTCCGGAAGGGAGGGCTCAAATTTTGGCAGTGATCCCCACAAGTGGAGGAGGGCCTGGTGGTTGGCTACACAGAGCTGGAAGCTGGCGGAAGAATAAAGCTTTCTGCAAAACGAGTCCAGTCTTTTGGAGTCTTTATTCTTGGGTGTGGGTCCTGGTTGGCCTAGTCTTTCCCTGTGGTTCACAGATTCCACCACTAGGGAGTTGGGGGCTGGGTGAGTATAGAGGTATTCGTGCCCCTTTGTGGGCACCAAGTATTTGCGCTCTGCCTTTTTTGATATCGGGGCCAGGGAGGCCGGTGTTTGCCAGAGGGCACTGGAGAGGTTGGCCACCCCTTCATGGAGCGGGAGGGCCACTCTGCCCAGTGCCGAGGATGAGCCCATGTTAAACCACGAGTCCGAGGGTCCCTCCATCTCCTCAGCTTGGAGATGGAGACTGGATGCTACTCGTTTTAACAGCTCCTGATGGGCCCTGAAGTCCTCCTGTGGTACGGAGGGGGGTGGAGCTGCGATCTTGTCATCATTTTAGTAAAAGAACTAAAAAAGAGCCACCGTGGCTTAACAACCATGTAAAAGAAGCAGTGAGAGATAAAAAGACTTCCTTTAAAAAGTGGAAGTCAAATCCTAGTGAGACAAATAGAAAGGAGCACAAACACTGCCAACTTAAGTGCAAGAGTGTAATAAGAAAAGCCAAAGAGGAGTTTGAAGAACGGCTAGCCAAAAACTCCAAAGGTAATAACAAAATGTTTTTTAAGTACATCAGAAGCAGGAAGCCTGCTAAACAACCAGTGGGGCCCCTTGACGATCAAAATTCAAAAGGAGTGCTTAAAGATGATAAAGTCATTGCGGAGAAACTAAATGGATTCTTTGCTTCAGTCTTCACGGCTGAGGATGTTAGGGAGATTCCCAAACCTGAGCTGGCTTTTGTAGGTGACAAATCTGAGGAACTGTCACAGATTGAAGTGTCACTAGAGGAGGTTTTGGAATTAATTGATAAACTCAACATTAACAAGTCACCGGGACCAGATGGCATTCACCCAAGAGTTCTGAAAGAACTCAAATGTGAAGTTGCGGAACTATTAACTAAGGTTTGTAACCTGTCCTTTAAATCGGCTTCGGTACCCAATGACTGGAAGTTAGCTAATGTAACGCCAATATTTAAAAAGGGCTCTAGGGGTGATCCCGGCAATTACAGACCGGTAAGTCTAACGTCGGTACCGGGCAAATTAGTTGAAACAATAGTAAAGAATAAAATTGTCAGACACATAGAAAAACATAAACTCTTGAGCAATAGTCAACATGGTTTCTGTAAAGGGAAATCGTGTCTTACTAATCTATTAGAGTTCTTTGAAGGGGTCAACAAACATGTGGACAAGGGGGATCCGGTGGACATAGTGTACTTAGATTTCCAGAAAGCCTTTGACAAGGTCCCTCACCAAAGGCTCTTACGTAAATTAAGCTGTCATGGGATAAAAGGAAAGGTCCTTTCATGGATTGAGAACTGGTTAAAGGACAGGGAACAAAGGGTAGGAATTAATGGTAAATTCTCAGAATGGAGAGGGGTAACTAGTGGTGTTCCCCAAGGGTCAGTCCTAGGACCAATCCTATTCAATTTATTCATAAATGATCTGGAGAAAGGGGTAAACAGTGAGGTGGCAAAGTTTGCAGATGATACTAAACTACTCAAGATAGTTAAGACCAAAGCAGATTGTGAAGAACTTCAAAAAGATCTCACAAAACTAAGTGATTGGGCAACAAAATGGCAAATGAAATTTAATGTGGATAAATGTAAAGTAATGCACATTGGAAAAAATAACCCCAACTATACATACAACATGATGGGGGCTAATTTAGCTACAACGAGTCAGGAAAAAGATCTTGGAGTTATCGTGGATAGTTCTCTGAAGATGTCCAAGCAGTGTGCAGAGGCGGTCAAAAAAGCAAACAGGATGTTAGGAATCATTAAAAAGGGGATAGAGAATAAGACTGAGAATATATTATTGCCCTTATATAAATTCATGGTACGCCCACATCTCGAATACTGTGTACAGATGTGGTCTCCTCACCTCAAAAAAGATATTCTAGCACTAGAAAAGGTTCAGAAAAGAGCAACTAAAATGATTAGGGGTTTAGAGAGGGTCCCATATGAGGAAAGATTAAAGAGGCTAGGACTCTTCAGTTTGGAAAAGAGAAGACTAAGGGGGGACATGATAGAGGTATATAAAATCATGAGTGATGTTGAGAAAGTGGATAAGGAAAAGTTATTTACTTATTCCCATAATACAAGAACTAGGGGTCACCAAATGAAATTAATAGGCAGCAGGTTTAAAACAAATAAAAGGAAGTTCTTCTTCACGCAGCGCACAGTCAACTTGTGGAACTCCTTACCTGAGGAGGTTGTGAAGGCTAGGACTATAACAATGTTTAAAAGGGGACCGGATAAATTCATGGTGGCTAAGTCCATAAATGGCTATTAGCCAGGATGGGTAAGAATGGTGTCCCTAGCCTCTGTTCGTCAGAGGATGGAGATGGATGGCAGGAGAGAGATCACTTGATCATTGCCTGTTAGGTTCACTCCCTCAGGGGCACCTGGCATTGGCCACTGTCGGTAGACAGATACTGGGCTAGATGGACCTTTGGTCTGACCCGGTACGGCCTTTCTTATGTTCTTATGTTATCTGGTGCGGGGGAGGGGGCTGGTACCGGGCTCTGCACGTCGGCCGGTGCCACGGGGTCCACCCCTTGATCCGACTCCTCGTGTGGTGCTGAAGAGCCGTGACCCGCTGACCTATCCCTTGGAGGTCTGGACAGCGCAACTGATGGAGCCTCCGATGCTCCCGCTATCGACTGAGGGCCTTGCTGGGCGTGCACGGGAGGCCAGGGGTTCCACTGGCACCACTGGCTCTTCCAGGGGGGTCCCTCCCATTGGCTCTGGTGCGGCACCGGTGGAACCAGCTGGTCGGGTTGGCCTGGCTAGAGCATAGGGCGCTGTGTGTGGGTCAAGGTCTGGGTTACCAATGACCTGTCGGTGCTGTGCGAGCGGTACACGTGATGGTACCAAGCAAGGCTTCTGCCACGGTACTGCCTCGAGCTGCTACTCCTCAAGATGCTTCGATGCCTGGAACTGCGACAACGCAGAGCTGGCGATCCCCACCAGGAGTGGTGGGCACGGTGCCTCGATGCGCGAGAGCTGGAGTGTGACTGGTGATGGCGTCCGTGCCGGGAGCGGCTCCAGTAGCTGTGCCGAGAGCGGGAGCATCTATGGCGTCGGCACCTGTCCCACCGATATTCTGTACTCGGCGTGGAGTGGTGCCTAAAACTGCGCTCCGACGGCACCCTACCAGACAACCTGGAGGGCGACAAGAGTGGAGGCTGGGGGCTGTGTCCCGACAGGACACTGGGTGACGAGCGGTCCCGAGAGCAGTCTCCTGATCTGCGTCGGGTCGGTGTCGGCTGACGAGACCCCAGTGGCGGCTTGCCTCTAGAGTAGGGTCTGGGTGCCGGTGGTGCCCCGGGCACCTGCAGGGTCATAATATCTTTGGCCGCCTGCAGGGCCTCCGGTGTCAAAGGCATGTGGACTTCAGCCTGAGAGGTCTGAGTCGACACAACCAGACTGCTCCACTCGACCTGAGTCAGAGCTCTAGAACCCAGGGGGGAACTGCGGCTGACCGACATGGGTCTAGCCTCCCTCCATGCCTTCTCTCTAGATTTCTGAGACGACAAAGCCTTCTTCTGCTTTTTTGACAGAGAGCGGTGCTGGCCACCGGAAGGTACTGGGGGATCACCACGCGCCGAAGACAAAGTACCTGGTGCCAATTCCGCTCGGCGCACCGGGGTAGGAGCCAGTGCCGACTCCACGAGAAGGGCCCGAAGTCTAAAGTCTCTCTCTTTTTTCATCCTGGGTTTGAAGGACCTGCAGATTTTACAGCAGTCGCTGATGTGAGATTTGCCCAGGCAGCGGAGACAGTCAGTATGCGGATCACTCCTGGGCATCGAACGCCTGCAAGACTCGCACGATTTAAACCCTGGGGCCCAGGGCATGCCTCAGCCTGAAGAATAACTAACTAAACTAGAACTTTTACTAACTAACTGATACAGGTACTACTGAACAACGAACAAGATTTGAGATGAGCTGCAGCAAAGCTGGAGCGAGTAGTTGCAATGCACCGTCATCGGCGGCAAGAAGGAACTGAGGGTTGGGGGAGCATGCAGCTCCCCTTATAGCGCACTATAGCGGCGCCACTCCAGGGGTCGCAGCAGCACTCCCCCTATGGGTACTACTAAGGGAAAAAACTTCCGGCACCGGTGGACGTGGCGAGCACGCACACCTACTGTGGAATACACATGAGGAAGCACTCGAAGAAGTAGGATGAGTAATGGAATACAGATAGGGACCACACATCTCAAAGCACCTACAGTTACAGGTAAGCAATCTCCTCTTCTTTTTTGAGTGATGGCCCCTATTGTATTCCTATTGTGGGTGATTGACCAGCAGTACCTAAGTAGAAAGAGGGCATAAGGATGTAGGCGGTAGGGATGAACAGAATACCAATGTCCCAAAGGAGGCATCAGCAGAAGAATCTTGCACCAGGGTATAATGTCTTGCAAATGTGTGAAAGGAGCTTGATGTGGCTGCTTCACAGATGTCCAGGAGGGATACTTCCTGAAGAGATGCCATAGTTGTTGCTTGTGCTGTCGTGGAATGAGCTCATTTGGTGGACGTGGGGGGAGGTTCGAAAGCTGACACAGTAGAATACACCAAGAGAACCATTTGGAGATTCTCTGGGTGGAGATGGTATGCCCTGACTCTTTCTGCTCTACTGACAGTCTTGGGGATTTCCTGGTTGGTTCTGTTCTCTGTAGGTAGAAAACCAAGGCCTGCTGAACATCAAGGGAGTGGCGTCTTCATTCCTCTGTTGAAGTGTGTGGTTTTGGGAAGAACACAGGTAAGTAAGGGATTGGTTAAGGTGAAATTCTGAAACTACTTTAGGGGTGAATTTTGTGGGTATTGAGAGAACAAGGTTCAGGTCCCACTAGGGAGTAGGCTTCTGTGTAGGTGGTAAGGTTCGATTAGGCCCTTCCAGAATCTATCAGTCAGTGGATGTGTGAAGACCGAGTAGCCCTGAGAAGGTGGATGGTATGCACTGATCAGCGCCAAGTGGACTCTCAAGGAGCTGATGGACAAACTTGATGTCTTCAAAGATAGGATGTAGTCCAAGATGAGAGGAATATCTGTAGTCTCGGGAAGAATGCCTCTTTGTTGTGCCCAAGAAGCGCTTCCATTTAGCTAGGTAACATTTTCTAATAAAGTCCTTTCTACTACTGGAGACAGTCGTAACATTGCCGGACATTGTAAGGAAATGGTGAGAGTGGATGAATTGAAGAAAGGACTTGCATGCTTTCCGTACTGCTCACAACTCCATGATATTGATATGCATCCTGGCCTCTCAAGATGTCCAAACACCCTGTGCTGTGTGACAGTTCATGTGGGCTGCCCCACCTAATAGGGATGTGTCCATATTGATGGCCCTGTCCAGGGAGAAAGAGGAAGCCCACGTATCAACAGAAAGCTCTCCCCTACACATGCTAAGAATTTGCAGGACATATTATGTTTTGCTGCAACAGTCTTCCAGCAGATATCAGGGAAGTTAAAATCCCCCCACTAATACTAGCTCATGTGTATTAGCTAATCTTGTTACATGTTTGTAGAATGACTCATCCACTTCCTCTTTCTGATTTGGTGGTCTATAATAGACTCCCATCGTAACATCTCTACTGTTTTTTTCCCTTGTTATTCTCCCTCAGAGACTCCCATTAGGTCTGTTGCTCACTTCACCTTGGACCTCAGAAAAAGCGTATACATTCTTGATGTACAGTGCAACACCTCCTCCTTTTTTCTCATACCTATCCTTTTGGAACAAGCTATCTCCCTCAATGCTGGTACTCCAATCATGGGCCTTGTCCCACCAAGTCTCTGTGATGCCAATGAAGTCATAATTTTCCTCATATATCCCGACTTCCGGTTCACACTCCTTACATTTGTATACAGGAATCGAAGACATTGTGCAGACTGCCCTGTTGCTTTTCTTTTTGCCTTTTAATGTAGTTGTGATTTCTAGAACCTTCACCAGAAATTAGGTGCTTCCCCTTGTCTTCGGTACTTAAGCCTAGATGCGCATTGGCTGGATTAGTCTGATTTCTCAGAAGTGGACTTTGAGGAACACTTAGTCTCATGCTTATGAGAGTGCATCTTACCTTCCTGACAACACTCCACCATGAGGTTTGTGGGGATAGATTCTCTCACACCAGAGTCAGATGTCACAGCAGGAGGTTCATTCCTTGCTGAATCAGGCCGATACACAGAGGGGTTCCCCGGCCTGGGTCCGACTGGGGCCTCATGGCCTTCTTCATTAAGTATTTGCGGAGAAGAAGTTCCTGCCCTCCTTTGGTATGGCTGGGGAATGATCAGCAGATAGTGAATCTTGCCGTAATGTGAGATTCCCCAGGGAGCACTGGTGGTCATCTTTGACTGAGAAGGATTGCAGGCAGGAAGCACAGAATTTGAAGCCCCAAGTCCTGGGTGTAGCTGCTACCTGAATCGGGTATGGGGGGAAGAGAGGGTGCCCTCGGGAGAATAATCTAATGCTAAATGGTACAAACTATTAAAACTGTTAAATTATTTACAAACTAGATTATTCTTATTTTGTAGAATGAAGCTGAAGCGGCAGACACTGACGGTTCCAACCCAGACCATGTGGTGGTGAGAAGGAACTGCAGAGACTGTTGGTCCGCCCTGTCTTTTATCTCCTTGGTTGAAGGCACGAGGTGAGCCAGGGTGCATGTGTGGACAGACAGACTACTTCCCAATTCTCTGGCTTCAGGCACCTGGTGTGCGTGTGTAGCTTGTAATGGAATACAATAGGGACCACAACTCAAAGAAGAAATCAAGTCTTCCTGCTTGCTTCTTTAAATCATGATTAAAATTGGTGATTTAAAATCACTTTGGTTTAAACCAATCCACCCTGACTGCCAGACCATTTTCAGCCTCCATTTATGAGGTATACGCAGAGAACCAACCCTTGCATAGTGCTGTAAAAACGACAGAATTCTGACTCAAGTTCATCTCTTTCTCTTTTTTGCAGCTCATTATTTATCTATAAGTAACACAGTGAAAGTCAAGCAGAATGCAAGAACAGAAAGGCCAATGAAGTCTTGTTTTCATCTGCTCATTTCACCATTTCATTACAGTCATTAAAAGTAGATTTTAACAATATGAGGCACTCAATATTTTTTTAATTGCATATATTTGTAATGAACACACTTGGTCTTTTGGACTACAACAAGGTCAGTCATTTCCTTTAAAACCCGGGCCTCTTCATCACTGCCAACGGAGGGCCTTACTGACTTTTTGCTCTCATAGCTACAACAGGAATTTTCATTATGCTGGGTTTTTTTTATGTGGAGGAAGGGGGTGGGCAATGGGTGGCCCAATATTCATTTCCTAATGTATTAAGTTGAAATCCAGCAGACCTATACTAAACGGTGAGGCTCAATTAAAACCAAACTTCTAAATAACCCCAACACAAAAATCCAATCTTTTTTGAGATAGGGCGATCACATCTACATGCAGTATTCAAGATGTGGGCGTACCATGGATTTATATAGAGGCAATATGATATTTTCTGTCCTATTATCTATCTCTTTTCTTAATGATTCCCAATATTCTGTTCTCTTTTTTGACTGCCACTGCACATTGAGTGGATGTTTTCAGAGAGCTATCCACAATGACTTCAAGAGCTCCTTCTTGAGTAGTAACAGCTAAGTTAGACCCCATCATTGTATATGTATAGTTGGGATTATATTTTCCAATGTGCATTACTTTGCATTTATCAACATTGAATTTCATCTGCCATTTTGTTGCCCAGTCACCCAGTTTTGAGAGATCCTTTTGTAGCTCTTTGCAGTCTGCCTGGGGCTTAACTATCTTGCATAGTTTTGTATCATCCGCAAATTTTGCCACCTCACTGTTTACTCCTTTTTCCAGATCATTTATGAATATGTTGAATAGGATTGGTCCCAGTACAGACTGCTGGGGGACACCACTATTTACCTCTCTCCATTCTGAAAAGTGACCGTTTATTCCTAGCCTTTGTTTCCCATCTTTTAACCAGTTACTAATCCATGAGAAGACCTTCTCTCTTATCCCATGACTGCTTACTTTGCTGAAGAGCCTTTGGTGAGGGACCTTGTCAAAGGCTTTCTGAACATCTAAATACACTATTATCCACTGGATCCCCCTTGTCCACATGCTTGTTGACCCCCTCAAAGAATTGTAGTAGGTTGGTGAGGCATGATTTCCTTTTACAAAAACCATGTTGACTCTTCCCCAACAAATTACTTTCATCTATGTGTCTGACAATTTTATTCTTTACTATAGTTTCAACCAGTTTGCCTGGTACTGAAGTCAGGCATACCCGCCTGTAATTGTTGGGGTCAACTCTGGAGCTTTTTTAAAAAATTGGCTTCACATTAGCTATCCTCCAGTCACATGGTACAGAAACTGATTTAAATTATAAGTTACATACTACACTTAAAAACAACAAGGAGTCCGGTGGCACCTTAAAGACTAACCGATTTATTTGGGCATAAGCTTTCGTGGGTAAAAAACCTCACTTCTTCAGAAGAAGTGAGGTTTTTTTTACCTACGAAGAAGTGAGGTTTTTTTACCCAAGAAAGCTTATGCCCAAATAAATCTGTTAGTCTTTAAGGTGTCACCAGACTCCTCGTTGTTTTTGTGGATACAGACTAACACGGCTATCCCTTGATACACCTCTACCCTGATATAACGCTGTCCTCGGGAGCCAAAAAATCTTACTGCGTTATAGGTGAAACCGTGTTATATCGAACTTGCTTTGACCCGCTGAAGCACGCAGCCCCGCCTGCCCCGAAGCGCTGCTTTACCGCATTATATCCAAATTCGTGTTATATCGGGTCATGTTATATCAGGGTAGAGGTGTACTACAGTTAGTAGTTCTGCAATTTCACATTTGAGTTCCTTCAGAACTCAGGTAAATACCATCTGGTCCTGGTGACTTATTACTGTTTAATTTAACAATTAGTTCCAAAACCTTCTCTAATGACACCTCGATCTGTGACAGTTCCTCAGATTTGTCACCTAAAAAGAATGGCTCAGGTTTGGGAATCTCCCTCACACTCTCAGATGTGAAGACTGATGCAAAGAATACATTTAGTTTCTCTGCAATGGCCCTATCATCCTTGAATGCTCCTTTAGCATCTCAATCGTCCAGTGGCTCCACTGGTTGTTTAGCAGGCTTCTTGCTTCTGGTGTACTTAAACAATTTAAACCACCAGGGCCGAGTCACTGCAGAGAGGGGAAGATGCTCCCCTCCAAGAGGACTCCAAGGGGGTCCCGAAGACAGACTCATGTCACAGATGGGGGAAAAGAAGCAGGGGCGGGAAGTCACCCAGGAAACAGGTGTAAAGGTGCCCACCCTAGGCCACATATTGAGATCATTATTTTGAAGGGCCCTGGGTTGGAACCCAGTGGACCAAGGTGGATCCAGGTTCACTCACCCCCAGCCATTGACTTGCCACTGGGCAACACTGACACTGATTCCAAATGCTAGGCAAGGTGGCCACTGATTCTCACTGTTGGGCAACATTGCCACTGACTCTGGCTGCTAGGTAAGGCAGCCACTGACTCTTGCCACTGGGTGACACAGCCTGGAGTATTGCCACTAGGACGTACTGCTGGCCTTGGACAAAACTACCCCCCCACAACAGGCGTATTAACAGGAGTGTTGTATGTAAGACACAGGAACTAACTGTTCCACCTACTGGTGATGTCTCAGCTGAGTACTGTGTCTAGTTCTGGATGCCACAACTTACAATGTGCACAAATTGGAGAGAGTCCAAATAAGCAACAAAAATGATAAGAGGTCAAAAAACCTGACCTATGAAGCAAGGTTAACAAAGCTGGCCGTGGTTATTCTTGAGAAAGAATAATGATGGGTGGGGGATAGGGATTTGACAACAGCGTTCAAATATGTTGGGACAGCGGTCCCCTAAGTTTTTTGTCTACGCCCCCCAGGGACCCATGGTTGGGAGCTGGGGCCAGGGTCAGGGCTGGCAGTGCAACTGGAGCCTCAGCCAGGAGCAGAGCTGCGATCAGGAGCAGGCCCATGGTCGGGGCCAGAAGCCTGGGGTTGCGGCGAGGAGCAGAGCTCCAGCCGGGAGCCAGTGGCTGAAGCCAGAGCCGGATCTGTGGCTGGGACTGGGGCCGGAGTGGAGATGGGGGCAGAGGAGGGCTGGGTGGCACCCCCTCCTCGCCCTCAGTGGGGGCTGGCCTGGGCCCTGCCACACCCCCCAAACATTTCTCTATGCCCCCTTGGGGGGCACACCCTACAGTTTGGGAACCACTGTGTTAGGGGCTGTTATAAAGAGGATGGTTATCAATTTTGTCCTTCTTTCAGTGGATATGGAGAACAAAGTAATGGTCTTAATCTGCAGCAAGGAAGATTTTGGTTAGATGTCAGGAAAAGCTAACTATAAGGATAGCTAAACACTGAAATAGGCCTCCAAGGGAGGTTGTGGAATCTCCATCACTTGAAGTTTTTAAGAATTGGTTAGACAAACACCTGACAGGGCTGGTCTATACTTGGTCCTGCCTCAGTGCATGGGGCTGGACTAGATGACCTCTCAAGGTTTCTTCCAGCTGTAGATTTCTATGCTTTTATGATTTGAGGGTTCATTTAGCCCTATTCAGGGGTCCTTGTTGCATAACTCTTGTCTAATGTGCAGCACAGGACTCAGTATCTCTTCTACAGAAAGTCAGCCTGGTCTGGAGGATCGAGCACAAGATGGTGAGTCAACAAGTCCCAGGTTTTCATCCTGACCACTGACTAACTGTGTGCAGGTCTCTCCATCTTTAAAAATGGGGATAATATTTATCTGCTTACCTCTGAGGTGTGTTCTAAGAATTAATTAGTTCATGTCTATTCAGTGCTTTGAACATAAAGTGCTATAAAAAAGGCTAAGTATTATTATTACTACTATAAGAATCTTGCTGTCTACATGGCATGGGCAGCAGCAAATAACATTTGTGGGGCCAACTGGAACTAGAAAGAGAGAACCAGATATCACAAAAGGATATGAAGTGGGTAAAACATCAGATAAAAAACGGAGTATACAAGAAGTGCTAATGCTCCCATCAGTGCCATTTCAGATGCAGGAGAAGAAAAATATTGTTCTTCACAAAGCAGTAGACTTTTGTCATCAAAATAAAGAGGAACACGGTGTCACTATAACATTGGCTCCAGAGTACAGAACTAACATGGCCCTCAGCTTCAAAAGCTAATCTGGAAGGTATCCAGAAGAGAGCAGCAACAGCACATACACAAAGAGCCAACAGGGAAATGGCTTGTTTTTGCAAGTTCATGGGAATGAGTTTTGAAACATGATCTTCTCTAATTGTCCGAGATCGTGTCACTGTAAGGAAATCAGCAACTGCAATGATTAAAGGGCAGGCATTGTCTTTGTGGAGCACAAAGAAGCTCTAGGGACCCTTGTGAAGCTGAAGAGCAACTCCTCAGTCAATTGCTGATCTGCCAGCAGCCAACGGTCATCAATGCTGGAGCTGCAAGAGAGCTCTCTCCCCCTACTGGCTGCTTCACGTTGCTCAGCCCTGGCGGAACAACAGACTTCAACTCCACAACTCTCTCCTCTCTATTTAATCTCCATCATAGCTGCAGTTTATCCTCTGGCACCTTTCCTCTGCCCTTGTCCTTAATTTCTCCTCTTTTCCCCATGCTTTCATGAGCTCTACTGACTTCTCACTTCCTGTAGTTCAGCGTCACTTCCTCACTCCCCACTTCCACAGTTCCTCTTAGTCTTGGCCAGCTTCACTTCTCCCCTTACCCATGGGATACTCTCTAAATTCTGGTCTACTAGACCATTGCTTTCTCTTTGTTTACATCATTTAAGACTCAGGTCTCATTCACATTCACAAGAAGTTGTCGACAATACAATTTAATACATATATCTAAACCGTGTAACCATGTTATCTTCTTGTGTTATCTCCTTGCTGTAACTCTGGTTCATCAGTACGATCAGCACCACATCCCCTCCTTTCTGTACTGTTAACTCCCACTTATATAATATTATGACTGTAAGTTCTTTGGGGCAAGGGCTATATTTTTCTACCAGTTATATAAAATTATTGCACTTTCAAGCACTGTGGTAGTAACAATAGGAGTGCTAGTGTAGTTAGTCCACTGGCTACTCTGGGGGGAATTCTGCACACAATATTTTAAAATTCTTCAAAATTCTCAAATTTTATTTGTCAAAATAACACTACATAATCACCCCAGTAATTATTTTGTAATTTATTTCAAAATACCTGTCAGCAAGTATGTCTATAACAATACACACACACACACACACACAAATCCCCTCTGGAGTAGAGAGTTAAAGAAACTCCTATGACAACCCAGTTCCTGTTTCTCTGCTGCCACCTCCCCAGGAGTCCAGCTGGGGGGCCAGAAACTCACAGCCCCTCCTCCAAGTCCAGCTGCGAGGCCCCCCACAGCCAATACACTCAAACCGCCCCCCACAAGCCCAGTCGTGAGCACCTCCCACCCCAGACACTGCACAACCTCCTCCCAGAGCCCACCATGCCCCCCCATCCCAGACGCCCCGCCCCCGCCCCTTGTGCCGACTCCACAGCTCTCACTGACTGGGAACTGCGACCAATGGGAGCTGTGGGTGTGCCGCCTGTGGGCGTGAGGGCACCCCAAACTGCACCCCGAACCCTCTTCCACACCACAACCCCATGTCCCCCCCACAGCCAAACTCCCTCCTGCACCCCCCCAACACCAACCCCCTTGTCCCAGCCCACTCCTTCACCCCAAGGCCCCCATCACTGGCCCAACCCCAGCCAGAGTCCCCCCCACTCCAACCCCCTGCCTCAGCCCGGAGCCCTCTCCTGCACCCCAAACCCCTCATTGCCAGCCCCATTCCAGAGCCCGCACCCCCAGTCAGAGCCCTCAGACACCTCCCGCACCCCAACCCCCCTTTCCCCCCGTCCCAGCCTGGTGAAAATTAGTGAGGGTGGGGGAGAGCAAGCAATGGAGGGAGAAGGGATGGAGAGAGTGGGTTCGGGGGCCTCAGAGAAGGGGTGGGGCCTAGGGGAAGGGGCAGGGCAGAGGTGTTCGATTTTGTGCAACTGGAAAGTTGGCAACCCTACCCCAGAGTCCAACTGTGGCCCCCAGAGCCCAGACGTCCACCCCCTCCCTCCCAGAACCCAGATGCCCATCCCCCTACTGCCCAGGGATCCTGTGCGTTTCCTGCACGCCACCGTCTCCTTCTCTCAGGGCATGTAGGGAACTGCAGCTGCTAGGAACTCTCTACTCCCCCTCCCCATTGTCTTCTGTGTGTGAGCTGGGCCCCTAGTGGTGGTAAGCAGCACTGCAGCCCATTTCTGTGGGGGGGAAGGAAATTATGCGCAAACCCCATTAATTTCTGCAAAATTCTGCTTTGCGCAGTGGTGCAGAATTCCCCCAGGAGTAATTGGAAGCTGCTGGTATTTTTAATTGTCTTGAACTGCTGTAAGCGGGGTTTGACAAGATAATGGTTCAAGCACTGGGAGCTAGTTTACACAGGTCTTCCACCAATGGAGCTGCACCAGCGGTAGGGCAATAGTGGGATATTTCAAGAAAAAAGTGGTTACTTAAACACAGAATCATAGAATCATAGAATATCAGGGTTGGAAGGGGCCTTAGGAGGTCATCTAGTCCAACCCCCTGCTCAAAGCAGGACCAATTCCCAACTAAATCATCCCAGCCAAGGCTTTGTCAAGCCTGACCTTAAAAACCTCTAAGGAAGGCGATTCCACTACCTCCCTAGGTAACCCATTCCAGTGCTTCACCACCCTCCTAGTGAAAAAGTTTTTCCTAATAGCCAATCTAAAACTCCCCCACTGCAACTTGAGACCATTACTTCTTGTTCTGTCATCAGGTACCACTGAGAACAGTCTAGATCCATCCTCTTTGGAACCCCATTTCAGGTAGTTGAAAGCAGCTATCAAATCCCCCCTCATTCTTCTCTTCTGCAGACTAAACAATCCCAGTTCCCTCAGCCTCTCCTCATAAGTCATGTGCTCCAGCCCCCTCCGCTGGACTCTTTTGTTACCTAATTTTGTTACCCTCCGCTGGACTCTTTCCAATTTTTCCACATCCTTCTTGTAGTGTGGGGCCCAACACTGGACACAGTACTCCAGATGAGGCCTCACCAATGTTAAATAGAGGGGAATGATCACGTCCCTCGATCTGCTGGCAATGCCTCTACTTATACAGCCCAAAATGCCATTAGCCTTCTTGGCAACTAGGGCACACTGTTGACTCATATCCAGCTTCTCGTCCACTGTAACCCCTAGGTCCTTTTCTGCAGAACTGCTTCCTAGCCATTCGGTCCTAGTCTGCAACAGTGAATAGGATTCTCCCGTCCTAAGTGCAGGACTCTGCACTTGTCCTTGTTGAAACTCATCAGGTTTCTTTTGGCCCAGTCCTCTAATTTGTCTAGGTCCCTCTGTATCCTATCCCTACCCTCCAGCGTATCTACCACTCCTCCCAGTTTAGTGTCATCTGCAAACTTGTCTTTATACAAAAACAGAGTAGAAGAGGAACCCAAACTAATACTATGCTATTAAAATATTACAGAGATCAGGACTAAAGTTCTCCATTTAGCTAAGGAGAGGGATTCTTAATTTATATCAGAATTTTGCATAGCTTATATTTTAATTGCTAATGTTTCACCCCGATATATGCTTTCCTAACTTTTCAGTGCTTGCAAAAGCTGGATTATGAAAATAAAATATGCCACAAAACAGAATGTGGAGTTGAGAAGAAAAGCAACACTAAATTATCCAGCACTGAATTATTCACCAGACGTTCTCAGATTTGTAGAGCTAATTTGAATATATAACATTTTAGGCAGGACGTTTTGGATCAATTTAATAGGATCTTTGCAAATATTTTGTCAAGATTTACATATATATAAGTATTACTCTACCACATACTTATTCAGCGGTATATTAGTGAAAGGTTTAAGAAGTAAAAATATTGTAAAGATAAATGAAATAAAGGTCTTGAAAAATCAAATTTGGTTTCCAAAGCTTATCTTGAGACAGGAAAACAAAGCAGACTACACTGTAAATAGGTTCTCAATGTATATCATACATAAGATAATTAATTTTCTTATTATACAAATAAGCACCCCTCATCATTCATCAGAGAATCACAAAGAGCTTTACAAATATATAATTTATCCTTACAAAATTCCAGTAATATACCAGAAGTAGCATCCCCATTTCACAGATGGGGAAAGTGAAATACAGGGTGGTTAAGTGATTAACCAAAGGCCAGAGACAGTTAACTTTATAGGTGGAATTATAAGCACAGCTTGTATATGAGGGCAAATAATTATTATGGCTTTATCAAACGCAAGAGAGTATATGTGACCCAAGCACCTGTTGGTGCCAATTGGCCGAGGGGATGCAGAGGATGTTACAGGGATCCCCTGAGTCAGATATATGCATAATAGTTCTCCAGAGGATGGCTTTAAGACTGCTACCAAAAGTCAGCAGCCCACTGGTCAACATAATCATCGCAAAATGTATTTCAGATAATATTTGAGGAATTATGTATCTATATAGAAAATTATGTTCTTAAGGTCTAGGCATTAAGGCAGGCCACCATGACTCTTCGTAATGAGGATTAATTACTTGCACCGCCAAAAATATACACCTTATTTCCAGTCTGAATTTGTCTAGTTTCAATTTCCAGTCACTGGATTGGTTTATACCTTTTCTCTGCTAGACTGAAGGCCCTATTATTAAATATTTGTTCCCCATGTAGATATTTATAGACAGTAATCAAGTCACCCCTTAACCTTCTCTGTTAAGCTATATAGATTGAGCTCTTTGAGTCTATTGCTATAAGGCATGTTTTCGAATCCTTTAATCATTCTCTTGGCTCTTCTCTGAACCTTCTCCAATTTATCAACATCCTTCTTGAATTGTGCACACCGGAATGGGAAACAGTATTCCAGCAGTGGTCACACCAGCAGCAAACATAGAGGTAAAATAATTCCTCTATTCCTGCTAGAGGGTCTCCTGTTTATGCACCCCAGGACCATATTAGCTCTTTTGGCCACAGCATCACCTGGGGAGCTTATGTTCAGCTGATTATCAACCATGACCCCTAAATCTTTTTCAGAGTCATTGCTCTCCAGGACAGAGTCCTCTATTCTGTATGTATGGCCTACACTCTTTGTTCCTAGATGATACATTTACATTCAGCCATATTAAAACATATACTGTTTGCCTCCCTCAATTTTTGTGTAATCTACAAAGGTTAATCAGTGATAATTTTATGTTTTCTTCCAGGTCACTGATAAAAACGTTAAGTAGTGTAAGGCCAAAAACCTGATCCCTAAGGGTTCTCACTGGAAACACCTGCTTGCTGACAATTGCTTGTTTACAATTACATTTTGAGACCTATCAGTTAGCCAGTTTCTAATCCATTTGACACGGGATATGTTAATTTTATACCATTTTAATTTTTTAAATCTAAATGCCACGTGGTATCAAATCAAACTGCATACAAAAGTTTAAAAAAATATCTAGTTAGTTTGACAGGCTCTATTGTCCATAAACCCATGTTAATTTGCATTAACTGTAAACCCATACTGATTTGCATTAATTAACATGCTGGATAGCTGCCCCCCAGGAGGCACAGCCCAGGCTTCCTCAGACTCAGAGCAGGTGGTAGCGAGGTGTCTCATAACTCTGGGTACCCCTGAGAAGCACTAAAGTATTCATCAAATGAAAATACACACAGAACTAAATGAGAATGTAAGAGACCAATGCTTATACAGCTGAGGCTATCTGCCCAAGTCTCCTGGGAATGTCTTCCAGTCACTGTGAGACTTACACACTAAAGAAGGTATGTAATTGACTGTTTACCCCCCATTTCACCAGCTATTCCTTTCTGAACTCTTTTTTTGCCCCCATTTTTCATAGGAAATACCAGTTTTTCCTTGGAATTGTGCCTAATTTCTGTTTAACTCTGTGAAAGACCACAGTGTCACCAACACTGCTGCATTCAGATCTGGATGCTTTATTGATAATAGAATCAATAATAAAGGATTGTTACTATGGTGTACCTTATGAGGAGATTCTAGGATTTCATATCAGAATTCCAGTCTACTTCTAATTTCAAGGATATTTGTACCTGCAGATCTCAATCTTTAATAAACTGGAGCCAAAATTTTCAAACTTGAGTGCCTTAAAATTAGGCATATAATTACATTTTTTTCCAAATTCCTAAATAACAGATGCCTATTTTCAGAAGTGTTGAGCACCAGCAGCTCCCATTGACTTCAACAGGATGAACTGTGGGCCTTCTGTGCCTCTGATAATCAGGCCACTTTTATTTAGGAGCCTACCTATGTATTGAGAGTGGACACCTTCAAGTACCTCGGGGTTTAGGAGCACAAATCCCAGTGACTTTCAGTGGAATGTGTGCTCCAGAATTCCTTAGGTAGTTTTGAAAATTCCCTCCCTAGATGCCAAACTCAAGGCACTCAAGTCTGAAAACTGTGACCAGGGTAATTAAAAGAAAAGTGAAATTTCTGTACTGTCTTAAGAGAGATGGACTATATCAGGGGTCCCCAACGTGGTGCCTGGGGCATCTAAGTGTGCCTGCGTACTGGCCGGCGGACGAGCATCCGCCGAAATGCCACCGACAAGCAGCAGCATCCAGAGACGTCGCCGCCGAAATGCCGCTGATCGGCATTTTGGCGGCAACGCCTATTGACATTGCCACTTGTTGGCGGAATTTCGGCGGAGGCTCGTCTGCCGCCACGGTCCTCTGTGGCTCTTCGTCTGGTGGGCGCCAGACGATAAAGGTTGGGGACCACTGGACTATATGATCTAGCAAGTTCTTTCCACCTCTAACTTTGAGGATCCCTAACATACCTACCTATGCCTATAAACACACTCTTAATACAGCCTTTGGGGGGCCAGCTTTGGATCTCAATTACACTGGATTTAGTGTCAAGTATAATTCCTCTGATTTAAGTGGAGACAGTTTAGATTTACCATACTCTAACAGCAACTCAGTCCTTTAAAGGCCCTAGCCTAGCACACTAGGCATTGTACTTTCCTTGGAAAGAAAATGATTGTACGAAAGACACAATCAAATCACATTTCTAATCAAAGAAATAATAATTAAAAAAAACCCACCCTACCTGAGCTGTGCTTTAAGTTCAGTAAACCTGGGACGTCTGCTGGGGTCATATGCCCAGCACTTGGTCATAAGGCTGTAGAGAGTAGGAGGGCAGTTTGGAGGCATTGGTAACCGTTCACCATTCTCAATTCGACCAATCACATCATTGTTCTTCACTCCTTGGAAGGGCTTTACTCCATGCATTAAAATTTCCCACATACACACACCTGGAAACAAAAAGCAAGAAACTTCTTAAAGTGAGCAAATAACCAAAATCTGTGTTCTTGAACAACAAACTCCACGTTAAAGCTTAAGACAATCGAGTTGCTACTGAAGCGCAGTGCTGGTGGGTAAAATAAACAGTCCTTTCTCCAGAATAGCCATGGTTAGTAATTACCATGTATTAGCAGTTTAATGAAGTTTCCAACGCACTTTGTCCAGTACACACAACCACCAAACACAACCCACTCTTGGCTGAGAAATAGAGTGGCTAATCTATCTTTTTATGTAGAACCTATCACCATATTACCTACGTGCTGACCACAGAAAAGAATATTGAGCTATGTTAACTCTCTCTCTAAGTAGGTAGCTTCTATAAAATTAGATGTGTTACTAATCAGGACTATGTATGAGGAAGTATGACTTGCATCTAGCTCATCGCAAGCAGACAACTTTGAAAGGCTTCAGATTTAACTACTTTTTATCTCTTTTAAGTCAGACTGGTTGCTCATATTCAAGTCTACATTTTTTTCATAATGCTAGTCTCAGTGTCTACTTTACACTGGCTTGTTTTGACTTGTATGTGGTATTTTTATACTTTGACGGTGTTTTATTATCGGCATTTGTTCAGCTTTTTTCTGTCGAAACTATGTACCAAAATGTAGTTTCTGTTGAAACTGTGTTAAATGTGTAATGAGAAAGAGATAGCCTGTGGGCCTATGAGCAGCTGGGGTATTCCACCTGCATTGCTTTTCTATGCCAGATGGAAAAGATACTTTATTTTGCAATTAGGGATTCTGTTTTTCAACAAAACAGTCATTAATCTTGATAAATCACATGCAGGTTTGCTTGATATTACTTAGAATTCTTTTGTTTTAAAGAGAACAAGCTGATTTTTTCTCCTGTAACTTTTTGCTATTCATACCCTGCTTGCCTTTTCTCTGCCTGTCATGGCTTGTCTGGTCTGTGGAGCTGAGTATTCAAGACTGGGAGATCAGACTGGTGCAAAAACAGGAATGGTTTGCATAGTGAAGGGGACAGGATCATGGAAGATGGGAGGCATTCCTACATTCCTCTTTTCACTCAACCTCTTGTCTTTTCTAAGATGACAGGAGACAAAGTGATGAGGGGAGCTATATGCACCAAAAGGGGCTGGAACCACAGTCAGAGTGAGTGGAGAGTGGGAGGGAGAGAAAGCCAGGACAAGATTTGGATCTCGGCCCAATCTTATGAGGTGAATGGACTTAATTCAATTTCAGGCTTTTTTTCAACATTCAAAATCACTTTAAATATCCTGCTAATTCCTCTTTCATGGCTAATGTTAAAGGGCTGAAGACAACAGAGGAAAAATACCCAGAGCAAGGGTGAACTGAACACTGGGAAAGGAAGAAGACAAAAGCAAGGACATTCACTGAGGGAGCCCATAACACAGGGAAAAGTTGTGAAAATAAGAAAGCAGTAAGTGCAAATAACAGCTGGATAAAGGAACACCAGCACAATTATACTAGAAGACAAAAAAGAAACAAAGTAAGAAAAAGAAATTCCTGTTATGACTATGGGTCTTATTTTCATTTACGTTAAGGCCACCTGTTAGGAGTGGAGAAAAGGGGCCTTAAGATCAAGGAGAATCAGGCCCACAGTTACAGAATGAAAAAGCGTGGAGAGATATAAAGTACCCAATAAAAAGTCTGATTTCGAGACAAGTAAAACAAACATTGGAGAGGAATTGGAAATTGTTCAGTTTCCATTAATAAAAATGGAACCATTAATTATCTTCTCTTCCAAAAGTGCATTTGAGAAAACATTCATCCGTATTCACTTACCAAACATCCACACATCACTAGCTGAGGTAAAACGTCGGAAGTTGATTGACTCTGGAGCCATCCATTTGATAGGTAATTTTCCTTTGGAAGCTATGGAGAGATGAGAGAAAAAGGCCATTATTTTAGCTAATAAGCTCTCAGTAAAGATGTTCTTCAATAAAATAATTTAGGGCCAAGTCCTAGCTCCAGCAAACAACTCGGTCAGGCTTTGTACAAGAAACCTCCGTGGATGCCCTTTGGCTCCTGCACCTTCTTTCCTGTAAGAATGAGTGGGTGAGGAAGAAATAATGGCTAGTAGACCTGCAGTGTTGTGAACAGACTCATCCAGCACCATTTCAGAGGGTTCCTCACCCCCTCTACAGAAGTCATGGAAATCTGCAATCTCCCTTGCAACAGAACCACCGTAGTTTTACTGGAGGGAGGTCCCTGTGTGACTGAAAAGGAAGAGCAGGATTTGCTGCTAAGGCTATAGCTACACAGCGATCAGCATTATACTGCTAAAAATAGAGGTGTAGATGATGTGGTTTGGACTTTGAAGCCTGGGGAGGGGTGGGCTTAAGAGCCTGAGTTCCAGCCTGAGCCACAATGTCTACATGGCTCTTTTAAGAACTGTAGCACTAACCTCAGAAGCCTGACTCTGTCAACCTCGATTCTGAGACTCACTACCACAGGCTGCACAGATGTACCCTAAACGTACATACATTGGATGAGCTTCTCCATTCCTGTTTCAAGTTAATGCTTTTTATCTGAAGGTATTTAAACTACTACAATTAGCAATTATTTGTACCAAGCTTGAAGCTGCCATACACAATCTCACATATGGAACAACTGTTTTTAAATTGAACCACGAAAAAGTTAGCTTGTTTGTTCTAAATTTAAAACAATGCAACAAATATTTGATGGTTTCAGGT
This sequence comes from Mauremys mutica, assembly GCF_020497125.1. Taxonomy (NCBI): domain Eukaryota; kingdom Metazoa; phylum Chordata; order Testudines; family Geoemydidae; genus Mauremys; species Mauremys mutica. The sequence goes on along the minus strand of NC_059073.1, from coordinate 12,891,344 downwards.
AAATTTCTCCTTTCACCTTTGTAAGAAAGTAGACGAAGGTATTTTGTTCACATTATTATGGGACATCACAGACACCAGGAGCCCTACTGGAGAACAGGGGGGAGGGGCCAGGTAAGGCGCTTTTAAAGTATGGTGCAAATTTAGAAACATGTAAAATATTTTTACATATTGAGAGAGAAAAATAATTATAAACATTGTTCCTAAATGTGCACCCTATCACTAAAAATCCTATTTACTTGACCCTCTATAAAAACAAATTGTATTCTGTCAGGGTCCTTATATATCAGCCGTTCTCAAACTGTGGGTTGGGACCCCAGAGTGCGTTGTGACCCCCTTTGAACAGGGTCACCAGGGCTGGCTTAGACTTGCTGGGGCCCTGGGCTGAAGCCCGAGTCCCACTGTCCAGGGCCGAAGCCAAAACCCCAGGGCTTCAGCCCTGGTTTGTGGGGCTCAATTACAGCCCCCCTGCCTGGGGCTGAAGCCCTTGAGCTTCAGCTTTGGCCCCCCTGCCCAGAGCAGTGGGGCTTGGGCTTTGGCCCCCCCCACCTGGGGCAGTGTGGCTCAGGTGGGCTCAGGCTACGGTGCCCCCTCCTGGGGTCATTAAGTAATTTTTGTTCTCAGAAGGGGGTCGCGCTGCAATGAAGTTTGAGACCCCTGCTATATATCATGCATTGTGGGGCATCACATCGGAGCTCGAGCCATCAACTTCAGTCTGGGAAATCCCAAAGGGAAAAAAAATGTATGTTTCAAACCTTTTGTGTAGTGAATATCTCTGTCCCAAACTCACTGAAAACAATTTGCAGGCCCCTGGAACTCGCCCTCAGGTACTTGGGCTGTGGCATGAATATGGGCATATGTTAAATGAGTTTCAAAACCGCAGATAATCTTCATGATACTCTACATGAACATTTAATTTGCTGCAAAGTGGGGTGTGAATCTACCTCGCACTGGCTGTGCACTAACTGTCCCTGTGGACCCAACCATCTGGGTGGACTCTGCTGATGCACCCTAATAGTTCGTTAGTGGGTTTTCATCTACTCTGCTTTGAAATGGGAGCAGATTAAAGGACATTAACAAACTCTTAGTGCGCATCGGCAGGGTCCACATGGGCAGTTAGTGCGTGGCAGGCTAGTGTGGGGTAGATTCACACTCCAGCTTGCTGCGAACTAAATGGTCGTGCAGACAAGTCTTAAGAGTTGCAAAAAAAGCAGTATAATGCTGCCCCCAAACTGGAATTATACCCATAAATGAATTTCCTGTCTTTCACCTATTTAAATAACCATGTAATTTTTTTAAACAGCTCTATGTGCGAATTTATTTCCATGTTAAACTGTTTTACTTTGTATTTTTATGTAATTAACCAGATTTCCTTAAACTAATTGTTTTGATCCTTTCAACTCCTTAGCATACACTCAACTACTTTGATTGTCAAATCAGCTCACTGACCTGCAAGAAGAATCCCAACCCTGCCACTGTAATTTAGGTCCATTAAGTACCGACTCCTTACCTTTATAGTAAGTACTGTCTTCCATATATCGGGACAAACCAAAGTCACCTAATTTCACGCAATCAGTGGAGGATACCAGCACATTTCTAGCAGCAATATCCCTGCCAAACAAACCAGAAATTTATTATTTATAGTCATTTGTTTTGTAGATTCAGGTTTTCTTAAAAACAGAACCTTTGTTACAGACCAGAGGTGTCAACTCACTCGGTAGAGCGAACCAAACTACATTTTTAATTATGGTGTTTGGGCCAAGAATACAAAGTTAGAGTTGTATACCACCAATGATACCCAACAGGATTGTCTACTGATGACAATCACAGAAAGACTGAAGTCACAATATGGCCCGTATGAGTAATTAAACTTTTATGTGATAATGTTATTATCGCATTCTGCATCACTCTGGGAAAAGGGGTGGAGACACTTTCAGGACCAGCATTATTTCTAGCTTTTGTTAACCAGCAATTTGCACAAGCAATTATCACATTGCATCGGCACACATTATTTGTTGAATAAATGCAGGTTTCACAGTCACTGGAACCATAATTTAGGCCTTAGCAGCTAGAATAGAATTCTTTGGGGAAGCGGGGGGGAAGGGAAAGTCCTTGATATCACAGAGGTCAGGAATTGGGGTAATGTCTTTCCTGTAAAGCAGGCATCAACTCATGTTCTTTGCAGGAAGGGCTTGGATTTGAAGGGAGGCCATTGTTCTCATGGCAAGGTCTGGAGGTTTTCTCATGCAGTTGCCTATATGAGACAGCAGGCATTGGATTCAAGTGGGCTAGTTATGCCTGGGACATGTTAGGAGCTTTGGCTTTCAGCACTGAAGCAGGTGAGTGAAAACCAGTGGCAGCTTGGAGTAGCTGCTTTCTTCCATTAAAATCACTGCTGCCAGGACAAGCTGCCTTTACATATTTTTTGCTGATAGAGATTTTAATAAAGTCACAGCCACTTGGTCAAAATTCTAGTGCCTATCTCTGTCCTCACTGGCCTTGCCATTTACAAGATAATATGTCACTTAAACATACATAATTTATACACTTATACAAACAGAACGCTTAAGTCCAAACTGACATACATGGAATCTGCATGTAGAAAATTGTTGGCTGTATATAACAGTGCCAGAGATGAAGGACTTATGGCCTGTTTCATGTCCTACACAACTAAGTTCAACTTACTTAAACTAAAATTCCCCTCTCGTATGTGTTTTTAAAATTCACTTGTTGGTTAAGCACAGGCATTTCCGTTACAGAAACATTTCTGTTTTCCTTGTTCTTTAATTCAGGATGAGCCTGTTGCGCTCTCAGATTTGATTTTTCATATTTTGAAGATTATAGCTGACTTGCAGCTTTGAAAAGTGTTGGCATTGCAAAGCAACAGAGCAGCTGGCAACCCAGTCTTCTGACTAAAACCAGGCACATACTTCAAGTCAATATAACTGAGGCCCAGCAGGTGTCACCCTTGACAGTCTATGTCAGAAATGTATTTTTGTAGTGGATTCTCTAAAATTCATGAAGTTCTAACATGACGCTGATGTAAACACACATACAAGTGGCTTTTTAAAAGTCTCAAAATACTGTTCCACATGTGACACACTTTTCTTATTGGGGAAATCAAGAAAATAATTGAAACTATTAAAGAGTGCTGATCTGTGCTTTAAACATTTCCATCTAGCGAATATATCTATATCCAGCAACTCTGCCAGCCCAGATATTTGTAATAATCTATGAACCCTTTTCCTTAAATTGAAGGTTGTCATATAGATATAATCTTACCTATGTACAAATCTTTTGCTCTCTAAGTAGGCAAGTGCAGTGCTAAGCTGGTAAGCATAGAGTATCAAAGAGGCCAGATCCAAACTGTATTTTCTTACTTGCAAAAATGATCTCAGCTTTTGGATAAAGAAGAAAAGAGAGAGATGTCATGACAAATTAAAAATGAATCTGAAGAAGAGAGAAATCTCTAATTGAGATTTACACATTTCACAGTAGACAATCCTCCCCTTTAAACTGGAATAGAAAAGAAAGTCAGTTGTCATACAGAAAACACACTCTTTGGGCTAAATTCAGGCTGTCTCTAATGTGTGAAAAGAGGTAGCCAAGTGGGATGCAATTTTTGCACCCCACTTCAGTCTCCTCTTGAAGCCAAAGAGCTCAAACACTGCTGGGCCCACTTGGGTCAGGTGCTCCTGAACCTCTCCACATGTTCACTCCTTGGGAACTGCTCATATTGCTGGCATGAACAGTCTCAGCAGGTAACTGCCTGGGGTTTGTACCCACACCTGGGCCAGCCTGAACACAGAGCAAATCGATATTGCTTGGGCAGCATTAATTTATGCTTGTAATTGCACAGATTTTACTAGAGGCCTGTATTTAGCTCAGAGGAACTAACAACACTACATAAATTTTCTACAAAAATAAGTCTAGCAAAAGGCAATTACACCACAACAGTGTAGCACTGGCTTTTGTTTACAGGATTAAAATAAAGATTGAGAAGAAAGTTGTATGCTGAGAAGGAGGATTTGGGAATTAAAGGGAAGAAGTGTCATCTCTGAATAAAGGAATGGAGACAAATTGTGCTACCCACTTTGGACAAATCTAACAAACTATAGTTTAATCTATTTTATTCAGATATTTTCATATTGCATTATAAACCATGTAATTACTTCACCTCTAAAGTCTTTCAGAAATGTCTGATTTAGAGAAAATGAGTCAGAATTAAAAAAAAATCTGACATCATAATTCCCATATTAAAGACAGCAGATTACTTAGCATTTCTCTTGGTTGTGTGGATTAACAAGGAAAGTCTTCACTGCTGGGGCCTCCACAAACAAAGGGACATTCAGAAAAAGAAATGTAGGTGCATTGATAATGTACTGTGAAAAGATCCCTACTCCTGAAGATGCTATCAACTGCATTAACAGAGGTGAAACAACTGCAGATAGAAACTGCTTACAGTAGGTGAAACTTCATGATGTAGCAGAGATCACCTATAGTTGTGCTGTATTAATGAAAATGCTGCATAGGTTTGCATGTGCTAAATAGGCTCATTTACAATGGCACCAAGCAAAGCTCAACAAAAGCCATTGAGGATTTGCAAAGAAATGTGGATGATTCCACTGTGATATGTTTCTGCTATGGTTTTCCTCATGAGACACTCACATAATACGAGCTACTCCAGCATTCTTCTAGTGTCAAACAGCATGGTATACGTATTTTTGAAAATGTTGTTTATAAAGCTTATTTAAAATTTCACCTTACAGACACACTAACATATTAAGGCTTTACAGAACCTTGCTAAATAAATTCTAATATAATCACAAATTCAAAATTACGATTACTGCCATACATTAACTGCGCACATAAGTGCTATTGTAGGAGGCTGCTATCAATGAGGGTCCTACCTAGGCTGTGCTAAATATTAATGTATCAGCTGAAAGGCAGATGCCTTTAGCAATGACTATTAGTGCTGTAACTGCATGGCAAGTCAAATGAACTCAGTTTTCTTGGAATAAAAAGGGCACAATATGCTTTCCTGTATCTCTCAACACAGAAGACAAGAAAGTGGATATTCTTAATCTTGTTTTTTAAACTATATTCCATAATCCCTTAAAGGAAGTGGAGCTCTGAAATCTCTTCTATGCAATATTTTTAACTGAACCATTTGTGTTCAGATTTCACAGTCTGAAGCACATACATTTTAAATAATTCACAGTAACATTCTTTCTATTCTATATCACCATGTGCACCTCTTACTTGACACAGATATTAGTTCTCACATTATAGCAGCAATTCAAAATATCTCTGAGAACCATAGCCTAAATCAACCCTGATGTAAACAGGCTAATTCCCTTGACTTCAGTGGAGTTTTGCCCAATTTGATCCCATGATCCTAGACTTCACTTGTTTGATGAATTTGCCTTAGAGTGTAATATTTAGAACCCAATCCATTAGACTGAATAAGCAGTTCCCCAATCCCATATGAAAGTGTCTGTGGGATAAGAGGGAAGAAGAAAGAAGATACTTGGGAATTTATCATACCTCCCCTAGTGTACAGAGCTCCATGATTATCCAGACTGGGTTTTCCGTAATAACTCCAATCAACTTCACAATGTGGGGGTGATCAAACTGACGCATTGTTACTAGAAAGGAGGAAGCAGGTTTACTCATTAAATACAAAAGCTGCCTGTTAAAGCAATAGCTGTTAAATGAAAAATGTTTTTGCAATAAGAGGATTCATTTAACAAGCTTTTACTGTAGGTCTGAACAAACGGTCATGTAAGGACATATAACCAGATTGTTTTGGGCCTGATTCTCCATTGCCTTGAATATTGTTTAGTCTTTTACACCTATGCAGAGAGAGTCTAAAATGCTATCTGATCAGAATATTCTCTTTACACTGATGTAAATAACTACAAGGTATAATGTATATCTTGACCAACCACAGAGTATTAGTTATTTTTAAATGACGTATGATGATAGGTTACTCACCTTGTGCAGCAACTGGAGTTTTTCGGGATGTGTCCCCCTGTGGGTGCTCCACTTCAGGTGTGTATGTGCCCCTGCGCACCTCTGATTGGAGATTTTTGGTAGCAGTGCCCATTCTATCCAGGCATTCACCCTAGCTATATTGGGCTGCGCACACAAATCGTCAGTTCCGTCTGTACGGCAAAGCCCACAGAGGCAGCTCCGAAGCAGAGGGGAGGAAGGTGGGTAGCGGAGCACCCACAGGGACCACATCTTGAAGAACTCCAGTTACTGCACAAGCTGAGTAATCTCTCCATCTTCTTCTTCAAGTAGTGTCCCTGGAGGTGCTCCAATTTAGGTGACTCCGTAGCAGTAGCCCATTAAGGAGGTGGGAGTTTCAGAATAGAGTCCATTACTGAATGTGCCTACTGCCCCATCTGATTTTGCAATGTCAATTAGGATGAAGTGGTCAGAAAATGTGCGCACTGAGGACCATGTTGCAGCCCTACAGATTTCAATAACCAGAATGTATTGAGTAGAGCTACAGTTGTAGACTGTGATCTAGTAGAGCATGCCCTCTTAGGGGAGATGTAACCTCAGCAAAACCCTAATAGGCAATAATATATCCAGAGATCCATTTAAAAAGTCTCCAAGTAGAGACAGTGGCTCCTTTAGATCTGCAATAGAAACAAAGTCTAGGGTGGGGGTTCTTAGCCTTTTTCTTTCTGAGCCCCCCCCCCCCCCCTCCGCCCCCAAACATGCTATAAAAACTCCATGGCCCACCTGTGCCACAACAACTGTTTTCTGCATATAAAAGCCAGGGCCAGCATTAAGGGGTAGCAACCAGAGCAGTTGCCTGGGACCCCACGCCACAGGGGCCCCCCATGAAGCTAAGTTGCTCAGGCTTCTGCTTTGGCCCTGGGCTTCAGGGCTTAGGCTTTCTGCCCCGGGCCCGGCAAGACTAAAACTGGTTCTGCTTGACGGACCCCTTGAAACCTGCTCACGGCCTCCTAGGGGGCCCGGGACCCCTGGTTGAGAACCACTGGTCTGTGGGTCTTCCTGAATGACCTAGTCCTGTCCAAGTAAAATGCTAATGCCCGCTTAACATCTAGTGTACGAAAAGTAGACTCCTGTGTTGACTGATGAGGCTTGGGGGAGGGGTAGGGGGGAGGAAGGTGAATAGTTTGCTTGATATGAAATTCAGAGGACACCTCAGATAAGAACTTTGAATGAGGTAGTAAAGATACCTTCTCCTTGGAGAACAAAGTAAATGGAGAATCTGCCATTAGAATTCCCATTTCACCAAACCTTCAAGCAGAAGTGATGGCCACCAAGAAGGCTGTCTTCATAGACAGCTGTAGCAACGAGCACATAGCTAATGGTTCAAAGGGTTGTCTCATAAGACGGTTAAGAATCAGACTGAGATCCCAAAACAGTGTTGGGGCTTTACACTGCAGGAAAAGATTAAGAAGTCCTTTTAGGACTCTCGCTGTAGTTGGATAAGCAAACACTGAGAAAATTTCTACTGGCACATGGAAAGCTGTTATTGCTGCTTAATGAACCTTGATGGAACTTACAGAAAGGCCTGAATTTTTCAATTCCAACAGGTAATCCAAGATCAAGAAAAGAGATGACTGGATAGGAGAAAGATGATGCCAGTTAAACCAAAGGCTATATTGTCTCCATTTTTGAAGGTCTATCTATTAGATTCCTCTCTGTTATTTAACAGGGTATCTTTTGTACTTCCAATGAACATGTGATCTCTAGTCCTGAGAACCACTGAGGAACCAAGATTGTAGTTGCAGAACGTTCAAATTGGCATGAAGTGTCTGACCCACATCATGAGACAACAGACAAGGTCTGACTGGGAGCCACCATGGAGGACAAGCTAAGTTCCCTCTAAGCTGTGCAGCTGGGCAGCCAACCAGCAGGCTATCAAGTGCTGAGCACTTCAGGTGTCCCTCCCCGCACTGCCATGCTGCTCCTGCCCTCTGCCTTGGAGCCTCCTGCTAGCTGTGTAGAGCGGGGGAGGGGACTGCTGTCAAGGTGTCCCGCTCCCCCCACCCCTGGACCCCATCTCCGCAGACCGGGGGGGGAGAGGGGACACACACGACAGGGCTCAGGACGGAGGGAGCTTGCTGGCAGCTGTTGAACAAGCAGGCTTCAGATGCTGAGTGCCAATCTACTTAAAAGGGCAGTGCATGTCTTTCTGTCTGTCTGTCTGTCTGTCTCTCTCTCTCTCACACACACACACTCTTTCACACTCACCTCCCACCCAGGGGGGAGGGATAGCTCAGTGGTTTGAGCATTGGCCTGCTAAGCCCAGGGTTGTGAGTTCAATCCTTGGGGGCACTTAGGGATCTAGGCAAAATCAGTACTTGGTCCTTCTAGTGAAGGCAGGGGGCTGGACTTGCTGACCTTTCAGGGTCCCTTCCAGATCTATGAGATAGGTATATCTCCATATATAACTTGTTATTATTGTATTATTATTATTGTTGATACTTCTTTCAAAGTGTGTTTTAGTGTTTTGACTGGTCTACTAATTTCATAATTTTTTTTCTCTTACGCTTAAATTTAATTCTTTGAGTAGTGAGTTCTAAAATGCCTAACCTGTCCTGACTGGAGTAATTATCCCTATGGTAAGTTTTAAAAAATATATAATATATCTAGGTTTTTTGTTTCTACAGTTGGCGCACATCTTCACCAACTACCTAGATATGCACATAACACAATTAATTCTGCACATGGATGGAAAAAATTAGAGGGAACACAGAGGGCAAGAGGTGAGTTTGATCAGGTAAGAAAACCAAACTTGTCTTGGCCAAGTTGATACAATCAAAATGACTTTGGCATGGTCCTGTCTGATCTTGATAAGGACCTTCAAGAGCAATGGAGTTGGAAGATATGCACAGAAAAGACCCTTTGTCCATGTAATAAGGAAGGCATCTCCTAGATATTGGGGACTGAGCCCTGCCTCTGGAACAGAATTTCCTGCACTTTGTGTTGGCTGCTTTGGCAGAAAGGTTGACCTCTGGAAATCCCCAACCTACAAATATTTTTTTGAGGACCTAAGAGTCAACTGCCATTAGTAATTTAGGGAGAAACGTCTGCTCAGGTTATCCACCATGAGGTTTTGTATATCTGTGAGGTAAGAATCTGAGATGACTATCCAATTGGCTATGCACCAGTTCCAAAGCTTTGCTGCTTCGGGGCAGAGTGAGGAGGAACATGCTCCGTCCTGACAATCAATATAATACATGCACACTGTGTTGCCTGTCATGATCTTGGTGGACTTGTTTTTGAGCAGGGGAAGAAAGCGCAGGCAAGCATTTCTGACTGCCCTTAACGCCAATGGATTGATGTGCAAGTGTTGTTCCTGTTATGACCATCTGCCTTGGATTGTCTGAGGACCAAAATGTGCTCCTCATTCCAAAAGGGAAGCATCCGACGTTAATACAATTATAGGAGGATTCTGGCTGAACAGGATTCCTGCACAAACTTTGGATGGATTCATCCACCAGATGAGTGACTGTAGGACCTGACTTGATACCAATATCTGCTTGCTGAGAATGTGTTTGATGGGTACAAAAACAGTCCTGAGCCAACCCTGGAGACACCCAACATGGCGTTTTGCGTCACAAAATCACAATCTGCCATATGTCCCAGCAGTTGCAAACATGTCTTTGCTGGATCTTGAGGGATGAGCTGCACTCTTTGGATAAGGTTCTTCAAAAGGGTTATCAAAGTTATCAAATCCAGAAGTGCTCTGTCCCGGTGGTTCACTGTGAATCTTTTCTAACTTCAAGTACAGACCACACTCACTCCAGGCCACCTTCATGACCACTATGCTTTATTATACTGTTCCAGCAGGCCATCGCCTGTAGTGCTATTTATATATTTACAAGTCCAAGCCAGCTTCCCACCCTTGCTTCTGCGGGGAAGGGTATCTACTCAGACAATTGAACAAGCATGTCAGACATCTGAAATTCAGGATAGTATCCCTAGCAGTTATAATTCTGTCCCTAGAATTAGGGGACTGGTTTGCAACCCTCGACTTCAAAGATGCCTACTTCCATGTAGCAATTCATCCTCAATCTCTTAGCTACTGGTTCTGGTGGCCTATGGAAGACAGAAAATTGAGCAGGGTGGGATCTTTGTGCCAGTTGAGGCCTGCTAAATTTTCTTTGTTTACAGGCACATATATCCCCAAAGACCTAACTGTTGTCCTACAGTCCTTTAGGGTATGAAGTGAGTCATCCATGGAATCTGTATAAAGCTAGATAGAAAGATAAATCTTTCATAGTCAATTGTACCTCCCATGGAAACCCAGACAACTGAAGCCAGGAAGCTTGCCTCTTCACTACCGCAGTGGAAATAGACCTGGCTGCAGTGTCCGCTGCACTGAGTGAAGCCTGCAGTGAAGCTTTTGCTAAAAGCTGACCCTCCTTTACTGTAGCACTGAACTGTTCCTGATATTCCTGTGGTAAATGGTCAATAAAAGCATTAAACTTCTCATAGTTCAGGTAGTCATATTTTGCATCTGCACCTGGGTGATTAGCTATCCTGAACTGAAGTGTTGCTGTTGAATAGCTCTTACGAACAAACAGGTCCAGATATTTCTGGTCCTTGTTATAAGGGGTGATTTTTTGGATATGCTGCTTGCCCCTTTCGTAGTGGATGTGACTGCATCCACAACCAGGGAGTTTGGTGCTGGATGAGAAAATAAAAATTCAGAACCCCTGGGTAGTATGTATGTATGTGCATATATATATGTGTATATATCAGCCCTCATGCATGTAGGGGTGGGCGGTTACTGGACTTCGCAAGATGAAACTGGCAGGCTCAGGAGGGCTTCATTAATTGTCAGTGCCACTTGTGCTGAGGCAGAGGTGTGTAAGACGTCCAGGAGCTTGTGATGGGAATTCAGACTTCCTCCAGGGATACTGGCAGGTTGTCAGCAATCCACTTCATCAGGTCCTGGAATTGTCAGAAGTCGTCAGCTAATGATGGTGGTGGTGGCATGACTGCCTCATCCAGTGATGACAAAGAGATGTTTGTGAGGGGGGTAATCTTTTTGTCCGCCCTTGCCCTCTTGCTCCTCAAATGTCTTCTCAGGTTCAGAATGGGGAAGAGGGATGGATAGTACCAAGGAATGAGGTCTTCTATGTTTTCAGTGAGACTGAGTTGAGGTCCCCTAAAATTGCTGGCAATACATTGCCCATGAATCGCAGTAAGGCCAGTGAAGGAGATGATAAGGCATAGGGGAAGGAATCCAATGCTGGTCATCCCAATTATTAGAAAGCAGAGGTCTGGTGCCTTGCATCTGCAACAGGGATTAACGTCTCCTGGAATAAATTGGAGATCCTTGAACACAAAGTTCAGAGTCTTAGTCAGAATGCTCTTCCACATATTGTATCAGCGGTGACAACCCATCCTCATGGATAGTTGAAGATGGCGAAGAGGTAGGTCTCCCAGAAACATAAGCAGACAGTGACCCAGCTGATGTCAGTACCAATAGGCATTCAGAAGTTGCAAGGAGCAGAGACTCAGGCTCATTTGGTACCACTAGATAAGTTCATGGAGGACAGGCCCATCAATGGCTACTAGCCAGGATGGGAAGGGATGGTGTCCTTAGCCTGTTTGCCAGAAGCTGGGAATGGGCGACAGGGGATAGATCACTTGATCATTACCTGTTCATTCCCTCCTTGGCACCTGGCATTGGCCACTATCGGAAGACAAGATACTGGGCTAGATGGACTTTTATTCTGACCCAGTATGGACATTCTTATGTTCACGTCTTTTGAGTACTGGAATTCCTACAGTACTGGAAACACACAAGAACTCAGTACCGGCACCAATGATGCTGCAGAGGCCATTGTGCGAGGCACTGGTGTTGGTACCAGGGGGGTTGAGTATTCCAGTGAAGCTGGTCTCTTGGTAGTAGTAGTCTTCGGTACCGACCACATACTACTAAGGTAAGAGACTTAGCTGAAGACTTAACATGTTTCATGGTACCCAGAATACTCAGAGCCTCACTAGAACTCCTCTCAGGGCCTGAGGCCTCCAGTGACTGGATCGTTTTTGATGAAGAACTTTCTTGTTTTGTTTCTCTTATCCCCTTCCTTATTCTTGGAGTGGGAAGCTCTTGGTACTGGCGGTGTGGTTATTGGTACCTCAGTCAAGGAAAGCGCTTGAGACCAGGATTTCGGTGCTGTCTTCCTCTTGGAAGCTCTCGGTGGCCTTGATCTCGAAGACAATGGGGCACTGGCAGATGTGGAGGGTCTCTGTACACGGGGGTTCCCTGTACCCTGATCCGAAGCCAGTCTTTAGGCTTTTTTCATCCTTAATGGTCTATACTTAATTTCCCTATTTTTAATGAGATAAACATTTAAAAGAAGAGCAGATTTTACACTTGCAGGGAATGTGAGTCTCCCAAGCAATGAATGCAGTGGGAGTGCCCATCACTAACAGGGACTGCCTCTTGACAAGAAAGGCACCTTTTAAATCCCAAGGAGCCAGGCATCCCCAACAGAAAAGAAGTTGTTCAAGCCCCTAAACAGGGGAAACAGAAAAACAAAAATGTATTTCTTTTAAAAAAAGGAGAATATAGGTTCCAACTATAAAGTACTAAACCTACGACTAATAAGAACTAACTATACAGCTAAAACACTAATAAAAGGGGGAGACAGGTACATAGCAAACAGGCACATGCTAGATTCATCTCTGGCCAAAGGTGGTTGAGAACGATGTGACGGTGGTGTGCCCAGGCAGCCCTATATAGCCTTGCTACAGGGCACAAGGACCTGTAGGGCGCATGCATGGGCAGAACAGGCACTGCTACCAAAAATCTCTGATCAAAGGCATAGGGGTGCATGTGCACCTAACGTGAAGCACCCTCAGGGACATTACTCATCGAAGAACATAATTTATGAATAGTTCAATTGCACATTTCTTGTTTGTTAGAAAGCAAATGGAAAAGTAAAATGTATAATTCAATAACCACATAAAAATGAATTTCAATGCTATGATACCCAAAGAAAATCTCATGTAATGATTTGGTTTACATCATATTTTATTTGCTATTGGCATAATTAACTTATTTTTACTCCCAGCAGTGCAATAACGATAGCTTTCATGTGATAGTTGTACACCTTATTTACTAATGCAATGGGGGAGATAATATTTGCTAGCTGAAGCAAAAACATCAGCCTTTTGATTAGATTTGGTCTCATGACACACAGCAAGCTTCCTAAAATATATCTTAAAATTACGTTTCCTTTATCTTTGCAGCTCATACTGTTGTGGTGGCTCAACAGAAATGTATATTCTTCCCTTAAATTAAATGGCCTACTTTAGTTTACATAATATGGGCCAAAAATAAAAAAAAATGTATACTTTTGGCTTCTAAACAGCAGATTAATGCTGCAAAAATGAAGGATTTTTGTACCCATAGTCTTGTTAGTACAGGAGTGTCCTCTCAGCCTCCACACAGCTGTCACATAATTAACACATTTCACAATAACCATCCCTATTATATTCATAAGAATTGTCTAGTTAATAATTCAATATTGCACTCCCCATGAGAAAACTTATAGAACTTAGACATAACAAGGTGCCCTGTGATTATATTCCCTTTGAAACTTTACATTTATTAAACAATACCGGAAATTAACAGTATACATACAGCAGCACACTTCTCTCACAGAACAAAACAAAGGTATAAGTAGAGGTTGGTTTAGTAGGGTAAGTTGAGTTGGGTGATAATGGATGATAAAGGATTACATTGCATTTGTGGCTGGATCCCTTCCCTTAACCATTCACTTCTAGGCTTTTTTGAAATAGACAATTTTTGCAAACTAAGTGTCTTTTTTGAAGGTTCGGAGGAGGGGGCAAAGCTACCTGGACTCCATTGAAATTCACTTCCAGTCTTAACTCTTAGGAAATACAATTTATTTCTTTGGGAACAGATTACACCATGATCTTGAAAGCTTCAGAGTGCTCTTGTGATAATCACACCCAAAGCAGTTTAAAAAAAAATCAGATTTATTAATGTGGAATACATTGTATTGATTTGATTATGAAGCAGGAAAGCAGCTTAAATTGACCAGAGAGGTTCCCTTAAAATGAAGTTACTGCTAAAAATAATAATTCATTATTTTGTCTGACAGGGTCCTGGCAGTTTTAAATACTACAGACTTTTTTTCTGGTGACAAATGTACTCTAGGAATTAAATCAAATTGATTTTGCTTGATTGAATCTCCCAGTTCCAGAGAAGCAAAGTTATTGTATCAGTATACTACCTAGTTCTCACATTAGTATATTTATCCAATTTTCTGTCCTGGAGATGATTTTCTAAAGACAAGATTCCCTAATCACTAGCATCTGAAAAGAATGAATATTTTGGAGGAAGAAACTATTCATTATAGCAAGTGGAAGACGGAAAAAGCCCTCTGAAAAACTGGCAGCTGAAGTGGCAATATGCAATTTAATTGTATACAGATGTGTTAATGTTAACATGCAGCTTTGTGAAATAAAGAGATGAGTTTAAGACATCAACAAAAAAAGCTACTGAAGATAGAGATGTAGCTCTTAAAAAACATTTTCTTCCCTGCAATAATTTTTCATTGGGTCATTTTTCACGTTAAAGGACCTGCACTATCACTTTTGTATCATCATAAAAAACCCAAACAAGCCTCGCCCTCCCCTCAAAAAACAAACCCCAAACCCCACAGGTTATGAATCGAAATGAGAAACATTTGAAGCAACATAAACCAGACATAGTCAGCTCTGTCACCTGTAAATTCTTATTACTGTAAGTATTAAAATTATGGTAGTGCCCAGTGGGTCCAGTTGAGGTTGGGGTCCACTGTGCTGGACACTATAGTAATATGGAAAGGAGTCAATCCCCACAATCTGAAGACACAAACAAATGAAAGGGAATGGATGGGGATACAAGCAAACCCACAAACAAATTAGTATGGTGAGGAATTGGCCCGGCTTTGTTAGTTACATGAGATTGTAGGATTTTTTTGTTTTGTTTTTTTTTTAACTGGGGCAGAGTAGAGATAGGAAATAAGAAAAAGAAAGGAAGGGGAAGAGGAATAATAATAGCTTGTCACCAGCCTACCCACGATCAACAACTTGGGTTTATATGCATTACCTCACATCAGAAGAGAGTCTTAAGAAGGGATCTAAGGAAGGATAAGGAAGAGTCTGTATGGATATTTACTGAGAACATTTTCCTACGCAGATGGGGTAGTATGTTCAAGGCTGGGAATGCTGGCAGAGAGGCGATGCAGGTCAACATTGCAATGGGTTAACAGATAAGCTAGGTAGCAAGCGTCTACACTGTGAAGGGCCTTAAAAGTAAAGACAAGAAGCCTGTATTTATGTGGAGGTGAAGGGGGAGCTGGTGAAGGGATTCAAGAGGGAGCTGATGTGGTCAGAGCAGTAAACCAAGAAGATTATCTTGGCAGCAGTAATCTGAACAGACTACAGGGCCACGGTTGCAGAAGTCAAGGTCAGAAAGGAGGACATTACAGTAGCCAAGACATGAAATGATGAGGGCTTTGATGAGAATTTTGAGTGTCTGGACAGAAAGGAAAAAGGCTGGATTTTAGAGATGTTGTGTAGGAAAAAGTGGAAAGATCTTGAAAGGGTCCAAATACGTGGGTCCAGACAGAGGACAGGGTCAAAGGTTACATCCAAATTATGGTCGGTATTGTATGATTGGGAAGATGATATCATCACTGGTGAGGGAGAAAAGGGAAGAAGAAAAGGGAAAAAAATCAAGAGCTCAGTTTTGGAAATGTTGAGTTTAAGATGATTGGATAGCCACAATGAAAAGTCAGAACACCAGGGTGAAATACTAGATTGAAGGGAGGGAGTAAGCTAGCTCATCAGTAGAAAGGTAGAATTATGAGTCATCAGCACAAAAACAGTAGTCAAAGCCACTGTAGAGGGAGAAGAACAGAGGCAAAGAATGGAGCCTTGAAAGACGCACACAGAAAAGGGGAGAGGGAAGGAGCATGACTCACCAAACAAGAACTAAAAGATGGTCCAGAGAGCTCAAAAGAGAATCATGAGAGGACAGAACCACAGAAGCCAAAGGAAGACAAAATATCAAGATGTAGGAAGCGGGCAACAATACAAAAAAACTTCTGAAAGGTCACAGAGGATAAGGATAAAGTACGGGCCCAATATCTGACCGACAAGAAATTGTTAGAGACTTTAGGAAAAACAGTTTTAGTGGGGTGTAGAAGATGGAAGCCAGATTGAAGGGGGTCAAGAAGAGAATTGAAGGAAAGGAACTCCAGACGTTTATTGTAGACAGCATGTTTAATGAATCTCGGAACAAGGTGTAGAAAGAAAGGAGATTGGGAGATAGTTTGAGCAGGAGGCAGAACCAAGGGTGTTTTTCTTTCCTTTTTTTCCTTCTTTCTTTTTTTTTTTAAATGATAGGGGAGACCCAAAGGATTCTTGTCATGGGACAGGAAGTAACTATTATCCAGGATGGGGAGGGATGGTATCCCTAGCCTCTGTTTGCCAGAAGCTGGGAATGGGCAACAGGGGATGGATCACTTGATGATTACCTATTCTGTTCATTCCCTCTGGGGCACCTGGCATTGGCCACTATCAGAAGACAGGATACTGGGATAGATGGACCTTTGGTCTGACCCAGTATGGCTGTTCTTATGTTATATTTTTAACCTGATGAGAGTGAGAGGTTGAGAAGAAGGGACAGGGCAAGGAAAGTTAGAACATAAGAACATAGAAAATGAAAGAAGGATGAAAATGAAAGAAGGCTCACTGTGAAATAGTCAACTAGGGAAAGTGATGGAAAGCAAATCACTTAGAACTAGACTGTGTCGAGCATGTACTGTGGGAGCCATGCTGCATGGGCCAGGGGATAGACAAAATGACCTAACACAGGCTGATCTTTTCCTTCTTTCAGGAAAGAATCTTTTCTATGTTTCTACTAGGAAACCAATGCTCATTTGTTTACTATATGGCCTTTTCTGATTGGTCATGTTCAAGATGCAAACAGAAGCACTCTCATATATAAATCATTCTTTTCTGTATTGTTAGG
This sequence comes from Mauremys mutica, assembly GCF_020497125.1. Lineage (NCBI taxonomy): Eukaryota > Metazoa > Chordata > Testudines > Geoemydidae > Mauremys > Mauremys mutica. The sequence goes on along the minus strand of NC_059073.1, from coordinate 12,874,285 downwards.
AAGCATCAACCTACCATGTTTCAACAACCTTCTCTTTGTTTGCTTAGTAAGTACTGTGAAGGGCCTTAAAAGTGTAGACCAGGCCTAAAAAGGAGCACACAGCTAGAGACATACCATGTTTTTAATTAAAAAACCTTGCACTCAAAAAGGAATAAATCTTTAGCATTGAACATAGCAATTTTGTACAGAGAATTAAACAAAAGTGACTGTCATGGAATAGGAATGCCTTCTTACCTTTGGTCTTAATCAATATATTGATGCAATACAGTGATTTTACCTGATCTCACAGGCGTACAATAGCAACAAATAAGAAGAACATGAAACAAGACAGTTCTATGGCCTGTAATGTCAATTTATTTTACAAAACAGGATGTTAAGGAAAGAAAATCTCTTTGGAATTCTTTTTGCAGGTTAACCTCACTTGCCCCTCCCCACCCAATTATGAATATTCAGTTGAACTTTTATGGATACATTTTCTAACACACTAATACACTCACCAAGTTCTGCAAGGCCTTCCTCTGTATGCATAAATGCTGGTTTTGTTAACATGGTGAGTTCAGGTCATTATGAAATTCTTGCTCCAAATATTCAAAATGTAGTCCCCTACTCTCTCCAAAACAATCTAACAAATCCCTTCTCATGGCATAAAGTCTTAGCAATCTTACTATCAAACAGGAAGACCTGTCCCTCTAGAAGTGTTATGACACATTGCAATAGGTTAGGGTTTTGTAATATCTAATGGGGAAAGGAGGATATGGGAAATTAAGTCTCACTTAACTTTCCAAGAAGGTCTCTTTCCTGAAGTCTTAAATGTGTCATGCAGCACCATTTAATTTGGAAAATCAGATACTTCATGTGTATGCATAAGCAAAATGGCTGATTTTTAAGATCTAAGCAGAGCTGTATGCTGCATATCAAAGGACAGGACCAAGCTCATGTGTATTAATAAAATGTTTAAAAGTATATCAATAGTATGTGGCACAAAAAGCTAAATGGACTTCAAGAAAGAGAAACCCATAAAGAAACAAAGTGTTTTAAAGGGCTGTTTCCAGAAGTTAGACCAAAGAAAATGTTTTGTAACTTACAGGCTTCTTGTAAGAATTTCTCTCTCACACTGTCTGAAGTGCAGTTTTTACATGTTTTGATTGCAACAGCCATGGCTGGATTTTCCTGCAAGAGCAAAATGTCAAATAATAAAAATGAAACCAATCACAAATACACTTCTTAAACTACAGAATGTATTTTAAGAGACAGTAACAGACACTTAGCTAAGCACAATATTTAGTTAAAAAAAACACTGGGAACATGAAAGTGTTCATGAATTAATAAAAATATAAAAGATTAAACATTTATAACCAATACATTTTACATTACATGTTTACATCTAGAACATCAAGTTAAACTTGATCAGTCTGAAACTATTACTTCTAATTTATAATAATAGATAATTCTAAAAACAGATGACCAGCTCATCTGAACCTTGGTATGCATTTTCTAACATTGCTAAAATGCACTATGGACACAATGTTAAGGGACGGAGAAGAAACGAATTGCTTCCAGCTTTAAAAATGTATTTGGCTTGTGCAACAAAGAAGCCTATGAAAAGCAACACAAAGGATTTTCTGGGGGTTTCACACTCTTGTGGGCTTCTGCACTGGGGAAGCTGAATGTAATTTTGACTGACTCAAGCCTTTAATAACCACATCATTAACAGGATGCACAGTAATTAAATGTTTCTACTTAACTCATAAGCTAAGAAAGAATGTTAAGTGAATATTTTATGAAATAGACTCCTCATCAGTTAAAACAGGTATTTTAAAGATTTTTTTTTGCTACATCATCTATATTCAAAATCAGAAATAAAAAAGATATAGCAGCCAATCATTCCTCCTCTGGGTGTAGAAAAATGAGAATATTGTTGATACAGCCTGAAGGAGGCCTCCTGAGCTAAGACATCATCTTTAATTTTCTTTTTCTATGGTATGTTTTATATATGCTCTTTTTACAGGTTGCAGACAGCACACAGAGGGAACATCAGTTTTTCTTTTCAAAAAAGCTTTAGGATGTTCAAGCTTCATTTCTACTGAAAAATGTTATTTTGAAATATTTGTTTAAATCCAAATTAACTGAATAGGTAATCTTCAAAACAAGATAGTAACATTCATTTACTTGTGGTTTTACAGCATTCTCAAAACAACAGCTCTTCCACCTCACAAATAATAACTGCTACAATGGAAGCGTATCTTGATGATGATTTCTGAGCCAATACAATTAATTTAGCATGTCCCAATACAAAAGCCTGGGTCCTGCAAACATGCAACTCACATGAGTTGTCCCATTGAGTTCACTGACAACTGACATGCTTTAACTTTACTATCTGTATTAAGTGTTCACATGACCAGGGCCTAAATGATAGAACTATACACTATTTGCAGAGATGAGATTAAGAATTCTTTTTTGCTCAAAAATGCTACTTAGATAGCCAGGGAACATCATGTTCTGGATTATGGAGTTGAGCTCCTTACCTCTCTCTGAGGTAAACTGATCTGAGGACGCTGGGCACCTCACAGGATTATTAATCCTTGTGTGTGTTCATTCTGTTCCTATTATTATTTCTATTTTTACATACAAATGTTACTGGGATAGAGGAAAGATTATACTTCTTGGGTTTAAACAATTTTAATATCTATTTTCTGGGTCACTCACAGCATCTGCTTCTTAATCTTGCTCCCTTTCAATCCCAGTGATGAAACTATATTAAAATTCTAAGAAGGACCCTGAGAAAGAAACAAATACATTTTAAACACAAAAATACCCCATGTAATTTTAAAAGTTGATTTTGTGGATCTATTTTTCTCACATTCAAACACAGTAATTGATTAGTATTCTGAATAATTGATCGTCTTAGCTATAATATTTTAGGGTATAATTAACTGTAAATTTAGATAATTTTATTCTACTCTGACATAAGAATGCAGTATGGTTTCTTCGGAGGGTATTTTGGAGATTTCTATTGTTGTACATTTTATAGTAATCAGTTTTATTGTTGAGTGAAGTAGTTTAAGTCTTTGTAACTGGCAAGAATTTCCAGGTAATGTGCAAGATAAATGTAGTAGGAACTGTCATAGGATAGGTTAAATAAAGAGAAAAAAATTAAATTGGTTATGAACAGATTTTGGGTGAGGTGGAGGCAGAGATAATATTAAGGATACGGATGACTGTGCTAAATCTGCCATTATAATACAAGGATAATGATCCTGACTAATGAAAAACAAATAGCTTTTTATATGATATGATGATTTAAGTCCTTCAAGTTTGTTCCGATAGGCCTCAATTCCTACCCCTAAAATGTAAGGTCCTATACACACATTTTCCATTCAGCCTTTAGCAACAAAGGCTGCTAGTGATTACCAACTGTTACTTGTCTTATGAATGTTTAATGTAAAAGTGACATTCTGTAAGAGTGAATGGTGAGCTGGATTCTTTTATGACTTGTGCACAGTTAACAAAATTAAAGATTCTTTGAGTGAAATTTAGTAACTACTGGGAATAAATCAGCTTGTTTTTCAGATTCCAAGATATGGCACTCTAACGATATCAGTTTTAACAGTAATTTTTCAGACTAATCTTTCATCTAATTTGTAGAAAACAAATCTGTCACTGACTTAAATGGGTGCAGAATTGGATCATAAGACATTTTAACCAGTTACAGGAGCTTTTCTGTACATTTTGTTATCAATCAGAAAAAAAGACTTTTTAGAAATCTCTCTCACTTACTCCCATTAAATTAATTTTTCACTTATTTTCAGATCCTCAAAAATGTGTCCTTTTAGTCCTGATGACCCTAAACTAGCAAAACACTTAAGCACATGCTTAATTTTAAGTACATTAGTCTCACTGACATCAGCTGGACTACTCATGTGCTTAACTTTAAGCATATGCTTAAAAGTGCATTGCTGGATCAGGGACAAAAGAAAGCTACAAGTAATAATTTGATTAAGGCATTCGTTTGTGCAAGTGTATGTTTAGTGCTGATAAAAGCTGCCAGACTTGTGACAAAGAAGAGCCTGGAGGTGCAAAGCCAGGCCTGAAGCCTAAACTGGAAGGGCACTCTAGGAGTGACAGGGCCATATGTTCTAGGCCCTGATCCTACAATTTACAATGTGTAGGCCAACTGCTTTGCCAATGCAGAGCCCCACTGACTTTAATGGAGCTCCATGTGGGCACAACAATCTGCCAATGCATTGTAAATTCCAGGATTGGGGCCTTAATCATTAGACTCTTTGCTGAGATTGGGAAAGGGCGGAGGGGAGGGCAATTAAAACCAGCTGTGAGCGTGGTTGTGTATAGTGGATACTTGTTTACCAAGATCTAGGCAGATCACCAGCTTGTTTCACATAGGCAATTACACAGTTAAAACTTGGGTGCTAGACCATCTAACACAGGGGAGGGCAAACTTTTTGGAAATTGTATGGAGGGCTGGTTAGGGGAGGGGGTCATAGCCTGCCCCCCCCAACCCCTGCCCCATCAACCTCCCCCCACTCCCTGTCCCCTGACTGCCCCCAGAACCCCTGCCCCTGACTGCCCCCCTCCACCCCATCCAACCCCTCCTCTCATTCCTGACGGCCGCCCGGGACCCCGCCCCCATTCAACCTTCTTGTTCCCCGCCCTCTGACCGCCCCAACCCCTATCTACACCCCCGCTCCCTGACCACCACCCTGAACTTCCCTGCCCTCTATCCACCCCCCCTGCCTCCTGACTGCGCTGCCTGGAGCACCGGTGGCTGGCAGCGCTACAGGCATGCCGCCTGGGTGGAGCCAGCCATGCCGTTGCCACCACGCAGCACAGAGCAGCGGGTCAGGCCGGGCTCTGCAGCTGTGCCGCCCCAGTAGCTCACAGCCCCGCCGCCCAGAGCATTGTGCCGGCAGCAGAGTGAGCTCAGGCTGCGGGAAAGGGGGAACAGCTGGGGAGGGATCGGGGGCTAGCCTCCTGGGCCAGGAGCCAGGGAGGAAGGTCCCGCAGGCCGGATGTGGCCCACGGGCCATAGTTTGCCAACTATTATCAACAGAAAATCTCACTATGTAGTTAAGTATCTTCACTAGTAAAAGAGTAATGTCACAGACTAGAGTCAGATATTTCAAGAGAGCTAAGCACCCACAACTGAAGCTCAGTCTTCAAGAGAGCTCAGTTTCCATTAAGACACTGAAACAAGTGGCCAGACTAGAGGACGACCTCTTTTGAAAATCTGGCCCCCAGCAAGTGGGGCAAGTCAGATTGTTCTGTTCCCAAGACAGGTAACCTAAGCATGCTGAGATATTATCCAGATGAAGAAGAAATAGCACAAGGTAGAGTAAAAAATCATCAGTTCTAATCCTGGCTCAGTCAATGATCTGTGTGTGGCCTGGGCAAGTCTACTTTGCCTCAGTATTCCCATCTGTAAAATGGGAATAATAGTACCTAGAGTAGCTTCTTCACAGGGGCACTATGGGGATTAATGTTTTTAAAGCAACTTTTTAATATATAAAGCGTTACATATGTGCTATACATCTTACAAATACTATTCCATCAAGCCACTATCAATCAGCATTAGTTCACTTAGGTGGACCACAGATAAGACTTATCAGGTTTCTAGAAGATTTTCTGAAAATGTATGTTCATATTAAAAAAGATACTTACTGGACTCATGTAAACTCCTTGATGTACATCTCCAAACTGTCCTTCACCGATACAGCGTCCCAGTTCAATTCTCTCCCTCTGAATCTCATAATCCCTGGCTGTAATAATACAATGGATTTAAACCTCAAACTACTGATGAAAAGCATTCAAATGAAATAATCCACAAGACGCCAAACTCAAAGTAACCCACTCCAATGCCTGACATATGAATAACTAGATTTAAATTTGCTGGACGGCAACCTAGACAAAAACTGTATACACAGTAGAATCCTCTTAAACAATTGTTTGAATGAAAGCCCTGAATAAGACAGTGAAATCTGACTTACTAAATTAATTACTATGCAATATTTATTTCAATGCAATAAATATAATTAAATCCTTCTTAATTAATTATGGCTTTTAAAGGGATAAGGAAAGGACCACAAATAGCCTAGGGTAATATGGAATTAATTAACTACAATCTAAAGCCATATGTTCAAGAGGATTCCACTATATGATATTTTAGATCTCTGAACCATCAAATGAGCCAGGAGTATTTTTAAAGAGGTGACTGCAGGGGGAAAAAATGGAAGCAGATGACTGGAAAAAGTAAAATGAATAAATGTAAAACTCTGACTGTGACACACTTCTAGCTGTGTATAACTGGTACAAAATTGACATAAAATGTTCGTGATTTATACAATTTTATTAGCTTTGTTCTTTAGTAGACTAGGTACACCCAAGACAAGACATAGTTCACTAGTTCAGCAATCAAATTTATTCAGTTCCAGGTGAATTATTTAGTTGGTAATTTAATTTCTGGCAATCACTGAAAAAATACTATTTCAGGAACAGTGGAAACACATATAGTGTGACTTTCTACTGCTGTCATCATCTCCAGGGGAAAAAAATTGATTCTCATCCAGCATAGGCCTCATGCCTGATAATTTAATGGCATTATTAGCGCTACAGAAATGACACCAGTTAGCTGGAAACAAAAGCAACAATGCCTTTTTCATTTATTTTTAAAATATTGCATTTTCCTCTTTAAAATTCCAAAGCTAACCAAAGAATTGGTTTAACTATAGAAACACAATTAAACCAATTAACACAATGCTTACTAAATGAAAGTAAACAACTTTAAACTGAAAAACTCCACATCATTTCCAAAATTGCAAGCACACAGAGATGGTTAAAGAAGCTCCTGTTACCTTCATCTATTCCATAGCTTTCTGCAGTGCATTTAAGAGAAAAATCAAACACTCACTTAGAAATATCTTCTTAAAATGAACAAAACATTTGGACAAATATTTCATAATATTTAAAAAGATGAAAAATGTTAGCTTAGCCAAAACGATAACTTACCCAAGTGATTTTATGTTTATACTAACACAAATCATGGGCTTGATCCTGCAATCTTTATTGAAGCAGGGCTCAAACTTGCAAGAGGCTGAGCACTTTGGCCCAGTCCAGTGACGCAGGTAAGCACATGCCTTGAATTGGACTTCTCACATGCTTAGGGTTAAAGGTATGTTTTAGTGTTTTGCTTCATCAGATCAAAGTGCTTAGCACCTTGTAGGAGCCCACAAGTTAAAGTTCTCATCTAAGTAAGGACTGCACGATTATTCATGTGCAATATCCATTTTTACAATGAATAAAATATACCATTTGTCATATTTCTCTGTGATCCTGGGTATTATTTTAAAATAGATTAATGCAGTGATTTACTGTACACTACTCAAAATGTATTATTAACTTTCAAGAAACATATGTTTTCTTGTTGCCAAACAATTCCCTCAGCAACAAACCAATGCTCTATTCTGAATGCCTAAATGGTGAATGACATGTCCCTCTGCTGTGACAAGAACCCAGGACTGCAGAAGTCTTAAGTAAATCATATCCTTGAACACATTAAGTATTCCTGAGTTTAACATGGATATGAATTTAACTATGTCACTGGGTCTTCCGCCCATCATCCCACTCCTTAGCTACAGGCATGATTGAAGTGAGAGTTTTCTACACTTCCATGTACCAGTTACAATTCTATTACAGGTTAGCAAGTGATAAAAAAAATTACACAGTCAATCCCAACATAAATTGCAGCCAGAACTTTTAACACCAGATTTTCTTTTTAGGGCAGTTAACACTAGCCTTCCAATTTCCGATAATGGCACAAAATAATTTCAGCAGATGGTGTATTAGCCTTTTGCCTTTGAAGACACAGGTTCACAAGAGCTATGTGTTTTCCTCCATGTCATCAACACAATTTAAAATGCTGTGTTTTGGTATGAGATGGGATTTTACTGTAATACCATTGAGTACAGTAAAATATATCATAGAATTTGTTTACCTTTGCTTTAGAGACTGAGCTTGAAGGGCTGCAGAATTCATGAGGCCTCAGAACATAATCTCACATAAAGTATATTTTCTTTGTTGGGCTTTGAAATGCAATTTAGTGCTTCCTCAATCTAAGAAGCTTTTCAGTCAAGTAGGAAAATTCCAAAGTTAACTAGTGTACTTACTTGAGGGCATTGTGTAAGTATCTTCTTCATCTATAATCTCTGCATAGTCATCTGTTTCTGTAAAGGAGGAATCAGAGAATTTTGGGAAAAAGACAAGCTAACAATTTTTAAAAAATCTTTATCCCATCTCCTACAAATAAAAGCTACTATGTACTTAACAACCCACTTTACACCACTGTGAAAATGCATTTAAAATAGCATGACTAAAATCTGCTCATGCACATAAATTACGATGACTTTATTGTCCACTATGTTTCAGTATACATACTTGTTTCTGTGGGAATAAAAGGAGAATGAATTTTTTAAACTTATTAACTCTATAATTCAGATCAACTAGTCTAAACTCATGACTTTTTAATAAATAATTCCTCTCAATATCATGAATAGTGATTTTCTTCAATAAAAAACCATTGTTAACAATGGACAGAGATTGCCCATTTCAAGAGATTAAACTCCTTTCTCTTCAGTGAAGTGCAAATCAGGTCTTGCTGCGTCACACAGGTAGAGCAGACTGTGTTCAAGGACAGCAAAATGCATACTGTTTACTGTGTGACTATCTGTAGGTACTGAGGTATGTAGATTTTCCAGTTTGTGTAGGGCAGAAAAATCCCTGGAGCTGGGACTCTCTCTTTGTAACGGTTATTTCCCTGTTAATCTAAGTTTACATAGTTTTGTGGAAATTCATTTCAACAACTAGCCGGATGTTATTCTCCAAGTTTGTTAGTGAGAAACAGTATCTCATGAATAGAAAATTTCTAACAAAGTGTCAGTTCTTAGAAAGCAGACAGTTTAAGAAAATTGACAGTACTTTTCTTTCCTTGTTTAAGCACTTGTTTATATATGGGTTTGGAAGGATTAAATTTTTATAATAAATGTTGGTAAACATTGATTTCACCATACATACTTCAACCAGGGTAAAATTATTTCTATTGATAATAACCAAAATTTACAGGTAGGCAAAGTAAGAAAAATGCCACTTAAGAACTTATTAAAATTTGATTTAAGGATATTTACTTTGTATATTTTGACCGGTGATGTTGACAATTTTGTGTTTTAACATTTACAAAGCTTTAACTTTTTGAATGTCAGCATCTACTGTCATTAAATAATTATTGTCTGATCCCTCCTTCCAATTTCCTGCAACTGTGAAAATTTAAATCTATAAAAATAATAAAATTCTTGAAATCCATAATTTTGTGCAATTGTGAAAATTTAAATCTATGTTTAAAAATGTTTTAAAATGAACTTTGATATTATCTGTCAAAATTATAAAAAATAAAAATTTAATTCTGGTAAGCCTGTTTATGTAAAGCCTGTTTACTCCCAAAATGTTCCAATTTAGGTGACAAAGTTATACAAGGAGATCCATTCCCTGCCCCAAAGCACCTTCAGTGAGAAAGTAGCTACTCAAGTGCTCTTTTCCCAACAACTGGTCATTTAATTCTCCCATGAAGCATAAATTTAAACCACAAAAGCAGGTCAAGTCTGCTTGTAAGATTTCTAAAGCTCTGCCCTAATGGCCCTTGCCTAAATATACACAAAAGGGTCCAGATTAAGTTAGTCTCCTATATTCATATTTAGGCACCTAAATAAATGGCCTGATTTTCAAAGGTACTAAGCATCCAGCAACTTCTAATGATATTAATGGGAGCTGTTGCATGCTCAGCACCTTTGAAAATCAGGCCCACTTCCTTAGGTGCCCTAATCTTAGCCCAGGTATTCAGGGTTTACCAGATGAAGGCATTTGTAAGAGAGTGATTTTCCTCTTGAAATATATTGTGTTCTAGAAAAATAAAGCACATTGGCAGGGGAATTCCATTAATTTCTTTTTCTTGATGGGTCACTTCCACTCAGGACTCCACAAAACAGCATCATGTGTTGAATATTTGATGGATGGTAAAAGAGTTTGCGGAGTGTAAATTGAAAACATGGACCAGAGGAAAGAAAGATTAATTTATCCATTTTCTCTTGGCTCATTTACTTCTCCCCCACTACCGATCTGATGCTTCTTCAGGACACAAGCCTCGGTTTGAGAAATGCGGATCTAAAGAATTAGCATCCATTGGAAAAGAAACATTTAACTTCCTATAATGTTGATGTATTGTGATATGTCATTCTGTTTTCTTGCAATAAAATGGTGAGATCATTTTAGCTTGTCAGGATAAATATTTCTGATTGATGACAGCTACTTTATCTGCTGTTACTTGAGGAGATACCACAGAATGGATAAGGGACAAGAAGAATGACTTGAGTTTACTGTGGTTTTAAAAATTTCTTCAAGAGGAATTAAATAAATCCTGTGCTTTGGGAACGGTGTCCCACTGGTAGTTGGAAATGCATCACCACATTAAAATACGGAGTGATACTTATAAAATATGATAAAGGGTTCAAAAAGCAAGAATAGCTGCTTTCTTTTAATAGAATAAAAGACAACAACTGAAGTTGGGAGCAGCTGAGGATCCCAACTGTGCTCAACATCAGTTCCTTTCTTGCTACAGACTAACGATCAAGTTTCAATCAGGAAGTGTGTAATGAAGACATATTAGCCAGGTCACTTTACAGGATTCTGATACATTGTCCAAGTTGAACTGGAAATAGTCTCAACGAGTCCAACATGCACTAAATGTATGTAAATAATTAAGAAAAATTAGTCTTCAGGAGTTTGACCAAATTTCTTGCTACACAGCTGGCAGAGTTTAGAGGGTACAGAAAACACAGGTATAGTAAAAGGCTTGTCCAAGTCTTCAGCACTTCTTTTGGAAGTCAGTGGGAACCTCCATCATTCTTGTTAAAATCTGGTCCAGGGGTATTGGCGGCCATCAGTCTTCAAATGGCTCAGACTAATATATCACTTGCAGTCTTTAAGTCAAGACTGAACATCTTTGTAAAAGACAAGCTATGGGCTTGCTGCAGAAGTTACTGGGTGAGGTTCTTTGCACTCTGTTATACAGGTGCTCAGACTATATGATTCTAATGGTCTCCTCAGCCCTTAAAATCTACGATAGTGACGTGGTCCCCAAAGATAGAATTTCCTATCACACAATTTTTGATGCCCCTGACAATGTAGAGAAATAAAGGATTAAACAGGGCTAGTGCCTCAAAAACAGCTCAACCTCAAAAACAGCTCTGCACTTTTTCACGTCTATAGAAGAAATATACACAGCCAACCCAGGAGTCATTCACATTACACAACGCATACAAGTCTCTTTCAGGAAAACATAAGGTTGTTAAAATAGGGATATCTGTGTAGAATTTTACTTGCTAATCCTGAATTTTTTTTTAAATTAGGCTCTAGAAAAACCCATCTGAGGAAACTGTGTCCATCACAGCAGCTCCATAAACTAGATTCATGTTCTCTCTGAAATGTTCTGCGACACTGTCCCCTTTCAGAGCATTTTCAAATATTTATTATTGCCTTTAACATATAACATGAAATGAAACATACATATACCCCACAGTAAAAGATTAGTAAGGTTAGCATGTAAGGGATGAACAGCTGTATAACATCTGAGTTTATAAGAGAAATATGACCAAATGTTGTTAGGCCAACAGCCGTCACTAAACCAACAGGTTTCTAAGGGCAGAGAGAAAAATTAAGTGGTGCTACCTTACTATGATTTATATCCAAAAGAACTAAGCAAAAGTTGGTTAACACTTCCTGAACATTTTAATGAGAGGACAGCAGAGTGCCATTATCTTTTATTTCACTTTTCATACTCTTGTTGATACTTGTTTGAGGTCACACAGTTATTCATTTCCTAATTATGTTATATGAACTATTGACTCAATGATGGAAGTCTGATTTCTTAACAGTATTACGTAAGTGACCCTAACTTTTCAAAAATGAGTAATGATTTTGGATGTCCAATCTGAGACTGCTTAAAGGGGACTTATTTGCAGAGTGTGGCTGCTCAAAGCTTTATGGAAAATTAGGCTTCTTTAATAGTGTGTCAAGGTGGACATCCATACAGTGAGGCACCCAAAATCACTACTCGTTTTTGAAAATATAGGACAAAGTGTATTTTAGGTATAAAGTTGTTATTACAATTTCCAGCATCTAAAGAATAACTGTAAAGATTTGCCATTACCGTAGTGGTTTCATGCCTAAAACCTGCCGAACATTCCATATGCTCAATCTAAATTTCTCTGTGTTGCACAACTTCTCTTCACTCCTGGCATATAACCAATGGACAGCAGAGGACATTGATGTTACCATGCCTTTGAAGTGAAAAGCATCACCTGATGGAATCATTTACCAGTTTGTGTCATGTCTATTGATGTTACTCATTGAAGAAAAGTTACTTAATTCATTTTGTCTACATTATGCCTGTTATCTTCATCAAAACAAATGAACACTCTTGAAAAGCCCACACACTTCCTCTGCTCCATGCCAAAATTCTCACTGCAAACACATGCAATTCATACTTGATAATATGATTGATAAAATGGTATGAAACCCACTGCATATAGCGTTTGAAAATTTTTCGTTATTCAGTCCCAGCCTAGCAGATAATACCAGTTGCACTGTATTATAGGGTGAAATATTTGTACTATAACAGCTGATCTCTAATTCATGGTTTTTTTTCATACTATGATCTGTATAAAAATTGATCACTGAAATGCACATTAGTTGTATATGTATATAAGGGCCGCATATCGTATGTTAGTAAGACATAGACTAGAAAACACATATTACCGTCCCCACTAATTTCATCTGCAGATCCAGGTAGCATGCAAGGAGAGAGAAAAACAAAGGGGAGAGAGAAGGGACAGAGAGAGAAAGGGGGGGGGAGATATACTATTAAAACCATGAATAAACCAAGAATATATCAAAACTGCAGTTATCTTATACACTTAGCTCAAGAGAAACCAGAAAGGTAGTGGAATTTACGACATTTCCCCAAAAACTTAAGATACAGAAGAGTATTTAAACTTTTCAGTGCATACAATAAAATGTAGGCTAGTGACTGTTGTGTGAAGTACAACAATTGAATTTAGGAGAGGGACCCAGTTAATTCAGTGCATTTTGTTACAAAGTGTCAATTTTTTACTTTGACGCTTCCATTACCAAGGTAAAGCCCCTAGGCCAGATGAGCAAAACTTTGATTTACACCAGCTGAGGATCCGGCCGCTAAAGCTTTGTACATACAGTTATGCCTTCAGATACTTAGAATTGGTGCTACCTCTTTCATATTGGATGTATTATTATGCTACTGCTTAGACACTGAAAAGATATGGAACAACTTAATATTCGTTTTATTGAACAAACTATAGTTATATGAAACTGTGTTTTAAATGACAAATGGAACAAGTCCCATAGGGCACTTACTTAAATTAACACTGATATTATGGATTTAGCCTATAGGCCCTGTGACATACCAAATATCCACACCAGAACGTGATGCATTTTAAGCATTAAATACAAATAAAATTAAAATTAAAAATGCACATTTCTGTTGTAAAATTAATGCACATAGTATTACATCCATTTTCCCTTTCCCCACACAGCCCAAACTGTCCAGATAACACTGGATGAGTACACAGCAGCCAGCATCACTGTGTTCACTCTTTAATTCAGTATGTGATCTTAAATTACATTTATTGCTGCTATCCTATTTCATTCATTTGCATGCTGTATCAGGGGTCCAAGAATGCAATCCAAATTTACCACTGAAAGAAGGAAGCTGAGGGATTTTGTGGCTGAACAACTGTACAATTAAAATTACTAAATCATTTGCCACAGTCACATATGACAGAACAAACTCTCCTATAAAAATAGTATCAAGTATATGACACATCTCACTGAAGATCCAATTGTAGGGGAGAGCAGAAATTTAATGTGATTATTCTTGGAACTCTGTTTACCTGAGGCTGGAGTAAAATTGTAAACAAACAGTAACAGAGTTAGTATATTCAGTTCTGGGTTAATAAGGCAGCCTGTACAAAGAGCAGTGCAGTACCCTTAGGCGGTGGCTCATGGGAACAGAAGACGAAAGGGAGAAAGCGCCTAGCTTTCTTTACTTTATGCTGACAGTGACTGACTCCTTTACAAAGAGGCAAGAAAAGGAAAGAGAAAAACAGAAACAAATTATTTGGAAACAAAAGAAAACAAACTTAAGAGCACTTCTGTAAGTGTGAATGTAAAAAGCAAAAGATTTATATTACAGTTCTACATCTGCAAGATGTATATTTGAATCTTTCTAAAACGATAAACTATATTTACTATTTTACGGTGGATTCCTCACCTTAGAAATAAATTATTTTTCTTTTTGTTTCACTTTAGAAAAAGTGATTTATGGCAGAATCTATTAAAAAGTCAACATTTGCCAACCATTATCAAGCACATGAAAAACTGGTTCTCTGATATTTAATTAAATTTATTAAATCCCCATCCTAAGCTTTGCTATTATGTGGTAACTGTTCGCAAATTCTAACTTTTTAATGGCAGCCAGACTTCTAATAAGGACACAATCAATTTCTTGGAATTTTACAAGATGATGATCAAATAAAAACAAACATTTCACACAACACAGGTACATCAAACATGAAAAACACTCACCCCAAAACAACACTGGAATGTATTTTCCTGTGAAATCAATTATTGGAGTGATCCCCCTCTAAAAAGTCATACCTAGGGTCTGTGAGGAAACCCCCTCTGATTACCCTTACTCATTCTCCCATCTCCCAAGGAGGAGCAGCCAATCAGACCTGCTTCATATGGCTAGAGGCGCTCTTTTCCCCTCCTTAGGAGTTAATAGAAGTTTTGAGGGGCAGATGAGAAGAGGGAGGCGCTAATACCATTATCACAAAGGGGAACTCAAAAAAGGAGGAATCCCAGCAGCTCGGGGTTGCTCTGCTCCCTCTTCCCCACTCCCTTCTTGTAATGAGTTGGTTCCTCTCAGCTGCTCCCTCCATGCTTCCCTTTGCCTCTCCCTCAGCAACTCTAAGCCTGGGAAACAAGAGGGGAAGATCAAGAACACGTGCTAGTGCTATATCCCCCAGACTCGGGGATGGAGCTGTGAGGAAAAAGAACCTAGAGAGTTGGAGGAACAGCATAGGTGTGCCAATCATGGGGCACATAATGTGGGCCACAGGTACAAAAATGATGTGGAGCTGAGGAGCACAGAATTAACTGATGAGGCAGATATGGGGCTAGGCTGAGGTGGGAGGGCATAGAATTAATTAACTGGAGTTTGTGATTTTCGTCAGCGAGCCTCTACACTATCAGAAACACTTCATGCAAATTTGCATGATTTTATGCAAATTCTGGTCACATGAGGTTGGCAGATTTATCAGATGCAAAATTATTTGTTGTATAATGTCCATCACTGGCATCTGGATGCCTCATGTTCAGTTTTAAACCCACAAATTGAATGGGTGACTCAAAATTATACACAACCTATGTTTTGCTGAGATGATAATTAATTAAAAAACAGAACAAGCTGGTAAGCCTTATATTGTACCCTGAAGAATAACAATAAAAATACCATTATAACAAGCCTGAAAGGGTAATTACAAACAAATGCAGATACCATGTCTTCTAATATTTACCTTTCAATAAAAATAGACAAAACAATCATATTCAATATTTTAAACTCATGGAGATTCAAGGAAAGGGTAGATCACGGACTAAATTAGTATGACATCAGTATTATATATGGCATACAAGATATTAGAGATGAAGGGGAAATCACCTTTTTTAAAACATACAACAATCTTCAACTATTCTAGGGGAGTTTGCAGCTAAGTCATCAATATGAACAATCAGAATAAACTAACATTCATTATGAAATATTAAATGTGCTAAAGGAAAAGTAATCCTACTAGTATTTTTTTAAAGTGAATCATAAAAAGGTAGAGGAATGCAAAGGAACCGTGGCTGAAACTGAAGAACACATATGCAGTGGCCAGAGGCAATGCAAGATATGTAGGCAGTGGAGAGTGAGTTCAACCCTTGGCCTCTCTGCTGAGATTGTGGACAATTCAGCTAGTTGTGATGGTGGTTTTAATATGTGAACATCTGTTCACTAGGACCTTGACTGAAACCATCATTCTGTTTCACATAAACTATGAAACAGTAATCAGATGGAAAAGGCTTTCAATTACCACCACCGTGGTCTGGATTTAAACTGGTGATTTGGGAAGGAAGAAACTTAATCCATTACTTGCTTGCTGTATATAAATTACTGCAATTCAAAACTTTGCCTTTATGATCAGGTATCAAATTAAAACTGGTGAAAGATTAAAGGTTTATTTTGTGGGTTTTCATTTGGTAATTTTGTTTTTTATGTTCTAACTACTTTCAGGAGCTTACACAACACTTGGAGCTATTCCCAGTATTCCACATCAACTTCCAGCCATCTAAGCTGACACTCCTATGCAGTCTTAGCTTTCATCTGAGTGCACATAAAGCTTCTAAATCTGGGCGAAAGCAGAGTTGAGTGCTTTCTCTATTTAGATAAGAGCAGCTCACTAAAATGAATTCACTGAACGTATATGCCATTTACCATGGAATAAACCATTTTATTTATTTTTAAACTTTTTCAGCAATATGAAATTTATATAAGCAATGTATTTAATAAATACATTTGTCCTAAGAATAAAGGTCTGCACCCTAAACAAAAAATCCAAACACTTCTAGGCATAAACTGCAACATTACTACCAGCAGTAAGTGACCATTCAGATGAGTGATATAAGCCCACTGCAACAAAGAGTCGATGGAATGGGGAGGAGCAGAGGGGGGAGACAAGAGTAGGAAGAAAGGATTCTTTCACAAGTAATTTGGATCATGAAATCTATGAAATACTATTTAAAAGTCACATTTTGCATTACAATGCTATAATTTCATCACAGGTTTCTGCTGATTACGCAAACCACTGAAAGTTCATTCTTGTGGTCTCACCAGGACTTCAAGAAAATGTTATATTTCACAGCTAACTATTCCACAGGACCCTAGAAAGAACACGAAGGAAGAGGATATTCCTGATTTACAGGAGTAAGGTGCAACTTCATCTGTGATCAAAATACTATCAGAGTCTTCTTGCCTATCTACTTTTCCTGTTTCTCTTCCTCTAGTTACTCCTGAGATCTCCCTGTTCTCTCTCTCATCCCTCCCTTCCTTCCCAATTCACCCTCCTTGCCATTCTCCTCTTTGCCACTCCTACAGACAAACATGCATGCATGGTTCTTCAGGCAGTTCCAGTGTCTAGTGCTAATAGTGCTAACACTGAGCAAGCTGGATTCGTATACAATGGAGAGCACTGAAAAAATCAAGAATGATGCCTACTAGTAGTACTTGGAGAATTCACTGCACTGCAACATAGTTTGTGTGCAAGAAGGCTAATATAACCCTTTTAATTTGAGGTAGAAAGATACTACACATTTTGTTGCTCTCCTCTGGACTCCCTCCAATTTGTCTACATCCTTCCTAAAGCATGCCGCCCAGTACTCCAGCTGAGGCCTCACCGATGCCAAGCAGAGCAGGACAGTTACCTTCCATGTCTTACAGAAGATACTCCTGTTAATACATTCCAGAATATTTGCCTTTTTTACAACTGCATCACATGGCTCATACTCAATTTGTGATCCACTGTAACCCCTGATCCTTTTCAGCAATACTACCACCTAGCCAGTTATTCTGCATTTTGTAGTTGTGCATATGATTTTTCTTTCCTAAGTGAAGTACTTCGCACCTGTCTTTATTGACTTTTATCTTATTGATTTCAAACTAATTCTCCAATTTGTGAATTCTAATCCCGTCCTCCAAAGTGCTTACAATTCCTCCCATCTTGGTGTCATCTGCAAATTTTATAAGCATACTCTCCATTTCATTATCCAAGTCATTAATACAAATATTGAATAGTACTGGACCCAG
Source organism: Mauremys mutica (assembly GCF_020497125.1). Lineage (NCBI taxonomy): Eukaryota > Metazoa > Chordata > Testudines > Geoemydidae > Mauremys > Mauremys mutica. The sequence continues at coordinate 12,856,233 of NC_059073.1, read as the reverse complement.
GACTGACCCTGCAAGACTCTACTAGATATGTCCTCCCAGTTTGACAGCAAACCATTGATAACTCCTCTTTGAGCACAGTATTTCTACCATTTGTGGACCCAATTTATAGAAATTTAATCTAGTGCACATTTCCCTAGTTTGCTTATGAAAATGTCATGTGGGACTGTGTCAAAAGCTTTACTGAAATAAGATATATCATACCTTCTCCTTCACCCACCAGGCCAATAACCCTGTCAAAGAAAGAAATTACGCTGGTTTGGTATGAATTTGTTTTGACAAATCCATGCTAGCTATTCCTTATAACCCTATTATCCTCTAGTTGCTTACAAACTGATTGTGTAATACTTTGTTCTAGTATCTTTCCAGGTGTCAAAGTTAAGCCGACTGGTCTGTAATTCCCCAGGTCCTTTTTGTTCCCCTTTTTAAAGATATGTACTATGTTTCCCCTTTTCCAGTCCTCTGGGACCTCACCTGTCCTCCATGAGTTGTCTAAGATAATTCCTAATGTTTCCAAGATTGATTGTTGCTGGTTCTTTAAGTACCTTAGGATGAATTTCATCAAGCCCTGCCAACTTGATTACATCGTGTGACGGTATCTCCCATAAGGCTTTATGGAAATATGCTTAGAATGTGTTTTATGCTACATATGCCATATAACATATCTCAAAGGTTATGATCTACTGAATCTATTGGGAACTGGCTTGATTTCTAAATAACCTTAGTAAAGCATTTGGTCAGTTTCTGGAGAAAGGAATGTTGAAGTTAACTACCTAATCAAGAGACACTTAAAGGACAGTGAATCTTGGAATGCTCCAATCCACATAAGAAGTCTACTTGAGGACGTTCAAGGTAGCATGTGACCCATGGCTACTACCTGGTAAGAAACTGAGTCATGCATGGACATGTGACTTGTCCAGGTGACTCCAGAACTACATCTTGGAGCTGGACTTTGCATAGGAGTGAGGAAGGGGTCTCAACCCACAAGAGAAAGTCTATTTAAACCCCTGGGAGACCCCTCCATTTTGTCTTCAGCTGGCTAAAGAGAGGAGCCATCATGAAGAATCCCCTAGCTACCACCTCAGCTGGAACACGAGCTGCACCAGGGGAAATAATTGTGCCCAGGCCTGGAAGGTCTCCAGTCAGAGAAAAAAACTTACTGAAGCATCTCTGAGGGTGAGATTATTTGTATTCAGTTTAATTAGACATAGATTTGCGCATTTTATTTTATTTTGCTTGGTAATTCACTTTGTTCTGTCTGTTACTACTTGGAACCACTTAAATCCTACTTTCTGTATGTAATAAAATCACTTTTTACTTATTAATTGACTCAGAGTATGTATTAATATCTGGGGGAGCAAACAACTGTGCATATCTCTCTATCAGTGTTCTAGAGGATGAACAATTTATGAGTTTACCCTGTATAAGCTTTATACAGGGTAAAATGGATTTATTTGGGTTTAGACCCCAGTGGGAGTTGGGCATCTGAGTGTTAAAGACAGGAACACTTCTGTGAGCTGTTTTCAGTGAAGCCTGCAGCTTTGGGGCAAGTAATTCAGACCCTGGGTCTTTGTTGGAGCAGACGGGCATGTGTGGCTCAGCAAAACAGGGTGCTGGAGTCCTGAGCTACCAGGGGTAGAAGTAGTCTTGGCACATTGGGTGGCAGCTCCCAAGGGGCTTCTCTGATCTAACCCGTCACGCATCTAACTTATCAAATTTTTTCTTTAACTTCTTTTTTCCCTATTTTGACTTGCGTTCCTTCCCCCTTGTTGTTAATATTAATTATGTTAAGCATCTGGTCACAATTAACCTTTTTAGTGAAGACTGAAGCAAAACAGGGATTAAACATCTCATCATTCTTGCTGTAATCAGTTATTAGCTCTCCTTCCCCTTGAAGTAGAAGACCTACATTTTCCTTTGTCTTTCTCTTGCTTCTAATGTATTTAAAAAAACTCTTCTTATTGCCTTCTATGTCCCTTGCTAGGTGTAACTCATTTTGTGCCTTTAGCCTTTATAAGAATTGAGCTCTTGAAAAACATTTTGTTAAAGAACTTTCTGTTTTGGAAGGCAGACATAAATCTACAGAATCTAAAACAGTGTATAAGAAAATAACTGAGAAAAGAGGGAGGATTAACCTGTTACAAACTGGTAAAGCAGAACAAATACTTAGATATATTAAACAAAAATATTATGATACTGGCAATAAAGCTAGTAGGCTTTTAGCCAGAAAGTTACAAAAGAAAAAGGATTTGATTAGAAATAAATAGGGAGATTTAGTAACTGCTATCAAACAGACTTCTGAAATATTTGCTAACTTTTTCCATACTTTGTATGCTTCAGAGCAACTTATAAATAGATTTTTGAGAAGAGTGAAACCACCTCAGTTCTCAGAGGATGATGTGGTAGCTCTTGATAGGCAAATTGCTGTAGAGGAAGTTAAAGTTATAATTAAGAATTTAAAATCTAATCAGGCTCCTGGTCCCAATGGGTTTTCTGGGAAGTATTATAGAGCTCTAAAGCAGGAGTTGGTCCCTACTTTAACTGACTTGTTTAATGGCATAAAGCAGGGAAACGAGACTCTGGATTCATGTAAAGATGCAAACGTTCTTTCCTAAAGAAGGAAAAGATCTTACCACTTGTACAAACCTATTTCTTTAATTAATGTGAATACTAAAATTTATGCCAAGGTCCTAACAAACAGATCAAGTCTCATCTTGCCAAAATATATTTGCCCTGATCAATATGGGTTTGTTGCTGGCAGGCATCTAACTGATAAATATCAGAAGAAGTGTGCATTTGCTCTATAATATTAATTCTAGTAATTCTTCCCGTGCGCTGCTTTCTTTGGATGCTGAGAAAGCCTTTAACAGGCTGAAGTTGGGAGTACCTCAGACAAATTTGGGTAAGATTTGGTTTTGGAAATTAGTTTTCTATGGGCATATTGGCTCTATACAATCATCTCTGAGATCTGCTTTAGTTAATGGTCATCAATCTCCTTCTTTTAATTTTTCTAGGGGTATGAGTCAGGGTTTGCTTTGGCAATGGTGCCATTTGCAATAAGCGTGAGAAACAGCCCCTTGGTTATGGGCATCAAAATGTTTTCTGGATTAGAACACAAAATACATTTGTATGTTGACAACATCATGTTATATTTGCAGGACCCAGAGCCTCATTAAAAATTACAATTGACTTTGGAATCTGGAGAGGTATCAGGATTCAAAATAAATTATGATAAACCTGAAATTTTAAGAATTAATATTCCTGAAAGGATCAAAACAGTTGTCAGCTACATACATTTAAATGGGTAAAGGAATCTTTAAAATATTTAGGAATAAATATTGTGGAGAAAAATAAAACACTTTTTAAGGAAAATTACCCTCCACAGTGGAATAAAATAATAAAAGACTTTGAGGAACGGAACAAATATTAAATTTCTTGGCTAAGTCGTACAGCCTTCATAAAGATGAATTTCTGACCAAAGTTACTTTTGTTTCAGTGTTTCCCTATTGGTATCCCTCATATGACATTAAAAACATGGCAGGATGTGCTATTAAAATTCATTTGGAAACATAAAAGACAAAGGGTGAATTCTAATGTTCTGTGTAAACTTACAGAATGGAGTGGACTAGCTTTCCATCACAGTTAAAAGATGTGATCAACTAGGTTCAGATTAGACCACCCAAACACTGAGTAAAACGTGAACAAGAATGGAGCCAAAATATGGCTATTCATCATGATTGTTGGGTTAAAAATAAAGGTATGGCACCAAAAATAAAAAATAACCATTCATCCAGATCACCAAGCAGCTTTGAAAATTCCTGTCACCAAGGCCCTCTCTGTTAGTTACTTTAATTAATAATCAGCAATTTATCTCTAGCAAATACAAAAGTGACTATTCATTGTGGGTAAGAGCTGACATTACTCAATTTGGTTGGACAGATGTTCTTGGGTCCTGATTTGAAGTAATACCAAGGGTTATGTAATCATATAAATAATATAAACATCCCATATTTTAAACATGCATAAGTCAAATGTTTTAATGTGAAATTGATACAAGGATGTCTATTTAGACATTAACCACATTTGACGAGCTGATCCAGGAGCAAGTTGGAACAAAAGGTTTAATTTTTAAGATACATATAATTTTGACTGAAAAAGATGATTATAAGAAAACAACCCAGATGAAAAGGTGGGAGAGGGATTTGGACAAAGAAATTGATCTGAATGAGTGGATCTCTATATGGGAAAGGGAATATATATGTTCAATTTGCATATAACCAATAAAGAATTTTTTTAAATAAATTACTGATTCATTTTATGTCAACTTCTAAGTGATCCCTTGACCCGCTTACGTAATGTGCCAGTATAGGATCTATATTTTAAACAGAATGACAATTTTTTTTATTGTTAGCAGCAAAACTTCGTATTTCACAATATTAGAAAAATCTGACTTTTCCTCTTATGCAATTGTGGCATAGTAAAATATAGACTGTTCGTGTAACAAAAGCGCTTTCGCATTCAGTATGTGCACAAGAGAACTGCCAAAAAGGATAGGTATTTAGAACGTTGGTCACCCTTCTTGTGTACTCAGAGGAGGAGGGTTCCCTAGCCAGCACACCAGAATCTTTAGCTAGGTTCTCTGAATATTAGCCTGATTCTGAATAAGTAAAATACGTGTAGTGTGTTGACTTTTTATTGTACCTTTGCCTTAATAAAATGTTTTGGAAAACAATTACATTTTGAGAACTATCAGTTACCCAGCTTTTAATCCATTTAATGTGTGCCATGTTCATTTTATATTGTTATAGTTTAATTAAAATGTTGTGTGGTACCACAGCCTTACAGAAGTCTATTACATCAACACTATTATCTTCATCAACCAAACTTGCAATCTCATCAAAAAAAGATATCAATTTAGTTTGACAAGATCTATTATAAACCCATGTTGATATGCATTATTACCCTCCTTTAATTCTTTATTAACTGAATGCCACACCAGACACACAGTTATCTTGCCTGGGATCAAAGTCAGACTGATAGGCCTATAATGACCCACATCATTCTGTTTATCTTTTTAAAATACTGGCACAACATTAGCTTTCTTCCAGTCTTCTGAAACTTACCCAGTGTCCCAAGATTTATTGAAAAATTAATCTTAACAATCCTGCAAGCTCTCCAGACAGCCCTTTTAAAACTCTTGGATGCAAGTTATATGGACCTGTTGTCTAACATTTAGTAGCTGCTGTTTAACATTCTACTCAGATACTAGTGGAACAGAAAGAATGTTATCATCATCGATATGACTACATCATAGGTTTCCCCCCCAAATACAGAACAGACATATTTATTGGACACTTTGACTTTTCTGCATTATTATTGATAATTCTACCATTTCCATCTAGCAATCCACCAATACCACTACAGTAACTCCTCACTTGAAGTCATCCCAGTTAACGTTGTTTTGTTGTTATGCTGCTGATCAATTAGAGAACATGCTTGTTTAAAGTTGGGCAATGCTCCCTTATAACGTTTGGCAGCCACCTGCTTCGTCCACTGCTTGCAGAAAGAGCAGCCCTTTGGAGCTAGCTGGTGGGGGCTTGGAACCAGGGTGGACCGGCAGCCCCTCATCAGCTCCCCGCTCCCCTAAGTTCCCTGTGCGGCAGCCACCCAGCAGGATATCAATTGCCGGCAGTTCAGCTGTCTCTCCCCTCACTGCCATCTGCTGCTCCTGTCCTCTGCCTTGGAACTGCTCCCGGGAGCTTCCTGCTTGCTGTGCAAGGGGGAGTGTGTGCTAATGTCAGGGTGTCCTCTTATCCCCTGCTCCTGCCTCCCGCTTACCCCATCTCCATAGAGTAGGGGGGGACATGGGAGGGAGCTTTCTGGCAGCAGCGGCTGTCTCAACTTGCTGATCTTAAAAAGCCAACGTACTTAGAGTGTGGTCTGCGTACTTAAAGGGGCTCTCTCTTACACAGGGTGTGAATCTGTCTGCCATGCTGTCTCCCTTCCCTCCATTTGTGCTGCCTTGTAGAGTATGAGGCTACATTAACAACGTGTTAACCCTTGAGGGTTCAGCCGAGTGCTAGTTAAGAACATAAGAACATAACACATACTGGGTCAGACCAAAGGTCCATCAAACCCAGTATCCTGTTCTCTGACAGTGGCCAATGGCAGGTGCCCCAAACGGTATGAACAGACAGGTTATCATCAAGTGATCCATGCCCTGTCACCCAATCCCAGCTTCTGGCTAGGGACACCATTCCTGCCCATCCTGGCTAATAGCCATTGATGGACCTATCTTCCATGAATCTATCTAGCTCCCTTTTGAACCCCGTTATAGTATTGGCCTTCACAACACCCTCTGGCAAGGAGTTCCAGAGGTTGACAGTGCGTTGCGTGAAAAAATACTTTGGGTTTGTTTTAAACCTGCTGCCCATTAATTTCATTTGGTGGCCCCTAGTTCCTATATTATAGGAACAAGTAAATAGCTTTTCCTTATTCACTTTCTCCATACCACTCATGATTTTATATACCTCTTTCATATCCCCCCTTAGTCTCCTCTTTTCCAAGCTGAAAAGTCCTAGCCTCTTTAATCTCTCCTCAGATGGGACCCATTCCAAACCCCTAATCATTTTAGTTGCCCTTCTCTGAACCTTTTCTAACACCAGTGTATCTTTTTTGAGATGAAGAGACCACATCTGTACGCAGTATTCAAGATGAGGGCGTACCATGGATTTATATAATGGCAATAAGATAGTCTCCATCTTATTCTCTATCCCTTTTTTAATGATTCCTAACATCCTGTTTGCTTTTTTGACTGCCGCTGCACACCGCGTGGACGTTTTCAGAGAACTATCCACAATGACTCCAAGATCTCTTTCCTGATTAGCTGTAGCTAAATTAGCTCCCATGATATCGTATGTATAGTTGGGGTTATTTTTTCCAATGTGAAAACTGCAATCTATTGGGGCAATATACTGAATTTCAAGGTGCCTATAAATATTTATATATTTGTACTGAATGAATGCCATATTTGTAAATCAATAGTAACTCCTCAGTGTGTGTATGTAAATACACCCATACACATGACATGTACACATGTGTACACACAAGTTGGACAGGTATTTGGTAGAAAAAAATATCCTAAAGCAGGAAAATAAAATGACAGGCAAGACAGGAACCCCCACCCCCAACACAACCTAACAATCAGTCTCATATACACAAGTACACCCTGGTCAAGTCAAAGGAAATTATGTCCATGTACTTATGAGAAGAATTTGGCCAACTGAAAGAAAACAGCATGATTCGTCACCACATGGCTCCAGTTTTATGCTAGTGTAACTTCAGTGGAATAACACAGTGGTAAATCAGGCCCTAGTTTTAAAATATAATATTAAGGTTATGACACAAACCAACAAAGCCAAGGAAGTTTGCTTTTCATAGTTGATGCCTATCTTTAATTCATCTCACATTTCTCAAGAAATATCAACTGCAAGCACAGAGACTAGTGACTTGTTGAAGGCCACTTAGGGAGCCAGCATCAGAACAAGGATTAGGCTCTTTTTTTTTAATCACAGGAATGTTTCATTAGGTTATTAAGTATGGTATTTTCAGGTAATTCTGAAACTAAAAGAACTAAAATGAATTGTTTTACCAAACCTAGCTACAAGTGCACAGAAGAAACACTTAAGGCTTCCAAATTTTCCACTGAAATAATTCTGTTACCAAACAGCACATTCATTTTGAAGTAACCTGATAAAATGCATATGTCAGAAAGTCAAGCTTTTTAAGCTGTGGGCAAAAACCACCTTTTCCCCCAATTACAGTTTAATAATTCTGTGGGAATGTAAGTTTTACACAAGAAACTCTTTCAGACTTGAGCAGAAGACAGACTTTCATTTTGGGCACAGGGGTCACAAGACAGAGAATGCACTGTGCTTTGCCAGGAATTGTTAAATCTAAATAAAATCTTGTTTGTCCTTCATCCTGAGCTCTTAACATTGCTTGTAATTAGCCTCATTATTAAAAGCAGTTTTTTATTTTAGGTGCTGTAATAATGAAATTAACTTAGCTTGTGACATCTTTTCCTACACTGTGTATCAAAATATCAACATTTGATTGGCTTCATTTTGACCTACAGTAAGCAACTGAAAATATCCATAGTTTGTTTCTTTTATACAAATTAAATCGTATTTCTTTTAACACATGCTAAAATCTGCTGAACTAAAATGATTCAACCCCCTCACATAAGAGTGAATTTTCTTTCTATAGCCCTTCTTTCATTAAGATGTAGAAAAGAAATTCAAAGTTTTGAATAACATTGCTGAAGTTTTAGGGGCTGATCCTCAGCTGGTGTGAACTATCATAGCTCCATGGACTTCAGTGGCACTATGACAATTTACACCAGCTGAGGCTCCACCCCTTAATTAGCACACTAGGACAGAATTGCAGTGAAAGAGTATATACTGAATTACTGAGAGTTCAGTCACAATATGTACTTTAAGGGACTAAAATTATCCTACTATAAATCTAACTGACTTTACAGCAAAAACTAGTAAATTATCTTGGGGGTTAATATAGCCAGGTGCTGAGCACCTTCAATTTCCACAGATCACAGTGTATTTCTCAAAGAAAGCCACTCATCTCACCATTAAAGGGAAATGCCCAATGATTTTAGAAATTAAACTACTTGATACCAGTACTCTAATCTGCTTGCGTTTTGTACTTCATTCTAGACTAAAACATAGAATCATGCATTCGGTCACACATCAATTTCCCCCTCTAAATAGGCACATATTAATACTAAAAGTTAGACTCTAGGAATTATTTTGGGGAAGTTCTATGGCCCGTGTTCTACAGGAGGTCAGACTAGATGATCACAATGATTCCTTCTGGCTTTGGAATCTGTGAATCAATGAACACTGAAAAAGCTGTATTTCATTATGGAAGAAGTTCACCACTACAGCATATGGCCAGCTGCTCAACCACTTAAATTTTACCACAGAGTCCTATTTTGAGGGTTTAAATGAGATCTTTAATGATCTTTTGCTTACACTCTGCAAAGGGTGAATTTCCTCTTACATGTCCATCTTTCAGCCAGTAACAGTTCCATGCAACATTCCCTCCTTGCACACATATTTTTATACCCAGGAATAGTGTGGGGGATGTGGATATGAACGGCCATTCTTGATCAAGATGTTCCCACACTAAAAAGCATGGACCATGCTCAATGGGCCCAAAGCACCAATCCTGGGATGCCACAATCTCTAGCTCCACTTACATAGTGCCTGTGGAATAGTCCCTATGAGAGATTTGGACAGCTAGGACTAGAGATTTCCTGCCTATGGATTTCCTAGCATTAACAAGGCACAAAAAATGGCCAGAGGTTGGTCACAAGGAGATAAAAGCATGGTAATTAATACTCCTAGTCATACTCATATAAAGGGTGAATAAAATACATAGATTTAGAAGAATCCGACGAAGTGGGTATTCACCCACGAAAGCTCATGCTCCAAAACGTCTGTTAGTCTATAAGGTGCCACAGGACTCTTTGCTACTTTTATAGATTTAGAAGAAATACATTTAAAACGGGCATAAGCAAACTGAAGATGCATTAATTTAATTTCTGTGAAGGGGTTTATATAATATATATAATTGAGCGAATACATTATTATTTTTGGAAGTAGCGTATGTCTTTTCTAAAGCTAATATTTGCTGTTCAGAAACAAATTGCTGGCCAAGACAAATTCCTGTAGACTAGACTAGACCATTTGCTAAGAAGCAGACCAGCCTGCAGTACAGTCAACAAGATTTTAGTGAACTCATGTGTTACTTCTTTTAAATTAGATATATACAGTATCAGTTTGCCAGCAGCACAACATGAAAATAGTTCCTCTCCTGAAGGCTTGTAGACAGATGTAATATCCTGTGGAAAGGACATTTTTTATTTTTACATAAATTTAGGAGAAGGGGGATGAAAATTGGGATTATGATGCAGAGTCACTTCTGTGGCCCCATAATAACTAAAACCAAAACAACAACATGGTCACAACTAATCTGTAATCCAATTGAAGAAAGTACATTAAGTAAAATATGCCTATGTATAGATAAATTTAGTGAGTTGTGACTGAAAAAGATTTAGTATTCATTATTTGTATTATAGTAATGTCTAGAGGCCCCAACTGAGACTGGGCCCAATTGTGCTAGGTGCTATTCAAACACAGTGAGAGACAGTGCCTGCTGCAAAGAGCATTTGATCTAAACAGGCAAGACAGAGGGGAAATGGAAGCACAAAAATGTGAAGTGATGTACCCAAGGTCACACATTTTTTGACTCCCAGTCCTGCCATCTACCAGACCATGCTGCTACCAACTATGGGTGAGAGGTTTCTGGAACCAACCTGCTCATTCACTTTAGTATGAAAAGGAACCTTGTTGCTTAAGGCTAGAAAAACGTCAGGTAACTTTCCAGCTTGCTGTTTTTCATTTTCATGCACTCTATGCCTCTGAACATCTTGAAATGCCAAAATACCATGGAAAAGGTGGTTCTTGCTTTCACTGGGACAAAAAACACTTTAGGGAGTGTCAGATATTTCATGGGAAAGGCTAGAAATCTTGCAGAAACAGTTTAACCTTGTATAGCCAATGGCTTAACATATACATTTGAACTTGTGGTGCATCCCCAAACCAAATCATGGCAGTGTCTGGTCTTTAGCTATAATCAGTACCTCATTAGCTTGGTAGAGAAATCATTTTTGAAACTGTCCTTCTCAGCGAAGAGAGTTAAAACTACAAATATGGCTAGTTGGCAAACTTTTATGTAACTATTTTTTGTTGCATCTGCAGTTCAAATTTTGCTACTGAGGTTCTAATATTGGGGAAATACTAAACAAAGAATAGCAATGTCAATGAAAACAAGCAGCAGAGTTCTGAATTTATGCTTCCAAGCTATTAAGTGCATGAAGGAGGGTACAGCTGCCAGATAGCTATAAAGGCCTGTCTTATTTGAAACCTCTGGATGTAAACATTAAAATGTCATCAGAGAAAAGATCTTATTCTGCAACTCACTATGGCATCATCCACAGATGGTTTTGCACTGGATGCTGTCAGCTGTCAGCCCCTGCTGATCTGCAACTCTGGTGTTAACTGAGCATTATGCACATCTGTTGCTTTCATTGTTCAGTACCATATATCAGATACAGATTTCAACAAGAGTGCCACTTGTATGTGTCAACATGAAACATTACTTCATCGGAAACAAATTGATACATTCAGGGAGCACAGGAGGCTCTCAAAGAGAACATCTCCAGAGGAAAAATATGTCCCAAGTACCACAAACTTACATGCTAACAATCTGTGTCTATGGTATAAATTCAGTGTAATATCATCTGTGCCAAGCTTGACAGAGGACACATAACATGACTTTACTTGGGGTAAACAAAGGTCAGAAAGTCTTTCACGTCACCTTATAGGAAAGAGTACCTCCCCCCCAACCTCCAAATGAGTAATAAGCAGGATTGCATGAATCATCTCAGTGTGATGTCAGTTTTCCAGTGGTTTATAACTCAATGTGAAACACACAGGCACAATGTTTTAGTATGTGAGGACCTGAAACACTATAAAATAAAAACAAAATAGTATAAAAATACAAAATTAGTTTGGCTTTCTTAGCCGGGGGGAAAGGGGGGGGGAAGAGATTTCCTGGTTTAAATTGTTTTGTTTTGTATTATTTACAGGCCAATCACTTAGAGAAGTGATTCCCAACAACTGATCCACACACCACTTCTGTTTGTGTGTGCACACATGCCCAATGCTCTCAGAGCACTGCTTGTCTGTCTCCCGTTCATATCTACATTTGACCCTAAACACCAGACTTATGGGGTTAGAAGACCATAACATCATCATACCAAAACATTTGATCACATTACTACAACAACCTATTTATACAGTGCCATAAGTGTGCAGGGTGCTTTAAAGAACAAATCAAAGTTAAGTTTCTGCCCAGAGACATTCACAGTAATTCAGATATAATGTAACTGGGGATGGAGAGGCATGTGAGTACAAGGGTTACAATAGCAGATTGTAAATGGGCCGGCAGCTGTGTCTCGCAAGCTCCCCCCTGGTTGAGTGCCTGCAGTCTCAGTTTGTGGTGCTGTATCAGAGTGCCACCCACCTCTTGTGAGCGCCCTCCCTTGGTCGATGGCTTCTTTGGTGGGGCTTCAGTGATTCAGCCCTCTACCCGAGTCACTGTAGGTGGAACAGAATAACCCCCTTCTGGGGTATACAGTCTTTATCCTCTCCCGGCCCTTGAATGGGGCCATACCCCCAGCAGTAGCGCCAGAACTGGGGGAGGCCAGAGGGGCTGCCTTCTTCCTCTCTCCTCTTCCCCCCTGAGGCCCCAACCCCCATCCAAGCCAGCATGGAGCCTGGCTGGGGAACATGGTCTGTTGTGGGAGCCAGGCGGACCCTCCCCCTGCCCATGGTGCGGGGAGGCTGAGAGCAGCCTCCAACCAGAGTCCTGCCTGGCCCAGGGCAGGTGGAGGATCTGCAACTCTGCACCAGCTCACCACAGCTGCCCACATGGCTCTCCCTGATCCAGCTCTGTCCGGGAAGGGGGTGAGGATCCTCAGAGCCACAGCCTGGCCATGATAAGAGCCAGGCACACAGCTGTAGGGCGCCGTGGACCCTCCATCTGCCCTGGGCGAGGGGCCCGTGGACACCTCTCTGCAGGCCCTCTGCACCGCAAGCAGGTAGAGGATCTGCTGCGGCTTCCCACAGCGGCCTGTGCAGCTCTTATCATGGCTGGCCTGCAGCTTCAAAGCCCCCCCCCTGGCCAGAGCCAGGTCAGGGAGAGCTGCGTGGGCAGCTGTGGGGAGCCTGGGTCCCTCCATCTGCCCTGGGCTCCCCACAGCTCCCACCACTTCTGGGAAGGCTCCGACACCCTTCACCCCCAAGACTTCCTCCCTGGAGACACTGTCTTCCTGGAGCCCTCTCTGGGTTCAGTCCTTGCTCAGTCCCTGCAGCCAGGGGCAGGAGATCATTCATAGCTCTCCTGGTCCCTGCCCACATTGAGCTGTCCGTGGCCCTGCTGCTCTTCCAGCCAGCCAGGAACACAGTTCTTGCTCTTCCACCTCCAGGCAGCAACTGATTGACTCTTGTCTCTGCTGCTACTTATTATATGGCCCTCCTGGCCCTGACTGGCTGCTCCTGCAGCTCCTTTGATTGGCTTTCCCTGCAGCCAATCTAGGCCACTTGGAGAACTTCTCTTCTGCTCCTCTCTGGGACAGGGTATGGTAGGACCCTGAAGCCACCCTGTCACACAGATCATGAATAAGGCTACATTTTAGTCACGGGTATTTTTAAGTAAAAGTCATGGACAGGTCATGGGTAGTAAACAAAAATTCACGTCCAGTGACTTGTCCATGACTTTTACTATATACACCTAACTAAAACTTGGACGGGGGGCTTTGGGTGCTCTGGGGAGGATGGTCCGGGGGCACTGCAGGTGGTGGGGAAGGTGGTCTGGGACCATGCTGCTGCTGGAGGGAGGGGCTGGGGGATAGGCAGCAGCGCGTGGCCCAGGGCCTCTGCTGGTGCTGGAGGGTGGGGTTTGGTGGGGCTGGCAGGGGCTACCTACCCGTCCCTGAAGCTCTTAGGCAGCAGAGGAGTCAGGGGGCTCTGTGCACTGCTCCCAGTTCTGCCACAAGCGGCGGCTGCACAGCTCCCATTGGCCGGGAACTGCAGCCAATGGGAGCTGCGAGGTCGGGGCCTGTGGGCGCAGGCAGCGCATGGGGCCCCCTGGTCCCTCCTCCACCTAGGAGCTGCAGGGCCCATGCCACTGGGAGTCGGGGGACCCTCCCCGCCCAAGGTAAGCACCCCCACACACACACTCCCATGCCCCTAGCTCTGGGCCCCCTCCCACACACTCAAATTCTGTTGCTGGCCCAGGGGCTGTCCGGCTCAGGCAGCCCCTGAGCCAGCACCAACCACTGCAGAAGTCAGAGAGATCACGGAAATCTGTTATTTCTGTGAACTCCATGACAGACTCGAAGCCTTAATCATGAGATATGTGCACTTATTGTTAATTTAATTTTTATATATATGATACATACACCTCTACCTCAATATAACGCGACCCAATATAACATGAATTCGGATATAACGCGGTAAAGCAGTGCTCCCGGGAGGCAGGGCTGCACACTCCAGTGGATCAAAGCAAGTTAGATATAACGCGGTTTCATCTATAACGCGGTAAGATTTTTTGGCTCCCGAGGACAGCGTTATATCGAGGTAGAGGTGTATATTGGGTTTTTCATGTTTTTATAAATATATATTAAGAACTGAGGGTGAAATACTCAGAGATGCCAAGGACCTACCACACTTTTACTTGCAATGGGGCTGTGTTGAGGGAGGTTAGGTGGAGGAGTCATGTGGGGTGTCTCACTTTAGGGGGTTGTTTAGTTGGTCAGGGAGGGGGCTGCAGAATCCAGGCTTATATGGATCTAGTGCCACCAAACCCTGCTTAGTCGGTACTGAAGGCACAGATGCTGTTATTCAAGTCAATGGGCTCGAACAGTAACTCTGGTGATGCTGTGTGGCAGCCCAGCATTTTGGTATGTGTATGAATTCCATCTCCTTTTCCATGCTTATTTCCTTGCACAAAAGTCTGTCTAATTGGGTTTTATGCAGAGGGGGTGTATTTCACCTAGGAGGAGTAATATCAGGCAGAAGCAGAGTTAATATAATGTTCTTTAAAAAGGCTAAAGTCTCGAAAAAGCTTTAATCAGAGACACACTAACCAAATGCCATTGTGCCCTTTCTCCCCCTTTCCACATAGTATGATGGAGCATCAACTAGAGCTACGAACTCCATAGCTTCTTCTGTGCATGCCACCAATTTGTGACAAGTTGAAAAATATTATGGTAAGGTTGTAGCCCCTCTATACTTAAGACTGCAGCTCAATGTCCATTGTAAACCCCATTTGGTCCCAAAATTGGTACCTATGGCCTGTGGCCAACCAATATAAGTCTTCAGTAATGTGTCATAATAATCATATTCTCTTGTGTTGTAAGGCTTCTCTATACACGGGTATATAACCATTACTAGGAAATACACATCTTAATCCCTGTGCATCAAGAAGATGGTGTATCCTGCAGAGGGACTCTCAACTACTTTTATATTTTCCTCTGAGGAAATGTCCACCCCTTGAAAGAGAGCCTATGTGAACGTTAAAAGCTTTAGATAAATACAGCCGCTCTATCCAAACATGCTGAAGGAATTAGGAATCTATTATTTCCATACTACTATCAAATAATGAATATGTATTTATGTTTTTCCTCACATCCCCCAAAGCTCAGACTAACTTCAGTGACTTTTCAATATCTAAAATATAAATAGTGGTTTGTGCAAAACAGCAGCAACAACAAGCAAGCTAATAATGATCTCCACTTCTCTCAGAAAACAAAATGACAACTGTGGAGTTTTTATATTGCCTATTTTCCCTTTCATTTCATTTCATTACAAATTTCAATTATGAGTAGTAATTTGTAAATAAACACAGTTAATTAAAAGCCATTACAATCTAGCATATTTCTAAGCCACTGCAAACTTTAGTACTTAAAATTAGCTTTGCTTTGAAGTTTTCTGACTTTATACTGTATACTTTAAAATAAGGATATAGTTACAACTGGTAGGTCTTATAAACAACAGTATGTAGGAAAGCTACAAAAAGTAGTTTTTCTTTAGAAACTCCACAAGGAAAGAAGCAAAGCTAAGGTCTTAAGAAAATTAGTAGCAATGCAATAAGAAGTGAGCTATATTTACACAAGTGTAAAAAACCATCCAAATATTTGCTAGCTTTATAAACAAATTTATAATCTTAATGGTCCTTACCTGATACAGAGACTGTATGTGACCTTACTCCTTGCTTCTCATTGTTGGCCAGCCTGTAAAATAAAGGTTTAAATCGGTGAATGCTGTACATTCTTCACGGTTGAATAGACTGTGAATTCATTCTAACAGGGCACCTACTGTAATTAGTAGAGCCAATCCATTGCCATAGCGACAAATTTTGAGGGGGGAGAAAATTAAAAGAGGAATGTACCATTTTAAGTTTACCCGGGGGAATGCTTTAAGAAGCCCATTTAAAAAAAGCACAGAAATTCATTATGACATAAGCATAGTTCAAGAAAAGCTTGTTTTTAACAAGTTTGACCAAACAAATTTTAATAATACATGTCCATAAACATAAACCAGGATCCGTTTGTTTACCCAATTCCATAGTATGTCCACTTATTTAATTACATATTGGAAACTTAAAATGAAAACAGTATTTTAAACTTAGTCAAGTTGACTTATTTGATAACTTGTCCCTTAAATATCCTCTCTGCAACATACTTTGGGTCAGAAAGACTAGGTAACTACTGTAAGCCAAAATATAATTTAAAGCAGAGTGATGGATTACCTTGGTTTATTCTGCAATTTGTTGTGTATCCTTTTGGCAGAAATAATTGGCTTTTTGTCTAAAATGTGATTTATTTATGTACAACTGAATAAACAGTTTTCAATGATTTTCTATGTCAGGTAAATAACTGTGACTAATTAAAATTGCATTTATCAGTCTACTAAACATCAACAGTAAAAGAAACACTCAAGTTAGCTGTTTCAGTAAATTATTATATTTTCTTTTTACAACGGAAGAATAAAAGAATCATGCACTCTTCATTTATGAAACAGAAATCTGATCTGCCAAAGGAAAGCCTTTCCAGATGCAAGATGTGTTGCCTAAAACTTATGAATATTTGACCCAAGAACTGTCTGCAACAGACATACTAAGAGCATATATAGTACCTGTAATACAACAGCATGGAATGTGCAAAATTACATTTTAACTCTCTGTTACCAATAGAAGCTCTTCTGGAAAACTGTTATTTCATCACAGAAGGCGTAGCAGCTGAAAAACTTTCAATAAAAAACGAATGCATTTAAAAATTCATTATTTCCTACTTATTTTCCTACTTATCCTCTGTATCCATTTTATGTAAAAATATTTTTATTTTATCATCTCATGCATTACCCCTCTGAATAACCACACAGTCTGATTGATTTTACCCTTATCCTTCCTTTCCTCCAATCTTGTTGCCCCCTTTGCTGCAGCATGACTAATATTAGGCAAGCTGCTTCTCAGGCCTGGTCTACACTAGGAGTTTATGTCGAATTTAGCAGCGTTAATTCGACTTAACCGTGCACCCGTCCACACCAGGAAGCTAATTAGTTCAACTTAGAGGGCTCTTTAGTTCGAATTCTGTACTCCTCCCCGACGAGGGGAGTAGCGCTAAATTCGACATGGCTATGTCGAATTAGGCTATGTGTGGACGGAAATCGACCTTAGTAGCTCCGGAAGCTATCCCACAGTGCACTACTCTGTTGACGCTCTGGACAGCAGTCCGAGCTTGGATGTTCTGACCAGCCACACAGGAAATGCCCAGGGAAAATTTGACACGCTCCGGCGCCTTGTGGATGTTCTGCAGGACCGCAGGCAGGAGGACAGAGCCCCCCTGCACTGTATCTGCAACCGCCCTCCCCCGGCACAAAGTCCCAAACCCCCCTCACCCAAAGTAACAAGAAGGCGGGGCGACAGGGGCCGTGAAAACTGTCACTGCACCCCTGCAGAGTGCACAAATACAAGAAGGCTCTCATTCCCTAAATGTTGAGAAGTCCTTCCCTTCCTGGCTCACCGAAGCCCCAATCCCAGTTTCATCCCCTAACTGTGTAGTTGATTATTAAAAGTAGTTTGCTGTTCATTACTATTTCCGTCAAGTTTTTCTACAGAAGACTGTCTGTGAAGGGGGGGGGGAAGGGGGTTGTTAATTGCATAGGACAGTCACCTTTACCAGGGTACAGACACAGGGGCAGGATCAACAGCAGGTCACACACACAGTGCAGTCAGTAGGCACCCTGGTCAGTCTGGGAGGTGTTTTCCATGTTCTGTGTGGATGGGGGGTACGTGACTTTGTGGCATGGGAGGACGGTTACAGAACTTATGCAGCGGTCCTTGTCCCAGACCACAGAGCCACGCAGCAGGGGAATCTGTAACCGTCCTCCCCCGCCACAAGGTCACGTAGCCCCCGCACACAGAGTCCCGAAAAGGAGGGATGGCAGGCTCCGTTGAAACAACCAGTCCGGCACTGCAGACCGCTCTAGGAGCAGGAGCCTATCATTCCTCGAGTGTAGAAGCGGTGTTAACATCACTGCACACCCTACCCCCACAGTCTGCGTCCCTGTTTCAACCCTTTAACGCGAATTCATTAATAAAGAAAACATTGTTAATTAACAATGTTCCATTGACTTTATTTTTAAACGTGTGTTGGAAGGGGGGAAACGTGGTGAACAGGGTATGTAACCGCAGAAGAAAGTCAACAGTAACTGAAGCAGGGGCAGGTTCAGCTTCTCTGTAAAGAAACTGAACAGTCACAGGTTACCCTGCTCTCTGAGGAACCTAGCTTTCAAAGCCTCCCGGATGCACAGCGCTTCCCGCTGGGCTCTTCTAATTGCACGGCTGTCTGGCTGAGCGTAATCAGCAGCCAGGCGATTTGCCTCAACCTCCCATCCCGCCATAAAGGTCTCCCCCTTGCTCTCACAGAGATTGTGGAGCACACAGCAAGCTGCAATAGCAATGGGGATATTGTTTTCGCTGAGATCCGAGTGAGTCAGTAAGCTCCTCCATCTCCCCTTGAGATGTCCGAAAGCACGTTGAATGATGACAGTTACCCAAGACCACCCTCGACACATTTTCCCCCCCAGCATGTATTGTGGGGAAATCCCAGAATTCAAATGGGCAGCGGGGACTGCGGGAACTGTGGGATAGCTTCCCACAGTGCACCACTTCCAATGTCGACGCTTGCCCCGTTATTGTGGACTCACAAAGTCGAATTAGTGTCCTTAGTGTGGACACACAAATTCGACTTTGTAAGGTTGATTCCACAAATTCGAATTATGTTAAATCGAACTAATCTAGTAGTGTAGACATACCCTCAGAGGTGGCCCCCCTACTCTCATGTGGAAATCCAGTAAAACCAATGGGTCTTTACCATGAATAGATGATCATAACGATTAACTGCTGTGCTTCATTTTCATGCAGAGACACACCTTCTTCTCTTGTAGGAAAGAGATCACTTTGGTTTACCCATATGTTCAGCTTAATAAATTACAACTGAAATGTACAGATGAGCAATTTTTTCTGAAGTTCTTACTTCATAGATACACTAGTTCAGGAAAATACTGAAGCATGTGCTTATTAATGGGGATGCTTTTGTAAACTGGTGCCTTAAACTGTAAATAACGTATGCAGCATTGCAGTTCTTAATTTGTAATGAAAGAGGCGGCAGGGCTCAAGCAATTTTTTTACTTTCATAACTGACGTGGCAAGCCCAGAGGTGCCAGGGCTCAGAATTGCCACGCCAAGAGGTGCCGGGGTTTAGATTTGGCAGCCCAGGCACAAATTAAGCACTGCAGCATTGTCATAGTTATGCTGGTCCCAGGATATTAGTGAGACAAAGTGGGTGAGGTAATATCTTTCATTGGACCAACTTTGGTTGGTGAGAGAGACTCTAAAGCTTGTCTCTCTCACCAACAGAAATCAGTCCAATAAAAAAAATGGTAAATAATAGTATTTTTACCTACAGTCTGCTTTAAAACGTCAGGCTTGCTTTTGGAGAATCACTGATTTTCTCCAAGTGCCAGGGATCAGATATGCAACCATACACTTTATACATCTGTGGGAACTGACATGTAATTTAGGTTGTGATTTTAAGTATTGTTAAAGAAAAAATGTTTTATTGAATCCGGTAAGAATAGAAATGTTTTCATGATTTAAAACAGAATCCCTATGAAAATAATTTTTTGTTGGGATTTAAGTATTTGCTTGTGATGTTTGTAACCCATATCCTGCAACACTGTGTTTATATCGGAGAATCAGAAACTGACTTAGGTATGTCTACACTGTACACTCCTTTCAGCAGCGGGTAGTGTACGGGTACTACATACCACCTAGCACAGATATAAATAGCAGTGTAGATGGTGAGGCACTGCTTACACAAGCAGAGTAAAGACATGCCTGAACCCTGTGGGTATGTACCCTACATGGCTCTCTGCTCGCCCAAGCTGCGCATCTTCCGTTTGCACTACTATTTTTAGCAGTGTAGTATCCTGAAGCTGGTTCCCTGCTGATGGAGGCTTTCCCCATCTCAGGGAGCTGCCAGAACCTTTCCCCACTGCCTCCCCACGTCAGAGCCTTTACTCACCACAGTGAAAGGCTCCGGCAGCAGGAAGCTGCCAGAGCCTTTCCCCTTTGCCTCCTCCTGCCAGAGCCTTTCATTTATACACGTAGCTACACACCACAGCGTGGGCACAACTTGCTTTTTACTGCGCCATGTAGCTACACACACCCTACATGCTACCATTAGAGATGTGTAGTACAGATGTAGCATTAGCCCTGGTCTACACGGTGGGAGGGAGGGGGGCAAATCGATCTAAGTTACGCAACTTCAGCTACGTTATGTCGACGTACTTAGATCGACTTACTGTGGTGTCTTCACCGTGGTGAGTAGACTGCTGCTGCTCCCCTGCTTACTCTGCCTGCGCCTCTTGCGGCGGTGGAATACAGGAGTCGATGGGAGAGCGCTTGAAGGTCGATTTATTGGGTCTAGAATAGACGCGATAAATCGATCCCCGCTGGATTGATCGCCGCCCGCCGATCCGGCGGGTAGTGAAGACATACCCTTAGAGTAATTTCATTCTCCAAGATGAGTGAAATCTTGACAGGATTTTTAATTATCAAAGGTAGTGTTAGAACACAGGCAAGGACAAACAGTTATTTTTATTCTAACAGGCTCCCTAGGCAAACAGTTATAGTTTGCTAAAAACAGCATTTTCAGGTATCCTTTTTTTGTAAATTTTCAGATTCAAGAGCTGGTACCTGGTTCTGCCTGCAATGGTCTGTGCTGTGCCTTGGCCTGAGACATCTCGCAATAGGTTGATTGGAGTGGGATGCTGACAACTGGATTTTTCCAGAATGAGCAGCCCAGCATGATGTCCAAGATCACAACATGGGGGTTGTGGAAGGTTTCCCAGTGAAGACATTAGGGCTTGGTACAAAGCCTATGAGTTTTTCCACTGAGTTCAAAGGGCTTTGGATCAGCGCCTAAAATCTTATCTAACTGTGTCTGGGGCAGGATGCATGATGATGGATAGTTCCTTCATGTTTCAGTTTAATGCTGAAAAAAAGTGACTCTGTAGTTGTACATAACTCAATTCATTCTAAACTTGAGCTCTCCTAAAAGTGGGTTTTGGTGCATAAGCTTTTCATGCTTAAGACAGGCAGACAGGTGACCAAAACAATTCATATGTTAGAATGGATTAAGGATAAGGGTCAACAAGCAGAAGGTTGACAGGCAGTAATGGGGCTTTGCTCACTTGTTTTTCTTAATGTTTTTCCTTGACTTGTGTAAATTGTAGTTTCCAAAAAGCATCCTCACATGCAAAGACGGGCAACCAACTTCAGGATGAGACTGCAGATAGGCTTTGGGGTGGACCTTCCCCTCTCATTTTGGCACATAATTAGTGGTTTAACCTATTGTCAGCCTTGCCTGATGAGCAAGTGGCTAAAAATACCTCTGATCCTGGTTGCTCACCTGGGAGAGAATGATCTAGTGAATGGAGTGGGTTTGTCAGTACAGGTCAAGTGGGTCTTGAAGTTGCTACAGCAGAGTTTCCCCCATACAACAATTGGTGTGTTATGAAATGCAGCCCCAAGGACAAAACAAGCATACCTAGGAGATGTTAAACACTTGTCTGGCACTGGGTGGAAGTGGAAGGAAAGTGAGTCTCAATACCACTTCATTTAGAATTTCTAGGTTCTGGTGGCAGAAAGTCCCACCCTGTCTTGGACACAGGATGGCTGCCTAGCACTGGTCAGAGATATTAGCATCTATTTGTCTGACACAGATTGGCATTCTCTACAGCTCCACAGTCATGGCTGGAACAGTATTTAGCTACCCACCTTGGCATTTATTTATTTTTTGGTATTTTAACAGGCTACAAAATTAAGGTGCATTTTTATATTACTGATATTATTTATTATTTGTCTTACAATAGTGCCTCAAGGACCCAGCTGAGACTAAGCCCCATTGTGATCGGTACTGTACACATAGGAAGAGACAGTTCCAGTCCCAAAGAGCTTACAATCTCAATAGATAGGATGACCAATGGTTGGAGAATGGAAACATTACTTCTATTTCACAGATCCAGCATTGAGACAGAGAGAGATTAAGCCCCCAATTCAGCAAGGTACTCAAACACTTAACTACTCACGTGCTTAAATTTATGCACATGTTTAGAATACCTGATTTCCTGAATCCCATTCCAGTGCTTTAAACAAAAGATTGCCCTTCCTCTTAATCAAGTCTTATCCATGGTGGTTAACACTTTTTCCTTAGATCTTATATTGAATACCATTTGTATGCTTTACATCACCTGTCACTTATTTAAATTACATGGTCTCATATGACTACACATTATTCTTGTATTTGCCCAAAGCAACAATAAAAATGAAATATATATTTAAAAAACCTAGGGCAGGGGCGGGCAAACTTTTTGGCCTGAGGGCCGCATCGGGTTTTGGAAATTGTATGGAGGGCCGTTTAGGGGAGGGGGTCATGGCCCGATCCTCCCCCTCTATCCACGCCCCGCCCCCCCCGGGACCCCGCCCCATTCACACACACCCCGCTCCCTGTCCCCTGACTGCCCCCCACTGCCCCATCCAACCCCTCTTCTCATTCCTGATGCCCCCACCCCCGGGACCCCTGCCCCATCCAACCACCCCTTCTCTCTGTCCCCTGACTGCCCCAGGAACCCCTTCCCCTGACTGCCCCCCGCCACCCCATCCAACCCCCCATCTTATTCCTAACTGCTCCCCCCCTCGGACCTCTGTCCCCATTCAACCCCGTTCCCCGCCCTCTGACTGCCCTGACCCCTATCCACACCCCCGCCCAACCCCCAAACTCCCTTGCCCTCTATCCAACCCCCCCGCTCCCTGCCCCCTTACCGCGCTGCCTGGAGCACTGGTGGCGCTACAGCCGAGCTGCCCGGCGGGAGCCAGCCATGCCGTCGCCACCGTGCAGCACAGAGCAGCGGGCCAGGCCAGGCTCTACAGCTGCGCTGCCCCAGGAGCTCACAACCCCGCCACCCAGAGGGTTGAGGCTGCGGGGGAGGAGGAACAGTAGGGGAGGGGTCAGGAGCTCAGGGGCCGCGCAGGAAGGGCCCGCGGGCCGTAGTTTGCCCATCTCTGACCTAGTGGGTCATTTACAAGAATCTCATCAAAACATTTTAGAACTCAAAACTGATGTTTCTTAATGACAAATTACAGGCAAAACTTACTTTGGTATTGATGGTAAAGCTCTTTCACCTTCTGCATAAAGAGAAAAAAACAAGGTTAATATTTTATTTACATATTATTGATGAAATTCTCTGTACAATATTTATACGCATAAAATCCTGTCTCATCATAATAGTCTCTCAGGGAAACGACCTACTGAATCGAAAGATCATTCTATATTCTTTTTACAACAGCATATCACACAATATTATCATCTTGTTAACAGGCTATACAGAACTTCTGGTTGAATCTCATCCATATCGTTTACAGTTTTTCCTCAGAACTTTAGCTGTTTTTTTCATTATTGAGAACAGAATTTAACTCAGCCAAATAATTGCAGAAAATGACAGTACTGTAATTCCTTCCTCTATTAATGAGCATTTTATTAGATACACCTAATACACTAGTATAGATGAAGAAGCTATTCAAAACTAATCTGAACCATCCTAATCAGTACATGAGAGATTGTATGAAGCATTATACTAGCTAATATAGCATTTTGTAATATGATTTATTATTTGGACTGTACAATAAAGTGACAGCACCTGCTCAATAGCTAAAGTTAAGTTATAATGATAACCTAAGTCCAATTTTCAAACTCTCCTCCCAACCTCTCCTAAAAGAAAATGTACTTCCTGAAAAGAATTTGCCCGCCCCTGCCCTAGGTTTTTAAAATATATATTTCAGGAAGAGGGGGAGGCGCAGAGCAGGTGCAGAGCAGTGCCGCAGGAAATCCAGGACAAATGCTATTCCAGAGTCATTCATCCCAGGAGCGGGACTTGAAATCATAGAATCATAGAATATCAGGGTTGGAAGGGACCTCAGAAGGTCATCCAGTCCAACCCCCTGCTCAAAGCAGGACTAACCCCCAACTAAATCATCCCAGCCAAGGCTTTGTCAAGCCTGACCTTAAAAATTTCTAAGGAAGGAGATTCCACCACCTCCCTAGGTAACCCATTACAGTGCTTCACCATCCTAGTGAAAAAGTTTTTCCTAATATCCAACCTAAACCTCTCCCACTGCAACTTGAGATTATTACTCCTTGTTCTGTCATCTGGTATCACTGAGAACAGTCTAGATCCATCCTCTTTGGAACCCTGTTTCAGGTAGTTGAAAGCAGCTATCAAATCCCCCCTCATTCATCTCTTCTCCAGACTAAATAATCCCAGTTCCCTCAGCCTCTCCTCATAAATCATTTTTGTTGCTCTCTGCTGGACTCTTTCCAATTTTTCCACATCCTTCTTGTAGTGTGGGGCCCAAAACTGGACACAGTACTCCAGATGAGGCCTCACCAATGCCGAATAGAGGGGAATGATCACATGCCTTGATCTGCTGGCAATGCTCCTACTTATACAGCCCAAAATGCTGTTAGCCTTCTTGGCAACAAGGGCACACTGTTGACTCATATCCAGCTTCTCATCCACTGTAACCCCTAGGTCCTTTTCTGCAGAACTGCTGACTAGCCACTTGGTCCCTAGTCTGTAGCAGTGCATGGGACTCTTCCGTTCTAAGTGCAGGACTCTGCACTTGTCCTTGTTGAATCTCATCAGATTTCTTTTGGCCCAATCCTCTAATCTGTCTAGGTCCCTCTGTATCCTATCCCTACCCTCCAGCGTACCCACTACTCCTCCCAGTTTAGTGTCATCTGCAAACTTGCTGAGGGTGCAATCCACGCTGTCCTCCAGATCATTAATGAAGATATTGAACAAAACCGGCCCCAGGACCGACCCTTGGGGCACTCCGCTTGAAACCGGCTGCCAAGTAGACATGGAGCCATTGATCACTACCCATTGAGCCCGATGAACTAGCCAGCTTTCTATCCATCTTATAGTCCATTTATCCAGCCCATACTTCTTTAACTTGCTGGCAAGAATACTGTGGGAGACTGTATCAAAAGCTTTGCTAAAGCCAAGGAATAACACGTCCACTGCTTTCCCCTCATCCACAGAGCCAGTTATCTCATCATAGAAGGCAATTAGGTTAGTCAGGCATGACTTGCCCTTGGTGAATCCATGCTGACTGTTCCTGATCACTTTCCTCTCCTCTAAGTGCTTCAGAATTGATTCCTTGAGGACCTACTCCATGATTTTTCCAGGGACTGAGGTGAGGCTGACTGCCCTGTAGTTCCCCGGATCCTCCTCCTTCCTTTTTTTAAAGACGGACACTACCATAGCCTTTTGGAGGTCATCTGGGACCTCCCGCAATCGCCATGGGTTTTCAAAGATAATGGCCAATGGCTCTGCAATCACATCCGCCAACTCCTTTAGCACTCTCAGATGCAGTGCATCCAGCTTTTCTAAATAGTCCTGAACCACTTCTTTCTCCACAAAGTGGTCACCTCCTCCCCATACTGTGCTGCCCAGTGCAGTAGTCTGGGAGCTGACCTTGTTCGTGAAGACAGAGGCAAAGAAAGCAGTATGTACATTAGCTTTTTCCACATCCTCTGTCACTAGGTTGCCTCCCCCATTCAGTAAGAGGACCACACTTTCCCTGACCTTCTTCTTGTTACTAACATACTGTAGAAACCCTTCTTGTTACTCTTAACATCCTTTGCTAGTTGCAACTCCAACTGTGATTTGGCCTTCCTGATTTCACTCCTGCATGCCTGAGCAATATATTTATACTCCTCCCTGGTCATTTGTCCAAGCTTCCACTTCTTGTAAGCTTCTTTTTTGTGATTAAGATCAGCAAGGATTTCACTGTTAAGGATTCCACCACCCTCCCCCAATATTCAGTTTAAAAGCCAGCTGTGCATAATAGACACATTAAAAGGTCTTTCAGGTATATTTGGATTTACCACAATTTAAACTTTATTTACATCAGAAATGAAATAATTTTCAAAGCAAACAAATGCTCTAATAAAATGCTTGTCAAAAGCATTACATAAGAAAGGCCATACTGTGTCAGATCAATGGTGTGTCTAGCCCAATACCTTGTCTTCTGACAGTGACCAATGCCAGGTGCTTCAGAGGGAATGAACAGAACATGTAATCATCAAGTGACCCATCCCCTGTCACCCATTCCCAGCTTCTGGCCAATAGAGGCTAGGCCAGGGACACTTCAGAGTATGGTTTTGCATCCCTGCCCATCCTGGCTAATGGCCATTGATGGACCTATCCTCCATGAACTTATCTAGTTTTTTTTTTTTTTGAACTCTGGTCCTGGCCTTCACAACATCCTCTGGCAAAGCATTCAACAAGTTGACTATCTGTTGTGTGAAGGAATATTTCCTTTTGTTTGTTTTAAACCTGCTGCCTATCAATTTCATTTGGTGACTCCTAGTTCTTGTGTCAGGAGTAAGTAACACTTCCTTATTTATTTTCTCCAAACCAGACATGATTTCATAGATCTCTATCATATCCCCCCCTTAATTGTTTCTTTTCCAACCTGAAAAGTCCCAGTTTTATTAATCTCTCCTCATATAGAAGCTGTTCCATACCCCTAATCATTTTTGCTGCCCTTTTCTGTTCCTTTTCCAATTCCAATATATCTTTTTTTGATATGGGGCAACCACATCTGCATGCAGTATTCAAGATGTGGGCATACCATGGATGTTATATAGAGGCAATATGATATTTTCTCTCTTATTATCTATCCCTTTACTAATCTTTCACAACATTTTGTTAGCCTTTTTGACTGCCACTGCACATTGAATGGATGTTTTCAGAGAACTATCCACAATGACTCCAAGATCTCTTTCTTGAGTGGTAACAGCTAATTTAGACCCCATCATTTTATATATATAGTTGGAATTATGTTTTCCAAACAATTAGTGTGATACAATAGATAAATGAGTTAGAAGATATTTTGCTATTCTGACAGCAGGATGAAAAAGTTCAATTAGTACTTGAAAATGAAATATTTCATATGACTGAATAATTAACACAATTATTTGGACAACTTTCCATCTTATTAAATTTTGATTTGAAGTATTTAAGATTGATTTTGATTTGATTATGATCTCTTCAGAAAGGAGACAAAGAGGAAATAATGTTTGAATATAAAGATTGGTTTTGGTATATAGGCATAACCAGCTACATGCTTCATCTATTTCTCCATAGTGTTTCAGAAAGAGTCTTTGAGAAGTTTGTTAATCAATGCAAAATTACTAAATTGATATAGTAGCTGAAAAATTCAGTCACAAGATTTAGATCAGGAAAGGCACCGGACTGCTGTAACCATTTAGTGCACCATATCATCAAGATGCTAACAACTTAGTTCAAATCTTCATATCTTTATAAAAGTCATTTAATTTACACTCTTCTTCCATAAATTATTAGGTTAGCCTATTTCACTTGATTTAGCAAAATATTTATGAAATAACAGGACAAATAAAAAGCAGAACTCTAAATTTTCAGGCTTTAAACAAAACTACTAATAGTGCTCTCTCAACAAATACAAATTTACAGCTTTTCAATAATTTATGCATAGTGAGACTGTTAATATCCCAAAGACATGGCTTTCTTCAGTGATCCAGAGTGATAATTTGTAAGAACCCTTGCCATAATGAGCCACAAGGAAAAAAAATGTTCAAACAAGAGAAAAGACTTATTGAGTTAGAAGCCAGAGCGGCTACAAAGATTTTTTTCTGGCATAGTTGATATAATCAAAGCTCATTTCAGTAGAAGGCTCTTGGAATTCTGCATCCAGGTTGGGGAAGAGCTCTCACTGTAGAAAGTTTTAATTAATACTTGATGAGGCTGAATATTGCCATGAGGTTTAAAAAAAAAAACCAACCTCAAAGAAAAAACATTAAAAAAAAACAGCTGATCTTACATGACTAGGAAATGGTGTAGGTCAGTTTGCATCAATGAATCCAGGCCTTTTTGAAGAAACTTGCCAAATATATATTCTATGTGAGGTATTCTTATGTTAGCATATCAAGAACAAACTTACATACAGTAAGCGAAGTACAGTAAGGCATGTTGTTTTAAGAATAGCCCCTTATCTGAATCATTCATTACTCATTTGTTTCAGCTAAGATATACTTACAAGTACATCACATAGATCAGTGCAAATCACTGTCACTCTTTCTAAAGTAAACTTTTATACTTGAGTATGCTTTTAAAGCTACAGCAATTTGAGGAAGAAAACATGGTCTGAAAAAAAATCTTTCTTGCACAGACGGTAACAGCTAAGGTATTACATGGTGCTTGCTGGCAGTTATACAGAAAAAGAGCGCGCCAATAAATCCCACAAAGTCTGTATCATTCTGATGCTTTAAAACCACTAAGGATCAGACTAAACACAGCATTTTTTCCCTTAGAAAGTATATGGTTTTATGGCTTCCAACTGGGGCTAAACCTAAATTAGACTATTTTGTGCTAGTATGTTAATCTCAAATTTAACCCAATGGGACTGTCAGTATCTGGATGACAGACACCCAAGAAACACTCAAGGTGTTAGTGGTGACTTAGTAGGCAACACTCTCCCCTCTTAGCTGTTACTGAACCAGCACGGTATGGGAGTGTGAAAAGCTGTTATGTTGTTGGAGGTATTGAGTTTCATTTGAGAGGTAGAACTGAGGCTTTGGCCAGTAGCTGTCACTAAGGATCCACTGAACTTTCTGCAAGTCTATTAATTTGTAAAGAGCTTGCAAGAGCGGTATTATCCCATTTCTTGGCCATATTTCTTTCCAGTAGCTCTAGTCTACCTACTGAAGTGTTCCCTATAGTGTCAATTTAGTTAAGTTTTTTCCTTCATTTCCTGTTCTATGCTATTGTGTTGTGATGCCACATGTAAAGTTGCAGCAAAGACATGGCTGCATTTGCATCACAGGTTATTATTTAACATTTATATTGGAGTAGCACCTAGAAGCCAACCACTGTAGGAAATGACAATCCTTGCCCTAAGGAGCTTACAATCTATAAGACAAGACATAACAAGTGGATGACACATACAAGCGGGTTAGGGTCGGGGGAGAAAAAGAAATGGGGAACATGGTGAAAAAATAATAGGATGAGTGCAATTCTTAGCCAACCAGAGGCAATAAATCACAACTCACCACCTGCCTACCCAGTATCAGGTTGCAGTTAACTGTAGGTATTTAGGAAGAGGTGAGTTTTGAGGACAGACTTTGAGAATATGGTGGCTGTTTTATGGACTTTGGCTGGGAGATTTTCTTCTTGTATGGGTGGCAGCATGGGAGAAAACACAGAGGGATTTGAGAGAGAAGCAGAAAATCAGAATATCAAGGATGCATTATTGGGAGAGTCAAATCAGGAATTGATTACTTGAGAAGCCTGTAGCTCAGACAGACAGAAGCAAGGCTCAATAGTGAAGGGCCTTAAAGGTAATATCAAAGAGCTCATGTTTGATGTGAAGGAGAACAAGGAGTCAGAGCAATGAGCCAGAAAGATCTTCGCAGTTGTGATATGAATTGATTTAACAGAGAGCAATGTGGTTTGTGTCATGAGTTGATGGAAGCCTGAAAAATAGCCTTGGCAGTCTGGAGAGACAAGAAAGGCCGAACCTTTGAAATAGTACCTACACAGAAGTGGCAAGACTTGGACAGGGACTGGATTTGTGGCTCCAGAGAGAGGGCAGTGTTAAAGAGGACACCCAGATTATGGACCTGCGTGACTGAGAGCATAGTGGTGATGTGGAGAAATTGGGGTGAGGTAAAGGCTTGAGTAGGGGAAAGATCAAAAGTTCAATTTTGGGCACACTGATTTAAAGTTGACATGTGGACATCTGAAATAACATTGCATGGTCTGGAAAGGAAACTTTTGGGGCTGGGAAGTGGCAAGAAATCTGAACTTGTGGTGTTCGGGGGGGGGGGGGGGAAGAATTGTGAACCCTCCTTGGGAAGAAGGCTGGAGGGCGGAAGAATCAGTTAGGGATGGCAAAAATTGGACCTTGATATGGATGGTGGGTGTGGAATTTATACTTTTGGGAAGAGAGGGGTTGGGAAGCTTTTCTGTGATTGGAAGAGAAGGAAGTAGAACTTGAGGGATTCAAAAGCAAGCATCTGTTTGTCTTGAGGTGAAGGCCAATTGCACAAGAAGTCAGAATATACAAAGCAGAAGCATTCACCTTTAAGAATAAAGTTATCAATGCACATGAAGAATAAGTTATATTTAATCTGCATAATGGCAATAAGTAATTGCTTGATAGTCACATCTCTCAAGATAGAACAATTACATGCTGTTCCTTTAGGGAGTAGAAGGGAAGAGTGCATAGAGTTTTCATAATCATGCACAAGTAGGATACTTCTACACAGACCACTGAAGGACCTGGATTGTCTCAACAACCCTACATCATTTGAAGAGCAATAGACAGAAAAAAAGCTACAAAAAAGAAGTGAAAGGGGACTCAGTCTGCAGGTTCTAAAACCACATCTTAGTAACAAAACTCAGAAAAGTATGTGGTTTCTTAAAACGTAATTTTCATCCTGACAGAATCCAAGCTGATCTGACAGATAACAAGTGTTTTAGCATCTCTGTGCGTCAGTGTATGATGTACCTCATATTTGTAAATCTGCCTTATATATTTACTCAGATAAAAGTAAATAAATTGAGCAAAAGTCTCCTTTATTTAATCCTTAAGAGATTTTCCCAGGATATGTGATAATAAATTCACATTTTCTTAAACAACATCAAGTTTCTGTCAAGGAGAAATGACTAAAATTTTAACTTGACAGCATGCTGAGATAGCCATATGCTTCCCCTGAATGCAGCTGTGACTGATTACAGTCCCCCCGCCCCCAACCCCATTTTGTATTGAAACAACTGATTCAATTTGGTATCAAAATACTACAGAACACTTGCTCTGCTTTAACTATATTTTGTGACAAAGGCTCCCAGTACACCAAGGCTAATAAATGAATATGGAGCAGTTTACAAGTATCTGGGAGGAAGAGAATTTTTATTTTCACCATATCATGAGTCAGAAACCCATTCTAATTAGCCCAGGTCGATTTTCATTTGGATGTTAAATAAAGAATTGGATTTCAAGAAATAGTTCCTCATTAGATGTGCCTTTAATTACAATTTATTTTCTATCATTTGCACCTACCTTTATAATAGTGTAAAGCAATGACTGGTGAAAACCTATCTAAATTATCCATCATTAAGTGACCTTTTAGATGAAGATATCTACTAACAGTTTTTTTAACAATAACAATCTGCCATATTTCCTGATAAAAAGAGAGCAGCCCCCGCTCCCTTTTGAGTAAGACTTTGTTGCTACCTTGCATCTACTGTTTAATTTTCAAGTAGTATATCATGAATTGGACAATCACAAAGTAAATTCTTTCCTGAATGAAATAACATCTTACCTTTCTGAGGCCTGATAATAAAAGACTGCGTGGCTCCGTTCACCAGTCTGCAATATCCATCTATCAGGTCAGCCATATTCTCTGCAATGGTTAAGGATGGTGCTGTCACTGTCAGAGGCTAAGAAAAAAAAACAAACAAAAAAAACAAGGCACCAACAAGAGAGGCATTATTTGGGTCGCAAGCGTTGAGCAGAACAGCTGTGCCATTGCATCAGAGATTTGTACATACTTGAAAACATTAAACAAAGATGTGGGCAAGAGTAAAACTATATACATCAGATTATTAGCAGCGATTATTTGTATTCTGGTAGCACCAATAATATACTAAGTGCCATCCGCATCCGTAGGAGGACATAGTAATACAACATATATTAAAATATTTCTGCAGAGGAATATCAGTCCTAATTAGTACCCCCTAAAGAATAGGGTCTGAAGGTGCAGCAAATTAAAACTTTTTTCCTAAATGAAAAATTAACTTGGTCTTATTTAAGTGGTTTCTCAGGCTAGCCTCTAGTGGCCAATTGTCCACATAAAAAAAAAATCAACATTGAAGTCACAATCTTGACATAATTTTCTTCTGTTGTGGAAGCTGTTTATTCCTCAGAACACTTAAAGGTGATGATATCTCCACCATGCTTTCCTTTTCTACACTCCTACAGCCACACATTCCTTGCCCTAAAAGTAAGTCTTCTCCAACTTTAAAAAGTCCAAGCTTAAACACTGTTTTGGTATTAACTATTCATTCCAACGTTTTATTCTTTCTCCTCCATGTGGACATAGACAGCTTGTCCTCTCTTTTTCAAATCCTTAGAGGCTGTTGTCGTCCAGTGGATAGGATACAAGTACAGGAGATGCGATTTCTATTTCCAGCTCTGTCACTAACTCACAGTATGACCTTGGGAAGCCACCTCTTGGTGCTTTAGTTTCCCCATCTATAAAATGGTGACAATACTACTTAATCATCATTTGGAGCTCTATGAATGAAAAGTGTGATGTACACTCCAATTATTATTAATGCTAGAGCAGCAGGACAGTTAGTTTATTTATTTATGCTTCTTTTAGGCTTACATCCTTTAAATCTACACTCTTACAAAAATCAAAATAGACAAACCTGAAAACAGAATCACAGAGAATACAGTGGACTGCAAACACAATGTTAAAATAACTGCCAACCAGAATCATAATAACCTGATCACTCTTTCTATTAACTCACCCTCTCCCCTAAAGACCCAAGGAAAAAAAAAGAGGTTTGCAGAATGCCTGGAAAGTAACAAATGCAGCTGTTGTTATAATTTTTTTGTATTGTGTAAGGCCTAGAGACTCTAACGGAGACTGGGGTCCCACTCTGCAATTAACTGCAAAAACACATTGTAAGGCAGTTCCCTGTCTCAAAGAGCTTACCATCTAAATAGACAAGACAAAGGGAGGAGAAGAAACAGAAGCACAGAAAAGTGAAGTGAATTGCCCAGGCCATACCAATGGTCAATGGTACAGGCAGGAATAGACCCACTAGACCACAGTAACCTCAAGCTCTCACAGATAAAGATCATCTTCTTCATTCATTATTCTGACCACATCTCACACACCCGTCTTTAAATTCTTCCATTAGCCCCCTCTTCTCCATTACACCAAATACAAACTCCTCTCTCTTCCACTGCTTTGCTTTACTTTACTCCAGACTATTTATCTGACCTAGTCTCCTTATCACACTGCCTGCCTGTTCACCCCCCTACTCTCCATCAATTCTGCCAGGCTCTACGCTGTTTGTATGTTTCTTCCACAGAGGTCTCTGTGACTTTTTCCATGTTGCCCCCATGCGTGGAATGCCCTCCTTGACCAAGTTCACCAAGCTACTTCTATCCCCCTCTTTCAAATCCTCCCTTGATACAAAAAAAAGGTCCACCAAAACATGTAGTCTTATTTCACATATTTACTTACACTGTACATATTTTTAATACAAAAAATCCCTAATCATATTTCCCCCATGTTGTGAGCACATCTTTCTTGTGAAACCACAGAATTTTATTACTGTGTCCACTGTCTCTCTTCCTTCAGTCCAACTGCACAGGGCCATATCATTTAGATTGTAAGCACCTTGGTGCAGGGAACCTGTCCTATTTATTTGTGCCAGCTCTTGCTAATCACTCATATATAGGCTGAATAAGTTCAGCATAACATGCCTATAGAACTAATATGAAACCAAGCTCATTTTCCCCTGGGACAAACCAAGTACTGAAATCCAGAAGTGAAAAGCCAGAGGAACAAACCCCAGGCACTTTATTTTCTCTGAGTTAATCTATCTATCTATCTATATATATACACACACATTTAAAATTCAAAGTAACAAACCTATAACCTTCAATGCAGTATTATTACAAATTCTTGTAATGTATTTGGTACTCTGAACAAACAATTTTTAGGACTATTCCCCCCTCTATAGAATATGAACTACTCTTCTCTGAGCTTTGGTTAATGTTGACATGGTGTAAAATGCTCTTTGCCCTAATTTAAATGTTCCAATTTATAATATTAACAGGTAAATAAAAATGTCAGAGATTCAGCTTAATGATAATTTAAGGAAAAAAATGAAGTAAAACAGGCAGCCACTTAAAGATTTGGAGTAA
Organism: Mauremys mutica; assembly: GCF_020497125.1. Classification (NCBI taxonomy): domain Eukaryota; kingdom Metazoa; phylum Chordata; order Testudines; family Geoemydidae; genus Mauremys; species Mauremys mutica. The sequence goes on along the minus strand of NC_059073.1, from coordinate 12,821,907 downwards.
ACAAATTTATTCTGTTTTATTATCATTAAATTGTAAAAGAGAGGCTTAAAAAGCATTACTACACACAGAATAATTTCCTCAAGCTCCATTTTTGGTATTAGTGTATATATAGATATATATATATACACACACACACCTATGTAACTGTTGGAAATAATTTCAATGTAATTTTCTTATAGGGTAGAGAAACAAATTATGCATAAATTTTATCAATAACTTTAAGGTTACCACAGCTGTCAATATCTTACCTCAGGTGCTCCTGCTATTTTGAGCTGTAACATCCCTTTTCTGTCCTTGTCTTCACTGTTTGAATACTGAATAGTCTGCACCTGATTGAAATCTGCCAAGTGGGTAGGCTGCAGAAAAGCATATATAAAAAATGAGACATTCATAAGAATTGCATAATACCTTGACTCTCCTCTTCATTCCCAATATCTCACGTATGTATAGCATTAAAAGCTCTACATTACATTGAGCAAGCTTGAATTCATATCTACCTGATACCAATTCCAGTCTCATCATGTCATAACCTTCAACATTCCCTCCTTCAATTTCTATGGACTTTACACCCCATCATGGTAATCATGTTTCTAAGTGAGGAGGGGTGGACTGAAACCAGTCAATACCATTCCTTATTTGCCTGAAGGGGTCACTGTTAAATTAGGATAGTTACACACTGGTAACTGAATTCAGATCTTTTGGCATGTCAGTGCAAAACACACCACAATCAGTAGGTCAATCAGGCTGTGTCCACATACACAGCATACTCAAAGGAAAACATTCTTTGGAATGCTCTAAGCGGAATGTTCTCAACTGAACACACCACTGATTTCCAAACCTTTCTGTAATCTCTGAATTAAATTCAGTGAAAGGTAATACTATACGCTTAACACAAAGCACAACAGTAAAAGCTGCCAGATGTATGGTTGTTATTCCTGTGTGTTTTCTCGAGCCAGGAGGGCATGGGTGTCTGGGTGCTACAACTTAGGGGGGAGGGATAGCTCAGTGGTTTGAGCATTGGCCTGCTAAACCCAGGGTTGTGAGTTCAATCCTTGAGGGGGCCACTTAGGGATCTGGGGCAAAAATTGGTCCTGCTAGAGAAGAAAGGGAGCTGGACTCAATGACCTTTCAAGGTCCCTTCCAGTTCTAGGAGATAGGTATAGCTCCTACTATACTATACTAAATGAATTTACTTCAGACAAAAGTAAAATGATGCAGTACTAAATATCAAAACAGATATGCTACATTTTCTGGTATCTAGATACTACAGAAATGGTTGCACTACAACAGCTTTAAAATGACAGATAAAAGCACTGAAGGATTTATTTAGCCAAGTAAATATTCTGCTTAAAAAAAGGGTTACAGATGTGAAATACCTAAATGACTAATTTTTTTTAAGATGTCACCAATATTTTAGATACTTAAATGTGTGCCTCAATGGGTATCAAAAGCCAGCAAATCCAGAGTTAAGGTCAATAGTGGCTCTTTATTTCACACCATTGTGCTTTCTCCCCATCCCACAGCACGAGTTAATGCTCGAGTAACAGCTTTTACTTTGAATTTCCTGCCTTTTCTTAGTTTGGCTCAAAGATTAGACTTTTCATTCATCTTTGTCTAAAGTCCCATTCACAATAAGCTGTGCCTCACTCCATAGCCTTTGAGACAGGAAAACAGAAGCAGACTTACATTAGAGCCCTTGTCTGTAAGGTAACTGATTCCTTCTTCTGGGCCAATTGCCAGCTCCACTGAAATAATCCAGCTTGACTTTTTATGTAGAAGGAGGTGGAGATGGTGACATTTAAAGGGAAAGAGAACAAAATTGAGGACAAAGGCTCTCCAACATCATTCATTACACTCTTCAGTGAACAATCTTACAAACTTCTAAACTCTTTAAAACAAATCAAACAGATTAATATATAACTATTCCTTTCCCTGGCTTTCGGAAGTTAAGCACCAATGTATATTAAATACAATAAATTTTTGCATCTACTGACATCTAACTATCACACTTATTCCAAACTCTCATGCTTCTGAGATACTCATTTAAAGAGATGGGTATGTAATCAATATCTTTTGTGGTTAATGAAACTTAAAAAGAGAACACTTTTAATCAAAATGTGTACTATGGACAGGAAATTAATTGCAGGTCTAAACAATGTCAATTATACCCATTATTCCATAATGTGTTCTGCAGATTACTGAGCTCCCTATACTTACACCAAGAGCACATTTGAAGCATTCTTTGTCAAATCTGTATACTGGAGACAGGATCTCAAAGAATTTCAGAATACTTTCTTCTCTGTTGAGGATGGCAAACTGTCGAAATGTTTGTTGAATCAGTTTTCTTAGTGTTTTGGCCTGTGTAATGAAATATGTAAAGATCACTTAGTGTCTGTGCATCTAAAGCTGTGCCAGTGATGGTGAATATTAAACACATCTATTATTCAATATCAGTTACTCAAATTACCAATGAAACATAAAAGATGTGATTCTTAATCAGAAAAGGATGCAGCCAAACATTAATAATGTACTGTTCTGTCTTCCAATTTTACTGCGCACAACAATATCCCTCCATATTTACTGATAGATGCTTTCTGTGTAAAATAAAGTTAACAATTTGAATTAAAAACATAAGAATGGCCATTACTGAGTCACATCAATTGTGCGTCTAGCCCAGTATTCTGTTTTCCAACAGTGGCAGATGCTTCAGAGGGAATGAACAGAACAGGGCAATTACTGAGTGATTCATCCTGTCATCCAGTCCCAGTATCTGGCAGTCACAGGTTTAGGGACACCCAGAGCATGGGGTTGCATCCATGACCATCTTAGTTAATAGCCACTGATGGACCTCCCCCTCCATGAACTTATCTAATTCTCGTTTGAATGCAGTTATACTTTTGGCCTTCACAACATCCCGTGGCAATGAGTTCCACAGGTTAATTGTGCATTGTGTCAAGAAGTACTTTCCTGTGTTTGCTTTAAACCTGGGTTGGCCTCTGGTTCTTGTGTTATGCAATGGGGTAAATACAGTTCCTTATTCACTTTCTCCACACCATTCATGATTTTATAGACCTCTTATCATATCCCCCCCTCAGTCATCTCTTTTCTAAACAAAACCGTACAAGACAATATGATTATTATCCTCTGCATGAACTAATTTTTCTAAGCTCCTTGTTTACCCTTACTTTCTGAACCTCTTACCAGTGTAAAAAATGTCATCAGCAACCTATGCTTTCAATAAATTATGAAAAATTCTACTAAAACACTTTGTCTTCTAATTTGTACATGCTCATTTATTTGTGCTTATACTCTAGGCTAGGCACCTAACTGATTACTGGTGCACACAATTTGCATATAGCACTTTTGTAGTTTACACATATCAGAAACACATGGTCAGTTTTTAAAATTTGTCCCAAAACCTTTTGCAACCTCCTACTGATAAGTAAATATATATTTTTCAAAATAAAGTCCTCTTCACAGATCCTCTTTTATTCAGACACAAAGTTAAAGCTATATTTTCAGCAATCTGTTGATTGCATTCTGCCTGTGAGTCAAACAAACATCACAACATCCATGTCTATTTGTGCTCTATTTCTATTTCTTGTGAGAAGAGTTTTCAGTTCAACCATGTAATTCGAGCGGATATATCCTGAACTAATGCTCTTTCTTATACTTTCTCTATTAGGCCGCAGGATGAAGATACCACAACCACTTTTCTTGAAGGATTTATCTGACGAACCGTCAGTGTACACACGAATCTGTTTGCTTTGTAACAGATACTGTTGGATAGTCTATTCGGTCCAGTACTAAAAAGGCCCTGAGTACAATTATTTTAATGGCAAAGTTTGACTAATTTGTACACAGAGAATTCTGTCCTCTTCGTATAAGTGCTGATTGGGCATGTGAGTAATCCCATTAAAATCAACAGGACTACTTGCATGAGTAAAATTAAACATGTCCTTGTATGGTGATTCATTGGTTCAAGGCCATATATCCTTCAACTTCTGGGTTCTTAAAGTATGAGAAGATGTACAATTTTTGACAATAAATTAATTTTACACCATTTTATTAAAAGTCTCCAATGCTAAAAATGAACAATGCAGAAGCAGCAAAGGTCATCCTTCTGCCCAAACAGGTAACGTCGCTTCGAGTAGACACAGGAACCTGATTATGTATTCTTGAGACTTGAAATGTGTGTTTTGGTGAATAAGTGTTCAGGACTTGTGAAGGCGTCACTTTTTTATCATTAACTGTAGATACGTACGTTCATAAAAAAGTACTCATATATATGAACTAAATAAATATACCTATACTTATATATAAAGATACACACATTTGCACAAAATATTAAGCATAGTATCAATATCTGGCAGCATAGAGAGTAAATTCCTGGACTTTTAGCCTCCATGTGTCACGATAAAGAGCAACAAACTCAGAGGCAATATCCCCAATATGCTCAACCAATCCCTTAATCAGCAACCCCTTAGCAGTGGACCCACCCTCTGACAAAAGGTGGATCAAATAAAGGGACCTTATGCCATGATCTGACCAGGGGAACAATTCCAATACCAAGGACCCCCTAAAGAAAATGCTCTGTCCTCAGAATTTATCTGGACACTGTTAGTACTAGTTTGTCCCCACCTGCTGGGAGGATACACCAGCATGATGGTATCTTCATGCTCTTTTCCTCTCTCCAAATTTCCCCTTCTGCTTCAGAAGTTATATTCTAAGCAACATCACAACAGAGAGATTACTTTGGGAGCAGTCTGTAGCACTACTACATTGGATAAGGAAGACAGAAGTGTAACCCTATTAGCTAAATATTAAATCTCTAAGGTCATGCAAATCACCTCTGTGATGAGCTCAAACTTCATCAGTTCACGTATCTGCTATTTAACTACATAGCAGTACATAGGGTGGCCGTTTTTAAAGGGAAAGTCCCGTATTTAAGCCCTCCTGCAGGTGTCCCCACTTTTTCTTAAAAACAGGCAAATTGCCCCATATTTTCTGTCTCCCCACTATCGTACTGGCAGGTCCTGCTGCTAGTTGGATCCCTGCTCGCCAGCCACCCGCCCTCCCATCAGCAGTAAGGGGGGAGGGGGTGTCCAGTGGCCAACGATGGGGGTGGGTGTGCAAGGCTGGTGTGGTAGCGGGGTGAAGATGCAGCGCATGGGGAAAGCCACTCCTTCTGCTGGCCCGCCAGCGCAGCCCCTGGCCAGCACTGTCTGCGCACTGCAGCAGCCAATGAGTGCAGGCAGGTGCCAGATGGTTACATGTTGCCTCTCCTGCCACCAATCAGCCCTTTATGTTCTCCCCCTCTCGCTGTCCTCTCCCTGCTTTGTCCCTTTGCCCCCCGACCCACTACTCCTCCATATCCCCCCCCCAAGTGGAGTGCGTCCCACTCCCAGAGCTGTGTGGAGAACCAGTCCCTAGTTAGAGCACTCAATTCACCAACAGCCTGGCTGGCAGGCTCCTTCCTTCCCCCACTGCTCTGGCTAGGCTGGAGCCCTGGGAAAGCCCAAGACTCTCCACCCCATAGCGCTTGCCAGGAGGAGCTGAGCCCTGCATGTGCCAAACCCTGCACAGTGCTGGCATGGAGAAGCCTCTCTGCCCATCAGCTAAGCCCTGGACTGGCAGGGGGAAGCACTTTCCAGCCTGTTCATGCCCTGAACCTGCAGGCTCCACAGCAGCCCCTTGGGCAGGGGCTTAGCTCTTTCTTCACTCACCCATCCCCACCCTGGGTCCTGCTGCCAGGGAGCGTGGGGCTGCTCCATCCCCTAGGTACCCTCCCCTGCAGAGCCAACCCTCTGGCCGGGTTCACTGTAGCCCCTGCAGTCAGGTTCCCTGGGCCTTGGTGCACAATGCATCCTTAGGGCTCAACTCCTTCCTGCCCATACTGTAGCTGGAGGCAGCTGGGTTATGTCAGTGGCCTGCAGCAGCCTGGAGGAGTTAGCTGCCTTTCGGCACTGTGTAGCCAGGAAGGGACAAGTCGGGGGTGGGGGAGAGAAGAGATGAGCTCTGCAAAGACACGGGCCAGGTCATCTCTTCCCCACCTCTTCCTCCCCTGTGGCTGGAAGCAGCTCCCGTCCCTTCCCTCCTGCACATTGCCAAAATGATGCTGCTGGCCACATTCTGGCAGAAATCTGAAGAGAGGGGCCATGTGACCCTGTGTGCCTCCCCACGTGTTGCCTCGGGAAGATGTGCTGCCAGGTACCAGGGGAGACAGGTCCATCCTGGGGGCCCAGCCAAGCATGGAGGGCGGAGAGCACCGGGAAGGGAGGGACGTGTCGGCTGGTCATCCTCCTCTCCCCCACCCCGCCCTGTGAGAGAGGTGTATGAGAGTGAGTGCGTGTGTTTGTGTGTGTGTGTGTGTGTGAGAGAGAGACCTCCCCCAGTGTGTGTGTGGGCGGTAGTGGTGTGTTTGTCACCCTCCCCCTGTGAACCCTAAAGCCTTAAAAATAACAAGATAAATAAAAAAAATCCAACTAGAAGTATTTCTTTTTAACAGGGGCTCGGTAAACTTGATGTTAATTTGAATGATTATATACGACACTGTTCTGATTGATTGTCGTTGAACTCACTTAAATATGAGTAATTTTACCAGGTGTCCCATATTCAGCGTAGGGAAATATGGTCATCCTAGCATTACATGCTACCAATGTGTGAGAACACCAGTGATTAATATTTTTCTCATCAAGAGAAAAATGTTTCCATAGCAGCCCAGTTACTACTACAAAAGCAAATCATCACCCACTTTTCAGGTCTCAGAAGCAGACGAATGGAATCCAAAGCCATTTTCATTTTCTCCAGTATTTGAAAAATATGCTATTCGTGGATTTGAGGCACATGATCAAGGGGAAGTATAATTACCTTTACAGAATCCAGCAAACTCTTCGGAAAAAATCTCTTTAAGCCAACATCTTTCCTGAAATAAACAAACACACATACACTGTTGATAAGAAATCTCGTGAGATACCATGGTGATGGGGTCTTTAGAAATGCATATAAATATACTAGAGAGACAAGGTGGTTGAGTTAATATCTTTTATTGGACCAATTTCTTATGGTGAGAGAGACAAGCATTCAAGCTTACACAACTCTTTTTCAGTTCACATCATCATACGGCTACAACAACACTGCATGCAAATATAATCCTCAGTAAAGTTCAATATTAGAATGCAAATTCAGGGTCATTAAAATGTTAACTTTAGCCACTCCATAGCAATTGCTGTACTGTAGTATCTTCTATTATTAAATATAGAAAGATACCATCTTTAGAATAGGTAACTGAGATGGAGAGTGCATTGCGTTTAATGGTGTCCGCATGCAATCACAGAGAAGTGCTGCGAATGAATTGCCTACAGTACATATTTTATTGTTTCAAGAAACACTAAAAAACACAGTCACTACACAGTATACTGAGAAAGGACTAGCATGAAAACTGGAACACCCAATCATACTTACGCACCTGCAACTGTTTTGTGAGAAAGGCGGTCCTCTGACTTGTAGAATTTACCATAAATGAGGGGTTACAAGGACCACTCTGGCTGCTGCCAGACTGGATTTCTCCTTCTTATGGGCATCCAAATATATTTGTATTGCTGTGTTATTTCTAGCAGCATTATAATTAAGGTCTGTGCATGGATTTCTACTCTATTTTTTTTCCTTAAACTTAAACCTTTAGGATTAAAATATCTTCTTGGCTGAAACAAGATGTACCCAGTGTAAGCCTGACATGTTATCTATATCCCCAAAAACTTTTTTGACTTTGATTTAAGTTTGCAAGACTGCATATGCCACCAACACAAATTGTAAAAAAGCAATGAAATATGCACTAAAACATTCAACACTCAACTGACAAGTTGACCTCCTCAACCACTTCCTTCCACTCTATATATCTACATTTCTAAGTGTCAGTGTTGATACACAGATGCAATTGCAAAACTATGTGATATATTTATCATGCACCCATGACCACCTCACCTATCCTCTGCCCTCTAATTATTTTCATATAATTTATTTAATGTCCCAATCCCTTAGGCATCAGACAGCCACTTGTTTTTTTCTTAACTAATCTACATTTCTGAGCAATGTGACCATCCCACACGAATGCTAACAAAATGTTACCATCACACCCCTGCACTCCATATTTCAGACACACATGCACACCCTAGAAGGACAGACAGAAAGGATTAAAAAACCCAAACATAAATGGTGGACTGTGATGGAGAAAGGCCAGATGACTATTGGAAAGTAGTGAGAAACACATATGTTAGCCCCAGACTAAATAAATCCCTGTTACCATAGTAACCAAATGGCAGTTGCTCCTGGTTAATCAAGATACCTGGGGCCAATTAAGATCCTTCTAGAAAGCAGTGGAGACAGCTAGGTTGATTGGGACGCCTGAAAACAATCAAGCGCTGGCTGGAACTAGTTAAAAGCCTCCCAATTAGTCAGTTAGAGGTGCCTCTCAGGAGCTGTAGGAGGAAGCTGTGCTGCTGGAGAAACTGGGCAGGACAAACCCTATCAGGCACAAGGAAGGAGGCCCTGAGGTAAGGGTGAAGTAGATGTTGAGGAAGTGGGGGCTGCTGTGGGGAAGTGGCCCAGGGAATTGTACTCTTCCTGTTTCCAAAAAGTCAGCTACCAATAGCTGCTACTATTAGGGTCCCTGGAATGGAGCCCGGAGTAGAGGGCAGGCCTGGGCTCCCCCCACCCCTTCCCTGATTAATCACAGAGATTGTGAGAGGGAGAGTTGCTTCTTCCCACCTCCCTTGCTGGCTTATGATGAAAATGGCTCAGTAGGCTGTGACCCTTGCTTCTAGAGAGAGAAGGGGTACATGCAGGGTCACAGTGAGCCTCTGAGGCTACTGTAATCCACCTGGTAGTGCGGGACCCACTGAGACAAGGTCAGAGATTTGTCACATGGACCCAATCTGCAAAGTTTGGATCCAGGTTCAGAATATCCCAACCTCTGGGTGTTGATCTGGAATTTTAGTTTGGCTCAATATCTAATTTGGATGACTATATAGTATTCAAAATAGTGCTTAGCCTGGCTTATAAATATACCCTCGACTTTGAATTCTGTTGCTTTTATGGAGTAGTTGGCTGCCCCTATTTTCTCCCTAGCAGCCAACTTCTAGAGCAGGTGAGACTGAAAGGGAAGAGCTTGAGAATTTCCAGAGGTGTGTCAGAGCACGAAGATACCATCATGCTAGTGCATCTGAGCAGCATGTACCAGGTTGTGTCAAACGCCACAATCTATATGAACATTAGCATAAGAAAACAAGGCTCAAAACTGGAAAAAATATCTGTATTGAAAAAGGATTTCTGCCCTAATCTGCTCAAGTGGTAATACAAACTATACTTAAAAAAAAATAAAATAAATAAATTTGAGTTTGTGAACTCTTCATAGAAGGGACCATGTGAACTCTTCAATGAACATTAAGGAAAGCCTTCCATGCTGATATATTCTGAACGGGAGGGGAAGATAGTAATGTGCTTCAAATATCTATCAGGTATGGCCTAACTTACTGACCCTCTGAGCTGCATACGACAATCTTCAGATTTTCGAGAGCAGGGGCGCACCTGCTGGGGTTCGGGGCTTCTGCCCCGCAGGGTCCAGGGGGCTTGGGGCTCCTGCCCCTTGGGGAGCACCTGCCATGGCATGAGACTTCAGCCCTGAGTCCCAGCAGGTGCCCCACCACAGGGCAGAAGCCCCAAGCTCTCCCAAACAGTCTGGTAGATGGAGAATTGTGGGGGCTCTGAGAGCCGTACTTTAACTGTTTGGCCACCCCAATCTATATAATAAGATGCCAGGATTGTCACTGTATGTGTCATCCTGAAGCCTAGAATGTCTGTTGAGTCAGAGTGAAGCAAAGGAAGCAGCTACAAATATAGATGGGAGCTTTTTTCTTTAGAATAGCACCAGGTTCAATCATCACTGAGATTGCTGGTCTGTTACAATCCCATTTTTAAATTCTAAACCATTTTGACTTTACAGATTGTGCGATATATGGCTACAGTAAAGCAGGTATCTATGCCATAACAAGACTCCTAGACCTCTGACATATCAGAGGTAACTCAATCACCACCTTACTCTGCAGCTAATTTGCATGCAAGTTTCATCTGTTGTCTGAGGGAGACTGCACAGATCTCCACCTATGTCAGAAAATTGCTGTTAGTCAACCTGTGAAGTATATACAACCAGCTGCCTTCCGATGGGCTAAGAGGGAAGCAACATACATGGAATTCTAAGTCTTACTTATGGAATAAAAATAAAAAATAATCTTCTGAAGCACCTTCTCTGGGCACTCAGGATGTTATACAATAAATTCATAAAATACATTTAAAAACATTATAAATTAAAAGTAGCAGAATACTCATTCACAGCAGTGAACCCCGGAGTCTGTGCAATGACACTAAGCTGGAAAAGATTATAAAATTTCATAAACATTAAGTCCTTTGATGTATTTTATCTCAAATTCAAATAATGTACAGTTTTATCGTTCTATGTAGAATTAGATAAACCTGACACACCATTACAGTCTAAATAATATGCAAAGGCATTTTGACAAGGAATACTTTAGTTAACATTAAACATTTTAGTGAGCAGAAGAATTCTGCAAAAATTAAGTTCTCTAAATTAATGCAGCGTTGCCACCATCTTAACACTATTATAGCACAAGATTCCCACATTCTGCTACAATAATTTGTTTCTAAACTGAATCACATAACAGCTTTTGATTACAGATCTGAGTTTGCAGCAAACGCCACACAAATCACCACACAGAATTTAATGAATAGCAACTCTTAGTCACATTTGATAATACAGCATATCCTATTTTTAAAATTAGATTGTAAATCCAATGTTCTTAATTTAGTAGAATTTAACATAAAAGTATACAGAGTTACAGCAGTGGTCTGCGACTGCAATATTCAAAACTTTTATAAGCAAGAAATAAGCATTATAAATTGAAATGTACCCATAGCCATAACATAAAATACCACATGCAAACTCCAGACGGCTGCATTTCATGGCTGTGGAATGGACTGACACCTATTCAGGAGAGAGCTCAACCAACAATGCCAGACTAAGACCTCACAGCCTTACTCTCATTGGCAGTTAGGGATAGTTAATAGCTGTTACTGGTTTATATTAGGGCTGTCAAGTGATTAAAAACATTAATTGCGATTAATCGTGCAATTAAAAAACTTAATCACGTCTAATCGTGTGATTAATCACACGGTTAAACAATAATAGAATACCATTTATTTAAATATTTTTGGATGTTTTCTACATTTTTCAAACATTGATTTCAATTACAACACAGAAGGCAAAGTGTACAGTGCTCACTTTATATTTATTTTTATTACAAATATTTATGCTGTAAAAACAAAATAAATAGCATTTTCCAATTCACCTCATAGAGATTGCATTGCAGTACTTGTATTATGGAAGTTGAACTTACAAATGTAGAATAATGTATGAAAAAATAACTGCATTCAAAAATAAACAAATGTACATCTTTAAAGCCTACAAGTCCACCCAGTCCTACTTTTTGTTCAGCCAGTCACTCAGACAAACAAGTTTGTTTACATTTGCAGGAGATAATGCTGCCTGCTTCTTGTTTACAATGTCACCTGAAAGTGAGAACAAGCGTTTGCATGGCACTGTTGTAGCCAGTGTTGTAAGATCATTCCATGCCAGATGCACTAAAGATTCGTATGTCCCTTCATGCTTCAACCACCATTCCAGAGGACATGCGTCCATGGTGATGATAGGTTCTGCTCGATAACGATCCAAAGCAGAGTGGACCGACGCATGTTCACTTTCATCATCTGAAGCAGATGCCACCAGCAGAAGGCTGATTTTCTTTTTTGGTGGTTTGGGTTCTGTAGATTCCGCATCAGAGTGTTGTTCTTTTAAGCCTTCTAAAAGTACGCTGCACACCTCATCCCTCTCAGATTTGGAAGGCACTTCAGATTCTTAAACCTTGGGTGGAGTGTTGTAAAACGAACAACATGTGCTGGGTCATCATCCGAGACTGCTATAATATGGCATACTATAATATAATACATGGCAGAATTTGGGTAAAAAAGAGCAGAAGACATACTATTCTCCCCGAAGGAGTTCAGTCAAAATTTAATTAACGCATTATTTTTTAACTAGCATCGTCAGCGTGGAAGCATGTCCTCTGGAATGGTGGCCGAAGCATGAAGGGACATACGAATGTTTAGCATATCTGGCACATACCAATACCTTGCAATGCTGGCTACAAAAGTGCCGCTGCAACATCTGTTCTCACTTTCAGGTGACACTGTAAATAAGAAGCCGGAAGCATTATCTCCAGTAAATGTAAACAAACTTGTTTGTCTTAGCGATTGGCTGAAGTAGAAGTAGGACTGAGTGGACATGTAGGCTCTAAAGTTTACATTGTTTTGTTTTGAGTGCAGTTATGCAACAAAAAAAATTCTACATTTGTAAGTTGCACTTTCACAGTAAAGAGATTGCATTACAGTACTTGTACGAGGTGAATTGAAATAAACTATTTCTTTTATTTATCATTTTTACAGTGCAAATATTTGTAATGAAAATAATATAAAGTGAGCGCTGTACACTTTGTATTTTGTGTTGTAATTTAGATCAATATAATTGAAAATGTAGAAAACATCAAAAAATTTAATAAATTTCAAATGGTATTCTACTGTTTAACAGTGTGATTAAAACTGCGATGAATTGTGAATAATTTTTTAATTGCAATTAATTTTTTTGAGTTAATCGCGTGAGTTAACTGTGATTAATCTACACTCCTAGTTATATGGTTATGCCAACAGCTTTATATTTACTATAATTGATGCTCTCCTACCAGTGGGAATTATTGGATATAAACACTGCATATTCTTTTCAGTGTAAATTTCATTAGGATTAACCCATCAAATACCAACTGCAGCGAGCTCTCTAGGCTTGTTACCACAGTGCTTATTAGTTGTAGAAAATGTATCTTTCTTCTATTAGTTTTGTATTTCTATTTTTTTCCCTGAACATTTCAATAAAAAAGTTGATACAAAAAAGAGAACAGTAATATTAGGACAGCATGAAGGGGGATGTGCTTCTTAAAGTCTTTTTTAATGCAGTGGGTGCAGATGCTTCTTTCTATCTCCCAGTTTTGCATCTGTGCAGCTTAATTCCTTCTCCTGGGTGTAGGGATTTACATTTATTAGGACCAAGTCTCCCTTTATTGCAGTCCCTACTGATTTAACTGTTACAGGTCACTCTGAAGTTTGACTCTGTCTGCCTCTTTGGGCTACCTCCCTCCAGCTTTGGTTTGATCTGAAAATCTGGTCAGCAGCAAATTTACATCGAACACACCTGACAATGATAGGCAATAAGCAGCCATATCAGGTGCAGAGGGTGTTTGTTTATGTTCAGTTGGTCAAAAAAGTCTTCATGTACTACCAGGGCTTGCGACTGTGCTATTAACTAGCAAAAAACAACTTTGCTTGAAAAGCGACCTTCACTGCTGTGACGAAAAACAGTTCCATAGTCCACCTGGAAGGGGAGGTCCATGAAGCACAGTTTGAGAATAAAACAATTACTAACCTTTCCGTAACTGTTGTTCTTCAAGATGTGTTTCTCATATCCATTCTACATTAGGTGTGCATGCAGTGCGTGCACAGACACCAGAGAATTTACCCTCAGTGGTAGCCGCTGGGCCAGCTCTAGCATCCTCTGGGGCCGTGCTCTCATGTGCCAGTATACGGGCCCCACTGGCCTCTCACCCTCTCAGTTCCTGCTTGCCAGTTAACGCCAACGAAGAAATAGGAGGGTGGGTTGTGGAATAGACATGAGCAACACACCTTGAAGAACAACAATTACAGAAACAATAGTAACTGTTTTTTCTTCTTTGAGTGCTTGCTCATGTCCATTCCATGTTAGGTGACTCCCAAGCAGTACCTGAGGAGGTGAGCTCAGAGTTCATGGATATGCAAATTGTAACACTGCTCCGCCAAACTTGGCATCATCTCTTGCCTGCTGGGTGATGGCACAGTGGGAGGATAAAGTATGTGCTGATGACCAGGTCGCTGCCTTGCCAATATCCTGAACAGGGACCTGGGACAGGAATAGCGCTAATGAAGCCTGACCTTTTGTTGAACAGGCTGTCAAGATGGCAGGAGGTAGGGTGCCCATTGCTCGTAGTACATATGAATTCAGGAAGTGATCCAGGACAAAATTATCTGGGCTGAAACCAGTAGGGCTTTCATCCTATCTGCTACTGCCACAAAGAGCTGTGTGGATTTATGGAACAGCTTGGTTTTTTCAATGTAGACGGCCAGGGTGCATTTAACATCCAGTGTGTGGAGACACTGCTCCTCTGTTTTCTTGTTCCATTTTGGGAAGAAAATGGGCAGGAAGATTACTATGAAACTGCAAGACCACCTTTGGGAGGAACACTAGTTTGGGGTGGAGTTGAACCTTGTCCTTAAAGAATACCATATACAGGGGTTCTGATGTCAAGGCCCTGATTTCTGAGACCCTCCTGGCTGAGGTAATCGCTACCAGGAAGGCGAGCATCCAGGAGAGATACGACATAGGGCATGATGCCAGCGGCTCAAAAGGAGAACCCGTGAGTCTCGACAGGACTAGGTTTAGGTCCCACGGAGGGCCAGGTTCACAAATTTGAGAGTAAAGCCTCTCTAGACCCTGAAGGAAGCAAATGGACATGTGAGAAGACTGACCTACCATCCACCAGAGGATGGAAGGCTGAAATTGCTGCTAGATGCACCTTGATCAATGAAGTGGCTAGGCCCTGTTTCAGATGAAGCAGGTATTCCAGCACGGACTGGAGACGTGACTGAGTTGGTGAGAAGCCTCATTGGGAAGACCACACCAAGAAATGCTTCCACTTGGCTAGGTAAGTCGCTCTACTAAATGTGTTTTTATTACCTAGCAAGACATGGCGGACTTGTTCTGAACAGGCCAGCTCCACTGGATTAAACCATGGAGCTTCTATATGGTCAGCTGGAGGGCCTTGAGGTTTGGGTGAAGCAAACGGCCCTCATCTTGCGAGATCATGTCCGGGAGAGGTAGGAGCGGCAGTGGAATTGCTACTGATAGATCCAGTAGCGTGCCAAACCAGTATTGGTGTGGCAGGGGCTATACGGATCACCTTTGCTTTGTCTCACTGAACTTTCAGAAGGACCTTGTGTACCAGAGAAATGGGGGGAAACAAATAGACCAGGAGCTTTGTCCATGGGAGTTGGAAGACATCTGAGAGAGAGCCTGGGCTGTTCCCGCACAGTGAGCAGAACTGCTGACATTTCCTGTTCTGCTTGGCTGCAAACAAGTCTACATGGGGAAATCTCAACCTATGAGGGATGGATCTGGTTACCACTAGGTGAAGGAACCACCACTAGCGGTAAGAAGAGAAAGACCTGTCAGTGTCCCAGGCTCCCGGAAGGGGGGAAGCTTTGAGGTGAATGGAGTGTTTCCACCAGAAGTCCCACCTGTGCATGGCCTCTTGACACAGGGTCGATGAGCGCGCTCCTCCCTGTCTGTAAATGGAAACCATGGCTACCATGTTGTCCATGTGCACTCATACAACTTTGCCTGTGATCTGAGGGGTGAGAGAGGGATCACATGCCTCAATCAAGGGAGGTGAGGACCAGGATAAGAACAGTGAGCACTGAGTCTAAGTGGTGATAGGGTGGTGAGCATACCAAGGCCAGCCAAGCTTGAAGGGATCTGAGGTGCGGTCTTGCATGCTGAACCACGGAAGTGCACATGGCCATGTGACCTAAAAGTCTGAGGGAAAAATGGATGGTTGTGATGGGGTGAGCCTGGACCTTGGATATTACAGCCAACATTGTCTGGAAGCAAGCCTCTGAGAGGAAGGCTCTGGCCCCAGTAGAATTGAGCACTGCACTGATAGAGTCTGTCCTCTGGATGGAGATGAGAATTGATTTTTGCTCATTTATCAATAGGCCCAGGGCATGGAAGGTAGTTTGGACCAGACTGATGCTGGCTTTGATCTGGCCTTGGACTAGTCCTTAATCAGCCAATAGTCGAGATAAAGACTGCCTTGCCTTCTTAGGAAAGTCGCCACCACCGCCATCCATTTTCTGAAAACCCAGGGGGTTGCCAACAGGCCAAAAGGGGAGGACAGTGAATTAGTAGTGGGTCTGGTTTACGACAAATCTGAGGAACGTTCTGTGGCCCCAGAAGATGGAGATGTGGAAATAGGCATCTTTTAAGTCAAGGACAGCGTGCCAGTCCCCTGTATCCAGGGAGGGAATAATAGAAGCCAGGGAGAGCATGTGGAACGTCAGCTTCTTGAGATAACTGCTGAGGTGACACAGGTCTAGGATGAGTTGAAGACTCCGTTTGGCCTTTGGGATTAGGAAATAGCAGGAGTAAAATCCTTTCCCCCTCAAGTTCCAAGGCAACTCCTCTACAGCCCCTACCATCAGGAGAGTTTGCATTTCCTGGACTAGAAATTGCTTGTAAGAAAGGATCCCTGAAGAGGAACGGGGATGGGGGTGGGTGGGAGGGAGAGGTGGAAGAAAACTGAAGTACCATACTTAGCACCAACAGTCCGAGTTGATGAGGGATAATGCCAGGCTGAAGTAGGAGAGTTGGACTGAAAACAAGGGGGGCGCAGGATCTGGTGGATATAATGCCCTCGGGAACCCCTTTAAAAGTTCTGCTTTCGGCCTCCCGGATATTTGTGCATGCCTAGCAGCAAGGCTGAAGTGGAAAGGGGCAGTTGCCTGTGCTTATAATCTCATCTCTGTTTTTTAAACAGGTCTTGGCGAGGTGGTGGAGCAGAGAGTCAGAGAGGTCTGAAATGCTTCCTCGAAGGTGCCAGGGAGTAGAGACCCAGGGATCTGAGGGTAGCCCTGGAATCTTTCAGGCCATGCAGTTTTGTATCCATGTGTTCTGAGAAGAGGGAGGTTCCCTGAAACAGAAGATCCTGAATGGACTGCTGAACCTCTGGTGGCAGCCAGTAGCACCTTCCCATGACCACAGCTGATGCCATTGTTCTGGCCGCAGTGTCAGTTGTGTCTAGGGCCACCTGGCTATGGTCTTTTCTTCCTCCATTAGAACAGTGAACTCCTGGGGCACTGAGTCTTTAAACTTTGCCATGGAGTCCTAAACATTATAGTCATATCTCCCAAAGGACTTTAAGATTCAAAATCACCCTTTTCAATAGCTCCTGGTGAGCTCTAAAGTCGTCCTGTGGCGCCAAGCTGCTCGATCCTGACACAGCTTTGTCTGAGGTGGTGGTGGCAGCCTGCACTGGCAGGGGGCCTTCCTCCTCTACATCTGCACTGACCATATCACACAGGCCTAAGTCCTGCGTGTCGGTTCTGGGCTCGGTACCAGAGTCCAAGTCGGGTGCCGGATGGCGTGGTGGGGCTCTTCTCTCAGACACCACTGAGTACAAACAGCGGGAAGGCAGTCCTGGTACTAGGGGGAAATCTCACGGATTCCAAAATGGCCATTGGACCGGCACAGGCCACTGTCCTCTGGGCCAGGTGCCCGGGGGGGGGGGGGGAACCCGCACTGGCATCTGGTGGGATGTATACTGTGTACTTGTAACAGCCCCTGGACTGGGTGCAGGACTCCACCTCTGACTACGTGTGAGCTTGGAGAGTCCATGGGGGGCCAGTGCCCCTCCCTTCTGCTGGCTGGGGCTGAGGTCCAGTGATCAGTGCCAGAGTGGGGAAGTCTTCGCCAACATCAGCAGGGCCAGATGCCCTCCACTCGGTACTGGAGGACCTGGTGCCAGACAGGAACTCAGGGCTACCTGCTCCCTTCTGCTCAATGAACTCCCCAGTGCTGGAAGTTGTCCTGCTGGAATCAGGGGTACTGGGAGGATTATCAGGTCCCTAGCCCCTGCAAAGGCCTCCAGGGTGGATGGCACCATGATCTTGCTGGCAACAAGATGTCCCTCTGCTAGTTTTCAATCAAGGTTACTAACCTAAATACCAATGCTTATCCTTTCAAGTTTGTCCAGTAACTGACTTTGGAACCTCTTATTGATGGTCATGCTGAAATCTAAGAAAACTGCATCCACTGCCTTTCCTTAGGTCTTTCTTGCTCACTTTCTCACAAATCTATCAAATTTGCCTTTCACTCTTTCGACCAAACCCCCCAATAACTCATTTGTAGTCATTAATCTCACCATTTATCTTCCTTTTAAGAAAGTGACAATGTATCAGCCTTCCTCCAGGTCACCAGTACATTCACTTCCTTTATATTAATAACATTCTATAATCTTTTCTTTCTCTTAATATTTCTTACTGCATCTCTCTATTCCTTCCTTTTTGTATGTATCCTAAATGGGATAAATTTCTACTGATGATCACTGACTTTGAACTAATCCATACTGATGATCACTGACTTTGAACTAATCCAACTGCCTCTTTGCTCTGCCCTGTACTTTTCTTCACTTCCAACTTTCCACATGAAATGTTATATTACTAGGGCTATCAATTAATTGCAGTTAACTCACACGATTAACTCAAAACAAATTAGCTCAATTAAAAACATTAATTGTGAGTAATTGCAGTTTTAATCACACTGTTAAACAATAATAGAATACCAAATTATATTTATTATAAATATTTTTGGATGTTTTTCTACATTTTCAAATATAATGATTTCAATTACAACACAGAATAAAAAGTGTACAGGGCTCACTTTATATTATTTTTATAACAAATACTTTCACTGTAAAAAAGAAACAAAAACAGTATTTTTCAATTCACCTCATACAAGTACTGTACTGCAACCTCTTTATCATGAAAGTGCCACTTACAAATATACTTTTTTGTTACATAACTGCACTCAAAAATAAAACAATGTAAAACTTCAGAGACTAAAAGTCTACTCAGTTCTACTTCTTAGCAGCCAATTTCTAAGACAAACAAGTTTGTTCACATTTATGGGAGATAATGCTGCCCGCTTATTTACAATGTCACCTGAAAGTGAGAACAGGCATTCACATGGCACTGTTGTAGCCAGTGTTGCAAGGTATTTACACACCAGATATGCTAAACATTTGTGTGCCCCTCATGCTTCGACCACCATTCCAGAGGACATGGTTCCATGCTGATGACACTTGTTAAAAAAATGCATTAATTTAATTTGTGACTGAACTCTTTGGGGGAGAATTCTATGTCTCCTACTCCATGGTTTTATCCACATTCTGCCATATAGTTTGTGTTTTGGCAGTCTTGGGTGATGACCCAGCATATGTTGTTCGATATAAGAACACTTTCATTGCAGATTTGACAAACGCAAAGAAGGTATGAGATGAGATGTCTAAAGGTAGGCACAGCACTTGATTCAAGAGAATCTGAAGTGCCTTCCAAAATCTGAGAGGGACGAGGTGTGGAACATCTTTTCAGAAGTCTTAAAAGAGCAACACTCTAATTCAGAAACTACAGAACACAAACCACCAAAAAAAGAAAATCGACCTTCCTCTGATGGCATCTGACTCAGATGATGAAAATGAACATACATTAGTCCGTACTGTTTTGGATCGTTATCGATCAGAACCTGTTATCAGCATGGAAGCATGCCCTCTGGAATGGTGGTCGAAGCATGAAGTGGCATACAAATATTAAACATATAGAGCACGTAAATACCTTGCAACACCAGCTACAACAATGGCATGACAACGCCTGTTCTCACTTTCAGGTGACATTGTAAATAAGAAGCGGACAGCATTATCTCATGTAAATGTAAACAAACTACATTTGTAATTTGCACTTTCACAATTAAGAGATTGCACTACAGTACTTGTATGAGATAAATTGAAAAATACTGTTTCTTTTGTTTATCTTTGTTTACAGTGCAAACATTTGTAATCAAAATAATAATATAAAGTGTCAAGTATCAGAGGGGTAGCCATGTTAGTCTGGATCTGTAAAAGCAGCAAAAAGTCCTGTGGCACCTTATAGACTAACAGAAGTTTTGGAGCATGAGCTTTCATGGGTGAATACCCACTTCGTCAGATACATGTAGCGGAAATTTCCAGGGGCAGGTATATATATGCAAGCAAGAAGCAGGCTGGAGATAACGAGGTTAGTTCAATGAGGGAGGATGAGGCCCTCTTCTAGCAGCTGAAGTGTGAAAACCACTACATGCAGCCGACAAAGTAGGTATTCATCCACGAAAGCTCATGCTCCAAAACTTCTGTTAGTCTATAAGGTGCCACAGGACTCTTTGCTGCTTATATAAAGTGAGCACTGTACACTTTGTATTCTGTGTTGTAATTGAAATCAATATATTTGAAAATGTAAAAACAAAAATATTTAAATAAATTGTATTCTATTATTGTTTAACAGTGTAATTAAAACTGATTAATCATAATTTTTTTAATCTCGCAATTTTTTTAAACTTCCAATTAATCATTATTAATTTTTAATCATTTGACAGCCCTAGATATTACATTTAATACGTATGTACTGCACACATACTACTTTTATATTTATATATATATGTATGTTTGATATGTATTAGTATAACATTTTCTACAGAAATAGAACAAAGTCCTTGAAAATAATGAGACACATATTTTAATAACTTATCATAATATTCAGGCAGAGCTGAGTTTGGAACCCAGGAATTCTTGACTCCAAACTATGTGTTTAGTATGGTTAGATCTCTGCCACTGCATTATTGGAACTAATGTCCTTGCAGTCTTGTTCACAGCATAGCCTGCTTTCCCTGGCATATGTCCCTTGAAAGAAGGTAACTTAACAGTGGAACATCTATTCTCATATCAATTGGATATAACTGCTGGAAGTTATTTTTTAACCTGTTTAAAAACAAGCAAACAAAAACAGTATATTTCCTCATGAGTCCTAAACAACAATTTAATTGCCCTTAAAAGAATCTTCTACCCTATCTTCATATGATCAAGTACCAAACTTTTATCTGAATTAGCTCACTTTATCTTATTTTATTTTAAAATAAAAGCCTGAAAGCTGAAACTTTTCTTGCTGCCCTGAGCTGTTCATAGAATCATAGAATCTCAGGGTTGGAAGGGACCTCAGGAGATCATCTAGTCCAACCCCCTGCTCAAAGCAGGACCAAACCCAACTAAATCATCCCAGCCAGGGCTTTGTCAAGCCTGACCTTAAAAACCTCTAAGGAAGGAGATTCCACCACCTCCCTAGGTAACCCATTCCAGTGCTTCACCACCCTACTAGAGAAAAAGTTTTTCCCAATATCCAACCTAAACCTCCCCCTCTGCAACTTGAGACCATTACTCCTTGTTCTGTCATCTTCTACCACTGAGAACAGTCTAGATCCATCCTCTTTGGAACCCCCTTTCAGGTAGTTGAAAGCAGCTATCAAATCCCCCCTCATTCTTCTCTTCTGCAGACTAAACAATCCCAGTTCCCTCAGCCTCTCGTCATAAGTCATGTGCTCCAGCCCCCTAATCATTTTTGTTGCCCTCCGCTGGACTCTCTCCAATTTATCCACATCCTTCTTGTAGTGTGGGGCCCAAAACTGGACACAGTACTCCAAATGAGGCCTCACCAGTGCCGAATAGAGGGAAATGATCACATCCCTCGATCTGCTGGAAATGCCCCTACTTATACAACCCAAAATGCTGTTAGCCTTCTTGGCAACAAGGGCACACTGTTGACTCATATTCAGCTTTTCGTCCACAGTAACCCCTAGGTCCCTTTCTGCAGAACTACTGCCCAGCCATTTGGTCCCTAGTCTGTAGCAGTGCATGGGATTCTTCCGTCCTAAATGCAGGACTCTGCACTTGTCCTTGTTGAACCTCATCAGATTTC
Organism: Mauremys mutica; assembly: GCF_020497125.1. Classification (NCBI taxonomy): domain Eukaryota; kingdom Metazoa; phylum Chordata; order Testudines; family Geoemydidae; genus Mauremys; species Mauremys mutica. Next base: position 12,800,088 of record NC_059073.1, on the reverse strand, counting down.
TTTTGGCCCAATCCTCCAATTTGTCTAGGTCCCTCTGTATCCTATCCCTACCCTCCAGCGTATCAACCACTCCTTCCAGTTTAGTGTCATCTGCAAACTTGCTAAGGGTGCAGTCCACACCATCCTCCAGGTCGTTAATGAAGATATTGAACAAAACCGGCCCCAGCACCGACCCTTGGGGCACTCCACTTGATACCGGCTGCCAACTAGACATGGAACCATTGATCATTACCCGTTGAGCCCGACCATCTAGCCAGTTTTCTATCCACCTTACCGTCCATTCATCCAGCCCAGACTTCTTTAACTTGCTGGCAAGAATACTGTGGGAGACTGTATCAAAAGCTTTGCTAAAGTCCAGAAATAGCACATCCACTGCTTTCCCCTCATCCATAGAGCCGGTTATCTCATCATAGAAGGCAATTAGGTTAGTCAGGCATGACTTGCCCTTGGTGAATCCATGCTGACTGTTCCTGATCACTTTCCCCTCCTTTAAGTGGTTCAGAATTGATTCCTTGAGGACCTGTTCCATGATTTTTCCAGGGACTGAGGTGAGACTGACTGGCCTGTAGTTCCCTGGATCTTCCTTCTTCCCTTTTTTAAAGATGGGCACTACATTAGCTTTTTTCCAGTCATCTGGGACCTCCCCCGATCGCCATGATTTTTCAAAGATAATGGCTAATGGCTCTTCAATCTCATCGGCCAACTCCTTTAGCACCCTCGGATGCAGCGCATCCGGCCCCATGGACTTGTGCTCGTCCAGCTTTTCTAAATAGTCCCGAACTACTTCTTTCTCCACAGAGAGCTGGTCACCTCCTCCCCATACCGTGCTGCAGAGTGCAGCTGTCTGGGAGCTGACCTTGTCTGTGAAGACAGAGGCAAAAAAAGCATTGAGTACTCTAGCTTTCTCCACATCCTCTGTCACTAGGTTCCCTCCCTCATTCAGCAAGGGGCCCACACTTCCCTTGACTTTCTTCTTGTTGTTAACATACCTGAAGAAACCCTTCTTGTTACTCCTAACATCTCCGGCTAGCTGCAACTCCAAGTGTGATTTGGCCTTCCTTATTTCACTCCTGCATGCCTGAGCAATACTTTTATACTCCTCCCTGGTTATTTGTCCAATCTTCCACTTCTTGTAAGCTGTTTTTTTGTGTTTAAGACGAGCAAGGATTTCACTGTTAAGCCAAGCTGGTCGCCTGCCATGTTTACTTTTCTTCCTACACATCGGGATGGTTTGTTCCTGCAACCTCAATAAGGATTCTTTAAAATACAGCCAGCTTTCCTAGACTCCTTTCCCTGTCATGTTATTCTCCCAGGGGACCTTGCCCATCAGTTCCCTGAGGGAGTCGAAGTCTGCTTTTCTGAAGTCCAGGGTCTCTGTTCTACTGCTCTCCTTTCTTCCTTGTATCAGGATCCTGAACTCGACCATCTCATGGTCACTGCCTCCCAGGTTCCCATCCACTATTGCTTCCTCTACTATTTCTTCCCTGTTTGTGAGCAGCAGGTCAAGAAGAGCTTTTCCCCTAGTTGGTTCCTCCAGCACTTGCACCAAGAAATTGTCCCCTACACTTTCCAGAAACTTCCTGGATTGTCTGTGCACTGCTGTCTTGCTTTCCCACCAGATATCAGGGTGATTAAAGTCACCCATGAGAACCAGGGCCTGTGATCTAGCAACTTCTGTTAGTTGCTGGAAGAAAGCCTCGTCCACCTCATCCCTCTGGTCTGGTGGTCTGTAGCAGACTCCCACCACAACATCACCCTTGTTGTTCATACTTCTAAATTTAATCCAGAGACTCTCAGGTTTTTCCGCAGTTTCATACTGGAGCTCTGAGCAGTCATACTGCTCTCTTACATACAACGCAACTCCCCCACCTAAGCTTGTTTATGCGATACACCCTGTCTTCTCTATCCCACAAGGGTTTTAGCAGCAAAGCATAATAACTAGTTAGAGCATTTGTTGATACATTATTCCACTGAAGCTAATGAAAACAAAATTGACCTTTAACAGGGTTGTAACAATCATCAACTGTCTCCTTTGGAATTGAATACAAAGCTTCTCAAGCACTCTGTTCAAATTTGGATTGAAGCCATCTACTATACAGTATGATTAAATCTACAAATTAGATTTGCTATCAGGATGCTTCTTGGATGTTTTAAGTTTTGGAATATGTGGTGGACACACTATATGTTTATTGACCCCAAGATCATAACTCAGTAAAACACACTTAGCAGAAGCCAAGGGAAAATAAATCCTCAGATTTTAAATTTCAAGTATCAGGTAAGTAATTAAAGAACTCTGTGTAAATTAGTCCTGTGACTGATTAATTTAATTATACACAGAAAATCCATTTTTGTACAAAGCATTGTTAAATTTGTAGGACTAGACTAGCTTATCCCACAAGCACTAACAGAATACAGATGACTGAAACCTATGGTACTGCATATCAGCAAGTTTAAACTGTTAACAAGCCAATTTGTCTTAGTCATACAGTGGTAAATGAGCTCTCATCACCTCTATAGACTGAAAGGTCTGAATTTTTATCAGGTTTTAAGATTTCACACTTTATTTTAGATAAAATGTTATGTTTGTGTTAGATAAAAATAACAGTCTTACTATCGGGACCTCACTACAAAAAATGGCAGCAGTGCTGCCTTCTCACTAAACTAGTCTTCATTTTCCTGTACAAGCAACAGCTCAAACCTCAAACTGAAATGCAATACTTACTCTAAAACTTCATAGTTGGACTTCTTTTCTAGTGCATTCCCCCTCATCTCCCAGTAGGATCTCCTAAAGTCAGGGAAAAAATATTTGCAAGCAATAATTATTGGATGAACCATCTTCAATCTACAATAAGTGCATTCAGAGCTTTCAGAGACCTACCACTGAAAACACATTTGCAGCCTGACTTCAAATATGTTTTCACTGGCGTACTATTACACTACTACAACAGAGGAGACTTTAGTTGATTAAAGTATTTTTCATGCACAAGACATCCCAGAATGCTATGCTAATAACATAAAACTAGTAGCACCATGATGAGTATGAAGACAAATCAGACAGCCACAATGTGCTCGGCAAAAATATTGGAGAGTAGAAGCTGTCTGAGAGAAAAGTGCCCAGGATAGTGGGTTGTTATATCCGTTACATTTTCTAAAAAAAGGTTAACAGAATTTTCCCTTCTTCCAAGACTGCCACTAAGGCTAGAGAAAACACTTCAAGCCCTTACCCACAATAACCAAGTGTCACATCCTCATTATTGGTATTCCTGTTACTAGTGGTAGTCCTAATCTTGTTTTAGCTCTGAAAATTACTGTCCAACCTGCACTTTTTTCCTTTGCTCTATAACACTCGATTTGCCATTCATGTCTTAATGATCTTGTTACTGTCATAGTCTTGCTCTGCAAGACAAAAGCAGAACTAAAGCAATTACTGGTATCTTAGCCCTGAGATTCTCCATAAAACAGCAAAAATACATTTCAAAAGGTTAAGGGGTGACTGTTTCAAGATTCTCAATGTGGTAAACATACATTGAGTATCTCAGGTGTCTATGTTTATCAGTTGGAAATGAAAAGGCTACACAAAATATCAGTGCCGCTCACAAGATAAGTTCATTTGCCCTTTCAGAAACTTTGTTCTGGAAAAATATTTTGCATTCTTAAATTAGCATGTTAAAAACCTTCAACATCAAGTGCAGAGAGAAAAAGCAGCAGTGTTTTATTTTTAACTAATTCTTCATCTGTATTATTAATAGAAGAATGAGGATGTGACACTATCTGCTAGCAAATGCACTTCAAACTTATTTTCTTTTGAATATTCCAGTTTAATCTTTAGGCCTTCGAACTGTTTAGTTGCTAATATGCAACAAATAAAATCAATATAAAAAGACAGTTAATTGATCTGTAAAATTAATCTGTAATTTACAAACCATTAGGAATTAGTTACAATATATTCTGATAATTTTTTTTTTGAAATGATAAATTAGTTTTCATAATTCCTAACAATATTTTACTAATTTATTGTGGTAAGAGAATCAGGAAAAATACGAATTAAAAGCAGCTTCAAAATGAATGTATACAGTATATCAGAAACAAAATGTGCAGTTTTCAACTTACCGGATTTCAAGGCAACCTAGCTTCAAAGCAATTTCCTGGTCCACTTGATCTGCTATTTCTGACATATAATCATTTTTCACCTATGGTAAAATAAGTAGTTTTGTGTCATATAAGGATAATGTCAATGCTACTGAAGGTTGTTTCATTCATCCATTATATTAACTATATGCTTGAATATTGTCCAAGCAACTTTGGATATGTGTATTTTAGGAGTAAATAATTTCGAGGGGGTATCAGACTATCATAGTGTATAAACAGAAAAAAAACTATTCTTATGTTTCTCATATGCATATACGAGCTGAATGCCTGTAGGAACTCTCTTTCAACACCAATTTTGATGCAATTTGCCATATCTCTGTCTCTGTTACCTACATTAGACTTTACTAATTTGAACCAAAATAGTCACAGGGACCCTGGATGTCATAGCTGTGACATTTCCGCTCACAATTAATGTGACTGCACGCTCAATTGTGATACACATGCATGCCTTGTAATTTTGCATGTGCAATCACGGTAACTATGCATGTACATTAGACACATATGCCTGCTTATTATGGGTAATAAACATGCAGAGCGTTGTGAAAACATTTGAAATAATAAGTAGCATCAGGGTGTGATCACCTATACATTCATTACACCGTCAGCCAAGTCTAATTTTTAAAGAATGCCTTTTATACTGGAATATGCCAACTATATACAAACATCATTCACACAAAGAAATACATACCTTTCATAAAAAAGAATAGAACACAAAAAATTACTGCCCAAGATTTTTTTGCGTAAATGATGTTTTGGCTTATTCCAACGTAAAAGGTATTCTTTATAGACACGCATTTTAAATAAAAGTGAATATGAACTATTATTTTCACAGCTGATTGTGTTTAATTTTGTAATCAGTTCACAATCCTATTACTGTGATGCCATGGTCTGTTGATATGCAAAAATTGTCATCTCACAAAATCAGTATGAATTCACTGCAGATCAAACATTAAGACACTATGAAGTGTGAGGAGCCAAACCTTCCAGCTATGGAGAGAAAAAAATACTTGAAAATTGTACTACTATGAAATTCTCTTTTTAAAAAATTCCAACAAGGAAAGAAGCAGCAACTTGATCATTGAAAGCAGCTCTGGAAAAACAGACTCCTTTATGGATTTTGTAAGATGAGAATGTGAATTACTGTGATTGTTTCAGCAATGTCAGAGAAAAGCCTCTTAGGTCTGGACTGCTCAAGTGCTCAATATTTTGACAAAACAAAAGACTCTTAATCCTTCTCAGTATAACTCTAACAAATACTAACCACATAATATCAGGAAGAGATTTTAACATCAAAAGTGTAAATAGCTGTGTTACCCTGAAGGATGGTTTGTCAATATAAATTTATGTATATGTGCACGCAATGCACACACAATGAATTATAGCACAAATTGAGATGTTTACATGAAGAATGAATTATTAATCTTAGAATTGATAGTGCTTCACATCTTCAAAATGCTTACATTTTAGAGATACAAAATCTTAGATTTGTAGAAAAATGTGAAGTCTATCTAGTTCTTCTGAACTATAATTTGTAAAAGTGTACGTGATTCCTGTAAAGAAATATGGACTTAAAGTTATCTGGTCATTACAAAGGTTGTAAAATCTTTCAGTGATGCATTTCCCAGGAAGTCAGAATTTATTATGCTATTAATTAAAAAGCACAAGGAAATCCATTAAGCTACTATAAAACGCATCATATTGCATTAACCAGATAAACATGTATTGCTCTAAGTGAAGAATATCCGATCTTTTACATGCTGATGTTTCAATACAAAAATAATCATACATGAGCCAAGGATAATTGTCTATTACAGTATTTTCTTCAAGATTAAGTACTGTAATTTAACTCGTTTGAAGATGACAAATGGTGAGACTTATGGAGTTTGACATTCTACTCTTCTGTGAAAGCACATATCAGCTGAAGCAACATTATAAAATTAACATAATCTATACATTTGCCAAAATTATACAATTATGTTTACTTTTAAATACTTTATGGAATTCTCTCTCTGTTTTATCCCCTTACTCAAAGCTACCAACTGTCTCTCACATCACTGATGTAATACAAATTCTCTTCTGCAGTATGAAGTGGTGACGTATTTGTACATATCATTAAGGTGTGGCAGATGTATTATTCTACTCATTTGCATAATAAAACTATTAATGTAACTGGGAAGCAGATTTCCCACAAAGGGGACTTCAACATCATGGACCTAATTATGTGAAAGAGAGTTCATTAGCGGTTAAACCTTAAGAAATACTTATGTATAATTCTGGTTTGATTAAAAAGCACCCATTCAAAATTTATCAGTGGCTGAAGTTCAACCTTAACAAGACAGAGTATGCTGGGAGGTAAAGAAAAACACTGCAAAGAGCTTGCTGCAACAGTGAATTCTAAAGCCTCTAAATCTGGGTCCAGATTAACTACAAAATTCCCTCACCTACCCTCAACAGCCCCACAACAATTAGGAAAAATGAAGCTGTCTACACCAAGAGACAAACGTGTGCGCAGGAGACACTTTTCTCAGGTGGATGGTTGAGTGGGGCTAGGGTCACCATATTTCAGGTTCCCAAAAAGAGGATTCTGCCAAGGTCGGGGATGGGGAGCTGGAAGAGAGTACAATTGGGGCTGCTGCAGGGGGTACCCTGCGGTGGGGGTACTCACTGGAGGTGGGGGGCAGGTCACTCCCTGTTACCGTGGCAGGCGCAAGCCCAGGACGCAGTGACAGCTGTCAGTCAGCGCCTCCCTGTAGGACCCCCCGCCCTCCCCAGGGCTGGGAGGTGGTGCCTGGGTGGACAAGATACAGCAGCGGTGGCTGCAGGGGAATGGACTCCTCAGCTGCGGAGGCAGGGGAGAGGCCAGTCAGGAAGTGGACCAATCGGCTCTTTCTGAGCTGCAATGTCTACTCTTCAAAAATCCTGGACATTTCCTGTTATTTGAAAAATCCATCTGGACAGAGGATGGAGCCTCCAAAATGAGACAATGTCCGGTAAAATCTGGATGTATGGTAACCCTAGGCTGGGCCTGGACTGTGGAATTCACTCTCTCAGGAAATTCGAATGACAATAAACTTCACTATTTTCCAGGTCAAATGTAGCTCGCTCCTTCAATCTTGCTTTTCTACTAAGCAACATGGAGCACATTAGCTTTCAACAGATAAGCACGCACACACCTTCTACCTCTTTACCCTCTGGGGAGGAATGGAAAAGAAAACCTCACAACAGGTGCTAGTTTCACAGGCTGTGTATACACTAAGCGCTGTATACACATCACTGTATTCCCACTAGCAGTAGCAATGGTGGGAACCCTAGGGTGGACAAGACAGCTGTTGGAGTTAAGCACTGTGTCATTTAAAACTGCTCACAGCTAGTCTACATGACATGGTGGTAACACACTGGCGGCCCTTTGTCTACACTAACACTTTCGCTTTTTTTTTTTTTTTTTTTTTAACTTCAGGTGGAGCTGCCCTTGTATTAGCAGTGGTAGGATATTTTTCAGAAAGAAAGCTTGGCATAGATAAGGCCCTTGTTTATTTGTAAACCTGGAGTGTTACTGGATGCCATGGTGATGGGCACAGTAAAAGAACCTAATTAGAAAGTTAGATTTGGACTCTGGTAGACCAACAGGGATGTAAATGCTAAAGTTAAGCACCTATCACTGAAAACTTCAGCACCACCCCTGGGCTTGGCTACACTTACAAATTTGCAGCGCTGTAGCAGGGTGTGAAAACACACCATCTCCAGTGCTGCAAATTGCGGCGCTGCAAAGCGCCAGTGTGGTCAAAGCCCCAGCGCTGCTGTACGTTATTCCCCACAGGGAGGTGGAGTACGGACAGCACTGGGAGAGCTTTCTCCCAGCGCTGGCGGTTTGACTACACTTAGCGCTTCAAAGCGCTGCCGCGGCAGCGCTTTGAAGTGTAAGTGTAGCCAAAGCCCCTGTTTCATTTAAACCAGGATCTTAAACTCAACTACCCACATTATTACCACAAGTGGTCTCTGCAGCATCTATAGATAAGAACTGGACAGAACTGAATGATGCCTGCTGTTCTCCGAGGGCATGTCTACTTGAGGACACTCACGAAAGATAAGTAAATTAACCGAAGGTGTGAATTTAAAATGCATTAGTTAAAGTGCATTAAACCCTTGTGTGAATGCTCTCATCAGGAAGTGAGTTAAGCTAAAGCAAACTAAGACCACTTTTAACCTCATAGGGACATTTATTCAAAAGTAATGTGCTTTAAAGTCAAACCTTGAGTTAATTTGGCTTAACTTTTCCCATGTAGACTATTGTGATAATCAGGCTTACAAATTTACCCTAATTGTGAGTTCAACTGTAAAAATTGAGTGAAAGTTCATAAAGTGTCACAATAACCTATAATAATCAATGCTGATGGAAAAAGTTGTAAGAAAGAGATATAAAGACTGAATTCATGCAAACAGAAAGGCCTACTGATATAATTTTCAAGGACTCTTAAGATCTTGCCTAGTAAACAAGACAGTGTGAGTCTGAAGAATCAAAGTTGGGAATTAGGTATACAAAATAATGAGAGAATTGGGCTATTCTGCCCAACAAGCCCTTTTGGGGTTCTTAAAAAAAAAAGAAGAGACATTGGGGGAAAAATACTGATGGAGGCTACTGCAGTACTGCATCCTTCAAAGAGGAGGACAGAGAGAGCTTCACTATTGTGGCTGACACCCCTACTATCTCCTGGGACCTTGGCCTTTCTGCATCTTGATCCTAAGGATTGTCCTAACCAGACCATATACCCCTCCCTCCAACACACACACACACACGTACGTACATACGTACATCTGTGTTCTCTTCCTTCCCCACATTATTTCTTTTCTTTCCTATCCCTCTCTTTTTTCCTTCTATCTAATAAGAGTCTGGCTTAGTCGGCCAAGACTGTATATTTTGCAACACTGCTGTAAGCCTGTGACCAGAAAAAGGAAACTAAATGCAGTGCCTTAAATAGCTTGATGCTGATGCAAGTTTGCCAGGTTTCAGAGTGGCTGGTAAGACTGTGCATGGTGCCTGTGTTTTTGCAGCAGTGAGATTGCACATAAAAGTCAACAACAGAGACAGAAACTGCATTTTCTATCGTTGCTGTTCTTTTCTCTCCTATTATGTGTGTTTGTCTTGTTTTGTCTTCTAAGAAACAGGATCAGACTTTAACAGCAGCAATGACAGCTTTAGCCCACCTCAACTAACTTCGTCTCTTTTCCTCAAAAGGATGGTTATTACCATCTTTAATACCATCTAACAGACTGTCAAACAAGGGGGTTTCTTTCTAAAAACTCTCTCTAGATAATAGGAAAGAGAATGAGGAATGTTGTAAAAATGAACGCCTTACTTAATACTTCACTTTTCAAATGCTTTAGCGGATTTTCCTTTGTTTTCTACATCTTTAATAAATGATTAAAATTATTTTTAACAGTGCGTTTGCCATGCTGCTCAGGTATATCAAACCCGGAGTCCTGTTTAATATTGGACAGTTATTGAGTTATGTTAATATCTTTGACTCTTTGGGCCCAGATAGTTCATCTAAATTAATATAAGACATGCCGTGAGTTACTTCCTGAAAGCTGACATACCACCAGCACAACTGGTGGGTGGACTGAGAGAAAGGAACTGCCATGCATACATGTTCCCTGCTCTTCCATCAAGCTAGAGAGCCCCGGATTCTGGGGTGGGAGTGAGAATGTGACTAACTTGTCCATATTGTGTATGTTTGGCACCTATGCTGTCCAAAGCTAAGCCTCTAGACGGTGAAGCTGAACTCTCGTGAAAGATGGGACATAGGTACAGGATGCCATGTGACCCAGGAGGATAAAGCATGAATGAACTGACACCTGTGAAGTCTTTCGGAGTTGACTGAATAAACTGTTCATTGATTAGAATCTGTCCAAAGAGAGGTAAGAATTGCTCCAATAAATTCAATGCTCTTCTTTTGAACTAAAATGGACTTCTCTGTGTTTGCACAGATTCCCAATGAAACTAAAGACTGAGCAAAGATGAGGTTGAAGTCAGTCCCTTCTGATGAAATTTCCCTGTCAACAGCCACTTGTCTAGGTAATGAAAGACTGTTGAGCCATGGCATTGAAAGCGTGCTGCCACTACTGAAAGAAACTTCATAAACACCAGAGGTACTGTTGCTAGTCCAAAGAGGAGCAACCTGTATCGATAATGGTTTCGACATATAGTGAACCTCAGAAATCTCCTGTGATGGGGTGGATGTCCATATGAAAATAGGCTTCTTTCAAGTAGAGAGCCAAGAACCAGTCGTCTCTGTTTAGGGACAGAATTATGTATACCAGAGTGACCATCCTGAATCTCAATCTGTGGACATAGGTGCTGAGTTGCTGGAAGTCTAAGATGGGTCTCCATCCTGCCTTTGTATTGGGGATGAGGAAATATTTGGAATAGAATCTCTTTCTCTGATGTTGAGGTAGTATCAGCTTTATGGCTCCCCACTGAAGTAGAGATTCTATCTCCTGAACGAGTATCATCTCATGAGATTGGTTCCTGAAAAAGGACAGGGAAGGGAGTTTTGTAGGGGGAGGAGAACTCTATGGTGTGGCAAAAACAAATAATATTGAGAACCCATTTGTCTGTTATCATTTTTCACATATAGAAAAAATGGGCTAGGCAGCCACCAAATTGAATTTCAGAGGTGAAAGGACATGGTATCTAGGTTAGTTTGCAGCTTTTTGAGGTTCCATCAGAAGTATTTCTTGACAGGAGGTTGTGGTTGGAAGGAGGAGTGTTCTTTGTTTCTCTGCATCCTGTTACTTTCATAGTGGTTCATATCCTCTTTGGTTGTAGGAGGAGTTGTGGTGATGGTCTAGACTTATAAGGGTGCCTGTGATAATTCCTCTTTGGTGCTGGTGCACATATCCCAAAGGAGTGGAAAGCTGCTCTTGAGTCTTTCAGTTAGCGTAATGACTCATCAGTCTTTTCGTTTAATAAATTATTCCCATCAACAGTGGGTTGAATTTCCTTGGGGAATCCCAAGGAGAAAAGCCAGGATTTGTGATTCATAATGATAGCAGCCACCACTGACCCTGAGTCTGTTTCATCTGCATCTACTGGAGGGATGTTCTACCCTTCTCAATAAGGACCTGAAATTGTGCATTATCCTAAGGAAGCTTGTTTCTGAATCCTGAAAATTCAGAGTAGTTGGCATAATCATACTTTGAAAGCAAGTTCTCATAATTGGCTATTTGGAATTGAGGCTGGTTGATGTAAATACCTTCCTTCTGAGGAGATCCAAACATTTAGCCTCTTTATCTGAAGATGTAGACCCTGTGTGCTGTTGCCTACTACGTTCAGTTAGCAGCTCGAACTACTGAAGAGTTTGGGGCAGGATGTGTGAACAAAAATTCTGCTTCCTTGACTGGGACAAAATACCCTTTCTGCCCTCTTGGGAGTAAGCGCACAGGTGGCTTGAGTATGCCACATGACTTTGGCAGGCTTTAGGATGGCTTCATTCATGGGGAGTGCCACTCTAATAGGTCCCACACTCTGTAAGACATCAAAGAGTCTGTGAGGTGTCTCTTCGATTTCCTCCAGAAGAATATGGAGGGTTTGCAACACTATTTAATATTTCCTGAAACTTGTTTGTGGTCATTTGGCAGATACAGTGAGGATGAAGCAACTGCCTTATCAAAAGATGATGATGATGATGATGATACTCCTGTTGGCACCAGCAGTACTCCTGGATCTGGCTCTTCCTCTTTCTCTCCCATGGGCTCCTTGGGGGTAGCTCTGGCAGATCTCTGGGAGCGAAGGGACTATGTGAGACCTTACTAATTCATGATATTGCATGTATGAGTCACATGGTCACCGTAAGGCCAGTGGGAGGAGAAGGTAGAGGAGGACCCAAGGCATAGGGTACCAACAGTCCTGAGTGTGGTACACAATTTTATAAGGTCATGAATTGGCCCAGGAGATTCTGGATCTGCTATCTGGGCTCACAGCTCTGGGCGAAGGTGATATTGGTCCCTTCCTGATGTCAGATTCCCAGAAGGAGTGGTCTCCAGTTCTAATGGTAGTGCTGTTGGTAATGCTGATGCTGAAATACATTAATTTGTAGATGGCGTGAGGGATTGATTTTTCTCAGAGTTAATGGATCAATGGTGTCAGAATCTCCCTTGTAAGGACTGGGTCCAATAGGAATGGAGACTCTGCCCCTTATGCCGTTGGTTTGGCACACAAGCAAATGAAGGGTGCAGGTGCACACCAATGGACACTACCAGCAAAAATCATGTGGTCTCAGATGCATGGAGTGTATGCATAATCCAGTGGAATACTCACAGGGACCAGCATTCAAAGAAGGAATTTCAGCTAACAAGACAAACTGACACAGATTGCAGGCAAGATGGCACTGAGTTGTTCTACCTTAAATAGGAAGGGAAAGAAGAAAACAGAAAGGGACAAGTCTTCATTTAAATTTGAACAGACATTATGATTAAGACAGATTCAATTTTACACATTAGAACCAAAGAGGGAACCTGTGTATGTACCTATAAAAAACATCAATCTGAATTTAACATAAAAACAAACTAATGAGAGAACAAAAACAGAAAGGAAACAAAGATGCAAAATACCTGAAAAGAAAACTTTGGGAAAAGGAAGGGTATGTTTGGCAAATCTGAATATGATTAAACTTCTGAGGTAAAGGACACAACAGCCAATAATGAACACATTCTAGTGGGCTACTTAAAAATAATTTCTGTTGTGCTGCAAATTTACACAATTTTTCAAAAATACACATTGAGATGTTCCTTGTTCCAAAGAATTTACAATCTAAGGTTCTGATCCAATGGGAATCTTATCACTGACTTGAATGTGACCTGGAGTGCATCTATATGCTTACCAGCTAGCAGTAAACTACATATGACGAGGATGATATACCCGCTCTCCCTGCAGAGATGTCCATCTCTGATGCCCCCTTCTACAATATAGAAACAATCACCATTCTTCTCTTGCCCAGTAGAAATCCCACATTCAATCTCTCTGCTGTCTGTCCAACCCTATCCCCCCAAAAACTATCAGGAGACAGCTTTCTTTAAAATAAGAGAAATACAAAGGGAAAACATGACTCTCTCCATTCTGTTTCCAATACCCAGTATGAATAGAAGAAATTTTCTCATCTGACTGGATTTTTTTTGATGGATTCCTTTCCTTGGGATGGTGGAAGACGAAGACAGGAAACGTGCTCAAGGTCTATAAAAAGCTCTAGGTAAGAACCTAACAAAAGCTCTGCTGTGTGTTGCACAATACAGTTTAACAAAGAAACAAAAGTTAAATGGAAGAGACTTATCAGGACATTTAATGCAAACCCCCAGGGGCCGGTGGAATATTTTTTCCTATAGTATATTTTCATGCTTTGTTCACTTATTATTGTTCATTATATTTTTAGTGATGACAATGTGCTCAGTGCTGCACAAGACAAAGATGAAGACAGTCCCCTGCCCTGAAAAACTTGCAGGTTAAAAGACACGTATACACAAGGCAAGGTGCACTGGCAAATTTAGGAGGAGATAACAACATGAGGAGTTTTATATGATGGTTATCATTATTACGAAGAGACAATTTATGGGTGTCGTGATAGTTTTAGCTCAACCGTTTCCACCACTTCCTTTCAGAGACTGTTCTATAGACTAAATCACCTGTCAATAACTTTCTTCCTCATATCTAGCATTCATTTTATTTCTCTGAATTTTACCCCCTTACTTTTATTTTTACCCTCAACCATTCCTCTCCTTCTAGATATTGACACTATTAAAAAATGCCATTAGACAAAGCCATGTGAAACTATAATTATCACAGAGTCCAAAGAAGCAGGTTAGGAGAAAAAGCGAAGGTTGATTTGCAGAAACATTATTGTTTAAAAGCTCCTATTACAACCAAGTAACTTTCCTCACCGCCCTCCCCCGCAGTCGAGAATAGTCTCTTTAGACCCCCCCCCTCCTCTGTTCTGGGATATCAGCTAAGGTAACCAAGCCTGTGGAGAAAAGGCAGAGGAGTACCCCATTAAAATGTAAAATACTACCATTATGCTCTCTCTTTCTTTATGACATTTTCTGGTATAACCTTTATAAAATATAAGGGGTCCTATTTTCTTAACATACCAGAATCTTTCCACATAACTCATGTAAATGCATGAAATGCATCTAATTTTGTAAAAAACAAAAACAAAACAGCAGCTCTAACACATTCCCATTGATTAAAAGTAACCTTAAAAGCACTCCAACAAAACCAACATGACCTTAACTTATTTATACCATGCTTTTGAAACAGGATGCTCTGGCAAGGATAAGATTAATGAAATTTGCAGTCACCTCAAAAGCTCCAGAGCCTCTGGTCTTAGCAATCAAGCATATAAAGATCAACACATTCTGCATTTGCTGTAGGACTCTGAAGTCAAAGTTTATAACACCACAAATCTATAATACAATGTTCTAGTAATAAATATGCACAGGGACTGTAAATATGTTACATCTTATTTAAATTAATCGATTCAGTCTACTTCACTAGAAAATTGTTCCTTTTTCTTCACATTTCTCTACCTGCATTCTACTGTACCAGCACATGCTTATCTGGACTTGAAGAGAAAAAAATATATTGAAAAAAGATTAAAGGAAGAAGCAAGAAATGAGTTTTCTATCTGCAAACGTAATGTTAAAACTAAGCATCCCTCCCTCAAAATTGTATCTGAACTATGCTTATATTTTGTATTCAGTTTTATAATCTAAAAGATGTCAGCTCTTTGGGAAAGGGAAAGTCACTTAGTATGTTTCTATAGTGCCTAGCACAATGGAGCCCCATTGGTTCAGTCTTCTAGGCATATATTAACACAGTATAAATTTAAACAATAATAACTGTAGTTCTGTTTGCTCACTGTCAGAGTGGCAAGCAAGGATACAGCTGAAGTCCATGGTTCAACAGCAGTTAACCCTCTAATGCTGGAAGTCAATGCCTAGCCTACTGCCAGTGAAGGGATACACTATGCAAAAAGCCAGATGCCTAGTATTAATGTGACTCCTTTTCAAAGACAGCAAATTAAAACGAAAAACCTTTCACTTGCCTAGGAGGCAAAAAGATTGCCTGTCTATACCAAGGACTTAATAAAACGACTACTCTCTCTCTCTCTCTCAAACAAAATAAAACCTGCAAAATTCAACATTATCCTGAGCCACTAGTGTTTCTAAAAGATTTAAAATTGCCATGTCCTACTGTTCTCTTAGAATTTCCATCACTTGCCTCCTACTCTTACCAGCAGCAAGTTCCACTCATCTGCTCCACTTCTATCAACCAGATCTCTTGCTGGTAGGAGAGAAGCTTTTATGGGAAACACGCTGCAACTTTGCTGAATGAAGGAGCCAGCTCCTAGAAGGGCTTTTCTCTCTCCTCTGCCATTGCCCCTCCACCCGTTTCCCACTGCTAGAATACAACATATCACCCTAGACATCCATATCCCCTTCTCACTCACAGCCCTGCCAGCACCCGGGACTTGCAGCAACCTCACAAGTTAGCCATGGAACTTTACTGTCTCCCCAAACTAGATCTCTAAAAGAAGCCAAGAATGACAAATATCTTCCCTGATGCACTGTCCCAGATTTGCAAATGTCTATTTTACTGCTTCCCATCTTATCAGTAGAATAACTCCCATCCCTACTTAAAGCAGGATAAAGAGGCAGGGGTGGGTAAGAGAAAACAGAACTTGAAAATATTTACAAGATCACCTGTCTGTAGTTTTAGTGGAAGTCAAAGCAAGTAATTTAAAAGCTGTACTGGGTGAGATGGGGTAACAATAGCCTTTAAGACTTTAGAGCCTTTTTTGAGCAATGGAAATGATCAAATATGCTCTTAAAGCAGAGAGGAATACAAGAGTGTGGACAAACTGGGATCCATGAGGTAGCATCTTTTCACATACTGCAGGCCAGCAGGAACCAGGCACATGCACAGAAAAGTTTTTTTTCAGGATCACTCTTACTTTTGGTGACAGACACGATCCAAGCATTTTTTCTTTACTTTCACTAATAAATTGCTGACTAGGCACTTCTGAAACTTTAAAGATTTATTATCAAATAATGGTCAAATTTCTCGCACTATAACTGGTTAGCAAATTCCATATGGCAAAACTTGTTATCACAATTGGAAGGGTGAGGAGTGTCTGTGATCGTGAACACTGAGAAATTAGTGAGTTGCCTCTATGACACATGATCTAAGAAGAAATCTAACACAGACATTACATTTTACCTACCAGCTGCTACTTTAAAAAGCCATCTGCTTTATTCTCCCACATACAATTTTTACATAGCTACAATATTTTGGGAAAATATTCACTCCAGACAGACATCTACAAACATCATCCTCTTTACAACACTGTTTGCAAGTGAAGTGAGAATTTTATAAAAGTGAAATAAAATTACTTTAGATAATGAGCTTTTTCTCCATTCCATCTATGGATTAAAAAAAATTGAGAAAACAACTTCTTTCTATTCTGCCATTATTATTTTGATTTCACTCTTGCATATATAATATAGAAAACAAATGTTTAATAAAATGATCCAATAGTTTGACTGGATTTTATCTGTTTCTAAACTAAATTGCTATAGAAATTCTTTGATAATGTATAGAACCAAGTACTTTGTCTCAAACTGTGCCATAGACTAGTATCTAGATCAGCCTTTTACGCTGGCTTTCCAACCACGTTCAAAGTCAGCAAGAAATTTCTGACAGGAAATATCCTCCATTTTTCCAGGGGGATGATTTAAAGATAAGAAGTGATCTATTTCTTGCTAAACTTCTGTGTCTACGACCCATTTATACCAGACTGCTTTCTTACAAGCACAGTTTTGAGAAACTGCTTTTCGTGCAGAGGAATACCTGAGTGAGTATATAGAAAGTTTAAAATTCAGCTGTAATAGTCAACACCACAGCATTTTAAAAAACATACACCAACAACAACAGTATCTTTCTGCACCACAAATACAAGGCAATCTAGAAATCAGAACTAAATTAGTTTAAAGAAGCAGGGGTGAGAGGAGAAGACGGCTACACTTTGTCTTTATAAAATGTCTTTCATCCAAAGATGTCAAAGTACTTTACAAAGGTAGACTGCAGATTCCAGCTAAAGTGAAACCAATGTTAAAGAAAAAAATCACAGATCTTTAGCAACTGTGATCCATTCCCAATAACTGTTGATACACATTATGACCACTAAAGCCCAGACAAAAATAGCTAAACTATTGCTGAGGCTGCCCAGCGTTCTCTTGTATCCAGATGAAATGTACCGAAGTGGTCTATTCATCTTCAGAGTATATCAGTAACAAACAAGCACATGCACCTAACGAAGTGGGTATTCACCCACGAAAGCTTATGCTCCAATACTTCTGTTAGTCTATAAGGTGCCATAGGACTCTTTGTTGCTTTTTATAGATCCAGACTAACACGACTACCCCTCTGATACTAGCAAAATACAGTGTTTCTTTGATTATGCTTTTAGATCTTAATCTGGAATAGAAGCATATGCTAAGTAAATGGTGCAACTAAGTCTGGCAAAGTTCATATTTGTATAAATAAAGGGACAGAGAGCATTAGCTTTTTAATAGTGCACCTTGCCATGAAAGACTGGAAGCAAGTAAGGGAGTTTAGGGGTTGTAGGCGCTTTTTTTTTTAAGAAAGTAATTTCCTTTATTTATATACCTTGTACTTTCCCACAACTCCTAGGATGCCATCTGTGACACTGGCAGACCAGGTGCCAGCTCATGTCAAGATCCTTAGGCTTCACTGAACACTGACAAATGTATAATTGGAAACTAGTCTGGCTTGTCTGTGTGTTAGCGTTGTTAAAATAGATATTAGAGCTAAAAGAATGCATTTAGACTTTATGGAATACTTGAAGAATGCTGGATGTATTAATCCTACTTATAATATCTGTATCCCGTGTTATAAGGTAATGCTTAAATGTTTGCTCTCTAACCATAAAAATGTTTGCTAAAATTATAAACTCCCACAGTCAGGAGAGAAACATTACCAAGTGTGAAATATTAGTTTACTCCATAACATATTATCTTCTGCCCATCAGGAAGGACTACTGAATCCAAATGGGCTACTGTGGAACAATGACTCTGTTGACTGCTTCCCTCCCACATGAAGAGGTTACATGCAGAAGTGCTTGTCCAATGATCCTGGATTCTGGGGTGACGGGATTAAAATCCCTGACAAGAAGAAACTCAATCTTTTACGCAGTCTGGGCTCTGAGGTAAAAGATTCCTAAACATAAGCAAGAGATCCGCATGCTGCTTGGCATGGGTCAGCTCTAGAAGACATAGAGAACTGCTTATTATAGAAGCTTATATTACCTTTTAAAATCTAAGACTATAACTCATTTGTGTTTGTATATTTCCTGTTCTAACCTTGTAAATAACTCATTTCTCTTCCCTAGTTAATAAATCCTTAGTTTATTACAGGACTGGCTATAGGAGTTGTCTTTAATTTGAAATCTGAGTACAACTGACCTGGGGTAAGTGACTGGTCCTTTGAGACTGGGAGTAACCTGAATATTGTGTTTTTTGGTATAAAGTGACCATCTATCACATAGTCCATCTTGCCTGGGTGTCAAGATAGATTGGAATGCCCAAGGGGATGGTCTGTGACTCCATGGTAAGGCTGCTATAGTGCTTTAGGAGTTCACACTTTTTACTGGATGGGTGAAACCTAATTATAGAACATACAGCCAGCTTGGGGTTTCTGCCCTGAGTTTGGCACTCATTTACCAGACAGCATGACATTCCTAAGAATCCCAATGAATTTCCTTGTATGTTTGACTGATTCTTAAAATTTCTGATTTTATAGCAGGGGACTCCAGAGTACATTTACAGATACTTTAATATCAGTCTGAACAGCTGACCTCATTTTCATCTACTTTCTACACTATCATTTATGTCGGCAAAACTTATGTCGCTCAGGATGTGTAAAAAACATCTCTGAGTGACATAAGTTTTGCCAGCGTAAGCGGTAGCGTGCACCGCACTATGTCAGCGGGAGAGTGTCTCCTGCCGACATAGCTACCACCACTCATTGAGATGGTTTTATGACAGGGGTCGGCAACCTTTCAGAAGTGGTGTGCCGAGTCTTCATTTGTTCACTCTAATTTAAGGTTTTGCGTGCCAGTAATACATGTTAACGTTTTTAGAAGGTCTCTTTCTATAAGTCTATAATATATAACTAAACTATTGTCGTATGTAAAGTAAATAAGGTTTTAAAAATGTTTAAGAAGCTTCATTTAAAATTAAATTAAAATGCAGAGCCCCCAGGACCAGTGGCCAGGAACCAGGCAGTGTGAGTGCCACTGAAAATCAGCTACCGTGCCGCCTTTGGCACCCGTGCCATAGGTTGCCTACCCCTGTTTTATGATGTTGACAGGAGAGCTCTCTCCCATCGGCATAGCGTAGCTACACGAGTAATCTTACAGTGGCGCATCAGTACAGCTGTGCCGCTGTAAGTTCGCTAGTGTAGACATCCGCTAACAGAACAAGTTAACTGCAAGGAGACATACAGTAGAACCTCACAGTTACGAAGATCAGAGTTACGAACTGACAGGTCAACCACATACCTCATTCGGGACTGGAAATATGCGATAAAGCAACAGCAGAGACCAAAAAATTAAAAAAAAAAAGTAAATACAGTACATTACTGTGTTAAACGTAAACTATTAAAAATATAAAGGGAAGTTTAACAAAATATTTGACAAGGTAAGGAAACTGTTTCTGTGCTTGTTTCATTCATATTAAGATGGTTAAAAGCAGCAATTTTCTTCTGCACAGTAAAGTTTCAAAGCCGTATTAAGTCAATGTTCAGTTGTAAACTTTTGAAAGAACCACCCTAATTTTTGTTCAGAGTTACGAACAACCTCCATTCCTGAGGTGTTCATAACTCTGAGAGTCTACTGTAAGTACTTTTCCTCCTCTCCTCCCCATTTTACCTCAACATAGGGAAGTTATGCCCTATGCCCTAAAATTTTTGCTTTACTTTGTTCTATATTGGTACAGTACCAAGCACAACTGGGTCCTGATTCAAGACTAGGGCTCCCAGTACTACAGTAATACAAATAAATAACAATAATAGTTTCAGTTGGAAAATATGGTGTGCTTTCTGTCCTAATCTGTTGTGTAGTATTACTGGCATCCATTGGACATTTCATAAAATGTTGAAAGCGCTAAATGAATGTATAGTGAGGCAGGCCAAGGGGTCATTACCTTTTCATGGCCACAAATGCCAATTCATCGGTAGTAACGAGTGTAGCCCCTTTAGTTATCCTCAGTAGCCTCCCATTCAAATCCTGAATGGCTGGTATCTCAAGATTCCAGCCTAACATATTTGGGCTGCAGAAATCTTAGGCAAAAATCTATGGTATTAGTCTTAATTTTGTCCATTCTCCTTAAAAAATAGTCTGCTGCTAATGTCATGAGTAATTTACTTTTCAGGAGCCACTTTAATGAGCTGTTTAATTACTACACCAACAACTTCTAAAATGTGATGTCTTTACCTCTCCACTACATGTATGTGCCTCCTCCCCCTTTGCCCATCTAATACAAGATTCATTACATGTGGCAAGTCTACATTAGGGCAAATTTAAGCCTCAGTCTTTTTAAGCAGAGTTAAAAGCACAGATTCTGAATTAGAATAACATTCATCTGCCATCTGCCCTCAGCTGCTGCTGCTCCTCCTCCTCCAAAGTCCAAGTCTCTATATTAACTGGAGTTGATCTTTGACATCTCTCACTTATTTCACAAACCCCTATGTTAATAATAAGGACATTAGAGATTAGGAAAAAATCAACTCTTGACAAGGTATTGTTTGAGACAGAATGGCTAAAAATTATCCCTTCTGTCAGGGTGGGCAGATCTCCAGATGTCACTGTAATATATGCTGCTGCTTCTCAAATCTTTGATAAAGTAGGACTATACACTCGGGAACCATATAGCACTGAACCTACGGGACATACTCTGCTAACTGCTAATTTTATACTGTTCCCCTCCCCCATATTGAAGTTCTCTTTTCTAGTTCAAATAAGCATCAAGACCAGTGTGAGACTCTATCGCTCCATTTCTTGCCTGACACACATTTCATATAGTTAATCTAGTATCCAGAATAACACAATACTCATCTTGCTGAAGATCTTTAATACAAATGAAGGATATTGTCTATGCGACATGAATGTCCATACAGACACAATTATGTTTCCAAATATGCTGTATCTAGCACCTTTAAAAACATAAAATAAGGGGAAAAACAGGTAATATTTAACAGCTGATGCAAGCTAGACTTGACAAAGTCTCATATTAACTGGAATTAACATTGTGCTACTGTCATGTATGTCTTTCTCAATCAGTAAAAAAACCTAGTGTGAATACACTTTGTGTAAATTCTGACAACTCAAGCCACTAGACCAACTTCTGACCTGGTGTAAATAGGCACAACTTTAAAATCAAAGCACGCATTTGCCCCAGGATTGAATTTGGCTAGGAATCTAGTAAACAGCAAATAAATACACAGTAGTCAGACTGCTAGTATATTGCACAAACACTGTGTTACTGGAAAACAGAGATGTTTTATACAAAACACAAAAGAGGTATAAAATAGCTTATATTACTATATAAATCAAACCTATTTTGGTGGGGGAAGGCAGATGGGGTTTTGAGATTGTTGACTCACAAAATTCCTACTGTAATGTTTATTTTCCAAATATAATGTTTAATGTATATGCTTTAACCTCTTCAAAAAGATATTTTACTTATAATTATTCTTATAAGCTGTTAGCAGCAGAAAGGTGATGTTTAGTTTGATTTATCTTTTTTTTTTTTAAGCAGCTGCAAGCCTCATATTTATGAACACTTCCCTTTAGGGCATACTTTATGTGTCAGTCAGCAGCCCTTTATGCACATCTCTTTTATGGGGTATCAGTGCTGGTCATAATATAGAGCTCCTCTGAAGATGTCTTTGATTGGCCTTGATTTTCCTTATAGCTTTTATTGTCATCAAACAAAGTCATTTGGTCTAGGCTTTCTATTTTTATCATCACCAAAGTTAAGAGATGTTAATACTTAATTAGGTTAAGCAGTCCTATTCCCTGCCAGCGCTGCTATTTTTCAATACCCTACAGCTTTTACAACCAAGCTTTATAAAAAGCTTTAACGGAGAAGTTAAGTAATGTTAAATCTAATCTGAAATTACTGTAACACGCAGAAATAAATATTGTAAATGTTTACAAACTGTTTACTTTAGATGATACATTTCTACATCACAGTACAAGAGATGCTGATTTTCATTTCAGAAATAGAATTGTAAATATTTTAAGAGCTTTAAAATTATACTGGTTCTTGATATAGAGACTGTTGTAACTGAACAGCTAAAAGTTGAAATGAAGCTCTGCAACTGTTAGAAACTTCACTTCTTCATACAGTTCCATAATGTTGTTTCCAAGAATTACTTCTTTTAAAAAAATCATCAAGATATGTATATTTCAAACTAAACACCACTGCTCAATCTCAACACCAAATCACATGTTACCATGCTGGACAGTATATTGTTTGATCCTTCAAATGTCGACATTTGAAAGGTATGAGCAGGGATATGTTTGGGAAAAAAATGCTCTGAAATACTAATTTAACCCTGAACGAAATGCACCGGACTAGGAATATTTTAGAGGGAAATATATGGCACACACTGTGTTAAGTCAGGGACTATTTCTCATAAAATAGGCATAACTGGTGAGTAATGAGGTGCATTACAAATTATTTTAAAATGACAAATTATCCTCAAAGATCCACAATCCGATATTCCTCTACATGCATAGCTTTGACTATCATCTTTATGATAACTTTCAAATCTATGTCTCCCCCAGACGAAGCCTCCATCTCACTGTTTCTAACATCTAATGGACGTCCAGGGAGCATCTGAATCCTGCCACTTTTTCCTATGTGACAGGATACAGATCGAGCCTCTCCCGTGTCCAAACTACTAAAACTTTTTCTGAGGGCCTCATCTCACATCTTGACTACTGCAACCTTTGGGTGCTACTCCACTATTATTTAGTGGAGTTATATTGCAGTATCATCTACAAGCCCCTGTCACGGACCAGCACCCCACTGTGCTAGGGGCTGTACAAACACAGAACAAAAAGTCGGTCCCAAATATCCAATACATTTTAGACATTAGTAATTCAAAGAATTCCCTATGATGCCCAATTCAAGCTCCACCACAAATAACACACTGTAAGAAGCAGAAGTAGTGTTAAATGTAGGCTGGATAGGTGGCTGCCTAGGTCAAGGAAGCACTAGGCTTTGGGAAATGTTCCACTGCAAAGAAGCCATCTGACTTCTCTGTGACAGGCAACTGGGCAGCCAGAAACCAAATTACTGTTCTAGTTGACAGCATAGGAGAGGTGGGGAAGTTGTCTGGTAAGAGGAATTACAAGATTGCAATGGGATGGAGAAAGTAAAGATGTCGGGCCTGGACGAGAGGTAAACAGAAGGACTGGGGACCTGCTTTGCAGAGTCAAGCAGAGGGTGGGGAACAGGTGCCAAAAAATGTCTTCCCATAGGCAGCAAATATACCCAGGACTGACCATCATTAACAGACTTTTGTACAAAAGTATGGAACAAGGTAAAAAATTTCCACTGTACAAGGCCCTTCCCTAAGTCAAGAGCAGTAGGGACCAACATAAAGGTGATGAACATATAAGAACCTAAACAGAAGGGGTTTGTAATGCCTGGTGGGGAAAAGGGTGATATACAGAGTTCCCTATTACGGAGATACCTTGGAGGAAGGAAAGCTATAATGGGTTTACATTTTCCTGCACATTGGAGGACAAAGCCCAAACCCCAGTTGAAAGAGATTTAAGACCCTTTTGCTAGCATAGGAAAGCCACAAGCCAGCAGGAAGTAAAGGTGGGGCAGAGCCAAGGAAGCCCAGCAGGCAGTCAGCGAAGTTAAGAGAATCAGAAAGGTTGCTCTTACATTTTTATTTTGCCATTTCCTAAGGGACAGTCAGTTAAAAATGGTTTTAATTGCTGCTTCAATGTGCTATAAAGGACATCTAGAAATAAACAGTGTGAGAGGACAAGTGGCACAATCAAATATTTCTACCTACGCTCCAAGTTTTACTGAGAGATAACCATCAACCCAGCTACAAGCCACTGTTGCTCAACCTTCCTTATGCCTATTGAACTGTAACCTCGTTCTATTCCATAGCCAATACAGATCAGCAAAGAGTAGATTTGGATATTCTTCAATACTCTTTATATGGAGAAAAATATTTTTCTGTTAAATTACTAACTTCAAATAGGAGACTAAACTAGATGGGTAATTTTAGTAAAATATAGTTTAAAATTGTAAGGATAGAAAGAGCAGGAAACCTAACTTTAGATCAAGACTGAAATGTAGTCATTCATTAAACTCCACAACTCACGTCAATATTTTACACAGCCAGAAAGCCAAGAAGTAGAACGCAAGATTACACAGAAATGTTCCAGAGAGAAGCATGCAAAATAGCAGTGCTTACACTGTTACTCATCAGAGCACTTTGTGCTAGCATATGTGTATTTGAACAACAAATCAAGTCACTCATGGGGTAAACAGTCAAACTGCACAGCATTTAAAGGCAGATGCTGGAACTGCTTCTAGGAGGTAAAGGAAAACTTTCTGACAATCAAATGCAGCTGTTTCAGTGTGCACTGTGAACCTGATCTCATGCTTGGTATTATTTGAAAGCAGCCACGGATAGTGTTACATTGAACAGTAAATGAAACAGTGTTTGCTATTCTGAATCAGACCACTGGTTTGTCAAGTTCAGCTATTGGCCATAGCCAATAATCTGATGGTTCAAAAGACAACTTTCTATACCTTCATGAGCATAATGCACCTAAGCCAAACATGCAATGGCAAATGGGGATTCTTCCTGACCACTATAAGTAATATCTTACCATGAAAGACTGAGATTTGATTACTCTTATCACAGCTAGTATAACTACACAAACTGATCAGAATTCTTAGCACTAATGTAGAATTTTATAGGCTTGATTCAGTCTAGAGATACTTCAGTTTCCTCTACATATCCCAGGGCACTGAGCCACTGGCAGCAAACTGTCTGCCTGGATTGATCCACAATGATTCAAAGACACCCACAACCCATACTCTGCCAGGACCTGGAGCCAAAAGGGGTGTAGCAGCTGCTCTTTGAGAAAGCCTGAGAGATAAGCTGAATCATGAATGGTGTTTCAGGAATAAACTATTGCTACCTTCCCCTATGGAAAGAGAGGGACAAATCCTCTCTGGGGTTCAGGTACAAATGTTAACTGTACGTAACTAAAATACAGTGGAAAATAACCTACAGAAGGAAAGACAGGTAAGTAGTACAATCGCCATTATACAGATATAGAAACATATGGATAGACTATTAAACTAAGCTTAAAAATCATCTGTGTCTTGGAAGCAGTTAACTGCACCAGAGAAGGGCACTCCTGTAATTCACTTGGGGTGCAAACAAAAGCAACAGACACTGGGGGAACAAATTCAGGATTTGCAAGAGCAGATAACAACCCCCACTCTTCTTCCACAGCCAGGACAAAAACCTGGGTGTAAGGGTTCCCAACTGTTTAAACTTAGGGAGCCCTACCCTTTGCTCAGAGCAAACAATATCCTTTTTTCCTTCTTCTCAGTTTGCTTAATTTGCTGCTGTTAGCCTGTACTTTAAACCAACTTCACAGGGTTAATTGGTTGCTTTCCACCCCACCCCTCTCTCTCACACTTCTGTTTTTCTGACGTATTAGTGGAGGGTATTTTGGATACTTATATGAAATGTTATTTTTGGACAAAGCATGACAGAGATCTGCTGTATTCCACTGTAATTTTTGGAGTGCAAGATCCATGGGTGACCATAGAGACAAATGTTTTACTGCCTTTTAAAACAATCCCAAGAGGAGACCTGCACAAACGCTTTGTCTCCAGTTTGAATGCTGGGGGAAGAGAACACAAATCCCTGTTCATGAGAAATTGTATCCCTAAGCTGCTTGAACTCTGAGTCTAAGATTTCTAAACATAAGCAAGGGGTCCCCAGCTGTTTAGCTTGGTTTAGCCCTAAAGGACATATAAAGCTTGCATATTACAGCAGCTACTATCGTCTTTTGGAACCTAAGACTGTATTCTCGTTTGTGTGTGTATGTTTACCTGTTTTAACCTTGTATATAACTCTCACTAAAGGCTTATTAACTAGACAAAAGAAATGTGTTTACTATAGGATTGGCTACAAGCATTGTCTTTGGTGGGAGATCTAGGAAGTACTTGACCTGAGATAAGTAACTGGTCCCTTGGGACTGGGAGTAACCTGAATATTGATATGATTTTTTGGTGCAAGGGACCACCTATCACAAAGGCAGGCTTGCCTGGGTGGCAAGACAGACCAGAGTATCCATGGTGACTGTCTGTTACTCCATGTTAAGGCTGTTATAGTGCTTGAGGAGTTCACACTTGTTATTTGGATAGCGAAATCTAAGTATAGAACTCACAACCAGCTGGGATTTAATAACCCCAAAACTCTCAACCAGTTTTGTGCCCTGTTCCTTGCCTGTGTGCCCTGAGGTTGGCATTCACGGTTGTGAGTCACTCCAGATAGCTTGACAACAAGGACTAAAGCTAATCTTGGGAATCTCAAAGGACAACCTGCACAATTTTGTTTTATTTCTTTAAAGGGAGTGAGCTTGTGCTCTTTTTTGCTTTCTTATGTGGAAAAAAAGCCTGGGACATTTTTTATGGGTTCTTTTATTGCCTTTTAGTAAATCTTGAAATACAAGACATGTCAAATCTGGCCTTCCTGCTTTTGGTAGAAATCTTCTGGGGAGGAGGTCTCAGAACAGGGTGTATTGTGAGCTTGCATGGGCGGAGCTTTGCCAGAGGGATGGAAGTGTGGAATCTTTCCTCAACACATTTATTAGTCATTGGAGTTAAAAAAAACCTTCCAAACACCGTGGATAAAAATCTGTTCCCCTTTCAATGCTCCATAAAGATTCAAAAGGGGCACAAATGCATTTTCCCTTTTTACAGGTCACCTTTAAACTAATTACGTGAATTAAGTAGTTCTTTTCAGTGGTTGCAGCTGTAACTTGTTACATGCACAATATAGGAATGTTGTGTAATACATAGCTAAGAAAAACAACTGTCAGTAGCAATTAAGTTATTTGTTAAACACTGACAGTACTTCAGTGATGTGCATTATCAACATCACAGCAATCAAACATATTGCAACAATCCTGTATGATGAGTAGGCAGCATCAGAATTTTTAGGGGCTGAGTTTTCATACGTTGTTAGGGCCAGAAGGGAATTTTATGATCTTCTAGTCTGAATTCCTGCAAAACACAGGCCAGAATTTCATCCAGTAACTCCTGCAACTGGAGGAAACTATTCTTTCTACAATAGAGGGACATGTTTTCACTTAAATCTTGTCTGTCTAAAGTTAGGTACCTAAATCTGTACTTTGCCACTTAAATAACCATCTTAAGCAACTACCTGTTAATTCAGACATCAAAATATGGATTCAAATGCTTAATTTCAAACATATCTGAAAATTGGGCCCTAGATAACAGAGACAGACAGACAGCCCAAATCTGAAAATAAACCTGAGCCCTTAAGGACTGTTGTGAGGGTTAGTCTTTCAGTACACATTTTTGTGATCATTGCTAAATATTATCAGAGGTGGAGAGTCTAGCTGCAGAATGCTTGAAAATCCAGAAAATACCATTTTGTATTTAGGTTGAGCAATTAATACATGTATATGAATACATTAATATACACAAAACAGGTCATTTAGTTATATTTTCAAATATAATGGAAACAAATAATTTAATAAAATGAGAAATATGAATAAAAAACACCCATGTGAACTGTAAATTGCATCCAAGTTGTGAAAACATCTGCCAAAACACACCCCCTGGGGTAAGTATTCCTCATCACTTCCCAGTGAGAAAAAAGTGACTCTCTCTTCTATTTCTATTTAAATGCACAATAATATGATTTTTGTAATTTTCTGTTCCTGCTGCAACTTGTTCCCTGTATAAGCAAAACAAACTTTCAGGATTGCAGATGAGAAAATAAACAATAGTCAAAATAAATTTACCTGCTGATAGAAAAAATTTAGTGTTGGCTTGTCCTCAGTAAACTGATTCAGAAATCCTTTTGGTAAATATCGGATTCGCAATTCATATCTAAAAAGAAGGAAAAAAGGATTACATTCATAATGCAAGGAGAGTAAGTCTTCATCACTGTAGCTTTTAAAGAACAGGTTCGACAAGGATCTGTCCTGGATGGTCTAGGTATACTTGGTCCTGGGCTCAGCACAGGTGTCTGGACTTGATGACCTCTCAAGGTCCCTTCCAGTCCTACATATGATTCTATGATTAGAATGTAAAAAAAAAACAAAAAAAACCCCCAAACCTCTATAATTTGCAAGTGCTCTTAAAATTTTATTAAAAAGCAATTACAATTTAAATTAATTTAATTAAATGGGAAACCATCATTTTGACAGCCCAGTAATACTGAGGTTCAGAGGAAAAAGTATACCTGGCACTATGTTTACTGGAAACCCTTCATCTCATCAGGGTGGTTTGGAAGGAAAGAGCTTTGGCAATTCTTATGAGTGGGAAGCATGGGGAGGTGAGTAGTAGGTTTGAACCTCTTGCTGTAACAGATAATTATGTTTTCCTGATGGGCTTGCAGGTCTATACTGGTTCAAAGAGGCTGTTATCAGGACTGAGGTATTGACTTCACAGACCTGGATGGGCTGCCAGGCCTTGCTATAGGTGCTGTAGGTAGTGGTAGCAGCTGAAGCGAAGATGATGGACTATTGATCTGAGCAAGTAACAATTGTTGTTTCTTGGTGAGCACAAGCATGAATGTTTAATGCACTGTTGGCAAAAGTGAGTAGACAGGTGCTGTTCCAAGTGAAAATGGCAACTGGTATAGCCCATCAGGGAGCCACAACCTGTGCATTAGCCAAAGGCTCATTTTCAGCTGGAAAAGGCTCAATCTCTTATCAAATAAAGGTGCTGCAATATCTACTCCTGGGACTACCCCAATGGAATTGCTGGGATTTACCTATAGGAGGATTTCACAACAGATAGGCATATCCCATATTAGGGTACTAAGGTGCATGTAAAAACTAAAGTTTTTCTTTTGTTTATAAATAGTAAAACCGTTTGGAAACTGATTGGGTATTATTAATTATTGGTACTGCAGTGGCATCTAAAGAATCCTATCAGGTGGTCCCTACCCCTAAGATCTTAGAATCTAATAGTCTCATTCAGCGTAAACCCAGCATATCACAAACAGCACAGCATTTTAGCAAGATGGCCAACTATATAGTCTTTGTAATTAGAAACATTTTGAAACAATATATTTAATGGTTTGTGCATAGTAACAAGCTTTTGTTGTGAAATTTCATATTGCTAGTTTCAGCAGGATCGGAAAGACTGCTTAGCAACTTGAAGAAAATAATGTTAAGGATTACAAGTTAAGGCACACATACCTGACAAAGACAAAGTTATTGACTAAAATCACATTAACTTGTTTGAATGTGTAATGAATCCCAACCTCACAAAAATGGCAAACAGTTATAGAATTTTGATTTGCTGTGTTGCCTATTTCTACTGTTGAATACTCAGTCTATGGTGAATGTATCTATTGGGTTATCCGGGAGAGGTGGCGGGCGGAAGCCCGCCCCATGCTAACGGAAACCCCCCCCCCAGCCTAAGGGGAGCTTCCACAGGGCCTCAGAAACCCACTAATTGCGGGGGACAACTAATAAAAGAACAGAGACAGGAGTGCGGTCAAAGGGCCTATGGTGAATGTATCTATTGGGTTTCCAGGAAATGGGGCGGGCGAGCCCGCCCCATGCTAACGGCACCCCCCCCAGCCTAAGGGGAGGTGCCACAGAGCCTCAGAAACCCACTAATTGCGGGGGACAACTAATAAAAGAACAGGGACAGGAGTGCGGTCAAAGGGCCTATGGTGAATGTAGTGGGGTGGTTACCCGCTCCTGCCCTGAGGGGTTTAAAAAGCAGCCCTGGAGAGGGCTGCAGCTCTAAAAGCTGGGCTGACTGGGGAAGCAGCTGCAGCTGGGCCACGCCCCAATCAGGCCACAGCTAGCCTGTATAAAAAGGCTGTGAGCCAGGAGCCCAAACAGTCTTCCTCCTTCTGTAGAGGGAGAAGGGCCTGGCTGCAGGGAGCTAGAGGCAGGATACCTGAGTGGAGCAAGGCTGGGAAGCTCCCGCCTGGAAAGCCCCAGGCTGCGGCCTAGCAGAAGGCAACAGGTACTGGGGATTGCAGAGGGCAGCCCAGGGGTAGATAAAGGCAGCAGGTCCAAACTCAACCTTTGCCTATGATGAGTAGGCTGATACTGCAGTCTGCCCCAGGGCATGGGGGCTAGATGATGACTGGCAGTAGCCTGATACTAAGGCGAGGTGGGAATAGTGGGTGGGGGTTCCCCTGGGAGGGGGAGACCCTGAGAGAAAGGGGTTACTGCCAGGGGACAGCAACCCAGGTAAAAGGGACACTGAGTCCTGGGAGGGACATGGGGGCCAACAGCAAGTAGTAAGGCGGATCACCGGCCTGCAGAGGGTGCTCTGGGCTGGAAATTGAGCTAATTCCCTAAGAGACCAGCAGGAGGCACCGCAGGGGTGAGTCCGCATGCTTACAGTGAATAATATATGTAAACATTTTATTATACATATAAAACTATGGATTTACAATACTCAGTTATTTTTTTCATGATATTTTGAGGTTCTCTTCAAAAACAAAGTGCATGCTCAGTCTTTGGCATAAAATGAAAAACTTTTTTTAAAAAAATCAATGAATCCTCAGACATATAAAAAGACTGCTGCATGACGCACAGCAAGATATAAACAAAAATAGTCCTTTTTTCCAACCAAAAAATAAGACCTGTAGCATGTGTGGGCTCATGTCTGGAGAGGGAAGGTAGTGTCATCCATACCTTGTCCAAAATCAGGAAAACTGAAGGAAGTTTATTTCTCCATTGGAAAAAGCCAAATCACCACTACACTACACTACTGAGTCAAATGTAGAACAAAGCAAATTTCCTGTTTAAAAAACAACTATTTTCCCTCTTTTCTCTTTCCTTGTCTTATTTTGCCCTTCTATTATATATCTTGATATATCTTCAGTCTTCATCCACATACTAGCTTTCTGGATTTTAAATTTTGTAGAAGTTTTCATTTCTCTAAAAACTGCTTTTTCCGCCATCTTTTATTACCTTTAGTGCCCCCTCTTTTGTACTAGAAGGGAACTGTTATCCTTTTCATTTTGATTTCAGCATCCTAGTGACTAAATACAACCTGAAGGAGAAGGTTGAGGTTAAATCTAACTAAAAAATATACCAAGAAGCATAATTTAAAGGCAAAGGAGCACGTACTATAGTTTTTCATCATGTATGTCACCAACTGCATTAGAGAAAATTGAAACACATTATTTAACATACAATTTAATTTTAAAAGTAACTCTAATGCAAAGCCTAAAAGCTTCAGGTAGACTAGTATGATATTTAGTTTCCATTTTACTTTGCCTTTTATTTCAACATGTAATATACTGTGGCTGAAACAGAATTAGGACAGATTTCAAAAAAACAAAAAACACAAGATAACTCTACATATATCTGTATCTTGATACAGACTTAATGAACCTATCTCCATCATACAACAGAAGATGAATTAGTCAAGATAGTACTGAATTACAAAAGTATAAGGTACAAATAGGAGATGAGAAAGGCCTGTTGGGCGACAGTCTCTGTCCCTTTCAATGAAGAATTGTTCCCTAACCATGCCAAACATACTAGTGTCAATGGCACTTCCACCATTTCCCATGGTAGACTATTCTGTACTATAATAATTACTCATGGTCCAGAAGTCTGTGGTGATGTACATTTTACATGTTCCTTCTCTTAACTTCATACGTGTCTTTGAACTATTGTATGTAACCTCTCCTTCCCTGCTGTTCCTACCCTTCAAATGTTTATAAACTGTCACCCCTGAACATTTGTTAAGCAAGATACAGATATTTAGTTCTTTTAATCTTTCCTAATAAATCATTCTCTACAATGCCATAATAATTTTTATTGCTGTTCTCTCAACTCCCTTCAAATATCTTTCTGCTAATGAGATCCCTAGAACTTCTTTAGACATTCTCATGATTAATTTTGGGATGTCAGTTATAATGAGATTAATGGCTGCCTTTTTGCCTGGTTGAGTAATCCCACACACTCACGAAAAAAAAGAACAGATTATTTCTTTTCCTTTAGACAAGAAAAGTGTTTCTATTTCAATCCCCATTTAACTCAAAAACCTGCTATGGTAGCACAGAAACCCCACCCACTTACAACCAAAGCCGGTTTCTCCTTCCCTTCTTTGAATGGGAACTGAAAATTCAAGTGGCTTACACACTTCATATCCCTCTGTAAATCATACAATTTAATCTATTCTTTATTGTACTTTTGTAACCTTAGGAAGCCATCACATATCTTCTTTAATGCCATAAATTTAATGTGAATAGTCCTCCAATAAAAAAAAAAAGCCTGTTCTTTCCACATCTCAACATAAGAGTAAACATTTAGTGAATATTGTGAGATTCATTCTAAACCACCTCTAAGAATAACATATGACAGTCACTCACTAGACAATTAATTTAAGATATATTGGCTGGTTAACCATTCATCTTACATTTATACAGTTTCTGTCACTCTAAAGTGTTTTAAGACACATGGCTGGTGAGACGAAGGCAGATGGGAGGCTAAGGGAGTCAGCGAGCTGAGTTTGTCAGCAAAGGAAGACAGGAAAGCAGGGATGTGTTTTCTCTCCCCCCCCCCCTTCCTTAATTTGCAAGAACTCTACAAGGAAGAACCATCAATGGGAGGAAAGCAGCATGTTGCCAACTCCACTGATAGCTCTTCCTCTGCTTGCACCTGTACCCCCCCACTGCCAGCCAGCCATCCTGACCCTGGAGACTTCCACCAGGCCCTGGTCTTGACCTGCTGGGAATGCAGCCTGTATGTTCCGGCTGATGAAAGCCAGGCAGGGGGAATAACCTGAGTGTAAGAGCTGTTAGTTGGTGGAGTCCCACAGGAAACAGGTTAGAAAGCTGCAGGAGGAGGTGGCTCAACTGTGTAGCATCCAGGAGTGTGAGGACTTCATTGATAGGACACACATGGAAACATCGGGGAAGGAGGATATTAGGTGACCACAGAAGCACCAGAGGAGGAAGGCGAACCAGCTGCTCTAGGGGGACGAGACTGGCTGCTGGCCATCTTGGGCAACAGACAGTGTTCCACTCCCTACCCAGGTCCCCCAATCATCAAGGTGAAGAACTGGTATGCTATACTGGCAACAGGAGGTGATAAACAGATCCCAGTGGCTGAGGAGGAGGAGCCCCTTGCCCCCAAAGCTGGGAGGCTCATGGCCATCATATCCAAGAGGGGGCATAAGATGCTAGTGTTTTAGTACTGCCCTCAGGAGGGTGGAGGCAACCATCTCCTGACCTGATCTGATGTCCTGGGGAGGTGTGCTTCCTGCCTGGAGATGTTGCACATTGGGAGAACTTACAGAAAGGTTGCTGAGGCTCATCCATCTCTCTAACCACTACCCTATAATGCTCATACACATGGGCACTAATCATATTATCAGGTATGACCCTGAGCAGGATCAGCAGTGACTACAGGGCTCTGGGAGTGAGGTCAAGAAATCAGGGGCATAGTTTGTATTCTTTCATCATCTCAGTTGAAGGTAAGGGCCCAGGTAGGGACATGTGCATCTTGAAGATGGATGCAAAGATGGTGCCAAAGGGAGGGCTTCAGCTTCCTCAACCATAGGATGCTGTTCTGGGAAGAAGGCCTGCTGATAGCTCAGTGGTTTGAGCATTGGCCTGCTAAACTCACGGTTGTGAGTTCAATCCTTGAGGGGGCCACTTAGGGATCTGGGGCAAAAATCTGTTTTGGGAATTTGAGCAGGGGGTTGGACTAGATGACCTCCTGAAGTCCCTTCCAACCCTGATATTCTATGAAATTAATGTTGTGCACAGAATTTCCTTTTCCCTCACAGAAATGGACTGTAGAGCTGCTGGCTGCCACTGGACCCAGCAGAGCCCAGCTTGCAGAGGGACAGAGCTGGAGGGTTTTGGGCAGCTGCAGTTCCCGGCACACATTAAAGGAAGGAGGTGGTGTGCAGGAAACTCCACACAAACCCAGGATCCAGTATCAAGCCGTTTCTCCCTCTGGATCCCTGGGCTATGGGGGTGCCCCATGGCTGGGCTCTGGAGAGAGGAGGTCTGAGTGTCTCTCCCCGCCCTCGGCTGGGCTCTGGCAGGAGATGGGGCAGAGAAACGGAAACTGGGTTGTTTTGTAGGGGTTTCTTTAACTCTACTCCTGGGAGAATTTTTGTGTGTCTCTGTATTGTTACAGATACTCCCTGACAGGTATTTTGAAATAAATTACCAAAATAATTGAAACTGGTATAATTATATAGTCTTATTTTGACAAATAAAATATGCAGAATTTAAAATACTGTGCAATGAATTTTTATTTTTTTGGAATAAGAAATATCCAAAACACAATACCTAGTAGTAACGGGCAACTTTAACTATGCAGACTGTTCGAAGAGTAGTATGGCAAAAAACAAAATTTCCAATAAGTTATTAAAATGTACTGGTGACAACTTTTTGTTTCAGAAAGCAGAGGGGGGACCGTCATTTTAGATTTGATTCTGAACATCAGAGTGGAGTCAGTAGCAAATCTGAAGGTGGAAGGCTATTTGGATGAAAGTGATCATGCTTCATGATTTCATGATTCTAACAAAAGAAGGCATGAGAGCAGCAGAAAAAGGACAATGGACTTCGAAACTTTAAACTCAGAGAACTGGTAGGTAAGGTCCCATGGGAAGAAAATCTAAAGGAAAAAGGAGTTCAGGAGAGCTGGCAGTTTCTCAAGAAGACAATATAAAAGCACAACTGCAAACTGTCCCCGTGTGAAGGAAAGATGGGAAGGATGATTAGAGGCCAATATATTCCATCAGGAACTCTTTAATGATTTTAAAATCCAAATGGAATCCTATAAAAATGGAAACATGGACAAATTGATACGGTGTACAAAAAAACACAAATGTGTAGAGACAAATACAGAAAGGCTAAGGTAAAAATGTGTTACACTTAGCAAATGACATAAAAGGCAGTCAGAGGAGGTTCATTAAATACATTAGGAGAAAGATGAAGGAAAGTGTAGGCCTGCCACATAACAGGAAAGGAGAACTAACATCATCAAGAATGTTGAGGTGTTTAATGCCTATTCTGCTTCAGTCTTTACTAAAAAGGTTGATGATGACCAGACACTCAACACAATAGGTAGTAAGAAGGCAGACGGAATGCAAGCCAAAATTGGGAAACAACAGGTTAAAGAATATTCAGATAAGTTATATGATTTCAAGATGGTAGGGCTTGAAGCACTTCATTCTAGGGTACTTAACAAATTAGCTGAAGCCATCTCAGAACCATTACAATTATCTTTGAGAACTCATGAAGGATGGATGCGGTCCCAGAGGACTGGAGAAAGGCAAGCATAGTACTATCTTTAAAAAGTAGAACAAAGAGGATCTGGATAACTACAGACCATCAGCCTAACTTTGATACCTGGAAAGAGACTGGAACAAATTATTCAACAATTAGTCTGTACGCACCTAGAGAAAAACAGGGTTATAAGAAATAGCTAGCATGAATTTGTCAAGAAGAAATCAGGCCAAACCAACCTAATTTCCTTCTCTGACCAGTTTATTAGCCTAGTGGATGGGGGGAATCAATAGATGTGATACATCTTGATTTTAGAAAGACTTTTGACAGATTCCCACATGACTTTCCCGTAAGCAACCTAGAGAAATGCAATCTAGATGATATTACTATAAGGTGGGTGCAAAACTGGTTGGAAGAACATACTCAAACAGGAGTTATCAATAGTTTGCTAAGTGGGAAGACATATCTAGTGGGGTCCTGCAAGGGTCAATCCTGGGTTCGGTACTTTTCAATATTTTCATTAATGACTTGGATAATGGAATGGAGAGCATGCTTATAAAATCTGCAGGTGACACCAAGCTGGGAAGTACTGTAAGCACTTTGGAGGACAGGATGAGAATTCAAAACAA
Source organism: Mauremys mutica (assembly GCF_020497125.1). Taxonomy (NCBI): domain Eukaryota; kingdom Metazoa; phylum Chordata; order Testudines; family Geoemydidae; genus Mauremys; species Mauremys mutica. The sequence continues at coordinate 12,763,686 of NC_059073.1, read as the reverse complement.
CGTTGACAAATTTGGTGAATTGGTCTGAATTCAACACAATGAAATTTAATAAAGACAAGTGCAAAATAATTTATGTAGGAAGGAAAAATAAAATGCACAACTACAAAATGGGGAATAACTGGCAAAGCAATGACATTGCTGAAAAGGCTCGGAGGGGTATAGTGGATCACAAACTGAATATGAGTCAACAACATGATACAATTGTGAAAAAGGCTAATATTCTCAGGTGTATTAATGGGTGTCATATGTAAGACATAGGAGATAGTTGTCCCGCTCTACTTGGAACTGGTGACGTCTTAGCTGGAGTACTATGTCCAATTTCTGGGCACCACAATTTAGGAAGGGTGTGAACAAGTTAGAGAGAGTCCAGAGGAGAGCAACAAAAATGAAAAAAGGTTCAGAAACCTGGCCTATGAGGAAAGGTTAAAAAACTGAGCATGTTTAGTCTTGAGAAAAGAACACTGAAGAAGGACTGATAATCTTCAGATATGTTAAGAGCTGTTACAAAAAGGACAGTGATCAGTTGTTCTCCCTGACCAGAGGAGGAAAGACAAGAAATAATGGGCTTAATCTGCAGCAAAGGAGATTTAGGATAGATATCAAGAAAAACTTTCTAACTATAAAGGTAGTTAAGTTCTGGAATAGGCTTCCAAGGGAGGCTGTGGAGTCATTGGAGGTTTTTAAGAACAGGTTGAACAGATACCTATCAGGAAGGGTCTACGTTTGCTTGGTCCTGTCTGAGCAAAGAGGACTGGATGTGAGGACTTCTTAAGGTCCCTCCCAGACCTATATTTCTATCATTCTATTAGAATTAGCTATAGACTGAATTAGAGAGAACCCCTAGAGTTCATTTCTGCAACATGCTTCTGCAGAGCTGTTTATAATGTGAGTGTAATTGTATAAAACAGAAATTGATTATTAATACCTTTTAGAAATAAGAAGAAAGAGAAAACTGTTCAAGATGATGATATGGCCAGAAAGCTAAGTTTAAACTTCAGACATGTCTCTGCTTTTTTTTATGCACAGCAAGTTTTGCCTGTGACTATATTAAATATTATCCTGGCTCTAGTAACTACTGCAAATTATTGTAGATCTATTTCACCCAGAAGGACTTGCTTTATGCTCTGCAAAGCTCCATTCTCTCCTTTCCACACACATTTCAGTGCCAAACATTTCAGTTAAATCTCTCCCTCCGAACTAGGTACAGCTCTCTTGTGCTACACAGAACAAAATAATAGTAAATCAGTCTCTGAATTTGCAGCACAAACTAAAAGGTCACTGCAAACCTTTTCCTGGCTCAGGTTCTTAGAGGCAAGTGATTCCCCTGTATGTCTGAATTTGCTTGTTATTGTGATCATCATTTCTTTCTCACAAGTTGTGTCAAATTGAATTGGACTTCATGTAGCAGACTATAAAAGCCTCTTTATTATCATATTAAGAGAACCTAATGTACTAAATATAGGCACCAGTACAAAATAGCTTTTGCCTTCTGGACAAGTTGCTAAGTTTCTGAAATCTTGATCTTTTAAGTTGTATTTTTCCTTAACTGCACTAATCAATTATTTCTACAAAGAATTTTTAAGCAGATTCATCACCAATGTTAAAAAAACAATTTACATAAAAACGAGATGCATCTAATGGTAACTGGCTTGTTACTGGATTAACAAATCTCAACTTAATTTGGAAGATTAAGTGTTTTACAATAATTAGAAGTATAACCTGCACATCAATTTGGTATAAAACACCTCTGTTTGCAATGCTAGATCTTGCATATCGAGGAAATGAGAAAGAGAGCCAATGGTCATTGTAGTATACAATACACCTGTGTTCCTCAATATTAGTTTCCTGAATAGAATGAATGTTATCAATGAACAAATAAGCACTCAGTTTCACTGATAGAGTCTCTAGTGTTCACTGACATCATCCTTTTGAACCCCTCTGGGGGTTTGTAACAGTTGAAGACATTGTCTACACTGCTAAAAAAGGTGTGTGTGTTTTACTTTCAGATAATAGTCACTCTTAGCTCAGTGGTTTGAGCATTGGCCTACTAAACCAAGGGCTGAGAGTTCAATCCTTGACGGGGCCATTTAGGGATCTGGGGCAAAAATCTGTCTGGGGATTGGTCCTGCTTTGAGCGGGGGTTGGACTAGATGACCTCCTGAGGTCCCTTCCAACCCTGATATTCTATGATTCTATAACTCATGTGTATGATCTATCCCATGCACTTTTGTTTTACCATCAGGTAAACTAGGCAAGATCAGCACTATCTCACTGCCTTGGGATGACCTCACCTAGTTTATCTCACAGTAAAACTGAAGTGTCCTGTCTTCACTGTGTTTTTACCTTGGGATAGTTCATGTGTGTGAGCTGCCCAAGAATAAAAAATGTACATTTTTCAGCAGTGAAGACAAGGCCACAGTGATATCTTAAAGCAAGTTTAAGGCTTGGGCAATTGGACTCCTAACAAACAGCTACTTCTTGCTCCTTCACTCGTTACAGAATTGCATTCTGCTAATTTTCATTAGGATGGTTACCCATTGGCACTGCTGTGAAACTGTGCTCTTACAGCTGAACTGAATGCCACTGGAAGAGAGAAGAGATGTCTGGCTTAACAAACTGTGGCTGACCTTGTAGGTCTGAATTTATTACTTATCCTGAGCCTTAACCACAGCCATAGGAGTCTACTGCAGTGCGGTGTGAATACAGAGTCACCTCCCTTACTGTTCCTCTGGAAATAGTATCCAATAGCATCACAAAAATCACTTACGTTAGGGACAGAATTTGTTCCAAGAATTTTTATCATTTTCTATCTCCTCCTGGTGACGGGAAGTATAATCTAAGCATCTGGACTGATCTAAAAGAATATTAGAGAATACATTTTCCGTGTATATTGAATACACAGACTTAAATTAAAATCATTAAAAAATTCCCATATGAGCAGCAGTTACTGGATTCTTATGTTATGGGACGATATTAATTCAAGCACCATTCCAGGACTTCTCTCTTACTCTACTAATCTAAATATTTTAACAAGTACTGTCATCTGATCCTAAATGCTCTGTTTTATAGTATTACAAATATGACAGCAACATTTTGATTATTCAAAGCAAATCTCTATGGGTTTAAAAGGTAAGTCAGGCTGCTTGCATTCGATAAAGCATAAAATGACACTCTGGAGATGTAGTGAATAATTTATACCTTATCATGACACTTGTCTGAGGTTTTTATACAAGCCCGTTATCCAAACTTCAAAACAATTATCTAACTTTCCTTACAAAACAAAGTTAATCAGTTTTAAAATATGTAACATAGGCTGCATCACATAATATAAATGAAACTGGCACTTTGACAATAGGTAATAAATATCCATTGCATAAATTATTCATATCTCATATCTGGTTCTGGCCATATCATGTGAACAGAATATTTCCCCCCCAAAAGACATTTCAAAGTATTATTTATGATAATTTGCTTGAAAAAAATAATCAATCTGCACCATTAAAGCATACAGAAAGCCATGAAATGTCATGTACACAGAAGAAAATGTGCAATATTTCTGACACCAGTGTTTTAAACTTTCTCATTTAGTGTGACAGGCTGCCCCCTTAAAGTGAATTAATAAACTCACCGGATCAGATTTGCTAGATGTGGTAAGCATTTACTAGTAAATTATCTAGCAATTTAAGTTTCAAGAAATTACGTGCAGACTGTTAACTCTACTACGGTTCTTCAGAAGAACATATTTATGGGGTTTTAAATTACTAGTAATCCTGTGTGAAGTGTGTTATGGTCAGAAAATTGATTATATTCATAGATTATATGTCCAGAAGGGATCATGTGATCATCCGAGTTTGACCTCCTGCATAACACAAGTGATAGGATTAACCTGAATTAACTGACTATGAACATTTCTTACTCTATAGATCTGCTCCATATATTTATTCAGATATATATTCTTCACTTTTCTGACAGAGTTTTTCTACTGCTTTTTACTTCTATTAGCACTGCAGAAGCAAGCCATTTAAGACAGACAGCTGCATTCTTCTCTGGTTTGTATATTAAGAACAGATTTGGCAATTAAATCTCACCTGGAGAATCTTAACCCATTCTAAATCTGTACATTTCTAAACAGGAGTAATTAACATTTGTCTTAGTTAAATGATAGCTGCATTATACGAAGCTTAACAACACTTCCCTAATTTCTTTTAAAGAGAATATAAAATGCCCTTTTAGAAGTATTTTTAAATGCATCACAGCATTTTTATGCTTAAAACAGGGATACAATTAAATGTTATGATTCACTGGGCCTACTACATATTTAGCAAGTCTCATCCTACTCTTCTCCCACTCTAAGGTTTGCAGGCTCAAATTAGACTTAACAGCTCTTCATAGTTGGCAGAATTCCCTTCTAGCCAATGAGCCTTTCCTCTGGAATACCAGGGCACCTTCTCATTTCTCCTAGCTTTTTGCTGGGTAACTATAGGCAGCTGTCTCCCTTTCTACTAGCCCTATTCTCAGGAGTTCTGCAAGAGGATTTTCTTTATAAAATGAAAGATTATACAAAGTTTATGGCAAATAGAACATAATGATTTGATTTTGAAACTGAACAGGTTTATAATCTTACTTCCATTCCTCTGGAGGGTGGGCTAATTCAAACCTCTCCCTCACATTGGATACACCCATGTCCAGATGTAGCCAGTGGACCTCCTCAGATTGCAGGTGACTGAGCCGTAATCCATAACAGGCCACATTCTTTACTTTGTGACTGTCCACTATCTTCTGAATTATGCCCTAAAACACACAAAAATGCACATTTTGTTATAAAACTTTTTGTTCATGCCTGTAAAGGGTATATCATACTTTATACAGAGGGCTAATCAATGGATCTGACATAGCTACATTTATTAGGAATGCAAGAAAATAAGTTACTAATTGTTAAACCATAATTCCAGTTCTGAATTTTTAGTTATATGCTTTTACATGAATCTGTACCAGTCATGTATCTTACCAAAACTGAGCCACCATATGCTCTACATAGAGAAAATGCTGGAGAGGAAAAAGGGCAGATTTGCAGATTTAAAAAAAAAACACCACCACCTTTTACTTATTAAATATTTCTAACTTCTGCAAATCATGACAGTCACTCCCTACCTACATTAGGAAAACAGTCAGGAGCTTTCCTCCTCTTTTGTGCTGGAGCAAACAGGATTTAGTAAAAGGTTAGTTCACACATGAACCCTTGATTTTTCCATCTGACTTGTCCTTGAGGGTCAACATTTATCTCTACAATGGCAGAAACATTTCTAACGCAAGAGGCATCTACTCAGGTAGATTTTTCTAACAGAAAAATTGTACCCCTGGTTTGTCCTTTCATAAATTATAGTTTAGATTAGCTCCAGGCAAGGAATAGTCAGAGTCCAAGAAAAGTCCACAGGTATCTGCCACAGAGCCCCACAGGAGTGGGAGCAGGACTACAGGGGCTAGGTAAGTAACAGTTTGTACAATATAGGGTAGTTTTGCAAAGGTCATTATTTTATATCCCAAAGGGTTTAAATGATTGAAAAACAACTTTTGAAACTGTGCAATACTATAAAAATCTGACCCTTATGGGGGTCTCTAGTCCAACAGAATCTTTGGTTGATGAGCCATCAGTAGCATAGTGTATGCTGAGGTGCAACAGGGGTGAAGATGATGTGGGGCCTACAAACAGGAAAGGCAAGACAAATTAAACAGTACACTAATGTCCCACTTAGCTTTGGTACTGAGGTACTGACCACAAGGGTGCTAAAGCTGATGAAGTTTGTTTTTTCACATTTAACAGAAGCCTGCTTTTATGTACGGCTGTTTGTATACTGTACCAAACACTGCAGAATACAGTTGCTCATATCCAGGGTTACAAAGAGCAGTGCTACTTCCAAGAGTACTTAGATGTACAAAGGGAAATATTTAACCCCCTCCTTACACTAAGGGCTATTTCTGCGTAAGTAAAGCCTGACATTTTGGCAAGCATGCTTTTTTCTGAAGGTCGCACAAATAAAGTGCAAAACCTGCAGAGCTCATTTCAGAAATCTGCCCATGAAGGACAGTGTCTTGTCAATAACAAAAATAGGGGTCAATGTTCTGAAAAGGCAGTTGTACTCAAACTGAAATACGACAGAGATGAGTTTGGGAAATGAAGTCAAGGCAAAATTGGATATTTTCCACACCAACAAAGCATTAAAAATATTGACAGATAAGCCATAGTCGGAAACTGCTACCGTAGATAATCAAGTGTGTGGCCAGAAAAGAAATGAGGAGGAGATTCAAGAGCTTCCCTAACTATCAGCCTGACATTTTCTAATGGGGCCCAGGAAATCAAGTGCCTAATTCTCATGGAAAGCCAGTGGGAGTTGGGTGCCTAAATCCCTTTGAAATCCCAGTCTCAATTTAAAAACACAAAATATTTCTTAACCTTTTTCCAGAAGAGCGCAATAGCTCTTCCGTTCACGTAACTAATCGCACCAAAATTAAGTAAGTATTAAGACAGTATTATTTCGAACTGAAAACATTGTCAGTAAATACACAAGTTGAATACATAGGTAACACAGTCTGCATACATGGTATTGTACAACAGGTTAGCTGTGTTAAACAACATGTCCCAACCTGAGAGCTTAAACTCTAAATACATATTATGATTTTTTGTTTTTGTATTATCCTATAAAGTGAGAACAAGTTTTATCTAGAACATTTCACAGAAAAGTAAACAAGCAGAGGTAGGCCATTCAGTGAGAAATTTAGAAAACATTTGGAGAATGGAGATGAAAGGTAAATACAACTTAATAGACGGATAAGTAAAATGGATTCACCTCTCTTCTCAAGTATAGTAAACTGATGAGAAGTACTTTTTACAATCTAATAAGTTAACTTAAATACATTTATCAAAAATTAAATATACTGAAGAATGAAATTAAGACAACCTTTACTGTAATTATTAATTTACAAACTTGTACATTTACGCAGAGCACAAGAACTGGTGCATACTACAAATCAAAATAAATATAGTATTTTGCTATCAGGCTTCCTTAGACTATTCCAAAAAAGGAAAAATAAGAAAATAATGTGATTGAGACACTCAAGCTTTTAATATAGAGAGTTCATTCATTTTACACAAAAAAATTAAAGAAGTTTAATTTCAACTATTTGGAGCCAGATTCTCACCTTGAATAAATCAGGATCGCTCCACTGAGCAACAACAATTGACACTAAGTGAGGATCTATCCCTGTGTGAGAAACAGCTACATGCATATAATCTAGTACATTCCGACAGAGTAGAGCAGGATTTTGTTTTAGCCTGCTAGTGTTACAAAGCAGCAAAAGATTAAACCTCCACGAGTTTTACTGGCAAGGCGGCCATAATTTGGGCCAGTGTACTCAATTCTGACCCTTGTTAAATAATGCAGGGAAAGTCCTGGAATTCTGGAAAACCTCCCCAGTCTGTCTAGAGACACTTCCAATACCAGACAAAAGCAATTGCCATAACTTGTGCACGGATGACAGCTTCTCTGTCTTTCATGCTAACAAGAGACTTCACAAGTTGGGAAACCTTGCCACAAGCATGCCTGATGCTCTTTGTAATAGTGATTAGAATGTTTAATCAGAGGTTTTCAGACAGTTTAACTGCTTAACTGTACAGTAGAAACTAAAATACCCTGAAGTAAGCCATGACTAAATGCTTGACACACTAACCACAGTGATAGCTGAAAATTTCACAAGCTTAGGTATGACCAATGGAACAGTACAGTGTATTCTAGGACCAGGACTGTAGGTAAGGAACACCTGAGCTCCAATCCTGACTATCAATAGCCATTGTGTGGCCTTGAGTACATTCCACCTTATCAGTTTCCCAGTTAAAGAATACATTTATCTCCCACATAGGTACATTATAAGAGTTAATGTTAATGCAGCACTTAACACACTCAAAGTGCTAAAGTTTCATGCAGGAAGTTTAAAGTATAAATTGAACTGGACTGGACTAGAAAGCTTCAAATAAGTCAGATTTAAAATTTCCATAGGAAAAACAACAACTGTGGAATGCCCACATTCATGCTTACTGCAGTAGGATTTAGCCACACAACATCTATTCATAGATTCCAAAGCCAAAAGGGACAATTATAATCACCTAGTTCAGGGGTTCTCAAACTTCATTTCACCGCGAACCCCTTCTGACAACAAAAATTACTACACGACCCCAGGAGGGGGGACTTAAACATGAGCCCCGCTACCCCAGGTGGGGGGCCTGTAACCTGAACCCCATCACCCAGGAATGAAGTCCCAGGTGGTGGGATCCGGCCTTTAGCTTTGGCCCCGGGGCCCACCAAGTCTAACACCAGCCCTGGGGACCCCATTAAAATGGGGTCACAACCCACTTTGGGGTCCTGATCCACAGTTTGAGAACTGCTGATCTAGTTTAACCTCCCGTACAAGATACAGAATTTCCCCAAATTAATTCCTAGAGCAGATCTTTTAGAAAAATATCCAATCTTGATTAAAAAATTGTTAGTGATGGAGAACCACCACAACCCTTGGTAAACTGTTCCAATGGTTAAATACCCTCACAGTCAAAAATTTATGCCATATTTCAGTCTGAATTTGTGTAGTTTCAAAGTCCAACCATTAGATCGTGTTATATCTTTCTCGGCTAAACTGAAGAAACCTATTATTAAATATTTGTTCCCCATGTAGGTGCTTACTGACGGTAATCAAGTCATCCCTTAAACTTCTCTTTGTTAAGCCAAATAGCTTGAGCTCTTTGAGTCGATCACTAATCATTCTTGTGGCTCTTCTCAGAACCATCTCCAATTTATCAACATTCTTCTTGAATTGTGGACACTAGAACTGGACATAGTATTCCTGCAGTGGCAGCACCAGTGCTAAATAAACAGGTAAAATAACCTCACTACTCTTACTTGAGATTTCCCTGTTTATGGATCCAAGGATCACATTAGCCCTTTTTGTTGCAGCATCACACTGGGAGCTCATGTTCAGCTGATTATCAAGCACAACCCCAAATCTTTTTTAGAGTCACTGCTTTCTAAGAGAGTGTACCCCACTGTGTAAGTATGGCCTACATTCTTTATTCCTAGACATTTAACTGCATTAAAACATGTATTGTTTCTTGCATATAGTTTACCATGCAATCCAGATCACTCAGTCTTACAGACCTGTCCCCTTCATTATTTACCACTCCCCCAATTTTTGTGTCATCTGCAAACTTTATCAGTGATGATTTTATGTTTTCTTCCAGGTTACTGATAAAAATAATATGATGTTCGTCCATCGTTTTCGAAGAAGACCTTAACATCTATTAGGTTGTGAGCTGTCCACGGTGCGTCCGCAAATGGCTGGTAAGGCCAATACGGACACGGAATGTTCTGCCACATGTCGGGCAGACATGTGTGGGCACCACTGTTACAACATTTGCAGCTCTGGCTTTACGGAGTGCTCGCTTCTCTTGTGCTAGGGTTATCCTTCTGGCTTCAGATGTCTGGCAGCCTTGGTGGATCAGCGTATGCCATGTCGATCGGTCTTGTGCCAGGGTTTCCCAGGAGGTGATGTCGATATCCAGGGACTTAAGAGAGGCTTTCAGCGTATCTTTGTATTGCTTCTTTTGTCCCCCATGCGATCGCTTTCCTTGAGACAGCTCACCATAGAAGAGCTGTTTGGGGATGCGGTGGTCTGGCATCCTTACAACCTGGCCTGCCCAGCGTGTCTGGGCTTTCATAAGCAGAGTGTAAACTGACGGCAGGCCTGCTCTGGAAAGGACTTCTGTGTCAGGCACCTTATCCTGCCACCGAATCCTCAGAAGTCTGCGGAGGCAAGTCGTGTGAAAGTGGTTCAATTGCCTAGCGTGCCTCCTGTATACAGTCCAGGTCTCACTGGCATACATCAAGGTAGTTAGCACTACTGCTCGGTAGACTTTAAGCTTTGTAGCAAGGCTTATTCCACGGCGGTCCCACACGTTGGTCAGCAGTCCGCCAAATGCAGAGCTTGCCTTGGCGATTCTGCAGTTGACCTCGATGTCAATTGTCACTGCGCGGGAGAGGGTGCTGCCAAGGTATGTAAATTGGTCCACTGCTTGCAGCTTTTGCCCCTTCACTGTGATGGTGGGCTCTTGGTGTTGGGCTTTCGGAGCTGGCTGGTGCATCACTTCGGTTTTCTTTATGTTGATAAGAAGGCCAAAGTTATCGCATGCTGCTGCGAATTTGTCCATGCTGGCTTGCATTTCCTGCTCTGATCCAGCATTCAGGGCACAATCGTCACCAAAAAGGAGGTCTCGTAGCACAGTCTCCTTTATCTTGGTGACAGCCTGGAGTCTTCGCAGGTTGAACAGTTTCCCATCAGTCCTGTATCTCAGGCTGACTCCCAAGGAACTGTTCTGAAAGGCGTCTGACAGCATGGCTGAAAACATCATGCTGAACAGGGTCGGTGCCAACACACACCCTTGCTTGACGCCATTTGTGACGGGAAAGGCCTCTGAAGCTTCTCCGTCGTCCAGAACACAAGCCGTCATGCCGTCGTGGAACTGACGTACCATCAGGATGAATCTATCAGGGCACCCAAACTTCGACATGATACGCCACAGACCTTCACGACTGACAGTGTCAAAAGCCTTAGTGAGATCCACAAAGATGGTGTACAGTTCACGATTCTGCTCTTGACACTTCTCTTGGAGCTGTCGGACTGCGAAGATCATGTCCACAGTGCCACGCTCTTTACGAAAGCCGCACTGTGTCTCGGGTAATAGACCCTGTTCCAGGTGGTCAATCAGGCGATTCAGCAACACTCGTGCAAGGATCTTGCCTGCGCTGGAAAGCAATGATATTCCTCTATGATTGTCGCAGACTTTTCGATTTCCTTTCCTCTTGTAGAGGTGTACGATGGACGCATCTTTCAATTCCTGAGGAACAGACCCTTGATTCCAGAAGGACTGAAACAGTTGAGTGAGTTTGTCAACAAGCACTGCACCACCATCCTTATAAACTTCTGCTGGGATCGCATCAGATCCTGAGGCCTTGCCACTGGACAGCTGGCTGATGGCCTGTAGGATTTCAGTCTCTGATGGTGGAACGTCCAGACTGTGGTTGATATCCGCCTGGGGCATTCTATCAATCGCCTCGTTATTAATGGAAGATGGGCGGTTCAGTACGGATTGAAAATGCTCAGCCCAACGCTGTAGAATCAGAGTCTTCTCAGTAATGAGAGTTACACCATCTAAATCCAGTAAAGGAGAGCTCCCTGAGGGCCGAGGGCCGTACAAGGATCTGAGGGCTTCGTAGAACCGTTTGGCATCGTTTCTATCAGCAAACATCTGGATTTCACCTGCCTTGGCACTCAACCAGGAGTCCTGCATCTTACGAAGCTTATTCTGTACGGTCCTGCGAGTGTTGTTAAAGGCATTTTTCTTAGCTGATGACGACGGGTCGTTCTGATGAGCACAGTAAAGGCGGTGCTTTTCAGCAAGTAAGGCCTTGATCTCTTCATCGTTTTCATCAAACCAGTCCTGCTGTTTCCTGTGTGAGGGTCCAAGAACCTTTAGTGCAGAAGAGTGCACAATATTCCGGAAGCGTTCCCAGTCCTTCTCAGCATATAAAATAATATATAGCTTAGGCCAAGAACTGATCCCTGCAGGACCTCCCAAGAAACACACTCACTTGATGATTCTGTATTTACGATTACATTTTGAGATCTCTCAGTTAGTCATCATTCAATCCACTTAATGTGTACCATGTTAATTTTATATCCTCTAGTTTTTTTAATCAAAATGACATGCAGAACCAAGAGAATTCTAACAGAAGTCTATTACATCAACGTTATTACCTTTATCAACCAAACTTGTCATCTCATTAAAAAAGATATTAAGTTAGTTTGCCAGGATCTTTTTTCCATAAACCCATGTTGATTGGCATTCATTATATTACCCTCCTTTAATGCTTTATTAATTGAATCCTGTATCAGCCACTCCATAATCTTGCCTGGAATCAATGTCAGACTGACAGGCTATAAATACCTGGGTAATCCTGTCAACCCTTTTAAAATATTCGCACAACATTAGCTTTCTTCTAGTCTTCTGGAACTTCCCCAGTGTTCCAGGACTTATTGAAAATTATTGACATTTTACGAAAAATAATTATACTGTTTTAATCAAAATATTTTGCCTTTTGCCTGTCATCTAAGGATCTCAAGAGTGCTTTACATCAACGTAAGAAATGTAACAATATGCAATTTATACACCAAAGATATTTTTGTTCAATAGTATAGTAGTAATTAGCCTTATTATTGTGGTACAAAAGGGGGCCATTCATAGTTGCTTCTGGACACAGGACTATAGATTTATGTTCATAGTGCTATTTCTATAGATCTTTACCCAATAAGTGTATATTTCACTTGAAAGGAGCATAGTTATGTCCTGTCACCTGGCTCAGGTACCCATCCATTATGTGGGCATGTACTAAATACAAAACAAGAAAAATGAGATACTCATGGAACAGTAGAGGCTACCTACTTTCTAGCTCATTTACCAATAATGCTCAAGAATGAGTCTCATATTTCTTAATATGTAGTTAGTCTGACAAATTGTTCTGTCATTTGGGCTATTCCTATCATTCAAACACAGCTCCACAGTTTCAACAGTAGACGGGTCACTACTAATGTGTAGAAGCAATTTCCAGACAGATCTATCCTGTGCAGGAGATGGAATGGTTCTCTCTATTGCCAAATAAAGCCATCTCAGGGTTGGTTTTAAGTTTGGTCTGCATTTTGGCCCAAGTCCATGATATCTGAGCCATTCTCATCAGATGTGCAGGAAGTCTCCTCTGTGTCCAAGCCCTCTTCTGAATACTACATTTTCCCCTCCATTATTTCACAAAATGACTGACAGACCAACAGTTTCTATGTATTATTGTATACATAGAAACTACTACTAATAATAATACATTGTATTATTGTATTCATCTTGTCCTACTGCCCCTTATAGTTGGCTCTCAATGCACTAAAGCCACCTTCCTTTCTAACTCTGTAAATTGTGTTACCAGATCACATTCTCAGGTCTCCTTAACTGTTGCACTCACCCAAAACTACAAGCCATGGTATAGGAATATCCAAGAAATGGGCCAAGGACCCAATGCAGAGGGAGACCTTGGGGCACTGGGGGAGGAGTAGACATTGTGAGGAAAGCCAACCAAGACATTTTACTGTATTTCTTGGTCAGGAACAGGGGAGTTGAAAGGTAGAAGGAAAATCCACTTTAACTTGGACAATAGTAGCATGCGGGAGGAGGAAAATATATTTTCAGGATGATTGTGGCTGAGAGCCACGGACACAGCAACTCCTAAGTTTTCTAATTTGAGCATTGCCTCTCCCTGTAACTACAGGATGAGAACAATGCAGATTAACTATCAGTTTTATTGCTAGTGATCTCAAACCAGCTATTTATATTTGTCTATCAAGAAAGATACAAGAATATATGGCTACATGTATTTAATAGATAAAAACATTTATGTACACATAAATGCAAATTACTTCAGGCTCCTGGCAAATTGCCACCATAGCCCTATGTGTTGCAAGGTTTAGATACCTCTTCTGTAGACTGTATGTTTGTTTCTATGGGTTTGTTGTATAAATCTTTCTAGTTCAGCAACACAAACAGCAGCTTATTTAGGAAGCGTACACATGACGAGGCACAGAGCTAAAAGAACCCCAAATCAATTTTGTAAACAATCTGAGCTGTTGCTGTAATTGCTTAAAAAAACTGAAAACTTAGGGCCAGACCCTCAGCCAGTGTAATTCAAGTTAGTTTTATTCACTTCTGGCCCTTTTATTACCATCATCATTATTATTCATTATTTGTATTGTGGTATTCTCTAGAGGCCATAATCAATTAAAGGCACTGGGGGAAGGCATACAACAGATCCTCTGACCATGGGAGTAGAAAAGTGTCCGACAGGGAGCCTCTATCGATCCCCCAAATCAAGCAGAAAACGCAAACAGGTCCATCTGGGGAGTCCCCCACCTCTGGAAGATGATGCTGACCATTTCCAGATGGAGGCAAGACAAAAAGGTCCTGCTGAAGTGATCTGACCAAAGCATTCCTGGCCCCGGGGAGGTGTGCAGCTATGAGATGGATGCCGTGTTGTACACAGAAGTCCCAGAGCCTGAGAGCTTCTTGGCAAAGGGCAGACAATCTGGCTTCCCCTTCCTTGTTGATATACCGGTAGATCATGGCTGCTGTATTGTCCAGGAGGATCTGGACCACCCTGCTTTTTATGTGAGGTAGGAAGGCTTGGCAGGACAGGCATGTGATGGGTTTGATCACAGAGACCGCCTTGGGAGATTTGCCTGATGTGCTGTGACTACCTCTGAGCCCATTTTCTCTGCCACTTTGGGCCTCCAGAACCCTGCCCTGTTGAGCCAGACACGCCAGTCTGCTCCACCACAGACCCAGGGTCTGAACCACACACCCTAAAACTGCAGACTTAACTGAAAACAGCTTAAGAAGTGCTCCTATCTCCAGCACCCAGACACCCAACTCCCAACAGGATCCAAACCCCAAATACATCCGTTTTACTCTGTATAAAGCTTTTACAGGGTAAACTCATAAATTGTCCGCCCTCTATAACGCTGATAGAGAGATATGCACAGTTGTTTGCTCCCCTAGGTATTAATTACTGTGGGTTAATTAATAAGCAAAAGTGATTTTATTAAATATAAAAAGTAGGATTTAAGTGGTTCCAAGTAACAAAAAACAGAACAAAGTAAGTTATCAAGCAAAATAAAAAAACACGCAAGTCTAAGCCTAATACAGTAGGAAACTGAATACAGGTAAATCTCACCCTCAGAGAGGCTTCTTTCACAGACTAGATGCCTTTCTAGTCTGGGCCCAATTCTTTCCCCTGGTACAGTCCTTGTTCCAGCTCAGGTGGTAGCTAGGGGATTTCTCATGACTGCAGCCTCATTTATTCTGTTCCACCCCCTTATATAGCTTTGGCACAAAACAGGAATCTTTTGTCTCTTTGGGTCCCCACCCCTCCTTCTAAATGGAAAAGCACCAGGTTTAAGATGGATTCCAGTACCAGGTGACATAGTCACATGTCCTGTAGACCCCAAGCCTTCATTCTTCCTGGCCTGATTCACAGGAAGGCTTGCAAGTAAACAGAACCATTTACAACCAATTGTCCTAGTTGATGGGAGCCTCAAGATTCCAAACCACCATTAATGGCCCACACTTTGCATAATTACAATAGGACCTCAGAGTTATATTTCATATTTCTAATTTCAAATACAAGAAAGATACAAAGAATCCTGTGGCACCTTATAGACTAACAGACGTTTTGGAGCATGAGCTTTCGTGAGTGAATACCCACTTCGTCGGATGCATCGCGAAAGCTCATGCTCCAAAACGTCTGTTAGTCTATAAGGTGCCACAGGATTCTTTGCTGCTTTTACAGATCCAGACTAACACGGCTACCCCTCTGATACTAAGATAGATACATTTATACAAATAGGATGACCACAATTAGTAGATTATAAACTTTGTAATGATACCTCACAAGAGACCTTTTGCATGAAGCATATTCCAGTTACATTAGCATATTTTCATAAAATCATATGGAGTGCAATGTCACAAGGCGAATCGCTCTAAGTTCCCTGACATTGATGTGTAGGGAGAAATCGTAACTTGACCAATGGCCTTGTGTGCTGAGACCATCCAGGTGGGCTCCCAACCCCGGGTCCGAGGCATTGGAGACAAGAGTCTTCAATGCAGGATTCTGCCATTAGGTGAGTGATGATTGTATGTGGTCCGGGACCCTGACAACCTGCTCATGTTGTGTCTGTTGGGGACACAGACTGACGCCAGGCACGCTTGCAGGGGCCTGAGACGGAGCCATGTGTGTCGGGCCACATAAGTGCAGGCCACCATGTGGCCCAACAATCGCAGGCACATGTGAGCGGTGGTGAAAGAGTGGGCTTGCATGCACAAGATGAGGTCCACTTTGGCTTGGAACCGAGACTCGGGGGAGGAAGGCTCAGGCCTGAGGCGAATCAACGACCGGTCCAATGAACTCTATGCATTGCACTGGATTTAGGGTCAACTTTTTCTCATTTATTAACAGCCCCTGATTGCGACAGGTGGAACAAATCAAACCGAGATGCTGCCGCACCTGATCCCAGGTTCGACCCTTTACTAGCCAGTCATCGAGGTATAGGTAAATTTGAACACCCCAGCGCCTTAGGTAGAAGGCCACTGGTGCTATGCACTTTATGAACACTCTTGGAGCTGACGAGAGACTGAATGACAATGCTGTGAATTGGAAATGGTGCTGGCCCAGCGTAAATCGAAGGAAGTGCCTGTGCCCTGGGAAAATGGAAATACACGTCCTTCAAGTCGTGGGCGGCATACCAATCTCCCAGATCCAGGGAGGGGATGATAGAGGCCAGGGAGACCATGCAAAACTTCAACTTTTTGAGAGACTTGTTGAGATGATGCAGGTCCAAAATGGTTCTGAGGCCTCTTTTGCTTTTGGGATCAGGAATTCGCAGGAGTAGAACCCCTTTCCTTTCATGTCTCGAGGGATCTCCTCCACCGCCCCCAGATGCAGGAGGTTCTCAACCTCTTGGACGAGGAGTAGTTCATGAGAAGGGTCCCTGAAAAGGGATGGGGAAGGGGGGTGAGAGGGACGGTCGGCCATGAACTGCAGGATATTATTTTGAGCACCCAATGGTCCGAGGTCAGCTGAGACCATGGTGACCGGAAGGGGTGGAGGCAGTCGAGGAAAGAGTGGGAGGGTGGATTCTGGGAGGTGAGTAGGGCATCGTCCTCAAATGCATCCTCTAAATGACTGCTTCTGGCCTCCTTGGTTTCTGGAAGGGCCAGGCTGAGCAGACGAATGGGAAGATGACGAGTGTTGCTGCTTTGACCCCTTGTCTCTATTGTTTCTCCTGTAGATGCCCAGCCAGGGAGTCCCCCAGGACCTAGACTGTGGCAGCGGAGGGCAAAACGGCTTCCTGGCCTGCTGAGGAGTATGGAGGCCCAAGGAGCAGGAGAGTGACACGGGAGTCTTTAAGGCCATGGAGTGTCGAGTCCGTGAGCTCAGAGAAGAGCCCTGTTCCCTCAAACCGGAGGTCAGGTATAGTGGCCTGCATTTCCTGGGATAACCTGGAGGACTGCAACCAGGAGCTGCACCTTATGGCCACTTTATGGCGGAGTGTCCCAGGCCATCTGAAGGGCCCCCCTTGCCACCGCTGTGCCTTCATCCACTAAACTGGCAAACTCCTGGGCTTGGTCCTGAAGGAGGACCTCCTTGAATTTGTTAAGGTAGGCCCACAGGTTAACATTGTACCTGCCTAACAGAGCCTGGTGATTAGACACCAAAAATTACAGGCTTGCAGTCGAATAAATCTTTCTGCCAAATAAGTCCAGTCTCTCAGTGTCTCTGTTTTCAACATGCCACTGAGTTGGCCCTGCCTGTCCCTTTTATTAACAGCGGACACAACTAGTAACGCCGCTGGAGGGTCTTTATATAGATATTCGAACTCTTTTGCAGGGACATAATACTTCTTTTCTGCCTTCTTAGAAGTAGGCAGAATTGAAGAGGGAGAGGTCTGCCACAGAGATCTGGCAATCTTAAGGACCCCTAGGTGGATGGTCAGGGTGACCTGGGCCAGGGTGGAGGAGGATATAATGTTAAAGAGGTCGTTGGACTCCTCCGTGACATCCTCAATTTTCAAGTTAAAGTTGGTACTCACCCTCTTAAGGAGAGCCTGGGGTTCCTTGAAGTTGTCGGGGGGAACAAAGGGGGTGCTCATTTGGGAGGGACCCGCCACCTCTTTGTCCGAAGACAACGATGAAGAGTGCACCACCAGGGTAGAAGCGGGTTCCCCTTCCTTCTCCGGGAATTGCTCCTTAGGTGCTGGAGTCCGATGCACTGCCCCCATGTCAGATTCAGTACAATGTTCCGACTCAGGTGCCGGTGGTGCTAGAGGCGGTTTGTCCAAGGCAGCCAGAGAGGACTGGTGAGAATACAGGCCTGGCATTACGGGGAAACCCCACAGGTTCCTGTACAGCCATTGAGCAGGCCACTTTTGCTGCTGCCATGTTGTCGCTGCAGGTGCCGTGCCAGCTTTTCGGGTTGGCGGAGAACCACCCCTCCTTGGCAAGGGGCTGAACTCCCGGTCCAAGTCAAACCATTGCCCTTCCAGCAACCAGGGCAGAGCTGTCGAGGCCTGAGTCTGCCAACTAACCCTGGTCGGCGACCTGCGAGGCGAGGATTGGTGCCTGCCCAACAAGCAGTACCAGGGGAATGGAGACCATTGCCGCAACTGGGAGCAATCCCGCCCCGGTGAGGACCAACATCTGGGAGACCATCTGGGCGAAGGTGACTTGCGCCGTGGCAATCTGGAAGCTCCACCTACAATGGAATCGACATGAGCAAGCACTTGAAGAAGAAGAGATAATGAAAGAGGGGAGAAATCAGTATAGGACTCGCTCTCTTCTAGCCCGATCATGTTCCACTCTTCTGACTAAAGGTGAGGGTCTACTAACATCACCATCCTGTTCCATCATACTGTTGCAGTCCTGAGTCAAGTGTAGGGAGTGGGCCTGAGAGAGTCTTGCCAGTCCAGCATACTCTGTAGTGCCTGATTCCCATAGCTGTCTGCTGAGACACAACCACTCCTGTCAAGAAGTTGAGAAATTCATCTGCTGCCTTTGACTCTGTGGTAGTAGCATTTGCAAGTGAGAATCTTGTTGACAGTCTGGGCACAGCTTGGTTTCTCCCTGCTGCTACAGGGCTTCTTGGATTTCCTCCTCTTCACCCCAGTCTGATAAAACAAAGGACCAGGAAAAGGCTTGTGTACAAAATGCTTAATGCTTACAGCAAACTGCAGACCAATAATCTTGAAGTCCCCAAAACACCACTGGCAACCAAATGGTTCAGGAAATGTCACTATTAAAATTAACTAATAAAACAGAAAAATTAAAACTATTTTGGTTCCAGGAGCATGCACCTAGAGGGTGAGATTCTGGAGCCCCCTGAATAACAGTTCTCAACTCCCTTCAAACATGCCCAGCGGGACAGATAGCGCACTCATGAGTATTGCGGAACAGCCTTCTTAACTGGCCCTGGAGATGTCCACTGTATATTAGTAAGCAGTAGAAAGCCACAGGGAGAGAACAGGGAAGGAGTAATGAAAGAGACTGAATTACTGCCCTCATGAAACAAGCAACTGCTCAGACTCCAGCACCAAGAAAACAATACTTTATAGAAGTGTGAATGAAACTCCCTGCCTTACAAATTTCAGCAACAGACACATTCCCGAGACAAGCCCATGAAACAGCTACCCTTCTATTGCAGAAGGAGCCCTTATCATGCTAGGTGCTGAAGACAAAGTCTCTGAAGAGCTAACAGTCTAGCAAGACAACTGAGTTATCAAGTATGGAGTGAGAGGAATAGGAAATGGATACCATTTTTATACACATATATACATTGGCTTTTGATTATTATAATAAACTGATAAAGTAAGTGCCAATTATTTCCATTTGCTTGTTAGGCCTTCTTGTGCCAGGACTTCAGCCTAGTCATTATGGGCTAGGACACAAAGCTTGGACCCACTCTGGTTGTCTTTGAACAGAAATAGCCTGACATTTAATTTTTCTCCAAAGGGCACATAACTGGAAGTTGTCTGTGTCATGGTTTGGTTCTGTGCAAATAAATACTAATGGCTCATTTCACACCCAGCCTGTGCAACACTGCCAATCCCATTAAGTAATCAGGCCTAGGAAAGATAATGGGGAATTAAATAGATAGATTCACTGAAATTAAAAGGATATCTAGTAAAAACTATTAACCACACCACTGGTTTTAGGAGAAAGAACATTTTATCCTTGTGGAAAATAGTGCAGGAGTGTATGGGAATCAGCTCTGAGAGCCTGAATCTCTCTCACTCTTCTATCTGATGTGATGGCTATAAGAAAAACCATCTTCAAAACCAGATTAGGACATACCTTAACCGATTCAAAGAGATTGTTCCTGAGCCGGTAAAGACTGAATTAAAATCCAACAGGTTTACAAATCAGTGCAACAATTCCTTATTAAAAAGTATTAGAGTTCTGAGAGAAAACCAAAGTCCCTTCCAGGAATACAGGAGGCTGCAGTAGCTGTCAAATGCACCCTTGCCATGGATAAAGGTAAACCTGATTTGGTTAAAAATAAAGGTAGTCCAAATTTATTAGGGAATCGGACATATCAGGAAGTGGGAAAGGAAATGCCATCTCCTTGACATTAGTGCATGCCAAAAACATCTACCACTTTAACAGCAGAAATACCTCTAATAGAAGGATTTGGGGTTTCCAGGAGAGCTCACAGACTTCCTTTGAAAATTGGAAAAGTTCCTCTGCTAAGATCCCATAAAATAGACTGACAGGTTAAAATACTTGAAAACTTCAAAAAAACCAAAAAACAACGCTCAACCATCTGAAAAAGCCTTGAAGCTTTGGCTATGCTCAAGAAGTCATTCCGAAACAAACAAACAAAAACTTCTAATTGAGTCATGTGGGCCCTATTTTCTCTCTCTTTATTTTTTTTTTAACCACACTTTTTGATTTGTTCAGCCTTTATAAAATTAAGACTTTGATTGTACTTTAAATGGCTACAAGTAACTCTGAATATGGGCTTACTCTTGAATTTACTAGTATTAGAGTTAGTGCTTGGGACCCTACATATCCCACAACTAAAGGCACTTTTGATTTGGGGAATGAGAAACGTACACAAGAATGTTCGCCTTCATTTGGGGGGAAACAGTTTTTAGCCCCTCTCCCCATTCAAAGACAGCCTTGAAAAATTACAGCATTATAAATAGATTGCTGGTGTTGAAAGGAATAACCAGCTGGTATCCACTTCTGCAGCAGGAGGCATGGAGATATGACCCCCTTAACACTTGCCTTCCCTCCCCTTATGCCCCCTCCCCACATTTTTTATAAAATGAACTAGTTTGGGGTTCAAACAAATAATTTCACTAACCAAATTCACCACTTAGGTTGACCCTTAGGTGGTAAGATAATCATGGACAGGAATTGGTGACTTTGGGGGGGGGGGGGGGGTTCAAAAAATTGTTCCACATGAAAAAATGCTAAGGCTGACTCTGATTTCTGCTCCTATAACTTGCCTGATTCCCTAGATCCCTCTGAACACTAGGTGCTAATTTATTAAATTGATAAGATTCAGAAATTTTCTGGGTAACTTCCACTGGAACTTTGCATTTCGCAAGTCTACAACTACTGCCATAAAATTTACCCTCGGTTCACAACGCTGTTAATTCTTTCCATACACAGCAGTGCTAAGAGAAACAATGGGAAGAGAGGAGGGCATTCTAGATTCTTCACATTTTGTTTGTTTTCTTAAAAAGAGTTTTCTCTTGCAGAAATGTCAGTAGCAGTTAGAAATAGAACCCAGGTCTTCTGAACCTTGTCTTCTGCCCTACCCATTACCTGTCTTCAGCAGATCCTGATTATATGTCACTTGAAGAGGGATTATTACCAAAAAAAAAAAAAAAAAGGAGGGGGGATGGGAGGGGCAGAAAAATCTGAATTTGGGGGAAAACAAAGACACCAAGCAAGTAAAGAACTTGATCCTTGCATTTTCAGATGTTCTTCAGCTCCTTCCTTTAATTTAATAAACAGCACTGAGACCTCAAAGAGAGAATCCTCCTCCAGGAAATCTTAAAATAATCTTAAAAAAATAAAAATCTTAATATTAGATTGCTACTTGTGCCTTCCATATAGGCCTGCTCATTCTATTCTGCCATCCACTCCAGAATAAATAATTTAAGTGTCTGCTTCTCACAGCTTTTTCTGTTACTCACTTAAGTCACACTCAGTCCCCACAATGCCTTTTTGGAAATACACAGTGGTAAAATAATCTAAGCAGGTGTGATCAAGCTCAGTTGCTGTTCTTCCATATTGAAGTCTTTATGCCACAGAAAATGAGAACTAAATTAATGTCAACAGCCCTGTCAAGTTAAGGTACAATTTGCATGTCTGCCTTTTCTCTGGGAAAATTGCTAGAAATTAAAGCTTTGCCTGAAATGATTCACAGCATGTGTCAGATAAAAATTTAAAATAAACTGTAGAACATCTGTGTTCCTTAGCCATTAGAGTTGTCTGTGCCACACTTTCTTAATATTAACATACACAAGCCTTTAGAGAATAAGAACTCTGGAAACAGACTCACCCGGACATCAGTAGCATCTCCGTGCCGGATAATACTGGCCCACGTTGTTGGCTCACTGCTACTTTCAAAGTAATGGAAGACCTTTAAGACTCGTTCCATGGCCCCTGGGGAACGCTCCACCCCAGTACTGAGGTGTGTCTTTGCACTTGAACTTGGTGTATGATTCAAGTTTGGATCAAGGTAAGCTGCTGCCATCGTTTTGCTAGATGCTAGGTATCTGTCATATTCTGGGAAAGGGGAAAGAGAGAAAATAAATTATTTTGGTTCCACCTCAACCTCAGACTGATTCATATATACATAAAAATCTTTATGGCAAATCCTAAAGAAAGAAGATGTTTTTTTCAGACCTTTAACTCAGACTCTTCAAGGATTAGTTATTTATTTTAACTTACTGTTACTTATCAAGCTGCTACCCAAAGCTGTAACCATTATACATATTTTATAAAATATGTTCACAAAAATCCTAGTGGATTAATATTCAGGAAAACTCTCTGACTCATCCCTAACCAAAATTCTCTGTTCAACCCATTCAATAGCCACAAAAGTTTTTCCTTCTGCCATTAACAAGATAATTTCCCCTCAACTTCCTCATATCTCTATCAACCCACCCCTCTTAAAAAAGGTCTAAGAGACCAGACATTTTGTATCTAAATTATAAAGAATTAGCTCAGGGGTTGGCAATCTCTGGCACGTGGCTCGCCAGGGTAAGCACCCTGGCTGGCCGGGTCAGTTTGTTTACCTGCCGCGTCGGCAGGTTCGGCGGACCGTGGCTCCCACTGGCCGCGGTTCGCCGTCCCAGGCCAATGGGGGCGGCGGGAAGCGCCGCGGGCCGAGGGATGTGCTGGCCAGGGCTTCCCATCTCCCGCATTGGCCTGGGATGGCGAACCACGGCCAGTGGGAGCCGCGGTCCGCCGAACCTGCTGACGCGGCAGGTAAACAAACTGGCCCAGCCCACCAGGGTGCTTACCCTGGCAAGCCGCGTGCCAGAGGTTGCTGACCCCTGAATTAGCTCATGCTCTAGTTTTACTGTGATTGTAGACCTGTGGGAGGGATGTAATTCCTGTCAAAATTGGAAGGCTACATCCTGAAGTGCCCTCAATTTGGATATGTCCCACAACTGAGGGCTATGTACCAGAAGTGTCCAGTCACCAGCCCCTCCTGTTTAGACTAAGGCTCTATCAGACCAAAACTACGTGCTAGTTGTGAGTGTTACGTTATTGCATGAGGAAAAAATAAGATAGTCAGGACCTAAACCGTGAATAACTGTATACTGTAAGTCAAAACCAACACCATGTTCTTGATCCAGAAACCAAAGGAAGTCACTACTGACTATGGAGAAAAAGTATAATGTGCCCGCTACATGGAATACTGCACAGTAAATGGCATGGAAGTGCATTTTGTAATAGCTGACGTTTCCAAGTGGTCTTTAAGCACAGTCCCACATACAGCACATTAGAATAATTCTGCCTGGTGGTGAAAGGCATGGATCATTGTGGCAAGGTCTACTTCTGAAAGAAAAGGTTGCTGCTGCTAATGAGTCAACCATGAGCAGATGTGGATCAGACATGATTAGCAGCTTGAAAACCAGCTTGAGTAACAAATGGTAGACATATGCCCTCCATCAAGAAAGCTGCTACAATTCCAACCACTTCTTCCTATTTATCCAACCACAGACTAACATAGCTTGTTGAACTGCATCTCATACAGACTGCAAAGACATCTGAGGATACAGCCCTCCAATTCTAACAACACTTTTTACCTCATCATTAAATGCTAATGAGTTTTCAGTCCCAGAGAATGGGAAATAATGATGGGCATCATAGCCACTACTGTTTCATATGAGGATAGGATTTAGGGAAATTAATGTGAGCTTTGACCACTTCAGAACACTCTTCTGCAGGACAAGTGACTGAATTGTGGGCAAATATGCAGGATTTTACTTGCTTGTCTTCTGGTTATATTGCACAGATTCGGTTTGAGAAAGGGATGAAAATAGAAGGGATGAAAATAAAAAATATATATACACCCTAGAAGATGCTGCTAAACTGAGGTATCTCAGGAAAACCTATATTCTTAAGTCTACTGGCTAGAAGGATGGAGAGTAAGGACAGCTAGGTTCTATTCTTAGCTTACAGACCTTGGTCAAATAATGTAAGGCCAAATTCTGATACCTTTACTTACACTGAGCAGCCAGGTGCTACCAAATGTAAGAGAATCTGAATCTTGCCATTAACTTTTCCTTTCAACTAAATGGAATACTGAAAGCTTCACAGTATAAGGCTATGTTTTGGAGAGTTAACCAAGATTGACAGAAAGTATTCCAAAAATAAGAAAGCAGTTTTTAATAACAATTCAATCATTTTATGATTCATTGTAATTTTGTTTAAAAACCTAAAGCTTCCTCTTTTATTAGGTGCCAAAGGGGCAACACATTACATTTCTTATTATGGGTCTATTAACATTTCCATTAAACCAGTCCCCTATTTTCAAGAGCTTATAATGTTGCTTTAAGACTCTGCCCTACACTAAAGTCCGGTAGTGTACTATTGGATGTAACACAAAAACAGTTAAAATGTTTATAAAACATTTGTTTGGCTATTTTAAGTTATAAAGAAAGATAAGATTACCAGCATTATATGTAAAAGCAGCAAGGAGTCCTGTGGCACCTTACAGACTAACAGACGTATTGGAGCATGAGCTTTCGTGGGTGAATACCCACTTCGTCGGATGCATGGGAAGCATTATATGCTTATTTGTACTCGTATAAACTCAAAACTGCCTTGGTTTTTGCATTCCCCTGACAGATCTTTGATTTACAGTGCGAATTCAGCCCTCTGTATTCAACAGAAAAACTACTAAGTTACTAAGGATGAAAAATCATCTGAAGCACATATGGAGACATATTTCTATAATATTTTATTAACGGATGTATCCATAATTTAGGATGGGACAATATCAAGGCTGAAGTGTCTACAATTATGCTAGTCACTCTCATTTGGATTTGAAGTTGTGAGTCTAGCTATCCTATCCTTTTGTCCAATATCTGCAATGTTTTAGGTAAAAGTCCTATTCTCCAAATTCCTGGTTCTTTAGACAGCTACACTAATATTTCTCAATACCCTACCAACATGCTAGAATGGAGCAGAGAGAGGAGAAGAATGGATCATCAAGAAGCAGAGTCCCTGGACTGTTAGCATAAAGTAGCCCTGCTGAGATGTTTTGATTTTTATCAAATCATGCAGCAGGTCATTGCCAGGTGATTTATCCAACTCTGCCACAGTGCTCAAAGTGTGTGCATGGCTTAGGGGGTGTCACATGGGTATGGGGGGAATAGAGGATGGCTAAATTCTATTATAGCTGTCTTCATATTTTCTAGAATGTCCAGAAAGATAGTACCTAAGCCTTTCCCAGGTAAATCAGGATACAATGAGGTGCCTAGTGGACTATCTGGATTCTTCTGCTCCTCTTACTTTCCCTGCTTATAGGATTAATAAAAACAGCAACAAAGCAAATCAGCAGCAGCAGCATTCTGGTTACATTTGGAGGATATTTTCCAACAGGACATCTTTCTGCATGTCCTCCAAGCAATAAGACTGAATTAGTCTAATCCTTTCTGGAACCTCATTTCCAGAGACCGTTTCCGCCGCAACCAAAAACACAATCTCCCTCTTATGCACTTCATCCTAGCCTTTGTGAACTGCTTATTCCCAGAGGACTGGGTCATGGATAGAGTCAATGCTTGTGATTAATCACACAGTACAGACATGATCAATAAAGCTCAGTGATATGTAGCTCACTATCAAGACTTGGTGCTGTGATTTAAGGATTTTCCAACAATGTGGGTCACAGAGTTAAGACAATTAAAAAAATTATTAAATCAATCATTTCAATTGATTTTAAAATGATTAATACAAATAGAGGAGGTACGGTGGTCATTTAATGGGCTTTCTTTCAGAGAAATCTTTTCTTTTCCAATAATCATATTAATGAATTTGAATAAGAGGCATGAAACTGGGACTATTTTGGTTTAATATCTGTTGTACAAAGAAGGGTAGATGGCCCAGAATGTCCTGTTTGTATGTTCAAATACTATTTGAACTACCTTTTTGTCATTCTTCACACTGCAACTGCATATTAACGCTTGACTGTCTCACAAAGATCTATACAGATTATAATAAAAGTTATTTCTATCCTCTGATTCCCACCTTAGGCTTGAAGATGTTCAGATATATAAGTTTATGCACCTGCTAGGTCACATTTCAGATAAATGACTTAGCCATTTCACTTCAAAACTATGAAATTCATTTCTCCCTTAAAAATCTAATCACCTGCCTCTTCACAGCTATAATCAAGATTCAGACTTCATTTCTTTCTCTTGCCATGTTCAAAGTCTTTTACAAATCCCTCCAAGTTACTTTTAGATGACAGATTTTTAAGTTATTGAGAGGAAACTAAACTTTTAGATTACCTGCATTGCTAATGCAACAGGGACAAATGAAGGTCTTGTAGAAATGTGTTGCTGCCGTACCAGCAAAACAGTTTAAGTTACTGTATTCAAAATGAGAAAAAAATGAAATATTGACCAGAAATAATGTACTACATCCTAGAAAACACAGTAGTTTCAGTTCAGACATAGGTGATAATGTAAAGTTGTTGCACTCAACTTTATCAAGTTGCTTTTGCACTGCTTGCCTTCTGAGTACTGACATGAAAATGTATCAGGTTACTTGTTACAGTTTTAGTCATACTCTAAATTTCCTGAACTGAGTAAAGATATTGGTTCCTCTAAGAGATCAAGATTGTGTTATGTGTCACCTGTATCTGAAAGAAAATGTGTCATTTCATGAAAAACAAAAGTTCTCCAATTTTTTCATATGCACTATTAAACCCTACAATAGTTTAGGCTGAATGTATTAAGTTGTGTGTCTAAACCCTAAAGGTGAATGTGAATCTTAATTGGAATTCAGAGATATTTTTAATAATAGTAGAAAATCAAAGCTCTGAATAGTCCGCATGTGATTTTACACACAGATGACTCCTTCCACCACCCATCTATCTGAATGCAAGTTCTCCTTTGCCAGATTTGATCCCAAGTTAAGAAGGTTCTTGAACAGTTTTAATGACCATTTAATGAGCAGTGTTACACAGAGGTACTCTGAATTGCTTCTCTCTAGACAGTCACTAACCATGCATTCATCTACCATTGGGGAGGTAAAGGTGCATTTGCTTTTGTCACAGTGTCCCTCTTTCTTCAATCACAAATCTTGCTACATCCACTTTCAAGTCAGAAATTCAAGATGTAGGATTAGAGAAAAAGCAATCAGTTGAAAACAAACAATTGCCTTCTGACAACTGCTTTTGTTATTCTACTTCTTTTCCCTCATCCTCTCAAGAATGTGGCAGGTATCCAATATTTTTGGTTATTCTACATTATGCAAAGAATGTTATAGACAGACGAAAAAGTGGGCAGGCTGCTGCTTTTCTTCTGGTTTTGCTTGCCTATTCTTTTTACCTCCTAGCCTCATGGGCTGGGAGTATAATGCTATCTGTGGATTTATATTGCTAGACCCATAAAGAGTATATCTCTTAAACTGCTTCCACTAAGAATGTTACTTGTTTGGAAAATGCCCCATATACACAAATCCTGGATGGAGATCTGGGAGCCACTGAGGGCCCCAGTAGGGTTCAGCAGGGTTGCCAACTTTTAAATGCTGAAAACCGAACACCCTGCCCCACCTCTTCCTCCGGGGCCCTGCCCCTGGCCAACATCTTCCCCTGAGGCTCCACCCCAACTCTTCCCAAGACCACACCCCCTGCTCGCTCCTTCTGCCCTGCCCCCATCGCTCACTCCCTCTTCCCAGGAAGCTGGTGTGATTGAGCAAGATGGTGCTGATTCACGAGACACAGAACATCATAGGCTTTAAGGTCAGAAGGGACCATTATGATCATCTAGTCTCTGACCTCCTGCACAATGCAGGCCATACAATCTCACCCATCCACTTCTATAACAAACCCCTAACCTATGCCTGAGATGTTTAAAAGAAATATTTGTTCTTTGCCTTTTGGAAAACTGTTTTCTCATACTTGATTCCTTTCTACAATAAAATTCTCCACAGAAAAATCATGTAGAAAAAACCTCTAGCCATAGGAGCGTTCATTAAATGTCTCACCTGTTCTATAGATAGGCTTTCCTCACATAACTTCTCATAGACTTTGTTTCTTTTTAAAAGAAAAAACTGATTTCACACTCAAATGAAGCAAACCTAATGAGCAGATTCAGTGTGGTATTATACATAATACATATTGACATTTACCCAATGTGCATCTATTTGCAATTGTGCTCTAATACTTAGGGCTTGTCTATATTAGAAAAGCTATACAGTCTTAACTAAATTAATTTGAAGTCTGTGTAGTTAAACAGCTCACCCCTAATGCACATGCACTTAACCCCATTTAACCCTTGTTTAGCATGTACTAGTAAATTAATAAATTAAACTAAACTGATTTAAGTGAGGGTTAAACAGGTTTACATGCATCTACCTTAAGTGAGAAGTACCACCATCACTAATATCCAAAAAAAAAAAAAGTTTAAAAATCTTCCTCTAATTTGGTTAAAGGCCTCTCTTTTCTACATGTTATTATGTTCTCTATGTGTTATTAGATACCAAAAGGGACCTGGCAGTGCTGACCGGGCCTTTAAAAGTCTGGTTGGCCACCTACAGTGGGGCTAAGGCAGACTCCATGGCTCTCGGAAGTGACCAGCATGTCCCTCAGGCTCCTACGTTCAGGGATGGCCACAGGGGCTCTGCGCATTGCCCCACCCCAAGCGCCGGCCAGTGGGAGCTGCGGGGGCGGTGCCTGCAGGTGGGGGCAGCGCCCGGAGCCACCTGGCCGCCCCTGCGCCTAGGAGCCAGAGGGACATGCCGGCTGCATCCGGGAGCCACCTGAGGTAAGTGCCACCCAGAGCCCACACCCCATGTTGCGGTGTGTTATGTGATTTTAGTACTGGTGTGAAGTACCGAGGAATGAAAGATTCAGGCTGTCCATGTAGGAAGTACAACATAGAAAGACAATGCATACTTGAAAACTTCCCCACGCCGCCCAGCCATGTTTCCTCAAATTAGCCCTAGAGGAAAAAACACTAGGAAATCATTTGATTTTGATGAATATTAAATTCTAAGCTTCTCCTGCTACTGTGGAAGATCTGTCACTCAGGAAACTCTTACAATAGCTCTTTTTGGTACCATGGAAGAGGCACAGACAGATTATCAGGAAGTTGTCCAGGTATTGTGTAGCCTGCAAGCAGGTCATCTGAAGGGAAGAAGTGAAGTTCGGAAGTTTTTCCTAATGTCCAACCTAAACTGCCCTTGCTGCAATTTAAGCCCATTGCTTCTTGTCCTAGCCTCAGAGGTTAAAAAGAACAATTTTTCTCCCTCCTCCTTGTAACAACCTTTTATGTACTTGAAAACTGTTATGTCCCCATTATTCCTCAGTGGGCTTTTGAAAAAGTAATCTACCATATTTTTTGTTCAGCCAATGCTAGTAGCCAATGGTTTTAAAAAAATAGAGATCTCTGTACCACAGCAAGGTATAATAATAGCTTTCATTCATATGTCTATCCAGAAATGCATAGCCTTCCCATCACCACCACACCAAAAAAGAGTTTGCTTGCATTTTATAATTTGTTTTAAAGCATTAATTTAAACTTCACCTGAATGACTCACTGAATGATTCATTGCATGGCATTTTTAAATGAATTAAAGAATAGCACCGTTAATCAGAATTCAGCTGCCCATTGTGTTCAGAGACTATTGCCTAAATACAGATTGTATCTTCAAATTCATTTTACCTGACAATGATTCAGACAAATGATTTACTGTATTCACTTTTTCAGTTAAATGTTTTGGAAATTTTAATAAGCAGACTTGTAAAGATACTACAAATAATTAGTCACAATATCAACAGAGATTTAGCACTACAAGTTACCTACAAAAACCTCAGGATAAAGATTTCTGCATTTCCTTTGTATGAATACTTTGGGTGATTTAATATTCTGGGGGACTATGAGACAGCTATTCAGAGTAGGCAGCTCTGAAGCACTATGATCACTACACAATGCACATGTTAATCATGCACTTGTCCTAAATTTAACAAGTCCATCGTGGCAAAAATCTACTTATAAGTTCGTACAAGTCCCAAACTAATTTAAATCTTTATTAAACCAGACACATTCATTTATATATTTTTATGCTGAGCCAGGCTACTTCAATGGCTGGTATGCCACCTTTGCTAAGTGTTACTGAAGGATTAGCTATCACCGATTTATTATTCACTGAATATGTGTATTGAGCATTGTATTTTGGGACTAAAATAGATCTTGAGAAATGAATATTTAAATAGTGTTGACACAACTGGCCAAAAGGCTTTGTACTTTGGATTAAAATTTCAATATATTTACTAACAATTTGATATAAAGAAGTAAGTGTTAAATATCTCCTGACTCTCAAAATGTCCCCCTCCCCTGGCAGAATAATCCCACAGGATTAACTACTGACATTTCTTAAACATTTAGTTTAACCCAGTTTTACTGTCCTCTTATTTCTTGCTCTACACTACTCGGCAACTCCCTCTGGAGTTGGCACCAATTTCCATTTGCAAGTACCATACTATGGAGTTGCACCAATGATTTTAGTAATCCACTGAGCAGGGAACACAAGGAAACCAAAGTTAATTAACTTTAATTAGTACAAGGTACCCAGTTAGACTCAGATTTCATTTTCCTCTGCAAAAAAAATAATAATTTTGAAGAACCTGAATGGTTAATTCTCACTACTTAGTTTGCTTTCATAGCTCCATGAAGTTTAGGTAACCATACTAACTTTGCCCATAGTCCCCTTGAAATTTGTCTTTCGAAGAAAAAATTCTTAACTCAGCCAGATGAATCATATTTTAATCAAATTATGACTTATCTGATACACTGCTGCTTCAACAGATACTGTCTGGCACTAGTTAGGCTACTGGCAAGCTGAGACTTCCATTTTCCTTCTAAACTGCACTATTTGTTACTTCATTCTCCAACCCACTCCCATCCTGTGTATTTTGTCTAGCTGTCACATCCTGTCCGACATCTAGACTGTAAATTCTCTGCGCCAGAGACTGTCTTTTTATCTGTCTGCACAGCAGCTAGCACTATGAGGCCCTGAACTTTCATTGAGGTGCCCAGATATCACTGTAATAAAATACAAGTAATAATCTCACTTTTGCATCTCTTATTTATTGTCTACTTTTACAGAATGTGCACGTCATTGAGAATAGTGGGAATATACATTTCTTAAATAAATCACAAGGAAAGGAGCAGCAGAGGTTCTAAATTTTCTACAGAATCTAGTTAAAATAGATGTAATATTATATGTTTTCAAGTCGCATCATATCCTGGCAACATTCCCAACCACAAAGGTGACAAAATAGACTGGCAAACTAAACCATCTGAACCTGAAGTCAGTTTTCTTTACAACACATATTGGCTTTGTTCTATAAATTCCCTAAGCAGCTCAAGATGGTCTTCCAAGCAGCATTCTATGGAACAAATTGAAGAATTGTGCTCTGAAAGTACCATTAACACTCAAAATATAAAGGGTAAATTAGTGCAAAATGGTGGCACTTAATCCAAATCATCTTCACAGAGACAACAGCAAGAAACCGCCCTAGAGGAATCTGTTGAAAAAAGAAACCAGATACCATAAAGATGCATTTCCATTTCTTAACATGTTTGGATCTCTTTTACATTTAACATTAACTCTGACTTTTCTAAATTTATAAGGCTTGGCTCTGAGATAATTATACCATCCCTGTTATGTATTTTATTCTATATTACTGATGTATGCTCTCAACTTTAACTCTTAACACACAGTTTTTGTCTATGATTTATGTCAGTAACCCTAGTTAACTTTTCATAGAAATCAGTGGTCTCCTGAGAATTTTATAAACAGTACACATGCAGTATACACACTGAGTAGTCTGTCCTAAAAATACACAATAGCAGCTATTATTCATGTAGTATGAAAACAGCCTATTATAAACTAATAACCTGTAACGTTTTTAGAGTTGATTCTATTTTAGTGCAAGCAAAAAAAATGAAAGCTATTAAAACAAAATTATTTTTCCAGATCTCCCAATAAAACTTGACTAAAGTAAATTATACTAGGTTTTATAAAAATAAAAATTCTGCATGGCATTCAGAACTTCTACAGCATTCTAATTTTAAGCCTGATGCAAACTAACATTGCTGAGTTACTAGTTCTCTAAAGAGCAGGAATTTCTAGTGTTAAAAAAAAAAAATTAACTATAGCAATAGTGTCACATACCACCATACATAGAATACGATGCTCCTGGTAATCATTCTTCCCTTGTGCATCTAACAGTTCATACTGAAAACACTTGGTTTTCCTTGAAGTGTTCAAATGAACAACACACATCCTTTCCATTTAAAAAAAAAAAAAGTATGATCAATAGGTCTTTCTATACCCAGATTCTATGATACTTCAATGGTGGCCCAGACACCGAAAACTGACATTTCCATGTGAAAAACAGAACAGTATGTTTAACTCTTAGCTCCCCTTGGGTAACATGTTTAAAAGGCACTTCCCAGCCTCAGATTATTAACAAGAGAAAGGTCCTAATGGCTGTCTGGTCAATCCCTTTGACATTTGCAGACACAGAATAAAATAGGGGGCCATCAGTCCATAGCTATCAACCCCTTAGCCAGCACAAGTCAAAACAAAGGAAATCAAAATACACATTTCTAATGCATTTCTTTGTTAAGACTGTAAGCTCTTCAGGACAGGGACTGTGCCTTCTTATATGTTTGCACAGTATGTAGCACACACCAGGCATTAATGGAAATTAATAATAATGTTAGCCAAATGATTAATCATTTTAATATTTAGCACTCATTTAACTCTGTAGCAGGGTGGACCCCTGCTCCTGCCCTAAAGGGGTTAAAAACAGCCCTGGGAAGGGGCTGTGGTTGGAGAAAGCAACCTTTAGGCTGGGCTGATTGGGGGAAGTGGCTGCAGCTGGGACCATGCCTCAAACTGAGCAACAGGGCCTTATAAGGCGGCCAGGGAAGCCAGAAGCCCAGTCAGTCTCTCTCCATCTATAGAGGGAGATGGGCCTGGCTGCAGGGAGCTGGAGACAAGGTACCTGAGTGAAGCGGAGCTGGGGAGCTCTAGCCTGGAAAGCCCCAGGCTGCGGCCTAGCATTGGGCTAATAGGTACTGGGGTTGCAGAGGGCAGCCCAGGGGTAGGCCAAGGCAGCAGGTCCAAACCCTCCTTGCCAGTGATGAGTGGCTGATACTGCAGTCTGCCCCAAAGCGTGGGGCTAGACAATGACTGGCAGTAGCCATACACTGAGGCAAGGTGGGGATAGAGGGTGGGGGGGTTCCCTGGGGAGGGGAGACCCAGAAAGAAAGGGGTTACTGCCAGGGGCAGCACCCCATGTAAAAGCGCACCGGGTCCAGGGAGGGACACGGGGGCCAGAGGACAGGCAGACCACCGGCCTGCAGAGGGCGCTCCAGAGCTGGAACGGAGCTAATTCCCAGGAGTCAACAGCAAGAGGCGCTGCAGGGGTGAGTCCGGCCCGTCTACAAACTCTTTTCAACCAAAGATCTCAAATTGCTTTTCAAAAGTGGGTAAATATAATTAACCCTATTCTATAGATGAGGAAACCAGGCACAGAGTGGTGACTAGCCCAATGTCACACAGTGGCAGAGTTGAGAAAGAACAATTACTTATATTACAAAAATGTGGTTCTTCAAAATGTTGTCAGTACAGATCCTACTGTAGACATGTAGCCATGTCAGTTGGGGCCACACGTATATCCTGTGCATCCACATGCTCCCATACAAGGGCATAAAGGGTTGGACAGTGTGACCATCTGTCAGTTCCCTAACGATTCAAAGCCCATGTTGCTGAGGACTCCAAAATGCAGGGATGGAGGAAATATCATGGTTTCCGCACTGACCACTATACCTTGAAGAACCACAGTTACTCTTAGAGTAAGCAACCATTCTTTCTTCTTTGAGTATGTGCCAGCATGGATCCCACGGTAAGGTACTGTCAAGCAGTATCCTCCCTGAATGGTGGGAATAAGGTGCTTCAACTGTTTTATTGAAACAACAACTGCTGCACTGCTCTCCCAAACTTGGTATCACATCTAGCTGTTAGGTCAGGGGCATAATATTTGACCAAAGAGGCCAATAGGAAACTATCAGGATCATTCTGGCCTTATCCTGTCTAACCTTGGATATCAAAGTGGAGATTGGTGGAAAATCATATAGGGGGCCGTTAGTCCATTGTAGCAGGAAGGCATCTGACAATGAGCCTAGACTCATTCCTTCTCTGAAGCAAAAGTTGGGGCATTTGCTGTTGTCTTTGGTAGCAAAAAGGTCTATTGTGGGAATCTCCCACTGATCAAATACTGGCTCTATGATGGACTTCTGCAGTGGGCCCAGATGGTTGGTTATGGCATGTCTGCTCAAGAAGTCTGCATTCCAGAAAGATGGAGAGCCAGTGGGATTATTTGTATTGATAACATGAAGCCCATAGCTTGATAGCTTCCTGGTAGAGGGATGATAACCAAACTCCTCCCTGCTTATTTATATAGTGCTTTATCGGTCAAAATCTATTGGATGGGCAGGAATACTATGCAGGCCAGTCTTATGGTTCTGAGCTCCAAGGTGTTTGTATGGAAATTCAAGTTCTCCTGGGGCCAGGTCTTCTGCATCTGCAGATGGTTTAGACCAGGGGTTCCCAACGCATCTAAATGCTCCTGCGTCCTGGCCGGCAGTGGAACATCCGCCGAGATGCTGCCGAATTTCTGTGGCGTTTCAGCGGCGACGCCTTTCGATGACATCAGTTGTCGGCGGCAAGTGGCGTCATCGAGAGGCGTTGCCGCCGAAACACCGCAGAAATTCGGCGGCATTTCAGCGGATGCTCCGCCGCTGCCACAGTCCTTCATCTGGTGCCCGCCAGACGAAAAGGTTGGGGACCACTGGTTTAGACGGGTTCACCAACTTGTTCTTGATGTGTCTGTGATGACTGTCATGGTCACAGAGGAGACAACCAATGAAACCCCTTTTCAAGCATCCTTAGGGTCTAACCACAGCCACAGCTCCTGGAGGACTGAAAGTGAGACCCTGAGATGTTGGAATGGGAAGTATACAGACCTCAGCCAGAGGCAAAGTCTCAAACAGACATGCCAACGTGTGACATAAAAGGCCTAAACAAGTACACATCATTGTGGGACTTGGCTTTAGGTAGTTTATATTTGGAGAGATTGCAACCCCCTATCAACTCTATCATCTGAGACAGGAAGAGAGATGGCTTCTCATAGTTCACAAGGAGGCTTAGCTGATGAGAGGGTGTCTTCCACTGGGACCAGCCTTTATTGAAAGGGCAATGCTGGCTGGGCCCAAAATCATCAGTATATTGAACAATTTATGAGATTTTCTGTGGATAACTGATTTCTCTACCTCTAAAGTGTCTGCTATTCTCATAAATGAAGTGTAGACCATACTTACAGGATGGGGGGCTCTATTCTAGGAAGAAATGACTGAAAGAAATTTGGGAGCTATGGAGGATAATCCGCTGAACATGTGCTCCCAGTGTGATGATGAGGCCAAAAGTACTAATGCAATCCTGGGATGCATAACCAGGGGAATATCAAGCAGGCGTAGAGCAGTTATTTTACCTCTGTACTTGGCACTGGAGCAACTGCTGTTGGAATACTATGTCCAGTTCATGGGTCCACAATTCCAGAAGAATGTTGATAAATTGGAGAGGTTTCAGGGAAGAGCCATGAGAATGATTAAAGGATTTGAAAACATGCCTGATAGTGATAGACTGAAAGAGCTCAATCTATCTAGCTTAACAAAGAAAAGGTTACAGGATGACTTGATTACAGTCCATACTTAGGGAAAAAACTGTTTAATAATAGGCTCTTCAATGTAGCAGAGAAAGGTACATTATGATCCAATGACTGAAGCTGAAAGTACACGAATTCAGATGGGAAATAAGGCATACATTTTTTAATGGTGAGAGTAATTAACTATTGAAACACTTTAGCAATGGTTATGGTGGATTCTCCATCACTGACAATTTTTAAATGAAGATTAGATATTTTTCTAAAAGATGTGCTCTAGGAATTCTTTTGGGGAAGTTCTATGGCCTGTGCTACACAGGAGGGCTGACTAGATGATCAAAATGGTCCCTTCTGGCCTTAGAATCTATAAGCAGATCTTGAAATGTATTAAAATCCTCCAGTGCTGGTACTGGCCCTGCCACTTTGCCTGGTGACAATGACAAAAAGTCTTTGGGAGGCAAAGTAGAAATGTTTTGCTCCTCGGGGCCCATATCCTGCCACAGTTCCTGACATTTTTTTTGGCCTGCTCAACGATGCCACTGGGCAGTCTGATCTCCTCCTCTTTCTAGAATGGGACGAGGTGGGCCCCTCAAAGGAGGACCATGGTAAATATTCCATTAGGATACGGCTAACCTGTCTGATGATGGCCAGTCAAAACCACTCCTTCTGTTGGCGAGTCAAGATCCTATAAGGAGAAGTGCATGTTCGGTCCACAGTTTCAGTCTAACTCAGAGACAGGGTTCCATGCTTGAGGGAGCTGAGAAGTCATATCCTGGTGAGGGAGATGAGAAATAGATATCATTTAAAGGCGGTACCATAACATATGGTGGTTTCAGTACAGGGGTCCACACTGGTGCTGGAGGTAATCTTGGTATCAAGGTGGCTTCCAATATAGGGCTGGAGTTTTTGCTGGAGTTTTTGACTGCCCAATAATCAGTTGCAATGGGGTCGGTCCCAATGCAGGTTTTGTCAGTGCCGTGATAGGTCAGCTCCTTGTCACTAGCCCTGGATTTGGTGTGGGGCTTAGCCATTTCTTTATGCAGTCTCTACAGGAGAACACTAAAATCCATCTAGAGTCTTTGTCCTTACATTTGGAATGGCCTCACTTGTTACTGGTAGATGTGGCTCTGACATTGGTGCCAATGGTATTGGCTTCTTTGCTGACGAAGTTGTTTTTGGTGTTGGATCTCTTTTACGGTGCTGAGATTCTCTCCATTTCAGCCTTGGTCATTGCATGGCTACTGGAAAGGGCATTCATGAACATTGTTTAATCTGGTACCTGATTCCTCCAGATCCAAACAAACAGAGTTTCACTGACAATTCCAGTAAGTGGAACTTCAGTAGTGTCTCACGACTTGCAAGTCCTCAAAGAGAATGACTGGCATACTGAGCATCTGTCTGACACATGACTCTTGCCCAAGCATAAGAAGCATTTGCTATGCCCATTTGTTAGTGGGATTATCCTGTCACAAGAAGGGCTGGGCTTGAAGCCTAAAGACTCAGAGTTTACCATGAGACAGAAGTGGTTGAGCTGCCCTGTACATGAGACTCTGTACTGGGGGAGGTATGTACAATGGTCCAAAAATAAGGAATTAGTTCAGATGGGTGAAGTGTATTTGGTGTACTTTCCTACAGTGAGTGGTGAGGGTTCTGGAGAGTTTAGCTGGAGCTAAAAGATGGAGGAGTTGGAGACTTGCTAGGTTCCATCTTGTTGTCATGGGTGGTAAGAAGAAACCAAGTGATGGTTGTTCCCCCCATCCTTTATGTCCTCCTACAGGAGCACAAGGAGGCACAGAGTACATTGCACAGCCCTGACGGACGTGGCAATTCAAAATACTTCAATCTCTCGCACTAGAGGAGCATGTTCACCTGCAGTGTCAACCACACTGACACATACTCAACAAAGAACAGCATAATTTTTCATGAATCTGACTGTCTATTTCTTCCAGAAGAATTAGATAATGACAAAAAAGTATAAGCAGCAAAGAGTCCTGTGGCACCTTATAGACTAACAGACGTATTGGAGCATGAGCTTTCGTGGGTGAATACCCACTTCGTCGGATGCGGCCAGGAAAGCTCATGCTCCAATACGTCTGTTAGTCTATAAGGTGCCACAGGACTCTTTGCTGCTTTTACAGATCCAGACTAACACGGCTACCCCTCTGATACTTGACAAAAAGGTATGTTTGAAAGACAGATTTTTCCCACTTCCACTATATAACAGTTTGCTTTTTCTGCTTTGATGTCTACAGTTTGGATATATCAAAGCTACAGAAAATAGGATGGTGGCTGGATTACAGTTAAAGCCACAACCAGGTTTCCATCATAATCCGTATTTCTTTATTTTCACACAACCACTTTGGAGTAGGGACTGCACATTGCTATTGTACACTAACTTAGTGGCCTCTGGCCTCTTGGCTCCAACAATGCCAGCCTCCATCCTTTGACTGTCTGATTCTCCCACAAGCACATACATCTGATTTATGAATATTTAAAAAAAAAACCATTATTTTCATTTCAGACATGCAAATTATTGTGTTGTATTGAGGAATGTGCTGGAATTGCAAACTATCACTTTAAGTGTGTGCACGCAGAGGGGATGGTTCTGGGTCCTGCTTGCAGGTTAAGGGGTGCTATGTAGAACTATGCAATCAGAGTCCGTATGGAGAAAGTCACTCTAGAGTAAAATGGAATTGTGCCTGTTTTAGGGAGAAGCCATCTCTCTCTCTCTCTCTGGTTTTGGGTTCTTGTGTGTTATCATTCTGAACTCTAAGAAACAAAGCAGTGTAACACTACAGCTTCGAGCAGGGAGTACTTTATGTTTTTATTTAACATCTCTGTGTGTATGGCGTGAACATAATTTTATAGCTAGTATATGCAATTCCTGTTCCTATCATTATTACCCTCAACCCTCATCTCCCATCTTTTCTATTACACCCACCTGGGACTTATCTTATTTTAGATTTGTAAATTCTTTAGCAGCTAATAAATATTAAGAAGAATTTAACATGTTGTAGGCAATACTGTAATCCTAATATAGTAATAGTTTCAAATTTCACTTTCAGAGCAACAGCAATGGGTAAAATATTTTTCTGTTTACCTTCTAGAGGTTTTACAACCCTAATTTTGCAGAGCAGTGAAAAATACTGAATACACATCTAAGTCAGGAAAACTTTCACTGAACTGACTCATAAGGGTATTACTTTGGAATATGTGTCTCGTATGTGTGGTTGTGGGGAAGGGGAGAAGAAAGAAAAAGGGAATTTAAAGGAAAGATTCATCTCTCATAGCAGTCAATGTATTTTACTCAAACTATTTCATATTTGGGCTTGCCTGTATTTAATATGGTTTCATTAAACAAACCTTAATATATTCAGTTAAAAACGTAACTGATTTCTGTATGGCGAGAAGAAAGAAGGGACGATTGATCGTGAGAGGAAAGAGTTAAGACTTCTGAGCCAAAGAATATAACAGAATAAGTCAAGATAACCTCAGTGAGACTTTTGCTTGAATGAATAAACATAAAACAAACCCTTAAGAAAAAACAACAAAAACTTTTAACTAATTTGTTAACTAACCAGTTTTTAAATTTACATTTTAAAACCAGTTTATGGTTTTAATGCAAACCTCCAGAAAAGCAACCCAATATCAGAAAAATGTATTAAGAGGCCAAGGATTGGTCTTGTGGTTCTAGATACTGGACTAGAACTCACAATACCTGGGTACAATTCCCAACTCTGCGACAGACTTCATGTGACTTTGGGTAAATCACATGATCTCAGTTTCACAGTGCAAAAAGAGGATAATACTTCCCTATCTCATAGAAATGCTGTCAGGATCACTTCAACAAGTATAAACAGGGCAGTGATGTAATGCCTAGACAGATACAAATGCACATATATACACCTCTACCTCGATATAACGCTGTCCTCAGGAGCCAAAAAATCTTACCACGTTATAGGTGAAACCGTGTCATATCGAACTTTCTTTGATCCACCGGAATGCGCAGCCCCAGAGCACTGCTTTACCGCATTATATCTGAATTCGTGTTGTATCGGGTTGCATTATATCGAGGTAGAGGTGTATTATTATTTATTTGTGTCAGGATGATCCCTACCTGCACCAGCCCTGATTGGAGCTGCATTGTGCTATACACTATTATATACCCACAAATAAACTATGGTCTCTGTCCTGAAGAGTTACACACACACACACACACACACACACACACACACACACACACACAGTTTTCAAGAAGCTAAAGCTGCCACATTAAACCTGCTTGTTTTTTTCTATTTAATTCTCTCCACAGAAATAAAAACTAATTCTCCTTCCATGTCATAATGACAAAACATGTAACACTGGTCTACAATTTTTGAGAAGTTGTCTGCTTTAGAGATAAAATGTGCTATTTATTATATATTTTGATGTGCTGAATTCAAATATGACAATTAAAACAACTGATTGGCTACTGTTGCTAAGATATTTAAGTTTTTACATTTTATGTCTATGTATATTGTATAGATAGTAGAGTTTTAATCATAAATTGTAAACCTAGGTCTTTTCATGTGTTTATGGTTGCTTTACATGATAATATTTCACCTGTCCTGTTTATGTCACACTTTAAAAATCAGCAAAAGGGTTATATAAATAAAATTTATTATGAAACAAAAGGCAAAAAACTATTATGTACATAGTTTAGTCCTATTCAGTGTCTACTCGGCGCTTCTTGGCTTGTCTCTTGTATTCATTAAATAGAGCATCTCTTGTCACTGTCCAGCAATAGTCTGCAAGCATTGATGGGCTCCATTTGCCCTGATAGCGTTTCTCCATTGTTGCAATGTCCTGGTGAAATCGCTCGCCGTGCTCGTCGCTCACTGCTCCGCAGTTCGGTGGAAAAAAATCTAGATGAGAGTGCAAAAAATGCATCTTTAGTGACATGTTGCAACCAAGGCTTTTGTATGCCTTGAGGAGGTTTTCCACCAACAACCTGTAGTTGTCTGCCTTGTTGTTTCCGAGAAAATGTATTGCCACTAACTGGAAGGCTTTCCATGCCGACTTTTCCTTGCCACACAGTGCATGGTCAAATGCATCATCTCGAAGAAGTTCACGAATCTGAGGACCAACAAAGACACCTTCCTTTATCTTAGCTTCACTTAACCTTGGAAATTTTCCACGGAGGTACTTGAAAGCTGCTTGTGTTTTGTCAATGGCCTTGACAAAGTTCTTCATCAGACCCAGCTTGATGTGTAAGGGTGGTAACAAAATCTTCCTTGATTCAACAAGTGGTGGATGCTGAACACTTTTCCTCCCAGGCTCCAATGACTGTCGGAGTGGCCAATCTTTCTTGATGTAGTGGGAATCTCTTGCACGACTATCCCATTCGCAGAGAAAACAGCAGTACTTTGTGTATCCAGTCTGCAGACCAAGCAAGAGAGCAACAACCTTCAAATCGCCACAAAGCTGCCACTGATGTTGGTCATAGTTTATGCACCTCAAAAGTTGTTTCATGTTGTCATAGGTTTCCTTCATATGGACTGCATGACCAACTGGAATTGATGGCAAAACATTGCCATTATGCAGTAAAACAGCTTTAAGACTCGTCTTCGATGAATCAATGAACAGTCTCCACTCATCTGGATCGTGAACGATGTTGAGGGCTGCCATCACACCATCGATGTTGTTGCAGGCTATAAGATCCCCTTCCATGAAGAAGAATGGGACAAGATCCTTTTGACGGTCATGGAACATGGAAACCCTAACATCACCTGCCAGGAGATTCCACTGCTGTAGTCTGGAGCCCAACAGCTCTGCCTTACTCTTGGGTAGTTCCAAATCCCTGACAAGGTCATTCAGTTCACCTTGTGTTATGAGGTGTGGTTCAGAGGAGGAGGATGGGAGAAAATGTGGGTCCTGTGACATTGATGGTTCAGGACCAGAAGTTTCATCCTCTTCCTCGTCTGACTCAAGTGAGAATGATTCTGGTGCATCAGGAACCGGCAGTCCTTCTCCGTGGGGTACTGGGCGTAGAGCTGATGGAATGTTTGGATAATGCACAGTCCACTTTTTCTTCTTTGACATACCTTTCCCAACTGGAGGCACCATGCAGAAGTAACAATTGCTGGTATGATCTGTTGGCTCTCTCCAAATCATTGGCACTGCAAAAGGCATAGATTTCCTTTTCCTGTTCAACCGCTGGCGAAGATTTGTTGCACAAGTGTTGCAGCATATGTGTGGGGCCCACCTCTTGTCCTGATCTCCAATTTTGCAGCCAAAATAAAGGTGATAGGCTTTCTTAACCATAGTGGTTATACTGCGCTTTTGTGATGCAAAAGTCACTTCACCACAAACATAGCAGAAGTTATCTGCATTGTTCACACAAGTACGAGGCATCTCTGCTCACTTTGGCTAAACAGAAATGTGTCCCTTTGCAAAATCAAACACTGACAAATAAGAGAGCACGACACTATGATTTCTAGAGCGGATATAGGGCAATTTGTTCAGCAGAGTGATGTAAGCTTCGTTATGATTGCATCATCCATGACTTCTAGGAATAACATGATGCAATTCATATCATGTATGACGCAATACCAGCTTCAGATTGCATCATTCATTGTTTTGCCTAAAAAGCAAGTACTGTCCAAACCCAGTCATAGATTTATTCATAGATCCAGTCAAAGATGTATTTTAGTCATTTCTGGTTTAAATTGAGATCCCTTCCCTTTATAACTCACTTATCCTCCGCTATTCCCAAGTCAAGGGTCGTATATACTGACCCAATAGCATAACTTGAAAACTAGAGCCAATCAACAATTTTAAGCATCATTTTCGTTCTCAGTGACCCAGAATTAGTAAAGTTTGACTACATTTATTTCAGAAGCATTTTGGCTGTAGAGCAGTGTAATTGTGCACTACTATCTACCCATTTGCAGAGGCAGCAGGTGGTAATCAATTAAAAAGCCCTGATCTAAACAAAGCACCTCCATAAACTATTATAACTCATTTCTACCCACACCTGCCTAACCCATTTCCTTTCAATCCCTTTTAGAAAGTGCAGAAATAAACAACATTCTGGTTTTTTGCCCTTTAAAATGTAAAATCCCGCTTCCAATTAAAACAATCCTTGGAGCTTTATATAAGAGACTGCTACAACAAAGCCCAATAATCAAAGAGCAACACACATGTATTTTAGTAAGCAACAAGAATTTTAAGCTTCAAATTAGTACTTGTTAAAAGATGTTAATCTATTGTTAGCTAGAAGAAATCATACAGCTAACGAGAACAGGGACATAGAGGATTTC
The DNA here is from genome assembly GCF_020497125.1 of Mauremys mutica. Lineage (NCBI taxonomy): Eukaryota > Metazoa > Chordata > Testudines > Geoemydidae > Mauremys > Mauremys mutica. The sequence goes on along the minus strand of NC_059073.1, from coordinate 12,720,203 downwards.
TCTTCTTAATATGCTGAATATTTATTGAACCCAGTTTTAATGATGGGTTGTGAGACTATTTTCTCTGCCCAAGAGTAGAACAGACTGCTGAGCTGGAGCATAGCACTCATGCTTCTTCCTTCCAAACCCAAATCACATTTCTTAGAGATTCCTACTTCACAACTTGGACCTGTCTTTAGTCTTACATAATCTTTCTTTCAATCCTGTATACAATTAGGGGACCACATCCTGAAAGAAATCTTTCTTGAATCCCCTCTTCTGGCCTTCAAACAACCTGATAACTTCTCCCAGCTCATCACCAGAAGAAAGCTCCACACACTCCAACTCAAAGCAGCACCTGACACTGCCAGAATAACATATGCAAAATCTTTAGACATACTTCCAACTGCTACAATGATCAGCACACTCCACAACACACCTTTCAAGATCTGCAGGTCATACGTGTGCCTATCAACACGTGGTATACCTCATCCAGCGCACTAAATGCGGATGAAACCAGACAATCACTACACTCTCGAATTCACACAGAAAAATTATAGAAGACAAAAAACACCATATCACATGTAGATGAACACTTCTCACAAAGCGATCACTGACTTCTCAGTCCTCATCCTCAAAGGAAACCTGCACAACACCTTCAAAAGATGAGTCTTGGAGCTTAAATTCATAACTTTGCTAAATACTAAAAATCATGAACTAAATAGAGATACTGGATTTATGGCTTATTACAACAATCTGTAACCCCCTGGGGTGTCCACACAGGACTGGAAGACAGTGGCCAGGTGGGCCAATTAAGTCCACAGGCAACACCTGGAGGAGGAGCCAGGGAGCAGGAATTGATTGGAAACAGGCTCAGATGGAGGAGCCTATATAAGCCAGAAAGATGGCAACAGAAGGGGCTGTAGGGAAGTAGGCTGCAATCACTCCCTGAGAGAAAGGAGGCATGTTAGGGGCTAAAGGGTAGGCCACAGTTACTCCCTGAGAGGAGGGAGTTGGGAGGCTGGCAAACCCAGAGGAGGGGGAAGCTAGGAAAAAGGTACAGGGTGAAAGCAGCAAGGTAGGACAGTGCAGGGCTTGGCTGCTGACCAGAGGACCCCTGAGCTGGAACCCAGAGTAGAGGGTGGGCCTGGGTTCTCCTACCAGCCAATGGGGACATGGCACAGACCAGGCAGAGGACAGTGACTGCCTGGGATGATTTGTTCTGGAAAAGACTTTACTTACCACTGATCTGCCAACACACCAGAGAGCCTTCTATGTTTGCAGTGGAGACTGAACAGCATGAGCATTTTCCAAAGCGTGCTGCTTCATGATCACAAGAGCACACCCTGATTTTGGTAAATCATGGGTGCAAGTCCAGTAAAACTGTGGACTTTAGTAAGAGTACCAGGAATGACCATGCATCCTAGCAAACAGCAAAGAAGCTGGCAGCTTTGCAAATTTACCGGACCAGAGACCAGTGCAGGGAGTGCATTAAGCGGCTCAACGGTGAGTACTGGAAAACCAGAGACAAGAACTGCACCTCAGGCAACTGGCCACAATCATGCCCGTTTTATGAGGAGCTTGACTGGGTGATTGTCACGATGACCTAGTCAGCTGAGATGGTCCCCTGCTGGCACCAGAGTCCAGCCTGGGGATTGATGGGAGCCAGTAGCAGGCATCAAGAAGGGACAATTACGTCATTCTGTTGCTGACACTAGTTCCAGAGCAGGCTTTGGAAAAGGAGCAGCAGCAGCAATCCTGGGTCCAGACTCAGGGTATGTCTACACTACGAAATTAGGTCGATTTAATAGAAGTCTTTTTTTAGAAATCGATTTGATACGATCGACTGTGTGTCCCCACTAAGCGCATTAAGTCGGCGGTGTGCATCCACAGTACCGAGGCTAGCGTCCACTTTCAGAACGTTGCACTGTGGTAGCTTTCCCACAGTTCCCATAGTCTCCACCGCCCATTGGAATTCTGGGTTGAGCTCCCAATGCCTGATGGGGCAAAAAACATTGTCGTGGGTGGTTCTGGGTACATGCTGTCAGACCCCTTCCCTCCCTCCATGAAATCAACGGCAAAAAATTGTTTCTTGCCTTTTTTCCTGGGTTACCTGTGCAGACGACATACCACGGCAAGCATGGAGCCCGCTCAGTTCACTGTCGCCATATGTCTCCTGGATGCTGCTGACAGATGCAGTACTGCAGTGCTACACAGCAGCATCCCCTTGCCTTGCCTTGCCTTGCAGACGGCAGACGGTACAATACGACTGCTAGCTGTCATCGTCCCATGGGTGCTCCTGGCCGACCTTGGTTAGGTCGGGTGCGGCTGGACAAAAATGGGAATGACTCCAGGTCATTCTCTTCTTTAAGTTTCGTCTAATGGAGATTCAGTTCTGCCTGGAATATCATGCCAGCTGGAGACTTCTCCCTCAGGCTGCTCTCCCAGTCGGCAGCACCACGTGGTCACACCTACCCCAGCCTACCCCTTGCTCCCATGGCTCATGAAGCCTGGACAGTAGTAAGGAGTAGTTCAACTATAGGCTGAGCAAGTGCAGAATGATGGTAGAATGTGCCTTTGGACATTTAAAAGCTCGCTGGCACAGTTTACTGACTTGGTTAGACCTCAGCAAAACCAATAATCCCATCGTTATTACTGCTTGCTGTGTGCTCCACAATATCTGTCAGAGTAAGGAGGAGACATTTATGGTGGGGTGGGAGGTTGAGGCAAATCGTCTGGCCGCTGATTACGCACAGACAGACATCAGGGCAGTTAGAAGAGCACAGCAGGGCGCGTTGTGCATTAGAGAAGTTTTGAAAACCAGTTTCATGACTGGTCAGGCTACGGTGTGAAAGTTCTTTTTGTTTCTCTTTGATGAAAACCCGCCCCCCTTGGTTCACTCTACTTCCCTGTAAGCCAACCACCCTCCTCTCCCACCTTTGATCTCCGCTTGAAGAGGCAATAAAGTCATTGTTGTTTCAAATTCATGCATTTTTTATTAATTTGTCACACAAATGGGGTAGTGGGGCACAAATGGGACACTAGAGTGGGGGCAGTTGTAGGGGCACCCCCTAGAATGGCATGCAGCTCATCATAGAAGCGGCATGTCTGGGGCTCTGACCCGGAGCGGCCATTTACGTCTCTGGTTCTTTGGTAGGCTTGACGCGGCACTGCTGCGGGTGTCCCTGTTATAACCTCTGTCCTTCATGCCCTTGGAGCTTTTTTCAAATATTCTGGTATTTTGTCTTTTAGAATAGAGTTCAGATAGCAGAGATTCATCTCCCCATACAGCGATCAGATGCAGTACACCTCCTGTTCGGTCCATGCTGGAGCTCTTTTTGCGATTCTGGGACTCCATGGTCACCTGTGCTGATGAGCTCTGCATGGTCACCTGTGCTGATCAGCTCGCTACACTAGCCAAACAGGAAATGAAATTCAAAAGTTTGCAAGGCTTTTTCTATCTACCTGGCCAGTGCATCTGAGTTGAGAGTGCTGTCCAGAGCGGTCATAATGGAGCACTCTGGGATAGCTCCCGGAGGCCAATACTGTCAAATTGTGTCCACACTATCCCATATTCAACCCAGCAGGGTCAATTTCAGCACTAATCCCCTCGTCGGGGAGGAGTACAGAAATCGATTTTAAGAGCCCTTTAAGTCGACAAAAATGGCTTTGTCGTGTGGACAGGTGCAGGGTTAAATCGATCTAACGCTGCTAAATTTGACCTAAACTTGTAGTGTAGACCAGGGCTCAGTGTAGCTGATGCAACCCTTGACAAACAGCCTGCTGTGGACCCTGCAGCAGACACAGATGAGACAGAAGCCACCCCTAAGCCTGGTAAGTTTCTGGCTCCATTTTAATGTTTATTAATTTAGTAATGGGAGGGATTTCCACTCTATGAACCAAAGCAAAAGTTATGAGAAGCCCCAGCTAGCAGCGTGTAGCTGCTAATGGTGGATTGTATGCTAGTGGCATGGCACTCCCCAATCCACCCCACCAGCACATGGAGTTCAAAAAGGCAACTGGGACATGCAAACAGTAAACCCCACATTTAAAGTGTATTTTTACTGGAAAGGCACAGATTTTTCCTAAGGTCATTCATTCCTGTTTCTTAAAAATAATAACCTTACATTGCCATGCCTGTAAGTACAAGATTTACCCAACAACATTATTGTAATGAACAATGGAAAACATTCACATTTCTATAAAGAGTTGGGTTTTTTCTTTCAAAGCACAGTTACTCTCTTGAAAGCAGGGCATGTGACTTTCAATAATAGGACATTTTTCCTTATACTTTTACTATTCTTTAATTTCAAGATGGTTGACAGCATATCTGCATGGAAAACAGGGTTCAAATAAACACTGAACAATTTCTTCTTTGAAAACTCCTATATATTATTACTATTAGGCTTCGCACATAAGAATGCATTGGGTCTTGATTCAGGGAATGAAATAGATTCTAGAAAGGTTCCAATGTCCTGCCCTGAAAAATTCTAATCCCAGCATCCAAAGCAAAAACAGTTAACAGCCTTGGTAGCTTTCCTTGCTACTATCAACTCGAGAGGCTTAAGTAATGATGCTAGAAAACACAGCCCCACTGATTGAAAGCATCAACAAAAATCTATATAAATGCAAATGTCTACATTAATACAACATCAAGGTTGAGAATTTAAACAAACATGACAAAATTAAAAAAAGTTGATGTCCCACTGCCTACATATAGAATTTTTTAAATTAAGTTTATGCAGTTAAATATTTACCTTAAATATAGTTTGAACTTGTTTTCAGACTTGCATTATTAAAACAGAACAATTAAATTTGACCCAAAATTTATATTTTCTAAAGGGTGAGCTGATACAAAACGAGAGAGATTTTTTTTCAAAGAAACGAAGGGCACCCACCTCCCATTGACATTCAATACGAGTTGGGTGTCTAACTGCCCCTTGAAAGTTTGAAATCTTCCCAAAAGGCTAATAATGTTTGTGATTTTTATTTTTTTACAAGTCTCATGGAAACGGCAGTTAATTTAACAAAACAAATTTCATGTAGAATTTGCAACCCAAATATTGCACCACTGAAAATCTGAAATTGACAAAAGTGGTTTTGAGTGCCCAAGCTAAGAGAAAGGGATAAAAGGAAAAAATAATGAAAAGTAACTGCAACTTTTTCAGTTTTAATACTCTAAGGTATTATTGGTAACAAAGAAATTGGTTTACAATATCAATTTTAACTTGAGTGTGTCCCTTCAAGTTTTCAACTATGTTATATTATTTTTACATTTAATGTCCTTCCTTTAGACAAAATGAAATTAAAAATGAAAACTAAATCATAGTCTGTCAGCAGAATCCAAGCAATGCAAGTGAGATTTTGTACACCTGTGAATTGGAATTAAATTGGTTATCAGCTAAGCTGAGAACAGAACCCAGGAGTCCTGGTTCCAGTATGTTCCTACTAAAGGCTGGATATTTTATTTTACCTAAAAGGTGTTTGGTATGGTATCTTTCCCCCCAAAAATTACACAACTGTTTAATGAACAGGAGTACTTGTGGCACCTTAGAGACTAACACATTTATTTGAGCATAAGCTTTCGTGGGCTACAGCCCACTTCTTCGGATGCAACACGAAAGCTTATGCTCAAATAAATTTGTTAGTCTCTAAGGTGCCACAAGTACTCCTGTTCTTTTTGCGGATACAGACTAACACGGCTGCTACTCTGAAACCTGACAACTGTTTAATGCAACCTATTATCTGAGTAAAAGCTACTGGGCCAGATTCATTACAGGCTCTGGGCTAGCTTCCACTGAATATGGCCTTTTAGCAACAGAAAGTCCACCTTGAATGGTGTTGCAACAGTGCAATGTGCCTGTAGCATCCCCTCTGTCAGGGAGCATGTAGCCAGCCAACAGCCCACAGACAGTACTGATGCACAGATGGCAGCACTAAAACAGTTGGGATTAACCTGACCGCTGAAGCCTTCACTAGCAGGCTCAGAACCTGCTTCCAGCCCTCTGGTGGAAACACTGCTTGACCTCCCCTGAGTGTGATTCCACAACTATGGCATCACAGCCCTTGCAGGTATATGAAGATGCCATTTACACTCCTCTGCATTCACAAAGGTAAGTGGCCCTTTATCTAACTGAAATCCAGTCTATTTCCACTACCACTGTTCCAATAGCTAAACATGGTAGGAGAGATGCTCACCCTTCACTTTGGCCTCTTTACACCAACTAAAAAGGGACAGAGAAGCATAATGGGCCCTACAAGCACTGGACCCAGGTGGATGAGATTTCCTTTAATGCAGACACTGGAGAACACACCTATGAGGCTACTTCAGAGGACCCTGTCACACTCTCTGGAGTGGTTCACTATCATGAGTGCCAACATCAAGGAAGACTGTCAAAAAAGGCAGGGCAGAGATCCCAAAGGGGTGGTATGTTCTATAATTAGATTTCACCGACCCAGTAACAAACGGGAACTCCAGCAGCCCTGTAACAGTCTTACCATAGAGTCACAAACAGTCCCCTTGGGCACTCCAGTCTATCTTGCCATCAAGGCAAGCTGGTCAGGAAGTCTACATTAAAATCCTGCATCGGCGCAGCTGCATTAATGTGCTGGTGTAGTGCTTAAGTGAAGATGCTCTACACCGAAAGGAGAACTTCTCCCATCGATGTAGTTAATCCACCTCTCCACAGGTGATAGCTTTATCGACAGGAGAAGGTCGTCAACATACTGCTGTCTACATGAGGGGTTAGGTCAGTATAACGATGTCACTCAGGGTGTGGATTTTTCACACCCCTGGATGACATAGTTATACCGATACAGACCTGGCCTTAGTGATAGTTGGTTGCTATACACCAAAGATCACAAAAGATTCAGGTTGCTTCCAGTCCCAAGAGACCAGTCACTTACCCCAGCATCAATTAGTACCTCAGATCTCACACCTAAGAGAACACTTGTAGGCAATCCTATACTAAACCTACAAAGAATTCAATAACTAAGAAAATAAATGAGAGTTATTTCCAGGTTAAAGAAGGCAAACCTATATACACAAATGATTTACGGTCTATGGTTCCAAAAGGTGATAGAGTTGTCAGCACCAAATGTCTTTTAGGGCTCACCTAGGTTGACCATGAGGATCTCTGCTTCTGTTTTGTAGCTCTGGCCCTGTGAGAGTCCAAACAACCAAAGAGATTAAAGATTTTCTAGTTCACTATCTTTATTTCTTTATTTCAGAATTCCAGTGGATGGGATAAGCCCTTTGCCACCTAGCCTCTTCATGGGTGTGAAGGGGCAATTAAAGTCTTTGTATTGTGACGTCCCACAATGGCCCATTTAGTTTTGATAGGCTTCTTAATGAGTAGGAGACAATCCCTTCTGACAGACTGACAGTTTCAGGGGCAAACACTTTTTACTGTTATAGAGCAAAAGCTTAAATATTATCTTATAGCATGTGATAAAGATATTATATACAGGTGAGCTGGACGGGTTTCCAGCAATGAAATTGTCAGTGCTCAGCTAAGGCCTAAACCTCGACAAGAGCTAACACCTGGTTTGCCAACATCACAGACCCCCTGGAAGTCCCTGGCACAGGTGGTATATTGGGGGAAAGAGGGATGCATTGGGGTGGAACTCCAGCACACAACACAAAAGAATTTAACTCAGTGCAACTATATTCCTACAAAATGTACGATACAATACATCCTGTGAAAAGGCTCTTGATACATTACAAGGAAGAAAATATAGATAGCGAGAGATCAGTTGTTGTGACCTGCACAGGATGTGCTATCTTTGTCTTTGTCCCAGAGGACAGAAGCAACTTTGTCTGTACCAAGTGCAAGCTAGTTTCCATACTGGAAGAAAAGTTTAAAGGACTGGAGGCCCAAGTATTGACCCTGTGTTGCATCAGAAAATGAAGACTTCTGGGACAGTAGTCGGGGTTTGGTACTGAGGGCACAGCATGCCAAAGAATCGGAGAGAGCAGTGCAGTGGGGGCTGTAGAACAGGGAAGAAAAATGGCAGTGTGTGACCTCCAGGAGGAAGAGAACCAGAACACTCCCAACACAGACAGAGGAAGCAACCACTTTCAGGCTCTTGACATAGGTACAAGAGGGATCCTCAGCATTTGTTTGAATCAGATACTAAAGTAACAGCCACCCCATTAGATTTGATTTGAGTAAGTAAGATGCAGATTTTTACACCACCAGAAGGAACTGAATTTTCCCAGGTGAAAAATTCAACAGAAGAGTGTTACAGTAGTATGAAAAAAGTACAGATCACCATGTCTAGATCTTGAGTAAACATTTAGATCTTCTGGCCTGCTATATCCCCAGTGTGAAAAATAGCTCTTAAATAATCTTTCAGTTACACAGTGGCTGTATACTCAGAAGCTTTTTAAAAGAACCATTAAACTCATACATCAATCTGTGCAACTGTAATTTTCCATCAAAGCTGTAGACAATAAAGAACATAAGAACGGCCATACTGGGTCAGACCAATGGTCCATCTAGCCCAGTATCCTGTCTTCTGACAGTGGCCAATGCCAGGTGCTTCGGAGGGAATGAACAGAATAGGTAATCATCAAGTGATCCATTCCCTGTTGCTCATTCCCAGCTTCTGGCAAACAGAGGCTAGGGATACCATCTCTGCTCATCCTGGCTAATAGTCTGGAGCCTATCCTCCATGAATTTATCTAGTTCTTTTTTGAACCCTGTTATAATCTTGGCCTTCACAACATCCTCTGGCACAGAGTTCCACAGGTTGCCTGTGCATTGTGTGAAGAAGTACTTCCTTTTGTTTGTTTTAAACCCGCTGCTTATTATTTTCATTTGGTGACCCCCTACTTCTTGTGTTATGAGAAGTAGAAAACAACACTTCCTATTTACTTTCTCCACACCAGTCATGATTTTATAGACCTCTATCATATCCCCTACATCATCTCTTTTCCAAGCTGAAAAAGAAAGAAGATTGAACTCTTTCCTCAGTCCTCTTCTCTCGTATAAACTCTTTTTTTAATAGCTGTGGTTAGGGAGAAAAGAATACTCATTGCATATATTTTAACAGCCTGTGTATTTTGCATATTCTGCAGCAGAAACAAGATCCACATGAAGAGGGTGTTGTTGGGAGAAACAGTAGCAATAGATGCATTCAGATCTTCTATTGGAAGAATCACAACTGACGCCTGGTCTACGCTACAAACTTAGGTCAACAGAAGGCGCACTAAGTCAATCTAATTATGTGTGTATCTACACTACCAAGTCAACTTCCGCTGACCTAAGTCACCTATAAAGTCAACTTCTTTACTCCACATCCACGAGCGGCGTAGTGCTTGATTCGACATCCACGAGTTGACAGGGGGATAGCGCAGATACTGCGTTGTGTAATTCAAATGAATTGGCCTCCAGGAGGTGTCACACAGCGCTCTGCTGTGACTCCTCTGGAGAACACTTTCAACTCTACTGCATGGCAGCCACGTAAATAGGAAACAGACCCTCCCCTGTTAAACCCCCAGAACTTTTGAATTTTCATTTCCTGTTTGATCAGCACAGAGAGCTCGTCAGCACAGCTGATCATGGAGACTCCATGGTCAGCACAGCTGATCATGGAGACTCCATGCTGCAAATGAGCTCCAGCATGGGAGTACACAGGAGGCGGTGGATGTTATTGCTGTGTGGGGAGAAGAGTCTGTGCAGGCACAGCTCCGATCCAGCAGAAGAAATGCTGACATTTATGCCAAGATTGCATGGGGCATGGGGGAGAAGGGCTACACCAGGGACATGCAACAGTGCCGCCTGAAAGTAAAGGAGCTTCGGCAAGCGTACCAGAAGACAAGGGAAGCGAACAGTCATTCTGGTTCTGCCTCACAGACATGCCACTTTTACGAGGAGCTGCATGCGATTCTCAGTGGCAACCCCACCACTATCCCAAAAACATAGCATGGATGCCTTCCAGGAGTCCCAGGCCACCTCGGGCAACAATGAGGAGGACATTGTTGACGATGAGGAGGAGGAGGAGAATGGAGGCAGGCAAGTGGTTGGGGTTACATGCTATTATTGTTTATGTTTAATCAGAACAAAAAAGAAGGTGTAGTGGGTATCTGCTTCCCGGTGGCCACTCCAGCTACTCAGAGGGTGCTCCCCGTGTGCTGTGTTTATGTACACAGGGATGGCCTGGGAATCCTCGATGGAGATCTCTAGCAAGCTTTCATTGAGGTACTCTGCAATCCTTTGCACAAGGTTTCTGGGAAGGGCTGCCTTATTTCTTCGACCACGGTAGAACACTTTGCCACGTCACTCCAGTATTAAGTCTGCTGGCATCATTGCAGCACACAGCATTAGGACCAGGTCTGTACTCAGACGCTTGCAGCATCTTCTCCCTTGCCACCTCTGTTACCCTGATATTGCATAGGGTCACCTAGGGGAAATGGGGGAAGTTTTCAATGCAAGCCCTTGAACCACAAACAATACAACAAGTAATCCACCCACCTTTGGTGAAATCTGAGTCAGACAACCACACTTTCCCTAACGTACCTTGGCTGTGGTTGGAAAGGATCACCATGTATTGCAAGCAGCATTGAAAATAAGGGGTGATGGCTCCCTGTGAGTCTCCCTCCCCCACAACCCAGTGCTGCCTTTGTAAAAAAACAAACTATTTGGGGAGCTTTACACTGGTGCATGTCCTCAAGCACCATCCAGGTTGCTAGGGGGAAGAGGGCATTTCTCAAGTGCCAACTGTGCTCCCAATAATGTAATTACAAAAGTAGCAGCACAAGACCTGTTGCCTGTGCCTCATGGCCATATTTACTACGGCTGGAGCAGCAGTCACTTGCAATAGCTAACGATTCTGATTACGTTGTGGTTTGCAGTGAAGTGCATTAAGGGGTGTTTTTTTTTTTTAAATAAAAATAATCAACCTTGCACCAGAAACAATGCATGCACTGTGAATGGTTCCCTTGTGGTTTGCATTCCTTGCAGTTGAAACCCTGTCCGTCGGCGCATCCTCCACAGCGGGACAGAGCCTTTCCCAGATAAGACGGCGGAAAAAGAAGACTTGGGAGGACATGTTCAATGAGTTAATGCACACCTCCAAGACAGCTGGGACGGAGCTCAGAGCATGAAGGATTTCACTGTTCGAAAATCTGACCATGGACAAGGAGGATAGGAAAGCATGCAGGGAACAGGAGTATGCCACACAGGATGAGATGCTGCAGATTATGAAGGAGCAATCAGACATGTTGAGGCATCTGGCTGAGCTTCAAGACCTTTGTGATGGTTATTGCAGTGCATCTACAAGCAAGCTTTCCTTGTTTCTCCCCTCTCAATGGTCCTGCTTTGAGCAGGGGGTTGGACTAGATGACCTCCTGAGGTCCCTTCCAACCCTGAGATTCTATGATTCTATGAATGTTATCAGCCCTTTTTCTCAAGGTTATCTTACTTTTCTTGGCTGTCTGTGGATTTGTAAAATAAAACTGATTGAGGGAATAAAAGCTCTTTATTCATTCCACACATGGTGGTTGCTGAGGGTGGAGTTTATAGGGGAAAAAATGCAATAGAGGGGATAGTTTGGTAAGGAACAACACAGATAAGTGTTACATTACTCTGGCTTACTGCTGAAACTGGTTTTCAAAGCCTCACGGAGATGCAGAGCCCATTTATAGAAATAAGCCAAAGTGAGGCAAATAACACTGAGGAAAACAGATTCTCCATCATATTTAAGATAATAAAATTACAAATTCTAGATAATTACTAACTGCTTATGCAAACAGGATGATGCCCAATACCACTCTAATACAAAACAAACATTTGCACACAAAAAATGGTCTAGCTTGTCTAAGTGCCCTGGTATCTGGCTGCTCAAAATTAGCTGCCAAGCTGCCAAGTGATCAGCCTCAACCCCCGCATCCCAGTGGAAACTTTTCTCCCTTTGTTTCACAGATATTATGGAACACACAGCAGGCAGCACTAACAATGGGGATATTGTTTTCACTGAGGTCTAACCTAGTAAGCAAACAGCGCCAGCGACCTCTTAAATGTCCAAAGGCACATTCCACCACTATTCCACACTTACTCAGCCTATGGTTGAACCAGTCCTTACTGCTATCCTGGTGGACAGTGTATGGCTTCATGAGCAAGTGGTAGGCTGGGTTTCCCAGGATTATGATTGGCACGTCAACATCATCAATAGTTATTCTGAGGTCTGGAAAGAAAGTCCCTGCTTGCAGCTTTCTGAACAGACCTGTGTTCCTAAAGATACGCGTGTCATGCACCTTTCCCGACCATCCAACGTTGATGTCGGTAAACAGCCCCTGTGATCCACCAGCATTTGCAACACCATTGAGAAGTATCCTTTTCAATTTATGTACTCTTTGGCAAGGTGGTCTGGTGCCAAGATAGGGATATGTGTTCCATCTATTGCCCCACCGCAATTAGGGAACCCTATTGTGGAAAAACTATCCACTATGTCCTGCACATTGCCGAGAGTCACTACCCTTCTTAGCAGAAGTCGATTAATGGCCCTGCAAACTTGGATCACAACAGATCCCATGGTAGATTTACCCACTCCAAATTGATGCCCCACTGATCAGTAACAGTCTGTCATTGAAAGCTTCCACAGAGCAATCGCCACTCGCTTCTCCACTGTCAGAACAGCTCTCATTTTAGTATTGCTGCACTTCAGGGCTGGGGAAAGCTCTGCATAGAGTTTCTGGAAAGTGGCCTTACGCATCTGAAAGTTCTGCAGCCACTGCTCGTCATCCCATAACTGCACAACAATCCAGTCCCACCAGTCAGTGCTTGTTTCCCGGGACCAGAAACAGCACTCAGCTGTGTTCAGATGACGTGTGACTGTCACCAGCAACTGCAAATTGTTTTGCTCTATAGCTTGCAGCAGGGGCTGCTTGCGTGACATCGCATTGTTCCACGCAGCAGCTCCTGTCTCAGCTGTGGAAATACAGCAGGATAAGGCGCGACGTGTTTGTAATGTTCACAACAAGAGTGTACAGCTGAGTAGGGTCCATGCTTATCGTACTATGGAATCCGCACGGCTAACCCAGGCTTTCAAAAAAGGCGCGAAAAAGCCTTGGTTTGTTTGCAGTTGATATTAGCGAGGGAGAGAGAGAGGAAGGGAGGTATGTGCACCATGGGAGGCTAATGCCATGTTCCGATAACCACCTGCAACAATGTTTTGGTCCCATGAGGCAGTACAAGCCCTACCCAAATTCTATTCAGCTACATGCACTGTGGGATAGCTACCCACAGTGCAGTGCTCCATGTTGCAATGCAAGCTCTGCTAGGGAGGACACACTCCACTGACACAATGAGAGTGGTGTGGACACACAAGATCAATATGCTTAAATTGGAGGTTTGATGTTGACTTACATAAAGTCAACTTAACTTTGTAGTGCAGACATGGCCTGAGTCTCCTGTCTCTTCCTTCGTATTTGTTTTAATCATCTCTTACCACACTCTTGCGAAGATCAGTCATCCATATGTTTTGTACTGATTCTATGATTTCACTTACATTTAAAGATGTCCATGGCCTACATCCTTAGCTTTGGGACTTCTGGACATCTTGCTCTCACCAGAACACTCCATTCAGGCTCCATTTTTCTTCAATGAATCAAGAAATCATTTAATAATTCTTTGAATGAATCAAATAGAATCAAGACTTTCACGGGGTAGTAGAGTAAATGAGAATGGTTTGGCAGAAGATACTCAATATGCAAGTTCTTTTTCTAGTTGATACCCAAACTGAAGCATCTTTTGTTTTTTAGCTTATCCTTTACTTCATATTTGTGACTGTTTTTTTTTAATTACTTCCTTCTCCTATGTAACAGATCTACTTTTCCATCCATCATATACATACTGCTGAACTGTACTGCTTTCTGTTTTGAGTCTCTAAAATAAAAGGATTTAGAAAATAGAATTTCTATATTCTGACTAGCATATATACTTTAAATTTGGTTTATTTTTTAATCAACTGCAATGCACATTGATTGGGAACTTTCATTTAAGGTTGCACATGAGGTTTTTGTTTTTAGAAATCAAGTTAACTGTTGGGTGAAAGTCAATTTTATTTTCATCTTTCCGGTGAAATTTGGATTTTTTGAATCAATGTGTTTTGGTTTATTCTGTCAAAGTTTAAATTAATTAAATCAATGAATGAAACATGCTGATGCACACCAGAAGTTATATCTCTAATTTATGCATTATTGTGTTGTTCCAGTCAGGGGTTTTGGAATGACAGATACAGAAGGAACACTCCCCATATCTAATGCTTGCTGGGCATCTCAGCAGCAGCAGAAATCATTGGAACCAGTAGGGGAAACCTGTTGGAATGTTGTTTGGTCAACTCTTCCAGGCATCTCTTCTATCCGATATCTAATTCCTTGATGAGTTGTGGTGAGGTTTTTTGTTTGTTTGTTTGGGGGTTTTTTGGGGGCGTGTGTTAGTTTTTTACTGTGAGCAAGAAGAATGTTTAACACAAAATACAGGAATTCACATTCAGGAGAACGTAATGGAATTCTTTTGGACGGAACCCTAAAATACTATCCCTATTTATAACATATGAAATTACATGCATTCACTATCATTCTGTCACCTACTCTAACAGAACACCAAACATCACAGTCATTCTCAGCAGAAAAACAAATACTACCCCTAATCCTTAGATGACAGGGTCCTAAAACAAGAAACAGTGTTCTATGTTAAACACATCATCACTGAGCAGAACCATATAACCAATTTTAAATAAAACATAAGCCTTAATTTACAGAAAATATTATCTGAACCAGTATTCAAGAACAGCTTAAAATGGCATGCATACCACATCCTTATTGTAAACTAGCTTATCCTTGGAGCCATACTCTTCCTCACTATGGTCTCAATCTATCAAAGTGCTGAGCACTTTCATACACATCCAGTAAAAATGTCAGTGGGAGTACACATATACTTAAGAGTTAAGCACTTGCAGAAGTACTTTACCGGATCAGAAGGGCCAGAGTGCTCAAGCACCTTGCAGGATTGAGCCCTATGACAGTAAATAAAAGATACTGCATAGCTGGGCACAAAGGACACGTTTTATGATTAATTTCATTGTGTTACAGGAGGTTGACTGTCCTTGCAAGACACAGAAAGGTAACAGCTTATATCACAGCTGCAATCTACACTAAAAAAATTGTCTGTTGGAGGAATAAGTGTGAGGCCACATTTTGTTTCCATTCTAAATAGAACTTGAGCAGCTTTAATGGGATTATTGTGGACTGTGCATAAAGGGGTGGGGACCGGAGGATATGAAGAAAGCTGTAGGATACAAGAAATATACTGCACCAAGTACTTCCTGGTATTGTATAATTTTCTGTACTTTAATATATAAGATTAACCAACTCCTGAATAAACAATACTTGCAGTGAATTCAGAGCTTGTGTAAAGCATCATGTATTGATATGGAAACCAAAATCCAAGTCTATGATAGTGGTGGTATCCAGGCACCATTCACACCTCTACCCACCATCAAGTCTCTCAAGGCAAGAACCTAAAAGAATTAAGAGTCACTCAATAGACCAACTATTCATTCAAAAGGTACTTGGATCCACCCAAATTCTTGTCTTCTTCCCACCACGCCCCAGGACTGCATAATAAGCAATTTTTTCTTTTTTAACAATCAGCCAAAGGCAATTAGGCATTTTTACAACTGTGTAGATATCAGAACCAAAAGAAATGTTTTACAACTCTATCGATTTCAAATATGCCTACAACCCAACAGCATCATTTCATATGCAATATTAAGAGTGAGTAATCAAATATCCAAGTCATGAAATTTAATATTAAGGTTGAACATTCTACCTTAACTGCACTCCTTTTGTCTTTATGCCTTAAAATATAGTCTCCTTGTATCAAATTTGTCAAATCATCCAAATCTTACTAATATAATCTGGAAATTAAAGTTAATCTACCATACAGAGTCTTCAAAACTGGTAAGGTAACTGAGTTATGAACATTTACATTCAGCAAGCTGAAACTTTCTTCATTTGTTTTTTAAACTGATTCATAGCAAAAATAGTTTAGCCATCTTCATCAGTCGCAGATTTAAATATTAATAAACTTACAACTAATTAAGATTCTAATCCTACAACAGGATTCAAATTGGTGAATTCATACACCTGTGCAGAGCCCCAATGATGGAATGTGCCCATGCAAATCCAGTTTGGAGATTTAGCCCTAACTGATTTTGAGTTTAGCTTATTCCTTAGATCTCTCTGAGACATATAAAACTAGTCATGTTTTAAATGAAATCAAATATCGCAGTTATGCAAGCACAGACTTTCTAAACCTACAGAAAAAAAATGCATAAGATGTCTGAGTACAATATATCGGGAAGAGTGGTGTTTGGTTTGGTTTGATCACCACCACCCCCCACAAAACACATGGGACTCAGAAACAGCTGAACTGCATTTGTTCTAAATTCATACTCTGCGGATGACATTTTTCAGGCTTGGCTTCAATCAAAGGACCATTTCAGAAGGTTAAAAGCAGCTGGAAGATGGGATTACACTGGAAAGTCACAGGGGTTCTTCTCTCCCTATCTCAGGGTTTCTCAAAGAGGGGTCGCCGCTTGTGTAGGGAAAGCCCCTGGCGGGCCAGGCCACGGCTCCCACTGGCCAGACCTGCAGACGGAGCAGGTAAAGAAACTGGCCCAGCCCGCCAGGGGCTTTCCCTACACAAGCAGCGACCACCATTTGAGATACCCTGCCCTATCTCTTGGCATGATCATTAGAAGAGAATGAGGGCTGGCAGATCCAACACTCGGGTCTCATTATGCTCCCCACTCTGCAAAACCATAAACTCTGGTTAGAGGACCCATCAGTGAGCTCAGCAACAGACATGTGGTTTGCTAAAAGCAGACAGAGTGGGGAGCCTTGTAGCCTGGAAGCATAGATTTGTGGTAAATCATCATATGTTTGGGGCCAGCCAGGATGCAAACTGTGATGATGGTTTTAATGATGTGAACACCTGTCCACTGGGAACTTGACAAGAGGCTTGTCTGCATCAGAAAATGGTGCTGGTTTAACTGAAGTTGCAATATTAAACTGATTCAGAGTGGTGCAAATAAAGGTTTGGACCTTTTTTTTTGGCTTAGTTTATTACAATTCTTAATTGACTAAAGCTAAATAGAAATAAGTCTTGTTTAAACTGGAATAAGAGTGTCCACACAACTTTTTACAATGGTTTAATTAAATCAGTTTAAAATTACACCTTCATTAAACTGGTGCAATTTTCTCATGTAGGCAAGCCCTCAGAGAGCTCATTTCAGGTAAGTAATTGAACAGTCATCAGATGGTAATGAATGTCACCAAGACACCTGGTTGAATATGAAACTGTAACATAAAAATGAGAGGCTCCATTGTTATTTTTAGAGACTTACTTTCTATAAGTAGCAGTGTACTTTACTGGAAATTCTGATTAGATTTTTTTTCCACTTAAAGTGTGCCAGATTTCCTGGGTTCCAGATTAAGATATGTATTACTGAGGTGGAGGAGAAGGAAAGACATGGTCCCTAGAAATCTTCAGAAGTGCTCATTTAAATTTGTGTACATTTGCTATTATTTGATACTTGGCTGAAGGTGGTTTTGTAGGTCTGAGAATACAGAAGGGTAGAAAAATCAATTGCACTAGAATTAGCACTCTTTAGTGGCATAAGGAATACTTAATATGCTCAGTTTAAACTGTTCAATTTACATTCTACAAAAAAATCTTAATTAATGACCACACTTTAATAATATTTTCTTGCTTACTTTGACATGCAACACAAATTATCTTATCTCCATGCTAAAAAGTTAACTACTGGAAAATAGCAACAAATAAATGATTTTTTTTCTTCCTTATCACTCTTTTTGGGGAGAAAAAGTATGTACAGGAGTAAGTTAAAATGGTTAAAGTGGAATCAGACATTCATATTTTATTGGGGAGACAATACAGCAGTCTTGTATCAGAAGGCTTCCTTTAACAGAATGGCGTACAAAAATGCTAAGTACCAATTTAAGCAATGGAATTGCCAAACAACCTAAAAATACCTATATAAAGGATGATGCAGCTTAGAAGGCCAAACCAGATCAAATAGTTACATAAGTATTACCTTCAGATGTAGGAATAAAGAATAAGGAATGTGCCCAATGAACTATGCAATTGTTAACTAGAGCACAAGATGATTGCAGTTAGCCTAAACCTTGAACTCAAAGACAGCGGAAAATAAAATTCAGAAGCTGTATAACTGAAAATAGTGGGTCACAGTTGCAAGAGTATAACATTCAGAATTGTTACATTTAATGTATATTATGTGTTATATACACCAGGGGTGGGCAACCGCACCTGGCCCATCAGGGTAATGTGACTGCGGGCCATGAGACATTTTGCTAATATTCACTGTCTTCAGGCACGGCCCCCGCAGCTCCCAGTGGCCACGGTTCACCATTCCCGGCTAATGGGAGCTGCGGGAAGCAGAGGACTGGAGGGACATGCTGGTCGCCACTTCCTGCAGCTCCCATTGGCCTGGAACAGGGAACCATGGCCACTGAGAGCTGCGGGGAGGCCTTGCCTGCGGACAGTCAACGTCAGCAAAATGTCTCGCAGCCTGCAATCAGATTACCCTGATGGGCCACATGCGGCCCGCAGGCTGCAGGTTGCACACAACTGATATACATATACTACTGATAGATGGATGGATGAACACATTTTCTCTTCCTGTGTAGAAAAAAAAGTGTGTACTAGATAACAGTTTAAT
The DNA here is from genome assembly GCF_020497125.1 of Mauremys mutica. Classification (NCBI taxonomy): domain Eukaryota; kingdom Metazoa; phylum Chordata; order Testudines; family Geoemydidae; genus Mauremys; species Mauremys mutica. The sequence goes on along the minus strand of NC_059073.1, from coordinate 12,701,453 downwards.
ATAACTCCACAAAAGCAAAGAGAAACAAAATCACAGCTCATCATTCTTCACTGTGGTCCCGTGGACAATGAGCTGAAAGTCTACAGCCATTGGTTACAGTCCTATCCATGCCACTGATTTGATGTGTCATCCTGGGCAAATTAACCACTCTATGCCTCAGTTTCCCGATAACACCACTTCCCCCCCCCCTTTGTAAAGCACTTCACATTCTCCTCCTCTGTCAATTTCTCTGAGTATTAAATGGGGTGTGGCTCTCCCTCAGCTGTCCTGCTAACTTATCTGTACCAATACTCCCAACAGTCACTGCTCCTTTATGGAACTCTCTGCTTTGACTGAGAGATGGTATAACAGTTTTCCACCAAAACTTTCCAGAAGGATTCACTTTTTGGCAGAGAACAAGTCTGCAGTGGGATTAGTACAGAAACGGTTATGTAACCTTAATCATAGTTGTTTCACCAAAATATGATAAAGTATTTGACAAACTTTAAAAACACGTCAAAAGATCATTTACACACACACACACACACCTCTCTCAAAGAAATGCAAAAGCCAAGGGAGAGCTACAGACTTCAAACATGCAACAGCAACATCACATAAACACTAAAAACAAAAATATCTTCACCATTTAAATTCATCCTGCATTTTCACATAGACAGAACATAATTATCTGAAGTGAAATTTATCCATGCAAACTTGACTCTTGTAAAACAAGCCATAGAATTTTTACTGACTACAGTGGATGATGCTCTATATTTTAAGTGTTGTGGAAGTATGCTGGTGGTGCTCCACAACACAATGATGGATCACTGGTTCAGTACTAGAGGGAAAGAACCACCTACTGAATCACTAATATCACTTTATGTACCATTTGTGTTTTTCTTTGAGTCTCCCATCCCAGCACAGACCATGCCCAACACTGCTTAGTTTAGATCCGATGAGATAAAATGTCCAAGTCAGTATGGCTGAAGGCACATTGTTTTCACAAGAGATGTCTTTTCAAGAAAGTCTTTGACTTAAAGGCAAAAAATGGAATTTCCCTACAGCAGTAAAAGGAAAAACTGAAGAAACACCTTTAATTAACCCGATTTTATCACTAAACATAAGGGTTTTTTTTAAATCAGAAACTACTGATTTTCAAATATTAAAAAGCAACTTTATATCACTAAGAATCAAAAGTCCGGTTCATAGAATCCTGCCTCACTTAGCAGAGCTTTAATTCTAGTGTTTCTAAAGTTATAATTTTATAATGGGGAAAGGAACTCTCACTGACAGTGCTAATGAAAGCAAGACACAGGGCTATTCACATCATCATCCATGAAACCAATTAGAGGCATTGGCAGGGCTGTCTTTCAGTGCATTGCTGACAACCATTCAACAGTCCATTCTGATCTATTTATGAAATGGCCCAATACTTGCAGGGGGGGGGGGGATTCCTATGGTTGTATCAAGCTTTCAAAAATATCTTCTTGTGAAATTCTTACTGGAGATCAGAACACCACAGATGCAGAATCTGCTGGTAAAGACACAGTGGCAAGGAAGTAAGGTAATGCTTTTATTTCCACATAAACTTCTGTGCTGAGATATGGAAGAAGAGGACATGCAATGAGTCTAACTCTCTTTTAAGCACAGGAAAGTTATGCCAATTTGATTCAAGGAAGCTGTAACAAAAAAAGTTGAAAATGGACACAAAGTTGCTGTTTCAGAGGATACATAAGTGGGCTGGTGGCACACCACTGGAATATCTTAACCAGTGAGTCCGACAAGAGTGAAAAAGCGGTTGCTGCAGTTTAAGTACATTTGATAATCTGTTACTTCTTATATGAAGACCAAGCCAAGAGATATAGTCATGGATCTAATCCACTTTTGTTTAGTCAAGAGGTATAATGTCCTGGCATGGAATAGAACTTTAGTCCTTCAAATGGTATACTTTGTGTTGAACTTCAAGAGTGAGATTAGAATTATTTAGCCAAAAGTACCTCCTAATAACTGCAAAGGCACCAGACAGTTGTGTCACACACATCAAAGACTCCCTATAAAGAATAAATGTACCATATATTCCAAACCTTCTTGCACTACACCTCTAAAAGCTTAAGAGTGACAGAGAGCTTCTTAACCATCTGTAGTATAAACCATATCATGACTTTAGATTGTCACCTATATGTCAAGTTTTCAGCAGTAATAAATTCTCTGCCATGATGATCTTGTTTCCTAGATAAATTATTTTAAGGATTAAAATCAACAGACCTAGGAATCTATGATCTACTACTAACAATAGAAAAACAACTGGGCTAGGTGTGTAAAGAAGTAGCTCCAGTCCTGTTCATTTACACCGTACAGCCTGTCTGGCTCTCCTGACACCACCGTAAATAAAACCAATTGAGTGCAATTATTCCTCACAGGATCCAAAAGATCCAGATTAACAGGAAGGGCCCCATCCTTTAATCCATTGGCTGAAGGTACACCAAATATCTTATCCTGCAATGAGTATGTAAAATCGTGATGGTAAATGAGGTCTGTCTAGGTAAGGAACCAGAAGTAGTCGTCATTCACTTGGGACAGACTGAGACGTATCCCTCAGTTTCCTCTTTTATTTCTGATTCTAAAAAGGAATTGCTCTAATACCTTGGAGCATACTTGGAATGTCAAGTCGCGTATGTGTGGGGCAGTTTTATGATGAGCAAGAATTATCTTTGATTTAACTTGAAATCGTACTTCAGATCTGAAAGAAATAGTCTCTTCCTGTCAATGTTTATTATTCCAGTCTGTCCAAAATGCTACAGCTGAACTCATTACCCTCTCCTTCTGTTCATGTCACACCCTCCCCTATAGCCTTCTTTGCTAGCTTCTACCTGAAAATTTCAGGACTCCCTGAGTAAAGTTAACCATGTGCATAGACTCCAGTTCTGCAAAGACCTGAAAAAGGCATCAATCTTATTGTTATACAAAAGAATATGTGGAGACCTCATATGGATAAGATTCACTTTCCTTGAAACTTCCTGAAAGAATGAGAGACTGTCAAATGTTTACAAAAATCCTGGGTCCAATTTAAAAAGAACACTAAAGAGCTTTGTTTTAGATGTTAGTGAAGTCACGGCAGTGGAAGCCAACCTAAATTATCTTGGCAAGTAAAAAGTTTTTCAGAGTCCCATTACCATCGAATGAAACATATTTTACTCATTTTAAAACAGATTCTTAGTCATTTTGTTTGCTTGCCAAATCAAATCTAGGATATAAAAGACAAAACCTACATCCGCATTTAGTACCAGGCAGCTTATTTTTTTATAATCTAGTAAAGATAGCAAATGACCTCAAATGTTAGCTATATATCAAATATTTCAGAACTTCACTAATCTCCATGCTTTGTAATCTGCTCAGAAAATTGGCACTCTTGCCTCACTTCTTAGCAAAGATTTAACAGTAGATGTTGGAGTGATGTCTCATTATGCTAAGATTTCATTATTTTTATGAAATATTCTATAATAGTTTATTAGTATACTATGACCTACTATCATACGAAATAAAACTACAGTATAATTGCCATAATTAATGTACAAAACATTTTCAGATGCCTTATCTTTGGGGTTTTTTTTTACTATGTTAGTTTGTAAAACTCAGTAAACTTGCTAGTTCTATAGCAACTAGTGTCTGTAAAAGTTTATAAAGCGAAGTGTTGAATTTTTAATACATTATTTTAAACAAATCCATTCAGGGTCATAAATTTTAAAATACTGAGGTATTTTCTAAAAGAAATAACTGATAAGAACTAGATGCGATTAGCTAATAGGATCAAGTTTCTCTGTACAAAGATAGATAAGGTTTGCAAATGTACTAACAAGGCTGCAGCAGAGGGAAAAAATTATATGAGCAGACTGATTGTAACAAACATACGTCTGTTAAAACACTTATTTTGATCACATTAATCCCACCAATAAGAGCTGTACATCCAATCCAGTTGCTTGATGGATTTTGCTCATTAGAAGAGATTAAATAGCAAAAGATCACCTTTGGTTTCTAAAGATATTTATTCCTAAACATTGCAAATTATACCAGACTAAATGGGAGAGAAAAATCATCATGCAGTCTATGAGGAATTAATAACCACTACAGTCAGTGAATCAAATCATTTTTCAGACAAAATTAATAAGGAAAATGTTACAAAAGTGTATACTCTCCTCTGAGGCCCTTGGACAAAAATGGATCAAGATACACTTCTTTAAATGTATACTACAGACTGCGCACATGGCATTCTTAAACACGTATACTTTCAGGCACTACCCTTTAGTTGATAGTTTTCTAATTCACTCATCACTCTGACATGCAGGCCTCTCTAGAGCAGTGGTTCTCAAAGCCGGTCTGCCACTTGTTCAGGGAAAGCCTCTGGCGGGCCGTGCCCGTTTGTTTACCTGCCATGTCCAGAGGTTCAGCCCATCGCGGCTCCCACTTCCTCATTCACTTTCTCCACAACAGTGATGATTTTATAGACCTCTATCATACCCCCTCTTAGTCATCAATTTTCCAAGCTGTTTTCAGACCAACTCTTTTTTATCTCTCCTCATACAGAAGCTATTCAATACCCTTAATCATTTTGGTTGTCCTTCTTTGTACCTTTTCCAATTCTAATATATCTTTTTTGAGATGGGGTGACCAGAACTAAAAATAGTGTTCCAAGTGTGGGTGTACCATGGATTGACATAGAGGCAGTATGATATTTTCTCTATTATCTATTCCCTTTCCTAATGTTGGCTAACGTTAGCTTTTTGACTGTTACTGCACAATGAGTGGATGTTTTCAGAGAACTAGCCACAATGACTCCAAGATCTTTTTCTTGAGTGGTAACAACTAATTTAGACCTCATAATTTCGTATGTATAGTTGGGATTATGTTTTCCAATGTGCACTAATTTGCATTTATCAACATGGAATTTCATCTGTCATTTTGTTGCCCAGTCACTCAGTTTTGTGAGATCCCTGTGTAATTCTTCGCAGTGTGCTGTGGATTTCTTGAGTAATTCTGTATCGTTTGCAATTTTTGCCACCTCACCATTTACCCCTTTTTCCAGATCATTTATGAATATGTTGAACAGTACTGCTCTCAGTACAGATCGCTGAGGGACACCACCATTTGCCTTCTCCATTCTGAAAACTGACCATTCATTCCTACCCTGTGTTTTCTGTCTTTTAACCAGTTACTAATCCACGAGAGGACCTTCCATCTTACTTTATGACTGCTTACTTTGCTTAAAAGCCTTTGTTGAAGGATCGTGTCAAAAGCTTTCTGAAAGTCCAAGTACACTGTATCCACTGGATCACCTTTGTCTACATGTTGTTGACTCCTCAAAGAATTCTAATTAGGGCTGTCAATTAATCTCAGTTAACTCACATGATTAACTCAAAAAAATTAACTGCAATTAAAAAAATTAATCGTTGATTAATCACATTGTTAAACATTAGAATACCAATCAAAATTTATTAACTATTTTTGGATGTTTTTCTACATATTCAAATATATTGATCTCTATTACAACACAGAATACAAAGTGTACAGTGCTCACTTTATATTATTTTTTATTACAAACATTTGCACTGTAAAACTGATAAACAAAAGAAATAGTATTTTTCAATTCACCACACACAAGTACTGTAGTACAATCTCTATCGTGAAAGTGTAACTTACACATGTAGATTTTTTTTCTTATATGACTACACTCAAAAACAAAACAATGTAACACTTTAGAGCCTACAAGTCCACTCAGTCCTATTTCTTGTTCAGCCAATCGCTAAGACAAACAAGTTTGTTTATATTTACAGGAGACACTGCTGCCTGCTTCTTATTTACAATGTCACCTGAAAGTGAGAACAGGCATTTGCAAGGTATTTACGTGCCAGATATACTAAACATTCATATGCCCCTTCATGCTTCAGCCACCATTCTGGAGGGCATGCTTTCTTGCTGATGATGTTCGTTAAAAAAAATAGTGCATTAATTAAATTTGTGACTGAACTCCTTGGGGGAGAATTGTATGTCCCCTGCTCTTTTTTACCCACATTCTGCCATTATTTCATGCTATAGCAGACTCGGATGACGACCCAGAACATGTTGTTTGATTTACGAACATCGTCACTGCAGATTTGACAAAATGCAAAGAAGGTACCAATGTGAGATTTCTAAAAATAACTACAGCACTCGACCCAAGGTTTAAGAATCTGAAGCGCCATCCAAAATCTGAGAGGGACAAGGTATGGCGCATGCTTTCAGAAGTCTTAAAAAAGCAACACTGATTTAGAAACTACAGAACCCGAACCACAAAAAAAATAAAATAAAAAAAATCAACTTTCTGCTGGTGGCATCTGACTAAGATGATGAAAACAACATGCATCGGTCCGCTCTGCTTTGGATAGTTATCGAGCAGAACCTGTCATCAGCATGGATGCATGTCCTCTGGAATGGTGGTTGAAGCATGAAGGGATATATGAATCTTTAACCTATCTAGCACGCAAATATCTTGTAACTCCAGTTACAACAGTGCCAGGCAAACGTCTGTTCATACTTTCAGGTGACACTGTAAACGAGAAGCGGGCAGCATTATCTCCTGCAAATGAACCAAATGTGTTTGTCTGAGTGATTGGCTGAAGTAGGACTGAGTGGACTTGTAGGCGCTAAAGTTTTACATTGTTTTATTTTTTAATGCAGTTATTTTTTGTACATAATTCGACATTTGTAAAGTTCAACTTTCATGATAAAGAGATTGCACTACAGTACTTATATTAGGTGAATTGAAAATACTATTTCTTTTGTTTTTTACAGTGCAAATATTTGTAATAAAAATAAATATAAAGTGAGCATTATACACTTTGTATTCTGTGTTGTACCTGAAAATGTAGAAAACCCAAAAATATTTAAATAAATGATATTCTATTATTGTCTAACAGTGCGATTAATCGCTTGATTAATTTTTTTAATCGCTTGAGAGCCCTAATTCTAATAGATTGGTGAAGCATGATTTCCCTTTACCAAAGCCAAACTGACTCCTCCCCAATACATTGCATTCATCTATGCATCTGATATCTCTGTTCTTTACTGTAGTTTCAACCAATTTGCCTGGTACTGAAGTTAGACTTATTGGCCTCTAATTGCCAGGATCGCCTCTGGAGCCTTTTTTAAAAATTGGTGTCACATTAGCTATCCCCTCCAGTCATCTAGTAGAGAAGCTGATTTAAGTGATAGGTTACATACCACACTTAGTATTTCTGCAATTTCATATCTGAGTTCCTTCAGAACTCTTGGGTGAATACCACCTGGTCCTGATGACTTACTATTGTTTAATTTATCAATTTGTTCCAAAACCTCTTCTTCTGATACCTCAATCTGGGACAGTTCCTCAGATTTGTGACCTAAAAAGAATGGCTCAGATGTGGGATTCTCCCACACATCCTCTAGAGTGAAGACTGATGTAAAAAATTAATTTAGCTTCTCCACGATGGCCTTATCTTCCTTGAGTGCTCCTTTAGCACTTCAATCATCCAGTGGCCCCACTCATTTTTGGCAAGCTTCCTGATTCTGATGTACTTAAAAATGTTTGCTGTTAGTTTTTGAGTTTTTGGCTAGTTGCTCTTCCAAATTCTTTTCTGACCTCCCTAATTATATTTTTACACTTGACTTGCCAGAGTTTATGCTCCTTTCTATTTTCCTTGGTAGGATTTAACTACCAATTTTAAAAGGATGCCCTTTTGCCGCTAACTGCATCTTTTATTTCATTGTTTAGCCATGGTGCCACTTTTTTGGTCCTCTTACTATGTTTTTTAATTTGGGATATATATTTAATTTGAGCCTCTATTATGGCGATTTTAAAAAGTTTCCATGCAGCTTGCTGGCATTTTACTTTTATGACTGTACCCTTTAATTTCCTTTTAACTGGCGTCCTCATTTTTGTGTAGTCCCCCTTTATATAATTTGGTCTTTCAAAGGCAGCTTTGAATTTATTCAGCGAGTCTTCACTGGTTTATCACTAAACACACAGAGAGTTTCACAGTTTAAGGCCTAAAGGTACCATTAGATGATCCAGTCTGACCTCCTATATATCACCAGACATTGTCACCCAGAATCCTCTATGTTAAGTCCAAATACTTTATTTAGACAAAAGCAGTTCAGTCCTCGGGAGACTAAGCTGTGTGCCAAGGTGCCACAAATGACCAAGGCCCCTGCAATGACAGGGAAATAACTAGGCGATGATTCCAGCAGGTGAACTATGGTCCATGCTGCAGAAGGTGGCAAAAATCCCCAATGTCCAAGCCAATCTGATCTTGGGTAATATTCCATCCTGCCCCCAAACCTGATGAGCAGTTTGACCCTCAGCATGTGAGCAAGACCCACTAGCTAAGCATCCAAGACAGAGCTGTGACGGGTTAGATCACAAAAACCCCCTTGGGAGCTGCCACCTGATGTGCCAAGACTACTTCTGCCCCTGCTTTCCCTGCCAGCTCAGGACCCCAGCACCCTGTCTTGCTGAGCCAGATACGCCCGTCTGCTCCAAGACAGACCCAGGGTCTGAATTACTTGCCCCAAAGCTGCAGGCTTCACTGAAAGCAGCTTACAGAAGTGTTCTTATCTTTAACACTCAGATGCCCAACTCCCAGTGGGGTTTAAACCCAAATAAATCCGTTTTACCCTGTATAAAGCTTATACAGAGTAAACTCATGAATTGTTCGCCCTCTACAGCACTGACAGAGAGGTATGCATGGCTGTTTGTCCCCCCCCAGGTATTAATACATACTCTGGGTTTATTAATAATTAAAAAATGGTTTTATTAAATACAGAAAGTAGGATTTAAGTGGTTTCAAGTAGTAACAGATAGAACCATGTGAATTACGAAGCAAAATAAAATAAAACATGCAAGTCTATGTTTAATCAAACGGAATACAGATAAAATCTCACCCTGAAAGATGTTTCAATAAGTCTCTTTCACAGACTGGACGCCTTCCTAGTCTTGGCACAACCATTTCCCCTGGTACAGCCCTTGTTCCAGCTCAGGTGGTAGCTAGGGAATTCCTCATGATGGCTCTCCCTTTCCTCTGTTCCATCCACTTATACGTCTTTTGCATAAGGCAGGAATCCTTTGTCCCTCTGGGTTCCCACCCCACACTTCGCAATGGAAAAGCACCAGGTTAAAGGCCCTCAGAGTTATATTTCATATTTCTAGTTTCAGATACAAGAATGGTACATTTATACAAATAGGATGATCACACTCAGTAGATTATAAGCTTTGTAATGATACCTTACAAGAGACCTTTTGCATGAAGCATATTCCAGTTACATGAGCATATTTTCATAAAATCATATAGAGTGCAACGCCACAAGAGCATTGGTCCACTCCTTCTCGTGTCCCTTCTCCAGTTGTGCCCAATCGGATATTTCAGAGGAAGGTGAGAGAAAACAGCAGCAAGAAACGAGACCCATACAAGGAGACCAACCATATAGCTCATAGCTAAGGCTAAGATTTTGTCATGAATATTTTTAGTAAAAGTCATAAAAATGGGAAAGGACTGGACAGCAGCAGGGTGGCTGGTGGCTCTGGGGCCCCCACCACCTGTGGGTACTCAGAGCTCCAGGGTCCCCCTCCCTCCTCCCCAGCACTGGGGAGCTGTGGGAATCCCCCTGCTGCCCCCAGAGTAGGGAGCTGCCTATGACCATGAAACTGACCAAAATGGACTGTGAATTTGGTAGGGCCCTATTTATGAACCTGTCCATCAAAATTCTGCTCTCAGACTGGCAGGAATCTGGAGAAAAAACGAACAGCAGTTAAGTTACTTGGAATTTACATTGGTGTAACACAGCAGAATTTGAGAACAGTGCTATTCATCATGGATACTTTGTACAGAAAGTAAGTAGTGAATAGCTGATTACAGGGAAAGGGCAACAGCTACATGAACTATAGAGCAGTGCCACAGATCTGGCAGCAGAGAGAACTAATTGCAATTAGGTCAGCACTCGGTGACTAGGTAGGAAGCAGATTTTAAGGTCTTAAAACAATAATGAAAGAGAAAGGAGCTGCTGTTCTGAACAACCACACTGAATATGAATAGGGTTTAGTGAAACATTGTGAAGCATTTAAGGAATCAGTGCTTGCCACTGGGTTATGTATAGTGCACTTAAAGCTTTATCAGTCAAATTCAAACAAATAATTACCAACAGAGAAAGTAGGGCAGTGGTGGGCAATCTTCGGCCCATCAGGGTAATCTGGTGGTGGACTGCCAGACAGTTTGTTTACATTTGAACGGCCGCCAGCAGCTCCGAGTAGCCGCGGTTCACCATTGCCAGCCAATGGGAGTTGCGGGAAGTGGCGGCCAGCACATCCCTACGACCCACGCCGCTTCCCGCAGCTCCCATTTGCCGGGACGGTGAACCGCGGTCACTGGGAGCTGTAGGCGGCCGCTCAAATGTAAACAAGCTGTGACAGCCCGCCAGCTGATTACCCTGGCGGGCCGCAAGTTGCCCACCACTGAATTAGGGACTTTTGGGGAAAATCAAGAACTGAATTAAGATATTAGGACACATTACCAAATATCTGATGAAATGTTAGATGTGAATTACATAGTATTTATAGTATCAGAGGGGTAGCCGTGTTAGTCTGGATCTGTAAAAGCAGCAAAGAATCCTGTGGCACCTTATAGACTAACTGACGTTTTGCAGCATGAGCATTTGTGGGTGGCTTCTTGCATCGGAAGAAGTGGGTATTCACCCACGAAAGCTCATGCTGCTTTTATAGTATTTATACTGGAGGTAGTGAAGGGAGCTATAAAATCAATTAAATAGATTACCCAATGGTCCAAAATAAAGACATCCATCTAAATGTTTATTTCTTTAACAGCTTACCTTTCCTTGACTGTAGATATCTCACAGCCCTTATCAAAGTAGGCCAGATCAGTTTCATTGCCCTAAGGTTAAGCTGATGAACAGTACACAGAGTATTCGTCAGCTGAAGAATGGTCATCATCCAATTGCAAAAACAGTGCAAGCAATTTCTCTTCTGTCTTATTTTCTTTGGTGGGGATGTGGTATAGTGTATTCTAGAAATGACTGATATTCCCAGATTCATATCTCATAACCTTTAATTCCCACTTATATTGAACCAAAACAAAAAGGGGAATTGTGTGGGACTGTTCTTAATTTATTTCAGGAAAGAGAAGGCTGCATAAGGAAGTTTTCAAAGAAATTATATTACAGGATCTCATTAGATACAGGAAGTGTGTTCAGCCACTGGAAAGTGTGTGCGGGAGGGACAGCTTTTCATTTGTTTAGTAGCTCAATGAGCAACACTGACTTACTCCAGTGTGAGCTGCATCCAGCAATCCTCAGCTGGAAGGACAGGTTAGCCTGCTGTGGTGCCTTTAAGGTTGCAAAGCAAAAGGAAATAAAAAAATGAAAACCAAACATGCCATGTCAACAGTTTTCTAGTTCCTCTAATAAGTAACAAAATTCATTATTTCCTTTTGGAAAGTTTTCTCTTGACTTTTCCACTTGTATTCAAGAGCTTCAATTATAAAATATTATAAGAAAGAGAGTGATATTCTTTTAAAGTTGTATACAAATTTGGTGCATCTTAGTGGCAAAAAAATCAGTAGACAAAACTGATTACAGCCATGTCTGATATGGACAGGAGCTGTGAAAGTTATTCCCTGCAAAAGCATCTGAGTTTAGACCCCTGGGTCACTGAACAGGGACTGAATCCTAAGGCCAAACTGTGCCATAGCTATGTAGTTTCTGATATATAAATAGAAGTCATCCTTATATCAACTCCTCCCACCAATCAATTTTCTAACAACAGTAAAGTACAGATTAACTGAAAATAAATGCAATTAATTGCTTTTGTCAAATATTACTCCATAGTGAAATGGCATACTCTATATATTCTCAGATACTATCAGAGTGTGGTACTCAAGTTCTCACACAGCCTGTTTATTGCTTATAGGGTTTTTTTCTCTGATGCATATTGAAATAGTATTTTGAGCACTTAGCAAACCTTAATGAATTTACCCTCAACAGACCTATGACTCAGAGAAGTATTATTCCCATTTCACAGACAAGGAAACAGAGGCACAAAAGGGCTAAGGCGCATAGATCACACATGAAGCCAATGGCAGTGATGCAGTATGTCCATGTTTAAGGATTTATTTTTTTAACATAAAAATAAAGGTACCATTAATTTAATCTAGGCCAACAAACATGGTATTAGCTACTAGACATTCTGTAGGTTTTGCTTACAAACCTCAGAATTACCATCTGCTTACTTTACATGTACTTATTTCCCTCTACAGCTTCTGAACTAAATATATCACTCTGTGATCTAAGCTAACAATACTGCAATATTTCATGTCGTTACTCTTTTCAACATCCACATTGAGATGAATGTGAATATGAAAATAAACCCCAAATCTATACTTACTGTCAGTTATGTTACATGCTTTACAGGCTGCTTCTTTTCCTAACAGAAGATTCAGTTTTCTTGCTCTTAGCTATATTTTGCTAGCATACAATTGTGTTTGACCCACACATATTTTTACATACGCAGTGGTTTCTGTTACCACCATCCATGTAGGAAGTACACAAATGTCTTCTGAACTACAGTGTAAATATTAATACCTTGACATTCAATTGAAATACACCAACCGTGTAAGTTTTGTCCTTGTGCCTCATTATTTTTGCTCAATTTCAAGTCAGCTCCTATCATTACATTAGTTACAAAGTACACATCTGTTATTTTTATTATTGCTAATAAATGTTGATAACTTCTCAACCATCAAGAAAACAAATAATAGGCGTCAGTCTTTTATCCTGTATGATTCGTTTAACTGAAATCAGCACTTTTAAAGAAAATAAATTGAGAACTTCTCCCCAAAGGAAAGTGAAAGGCAGGAATAGATTCATCAGCGGTTTTTGAAATTGCACAAATATTAAAACAAAATAATCTCTACATTAAGATCAGTGAAACTAAAAACAAAATAGCTAAAATAATGGCCATTCACTGATTTCAAAACATTTTTTAAGAAAAAGCATTACAGCTGTCAGGTGAAAGAGGATTCAGCTGATTGTTTCACCTTAGAATTGCAAGACCGGAATACATCAATTTTACTTTGTATTTTGTGTTAATTTTTTTTCTTTCATTATTACTCACCGGTGGTAAAACATTAATTTGACACAGAAAAAAACATAATTAAGTCATGTGTACCTTTAGCCCAGCATATTGGGAATGGACTACAGCCGCTTTTCTCCATATAGATAGCACCTGCTTGTTTCCGGGCCTGTTGGCCTGCCAATTCCAACAACAACATACACACAATCGTATAGAGATCAAGCCAGACTTCAGCATACAATGTCCCAATTCAGTGCTCCAATAGTATTTGCTCCTGCAGGGGGGCTGGGAAGCCAGCCACTTGAATGTATTCAATCCACAAGCAAGGAGAAAACTATTAACCTTGCCTACATTTGGTCTCTTTTCATCTAGTTTAAAGGAAAGGTAGAAGCAAAATACTGTAGTGTTCCTTTGGTAATATATTCCAGCAGCATGAAGAATGCCTTTCAGTTACAGAATCATCTCATGCCTCAACAATTTAAAGCACCGACCATCCTTTTCCAGGGTGAGCTACTGAACAGAATGCTACGAGCCTGTAATGTGACTGTGTGAGTGTGTGTGTCTGTATTCCTAGATTCATTCAGGAGGGAGGAGGGAGAGAAGGAGGGGCAGGAGGGAAGGCGATTAGCAAGCACCTTATTAATATGCTAATCTCACCCTTCTGTTCAATTCACACAGCAGACTCCTGTTTACAAAACTGACAGCAGATTCTAAAATTGACTAAGCTGCAAATCAAGCCTGACCCAGGTCATGTCTGTAGAGGTTCTCCCCAACCATTTTTGTTTTAAATTCATGCCTCTGGTATTTTACCAACCTATCCTGACATTTGATTTTCAATAACTTCCCTAATAAGATAAGAACAATGAAAAACTGAACAATGAATATCTTGAAAATGTAGAGTATCCTGAAGTATCCAGCAGAACAAAAATGTTTTAGTAAAAACAAAACAATACAAAAAATAAAAATAAAAAACCCTACTCACTTGATATTTTCCATCAGATTTAGAGACTATTTTACAGTAAATTTAGCTTTATAAAATGTACAGCAAGAGCTGATTAAAATTTCCCTAAACTTCAATGGAAGCAGCATTGAGCTCTAGATCAGGAATCTAACTTAACCGCATTTTTTAGAATTAAACTAGAGGAGAAACAATGATAGATCAAAACATTGGTGAAAGGTGAGCTAACACTAAGGAAATAGGACACCACAATGTCCACTATCATCAGTACCATAGCTAGCTCCCCTCTTAAAATATGACCACTACTTTATTGTCTTGCAGCTGAGAGAAGGCATATGTCATCACATATACTTCTCTATCTGCACATATTACACTTCATATATAAAAGGTTAACAAAAGATAGATTTGATTTCCTTTCAATGTCTGGGCACCAGGAATAAAAATGATATTTTACATTATGTTTAATATATATTTATGCACATGCAATATACCACGTAGAATTCATCTCTGCTGAATCACCTGTTCATGTTATATATTGAAATTAAATGTGTATTAACTGTGTTGTAGAATCCTTTTTCTATAACAAGCTATGTGCACTATTGTGAGGATGTACCTGTATACGTGTATAGCGTGTATGTAGACAAACAAAAATTACAAAACTCCCATCTTCTCTCTTCTAGTGGAAGGTTCCACAGTACACACTATAAACATATGTTTCATTATAGAACATAAAAAAAGTAGATTCAGCCTAAATAAATATTATAAACTCTTAGGGACAAAATATACCATTCCTATCATTAAACTATTCATAAATTCCATATTAGCCATCTCTAATGTACAGTCCTCAATAGAAAGACAAGGTGAGTGAGGTAATATCTTTTATTGGACCAACTTCTTATGGTCAGAGAGACAAACTCTGTGTTAGCTCATAAGCTTCTCTCTCTCCCAGACAGAAACTGGTCAAATAAAAGGTATTATCTCACCCATCTTGTCTCTCTAATATCCTGGCACCTGCATGGCTACAACACCATATACAATCCTCAATAGTAAGGCACAGAGCTTACATAACTAAGACTATTACCAAAAGAGTTAGTTTTAAGTTAACACAATCACCAAACTGACTCAATTGCCTAGGTGTAACAGCACACACAATACTCTCCATTACATATTTAATTAAATTTATGTGCTTACAGATTACATCACTGCCATTTTGGTTTCTCAATGTAGTATGATGCAGACAACCAGAAGGGTCCATTTAAAGTCTCTAGGTAACAAATACCGTTGCTTCCTTCCGAGAGAGAGAGAGTGTGTGTGTGTGTGTGTGTGTCTGTGTGTGTGTGTGTGTGTGTGTGTGTGTAGATATATTTAATTTAAAAGAAAAGTTATCCACTGCAGAAATAGAGATTAGTGCACAACCAGGCCACAGATGTTCTGCATCAGTGCCCAGGCACAATGACCAAAGCTCTTTCTGGGGCTAAAGAGAGCCAAAGACACTTAGGGATATGCAGGGTCTCTCCTCCCCTGAAAGTTTTTGAAACTACACAGTACTGCAGGAGCATCCAAATCCTGTCAACTCTGGGTTCTTATATGTTTACCTTTAAGGACATAACAGCACAAGCAATAGTACAGGTAACAGTTCTTGTTCATTTCAGACATATATCTGGTACAAGGTAATTATTGTTATTGTTACTTGTTCAGAGCTGATAATGTGCTTGGTTCTGTGCAACGGCAAAGATAAGAGGCAGAAGGATGGTCTTGTAATTAAGACTCTGGCCAGGGGCTCAAGGAAGCTGATGTTAATATCCAGTTCTGCTACCGACCTCCTTTATGACCATGAGGAAGTCAGTGTCTCTTTTTACCTTCGATCCCCATCTATAAATTAAAGACAGTATTTCCTTTCTCCCGCTCTTTGCCTGTTTGTCTATTTAGAGTGTAAGTTCCCCAGGACAGAAACTTTCTTACTATGTGTAGGTGCAGCCTCAAACAAAACGGAGCCGTGATCTTGGTTCGGGCCTCTAGATGCTACTGGAATACAAATAAATAATATGTCCCCTACCATGAAGAGTTTACAGTCCAAAAGAGATGCATACAGAAGACAGCACTTCACAGGATGTTCTAGTAAATCCAGGAGGTAAGATTGGTTTTGGACTTGTTCTTATTTGTTATTTTAATAGAATAAAAACTCCTATTGGGTAAGTTTGTGGAAAAGTGGGTTATCGAGAAGAATCTGAATGAAGAGAATGCACTGGCTCATGTTTTTTAAAATGTATATGGACGTTAATAAAGAAGTAGTGACACTGAACAAATGGATTTCAGAGGGTTCTGACCACTCTCTTCCCAGGACTTTTTCCTGTTATATCTCGTTACAGTACGGGAAAGGTGAGAACCAAAGCTTTGCACCAAACCAGTAATACAATTTTTAATATCTGCTCAATGGTTCTATACATATTTATTATAAACATATTTTTAAAATCTGTAAATAGTCATTTACAAAATAGACCAAACGGTCCTACAGTGCAAGGATTTAAACTAACCAAACCTGCTTGTGTGTTTTCATCTCCCTTTCTAACAAAAACATTATGGTAGAACACAACTCAAAAAGAAGCCAGGGCAGCATTCTACCTTAAAAATCACATCACTGTCTTTTCAGTATATGACTCAAATGGGTGACCCAGGCAACTTTTTAAATACCTTAGAGGCAGGGAAAACCAGAAGAGAAACAGCAATAGCTACAGGGCCACACATTTCCCACCACACACATGACTTTTCAGTACTAGTAACTTTACCTGAAGCTGTTGACAGGGGGTATTGCATCAGGCAGCATTCATGCGTTTGCATAGGTTCGCCACATTCACATTTGCAGCCGACCCTCAGATCCACTTGGCGGTACTATCACCAGTCTTTGCCAACTCAGCTCTTGATCGAGTCAGAGTATATCAGTGCTTTCATTTAAGTGCAGTGCCTGAGGGGAGTTGTTCTGAAGGAACCAGGTTCTCCAAGATCATCCACATTTCCTGTCATGTTGCTCTCTGTAGAGAGTGGTATTTTGGGTTAAAGGATTTTCAGAGGCAAAGCTCTTTCTGGACTTCTGCAGCATAGATGGTAAAGTGTATCCATGCACCGGATGTCTTGGATTATGCACCTGGTTTTGCCTCTCCTTTTTACTGAAAGCATCCCATCCATTGATGGTGATGCAATCCCCACAGGACAGTATAGGAACAGTGTGAGGTTCAGTTTCAAAGTCCCTGTGTGCAAGAATGTTTTGGGGTGAGTTCCCCATTTTGTGCTAGCCTGTTACTGAAGTACACAATTTCTGGAGTTTACTTTCTTTTTCAGCTTCTTGATGTGCTCTTTGAATGTCAGTGTTCAGCCTAATGTAACCCCTAGGTACACCGGATGTTCATAGTACCATCCCATGATATTTGCAGCTTTTGCTTAATGGTGTTTCAGGTGGAAGTCACACATGAGTTTTGTTGGGGGATTAGCATTCAGGAACAGGAAGCATGTGCAATACTATTTTCCAAGTATACTCAGTGAACTGCTTAGAATGTGCTCAAATGTTTCTGACTGGGTAGCAATGTGAGGATCATCTGCATAAATGAATCTTCGCACATCAGGGAATTCTGGTTGGTTATTCATGAAGATATTAAATAGCAAGGGTGATGGCACCAAACTTTAGACCAGTCCATCCTGTCAACTATGCCATCAACTTTTCTGACCACGTATCTCAAGAAAGAACCTGTCGAGTCTCAATCAGGGAGGAGATGACCTGGTCCATCTTGGTATTTCTCAAAATTCTTGCCAATTTCAGTAGAAGTCATGATCATTCACAGTGACATAAACAGCCAACAAAGCAACAAACAGCCCCTATAATTTTACAGGTTTTGAAGCCACCTTCAATGTACTGAGTTAGGTTTACAACTTGGCCACAGCATAAATGTTCTGGGAGGAAACCGGCTTGGTCATCAGTCAGCCACCCTTCCACTATTGGCGCTATTCTACCTATAATCATCCACTCATTTACCTTATGGGTTGAACAAAATAAGAATATTGAGTGATCGCTATTTGCAGAATTAGTGTCTAGGTGGTTTGAGTAGAGTCAACACTTTGGCTTGTCTCCACAGTCTGAGTATGTGCATTGTCTCCATGCAGGAATTAAAGAAGTCAAACAGCCACTTCTGTGGTCTCATCCAGAAGTTTAGCAATAATTCATCAGATATACCATTGAATCCAGCTGCCTTTCCACGTTTCAAGGGTTTCATGACTAGTGTTAGCTCCTCAATTTTGAGTTGCTCACTGTGGATTTTGCTGTCTCTGAGGACTCACTGAAGTTCCTACTTGATTTGTTTCATTCTGCCCTTTGCTTTGAGGACTAGTTTATATTTAGAATGAGCTGATATGAAACTTGTTTGGGAGAGACTGTGGCAATGAGCTTTGGTTGTTGTCCATCAGGGTTCAGCTTACAAATTGTGGCCATTCTACTATTATGGCACAGGTGTGTTATTTTAATCATCTCCCTTCAGCAGCTGCACTGTGACATAGTTATAGCTCTTTGCTCTTACCGTAAATCTCAGATTGGGGGGGGTGGGGGGGAGAGGGGAAGGTGATACAAGTTCCCACAAAAGCTACTGCTAAAGAAATCTTTCTCAAAAAAGAATCCCAGTCCAGAGAATCTTCTGATGTCGAATGATGCTGTGAGCAATATGCAGTGTAGCTGTAGACATGTCGGTCCCAGAATATTAGAGAGACAAGGTGGGTGAGGTAATATCTTTTATTGGACCAACTTCTACTGGTGAGAGACAAGCTTTCGAGCCACAAAGAGTTGTTCTTCAGGTCTGGGAAAGTTACTTCCAGCATCACAGCAAAATGCAAGGTAGAATAGATTGTTTAGCGTAAGAAAGGAACCAGTCAAGATAGAGCAGCCCATTAACACCTTCACAGTCTTAGGACCAAACCAGGGGGTTAGTGGGTTACAGTTTATTGAATTTAAGCTCCTAGGCTCATCTCTTGAAATGTGTGTTGTGGGGGTTGTTGATCAAGCCATACTCAATGGAGAACCCATCCTGAAGGAAATCTTCCCTGAACCCCCACTTTTGGCCTTCAGAAAACCTGCCAACCTCTCCATGCTCATCATCAGAAGACAGCTCCCTGCAGACCAGGAAACCCCAACTCAAATCAGCACTAGACCCTGCCAGAACAACAAATGGAAAACCTGCAGACATATCTTCACTGCTGTGATGATCTACAACCCCCCACAACACACCTTGCAAGATTCATGGATCCTACACATGTCTATCACAACATGTAGTATGTCTCATCCAGTGCATTAAATGCCCCAATAACAACTTTGTGGGTGAAACCAGACAACCGCTATGTTGGTGAACACTTTTCAGAAAGCGATGACTCTGTATCTGACCTATCAGTCTTCATCCTCAAAGGAAACCTGCCCAATACTTTCCAAAGATGAGCCTGGGAGCTTAATTTCATTACTCAGCTAGACACTCAAAATCATGGACCGACCAGACACACTGGATTATGGTTTATTACAACAATCTGCAATCCACTAACCCCCTCTTTTTGCCCTATGACTGCAGAGGTGTTAACGGGCCGGTCTACCTTGAATGGTCCCTTATAACATGTGCTAACAACTTATTCTTATTCTGTTCCATCTTGCATTTTGCTATGACAATGGAAGTACCTTTCCCAGACATGAAGAGCAGCTCTTTGTAGCTAGAAAGCTTGTCTTTTTCACCAACAGAAGTTGGTCCAATAAAGGATATTACCTCCTCACCTTGTCACAATGAGCAATAGGGAGTCTGACCATGCATGTGTGGCTCTAGCATAAGATGGGGCGGCAGCAAACATATGAATAACTCCTGAGGTAGCTTAATTTTTATTGTATTATTCTTTAAATAAAGATTTGCTATTCTTTTAACTAGACATGAGGGCTGCATAAACTTTTGGTAGTATAAATCGTAACAGATTTACTTGTGGGCAAACCAACTACACCTCTCTGACACTTCCTCTCATGTTTCCTTTATCAGGGACTCATCTGGAGAAATAAAGAGTCCACACAATACTCTTGAGAATGGTTTCCAATTCACCACACAAGCAGAACAGAGCAGTTCACCTGCATTTCTTACAGCCCTATGATACCAACACAGTATGCCTTCAGGCATCAATTCCTGAGATAGTGACTCACTGCTGTGTTACAGCTATCAAAAGCTGTCTTCACCCAATCTAAACTGTCTCCATTCTATACAAAATCATTTTCATTAACAGCTTTGTTGTGCTTACAATCAGAAAACAGAACACTCTTTAGCATTCTTTATGGGCTACATTTACCTATAAAATGTCTAGTAGTTGATATTTCAAGACTCCCTATAACCAAGCCTATAATGTTTAATCTTCTTCACAAAAATCTTATAGTATATGGAATATTAGTACTGCCCTAAATTGCCAAAAGCTCAGTTATCCAATAAATACAAGCATCTTAGATAACACAACCAACAAACTCAATAGGTACATGTCAAATGCTCATGGTCACTCTACAAGTTCCACTAGTTTCTGAAAACTGCTTTCAGTTTCCAAAGCTTTGTAACTATTATAATACATTTCACTTACCTTCTTGGGGAATGGATGGTTGGAATCTAACTAGTATCATGGAGTGACAATTAGCAGTAACTTCAACACTAACTGATATTGCATTGTTGAGATGAGAATGTGAGAAAGCTCCAGCAAGATGCCTCCTGCCTCCTAGATCAACTTGAGTGGATCTACTTGGACCCAGAAAACGGCTGAGCTGAGGATGGTGGAAAAAGTTAAACACAGCAAAGGCCTAACTAGCTCTTATAGATTGAATCCAAGTCAGCAGATAAGATTAAATCATAGTGAAAATTATATTTTAACAATGGAAACATAGCTGCAATACCTTCCTTACGATGAGTCTTACCTTAGTCCTATAACAGAGGAGAAAGAGTTAGCTGAATGATGAAACCTCAGAAAAAGTATCAAAAGGAGTAATCCTTCATTTTCAGACATTGACCAGATAAGCTAGTAAGTCTCTTCTATCTTTAAGAAGAACTACAGAGTGTGGAACTAGTATCTGGAAAATACAGAACCATAAGACTGGAAGGGCTAGATGACTAGAGGTCATCTTGTCCAGTCCCCTGCACTTATGGCAGGACTAAGTATTATCTAGACCATCCTTGCACCAGGATATAACAGCTCCCATCAAAGCTGAATCAGGGTAGAAATTACTGTGCTTCTCCTTTGAGCTATATGGTATCTAGATTTTTATGCCAGAACTACAGTATCTCCATAATGGCTTACAACATGGACCCCTGAGACCAGGCTTAAATGTTGTATACAGAAAACACTAAATGATTACCTGATAGTAATCTTTGCTTCCAAGGTCAATCTCAGTTGAAGATCTTGGAAGAGGAGAGCAGGAAACAGGAACAAAGGTAGGGTCACTAATCCACACATCTCTATTAAGCATGGTTCCCAAATGAGTCCACTGGGGGGGAAAAGTAGGCACCTTATGGCATTATACAGATGTTGTGGCCAGTTCTCAGGAATCAGGCCCCGAGGAAAAAATCTGTTCAGCAAGCAGCATCATTAACAGATGGTATAGAATGCATTTGACTCTCCCTTATGAAATCTCCAAGAGCATCAGTTTCATGCCTTGCAAAATAACTGTCTAAAGCATTTCAAATTCCATAAATCTTTGCACCCCAAAAACAGTGGCAAGGACTGAAGAAAATTGAATGTGGGTCATAAACAAAGAGACTTGCTTTTAAACAAAGTATTCGGTGCTTTAATATATTTTTAACACTTGAGCTTAAAGGGCCACTGTCAATGTGATAACCTACTCACTTAAAAAAAAATTAGTAGTTTCAAGTACTACATGTATCTTCAACTTCCCATGCCAATATTTATGATTTTACAATCACTTTTTTTTAAACTGTCTCTCTTTTTCCTAAAGCTGTGAGAAAAATCCACATGAATTAAAAAGGAAACTGGCTTACTATGCCAGTAAAGCAGTGAAACTAGCTATACACAAAAGGCTGCCAAACGCATCATGTACACTGACGCGACCCAAAGAAATAAGTATTTTTTCTCATCCTATCTTTCAGTTATAGTCATCTTATGTGTAACAGTAAGGTTAAAAAAAATCAGACACGCGTGTAATTTTTTTTCTTTTGGTAGCCCATAGTATTTTACTTCAGTTTTAGCTTATATTTTGGTAGGAAATTCCAAGCCACTCCTGATACAAGCCTTGAGAAATACAAAACTCTCTACAAACTAACGTTTTATGTAACTATACAAGATCTAATGTGATTTCAAGAGTCCTCCTTTCACTTTTCTTTCTTCCCACCCCCTACCCTTCCTTTCTTTCATAGTTTCTGCCACCAAAACCTTTGCTACAATCATTTGCAGCCAAATATCTCTTATGGACTTATGCCAGAGGGGTTCCAGAATTTCTCAAGTGTTCTAGGGAACGTGCCCAATTCACTAACCACTGTCCTTTGCACAAGTTAGTGGGTGTTGATAGTCCTGCAGTTCAATATTTACACATACTGCAGGTACAGAATAGACAGCAACTGTGTAAGCTTCCCCCCATATTGCTTCTCTCAGAATGTTTTAATCCTGTAATAGAGAGTCCACTACAAGGTGTTAGAGTAGGAGTAGGCAACCTACGGCACACGTACCAAAGGCGGCACGGTAGCTGATTTTCAGTGGCACTCACACTGCCTGGGTCCTGGCCACCGGTCTGGGAGGCTCTGCATTTTAATTTAATTTTAAATGAAGCTTCTTAAACATTTTAAAAACCTTATTTACTTTACATACAACAATAGTTTAGTTATATATTATAGACTTTTAGAAAGAGACCTTCCAAAAACGTTGAAATGTATTACTGACATGCGAAACCTTAAATTAGAGTGAATAAATGAAGACTCGGCACACCACATCTGAAAGGTTGCCGACCCCCGTGTTAGAGATACACTCAGAGCACATCTACTTTGTGATAAAAATTAATGCTGAAACTGGCCCGGGTCAGCTGACTCAGGCTCATGGAGCTTGAGCTACAGGGCTATAAAACTGCAGTGTAGACACTGGGGGTATGGCTACACTGGCGAGTTGCAGCGCTGGAAAGCCTCCACCAGCGCTGCAATTAGTAAGTGGCCACACCTGCAGGGCACTTCCAGCACTGCAACTCCCTGACTGCAGCGCTGGCCGTACACCTCACTCAGCATGGGGAATAAGGATTCCAGCGCTGGTCATCAAGTGTGGCCACACACCAGCGCTGTGATTGGCCTCCAGGGTATAAGGATGTATCCCAGAATGCTTTTATAAATTACTCTCTTTGTTTTGTTATGCAGCCTCTCTTTGTTTTGTTATGCAGCCTCTCTTTGTTTTATGAACGAGCTCCGCGCGGAGCTCCGTTGCCACTGCTGCTTATCTAAAAAACAAACAGAGCTCCTGTTTGCTGTGATCATCTGTACCTGGCTGTAAACAATCAAATGAGAGGCAGGCAGGGAGTGAATGAAACAGCGGGGAGTCGTGTTGGCTGCAGGCTGTTTGCAATTAAGAGTTAAGACTAAGGGGTCGGAAACATGTTCTGATTTTTCAAGGCAGGAAGCTAAACACACAGTGTTGGCTCCAAAAATCCCATCTCTCTCTCCCCCCGCTCCCTGTCACACTAGACTCCACTCCACCCCCCTCTTTTGAAAAGCACGTTGCGGCCACTTGAATGCTGGGATAGCTGCCCATAATGCATCACTCCCAACAGCGCTGCAAATGTGGCCACACACCAGCGCTGGTAGCTGTGAGTGTGGCCACACACCAGCGCTGGCCCTGCACAGCTGGATGACCAGCGCTGCAAACTACCAGCGCTGCAAACCGTAAGTGTAGCCATACCCTGGGACTCAGGCTTCAGCCCAAACTCTGAGACCCCGCAAAGGGAGGTTCTCAGACCTGGGCTCCAGCCCAAGCCCAAACATCTACACCACAATTTTATAGACATGAGAGCCCAAGTCAGCTGATCCAGGCTCTGAGACGCTACACTGCAATAAAAAACCCACAGCACCAACATACCCTCTGTCTCTATGGTCTTTTTTGTTCTGCTGAGGTTACTGGTCAGGGATTCAATTAGTACCACCGGTGGTGTATTGACTAGAAAATGAACTAAGACTACCAAATTACTTCATATAGACCACAGCACAACCATTTGTACATTATAGTTTACTGCCAATCTCAGCTGCATTTGAATTGGTCACAGACTCTCTTCCCCCCACTGACAGTCTCTAGGCATCCTTTCCATTTCAATAAAATAGAGCAGGCATTTTAATGGCAACAAGCCCCAAAAAGACATTTAGGATATTTTTGTACATCCCCCTCTGCCTTTTATGGCATACAGCCTATGATTGTGAGCTCTAGGAGGCAGGATTTATTTGGACGGTGTCTAGTACAATGGAGCACTAATCCCTGTGTAGGGTTTTTAGATGTTACCACAATAGAAATAATAAAGGACCTGAAAGGTTTTTCAGGCTCATTCTTTTACCTAAAATAATTCAGAAATACTGAGTCTTTTCTACCATATTTTTGCTGGAAACTCCTTGAAACACTACAGACCTCGACTAGGAGCTTTTTCAGCCTTCCTTTCAATGGTATTTTTTTATTTTTTTTTATTCAAACAAAGACAGACTTGCTCCTAAGGCTTTTTAGGCGTTAAAGAGGTGTTCTTAAGAAAAAAATCTAAATAGTCATAAAACCCCCTACCCCTCAAATTTTTCAGCTTTGAGTTTCTTTTTTCTTGCTATGTCAATCAATCCTCTAGTCCATCAGTTGTCCATCCACTCATTCAGAGAGACAGGAGGAAGACAAATCTTGATATTTCTCATATAAACCAGCAAAATAAAGAAAATCTTTGAAAACCCTATCCTAAAGAAGCTAGAAAGGGTGCACCATTTTCTTCTTCTGCAAGTCATCTTTTAAATTCAGAGCTGGCATGTGTATTTGCAAACTTATCCAGACACTAAAATCAGACCTGCTACCATCACTATTTCCCATCTGCACTCTTGTCTGTCACTTCCAATAGAAGTAATCCAGCAGTTTGCCCTAGGAAATCTATCTCTATCCTCCCAAACTGAAGGACCAAGAGACCAGTATTCCAAAGATGTCAGCTATCAGCTGGAAATCAATGTTACACACAAACACATGCATTTCCAAGCAACTAACAGTTTTAAAATAGTAGCTAGGGTGGACATTTAGAAAGAAACTGCACCCTACATTTTTTTTCCTTTAGGCTTCCAAATAATTTATCAAATTATTTTTGTCATAGGGCATTAATCAAGTGCTCTGTATTCTGACTAATTTAACCTTATTCATTCAAACCAATTGAGTTGTGAATGTAATCCGACAAACAAGAGTGTGCATTCAAATTTATTGCTTAAGCATTTTGCATCGGTCCAAACCAGAAGGATTTTAATGCTGGTTAGCAAGCCCTCATGTACATTACTATACACTTCAATTAAATGACAAATAAGTCTCTGTGATTAGTTTTTAAATTAATTAAAATTTAGCATCCAAGATACAGATTAAGACAAAAAAAGAAACCGGCTGATTACAACAGGCTGAACAAAAATTATAATTTTATTATGAATAGTTTCTTCCACATAGGCTATATCCAAAAACAATGTGCAGTGTTACTGTTAACAGTTAAAAATACATCAACACAATGGTTCTGTAAAAGAGTGATAAACTGTTTTTAGATTGTATTTCTGATGCTTGTTTGGTAATGATTTGTAAACTTGTTATAACTTCCTACATAAAGAGTTTAAAGGGTTTAAATAAAGGGAGAGAGAAACTGAGGAAAAATATACATTCCCAGCTGAAATCTGAAAAGAGATGGAGAGGACTAATAGGTGAGAAACTAATAGGTGAGAAGCAGGCATGCAAGAAAGGTATTCCAGAGTGCAGTAGCTGCAGACAAGAAGGCACTTGTATCACCAATGGCAATAAATCTAATTCAAGTATCTCATCTCTTTAAAAAATATTTTGCAATTCCCACAGGTATCAAAATATTATTGGAGATCTATAAATATAGTTACATGGTGGTGATAGGAATATAGAT
Source organism: Mauremys mutica (assembly GCF_020497125.1). Taxonomy (NCBI): domain Eukaryota; kingdom Metazoa; phylum Chordata; order Testudines; family Geoemydidae; genus Mauremys; species Mauremys mutica. Next base: position 12,675,230 of record NC_059073.1, on the reverse strand, counting down.
GTGAAATCATGCAAGCATGTAGTAAGTTGCTTTGACTCTTTGTCCAGTAATCTCACATAGTAGCATTTTTTCTGTCATTCCAAATTCCAAGACAGATTCAATCAGCTACTTAAAAACACAATAGTCACCCTTCCACAAAAGTGTTCTCAAGATTGTGGAAATCTGCCCTCCCTGCCCCACCCCCTCCAAAAATATAATGGCTTGAGGTCAGGACAGGAAATATTCAGTTATGAACCAGTTTCAGGTTTAAGGTGTAATATTTTGTAACCCATCTGGGCTAAAAATGGGAGCCTTTACACCAGTGGTTCTCAAACTAGGGCAGCCAGCACACCCCTCGGCCCGAGCCACTTCCTGCAGCCCCCACTGGCCTGGAGCGGCGAACCGCAGCCAGAGGGAGCCGCGATCAGCCGAACCTGCGGATGCGGCAGGTAAACAAACCAGCCCGGCCTGCTGGGGGCTTTCCCTGAACAAGCGGCGGCCCTAGTCTGAGAACCACTGCTTTACACCACCAATGAGGGGTCCCAGCCTTTACTTCGAGTCCATAAGGTCCTAGAGTTATCAGACCTCAAATCTGTGTCATTTTAATTTACAGAATCGCTATTTTAGGTCATATAAAGAAGTGTTTTAACTGTATTAGCTTTAATTCTTCTTTCCCTTTGTTCCTTGTACAGACAGATTCCACATTATATATGCACAATTACTATTAGCAGTACAGTAGAACCCTGTTTATCCAAGCCGCCATTATCCGTCTCTCCATATTAACCAACAACCTGAGCCCCGCCCATTCTCCTGATTATTTGAATTTTTTATTATCTCATCTGGTCCCGGTCCCGGTCCCAATTAGATCAAATAAACAGGGTTCCACTGTACTATGATAATGCCTAAAAGGCCTCAGTCAGAATCAGAGACCACATTGCGCTAGGCACTGTACAAACATAGGATCCTACCTCCAAACACAATCAAATTTGTACGCTCTGTTCACACACATGCTTCTTCAGAGCTTCATCCCACACCCACCCATGTGATGCACTTCTGTCCAGTCAACATCTTAACTGAAAATGAGAAGCAAGGTAAATGCAGTGCAGTACTTGGTAGAATAAATCTGAGTATTTTTTTTATGCTGCCACATTTCATAATATAGAAAGAAAACTGGTTACATCAGCAGGAAAGCTTTGCTCTCACTTGTTTGTTTCAAACCACAAGTGTATTTAATATTATGCCTTCTAAGCTAAAACATACTGGGTTATGATCTCATCAGATCTCAAACTAAGCAGGGTCAACCCTTGGTAGTATTTACACAGTAGTACTGTAACTGGCACACTTGCCTCTAAAAATCAACATCAGACTAAATGCCCCCGCATGGTGCCAAGGATGAGACAATAAACACTACGGACTTAATGTACTGCTTATCATTGAAAATCCCATGGCACTTTTTGCAAACACAAGGTTGCAAATAATAGTGTCCTAACACGAATTTCAACTTGGATAATTACATTTAAACAATGTGACACCTCATTTGCAGAGTCCCAGAGCCTGAGCTTGAACGACTACACTGCAGTTTTATAGCCTTGCAGTCTGAGCTCCGGAAGCCCAAGTCAGCTGAAACTAGCTGAAACAGGGGGAGTTTTATTGCAGTGTAGACATACCCTCAATGTCTCTTTGTGCCTCCTATCTTTTTATCTGTCTTGTCTATCTAGATTGCAAGGTCTTTGGGGTACAGACTGTCCCTTTCTCTATGTTTGTATTGCACTTCTCACAACAGAGCCCAGAACTTAGTTGGAGGCCATGGCTACACTTGCAAATTTGCAGCGCTGCAGCAGGGTGTGAAAACACACCCTCTTCAGCGCTGCAAATTGCGGCGCTGCAAATAGCCAGTGTGGTCAAAGCCCCAGCGCTGGGAGCGCGGCTCCCAGCGCTGTACGTTATTCCCCACAGGGAGGTGGAGTACGAACAGCGCTTGCGCTTTGACTACACTTAGCGCTTCAAAGCGCTGCGAAGTGCAAGTGTAGCCATAGCCGGAGCCTCTAGGTACTATTATAATTCAACCAACCAACCGCAATGAGTTAGAAAGGCTATAAAACATCCTAAAAATATTTGTGGTGTGTAAAAATACTAAGGTAGGAGAGAAATTTAGCATGATAAAGGGGTACTGCTAGGAGTAATGGGATGAAGTTTAGAATGGGAATGTAGCACAAACATCAAGGAAAGCTTCCTTACGGCAAAATCTACCAGCCTAAGGAACTTCCCATTGGAATTGGTGGAATCTCCATTACTTGACACGTCTAAAACTAGACAGGCAAAAATAGTAATACCCTTGGCAATAATTTTGTACAGAGAGAAGGAAAGACGGCATGACATACTGGGCCTCTTCTATCTCTAGATTCTGTCATTACTATCGGCTAATGAAAAGAAATGAAACCACAAAAACACATTCACAGAACAAGGAAAATCCTCTGGAACCTTTTGAAGGTTACTCCAATCCGGTAACTTTAATCTTACTCATGCTGGGAAGTCTTTAATCCGGTCCTCTCTCATTTATAGCCACTAATCACTATTACTCAAAAACATGAGAAAAGCTCATGTAATGCAAGTTGTAGAACTTTAGAATTACAATTAAAACAATATTTTAAAAAACTGAAAAATGTTCTGTTTGCTATAGTTACAAGCAACAGTTTGCTATAGTTACAAGCAACTATGTGCACTGGCCAGTACTTTTTGTAAAATTTTGAAAGGTACCTAAGTAATTTAGGACTATCTTCCCTGGGCTGCCAGTTACCACACTGCATGGAGGGACCTTAGATACAGCAACAAAGGAGAGAGAAAGTAAATGTTTATATAGGAAAACATGACTGGAAAACCAGAAGTGACGGAAGGATTCAGAGGCATTGTTTTTTTCTTTTACGTTTGGCTACATTTCATTTTGACTGTAGCACGTTAAACAGAGAGGTTAGCTAGGATACAGATTTCCAAATATGCTACTGAGTTTAGTATAAATAGTATAAACCAGGGTAATTTCATCAATACAAACAATCTGTACATTTCAGTGAAAAACTACAGAATGGCCATAGTAAGGAACATATGAATTGACATGTTGGCTTAGACACAGGTTCATCTAGGCCAGTATCCGGTGACTGACTGTGGCCAATATCACTTGCTTCAAAGAACAGTATAAGAACCAAGCAGCAGGAAGATGTGGGATAATCTGTCTGTCCTTCCTCACATTCCTTAGGACTCATCCTGGTCTCCAGTTAGAGATTGGCCTAACCTCTGAAGCATGAGGTTTAATATCACTTCCAAAATGTATATTATTGTTAATTATGACAACACTGGATAACCATATAAAATGTTAAATACTTTTTTTGAAACTTGCTAAATTCTTGGCTTCAACAACTTTCTGTGGCAATGAGTTTCACAGACTAATTAGGAGTTTTGTGAAAAAGTATTTCCTTTTAACAGTTTTGAATTTGTCAACTTTCAATTTCATTGAACATGCCCTTGTCTAGTCTAGAAACATTTGGCCAGCAATCAGAAAGCTTCATGTTCATTGTGCTACATTTAGGGTTGCAGCGAGGGGAGGGAAGATGTGGTTGCATCCATAAGATTATGCAGCTTCTCAGTGAGCGCTAGCATATGGCATATTGTAGGTAAGGCAGGGGAGGGCTGATTTTTGTGGAAAGGTGCTAGTAGTTTTAAGTTAATGTATGTCTTTAGTTGGGTGATTTCCTGTAATTGTCAAGGCTGAAGTAAATCTTAGAGGAGTACTGACTGAGGATGCATTTATAATGCAGGAAGCAAAACTTTCTCAGGCTGAGCTGAAGGTGTCACTTCTGATATTTTGGTTCTAATTAAGCCATGAAAACCTGAACTAATTCCAAGTTCTGTTTAATATTTCAAAATCATTGAAGGAAAGGTTATAAGAAGAATTCTAACCAAGCTGTTTGGTTAACATATGTGTTGTACACTAAAGGCTGCATCTCTTAAAACGTATTACGTTCTCCTCCATCAAAGCTAGGAGGGCGCATCCACATACACACAGAATAAATACTCATTTTCTATGTGTTTTATTTTTTTTTCATTTTCACACCAAGAAAAATACTACCCTACCAGTAAGAGCGCTTCTCCCCTTCATCATTGGTGGCTATCTTTAAGGTCTCATTCTGTTGGGGTGCTTGTAGAATTTCTGGCTGAGGCCAGAATATAGTAGGCTAAATGTTTCTCACATGCCTTTCCTTCCCTCTAGTTGTTCAGTTGTTGCGTGCGGACACCTGACACACACTTATTTCAAAATTTCTTCTTGATTTCAACTTTTTATATTACAGTATAAAGATCAAGGGTCCTATTGTGTGAAGTGCTGCGTAAAAAGTGGTTAACTACATGCAAACAACTAATTTTTTTTTAACAAGTAATGTTTGTTTTAAGGACAGGAGAAGGCGAGCCACACTCTTCATTCAGGAGGAATCATTTTTAATCCAGTTGGAGCTTTGAATTCCAGTACAAAATTGAATCGTATGCACAACAAAAACGAGTCCTTCATTCCTCTAAGCATGATATGAGCCAACTCCTTTGCTAAAGCAATTTTACATATGGATACAGGCATTGGATGCTCTCTTCTATCCAGCTTTGAAATTATAAAAATTTAGCAAGTTGCTCTCAAAGCCTCCAATGAGATTTGCACTCCAAAATCCGCAATACTCACAGTCTTGGCCTCAATTAAAAGCAAGAGAAAAGTAAGCCGCACAGAGACTTCAAAGCAGTGATACAGATTAGAGAAATGTAGGATAACTCCCTTGTGTGATGGTTTAACAAAATACCTAATCAAATAACGCATTCAACAGCGCACAATCATTCTTACAAAAAGGTTTTACTATGAAATCAAAGTGAAAAGGCAATGTTCTGGATGACCTTTATATGCCAGTGACTACAAGAGGAACCACAGCATCTACATTTAATCCAATCAAACTACACATTACAAGGAAGTCCATTGGAAATATCCCTGTTGCTACTGTAAAGTCTTCAGATACTGCAGGAAGAAATGCATTATGATGCAAATTTGCAGCACTGAGGGAAAGATGCTGCAGAAGCCAAAGCATTTCCAGTAGCCATAGTGACCTATTATTAAACCGGACATTTGTCAAGTTAAAAACGATTTCCAAAACCCTCTCATTCATTTGTTTGTTTTTGTACATTCCATCCTGCTTGCAAACCTAAAACTGAATTCTATTTTCAGATCAACCTGGTCTGATTCTGGTTTTGCAGTATTTCTGAGGCTCAATTTACACTGAATTTTATGGAAATAGAGAATTTAAACTGAACTTTTTGTTACTTGGTTTTCACCTGCACTAGCATAGGGCATCATCCTACTGAGAAAGCCCATCGGAAATCTCTTTGTTCCAGTCAGTGCAATACAGCACAACTGCGGTTAAGTCATCAGAAATATAATTTAATACATCTTGTTTGTTATGAAAAGGATAAAGTGCTTTCTCTGATATTTTCCACCAACCACAGACATTTGCATGGTGTGGTTTGAATCTCCTGCGCCTCCAATTTTCAATGTTCCTTTTACCATAACCCCAGCTAGTAACTTGGGGCCTTGTTCTTTTACCCCCTCCGCCCACACCTTACCAATGCCTCCAAAACTGCACAATTTACCCCAAACATCCACAATATCAAGTCCATCTTGTCACTATGCCTTGGGATTGATCACCAGTCCCCAAAAAGACCTGAACATAAAATTCACACAGCTCTGCAAACCATGGGAATGGGTGAGGGGGTTGGGGAAATTGAGAAAAAGTATAAATAGACCCAAAAAAAACAAAAAACAAAAAAACCCAATTACTCTGGTCTCTAATACATCTATAATATCCCCCATGCTTAGATGCTGCCAAATACATCCATCCCTCTTCTCATTTGCTAAAAATCACTTTTCCAGTTGAACTTCCATATACACAGCAAAAAATTGCTTTTCAGATAAAATCTAACTATGAGGCCTAAATCACCCTGACAATGTCCCTTGAAGATGGAAGAATACTCACCAGTAAAGCTGGAAAGAAGACCTGACTAGAGATGCATTGCTCATCCTGACTCATAGATGCATGGCAGTGGACATAAAACCCTAGAGCCCCAAATAGGAGGCTAGATGTCTTTTCATCTGTCCATATTAAAACAGCTGCAGAAAAAATATGACACTCTATCCAGAATGGTTACATTTTTTTCCCCATGTTTTGAATTAACGGCATGGTATTTATTCATTTTTTCAATTTTGGTATCTCCTTGTGTAACTGCCTTCTTGTCAGCATGTTTTTAAGCATCCTAAAAATGCAATATATGAACTTCTTCCTTAAAAAAAACCTTTACTTTTAAATTAAAGATGCCATGTGTTCCTTGCACTTTGTTTGAAGAAAACATACATTTTCTCAGGATAGCTATTTTAAAACATCATGTACAAATGAGCAATTTGCAGTACATAAGTTTTTAATTGAAATTGGCATTTGATTCTAGAGGGAACAGCAGCCATCTTCTAGTGTTATATCAGAAAACAGCAAAACATCCAAAGTGGGTCCCCTATCAATGCCAATGGGCCTGACATAGAATATCAGGGTTGGAAGGGACCTCAGGAGGTCATCTAGTCCATGGAACATCCAATCTGAAACCCCACTGAGTTTACACTAAATTCAGTGTGAGCTCATGACTTGAGTCCCTCCTTAATATCAGAAATGCCAGTGTTTGTTAATTGACAAAGAAAGTCACAGCTTATATAGAGTTACAATTATGCTCAGCATCTGGACTTTTAAAATGCTGAAAGAGCAAAAAGAGTGTAGCTTCATTTTGCACACATCGTGTACCCATTACATCGTAGGCACATTCATGAAGTTTTATTGTAAAGTTACTGACAATTGTTATTAAGATTAACACCAAAGTTTAGACGTAAAGGTTTCAAACAAGGTTACAACCATAATCTAGGAAATAACAGAACACAGTACTGTTTTTAAAAACAGGAATAATTTCTAAGGCCCATGGAAGACAGGGGATGCCGGATTAAGAATAAGGAGACGAGGGTTTTATTCTCAGCTGCCTGACTGATTCACCTTGTAATTTAGGACAAATTAACTTGTCTGCTCCTCACTTCTGGCATTCCCAACTGTGAAGACTCTTCACGGGTCTAATCTTCCATTATTTAACCACTCGTTTTGTTTCACATTGCCCCTCTACCTTCCCAATGATGCTAGCCCTGACTGCTCACTAGTCCACTTCTCCACAGTTCTCGCTGCGTCTTTTTCTATGTTGTCCTATCTCATCATTTTAAAGGAGTAAATAAAATATGTGGATATATAAAAATTGTAAATAACTCATCTCAATTCCTCTACTCATTTGTCAAAATATCATTTATGAGGCTGTGAACTCCCTGAGTCTTCCTTGTGTTTGTTCAGTCCCTAGGCACTGCTTTGGGCTCCAATCCTGACTGAAACTTCTGGACTCTAACACAATACAAATAAAAAACAACTCTGATTATATATCACAATACTATAGTATTGAAACAAACTATTAAAAGCTACTGTATGTCACATTAAATAGATGAGAGAATAGCACTTACCTGTTGGAAAGGAAAGTCTTGAAATATCTGAAATAATAATAAGATTTATTAGCATAAATAAAATACTTCAATATTTCAGCAGTCAAATTAGCCTAGCCACCTTCCTGCTGCAAAATTATTGCACTGTTCAGTAGAACACATTATCTAAAACAGCCCTCTAGCTGCCAGACGTGCTGCATGCAAAAAAAAAAAAATCAACATTCTTTATTGCCCACAGTTCATTCACAAGATTATCCTTAAAATAGGTGAGTGAAGAACAAAGATTATACCAACTAGTTTATAGCAAAGATGTTACATTATTAAGGGATGAGCATAATTATTACAGCAGGGCGTCAGTCACAAAGCACTCTACTGATGCCATTAGAACCACTGTTTTTACTCAAAAAGCAGCAAAGAATCCTGTGGCACCTTATAGACTAACAGACGTTTTGCAGCATGAGCTTTCGTGGGTGAATACCCACTTCTTCAGATGCATCTGAAGAAGTGGGTATTCACCCACGAAAGCTCATGCTGCAAAACGTCTGTTAGTCTATAAGGTGCCACAGGATTCTTTGCTGCTTTTACAGATCCAGACTAACACGGCTACCCCTCTGATACTTGTTTTTACTCACTCATTTTTCTCAACCATTCACCTTATCTGGGATGAAATTTTCAGGTTCAATCTTTGAAGAAAAAGGTTTTGTTTGATGGTTTGTTTTTAAAGCTTAGACACAAACTATTCAAAATTTTGTTTTAAATATAATGAACTTAAAAAAAGTCAAATGAGAGTAGAAATAAAATTATATTCAAAGAAAGTGAAGAGTCTTGAACCTCAGTCAAATTTAGAAAGAAGGTATATCAATTACTGTTACTATTACTAACAATTGCATGCTGGGTGCTTTACAGACAGCTAAGATCATAAAGCCATTATAGCATGCAAAACGGTATTGCTATATTTCTGTCCCCAGCCTTTCATAGATCACCTATACTCTTAATTTGTAAGATTAATCAGAACCCTAATCCTGACTGGAGCTTCAAGGATCAAGAGAGTTTTGAGGAGAGGAGAGGCAAGCAGAGAGAAGGGAAAGTAAGGTTGGGAGAAGCAAGAGATATCAGGACTGAGAGGGGACGAGAGTGATGGCACAAGAGAAGGGGTGATCTGAAGAGAACAGGAGAGACACTGCTAATTGGAAAGTAGGTTGGAGGATGAAAGTGCAGTGTGGAGCAGTTATGGAGAAAGAGCAAAAAGAAAGAAAGAGGTGGTGAGTGGGAAGTGGTGGATTAGCGACTGGGCTAACGGGTCCCGTGCCCAGGGGCCCCAGCCAATTGGGCACCCCCGCACCCCGACCCGCTCGCCTGGTGCTCCTACTGGGGAGCAGGGCTGGGGCATGGAGGCTTGCCCCACTCCTAAGAAGGCAAACATGGCAGGCGGGGGAAGCCCCCGCGCCCCAGCAGGAGTGCTGGGTGGGGAGGGGTGAGATAAGACAAGTCCCCATGCCCGTACCCCATTTCCCTGGCAAAAGGGCGGGGGGCAGACTGCAGGTAGAAGTGGTGGGGAGGGGAGAGGACCCCATTTGCTCTGGCCCATGGCCCCACAAAAGCTTAATCCGCCGCTGGTGGTGGGGACTGAACAGACCTTGATCAAAGAGGAGAGACAGAGTTAGTTAGCAAGGAAGATGGCAAAGATGAATAAAGTGTGAGCAAATTTATCATGGATGAAGTCCATTTGAACTTTGGACTTTCTCCAGAGTAGCAAGAACAGGAACAGACTGACAAAGCACCAGAGCAGAGTGTCTCATTGGTTTGCTGTATATTAGAAAAATATCTAAGGTTAATCAACATAGCACTAGTAAATATAGTGATATCAGTGAGTAATCCTAATATTGTGTTTAGTTAGGCTTATTATAATCAATGCTGCTGCTGTGGTAAAAACTGACAAAACTTTAATACGAGAGAAAAACATCTAAAACAAATACAGCTCTCTAAAGCCAACTAACTGCATATTTCAAAACTGAACTTCAGAGCTGTCTCTGAAGACATGTTTATTGCTTTAGTGGCAAAACATGCCAAAAATAAAACACTCTTTAAATGCAAAATGAGAACAGTTACAGGACGTTAATACTATTAGGAAAAATCCTGCACATTTTCTTCTGGAAAAAGAACAGCAAGTTTTGAGAGGTAACAAAGTACATTTATAAAGATATGCTCACCAAGTCATTTGCTTACAAGCAACACTGGGCTGAGGTAATATAATATCCCCTCAAACAGGAGAAAACAAAAAACAAGCAGGAAGGAGCTACATAAACTTCAGGAAGGAAAAGCCTCAAGTTGCCTCCGGCAATAGTTTCCGCATGGAATATAGATCAGTGTATATGGAATCAGGTTTCAGAGTGGTAGTTGTGATAGTCTGTATCAGCAAAAAGAACGAGAAGTACTTGTGGCAACTTGGAGACTAACAAATTTATTTGGGCATAAGCTTTCGTGGGCTAAAGCCCACTTTATCAGATGCATGCAGTGGAAAATACCGTAGGAAGATATTTACACACACATATACACACAGAGAACATGAAAAAATGTGTGTTGCCATACCAATTCTAACGAGACTAATCAATTAAGGAAGGCTATTATCAGAAGGAGAAAAAAATGTTTGTAGTGATAATCAGGATATATATATATCTTCCTACTGTATTTTCTACTGCATGCATTTGATGAAGTGGGCTTTAGCCCACAAAAGCTTATGCTCAAATAAATTTGTTAGTCTCTAAGGTACCACAAGTACTCCTGTTCTTTTTATATATGGAATGAACTCTTACATTGGTTTAAAAAAAAATATACACGTTTTAGTGAAGCTTCAGATTCCTGTTGAGTCATTTAAGTTTAGGAAAACTGTCGCACTGTTTGTCTATTTATTCAGAATACTATATTGTACAGTTTACCCAAATTGTTTTTTGCGAGTCATTATCAGAAAGATCTCCTAGAAATAAGTGTATCCTCCATAATGGCTCAATCCATTTGATTAAAATTACTAATTAAGTTTAAAGATTGAAATTTTATTTCAAAATTTAGCTAAGAGAAAATAATTGTATTATTATATTTCACCTACCATGATGCAAATTCACCACTAAATTGAAATTCTACTTCAACAAAAAAGTAGTTAACTTGGAAGAATCTACAGTTACAGTACAGAAACAAGCAACAGTATATTATTCTTCAAATTCAGTAAACTATTCTTGATACAATGGAATAAATGTATCATAACACCTCAATGTTTTTCTCTTAAAGGAGATTAAGTTTCACCCATCATGTCCAGGAGATACATTTTAAGAAAAAAAGTTGACAAACATGGAGTCTATATCTGGCAATCATTATAATAAGTACACAAATGCAAAGATAAAATTAAATCCTAAATTTCCCAATGCTGAACTTGGGATTCAGCCACATAATACCTATTAATATTTTAATATATATATTGCATGGCTAAAATACATGCAACTTTGAAAACGGAGAGCGATGTTTACTTAAGGACTGCACAACTGTTGAAATAATAGAGCTTTTTTTAGCACTTTGGGCCCTAATTCTGTAATGGGCTCCACACAGGCAGATCCTTGCATTCACACAGGTCTCAATGACTTAACTCAGATTTCCCCACGTGGACCCCATTGCAGGATCAGGGTCTTTGAATGTTTACCTACTGAAACAATAATAGCAAGCGGTTAGTTCCATGTCTACGCCCAACTAATTTCACAAATTGAAGAGGCACTGCACACGTGTGAGAATTCCACTTAAGGCCGCAGTTCCCTGTGAGAACACAGTTTTCCAAAAGAATTAATTAAATATTTACATGTAATGTATTTCTAAGCTTAATACATACAGGTATTTGATTTACACCAAACAGTACAGGAAAATTAAAGCACACAGCATGAGGTTCAGATTCGGCTACTCAAAATGGGACCAAAAGAACTCAGAAAGCTGCTTGTGCAACATTTTTCAAAGGTTTTCAGTAAACACAAGCAGGTCTTTTAAAGGCTAATGCATCTAGCTCCAAATATGAACCATTGAGGGAAAATGGGTTCATGACAGCATCAATGAAACATGAAAATGCTGCATTATGATGTCAAAGAGAAAAAGCACAATCTCTGTTATGCATTTACAATCTGCTCACCACGGTTGTATCAGTAACACATAGGATCAATGTTCATTTGTTTCATGCAATTTATTAATTATGGCATAACAGCAGGAACTCTAAAGCTTAAAAGTGAAATAATTTTTCTGCCCTATATCTTATTTTTGATCCCATGTTACTATGCCCAACCTCACCCCCAAAGCCTCCTTTTGGCTTAAAAAATTGTATTCTTATTCTTAAATCAAACGAGATGTATTTTTTTAAAAGACCACCTGAAAGAAATCTAACAAAACAAGTGTTTTAAGTTTTGAGGTGCACAGAAGAGTAACCCTCTCAAGGCAGGTGTGTGGTTAGTCACATAGTTCCAGTTCACTGGTTCATTACATACTTGACAATATTTTGCACACTAGCTAAGCTTCAAAATCCCAATGAGTGAAGTTGCTTGTTACTCCCTGCCCTCCATCCTCTCTCCATTCTGAAAACTGACCATTTCATTCCTACCCTTTGTTTCCTTTTAACCAATTACTGATCCATGAGAGGACCTTCTCGCTTATGCCATGACTGCTTATTTTGCTTAAGAGCCTTTGGTGAGGGACCCTGTCAAGGGCTTTCTGAAAGTCCAAGTACATTGTAGCCACTGGATCACCCTTGTCCACATGTTTGTTGACTCCTCAAAGAATTCTAATAGATTTGTGAGGCATGATTTCCTTTTACAAAAGCCATGTTGACTCTTCGCGAACAAATCGTGTTCATATATGTGTCTAATAATTCTGTTCTTTATTATAGTTTCAACCAATTTGCTTGGTACTGAAGTTAGGCTTACTGGCCTGTAATTACCAGGATCACCTCTTGAGCCTTTCTTAGAAATAGGTGTCATATTAGCGATCCTCCAGTCATCTGAAACAGAAGCGGATTTAAGTGATAGGTTACGTACAACACTTAGTAGTGATGCAATTTCATATCTGAGTTCCTTCAAAACTCTTGGGTGAATACCATCTGGTCCTGGTGACTTATTACTGTTTAATTTATCAATTTGTTCCAAAACCTCCCCCTACTGACACCTCAGTCTGGGACAGTTCCTCAGATTTGTCACCTAAAAAGAATGACTCAGGTGTGGGAATGTGAAGACTGATGCAAAGAATTCATTTAGCTTCTCTGCAACAGACTTTTTTTTAATGCATAGTTTCACTCACAACGATGGCTTGGGAAAGAACCTGTCACTCCCTGGCAACATGAAGAGGCTGGAGAGACTTCCTTTTTTTCAGCCCACGTCTGCTTTCTGGAGAGCCAGTGACTAGTTCAGTCCATGGTAGTGTGGCACTGGGGAGTATGTTCCCAATCCAATCCTTAGCAATGAAGTAACAGTTTACCTCCCCAATCTGTTCCTTGGCCACCTGGAAGAGTGGGTGAAGACAGAGGGGAGACAGTACCTTATCTCCTCTCCTGCTCAGGTAGGAACTCTAATCCATTGGAGGTCAGGAATTAGCTACTCCCCTACAAAAAATTCCCTCGTAATTCCTTTGTCATATAACAGACATATGTGCAGCTGAACAACATTATAGCTGTTTAACCCATCCTTTAAATATTCTGATAACCTCATCAAAAGCTTCTAAACATCTCCTCAGAAAAATGTCAAAAATTGCCAGTCTTGCTTTTCCATTTCACACACTTCTTGTTCTAACTGATATAACCTGGAAGGAATCATGCAGATTCCACACATAGATTCCAACACATTTTACTATCAGGTCCAAGCAATGACTGTTAAGGATGAGGAGACTGTCAATTTCTAAACAGGACAAAAAGGAATAAAGTTCTTGGGCCACGTTCCTTACAGTACCTTCAATCTTTCTAGTGGATACGTTCTCCTACTTCTCAGACATCACTATTTTGATCTTACATATAAAGGACAGACAAGCTGTGAGTAAGGAAGGAGATACAAAACAAAACAGAGAGCCAAAAGACAACTGCCAACTGAAACACTGGAAATGACCAATATAAATTAATTTAAGAACAGAATGGATATCTTTTGGGGAAAGAATAATATTTCCTCTTCTATACCTGCTGAGATACAGAATGTACTGCCAAAAAAGTAAGCGATGGACTCAGTAGACCTACAGTTCTTTCCATCCACAATATCTGTTTCTATGATACGCAATACTTAAAGACAGAATCCATAACCCTTGATATTTTTATGAAATTATGCTTTTTTCATTGTACCTCTTTCTCAAATGTTATCTTGGAAATGGATCTGTGATTTCAGACACATTTCTTTACAGGGGTAATATTTATAACACCAAAATAGGAACATTATGTTAGTTTGATATTCATAATTGGAGGTAAGAAGAGAACATGTCTACCTATGAAATCAGCACACAAGCACCTGGATCTTTAGACTGTTTGCAAGAGTGACTCCCTTCTAGAATTGTGGTAAGTCTCACACTGCAAATAATTTAGCTCACTTCTCTTGTGGTAGCAACTGAATGCCTCTAGCCTAATGATATTCTCTTGAACTGCATTTAGGTGAAACATAGGTTCAGTTCCTGGCCTTGGTCTCATCTGGACTCATCCCAAAGACAAGTCCACCCAAAATAAGAGAGAAGTAAGTTTAGACCTCTTCACACTCTAACCTTCCTGAACATGTCCACTGTAATTCAACTAATTACTACTAGACAAAATTGTAAGGAAAGCATTGTCACCAATGAAAAATGAAAAAGATAACTCATAGGAAGCTACCATGTGATTCATGGGGGTGAGAATGAGTATAGGAAACTTATTTAGAGAATACTAATTTAGGTATGTGTATGGTCCCTAATATCATAGTATCTGAGCACCTCACAAGCATTAATGGATGTATCCTCAACAAATCCCAAAAGGTAGGAATGTATTACTTCTATTCAACAAATGGGAAACTGAAGCACTGAGAGATTAAGTGATTTGCTCAAGGTCACATATGAAGCACATGGCAAAGTGTGGAACTGAACCCAGATCTCCTAGGTCCCAGTCCAGTGAATTAGGCTATGCTGAGTTAAGGCCACTTGAATTCTGAATAAGAATGCTCACAGAGATTTAATACAGTTTAACCGATCTATTTTTAACTCATACCGGATCAACTTTCCTGAGTCTCCCTGTGTCGACAAGCCCTTAATGCCCCAGTTCCGCTCAAGAAACCATTTTCCTGTCCAAATGTATTTCGATATGTAGCACACCACTCTTTCTGCCTTATGGGTCTTGAAGATGCATAAATGGATTAGCCATGTAGCCTCTGTTCCTTACATGAAACCTCCCATGACTGCTATGCATTGGGTATCCTACCTCTGCACAGATATACGAGTTTTTGAGACAATCCATAAAAGAGCTATTAAACTGATCAAAGAGACAATCTGGAGTTTTTTAGCTATGATTAACAGGAATGATCTTAATTTACAATGATTTTAGTAAGGTACCAGTCAACCTCAGAGACAGGAAAAAAACGTGTAGATTGCTAATTTTTTTTTAATTGAGCCTGATCCAGCTCTTACAGAAGTGATTAGAAAGATTCCTATTGACTTCAGTGGGAATTGGTGTGGGCCCTACATAATGTGCTACACATTGTTAGCATTTTTGCTAATTTTGAGCCTACACTTCCTCACTACACAGAAATCAGTAGGCAGTAAATGCTCATGCACAAGAGATTTCTATGAACACAGGCAGGTAAATATTGGATGGATACACAGAAAGATATGGCTGCTGTTACAATTTATTTTCAGAACATGAAATCCCTGTATAGTCAACAGGGAGTTTGCAGTGTTATGGGCATCTAATTTAAACCCGCAAAACCAAAACAAGGACAAAACGAGGACACAAAACACAGTGGAAGCTGACAAAGTCCTTAGATCGCCCCACTGCAAACAGATTACAGTTCTGGATCCTCATGATAAGAGCTATAAGAGACACAACAATGAGTGAAGGACAGTCGAGTAGCCATAACTTTCAGTGTCTTTGCTTTTATAAATGCAAGTCAGACTCTAATACAATCTAGCGTTTTAAGTACCTAAGCCCTTGGTAAAAGGCACCACCTGCAGCATTCTCAAAGGAAAGGTTGGAGGAAGGAACGATTAAATAGCACATGCAGTCTCATCATCAGTAAACCCCCTTTAAAAAAAATAGTTGTTTAAGAACGTTCTAATTAGTACAGGATATACACAGAGAAAAGAATAAATAGGAAAACGAGGGAGGTAACAAAAGGAGAATATTGTTATTTATATTGCACCCCAGGTATATATGGTGTTTTACAGCCAAAGCACATGGATCCTACCTGCAGAACTTGAATTATAATTTAGATGTAATATAAGTGAAGAAAACAGAACTTGGTGGACAATAAAAGGGCTACAAGAAAAGATCATGTGATTGCTTTGATTAGTTACATGTATCTTAATCGAGCGGTTTAATGTGTTTATTATTTGTATTTCAAGTTGCACCATGTGAGATTATTTCCTAAGGAAAAGATGATGGTTGATGGAGACACAGGTGCTGTAGGGGGGAACAAGAAATGATTGTACAAGAAGTGGTGATAGGGGAGCAGAACTGGAAAGAAAAGATTGAGGTGAAGGGGAAGGAGGAAGAGGACAGAAGCAAGGAGGGCAAGGAGGATGCTAGACCCAGTGGGAAAGGGGAAAATTGTGATAGGACAGCAAAGCAGGCAAAAAGGCTGCAAATGGGAACTCCAGTAATGTAAAGCCAGTGACAAAAAACAACAAACTTAAAACCTGATATGAGGGAAGTAAGGGGAGAGGAGATTAAAGGACGCAGAAAAAGGATTTTCAGTATGCAATACTAACATGGAAAATACTTTATTCTCCTAACTGGTGCTGTCATAGACCTGCTGGCGCCTTTCAAGATGTGCTCCTCTCTTTTCATACAAAAGAAGGAATCCCCACATTTCTATTCTCTGAAAGGCTATGATCAAACAGAGGATCCAAGTGGTAGGTCAGAACATATGTGCAGCTTGTATATTCTGTTTGCCCACAGTGACTCCCAACATGTCCATCTTGCATGTTAACATAATATATATTTATTTGACTTCTGTACACTATTACATCAGCATCAGAAATTTAATATACATAACTAATGGTTTCTCATGTCCACAGACCAAATAAAAATTTTCGGTTTGACATCAAGACTTTATCAGTCTTAAAATGTTATTTAAGACAGTATTTTTTCCTTAATCTGCTGTAGTGTTTAATCAATTTATACCCAGTAAAAACTTAATTTGACAGAAGTGAATTAATTATTTCTCTCTGCCTCTAGCATAAGACAGTTTAAGACCATGACAAATACTTGCAGAAATTTTTATATAGGCAGATTTGTGCATTTTAGGTAACAACAGATATAAAATACGTATTTTCAATACAGAATTTATGAAAGTTGGCTGCTGTAAATTAACATTTGAATTGTATATACCTGCCCAATTGCCTATACAAGATCTCTCTCTCTCTCTGTCACATGTATGTAACCAAGTATGTCCAGACTGATTTTTCTTTTTAATAAGAAAAGTTTCGGCCAATAATTTTTATTATATTATGACACAGAATGCTAACAGATTTTATGAGCACTGGCAGAAGGGATGGGGAAAGCAAGATAAGGGATTGAATGGGTCAGGAGATTGTCAACAGGATATGCAAAATGTATACTTCTAGGTTGCAGGTCTGAAGTCAGCAAAAGTTGGTAATGAACAAAAGTTGCCACCCAATGGCTGTCCCTCACAGGGCTCTGGCACAGTGTTTGGGGGAAAACAAACTGCTGCTTCCCATCCTGTACCTGTGTCATCGGGATAAACAGAAGATTTCAGCCTCCAGGGCTGTCACAAACAAGTTCACAAACAAAAACAAACATTTTTCAGATCAATGGTGATTGCTGAATAATAGTGTCACGTGAGAAAAAGGGCCAGATTTTTATGTTACACCACAGTAAATCCTTCAGTAACTCCATTGACTTCATGATTTACACCAGTATAACAAAGATCAGAATCTATTATCTAGCCCGTTTTTCCTAAATGAATTTTTAAATTCTACTGTAATCTTGTGATGACACCAGATTTTATAGTAAAAATAACTATCAATTTTACATAGCACAATATCTCTATGCATTTCCTCATTTGAAAATTAAACTGAGATTTGTACTATTTCTTCCCTGATAATGTTTTAGAAACATATTCTGGATGAAGTATTATGTTGGAAAACTTTGGAAAGTTAAGTATTTCAGGAAGAGCTTTGTTTTACTAATCTTAGGGTCTAGATGAAAGTATCTTATAAATATTGATTTTTCAAGTCTGTACAGTTGAATGTTGTTTGAGTCAGCCTTATTGATTTATAAAATGCTGGAGCAGAATACATGCCCAATATTACTGTGTCCATATATTTACTCCATATTAGACTCAAAATAGCCATAACTCATGCATGGGAATAAACAAGAAACAGCCTAGCAAGGACTATCATAATGATTAATACAGAAAGACCATAACAAAGGTTCTAATATTATCATATTTGATAGAAGCATTTTAGTTTAAATGCAGGAAACAGATATATCTTTTGCACAAACATAAGGACTTATAATACATTTAAATTAGTTTAAAATAGAAAACTAATAATCTCCCACCCTCAGCAATGAACTGATGAACAGCAATGTTACCATAAACCTTACTTACCACAGTATAATCTTTCCATATAGATTCGCTAGCACTAATTATTTCCTCTGGAATACAGTATTTCATAAGATTTTATAATTCTCAACATCCAAATGCTTAGTTGGTGTTTAGTATTTTCCCCAGATTTATAAAGCAAATAGTGTGGTATCCTTTCCTCATGAGCTCATCATGATATTCACTGAAGTCGGTGGAGTCTCTTTTGTCTCCTTTCACTCAAAGTCAGGCAGAGCAAACAAAAGACATTCATCGTTAAATCCATTAGCTTCAGCTGACAAGACAACTCTAGGTTGCCAGATGGGCAAACGTATTTGCTAAATCTGGCAGCAGCCACAATAAATCGTAAAAGAAGAACAGCCATAGAGATCAGCTTTTTTAATTGCTTACTCTAATGTTTTAGTGTAAAGGTCATCTCACCATTCTATTTGCTTGGAACATCAACACCAACTCCTTTCATTCACTATTTAATCAAGATAGACTGTATAGCGAGTATCCCCAATGCAGATTTTCCTTCCCTTTCCATTTTTGGGGCAAGGGGGAAGGAAGTAACACATAAGAAATCTAATTTTCTTTAGAGAAAGGCAATCTCCATTCCTTATCCAACTAACTTAAATTCAGAAATTACTGAATCTCACAATGTGAAAAACAAAGCAAAAGAAAAAAGAAAAAGAAATGTGAGTCACATCAATAATGGAGAACAACAACATACTAATAATTTAGAAGTGAAGTACACCAATGATAAGCCAGTGACAATGAAGGCATGTAAAGCACTTAAAAAAGAAGCAATAAATACCCTGTTTTAAGATTTAATTATGATCAAATGTATATTATGTTGATTGCACCAGAAGTTTTAATAATTAGCACCATGCTAGAAATTGTGCATAAATATTACTATCTAGAATCAATTATATTGACTACCTTATCTATAGTTTAACTCTCCCATTGGAAAGGCTGCCTCCACTTTCTGCCAACAGACTAAGCACATGTAGGATAACAGAAAACTGACACTGATCACCAAGATATGGGTCTACCGGATGTTCATTTTGAGCAGGCTGCTGTATATGGTGGCAAGACCTGGATCACCTACCGCAGGCATGAGAAGACTGAACACCTTATATACCCCTTTGTTGTATTTTTAGTATCAAGAGAGAAATCAAAATTCCTGAAACAGAAGTACTTGAGAAAGCAAAACTGCAATATCTAATCACTGTTCTCAAACACAGACTGTTAGCTTGGTCATCTGCATCAGATGGGTGATGGAGGCATTCCAGAGAATCTCTGTATGGACAACCTGAAGATGCTCCAAAGTCACTGAGCCAACCTGGGCTCAAGGACGTTTGCAAGAGGGACATGAAAACTTTCAAAATTTTGACACTGCGAGCTGGGAAGATGCAGATAAGAAAAGGCTGCACTGGAGGGCTGCGCTGCGCCAGGGAGCTATAGAGACTAAAGAGGTGATTGAGAGAGAGGAATGTGAAGAGAGTGAAGAGGAAAGTGCTACAGGCCTCAAGCACTGGTAGTGCGTTGGCTTCATCTTCTGGCCCTGCGCCTTATGCCTGCAAAGAATCCTGTGGCAGGATTGCTGCTTCTACAGAACCAGACTAACACGGCTACCCCTCTGATACTTATGCCTGCATTATCTGTGGCAATGACTGTCCCTCAAGAACTGGACTTTTTAGCATTCATGATACTACAAGAATGACATGCAGTAACTTAAATGCTTTGGTGCTTACACAGTCGTTTTTTGAGCTGGATGGTTGCCATATGAAAGACTAAATTACTCAAGACAGCGACAATGTCTTCCACTCTTTTTGACAGTCAAAGTACATTGACAATTTAATTATTTTAAACTCTGTGGAATCATTGAATTGAATATCTAATACAGGGATTGGCAACCTTTGGCCCGCGGCCCACCAGGGTAAGCACCCTGGCAGGCCAGGCCGGTTTGATTACCTTCCGCGTCCGCAGGTTCAGCCGACTGCAGCTCCCACTGGCCGCGGTTCGCTGCTCCAGGCCAATGGGAGTGGCAGGAAGCGGCGTGGGCAGAGGGATGTGCTGGCCGCCACTTCTCGCCACCCTCGTTGGCCTGGAGCAGCAAACCGCGGCCAATGGGAGCCGCGATTGGCCAAACCTGCGGACGCAGCAGATAAATAAACCGGCCCAGCCCACCAGGGTGCTTAACCTGGCGGGCCATGTGCCAAAGGTTGCCAATACCTGATCTAATACATTGTCATTTTGTTTACCTGGAGCATCTGCAGGCATGGAGCCCCTCAGCACTCTGTGACTGCGGTTCGCCGTTCCCAGCCAACAGGAGCTGGCTGGGAATGGCGAACCGTGGCCACAGGGAGATGAGGGGCTCCATGCCTGCAGACACTCCAAGTAAACAAAACGTCCCAACCCACCTGCAGCTTACCCTGACAGGCCAGGACCCAAAGTTTTCCAACCCCTGAAATATAGGGTCGGCTTATGAAAGGGTTTTTGCTATTTTTACCTATCCATTTTTGGGGGTCAGCTTATAAACAAACAGGCTAATGAACGAGTATATATGGTAAATTAAACTGTAAAACAAAATAATCTGAATCACATTTTAGCTTTAATTAGATTGGTTTTGGATTATTAATGCAAAAAGATTTTAAATACACACTTTTCAGCGCAAGGTGGTTCAAATATATTCAAAATTGTGTGTGAAGATAAAAATACTTGAAAGAGTTAAGATACTGAGGCATAAAATCTAGCTATTGCATAAGCATAGTAATACTTCAGGTGCTTTTCAGTACATACACTTACTGTTAATATGCAGCACAGGCTATACATTACACAGTTCTTTTATTTAAACTTTTTCTATACCTATTCCACTGGTGTTGTTAAACTCTATTTTTCAGTCTGCAGGCTGAGTTCTTGACAGTATGAAGCCAATGCAATTTCAGATTACATATGCTAAAGACATCACATCATGGAATTGGTGTTAAATAATAGAGTTAAGCAGTTCCTCTCTATACTGGTCTGCTCCAACACCACCTGGGAAAATACACTGAATTTTAGCTACTTAGTCTTTAGAAACATACAAACTGGAGGAAGCTCAGAGAACAAAAAATAAGTATGTACAGTTCTGTAAGAGACAGTGACTTCTCTTTCCTATCTTTCTTCCCCAAAGAGCAAGCTTTTGCTAGGGTGCCAGTTCATCTCCTTTCCCTCAACTTCAGTGTCATACCTCTGGTTGGGGGTCACAATATTCCATGAGACTAATGGGTATCCATGGCCCGGTTCTTTCTCCCCTCTCCACAGCCATGAAACAGGTTGATAAGGAAATCCTGTAGCTGCTCATGTTAAAGGGATTGGGTGTGGGTAGGAGACAGCTTATTACCAGCTGCCAGGACACACTTCTACCACTTTCCAGAACTGACTTCCTGCCAGCAGGGGTGAAAGTAATTTACAGGATTTACCAGTACTGCCGGAGTCCTGAGGGGGGCGAGGCCTCATCCGGAAGAGGCGTGGCCTCTCAAGATTTAAAGGCTGGGGAACCAGCTGTGGCTGGGAGACCCAGAGCCTTTAAATCAACCAGGGGCTCCCAGCTGCAGAGGTGGCTGGGAGCCTCCCAGGGCTCAGGGGCAAATTAAAGGGCCCGGTGCTCCGGCCGCCAGGGGGAACCCTGAGCTTTGCGGGGCTGGGGCAGGGATTTAAAGGGCCCAGAGCTCCTGCCGCTGAGGGAAGCCTGGAGCCCTTTAAATCCTGGCCCCAGCCTGGCCGCCAGAGCCGTGGCCGGGATTCAAAGGGCTCTCCCTTTAAATCCCCGCCCCAGCCCAGCCGCCGGAGCTGCAGCCGGGATTCAAAGGGCTCTGGGCTGCCCGCAGCGGCGGGGATATCACAACCATGATCCTCTGCTGGGGAGGGAATGGGATAGATTTGAACTTGGAAATGGTTCCTGATTTTGATTGTGTTTAGGAGATCCCCTCATCCCAGGGGCAGAAAAGACCTGCCCCTGCCATGGTCAAACACACCCTCCCCTCAACCCCCTCTCCCCAGCTACTGTGAGTGAAATTAACAAGGATGCCAGAAACCTAGCCCTGGGGGCTGAAACATCAGAGAACAGCTAAGTTTAAACTATTCTTATGCAGGGAGCAGGCTTCTCTCTCCCTCCCTCAGTCAGTCTCCTTTTCTTACCGGCCCTCGGCCCTCCGTACCGGCCCGTACCAGCTTACTTTCACCTCTGCCTGCCAGACCATATCTCCCTCCTTGCATGGCCATAGAGGCATGTCCTCTGGCAGTGTTCAGGAGATGCCATCTGAGGTTGAGAACATATTCCCATCCTTAGCCATTCTATTATATCATGGCAACTTCAGATCTCATACCACAGAATGATCAAAATAGATAATGCTACTCCTTTTTAGATCCCAGATCTGGAATGAGACCTCAGATAGAGTGTGACTCCATTACTATTATAGTTTTTATCCTGTTGAAGGGTGCAACAGGCACCTTACAGAACACATAACACAGAGAAAGCCCGTGTCCCAGGGAGTTTATAATCTAGGTACTAGGATTTAAGAACATTTTGGGACAAATTTGTAAGTCACCACAGAGAAGCTGATACGTTCTTTTCGATTATCTCAGTTATCATAAGAGAAAAATTTCCGTTTTTTGCGACAGATGCAGAATAGAAAAAAAAAAGATGTATTTTCACATCTGTTTGTAGACATTAGATAATATCAACAAGGTTAATAATAATAGAGGTGACACGGGGGAAGAGAGGAGGAGTACACAGGGTCACATGCCCCCCCAAATTTCTGGAGCCACTTCTTGCCAGGACTCCCAGCAGCAAGGAGGCAGCAGCTCCCCCTGGTGGCAGCACTCACTGTGTATCTGTGTAGCATGGGGAGGGAGGAAACAGCAGAGCGGCTGGCTGCAGGCTGAGCTCTCCTCTGCCCTCCGCTACATGGGGTTGCTTCACCTGCCCTGCTGCCGGAGAGTCAGTGTTTCCTGCTGCCTGCTTTGCAGACAGCCCACTGAGGTGAGTCAGGGGACATCTAAGAGATCAGGAAGAGGAGCTGCAACGTGGTGCTCAGTGCCAGGCAGCTCAGATGGAGCTCCACTCAGGCAGAGAGTCCCAGGAGCGAGTGAAAGGAGCAGACTGGGAGGGCGGAGAGTAAGAACGCCAATGTGCCCATCAAGGAGAAAACAATTTGGAGGTATCATATTCCCCCCCTCCAACAAAAACTGACTGGTAATTCTCCAACTTCTTGTTAACTGAGACAATCCAGCCTGAAGCACCATCCCACCCTGTCACCACCCGCTGCGATGGCACATGGAGGACTGTGCATCCCACCTGTGTTGTCCTTGTGTTGGTCTTGTTTTGAACACTCGCTAAACTGACTGGGGCTAGCTCAGGCAAGGAGGGATCAGGCCCAGCTCCAGGCACCAGCGCAGCAAGCGAGTGCCTGGGGCGGCCAACGGAAAGGGGTGGCACATCCGGCTCTTCGGCGGCGGGTCCCTCAGTCCCTCTCAGAGGGAAGGATCTGCCCGACAAACTGCCGCCAAAGAATGAAGCGGTGACGGTAGAGCTGCCACCGATCGCGGTCTCTCCCCCCACCCTCCCTGCTTGGGGTGGCAAAAACACTGGAGCTGGCCCTGGGAGGGATGCCTGAAAGCTATACAGCCACAGAACAGAGAGTAGGGGGAGGAGGAGGTAGTTGCTAATGTATGTTGTCTACATAGATATCAAGTTTCAGGGGGTAGAGCAGAGGCAACATGTGCAGTGGTCATGTGCCCCCACAGAACCTTTCAACTGTGCTCTCCCCCACTATCCATAGTTATATATCACCACTGAATATACAGCTGTGAAACTCTAAAGTCTGCACTGTAATTGAACAATGTTCAAAATTCATTACAAACTACAGTTCTGAAGTTATGCATACGGTACTCATAGCAATATAGCATCTGACAAAGTGAGTATTCACCCACGAAAGCTTATGCTCCAATACGTCTGTTAGTCTATAAGGTGCCATAGGACTCTTTGTCACTCATAGCAATATGACTCATTCATTAAGGCACCTTTCCAAAAGAGTAATATGCCAGAACTCCTAAGTTTTAACTTTCTATAACCTGACCACCACCAAGAAGATCTATTTCTGAAATGCTTGCAGAAATATATTACCATTTTTCGCTATTTAATGAAAGTAGTGCATAGTAAGACAGGTAAAAAAAAACAAAAAATGTCACAAAAAATATAATTGGCCTTAATGGTATCAATTCATTTACTTTTGCTGTATTGAGGCTTTCAAGATTCAACCTCTGCAGGAGCTACTTCCCCCACCTACACTGCTTCTAAAGAAAGTAAATATTATCATTTCATAATTAAAAAACTGGTTTCTGTGACTCAGATTCCATTTGGTACAGACTGATGATGTACATCTTATCTGGTCAGGAGAATGGAGCCAACAGACTGTTTTGAAACCCTTAGGCCAACATGGCTCTTTCTTTTAGTCAGTTTCTCAGATGACATTTTCCAGATAAAAAGAGAACAGACAAGTAATCTCCATTCTACCCTGCAGAGAACTTAAAGACAACATACTGTGATCAGTGTGCCCAATCAGCTGATCTAAGTCAAAGACAAAATTTCCAGCTAAGAAATAGTTCTTTCCAGATCAGATACGAACAGCAGTCCTCCACCAAATCAAGTTTATGGTATGTCTATAAATCTTACATCATGACAAGAGATCAGAGATTTTTTTTTTAAGACAACATTTGCCTAACACATCAAAACATAAGGTTTAAACTAAAAGCAAGCAGCCATCGTATTACCAAGGCAGATCTCAGGTTAAGAATAAAACAAGAACACGTAGCCCATAGACCATTATTTTCATTTTGCAAACAATTTTAAAACGTTAACTAATTCAACCTTAGAAAATTTCTGTCATGAAAATTTAGTCTCCAGCATAAAAATCCTGACATCCATCCCTACCAGAAAAATAGAATAATAAAATTCAACTCCCCCATCAAAAAAGTTACTTGACCCAACTGAGAAAAATTATGCAAAAGTGAACTAATTAATGCCTTTCAAGAAATTATATAACAGTCTTACTTCTGAATGGACAACAGCGTTAATTAACAGAGGTGCAGTGATGCTTTTGGTGAAATGCTTCAATAAACTGAAGTCCAATCATTGGTGTCATTGGGAGAGTGCTGCAGTTGTTGACAGAAAATGTAGAATTTCTTTAAAACATTTTTAAATATAAGTGTAAACAAGTTCATTCTCACTGCTCTCATGTCATCAACTTGTTCCCAGTGTTAGAGGCACCAGCTTGTTCTTATTTTCCCATCATATTTGCACAGAAAAAGTAATAGTAAAAGTAAAAGATTTTAGGCATCTATGCTACAACCTTGTTTTCAATTTGTAAAGTTAGTTAATGTAGAGACCAGTATATATGGATAATTAAAACAAAACAAAAATTAATTCAAAAACCAATCCTGATTCTCTGTCACTGCAACCAGCAGACTTTCAAGTTCAAACTAGGAAAGCAATTTACCTCGTAAATGTCTACATTAGCTTCAGACTTTAAAACAGCAAATTTAAAAATCAGCAACACAAAAATCAATATCTAATTTGCAGTCAGTATATAGTCTGCTCAACCTGGGGTGGGGGGTTATTAGAGATTTAATAACAATATTTTGTAAAGTGTGCTACACTACAGCAAAACCACTGAGTCAAAGTTTTATTGCCAGTTACACAAATGTATTCCTCCAGAAATCTTTTAGTATTCATGGGCTATGAACACACTTGTATTATAAAAGGTATTTTTACATAAATCCAATTAATTAAATATATAAAAAAGGAATACATTCAATATACATACTAATACATACCACTATTTGCACAATTCAAAAACCCAAAAACCTGCATTTTTCCACTGTGAAAAAGGCACCCCTGAAAGGAAAGTATGTTCGGGATGGTTTCCTTGTCCCTGGACTGCTCACATCTGTCTCTGCCTCCTTCCCTCAATTCTCTAAACACCACAGAGCTCTCAAATTTCTTACCAGGCAAATCAAAACATGTCCTCACTCCAAAAAACATTTTACGCAACTTTAATGATAAGAGGCAATACGATGAATTTAATAAAAAAACAAAAAACAAAAAAAACCTTACTAACGGAACTGTTTTAAGCTTTCATTAACAGGCTCCTTATTCTCAAGAGACCAAACCACATATGCAGGTATTAGTTGCTCAGGAGTAAAAAAAAAGATTAATTAAAAAGTTGAAGTCTGTTAGATTCCTGCATCACTGCATTTCAGACAAGGGTCACTTTGGTAAAAACGAGGACTTATATCATTTGTGGAAGCAACAAATGAATTCTCTAATTCAGCGCTTCTCAACCAGGGGTAAGTGTACCCCTGGGGTTACGTAGAGGTCTTCCACAGGATACATCAACTCATCTAGATATTTGCCTAGATTTATAACAGGCTACATAAAAAGCACTAGCGTAGTCAGTACAAACTAAAATTTCATACAGACTTATTTACAGTAATAGTGTGCTGTGACACTTTTGTATTTTTATGTCTGATTTTGTAAGCAAGTAGTTTTTAAGTGAGGTGAAACTTGGGGTATACAAGACAAATCAGACTCCTGAAAAGGGTACAGTAGACTGGAAAGGTTGAGAACCAGTCTAGTTCATGCTCTTATTCAGTTCCCTGAAGTTTGCAGAATGCCTCTTATTATAGTTTTCACCATAATAAAAACGTTTGTTAAGGTTAATTCAGGACTTTCATTATAACCCTGTTTTCACATACAAGTTTCCGAAAATTTCACCTCTGAGTGTCTTCCATTTTTATTTGCAGCGCTGTTGGTCCCAGGCTGTGTTAACTACTAACTGTGCTAAACCACTTGTCCTACTATGTATTTAGCTGTGGCACTTGGAGTACCTTTCCCAGACCTGAAGAAGAGCTCAGTGTAGCTCAAAAGCTTCTCTCTTTCAACAAAATAAGTTGGTCCAATAAAAGATATTACTTCACCCACCTTGTCTCACTTTTGTGAGTGTAATTTTCCATGGGGGTGGGGGAGTGTCTCAGCTGAGATGTGATTTTTAGGTTTGAGTTAAACCCTTTCAGTATTTTTCTAGTTATGCATAAGTGAAACCTTCCCCCAGCCCCCATTTTGAAACTTAGGTCACAGTAAAGTATCAAAGATATTCTTTTGCTCACATAACACAGGTGAACTTTAATAACGTGAAATTGTCATGTTAGGGCTTGTCTACACCACGCAGCTTTTAGCGACAAGGCTGTGTCGACACCGGGTAAATGCTCTTTGTCGGTACTTTGTTGGCACTTTTGCCAACAAAATACTTCCAGCCCTGCGAGTGGCATTAGCTTTGTAAGCAGGAGAGCACTCCTGCCGACAAAACTGCGTTCACACTGCCACTTGCCTCAGCAAAACTTTTGTCTTTTTTGTGGGGGGAGGAGAGGAAGGGGGGGGGCTTTAAGTACCTGTGAAAGACAAAAGTTTTGTCGACAACTTTACAGTGTAGACATACCCTTAGCTAGTCCTTACTAAGGGCATTCTCCTTGGCATTAATTGTAAAACTCAAACCTAACACTTCTGTATTTTCCCCATTACTTAAAAAAACACCACACACACAAAACTTGCATTAACAAAACATTAAGACTGGAAGTCAAGAAACAAAAAAGAATTTATCAGAATTTATCAGAGTAATTAAACTTTGCCAATTTTGCATATTTCCATTTCTATGCTGCTTTTTGAATGTGTTGTGGGAGGATCTGGGTTTTTTTAAAATTGCATTTATTTATTTTAGGCCTGCTATGCTATGTGTGTTTGTTACTGAAAGCAAGGACAAAGAATTATGCTTTCCTTGTATTTGAATTGGAAAGTAGTGATATTTTAGTCATGAAATGCCAAAGTAAGGATTGTGTTCTAAAATGGCCTTAAAGTGGAGTATAAATTCCTTTCTCCTCTAAAAATAGGTGGTTAATTGGTGTGAAATTTCACAGCAAACATTTTTATGCCCTTTGAATTTGCTGTGTAATTTTTGTTTCGTTTCTCTTCATTATTTAATAATAGGAAATCTCTGAACTTGAGCTTAGACTGACACAAAGAAGTAAACAGCAGGCAAGGGTAACCCTATCTTGAACATCAAAGGTCCTTTGTGGTATATTTGGGGATGCCAAGAGACACCCTCTCTTCCTTCACATAGGAAGTAAACTGACAGAGTTTGCTTCACGAAAAAAGGATCTCAGCCAGGCTTGGCTGAAAATCCTGAAGAGAACTTTGGGTAAGGTAATTTTTAGACAGGAGGATAACTTGTTAGTTAAGTTTAGGCTTTAGAATGTGTGTTATGATGTTGTTTCATATGTAACCACTTGTTCCCATCTCTCACACTTCTTTTTTATTTGAATCTCTATTTTTTCTTAAATAAATTTCCTTTTGTTTTGTAACTGAACTGAAATGCTGGGCATAATACTGTAGCAGTGGTCTAAGATGCAGCTGGTTAACTGAAGTACACTATTCCTTTGGGAACAGAGGATATGGGATCTCTGTAGGTACCCAGTGATTTGGGGCTAGATACCACAGGGGCCACTTTGAAGGGACTCGATGGCAGAGTTGCATCTGTTGTCAACCTGCAAGACAAAAACAGGACTACTGTAGCCCAGAGAAGAGTGCTTGAGTGGGTGACATGATGGTTGTGTTAGGGAGCTCATACCCAGCTAGTATAGACAAGTCCTCCCTCACACTGGGGGCAGGTGGGAAGAAGGTGACTCACTGCCCTGGATGTCCCAAGAACTGTCTCACAGTTGCAACGGGGAGTTCTCTTGCTTTAGGATTATTTCTGGTCATTATGCAAGATATAGCTGAAAATGTATGTGCTGTGCACACAAAACTATATCTACTATATATCACACAGAGCAACACTAACTCTGGCCCCTTCTTCTCCCTCTAGGAATGCTAGCCTTCCACTGCCCTCCTTAATAAAGGGTGTTGTGCAGCAGGATGGTTAAACTACCATCTCCTAACACAACCAACTACTACTGTTGGGGGGGAAGTCTGCTGAGTGGGTGAAAATAAAACAGAATTAAGATTGAAATGCATAGTCTGTGTACAGTAGTTACAGTAATGCTAAGATATATGCTTGTGAGTAGAGAAGCAGAGGGTGTGTATTGTTAGATGGCTTAGAAACTCAAAAAATTAAGGAAATGAGAAGTTAACAGGCATGTTAGTGTAGCAACCCTCATGGCTTCACAAAAAATTCTAATTTATTAATATTAAATATACATGGCAGGTAACTTTTGAAGTGACTAGGTTCAGTTTATGCAGTGGTATTGTAGTCATGTTGTGCCCAGTATATTAGAGAGACAAGGTGCACCAACTACTGTTGGTGAGAGAGAGACAAACTTTCAAGATTACACAGAGTTTATCATTCATTCCACACCATTCATGATTTGAATAGACCTCTATCACAATCCCCTTCAGTCATCTCTTTTCTAAGATGAAAAGTCTTTTAATCTCTCCTTATATGGAAGCTGTTCCATACCCCTAATCATTTTTGTTCCCCTTCCCCGTACCTTTTCCAATTCAAATATAATTTTTCTTAAACGGGATGACAGGAATGGCACAGAGTATTCAAGGTGTGGGAGTTCCATGGATTTATATAGTGGCATGAGATTTTTTCTGTCTTACTATCTATCTATTTCCTAATGGTTTCTAACACTGTTAGCTTTTTTGCCTGCCACTTATCATTGAACATATGTTTTCAGAGAACTATCCACAATGACTCCAAGTTATCTTTCATGAGTGGTAACAGCTAATTTAGACTCCATCATTTTATATGTATAGTTGGGATTATGTTTTCTAATATACACAACTTTGCATTTGTCAACACTGAATTTCATCTGCCATTTTGTTGCCCAGTCACCCAGTTTTGTGAGATCCCTTTGTAACTCTTCACAGTCAGCTTTGGACTTAACTACCTTGAGTAGATTTGTATTGTCTGAACACTTTGCCACCTCACCGTTTACCCCTTTTTCTAGATCATTTATGAATATGCTGAACAGAACTGGTCCCTGTACAGAGCCTTGGAGGACACCACTATTTACCTCTCTCCACTGTGAAAACAGATAATTTATGCCTACCCTTTATTTCCCATCTTTTAATCACTTACTGATCCACGAGAGGATCTTCCCACTTATCCCATGACTGTGTTATTTGTTTAAGAACCTATGGTGAGGGACCTTGTCAAAGGCTTTCTGAAAGTCCAAGTACACTGTATCCACTGGATTACCCTTGTCTATATGTTTGATGACACACTCGAACAATTCTATAGGTTGGTGATGCATGATTTCCCTTTATAAAAGCCATGTTGACTCTTCCCCAACATGTCGTTCTTCTGATACAGTAACTTCTCACTTAACATTGTAGTTATGTTCCTGAAAAATGCGACTTTAAGCGAAACGATGTTAAGCGGATCCAATTTCCCCATAAGAATTAATGTAAATGAGGGGGTTAAGTTTCACGGAAATTTTTTTCACCAGACAATATACACACACACACACAAAAAATATATATAAGTTTTAAACAAACAATTTAATACTGGTACACAGTGATGATGATTGTGAATCTTGGTTGAGGTGGAGGAGTCAGAGGGTGGGATATTTCCCAGCGAATGCCTTGGGGGGAGGAATAGCTCAGTGGTTTGAGCATTGGCCTGCTAAACCCAGGGTTGTGAGTTCAATCCTTGAGGGGGCCAGTTAGGGATCTGGGGCAAAAATTGGTCCTGCTAGTGAAGGCAGGGGGCTGGACTCGATGACCTTTCAAGGTCCCTTCCAGTTCTAGGAGATTGGTATATCTCCAATTATTACCTTTACTATCTATTACTCCTAAATGATGAACTAGCAATTGGCTGCTCTCACACTCTACAAGGCAGCAGGAGGGGAGACAGATCACAGACAGAGACACACTGCGTATGAGAGAGAGAGATGAGCATTTCCCCTTTAAGTACAGACCCTACTCTTAAGTACACTGCCTTGTTAATTAGATCAACTTGCTGAGACCACAGCTGCTGCCAGCAAGCTCCCTCGGACCTAAGCCCTGTCATGTGTCCCTCCTGCTCTATGGAAGATGGGGTAAGTGGGGAGCAGGGGGGAGAGGGACACCCTGACAGCATCCCTCTTCCTCTTCTCCCCCACACACAGCAAGCAGGAATCTCGGGGAGCAGCTCCAAGGCAGAGGACAGGCGCAGCACATGGCAGTGGGGGGAGGGACAGCTGAACTGCTGGCAACTGATAGCCTGCAGGGCAGCTGCTGCACAGGGAACTTAGGGGAGAGGGGAGCTGATAGGAGGGCTGCCGGTCCACCCTGGTTCCAAGCCCCCACCAGCTAGCTGCAACAGTCTGCTCTTCCTGCAAGCAGTGGACAAAGCAGGCGGCTGCCAAACGACATTAGAAGGGAGCATTGCAGAACTTTAAACCAGCATGTTCCCTAATTGATCATAGAATCTCAGGGTTGGAAGGGACCTCAGGAGGTCATCCAGTCCAACCCCCTGCTCAAAGCTGGACCAAACCCAACTAAATCATCCCAGCCAGGGCTTTGTCAAGCCTGACCTTAAAAACCTCTAAGGAAGGAAATTCCACCACCTCCCTAGGTAACCCATTCCAGTGCTTCACCACCCTACTAGTGAAAAAGTTTTTCCTAATATCCAACCTAAACCTCCCCCTCTGCAACTTGAGACCATTACTCCTTGTTTTGTCATCTTCTACCACTGAGAACAGTCTAGATCCATCCTCTTTGGAACCCCCTTTCAGGTAGCTGAAAGCAGCTATCAAATCCCCCCTCATTCTTCTCTTCTGCAGGCTAAACAATCCCAGTTCCCTCAGCCTCTCCTCATAAGTCATGTGTTCCACCCCCCTAATCATTTTTGTTGCCCTCCGCCGGACTCTCTCCAATTTATCCACATCCTTCTTGTAGTGTGGGGCCCAAAACTGGACACAGTACTCCAGATGAGGCCTCACCAGTGCTGAATAGAGGGGAATGATCACATCCCTCGATCTGCTGGAAATGCCCCTACTTATACAACCCAAAATGCTGTTAGCCTTCTTGGCAACAAGGGCACACTGTTGACTCATATTCAGCTTTTCGTCCACCGTAACCCCTAGGTCCTTTTCTGCAGAACTGCTGCCCAGCCATTCGGTCCCTAGTCTGTAGCAGTGCATGGGATTCTTCCGTCCTAAGTGCAGGACTCTGCACTTGTCCTTGTTGAACCTCATCATATTTCTTTTGGCCCAATCCTCTAATTTGTCTAGGTCCCTCTGTATCCTAGCCCTACCCTCCAGTGTATCAACCACTTCTCCCAGTTTAGTGTCATCTGCAAACTTGCTAAGGGTGCAGTCCACACCATCCTCCAGATCGTTAATGAAGATATTGAATAAAACCGGCCCCAGCACCGACCCTTGGGGCACTCCACTTGATACCGGCTGCCAACTAGACATGGAACCATTGATCACTACCCGTTGAGCCCGACCATCTAGCCAGTTTTCTATCCACCTTACCGTCCATTCATCCAGCCCAGACTTCTTTAACTTGCTGGCAAGAATACTGTGGGAGACTATCAAAAGCTTTGCTAAAGTCCAGAAATAGCACATCCACTGCTTTCCCCTCATCCACAGAGCCGGTTATCTCATCATAGAAGGCAATTAGGTTAGTCAGGCATGACTTGCCCTTGGTGAATCCATGCTGACTGTTCCTGATCACTTTCCCCTCCTTTAAGTGGTTCAGAATTGATTCCTTGAGGACCTGTTCCATGATTTTTCCAGGGACTGAGGTGAGACTGACTGGCCTGTAGTTCCCTGGATCTTCCTTCTTCCCTTTTTTAAAGATGGGCACTACATTAGCCTTTTTCCAGTCATCCGGGACCTTCCCCGATCGCCATGATTTTTCAAAGATAATGGCCAATGGCTCTGCAATCTCATCGGCCAACTCCTTTAGCACCCTCGGATGCAGCGCATCCGGCCCCATGGACTTGTGCTCGTCCAGCTTTTCTAAATAGTCCCGAACTACTTCTTTCTCCACAGAGAGCTGGTCACCTCCTCCCCATACCGTGCTGTCTGGGAGCTGACCTTGTCTGTGAAGACAGAGGCAAAAAAAGCATTGAGTACACTAGCTTTCTCCACATCCTCTGTCACTAGGTTCCCTCCCTCATTCAGCAAGGGGCCCACACTTTCCTTGACTTTCTTCTTGTTGCTAACATATCTGAAGAAATCCTTCTTGTTACTCCTAACATCTCCGGCTAGCTGCAACTCCAAGCGTGATTTGGCCTTCCTAATTTCACTCCTGCGTGCCTGAGCAATACTTTTATACTCCTGCCTGGTTATTTGTCCAGTCTTCCACTTCTTGTAAGCTGTTTTTTTTGTGTTTAAGACGAGCAAGGATTTCACTGTTAAGCCAAGCTGGTCGCCTGCCATATTTACTTTTCTTCCTACACATCGGGATGGTTTGTTCCTGCAACCTCAATAAGGTTTCTTTAAAATACAGCCAGCTTCCCTTGACTCCTTTCCCCGTCATGTTATTCACCCAGGGGACCTTGCCCATCAGTTCCCTGAGGGAGTCGAAGTCTGCTTTTCTGAAGTCCAGGGTCTCTGTTCTACTGCTCTCCTTTCTTCCTTGTATCAGGATCCTGAACTCGACCATCTCATGGTCACTGCCTCCCAAGTTCCCATCCACTATTGCTTCCTCTACTATTTCTTCCCTGTTTGTGAGCAGCAGGTCAAGAAGAGCTTTTCCCCTAGTTGGTTCCTCCAGCACTTGCACCAGGAAATTGTCCCCTACACTTTCCAGAAACTTCCTGGATTGCCTGTGCACTGCTGTATTGCTCTCCCAGCAGATATCAGGGTGATTAAAGTCACCCATGAGAACCAGGGCCTGTGATCTAGCAACTTCTGTTAGTTGCTGGAAGAAAGCCTCGTCCACCTCATCCCCCTGGTCCGGTGGTCTGTAGCAGACTCCCACTACGACATCACCCTTGTTGTTCATACTTCTAAATTTAATCCAGAGACTCTCAGGTTTTTCTGCAGTTTCATACTGGAGCTCTGAGCAGTCATACTGCTCTCTTACATACAACGCAACTCCCCCACCTTTTCTGCCCTGCCTGTCCTTCCTGAACAGTTTATATCCATCCATGACAGTACTCCAATCATGTGAGTTATCCCACCAAGTCTCTGTTATTCCAATTACATCATAATTCCTTGACTGTGCCAGGACTTCTAGTTCTCCCTGCTTGTTCCCCAGGCTTCTTGCATTTGTGTATAGGCACTTAAGATAAGTCGCTGATTGTCCTGCTTTCTCGGTCTGAGACAGGAGTCCTCCCCTCTTGCAGTCTCCTGCTTGTGCTTCCTCCCAGAATCCCACTTCCCCACTTACCCCTCGGGGCTTTGGTCTCCTTCCCCCGGTGAACCTAGTTTAAAGCCCTCCTCACTAGGTTAGCCAGCCTGCTTGCAAAGATGCTCTTCCCTCTCTTCGTGAGGTGGAGCCCGTCTCTGCCTAGCAATCCTTCTTCTTGGAAGACCATCCCATGGTCAAAGAATCCAAACCCTTCTCTCCGACACCATCTGCGTAGCCATTCGTTGATTTCCACGATTCGACGGTCTCTACCCTGGCCTTTTCCTGCCACAGGGAGGATAGACGAGAACACCACTTGCGCCTCAAACTCCTTTATCCTTCTTCCCAGAGCCACGTAGTCTGCAGTGATGCGCTCAAGGTCATTCTTGGCAGTATCATTGGTGCCCACGTGGAGAAGCAGGAAGGGGTAGCGATCCGAGGGCTTGATGAGTCTCGGCAGTCTCTCCGTCACATCGTGAATCCTAGCCCCTGGCAAGCAGCACACCTCTCGGTTTTCCCGGTCAGGGCGGCAGATAGATGACTCAGCAACGTAACAACAAAACGTTAACCGGGACAACTTTAAGTGAGGAATTACTGTATTCTGTTCTTTACTATAGTTTCAACTACTTTGCCTGGTTATGAAGTTAGGTTTACCAGCCTATAATTGCTATCCTCCAGTCATCTGGTACAGAGGCTGTAGCATAGAGCGCCTCTGTGACTACCCAATACTTCACTGCCTGGCCAGTTCATGTGATTCCACAGTCACAGATACACACCAGGCTGTTACTCTTTCACCATGTATGTATTATTCTTTCATTACCAAGTTTACTGCAGGCTTACAAAAAGAGGAGGTTTCCCCACAGCCTTCACTCCTCAGCCCAATCTCACCCTCTGAGCTTCCCGTGCTTCCTGTTCCTTCCACTTATATCCACCCAATTACATCATTAGCCCAGTGATTAACATCCACATGCTCATCATTCCCCAATAACTGCCTCCAGCTGGGCCTGCAGCCTTCTTCAGGCTGCAGTAATGTCATTGAGAAGGGTGCTGCTCAAAGTGACCTGTCACAGGTTGATTTAAGTGGTAGGTTACATATCAAAGTTAGTAGTTCTGGAATTTCGTATTTGAATTCTTTTAGAACTCTTGGGTGAATACTATCTGGTCCTGGTGACTTATTAACCTTAAATTAGTCAATTTGTTTCAAAACCTCCTGTGTTTGACACCTCAACCTGGGACAGATACTCAGATTTGTTACGTAAAAAGAACGGCTCAGGTGTGGGAATCTTCTTCACATCTTCTGCAATGAAGACCAGTACAAAGAATCCATTTAGGTTTACAGCAACCACCTGGTCTCCCCCTGAGAGCTTCTTTAGCACATCAAACATCCAGCGGCCCCACTGATTTTTGGGCATATTTCCAGCTTCTGATGTACTTAAAAACAAATTACTGTTAGTTTGTGTCTTTTGCTAGTTGCTCTTCAAATTCTTTTTTGGCCTGCCTAATAATACTTTTACACGTGACTTACCAGAATTTATGCTCCTTTCTATTTTGCTCAGTGGAA
Source organism: Mauremys mutica (assembly GCF_020497125.1). Lineage (NCBI taxonomy): Eukaryota > Metazoa > Chordata > Testudines > Geoemydidae > Mauremys > Mauremys mutica. Next base: position 12,638,931 of record NC_059073.1, on the reverse strand, counting down.
TCCGACATCCAATTTTTGAAGGATACCTTTTTGCCTCTAACCACCTCTTTTATTTTGTTGTTTAGCCATAGTGGCATTTTTTGGTTCTCTTGCTGGTTTTATATTTATTTATTTATTTGTGGTATACACATTGCTTAAGCCTTTATTACCGGGGTGGGCAAACGTTTTGGCCCGAGGGCCACATCTGGGTATGAAAATTGTATAGCAAGCGATGAATGCTCACAAAATTGGGGGTTGAGGTGCGGGAAGGGGTTAGGACTCTGGCTGGGGGTGTGAGCTCTGGGTTGGGGCTCAGGGGCTGGGGGTACAGGAGGGTGCTACAGGCTGGGACTGAGGGGTTCGGATGGCAGGTGGGGGATCGGGGCTGGGGCAAAGGGGTGTGGGGAAGGAGGGGGTCAGGGGTGCCGGCACCAGGCGGCGCTTACCTCAAACAGCTCCCAGAAGGAGCAGCATGTCCCCTCTCCGGCTCCTATGCGGTGGCACAGCCAGGCGCCGCCCCACAACTTCCATTGGCCGTGACTCCTGGGTGTGGAGCCCCTCTGGCTGCCCCTACACCGGATGGGGGACATGCCGCTGCTTCCAGCCCCTGACCCCACTCCCCAGCTGGAGCGGGGCAAGCCCCAGACCTTGCTCCCCGGCAGAAGCTCGAGGGCTGGATTAAAACGTCTGGAGGGCCGGATGGGGCCCCCGGACCATAATTTTCCCACCTCTGTTCTATTAGGATGATTTTTAAAAGATTCCAGGCAGTTCACTCTTGTGACTGTTCCTTTTCATTTCCATTTAAGCAGCCTCCTCATTTTTGTGTAGCTCCCCTTTTTGAAGTTAAATGCTACTGTGCTGAGTTTCTTTGGTATTCCCCCCCCCTACAAGGATGTTACATTTCATTACATTATGGTCTCTATTACGGAGCGGTTCCGCTCTATTCACCTCTTGGATCAGACCCTGTGCACCATTTAGGACTAAATCCAGAATTGCCTCCCCCTTCTGGGGTCCAGGACTAGCTGCTCCTAGAAGCAGTCAGTAATGATGTCTAGAAATTTTATCCCTGCATCCCATCATGGGTGACATGTACCCAGTCAATACGCGAATAGTTGAAATCTCCCATTATTATTGGGTTTTCTGTTTTTGTAGCCTCTCTAATTTCCCTGAGCATTTCACAATCACCATCTTAGTCAGGTGGTCAGTAGTATGCTCCTGCTGCTTTACTCTAACCCAGGGTTGTGAGTTCAATCCTTGAGGGGGCCATTTGGGGATTGGTCATGCTTTGAGCAGGGGGTTGGACTAGATGATCTTCTGAGGTCCCTTCCAACCCTAATAATCTATGATTCAAGCATGAAATTTCTATACATGTTCTAACATATTCTACAGTATGCTTTGATTCAAGATTTTTACTATATTTGACACTATGCTTTCTTTCGCATACAGTGCCACTCCCACACCTGTGTGACCCCAAGCACGGCAGGCAGGCTGCCTTCGGCGGCTTGCCTGCGGGAGGTCCCCGGTCCCACGGATTCGGCGGCAGCCTGCGGGAGGTCCACCGAAGCCATGGGACCAGCGGACCCTCCGCAGGCATGCCACCGAAGGCAACCTGCCTGCCGCCCTCGCGGCGACCGGCAGAGTGCCCCCCGTGGCTTGCCGCTCCAGGCACACGCTTGGCGTGCTGGTACTGGAGCCGCCCTTGGCAGGAGCACCTCCTTGTGGGTACTCCACTCCTGTAAGAATCCCTAATCCAGGACAGAACCACAGGGTTTACTCTCCTCCTGACCTCCTCGTCTCTAGCCAACTCCCTTTTCCTCTAGGCAGTGGTTCCAGATCTCCACCCTGCAGCCTTCTTCCTGCTGTCACTTCCTGGCTTTATCATCCTAGCCCAGGTCTTCCCTCTGCTGGGCTTCATCTTCCATTAGTTCTTATCAATCCCTGGCTTCCCTCCAGGTGCAATATATAAGGTTAATTGGTCCTTGCTGTCCCACATGTATCCACTCAGGTCTTGTGTGGGATGGACACCCCATCACAAGCTGACAATTTTTTTTTTAACTCATACAATTAACAAATTAACACTGCCAGCTAAGTCACCAAAAATGAAATGACTATCAAAATTAGCACTGACTTTTCGCATTACAGTTTTTAAAAAGTTAATACATTGATTTTTAATAGCATACAACATTACTATTCATTTTTGTCTCTACTTTTGTATCGTTTTATGAAAAGGTTTCAGTTATGCGGCCCTCGAGCCAATGTCCTACTCCTCATGTGGCCCTCCTGGTGATTTCAGTTTGAGATCCCTGATCTAGATGTCATGAATGGTCTGCATCCTTCGCACCCGGCAAGCATTTCAACATGTGGTTCTCCTGGTAATCACAAACCTAACTATCTATATTTTTAATAATTGAATCCACCATTACTATTACCTGTCTCTCCCTAACAACAGGGCTCCCCTTCCTCTGAGAGGTATCCCTAGTATGAAAGGACAGTATAACAGCATCTGGAAGGAGGGTCCCAACTATGGGATTGTTTCCCTCTGCTAAAGCTTGAAGTTCTCCTTCCTCAAGACTTTCATCCTCCTCAAAGCACAGCAGCTGTCAGACTGGAGGTGGGACCGCCCTACTGTATCTTGGGAAGTCTCCTCTGTGTACCTCTCTGTCTCCCTTACCTCCTCCAGTTCAGCCATTCTTGTTTCAAGAGCCCATGCTCAGTCTCAGAAGGGACATGAATTGCTTGCACCAAGTGCACACATATGCCACCCTCCGAAGGCAGGTAATCTTACATGCTGCATTAGTGCAATAAATTAGATAGCCCCCCACTCTGCTGCTGGACTTCTTCCTGCGTTATTTTTACTCTTGCAGAGGTTTTTGTTGGAAGGGGGCTTTGGGGGGGGGAGGGGTTATTCGCTTAAGTTTAGAGAATGTTTGTTAGGTTTGTCTGGCTCTCATGCCCTCTAAATTCCCTAGCAAAGCAAAACTCCTGTTTGCTGCTCCTAGTTGCTTAGAAGCTGGCTTTTTAAACCTGTTCTCCCTAAATTAGCCCCGCCCCATCACAGCATCCTAAAGGGATTAGAGATCAAAGGTCCAGGATGGCAGGCTAGAGCCTTGTTAGGAATCTCTCAGCCTTGCCTAGCAGGCCACAAGGCTCAGCACACAGTTCCCCAAACAGACCACACTACAAATTTCAATCAAGCTGGCACATGGCAAGCACACAACAACAAATAGACAAACTCACCCCAAGGGTAACAGAGTTGCTCCTCCTTCACACGAAGAACTCCCTCGCAAAGCTCCCCTGTTTACTCCCCCTGACAGGACCAGAGATAGAAAACTGATGGCATCAACACTTACAGTGCCCCCAGCTTTAACTAAATCTTGAACACCACCTGAATGTGAGACTTAGTTCCTCCTGTCACATCCTCCCTCCTCTGTCATTTTCCTTCCCCATCTTATTTCTTTACCTTCCTATCTTCTCTTTTGCCTTTAAAAACAATCCGGCTTAGCTGGCAAAAACTACATCTCTGCAACCCTGGTGTAAGCCTGTGACCCACTAGTGATGCAGCTAAAAGCAATGCCCTAAGCACGCTGAGGCTAGTACAAGTTCACTAGGTCTCACAGTGGATAATCTAAATGTATGATATGCCTGTGTTTCTCTAGCAGTGAGGCTGCAAGCTAATGTCAGAACCAGAGACAGAAGATACAAAAGGGAGAGAAGAGCAAAGAGAAAGTGTGTGAGTTTGTCTTGTTTCATCTTAAAATAAACAGAATCATGTTCCAATAACAGCAGCAGTAGCTCAAGACCATCTCAACTTTCTTCTCTTTTCCCCCCAAAAGGTCAGCTGTTGCCATCTGTAACACCATCTAAAAGAGTGTCAAACAGAATGTTTTCCCTATAAAGACTCTCTACAGCTATAGAGAAAGGGAATAAGGGATACAGTTAAAATTGAAGCCTTACGTAATACTCTACATTTCAAATGTTTTAACTGTTTTTTCCTTCGTCTGTATCTACAATAAAAGCATTTAAAAAATTTTAATGGGGACTATTACAATGGAAGTAAATCAGCAATAATTTGACACAAAACCTCAGACCACACTTAATTGTTCAATGTCTCAATAGTGAACAAGGGTTATATAAACATCTTATCTCTTATTGGGCCCCCAACACCCTCTTTTCAACACTACAGAATCTTGTGAAGACATCTTCAAATATATACCATAACACATTGACATGGAATCTAGTGGTATTGATTGGTAATGCCAGCCTGGACGAAGAGGGTTGCAGGATGTCCATTAGCTCATGTTGTTGGTCCAGGACTTCCTCTAAGTTGATTCTAAGCTCGCTGGCAACCCTTTTAAAAAAGGTCCTGGAATTTCGAAAAATCATCTGAAGACGTTTGAGGGGAGGGAAGTAAGGCTTCTTCATTAATATTTGGAGGATTTTCTTGCATGCTGTATTAGGAGAACATCACCAGACAGATATTTAAATTGTTTTATTTAACTTAAAACAACGTTGTGTAGTCTGGATTTTTTTCTCCAACAGCAAACATAATATTTTAACAAAACAAGCATATGAATTTTTTTAATTTAGTTACACATTCAAGTTTTTTAAAATGAGGTTTGTTTTTGTTAAAATTGTTTTTAACTAAAATGGTTAAATGAAATATTCAAAAAAAACAATAATTAAATTGACTATGTTAGCCAGATCAACATAAGAACTTAAAATATTGGCTTCTACAGCTAACTCAGTTGTCTACACCTTCATTTTCCTGTTTGTTCATAATCTGGAAAAGAAAAACAAGCTTTCCTGCTTTTTCAGATCCCAAACGATTTCTCAATTTGGAATGGATTAGTCCAAAGGAAGAAAATATTCTTTCTACACCGGCAGAAGAAGCAACTGCTGTTAAAAGTGAGATTATCACTTCAACAGTCTCTGAATCCAAGTGCTTAAGTGACTTCCACCAGTTCACTGGTGTGACTTTCTTTTAAAACATCATCAGCAAACATATATTTCTTGAATGGTTCTTATTCCCAAACTGGGTCTCTTTTACGGCCTGCTGCCATTATAGGTTTTCCCTTATAGTGAGAGAATGGTATGGTAGATCTCAAATCAATCAAGGCTACACTCAGAAAGACCTCAAGACTTCTGGAATATGCTGCTCAGTTTCACTTTTGTTTCTACTGCCTGTCCCTCCCTTCTCACGTTTATCTCCAGACTTCTTCGTGTCCAGAACTATTCTGCCCCCAATAATCTTCTATTCAATGAACTTTTTGAAACTTTGCACTTTTAGAGAGAAGTAAGGGATTGACTCTGTGTACACAAATTTGCAGAGGGACAATAGGGTTGAGGTCGGTTATTTCTCACCTCTATGTATTATTTATTTATTTGAAAACATTTTTGCTGTTGACAAGCATGTTATCTCTGGAGACACAAATCCAGTCTGAGAACTGCAAAACTAAGCATCTCTGATGGTATGTTCTAGACTGAGCACTGAGTCCCACTGGGTAGATAGAAAGATTAACCTAAATCTATACAGAAGCCCCTGGAACCCCTTAAGATTGAGTCCCTAATCCATGAACTACTGGAACTCATTTACAAAACTTTTCTTAAACATTACATGAATATAGTGTCTCATACTATAGAATTAGAATTTATAATCCCTATTCCATGATACGATATCTTTGAGCTATAATGTATCTTAATTAAAACTATCTTTACATAGGATTTTTTCCTCAAAAAGCATTTTATCAAAAAAATCCAATTTAAATTTTAAAAAGCTCGATTTTTTTTGTTTTGTTTTTAAAAAAAAAACATTGATTTTTATCCAACCTGAAAGAAAAAAAAGAAAACAAAACCACACTATTGCAAGGACTGTCTTGCTCTATGCTTTGGCACTGTAACTGCAGTACCATCCGTCCTAAACAGTTCTGTAGTATTGCTGTGTGCAATGGTGTTCACATTCTATCCCAGAGATGGCTGCTTTTCAGTAGTGAGCGAAACAGTTATAGATACAAATATAAATATTTGTAAAGTGATTTGGGATCCCCTCCTGGGTAAAAAGGTGCTATATAAACGTGTCTCAGATAAATTATTCCACTCATTGACAAAGAGGTAGAATCTGTGCAACACACTCTCATCCTGTCCACCCTCCATCCTAATGAGCTAATAATAAATAAGTTGCATCTCTACAGCACCTTCCATTCAAGAAACTCAGAGCTAAGATGTGCTGCTCTGGTGTCTGCTTAAATATTTGGACACAAAATAGCAGCAGTTAATAGCTATTAGTGAACAGGAAGCAAAACAGAAATGGATTTTTAGTCACTCTAGGACACCAGGAGGTGAGGGAGTGGGGGTGGAAACAATCAGCACAGTACTCCTTAACTTCTGCTACTGTTAACAGTGTCACACCCCAGTGCCCACCCCCCCTCAGGGAGGCTCGGGGAAGGCAGATCAGCATTGTATGTGGCTAACGCTGTTGCGAGCATCGCAAAGCATTTTGGGGAGAGTCAAAGGTGTGAGAGTGGGGAATGGAAGATTCCTTTGCAGGAGTACGAGAGGCCAAGACAGAAGTTAACTCTGCAGAGGCTGGAGAGAATTAATCAGTTGAACATTGTAAAAGTGTTAGAGAAAAAGAGAATCCTTGGTTTCTTTGCAGATATTCTGAAGGAAAATGGGCCCTTTTCCAAAGGAATGTCTGTAAATAATCCAGGCAAAGAGGTTATCTAAGTGAAATCATTTGATTATAAATCTGAAGAAATGAAGTTTTTTTACCCACGAAAGCTTATGCCCAAATAAATCTGTTAGTCTTTAAGGTGCCACCGGACTCCTTGTTGTTTTTGTGGATACAGACTAACATGGCTACCCCCTGATACTTGACTATAAACAAGTTAGTCAAATTTGCTAAAAGAACACTCCTGGTGTGTATAATCTTTGTGTCGTAGGTTTAAGAGACATTGATGTTGTTTTAGATGATACCACTAAAATCCATTTGAATCTTCCATTCAGAATTGCAAAACCAAGAAACACTTTTGCCAGACACAGGTAATTAGTGTTGTTTAACTTTGGTATTTAGCATTTAACCCTGAAGGTAACTTAATGCTTTACAAAATTTAAAATGTTTTAAATCAAGTCGTGGCTGCAGTAGGGCAGTCAAAGCCAGGAGAATGAGAAAAGATTTTAAATCTGTTTTTTGGGAACAAAATAGCAGATAAGAACTGTAATAAAAGACAGAAAGACCATGCCCCACACTGAGCCTTCAGGTGGCTCTGTGTAATCAAACTGTCACTTTGCCAAAAGGGAGCCCCAATAGGTTGTGTTTTCCTTTTTAAATCACAGTGTGTTTTGGGCAGTCAAGAAGGCCACAGCAAGCCAATTGGGACTGATACAAAGCGCACCAGGCACAGAAGGCCCTGGATGACGACACCCCCAAAGGAACCCAGGACTCAAAAACCCTCCCGAGAGCTGGAGCAATTCGGAGATCACACAGCAGATCCTGGATGACTTGTGCGCACAGGACAGACCTCCCGTCCACCCTTCCCCCGCCCCCCCTTCCTACGCTACACCCAGGCCTAGCCAGCTCCAGGTACTGAGTGTGTGAGTATGAAAGTGGGTTAGGGCTTAGGGCACTAATGCTTTCTTCCTTCCTTTGAGTGACGTGGAAGCATTTCCAGCACTCTCTGCTGTTATTTTATCAATAAAGCTTTAAAATTCAGACACGTGGTGTGCCTCGTCATCTCCTCCCGCCCGCCCCCCCAAAAAAGATCCTGTGGTCCCAGCCTGATGAACTGTGGGCCCAGGCAGATTGCTAACAAAAATCTGTCACAACAGGACTTGTGAAGCTAACACCAGGCACTTGAAAATGTATCCTTTAGTGCAGAGGTGGGCAAACTTTGGCCCGCAGGACTGTCTTGCCTTGCCCTTGAGCTCCCGGCCGGGAAGACTAGCCCTCAGCCCCTCCCCTACTGTCCTCCCTCTCCCGCAGCCTCAGCTCATCATGCCACCCAGTATTTACTATCGTGTGGTAAATTGCATTCCTTAAGTGCTGTAAGCACTTATACTCTTGAAAGGTGCAATACTAAAATTCTCACAGGTTTGAGACCTTGCTGGCTAATACCATAGCTATTAGAAACACTATGCTACAGTTTCAGAAAATATAGAGAACTAAAAAGGGAATTTGAAAGGATAAGTGGAAGTCTAGAGTGCCAAGCTGAAACTCCAGATAGGACATCTGAAAATCTTGGGAAGCTGACATTTTCTACTGCCTTCAGAAAGTTGACCTCAAAAGCTCTTCCCACAAATCTAAAAGGGGGTTCAAGGGCAACCATGTACTTTGAGAGTTTTCACTCCACATCCAATGCACAGTTGGTGTAGTAAAGGGACTAAAGTTTGGATGATCCATATCCTTGTAATATACCAGGCAACATACTGGTTCCAATGTAAAGAACACACCATTGCAGTGAGTATATTTCTTGTTTTAAGATTATGTATACATGAGGCTGTTACATCACACTAACTGTAGTTGGTTCATCTTAAAATGCGTTGTGTCCATAAAAAACAGTTTTCAAAGTGGTTTATTTGGTGTCTTAGGGTACAGTAAGTAATCTCCCTTGGAACAAGAATAGCTCCAGTTCCTAGTAAGTTTGTTTACTCTAAGGTTTGTGTAGACCAAATCCTAATGACTATGCTGATAGCAGCCCTTCAGCGAATATCCCATACTGCATTGGTTCACATCTGGATCAACCTGTAATCTATAATGAATTAAACCTTTAATTTTTTCCCCCTGAAATGTAATCGCCCAGAACCAATGGTTGCATTTTGATTCAAGGCTACCATTGACAGCTCAATAGCAAAGGAGAGAAAGCATGATGGGGGCTGACTGTGAAGGGCCTTGAAATTGAATACAAGCAGGTTTTGTCTGACGCTGCAGAGAAGGCGGAGCGGAGGTAGAGTCAAAGCAATGGGCTAGGACAGAAGTTCTGAAACTTTTTTTTGCTGCGCCCGCCTTTGGAGATTCATGTTCCATGCACATTCCCCTCAGAACAGGAGGAAGGGAGGAACCAGATGGTGCAAAGTTTTTTGCCTGTGGGGCAGAGGCGGGGGAAAGGAATCCCCACATGACCATCAAGAAAGAGGTCTGAGCCAAAGATGACACCCAGGTTACGAGCCTGAGTGATAAGCAGAATGATGATGTTATCTACAATGATCAAGCAAGGACATAGCAGAGAGGGTTTGGGTGGGTTAGGAGCTGCTTTAGCTATTCTGAGTTTGAGGTGACAGCTAAACAGCCACAAGGAGATGTCAGAGAGACAGGTCAATATTTCAGATTGGGCAGAAGGAGACAGGTCTGGAGTAGAGCGGTAGATCTGCAAGTTACCTGCATAGAGATAGTAGTTGAATTGTGTTTGCACATGAGATTACTCAAAGATAAGGTGTAGAGGGAAAAGAGGAGACCAAGGACAGAGCTCTGTAGAACTCCCACAGAACGTTGGAGGGATAGTGAGCTGGAACCTCTGAAGGATATGCTGAAGAGGAGATTAGAAAGGCAAAAAGAGAGGACAGTCACAAAAGCCAAGGGAGAACAAGATTTCAAGAAGAAGGAAAGCATGTCTATGGCTGAGGTCAAGGAGAATGAGGGTGGAGTATTAGTTCTGAACTTTGGCTAGCAAAAGGTAATTACAGATCTTGTTGAGAGCTGTATCAGTGGAGTAAGGTGGAGAGGGGAGGAGAGGAACTGACAGTTATAAGAGACTGTGTGCAATGTGCTTAGAGATTAAAGGGAGAAGGGGCAGTAGCTGGAGAGGCAAGTGAGGTCAAGGATGGGTTCATTTAAGATGGGACAGACTACAGTATTCTTGTATTGTGAGGGGAAAGAGCCAGAGGAGAGTAAAGTTAGCAAAAAGACTAAAGGAGAGGATAAGTGTGGTTGCAAGGGAGATAAGGAGATGAAATGGGATGGGGTTAGCGGGACAAGTGGAGGGATTAGTGCAGGACAGCAGCTGAGAAACTTCTGTCTCTCTAACAGGGGAAAAGACACCAAGAGTTGTGGGAAGAGAAGGCAAGCTGAGAGTAGGGGAAAGATTACACACATTGCAAAACTGTTCTCTCAGTTGCCTGCACCAACTGGGGGAAACCATCCAGTTTCCCCTTTGCTTTTTAAAAAACAGCACTGTTCTGTCTCCTGGTGACCTACCTCCATGTTATATTCTCCCATGTCAGGGCAGCCTGCAGAGGTACACATGGAATTATTAACCTGTTCACTGCACCCACATACAAAATGAAAAGCCTCTATCCATCCACCTCCCAGCCCCAAACCAAATGTACTTTAAAAAAAAAAAATCTTATGTGTCCATAACCCCTACCCCCACACCTACCCATCTCCCAAATAAAATATAAGGGGCTTGTAATATGGGGAAGTAAGTTGGGTAACATTTTATAAACTCAAAGTGAACCGCAGCATGGGAAGAGAAGATGAGAATGAGATTCCAAAATTATGGGAAAAGAAACATTTTATCATTGTTAGCACAAAGACTATGAGGAGTTGGACAATAAGTCATTTTTTTTTCTTATTTTCCTTAGCACCTGTAATGGTGCAAAGAGGGAGGACTGGCTGCCCCCACAAAGGCTTTCAAATTTCAGGGAAAACAAAAAAAAAAGAAAACTCCAATCTGTTCCATTAAGTCCTCAATTCCCCACAATAGAGGCCCATGAAGACAGAGTTGTGGGGGAAAGATTTCCTGAAGCTTTCTCAAAAGGTTGAAATGGATCATGCAACCACTGAGAGGGAGCAAGTGGTCATTGAGAGGGACATGATGCAGACATTTCAGAGGCAAACAGCTGTGATGGAGCATTTTTTGCTGCAAAGGTCAGGCACTGCGCCCCAGAATTCCAATGTGCTGCAAAATGTAGAAAATACACCATATTGGGACTACCTTTTCAATCAATCAGTTTACAGCTGCCTCTCACTACCTTTAGCCCCCAATAAGATGGATATGTGCGTTATTTTCTGGAGTTTGTGAGCACCCAAGCGTAGCCATTCCTCAATACCACCGTTCTTAACTTTGCACTACATTCCCTGGGGGGCATGGATCAGCATTCAGATTGCACTCCCCATCAGTACCAGGCCCAAGCCAGGGAAGCTAATAATCCAACCAGTGGACCATATTCGGTGATGAATCCTGGTCACATGCCATCTGAGGCACATTGCAAATATGCTAAGACTACATTCCCTGTTTAATTGATTATTTTTTATTGAAGCAGGATTGTCACTTTTTTCATACTCAAATGCAATTTCTAAAAACCAGCCTTGAAAACTTAATTCAGATACAACTCAAACTCTCAATGGCACAACACACACCACCCCTTGCCATTAATGCATAATAAAAATCAAAACAAAAAAAACTTATTTCCTTGCTTACAAAGCATTTATTAGCCACAACTACACACTGGCCTCAAAGCAGAAACACAAGGTATCCTTCACGCTGTTCCCTTGACGACTTCTGAAGGGGTACCCTCTATGGATGCCCATAATATTGAAAAAAATCTCTGCAGCTCCTGTTCCCATCCATCCTCCAGGATTTCTCCCTTGGTTTCACAGATACTGTGCAACAGACAGTAATCACTTATCACACATGGCACATAATGATAAGAAACATCCAGACTTCTTATAAGGCACCACCATTTCCCTTTCAGCCATCTGAACACACTCTCCACTGACATTCTACAACTACTCAGGGCAAAGTTAAATCTCTCCTTTCTCACGTCCAACTGTCCAGTGAAAGACTTAATAAGCTAGAGAAGCAGAGGGTAATATGGGTCTTCCAGACTGAGTGAAGGAATCATAACTCCATTAACATCCATAATGTACTGAGGAGCCAAATTTCCCTTGCTCATTCCAACAAACAGGCATGGATTTCTAATTATCCTGGCATCATGGACCCTACCAGACCACCCCACATTAATACTGGTGAGTCTTCCACAGTGATCAACCAGGCCTCACAGCATGATGGAAAAAAACATTATTTTCTGTTAATAAAGTCTTTGAACCAGTGGGGAGGGGCAGAGCAGGCTCAAGTGTCTCATCAATAGCCTCTATACAGTTTGGGAACCCCACCCGTGCAAAGCCATCAATAACATTCTGTGCACTCCCAAGCTGTATGACAGCACAGCAGCACTCTCCTGATTAACTACGGACTGGTAGTCATTGGGTGTGGCGAGTTTCCAGATGTCAATGGTACCACACTTCTCCAAGCACAGGGGAATTCTCATGTTAGTCTTCTCTCACTGCTGCTCCACAGATTTCTAGGAAAGTTGCCTTTCCCATTCTGCAGTTTTGCTGCCACTGCTGGTCATCCCAGGTCTTCATCGCTACCTTATCCCACTAGTGATTGCTAGCTGAGTGAGCCCAAAAGCAGAACTTCACTAAGCTCAGGTACACCAGGTAGATGCTTTGCAGAAATAACTACTTGATTTCATCCTCCTGCTCCTCATTTGGTAGCTGGATTGCTGCAGTATCAACAGCCCTATGAAACTGCAGGGCCAAATCCATCTGCCTGTGTGACTCAAAATGCACGTGCATATGAACAACTGCTATGATCACAATGCTCAGCACAGGGTCCTCCAGGCTGCCTGACATCGGTTTGAAAATGATGCTGGCAAAATGAATGAATGCTAGGAGAGCTATCATAGGAAGTTGTTAGCTTGACCCCATGTCCTAGAATTTCTGGTATGCATCCCAGAATGGACTGCGGAAAAAAAAAAAAGAGCGAGCACCGCAGCGCAGCAAAACAGTACACCATGGGATATCTGCCCAGAATACTGAGAGGTCAATTCAAACTAACACTGAGCTGTTTGAATGCAATGATTAACAATGAAAATACCACAATAAGGCATGGACACACTACCATTTGCAACAGTTAAAAATCACTGCAATTTAGAGCCAAACTACATCACTGTTAACAGCACTGTGCAGACATGGCCTAAGAATGGTCTGGTTGTCTGACAAAGTATCCTGTTTGCCAAATATTTTCTAAGTGACAATCCTAACTGCATTATATGTAACCTATATTCTGCAGTTAGTTCTCTTTTTAAATTTCTGCCAATTACAATCATTAAGCACTTTAACATATTAACCAAAACAAAGAACAATAGATAGGTAATTGTAAATTGCTAACTATAAAGATAAGTGTTCTCATAATATTGCACTGCCATCATCAACTTAGATTTATATGGCCCCTTGTATCCCAAAGAGCTTTAAAGACTGTGTATATAGAGATAACTGACCCACCAATGGCGTGGAATGCAACAGCCATTCTGCAGAAGTAATGCTACATTATTTTTTTTTAAACAGCAGTGGAAGTGAGTCTTCTGTTTCTCTATAGAGCCTATCACCATGATAGTTAAGCACTAAGGTACTCAGACTTCAAAAACCTATGGACAGGCTTAAGACTAGTCCCTATGTGTAAAGCTTTTTACTTGAATGGGACAATTCACAGGTATACTCTTAAACATGTGCCTATGTGGTTATAGGATTGAGACTAAGAAGGAAAACTTCAGTTCAGCTACAATGGAGAGATTTTTATCCTTTGGTGGGCAGACCATACTTTTCCAAGTTGGAATAAGGCCACAGAGCAGAAGTTATCATCATGACACTTGCAAGAATAATAAAGTGCCATGGAATATATATAATGAAGCCAACCCTATGATTTAAACTTATTCTGAAAGACAGCACCTCCAGAAGCAGGATGCCCCAAGCATTATGAAGATGCATTACTCCAGTTCCGTCACAATGAGCGGTGACATCTAATGAATCAGCGACACCACTTCCTGTAATATCTCTTGTCCTTGGGTTTCTCTTTTCATACTCACCTGGGAGGGAAAGAGGCAAGAGAAGTTCCCTACACCAGGGTATGTAGGTCTTTTGGCAACTCTGGAAGGAACCCTAAAACCCTGCTGAATCCTACCTCAGGCATGCATCCCTAGGAGGAAGCCCTGATGAGCCAAACTATAGCGTGGAGTCTTAGGGATTACTTCCTAGCCAGAGTTCAGAGGCAGCTAAGGAAGGCATTATTAGCTAGGCACTCCTTAAGTTCAGCTGCAGGGGAGAGATACAAAGGGGTTATGTGGACCAGAAGCCAGGACAGAAAGCTCTGCGGAACACAGGAGCTACCTGGTATAGTTTATACTATTTGTATTTCAGTTTACTGGTTGTAAAATTACATAGAAAGAAGGCAGCTAGAGATTTCTGCCAAACTAGTGTTGATTTCGGTTAAACCAGAAGCACTGCCAAAAAAAAAAACACCCTGAGAATGAGATCTTGTGTTCAAACCTGAACCACTGGGGAACATATACCCCTTTATTTATCATAATCCTTTTCCATCAACATAATACTGTCTTCTTTTGCCCTGAAAACCTCGAGACAGTCAACCAGCTAACAAGACCAGCAAGATGCCACTTCCAGAAGTTAGGTAGAGCTGTAAGCACTTCTAGACGATTACTGCTTTAAAGAGATATTTTCACACTTTGTAGCTTCTTTAGGCTGAGCTTACTAAACACATCAATGGCTCCTTACATTCCTCCATTTCACCCCACAAATTCTGTGTACACAATCCCATCCCCCTCTATTTCAGGGACTCACTGCAATCTCACTCCCTTACCAGCAATTCACATTCCCCTTCCCCCATACCAGGATACCCCATTTTTCCCCATGCCAAGGGCTGTGTGCACACCCCCACTCCCTCCGCCACTATTTTTCTTTCTGCTGGGAGATAAACTCCATTGGGATGAGCAGAGAAGAGCACTGTTATGTGAAAGGCATTAATGGGTGACATCAACCACTTGTTTGGTCTATAGACAATTGCAGAGCTGCTTGAGGCTGTGCTGGCAGGGGCTTCATGTGTCTCCCTTGATTTTTCCCCAAAAGTCAATAGGGTTCTGGCCACTGATGCCTAGAACATTCCCTGAAATTATGGAATTGATCAGATGCAGCCTTCAAAAGTTACTCTGTTACAGATAAAGAAATGGAAAAATGCTGTTGAGTTGCGTGCAAGGCCTTTGCAAGCTCAGCCAATAATATTACCACCCCTCACTTTAAAAGCTATTAGGAAATACAAGTCCATTGGTTTACCAGCAATTTTTAAAACACATTGTACTGGTTGAAGCAAGGTTGCTTGACAAACAGTCAAAACTATTTTTAAATCCAAAACATCTAAACATTGATATAACATTCATCACAATAGCGTCAGAGCACCTTTGTGTGGCTTGCTTCTTATAGGTGGAGCTGATAACACCACCTATTACTGAAGGTTGCCTGACATTTTCCTGTTTTCAGTTGCTTATTACATTGTCAAAATGTAACCACCTGGGCTGAAATTTTCAATGCCATTTTCCCCCCAGAACCTCAGCCTTATTCAGTACCCAGAATGTGCGGTGCTCAGCTAATGAGCAGCTACTCAATATTTTGTTTTCTCTTCATTGTTAAATATGTGGCTCCATGCCTTATTTACTGCATGCTATTCAAAGCCTGGTCTGAAGACAGAAATAAGTTCCTCATAAGCTTTTTTCTTGTCACTATAATATGCGTTTCACAAAGCATAATTTATTTTCATAACACCCCTGTGAAGTGAGAGGTGGTGATACCCCCATTTTACAGATAGCAAATCAAGACAAAAAGAGTAAGGTCAAAACTATCCAATATGGGTACTCAATTTGAGATGCCTAGGGACCAGATTGTCAGTATTTAGCATTATATAGTGTTTTATATGTTCAAAGTACTGTTCCCATTGACTAAAGTTGCAGCTGTGAGTGCTCAGCACTTCTGTAAATAAGAAACAAAGGTCTCAAAGGCAGGCACTCAAAATGAGGAACACGCAATTAGTGACTATCTGTGAGAAGTCTGGTTTAAATCAGGGGTGCCCAACCTACGGCCCATCAGAGCATTTCATAAGGCCCACAGTCGACTTCAACACAGTAAGTGTGTAAACAGATTGTTTCTATGTATAGTATTGTCTATCTAAATACATACAGAACTTAAAATATAAGTCAATACTGGTGACTTTAAATCTTATTAAAATATGGAGAATCTGTTTGGCCCACACAAGGTTATGCCGAGGTTTATGTGGCTCCCCTGTGTAATAAGATTGAGTGCCACTTGTTTAAGTGACTTGCCTAGCATCATATAGGAGCTCTGTGGCAGAGGAAGAGATGGAATCCAGCTCTCCAGGGAGGTATTCATCTGTCTGACCCCTGAAATCATCCATTCTCTTCCTGCAATCCCTTGCCTTGTTCATTACACACCTTCCAACTTCTGCAACAAATGAAACAGGGGTCTTACAGACATGCTCATTCACTACACAATCCTGATTTATCCCCCAAAGCAAGTCTGTCTGTCCTGGGGAATTGACTGGGGTCCTGGGGAAAAGATACCGTGTGATCACGTAATTAAAGACTGTCTCATACTGCTTATGCACAAGGAGCTCAATTAAGGCTACAACAGACAACCTTAATTCTGGCATTTCCTAACTTTTGAGAGCTTTATTTTGCAACCTTAATAATGTTCTTTTAATGTAGTTTTGTGTGTGTAATAAAGAAGTATAGTACGTTAGATACAATATACGCTATGAATTTATCGCCTAGGTATCTGGGTACATAACACAAATAAAAAAGGGATGGTGTAAAAAAATGGCCCATAATTAAATTCAGCTAATCCCAGCCTTCTCCATTCCCCCAAACTGCTGACCAAACAAATCTACTTCCATCCCTCCCCATAAACATACCAGAAAAATGCTATGTTAAATGTAATGTGTCTTGCTAAGAATTATTTTGAGAAAGTTCTGGCCTGTGTTTTACAGGAGGTCAGACTAGATGACCACAATGATCCTTCTGGCCTAGGAATCTATGAATCTATCATTGCTTACTTGTCATGGTGCTATATTTTAAAATACTATGATTCATGGAGCTGAGTGAAAACTTTATAACAAAATCTTATCCAAGAAGGTGAACTCTACTGCAAGATATTTACCTAACAAACTAATAAATACACAGTTGTCATGGTTTTACCAGGATATGACTCACTTCAGTCTTTTACACACTGTGTATTCCAAAGTACAAATGGCTGCAGACCAAAAAGCACGCTTGTACATGACGTCATTACATTAACAACTGTCCATTTTAAAAGGTCAACTGAAATGAAAGGAAACAATCAAAAAAGATCCTAAATGTGGATAGTTCCCATCTAGGCTTTTTACACATGATAAATACATTTTGAGATGAACTTGGAAGTCTTTTTATCTACAGAAAGACAATTTGAGGCTCTGACTTTTCTGGGTCATCCATGCTACTGTTGAAGACACTGCTAACCCCTAAAACAGACCATGAATTGCATTGCCTTCATTATTGTAGATGTCAGGGATATCAACTGCTACATGAAACACATGGGCCTGAACTCAGGTATTAGCAGGTAAGGGGCCTCATACTAGCCTTTAACCGCTGGTGTTATAAACAGTGTAAAACTTTTCAGAAAAATGGATCATGCCTCCACTGCCCATTACCATAAGTCTCAATTACCGCCTTGAAACTAAAATTCAAACAATTCCCCATGCCTTACCAGCTGCCAATGGCCTAGCTATCTCTTACCCAGCTAACAAAATCTTTAATATACTCCCTCCCAACAATTTCTATTCACTGTCAATATAAAAATTTTAAGACAGACTGAAAATCTGGGGCATGACCAAATGAACTAGTTTACTATAAAAAAAATGAAAACACAGTATGACCCTGGTCCATAATACAAATAATAATACTTAAACATTATATTGATTAGACCTGACCTAAGGAGAGAAGGAAGAACAGTGAAGGGGAAAGAGGATAGGGGAGGCCATCTCATGTAACCCTGAGGTCCCCGCTGCTTAATTCAGGTCTCACATGCTGTACAGGACATTGGAACTTGGTCTCAAGCATCCAGGTTGGAACTTCAGGGCTTTATTGTTTGCTCTAACTACAAAGCTTCAGGTTTTTTAATGAAGTGATAAAACTGCAGACTGCTAAAAACTTGAACTTTACTATCTTTAACTCGAATGGAAAAAAAAACAGGAAAACCAACTTTAATCAGGCCACGGCATTAATCTATTCATAGCTATGCAAGAGTTTAGTACAAATAGATATGGCACATTGGAAATGAGGGGAAGAGTGGGTGGGCAGGAGGGGAGAAGTAATTATTCACCTAGAACTTTAAAAGCAAAAAAAGGCTAATTAGCATCCATGAAATCCCTGGGCAAGAAATTAGAGAAAGTGTTTGTGTGCAAGAGAAGACAGTCACATAGTGCTGCACATTTGGGTAGTAATGAGACAAGTGAACCAGCATTAGGTGACCTTCACTAGTGACGGAAGATCTACAGACCAACTATCTCATAGACAGAATTTCAAGGACTTTATAAAGTGAAAGAGGGTACCTTGAAGTTAATCTGAAGAGTAGCTTTCAGTGTATCACAGCCAGGGATGCAGTTTTATTTTTGCTACACCCAGAATGCTAGCAGCATTTTGTACCTGCTGACATGTATTAATCATGATTGCAGCAAGAAAGCCATTACAATAGTCTAAATGGGCAAAAATAATGGCATGAACTGAATCAGCAAGTTTGGTGAGTAAGTGCACTGGCACTCCTGAACTGTCGGCAGAAAGATTTTGTTACAGTTCAAAACATGAGTGATGTGAATCTTGCTGGACTCTTGTCACCCACCCTGCTCACCACAAAAGAGAGTGTAGCAACAAAAAGCATTAAGATGTGGGCAACAAGAGTGAGTAACTAGTTTCCACAATTCTGCGTTGACTACGACCAATTATACAAAAAACCCAGACATCCAAGTAAAACATCATGTAGCCAATGATTTTAGTTTATTGCTCATTCATTGTGTGATGTTATTACTAAGGCTAAGATTTTGCCACAGATATTTTTAATAAAAGTCACGGACAATAAAGAAAAATTCACGGAAGCTGTCTGTGACTTTTACTAAAAATATCCATGACAAAATGGGAACCTGCTGGGCAGCTGCGGGAAAGGCTTGGAGCTTGAGGGTCCCCCTCCACCCTGGCTCGGAGCTGCAGGGGTCCCTCTGCCACCCACGGGGGCCTGAGGCTGCAGGGATCCCCCTGCCAACCACTGAGACCAGAAGCTGCAGGGGTCCCCCGCAGCTCCCTTCCCTCATGGGAAGGGGCAGCTCCCAGCCACTGCGGGTGAAGTCACTGAGGTCTTTGGAAGTCTCAAAATCCATGACCTCTGTGACAAAATCATAGCCTTGGTTATGATTAACTAACATGTATGTCATATATAATCGTATGCTAAACAGAGTTAAGTTGTAGAATGATGGAAGCATAAGACTGATCGGTAATCAGAAGGGATAAGTATGCATTAGATATCTAAGTAAGGAGGGCTGAAATGCAAGGCCTACAGGCTGAGGCCTGTAATACTTTAGCTTAGCCATACTAGACTATAGGCTTAAGAAATGCTTGACGTAAGTAACTGTGCCACAAGATTACAGGAAAAGATTTACCAATGGATGATATTGTGAAAAATTAACAGTAAGAGTAATTTTTTTTTTGCTTACAAGATACCCGGTAGTCACATTATTCTACACGCCCTAACCGCCGGATATGAGGTATAGTCAGAATCACATTATAAAAAGAGGGTGCCCAGAGTGGGAAAATTGAGCTCCCTATGTGAAACTCCAGCAGGAGCCATCCCTGTACTGATGATCAATTGGCAAGGCAGCCATCATACCTTAAGAATATCCTTAAGGATATGAGCATAACTATATTTGTAATTTGTGCATAGGTCTTTATAGAATTTCTATATGCATGGGTAATCATAACCTTAATTATAACTTTAATAAAACTTGTAAAACAGACTAGACCTTGTACTTGTAAGTGCATGTGTAGTCACTATCCTTGGTCTTTATGTGTTCCTAGGGAGTCTAAATCTGAAGCAAGTAGCAGAGGTGACTTTCACTCTATTGAGCTTGAAACTGTAGCCACAACAGCCAAACCAATGCTGGTGTAATATAACATCACTAAAATTAACTTTAAATAAAACTAAAGGCTACAATCACCAAGGGAAACAAGTCAAAAAAATATCAGTCTCAATGCTGATAAAATATAATAACCCTGCAGTGATGGATTAAAGCACTTACGGAAAGCACAGATGAACTAAAAAGGAGACCAAACAGGACTCAAGGCATAAAGAACAGAAGTAGAAGGGTTGAACACCACAGGCGACAGACATATTGCATTTTTGTGATTTGGCAGAGTGAATATACAGAAAATACAGTTTCTACCTGAAACCATAGGAAGTACAATATGGAACTAGAAGATTGTTAAAATTCTTTTCCATTACCATAGTGTCATCCTGATTCTACAGTGTTCAGTTCAGCAGCTTTGGTATGAAGCAGCTACAAAGCTTTTGTAGGTAAGAAAGGGTCTTTCAAATGCCCCTCACACAAGCTGTCCACAGGACAGAATGAGCTTAGCAACCCCTGCGCCCATCAGACTGGCAGGAAGACTGCAATAGTGATGTCACAAAGATGCTATGTCTTTACAGGGTCCTGGTAAAAAATAAAAAACTTCAGTGGATATCATTTACAACTTTAAGGCATAGCGTAAGCAACATACACAGAACCTCTGAAGAAAATAGCCTCATTGGACACTACTTACATATCCATTAAGAGCTCAGCAAGTGTGGTCAACTTTCCTATAACATCAGTACTACTACTAATTATTAAAACCTCTTAGCACTTACAATGCTTTTCGTGAGTGGATCTCAAAGAAGATCTCAGTGGGCTTTACAAAAGAGGCTAGCGTAATTATCTCCATTTTAGAGATGGAGAAATATAGCCACCACGAGGTGAAATGACTTTCCCAAGGTCACCCAGCAGACTAGTGCCCGAGCCAGAAATAGAATCCAGGCCTCCCGAGTCCCAGTCCAGTGGTCTATCCACTAGGAAACACTGCATCCCTTATACTTAAGAGAAGTATATTTTGAGTGCTTTGCATAACTCAAAAATTGCTTAATGAATTTTTCTCAAATAAAAAAAAATCCTTTTTGACTAAGTTCAAACATGGAAAACAATCCAAAATAAGATTTCCCACCCTCCCCCCCTTTCAGAGAAGTGAGTGAATGAACAGAAGGGTCATGTATTAGACAGTTAAATGCATTTATAACTATAAAATTTATTTTACAATAGTACAATGAAAAGATTACATGATCTCATATGCCATCTAAACTAGATTTACGTCAAAGGGAATCTGGGATGAATTTTGTTACAGTTTAACATCAATTACTTACCATTGTGATCTTCAAAAGCACCAGAGTTAAGCAACGCAAGTCTGATTGAAAAATTCAATGGGACTTGTGCTCTTTTAAGGTCCTTGGGTGCTTTAGAATATCTCAGCCTAAACAGTTTTACCCAACATTAATAAAACCCAGTGAAAAAATTAGTTCACTGGAAATTCCACATACCTTAAGTAGATTTTCCAGCGCTCAGTAGTAGGTACTTGCTATGACTGAGATGGAAGTCTGAAATGATAATTTAGACTTGATCAGGATCCTTTTTTGACATATGAAAATTCAGATTAGTCACATACTTGATACCTGTTGAATGGAAATAGTTTAACAGTGACCCCAGCAATATTAAGTCAAAATAATTTTCCAAATAAACGGACTATGTGGCAGTCAGTTGGGGTACATCTTTGTGTTATATCTACTGGAGATAGAAGTGAATGCCTTATCGAGCATTAGAGTGTGTTGTTAACAGTATTGTACGTGATGTGAAGGTGGTTACCAAAAAAAAAAAGTGCTGGAGACTTTTCCCTTATTATTTTCATGCTTTCAAGGTTTTGGATGGATGGGTCCTGATGAAACCGTAACAGTCTAAACCAAGGTTTCTCAACCTTTTTCTTCCTGAGCCCTCCCCTATAAAAACTCCACGGCCCACCCGCGCCACAACAACTGTTTTTATGTATATAAAAGCCAGGGCCAGTGCTGGGGGTAGCAAGCAGGGCAACTGCCCAGGGCCCCACGTGACGGGGGGCCCACAAAGCTAAGTTGCTCAGGCTTCAGCTTCAGCCCCAGGCGGCAGGACTCAGGGCCTCAGGCTTTAGCCCCATGTGATGGGGCTTCGGCTTTGTGCCCTGGGCCCCAGCATGTCTAATGCCAGCCCTGCTTGGCAGCCCCCCGAAACCTACTTGCGGCCCTCCACAGGGGGCCTCTGATCCCCGGTTGAGAACCACTGGTCTAAATGTATCTTGATGCTGAGAGAGAGAGAGTGTGTTGCATACCACAAACGAGGCCCCAATTCCTGAATGAGGGTTCTAGGTGCTACAAGACTACAAATAATAAAAATAAATAAATAAAGTCTCCCTGAAGAAAATCTGAAAACAGTATCTGGTGAGAAGAACTGGTTACTCATCCTGTGCAGTAACTGTAGTTCTTTGAGATGTGTGTCACTCTAGATGAGTTTGCAATCCCTGCACCTTTGAGCGGAGATTGTCATAGCACTGTCTGTTTGGCCCGTGCATGCATGCTAGTCAGTTTCATGCCCCGTACCATCATTATATAACACTGCGCAGGCGAACTGCTCTCCATTCTTTCTCCACCGCAAATCCCTATAACAGAGAACTCCGAAGCAAAGGGGAAAGAGGGCAAGTAGTGTGACACCCATAGGTACAGACATCTCAAAGAACTACAGGACTGCACAGGGTGAGTAATCATTTCTTCTTCTTTGAGTAGTGTCCCTTTAGGTGCTCCACTTTAAGTGACTACCGAGCAGTTCCCCATAAGGCAAAGGGGGCTTCAGAGTACAGTCCAGTATGGAAGAAAATACAGCCGAGACGAACACAATATCAGAAGCAGAGTTGTGAGTAACCGAATAGCGTTCAGTGAACGTATCCATAGAAGCCCAGGTAGCGGCCTCACTTATTTCAGTAACGGGCATGTTTTTGAGAAATGCCATAGAGATGGAAATGGACCTCATATACTGAATTTGTATGTCCAAAGGTGCTTGAATATTACAAAATTCATAGCAAGTATTATGCAATCAGATATCCACTGGGAAAGTCTTTGATTAAAGATTGCAGACCCTTTCATTCTATCTGTGGGCAAGACAAAAAATTTGGGGGTCTTTCTGAAGAGTTTAGTCCTAATTCAGATAGAAGTGCTCTCCTGATGTCAATGGTGTTCAGTAGTGCCTCTTGCTTATCTAAGTGAAGTTTAGGTGGAAGACTGGCAGGTGAATGGATTGGTTAATATGGAGCTTGGAGAAAACTTCAGGTAAAAATTTGAGGTGAGGTTGCAACATGACCTTGTCCTTAAAAAAATACTGTGAAAAGGGGGTCATGCCATAAGAGCCCTTTTTTCTGCAACCCATCACGCCAATGTGATGGCTATCGGGAATGCCGTTTTCATGGATAAATGGAGCAGCGAACAGGTAGCCATCAGTTCAAATAGTGGTCTTGTATGGCAGTGGTTCTCAAACAGGGGTACATGTACCCCTGGGGGTACACAGAAGTTTTCCAGGGGGTATGTCAACTCATCTAGGTATTTGCCTAGTTTTAGAACAGGTTACATAAAAAACACTAGCGAACTCAGTACAAACTAAAATTTTATACAGACAATGACTTGTTTATACTGCTCTATATACTATACACTGAAATGTAAGTACAATATTTATATTCCAATTAAGGCTGTCAAGCAATTAAAAAAATTAATCGCGCTTAATCGTGCGATTAAAAAATATTATTGCAATCAATCGCACTGTTAAACAATAATAGAATACCATTTATTTAAATATTTGTGGATGTTTTCTACATTTTCAAACATATTGATTTCAATTACAACACAGAATACAAAGTGTACAGTGCTCACTTTCTATTTATTTTTAATACAAATATTTGCACTGTAAAAAACGAAAGAAACTGTATTTTTCAATTCACCTAATAAGTAATTATAAAGAGATTGCACTACAGTAAAGTTGAATTTACACATGCTGAATTATGTACAAAAAATAACTGCATTCGTATGGCACTTTTATAAATGGCATCATAAGATATTTACATGCCAGATGCACTAAAGATTCATATGTCCCTTCATGCTTCATCCACCATTCCAGAGGATATTCATCCATGCTGACGACAGGTTTTGCTGGATAACAATCCAAAGCAGAGCGGATTGATGCATGGTCATTTTCATCATCATGAGTCAGATGCCACCCACAGAAGGCTGATTTTTTTTGTTTGTTTGAGGGTTCGGGTTCTGTAGTTTCTGCATCGGAGTGTTGCCCTTTTAAGACTTCTGAAAGCATGCTCCACACTTTGTTCCTCTCAGATTTTGGACGGCACTTCAGATTCTTAAACCTTATGTCAAGTGCTGTAGCTATTTTAAGAAATCTCACATTGGTACCTTCTTTGCCTTTCATCAAATCTGCAGTGACAACATGTGCTGGGTCATCATCGAAGACTGTTATAACATGAGTGCAATATCCAGTGGGGTGAGAAAAACTGCTTAATCTAAATGTTGCTCAGTCTAATAGAATTGAGAGTTTAGACTGCGTGCTTATATTTTCTTTTGGTAACTAACTGACTTTTTGCCTATTGCTTATAATCACTTGCCTTCTATGAGGAGATAACTGGGTCTGTGGATGAGGGGAAAGCAGCGGATGTGTTATTCCTTGACTTTAGCAAAGCTTTTGATACGGTCTCCCATAATATTCTTGCCAGCAAGTTAAAGAAGTATGGGCTGGATGAATGGACTATAAGGTGGATAGAAAGCTGGCTAGATCATCGGGCTCAATGGGTAGTGATCAACGGCTCCATGTCTAGTTGGCAGTCGGTTTCAAGCGGAGTGCCCCAAGGGTCGGTCCTGGGGCCCGTTTTGTTCAAGATCTTCATTAATGATCTGGAGGATGGCGTGGGCTGCACTCTCAGCAAGTTTGCAGATAACACTAAACTTGGAAGAGAGGTAGATATGCTGGAGGGTAAGGATAGGATACAGAGGGACCTAGACAAATTAGAGGACTGGGCCAAAAGAAACCTGATGAGGTTCAACAAGGACAAGTGCAGAGTCCTTGTGAGGCAGCAGTTCTGCAGAAAAGGACCTAGGGGTTACAGTGGACGAGAAGCTGGATATGAGTCAACAGTGTGCCCTTGTTGCCAAGAATGCTAATGGCATTTTGGGCTGTATAAGTAGGGAAACTTGGACAGATGACTAGGGAGGATTATAAACATATTGCTCTAGCATGCAGGGTGTAATCAGGAAGGGCAAAGGGCAACTGGAATTGCAGCTAGCAAGGTATGTGAAGGGTAACAAGAAGAGTTTCTACAGGTATGTTAGCAAGAAGGTGGTCAGGGGAAAGCGTGGGCCCCTTACTGAATGGGGGAGGCAACATAGTGACAGATGATGTGGAAAAAAATGAAGTATTCAATGCTTTTTTTTGCCTCGGGCTTCACACACAAGGTCAGCTCCCAGACTGCTGCAGTGGACAGCACAGTATGGGGAGGAGGTGAGCAGCCCTCAGTGGTGAAAGAACAGGTTAAGGACTACTTAGAAAAGCTGGACATACACAAGTCCATGGAGCTGGATGCAATGCACCCTGAGGGTGCTGAGGGAGTTGGCTGATGTGATTGCAGAACCATTGGCCATTATCTTTGAAAACTCATGGTGATCGGGGGATGTCCCAGACAATTGGAAAAAGGCAAATATAGTGCCCATCTTTGAAAAAGGGAAGAAGGAGAATCCGGGGAACTACAAACCAGTCTGCCTTCCCTCAGTATCTCGAAAAGTCATGGAGCAGGTCCTCAAGGAATCCATTTTGAAGAACTTGGAGGAGAGGAAGGTGATCAGGAACAGTCAACATGGATTCCCCAAGGGCAAATCATGCCTCATCAACCTGATTGCCTTCCATGATGAGATAACTGGCTCTGTGAATATGGGGAAAGTGGTGGACGTGATATGCCTTGACTTTAGCAAAGCTTTTGATACAGTCTCCCACAGTATTCTTGCCAGCAAGTTAAAAAAGTATGGATTGTACGATTGAACTATAAGGTGGATAGAAAGCTGGCTAGATCGTTGGGCTTAACAGATAGTGATCAACGGTTCAATGTCTAGATGGCAGCCAGTATCAAGTGGAGTGCCCCAGGAGTCGGTCTTCATTAATGATCTGGATGATGGGATGGACTGCACCCTCAGTAAGTCTGCAGATGACACTAAACTGGGGGGAGAGGTAGATATGCTGGAGGGTAGAGGTAAGGTCCAGAGTGACCTAGACAAATTAGAGGATTGGGCTAAAAGAAATTTGATGAGGTTCAAAAAGTACAAGTGCAGAGTCCTGCACTTAGGACAGAAGAATCCCATGCACTTCTACAGGCTGGGGACCGACTGGAGCATATTGGGCTGCATTAGTAGGAGCATTGCCAGCAGATAGAGGGAAGTGATTATTCCCCTCTGTTCGACACTGGTGAGGCAATATCTGGAGTACTGCATCCAATTTTGGGCCCCCCACTATAGAAAGGATGTGGACAAATTGGAGAGAGTCCAGCAGAGGGCAA
The DNA here is from genome assembly GCF_020497125.1 of Mauremys mutica. Lineage (NCBI taxonomy): Eukaryota > Metazoa > Chordata > Testudines > Geoemydidae > Mauremys > Mauremys mutica. The sequence goes on along the minus strand of NC_059073.1, from coordinate 12,612,372 downwards.
AACAAATGATTAGGGGGCTGGGGCATATGATTTATGAGGAGAGGCTGAGGGAACTGGGCTCATTTAGTCTGCATAAGAGATAAGTATGGGGGGATTTGATAGCAGCCTTCAACTACCTGAAGGGGGGTTCCAAAGAGGATGGAGCTAGGCTGTTCTCAATGGTGGCAGATGACAGAACAAGGAGCAATGGTCTCAAGTTGCAGTGGGGGAGGTTTAGGTTGGCTGTTAGGAAAAACTTTTTCACTAGGAGGGTGGTGAAGCACTGGAATGGGTTACCTAGGGAGGTGTTGGAATCTCCACCCGTAAAATGTTTTTAAGGCCCGGCTTGAGATAGCCCCCTGGCTGGGATGATTTAGTTGGGGTTGGTCCTGCTTTGAGCAGGGGGTTGAACTAGTTGGCCTCCTGAAGTCTCTTCCAACCTAATCTTCTATGTTTCTTCTATGATCCTGAAGGTCAAGATCTGAGAACCAATTCTTTTGATCTAATGAAGGAATTATCGCTGAAAGTGCCACCATTTTGAATTTTTGTGCCTTCACATAAGTGTTGAGTAACTTCAAATCTAGGATGGTCTCCAACTGCCATTCTTTTCTGGTACCAGGAAATACCTGGAATAAAAATCCTTTCCTCTGTGCTGCATGGGAACTGGTTCTATAGCATCCAAGTTATAGAAGAAAGTCTGTTTCTTGGCGAAGCAAGCTCTCATGAGAGGGGTCGTTGGTGGAAAAGTTATAAAGTGAATGGCATACCCTGTGGAGATGATATCCAAAATCCACTTGTCTGTAGTGATCAACTCCAAAACCTGCCTGAAGTGGTAAAGGCAGTCACTGAAGGGAGGAAGGCATGTGAACTGTTGCAGCTTGTAAGGACTATGATGGCAATTCAGACCCTCGACAAGCCCATCCAAATTGCATATTCTGGACTTCTTTCGGAAATCTGGAAAGCTGAGAGCCAGGAAGCCCTTCTCATAACTTTTTCCTGGGGCCTGGATTTAGCACGGTGCTGCCTTCCACATTGGTTAACTGTGTCAACCACCAAAGAATTAGGAGAGGGATGAGAAAATAAAAACAAACTGTCTTTTGCTGTTTCGTATCTGCCTACACACAAGAGAATGGAATAGTAGCCAGACAATCTTTACAGGGCCCAGAAGTGCCTCTGACAGACAACATCATGTGGGCAGATGAGGATGAATGAAGGATGTCAAGAAGCTCATGATGAAGTTCTTTAAGCTCCTTGTAGTGGGGTTATGGTCGTCCCTCCTCTTCTGGGTCTGAGGGAGGCCACACTGCCCCACTACATCACTGGGATGATGGCCTAGTGTCAGAGGAATTAGCAGAGTAGGCATTATTGGCCCAGCCTTTGTAACAGGGTGGAACCCCCAAACAGTCAAGAGACCCTAGGCCCTCAGGCAGGGCTGAGCTAAAGAGCAGTCTGTAGATTCAGGCCTGTAGAGCTAACAAGCAGTCTACAAGCTCTAACCCTTAGGTACGGGAGGAGCTAGCAAGCAGACTATGGTGGGGAGGCTGCAACCGCGTCCCAGCCCAGGGCCCTCCCGCAACATGCTGACCGGCTGTTAAGCCACCACACCACCAAACTGACATCTGGTTTCCCTGGGCTGCTTCCTACCAGAGTCCCGAATCAGGCTCTATGGTCTCAGGATCCGTTGCAGCATCAGAGTACTCAGCCACCAGCAGTCCCACCAGCTCCTCCCCGGCCTTCGTCCTCCCTAGGTCCAGGGCGCTGCCTAGCTCAGCAGCAGGGTCGGCGGGTTGCAGCACATAAGACACATCTGTCTCCTTCCCTGGCTCTGCTCAAATTGAGCTGGGGGCTCCACCTTTTGTACTTCTTGCCCCACCTCTCAACTTCTGGTGGGAAGGACGAGCCTGGCCTGATTCCACCCTCCCAGGCAGGCAGAGAGTGGTTCCTCTTCCTCTGGCTCTGAGGGAGGCCACAGCACTTCCCTACACTCCTCAATAGGATTCTGCAAGGTGTCAGCAATTCTCTTCATGAGATCCTGGAACTGTTTAAATTCATCTGCCAAGGATGGAGGAGGCGGTATAAACTTCTTCATCCAGAGAAGAGATGTTGGCCAGAGGAGAGACCTCGTCATTGGCTCTAGCATCTTGCTCCTCAAAAGTTTCTTCTTGAGGATCAGGTGTCCTAGAGAAGGTAGGCGATGAAGGCTGCCTATTTCTGCAACAGGTGGTGCTCAAAGCCCTGGAAAATTGCTGGTGAATGGCTACCCAAAGGTCCCAGTATGGCTGAGGAGGTGCATAAGGCATAGGACAGGGCACCCCCGGGTGCTCACACTAATGAGATGGTGGCTTCGACCTTGTGCTATGAGTAGTCGAAGGCTGAGAGACTTCTGGAAAGAGGCCTCTATAGGGGTGAGGAGGAGAGTCCTGTACTGATATTTGGGAAAACGAGGCAAGGTCTTCATCAGAATCCTCTTCCTCAAACTCACTATGAAATGGTACAGCTCCCAGAGAAATCTGTAGTGAAACTGTTGGTACTGAGTGAACTTCCGGAGATCTCGATGTCCTGGGTACCGAAAATATGTTGGAGCTCAGCAGTGGTGAATCGGAGTCTCAGATACAGCCAGGACCGATGGAAAACTAAACTTCTGTGGTACTGAGCATGCTGTTGATACACAACTACCTTATCTACTAATATCTATCTGTATATAATATATATGAAAAAAACATTTTTTTAAACTAGGAAGCTAAAGCTACTAGTACCTACTAACTAATTATACTAATGCTAACTACTACTACTACAAAAAAACTGGGACACAATTGAGTTCATCTCAATAGGGACAAGTGCCAGAGTTCCATCACAAGCTGAGGCAACTGAGAAGGAACTGAGGGCCGTTCACCCATACAGTGCTATAACAACAATCGTACAGGGCACGAGGCAGACCAGCACACATGCATGGGCCAAACACACACTACTATCAGAAATCTCCACTCAAAGGTACAGGGGGTGCAAGCGCACCTAGAGTGGAGCACCCATTTTGACAGAATGTACCCTTGCCCTCACCCAACATGCTATTGTAATAATCTTTGTACAAAGTATGCCTTGTACAAAGGCACTTGAAAAACTCATAATTTGTTGGTCATTATTGCCCTGGTAATACATGTGTGGCAACATTGTATATAAAGTTATAAGAGTTCCCTGTATAACATTAACACATATTCCAAACCACAGCCCTACCCAAGGAGAAGTTGGCCAACAGGTCAGTCCTAAACAAAGGAATGTATGCTCCGCCTAATTTGCATTTAAGCAGTAAAAAGGGTCATCAAGCAAGAAGGGGAGACAAAGAAGCTCAAACAATTGGAAAAAACAAGTAGGGAATATCCTTCCACATAGCTGCTGTCTCCTGAATCTCAGCTGAAAATGTTTTTCAAGAGGGGGACGGATGATATAAAAAGGAGGGACAAATGCCCTAAGGTACCCCTTTCTCTCCCCAGGCCCATCACATTCAAGGCAACTGAAGCCACAAAGGAAGCATTCACTGGATTCTGCGAGAAAGGGTCCTGACCTAGAGGGTTTGGTCACTAAAACTGCTTAAAATATACAGTGAGAAACTTTGCTTGAATATAATATAGTAAGCATTTTAACTTTATTTTCTTATAACTGTTTCTGACTCTTATGCTTCATTACTTGTACTCAAAGTATCTCTCGCTCTCTGTAGTTAATAAACTTGTTTTACCTAATCGTTTAAATTGTGTGTTTAAATTGAAGTGTTTGGGAAACTCCATTTGGGGTGGCAAATTGTGTGCACATTATTTCTATTAAAGAAATAATGGACCTTATATAAATTTATATTGTCCAGGAGAGGGCTGGGCAGTACAGTACATACATTTCTGGTGGAAAATCTAAAACTGGTAGTGTGTTGGGATCATACTGTAGTATAACACAGACTAGTAAAAGACAAGGTGTGGCTGCCTGGTTGCAGCACACCCAGACATACCTGGGAGTGACTTGTGTGGTGGATGCTGTTTGTAAGCAGTCCAGGCTGGAGGCAACATCAACAAAGCATTGTAAAGGATACCCAGGTTAGAGGGCAGTGGTGACACAGCTACTCATTAGTCTGGATTGTACCCTCATATGTCACACCCATAAGGACACTACACAAATAATAAGCATTTGTTTCCTCCAGGTATATGTATAAGCAGAAGAGCCAGACCACGTTTTAGCTAATTTTACAAACATGCACAAATAAAACTCGGAATAAGCAGGAGAGATTTTAGTCCAAAGGATAGTTCTTTTTTCAGGAAGTGATTGTAGCACTTTAAAATGTAAGTGCCTTATCATCCATAAGCCACAAAGTAATTAGTAATTAGTGTGGCATGACTATACTTCACCTTTAAAAACAAACAAACTGAAGATATTTTTTCTGTGCTGCACCACATTGTCCATTATTGCTGAAGGTAGCACAACCCTGCATAGAAAGTTAGTAAAACTCCATTCAGTAATACATAGTGTTTTAGAATTTGATTCAGTGCACAATTGTGAGAATGAGAGCAAAAGAAATCATGAACTTTTCAACACTGCCCAATGATCTTTTATTCATCTTAAGCAGGTCAGCCCTGTACAGCACAAACACTGCTTGACCCGTGGCTAAAAGGGGGGTTTGTTTTACGCTGACTTCAGTTCTTTGGTCGGTCAACTAACCTAATGCAAGGCTGTGAGAGTGAATGGCTTAAGATCACCAACACCCATTCTCATTAGACCAAATCTGCTAATTTAACTATTATTCATGAAGCAGGACAGGGGTGAAGGTAAAATTACTGCAATATGCTGAACAAGGAACACATAGCCCAGCCTTGTTTAGTTCTTCAGAAGAGAGACAGCCATGGCTAGATAGTCCTCTTTTTTTACCTTTCCTCTTTGGTCACATGATATCAGTGATGAACCCCCCATACCTCTTGGAATTCACACTGCTAAACTCAGTGTGCTCTTGCCTTCTACACTATACTCTGTCAAGTGCTGTCTGTGTTTACCCTGCAGTCCTACACAGAGAGCTTTTCCAGGTAGGGGGACAACAGTTAAGGCAAGGAGCTCACACCAGAGCTTGCAGGGATAGCACTTAATCCTACATTCCTCAAGAGAATGTGTGTGTGATGATGAATATTTGAAATGGGGAGTACAAAAAAAAGGAGAAAGGAAACTAGTGGGAGAATTCACAAAAGGGCAGAAAAGAGAACAGCAGGAGAGAAAACCTGAGGAATGGAAGTGAAAGGAGATACATTTTCTTTCCTCTCCTGTTGTGTATGTCTACAGAAGGAAGGACAGTGAAAAAATGCAGACAAGATTTAAAAATAAAAAGAGAAAATATTGTACGAGTAACAGAGCACTAAATTCTACTGCAAAGATTCATAAAAGCTATAAAAAGGAACAAAAGCGAGTGAAAGAGAAAACCACACACATATTCACAGTCTGTACATGAAATGTCTACCAAAGCTAAACAGCTTGAAAATTCATCTTTGAGGTCATAGAAAATAATACATGTATGTCCGCTCTTCCCCTCATACCAAGATTTAAGCCAATTTGAAAAATATTCTGCACTGAGTACATTTCCTGAACTTTTAACTTAACAAAATACTACTTTCCTTTTAAAAACACTGTCACAAAGAGAAATATTTCTCTCTGCATGACTACAGAGATGTCAGGAGTTTTTTGAGCATCTCTCAGTGTTTCCCCCAATACATATGTGGCAAGTCCTCCACAGAGTGTTGGCCACCTACCATGCCTTCTGGTGGCTTTTACTGACACCTGCCTGTATGCACCATCGACAAGGAGTCATTAGCCAGCAGCTGCCAAAGTTGTATTCACAGTGAAAGCTCAGAAGGGAAATTAAGAGTGTATGATCCTACTCAGCTTCCTTATGCAGCCAGCTCAGGCACTGGATGTGGAAGAAAACTGTCTCATGCTTGTAAGGGAAAGCGAGTTTCCATCAGCATGAAGTGCAGGAGTGTTTTACATATGGTAGGGCTGAAGAGGCAAACTTATTGAATGGTGAACAGTGAGGTGGTTCTCTAGATCAGGGGTCGGCAACCTTTCAGAAGTGGTGTGCCGAGTCTTCACTTATTCACTCTAATTTAAGGTTTCGCATGCCAGTAATACATTTTAATGTTTTTCGGAGGTCTCTTTCTATAAGTCTATAATATATAACTAGACTATTGTTGTATGTAAAGTAAATAAGGTTTTTTAAATGTTTAAGAAGCTTCATTTAAAATTAAATTAAAATGCAGATCTCCCCGGACCGGTGGCCAGGACCCGGGCAGTGTGAGTGCCACTGAAAATCAGCTCACGTGCCGCCTTCGGCACACGTGCCATAGGTTGCCTACCCCTGCTCTAGATAGTTAAGTACAAAGCTGACTGCAAAAAGTTTCAGAAGGATCTCACAAAACTTGGTAACTGGGCAACGAATTGGCACATGAAATCCAATGCTGATAAGTACAAAGTAATGTACATTGGAAAAAATAATCCCAACTATACATACAAAATGATTGAGTCTAAATTAGCTGTTCCCATTCAAGAAAGATCTTGGTGTCATCATGGACAGTTCTCTGAAAACATCAGCTCACTGTTTAGCAGCAGTCAAAAATCTTAACAGAATGTTAGGAACCATTAAGAAAGGGACAGAAAATAAAACAGAAAATATCATAATCAGAAAATATCATAATGCCACTGTATAAATCAATGGTACATGCATTGAAAACAGCTTCTTGTTGTGTTTATCTCATCTCAAAAAAAACAGATTAGAACTGAAAAAGGTGCAGAAAAAGGCAATGAAAATGATCAGGCGTATGAAACAGTTCCAAATGAGGAGAGATTAAACAGACTGGAATTATTCATTTTAGAAAAGAGACTAAGAGGATACATGATAGAGGGCTATTAAATCATGAATGGTATGGAAAAAGTGAATAGGGAAGTATTATTTATCCCTTCACATAACACCAGGACTAGGGGTCACCCAATGAAATTAATAGGCAGCAGGTTTAAAACAAACATAAGGAAGTACTTCACACAAAACACAGTCCGTGGAACTCATTGCCAGGGGAAGTTGTGAAGGCCAAAAGTATAACTGGGTTCAAACAAGAATTGCATAAATTCATGGAGGATACATCCATCAGTGGCTATTGGCCAAGATGGCGAGGAACACACCCCCATGCTCCAGGCATCCCTAAACCTCCAACTGCCAGAAGCTGGAACTGGACAACAAGGGATGGATCATTCAATAATTGCCCTGTTCTGTTCATTCCCTCTGAAGCACGTGGCACTGGCCACTGTTAGACGCAGGATACTGGGCTAGGTGGACCACTGGTCTGACCCAGCATCGCCATTCTTATCATCTGCTTACAACTGGGATGGAGAAAAGTCCGAGTGAGTAGAGAGACAGAAAGAAGGATGCGAACAAATAAAGAGAGTGACAATCACATAGTATTCTCCCCTAGAGAGAATTGGGAGACACCGAAGTTTAGAGCTGAACTATGAATATACATTTTTATTATGACAGTCTAGTGAACTATTTGTTTATCCTTACCAACTGATTTTAAAATTAGACAATTCTTAAGGGAAATCCTTCACTTTAAATACCCCATCCTGTCCTAAATCTCTGATGCCTCCTATGGTGGTACACTCCACACATCTTCAGCCTGGTTCTTGTCAACCCCTGCGGGCTCTAGTTTATCACCCCACCATGTCTACTGAGTGGCAAATGGCAGCTTTCACCTAAGCTCTATCTACTCCAATTATTTCTAGGGAAACTATCAAGACTATAGTTCAGTGGTTCTCAATCTTTGTATTATGCAAATCCAAGTGTAAATCCCTATTTTCATGAATTAATTATAGCAGGGGTTCTCAAACTTGGGGTTGGGACCCCTCAGGGGGTCATGAGGTTATTACATGGGAGGTCGCAAGCTGTCAGCCTACACCCTATATCCCGCTTTGGCTTCAGCATTTATAATGGTGTTAAATATATTTAAAGGTGTTTTTAATTTATAAGGGGGGTTGCACTAAGAGGCTTGCTGTGTGAAAAGGGGCACCAGCACAAAAGTTTGAGAACCACTGCTCTAGAGGGCAATGACTGCATCACATTTTGTTTCTTTCCGCAAACTAAGTACTCAAAAACAACAAAAGTAAAATATGGTAACAATGTGTTAAATAGAGAGATCCAATTATTATATTATTCTATAATATTTCTCTAAACAAAAGTTTAATGTTATAATCATGGAAGATATGTTTTGGGGATTTATTTTTAAAGCAACATGCAATTTCTCAGACCTTGAAGGCTTACATTAATTTCATAAACTTTCCTCTTAGCTCAACCTTTTGGCTTGAAGGCAGTTCTGTATACCCTGAAGTTACTTTTAAATATCCCTCTTCTAAGTCTGCCTGAAGCCTAAGTTTTCACTAGTGGTATTTCTACACAGCTGCTGGAACTGTGCTTCCCAGCATAGGTAGACAGATGCACTTTAGCTCTGCTCAGCCTACTGTGCTAAAAATAATTCAGTGTGTCTGGCCATGATGGCATGAGCAGTGGCTCAGGCTAGCCACCTGAATACAATCCCATCCAACCCCATGGGTTTTGTACTCAGGCTGCTAGCCCGAGCACAGTCCATGACACCACAGCCACAAAGCTGTTTTTACTGCGCTAGCTAGTGCATGTCTGTCTCTATCCGCACTGGAAAGCGCCTCCCAGCTATTGTGCAGACATTCCTAAGGACATTAACTCAAGAGATTTCTGCCTCTACTGAGATTTAGGTTATGTCTACACTACATCTTATGTCAGCATAATTTACGTCGCTTGGAGGAGGGTGACATAACTGTAGTTCAGTGGTGCCCTTAAAAGTTTGAGATTTGGTAAATCATAGGAATTAAAGAAAAGACCTATTAGATCAATGAGTCTGTTCCCCTGTAACTTCAGGAGGAATTCTCTCAAATAGAAGATGCATTCTTAGTTTCCAGTAGAGGCCACAATGAGATAAACTTCACAAAAGTAAAAAAAGTCACAGTCCAGATTTTAAACTTAGTCTAGACTCGCATTTACCAAGACATTAAAAAACTGAATTATGTAATCTCAGTAGTGAGTTCAGTCCCTCGAATAACTTAATACTAGAACAGCAATAAAACAGACTCACCTTTGAATGCATTTGAGAGGAAGCCTCCAATGTTAAATCAAAAGTGAGAGCTGGCATATTTTAACAGTGAAAAGTAGTGGTATAGAATCAATGGACATTCTCATCAAGAGTTCCAACCAACCTGTTATTTTGAAAGCAGAAAAGCTAACAACTGCATTAAAAACAATATTAATTACATGAGAATTGCATCAGTAGGCAGTTTCTACCTTTCCTTATTCATGGAGAGAAATATACGAGACTATAAAATGGTGGCTAATCTAGTTGTTTGCAGAAATATGAGCATTAATGTCATCTTTAAAATCAAGATATTAGGAGCTATAAACATTCAAATCCAGAGAATATCTGCAGACAAAGAATATGACATCATTTGAGGAGAAATCCTCCCCTATTTGGTCTCCACAGCCACAAATGTGAATAAAAGATGTCCCTGCCCCAACGAGTGTAGAACTGATGTCAAACAGGTAACAGAGTTGGCTAGGCAATGGGGATAGGAGGAAAAGTGCTAAGAGATATTATGCAGTTGCTGTTGTTATTGACAACTGCATCATGAGTATTGATTTTTAAAAGTGTACCTCATCTTCCTACAACAAATGGCATGGGTAGAAGCATGGTAGGCAAGATCAGGAAAGGGGCTGCAGGCACTGAGGCTGTATGAAGAAGACACAAAAGTGCAAGTGAGAAGAATGTGGTCAGCTCTACAGTTTGGGTGAAGTAGAAATTAAAAGACAAAGGCAAACAGTAGACAAGACACACACACTGAACTGGGTAGGGCCTTGAAGCCTCAGATAAGGAGCTTAAATCTGATATGGAAGATGATGGACTGATCAAAATCCAGGATAACCCAATTAAGAAGCTACAGCATTCCCATAATGGCACTGTAAAGAGAGGAGTGGGAGTAGGAGCAGGAGCCATAACTCTTTCCAACATCCACAGCAAAGAACCACAGAGAAAACAAGAGAGAACCTCACACTTTGAGACCAGCAAAATATTGTGTTTCCCTGGATGGAGCTCACCAACTCAGGCCTATGGAAGTGAGGTGCAGAAATTAAACCACTGTTTATATAATAAAAGATAAAAACCACAGTTTTAGACCCCGCCAAGTTGCATATTACCCCAGAGGGATAGATTCATTTTCTGAGATGTAATTCCCCTTATCCACTTTGATTTTATTTAGTACATTCAAATGTACATTCAAATCCTAAGTCAGACACTATGAAAGGTTAACAAGGGCACTGCCAAGTATGAATCATTTAAGACTGCTGCTGCAAGATTCATCCCAGGCACCTTGAGTGAGCAATTCTGACCCAACATCCCTTGGGGGAATAAATAGTTTAACAGTTTTAGTACCGTCCACTGGAGGATCCCAAAGTGCTTTAGACACTAGTGAATTAAGCCTGAGCTAGGTGTTATCTCCACCATTTTACAGATAGAAGAATTGAGGAAGAGTGATTAAACTGACTTGACCAAGATAATTCAAGTATTCAGAAGAGACATAAATACAACTTCAGTCTCCTGAATTCCTGTCCTTTAAGTCCATCGTTCTCCCCTTTAATCTACGAGTGATTGGTAGTAAACCTATAGACCTTAGATGCAGGAAGTGTTATTAGATATTGGACACTAGTAGCACTACTAGACTCTCAGTAACTAAATGTAACAGCACTAGGGGTAAGGACTCTCATGAAAATACCAAAAAATCTTTACTCTTTACAAAAAATCCAAACCAAAGTAAATGAACTACCAAGGTAGATACAGAAGCTCCTCAACTTACGCAAGATTTCCGTTCTGGAACACCTTGCGTAAGTCGAATTTTGCATAAGTTGGGAACGTATCTCCAACAATTATGAAAAACAAAACAAAACAAAAAACAAAAACCTTACAGAACTTACGGAACTTTTTCCGTAAGTCCGGATTCCCATAAATTGGGTTTGCATAACCCGGTGAGCGTCTGTACTACATTTCATGTTGCTTTCATCACTTCTTGTTCACCCTCTAATTTGTATGCAGCCTCAGCTATTGTAAGTGCTCTAAAATCCAAACAGTTAATCAGATTGATTTGAAATGTCATGTGCCTCATGGAGGCATGGGACAATGTTAGTGATCCAAATTTGAGATAATTTGACTGAGGGGTTCCCAAGTTGCAGGGCCCCCCTAAAAAACACTGGTTTTCTTCTGACCCCTTGTAATGTTAAACAGAGGTATAATGTATCTTTTCCCTGCTTTTTGTCCTTTAATAGTGTTAGATGGAATCCTGTAGGTGAGAGCGAATGGGTTGTAAAAAGGAGGTGAAGAGCTTGTATATTTCAGCAACTGTTGTGTTGTCAGACTTAAGGTATATGTGTTAACAAGGCATATTGGGGCATTACTGAAGAACTGCAAAGTTAAGGTTAACTTTATGTACAAGTTATTTTAAAGTAACTCATTACAGGTGTTCCTTGACCTTCTTCTGAAGCATCTGTAGGAAACAGGATATCATAACACAAGGTTCTCAAACTGGGGGCTGGGACCCCTCAGGGGGTTGTGAGGTTATTACATGGGAGGTCGCAAGCTATCAGCCTCCAACCAAACCTTGCTTTGCCTCCAGCATTTATAATGGAATTAAATATATAAAAAATTGTTTTTAATTTATAAGAGGGGTCGCACTGAGGCTTGCTATGTGAAAGGGGTCACTAGTACAAAAGTTTGAGAACCACTGTCATAGCAGATGAACCAGAGGTCTTATCTGGTATGGCAAATCCTGTGCTTCTATTTTCAGCTCCTTGCACATCATTTATTGTCCTTCACAGCATCAGAGAAAAGGGCCGGGAAAGGAGGAATGTGGCAGAGCTGAGCATCCATGTCTCTGGGTTAAAACACTGCTGTACTCTTCCCCCTCACCCCATATGCTCTGTTTCAGAAAAGCAAGAAATATCCACTACTTAGTTAAAAAATTAAAACACAACCAGCCCCAAAGAACTTATTTAGTTTATTTGGAGGCTTGGCTAATTTAATTTTTTCCTTCCTTTTTGTAGTCCACATAGCTTAGTAGCCAGCACCAGGCAAGGAGGAGGCAGCAGTAGCTCCTACTAAATACAGAAGAGGCTCTTGCCATTTCAAACTGTTCCAGGAACTTGAAGGAGACACAGAGGAAGATAAAGCATTTGGTAGCCTGATCTCCTCTGCTCCCCACAAAAAATAAATGGAAGCTGGGGTTGCACACAGGAATTGGCTTGGGGTAGGTGTGTGGGGTTAAAAAAAAAAAAAACGAAACTGGATATAGAGTGGGAAGTGCATCTTACAGACAGTGAAGCCCACTCAGTTCTTTCCTGCTGCCTCAGCCTGTATCAGCTGGCCTGGCAGTCACGCTTTATCTTCGCACTGTAAACCTCTGATTTGTTAACAAAAAGGTTCCCTTCTTTCACCCAGAGTGCAGGGACTAAACCACTGTCCTGACAGAGGACCATGGTAGTGTGAAGGGGTCAGAAAAGAAGTTCGAGTCCGGTGGCACCTTAAAGACTAACAGATTTATTTGGGCATAAGCTTTCGTGGATAAAAAGCCTCTTCAGATGCATGGAGTGAAAATTACAGATGCAGGCATTATATAACGACACATGAAGAGAAGGGAGTTACCTCACAAGTTGAGAACCAGTGTTGGCAGGACCAATTCGATCAGGGTGGATGTTGTCCACTCCCAATAATATATGAGGGGGTGTCAATTCCAGGAGAGGCAAAACTGGTTTTGTAAAAAAAAGTTGATGCTCTCTTCTATCAGCAGTTCAAAGAAAAACTTTGGAAGAAAGCTTTAAGACAACCTACTATAATCTCTGCAGGAGCAGCAGGAGGTGGCTCAATGTTTGAGTAGGCAGCTTCATTGTCTATTCACTGTCCCCAACCCAAGTGCACATTTTCTTCACCAACTTAATATTTAGGATGGTGGAAGTGAGAAAGCACATATGCCTTCCTCCTGCTATACCCAGGGCATCAAATGCCTATAGGCTGCTGGTGCAGTTTGAAGCAAAAGAAAAAAAGTTAGTCTGAGGACAGGTCCCAAAATTAGATGAATAACAGTTTAACTGTGTCTGTGTGTGTGGAAGGGGAGGGGAGGGGGAAGAGTTAAAACTTTAAATGGACTTACATCTGTATAAAGGTGGAGCCTTGTTGCAAAAGGAAACTGGCTAGAGTATTACTCACTCCCCCTTTCTAGCCAAAGGATGAGGAAATAGTTTGATGCCAAAGGAAACTGAATAATTTCTGTTCAGCTTCCCTCTGCAAGCTCTTTTAACGCTGAACCTGGTAAAAAGGAGAGAGGCATAGAAGGAAGATACAGGGGCAAAAGGAAAAGAGGGCAAATAAATAAAAACAGAATCAAACAGAATGAAGATAGTTATAGAAAAGACAGAAAAAATAACGAGGGACAGAGCGTGCTGGAAGTTCTGGGTCTGGTCGAGCCCCCCCATTTCCACCCTTGGACTGCTGTTAGATTTGAGAAAATTCAGATATACACAATATTTAATGTTAACCTATAAGGAAAAAGAAAAAGTGATAATCACTTACTATACAGAGCCTTCAGCCATAAGTTCTTTAATGCTCTATCTACAACATGAGCTCAAATTCCTCTTTTCCATCTCTATACTTGTTCCCCTTCCCCCCTCCACCTCCCATCAAACCCCCTATCTGGAATTTTTTCTCTGCACCTGACAAACTGCTCTTAGGCTCTAAAAATTTGGTCATAAGTGGTTGCTATGTTCCATCCTCATCCTTCTCAATCTCTCAGCTGCCTTAGACTCCCCTGATCAAGGCCTCCAACCTGAAGGCTTGTGAAAGCCAAAGGAGAGCAATTCCTTCACTTGGTTCTCCTACTACTTCTCTGGTCATGCCTGAAGCAACTCTTTTGGTGGATCCTTCTTATTCTCTCTCTCTCTCTCTCTCTCTCAAGACACCATCTCCTCCATCCACATGACTCCAACTATGAGCTCTCTGACCTGTCTCCCTCCAGCCAACCCCCAATCTCAGTCAGTTTCTTTGACATCACCTCCAGAATCTCATTGTTAAGGCCCTATTTGAATCGTGGGATGATTGTCAAATAATTGCAGCTGAGTTGCAGACAAAACATGGAAAATTGCAGAAAAGTAATAATGGACCTTTATTAATTGTGGCAATTTGGAAAAGCCAAAGACGACCTATTTGTTTAAGAAAAATTTGCCGGAACAAAATAAAAACTCAAGTATTATGTTATGCCTGCTAATTTTTTTCTGATAATCAGACATTTTGCTGCAACTATATTACAGCCATTAATACCCGGAGCTGCCAGCAGGACCCCCGGCTGCCAGAGCTCCAGGTCTGTCAGCCAGGGCTCATGCTGTCAGCACCATGCACAGGAGGGCTCCCGCTATCAGCCTGACAAAACTGGGCTGACAAAACTGTGGTGAAAGCCTAATGCTGCGGAATCCACAATATCATGAATTAAGTAGGGCCTTACTCATTGTCAATTTAAATTGAATGTACACAGTTTCTAGCACAAGGTGTGTGTGTGTGGGGGGGGGAATCCAAATCATGTCCTTTTGGCCCTACCATAACACAAATAATAGGGAGCCAACTTCAGGAATATTTTATAATCCAAGCTGCCTCAGATTTGCACCACAGAAGATCAAAGAGAAATTTCACTGAATAGAGAGCCTGGTATTTTTGAGTATCTGCATCACTGTCCCAGCTGTGCTAGGTGCTGTACAAACAAAGACAGAGTGTTCCTACCCCAACAAGTTTACAATCTAGGACAGTGTTTCTCAAACTGGGGTCGCCTCTTGTGTAGGGAAAACCCTTGGTGGGCCGGGCCAGTTTGTTTACCTGCCCTGTCCGCAGATCCGGCCGATCACGGCTCCCACTGGCCGCGGTTCGCTGCTCCAGGCCAATGGGAGCTGCTGGAAGCGGCGCGGGCCGAGGGATTGGCCTGCAGCGGTGAACCGCGGCCAGCGGGAGCCACGATCGGCCGGACCTGTGGACGGGGCAAGTAAACAAACCAGCCCGGCCCACCAGGGCTTTCCCCGAACAAGCGGCGACCCCAGTTTGAGACACACTGATCTAGGAAGAAGAGAAACATACGAAGAATAGGAAAGGAAGACAATCTCGTAATATACAAATTTATATACAAAGATTTTTTAAAGAGATTTTTAATTTCTTAAATAAGTGCCTATGAACTTTCATCCTATTTGCCTAGCTATTAAACATTGCCTGATTTCTTGGAGAACATGGGGCAGAAATGGTTCTGGAATAAGTCATTTAACCAACAGCAGTAACTTTAGTTGAATTGGACTGGAAAAACAACAAAAGCCTCCCACCCTCAAAAAATAAAATAAAACACCATCCTACAAAACTCATCAGGTAGGTTTTTCCATCCTATCAACTCCATTTCCCTTCCTCAGCCCTCTAATGTCTGTATTTCTAACTAATAAATGGTAATCTGTGTTCTTTGAAAATTTCTGGAGTCTGTCAAATCCACCAATCTATGCTAGCTTTCAACCATAGGTGCACCCAAAAACACTGACTTGAATTTTGAAACACAACCAGCATTTTTACAAATTTTAGCACTGCAGAACCTGCACTTAAAATGTTTGAATCCATTCTTGTTTTCCATTTCTATTCTTAAAAAAAATAACTTTCAGAATAAAACAGCTACTCGGTAGAAATCAATAATCAGGAAGTGTTGTATTTCAGTTCCTACGTAGTACTTAACAGTCATATTTGGCATTAAAAACTATTGGTGTTTAGAAACCATTCCATAGAAGAATTGCCTGTCAGAATGATCACATTAAATCAAAATTATCACGTGTATGTTTTTGGTTTGCTGGGGCTTAAAAAAACCTTAAAATTACTAAAACATTTTCATGAAATTAAGAGTCAGTATGAAACTGACAGGGTGGATTTAATTTAAATCATGATTTAAATCACTAGTCAGGAAGACTCGATTTAATCATGGTTTTCTACATAAAAGTACATTCTTGTTGGTTGTTATAACAATACATATTCTTCACAACTCATAGATGTAGGTTTCTTTTTTAGAAAGTACACAGTATACATTTTTAAACAGATTTATTTTGAAAACTTTTCAGATTAGTTTTACAGCTATATCAGAAAATGAATGATTGTTTGGTTATTTCATTTACCAAAGATAACTGAAGCAGATATTTATGAAGTCATTGGGAAGTGAACTAGCTCCAATTCAACAGATTAATCATTACTATTTGGAGGACTTTCTTGCCATGTTGTATTAGGAGGAGAACATCACCAGACAGACATTTAAATTGTGTTATTTAACTAAAACAACGTTAAGTGTTCTGGATTTTTCTTCTTCAGTAGCAAACACATAATATTTTAACAAAACAAGCATATGTCCCTCGCTTCTCACATTTATCTCCAAACTCCCCCTTGTCCAGATCTATTCCGTCCCCAACAATCTTTTATTCACTGAACTTTTTGAAACTTTGCACTTTTAGAGAGAGGTAAGGGATTGACTGTGTGCACACAAATCTGCAGAGGGGCAATAGAGTTGAGGTCTGTTATTTCTCACCTCTATATATTTATTTATTTAAAAACATTTTTGCATGTTAACAAGCATGTTCTCTCTGGAGACACAAATCCACAGTTTAGAACTGCAAAACTAAGCATCTCTGATGGTATCTTCTAGACTGAGCACTGAGTCCCATTGGGTAAATAGAAAGATTAACCTAAATAATCTATACAGAAGCCCCTGGAACTCCATAAGATTGGGTCCCTAATCCATGAACTATTGGAACTCATTTACAAAACTTTTCTTAAACATTACATTAATATATTGTCTAATACTATAGAATTAGAATTTATAATCCCTATTCCATGATGAGATATCTTAGAGCTATAATGTATCTTAATTAAAACTATCTTTACATCGGATTTTTTTTTGATAAAATGCTTTTTGAGGAAAAAACCTATTTAAATAAAAAAAGTCTGATTTTTTTTATTCTTAAAAAAAATCATTGATTTTTATCCACCCTGGAAACTGGTTTGATAATATTCCCCTACAGCATTTGAAATACAAACACCAACCTCATGCTAGTGCAAAATAACTAAAAAGTGATATGGACTAGAAACTGCCTACAGACAAAAGTGAAACTATTTGATTTTCATTGTCCTTGCTATGTGAAATGCAAAAAGTAAACAACCAGTATAAATGATGAGAAAAATTCAAATGTTTAAGTTTTCACTTTTAATATTGAACAGTGTTATTTGTAATAAAGAAAAAGATTTTTTAAGTGTGATTTCTAACCTGACAATGTCCCTTTGATATACTGCAGAACCTTTAAAAATATTTTTCTTCTTTTCATATTCTGGGTATCTTTTGAAATATGGTGATATGGAGCTTCTATACGAAATACTCCATGTCTTTTTAAGGGTCAAAGTTTTCCTAAGTTTGAGACAAGAGATATTCCGACTGGAGAGTTACAAATTTACAAGATTTGAATATTCAGTTTTGAGAGCAAAATATTAGCCTATTTACAGCAAATAATATACTGTGAAATCTGTCTGATAATTTTAATGTTTAAAGAGTAACTGCCAATAGCTCTTAATGAAAATAAACAGTGTACTTTTTAAAATATTTGGAGGATATAGAATGTTTGCTGTTAGTGGGAAAAGGCATTTCCATGAATTCTAAAGGAATGAGAAAGGAGTTAGAACATCCTATATCTCCAATCTGTATGCTACACTACATCAAATATAGTGCTGCCATGCAAAGCAACTGGAAAACTAGGAAAAGGTATTGCGTTTTTTATGTTGTTAAGCTATAAAATATGTTTTATTCATTTTGCCAAGATGTACAATTTCTGGAGATAGCTTCAAATCAAATAGAAGCTGTCAAACCACAGAATACAGAAGTATAATTTTTGCATACTATCCAGAAACACTGTTGCTTCAACAAATCTCTTAGCTTGTAGAAATTACAATACCAAGAAAGTCAACTGTTCGGGTATTAGTCATCAGAAATTGGAAATATAACGGTTTACCACAGAAAGAGCTTTTAATACTACTTGACAGATACTTTGAAACAGACTTACTACAACTACCTTAAACACTTATAGTATATATTCAAAATGTTATATTACTGCTATACAAGAATCTTTTATTCTGAAATAGTGTGAATTTCAGACACAGTTCGTTTACAGACTGACACAATCAACCACACATGTTCAATACTTTTAAAGATACCTAGGGTTTAATAAAGCTCGCAGCTTTTGAAAAGAAGTATTATGCTGTTTTATTTGCAATTCTTTGTGTGCATTTTATCTTTTCCAAAAAGTTTGAAGAAAGAATAACAATCCAAAGCCATGTTCTACCAAGACTGGATTTAAAATACATGTAAGATAAATCCTTACATGAAAGCAAACTTATTTTAAAAAACACTAGTTTTCCTTGCTCTTCACATTTTCAATCTTTAAATGACCAATACCATTTACAACCATGTAAATTAGAGAAAATAGTTTCTCCATTGTTGTATATTTGCCAGACACCTCACAATACTGGCAGTGACACCTGCCCCAATTCTGCAAACTTCAGTGGGACTATTCACAGAACATAAAGTTAAACACACACATACATCATGCAGGATCAGAGCCACAATCCTGGCTCCAAAAAGTTTAAAAGCTGTACCCCTAGTCCTGCACCTGGATCCATGACGGGACAAGACTTCAAACCCACAGATCCAATGCAGAATCAAGGCTTAATTTCAGACATGAAGCAAGGGGTAGAGGGATAACAAAGAAGTAAGAAGGGATATGGAGAAGGATGGACAGGGACAAACAACATCAGTATGATTAAAGTTATTCATTAAACCATGTTAGGTTTAATACTTAAGGCACTGCTTCTGCAAAATGATTCACACAAGTGCACCTTGATCTCAAAGAGGCTCCATGCGGTCACAGCATAGAGCCTCAAGGTGGTTCAGCTTTGCTCGATCAAGAACTTTATTGTTTGTATCCTGTAGACTGAGAACACTGTACAGGCAACACAAGGATGAAAGAATGTAAATTAAGAGACACCATAGTGCAAGTTTATTTTTAAACTAAGTGAATATTGTAATTACACATATTAGTCCCATTGATGAAAACTATGAATCCCCAAACTCTCTGCCTTCTCTTTAACTTTTTATTTCAACTCATTTACTATAGCACTGCCATCATCCTGGTCACATTGCCAAAAACCCAGCTACAGGCTGACTCTGCAAGACTTTGACATTGGTGTTAAGGCCCACAGGATATATTCTGCTTTGAGAACATTTAAATAAGAAACACTGCAACTAGTTAAAGCATAAAGCTACACAGTTATGGAGCCACACAGTCTTTCAGTTAGGAGGGAACAGGAGAAGCTAAAAGAGGACTAAAGCAAAGAAAATCATATAGTCCAATATTGCAAAGTTAGGAAAACAGAAAGGAGGCAAGGGTGGACTATGTACAAAGTATTGTGCTTTAAAACGAGTCCCCTGGGATTGGAAGAAAAAATGGGTATTGTTACAATTGTGCATTTCTGACTGTATCCTGACTTCAGGTTTGTATCAGACTTAAAAACAAAAATCCTGGGAAGCATAAGAGACCCCTTCATGGCAACTACTCCAACTGCTCTGGTGCTAGGTAGATACATTTAAAAAAGGCATCCTCATCGATGCACAATTCCCCTTCTTCATTCACCCTTTACTTAACCACCTACTAGCGTGTGAGAGCGAAACCAACGAGCCTCTTCTCCTTCCTCTCAGATCAAACACCCGCTCCTCAGCGAGCACAACAGCTCACCACACAAAAAAAGAAACCTCAACCACTTCCCCTGGCCCCCCAGCTGGATGAGCAAACCGCAGATTTACCATCGGCCCGGCGGAAGGGGCAGCCCCGCTCTAGCCACGGGGCCCCCCCTCCCCTTTCCCTTTCCCTTTGTTTACTCTGTGGGCTAGTCACCCCCAGGCGAACGCGCCAGCCCCGAGCCCCGTCCCACCACATCCGGCGGGGGTGACGAATCCCACCTTGCCGCCGCCCCCGAACCGCCACGGCTCGCAGGAGGGGGCGGGCGCGGTCTGCCCCTCTCCCCACGAAGGCGAGAGGGCGGGTGGCTAGGTAGGGATCTGAACGGCAACCTCGCCGCCTCCTTCCCACCCGCGGGGGGGGGGGCACCACCCGCTCGACGACCCCCCCTCCCCCTCAGAAAAGGCCATTGACAGACCACTGCACCCTTCAGGCCGCCCCCGCCCAGCCCGCGCCTCAGTGCGCAGAGCTGGCGGTTCCCTCCGCCACACGAGGGCTCCCCGCCACAGACACGCGGGGAACGGGCGGGCTCGCCCCCCCCGCACGCTACAACCGCTGTAGGGCTTCCCCCCTCCAGAGGGGCGGGGGTGTCTCACCTCCCCGGGGGCGGGGAAAGGAGGCGGACACGGCGGTGCCGCTCGCCAGGGGAGACACCCCCTTCCCCATTACATAAGTTGGGGCCATTCTGCCTCACTTTCCCTGCCCCCCTCCGGCCAGCCCCGGCCGCGGCGACTCACCGGCCCGAGTCTCCGTCCGGCGGAGCGCGACGGCTCGCGGCGAGCTGGGGGGAGGGGAGGTGAGAGACGCCGCGAAGTTGAATCGTCTCCGTCCGCCGCTTCTGCCGAGGGCCCCGACCGGCTCCCGTCCCTCCCCGCTGCGTGTGTCTGTCCCGGCCACTCCAGGCCGCTCCCCCTCCCTCCCGGCGCGCTGCACCATGGGATACGCCGCTGCCCCCTCTCGCTGCCAGCCTGCCTCACTCCCCGCACGAATGGCTGCGAAGGGAAGGGACCGGTGCGCCCGCCCGGGCCGCGCGGGGCGGAGTGTCCCCTCTGAGCCGCGCGGGGACCAGCCACAGCCGGGCCACCCCCCACAGATCCGCGGGGGGCTCCCAGCCTCGGGGCCACCCCCCTCAGATCCGCAGGGGGCTCCCAGCCTCGGGGCCACCCCCCTCAGATCCGCGGGGGACTCCCAACCTCGGGGCCACCCCCCTCAGATCCGCAGGGGGCACCAAGCCCTCCCAGCGCGGGGCCACCCCCCACAGATCCACAGGGGGGCCAGTCCTCCCAGCCACAGCCAGGCCACCCCCTTCTGATCCACGGGGGGGCTCCCAGCCATGGGGCCACCCCCCTCAGATCTGAAGGGGTCCCAGCCCACCTAGCCTCTAGGGGGGGCACCCCCCCTCAGATCCCCATGATGGTCAGTCCTCCCAGCCTCAGGAAGGAAGCAGCTCTATGCTCAAAAACAGTGACCAACCTTCCCAGCCTCAGGTGAACTGCCTTCTCAAATACCCCAAGAGTCTGGGGATCAAACCAGACAACCTCATTCTTAACCTAAAAGGGGCCTGGCCCCGGGCTCAGAGAGTAAACCACTACCAGTCCCAACCCTCAGGTAAACCAGACCCATTCCCAGCTGCTTTGCTGAAGGGGAATAGGCAGCCAACCTCCTTTCACAGCCTTCAAGGACCAGCCCTCCCTCTCAAAAGTTCATTTGGAGCAACCAGTCTTCCTTCCCTCCCTGTGAGGGAATCAGGACTGGTAGAAGATGGAATTTATTAGGAGACAAGGGAAATGTAACCCATTGTTCCTCAAACTTTCTCCTCCCCTACCAAACCTCAACTGCAGGGAGTGTATTCCACCTCCACACATTCACAGCCTTTTCTCTCTTTCTGTTGGTCTGAGGGTTTCTGTAGTGGTCACTTAAATGTAGTACAAACCACACATTTAACTCACTTTGCAGCTTTCCTGGGATTTCTTTCAGCCCTGCACATCTCCAAGGTGGCACTCTTTACCTCTCTCTGCAGTTTCAAAACTAGGATACCCACCTTAACAAAATCTGTCCAACTTAGTTATTATATGGCCCCTAGTAGTACCAGTACCATAGTATCTTAGTGACTCACAATGTTTAATCAGCAAAGAATCCTGTGGCACCTTATAGACTAACAGACGTTTTGCAGCATGACCTTTCGTGGGTGAATACCCACTTCTTCATAACATCCCTGTGAGGTATGGAAGTACTATCATCCCCATTTTATGTGTGGGGAACTGAGACACAAAGAGACTAAATGACTTGTCCAAGATCACACAAGAAACCTGTGACAGAGCAGAGAATTTAACCCCTGTTCCGTGGATACCAGTCTAGCGTCCTTTCTTTTGGATCGTTGTTCCTGTCCACACCAGCTAATGGACAACTGTACAATAAGGTAAGGACAGGCCTTATGTATAAACAGCTGCACCTCACAACATTTTATTTGTGGTACAAACTCCTCATACTTTTTGATCAGGTACCATTGTGAGAGGATTGGTATAAAATCCTAGATAAATAGAGATGTTTTGCATGATTATTGTGAAACTATAATTCACAAACGTCTGTTAGTCTATAAGGTGCCACAGGATTTCTGCTTTTACAGATCCAGACTAACACGGCTACCCCTCTGATACTATAATTCACAATATAATCCATATAGACTTAATACTGGATGTGGAATAATTAGGCACCAAGTGTTATTTATTTGTATCATTGTAGTACCTAGAAGCCCAAGTCATGGAGCAGGATCCTATTTTGCTAGGCAGTGTACAAATACAGAACAAAAACATAGTCTTTACCCCAAAGAGCTTGCAACCTAAGTATAAAACAAGGGATAACATAGATACGGACGGTTGGGGAGTACAAGGAAACAATGAAACAATATTGGTCAGCATAATAGGCAGTGGTTTCAGCATACCAGCAGCCTTACTATAGTTATGGTTTTTGCAGGCATCATGGCATAGGGTTTTAAGGAGGGATTTGAAGAGAAAAATTAAGGGGCTTTGTGAAAGTTTACAGGGAACTCCTACCAAGCATGAGGGGCAGTATAGGAGAAAGCACAAAGGTGCTTGTTTGAAAATTTAATAAGTGGGTGTTAGAGGCTGGCATCATGTGCCAATCAGAGGTGAGAGTCAACAGCTCAATAGGTGTTGGAGATGGTAGGTGGGGTGGAGATAAACTTCAAAGGGCTTTGAAAATAAAAACAGGTAAGTTATGTTTGATACAATAGAAAAGAGGGAGCCAGCAGATGGATGCAAAGGGATGACATAGTTAAAGTGATGGGTTAGGAGAATGTTCTCTGCAGCAGCATCTGGAATGGATTTCAGTGGGGCAAGATTATAATTGTCAAGGCCAAAGAAAAGGACGTTGTGGCAATAAAGGTGCTAGATGATGAGAGCCTCAATGAGGTATGTAGCTGGATAGGAAAAGCCATATCTTACAGATGTTATGTAGAAAGAATCAGCAAGATTTAGAAATAGCTTGGACGTGTAGACCTAGAGAGAGGTCAGTGTCAAATTTAACACCTAGATTAGGGGCTTGAGTGAAAAGTGGGATGGTGGTGTTGTCCACAGTTATCAAGAAATTAGGTAGTCTGGAGGATTTTTGCAGGGACAATTGAGAGCTCTTAATTTTAGCCAATTTGAGTTTGAGATGACAGTTAGACATCCACCAGGAGATGTCAGAGACACTAGCTGAAATTTTCGTTTGGACAAGAGACAATTCTGGGGTAGAGAGGCAGCTCTGTGAGTTGTCTGTGTAGAGATAGCTGAATTTATGTATGCAAATGAGATTATCCAGAGATAAGATACAGAGGGAGAAGAGAAGGGGGACCAAGGACAGAGTCTTGAGGAACTCCCACAGAAAGTTGGGGCAGGGGGTGAGGAGGATCCTTTGAGGACACACTGAAAGAGCAATTTGAGAGGTAGGAGGAGAACCAGGAAAGGACAGAGTCATGGACGCCAATGGGGAACAAGATTTTAAAAAGAAGAACATGGTAGATGGTGTTGAAGGTGGCTGACGGGTCAAGGTCAAAAAGGGTATGAATGGAGTACTGGGTATGAGTGTTGTCTAGAAAGAGGTCGTTAACAGACATTGGTGAGTGGCTTCAGTGGAGTGCAGGAGGAGGACACTGGTTTGGAGATGATCTAGAATGGAATTGGAGGAGAGAAACTCCAGACAGCAATAATAGACAATGCAGTCAGTGAGCTTAGAGATGGAAGGGAGATGGGGCAATATTGGGGTCAAGGGTATTTTTTTGCAAAATGGGAGAGATTAGCACAAATGGAGGGAAAGCCAGAGAAAAGTGAAAGGTTATGAGAGAGAAGTTATGGAAGGGGAAGAGAGTGGGCACAAGTGAGATTAGGAGATGGGATGAGGTTACTGTAGCAAATGGAAGTGTTTGAGGAAGAGAGCAGATGAGAAACTTCTGTGTCTGTGACAGAGGAGGAGGAGGAGCAGATAGTAAGGGAAGGGGGAAAGAAAGGAGGGGGAAGGTCACCTCCTATTTTGCCAATTTTCTCTCAGAAGAAATCAGTGAGATTGTGTGTGGAGACAGAAGTGTAGGCAGGAGGAGTGAAGGGTTTGACGAGTGAGTCAAAGGTGGCAAAAAGGTGGCTAGAATGTTCCTTAAAATATAAGACAGGTCATCGTCCTATATAAGATTGTTGTTGAGCTCTTCAGACCTCCAAAACACCTCGCTCACCAGCTTCAACACCTTCATGTGGTTTCTTGGTCATATGCAGTAATGTACCATTTACCTCAGCGAAGCGTTTTGAGAAGTCCATAAAGGTTCCCTCACCACTACTTCTATTATGCTATGCAACTCTCTCTGCAGCTTAAAGTTAGCTGTGTGTCTTATTCTTGGGAATTTTTACGAATAAATCATCAATGGGACAATTTAAACAATGGAGGGTTTATAAAAAAATATAAGGGTGATTTCAAAACTCTCTCACACATAACAAAATCCTTTCTCTTAAGGAGAGACTTTTACAACTCTGTAATTTCTGTTATTCTATTATTACAGTAGAATGCCTATGTGACAAACTAATTGGGGATTGAGGCGTTCATAACATTTAATATCTAGAAATTATAGTAGGTACAGTGCATACATTGCATTATGGTGCACTGTATTACTACTTCTACTTTAAACCACTACAACATAATTTCCAATGCACTGAAGGTTTTGGAATGTGAAGGGATGTCAACTTGTTCTTCATCAATATCACTTTTGTTACATGATTTTTTTTCCCATCAGGGAAAAATGGTTTGTATGACTGGTCATTCATAAGGTTTGTTTTCATACAATTCCAGTTCTACTGTATTGATATGTGCAACTATGTCTGACCTTTCAGCCAAGGATGTCAAAGCAGTATTAATGAAGCATCAGAACAGGCTTTCGAGGTAGATATTGCTATTCCCATTTTATAGGCAGCAAAGCTAATGCCCAAAAGAACCTGTCCACAACAGTACTTAGGCACCTAAGTCTGGAGTTTAGGTGCCTAAACCTAATTTTAGGGTCAACTGCTATCCACAAAACTCCCAGCAAACCCTGCAGGCACTTAAACTCACTCAGCGCTTAATTTTTCAGGGTAAAAGTCCTCTCCGGGCCTAAATTTCTGCCTGTAGGCATGTGCACTGCAGCCTCAGTCTAAGCATCCAGTTGCCTATGTCCTGACTAAGCCTCAGAGCAATCCATGAACTGGGGGAAGATTTATCCACCTAACTTGAACGGGGGCAGCTGCCAATCCAACAGGTGTGCTCAGAGGCTGCTTTGTGGATTGGGTCTGAATTTAGGGTTACCAGGTGTCCGGTTTTCAACTGGAACACCTGGTCAAAAAGGGATCCTGAGAGCTGCAGTCAGCAATGCTGACCAGGCTATTAAAACTCCGTTTGGCAGCGCAGTGGGGCAGGCAGTCTCCCTGCATGGCTCCAGGGAAGTGGCCAGCATGTCCCTCCAGCTCCTAGGCAGAGGGGCAGCCACGGGGTCTCTGCATGCTGCCCCCACCCTGAGCGCCGGCTCTGCAGCTCCCATTGGCCAGGAACCACAGCCAATGGAAACTGTGGGGGTGGTGCCTGCATGCAGGGGCAACACACAGAGACCCCTGGCCGCCCCTCGGTCTAGGTGTCAGAGAGACATGTCGCTGCTTCCCAGGAGCTGCCTGAGGTAAGCACCACCCAGAACCCTCACCCCCTCCCACGCCCCAACCCCCTGCCCCAGCCTTGGGCCCCCTCCCACACTCAAACTCCCTCCCGGAGCCCGCATCTCAACTCCCTGCCTTCGCCTGGGGCCCCCTCTCGCACCCTGAACCTCTCATCCCCAGCCCCACTGCAGAGCCTGCACCCCCAGCTGGAGCCCTCAACCTCTCCCACACCCTAACCCCCTGCTCCAGCCTGGTGAAAATGAGCAAGGGTGGGAGAGAGAGCTAGCGACAGAGGGTTGGGGGATGGAGTGAGCTGGAGCTGGGCCTCAGAGAAGTGGCAAGGATGTTTGGTTTTCTGCAGTTAGAAAGTTGGCAACTCTAGGTCCCATTCAAAGTCTGGCATGAGGCAGTGGTGGTGCTAGTAGTACTGCTTAGCTTTTAGTCCAGTGGTTAGCACACTCATCTAGGATGTGTTCAATTCCCCCCTTAGGCAAGGTGGAGAAAGGATTTGAGCAGGGACCTCCCATCAAGGGGACTCTTGTCGATCTGGGCCAAAGAGCTTAATTTATTTGCCAGAATCACACGAATTGTCAGTGACAGAGCCAGGATTGGAAGCAATGGGTTCTCTCTACTTGTCCCCTGCTTTAACCATACAGTACCAATTCTTAGTGTAAGGCTATATACTATTTATTATTTTTATTATCTATACATTCTTTTTATATACAAATACCTATTTTCAGATACTCTGACTTGAGCAAATACAGGCAATTCACAAACATTTACAACTTTATCCTCCCTACATCCACTGGGATGTATCACAGCTAAGTGTGTATTAACTCAATTTTACAGATGGGGAAATGCTGACTGGATAATTAAGTGACTTACTCAAAGCTACACAGCAATGCCGCTTCATGTGGCCCAATTATATTCTCCTTGAAGTCATTGGGAGTTTTCCCATTGATTCCAATGGGATCTGGATCAGACCCAATATCCTTCTTTCAATCCCTGAGATTTTATTGTTAGTTTCAGACCCTGCATCTTTCCCCTATGCCATCTATGATGTGGGAGAAGGGATATGGTGCTGCAGTCTTTCCTTACTTTAGGAGGAGCAGGCCACAGGAATCCTTTTGCTGAGTTCAACCACTGCAGTCCCATTCACCCTCCTAGTGCTCTTGTGTGCTTCCTTAGTATTTACTTCTCAAAGTGCATGGCATTTCTGAAACAGCTAAGCAGAGGGGGAGACGGAGTCCTGTTCGGGAGGGAAAGATGAGATCTGTGGTGACAGGTCTCTTTCACATGGTTCAGAGGGAAGGAAACTTGGTATTGAGTTCCTGCCACCCCAGAAGTGGTGTGGAAGTACAGGACACACTGCCCCCTAGAATTCAGCAAATACTGGAGTAACTCATTCAACTGAACACTAATATTATTTGTCTTATACATAATATTATCTGATTTAACCCTGTAGCAATTATTAAACTTGTGAAACATTGTGCTGCATTATTATAAACAATAAAATAGCAAACTTCGTTCTAGCATAGCATTTGTTATCTTTTGATTATTAAACGATAGGGCTGGAGGGAATAGCTTAAAAAACTCTAGTTCTCAGTGTTTTGGAGCTTAGCAGCAGTCAGGCATCTACAACTGTACTGCAGAATGGTAAATATTCATTAAAACAACCACAACTATTAGGCTTGTGAAAGAGAGATAGCTCTGAACTGTGGGGCTATTTCAAGCTGTGACAACTAAAATCAGAAGAGTTTTAAAAATTCTTCATCACTAGAGGGAAAGACATTTTAAAAACTGACTTAAATTAATCCCAAATGAAGGATTCTTCTTCTCCGACTGGGGAGATTTGACAGATCTGATTCTGGGGTGGGGAAAAGAGCTGCACTTGCACTGTGATTCCAGGGATTGAAAAGTGGCTACTGATTTGATTACAGTGCCATAGGGGTGCATATTAATAAAATAACAGGGCCCTTCCCTAAAGAGCTGCTGTTAACTAAATCCTTTGAAGCATACGTTTCTTCATTAAACACAAAGAACACCAGTTTTAGTGTAATGTGAGAGACCCCGTGTTGTACTGGGAGGACAACCACACTTTCTCACAACTGGTTCTGAATACAGTTACATTAGCTAGACAAATATTTTCAACAGTAGCTCATAGGAGAGCCAGGGGCAGTGGGACACCCACGTTTGTCCCAGTGTCAAATATAGCAGTTTTCACGGAGCAGACACTGCCTTTTTGTCTCTTTTGGAGGTGCTTTGTGAAGTGTCTTTAGCACTCTGGATGCCTAGTATTTCTGTAATAGTGCAGCAATAATGCTAATGTGCAATGCTGTACTTGAACAGTCCTCTCAGCTGATTGTCACAATACCACACTGCACCCTTTCACTTCACTGGAGAGCTGCTGTGCTAGAGAAGGAAGGGAGAAAGCCTCTGGTTTACAATGACCTTCCTTTGCTTTGCAGAACTAAATCAGTTGATTAGGGTATATCTAGGAGATATTTACTTTAAAAAAATCCCTGAAGAATAGACCTTTTAACGCATAACTTTACGTGCAATTACTTTAACAATCAGGTTGTCCACAGCGTCAGCATTTTGCATAATGAGCACTGCACAAGTCAAATAGTCCTCTAGGCACCTTTACTCCTCTTTTCTATTAAAGCTATCGTTATGATAGAGGAACTACTGCACACAGCTGTAGTTCATTACACAGATATTCTTGCTCTTTGTACAAGTCTAAAACCACGATTAGGTGCAGCAGTGTGTATTTTACAGGAACCAGAACAGTTATTGCACAACTTTATATATAGACACGTAAGCTCCCCCAAAATTTCATGATGATTAAAAATGAGAGATACTTGCAATACACTTCATTTTTATTGAAGCCGTAAAATAACTCGTATGACTTTCCACCTTTATGATAACTATAGAACTATTTTATCTTATTATGGTCCTTGCTGCCTCCAAGATCAAAAGATCACAACTTGTTAAATTAAGGCTTTGTTCTTTACTTGAATGTGTACTAATAACATGTAAGCATTTCCTTCTTATGAACATCTGTCTCCTTAGAAAGTTATGTGGCCATTTGGGTACCTGTTTAAGAAAAATGGCATTGTAAGTCAGCTGCAGATTGTTTCTCCTTGTTTGTAAGCATATTTTTTTCATATCCTAGTTTAACTTTATTAGTGTATTATACATAAGTAGCATGGATATACATGATGCTTTACTGGCAATTTATAAGACAGTGGCCAAACAGCTTACAACTGTGAGCCAAATTCTATTTTTAATTTCACCATTATAAATCTGGAGTAACTCCACAGACATCAGTGATAAAATTGATCCATTGACTTCAATGGAGTTGATCTAGATTCACACAAGTGTAACTGAGAGCAGAGTTTGGTCCCACATCTTTATCAATAGGTCAGGTGTGTTGGGCCTTTGTTACTGTTGCTGACACGTCCTGGACCTGGTCAAGCTCTTCTAGAATGACCATTTCCCATCTGTGACTTTCAAGAATTTTTTTAATTTTTAATTTTTTAAAGAATTTCCTTCATTTCTTCATATCTCCTATTTCTCTCTCTATACTTTCATCCCTCCTCTCCCCATCCCCTTTATCTATACTGTGATGAGGTGCCCCGCCTGCACGAGGCCTGGAGGGGTTAAAGTGGCTAGGCACAGGGCCAGCTCTAGGCACCAGCAAACCAAGCATGTCCTTGGGGCGGCACATTTTCAAGGGCAGCATTCTGGCCATCTTTTTTTTTTTTTTTTTGCTTCCGGCAGCAAAAGCCTAGAGCCGGCCGTGGCAGCAGCAGCGCGTCTGTGCGGGGGGGCGCCCTGGGGCCGCTGTGGTTCATGCCGTGGGGGAGCAGCACCGCACCTTGTGGCTGGGCTGGGCAGGCTCCAAGCAGGGGACACTCAGGCTGGGAGCCGCCCCGCGGGGTGCATGGAGCCGCCAGCAGGTGCTGCAGGGTGGCCGCCCCCCAGCGCTGCACGGGGCTGGGCGAAGCAGCCCAAGCCGCCCAGGGTCTGTGGCAGGGCGACCAGAAGCAGCAGCAGCAGCGGGGCCATAGAGGGTGGGGCACTGCTGTGGGGGGCCTGCATCCCGCTCTCTTAGACTCCACGCCCTCTGGAGATACCCTGCCCCAGCTCCTCAGCCCCCTGCCGGGGCGGTCCCCCGGCTCTGCCCTCCCAGGTCCCGACCAGTCCTGGAGGCAGGAGCCCTGGCTGGACGGACCCTGGGCTGAGGGGCGGCTGAGGAGCCCCGCTGCTTACCCCAACCCTGCCAGCGCCGGACCGTCTGGAGGCGAGAGGGGAGTGAGCACAGTCAGCACTGGTGGGGGGGAGCCGAGGGCTGGGGCAGCAGGGGGTGCGGGTGGGGGGGGAAAGAGAGAGCCCAGCACTGGGGCAGCAGAGGGTGCAGGTGGGGTGGAGAGCCCAGCACTGGGGACGCAGGGTGTGTTGGTGGGGGCAGGGGGGAAGAGAGAGCCCAGGGCTGGGGCGGCAGGGAGTACAGGTGGAGCGGGGGAAGAGAGAGCCCAGGGCTGGGGTGGCAAGGGAGGGGATGAGAGCCAGGGCTGGGGTGGGGGTGGGGGCAGCCAAAAATTTTTTTGCCTGGGGCGGCAAAAAACCTAGAGCTGGCCCTGGCTAGGCAGGCCAATTAACTGCTCAGGCTGCACCTGAAGAAGGAGACAAGGAGCAGGCCACTAACTGAAAATGGGCTCAGCTGGGCAGGAGCCAGATGGGCCTGTGTAAAGCCCTGGAGCTGTGAGCAGCAAGGGGACTGCAAGGAACTAGTCCAGAGTCACTCCCTGTTAGGGTGACCACATAGCAAATGTGAAAAATTGGAACTTTTGGGGGGGATTACTTTCATGTACACGACAAAGTCCCTAATATCGGGATGTCTGGTCATCCTACTCTCTGAGAGGAGGGAGCTTGGGCTGGCAAACCCAGAAAGAGGGAGAAGACAGATAAGTGGGAAATAGGTGCAAGGAGTAGGACTGTACAGAACCTTTGCTGCTTTTTATAGGGTCCCTGGGTGAGAACCCTGTGTAGTGAGCAGACCTGAGAAGTGGTGCCGGGCATTGGCGACACCAGCTGGACATCTGATCTGGAAGGACTTTGATTTCCCTGGAAGGGGAGAGGACCTTAGTGACCTGGCTGGAGGGCCAAGGCACAAACAGGCAGCTGCAGCTCTGGGAGTGAGAGAGGCCACAGGGTGAAAGAGATGACTAGTTGAGACCCTGCCAAAGGAGGGCAGTGCTTGGCAAGAGCTAATCCCCAGAGCTGCCAGGAGGAGGCACCACTAGTGCTGAGTGAAGCCGGTGACATATACCTTTTAAAAATGTCAAGTAACTTTTGGGCTTGTGCCACATAGGGTGGTGAATTATTCATTATTACTTTGTTCTGCCACTGCTAAATCAACTTCTGCAGCACCCTTTGTTTCTTATGGGTGCAGGGCTGCCCGGGGGGAGGCAAGTGGGGCAATTTGCCCCAGGCCCTGGGCCCCGCAGGGGCCCCCACGAGAATATAGTATTCTCTAGTATTGCAACTTTTTTTTATGTAAGGGGCCCCCAAAATTGCTTTGTCCCAGGCCCCCTGAATCCTCTGGGCAGCCCTGTATGGGTGTGTGTGAAGTCAGTTCTCCTGGAAGGTGCCATTGCAGACTGAGCTCCTTTGTTTACCAACAGAACTGGCATAGCATGTGCAATGAGTGTTCAAGGTGCTCCCCACCAATGTCCTTTACTGTGACCTGAAAGAAGATCAGCATGGACAAGATGTTGGTACAACCAAAACAGTAAAAATAGAAGGTAATTAGCATCAATAATTATAAATAGTTTTATGTTTAAGAGACAAATTCTGCCCCTGGAGATACATGCAGTGCTCCCGTAGACTGTAGTGGGAGGAGACTGGCAAATTCATCTGAGAGCAGATGTCTACTGAGACTTATTTTGTGGTAGAAAAAAAATCTACCCTTCTGTCTGGGTGGTAAATATAATCTGTAGGTTTGCTGAAAATACTGTTTTCAAGTTCATATTAAGCATCACATTACAATTTCACAGGAAATAAGCATAGGGATTTATTTGGAAACATTTAAATATTTCATCCATATTATGGGTTAATATGAAGAAAAATCTTATTCAACACAGCAAGGTATGACAGCAACCATCTCTCAACCTCAAAGTCAGCAGTTGAAATGTCTGTGTAGGTTAACAAAGAGCCATATGCTACTGCAAAAAACATCTTCCAGAAATTAGCGTCTGGGCCAGTTGACACATATGTCCCTTCTAACCCTGCAAACGGAAGAATTTTGAATCCTTTATTTTTTTATTTTACTTATATGTTCTATAGAGTATCAATCTTAATCTTTGTAATGTTTCCAAAGTCTAAATTACAAAATAATTTAATTCTGTCTAGCATGTCTTTAAAATAATATATTTATTAAAGGTCAGATTGTCCTTAGCCCATGCGCAAAACAAATATATATATACTATTGTAATTTTTTTTACCCGATATTGGGAGGGAAAAACCATACTTGGTAGGTAGTACACTTGGGAAGAGGAGAGACAGCTTGCAAACTGGGGCATTATGTTTAATGCAGGATATCTTTCTACTGAGCTTCAGCAACTTCATTGGTTTAAAATTGGTCAGCAACTACATTGTTCTAATTCTACTATATTTTAAAGACATTTTGAGTTGAAAAAATTTGAAAGACGCTAAAGAAAAACGTTATTTGATAGATTTGTAAACATAAAACTCTAGTTTGCCTTTGGATGATACCTGACGTATAAAAATAACCTTTCCAATTAATAACTGATAGGATCTTTAATCATGACAAGGGGCCAGGACCTCAATGTTAAAACACATCTGAAACATGGCGCCTCCAACATAAAAGTGAATTGCAGTATCATGCTGGAAGACTGGTTCAGGCCAATCAGAGGTGAAAGTAAGCCAGTATGGGCCGGTACGGCATACCAGTAAGAAAGTGGCTGCCGGTACACAGCCGACCTACCGGCAGGGCTGCTGCGGGGGAGGGGCAGTTACCCTGGGGCACAGCAATTTAAAAGGACCTGGGGCTCCTGGCAGCGGCTGGAGCCCCGGGCCCTTTAAATCACCGCCACTACCCCAGGGCTCCGGAGGCAATATAAAGGGCCTGGGGCTCCCGGCCGCCACTGCCGTACCACACCAGCTGCCATACCACACCAGCAGCCAGAATCCGGGGCCCTGTAAATCGCTGCTGGAGCCCTGGGCAGCGCAGGTTGGGCAGGGGAAGTCAGGCCTCAGCCCCACCCCTTCCACCCAATGTCCTGCCCCTTCCGCCTGCCCAGAGCCGCCCTCCCACCTTGTCCAGGACTCTGGCCAACCTGCATACCGGTAAGTCCTTTATATTACTTTCACCCCTGGGATCAATTCAATAGGAAGAGTTCCCTGGAGTTATCAACACCAAGATTTCATACAATATTTTACATTTTCTACATGCTTCAGAAATATTATTTAGTGCCCAGTCCAATTCTGACTGAAGTCAATGGAAAGACTCCCATTGATTTCAGTGGGCTTTTGATCAGACCTTTAATCCTTAAAACCTCCTAAAACATACTGTAGGTAAGTATTATAATTCAAATTTTACAGAAAGGGAAACAGAAATAGCTTACCAAAAGCCACTTAAGAGTTCCTGCTCTCAATTCCTTTCTCAGTCCACTAGACCAGTGGTTCTCAAAGCCGGTCAGCCACTTGTTCAGGGAAAGCCCCTGGCAGGCCGGGCCAGTTTGTTTACCTGCCGTGTCTGCAGGTTCGGTCGATCGCGGCTCCCACTGGCTGTAGTTCACCGCTCCAGGTAAATGGGGGCTTTGGGAAGCAGCGCAGGCCGAGGTCGGCCAAACCTGCAGGCGCGGCAGGTAAACAAACTGGCCCGGCCCACCAGGGGCTTTCCTTGAAGAAGCGGTGGACCGACTTTGAGGACCACCGCACTAGACCATGTATGTATCCGAGGACAGAAACCACAGATTTTGTAGTGAAAATCTTGAACTACTTATAAATTCTTTAAATGTATTAAAGTCTAACTATTTTACACTGCACTTAATTGCATCTTAAATTAGATTTCTTTTTCTTTTATATGGTATCTGAGTGCCTTTAACCATTCAGCAGCAAAGAATCCTGTGGCACCTTATAGACTAACAGACGTTTTGCAGCATGAGCTTTCGTGGGTGAATACCCACTTCATCGGATTCAGATATCATTCAGATATGGTAGACCAGCGTTCTGGTGTATGAGATAGGGGAGAGAGTACTCCAGTAGAGAGAAAATGTTCTATATGTTTTGGAAATAGTCTGCCTGGAATTTCATTGCAGTGATAGGTTGAGAGATTTTTACAAAAATTTCCCCCCTAGTTTTCAT
The DNA here is from genome assembly GCF_020497125.1 of Mauremys mutica. NCBI lineage: Eukaryota > Metazoa > Chordata > Testudines > Geoemydidae > Mauremys > Mauremys mutica. The sequence goes on along the minus strand of NC_059073.1, from coordinate 12,577,875 downwards.
GCTTGACTAGCTTATTTTTATTTGCATGTAAAGAAAAAGATGAGAGCAAGATTGGGGTTGTCCTTGCCTCCAGTCCCCATATAACCTCAGTCTGCCTCTGTTTGCTCCACAGGAAACTAAAATAAAAAGGGGAAATCCAGTAGCAGTAACAGTGTTGTTTTCAAGCTACTGTAATTGACAGGGTTCTTTCAATTAAAATAATGCAAGTACTATACTACCTACTATAATAAATAGGAAGTGAAGTGGAGTCCGTTAGACTTCTGGTGTCTAGCTAACATTTGTGTCTCTTACACTCCAGCTATAGAGTCAAATATTTGTAATCACTTGAAAGTCATTTTGTATTTTGTAAAATATCTGGCGTACGACAATAATTTTTACCATATTTGATGTTTTTATTTAGGAATATAGCAAAAATGTCTCCTTATTTTGTCTCCTCATTCTAAATTCAAGTATTGGTTTCTTTAATTACAAGGGACATAATTGGAGCTAAAGTAAACCAATGCACACCCCTAAAGGAAGAATCATAAAATCATAGAAATTTAGGGCTGAAAGGGACCTTGAGAGGACATCTAGTTCAGCCCCCTGTGCTGAGGCAGGACCAAGTCAATCTAGACCAGTGGTTCTCAACTTGTGGCCCAATCAATACACAGCTGCAGTTCATGTGACATCCTCAGAGCTATAGAGGTAATATATATCAATCCACTATGTGGATGCAGCCCACATAACACAGAGCTGCATATGTGGCCTACAATGGTAAATAGGTTGAGACCAACTGATCTAGACCGTCCCTGACAGATGTTTGTCTAATCTGTTCTTAAAAACCTCCAGTGATGGGACTTCCACAAGCCCCTTAGTAACCTATAAAGTTTTCCCTAATATCTAACCTAAATCACCCTTGCTGCAGATTAAACCCCTTTACTTCTTGTCCTGTCTTCAGTGGAGATGGAGAAAAATTGATCACCATCATCTTTATAAGAGCCCTTTGTAACAGATTCCCCCCTAGGTGCCACCTGGAACTTGGGTACCACTGAGTCCTCTGGCCCACCAGCCTGGGCTTCCTCTCACATGGGTGGCAAGTTTGTAGAAATGTTGGTGGTGCCTAGAACCCGCCCCCCCAACTCCACCCCCCCAAACTCTGCCCCCACCTGCCTAAGGCTCTGGGTGGGGTTTCGGGGGGAGGTATGGGGTGCAGGTCCTGGGCTGGGGATTAGGGTGCAGGAGGGGTGTAGGCTTTGGGATGGAGTTTGGGTGCAGGCTCTGGGCTGGGGGTGGGGGTGTAGGAAGGGGTGAGGGGTGAGGGGTGCAGGCTCTGAGAAGGAGTTTGGGTGCTGGGTGCAGGCTCCAGGCTGGGGCAGGGCGTGGGTGTGCAGGAGGGGGTGAGAGGTGCAGGCTTTGGGACAGAGTTTGGGTGCAGGCTCTGGGCTGGGGGTGGGGGCGTAGGAAGGGGGAGGTGGTGCATGCTTTGGGAGGGAGTTTGGGGATAGGAGGGAGTGCAGGGTGAGGGCTGTGGGGCTGAGGATGAGGGGTTCATGCTGTGGGGGGGTCAGGGCTGGGGCAGAGGATCAGGGTGCAGGGGGATGAGGGTTGGGGCTGGGGATGAGGGGTTCATGATGTGGGGGGGCTCAGGGCTGGGGCAGAGGATTAGGGTGCAGGAGGATGAGGGTTCTGGCTGGGGCTTGGGGTGAGGGGTTCATGATGCAGGAGGGGGCTCAGGGCTAGGGCAGAGGTGTGGGGTGAGGGCTGTGGGGCTCATGATGTGGGGGGACTCAGGGCTGGAGCTGAGGATTAGGGTGCGGGGGGATGAGGGCTCTGGCTGGGGCTGAGGATTAGGGTGCGGGGGGATGAGGGCTCCGGCTGGGGCTGAGGATTAGGGTGCGGGGGGATGAGGGCTCTGGCTGGGGATGAGGATTAGGGTGCAGGGGGATGAGGGCTCTGGCTGGGGATGAGAGGTTTGGGGCGTTGGGGAGGCTCAGGGCTAGGGCGGAAGGGCAGGGTAAGGGCAGCCTGCCTTGCCATTAGTGAATGGCGGACGCTAGGACCCTGTGGCAGCAGACAGCAGTTCTGCCGGGAGCCGATCTCCGGCAGCACAGAGCAGGCAGGGGACAGGCGCGCTGCTTTTTGTCAGGCAGGGACGCGGCGCGGCGAGGGGGGGGACACGCAGGGGGAGGGGTGGCAGGCGGGGGCTGGGACCTGCTCCAGGCAGGGACGCGGCAGGGCAGGGGGGCGGGGAGGCCCGCGGGGGCCGGGGCCCGATCCAGGCAGGGCCAGGGGAGAGACCCAGCTCCAAATATTGCTGGAGCAGGGCACCCGGCCCTGAATATTCCTGGAGCCCGGGCACCGCAAATGTATATAACCTGCCGCCCATGTCCTCTCAGACTGTGCTGCTCTGACAAGCTGCAAAGCCCTCCAAGCTTGCACTTTCACCAGCATTCACACAGGTAGGGACACATCCAGCTGCAGTTACATGCAGGCTCTCTAACCAGCCGTCTCCCAGCCTAGGACCCCAGAGCAGTACCGTCCTGCCCTGGTCAAATCTGGCCATTATATGGATTTAATACCTGGTCTGCCTGTCCCTCAATGTGAAGAGGACCATGCACACTTGTGGCAACCCAGGTGAGATTTTCCCCAGGCACCATAGTCAAACACACACTGGTTCGGATTAAAACATAAAATAAGTTTATTAACTACAAAAAGATTTTAAGTGATATCAAACAGATCAAAACAGATTACCTAGTAAATAAACAAAAATGCAAACTGAGCTTAACATACTAGATAGATAGGATATGAAATGGCAGATTCTTACCCTGAGTGATAAACAGGCTGGCCGATTCTTAAGGCACAAGCTGCTTTGGCTTTGCAGCTTGGGTTTCCCAGGTTTTCATACACAGGCTATAAATCCCTTTAGCCTGGGACCATCACTTCCCCCAGTTCAGTCTTTGTTCCTCAGGTGTTTCCAGCTGTGGTGTTGTAGGGAGAGTGAGGTACCATCATGATGTCATTTCCCCCTTTTATATCTTTCCACTTGTGGAAAGCTCTTTTGCTGTGACCTGGGTCAAACAGTTCCCATTGTGTAGTGCTATCTAAAGAGAGGTTTCTATTGTACACGTTTTCCTTGTGCTTGTGTGCATTTCCTCAGTAAGCCATTGACATTGTTTGGCCTTTTTACTGTTATACCTGAAAGGCTGCTTGTGGGTGTTTTCAACCTCACAACATGTTTCAATAACACATACATAGCCAAACTTCGTAACTTCACATATGACGATAGCACATACAATCCAATGAGATATTAATGTCTAGCAGATCAAGACTTTTAGAATGATACCTCACAAGGCACATTTTATACAAAACATATCCTAATTACATGACAGTGGTGAATAAGGGGGTGCATTAACCTATTTGAAGAGTAACTATTATCAGGTCCCCACCTCCATCTTCTTTTCTCAAAACTAAATATGCCCAATTTTTTAACTTAGGTTTCTAAATCTTTTATCACATTCTTTTGCTCTCCTCAGGATTCTCTCCACATCTTTGTCCACATCTTTCTAAAAGTGTGGCACTCAAAAGTGGACATAAAATACTTCAGCTGAGGCCTCACCAGTGCCAAGTACAGCAGAATAATTACCTCCGGGCAGGCCATTCATCCGGTTTTAAGCAGGACAGTGCTGTTTTTGTGTGGTATGTCCCCTTTCTGGTACTGATATAAAATCAGACATGGTTTTATCTTCATTTTGAAGTTTACCACTCTACCCCTCCCAACATGACCTCACACAGATTATGCATGCGAGGTCACATCAGTGGGGGAACGGTGCTCTTCAAAATGGCATTCTCCATGAAGTGTGATCTCACATGTACTGTGCATGCCAGGTCACACTGGCTGCAGGGGCGTTCAGGCCAACCAGAACGTCCAGTATTCTGGGAATGCATCAGTGGCCATCCTAATTACCACCGATATCTTACATACAACACTCCTGTTAATACAATGCAGAATAATATTAATCTTTTTTGCAACTGCATCATATTGTTGGCTCATATTCAATCTGTGATCCACTCTGACACCCAGATCCTTTTCAGCATTACTACAGCCTAGTCAGTTTTTCGCCATTTTGTAGTTGTGCCTTTGATTTTTTTCCTTCCTAAGGGCTGGTCTACACTTGGGGGTGGGGAGTATCGATCTAAGATACGCGACTTCAGTTACGCTATTCATGTAGCTGAAGTCGAAGTATCTTAGTTTGACTTACCTGGCCGTCTTCATGGCGGCGAGTCGACTGCCGCGGCTCCCCCATCGACACTGCTTACTCCTCCTGCTGAGGTGGAGTACGGGCGTCGATTCGTGGATCTAGACGAGACGCAATAAATCGATCCCTGATAGATCGATTACTACCCGCTGATCTGGCGGGTAGTATAGACGTACCCTAAGTGTAGTACTTGGAAGAGATTATTGTAGGAGAGTATATTTTACTACTGTCAAAAAAGCCAAATATTTGCAGCTTCACAGTGATTCATGCTTTTTCCTCTTATGTTCAGCAGTAAGTACTTTGAAAAATATTGAAGAAGTAGCCAATTATACTGCTTTTCAACTGTCTTTCATGTCCAGAATATCAAGCCTGTTTTTGGCTATCAATTTCCTTTGGGCAAGATCCTCAACTGCTGCTATAAATTGGCATAGCTCCACTGAAGGAAACAGAACTTCACTTATTTATGCCAGCTGAGAATCTCTAGCCCTTTGTCTTTGATATTTTGTTTGTTCAAGTTTATTATTTATATTATGATAGCTTCCGAATGACCCAATCAGGATTGGGGGTCTGCTGTACAGGGCACTATACAAACATATAGGTAGACCAGGTCCATACTGTAAAGAGATTACAATCTAATTTTTGATAAGACACAGCAAGTGAGTAGCAAACAATCAAAGAAAGCAAGGAGGGAGTGGAAATGAGGATAACAGTAATAAGGCTCCAGTTTAACAAGGTGCTAAAGCATGTTCCTAACTTGAACCACATTAGGCAATGAAACTACTCACATGCTTAATATTAGGCATATGCTTAAGTACTTTACTGAATCAGGGCCTAAGATTTTATAGTCTTATAAGTTGTCTCTTGCACAATTTTATGGTTCCAAATCATTATAACAATTTTTAAAAAATTAAGTGTTGGCAAAAAACTCCAGGAAAACAAGTGATGAGGAGAAAATCTGAGATTTGTTTGCATTTGTTGAGATACTCATTCAGACCTCATTAGTGACCTACAAATTAAGCATTCACAATGTGTTGTGATTACTATTAATAACAATATTTCAATAGTAGCCAGAGGCTTCAATCAAGACTGGAGAATTATTATGCTGGTTACTATACAAAACACTAGGGCTGTCAATTAATTGCAGTTAATGCATGCAATTAATACAAAACAAATTAACCAAATTTTTAAAAAGCCACGAATCATTGCAGTTTTAATCGCTCTGTTAAACAATAATAGAATGGTAATTTAAATTTATTATACAGATTTTTGGATGTTTTCTACATTTTCAAATATATTGATTTCAGTTACAACACAGTATATGAAGTGTACAGTGCTCACTTTATATGATTTTTTTATTACAAATATTTGCACAGTAAAAAAGAAACAGAAGAAACATTATTTTTCAATTCACCTCATACAAGTCCACTATGTCCTACTTCTTGTTCAGCCACTCACTAAGAAAAAGAAGTTTGTTTACATTTACGGGAGGTAATGCTGCCCACTTCTTCTTTATTATGTCACCTGAAAGTGAGAACAGGTGTTCGTATTGCACTGTTGTAGCCAGTGTTGCAAGGTATTTACATGCCAGATATGCTAAACATTCGTATGCCCCTTCGTGCTTAGTTTGTAGTCTCTAAAGTTTTACATTTTTTGTTTCTGAGTACAGTTATGTTAAAAAAAATTATATATTTGTAAGTTGTGCTTGCATGATAGAGATTGCACTACAGTACAGGCTCTTGTCCTGTCATGAACGCATGTTGTGTCTTCTGTTTTTCTCTTAATCAAAGTGACCTGCCTGCAATACATACAAATGCCAATTTTATAATTAAAAAACATTTTAAAACTTTTTCATTATTGTATCTTTTACCTATGGTATGTTGGATCAGCAAAAACAGACATTTGTATCTAGTATATATCTAGCGTACATATTCTGTATTTAGGCTTGATTCTACACAACATCCTCATATAGTTTACAATAATACATGACCTTATGTAGTGTGTCATCTGAAGATTGCAAAGCTCTTTATAGACATTAACTCAGCTTTACAGAACCTCTGGGAGATAAGAAATTATACCCATTTGCAGGTGACTGAAGTAGTACGTAAAGAAGTGAAGTGTTTTGCTTGAGGTCACGCAGTGAGTCAGTATTAGAACCAGGAACAGAACTGCTCCTTCCCATATTACCCCATGAGGTAAATTTTGATAAGTTTTGACAGCAGCCAGCTGTCTAGACACAGCTGTGTTCTAGAAACATTGATCCTTATGCTTGTTAATATGAGTGAACTTGTCTAGGTGTCATGTACAACCAAACCATTTATCAGTTAAGAGAAATGGACTCTATAATGCTAGGTTGTCACAACTGTAATGCAGGCAGTTATTACTAAGCAACGAAGTGGTGATGCTCTTCTTGGATCCTTGGTAGACACCCCCAGTAAAGCTTTGGTTGCCAATGCCTTATCTTAGTGCAGTGCATGTATATGCAGGTACCAGGAGACTTCTTTTGGGGGCATTCCCCACAGCCATGCTTTATTTGATTATATTGTGAGTGCCTATCTGGCTTTGGTATTCTAGGTACTTCGTAATAACACAAACACAGCTTAAAGCTCAATTCTAACAAGGAAAAAGAGGAAAAAATAGGCTTAACATTTAAAATAAAATTGCATTGCCATACTGAAGGCTACATGAAAACTATTTTGCATACTATTTAAAATGGGAGAATTCATGGCCTTTCCAAAAAAAAGGCCCAAGCTATAGAAACAAAAATTGGAACCAGCACAATAACAATAGTGTGAAACATGTAAGAAGCTCAGTGAGGTATCTGAGAGTTCTAATGCATCCATCATTGTAGTAGGATATATTAAAAACTTGACATTTCTTAAAACCAAAATCTTACTCAGTTTCTGCCCCAGACATGTAGCAACTTTATTACCTACCAGTCTGGTGACATTTTAAAATCTACTCTCCTTGCAGCTGACACCTGATCTTATCATTTGATCTTAAGGTACCTTAGGGTACGTCCATACTACCCGCCCGCGTCGGCGGGTAGCGATCGACTTCTCGGAGTTCGATATATCGCGTCTCATCTAGATGCGATATATTGAACTCCGAACGCGCTCCCGTCGACTCCGGAACTCCACCACCGTGAACGCCGGTGGCGGAGTCGACGGGGGAGCCGCGGACTTCGATCCCGTGCCGTGAGGACGGGTAAGTAACTCGAACTAAGGTACTTCGAGTTCAGCTATGCTATTTGCGTAGCTGAACTTGCGTACCTTAGTTCGAACTCCCCCCCCAGTGTAGACCAGGCTAAATTTCTTACCTCTTTTCCCAGAGGAGGTCACAATGGCTCTACCTACCCAGCAGAGACTCTTCAATATTAAAAGAACACTCTTGGGTTAAAAGTAATCTAGTGTTTAAATTTCCTTCCCTCTGTAATTAGTTACACCTTAGTTTATGAAAACTGGAAATTAAAAAAGAAATCTAATTTGCGTATGCTGTTTAAGCTCTTTATTTTTTGTATTTCATTCATCTTGGTGATTTAAAAAGACTAGTCTATCTCACTCTTGTTTACACTAAATTGCTCTTATTGGTTCCACCCTCCTAGCTAGAGTGTTTGGGTTGCAAAAACTGCAAAGAGATATTTAAATAGTAACTAAATCTGTAATCCTGCAGCTGCCTCAGCATGGGTGGGCCCCCTGTTCCCAACTGGCGCCCAATTGATTTTCTAGATATTTATTTAGGATTTCAAGGATATCTGCATATCTTGTATGGTTCCTACGTATATGCTGGAATGTGTGTGGGTGCCTCTGACAATGCTGGCATGCAGTTGAAATTGCATGACATTTCTCTGCACATGGGCAAGTTCTCAACTATAGAAGCTTTTAAAAATATTTCTGCTATTTTATTATTTCAGCCACTATGTAAAAGGAAGCAAAGTACATGACTACTTCACCAGGTTTTTGGCTTTACTGTGCTATAATAGAAACATGGTAACTACCACAGCTAAAATGTAGTGGGGGCAATCAGTTCCCAGCTCTTTCCATTTAACAGAAGTTCCGTTTGCTGAAATTAATAATGCCACTATTGGTCCACTATGACAGTTTCACTTCTCCTGTTAATCATAGTTCTATTTCTGGAGCAATTCTATGTCATTTTATAAGTTTTCCTAACATAATTTTACCTTTTTTCTGCGTCATCTAGTTTTACGTATAAACTGGTCTCTATATGGCATCATTGTTAATTTTTCTCTGGGACAGAAAATTAGGCATGTGACTGGAATCTTTATTAGAGGTGGAGTGTGTAGCCCAACAGATGTTAAAGTTGCCTACCTTCTCCTTGAGTTCCCTTTTTAAGATCTGCTTCTACCGTGAAATACAAAAAATGAGTCAATAATTACATCTATATGTTCCATTGAAAATCAAGTGTGTATTACATTTTAAAAGTACTTTTAAAAGACAGTTGTTAAGGAAGCAAACTTCAGTACTCAAACATTACAAAATGCTAAAATTAAGGGTTCCTTGAACTAGATTTCTGAAGTTTTTCACTTTAAATCTAAGGTGTTAGTAAGTCAAGTTAGGAGTTTTGTTTGTAATACAGGCCTTCCACAGTAAAACGCATGGAAGGGGACTGAGGGTGCGAATAGCACCATAAGGATCCCCTCAGATTCCTCACCCCATCAGGGGGTGAGGTTCTTCTTCAGCCCCTGGAAAAGGCTGCAGGACACAGCCCCTAAATCTGGTAGATATATGAGGAACAAGGGCCATCTGCACAGTAGCCTTGTGCATCTACACTAGTGCTCTGGCCCCTGCGAGATCCACAGCTCCCATGGAGTAGGGATCCGTTGAAATCACATTACTAAGGACTCCTTCTGCCATGGCTGTCTGTCAGCCTGACAGTGATCCTGAGCAAGATGACTGAGAAGCTGATATGGGACTTGATTAACTATATAACCCTCCTCTAATTCTTTATTAATGCCAATCAACATGGGTTTATGGAAAATAGATCCTGTCAAACTAACTTGATTTTTTTTTAACGAGATTACAAGTTTGGTTGATATAGGCAATAGTGAGGATGTAATGTACTTCTGTAAGGGGTTTCACTTGGTACCACACAACATTTTAATTAAAAAAACTAGAATGATATAAAATTAACATGACACATTAAATGTATTAAAAACTGACTGATAGGTCTCAAATTATAAATGGGAAATTGTCATCAAGTGGATGTGTTTCCGGTGGGGTCCCACAGGGATGGGTTCTTGGCCCTATGCTATTTAACATTTTTATCAGTGAGATGGAAGAAAACACAAAATCATCACTGATAAAGTTTGCAGATGACACAAATTGGGGGAGTGGTAAATAAGGAAGAGGACAGATCACTGATTCAGAGCAATCTGCAAAAAAAAAAGTGTATTTTTAATACAGCTAAATGTAAATATGTCCATCTAGGAACAAAATAATGTAGGCCATACTTACTCAATGAGGTACTCTATCCTGGGAAGCATAGACTCTGAAAAAGATTTCAGCGTGGCAGTGCTGGATATGAACATGAGCTCCCAATGTGACACTGTGGCCAAAAGACCTAATGTGATTGTGGAATGCATAAGAAGGGAATCTTGGGTAGGAGTAGAGAGATTATTTTACCTCTATTTTTGGCACCGGTGTGTCTGCTGCTGGAAAGCTGTATCTAGTTCTGGTGCCCAAAATTCAAGAAGAATGGTGGTAAATTGGAGAGGGTTCAGAGAAGAACCACTGATTAAAGGGTTAGAAAACATCCCTTATAGTGATAGATTCAAGGACCTCACTGTTTAGCTTAACTAAGAGAAGGTTAAGTGGTGACTTGATTACAGTCAATAAATATTTAACGAGCTCTTCAATCTGAAAGGTACAATATGATCCATCAGAACATAAGAATGGCCCTACTGGGTCAGACCATGGGTCCATCTAGCCCAGTATCCTGTCTTTCGACAGTGGCAGGTGCCCTAGAGGGAATGAACAGAACAGGTAATCATCAAGTGATCTATCCCCTGTCGCTCATTCCCAGCTTCTGGCAAACAGGCTAGGGACACCATGTTCTTATGTTCTAAAAGATCGTCTGTAGGAATTATTTTGGGGAAATTCTATGGCCTGTGTTACAGAGGAAGTCAGAGTAGATGATTATAATAGTCCCTTCTGGACTTGGAAGCTATGAATCTATGACCTGAGGGAGTGGGGAGGATGGAGAGGGGGAGGATTGGAGGCTCAACTGAAAAGATACTACCATCCCAGTTGGAGTTAGTTACCTTGTTCAGAGATTCCCCCTCAGGCTGCACAGGGTGATGTATGACCCTGCCCATTCCTCCACCGCTCACCTACCCAGCCTCCACAACCTCACCGCCTTCAGATCTCTGAATTTCTAGAGAGGTCACTGCAACATCAGTGGTTGAAGGGATGGTGCCATGGAGGCAACTGAGCCCCCTTTCCCTTCAGGAGAGAAGAGGTTCATGTATGGAGGGGATCCTCCATGCATGAATCTAGGTGGCATGATAGGCCATGGTTTTGACGATACACAGAACAAATTAAGTTGAAGAAATAGTTACGTGATTTGTCATATTACTTTAGAAACATGAAATATGTATGACTATAACATGGTTCAAACAACTACATTAATAAATGTGCACACTAACCTCAAAGATTTATTTTCTTTTAGCTGGACAGTGTTGTGAGGGTGTCTGAAAATGTTAGCAGCAGCTGAAGTTTAGGTTTTGATTGCCCTTAATAAACATAGGTAAATCCAACTAACAGTGAGGGAAGTTATAAGTGTGTATCAAGGGAAGAAGAAACCATTTGTGCTTAAGTGCTTGTAACTAATTAAAAATTCAGGAGAATATACAACATAGCTATTATATTGTGGGTTAATGCCCCTGATGAAAAATTCTGGATGAGCTGAACTCCATGTACAAAAACTAGGACAAATTCTGGTTCCCTGTGTGCAAGGCTGGGGAGAAAGTGCTCCTGCCCTTTGCAGATAATCACCAGAATCCTTTGCTCCTGATCTCTTCAGGTATGTATACACTGTAATAAAACCCCACAGCACCAAGTCTCAGAGCCTGGGTCAGTGGACTTGGGCTCACAGGGCCCGGGGCTGTGAAACTGCGGTTTAGATGTTCAGGCTGGAGGCCAGGCTCTGAGACCCACCCTCCTCGCAGGATTTCAAAGCTTGGGCTCCGGCTCCAGCTCAAGCTTGAACATTCAGACTGCAATTTTATAGCCCAAGCCCTGCGAGCCCGAGTCTGCTGACCCAGTCTCTGAGACTTCGTGCTGTGGAGTTTTATTGCAGACCCCAAGAGTATGTCCACACTAAACCTGGGTGTGTGGGACCTAGGTTTGTGGACTTGGTGTTTTCCAAGCCTGTGCTTGAGCATCCACACTGCATTGTAAACCTGAATTTACAATTGCTGGATCTTGTTCTTAGAGCCGTGTTAATGCATCCATTCTGCACTCTGCAGACCTTCTGACTTTGGTCTATAGCTTGACCTGCATCCACACTGCACAATGACAGAGTCATAGCGGGACTCTGGCTCTGACACATGCCCTGCAGGGTCTTAGGATCTGACCCAAGTCAGACTGATCTGTGTGTGGATGGAGGAGGTGCTTGGGTTCAAACCTGAGTCAGAGCCCAGGCTTAGTGTGCAGTATAGACATACCCAACCAGGTGGCTGGGTGAGGTGGACACAATGCCAGAATCTTGCTATCTCAACTACTAGCTAGAAAACTCAAGCGGGAATTGAGGAAGACAAAAGTGCAAGCAGTGCCACCTAAAACCAGATGTAGGAGCCTTTCCTAAGCATTCATCCTCCAGTACCTTCCTCCAACATTTTGCCTGCCTCAGCACTCTGCAGAAATGCTGTCAGTCGCCATCTTCCACAGCACACAGCAGCCTACCAAAGCCATGACAGGGCCCCCAGTTTTAAGGCAGATCATTCTCCTGAGAAGAATTAGGCCTGGTCTACACTGGGTGGGGGGAGGAGGGGTCATTGTAAGATACGCAACTTCAGCTACGAGAATAGCATAGCTGAAGTCGACGTATCTTATTTTGACTTACCTCCCATTTTCATGGTGCGAGATCGACGGCTCCCTCGTCGACTTCGCTTCTGCTGCTCGCCCTGGTGGAGTTCCGGAGTCAACGGGAGCGCGTTCGGGGATCAATATATCGCGTCTAGACGAGATGCGATATATTGATCCCCGATAGATCAATCGCTACCCGCCGATCCAGCGGGTAGTCTGGACGTACCCAATGGTAGTGAAAAGGGATCAGTCCCTTGATATGCCACTCCATTATATGAGAACAAGGGACTATGAGATTAAATCAATGGCGATTTCATAGAAATAGTTTGTTTTCCTGTTGAATTCACTGTTTTGGGAGGTCTCTCAGATACTATAGCTGTATTATTCTTTATACAGGTCTGAATATTTTTTTATGGCCAATAATTGTTGGAGTCATATATGTTAAAAGTAAGGATAATTAAATCTCATACCTCTAGGCCTTAATCTGATTGCTACAGAGATCAGGAAGAAATCCCTGAATCTGACAGGATTCCACAATAGCCTAGAGCTAACTTTTTTACCTGGCCACTGATTTTAGGTACCCAAGGTGCCTTAAATTGGGCATCCAGGCCACTTTTGAAAATTTGGCCTTAGTGCTTTGTGTGCATGATCGGAGAGGGGATTCATATTCCTCTGAAGCATAAGGCACCAGCCAAGGTCAGATCTAGAATACTAGGCTCAATGGCTCTGATCTGTAAAACTAAAACACATCTTCCCCAGCTTAGAAAGTTATGTTTTATCCCATTGAGCTGTTTTGTAGGTATAGTTAGAGGATGTCAATCGAATCTTCCTGTAAATATATGTTCCCAACAACTAACATAGATAAACTGAGATGAGTTCCCATGCTTCATAGGCAGATGGCCAGTTAACTCTTTTAGCACAGAATGTTAGGTTGCTCCCATTTCCTTTCTCTCCACCGATATTTTAGAGAAGGCCTAAACTTTTAAAGCTTCTATCATGTGATTTGCTTGTTCTACTCTGTGTGGTATACCACTGGTTTTAATTTCACACCCATTTTCAAAGAGGAAGTGGAGACTATACAAGATACAAGAGCACCCATAAAACTAATAGCTGGTCACTATTATGTATATTGGAGTGGGGTTTTGAATTTATGCCAAGGATCGCCTGTCATACGAACTGCTACCCACAAATGTTATAGCAACCACATAGTAAAAGGGAGCATGGTTTAAAATACTATTAAAAGGAATACAACTACTTGTTTTACTATTGTAATGATGAATTAATTTCAGGACTTTAAAGGTGAGTAAAACCTTAGTTCTCTTAGAAGAGAAAACAAACAATTCAGATTTTATTCAGATTTTGTCCCTTTATATTTTAGGAATTTTGTAAAATTCAACCGTGTGGTATTTATAACTAACAAGGAAACAAAGGTCAGAGTCGTATCTACCTCTTGGCTGGAAGAGATGCAATAGTAAAAAGTTCAAGTAATTTCATTTGCTAAATGTTAGGATGAATCCAATGTAGCAACAGTATGTTAAAAGGTTTATACAAAATAGTACTTGTTTCCTCATCAGTATGTAGACATAAAAATGGGTCCCTCAATTAATTATTTTCAACTTCAGCAGCTCCCGTTGTGTTGATTTGCTTCAATCAACAATACCCAACTAATGCCATTATAATTAGAGAGCCAGGAAAATGTTTAACACTTTAATAAGCCACCTGCCAGCAGACCTAAAATGTGTGCCAAGCATTTAGCTGGTTCCACATCACACTTCTCCTGATCAACTCATTCCTTCTCTCATAAGGCATCTCTGCAAATTCAGGCTCTTCTCAAATACAGTAGAACCTTAGAGTTATGAACACCTTGGGAATAGAGGTTGTTCATAATTCTGAAACGTTTGTTTCTCTGAACAAAACATTATGGTTCTTTCAGAAGCTTACAACTGGACATTGACTTAAAACAACTTTGAAACTTTACTATGCAGAAGAAGAATTCTACTTTCCCTTTATTTTTTTGAGTAGTTTATGTTTAAAACAGTACTGATTTGATTGTTTTTTATTTTTATTTTTATTTTTTTTTGTCTCTGCTGCCGCCTGATTGTGTACTTCCGGTTCCAAATGAGATGTGTCATTGGCGAGTCCATTCATTACTCTGAGGTTCTATGGTAGGGCCAAAATCATATATAGCTACTCCCTGTATAGCACTTCCATGTATTAATAGTTCTTACTCTTGGCAGGTAAGGTTAGTCTAATGTTTCTGCTTACATGCTGTCCATGCAGAGCCCTGAATCCAAGAACAAATTGTTCCTCATGCTTATCCACTGATCCACCTCCACTCCTGCTCTGTTTGCTTCCAACCCTCTTCCAGAAGACTCAGAAAACAAAACATAAAGAAATAAGAGGGGTAATATTAAATACTATATCTGAAGCCAAATGTATTCATTTCAGTCTGTCAGCCAGCCATGTTTGACCTTTGATTAACCATGATGTTTGGCCACTATCCACCAAAAGGAAGAGATAGGAAGCGCCATAGAAACAAACACTAGCTAGGATCAGCTGGATTATAGGTAAATATTAATTTCTCATAACAGAGTCTCTGTCTTAAGGCATTCCAAAGTGTGTCTATGCCTAGCATACTTCAGTTTATTCAGCTCTCTCCTCACCCAAACTGGCCAATGCCAGGTTCCTATTGTTACCCTTTTGGGGAGGGTCTTTGCAGTCCTCTTGCTTCTGACTGTTACCTCATCCCTTGAGTCAACCTCCTTTGAAGTCAGAGATCAGATTCCTTCTCCTTCGGATCTTTTGACAGTGCTTGTCCCAAAACAAACAGATTTATGCCACCAGTTTCAAGTATCTTAAACAAAGCAACATTTATTTGGCATGGGGATCAAAATAAAGAGGAAACCCACAAACAAAAATTAAGCAAAACGAAACCATAGCTAGACAAGGCTGAATTCTTAGTCACAATCCATTGCCGAACCAAGGTGAAAACTTTAAACTGTAGAATAAATGCTCTTTGTGTTTTAACATCTCCCTCTTTCTCTGGGAGTCTGTTATATGATCTACCAAGCTAAGTCCTGGATCGGTGTCTCTTCCCCATGATTAGTATCACCCAAGGGTAACCAGAGATTCCCTTCTTTATAATTCTGTGAAGGCTTTAATGGCTTAAAGTGTTTTAAAAAAATAATTAGAATGCTGGACATAACCTTAGTCTTCAATATACTTCAAAAGCCTATCTGACTTCTCAGGTACTTTGAAGAAAAGGTGTGGTAGACTCATTCTTTGAGGCAAAATGGAGGAAATGCATATTCTGTTGGTGTGGGAGGGATGGTGGGTCTCATACCAGTGCCCAGACCATGACCACCACCGGACAGCTCTCTGGAACCAGCAGGCAAGGATGTTAATAGAACTCTAGCCCGTCAGAGGCTTCGCCCATGAAGCCCCTGATTGGAGCAGACAGCCGACTCTACCAATTGGCCTGGATGAGGGAGGCACAGCAAATTGTCTGAGCAATTAAGTGAATGCCTTATCTGCTGCTGTAATGGACCTGACTCTGGTTTGACTCTTGATATTGCTATCTGATTCTGACTCCAGCTTAACCCTGACACTGATTGCTAACTGTGGCTTGACCCCAGGCACTGTTGACTGTGGCTTGACCCCAGGCACTGTTCCCTGGCTCCTGGCTCTGGCTCAGCTGTGGGCATGGCTGCCTGATTTCTACTCCATTCTCAACCCTGTGACTTCTGATACGGATTCCAGCTCAACTTTTGGTGTGCCTCCAGCCCTGACATTTGGCACAATCCTGACTCTGGCTCTGACTCTAGATTTGTTTCCTGGCTTCTGATCCTGGATCTGACCACCCAAGCTCTGGTCCCTGTGCCATGAGGTTGGGCTAACTGGACTGGCTTTCTGTTACATTAACTTTTTTATGATACATTTTAAATGCTTTATAGGTACCTACATTTATTTCCAAGGATGCTTTTTTTGGTCCTTGTGTAGAGATACATTGTATTGTAAAGATAAATAAATTATAATTGTATTTGATTAAATGTAAAGTCTTACAGTCCAAATAAGTTCTGCTAATTTGGATGGTGCATGTAGGACATTTCACAGAGCTGTTTATTTCAAACATCTGTTGAACTTGGAGAAGGGAATTGTGGAATGCACTAACCTGCATAAAAAATAAATTATGAACTCTATAATAGTTACCTCAGAGACCTTGTCTCTTCCAAAGCTTAGGCACCCCACTAGTTTGTCTAAGAAACTCACCTCCTACAGGATCCTCTTTATTTCCAGGCTAATAAGGTAAAATATGTTACCATCAGTTTAATTTTGTGTCTGTGCAACTTGGATTTGGATTCAGAAGTGGATAGGATGCTAATTAAGTAATGTTGTCTAGGGATAATATGGGCCCACTCCCTGGCATGAGAATAAGTAATGAGATATTTTATATTTGTGTATTTTGGACTGTATGATCATTGAGGATATTTCTCTACTTTCCATAGTTGCTCATTTCCAAATGTTTAAAATGCTTAGATTGTTTTTAACTGTATCCTTGGTGTACATAAGTTTCAAGTGAATGCTAATGAGTAATTTCAACATAAAGGCAACTGAGAACCTCCCCTGTCCCCAGTGTTTCTTGTATAATTTATAGTGGGCAATGCTGTTACGTGGGAAACTTGATCTACTGTCTAAACTGGGCCAGTCTGCTAAGAAGTCCAATAATGTTCTGAGGTTCAGTTTTGTTGCCAAAGCAGGGGTTATTCAGCAGCAACAGCCAGAATAAAAACCATTAAAAGAACAAAATAGAAAGGCTAAGATCTCTGAAACCAGGGTTTATTCATGCTAATATGCACTAGAATGAAATGATGGTAGCTATTTGATTTGCTGGAATGCATACTTGATTATATGAAAATTACAGTCCAGCAGGGTCAGCCACTTTGCACATGCTAGTTAACATTATTGTCATACCGTCTAACAGATTAAACTATGTGGGGTGGAATTAGTGAGCACAAGTAAGAAAAAGAACATTTGTTTTAAAAGGAAGAGTGAGTAAGTCAATTATTATTAAGCACTAATGCTCTCCTGTGAAGCTTGGAAGGCATCAGCAACTCCATCACTGCCTGTGGGTTACCCTAGAGTTTGGCAACTTCAGATCTGCTGTGATAAAGAAGTATGAAAATTCTGTCTGCTCTGCATTTTTTCATCCCTTGTTCTGCAAAAGAGATAAAATGTGTTATTGCTGCTAATGGTTAATCAAACTGAGAGCAAAATTGGCCTCGTGGAACTAATTGAGCAATCATAACATTAGGGAAATTAGAGATTGAAAGGACCTATTAAGCTATTTAGCCCATCTTACTACCATGCAGTATTGTTCTGCACAGTAGATTCTCCACTGCAATGTCCAGTCTGGTTTAAATGTCTCAAGTTTTTGGGCTTCCAGAACTTAGTTTGGGAGATTATTTTAGTCTCATAGATCTTACTGTTTGGAAGGTTTTTCTGACTTTCAGCCTGTGTTCCTTTGCTTAATTTCATCCCATTACTTTTACTTATTTCTCTTAGACCACTTTAAACAATTTCTCTTCTGATTACTGTAATACAGATCTCATAGGTAAAGCTTCTGTACTCTAGGGGCTTCTTTTCCATTCATAGAGTCCAGACATTTTTCTTTCTGGTCACCTCTTTAAATAGCATGAGTATAAACAGACCAAAATTTACAAACCTAGGAGCCTAGCGTTAGTATCCTAAATCCATATTCAGGCATCTAAATAGAAGTGATTTGATAATTAGTGGTGTTGAACAACCCCAGCTCCCACTGAAGTCACACTTTGAGAGCCTATAGGACAGTTAACGATTTAATGTACAGTAACTCCTCACTTAACGTTGTAGTTATGTTCCTGAAAAATGATAGTTTAAGCGAAACTATGTTAAGTGAATCCAATTTCCCCATAAGAATTAATGTAAATGAGGGGGTTAAGTTCCAGGGAATTTTTTTTGCCGAACAAAAGACTAAATTTTATATTTATATATAAATACACACATATACACAGTATAAGTGTTAAACAAACAATTTAATAGTGTACACAGCAATGATGATTGTGAAGCTTGGTGGAGGTGGTGGAGTCCGAGGGTGGGATATTTCCCAGGGAATGCCTTACTGCTAGAGGATGAACTAGCACTCAGCTGAGCCCTCAAGGGTTAATATGTTGTTAATTTAGCCTCACACTCTACAAAGCAGCACGAATGGAAGGAGGGGAGACAGCATGGCAGAGAGAGACAGAGACATACACCGTGTAAGTGTGTGAGAGAGAGAGCGAGAGAGATGCACATTGCCCCTTTAAGGACACTGAACCCACTCTAAGTACACTGCTCTTTTAAGTAGATCAGCAAGTTGAGACAGCAGCTGCTGCCAGCAAGCTCCATCTGTCCTGAGCCCTGTCGTGTCCCTCCCCTGCTCTATGGAGATGGGGTAAGCGGGGGGCAGGGGCGAGGGGGATACCCTGACATTAGCACTCTTCTTCTCCCCCCGCCCCTCCCGCACAGCAAGCAGGAGGTTCCCAGGAGCAGCGCCAAGGCAGAGGGCTCTTTGAGTGATTCACTTAAGAGAGTGTGTGCTTGTTTGCTAAGAGGGCTCCTTGAGGTTACAATTTCAGTTCCTTATTCTAAGGATTTTAAAAAGAAGCGAGACCCCTAATAACTTCTGATATTTGTACCTACTGTGCCTAATTTCCAGAACTGTTGTTATCACTAACAAAAGCACACCTTGCTTACTAGCAATTGCAGACCTTAACAGATTTGGTTCAGCTGCTTAGCCAAATCAACCAAACTTTCTGAGTGTGCAATACAGGCCTGGAAATCATATGCAAACAGATTTCCTTGTGAGATTTCCACCACTTCCTGCCTCTTCCTGGCTCAGATATACTCAAGCACAACTTTTCCCCTTATGGCTTTTGGCATTTTCACTTCTGGTCCTCTCTGGAACTCGTATATTCAGAGGTGTGTTTATAACCACCCCCCAAAGAAATAACCCAAAAAAGCAAATTACTTTTCAAAAGCACAAATTAATTTTGGTTAGAATTGGGAGACTTTTTATTTTACCCAAACCATTTCACCTATCTCTGTTGCTCTTTCACCCGTGTTTCATACATGGGTGGTAATGGTTTGGCTTCACTGATTTGTAATTCCTATGTACTTAAAAAGCTGTGACCAGCCTCTCTGGAGTTGGACCCACATCTATCTTGGCTGATTAGACAGGAATGGTGTGCCATTGTGGTAGTTGCTATACAGACATAGGCTTTATAATCTTAGTAGACTAGACTAGACAAGACAGACAAAGGGTGGGGGTGGGAGAGAGATTCTTCCTGTTTGTATCCAGATATAATTCAAGGGGTGGGTAATTGTGTTATGTGTTGTGAAGGTTTAAAGTGACCAGTAGGGGGTATAGAACAGAGCTTATATCTCTATGTAAATGGGAAGTAAAATCAATTTTTCATTCACCTGCAACATGGTGTCAGAATGGGATTAACAAAGATCCAACGGATCACAGAACATCCATAAGAAAGGGAAAGCAGACAAGCCAGCCCTCTAGTCCTGCTGGTAGAGCTAGCTGAACAGCCAGAGAAGAGGCCTGAAAACGTAGAGCCCAGAGAGACCTGCTATGGTGAGTTCAGGCTGCAACAAGGTAGGAAAGTAAGACACTGGCTATGGCTACAGCTACACGAAAGAGCTTATACCGGCGCAGCTGCACTGCTCCAAGCTCTCCAGTGTAGCCACTCTAAACCAACAGGAGAGAGTTCTCCCATTTAATTAATCTACACCCAACGAGTGATAGTAGCTCTCCCGCCGACATAGTGTTGTCCACACCAGTGCTTAAGTTGGTGTAACATATATCACTTGGGCGGTGACTTATTCACACCTCTGAGTGACATAAGTTATACCAACATAAGTGGTAGTATAGACATAAGCCTTGTCTACATGAGAGGGAGGGGGAATCGATCTAAGTTACGCAACTTCAGCGACATGAATAATGTAGCTGAAGTCAACATACTTAGATCTACTTACCACGGTGTATCTTGCGCATCTCGTTGAGGTGGAGTACAGGAATAGATGGCAGAGTGATCTGCAGTCAATTTAGTAGGTCTTAGACCTGCTAAATCAACCAACAATGCATCGGTCGTCGCGAGTCAATCTCCCGGTAAGTGTCGACAAACCTATAGTTTCAGTGGCTATGGGCTTGTCTGCACAGAGACACTGAGGACTGTTGATTTGAACTTACCAAAGGTGTGAATTAAAAGTGGATTAGTTAAACTGCATTAAATCACTGTATGGATGCTCTCATTCAGAATTAAAGGGTCTTAATTTGGTTTAGTTTAATTCATTTTCAAAGTGAATTAAAGTGCAAGTGATTACCCAGATGAAGGAGCCTTAGTCAGTGAAGTATGTTGATTCATGCCCATAGCGACACATGTGGGAAAATTCCTACCTCACTTGGCGGAGAAGTCAAAGCCATTACGAGCTTTTCTGAGCCCACAAAATTCCTGGTATTGGGGAATAAACAGAGTGAGGCATTCAGAGAACTAAAGTAAGACCTGAGCACTCCACTAGTTTTGGCCTATATAAACTAAGCAAAACTACCTTAGTTTCTGCTGATCCCCCCCCGCTATGTGATAGGAGCAGTTTTCTTCCAAGAACAGTCACCTTCACTCGGGCACCCAGAGACATGTGACCAACCCCCTGTCTGCCCACATAGAACCATTGGCATGTCCTCCAGATCCTCTCCATGCAAGGAGAGATCCATCTAGAGACAAATGGCCTCCTGCATTCTTGGATGATTACGTGAAATCTTGAGAATTCAAGAAAGTCAGAGGATTAGTAGCTGGACGTATTAAAAGAGCAGAATAAACCCCTGACACAAGGCTGAAGGTTCAGGGTAGTCTACTCTGTCCTTCACAGGACTGCTTATTCTTGTTGTGTGGATATTTTAGTCCTGTTACATGTTGTTGTTTTTGAAGTTTGGCTAAAGACTTTGTCACCCAGGGGGCATAGAGCAAGCAGGTGAGAGTCTGTGTTAACAGGAAATAAAGTCTTGCATTCACCCCAGCCAGGGCATGCTGGGTTTCTGTAATCTCTACAGGAATGATCTTTGAGGAGATTGATGGCAGCCTTGCCTCCTACTCCTCTCACTTTCCTCAAGCAGGCCCTGCAGGAGGGTGCTCCCCACCCACCCCTCACTCCAGGCCCCCTAGAACTCATCATTAGGCCCCTACTCTGGGAGTGCCCTAGCCGACATGCCAGCTGCATGACATCCAGCGAATCTGCCTCCGAACTGGACCCGAGAACATCTGTAAGAGTTTGTGCTTCATACCATCCACTTCCTCATCTTTGCGTCCCGCCCCCATGCTAAGTGGTGGGACCTGTTGCCGCCTGCAGAGAGCAAGGAACTACAGTGGGCCAGTCTGTACTTTATGCTGGTTCCATAGCTCACCAGGGATGTTAGTTGTGGCTCCTTCTTGGGCATGTACCTGGCATGGTTCACAAAGTCCCCTGACACCTGTCCCTTTTGCAGCGAGAAGGAGACCCTGCTGTACGTGTGTGAAGTGTGTCGGGCTGCAGCTCCTCTTCTGGCTCCCCCAGAACCTCTTATTGAGGCTCTGGCTGCACTTTTCCTAATTCTTACACGCCCCATCTGTGGCCCCACAAAGTTGATCTCCTTGTCAACCTCCTGCTGGCACTGGCCAAGATGGCCATCCATCACAGCAGGAGGAGGAAGCTGGACTGGGAGGATACTCTGTGACTGTGGATGAGGGATTGGAAATATGTCCCAATCATGTCTACTGATTCATTTGACACCTTTGAGAAACAGTGGGTGTTGTCTGGGGATTTCTGCTTGGTATCCCCTTCTCACTCCCTCACTTTTAACCTTTGACCTCGTTCCTATTCCTTTTTCTCTTTCATTGTCCCACATACTCACTAAGCAGCCTCAGCTTAGTGGTTCCTCCCCTTTAGTTGAGGGGGCAAGTCTGGACCTGCCTGCCCAGTCCCACAAATAGTACAGTAATGAACTTGAAAGCCCAGAATATACTGGGACCTGATTATCTGGAACTACTTTTGCCTTACAGCCCACTGTGGCAATTGGAGAATGCTCCACTTGTTTACTACAGCTTGACTTTGGGAATTTTAGAGCGTGACACAAGAGAATTTATTTTATTTGGTGCTTGGTTAAACATTGGGGGTGAAATTCTAACACCACCTCCCAGCCCCTTTATGCTGGGTAAAAGGGCCAGAGTGGTGTAAGTCCTCTAATAGCCCCACATCCAACCAAGGGAGAATTCCACTGATGCAGGAAATGTGGAAGACATCTGCAGGCTCCCTCCCAAGACCCCTGTGCAAGCCTTGATGTAGGGTGTGGGGCCCCAGCACACAGCACTTTGGTGATTTGGAGCAATGTTGCTGTCCATAGATCAGTCCAGAGAGGGTGCTGTGATATAGGTCTCCAAGGCTTTCTAAATTTCGCTTGGGGCCTCTCTCTCTCTGGCCCTCACAGCTGCCTCCGATCTTCAGGGAGAAGAGGTGATTTAAAGCCACTTTAGCCATCCCTTGGCTGTAGATTCTGCACTGCGCCTGATTGAGGTACATCACAGAATCTCACCCTTGCTCTACCTATGGTATTAAGATGTATGGAATCCTTGGTTCTAGCATTTGGCTCTGGCTTATTTAATTTGTTTTAATTTTATATTTAATATACCTGGATGCCTTAGTGATGTTAAATAAATAACACATCTTGTAGGAGATAAAGTCACTTTTTACTGTGGTGCAATGAATCTACACTAGGGTTTGGCACTGGTGTAAACAAATAACCCAGTATAAACATGAATGGGTTCGTTGGAATCCAAGGGTGGAAAGTCTGTGTCAACCTCACCGTCGTCCTCAGCAATATGGAGACAGTAGGCATAATAAGGTGTCCTATGGGAGCGGGACACCTCAGCAATATAAGAGCCAGGGAGCGGGCGGCTGGGGACACGGTGGGTCGGGGACGCGGGGAGCCGGGCTCGAGATATTAGGGTTCGGGGAATCAACATAAGGGATGAGAAACCCATAAGACAAAGAGGGAGTTTGGCGGTTCCACTTGTAAAACCTCGACTTAATAGGGTTGGCAAGTTAACCGAGGTCGAGATAAATGGGTTCGACTGTATTTTCTCACCATGTAGGTACTCATTCATCATAATCACATCACCTGTCAATCTTTTTGATCAACTAAACAGATTGAGCTTCTTAAGTCTCTCACTATAAGGCTCTCCCTCCTCCTTCCCCCAGCCCTCAGATCATTTTTGTGGCTCTTCTCTGCACCCTCCCCAGATTTTCAACATCCTTCTTAAAATGTGAATCCCAGAGCGTCTATCAGTGGTGTATAAAGAGGTAAAAATCCTCTTTACAGTGGGGCAGGATAGCTCAGTGGTTTGAGCATTGGCCTACTAAACCCAGGGTTGTAAGTTCAATCCTTGAGAAGGCCACTTAGGGATCTGGGGCAAAAATTGGTCCTGCTACTGAAGGCAGGGGGCTGGACTTGATGACCTTTCAAGGTCCCTTCCAGTTCTAGGAGATTGGTATATCTCCAATTATTACCTTTAAAAATCACCTCCCTACTCCCCTATACATACATCTAAGGATTGCATTAGTGCAGTTTGCCACAGGATTGCACTGGAAGCTCACATTCAGTTGTTTCTCCACTATGATCCCTAAATTCTCTTCAGAGTCACTAGTTTCCTGGCTACAGTCCCTCATTTTGTACAGCCAGCCAGCATGTTGTATTCCTAGATATATGATCTTGTATTTGGCTGTATTAAAATATATTTTGCTTGAATAGGCCCATCTTACCAAGCTCTTTGGAGTGCAGTGTATGTCTGCCCTGTCCTTATCATTATGCATCACTCCACCAATCTTTGTGTCATCCACAAATGTTATCAGCAATGATTTTATATTTACTTCCATATCTTTGGTCAAAATATTGAATATTGTCAGGCATAATACCAATCTCCATGGAACCCGACTAGAAACACCCCTATTCTAAGACAATTCTCCATCAACAACTATTTTTTGAGATCAGTCAGCCAGTTCAGAATCCATTTAACATGCTTTATTCATATTGTATAGTGCTAACTTTTAATCAGAATGTCTTATACCACTAAGTCAAACATCTCACAAAAGTCTAAGTATATTACATCTACAGTAACTCTTCACTTAATGTCGTCCAGGTTAACTTGTTTCATTGTTACATTGCTGATCAATTAGAGAACATGCTCATTTAAAGCAGGGCCACCCAGAGGATTCAGGGGGCCTGGGGCAAAGCGGGGGAGCTGCAGTGCTTGTACTCACCTGGCGGCAGTCTGGGTCTTCGGCAGCACTGAAGGGCCCCCCCACCGCTGAAATGCCGCCGAAGACCCGGACTGCCGCTGGGCCAGGGCTCCTGGGGCCCCTGTGGGGCCGAGCCTGGGGCAAATTGCCCCATTTCCCCCCCCCGGGTGGCCCTGGTTTAAAGTTGCACAATGCTCCCTTATAATGTTGTTTTGCAGCCGCCTGCTTTGTCCACTGCTTGCAGAAAGAGCACCCCTTTGGAGCTAGCTGGTGGGGGCTTGGAACCAGGGTGCACCAGAAGTCCCCCTATCAGCTCCCACCTCCCCTAAGTTCCCTGTGCGGCAGCCACCTAGCAGGCTATCAATTGCCATGCAGTTCAGCTGACCCTCCCCCAACGGCCATGTGCTGCTCTGTCCCTCTGCCTTGGAGCTGCTCCCGGGAGCCTCCTGCTTGCTGTGCGGGGGTGGGGAAGAGGGGTGCTAATGTCAGGGTGTCCCCCTCCCCCCACTCCTGCCCACCACTGCTGTACCTCATCTCCACAGAACGGGGGGGAGGGACACGAAAGGGCTCAGGATGGAGGGAGCTTGCTGGCAGCAGCTGCTGTCTCAACTTCCTGATCTTCTTAAAAAGGCAGTGGGATCAAAGGGGCAATGCGCATCTCTCTCTCTCACACACATGGTGTGTGTGTGTCTGTGTGTGTCTCTCTCTCTCTCACACACACACACACTGTGCGTGTCACTCTCTGCCATGCTGTTTTCCCTCCCTCCATTCCTGATGCCTTGTAGCATGTGAGGCTACATTAACAACAATTTGTTAACTCTTGAGGGCTCAGCAGAGTGTTAGTTCATCATTTAGCAGTAAGGCATTCCCTGGGAAATATCCCACCCTCTTCCACCCTCTGACTTCACCACCTCAACCAAGCTTCACAACCATCATTGCTGTGTACAGTATTAAACTGTTTAAAACTTATACTGTGTATATATGTGTGTGTATATATATAATATAGTCTTTTGTCTGGCAAAAAAAATTTCCCTGGAACCTAACCCACCCTTACTTACATTAATTCTTTTGGGGAAATTGGATTAGCTTAACATTGTTTCGCTTAAAGTAGCATTTTTCAGGAACATAACTACAATGCTAAGCGAGGAGTAACTGTATACAGTTTCCTTTATCTACCAGACTTGTAATCTCAGTAAAAAATGAAGTCGGGTTTGTTTTAAAAGACCTATTTCCCATAAAACTATGTTGACTGGCATTATTCCTGTTCTTTAATTCTTTATTGTTTGAATGCCATATTAGCTTTCCCATTATTTTGTCTGGGATTGATGTCAAGCTAACCAACCTACAATTACCCAAGTCATCCCCTTTGCCCTTTCAGAATGTTAGCTTGACTTTAGCATACTTCCAATCTTCTTTCAGGGTGGTGGTCATGTTAGCAAAAACATGAGTACTCATGCAAAAACAATGAGGAGTACTTGTGGCATCTTAGAGACTAACATTTATTTGGGCATAAGCTTTTGTGGGCTAAAACCCACTTCATCAGATGCATGGAGTAGAAAATACAGGAGGCAGACATATATACACAGTACATGAAAAGATGGGAGTTGCCTTACCAAGTGGGGGGGTCAGTTCTAATGAGACAAATTAAACTGCAAGTGGGATATTATCAACAGGAGGAAAAATCACTTTTGTAGTGATAATCAGGGTGGCCCATTTCAAACAGTTCACAAGAAGGTGTGAGTAACAGTAGGGGGAAATTAGCATGGGGAAATTAGTTTTTAATTTTTGTAGTGACCCATCCACTCCCAGTCTTTATTCAGGCCTAATTTGATGGTGTCCAGTTTGCAAATTAATTCCAGTTCTGCAGTTTCTCATTGAGGTTTTTTTGTTGAAGAATTGCCACTTTTAAGTCTGTTATTGAGTGTCCAAGGAGACTGAAGTGTTCTGTGACTGGTTTTTGAATGTTATAATTCTTGATGTCTGATTTGTGTCCATTTATTCTTTTGCATAGAGACTGCCCAGTTTGGCCAATGTACATGGCAGAGGGGCATTGCTGGCACATGATGGCATATATCACATTGGTAGATGTGCAGGTGAATGAGCCCCTGATGGTGTGGTTGATGTGGTTAGGTCCTATGATGGTGTCCCTATGATGGTGTCCTATGATGGTACAGGGGACTAATGCCAGCAAGGGAAGCACAGTGGGAACTATCACTTTGCTTTTTCACTGTAAAATGAATCTGTCAGGACTTAGGTGGGAGTCAGCAGAGGGGTAATTAGCTCAGCATCTTGAGAATCCATTCTGGAGGCCTGGAAGGGTGCTAGCAGAGGGATAGGGTTTTATTGAAGATGTTGGTCTCCGAGGCATTATTTTAATTCTAGTGCTTCTAGATAGATAGCTTTCAATGACATTTCATCTAGATAGAGTGAGAGCTAGCCAGCATTCGGTGTATATCCAAAGAGGCTGTTGCAGATGTTAAATGTGATAAGTGATCCAGAAAACTACGGACAGTGCTTATCACCAGCTGGGCGAAACCTCGGTTAAAGGAACTGCAGAGTGCGATCAAGGTTTCAGAGCATTTCCCTTGAACTTTCAAGGGATACATCCATTGTTTCAATCCAAGTCCAGAAGGGGTTGAATGATTCTTTGTGAAACACGTTCCCAGACCTTGGCAGCAATGCTGAATGTGTACCACTAACAGGAGAACGCAGGAGTATCCTGGCAGGAAATGCAGTATCATTAAAAACAATGGCCAATTCTCAGACTTTCAAACTGAAGACAAAGCCTCAGAGCATGTTTAGAAAAAGGGAGCATAGAACTGAGTTGCACTGAGCGTAGTGTATGAGCAAAAGCTGAATATCCTGTGGTCAGAGGAAAGTTGGAATTGCTATGCTCTGCTGAAGAAGAAAGTGTGTCTGTTGACTTTATTTTAACCTCACAATAAAGGGTTCAGGGCAGCTGATGGCTTAATTACAAATCTGGGCTCTCCAATTTGATTCCTTTTTTTAAAAAACCTATGAGTGTTTCTGGGATGTAGCCAAATTAATTTTTGTTACATCCATTATTACATCACTGGCAGCAATACCAGTGTACTTCCTCTATTGTTTAGCAAATCCTTTGGATGGCTGCTTCCCTCATTCACATCTCACTTCGCTCAGCCTGAGCTGATGAAAATACTGTGCATGACAGTGGAATGAGGGGAGAGATTTGTAGTGGAAGGGAAGCATGAGTCAAAATAACAGATGCTTTTTACTGTAAAAGGAAACAATTCAGAAAGGAGGTCAACTGGGAGAGTTAGTGGCTGAGAAAGATGACACCACTGCTGAAGTTCTAGCCTTGTCACTTGTTCTCAGAAATAGAGTATACTTAGGGAGGCAGCATGACCTAGTGGCTAGAGCACTGGACTGGGACTTAGGAGACCTGGGTTCTATGGTCAGCTGGGTGACCTTGGGCAAGTCACTTCCCCCTCTGCAACTCCATTTGCAAAGTGGTATGATGCGACTGCCCTCCTTTGTAAAGCACTTTGAAATCTACTGATAAAAAAGTGCTGTGTTAGATCCAGGTATTATGATAATAGTAATGTTCCCTGGTGGAAGGGAATGGCTCTCTAGACATTGAACAAATACAAAAGTGAGGTTGATGGGGTCCAGAAAGTGAGCAGCAGCCAATATGTTTACATTGTCCAGAAAACCAGTCAAAAGCCTAGGGCATCTTAGGGGAGCCGAATGACTTTCTATTAAAGTGTTCAGTGCTTTGGAAATTCTGAGAGAGAGTAAAGGGAGGAATCTGTGGGATTTCAGCAAGTGATCAGAAGAGTTCCCTTCCTCACACAACATAGGGAAGAAAAAGGAAATGATCAAAGCTACTGGTTATAGGAAAATCAAAGATTTCTCATGTTCTTTCATACTGTGACCCTATATTCATCCTCTCTACATTGTTCTCCTCAAATAGGATCCTGAATCCTTTGCTTCAGTTCTCACAGTGCTTTGTTAGGGCTGCCAGAGAATTTGACAGATTGGTGTGGGGGGTACTTCTGGCATTTCAGAAGGATCACTTGCATGTGGGTGAATATATCCATTTCAGCAGAAGGCTGGAGAACAGGGGCCTGATTTTCACTTACACCATTTTCCATCATAGTAGCTCCATTGACTTCAGAAGAATTAGGTCCAAGGAATGGGGTGGGAGCAAGCTTGTCATTTCCAAGACAAATGCTGGCAACCCAGAATGAGAGCTGTTGCTATAGTGTTATGAACATGAAATGCATGTTGCAGGTCATAGTCATAATATATCCACCTGGAAGCATCTAAACAGAGCAGAGCCTGAAAGACAGATGCCACCATAAAGGGCAGTGTATAATAATTTCTTGCTCAAAGAATTTGAAAATAATAGATAGGCTGTAAACAAAACCCTTCAGCGTGATATAAAACCATGCATTATTATTCTAATGTTGAAAAGACACAGATGCACTTTATGTACGGTAGTTATTTCAAGCAGTAGAAAAGAAAAAAAAAGCCTGCAGTGGCCCATAGCAAATCAGGGATTCAGCTTGAATCAGTGCTAATGAACCCAGCACCAGATCAAAAGCCAAAGTTGACTCCAACAGAGAAGGATATTAAAAATTATGAGATAAAATGAAACGAGCTTGTGTGACTTTTTTCCTTCTACAAAATAAAAGGTAAAATGTAATCCCTTCCCACCCCAGCACCTGTTATTTAGTATCACTGATTAAAAAAGACTCCATGGAAATTACCAATACTCTTTTCAGGGGATGATTAGTACACAACATAATGAATAACCTGACATTTCTCTTCCAGTTTTCACAGACGGAGGTTAAAAACTACACAAGTATGGTCAAGAACACTGATACATTTGTTAAAATAAAGGAAACCAAACACCTAGACTCCTTTAAAATACTAGAGCAGGAAATATATCAACTGCATTGAACCTCGGAATAGACTAAAACAATCTAATTTCAAACTAGGTGGAAATACAGTAAATACAGTTTTGTTAAAGAGGCAGTGCCAACAACCCTAAAGACTTCTGAAAATCACCTCTACATATTATTTTTTGTACTACCCTGCTGTTCCTTTTTCAGTCATGTCATTCAATGAGAGCCTATATTAAAAAATCCAAACTCTCAGTAATATTTTACAAACTGTGAATTGGATGGATTATACTGGTCTACAATTTTTGAGAAGTCGTCTGCTTCAGAGATAAAATGTGCTATTTATTATGTATTTTGATGTGCTGAATTCAAATATGACAATTAAAACAACTGATTGGCTACTGTTTCTAAGTTATGTAAGTTTTTACATTTTATGTCTATGTATATTGTGTAGATAGTAGAGTTTTAATCATAAATTGTAAACCTAGGTCTTTTCATGTGTTTATGGTTGCTTTACATGATCATATTTCACCTGTCCTGTTTATGTAACACTTTAAAAATCAGCAAAAGGGTTATATAAATAAAATTTATTATGAAACAAAAGGCAAAAAACTATTATGTACATAGTTTAGTCCTATTCAGTGTCTACTCGGCGCTTCTTGGCTTGTCTCTTGTATTCATTAAATGGAGCATCTCTTGTCACTGTCCAGCAATAGTCTGCAAGCATTGATGGGCTCCATTTGCCCTGATAGTGTTTCTCCATTGTTGCAATGTCCTGGTGAAATCGCTCGCCGTGCTCGTCGCTCACTGCTCCGCAGTTCGGTGGAAAAAAATCTAGATGAGAGTGCAAAAAATGTATCTTTAGTGACATGTTTCAACCAAGGCTTTTGTATGCCTTGAGGAGGTTTTCCACCAACAACCTGTAGTTGTCTCCCTTGTTGTTTCCGAGAAAATTTATTGCCACTAACTGGAAGGCTTTCCATGCCATCTTTTCCTTGCCACGCAGTGCATGGTCAAATGCATCATCTTGAAGAAGTTCACGAATCTGAGGACCAACAAAGACACCTTCCTTTATCTTAGCTTCACTTAACCTTGGAAATTTTCCACGGAGGTACTTGAAAGCTGCTTGTGTTTTGTCAATGGCCTTGACAAAGTTCTTCATCAGACCCAGCTTGATGTTTAAGGGTGGTAACAAAATCTTCCTTGATTCAACAAGTGGTGGATGCTGAACACTTTTCCTCCCAGGCTCCAATGACTGTCGGAGTGGCCAATCTTTCTTGATGTAGTGGGAATCTCTTGCACGACTATCCCATTCGCAGAGAAAACAGCAGTACTTTGTGTATCCAGTCTGCAGACCAAGCAAGAGAGCAACAATCTTCAAATCGCCACAAAGCTGCCACTGCTGTTGGTCATAGTTTATGCACCTCAAAAGTTGTTTCATGTTGTCATAGGTTTCCTTCATATGGACTGCATGACCAACTGGAATTGATGGCAAAACATTGCCATTATGCAGTAAAACAGCTTTAAGACTCGTCTTCGATGAATCAATGAACAGTCTCCATTCATCTGGATCGTGAACGATGTTGAGGGCTGCCATCACACCATCGATGTTGTTGCAGGCTACAAGATCACTTTCCATGAAGAAGAATGGGACAAGATCCTTTTGACGGTCACGGAACATGGAAACCCTAACATCACCTGCCAGGAGATTCCACTGCTGTAGTCTGGAGCCCAACAGCTCTGCCTTACTCTTGGGTAGTTCCAAATCCCTGACAAGGTCATTCAGTTCACCTTGTGTTATGAGGTGTGGTTCAGAGGAGGAGGATGGGAGAAAATGTGGGTCCTGTGACATTGATGGTTCAGGACCAGAAGTTTCATCCTCTTCCTCGTCTGACTCAAGTGAGAATGATTCTGGTGCATCAGGAACCGGCAGTCCTTCTCCGTGGGGTACTGGGCGTATAGCTGATGGAATGTTTGGATAATGCACAGTCCACTTTTTCTTCTTTGACACACCTTTCCCAACTGGAGGCACCATGCAGAAGTAACAATTGCTGGTATGATCTGTTGGCTCTCTCCAAATCATTGGCACTGCAAAAGGCATAGATTTCCTTTTCCTGTTCAACCACTGGCAAAGATTTGTTGCACAATTGTTGCAGCATATGTGTGGGGCTCACCTCTTGTCCTGATCTCCAATTTTGCAGCCAAAATAAAGGTGATAGGCTTTCTTAACCATAGTGGTTATACTGCGCTTTTGTGATGCAAAAGTCACTTCACCACAAACATAGCAGAAGTTATCTGCACTGTTCACACAAGTACGAGGCATCTCTGCTCACTTTGGCTAAACAGAAATGTGTCCCTTTGCAAAATCAAACACTGACAAATAAGAGAGCACGACACTGTATGATTTCTAGAGCTGATATAGGGCAATTTGTTCAGCAGAGTGATGTAAGCTTCGTTATGATTGCATCATCCATGACTTCTAGGAATAACATGATGCAATTCATATCATGTATGACGCAATACCAGCTTCAGATTGCATCATTCATTGTTTTGCCTAAAAAGCAAGTACTGTCCAAACCCAGTCATAGATTTATTCATAGATCCAGTCAAAGATGTATTTTAGTCATTTCTGGTTTAAATTGAGATCCCTTCCCTTTATAACTCACTTATCGTCCGCTATTCCCAAGTCAAGGGTCATATATACTGACCCAATAGCATACCTTGAAAACTAGAGCCAATCAACAATTTTAAGCATCATTTTCGTTCTCAGTGACCCAGAATTAGTAAAGTTTGACTACATTTATTTCAGAAGCATTTTGGCTGTAGAGCAGTGTTATCTTCCCCTTGTAACAGTCCATTCTGCTGCAGAGCACTGAAGACTAGAGTTATCTATAGGGCTAAGCTGCTCTAAGTTCAATTTTTTTTAGAAATGCTTGTTTAGTTTGGGAGTATTAATGTTTGTTATCTACTAGAGTGTAAAATAAGAGTATTTAAAACTTCACAAACAACAGGAAAAAAAACAGGTCTTGTTTTACCATTTCCTATATACAAAATCATTCTCCACGGCAGGCCTATAAGTATATGTGACATTTGTTAGCAGCATGCATGCTAGGCATAATAATGGGTGGGATCTAGCAATTATATGCAGGCTGGGTTGGCACAAAGTCTGCACTTCAAGATCTGACTCAATATGATATGTGTGATGGGATCCACAGGGTGCAGCCTGGGACTGTGGGACCGCTGTGCCCCCTTAACTCTCCAGCCTGGGCTGTCTCTCACAATGCTTTGCTAGTGACAAGCAGCAAACCCTTCCAGGCTCTGTTATCACTCAGCACAACTGCATGTGGAGCCCCACACCCAGCTAGATGCATGGATGCTCCCTGAGCCACTCATGAATCATACAGAACATTTTGTGAAATGCTCAGGGAGATTAGAGAGGCTATTAAGAACATAAGAATAGCTGTACTGGGTCAGACCAAAGGTCCATCCAGCCCAGTATCCTGTCTACCGACAGTAACCAATGCCAGGTGCCCCAGAGGGAGTGAACCTAATAGGTAATGATCAAGTGATCTCTCTCCTGCCGTCCATCACCGCCCTCTGACAGAGGCTAGGGACACCATTCCTTACCCATCCTGGCTAATAGGCATTAATGGACTTAACCTCCATGAATTTATCCAGTTCTCTTTTAAACCCTGTTATAGTCCTAACCTTCACAACTTCCTCAGGCAAGGAGTTCCACAAGTTGACTGTGTGCTGTGCGAAGAAGAACTTCCTTTTATTTGTTTTAAACCTGCTGCCCATTAATTTCATTTGGTGGCCCCTAGTTCTTGTATTATGGGAACAAGTAAATAACTACTCTTTATTCACTTTCTCCACATCACTCATGATTTTATATACCTCTATCATATCCTCCCTTAGTATCCTCTTATCCAAGCAGAAAAGTCCTAGCCTTTTTAATCTCTCCTTGTATGGGACCTGTTCCAAACCCCTAATCATTTTAGTTGCCCTTCTATGAACCTTTTCTAATGCCAGTATATCTTTTTTGAGATGAAGAGACCACATCTGTATGCAGTATTCAAGATGTGGGCGTACCATGGATTTATATAAGGGCAATAAAATAGTCTCCATCTTATTTTCTATCCCCTTTTTAATGATTCCTAACATCCTGTTTGCTTTTTTGACTGACGCTGCACACTGCGTGGACGTCTTCAGAGAACTATTCACGATGACTCCAAGATCTTTTTCCTGATTAGTTGTAGCTAAATTAGCCCCCATCATATTGTATGTATAGTTGGGGTTATTTTTCCCAATGTTCATTACTTTATATTTATCCTCATTAAATTTCATTTGCCATTTTGTTGCCCATCAGTTAGTTTTGTGAGATCTTCTTGAAGTTCTTCACCGTCTGCTTTGGTCTTAACTATCTTGAGCAGTTTAGTGTCATCTGCAAATTTTGCCACCTCACTTTTTACCTCTTTCTCCAGATCATTTATGAATAAATTGAATAGGATTGGTCCTAGCACTGACCCTTGGGGAACACCACTAGTTACCCTTCTCCATTCTGAAAATTTACCATTTATTCCTACCCTTTGTTCCCTGTCTTTTAACCTGTTCTCAATCCATGAAAGGATCTTCCCTCTTATCCCATGACAACTTAATTTATGTAATAGTCTGTGGTGAGGGACCTTATCAAAGGCTTTCTGGAAATCTAAGTACACTATAGAAGAAGCAAAGAATCCTGTGGCACCTTATAGACTAACAGACGTTTTGCAGCATGAGCTTTCGTGGGTGAATACCCACTTCTTCGGATGCAAGTGGACCACTTGCATCCGAAGAAGTGGGTATTCACCCACGAAAGCTCATGCTGCAAAACGTCTGTTAGTCTATAAGGTGCCACAGGATTCTTTGCTTCTTCTACAGAACCAGACTAACACGGCTACCCCTCTGATACGTAAGTACACTATGTCCACTGGATCCCTCTTATCCACATGTTTGTTGACCTCTTCAAAGAACTCTAATAGATTAGTAAGACACGATTTCCCTTTACAGAAACCATGTTGACTTTTGCCCAACAATTTATGTTCTTCTGTGTCTGACAATTTTATTCTTTACGATTGTTTCAACTAATTTGCCCAGTACTGACGTTAGACTTACTGGTCTGTAATTGCTGGGATCACCTCTAAAGCCCTTTTTAAATATTGGCGTTACATTAGCTATCTTCCAGTCATTGGGTATAGAAGCTGATTTAAAGGACAGGTTACAAACCATAGTTAGTAGTTCCGCAATTTCACATTTGAGTTCTTTCAGAACTCTTGGGTGAATGCCATCTGGTCCTGGTGACTTGTTACTGTTAAGTTTATCATTTAATTCCAAAACCTCCTCTAGTGACACCTCAATCTGTGACAATTCCTCAGATTGGTCACCTACAAAAGCCAGCTCAGGTTTGGGAATCTCCCTAACATCCTCAGTCATGAAGACTGAAGCAAAGAATTAATTTAGTTTCTCCGCAATGACTTTATTGTCTTTAAGTGCTCCTTTTGTATCTCGATCGTCCAGGGGCCTCACTGGTTGTTTAGCAGGCTTCCTGCTTCTGATGTACTTAAAAACATTTTGTTATTACCTTTGGAGTTTTTGGTTACCTGGTCTTCAAATTCCTTTTTGGCTTTTCTTATTACACTTAATTTGGCAGTGTTTATGCTCCTTTCTATTTACCTCACTAGGATTTGACTTCCACTTTTTATCTCCCACTGCTTCTTTTACATGGTTGTTAAGCCACGGTGGCTCTTTTTTAGTTCTTTTACTGTAAATAAAATACTCAATAATAATGGGGGATTTCAACTATCCCCATATTGACTGGGTACATGTCACCTCAGGACAGGATGCGGTGATAAAATTTCTTTATATCTTAAATGACTGCTTCTTGGAGCAGCTAGTCCTGGAACCCACAAGAGGAGAGGCAGTTCTTGATTTAGTCCTAAGCGGAGAACAGGCTCTGGTCCAAGAGGTGAATATAGCTGGACCGCTTGGTAATAGTGACCATAATATAATTAGAAAGGCCAAAAAAGAATTTGAAGAACAGCTAGTCAAAGACTCAAAGTAATAGCAAAAATTTTTTAAAGCACATCAGAAGCAGGAACCCTGCTAAACAACCAGCTGGGCCAGTGGATGATCAAGATGCTAAAGGAGCACTCAAAGAGGTTAAGGCCATTGTGGAGAAACTGAATGAATTCTTTCCCTCAGTCTTCACAGCTGAGGATGTGAGGTAGATTCCCAAACCTGAGCCATTCTTTTTAGGTGACAAATCTGAGGAACTATCCCAGATTGCAGTGTCATTAGAGGAGGTTTTGGAACAAATTAATAAACTAAACAGTAATAAGTCACCAGGGCCAGATGGTATTCACCCAAGAGTTCTGAAGGAACTCAAATGTGAAATTAAAAAACTACTGACTGTAGTCTGTAACCTATCATTTAAATCAGCTTCTGTACTACTAAATGACTGGAGGATAGCTAATGTGATGCCAATTTTTAAAAAGGTCTCCAGAGGTGATCCCAGCAATTACAGGCTGGTAAGCCTGACTTCAGTACTGGGCAAACTGGTTGAAACTATAGTTAAGAACAAAATTGTCAGACACGTAGAGTAACATAATTCGTTGGGGAAGAGTCAGTGTGGTTTTTGTAAAAGGAAATCATGCCTCACCAGTATACTAGAATGCTTTGAGGGGGTCAGAAAGTGTGTGGACAAGGAGGATCCATGGATATAGTGTACTTAGATTTTTAAAAAGACTTTGACATGGTCTCTCATCAAAGGCTCTTAAGCAAAGCAGTCATGGGATAAGAGGGAAGGTCCTCTTATGGACTGGTAACTGATTCAAAGATAGGAAACAAAGGGTAGGAATAAATGGTCAGTTTTCAGAATGGAGAGAAGTAAATAGTGGTGTCCCCCAGGGGTCTGTTCTGGGACCAGTCCTATTCAAAGAATTCATAAATGATCTGGAAAAAGGGGTAAACAATGAGGAGGTAAAATTTGCATATGATACAAAAATACTCAAGATAGTTAAGTCCTAGGCAGACTGCGAAAAGCTACAAAAGGATCTCTCAAAACTGGGCAACAAAATGGCAGATGAAATTCAATGCTGATAAATGTGAAGTAATTCACATTGGAAAACATAATCCTTACTATATATAAAAAATGATAGGGTCTAATTTAGCTAAAAAGAGAGAAAAAGAGATCTTGGAGTCATTTTGGATGGTTCTCTGAAAACATCCACTCAATGTGCAGCGGCAGTCAAAAAAGTGAACAGAATGTTGGGAATAATTAAGAAAACGATAGATAATAAGACAGAAAATTAATGGTATGCCCACATCTTGAATACTGCATGTGGATGTGGTCGCCCCATCTCAAAAAAGATATATTGGAATTGGAAAAGGTTCAGAAAAGGGCAACAAAAATAAATAGGGGTATGGAACAGCTGCCATATGAGCAGAGATTAATAAGACTGGGACTTTTCAGCTTGGAAAAGAGATGACTAAGTGGGAATATGATAGAGGGCTATAAAATCATGACTGGTGTGGAGAAAGTTAATAAGGAAGTGCTATTTACTCATAACACAAGAACTAGGGATCACCAAATGAAATTAATAGGCAGCAGATTTAAAACAAACAAAAGGAAGTATTTTTTCACACAACGCACAGTCAACCTGTGGCACTCCTTGCCAGAGGATGTTGTGAAGGCCAGGGTTCAAAAAAGAACTAGACAAGTTCATGGAGGATAGGTCCATCAATGGCTATTAGCCAGGATGGACAGGAATGGTGTCCCTAGCCTCTGTTTGCCAGAAGCTGGGAATGGGTGACAGGGGATGGATCACTTGATGATTACTTGTTCTGTTCATTCCTTCTGGGGCACCTGGCATTGGCCACCGTTGGAAGACAGGAAACTGGGCTAGACAGGCCTTCGGTCTGACCCAGTATGGCCGTTCTTATGTTCAGAGAAAGGCACCAGCCAAATCCCCTCAGCTCTCTGCCTTGTACCTCAGGAATATAGTGTCTTGTACTGCTCAAGACTCTTTCTTGAGCAGTGCAAATTTATTAATTGGTTCACCACTTCATCAATGGAAAGTGGACATACACTAGCTTTTATAACCTGAGCAAATTTACCAAGCAATTCAGGCAAACTCACTAGTACGGATAAACAGTAAAACAAGTTTATTGATTACAAAAGGTAGATTTTAGGTGATTATAAGTGTTAGGCAAAAAGTCAGAGTTAGTTACCAAAAGAAAAGAAAATATAAGTCCACAGCCTAAACTTTCAACCCTATTAGACTGGGCAACATCTAGGTTAAGCAGTTTTTCTCAACCCACTGGATATTGCAGTTCATGGTACACAGATTTCATCCTTGAAACCTGGGCCAGTCTTCTCTTTTGGAGTCTTGAGTCTTCTGAGTGTTCTTGTTGCTTGCAGCATACGTGGCGGGAGGAGAAAAGGCAAAGCATGGGGCCATTGTGTTTTGTTTTATACCCTTAGTCCCGTGTGCTTGGAGAATACAAGTACAGGCATGTCTGGGGCCTTGCTGAGTCCCCAGGCAAGGTTGAGCAATTCCCCTTGTGTGGCCTTGTGCAAGTGAGTCATTGAATTGTAACTCCCTTGCAGGACAATGGCTGTCGATGGTTGTTAGACACCTGCCAGGGCGTTGGTTACCTCCCTTGTCCTTGTCTCTGTGGGTCTAATATCTGTGCGATTCTCCAACTCACAGCATATTTTAGTGATAATCCTACAACACAATTCTCATAATTTCATATGTATTAATAATATACATACTTAGATGTAACAGTGCATTTCAGCAGATCATAACCTTTCCCATGATACCTTACAAGGCATGCTTTTTATATGCAATATCACAATTATATACAAATGATGAATATGGGGGGTTACAGGGCACTCCTCAGGGGTGCAGTGTCACAATATGTTTAACTACTAGTGTGCTGAAATTTCCCTGTGTATTAGCAACATTGAGCCTATAACACAAAAGTTATTTGTGTCATTTATTTTTCAGATAACTTTGATGATAAAGCAATTACGGCAATTTCTTCTGACTTTGGGGTCTTTAAATGTTGACCACTATTCCTCTAAAGAGACACAGTTAGGTTGATAATTAATTATATTGAAATAACACATTTTCCTGCTTGGGTCATGTAACACTTTATTGATTCTAAAGATTTAAAAAATGAAGGCCTTGATCCTGTGCTTACTTTTAGTCAATGGGACTACTCATGGTACATGAAGTTAAAAGTATGCATAAATGTTTGCAGGATGAGGGCTTAACTTTTCACCATTTGTACAGTGGTACTGGAACAATTTTTATAGTGGGTGGAAGGTGGAAACCATGTATTTGGGTTTTTATTACTATTTCAAGCCAGGGGGTGCAGCAGTACCCCCAACACTTCTAGTTCCAGCACCTAGGCATTTGTACATGTTACACCCTTAATCACAACACTCAGCTTTTCAAAGAGAACATTGTTTATTCTGGGATTCAAACCTTTTACTTTGGAAGCTCCTTGCAGGCAGAGACTGCCTTGGTACACATCTCATCTTGCAGCAACAGCACATGCTCTGAACATGCTAGTCCTTTCTATAGCTCAATTACTATGCCCCTTTCCTATTCTTAAAGGGGCAGCTCCCATTTCTCTTAATATATACAACAATAAAAAAATTCAACTTATTACTAAATATAAACAGTATAATCTAGTTCTAAAACAGCCATTTCAGGACCTCACATACAGTTTTTCAATATTTTTTGCATTTGAGACATTGAGACTAGGTTAGTGAGTTTCACTTCTATTTCTGATCCGTTTTTCCTCCTGGTTCTAGTTCAAAGTTGGACTGTAAACAATGCAGTCAAATGGTTAAATCCAAGCAAAACAAAAAGTCTTAACATTTTTTAAA
Source organism: Mauremys mutica (assembly GCF_020497125.1). Classification (NCBI taxonomy): domain Eukaryota; kingdom Metazoa; phylum Chordata; order Testudines; family Geoemydidae; genus Mauremys; species Mauremys mutica. The sequence goes on along the minus strand of NC_059073.1, from coordinate 12,538,421 downwards.
AAAAGTATTCTGAAAATATTGCTGTTTAATCTTGTTTTTTGTAAAACTTTGTTTTTAAACACAACCTACATTTTTGTACCTGCCACTTTACAGCTTTTAAGTTCAAACAGAACTGGGCAGCTGAAAGTGAAGGCATATGATAACTTGTCTAAAATGTTAACCAGTTCAGGGAAATCTGGTGTTGAACTGTCTTAACAATAGTGCTCGATATAGTGAGGAGTGTACTTTCAGCTCAATGGCTCATGAAGGAAAAATTCCTGCATAGATAATCAAAATCCAGATTTCAAAGTGATAATGCTAAAGGAATCCACAAGAATCCGTGTAAATCTGAACCACACATTTTTACAAAATGACCTAATTAAAGTAGCCAAATATCTCTTTACTTCTAAACAAAGAGATCTCATGTCATTCTTTAAAAGTTACAAATTGATTGCAGATGAAGCACACGAGAAATAGATTCATAGACTCTAGGACTGGAAGGGTCATCGAGTCCAGTCCCCTGCCCTCATGGCAGGACCAAATACTGTCTAGACTATCCCTGATAGACATTTATCTAACCTACTCTTGGAGATTCCACAACCTCCCTAGGCAATTTATTCCAGTGTTTAACCACTGTGACAGTTAGGAACTTTTTCCTAATGTCCAACCTAAAGCTCCCTTGCTGCAGTTTAAGCCCATTGCTTCTTGTTCTATCCTTAGAGGCGAAGGTGAACAAGTTTTCTCCCTCCTCCTGATGACACTCTTTTAGATACCTGAAAACAGCTATCATGTCCCCTCTCAGTCTTCTCTTTTCCAAACTAAACAAACCCAATTCTTTCAGCCTTCCTGCATAGGTCATGTTCTCAAGACCTTTAATCATTCTTGTTGCTCTTCTCTGGACCCTCTCCAATTTCTCCACATCTTTCTTGAAATGCAGTGCCCCGAACTGGACGCAATACTCCAGTTGAGGCCTAACGATTGCAGAGTAGAGCGGAAGAATGACTTCTCGTGTCTTGCTCACAACACACCTGTTAATGCATCCCAGAATCGCGTTTGCTTTTTTTGCAACAGCATCACACTGTTGACTCATATTTAGCCTGTGGTCCACTATAACCCCTAGATCCCTTTCTGCCATACTCCTTCCTAGACAGTCTCTTCCCATTCTGTATGTGTGAAACTGATTGTTCCTTCCTAAGTGGAGCACTTTGCATTTGTCTTTATTAAACTTCATCTGGTTTACCTCCGACCATTTCTGCAATTTGTCCAGATCATTTTGAATTATGACCCTGTCCTCCAAAGCAGTTGCAGTCCCTCCCAGTTTGGTATCATCTGCAAATTTAATAAGCGTACTTTCTATGCCAACATCTAAGTTGTTGATGAAGATATTGAACAGAAATATTGAAGACACAGTTCTTTAAAAGCTAGTTAATAGACTTTGGGAAAGATTCATGAATCACTGCCTGGATCTCTGATATGGCATGTTTACTGATAACGTGTCCCTTCAGGGGTGGCCCTAGACTAGCTGCCAGCAACTGGCACCCTAGGTGAACAATGCAATCTGCGCCCCCACCCCCAAACCCGAAGGGCAGATCTAGGCTGAGGTTTTTGGTACACTGAGAAACATTTTTCCCGTTTTTTCCTTTTAATGTTTAAGCTTTTGTTTTTTTTAAACAGAGGCTTAATTACTCAGTTTGTCCATCTGTCCAATCAATGTTTCTGAGATCAGATAAAATAGAGACACGAAATTTTCAGAATAGATTTGTACACGACAGCTAGATGATATTTCAGTCCAATTTCAAATAAAAATGCTAATTATAATTTTTATTATTACAAATCCAAAATCATCCATTACACTATCCTGCTTTAACTGCCATTACCACCACATCCAATATAGAAAGAAATAAGAAAACTTTTCAATGAACTTTAACCTGTATTTACAAAACTCAGAATAAAAAACACTGTGCTCTTAAAACATGACTTTTTTGCTTTAAGTTTTGGAAATTCAGTCACTAGTTCTTTTAGATACAGTTTTCCAACTATTTCATACCCTATTGACATTGTGGCAAGTCCAACAAGTCTCTCTTGCACCACTGCTGAATGCAGATGTTTTTATCAATTTTAACTTTGAGAAGCTACGTTCCTCACTAGCTATGGAAACTGGCAACGTTAAAAGAATGCATAGAGATATAAAAATGTTTGGAAAACTGTCTGAGTTTATTTTCACAAACAAACTTCAAAAGCAGCAAAGAATCCTGTGGCACCTTATAGACTAACAGATGTTTTGCAGCATGAGCTTTCGTGGGTGAATACCCACTTCTTTGGATGCAAGAAGCATCCGAAGAAGTGGGTATTCACCCACGAAAGCTCATGCTGCAAAACGTCTGTTAGTCTATAAGGTGCCACAGGATTCTTTGCTGCTTTTACAGATCCAGACTAACACGGCTACCCCTCTGATACTAAACAAACTTCAGTACTTCTTCAGGAGTGGAATGTTTCTTAAGTTTTCTCGAAAAAGCCTAAAGCTCACTACACAAATCTGTAGCTTCAATGTCTTTTGAATTTTCATGAGTCAATGCCGACTCCAGTTTTATACAAAATTCTCTTATCTGTTTTGCTGTTTTCTTTTGCAAGCTGTGGATATCATATAGAAAGCCAAATACTGACTCTAGCTGCTGCATCTGTTGAAATCTTTCATCAACTGAATGAATAGCAGTATCAAGGACTGCGAAGTAGAAATTCACTTTGCACCTTTGTTTTGGGTTCTGAATGGGAGTGTCTCATCCTTCATATGAAAACTGCTGTTTCTTTTGCTGAATGCGAACTGGCTCTGGTTCAGATTCTGTCAGAAAGTGTGATGAGGCAGCCCCGCCCCACACTAGCCCCAGCAGTGTCAGACCAGTAGCTTTGGCGGTGGAAGTCCCGCCCCACCTACTGGGCATGCTTCAAGTGCTCAGGGAGTATAAAAGGAGGAAATTCAGCTCAGTCTGGGCTGGCGGCCACAGGGGAAGGACATACCCAGGAAGCTCCTGCAGAGGAGCAGCCACCACCCTTGAACTCGCTGGGATCTGAAGAAGGGGTGTAAACCTTTACAGAAAGTCTATTTCTTCAGCAAGCTCGAGAGAATCTACCAGTGTTCTTTTGAACCCTTCATCACTTCTGAATTTCTCCAGAATATTTTTAGTTCGCTGCAGTTTTTGAATAGCAGAATGTATGTTCAAGTTCTTTTCCTGAAGCTGCTTACTGGTGAGGTTAATCTCGAAAAGGATATTATACCACAAAATGAGTGAAGTCACAAATTTGAACTTGGAAAGGTCATTTGCAAGAGCTTCTGTATCTGAACGTGCCGTATTGCCAGAAGATCCAGTAAAGGTAGTATCATCAGAAATTTCAATTAGGGCATCCTAAATGTTTCAAAGTTCATAGCAAAGAGGCTTCAAAGCATCAATGCGACTCTCCCATCTTGTCTGACTAAGTGGTTTCACAGTTAGAGAATTCACATGGTGAGTCAGAATCTCCCAGTGGAGTGTTGAGCCTGAGAAAAAACACATAAATATGTTGTACCAGGTCAAAGAAACTGCTTGCCTCCAAACAACATCTAGCAGCATCATTGACAGCCAAATTCAGAGAATGTGCACTGCAAGGAACAAAAAAGGTCCTAGGATTGATTTCCATCATTCTCCTTTGCACACCATTGTCTTTACCCTTCATATTACTCTCATTATCATAGCCTTGGCCATGTAAGTTTTCAACAGATAATGAAATTGTTTTAAGCTCTTGTATAATAATTTCAGTCATAAATTCTCCAGTCATCTCCTTCTGTGGTATGAAACCCTAAAAATGTTCCTTTATGAGCACTTCAACATTATCTTCATCTGCAGACTTTTACATATCCACAAAATGAATGACCATTGTCATTTGTTCAACATGACTCTCATCTGGTGTACAGTCCAGTATTATTGAAAAGTATTTTGCAGAATGGGCAGCTTCTATAATTTTCTTTTTAATGGCATTTGCTAGGATTTGAATCAGTTCATTCTGCATATTTTTTCCTAAGTAATGAACCTGTGTTTCATGATCAGTTATTTTATGTAGATGCTCCTTCATGACTGGATCAAACAAAGCTAGGTATTCAACACATTTTAAAAAGTTTCCATTACCTGGAGTGTATAATTTTTCATTTCTGCCGCAGCCGCGGAATGCTAAATTTTGCCCACCGAGAACTCTCACTAAAGCAGTCAGACGCTCTAATATTTGTTGCCAATATTCTTCTTTTTCCTTGATCACACAAATTTTCTTCATCGATAGTTTTTCCTTTTTTCAATCGTAATTCAAGTTCTTTTCAATTTTGAAAACATTCCAAATGTTCTGTACTTCTTTCATGTGAAGAGAGAATTGAAGAGATGTTTTTCCAGTCCTTCGAACCATTTTCAGTAAGTGATGTACTAACTGCTTGATTTCTAAACAACTTGCAGCAAAAGCAAAACACAGAGTCCTTCAACATTGAATACTGTAACCAGTTTCAATGAATTTCTTCCCCATTAATGAGTTTCCTCTTGTAATGCTGAGCAGAGGATTTTCTTTTATTTCCATCCTTGGGGAAGGGAAATTCATGAACTTGTTCAGGTCCATGTTCCACGAGAATTTGCCACACACTGTCATCAGATCTGGGCCATAAAGCTGGGTCCCCATACTGTAACTTGTTTGTAACGTCCTCATCCTTTCTTCTTTCTACTTCATTTACTTCAATTTCTGCATGTCTCTCTGAAGGTGAATAAATTTTCTCCACTTCCATATCAGTCTGATGCTGTGAGCTACCTTCATCTAGAAGTAAGTTTCCATCATCTTGAGTTTCCAAACTGCTTTTTTGCTACCCTCATCTCGAAGTAATATACCTTCATCTTGATGTTCCAAACTGCTTCCATGTGGATGTGAGCTAACCTTCTCTCCAAGTAAAATTCCTTCATCTGGATGCTGTGAACTGCTTCCATCTTTATTTGGATTAAAGAGAAGATATTTCAGGAAGGATCCCTGCTGTTTTGCTTGGTCCTTTTCCTTCTCAGCCTTTCATTTACGATATCTCCTGAGAGTTTTCTTTTTCTTCTTTCTGCCATGGGACATTTGAATATTGTTATGTACTGTGCTCCCAATTGCAAACATTATAGCATTAAGGATGGCTGACACACCCACCACATGGTTGGCAATTTAAACCACATTGCAGCCATCCCAACATGTCTTTTCACTGCTTAAAGGTTCAATGATTAGTAACATACACTCACTTACTATTAAAACAGTTAGTTACAGCGTTTATATGGACACAAAATGACCTTTTTCGACGTTATAACCCGACAGCGGTTGTTTGGAAAGTAATCCCCTTCCTCACAGTTACCCACTTGGGGTGTGACATCATCACTTTCGTAGTCTATTAAGCATTAACACTGTTACTTTTCTTTTCTGGACCTTATTTATTACATGTGAACCAGTTATAACAAAGAAAAGTTCATAATTATACAGTCCAATAATAACGCTAAGGTTTAATAATGCTTAAAGATACTCACATTTTGGATTATAATGCTGAAAGATGTTATTCTTTATTCTTTGGCATCAAGAAACACAAATTTCCACAGTATTCACTCGATTCTTAACCATCTACCTGCGTCATGAGTTAAAATGACCATTTGACATGTATCAATTTGCAATATCTCCTCTCTACATGAATTTCTGGCTATGCGACCTTGATGTATATTCGAGTTAGGTGTCACTAGCATTGCAGATCTTGCCGCTGGTGGATGTGTTTAATTGTGGCTGAGTTAATTACTTATTAAAATTGTGGAGTGGGTCATCTTGACCCTACATCACATATTGGGGAAAAAAATGCTAAAATATTATTTATTTTTGCAGTAAATAAAAGATTTGGCATATTAATAAATTCTCAGAAATGTAGAGAAATGAATTATAATTCATATTGCCTCCGTACACGCATGGGAATTGAAATAATGACATCTTTGTTATTTTATTTGTATTTTTTTCCATCTTTCTCATTTTTTTTAAAGTTGATTTTTCTCCTCAAATTTGGTGCCCCATTTAACTTGGCACCCTAGGCAACCACCTAATTCACCTATATGGATGGGCCGCCCCGTGTCCCTGATCAATCTTCAGGCAATGTATAATCAATTAACACTTCTTGGGTTTGACAGAGCCAGACAGCAGTGCTGAAGCAATTTTAAAGGGAGCTTTTATTGAAAGAACTAGATAGGTACAAAAGGAGAAAAGATAGACGATAAGAAAAAGTTGAGAATTCAGGACCCCTAACAGAACATCAGGTTAAGGAGTAATGCTTGTTGCGATGTTTTAGGTTCAAAGCTCACTCCAAAAGACTCAAAAGAATGAAATAATAGTCTTGAAAGAGTAATACAAACTCACATTTCTAATATATCAGGTTTCTGCCATTAGTGCCTTAAAATGCTATTATAGATAGAAAAGTGGCTGTGTAAAAATGGCATCTTCTTACTCAACATATCTGCTCTTTGGGTCTAAGTCAGATCTGTTCACTTTACTGAGCAAAAACATTGTGTTCTAGAAGCCAACAGAGCTCCAGGAGTATGAGCTGCATTCTCCTCTGCCTGAAGCAGCATTAGCAAAATTGTCCAAGCTCTGACTCCAGAATCTTTACTACTTGTAATGATGTAAGAAGTGGAAAGATCAGCTGGAATTTCAGATCCCTGGTTGAGTTTACATCTGTCTAATAGACACTTTAGGGAAAGAAAGACAAAAATGTGGTACAAATTGGAGCAGAGAGTAAGGAGAAAAGAATTCCAAGGGGAAAAATATATAGTGTGGCAGAGCTCCGACCTTGCCCCTGTGGGTCCCGCGCTTCTAGGCAGTTTATGTTAGCCTTAGTGGCTCACTGCAACCCTCCACATAGTCCTTCTTTCTCTAGGGCCAGGGTTACAGTCTACTGAGCCCTTTTCATCATAAGCCAGCAAGGAGGTTGGTGAGAGAACTCCCACAGTCTCTGTTGTCCCTAGGGCTTATTTCAGAACAATCTAGCCTCCTGTTCTGACAGGGGCCTGTCTTCCCTTCCCAGGAGGTGTTTCTGTAGTGGCAGGTTGTGGGGGGAACCCGGGCCCACCCTCTACTCCGGGTTCTGGCCCAGGGACCCTAATGGTGGCAGCTGTTGGCAGCCAACCTTTCACTGCCAGAGTTGCTACATTTCCCTGGGCCACTTCCCTACAACTCTCCTGCTTCTCCCTTCTTCACCCTTACCTTAGGGCTCCCTTACCAATGGTTTGAGGGTGTCTTCATTAACCAGCCCTTCAGCCGCACTTCCTCTCCTCTGGCTCCCTGGCTCTTCTCAGCCTGACTGGAGTGAGCCCTTTTATAGTATCAAAAGGGCCTTAATTAGAGTCAGGTGTTCACATTACCTTAATGGACTCACCTGACTCTTTGCAGGTTAATTGGAGTCAGGTGTTCTCATTAGTCTGGAGCAGCCCCTGCTCTGGTCAGTCAGGGAACAGAAAACTGCTAATCCAGTGGCCAGTATATCTGCCTTCTACTACTTTGTTGTACCCAACTGGCCTGGGTCTATCACAATATATATATATATATATTTCTGTTTTCAGTAAATAAAACATTTTTATAACCATTTTCATAATGTTTTAAATAAAAAATAGGGGAAAAGGCATAAGATTTTTCATGAAACACTGAAAATGTCAACAATTTTTTTAAGACCATTTTTTGTTTGGAAAATATCAAGGTGTTGAACAGACAAGTGCAAGGAGTTGAACAGACAAGACCAGGCATTATACTGACTAAAGAAAACCTTTTACTACCAGTTTCCTTTATATAAAATCTGTCCAGGTGATTCATCTTAATCTTCCAAATCTTATTGTGACATGGGCCGTGGCAAGGACAAGGAGAGAAGAAACTTTGAATTCAACCTTGTGACACTAGAGGAGCATCAATCATGATAGGATTTCTTTTTGGCTATTGCTCTTGGCACTTGAGAATCTATTGCAGGCGTTAAGGTTGATTTCAATTTGGTTTTGCCATTACAAAGACAAACAGTGACTAGAAATGTAATTCTGCTGACAAAACTTTAGTCCTTCCTCTTAGAATTCCACTGGAGTTTGGCATATTTTGCTTATTTCAATATCCTAAATTAGTCCTGAGACAGCATCTTAGCAGTACACATAGGAAAGGCACTTAGTAGCAAGCCTGGTGAAACTAGTCATGCATAAATTATGGTACAGCTTCTCTTCATATACCATATGGCTTTTCAGTGGATATAATTTGTTACATGACTGTATTTGTGCAATTAAAAAAATAAACAAAACCATTTACATTCCATCTTCATCCACCCACCTAATAGTAGTGAATCCCATCAAGTATGTAAAGTTTACAATCCTTGGTGACTTCTAGCAAATTCCTGTAGGATGTGTGTTCATGTCACAAAAACTGTTCCCACAACTAGCATTACCATAGCACTTCCTTGGTTGTGTCAGGTAGGTTGGACTCCAGAATGTAAGTGTGTGGGGGGGTTTTGTATTTGTTTTCAAGTTCCATTTTTCCTTGATAGCTTTTAGCCGATGCGTTAAGAGGATATGAAGGCCATGTCTATACTAGAAAGTTGTAATGGCAGAAGTTCTACTGGGATTCTGAAGCCAACATAGCACTTTTAGCCAAGTGTGCTCAGATTTGGCTACCTTTGTCTCTTTAAGCTGTGTCCTCACAGCAACAGGTTGTAGTGGCAAAAGCTGTGAGACATTGTGGGACGGCATCCAACCCTGTGTGTACCATGCCATTGTCTAATGTGCTACCTTGTGGGAATTTTTTGTAGTGTATGGTGGGGCTGCCACTATGTATTGTGGGATACCATCATTGCTCTCATGTAACTATGGGAGTTTGGGGTCAAATTCCCATAACTCCCTTTGTTCCATCCCATAATCTACTCCTTTTCACACTGTTTTTCTTTCTCACCACCATCCAGAAACATGGATGCTGTGCCTTTTTAAGTTCGGGGCAAGGCATTCTTTTGTATTTATTGTACCACAGCGGCAGTACTGAGGATGGCTGCAAGAGAGAGAGAGAGAGAGAATGAACAGCTAGAATACCTTCAGGTATTTGCTGACCAACTGTAGAGGATGGAGAAGTGGTTTTGGGCCTGTACTATGAGCATGGAGTGCTGAGATTGGGTTAGGATACAAACCTGCAATGACGGCATTGGCTCCAGAACTTTCAGATGTGGAAGGGTGCATGCCTGGAGTTGGTGTGTCTGTGCACTCCAGGGTTGAGGTGAGTTCATCACCCAAGATGAGAGCTGCTCTGGCAGTAGAGAAGTGGGTAGCAATCGCTGTCTGGAAGCTTGCCATCCCAGATTGCAATTAAGTATGACTGGCTGCACAGGATTGTCACTCTTGGTAAAATACAGGAAGTAATAATTGAATTTGATGTGATGGGCTTCCCTAACTGTGGTGGCGCAATAGATTGGATCCATATCCCAGTTCTGCCCCTCTCCCGGCTTTGCCTATGAGCATATAAACAGAAAGTGGTACTGTTGAATGTGGTATGGTTATGCAAACATTGATAAGTCACTGTGGATGCTTTACTGACATTAACTTTGGCTGGTCAGGGAAGGTCCATGATGCTCATTTCTAATCCAGGACTTTTTGAAAAGCTGACAATAGGGATATTTTTCCTGGACTGACCCATTGACATTAATGGGGTTGTGAAGACAATTGTGGTTCTCAGAGACTCAGCCTACATTTTGATTCCCTGGCTCATGAAGCCATTCATGGGGCACCTGGACAGCAGTAGTGACAGATTTCACTGTCGCCTTAGCTAGTGCAGGATGGTTGTGGAATGGCCTTTGGAATATTGAAGGGCATGTGGAGAGGTATCATGACAAGGCTGGATCTTAGTGAGGAAAATACTCCTGATGTTACTGCTGCCTGTTGTGTATTGCAGAACAGCTGCAAAGCCAAGGGTGACCTGTGACTGTCAGGGTGGAGGGGTGAAGTGGAGAGACTATCTGCTGATTTCAAGCAGCCAGAGACGAGGCCAGTTACTATTGCCACTGCAGGTGCTGTGAATTTTAAGGAAGCTTTAAGAGCACACTTTGCTAGGATGCACTAGCAAGCCAGTGTGTTACTTTTATGTTAGTGCACTGTGGCACTTTCTCGGGGTGCCCAGGAGTGAGTCACCGTTTTATGCCCTGCCTGCAGTGTGAAGGAGTCTTGCGGTAGCTGGATGTCAGCTCCCTGACACTGCCAGCCCGTCAGTCACTCAAACACTCTCTTCATGGCTCTACCAGGCTCTACTTTGCCTTGCAAGTTAACACTTGGTGTATCCCACTTCTCAGACTCCTTTGAAGAGTCCTCCTGTATATCCAGCCCACATCAGTGGACACTCACAGTAATTACTAGGTAAGCTGTCCCCAAAGAGACAGTGTACGCACTGCTTGACTGGCACATTCAGGATAAGGTCCTTTATAACAATACAGCACTGTAATCTATTTATATTGAAAACAAACATAAATTTATTAATAAAGGTTAAGATTTATGAGATAGTGAGCAAGGATAATAAGGTTACAAATAAAACAAAAGGTATAAAATGTTTCTCATAGTCTAAACTTAACTATGACAGGCCAAAACCCTCATCTAAAGCAACCAGAAAGGACCTTTATGATCATCTAGTTTGACATCCTGTATAACACAGGCCATAGAATTTCCCCAGAAGAATTCCTAGAGTATATCTTTTAGAAAAACATCCAGTCTTGATTTAAAAATTGTTAGAGATGGACAAATCATCACGACACTTGGTAAATTGTTCCAATGGTTAATTATTCTTCCTGTACCAATAAAAAATTATGCTTTGTTTCCAGTCTGAGTTTGTTTAGCTTCAACTTGCAGCCATTTGATTGTGTTATACCTGTCTCTCTAGACCGTGAAGAGCCTGTGATGGGTTTGGTCACAGAGACACCCTTGGGACAGTCACCTGATGTGCTGAGACTATCCCTGAGCCCATTTTCCCTGCCAGCTTGGGACTTCAGAACCCTGTCTTATTGAGCCAGATACACTAACCTGCTGCAACACAGACCCAGGGTCTGAACCACGTCCCCAAATAACTGAAAACAGCTTAGCAAGTACTCCTGTCTCCAGCACCCAGACAAAAATGGGATCCAAACCCCAAATAAATCCGTTTTACTCTGTATAAAGCTTATACCGGGTAAACTCATAAATTGTCCGCCCTCTATAACACTGATAGAGAGATATGCACAGCTGTTTGCTCCCCAGGTATGGGTGGGCTTGCAAATATGGGCTGCTAGAAGGAAAAGAGGCATTTTCAAAACATGCTGGAGATTTTAAATGGGTGTGTGTTGGGGGGGAAGACATCTGTTCACTGTGACGTCTAGGAAGCAGAGTTCAGAAATTTGACTAGAGCTATAACTGCCACAGGAACCACTGCATCATCAGGACTTGTTGCTGGAGGACTGGTTGTGCTGGTACAAGAGCTCCTGCATCCACAAACATTGTGACAGTAGACCTCTACCACTAGAAGGTTTATGTTGCTTGGGAAACTGGTTCACCAGAAAAATTTCAGGGTTTTGTTGGCAAGACTCAAAATAGGCAGTGCTAACAGAAGGTAAGTTTTGGTGGTAAATCTTTATAGCGTAGACCAGACCTAACTCTCTACAGATTTTATACAGCCATAGTAAATCCTATCTGTTTTTTCTAGGATATCTCTCACCCTAGTATCTTTATAATATTCTTACACTCAGTGAAGTGTATTATCCAAAAAAATCACCACACTAATGTAGCAGTTAAAGGACTTCAGCTAAATGCAGTGCAATATCAAAACTCACCACAAAACTTTTGAATAATGTGATAAATTTTAGCATCCCTTTATCGACGGTTGCCTCACCACCAGACTTTTTTCACTGCTTTAGCTTAGCTTATCAACTTTGCTAGATATTAGAATTAATTATGAATGAAGTAATTGGAATTTGCAGGCAGTTCATTTGATATGTTACATTTTTCCACATTTAACATTCCACTTGAAATAACACTGAGCATTAGATTAAATCTCTATTGATCTAACTTTAATGAGTTCACCACTGTGATCAGCAGTTCATTTTCTTGTACCAGAGTAAAAAAAAAGAGTTTTTTTGTTTTTTGTTTTTTTAATTATTAACAGAAACTCTTCTGCAGAACTCAGAAGGCTCTGGATGTTGGCAGCATCACCTATTACTAGGATTCCATGTCTGTCACAGAGGTCGTGGAAAGCCATGGAATCCATGACTTTCCGCAACCTCTGTGACTTCTGCAACTCCCGTGACCAGTGCCCTCCCCCGTCCCACTCCCAGCAGTGGTCCCGGGGTGGCTGGAGGAGCCGTTGCTTAGTGGCCCCCGGCAGCTGGTGCTGCTGGCCCTGTCCCCTCCCGAGCAGCAGCCCCACAGGGTGTCCCCCGAAACAGCCACCCCCAAGATTTAGTTGGGTATTTATAAGTCATGGACAGGTCCCAGGCCATGGATTTTTGTTTAATGCCCGTGACCTGTCCATGACTTCTACTAAAAATACCCATGACTAAATCATAGCCTTACTTATTACTAGCAGATAGTCAATGTTCACAATTGCAAATCTGTATTAGGGAGTGCTACTCCCTGAACTGAACATACAGAAAACTGATGGACTGGCTATCAGGGATAGGTGCTAATGCAATCTGGACAGTATACAGAATGCTTGCTTATGCTTTTTCCTACACTTAGGTATTTCTGAGTTGTGGCTCACGAGGATCCTCATATCTTCTGTCTATCCATAAGCTGATTGCAGTTAAGATCTCACTCATGTTCTTATCCTCCTAGTGGTATTCACTAGGCAATTCTGGGAGCTCTTCATGCACATTAGCCTTGGGCTTCAGATAAGTGCTGTAGAAATTTGAGTAAATAAGTTGGCATGTTCAGAGTCCTAACTTGACTTTTGGCCCATCCATATATTGAGCAATTGGGATAGTATTCCTTTAGGTGGTTTGACCATTTCATAATGTGATGGCAATGTGATGGCAAAACTCATGTTCACTTTTCTAAGGCTCATATTTGTTCCCTTTGGCTGCAATCAGTCACATCACGTACCTTTTGAGATCTCAGATATTTCTGAGGCACAAATTACAAAATCACCCATCATCTCTGTCTTCTCCAAATAGTACCATTCTTTTATTGGCCCAAAGGTGGCAACTGGTGTGATGGAGAGAAATGAGTGAAATTTGCTCAATATGCATTTAACAGCGTGGCACCTGCCTTTTGTGAATGCTCCTTCTGATAGGGTGTGTCTGCAGTCTTCAAACAGCCCTGGTATCAGGCCATATCCCCAGGGCTTCCTCCAAATGGTTCAGACCCCCTTCTATGGGTTTATCGTTGTTTGATTGTAGGCCACTACCACAGTGACCTATGGGGGGGACCCAGGCCCACCCACTGTTCCAGGTCCAAGCCCAGAGACCCTAAAAATAGCAGCCATGTGCCGCCATGTCCTATTAACCACCTTCAATTCTCTGGGCCACTTCCCCACAGCCTCATCCTTCACCAAAGCTTCACCCTTAGCTCAGAGCTCTTCTGTGTTCAGGCCCAGCAGCAAGCCAGGAGCTCTTTCTCACTTCCTGATCCCACCAGCACGGATCTGTCCATGGTGCTGCAATTCCCTTTGGCCAGCCAGGAGCACCAACTGTACTCCTCTGGCTCCCGGAAGGAACTGCCTGTCTCTGGCTCTGCAGCTGCTTTTCATATGGTCCTCCAGGGCCCTGATTGGCTAGCCCTTTGCAGCCTCCCCCGATTGTCTGTTTCCTGTGCAGTCTCTCTAGGCTGCTTGGAGGACTTAGCTCCACTGCTCCTTTCCTGAGATGGGTGTGGCAGGACCCTGAGGCCTCCAGCAGGGGGCCTCTGGGCCTAGTCCATCCTGTCACACTGCAATACAGTATGGACTTTCCAAAGAAGAGTCATATTTGCATTAGGTAGGTTGCTTATCAAAACCCATATAAGTCACTTGTGGCTTAGAGAAATGGTCCAACTTACTTTGAGCAAGTACACTGTTGTCCAAATTCATGGGTATGAGCGCATGAAGCCAAGAAGTCCTATGGGTATGGGTGCTCTAAATGTGTTCTGGGGAAATCAAGGCAGCCAGCTAAGAGCATCCAAGTGTCTTGAGGTTGTTAAGCTTATGATAAAGTGGGGGAATACATTATTAATTCAGATCTGGGCTGAATCAGTTTAATGAGACACAAAACCAGTTCTATGCATCTCTCACTTGTAGAGGCCCAAAGATAGAACTCAGTGTAGGACAAAAAACAGAACTGAAAGACCCTCCCCCTTTCTTCCCTCCTAATGTTTTAAATTTATTTTTAAAAATTAGCTTTGACTGATGTGTCATTTTGTATTTACATTTAGCATAAATAATATAATTCTGTGGGTCACCCTTTCTGATGTCAATAATAAGCAATAATAAGCAATATTTCATAGATTTCATCAACTGTAAGGCCAGAATTATAATCAACTAATCTGACCTCCTGCATAACACAGGCCAGATAATCTCTGCTAGTGATTCCTGCATCCAGCCCTATAACTTGTGGTTGAACTAAGCAGAGTAAGTCTTTGTTTATACTGGCACTTACATCATTAAAACTTTTGTCACTCAAGAGTGTGAAAAAACAGACCCCTGAATGACAAAAATTTTGGCAACGAAAAGTGCCAGTATGGCCAGCACTTCGTCGGTGTGAGCCGCACTCCCGGCAATGAAACTACTGCCCCTCACTGGAGGTGGTTTTATTTTGTCAGCGGGAGAGCTCTCTCCTGGAGATAGAGTAGCTACATAGCACACCTTACAATGGCACAGCTGCAGTGGCATGGTCACACAGTTGTGAGGTTTGCAGTGTAGGCATAGCCTAAATCTTCTAGAAAGACACCCACTCTGGATGTAACGACTCCACATGACGGAAAGTATATCTCAAGACTGGTGTGGGATGGAATCCAAAGAGGGACATTCCAATGGTATGTTTCTACAGCCTCATGAGAAGATTTTTTTAGGCCTCTGAATTGGACTTAGTGGTGTGGAGGAGACAAGCAGATGTAATAAAATCAGGATCCTAGGGAGCTAAAAGGTCATCTTCTTAAAGGAAGATGCATGCTCATTTAAATAAATATTTTGGAGTGATATACATGCTCAGTGCAGGATAGTTTGTGTGATGAGCAATTTTGCCTGAAGCATGGCTGAGTTGCTGCAGCCCCCTGAGGAGTGGAATGAACTGATCAGTAGCATATGCCTTGCTATGTGTTGAAGCAGTCCGAAAATACTGCTGAGTACTAGTTTTAAATCGAAGAATTGTTTGCTTTTTCCTATTTCATTTCTATCTTCTGACAAGAGACAACATTTCCTGTTCTAGCTATGGTTAATGATATTAATAAGATATTGATGATTATAAATAATGGCAACAAGTGAAGCCCTTCTGTGATTTATATCATCTGTTTATATATGAGGCTGCATGTCTGTCACATAGGTCACAGAAGTGACGGATTCTGTGACTTTCCGTGGTCTCCATGACTTCTGCAGCGGCTGGTGCAGCTGGCTCTGGGGCTGCCCAAGCAGCCCCGGGCCAGCCACACCGGCCACTGCTGGGGCAGCCTCAGGCCACTACGCCTCCCTCATCCAGCAGCAGCAGTAGTTTGGGTGTGGGAGGGGGCTCAGGGCTGGGGCAGGGGATTGGGGTGTAGGGCGGCCCTTCCCTGGGGGAGGGTGTTCCCCTGGAAGCAGACAGCATGTCCCTGCAGCTCCTAGGCAGTGGGGCCAGGGGGCTTTGTGCACTGCCCCTGCCTGCAGGCATCACCCCTGCAGCTCTCATTTGCTGTGGTTCCCGTGACTAAAACGTAGCCTTATATATAGTGCCACTCATCATAAGAGAAGCCAGCACACTTCGGTATTTAGGTCAGAATTGTGAGGATCCAACTCACACAGGGAACTGTGCCTGAGTGAGGACACCTCGGTTTGGCCATTACTGTACACACACGTCTGCTGCTAAATGCATTTACTTCTGTGGAGGAACCTGATGGCTGTTCAATAAACCACCATGAAGTGACATACCAGGTTAGCACAGGATATACTAATTCTTTCCTCCACTAACGACAGTCATCACAAAGAGTAACTCAAAGTGTCATGATACATATGGACACTGCAATCCAAGCTTCACACAGTGACATAAGTTCATTTCTGATAGCAAAATCTACATCATACTCTCTCCTTACTCCTTCAGGTTTGACATGCCAGGAAATGGTGTAGTCCTTCTCCCTTATAAAGCCTGTGTCTGACAGCTGCAATGTCAATTTTGAAACATGCAAGCCCATTACTCAACACAGCCATTTCCCCTCAAATCTGCTGCTCAGAGTCATAGCATTGCTAGTACATGGGTGTCCCCTACCTGTGGATGGGAGTGTTACTCACACATCAGACTCAGCAGCCATCAAAGAACTCATCGGCACGTTCACCATGCTCTGTAAAGAGTGATGGTGCCATTGACAGGATATAAGGAATACTACATCTAGGTAGAGCAGGAGGAATTTAGGGAGGCAGAATGTAATTACCCAAGATGAAATGCAACCACAATACCAGCGTTAACACCCCTACTCTTGTGAAAAGTCATGGGCTCCGTACTAGCCCGACTCTTAGTTTAACAACTCATCTGAAAGATAAGGCACCTCTGACACTGTGCTGAGGCGCTGCTTAAGTGTGAAGTCAGGGTATGTCTAGAATGCAATCAGAGGTGTCTGTGCAGCACAGGTAACATATATGAGCTAGCTTTGATCTAGCTAGGTCGAGTAACAATAGCAGCAAAGCCACGACAACATGGGCCGCAGCAGGATGGACTGTAAAACCTCTCCCAGGACCCTGGGTATTTACTGAAGTGGCTAGCCCCTGCTGCCAGCTGTGTTGCTATTTTGTTACTAGGGCCTTCACTGCTGCTGTTGTTTGAGCCAGCTAGATCAAAACTAGTTCCGGTATGTCTACATGCACTGCAATCAGCCCTACCCTCAGAGGAAAGAGTGTTAATGACTGAATCATTACCAGCGCTTCCTATGACATCCTGGCTAGTTCTTTGAAGGTCCAAGTACCGACTAAGCCCAGTCTTTAGTGTATGAGAAATTATGTGATCACAGCCTTTAGGGGTCTGACTGCATTTACTAGTATAGACAGATACTTGCTATAAATGTCCACGTAACATTTCATATTTCTATTAGTTCAGAGCTAGCTGATAGTTAGCTATTTGTATCCCATACACAGAATCAATTCACTCTTGTCTTTTGCAACATTCCATATTTTATTTCTAGGATATTAGTTTTTTTAATTATACTGATTTTTCTTTTGTTTCTTTATTGAAGGATGGAGTCACATCCTCACATCTATGTTAATGTTTCTTAACACTGTAATACATTAGAAATATATAACAAGAATGCAAATAATATCTTAATGAAGCAAGTAGTATCATCCCTCCTTCACACCTAGAATATATTTGACCTCTGAAATATGTCAGCTATCAGGAGGGATCAGCTTTGTGAGCAAGGCTGGGTTCCCAAATGCCATTTTATAGTAGCCTATAATATTAATTGTTTCTGTGCCATAAGGGTGTGTGTGTCTGTGTGTCTGTGTGTCAAAGGTGAAGGACTGGAAGCTTTTACTGGAGTATGGCAAGACGTGTATGGCAGAGAAAGGTTTGCTACAATTTTCTAGTTTTAGCTTCTCATAGAGCATTTTCCATGTGTGAAGCAGGTATTTAACTGCCTAAACAAAGACTGAGGTGCCTAACCATAGTAAATTTTTGCCTTGGTACTTAATCTGAGCCTGTTTCCCCATCTGTACACTGGGGATAATACTACTTCCTTACCTCCCAAGGATGTTGTGAGGCTCAGGTAATTAATGGGGAAATTCAGCCCTGTGTAGAGGACCAGCACAAGCCCTATACATGCACGTAAGTCCAATTTGAGACCAATTCTGATTACTTGAATGGGAGTTAACTGTTGCTTAGACTTTATGTGGGCCCTCTGCACGGGGTGAATTTGCTGTAATATCTATAAAGCAGTTTGACGTTGGGTTGAAGGTGAGATAGAATGCAAAATTTTAATAGTATTACTAGAGATGGAACTGAACCAAAAATCCAGCTCTGAATGACCCTGAACCTTAGGAAAATTCATCTAAAGATGTAGATAAGAGCTTTGTAGCTTGGGCCTATCGCTAATTATTATTTATTACAGAGCTAAAAGCAAATCAAATGCCTTTTCCAGAATGGCCTTAGTGCTGCTTTCACATCAAGAGAAAATTAAATGTCATTTTTGCTCTTTTTTTGATTACAGTGAAATTATCCTTTTCCTTCTACTAATTAGAAGGAATTGTACTCCCTATTAATTAGATACAATTTACCATGAAAAGATCTGAGTACTGTGCTAAGCTTAATAATTATCAGAGCGTAGTGAGCACATTGCACAACACACTACTTCTGTGAAAGTTTCCAAACGTGACATTTTAAACGAATTATATAAAAAAAGGAAGAAATATTCTTAGGGACTTATACATTTTCCCTCATCGGGGCAATGCTTTTTAAGAACAGCACTGTCCTCCCATTATTTACGGTTACCTATCCTACTCACTGGGGTTGTTCTTATAGTGTGTTTAATGTAAATCAAGTTGCCAGCTCTGTGGGATGGTACCCAATTTTTTGTGTCTAGAATGTGGCTGGCACATTCTAGATGCCGTCTGAGTAATAATAGTTACCTTTTCCCTGCTGGCACTTGCAGATCTAAACAGAGGGGTAATGATTGGCTTATACAAAAATACTCTACTGCTTCTGGAGAACACAAATATTGACAAGTAAAGCAAAATTATTTCCTCTTTAATGATCAAAATTAAGTTTATATTTAAAAGCAAAATCTGACATCAAGACAACTACTGATTTTTGGCCTAAAATTTGAAAAAAAAAAAAGAATAGTGGCTTCACTTTAGTGTGGCCTCAATTTTTGGGTACCCAGTCTAGAACTCCTTAAAGGGGCCTGATTTTCAGAAATTACTGAGCACCCAATTTCTGAAAATCAAACCCCTTCACTTCATTTATAGTTGGGCACCAAAAATAGCTGGACACTTTTGAAAATGTAAGCATTCATAGCTGGGATTTTTAAAGGAGCCTTAAGAAGTTGAGCACCCAGCTCCTACTGAATGTTGGGTTTGAGTGGCTAACTCTTTAAGGTGCCTATGAAAAGTCCAGGCTGTTTATTAGCCATACATGATCTCTGGTTTCACTTTTACTGTAATGCATTGAGCTTATCATCCATATTCCCTAGTACTGCAAAACTAAACAGGATTATAGATTCTCTCAGAGGCAGTTTCAATATGCAGCTATTCTGCAAGCAACCAATTTTTCAGTGTCCTTTGAAGAAGAGAATCCTTCCGAGGCACATATTGTTACCATCTGGTGATGTCTTTTTCAGTCTGGGAACCATTTATGACTTCAGATTAGAAGGCTTCACTATATGACAATTTATTTAAAATCTAAATGCTGGCCACATAATGGATCCCTACCAGAAACATGTACACCTGTAGGATGCTGTTCAAGCTAAGAGAGCCAGTTACACTTAAGCCTGTTTATTCTGCCTGAAGCTGATTTCTGCTGTTAGAGAAGAGGAAACAAGGATAGTTTCTCTTGAAGTGCAGAAAATGTAATAAGAGTTTAAACTGAGCTTCAATTTCATCTAAAGAAATTACAGGGAAATCAATGTTTTGTAGGATGGGTTAAATGTAAATCTGTATCTGTAGTGAGTAGTCTTTTATGTATACCTGCTTGATGTAGAATAACACTTTAACAGAGCCATTTGCCCCTTTAATAGACAGGGGGTGGGGACAGGGAGCAGCTGATCCTGCCCAAAGAGAAGCCCAGCACACAGGTGCTGGAATCAGCTGATTGGCCCACCCTCTCAGCTGGACAATACAAAGGAGAACTCAGCTCCATGAAGGTGAGGCAGGTGGGAGCCAGGAGAGAGGATACTCTCTTGGAATCAGATCAGGAGGCTGCAAGCAGGCAGACCCTCAGTATCGGAAATAGCCCTATCTAGTAGCTACCAGAGGACCCCAGTGTGAACCCCTAAACAGACTGTTTGTGTTGATTTTGTGCACTTTTCTTTCTTTCTTTGTGAAGACTGCAAACAGATCCCTGAAGAAAGGGACAGACACCTAACCTGCATGTGGCTGGTGGTCTGTCTCCAGCTGGTGCCTAGTGCCAGCAGTGTACAAACATCATTGACTCTGCTACCCGAGGAGTCACAGATGACAAATTAAAAAGAAATATAGCTGTTGTTAAACAAAGCAAAATAAATACCTACAATACCGTGCAGTTATACCTTTATAACAGTCTAAACATGTAGTCACACACAGGTGAGCATACGTTTGTGATAGATAATCCCTTATGCCAAGAATCACAATATTCATGTTACTCCCAATCCCAAAGGACCAATCATTTTATACCAGGTCAAATGCTCCTTAGATCTCACAGCAGAAATGACGTGTAGCCAATCTAATAGTAAACTATATGTAGATTTATTAAGTAGAAAAAGGAATCAAGAGTTATTTACAAGATTAAAGCAGGTAATCAAATATAAACAAATGAGTTATAATCTTAAATTTCAAAAGGTAATAGACGCTTCTGTAATAAACAAGCTCTATATGTCTTTTAGGGCTAACACAGGCTAAGCAGCTGGGAATCTCTTGATTATGCCTAGAAAACCCTTGCCCCCTAGAGTCCAAGCAGTGTAGAAATAATCAATTTCTTCTTACTAGAGGTTTTTATCACCTTCCTGTCATGTACTCAGAGCTGCAAGCTCAACTGACAGGAGGAATCCACTTGCATGACTCATCTTCATGGAGTGGGGGAGGAAAAGCAGAACAACAAATGTCTTTTATCCTCTTTAACATCCCACAATAGCCTGTCTGGTGTTGATGGACCTTTCCTGTTGGGAAGGTCATAACACCTTCTGTTAGAGATCAGCACTTCAAAGTAATGTCTCTCTCCTGTCTGGTGATTTGCACAGTCTCGGAGGCTCACAATACAACTGCTCAAATAATACCTTACAATATGGGATACACATGTTATAAGCACCAGCTGGTCTGCCAGCATCATACTACCATTACCCTTATCTCCTGCCTCTCCTTTTCAGCCCTCCAAGCTCCCGCTCCACCCTGCTCCAAGCCCCCTGCTCCTTCCTCCCCAGCCTGGCCCAGCCTCCAAACCTCCCACTCTCTTTGCTCTTGTTATCCTAGGCCTGCCTGTGGTTGGGCTGTGATTGCTAACAGGCTGCCCGCTCACTGGCTCCAGCCACTTCCTCTGCACTGCTGCCGCTGTTGTTGCCCTGGAGAAGTGAGAATGCAGTGGAAGGGAGCAGTTCTGGGGCACAGACTGGACAGAGACTAGCCCCTGATTGTCTACTCACTGGCGCCAGCTGCTTCCTCTGCACTGCTGCCGCTGACCAGATCCTGCTCCCCATGTTGCTGCCATGTGGAAGTGAGAGTGCCTCTGGGGCATATGCGACCCACCAAGAACCTTCCTGCAATCCACTGGTGGGTCAGGACCCACTGCTGGGAAACATTGTACTAGTTTGACACCATAAGTGGAAATAATAGGGTCCAATTCTCCTCTCATGTATATTAGTTTTACACTGGTGTAACTCCATCAACTTAGTAGAATTAGTCCTGACTCATACCTATGCTTAATGAGATGTGAAACGAGAATAAGGTCCATGTGTTCTATCACAGTGGTTCTCAAACTTTTGTACTGGTGACTCCCTTTCACGTAGCAAGCCTTTGAGTGTGATTTCCCCACCCCCAATACATTAAAAACACTGTTAAATACATTTAACACCATTATAAATGCTGGATGCAAAGCGGGATTTGGGGTGGAGGCTGACAGCTTGCGACCCCCCATGTAATAACCTTGCGACCACCTGAGGGGTCCCAACTCCCAGTTTGAGAACCCCTGTTCTATCCAATCCAGAGATTCTGAGGCCAGAAGGCACCACTGTGAACATGTAGTCTCACCTGAACTGAAACCGCAGGAATCACCTGAGTAGGCAGAACATAATTATCCAGATTGCATACTGAAGCTAACACTTCGTGCTTGTGAAAAGCCTGTGGGATCTTTCCTGACCTCAAGTGGACAGCAGCTGTTTTCCATCTTATCCTAAAACCAGCCCTGACAACAATGTTTTTCTCCTAACACTATACCGGGGCATAGCATCAGTGCTGACTCTGATGGAAGTGTGCCACTCAATGCACCATTACCACTTCTTTCTGTACCCTCGGTTTTTCTTAGTCTTCTCTCATCCTAGTATAGACCAACCCCAACTCTGCAGCATGGGTGCTCTGATAAGATCACACTCAGAGGTGGTCTGGCTGCAGGCAGCTTTTGAATCTTATGCTTTTGACTTAGCCTAATTTTAATAATTTTAATTTTAATTGATAATAGCAGGGCTCAATGCAGTCTTCTGTTGTTACTGCTGTTGTCAAATTGTGGTCCACAGAGCACTTCCTTGGAGTCCAAGGAGAGCTAACGAGTCACATGGTGCTGACTCCTTCTTCCTACGGCACTGTAAGACAGACAAAAAATCATTGAATGTTTTGCCAATATTACCTTCCCACGTACATGTAGACAGTTGCTGTAGTTACCACAGGGCAAATATAAATGGGCATGAAAGGGAGATCCATGCCATTGCAAATGACCCATGACAGTCCATCTGTGTGTTAAAATGTAGCCCATGCTGTGAAATGTTTGAGACCCCTTGGCCTATGGTATTCACTCTAAAAATAATTAGTTGTGATTTTACAGCACCCAAAAGTGTGCTGTGTGACTTACAGTGCAGACGGAAAGAAGTGGTCTCTGCCCAGAAGAGCTTATAATCTCATGTTTAGGGCCCTATCAAATTCACGGTCCATTTTGGGTGATTTCATGATCAGAGGATTTTAAAAATAATAAATTTCATGATTTCAGCTATTTAAGTCTGAAATTTCATGGTGTTGTACTTTATGGGGTCCTGGTCCTGACCCATAAAGGAGTTGGGGGGGGGGGTCACAAGGTTATTGTAGGAGAGGTTGTGGTCCTACTACACTTATTTCTGTGCTGCTGCAGGTGGCCCATTACCTTCAGAGCTGGGTGGCTGGAGAGCAGTGGCTGCTGGCCAGGAGCCCAGTTCTGAAGGCAGAGCCATTGCCAGCAGCGGCACAGAAGTATGGATGGCATGGTATGGTATTGTCACCCTTACTTCTGCGTTGCTGCCTGCAGAGCTGGGCCCTCAGTCAGTGACTGCAAGACTTCTTTGCAGTTTATTTATTCAACCAATGTAGCCTGTTTTCCTATCAGGAACTATCAGAGGAGCTGATTGTTTTCTCAACTTTATTCATTATTTGCCAAATGGTTTGTGGCCTGTAAATTGTTTGTCAGCTGTTCCTTATGGATATTCATAGTACATAATCTGAACTGTGTTGGACAGTGTTGACAGGGCACATAGGTCACATGGTAAGTTTCAGTACCCTGAGTGGATGAGAATAACCTTTAGAATTACTTTTCCAGTTTTGATTTCAAAACTCATTTTCTTTTTCTGCAGATGTTCTCCAATCATTTCCTTACAATTCATGAAATTGCTCCCTGTAAGCTCACTCAGTAGCAAGCACAAGATGGATGTCAGTAATTGTGATTCAGGTATGTGAGGGGGTATATACACCCACTGAGGTTTATGAGGGGATCCATACTGGGCTCATACCATCCTGTTCGAGGCTGGCCTATGAGAATCCCTGTATGACTGGCAAAAGAGACACTATCTCTGAGGGAGAAGAAATGATCTTGGGGAAACAGGATAGGGTTTATATAAGTGAACCTCTTTTGCTAGCCCTGGCTTTATGGATGGAGTCCCATGAGCAGGATGGGCTGAGAAGATTCCTCTTACCTCAGTGATGAAAGACAATGCTGGGTACTGAGAACATCCAACCAGCCTCTGAGATTTAGAAGTCTGGAAACTGTAGTCCATTATGACAGGCATAGTTGTCATTCTAGCTTCCAGCAATGACTGCTGGGAAACAGGGAGTATATACCCAGTACCCTTCCCACTGACCCAGTGAGATTCCTGGAGGGAGTCAGGCTATCTGGGCAGTGTCTTCTGGAAGAAATGGGCGAGTAAGCATTTTTCTTATGTTTCATTTTATAATGGTTTTGAAAATATTCCTTTGGCCCGCCTGGGACACACTATAGTGCACATTTCAAATGTATTCACTTTACGCTCATTTTCTCTGACAATCCCTCTGCACCCATTCTGTGTTCTTGCCAGTATTTTACAGTATGGACTATATCATGACACTTATGTGCCGTATCTAATTTTTAATGACTTTTCTCCTTCACTTTATTTTGAAATACCATGAAAGTGACTATTTCTCTTGCTTTATCACCATTAGTATCTACACAAAATCAAGGTGCGTCTTAACTTTTTTTTAAAGGAACTTTAGGTTTACTTTATTATGTGTTTTTCCTCAGTGGTTTATTCTCCCTTCATTTTAATTGACTTTAATGGGGAGTTGAATCCACAAAACATACAGGGTTTATTTTCAAGGCTCCCTAAAGACTTTGGATACTCAAATCCCATTAAAATGTAATGTGATTTTGTTACCTGGGGTTTTCAGAACCCCTAACAAGGGCAATTTAACTATTTCAGTCTAGGCCGTGTAAGGACTAAATCAACAGGAACACAGCACTTCCCTCTGATAAGATTCATGGAAGTAAGTGTGCTCTAACTAAAACTGCAGTTTATTAGCTGTAAGCACACACAGACATAAGCAATAGCTTTAGAACATCCCAGATATTTACCAAACATCTGGGACGGTATTGAATAATTAACAGCAGGTTTGCAGTGGCCAGTTGCTCACCCACCGGGGAGAAAGGGTGTCAGGAAAAATGTCTCGCAAGATGTCTTCAGAGGATTGCTCCAAAGTACACTCTATTCGCTAATCCTTTAGAACTAACTTCTACAAAACACATAGGTCAGAATGACCCCTACTGTAGCATCACTTTTCTAACTTTCAATAAACTTTTAATATCAGAATTGTCTAGATTCAAGGTTTTCCAACCACCAAGGTTTTCAGTCTCAGCTGTTTACATATTTGTCCCCTCCTCCCATTCCGATTAGCAAAAACTGCCAGCTAGATATGGCCTTGCTTCTAAAAGCCTGTCTCCAAATGAACCCTTAACTACGTGATGCTCTGCTTCATTACTTCAGGGTGGCTGAATACACATAATCAGGTTGCAATTAATCAAATTCTGGGGTATACACACCCCTCAAATCCAGGGCAACAATTTAGCTGTCTATATTCTGTAGGTGGCTCTGAAAATCCCAACCTTAATTCATATTTCAACAAACCAAATAATGATGGGCTATGAACACACACACTAAGAGGGGTGAGATGAGCAGGTGCTTCAGAGTCAAGATCTCCTGAGTTCTAATCTTGACTCTACACTGACTCATTCTGTGGCCAGGTTAGGATTGGCCTACAGTGCAACTTTTCAGGAAGCTTCAGGGCTTAGACTGCCTTGTTGTCAGAGTGGTACTGGTGTGGTGCTCTGCTTTCTTCAATGTTGATATTACTCGGCTGCGTGCGTGAGTTCCCTCTGTGTGCTGCCCCAGCTCTGCGCAGATATCTGACACAGCAGACCCGACGAGAACCCCCAATAATCACAGAGTCCAGTAAGATGCAAAGTCACGTTGACTAGGTTTATTGCGACCTCGGACACAATGGCACTTCCCTGTAGGTTTCTTAGCCTAACTCAGGGCATACTACGAGAAAGTGCCTCTTGGCAATGGACCCGGCTCAGTCAGTGGCGGGAATTTCCACTGCCCCCTCGGCCGGACAAAGACTCCGCCCCAGGAGTGCATTCTTATACACAGATACAAACAAGTTACACATCACACCTGACGTATTGAGGTGCAACCTTTCTACGTAGCACGGTACAACCCCTTTACGTAGTAAGGTGCCGCCTCTCACCTTGTACATGTTGGTTCGATCAAAACAACTCTATCCATCATATTACCCTTTTGCCCCTGTCATTGGGATGGGTCAGCCTGTCCTCCTGTTATCTATGGAATGTTTCAGTATAGTGTGTTCTAGTGCTGTGTTTATGCTAGGTGAATATATGTTTATGCAGCATCAGCCCTTTTCATGCCAGCTTCTGTGAGCAGGGCCTACCTCTGGCTTACAGCTTAACTTTGCTTTATGTTAGCAAAGTCTTGACCATTACTTTAGTTCAGGCCTCAGGCCTCATACTGGGCCTTTATACCAAGGTTTATATCTTAGGGCCTCCTCTTACTACATTCCTCACTCTTCCACTTACCCCGAACTATCCAAGCAGTGAGCGATACAACATAGATCCCATTGATCTGTAGATCTAAGCCCTCGTTGACAGGGGAACCTGGCCCAACAGAAGTTAGATTAGTATATCCTTCAGGGACCCCACCTCTGGAGAATAGTGAGGTTAGGAGGCTCAAGAGCAGGATGTTTTAGGAGGGGGGACAGCGGGTCCCCGCTGCTCACTGTTGCCGCTTGTGTTTGAATTTAGCACGCTGCTGTGTTAATGGGTATGAGTAAGGCTAAGATTTTGTCACAGATATTTTTAGTAAAAGCCACGGACTGGTCATGGGCAAAAAGGAAAAATTCATGGAAGCTGTGACCTGTCTGTGACTTTAACTAAAAGTATCTGTGACAAAATGAGGATCTGCGGGTCCCCACACCAGCTGAATCAGGGCAGCTGCACAGGGGTTAGGAGCTGCCCGCAGCACCTGGGGACTGCAGGGAATGCCTGCAGGCTGCAGCTCACTTCCTGCGGCGGCCAGGAGCTTGGGGGTTCCACCGCCACCCCTGGCAGCCGGGAACTCAGGGGTTCCCCCACTACCAGCAGCTCTGGGGGTTCCCCTGCCATCCCCCAGTGGCTGGGAGCTCTGGGGCTTCCCCTGCCACCTGCAGAGGCCAGGAACTGCAGCTCCCGACTACCGCAGGCTGAAGTCATGGAAGTAACTGGAATTCCGTGACTTCTGTGACCTCCATGATTAAATTGTAGCCTTAGTTATGAGGCACGATCTCACACACCCCTCCCACAGCATCATGCTAGATTCAAACACAGGAGACAGCACGGGGCAGGAGGGCTGTGCAGCTGGCAGGCTAAGCATTGAGGTAGCTGGGTCCAGCCGAGGATCATAGCAGATACAATGGCAGTGGTGTTCCCAACCCTCAACGAGAGAGGAGCCAGAATACAATCTGCATCCCCTGGGTGCAGGAGATGATGGTGGGTAGAAAGTAGGAGTCACTAGTGCATAGACCACTATTAGAGGCGCTTCCTCTTTCCTTTCCCTGGCCTTCCAGATCAGCCACTATCTGTGGCCAGAAGTAAGTTGCATAACTATCTATGCCTAAGCTTCCCTACCAAAGGACATAGGCACCGAGTTATATGGGCCCGAGGGGCGTGGGCCCCACCAATATTCTGGAAAGTGGCCCAGCCCCACCAGTGTTTGAGCGAGGGGGGGGTGCAACCAAAATGTTGCTAAGGAAGGGGCCTGGGTTACCTGCCTGGCCACCCGAAATTTGAGTGGCATTGTGACCTGGCACATGGGGTCACAACATCACTCAAATTTGGCCCTGCCGCCCCTCCATCATGCTCAGAGTACATGCCTTCAGGTGATCGCTCAGGCATGCACTCCAGACTGCAAAGAATGGGACTGTCTCTTCTAAACAGATTCAGCCAGATGTGCCCACAGTTCAGGACTCTTCCAAGAATCCCATGCAAATCAATAAGAAGCGCTCTGTGGAACTTGAAAGCTTGTCTCTTTCACCAACATAAGTTGGTCCAATAAAAGGTATTATCTCACCCACCTGGTCTCTCTAATATATTTATTGTGAGACTAATAGATACATGTCTGTGTTTTGATTTATTCAAAATAGGCATTAAGGACTTACTAGGAATTCAACAAACACATATTTAAATAAAGGAAACTTATGCCTAAAAGGAAGCATTATTGTAGAGGAAATGGCCACAGGGCCCACTCCTGATAAGTGTAGCTACTACTGTTTTTACATTGTATTTTTTTTTAATTTTAGAAAATGTCACATCAGTAAGTCACTGATAGAACAGAACTTTGCAACAAGACACTCACAGTACATGTTGTCATCGGGCTCAACTCCTCAAAGCATTTCAGGTGAAAACTGTCACTAAAAAGACCAGGAAATAATTCACACTGTGCTAGTGAATAGGGCCAGATTTTGTGCTGCACTGAGTTTCAACTTTAAGAGGGAAGAGGCAGGCTGGCAGGGAGCCATAACTGTCTGCCTGATTCCTGGACCAGACTCTTTTCAACGTATGGGCTGCTCTAATCTGTGCCAGCTAGCCCCAGTCCCCAGCTGAGGTAACCAGGACACAGAATGCTCAGGGTTGTGGGGGAGTGTGGTACAGAGGCAGACTGCCAGCTCCACGCTCTCTGGGGACTCAGATAGGAGATGGAATCTGGCCCTTTGTGCTGCCAGAGCAATGCAAATGGGACTGATGGGTGCAGGGAATATTATCCATAATGCTTCATTGGTAGAGAAGAGTAGGACTGCCACAAATCAACGATGTTTCCTGCTGTATCTCGTACATCTCCCAAATGTATCTGTTTTGTTTTTTTTAAATAAAGAGAAAAGAATTACATGTCCAGGCTCCTGTCCTTCCAATAGCCTGAATGTCTTGTTCAGAATCTATGGAACTGGCTAAAGCATCCTCACCCCAGCCAATCAGATTAACATCAGGCCTCCTCTATTTAAAAGTTATAAACAGCAAAGAAATTAAATGTAGGCAAATGTTTCATCTCATTGTCAACCTTCCCACCCGCCAGCCTGGATGGGCTCCCCTTGGTGTAGGCTGAAGTCTGAATATAGGGCCAGGTCTTCAGCTGCATGGCACCCTCTCTGTGCAATATTGCCAGTATATTTTGGGAGAAGAGCTAAGTAAATGGCTGAGGGAGAATCACCTCAGAGCTCAGGTGATCAGGCAGATGATTTAGGGGCTTCTATGCCATGCACCTGCTTTCTGCCAGCATAGTGGGGAAAAGTTACTGGAACGGGATGGTGTTTGGGAAGCAACTCTGCTGTGTTGATCGTAGACAGTTATTTGGCCCCTTATGGCCATTATGGACCAGCCCTGAGGCTGTTTTAACAAAGAGTATGGTGGGGGTATACACTGACCTGAACCAGGATCATGGCAGTGCAAGTGGAAGCTTTTACGCCAGCTTAGCACACTACCTCCAACATCTGCTCTGAATTTTAGAAGTACTCATGGATCGGCTGGCCCAAGAAATACAGACAGAAAGGTCGGTAAGCCCCTTCAGGCAGGGACTGCGTTTTTGTTCTGTGTTTGTGCAGCACTTAACATGGCGGGGTCCTGGCCTATAACCCTGGCTCCTAGATCCTATAGTAAGACAAATAATAAATAATAATATAACAATGGGTCTTCAGTATATGATTGCTTTATTCAGTTATCTTATTTTCTTAGGCCTATGTTCTCCTCCTCTGGTCTTCAGCTTATTACCTCTAGTTTCTCTTTTTGCTATCACGATTCCGTTGTTTCATGGAAAATACAGCTCTTGTTGTCTTCATCAGTATGAAGAATTTGCTTCTGTCCATTCTATAAAAGGGTAGGTTGGCCACAATCAAAACATGCCTTTCTGGTACGTTATTTCAACGGCTGTATTTAACTAAATTATCACCCCTTTGTTTGTTGTTCCTCTGGTAATAGAATTCAGCATCCTGTTTGCCTTTATACATTGCAGCTGATGGCTTACTGAAATCCCTCATGGCTTTTCCTGAAATAGCTTCTTAATTGAAACATCTCAATACCGAATTAGCAGTCCAGGTTCTGGAACAATTCAAGATTTCCTGTATCAGAGTGTTGTAACTCATCACTCCACTCTGCTATTTCAGCACCAAACATAGATCTGCAAAATGTGGCCAGTCAGTTTGGCCACAGCTGTTGTTTATAGTAAATGCAACACACACACCCCCAGCAATGCAACTTTATTTTTGCAAACTCAATGACTCAAAAAATCATGAAAACCCGAGAAGATGGGTTACTCCAGGAACCTTAGCTCAGTTATGTTGCATATCCTATGTTAAGTATCAGAGGGGTAGCCGTGTTAGTCTGGTTCTGTAGAAGCAGCAAAGAATCCTGTGGCACCTTATAGACTAACAGACGTTTTGCAGCATGAGCTTTCGTGGGTAAATGCCCACTTCTTCGGATGCAAGTGATTAACATGTTAAAGTTATTAACATATCCTATGTTAATAATCCATTGTCCACCACAGGAAATATGGACGCTGTTCACCAATCGTTATCTGATTACAGACAATAATCCCTAAAACTGCTGTTCTGAGTAATTTTGACCAGCTTGCCACACCTAATTTACATTTTCATTACCCACATCTAAAATATTAGAGCTGTATACATATTATATATACATTGTGCTGCGCTTATAGTGTGCAAAGTTATATCTTCTGATAGTACTTTGCACTCATATTGTGCTTTACCTTCCATAAGGAGTCAAGTATCAGAGGGGTAAACTTCTAGTGATCTGAATAAGAGATTGGGTTCATAAAAACTAGATATGGTCAAAAACAAGTTGGGTTGTACAAATCCATAGAATATCAGAGTTGGAAGAGACCTCAGGAAGTCATCTAGTCCAAGCCCCTGCTTAAAGCAGGACCAATCCCTAGACAGATTTTTACCCCAGATCCCTAAATGGTCCCCTCAAGGATTGAACTCATAATGCTGGATTGAGATGGCCAATGCTCAAACCACTGAGCTATGTCACCCACTAGAAGTGGTTCATGTTCAGGCCCCATTTTATCTGCTTTGGTCCATATCTAATAAAAATGGGTACCTCTGGAAAAGGTTTGGGTTCTATATTATTGAAGGGGGGAGTTGAAAGAATGACCTGTGGAAAAATTGCTTGTTCCTGACAGTAGCACGCTGGGAGTTCCAGAGGTCTAAAATATGAACAACTTCGTGAATAATTTCACAAAAAATTATGGCTTATGTGGTGTTCTAGGTCAGCGGTTCTCACACTGTGGGTTGGGACCCCAAAGTGGGTCATGACCCCGTTTTAATGGGGTTGCCAGGGCTGGCTTAGACTTGCTGGGGCTCAAGGCTGAAGCTGAACCCCAAGCCCCATCACCCAGGGCTGAAGTCAAAGCCCAAGGGCTTCAGCCCTGGGTGGCAGGGCTCAGGTTACAGGCTCCCCAGCTGGGACTGAAGCCTTTGGGCTTCAGCTTTGCCTCCTCACCTCCACTCTTGCCCAGGGCAGTGGGGCTTGGACTTTGGCCCGCGCGTCTGGGGTTCTGTAGTAATTTTCATTGTCAGAAGGGGGTCACGCTGCAATGAAGTTTGAGACCCCGTGTTCTAGATAAAATTTGAATCCCCAGTACAGCACACAAAACAACAAGACCTAGAGGGTCAATCCTGTGTTCCTTGCAAACCTAAAACTCCCACTGAAGTCAATGGGAGTTTTGAGTGTCTGAGAAATATAGAATGAACTCCTAAGATTTTGTAGGTTCTCCTTACTTAAGCACATAAGAATGGCCATACTTGGTCAGACCAATGGTCCATCCAACCCAATATCCTTCGTCTGACAGTGACTGGTGCCAGCTGCTTCAGAGGGAATGAACAGCAAAGGACAAAAATTGTCTGATCCATCCACTGTTGTCCAGTCCAGCTTGTGGCAGTCAGAAGTTTAGGGACACCCAGAGCATGGGGTTGCACCCCTGACCATCTTGGCTGATAGCCATTGATTGACCTTCCCATGAACGGATCTAATTCTTGTTTCAACCCAGTTATACTTTTGGCCTTCACAATTTCCCCTGGCAAAGAGTTCCACAGGTTAACTATGTGTTGTGTGAAGAAGTACTTCCTTTAGCTTTGTTTTAAATGTGCTGCCTATTCATTTTATTTGGTGACCTCTGGTTTGTGCATTATGTGAAGGGGTAAATAACACTTCCTTATGCACTTTCTCCACACCATTCATGATTTTATAGACCTCTTTGATATCCTCCCTTAGTTGTCTCTTGTCTAAGTTGAACAGTCTGAGTCTTTTTAATCTCTAGTACTTCTTACCTGTTAGATTCAGTGACGATAGCTTTATAGATAGGGTCATAGAGCCTCTGAAAGGGATAAAACTATAGAAACTGCCCACACACAGAGAGGGCATATCTTTATTTTAGTTTGCTTTCAGCACTCAAAGCTGTGCTGCTTAAATGTGCCAGGACATTACAACAGCTTCTGTGCAAAGGCTCAAAACTGAAGGACTGTGGAGAATAAGAGTAACTTCAACTGCGTTCAGTCCAAAACTGAACATAGATAGAGTACTACTGGGTACGGACAACAAGAGAACCAATGAATCTTCATGCTGACAGCACTGTGGCAATATTAACATGAGTGTCAATGTATTTACTCTAGAAGAACAAGCTGATTTCGTAGTAAGTGAAGCAGCCCTAATGACAGCTCCTTCTGCCAAACAGATAATCTTGCATATCAAATCCATTTGGCCACACATGTAACCATCCACAGATAGGGCTGATTACAGACAACATAGCTCTCCAGTAACTCTGCAGACAGCTCTGCAGTAACTTTAACCACTCTGTCAGGACATATGGGTTTACATATAGTAGTTAAAGACTTCATTACCCACATCCAGCAGATTAGAGGAGAAAGGAGAAATGATCATGGAGACAGCTGCCCAAGGGGGATTTAAGGGTCTTTTAACAGCATGGAAGAGCCTCACTTAAATTTGCTAGCTGAGCAGACTTGCTGCTTGGTCTAGCTTTTACATGAACCTACAGAGCGGAATAGGAGAAAAAACTGTTACACTCCTGCTGAGCATTATAATTTCATATTTTATTAAGATTTTAATGTAGGAAGAAGAAACTTTCCCAGCGTTTTATCTTTATACAAACCTCGAATAAAAACATCACATCAACATAAAACTTCAGACGTGCATCAAGAGCAGAGCGTTAACACAAACCACCCAGAAGGCACCCTCTCATGAGACCAGGCTTGGAATATGTGGCAGAAACAATCATGTAAGTATCCGGCTAAAGAGCTCCTGAACCAGACCTGGGAAAGAAGGGAGAGAACATACCCTGCTCCACACATGGGAGGTGAACAAAATAAATTCTTAAGAGGGAACAAGGGAGATTATAGTGGTCAGATGCTATGGGGATGGGTGTGTTATAATTGCCCAGGTGGAACAGACTAGGACAGTTTCAGGTGGTTGGGCCCCAAATGTAGGCTTTGTCTTCAAACATCTGTTTTTTTTTATCATCTATTAGACACTTTTATAAAATGGTACTTTTATTCTTAAATCTTCATATAAATGGTATGTCTGGATTGAAATAGGCGTGGAACCCAGACTCAGCAAAATGCTGCAAGTATACGAGAGACACAAAGTGAAGGTGACCAGTCTGTTTGCATTATTCAAATCAAGGGAGAAGCAATAAGTAACTGAACTGCATAAATGCTGTCAAGGAAATCAGTGTTTTGGTTTTTTTTTAAAAAAGCTTCCAGTCTTCATTAGCTAAGGTGGTGTTAAAGCAGTGGGAGGGGTTAATGCACATTTAACCTGACAACACCTCTTGAAACAAATGTTCAGTGGCTTATCTCAAGGCATTAAACCCAGACTAGGAAAGCTCTTTCCCATTGCTCAATTGCCTGCATGTGAAGTGTGGAAAATTGCCTCCGCTGCACAACCTCTCTCCCTGGAGTCCCTCCACTGTGGCTCTGTGCAGAAGAGGCTAGCCTGAGTTGGGCTGGTGTCTCTGCCTCCCCTTCACCACAGGTGAGCACCAGCTTGCAGCAGGAGTTGGGACGGAAACAGGCATAATGAGAGATGGGGAAGACAAGAAAAAAGGGTGAAAGTGATGAGAGGAATGAAATTCTGCGAGAGGAGAGAGGAAAGGAGGAGAAGTTTGAAGAACAAGCAAAGGAGAAAGGAAAAGCACAGAAAATGAGGGAAGAGTGGAAGCCCCCCCATCTTGGCCTCCAATTACCAAAGATCTGTGTGCACCCTCCAGATCCTGCACCAGATCATCTTCTGTGGTCCCCAGGAGATGTGTCCATTGGTCACCCTGCACTGGCTCCTGCCCCTGTGGACTGCGGAAAGAGTGGGTGTTCCTGACCCAATGATCTCCAGGTTGTGTGTGGTTAGGAGGCTCGTTTCCCTCCAAACTCTGAGCTCCCCAGTTTTTAGCCCCATGAGGGGATAGTTCACAGGAAGCTGCAGGGTGAACCCCTGCACTTTCATGCCTCTTGACCTGCCCTTTCCTCACAAATCTGTCCATGGCAGGGAAGATCTAGCCCCTTCACTTTAGATCTCTTAAACCTTTTCTATATCTAGTGTTTTTTAAATGCTGTCCAACTCTCGTAGATTGAATCTGGGCTCCAGTCCAAGGCAGTCCTCACTTTTTTTTGAGGGCAGATTCCTTGCTAGCTGTTATATCCTTGGGGCAGCCGGTGTAGGAAGCAATCACTTGAGGCCAGAGAGCAGGCAGCTAACCAAAACCTCCATTTTATTTACAGATATACAGAGAGCTCACTCAGCCGGTTGAAACCGGTTGAGCTAACCCATAATAATCTAACTCAGTTGCCATAGCAACAAAAACCATGACAACCAAATACACAACACTAGCTGATTGGACCATTGCACCTTGAGAACATGAGGCATGAGGCATGGTTCCTGGGTTTGGAAGCCTGGTGGCTGTTAAGGAAGTTTGCATTCCAGGTGAGACTGCAGTCTAAAACCCACCACCGTTTGAGAGCTATATGCTGACCTATGTGAAATGAGCTGGCGGAGTCTCAGTCCAGTTCCCAATGGACAAGTGTCTCCTCACTAAAACTACCCTCACAACTAGATAGATATGCTGGCAAACTCAGCAGAGCAGACAGACTGAATAGTCATGGAAGCCGAATTCCTCTCTGATCTCTTGGGCTGGTCCCTCCAGCTCAGGGGTGAAGTACATTGGTAGGGCAAGGGAGGAGTAAGCTTGTATTTCCACAGTCTGTTTTACCTCTTTTGGTCACCTCACCACCTTCCATCTGAATCAAATTTAATTTAGAGTGTGTGTGTGTGTGTGTGTGTGTGTGTGTGTGTGTTTGTGTACACACACAAGAGACCTTTGTTTTTGGCATTTCAGTGTGTTCTTCGCCGCTGAGACCAGAGTTGGCCAGAAGAATAGCAACATTAAAAGCGAACTGACTAATGAAGATTAGAGTACTCCAAACAGTCTGGCAGAGATGCAACTCAAACCACACAGGTCTGCTCAACAGCTCACCCAGTACGCAAGGGCCACCCTCCTTCTACTGAACTGCAAATTGGACACAAGGTTACAGGCAGCTTATCACCAGCTTGAAATCCTGGAATACAAAGACTGCAAGACAGCAGTGAAGAGGCAGAAAAAGCGCTCCACTAAAATAGATCAAGAACAGTGATTTGTGGTTTCTAGGGTGACACTGTGGATAAGCCCAGGGGATTTGATTAACTGCAGCTCACATGAGGTGGCATAAATTATTCATTTCTAGCCTATGCAAACTTAACTGGTTGCTGTGTCAGCAAATATGCCAAGACTTGCTTCCAGTATACTTTGTGCTAAGTTAGAAATCCTCTTCCAATTGAGCCCTTGATTCCCTCCCACTGGCATGTGGGACCTGGAGGTGCAATTTCTACTCGATGCACTAGAGGGAACTGTTTCCCTTAGGGGAATGCACCTTTAACCTGCCATTGAGCCTTGGAGTCCCACTGACAGAGGTTGTCTGGCAGGAACTGGTGCATAACCTGCGAGGTGTTCGCCACACCCACTACTAGCACCATCCATTTTGGGACTACATCAGTCAGTTCTGGGCTTCCCTATCAGAGCAGGACTTGTGGGCACCATGCTTTGCTGAGACCCCTAGTCTAGGCAAACTTTATCCTTCTGGTTGGAATGAATCAAGCCGGAGACCTATTAAATAACCAGGCAGTAGCCAAGCTATTCCCTTAACAGGATGGGTATTTACTCCGGAGGCTTTCATTATCTTATGAAAAATGGTTTGGAACCCAGAAAATGTACTAATTTAGGCCATCTGCTGTATTAACACACTTCAGTTTTATCTATATTAAACCTTTCAATGCACAAGATAAAGACTTATTTCTTCTGTACCCAGGATTGATTTATAGAGGGTCTTTGATTTTTTTGGGGGGCTGGGGCAGGGTTGGTAAATAAAATTATTTGTTTTATCTCCAACTCCACCAGTTTTGCCCTTACCACCATTGCTTTAGGAACAGAGCTATCATCCTGGACCATCTTCCTTTGTCCCCCTGCATCTTTCTGGTCTAATTATGGCCCTTGCTACTGTTGGTCCTTCCCTTGACCTTGTTTCTGCTGAAATGTGTCTTTTGACCTCTATTTACTTCCCATTTTATCTATCTCTATCCTGCTGAGATGGTGTCTGCAGTTTAAAAAGTATTCAGGGGGTTGATCCTCGCTCCACAACAAAATGGATTTTGTTTGATCAAGATAGGCGGCTTTAGACGCCTCTCCACCCCATTTTTCTGTCCCTCCCCCACCCATACCGATTATTCACATCTGGTGTTTTCAGTCAGAAGTGAATTCTGTGAGTACAGCATATTCCATACACTTTCTGGACTCAGTAACACCCAGGAGCCTCTTCAGATCTGGAGTTAGAGAGTTCACTGGCTACATGTGCTTTTGTACATCTTTCAGCTAACTCAGAGATCCAGATACAAAATGTAGTGCTATGAGGAAACGCATGGATTTGTGACCATCTCAGGGAAGTGGCTTTGGGTCCGTAAAGCAGTGAATGGATTACTCATCTGGGTAGTTTCTTCAACAGATAGAGTATGGATTATATACTCAATTTAGTAAATAATCCATGCATAATTCACAGCCAATGACTAATAGAAACTTCAAATGTTCTCTTACTCCAGCTGTCTTAGAGCATGAGAGCCTACAGCAGGCTGGAGACTGCCTGGATAAAATGTAAGGATGTTGAACATGTGCAATACCCTGTCGATGAAATGGAAGGAGTATTCCACTTGAATGTGTACCACAGCCCCCGTGGCACATGACAACCCTATGGTTGGGGAGACACCACAACATTCTTCACAGCACTCTGTTACTATTGGCAAGACATTGCAAGTGTATTGTATTGTTGGCATAATTAGCAGTAGTACTATTACAATTGTGTTTAGAAAGCTCAATCACAATCAAGGCCCTGTTGTTCCAGGTGCTGTAAAAACCCAGTAGAAGGTGGTCCCTGCCCTGAAGAGCTTACAGTGTAACTAATAAATAGTTGCCATTTATATAAATACAAGGTGTTTTATAGTGTCTTGTATTTTAAGATCTCAATGCACTTTCCAGAAGGTGTAAACTTTACTAGTATGTATTAGCATCTTCACTTAATGCAGGGGCAAAATGAGTCACTGATCTAGTGACTAAAACCAAGAGAGAAATTAACAAAGGGTAATTGCATACTCAGTAAACTTAGTTTATTTTTCTCTAAATAGTTGCTGGATATCTGCCAGCAGATCATTGTTTCCTCATATTGCTTTCACAAACCTCTCTTCACAGTGTCTGTTCTAGGGATTGATTATGACTATTCAAAATTAGATCTAATTGGTCAGGTAAGTGGCATAGTATTGTCCAGTCCCGTGACTAGAAGAGCACATTAAGGGTATGTCTACTCTGCAATTAGACACCTGTGGTTGGTCCGTGCCAGCGGACTCGGCTCATGGGTCTCAGGCAAAGGGGCTGTTCAATTCACAGTGTAGACATTTGGACTCGGGTTGCAGCCCAAGCTCTGGGACCCTCCCAACTCACAGGGTCCTACAGCCCAGGCTCTAGGCCAAGCTCAAATGTCTACATCACAATTAAACAGCCCCTTAGCCCGAGCCCGAGTCAGTTGGATGGTCCAGTTGTGGGTTTTTAATTACAGTGTAGACATACCCTAAGACTCCAAGCATAAAAATTTAACACTTTTTGATTGTTCAGTTTGAATGTGAATCTTCTTTTTGCCAACATTTTCACCAGCAAAATTCAAATATTTTGCAGAAAGCAAATGGTAACCTATCTGCTACTCTTTGTAAGATTAATGAAACATTGGAACAAATATTCATGGAATACTGTTCTGTTTTTCAAATTAACTCAACTGTAGCAGTGACTTGTCCATAGTTGCACAGCAAATCCATGGCAGAGCTTAGACTAGAACCCATGTCTCCTGACTCACAGTCCCCTATGCCGGCTACTGGAGAGTTGTGCCTCCCTCCTACTTCCCTTGTAATAATCAGGAATATGGTATAAATGGAGACAGTCTCACATCTATTGTTTTCCCTAATCACGTATATGTTGGCTAATCTCTTTGGTACCTATTTTAGTTTAAGGTTGTTTCTCTCTTAATTACTGTTCTGGTTTATGCTTTGGTTATTAAAGAAATGACTAGGAAGCCCACTTTGGGTTCGCTAGCTGGAACAAAGGACGTTGTGCATATAAATAAATACAGTAAGTAGAAACCCATAAGTAGTCCCAGGTGTCATTTAGAAACACAGATGTGGAAACCCTGCCCACAGTCAGAGCTGCAGAGATGGTCCTGCCTGAACAGAAAGTTCAAGCAGTGCTGCCTTTGAGCTGTGCGCAGAGATAGCCTTGCTGGGAAGTAGTGTGGTCTAACAGCAAGAGCAGAGGACTGGGAAATCCAGATTCCTGGTTTCTATTGCCAGTGCTTTCATGGACTCGCTGCGTGGCCTGGTGTGTGTCACTTACCCTCTCTGAGTCTCAGTTTCCTGTCTGTAAAATATATCCAGTAACACTTACCTCACAGGGCTGTTAGGAGGATTGATTAGCTAATGCAGTGGTAAAGCACATTGGGAGACTTAGATTCTAGGTGCTCCAGAAGTGCAAACAATGACTTATTTACACCGTTTTGAATTAGCCCCTTTCTTTTTCTTTTGTTTTTAAAGCACAGACTGTCATGGCTGCATCCTGTGGCTCATGTTTTTTCTGGCACAGACAGCCAAGGTTCCCCAGTGTTGTTAGTATTTGATAACTATTCGAGCATTGCTGCTCACTCTCCTGCAGGTAAGGTGGTGTCACTAGTTCCATGATAAATTCTATCTTGTGGGGACTTAAATCTTGGCTGCAAAATCACATTTTTTACTAGAGTTTTGTAAGACGTTGGGAGCATGGGTGGGTGAGAGAGGAGGAAACGTAGCCCCAAAACATCGCACAGAACGACATGGGGCCCAGTCCCGAGAAGCACTGAGCACACACAACTTCTGAAACTTCTAAAGTTTCTCAGCACTTCTTAGGATCAGAGCCATATAGCAAAGGAAGTGTTTGTGGGAAACTGTTAATAGATAATAATATTAGCTCTAAATCCTTATTTATATGACTGTCAAAACCAGCTCCTTCTAGCCTTCTGTGTCACTGGTTGCAGGGCTGGCTTACAAACTGTTAAAGCATGGCCAGTGTCAGCCTTACCAGAGCATATGTATTCACTGCCTGAGCTCCCCCTGGTGCTCCGTCAGAGCAGTGGAGACTGCCTTATGATACAGTCTTTTCATTACATGAGCACACACCCAATATTTTTCCATAGGACCCTGCTTCATTCAGTACACAGGATGGACAAACAGGGCTTAAGCAACCATAAATCTGCCATTTCCTAACTTTTGCATGTGTAAAAATCAGATAAATACCGGCTATCCTTACTGGCTTTCTAGGTACTTTCCTTTAGCAGTATTGCACCATCCATAGGGAACGTGGTAGAAGTAGATTTTGAGGAGGTATTTGAAGGGCTGAATAGTGGCTTTATGGATTTGGAGCTTGTCTAAATGGGGATGTTATACTGCTATAAGGTAGGTGTGAATGTAAAGCACTATAGTTATACTGGTATAACTCCCCATGTGGACCCGCTTTCTCTGGTATAAGAAGGCCTTTGTCTGGTTTAGCTCATGTCACTTTGGAAGCTAAGTCCAAAAAAAGCACTTTTATTTCTGAATCAAACGTGTCCAAAGAAGGGAGTCCTACCAGTAAAGGTCTCCCATATAGACATACGCCATTTCAGGGCAGGTGTTCCATACACATGGGGCAGCATGGAAGGAAGCATGAACGTGCATGTGAGCAAGGAGGACAAATGGATAATGGAGGCTCTCAATAAAGCAAAGGGCTCATGTGGATGACATGATAAGGCAGAGTAGATAAGCAGGAAGAGGCTACACTGTAATGGACCTTAAAAGATAAAAAGCAAAGCAAAATGTTTGCCCAAAAGATAGATGGCTAAATAAAGAGCTGTGGTTATTCTTTGAAGAAAACAGACAGCAACATCCCCTTCATGTTGTATTGAACCATAATAAATCTTCGTATAATGCACAGGCCAAAAATGTAACATCTCGTACAGGGCTGGCCACAGACCTGCAGAGTTCTACAACGTGGCTCCTGGTTCCTCCCATCTTTAATACAGAGATGTAGCCTGGAGAGCTCGCAGATAACAGTAAGTGACAGAGTCAGACTGCTTGGGTTGATTTCGAGCACTGCGCTTTGGGGTCCACAGTCGCGGTGGGTTTCACCGGCGTAGTGAAGATAAGGGTGACTGCAATCTGTTCAGTTTTATAGAGCCTTCAGGATCATGGCAAGTTGCTAAGGGGAAAAGTTTGGGAGCCTGGTATCTAGGTTCATATGCTGCATGAAACACCCGTGAAAGAGTTAAGCCCCACTCGGTGTGTTTAACTAATGGGAGTGTGCTGATGTTGTACGCCTGGCTAGGCTGTCACTGGGAAGTCGTTCAGTTTCCTGCAGGGAGATAAGTGGGTGGGGTTCTTCCCTGAAGCCTTGGATAGTTGAGCGATAGCAAACACATCGCTCGTTTGCCCCTGGACTCTAAGGGTAGGTCTATGTTGCAGCTGGGAGCGAGCTTCCCAGTCTGGGGGCAGACAGACTTCTGCTAACATGATAAAAATAGCTGTGTGAATGTTGTGGCACCAGCAGAGGCTGGGGATGGCCACCCAAAGCTGAAGCCCCCCCAACCCTCTGGGTCTGAGCTCGAGTGGCTAGCCTGAGCCTCTGCCAGTGCTGTAATGTCCAGACAGCTTTTTGTAGTGTGTTAGCAGGAGCTCCACTAGCACAAGTCTGTCTGCCTGGCTGCGAGGCTCGCTTCCAGCTGCAGATAGACCCGAAGAATTCTTACTGCCAGTGCTTCCCTTCTCTACTATTCAGACTGGTGGAGGAGCAATTCCGTGGGTCGCTTTCCTTGCTGTGGGTTCCCACTAACAGCAGTTATAAAGCACCCCATGAAAATGCTCAGGGTGCTGAGCGACAATCATAGAAACAATTGCTCATTAACTAATAAAAAGAGTTACTTTCTTCAGTGCCCTGGCCTGTATGGAAATGGCCCAGGGGCAGGAAAAGGTGCAAGGCCAGGCACAGTTGCAGCCTCTGTGCTCAAGAAATGCATGAACTGCTCCCTCCCAGTGCGTCTGGGTTTGCCAACCCTGCCAAAGGGGGAGGGGAGGAGCAGACTGGGGAACATGCCACTCCACATTGAAGGATGGGGGTAATGTCCACACCTCCCGCAACATCCTGGAGCTCCTTCATGGGCTCTCCCTGGGGCAGTGGGATGCTGCAACATCCTTGGGCTGGGCCAGTATCTCCAAGGCACAACCTGACACTAAAATAGCCCAAATTGCACTGTTTTAACCTGGAATTTAGAGTTCTTATTCTAGAGCTGGCATTTCCTGTCCCTGTTACCATGGCTTTTACGCATGACATTCGTATTCCAATATAACGTGAATGGACAGCAGGGAGGGAGAAGCGGCAGTGGGTGGGGAGGATCCCTGGGGAGAGGAAGAATTATCCCCATTCATAAGGGAGGAAGTGACTCTTGCTTTTGTGCAAAAGAGACCCACACAGACAACAATGAGGCTTAAAATCATAAGTGCGTCTGGGCTAGGGCTCTGATTCATTCATTACATACAGCCCCTTCCAAAGGAAGGGAGGAAAAACACAACGGCCCGGCCTTTCAGAGAGGGCTTAGGAAAACAATGGAAAGGGATCCAGTGTTGCCTTAAAAGGTCAGACGCAGGGATGTACAGCCCATCTGACAGCTATTCATGTGCCTCTGGGCACTGGGTCTGTGTCATTTTCCTTCCAACCCAAAACAAAAAAGCTGAGGCCTGCCTCTTACAAGGCCCTGGCTGGAGTCTGGGGACAAAATCCCTGGGGCACTGACACTGCAGAGAGTTCGCAGTGAAACGCTGCTCATGGGTCAACAGAAAACGCTGCCAAGGAGAGAACACCAAGTGGCAGTTTCAGGTGGGTTGAGGAGAAGGCCTCAGCTTGGACTCATTCCTGTGCGGAAAGAGCATCTAGCTCTAACTGCACTTTATGGTGTGAGAAACTCCCCTCTCTTGTCTTGCTACAAGATCTCTTCCAGTTTCTCTGCCTTGGGTCTTGGTCTCCTCCCCCCACCACAGCCCTTGGTGCAGTGTGACTCTGTCTAGCCCAGGGGTCTCAAACTCAAATGATCACAAGGGCCACATGAGGTCTAGTGCATTGGCCTGAGGGCCACATCACTGACACCCCCACCCTCACTGCCCCCGGCCCGCCCCCACTCCACCCCTTCCCTGAGGCCCCGCCCCTGCCCCACCTCTTCCCTGCCCCTTTCCACCCCCTTCCCCAAAGTCCCCACCCCAACGCAGCCCCTTCCCTGTCACCAGGGGGTACAGGGTGTGGCAGGGGCTCAGGGCAGGGAGTTGAGGAGGTGTGCAGGGTGCAGCAGGGGGCTCAAGGCAGGGAGTTGGTGTGTGGGGTGCAAGAGGGGTGAGGGTTGCAGCAGGGGGTCGGGGTGCAGGGTGCAGCAGGTGGCTCAGGGCAGGGAGTGTAGGAGGAGTGCGGGGTGTGACGGGGGCTCCGGGCAGGAAGTTGGGGTGCAGGAGGGGTATGGGGTGCGGCAGGGGGCTCAGGGCAGGGAGTTGGGGTGCAGGAGTGTATGGGGTGCAGCAGGGGGCTCAGGGCAGGGAGTTGGGGTGCAGGAGGGGTGTGGGGTGCAGCAGGGGGCTCAGGGCAGGGAGCTGGGGTGCAGGAGGGATGTGGGGTGCGGC
This sequence comes from Mauremys mutica, assembly GCF_020497125.1. Lineage (NCBI taxonomy): Eukaryota > Metazoa > Chordata > Testudines > Geoemydidae > Mauremys > Mauremys mutica. The sequence continues at coordinate 12,495,187 of NC_059073.1, read as the reverse complement.
AGGGGGCTCAGGGCAGGGAGTTGGGGTGCAGGAGTGTGGGGTGCGGCAAGGGGCTCAGGGCAGGGAGTTGGGGTGCAGGAGGAGTGTGGGGTGCGGCAGGGGGCTCAGGGCAGGGAGTTGGGGTGCAGGAGGAGTGTGGGGTGTGGCAGGGGGCTCAGGGCAGGAAGTTGGGGTGCAGGAGGGGTGTGGGGTGCGGCAAGGGGCTCAGGGCAGGGAGTTGGGGTGCAGGAGGGGTGTGGGGTGTGGCAGGGGGCTCAGGGCAGGAAGTTGGGGTGCAGCAGGGGTATGGGATGCGGCAGGGGGCTCAGGGCAGGAAGTTGGGGTGCAGGAGGGGTGTGGGGTGCGGCAGGGGGCTCAGGGCAGGGAGTTGGGGTGCAGGAGGGGTGTGGGGTGCGGCAGGGGGCTCAGGGCAGGAAGTTGGGGTGCAGGAGGGGTGTGGGGTGCAGCAAGGGGCTCAGGGCAGGGAGTTGGGGTGCAGGAGGGGTGTGGGGTGCGGCAGGGGGCTCAGGGCAGGGACTTGGGGTGCAGGAGGGGTGTGGCAGGGGGCTCAGGGCAGGGAGTTGGGGTGCAGGAGGAGTGTGGGGTGCAAGCTCCAGCCCGGCACCACTTACCTAGAGTGGCTCCAGGGTGGCAGCGGCACACATCGGGGCCAGGGCAGGCTCCTGGCCCCGCTCTGCTCCAGGAAGCAGCCAGAACCATGGTCTCTGCTCTGCTGCTGCTCCTCCAGGTACCTCCCCCGCAGCTCCCCTTGACTGGGAACAGGGAACCACGGCCAATGGGGGCTGGGGGGGGGCAGTACCTTGAAGCGAGGCAATGCAGGAGCCCTCTGCCTCCTCCCCCATCCCCTCTGGCCCGAAGGGACGTGCTGCCAGCCGCTTAAGGGAGCGGCGCAGGGCTTGCGGCGCCATGGGGGGCAGTCCCACGGGGCACCCCTGGCCTGGAGTTAGGCAGAGGGGCAGGGGGCGCAGGGAGCTTGGCGGCCCGCACAGAAGAGCCCTGCAGGCCACGTGTTTGAGACCCCTGGTCTAGCCACTGCATTCTGTCTCTCTCTCTCTGCTTCTCTGTAAGCATCTGCTCAAATAACTTTAATGCTACTAGTTTTTAAATAAAAAGCCTCTGTCTCCAGGCTGGGTGAAGTGATATCTTTTATTGGACCACCTTGTCTCTCTAATAGCCTGGGTATGACACAGCTACAACTACATTGCATTCACCTAGGCTATGGCACTTATTGCTTGCCTGCCCTCCAGACTGCAACATGCTGGAGGCTGCTGCTTCTCTTCTTGGCATATGTGGGAGTGTGATCACCTCAGATCCATCTTCAACTTCACTGGCTTCCCCCACTCATTTCAGGAGTCAGTTCAGGAAATCAGAATCAGTCTATGGACCGTAGGGGCAAGAACAGGAGCGTAGAGGTTACTGGCACAGAAAAAAATCCTAGAAGCCAGGAGACGAATTTCTGATGCAGCGTCAATACTCACAGCCAAAACATCACCCAGTCTGTTCTATGCAGGGTTCTATATCACATCAGTCACCGGGATATCTAAGCATCTTCCTACAGAGTAGTGTGGTGGGATGGGAGAAGAAGGGGTTAAAAGCAGCACCAGGGAGGCTGTGCAGAACCCACTAACAAGGAAAGGGCTTATTGAGCCCATCAATAGGGGGAAGGCTTGCTGGAGCAGCCAATCAGGGCCGGCAAGGGCCGTATATAAAGGGCTGCTCAGCAGAGCCCAAGGGAGTCTCTCCTTGGAAGGCAAGGGGGGAGGATTGGCTGCCTGAAGAAATGCCATAGCTAGAGCAGTGCTGGGTAGGGGTGGCAGAGGGTGAGCTGCTGGCTGACCACTACCAGGCTGGGGCTTTGCTACCAAAGCTGAGAGGGTGCTAGGACTATGGGAGAAGTGGCCCAGGGAAAATAAGTAGTAGGTTGGAGGAGGGAAGTAGGTGGCTACTGGCTATAGGGTCCCTTGGTTGGGAACCAGAGTAGTGGATGGGCCTGGGTGTCCCATCCTCCACTTGCCAATGAGAAGAGTGGCCAGTATCCAGACTGTAGTTTGCTCCTGAGGCAAGGGGGTGGATCTTGGTCTGCAGTTGGCTGCTGAGGCAAGTGGTGGGAATAAGGATTGTTCTCCCCCGGAACAGGGGGAGATAGCAGAGTGGGGCACAGCTGGAGGGCTGTGCCCAGAAAATGCTGTGGTCTGGGGAGCAAAGTGGGTCCAAAGAGTGGAGACTGCAGTGATGGCAGGTGTGACACCACTAACTGAAGGTGGGCTGGAAGGGCTGAGACCTAATTCCCAAGATGGCCAGCAGGAGGCACTGCAGTGGTGAGTTGTGCCTCGTGACAGGTAAGAAGTCCCATCATAACTTCTGTTGTGTGATGCTCTCGTCCTGTTTCCTGGTGGAACTCTGCCTGGAGCCTTTCAAACAAAATGGAAATGTTTGGGTCTACATGGTGTACTATGGGTGTTGTATTATTAAAGGCAGATCAAGGACGTGCACCTTGCACTTGGAATGGAAAGAGGGAAGGTGTACGGTGGCTCCTGGATTCTGTGGGAGTTTGTTCCACTCTCTCTAGGGCCCTACCAAATTCATGGTCCATTTTGGTCAATTTCATGGTCATAGGATTTTAAAAATAAATGTCCTGATTTCAGCTATTTAAATCTGAACTTTCACAGTGTTACAACTGTAGGGGTCCTGACCCAGAAAGGAGTTGTGGGAGGCTCACAAGGTTATTGTAGGGGGGGCTTGCGGTACTGCTACCCTTACCTCTGCACTGCTGCAGGTGGCCGTACTACCTTCAGAGCTGGGCAGCTGGAGAGCAGCAGCTACTGGCTGGGATCCTGGCTCTGAAGGCAGAGATGCTGCTAGCAGCCACTTACCCTTACTTCTGCGCTGCTGCCTGCCTGTCCAACAGCTGCTGCTCTCTGGCCACCCAGCTCTGAATGCAGCCCAGAAGTAAGGGTGGCAATACCAGGACCCCCTAAAATAACCTTGCAACTCCCCTTTTGGGTCAGAACCCCCGTTAGAGAAATACTGATCTCTGCTGTCAAATCTGTATACTATAGGGTAAAGCACACAAGACCAGACTTTACTGGGGGAGACCAGATTTCATGGTCCTTGACACGTTTTTCCTGGCTGTGAATTTGGTAGGCCCCTAACTATCTCGGACAAGCACTGCGAAGCTCTGCCTCCTGCACATATGGTCTTGAGAAATGAAGGATGGGCCACTGGCTAGAGCATTTTAGCCTATGATATGGGACACCTGTATTTGAGCAATTGCTCCACCAGACGTCCTTTGTGACCTTGGGTGACTCCCTTAGCCTTGCTATGTCTCCACTCCCATCTGTAAAATGGGGATAATAGCAGTGCCCCACCATAAGACAGAACATTTCATTGTGCATGAGGAGGGGAGTGGTTAACTACATTTTTTTTTTCAAAGCTATAGGTGACTTTTCCTGGGCTAGATCTTGAAGATCAGGACTGATATTCTGCACTTGATGCAATATACTAGTGGGGAGCCTACTGGCTTTCTTCAGAGTATAGCTCTCAAAATCCACTGAGTGGAGATGCAGGTGGTCTACACCTCTGGAAAATCAGAGTTAGAGTGTACTGGGGGAGCTAAGCAATTCAGGCTGCACAGATCTACTCCCTTGGTAATCCCTGTACTTAAGATAAGGAGCTGTAAGCTGTGGTGTCTTTCAAAGAAAGCAAATTAATTCTTTTTGCCAACCCTGCACTGGCGTCTGTCTGTACTACACTTTGAGGGCAAAAAAATAATCATACTCATGATGGTGACTGTCACAGGGCCATAGCCCTTTCCTCTGTCACATTCTTCCCCCCCCCTTCCCTGCAGTGGTTTATCACATTTGCAGGTAGCCATTTTCCCAGGAACCCTTGCTGCAGATGCAGTACACTAGTCTTGTCACAACTTAATGCCAATGTGCTTTTGAGACAGGGTGGCCAGCAAGGGGAAACTGCAATCCTCAAATGATGCTGCAGATTCCATCTTCCTGGCTTCTAAAAGCAATGTTTTATTTAGTCTCTTGGTGGAAAATTCTGAGGAGCATCAGATCTTTCCTGCTGCTGCTGCTCTCTTCTTGCCATCCTCATTATGATTCATCCAAGGAAGCATTGTCTCAGCATGCCCCACAAACAAACAAAAGGCCCCCTCCTCTTGAGTGTGACCTCAGTCTGCCTCTTCCCAGCAGGAATTCAGCCCATTCATCTCTCCCCACATGTGCCTCCTCCTTGTAGAGCTTTTGTGTGGGTTAGTCAATGGCCAATTATTCACCATAGAAAAGGCAATGGGCAGCTCTTCTGTGATTTACCCACTGTCTCCTAAGACCATTATAAAATACATTTTCTACTCGGAATGTATTTCCAGAGATTTTTTGCAGCTGAAATCAACACAAGCAAGTTATATTCACCAGCAGAAAGTTTCATTAGAAAAGATTTAAGATTGCAAGTGTTGATAGCCCACAACACTAATTGCAATGTTTAGATTTTATACAAGATTCAGAATTTTTGTAAACTGTACACTCACTGGAAATGACTCGCTAAGAGATCCAGCCATTTCCTGACTGCTGGGGAATCCTCCTTTGGAGTGGAGGAGCAGGGAGGGAGCCTGGGCTAGCTGAGTGGGGATGCACCAGTATTGCCAACACCTTGCCAAGTTGTCACCAGTCTCATGACACTTGATGTTTTTTCTTAAATCCCCAGTGCCTGCTGGGGTCATGTGATTTGAGAGACTCTCAGCTTTTGTACAGAAACACACATGCATACAGACACACAGGAGTAAGTTTCTAGCCCTTATGGTTGTGGAGAAAAACTTAAACGTGACCCCTAAACTCTCCAAGCCAGAAGAACCCAAAAGTTATTAAGGCTTTTAAAATTCAGTTTGGAGGAGGCCGGACATGACTTTTTAGTGCTTGAGGATGGCAATGCTTGTGAGCTTGGGACAAGTGGATGGGTGGTGGGGATGGCCAAAGATAGCCACGTCACACTTGTGTTGGAGTTGAGGCAGACTCCTCCATGTTCTCATCTCTGCTCCTCTCTGTTACTTCTCCCAGGCTTGTGGCCAACAGGTGGAGCAGTGAGAGGGGAGGAAGAGAGGTCTTCTGGCAACCTGTAGCCCTGATGCCTCCTCCAGTTGCTCGGGACTTTTATTGGGACTAAGTCTCAGGGGCAAACATTAAAATCCCAGGCTGATCTCAGCCAAACCACGTGGCAACTACGCAATATAAAAAAGTAGCACTTTAACTTCCAAGATCTCTTCTAAACAATATGCTGTGTTCATTTGCCAAGTTCCTTCCAGTTCTAAAGTTACTTTCCCATTCCAGCAGAGGAGAATCTCCTTCATTGACCCAAGAGGATAGAAAGCCTCATCTTTGCAGTCCTTACAGCCTGCAGTATCTAGACAAATACATTTTGTTAGGGCAATCGCTGGGCCCTTTCCAGAGTTGCAGGGGGTGGGGGGGTGTTACTGCCCCGCCATAGGGAATTTCACATTCACATTCTTAGCAAGTGCAGATTTGGCATGGAAGAATCACAAGCTTTTTAATATATGGAGCCACAGGTCATAGCTTCTGAGTGCTGCCTTTCTGAGAGACGGAGCAGTGCAGAACAAGCTTACAGTGTTGGGGTGGTGGTGCACCCACCTGTTGCCGGCCCAAAGGGCCCGAGGAGGGGCAACAGTGGGGTTCGTTGCCCGGTGTGTGTCGCACTAATTAACGCACCAGGGTGGAGAAGCAAACCACGTTTATTTGAGCTCAAAAAAAAGGCGCAAGGGAGAAATTACAATTGCAAACCCTCCACACCCACACGCAGGCAGGGTTCCAGCATTTATACCCCCCTTGTTTTTCCCCCTTTCTCCCTCCCCCTTGCAACAGTTACACTTAACACTATAATGTAGCTTGTTAGAACTGTTCTCATTCGCATATTTATTTATGGCCTTCACAGCACAGACGCATGCAGACTTTCCTCCCCATTCTCCCCCCCCCCGTCTTACTGCTGCTTTTTGCTGTTTCGAGCTGTCCTGCAGCTGCAAGCCAAGACAGCTGACAGTTACACATTTTGCTTGCTGTTTGTTAGCATCTTAGGCTGGTTAAAGTTTACAGCATGGAAGAACTTTGGTTCACTCAGGCCCGGAGTCACAACTTTGGTTCACTTAGGCCTAGGGACACCAACACACCTACTTCATAAGCAGAATGAGAAGTCCTTATTGCAACTGAACTCTTCATTCGAGTGCCTAGATGATGGAGTTCAGAAAAGAAGTCTGATGCTCCCAGCAGCCTTTTCTGTGATTGCTTCACTATGGCACAAGTGCAATTCATGTAATTAGGCACCAGATGGCAGCTGTTCTCATGTTACCGTACACAATACCAGGTGCAATTAAATATACTGTACTTACCTAGTGATTAACAACAGTTTCTTAGCAGATTTTTAGTGTTGCAGTTGCACTCAGTGGAACCCACCTTTTAGTAGAGGTAAGGGGGTATCAAGCTGGTGCATCATTCCCCTTACAGCAAGTCTGTGGGGCTGAACTGCCCCTTAAAGCTGAAGTTCATGGGGCTGATTTTGCTTTCACATTAGTATAAAGCTGAGGAACTCCTCTGAAATCTGCTCTGAGATTAGTTGGGCCTCAGATGGCTTCCTGAGTCATTAGTTGCCTGTGGAAGAACATTTAAAAAAAGGCCTGCAAGAAGCAGAAACAGAGTGAGACACTCAAGTTCATCCTACTGCTGCTAGTCCTGGAACCCAAAATATGCAGCGTGGTGTCTAGAAGGTTCATATAAATGTGGCAATTCTCTCCACCTCTTTCCATAGTCAGTCAGGGTGTATGTGGCTGCCTAGGACAGAAAGGGGGACTCCTGTAACCAGGGCATTCCTTGATTCAGTTTTACCAAGAGGGAGTACCAGGATAGGATGGTTTCAAGGACCTGGATATGGATTGAGGTCACTTCAGCTCCAGGGGGAGCTGAACAAAGCCAGCTGGCTTCCCAATGAAACCTCGGTCCATTAGGGAGTGTGAAAGTAGAATGAATTATTGTAAAAATAAGAATGGATTAAAGAAATGTTGTATGTACCTTTAAGCAGAAATAAGAAATGTTGAAATACAAGTGCCAGGAAAAGAAACATTAGGCATAAACAATGGTGCTAATGGCGAAACATTAACAGAAGATGGGTAATAGTTAAGTAAGGAAATAAGATAAGTTTACCTGGGCTAGGCATGCATATCTGATTCTGCCTCCTTTGTTATCTTGTTAAGTTCTCACCCTTTTATCTGTATAAATAAGATAGTTTGTGTCTTGCATGGTGCTCACATTATCTGGGTGTTATTAGCAGGAGCGCTGTGCTAATAAAACAGAGTGGTCTGACAAACTGTGAGTCCTGAGTCTAACTTTGACAATTTGGAGGTTCCACCGAGATGGCAACCGTCTTCACTGGGGCTGTGTGATTCCTGACTGTTTTTGTAGGACGACCGTGGCAGCCGGCACCTGGGCATTTGGCCCGAGCGGTCCTCCACCAGAACAGAAAGGTGCATGACCACAGTGAAGTCTACGCCATTGAACCTGTTGGTTCCCACTCTGTTCTGGTAGGGATCCCGGGATCTGACATCAGGAATCTGATCAGGTAATTATTTCTGTGTTTTGTCCGGACTGAGGACTGTTCTGTCTCTGTGTCTATCCGTCTTCCTGTGGAGTGTTTGAGTCTGGGTGCCATCTCCGTCCGGGGATCGGCCAACCAAGGGGTTCCTGTCCCTGCGGTCTGAGTGAGTGGAATCTGCACAATTGCAGCCGCACCACACTTTGGGTAAATCCCTGGGTGTGAAAGCAAGGGCAATTGAGGCAGTAGCCTGTGGGCTCCTTTTGTGTGTTGCACTGGGCATTGCTCTCACGAACCCGAATTTCCTTCTTGTGCGATTGGTGTGTGAAGTCCTCCTGTATGGGTAACCAGACGTCTAAGTCAGGACAGTTCCCTAAATGAACGCTGGCTCATTTTATATATTTAGGATGGGTCCAGACTCCTGTAAGAAGGGTCTGGACTCCTGTAAATTTCTGGAAAAATGGTCTAGGCTAACTCGGGGGGATCCTAAAACTCAGTGGCCACTGTTAAAATCTTGGAACAAGACCGAGTGGACGTCTTAAAGGACAAACTCGGCCAACCTAAAACTAAATTGGCTAAAGAAGAGGTTAATTGTTTCATTCAGTGGTGGGAAGAGGCAAATCGTAGCTGGACAAAATCAAAAACTCGCCTCTCTCAAATATTCAAATAATAAGTTAAAAGCTTTATTAAAAGCCTCCTCTCCCACCACCAGACCGAGCGCTCCCCTTTACCCCGTTCTCAAAAACCCACCCTGGATCGATCCAACCCCCTTAATACTCCCATCTCATTGTAAAAAGGACAAAAAGCCCCTTGTTCTGTTCCCCTTTGTTGTCTGCCTCAAAAACTGATTCTTTAGTGTTCCACTAGCAATTCAGCAAGGGTGGGGGGGCTCCTCAACTAGCCCCCACCCTTCCTGGTCCCTTTCCTTGAACATTTATTTCAAAATTGTGAAGTGACCACAATATCACTCACAAACGGTTCATTGGAAAAAAAAAAAAAAAGCAGGATCAGGCCCAGACAAGCAGGCAAGCAACAGATAAAGAAACTGAAAAACAGGTTGGAAGCCCTAAGGGCCTAATGTCAGGAGTAAGAAAAGCAGTAAGTGCAGGCATGAACCCCTGGAACAATACCTAAAATGGTGAAATCTGAGGTGATAAAGGTGTTATTTTGGGAGATAAACAAGTGATTTATGGAAAGAGAGTGAAAAGTTAACTCTACAAAGGCTGGAGAGAATTAAGCAGTTAAACTTTGTGAAAATGTTAAAAAGGACCATGTTAAAGAGAGAATTCTTGGTTTCTTTGCAGCCATTCTGAAGGGAAAATGGGCCCTTTTCCAAAAGAATGCCTGTAAATAATCCAAATATATATAGAGCTATGTAAAAACAAAGCAGTGTAAAGGAATAGAAAATGTGTATGTATCTATTTGTCTGTCAAAATATGTAAAGTTCTAAGAAGCTAAACCAGCACATCTGGTTTGTAAAACTCCTGTTTTGTAGGTGTAAGATAAATTGGTTTTGTTTTTGTTTTTAATGCCACTAAAAATTCATTTGACTCTTAATTCAAAGTTGCAAAACTGACAGACCTTTTTGCAAGACACAGGTAATTAGTGTTGTTTGGCTTTGGGATTTAGCATTTAACCCTTAAGGGGTAACTTGATTCTTTATAAAATTTAAAATGTTTTTAAAATAAAAACCAAGTCATGGCTGCAATAGGGCAGTCAAAATCAGAAGAATAGGGAGAGATTCTGGAGTCTTTTTGTTTGGTTGGTTGTTGTTGTTTTTTTTGTAACAATAGCAGATAAGAGCTGTAGTGAAAGAATAAAAAAAAATTTTTAACAGTGCCCCTCTGAAGCAACAGCAGAGGTAAGGTGCACAAAACAAAAAGAAGCAATGTTTAAAAACACTGAGCCTTAAAATGGCTCTGTGTAATCAGACTGTCACTTTTGATAAGGGTACATAAAAACTCTGTAAGAAAAAAAAGAAACAGTTACATCATATGTAACAATTGATATGGCTAATGTTTAAAAAAAAAAAGTTGTAGTATAGAAGGAATGTGCTTTTTCCCTAGGACATGTGCAGTGTATATTGTAAAAAGGGGTAAAAGAAATACAAATGAAATATGCTACTGAATTAAAATCCTATTAGGGCTCCAAAAAGAGCCGCAATAGACTGTTTTCTTTTTCAGATCTCTGTGTGTTTTGTAAGCAGGAGTTGAAAGTGGAAACAAATGAAAACTCTGGTGAAAGTTGATTGTGTCCCTTTTAAGACAGAGTCTCTGAGCTCTGCTGATGGGTTTAAATCCAAAAGCCAAGCCTGTGTTGATGCAAATTACCTAACTGGAAGGTGAAAACTGCCAGCACAAAAGAAATTGCCTAAATAAAAAAAAAAAACATGGTATAACAAGATATCTTTAATAGATTTGACGCTAATGTTATTGTTAATATTAAACATTGAAATAAATGTAATGTTAGTAAGTACCCCTGTAACAACGTATAGTATGTATGATTTTTGGGAAAATCCTTTAAGGTAATATGGTAATGATGCTTCTCAGCTATTACCTGTGAATAAACTTAAAGCTTAACACAGCAGGAAAAACATTACAAACTTGGTCTGCTATATAAGAAGAAAAACTTGAGGTACACCACCTCATGAATTTAATAACTAAACAGTAGAATAATTTCCCCATAACCCTTAAAAAGTAAAAGCCATTAAAACCTGGCCTGCCTATATTAAAAAAATAAAAACAAAAACAAAAAACCACAGGAAAATATGGGGGTAATTCCTCTATTTTGCCTGCAATCAGCAAGGGTATTTGTAAAAGAAAGGAATCTTTTAAGCGACAATCAATGCCACCCTGAAAGGGGTAGAAAAATGTTTTTTGTCTTTTAGAAAATCAGAAATGAAAGTTAAAAAAAACATACTGCAATAGCTATGACATGTACTGAAATGCAGATATTTAGAACATAAAATGTTTTGGGTAATATAAAAAAAAAATTAAGGTTTTAATACATCTGTTAAAGCAAAGAAAAAAATAATTGTTTAATACCTATCAATATAACTGGATGCAGTATGTCTCCAGTACGGTAAGACAAAATTTGTTAAGTGAAGAAATTGTTAAAATTGCACACCAACAGGCTCTGGAAGCAAAGAGATGGAAAGTTAGCCCACTCCACAGATTGCACCTGGGATCCTTCTGGCTACCTCAAACCTCAAGCCACTTGGGCTGGGGAGGAAGGGAAACTATTGGACACTAGAGGTTGTACCAAGTGAACTCCTCAAAAGTGGGTATGCTTATCCATGCCTGTTCCTCCAAAGCCCTGTAGTAAAGACATCTCACTAGGATCCTGTATGTGGGATAAAATTAATAATTAGACCAAAGTATTGTATAACGGGCAATGTGTGTGTTAATTCTTGGAAAGAAGTGTTTTAAAAGGATAAAAGTGTTAGCAACCCACCAGTAGACAAATGTACATGTAATGTAAGTACTGTGTTTACCAATAATCACATTTACTATTTGCCACAACCAAAAAGTCTCAGCTTACTGTAAGCACTGATTTAGCTGAGTTCTCTATCAGTCTTGGCATTGAATGGCAAACAGTTACCAATTATCTGTGTAAAAAGGTAACAGTTCCTAAAAACAAAAACAAACAAAACAATGTGGGAAACAGAACCATTCATATTATCTGGATGGACTCCCACAACTACTGGCATACTAATGTTACTATCCCTAATTGTTTTTGGTTTTAAATTATATGTGTTTAACTGAAATGTTTAAAATATGCTGGTGAATAAAACAAATGTATGCAAAGCTAGAGCCTCAGGCCCAAATCACCTCCCAGTATTTTTACTACATAAGAAGTGACACTGGCGATTGATAATCTTAGTGTCAAAAGGGGGATATGTAGGAGCTGGACTTTATAATGTATAATTTGATTTCATCCTACCACCCACCCTTTTTGAATAGCAGAAAGAAATGACCCTCTGGGACTATAAGATTCTGTTTTCCCATATGCATTACAAATTGGGCCCTCTCTAACTCTTTGTTTTAAGATTTAGGTAGTAAGAGACAGGATTCTCTATTGTGTCTATGTTAAGTAAATTAGAGAAACATTGAAGGCCTGGGTCTCAATGTAAATTGTCTTGGTTAATTGTAAAACTTAGCAAGGTTTAATTTGCAATGCCTTTTTGCTCAATATAAAATACTACTGTTTGTATTCTCAATCTGTTTGTGTGAATGAGGAATGAATGCATCAGGAAAAGATAAGGTGTGAAGGCCATTGTTATAGCCAGAGTCAAAGAAAGAAGCAAAAAGACTTAAAGAGTATCAAAGAATCGTCAGGCACTGCTTACTACCCAGACGGCTGTTAAACTGTCTGGCATCCGCAGCATGAATACATGCTTTGCCGTGTAAGAATGCACCACCCTCAGCGAACCAATCATCACCTCAGGACCACGCAGAGTCAATTTTGACTCCAGAAGATGACGTAGAGGAACAGCCTGCAATACCTTACAATCTACGTTCTCGTAAGGGTTGCCAGAAGCAGACGACTACCTAAAGCAAGGCCCAAGAAAAAGCAGTAGTGAGCCTAGCGCCTGCTGCCTGGTGGACATAAAACTGTGACTACAGTTCCCTCAGTTGAGGTTGTCAGAACCAGAAGGGTCCTGCCTCCAACATGTGGTGCCTGTTCCTCGGCTGTTGGTGTCTGAAGGTCTGGGGAGTCCACAATGACAATTCTTTTATCCAGCAGCAAGTGTGGATAGCTCAGACCCTTAATATTTCTAAATGCTGGGTCTGCAGCCACATCCCAGCCCACTCTCAAACTGATGTTCCTGTCCTGGCTATCCCACTCAATTCCCCAGACCTCACTGGAGGACCTTGTCCGTTTAACACAATATGGAACAGTAATGACACCTGGGAAGAGACTATTGGCAGTTCCTTTAACTCACTTGGGGGAGTAATACACCAGGCCAAAAAAAAAAAAAAAAAAAAGGCTCCTGAGGTTAAAAGAAGTAGTTAAAATAATGGCAAATAAAACTGGAGAAAGTTTGAGCCCTGGCCAAAGAAACAGGGGCAATCCGACAGGTGGCCTCCAAAACCGTCAGGCATTGTACATAGTGCTGGCGGCCAAAGGAGGGACCTGTGCTCTCATTGGAAAACAATGTTGTGTGTTTATACCTGACGATACCAATGAGGTAATAGATCACGCTAGCCACTTAGAACAAATCGCATATCTTCCCCATGAAGAGCCGAGTTCTTTATGGAAGTGGCTAAGTAACCTGTTCAATTTCTCTGGCATAGGAAACTGGTTGTTTCAGGAAGCCCTGACTATCCTGTTTGGAATCCTAATAATTTGTGTATGTTTTCAGTTAGTCTCCTGTTGTACCCAAAATTGTGTAAGGCATGCCACTCAGGTGACTGCCCCAGAACAGAGTGCTAATATGATGATTTTTGAATATTGCTGATGAACAAAGAGATAAAGCGGTTAATATGTGGAACCCCGTAAAATTTTGGTCATGGCGTGAGCTTGACCAAAAGGAGGGATTGTGAAAGTAGAATGAATTATTGTAAAAATAAGAATGGATTAAAGAAATGTTGTATGTACCTTTAAGCAGAAATAAGAAATGTTGAAATACAGGTGCCAGGAAAAGAAACATTAGGCATAAACAATGGTGCTAATGGCGAAACATTAACAGAAGATGGGTAATAGTTAAGTAAGGAAATAAGATATGCATGCCTAGCCCAGGTAAACTTATCTGATTCTGCCTCCTTTGTTATCTTGTTAAGTTCTCACCCTTTTATCTGTATAAATAAGATAGTTTGTGTCTTGCATGGTGCTCACATTATCTGGGTGTTATTAGCAGGAGCGCTGTGCTAATAAAACAGAGTGGTCTGACAAACTGTGAGTCCTGAGTCTAACTTTGACAGGAGCTGAGCTTTCATTCCATCCTCAGGGGCTTGGAAAAGACTCGCTCGTTCCTCAGGGAGGGATTGGAAAGGTTGTGAAGAAGGAGGCTGGAGGATGTAGCTCTGCAGTCTAGCAGGAGTCCAAGAAGTGCCCAGTTTATACACCCTAGACTAGTCTTCAATATACTGTCTTTGTTTTATCTAGTTGGCTTAGTGGCCCCCAAAAGCTAAGGACTGCACAGTGATTCAGACAGCCTTCCCTTGTGGGATGTTTTTCTGTTGGACCATAGCAATCAATGTCAATTGCTCTCAGACAAACAGGTTTCTTCTCTGCTGCTGTCATAGGATGGCCACCTCCATGGTGCCCCCTCAGTGCCTAAGGCTGTGGCCCTGCAAATGATCCCCTGCCTCCATTCCCAGGGGCTGATCACCTGCCCGTATTCTTTCCGAGCATAAATAGCCCATTGTGAGCTTAATTTATAACAAAAGGTCCTACAACCATAATTCAGATTTCCCCAGCACAGTCCAAACAGTCACTCTTTCAAGCCTCCATAGTCCATCAACAAGTACAACTCCAGCATCTCTCTCTGCACCTACCTGACTCCTTCTAGCTGGGGTGCTTCTCTGCCCTGTTTCCTTGCCAGGCACAGCTCCAGCTCCTGTCTAGAGACCTCAGGGGCAACCCCTCCATCATTCCTCATCCTTCAGCTCTGTGACTCAGAGCCAGCAGGCATCTTGCTCTGCTGCTGTCAGCTTTCAGGCCTCTCCCACAATGGCTCTTTGGCCTGGGGAGTTTTGTGGGTGACCTGTGCTCCTGCCCCAACAGCCTTTTGGTTTCACCAGCCTATCTGGTTCCACTGCTCCCTAGGAAACTCTTCCCACTCCCTCTTTCAGGGGTATCCCCTTCCTGAAACACTCAAGCCAGCTCAGCTCTCACCAGACTCTGGGTTCTGAGTTCTCCCTTACCATTGTTCTGTCTCCCATTTATATCTCCCAGGACAGCCCCTCCCTCCTCTTTACACTAGATTAGGGGGCACCTGGCCTGAAACAGGAGCACTGGGCCTGATTTCATTTCGGGGTCTGTTATCCTGTTACAACCTCCAAATAACTCATGTTGGATTTATGTTGGGGATGGGGTAGATCTTGACTCAGCCTTATAGAGCAGTCCATTGTCATGGATAGCCTGACTCATGAAGAGTGGTAGGAAAGTTCAGCCAGTCTCCTGCTCTCACTTGGTGGTGGTTCCTTACTGCTTTACAGCGAGAGTGATGAATCATCTTGTTCCCAGCAGCTGGAAATCTTCAGGAATCTCAGACGTCATCTCAGAGCTCTGAGCATGCAGGGGAAATCCCCACAGGCTAATGAGCTTCCTTCCTGATAGAATATTCCATCACAGCTACAGAGTTCTTTCTGGAGTTGTGTAGCATAGACAATGAGAGGTGCAATCGCTCAGCCTTTGTGCATTGCACTGTGAACTCAGTCACATTTCTTCTCTGCTGATGTCCCCAAGAAGTGATTAAACCAAAACACCCCCAGCAATGTTAACTCTTCCTCTGAGTTTCCTAGTGCATCCGTCCTCTTCCACAGCATCTTTGAAGTCAGGGCTGCTTCATCCTGTGGCTTGTACGGTGGGTGCACGCTGCTGCTGATGAGCCAACCATAAGCATTCCAAAATGGGCTAATCCCAGAGCAAGACTCTTCTCAGTCTCCAAACGTGCCTAGTTTTGATGCAGACATAACTTTGAGCTGAACTGTTTCAGGAAAGAGAAATTCAAGTGACATAAAAATGGCCAGAATACTTGGCTTTAGCAGCATGAAAGCGCTTCTACTTAGAAGGCACTTGGAACAATGCTAGATTCTGGCCCTTAAAGTGTAGTTATGAGTCAGACTTTTTTACTGTCTCAGTTCTTATACTGTGCTCACTGCAGTAGTAGCTGAGTGTCTCATTCGCCCTGAATAACTTGCATTGCCAAATGTGCCCAGTTCTGAAATCAAAACAAGGTTTGTCTGGAACATGACAAGTGCCAGCTACAATTTGAGAATCAGAAAATGCCCTTTGTTTGTATAATTGTCAGGGTTCTCACATGACACTTTTGTTGGTACCCGCATAGCTCCTTGCTATGAACCATGGGTACAAAAATAAATGTTGCCCTTATCCTCTTCACAAGGAGGGCTTCAGGGGAGTCTCCCCTCCTAAAGCTCTCTGAAACACATCTTTTGATAGGGCAAGCAGCATCTGCTGCCCTGCACCCTCCACTAACTGGGCTATATGTGAGTAGAATCCCTGATTACTAGCAGTGAAGACATAGTTTTATTGATAAAGCAGATGGTAGGATATGATCCACCTCTTCCCTGCTCTATTGTTTCCCCTTCAGTAAACTGCATCTTATAAAATACATAGGGCCAAATTCTACTTTTTGTTGGATTTTACCCTAAAACAGTCACAAACCCATGATACTAATGCAATATTTTGTGTTCCTGTTTTTCTGTCAGTCCCCTTGGAAAGATTTGTCCCAATGAATTTGGGGCTGCCCAAACAAATTACTCTGACTATGAGCAGCAGCAATCTGAGAAGAAGGTTCATGGTCACAGATTCGAAGGCTCCATGCTAAATCACATGGTTTCCTTTAACCAGGTACCAGATTGGCCCTCCACACATGTGAAGAATCTACAAAGTGGCTACAGAGCATTAACTCAGTGCAACTGGAGACAATCCAGATTCAGATCAGCATTTGCACCAGCTATTCTTCTGGCAATCTACTTTCCAACATTCTCATACACAGAAGGGCAGGCTGGAATTTGGCCCGTTGGCCCTGATTCAGCAAGTTATTGAAGCACATGCCTAACTTTAAGCATGTGAGTAGTTCCACTGAAGTCAGTGAGGGCCATAGAGAGAAGTGTGCTATTTGTACAGAATCACATTTAATACTAGCAGCCTATTTTATTTTTAAGCAGAATATAGGGGCTAATTGAGTAAAACTTTCACTTCCTGAAACCATGACAGATATTCTTGACTTTTGCAAGAAGTTAATAAAATGCCGATGTATCTTTCGTAATTAAGGCAGTGACAATGCTTTTGTTTCAGTAGGAATGTAGCTCAAAGGAAGTCTTCTTGCAGTCTCCAGAAAATTTTCTCTCTCAACTGTTTAGAGGATTTATTTTCTATGCAAGCAGGGGTGGGGGGGAAAGCAGATGTAGCAGATTTACCTACTTTGTCTTGCTTTTTGTGATGCAGATCAGATGAAGATTTAGGAGCTTTGTGTACAGCACAAGTGCAGATGAAAATCAGCAAGCTGAGCAAAAACCAATCTAAATTAGGGCTGCTGTCAAGCCATTCCAAAGGCTTAGATTTTCTGTGCTGTGCTGTGAGGAAAACTTCCAGGGTTGGGAAGAGACTTGCACAGAAACACTTATCTCTGTGCTTGTTGAATCATTTCATTCTATCTGATGGGAGCGAGATCGTCCCTTCTTTCTGTGGTGCTAGCTGGAACTGGGTCACTTGGTTTTGGTGTGACTGTGCTGCAAGAAATACTGTTCCATACCGCTGGGCAAAGCTGGCATGGTCCACAGTTGTGAAGCCAATTTCCTTCAAAAAGGGATCCCACTGTATCATCGTCCATCACGGAATTTTTCATTCACCCGGCACATGACAGATGCCAATTCTGACTCAATTTTCTTGGATTAGTTCACATTTTGTTTTAATAATAGTGCTTCTTGCTTCAGTAGCCCCTTTCTGCAGAAGATCTCAAAGTGTTTTCATATATTAGGGGGGGAAGAGCCCCCCATCCTCACTGTGATGTAGGGAAGCATTATTATTACCATTTTATAGGTGGGGAAACTGAGGCTCAGAGTTGAAGTGGCTTGCCCAAGGTCACCCTGTACACTGAGGAAGGGGGTGAAGACCTGCAATGGTTAACTAGAGTGCTGTGTAACCACAGGGCAGTATTGACCCACTATGGATGCACTGCTGTGTTGCCACTTGAACTAGTGCAATCCCACCCATGCAGTTCCCAGTGATTCAGTTCTGTAACGTAGCAGTCCTCAAACTTTGGCCAATGGAGCACTTGATGGTGGTCTGCAGAAAGCTGGCGGGTCGCATACTTCTGGCTCTTCCTTGTTTCCAGCTGCTAAAATGCAGTAAATACTTGTTATCCAGAGAAGCATAGGGATTTGGGGTGATCAAAAATGGGACATGGAGAGTCAATGAGGCTCTCTTTCCATTAAGACCCAATCGACACTATAAAGAAGTCAGAGAATCTCCTACTCTAGTGTGGACAAAGGGAGTAAGGAGAGCTGAATAGAACATTGTACAGTAGTCTTAAAACATGCAAAAGTGAAATGTATCTGCTAATTAATCCTCCCAACACTCCTCTGCAATAGACAAGGAGCCATTTGAGATGTCACCGAGGCAGGGACTATCTTTCTGTTACATGGAAAGTGTCTAGTACAGTGGGCTACAGAGAGAAATAAGAATGTCAGTGGAGCTGCTTATGTATTTTGCAGGTGGTTTGGCTCTTTTTTTCATTTTACCCAAAACAAAAAAGCATTTAATAGAGGGTTTGTTTTCAAAGTGCAGTTCCTATAGTAAGAATTGTATTGCAAACTGCAAGACTGGGTCCCAAAACACTTTTATGCACATGAGTAACACTGAACTCTGGGGACTTCTCAGAGTTTAAGTGTGTGGAGTCAGGGAGTTGGTGGTATCCAATTGAAAGCATCAGCTTTGGGGTAGTGAAAAGTCAACAAATGCTCACCATCTGAAGGTGGGCCTTTCTCATTGTTGAAGGCCCTGACATTTTGAAATCCATTCATTAAGTGAGGCAGGAAAAAGAAATTGAGAAGAAATCTCCCTGCAGCTAGCCTTGTGCGCATCTCTAAAACTATTCAAATACCTCAGCTATTTAATGGGAATTTCACAGGAATGGGAATTTCACAGGAATGCAAAAATCCCCTTACGTTTATTTTTTTTCACATGTATTAAAAAAAGGACACTAAAAGTATCTATCCTCAATTCTGGGCACCCTTTACAAGACCCAAAATTCATAGTACTCAAAACATTACATCAGACTACAACTGGTGTGCTCACAAGCACAATCAATCATGGACCCCAAACCTAATTAGCCTGATAAACAACCCTAGCCAACCCTCATTCCATCTCCTCTCCTGTGTCTTCACTAGGAAAGACTGATTAACTCAGGTTAACTAACTGAAGGTAAAAGTCTAGAGAAGACAAGGAAGTTTTCACATGTTAGTAAGTCAAGTTAGAGGCAGGAGGAGGGATCAGAGCAAGGATGCACTGGCCATTTCTTTGCACATGGCACATTCAGTAGGGGAGGAGGAAGTGTTCTGATGCCTCCCTTGAAAATGCTGTGTGGAAAGAAATGGCCACTCATCCTTTCTCTATCTCCCCTTGCCTCTTTAACTTGCCCTGATAACTCCCCTCAAAATGACCAACCTCCTTGAATTTTGATCATCAGTACATGGCAATTGCTGTAGACTCTTTTTTTTTTTTTTTAAATGCTGCATGCAAAACACCATCCTCTAGCATATTCAAGCTGCTCACTTTCTCAAATCTCCTGGATCCCTTCCAGTCAAGCTTCTAGGCCGGATATGGCATGCAGACTGCGTTGGTCTTTCAAAACTCTCAATATGAGTTTTTAGATTCTCACTATGATTAAGGACAGCAGAAAGAGAAACCATATTTGTCTGAAAATGTAGGAAGATGTACAAGAAATCCGAGAAATTAATTGATTTGGCAAAGGTACACAGCCAGTCCGGGTCAGAATTGGGGAAAGGAACATGGGAGTCTTGGTAGACACTGTGACGCTCTGTACCTCAGGGGAACACCCTACACCCCATGTTCCTGTTTATAAAATGATTGTGTGGTATACAATGCAAAGTTTGTCATGTTGGATGTTTTCGGAAGGCTCATAATGTACTGAGCATGGTTGTTATAGTGATCTAGTAATTGTTACAGTAAGGTTATAGGTTATAATTTCACGTATATAGTTGAGGCTGAAAATGTATCTTCATGGCTTAAAGCAAGCCCATGCAAAAACGCTCCAAGAGCAGAGGGGCAGTTCCCACCTCGTCAGGGCATGGAGGGGACAAACCCAGCCCAGCCTCGCAGGAACAATGGACACTGGCTTAGGCAGCAACAAAAGAATATTAGACCCTGGAGGGAGTCACCCCCTTCCTTTGGGCAGTTTGGGACTGCGATGAGGTAATGCTCACCTGACTCTGAAGGGGAGGGGGGCAAAGCCAAGAGGAAAGAAAGGGCATGCTACAAGGGAGAGACATTTTGCCATGCGCGCTCTCTCTTTCTCTTCCACCTACATCTACAGACACCATCAGCACCAAGCAACTGAACCGCTGATCAAAGGGGGAGAGCCTGGCTGAAGAGCCAGCCTGTGGTGAGAAGCATCTACGTTTGTAAGGACACTGAAAGTGTTGAGATCAGCTTAGAATGCCTTTTGCTTTTCTTTCATTTGACCAAATTTGACTTGTTACGCTTAGATTTTTTTAAGTGATTATAAGTCCATCTTTATAGCTTGTCTGTCTGTTTGTTTGTTGTACCTGAAGCAGTGCATTTGGTTTGAAGTGTGTCAGACTCCCCTTGGGACAACAAGCCTGATGCATATCAATTTCTTTGTTAAATTGATGAATTGCGGCGTCCAGTGGGCATAACGGGGCACTGCAAGACGGAGGTTCCTCGGGTTGTTTCTGGGACCGGAGATATTGGCTAGTGTCATTAGCTTGCAAGTAGCTGGGAGCAGCTTACATGTCAGAGGCTGTGCGTGAACAGCCCAGGAGTGGGGGTTCTCACAGCAGAGCAGGGTAAGGCTGGCTCCCAGAGTCAAGAATTAAGGTGACCTAGCAGATCACTAGTCCAGGTAACACCGGAGGGGAATGTCACGCACACACTTTCTGAAGCTGCCTCTATCTTTGTGTGAAACCTTGGACAAGCCCTGCTCCCCCATTTGTAAATTGACAATAATACTGGCCTCCCTCATAGGAGGTTGGAAATTTAATTTGTAAACCCATTAGTGCTTTGGGTGCTATGGAAGGGCAGAGGATTATCATTTATTAATTGTGTTTCACTGATGGGGAACATCTTAGAATCTAGAGCTAGGAAATTGACAAAGTAGAACTTGCTTGTAGACATCTGGCAGATTACTGAACTAGCAGCTTCTTTTTTTTCTTCCTTTCCTGCCATGTTCAGAGGATGTTAGTGACAGTTGCCAAGGGGATTTTTCTGCTGGTGGCAGATTCTGCGGTCAGACTCTCTTTGTTGCAGGAGAAAAAAGTCTCATTGACTGCTATCGTCCCAGCTTCAACTCCAGTGGACGTTTCCCTCCAGAAACAGTTTGGTTTCATAAAACGTTAGCAGGCTTTTTGGGCGAAGGGAAAGAGAGCTACTCGCTTGCCTTCAGGGTGGGGCTAATAAAGTGTATAAGCAGCATCCCTAGTTGATTGGTGTTGCTATCAAAATCAGTGTTTCAGGGATCAGCAAAGTGAATAGGGAAGAGGTTGCCTCTGGGTATCGGTTAAATGTGTCTCAGTACCATATATCTGGTTTTGAAGCCATATTTTTGGAAAAGAGAGAAGCTTTGTAAAAAACATTCTAACTTTTAATCCCACTCAAGCTCCCCAGAGTCTCTTTAGCAGAGCACTATCCTCCTCCTGTGACCCTTTGACACTGAATATTTTTGGTCTGCAGTCTATAGTAATAGCTGCTAGATTTCCTTTGTGCACAGGATTTGGTAGGAAATTACAGCTATTCATGCTGCGCAGAAGAAGATAAAGTGCTGTTCTGGGAACACAGATCCATAAAGATTATTAATCTAGAGAATTATTGCTTTTAGGTTAAAACAAAAAATCTCTGCCATAGATGCTGCTTCTCTTTATTTTAATTGGTCTCTAAAAGCAGTCCTGACAAAACCACCCTTTTTTGAGTGACTTGAGTATGAGGATGCAGGGTTGAATCAATGACCATTCTGTGTCCCATTTTTAACAAACAAAAGCAACTCCCTGCAGCTGTGTCCACTACACCATTATGTGATTTTTTTTTTAAAAGCACCCCATGAAAAAGGTATGTGAATATAGAATAGTTTCCTTCATTACCAGTTGAAATAACTCACTGTTTTCTCCTCTTCGCCCCCATAACTAGCTCCATGGTTTTCCTCCTTCTTGGGACTGCGTAACAGAATTGCTTGTCCCTATAAGGGCTAGAGGTTTGGGGCTGGACAACTGGAGTTATGAAGTAGGCACACCTCACTAGGGATCAGTTGATTTCCCCTACAAGCGCAGCAGGAAGCTGCGGCAAGAAAGGCATGCTTGGTGAGAGACAACCAAAGGAAGCTGTGGCAGAGACTTTAGAAGAGCTGCTCTGAGTAGGAGTTGTGTCTCTTGGAAGATCCTTGACTGGGAGAAGGGCTTGGGCTTGAAAGCTAGAGGGCTGAAGAAGGATCCTCTTGCACCAGCAAGGAAGCCTTATGCATGGGTGATTTTAGTTTGTACCTAAAGAGAGGCAGTTGATTGACATAAAACTTACTTAGGAACTCCTGAGCTCCTGTCTTGGCTCTGACACTGGCTTATTGCCTTGCCTTGAGCACAGGTGATAGGTCATATCCTGCCCTAGATCAAATCTTGGGAGCCCTAAAACCTGGACAGGATCGCTCAGGTCTAAAGCCCATAACCTCATTTTCCTGCCATATATACAAGTAGGGAACTGGAAGGGACAGAGCTTAAAATGGCTGGAGAACAGATGTAGCTGGGATCTACAAGACACAGCTGCCATGCATAAAAAGGAAGAGGAAAGGAGGTTTGTGGTGGAGGGGAAATCCTCATCTAATTTGGACAGGACAGTGACCTGTTCAACAAACATTCTGATGACAGAAGAATGTTGATTTCCGCCTGTTTACATGCTGGAAAGGGACAAATAATTGTTTGAGTGTTCTTATCCCTGTTGGCGAGGAAAGGCTGCCCTTTGGTGGGATGTTAGCTGGTTCTGTGTCTGGATAGTGGAGGGCAGAGTTAGTCAACTTTCCAAAGAGGCATCTAATTTTGGGTGCCCTACTTGTCACCTTGGGCTGATTTTTCAGGAATGCTGAGTACCTGCTGTTTTTATGGTCTTCAGCTGGAGATCTGGGTGATCCACATCTCTGAAATTGTGGCTGGCAGTGTTTGACTGGGCATGCAAAAATGTAGGCACTCAAACTGTGGCCACTTCTGAAATCTTTGACCTTAGCTTCTCTGTCTTACTCTCTCCATCGGATCCTTCCTTGGCTGCCTCCCTTGCAGGGATGTTATCACATGTAATGTTTGTACAGGGCTTTGAAGGAAGAAAGAACTCGGTTATTAAAAAGAATCAAAGTTCAAGGGTTGCATAAAACTGTGAGCAGAGATGGTTGAGTGCATTCAGCCCTGCCCATTGCCTGTCCTGTTCAGGATGTTGGTTTCCTTTAACAGATGGAATGAGATAAAGCAGGTAGAATAGCTCAGCTATTTATCTGAGCTGGAAATGAAACACACAAAAATAACTGGTAGAAGGACTAGATGCTTTAATCTCCTGCTGTGGAGTAGTTGACAACTAGCCAGCTTGATATTACTTGATGCTATAGTACTGTCTGTTCCACAGAGATAAAAACATCATACTGATCTTCTATACTCTCCCAAAGGCAGTAACTCATGGTAAGGAGAGGTACTATGACTGACAGGTTATACTGGAGTCCATATTTAGTTCAAAACAGTTAAGAACTGGGGAACCCCAATCAATTTTAAGTGTAGACTAAAAGACATCCTTTCTATCCATCTGGGTGCATGGCTGCATGTCTCACACCCAGATAATATCCAGTATAGGCATTAAAGTCTTCTCTATGCTGCAAACAAAATGATGCAGAGCTGAGTGATCCTCCATCTGTGGCTGTTGAATCACTTATAGCTCCTAATACTCTTATTGCTGTTGTGGTTTATCTTTTTGTCTCTTGGCTCATTAGGATATTAAGTGGCTCCTCAGCTATTCAACACTGAGTAAGTGCTACTGGTGTAGCTGCTTCTGGTAGCAATGGAACTCAACAGGCCCTTTGCGGGCCCCTCTGTAGACCTGATCGCTTACAGAGACTCTACTCTAGTAGCACATGGGGAATCATGCAGAGTCTGCTGGAGGGCACCTCAGTTCCTGTGCTGCCTGCAGAACATCCTTGATGCTCAACCAACACTGCAAAGCTTGGTATTGGGGCCCCTTCTGGAAATAAGCCACTGTGGCCCTGTAATCATGTGTTCCCCGGCTTCCAGCACTGGCCCCAAGTGCTCGCCCAGGGTGCTCAGTCAAAGGCAGACCAATTCTGAACCTTCACTTTTGATTCTCTGGCTGGCTTCCTGGGATTTAGGCTTGTATACATCCAAGAGGCTTAAGGTAGAGACCTTGTGTGGCTGTAGTGTCATGGACAACTCTAGCTCTTGAGTTATCTCCAAAAAACCTCTTATAACAGTCTCCCCCCCCCACATAATAGCAAGAGGCTAACAACGATTTCATCATAATTCTTCCAAATCTCCATAGGTGCTGTTAAGGAATTGAAATTAGAGATGAAAAATGTTAGTTCATCGAACCATCTGCCTGGCAGGCCTGTTCTCTGCAGGACACTTTACATGTTTTCTCTAATCTAGTTTTAAAAATCCTAAATAGATGGGCCTATCTCTGCTTGCCTTGGGAGGCTGTTTCACAGCATACTAGGGCTCTGTGCCAAGATGGTTTTCCTGAGATTCAGTTTAAATTTTCCATTCTTAATCTCACCCCAGTAGCGGTACTTTCTCCATCTTTGGCCACCCCAAACAATTTGTCTCCATCCCCAGCCTTTGTATGCTTGTCACCCGCTATCACGTCCCTACTTACTCAAGCTGTTAATACTTCTCTCTTCTATTACTGTAGTGCTTGGACCAACCACGATCAGAGCCCCATTGTGTTTGGTGCTATATATGTACACACCCTGCCCAGAGGAGCCTCCAGGCAAGACAAAGGGTGGGAGGGGAAATACAGGTATAGAGAGAGTAGTTTGCCCAAGGCCCCACAGCAGGGAAGTAAGTCTGTCTGGTGCTTTATCTATTGCACCACACAGCAGCTGCAATCTTTCCTCAAACCACTCCCCTAATTGTCATGTTTCTCTTTCCTGAGCTCCCTCCAGTTTGCTGCTACCTTTTCTGTCCTGACAGTGTCAGACTTGGGTCCAAGATTCCCACAGCTAATCACTGACCAGAGTGCCTAAGACTAGACAATTAAGCAATTGTGTTAATGTTTCAAAAAGAAATTGGGGAAGCAGCACACGAATGGGCTAGATGCACTCGGTCTGATAGTCTCCATGTGCATCTTCAGACTGTCAAGTTTCATCATCTGCTGCACAGGGGATATGGTGATGCTTTCACATGTAGCAGCGGCATCTCTTGGGTTGGGATAGAAGTGCTTGCAGCAAATACCAGGGCTGGCTCCAGGGTTTTTGCCGCCCCAAGCGGCGGAGGAGGGGAAAAAAAAAGCTGTGATCGGCGCCTGCTCCATCACGCCGCTTTCTTCTTTGGCGGCAATTCAGCAGCAGGTCCTTCCCTCCGAGAGGGACCGAGGGACCCGCCGCCAAAGAGCCCGATGTGCCACCCCTTCCCCTTAGCCGCCCCAAGCACCTGCTTGCTGGGCTGGTGCCTGGAGCCGGCCCTGGCAGATACCAAGGTGTCTCAGTGTAATAAATGTGCATGGTTTATCTAGGAAACTTGTTACACCTCATGCTGGTACGTAGAATTTTTTTCTCTGTGTGTGTCGATTCATTTTACACCTTTGGATACAGTTCTGGTTTTGTATCTGAGGCTAAATTCTACCATCAGTGCCACCTGTGCAACTCCACTGACTTGCCTTCAATGAGGATAAACGGCTGTAACTAAGGGCAGAATTTATTTCATACCACTTTGAGCCCTTAGCTTTTGTGAATGGACTCCATGAAGTTCACTGAAGACAGTGGTGCTCTGCATTTCTTGTTACCAAAATCAGAGTTCTTCCCACTGATGTCTAGAAGATTCCCTGGAATTTTGGAATGTATTGGCCCCAGTCTTCAAAAGTTACCGTGTTAGAGAAGTGGCATGGAGTCGAATGTTAGGCCTCACTTTGCTTGGCCAATGATAGTTCCTATCCCAAATTACTTGCAGCGGATCATGTGACTGATATAATGTAAGCATAAAATAGAGCCACAGCCAGGAGCCCAAAGGATGCATTGAGTCCTGCAAACAGAAAACTTTCAGGAAGACTGGTAGAGTAGATCAAGATGTCTCTAAAGAGATTTGGGTTCAGATTGTAGCCACAAATTTGTCCTGTACCTGAGACCATGTTTAAATTTCTTAGCCCTTTTGGCACAAAGAATCTTCTTCTACCTTTACTATTTGCTTGAAAACTTCCTAGCTGTAGTGTTGTGCTAATAAAGCAGCTCTTTCAGTTTGTTTGAATAAGGTGTGTAGAATAAACAGAACACAATATACTTATCTACCTGTTAGTCTTAAGAATAATGGCTAGCAAGTGATGGCAACACAGAATGTAATACATTTACCCACGTGACCCCTTTAGAAGTGTACCTTGGACAGTATTCCTCAAAGGCAGTAAAGAAGGCACATTCCTCCTGAAAATTTAGAACTGAAGGCTGTATGTCATCTAAAGATCAGCATGATGGTCTTTATATATAACGTACTGTGACTACTGTTTATAGATCAGTTTTTCTCCCTTCCTAAAAAGATGATTGTCAGGGAATATATCTCACTGGCCGCTAGCCATAAACAAAACAAATAACCCTCCTATGCTCAGTGAATATTGTCGTGACATTTCCTGTTGCAAGAAACTAACACAGTAGATTGTAGATTTTTGACTTGACTCTGAGCACAATGAATGTTTCTTGTGGGTCAGAAGGCTTGTCATCCAGAAAATCTGGCGGTAGGAAATGCTAAATCTCCCCCCAGATTTTCCTCACTGAAGCCTTAGCTACACTAGAAATTGTTTGTCAGTAAAACTGCAGTGATATAGCTATAGTGGCAAACCCTACTAGTGTAGACAGCTTCTACTGGCAAAAATGTGCTTTTGCTGATATAATTTACAAGAGCTCCCAAATGAAATAAGCTATATCAGCAAAAACACTTCTTTTGCTGGTATAACGACTGCACTAGGGTTTTGCACCTAAAAACACCTAATAGACATTATTATATTGGTAAAAGTTTCTAGTGTAGACTTGGTGTGAGTAACTGGGACACTTCCTGAAGTGTTTTGCTTTCCTCATTCCAGTTTCTAAAATTGATGATTAGAGTTGGTCAGAAAATGAATTTATGGTCCAAGGGAAATTCTGATATCTTGACTCCCCTCCCTCCCGCCAGCCCCAGATGAAATAGAAATTCTGACAGGCTTAACCAAATGAATTGAAAAGATCAAGTCAAAATGACATGGTTTAGCTTATCAAAATGAAACATTTTTCTCTTATTGAAACGAGAGAGCTGAAATGATTGATTTCTACTTTTTGTCATCAAAAGCTGTCTAAATCTACACATTACAGTGAAACATTTAGATTTAGAGAAAGCTGCAGTTTTTGTTGGAGTGTTGTTCTGTTGAACTTGTCATCCAGCTCTACTGGTAATATCGATTGTATTTCTCAGTCTTCATGTGAATTTACTGGTGTTAAGACCAGCAACCATGAACATTTATGGCTCAATCCTGGTCTTCACTGAAGACAAACTGTTACCTTACACAGACAGTTGAGGATCTCTCCGGAATTCTTCTATGGTACAAAACTGATGTAGACAGTCTACCTTAGTCTCTCGTGCTCTCCCTCCAGTGCTGGGGGTAAATGGGATTCAGGTCTGGGTTCAGCCATCCTGGACTAGTAGAACAGCCCATTTGGAGCTGTTCCTACAAACATAAATTGGAGCAAGGCTGGTCATTGCTCCTGAAAACTGAGCCCTACATATCCACAGAACAAATGCAGCATGTGAAGCAGTTCAAGCTTCCCTCACACATGAACTTTCCTGATCTAAGGGGATCTTCTTTAGAGGAAAGTCAGTAGTTCAGTCTCTGTGGCCCAGTCACTCAACCTTTCTGCTGGGGTTGCTAATTGGTGCCAAAGGTGATGATTTTTTGTGATATGGGTACCTATCCAAGGGGACTGTAACTGACATTACCAAACTCATTTCATGCAGGCTACCAAACAGTCATGAGATGGTAACAACTTGCAGTCACTATCAAACTAGGCTCAATTTGTACCCATGACATTGAAGTGAAAAGCTCTGTTTGGCACTACTAATCACTCCCTCAGCCATCATTCGTGTGTTTTTTTTTCTTTTTTAGTTCCCATCACTGACATTCTGCATCAGATGCGTTCTTAGAACTTTGCTTGGATGTGTTCTGTAGCTGGCTCCAGTTACCATAATTTTCCAAAAAAAAAAAAAATTACACTGAAACACACAAGGTGTATGGGAACGCATGCTGGTGCTAACTGTAGCATGCCACAATACTTAGTGGTAAAACTGTATGCTCCTTCCCTCCTCATATAAATGCCAGAGCTGAAGATTGTTTATTGCTTTAAACTCTGTGCTCCCCAAATGCAGCTAACACCCTTCTGAACAAAGTGAAACAAATGGGAACAGAGGCCTGGGCACAGAACATACATACAATGGAGAAAGCTGGCAAAATCATCTGTTTTAAAACTCAAGTATCAGAGGGATAGCCGTGTTAGTCTGGATCTGTAAAAGCAGCAAAGAATCCTGTGGCACCTTATAGACTAACAGACGTTTTGCAGCATGAGCTTTCGTGGGTGAATACCCACTTCTTCAGACTGTCCTGCACACCTGTAAATGTGAAACTTGATCAGTAATTCAAATAGTGCTTTGGTTTGCCATCCGCCGGTATTGCTTCAAAGCAAAAACTAGGGGAAAAAAACGCTGTTTTCTTCTGTTCTGGCTGAGAGAGAGATTAGTCCGTGTTGTGACTATATAGCACATCTGTATTTGTGCATTGAGACACCCCAGAAAAGAAATCCGTGCTGAAAGCAAAGGCACGGAAGCATTGAATTTTGCACACAGAAATTATGGCATTGTTTTATGATGACACAGGATGGATCCATGTTAAATAACTTTAAGCATGTTAATTAACTGATTATACATAGAAATTCTTATCCCAGAGCTGCTGCCAGATTTTCACTTATTTGCCACACTCCTTAATAATGTTGTCTGGTAAAAAATACCAGGTCAGATTCTCAGCTGGTGTCACTCCGTTGGCTTTGATGGATTGACAGTGATTTATGCCATCTGAGAATATAGGCCATTCATATTGAGTGTTTCAGATTATGACTACAGGCGTTCAATACTCTTCCAACTCTGGGAAGTACTGACTCAAAGGACTTGCTGTTGGTTGAAGCACCTGACCGGTCACAAAGGGACACATCATGCTCCCCTTACTCCCAAGTGGCTCCAGTGAATTCAATGAGCCACTGATATGTCAGCTGAGCATGGTTTGGTCCTAATTACTTACTAACTGCACCAAGAAAGCTCCACCCCTGGTGGTATTAATCAAAAGGGGGGAAAAAGACAAGATGAGTGGGTGACTGAAGGGGCTGGTAATAAGGGAGAACAGAACTTAGGTTGCCTGTCCAGACCTAGCCCTGGTCAGTAATGACAAAGTCATGAAGCCGGCCCTGTGGGCTAGGTGAAATGAGTGTGTCAGTCCAATTGTCAATGGAAAAATGTCCACATCACAGCAACTACCCTTGTAGCTGGGTTGATTGCTTCTCCTCTCCCTTTGGCAATCTCAGAAAATAGACTAAGAATTTAGTGGCTATGGAGCGAGGATGATTTAGATTGATAGTTCACTGGGGCAAGCAGCTAATATAGGGCCCTGATCCTTATTGAGGTTTTAGACACTAGTGGAATATAAATAATGACCTCTAGATGTGTCATTCCCCCTCCCTCCCCCCAGCAGGATTCATGCACGGGGGGGTTGGGGGCGATGATTGCACTGTTATCCTGAGGCTAAATAGAACATTTCAACTTCCTGATGTCTCAGTCTCTTCCTTTTCACATAAACAGTGTAAAGCCCATTGTTGTAAGTGAGAATTTGACTTGGAGCAAAGTAGAAAGAAAAAGTCAAACAATTCTTCAGGTATTTGGACCGATACTTTAGACAGATGTTATGGCTACAGGTTAAGTGTAAAATAAACAAATATGCTAAGCAGTGAAAACCTGAGGAAATCTACAAACTACCGAGGCTTTCAGAAGTGAGTTTAGTACTGAGACGTAGTAGGGGAAAATAGCATATGATATGGGAGCATGTAGCACACATGGATTTTAGGGAAAGCTGCATACACTGCTTATTTGTGCAGTCAATATTTTGGAAGGTGTAGCCATATCATGCTTAAGCTCTGATTTGTTAACTAAGCACAGCTGCACCCGGTCCAGATATAGAGGACAGACAGCCAAGGCAAATGCATGTTTTAGATTGAGAGCTCTTTGATGGAGGGGCTGTTGCTTTTTTATATCTATAAATATATAATCTGTATTGCACTTAGCCCGGTGGAGACCCAATCCTCTAGGTAGTACTGCCCTCTGAAAAATAAATCATAAATACTAAAAGGTTGTAGTACTGCATTCCTTTTCCCTATGAGTCACTACTGAACCAATGCACTCACCTAGTGTTAGTGGCTTTGGGCTGTTTGCTTTGTGAATCACCTTTCAGCTGAGCCATAAACCAAATGGCCCAACCAATGACCATAGCACTGGAGAATGACATGTGGAGGGAGTGCTGTCTTGGCTGAATTTCAGTGTGGGGGATTACTTTCTTTTTTAATAGAGTTTAAAGGCTAGAAGGGCCCACCAGATCATCTAGTCTGACCTCCTGTATATCATAGGCCACTAGCACCACAGAGCATCTGCACACTAATCCAAACAACCACAATGACACAACGGTGTTAATACTCCAGTTTCTCCTGTGGACTGTATGTGCCACAGGGAGAAGCGGAGGGACCGAGGTGCAGGGCCTCTGCAAGGACAGGGCAATGATTAAGTGAGCTATACCCAATAATTCTGCCAGGAGACCTGCACCCACATGCTGCAGAGGAAAACAAACCCTTCCCAGGTCACTGCCAATCTGACCCAGGGGGAACTCCTTCCTGACCCCACATATGGCAATCAGTTAGATTCGCAAGAACCAGCCAGCCAAGCCCCTGAGAGAGTGCTCAGTGCTACCTCCTAGCATCGGCCCACTCCATCCAATCCCTCATCTCCAGCCATGGTCCTCTCTGGTGCTTCAGAGGAAAGACAAACAAAACACACAGAATATATTTGGGGGGGGAGAAGGGTGGGGAATCCTTCCCTGGTCTCTGTAGCATGTAAGACATAAAAAAGAAGTGAGATCTAGGGCTGCTGATCCCTGACCCCCTACCACGGGAAGCAACCTCCTCAGACAATCACACTCAAATGTGTTCAGTGCTCTCTCAGAACTAATTAAGTTGATTGCCCCAACCTCCTATTGGGAGGCTGTTCCAGAACCTCACCCCTCTGATTAGAAACCTTCTAATTTCCCACCTGAATTTGTTCAAGGCCAGTTTATACCATGTTGTGCCAACATTGTCCTTTATCTTAAATAGCTCTTCACCTTC
Source organism: Mauremys mutica (assembly GCF_020497125.1). NCBI lineage: Eukaryota > Metazoa > Chordata > Testudines > Geoemydidae > Mauremys > Mauremys mutica. The sequence continues at coordinate 12,464,025 of NC_059073.1, read as the reverse complement.
CCAAGTGTTTACCCCCTGATGTATTTCATATCCTCTGTCTTCCTTCTGCTAGGCTAAACAAGCAATGCTCTTCCAATCTCCTCTTATACAATAGGCCCTCCATTCCCCTGATTTCCCCCAGCAGCTCTTCTCTTTCAATTCACCTTTCTTGAACATGGGTGGCCAGAATTGTACACAGTATTCCAGATGAGGTCTCACAAGTGCCTTGTGCAATGGCATTAATACTTCTCTATCTCTACAATAAATGCCTCACCTGATGCATCCTAGAATTCAATTTGCCTTTTTCACAGCTGCCTTGTGTTGGTGGCTTATAGTCATCCTATGACTGACCCATGCACCCAAGTCTCTTACCTTCTCTGTTGCTTCCAATTCATGATCTTCCCCCCTCCCAAAACTGTAGAAGAAATTCTTATTAGACTCTATGTGCATGTCTTTCACTTTGTACTGTTAAGTTTCATACCATTTCTGTTACTCCAGTCTTCAAGGTCACCCAGATCTTCCTGTATAATATTCCAATCCTCCTCTGTACTGACAGTGCCTCCTACCTTTGTATCATCAGCAAATTTCATTAGCACACACCTACTTTTTGTGCCAAGGTCACTAATAAAAATGTTGAATAAAATTGGTTCCAAGATTTATCCTTGAGGAACTCCACTAGTAACTTCCCTTCAGTCTGATAGTTCACCTTTCAGCACAACCCATTTTCTTTTCCCCTTTAGCAAGTTCCTTATCTACCTTATAATCTTGTACTAAAGCCCATATTCTTTAATTTAACTAATAATTTCCCAAGTGGCACCATGTCAAATGTTTTATTGAAGTCCAAGTACAATGGATTTACTGTATTGCATTTTTGCTTATCTAAAAAAAACACCAGTTATTTTCTCAAAGAGAATCAGGTTAGTCTGGCATGATCTACCTCTGGTAAACCTATATTGCCTTATATTCCTCTTACTGTTTACCTCCATGAATTTAATTATTCTTTCCTTCATAATTTGTTCTGCAGCCTTGTATACTACTGAGGTTGGACCAACAGGTCTGTAATAGCCTGTATCACTTCTTTTCCTTTTCTTAAATATAGGTACGATATTAACTATTCTCCAGGCATATGGTACTATCCCCGAATAGATTGATTGATTTATTAAAAATCCTTGCTGCCAGACTAACCAGCTCATGTGTCAGTTCTTTCAGTATTCTAGAATGACAATCATACAGTCCCTCCAGTCAGAGCTCATTAAGCTATAAGCTTTTTCTTCCACCTCAGATGTGGTAATTTCCACTTCTATACACTAATTTCCATTAGCCTTCATGCCCATATTATCATCCTTATTGAAAACTGAGGCAAAGTAGTTATTTAGTTTTGGGGACATACCTAGCTTATTTTTTAATCCCCTTCCCATCCCTGCTCCATAGAAGCCCAACCTCATCCTTCCTTATTCTCTTTTTATATAGATAACTTTAAAAAACCCTTTTATTATTTATTTTCTTTGGCAAGAGCTTATTCATCTTGGGTTTTAGCAATTCTCATTTTATTCTGACATTTTCTAATCTCCAAGGTGTAGCTTTCCTTTCTGATCAATCCATTGTTCCATTCCCTGTAGGCTCTCTGCCTACTTCTAACAACCTTTTTGAGGTGCTCATTCATCCAGTTGGGTCTAGAGCAGGGGTCTGCAACCCGTGGCTCCGGAGCCGCATGCGGCTCTTCAGCCTCCTTGTTGTGGCTCCCTTCGGCCTTGACAAAAGAAAAAAAAAAGAAAAAAAAGAATAACGGTTATTTATTAATTTAATTTTTATTTATATATTTTATTTTTGTTGCACAGTTCTCTTGGAGTTCGAGGTGATACTTTAACATCGAATTTTTAAAAAGTTTTTATAATTTGTCAATTAAAATATGCGTCACATCCACGTCTATAGCCCTCGCCTTTTCCTGCAGGCGGCTTCTTGAGTGTGCGACCCCCGCGGTAAGCTAACCATGAATACATCCCAAAAAAGAAAAATCTCAGAAGAAAATAGAGAGTTTAATTCTGCATGGACAGAGTCCTTTGCCTTCACTGCCAACGACGCTGGCTTACCTGTGTGCTTGATATGTGGCGAGAAATTAGCAAACAACAAAAAATGTAACGTTGAAAGACATTTTCAAAACAAGCACTCAGCATTTTCTGAAAAATACCCAACTGAAGATGGGCGAAAGAGAGCGATTTCGGAACTACTACGGAAAGTTGAGCAGAGCAAACATACTTTCAAGAAGTGGATCAACTCTCCAAACTCAACTACAGCTGCTAGTTTTGTGGCAGCTCATGAGATCGTAAGGAGGGGGAAGCCGTTCACAGATGGAGAATACATGAAAGAATCATTCATAAAAATATCAGAGCATCTATTCTCCGAATTCAAAAACAAACAGGAAATTATTCAGAAAATTAAAGAAATGCCTCTCTCTGCAAAGACCGTCAAGGACAGGACCATTAAAATGGCAACAAACATCACCAGTAAGCAAATTGATGACATCAATTCAGCTCAAGCATATTCAATTGCCTGTGATGAGTCAAGTGATGTAAACGATATTGAGCAGACAGCACTGTTATGCAGATATGTGAACTCTGATGGGCCGCAGGAAGAACTGATTGAACTCATACCGCTAAAGGGCCAAACGCGGGGACAGGACATTTGTGAGGCTGTTTTGAGTTGTCTAAAAGCCAAAGGAATAAACACCACTCACCTGGTGTCAGTGTCTACTGATGGTGCACCCAGTATGAGAGGAGCACAGAAGGGCTTTGTGAATTTACTTCAAAAGTCGCTGGATCGAGAGCTGATGACGTTTCACTGCATCTTGCACCAAGAAGCACTGTGCGCTCAAACATTTCCCCCCTGAATGTGTGGAAGTGATGAACCTCGTTATTAAGATAGTGAACAAAATAATTGCAAACGGGTTAAACCACCGACAGTTTTGTTCATGGTTAGATGAAGTCGAGAGCGCATATTTGGATCTCCTGCTGCACAACAGAGTTCGGTGGCTGTCAAGGGGAGACGTGCTGAAACGCTTCGCTGCTTGTCTGGAACATGTGAAAACCTTCTTGGAAAGCAAAGGCCTCAGCTATCCCGAACTGGGAGATCTCGATTGGCTGGAAAAGTTTTATTTCACGGTGGATATGACAAGTCACTTAAACACGCTGAATAAAAATCTCCAGGGAAAGGGAAGCACGGCCCTGCATTTGCTGGAGGATGTTCTGGCGTTTGAGCGCAAGATGACAGTGTTTGCCAGAGATGTACAGAGAGGTACGCTCTCTCACTTCCCCTCCCTGAGAGAGTTCAAAGAAGAGAACAATCACATAAATTGTGATTATTTACACCGTGCAATTATGGCAATGCAAGCTGAATTTGGAGAAAGATTCAGCGAGTTCAGAAAGGAAAAAAAGCACTCTGTCCTTCCCTGTCACACCGCTGGACATCGACCCATCCCTGCTGAACATATCCGCATTCACAGGGATAAGTCAGCCCGATCTTGAAATTGAACTGGCCGACATAGCGGATAAAGACTTATGGGTGTCCAAGTTCAAAAGCCTGACAGCGAATCTCGAAGAAGTCGCCCGTCAGAAGGCCACTTTCGCTAAAGAGCACAAATGGAATGATATTGAAAACCTCCCCAAACCCGACAAACTTGTTTTTGAAACATGGAGTGCCATTCCCGACACGTATATGAACATGAAAAAGTATGCATTTGGAGTCCTGTCCATCTTTGGCTCAACATACTTATGGGAGCAAGTTTTCTCGAGCATGAACTTCATAAAGTCCAAATATCGCTCCTGCCTCACAAATGAGAGCCTACAGTCCTGTGTGAAGATCAAAGAACATCTTACAGCCCCGACATAGGGAAGATCAGCATCGAGCTTCAGAAACAGAAGTCACATTAAACAGGTGAGAACACTAGCATTTAATAGGCTATTATTATTCAGAAAAAAACATTTATTTCAGACCCGGAGCTGATGTAGTTTTTTATTGTATGTTCAGGTGCTTCGGTTGATTGCTGGCCGAGAAAGAAACCCGAAGAGGATGAGAGCACACTGAAATGGACTTGTCAAAAAACGTTCCTAATTTTATGTTTACTTTTTTAAAACTGCTAAGCTGCAACTATGTTTTTTTTTATATTAAAGTGGGCTACGTTTTATTTTAATTTTACACAAATATGGGAAGGACTCAAAAAGGCCTGCATAGTTCAGTGTTTAATTTATTTCAAAGTAGGCCTACACATGCACACTGCACTTCTGTTTGTTGTATTCTGTTGTTGTAACAGGTAAAATTAAAAAAAGATTAAAACTTTTAAAAGTTTATAAGCAGTGTTATGTTTTGCAGCTCCAGACTATTTTTCTTTAGTGGAAGAGGGGGCAAAATGGCTCTTTTGATAGTAAAGGTTGCCGACCCCTGGTCTAGAGCTTTCCCCTACAACTTTTTTCCCTTGTTTGGATGAAAATTGCAGATAGATTTATAGAGGTGATTTGAAGAAATTCCAAGCTCCCTCCACATTTAAGTCTGAGCTCTTAGGTCCAGCTGAGTTCTTTAACCAATTCCCTTCATTTTCCAGTCTGCCCTTTTGAAATAAATATTTATAGGTGATGACCTCGTTTTGATTATCCTGCCTTTTAATCTAAACTAGATCAACTCATGATCACGCTATCCAAGGTTATTTCCTATGACCAGCTGGTCTATGATGTCTTCACTATTTATAAAAACAAAATCTAAAATTACATAATCTCTTGTTGGTTCAGTGACAACTGGATGAAGAAAGCTGTTGTCTATCATATACAGGAATGACTGGCCCTACTCGTATTAGTAGCATTCATTCTCCAGTCTATATCTGGGAAACTAGTTTTCCATTATTATACAATTGCCAATAATATTTATCTCTCTAATAATAAAGAAACCTCTATCTATATCTGAGTCTGACCCTACAGGCCTATAGCAGACCACTAACACTATCCCAACAGAACCTCTTCTACAATCCTTCCACAAAGTGATTTTGACCCAAACAGATTCTGTACAGTGCTACCCTATCAGCTTTACCACTATTTCTCTCTCTCTCTCTCTCCTAAACAGCAAATACCTTCAATACTTGTATTTCAAACACGAATGCTATTCTACCATGTTTCCGTAATCCCTATAATGCCTGGTTTGGCCTCCTACACTAGTAGTTCCAGTTCCTCCCTTTTATGTCCCAGACCAGGCCCACCGACAGCAATTTCGGTGGCTGGGGGCACTCGGGCAATTGCCCCCTTTGCCCTGCCCACCCCTACCAGCGGGCCTGGCCCACACTCCTTGCATTTGTGTGTAAGCATTTCAGTTGCTTCCTTCAGACTTCACCAAGTTTTCCAGCCTTTCCACTAACTGTAACACCTACCTCACTACTAGTTCAATCACTACTTGTACTTTCTCCTTGCTGTCCATGCTCTTACCTTGTGGTGTTCTGTTTATCCCTCTCTATCTTCAGTGAGCTTATTTTCATCCTCCTCTTTTGTTCTCTGTCACAGTCCCCTGTACTTCATCTTCCTTTTTCCCAAGCCTCTGGTCCCTGGCTGTCTCCCTCATCTCTTCTGCCTTCCCTTTCCCTCCTCACCAGCCCATTTTCTAACTGTTTCTGCTCCTTGTTTCCCAGCACAGCAAACCTATCACTCAACTTGATTTCACCACCACTAGCTGGTCTCTTCCTCTGGCTTGTCCTCATGGAGGAGAGGATGTTATGGAGGAGGGGAAATCGAGTGCCTCTAGAAGAGCCAAACGAAATTCTTCCTGCATTTTCTAAATGTTTACATAATTTTTAAATTAACCACAACATTTATGACCCATAGTAAATACTATATTTCAACACAGTACATTTTTGAAAATATGTAACAATTTTGTTATTAAACAGGAAGGAATGACCAAGCCTGTTAATTCAAATTGGTCTTGTTACAGCAACTCTAAGTATTTCCATAATCAGATTTAGATGTCTCTCCATGCCAAGAGGCTTTGTGTTCCGAGATTGTAGGTAAATTACAAGCTTGCCTTTCAAGTCTTTATCATAATTATACAAGTCTGGTGTAATCTTGCATGTAAGTGGAGGTGACCATATCTTATCCAAGTCAGTTGATAATACTTTAATTTTATATAATGATGTGCTGCCAATATTTTAACGAAGACTGAGAGGAAAAAATCTCTTTAAATCCATTATAAACTTCCCTCGGGGCATATGTGACAGGAACAGACTGAGAGGGGAACCTGTTTATAGAGTTGTATTAACGGGGGAATCATTCTTTTTTTTTCTAATTTAAATATAACTGCTTTCTTATAACCATTACCCAGGAAGGATGCACCCACTTTGTTCAGCCAGATTTTGCTGAAGAAGTATATACTCTGTTCTTAAAAATATATGGAATCTATTGACAGCACAGCACTGATCAACTGGTACAGTCTGAAGAGGGAAGTTGAGGTGAAGGTCTTTATAAAGGGATTCACAGGCATCCTCTCCTAGGACACTTTCAAAATTATTTCATTTGGTGCAATCTGGAGCATTCTTATGGCAAAACATTTGCTCTTCAGAGGCTTTTTTTTTTTAAATGTCACCTCTAGCAATATCTGGAGAGGGGGCTGAATGTCATTTAAGAAAGATGGAAATCATTCCAGCCCTTCCCCTTAAAATGCATGCAGAATTTTTAAAAAGGAATCCCTGCAACAACCTAGTGTTCCCTTCTGCACGTCAGTTACATTGTATTTATACTATTGTTTGTATTGTGGTAGCATGTAACATCCTAAATCAAGATCAGGGACCCATTGTAGGAAATGTTGTACAAATGCTTAGGAAGACACAGTTCCTGCCTTGAAACTCTTGGCATGTAAGGCTCTGATCCTGCAAAGAATTGTGAGAGGGCACCAGACTATGCCCCTACTGAACAAAATGCTGGATCTGGGCTTAATCAGACAAGATGCATCAACAATCTGAGGAGTGGGTGGACGAGGGCATAAGAATATTGTTTGGAACAAGATTTGCTCATGCAGGATAATGCAGGTATCAATAGAATTCTTTTCAAACCTAGTGTGACGCATATGCATTTTAGTTCTTCATACAAATGTAGTATGTGTATTTTGGAACCATGAGGGTTTTGAGTTTGTCATATTGGATGTTGTAGATGTCATTTTCCTTCAATAGGTGAAGAGTTGTAGTTAAATGTCGACCACCACCTTTGTAGTGTTTTTATTTGAGCAAAATCTTATGAAGAAAGTGCTCCCAAATCCCCAAGATAAATTCCCTCTCCAGTCTTGGGTTTGCATAATGACTCACTTTATATTTTGTTACACTTTACTAATGAAATAATTTCATTATAGTTACTTAACATTTATATTATGGAAGCACATAGAGGCCAACAAAGTGCTAGGTGCTGTACAAATATATATATATATATATATATCAAACAGTCCCTGCCCCAAATTGCTTACTGTCTAAAACAGGAGTAGCCAATCTGAATCTGAGAAGGAGCCAGAATTTAAACAATATACATTGCCAAAGAGTCACAGTAATAAGTCAGCAGCTTCCCCACCCGCTCCCAGTGTGTCTCACCCACCAGCAGCCTTCCCCTCCCTGCACCTCCCGATCAGCTGTTTTGTGGCATGCAGGAGGCTCGGGAAGGGGGGGGAAGAATGAAGGCACGGTAGGCTCCGGGGAGGGGGCGGGGCATGTGGCAGAGCCAGGGTTGAGCAGTGAGCACGCCCTGGCACATTGGAAAGTTGGCGCCTGTAGCTCCAGCCCAGAGTCGGTGCCTACACAAGGAGCTGCATATTAACTTCTGAAGAGCTGCATGTGGCTCCGGAGCCACAGGTTGGCCACCCCCGTCTAAAAGATGATACATGACAGATGGACAAGATGAATAAGCAGCTCAGGGTGGGGAAGGGAAGGCAACAACCACCAAAAACAGGATGTGCATAATTCTTAGCCAGTCAGCAGTAATCACAACTCATGAGAAATAAGCATCCCCTTTATATAATTGTTAGGGTCCATATTGACCAACTTCCTCCATGGGTCTGTACTTTACCTACACACACGAGACTGATCTGGCCATTGAACATGTCATCTCACTGACTCATGTCATCTTAGGCTGATGACTAAAAGCCTGGGGTATCTATAAATTGCTCCCTCTAAACCTTACTGGTTGGGTCACCTTGCCTGCTACTCACTTCCATGTATCTGGTTACATTACTTTGCAAGGTTGTGTTTATACTGAGTTCCTCACTTCTTAGAAGATATTGGGTAAATTAACTCTGAAAAATTCTAAAAACACCACAGAAAAGAGAAACCCAACTCAAGATTCAGCGGAAAAAAGAGGGCAAAGAATGAGAGCCTGAATTACTCTGAGTGATCTCTGAAAAAAGCCTTTGATTAATAATTCACCTTTGTAGATGAAAAATTCACTTTGCTCTTTGAGGAACTGGCCACTCTACAGAAAAGGGAGATTGTTATTACTCTGGAATAAATGAGAGACTGAGAAAATAGACTGTCACATCACTTTTCTTAGCCAAAGTTTGGCAGTTCCAGACTTCTTTTGAGCACAGAAAAACACAAAGTAGGAAGACAACCACAGGATATTGGGCTGTCGTGGGTATTAATGTAATCATTGTCTGAGTATGGAGAAAATGAAAATGATTAAAACATATGAGCCAAAAACAAGGTCTCTATGCTCAGCCCTGGTATGGGGAGCAAAACCTTAGGAAGATGCCATGGTTGCTTAGCACAACATCACGGCCATGTGGTTGGTTGGGTTTTGGTTTGGAGTTGGGGATGAGCTCATGAAGAATGTGGGAGGCCTCTCCCCTAAGTGCTATGATTCCCCATCCCCTCCCCTCCCAAAAGCCATGGCAGAGCAAGGGGCTTAAAGTTAAAGCTGCTTTATAATTCATGACCCTCTCAACAGAGGAGTTGGTTGCTAGCTCACCTCTGCACCATGCAATCCCTCATAGGAAGGGGATTATATGAAGCAGGAACTATTGCTGTTTGAAGCCATAGGTAACATGGTAACAGGCATACAGACGTTCTCTGCTCTATGAGGTTAACACACTGCCATGAATGTAATATGTGGACCTGATCATGTTTTATAGTGTACATACAGGAGTATTAGAATACAGGTGGTATATTTAGTTACGTAAATGCTACATCTTTGCTTTCTGTGTATTGCTCTTTTAAATCTCTAAGAACTACTTCATACAAAGAAAGGTGGCAATTTTGGGACCGATTCACTGTTGCCCTGCATCTTGCAGAGTTGTGTATCGGTGCAAAGTGAACATAACATGCTGCCAAACCAGAATGGTACCATTTTGCATCCACTCTGCGCTTATGCAAATTATGAGTCAGCCCTCTGGGCCAGATCCTTGGCTAGTGTAAATTTGTCAGTGGAGCCATGTTGAGGATTTTGCCATTAACATTTAGTTCAGAGAAGACTGTCACAGAGGGGAGACACACACTGCGCACTCTCTTATGCAGAATTTACTTGTGTTCCTTCTTTTTTTTTTTCATTAAAACTAAGTCATTCAGACTGAAAATATCTGTGTGGTCACTCTTTTTATATATGGAAAACATAACAGCATTTTGAGTGGTGAGAACAAACCTGGAATAATCTTCTTGAATTACCTTGTAATGTGGATTTGAAAAATAACTTAACTCAAATCCTTGTGCACTGTTGACAGAAGATAAGTTTGTATTTAACATAACACATTCTGTTTGTTCATGCTGACCTTTTATGGAGTGTGTGATGTAGAGGTTACTACAAAGGACTGAGAGGTAGGTGGGGACTGGTTTCTGTTGTGTGTTGATTCACTGAATTAACTTTGACTGAAGCACGTTAAAATCAAATTTCTTCCCCAAGGTCACAAAGTTAGTTACAAAACACTGATACATATTTTCCAAACACACTGCAGCACTCTAAGTGTTTCTTGGGACTCTAAAGCAAAACAGAAGATTGTTTTCTTCACTTAAAAACAATAATTTGTGGTTAGCCCATGTTGTAATTGTGGTTTATTTTAAATCAGGGTGTGGAGCTTGTACCCATGAATAGGCAGCAGAGATATCTGAAGCATTTGTAAATTGTTAGACAATGACTGCACACCCTGGTGTTTTTTTGTGTTTATCCAAATCTCTCACTGGGATAATGCACTAACAGACTGTGGTACTTTCACACTTGAGCCCACATTTCTTTATCGCACTGCTACAAAGACCAAAAAGTGCCATGCAGCATAAAAGCAGCTATAAAACTATCAAAATCCCATCAGTGGCCTATGGCTGGGTAGAACTTGGGGAACTGAAAGTACAAGTGTCATGTTGAGCAGGTCAGATTTGAGGGATGTGTCATATGCCCCAGGCAAACACAATAACGTGGATATTGACCCTCTACGCATTCTGTAGGAAGGCAGCTGTTCTGCAGCTCTGAGTTATATCTGACAATCTTTCCTATGCCAGATGTTTGTAATATTCAGAGTACATGTATTAGTCTGGATCTTTGCAAAGACGGGGCAGTTTAATGGTAGTTCATCCCTCCAGAGGGAGGGTTGTCATAAAAAACAGATCTCCCCCCCCCCCCGGAAATCTAAGCCGATTGATACTGTTCAGAAACCCAAAGCCACTGGTTGCCTGATTATTACAAGCATAGATAAGTTGGTAAAACACAATGCTGCATTGATGCTGATGGTCCATCGTGGTGGTGGTCATCATGTCTCTCATAATTAAGGTTATGTTTTAGTCATGGGTATTTTTAATAAAAGTCATGGACAGGTCATGGTCAGTAAACAAAAATTCACAGCCCGTGACTTGTCTATGACTTCTACTATATACCCCTGACTAAATCTTGGGGGCAAGTGTCCTGGGAGCCCTGCTGGTGCTCGGGAGGAGGGTTGGCGTGGCTGGCTGGCAGGCTCCCTAGCTGGCTCTGCACCTCCCCGGAAGCAGTGACAACCCCCTCCCTCAGCTCCTAGGTGATGGTGCGGCCAGGCAGCTCTGGACGCTGCCTCTGCCTCGAGCACCAGCTCCACAGGTCCCATTGGACGGGAACTGTGGCCTATGGGAACTGCAGGGGCAGTGCCTGCAGGCAAAGACAGTGTGCAGAACTACCTGGCTCCGCCTCCACCAAGGAGCTGAGGAAGGGGGATGTTGCCGCTTCCGGGGAACCTCCCAAGGTTAGGGTTAGAGCTCTCACCCTGACCTGTCTCCTGTCCCCCGCCTCCCACACCTGCAGGGGGACAGGGGGTGAGACGCAGTGGCCCGAGACTGCCCCAGCAGCAGCCGGTGCCGCTGGCCCCCAGGGACTGCCTGAGCTGCTCAGGTGGCCCCCGGGCCAGGCACAGCATCTGCTGAAGAAATCACAGAGGTCACAAAGTCATGGAAACTGTGGCTTCGATGACCTCTGTGACAAACTCTCAGCCTTACTCATACTTTGTTTGGTTTAACAAAGACACTGATTATACAGGTGGCCCAAGAGCCTTTCTGCATGGTTGGCCACATCTTTATAACATAGTCTGATCCAGTATGGTCATTATTAACAGTCCAGTTAGCCCAATATCCTGTCTTCTGACAGTGGCCAGTGCCAGATGCTTCAAACAGCTGAACAGAACAGGGAGGTCATCCAAGTCTAGCATCTAGCACTCAGAGGGTTAGGGACACCCAAAGCATAGGGTTGCATCCCTGACCATCTCAGCTAATAGCCATTGATGGACCTATCCTCCGTGAACTTATCTAACCCTTTTTTGAACCCAGTTTTTGTCTTCACAATGTCCCTTGACAATGAATTTCTCTCTCATGTCATGATTCCTTACTTTGCTTAAGAGCCTTTGGTGTGGGACCTTGTCAAAGGCTTTCTGAAAATCTAAGTGCACTATATGTACTGGATCAACCTTGTCCACATTTGTTGCCACCCTCAAAGAATTCTAATTGATTGGTGAGGCAAGATTTCCCTTGACAAAAGCCATGCTGACTCTCTTCCCCAACATATTTTGTTCATCTATGTCTGATAATTCTGTTCTTTATGATAGTTTCAACCAATCTGCTTGTTACTGAAGTCAAACTTACCAGCTTGGAGTTGGCAGTTTTGCCTCTGAAGCCTTTTTAAAAAATCTGTCACATTAGCTATCTTCCAGTTATCTGGTACAGCGATAGGTTACACCCTGCATTTAGTAGTTCTTCAATTTCACCTTTGAGTTTTCAGAACTCTTTTTGGTGAATACCTTCTGGTCCCGATGACTTATTACGCTTTAATTTATCAATTTATTCCAAAATCTCCTCTATCGACACCTCAATCTGGCACAGTTCCTTCAGTTTTGTCATGTAAAAGAATGGTTCAGGTGTTTGGAATTTTCTTGACATCCTCTGCAGTGAAGACCAATGCAAAGAATTCATTTAGCTCCTCCACAATGGTGTTGTCTTCCTTGAATGCTCCCTTAGCACCTTGATCATCCAGTGAACCTGCTGATTGGCAAACTTCTTTCTTCTTGCTTTTGCTGTTAGTTTGTCTTTTTGCTAGTTGCTCTTCAGATTCTTTTTTGGCCTGCCTAACTACACTTTTATCCTTGACTTGCCAGAGTTTGATTCCTTCTATTTTCCTAGGTATGATTTGACTTCCAATTTTTAAAGGATGCCTTTTTGCCTCTAACTCTCTCTTTTACTCTGTCTAGCCATGGTGGCTTTTTTGATCCTTTCACTATTTTTTTTTTTATTTGTGGTATACATTTAATTTGTGCCTCTATTATGGTGGTTTTTTAAGTTTCTGTGCAGCTTGCAGGCATTTCCTTTGAATTTCCATGTAATTAGTTTCCTCCAATTTATTTTATTTTCACAAGGGTTCTTAACTTTCCTTCTGAAGCGCCATGCAGAGTCACTTGCAACTGTTTTTCCTCACATTGAACCCAAAATCCTCTGCACAAGTTCCTATGGGGCTTCAAAGGAGGTGCCAGTTCCTAAAGAGTTTCATAGAAGACGTGATTGAAATGATTAAATATCATGTGTATAGTATCATAAATTAACTGGGTGCTTTACAGACTAAAGTATGCAGTGTAGTTGTAGCTGAGTTGGTCCTAGGATATTAGAGAGACAAGGTGGGTGAGGAAATATCTTTTATTGCAGCAACTTCTGTTGGTGAGACAGACAAGCTTTTGAGCCACACAGAGCTCTTCTTCAGGTCTGAGAAAACTGCTCCCAGTGTCACAGCAAAATGCAAGACGGAACAGATTGTTTAGCATAACACATTAGCATGTTCAAAGTTGAGTGGCCCGATAACATCTCTGCAGTCATGGAACAAAAAGAGGAGGTTAGTGGGCTACAGATTGTTGTAATAATCCATAAATCCAGTTTCTCTGGTCAGTCCATGATTGAGTGTCTAGCAGAGTAATGAATTTAAGCTTGCAGGCTCGTCTTTTGAAAGTGTTGTGCAGGTTTTCTTTGAGCATAAGGACTGATAGACCACTTATCAAGTATGACTGCTTTGTGAAAAGTGTTCACCTACAGGTGATAGGCTGTTTTTGTCTTTTATCATTTTCCTGTGTGCTCATTTGAGAGCATAGTGATTGTCCGGTATCACCCACATAGTTGTTGTTGTGGCATTTAGTGCCCTGGATGAGGTACCACACATGCTTTGATAAACCTGTATAGGAACCAGTGATCTTGAAAGGTGTGTTGTGGGGGCGTTGATCATTGTAGCAGTGGAGATATGTCTGCAAGTCTTGCATCTATAGTTGTCACCTTCCATCCCACACTGGAATCCATACAGGGTATCCTCGAACAACTACAAGCCATACTTGATGGGGACCCCATCGTGAAAGATCTTTCCTGAACCCCCATTTCTGGCCTTCAAACAACCCCCCAACCTCTCCAATCTCATCATCAGTAGCAAGATCCCCACAGACCAGGACACACCAACTCAAAGTGGCACCAAGACCCTGCTAGAACAATAGCTTGCTCAGTTGTAAATTTTAAAAAATGTACCCTTCTCCCCTGGAGGAGGTGTCAAAGCTTATTAACAAGAATCCCTCTCCTTACAAGTGTGGTGAATTTTCCTCCTCCAAGATCAGTCCAGACTAAAGAAAAGGAAACTGGGGACCAGCTTGTGTAAGACTTCTAGATGCAGAAATGTCATTAAAGCCAGTGGGAGCTCAACAAGCCAAGGGTTTGCAGAACTCCCCAAGCTTTGCTTAGAGATGATCATTCACAGTGGTTACGTAGAATTGCATTTAGATGCAAAGGGGATCATAGAGTCCAGGGCCAGAAGGGACCATTGTGATCATCTAGTCTGACCTCCTATATAACACAGGCCAGAGAATTTCCCCAAAATAATTCCTAGAGCTTCCCTTTTAGAAAAAACATCCAATCTTGATTATAAATGGTCAGTGATGGCGGAGCCACTATGACCCTTGGTAAATTGTTCCAATGATTGATTACTCTCACCATTAAATTTATGCCTTATTTCCAGTCTGAATTTGTCTAGTTTAAACTTTCAGCCATTGGATCATGTTATACCTTTCTGTGCTGGATTGAAGAGCCCATTATTAAATACACTGCTACCTCGATATAACGCCACCCGATATAACATGAATTTGGATATAACGCTCGGGGGGGGGGGGGCGGGGAGACAGGGCTGCGCACTCTGGTGGATCAAAGCAAGTTCAATATAACATGATTTCACTTATAACGCGGTAAGATTTTTTTGTTTTGGCTCCCAAGGACAGCATTATCGAGAGAGAGGTGTATTAGCTCCCCATGTAGGTACTTGTAGACTAAAATCAAGTCACCCCTTAACCTTCTCTTTGATCAAGCTTTCTATAAAGCATGTTTTCCATAACCTGGAGATTCAGTGCTTCAGACAACAAATATTGCTGCAAAGTGAATGAGATTGCAGTAGAAACACAGTTACTTCATACAGCCCAGACAAAATGGCTTCTATTTGGCTGGTTGGTTTTTTTTTTCAGCTGGAGTAAAGAGTTATTTTCTCTGTAACCTTGCACAGTTCAGAAAGCAAACAAGTCTTAATACACAAGCGTGTATTTCTGTGACCAAGGTGAAGGAAGGAAGGAGGGTTAGAATTGATACCATAAACCACTAGGCATTGCTGTGAAAAAGCCTGTACCATCATAACAGGAGAAGAGAGGATGCAGAAATGAGCAGCATACAAATCAGCCTACACTAGCATGGAAGGATTTTTTTTTTTTTAAGTTTCTACATTCAGTTTAAAAAAAAAAAAAGCAATGCATTATACATTTCCTGCAGTCCTGAAACACAATATGGGGAAACTTTCAGAGTCCTTCTGAAAAGTCCTGTATTTACTAACTAACTAAATATCCAAAGCAAGTGTGAGGAAAGCTGAAGCGGTGAAGAAATTTATTTATTTATTTATTGCATTTTTTTTTTAAAAAGCCTGTCTGTAGGTCTAAATGCTTTTACAAATGTGTAAACCTACACACAACCACGGATAAAACTCCTTTCTACAAGGATAGCCCGCACAGCAGTTATATTTTATAGCACTCACAAGTGGGGTAGGCACTTCACTGGCAATCCTGAGAAGACAGGTCCCAAACCTGCAATCAGATCTGATGACAGGGATCTCTGTGCTAGTGCAGAGCCCCACTCACCTCAGTGGATACGAGGGTCTGCCTATGTGGATCCATTTACAGATCTGGGCTCTAAACAGTGAACATATTAGATGAGAGGCTATTCCACATATCAGGGAGGAGAAGGTTTATAGTCCTTTGCAATGATTGCATGATACATTTTCTTTCCCCACAATACAGTCCTTAAACCAGGAAGTGCCACTGGCAGCTTAGGCCCCACCTTCTAACAGCTGGTCTGGAGGAGAGGGTATGAGGAAGGGAAGGATGCCTTGAGGGGGCCATTTAGGGATATGGGGCAAAAATCTGTTGGATGATCTAATTGGGGATTGGTCCTGCTTTGATCAGGGGGTTGGACTAAATGATCTCCTGAGGTCCCTTCCAACCCTGATGTTCTATGATTCACAAGTGATTTCTGAGTGTAAGCATCTGTATGTCTAAGTATTTTTTTAAATTTATTTTAAATTGTTAAAAAGTGGAATTTTTTTTGTAGGCAAAGCGACAGAAATGAGATTTTAGCAGTGACTGGAAAAAGGTGGAGCTGGAGGTGTGTCAAATAGATTTTGGACAGGAGTTCCAATGTAAGAGGCAATATGAAAGAGGGTAAGGAGACTAAAGGGATTTTGGAGGGGGCATCATTAGCAGAGTGCCAAGGGCGAGAGAGGATATAGAAGGAGATGCAAGCTGGGCCTCCATAGTACTTTGGACATCCTGAAGGAGAACAGGGTTAGCATCAGAGAAGATGAGACTGCAGTAGTCAATGCAGGTCCGGGATTGTCACATAGGCATGGACCTGTGATTTGGCCATTGGGATAGACAGAAAAGGTGGAAAATATTTATATAATATAGGTACTTCCTCATGAAGTGGTCACCACCTGAATAGGTGGTTGGGAAGAGTGGGAGCAGCCAGGGACGATCCCAAAGTTCTTGGCTTGAGTGATGAGGACATGTTGGCAGCAATGGAAAATGTGAGTAACAGATTCAGTTGGGTCATAATCACACACTACCACAAAATTGCCTAACAAAACAGACATATTCATCTGACCATTACATCACACAACCCACCACTCCCCCAGAACCTGGGATTGTAGATCTATCTTGTAGCATAGAATCATAAAAATGTAGACTGGAAGGGACTTCAAGAGGTCATCTAGTCCAGTACCCTGCACTCATGACAGGACTAAGTATTATTTAGACCATCCCTGGCAAGTGTTTATCTAACCTGATCTAAAAAATCTCCAGTGATGGAGATTCCACAACCTCCCTAGGCAATTTATTCCAGTGCTTAACCACCTTGACTGGAAGTTTTTCCTAATGTCCAACCTAAACCTCCCTGCTGCAATTTAAGCCCATTGCTTCTTGTCCTATCCTCAGAGGTTAACAAGAACAATTTCTCTCTCTCCTTGTAACAACCTTTTTATGTACTTGAAAACTGTTATGTCCCCTCTGTCTTCTCTTTTTTCCAGACTAAACAAACCCAAATTTTTACAGTCTTCCCTCATAGGTCATGTTTTCTAGACCTTTAAAACATTTTTGTTGTTCTTCTCTGAACTTTGTCCAGTTTGTCCACATCTTTCCTGAAATGTGGCACCCAGAACTGGACACAATACTACAGATGAGACCTACTTAGCACAGAGGAAGAATTACTTCTCGTATCTTGCTTACAACACTCCTGCTTATACAGCCCAGAATGATGTTTAGTTTTTTTGCAACAGTATTACACTGACTCATATTTAGCTTGTGATCTGCTATGACCTCCAGATCTCTTTCCACAGTACTCCTTCCTAGGCAGTCATTTCCCATTTGTATGTGTGCAACTGATTGTTCCTTCCTAAGTGGAGTACTTTGCATTTGTCCTTATTGAATTTCATCCTATTTACTTCAGACCATTTCTCCAGTTTATCTAAATCATTTTGAATTTTAATTCTATTCTCCAAAGCACTTGCAACTCCTCCCAGATTTGGACTGTCCACAAACTTTATCAGTGTATTCTCTATGCCATTATCTAAATCATTGATGAAGATACTACCCAGACCCAGAACTGATCCTTGTGGGGCCCCACTTGATATGCCCTTCCAGTTTGCCTGTGAACCATTGATAATTCTCTGAGAATGGTTTTTCAACCAATTATGCACCCACCTTATAGTGGCTCCATCTAGGGTGTATTTCTGAGCATGCTGCGATGAACTAGTGAAACTGCCCACCAGCATGGCAGGGATTAGAGAGAGCCTTGCCCCCATTATACCTGCAGCCAATGCCAGGCCTGGACGGGGAGAAAAGGAGAGAGCCTGGCTCAGTTGGGGGCTAACTGGCAAAGAGGCAGGAGCTAGCTCCCAGTCTACCTGAGGGGAAGTGTCACTAGCCTGACAGCTGAGGCAGCCACCAGGGAGTAAGGACTGTCTCCCCAGCCTGGGGAAGCTGTGGAGCAGACCTAGGAGCCTCTGGCAACTCGGGGAACTGGGTGACTGAAGCCCAGAGATAACATGGGGTTCAGCCTCACCGCTATGGCTGCGCTGGCCGAAGGAGCCTGGGACCATGGCTGGGTGCTGCCCGAGGTCCATGAGTGGGTGCTACTGGAGGCAAGCCACCCCAGTGACTTGAACTATAGGAGCCATGCCCCAAACTGAAGGGACAGTGGTAGGAAGTAGCACCGGGAGGTGGATTTAGACTGCCTGCTGGTAGGGCCCCCTGTTCAGGGGTTGACTCAGACAGGGCCGTGCAATGGGGCCTGGTGGAGAGGGAGGGACCGGGACCCCCTACCTCACCACCTAGAAGACTGATGCACCTCGACCAGGTAAACAAGGGTCCAGAGGTCAGGAGTGCCAGCCATTAGGCTGCCTGGCCCTCCAAGCACCCTGTTACACATACCTTGAAGGTAAATAAATTCAGGCTTTTATGGATCAGCGAGAAATATGAACACATGATAAACACATGAACACTTGATTTTAAAATTTCCAGTGATGTAAAAATTGTTCAAGTTGTTAATAATCCTCACTCTCAAAAATGTGCATTTTATTTCTAGTTTGCATTGTCTAGCTTCAACTCCAGCTATTGGATCTTGTTATACCTTTAACTGCTAGACTGAAGTTCCCGTTATCAAAATTTGTTCCTTAAGAAGGTACTAGACTGTGATCAAGTCGCCTCTTAACCTTCTTTGTTACATTAAATAGATTGAGCTCTGAGTCTGTCACTACAAGGCTTGTTTTCTAATCCTTTGATCAGTCTCGTGGCTCTTCTCTGGATCTTCTTGAAATGTGGACACCAGAACTGGACATAATATTCCAGCACCGGTTGCACCAGTGCCAAATACACAGATAAAATGATGTCTCTAGTCCTACTCCAGATTCCCTTGTTTATGCATCCACAAATTGCATTAGCATTTTCGGCCACAGCATTGCACTAGGAGCTCCTGTTCAGCTGACTGTCTACCATGACCCCCAAATCTCTTTGAGTCACTGCTTCCCAGGATAAAGTCCCCCATCCTGTAAGTATGACCTACGGGCTTTGTTCTCAGATGCGTACGTTTACATTTGGCCGTATTAAAATGCATTTTGTTTGAAAGAATATGACTTTTTCCCCTCTTGTTTTGGATTGTTACCTGTCAGGTCTGAAGGAGTTAACTGCTTTTCTTAAACAAGAAAAGCAATGCTGTGACTGAGGGAAAGCCTCTAAGCATGAATTAACTATCAGGAAGAAACATCACTTGTGGGTAATTACTGCAACTCTCTAGGCACATAAACAACAACTCAGCAGAAGTTCCACCTGGGGACAATTGCGTATACTGGTTTTGACCGGGTTCAAGAGGCCCAGCAAACAAAGAACTCAGAATTGTATGAAGTGGCCAACCTGACATGGAGGAGGTATCACTCTCCTTGGATCCAAGAATGGACATGAGGCTTCAACCAAAAGGGACAGACCCTGCAGGAAGGGTTTGAAGGACTTCAGAACTTACAAGGGTCTCCATGTGGAAGACGGGTGACACTTTATAAGACAGGCGTACATATAAGCTGTTTATTGTTTTCAAGGTATGCTTTCTCTGTAATGCTTTTATTCTAAATAAATACATTGCTTTATGAAACCTGGCTGGGCACTGGTAAACTCTGTCATAGCCCCTGCGAGATAGCAGGATGGCATTTGCTGAACTAAACTCAGACTTACTAAGGTGATCACAGTGAATGTCAGGAGGCATTGCAGCCTAAATCCCAAATCTGGACAAGTAATGTGAGTTCCTGCCTTGACTAAGTATGTGGAGAGACTTTTTGTTAGAGGGGTCCAGGGGCATCTAGGAGGGGGAGTGGTAGTTACTGAGCTATCTCTGTAGCTGAACAGAGGATTTCCATTAAGGGCAAGCAGTCTAGTGGGTTCCACACACCAAGAATCTGAGAGCTGAACCAATCAGAACTCAGTGCAGAAAGGGTTATAAAGAGAAGAGCTGGAGACAAGTCTGGCCCGAGGACTCAGGGCTTGTCTTCACTTGAAACACTGCAGTGGCACAGCTGTGCCACTGTAGTGCTTCACTGTAGACACTGCCTACGCTGACAAAGGAGATCCAGTTGATATAGTGTATTTAGATTTTCAGAAAGCCTTTGACGAGGTCCCTCACCAAAGGCTCTTAAGCAAAATAAGCAGTCATGGGATAAGAGGGAAGGTTCTCTCATGGATTAGTAACTGGTTAAAAGATAGGAAACAAAGGGTAGGAATAAATGGTCAGTTCTCAGAATGGAGAGGTAAATAGTGGTGTCCCCCAGGGATCTGTACTGGGCCCAGTCCTATTTAACATTCATAAATGATCTGGAAAAAGGGGTAAACAGTGAGGTGGCAAAATTGGCAGATGATACAAAACTACTCAAGATAGTTAAGTCCCAGGCAGACTGCGAAGAGCTACAAAAGGATCTCTCAAAATTGGGTGACTGGGCAACAAAATGGCAGATGAAATTTAATGTTGATAAATGCAAAGTAATGCACGTTGGAAAACATAATCCTAACTATACATATACAATGATGGGGTCTAAATTAGCTGTTACCACTCAAGAAAGATCTTGGAGTCATTGTGGATAGTTCTCTGAAATCATCCACTCAGTGTGCAGCGGCAGTCAGAAAAGCGAACAGAATGTTGGGAATTATCAAGAAAGGGATAGATAATAAGACAGAATATCATATTGCCATTATATAAATCCATGGTATGCCCTCACCATGAATACTGCGTGCAGATGTGGTCGCCCCATCTCAAAAGATATATTGGAAAAGGTTCAGAAAAATGATTAGGGGTATAGAATGGCTTCCGTATGAGGAAAGATTAATAAGACTTGGACTTTTCAGCTTGGAAAAGAGGCAACTAAGGGGGGATAGGATAGAGGCCTATAAAATCATGAGTGGTATAGAGAAAGTAAATAAGAAAGTGTTGTTTACTCTTTCGCATAATACAAGAACAAGGGCCCACCAAATGAAATTAATAGGTAGCAGATTTAAACCAAACACAAGAAAGTATTTTTTTACACAACGCACTGTCATCCTCTGGAACTCCTTGCCAGAGGGTGTTGTGAAGGCAATACTATAACGAGGTTCAAAAGGGAGCTAGACAGATTCATGGAAGATATGTCCATCAATGGCTATTAGCCAGGATGGGCAGAGATGGTGTCCCTAGCCTCTGTTTGCCAGAAGCTGGGATTGGGTGACAGGGCATGGATCACTTGATAACCTTTCTGTTCATTCCCTTTGGGGAACCTGCCATTGGCCACTGTCAGAGGACAGGATACTGGGCTTGATCAGGGGCGGCTCTACATATTCCGCCGCCCCAAGCAGTCATGCGCGGGAGGCGCCCCGGAGCCCCGGGAGCAGCGGACCTCCCGCGGGCTTGACTGGTGAGGGTCCGCTAGTCGCGCGGCTTGGCTGGACCTCCCGCAACTGCAGGCGGTTCGCTGGTCCGGCGGCTGCGGTTGAGCTGCCGCAGGCATGCCTGCGGGAGGTCCAGCCGAGCCGCGGGACCAGCGAACCGATCGCAGTCATGCCTGCGGCAGGTCCGGTCGTCCCGGGGCTCCGGTGGACCTCCCGCAGGCATGACTGCGGCAGGTCCACCGGCCCAGCCTGCCGCCCCTACTGGCAAATGCCGCCCCATGCGCGTGCTTGTCGCGCTGGGGTCTGGAGCCGGCCCTGGGCTTGATGGACCTTTGGTCTGACCCAGTATGGCCGTTCTTATGTTCTTATGATGTTGGCATAGGTAATCTGCTTCCTGAAGAGGTGGTAGCTAGGTTGACACTAGAATTCTTCTGTCAACCTAGCACTGTCTAAACCGGGGGAGGTTACCTCTAGGACCATCTCTAGCTATTCTAGGGCCCTATGCAGCCCCCCTGTGGGGTGGGGCCCCAGGCCTCTGGGGGGGGCTGGCTTGGGGGATGGGGAGAACCACCCCCCAACACTCACCGGTGGCGTGGCTGGGGCTGGGCCGCTGCACTTCGCGCCGCCAGTGAGTGCAGGCCCAGCCCTGCTGCAGTCCTTAGGGGTGGGAAGAGGCGGGGCTGGGGCGGGGAAAGGGTGGGACGGAGCAGGGGTGGGAACTTTGGAGAAGGGGTGGAGTGCAGGCGGGGCTTGGGTGAAGCAGGGGTGAAAAGAGGCGGAGCAGGTGCGGGGCTGGGGAAGAGGGAGGGCAGGGGCTGGAGCAGCATGCAGCTGTGTAGGGCACCAGGAAACTTTGTGCCCTAAATTTCCTGGTGCCATACGCAGCTTCATACTTTGCGTATGGGTAAGGACGGCCCTGGTTAGGTCAGTGGACTTTTCATACCTCTGAGCAACATAGCTGGTTTAACCTAACTTTTTAGTGGAGATCAGGCCTGAGTGGCTGAACAATGCAGGACTAAGATATGTTTGCTGTGAGATCTGCATCCCAGAGCCTGTGCCACTTTGGATCTAGGTTACAAACTCCCTATTTTGCTGGAAGCTGAGGAGATGCCAATTATTGACTCTGGGACTGGAATTACTGCTGACTGGCTGTATCTTTGGATTGCTTTTGCTGAGGACATTATGAGGCGTTTGGAGGAGAATTGTGAAGCTGCTGTTCTCCTCTGGCTTCTTGGTGCCATGCTGCAGACAGAACTCCTCTCTGTGGAAAAAATGGAGGAGAATGTGTGCCTGTGTGAAAAGATTGGAGGGGAGTATTGTTGTGTATTTGGTTGTCATGGGTTTTGTTACTATGGCAACTGAGTTAGACTATTAAGGGATAGCTCAGCCGGTTTCAACCGGCTGAGTGAGCTCTCTGTATATCTGTAAATAAAATGGAGGTTTTGGTTAGCTGCCTGCTCTCTGGCCTCAAGTGATTGCTTCCTACACCGGCTGCCCCAAGGATATAACAAGTATGTGTGTACTAATGTATATCCAGGCCCTTTGTTTTCAGTTTTTATTGAATTTTCCTGAAAAATGCCCAAGTTTTGAAAAACCCATTATTCAGGTTTTACTGATTTGTTTTTTAACCTGAATTTTGTAACTTCCCAGACCCGTCATCCTGCTCTGGAAGGATAGATGGTGGTTGCCTTCTGAAGGGTCTCCCACCCTGCAGAGTCCCTGCCGGGTGGCACAGCACACCTGCACCAGGTAACTGCTGGCTGCGCTGGGGAGCTGGGTTTTGGCAGCTGAGAATAATAGAATATTAGAGTTGGAAGAGACTTCAGGAGGTCATCTAGTCCAACCCCCTGCTCAGAGCAGGACCAACCCCAACTAAATCATCCCAGCCAGGGCTTTGTCAAGCCCGGCTTAAAAAACCTCTAAGGATGGAGATTCCACTGCCTCTCTAGGTAACCCATTCCAGTGCTTCACCACCCTCCTAGTGAAATAGTGTTTCCTAATATCCAACTAGACCTCCCCCACTGCAACTTGAGACCATTGCTCCTTGTTCTGTCATCTGCCACCACTGAGAACAGCCTGGATCTATCCTCTTTGGAACCCCCCTTCAGGTAGTTGAAGGCTGCTATCAAATCCCCCCCCTCACTCTTCTCTTCTACAGACTAAATAACACCAGTTCCCTCAGCCTTTCCTCGTAAGTCATGTGCCCCAGCCCCCTTATCATTTTCGTTGACCTCTGCTGGACTCTCTCCAATTTGTCCACATCCCTTCTGTATTGGGGTGGGGGGGGACCAAAGTAGGATGCAATACTCCAGATATGGCCTCACCAGTGCCAAATAGAGGGGAATAATCACTTTCCTCGATCTGTTGGCAATGCTCCTACTAATACAGCCCAATATGCCATTGGCCTTCTTGGCAACGAGGACACACTGCTGACTCATATCCAGCTTCTCATCCTCTGTATTCCCCAGGTCCATTTCTGCAGAATGGTTGCTTAGCCAGTCAGTCCCCAGCCTGTAGCGGTGCATGGGACTCTTCCTTCCTAAGTGCCCAACTGCTGCAGTGACAGGACCTCAGGGAGCTGAGGACTCCCTCCACGTCTTTCCTGCCCCCCCAGGAGTACCGGGCACTCACCCCACCCCTGCTCCCGCTGCTGCACTACCGGGGAGGAGTGAGATGGGTTGGGGAGCCAAGTTCTGCAGCCAAGATCACCCAGCTGCTACAATGATAGGCCTGCATGAAGTGGAAGGCTACCATCACCACTTCCCTGGCCACTGGCGCCCGTGAGTACTGGCACCCCTCACCTCCCCACCTGCTGGCCCCTGTGGGTACTGGGCACCTCACCTCCTGGTCCCAATGAGTTTTTTACCCATTTTTCACTCTTTTTTTTTTTAATAAAGGCTGCTTGTGACGCTGTATGGAATCTGGGGGACGCTTTAGGATATTATGAATACCAATATTGTGAAATTACAATGAGTTGTGCCAGATATGCCATGTAAGGTATCTGCAAAAATGTTATAATTTGCCAAGTATGATCATCTTGTTTGTGTGTTTGTATCACCCGTGTATGGTAAGTTTTTATATGTATGGTATATTTGTAGTTCCAAACTTGTGCTGAATATCTGGGTGACACCTCCAGACAGATTGGCATTGCACTTCCTAGCCTGCTTGATGGCTCATCAAGGGACATCAGCTATACAACTGACCCATTGAGAAAAGGCAAGGGATGATACACCTTGTGATTCAGCAAGGCATGCAGGGGCATGCCTGGACAAAACGCTAAGGCTTCCAGGCTATGTGCTGGGCAGCTTGTGTTTGGAACAAAGGAAATACATGTTGCATGGCAAAAGACTAAAAGGCAGCTGCATCTTCTCCATTTTATCTTCATTCCTGCTTCTTGTCTTCATTCCTGCTTCTTACCTCTGGAGTAACCTTTCTACAAATGAAGCTCTGAATTCCAGAGGGACTTTCAAGCCAGCAAACTCACACATATGGCTAAGAACCTGATACGTGGACTTTGAATCTTTGTATGTATCTGAGTAATTTACCATTTAACAACTCTCTTCTTGTTCTTTCTTTTTTCTTTATAATAAACCTTTAGTTTTAGACATTAAAGGATTGGCTGGCAGCTTTTGGGTAAGATCCAAACCTATACTGAGCTGTTAATGTGGCTGAGCCTTTGGGGCCAGAAGAACCTTTTGTATATGGGAGCAAAGTTTTTTAAAATAACTTCTCACTGAACTGGACCTAGGTGTTGATTGGGAGCCAGAACTGGAATGCAATAAAGGGGGCCCTGTGATTTTCTTTTTTGCTTCTTAATAACCAGTGTGGGGGACCAGAAACATAGTTTGTGACTGGTTGGGAAGTTTAATTTCAGTATTACCCACCAGTCTTGAGAGTATCTGCTCTCCCTGTTGCAGTCTGCCCTGACCTTGGCATTTCCAATGAGGGCTGCCCTAGGCACCCTGGGTCACACTGATACATTTATGGGAAATTTTAACCAAAACAAACACCGAAAAGAAAGGGCTTTACGTATATCTTGCACTGAAACGTATGTAATGGCAACAAAATGGAGACGTCTATGTAAGAACACCAGCAGTTGCTGCATAATAGTTGTTTTAAAATATTTATGAAAACTTTCTTAATCTAACTGCAGATTTTTATGTATTAAATGTAGGTCTTTAAACCACGATTTGAGGACTTTTAGGGTTAGGTTAGGGGTTTGTTCCAGGAGTGGGTGGGTGAGATTCTGTGGCCTGCATTGTGCAGGAGGTCAGACTAGATGATCATAATGGTCCCTTCTGACCTTAAAGTCTGAGTCTATAATATAGTTTAACATAGAGTTTAAGGCATCAGCAGTTTTATTCTGTGTAATACTTTTAAACAAGCCCTGAAAAGACTGAGCTCTGGTCTGTGCTTCAGCAGAAAAGCAGGCTGAAATGCAGGAATAAGGGAGTGTATTAGTTATATCACCTCAGTACCCCCATTGCCCATTACACATACTTGAAAAATTGGAAAGGGTACAGAAAAGAGCTACAAGAATCTGAGCTCTAGAAAAAAACACCTTATAGTGACAGATTTAAAAAGCTCAGTCTGGTTATTTTATCCATCTTCTCTTTGATCAGTTAAATAGGATAAGTGACTTGATTATGGTCTACACGTATCTATGTGAGGATGATAAGATTTTGTATAATAGAGGGCTCTTTAATCTCGCAGACAAAGGCATAACAAAATCAAGTTGCTGGTAGCTGAAACTAGACAAGTTCAGACTAGAAGTGAGGTGTACTTTTTAACAGTGGCAGTAATTAATCATTACTGGAACAGATTACCAAGGGAAGGGATGAATTCTCCAACACTTGAAGTCTTTAAATATAGATTCTTTCTAAAAAATATGCTTTAGCTCAACAAGAAGCTATGGGGCTGAGGCAGGAATCACTTTGCAATTCCCATAGACTCTGTTATGTAGGAGGTCAGATTACCACTGAAATGCTGGCAGACCAGATGCCAGCTATTGCAAAGGCCTCACTGATCATTAACAAATGCATAGCTGAAAAGCAGGCTGGCTTACCTGTGGTTTAGTATAGTTAAAATAGATATTAGTTTTATAAGAATGTGTTCAGTGTTTAAAAAAGAAGGGGGGGGAATAGAGAATAAGACTGAGAATATATTATTGCCCTTATATAAATGCATGGTACGCCCACATCTCAAATACTGTGTACAGATGTGGTCTCCTCACCTCAAAAAAGATATACTGGCACTAGAAAAGGTTCAGAAAAGGGCAACTAAAATGATTAGGGGTTTGGAGAGGGTCCCATATGAGGAGAGATTAAAGAGGCTAGGACTCTTCAGCTTGGAAAAGAGGAGACTAAGGGGGCACATGATAGAGGTATATAAAATCATGAGTGATGTTGAGAAAGTGGATAAGGAAAAGTTATTTACTTATTCCCATAATACAAGAACTAGGGGTCATCAAATGAAATTAATAGGCAGCAGGTTTAACACAAATAAAAGGAAGTTCTTCTTCACACAGAGCACAGTCAACTTGTGGAACACCTTACCTGAGGAGGTTGTGAAGGCTAGGACTATAACAGCGTTTAAAAGAGAACCTCCATGAATTTATCCAGTTAAGTCCATAAATGGCTATTAGCCAGGCTGGGTAAGGAATGGTGTCCCTAGCCTCTGTTTGTCAGAGGATGGAGATGGATGGCAGGAGAGTGATCACTTGATCATTGCCTGTTAGGTTCACTCCCTCTGGGGCACCTGGCATTGGCCACTGTCGGTAGACAGATACTGGGCTAGATGGACCTTTGGTCTGACCTGGTACGGCCGTTCTTATGTTCTTATGACTTTATGGAATGCTTGTAGGATGCCACATGTAGTAGTTCTGCTTATACTATTTGTATCCCATACTGTAAAGTGTTGGCTTTATAACTGTACATTGTTTATTCTGAAACTCTAATTCTCCAAACGGAAAAAACCTCACCTAATGCAAAGTGCTGGATCCCTACAGAAGGTGTTATATCCTATCCTTCAGAAGGACTGCTTGATCCAAATGGACCATTGTAGAACAAAGACTTTGTTGATTGGTCCCCCTACCCACCCACGGAGAGGTTATGTGCAGAAGCACTTGTCCCATCAGCTTGGACTCTAGGGAGGTGGCGATAAAAATCGCTGACCAGAAGGAATTGTGGTCTTTTTATGATGTTTGGACTCTAAATGACAGAAATTCCTAAACATAAGCAAGAGTCCCCACGACTAACCAGGGTTTGACCTAATGGATGTACAAAGCTGGCATATTTCAGGAGCTCTATCATGATCTAATAACTAAAATTGCTTTTGTGTGTGTATGTTCATCTGTTTTAACTTTGTAAATGACTTATTTCTTTTTCCTACTTAATAAACCTTTAGTTGGTTTATTACAGAATTGGCTACAAGCATTGTCTTTGGTGTGAGATTTAAGGTGCAAATTGACCTGGGGTAAGTGACTGGTTCTTTGAGACTGGGAGTAACCTGAATATTTTGTGATCTTCGGTGTAAAGGGACCATCTATCACAGAGCCAAGCTTGCCTGGGTGGCAAGATAGATCAGAATGCTCAAGGGGACTGTCTGTGACTCCAGATTAAGGCTATATAGTGCCTGAGGAATTTACACACATTACTTAGTTGGTGTAATCTAATTATAGAACTTACAGCCAGTTTGGGGTTTGTGCCCAGCTTCTTAACAGTACATCCTGAGGTTGGTATTGTAGCTTGTGAGCTTCTCCAGCCAGCGTGACAATCATAATTATCCCTTATGGCAGGGGTGACCAAACTGAGTCTGAGAAGGAGCCAGAATTTACCAATGTCCATTGCCAAAGAGCCACAGTAATACGTCAGCAGCCCCCACAGCAGCTCCCCACACCTGCTCGCAGCATCTCTCACCCACCAGCAGCCCTGCCAATCAGCGCCTCCCACTCCCTCCCTGCATCTCCCAATCAGCTGTTTTGTGGCATGCAGGAGGCTCTGGGGGGGGAGGGAGGAGGAGTGAGGACACAGCAGGCTATGGGGAGGGGGCGGGGCCTGTGGCAGAGTCAGGGATTGAGCAGTGACCATCCCCCCGGCACATTGGAAAGTTGGCGCCTATAGCTCCAGCCCAGGAGTCAGTGCCTATACAAGGAGCCGCATATTAACTTCTGAAGAGCCGTATGTGGTTCTGGACAGGGGCGGCTCTAGGATTTCTGCCGCCCCAAGCAGGGCGGCATGCCACGGGGGGCGCTCAAGCAGTCGCTGGGGGCGCTGTTCCGGTGGACCTCCCGCAGATGTGCCTGTGGAGGGTCCGCTGGCCCCGCGGCTCCGGTGAACCTCCCGCAGGCATGCCTGCGGTTGCTCCACCGGAGCCGCAGGACTAGCGGCCCCGCCGCAGGCACGTCTGCGGGAGGTCTACCAGAGCCGCGGTCCCAGCGGACCTTCCGCAGGCATGCCTGTGGGAGGTCCGCCGGAGCCGTCTGCCGCCCTCCCGCTGGGACGCCGCCCCAAGCGTGCGCTTGGCGCGCTGCGGTCTGGAGCCGGCCTTGGCTCTGGAGCCACAGTTTGGCCACCCCTGCCTTATGGCTTTAAAATACACTCATATGAATCTACACTCCCTTGCAGAGAGGATCTTTGAACTTCCAGGTTTTCAACCATTTCCTTCTTCTTGTTGTTCTACTATATACAAAAGTTTCCCACACATAACCACTCGTGGCTTCCTCCAACTTCTTTCAGGAAGCTGCACTGCTGAACTAGTTTTTTTTTTTTTTTAATCCAGAGTTAAAATCCAATTAGAATAGTGCCCCATAATTCTGACACACTGTTTATTCCAAAGGTTCTTTGTTGGTTCTTAACCTTGAATTGATGATGTATAGCATATTCTTGAAAGCTGTGAGCCATTTAGGTCATATCTATATGGGGATTTTTATGTGATTTAAACTATGTGTACATGGCTCTATTTAAAAGTTGCAAAGTTTGTCTGACTGGTGTGGATGGGGCTATCGTGAATGTATTTAATACTGCACCTTCAATTTCCAAGAGACTGCTGCCTGCGTGTCGGGTGTCATTTTGTGTAATGGAGGAATGCAGCTCCTTCAGAGGAAATAAACACTGCTCTTCACTGAGACTTTAGTTTTGTCCTTTCTTGTTGATTTCTTTAAACTAAAATAAATCATTCAGGCTGAAAGCATAGGCTTATTCTGTGTGTATGGAAAGAGAGGCCAAACTTCACTAGAAAAACCTTTAAATAGTTTCCCAATAAAGTAAAACCTTTATATAAAAACAGGTTGAACAACACACTAGAAAATACATTCTAGGGAATGATCAAGAATTGTTTGTTCATTTTTTGCATTTTGTCTAAATGCTAAATTGTGAGCTCTCTGGAATATAGGGTCTGTCTTTGTGGTCTTTATACAATATCTAATACAGTCCCTCATCAGTTGCTACCCTAATGGAAATAAATAAGTTTCAAGGGGAGGGACTAGGTGATGTAATATAAAGTAATGAAATGTAATTCCTTTACAAGATGTTATTAATTGTAAGTTAAGCATGCAGATCCAATTCCTACAGAGATTCCTACTGCCTGTGTTTTATAATCATGGGGTGAGAGAGGGTGGTGGGCTCTAAACCTGAAAACAACCTTGCTGTTTAGAGTTAGGACCTGACCCTGCATCCCTTACTCTTATAAACAGTCACACTGTCTTCAGTAGGACAACTTGTGTACATAAGGGCTGCAGGTTCAATTCTTTGGATCCTTCCTCCGCTGTGTTGTTGTGTTTGTGGACTTTGTCGGTGACTCATTCCTTTCTGGGAGCAGCAGTGCCATGCATTCAGTAACTGGCTCTGCTTCTTGCAACTTGTAAAGTTACTTGGAATTATCCTGTAGTTTATACTAATGGGATGACTCGCCCAGCTATGGCCGCCCTTAAGAAAGTATGGAAAAACTGTGGTAGCTCGAAATGTACCACGATGCAACTGGTGAAAACTCCACATCCGTAGTTATTTATGGATGTGAATCATGGGAAGTTAATGCTGCTGAGAAGAAGAAACTTGATGCTTTTGAAATATGGTGTTAGCGAAGACTCTTGTGTATCTCCAGGATGGGGGAAAAAAAGATGAAAGCTTATGTTAAAAATATTGGAGAGATGAAGACTCTGATTCGGAAAACAGATGCAAACGTATACACTTCAGTAACATTAGGCATAGAAATGGAAATAACTTTGGGAAAGTTATTATGGAAGGAATAGTGGAAGGTTATTGTAATAGGGGATGACCAGCGAGGAGATGGATGGATGGTGTGCAGCAGATCACTAGAAGGTCAGCTGTTGAATGGTCAAATTTAGCAGTGGATCATGAAGGCATCGGGAAATCCTGCTATAATGTCATTGCTATCCAGACATGAACAAATGGATTTGCTTACACTAGTGAAGAATACTGCGACTTTATACACCTATAGGAACATGCCAAGTAGCACTAAAGGACTCTCCAAACAGAAACTGAACCATTATGCAATCAGAATAATACAACAGGATTTTTTTTCAGTCACTGTGTCAGGAATAGTCAGTAGGCAGACTGCGGGCCAAATCTGGACTGTCAGACACTTTTGAATGGACCCTGAAATCTTTTTTTTATTGTTAAATTATTTTCTCTGGAGTCTAGACTTTGACAAAAAATAACTCTTCTTCCCCTGAGTGTAGATTCTGGAGCATTGGTGTCACATTCCTACTGAGAAACACAGCTTTCTGTACCAACTTTAGTTCCAAATGGATTTAAAGTGTAGCCTGAATAAGAGTACTTTGCAATAGTCTAAAGTTTGGGTGAAGAAGGTACAATGGTAACAGGGTCTACACAGCAGAGAAAAGGTTGTGATATCCTCCCCAGTTTTCAACCAATAAAAACCATCCCAAGCACAGCTGCTGCCTGACCATTTAGCAGCAATGCTGAGTGTAACCACACCTACTGACTGCAAATATAGACCTCAGACGTCACACACCCTCAGTAAAAAGACACACATAATCCTCACCATATCTTCCTGTTACATTCCCCAATCTGCCAACATTACCTCAGGGTTAGCTGGATTGGGTGTCAGCCAAGTTGTCCTCATCCAAGACACTAGGTAAGATATTCAAATACCAAATGAAATGGAAACATAAAGCTGGATGTTATCACTAGGTTGAAGACACTTCAGTTCAGCTCATTAACTCTTCCAATAGTCCCTATACATATACTGACCAGAAGGGGTCTATGGAAACAACATATGAGTATTCTTGTAAAAGAAGAATAGTTGCCCTGAGCCACACGCTTGGGTCTTTTCCTTCCCCTGCTGCAGGAGCTGACCCCCATACTTTTTAGGGGTGTGTGTATGTGGAAGAAAGAAAGGGGCAGCTGGGGTTGGTGGTAACAGTGCTGCTGCTACTCCTGTGGGTTGCTGGCCCAGCACGGAAGCTGTCAAGAAGGGCATGTTTGCTGCGTGGCCAGCCTGGTGCTTTCAAGAGGGACACACTTTATCTAGGTCAGTTAGCGTGGTGCTGAGGAGGGTGCTCCCTGCGAGGTTGGCTAGTCTGGCCCAGAGTGTGTTGAAGGGGCATGGTCTACTCGAGTAGGCTGGCCTGGGGCAGTGTCTGTGAAAGAGGGGGTGCTCCCCGAGGTTGTCTGGTGCGGCACAGAGTCTCTGGATGGGCGCACACACCCCCTAGGTCAGGGGTCGGCAACCTTTCAGACGTGGTGTGCCAAGTCTTCATTTATTCACTCTAATTTAAGGTTTTGGATACATTTTAACATTTTTAGAATGTCTCTATAAGTCTATAATACATAACTAAACTCTTGTTGTATGTAAAGTAAATAAGATTTTTTTAAATGTTTAAGAAGCTTCATTTAAAATTAAATTAAAATGCAGAGCCCCTTGGACCGGTGCCCAGGACCCAGGCAGTGTGAGTGCCACTGAAAATCAGCTTGTGTGCCGCCTTTGGCACGCATGCCATAGGTTGCCTACCCCTGCCCTAGGTCATCCAGCCCTTCCTAGAGTTTGTGGAAGGGTGTGCACTATCCTGGGCCAGGTGGTGTGGTCCTGTGTCTGCGGGAGGAGGGGCGCTCCCTCTGTTGGTCTGCCTGGTGTGGCATCCATAGGAAGGGGACGTGCTCCTTCTGGGTTGGCCTGGTGTGGTGTCTGTGAGTAGGGGGTGTGCTCCCACTGCGTCAGGCTGCCAAATATTTCCTGATGAAAACTCCAGGGCTGATAAATGTACATGGGTGGTGGTGGGGAATGAGGTAGCTGCAGGGGAGAAGTGTTGAGTGGGGGGAACGAGCTAGCTGGAGGAGAGGGGTGTGTGTGTGAAGGGGGGAATGAGCTAGCTGGGGGAGGAAAGGGGATGGTTATGTGTGGGGGAAACGAGACGGGGGGTGGTGGTGTGTAGAGATCAGCCAGCTGAGAGGAGGTGAGGTGAGGGGCATGTCCTTGGAGGAGGGGAATGAGCCAGCTAGGAGGAAGGGCATGGGGGGTATGAGCTAGTTGAGAGGAAGCAGTCAGTTGTGGGGGAGGGAAGGGGCATGTGTGTGGGGAATGAGCAGGGGAAGGGAGTGTGCATGTGAGTGAGGAATGAGCCAACTGGAGAGGAGGAGAGGGGCAGGGGCAGGCATGTGGGGAATATGAGCAGGGGAGGAGCCAACTGGAGGGGAGGGGAGGAGAGACATGTGTTGCAGTGGGGGAGGTTTAGGTTGGATATTGGGAAAAACTTTTTCACTAGGAGGGTGGTGAAGCACTGGAATGGGTTACCTAGGGAGGTGGTGGAATCTCCTTCCTTAGAGGTTTTTAAGGTCAGGCTTGACAAAGCCCTGGCTGGGGTGATTTAGTTGGGGATTGGTCCTGCTTTGAGCAGGGGGTTGGACTAGATACCTCCTGAGGTCCCTTCCAACCCTGATATTCTACGATTCTGTGTGTGTGTGTGTGTGTGTGTGGGCGTGGGGGGTGGGTGAGCCAGCTAGGAGGACAAAAGGGGAGGGCTGTGGTAGCGAATGAGCCAGCAGGAAGAAGGGGGTGTGCCTGGGAACAAGCCAGCTGAGGGGAGGTGTGTGTGTGGGAATGAGCCAGCTGAGGGGAGGTGTGTTTGTGGAGAAGAGCCAGCAGGGGTGTGTTAGGGTGAGACAGTGGGGGGAGGGACATGTATGTGGGGAACAAGCCAGCTAAGAGGGGGATGAGCCACTGGAGGCAGGGCTATGGGGGGAGGACAAGCCAGCGGCAGAGAGGGGTGTGCATGTGGGGGAATGGGGCAGGGGTGTGTGTGTTGGGCAGGGCCGGCTCTAACATTTTTGCCACCCCAAGCGAAAACAAAGAGCCCCGCCCCCCATGAGCGTTGCGCCGCCCAAGTCCCCACCCCCCGAACGTCACGCCGCCCAAGGCCCCGCCCCCCATGAGCGTCACCCCGCCCAAGTCCCCGCTCCCTCCGAGCGTCGCATTGCGCCGCCCAAGTCCCCGTCCCCCAAGTGTCACGTCACCCCGCCCAAGTCCCCGCCCCTCGAGCGTCGCGTCGCCCAAGTCCCTGCCCGCCCAACACGGCGCCATGCCTCCTAAGCCCCGCCTCCCCCCAGTACCGCCCGGCCAAACCAAAAAAACCCAAAACCAAACCCCGATCGCTGCCCCGTCCCAAGGTGCAGCCCCAAGCACATGCTTGGTAGGCTGGTGTCTGGAGCCGGCCCTGGTGTTGGGAACTAGCGGGCAGGGGGGGTTGTTTGTGTGTGTGGGGGGGAAACAAGTCAGCTGAGGGGAGGGAACTGGTGTGTGTGGGGGGAATGATCCAGGTGAGGGGAGGGAACTGGTGTCAGTGGTGTGTGTGTTTGTGTGTATGGGGTGGGGAATGAGCCAGCTGTGGGGAAGGGATGTGTGTATAGGCGGTGGGAATGAGCCAGCTAGGGGGAGGGATAGGTGGAGGGGCGATGAGTCAACTGAGGGAGAGGGATAGGTTAAGGGGGATGAGCCAGCTGAGGGGAGGGAAGTGGTGTGTGGGGGTGGGAATGAGCCAGCTGAGGGGAAGGGATGTATGTATGGGGAGGAATGAGCCAGCTAGGGGAAGGCTTATAAGTAAGTGTGTGGGTGTGTGAACAAGTCAGTGATGGGGAGAGGATGAGCCAGGAGGGGGGAAGGGTGTGTGGGAATAAGCCAGCAGGGGGTGGGGAGGTAGGAGGTGTATGTGGGAGGAGGAGCAGCAAGCTGGGGGGGAGGGTGTGTGTGCGGAGATGAGCCAGTTGAGGGGGAGGTGTGTCTGAGTTTGGGAGGGAACCTGCTGGGGGGGGGGGCAAGGGGAGGGAGGTGTGTCTGAGTTTGGGAGGGAACCTGCTGTGGGGGGGGGCAAGGGGAGGGACAAGCGTGTGCGTGTGTGTGTGTGTGTGTGTGTGTGTGTGTGTGAAGGATATGTGTTAGGGTTGTCACCTCTGACTGAAACTATTCCGAGAGATTTTTTCCCCCCCAACATGATGTAATGTTATTTTCTTAAAATAGCCTGGATTGCTGTCAATAGTCACTGGTTTCAGAGTAGCACCTGTGTTAGTCTGTAGCTGCAAAAAGAACGAGAAGTACTTGTGGCACTTTAGAGACTAACAAATTTATTTGAGCATGAGCTTTCCTGGGCTACAGGCTACAGCCCACTTCTTTGAGATTGAGGCAGATTCCTGGAGACGCCAGGCAAACTCTGGAGGGTTGGCAACCCTAATATGTGCGTGGGGGAGGAGGGGAACGAGCCAGCTGGCATGGCGGGGACGTGTGTGTGTGTAACTGGGTTACAGGTCCCTTTCCGCCCGCATCGACTCCCCAGCCACTCTTCACATGTCTCCCTCCTTCCCGCTCGTCTCCACCCTACTCCCCCCGGTCGTGGAGGGGCAGCCGCAGGGCCCCTCCCCTCCCCTCCCGCTCCGTGCGTACAGGTGGCGCGAGAGGGGCGGGGTGGCTGCCGCGCTTGAGGGAGGAAGAAGCCCCTCGGCCGCCACATGTGCAGGCCGCTCCGATTGGCTACATGTCCCGAGGGGGCGTGGGCAATGGGGGCAGACAGCCAATCAGAGGCTCGTTGCTCCGTAGAGTCGCTCTCCTCCCTCCCTCCCTCCCCCAGTAGAGCGGCGGGGTCGCGCCGCTGTGAGGGGACGCGGCGCGGGCTGAGGGGGAGCAGGTGCCCGCCCCCGCCTGGGGAAGGAGGCGAGTGTGAGGGCGGCTCCCCGCGGAGCAGCGCGCGCGTCTCCGGCTCCCCGCCGCGGCCATGGAGGAGGTGCTGCCCTCGGGCTTGCTGGAGATCTGCGTGCTGGTGGGAGTCTCCGGGGAGAGGGCGAGAGACGCTGCCCAGGTAACTCCCGGGCTGGTTTGCCCGCCTGCCCCGCCGAGCTGTGCTTAGGGTCCCGATTTTATAGGGACCGTCCTGCTTTTTGGGTCTTTTTCTCATATAGGCTCCTATTTCCCCACCCCCCCAGCCTGATTTTTCACACTTGCTGTCTGGTGACCCTGGCTGTGCTGGCGGCGACAGGCTGGGGACCCCGCTTGCCCTGCGCACCAGCCCAGCCCCACACCCGGGCTGCCCCGCGGGGTGAAACCCAATTGCTGCCCGCTGGGCAATGGGTCTGAAAGCGGTGGCTGGACTGACAGACCGGTGTGTCCGGTCTAGCCGTGAAAACCGGCTTCCTTGTCGAGGCGTCTCTCATTCACTGCAATGTGGCCATCTGCTTTGTTAACTTCCTCCCCTGCCTCTGTTCAGACAGTGTAACCCCAGAGTGAACTTCAGAAAGAGTAAGCACCATTAACCATGCGTTTGTAGGCGAGAAATCTGACTCTGTTTTCTTGGCAGTTAACTGAATTTGAGCTCTCGCTTGTCCTTGTGAAATACACGGTCTTTCTCCTGCCCATCATGCTAGAGATGAAGGGAGGGTGCTTTGCCAAAGTCTGGCTGTTACTGGCTCACGACATTGCACTGGTATGTTTTGGTGCAATGGAATAACTTCAGCATGCTGCCTCAAAGATGCTTTGTGCAGCAGCATCACAACACAACTTGATGGGTGCCTACAACGTGATGTGTGGAATCCAGACAGGCCACTGTCAGGATTTGAGATGTAGAATCATAGGACTGGAAGGGACCTCGAGATCTCATCTAGTCTACTCTCCTGCACTCAAGGCAGGATTAAGTATTATCTAAACCAGGGATGGGCAAACCCCTGAGGCTCCCCCAGTGCCCCAACCCCCACCCCAGCCCTGATCCCCCTCCCACCCTCCTAACACCTCGGTCCCAGCTTGGAGCACCCTCCTGCACCCAAAACCACTCATCCGCAGCCCCACCCCAGAGCCTGCACCCCCAGCTGGAGCCTGTACCCTTTCCTGCACCCCAACCACCTGCTCCAGCCCTGATCCCCCTCCTGCCCACCGAACTCTTGGCCCCAGCCCGGAGCCCCCTCCCACACTGCGAACTCCTCATTTCTGGCCCCACCTTAGAGCCCAACACCCCCCCCCACCCCCCGAACCTCAACCCCAATTTTGTGAGAGTTCATGGCCCACCATACAATTTCTATTCCCAGATGTGGCCCTCGGGCCAAAAAGTTTGCCCATCCCTGGTTTAGATAATACTTAGTCCTGCCTTGAGTGCAGGGGACTAGACTAGAAGACCTCTCGAGGTCCCTTCTAGTCCCGTGGCTTGAACTTGAAATTGTTTGTGCTCATTAATGGCATAAAAGGGTTATTGTTAAATTTGTTGCCACTTTTTATGGGGCATCTTTTGATGGTTTCAGTTTATTATTTAGCCAATATTAATGAAAGATTCAAATTTTGGAGCCTTGTTTAAGGCTAATAAACATACACTTCAAAATTAGGGACATAGTGGTGTCACAAATATTACTGCTAGATTATTTTGAATTACAGAATGTGGATATAACATGTAATTAAGAGATCTGTTTTGAAAGATTGAAGGAAAATTGGCCCAAGTGGGAACTGAACCAACTGTAGCGTTCTGCTCATCCTGTTCTGAATCCTGTCCCTCCACAGGATGTCAAAAAGGGAGGAGGGTGGGCAGGAAGGAAGCTGTATTAGGGGTAGCTCGCAGAGAAGGTATGTATTACAAATAGTAACACTGGATGCTGTTGCTATGGTAGACCTGTGATTTTTGGTTACGTTAGTAGGCAACTTAATTGGCTGAGCAGTTTTTAGACTTGCAACCTTAATTTTTGTGTGTGTTTATACTAAAGAAGAGTACATCTTAAAAAAAAGTCATTTATCCCGCTAACACTTATGCAGATGCTTAACTATTACGAGTATTAGTAGTAAAGTCAATGATGTCAGTGCGACTACTTGTGGTACTAAAGTTAAGCATGTACATAAGTGTTTGCAGGATCAGGACCCAAGTTCCATTGATTTCCCCCCCCCGTGAGATTTATGCTGTATCTACACTAGGAACACTTTACTGGTATATTATACTGGCAAAGCATTACTATTATGGAGACAGCTATACCAGCAAAACAAGTTATACTGGTGAGAGTACAACTTTGCTAGTATAGCTGCATCTACAGTAGGGACTCATACTGGCACAGCTATGTTCGTCAGGTATCATTCCTCTTCACATCCCTGACTGCCATAGCTGTGCCAGCAGAAATCGGTAACATAGACCTGTCCCTCAGCTCCTAATTCGAAAATTTTACCTGATTTTTTTTTTCATTTTGTTTAATATTTATTGGATTCCAAATGAAATATATACCAATGTGAGAAAATAGATGCTGCAGCCAAAGGCAGGTGGGCCAATGCATGTTATATGTTATCTGATCGAGGATATAGAAAACTGTCACAAATGTTGTACAGCAATAAAAGCACCAGTGTAGATCCATAATAAATTTAAAAAATCTTTTGCTTTTACTTTCAGTGACGGGATAGATTTAAATGTAGTATATATGGCAAGGAGAATTGTAACTGTTTTAATTAAATGTGATATTGGAGCTTGTAATGTCTAACTATTTGTTATGGGCACGTGTATTCAGTGCTAAACAAAACATGCAAGGTAAAAACGTGTCCTCCCATGAAAGGTTCCAATATGAGGCCTCAATCACCAAGCCAATTTCAATGATGACTGGGACATAAAAGATAGACATACAGATGACAGAGCGCACTGGAAAACCATAACTTGAGGATATGCCAATTTTTCCCATTGTTATGCTTTTTTTATATGACGTGTTTGTTTAAGAGACCAGGTGAATGAGGTGATATCTTTTATGGGACCAACTTTTGTTGGTGAAGGAGACAAGCTTTCGTGCTTGCACAGAGCTCTTCCCCAGGTTCATTTATTTAATACAATTTTATAGGCTCTCAGTGAATTTAAGTGAGGTCCTTGAATTTTCATTTATTTAATGAAAGTAGTGCAATACTTTGCACTTCTACTGATGTTGCACATTATGGGACAGTACTGTGTGTTAAAATTTTAAGTTTTGCTAGGCAAGCATGTAGTCCTGCGCATGTTTTACAAAAAGAAAATCCACTAGAAGTAGGGGGAAGTTATGGATTTCATAAGATAAAGCCACAGAAATGGATAGCAGAAGTTGAAGAGGTAGAATTCGTCCTGGTCTAGGGTCAAGTATATTTAAATTTTTCTATCTTTATATTTTATTTATAATAGAACAACTAAAAACAGCCACATTTTCTGTAATACTTATCAAAATATATAAATCTACAAAAACTTTCTCCAAAAAAACACACAAGGTTTTTTTTCTAAACAGATGTTTCAGAGAGAAATGAAATTTTGAGAAAGCAATTAACTTACCATACAGTAATTGTCTAGGAAGAACTTGCATACCCTGCCCTCTTCCCCACAAGGGTCTGTGTATCTTTGCTGAAGCACTCAGGAATCCCCATTCTGCTTTCTATTATTCATCTTTGAAGTTATGGCATTTGTTTTGCTGAAGCAAGATGCTAGCATTTCTTGGTTGTCTGGAGAGTGAACTGTTGAGCAACAAGAGGCACTTTATCTTCCCAGGGCCTGAGTATGCTATTTCCAAAACATTGTTTAGCATCTGGCAAGTAAGATAATGTGACTTTGAATAAATCGATAAAATGTTTATCTATTACATAGAATATGTTCTGGCGAAATATTGATAGTTGTAACTTTGCTGCTCGCAGGTCATCAGATCTGGCACATTGTTATTGGAATAACGTTGTCTTATATTAATGGCATGTCAATAGAAGAATGCTAATAGTTCCTTTTACTGTACTGGATTAAAATGAGCTAAGTGTCCAGTGTGGAAGCAGTGACACTGTAATAATGTAAACAGGAGTATTGTTCAGTTTATAATGTGTATTTTGGTATAAACATTTGAAAATAAACCCGTAAGTACTGTTAAAATAACATTGAAGGATGATACTCTCATAGCATGCAATAGTTCACTTCATAGAGTGTCAGTTTGGGAACTGGGCTCTGTGTCCCACTCCTGTGGAGGCAGAAACTGAGAGTATAGCAGAAGAATACACAAGGGATGATCCATTAGCTAGAGTACTAGCCCAGATTTTGGAGACCCTGGGTTCAATTATTTACACCCCCACAGCCTTTCCTGTATGACCTTGGGGAAGTTACTTGGTTGATCTGTGCCTCAATTTCCCCATTTGTAAAATGGAGTTAGGGAAGTAGTATTGTATAATACTTGTTTTGAGGCTCAATACACAAAAGATTGAGGTGCTTAGATACATGATACCTTTTGTGGTAAAAGAAGACAAGTGTGACAGATGGCAGTATCCTGGACAAACCTGATTGAATTGAGTTTAATATGTTTGGGGTCCAATGTATTAAAATGCAGTTGCTTATGTGTTGTTGTGAGATTATATGTAATTCATGTAGGAGGATGGGGTGTGCTAATGTAATTCCTCTGGTTATCAGCCCTTTGAAAACACCCCCTATAGAGGTTTGCATATACTGCTTCAAACTGGATTCTCCAGTGACCATCAGACAAAGAAAAGATTTTTAAATTTTAAACAGGCTCAGGGCTTTCTGTTATGATCCAGCAAATGAACAGGACCTCCAGTCCATGGAGGGCCCCAATCCTTAGAGAAGAGTTGGAAGGACTGACACTGACCAGAACACTTATGATCTCTGGTAAACTTATTAGCATGCATGTAGGTTTTTTATTATTATGTTTTCTCTGTAGTGCTTTTACCTTTTAAGAATAAAATGTTTGCTTAGGAAGAACTGTGTGGTAGTTGATAACTAAGGGCAATTACACTGTGTGTGGTGTCTGAGGGGAGAAGGAAGCAGGCCTATTTATGTAGACTCACTTTTGCTGAGAATAACACACTGAAGACAGGGAACGGTTCATGCTGGAGATACCAGTGTGTCTCTTCCCTTCTGACCAGGCTCTCCACCCAAGAAGGGCAACAGCTCGTAGCTGGAAGCCTGAGAATGGGTACCAATACTGACCCAATAATGGAAGACATAGATGCAGTTGCCCTGAACTGTCCTGATAAGTACTTAAGATATCCTGTGGCTGATACAGGAGCATCTGACTCCAGAGGGCACTTGATCCAGACTTCTTTAGTAGTGTGGTTACGGCAACATGAAGCTGGGGTTTGTTGCATGGATTAGATAAAACTTCTAGGATGTTATCACAGATTACTTTATTATGTTTTTGAAAAACCCTTGATGGTCTGCCAGAGGGCATCAAATGTCATTGTTGACAGGAGCTGTCACGTTTGGTTGTTAAAAGTCTAAACCTGTTTCTTCTTACGACAAAGCGTGATCAAAAGGGAAGAGAGAAAAGAATAGCAAAAGGTAGGCGAATGTAGTCAGGGCCAGATTAATCTTTTGTGGACCCAGCACCAAACATATTTGTGGGCCCCCATGTAGTCGTTATGGGCCCCTTCTGAGTGTGGGGCCGGTGTGGCGGTGCCATTGGCACCATAGTAACACCCAGTACTGAATCTCAGAGACATTTTTCATTTTGATCACACACCTCTGCAAGACTGTTTGTATTGCCATACACAGCTACCTCAGTCACCAGTTTTTCTCATTGAGCTGTACCCATGTAGGTTTACCAGTGTCCACAGTGAGCAGAACTTCCATAGTGATCAGGGGAAACTCCCCACAGATTTATCTCCTTCCTCATTCAGAAGTTTGGTAGCCACATGTCCAGTATCACTCTATTTCACCAGTCACTGTATGTGGTCCTGGCCTCAGCTCAACAAAGTTCCACAGCCAGCAGATACCTGATCCGTTCTGACAAACCCCTCCCCCAGCACCCATCCTGCCATTTGAGCAAGCCACTTGCAAACAACATTCTCCCAACCCTGCTCAGTGAGCACTTAGGCTGGTGACTTCAGGTTCCCAGGGGCTTTCTCCCTCTGCTCCCATCTACATGCTATTCCACTATGTGGTCACCACCACCACCTCTCTCCATGCTTGTTTCCCTTCTATCTTGGACATGCTCCACAACCAGCTGGTCCTATTCTCTCCCTGCAAGCCTGACCTGCTTCCTCTTTCCCTGCTCCCCCTGACATTCCCTTCCTACTGGTGACCTCTGTTCCTTGGGGTTAACTCCAGTTTTTTTTGTCTGCTCCTAGCTTAATGGCCCCTGGTAGTCACAGAGCCACATGTAGCTTCTCTGGCTACAGCCACGTGTCCAATTGCCAAAGGCCAGCCTTAGACAGCTGCAGCAACTAGCCGCAGGAGGGGTGGCAATGCCAAGGCTGAGCATTAGAGACTCTCAATCTTCAGCACTGGCTCTAGGTAGCTGCAGACTCTGTAGTTAGGTGCTTCCCTACTCCAGGGAGTCTTGGCTATCCACAGCCCCGGTGAGATGGGCTAGTGAAAGGATCTGAGTCCTCGTTCCTGTTCCCTTTACCCAGAGGCCTGCCTGACCTCAAGGGCTCCCCTTTCACTCT
This sequence comes from Mauremys mutica, assembly GCF_020497125.1. NCBI lineage: Eukaryota > Metazoa > Chordata > Testudines > Geoemydidae > Mauremys > Mauremys mutica. Next base: position 12,421,734 of record NC_059073.1, on the reverse strand, counting down.
CCTGTTTGGCAGAGTCCTTGTAACCCAGGGCCGCCCAGATGATTCAGGGGGCCTGGGGTCTTCGGTGGCAGGGGGCCCCTGCTTCGGCAGTAATTCGGCAGTGGGGGGGTCCTTCCGCTCTGGGACCTGCTGCCAAAGTGCCCCGAAGACCCGTGGCAGGGGCCCTCCACTGCCGAATTGCCACCAAAGACCCAGCACTTTGGCGGCGGATCCCGCTTTGGCGGTAATTCGGCGGCAGAGGGTCCTTCTGCCCTGGAGCGGAAGGACCTCCTGCCGCTGAAGACCCAGAGCAGAAGACGCTCCGGGGGCCCCGGCCCCGTGAGAGTTTTCTGGAGCCCCTGGAGCGAGTGAAGGACCCCACTTGCCCCCCCTCCCTCGGGCAGCCCTGTCGTAACCCCAACAAGGCTGGGCTCAGGATTCCTGGGGGGCTTGACCCCCCACCTTGTTGTGGTCACTTAGGACAGGGGCTAGGGTGTCCTCACTCTAGGGTGCTTTCTGCGCTCTGGACACTTCGTTGACCCACTAATCATTACATACAGTTCAAAGCAAATACAATTTATTAAACAGCAATCAATTAAAAAAAGAAAAGGGAAAAATGGGAAAGGTTAAAGGAAAACCTGTCACCCCACTCTGTGGCACAGGGACATCACAACCAGTGTCTCTGGAATGTAAGGGAAATTCAGTCCTACCTGGGCTGTGCTGCAGGGATGCTGCGGGTCGGACACTTGCTCTGGCGGTGGCCACACACCCTCAGGCTTTTGGTGGCAGGACTCTTCTTCCCAACATTGTCCCCACCCCGTCAGGGTTACAATCCCCGTCCAAGTCTGGCCTGCAAGGCCTCTTGGCTGAGGGTGTCTACCTGCTCTGGGCCTGCTGCCCCGGATCCCGCCTCCTAGCTGCTCACTGCACCTGGCTCTGGACTGCTCCAGCTCCGCTGCCTCAGCACTGCTGCTGCTGCTCTGCCTCCGGCTCCCTGGGATACTTATCTGGCCCCAGTTGCTGCAGCTCCCCTCCCAGCACAGGTCTGCTTACTGGGTTGCTTCTGTAACTCTGCTCCCAGCACTGACCTGCTCCCTGAGCTGCTTTTCTGGTCAGCACAGCCCTGCTCCCTAGCCCAGCTTGGGCCCCTGCTTTCTCCTTAGCTCAGCCCCCACTCTGACCCAGGCAATTCCAGCTCTCACGGAGGCCGGGACTCCCTTGTCCTCCTGACTCCTTGATTAGCTTGGCTGCCCTGTTAATCAGGCTGACCTGGAGCATTGGCCTCTCCCCTGTCAGTCTCAAGGCCCTGATTTCCCATTGACCCTTCCCCTTTCTTTTGGTACTGGGAGCTAGCCAACCAAACCACCCCCAATGAGTTTAAGTAAGGGGACAATAGTTCCATTACATATGGCTTTAAGTACCGGTGATGCCTATCACCTGCAGTAGGCCCCCCACTTCCCATGAACCCATCAGTTAGCACATAGTCGTGCAGAAGGTGCAGCCTGGATGATTTTGGAGACTGGGGCGCCAGGAGGTTTCCCATCCCTGAGCAGCAGCTCTGTAACAAGCTCACACTGCCTCCCTCTGCGGTGGGACCAGGAACCTATGAAGACAGTGGAGTTATCCCAGCGTATAACCAGTTCCACCCAAAGCCTGTTGAAATCAGTAGGAGTCTTTTCATTGTCTTTAATAGACTGTGTATAAAGTCTGGGTGAGGTTCTTTGCTTCTAGGACAGGGGTGGGCAAACTTTTTGGCCTGAGGGCAGCATCGGGTTTCAGAAATTGTATGGAGGGCTGGTTAGGGGAGGGGGTTGTGGCCCGGGCCCCACCCTCTATCCACCCCCTCCGCCCCCCCGGGACTCCAGCCCCATCCAACCCTCCCTGTTCCCTGATGGGGCCCCCCTGGGACCCCTGCCCCATCCCCCCCCCCCCCGCTCCCTGTCCCCTGACTGCCCCCGGAACCTCGGCCCAACTGCCTCCTGCTGCCCCATCCACCCCCTTCTCATTCCTGACGCGCCCCCCCGCCCCCGGGACCTCTGCCATATCCAACCACCCCTTCTCTCTGTCCCCTGACTGTCCCCGCCCCCCAGGACCCCTGCCCCATCCAACCCCTCCTCTCATTCCTGACCCCCCCCTCCCCAGGACCTCTGCCATATCCAACCCCTCCTCTCATTCCTGATGTCCCCCCTGGGGCTTCTGCCATATCCAACCATCCCTTCTCCCTGTCTGCTGACTGCCTCCCACCGCCTCATCCAACCCCCCTCCTTCCTGACTGCCCCCTGGGTCCCATGCTCCCATTCAATCTCCCTGCTCTCTGACCACCCCGCCCCCTATCCACACCCCTGCCCCCTTGAAGTCTCCTGCCCTCTATTCAACCCCACCTGCTCCCTGCCCCCTTACCGTGCTGCCTGGAGCACTGGTGGCTGGCGGCGCTACAGCCGCCCCGCCTGGCTGTAGCCAGCCACACCGTCACCACCGCACAGCATAGTGTCAGGCCAGGCTCTGCAGCTGTGCTGCTCCAGGAGCTCACAGCCCTGCAGCCCAGAGCATTGTGCCAGCAACAGAGCGAGCTGAGGCTGCGGGGGAGGGGGAACTGCAGAGGAGGGGCCAGGGGCTAACTCCGTAGTTTGCCCACCTCTGTTCTAGGAGCACAGTGCATTCTGAAACTCTGCTGCACTGGTTTACTATTGTAAACAGGAGGGTCTCACATTACCTACTGAATAATCAACACCTCCTGCAACACACAACTTTTTCTGAGAGGTCTCCCACTCCACTACTAAATGTAAACCTGCTTAGTTTACAAGGGCTGAAAATAGCAGGTCGTATGGTTACAAAAGCAAGGCACTTCTGAATTCAGTAGGAATTTTGGATGTGCACAGAACACAGGACTGGTTCCTGCATGGTTACAGAACTGCAGTAAAGTGGAACAATTTTCAGTTTGTGTGATTGGAGGATATCTAGATCCATATTGTAATACTGTCCCACTTAATGAGGAAAAGTTGAGGTGTCTTTGCTGTTTGTTGCAATCTTAGTTTCTGTGGAGAACTTGTCATCTTTTTATGTTTTTACAGGAAACAAAACTAAAAAAATGGGTAATGGTGGTTGAAAATAGCAACTCTCTTCCTAGTTAGTATTGGGAAGATGCCAACATTTGTTGCTCAATTTTATCCTACTTTTTCTACAGAAAATTAGTGGATCAGTATTTGACTTGGGAGAAATGAAGTAAGTGTGGCCAAAATTGAACTTGAGCGCTCCTGAACTTTTGAGGGTGTAAATCTGGAAGGCAGATGCTAGAGTCCCTTTCTGAATGTTAGATAAATCTGGACAGGAAAAGCCAATTTCTGCTTCCATGGCTCAGAAGTGAAAAATGAGTCACATCCTCCTACGTGCTTGGTATCTAAAGCTGCCCAAGTCCTCTAGTAGAGCTTTCCTTTCCTTACTTATCATTTTAACTTCTCCTGGTAGGGTCCACATACTTCTGACCCTTGCTAGGCTTCAGATAGAGGCACGTTGTCCATTCATTCCACGCAATTCCTTCTTTGGGGGCTGACAGCTGAAGCCACTAGCATTCCTAATCCAATCTGAGGAAGTCTTTTACTCCTTGTGCCTACATGTTCCCCTTTCACAGCATCACCCTCTTCCAGCAGCCAGCTTCCCAAGCTCTGTGCATCGGGTCTCAACAGCCCTGGCAACTTCCCCTCCCTTTCTGGTTGATAGCAGCCAAGGGGAATGCTGGGAGATGTAGTTCCTTTCCTGCTTCAGGGCCAGCTTTCCAGGCAGGGAGCTGGCCAAGGAACTACAGCTCCTGGGCTACCTTGAGCTCTCAGCTCCTAGGCTAGATCCCTGCGGGCAGAGGGTGAGAGCTGGTCTGGAACATTTTTGCCTGTCTCTGGTCTGGGCAGGAGGGATACTATGTATCAGGGCCCTGATACATTGCATCATATCCCAGGGTTGTGGGGGGAGCCTGCGGGGTTGGAAGGGGTAAGGTGTTTGCTGGAGGCTAGGCACCGCAGTAACCAGTGTGCTGCTCCACGCACTGAGAGGGGAGGAAGTGAGCGTTATAGGCCCCTTCTGAGTGTGAGCCTGGCGCTAAGGAGTCACTGGTGCCATGGTAAACCCTGTACTGAATGTAGGGTCTGTCTCTGATGCTTACAGTTCTATTGCTGGAAGGCCATGTGGCATAACCCAGTTATCCATTCTTGGAGCCTAGTTTTACTCCACTAGCCCTGAAAAATGTAAGGTAAGAACAATCTAATACAATAGACTCGATCATAAGTCGGTTTGTTTATAAGCTGACCCCCCCCCAAAATGGATAAGTAAAAATGGCAAATTTTTATGACCCATTCATAAGCCGACCCTATAATTCAGGGGTCGGCAAACTTTGGCTCCTGGGCCACCATTAGGATAAGCCGCTGGCAGGCTGAGATGGTTTGTTTACCTTGAGTGTCTGCAGGCACAGGGGTAAACCTAAGTAAACAAATTGTCATAAGAATGGCCATACTGGGTCAGACCAAAGGTCCATCCAGCCCAATATCCTGTCTACCGACAGTGGCCAATGCCAGGTGCTCCAGAGGGAGTGAACCTAACAGGTAATGATCAAGTGATCTCTCTCCTGCCGTCCATCTCCACCCTCTGACAAACAGAGACTAGGGACACCATTCCTTACCCATCCTGGCTAATAGCCATTAATGGACTTAACCTCCATGAATTTATCTATTCTCTTTTAAACTCTGTTATAGTGCTAGCCTTCACAACCTCCTCAGGAAAGGAGTTCCACAGGTTGACTGTGTGCTGTGTGAAGAAGAACTTTTTATTTGTTTTAAACCTGCTGCCCATTAATTTCATTTGGTGGTCCCTAGTTCTTATATTATGGGAACAAATAAATAACTTTTTCTTATTCACTTTCTTCACACCACTCATGATTTTATATCCCTCTATCATATCCCTTAGTCTCCTCTTTTCCAAGCTGAAAAATCCTAGCCTCTTTAATCTCTTCTCATATGGGACCCATTCCAAACCCCTAATCATTTTAGTTGCCCTTTTCTGAACTTTTTCTAATGCCAGTATATCTTTTTTGAGATGAGGAGACCACATATGTGCGCAGTATTCAAGATGAGGGCGTACCATGGATTTATATAAGAGCAATAAGATATTCTCTGTCTTATTCTCCATCCCTGTTTTAATGATTCCTAACGTCCTATTTGCTTTTTTGACTGGCACTGCACACTGCGTGGACATCTTCAGAGAACTATCCACAATGACTCCAAGATCTCTTTCCTGATTAGTTGTAGCTAAATTAGCCCCCATCATATTGTATGTATAGTTGGAGTTATTTTTTCCAATGTGCATTATTTACATTTATCCACATTAAATTTCATTTGTCATTTTGTTGCCCAATCACTTAGTTTTGTGAGTTCTTTTTGAAGTTCTTCACAGTCTGCTTTGGTCTTAACTATCTTGAGCAGTTTAGTATCATCTGCAATCTTTGCCACCTCACTGTTTTCCCCCTCTTTCCAGATCATTTATGAATAAGTTAAATAGGATTGGTCCTAGGACTGACCCTTGGGGAACACCACTAGTTACTCCTCTCCATTCTGAGAATTTACCATTTATTCCTACCCTTTGTTCCCTGTCTTTTAACCAGTTCTCAATCCATGAAAGGATCTTCTGTCTTATCCCATGACAGCTTAATTTATGTAAGAGCCTTTGGTGAGGGACCTTGTCAAAGGCTTTCTGGAAATCTAAGTACACTATGTCCACTGGATCCCCCCTTGTCCATGTGTCCCGGCATGCCAGCTGCTTACCTTGATGGGCTTGGACAGCTACTGGCGGGGAAATCTGGTGGGGGAGGGGGGAGAAGCTGGGGGTCAGGGGAATAACTCCTGTGACCACCCCCCACATGACCCCACCCCTAGCCCGTGACACCCCCCCACCCGTTCTCCCCTTCCCACCTTAGCTGGGGCAGGGCAGGGGAGGATCTCTCTGGCCTGGCCACAGCCTGCTCTGGCGGGCTGGGCTGGGTGGTGTGGATGCAGCCTGCCAGCCCCGGAGTTGCAGCTACTTCGGAGGCTGGAGGGAGAGCAGTGTGGCCAGAAGAGGAGAGACTCTGGCCCCGCCTCTTCCCTTCTTGCTCTGCTGGCTGTGCTGCCCCTCCTTGCCCCCTCTGTTTGGGGGGCAGGGGGCTGTGTCCCACCTCTTCCCCCCTCCCTATACCCGTTCATAATCCGACCCCCTTATCTGATGCTTCCCTTTTTTTACTAAAAAAAAATTCGGCTTATGAACGAGTATATATGGTATTTTCCTTTTGCATGTCTGTGACTAGCATACCTTTCACTTCAGATCATGCTGCTAGTTATCACTTTTAGCTTGTCAAAAGGAATGCAGCAAAGCATTTCAAATATAGACTTCCCTTGGCTATCTAAACTGACTCTTACTAGACAAAAAGAGAAAGATAGATAGAAAAAGGCAGAAGAGGAAACTGACACACTCAGGAGTGAGTAATAGGAAATGTAGCTTCATGTCTTAGAGTTGTGCAGGGCATAGCAGTGCAGATGGTATTGTTAACTGATTACTTTTCCCCATCTGGTCAGGTCAGAACATCTTCTCTAGTGTAAGTATGAATTATTTTGGGGATGTTCTATAGCCTGTGTTATGCAGGTGGTCAGACTAGATGATCACAATGATTCTGTCTGACTTTTTTGTGTTTAGCTAAAAGAGCCCAAACTGTGGGATGGCAAATCCTGATGTCCTGGCATGTTGTGGTGATGGTGACCACGATGGTTACTCCTTTGTGTTGCATATAAGCAAGTTGCCAAGTGCTCCTCAGAAACAGTACGTAAAAGGTGACAGTGTTGTCTGATCAGAACTTGCCAGTCAAAACAACTGTCTAATGATCTTTTTCTAGGCAGACATTTAGTAGTGGATGTGTTTTACATTAACAAAAAAAAGTCTACTAGAAGCAAGGGGAAGTTAAGGATTTCATAAGCGCAACTGTAGAGATATATATGATAGTGGAAGTCAAAATGATTGAAGTCTTCCTGGTCTGTGTAAAACACTAACAAGCTGGTTTTGAAAATCTAGTTTCTTTCATAGATACTCTGTTTACATCATTCATTCATTCAACTTTATTATGTGCTTTCTTTCAATAACAATTTTATCTCACATATTTGTGGGTTCAAATGACCTCTTTGATACTCTCACTCACTTTGAATGATACAAGATTTTAGCCGGCAGTAGAGTTCAGTACAAGAGCTTGAAGATTGTAGTAGGGGCCTTTTGTTTCATTTTTGTAAGTTTGTTACTGGAGTCAAATTCTGTAATGACTGTTGACATGAAGAGGAGTGGTGGTTGGGTTTTTTTTTTTTTTTTTTTATTGTAATGGTAAATGGATGAACCAGTTTCCCTTAGGGCTGATCTACACTACATAGTTTTACCATATCTGAACACGGTTGTGAAGAATCCATTTATTTTGCACAGTGTTGACTGTGACTTTGCACTGTCCAGGATAAATCACATCCAGCATTATATCAGCTAATTGTGATTAAACCCATAGGCCTTTAACTAATTTGAGTCTTCAGATGATATTAAAACATGGAAAAATTTGTAACATTGATTCTTGAGACCTGCCAAATGAATCCATGGACTGCACAAGTACTCCTGTTCTTTTTGCGGATACAGACTAACACGGCTGCTACTCTGAAACCTGTAGCAAAGAAGTGTCATAGCCCTGAGAACAAGTGACTTATTAGTTGACTGATAAGCGAATTTGGTAATTGTCTTGTAGAGGATTTAATACAAACTAAGATTGCTGCCACCAAAGTAACTCCTTGTTTTTCTTGTGTAACAGTTTCAGGGCTAAGGGATAATTCCTTGCTACTAAACATTTTAGTGGGAAATCATGTTTTGATAGTGATCAAATTATGAATGTCTTGTTTCTTGATTACTTCATTAGAAATTAGAGAACAACTGCCAATTAAGAGAAAAATGAAGCTTCAGACTCTTACCATGTCAGAAATATGTCAGTCACCAGCCCAATTTATTACATTAATACATTTTAAGTTAATTGCCATCCTCTGGATCTCCCAGTGGATACTTATCTAACCTTTGTCTTAGACTGTAAAGTCCTCGTGGCAGAAATAAGGTCTTTAATTGTGTTTGTAGAAGGGTGATTTTTTTTCACCCTTAATTTCTTTTTGAAATGTGCTAAGTGTACTGCAATAGCATAAGATACAGAAAAATTAGAAGGAATATATAATTTCAAAGATATTTTTGTATGTACACTCCAGTCTGGAGGAAATTGCTGGTTTGACCCACCCATTAACACAGAGGTAAGTAATTTAAAACTTTTCTTAATTCCAAAACTTTTGATTTAAAAAAAGCCTGTTTTTAAATGAAGCAATGCAGCATTGATTTACTGTTGAGCTGTTCAAAATAGTGGAAGTATGTACAGGAGGGAAAGGGCAGAATTATGCCTTCGGGAATATTTTTCATATATATATATATATATATATATACACTACGTTATGTTTGAAGTTGAAGGTAAATAGCTATAGGTCTGGTTCATCCTTCCCTTAGCCTTGAAGCAAAGATTTGAAGATTGAGACATATGTTCAGTCACAGTGAGGCCTAGCTTCCCAGTTTCCACACACCCTTAGGACCCATAAAATTTGCTCTTGCAATTTTGAGGCTGTAGAATTAATCTGTTTCTGCAGCCAAGGAGTTAGAGATGCAACTATTCAGATATGGCCTCACTGCTCAGTCATAGGCATGTAAGGGAGCAGCAGCTGCCCCCTTGCCCATCTTCTGAAATCTTCCAGGGTAAGTTGTTACAAAAAGAGAGAGCAAGAGTTTGTAGAACTATAGTATTTTTTTTTACAAAGCTACTTACCAGAAAGCATTGCAATTTGTGTCACGATCTTATAGTGTCTGGCCATGTACCTATGTAAGTCAGAGGGAAAACCTTCATGAAGGTCCATAGGTACCTTATTATACCCTTTGTGCTTAAAATGCCTCTTACCATATTTTTTTTTTTTGTGATAGTGTTGGTAGCACGCAGTTTTTAACTGTGGTATAAAATGTGTGGTAATGTAGAAGTATGGTCTTCTTTTAAAACTAGTATAAAATAAATAAAAATGTGATTTTTATGAAACAAAGGATACACTTGAGGGGATGTGGACATATTTTCTTTTTGTTCTTGTTTATCTCTGAGAAAACTGTAAGACAAATAGAACACATGAAAGGAGGAAAGTATCTTTTTGGTATGTGCTGATGTTAGTTTTGGAAGCGTCGCTTGCCAAAGAGAAATAATTGATATAGTAAGGCTTGACTCATGAATAGATTAAGATTAGGGACCTAATGCTGTGACCGTTGAAGACAAATGGAGTCTTTCCATTGACTTCAGTGGGCTTAGGATGAGGTTGTGGAAGGGAAAATGAAGAAACTGGAAAGAAGAAAAATATATTCTTGTCACATTTACAATCACTAGGGCAGAATGGAAAATATGGCTAAATACATTTAAAAAGAACAATAATAAATGTCTACTTATTTTGTTTTTAGATTGCTCAGAAAAAAGAGAGAAACTCTCCTTCCCTTGATCCAGAAGTTCTGTCAGTTTTTGTGCCTCCATTTATCAGCAAAGAGGAGATTCAAGCGACTAATATAAATAGTAGTAACTTCAATAAAACAAAACGACGTTCTTTCCGAAAAAAGAGAGAGAGACCTAAGGTTGAAAATGTGAAAAATCCAAATGGGGAACAGAAAGCACCTGATACTGAAGATATTAGTGTTCCAAAAGATATTGATCTTATTGGCTTGCCACAGCTATGCTTTCCAGGTATTATGTGGTTTTCATTTAACTGTTAGTTAAGAAATGTTTTATAAATACTTTATCTATTTGGTGACCTATAATAATAATAATAATAATAACAATACAGTCACAGATCTCTTCCCTTATTGTGGCTGTTTATGGATATTAACAAGTTAATTTTTTTATTTGTATTATCATAGTACCACAAAGCCCCACTCATGGAGCAGGACTCCATTGTGCCAGGGACTGTACAAGTACAGAACAAAGAGACGGTCCCTGCCCAAGAGAGCTTATAATCAAATTTCTTTACTTTTTCCTATATTTGATATTTTTAAGGCTGTCTTCTCACCTCACCTCTTCTCTGCCTTTAGGTTGAAGAAAATATTTTCCTTCTAAATACCAATGAATTCCCTTTCCCACTCCAATACTATATATATTAGGATGTCCCTAAAGTAGAGACCATTTCCCATAAGCCTCTTTAAAAAAAAAAAAAAAAAAAGGGGAAAAAAAAGGAAAAAGTGCATCAGCTGGACTTTGTGATATGTTTTTGGCATATCACAAATACAAAATGAGCTGTGCAGTGTTTTCATTTATTCATTGAAATTTGTGTATGGCTTAAGATCTGAAATTGTTATACAACAAGTGAATTATGTAGGTGTGCTATAATCCCTTTAAAATGAAGCATTACAATGGAAGTAAAGTAGCAACATTTGCTATAACTATAGCAATGCAAGCTGCACTATTAAAACAAACTTTTTTTCAGTAATGTATGTTTTGAAAAGTACTTGTCTTATTTGCAGGAGGACTTTACATAACTTCTGAATCAAAAGAGGATCACATTCATTTTCTGGTCTTCACAGATGTCTGTGGTAACAGAACCTATGGTGTTGTTGCACAGTATTACCAACCTGTGCAAGTATGTTTTTTTTACCTTACACTTTTAATACGACTTACTTAAATATTAGGTAATACATTTTGATAATAATACCTACTTAATTTGATGCTTCACATAAGTTATTGGATATTTGTATATTTTAATACCAATATGGAACAACTCTTACTTTAAGAGAAGTACTCCTCACTTAATACAATATTGTGCCCATATACTCAAGCACAGTTTCCATAGAATTCAGTGGGAATGGTGCTGGAGTATCTGAGAGCAAAATTTGGCCTTAAGCATATTTTTAGGTGCTTTAATGTTTGTGAGTTATATACTCCATGTTCTTGGTAGATGTTCATAGTGCAAATAACTTGCTTTTAGCAGGGGGATCTAACCTTTACAAACCGAGATATTCTTTTTTTAAAGAAGTCTAAGGGAGTTAGATGTCCAAATCTCAATGGGAGTTGGGTGTCTAACTTGCTTAGATTCTCTCAAAAATACCAACTGTAATTTCATGAGTAATATAACATTAATATGTAGCTTTCTTGTAGGATGGTTATATCTCTTCAAATGGGCAGGCCCACAGGGAATCTGTGCAGACTGCTAAAGCCTTTGGCTGCTTCATACCATTTGCTATTTGTGTCATATCCAGATATCCATATTTTAATGCCCTTAAGGACTGTCTCTCTTGGTAAGTATTACTGTTATATCATTTATGCCTGTGCTGCAAATACATTTACAAGTCAGTCCTTTATGTACGAATTGTCAAATGTTGACAATGTAGTGGGAATGTTTGAGTGACAATAAAACTGGAGTTATAAGTGATTATGGCATGAGGCAGGGGAAAAAACAAAAAATTAAAACAAAAGCCACCTGGATAAGAACAAAATAGAAATGCAGTTTTAAAGAAATTCCAGTGTTGGTGTTCTTTGAGATTTTATCTGGCTGGGCAAAATTTAATATCTGCAGGGAACTGATTTCTAACATAGATTTATCTAGTTTCTCCCTGGAAGATCTCAAACTCTACAGGTCTCTCTATTTGGGGAAAATAATTTTAAAACACTTCACTGTGAACAGAATAAGTTTCACAAAGAGCATAAGTAAACTTGTCTCTAACTGGTTAGACACACTGTGGAATAAGGTGACCTAGCCACTCTGTGAAGGAATACATGATTACTCGGATTCTGGCAAATTAGAGGAGTGAATCTTTTAGTTCCCAAATCACACTGTTTTGAAGGCTTAACAGTGAGACTAATAATCTACATTCTAAAACTTCTTAAAATACTTCAACTTTAAAGGTGGGTCAAGAGATGGGATGGAACTTGGGAAACTGTTTTGTTGACTATCGTAGCCTCAATTTATTGTGGGGGCTACTATCTCAAGTTTTCACATTTTCACCTTCAACCTGTTTAATATGTATATGCCTGTGTCTGAAGTGGATTGTAAGCTCTTTAGAGTACCTGCCCTGTCTTTTTACATTTGTACAGTGCTGAATAATCTGCGGTTGTAGGCCCTCTGTAATAATCTAAATGGAAAAAAGAGTTTCTGCTGTTGTTTTTCAACTAATGCTAAGTCTCAAAAATACCAGGAACCTATTCATGAATTTGCTGAATAGTTTTCCCCACCCCAAAAAAAGGTTGTGGAGGAATTCCCTTATAAGCTTTAAGCCAGTGGTTAGAAAACTCACCCAGGATGTGGGCCACCAGGTTCAATTAACCCCTCTGCCTGATGTGGAGAATGGGTCTGAACTTGGGTCTTCTACATTGCAAGCCAGTGTCCTAACCATTGGGTTATGTGGGATATTGTGGAACAGGGCTCTGTCAATCTCTCCTGTTGAAGCAGTTCCATTTATAAATAATTAGTCATTGAAGGAGGGACTTGAACCTGTATCTTCCATGCTCTAGGTGAATACCCTAACCACCAGGCTATATAGTCACTCACTCACTTTTCCAGGCCCAATGATTATTCATTGTCAATCATAATGCTAATTTATAGTCATTCATAAAGACAGAACATAAGAACGGCCGTACTGGGTCAGACCAATAGTCCATCTAGCCCAGTGTCCTGTCTTCCGTCATGGCCAATGCCAGGTGCTTCAGAGGAAATGAACAGATAATCATCAAGTGATCCATTCCTGTCTCGGATTCCCAGCTTCTGGCAAACGGAGGCTAGGGACACTTCAGAGCATGGTTTTGCATGTTAATAATTGTAAACCCCTCTTACTGATGCTTCAGAAGGGACAGAGCAGAGACTGGTTTCTCTAGTGGACAGTCTCCTTATAAATATGGAGCAAAGGACAAACACCCATTCTGATAAAACAGAACCTTTCAGAGACCTAGGATACGATCAGCAAAAGACTATCACTGGCCCATCTGTGCAATGAAGCAGAAGTAAAGAAAGTTTTACCCAGCTCACCTCTACCTCGATATAACGCCGTCCTCGGGAGCCAAAAAATCTTACTGCGTTACAGGTGAAATCGCGTTATATCAAACTTGATTTGATCCTCCAGAGCGCGCAGCCACCTCCCCCCCGAAGCGCTGCTTTATCGTGTTATATCTGAATTTGTGTTATATTGGGTGGTGTTATATTGGGGTAGAGGTGTATGATCAAAGATCTTGCATTCTCCTGGCTTTTAGCTCTCTGCAGTCTCCACAAGGAAAGAGAGTATTTTCAGTGGTTTGAAGATTGGCCTACTAAACCCAGGGTTGTGAGTTCAATCCTTGAGGGGGCCATTTAGGGATCTGGGGCAAAAATTTGTCTGGGGATTGGTACTGCTTTGAGCAGGGGGTTGGATTATATGATCTCTTGAGCTCCCTTCCAACCCTGATGATCTGTGATTCATGTGGGTTAAGCATTCACCTCTGTCCATTTTATCTGTGTTGAAACTGAAAGCTTAATTCTGTGTGGCAGTTTGAAGCAAAGAGCTGGGGAGCATGCTCCGTGTAGATGGAATATTAGCAATCTCTAACTACAGCCTTCAGCTTGATTTTTTTTTTTTTAGCAGTTGCAGTTGGTTACTCAGATTTGGTTATGCTTAAGTTTCATGCAGCAGCCTCTATTTCCAGTGATTTCCCTAACTCCTATTGCAGAGAGCGATTTGGCTGATGGATCCATGTGGCTGCAGATCCACCATCCAGGCTCCTCCCATTCCCCAAGAATGCTAGACCAGCAAAAATCCCCACAAAGCATAGGTTGCAGTATACAAAGAATGCAGACTCTCTTGTGGGCCTTCTGTTGTTATAGAGCAGTGATACTTGGACTGAGGCTCGTGAGCTGCAAGTGGCTCTTTAATGGGTCTACTGCAGCCCTTTGCAGCGCGTGATATCAAAATACTGTGTGATTTAATTATTAATCAATTAGGATGCTATTACTATGTTCTTAACCAATTGTAGTTGATATAGTAATAACACTTCATCAGTCATTTTGCTATGAGAATAATATATAAATAAAAATAGTAAATGAAACAATGAAACTCTCACTATGGTGACTCTTTTGAGTAATGCTGATCACCAATTTGGCTCCTGAACCACTGAGATCTGACTGTCATTGTTATAGAGGAACAGTATTATCCTCTATCTTAAGGTCACCTAACAATTTTTTCCAACTTTATTCTTTTTTTTTAACACATTGACTTGAACAGGACTTTGAAAGTTGGAATGAGGATCGTTCTGGTGGCAAGAAGATGTCTTTTGCTGTTACTTATTCCGCTCTGAGAGCATGTGTGTGTGAAAGATTCTAGTTCTCCCGGAACGCACTGTTCACATGCTCCAGCACCTCCAGTGGACAGGATTTGGCCCTAAATGGGATTGATATTTTTATTCATACATGATATCTCTGAGGTTTTTTTTTATCTTTTTGGGCATTCAGCTCAAGTTCCTAACATAAGTCAAAGGGAAGCCAATAGTAGAAGTTACAACTTGTTCTTGTCCCAGTTATTTTTTTTAAATCTGAGACATGTTCATATTTTGTAATTGGAGACATTAAATCCTGGTGGGTACCTTGAGTCACATTACTGACATGGAAATTTCCATCAGAACAATCAAGATCTTTATGTTCTGTACCATTAATCTTACTTTTATAAATACTTGTTGCATTACAAATGGGCAGTGCTGGTGATTCTAGTGCCAGAACTAACTGAAAGGGAGACAGGGGACTGCGTGACTCTGTCTCCAAGGCAAACAACTGAGAATCCAGACCATTACAAAACATTGTTGCTGTTGGATTAATCTACAGGAGTATAGCTCTTTTCAAGAAGTTAAGGGTTTCAGTGAACAAGTATTTCCATTCCAGTGTGGTTGTATGCTATCCGTGTCCTGACACACACCAATAATAATACTTACCTCTAATATAACACTTTTCATCAGTAGATCTCAAGTGCGTTACAAAAATCAGTATCATTATCTTCATTTTACAGCTGGTGAAACTGAGGCACAGAGAAGCAGGAATAGAATCCAGGTTTCGTGAGGCCTAGTCTAGTACGCTTATCCCTAGGCCACAAGTTCTCCTACTTTCTAGCTAAACTGAAAAAAAGCATCTTTTAGTTGGTGGTAACCACCCATTTCTGAGTGATTCCCCTTCTTGGATGGATGAACATATTCTCTCTCTCTCTCTCTCTCTCTCTCTCTCTGTCTCTCCCTCAACATGTCCCCAAGTCTGCTCTACAGAAGGTTGAGACATTTGTGAGCCAGCCCAAAGATGCTGTTAGAAGGCCTTCCTTTCTGAAAAATTTCTAAAGTAAATCATGCTCAGTTAATTGTGTTAGAGAACCTGTACACTCCTTTGTAATCTCTTTGCTTGAAGTATATATTTTGTTCCCACAGCTCATTGCCGTTGGGCAGGCTTTTCCGAGGCATCACTATCAAATACTATAGTAGTACAGACACTCCCTGGGTTACGCAAACCTGATTTACGCGAATCCAGACTTACGGAAAAAGTTCTATAAGCTTTTTTTTTAGCGTAATTGTCGAGTATATGTTCCCGATTTACGCAAAGTTCGACTTATGCAAGGCTTGGAATGCTTGCGTAAGTCGGGGAGCGTTTGTACATAAATAGGCACAGTTCTGTTTAAAGTTGTCTGTTCCTTTCCTTTTGTACATTTTTCCTTTTCGTTGATGCAAATGTCAGGATTTAACTTGACTAATTGTGACATATGATTTATTGGGCGTCCTAAGATACTGTTTATGCCTCAGAACACTGACCGGCCTTCTCGTTGTGCTGGTAATGTCTGTTGCATAGCCTAGTAGGCATATACTAGTGAAAGACTGAAGGAGCTCAGTCTGTTCAGTTTAACAAAGAGATGGTTAAGGAGTGACTTGATCACAGTCTATAAGTAGCTGTATCCTTCTCTTCCCTGAAAGCTGGCAAGTGCTCATGTTTTGCTTGTGCATCTGATATTCTTAAGGATGATGAAGATCCTGGGGAGGTCCTAGTGGCGGTGTTGGGTAGGTGGGAATCTTCAGTCCACCTATCTGCAGCAGCATTATACTTCTAGAAAGAATGACAGTTGGCTGTGCCTCCATCTGAATATGCACTGTATAACTATGGTAGGGTACCTTGGTAGCTTCCAGGAATAACTCTGGCCTAAACGATGCAATAGGCAAGTTGGATCCACGAGCAGCTTTACTTCAAAGTAATCTAGCAAAATACAGTGACAGTGCAACAGAATAAAACTGCTACCTACTGTAGCAACTGTGACAAGATGATAATAGGTGGCAGCTAGTGGTTGTGACTTAATCGCTACTCACTGCAACAGACTTAAGTTAAAAAACAAACACACCCATTAAAAGCAGCAAAGAATCCTGTGGCACCTTATAGACTAACAGACGTTTTGCAGCATGAGCTTTCGTGGGTGAATGCCCACTCTTGCATCCAACGAAGTGGGCATTCACCCACGAAAGCTCATGCTGCAAAACGTCTGTTAGTCTATAAGGTGCCACAGGATTCTTTGCTGCTTTTACAGAACCAGACTAACATGGCTACCTCTCTGATACTTGACACCCATTAAATGTCCACAAGAACATTCACCATCAGCACCTCCAGAGTGCCTGCTCCCTTGTAGTTTTAAAATCCCAGACACTTTACGATTGTGGGTATGATGAACAGGAGTTCAAAGGTGGCACTAGGTATCTCTGTGGAATTAGAGGCAGTCCAGATAATAGGGAGTGAGACACTTTTATATAGAGCAGGTTAAAATTGATACAGTGGTAGCTGGTAATAATCCCAGTTATAAAACAGCCATAAACTCTAAACAGGCAATTTCATTTTTGTACAAGCTCCCTGGTCGTCTTCTTGAGTAGCCTGCGACGACATGCTGTCTCTAGCATAAGGACTTTCATACCACGCCACCCAGGGGACTGACAAGGTCTCCCAAAATATGGAGCATAGTCTCCCGGATATTCACACTTGCCTGTGGCACAACTCAGGTTCTGCCAGTACAGCCAGCGATTCTGGATGCAGCTTTCAGTAGCTGGCTACGAGAGAGAGTAAATGAGCTAGCAAGCCTGCAGGTACAGTGTGTCCTTAATACTGGTCATGTGGTTTCAGCTGGGATGTCTGGGCAACTGAGTCTTCCAAATCTCTGGATCTAAATACAGGCAACTGCTACTAGTTCCTATGCTGCTGGATGTCTAAACCTGGTAAGGTAGCACAGCTGGCTCCCCTCCCTTCTCATGAAATTCTGGACACACTTTTTCAGGCCATGATCTTTTTTTTTTCTCAGCTTCCTCTCTCTTCCAGCTACCCAGTTTCCCAGCCTATCAATACTGTAGGATTCTGTAGGATCTCCTGACTTTCCACTTCTGCCCAGATACAGGATTGCAGTGATAAGTTCAAAGTGTCCCAGAAGATGCCAAATGCTGCATCGTAGGATTTGTAGTCCTTACAGTGCCTAGCCGCTACAATTCAATTGGAAGTAGTTGTAGTTTTTTGGAACCAATGCACAGTACAAAGAAGCCTAATCTAAACACCTCTGGTAAGGTCCAGAAGCCCCCATAATGGAAGGAACCTACATACCTATATGGGGAACAGAAGTTTGATCAGAGGAGACTCTCCAATGTAATATACCTTGCTATGAAAAGATCCAGTGACTGTAACTTGAAACTAGACAAACTCAGATTAAAAATGAGGTGCAAATTTTTAACCATGAGGGTAATTAACCATGGGAACAATTTACCAAGGATTGTGATGAATTTTCCATCACTGAAATTTTTAAAATCCAGATTGGATGTTTTTCTAAAAGATGTGCTCTAGTAAGTTCAAATGGGAATATATTTAGGGAAGTCCTATGACCTGTATTATACACGTGGTCACTGTGGTCCCTTCTGGCTTTTTAACCTCTGAACCATTATTTTTTTCAGAATTAATTTTTCTCTACTAGAACACTGAACACTTTTTGCTGGACCATAGCTCTGCTTGGAGGATTGTGGAAAGCTTTTCAATCTTTATAACTGAGCACCTTTTGTATGACTTAATTGGGGTACAATTTTACTTCTGCTCAAAATACCAGAAAGCTGAAAATCAGTTCTCCCTGCCCAAATTTTCAGATGTGTGGAAGACAGAGGACACTCCTCCTGGTTGAAATTCTACACCATTAGGGTGTTCTGCTATAGGTCACAGTGACAGACTAGGATAGCTGCAGGTATTCTGTTCTGAGGACAGCTTTATTGCTATGTGGCTCTCTGAAACTGTTGCCTTGGTTTATTTTAATTTTTCTGTTACCTATGCTGGAGAAGCAAGAAGTTTAGGTTAAGGTTTTCAGAAGTGACCAGTGATTTGGAGAGTATTAATTTTTGGATACTCTACTTGCAGTTCCTTAAAGGGTCCCAATTTTCAGCGTATGGATCTTAAAGGGGCCCAGTTTTCAGTGTGTGGGTGCTCAGCACTTTCTGAAAATCAGGCCCCTCTGATGTGTCTCAAGTTGACCACCCAAAAATTGAGGCCCCCCCCCAAATCACTAGTGACTTTGGTCTTAGTGGCTGAATCAGGTTCTAGTGTTCATTAGTTACACTTAGACACCCAAAGCATTCCTGTTGAATTTTCTGGTGGGAAAGGCAGCAGACAACTCGAGTTTTGCTTAGGATAGGGTAGGTAGATCAAATAATGGAAAAAGGAAGAGGTCTGTGGCAAGTGAGGTATTGGGAACTGTACCTTAAGTTGCGTAGTTCTGGGGACAGGAAGTCTGGGCAGGGGTGCTGCAGAAGCCCATATTCTATTATGCAGAGGTAGTTGGAACTGGTCACTATTGAATAAAGTATCTCTTTCAGGTACATTGGGCCAGAGTGATTCCTCAAAACTCCAGCAAGGGAGAGAGCACTGCATTGTTTAGCCAGTATAGTGGTCTGCAGTGCTGTACAAGAGACCTGGATTTGATATCTTTTCCCAGGATCTTGTTCCCTGAGCTTCAGGGTCTGGGAGTTCTACAGAAGCAGTGCATGCAGTGTGTTGTAGGAGGAAGCACCTTTTGTTGCTCAAAACCATCCTCCCCTAGGTTAACTAAGAAGCAGTGGTGACTAGTTCTAAAGAATCAAGCTTAGGCTAGTCTACACTGGCAATTTTAAAGTGCTGCTGTGGCTGTGCTTTAACGTGGCTTGTGTAGTCATGTCAGAGCACTGGGAGAGAGCTCTCCCAGCGCTCTAAAAAACCCACCTCCATGAGGGGCGTAGCTAGCCCCCAGCGCTGGTGCACTGTCTACACAGGCACTTTACAGTGCTGAAACTTGCTGTGCTCAGGGGTGTGTTTTTTCACACCCCTGAGTGAGAAAGTTGCAGCACTGTCAAGTGCCAGTGTAGACAAGGCCTTAGGCTTGCTTGGCCGAAGGGATGGGGCCAGAAAGTGGGATTGGAGGTTGAGGTGAGGAGAAGGTTGGGGGGAGGGATAGCTCAGTGGTTTGAGCACTGGCCTGCTAAACCCAGGGTTGTGAGTTCAATCCTTGAGGGGGCCATTTAGGGAACTGGGGTAAAAATCTGGGGATTGGACTAGATGACCTTCTGAGGGCCCTTCCAACCCTATTAGTCTATGATTCTAAGAGATGGCAAAATCATGGGGGAAAAGATTGGATCACCGTGGCTTTGATAGGGAAGAGTTGTCATCATCTGAAAGGAGGGGCCAAACTAGGAGTGAATTTTGAAACTATTGGCCAGATAATCTTTACAGATTTCTGTTCAGGAGAGGACATTGGTCTAACTTTTCAAAAGCGACTAGTAATTTTGGGTAACTTACTTTTAAGTGGCAGACTTGAGATACCTTGAAGAGGTATGAGTTTCAGAAAACATGGAACCCCACCTTCTGGAAGTCAGGCCTCTCTGTGGTGTTTCAAGTTGGACAACCAAAAATGTACCCAAAATTACTAGTCACTTTTGAAAAATTAGATGGTTGTATATGACTGCTGAATGGCTGGCTCAGTGCTAAGAAAGGTAAAGTCTGATTATATCTTGTGTTTTAGACTGTCATTACATAACCTTGTAGTTTGTCAGAAAGGACTTCCAGCACTGAAAGTAGAACCTCTCTAAGATGTGACTCCTCCGGTTATTGGTTGGAATAAACTTTTACGTATTTGTCCTTGTCTTCTAGTGGCTGATCAGGAGCCACATTTTCTGATTGTGGGGAACAGTTGGTGGTCTCCAGTTTGTTGTTGTGCTCTGTGGAGCTCTGTTTCTTTGCTAGGCAATGTGCAAACATAGGGAAAGAAATGGTCACTTCCACTTGGAGCTTAAATCCCAATTACTATTGCACTGAAAATATGATAATATTGTGATATGAATTGGAGCTGACAAGTGTCTGAACTTATTTTCACAGGCAAACATAATAGCATATTTATGTACAAAAAATGAACCAAAGCATTTTTAAAAAATAACCAAATTCTGATAATGTAATTTAACATTGAAAATTTATATGCACAAAAGTCAGGAAATTCAAAGTTCTAACTTCTTATAGTTATTAATTTTTTTTTTACAATGCATGCACCTTGAATCACACATTTTAATGGTAATTTATTGCATTACTCTACATTTGTGCAATGATACTTTTTAGTAAATTAAACTTTGGAGTTTGACGTGCATTTAATTTCTCAATTGTAATGCTGCAGTAGTAACTCTTTTTGGCTTGTGTATTTTTAATTTATAACTGAATAGTGCGTGTAAACCTGCAAGAAACAGGCTAAATTCCAATAATCTCTAGCCTTCTGTGGTTTTGAAATGACTAAGAAGTTAAACTCCCGAAATAGAAACACTTGACAGACTTGCACACATGAAGAATAAATAAAGTTGTGTGTGAAAGATATGAAAGAGCAGCTTCATATACAGCAGCAATGTTAAAATCAATTGGAGCCTCTAAATTATCTAATAAACCAGAGGTTAAATAGTTGTAGTAATATTTTTATCCATACCAACAATTTTTTGAGTTTTAAGGTATCAAGGAAGAGTTTATTTTTTAGCCTCTTTGCATATTACTTTTTAAAAAAATATTTGGCATACTTTAATTTCAGCTTACTGGTACATCTGAGACCTCTCAAGGATTTAGACGTTGATGATCGTATAAAAGAATTTGCAGCAAAATTATCTTTAATACCCACTCCTCCACCAGGAACACTCCACTTGGTAATTAGTGAAGCTCAATTTCATAATTATTTTAACATTACCTGCTATAAAATACTAAGTATGTTGTTTGTGTAAAATGGGGCATATTCTGTAACACCAGTTTTAATGCCAGTGTGATGCCACTGAAGTCAGTACCTGTGCTCTTACCCTGTTTTCTAATGGACACATGGTCCACCAAAGAGGTGGGGAGAAGGTGGGGCCATAGCTCTGCCCTTTCTGCACAGCAGATAGGGTAGTGAGGAGAGGAAGGGTTGTTGAGTGGTTAGAGTGCTAGTCTAGTACTTGGGAGATGTGGTTTCAGTTCCCTGCTCTGCCACAGATGTTTTGTGTGACCTTGTGCAAGTCACTTAGCTTCAATTCCCCATTTGCAAAATGAGGACAATACTTCCCTATGTTACAAGGGTGTTGGGAGAATAAATACATTAAAGATACTACAGTAATGGGGACTATATATAGGTGCATTGTAAAAAGGAGTGTATTCTCCCTGTGTGCTCCTGGGAGCTTCAAGGAGCTGCTTTTGGAATGGTGCAGCTCTCCACAGTTCCTTCTGTGGGTTGTGTCTAAATGGCATGATTCAGCTCTTCATTATTAACTTTATTTATATCAAATCAATTATTATAAGCTGGTCTACATTTTAAGTTGTAATCAGCAAGCGGTGAAATTACAAATTATGTTTTGGTAAAGTTTCTCAGTTAGAATTGGAGAAAAAATATTAGATAATAAAGCAGATGAATCCAGACATATTGCTCTGATAAAGGCAGAGGTAGCCTAGAAAGACAGAATGCAGTTAGACTAAACTTACAATAGACCTAATTGACAAGAGTCCCTTAAAGATGATGTTTTTATTATGATTACATCAAAATACATTTTATAATTTTGTAAAAAAAGGTATTTCATTTCCTCTATTTTAATATCTGTTTCAGTATCTAAAATCTCTTACTAGACTGAAAAGAAACACACAATGCTTTATAAATCTTTATTGAGATAGTTATTATTGAGTTTAATACTTCTAGTACTGCAATTATCTTTTGTATATAAAGCTAAATTTTAGAATCTGTGCTTATCTCTCTCTCTCTCTCTCTCTCTCTCTCAAATAATTCTTTCAGATAACTGTAATATTTTATTTTAGAATTGGGATTTAAAATTTCTATGGGACCATTTCTTCATTAAAAATTAATTGAAAAACATGTGTTACTACAGATATTTAATATGAAACCACTTCAAATAGTCTTTCCATCACGGGAGGATCCAGACAGCCCAATTATTGACTTGGATCTTCATCTTCCATTACTATGTTTCAAACCAGAACAGGTGCTACAGGTAATAAAGCAAACAAACAAAAAACTTTAAAGGTTCTGTAAAGTGTCACATTTTTTTGCTTGTTACCTTGATTCCTTTGTTGTCTGTTCCCAGAAAAAAATCTGCAAGATGGAGTTCAGGTTGAGAGTACATATCAGTAATTTAGGGTTAAATAAATTAGAGAGATGTAATTATCCCCAAATCATGCACTTGTAAACAAAGGAAATTCAGAGCTAAGGTTAAAGTTAAAAGAATTCCTAACACATTAAAAATATATGGAAATGCCCATTTAGGGCACTCAAATAATTTAGCTTCGTGTAGTAACACCATGCAATAAATACGTTTCTGATTAAGGCATTTGTGTGTTTTGAGGTCCAGATTAAAAAAAAATCAATTTAATCTAATCTAAAGACACATTAGCTTGATTATTCTTTTTTCTTCATGCTCTAACACCAGGTGCTAAATTTCTTAAAGGACCAATTGTTAAAACTCCTAAACTAAACAGATTTACTTGAAAACTCCCATAAAATTCATTCCATACTAAAACAGTAAGTGCTGTAATTTTGGGGGAGGATACACTGTTTTTATCATACATAGCAGAGAATTCAATCTGTTTTAAATGTAAAACTCTGCCAACCATAACAGTGGAGCCACAACAGGTGCCACCATTATGTGTCTAATGTAATTAATGAAGAAAGGCAAGACAATGTCCTGCGAGCAGCCCCTCTTATTTTCTTAATACATCACCATTGTCCCCCTCAGCTGCTTCCTCTTTTGAACTGAAGGGCTGACTGGATCCTTGTTTCATCTGTGCCTTTGGTGTGTTCCTAGTGTGCATCTAATCCAGCTCAGTTCTGAAAATAGGTAGTGTTGGCTTATTTTTTTTAGCCGTGCCCACTATCTGACGTATTTGTCTGCATGCATTTGGTGCACAACCAGCCTTCCCATTTGAATATCTTGTGCGTGATCACCTCCTCCTAGTGCATCTGAATACACGTGCATTTGGGTAATTGTGCCCATACAAGCTTAACAATTTGTGGCCCTTTTCTCTAAAATGTATGTGGTCCATTTGTGTGTTTCATCAGTGTCTGGTTTGGCTTTTTATCCCTTAATTTTGATGCTATAAAGGCCTCTTACATTGTAGTCTTGTGGCTAGAGCCAGTGGACTGATAACCAGGACGCCTGAGGAGAAATCCTGGTTCCACTGAAGTAATGGCAAAACTCTCATTGACTTCACTGGGGCCAGTATTTCACCCCGGTTTTTATTCCTAACGCTCCAGCTGTGTAAGAATCCTTTAACTTGTATTTGCCTCAGTTTATCAATGTGTAAAATGTGTATTACTGTAACATTGATCTCCCTGAAGGTGAACCTCAGTTTGTAAATGGTAAAGTGCTTGGAGATGCTTTCAATAGAATTTGCTCTACATAACAAATATTACTACTAATATTAGTTATTTTCATTATTGTTTCCAGATTATAACTTGCATCTTAACAGAGCAGAGGATTGTTTTCTTTTCTTCTGACTGGGCCCTGCTAACACTCATAGCTGAATGCTTCATGTTGTACCTTCATCCTATTCAATGGCAACACACTTTTGTACCTATTCTATCTCGTCAGATGCTGGATTTTGTAATGGCCCCAACGTCTTTTCTTATGGGATGTCACGTTGATCATTTTGAAGAAGTTAGCCAGGTTTGTCATAAAACATTCCCACTCTGGCTGCCCCTTTTCCCTAGGTCTGTTTAATAAGCCACCTCCCTTTCCTCAATTCAGTCCCTCTTTAAAACAAATTTTTGCCAGATTTCTTACAAAAAGATTTTTTTTTTTAACTTCAGCAGAACCATCATTTAGTTATCAAGTGATTTTTATTTCTTATAACTCTTGTCTTTCCTCTCCTTCCCCAACAAGGTCTATGATCCCTGTTTGTTATGTGATGTCAGATTTGGGTCCCAATCCTGCAAATGTATGCTCAGATGTAATTTATGCACATGAGTAGTCCCATTGAAGCCAGTGGGAATTTTCCTGTTGATAATGTTTTGCATGTATGTATGTGATTGCAGTATCAGGCCCTCACACTGTAAATTTTTCAGGGAGGGCCCATATCTTTGCTTGTTTCTTTGCGGCACCAAGCACAGCTTTGAAAATGCTTAATATTTTTGTGCAATACATGGGCCTCAAATTTCTAATTCTTTGTCATGATGGATTTCCAGATTAGCATTTTTAACACTTCAACTTTAGCAATATAAAGGTGAGTTTTTAGAATGGAGTTTCAGAATTGGATTCACAGTTTCTTCTTCTCTTTGAATTTTAATATTATTTTAACGAGTGTTTTGTGGCTTGATATATAAAGAGCATTTTCAGTGAAAAATAAAACTTCAGCTGCTCAAAGTGACACTGTCAGATGGTTTGGGCCCAAAATTTAGAGATTTACATTTGTTTGAGGGTTTGTGAGGGTATGGCTACACTACGAGGCTTTTAGTGACACGGCTGTGCTGCTACAGCCATGCTGCTAAAAGGCACGCAGTGTAGCTGCTGTTGTCCGCAGGAGAGAGCTCTCCTGCCGACAAAAAACTTCCAACCCTCCCCCCCACAAGCCGCAGTGGCTTTGTTGGCAGGAGAGCTCAGCTCCCCACTCCTCTAAGTTCCCTGTGCAGCAGCCGCCCAGCAGGCTATCAATTGCCAGGCAGTTCAGCTGTCCCTCCCGCCCCGCTCCCATGTGCAGCTCCTGCCCTCTGCCTTGGAGCTGCTCCTGGGAGCCTCCTCTTGCTGTGCAAGGGGGAGGGGAAGATGAGTGCTAATGTCAGGGTGCCCCCCCCCCTGCTCCTTTACCCCATCAGGCCATCTCCACAGAGCAGGGGGGGGGACATGACAGGGCTCAGGACCGAGGGAGCTTGCTGGCAGCAAGCTGAGACAGCAGCTGCTAATCTACTTAAAAAGGCAGTGTACTTAGGGTGGGTCAGCATACTTAAAGGGGCAATGCACGGCTGTCTCTTTCACTCACACACACTGTGTGTCTCCCTCTGCCATGCTGTCTCCCCTCCCTCCATTGGTGCTGCCTTGTAGAGTGTGAGGCTACATTAATAACAATGTGTTAACCCTTGAGGGCTCAGCCTATTACTAGTTCATCATTTAGCAGTAAGGCATTCCCTGGGAAATATCCTACCCTCTGACTCCTCCACCTCAACCAAGCTTCACATTCATCATTGCTGTCTACAGTATTAAATTGTTTAAAACTTGTACTGTGTATGTATGTGTATATATAGGTATGTGTGTGCATATATGTGTGTGTGTGTGTGTGTGTATATATATATAGTCTTTTGTCTGGCGAAAAACATTTCCCTGGAACCTAATCCCCTCATTTACATTAATTCTTATGGAGAAATTGGATTCACTTAACATCGTTTAGCTTTAAGTAGCATTTTTCAGGAACATAATTACAACGTTAAGCGAGGAGTTACTGTATTTAATCATTAACATCAAAGAGTCTTCTAGCAGCTGAGGTGTGAAAACCAAGGGAGGAGAAACTGGTTTTGTAGTTGGCAAGCTATTCACAGTCTTTGTTTAATCCTGAGCTGATGGTGTCAAATTTGCAGATGAACTGAAGCTCAGCAGTTTCTCTTTGAGGGCCTCATCCTCCCTGATTGAACTAACCTCGTTATCTCTAGCCTGCTTCTTGCTTGCTTATATATACCTGCCCCTGGAAAGTTCCACTACATGCATTCGACAAAGTGGATATTCACCCACGAAAGCTCATACTCCAAAACGTCTGTTAGTCTATAAGGTGCCACAGGACTCTTTGCTGCTTTTACAGATCCAGACTAACACGGCTACCCCTCTGATACTTGAAATCATTAACATGTTTGTTTTTAAAAAGGAAGCTGAAGATTTAATTCTAATCAACATTGATAATGGAGACATTACACATTCAAAATCATCTGTAGATGAGGTGGTCATTCCAGATGTCCCTTCACAAGCAGCAGAAATATTTATAAACAGGTAAAAAGAAACCTGAGTGGTTCGTGCTGTAAGTAGGATAAGTCCTACGGAATCCTCTTTATGACAGATTTTGTTTACGTTACATAAATAAAAATACCAGACCGGGCAATGGTAAATTGGACTTTTTGTACAGGTAGCTTTATACAGTTACAGTGCATATGTCATAAACCCAACTACTGTATCCCTTCTTTATTATCTGATCAATGTAATGCTTCTTTCCTTATGGGTACTAATGTTGGTATTCCATAATCGTGATCAGCCTATACTGGAAGAAGGATGGACTCTGGATATGGTTTAATTAGGCCACAGATTTATCATTTAGATGTCTGGGATTACCCAGCACATACAAGCATTCAGTGCGGTTAACTCCTTAATTCTTTCAATATCTACCTGAGGGCTTTCGTCAGACCCTTCCCTCCCCCCTGCCACCTTTTCCATTTTGATCCCTAGCCAACCTGCTGCTGGGACCTTAACATCCTTTTCCCCTCTACCCCCCAAATGAGGGTTAAGGTGGGCTATAAAGGAAGCGGGGAGGGGTTAGCTCAGCAGGGAGCCAGTCATAGGTGTCCTGAACCCCTCCTGTTCTGCTCCTTTAACAAACACCTCTTGCTGGTGCAGGGAGGGCTTGCCCTTTATCAAGTCCCTGCCCTTCAGGTTCCTGGGGGATGAGTCAGTGTTGCCTTGCTGACCTGTTCTGCTTCTGCAGCAGTATCTGTGCCTCTCTACGCCCCCTAGCCCTTAAAGT
Source organism: Mauremys mutica (assembly GCF_020497125.1). Taxonomy (NCBI): domain Eukaryota; kingdom Metazoa; phylum Chordata; order Testudines; family Geoemydidae; genus Mauremys; species Mauremys mutica. Next base: position 12,394,438 of record NC_059073.1, on the reverse strand, counting down.
GGTATACCCCTTCCCATGGCAAGCCAGATGATGGCCACCCCACTTAAGGTGTAATGCAGTCATTGCCAGGGCCGCCCAGAGGATTCAGGGGGCCTTGGGTCTTTGGCGGCGGGGGGGGCCCACTTCAGCAGTAATTCGGCAGCGGGGGGTCCTTCCGCTCCGGGACCTGCTGCTGAAGTGCCCTGAAGACCTGCGGCGGGCCCCCTCCCCCCACCGCCGAATTGCCGCTGAAGACCCAGCACTTCGGCGGCGGTTCTCGCTTCGGTGGTAATTCGGGTGTGGGGGGGTCCTTCTGCCCTGGAGCGGAAGGACCCCCCGCCGCCAAATTGCTGCCGAAGACCCGGAGCAGAAGAAGCTCCGGGGCCCCGGCCCCGTGAGAGGTTTCCGGGGCCCGTGGAGTGAGTGAAGGACCCTGCTCCAGGGGCCCCGAAAAACTCTTGTGGGGTCCCCTGCGGGGCCCGGGTCAAATTACCCCACTTGCCCCCCCCTCTGGGCGGCCCTGGTCATTGCTGACTTATTAGAAGGCAAATATTGCCCATACCACACAAGAATGTTTCCAGGGGGTATGTACACTAGAGATGTCCAAAGTTCCATGTTTTATTACGAGTAGGCTTCTCAAGAAATGTTACTGGCTTTATAGCAACACTTGCAATTAAAATCTTGTAATTTCTTTAGTTGAAAGTAGGGTAAGATGCAAGTTTCTCTTTAAAAAACACAAACAAAAAACCCTTGGTTTTTAAGGGATAACTCATTAATTTTCTCTTTCCTAGGGTTGAGAGCCTTCAGTTGCATTATGATCTAGAACTCTGTCACCTCAGCTCCAATACAGACTTTATTGAACTACAAATGCGCAGGAGGGCTTGGCAGCAAAAACTGAATACTGAAGTTCAGCAGATTACTTTGCAGTTAATTGTCAACATCTTCAGGTGGGTGATGATAATGATGATTGCATGCCATAAAACCCTAGTACCAGTTAACATCCACACCTACTCTATCTCTGGGAATATTCTGTTGCTATTTTTCTTTTTAGATACTGAGAAAAATCTCTAGATCTGTTGAAGGACTGCGATAAGAATTCTGTTGCTAGCTTAGTACAGTGGCCAGTGTTAAAATTTCAGCAGTTCACATATTTGGGTATAGTTTCATTATGTGATCCATAACTTTAGATGAAGAGTTCATGGTATCTCGTAATATCCTGAGAAATTAAAATTCTTGTTTTAAACTCCCTGCCATTTCATGTGAAAACATCAGGAAGAGAGAGGTGTAGCCCAAAAGTCTCAGATTTGCAGATAGTCTCAGATTTGGTTCAGTATAAATAGCATTAATAGTCACACAAGTAGTGCCAGTGTCTTCTAGACCTGCAAACGCTGCAAAGGTCATAAGAAGGAATAAAAAGATGCTTAGGGAGAAGAGATTGTATAGGCTTAGCCAGTGGACACAATGCAGAACTGATTGTTCTTATTGTTTCTGTGACCTTTTAGCTCTGTATGACTCTTCCATTGTGCACGTGAGTTCGGATGCGGTGACTGATCTTTGCAGCTCATTGATGCTTTCTATTGTGTCATGAGTCTGCTCTCCCAACCATGTGAAATTTAAAGCATAAGAACACAAACAGGAAATGAAAAGTTATTCAAGTGCTTTGTAGTCTGTGGTTATAGATGGCATCAGCCATACTGATGGCAGTCAAAGTACCAATATATTTAATTCATTTTCTCATAAGCAGATGAAAGAACAGTCAACTTGGCTTTGATTTTTCTTGTTGGTTTCAGTCACTTTCCTAAATCTTTCCCCCCCAGAAATCTATTGAAATTTGCCTTTACATTTCTGCAAAATCTCAAATTTCCCGTTAGTTCCCTGAGATCTTACTTTATTAATGCAAGGTTGTGTAGGTTTGAGCAGAAACAAATTATTTCAATGTTAGTAAAATGTACTTGTAAGGTCCTCTCCCAGATTCTCCGAGTATCTTAATCACTTGGACCAGAGTCACATTTTTCTTTTCCTCTGAGGTATTTGCCCAACTGTTCCAGCTCTACTGGTTCTGAGACCCTAACCCAATACACTAATATTCATATAGTGCCTCAGCATGCTCAGAGCATTTACTGAACATCCCATTCATGTGAGACATCCATAGGTTTGTGTGTGTTTGGAGAGGTGTCATTTCTAGTGCCCAGGTTCTACAAGAGGACAGCACAGAGAAAGAACATAGATTCTGTAAATCTAGATATACCAGTGGGAGAGCTCCATGGTTTGCTGGTGGATTTATCATGATGATATTTTAGCTTAATACAAAGGAATAAAAATACTGAAAAACAACGAGGAGTCCGGTGGCACCTTAAAGACTAAGATTTGTTTGGGCATAAGCTTTCGTGGGTAAAAAACCTACTTCTTCAGATGCATGGAGACTGCATAAATCTGTTAGTTTTTAAGGTGCCACCAGACTCCTTATTGTTTTTGTGGATAGAGACTAACATGGCTACCCTGCTAATAAAAATACTGAGGGTCTGATGATGATTCTGCAGGCTCCAGTGAGTGAGTTTGTTAAATTCAAATGATATATTTGTGACGGTTGGTAATGTAGCATATTGTGAGATAAATGGAACAGTACAGTATATCAGGGAAGCGTCAGCACATAGCTCCATCCCAGTAATAAATGTAAATTGACATGTTAAGACTAATTGAGCTCAACCCTAGGGCATTTGTTCAGTTCGAGGTAGCTGACTTTGCTGGTACTCGATTGCCACTTAGTAGATACTGACATAGTCTGGAGAAGGAAAAAATGTTTTTCTAATGAGTCTGAGGAATCTGATATGCTGCCAGTGTGAGATTTGCTGAGCTTTTACTATTGACTGCTATATACTCGAAATAAAGATTAGGTGAAATATACTTTGCTACCTGACAAGTTTAGCTCTAAAAATTACGTTGAATACTTGGCTACAAAAATGAATAGATACTTCGTCTCTCTAAATAGATATCTAGAATTAAAATCTGTTGGCAACCCCATTTGGAGAATGCTATCTTTCTTCTTTTCTTCCTTCAAACTTTCTCTTTGTTCTTTTTTCCAGCAATGTCTCTTCTGTCTTCTAAGGCTCTATCTACCAGAGTCCAGGAATGAAGGAAAGTAAATCTTTGATGAAATTTCTGTTTCCAGCTCAAGCTGTCTGGTTTTTATTTTCCTCAATAAAGTGTCTTTTATTTCTGTATGCAGAGGTTTTATACTTAAACCTACATTATTTATGGTTTGTTTTTATATCCTTTTATTAACCACCATTTTTCTAGATTCATATGAATATTTACGCTGCCATAATACAATTAAGATAATGCCATCAGTCAGTGATTTATGACTCAAGTGGAGGCAATATGGTCCCATTGACAGTACACAGAACTGGGCAGTTGAGTCTTGGGTTTTAGTCGAGCTCTGCCAGTGATTAGGTGTGTGACCTCAAGCAAGTCACTTCTTCCATCTGTGAAGCAGGCTGATGATATTTATCTGACCCTTAGATAGTACCTTGAGATCTATGGCTGAACAGACCTAGGCATTTTTAGTCCTTATGAAAAATCATAAAGAGCAGCGAACGTACTGATAACTCAGTACTCTGCAAACACTTCTAGACAAAATTGCCACACTCCATTTGCCAAGTTTGTCCGATTCTCTCACAATTGTGTGGAATTTACAGCCATGCAGAGGGCCAGACCAAAGTCTAGGCGCCATTTAAACTATATTTTAATCATATTTGAGTCTTTAAAACCCTACTTTAGTCTTGAGACTTATGTGGTACACAGGTCTTGTGAACGTCCTCAGGTATGTTGTGCCAAATTTGGTTCACCGTACCATTACCATCTTCATTCAAATCCTTCTTTAACATTCAGTTCATCCTTAATTATTAATTCATATTGAGTATCATTATATAATAACAAAACAGATCCCTTATTTCATCCACCATGTTATGCATACGTCTAGGATAAGTAACCTCATGGTTTTTTACCCACAGCCCTTGGCTCAGAGAGTAGCCCTCTTGCAGTCAATCTCTCCAATCCTGTTTCTAGAGTAGCTTGCCTTTTTGTCCTCTTCCTGGAGCACATACGTTTCTATTAACTTCTGGTTCCCAAGGGAAAGGGAATAGCCTCTGCTTCTGGCCATAATATATATGCTAAAATGTAGACGCATTTTTTTAAATTTTTTTGTTTTTGTTTGTTTAACTAGTTCTCCCTTTTTTCCTGTCTCCTTTTTTCTGAATTAAAATCTCTTTTGCTTAACATGGTTATCAGTAAAGCTGGCTTTATGGCTGGACTTAGGGGACATTGCACCTGGGTGTGCACACAAAACATCTCAAATTATCAAATACCTTGCAATGTAATGGCACAAAATAAGGCCCGATCCTGCACAGGCAGATCTTTTTGTCTGTACGGTGCCCCAAAGTGGGGTTCCTGATGGCTTCATGGATTTGTCCACACAGACAGGATTGGGGCCTAAGTAATGACATTAATAAGCAGATGGTACTGCATGGTAACTCAGATATTGAAGTTGACCCCAGTGTGTCAATGGATTTGCTGATGGAAAATGTCAGTGATAGCAGGTAGCCTGCCTTACTTCTATTGATAAGATTCTACATTTATTTTCTTTAATTCGATGATTCAAAATTGTTCAGAAAACAGAACCTGCCTTCTCATAATACAGTGTGTTTCTATTAGTACCAGTGGTTTACTACAAAAATTCATTTCTTTAAGAAATCGCCAGACTTATAACATGCTCTTTATTAACAGGGAGGTAAAGGACCATCTAAATTATGAACACAGAGTGTTTAATAGTGAAGAGTTTCTGAAAACAAGGGCACCAGGGGATCAGCCATTTTACAAAAAGGTAATTATATCCTTGGTGTATTCTAATCACCTGTTAGCTTATTATTTTATTATTATTATTACAAAACACCCCAAATGAAACTATTGAAATTTGGACTATATTTTATAAGCTATTAGTTTTCATAACACATTGACTAGAATTTAATTAATTAAAAATATACAGGCAAATATGATAGCATATTGGTCTCTGAAATTATTTTGTCTCTCTTCCTCAGGTGCAATGAAACACATTTTTTCAAAGTGAAATTTTCCTTTTGCAAATGGCCAGCATGAGACTGAAGTCACAGCTAAGGCTTCAAAATAGGACTCAAGTGAGCATAGGTCTTGTGCTCAAAAGGGGTGAATTTTTCCCTAAGTGAACCATAGGAATTTACAGTCCAGGAAAATTAATCCTTACATTCAAGGGTTTTACACACCATAATTTATATTGATGGTAAAGTCAATTTTGCAGTTAAACCTCTGGAAGATGGTTTCTCGACGGGCAGGTTATTCCATAACTGTCTACATCAGAGTTTGTTGCATGTTTCTCTGACCACTGCTGGAGACAGGATTCTGCATTAGGTAGACCCTTGATCTGACCTATTATGGCAATTCCTATTTAAGATGACAAAAGCAAAGGAATACAGGGTTTACATTATTTTTAATCTACTCCTTTTGACAGTAATGTCACTTTAAGAAGTGTTGAATGCCTGTGGGACAAAGTAGGAGAGTTTGAGGGAGTGGGAGCGTCCAAAATCCTATCTGCCATTTCAGATTCACTCCTCAGAAGGAGTAAGATTGCAAGTGCACTTATAAAATTTACAAAAGCTTAATTTGTAATGATATTGCTACTTAGACAATTGGTTCTTCAGGAGCTGCACTCTGCATCTGGCAAAGAAATCCAATCACTACCACTAATAGATTGTAATAATTAGTTTTTACCTTGACTAGATAATGAAGCTTTTTTAGTTCGCGTCTCCAAACAACAAGTAGAATATTTTTGAATGACCTATTTCTAGAAGATGCCCAAGTTTGAAGGAAATGGATCAAAACAGTAATTCATTTTACTTAAATCTGTTCTGTAGACTATACTAACATTCATGCAGATCTAATAGGACAAACTGCCAAATTTATGGTAGGATAATTTTTATTTTGCAAAGATATTTATTGTGCAAAATATGTATGGCAAACAGAGCAAGGAAAAAATGTACAAATCATGAAACAATCCACTACTATTTCTATGCAGGAATATTTCCTCAAGACAGCTTAAAATGTTTATAAAGAAATTTCAAAGCCATAAAAAAGTTGCATACGAATTATTTGTTAAAAGCACAATTTGTATAATAGTTTCTAACACTTCATTGTAAATTAAATATTAGTAAGTTAAGAACTAAAATTGACGTGTATATAATGTTTTACATCTTCAAGTTGCTTTGAGGATTTGTGCCATCTAAGTCCTCAGTTTACCAAAATAAAATAAAATGACCTTATTTTCTTAAATGCTAAATAGCCTAATGATATGTTCATTTACAACAAAATCAAATTGGACCGCATTTGATAAAGTGGCCAATAATACCAAGCATTATATTGAAAGGGCAATTGGTTCAGTTGCTGCTACCTGTTATCTTAATAAACCCAATTGTCAATATAGTATGCCATCTAGTGGGAAAATAAAGTTACAAATACATATAAATAAAAATCCCAGAATTGCTGCTTAGATGCCACTTTGACAAGTGCATTAGAAATACATTGATCTATATACAGTATTTTTAATTGGAATGGACCACCTGGTAATTTTAGTCCTGCCCCATTGCATTGTAGCAGAACTTCTTATATATGCAGTTTCTTTTTTCCTTTCTTATTTTTTAAATACATAAATATATTATTCAAATTCGCTGAAGCCCTGTGAGCATAATTCCCCCTAGCCCTTAGCCTGTGATACCTCTTCCCGGACATGGAGTTTATGCCCCAGACAAAGTAGTGGAGAATCAGTTTATTTGTTTTTCCATTTAAAGAAAGATCTTTTTCATAACTACAACCAAAGATATAGATATCATCTTGCGTTAACCTTAGCAAATTTGTAAGGAGGTCAGGTATCACAGGCATAGGTATGGTATAAAAACCTAGATGGATAGTAGGGAGCCAACATCAATGAGACTTAAACATGTGCTTAAATGCTTTGTTGAATAGGGTAGTTTGGTGCATTGGTGAACAAGATTAAGAGCCCTGTGCTAGAAGTGTTTATACTGTGTTTCTAGAAATGATACAAATTATTGGTTACATATGATGATGATGATCGATTTTCTGTCATTTGTAGTGGTAAGGGAAGAAGGGAGACCTTTTGGGAGAGTTTGGATGTGGGTGTAATATTTTTGACTTTAATATCTGATTTTTTTTTTCAGTCTTGTCTATTCTAAGGGGCAAAATTTGGGGCTTTAGATGTATTTCTAAGAGTCTCAGCGATAAGTCACCTTAGGGAGGGATAATTTAATGGTTCTCACAAGAGGGAATATTCAGTCAATGGCAGGGATATCATCCCAATTTTCTCTTCAGTTTGGCGGTAGAATTTTTTAACATGGAGCTGTGAGGAGCCTCTTCCTTCACATCATGAATTAAGTTTAAAGTTGCACAGTTAAAATAAAAAAAATTTAGAAAATATAAAATTTAGTTTGTTTTTTTCTTGTTAAATTTGTAGTTTAATATATTACTGTCTATCATTAAAATGTATACCATAAAATTATACAGGGTGTGTAAAGAGGTTGACTTGATGTTGCTGTTGGAATTTTTAAGTTTTGCTTTTCTTTACGTTTTTTTTTAAATTGTGCAATGTTAACATTGCATTCCTATAGGCTTTTGCATTTAATTCTATTAAGTCAATAAAATGGATGAAGGCTATTAATAAAAAATGTATACTTGTATATGATCAACAGTTAATATCAGTTTGCTGTTGTGTATTGCAGGTGTTAGAGACCCATATATTTCACTCGTTTCTTAAAGCTCGTCTGAACAGAAAGATGGATGCTTTTGCCCGTCTTGAAGTGAGCACTCAGTCTGAAGAAGATAGGTAAAATTTTCTCACTACAGTTTACCACAGACTTGATTTTCCTTCCATTGAAATCAATGCAAAAATGTCTTAGAATGTTAGTGATGTAGGATCATTTCCTATATATACATAAGTTCTTCAAGGAGTGTCTCTGTGGGTGCTCCACTTTAGATGTCTTGGCGCCCTGCACTTGTAATTGGAGATTTGTAGTAGCAGTGCCCACTTGGGCCGCGCACGTGCCGTAGCTGTCTCGCGCAACTCTGAGCGGTTTCATAGCGGTGCACAGCCAACCGTCCCCCAGTTCCTTTTCTACCGCCTTTGCCTTGAGTTGGAGTGACAGCAGCACCCTCTCTTACTTTAATAGTTCATAGCTGTTTACGATAGTGTTAGCTTAGTTGTAGTTATCTACCCTATCCCCTTGTCCTTTATATTTTATGTTTTACTTTATTTTTCTTCTTTAAAAAATATGTTCCCTTCCCTCTTTTATTCCTGCCTCCCCGGCAGGTACTCGGCTCTTGCCTTGAAAAAAAGAAAAGAAAGAAAAACAGGATTTATCCCTGTTTTCGCCAAAGGACTTTCTCTTTCAGGCAGGCATAGCTCACCAGGCTTTAAACGCTGCCCAACTTGCAGACTCTCCACACCAGGGTCTGATGGCCACACACAGTATGTCAACTGCCTTGGCAAGACGCACATTACCCAAAAATGTCCACACTGTTGAAAACTGACAGGAAGGACAAGGAAGGACAGGGATCTCCATTTAAAGCTCCTTATGATGGAGAAATCCCTCAGACCAGCCTCCGACCCAGAGTCCAGGACGCCTCCTGGCCAACAGTTGCCAGCGGCAGCGTCTGACAGGGGATCTGCTTCAACAACGGCTGCTAAGGAGCCTGCTCCTAGAAAGGCTATCAAAAAGTGGCCCCAAACATCCCCACACTGAGGATAACCTAAAAGAAAGTGATCTCCAAATGAAAAATCTGCCCTGGTACCAGTGGCACCGAGAGTGCCGGACCGTGAGGTACCGGGAACGTCTGGTACCGAGACTTCTCGAGAAGCTAAAGACCCTGTGTGGGCTAGCTGTAATGCAGGTGCAGGTAGAAGTCTGTTCTGAAGAAAACCTCAGCACTGAGCAGTACAATGGCGCCACCTGCTGTACCTATGTAGCACAGCTCTAAGTCATCGGCACCGACAGCTTCAACTTATAGTTTGTGGTCAGTGCATGATGCCTTCCCGGCACCGAGCTTCACGGTCCCGCAGCAATTCACGAGGCATGTGGCCCTGATAGAGGCCTCAATGCCTGAATCTCCTCTACTTAGTACCGACGGTACCCCATCTAGACCAGGACCAAGCCTGGTAACCATTCCCTGTGGGTCAGCTCCTCCTATCTCCAATGATGAGGAAGAAGAGGATGAGGCAGTAATATACACTCCTTGCCTAAACCTGGACCTTCTCATCACCAAACATCTACAGACATGTGGGGCTGGTATGAGCAACCATGGGCACCACCCCCATACCATTCCCACCCAGCTGGCCATACTGGGATCCATGGGCAATGTATAGGGCCCAAAATCTCAGGCCCCCTAACCTGCTTAGGTCCAGAGCAACACTGTCCCCTTCACCAACTATCCCAGCACCCTCAGAGACACAAGAGGAAGAGACCGAGGAGCCTGAGGACACAGCTGAAGATGACACTCTGCAGCCCACTCGCATCTCATCTTTGTCACCGGATGAAACAATAATGCCACCACCCCCCACTATGGGGGATGATTTCAGATCTTTTCAAGACCTCTTCAGAAGGGTAGCTGAACCCCTGGACATTTCGCTAGCACAACTACCAGAGACCCAGCACAAGCTCCTGGACATACTACAGGTATCCTCAGCAGCAGAGATAGCCCTGCCAATTAATGATGATATCATGGAGCCTGCAAAAATAATCTCGTAGACACCCACTACAGCCCCTCTCTCGTGTAAGAGGTCTTACAAAAAGTATTATGTGCCAGCAAAAGGAGCTGAATTTTTATTCATCCACCCTACACCAAACTCTCGTGGTGGATGCAATCAACCAAAGGGGGAAAACAACATCAGTCCAGAATGACCCCGTATGATAAGGACTGGAAAAGGCTAGACTTCACTGGATGGAAAGCCTACTCCTCCCCCACACTCCAGTTCCGCATAGCCAATTATGCGGCCCTACTGGCAAAATATGCACACAATCTGTTTGTGAAAATGTCAGAATTTGTTGAAAGTTTACCTAATGACAAAAAAGAGCAAGATAAGGCAAATGTTTCTGAAGGGTGTCTCTTCACTAGGACAGCCCTACGGGCCTCTCTTGACTCTGCAGACACGGCAGCATGGTCCAGCGCTACATCCATGGTCCTGTGCTGTGCATCCTGGCTCCACCTTTCCAGGTTCCCAAGAGAGATCCAAGCAACTGTTAAGGACTTATCCTTTGAAGGATAAAAATTATTTGCAGAGAAAACCGATGTCTCTCTACACACCTTAAAGGACTCAAGGGTGAGCTTAAAAACCCTGGGCATATACATACCTGCAAATTAAAGGAAACAGAGTAGGTTTTACAACCAGAGATTCTGGTCTACACCATACTTGCAGCCACAAAGACAGTACAACCAACAGCATAAACAAAACCAGACTAGACGTCGGCAGAACAAAGATCAATCTTCATTGTCTCAACCATCCACCTCCAGACAATCATTTTTAAAGGTGTGGTCAAGGGCACGAGACCATCGCACTCTCTGGTTCCGGAACCATCTGTCACCATGCTTCCCAGTCTGGAACACCATCATGACAGACAAATGGGTTCTAGAGATTATCCAGAAGGGCTACTCCATCCCCTTTATTTCTATCTCACCTACCCAACCCCCTTCCCCATCCCTCTTCAGGGACCCCCTCACGAGCACCTGTTATAACAGGAAATAAACCACCTCATACAATTAGGTGTCTTGGAACCCGTACCATCCCAACACAGGGAGAGGTTTTTATTTCCATTACTTTCTAACTCAGAAAGAGAATGGCGGGTGGAGACCCATTTTGGGTTTACAAAAACTCAACAAATTTGTGAGAACATGATGTTTCAAAATGATGAGACTAACCACAGTAATTCAGGTATTAGAGAAAGGAGATTAGCATCCTGGAGGTCAAGGGCTGAGAGCCATTTTCATATTACTATTCACTCATCACACAGAAGGTTCTTGAAATTCACCCTAGGGAATCAGCATTTCCAATACCAATACTATTGCTCCCAGGCCAGTTTGGGACACCGCTCCCTAGGCGACACACTCCTAAACTGGGAAGCGCCACTGATGTATGCATTTCCCCCAACTCCACTCCTAAGCCAAGTCATTCACAGGATCAGGCAGGACAAATCCAGGATGATTCTCATTGTACCCACATGGCCCAGACAAATGTGGTTCCCATACCTGCGTCAGATGGCAGTGAAACCGCCTCATACCCTTCCCTTAGTGCCTCACCTTCTATCACAAGATGCGGGATGCGTCTGTCACCCCAACTTTGCAGTACTCCACCTCAAGGCCTGGTTAATTACTCCATGGCTGATGTGGGGGTTGAGAAGGACTGTTCTGAGGAAGTGAAAGATATAGACTGAGCAGTTGAAGACTAAGCACAAAGACCCATATATCCATAAGTGGAAACAATTCTGCACTTGGTGCCAGGACAAACAGATCTGTCCACAGTCGACCCCACTACCGAGAATCCTTGACAATATACTGGGGCTTAAAAAATCAGGGCTATCCACAAGCTCGATCAGAGTTCACTTGGCTGCCATCACCTCCTTCTATGACAAGGTGGACGGAGTCACTATATTTGCTCACCTGATGATTAAACGCTTCCTTAAAGGCATAGAAAACACTTATCCCACTCTAAGAAACCCTAGACTCATGTGGGACCTCAGCCTTGTTCTGTGTGGCCTCACAGGAAAACCGTTTGAGCCCCTTGCAACTTGCTCCTTGTTGCACTTATCTATGAAGGTGGCTTTCCTCATTGCTATCATGTCCGCAAGATGGGTGGGAGAATTAGGTGCCCTAATGGTACATCCACCTTATACAACATTCTTTAAGGATAAAGAACGAGGAGTACTTTGTGACACCTTAGAAACTAACAAATTTATTTGAGCATAAGCTTTCATGGGCTAAAACCCACTTCATCGGATGCTTGCAGTGGAAAATACAGTAGGAAAATATATACACAGAGGACATGAAAATATGGGTGTTGCCATACCAACTATAACATGAGTAATCAATTAAGGTGGGCTATTAGCAGCAGCAAGAAAAAAAACTTTTGTAGTGATAATCAGGATGGCCCATTTCCAACTGTTGACAAGAAGGTGTGAGTAAAAGTAGGGGAAAAATTAGCACGGGGAAATAGGTTTTACTTTGTGTAATGACCCATCCAGTCCCAGTCTTTATTCAAGCCTAATTTAATGGTGTCCAGTTTGCAAATTAATTCCAATTCTGCAGTTTCTTGTTGGAGTCTGTTTTTGAAGGGTTTTTTTGTTGGAGTATTGTAACTTTGAGGTCTGTAATTGAATGACCAGGGAGGTTGAAGTGTTCTCCGACTGGTTTTGAATGTTATAATTCTTGACATCTGATTTGTGTCCATTTATTCTTTTGCATAGAGACTGTCCGGTTTGGCCAATGTACATGGCAGAGGGGCATTGCTGGCACATGACGGCATATATCACATTGGTAGATGTGCAGGTGAACAAGCCTCTGATAACGTGGCTGATGTGATTAGGTTCTATGATGGTGTCCCCTGAATAGATATGTGGACAGAGTTGGCAACGGGCTTTGTTGCAAGGATAGGTTCCTGGGTTAGTGTTTTTGTTGTGTGGGTCTGTGGTTGCCGGTGAGTATTTGTTTCAGGTTGGGGGGCTGTCTGTAAGCAAGGACTGGCCTGTTTTCCAAGATCTGTGAGAGTGAGGGATCGTTCTTCAGGACAGGTTGTAGATCCTTGATGTGTTGGAGAGGTTTTAGCTGGGGGCTGAAGGTGACGGCTAGTCGTGTTCTGTTACTTTCTTTGTTGAGCCTGTCCTGTAGTAGGTGACTTCTGGATACTCTTCTGGCTCTGTCAATCTGTTTCTTCACTTCAGCAGGTGGGTATTGTAGTTGTAAGAATGCTTGATAGAGCACTTGTAGGTGTTTGCCTCTGTCTGAGGGGTTGGAGCAAATGCGGTTGTATCTTAGAGCTTGGCTGTAGATAATCGATTGTGTGATATGGTCTGGTCTGGATGAAAGCTGAAGGCATGTAGGTAAGTATAGTGGTCAGTAGGTTTCTGGTATAGGGTGGTGGTTGTGACCATCGCTTATCAGCACTGTAGTGTCCAGGAGGTGGATCTCTTGTGTGGACTAGTCCAGGCTGAGGTTGATGGTGGGATGGAAATTGTTGAAATCATGGTGGAATTCCTCAAGGGCTTCTTTTCCATGGGTCCAGAAGATGGAGGTCATCAATGTAGCGCAAGTTGAGTAGGGGCGTTAGGGGACGAGATCTGAGGAAGCGTTGTTCTAAGTCAGCCATAAAAATGTTGGCATACTGTGGGACCATGTGGGTACCCATAGCAGTGCTGCTGACTTGAAGGTATACATTGTCCCCAATGTGAAATGGTCACAAAGTTCAGCCACTAGGTTTGCCGTGACATTATCGGGGATACTGTTCGTGACGGCTTGTAGTCCATCTTGGTGTCGGATGTTGGTGTAGAGGGCTTCTACATCCACAGTGGCCAGGATGGTGTTTTCTGAAAGATCACCAATGGATTGTCGTTTCCTCAGGAAGTCAGTGGTGTCTCGAAGATAGCTGGGAGTGTAGGGCCCGAGGAGAGAGTATGATTGTATCTTAAATTCATACCCAAGGTCGCCTTCCCTTTTCATTTAATTCAACCCATTTATTTACCTGTATTTTTCCTGAAGCCACATGCTTACGGGAGGGAGGCCTCACTCCACATGCTAGATGTTTTCAGAGCATTAGCTTTCTATATAAAAAGAACAAAACATTCAGAAAATCACCTAGACTATTCATTTCCATAACAGAATGCATGAGGGGCCAAACCATCTTAAAACAGAGACTATCCAAATGGGTATGTGGATGTATCCATTTGTGCTACCAAAACAACAATCTGCAACCCCAGTCCGCGCACGCGCCACCAGAGCGTTAGCAGCATCTGTGGCCTTTCTAAATAATGTACCTATCATTGACTTTTGCAAAGCAGGTACCTGGACGTCAGCCCATATTTTCACTAAACACTATGTGTTAAAACAACAATCAGCAGCAGATGCTCAGTTTGGACTTATGGTGTTATCCACCATCAATAAACCAACTCCAAAGCCCCTACCCTCCACTGAGGGGCACTGCTCAATAGTCACCTAAAGTGGAGCACCAATAGGAAGCACTCCTTGAAGAAGAGTTACCTTGCGTAGTAACTGAGGTTCTTCGAGATGGTTGTCCATGTGGGTGCTCCACTCCCCTCCCTCCTTCCCTCTGCTGTGGAGTTTCTGGCTGATTCTGTGGGGTAGAGAAGGAACTGGGGGACAGTTAGCTGTGCACTGCTATGTAACCGCTCGGAGCGGTGCAAGACTGCTACAGTGCATGCGTGGTCCAACTGGGCACTGCTACTACAGATCTCCAGTTACAAGCAAAGGGTGCCAAGACACCTAAAATGGAGCACCCAGAGGGACAACCATCTCGAAGAACCTCAGTTACTACACAAGCTGAGTAACCTTGTCTTTCTAGGTAATTGATGAGCCATCTTTATTAAATTTTTGTCACATCCTTTGCAGTAAATGTCCTGCAGTAAATTGGCGATAGTGAGAGTGCTGTGAGTTGGTAGGTGTTACTGTAATACAAAAAAGAGTAATAATAATAAATTACAATTTATCTTCATTTATGCTGCTGCATAGTATAATGTGTAAAATGTAATTAAAAATTGTTTTCTTCAGATTAAATTCAATGCTTGATAGCCCAAGAAGACTGACTGTGGAGAAAATGGCTTCTAAAAGATTTAACCCTCAATATATGATTAGTAAACGTATGGTAATAAGTATGCCTAATCTACAAGATATTAAGCCTCATGATAGTCCTGCTAGGACTTCATCACTCCGAAGATCAGAGACAGAGCGTGGTAAGGAAAAATGTATCCAACAAGTACAGTATCTTGTGATATCATGGACCAGATACTTGGGTGCTCACTCTCCTGGTGCCAATCTCTGGTCAGACTGTCAGAAAACAGGGCAGGCACACCCAAACTGGTGTTATATTCTACAATTAGATTTCACCAAACCAGCAACGAATGTGGATTCCTGGAGCACTATACTAATTTTACCATAGAGCCATAGACAGTCACCGTAGACACTGCAGCCTATAGTACCACTCTTACAAACTGGACTTTATGGTGAAAAATTATTTAAACCAAATTCACCACACATCAGGTTCTTCCAGCTTTCTGGGGCAAGTCACTTACCCAGCTCAATCAATACTTCAAGTCACACACCAAAAACAACACTGTAGCCAATCCTTTTATATCTTGACCCCTTTTTGCTGGAAAAATCCTGGTTGTGTTACATGTCAGGCAGCTTCATGGCATTCGTGCTCTGTCATCCATCCATCTGAATTGCAGATTCTAGCTTGCACCTTTTGCCAAAGTGCCATGTGAGCTATCTTCAGGGACAACATGCAGACACCTTAGTTTACAATTCCTGTGTTATTTCTAAAGAGCTAACATGTGAGCGTTTCTCAGACCCACAACATGTTTAAGATGCAAACACACAAAAATGTCATAACCCCACGCACAAGGTCTTGTACTTAATACAAGATTTATCACAATTTTGCAACAGGACCATATTAGCGTAGATGGTCACCTTCCTTTCTATACAGCATCACACTGACCATGTAAACACAGCGGAAGTCAGGAGGTGGTAACCAAACTGTGCATGAAGTAGTGACTTGCATCATCCTGAACCTTTGGCTGCTCTGTGCTGAGAATTGTGCTATCCTGCAACCACCACAGGGGACTGAACACCTACTCTAGTGTTGTCATTGTGGGGCTACTTCCTGGACCAGTTACTGTGCCCATTTATCCTTTCCCACCTAGGGCTCAGTTCAGAAATACATTTAAGCAGATGCTTAAGCTCATCTCTGTTCAGCGAAGTCAGTGGGGTTTAAACATGTACCAGAAGTAAAGCATGTGCTTAGGTGTTCTGCTGAATAGGGACGGACTACTGAATCAGGGTCTGTGCTGGCATCAAGGAGTGTGTGGTGAACAACTTTATTTCTCTCACAGGCATAATATTGCATTACTGGGAGCGCAGGTCACATTTTAGGTTATGCAGGATACGTTTTTAATTTTTTAAAAAATTCCTTGTTTGAAGATACTTGTAGGCTTTCATTCTTCACTTTTATATCGAGAATTTTACTTTTCTTTTTTAGCTGTAAAATTGTCATCTAAATCAATTAGTACATTCAAGATCCCAGAAATTCACTTTCCTCTGATGAGTCAGTGTGTTCACACCTACTATACAGATTTTATCAATCATCTCACCAGAGCTATAAATATTTTACAACATAATTCAGCATTGCTGGCAAGATATTTCTACCTTCGCGGACTTATTGGTTTGATGCAAGGAAAACTACTGGATGCGCTTTCAGACTTTCAAAATCTATATAAAACAGACATAAGAATTTTCCCTACTGATCTTGTGAGGAAGATGGTGGAAACTATGCCTCCTTCTGAACGTTCCCTAGCAGAGCGCAAACCCGAGTTGAAGAGGTTGGTTAGTCAAGTGATGGAAAAACAACGAGAAGTTACAAAAGTAGATGACCATGTGAAAAATTTTAAATTACCAAAAACACACATGCAGTTGGACGATTTTGTGAAGCGAATCCAAGAATCTGGGATTGTCAAAGATATAGACACAATACGCCGTCTATTTGATGCCTTAACAGTAGGTAAGCAGAAAATATGCTGTGTTAATTAACATCTATTTTTGTTGTATAAATATTTTTATACTTCTATTGATAAGTGATGGAAGTTGCTGTCTAGAGTCTGTTTTTTTCCTCTGGCCTTCAGGAAAATATTTTCAAATGTTTCTCAGTGCAATAAGTGTCTGTGTGTGTATTGAATCTGTGTGTGTCCATGTAGCACAGAACTTTTAAATTCACAGTAAAATGTTTTTGTAATTTTTTAAACACACAAGCATTGTTACCACAGTCTATCATTTCCATTACATTACTCAGTTATGCACGTAGACCCAAACTCACCTAAGTAATAAATGGTGCTATTCATGTGTTTAAAGTTAAGCATGTACTTAGGTATCTCACTGAATTGGGGCCTTTGTGTTACATCCTCCTCATTTTGGTTGTGAAATTTAAGTTCCACAGAAAATGAAACTCCATCTTGTTGGCAATTTTTAATTGGGATAATTGCAGAAGATCTTATTTAGTGCAGTACATTTGACTCGTTCTACACCAGGTGCTAAATGGTGTCGGTGGTGGTGTCTTCAGACCTGTTCACCATAGTCAGTGGGTGAAGATTTCAGTCTTTTTTTTGTATTAGCATTTAGTTGTCCAGTGATAGGACAGCTCTATCTTGATTTAGATTACAGATTAAAATATAGTCCTATCCTAATCCCCAGCAGATAATATGTCTGTATGATAAAACCACTAAACAGTATCGCAGACTAGCAATCTGTTCAAGAAAG
The DNA here is from genome assembly GCF_020497125.1 of Mauremys mutica. Classification (NCBI taxonomy): domain Eukaryota; kingdom Metazoa; phylum Chordata; order Testudines; family Geoemydidae; genus Mauremys; species Mauremys mutica. The sequence continues at coordinate 12,376,840 of NC_059073.1, read as the reverse complement.
GTCTGGAATTTTAATATCAAGGGCAAAATTTTTCATGAAGCTAACATTAGAGCCTGCATAAGTATCATGGATTGTAAAAGAAAAGTTCAGGATGATGTGTCCAGGATAATTTCTTTACCTCCTAAATCTGAAACATGAATTTTGTGTTCTGGTTCTCCAGGGTAATAAAGACCAAACCATTTGCAATTTGCTGTGTGTAATAACTGGAACATAATTGTCACATTTATCACATACTCTGGTCACTGGACCAAAATAGCAAGAAATTCTACATTTACTACAATCAGTAGCATATAATTTATAATTATCTGTTTGAGTTGGAATATCTGGAGTCCAAAAGCAGCCAGTTTTATGAAGCTACAGTTTAAAGTGATTTTTGGGATGTGTATGGTTTATAAGCTTTTGGTCTGCAGATTAATGATTATTATTATCAAGTCTAGTCTTATCCATTATACAGGAAATATATGATCAAGAGAATAAAGAGCTAGAAAATCCTAATGAAGAGTATCAGATTTAGCAGACGAGTAAGAATTCCTTTATGTGGGCTGCTTGGGCTTGTGGAAGTGAGAGAGGCTGTGCAGCTGTTTACTTCCTCCCTGGGGCGGGTGGGGAGAGAACCAAATGGATGGACAGAGGCCAATGGTATAAGCTAGCAGCAAAATACTTCTTCCCTCCAGGGACAAAGAGAAAGCAGGGGAGGAATTCTCACTTTGAAATGTCTCCTGGGGTTACTCGTGGCAGCTTATACACCAACCCTTGCTCAGGGCTTGGGCACAATCTAACCCATAGTATCCTCAAAATATATATTAAATTCATATAATGGCTTCAAATAATGAATAACTTTTAAAAACTTTTAAGGACACCAGAAACAAATTGACCCTGAAACATTCAAAGATTTCTACAACTACTGGAAGGAAACAGAAGCAGAGGCTCAAGAGGTTAATTTGCCACGCACTGTACTAGAGCATTTAGATACAAATGAATGTGTCTACAAGTTATCCTGCTCAGTTAAAACTAATTATGGAGTAGGAAAAATAGCAATGACGCAGAAGCGCTTGTTCCTTTTGACTGAAGGAAGGCCTGGCTATGTTGAGATCACAACTTTCAGGAATATAGAGGTGAGCATGAAGTAAGTAGTTGTTGTGATCTGTTACATGATTGTGAGCAAGAATATGCCAGACTCCATCCTGGTAGCACAGCCTCTCTCTCAAGCTGAGACGTTTCATGAATGTTATACAAGAGAGAGAACTACAATGGTAGGGAATATATCTTTAAAAAATCACTAATTCTGTCTATGGCTACAACCAAAGTTTGAGGTATTTCTCAGTGCCGATTGGCCCCGCTAGTAGTGGATCAGTGCCCAATAGGGTAGGTGCTGTACAGACCTGTAGAAAAAAGGCAGTTGCCCAAAGAGCTTATAGTCTGGATTTATGAAAAGACACACGTGTGTCTGAAAAAACAAATTGAGGCTAGGGAGTGAGAATGGATGGGGTCAACAGTAAAATGAGCACATTTTGTACAATCAGAAGTAGTCTGAGCTCACCCCCTGTTTAGCAATTTACCTAAACATAAATTGTCCTTCAAACATTTAGTTCTCATAAACGCTGATTAGAGACCCTGTCCGGGTGTTTGTGTATGTCAACACAAGAGAATTAGTTTTGGCTAGGAATGTTAGAAGTTGTCATGCTTAATGAATACTGCACCTTGTCTGTGATTGTGCTTTACTGGTTTCTTTGTTTCTCTGCATTTACAGGATGTTAAAAGTACTACTGTAGCTTTCCTTCTTCTGAGAATACCCACTCTGAGGATTAAGTCCGTGTCCAAAAAGGAAGTCTTTGAAGCTAACCTTAAGACAGAGTGTGATCTTTGGCACTTGATGGTGAAAGAGATGTGGGCTGGGAAGAAAATGGCAGATGATCACAAGGTATAAATATTACTTTGTGTGTTGAGCTATTTGTAATCACTATTTATAAATGTTTCTGTTCCTCGTGTACTTTGGAGTTCACATAAAAACTTGGAAATGAATTTTCTGCTTTTTAGCTAAGAATGAATAAAAGAGAACAGGGAGGCCTCATATGGCAAAAAAAAAAAAATGAAGATTTACTAAAACATGATTCTGTTTATTACTATAGTACATCTTGAAGTACTATAATTTAAGAAGAAATAATTTAAAATCTGGTTGTCAAAATTAAATGTGCAAAGTAAGTTTTTTGTCGCACGTCAGCCTTTTGGTTTTTTGTTTGTGACCTTTCTCCCCACACCTCTTTTTTAAAAAAACGTGTGAAATGGAGGCCTTAATAGAAAATGTTCCTCATTTTGCTTGGCACGTTATTATGAAAGGTCACATGGTGAGAGGATTTTACCATGCCCGGACATGTGGTCCTGAATCCTGTGAGTAGATGGGCTAACACGGATTCCTGCACCACAGAGACCCCACGGAGAAGGTTTATACAAACAGAATATTCATCCAGTCCAAAGACGTTGATGGTAATCTGGGAACAAATAGATCACTTATCTGTGTTGGAGAAGTAGAGAAGCTACAGGACTGAGAATGATTACATAGCACATTTAATATTTGTTGTAGTCCCGAAGAAACTGGGCATCGCAAGAGCAGTCCTGTATCTTTATTTCTGAACATCTGTTTAGGGTTTTTATCCAGAATTGAAATAAATCTCAGTTCCCCAGTAGCTGTAAAGCTAGCTAAAAAGCCTTGCAATGTAAGTTCATATTGCACTCTTATAGAAAGATGTCCATATTCTGGGCAGAAAAAAACTTGAGTCTATTATGAAGACATATGCAAAGTGGTCACTTGGTCTAAACTTTATACATTCACCACCGCACTGCAGGCCGGACCTCGTGGCTAGAGCTGATGCTGCCTTCAGCAGAAGGATCTTGTATACTGTAGTACATGAGCCACACATACTAACATGCCAAAATTCATAAATACTTTTTTTCCAAGTATTTACTCTGTCTATTTACTTGCTTTATTTTACTGCTGACAAAGGCACAGTCCTGTGCACCATTTAGCACGCAGGGGGCTGAGAATGGGAAATGTTTTACCATACCTACTGATTTTCCTTTCTTAGAAGTCTTGGACACTGGTCCAATTCCTGCCTAAAAATATGTGATGGAGCGTCATGTACCTCTTGTACATGGTAGCTTGAAGGGCTGCTACTAGCAGGTCAGGCTCTTGTGTATTAGATATAGACTGGCTGCAGATTTTCCTTTATTGAGAGAGAGAGAGGCAGGAAATGTCTTTCATAAGAGTCTTTAATGCACTTCTGGCTCTAGCTATTACCAGCTCAGGTAAAGTATGTTACACATGGCACAATCTACATTACAATACAATTTAGTATTCCATTAAGTGGGTGATGGCACCAGAAAAGTGGAAAATGGTGTATCTGGTAAGGTTGGGTTAGATTTCAAAGTTGTTTTTATATAATTTTAACAGTGGAAATCAATGTCTGTGCAACTCTGAAATTGTTCTTCTGGGATGGGTGTATTCAAGTCTATATAGGTTCCTACACCGCTCTCATTACTGTAGTATACGAGCACTTTCCAGTAGTGCCTAAAGCCACATAAACAACATCTATCCTGTATGCATGCGCGCGCGCACACACCCCTGTATGTTTGTTAGAGAAGGTTTGTGGGAGTTAATTCCACAATCTTGGGCCCGCCCCTGAGAAAGCTCTGCTCATTCAGACACGTTTGTAGAACATTACATTGTGCAAGAGGAACAAAGTTGTTGACCACAGAGTCTGTCTTGGAGCTATAGTCACTCTTTTAGCTATCCTGGCCCAGGCCACTGAAGCACTGAGTGCCTTGAACTTATTCTGTGGGACACCAGTGTAGGAAGCAGAGGATGTGATGAGCTTGTGGTAGTCAGTGTTGCAGAAGAGATGTGTTGCAGCGTTCTGCACCAGTTAGTTTTCTAAGCTCTGAAGGCTTCAAGACCAGGTATATTGCTTTGCTTGTGGCTCTCCAGCTGAGAGGTGACTAAGCTGTGAAAAACTGAAGCATGGTCATTGTTCACCAGGATGGGGTCTCTTAACCAAATGGAGATGGTAGAAAATGTTACTTTCAGATGCTGGTATGTGAGAGCTTGGACTCAGTGAGGAATCCAAGAGTACTCCTAAATTATGGTGTATACAGACCAATTGCAGGTATGTACCTTCAACCAAATGAGACTGTATGATGGCTGCCAACTTTTCAAAATGCTTCCTTCTGTCCACCAGCATCACCTCTGTCTTGCTTGGGTACAGCTTCAGCCAGCTGTTCTTGATCCATGAGCTGATCTTGCCCAAGCACTGGCCTATCATGATGATAGTGGTATGGTCATATGTGGTGAAGGATTAATGGAGCTGTGTTGAATAGGACTGGAGAGAGAATTGATCCTTGTGAGACTCCACAAATGAGGTGGCTAGTGGTGGAGTTGCACTCTCCTGTCACTACTCTTGGGTGCATCCCTCCAGGAAGGATTCTCAAACCATTTTAGCACATTATCTTGGACTCCTGCCACCCCTCTCAGGTGAGACAGCAGAATCTTATGGTCAACAATGTTGAAAGCTGCAGGGGAACGTCCAAAGGATGAGAGTGGACGTCTGTCCTCTATCCACTGATAGCAGGTGACCATTCATCAGTGCCACTAAAACAGTTTTAGATCCATGTCCTCACCTGAATCCGGATTGGGCCAGGTATAGAACAACAGCTGCAATTAAATGAGTTTGAATTTGGCCTTTTGGGTAGCTTCTCTATGAGCTTGCTCAGGAACAGAATGGTTGATGCTGGGCAGTAGTTTGCTAGAACTGATCTGGCTTAGACAGCAGATGCTGCTATAGGCGTAGGGGTGCTTCTGATAATATTGAGAGATCCCTGTTGTGAGTATAGAAGATCGGACTGTGTAAGAAAAATGATTACTAGATGAGCTAAAATCAGGTTTTTCATTTTTAGGATCCTCAATATATTCAACAAGCCCTGACCAATGTCCTCCTGATGGATGCTGTAGTTGGTGCACTGCATTCCTCCAAAACCATTTATGCTGCTTCCAAACTATCTTACTTTGACAGGATGAAAAGTGAAGGTCAGTGATATAGGCTTCAGGGGTGCACTTGCCATTATAATTAAGTCTGCTTCAACTTTTTCTAAATCCTGTGTTGCAAAGGGTTGTGTCTAAGAAGCTGAAATTTGATATACTATGCAAGTTGTTGGCCCAGATGCATTTTCTAAATTCAGATTAAAAATGTTAACACTTTAATCTCATAATCTGAATAAACGGTACAGGTTTATTCTAAAATTCATGAGTTTTATATAATTTGAGGTTTAAATTTTTACAGTTTTGTAAAGTATACAATATCTTTGTGTTTCAGTGCCCATGATGGTCCCAAAAACTACATCAGAAACACTAAAGCACAAGATTAATCCCTCAATTGGCGAGACTTTTCCACAAGCAGTAGATGTCTTGCTCTATACACCAGGTACCGTGATATAGTTCATTCTTGAAATTCATCCACTTTAAATTAAATGCAAAGCTTAAAATCACCTGCTGCTATAACTTGTGGAGGAAGTAGCCTGATGGTGCTGCTGTTATGGCGTGTTTTGTGTATCTATAAAATATTGCACACAAAAAACATGTTAAAAGAATATTAAGGTTGGAAGATCAAGTACTCAAACGTTAGGAAATGCCAAAATTAACGTTGCCTGCGAAACTTTAATTTACCCCTGTTGTGGCTATGCATAATGATATAGTCTTTAATCACATGATCACATACTACTTTTTCCATAGCATTCCTACCTGACTGAATGCACAGGATGGTGGATGGTGCTCACTTAATTGGAGCCATTCAATATTTTGTTTTATCCTCATTGTTCAATGTACAACCTTATTTACTGCACTATTTAAAACCTGCTCTGAAGACAGAATTATTAATTTCCTTATTGGGCCCTTCTATGGTGCTCATCACTAGACAATCTGAATGCTTCACAGATATTAATGATTTTACTTTCACAACATTCCTGTGAGATGAGAGGGTATTATCCCCATTTTACAGATGGTGAATAGACAGAGATATTAAGGATAAAAGTATCCACTAATTTTGGGTGCCCACTTCTCCTCAAAGCTGGGTCTTTTTTTCTTCTACTTGTTTTAAACCAGGAAGACCTTCTTTCTCAATTGTAAAAGCGGCAGAGAGTTCTGTGGCACCTTATAGACTAACAGATGTATTGGAGCATGAGCTTTTGTGGGTGAATACCCACTTTGTCGGATGCATTCCTCAATGGTGGGATTGTGGCTTTTTGGGTATCTATGAAAGTGTTCTTAAATAATTCCCATATATTGTGAGACATCCTCTCCGTGGTGTTGTAGATGGGAGGTATATAAGCCCCAGGATGATCAAGGCCTTATACCCTGTGGACTGGGGAAAGGTTACTACAGGTTAATTGGAGCACTGGGGCCAATTAAGGCCCTGTCAGAGACCTAATAAAACCTCCCTGCTTCAGTCAGACAGAGAGGGAGGGGCAGGAGAGTTGACTAGAGTTGGAGGAGTAGTGCTGTTAACTAGAAGACCACAGTACCAGGGGAAGCAGGGCCGGCTCCAGACCACAGCGCGCTAAGCGCGCGCTTGGAGCAGCATTTTGCCGGGAGGGCGGCAGGTGGCTTCGGCGGACCTTCCGCAGTCATGCCTGCAGGAGGTCCACCGGAGCCGCGGGACCAGCGGACCCTCCGCAGGCACGTCTGAAAGAGGTCCCCCGGAGCTGCAGGACCGGTGACCGGCAGCGTGCCCCCTGCGGCATGCCGCCGTGCTTGGGGCGGCCAAATTCCCAGAGCCGCCCCTGAGGGGAAGGGTACCAGCACAGAGGACCGAGGGAAACGCTACCCAAGGAGAAAGAGGGTAAGCAGCTTGCAAAGCTGAAGGGGCTGGACCCGGAGTAGGAGGCGAACTGAGTCCCTTCCCTTCCCCGCTCCTCTCCCTCCCACACTGGGGCACGAGCGGAGCCCACAACGCCCAAGAATAGGGGCAACAGGTGGCACCCTGGCCCACCACACTAAGAAAAAGCTTGGGACCCACCACATTAGCGTCGGCCATTTGCCACAAGAGCATTCACACTTTTTTCTGATTTAAATTTTCTCTCAGCTGATTTGGCTCATAATTGTTTTCAGTTTTGTGAAATTGGCCCTATTAAAGCACCAAATACATATATTATTGGTCTGGATTTTATTCTGTTTGCACATTATAAATGTGATCAAGTCATGATAATTTACCTACACTACCATTGATTTTTTTAGTATTTAGTTCCTCTTTATCTGCCATGTCTAATTATACATGGCGAGTCTAATATAGAATTCCTCTGTGTTGGCACACTTTTTGAGTTAGGAAATGGTCACCTACAATATGTAGAAATTCCCAAGATATTTTAGTACTGGCAGCATGAGACCTCCAGTATATGCCACTCAAATTGAAGTTCCCCATGATCATGCAGTTTTTCCCCCTACGCATTATAGACAGATGTGTACATGTGGTATGATTTGGTGGAATGTAGGGACACCAATTAATATCCCATCAGATCCCAGTGTCTCAAGTCAGGCCTGCAGAAAATGAGTAACACACAGTTCGTGACCACCAATGAAAAGTTTGGCTTAAATGACTTGACTAGCATCACACACAACTCTGTGGCTGAGGCAGGGATAGAAACCCATACTCTAGTGCACTATTCAGCTGCCTTAAACATGAGGCCTTTCATTCTCTCCCTGCAGTCCCCTGCCTTGTTCACTACACACCTTCCAACTTCTGCAACAAATGCAACAGAAGTTCCACAGACAACTATATAAACCTTCACTATATAAACCTTATTCATCCCCAGATCAGGTCTGTTTGTGCATTGAAGGAGGCAAGAGTCTTGTGCAGGGAAAAAATGGTATCTGATCTTATAATTAAAGATTATCATTATGCACAAGTGGGACAGCGACTGGTAACTTTAATTCTGGCATGTATTAACTGTTGAGTGCTTAATGTTGTAACCTTAGTAACATTTTAATTTAGTTTTGTGTATATATAATTTTCTAGCTTAAAAAAAAAAAAAAACTCAAAAAACCCCAAAATTCCATCATATGGCATCATATTGACACCTACGTGGGTCATCAGCAGGGTTAGGACCTTTTAGCTCCACCACCCAAATTTCTGCCACTTGAGCTAATAGAGTAACTGATAGCAGTAGTATGTTGTCATTCTCCATATGGACCAGCACTAGAGGGGGATGAGCAATATTTGGCCAATGGATTTCACAAATATTGGCTGACAGCAGAGGCATGGTAAGACTCGGGAATCTTGGGTTCCAATCCCGTCTCTGGAGCAGGGAAGTGTGTTCGAGGGCCCAGACTCTTCTGAAGCATGAATCCTTCTGCCATGTCTCCTCCAAATTGTCTCACTCCTCTCCTGTCCCCCTGGCACCTTGTCCCAGTCCCATTCTTCTCATGTAGACAGTCCCAGTCTTGACTCCTCAAGCTTCTAGTCCAATCTTCTCCTCCTCCTCCCCCCAGTCCCAGTTACCTCTTTCCAGCTCCTCTTCCAATTTGTCACTCTCTTCCCCACTGTGGCCCCAGTGGCCTCCCTCCCTGGGGTCCTAATCCAATCTCAGTATCCCACACCCACCTCCCCTCTGGCTCGCTCTCCCAGTCTCTTTGCACAGCCAGTCCCAAACTCCCCCAGCTCCTCATCCAATCTCAGGGCTTGTTTGCCCTTCCCCACAGTCTGAATAGCAGTGCAGACCAAAGTGCTGTGCTGTGCTGTGACTCCTGTGTGGGTCATATGGGTGTGAACTCAAAGTTTCCTAGTTTGTGTTAACATATTCTTGTTTGAAGAGGACAATGTTAACATGAACTAGGAACCTTTTAGTTTGCATCCACACAGGGAGTTACATCGCAGCACTTTGGTTTGCATTACTATTCGGACACCCTTAGTCACATAACCTCAGCCTTTCACCCCACCCTCTGGCTCATAGTTCCAGGCTTGGGTACCCCACCCTAATCCCATTGTCCCCCTCCACTCCCAATTCCAGTTTACCTCTCCCTACAGGTCGGCCTCTTGTCCTTTCTGTATTCAGATCAGGCATCTTCTTCCTCTAGGCTTCTTGGGCCCAGCAGAGGGGTCAGTGGGAACGCAGGAGAGCCTGTCGTCTTTTCTTCGTTCTGGTGCTGAGACCCAACACTGCCTGCAGCTGTCCACAGCTGTAATTGCAGGAAGAGTCCTGCTCAGCCCCAGGCAGGGCCTGCCCAGTCAGGACAGCATATTCATGGAATTTAACTGCTAAAATTTTAAGACTCACTGAGCATATTTTATAACTTGGCCAAATTTGGATGAATTTTCATGGGAAGTAAAAGGCACATCCTAGACTGAAAGGTGACCCCTTGCCAAATTTCAAGTTACTGCTCCAAAGCATGGAGGCGGTAGAGCTTTTCAAAGAAAAGGTCACCAGAATTTTTAAACATGGATAAAACAGATTATTTCCTTAACCTCATTCTTGGAAAGGCTGTACCATTTTGGCTGAAATTTTTCAGAAACATTCAGCCTGAGGCAAGCACCCAGCATGGCAGATTTCAGCCCAAACACGTTGGCAAACTTATGAGCAACTGAAAGAGTGTCTTGTAATAGGAAGGGTCAAGCAACCTTAATAATAGGTGGTGCAAGCAGCTCAGCATATAATAAAAAAGTACCTATCCCCCCACCTCTAAACACAGTTGCCATAAATTTAAAAATACAGCCCTCCTGAAAGTCTAAATCAACACCACCTTCTCATTCCTGATGAAAGAAACCCAGAAAACAACTCAAAGATGAATTCATACCCAGGTTATACTCCACTTTTCCCACAAATCCTAGCCTTTGTGAAGCACACAGCCCCTACAGTCTGGTTAATGGGCCTTGCAGCATGTCATGAGAGTCAGCAAACTCAGGCTATTTGAAACCAGAAGGGAGAATAAGTTCTAAAGTTAAGGGTACCCTCTGTTTTATACTGAGGGGGTTCCAGCTGGAGCTGCTTTTGCCTGCAGATGTGGCAGTCCAATGCAAGGAAAGAAGCATTCTTGCAAGTAGGTGTCTCCCAGGCCTTTTAGAGGTTTGTAGGTCAAAACATAAAATCTTACATTTTACCCAAAACCCAATAGCCGGCCGGTGTATTATCTGTTAAGTATATTGCAGTCGCACCCAGATGCCCCAGGCGGGGATCAGGGCTCATGCTAGAGCTAGGCACGTTACAAATATACAGCAAAAAGATGATCCATGCTCTGAAGAGCTTACAAGTCTGAGATGCAAAACAGGTGGACTGAATAAACAGACATGGAGGAGCACAAGATACAGTGGGATGATTATAATCAGCATGATATAAAGTGGTTGCAACTCAATAGCTACCTAATGTAGGTTCTGGGGCACTAATATCACGTTCCACCAGGAAGATATTCTGCTTAATAACGTCTCCAAATGTAGCTAAGAGTACTGTTTATTCCTCTTTCCCCCCCAATAATAGGGCACCTCGATGCAGGAGATAGAATTGAAGATGCCCGTCCAAAGTTATGGTGTGCTTTAAGTGAGGGGAAGGTGATTGTGTTTGATGCATCTACCTGGACTATTCAGCAACACTGTTTTAAAGTGGGCAGCTCTAAACTGGTGAGTGAGACTAGCCTTGTTGTTAATTATTTGTATTACCATAGTGCTTAGGAGCCCTGGTCTTGTATCAGGGACCCTACTGTGCCAGACATTGTACAAATACAGAGCAAAAAGATGGTCCTTGCCCCAAAGAGCTTACAATCAAAGTCTAAAACAAGCTACAACAGATAGATACAGATATAGATGGGAGGAGTACAAGGAAACAATGGGACAATATTGGTCAGCGTGATAGGCAGTAGTCTCAGTACACCAGCAGCCTACCAGTTAAAGGCATTATGGCAAAGGAGACTTTTAAGGAGGGTTTTGAAGGTGGATAATGAGGTAGCTTTGTGGAGGTTTAAAAAGAGCTTCTCTCAAGTGAGGGGCAGCACGAGCAAAAGCACAAATATGTTTGTTTGGATATTTAAAAAGTGGGTGATGGAGGCTGGTATTGTGGGCTGACTGGAAGTTGGGAATTAACCTCTTGAGGTCCCTTCCAACCCTGATACTCTATGATTCTATGATAGTGAATGAGAGGTGATGGGTGGGGATAGGCTGGGAAGGGGCTTGAAAGAGAAGACAAACAGCTTACGTATGAGGTGATAGAGAAGAGGGAGCCAGTGGAGGAAACAGTGAGAGGGATAACATGGTCAAAGCGACAAGCTAGGAGAATGATCGTCACAGCAGTATTCTGAATGGGGCAAGATTGCATTGTCAAGTCCAGAGAGAAGGAAGTTGAAGTAATATAGATGTGAGATATTGAGAGCCTGGATGAGAGTTTTAGCTGTGTGCATGGTTAGGAAAGGCTGTGTCTTAGAGATGTTATGCAGAAGGAGACATCAGGATTTAGACATAGCCTGGGTATGAGGACCTAGAAAGAAGTCAGAGTTGAAGAAGACACCCTGGCTACGAGCCTGTGTGACAGGCAGGTTGGCGGGCGGGAGGGAGGGAGGAGGTGTTTGCAGTGATTGAGAAAGGGGTGGGGAGGAGAAGATTAGGAGCTCTGTTTTGAATCATGTTGATCTTGAGTTGTTGGCTAGACATCCATGAGGAGATGTCAGCAAGACAGGTCAAGATTTTAGTTTGGAAAGAGGAGGACAGGTCTGGGGTAAAGAGATAAATGTGTAAATCATCAGCATAAAGTCAGTAGTTGAATTTGAGTTTCTGGATGAGATTACCCTGAGGAATGCCCACAGAAAGAGGGAGGGGGTGATGAGGAGGAGCCTCAGAAGGACACGCTGAAGGAGCATGTTGAGAGATGAGGAGAGTGTCACAGAAGCCAAGGAAGGACAAGATTTCAAGAAGAGGAGCATGGTCGATTGTGTCAAAGGTGGCTGACAGGCCAAGGAGGAGGAGGATGGCATACTAGTTCTGAGCTTTGTCTTGGAAAAGATTATCAGAGCATTTGGCAAGCAGTTTCAGTGGTGTGCAAAGGGCAGAACCCTGATTGGAGGGGGTCTAGGATGGAATTGAAGGAGAGGAACTCCAGATTATAACCAGTGCATTCAGCGAGCTTACAGATGAAAGGAAGAAGGGAGATACAGTGGGCTCGGATGGGCTTTTTAAAATAGAAGAGACTAGATCATTGCTTGTATTGTGAGGGGAAAGATCCAGAGGCTAGTGCGAGGTTAAGGAGAAGAGTAAGGGAGGGGAAGAAAGTAGGTGCAAGGGGACCAGGGGATGGGATGGTGGGAGGAGATGGCAAGTGGAGGGGTTAGAGGAGAGCAAACAAGAAACTTCTTTATCTGTAACGGAGGAGGAGGAGAAAGTTGTATGAGGGGAGAGGAAAGGCAAGTCAAGGATAGGGGGACAGTCATTTTGTCAGGTTTCTCTTGGAAGAAATTAGAGAAATCCTGTGCAGAGAGAGAAGTGGAGGCAAGAGATGAAGTGGGTTTGATTAGTGAATCAAACATGGCAAAAAGACAGCTGAGATTGCAGGCATGGTACTCAGGTAAGTTGGAGAAGTAGAGCTGTTTAACTAGAACAGTGGTTTTCAACCCAACGTCCGCAGACCCTTGGGGGGCCGCGGACTATGCCTAAGATTTCCAAAGGAGTCTGCGCCTCTATTGAAAATTTGTAGGGGTCTTCAGATGAAAAAAGGTTGAAAACCACTGAACTAGGAAGATGGGAGAAGTGAAGGAGGAGAGAACAAATGTAGAGTTGAGGAAGGCAGCCAGGTTATTGGATTTCCATCAGAGACGCTCTGCAGTGCGAGACCAGGAGCAGAGGAAACAGATGTTAAGGATAAGCCAGGGCTGAGGTATTGATGGGGTGGGAGATGGGCGAAAGAGTTGAAACTGGAGGAGAGTGAAGCTTGGAGGGAGTCAACAACTATCAGTGGAACTAAAGGAAGAGAGGGCTGAGAGCAGACAAGAAGTCATCAATGCTGCTGGGCTGCAAGACACAGAGGCTGCTTGGGGAGCTGATGGGCGATGTGGAAAGAAACCAGGCGATGGTCTGAGAGGGGGAACTCATCAATAGAGAGACTAGAGAGAGCATTGCTTGGTGAAGACCAAGTCAAGTGAACAGCCCTTGTGACTGGGAGAGTTGATCCAGAACTACTGATCAAAGGAAGAGGTGAAGGTACAGCTAAGAGGTCATGTGAGTCATCAGCATGGAACTTGAAGTCACCAAGGATGAGTGGGAGATAGCAAGGAGAGGAAGAGTGTGTCAGGAGACTGAATCGAAAGGAAGGATGATGTGAGGAGTTGGGTGGATGGTAAATGACAGCAGCGTGAAGTGGGCAAAGAAGGTGCAGATGCAGTGCTGTTCAAAAGAAAGGAAAGCCTGGGAAGGGGGAGGTGGGAGGAGCCGAAACTGGCAAGAATGGGAGCGGAGAAGCACACCACAGTCTGACCAAGGATGGTGTGTGTGAAAAGAGGAGAGGCCTCAGAAAGGACAGCTGCAGAGGCAGTGTTTGATGAAGGGATCCAGGAGCTGGAGGGAGCGAGTTATTGAGAGGTTGTGGATGGCTGAGATCTTTTGAGAGATGGGGTGGGTATTAATGTGGGAAATAAGAAGTACATTATTTCAGAACATCCTGTGTTTAAAATACTGCTGCTGCTATTTCTAGTTCAAAAATTAAATGAATGTTTCACTTCTAATTGAAGAGAGAAATACATTTCATACAAATGGAAGAGTGTCTCTTATGTAGGAAAGAAATGTGTAATACTTTGAGGTTCTGTAGTGTTTTTCATCTGAAGATCTCATAGAGTTTTACATTCTATTTTAAGCCCCCAAACACTCTTTTGAGATAGGTATCGGTAAGTATTATTAAGCCTACTTCTTTGAAGGATGAACTGAGCCATAGCGATGACATCACTTATCTTCAGTCATACAGCCTTGTAGTGACAGAGCCGAGAAAGAACTGAGGAATCTTGATTCTTGCTCTGACGTTAGCCACTAGAAAAACTCTTTGTATAACACAGTGGCTCTCAACCAGGGGTACATGTACCTCTTGGGATATGCAGAGGTCTTCCTGGGGTACATCAACTCCATCTAGTTATTTGCCTAGTTTTACAACAGGCTACATAAAAAGCGCTAGCAAAGTCGGTACAAACTAAAATTTCCTACAATGGATTGTGTATATTGTTCTATATACTATAGACTGAAATGTAAGTACAATATTTATATTCCAATTCATTTATTTTATAATTATGGTAAAAATGACAGTCAGCAATTTTTCAGTAATAGTGTGCTGTGACACTTCTGTATTTTTATGTCTGATTTTGTAAGCAAGTAGTTTTTAAGTGAGGTGAAATTTGGGGGTATACAAGACAAATCACTCTTAAAAGGGGTACAGTAGTCTGGAAAGGTTCAGAACCACTGATATAACATGTTTGTGTACTTCTTTCAAGAGTGATAGCCTTCTGTACTGAATTTTTAAAAGAAATCTTGCACTTTTTTCCCCTCTAGACTTGTATGGTAATGGTAGAGCAGAGCCAAGTATGGATCGGTTCTCAAGATGCCATTATTTACATAATCAACACCCATAGTATGTCTTGCAATAAGCAACTAAATGACCACCGCGCTCATGTTATGGACATCATTGTAGAGAACAGGAACAGTGTATCCAGGTAAATTTGATTACAAAGCTCCATTTTTTTAAATATACATACCAGCTAACGTGGGAGACATTCTTAGTACTAGAGCTTCTGAAGCTGGACAAATGTGTAATATTAGAGAGAATTTTAAACAAGATAATGTTGTTTTTTCCCCTCTAATCGCTAATCAACATCTAGACTAAATATAACCTTAAGAGAAATCATGCAATTATATGTCAGGGTCCAGATAAAACAGTCAACTACAAGATACTATATTTAACCTTCTATATAGGTAGCCCAATGTAGCTGATGTGATCAGTTTCACAATGACATCTTATTTCCAAAATAGTTCTGCTTTCCTGAGACAGAGATGAGACCAAAGGGGAGTTGCAGGCAACCAGTGATAAATTGCACACTGAAGCCTCTTAAAGATCATTCCATTTTTGCTTTGTCCACACAATAGATTCATCATACTTTTACAACCCAGTTCTGGATTTATTTGTCTTTATACAAAAGTGAACGGAAGAAGAAAAATAAGTTAAAATACATCGTATGATTCTTTTTAAAATTAATAATGCAGAAGTGCACGTGCCAAGCCTAACTTCTGCTGCCAAAGCCAGCCTCTCCCTGCCACCTGCTGTGATTCCCTTCCAGCATACTGCCCTGGCGCTTGGGGACTACTCCTGTGCTACTGTCCTGTAGACTTTAATGCACACTCCGTTGTGGCTCATTGATGTATTTTAATCTAATATTTCTACTACTCTTGGAAGTAAAGATCTCTGCTTTGACTTGGCATTAATGTTTTTGTTGTGGTGGGAGACCTATAACAGCGTTCTCTTCCTTATATGAGATCTCCGTTCTGGATTTGATTGTACACCATGCCATTTTTAATTTTGCTTTTTTTACGTCAACAGCGAAGCATATTCATGCAGTTTAGATGGGACAGTGATTGCTTGGAACATTAGCACTTTGAAAGTAAACCGTAGACTTCAACTGCCCTGCAAAGATCTTTTTTCTGTCAAACTCCATGACAACCATCTTTGGTGCTGTAAGTTCTTCATGCCTCAGATATTGGAATTTTTAAAAAAAGTTTATGCACATTATGTCACTTTAATGTAAAGAACAGTACAATTTCATGCCACTTCTTTTATTTTTGTATGATTAACCAGTTCTCTTCATCCACCCATCTCCATTCAGGCTGTTTAAATAGTATAGAGTAGTCCTATTGAGTTTGTTGGGACTATTATTGTGCTTTAAATTAAGCATTTTGCCTGATCAGGGTCTTACACATATCCTCTTGTGATAGCAAGAAGTCCCACCTAGGATAAAATTGCTGGGTTACTGCATGGGAGGATGAGAGTTGCCTCTGGATGGCCATGTCTCATCTGGATTGAACATCTGTTCAGGGATGTTGCATTCACTGCAGGATATGACATCTAGACGCATCAGTCTCACCTGAAGATGCCTGTAAATTGGCATGGGAACCCTTAAAAGAGAAGTTCTTTTAAGTCTATGGGGTCTAGTGGTAATAGTATCTGAAGTTGTGGGTCTGTATTTGAGCCACCTATTATGGCACAGGTCCAGCTTGATAGTCTCGGCAGTCACCTTTAACTGCTTCCAAGTGTTCTGCCATCCTGTTTGTAGGAGCTGAGTAGGATATGCTAAGGCTTCAGTACCAGAGTAAAAGGTCCTCAATAAGGCATCTTTTCCAAGTACAGGTTGGTTCAAGAAACCTAAGGCTTATCCACCCAGTATTGCCTTAACACTCAATACTACCATAGACCTAGGCTCCACTGTGTATCAAGTATGCACACTGAGTGACAAAAAAGCTGCTAAAGACTCTGGGTAAAATCCTGGCCTGATGTGCAGTCAGTGGTAACACTCCCATTATTTTCATTGGGGCCAGAAATCCACCCTACAACTTCTGTAGTACAGAAAATCTCTGTCTTAGGTCTATAGCAGCAAATACTTGTGCACACTGAGAACCAAATAGTGATGCTTAAATTTTTGTAAGTTTTCTTTTCCTTTTCTATTAGCACCTAGAGTACCAACAGGCATGCTTGTAATTGCAGAATAGACATAAGACTGTACACTGTGAGAAGTCCATTGGGAACAGAGTACCATATATAGTTTTCATTGTGTGTTTTAGGAAAGATACTATTGGTGACCCCACAGTTCTGCATGTACACATTTACTCCTGCCTAGCTTTCCATGGTTTTGTTGAGGGGGAAAAAAGAAGTCAGTACTTCGACTACTAACCTCGTATTTTTACTATTCAAGGTACAGGAAGTGGTATACTTGTAGCAACAACTAATGGGTCTCCTCGGCAAGAAATGAAGATTGAAGAGAATCTGAAGGATGTTTGTTTGCATTTTCTCTGTTTCCAGCTGTTTCCTGAGGTATTAAATTTTAGGCTGGTAATTTGTCTTATAGGAAGCCTCTGCTTTATAAACAGTGCTGTACAATTATTTCTTAGGATATGTTTGTGAGTACACTGGTAAGATTGGTCATATTCTTTCTGTGCTTTAGGGGGACCAAGTATGGACGTCATGTTCAGGAAGTAGTGACCTGTATATTTGGAATGCAACAGATCTCTCCAGAATGCCTCAAAAGATTCATCTTCAAGACTGTTCTGAGATTACCTGTATGATAAAAGTAAAAAGTCAGGTAGAATATATTCCGTTAATTTAATATTTTTATTTGTTGCCCGTTTCCTAGGTGTAATGCAGTTTGTGTTTACAGCACTGTCATCAGTTGAGTTGTTTTATTGTGGGCTTGCCACGCACATTGGTCTGAGACATGAGTAGCCCTGAGCTAATAGCAGCCCAACATAATTGACCATCTAGTATTCAAACATATAAGCAAGGCCAGAAGTCTCATCCATGATTAAATGTATGATGACTTTGTTAGTCACTGACCTTTTCACTAAACAGTATGAACCAAAGATTAGGTCCCCTGACATTTAATGCCTTATGCTACAATGATAAAGCGCAAGGAAAGACTAGTGGAAAAATAATAAATGCTGATTAGCTGGCCTGCGTCTGGAAGATGGTCTCTTCCTATCTAATCATCATGTGCCCACCCTAACAGGGTTAAAGGACCCGAGCAGTTCCCCTATGTCACCATCTTCTGGGCGTGTCACTCAGCCCTCTCAGTCACAATATACCAGTCACTTTCAGAGGTCTGTGGCTGCTGCAAGTGAGGGCACCATTTGGTCAGGGGCAAAGGTCATTTCCATAAATAATAGCAAAAATATTCCACAGTGAGATGGTGACAGTAACTCCAGACCCTTCTGAAATAATCCCAGCCCATCTCCCCCGAAATGTACCATCACTTCATAAAGCACCCTGTGGAGTTGGGAAGCTGCTCTGCCACTGGCGCTAGGTTGGGGAGCCAGGACCTAATGGGAAAACAGAGAA
The DNA here is from genome assembly GCF_020497125.1 of Mauremys mutica. Taxonomy (NCBI): domain Eukaryota; kingdom Metazoa; phylum Chordata; order Testudines; family Geoemydidae; genus Mauremys; species Mauremys mutica. The sequence goes on along the minus strand of NC_059073.1, from coordinate 12,358,750 downwards.
AGGTACCGTAGAAACAGAACCCCACAAGCTCTGGGATACCCAACCAGCCTGTAAATTAAAGGATTATTCAGAAACCCAGACCCCTCTTCTGCTCCATCTGCAGCGTCATCCCTCTTCCCCTCCACTCATTCATAGCCCAGTAACACTGTACATAACATTGTCCAACTCCCTTATCCAAAAATGAAAAATCAGCAAACATTCCTGAGCTTCCCATCTCCCCAGTTTGAACATTCAATACTCCTGTCTTTAAGCCTGCCAGCGATGCAGCAACTTGGCTCTTTCTGCCCTAGGATAGGACAGAGCCAATGGTAAGAGCTATAATACCCACATATCCCTGCTGTAAACACGAAACAGCATTTACTGGAGTTGCCAGGCTGGGCCAGAGTGCCTACCTGGCAACGACAGAAGATGATAGTGTTACAGCTGTCTGCTACAGGCTTACTTCTAATTCATTTACTTAAAATCAGACAATTTACTATATGATTTCCTTATTTTAGCAAGGAAGCAAAGACAAATAATTTTGCCCATTTTGTCATTCTTAAATATGCTTCTTTCTAGTTAGCAATCCTTATTAAAAATGTAATAGTGGCTATACATCCTGTATAGAAACATACAAACCATTGGCTCCAACAAGTAGTTTTGAGAGATCTTGGGTTTTACCGTTTTCAAACATGACCAGAGTACCACTGACTGTACCTTTTGGGGGCATATAAATCAACTTCTTTGTCGAAACAGCTTAGGCTGTATCTTCGAACAGAAGTGGAATGTAATGCATTAAAAATTTATTCTGCTTTTCAGATCTGGATTGGCAGCAGAGGAATATCCCAGGGCAAAACCAGGGGAAAGATCTACGTGATAGATGCTGAAAAGAAAACTGTGGAGAAGGAGTTGGTGGGCCATGCTGATACGGTGAAGGCACTGTGCTCTGCAGAGGACAGATATGTTCTTAGTGGTTCTGGAAGGGAAGAAGGGAAGATTGCTATTTGGAAGGTTGAATAGATTTAATTTTTCCAAGTGTGTGTAAATACCATTGTTGGAAAACTTACCAGTTTGGATTTTGTTACTCCAACTTCACCCTTCAGATGTCTTTAACAATGCATCAGTGTTATTTTTAATTTATTAGTATCGTTTCAGTGGTAACTACATTATTGTAGTATATAGAAACAAAAGGGAATTTCTGTTTGCACCCTGTCATGATCAGCCACGATCTGCACTCTCAGTAAGGAACTGGAAGACTGAGTAGAGAGATCACTAGATTTTTAAACCTCGGAGATTACATTTTACAAACATGGCCCATAATCTTGACCTTTCATGACAAAGTTCTTTGCTAAGGTAATTTGACTTCAGTGAAGCTGAACCAGCAGAGAGTATTGCTCAATAATTCAGTTTGAGCGAGTTCTTAAAGATACATAAGTATCATCCTACAAAATAATAATTTTGATATCTTGACAGCTGGAAATGTTTGTCTGGAAAAATATTAAATTTGACTGATTCATCATGGGTGATAGAATTACTGTAAATTCAAAGTATCTTTCTAAACTGGCAGCCCGATTAACACCAGGATGACTTTCCATTCCTGCTGTATCTGTATTTATGGGGCGTTATATAAAATGCTGACTTTCCCTAATAGCACTTGTTGTCTGCTGGTGTGCCAAGATATTTGGCTATTTCCAGTTATGGCAACTTTAAGAAGTAAGCATTCCTTTAAAAAACAAGTGTAGAATATTTGGGACCTGACAAGTTCTTAGGAATGGAACCAGAGCTGTAGTAGCTCTGTCTTTGGCAAATTTAATTTCAATATATTATATGCTTGCTAGTGGCAGCAACATTTCTTGGAGCTATGCAAACAAACCCCACCCCAATACCACTCCATTAACTGGGACTGCCCAGCTAGCTTAGCCTGTTATGACGACCCTCTGTAATTTAGATTCCCTGCACCAGACATGCAAAAAAGATTTGTGTATGTCCTTGAACCCTAGCCAATGGGGAAGTGCCTTGCAAGTCCGAAAAAAAATCTACTGTTGATCTACAATTATGGCTGATTTGGCAGAAAAAAAAATATATTTTGTCCATACTTGTCTCCCGGAGCCATAGAGGCTGACCTGTTTTGGGACTGTCCCAGGATACAGTCCTTTTGGCTGCCGGAGGATTAATACGATATTGGATACCTCCATAAAATGACTTCCAAGAGCTGCGTTTTGGGATATAGCCCATTATCTTGGAAACATCCCAGCTTCACCGAATGCTTGGCTCTCCAGTGCACTGCTTGTAGACAAATGACTGATACGGCTTAGCTGGAAGAGCAGACTGCATCCAGGGGGAGCAGCCTGGCACATAGACTTTGCTGACCGGGCAGCTAAAGAGCCGGTAATGTTTTGGAGAGGCGGGACCTCCGACAAATTTGAAAAGATTTGGTCTGACTTTTTAGAAACCTGATGGAAACAGATGTTGCTCTCCTTTCCAATCCCTGCCCCCGTCCTGCCTTTCCTTTCCCTCCCTCCCCACTCCTTTACTTCTTTGTTCTTTTTGCTTTCGTTGCTCCCTTATTTTGGGAGGGCAGAGGGGGTGACAATTGCAATAAAATATAACTAGAGAAATAAAACACAAAAAGGACTGCCATTATTTAGCTCCGAACATACCTAAGAAAATAATTCAACTTATTTTTAAGTTACATGAAGGCACCATATGCTATCACACAGAGAGTGCGAAATAATTGAAAATAAATGCCATTGTACTGTGGTCTGGTGTTCCATTTGGCTTATGCTTCCTAGTAACTTCCTTTCAGGAAATTGTGTGAGTTGGAGAACTATACATATGTGCAGAATAGTTGTGTCTATATCAACGCGGGATAAAGTAGAATATATAATTGCTATAAAATACTGTAAATAGATGGAAAAATCAGCTGCTACTTTTTTTGTTAACATATATAACCCTTAGTAGTGCAGGGCTAATAGAAATATTGTTATATAAACTATTGATAATCTCTATGTTAAGTCTTTCAGTCTGGGTATTTGATAATAGCTGAAACTCTCTTGTCATTTGTTCAGTCACTGAAAAAACGAATATGAGAAACAGAATATTCAACACTATTGCAATTCTAGCCTCTCTTTGTAACTTGTTTTTATTTCCATGTAATTCAACACACCACAAGGACCTAAATTTACACTTATGGCCAGCATCTGCTGGGTGTAGCAGAGATAAGGCTGCAAAGACGACGGCTGTGGCTTTCTGATACTAGGACTGTCTCTCTACAAGGTTCTATTCCAGGCTGAAGGCTGCTTTACTCTGCTGGCTGGCTATGATTGTTTATAACTGCTAAGCTTACCTTATCCCTGACATGCCTCCTATGCCAGGGACTAAAGCAGGTTGTGAAGGAGCTGGTTATCCTGGCTTGATCTCATCTGGGGATTCTCCCATCCCATGGAAGTTCTAAGTTGGGGGATCCAGTAGCTCCCTAGCCACTAGGCCCCAAGTTTTATATGGCCTGCTCTGTTCTATCTTTGCTTTAATACCACATCCATCAGCATGGTGTATGTGCACCAGTGTGGCCCCTGCCTCGCTTTCCCCTCACTCTAGAGAGCCGGGACCTGTGATGTCAGCAGAGACGTCTGGGCGAAGAGCTGGCAATGACGAAGTTAGCTACTGTACTGCTCAGCCATGTTACTTCATCTGGTCATCCGTTGATGACTGCCTTCGTTATCGCCCTCACAAAGCATTTCATAATTAGGTTGCCTCATCAGTGGGCTTTCAGTGCACCAGGGATGAGCTCTCATCCTGGCAGTGATGCCCTCTGTGATGTTGGGCAAGTGTTTGCCTCTGTTCCCCAAGTATAAAATGGGCAGAACAGTACAGTTCCCCTTCTGACACCAGTGTGGCCCCACTACAGAGAAGCAGCAGATGTTCTGGGCCTTGCAGTTCTGCTCTCCAGGGAAGGAGACATTAGTGACAGAGTCTGGTGTACTCCAAGTGCAACTTGCTTTATTTGCGTGCACACACACACACCCCAGTCCTGAAATTACATGGTCCAACAGCAGATGGGGCAATCCTTCTGCCACGAATCTCAGCTCAGCACCAATATGTGGTTTCCCTGGAGCAACCCTGCCTCAAGAACTGACTCTAAGCAGAGCCCCAGAGAGAGTGCAGACTCTCCTGCTGCTTGCACAGTTCCCATAAAGCTTCCTCTACACCCAACTTTGCATAACTCAAAACTAACACCACCACAGCATATCTTCCCAAGAGTGGAAACTTGCTCACACGTCACAAAAATGAACTTTAACAGTGCAGCCTAGTGCCACCTGCCACCATAATACTCAGGAATTCCTAGGTCCCAATCCTGTGCTCATACATACTCCTTCTGTAGTAGTATTTATTAATAAGTATGTTCTCTAAGCCAGTTAGAATGCAGTATGACAACATGATTACTTGCCCTCCATGACCAATACCAAGTTTATTGGTCTTTTTCCTCCAACCTTTCCTCAGTTTTGCTTGTCTGCCGTTGAGGTTACTCACTACTTTCTCTTTTTTTTTAATAACATGGACCCAGATCCTCAACTGGTGTAAATCAAGATAGCGCCCAAGGCAATCAGTGGAGCTAGGCTGATTTACATCAGGTGAGGATCTGGCCCATGCTGTTGAAAACTGAGTGCAGTGTTCCAGGGATCAAGAAACTAAGGAAAGGCAAATAGGGGTGGATAATTTTTGAGCATCCATGTGACTCTTTATTAATATGACCCAATATAACATGCCTTTATTTTGCTATAGTATTGACTCTTAATCAGTATTATCACTCTCACCCCAGATCCTTCCCTAAAATGCTGCTGTGCAGCCTGTATTGTGTATAATTTCAGTCCTTCCTGCATAAGAGTCATGCTGGATCTACTTCAGCAGATTTCAGCTCGCTTCCGAAACTTACCAGAGTGAATTGTATTTTAATCGTGTTCTTTAACCCATTACAGTCTCGTAACTTCAGGACAGCCACAACCTGCATTATTATAGTTTCCTTTCAGCTCCAGTGAGGATGAGGAATAGCACTGGACCCAGGAACCAATCCCCTCTTCCTCCCCCCGATAACTCTACTCAACTTGACACTAACGAGGAATATTTACATTCTAGTCCAGCGTTATGTCTCCATTTTACCACATACATAGGTTGAGTAAGTACATCAGAAACTACCCACCTCCGCCATGCTGCAATCACCTGCACTGTCACTGGACGTCTGACTGACTGACTTCTGTGGCTACATGTATGGTAGATTCAACCCTGGTAGTACCCAGGTTCAATCTCCGCTGCTAGGGTTTGTGGAATGGTTTCAAATGCTTCCTTGAAGGCAGCAGCATTGCCTCTTCGGTGCTCATTTATCCCTTTGAAAAAAATAACTTGGTCCAGATCCTCAGCTGATGTAAATTGGTGCAGGTCTATTGAGGTAAATACCAATATACGCCCGCCCAGGAACTCTTAGCTTCTATTGGTGATGGTGGTTCATTTTCCCATTGGCCTTCAGGTGCTCCCAAGGTCACTGCTTTCTCAGCTCTTGCTGGTTTCCAGGAAAGGAGGTTAGACTGCATTTTAATTCCCCGAGCCCCCTTTTTTTTTCTTCCTCCTGCCTCAAAACCAGGAATGTCCGGCCTGGTTCTGAGAGGAGCACGCTCCTATAGAAGTCCGTGGAAGCTGCACACACTCAGCCCTTTTAAGAACCAGGTCGTCTTTCCTTTTGTGATCTCACTGTCCTTCATCAGGTGCTCTCAGCTAGAAAGGCCAGTGGTCCCATTACAGGTAGATCTTTAGCACTCTCACCTGAATTTCACAGTCTTAGCCTGAATATATTTATATCACTATCTGGCTACTTTGCTTTGTTTTCTTGTTCCAGTGACATTCTAATAGTATCTTGTTTTGTGCACCTAGGGCAATGCAAGCCCCGTGCTGCCTCAAGCAGGCTTTGAAATGGGGATCTCTTACATACCTGTAGTTATTTAACGTATGCAGTGTTGTTGCTGTGTCAGTCCTAGATATTAGTGTGACAAGGTGGGGGAGGTAATAGCTTTTACTGGACCAACTTCTCTGGGTGAGAGAAACAAGCTTTTGAGCTTACACAGAGCTGCTGTTCAGGTCTGGGAAACTTAATCAGCATGTCACAGCTAAATACAAGGTGGAACAGATTGTTTAGCACCCGTAGTTAACTTTGTTTTCCTTGCGGCGCTTCATGCTCCTGTGACCAACTCATGAGCATGTTACACAAAATGCCAAGATAGCAGCCACATAACTGGGTAGTGGGCTCATCTTGGATTCAAACTGGTGTGGGTCTCAGATGCTTGGGATACACTTCCTGTGAGCAGAGGATATATGTAAGTGTTACTGGATCCTTCTGTGCCCAATCTGCAGAGGCCACGAGTCTGTTAAAGCCCACAGCTGCAGAGACATGGTATTTTAGCGCAAGCTGGAACAGCTCATGCTCATAGCTCTAGAGAATCCCCTGTCAGTGCCTGGTGTGTTAACTAACATAGGCCATCATATAAGAGCTTAGTGACTCTCTGGTCTGCTGGCTTTTTGGGCAGCTCCATGCTGGGAATCCGTGAATTTGTTTGAGCTTAGTGTACCTGTTTCAAAGGTGATTCTAAAAACCATTGCATTCTGAAGTATCAATGCTAAGGAAAAAATACGGAGCTGCTGCTTAATGCAGCTGTTTTTAAGCAGTGAGTACGTAAGAGCAAGTGACAGATGCAGGGAACATGAAATTTCATGTTTGTCTTAGCTCCATTCTATAGGAGAGAGAGAGAGAGAGAGTGTGTGTGTGTGTGTAAAAAAAACAAACAAAAAAAAACTATGATTCATTTCTCGACACAGACAGCAGAGGGCACCACTGACAACTAAATAGAACTCAATGCTGGGAGAGAAAATGCAAAGCATTTTTCAAGGCCCCAGCGCTCAATATCAGATTGAAAGGTAGGCCCCTGCTACCCCGGAGTTCTGCAAGCTGTCTGGTGGGAACATTTATGCCCTGATTTTTCCAGTGACTTGTATGTTTTGTTGCACTTATTCACACATGTTCAAAGTAAGTGTAAACAGACCATTCTAATGGGGTAGCATTTTGCATTCATCATTTGCACCCATAAAAGCTGGACTAATTTAGAGCAATGCTCACTATACAAAAATATAAAGACAGGGCCCTTTGAGGGTAGGCAGCTGTTTTAGGTGAGCAGGTGCATCATATGCTACATTTTTAAATGATTCACTCCTGGAAGTAGGAGCCAGCAGAAGCAGGTCCTGGCTGGGGAGGTGAATCTAGGCCATAGTAATTCATTTTCATTTCTGGGACACGCACTGCACAAGAAGATGTTCAAGTCAGTCTTGACGGACTGCGGATTCCCAGGTCTGCTACGAGTAAGGGCCCCTCACGTAGCCCAAACCCAGTAAGTTGTAGGAGCGCCTGGGCTTTGCTGAAATACCAGGCTGAGGAGGGAGTTCTGCACCAAAAAATTAAACTTGGGGCACAATATTTTAAAATTCTGAAAAAAAATGTATATTTTGTCAAAATAACCCTATATAATCATGTCAGTGTCAGTTATTTTGTAATTTATTTCAAAATATCTCTCAGGGACTCTGTGGGTAACAATACAGATGCACACACACAAATTCCCCCAGCAGTAGAGAGGTAAGGAAACCCCTGTGACAATCCAGTTCCTGTTTCTCTGCCCCCTCCCCCCAGAGCCCAGCTGTAGGGCACCCCCCAGCCCAGACACCCACACCCCCAACTCTCCCCAGAGCCCAACCGTGGCGCACCCCCCCATCCCAGACACCCACGCTCCCTACCTCCCGCAGAGCTCAGCTGTGGGGCACACCTGCATTGGCCGTGGCAGATAATTCTCCCAGGCATAAATACGAGTGGCAGAGGAAATAGGAGGTGCTCTATCTCCATCCACAGTAGCTCCTTCTGCTTTACCCTGGGAATCCAGCATGTCTGTTCACTTCAGCACCATTTGCTGCTTTTCACGTCCCCCATGAGGTCAGTCAAAGTGCCTCATTTATTTCTGCTGCGCTCCATAGAAGCCTGGGCGTTTACACCAGCAATGAACTTGGCCCAAAGAGCAACTACAATCCCAAGTACTGTTGTGTAAAAGTGGCAGCTTCTTGCCAGTCAGCTCACAGCTCAGAGAAAGGTTCCAGAGTGGTAGCCGGGTTAGTCTGTATCAGCAACAAGAATAAATGGAGACAACTCAGACAGCAAGAATTATAACATTCAAAAACCAGTTGGCGAACACTTCAACCTCCCTGGTCACGCGATTACAGACCTCAAAGTCGCAATACTCCAACAAAAAAACTTCAAAAACAGACTCCACTGAGAAACTGAAGATTTGGAATTAATTTGCAAACTGGACACCATTAAATGAGGCTTGAATAAAGAGTGGGAGTGGATGGGTCATTACACAAAGTAAAACCTATTTCCCCACAGTAACTTCCACCCCCCCTACTGTTACTCAACACCTGGTCAGCTGTTGGAAATGGGCCATCCTGATTATCACTACAAAAGTTTTTTTTTCCTGCTAATAATAGCCCACCTTAATTGATTACTCTCATTACAGTTAGTATGGCAATACCTATTTTTTCTTGTCCTCTGTGTGTATATATATCTTCCTACTGTTTTTTCCACTGGATGCATTGGATGAAGGGGTTTTAGCCCACAACAGCTTATGCTCAAATAAATGTGTTAGTCTTTAAGGTGCCACGAGTACTCCTGTTCTTTTGGCTCAGAGAAAGTGAATTGGAGTCTGCACTGGCTCCTGTAGTATTTGTGACAGGCCAGTGGGAAATGTCTTTGTGAGCACATGGCTCCTGATCCTGCTCCAAGCAGGGCAGACACATTGTAGCTGGTCCGGCTGGCTTGGAGTCAACTTTGTTTCTGAAAAGCACGCCACATAATCCAGCCCAAAACATCTGCCCACAGGTGGGAGCTCCCAAGGCATCTCCCCACAGCCTGCTCAGGGCTCCCTCACCCTGGGGCCTTGCTGGCTAGAGTCCCACTCCCAGTGCCTTTATCTCTGGGTGTGGTGTGAGCCACTTAACGGGGTGAGGCATTAGAGGCAAATCCTGCCAGCTCTTCCTAGGGGACACGCCAGCAGCGTGACAGAATCAAGGGGGTGTTTTCTGGCCCTGTGTTCCCGAGTCTATGCAGGGAGGCAGCTGATTCATCAGGCTCTGGCACAAATGGGTCCCTGCACCTTAAGTGCCATCGTCCATGCTCCAAACCTCAGCTGCGCTTGTGTGTCTTCCTGCCGCTGTCCCTGCTGGGCTCAGGTCACCGCTCAACCACCTCTGCCTAGATGATCGCCTGTTTCTTGAGCGAGCAGCAGGCCAGTGCCTCCCTCTCCCTGCTGCCCCCGATGGCCTCTCCAGCCCCACAACAGGGCTGTCCCTGTGCCTTCAACAAGCTGGTTTCTCCCCGCTCTGGCTCCAGCTCTGTGCCCCTGTCTCACCATAACCAGTGCTGGTGGCAGCCCTTACTGCACTGACATGTCCCGCTATGGTTGTCTGCCTGCCTTTGGCGCTAATCTGCTGGCACCCGGCTCATGTGCCCCCAGCCCCTTCCATTCGGGCTTGTGTAACCCACACACCTCCTGGGTGTGGTGTTCTGGCCCAGCTAGTAGCACCAAGACCCGTTAACGAGAACAATGGCTGTAGCGCAGCCCCATTAATTGCTTCTCTGACAGCCAGGTGCCTTTTCGTTCTCGCTGTAGCGGCTCATGCACTAAGCTCCAGAGGTCCCCGGTCGGCTCCCGTCTGCCAACGACTCGGGTCTGTCGGTGTTACATTTGCACAGGCGGGTGCAGTGCCATGGGATGCGCTGCTAGTGACACACACCCCCCCCCACCCCACAGGTGTGCATCACAGCCTAGGCCACTGTGGTCCCTGCACAGCGGCTGCCCCCTCAGCATGTCACCCGGCCTGGCCTGGCCTTTCCCTACCAGGCAAACAGCTGGGGCTGTGCTGGCTTCGTCTGCTCCTGGAAGGCTGTGTGTGGCGGGCAGGGTCTAACGGGGACAGCTGTGGCCGCAGGCGCAGCCGCCTGCCCAACGACCATTTGCTGGTCCCAGCCAGCGTGGTATGTGAGTAGAGCAGCCGCGGCTGGCGAGCTGGGCTCTTCGCCTGTATTGTCAGTGGAACTGCTGGGCCTTTTTGGGTGGGGCGGAGCAAGGGGCCAGTGCGGCTCTTGCCGTGGGTGAAATTCACTGCTGTGCCCAGGGCACTAAGCCTTCGTGCCGCTTAATTCGGGGGCAGGATGGGCTGACGCGCACAGCGCCCCAGGCTGCCTTTGCATGTGCCCGCTGGGGGCCACCCCCTTGCAGGCTGTTGGGGGGCAGCCGGCCTAGGGAGGGGTAGTGCCACTGCCTGCCCTGTGAGCCAGCTGCAGCACATGTTGGGGCGCTCAGGAGTATCTGGGCCCTCCCAGCCAGCCTACTCCCCCTGCCCCCGTGCGCTGACGCAGCAAGTCAGGCCAGCAGCCTCCACCAGCCTTGGTTACACTTGGCAAGATGGCTCCCCCCCCAACCCCCAAAAACGAACAAACAAACACACACACACTCTCACGCTCTCTCCTCTGCCCTGAGTTCCCCAGCACTAGGTGCTGGGCCACTGCCAGCCTGCTCCCGGCCCCTTCAGCGCGACATTAAGGGTTGCTTGTTCCTTTCAAGCAGGGGTTCTCAGAGTGGGGGTTGGGACCCCCTCAGGGGGTCATGAGGTGATTACATGGGGGGGAGTGTTATAAAACACCTTTTTATACATTTAATGGGGGGGCAGGGGGTGTCACCAGGACAGAAGTTGAGAGCCACTGGCTTTAAAGCTACAAACCCCAGCAACCCCGCCCCTCTTTCTGCACCAGCCTCCTGAGCCAGGAGTGCACCAAGCAGCTCGCCCGCTGGCTGCCCGCTGTATCGCAGGGAATGGAGGCACAAGCTGCTCCATTGCTTGCCACGGGGGCATTGAGCCCAGCCCCTTGTGCTGAGGCAGCACCCCGTAAACCTGGCCCAGCCCTGAGAGCCCCCCAAGGCAACGTGCCCAGCTAGGGTGACCAGATGTCCTGATTTTATAGGGACAGGCCCAATTTTTGGGTCTTTTTCTTATATAGGCTCCTATTACCCCCAACCCGATTTTTCACACTTGCTGTCTGGTCACCGTATGCCCAGCTCTGGCTGAGTCTTGGGCTCATGTAGCCACGGTTGGCTCCCCCGCTTTAGTCACACAGGGGTCTCCCTCGTTCTCCGCGCCTCTGAGTTGGGTGGTCTGGCCCCTAGGGGCCATGCCTGAGCTAAGGAGAGCCAGCACCCAACCCTAGCCAGCCTCTACCCCACCCCTCCCCAACACTCTTCTCTGCCCCAACCACCTGTGGGGAGTGGGGTGCAGCGGCTCACGCTGTGTCTGCGGGGGCCCCCCCACTCATGCTGCATTTCACTCCCTTTAGCTGAGCAGCTGCCCTAAAGCACTGATTGCTCCTCTGGACCTTTCTGCCGTCATCCACCTGCCCAAAGCTCAAGGCTGGCCCAGCGTTAGGTTGTTAGCCTCTGACTCAGGCTACAGGATCTAATCCCGTCACTGCTCTGCCTGTGTCCATGCACAGATCAGTTGCGCTGTGTTCCCAGGTGTCCAGTGGGGACGATAGCACTGCCCCACCTCCCAGAGTGTTGTGAGGATAAGGACAGAAAAGCTTGTGCAGCTCTCAGCCTGCAGCAGGCTGGGCTGGTTGGATGCCACAGAACTGATGGAGAGTTGTGGGGAGGAGGAGAAATAAATCAGGCTGGTGGCAGATGAGGCAAATAGGTGTTAGGATGCCCCACGTCCAAGGCACGTAGCTCAGGGTAGAGCTGGAGGGTGCAAGGGTGCGGGCTGAAGAGCCCTTCTGTTGTGTTGGCTGAAGTCAGACACCCCCCCCCAGCCCCATTTCTCCAACAGGGTGGGAGCAGAGCAGGGGGCAACAGGAGCACGTGGGGTGTTATTGCAGGAAAGACTCATGCCTCCACCTCACTAAAGGAGGCAGCCATGCCCCCCCACGCGCTGAGTCCTATGTCAGCCAGTCCCCTGTGCGCAGGAGCTGCTCAGCTCGGAGCAGGTTCTCCGTCAGTCATGAACCGCGAGGGCCCTTCTGTCCAAGCCAGCGGCTAGCTTCGCCCTTCCAGGGGACAGATAAGGACAGCAGCTGTTCAGCTTTGTCTCTATCAGACAGGATAAGCCTCTGATTTTCTCTGATCAGCCAAGGGCTTCCACAGTGGCCCAGCCTGACGAACCCACCCACGCCCATTAACTCGGTGAAGACCAGCATGACCTTTCCTTCCAGCTGCACCCCAGACAAACATGCTTTACTGCAGCATGTGCAGGCACATCCAGTGTAATTTTTGCCCTACAAATAGACCCTGGCCTTGAGGGATGTTTCTCATCCGTGTCAGAGAATTTCCAGGCAGCGTTCAGCCAGGCCCTGCATGCAGAGCTCAGCACTCTGAGCAGCGGCTGTCTGCACACAGCTTTGCTAGCCTTCCGTCAGTCCCCTCACAGCACACGGGCCATAGCAATAGGGAGGGTGCAGGGTCAAGCAGGGGCACTCGGTGACCCTGGGGAAAGGGATCATGTTTCAGTGTTTCAACAACAAATGAGGGGATTTTAGTTCCACCAACATTTTCAAGTTTTTAGCTCTTCATCTCACAGGGCGATAATTTTTCTGGAAACTTCAACTACTGGAATCCAATTTTCTGTTCCACCAGCCAGCCCTACTCATAAAATTCGAGGTAGAGTGGGGCACACCATGCATTAGCATGGGCTCTACAAGCATGCAAAATATTATTGCTCTGTCTTTGTACCGCACCTCCCGTAATGGGCTCCTGGGCCATGACTCCTAGACAAATAAGTAATAAGACCATGAAATGAAGTTCACAACCTAAGTCCCTCCCCAGGAGGAGGCAACAAGCCAGTAACAAACCAGAGGCATAAAAAGACTTCCATAGATGGCGATTGCAATGAGCTGAACTGTCTGCTTTACAGTGAGACACAGTGAATAAGGGGACATGATAAAGAGATGCAAAATAATACATGCTATATACAAAGTAGAACAGGATCCCAGCCCACTGTCTTGTACTGAATGTGTGAACAAAAGAATGAATCAATTACATTAAGACAGCTGATTTAAAAAGGAAATACTTATACAATGCAAAAGTTGCCAGTGGAACTCATTGCCAAAAGATACCACAGAGATATCATGAAGAGCTTAGCAGGAGTCATAAAAAGGATTAGATATTTATTTAGATAAGAACATCCAGAGCTTAAAAAAAGTTTGGAAGAGTTTGAAACCGTCATGCTTCGGGTCATAGATCAACCTATCACTTTCCCTTCTTGCACCATTGTCCAGTCGCTGTTGGAGACATGTAACCAGACCAGGAGTCGTTATGTTCAGTTCTGTAACCAGACCGTGATCATTTAGTTTCAGACTGTTGGACTATATTTATAAGAGCTCCTTATTCTTTGTACTATAACCACAAAAAGTCATCTTATTGCCAAGGTAAAAACCAGGTATTTTATTCAGATTCCCAAATCTAGACACCAGTAAGTGGTCACCAGCAGCTTAGGAGCAGCAGCATTGTGGAACATGGGTGGCAAGTTTGTAAAAATTTTGGTGGGGCCCAGAACCCGCCCCCAACTTCGCCCCCCACAACTCCGCCCCCACCTGCCTAAGGCTCTGGGAGGGGGCTCGGCAGGGGAGGTCTGGGGTGCAGATCCTGGGCTGGGGATTAGGGTGCAGGAAGGGTGCTGGGTGCAGGCTCTGGGCTGGGGCAGGGGGTGGGTGTGCAGGAGGAGGTGAAGGGTGCAGGCTTTGGGATGGAGTTTGGGGTTGGGAAGGGGTGTGTGGGAAGGGGGAGGGAGTTTGGGGATAGGAGGGAGTGCAGGGTGAGGACTGTGGGGCTGAGGATGAGGGGTACATGATGCAGGAGGGGGCTCAGGGCTAGGGAAGAGGGTTGGGCTGTGGGGTGAGGGCTGTGGATGAGGGGTTCATGATGCGAGGGGGCTCAGGGCTAGGGAAGAGGGTTGGGCTGTGGATGAGGGGTTCATGATGCAGGAGGGGGCTCAGGGCTAGGGCAGAGGTTTGGAGTGTGGGGTGAGGGCTGTGGATGAGGGGTTCATGATGTGGGGGCGCTCAGGGCTGGGGCAGAGGATTAGGGTGCGGGGGGATGAGGGCTCTGGCTGGGGCAGAGGATTAGGGTGCGGGGGGATGAGGGCTCTGGCTGGGGCTGAGGATTAGGGTGCAGGGGGATGAGGGGTTCATGATGTGGGGGCACTCAGGGCTGGGGCAGAGGATTAGGGTGCGGGGGATGAGGGGTTCATGATGTGGGGGCGCTCAGGGCTGGGGCAGAGGATTAGGGTGCAGGGGGATGAGGGGTTCATGATGTGGGGGCGCTCAGGGCTGGGGCAGAGGATTAGGGTGCGGGGGGATGAGGGCTCTGGCTGGGGCTGAGGATTAGGGTGCAGGGGGATGAGGGCTCTGGCTGGGGCTGAGGATTAGGGTGCAGGGGGATGAGGGGTTCATGATGTGGGGGTGCTCAGGGCTGGGGCTGAGGATTAGGGTGCGGGGGGAATGAGGGCTCTGGCTGGGGCTGAGGGTTTGGGGTTGGAGAGGCTCAGGGTAAGGGCAGCCTGCCTTGCCAGTACTGGCGGGGGGCAGGCACTAGGACCCTGCGGCAGCAGACAGCAAATCTGCTGGGAGCCCTCCGGGCAGCAGGCAGGGGAGAGGCGCGCTGTGTTCTGTCAGGCAGGGACGCAACACAACGCGGCGGAGGGGGGGGAACACGCGGAGGGGGGGTGGCAGGCGGGGGCTGGGACCTACTCCAGGCAGGGTCGCGGCGGCGGGGGGAGACCTGCGGTGGCCGGGGCCGATCCAGGCAGGACCGGGGGGGGGGGGGCGGGAAGAGACCCAGCTCCAACTATTGCTGGAGCAGGGCCCCCAGCCCTGAATATTGCTGGGGCCCGGGCCCCACACAAATATATAACCTGCCGCCCATGCTGTGGAATGAGACTGTGTCTGGCACAATTAGCAGTGAACACTCATTCGTCTCTGGTCTGAGGTAGCAAGATCTTGGGCTCGTCACCTCATGGAACAGATTTTAATCTTAGAGTCTAGGGTGGGTCTATTGCTTTAGAATCGTAACAGAGCTGTTTCTAATGTTCCCGGGCTAGTCTACGGTGAGGCATGACACACACTGAATGCAGACAATAGCCTGAGTGATGGAACCCTCCCTTCTCTCACATCTTCCATGGCACCTTTCCAGAGATGCCAAACCACCCCCCTCCCTGACCCGTAACATCCTGACATCAGCTGTTCCCAATCCTCTAGTGAGAAACATCATGTACACCCCCACCGGGCAAGGCTGCTCTCACAAGGGGCTGATTCATTGGTGCTTTTGAGGAACCCTATTCTGTGGGGAGATCCTGTCAGCCAGCTCACAGGGCAGAGCCTGACACAGAGAGCCAAGCTAGGAGCAGGAGCATTAGTCATTTCTCCTGAGCTATACAATGGCCATTTTCTCCTCCCTTTGCAATATTCTCAGAGGGTAGCGGTTGTATCCCGATGCAGGGATTAGTACTAGGGCTTGTGGTTCTTTCTAGATCCTGATTAATTCAGGACAATTTCCTCTCTCATAGGATTTAGCACACACTGTGGCGTACCCCTCCCTTCTACTGCCATTACTAAAGCACATTGTCTACTCCCCACTTCAGAAAGCTTTTCCTGAGGGGTTCTCCCCTGCTCAGCCCCTTTCTTTCCAGAGGGATTCTCTCCCCCAGAGTCACTTCAAGCAGGACTCAGCAGCACAAAGGTCATCTCCACACACCGGCAGCGTACCTGTGGTCAGCAGAATCTTTGTGGCGTCAGAGTTTGGGTACATGCGTAACAGGGCCCTGCGAGAGGAATTAGAAGTGAAGCAGCTTGTTGATGGCTCCAAGGGCTTCTGCCTCCCTTCTCTTGAAGCACAGCATGTGGGAAGATGCTCAACTGAGGTAAATGGAGCTACTATGAGCATGAGGGTCTTTTCTTTAACCAAGCTGCCTGAGCACACTGCCATGAGAGCAAGGCTACAATCTGTAAGTGTATAGCCTAAGGGGGCACATTCACAGGCACCACAGAGCAGACCAATTGCCAGGGGGCTTAAGACTCGTTCTGTGCTAGGTTTCCCTTTCTGTCACACTCCTTACCCCCTAGCACTTCGGTTTTATAGCTTGGCTGGTCTCAGATCTCTTCACCCTTTTAACAGTAAGTCAGGTTGTGGTTCAGCATGGATGATGAAAATCTTGTGTGACTGGGACAGGTTACTTCAGTCAACTCATGTTTCATGCAATCTCTCGGGCAGAACACGAAAGGTCCTGTGAATGCCAACAGACCACCACACACTTTCTCTTCATTCCAGAGTGATGGGGGGAGGTCTCTTGGCATGAGGGGTTGGGCAGCATCACTCGCAGCCTGCAGCATAAAGCTCTGATAGCCCAATGTTCTGGGAATGTTAGGCTGGACAAAGGGGGTGGTTTTACTAAAGAACAAAAGAGACTTACCTTTAAGGGGAGTCTTCTGAGGAATTTATAGCAGGATCATTCTAAGTTGGGCAACTTCTGGCTTGCAACACAATAAGCTGTCAGCTCAATTAATTGAAATTTTTTTCCCCTCCAGGCACTGCCAACAGGCCTTGCCTGAGCAAGCACACCATGCCGAAGGTCAGATTTATTGCTATGATAAGTTTTTGCCTAAGCCCAAGCAGTAGTTTGAACCAACTCCCATGTGGAAGAAAACATTCTGCAAATCCATGAGCATTCTGTGGGCTGAAGAATAAAGCTCTTGGGAGGTGGGTAATAAAATTAGGGCTGGTTTATGCCCAAGAGTGAAGTTGGCCCAGAACCACTGCCTCTTCACCTGAGCAGAAGAGTTTCCAGAGTACAAAGTCTGTAGAAGTGCTGGGAATCAAAGTCACAATAGTGGTCTCTGAAACATAAAGGTACCTCAGCCAGTTCCCAGAGACTAATGAGGGTTTGCAGTCAAGCAGACTCCACAAGGCTCAGACTACAAAGTATGGTATGCAACCCAAGCCCAGTACTACTAGTGTCAGACTAGGGTTTTATTATTTCATATACCTGCTATTGAATATGATAAACAATCTCAAGTGCCTTTTAATGGTTTAGCTACAGAGTTAAGTTTTTGATAACTCAGTAAGTGACAGCTTCTCATTATGCACAGGAATGGTTCAATCCAGAGGAGAAGACCCAAGCCATTCTGCGCTTATGTAGGTTTGCTACATTCCAGGCTGGTTTTGGTGTTTGACAGATGGTATGTTCTAATATTTCTCGCTGTGTCATGACAATGTCCCAAATGTTAGTCAAATATGTGAAGGGTGTAATGTGTTTGGAGCACTGTCGAGGCCCGAACTTTAACACTTTGTATTTAAATGTTTACACAACACAATGTAATTAAGACTCTCAAACCTTGAAAGGTTGAGTAATATTATTTTCATTTGTCAGTTGAGGAATGTGAAGAGTGGTTAAATAACTGGCCAGAGACGGCACAGAAAGTTAATATTAGAGGGCAAGTGTTCTTGGCTCACTCTTGAAACCAAGTCACGCCTCATTCACTAGTGACGCATACTCTCCAGAACTCTTGGCTAAGATATGCACCACACATGTGTTTTCAAGGACAGTAAGGCCCTTGTACTCAGGATTCAGACATCACACGAACTTATTTAAATGTTTATTAAGATTGAATTGTAGAACAACAGATTGGAACACAATGCAATGTGGAGTAGAGTATTTCTAAATCCATTTTTTCTATGCATAAATGAAAAATCAAGATTATACAAAAGGGAACAAAGTGCAGAACACAGTAAAAGTTTCTCATGCAATAAAGTTTGACCTTAAAAACAGAAAATAAGCTTAACAGTGTAGAAATAAAAAAAGTATGCTGTCTACTCAAACACATTCATCTGTGACATTGCTTTTCTTTATCCCTTTTTCCTCATAAAACTTAGTATGTGTTTAACACACGCTTATAAACATTGCTAAACTCAGCAAGAGCTATTATACTGCCCCAACTTAATAAGTTGATAAAAAAGTAGTTGTCATATGGCCAGTTCACAATGGAACCAAATATTTTTTTCATTATGAGATGCCTATATGCAGCTTTCTATTAATATGAGGCATTTTAAACAAGCTAGTCATTTGGCTACCAAAAGAGTTTGGTGTCCATGTTACATCAGAAAGAAAAATTAGGAACCACCAATTTGTTCAGAGTTATTGCCATCTGGGGTTTGTTCTACTAAATACAACTTGGAAATAATCTGGCACTGGTGGGTATTAAATCGATAAAGCTAATAATAGTGTTTTAGGGGTACATTCCTAGATCTTTAAATGCGATTTTAAAATTTGAATAAAAAGGAGCCAGAGTTCATCAAACAGGGGCTTGTGTGGTGGGTTCTCTTCCGGAAGTTTGCACTGGAGGCCTAGACGTGTATTAGGGTGCAATATTTGCTGGGGAAAAAAATTGTTTGCAATTGTGTTACATTGACAACAGCTACAGCACTAAAAGAAGTCTGTTTACTGCTGGTATCAGAAATGACAGCTCCTGTTGCCATCGGGTTAATCAGGATGCTGTATGATGCAACAGGTTCAGTCCCCTGCACATCAGACAAAGCTATTTGTCTCCCCAGGGGTCCAACGCAACCGTTTGCAGGCTGGAAAGGCCAGGTTAAAAGCAAGACAAATTTGAAGGTTGTTCAGGTCTAAAAATTCAAATCCATCTTACAGGAAATTATCTTCAATTTAAGCAGGGCAAAACCAAGCACCTTAATGGCAGAACCTTTCTGCCCTGACTGGCTGAAGTCACGCGTTAGTGACATTGTGAAGAGAGAAAGGATCCTTCTCGGATCCAATTTCCCCTTGCTGAAGTGAAAAATCCCTTAAAATAAAATCAGAGTTTAACATTTGAGTTAGTAGACGATGCATTTGCAATATGCTTATTCTGGATGCAACATGAGAAATAGAAAACTCTGGGTAGCTTATCCTTTCAGAATGACCCTTTTCAATGCAAATTTACAAACTTGCAGTGTGGCGGCTTAAGCTCAAGGACTATCTATAGCCATAAAAGTCACCTTAAGGAAAAATAAAACTTGGTATTTCTTACACAGAGTCCTCAATACCATTCATGTGCAACATTTGGCGTGCATTACATTAGGCCTAGCAACAGAAAACAAGGAAAACACAGCTGCAAATAGAAACAATCGCTCTTCCACAACAGATACTTCAGATGCTTGGAATTTCATGCAGGAGTTCTTGAAACAGGATATATATTCTATAGCTTGCAGCAGATTAAGAAGTGGGAAAAATGGGAAGAACTCAAGTGAAAACAACATTACTTGGTACAATTCAGGAAGAACCTACAACCACCAAGGATATTTTGGCCCAAACCATATAGTTCAGTACCTAGTTTTACCTCTAGCTCTGTCACTAAACATTTTAAATTCTCTATATAAACTAGAGGTAAAACTAGGTACTGAACCACAGGCTGTCACACAACCAAATCACATTCAATTGCAGTTAGGAAAAATATGGAAATGTTGGAGAAAAGATAATCTTGACCATCAAAATAGGTTTCAAGGAGGGAGCCCACCAGCTGGGCTTCTGTTGTCTCCAGCTAAACTATTTAACTTCCTCCTCCTGCCATTTGTAAATTTAGTCTTAATCCAGAGAGCTGCAAATGGGTATTAAGGGCCCGATCCAAGGCCCACTTGAGTGAATGAAAGTCCTTCCATTGACTTCCCTGGGCTTCGGAGCAAGTCCTACATCACCAAAACCCACGATTAGAGAGATGGGTTCTAGCGAGACTTAGCCTTGAACGACCTACTTCCTAATACTGCCACCTCTGCCATGTAGTTATTCAAACGCTCTGGGACAAGAGGAATTCCTCCTAGGGTGAGACTCCCCTTGCCCTAGCATCCATGCCTTTTTTGTATAAAAAAAGTTAGCTTTCTGGGGAATGTTTGGCATGTTTCTCAACTGAATCTGTCAGCCAGAATTTCCATAGTGAAAGTCACTCATAAGTGCAGGAGTCTAAGTTCAGAGTGTCCCTGCTGGTTAGACTTGAAGTGGGGAATGTTCCATATTTTACAAACAGATCCATCTACGATAGACCAGCAAGGACAAGAGATTCAGAGAGGGAGTTGTAATTTGCACTGGATTTGTTGTTTCTCCTTCAAATACTTCTTTGCACCTTGTTGTGAAAGGCACACGTCTTTCCCCACCAACAGCTGTCCTGAACTGACTGTTGACAGAGTGGATCAGAGATAAATCAGCTTAAAATTATTTAAAGGTTTATTTAAGTAATAAGTCTCCATGCAAATAATTTGAGTAATTGGAAGAAAACATTCCTAAGAATGTATTGCTTCTATTTTTTGAAATCCTTACTGAGCTGCTTGGTTTAATATGATTAGACTATGATAAATCAATGCAGCCAATTCAATTTTATAATTTCCAAAAATGGTTATGTTTAAGCCTCTGACTTCACGCAGCATAATGCTAGACTTTGCGTGAGATATCCGGTTGCTAGGCTTCAAGAGAGACTTAAGTCATTTAACCTTTTAAGAACATGAACCTAAATCTGTCAAGTGTTATCAAGAAACAAAGATTTTTAATGAGTGGATGTAACGTTCTATACGGTAAAGAGAAACACAGGAAGAATTAAACTACCGAAACTTAAACCTGCTGCAGTATGTATCTTATTTGATAGCGTACAGAAGATGAAGTGGGCTAAGTAGTAATAGTGGCAAACCTCAACACTACTTAGAGTCACCAGGAAGTTAAACAGCTCCATCAGCTTTTTCCTCCCTTCAATTCCACAACAAGAAATAAGGTGATTACACTTTAAGGTTGCACTAGTCAAACCCATCAAAGTAATAATCTCTTTGCAGTTGAAGATGAGGGATAGGATATGTTATCTACCCCAAGGAAAAGCCTGGGCTACAAAGGGAATCTCTCAAAATCAAAGAACTCTAGAATTAAAAACCTCTGATAATCCAAGTCTGAAGCTGAAAAGCATCTTTAATTTCATCAGGCTCCGTAACCTGGCTAGGCTATAGAACGAGATACTTCGGTTACAAGTCTTTGAAGGCCTAAGCAGGGCTACCCAAACATGAAGTATTGCCAGCAGGATGCAAACATGTTTACACTGAATGACTGTTTCCCTGGGACCTTCATTTGCTGAAGCACAGTAAAACGTTGCTATGTTTACAGTTAGTTTATATTTTAATGGGATAATCTGAACAATGCTTTCCCAGCCCAAAACATGCACATTCTAGTCTCCAATTCTTAGGAAAGAGGCTTGGTAAAGGCTGGTCAGCACAAAATTCCATCTGATCTGATTGAAATCCTCTGGATCTGAAACTGACTCCACCCCACAATCAAACCTTCACCTCCCTACTTTAGAGGGGTGGGGGAGGTAAGTGTGCGTGCGCCCAGCTCCAAACAGCAAAGTTTTATGACCCCTCTATTGCTACGTAGCAAGAGGCAGCCCACTGCTCTTTCCAAGGCTAAATTGTCACCAGTTGATGATGCCAGTGCACATTTTGGCTCAAGAAAGCGCTATGCTGAGTAATGGCAATTTAAACAACATCCAGTGAAACATCTGTCGAGAGGAAAAAGGACCAGATTGGTATTACAGATTAAATTGATAGACAAATCTCACATGCAACGGTAACTTTAAAACTTGTTTCTATGTGTAAGTTACAAAGAACGACTGACTGTGTCCGTTTAACAAAGATGCAGAATCCTTAGAGTATTTTAAAATAAAATATTGATGCCAAACTTTAAAACTGTCTAATTAGGTTTGTATTTCACAGGAATGCCATTTATGGTGAAACAGCATTGCAATTCTGTTATATGTGAACCCGACTAGACTATATACAGAGATAAAACTCACTCCAAGCGTTCAGTGAGAAATATTTCTAACTGATTTCTTCAATAAGGTCTTAAATGCTTCAGTAGTATTATTCTCCTGTCTGAACACACAATTCAGAAGTGTTCTAATAAAAAAATATTCACAGGAAACAAAAATCTCTTTTCCTTAACACACTTCAAACAAGAGTCCTATGCAATTCTGTATACGTGGTGGAATTTCATAGCACTCAATGTAAAGACAGTATATTCACTCCTGTCAGAGTGAAGAGTACTGCCTAAAATCCTTCAGCTAAGAAGTAAACATATGATGCCATCAGTAATTTATCAACGACACTGGCAAGACGGAGAGTTAGCTTCAACTACACCAGAATATAGATCTTCTCTTAAATACACGTGCAATTCAAGTAATTAAAAACGGCTTGTCATTTTGAAATATATAAAACTTTGCTTTTGAATGCCTATCGCAGCATGATTCAGACATGCACTCTAAAGTACTGCAACGATTTAATGAATTTGAGGCAGCAGAAATATTACAACAGTGGTCTGGATTTGCCTGATGAAACCTGTGAACTCGCTGTAGGTCTCTTCTATTCCATGTGGAAATGAGTAAATAGAGTTACAAACACTTGTTATAAGGAAAGGACCGGAAATTTGGTGGTTGTGTATAAAGACACTTTAAAAGGCTGCTGCATCTGAATTGCGTCTACCCATGGTTTTGGGCATTGCTAAAAATTCAGTTAAGCATTTAAATTAAAAATAGTATCTTTCCTATTGCTCGTCACTGAACGTTTCTTTGCACTGCAGCTGTGTCCTGAATCCAGTATTATACATCAGGACGGCAGCTCAATCTAAGAGCTCTAGCATACAACTCCTATGTAGGGACAGGAAGTGCATTACATGTTCCTGGATTGGATTTTAAGGACCAAAGCTTTTTCTGACACAGATTTTTATATAACCAGACTATGGCATAAAGTTATAGAGGTAGGCCTTCGGTTTACCTTGTTGTACTGACACCGACTATACTATTGTGATTCCCAGCCAGAGGGTTAAAGGATCATAAAAGTGCAATCAACAACCTCCTTCCCCTCTAAAGAGAATCCTCACATCAATTCCATGAAGCCAACTGAATGAAATTCCTTTCTCCATGGCAGTTTCATCAAAATGAGATGATCAGCTTTAAATACTGAGAGAAAAATCAACCCTAGTAAGTTCAACACACAAAGCTCCCTGCTAAAACTGTCACAGCATGTTCCAATGCCGCTCATTAAATTCTGCGCTCACTGCAAAGGCAGATCACCTTCCCAGCTGCTGTTACTTCCATCAGCAGCTAAACCACACACCCAAGACCATCAATTTCTGACAAGCAGCAGTACTTGGGAACAAACTTGTTGAACGGTTTGAATAAAATAATTGACAGCAGTTCTATTAAACTTTAGTAAATTGCTTTTTAAAAAACAAGTAATTGCAAAGAAAAATACTCGGTAGTAATTGCACCCACTAAAATAGGATGAAATCCAAACAAATGTTAAAAAAAATTGTAGCTGTCAAACCAAATATTGTATCTATAGGAAAGGGGGAAAAGAAAAAAGGTGTCTATGCATTTGATTCACCTATTACATCATCAAGATCTGAAATGTTCAGACAAAAAATTAGCAAAGCCTATGGTCAAAATAGCTTTTGTTTTCAATTACAGTCTAAAAATTGCAAGCAACCTTCATTTTTCTAAACTGCTAATTGTATACACTGTGAATCTGTCATGACATTTTAAAAAACATGCAAGAACGAACAATGTACCTGCAGATTGATAGATTTGAAATGTGTGTGTTCTTAATTTAAAAGAAAGTGTTCAGAAGTGACAATTTCTAAATTGTAGAGAAAGCAATCAGCAAGATAGCCATCTGCTCAAACCTATCCTAGGACTACAGAATTTCATCTACGTTTTCATATGAAAGACATTTTTGCTGCAATTTAAGCAAAAAAGTAACTATTGAAGAGAGTCAGAATTTTCCTTAAGAACATCCTCATTCATGCACCTGCATTCATGCACCTGAACGGCTTGGAATGTGTATAAACAACAACGACCAGTTCAAACTATTGACTCGCTTTCCACTTCTGATGAGGCTGCCCCTTTACGCGAGAGCTTTATAGCAGTTGGTTTCTCTGCATCCACCCCATTGCTTTCGGTGGTCTCGGGAGGGCTCAGTCCTTTCTGTTCTTCCTTTGGGTCCTCTGTGACATCAGGATAAATCACCAAAAATGTAGCCGTCAAAAAGCCCAGGAAGGATCCTACTGATGCCACCATTGGAATAACCTGGACTGTGCCTACTAGATCCACCACTCCACCAAGTGCTGAGGCCACCAGGATCTGGGAGATGTAGACTTGGCATGACAGGATAGCACAGTCTATGCCAAATCCTCGCTTTGAGTTCCCAGGGCTGTGGTGAATATACTGAAAGACAAGGAATATACATTAGAAGTCAGGGATCTAAGCATAAACAGTCTTCCCAGACTTCCTGAACCACATTCCCTCCTGGACACACCATCTCTACCCAAGAGGGTTGTGTGGGGATGCTGAATGGTTAAACAGGCAACACTCATTTCTGCTTGAAGATTAAATGGTACAGAGGCAATAAAAATACTACTATCCACACAGCTCCTATTAAGGTCTATCAGCTAACTGGAATCCATTATTCTGGAGTGATAATTCCTGCTTATTTTGCGCCAGACAGGCCATTAATCACTCCAGTTTAAGGGCCTTTGCCATCGCAGTTGGCTCAAAATTAAGTTTTATAAAGGTCATTTTTTAAAATGAATTGACCAGTAGAAACTTTGATATTTTAGACAATGTCAATGAAAACAGATGTGTCCAAGAAGTACTCTTGCAGGCTGGAACCCAAACACAGCAGTACTAAGAATCTGAAAGTGAAGTTGACTGCACTTCTGCTGGAAATCAGTCAGGACAACAGAATCGTTGCACTTATGATACCTGGGGTTGTATCTCCAGACTATTATCAGAGCCTTTAACAGGTTTACAATACAGCAGATGGTGCTTAAACGGGACAGCTCAGTAGACAGCCTATCCTCCCAATTAAGGAGACAGGTCCTTTAACAAAAATGGTTCGCCAAGATTTAAGACACAGCAATGAATAGGAGTGCAATGACTGCATTCATTGCCTCACTTTCCTTTTAATCATTATTTGACCACTCCTTTTTAATTAAAAGGCCTGCGCTCATATTTCATATGCATTTAACCCCTTTTACACCATCACTTAGCAACTTGGCATCAAGCTGTGTCCCCACTGAGCAGAGTTTTATGCTAATTGTGGCCTGATTAAGTAGCAGTCATTGCTGTTCACTATCATACTCTTTCCTCCAGGAGATGCCCCAACAGTGCATATATCGCAAGCAAGTGGATGTGGCAGACCTATTTTGTCACTCACAATCTAAATAGAGAGGTGTAAGTGAACTGCTATAGTTAACTATTTCACATACCTCTTTAATATCATGGTATTGTCCTAAAAGCGCGTAAGGACAGTAGGATATGCTCATAGAGACGATTCCCATAGTGCTGATCATTATCATAGCGACGTACACATTGGGGAACATAGCCATCACTGCAGTTCCAATAGCAAAACCCAGCGTGCCCAGAATGTAGATCACCTTTATACTAAGGTCGTAGTTGTCCAGGTATTTTTGTAGTAAAGCTGCAGAGAATTAAAAGCAAAAATCAAATACACATTAGTCTACTGAATTACGTTTTACAATACTCAGTCCTTCAGTCTGACATAACATTTAAGGATTACATGGCACTTTTTATATGTTCAGAGAGTGTTGAACAAGCACTGATTAATCTTCACCACCTACCTAGGAGGTAGGAACATGTTATCCCCATTTCAAAGAAGGGGGGAACAGACACAGGTTAAGTGACTTGCCCAAGGCCACAATTCAAGCCTGTGGCAAAGCTGGGACTAGAATTCAAGTGTTGCAGGATTCCAATTCAGTGGTATCATGATACCACTATATGTGATCAATGGTATTAACTAACATTTTCTGTTAAAGGAAAAAAAAGTGTCCAGATATTTTGAGTACAGGATAGATTCAGTTCCTAACTCAGATATTTACTAAATTACATGCTTTTGATAATTAAATAATCCATCCCCAGAGCCAGACTTCCTTTTGTATTTTAGAATGAGACATCTGGCTGGACATGCCTGAATAATGAGATGGTCCCAAGGATATTAAATTGTAATTTACATGTGCATATGCACTCATGTGTGGGCTGCAAAAGGCAGATTTAAAGTAGGTCTAAAGCTCTATGTTACAGTATATTTCAAGTGCAAATGTTAGCTCTGAAGTTTATAGGGTGCTTATCTGTCAAACTTACACACAGATTCATGTCTTAGAATGGTATTATTTAAAGAATAGTCTTAAAAAATTTAAAAGACCACAAGATGAACATTTTTGATAGGCAGTTTTAGTTTTCTGATGGCTGGCTGGCTAAAAGTCACAAATGTCCTCAGAAGTGGTTTTAGGTTTTAAACTATTAGAAAGGAGCTGTTCATATGTCTGCATTTGAGGTACTTTGCTATACAGATACTTGAGGAGCCAGCCTTAAGACTCATTATAACATGTGAAATGCATTTGCAAGTTCTCTCATGCCCCTCCCTCAACCTTGCAAAAACTGACTGGAAGGTTCACTCTGGAGTCTAGACAAAATTATGTTTTTACTTTGGAAAAAATATTTAACATACTGTCCCAGCAGTATCCCACTCACATGATTAGTGAGAAATACTTCATTGCTTGTCTGCATGGAGTCTCTTACCTGAGCAAACAGCAGCAGTCGCAGCATAAATGACCAAGCCCCTGCAGCCCATCTGAACTCCGGCATTGTAGGCATGCAGTTCAGTAGAATTAGAAGGACCCTGCATGAAACAAAGATTTACTAGAGTATAATCAAAACAGAATAATTACAAGCTGTTCTGCATTGGCAACACAGGCTCTTTGCTCACCTTGGGATCCCCTTTAAAGATGACCTGTCCCATGAAATCTGTATAAAACACTGCTTCAGCAATGATGGAAAACCAGGTTAAGAGGTGACAAAGGCAAAGCCTCAGGAGCTCATTGGGCATTTTTAGCATAGACAGCCACAGAAGTCTGACAGTGGTTTCAGTTTCCCCTTCTTCACTCTCAGTGTCTCCACTAGAATTCGTTGTTCCACTCTGATTCCTGTGCCTGTACCTCTGCCGCTGTCTCTTCTGCATGTCATAGATATCATTCATGCTGCGGGAGGACTTGATCAAGACAATGGCATTGGCCCGTCGGAAACGATAGCGGTGAGAACCTATTTTGCCATAGTAGGAGAAGGTGTAAGATGGCTGACGATAGAACATGTGCCTTCGCCTGCGCATGGAGTTTGAAGTACTAGATTGCTTCATGCCAATCCTAGCATGTCCATTGAGGAGATCTTTTGGTAGGGAGCCATTGCCATTTGGGACTTTGGCTTCATTCAAGTGATTATCAAGCAACATCTCCTCTCTTTCGTTTTCCCTGAGGAAAGCAGACAGGCGGTTAAATCTGCACTTCAGAAATTCCTGGCTGGTGCTGAGGGGAGTGTTTGGGTATGAAGGGTCCTGAAAAATGGAGGGCTCAATGTCATGTAGAAAAAGCAGCTCTGATTCAATTTCCAGAGTAGCATCTGGCATGTGCAGAACAGAATCGCTCTTACTCCTTACGATGTCCACCTCAAGGAACTCCATATCAAGGTCCTGCTCTGACTGAACCTCCTCTGGGTACACAGAGGTCCCATAGGGATCTTCCTCGCTAATTACATTCAGTCGATTCAGAGGTGGAAGGCTGCCACTGAGCTTAACACTAGAAAGTGTATCTGCTTCATCTTCAATTCTGTCTTGTTGAGGGTTATACTGCTCTTCTTCAATGCTAAAAAGGTGAAGAGCAACAGAGACAGAGAAAATAATGGCTGCAAAAAAGAAAAGTACTTGTTCTTGAGATTTAAAAAGGTCACCCAAGAAGGTCTGCATCCAATCCAGCCCTCCTAACATATAGCCAATGGCTCCTCCAAGACCTGAGGAAGGGAAACAAACAGTTACTATTTTGCTGCATGAAAATAAAGGTTACATTCAGTTTGATCTCAAACTTAATTTTTCCTTGAAATACCATCTCATCTAAAGCACCCAAAAGGTGATCCAGAAAGGCACAGAAACAAGAAGTGAGACATGTAGAAGTTTCCACTACTAAGTTTAAGACATTTCTTGTTTCATGGGAAGTACGAGTCTCTTTTTAAGACTGCCATGAATTATTTTAAGTGGTGGAGCACTGGAATTCTGGATTTCCCAGCTTTAATTTAAAATATATTTCCAGGCTGGAGTCAACTCTCAGTCTGGCAATGGGAAGAGGTTCAAGAAATAAAAAGCAGTCAGGCAAATTCTCACAAAATGGAAAATTTTATCTAAAGCTGTAGACTTAAACTCCAAGACCATATGTGATTGGCTAGTCCAGTGTTATCATGTGATAACAAGCTGATGCAATTGACAGAGTACATGATTTCAGTACTGCCCTAAACCCACATATTTCTAATGAGGTGGTTCATTTACAACTATGGGAAAACCAGAGTTTTAATATTCATGTCTTTGAGGGAACTGAAACAAATATCCATTTGGTATGTTACCATATATTTTAAATATACACCACACCCAATTCTCTTTTTGGTTACACTGGTGTACGTCCAGATTACTCCAGATATATTTTAGTGGAATAACTCACTGACATCATCATAATGGTGAAACTTGGGCCAGTTTATTGTCTGTCTTTTCCATTTAGATTGGAAGTACTTCAGGGAAGAGAATCTCTTACTACATGTTTGCAGAGTACCCAGTGCAACAGGGCCCTAATCTTGACTGAGTCCTCCCCTAAGTGCTTCGGTAATACAAATACAGGCAGTCTTCAACTTTACGACGTTCGACTTATGACAAACGGCACTTACAGCATTTCTGAGTTGACACCCTGATGCAACTTACGACCACTGGTTTTGACTTTACAATGCTCGGTCCCGCAATGGAGTGTATTGCGGTTCTGAGTTACAATGTTTCGACTTATGACGCAATTTACAGAAACCGTGTCGCAAGTCCGAGGACTGCCTGTAATCATATGATGCACTTCCACTTGCAAGTATTATTGATGCATAATCATATGATGCATACTTCCACTTGCAAGTATTATTTTGTCATGGCCAGGGTTCATATAAAAAAAGTGTCAAGACCCTCCACATTGGGATGGCTACGATGCACTATGGACACGAGGAGCAAGGTCAGTGAACATCTACAGCTAATCTTTCAGTGAAATGACTTGTCAACTTCATGCAGATACAAAAATTGCAGGAGAGATGCAAGTTAACTGCCTACCAGCTGAAAAGGCATGGATGTTGAGTGCCATGTCTTGTTCTTCACTGTCCACCACATCCAGTAAATAGGCCCGAATTGGCCCCTCTGTCGCATCAGCACAAAAATCCAATACCACCACCCCAAGCACTGTGAGAACTATGCCAATGGGCTGCTTGTCTGGGACATCTCCAATGGCCAGACCTGTGGGAGGAAAAAAAAAAAATCTTTAAGCATTGTATCCAAAAGGGGCAAAAGCAAGGTTAATCTCCTTAAGAGAAAGGCAACCAACACACTTACTGGAAACATTCCTTTACTGAATAAAATGGCCATTTCAGTTCTTTGGCACAGCTTCTTGCATGGTCTGGGACAGAAGACACGTTTTTACATTTATGAGAAAAACTCTCGAGAAACAAGTGTCAATCTGTTTTAAGCACCTCAGAAAGTATCAGCTACTATCTTTCATTTCTCATACATGTGATCCTCCAAATTCCAAAGGCAGTTTTTGTGACAGGTAGCCAGCGTAGAGAGGTCAGCACCCACTAAATTACAAAACTGGTCAAAATACTGGTTATAAATGCAGTTATACGAGTTTCATTTTTCCCCCATTCAATGTTGTAGATTGCACCCTTCAATATAGAGCACTCCTAGATGGTCCTGCCGGTGTAAGCTACACTAATGGTGCATTCCAAAAGTGGAAATGTGCAGAGGCCACTCAAACAATACCACCAACTTCTCAAAGGCCTGCAATTGCTTCTGTGTTTTAAAACTAATCATAGAATCATAGAATCTCAGGGTTGGAAGGGACCTCAGGAGGTCATCTAGTCCAACCCCCTGCTCAAAGCAGGACCAAACCCAACTAAATCATCCCAGCCAGGGCTTTGTCAAGCCTGACCTTAAAAACCTCTAAGGAAGGAGATTCCACTACCTCCCTAGGTAACCCATTCCAGTTCACCACCCTACTAGTGAAAAAGTTTTTCCTAATATCCAGCCTAAACCTCCCCCTCTGCAACTTGAGACCATTACTCCTTGTTCTGTCATCTTCTACCACTGAGAACAGTCTAGATCCATCCTCTTTGGAACCCCCTTTCAGGTAGTTGAAAGCAGCTATCAAATCCCCCCTCATTCTTCTCTTCTGCAGACTAAACAATCTCAGTTCCCTCAGCCTCTCCTCATAAGTCATGTTCTCCAGCCCCCTAATCATTTTTGTTGCCCTCCGCTGGACTCTCTCCAATTTATCCACATCCTTCTTGTAGTGTGGGGCCCAAAACTGGACACAGTACTCCAAATGAGGCCTCACCAGTGCTGAGTAGAGGGGAATGATCACATCCCTCGATCTGCTGGAAATGCCCCTACTTATACAACCCAAAATGCCATTAGCCTTCTTGGCAACAAGGGCACACTGTTGACTCATATTCAGCTTTTCGTCCACCGTAACCCCTAGGTCCTTTTCTGCAGAACTGCTGCCCAGCCATTCGGTCCCTAGTCTGTAGCAGTGCATGGGATTCTTCCGTCCTAAGTGCAGGACTCTGCACTTGTCCTTGTTGAACCTCATCATATTTCTTTTGGCCCAATCCTATGGAACATACTGAGCATGATGCTATTACATGTATCTCTGTTCCCTCTGCAATACTGCAACGCCCCCCTCCCCCCATAGTGACAAAAGGGTAATAATTAGGGCTGTCAAGCGATTAAAAAATTGCAATTAATCGCACTGTTAAATAATAATACATTGCCCCTCAAGTTTTGGAAGACCCTTCAGATTCTTAAACCTTGGGTCGAGTCCTGTAGCTATCTCACATTGGTACCTTCTTTGCGTTTTGTCAAATCTGCAGCGGAAGTGTTCTTAAAATGAAGAACATGTGCTGAGTCATCATCCGAGATTACTATAACATGGAATACATGGCAGAATGTGGGTAAAACAGAGCAGGAGACATAATTCTCTCTCAAGGAGTTCAGTCACAAGTTTAACACTTTTTTTTTTAAATATGAGTGTCATCAGCATGGAAGCATGTCCTCTGGAATGGTGGCCAAAGCATGAAGGGGCACACATATGTTTAGCATATCTGGCATGTAAATACCTTGCCATGCTAGCTACAAAAGTCACATGTGAACGCCTGTTCTGACTTTCTGGTGACGCTGTAAATAAGAAGTGGGTAGCATTATCTCCCATCAATGTAAACAAACGTTGTCTTAGCGATTGGCCGAATAAGTAGGACTGAGTGGACTTGTAAGCTCTAAGGTTTTACATTGTTTTGGAGTGCAGTTATGCAACAAAAAATAGACATTTGTAAGTTGCACTTTCACGACAAAGATTGCACTACAGTACTTGTATGAGGTGAATTGAAAAATACTATTTTATTTTTACAGTGCAAATATTTGTAATCAAAATATAAAGTGAGCAGTGTACACTTGGTACCTGGTATTCTGTGTTGATAAATAGAAATCTATATATTTGAAAGTGTAGAAAAATATTTAATACATTTCAATTGGTATTCCATTGTTTAACAGCAAAGAGTCCTGTGGCACCTTATAGATTAACAGAAGTTTTGGAGCATGAGCTTTCGTGGGTGAATACCCACTTCGTCGGATGCATTGTTTAACAGTGATTAAAACTGCAATTAATTTTTTAAATCATTATTTGAGTTAATTGCCTGAGTTAACTGCAATTAAGTAATAATTACTTTAAAAAAAAAGTGTTCTAAAAGTTTGAGAATACAGACCACTGATTACATTTTTACTAAATCAATCACTAGAAGATGAAATGTTGCCAAGTAAAAGTTTTAGCTGATGCATTAAGCTATGTTTGTCAATATCAGATGCAGACCTAAACTAACATGCAGAGATATCTTAAATCAGAATGAGCTTCCTCTTTATCTAGATAAATCTATTAAGAGGCCGGCAGTCAGATGGCTTTCACAAATTTGCAGGGGGGAGAAGGAATAGCAGGAGCAGGGAGACAACTAGTGGACAAAGTAACAACCACATCATATATTACCCATTCCTCCAAGCATTAACATTTTCTTGCAGGGACTAAGTCTAAGAAAACTGGTAGAGCAAAGCAATGGAAGTTGCTGATGTCTAATAAGTAGACATGATTTGTTTATTAACAGGAACAGTTCTTATCCCGGGCAAACTGTAGGAAGTTAAAAATGTCACATGGCGGGTCAGTCAGACTTTGGAAAGGTAAAATGCTGACCCAGTGTCAAATGCTCAGTTTGCTTCCTGAAATATTAAAAATAGGGCTGTGTCTACCACACAAATAAGAGCAAAAAAGAGTTATGGCTCGGTTCCTTGCTATTGTATCAATCCAAAGGTGATGTAAATGTTTGCCCAAATTTACTTGCTGCTGCCAGTCCCATTCTAAATTTCACAAAGATTCTCAGATCCTAGATTAAATCTTGTAGTAAACTATGTTCTAAGCAAACAATTTATTTTTAACAACTTTGATGGGGACTCAGGAAAAATTATTTTCCCACATACAGTTTCTGATAAACAAATATTAACAGTGTTCTGGACATTTTCAATACCAGGACTAAGAAAAGAACAAGAAAAAGTGAAAAGATAATTTTTGAAATAATGCTGGAAACAGGATGTGTTGCCAGATATGCATTAAAGGGAAAATGGATCACAACAGGAAACATTTCCCTGTGAACAGGTTGCTACAGTTTTCCCATGTCAAGAACTGGCCGAATTCATCTTAGCGTCTGCAAATCTGCTGGCAATCACTATTAATGACTAGGTATTAACAGTTACAGCTAGGCTTGCAACACATCTACTCTAGTATTTAGCACAGTACTGTAATTTTTGAAAGAGAACAAACAAGCAAAGTTTGGGATAGTTCACATGTTAGAAATCTCAAAACTATTAATTTAGTACTAAACATCATATAAATTAATCAAGCGCACATCATCTGTTTCTTATATAAATATTTTAGATCCAAGACTGTAGCAGAAAGAGGAATGCAGGTGATTTCCCCAGTATTTACCTATAACAGAGCCATTAAGGAAAAGTGCAACACCAAAGAGGACACCAACGCAGAGAGCAAGAATAAAAGGCCGCCGGCGGCCCCAGCTCAGTGTGCAGCGGTCACTAGCCGAACCTATGAGTGGAGTGAAGATCAGGCCCAGGATGGGGCTAAGGAACCAAGTGAGGCTGTAGTATTGCTCAGGAAGACCTAAAATAAAGACAAAGAGGGTTCACAGATTACATGTTGGGCAATGAACATTTTAGACCTAACAGGATTCTATGTTTATGAAAGGTACAATACATGAACAATACGTTTGTCTCTAGTAGTCACTCTCCTGAATGCACAACTGCATTAGATTCCCTAACTGGCAGAAAACTCACAGGAGTTAGACAAGTTATAGTTTCAATTTAAAACCACATGCAGCATGAAGAAATGGCTGAAAATAAAAGGTTATAAAATGAGTAGCATTATTTAGGAGTCAGTGGGGAGATTTGACCCTGTAGGGAGAGTAAAATAGAGGAGTCCGTGTTTAGCAGGACAGTTTTTGGACTTTACTTGTACATGGAT
This sequence comes from Mauremys mutica, assembly GCF_020497125.1. Classification (NCBI taxonomy): domain Eukaryota; kingdom Metazoa; phylum Chordata; order Testudines; family Geoemydidae; genus Mauremys; species Mauremys mutica. The sequence goes on along the minus strand of NC_059073.1, from coordinate 12,324,871 downwards.
ATATAAAAACAGTGAGCCTTCTGACATTCTTGAAGAATTACCTGTAGGCCACTGCATCTGGTATTTCCCCTTCTTGCAGAATGACTGATGCAAAACTATTAATAACCAACTGATGCAAGTCTGAGAAAAAGCAACATTCAGGGCTAAAAGTTTTTGAAAATTGGACTTAATATCTTAATGTGTTAAAATGAAACCAGTGCCCTACTCATTGCTGTGTTTATAATTTTGTACCAAAGTGTACTCCAGATAAAATTGAACAATGGATAAAAAGCAATTTGCTAGCCCTCAGAATGGATAAATAGGTTGCTCCTCTCTAAAACCAAAAGGGTTTTTTGTTTTGCCACCCCCCCCCCCCCCAAAAGAAGAAGATTGAGTTGTGTGTTCAGGACTGAGGGAGGAAGTGAAATGGGTTTAATGGGAAAAAGCTAGTGCAGGTGATGAACAACATCTGGAGAAAGACAAGTGAAGAGAAGGAAGGAGACCCAAAAAAACACACAAAAAAAACCAACCACACAAAGGGGAAAAAAGCCTGCTACCCACATTTAGTGTGAGTAACGCTGTCCCGCAGCCTATAGATGTCTGGAGTGCTTCAGAGCAGGTGTTACTCTTATTGAATGTATGTTCAGAAGTGTTTTCCCTCTTTAATACAGCACTACCTCATATACCCTTTTGACACAATTTACAACAAAGCAATATGGGCAAAACAGTTCATTGTTTATTGTTTAAGTAGCACAGAGCCTAAAATGCCAATATTCTAATGCTAAAGAAAAATACTTACAATTCAAAACCATAGGTAGTGATCACAACTGTTTGATCTTTACCACTGAGGTCAAGCTGCACTTCATGTTTTCATCCTGTGGATATTAGTTATCAAGTGGGATGATAATAATTCAGAAAAACCCATATGGTAGTTCAGGAAAGTCTAATCTCATTGCTATTTAAAGTACCATCAAATCTTGACTAATATGATGACTTGTTCTATGAGAACTTGGTTTCCCAAGATAGCAGGAAACAGTATGTAAATAAGCTATATAGACCGAATTTAGTTGTTGCTTACTAAAGAAGAGCATTTCATCCTAAAGGCTCTGAATGATGTTCTGAAGCTAAGAACCTCTGTGATGGGACCAGCTTTTGCCAACTAACATGTTCACAACCACAGCTGCTTAGCCCAATATTGGGCTATTAAGTTCATCAGACCGCACTCTGAGTTTAGTCAGGACTTCTGCTACTAGTGGAAAGGCATACAGAAGCTTTCTTCCCAGTGGATGGAGCAGGTACTCTTTAATAGCCCTTTCTTGGTTGGAGCTGAAGACCAGCAGCGTCCTGTTCAACTGACTGGCAGAGATCCACCTCCAACATCCTCCACTAGAAGAGGATCTAGTCTCTCCTTGATGTAGATCCCACTCATAGAGCTTAAGTTAGCTAACAGGGAAGGAGAACACAACTGCAAGCTATGAGATAACTACCACTGGCCTATGGGACAAAGCTCAGAGAGACGTGCCAAGGGAACTACAAATAGATGGGGCTGTGAGACCAAGTGTTCACACCATGGCGGAGGCTACCACCTGCTGGCTCCTGCTTAGCTTTTCTGACAGGCTGATGAAGTCTCGGATATTGGCCAGGGGCAGGAAGGCTTTGAGTTGGTGCTCCCTTCTAGGTGTAGCTCAAGATCTTGTGGGACATGTGAAGTTTACCTCCCAGCTTTCCGGGACAATTAGAAGTTAACAGCTTTGATCTTGGCTTTCTGCAATCTCTGCTCAGACTACAGCTCTAGCTTGCATCTATACCAGCCAGCTCCCCTCACTGAGCCTATTCCTGGCAGAGCACTGCACAAAGTCAGCCAGCAGGGGTGCACTCGCACAGGAGTAGGTCTTAGGATACAGTCCTGCCTGAGGGCCAGCCTCTGCTTGCATACTGATTTTATACCAGTGTTCATTCTTTTGGCTTTACTAGTTTACTCCAGTATGACAGCAGAATCAGGCTCTGGATGTTTAACATGTACCAAGCCAGACCATATAAGATGTTAACACTTATCCATGCCTCATCTATTGCACAGGCTGGAGGAAGTTTAAATGCAGAAACCAGGCTCAGGAGGAGGAAATTCTTCAGCACAACAATGTACTAAGCTCAAAGCCAGACAGGTTTTTAAGTCACTTATGGTTGGATGACTTTTTGCACCCACTACATACCTGCAAGACATAAGAGAAGGAAACGCCCAGCACTGTTTACTCCCTAGAAATCCCCTTTCGTCAGGTTAGCCCTGCATCAGTGGTTCACGCCATGTGATGCAGCTTGTTATAACAAGTACTACCTTAAAAGACATCCAGTAATTACAGTTTCATTAACATAACTGGTCTGTGCAGAAGTCACCATGACATGAAACAAGTCAAATGCCACGAACCTTTTCAACATGTGTATGCTGGGAAGTATTTAAATTTTGAGCTTCAAAACTGGGTAATTTTTGTTTTGGGACATTTGACATCTGAACTCAACTCAGAAAGGCTTAATCTATTTAAGCCAAAGAAGGTGTTGCATGCTAACCATACAGTTTCAAATAAAACACATCTGAAGACACCCAAAGCTAGCAAAAGTTTCAATTACTTACATTGACAATATCAATCTATTTGAAGTCAAAGAAATGTACCAGACATGTAGGTACAACAGTACATAAAAATTCAGAGGCTTTCCTCTGGTATTACATCCTTCAGTTAAGAGAAAGGAACTTGATATGGCATTAGCTTGTGTATCAATCTTTAATCTGATTTGAACTGATCACTCAGGTACAAACTGAAAACCCACTTTTAAACCTTTTCTGTCAGCTGCAATAGAATTTTCACTTCTCTAAATTCTACAGACGGGGAGTGAATTTGCATTCTTTGAAGCAAGGTTAATGAATTGCAAAGAAAGGTTACTGAACTGTTGCATAAGTGTCACAAGATTTTTTTTTTTTTAAACTGATTTTATTGCTAGCATTACTTCTTTCTGTTTACTACTTGCAAGGTCAGCTGGTTTCTGGACATTATGTAAATCACAGAATAGTCAAATCAGGCTAAGACAAATCGCAGTGATGAAAGTTTACAGCAGGGGTCAGCAACCTCTGGTACGCGGCTCAGCAGGGTAAGCACCCTGGCGGGCCGAGCCAGTTTATCTGCTACGTCGGCAGGTTTGGCTGGCCGCGGTTCACTGTCCCAGGCCAATGGGGGTGGCAGGAAGCGGTGCAGGCTGAGGGATGTGCTGGCCACGGCTTCCCACCATCCCCATTGGCCTGGGAAAGTGAACCGTGGCCAGTGGGAGCCATGATGGGCCGAACCTGCCGACGTGGTAGATAAAACAAACTGGCCCAGCCCACCAGGGTGCTTACCCTGGCGAGCTGCGTGCCAGAGATTGCCAATCCCTGGTTTACAGTCTTAGTTACCAAAAGCTAGGCTCCTAAATCAACATACAAGAGGCACTGAACACTTTAAATTTGCAAGAGTTTCAAAAGGGGCTCAGTACTTCTGTGGGGAAAAATAAGCCATTTAGACACCTAAAGTAAATATGGTTTGAGATGTTCAACTTTGAAATTTTTCAGCAAACTACTTTTTAGTAGCCAGAATATTCTTCTTTAGAAATGTATTATAAAGACTTGTGCAAAACTTGAGCCAAAAGAGAAAAAAAATTAAGTACAACGCCTCCTGTTTTTCTGCAGAGCTGTCAAGACACCTTGAATGGGTCAGAGGTAACTTTGTAGAGATGGCTTCTACAGTGATTTGACCATTGTACATTCATTTAGTGGTCAGAAGAAGGGAAACCTTTGACATCCGAGTATAGGCTGCAGCTGCACCTTATCTTGTCTGACTAACACTACCACACTCTGCCACTGCAGTTCAGCTGTCACATGTGAACCTTGCATTCACCCTGCTGTTTGCAGGTCAGAAGTTTGCAACACACACCCTCTTCCCACCAAGATTCACAGTGGACAGAGAAAGGCATGTCTAGCTTCTCCAAACATTGAAAGTATGCCTACACTGGGAGGGCGCCTCCCAGACTGGACTGACAGGGTGGTGTTGGCAGGGCTCACATTAGTGCATTAAAAATAGCAACATGGACTTTGCAGCTTGGGCTCTCAAGCATGCAGAGGGAGGGGATGGGTTTGGGCGCCCGAGCTCCAGCGTCACAGCAACATCCAGACTGATTTTTAGCAAGCTAGTGCAAGTCCCACAAACACAAAAGACTGTTGCCCCAGGCTGCGAGGCTCAATCCCAGGTGTAGTATAGACATAGCTTGCTAATTCAGTGTTCGTAATTGCAACAAGGCTCAGCGGTGAGACTTCAAGACATCCCTCCTAGATGTTCATAAAGCCCAGACTATCTGCATGCCTAAGGGATTTTATTTTTTGAGGAACAGAGTTGGGGGAGGGGGTACTTTCAAAAATAGCATCTTGGTCACTCCAGTAGTACCAGGTTTTGTATAGCAATAGGCATTTTATATTACAGTCAAAAGGCCAAAGACACTTTTGGAGTAGTTCCTGACAAGAGTTTGTTTCTACTTCTATCCTAGCATATGAGTTACTAATAGCAAACCAGTCTGTCACAGTATTTTCATGTGCACACACCCACCCACACATCCACACACTCCCCCACCCACATTAGGAGAAAATACACAGAGGAAATTTGAAAGGATGAAGCTGAAGTGTCCCAAAATGTTAGGTGCCTCTTACAAAATATGGTTCCTACCCAAGAGATGTCACATTTAGACACTGCAAAGTGAGGATCAAACATCACAGAGGGGGTAAGAAGGGTGAAAACGATATTACAGATACTTATGAAGGCACATGTGCATCCCCATAGTTCCATTTTTTGCATTCTTCCCTCCCCTTTACAGGCAGGATTTAAATAAGGTGAGGGTGATGGCATGTTGAACATGTATAGCCATAAAGAGAGAAGATGAGGGAGTACCTTCTTGGTCAGTGCTAAAAACTTAAATCCCCTGCTGTGTTGTGCTGGGGAATATTCATTACCACCATCTAGTGGTAAAAAAAAGGCAGCCATGTGGTATTTTAAAAGTGAATTTCATTCAGGTGAAATGTGTCAGATTATTAGCCCAGTAGATTCCAGTTCTCTACACTCAGAACAGGTACACCAAGGGAGACATTTTGACTGAACTTGGAATGAACTAATCTTTTATTGTGTGGTACTCATCTATTCCCATCCAGTCACTGGTCCTTTCACCCGAGTCTCGCTAAGGTGGCAATTTCTGTCAATTGCTCTATTCAGCTGGTAACTGGACTGTAATAAGTTCGTGACTGAGCCTAGATGGGCCAAACAAGCCATCAATAAGCATTTTTAGTCCAATGAGGCTTGAACTGGGGAACCTAGAGGTGAAAGCACCTGCATCCTGTTACCAATCCCATGAGCTCTCGGGTGCTGTTCCTTTATTATAATCCTTTTGCCTGCAATTTTCCACTATTGTGTTTGTCCTGTCAGGGAACAGGATCCAAACTTTGTTTTGTGACCATTAACAGTCATGCACTGAGCTAGGCAACACTTGTAATTGTTTTTGATTTTTCTGTTGACCTCAGGGGGGGGGGGGTAATTCAAGTACTGTTATTTAGCAGTCAGCGAAAACACACAAATATCGAAGAGGAAAAAAATACCCTGGATAAACAAGCTCTAGTACTGGCCCCATGAGCTGACATTGTGGAGAAGGTTAGAAGTCCCACACAACTCAATGAAAAACAATTTCTATCAGCAGCTACCACTGCCACTGAGACCCTTGCAACATGGCATTTCCCAGCCAGCTATAAACAAACAGGACACTGGCTTCTAGTAAATAAGTTTTTGTTTTTTCCCCAGACAAAAAAAAGCCCAACAATAGTGGGACCAGCACGGCTCCTGGTTCACAGGAAATGCTTACTGTGTCACCACTAGTCTGAGGGCTGTATGAGGTCACGAGTTGCATGGAAGAAAGACTAAGTCACATGCAGCAGTTTCTATTCAAAACTTCTTTCTGATAAAGTTCTGGGTGGGGGAGGGTGAATAGTTCTTTGCAAGTATAAAACAAAAAGATCTGACATGGGAATAGGAATTTAGCTTCTGTTTTCACCTGTCAAATTATCACCTAGATCAGGGGTCGGCAACCTTTCAGCAGTGGTGTGCCGAGTCTTCATTTATTCACTCTAATTTAAGGTTTCGCATGCCAGTAATACATTTTAACATTTTAAGGTGGTCTCTTTCTATAAGCTATAATATATAACTAAACTATTGTTGTATGTAAAGTAAATAAGGTTTTAAAATGTTTAAGAAACTTAATTTAATTTTAAATTAAAATGCTCCCAGACCGGTGGCCAGGACCCGGGCAGTGTGAATGCCACTGAAAATCAGCTCGCGTGCCGTCTTCGGCACATGTGCCATAGGTTGCCTACCCCTGACCTAGAGACTCGCTTGTATTCTTGACAAACCAAAAATCAGAACCAAAGAGAAACAGACAAGTATATGTGCACATAACAAAAAGCCATTGTGTTTTGCAAATACTATGCATTCTGCACTACTGTCCCTTAATTAAAATACTGAATTTTGCTCAATATTGGTAACAATCCTTTACCTAGTTAAGTTTTCCAGATCACGTGTTACAGATCTTGTATTTTGTTATTGTAACAAACAGTACTAGGACAAGATCAATAAATATTTGCCATAATCTCACCACAAAAACATTTTTCAAGAGCCTGTAAATAAACATAAAACCCCCAGTGTCTGCACATATTCTCATTAGAAGAGAATTTTATAGAGCAGTGTCAGCTTTGTTAATTTCTTCCTCTTTCAGGGGGCTTGTATAAAGAATGGGGCTTCTGAGAGAAGAATGCCCTTTTAAATAAAAGGTTTTTATATTCCATCCCTTTGAATTAGGCAAATATTTTTAATGCTAAGTTGCCACTCATTCATTACTTCCCCAGAGAAAGTGGGAACACAGAGGCTGCCAGAAGATTGCATGCTGACCCTGGTGAGCATTATTTTCCCTATGAACCTTTATCAGAAACATTAAACAGACTATACCTCTCTACTCTTCAGACGAAGCTTCCTTGTAACATTCCTGCAAATCAGATGGTTCAATCTCAGAAGATTGAGGGCTCAAAATAGACTGACCTAGCAGGTTCCCTTCACTTGGAGTAGTCATCTCCCGTGGTCTGCTACTCCTGATGACCTCAGGGGAGGGATGCAGTCCTGTTCCCACCTCTCCTGGAAACTTCAGAGGTTGTCTTCCCCATTATTCACCCCAGATTCCTATCTTGCCCATAAATGATTCTTTCCATTCCTCTCTAAGTCTCCTATCGAGTCTGTTCTCTTAACCCTCACCCCCAATGACAGTCCCACTTATCTGATTCATTCTGCGTTACTCTACTGGCATGTCCCACAATGGATTCTCCCTTCTCTCCATGAAGGGAGCTGCTCCATGTCTGAAAAATCACTTTGGTCTGTGAACATGACATCACTACTAGCAGCAAGAGGACTGGCTTGGAGCCAGGCAGAGGGCATAACATTCTTCAGGCAGCCTACCACCCATTCTACTCAGAGATCACTACTGAGGTGAGGCTGACTGGTCTATAGTTCCCTGCATTCTCATTCTTTTTTAAAAAATGGGCACCATATTTGCCTTTTTCCAATCATCCGGGATCTTCCCCAAGTGCCATGAGTTTTCAAAGATGGCCTATGACTCTGCAGTCACATCAGCCAACTCCCTCAGCACCCTCTGATGCATTAGATCCGGACCCATGGACTTGTGCATGTCCAGCCCCCAAACAGCAAAGACTCTGAAATCTGTAGCTCTGACAGTAATAATCAGTTTGCATCCTGGTGCCTTATGAGCTGAAAAAGACTAGAAATAACATGTAATTCAACCCTCTAGCTTGTTAAACCAGTAGTGATTGACAAGCGCCTTTTGACCTTTCAGCAAGAGGATCTAAAGAACATTAACTCCAGATACAAAACACTTTAAACAAGAATCCCTGAAAGCTGACAGACCTCCCCCTCATCTGAGAGCTGTAGGTTGTATGCTCCATGAAAATACAAGTTACACCTAACCAGCCTCTCAAGGTTAAGTGCATAACCTAGGCCTAACTATTCCCAGAAGGCACAGGAGACAGCCTGTTACGGGTAGTTCAGAAAAGCTACAGATACACAAGGACTTAAAGGTCACATACAAAAGTACAAGGAATATGCAGTGCACATTGGTTTATAACTGCTAGGCCGCACCTATGTTTAGGTGAATGCAGCAGTCAGTAAGTTACTTTTCTGCACTGTAATCTTTCTCTCTCTCTCTCTCGTAAGGGATGGAATTAAAACGCATAAGCTGTGCATGATGCCCCACTTATACTCCACATGCGTTATGTAAGACTGCAATATTTAGCCATTCTGTCTCACTGCAAGATTAGACAATTACAATGACATGTGTTGCCTGCAGATATGCAGCATCCCAGTTTACCCAAAGCTCAATAGTGTTTGTCACAATTTCGTATTTAGAAACAGGAGTGTTTCAGTTAAGGACATAATTTAATTTGTCTAGTTTATAATTTAAAAGCTTACAATACTGGCCAATAATATGAACTCTTATTTACAAGATATCTTTTTTGCTGCATTGATTAACATATTATTGTCTCTGAATAGGATTATACACTTTTCATTGGAGAAAATTTTCAAGTCAAGTCATTGCTGCAATACAGCTACCTTTTTGCATTATGGACTTTAAACTGTATGCAACTAGAAATACTAAATTTGCTTGAGAGGTCAAATTAGATCGTCAGTGAAGAACAGAAGCCAATGATTGCTCGTCAGGTTAGAAATTTAGGAAACTAGTGCAGACCACTGAGGGGACTGCTTGCAGCTTTTAGGTGTGACAAAGCCTCTCCAATATGATTCTGAATGGTCTTTAGAATATGAGTAGGCACCACCTGGGATCTTCAGTTACACGAAGTATTAATTTTTTAGTTAGGTACAACATTCTCTCACATTTACAGAGTGTCCTCCTTTCCAAAGGATCCCCAAATTTGTAAACTGCACACAACAGAATAACTAACACTAACGCAGACATTGTTTGAATGGATGGCAACAACCCAGCATAGAAATGGGGGTAGAGTGAAGGGGATATTTTGGCCAAGGACATCAGGGGAAAACTAATCCTATGAAGACATCTCACTGCAGGGCAATTATGATCCCCTGCCCCCGAAAGACCCATGCACAAAGCCAGGACAAATCTGACTGTTTTGGGAGGGTTAGGACAAACAAGATTCCAATCTCAACATGACATACAACTACTTGCTGCCTGCCAAGCAAACTACTTGCCTGCACTTAGTCTTGGATACGCTGACCAGACAATATACATTACCCGAGGCTGAAGAGGCCGAGCAAGCAGACTGAGGGCAGGTCTACACTTAAAGCGGCAATGGCACGGCTGCATCGGTGCTGCTGCACTGCTTTATTGAAGATGCTACTAGGCAGATGGAGAACTTTTCACGGGGCACCATAGTTAGGTGGTAGCTGTGTTGATGGGAGATGCTTTCCTGTAGGTAGTGCTATGTCGACACCAGGTGGTTAGGTCAGTATAATTACATCGCTCAGGGGTGTGAAAAATCCACACCCCCCAAGTGACAGTTATACCAGTATTTTGTAACACAGACCTGGCCTGTGTGGAGCCTAAGGCAAGAGTTTAGCAAAGGCACAGGTAGGCATGTTATTTATTCCTTTTGTTACTTCATATTTACAAGAAAACAAAGACCAGTCTTTATTTTCAACCTCGGGTTGTATGCGTTGGAGAGACTAGGAATCTGGGACACAAATGCCAGATCACATCAGCAGACAGTCTCTGAAGGAGTGACATACAAAAACGCACCCACGCTTTTTGGGGGGTTGAAAATCCTATTTAGAATCCTGGCTGAACAATTGTAAAATGCCACTTTCTTACCGAACGTAGCGCTGTTTTAGCCCAGGATATTAGAGAAAGACAAGGTGGGCGAGGTAATCGCTCTAGTTCTGTAGGAACTCGAAAGCTTCTCTCTCTCTCTCACATATACCAACAGCAGTTGGTCCAATAAAAGATATTACCTCACCCCGACTTGTCTCTGACCTTTTTACTGAGTATCTTTTTCCTCGGTGTATTTAGAGTACTGTTTGTTTTAGAGCCAACATAGCTAAGAAGGAGTGAGACCGGTTTTTCTTAGGTATCACCAGAATTGTTTACTAAATTTAAACTGGTCACACTTGTGCAATCTCACTGAAGGCCATGGCACTGCACAGGTATTATAAAAGCCATTAGGAGTTTCAGAGATGTAGCTAACGGCCTAATTTAGCATTTTTGTTATTGGTGAAGACACATGAGAAGGAAGAACCCAGCTGGAGACTCAGCCCAGAATAAATCTGAAAGGCTGGCAGCTAGAAAAATGTTTTCATCTGCAAGATGAGCAAGTTTGATATGGAATCAGTGAAATTCATGGGGAACTTCAGTGTCACAGTTCAGGATTAGCTGCACCTTTGAGCTGGTTTCCAGTTTCACCAAGTAAACCCTTTCAGATTTCAGGCCCCTCATCTGCTCCTGTCCTGGAGTGGGATCCCACAATTCTCCCACTCTAATCAAGTAGCCCCTGAGGCCACCAGCTGTGTTGCTCAGCAGTCCCAATGGGGTTCAACAGCCAGAAAACTCTTTTGGGAACTGTGACCAGTAGGTGAACAGAGTGAACCAAACTAGATTTTTAAAATAAAGTACACTATACGTTCTATAGTAGGAACAAAGAATAAAAAAAAACTACACAAAAAACTCCCCACCTTTTCTTTTGTTAAGTCTACACACACACTCCCATCTTTTCCTAAAGCTTAGATAAGCTTAGCTTCTCCTAGGCACCCCCACTTCTGAGAACTGGGGTTCAGTCTGCTCCCCATGCAGTCCCTGTCTCTTCCACCTTGTGTTTCAAGGGCATAATTTTTAATCCATTCCAGAGATCTTGGACTAGAATCACCCCACCTTTTTTCCTAGCTTGATGCAATGAGTGACCATAGAAGGATTAAAGGCTGAGTTGATTCTGGATGGATTCAAACCCTCAACCTACCAAACAGCCATTGCTACCGTAATATACATTTACGAGGACTTTGTGAATTGTCATCATGCTGCAGCAACAACCTCCTCTTTCTTAAAGGCTTTAGGAAGTACTATTGGGCTGTTTATAATAGGGATAAACACGCTGCCATTGGCCCAATCATTTTCTGTCTCAATTGTGCTATCAGGATGTTCTACTGATGAAAGACACCAAACAAAAAACCTCATTTCTAAATTTGCTATTTAATTGGGGGGGGGGGGGCACGCAGGGGAGCGGATTTAGACATTCCAGATGCATCAATCCTTTTAGACATTCCAGATGCATCAATCCTTTTAGCCCACTATTCAATATGGATTTAAAAAAGGAAAATTCTAAAATAATGTATACTAAGCTCCTAAAAAGGAAGTACATCTTTCTATGCCATTGCCTTTATTGCAGTTAACACCCCATATCGCTACATCGAGGGGTGCACAAATCCTATTGCTTTTCCTATTATCTTAGACAAATGAACTGAGTTTTAGTTTGGATGCATGGTTTAATACTTAGACAATTGCTCCAGGAAAGCACTACAGTACATTGGTTGTTAATTGAAATGTCATATGAATGGACTGCTATATGCACTAATGGTGGTAAAAGGGCCATCATGTGTAGCATTTAAATTCAACAGATAAATAGCTTTTGTGTTTGTCTGTCTTTTGCAAACAGTTCTCCCTCTCTAAAGCTACCAAGCATATTCAGCAACAGTCCCCCAGCTGCCTTCTTGCCCTTGGGAGGTAGAATCCATGTTAAAGCAAAGGAAGGAGGCCGATTAAAGAGGCAGAGTTCAAACCAAAAAATGAATGTCTTGTAAGGCAGTTTTGGAAAGTTTGAAGGAGGATGTGACAGGCAGTGTGAGAGCAACACTAAGCCAACTGAAATATATTCCAAGAATGGTGTTTCCGAAGAATATAGATAGAACTAAGTTTCTAAAAAACAAACATTTCAGCAGTATCAAAGGAGTAGCTGTGTTAGTCTGGATCTGTAAAGAGCGACAGAGTCCTGTGGCACCTTATAGACTAACAGACGTATTGGAGCACAACCTCTGTGGGTGAATACTCACTTCATCAGACGCATCTTCGTCTAATGAAGTGGGTATTCACCCACGAAAGCTTATGCTCCAATACATCTGTTAGTTTATAAAGGTGCCACGGGACTCTGTCACTGTCATAGGTCTCACCCCCACTTAGAGCTGTTGGGTTCCAATGTGGGGACCTGCCTTGGTTTCCCTCTAAACTAAAATTCTAGTTTAGATCTAGTAAGCTGCCACCACTCAATCAGATATGTGGATTGAGACACAGTCCTTCCCCAAAATCCTAGGGGATTCCAAGAGCCCCAAATCCATGGAGTTCTTACACCCAGGAGAAACAAACCATTCCCCCTGCTTCCTCCCCCCTCCCTTTTCCTAGGAGGGACACCGGGATTTAACTACAGAGGGATACCTCCCCCTCCCCTTTCCCTGAGAATCCACCCAAAGAAAGACCAACCAAGTCCTTAATAGAAAAGAATTTATTAAAGAGTAAAAAAGAAAAGTCACTGTCTCTGTAACCAAGATGGAACAATACAGGGTCTAAACTTATCAATCTCTGGAGAGAATCCCCCCTCCCCCTTTCTTTCTCAGTGAAAGCAAAGTAACAGCAACCAGGAATAAAGAATTTCCTTCAGCAAAACACACAATTGCAAATGTAGAAATCAAATTATAAGACTAATTCGCCTTTCTAATTAATACTCACTATTGAATAGTAGAAACTACTCCAGGAGAACTTGGAGACATGACTGGCCTCTTTTAGATCCAAAGAGAGCTCTGAGCAAACAAGGAACACAGACAAAGGCTTCCCTCCACAGAGATTTGAAAATAATCTTGTCCCTCATTGATCCTCTGGTCAGGTGTCCACAGGTACTGCTTGTTAACCCTTTCCAGGGAAAAGAGACCTTAACCCTGATCTGTTTATTTATGACAGTCACTTATTTCAGAAGTAGTGCAATTTACTAAGAAAAAGTCAGTTTTCCCCATTAACCTGTTTTTGGTTGTCAATGGAGAAAGTTGAGCAATATTTTGTGTTAGGTTACTTTCAAGATGGATGTTTTTTGGCCACATTCTGCCAATAATTAAGATCTACAATTTGGCATAAGGCATAAATGTGGCAAAATGCCTAGTTCTGCAACCCTTAAATGAGTAATCCTTATCTGTATGAGTCCCATCTTATTTAGTCACTAAGCCTACTCACCTAAGTAAGGAAATCAAGAGGGGAGCTAGTTTCCTAAAGTTAGAAGTGCATTAAAAAAGTATTGAAGTTTTAAAAGTGTATTAAAACTCAGGACAGTCCCAGCCAAACTGGAGGTGTTAGCAGGTGTGTTTATTGTACTATACACTATTTGCCATTGAACACTTTTTTTGCATTTGTTTTATACTGATCTCTTTAATTTCAGATGGACAGTAATGTTACCATCATCTTTTCCCAATTTTTGGAAGTCAGTATAAGTCAAGCAAGCTATGCATACCTTCATGCTGGGAAGGCCTCGGCATTAAGCCATCTATTCTCTGCTTTGTGGCAACAGAATTGCCGAAAACTTTGTTCAAACTGCATTTTACTAAGTGTGCTTATCCTGATAAACAAAAAAGGAAAGGACAGCCAACACTTGGGAGAATAAACTGACTCTGCAACTGAACTTTAGTGACCAAAGAAATCTTAACTCTTCAGCTACTGGATGGAGTCAAAGAAAATAAGCAGTGCAGTAACCAAGACAACTAAATGGTCTACTGGACCTAGTACTGTACAATTCTGTTATGTACCAAAGTTCAATGCAAGACAAAAGGAAATCTGTATTTGAGACAGAGATTGAGGCACTTTAAATGGAGTATTCTCAAATTTTGTCCAATCTGCAGAGTGCAATACAAGTGTAATTATATTTTAATCACACCATGAGACCCACGTAAGACAGAGCAGGTATGCTTGTCATTACTATTCCTTGCCAAAAAATGTCTGGCTATGCATGACTGTCCAAATGAGGAACTGCTATGCATGACTTTCCAAATGAGGAAACAAAACGGAGAGAACACCACAATCCATCTAGTGCAATTAACTTTTGCCCACCATAAACAATCTGATTTCTGCATAGCAAAGGCATTTTGTACTGTTACCTTAAAGCAGTGGCTGAAACTTTTTTTTTTAAACTTTCACATAGCAAACCTTTGAGTGTGACACCGCCCCCTTAATATATTTAACACCATTATAAATGCTGGAGCAGAGCAGGGTTGGTTGGGGTAGAGGTTGACAGCTTGCAACCCCCTGAGGGGTCCCCACCCTCAGTTTGAGATTCCCCCATCTTAAAGCCTAGAGCTGTGTTATAAATAGAATTAGAACTCTAAAGTAACAAAAAATGGGGGAAACTGTTTTCTGCACCTCCAATTAGTAAGTGGAAATACAATTTGCTATTATATATAACTGGCTCAGAAAAGGCTCAAACTGAAAAACACAGGAGCCAGTTAAAGGGACACAGAAGAGAACAGGAGAAAAGGAGATGCAGGTGAAATCAACCTTGACAATTCTTCTGTAACATTAAAACAAATAGTGAGGATTTGGCATTCTGGCAGCAAACATGCTGCTGGTATCAGAAACTGGATCACTGGGTTGCAGTCCTATTTTTCCAACCATATTAAGCATCTGCAAGAAAACAGCCCTCTCAGCCTGAGAGCTGTTCATTAAAGTGACCCCAAGTCAGTTTCTTCAAAAACAAACATTTAGGATTCCAAAAAGGTACATAGGAAGCAGAAGGATGAACGCAATAGAAGTTTATATGCAGCTGGTCTCACCTAAACTTTACCCTTTCCTTGCAAGTTTTGGTAAGCTCCACTTAGCCCAGCCATCTCCATCTCTGGGCTGCAGAGACCATCCTCCTGCAGTTCTTTGCCCCACTCATCCAGTCAGCTGCTGCCCTCTCATCTCCCCCCCCTCCCCCCCCGCAGGGGTAAAAGATGTAGTGTTCTTTTGATATTAGGCTCTGGCCTTGGAAAAATAAGCCTGTTAACTGACTGGAGACAGGCAGGTAGGCATGTTCCAATTAATAGCTTGCTCATTGTTCTCTTAAAGACCCTCAGTATTGTTCCTGGAGATATCTTCTCTTTGTCAGTGTTTCCTTTCCTGTTTGCTTCTCCCTACCAGCCTCCTTTGTTTTAACTCCAAGCAGTGGAGCAGAATATTTCATGCAGGTAAACAGAGGTACATAAAGTATTCATACCCCCCCCCAATCTTTGTATTTTTTCCACCTTCTAGTAACTAAGCATTGCACAAAATCTCACATGATACAGAGCAAACAGATGCAACTCCAGAGTTCATCTGCAGCTTTCACGTGATAGTTGTGCACACTATTGTGGCACTGCACTGTGACACAGGCAGATCTGTCTGGGTGGACCAGGTCCCAGATTACTCCAAACATTTCCCTTTCTTTAGCTTCCGAAGCAAGGAGACCTAACAGGTGAGACAAAATGGATCATCTTCCTCCGGATACAGAGTCTGGGGTCTCCATCTCTCTGTGCTGGACACTGCTTGTGGCTGGCATCAGCCAGTGACTGACTTCTCTACCTGCCCAATATTTTCTCCCCCTTACCCCTGTGAGCTAGGGCACATTTGATTGTTTTGCCTCTACCACACGGCTGAGCCAGAGTTCTTTCTCCTCTACCCCGCAGAGATTAACCTTTTTCTCCTGCTCCAAGCTCATACCCAGTAGCCAAACCTCTCCCACAACACACACTATCTATCCAAGACCAATGTATATTTGGGCATGGGCATTAGGGTTGCCAACCCTGCAGGATTGTCCTGGAGTGTCCAGGAATTAAAGATTATGTCATGATGAAACATCCAGGAATATGTCCAACCAGAACTGGCAACCCTAAATTGGGCAGGCTGTCCAGGCCTGCAATGAGTCTCCCTAGCATGTCTATGTCTACTTCTGAAACTACCCCTCTCTGACCCAGCCCCCACTGCTGGCCCGGTTTCATACTACCACTGACAGAAGAATAGAAATCACCACTAACAAAATGAAACTTGCTTGAAAGTCTTCCTCTTCATCCACAAAGAGAGATGAAGACAGTAGTTGGGCAATAATTTTTCTCAAGTCAGCTTCTTAACTGCTAACTAATTGCATTTGGCATAGAATAGACACGCCTTTAGCAGTTTGCTCTTTAAGATCTTATGTACAAGTAAAAGGTCATGTCACATACATGTCCTAGACCTGACGAGGCTTCTTGTACAGCCCATGAGATTTAGCTCTCCAACTAGATTCTTCAACTCTCAGAGAGCAGAGTGCATTCTCATGTGCAAATATAATGAAAAAGTTACAACACAAAATAATTACCGTAATCTGTTTCCTGATCAAGATTTTCAAATCCATCTAGGGGATTCAGGTAAGTTTCATCAATCATAGTGGGAAATATGCCTACACTCCTGCACTGCTTGAAATTCAGCCTCCATTTAAAAAATACTTTAAAGATTAATTTGAGTTCAAGAACATGAAGCCAGCTCAAGTCCTCATATTACCTTGAGTTGAAAGTTAGATCCACAGTAAGAACACAACTAATTTGATCCTTGGCAGTATGCACAGGAACATCTTAAATTTTGTGAGACACCTCCGGGGGCATGAATTATTCAATTAAAAAAAGTGATGGGTGGGGATGTTTCAAGATGTTATTAACATTTGCCGCAGGTGCACTGTTTACAGTATTATATGTTCACCACCTAAGACATGTATTAATGGAACAACATCATATCCTTTAGGTTCTTGTGCTATAGATGAAATTAATGGCTATATGCCTAAATCTATTTTAGAGGTTTTATTCAGTTAAAAGGAGTCTTTCCACTCTGGACTCCCCACCTTACCAAAGATCTTGAAGAAAAAATTTAAGTTTAAAATACAAATATTTTTATGCTAGCTCCCAAATCTCTATTTTGCATAAAGAATTTTTACTCAGGACAGTAATAAGAGCCTAACTCCCCATCTCTATTTGAAGAAAAAAAAAAGGCATTAAGGAGCCCAGGTTACCATGAGCAGCTGATGGACTGGAGAGGTGGGGAGCAGGCCAAAGCCATAACTTGAAGCCATCTTTCTGAAGTCTGTGCACCTATTATTCAAAGCACACTAAAGGCAATAGAAAGATGCCCATTGATTTCAATGGGCTTTGGCTCAGGCCCAAGAACTTCAAATGGCTCTTAGTAAGGAAGGGAAAACCATTTTGTCATTATCACTGATTGTTTCAAAATTAGATTTGAGACAGGGATGGCCTTTTCATGCATGACAACTGCACCATTTCTCCAACCACAAGCTTGTACTATTGCCCAGTGCATCATTTTAATTTGAACAGTTTTGCCTGCACCTGGGCTATAAGATCATTTGAGCAGGGATCACAGATCCTTAGGTTTGTGAAGTACCCAGTATCTCATCATGCCTAAGTTGGACAGACTGACCAAAGGACAAAAAGGCTCCTCTGCATGTAAAAAATCGGTGAAATAAGTGAAGTGCTTTGATTCTACAGTATATGATGAGAAAATTCAGACAAAAATAACTTACTGTATTCTGCGAGAGTTGGTTCCACCTCTTTATTAGAGCCTATTAGAATCAAAGTATTTGTTTCCTGAAATACTATTGCTTAGCCTCACTGCCTGAAAACATTATATTCAGAGGTAAGCCTGAAACAAACAATGTGAATATTTAATGGACAAATGGCAAATGTTTACAGTAAGTGGCCATTTATTCCCACATTACAATGTAATGCCATCAGACATCCATTTGAATACGAAACATTACAACAGTACTGCTAACTTTTATGTAATAATGCATGAATTTCAAAACTTGAAATACATCAAAGACCAACTAAGCAGCATCACCTGGAATGGGTACCCCTTATTCATCACATTAGAGAAGGAGGGGTAGAGCAGGGTTTCTCAAACTGGGGTCACCGCTTGTGTAGTGAAAGCTCCTGGCGGGCCGGGCCAGTTTGGTTACCTGCCCCGTCCGCAGGTCTGGCCGATCGCGGCTCCCACTGGCCACGGTTCGCTGCTGCGGGCCAATGGGAGCTGCTGGAAGCGGCATGGGCCGAGGGACTTACTGGCCACCGCTTCTAGCGGCTCTCATTGGCCTGCAGCGGCGAACTGCGGGCAGTGGGAGCCGCGATCGGCCGGACCTGCGGACGGGGCTGGTAAACAAACCGGCCCGGCCCGCCAGGAGCTTTCACTACACAAGCGGTGACCCCAGTTTGAGAAACACTGGACTAGAGTTAGTCTCTCTTTTATAGGGAAACATTCTTACATTTTGAAGTCACACATAAAGGGTAGATGGGATAGTGTTAAAAATGTTCACTTGAACCGTAAGAGTTCCTTTTAGAAACGGGAAATAAGCAAAGAGTAACATTTAATAATTTATGCTGTTTTAGAAAAAGGGAGAGGGGAACATTTCTGTTGCTGACAATCAGTTCTGTGCTTATTAACTATTCATAGAATACTCAATGACATGAGGAAAAGCCTTTGAAATACAGTAAAGGCTTAGTGAATCATTTACCATATTAACTATAAAAACTATGGTACAGTTGTGACTGTTCTAAACGTCAAATTTTATGGACACTGCTGAAACACCATTACTCAATTGCAATGTTATAACTTTTCACATTAAAAATATAATACATTAACAATTACAAGATAGATTTCTTACATTGGAAGGCCTTTGGAATCTTCCTTTTCCTAAAAGATAAAACACGTATGCCCAGGAAATCAGGGTGAGTAGATTTCCATGAATTAAAGCCAGCAAGCATTTGTCTGTTGGCCATATTATGCATACATTTCCCCATTTTCTAAGGATGTGAAAAGTGTTGGTAACAAAGGTCATGCACACTAACAGTAATGTTTTTTCATTTTTTCTGGTATTATGAATCAATTACTTTAGTTTTTAAAAATCAAAAAAACTTAGTAAGTTATAGCAAAGCAGCATCAAAACTACTAACCCTGTTTTGTTCTTTTCAAATCATTTCAGTGGTGTGGTAGATACATTGTAGGAACTGTTTTGACTGAAAGAAAATTTATACCCTATAGGCTTAAATTTTGGAAGAACGTTAATAATGAAACATCATTTGTAAACAATGGTAGAGAACCTTAGGGCTTGTCTAGATGGAGCATTTTGTCTGGACCCACTTGTAGTTAGCATAGTCTGAAAAATACTTGTGTACACCCCCCCCCACCCCCACCATTCATGAAATCCACCAACTCCGAATTTACTGCAACTTCTACAATCTTCTTTTGAAGTGTACTAAATTCAATGCTAGTTTAGTTAGTGCGGTCTAGTATTCTCATACATGCAATGCTGCCACATGCTCCTTTGGCAGTCCTTCAACTGCTATCCCAACTGCTTTGGGGGCCTCTGTGACCAAACTATCTGTTGACCTTCGTGCCCTCCACTACTTGGAGTCAAGCTGACCAGATGACACCCCCCCCCCCGGTAAAATGTAGTACGGTGCCAGGATCAGCCCATTTGCTCCTGGATTATAATATAATGGCATTACAGTGAT
This sequence comes from Mauremys mutica, assembly GCF_020497125.1. Lineage (NCBI taxonomy): Eukaryota > Metazoa > Chordata > Testudines > Geoemydidae > Mauremys > Mauremys mutica. The sequence goes on along the minus strand of NC_059073.1, from coordinate 12,305,225 downwards.
ATTACTCCAAGAGCCTTTACAACTTGACTTGAGCAGCTGCTTGGCACCACACTAAGACCCAAGATCTCCTTGCCATATGGAGAGAAGCATCAGTGCAGCAAGCTCTTGGGGCCAGCCACCAGGATAAAGGAATGTTTATGGACATCGCAATTCAGATTCCCATGAGGCCCCCCATATCCAACCGCCCTCTGCTCCTCGTCCCCTGACCATCCCCTCCCAGGACCCCCTGCCTCTAACTGTCCGTTCCCCCCCCCCCCCCAAGATCCCACCCCCTTATCCAACTCCCCTGCTCCCTGTCCTTTGACTGCCCTCCTGACCCCATCCACATCCCCACCACCTGACAGGCCCCCAGGGACTCCCACTCCCAATCCTCCCTGCTCCCCATCCCCCGACCACCCTGCCCCCGAACCTCTGCCCCATCCAACTGCCCCCTCCTCCCTGACTGCCCCCCAGGACTCCCCACCCCCTTACCAGCAGCAGGAGCTTGCAGCTGCGACACCCGGCCAGAGCCAGCTGCGCTCCCCAGGCTGCCCAGGGGGAGTGGCAGGCCAGAGTGAGGCCCGCGCAGAAGGTGGGGGGGGACAGCGGGGGGGGGCCGGGGGCTAGCCTCCCCGGCCGGGAGCTCAAAAGCCGGACAGGACGGTCCTGTGGGCTGAATGTTGCCCGCGGGCCGTAGCTTGCCCATGTCTGTGCTAAACGCTCTGGACACCATACAAGTGCCTCCAAGGCACAGTACAGACTGCAGTGTTGAAGGGGGAACAACGCTATCCCTCTCCTCCTCCCCCCGGCTCTCACCCTCCCAGGCATAACTGCAAACCCAGATGGAATACACTGAACATCCAAAAATCCCCACCTAGCCCTCCTCATGCACCCCACTTATCAAATGATGTTTCCCCTAAGAATGGAAAGAATCTCAGAGGGGTAAATACATATTAAAAGATTGACAGAAACACACAAGTGACTCCTACTTCCTCAACCACAGCACCTGTAGCTGCCTGACCCTGAAGGACAGGGTCTTTATCAATGGTTGAGTGGCTGACTAACAGAGGGGAGAAATGAAAAATTGGAGATGCAGTGTTAGGAGAACTCACTGCATACGCTCCAGAAAACCTGAAAAATAAGGGAGCTGGTTGTTGGAGATCGGAGAGGAAAGACACAAGGAACTATCAAGATAGCACGAGCGAGATGAAGTGGCCAGAGACCACACTGTCATGGCAAGAGACTGTAGTGAGAGACAGGGACATGCAGAGGCAACACACTGAGGCAATACAGAAGCAGAATGCTCTAGTACAGCATTTGCTGGTAGAGGATGCCCAGACAATTCAGTGTCCTCAACCAGGACACAGCTATGTTCTGTAGCCACTGGACAGAGGGTACTAGGAACATTGGCACATGCTCCCCGCTATGCCCCTACAGCGGTGCTTCCAAATACTATTCGCTCCTGGGCCAAGGTCAGGGCAGGGAGAACAATTGTACCTGGGAGCCCAGCTCTTACAAGTCATCTAACATCCCTGGTAACTTTGAGCCCTGACGTTCCCTGCGGGAAGACAGAAGAACAAGAGGCAGCAGAGGAAACAGATGGATGTACAGCTGTACATTTCCAGGCCTGAATTCAATGTAAGCGCAATACATATCCCTGACAGCATTGACCTGGCTCTTGCCATTTTCTAGTGGGGGGTCTGGCTGGCTGCTTAAACTGCTGAGCAAGTCTCTGCACCTCAGCTACCCACCCACTGGCAAGGCTCTTCCCTCCCACCCCTCACTCTCAAATATTGTGCAAAATACAACATGCAGCTATAATCTCAGGCTTTTTTTCCCCCTGCAGCTTCCAACCTAGCCCATTAACAGTGCCACCTTCCTTTCAGATGGCCAAATGCACACTCCACTGTCATTCTACAACTAGTGACGTGACAGTTCAAGGGAGTTCCTTCCTTCTATCCAAGCAGCCTGTGAATGACTTCATTAGCCAGGGAAGCAGAGGATAAGCCAGGTCTCCCTGGATAACCCGAGCAATCTCCACACCGTTAATGCCCATAGTGATCCTGGGGGCAAACTATCCTTTATTCATTAAGGTAAATAGGGCTGAGTTCCAAAAGATCCTAGCATCACGGCCTTTACAGACCATCCTGCATTTGTGTTTGTAAGTCTACCATGGTGGTCAACCAAATCATTAAGCACTGTGGAGAAATACCCCTTTGTTTAGAAACTGAGGCCTTGTGTAGGGGGCAGACTGTAGGCACATGGGTTCCATCAACTGCCCCAATACAGTTTGGGAACCCCATGTGTGCAAAGCCATCAATCTCCTGAGCATTACCAAGCTTTATAACCTATTGCAGCAGTACCTTATGAATGGCATCAAATGCCTGCATGACAATAGCCCAGCAGGTGATCTCCCTTATGCTGAATTAGTTGGCTATGGACTGGTAAGCATTCAGGGGTGGCTAGCTTCCACATGGCAGTGGTGAGTGGGGCACTGTTGGTATGCTGCTGTTGCAGCTCTGGAGCTACTTCGGCACAGATATCCAAAAATGGTTGCTTTCACCATCCTGAAATTCTCTCACCACTTACTTGGTCATCCCAGGTGTATAGAATGATCCTTTCCCACCAACAGATGCTGGCTTCCCAAGCCCTGAAGGCACCGCATGAAAGATGTTCAAGCAACTGCTACAACAGAGCTGTTCCTGAGTGGGGTCATCCTCTTCTTCCTCATCCCCCTTCCTGTCACTGCTGAAGGAGCTGCTACTGCTATGCCATCTGCTTGGTGGTACAGCAGGCAAAGTCCAAACTGAAGCTACTCAGCTTAAAGTAGTCAAATAAAGCCCAAGTAGCCACTGTATATTTGTGATTGCAAGCATAGCAATGCAGCCAACAGTTAAAAATGTTACTGGCATGCCCAGAAAAAGAGGAAGCATGGAATGGACAGACTGGAATCAGACTGAGTTTGGTCCCAAGTTCCAGAATTCCACAGGTTTCTGCTATGCATCTGACAACATGTATGAGGAAAATCCCAGGGTACACAATGCTCAGTAGTGACACAAAGGGATGTGGAATACCTTCCCAGATTGCCATGCACTTAGTATGCTGCATGTACATGATGCACATTGAAAGAGGGCAGAGCTGTCCTATCATAGAATCTCAGGGTTGGAAGGGACCTCAGGAGGTCATCTAGTCCAACCCCTGCTCAAAGCAGGACCAAACCCAACTAAATCATCCCAGCCAGGGCTTTGTCAAGCCTGACCTTAAAAACCTCTAAGGAAGGAGATTCCACCACCTTTCTAGGTAACCCATTCCAGTTCTTCACCACCCTACTAGTGAAAAAGTTTTTCCTAATGTCCAACCTAAACCTCCCCCTCTGCAACTTGAGACCATTACTCCTTGTTCTGTCATCTTCTACCACTGAGAACAGTCTAGATCCATCCTCTTTGGAACCCCCTTTCAGGTAGTTGAAAGCAGCTATCAAATCCCCCCCTCACTCTTCTCTTCTGCAGACTAAACAATCCCAGTTCCCTCAGCCTCTCCTCATAAGTCATGTGCTCCAGCCCCCTAATCATTTTTGTTGCCCTCCGCTGGACTCTCTCCAATTTATCCACATCCTTCTTGTGGAGTGGGGCCCAAAACTGGACACAGTACTCCAAATGAGGCCTCACCAGTGCTGAATAGAGGGGAATGATCACATCCCTTGATCTGCTGGAAATGCCCCTACTTAATACAACCCAAAATGCCATTAGCCTTCTTGGCAACAGGGGCACACTGTTGACTCATATTCAGCTTTTCGTCCACCGTAACCCCTAGGTCCTTTTCTGCAGAACTGCTGCCCAGCCATTCGGTCCCTTGTCTGTAGCAGTGCATGGGATTCTTCCGTCCTAAGTGCAGGACTCTGCACTTGTCCTTTTTGAACCTCATCATATTTCTTTTGGCCCAATCCTCTAATTTGTCTAGGTCCCTCTGTATCCTATCCCTACCCTCCAGCGTATCAACCACTCCTCCCAGTTTAGTGTCATCTGCAAACTTGCTAAGGGTGCAATCCACACCATCCTTCAGATCGTTGAAGATATTGAACAAAACCGGCCCCAGCACCGACCCTTGGGGCACTCCACTTGATACCGGCTGCCAACTAGACATGGAACCATTGATCACTACCTGTTGAGCCCGACCATCTAGCCAGTTTTCTATCCACCTTACCGTCCATTCATCCAGCCCATACTATGTTTATGCTATTGGTATGGTTTCTGTATAGTGCACCAAACAGCAAGTGTCAACTGAATGCAAGCTACACCCTACTCCTCCCCTATCCATGTAGACAAGGCCATGGTTCTCCTTCAGCGATGACTGTTAACTGTTGATATAACATGGTCACTCAGGTTCAGCATGTGTACATACCTTAATAGTTCAGTTGTATCTTAATTTTATATATTTCAACATTTTATGAACACATGAAAAACACACTGAGTATTACTGACTCACACCTATTACTGTACAACCATTTAGCACTGCCAGATTACCATATAGATTACCTGTTGGGGCAAGCTTAGAAAAAATGGTTTGAAGTTGAGGGAGGGGGAAAAGAAACATCTAATAAATTCATGCAGAACTGGACACAAAATCTAATGTGCCAATATTTAAAGAGGGTATATGCTACGATCCACAAAATTATAGCCTCACTAGCTTGACATGGATTCCACAAACCAATCTTCAGGTTTCCCAACCACATAGAAAAGTCAAAGTAGGACTTGATCAAATTTGGCAGCGTCAGGTAATGAAGCAATACTGTTTTAAGCTGTATTTTAAAGCATAGATAGTCCATAAATAATTCACAGGCACCACTAAACCTGCTCCAATTCTGTCCTCTTCCCATTCACCACTTGCTGCAGCAAGTGATACTGAAGTGTTTATTAATCTAACACGCTTAATACCTGGCCCTCACTTTTGGTTAGAAAGTCTGGAGAGTCATGTCCTTTAATGAGCCCAGCAATTATTTGGGAAACTGGCAAAAGCACTTCCTTAATATGCAAGAAGCAGAACAGTCTACACTCATTTTAAATCCTCATTTTATTTCTATTACACAGTGCACTATGGACTGCAGCAAGGATGCCTAAAGTTGTTCTGTCCATTAATGGACTTGTTACCAACCAAAATGGCCAACAGGTAATCTTATGGACATCCTGTACCAATAACCCTGACCTAATTAAGGGATAGAGTTGTTGGCAGCTAAATTGCAATCTAGTTTTAAAAACAAGCCAATAGTTTAGATCAGCAACTCTGAGCAAACAAAAACTTTTAGATGTTTAGTTAACATTAGCTGTGGCATATTACTTCAGAGCTACACAGCTTCATGTTGACCATGGATCCACGCTATCTTCATTTGATTTTTCATTCTCTGAAGCATAAAAAGTTGAAATATTGTATGTCATTCTGAATGTTAAACTATGTAAGTGAGAGGTTGAACTGGGTATAAGTACCCTTTTCCTCATGTGCCAGTTGTCTATTGCATAATAAGGGCAAGTTCTTGGCACAATATCTCTTTGCATCTTTAAACATAGAGATACCAGGCAAGTGCTTTACTGAATTACACACAAGATAAAAGGTTCGCTAGAAGCTCAAAATAGAACATACAATATTATATAGAACAGTAGTTATTGTCAAAGCCAATCCACACAATAGTCTCAGCATTTTCTTGGGCAAAGTAACCTGATTACATTTCCCAGTTCTTGTAACATGACTACTGAAAACAAGTTTGTACCTAAAGTCCGCTGGACTAAATATTTGTCCAATATGTTAAATGGATATTTGGATATAATCTGACATGACTGGTTTTCAATATATATTTTAAAAAACCTAATACATTTGAAAATATAGGTTTTATGTATTTGTACTGACAACTTAGAATATTAGCAAAAATACTTGGTGCTTTTTCCTCAAATCTCCTATAAGAGGTAACCCTATGAAATAAGCAAAATCATTATATGGATGGTATATGTAAGTTCAATGTGTTTAACGTTTTGTAAAAGATCACACAATTAGTCAGTAGCAGAGTCAAGAATAGAACTCAGATGTTCCAATTTGCAGCCCGCTGCTCTAGCTGTAACAAAACCACTTCTTCCTACGGCATTAGCCAAAAAACAAAAGAAAACATTAAAACGAGCAATGGCTTTGTTTAAAGCAGTATATTAGACATGAAAAAAAAAATGTACTTACCAATTTGCAACAATACCGGGGTTACCAATGCTGTCTCCATGGCATAACAGAATTCCCTGCCAAACATCACTGCACCATGCATCACCCACAGGCGTACTGGTATCCGATTTATGGATCCTTCGCTAATAGTCTCCTCCCTACTCTCATTCTCTTTGTTTGCTGGTTTCTGAAGATCTGTCACAGGTAGCTCTTGAACTTGCATAGATTCCGAGTCAGCGTTCTGGGGAGCCATTTTCATTACCATAAAAATATATATTTATTATAGATCTATAAATAATACTATCATATCTCTAAGATGTCTTCTCTTTCAGCTTCTGTTGTGTTCCTGGTGCAAGTAATGCTTATATTCCTCTTGTACAGATAGGTATTTCACAACTTCTCAGGTAGATATGAAACAAAGAACAGGAAGCTACTTAGTAGGAATTTCAACATATGGCTTGCTACGTTTACTGTGAATTAGAGTTAAAAATCCATAATTGCCATTCAGTTAATACCAGTTTCATAATTATTATTGACAAGGTGCTGAAGTTGTTATTCTTGCTATGCAGAGGTGGAAAGGCGACACAAAAAGGTGCTCCACTGTTAATCCCCATCGAGTGGCTGATTAATCTGCAACAAAGCAGTAAAATGCAAACCATTAGATATCCAAGCAATAGATTTCAAGCTGTAATCACGCTTCTGAATGTATACACTAAACAAACATTTTTTTCACTATCAGCACCCCTGCCCAATATAGGGCCTTTATCCCAGAGCACTTTAAAAACTTCACACCACACATTAAAATGCAACTGCTGTTTAACTGTACTGAAACACTACTCGACAGTTTAGGGCATGAGGTGAAGGTTATTTAAGTTAGATGATTTGCAGGAGAAAAATCTAAGCAAAGTGTAATTACTATATTTAGGCTTTGGCCAGAGTACTAGGTATAAGACTCAGTAATTCACAAGTTCTTTCATGAACTCAGCTTTAGGTTCCATTTAAGAGATGTCACAGCATACGCCAACACTGCTCTCCAGGACACAGGTTCAATGCTGACAGGTGAGACCACCATGTACTGACTCACCAAATACCACTTTCTGAAACACCTACAATGGCCCTCCGATGTCTTGATAGAAATTACTATACTTTAAATACTTGAGATCCACAGTGGTCATTTACACTAAGCACACAGTAATATTCATTATCCCACAGTTTCCTCCCCAAATCTCCAGAATACTTGAATGCATGATCTATTGTACAGGTTGGTAGATGTTGACTTCCATGGTTTACTTTAAAACCTGAATACCCAAGAGTTAAAAAGTGTGGAGCATTCCGATAGGAAAAATCTGATCATCATGGTCTTTCCTGTAACAAATTTAAGCAGAAGTGTAAAAAAGTCACTCAGCTCAGAAGACACCAAGACATCCAATCACAGCCCCTATCTTTCAAAGCAATACTGCTGATTCTAAAGTTGATCACAGTGGAATGATGCAATGCTCTCCGGTCTGCACAGTATTCCTAGATTATGTTCTGCCCAGGAAGTGAGACAGGGACTTCTCATGTCTCCCATACAGCAGGGCAGAGAGAAGCATCACTGAGTCACAGGAAACCTTAAGTAGAACTAGCCATAACTCTACACTTTTAGTGAGAAGGATAAGGCATTTTGCAATAAGTGCAACTGTTAATTTCCAAGGAGTCAGATTTGACATATTAATTTTCATGTTTGTTTCAGAGAGATGTGTATGAAAATCTAACCCAGGCACAAAAATGTATTTGATTCTACTGAGAGAAACAATGTGGGTAAGGTAATGTTTTTTGTTGGACCAACTTCCACTGGTGAGAAGCTTTTGAGCTCAGAGCCTTTCTTCAGGTCCACAATGTTATTTTGTAAGTTACCCACATGCTACATTCTCTTTGAGAAAGGTCTGAGAAGTCTCTTGACCCATAACCAAGGTACATTCCCTTCTTGTTTATCATCATCATCAACTCTAGATCCCATACAGCGGTTCATCTACTCCTATAGGTTTCTCATCTGGACAAGCATTATCTTCCAAAAGCAAAATCTGACCCCTTGTCAGAATTAAAGAAAAAAACATGGAGATTAGCTCAATCTTGTTTTAAAAATATTATAGTGGTATCATTGAAGAGTTAATCCCAAAATTCAAGATCAAAGTTGCAATATGCTGAGTTTAAAAAAAAACAACAAAAAATCCCCCACAAAACCAAAAACCCACCACACTCACCCTGCAACTGAATTTTCACCCAAGCACAAAGGGCCCCACAAAAGAGTTAAGGTTTTCTGCATCACTTAAACAGCTTATGAGATGCACAGGCCCCTGTGTCTGCCCTCTGCACCAGGGTGAGTTTCACCCGGAAACTGGCATTTTATTCCTGTCTTTCACCAGTCTTTTGGCCCTGCTGCTCCAGCATACTGTCTGGCATTGCTTTACGACACTATAAAACTATAGAGCTATTTGTATTGCCTTACCCAGTATATGTTACCACAACTAGATAAGAGAAGGCAGTGAGCCTTCATAGGAAGTATTTTTCCATGGCACAAAGGTTACCAAGTTCATCCAGATCGCAAAGCAGCTGAGTAGTTTGGTCAGACTAACATCCCAGTGTTTTAACAGCTGCACGATAAACCCACAAACTGACTTTCTTCTAAACTATTAAAAATTACAGGAGCTCTTTAATGTAATCATTTGGTAACAAACCTGAGGTATATCTCCATATATATTATATTATTTAGCTATCTTCTAGAACTGGAAGGGACCCTGAAAGGTCATTGAGTCCAGTCCAGCCCCCTGCCTTCACTAGCAGGACCAAGTACTGATTTTGACCCAGATCCCTAAGTGGCCCCCTCAAGAATGGAACTCACAACCCTGGGTTTAGCAGGCCAATGCTCAAACCACTGAGCTATCCCTCCCACCAATATGCTCCATATGTGGCTAGATCTTGATCACTTGAAAATATTAAACCTGTGCTAGAATGCAGCAGCTTGTTTATCATGCTGAGAACACTTGTGCTTTAGGAGTGCCAAGTGTCTGTTTAGCCTAGAAAGCCCTAAACAGTTTTGAACAGGGTTACCTGAGAGTAGGGTGACCAGGTGTCTGGTTTTTGACTGGAACACCAGGTCGAAAAGGGACCCTAGCAGCTCTGGTCAGCAGTGCTGTGGAGCTAAGGCAGGCCATCCCCTACCTGTCCTGGCACTGTGGACTATGTTGCAGCCTGAAAGCTTCCAGCAGGTCTGGCTTTTAGGCGGGGGGGGGGGGAGAGCAGGAGGAGGGGTTGCTCCATGCGCTGCCCCACCCCGAGCACTGGCTCCGCGCTCTCGTTAGCCAGGAACCGTGGCCAATGGGAGCTAGGTGTGGGCCGTGCCTGCGGGTGAGAGCAGCACAACGCAAAGCTGCCTGCCGCGCCTCCGCTGAGGACCCGAACCTGCTGGCCGCTTCTAGGGTGTAGCGCAGTCCGCGGTGCCAGGACAGGCAGGAAGTATGTCTTAGTCCCCCTGCTGTGCTGCTGACTGGGAGCCGCTGTAAGTAAGCCTGCACCCCAAACCCCTCATCCCCAGCCGAGAACCCCCTCATTTCTGGCCCCACCCAGAGCCTGCACCCTCAGTTAGAGCCCGCACCCCCTCCACATCCCAGCCCAGTGAAAGGGTGTGAGGGGGGAGAGCGAGCCACTGAGGGAGGGGGAATGTAGTAAGTGGGGGGCAGGGCCTTGGGGAAGGGGCGGGGCTAGGGTGTTCAGTTTTGTGGGATTAGAAAGTTGGCAACCCTACCAGAGGTGTTATCCCTCCCGCACAACAGTACTACTGTAGCAGAGATGCTTAGCTTGGGACCGACTTGTAAATCACAGGGAGCTGCTAGCTGGAAATCCTCCACGAAGACCCCTCAGTTTCCACCCTTGATCTGCCTGCATAGCCTGTAGACATTACTTCCTTTGTGGGGGAGGGCAAGCGGTGGGCTGAGGTCAGGTGTTATTTGTACTTGCATTTTTATGGTAAATGCAAATATTAAGAGGGACATAATATTTTTATGAACAAAAAAATCAGCTGCAAAGTCATAACAGATGCTAGAATAAATAGACAACTACCCTTTAAATGCATCCAAATATCAATTTAACACTACTTGACTAAAAATAGTTTGAAATGTGTTAATACTATTAAGACAGGCTGCTGAGTGACAGGTCCTAAAACACACCCGTATTTGCTAAAATACCAACATTGTGTTATTTGGCACTGTGGAGGAAACAAATACGAAGACACTCTCTGCTCCAAGGAACTTATAGTTTAAGACTCATCACTATAGGAAAGTGCAGACTTGAGAGGACACAAAGCAGAAACTCTCATTTTACTGTTCAATAATGTAATGTTGAGGTGGAAAGGGGATTTGACTTGGGTTTGGATACGTCTACACTGCAAAAAACCTCATGGTAGTGAATCTCCAAGCCCAGGAAAATTGACTTGGGCTCCAAGATGCTTCCCCTCACTGGGTTTCAAAACCCAGGCTTCAGCCAGATGTCAACACTGTTGTTTTTAGCCCTGCAGCCCAAGCACCATGAGTGCAAATCAATTGACCAGGGTGCAAACTCTGTACCAAGGGTTTTTCTTTGCAGCATAGACACACCTTTATAATAGTCATGGGATTCTCTCTGAAGTAGAAGATATTTAGAAGGTATCTGAATGAAGCCCAAATGGTGCTTAGTTTATCAGATTAGAATGTTTTTCCATGCATGAGGCAGGATTAATATGCAAGTTGGAGAAGGATGAGGGTGGGGGCTGGTATCAATGGCAGAGTGAAAGGGATGATGAGAAGATGAGATCAGAGTTAGGCCAGGATACATTTGAGCAAGACCCTGAAGGTGAGACTATGATGATTAAACTTGATATGGATGACAAGGGGGAGTCAGATTCAAAGAGTGGACTGACAGGCTGTGATTGATAAGGGATCCTGACTTTGTGATAATCCCTCCCCCGCCCCCAAATTAGCCAATGCAGAACTTGAGTTTCCCTAAAGCGTGTGCTCTAGATTGTGTTCCAGTGATACAATGTTTTACTGATGTACCCCTCTACCTTGATATAACGCTGTCCTCGGGAGCCAAAAATATCTTACTGCGTTATAGGTGAAACTGCATTATATTGAACTTGCTTTGATCCACTGGAGCACGCAGCCCCCCGCCCCAGGGCACTGCTTTACCGCGTATTCGTGTTATATCAAGGTAGAGGTGTATTTACAATTTTTAAGCAAGCTCAAAGCCTACTAGTGCCACCAATCATAATACAAATTGCAATTCTATTTAATTTTATTTCTTACATATCTCAAATACTTCTACGTATTGGGCTCAGCACTGGGTCAGTTAATATGGAGAGCTGGATAAACTGGATTTTACAGTTTCTATTTTTTCACAAAATGTAAAAACTAAATCATTTTCTGTCAAAATGTAAATTCCATGTTTTTCCACAGCAAATAGATTTCTAGGATCTCCGTTGAAGAAAATGTTAACAGCTGCATTTTTCTTGGACTGGAAAGAGACAATCTGGGTATCAGAGTTTGAGGCCACAGAGAAAGTAGTTGTGGTAATCAAGACAAGTGACCTGGGCATGGACTGGTTTTATCCACTGGGACAAGAAAGGATGACTGAAAACCCAACATCTGCTTGACAGTTAAGCATTACAGTGGCCTTCCCTCACTACTGCAATTCAACTCCAAATGCAAATCTAATGCAAAAATACTATCTTGGAAGGGACTATCACATCTTCATAGTGAGGTCTTTTGCAAGATTTGAGAAGTGTAAACACAACTAGTTTAAATTTTATAATAATCCTCCTTCCTCCTCTCCCCCACAATTAACTTTGCAGTGACACAAAGATTACTACAAGAATAAAGTTTGCCAGGACAAGAGGTTAATGCTCATTTACAGAACCATGGGGGAATTTCAGGAGCAGTGGGTTCTTCCTTACAAAGGATTCCAGGTTATAACAGGTCTTAGAGAATCACTGGTTTCATTTTACTGGATCTGAAGGCTATAGGGAGAGATTAATTCCTCTGCATCATGCTCTGCTCTTCTCCCCGCCCCATGGCATGTGGAAATCAAAACAGGAATACCAAGTTAAGTTCATTTCTTGCCTTTGGGGCCAGCTAGGGTTTCCAACTCTCTAATCAAATCCAAACTGAACACCCTTGCCATGCCCCCTGCCCCGAGACCCTACTCCTCACTCCCTCCATCCCCCCTCACTCGCTCGCTCCCCCACCCACCCTTAGTCACTTTTGGGCTGGGGGAGGAGGGAGTGAGGGCTCAGGCTGGGGGTGTGGACTCTGGGTGCAGGAGGAGGCTCAGATCTGGGGCCAGGGATGAGGGGTTTGGGGTGCAAGAGGGGGTTCCGACCAAGGGCAGGGGTGCAGGAGGGGGGGGTTCAGGGTGAGTGCTCTGGCCAGGCAGCACTTACCTCAGGTTCTCCCAGTCAGCAGCACAGTGGGGCTAAGGCAGGCTCCCAGAAGTGGCCAGCACATAGGTGCAGGGTGGCAGCCACCGCCCCACAGCTCCCACTGGCCGTGGTTCCCGGACTATGGGTGCTGCGGAGCCAGTGCTCGGGATGGGGCACCGCATGGAGGCTCCCTAGGCCCTGCGCCTAGGAGCCGAACATGCTGGCTCCTTCCAAGAACTGTGTGGAACCAGGGCAGGCCACCAGGGTCCCTTTTTGACCGAGTGTTCCAGTCAAAAACCAGATGCCTGGCAACTCTAGGGCCAGCAAACAATGGGGAAAGTAGCAAGTTATCTAGAAACATCATAAAACTTCATGGCTGAGAACAGTTACTCTAGAGGTATCACATCAGAAGTAGTTATTTGAAAGACTGAGCGTCTGTGGCCATTTTTAATACAGTAAAGCCTCAGTTACAAAACATCAGAGTTATAACCGACTGGTCAATTACACACCTCGTTTGGAACTGGACATATGCAATCAGGCAGCAGATACAAAAAGCAAATACGGTACTGCGTTTACCGTAAACTACTAAAAAAGGGAAAGTTTAAAAAAGATGCGACAAGATAAGGAAACTGTTTGCGCTTTTTTCATTTAAATTAAGATGGTTAAAGGCAACATTTTTCTTCTGCACAGTAAAGTTTCAAAGCGGTATTAAGTCAATGTTCAGTTGTAAACTTTTGAAACAACCATAACATTTTGTTCAGAGTTATGAACAACTTCCATTCCCAAGGTGATTGTAACTGAGCTTCTACTGTATTATGAAAATCCTACTACTAGTGTCTAGGGCTCCAAATATCTTACATTTCATGCAGCTTCTGTTTAACAAAGCAGGCTATTCATTTTACTTTAAAATATACCAATAAGTAGCACAGGCCAAATTTCAGTGTTAGAAATTCTTTGTTCCAGTTGGGTTCAATAATATTCAGTTATACTTTTAGAAGCTATGAGTTTGGTTTACATTTTACCTGGCATTCAAGCAGTTTAGGCGTTAAAACAGCTGGCTTCTCTTCCTCAAGCAGTGCAAGCAGAGAGGCATAGTAAATAGATGGCAGTGAAGGTCCCTGTGGAAAACTATAATGTTATAAACAAGCCACATGGCATCTTAAATGTAAAGGAGGACAGAGTCAGCACATTATGCTAACTTTGTAAAACATTTGACTCAGGAAAAAAAACCTAAACTATTCCTGCACCCTGCCATACGAGTTCACTAAACTTTCTATCACTGTTTTTGTATCATCCCCAGCACCATAGTATCTCAGCTTGTTCCATATGGCAGGAGAAAATAGTGTGAACAATTCTACTACATTTGTCTACTGCCTACCTAGAGATAATTTTAATAAGCACGTATAAAGGTTGGGTAAAAAGCCACAAGACAATTTAGATATGAACAAATCTAAAGTGGTAAGATATGTACTGGGGAGGATGGACTGCTTACATAACAGCTCTTCTGCGACGCCGATTTCTATGCATACTAGTATTTTACCTTGACCTTTAGCCAAATAGAGACAGTAACAACTATAAGTTTAGTTAATATTTCAACAGGAATATTTAGTGAGCATTATTTTATAACATATTCTAGTGCAAGTTCACCTGTGCTAAGTTTTTTCACAAATATCCTGAGAAACATGAGAACTCTAGAAGGGTCTAATCTTACAATTTAGTGTCAAGGTTTTGAGTAGACCAAAAAAAGTGAACCATTATTTGTGAAAAGTTTTCTATCTTTCACAGCTTTCTGGTCAAGCATTTACCACATCTTTTGATGCTGCCCAATGAATATTATGGAGATTGCAAATGTCTATAAGCAGTAGGAAAAATAACTGGAAGTTGAGGGAGATGGCAGGGAAGAGGAAGAGTTATATTGGATCAGTCTCAAGGCCCATCCAATCTGGTGGGTTCTCTCCAATGGCTAGTATTAGATGCTAGAGAGGTGTAAAATGCTCAAACAATTACACACAAGTATGAATCAGGCAATTTCCTATGAACCCACATGCTGTGAAGCATGAATTATGCCAAGGGTGGCCAACCTGGGACGAGTGAGGGTACAGCAGGCTCAGGGGAGGGGGCAGGGCGTGTGGCAGAGCCAGGGGTTGAGCAGTGAGCACGCCCTGGCACATTGGAGAGTTGGCGCCTGTAGCTCCAGCCCCGGAGTCGGTGCCTACACAAGAAGCTACATATTAACTTCTGAACAGCTGCATGTGGCTCCGGAGCCACAGGTTGGCCACCCCTGTATTATGCTTTTTAAGAGAGGTAGCCAAATATTATACTTCTCTTTAATGAGAGCTTCACAGATGCAGATCAGAGTGCATCACATCAATCCCAAATTGGTGAATTCAGGGGAGCATAAATTGTTACCACTATTTTCCTCCGGAAAATTCTAACATTGAACATATTTTAAACATTTGTTCTCTGTAAGCAAAAAATAATGGGATGCAGAAAATGGATTGTTCTACAAACAGTCTCAGAGAATACTAACAATCATCCTCCAGAGTTGAGGAGATTCCAATTTTTTTTTTTTTAAATAAAGTAACTGGGCTTTGCAGATCCAGCTACAGTCTGCTGAGGAACTGTTCTTTCCTTGTAACGCAGGACACTCTCCCCATTGATGCTTTGCATAGTTGGCTTCCAAAGAGGCTAGACTTTATCACAGTCTAAAAATGTAGACTGCATTCTTTAAAAAGCAGTTTTATAAAGCCTAATGAAAATGTATTTTCTAAATTTTCCCAGTTGAATTAAAATTTGCTTGGACTGTTTACAGTCCAAATATTGCTGCATTATTCTGTGCAAGAGTGAAACTGCTAGTATATTTTAATTAGCCAAATTAAGTGAGAGGCTAAGTAAACTATCCAAACTGAGTATTTTAAAGATTAACCAACATCATAGATCATCGTAAGTAAGGACATTTGATAGCCTGACAAGTGCTCCTTTGTAAAAGGAAGTCATAGAATATCTATTGCTTCTCTCCATTTAAGGGGGGGGGAAGAAATGGAGATAATCTGGACTTCCTTCCACAATTCTGAGTATTTAAACTTCCAGACTACTTAAGTACACAAGTGAACTGGTAAATGGTCTAACTTAAAGTTCATTGCTTAAATACAATGCAGAAATTCTGTAGAAGTTTAATAAAAAATTTTAAATAACCCCTCATCCAATGGTGCCCAAAGTAATTTAACTTATTTTATAAGGTGACATGTTCACTAAACTACATGCCTGAACTCCTTAGCCAGAGAGGTGTTGTGCTTTTGGGATATATTGCTGGGTGTTTCTAACATTCAGGGACAATATTGTTATGATTTGCAAACACAAGGGGAGAAACAAAATACAATTGTTGAAGTCAACAACTTCCTCTATTGTCCTGTTTGAAATTTAAGGGTAAGGGATGCCAAAACACGTGACTTTGCTAATGCAGTAAACCCCAGCTAATGAAAACATGTTTACCGTATATTTGCTAAGCACGAATAGTACTACAGATCTAATAATTGTATCCACAGCATTGGACTATTCAGGTGCCAATTCCTTCCTCTATATTTTAAAAGCAATACTGAAGATTAAATATATGGAAACTCACAAAAAGAATCCTTATAGTAACAGATACCTAGAGAATATAAACAAGTATACCTAGTTGCAAGGAAGAGGCTCTCCAAAAGATGCAAGTTCTAGCCATAGGAAAAATAAGATCTCCCAAAAATAGTCCTTGAGATCTAACGTGATGCTATAGTTAGCCTAACAACTTTCCTAAAAAGCCTTTAAGCACACTGGTCTATTAAATATAAAAACAGAAAAACAGGGCCATTAGAATACAAGTGGAAGAGCAGCACAACAATTCTACAGTTGTGTTAGGAGGGAAGACAGACTTAACCATGACTCCTCTGCAGCAATCATGATATTAAGAACTTCCTCCACTTCTCTCAACTAGGCCTGTTCCTCTTCCCTACACCCAAAGAATTAAACCTGTCAAGAGTAACTTCTCCTGGGGCAGGGGGAGTTATCCTGCCCTTCCCTCCCCCCCCAGTCAATATTCTCTGTAGCCCAGAAAGGCAGATTTGAGCATCCCAGATTCTTAGATAAGGCCAGAAGGAATGATTGCGATCATCAACCCTGACCTCCTGTGTAACATAGGCCATACGACTTCCTTGAATTATTTGAACTAAAGCATTTTTTTTAAGGGGGGCAGGAAATAATCTAGTCTTGATTAAAAAAAAGTTTCCAGTGATGGATTACCAATCACAGCCCTTGGTAAATTGTTCCAATGGTTTATTATCCTCACCAGTTAAAAATTCACACCTTATTTCCCCATCTGAATTTGTCTAGCTTTAGTTCCAGCCATTGGGTCTTGTTATATCTTTGTCACTGTAGAGCCCTGTTATCCAATTTCTATTCCCTAGGTAGGTATTTATGAACTGTGATCAAGCCACCCCTCAACTTTTTCTTTGACAAACTAAATAGATAGACTCAAGGAGCTCAAATCACTATGAGGCATGTTTTCCCACCCTATAATCATTTGTGTGGCTCTTCTCTGAAGATTCTCCAATTTATCAACATCCTTCTTTAATTGTTAACAGCAGAACCGGACACAGTATTCCAGCATCGGTGGCACCAGCACCAAATACAGAGGTAATATAGCCTACTTACTTTGACTGAAGATTCCTCTCATTATACATCCAAGAACAGCTTCATGCAGGGAGTTCATATTAAGCCAATTATCTGCCATGACCTTATGTCCTTTTCAGTCACTGATTTCCATCCTGTAAGTATGGCCTGCATTTTTAGTTTCTAGATGCATACTTTAGATTTGGTCATATTAAAGACCACAGTTTGTTTGCACCAGTTTACCAAGCAATCCACAACACTGCACCCACTGACCTGTCCTCTTCATTATTTACCACGTTCTGATCGTTGGGTCATCTGCACACATTAGCAGTGATGATTTTATGTTTTCTTTCAGGTCATCAACATTTTTATGAAATAGGAATTGATTCTTGGCCCTATTCTACAGGGCCACACTGGAAAACACACCTGCTTGATGATGGTTCCCTGTTTACAGTTACCTATTAAATGGCTTAAAAACTAGCTAACATACCAAGTCAACATGGTACACTGAGACCATTCTAGTTTTTTTTTTTTAAATCAAAATGTCATGTGGTACTAAGTCAAATGCCTTAAAGATAAACCTCCTATATTATCTTCATCAGACTTGTAATCTCAAAGATAAATTGCTAACCAACATGGATTTATGGAAACTAGATCTTGTCAAACTAACTTGATATATTTTACTCCCCTTAATTCTATATTTAACTGAGTACCATATCAATTGATAGTCTTTTGTCCAGGACTGCTAGGAGGCTCACAGGCCTATAGTACCTAGGTTGTCCCATTTACCCTTTTTAAATAGTGGCACAACATTAGCTTTCTTCCAGTGTTCCAAGTCTTGCTAAAATCCCAACATTACTGACCCAGCAAGCTCCTCTTCCATCTTTTAAAATTCTTGGAATGCAAGTTAGCCAGACTTGCTACTTTAATAATGTCTAGCTTTCATAGCTACTGTTCAACATCCTCCTAAGCTATTATGGATGGAAAGTGTTTCATCAACACCTCATCTAGTTTTTCTCCCTAATATAGAACAAAAAGTATTTATTAAACACATCTGCCTTGTCTGCATTATTGCTAATCCTCTCATTTAGTAATGGACCAATATCCTTTTGCTCCTTACATAGTTAAAAATACTCATTGTCCTTGGCTCTGATTAAATCATGCCTGTAGCTTGCAAACGAGGTTGCTGCTTGTATATTAGGCAGAGGCATACTGTGTAAAAGGGAAAGGAGGTAGCCAACCTGGAGCAGGAACAGAGATATCCTGCAGTGTGAAGCAGGATAGCTAGGATGAACAGGCAGTCTAGGAAAGGAGGAACTTGGATGTTCCCCATAAAGATAGATGAGACAGTTTGAAGAGAGTCTTGGCATGCACACATGGTGGGCTGGATTACGCTTTTCCTTCCTTCCCCACCACCAGACCTCTATTGTGTTTACATTGTGGCCTCAGAACATCACATCAGCTGCAGGGAGTCAGGATCTCAGAACTTCCAAACTAATCTCATCCTCAGTACTCTATACCATAATACTACTAGTTTTTAATCTGAACAGGCCACTAGCAACAATTTAACTTTGATAGACAACATAAGTGTGGGTTAGTGTTATTATGAGAACTTATGCATTTCCTGATACTCAGTAAGCTATTAAAGTAATAAGGCTGTAGATAAAAAGTAATAAATACCAGCAATACCTAACTCTTATCTAGGTGCTTTTTATCTGCCAATCTCGAAGTGCTTTAAAAAGGAGTTCAGGATCATCCCCATTTTACAATGCAGGAATAGCAGTACGGAGAGATAAAAAGATTAAATTTCTTGGTGCAAGTATCAGAGGGGTAGCCGTGTTAGTCTGGTTCTGTAAAAGCAGCAAAGAATCCTGTGGCACCTTGTAGACTAACAGACGTTTTGCAGCATGAGCTTTCGTGGGTGAATACCCACTTCTTCGGATGCAAGAAGAAGTGGGTATTCACCCACGAAAGCTCATGCTGCAAAACGTCTGTTAGTCTATAAGGTGCCACAGGATTCTTTGCTGCTTTCTTGGTGCATGCACTTCTGTGTTTTAGATTTGTTAAGTTTCATGGCTCTCCTCTCTATTGGATTTTTGAAGTGGCTCTTCAATTGTTAAATTGGCGGAATGCCACTGCAGTGAACAAATCCACACTCATGCTTGATTTTAAATGAAGCTTTTCAGGTGATCTAATTATGACAATGCTTCCCCCCCCCCCCACTTTGAAAAGCCTCACATTAAATGGCACAAACATTTCTTAAAAGATTTGACAGACAGAAAAGAGTAACAAAATGGCTACATCAGCACAGGAGTTCACATCCATTTTAAAGTTTAAACAGAAACTTCTCCTTAGGCATTAGTGACATTAGTTCTGCTGAGGAGCTGGCCTGTCTGTTTTGATTGTTCTAGCTGCACACAGTGATTAGTGAAGAACCTTTCAAGGACTTTGTAATCACTTCTCTGGGGTCACATCTTTCATACTCCACCAAGGGCGGTCTTTCTTCTGCATTTGTACAGCACCTGGCATAATAGGTTCTTGATCTATGACTAGTGCTCCTAGATATACCAAATACATTTGTATTACTATATTGTCTACTTCCCTGCCCTGCATGGGCAGGGTAAGACAAAGACTCTTTTTTTTTTCCAGGAGACACTTTGGGTTATACTTTACAGCAAAAGTATGCACTTTCCAGCTAGCCATTCATAACCTTGGTTACGTTTTGAATAATGAACTGAAAGTGCAAAGTTCCTTATTGTGCAAATTAGCACAGACTGAATTGTGGTGCTGAAGAATTTTATCTTTAAGCATTGACATACTGTATGTCAGTGATGCCTCAAAACTGAAGATCCATTTCAAACCAATGGCATCACAGAGCCACAATATCTTTCAAGGCTGACATTGTGCTGCTTGTTGTGACAGTCTATCTTCTTGACTTAATGTTTCCATACATCATGCAATGAAAACCCCAGTGAGAAGAAAGCACTATTAGGACATTGTGATGCAGTTTTGTGACTCTGAATTTATTCAACAGTATTTCTCTACTCCTCTTTCCCATATTGTCGGAGGGAGATGCTATGTTCCCTTCTCCAAAAAAAGAACTAAAAGACAGCTATCCAAAAATCTCTATGCTAGGAGAAAGCCTAGGGACTCAAGAATTTTTGTTCAATACTCTCCCAAAGCCTAGCTGGAGTCTGCAAGCATGGGAAGCACTCTTGGGATCAAAGTTTTGCTCAGATATCAGATCAGTAGACTTCAAGAGCCACAGAAGGAGGGCACCCGAAAACTATTACCGCATATAGAGCACTATTTGAAAGAACTGCCTCTTTCACAGCCTTTAATAAGGCCAAGACGGTACATTTTTCAGAGCAGCCTCTTCCTTCCTTTTATTATAAAAAAACCAATAGAGAGGAGGTAGTGCTCTGTTCTTAACTCAGTGAAGGTCAAAACCATAAAAAGGATTAAAAAAGAACTAGATAAGTTAATGGAGAATTGGTCCATCAATGGCTATGAGGCAGGATAGTCAGGGATGCAATACCATGCTCTAAGTGTCCCTGGTCGCTGTTTGCCAGAAGTGGATAACGGGATGGACTGATGATTGCCTGTTGTGTTTATTCCCTCTGAAGCACCTGGCATTGGCCATTGTCAGAAGACAGGCTACTGGGCTAGATGGACCATTGGTCTGACCCAGTATGGCCGTCTTATGTTAACTCCATCAAAACCTCAACGTTCTCTCTTAGGCAGCAGTTCTCTAGGTATTTCATGGGGAAGACCACTTTATAAAAGGAAAATTTCACCAAGACTCCAACACGTGATTCTACAAAGTAAATTCGAGACACACATTAATGGTGAGCACATATCAACCTAGAAATATTTTTCACAGCCAGGTTATCCCAAAACCAAGCACTACAAATGCATGAAATTCAGAGCTAAGTTTAAACCTGAAAAACTCAAAACATGTTAAGGTATGGAAATACAGTTAGGCACTCAAAACAACCTTAACTCTGCACTGTAGCAATGCCATGCAATAACCATATAAAGAGCACATTAAAATTTGTGTTCAACGTTACTGAAAACTGACTGAAAGAATCTCCCCTTCATTTCCCCCCTGAACACTACAGATCAGAATTAAGGTGATTTTCAGGCACCTCAACTACACTCTTCCCAACATGCTGGTGGTTTGGGTGGCAGGGATTGGTGTGGCCCTCAGAATCTGTATGCCCAGGGCAACTTCTACCAGCAGCATTAAGGGAAGGGGTGGGGTGGCCTTCCTGTGTTCTTTCGTGGCTGCAACACCACTCTCCCCCGGAGCTGCCTCGGACAAAGACTAATTTGGTAGGCTTAATGCTGGTCCCTGGTCTCAAAGCAACATCCATGTTGCTGGGGGGCAGGGCATTGTCCACCTGCTCACTTGTGCTCCTGACACAGGTTTCCCCACAAGTTGCAGCACAGGGCCTGTTGCCCATGCTGCTAGGCCACACTCACCATGGCTGGAACAGCAAACCGGTTAGTTGAATAGCTAGGGATTCTGGCTTGCACTTGTGTTAAATAGCAACCTTGCACTAGACCCAGGGTATGCACTGACAAAGACTGCCTTGTGGTTTGTATGCCTTACAGCGGAAAGCTTGGCCTTCAGCACATCCTCTGCACTAGCAGAGAGGCTATAGCATATTAGAAGGCAGAAATAGAACATGTGATGACATCTTCAATGAGATAATGAATGCCTCCAGGACAGATGACTGCAGGATTTCATTTTCAGAAAAACTGGACATGGGGATGCTCTCTTGCTCTTAGGAGCTTGAGCGTGCCACACAGGATGAGATGCTGTGGATCATGATGGACCAGACACGTTGAAGCATCTGGTTGAACTTCAAGAAAAAACAGCTTGAGGCTAGACTCCCTCTGCAGTCCCTACACAATGGCCTGCAAGCATCACCCTGTTCCCAATCCCCCTTCCCCAGATGTTCCAGGACGTGGGTACCAAGAACAAAAGGCAGCCATTCAAAAACCTTTGATGGACAAGACTTCAATGCTGTCATAGACAAACTGACTTTGTTTCTCCCCTCCCAGTTCTCTCTCACTGTTTGCCCAAGGTTAAATTCAATTATTTTCCTGTTCTTTATGTTTGTGTCATAAAAGTCAACATTGCGAGAATGAAATGCTCTATTTATTCCAAGCATGAGGGCTTGGGAGAAGGGGAGGTACAGGGAAACTGAGGCAACAGAGGGGATGGCATGGGAAGGCACAATGCAGATAAGCGGCACACATTACTGTGGCTCATTACTGAAGCCTCCCAGAAATGCAGAGCTCCTTGCTGGGCTTCTTATTGCCCTGGTATCAGGCTGCTCAAAACTAACTGCCAACCTATCTGCTTTCTTGCCCCATCCCTGCAGACACTTTTCCCTTGGTCTCAGATATTATAGCACATGCAGCGAGAACAATGGAGATATTGCTTTCACTGAGGTCTAACCTAGTAAGCAACCTGCACCAGCGATCCTTTAAATGTCCAAAGGCACATTTCACCAC
Organism: Mauremys mutica; assembly: GCF_020497125.1. Lineage (NCBI taxonomy): Eukaryota > Metazoa > Chordata > Testudines > Geoemydidae > Mauremys > Mauremys mutica. Next base: position 12,282,451 of record NC_059073.1, on the reverse strand, counting down.
CATTCTGCACTTGCTCAGCCTATTGTTGAACTGCTCCTTACTGCTGTCCAGGTGGCTGGTGTACAGCTTCATGAGCCATGGGTTGGCTGGGTCTCCCAGGATCACTATTGGCATTTCAACATCAATGGTTGTTTTACAATCTGGAAAGAAAGTCCCCGATTCTGCTTTCTGAACAGACCTGTGTTCCTAAAGTTGTGCGCATCATGCACCTTTGACCATCCTACGTTGATGCCCTGTGATCTACCAGCTCTTGCAACACCATTGAAAAGTATCCGTCACTATTTATGCACTCTTTGGCAAGGTGGTCTGGTACCAAGATAGGGATATGCATGTCATCTATCGCTCTGTGGAAGCTAGGGAACCACAGCATGACAAAACCATCCACTATGTCCTGCATGTTGCCCAGAGTCACTACCCTTCTTAGGGGAAGTTGATTAACGGCCCTCCACACTTGAATCACAACAGCTCCTACAGTGCATTTACAAACTCCAAATTGATTCCCCACAGACCGGTAGCAGTCTGGTATTGGAAGCTTCCACAGAGCTATTGCCACTTGCTTCTCCACTATCAGAGCAGGACTCATTTTAGAGGTGCTGTGCTTCAGGCCTGGGGAAAGCTCTGCACAAAGTTCCTGGAAATTGGCCTTCCACATTCAGAAGTTCTGCAGTCACCGATAGTCATCACATATAGTTACATAATGATGCAATACCACTACTCAGTGCTGGTTTCCCAGGACCAGAAACAGGGCTCCACTATTTTCAGCTGCTGCACAACTGCCAGCAGCAACTGGGAATTGTTTCATTCCATGGCTTACTCAAGCAGTCCTGCTGTGACATAACAATGATCTGCATGGCGGCTCCTATCTCAGTCTGGAAATACTGCAGGATAAGACAAAGTGTTTGTAATAAGAACAGCCTTATTGTGTCAGACCAAAGGTCCATCTAGCCCAGTATCCTGTCCTCTGACAGTGGCCAATGCCAAGTACCCCAGAAGGAATGAACAGAACAGGTAATCAAGTGAACCATCCTCTGTCACCCATTCCCAGCTTCTGGCAAACAGAGGCTAGAGACACCATCCCTGCCCATCCCAGCTCACAATAGTGCACAGCTTAGCAGGGTCCATGCTTCCTGGGCTATAGCGTATGCCCGGCTAAGCCAGGGTGTGAAAAAAAAGGGGGTGCAAAAAAATGGGTTGTTTGCCATTTATCTCAAGGGAGGGAGGAAACTACATCATTGGAGGTTGAAGCCATGTTCCCATTCCCTCCTGCAACAATGTTTTGGTCCCATGAGGCATTGCAAGCCCATCTCAACCCCCCCCCGCAGCTAGTTGCACTTCTCTGTGCATCCATGCAAGCATTGCTAGTGAGATCAAACTGACCGACAATCGATGTGGTGGTTGGACGTCAACTTGAATTGACAACTTTGCAGTGTAGACATGCCCTCACTGTACAATGGAGGCAAGACAGTAGTGCCACAGGGCCTGTGAAGCACTGATGCCCAAACTCTGACCATGGAACCTTTGAAGAGTAGTGAGAGCTGGGCCACGTAATCTACCAAGAGATCTCATAGGGCACATTACTACCAACAGAACTGCTGCATCCAAATTAGCTTTAAAAGGATGGTGCTCCCTTGAGTTATTTTTGAAGTAGCAATGACCCCACTCAAGAGTTATCTGAGCTGTTTATTTGAGCCTGTCCGGGATAGGGATAAAACAGGTTAGCTGCTACCTAATTTATGCAAAACATAGCCAAAACAAGATTTCAATTCATGTTCTTTATAAGGAAAGTTTGAGATTATTCTGCTACTAAAATCATTTGGTGCAAAAGCTGACATGCTAAATTTATATAAGGGATGCAGTTTTTAATTCTAATAGATTTACTTGTAAATTCTCAGGAAAGAGACTCAGCATGCAAAGTAAGTGTTGTAAATTTAAACGGGGGGGGGGGCGGGGGGTGTCTAAAGAAGGATGTGGTAGGAAGTACAGGAGCTGAAGGATTACATACTATAAAAGATTATAGACTTTTCATTCAAGTCCTCTCCCCCACTATAAGTGGGGATAGCAACTGTGTCCAGGCCTCCATTTCTTCCTATACCTCACATGAGAATTTTGAGTTAGGCAGGAAAAGTCTTTTTGTAGGAAACTTTGTACTGGAAAGTACTGCTGTTATACTAGATATCTGCATTTTCAATGTATGTACTTGAGCCTCCTAGTTCATCCAGGCTTGTGGGTTTTATTGGTTTGTAACCACCAGATTCAGGAGACTACCCTGCAGAAGGATGGGTCTCCTCTTCCATTTAACGGAGTCCCTGTCAGTTAAGTAACTGATATTACAGGTCATCTTAGCTAAAGTAACGCAATGCATGTCTGTTGTGTGTTATGCTTCTCTCCCCCGCCCCCAAAGCAGACGGCTGCATGCATTAAGAGCAGCAGTTCTCAAACTTTAGCAAGCTGAAGACCTGATTTAAAAATTGTCATGCCCCCCCCCCAAACCCCCATTCAGCCCCCACTCCACCCCTTCCCCCAAGGTCCCACCCCCACCCCTCTTTCTGCCCCCTCCCCACTCCTAACTGTTCCCCCTCCCTCCTAGCACTGCCTGCATGCCAGGGAAGAGTTAATCAGTGGGGTTCACAGACCCCCTGGAGTACCCTCCTCATAGGCCCCTCAGGGGTCGCACACCCCAGTTTGAGAAACACTGCATTAAAGGACATAAATTTTTGAGTATAACAACTCCTCACTTAAAGTCATCCCAGTTAACGCTGTTCCGTTGCTGATCAATTAGGGAACATGCTTGTTTAAAGTTGTGTAATGCTCCCTTTTAATGTCATTTGGCAGCCACCTGCTTTCTCTACTGCTTGCATGATTTCAGCTATTTAAATCTGAAATGTCATGGTTGTGTAACTGTAGGGGTCCTGACCCAAAAAGAAGTTGGGGTCCACAAGGTTATTGTGGGTGCGAGGGGGGTGTCGTCGTACTGCTACCCTTACTTCTGTGCTGCTGCTGGTAACAGCCCTGCCTTTGGAGCAGGGTAGCTGGAGAATGGCAGCTGCTGGCTGGGAGCCCGGCTCTGAAGGCAGAGCTGCCACCAGGAGCCGAACAGAAGTATGGATGGCATGGTATGGTATTGCCACCCTTACTTCTGTGCTGCTGCCTGCAGAGCTGGGACCTCAGTAAGCAGCTGCCACTCTCCAGCTGGCCAGCTCCAAAGGCAGCAGCGCAGAAGTAAGGGTGGTATGGTATTGCCCCCCTTACTTCTGCACTGCTGCTGGCAGGAGGCTGCCTTCGGAGCTGGGTGCCCCGCCAACAGTCACCACTCTCCAGCCCCTCTACTCTGAAGGCAGCGCAGAAGTAAGGTGGCAAAGCCACAACCCCCCTAAAATAACCTTTTATGACCTCCTGCAACTGCCTTTTGGGTCAGGACCCCCCATTTGAGAAATGCTGGTCCCCCATGAAATTTGTATAGTAAAAGCATACAAGAGACCAGATTTCACGGTCTGTGATGTGTTTTTCATGGCAGTGAATTTGGTAGAGCCCTATTTATAGCCTAGGCACAATTACTGCCTACTGTTTACTACAGTGATGAAGTCAGCTTAAACAAAACCCATCCCCAAACTTAGTCTTTTACAAAACTAAAGCCCATGCCCCCCCAGCCCATATTTGCCCCAGCAGTATGAACAGAGAGAGCTTGCTCTCTTTTTCAAAACTAAAAGCCATCTCCCCTGCATGCACCCCCTCCCCATATAAGGGGGAAGCTAATGCTGGTCCAGGGTTTCTTATTAAAATGAGGTCATTCCCTCCTACCACCACTTAGCAAGGGTCTCATCTGAGTGGCCCTGTTCCATATAATCTCAGAGAAAAGGAAATGGGAATATTTAGTTAGTGGTCCAGCTCTGCAATTTAAATGTAACTGTATATATACACACACACTTTAACCTGTTTTGTATCTGCAGTCAGATTAAAAATGCTGTCCCACTTATTTGTTAATAAGGCATATGAAAACATCACTGGTAAAGGGTACAATAAGAACTGTATTTAATATGCTTCCATAAGAAGACAACGTTCTAAAACTTCAGGTCTTAACATTTAATCTGTAGTCCTCAGATCAAAAATTCTGAAAAAATGTTTTGTTCTGAGTACAAGATGACTAGAGGATCCTAAACATTTGACACTACGTCATAAACAACATTTCTACACAAGATGGTTTGTAGCCAAGTTGATATTTCTTTAAAGAAAAAGTCTGTAAAAGGAAAATGAGTGTTCCAGCATCAATTCCACTGACAACTGCAGTGCGTAAACTCTGCAGTACCACATAACTGACCCAATTTCAAAATAGCAGTCGATGTACGATGTCTAAGAAATGGAGTCCAAAGAAATAAGATTAAAAGAGCAAAATTCATAATTTTACAGTGCATCCAGAAGCTAGTTTTAAGCCTTTATGAAAGTGATTCTTCATCAAGACACTCATTTTTGCCAGGATGAGTTGTGTACTCATGTCAGTTTGTAGAATGTTAGTTGTTTTCTCCCTTTCTATGAGGAAAGAAATTGAAGACATCTGCCTCCAGGAGTCTTCATCCACTAATCTATGGGTGACTTTTTATATCCTCTGCATCACACACCTAATTCTTGAGGTCAGCAAGGTCTCTTGTAAAGAGTCATCCACACTACTCCTTAAGGTCAGAGGCATGGCTGTTAAATAACCCAAGTCTTGTACTCCTACCCCAGGAGGCAGGCATGCCTCTTCTGCTACTTTCCTGATAGCGCAGGCTCAGAGTGAAAAATATGGAAAACCATAATCCCTTCCAAAACAGTGTGGAGCACTACAACCAGGTGACCAGGCTGGCCTAAAGCCTGGGTCATGTTCTCCTGTGAGTTTACCCCAGGAACAGAGGAAGCTATGAAGGAAACTGTCACCTTGAGGAATCTGCTCCAACCTCCATAGGAAAAGATATTAATCCCCCACCAGAGCACAAGGTTTTAACTACATGAAATGTAGGCTACTTGGTGGTGACTATCAGATCCTCCATGTGCAGATCCTCCAGCACATCTAGCTGTGCTGTTGGGGGAAAGCAGTAATCTCCCCATGAGTCATGCTGCCACTGTTCTCTCTCACCTTATTCTACTAGGAAAGGCAGGGAAGGACAGTTAATCAACTTACAGTTTTAATTATGCAGATTTACCAAAGGGAATCCTGCTGGTAACTGACAGCAGCCTACCATGTATGGCAATTGTTTCCCTGGTTGGCCCATTTTCTGCCCACACATTTCTTCATCCCCTAGAGACAGAACTCAACTGTACACAATAGGCAAGGAAGGCTTCCATGGGGTCACTGGACAGAAGTGTCATTTAAGAAGCACTACTTCCTCACTCTCCTCTGCAAGATGGCCCGTTAGGAGTGAATGGGTAGGTAAGTAGGTTCTTTTATCATCCTTGATACAGTTCTGAAACACTGCTGGGAAAACTTTAAAAAAGAATTCTACAATGTAAAAGATGCTCTGTAATGGCTGTCACTAACATTCGATCACATTTTTTCCTTTAAAAAAAAAAAAGAAGAGGGGGAACAAAGACAAGATAGCAAACCCTGATTAAGCTACTTTGGTTTATTGCTAAACACATACATTTCTCATTTCTTAAAAGCAGATCTGTGGCTATGTGCGCCTAGGTACCAGATATATGACCACATATAGTTTGAAGTACAATGACTGTTTTGGAAATAAGTAATGTAAAAATTTGGCTGACTGATTAGCTACTTCTACCCACAGAGGTCTTCATTTTGACTACATTCCACAACACAATACTAGTTTGTATCGTATTAACAAAATCCAAAGACAGTGTGTACAAATACTGCTTTAAAATGTGTGTCATTGATTTGGGGGGTGGGAGAATGGGAAAGTGGAAAGGAGATTACAATAGAAATGACCATTGCTGGTCATAGCTAGATAAATCCTTTGGAATAAAAAAAAGTTTAAAAAAAATATGTGAAGTGGAGAAGTATGGACATTCAGAGAGAAATTAGTTAATTCTCTTCTATAAACCAACAGAAAGGCATATGCTCCTGTTGACTTATGGCACTGGGGCCTCAAAATAGCAGGTGCTGTCCAGTATCAGGATGAGGCTCAAGAGTGTGATTTTGAATAGCCAGGCAATAAACTGTTAAGGGCGTTGTTTAAAAAAAAAAACAAAAAAACCCAGTGACTGTTTAAAACCCATCCACAGGCAGCAACCTGAAAATTTAGAAAGTAATAGGACTGAGGATGCTCAAGTCAGTGAGCAAAAATGTGCTGCTGCATTGTGAATAAGCTGCAAGTGACAAGATTTCTGCTAAAATGGAATTCAACTAATCTAGTTATGGGGTGCTCCTGGGAGTTCAGCAGGTGATAAGGACACAGCACATGTAAACCATATTACTTAAAAAAAACCCTCTGTCTCTGAATGGGATCCTTCAATAAACAGGGACACAAAAGAGAACCTTCGTGATCACTTAAGGATATTGCCAGCTGGATGCACTGGAGCAACCTCAGCCTTGCTACTGCAAAGAGGCAAAGAATAAGCCACCAAGGTCAATGGGCAATAGCTATTCAACTGCATCCATATAAAAACAGAGCAAATATGGAGCCACAGTAGCAAAGTATTTAACCAAGAGCTTTCAAAGGGTTGCACAGTATGGGAGAGTTTATACCAACATTGCAATAGTTGGTTAATTGCTCTCCAGTATGAGCAATGCTTTCAAGTCATGGAGAATTATGTTTTGCATAGACTAAAATACATACCATAAAAAAAATTTATCAAGTCAAAGATCGACTTGTTCCCTTGCATGTATTACAACACTTTAATGAATACATATTTATTAAATTGTATACTAATTCGCTCTTCAAATTTTACATACAGGTATTTTAAAAGTATTGTAATCAGTCTTTTAAATAGTGATTTCTGCTTGTATAATTCAAGTAGATTAAGTCAGTTTCTCTTTGAGGCTGTTAGTATTGCCAATTTTTGAAGATGACTTGCATTGTTATGGGAAAATTTTACATGAGTATCTCATCATAGCTTCCCACAAGGTTTTAAACTATGGGGATCAGAATTATTTACAGTAGATGCAGATTTTAAAAAGTTATACATCTTTAACTGTCAAAATATTGTATAATTTTGACATGCAGTGTTGACAAATATCCTTAAATCAAACTGGCAACTTCAAGCAGCCTCTTACTTTAACCGTAAATTTTAAATCACTGCAAATATTTGTCTGTGTGCATGAAACTGGTGTTTTACACATACTGTACTATAATTAGGCTTGGAAGATTAGATTTAATGGAAACATTGCAAAGATTCTTGCAATTTAATCGCAACTGTCTAACCTCAGCTATCCAAAACCAGATCAAGTCCAAATTCTACACAAGTTTGGCTAAAGGGAATTTTCAGTCTTGTGACATTTGGATAGAGCTTGAACTGTTCCTAGGTTCCTAATATAAAATGGAAATAAAGTTCTCTTGCTTGCCTTCTGTAACAAAAAAAAGTACATCAAGCTGCTGCCATTATTCTCCACTGTCAAACACTTATGGATACACCTAGATCTTTATGGATGTGCAGAGAAATTTTACTCTTCTACGGTGCAGTCATTTGTTATCAGTGACCCTAGCATGCCATGTGCAGGTATTGTACATAGTACGAATGTTGGCATTCGTTTAAATGGCTTTAAGCTCAAGGTTTATCACTCCTAGCTTATATTTAGCTGCTTTTAGCCTGACGTACGATCTCTGACAACAGAAGAATGCTGACAGGTGAATCAGGTTTAGTCTCTTGTAAAGATTCTACATATATGCAAGCCTTAGCATAGCTTAAAACAGTCAACCACTCAGTAAACCATAGTTTTAAATATGCTAAGGCTAAAGTGCCCTATTGTTATAATGAGGTATCCAGTTTGCCATTCACATTGCAGGCACAATTGCATCAGAGTTTTGCTCTGTAGTTAAGCTTCATAGTAAACCAGAATTCCCGCAGGAGTATCTACTGAACCTATGCCAGCATAGCCACCAGTATAGATGCAGCATAAGCTGACAGAAGGCAGAGTTCTGCTGCATAGGAACCTCACCTTCCCTGAACTGTGGTAGCTATGACCACCATATGGTTCTTCTGGTCCCATCAGAAAGACTTTGAAAATGCTGTTGGAGCAGTAGAACTAAAAGTTCCTATTCTTTTCCTCTTCTGTGCGAGCAGACCTACAGGATTTGTTTTGCCTTTTTTTCCTCATTCTCTAGACAACCTCCTTGGCTCCAATAGTTTCTATAGTGTTTATGCTGCCTCATCTGTTCACTCCTGCACCATACCCTTTATTCAGTCTCAGGTTTTGAAATCTCTTGCTTCTTGGAAATCAACACAGCCAGGACAGGATGATTTATTTACTCCTTCCCCCTGCCATGGTATCCTATTACCTCTTGTTTTTGAGCTCTCTCCCATTCTATTAATCTTAGGCTTGCAGGATCAGTGTTATTTTACTATTTAATGCACATCTGGACTGCTTGTAGGTTCTTGGTGTTTTTCCTCCACCAGATTAAAAACAAAAAACAAAGAAAAAACCCATCACCACAAACTGATATCCTGATGGCTAGATTACTTGTCCATACCCTTGTTACCTCTTGCCTTGTATTACTGCAACCTCCTCTCATCTAGCCTCTCAATACCCACACCAATCCCTTCTAATCTAACCAAATCACCACAACTAAAGTGAGCTTCCTTGGATGCTCAGGCCACATCCATCCCATCTTTGACTTGTTCTGCTGGCTGCCACTTGTCTGTAGTATTGCCTTTGGTGCCATGCACAATTTAGTGCTGACCTGACCTCCAGCTGCCTGTTATTCCCCATACCTTATTTGGTCCGTTTGCAATCAGCCTTATAACCACTTTGTCCCTTCTCACACTCATGTCTTCTTCCATTTTTCCCCTTATGCACAGCAAATTTCCTAGTTTGTCAGAACCTTAAAATCTTGTGATTAGCAGGGGCTTGAATAAATAAGTTGAAAATCTAAGGCAATTCCTTCCTCTCCCCACAGTGCATCTTCTGAATTGTGAAATCCCTAGGGTAGGGCTGCCTTGCACAACACTAAGATACATATGTAAGCACCAAAAACATATGCCTAAAGATGCTGTAGCATTACACTTTACTTTACTCATATAATTGAAAATATTGCTGAGGATCTGGATTACAAGTGTTTCACTCTTTAGGAATTCAGTCTTAACTGTTGAAAAGTTTACACTGGAAAAATGTTTGCAAGATTCCTTAACCCCAGCTGAAGTGTAAAAACTATTACTACTATAACCACTGGGGAAGAAAAATGACCATAAGGATTATGCACATTCTAAACTTCAGTTTTGTTGTCATAAGCCAGAGAAAGAATGGGAGGAAACACTTATGAGACATTTTGACAGATGATGGAAAAGCTCATTTTTAAATGAAAAAAGTCTATCCTTCTGGACTAAGTTTTATTTTGGCAAGCCTATTCAGGAAGAACAGTCATCCTCCCATTCATTTCAGTGACAGCACTACTTTACTGTGATAAACATGTTATAGGACTTGCATAACAACTGCCAAAGTAGGCGGCAATAAATGTAATCAGAACTGAGTGTGCATTCAAACATAACCATACATGATGCAATATATGCTTGCTTGTATACATTACACAGGCAGGAAGTCTGTATAACATGTATACATACAGGAACAAAAATGTGTGTAAATACTGCTGTAGCTATATTTTAACCATTATTCCTTTTCTTTTGTCATAAGCTCAAGTGGGGAGCAACAGGTCACTTTATTTTCTTCCACCACCCTCTCAATTTGTCTATTGAAATAAAAGCTAAACGTTATTTCTCCCTCTTCATAGCTGGTCCTAAATCATGTTGCTTTGCAGCTGTTTGTTTTCACCACAGATATCTGAATCTCACTGGTGGCTGAAGCATTTCCTATATGTAATGTGTTTTGGCATAAATTACTACTACTTGATAAATATGCAGAGGTCATGCTGGAAGGCAATACTTGATCCACACCAAATCTTTTCTGGAAGGAGGGGCAGGAAGGTTAATGAAGCAAGGAAATAAAGTTAAACGGGAAGGACTCACTTAGGGCAGGACCCATCTTTTTTATTATGTGTTTGTACAGCACTGAGCACAAGAAGATCCTGGCCCACGGTTAACTGCATTACATAGCACTTAATAGTTGAACCAATAAATATGATAAAACTTGTAAAAAAAAATAAGGCACAGGAAATCATACTAGCAATGATCTTGGGTCTTGAATTAGAGACAGGAAAACTCAGAGCAAAAATTTCAACTAGGCCATTCTGTACTTAAATAGAAATAAATGACAATACCTAATCTGAATGGATACTTGTCAGGGAAGATATAGAAATGTTGTGACAACAGGCAAGGGAAAGTCAATCTTTGTCCTTGATGTTTTCCCTAATGGTAGTTATTGGTAGGATTAGGGAGTAGTGTATTTTTACATAGTGAAATGGTGTTTTAAAGTGTTGCAAGATGGATAATTAGCATAACTTAAGTCAGAATGAAGGTGACACTACCATGGAAACACCAAGTCTCTAATTACATTCTCCAAAATAGAAGCAAAGTGAGTCAGTAAATCTAGCCTCATCTTCTAGTGAAGAAATTGCCTTTTGTGGAGGCTGCAAAAAAAAAAAAAAAGTTACCATAACTATTTTAGCCAGGAGTTAATACAAGACAGTTAGACTACAGTAACTTTAAACCACAAAGTAAAATGGAAACAAGCATCTACCTTGTCAGAGCTCAGTACAGCAGCATGCCTCTGCATTAATAGCCCAATTACACATTTTTTTCCCCACAAGTTTTGGTGCTCATAGGGTACCATTTACAATTTACTAAGTCTTCAGACAGTCAAGAAACCTTATCCATATGCATAGAACAGTTACTTGTTAAAACTGAACAAGCCACAATCAAAGGCAGCAGCAGGAGTCACAAAACCTGTGCTGAAGATGACAGTTTAACATTTAAATTCCATGTTTACATTTAATTTCCAGGCCAACGGGGGCTGTGGGCAGCGGCATGGGCGAAGGGATGTGCTGGCTGCCACTTCCCGCAGCCCCCATTGGCCTGGACTGGGGGACTGCAGCCAGTAGGAGCTGCGATTTGCCAAACCTGCGGACGCTGCAGGTAAACAAACCGTTCTGGCCCACCAGCAAATCTCCCTGACGGGCTGTGTGTGAAAGGTTGACGATCGTTGCCAAAAGTCCATATTAATACCATTGTGTTTTAATTCCTCTAGTTTTTGGGGAAAACATTCTGATGTTTCCTTTATCATTAGAACTATCAACCTTCCTTATTTTGAGACCAAATCTTGAAGCTATACTGCAATTTTAGTCCTTGCCCTATGGATCCACTAAAAAAAAAAAGTAGCTAAGGGTGCCAAGACTCCACATAAAATTGTGCACAAGCCAAATTTGAATTTTGCTGTTTTCCCTTTACCAGATTCACCAAGATGGTGGGATTGGACTCCAAAAATTCTCTAGCTGTGGCCAGTTCAGAGCAATCTTCAAAACCAAAAAAAAGTTAGTTCAATATCAAAATTTTTGAAGTTGCGATTTTGTGAATTAGCCAGTATATTTGACATTGACTTTTTTGCCATGCAAGCTCTTATTTATCCTTATTGGATTATATTTGTGCTGTGCATCAGAAGCTTTATGATAAGCATTTTGATACATCAGTGCTGGAAAAGGATGTTCTGGAACAGAATGATTAAAGAGTTGTTACCAGGACCAGATAATGTTCACTCCAGACAGGGGCGGCTCCAGGCACCAGCACGCCAAGTGTGTGCTTGGGGCGGCAAGCCACGGGGGAGGGCGCTCTGTTGGTTGCCACGAGGACGGCAGGCAAGCTGCCTTCGGCGGCATGCCTGTGGAGGGTCCGCTGGTCCCACGGCTTCGGCAGACCTCCTGCAGGCGTGCAGCCGAATCCGCGGGACCGGGGACCTCCCGTAGGCAAGCCACTGAAGGCAGCCTGCCTGCCGTGCTTGGGGTGGCAAAAATACCTAGAGTCGCCCGACTCCAGAGTTCTGAAGGAACTCAAAGAAATAGCAGAATTACAAACTAGAGTATGTAACCTACTGCTTAAAATCAGCCTCTGTACCAGATGACTGGAGAACAGCTAATGTAATACTGGATTTTGTAAACAAAAGGTTCGAGGCAATCCTGGTAATTACAAGCCAGTAAGCCAAACTTCAGTACCAGACAAATTGCTTGACTATAGCGAAGAACAGAATTAGACACAGATTAAACACATGTTGGGAAGAGACAAAGCTTTTGTAAATGGAAATCATGCCTCAGTCTATTAGAATTCTGTGACAGTATCAACAAGCATGTGGACAAGATGATCCAGTAGATCTAACATATACTTGGACTTTCTGAAAAGCTCTGACAAGGTTCCATACTAAAGGCTCTTAAGCAAAAGTAAGCTGTTGAGATAACAGGGAAGATCCTCTCATGGAACAGTAACTGGTCAAGATATAGGAAACTAAAGGATAAGAACAAAGGGTCAGTTTTCACAGCGGAGAGCAGTAAATAGCAAGGTTCCCCAAGGATCTGTACTGGCACCAGTGCTGCTCAGCATTCATAAGTTATCTAGAAATGGAGGCAAACAGTGAGGTGGCAAGTTGGCAGGCAATTACTCAAGATAGTTAAGTCCAAAACTGACTGACAAGTTACAAAGGGATCTCTCTAAATTGGATGACTGGGCAACAAAGTGGCAGATGAAATTCAATGTTGATAAATGCAAAGTAATGCACACTGGAAAACAATTCCAACTATACAGACAAAATGCTGTCAGTGGCCCACGATGTCAGTTAAAAGTAGCAGAAGTGCTCCTGGTGAGGATGTGCACTGCTGACAGGTTAATGTGGACATAAGAAATTGATTTAATTACTGCAGTGGCTGTACATTGACATAACTTAAGTCCACTTAATTTTGTAGTGCAGATTTGCCCTTAGAAAAGATGACTAAATGGGGATATGATAGAAGTCTAAGATCATGAATGGTGTGAAAATGAATGGGGTAAATATATTTCCCTTTTACATAACACAAGAACCAGTGACCACCCCATGAAATAAGTGGGTTTAAGACAAGTCAAAAACTACTTCACGGAATAGTCCACCTGTGGAACTCCTTGCCAGAGGGATGTTGTGAAGGCCAAAAAAGTATAACTTGTTTCAAATGAATTAGATGGGTCCCTCAATGGCTATTAGCCAAGATAGTCAGGGATGCAACCACCTGCTCTGGGTGTCCCTGAATCCCCAACTGCCCGAAGTGAGGAATGGATCACTTTACAATTGCCCTGTTCTGTTCATTCTCTCTGAAGCATCTGGCACTGGCACGGTTGGAAGACAAAATTAGAAGTGGTTGGCTCTCCCCTCCTGCAAGCATTAAGGAACCACCTTGCTGGTTATTTTTCAAATTGCCAACTACACTACATTCTACTCAGAAACAGATGCAATACTAACAAGCTTGAACACACAAGCCCAAAAGATAAAACAGATATCCTTACATTTTTATTACAAGGCACCTCTAATCCAACAGCGTTCAAACCTGACATACTCAGCTGCTGCTGAGGAGAATAAGTTTTGGCTGAATGTTTTAAAGTACCATCATGACAGAAGGAAGTGTTGACAGCTAGAGAGCTATTTAAACTGACCTAAGCAATAGGATGCCAGTGTATTTAGAAAAACTGATTATGACTTACAACTGTTCTGCAAAGGAAATTGTATTTAAATATGTATTCAATCTGTATTTAAAAAAACGTTAGAAAAAACAAGATGTGTCAAGTCATTTTATTAGAGCAAGTAAATAAAGAGAACTATAGGGACTGGGTTGTTTATATTGGGAACTAATCTGTTCTCATCTGTGTACTGGATCTCAAATAAAGCTATAGCTCATGCCTACAGATGTGGAGCAGTACAGATCTGTCATGTATATTTGAGAGTTTTGTCCTTGCTACAGTTTGACAGAAAACATCTGAGAAATCTACACAGACATGAGTATTTCAGCAGCAAGTCTGAAGACTTCTGAAAATACTTTATATCGTATCAGCCCAATGCTCGTACTAACCAGAACCAGGGCAGAATCAAAGGGTCAAAACACAGCACTATACATGAGTGTCAATACTGCATTCAGCATGATATACATGGACAAAGTCTCTATCCTGAGTTTACAATTAATTCAGCAAGTAATACAGCCTCTTTTCTTTTAAAACTGAATGGCATCCAGTATTTGGAGATAATTAGAAGGCCTGATGAAAATAGTGTTTGAAAGATGGATTAGAAGATGGTAATGAGATGAAATTGTAAAGGGTATGAAGACGGGGAAGAATAAAGGGGATTGTTACAAGATGAGCAGGAAGATGAGCAAAAAAAAAATAGATGGAGCAGAATTGTAGGAGTTCCTATAAAAGGTGCTGGTGGTGTGGAAGGCAAAGGAATTTGACTGGCATAAAAGGAAAAACTAGCAGCAGATTTCTGGTTTGGAGGAGGATTGGGGGAGGGGGAAGGAGAAGGGAGGTAAATGTTCCTACAGTTGAAGGACAGGCCACAGTGGGTTTTAGCAAGAGATGGATAAATTCATGAATTAAACAAAAAGGTCTAGTCACTAGGAAATTGACCCAGCTTTTTTTTTTTTTTTAAAGCCATTTCAATATCCTTCCCCTTCCTCTACTTCCATATTTAAAAATTCAAGCGAGTCACTCAACTAATAAACTGACTATTTTAGCTGGGTTTTAATGTCAGAGTACTTTGCCAACGCGTACACAGACTTAGACTTTAAGGTCAGAAGGGACCATTATGATCATTTAGTCTGACCTCCTGCACAATGCAGGCCACAGAATCTCACCCACCCACTCCTGTAACAAACCATACAGCTACACCTGCTAACCAAGTAGATTACACTGTAGATATTTAATGAACTACATATACATCTGCCTGGTCACTGGGCCTCATTCTCACTCCACTCTAAGCTCCTGCCAACAAAACTCACGTGGATAAAATCTTTAAAAGGACCCAAACAATTGATCTGCTGACAAAAAAAAAGCTGAATGAAAGGTTGGGAGTTCAGAACACAATGCAACTATTGCTGTAAATAATGCCCCAGTTTATCAATGTAACAATGACTTTCATTCAAAAGATTAATAAACTGTTTGAATTAAGCCAGGACTGTAGATTTCAAGATATTTTACAGGATAAATGTTTGGCAGTAGAGCTAGTCAGGAAGTGAAGATTGCTAAAGCTGCAGTTTAAGTGGGAAATGAAGTGAATGGTGCAGTTGTCTTGATAACCTACAAACTCTTCCAGACTATTCTGATAAGTAAACACACATATTATTTCAGGATATTGCAATTTTGTATGACTGGTTTCATACCAAGAACAAAACAAGTATTAAGAACTCATGTGAACTACATTATATAGCAACCCTGTGCCCTTTGCTCCAACTCTACTGTAGTTAGCTTCAATAGCTGTAAAATAGCATATGCTGAGAACATGGGACATTTCTATATTTATGAAAAATATGTATGACCCCCCCCCCCTTTCTGTATTGCTATTTCTGTCCAGGGTCTAGGCTGGTATAAATGAGCTATCAAGACCTGTCAACGTGACAACAATTACTTTGGAGATACAATGGAAGAACCAGGACACTAACTTTTAGTGACTGCAGGTGGAGGGAGGCAGAATATGGGAATGGTGCCTAGAGCCTGAACACAGAACTGAGGTGTCAGGACATTGGAATAATAATAAAAACCTTCTGCTGCCCTGTGCTGGTGGAAAAGATTGAATCTTGAATGTTTTGGACAGAGGCAGGTTATGCTGCTGGAATGAACATAAGCTTTGTTTTTCCATTCTAAGTAAAGAATCCTAAAATACTGTATGCCAGTTGACTAATAAATGCTGGTTTGTTTCAAAAAGGCTGTCCTGTGTTGCTACTAATATATGCTGATTGCATAGAGCCTAAAGAGGTAAAGAGTCCAGCAAGTCCAAAAGAAATTCAACTCCTGTTGAAGCAGCAACAGCAAGAGATAGTGAAACACTTCCCCGCCCCCTCCCCCCACCAAAAAAAGGGGGGAGGGGGGCAGGCCTAGCACTAAAATTAAAAGTTCCAATTTTTGTAGTTTCCCAGAGAAAGTGTTAGAGGCAAGCTCACCCTCTGGGTTTGTGACAGCATAGGATGGAAACCAAGACATATGGATTATTAATGGAAGTTCTAAAACATCCAGCCCTACATTTTAAACTGATTGTCCATTTTATGAAGTCACAAGTTTAACACTTTACATAAGTGCTACTGGAATAAGTGCATGTATAGAACTAACTTTGTCTAATTTGGCCACAAGAATACTACTTTCCCAGTAGGTGAACAGCAACATATATGTGATGCTCACAGCACTTTTACAGTGGAAGTGCCTCTTAATACATCACTAAGGCCTTGGCTACACTTGCAAATTTGCAGTGCTGCAGCAGGCTGTGAAAAAACACCCTCTCCAGCGCTGCAAATTACGGCGCTGCAAAGTGCCAGTGTGGTCAAAGCCCCAGCGCTGGGAGCACGGCTCCCAGCGCTGTACGTTATTCCCCACAGGGAGGTGGAGTACGGACAGCGCTGGGAGAGCTCTCTCCCAGTGCTGGCGCTTTGACTACACTTAGCGCTTCAAAGCGCTGCCGCGGCAGCGCTTTGAAGCGCAAGTGTAGGCAAAGCCTATGTTACTGTCTGTCAATATCTGAACTACTTTCTCTTGGATGAAGCAAGTGTGCCTTGAAAGCATATTCAGAAAACTAGGCCACCATTGCCATGTTTACATTGGATTGTCAGACAAATAGTTGCCTTTCTCCCCAATGCCTTTTACTTCAGAGGAGATTAAGAAGGGGAGTGGATTTAGTTTTCAGTGATTTTACATTTTAACAAAAGAAAGGGAACCTTTCCTGGCTTTTGATGGAAGGAGCAAGGCTCCCTAGTCAGTACTTAAGAGAAAGGAGTACTGAAAGACAGAGGTAGACTCTTTTGTTCTGCATATTGAAAGCATCCAAGCAGCAAAGACCTTTCAAGGTAAGATACGCAACTTCAGCTACGGGAATAGCGTAGCTGAAGTCGACGTATCTTATTTCGACTTCCTGCGCCGTGAGGATGGGAGGCATCAGCCGCGTCTCCCCCGTTGACTCCGCTTCCACCTCTCGCCCTGGTGGAGTTCCGGAGTCAACAGGAGCGTGTTTGGGGATCAATATATTGTGTCTAGACGAAACATGATATATCGATCCCCAACAGATCGATCGCTACCCGCCGATCCGGCGGGTAGTCTGGATGTACCCTAAAAGTAGGGACTCACACTACACCCTCTTCCCTTTAGGCTACTGAAAAGGGATTAACATTTTATTCTATCCACAGGTTGGCTGTCCCTACTTCATCATGTTCCCATTATGCCACTGGCGTTTACACCAGCAACGAAGGTCCCCCCACTCCAGTCCATTTCTGGCAAGTCTTTCAATGGTGCCCCAGCTGTGCCCCAGGTTTTTCAGATCAGTTTCCACAGCTCTTCACCATGTTGTTTTCGGTCAACCTCGTTTTCACTTGCCTTCAGGTGCCCCTACTTACTACCCTCAAAATTACATCTGTCCTCCCCTATCAAAAAGGGAACATTTGCAAGTGTCTTAACAGCATACACTACCAAACAGTCACACCTGGACTCTAGAAGAAATACTTAGACATTCTTGCATTATGGTGAAAGCCAAGGCTTGGTCTACACCAGCTGTTCTCAAACTGTGGGTCAGGACCCCAAAGTGGGTCACCAGGGTTGGCTTAGACTTGCTGGGGCCCGGGGCCAAAGCCCTAGCTTCACCGCCTGGAGCTGAAGTCCAAGGGCTTCAGCCCTGGGCAGCAAGGCTCAGGTGGAAGATCTGGGGCTTTGACACCCCCTGCCCGACTACCAGGGACAGCAGGGCTCAGGCTTTGGTTCCCCCACCCAGGGTTATGTAGTACTTTGTCACCAGAAGCAAACAATGTGTTTTAATATGGTTAAATGTATACATCTAGGAACAAAGAATGCAGGCCTTACAAACAGGCTAGGGGATTCTATCCTGGGAAGCAGTGACTCTGGAAAAAGATCTGGGGGGTTGTGGGGATAGTAGGCTGAACCTGAGCTCACAGTGCGACATTGTGGCCAAAAGAGCTATATGATTCTTGGATGTATAAAGAGGAAATCTTGATTACTTTACCTCTTTATTTAGCACTAGAGTGTGATAGCTGCTGGAATACAGTGTCCAGTTCTGATGTCCATAACTTAAGAACGATGTTGATACAAATGATTAAAGGTCTAGAAAACATGACCTATAAGGAAAGATTGAAAAAATTGGGTTTGTTTAGTCTAGAGCAGACAAGACTGAAGGGGGATATGATAAGAGTTTTAAAGTACATAAAGGTTGTTACAAGGAGGAAGGAGAAAAATTGTTCTCAATCTCTGAGGAGAAGATAAGCAGCAATGGGCTTTAATTGTAGCAACGGAGGTTTAGGTTGAACATTAATAATAAAGAGAAGGTTAAGGGGCGATTTGATTAGTCCGACTACTACATGGGGAAAAATATTTAATAAAGGGTACAACTTGCCAAAGGTGGTTGTTGAGTCTCCATCACTGATGATTTTAATGTCAAGACTGGATGGGTTTTCTAAGAGATGCACTAGTAATTATTTTGGGAACATTGCATGGCTTGTGTCATACAAGAGGTCAGACTAGAATGGTCCCTTCTGGCCTGAGAATCTACGAAGTCCATTATGGCCTGAAAATGAAGATCCAGCACTTTGAGACTATTCATTCCTTCTGTAAGTCACCAAGGAAAAAAGCAGGTGTTAAGCAGTCTTAAAGACGAAGTATTTTTCACAATAATGCTGCTTGTGTATAAAAATACTATTAGAAGGAATAGGAAGTTAACTGGCACAGGAGTCTGTTTTACTGTTCTGCAGTAAGACATCAAGTGACCCAACCATTGCTTTCTGGATATGGTCCAGACAATCTGATCACCTATTCAAGGACAAAGAACAAGAAAAATAAACTCAAGTGTGAGCATAGCAGTAACATTTTGTAAAAAACAAACAGCACTCTGGGTTCAGCCCCCAGCTGGGTCATTTATTTGGCACTCAAGGGTGATAATGGATTTGTTTTTGAGCTTCTCAAAATAAATGAGCTAGTACTGCATGCAGAAGTAACCCAGGCTGGCAAACGGAGAAAGAATATGCAGGGTCAGCAAAACACTGGTTTCATATTCAGCTACAAAAACAGAGCCCTTATTTAAAATAAAATGAAGAAACTGAGTTAAGGAAGAAAACCCAGCTAAGGACTCCAGTCAATTTCCCAGCAACATAAACTTAAAAGCTTAGTTAATAAGTTATTAAAAGTTTTTGCTATTTACAAGTCTTAACACAATTAGCATTTATGTACTTTATAGTTCTGCTTTAAAAAAAAACACGCATTACTACCAATCCTTATTTGATCAGATGATCTTTCATTCTGTTTCTTCTCGGCTAAGAACTTCCCATATCCTATTTGTGTTATCTGTTCTGCCTCCTTACCTCCCCATTCCACCCCACCTCACTTGTCTGTTGTCTCATCTACCTGTTAGGTCTTTTACACTGAAAGCTCTTCAAAGCAGGGACTATGATTTTCCTATGTTTGTACAGCACCTAGCACAATGGGACTCCAACCTAGTTGGCCTCTAGGCTCTACCACAATATAAAGTGTTGGTGTGCAGCTAAGACTAGTAAATGATGTCAATGCAGCTATTTAACTTAATTCATACCACTTATCATGCAATTAGCACTGCTGTGTTTAGTGGCCAGTGCCCATTGACAAGACAAGGGGATAAGGTCCAGGAAAGTGAACCTACCCATCTTTAAGTGGTATTTAATTTTCCATCACCTATCACAAGTGAACATAAAAAAAAAATCTACATTTTAAGGGCCTAATTTATTTATGTCACCCTCAATAAGTTAATAGTCTTAGTGCCATTACCATAGGACAGCATCATTCCCTAGCAGGGCATGTTAATACAAAAAGCCAACCCACAAACCATAACAAATAAATTGGAACGGCACATTAAGCTAAAGCAAATCATTGTTAAAACTAAAGAGAGCCTTAAGTTATGCCCTGAATCGTGCCAAACTGTCAATATGCCAACACAGCCAGTTTTAGATGCAGAGATCCTCAGATAACAAGTGTTGTACACTTATATATTTCAAAGTCCCAGACAATTCATGATTTCAGAGACTCACCAACACCTGGAAAGAGTGCTATTGCAAAGACTTGAGCACTAGCATTAGTACTCAGACGTCCATTCTATACAGGAAGTAGGAAGCCATATGCTTCATCAGCTGAAGTTTCTGGGTGGTCCTTGCGCACACTCCTAACCACAGCACAATTCTAGCAGTACAACTTGAACCTACAGATGTGTGGTTAACTATTACAAGCTCTAAAGTGAAGAGAAGCAGCTGTCCAGGGTTGATTTTAAAATCTAACTAGATCTCATAGTGCAAAGATACTGCTTAGAGCAAAGTTATTATAGACAGAGTGCACAGCAATACCAGTTTAGGTTACTTCAGTGTTTTCACCCTAGGAGTGTCAACTTTATCAAACTTAGCTTCAGACTAATATTTGGCATGTTTGTCAGTGTGACTTGGAAGAGTTTGAGCAGAAGTGATTATCTGAAAATAAACTGTAGTGGGGGGAAAAAAATCAAAGCTCTTTACAAATTGATACAGCTATGGTACCGCAGCATGATGTGTCAAATTGGAAGGTATATAGTTAGTCAGAGATAGCAAAGAGTTCTGTGGCACCTTAGACTACCAAATGTATTGGAGCATGAGCTTTCGTGGGTGAATACCCACTTCGTTGGATGCATGCAACGAAGTGGGTATTCACCCACGAAAGCTCATCCTCCAATACGTTTGGTAGTCTATAAGGTGCCACAGAACTCTTTGCTGCTTTTACAGATCCAGACTAACATGGCTACTCCTCTAATACTTAATCAGAGATGTAACTCACTAGTCCTGTAAAGAGTTTGATTTGATAGGGGCCCCAAAAAAACCCCACAAAAAAACCTAGATACTTCATGTATGAAGTTATACCAAGAAATGAAACACTGGCAGATGCTTCATTGACACTGTCACTCAACTTACACGTGCAAAAGTTCTCAGCTTGGAAAAGAGATGACTAAGGAGAGATATGATTGAGATTGATAAAATCATGACTGGTGTAGAGAAAGTGTTGTTTACTCCTTCTCATAACACAAGAACTAGGAGTCACCAAATGAAATTAATAGGCAGCAGGTTAAATACAAATAAAAGGAAGTATTTCTTCACACAAATCAGTCAACCTGTGGTACTCATTGCCAGAGGATGTTGTGAAGGCCAAGACCATAACAGGCTTCAAAAAAGAACTAGATACATTCATGGAGGATAGGTCCATCCATGGCTATTAGCCAGGATGGGCAGGAATGGTGCCCCTAGCCTCTGTTTGCCAGAGGCTGGGAATGAGTGATAAGGGATGGATCACTTTATTACCTGTTCTGTTCATTCCCTCTAGGGCACCTGGCACTGGCCACTGTCAGAGGACAGGATACTGGGCTAGATGGACCTTTGGTCTGGCCCAGCAGGGTCATTCTTATGTTATGTTTATGTTCACAGTCGCCACTGAATAAATTTTAAGTATTCTCCTGAATAGCACCTGCATGCTTGAGTGTGGAGTGGACTTTCAGTTGCAATATGTAAGGACTTGCAGAATATGCTGGGTATTGAAGGATGGAGAACCCAAAAGAAATGTTATCAAGTTGGTTCAGATTTGATCTTGTCTGCAAAATAAGTGACAGTCTCACACAGCCAGGCACACTGAACTGTAACCAAGACAAAGAAGCATGACTTAATCAAACTGCCTATCATCTGGAAGAGTTTTCACAGGCCTGGACTTTAGAGGTGTTATGACCAACAGGAAAATAGTTCCATTCAGCAAGGCCTTAAGCACAATACAGGCATGCAAAAATTCTTTGCTGCAAACAAGCATGCTCAGACTAATTCCCCTTGACCATTTCAACTATTAGTCTCTCTACCTCTAAACTAATGGTTCTCAAACTTTTATACTGGTGATCCCTTTCTCATAGCAAGCCTCTGAGTGCACCCCCCTTATAAATTAAAAAAAAAATTAAATATATTTAACACTATTATAAATGGTGGAGGCAAAGCAGGCTTTGGGGTGGCATTTATTCGTACCACTGAAAAAAAATTGCTATTTAATTCAGTCAGTGATGCAAGTTTGTACTCAAAACACTGCTTTTCAGAATACAGATGTCCCAAGTTGAAATAGAGCAAGCAGCTAAATAGATATTAGAAAGCCTGTATTAATTGTCAGTAAGTCTCTTTAGAGTCATGGGAACTTGGACACTTGAGAAGTTTCCATCTTTTGCTTTCTTAAGAAAAAAATCTGGTTAGATTTGCATTAACCTTCAATGTAAAAATTCTGTATTGGAACTTTCTGGAAACATCTATTTATAGTCAATATTCAGAAGTACCCTGGCATCAGGGTTATATAAATTTTTACCTTTTGTAGTGTCAGCTGATCCAGATGCATTTTCAGTAAGAAATACTGTAGTTTATATTTAATGACATTGTAAGTTGAATATTTCCAATAGGTGTTGGCAAGTTTAAGACTGTCAAGTCTACCCAAAAAGTAAATTTTACATCTTCCAAGGTCACAACTGGTAAGTTAATAATCATGGCAGTGTCATCAAGTCTAAGTCCATGTTCAAGCTTCTTTTAGTCTAATCACTTACAAAGGTCATGTAATTCCAATTGTTTGGGGGCGAACACCCAAAAGAAAAGTAGATTTATTTTAAAGAAAGAGTCACAGCTACCATGTACTCAACAGCAACCCTACAACTAAACAATTCCCACTCCAAGACTTGAGTATGTGACATTTGCCTTTTGGAATAAGGGTATAACAATACAAGAGAGCAAGCAAAACACTGAGATAAAAAAATGTTAAAGAAAATTGTATATGCCAGTAAGCTTGCATATTTTTTCCTAGCCACACAAAAAGCTTCAAAAAACCAATAATATGTCATCATTTACATAAATTCCAATGGGAAGCAAGTGTTCTTTTCCACTGTTAGTAACCCAAGTGTTGCATCATTGTGTTTATACATGGGAACTAGGAAGTAGAAGTGAAACTGAGTGGTTTATTTTCATTAATTAAGATAAGAGAAATAAACCAAGGATCAGAAGCTACATAGACTTGGATTAAAAAGGTCTCTGTTTCAATCATTTATGGTGCTATAACATAAGGAAAATGGTCTTTAAAATATGCTATACTTGCATATTTAGCCTTAAAGCCCATTTCATATGTTAGATTTTCTATCAAGCTAAAGCAATGCACAACAAAAGCAGGTATATAACTGAATTAGATCTTGTATAAGTCAGCCAACTGCTAATGAAAACAAATTTCAGCTTCAAAAAATAAGCCATTAAATTTTAATTTTATGATCGGTGTGACAATTGAAGACTCATTCACTAAACAAACAATTTGCAGATATAGCTCATATCACCAGAGTTCAGCGTTTAAGCAAATGTAAGCATCTGCAAACATATGAAGTGTCCTCTGGCCTTCAGGAGGGCAATAGAAAATAGAGAATGCACACTTCACACAACTCAGAAAAAGGCTGTACACAAAACAGCAAACTTTCACCTGACTTAAAGGCCCCTCAGTTGTCTACATACTGTCTTCCACCTACACATAGACAAGAAAATTGCAGCCTCTTTATTCAAGGATACCTGAACTGACTTGAATGTAGATTCACCTCCAATAATCCAAGTACCCAACTACGAAATATCAGTTACCAAATTAATGCGACTATCCATTAGGTCATGCAATTGCCCATTACTGTAATGAAGTCTCCCTTGACTATTTAAGTTAAAAAAAAGCAAAAACCCAACTTACTAAAACCTATAAACCATAGATTAAAGCTATGGATTTGAGGATTCCAGTGTATTATTTCTAAGACAACAGCAGACATTATAGTAATTTTCATATCTATTCTCTCTTTTGAAAGCCTACTTAAAGATCCCTGGATTTGCTTTTTTAATCCTGAAAAAGACAGGTTCCTTTGTTGTGAAGGTTGATGAGTCAATCTCAAGACTATAAGCCAACAGTATATTTTTTCTATAAAAGAAAACATTTATTGTTAAAATTGTCTACTTGTTTAAATATGTTTACATTTAATAAGTTTCAAAACTTTCCATTCATCCTTTACCAGTGCAATTTAAAACAGATCCCAGGAGATGATGTGTTCATTGATTTCTAGTACAATAATTAAACCAAAACAAGCAGACCTTGTCTTTTGTAGGTACTGCTCCCCTGCAAAAATACTGCACTATGCAGTACTACCTTAAGCTCCACTGCAGATGCTAGAGAGCACATACTACAGCTTAAATGGATTCTTTCCCTCACATTTCAATCAGGTATGTTTATTTAAGAAATCTTGCAGGTTGCGAAGCAAAAAAAAGTAAATAATCCACCAAGTCACACTTTAAATGATGTGATCACTAAACTGTTTTATCAGACTAACTTCTGTTGTAATAGACAAGCTTTTGAGCTACACAGAGGTGACCTGAAGAGGTCTGTGTAGCTCAAAAGCGTGTCTTTCATCAACGGAAGTTGGTCCAATAGAAGATATGATCCTGGGATATGAGATGAGGTGAGTGAGGTAATAATAGCTACAACAGTGCAGACATTAAATATTTTAGCAGCACTGTCTGTGCCAGGCAATGAATGTGGAGCAGATAACATTTAGACAAGTTAATACAAGAACAGCATGTTATGCAAGTTACTGTGACCATACACACTTGTAACAGTGAGCTCTCTTCAGCCACTAGTACTCCTAATGGATATTTGCAATTTTAGATTGTTGGGAGTAGGGTAGAAAAAGGGCACATCCCTTCTTTGTGGGCAGAATCAGACTATTCAATGTTGCCTAACTTAGCATGACAGACAACTTGAAATATCTTTATTAAGCTTCTTTCCTGACCCCTCCTACTAGTCACTAGCAGCAACACTAGACTTCCCCCTCTCTGCCTCCAGACTTGAGTCACAGCCAAATCCTCACTCTCTCTACCCACTAATGAAAGACACTAGCTGAGACACTCTCAACAGATAACATAGAAAGTTACAGGACTTATTGCATTGTTTCTATTGCAACAAAGAGCACACACTGCCTCTTCTGGGGCAATCTCAAGGTCAGCAGCACATTTTTCACCTTCCATTAAGAAGTTTCTCCAAAAGCACCACACCCATCATTAGCCACCTTAAGAACTTATTTTTATAATAGGTACTTGTGTACTGTATTAACATTTTCTTCAACAGATTAAATTGATGCAACTCAGTTCAAGTTTCAACCTATCAAAGATCACCAGGTTCTGGAAGTGAAGGGAAATATTCTATTACTGTAACCTCTTACTGGATTCAGCAAATAGCATTTCCCTTTACCCTCCACCAGAATGGTGATAAGCAGAAATCCGCTCTCATGAAAATAAAAGGATTAAATCTGGTTATAGTTAAAGCATGCAAACATTTAACAGGAAAAAGAGACCAACTCCAGGTCTCTCATAGCCTGGCTGCTCAAGGACAAATCCACACCCTCAGAACCCTGCAAAGCAACTCATCTCCCACACCAACCAAAAACAGCACTGGGGCCTCCTATCTACAGTACTTGTCTCTTCTGGCTCCTGTTCATATTCTCCTTTCCATCTCCCTCCTGCTGATATTCCCCCCCCCACACACACACACTTCATTGTATCTGCCTTACCCCAGTAACCAGCACTTGTTTCCTACTCCTCACCCACCCTGTCATCCATCCTTTGACAGCTATCATCCTCCTCTCAATAGCCAGCCCCATCTCCTTCACCCTCTCACCACTCAGCCCCATATCCAACTAACTCACCTTCCACCTCCCCATTTTACCCGTTACCATCCCCAAGACTCCGTGCCTTACCCTATAGTAGGCCCCTGTGGGGGTAAGACCTCCCCTTCCACCTATCATTCCTCAGCCCATCCCCCAGAGAAGCCCCAGCACCTCACCCCCCATTTATCCCTTCCACCCAGCACCTCACCTGCTTGGCTTCCCCAGTGTGTCCCTAATCCAGGAAAATAACTCCCTCACCTTCCTCCCAAGCCCCTCATCCAGCCACCCCCCTACCTGTCAGCCAGCCCCCTCACCCCACCACCCACTTACCTCCCTCCCTCCTCTCCACCTGTTCCGTCCACACTTCCCCAGCCCCTTCCCCAGCCCACCTCCACCTGCCAACTACCAATCGCCCTCCATCCCCCTGTCCATTTACACCCACCACCTATCCCAGCCCCTAAAGCAGCCACTCCCCCACACACCTGTCCCAGCCCCATCCCCACCACCAGCCTCACCCAATCCCATCCCCTCACCCAACCACCACTCCCTGTCCCAATGCCCCCATCCCCTCACCCACTCCTGTCCCCCATCCCAATCCACCCCCTCCAGTGCCTCATCTCATCTCATCCCATCCCCCCCACCTGTCCCAGCCCCTCACCTAGCCACCACCCCATCCCAATGTCCCCAGCCCTTCAATCCAGCCACTTGTGCTGCAGGGAGGATTGGATTGGGACCTCACCCAGTCCTGTCCCCATCTTCCAGTCTCCCACAGCACCTCACCTGGTCCCATCCCATCCCCCCTACCTGTCCCAGTCCCTCACCCAGCCACCTGTCTCAATGCCCCCGGTGCTTCACCCAATCCCATCCCCTCACCCAGCCACCACCCCCATCCCAATGTTCCCAGTCCCTCACCCAGCCACCTGTCCCAATCCAATCCCTCCTGCAGCACCTCACCTGGTCCTGTTCCCTTCTTCCAATCCCACCCCCAGCGCCTCACCCGGTCCCATCCCATCCCCCTACCTGTCCCAGTCCCTCACCCAGCCACCTGTCCCAATCCAATCCCCCCTGCAGCACCTCACCTGGTCCTGTTCCCCTCTTCCAAGCCCAGTGCCTCATCTAATGTCCCCCCCGCGACGCCTGTCCCAAAGCCCCTGGTACCTCACTCAATTCCATCCCCACACCCACCCACCCCATCCCAATGCCCCCAGTCTCATCCCCCCCTCACCCTGTCACCTATCCCAATCCAACCCCACCCCCCACAGTGGCTCACCCAGTGCCGTCCCGTCCCCCCCCCCCACCTGTCGCGGTCTCTCTCACCCAGCCACCCCCGCCACCTGTCCCAAGGTCCCCCCCACCTGTCCCGGTGCCTCACCCAGCGACCCCCGCCACCTGTCCCAAGGTCCCCCCCACCTGTCCCGGTGCCTCACCCAGCGACCCCCGCCACCTGTCCCAAGGTCCCCGGCGCCTCACCCGTTCCCCTCAGCTAGCCCGGTCCCTCACCCAGCCACCCCCCCACCTGTCCCAATACCCGCCCCGCCCCCCCCAGCTCCCCTTGTGCCTCCTTTACCTGCCGCCGGGTCTCCCCCTCTGCCCGGTACCTGGCCCCTGTGGCCGCGGAGGGGGTGGGTGGCTGGCTGCGGCAGGCAGGTGGGTCGGTCAGGACGGGGCGGCTGGGGCCCGGCTGCTCCCCGGGGGCGGGTCAGCGCGAGTCGGATCGGGCCGGCGCGGGCTGAGCGGACGGGTGCGGGCAGCAGCGGCCGCTTTATACCGGGCTCCTCGGAAACCGTCTCCCTGCAACGCTTCCGCTTCCGCCCCCTCCTCTGGGCTCATTAATATGCAGAGAGGGGCGGGGCTCGAGGGCAGGCGCGCAGCCCAGGGGGGAGGGGGCGCCCTGAGGGAGACGGCACGCCCCATTGGCTACCCCGCTGTCCGCGCGGGGCGGGGGGCGTGCGCCAGCCAGGGCATCACTGAGGGAAGAGCGGGAGGCCCCAGGTTGGGTCACTGGGCGGGGGTTGTTATGGTAACCTGGGTACCCCAAGCGAGTGGGGGGTAGGGACAGGGGGCCCCAGCTTGGCAAGCAGGAAGGGGCTGCCCATAGGGGGTAGCACAGAAAGGAAGGCAGGTCCCAGCCTGGGCATCACTCAAGGGAGGGGAAGGAGGAGGCCCCACAATAAAGGGGAGCTAAAGCAGGAGGGAGGGGCACCAGTAAGGAGAAGGGTGTCCCTCCTGGGCATGAGCACTGGTGGGAGAGTCAGCTTAAACACTGGTTTCAGAGTAGCAGCCTTGTTCGTCTGTATCTGCAACATACACGGCTGCTACTCTGAAACCTGTCATTATGCAAGGCGCTGAATTTAGCCGTATGGAGTGGAAATCCATCAACTTCGTGAAAAAACTCGCGCAGATACAAACAGACATCATCTTCCTTTCCAAATGCAAACAGATGGACATCATCCCCAAAGGACTGAAAGTAAAAAAAAATCCATTACAATCTACATACCACACAGACTATGCTGACAGATTGTGCCACACTCTCTCAAAGAAACTGCAGAACCACCTGATCAACATCCTATACAGCAAACTGGGAAAGATTACAAACAAGTACTCCTGTTCTTTTTGCAGCTTAAACACTAGATGACATGGTATCCTAGCCTGGGTATTTGGGGGGAAAGAGGATGTCCAAGACTGAGCGGGCCAAATGGTGTCCCAGGCACAGCATGCCAATTCTGCCTCTGTAACAAAAACACAACAACTACAAAATCTAAAGGAACCAAATATTTTGTCACATAGCTTTCTCTCAAAACTGTATATGATAATTTTAATATCTCACACTAATTCACGCAAGGGTATCAATAAGGGCCCAGTTCAGTAATGATAGGAGCTATTTATAACAAGATCATCACTAGAATCGTTGAAAAACAAATGCTGAGAAGCCAAAGTCAGATTTAGTGGCAGCGTTGCCACCTCTTGGTGAACAAACTCATCTGCTTCACAGTGTAGCATCAGCACAGGGAAGTGCTGACACAAGGTATTGCCTTAACAGAGATAACAGAAAAGAATACGGCTACAACCATGGAGACGGCTGCCTTTGGGGCAGCAGGCCATAGTTTTCAGTTTTCAAACCCTGGTATGATCAGGAGAATCCCACAGAACTTGGGGTAAATGACAGGCACATTTTAAGTCAGGAAGGGACAATTATGATTATCTAGCCTGACCTCCTGCATAACAGATCACTGAACTTGAAATTGGCTTCAGGCTCATAACTTCTGTTTTAGCTATAGCTTATCTTTTAGAAAGATATCCAGTATTTATAGAAGAGACATGATTTAACAGTTTGGGGAAGGAAAGAGTGCGTGACTCAAGTTAAACAGAAGCCTTCCACATTTAATGTACTACGTGAAAATAATACCACCTGAAGAGTAACTATAAATGACTCTTACATATTGTATATTTAGCATTTATATCATTATCCTTTACAGACGTGATGAGCGGGCACCTTTCCCAACCTGCTGATCTACAAACACAGTCCACACGTAAGTCCAAATTCACTCCCTTCCTGATGTTTGGCTTTAACAACAGAAAACAACACCACCTTAAAGCTCAACCCAAATGTTCTCCCCAGAGTTGGCTGCTCTTAAGGTTCCTTGCTTAGGACTGTTCCACCAACACCTTACAAAGCCACTCTCACTTCTTTACATCCAGGTGAGGTACCTGCCTCAGTGAGTCAGTAAAACCCACTTACCCCTTTCTCAGCAGGATCAACATATTTTAACAGGGTGGGTTGTAAATACTGCTGTACAAATGTTAACTAAATTATATAAAACAATGTATAAAGCACAAAAACCCTCAGGAAATTCAGAAGCTTAGGTTCTGACAGCAATCATAACTCTGCTGCATCATGCACATATCCACTTTACAGTATATCTGTTGTTACACAAATATTTTCCCTATGGCCACACTTTTAGTTCCACACATTTTATTCACAATTAGCCATATTTCCTAGATCCAAACAGTGTGCTTACAGCTTTTTGCAGGTTAGCATGAAATTTAATTTTCTTTAATCAATTAAACTAGGGATGGGCAAAATATACTGATATATATGGTATTTGCTTATTTTAGAGTATGTTGCACCATTGCTTTATTATTCCTATGACTATACATGCTATTAATATATATTCCAAATCAAAATCTTTGTTACGTTACTCTGAAGATTGCTCAGTGCATTCAAGAATAGACAGACCATTGAACATGTTTTTTTTTAAATTGAAAACTGCAAAAGTAAAATTAAACAATTACACATGTACATACTATTAAACAAAAAAATCTGTAATTACAAGAATCTAAACAATCTTCATTCTGCCTCTAACACAAAAACTACAAAATCTAAAGGAACCAAATATTTTGTCATATCTTTCTCTCAAATCTGTATATAAGAATTTTAATATCTTACACTAATTCATACAAGGATATTAAAAAGTGTCATCTAACACAACCATGCACAATCCACAAATCAAATATACTTTAAATTAAGGCTACCTGAATCTATTTATTCTATCAGTTTTATAGCACCTATTGCCATAGCTTAGAAACACATCCAAATTATTAGTTGTTTTTTTTTTAACTGAGCAAAACAATTCTATATACCTCTATGGAGAAATATCACAGGAGAGGCAAAGCTACCATGCAAATTATAGATATAAACAATTGTCCTAAATAATAAAACAGCATCCATTTTATGACAACAGGAACTGTTGATGAGACAGCAAATGTGACAGCAAATGTGACACTACAGATAAAGTAATATATACTGGTATTAGAATAGCCAAATGTATAATGTTAAAGAGACATGAGGATTTAGGTTCCAGCTCCTATTGGACTCTAGGCCCTTGGGTTGGAAGTTAAGGAAAGACACGCCCATTGACTTCAGTGGAAGCTGGATGAGACCCTAAGACAAATAAAAGGATCGAGTTCATGTATTCATGGGAGCTCTTGACATTCATTTAGCAAACTTCACTGTAACACATTTATTTTTCCTTTTTGATTTATTGCAGATTAGGCTATCAAGAGGTTCTGGCACCTAGTTACCATGGAGACAGATGCCTTAAATATATCTAAGATAGATAAACATTCTTTCCCTATTAGTTTGCATAACCTTTGTTGTGGCCAAGTGTGATCCTCCACCTACCCCTGAGATATTAGTCACAATTAAGCAGTATATCCACCATCCCTCCTCATGTATTTTATGACCAGTGGATGAGCCAAATGCCAGGGAAGACACTTCCATAAAGAAAACATTTTAGTTTCAAGCATTCACAGTGTTATGAAGTGGCATTAAAAAAAAAATCCCCACATCTAGACAGTGAGACCCCAATCCAGCCCCAAATTTGTAGTCTTTAGTAACTGAGCTGCTGTTGGGGTCTCTATGTGGAAGAAGTGAAGAATCCTCCCTTCTCTCAAACTATAGTGTACCCGAGGAGCTCTTCCATGGTTGTTACTCCAGCTTCATGACTGCAGTAACCTCTGTAGCTCTTGTGACCCTGTTCATGTGGTCCATAGTACACTGATCTGTGCAACAGCAAATCATTGATTCCACTGCTTACCTGTCTTGCCCCAAAAGAGCTTCTGCACAGCGAGATTCAATGGAGTTGCATGCCTAGATGCACACTCCCTGTGCAGCCTCCTGAAATCCCTCTCCTCTTCCCATCAAGCAATGGAATGAGTTTGGGAGGGATCCTCCACATGCTCATGCAGGAAGGGAATAGGGAGAGGCAAAATTTGTTCCTAGAGCACTGTGCAAGTTAAAGTAAATTGTAATCTAATTGGTCAAATCACCTCTTGCTCAATGATTACTATCTTGAAATCAAACTGAATGTAAACAAGTTCAAAGAGTTGCAGTCATGCAAAGGGCAGGAGACATAAAAAAAAGCCACTGTGGTTTTATGCATTTCATGGATCACAGTGTGGGGAAATGGCAAGTCTGTATACACATCAGAAACCAGGAGATCTCTAGCCTGGTCCAGGTTGCTGTCAGGTGTCTATGTGACATCCTCCATCTAGACACACAAAATGGAACTGCTGTCTCCTCCTTGTTCAGGGATGCTTTAATTAAGCTGAATGTAGGTTCATTGTCAAACAGCCATCAGTTACCATGCTCCACTACATGCGTATTTTCACTGTAACTTGTAAAACTGTCATGAAAATTTACCAGCCAGGACCCAACATCTACTTGCCTACCCTTTCCCACGATTATTAGGAGGAAAAACAAAAAGTGTAATGTAATTTTACTTGCACGTCAAAAGAAATAACTTGCCCCAGGCTAGTGGGTGACAGGGTTTTGCAACGCTGCTCATGAACCCCACTTCCAAACAGTTAAATAAATGCTGTATGAGGAAAGGGACAGAAAAGAGGAGACAGTTAGTAATTAATTAAAAGTTTTACCATTATCATGAGATAATGGATTATTTAGATGATTATTCTCCAGTGTGAATCGCTTGCATGATATGCTGGCATGCCTAGATTATTTTAGCCTTACTTGCCTCCACTGTTCAGTCCCTTAAAAGCCCTGGCTTTTAAAAGACTAATTAATCAACAGAATGGGCTAAATCCCATGGATTATTTTGTCTGGCAAACGCTGGGGAGGAAAGTATCATGGCAGTTTTTTAAAAGTATTGTCTTCTGACACGGATCACTTTTCAAAGTGGCTTGTACTTTAGATGACACCATTTTTAAAACAACTGGAGCTTGATTTTAAGAAGTTTAAGAGCTGAGCACCCACAATGCCAATTCAGGTGTCTCACACTGGGCACCCAGAAAATGGGAACATCCACAATTAGTGGCCACTTTTGAAAACGTGGCCCTTCTTCCACAGGAATCTCTTCTAAAAAGCTTCAGATTCTTGTTATTGGAGGGAACACAACATCCTGAGCTGGAGACTGAAAATGGTTTTTTTACTCTAGTGTTTTTGCTGCCAATATGCAGTCATTAGGTTAGCACTTTAATTACTGAACCTAATGGTTATCTGTGTAAAAAGGCCCATAGCTCTTTATGTCACAGTATTTTTCCTAAAGAGCATTTGGGAAAATTCTAGATTTTTCTTAATTGAGATACAGGATATAGTCTCAGGGTAAACCAACAAAAGATGTTTTGTTTAGACACAGACAAGTCATAACAAGACCTTGTACAGCAGGAGAGAGCGAGAATGAGTGTGTGTGTCTCTCTCTGTTTCCTACATAGGGGCCAAATTATGAGATGGAATTTATAAAGGATTCCCTCAAGAATCACCGAAGGCCAAGGGGCAAAATCTTTAGCTCCAACTGGCCAGGTCTGCCAGCTGCTAACATAGGCCATGAGGTGATGTAATGGACATATGCTGCTGTCACCGCCATCCATGAGTTGTCTACATCAGTTTATGCCCTGAAGAATGAGATTTGCCTATAATTATTTTCCTGGTTTGCACTGTTAAAAATTATGTTAGCCATCATAAAATTATCCTGCCCTTTTAAATTACAGCCTCAGTATATGATTAACTTCACCATAAAACATCAAGGAATTAAGCTAATAGGCAGTTTACAGTTAACAAGGGATGATTTGGTAGACCTGAAAGTAACATAATGGATAGCTATGTGCTGAGAGCAATTAAAATACTAACACACACACTGTGAGAACTGAAATCAATGTTTACTATAGTCATTCTTCTCTTCAAAGAACATTGTCAAGGGGACCTGAATTTCTAAAAATCTGCTTTCCCCTCCTTTTATGTTGTTTGTTTACTATGATTTCTCTCAGCCTGTACAATGCAACTAGATTAGTTGGTTTCACTTCCTGGTTGTCACATAGTTGCTCTTGGCTGCTGTTTGCATTTGCCGTATTGAACAGGTATATTTAAACTCTGATTTTTAAGGTTTATTGAAAGCAACATAAAAATAAAAACATTCTATTCATACTGGGTTTTGTAAAACACGAAAAAAAAAATCTAAAAAAAAAATCTGCTTTCCTGCCCCGCTCCCTCTCTGTCCCTGAGCCAATCAGCTGATGGCCCTAGCGAGGGAGAGGGGGGAAGAGCGGCAGCATGCAGGCAGTTCCCTAGAGGTAGGGGGACGGGGCTTTGGGGAAGGGGGTGGAAGAGGCATATCCCTTCCAGCCCCCTGCCCTGAGCCGTTCAGGGCAGGGGGCTGGGAGCACCCCTACAAGCCGAGCACCCCAGCCCTCTGCCCTGACCCCCACACACACTCAGCATTCTGCCCTGCACCCCCCATACCCCTCAGCCCTCTGCCTTGACCCCCACACACTCAGCATTCTGCCCTGCAGCCCCCATACCCCCCAGCCCTCTGCCCTGACCCTTGAACCCCCACACATCCCCAGCCTTCTGCCCTGCATCCCCCACACCCTCCAGTCCTCTGCCCTGAACTCCCCCACCCCAACACACCCAGCCTTCTGCCCTGCATCCCCACAGCCCCATCCCTCTGCCCTGAACCCCCCCCACACCCAGCCCTCTGCCCTGCACCCCCACAGCCCCATCCCTCTGCCCTGACCCCCCCCACACCCCCAGCCTTCTGCTCTGACTCTTGACCCCCCCACACCCCCAGCCTTCTGCCCTACACCCCCCCCAGCCCTCATCCCTGAACCCCCGCACCCCAGCCCTGACCCCATAAACCTCCCCACGCAGGTCTGGGGTCCCGGCCGCAGGCCCTGCTCAGCCCGCTGCGGGCCTAGGTGAACTGAACCCCAGGCTGGCAGCGAGCTGAGCAGGCTGGGCGGCGTAAGATCAGCATTTTAATTTAATTTTAAATGACGCTTCTTAAACATTTTGAAAACCTTGTTTACTTTACATACAATAGTTTAGTTATATAATATAGACTTATAGAAAGAGACCTTCTAAAAACGTTAAAATGTATTACCGGCACGCAAAACCTTAAATTAGAGTGAATAAATGAAGACTCGGCACACCACTTCTGAAAGGTTGCCGATCCCTGTACTACACATTCCCTCTCCTCTTGCACCTCAGCTAACTCTTTGCTAAAGCACAGGCCAGAGTTCTATCTTTTCAGGACGTTTCAGAAAACATTACATAGGGCTAAACATCAGGGCAATTGCATGGTAAAACAACTCAACTATTACCATCTCATAAAATGGACGGTAATAGTCCACAGGAAATTTCAAAGAGTGAGCACCATTCACTTTCTGAGTAAAACAAACATTTAATGCAGGCAGAGCCCATTGCAAGTAGTATAAATATTGTAAACAGTCTTTGCAATACTATGAATAACTTTTCAACAAAAGCGATTTGTGGCCCAGGGTCCTTTTGGTGCCGACAAGCAGAGGGTTCAGGGATGCATAACGGTTACTAGGTCTACCTACTGCTTTGCTAAAGGGTGTAATAATGTAACATTTTTACTGAAAGCCTGTGTCACACACATAACTATTGCAAGACGTATGTACAGCTAATACATAAGGAGTTATGTATGTAACTCATGCCTGCTTGGTGTAGAGCTCTGTCCCCCACTAATGGCACTTAGCCCAGCTAGAGGTTGATGAGTCTGCTACAGCCTTGGCTAAGAGCCATGTGTAGGGTCCTACCAAATTCACAGTCCATGTTGGTTAATTTCATAGTCATAGGATTTTAAAAATTGTAAATTTCATGATTTCAGCTACTTAAATCTGAAATTTCATGGTGTTGTAATTTTAGGGGTCCTGACCAGAAAGGAGTTGTGAGGGGGGTCGCAAGATTATTGCAGGGGTGGTTGCGGTACTGCTACCCTTACTTCTGCGCTGCTGCTGGCGGCGGCTCTGCCTTCAGAGCTGGAGAGTGGCAGCTGCTGGCCAGGAGCCCAGCTCTGAAGGCAGAGCCGCCGCCAGCAGCTGCGCACAAGTAAGGATGGCATGGTATGGTATTGCCACCCTTACTTCTGTCCTGCTGCAGGCAGGGTGCTGCCTTCAGAGCTGGGTGACCAGCTAACAGCCACCACTCTCCAGCCGCCCAGACCTGAAAGCAGTGCAGAAATAAGGGTGGCAATACTGCGACACCGCCCCCCCGTAAAATAACCTTGTGACTCCCCTGCAACTCCCTTTTGCATTAGGCACCCAATTTGAGAAACACTGGTCTCCCTTGTGGAATCTGTAGAGTATAGGATAAAAGCACACAACACACCAGATTTCATGGTCTGTGACTTGTTTTTCATGGCTGTGAATTAGGTGGGGCCTTAGCCAAGTGGCATTTAGCTCATGCAGTAGAGGCTCGTACACTAAGCTTCAGAGGTCCCAAATTTGATCCTGCCAGCCTACAACCGGGGATCTGTTGGTGCTACCATGGGCGCCAGGTTTGTATAATTTTTGGTGGTGCTCAAAATGGGTCCAAGCAGAGCTGTCCCGTCCCTATGAATGGCTCTGAAAATATACGCCCAAACGGTGGTGGAGCTGGGCCCACGTTCCTGAATATTGGTGGAGCACGGGCACCATGGGCCCATATAACTCGCCGCCTATGGGTGCTACAAGTGGGGGCTTGTCCAGGATATCAACTGGCAAGTCTCTGAAGCTTGGGACTTGTTTCCTCAGCTAGGGGAAGTATATAACCCATGCCTGCTTGGAATGGTGCTCTGCCCTCCTCTAGTGGCATCTAGCCAAACTACAGCTTGTTGAGTCTGCTACAGCCTTGACTAAGCGCTGTTAACTCATATACTAAGCTTCAGAAAGCCCAGGTTCAATCCTGCCTGCCAACAACTGGGGTTTGTTGGCATTACATGTGTACATACATTGTTCTTAAGATCTGTGAGTTTGGACTAATCACCAGAAGGTGATAAAGAAATCCCTTTCAGGCAAGAGTTGTTTTATCTGTCTGTCTGTCTATATGTAAATTGAGGATTATGTGCTTCACAATGACTGCCTATTTACAGATTGAGCAAATGCTAATCAAAAGTTCGCAAAAGCTGATTTTCTACAGACCCCCCCCCCCAAGCAGCAGGGGGTGTCCTGTTTGCAAACAGACAATTGAATGTTTGAACTATAACTGGAGGTAAAAAGATCTTTCCATTAGATCTTTCCACTAAGAAGGCAAGAGGACAATGTGTCTTATGTCATGAAAGCTGTGATACGCTGGAAGGATTTTGGCTGGTCTTTTGCTCTATTAGGAGATGACAATAACCAGTTAAGCAAGGTTAGATTCCAGAAAGCATGTTATGGTTTAATTTACATGTATCCAGCTGTTTCTAATACTTCTATCTACGTGCTATTACCTGAATCTCTGTTCTTTAACTAAACATTCCTTTTTTCACTATAAACAAATCCAAGTGCTGTGTATTAAGCAGAGCTGTCTGTGTTTGAAGGAGTAGCTGATAAGCTGAGGTTTACTCTTCCTTTGGGAACAACTTATCTGTGAATACTGTGTGTGTCCAGCCGACTAGGGGCTGAACACAGAGGGCTTGGTGGTTGATGTGTTCACATCACTAACATGCAGAGAGATAGCAGAGTCTGCATAGGCTGAGAGGAGAGGGCTTGTGTTGCCTATGGCTGGTAAAGCCAGGGAACTGACTACTGGAGGGCACAGACAGGGACAGGTGGTAGCGAGGTGCCTCACAAACCTGGGTACCCCCTGGAAACATCACACGATTAGACAGTAAAGCTAGCAGTGTTCCTTATTCAGCCTTTCCTCCTTTTGTTTCTGTTACAAACCTTCAGATAGAAGGTTTCAGCATAACATTACCTATACTTTAGTACACATGCATCTAAACACATCACTTCTGATCTTCTCTCAGAGATGATTTCCTCACTCTTTATAGGGTGACCATAGTATGTAATGTGGGTCACCTGGACTCTTAAGAGCTTGAGAGATGGCAGCACCTCAGTCCTTTCAAACACTTCAGAACCTGGTCAGCAAACTGTCCAGGGATCTCCACAGCTAGCAGCATTCCAGCCCTTGGGTTGATAGCTGACTGGTCCTCTCAGTTGCTGGTGACACAGGTCTGGAGCCTGTACAGAGTGGCACAGGGACTGGGATCAGCATATAAAATATCCATTTTCCAGCTCTCTAGAAGGTTCTTGCTCTATAAGGCACCATCTTCTCCCCATACACCCAGTGAAGTCAGGCAAGAATTCACAAACCCTCACCTCATTAAATGCTGCCCCATTCGCTCTCATTAACGAGACAGCATCCCTGTCTAAAGCAGTTAGCTGACAGCTCAATGTAAATTACACAGCCCCTGTAGCCTCTAGGGATAATAAAAGTTCTCCCTATAGGTCCATAAAACACAGTGTGGTGGACCAAACATCCTAATGGAGGGCTTCCCTAGTAGAGCTGGAATAGCACTGACCTGTATCCAAAGTAATACAGGGATTGGGACCTAGCCCTCCCAGCACAAACATCTCTTGGTCCTGGGTAGATCAGTCACTGAATCCACAGGTCTTTCTGTCATTCCTGTAATTATAACCTTTCCCCCTTGTGCTCTGATTGGCTCCTTTCTCAGAGGGGACTAGTGTCTGACCAGCCAGGTGGGTTGCTCACACAATGAAAATTTCTTATACTGCCTCAGAAACAGCTTCTGAGCATATCAGGTTACTGCCACACCCTGTTCTGGAAGTTTCTGGGTCTTTCTAGCTAAGGTGCATTGCTTTCTGCATGTGTGCAGAAACACAGAACATCCAGCTAAGATCAGTGTCTCCTCTTCACTGTTCGCTCCCCAGCCCAGGGAAATGCAAAGTCAAATGCTGCTGTATAAAGCATGTGGGTTACCATAGTAATGGTGGAAGCTGTTGTGTTGACAAGTTTCAGGTGGTTTTTTATACTCCCCTGAGTAGGTGAGTAACACTCATCTGAGTAACTGAAAAGCAAGCTGGATTGACATTTATTGGCAAGAGAATGAAAAATTAGTATTTAAAGAATCCAGGGATTAAGATAATATAGTGGCGTTAGAGTCATAAATTTGGCCAAGTTTTGCAGCCCCGGAGCTTCCAGTGGTGAAATTCTTGGCTCCTGTCTCATCTCTGAATCTTAAATATATCTAACAACTTTGGTAACTCAAGACTCCAGCAAGCTCTGCCCTGCCAGTGTCTTGTTGTGATTGTGATCAAACCACCGAGTACTGTGTTTTTATTAACAGCTGTGTGGTCCCACTGGTTCAATTAGTTCCTGTACAGTTTTCTAGTGCATACAGACCTTTCATGCTTGCCTGTCAAAGCTGTGTGTGCATGCAATTGTTTGTGCAGTTATTGCAATGGCATATGCATATTAGGTATTGCCATATACACGCAGGCAGGCGAGTTACTCATTTAGATATGCAATCAACATGCACAATAGCACCAACTGCATGTGCACACTTTTGAAAACTCAGGCCCTTAGTGACCGAAAACTCCCTTTATAATTCCAAAATTCTTCATCATTCTGATTGTGTTGCCCATAGTTAATGAATCAGAAATTAAAGCTAATAGGATTGCATTCAGGGGCACGTCATACTGGAAATTAAGGCCCCTTTCCCTGGTTGGGTTTCAAGCCATTATTTTTGGGCTTTTAGATTATTTTCTTTGGACGTAGCTTGCTGCTTATGAAAACAAGAAGCTCCTAGCATTACCCTGAGCCATAGCGCAGACAGACTATGAAAGCTCCCACACATGCCGCTGACTGCTCTCCCAGCTCCCGAGGGAAAATCTGGGGAGTAGCGATGCGGGAGGGACAGCAGAAGATCAAAAGGTATCAAATTTTAATGCAGGAAGGGAATTATTCACAGCCTCAGAAGCTGGTAGGGTGACCCGATGTCCGGATTTTATAGGGACAGTCCTGATATTTGGGGCTTTTTCTTATATAGGCTCCTATTACCCTCCCCCGCCCCCCGATTTTTCACACTGGCTGTCTGGTCACCCTAGAAGCTGGTAAGACACTAATGGCCTCAAACCAGGAAGGGAAAGCTTAGGCTAGAGAAGGTTCTTATCAATAAGATTCTTTGGGAAGTTTAATAAGTTCCCTGGGGAGGTGTTGGAAACACCATCACAGTAAAGAGTCAACAACAGATTAGATTTACTGTTTTTAAGAGGTTTAAGGCTTTTTCTCCCTGATCATTACAAAGTGGGTCGCAGGGGTGCAAAACCTGGTCCCATTGACCCAGGAGTTTACCAGACGGATCACTCAATCTTTGTTTTTTATGGATGAAGAAAGTTTCATGCATTTTCCTCCCTCTTTTTCAGTTACTGGTTTTGGGCAGACCAGAAACATAAGTCACAAAAGCCTGCCAGAAACATTATTTTCTCAGTAGATATTTTCCTCAAATGCGCTTGAAAATTTTCCAGTTGACACCCTTTTATGTAGCAACTAGGGTTCTCAATTAATCTCAGTTAACTCACGCGTTTAACTCAAAAAAATGAATCATGATTTAAAAAACTAATCACGATTAAATGCACTGTTAAACAATAGAATACCAATTGAAATTAAATATTTTTGCATGTTTTTCTACATTTTCAGATATATCGATTTAAATTACAACACAGAATACAAAGTCTACAGTGCTCATGTTATATTATTTTTAATACAAATATTTGCACTGTAAAAATGATAAACAAAAGAAAAATTTTCAAGTCACCTCATACAAGTACTGTAGTGCAATCTCTTTATCATGAAAGTGCAAGTTACAAATGTAGATTTTTTTTGTTACATAAATGCGCTCAAAAACAATGTAAAACTTTAGAGCCTACAAGTCCACTCAGTCTTACTTCTTGTTCAGCCGATCGCTCAGAGAAACAAGTTTGTTTACATTTACGGGAGATAATGGTGCCCACTTCTTATTTACAATGTCACCAGAAAGTAAGAACAGGTGTTCGCATGGCACAGTTGTAGCTGGTGTCGATATTTATGTGCCAGATGCGCTAAAGATTCATATGCCTCTTCATGCTACGGCCATCGTTCCAGAGGACATACCTCCATGCTGATGATGCTCATTAAAAAAATAATGCGTTAATTAAATTTG
Organism: Mauremys mutica; assembly: GCF_020497125.1. Taxonomy (NCBI): domain Eukaryota; kingdom Metazoa; phylum Chordata; order Testudines; family Geoemydidae; genus Mauremys; species Mauremys mutica. Next base: position 12,241,546 of record NC_059073.1, on the reverse strand, counting down.
TGACTGAACTCCTTTGGAGGAGAATTGTATGTCGCCTGCTGTGTTTTACCCGCATTCTGACATATATTTCATGTTATAGCAGTCTCAGATGATGATCCAGCACATGTTCGTTTTAAAAACACTTTCACTGCAAATTTGAAAAAATGCAAAGAAGATACCAATGTGAAATTTCTAAAGTTAACTACAGCACCCAACCCAAGATTTAAGAATCTGAAGTGCCTTCCAAAATCTCAGAGGGACGAGGTGTGGAGCATGCTTTCAGAAGTCTTAAAAGAGCAACACCCTGATGCAGAAACTATAGAACCAAACCACCAAAAAAGAAAATCAACCTTCTGCTGGTGGCATCTGACTCAGATGATGAAAATGAACATGTGTCGGTCCGCACTGCTTTGGAACGTTATCGATCAGAACCCGCCATCAGCATGGATGCATGTCCTCTGGAATGGTGGTTGAAGCATCAAGCGACATATGAATCTTTAGTGCATCTGGCATGTAAATATCTTGCAACGCCGGCTACAACAGTGCCATGCAAACGCCTGTTCTGACTTTCAGGTGACATTGTAAACAAGAAGCAGGCAGCATTATCTTCTGCAACTGTAAACAAACTTGTTTGTCTGAGCAATTGGCTGAACAAGAAGTAGGACTGATTGGACTTGTAGGCTCTAAAGTTTTACATTGCATTCAAAAATAAAATAAGTTTTTTTTGTACATAATTCTACATTTGTAACTTGCACTTTCATGATAAAGAGATTGCACTACAGTACTTTTATGAGGTGACTTGAAAAATACAATTTCTTTTGTTTATCATTTTTACACTGCAAATATTTGTAGTAAAAATAAACATAAAGTGAGCACTGTACACTTTGTATTCCGTGCTGTAATTGAAATCAATATATTTGAAAATGTAGAAAACATCCAAAACTATTTAAATAAATGGTATTCTATTATTGTTTAACAGCGTGATTAATCACGATTATTTTAATCACGCGATTAATTTTTAAAATTGCTTTGCAACCCTAGTAGCAATGTAACAGGTACAGCATAGGCAATGACAACAGCACTTTCCTCTAGGCTCTCCCCTCATGATTCAGACCTGAACTGGAGAAAGGGTAGTTCAGTCTCCATAGCTCATTTAGCCCTTGGCCTCATTGCTGAGACTCCTACCACGGGTGCAAATGTATGGGGTTGGCATTTGTGAATTTTTGTGGTATTATCCATCTGTCAAGAGAGCCTGTTCCTCACAAGATTCCCAGCCTGATTACTTGACCAAAGGTGTTTGGAGTAGTTCAGAGGAGCTTTGAGGTACTTATCTGAGTTAAAGCTTTTTAGTTTTCGTCTCACTGGTGGATAGTCCTGAGAATTACCAGAGTCAGACTGGCTAGCCCCAGGAGCTCTGTGACCAGTGTTTCTGTGAGTATTGACCTGCAGTCACCCTGGTGTTCAGCTCCTGGGTCTTCTGACAGGGATAACGGCATTTTGTGGTGGATGTGTGCTCTGTGCAGAAGTGAGAACAAGGAGGAGATCAAACCCATGTTCACTTTTGTCCCAAGTTGGTGTTTGAACTTTACTCTCTAGCAGTAAGAGGCAAGAGTGCGAACCATACAACTAAAAATAGAGATGGGTTCAAGCTGGAGAATTTGGATCTGGATTCCAATAATCCCTAAAGTTTAGGGAGGGAGGGGAAGTGTTTGGATTGCAGGGTTTGGTTTGCTCAAAGCCATTGGTGAATTCCATAGGACCCAGGTGCTCAGATCTCTGGCTTTGCCTTAGATTTAGCTCTAATCAAAAGCTTACAATGGACACTAGTCTGATAGACTCTTGACAACTGATGGTGCTGTTAATGAGAGGAAGTTCTGTTTAGTGGCTGGAGCACAAGGCAAGCAGGTGATCCATACCTATTTCCAACTCTGCCACTGACTTACTGTGTGAACTTTGTCAGGTCACTTATCCTATGTGTGTCTCATTTTCCTAAATAAATATATCACCACCTTCCTCACAGAGGCTTTATGGGATTTAATCTTTCTAGAAAGTATGGACATCCTGGGATGAAAGGTGCTAGGTAAATACAGAGTATTATGATGATGCAGAATGGGGAACCTTGCATTATTTTTGGACTAGAACTGGTGATTTTTTTTTCACGTTTCAGTTGGCTTTGCTTACTCTTTAATGGCCTATATGTGTCTCTCTTGTCTCTTGGAATTGAGTGTTTGTGCTTGTTCACAGTTTCCTTTCCTTCCGCTATCCAGCAACAAAGTCAGCTGAAGTGGTTTTTATGAACTCTTTCAAGATCCCTAGAAGGATGATACAGGAAATAGCAAGTTTCCTTTCAGTTAACTTTCTATACAAAATCCTAGGGTTGGCCGAGAACGTATTCCCATTTATCTGCATTCAGCTGACTGCAGCTGAAAAAAGAGAGGGATTTTTATTGCATTTTCAAGGGATAGTAACAAATACAAGTAAAAACAATGAGGAGTCTGGTGGCACCAGATACAAGTAACATTTCAGACAGGATAGTTCTCTTCATAAAAATAATCTGACATTTACACAGCACCTTCAGTCCCAAAGCATTAGACTGAGCTTGCCAAACACTTTCCCTGTATATCGTCACATTTCCAATTGCTTACAGTTTGGCCAAATGTTAACCATTCAGGCTGTAATTTTCCATAATTGCTGTCTGCCGCACGTTGATTGACTACTTGTTTTGGAAAGTTACGGCAAAAACACTGCAGCCATTTTTCAGAAGGAAAGAGAAGCAGCTTTGCCAGTGTTAAAATTGTCTGACCACTTTCATTGGAAGAGCTCTAGAATCTCAGGAGTTTGGAACAGAAATGTGACATTTTGCAGAAGGATAGACCTGGGCCAGGGACGTGCATTTGGCGGTCTTGGTGAAAATCCATTTGGAGTAGTCCAAATTATAAACCACTGCAAAAACACTATTTGATTTTGTTAGATGGTTGTGCCTTAATTTTTTGCACATGCCCACTGTGGTCTCACATGCCACTGTGGGTCTCCAGACCCAGCAAAGCAGCCACACAGACCAGAATATCTCGACAGGACAGAGACAAGAAGGATTCTTTTCCTTCCCGACCTCATCCAATGTGACAATGCATCGCTTGTGAGATTTGATAGAATCACAGTAACAAGCAGGATGTCAGTCCCTGTGCATAAAGCATACAGGGTGGATCATTAAAAGGCAAAACCCAAACTAAATAAACCCGTTACTTATGCATCAACCCCCACTCCCACAAAAAAAAAACTATTTTGGAAGGCTTAGTCTTATTCTGACACTCCATGAGTCAGAGAGTCTCCCATGAGATGAGACTCACACTTCACCAGAAATAAACATAGATAAATGTATTAGTGCTTAGCTAAATACAGTCTACAAGAACATGTTCTCCTCTAGTTGGATATGCAATCTGCTTTCAAACTTTTATTATCCTGCCCATCCCCTTGCCTTTCAAGTGGTCAGATCTGGGCAGGCTTTAAAACATTTAATATACTACGGTTAACGTCATTTATTTAGGGAACAGGAAATTTTCTTGCCAACTCTTCTGGAGTGTGTGTGTGTGTGTGTGTGTGTGTGTGTGTGTGTGTGTGTGTGTGTGTGTGTGTGTGTGTGTGTGTGTGTGTGTGATCCCCTTCCCCCAGTATTAACTCAGCAATAAAAATCGATGCGATGCTGCTCCTTCTAACACACCTGTTAGCATTTCCTCAGTGCTCCAGTTACAGAATTCAAAGGACTACAAAGGGATAATGTTATATCTCGAATAAGGAGTCTGCCTCAAAGATTCAGCTATCAGCTTTGCCTTATCCAATCTCTTCACTTTGTAGGGCCTGATCTATTTTCTCAAGCAGTCTGCAGCAAAGAACAGCTGTTCTCTGAGAGAATAATTTGTATTTTAATAATATTTAGCTGTTAAAACACAACCTTTCATATTCCTAAAATTATATAACAATTATCTATTTTATCTTCAACAGCCATGCAAGATAAGTTTGTGTGTGTACATGCATGCACACATACATATACATTAGAGGTGTTTGAAAAATAAATGTATTTGAGAGAAATTGTGAATTTTAAAAAAATTTCCTGTGAAAATGTCAGGTTTTTTTTTAAATGAGAAATTGCAATTTTTTTCATTAAAAACTCAAAAAATGTGTATTGAACAATTATGGATTTATGATGTCAGAGAAAAAGTTGGAATATTTTGAACAAAATGAATTGTTTTGTTTTTGGTTGAAAAGTCATTTTTCATCAAAAATGTTTCAGGAAAAAAATTCAACCATATTTACTATATACCCATGTTACAGGTGGAGGAAATGAGGTGGAGAAGTTAGGTATCTTACATAACATAAGAACATAAGAACGGCCGTACCGGGTCAGACCAAAGGTCCATCTAGCCCAGTATCTGTCTACTGACAGTGGCCAATGCCAGGTGCCCCAGAGGGAGTGAACCTAACAGGCAATGATCAAGTGATCTCTCTCCTGCCATCCATCTCCATCCTCGGACGAACAGAGGCTAGGGACACCATTCTTTACCCATCCTGGCTAATAGCCATTTATGGACTTCACCACCATGAATTTATCCAGTTCTCTTTTAAACACTGTTATAGTCCTAGCCTTCACAACCTCCTCAGGTAAGGAGTTCCACAAGTTGACTGTGCGCTGCGTGAAGAAGAACTTCCTTTTATTTGTTTTAAACCTGCTGCCTATTAATTTCATTTGGTGACCCCTAGTTCTTGTATTATGGGAATAAGTAAATAACTTTTCCTTATCCACTTTCTCAACATCACTCATGATTTTATATACCTCTATCATATTCCCCCTTAGTCTCCTCTTTTCCAAGCTGAAGAGACCTAGCCTCTTTAATCTCTCCTCATATGGGACCCTCTCCAAACCCCTAATCATTTTAGTTGCCCTTTTCTGAACCTTTTCTAGTGCTAGAATATCTTTTTTTAGGTGAGGAGACCACATCTGTACACAGTATTCAAGATGTGGGCGTACCATGGATTTATATAAGGGCAATAATATACTCTCAGTCTTATTCTCTATCCACTTTTTAATGATTCCTAACATCCTGTTTGCTTTTTTGACCGCCTCTGCACACTGCGTGGACATCTTCAGAGAACTATCCATGATGACTCCAAGATCTTTTTCCTGACTCCTTGTAGATAAATTAGGCCCCATCATATTGTATGTATAGTTGGGGTTATTTTTTCCAATGTGCATTACTTTACATTTATCCATATTAAATTTCATTTGCCATTTTGTTGCCCAATCACTTAGTTTTGTGAGATCTTTTTGAAGTTCTTCACAATCTGCTTTGGTCTTAACTATCTTGAGTAGTTTAGTATCATCTGCAAACTTTGCCACCTCACTGTTTACCCCTTTCTCCAGATCATTTATGAATAAATTGAATAGGATTGGTCCTAGGACTGACCCTTGGGGAACACCACTAGTTACCCCTCTCCATTCTGAGAATTTACCATTAATTCCTACCCTTTGTTCCCTGTCTTTTAACCAGTTCTCAATCCATGAAAGGACCTTCCCTTTTATCCCATGACAGCTTAATTTACGTAAGAGCCTTTGGTGAGGGACCTTGTCAAAGGCTTTCTGGAAATCTAAGTACACTATGTCCACTGGATCCCCCTTGTCCAAATGTTTGTTGACTCCTTCAAAGAACTCTAATAGATTAGTAAGACACGATTTCCCTTTACCCTTGCTCAAGCTCTCAGAGGAGAGTAAGTGTGTGTCTGTAGATTTCTGCATACAGCTGTGATGAAATTGCTACTGCAATAAGATCCAGTTCTGGTGTCCACATTTTGTGTGAAGGATACTGAAACACTGGAGGAGGTTCAAAGAAGAACTATAAGAATGATTCATGGTCTGGAAAACGTACCTTACAATGAGTGATTTAATGAGCTAAATACGTTTAACTTACTGAAGAGAAAGTTAAGATGTGAGATATTCACAGTGTATAAATACCTCCACAGAAAGAAGAAATTTGATACTAGAGCACTCTTTAACCTAGCAGACAAAGCATAGTAAGGTTCAGTGGCTAGAAGCTGAAGACAGAGAAGTTCAAACTGGAAGTAAGGGGCAAAAGGCAATTAACCACTGGAACAACTTATTCAGGGAAGTCATCACTTGAAATCTTTTATTCAAGGTTCGGTGTCTTTTTCAGAGCTATGCACTAGTGGGTTTTTTCCCTCCATAGAGTTTAAGGCCAGAAGGGACCATCAGATACTCTAGTTAACTGTTTTTCAAACTTTTGTACTGGTGACCCCTTTCACACAGAAAGCCTCTGAGTGCAACCCGCCCTTATAAATGAAAAACCCCCCATATTTTAATATATTTAACACCATTATAAATGCTGGATGCAAAGCGGGATTTGGGGTGGAGGCTGACAGCTCGTGACCCCTCATATAATAACCTCGTGACCCCCTGAGGGGTCCTGACCCCCAGTTTGAGAATCCCTGCTCTAGTTTGACCTCCTATGAATCACAGGCCACCAACACCACCCACACACTTAATCCAACAACTGGAATTTGGCCAAAGTATTGCAGCCCACAGGAGACTAAACTACTGTGTGCCACAGGCAAAGATCAGGGGGACCAAGATGCACCAAAGCCTGCTGCCCCACAATGGCAGAGAAATGATTAAGTAAGATACAGCAGATAATCCTGTCAAATGACCCGCACCTCATGCTGCAGAGGAAAGCAACCTCCCCCAACATCACTGCTAATCTGACCTGAGGGGAAATTCCTGTGACCCCCACCTATGAAGATCAGGTAGACCCTGAGCAACATGTGAGCAAAAACCAGCCAACTAAGCATAGCAGAGAGAGAGTGCTCAGTGCCACCTTAGAGCACCAGTCCACCCACCTAATGTCCCATCACCAGTCACGGCCACCCCAAAGCTTCAGAGAAAGTAGACTAAAAACCAAACAAAAACACCCCTAACAAATAAACAAAAATATCCCTTCCTGACCGCTGCAGGTGACAGACTCAAGCCCTGAAGCATGCGCTTTCAGGAACATAAGACTTAAACTGGAAGGGACCCTTATGGCAGCTGAGCCCTGCCCCCACCATCACAAGCAACATGTCATCCAATTTCACTAATAAATTTGCCCAGCTCTCTTTTAAAACTAATTAAGTTGTTTGCCCCCACAACTCCTATTGGGAGGCTATTCCAGAACATCACACCTCTGGTGGTTAGAAACCTTCTAGTTTCCAGCCTGAATTTATTTGTGGCCAGTTTACAGCCATTTGCTCTTGTGCAAACATTGTCTTTTAGCTTAAATAGCTCTTCACTCTCCCTGGTGTTTACCATTCTGATGTATTTATAGAGACCAATCACATCCCCTCTCAGCCTTCTTTTTGCTAGGCTAAGCAAGCCGAGCTCTTTCAGTCTCCTCTCATAAGACAGTCCCTCTATTCCCCTGACCATCTGAGTAGTTCTTTTCTGCACCATTTAAAGTTTGAATGAACCTTGCTTGAACATGGGTGATCAGAGCTGTACACAGTATTCCAAATAAGGTCTTGTTAGTGCTTTGTACAATGACATTAATACTTCTCTGTGTCTATTGGGGATGCCTCACTTGATACATCCTAGGATTGCATTTGCTTTTTTCGCAGCCACATCACAGTGGTGGCTCACAGTTAACCTGTGAATGACCCCCACACTCAAGTCTATGCCCTCTCTGTCACTTCCACCTTTTACGGCCCCCAACTTGTAGCAGAAATTTTTATTATTAGACTTTAAAGTGATACTGATACTTTGTCCTATTGAATTTCATCCCATTTCTGTCACTCCCGTCTTCAAGGTCATCCAGATCTTCCTGTATACTATTCCGCTCCTCCTCAGTATTGACAATGCCTTCTAGCTTTGTATCACCAGCAAATTTCATTAGCACACTCCTACTTTTTATGCCAACGTCATGAATAAAAACATTAAATAAGAACGGCCATACTGGGTCAGATCGAAGGTCCATCAAGCCCAGTATCCTGTCCTCTGACAGTGGCCAATGGCAGGTGCCGCAAAGGGTATGAACAGACAGGTTATCATCAAGTGATCCATGCCCTGTCACCCAATCCCAGCTTCTGGCAAACAGAGGTTAGGGACACCATTCCTGCCCATCCTGACTCATAGATTCATGGAAGATAGGTCCATCAATGGCTATCTAGCTCCCTTTTGAACCCCATTATAGTATTAGCCTTCACAACACCCTCTGGCAAGGAGTTCCAGAGGTTGACAGCACGCAGCGTGAAAAAATACTTTCTTGTGTTTGTTTTAAACCTGCTACCTATTAAATTCATTTGGTGGCCCCTAGTTCTTGTATTATGAGAAGGAGTAAATAACACTTCCTTATTTACTTTCTCTATACCACTCATGATTTTATAGACCTCTATCATATCCCCCCTTAGTCGCCTGTTTTCCAAGCTGAAAAGTCCCAGTCTTACTAATCTCTCCTCATACAGAAGCCATTCTATACCCCTAATCATTTTTGTTGCCCTTTTCTGAAACTGAGGCAAAGTATTCATTTAGTTTTTGGGCCATACCTATAGTATCTTTAACCTCCTCCCTAGCCGCACTGTTCAACCTCATCCATTCTTATTCTCTTTTTATTTATATAACTAAAAGACATCTTATCCTTGACGAGAGCTAATTCAGCTTGAGTTTTAGCAATTCTCAGTTTATTCCTACATTTCCTAACCTCTAAGATGTAGCATTATTTGCTTATCACTCCCCTTTTCCATTCCTTATAGGCTCTCAATTTACTCCTAACAACATTTTTGAGGTGGTTATTCATCCATTTGGGTCTGGAGCCTTTCCCTATGAATTTTTGACTCTTGCTTGGGATGCAAATTGCAGCTAGTTTTTGTACAGTTGTTTTAAAGAAATTCCAAGCCTCCTCCACATTTAAGTCTGTGAGCTCTTCAGTCCAGTTGATTTTGTTAACTAATATCTTTAATTTCCCAAAGACTGCCCTTTTACACTAATAAATCATAGCCGATGACCTCATTTTGATTATCAATTCAAATTAAATGAAAGGAATCAACGCATTCATGATCACTCGATCCAAGGTAATTTCCTATGACCAGCTCTTCTAAAATGTCCTCACAACTTAACCCCCGCCTCCCTCAAAGTCTAAACATTGCATCACCTCTTGTTGGTTTGGTGATGATTTGATGAAGAAAATTGTCATCAGGCACACATGGGAATAACTGTGCCCTACCAGTACTACTAGCATTCATTCTCCAGTCTGTATCTGAGAAGTTATGACAGTTCCCAGTAGGATTTAAAGGGTAGCCATATCAGAGTTGGCCCTGGGGACTCTATAATGGACCCCTAATACTATTCCAATAGAACCTCTTTTACAATCCTTCCCTAAAGTGATTTTGACCCGAACAGATTCTGTTTTGACCATAGTATCACTTCATATTTCTCTACAGTTTACCACATCATGGATGTACAATGCTAGTCCACCACCTTTGCCTTTATTTCTCTCTCTCAAACAGCACATACCCTTCAATACTTGTATTCCAGCCATGAATGCTATTCCACCATGTTTCTGTAATCCCTAAAATGTCTGCTTTGACCTCCTTCACCAGTAGTTCTAGTTTCTCCCTTTTATTGCCCAGACTCCTTGCATTTGTGTTCAAGCATCTCAGTGGTTTCTCTCAGACTTCACCCAGTTTTCTAGCCAGACTGGGGGTAGTTCTTTCACTAACTATAACATACTACTCCAATCAATATTTGTATAGTACTTTCTTATACTTTGTATCACTGCCCCTTACTATATCTTCATTTAGCTGATTTTTCTCCTCCTCTTTATTGAATACAGGCATGGAAATTTCAGGAGTCTCTCCCAACAATTTCCCAACATCCCCTAGTTTAAAGCCGCAAAGAATCCTGTGGCACCTTATAGACTAACAGACGTTTTGCAGCATGAGCTTTCGTGGGTGAATACTTGCATCCGAAGAAGTGGGTATTCACCCACGAAAGCTCATGCTGCAAAACGTCTGTTAGTCTATAAGGTGCCACAGGATTCTTTGCTGCTTCTACAGAACCAGACTAACACGGCTACCCCTCTGATAGTTTAAAGCCCTTATTGTTCACGTCAGCTTTAATCTGAGAAGGTTAATACCCCAGGTATTCAACTGGAGTCCATCAGTCAAGAAGACTCTACTTTCTGTGAATGCCTCCCAATGGTCAATCATCCCTAAACCTTCCTTGTAGCACCAATCTTTGAGCCACCTGTGGATCTTCATTATCTTGTCACACCTTTGCCCTCCTTCTCTAGGGACTGGAAGTGTTCTGCTGAAGATCACCTGAGCTTCCACCTTAAGCATCTTACTCATCTGAGTGTAGTTGTCTTTGCTCCATTCCAGTGGGAATCCCGCAGTGTCATTTATCCTGATATGCAGCACAATCAATGGATTTTTCCCTGCTCCCATCAAAATCCTTTTCAGCCTCATATCCACATCTCATATCCTTGCTCTTGGCAGACAGCACACTATTCTGTTCAGAAGACAGGCCTATTGATTCTTCCAAGTATCGAGTCCCTGATCACATAAACCTCTCTCTTCCTGGTGTTGATATGAATCAGTCTTATGTTCTCTGTCATAGTCCCCTGTATATCATCCTCATTTTTGCTTGGGCTCCCATGCCTGGCTATCTCCATTGTCATCCTCTTTTCTGCATGGACTATCTTCCTTTCTTTTCTTCTTCGTCACTCCATCTTACATGTTTCGTCTCCTCATTCCCCAGTGTAGCAAACCTGTTACTCAACTTAATTTCACCACCACTAGCCAGTCTCTTCCTCTGACTTGTCCTCGTGGTCATGTTCTTCCATGGATCACCTTCCCCTTCTGGCAGTCTGCCCTCCAGGTCCTTTTGTTCAGCAGGTGTCTGCAAATCTTAAGTTGTCTGTACCACCTCTTCTTTTCTCTCCTGAATTATACCCTGAAATGCCCATCTGAATTCTCACATTATCTCCAATCCTTAGATCTTCTCTGCCATGATCTCTATCAGGCAACATTTCATGCATAAGTACCCTCTCAAGAATGATGTACATCCCGCAGCTTCGGCATCCAACCATCTTCTTTTCTCCTCTCCTCCTTGGGTCACTTCTTGTGCTGCCTCAGTAAACATCATTGTCTCCTCTTCCTAGTCCCTATTGCTAGAGAAAAAGAAAGTTCAACTACAAGCTTTTGGACTGGATGTAGGAATTACTGCATGAAGTTCTGTAGCCTGGTTTTGCAGGAGGTAAAACTAGATGATCACATTGATACCTTCTGCCTTAAAAATCTATGGCTCAATATAGAATTAGTCCATGCAAAAAAAAAAAGTTTAAGAACAGTATAGCCTATTTGTGGGCAGTGAAACCTATTCAATGTTTTGAGACTCACAGCATATTGATATGTCAGCATTGCCTATCCACTTTCATGTGTCACCGGACTCCACAGTATATGAGCATGCCATGGTTGAGGGGTGTCCTTGATGTTCCAAACACTGCACTGACTGTTACACAAGCTTTTAATTCAAGTTAATGCTGAGTGATCTGTTAAAAGTCTCTAATTGTTGATTCAGCCCTGTTGAGACAATTCTAATGCAAAAATCTGAAATTATTTTGTGCACAAAAATGGAAATTGAATATGATGGGATGTGGGCAGGCAGTACATTTAGTTCTGTCCCTAGGCAACTCAGTCTCACTAGCCAGAAAGTTACATGGCTTTTCACATCCTTATGTAACTGTGCGATCAACATGTTACCATGACAACACTTGAGTCTCACAATACAGGTGTAATTTCACACATTTGCATCAAAAGGAACATGTAAAGGGCAAATCAGTCTTTCCCCAAAAGCATTTTCCCTGCTTAGTCACCTTTTTGATCAAATATATGTAGACAGGCCCAACTGTTATTGTATTCATTAGGAAAAGGAAGGAGTGGGTCTCAGTAAGGGAACATCTGCACTGTGTTTTGAAACCCTCGGTAGCAAGTCTCAGAGTCCAGGCTGACAGAATCGGGCTTGCACTACAGTGCTAAAACCTGCTCTGTAGATGTTCCCTTAGTGAGCCCCCCACCTACTCAGCTAGTTTTAGTGCCACAACCCTGAGTCTGTCAACCTGGGATCTGAGACTCACTGCCATGGGTTTTAAAATGCAGTGTGGATATACCTTAAGTCTGTCTGGGGTCATAGTACGTCAGAGAACTACTGGCCAGGTTGCACAACATGAGGGTAAAAAATCCCTGAGTTCAGCTGAGGTCTTGCCTACACTTCAGCTTCCACCAATACAGCAGCACCCACTGGGAACTGGAGGCAGGTTTTCAAAAAGGCTCAATATCCAGCAGCGCTCCTTGTCTCAGTGGAGGTTGCTGAGTGCTGAACTCTTTTGAAAAGAGTTGTCCAAGAGATCCTAGTGCAAACAAGGCTTTAGAAACAGGAAGAAGAACTGTGCAGGGAGAACATAGCCTCATATTGCTGTGAGATTTACAAAATATCAGTGGTCTCACACAGGCCTGAATGCCCAATTCCCCACTTGTCTCTCTTCCCAGCCAGTCTCTGTCCCAGTCCTGTCTCTTCCTCTTCTCTGGGTCCTTGTCCCTGTCTACCAGATTCCCTCCCCCTTTACTACTTCCAGTCCCATGGGCTTTGTGTTCCAGTCTCCTTATGCAGTCAGTCATAGTCTCCTTCATCTACCCACCAGTTCCCAGTCCCAGGATCTCCCACCTGTAGTAACCTCATCCCAATGGGCCCCTTCTGTGACCCCCAGCTCTGGTGCTTGTCCCCTGCATCCTAGTCAGGCTGCCTTCTCCTCTATGCTGCCTGGATGCCAGCACAGAGGCACTGAGAGCACAGGAGAGACAGCTTCCTGATGCCTCGTGCTACACTGGCCCAGAGTAGGGAACACCCTGCAGCCTTGGGGTGGAGCATGCTCAGTGTGGATGGAATCTTTGGAGAATTTAGCTTCCAAACTCTACACAAGTTTCTCTTATAATATATGGAGATCTACCTATCTCATAGAACTGGAAGGGACCTTGAAAGGTCATTGAGTCCAGCCCTCTGCCTCCAGTAGCAGGACCAAGTACTGATTTTGCCCCAGATCCCCCCTCAAGGACTGAACTCACAACCCTGAGTTTAGCAGGCCAATGCTCAAACCACTGAGCTATCTCTCCCCTCCAAACCAAGCATATGTGAGCATATGTGAACTGAGATTTTTCCAAGGCTCATAATTTGGCCAGATTTAGGTGTTCCCCCCCACCCTCCCCAAGAGAACAGCAGTAGGGACATCTCTGACACCAGGACTCTCCTTGCCACACTTCAAGTCCTTGTTCCAAAGCATCACTCGAGGATCTCAATGAAATGGCTGTCAAGTATCAGAGAGGTAGCCGTGTTAGTCTGGTTCTGTAAAAGCAGCAAAGAATCCTGTGGCACCTTGTAGACTAACAGACGATGCTGCAAAAGTCTGTTAGTCTATAAGGTGCCACAGGATTCTTTGCTGCTTTTAATGAAATGGCTGTAAGTTTGTTTTTCTTTTTTTCTTTTAAACAGGGGCAACATTCATTGTGATCTTGGAAATGTTTTTCTTTTTTTCTTTTAAACAGGGGCAACATTCATTGTGATCTTGGAAATTTTGGTTCAAACTTTCCAGAACAATTCATGCTGAGACAGACACTCAGCATGGAAAATTTCCACCTGAGTGGTTAAAAGTCGAGAGTCTTATAAGTCGAAGTGTTGGGCAACTTGAATTCTAAGTGGTGCTACCAGCTCTGCTTATAATATAGATCAGGGTGGCCAACCTGAGCCTGAGAAGGAGCCAGAATTTACCAGTGTACATGGCCAAAGAGCCACAGTAACACGTCAGCAGACCCCCATCAGCTCTCCCACCCCGTCGCTCCCAGCGCCTCCCACCCACCGGCAGCCCCGCCGATCAGCGCCTCCCCCTTCCTCTCCGCACCTCCCGATCAGCCGTTTTGTGGTGTGCAGGAGGCTCTGCGGGGAGGGGGGAGGAGTAAGGGCACTGCAGGGTCAGGGGAGGGGGGTGGGAAGGGGTGGAGTGGGGGCAGGGCCTGTGACAGAGCCAGGGGTTGAGCAGTGAGCCCCCCCACCTCCCCCGGCACATTGGAAAGTTGGCGCCTGTAGCTCCAGCCTGGGAGTCGGTGCCTATACAAGGAGCTGCATATTAACTTCTGAAGAGCCGCATGTGGCTCCGGAGCCATAGGTTAGCCACCCCTAATAAAGATATAAAGACTTTGCAAAGCTTCTTACTATAGGGGATTAATTTTCTCTCTTAGTTTACCATAGAAACTGCTTCCTGGGTGAAACAACAAGTTTTAACCCAGCTGAAAATTCTTCTGACCCTAGTGCATTTCATAGACAGCTACTAATTTCCCCCCTAGTTTGCTAGAGGCCAGCACAACCAGAATCACTGCTTTCATTGCAGCAGAGTTTGAAAATTAACCTAGATCAGCTCCAGAGATTACACGGAGCTGCAGACAGTACTGGAGATGGAGGAGCCAAACATTCAGCTGGTGGAGTTTACTACATGGCCTATCTTAAACCATCTACAGATCCTCTGCCTGCCTTCCCTTGGGTCTCCTATGCTTGATATAGGAAAGCAGGGACCCCCCGGCAGGCATCAGCATGCAGAAAGCACAGAACGCTAAAACCAACCTAATCAAAAACTCAGGAGTTCCTTAAAAATCTTGGATGTTTTAAAATGTTCCGGACATTTTTACATGCTTTCACTTCCCTCCTGGAGAGCCGATGTCTTTGTTGAGTCTCTATCAGGGAAGCACCAGATGACTGCTGAGCCTGCAGAGTGGTCAGGAATGGTGTTCTGGTACCTAACTGTATTGCAGGACCAGCACAAGGCCTGCACTGCTGGCTCCAGAGAGATCAATTTCCCTCCTCCTGCCCCCCAAATCAGCTGCTCCTTCCTGCCTGACCCGGCTCCAGGCACCCCCTTGCCTTATGCTTTCACACAACTCAAGCAGAGAACCCCTCTGCATTTACCAATGCACTACTGTGGCCTAGATCCTTTCCCCAGACATTAAAAGGAACTTAGCCTAACATTCCAAAGCCTCTAGTGCAGATCTGGTTTTGAGTTCGTAGAGGGCAAAAATGACTGGGGCTTGAGTTTATTTTTAACTGTGCCACGGTTTCCCTGCCATCTTGCTTCTCAGACAGGGAAATAAAACACTAGAGTGGAGAAGGGATAGCTAGTGAATCCTAGATACTAAGGTGATGGGTTGCACTAGAAAAGTGGAAGTTAGATAAATAGGATTTTTGTAATTAACTTTTGAAATCCAAAAGATTGTGCCTTCTTTTTAAAGAGCCAAACAGACTAGTTTGAAAGCTTGCAAGCTCATTGATGTAACAGAAGCTGCCCTAGATTAGTTCACTGGTTTGAAGGTATCCATGATTACTAATGCTTTTCCGAGATGTGCCACGTGAAATAAGCTGTGCCTGCTAGAAGGAGGCACAAACCTGCCATACATAGACAGGGTGTTCCATTGATTTGTTTCAATCGATCAGTCATGTAGAAACAAGGAAAGTGAAATGTCTGGTCTCTCAGATGAGGCAGAGAGTATCAGGTTGTCTGGAGAAGGACAGTCCCTTTTGGCTGATCCAGCACTTCAGGTTCTCTCTCTCAGTGAAAGTGTATGTGAAATAGCCAGCTGGCTTTGCAAACAAAGGAAGAGGCTGGTGGGAAGAAATGGCTATCAAGCAGTTTTTCCTCTTTTTTTTTTTTAAAGTATGTGGTTCGGAATGGCCTAAAAATGATTTGGGAGAGAGCGAGGAAGTGGGGCGTGCTCAGCTGAGCTGCAGAAAAAGGGGAAACTCAAGGAGACGTGGTTTGTTTTTGTTTCAGTAAAAAATTACTCAAAGTAAGAGAAAAAGCCCACCCCTGTTAGCACAGTCATATCCAGCAACTGCTACTGGAGCACTGAGTGGTTCTATGGTCGGAGCGTGGACATACGTGGCTGGCTATGAGTGTAGCATGTTATCGCTCATCGCGGCTGGTCTGAGCACTCCTGGGCTCCGATCTCTGTTCCTGTTTGTTCAAGGGGAAGGGGAAGAGCAGCTGTGGTGGGGAAATGCAGCTCCCTCTCTTCTGCTGAAAGCAGAGGGGGAGTTCCCATTCTTCTCTCCCTGGCCTGGGTAAACAATGCACCCCCCCTCCACCCGCAGGTGCAGTGAGAATGCCCCATCCTGTTTCAATCTACTTCAGCCACTTCCCAGAACTACCCTGCTGGTCTCCAGAGCTGCTGCGGAGCAGGACACCTGAATGCTAAAAACAAGGACAGTTAGATGATGGGCCCCAAGCAGGGTTTCCAGCCGCACTGTCTCAGTATTTGACAGTGCTGCTCTTTGCCAGTGATGGACGATAGCCCCTGCAGGGGCACAGTTTCCACACTCACTCGGGAGCCAGGTACGAAGCATGCCACCTTTTTCTGCACAGCAAGGACTGAGGCAGTAACAGTGGGTGGGTGCATGGAGTGGGGAGAACCACATTTCTCTATTGCACAGCCCCAGTTAAGGACATTGCCTGCTCAGCTATACTCAGCAGGGCTGGAGGGAGCCCAGGATCCTATGAAGGACTGCATAATTATCTGCATGATAAATCTGTCTAATGCCAGCAGCAGCCTGGCACTCAAAAGTTACTGCTTTCTGGAAACTATTAGGCTGGATCTGGGGGAAAAGTCTGTAGAATAGTCTCATATCAGGAAGATGTATTAGGCTTCCTAAGGAAAAAGATGGAAACTCTATCGCTTGGGACACTTAGAACAAGACTGGATAAAACGCTAGCAATGCACTGCAGGCACCAGTCCTGGCAAGGCAAAGACTATCTGCTCCCCTAGAAGTTAGAGATAGAAAGTGACCATGAAACCTGCTCAGGTTGTGCTTTTAAAATAATTAGATATTTTATGTTCTTCTAAATCCCCAGGAGATCCTCAAATAACTGAGGCTCCAATCTCAGCAATTGGTGTACTCCTGTGCTTAAAGTTAAGCATGTGCTTAAATCCCTTGCTGAACCAAGGCCTGAAATAAGAGATGACAAAAGACCTACTAGGCTACCTGGTCTGTCCCCAGAATTGAAGAATTGTTTTCCATACTATTGTATTGGGGAAATATTGTCCAGACCAGCTTTGCGTAAACCACCATTTCTCTTCAAAGACTATACCAGCGTTTCTCACACTGGGGTTGCCGCTTGTGTAGGGAAAGCCCCTGGCGGGCTGGGATGGTTTGTTTACCTGCCCTATCCGCAGGTCCGGCCAATCACAGCTCCCAATGGCCACGGTTTGCTGCTGCAGGCCAATGGGGGTTGCTGAAAGCGGCAGCCAGTAAGTCCCTCGGCCCACGCCACTTCCAGCAGCTCCCATTGGCCTGGAGCAGTGAACCACGGCCAGTGGGGGTCGTGATCGGCCGGACCTGTGGACGGGGCAGGTAAACACACCAGCTCGGCCGGCCAGGGGCTTTCCCTACGCAAGCAGTGACCCCAGTTTGAGAAACACTGAACTATACTCAATCTAGGAAGGCCTCACTATTAGGACATTTTTCCTATGGGTTTAAGTTTTCCCTTCTCATAGTTTCCTCCTTAAATTACATTTCTGAGCATTATCTAGTGTTGCACATTGTAAATAAAATTACATCTTCACCGATACATTTTAGAGTCACTCTCAGGCTTTTAGATTAACTGGGAATGGCCCAAAGCCAAAGACTTAGTCATGGCCAAAGAAACTGAAGATCTAATACGCTTAGTAAAGGACTCCTAGGCAAAGTAAGCGTCAAACAAAACAGCCCCGTTGGTAGGTTTGAAATTAAAGGAATCCTCAGAGTGATTGAATTAGATCCGAGGATAATCTGAATGTCACGTGACCAACTCAAGGGAAGTTTCCTTGAGCACCCATGTAAATAAATCACCCAAAATACCGGTCCTCTGCTCTGCAGATCAGAACAATCTGTCAGTGATGAGAACAGTGGAAGTGACAGGGAATGCAGCCATCATATCAATAAATATCAGGCCTCTTTAACCATGAACATTAAAAAAAAAGAGAGAGAGAGAGATATTGGCAGAGCTGGGCAGCTGAAAATCTGACTTCTGTGTTTAAGTGTGCTTCCAGTTTCCATACAATCTTTATGTGGGTTTCTTGCCCGAGCCCAAATGTTTCCATGCTGTTAAAGATATTTTGCATAGGAGTGAGGCTGCTATGCAGGTCCTGGGAGGGGACATCATGGGCAGGAGTCTTCCCCTTCTTTGCAGCCTCCCCAGCTTTGCTTGTGGGTTTGCTCCCCTCCAGCAGACAGGAGAACCTGGGCCCATGTGATTTCAAACTGCACTCAAAGTGAAATGTCTGCCTTGCTGGGGATGTCTTACTGTTGAAATCTAGCCAGCACTTTCCTCTTATGAAATGTGAGGAAAAAGAGTTAAACCACTGCATTAGCCACAACTGACATGTGTCTATCACTGACAGTTCATCAGAAATCACTGTATGCATTTAGGTTCCTAATAGATTTCCATACTTAATATGTCTTTGTAAAACAGTACGTGCCCTGAGCTCAGACGTCTGGCATCGCTAGAGTGACTTTGTTCTCACAGTAAGTTCTTAGCCCTATTCTCCAAAGCGCTCCAGACATTTATCCTTACAAACCCGCAGTGAGGTAGGCACATGTTCCCATTTTACAGACAGGGAAACTAAGACAGCAGGAACTACCAACCTCCCTTTCTTTCAACAACTACTACAGTCAGAGGTTGCCCTCAGTTTGCACATGCAGTTCCTGCTGACAAGAACAGAAGTCACATGCACGGCTTGTGGCCACTGTATGACCCTTCGCTTCATATTGCTATTTTAGTACCCTCTGCTGATCGCTACTGATTGGGAAGAAATCTAGCCATGAAGAATGTTTCTGCAGTGCTGGCTCCTGTATGAAAGCTGATGGCCACTCCTGCCAGAGGGCCAGCTGTGATGCCCTGCCCGGCTGGAGAAGCCCTTGCAGTAAGGAGAGCGATGAAAAAGGAAGAACAAGTTGTGCCTGCAAGATTCAAGATCTGAGGCTGGAATGTCACTTCCCTTCGACTAGTGCAGTGGCTCTCGAACTCTTTTAGTGGTGACCCCTTTCACATAGCAAGCCTCTGAGTGCGACCCTCCCCCCTTATAAATTAAATACACTTTTTATTATATTTAACACCATTATAAATGCTGGAGCAAAGCGGGTTTGGGGTGGAGGCTGACAGCTTGCGACCCCCTAAGGGGTCCCGACCCCCAGTTTGAGAACCCCTGGACTACATGTTAAACATGGTCAGAATCAGGCCTTTGGATCCCATAAAACTCGGGCTCTTGGTTTCGGGCCCAGAACAGACCCTGCTTTAGGAGATGAGTTCCAGAGTCATAGCCAAGCAGCAGTTGCATTAGGCTGTGATGAGGAAGCCACGTGGTAGATGAAAGCCCTCCCGCCTCCCCCTTAAATATAAAACCGAATCGAATAAAACAAACAAATCAAACACCTGGCATGACATGGCAAGCAGTCCTGGTGTGGTGTTCAAGGGAAGCCAGACTGTGTGGGAAGTACTGGAGAAATTGCTCAAGAACAGTTCATTCTCATAAAATAGTCTCTGGCTGGAATTCAGGTCACTGTTTTCATATTTTAGCTGTTGCGTACATGGCTGCTTTGATGTATATGTACAACCGGTGGGAACGTGTTTGTTTCAGACATGCTCCAGCTACCGCAGTGTCCTAGAGCTTATGAGAGTCTTCCTTTATAGTCAGTCTCTGTCCCCTTCTGGAGTGGAGTACTCACCCTGCCTCAGTCCAGCATTGTACCATCCCCTCCATTCGAGTCATACATGGAGAGTGTCCTGCTGGCAACCAGGTAATTCATATCGTCTTGGTGGCCTGTGGTCTAAGTGCCATATTTTGAATGCACTTGGCAAACCAGAGCTTCATGTTCTGGTAGCAACTCTTATGAAGAAGTTAAATGGAGTATCATGCACCCTGGTTGTGGGTGGGATGGAGATAGGATGGGCTTGAGGCAAAGGTGCTGGGGTGGGAGTCAGGAGACCTGGGCTCTGTTCTCAGCTCTGCTGCAGACTTGCAGTGTGACCTTAGGCAAGTCACTGATGAGGCCCACATTCTCAAAGTTATTTATGGGATCTCACCCTGAATCTTCTTGGCTCAGGTTTCCATGGGGACAATGATCCTTCCAGTCTCCTGCCCTTTTACTGTCTTATCTCGTTAGATTGCAAACTCTCCAGGGCAGGGACTGTCTCCTGCTATGTGTCTGCAGAGGACAAGGGTCCCTGGGCTCAGCTGAGGCCTCTAGGTGCTACATGAATACTGTTACTCCTATATAAAATAACAGTGGTGGTGGAGAGGTTTTCCCGGTGTTCAGGGCTTAAATGTCACAGCTAGGGTGACCAGACAGCAAATGTGAAAAATCGGGACAGGGGGTGGGGAGTAATAGGAGCCTATATAAGAAAAAGACCCCAAAATCGGGACTGTCCCTATAAAATCGAGACATCTGGTCACCCTAGTCACACCAGCCTCAGTGCCATGCAGCATGCTACACATTGGTTCCTACCCCCTACCCCCGGAAGTGGCTACATTTTAGTGGTGCATGAAATGATTCCTGTCAATCTAATTTGTGAATCTGTTAAGTGCTCCAGGAACCACCTTGATGAAAGGAATGGTAGGAATGTAAGATTGTTATCTAGCAGCCTCCCACGGCATCCATGGCTTGCCAAACCACCACAGAGTTGGAGGATTCCATTTGCCCCATGTATTATTTTCAAGCCCTGAATTTTTTTTAAACACCCTCATCCATTTCAAATGAAGCCCCAGGGTAAAAGCTAACACCCCCTCACAACAAAACAAAACAAAAAGTTCCAGAACAAGTTAACAGCAAACTTGCTGTCTATAACCATCTTCCTGCACATGAAGTTCTTGTTCTCCTCCCATCAAAGCTCAAAATTTTTTTTACAATAGCAGCCTTGCCCTACCTAGTATTCCTACAGTTTTAAAGATTAGAAATATCAGAATCACTACTATGAAAAGCCTATAGTATTCATTCTCCTAGGTTTGGTGGGCTTAGGTTTAATAACTGTACTAAAATGTGTGTACTCAGTACACAGGGTCCTTTGTGCAGCACAGTAATGAAATATAATCCAGCCCATAAATTTAGCAAGAAAAATCAAATGAAAAGGCAGGGCTGCCCAGAGGGGAGGGCGAGTGGGGCAATTTGCCCCGGGCCCCGCAGGGGCCCCCATGAGAATATAGTATTCTATAGTGATGCAACTTTTTTTTAATGGAAGAGGCCCCCAAAATTGCTTTGCCCCAGGACCCCTAAATCCTCTGGGCACCCCTGTGAAAAGGAATCTAAATAGGAATATGGAGGAATAGTGTTACTGTTTCACTGGCGATGCAGTTAGAATGCTAGAGTAATTTTATGTTACAATAGTTGACTAATCAGTCACCAGGAATTTGGAGGAGATTAAAATTCCTCAGGAGATCCAACCACGGAAAACTTGTTTTAAGTTTCTTCTGCTACTGTATTTAGAGTAAGTTTGTTACAAGTTTTCCCTCCTAGAAGACAGACATGACAGACAAGGCAATCCTTGGGTTTTAAATAGACAAATGAGAACAATGTGAGGACCCCTTTTGTGACTATATACTACATTAGGACATGCACTGGTCTGCAAGTATTTACTTTGCCTTTCCAAGCACAGATTGATTAGATAACATGGGGAACAATTACCCAATTGGCACGTACCTATGTGTATATCAGTGTGCCTAATATCCCCCTCACCCCCACACATCCCAGACATGGCCAAATCCTCTTGCTTCCTTGTCCACAACATTAAAAAAAAAATCTGCCTCCCTCCTTTCCAATCCAGATGGCCAAGTCGCTCCCTTGCTCCCTAATAATTTTCTCTGGTGTCTCGCTGATCGTAACCTTCCTTTTCCTTCTCCAATCCATCCAAAAATGCTGTTCCCAAAATCATCTGTCCTGTCTGGCCCCTCCACTCCATCACCTTATTCCCAGTCACTTGCCTGGCTCCCCATTGCACTGTGCATCAACTTCAAACTTCTTGTTCTTGCCTACATGGCCCTATATCATCCAGCACCTGCCTTCGTCTCTGACCTGCTCTCCTTTCACATCCTTCTGCCCTTCCAGCACCACCTCGGACACCAGTCTCGATATTTCCTGTGTCTCCTCTTCTCACAGGCATCTCTGTATCTTCTTCCATGCCACACCTTGGGCATGGGATAACCCTACACAGTCTATTTGGCAAGCCCCCTCCTTCAGGCCAAACCTGAAAACTTCTCCCATTTTGGTAAGTGAGGCTGTGGGGGGATGTTTGCATGCAAGCGAAGAGAACCTGGATCACCAAGACATAAAAACATATGAACTGAGACAATATGCTCATGTATCCCTAACCAGAGCTCTCCCTTGGCTTCCCCTTCCTGGTGGATGTAACAACCTCACTTGTCCATCATACCCATTGGGTTAGGCTTCACTGCACAACTGTGAAAGGGTATTGGGCCCTTTGACTGTAAGCTCTTTGGAAAGGGACCAGTCACTTTTATGAAGGGCGTAAAACACTGATGGTGCTGGAAAAAAATCAGAAATCCAAATTAAAACCAGACAGGGCTGGGCTTTCAAAATACGGCCCTCTATGTAATTGGCATAGCTTTACTGAAGCCATAATGAAAAGCGCTTTGTTAGACTGGCTGCAGATTGAGACTCACTCTCTTTTGTCCACATCTCTCGCCATGCGCCCGCCCCATTCCGCCTCATACACACGCACAGAGCAAGAAAACTCCAATGAATATACATTTTCTCCAAGAGGAAGCAGACTTGCATGGATGAGATCTTCCATCCCTGCATGGTGTTCCATCCTGTCCCTAAATATTTCTGAAGCACCTATCACTGTAGTATCTAGGCTCTACATAGAGGAGTTTATGCAAGTCTTTAACAAAACAGGACTAGCCCTTTAAAAAGAGGTCTCTCTCCTCCTAAGTTTTTTACAAAGTAAGTCACATAGATATATGCTCCCCTGCTTTGGGAGAATTATATAGTTTAAGGGCACCATTCAGCATCATCTAGTATTTTGCATCTCCCCTCCCCCCAAGACTTAGCTAATCACAGCAAATATCCTAACCCTAATTCAACCTGACCAAAATGAGATACCACTGCATCCACCCGATTGTTGTTTCCATTCAAAACAGACATTTAAATAATTGGACAGCTTCTGCTGTACCAAAATCTGCAGTATTCATGATATTTAGCCTGGGAAATGCTGTAGCATCTTTAGCCTCAGGGGATGGGAGATGTGCAGATTTTAATAGCACCCACTGTATACAGCAGAGCGACAAAATGCCTTATTTACATTCCAGCCCATACAAGCAATACAGGATAGTCCTGGCAGACAAGGGGTGTTTATCATCAGTTACACAGCTAGGGGTGCTTTCTTCCTTTGAGGCATACATGCAACTTCCCCTAGCATTAAAAGGAGCAGAGCACTCGCTCTGGCAGCAGAATGCATCCCTTAGAACGGCTTAACTATGATGAGGTTTTAACCTCTTGCAAGAGGATCAGAGAATTTTTCCACCTTGCTGAAATTGACATGCATCATGTGTGGCAGAGAGTATCCAGAGCCTGGCTTGCCAGCTGACATATCAAAGCTACCTTTTATTTAGTAAATAAATTGGGGGGGGAGGGGAAAAAAAGGCAAAACAACCTACACATCAGTGTAAACAGTCCTTCCCGCTGTGTGTGTGTAGGATCTCCGGAATATATGTACGCAGATGATGCATCTCTCATTGCTATGTTTTATGCAGCCGAATCACATGCTCCCTCATCTAATTCATTTCACTGTTGCTAGCCAGCGTTTTCTGTAGGTGTTATAAAAATATAATCAAGAATGTTCTCCGTTGATTTACCCAACAGTGCCAACCAGGCAGAATAGCTGGATTTCCTGTAACCTGACTTGCTACAGTGTGTTAAAAGCATTTGCCTGCTTTCTCCTTACACATTTTTTTTTTCCTGGGGAAGAAAAAAAAAGCCCCCTGCAGATGTTTCCATCTGAGCTAAAAGCAGACTCAGAACTGAGCTAGTTCTGCTCTGCCCATGGCTGGAAGTCGAGAATGTTTACAATGCATGAAGCTGATTTGATGACTTACCTTTCATCTCTCTCAAGAATTCCAGGGGGAAAAAGTCAGTCTCTTTCCTATGAAATAAACCACAAAACCCAGAAGCAGCCACTGCAGAGCTCAGAAGTTCTCTCCGACTGTCACATTGTATGCAGCTTGCCAGGTATGAGCATGGATGAGAACACCCTGTGCTTTTCCCCAGATGAATGAGATCAGCACATATTAGGAAAAAAATGGCCTGGTAATGTACGTGATGGTTTAGGACCAAAATACAACGTATTAAACAACAGATTATTCTATTTTACAATTCTGTATTTTCTGTGGTCTTAATTAACACAGATTTCAAAGAGGAGATGATGCCTGTATCTCTCTGCTTTCCATGGTGTCCTGAGGAGTATATTAAGAAATAAAGCTAATGGTATATCCCCGAGAAGAAGCAGGAGCCTTGTCCTCGGGCATCTTAGGATGGAGGACACGTGAAGGGCACCATAAGAGATGACTGATGTGTTTTTACAACCCACGAGCTGATGTCTAGCACTGGAAGTGTGTGCCGGTGACTCAAGCCAGTGTTTAGCTGCTGTTGACCTTACATGCTTTACATGGAGGTGCTAGGACTCTGCTGTCCTGTGCAGGACGTTGCTCTGATTCGCTCTCTTGCATAGGATCCCTTTGCTGAGCCCTTGGGCTTGTGAGATACCCTTCTTCTGACTGCCACCGCCTTCCTGTAAAGTGTTCACAAGGCCACATTGCCTGCCTTTGCTCAGTCCTCCTGGGTAGCTATTACACCTAGGAGCACTGGGTGACTGGTAAGCTGAGGAAGCATTACCTGCTGTCATGGAGTCCCCGTGCAATGCTCCGGAACTGCTCCCTATTCAGGACTCTGGTGAAGTCTCCTCTCCCTTGGAGCAGACTGTCTTCAGGGCAAGAAGCTCACACGGCTTCACCTTCCTGGGTCCGACCTTGAAGCATTCAGTATCCTCTCCCCCTCTGTGCGCTTCCCACAGTAAGTCCGCCCAGGCGGGGTCCTGGGGAAGCCAGAGGGTCCTGCACCCCCACTTCACAGTCAGACATGACTCTCAGCGAGCCAGTAAAACAGGTTTATGAGATGACAGGAACACGGTCTAAAACAGAGCTTGTAGGTACAGAGAACAGGACCCCATAGCCAGGTCCATTCTGGGGGGCAGTGAGCCAGACACCCACATCTGCACTTCACTCCTCATCCCCAGCCAGCTCCAAACTGACTCACCCTCCCACCCCTCCTCCCCTGGGCTTTGTCCCTTTCCTGGGCCAGGAGGTCACCTGATTCCTTTGTTCTCCAACACCTTTAGCTATTACCTTGCAGAGGGGAAGGGCCCCGGCCATTAGTTGCCAGGAAACAGGGTGTTGGCCATTTATGTGCACTGGCCCTTTGCTCTGCAACAATTACACCCCTTTATCCTACCACCTAGAGACTTAAGAAATGCATAGGGGAAACTGAGGCACCCACACAGTATTCAGAGGAAACATTAAGCACAGTCCCACTTTGTCACACCTGCCCTAGGGGTCCTTATTTTGGCACCCAGTTGTGGCAGCTGCACCCCTTTGATGACCAGTATATTTAAAACCCAAAGATTGCCTTATGGGTCATGTCTGTCCTCTAGGGGTGGAAATTCTAAAAAACTTATTGTAAATACAATAGCTCAGGGTGGCTAAGGGATCAAACAATATTGCTGCATGCTGGGAGGAACATCAGAGAGGGCTGGGTCTCTCTGTCCCTGGTCACAGGCAAGCGGAGAAAAGACAAGGAGGAATATGCCATCACATACTAGTTGGTGCAACACCGACAAACTAAAGTTGCAAAGTTGAATCTCTTCCTTGGGTTTCATCTTGTAGCAATTCACAGGAGCACACACAGTGGCTGGGAAAAGGATCTGGTTCTTCTCTTCATGCTGTACAGCGCAAGATCAATGGCTAGTAAAGTTAATCCCCTCCATGACTTGATGATAAAGGGGTTCACTCTTTTATTAAGGCACAGAGAGATTCGTCAATCATAGAATCATAGGACTGGAAGGGACCTCGAGAGGTCTTCTAGTCCAGTCCTGCCTTGAGTGCAGAGGATTAAGTATTATTTAGATCATCCCTGACAGGTGTTTGTCCAACCTGCTCTTAAAGAATCCCCAATGACCAGAGGTGAAAGTAACTCACAGGATTTACCGGTATGCCGGAGTCTGGTGTGTGTGTGCGGGGGGGGGAGCAGCAACCGGAAGAGGTGGGGCTTCAAGATTTAAAGGCCCTGGCGCACCAGCTATGGCTGGGAGTCCCAGGGCCTTTAAATCACCCAGGTGGCTCCCAGCTGCAGAGGTGGCTGGTAGCCCCCAGGACGAACTGAAGGGCCTGAGGCTCCAGCCGCCATGGAGCTCTGGGCCCTTTAAATGCCAGCCCCAGCCCGGCCGCCGGAGCTGCGGGCCGGGATTTAAAGGGCTTGGGTCTCCCTGACCCAAGCCCTTTAAATCCCCGCCGCAGAAGCCGATGCGGTCCGGCACGGCATACTGACTCTTGCCGGTACACTGGACCGGCTTACCTTCACCTCTGCCAATGACCGAGATTCCACAACCTCCCTAAGCATTTTGTTCCAGTGCTTAACCACTCTGACTACCCTAAACTTCCCTTGCTGCAATGTAAGCCCGTTGCTTCTCATCCTGGCTTCAGAGGTTAAGGAGAACATTTTTTCTTCCTCCTCCTCGTAACAACTTTTATTTACTTGAAAACTGTTATGTCCCCCCTCAGTCTTCTCTTCTCCAGACTAAACACACCCAATGTTTTCAATCCTCCACGAAGTGGATGCAAAAATTAAGAAATCCAGCACTGCATATAATTGTCTCCATCACCAAATCTGGAAGCAACATGGAATCCATTTACAGAAACAAAGCAAGTCTAATACCACTCTCCTCATGACATTGCTCTATGGGTGTGACGCATGGACCTGTTATCAATGGCACACGGAAAAGCTTGATAGTTTCCATTTGCAACATCTATGAAAATGGCCCCTCCAGCAGCATAGTGCCTCCTCTTGCCAGCTAGAGCCCTGAGTCAGTACAGGCTCGGGGCAAGAGACACACCTACAAAATGGATCTGCTATTGACCAGGGCCCACTCTGCTTAGTTTGTGAGATGACACAGAAATCACAGCCTCGGGTTTTACAACAGTGGGTCTCACAGCAGAGCCGAGGATGGAGATAATAAGCATGCAGGAGAGACCACAAAGCCAGGAGAGGAGGCCCTCTGAGACTAGGGCCAGTGGTTCCCAACCTGCGGCCCGTTTGCGGCCCAATCAGCACAGAGCCGCGGTCCCTGTGACATCTTAGGTCCATATACGTAGTATTGGATTACCACTGTGGGCCACATATGTTAATAGGTTGAGAACCACTGGACTAGGTTTTCCAAACAGCTGCCCGAGCCTTTCTACAGGGCTATAGGTCTTCTTAGACCTGCCGGCAGTCTCTGTTCCATCCCCAGAACTATGCGGCTTCCTCGTTTATTCTGTCCAATGATTTTGGTGCAAATTCCCCCTCCTGTGGAAATATCTGTAGGAGGGACACTGGGGGATCCCTCACAGAGCGTTCCTCAAATTGTTCTGTTTAGAGGGAGCAGGTGGGGTTGCTCCTCTGCTGTGGTTCTGTCTCTAAACCCCATATGACACCAAAGCCATCAGCACAGAGTCCCCCCATGCCAGATATAGGGTCCTCTGCTCCTGCCTTCCTGAGAGCAGAGCTCCCTTGGATTTGTAGCTAGGGCTTCCTTAAATTCCTATCAGCATTTACCCTCGTATCTGAGTGGACAATGCAACTGCCCCTCATCCCAACCTAGACCCCAGTTCTCTCATCCTACTCTGGACCAGCCCCTCCAAACCCATGCTCTGTGTGTCTCACATGAGGGTCCTCTGTAGGTCCTGTTGTGGGGATGGATGATGCCATACAGTTCCTCCATGCAGTGGGTCCCAACATGGACTCCTACAGCTACCATAAGAGGGAACATTCAGTCTCCTTAGAATTCTGATTTTAGTCCCTTCTCTGACACTGACTTGCAGTGTAGCCCTGGGTGAGTCTCTTAACCATCTGCAAGATGGAGCTAACACTTCCCTACCTCAGAGAGGTGTTGCATGGATTAATAAGCTAATATTTGTAAAATGCTTTGAAGATTTAAGATGCTGTGTAATTGCTAAGTCATATGACTATCAGTTTGCCTGCAGGCTGGGTGGGTTGCCTGGAGGCACTCGAAGATGAATCAGTCTCTTACTGGCAGGCAGATAAATGAGAACGTAGGGCAGCAGATGGAGAGAAATTTCTGAGTTCATGTGGGAAAAGGGATTGGTTTATTAGGAAACACTAGCAATTATTCAGATCCACCAAGTTTCCTTATCTGAAGGGTTTGAACTATCTCACACGTGACCAAAGAAACAGGTGCCAGGGCATAAGCCACTCTGAATAACTGAATAGGATTTCCCTGCTCTTAGGAGACCTGCTGTGTATATATGATAATAGGAGGACCCATTTAACTCTGCCAGGAAAGTGCGATCAATGGGGGTGGGCAGAAACCAAGATTTCAAATAAATAGTCAGAAGCCCAAGGGGTTTTCATCTGAGATTTCCAAGAATGCCGGCATGTTACCTGATTAATCCCACTCTCACGGCTGGATTGTGGAGCTTGGGACTGGGGCTGAGATTGAAAGCAAAACACCCCACGGACCCTTAGGAAGGGGGATTGTTGTTGAGACTGGTGGTGTCTAGGGCTAGTTGCACTGGCTGCTTTTCACGTGGTGCTACACGTCGTGGGTTGCACACAAGTCAAGGCAGGGACCGTCTGTCATACGTCTGTGCAGTGCCCACCACAATGGGGCCTTGCTCCATGACGGGGGCCTCGAGGCAGCATAAATTATAACCACCATGAATAGGGCCCAAGTCAGGTCTCCCGGACATGGGTTTTTCCACTCTTGGAACCCCATTTTGCAGTGGAGTTACTCTGGGATGACAGAGAGGTCAGTGGGCTGAGGATCAGGTCCTTAGTATTAAAGCCATAAATACAGGCCCTCTTTACTGGAGGGGCTCTTCCCATCATGGCAGTCGATTGCAACATGGTCCAAAGGACTGAATGCCCCATTATAGTCCTGAGAGAGTGGGGCAGTGTCTTCTCCTATGCAGCCGGTAATCCTCTTTCCCACCACACACACCATGTTAGGTCAGCAGCAGCGTCCTTGGCAGCCAGGCACACGACTTTGTTGCTTTTGCAGTTGGGTCCAGGTGTTTGTTTTGTGGTTCTGTAATTCAGAGATTTCATTTCCCCCTTTCCCTCCCCCCCGTCCCAACATCGCTCTCCGGGTGAGGTTTATCCAGGCACGTTGCCTATTCACTCTAAACCGTGGGTGTTGTTTTTGTTTGTTTAGGCTCCCAGAGGCCCTTGGGCAGGGACACCTGGAACTTAAAAGGTGTAGCTCTGCTCTGAGGAGCGACTGCATAGAAATGGCACTTTCTTAGCCAGTCAATCTGCTCTCTGTGCATATGCAGAATCAGATCTGTTCACTTAGGGTGAGAGTCTTCCTATTAGGAGGATTTAAGTAGGACTCAACTGTGCATTAGGCTGGTGCTGGCCTTCTGCAAAGGGGTGAATTTCTCCCTTTTCTAAGGGTTACTTTTTACACCTCTTTTCCTTGCAGAGCCAACCACAGCTCTGGTGGAACAAGCTGGGAACGCGGCTGCCTCGTGCATCATCAGTTACCAGAATTCCACTGCCAGATCTGCATGGCTAGAGGCCTATGAGCCAGAGAGAACACAGCTTAAGTTTCAGATTCCAGGCTGAGTCTGCAAGGCTGGCAATTGCACAAACCCCTCTTTCTCCTGGTAAACTGAGGCAGGAGAGTTGCAATGAGGGTGGAACCCCACATTGCTATTGCAACAGAATTGCTCTGCGGGAAAGAACCTCCCTTAAAAGACCGTGGTAGTTACATCAGGGGGGAAAACTCCCCTATGATGACCATACTACACCTGCCTCTGTTCTGCCCTCTACTCATTCAGACCTTTCTCAGGGGTTCTCAAGCTTCATTGCACTGCGACCCCCTTCTGACAACAAAGAATACTACACGACCCCAGGAGAGGGGACTGAAGCCTGAGCGCCACTGAGGTGTGAGGGGGATGAGGGGGAGCAAAGCCAGAGCCTGAGCTCCACCCCCCTGGGTGAGGAGGCCAACGCTGAAGGCCAAGGGCTTCAGCCCCTGGCAGTGGGCCTGTAACCTGAGCCTTGCTGCCCAGGGCTGAAGCCCTCAGGCTTCATCCCCGGCCCTGGCCGGTGGGGCTCGGGCTTCAGCTCTTGCCCTGGGCCCCAGCAAATCTAAGTCAGCTTTGGTGACCCCCTTGGGTCCCGACCCACAGTTTGAGAACTGCTGCTTTAGATTAGTTCTTCCACACATCCAAGTGCATTGTCATGAACCGGCGGTTTATATGTAGGACCACCATCTAGTGGATGGAATCAGAACTGCTAAACTGCATCATAGACCCCATGCTGCTAACACTGAAGGAAGATTCTCTCTCAGCTCAAGTGGTCGGGCCTGTGCTTTTGGACAACAGGATCAGAGTTCTAGCCTTGCTGTCAACAGGAAGCTCCATGTACCGATCACTTGGCATGTAGAAGCAATGGAGAGATGCTCAGGCAGCCAGATTTGTTACAGTCATTGCGATGATAAAATTACATAGCACTGCCCTGTTCAAATACCTCTCCTGGGCTCCTAAGCCTGCCATGGGTTATCCTTTTTCTGCAGCTTTTAACAAAGAGGCAGCATTGCAATGGTAAAAGCGGATGAAAGTGTTTATTAGGTCACAGATTATGCCTGCCATAGTGCTAGGAAATGTAGCACTGCAAGCAAACGCCTGATTGCTACTTAGCACCACTCACAGGGCACATTATTAAAGCACCTCCTGACCCCAGCCATAACTAATCATGTCACTACCACGCTGCTCTAATCCTTTTTAAATTAAAACGCAGGGGGGGTGTAAGGGTAGCGTGAGGACGGGGGTGCCTCTGGGTATTTCTTTAGGGTTGATGTACATGCCAGACAGATAGCTTAGTTACAGGGCTTCACTCTAGAACTGGAGCACACCGAATGGCATGTCAGTTAGCCAATCACTGAGTCTTTGCATGGAATGTCCTCCCCGTTCCAATTTGCCAAGTTGTCTGTGTTTGCAGTCAAGTCCCTCTCACAGACTCATCTTCTAGGAGGCCCACAAGAAAGGCTTTTTTTTTTTTTTTTTAAAAGCAGCAATAATTGACATTTTCAAAGTCAGTTCTTGATCTGGATTTCCTACTGTGCCTCAGCCTCATTAAGTCTCTTAGGCTAGGGTTTTCAAAAGTGCCCAAGGGAGTTTGGCACCCAACTCCAATGGAAAGTCTTCAATGGTAAGTTCTCTGGGGGTAGGACTGCCTTTGTTTCGTGTCACGTACAGTGCTAACTGCAGTGCTCATAAATAATAAAACAGGTTAGCATATTTCTTTGGGTGATTATAGAGGCAGGGCACTGTTACATTGACCTTAGCTGTATCAGCTGTTATTTTTTTTAATGTGACATTACAAGACTGTTATTAAGGCTCCAAAGTCAAGCGAATCTTAAATTCTAGTATTTCCTCTCCAATGCAACCTTAATTCAGCCCCGTGTACACACATTGTGAAACAATCTTTAATTACACGATAACACATTATTTCCCCCCCGCCCAGAATGGATGGTGCTTGGAGACTTAACCAAGGTTATGTAGTAAAGGAGGCTGTTGTCTGTAGGAAGATGTGTAATGAGCGAGGCAGGGGATGGTTCTGTGGCAGATGACTGAGCCCAGGGAACTGGGCTCTATCTGATGTGTTCTGACACAGCCTCCCTATGCGATGCTGGGCAAGCCAAGTTAGAACACCTGTTTCCAAGATGATTACAATTTGCACACAGACAGGTCCATCGCTGAGCGAACGCCTTATCATTACATTGTAACTAAGTTAGGAGACAACGGGATTCTTACCAGGTCCCTTGAAATGGCTGGAAGTTAGTGGCTTCTTCAATGCGGAGTGAGTATGCTAATGCCCAAGATTATTGGAGTGTCTCCTGGCTGTGGAAATGTGCCAGTGTTTGCAGTACTCCCACATGGGGAGAATCAGGCCAGCAATCAAACCCGAGTCTCTTGAAACTCTCTTCAGTCCATAGATAAAGAGTTTTGGCAAATACAGTGGGTCCATATGAAACTGAACCAAACATTGTCAAAAAGGAGGGTGAACTTCTGCTCCTCCAGCTCCTACCAAGTATTTAACATGGTGGCCAACTGCCTCCTGTATATTATAGTGCAAGCCGCTTGCTGCAGCTACTACTCTTCTCCTCGTCTTGCCCTGACTGAGGTGCCCAAGAGCAGGCAAAGGGCCAAACACCCCCCAGTGATGCCAATATATGAAAAAGCTCTAATGGCACTTACCCTGCTGCAAAAGGCTGATGTTACCATCTTTCCAGTTCACCCCGGGGCCAATGATCTTTGTTGTCTCTACCATGCGGTACATACAATTCCCTGGTGACGTGTTATACTGCGTGTCAGAGCAGATGTCTGTATTCCCTGGATTCTCTAGAAATACTGTGACTAGCGCTGCTCAACAGTTTGACAATTTTTGTCAAAAAAACCAAGGTTTTGTTGAAAATGACACCGTGAAAAGTTTTGGTTTTGATGAAAATATTCAGGCCTCCATTGAAAAATTGAGAAGTGCTCAGTTTTTGGTTGCCAGAAAAAATTGGTTGCTCACATTTTTTTCCCCCCCAAATGAAAACAAAAATGTTGTTTTGAAAACTATTGTTTGGACCTGAAATGCCAAAATGGTTCATTTAGAAAATCTTGACAAAATGTTTTGATACTATCTACTTTTTTCCAGGGTTTTTTTGGGTGGAAACTATTTGCCAAATTCAAATTCATGAATAGTTTTCAGGGCCGCTTGGGAGGTGGGGGGGCAAGTGGGGCAATTTGCCCCAGGCCCCGCAGGGGCCCCCACAAGAGTTTTTTGGGGGCTCTGGAGCAGGGTCCTTCACTCGCTCTGGAGGCCCTGGGAAACTCACACTTCTTCCACTCCGGGTCTTTGGCGGCGAGGGGTCCTTCCACTCTGGACCCCCCGCTGCTGAATTACTGCTGAAGCAGGGTCCCCCCGCTGCCAAAGACCCCAGGCCCCCTGAATCCTCTGGGCAGCCCTGACTAAAAGTCAGCATGTGTGAACACTGCTACTTGCATCTGCAAAACTTGTCTTTTGTGGGGGGGACTTTAAGTCCCCATGAAAGACAAAAGTTTTGTCAACAACATGATAGTGTAGACAAGCCCTCAGGGTCTGGTGGATTCTCCACCAGTTGAAGTCTTTAAATCAAGACTAGATATCGAAAAGATATAACTTCTGTTTGAGCTGTAGCATATGTTTAATGCAGGAGTTATAGGGTGAGGTTTTCTGGCCTGTGTTATACAGGAGGTCAGATTAGAAAATCAGAGTGGTTCCTTCTGGCCTTAAAAAAATATGAATGTGAAACTGCAGCTGGTTACTAGTCTCTGCTTATCTGAGAGTCACTTGAGAAGTTGGTGCTTATAATTCCATTATGATCTGGGTGCTGCCCTGTATCACTTACAGAATCTGTGTTTCTGTGAATCTTAAATAAATGTGCAGTGAATTTAAAACTGAAGATGACAGAACTGTCCTTACCACTGCAGAAAGCTGGCTTTGAGCTGCCCATAGACTGCTGAGATAGTAAAGTGCTTGAAGAGGGAGACTATTAGTTGGAGCAGGCATGGCTGCTTATATAACATACACACAGGGTCCTTCCTCCTTCCCCAGCAAAAAGCTGTGTGTTTGGCCTGAAAAGTGCAATTCTGCTTGGAAACCTGACTGTAAAGATAAAATTGTGGGGTCCTATGTTTATTCTTTCTCTGTTTTCCAGATCAAATGTGTTTAGTTTTACACTGCTAGCTGCTGGCCCTGCAAACGCAAGCAGTGATCCCAGAGTTAGACTGGGATATTTCCTTCTCACATCACTCTCACCAGCAATTCAGACTTGCAGCCACAGGTTCTCAGGAACACCTGTACAACCCCTCACACAGAGTCAGAGTTTATGAGCAGAAGGGACCACCTGATTATTTAGTCTGACCTCCTGCATATCACAGGCCACCAACACCACCCGGCACCCACCCACCACAGCATTACAGCCTGCAGGAGACTAGATTATGACGTGCTACAGGCAGAGATTAGCAGGGATTTAGGTGCCCCAATGCACTGGCAGGGTAATGATTAAGTGAGATATACTCAGATAATTTTGGCAAGTGACCGACACCCACATGCTGCAGAGGAGGGTGAAGCCCCTCTTCCTCCAAGGTAACTGCCAATCTGATCTGGGGGGGCAGGAGGAAGGGGAGTTCCTTCCCAACCCCACATATGGCGATCAGTTAGCCCCATGTGCAGCCTATGAGCAAGAACCAGCCAGTCAAGCCCCTGAGAGAAAATCATCCGATAATGGATGCCCTCTGAGACATCCCTGCACCCCCTTGCCTTCTGTGAGTTTGCAGAGGTGTAACTGGAATTTAGTAGACAGTTCTGTTCATGAATACACAAAAAGGAATAGAATCCCCCCCCCCCATTTTTTACCCGAACACAAATAAAACAAATGCTGATTTGGAGATGCCACTGCGGTGCCTCATGGGAGTTATAGTTCAGGTGCCCTGGGCCCCTCTGCCCAAACGCTGCATTTACACAGGGAGAGATTTTGCACTGAGCAGCACAGACCTCTGTCAGTTTGCAGGCTAGAACTAAAATACACATGAGCTCAGACTGAGCAGATTGGAACCCTCGGAGACCTACAGAAAAAGATACCATGGGTGAGGTGAATATCTCTGGCTTTGGGGTGTACTCCTGTAGCCTCTGCATAACAGAGGACAGCAAAGAGTCATAGATTCCAAGGCCATAAGGGACCATTGTGATCATCTAGACTGAATTCCTGTATCACATAGGCCATAGAACTTCCCCAAAATAATTCCTAGATCAGATCTTTTACTAAAAGATCCAGTCTTGATTTAAAATTTGTCAGTGATGGAGAATCCACCATGCTCTTTGGTAAATTGTTCCAGTGGTTAATTATTCTCACTGTTAAAAATTCATGCCTGATTTCCAGTCTGAATTTGTCTAGCTTCAACTTCCAGCCATTGGATCATCTTAGATCTTTATCAGCTAGCTTGAAGAGCCAAGTATTAAATATTTGTTCCTCATGTAGATTCTCTCAGACTGTTGTCAAATCATGCTGAGCCTTCTCTTTGTTAAGCTAAACAGATTGAGCTCTTTGAGTCTGTCACAATAAGGCAGGTTTTCCAATCTTTTAGTAGTTCTTGTGGTTCTTCTCTGAAACCTCTCCAACTTATTAACATCCTTCTGGAATTGTGGACACCAGAACTGAACACTGTTTCAGCAGTGGTTGTGTAACCCGGTGGTTCTCAAACTAGGGGCACTGCTTGTTCAGGGAAAGCTCTGGCGGGCCAGGCTGGATTGTTTACCTGCTGCGACTGCAGGTTTGGCCGATCATGGCTCTCATTGGCTGCAGTTCACTGCTCCAGGCCAATGAGGGCTGCAGGAAGTGGCGCGGGCCGAGGGACGTGCTGGCTGCCTTTCCTGCAGCCCCCATTGGTCTGGAGCGGCAAACGGCAGCCAGTGGGAGCCGTGATTGTTTATCTGCTGCATCTGCAGGTTCGGCCAAACTAGCCCAGCCTGCCACGGGCTTTCCCTGAACAAGAAGCAGCCCCAGTTTGGGAACCACTGGTGTAACCCACACACCTCCTGAGTGTGGTGTTCTGTCCCATCTAGTGGCAGGGGGAGAGAGAGAGAGAGTTAGGTAGTTAGTTAAAGGAGTCTGCTCTACAGCCTTAGCTAACAGCCAGTTGGCTTTTGGCTCATGCACCGAGGTCCATGGTTCCCCAATCTTGCCGCCCACTGACGACTGGGGTCTGTTGGCATTACAGTTGCACCAGCACCAAAGACAGATAAAATAACCTCTCTATTACTCCAAGATTCTCCTATTTATGCATCCCAGGTTCACATTTTGATCACAGTATTACAGTGGGAGCTCACATTCAGCTGATTATCCACCACAACCCACAAATCTTTGGCAGAGTCACTGCTAACAGTGGTCCTTCTTGCCTTAAACAAAAGAAAAAACCCCAATGAATCTAAGGTAAGTGGAGAAGGGAAAAAAAAAAAAGGCCAGGACATGATCCACTCTGCCAAAAGTGGCAGGTAAATAGGGAGGATGATAGAACAGACCAGTTTGTCCAGGTGGAGATCACTAGTGATGCAAGTGAGACTGGTTTCTAGACTGCCTAAATCCTAATAACTTCTGTCTATTTTCTTCTGGGTTTCCTGTCTATTCCTCTGTGAGAAGCTCATCAGCAATGGCTGCCACTTTCAGTACTGGATACAGCAGCCATGCCCTGAACATTTCCTTTCTCCACTTCTCCAGAGAGCTCCCTGCCTGCTGCACAAGCCCAGTCCGAGTGCAGACGAAGCCATGAAGCACAAATGAGTTACTCCTTAGGAAACAATGTTTAATCCTAATCAGTTGAGGAATGTTCATACTTTGTGCCACCATGGCAACTGCTTCCCAGCAAACAGCTCCAAAGGCTAGTTGTTAATACTCATCTGTACATCGTGCTGCATTTCTAAGATTCTTTTCTTCCTAAAACCAGCACATGAGCCGTAATGAGTTTGACGTGTCAAAGTCACACTGTTGTGATTGGTAGATCTGAAACAATGAGCAGGGTTTCTTCTTCACGGTGGTTTCAAAGGAAAAAAAGGAAGTGTGTTAGTAACATGTGCAAGATTTGGAGGCACTTGGCCCGTTGCATATATCCTCCTTGGAGTCCAACACTGAAGTCCTTACTCACAGCCAGGCTCCCGTTGGTATCAATAGTAACCTTGCCTGAGCAAAGACTGCAGGGTCAAGTTTTTACCGTACAGATTGTTTCATGAACCACATGCTGGGTAACATAAGAGGAGTCCCATGTTTGTTTTACAAGCATGGTCTTAATTCAGAGCTTCTCAGAGAAGCTGAAATAGCAGCAAGCCATGTGCATATTGACTGACCTTCAAACTCTTCCCTCCTGCAACCTGTGCTCATCCCTCCAAGGTCCATGCAGGTCGCTATACAGATCGTTTGCCCAGGGCAGTAGAATCTCAATTGATATTAACACCAATCTCATGAACCCCCAATTAGACCTACCATTTGTGTTGACAGGGAAAGAAGCCAAAAAGCATAATGACAGTGTTGATGAAGAACAAGTCAACATCCCTTCACACTCTGATGCCCTCAGTGCACTGGAAATCACTTCACAGTGATCTGAAGGACAAGAAGAAAGCGATGCCGTGCGCCACACTGCAGCTTTAGCACCGTACCCACTGTCATTTCTAAGTGTTCAATTTTATGAAATTTTTGCTGTTATTTCTTAATTCCCAATCGTTCATAAAATAGGGATTCTACTGTGATCTAATGCCCAAGAGTGGTTATGAACATTAGTCCCACTACCTTATGTTAGTTCTTAACAAGGGAATGGCGTTCTTATATACTGCTATAATGTCCATATTAGCAGAATATGTCTGTTTTGTTTTTAATAAAATTAAAAAATGCTAAATGATTTGGGTCCACTTGCTTGTGAAATGTCTCTAAATATAAACAGAGGGATTCTTTTAAAAGGTGTGTGTATTTTAAGACTTGCATTAAACCAAATATTGTTGATAGTGGTTAGCTTTCTGAGCTGGAAACGGGAGGGAACTTTTGACAGCTGTAACCTGACTTATTTTGGAGGCCTGCATTGTTGTGCTTTGCATTCTCTTTCAGCACACACATTGTGGGTCTCATTAAAGACTCGGCATTTGCCACTCCAGCGATTGTGGCCCTGAGGGAATGCAGAAAGATTCCACTGTTACTGTGGCTATCTGGCATAATGAAAGTTGAGTTTAACAGTGCGTAGTCTAACTAGGCAATGTGCTACAAAAAGAGCGTTAACAAGGAGAAATGCAGGGGTGGTTTATTTGGGGAGAAGAATACACGACATAAGATACAAGGAAGGGATGTGAGTGGGAGACAATACATGGAAATGTGATGAGCCTGCAATGTGATGGTGTATGCAAAGGGCACATGTATTGCAATCATAGGTACTGGAACTAGGGGCACTGGGATTAGGGTTATCATATGCAGGGTTTACAGTTTGGCACAATGGCTCTCAGCACCTCCACTATACAAATTGTTCCAGCACCCCTGATTGCAATGTATGCAGAGAGGCAATACACATAGGCATGAAGTTATTAGGAAATGAAGCACACTCATTTGTGGGGTTTGCATGGTGACAGCTATGTTTCCATGTCATGACCTTTGCTTTTGCAACACACTCTAGGCCCCAAGCCAAGAGAAGCACTGTTCTCCCTGCTTTAACCCAGGAGTGTAGCACCTGGGAAGTAATTCTTAGAGTTGTAGAAAACTTTACATATCCAAATCCCAGGGCTGAGAATCAAGGCCAGCTAGGGACAAGATGGAAGCAAGGTAATTTTCCAGTTTCTTTGAACTGAATCTGAAAGGTAAACTCCACGGGTGTGAATGCAAGGGGTCCAGAACTAGTAAGAGCTCATGTGAATGGAAATGATCAGTTTCCACCCAGCTACCCCTCTATGCTGGACTGGAGAAACCCTATTTGGTGGTTAGGCCTCAATTTCTCTGAATTTGTATGGAATAAATTGGAGAGAATTCAAAGGAGAGTGATGGAAATGCTAGAAGGGCTTGAAAACAAGTCTATGGAGAGAAGTGAATTTGTACAGGAAGAAGGACAGGTTAGTGATAAGATTTTGCACATCTTTAGCCTGTCTTCTCAGGACCACTTCACACTGAGCAAACATCAACTAATCTGCGTGTCATATTGATAAAGCAAGCAAGCATTATACTGCCACAGTGACAAGCGCTCTATAAACCACTGCCACAGTGACAAGCGCTCTATAAACCACTGCCACAGTGACAAGCAAGGCAGAAACCAGGCAGGCATACAGACTCGGCTGTCCAAGTCTGGGGATGCCAAGGGCAAAAAGCACTGTGCAGGATCAGGGCCAAAGTGAGATGTCCAGAGTCCCTGAGAAAGCCAGTGGCAGACTTAGGAACAGACGCCAGGAGTCCTGGCTCACAGCCCACTGTTCTTGCTTCTAGATAAATAAGAGGAAACCCTTTTCAGGGCGAGTCAAACAGACAATGGATCCACTTGCCAAAGGAGGTTGTGGGAGCAAAGGAGTAATTAAAAATTGACACTGACTGCTGCTAAGGGGCAAGAAAAAAAATTTCCGTAATGACTTAATGGTTAATTTATCCCCCAAACCACAGTACATCACTTGCTGTTTATTTCCCCTAGTTTTGCTCCTAACCAGTTTTGCTTGGCAGACATAGAACAGAGACAAGGGAATCTATTCATCTGGGCACAGCTAAGTAACCAATGAAATCAGAGTGGAACGGTGAACTTTTAGTTCACACCACAAATCCAAATTTCTGTGACTGATTAAAACCTCCGCAAAACAAAACAGACCGTTGTTGCTGTTCGTGCAGCGAGACATCTGGCGGTCAGTGAAAGGGATCAGTAGGCCTAGTCTCAGAATAGATCTTGCTAGCAGAGAAAGATGGATGGACAGCAGGCTACCTATCTCCACCAGCACCAGGGCTCCTCTCTGCCATCACTTAGAATCCTGCATCACTGAAACGAATGGGAAATAGTGCTGCAATGGAGTGTGCCACAAACATCTCCCAGACTCCCGGGGCATCCCCATGACAGTGCCTTGTATGGTGTATTCTGAATTCAGGAGACAGCAGCAAGAAGTGACAGACATTGGATGGGCTGGGGATCTGATTGGCCAG
This sequence comes from Mauremys mutica, assembly GCF_020497125.1. Lineage (NCBI taxonomy): Eukaryota > Metazoa > Chordata > Testudines > Geoemydidae > Mauremys > Mauremys mutica. The sequence continues at coordinate 12,201,446 of NC_059073.1, read as the reverse complement.
GAGCATTGCCTGTTCTGCTTTCTAGAGTTCTGCTTGCTAGAGTGAGGAAGAAGCAGGGCTGGGGCTTGGGGGAAGGGGTGGAGTGGGATCAGGGCCTGGGCCGGGGGGAAGGGGTTGTCCCAGGCCCTGCACCCCACTAGGGACGGCTCTGCCTAGAATACACAAGGAGCTGACTGAGGAGGTATCTGAGACATTAGCGATTAATCCTAGAAAAGTCATGGAATTCTCAGTCCTGAGTTAGGCCCCCAGGCGAGTTAGGTACCTAAGGGAGGGCTCCTCAGAAGCCAGAAAGCTGGCCTAAGCTAACCAGCAGTGAAATGCAGAGGAAAGAGGCAGGGTTTAGGCTCAGCTCCACAAATGTATTTATGCACCTAACTCCCATTGGTCTGGATCACAGGCCTGATTGATGGGTCAGAGATAGGCACCTCCCTCCACCTGGGAATCTCAGCCTTGAACCCCATCCTGGAATTAGGTGTCTCAGCCAGGTCAGCCCACTCTTGCAGAAAGCCAGAGTGCTCCCAGGATAGCCAATAGCCCACTGGTCAGGACACTCAGGATGTAGTACACAAAAGTTCAGCTCCCTGCTCTGTCCGATTTGGAGTGGGGACTTGAACCCACGGCCCAGGCAAGTGCTCCAGCCATGTGAATGGACACACAGGGAGAAAGTCTTAGCCAAAAAGAAAAAAAAAGGATGGACAATTCCTCTAGAAGTGCAGTGAAGTGGCTTTAGTCCATATAAAGGTATAAAATTTTCAGCTACATCTGTCTCCTACTCTGTATAGACAGCACCTTGCACAATAAGGCCCTGAGTGCTACTATAATGCATATGATAAGTCAAAAGTTAATTGGCCAACTTATTGTATTTTGGGTACAACCTGAGCTGAAGTGACATGCTCCTCAAACTACAGCCAAAAACGTAAACAGAAATAAGTGAGCAGTAAAGTTACATGAAAGATTAACATCCACCTTTGCAGGCCAGCTAGGCAATGCAATCTCAGCTCTCTTCCCTACCCTCCCATCTGATGTATGTTTGTTCATTTACATCAGGGCATCTCATTTCATGGTAAGGCTTGCTTCTCATAGAGGAAGCCCTATGATTATGTAATTGCCCTTGTAAGGAGGTGGGGGACGAAAGTTTTAGCAATATCATTGGATCTTATGCAGATTGCGCAGTAGAAACTCTGCTGGAGACGTGAATCTCCATTCCCATTTGGGCAGCAATTGATGCCCTAATCTTTTAAGTCATTTATGAAACATTGGATTAAGCCAGGATCAGTGCACTATCATCTGTAAGAAAATTACTGCCCAACTGGATTGCATTGACGAGCCTCAGAACTTTTCAAGGCAGGTTTAATATTTAGGTTTGTTTCCCAGGGGTGCCCAGAGGATTCAGCAAATCCTGGGGCAAAGCAATTTCAGGGGCCCCTTCCATAAAAACAGTTGCAATACTATATTCTTGTGGGGGCCCCTGCGGGGCCCAGGGCCTGGGGCAAATTGTCCCACTTGCCCCCCACCCTCCCAGGCAGCCCTGTTGTTTCCCCACCACAGTGAAGGTGGATACTGATTATTAAAACCCTTTGATTAATCATGAGAGCTGAGTTTGTAGTAATCAATCAGTGGGAAGGCAGGGTTATACTTCCATCATTTTAAGATGCCAAATTAGGTTGCTGATCAATGATCTGCATATTTTTCTTGAGTGAAAGGATTTAAATAGGGCAAAATTACACAGTACCAAGGGACAGCTATCTTGTCCTCTCTTAAAAGAGGAGAGAAATTAATTAGTAAGAACTTTAACCCTGTAACATTAAGTATTGGGGCAGCAAACTGAAAGCCAAATTAGAAACAGAATGTGACTATCTCTAGCATGCAAGGCAGGGCCGCCCAGAGGATTCAGGGAGCCTGGGGTCTTCGGTGGCAGCAGGGCCCCCCCACCACCAAGTTGCTGCCAAAGACCCAGCACTTCGGCAGCGGGTCCCGGGGCAGAAGGACCCCCCCCACCGCCGAAGACCCGGAGTGAGTGAAGGACCCTGCTCCAGGGGCCCCAAAAAACTCTCGTGGGGGCCTGGGGCAAATTGCCTCACTTGCCCCCCCTCTGGGCAGCCCTGACATAAGGAATCGCTGCTATTTCCCACATAATCCTAAACACTGAAACTGTATTTTGCACATGTATTTTGTACAGGCTTAACTACTTTACTGTCTCACGGTCGTTTGACAGATAGAGAAGGCTGTAGTCCAAGTTTAGGAAAATCCTACTGCTGTTTCCTTTCCCCGCTTCAACAACAAAACAAAACACAGCAGCCCTGCTATAACGGTCATTTAAGTTTGCATAAGGGAGGTCTTGCTATGAAAGATCTTGGTTTAAACTCTATAGCACTTACTCCCTCAATTTTTCAAAGTAGTTTCCTTATAATTTTTAGTTACGTCTAATGTGGTCACTGAACAATGTGCACTCCCTCTGGTGGCCAATTTTAAATTACCTTGGAGATTAAGTCTATTGATCCTACTGATTGAAGTGCCTGGGCCAGCATGTCTATTGCCTTGCACTTGGTGTAGTTAGTTACACTGCACACAGTGGGTTTAAAGGGCTACCATACTGAAGCAGTACCATTAGACATCCACACCGCACTCACTTTGCACAGGTGTAACTCATTATTTGAGGTGCAGGGCCACTGGTGAATCAATCTGAGGGCTGGTCTACACGGGGTGGTGGGGGGAGGGAAAAATCGATCTAAGATATGCAATGTCAGCTACGCTATTCGCATAGCTGAAGTCGAAGCATCTTAGTTTGATTTACCTGGCCGTCCTCACGGCAGCAAGTTGACTGCCGCGGCTCCCTGACCACCGCGACTCCCCCATCGACGCTGCTTACTCCTCCTGCCAAGGTGGAGTACGGGCATCGATTCGTGGATCGATTTACCACGTCTAGACAAGATGTGATAAATTGATCCCCAATAGATCGATTACTACCTGCCAATCCGGCTGGTAGCATAGACATACCTTGAGACTTTATATTTCAAGGGAACAGAGCTTGAATCTTGCTAATTAAAACATCCTCTTACTTCCCTCAGCCCCAAACTGTTCAGTGTCTTTTCAGCCCTGCACTAGCTCAGCTCAGTCATCCAAAAATATTCAGCACAGAGAAATGTTGGCGTGTGTGTGGTGTGCGTGTGTGAGTGTTAAATTGTGAAGCTGTGCTAGTCCATAGCATGCTGACTTTTTAAAGAGACCTTTAATGCAGTGGCCCTCAACCTTTTCCATACCTTTGGATCAGGGTATAATAGAAAATAGGGTCAGGTCCTCCATCTCCTGAATTTGGAGACTACCAACTAATTATAAAAATGAAGGTTTTTGCAGCTCCTTGAAAGATGGTTAATAATCCCAGATTAAGAACTCCAGTTCGACAAGTGAAGGTTTATGCTTTGATAGGCATGTGGTGTGTGACATACACAATCTGTAGCACCCAGAAAACACCTTCTTCATTACATCTGCAAAATAGTATTTTGTATTTAAAGATTATTAAGGGTTCTTTGCAGCTAGATCAAACCAGTATCACTACACATCTGTACATGCACACACACATCCTTTGCGCTTACCCTTCATCTTTCATCCAATATTTGCAAAAACACAGCGTAGCAAATAATGAATCTCCTCCCCAACATCTCAGTGAGGCAGCAAGCTGCTATTATTCATCCCCATTTTACAGGTGGGGAAATGGAGGGGCAGCAAGTAAGTGAGTAGAGGTGGGAAGATAACTTGGAATTCCTGATTCTTGCTCAGCTAAACTAATTTCCATTAGGATACAGCCATTTCTTCTACCCTGCCGATCTCTATTGCTAATGCACTGGTCTGTACTGTGCTCATGTCTGACTGGGTTCTTTGCAAAGGGCGAACATTGGAAAGAACTGGAAACACAGTCACATACATCTATGTGATATTTCCAGGACAAAACACATTGTGACGGGTTGGATCACAGAACACCCCCTTGGGAGCTGCCACCTGATGTGCCAAGACTACTGCTTTCCCTGCCAGCTTGGGACCCCAGCACCCTATCTGCTCCAACACAGACCCAGGGTCTGAATTACTTGCCCCAAAGCTGCAGACTTAACTGAAAGCAGCTCACAGAAGTGTTCCTGTCTTTAACACTCAGATGCCCAACTCCCAATGGGGTCTAAACCCAAATAAATCAGTTTTACCCTGTGTTGTGCAGAAGACAGATTAATTCATCTGGTATCTTATGCCAGCACTAAATTCATTAACCCCCACAACATCAAGCCCCAAAGCTCGTATCCAATGTAAGAGCTGATTTCCTGCTCTCTGAACCCCAGAGAGCAGAAGCTCCTCAGAATACTATTGGCTTTGAAGCCACACAACTGTTCTTGGATTTGAGCCTGTAGCTTTTTCAGCAGACCAGATGCAAGGTGATACAATTTGCTAGCAACAAACTCATCCCCACCCTACTAAGGATTGTAGGGCACGAGACCAGGCAGGGAATTGCCACAGGGCTCAAGTTCAGTCTGTAACTATGATAAGGAATAAACATTAAAGGCCAAAAAAACAACAACAACAACAAAAAAAACCTAGAGGATAATGACAGATTGATTCTTGTCTCTCAGAATTAGTTCAGCCTGGCTGCGATACGAACATTGTTGCAGGAAATGAGCACTGACTACAGCAGCGTAAACAACGGCTAATGATAAATGATGAAGTGCTATGCTGGTGGGAGGAGTCTAGTGGATCGCTACAGGGACCAGAGGCAGGTCACATCAGCAAGGGGACTTCTAGTCTGCATTCAAACCAAGGTTGCAGCAACACTCTGTTCCATCGCATGCAGATCATGTGCACACCCCCAGCCCAGAGCCCATACTGCCTCCCACACCCCAACCCCCTGCCTTTGCCTGGAGCCCCCTCCCACACTTTGAAATCCTCACTTCTGGCCCCACCCCAGAGCCTGCACCCCAGCCCCCAAGCCAGCCCAGTGAAATTGAGCAAGTGAGTAAGGGTGGGGAGAGCAAGCAACAGAGGGAGGGGGCAGAGCCTTGGAGAAGGGGCAGGGCCTCAGAGGAAGGGTGGGGGTGAGAACAGGACAAGGGTGGTCAGTTTTGTGTGAGTAGAAAGCTGGTAACCCTACTCTTCCCCCATTACCTGGGCTGCACAGCTGCCTCGCCTAGGCCTTTGCCCCACCCTCTGGCAAGCTGATGGCAGCTAGAGAGTTCTCCCTCACCCTCTCTGAAGCCTCCTCCTACTCTGGGCTTCCTCCCTTTATGCTCATAACCCAGCTCCTCTCCCAGCTGGGCTTCATCATCAGCTGGGCCTGGCCCACCTGCCAGGTGCAACCAGAGCACTCATCTCGCTCTGTCTCCTGTTAACTCTTTCATTACTGTGGGGAGCACATAAGGCCAACATACCTTCTTTGTGTTTTAAAATTAACCCCTGGCAAGCTTGGCTTCTCCGGATCACTAATCCCATGCACACACCCTCCAGTGATTTCATGCACACAGCAAATTGCACAAGGTGAACTACATGCTATACTACCCATATGTGCAATAGCTCACCCAAGAACATAATGTCAACATGCCCAGTCAGTGTGCTTAGCATGTTTGTTTGCCAGCTGGGTGGCCTATCTCCTGGGTTAAGAGAAGCCATTTTGTTTTAAAGGGAAAACAAAATGAATAGGTTTGACTCCAATGGAGTTGTTATGGATTCACACCAATGTGACTGACAAATGCTGACTGGACACCACAGTAGGTACCTGTATTTTTCACTTGGCTGAAGCTCTGTAGCAATGTAGCCCACTGATTCAGGGTGTATTACCTCGATTCAGTGGTGGATCAGCATAAGAGGATAAAAGCCTACTGCTGCTACTAGCTAATGGAGTTAGGCCCAGAGCCTCAAAGGTATGCAGGCTCCTATCCCTGAAATCAGTGGCTATTAGGAGCCTAAATAGCTTTGAGGTTCTAGGCCTTAATTCTTCAGCTGTAGTGGTAGAAGGCCAGAGTTTAATCCCTGCTAATGGCCCATGATCTGTGTGTGTGGGGGGTCCTTTATATCACCACTTTTCCTCCTGTCATTAAGAGTCTGTTGCAGCCCCATGGTGCGTTCTCTTAGTATTCACACAAGAAGGCCATGTTGCTCACACTGACAAATGTGTCATTGCTTATGTCACAGGCGCCGACTTCCCAAGGTGCTGGGGGGTGCTCGAACCCCAGTCTGCCCCAGGCCCTGCCTCCACTCCACCCCTTTCCCCAAGTCCCCATCCTACTCTGCCTCTTCCCGCCCATTCTGCCTCTCCCCTGAGCATGCCGCATCCTCGCTCCTCCCCTCTCCCCCCCAGAGCCTCCTGCACACTGCAAAACAGCTGATTGTGGTGGGCAGGGGGCATGGGGAGGGAGGGGGAGGTGCTGATCGGCAGAGCCCGCTGGCGTGGCGTGCAGCCCCGGAGCACCCATGGAGTCGGTGCCTATGGCTTATGTGTTTGTAGCTGAAAAGTGGTGCCATGGAATGAAGTGCCTGTGGAACTGGAAGGATGCGAAACCCACAGAAATCCTTTGTAGGAGAGTGCCTCATTCATTTGCATCTGTGAGGAGCTCCTGTTTCGCTCCCTTAGCTGTGTGTAAAATTGCCTTGGAGTCGTTTGTGAAATTTCCTCCGCCGCGATGCTGTGCCCGTCAGATGTTATCATCCCAGAAATAGCAAGCAGCAGCAGCAGCTGTGGCCCAGGGAATATGCTGTGAGGCTCAAGAAAATGGTAGATGAAATTTGCCCGAGTGAGGCCGAATTAATCAGGTTTGAAAAAGAACACAGCTCTTGAGCCCCGTGGGATCCTGCCTACATAGATCATCTTGTTCTGCTCCTTGACATAACTTAAAACAGAAAGAGATTGGTTTCTTTCCCCTATTGCTCATGAAAATAGCAGGGCTAAAGAGATTGAGGCTTCCAATTGACTTGGGAAAGAAGAGAGCGAAATATTAGCACGTGAAATGCTTCATAGTCACGAGGCCCGAAATCCAGCCTCCTGGGTTGCATCTAGCTAGCTATGGCTTTTCTACCATGCTAATCCCTGTGGGAGCCTAGTGGATTGAGGAGCCTAGCTTTGGGCTCTCAGCTTGATCAAATCTGGGCCAAGAGGTTCAACCGCCTAATTGAACCCAAAGTCCACTGCTTGGCTGGGCATCGGCAGCCTCTCTCTGAGACAGAAGGCAGCCTTTGGAGCTTTTCGATTTGCCATTCGAGGCTGCACTGAGCACCCGGCACAATTTATAACTCCTTGGTGCAGTAGACATCAACTTTGGCCACTTTCCTTTTAGAGACAAACCCCTCAGTCTTTGCATCCATTAGAAGCCATTCTTGGAGACCACTGGGCTTGTTTGCTCAACACGTATCAGCATGAGCATGTAATGAAAGAGGACAAACCATGAGAGAACGGCAGCGCTCCAGCGCGTGAAAGCAGTGAGTGCTCAGCACCAAATATAAAGTCAAACACTGCAACCAGAGTCATAGACTTTTAGGTCAGAAGGGACCATTATGATCGTCTAGTTTGACCGCCTGCAGAATGCAGGCCACAGAATCTCACCCATCCACTCCCGTAACAAACCCCTAACCTATGTCTGAGCTATTGAAATCCTCAAATCGTGGTTTAAAGACTTCAAGGTGCAGAGAATCCTCCCGCAAGTGACCCGTGCCCCACGCTGCAGACAGGGCCAGCTCCAGGCACCAGCGAAGGAAGCAGGCGCCCGGGGCGGCCAATAGAAAGGGGCAGCACTCCATTCGTTATTGGGGCAGCACGGCTGGGTCTGCGGCGGCAATTCGGCGGTGGGTACTCCAGTTTCTCTCTTCCTCTTTGGCAGCACTTCGGCACAGCTCAATTGGGTTCTTCTTTTTTCTCTCTCTCTCTCTCTCTTTTTTTTTTTTTTGCGCCGCTTGAGGCAGCAAAAAAGCTGGAGCCGGCCCTGACTGCAGAGGAAGGCGAAAAACCCCTAGGGCCTCTGCCAATCTGCCCTGGAGGAAAATTCCTTCCTGACCCCAAGCTTCTGCCTTTCAGGCCAAGAGTGTTTGCCTGGAGTCAGTACAGTTTCTGAGCCAGCTTCTCAGCAGCTCTACATCAGCATAGCTCCACTGAAGCCAATGGGGCCTGCACCCATTAGCACTGCCTGAGAACCCTCCATTCCTATTGTACATGGGCCATAGAAGCCTTGTTCAGTCTAAAGGTGCAGTGGTCATTTCTGCTCATTGCCGACCCTTTGGTTTATTTCCCTCGCTCTGCCTTGGTGCCTGTAACACAAGCCCAGGACAGTGGGAAGAAGCTGTTTGCTGTCACCTCTGCAGCAGGAAGGGCCTTTTCCCTTTGCCTGCTGTAAATAGCTTTGTGGCTTTGACCAGATCAAATGGCTATAAAAACACTTGCCTAGTAGAACAGGGAAGTGAAGCAAGTCTGTGTAATGACACTGGGAATAGATTGGCACTGATGCTTTGCAGCATCAGTTTGTCACCAGCAAAACTTCTGACTTGCACTTCCAGGGGAATAGACAAGCTCATGCAATAGGTCTAGCCTATTTCCAACTATTATCACTAGGGTTGCTGGCCTAGAGGATGGGTGGGATGGAGTAGGCGTGATAGATCTTTGTTTTTTAAGAAAGGCTTTTGACACAGTCCCACATGACATTCTCATAAGCAAACTATGGAAACATTGTCTAGATGAAATTACTATAGGATGGGAGCAAAACTGGTTGAAAGACTGTATTCAAAGAGGAGTCAATAGTTTGCTATGACACTGGGAGGGTGTATTTAGTGGCATCATGTAGGGGTCAGTCCTGAGTCTGGGACTATTTGATATTTTCATTATAAAGGTAATAATTGGAGATATACCAATCTCCTAGAATGGACCTTGAGTCCAGCCCCCTGCCTTCACTAGCAGGACCAATTTTTGCCCCAGATGGCCTCCTTAAGGATTGAACTCCCAACCCTAAGTTTAGCAGGCCAAGTCTCAAACCACTGAGCTATCCCTCCCCCCAATATGCTCTATATGTAGAATTTGTGGCAGCCCTGGTGATGGCTTTTCATTCCCAAGGAACTGGCCAGAAACCACCTTCCCATAGCTTACTGAACAGACTTCTGAAGGTAAAGACCTGGAATCATTTCTGGCCTAGGCTGGATTTGAACTGAGCTGGTGAGACAGAGGTGAAAGGTGCCACATCCCATTTCTAGTCTGATGTGGCATCCACCACCACCTCTGCTTTTTTGGTCTATGCTGAAAAAATGTGTTAGAGCATCAGGGTAATATACATCTTTGTACACCATTCCTGTCTCATGCAGATAACCTGTTATTAATCATCACAGTTTGCACCAAGAGCAAGACACTGAGGAAGGAGAAATAGTCAAACTGGGTGGAAGAAGCAGTAAACTCGGGGCTTCTGAGCCGAAATAACTTTTCTAACGCTTTTTGTGTGCAAGGAGGAAGATGACTGAGTCATGGGCATAGAGGCTATTGAAATAGACGCCCGGTAAGGTAAATATCATCTTCTCCCCTGCCCAGTGTTCCAGAGGTGGATTTAGAAGTTGGGGGCTTTAAGAAATGTTTTTTCTTTGTCCATTCGAAATCTCAGGGCCTTGCTACATTATTTGATCTTGAGGACTCTGGCAATTTTTACAGTACTGAGATCATTACATCAGTGCAGGCTGAAGCTCTCCTAGCCCAGTGGAGTGGGCAGGACTTTTTTGTCCCAGGGTTGTTTTGTCTACATTGGGGGTTTGCCCTGATCCCAGCAGTGGGTGGGTAGCACCTGATGTAGCTGAACCAGTGTAAACACTAAGCACAAAAAGCAAAGCCACAATTTGCCACAGTGGAGTTTTCCCTACTGAAACCAAATGGTGGCTTCCCTTGTCCACATTTGGGATTTGTAAAACGGTAGCTGCATCATGAGCTGGCTATCAGTTGCTGGAATTGGGGGTAAATCCAATTTTCCAGTTGCCAAAGTCCTCAGAAGGATGTCAGGACGGGAAATCCCTCTTCCATTCGGGTCCTTATGCAGCACCCATCATTGTGGCATCTGAGCGCCTTCTAGAGATTGAGTTGATGAGCATTTGTGCCACGTGGTACAATCGTGTAAGAGCCAAAGCTCTTGTCACATCTTCTCATTCCTCTAATGAGAAAGTAAGCAGGAAACAACCCCTTAGGCTTTATGAGGTCGCCTATATTTATCTTAAAGGTGCAACAGAGGGCACAAGCAACTTTGCAGTTCACCTTTAAGGGCAGCCACTGAGGATTAGCTAGAGTTTATTCAGTTTAACCAGTATTAGCCGGAGTTTATGTAATAAGAAGCTTAATCTGAGGATGGTGGAAAGAAAAAAGAAAGGGATGGGGGGAGTTATCAAGTTAAAGCAGAAATTAATCCATGGGGGAGAGAGACATCTCTTGACTTCCTAGGGAAGGGATCAGAGGCTATAGAGATGTTATTTTTGTAGGGTGCACAAGAGGAATGAATCTGTAGGCTATTCCTGGTAGAGCAGTACTGGTTGGGACAGAATAGCCCCTTAAACCTAAGGAAAGGAAGTCATCCATAATCCAGAGCCCATTTGAAATGCGATGCAATGTTTTCCAGGCCTTTCTGGGCAATCGGGATGTTATTTTTGGTCACTGCAGCACACCAAGTGTGGTTTGTAGCATGTGAACAAGAAGGAAGTTCTCAGTTGCTCCCCATTGTTTTTGTTCCTATTGACCTTACCATTGATAGGTGCAGGATGTGAATCATAGCTCCAAGGATGTAATTGGGGAGACTTGGAGACAGCTCGTCTGCTAGGGACGGTGAGTTGCCATGACAGAGTCTTTCATGTTACTCCTTTTCAAATGAAACATCAGGCGAAACCAACACTTTGTTTGCTGTCTCTGTTAACCTCAGTATAATTTGTGGGACTAACGGTTTAATCCTACCACATTTGTTTTTGGATGGGAGGGGACTTCAGAGTGTCTTTTATGGATAAAAAGCACAAAGAAAATCATATTGTTCTTGTGTCATTAGTGAAATACATGACTGCACAACCATGCAGATAGGATAACAGCCTCATGCAGTTAGATATTATTATTGGATATCATTTGTTAAGCTCTGACAATATGTACAAGATCCCAGAGGGCCAGATCTTGTTGGCTTTAAATCACCCATAGCTTCATTGACATTGGTGGAACGATGCCAATTTACCTTAGCTGAGGATCTTCCTGAGAGATCTTACAGTCTAAATGGCATATAGCACATTTCATTTGAGGACATCAGATTGCTTTACAAATACTAGTTGATTAAACTTCATCTAGGTATATCATTCCAGTTTTACACATGGAAAAGCTTGGCTAAATTGCTAGCATGCACTGATCCAAGGGCATGTCTACACTTATTGTGGATCGATGCTATGGCGATTGATCCACCGGGGGTCGATTTAGCGGGTCTAGTGAAGACCCACTAAATTGATTGCAGATTGCTCTCCTGTCGACTCTGGTATTCCACCGGAACGAGAAGCATAAGGTAAGTCGACAGGAGAGCTTCTCCCATGGACCCAGCATGGTGTAGAGACCGCAATGAGTTGACCTAAGCTACATTGACTCCAGCCACATTATTGACATAGCTGAAGTTGCGTAACTTAAGTTGACTTAACCCCATAGTAATGTAGCTAAGTAATTGCACAAGAAAGCATCTAGATACAATGGCAACTTAATGGATGCCATTAAGATAACCTCCTGAAGTAGAGAGACCCTAGAAGAGTGATGTAGTGGTTGCTCACCCAATATGCATCAGATATTTTGTTCTCATGCTACATGGTAGAGACCCAATAATTATGATACATATAGATACATTCCAAGACGATGACACTGAGGTTGGCCAGGTGGCGATGTTTAAGAAAGGTTCTGAATGCCTTTATTTCAACAACCCAGATGCCTCCGCTTGGCTTGTATGGAGAAATTTGGGCTTAGAATTTTCGGAACAGGTATCCTGTCCAAATGGAGTCCCTAGTGCTCAGAGTTATGGGCTGGGAAGATTTTAGCTGCAGCATGTTTTAGTGACTTGAGGGGAGTGATGAGTGAGTGGGTGAGTCTAGAGAAGAAGTTTATACTAGTTAGTTCTCTTCCTTCAGGTCTGTCCTTAAAATTCACCTCTTTTGGTGAATAATGGCCACCTGAAAGTGGCTAGGCAGGTGGTGAGCTGTGATTGCTACTACAGATTGGCTAAGACTGTACACACAGCCAGTGTGTGCTAAAACATCCTATTATTTCTGTTACTCTGTCATCTCCTCTGACCCTGCTTATTTGTTTCATCCATCTGCTATGTCTTGTCTTTTTGACTGTATCCTCTTTGGGGCAGGGGACTGTCATTTGCTATGTGTTTGTACAGCACCTAGGACAATTAAACTTGACTTGGTTGAGGCTTATCAGAGCTATCACAATATATGTGTTATGGAGTCACAAGTAAAATCAGAGATGTCTAGGGCACGGCCCCAGGGTTAGCAGCCAGGATGGATTTGGAAGCTGCTGTAGAGAAAGAAGTGGCAGGAACTGATGACGGTACGAGTGTGAGAGGGGAAGGAGACAGAGAACCACATCAGCATCATGCAACCTTGTGAGACAGTGGAGTTATCCCACAGGAGGGAGAAAAAATTCCAAACACGTGCCTGTAATTTCAGAGGGACATTGTGCATTGGTTAATGATTAGAAAGTGGCATTTCTCTAGTGCCTTTTATCCAAAGACCCCAAAGCGTTTTAGAAACAGCCATGAGTAAAGCATTAAGATCCTGGGGAGGAAGGTACTACCCCCCCCCGTTTTACAGAGGGAGACACTGACAAACAGAGAGGAGAGCCCCCTGGGCCAAAGCCCTGGAGGATGTTTGCAACTGGGCTATGAATACACAGAATTACCCCTGTGCCAGAACCTCAAGGCCATCCTTCTGCTGTACATTCCACCCATCTTATACATTTGCCTAGTATCACTTTTAAGGGAGCATTCTCTCAAACTTGCCCAATTCAAGGGTCAGTTTAGACGAGTTATGCCTCTAAAGAGGGTAATTGGGGCTTGTGTCACTTAGCATTATGTGCCTTGTGGGTTTTGATTCTGCATTCAAATCACCCTGCTGGCCATAAAGCACAAGGACCTTAGTGTCATGTTGCTTTTACAGGTTTCATAACTTATCAGTGTTGGTGGAGGTGCCAGAACTGCCCTTCTGCAAAGTTTCATAATAAGAAACAGCATCTTGCATAGCTAATCCGGCATAAAAGGATTAGGAGAAACTGGAAAACAAATTCCTGCCTAGTCGCTTCCACCCGGATACATTATTTGTTGTGATCACAGCCATTAGCTACACACACAACGAGCGGGAGGTTAACCAATTAGTGCTCACACACAAACCCCGCCCCCGTCACAGGACATCATATTAGAGCTGTGGTTTTCCTTTGCTGATAAAATTAAGCTTTATCAAGATGGTTTATGGATTGCTGTAGCCAGAGTGTTTAATGGTTTGATAGAAAAAAAAGTAAGGCTTCTTAATACAGCAGGCACAAAGATTACCTGGTTGCCAGGTTTAGAGACAGGAAGGGATTTTCCCCAGGGCATATTGGTAGCAGCTGTGCCCATATAACAAACTATGGCCACATATATGCAGGTAACATGGTAGTCATGCAGGGTTTGAACCCAGAGACTTCAGCAGCAGAAACACAGGTCTCTGCCACTGGAACTAAAGGGAGAGCTCCTTTAGCTGTTGATAGGCTGTGTAGTGACTGACAGTTCATTAGAGGGAGCCCTGATCTCAGGCCATTGGCCAGTATATTTCAGATGGCTCTCCTTCCTCTGCAGCCTGGAGCAGGAATTGTTTATTCATAGCCCTTCCCATCTACCTGTGGCACTGACGTTTGTTCTCGATCAGCCATGGGCAGAGGGCAAAAGCTCTCCAAAGGTGAAATGCTACTCACTCTCTATGCTCAGCCCTGAACAGAACTGCCAGTCACACTACATTATGGTTAGATGGAACTGGCCTCTCCTAAAGCACTTTGAAGTTAACTTAGCAGAGGCCATTACGCTGACTGCACTGATCAGTTACAGCCTGGGGTGCATTTGAACTGCATCCCAGAACGTCAACTGAGCTATAGCCGCCGAGGCCCAATAACATAATGTATTGCTATATAAGGAGAGATTCATGGAGGGAATAATGCTTGCCGATGAGGTGAATGCATGGAAGTCAGACACACACACACACAAAGGCTTCTCGGAAATAACATGACCATGCGAGATGTAATGCAACAAAGTCTCTGCTGAAGACAAAACGTTTACAAGAATGTAGATTAGCCTTGAGCCTCTGGCGAATTAAAATCCATCTGACTTTCCAAGCATAGGGAAATCTTGTCTAAATGCCCAGATCATAGTTTGCAAGAGCATAGTAACAGGTAGTTTCCCTTTAAATCAGCGGTGGGCAAACTTTTTGGCCTGAGGGCCACATTGGGGTTGCAAAACTGTATGGAGGGCCGGGTAGGGAAGGCTGTGCCTCCCCAAACAGCCTGGCCCCTGCCCCCTCCTACTTCCCATCCCCTAACTGCCCCCCTTAGAACTCCCAACCCATCCACCCCCCCTGCTCTTTGTCCCCTGACCGCCCCCTCCTGGGATCCCCAACCCTAACCGCTCCCCCCAGGACCCCACCCCCTATCCAACCCCCCCACTCCCTGACCCCTGACTACTCCAACCCCTAGCCACACCCCCGCCCCCTGGCAGGCCCCCAGGGACTCCCTCGCTTATCCAACCCCCCCCATTCTCCATCCCCTGACTGCCCCCCCCAGAATCTCCGCCCCCATCCAACCCCCCCGCTCCCTGTCCCTGACTACCCCCCGGAACTCCCTGCCCCTTTTCCACGCCCCCGGCCTCCTTACCATGCCGCTCAGAGCAGCATGTCTGGCAGCCATGCCGCTCGGCTGGAGGCAGACATGCCACAGCGCTGCCCTGCAGGAGCGCACAGCCCCGCTGCCCAGAGCGCCGCCCATGTGGTGGCGTAGCTGCAGGGAAGGAGGGAGAGCAGGGGAGGGGCCGGGGGGCTAGCCTCCCTGTCTGGGAGCTCAAGGGCCAGGCAGGATGGTTCTGTGGGCCGGGTGTGGCCCTCAGGCCATAGTTTGCCCACCTCTGCTTTAAATAGTCGGTGAGTCCTCTACTGGTGCTCACAGTGTTCTGTGCTTTGGAAGCTGCCAGAAACAAGTTAAAGCCGAAGTAGGGGTAGAGCTAGGCATTGTGTGTTTGTGTTGGTTACTAACCACAGTCATTTGACACCCAGCTGTGCTAGTCTGGTTTCTTCACAGGGTGAACTGGTGTGCAAAGAGCAAAAGACACAGCAGTGACACCCTTGACACCCTTGCAGGTTAAACCACCATTGCTTTGGCTGTGGGGGGAACTAAAACCACCTTTGGCTGAGGTTCACCTTCTGGGGCGTAAGATGGACTTTTGTTTTATCCTCCACATGCACAGGAGGAGACAGAATTCTTTAATTAAGGGACCCCTTACCCTGCCACTTCTATCTGTGCATGGGCATCACTGACATGGTAAGGGACCAGAAGAGGGTATACGTTTGGAGTAGGCTGTTTCCTACCCTGACACACGCTGACCGCATCCTGGTGCTTTTCTTACACTCCTTTTGGCCAGCGTGATTGCCACCAATTTGCACTTGTTTGGGCATAGTGTGCCGAATGCAGGGGGATGTGCAAGAGGGGTTAGTAGGTTACATGTTGGTAAATGCAGGTGAGATTAAGGACGCCTAGAAGGAGTCTAAATTTGCGTAATGGACATGCTGGGGACCAGCTCTACTTAGCACCTTGATAGCACCGCACAGACATTAACCAATGAATCCTGCCCTCCCTGGATCTCCAAGCCCTGAATGAATTAACCACCACAACAAGGTATGCAAATATTATCCCTCCTGTACAGCTAGGGAAATAGACACACACTGGGCTGGTTTGCCCAAGGTCCCAAGGCGTGGGAGTTGGTGTTAGAGCTGGGATCAGAATTCTGAAAAGTCTGTGCCCCAGATCATGCTTAGGTCACTAGACCACAAAGCCCAGCCCCCATCCATAGATGTAATGGAGTCATCCCCTGGTTACTAAGCCTGTCTGAACAGTTTTAATTCTAAGGGAACGAGGGGCCTTCTGGAATTGCCCAGCTGCTGTTAACATGTCGAAGACAATAGGCTCTCTCAGAACACACTTTTACTTCTAATTGACTTGTCCTCCTGAAATGGATCAGTACCAAAGCAGACTTCAGACATGCGGAGACAGAAAATCCCAGCCCCCTGTAGACTGGGTTACAAAAGAGGCCGGTTATGTCAGAGAGTTTGCATGAATCGTTATGGCACCATTTGCTCACAATGTGTTACGCAGCTGCTGTTGCTTTCTCTGGAGTGAAAAAAAAAAAAAAAGAGCAGTCCTTGTGGCATGTAAACGGGTCAGACTCACCCCTGCGGTGCCTCCTGCTGGTCGTCTCCGGGAATTAGCTCGTTCCAGCATCCAGAGCGCCCTCTGCTAGCCGGTGATCCGCCTGTCCTCTGCCCCCCCGCCCCCATGTCCCTCCCTGAACCCGGTGCCCTTTTACATGGGGGTGCTGCCTCCTGGCAGTAACCCCTTTCTCTCAGGGTTTCCCTTCCTCAGGGGACCCCCACCCTCTATCCCCACCTTGCCTCAGTATATGGCTACTGCCAGTCATTGTCTAGCCCCATGCCCTGGGGCAGACTGCAGTATCAGCCACTCATCACTGGCAAGGAGGGTTTGGACCTGCTGCTTTGGCCTACCCCTGGGCTGCCCTCTGCAACCCCCAGTACCTTTTGGCCTACAGCTAGGCTGCAGCCTGGGGCTTTCCAGGCTGGAGCTCCCCAGCTCCTCAGCCTTTCCCCAGCCCTGCTCCACTCAGGTATCCAGTCTCAAGCTCCCTGCAGATAGGCCCTTCTCTCTCTGAAGGCAGAGGGAGACTGTCTTGGTTTCTGGCTTCCCTGGCCTTTTATAGGGGCCAGCTGGGCCTGATGGGGCGTGGCCTCACCCGCAGCCACTTCCCAATCAGCCCAGCCTAAAAGCTGCTTTCTCGAGCCTTGGCCCCTTCCCAGGGCTGTTTTTAACCCCTTCAGGGCCAGAGCAGGGGTCCACTCTGCTACATGGCACTTTAGAGACTAACAAATTTATTTGGGCATAAGCTTTCGTGGGCTAGAACCCACTTCATCAGCTATATGAAGTGAAAAATACAGGAACAGGTATAAATACATGAAAGGATGGGGGTGCGTTACCAAGTGTGAGGTCAGTCTAATGAGATAAATCAATTAACAGCAGGATACCAAGGGAAGAAAAACAACTTTTGAAGTGGTAAAAGAGTGTCCATTACAGACAGTTGACAAGGTTTGAGTAACAGTAGGGACAAATTAGTATTGGGGAAATTAAGTTTAGGTTTTGTAATGACCCAGCCACTCCCAGTAGAAAGTCATGACAGTCCAGTTTCAAAAGCTCTTCCTTGGAGGAGGATTTGGGGCACTTTGCCCTAAGAGAGTCCCAGACAGGCTACATGTCCAGTACACGTGAATGTGAACTAGAGGGAATGTTACAGGATTACTGTCAGTTCTCTGGCTGAACTGCTGGCTGGATTGTATATTTCACAGGCTCAGAGAGGTTCTCTGTGAGGGCCTTTTGCTCTTTCAGGTGCTAATTAAAGATGGGTGAGCCAGCATGTGCTCAAGGCCAGCTCCGCTCAGCCAGCTGGTGGCAAAACCTGTTAGGTTTGCCTGACCTGTCAAATTGTTAGAGTTCAAAAGGATTAGAAAAGGAATGCCAAAGAAGGCTCCCTGGAGACAGAGGCCCCAGGTCCTAGAAGCAAATGGTGCTCAAAGAAGTGTGTAGCCAGGCTAGAGAGAGGGAGACCAGAAATATTTGAAGACAACCGAGCTCTATGTTGTTCCCTTGCTGGACTGAAGGCCATCCGAGTGCTGATATCTAAGTAAGTGAGCATCTGTTTGCCATTGATCTGATAGTATCTTTTGGGGCGGACATGTCTTCCATGTGCTGGAAGATCAACTAATTCTAAAAGGTGTGCACCAAGGAATGCTGCTATGCAGCTGGCGATCACGTGGGTGTCAGAAGCTTTGGGGGTGTGACAAGATCTCCAGGGATGGACATAAACTGAAAATATAACCAGTTCACGTTAAACACCTTGCCAGAGATCAATCCAAGTGGCACATGATATGCAAAGAGGCCAAATCCTTTTGGGATTTGCCATGGCCCAGATCCTCGATGCTTTCAAGGGAAGTTAGGATCCTAAATACCTTTGAGGAACTGGAACTTCTTGTCTGAGAACTGGGGGCTGAGGAGGGGGAGGGGAAATTAGGCTTACTCATTTTCTAGGGTTTGCTAGTAAAGGTGAAACATGATGTGCAGCAGCACAAATAAAACATGCGTGTTCATTGCTACAGTGCATCAGCAAAAGAAAAGCCAAGAGAGCAGTGCAGAGCTGCCCATGTGGCGGCATCACGGCATGGAGCAGAAAGGGAACAGTCCATTCTGCTCTGGTGAGCTCACCTTGGTAGTATTGTACTCAGCTGTGGTACAGGAATAAGAACACAGGAATTGCCAGACTGGCTCAGAATAGCATCCATCTAGTCCGGTGGCCCGTCTCTGTCATTGGCCAGCACCAGATGCTTCAGAAGAAGGTGCAAGGAGCCCTGCAGTAGGCAATTATGGCCTGGCCTGCTCTCAGGCTCCCAGGCTCCTAACTCCCAATCTCTAGAATTTACCAACCAGAATCTGACAAACTGGGTGGAGTTCAGAGAAGAGCAACAGTGCTGACATTCAAGAGGAAAAATTCCAAGAGCTGACTCTAGATAACTTGGCTAAGATCTGACTAAGGGGGAGGACATAGTCAGAGTCTGCCAGCATTTGGAGGGGGCACACATCAAGGTTGGGGAGGAACTATTTAAACTTGAACAAGGGAGCATAACGAGTGGTAACTGGCCAAGATTTACAGAGGCAAACTCTAGGTTGAGCGTCAGGTGCAATACAATAGGCTAGTCTGTGGAACAGTATTCCAAGGCAAGTGATGGACGCTCCGGTGCATGGAAATTGTAGAAGGGTTGCTAGATCATCTGACGACTATGGCCCAAACCCTAATGGTATTTAGGTGCCTAACTCCTTTGAGGATCTGAGCCTATGTCACCTAAGCACAGACTTATCTAGATGAATTGGCGTCCTCCCCACAGGCCATTTTCCCAATGCACATTTATCAGAAAGGTTCAGGTGAGCGGGCGGTACTGGAGAGAGCTAAAGCAGCTGGTCACCTGGTCAGCACGGACACGGTACGTCACCTTTTATTGTGCCCACTGTCCTCTGCTAACTTTGGGATCTAGTAGACAATTCTTCAGTACTTGTGACAGATGGACACGCTGGGCCAGATCTGTGGCTCTGGCTGAGCTATGCTCAAGGCAGGATGTGAGGGGGGGGTTGCAGAGAGGGCATTATCCCACCCTGATTCCCCCTCCAATGCTGGGGGCACCCAGGAGCCAGTTGGTGCAGCCTCAGAGTTGTTCTACGTGATGCCAACTGCTAGCAGTTTCCTAGAGGTCATTGCACTGGCCCAGACTGCCAGTGTGCAAAGAGCTTGGCCATACCACTCCTGTTCCTCCGGGACCCTAGGCTTGGAGTGTGGGGAATGATGCCAGCAATGCTGGGTTTGCAGCATCCAGCAGGTGGTTTCAGGGTATTTTCCCTCCCCTTTCTGCTGTTGGAGTGACACTCAGAGGGCAAAGCTGGGCAGAGGATCTGGCCCATTATCTTAGTTACATCAGAACTCATTTCCCAATGCACTTCACAACAGTAACCTGGGCGTGACCACGTCGTCCCTGACATGGGGTTCTTACAAAACCAGCTGAGGCACGTGTCACGCCCCAAGCTGCTGGCTTTACTGCACTATGAGGAGAGTGCACGACATTGATGGATTCGCCCTTCGGAATGCAGTCGCTGTGGCTTGCCAGTGCACTAATGCTTGAATTGTGCTGCTCAAGCTCAGTGGTAACGCTTTGGGGGAAGAGCGTGTTTAAGTGAATGGGTGTCGCAGTGGTTGAGTGTAACACTGAGGGCTGCTGCAGGCTGAGCTGAAGCCGCGTGAAAGTGCTCTAACCTTTTAGATGTGAGCTCCATCTAGTGAACTCATGGAGGAAGTTACACGGGCAGCGAGCTGGAATGTTTCCAGGAAGGGTTCAGCTGGCGACGCTGTGCCAGTTTAGGGAGACAAGGTGGGTGAGGTCATACTCAGATTGGAACAGTACACAGTGTTGTTGTAGCCGTTTTGTGCCAACGATATTAGAGAGACAAGGTGGGTGAGGTCAGATCTTTTATTGGACCCACTTCAGAAGAAGATTCTGTGTAAGCACAAAAGCGTGTCTCTCTCATCAACAAGCCGGTCCAATAACAACCGCTGTTGGTGAGAGAGACAAGTATTCGTGCTTCTGAAGCTGGGCTAATAAAAGATCTGACCTCACCCACCTTGTCTCTCCAATATCGTTGGACCAATATATCTACGACAACTCTGCGTATTTGTTCCCACTCGAATTTCATCGACATTAGGCCTACATGTAATCTCGTCACCGGGGCTTTATCCAATGCAGCTTTGAATGACTTGAATTTTGGGGCCTTCCACTTGAAGACTATTCTACAGTCTAATAGATGTTACCACTAATTCTTTTAACCCCCTTTCATAACTCAGTCCTTTCAGGATCTTAGGAAACTGACTAATTCCCAGCCGTATATCACCAGGAACTGGCTCATTTGAAGGGTTTTTGAGACCCACTCGTGAGGGAGGGATTGGGTCTGTTGGGAGGCAGGACAAGTTGGGACCATGGCATTGGAAGGAGACCCAATTTCTTCCTGCCATGGCCTCCCCCTACATTCTCGGGGTTCCAAGGATTTCACTGTTGTTGTTAAAAGGCAGACGGCTGCTTGGGACCTCATGGAAGCAGCAGGGTTAGAATTCAGCTTGTCCTTATTAAAAGCGGAGCTTTCTACACGTTTTTAGCTACAGGAGAAGCACACTTAGCTACTGGCAGTTTGGGGGTGGGGGTGAGGGGGGCTATCGCACAGAATTGAGCAATTCTGACTCCATCCAGTAGAGGGGCAGTGGTGCACATGCACACTAGCCAGTTCATTACGACACTCGCACATTCAATTCTGTCCAAGGATCTTAATGCTTATAACTCACTGAAGCCAATACACACAAGCGGTCCATTTCCTAGACACTACTGTGCTAATAAACGATGGCCACATAAATACCACCCTATACCGGAAACCCACTGACCGCTATACTTACTTACATGCCTCCAGCTTCCATCCCGGTCACACCACACGATCCATTGTCTACAGCCAAGCCCTAAGATACAACCGTATTTGCTCCAATCCCTCAGACAGAGATAAACACCTACAAGATCTCTATCAAGCATTCTTAAAACTACAATACCCACCTGCTGAAGTAAAAAAACAGATTGACAGAGCCAGAAGAGTACCCAGAAGCCACCTACTTCAGGACAGGCCTAAAAAAGAAAATAACAGAACGCCACTAGCCATCACCTACAGCCCCCAACTAAAACCTCTCCAGCACATCATCAAAGATTTACAACCTATCCTTAAAGATGATCCCTCACTCTCACAGATCTTGGGAGACAGGCCAGTCCTCGCTTATAGACAGCCTCCCAACATGAAGCAAATACTCACCAGCAACCGCACACCATACAACATAAACACTAACCCAGGAACCTATCCTTGCAACAAAGCCCGATGCCAGCTCTGTCCACATATCCATTCAAGTGACACCATCATAGGACCTAATCACATCAGACACGCCATCAGGGGCTCGTACACCTGCACATCTACCAACGTGATATATGCCATCATGTGCCAGCAATGCCCCTCTGCCATGTACATTGGCCAAACCGGACAGTCTCTGCGCAAAAGAATAAATGGACACAAATCTGATATCAGGAATCATAACATTCAAAAACCAGTGGGAGAACACTTCAACCTCTCTAACCACTCAGTGACAGACTTGAAGGTGGCAATTTTGCAACAAACAAACTTCAAAAACAGACTCCAAAGAGAAACTGCTGAACTTGAATTAATATGCAAACTAGATACAATTAACTGTGGCCTAAACAGAGACTGGGAATGGTTGGGTCATTACACTAATTGAATCTATTTCCCTATGTTAAGTTCTCCTCACACCTTCTATGGGCCATCTTAATTATCACTTCAAAAAGTTTTTTTTTCCTCCTGCTGACGATAGCTCATCTCAATTGATTAGACTCTTCCTGTTGGTATGCATACTTCCACCTTTTCATGTTCTCTGTATGTATAAATATCTCCTGTCTGTGTGTTCCATTCTATGCATCCGAAGAAGTGAGCTGCAGCTCACGAAAGCTTATGCTAAAATAAATTTGTTAGTCTTTAAAGTGCCACAAGTACTCCTGTTCTTTTTGTGGATACAGACTAACACGGCTGCTACTCTGAAGCCTCATTGCACCTCTGTGAGGCAGCTCTTATTACTAAGGCTAAGATTTTGTCAGGGTTATTTTTAGTAAAACTCACGGACAGGTCAGGGGCAATAAACAAAAATTCACAGAAGCCGTGACCTGTCTGTGACTTTTGCTCCTGCGGCTCATGGTTTCCCCTGCCACCATGGTGGCTGGGAGCTGTGGGGTTCCTGATCTGCATGTGGCAGCTGGAAGCTGCTGGCCCCCCACACCCCCCAGCCCACGGCGGCTGGGAACTGCAGGGTGACCATATTTCCCAAAGAGAAAACGGGACACCCCCAGCTGCTCGCCCGAGGCCTCCCCTCCCTCCCCCTTTGCAAGGCCGTTGCCTGTCGCTGGAACCCTGAGGGGGGCCCCCTCGGGAGTCTGTCCCCTGTCGCTGGAACCTTGCAGGGGGCCCCCTATTGCCTGTCGCTGGAACCCTGCCAGGGTCCCCTGAGTCCAGCAGCTCCTAGGGCTGAAGTGGAGAATGTCACAGAGGTCTCTGGAGATCACGGATTCTGTGACTTCCATGATCTCCGTGACATAAATGTAGCCTAACTTCTTATCTTGCAGCTGGGAAGACTGCAGCTCAGGCCTTGGCTATACTTGCAAGTTACAGCGCAATAAAGCAGCCCGGGCACCCTAGCTCACTCCCCGTCCACACTGGCAAGGCACGTAGAGCGCGCTGGCTCTGCAGCTACAGCGCTGCTGGCACTCTACCTCGGCGAGAGGAAGAACGTTTGCTGCGCCCCTGCTGCAGCGCCCCAGCGTCAGAGTGAACGAGGTGTTGCATTACTGTGCTGTGATCAGCCTCCGGAAACGTCCCGTAATCCCCTTAAGTCAAGTGGCCACTCTTGCCATTGTTGTGAAATCGGCTGCAGGAATGCGGAAATGCCCTTTCAAAGCTCCCTTTCGGAGAAGCCGGCTGCTTTTCAGCTCCGAGAAAAAGCAAACATTTGCTGTTTGCTTTGAGTGAGTGAGAGGGAGGCGGGGTAGGGGTGGAGGGGAAGAGTGTCTGAACTTACAAAACAGCATGCTGACACACTCAGCACCCCAGAAACCACTCTCTCTCCCCCCACATACACACAACACACTCCCTGTCACACTCCACCCCCCCCATTTCAAAAGCACAATCAGAAAAGCACGTTGCAGTCACTTGCATGCTGGGACAGCTGCTCATAATGCACCGCTCCCAATGCCGCTGCAAGTGCTGCAAATGTGGCCCCGCCAGTGCGCTGTCAGCTGTCAGTGTGGACAGACTGCGGCGCTTTCCCTACTGCACTCTCCGAAGGCGGGTTTAATTCACAGAGCTCTACATCTGCAAGTGTAGCCATGCCCTCACAGGCATTAAGTAGCTCACACAAGTTTACACTGCACATGGGTGGCAGGGCTGGGAACAGAAATCAATTCACCAGGCACCTCGTCATGTGCATGAACCACCAAACCACACTTCTAATGCGATGTAATTATTTTTCATGCCCTTCAGCTTGTTGAAAGCCTTCGAATACTGAGATGCCCAGGACGAGGTGTAGTAAACTGTTAACCCCTTCACTGAATGGATCTTTTTTAATTTTTAAAATGTAAAGTGAAAGAGCAGCTAGCTAAAAATGAGATAAAAAAGTCCAGTAAGAAAGTCTAGAATTAGCCAGGAGAGCTTGCAAACCAGGTGCTTATCGTTTATCTCGCCACACGCTTAGCTGATGCAATCTAGGATCTTCCTTTTATTATTGTCATTTCTGACGGCTGCTTTGTTCTGGGATGGAGGTAGGCTGACCAGACAGCAAGTGTGAAAAATCAGGACGGGGTGGGGGTTAATAGGAGCCTACATAAGAAACCCCCGCAAATATCAGGACTGTCCCTAAAAAATCAGGACATCTGGTCACCCTAGAATGGAGGTCACAACACAGCAGCAAGTGTTTCTGCAGCCATACAGTAGGTGGCAGAATATTCACCCCTCTGCCAAAGAGGGTCCTGCCTGGGGAACAGATGTTAAAGACATTAGTCTTGCTATTTCGCAGAGGAATTGGGGGGCTCTCAGTCCGCGATGGGCTTCTCACCAGCGTCAAAGAAAAAAACCAGGGCCAGATCTTCAGCTGCTGTATATAAGTGTATGTAAGTTCCAGTCAATGGGACTATGCCAGTTGGGGATCCAATCCTATGTGTCAGATTTGGGACTGGCCTAAACAGGTCAGCTCCTGCCGACTCCAATGGAAGCCCTACCCATTTAAACCAGGGCTGAATTTGGCCTTGTGCCTTAGCTATCTTGACTATATCTAATTCAATCCCATTCCAGAAAGGACAAATCGAGCCCTCTCCCATGCGCAATATATGAGAGCCTTCACTCTGATTATATTTAATACATGCAGACAACACTGAACTCCAGTCCACTTTGTCTGGCATATCAAACCGCCTGGGAGGTGGTTTACGAGAAGCATCTCAGGCCGGGGCTCAGAGCGTATTGAAAGCTAACCGTTGTAAGCGAGTCTGTCCACCTGCAGACTCTGCAGTTCAATCACTCCTCTGCCTTGTCTTCCAGCTCGGCTCTAATGTTTCCTACAGCGACAATAAACAGCACACATGGAGGGTTGCCAGGTGTCTGGTTTTCGACTGGAACGCCCTGTCAAAAAGGGACCCTGGTGGCTCTGGTTAGCACCACTGACCAGGCCATTAAAAGTCTGGTTGTCGGTGGAGAGGAGCTAAGGCAGGCAGGCTCCCTGCCTGTCCTGGCTCCGCACAGCTCCCGGAAATGGCCGGCATGTCCCTGCGGCCCCTAGGTGGAGGGGCAATCAGAGAAGCTCTGCATGATATCCCTGCTCTCCCCAGTGCCGGCTCCACAGCTCCCATTGGCCGGGAACCATGGCCAATGGGAGCTGCAGGGGCAATGCCTGCGGGCACGGGCAGCACGCAGAGCCCCCTGGCCCCTCCACCTAGGAGGAGCTGGACATGCCGTCTGCTTCCAGGAGCTGCACAGAGCCCTCCTAAGCCCTGCTGTGCCGCCAACTGGGAACTGCCTGAGCCCACATCTCAAACCCCCTCCTGCACCCCAACCCCCTGATCCAGGTTGGAACCCCCTCTCGCAACCTAACTCCCTCCCAGAGTCTGAACCCTAACCCCCAGTCCCAGCCTTGAGCCCGCCCCCCTCGCCCCCCAACCCCCTGCCCCAGCCCTGAGCCCGCACCCCTCACCCCCCCAACCCCCTGCCCCAGCCTGGAGCCTCCTCCTGCACCCTGAACCCCTCATTTCTGGTCCCACCCCGGAGCTTGCACCGCCAACCAGAGCCCTCACCCCCTTCTGCACCTCAACCCCCTGCCCCAGCCCAGTGAAAGTGAGTGAGGGTGGGGGAGAGCGAGCGGCGGAGTGGGGGGATGAAGTGAGTGGGGACAGAGCCTCGGAGAAGGGGTGGGGCCTCGGGGAAGGGGCAGGGCAGGGGTATTTGGTTTGATGCGATTAGAAAGTTGGCAACCCAACGCACGTCTCTGGCACTTTCCAGCTAGGGATTTCAGAGCACCTCACACACATTACTGAATTAACCCTCCCATCAGCCTCATGCGGGTGGTGAGTGTTATTACACAGAGTGGAAAGGGAGATCTGGTCTGAGGGGAAGTGTGGGGTAAGGGACTCGGGCTAGTCACACGATGAGTCACAGCGGAGGAGCTGGCAATAGAATTCAGGCACCCTAACGGCCATGCCTCTGCTCTAACCACTAGACTGAACTCCCTAAGCAATAGAGGGAGGGGAGGAGTTGTCTGCCTCGCCTCACAGTGCGATGGAATCAGTGCTCTTAGAAACAAAACTAGCCCAGATAAACAGGATGGTTGTACAGATAAGGAACTAGCCTAGAAGTGAGGTGATCCAGGGGGAAGGATGGTCCAGTGGTTAACACGACTAATCTGGGACACAGCAGACTTGCCTTCAATTTCCAGCTCTGCACAGATTTCCTGGGCTGCCTGTTGCAAGTCATTTTGGCCCAGCTACTCGAAGGCTCCGAATTCCTATTGAAATCAATGGGCGCTAGAAGACTAGATACTTCTGAGGGGATGGGCCTTAATTTCTCCATGCTTCAGTTTTCCATCTGTAATATGGGGGATAATCTTTCCTTCCTCTCTTTGTTTAGACTGTGAACGCTTCAGGACCGGGACTCTCTCTTATTATGTCCATGTACAGCGCCTAGCACAACGGGGCCCTGATCTCAGCTGGGGCCTCTGGATGTGACTTAATACAAGTGACTATGGAGATGCTGGTCGTGGCTCCGTGGTTAAGGCTGAGTTGGGTTTTGCACTCAAAGCCGAGATTCAGACTCCTTGATTTGCAGGAAGAATACACTGAATTTGCCCCAAGAGCAGGACAGCACGTACCCTTTTAAGGGTTTACTGGAGCTCACGCTGGGTCTCTCCAAAGAAGCAAATGGAAGCTAACACCCTCCTTAAACAGGCAGCATCAGCCCCGCAAGTAAAAACTAGGGTTGCCAAATGATTAAAAACATTAATCGCTATTAATTGGACTATTGAAAAAAATAATCACGATTAATTGCACTGTTAAACAATAATAGTGTAACCCTTCTGCCCCTCTGAGTTGGCAGCAACAAGGGCCGGGTTCAGTATCTGGGGGTTCCGTTTCAATAACGCAATGCAAAACCGGCTCGAGCCCCCACCCAGTGACCTGGGACAAGTACATACCACCCCCCCCGGGCGCCTCTATAAGGCAATACTTCCCGTCTCGCAAGCATGGAGTCTGAGTGTAGCAAAATCCTTTTAATAAAGGAGGGAAACAATGCGGCATTGTGTTGGGGAAACACCACAAACAGGATTCATAACACAAACCATGAGCAAAAACCCAACCCCAAGTAAGTTTGGCAGTGTCCTTTTCCCCTCAGGGTCTTAAGTGCACCCACCCAAAAGATCACCCCAAAGACCCCAAAGTTTCTTGAGTCCAGCAACCCAAAAGTCATCCAAAAGTCCAGCAACCCAAAAGTCTCTGTCCCTGGTCAGTGCAGCCCCAGAGTTCAGAAGTTTATCTGCAGAGTTTTACTCCCCTCTCCAGCCTGGGTGGAAATAAGGGGTGGGGGAAGGGGGCACACAGGGTGTTAAGAGGCACCTTACGTGGTCTGAGGCCGGCTGCCCCGCCTCTCCGTGCGGTTCTGCTGCAGCCTTCACCACGAACTGCTCCGCTCTACCAGCCGCTCTGCTCCGCTCATCCAGCCATCCCGTGAGCTGCTCCAGCCGTCCCCGCAAACTACTCAGCTCCACTCTGCTCATTGTTCCATGGGCTGCTCCAACCGTCCCACAAACTGCTTCGCTCTGCCAGCTGCTCCGCTCCTCCAGCCGTCCCGTGAGCTGCTCCAGCCATTCTCGCTCTGCTCAGCTCCACTCTGCTCATTGTTCCATGGGCTGCTCCAACTGTCCCACAAACTGCTCCGCTCCGCCAGCTGCTCCGCTCCACCAGCCATCCCATGAGTCGCTCCAGCTGTCCCCGCAAACTGCTCAGCTCCGCTCGCTGTTCCATGGGCTGCTCCAACTGTCCCACAAACTGTCAGCCGCTTAGCAATATATCATCAGGCTCCCCCACTAGTTAACACAGCACTCAGTGATCTCAGCTCAGTAATTATAGCTCATTAGTAATTTCAGCCTGTAGTAGGGGAGCCCCAGTGCTGGTGCACCCTTGGCCCAAAGTGAATTCAGCACAGCAGCCTGTAACTAGATTCTTAAGGGAATCAAAATTAGCTCTGCTATTCAACAGGAGAGTACCTTCCCCTAACCTCTCTTAATTCACGGGGTTTTGGAACCCATGTCCCTTGTCTAGCGAGTGCTACTAAGTTGACGGTGAGTCCCTCTGTCATAAAACAGTTCCACTGGCTTTGATTCACATAATCAGGGTAACACCACTTTATTCTTTCTGCTCCAATAACAGAGAAACTGAGGATCCCACAGCAGCCAAAATGACCATTTGGGCAGCTGTGGGCTCATGCTAGGCGGGGTGGGTGTGCCTATGCAAACAAGACTAGCCCCTGAAGTTCTTTTCCACACTTGCCACAATTCACCACCAGATGTCAGGGTAGAGCTGATCCTGACTCTGCTTACATCAGAATACCATTTATTTAAATATTTTTGGATGTTTTCTACATTTTCAAGTATATTGAATTCAATTACAACACAGAATACAAAGTCTGCAGTGCTCACTTTATATTTATTTTCTATTACAAATATTTGCACTGTAAAAAACAAAAGAAATAGTATTTTTCAATTCACTTAATACAAGTACTGTAGTGCAATCTCTTTATCATGAAAGTTGAACTTACAAATGTAGAATTATGTACAAAAATAATTGCATTCAAAAATAAAACAATGTGAAACTTTAGAGCCTACAAGTCCACTCAGTCCTACTTTTTGTTCAGCCAATCACTCAGACAAACAAGTTTGGTTACAATTTGCAGGAGACAATGCTGCCTACTTCTTGTTTGCAATGTCATCTGAAAGTGAGAACTTGTATTCGCATGGCACTGTTGTAGGCGCTGTCGCAAGATATTTATGTGCCAGATGCGATAAAGATTCATATATACCTTCATGCTTCAACACGATTACAGAGGACATGCGTCCATGCTGATGACGGGGTCTGCTCGATAATGATCCAAAGCAGTGCAGACTGATGCATGTTCATTTTCATCATCTGAGTCAAATGTCACCAGCAGAAAGTTGATTTTTCTTTTTTAGTGTTTCCAGTTCTGTAGTTTCCGCATCTGAGTGTTGCTCTTTTAAGACTTCTGAAAGCATGCTCCACATTTCATCCCTCTCAGATTTTGGACGGCACTTCAGATTCTTAAACAAGGGTCGAGTGCTGTAGCTATTTTTAGAAATCTCCAATTGGTATCTTCTTTGCATTTTGTCAAATCTGCTGTGAAAGTGTTCTTAAAATGAACATGTACTGGATCATCATCCGAAACTGCTATAACATGAAATATATGGCAGAATGCAGGTAAAACAGAAGAGGACACATACAATTCTCCCCCCAGGAATTCAGTCACAAATTTAATTAACACTTTTTTTTTTAACCATCATCATCAGCGTGGAAGCATGTCTTCTGGAATGGTGGCCTGAAGGGGCATACAAATGTTTAGCATATCTGGCGCATAAATACCTTGCAATGCCAGCTACAAAAGTGCCATGCGAATGCCTGTTCTCACTTTCAGGTGACATTGTAAATAAGAAGCAGGCCGCAGTATCTCCCATAAATGTAAACACATTTATTTATCTTAGCAATTGGCTGAAGAAAAAGTAGGACTGAGTGGACTTGTAGGCTCTAAAGTTTTACATTGTTTTGTCTTTGAGTGCAGTTATGTAACAAAAGAAAAATCTATATTTGTAAGTTATACTTTCATGATAAAGAGATTGCACTATGGTACTTGTATGAGGTGACTTGAAAAATACCATTTCTTTTATCATTTTTACAGTGAAAATATTTGTAATAAAAATAATATAAAGTGATTACTGTACACTGTACTCTGTGTGTAACAGAAATCTATATGTTTGAAAATGTAGAAACACAGCCAAAAATATTTAATACATTTCAACTGGTATTCTATCGTTTAACAGTGCGATTAATGGCAATTAACGTTTTTAATAGCAATAAATGTTTTTGTGTTGATTGCGTGAGTTAACTGTTATTAATTGACAGCCCTAGTAAAACCCTCCCAAGCCCCAACAGTGGAGGGCACAGAGACAAGGCTGCATGAGATGGCTTCGGCATTCCTAGAAGGGCAGCTCAGACCCGAGGGAGCCCGAAGGTGGAGAGAAGATCCCCCCGCCCGCCCCATATAGAAGGCCGGCGAGCCGGGAGAGAGCCCCAGCCATGTCTCCACCCAGAAGGGCCTGAGGATGGAGCTGAGAAAGGGCCTAGACCAAAGGGATGCACCGGGCCGAGGAGGAGTCTGCTGGCCAGCGCAAGCCCCAGTTCCGACTCCAGTTTGAATGAGGGTCACCAGGGGGTGCCCACTCTTTACAGCCTGGTTCACTCCTGGGCAGTGTGTTAACCCCCAGCCAGCGGAGGACTCCTTAACGCCCAGAGTACAGGAAAGGGAAATACCACTGGAGCTCAGACAGGACCAGGCTCTGGAGGGAGCCAGAGGCTGTGAGAGCGTAGGACCAGCAGGCTGGAGAGCAGCCAGCCTGGGAGGGTTGGAGGGCCTGAGAACTGCACAGAGACATGCTTGTTTCTGGCAGGGGGCCAGGAGTAGCCCCAAACAGGAAGACCGGGGCTGCAGAAGGGAGGATAGTGTGGCGTGATTACCCTGGGACTCTGTTACCTTCATGCCCCTGGAATGGACCGTAGGAGCTGGGTTGGGAACGGTTGTTTGGATCTTTGTGTTGTAACTTAAAGCAATCATGCTGAGGGTAATTGCACCACTTGTTTCCAGCAGCCTTAGCAAAGAAATCCTGTGTTTTTTCCTGGGCATCTGTGAGTGTGTATGGAACCCCATGAAGGGCCATGGACTCCAGACCCTAGTGTTTGCAGTGCCTATAGTGCCTGCCCCTGAGATTGGGATCCACAGTGTGCTCTACCAGCCATCTCAGGGGCCTGACTGGTGCATCACAGCACTCAAAGCGACACCCTGCAAGCCTGTCAGTGAGGTAAGCAAACACTGCGTGCTGTGACAGGAAGACAATGGTGGAGCCGTTGCCAATGAGCCATGCACTCTGAGCTCAGATGCCCGTCCCTTCCAACCCTGATATTCTATGATAACATCCATCCCACAGCAGGGGTAGAACTCAGAAACTCTTGCACCAGGAACACAGGACACTAATGCTTACACTGAAGGGGAGAATTATTAGCCATATGACTCCGCCTACTCAGAAATAAAAAGCTTGAAAGTCTGGGAATGTTCCCCCCACCCTGCAAGCACAGCTTAGTTTCAGCTGAAATTTTCTGACCAGCTTGTCTATGACACAAAGTTGGGCACTACTGATTCTAATTCTGTCCAGCAGAGGGAGATGGGCGAGCAGTATGCCCGACTCAACCTACCACACCTCCATTTTCTCCAAGCCAGTGAGCTATTTCCTTTCTCATAAAATTTTTGGCTTAAAGCTTTCTCTTTATTTTGAGTGTAGGCTGAAATCTCTATAGTGTGTTATGCTATTCGGCATTAGGAGGAGACAACACAAATCTCAATTATATTCTCATTCTCTGCAGTGGTTCAACACAGCTGCTATGCTGGGGCAGTGAAGCGTCAACAAATGTTTCCTTAATGGCTTCTTAAATAAAAAGTGCCAACATCTGGAACAAATTACGATTGGCTGATATAGTGTAAAATGGGTGATTTACTGCTGGATTTGAATACTCCCTGTGTTTAGTTAACTGCAAGGGTTTAAATGAAGAGAAATTGAGAAACGTTAGCCGTGTTTATAAAACTGCACCAAACAATATATTTAACAAACTCTGCTCGTGTGTGTAAGCAATACTGAAGGGCATTCCATCTTCTGGGCATCCCATTACCTGGGGAAGGGAAGAGACGCTGGAAAAAAGAACCTCTAAAGGGACACTGGCTCGTCATGTTCTCCCTGGCCTTGCACCCTGGCTGCTTTGCGCCATTCCATAAAGGTAGCATACGAGGAGCACCCCAGAGTAGGGGGACTTTGAGTTGGCTGAGAGCTGCCATGGCAGCTTCTCTGGCAATCTCCCCTCTGGCTACTGGAATTGGGAGTGTAGCCATGAGAAGCGGGGCACGGCGGGGTCTACTCTTGCCTATGTCTTGCCAGTCCCTGGCTGCCATATTGGCCTCTTGGGCTGATGGCACTTGGCATAACTTCTAATTGCTTTAAATATAGCTGGGGTGTGGGCCCTCTCAGAGCAGCCTGAGGCCTGCGAGGGGAGCCCAGAGGCCAAGTCTGCAGCCTCCCTCCTGAGCTGTGCCCTCCCCCAGCCTGATACTCATCTCATTTGCGTTGGGGGAACACCAAGAGAACTACGTTGACTTGAGTGGAGGCCTGTGTAAAATCAGGAGGCGAGGAGACGCTGGCTCTCAGAGGATCTGGGCCAGGGAATGAAAAACGGGAGACGAGGGAGGAGGTTGCTATTCAGATGTGGTTGCCACTTACACCTAGTTTTCACCCATTTGGCCCATGTCTTAGCGTCGGAGTCATATGCCCTTACTCAGCTCGCCAAGTAACCCCTCTGACGTCAATGATGCTACTCCTGAAGTACGGCTCTACTCAGCATGAGTAAGGCTATTAGAAAGCGGCCCTAAATGAGTACCTAGGGTGCAAGACAGTGGAGACTCAGGCCCTTCTATCTCTGAAATAGGACTAGTAATGGGAGGAGAAAAGCAGGGGAACACAGGAGCACAGTATAGGGGACACGTGGAAGCGGAGGAGCTCCATCGTGCTGCATGGCAGGTCTGCGCTAGGGAGCAGAGCACAGTGGGAGATGGGACAGGAGAAGTCAGAGCAGCTCCTTAAATGTACCCTCATGTCTCCTTTTCCTTAAACTCGCTAACTCATTCTCCTAAGCTTTGTATAACTTCCTCCAGCGCGAGCGAAAGCGCTAGGCTGTTTTTTGTTTCAGGGTTAACACTGCCTCCTCTGGCCATGGCTTGAAAAGTTACAGGCAGCTCCAGCTGCAGCCTGTGAATCTGCAGTCACAGAAATCACCCCTCATTGCAGAGTTGTTCAGTGGATCCTGAGCTTTAGAGACATGGTTTCCAGCTACCAGGGTTATGAAGAACACCTTCAAATGTCCCCGATGTTGTCATGGCTGCCGCAGGCTGCAGCAGACCTGAAACAATAGCATTGAGAGAAAACACTTGAAGGGGAGGCCTCTCAGAAGCCCAGCTGTGAACATTTAAAAGTAATGTTGTTAGCTATTGAAATGATGATCACTTTAGCAGAAACATGCAGCTAATGGACTCAGGCGGGGATCTGAACTGCAGTAAATGGTGCTGGGAAAAGAGAAGGGTGGGTTGGCTGGTTGCTAGGATCTTCAAGCTCACCTTCAAGGTTTTTGAGTAAGACATTTCCTCTTAGAAATGTGAAGATAAGCTCAGTGTGTCTCAAACTGGGGGGTCCTGACCCAAAAGGGGGTCACAAGACTATTGTAGGGCAGGGTGGGTTGAGAGCAGCCTCTGCTGGCAAGGTGCTCAGCTCTGAAGGCAGTGCCACTGCCAGCAGCAGCGCAGAAGTAAGGGCAGCATGGTATGGGAGGCGGTGGGTCATCACAGCTTGAAATATTTTCAAAGGGGGTCCCAGCAAAAAACAGTTTGAGAACCTCTGAGCTACACTGGAAACAAAGCCATATCTAGCTACGCTCCCCGTGAAGCTCTACTCAGTTCCGCCAATGTACCACAGCATGGATCTGGATAGGCACAGCTTACCCCCACACCGAGCCGCTGAGCACAGGCTGCCAGTCATGCTAAGCTGTAGGGTGACCAGGTGTCTGTTTTTTGATCTGGACACCCGGTCAGAATGAGCTCCTGGCAGCTCCGGTCAGCACCGCTGACTGGGCCATTGACTGTCCAGTTGGCGGAGCCGCATAGGAGCCGGAGTGGGGACATGCCGCTGCTTCCGGGAGCTGCTTGAGGTAAGCGCAGCCTGGAGCCTGCACCTCTGGCCCCCTCCTGGGTCCCAACCCCCTGCCCCAGCCCTGATCTCCCTCCCACCCTCCGAACCCCTTGGTCCCAGCCTGGACCCCCCTCCTGCACCCCAAACCCCTCATCCCCAGCCCCACCCCAGAGCCTGCACCCCCATCCGGAGCCCTCACCCCCTGTGCATCCCAACCCACTGCCTCAGCCTAGAGTCCTCTCCTGCACTCTGAATGCATTTCTGACCCCACCCCGGAGCCCACACCGCAGCCCCCTGAGCCAGCCCGGTGAAAATAAGCGAGTGAGTGAGGGTGGGGAGAGCGAGCGACAGAGGGAGGGGGAAGGAGTGAGGGGGGGTGGGGCTTCAGATAAGGGGCGGGGCATGGCCAGGGCCTTGGAGGAGGGGCAGGGCAGGGGGCGGTTTTGTGTGAGTAGAAAGTTAGCAACCCTACTAAACTGTGGGAAGTCTGAGGCCATACAAGGCATGCACCTTTTCGGCTTGTGATCCAAGGCATGACCGGAAGCTTGGGTCCAAATCCAGACCTGGTGTAAGCTGGGTGCCCCTGTACTCTTTGGAACTGGACCCATTCCTGGCCTGGGGAAGTCGGCCCTAGGGTCACAGAGCTGACAGGCTGATGCACTAGCAGCACAGATAACTCAATTTAGCTTAGTTTTGACTGACTGTGAGAGCCGAGACATAGAACGGCAATTGTTTGAGCTATTTCTGACTCACACAGTCCTGCCAATTGCCCCGACATCGCGGGAAGAAATGTGTCTGGGCTGACAAGCTGGGTAGACAGCGCTTCACTCGGGTTCAGTTTGAAACAGCTGCGGCGCGCTGCAAACAGAGCCTGCTAGCGCATGGAAAGGAAAGTGCCTTCCGTGATGGGACACCATAAAACAGCAAGGGCCTGTTTCCGTAAGGCGCTGAGCTTTCTCCGCTCCCACTGCACTCAAGGGGTGCCCAGCACCTGGCAGGATTGGGCCCTCCGTCTAGAAACAGCTGATAGAAGTACTTATGCTTTCTTTATGCAAGCTTCATCGTCTCCATTTGCTCTTAGGCAGACAGTTTTCTGTGAGTGTATGCTCCAGTGGTTGAGTGGAGAGGGTTCCCTGGAGGGTCATTAAAAACAGATTTCAGCCTTTTGCGGAAGACAAATTGTGCCTTGTGATGGAAATTGCTCTAGGGAGGGTGTTTGCTAGAGTGGGATTATTGTTTTCTTTTAAAGGCAGCAAACACTTGTGCCTTAGGTAATAACTGGAGATATACCAATCTCCTAGAACTGGAAGGGACCTTGAAAGGTCATTGAGTCCAGCCCCCTGCCTTCATTAGCAGGACTGGTTTTTTGCTCCAGATCCTGAGGTGGCCTCCTCAAGGATTGAACTTACAACCCTGGGTTTAGCAGGCCAATGCTCAAACCACTGAGCTATCCCTCTCCCCTTCCCTTGCTTCTGATAAGCTTTGTAAATACTCTTCATGCCCAGCTGGCTTAAGTCTGTAACCACCAGCTGCCTCCTGAAGAAAGCAGACACCTCATGGGACGCTTTGGGATAGAACCTAGATAGAGGCATGGCTTTTCTGTGCTCCTTCCTGTAGGGAACAAGGGGCCAGATTCTGACCTACAGCTAGAGACAGTGTCAGCTCCTGCCTTCAGTTACCTCATGTAGCTACCTTCCATTGGGAATCAGACGCATTGACCTTCCATTAGCATAATATCTCAGCACCCTACATGACTCATTGGATTTATCCTCTCCACCTCCTTGTGAGTACTATTATCCCCATTTTGCAGCTGGGAAAACTGAGGCACAGCGTGCCTAAGTGATTTAGTCACGGCCACACCAGAAGTCTGTGGCGGAGTGGAGCACTGACCTTGGATTTCCTGGTCCCATGCCAGTGCCTACCCCCCGGGCCGGCCTTTTCCTGATTGTCATTCACACCCACGTAGAGTGAGTGCCAAGTGCATGTAAAACATCACCACTGCTATAAGCAGAGAGTTCTGGGTTTGCCACACACTGCACAGGTGTTAAATGGTCACCCATGATGCAAGGGATTAGAGACTCAACCCATGTGGTCTCAGTTACACCATGATAAATCCAGGGGAGGGGCCATATTCTGATCTCAGTTATACCTGGGTAAATCTAGAGCAGCCCTATTGCCATCAATTCTCCATAGCATATGGTCTTGGTTCCTGAGCGACAGCAAGCATAACCCTACCAGTCCGCCAGGAGTTGGCGACTGATACCAGTATGACCAAGCTGTGCTGGGCCCAGGCAAACCTCCATGTCCATTCAGGGATGCCCATTGTAAGCCACGCAGAATAACTTGCAACCAGTTTGGCCCTTGGGAAATGGAGGTTCACAATAGTTCAGGCTAGAGGGCAGTGTAGAATGCTCACAGTTGCTTGGGCTGTAATGGATGCAGCTGAGGCCTGTGATGCCGTAGAGGGCAGAGATCAGTTGTACTGTGTACGACTTTGTTCTTCCTTTCCCGTAAATTGTTTAAATGATTTTAACACTGTTTAGATTTGTGTTACTGCTCCAGGCTAATTTTTAAGCCCAGATTGTTTTGCGGGGATGGTAGCAGAGGAACGCCAGTTCAGAAACCGTGAATAGTGTCACTTCAGGAGTCACGGGGGCGTTTAAAAGAAGGAGTTGGAGAGAGTTGGGAATGATCCTGGCTACCCTCTGGCAACACCACAAATGGGAAATTGTGTAACCCAGCCTGGCATTGGTGACCTACAAGAAAAGAATGAGAGGTTGACACAGGCAGCCCTAGAGCTGTCTCTAGGGTGCTGAAAATATCATCTGGTATGTGGCACAAACTGTATCAGGTGCTGCCTTGCTGACCCAGTACCTCAGGCTGAAGCATCATGGAAGTGTGACCTAGTGCTTGGCACTCCATCTGGGGAGTCAGGAAACCTGGGTTCTGCTGCTGGATAACCTTGGTCAAGTCAATTCACCTCTCTAGACCTCAATTTCTTCCTCTCTAGGATAACGCTTTGAGAAAAGTGTTGCATAAGAGCTAGGTATTCTTCTTCAATTTCCATAGAGAAAAACTTACAAGTAACCCTCTTCCCTGGACACACTGATGTGTAAATTTTCTTTGTGCAGATAGAAAAACTGAACTGACTCATCCTGGCCACCCTCTGGAACCCAAGGATCAGCCTCTAAAGATCTCCAGTGGTTTCTTCATCCTAGATATTAAAGGTTTCCAGTGAGGGACACTATTCCCCAGACTAGAGGATCCCAGTGCTAGGAAGTTCCTTCTGATACCCAGCTTGTGTCGGGGCGCACTCATCACTGGTGAGTGCCTCCTGTCAGCTGGATGCGAACCTGCACTCTCTCTACTCACGGTGCCTCCCGACGGCTATTGCCCTTGTGAGGCGGGTCATCGGTGGCTCAGGCCTCTGGCTGAGTCACACATGGTCTAAACACATGAAGGAACCCCTTCCGGGGTAGAAAGGTCCAACAGGGCCTGTCCCTGTGCCCCTGTTACCATCTACAGCCCTGCCTCTGGCTCGGAGCCAAGCTCACCCACTACTCCGGGTCCCTACAAATAGCAGCCATGTGCTGCTTCCTGAAATTGCTGCTGCTGTTCCCTGGGCTACTTCCCATGTAGCCCCTTCCGCTTCACCATTCCCTTGGGGCTGAAGATTGCAATTTTCCTCCTTCCTCACCCTTCTGGTCCCAGTCAGCAACTGACCTGCTCAGGCCTCCCAGCTCCTTTTAACTGGGCCTGTTGCACTCTGATTGGCTGCTTCCTTGCAGCCCTTCTAGGCAGGCTGGGAGGACCCACCTTTGCTGCTCCTTTTCTGTGGTGGGGTGTGGTAGGACTGCGAGGCCTCCAGCAGGGGGCCTCAAAAAGCCTGGCACACCTCATCGCACAGCTCAAATTCACCTATCAGTTTCATTCATCCTATGTCTCCTAGTAACAAGAGTCACTCTAAGAGTACGTCTACACAGCAGCTGGGATATGGGATTCCCAGCTTGGGTAGATGTACACACGCTCACTCTTTGTCAGACGCAGGTGGGTATTCATGCACGAAAGCTTATGCTCCAATACATCTGTTAGTCTATAAAGTGCCACAGGACTCTTTGTTGCTATTGACTAAAGGGTCTATGCAGAGACACCAGACTCTCCCTCACTCAATCTGCAGATGTTCCTTACTCCTAATGTATTGCAGGCCCAGATTGTTTCTGATCTGTGTAATATTGATCTACAGGACAACAGTTATACTCTTGGTCACTTTAAAGAATGAGAGAAGTCGGAGTCAGAAAAAAAAAATCTTCTCCACTCCCCGGTGCCATACATTGTTCAAAAGGGGAAGAGAGGGACGTAGCTCCAGGACTTTGACTGATGTTAACAGGAATAGCTGGGCAACAAGGTAACAAGCTTTCTAATAAAGCCAATTGCAAGGTCATGTATCTAGGACCAAAGAGTGTCAGTCCCGCTGACAGGATGGGGACTGTATCCTGGGAAGCAGTGACTCTGCAAAGGACTCTGAGGGGTCGTGGGACATAAAGATCCTGAACACAAGCTCCCAGTGCAGTGTTCTGGTGTAAGAGCCAGTGCAACCCTGGGCCGTATAAACAGAGGCATAGAGAGCAGGGGCTGGGGTTGCCTCTCTGTACTGCATTGGTGAGCCCAACACTGGAATTCTGGTCCAGTTCTAGTGTCTACACTTCAAAAGGGGTCCGAGGACATTGAAAAATTGAGGCGGGGTCAGAAAAGAGCCACAAGAACGATCTGAGGTCTGGAAAACCTACCTTAAGACTCAAATTCAATGTATTTAGCTTATCAAAGGGAAGGCTAAGATTATGGCTTACAAGTCCTCACACAGGGAGAAAATATCTGATACCAGGGATTTTTTAATTCTAGCAGACAAAGGCACACAATCCACTGGCTAGAGTTTGAAACTAGACACATTCAAACTGGAAATAAGGTGCAATTTTTTTGAGCAGGGAGGTTAGTTAACCATTGCAACCACTTAGCCAGGAATACAACAAGCTCTCCAGTCACTTCATGTCTTTGACTGGCTGTCTTCCTCTGAGACATGCTGTCGCTCAACCAGGAGTTACAGGCTTGATGCAGGAATCACTGGGTGAGGTTCTATGGCCTAGGTTATGCAGAAAGTCAGACTAGATGACCATAATGGTCCCTTCTGGCCTTAAAATCTATGGAGGAAAAAAATCCAGCAAGTTACAGGGGCTGCAAACCAGCCTGCCTTGTTTTAAAGCTGTAGGGGTTAATATACACTAGGGTGGCTTGCAGAAGGCTTCTCAGCTACATGAGCTTTGTATGGCTATGCTGATGATTCCCAGATATAGCAGTCGCATCGGTGCAGCTGTTTAGATTGCATAGATATGTACCATCTTCAACCTCCAATAGTTTGCTTTAATGATGACAACATGGATTTGTTTGCTTTACACAGTGTTTGTCATAGGATGAAACATAATTACCAAATTTATACCATAGGCTCCTCTGTATATACCAGCAGGCCAAGGGGTTAGAAGAGCAAAGGCTTCCTGGGTGTGTAGTAGGCATAAAGGAAAGTTGCCAGATAAACAGGACATAATTTCTGTCAAGAACCTATCAACAGATTCCCACTACACATGTTGGGACTGGGCAGCGCCAATGAGAAATTCACCGGTGTTGGCATGCTGGGTGCATGCACTGTAATATTTTCAGAGCAATGCTGGCAGAATGGCATTTCAGAGTCTAAATAATATCAATCAGAGAGGGGCCTGACCCAGAAAGTTTGGATTCTGGTCAAGTTCTGAGCTATCCCAAAGCTCAGGGGTTTTGGTTTAGACTCATCTCTGAAGCCCTTTACAGAATGTATGCATAGGGGTCATTTACTCACCAGGGAAATGCAGCTACCTCTGGGATCAAAGATAGGACGGTCCAATGCCTGCGGGTGCTAGCTTGCGACTTGGAGACATCAGTGTAACTCCTTGCTCTGCTACAGGCTTCTTGCATGACCTTGGGCAAGTCACTTTATTATTCGTCTTATCATAACACGAGGAGCCCCAGTCATGGGCCAGGACCCCATTGTGCTAGGTGCTGCACAGCCACAGAACAAATACAGTCCCTGCCTCGAAGAACGTACAATCTAAGTATAAAACAAGAGATAACAGATGGGAGTCCAAGGGAACAATGAGGCAATAAGATACTTAGTCTTTCTGCCTCTCAGTTGCCTATAATAGCACTTCCCTACCTCCTGGGGTGGTGGCAAAGATTGGAAGTACACCTCCACCCCGCTATAACGCGGTCCTCGGGAGACAAAAAATCTCACCGCTTTATAGGTGAGACTGCATTATATTGAACTTGCTTTGCCCCCCCTGTTCCTTGTTCCCAGACCGCCCCCTCCAGAGACCCCTGTTCCTAATCACCCCCCGGACCCCACCCCCCACCCAACCCCCCTGCTCCCTGTCCCCTGACAGCTTCGACCCCTATCCACTCACCTGCGGTGGGAAGTGGAGCGACGCGGCCCCAGCCCACTCCCCTTTCCTTGCCCCGGCCCCAGCCGTGTCGCTGCGAGGGGTGGGGTTGGGGGAAAGATCCTGCACTCACTGGCGGCGGGAAGCGGAGCGCCGTGGCTGGGAGCTGGCGGACTGGAGCGGGCTGGGGCCGGGCTGCTCCGCTTCCCACCGCCAATGAGTGCGGGGAGGTTGGCGAAAGGACGCCCTCCGCACTCACCGGCAGTGGGAAGCGGAGCACCGTGGCTGGGAGCTGGCGGAGTGGAGTGGACTGGGGCCGGGCTGCTCCCCTTCTGCCGCTGTCGGTGAGTGCGAGGGGGGATCCCTTCCCTCAAGCCCCCTCCCCCAGCAACACAGCCACCCTGGGACTGCGGGGGCCCCAGAATTGCCCCCCCACAGCTCCTGCCTCCTAGACCCCGGGGGGGGGGGAAGCCCCTGACTGCCCCCAAGACTCTCTGCCCCTTATCCAACCCCACGGCCCCGGCCTGGCCCTTAACACGCTGCTCAGAGCAGCATGTCCGAGCTTTACGGCGTTGTATGCGAACCCGCATTATATCAGGTCACCTTATATCGGGGTAGAGGTGTATCTAAGAGAGCCAGCAATATTACACAATAGTGAAGAAGAGACAGAGGAGCAATCACATGCCCTGAGATCTTTTAATAACCTTAAGTGGTCAAGGATTTGTTTAAAAGTCTGATCCAAAAATACCACCTCTCCGGGACTGAAGCCACTATCTTTTTTGGACTCTGCTGTTGAGTTATTTTGATGTCAGGTGCTTGAATCCTGCAGTGGTATTTTTGCAGATGTGTCCAATTAATTTCAATCTAGGAGTGCAATACAGGGAGTGTCTGTGCCAAAGGATATGAGGGGCAGAGATGGAGAGGCCATCCTGGGAATGCCGTAGAAACAAGCAAGCTTGGGGTGAAAGCTCAGGCTGATTAATTTAAATAGTAACAACAAAACTATATTAACAAAGACAAAACCCAAGATGGAGATAATTTTGGATCATATCCAGTGTGAATGTCCTTTCAGCTGAGCAGGGTGCAAATGTCACCTGCTTACAGATTTGTGACGCATTCTATATTTTGTAGGGCTGTCAAAGAATTAAAAAAAAATTGTGATTAATCACATGATAAAAAAAGGTAATCGTGATTAATTGTGCTGTAATAGAATAATAGAATACTATTTATTTAAATATTTTGGATGTTTTCTACATTTTCAAATATATTGATTTCAGTTACAACACAGAATACAAAGTCTACAGTGCTCACTTTATATTTATTTTTATTACAAATATTTGCATTGTAAAAAACAAAAGAAATAGTATTTTTCAATCCACTTAATACAAGTACTGTAGTGCAATCTGTTTATCACGAAAGTTGAACTTACAAATGTAGAATTATGTACAAAAAAACTGCATTAAAAATAAAACAATGTAAAACTTTAGAGTCTACAAGTCCACTAAGTCCTACTTCTTGTTCAGCCAATCACTCAGACAAACAAATTTGGTTACATTTGCAGAAGATAATGCTGCCCTCTTCTTGTTTACAATGTCACCTGAAAGTGAGAATAGGTATTTGCATGGCACTATTGTAGCCTGCACTGCAAGATACTTACATGTCAGATGTGCTAAAGATTCATATGTCCCTTCATGCTTTAACCATCATTCCAGAGGACATGCATCCATGCTGATGAAGGTTCTGCTCGATAACCATTCAAAGCAGTGCGGACCGATGCATGTTCATTTTCATCATCT
Source organism: Mauremys mutica (assembly GCF_020497125.1). Lineage (NCBI taxonomy): Eukaryota > Metazoa > Chordata > Testudines > Geoemydidae > Mauremys > Mauremys mutica. The sequence goes on along the minus strand of NC_059073.1, from coordinate 12,159,119 downwards.
GAGTCAGATGCCACTAGCAGAAGGTTGATTTTCATTTTTGGTGGTTCGGATTCTGTAATTTCTGCATCTGAGTGTTGCTCTTTTAAGACTTCTGAAAGCATGCTCCACACTTCATCCCTCTCAGATTTTGGATGGCACTTCAGATTTTTAAATCTTGGATCGAGTGCTGTTGCTATTTTTAGAAATCTCACATTGGTACCTTCTTTGCATTTTGTCAAATCTGCTGTGAAAGTGTTCTTAAAACAAACGTGCTGGATCATCATCTGAGACTGCTATAACATGAAATATATGGCAGAATGCAGGTAAAACAGAACAGGAGACATACAATTCTCCCCCCCAGGAGTTCAGTCACAAATTTAATTAACACTTTTTTTTAAAGGGGTATCAGCAGCATGGAAGTATGTCCTCTAGAATGGTGGCTGAAGCACAAAGGGACATATGAATGTTTAGCATATCTGGCACGTAAATACCTTGCAATGCCAGCTACAAAAGTGCTATGCGAACACCTGTTCTCACTTTCAGGTGACATTGTAAATAAGCAGGCAGCAGTATCTCCTGTAAATGTAAACAAACTTGTTTGTCCGAGCGATTGACTGAACAAGAAGTAGGACAGAGTGGACTTGCAGGCTCTAAAGCAGTGGTTCTCAAATTGTGGGTCGGGACTCCAAAGTGGGTCCCAAACCCATTTTAATGGGATTGCCAGGGCAGGCGTTAGACTTGCTGGGGCCTGGGGATTTGGCTTTGGGCCTCCCTGCGTGGGGTGGCAGGACTGGGGCAGGCTCAGGCTTTGGTCCCCCATCCTGGGGTCGTGTAGTAATTTTTGTTGTCAGAAGGGGGGTCACGGTGCAACGAAGTTTGAGAACCGCTGCTCTCAAGTTTTACATTGTTTTGTTTTTGAGTGCAGTTATGTAACTCAAAAATCTACCTTTGTAAGTTGCACTTTCACGATAAAGAGGTTGCACGGCAGTACTTGTAGGAGGGGAATTGAAAAATACTATTTCTTTTGTTCATCATTTTTCCAGTGCAAATATTTGTAATAAAAAATAATAATATAAAGTGAGCACGGTACACTTTGTATTCTATGTTATAGAAATCAATATATTTGAAAATGTAGAAAAAAATCCAAAAATATTTAATAAATATCAATGGGTATTCTAGTGTTTAACAATGCGATTAATCGCGATTACTTTTTTCTAGTTAATCACGTGAGTTAATCGACAGCCTTACTATTTCTATAGTGCTGTATAAATGTCAGTCGTTACTCTACACATTCCCATCCATGATCCATAGGAGGACTTAACTCTTCTTTATCGTGTTCCCCCTCCCCTCCACCACACAGACGCAGATACGTTCAGTTCTTGGTTACAGTCACTATTGTCTTTCAAGGATCAGCTTTAAGCCGGATCCCCACAAACCTCTATTGAAACAATTCACCCTTTGTATCTTTTTTTTTTGGTTTCTATCGAAGGTTCTTAAAAGATGATTGCAAATTGCACCGGCAAATTGCTCTGGGGTGACCCAGTTCAAGGCAACAGGATAATAGTCTTTTGGGGCCAGAACGCACCAAACTAAGGAAAAGCTGGAGGTTGTAGCAGGCACACTGAGATCTCTCATGGCAACTCCAAGTCAGACGTGTGTTAGCCTTGGTGGATGGTGCTTTTGGGGGCAGCAGGTAGAGACACTGGATTCTTCATTCAATTTGGATTGAAACAGAAGAATATAATGAAGAGTCTGATGTGGAAAATGTTTCCCTCACTTGGTCCCTTTGTTTCATCTCTCCTTGATGTCTTAAATGTGTTACATTTTCTGCTGGGCTGTCGCCAGGCTGGTCTTAGATTGTCAAGACAATGAAGAAAGCAGGAGACCAGAACAGGCTGCTAGTTGTTTAATTTCCTGCTATTAATGGAGCGTAACCTAAACATCAATGGCAAATATTTACCTTCGCATTCCTCTGGTCCAGTGTTTTGATGGGTGATAGACAGCACTCTGCCCTTCTCATTCTTGGTGCTTATTAAGGCAAATCCAAAAGGAGCAATGGAGACCGAGAGAAGGATGCTTATCTTTTGTTTGCAACAGCCTGAGTCTGTATCAGCCTGAGTCAGTCGAAGTCACTGTCAGATTAACCCTGGATTTTTCTTGGGCATGCTCTGGGCCTGATTTCATCTGTGCGCTTTGCTTCTTGCAGAGGGTGGCCCTCAGGTCTGTGCTGAGCGGCACATTCCATCCATGGCCATAGTAAGTGAGAATGAGGACTGTGCCAGCAAGAAAAGGCTAAGGGAGAGGAAGACACTCGGGCCCGGCTTCAGGGCAGCACTTAAGCACATGCTTAAAGTTAAGTAAAACCCCGTGGGACTTAAGTTAAGCACATATGTAAGTGCTGTCTTGAAGAGGGCTGTTTTCCTGAATCAAAACCTAGATCAGTGGTGGGCAGCCCACAGGCTGCATGCGGCCCACCAGGGTAATCTGATTGCGGGCTGCGAGACATTTTGCTGACATTGACCGTTTGCAGGCACGGCCCCACGTAGCTCCCAGTGGGCACGGTTCACCATTCCTGGTTAATAAACAGCAGGATTAAAGCAAACATAAAAATGTACAACATAAGAAAGCATAAGAAAGTACAGCGCACAGTCAACCTGTGGAACTCATTGTCAAGGGTTGTTGTGAAGGCCAAAAGTATAAAAAGGTTCCAAAAAGAATTAGGTAAGTTCATGGAGGACAGGTCCATCAATGGCCATTAGCCAGGATGGGCAGGGACACAACCCCATGCTGGGGATGTCCCTACATTTCTGACTGCTAGAAGATGGGACTGGACATTACGGGGAGGATCACTCAAGAACGTGCCCTCTTCTGTTCACTCCCTCTGAAGCATCTGGTACTAGCACTGCCAGGAGGCAGGATACTGGGCTAAATGGAGCATTGGTCTGACCCTGTATGGCCGTTCTTATGATCTATTACTACTCAGCAGCTATGGGAGCTCTCCTTTGGTTCTTGTGGTAAAGAGCTGCAGTATTACCAACTGGTTAAAAGATAGGAAACAAAGGGTAGGAATAAATGGCCAGTTTTCAGCATAGAGAGAGGTAAACAGTGGTGTCCCCCAAGGATCTGTACTGAGCTCAGTGAGGCTTGGTGGCTAGAGTCAATAAGGCTCCCCTGGTTCACCAGGCAGCAAGGCCTAGTGGCCAGAGTCAATAGAGTTGCCCTGCTGGATGGCCTAGCAGCCAGTGGGTGATGGCCTGAGTAGGGGAACCTAGGCCCTCCCTGCTCCACCGAGGCCCTGTCAGTGGCAAGTACATTCACCACTGAGTCAGCAGGGGTCTGTCGACAACACGCTGACTACCGTCAGGACAGCAGCTAGTCCCCCACAGGCTACTTCCTACCGTGATCTCCATGGCAGCGGTGAGTCTTCTGGATACCTCGGCTGGTGCAGCTCATGGTAGCTCAGACCCCCCTGGGACATCTGCAGGTAGCTGGGCATCTGCCTGGGCTTCAGCGCTTCTGGCTTCCGTGGCCTGGGGCTTTGGCTGTGCCCAAGCTGGCACCAGCAACATGCATCCTTCCTCTCTGGCAGACCACCCAGACTGAACTGGGCTGCTCCCATTTATACAAGTACTGTATTTGGTGCATGCTCAGTAGGACATGGGAGCGTGGCTTCCTCAGCCCACAATGAGGAGTTAACCCTTTCCCTTCCAGTGTGGGGTGAGTGCACCCCACCACAGGATCATAGTGGGTCAAAGCTAAATATAAATGAACAGTGTAATACTGTTGCCAAAAAAAAAAAAAGCAAACATTTTGGGATGAATTAGCAGGAGTGTAGTAAGACATAAGAAGTAATTCTTCTGCTGTACTCCTAACTGATTAGGCCTCAGCTGCAGTATTGTGTCCAGTTTTGGGTGCCACATTTCAGGAAAGATGTGGACATATTAGCGAAAGTCCAGAGGAAAGCAACAGTAATGATGAAAGTTCTAGAAAACATGACCTATGAGGGAAGATTGAAAAAATTGGGTTTGTTTAGTCTGGAGAAGAGAAGACCGAGAGGGGACATGATAACAGGTTTCAAGTACATAAAATTTGTTACAAGGAGGAGGGAGAAAAATTGTTCTCCTTAACCTCTGTGGATAGGACAAGAAGCAATGGGCTTAAATTGCAGCAAGGGAGATTTAGGTTGGACATTAGAAAAAATTCCTAGCATTGGAATAAATTGCCTAGGGATGTTGTAGGATCTCCGTCATTGGAAATTTTTAAGGACAGGTGACAAACACCTGACAGGGATGGTCTAGATAATACTTAGTCCTACCATAAGTGCAGGGGATTGGACTAGATCAATGGTTTTCAAACCTTTTTTTTCTGGGGACCCAGTTGAAGAAAATTGTTGATGCTCACGACCCAACGGAGCTGGGGATGAGGGGTTTGGGGTGTGGGAGGGGCTCAGGGCTGGGATAGAGGGTTGGGGAGTGGGGGTGAGGGCAGCGGGGTGGGGCTGGGAATAAGGGGTTCAGAGTGTGGTCTGGGGCAGGGGATTGAGGTGTGGATTTACCTCCGGTGGCTCCCGGTCAGCAGTGCAGCCGGGGGGAAGGTAATAAAAGGTAATAATTGGAGATATACCAATCTCCTAGAACTGGAAGGGACCTCAAAAGGTCATAGAGTCCAGCCCCCTGCCTTCACTAGCAGGACCAATTTTTGCCCCAGCTCCCTAAGTGGCATCCTCAAGGATTGAACTCACAACCCTGGGTTTAGCTGGCCAATGCTCAAACCACTGAGCTATCCCTCCCCCCCAGGCTTCCCATCTGTCCTGGCACCGTGGACCACACTGCGCCTGAAGTGGCCAACAGCAGGTCCGGCTCCTAGGAAAAGGTGTGCAAGTGGCTCCGCATGGCTCTCGCCAGCAGGCACCGCCGCCCCCCCAGCTCCCATTGGCTGGAGCCGGTGCTCGGGGCGGGGGCAGCATGCAGAGCCCCATGGCCCCTCTGCCTAGAAGCCGGAACCGCTGTTGGCCGCTTCCAGGGCACAGCATGATGTCAGAACAGGGAGGCACTAGACTGCCTCAACTGGGCAGCACTGCTGATGGGACTTTTAACGTCCCAGTCAGCGGTGCTGACTAGAGCGACCCAGTGCCTGACATGACGCAACCCAGTACTGGGTTGTGACCCGAACTTTGAAAAACGCTGGACTAGATGACCTCTCGAAGTCCCTTCCAGTCCTACGATTCTATCATTCTATGATTCTATAATATATAAATGATGTTACTAATAATATATTATTGCGTGCTCCAATATAGAAGGTATGGGTGAATATCCCCAAGTCCCATTAAAGTCCATCACCTCTGAAAATCAGGCCCAGATCTGCCTTTATGTGCTAATGGGACTTATGTGCATAAACTCTCCACATCTGGGGGGTGGCAGAAGCCAAGAAATAAACAGGACGGAAGAAATATCCATTGACTGTGTGGAATGGATCGTTGTTCCATTTCCTTTTTGAATGAACAGGATTTAAATGCACACATGGAGGGGGGAGTATAGCTTGTTAAATGTCCAAAAGGAAGTTGGTAAGTTGGGGGAACTGATGTTTGGAGTCAAGGGTTCTCATGTTGGGCATACATCTGGCATCCAATTGAAGCATGTTTACCCTGTCTGTTGGCGTGTGTTTGCAATCAAGTTAAACGCTGGTCATTACTAAACGCTGTAGCTCCCCAAACTGAAACATGTCTCTATAAAGAAAAATGTGGAGCCCTGGTCCATGACTAGTGCTCCCAAACTCTACAGCAATGCCACTTTGAACTAGCCAACATCCTTCATGAAATAAAAGTGGCCCACACAGGCATGGTAGTAAAAGAAGCTTTATTTCCTGGCCTGCATCACCTGACATATGTCGAGGTTACAGAAGGTTATACGCCTCTGCCACATGACAGAAGTCAGCACCCACTGACTCCAGTGGCTACTGTTATGCTTAATACAGAGCTTCTTGCAATACAAATTGTTTACATCAGATATAAATACATATGACATGTTGCAGATATTCTCTTTGTTAGCCATCAACAACCAGTGGAGGAGGAGATTCCACCGACAGTACTTGTCTTTCAGAGATTCTAGATACATTCAAAGAAACCCCAGGAACCAAATCAAAATGGACACCACGGCGTCACTGAAATGTATGGCCTTTTCACCGAGCTCTTTCGGTTGAGCTTTTAATGACCTTTGGAGAATGTCTTCTGACTCTTTGCTGCGTCTTCTGCTTTAAATTCCAGGCTTGATTATGTGGAATTTCCAGACATCCCTATTATTATTTGTACTTTGGGGCTAAGATCCTGACCCTGCAAGCTGTCCATGTGCATAGCTCCCATTGACTTCACCAGAAGAATCGCGTGCAGAAGGCTTTAAGGAGCCAGCCCTACAGTTTCAAACATAGATGTCTGCAAAATATGTGCACCGTGAGGAATGTTGGAAGACACCAAACCATGAAGAAGGAAATAAAGTCCAGGCCAGCCTGACAGAAGAAATACACACATACTGCATCTACAAAAGAGGAGTTTAACCTCAGTCCAGGCCAGTGCATGCCCGGGTACTGGTTTGTGTGTGAAATCTGAATGTGCACAATTACCCACTTTTCACGTGCATGCTTTCCTCAGGCACAATGACCTGTTTGCATTGCGGGCATCATGTTCAGGCAGAGGATTAGATGCCAAAGAGCTAGATCTTGCTCGGTGTTGTGCAGGTGCATTGTGGGAAGGGAGTGGGTGTGGGCAGCCATTCATCCCTAGTGCAGTAGTGTTACAGTTGGGGGAGGAGAGCCACTGAATGCTCAAGAGACTTTTAAGAGTGGGGCCTGGCAGGTGGTTATCCACTGCCCAATGGGGTGGGATCTGCTAGTTTGGGGGTATGGTTAGATTTCCCCATGCAGTCTGTAGGTTGCAGTGTGTGTTAGCAAGGGGTGCTGCATTGCTCCTTTTCGCAGGAGCGGCAGTGTGCCCAGCACTGCACCCACCCTGCCCTGCGCCAGCAGGAGTGCTCTGGGAACAGTTGCACGGACAGCACCCGGGACTGCCAAACGTCACGCCGCGAGTGGGGCATGCACTCATCTGGCAGCTGGCGCACACCTTCATGCATCCCGGTGGAGAGCTCCGGCATTCAGTCCCCCGGCAGTAAGTTGCAGTTCCTCTCGGCAGCTATAGGGGTTGCTGTAGTGCAGGTTTCTTGCCATGCTGGCAGCAGACCCATACCCAGGCCCCCGGGAGGAAGTGGTGGTGGCAGCTGGGCCAGGGGAGGAGTGTGTATGTGTGTTTGTGTGTGTGTGCGGCGGGGGGGGGGGGGAAGCGCACAATGACGGACGGGGCTGGAGAGGGCAGAATGGGGGGAGGCTAATGGGGTGATGAGAAGACTAAGAGACACTGCAACAGGTTCCCTCCAACAGTCTCCCCAGGCTCCAAACCCCTATTGCCCAGTCCCCCTTATTCCCCAACAGCCCCAATGATAGACTGACACGGGCCCTCCCCCACCCCCATTGTCCCCCAATAGCCCCAACCCCAGGTTGCTACAGGCACCCTGTTCCCCACCCCTCCAAGCTCCATCGCCCATTGCTTAACAATCTCTCTTCCAGACTCTTCCCCACTGCAGCCCCTTGACCCCCCAAGGCCCCTGACTCCTTCCCGTACCTTGGCCTTTGCTAAATCTTGCCAACCTCCCCTTGCTCCTAGGCCTGCCAAGAATAGGCTCCTACCTCCCACCCCACCCCCCTGGCCTACTGCCACTTGTTGGAGGTGGGGAAGCACCTCAAGGGGGAAATTCCTGACTTCTCCCCACAAGCAAGAAATGGGACACATAAAGCTGCACAAACTCCACTGCCCCATCCCTTCGCTTGGCTCCCTGTAGCAAGAGCAGGATTTGTAAATTCTGGCGTGCAGCTCTCCTTTGCTGGCTCTGGCGCAGAGTTTGCTAGTGGAAATTCCAGTGGGTTCCATTAGAATCCTTTAACTAGTCTCAATTGGTTTCTACTGGTTTAAATTGGAGGACCAGCAGCCCCAGTAACCAACAGACCAATAGATCCATCGCTCTGTTCCTCAAACCTAGTTAGCCAGGTGGAACCCGTTGAAAATATTTCAAGTGGCATTTCCACTAGGAGAATAATCACAGCAATGGTCGTTTTCATTCATGCTGTGGGTCTCGCTGTTTCTCTGGGTTGCTTTTTCATGCTTATGCTTTTTTAATGGTGCAGTATAGAATGCAAATGGTACAGCCGCCAGCCAGCACCGTAACACTGAAATTGGGACTTTCATTTGCGCCGATGTTGTGAGTCAAACACTGCGATGGGATTTTTACAAAGGGTTGACTCGTTTTATGACCCTGCACGATGAAAAAGGCAATTCATGCTCCACGAAGGGTGTAAACCTACCTGCCTGCTTTGGGGTGTAAACTGATTGCTGCAGGGGATCAGGAGTGAATTTGTCCCTTCCCAGGAACAACATGATGGAATTTGAAAGAGGTGAAGTTCATCCCTGCGCGGAGGGCCCTCAACATAATTTAAATCCTAAACATAGGTCTTAAATCATGCTAGGGCTCTGCCCTGGGATGGAATTCAACCTAGATGCTTTATGGGGCTGTGGGGTTAGTTGTGGTGTTTGTTGTTGTTGTTGTTGCTTTTCTCTGAAGCCTTAGAGGAAAGGCAGATACAGACTAGTTGGACCAATGGTAGGATCTGGTATAGCTAACCCTAATTTAATGCCGCATCATAAAATAAACTCAAACGAGGCTGACACATCTTCGGATTTCAGTTCTGCTTTTCATCACCACTGAGTTGCTGGAAGAGGGAGCAAATGTGGGAAAGAGAGTTTCCAAGAAACCACATATGTTTGGACAGCTTCTTTCCATGCCTGTCTGAAACATAAGGAAACTGGTGATCCAACTGAATAATATGAACCAAGCAATACAAATCCTTGCATGTATATATATTCTATAAAGTCATACCAATCCTCTCCTTATGGCTGAAATATTAAGGGTGTGTGTATTGAGGGGAGGTGGGGAGGGAGATATTGTTTTGCATTAGAGTGCCTTCCCTGAGGAAATTCAGATGTGTTTGAGAAACATCTGAAGAGCTGCTAGTGACAAGTGGGTTAGATTTATTTTGTCCCGCTTCAGTTCAGTCACCTGAAACGGACAACTCTGCTTGGTGTCTTAAATCTTTGCTGTCTCTAGTAACGTGGAAAGCTCAGCAGCAGCTGCGTTACTCAACAACAATATTCCTTTCCCAAGGCGGGGAGGCTTTCACAGACAAGAAGAGTGTTTATGGCCTTCTAAGTCCTCCTGCAGTTCGGTAGCTTACTGTCACGTTGCAGTGTGAAACAGTGAAAGAAAACCACAACAGTAACGGGTTTGCTGCTTGTAAAACATATATATTAAAAGGCAAACAGATCATTCCTGTTGTGAACTGTAATTAACGGACTTTCTTTGGTATTGGTACTAAAGGCACAGAGAGTTCCTTTTTCCAAAAAGACCATAATGTTCTCGAGGGATAAATTCTAACACAGTCGCTCCAAAACTCATATTAGAAACCAAGAGGCCAAGGACAAAAGTACCAGACAGCTCAGCAATATTCCACACTGGCTTACTGTAGTGTGTCCCTCTAGGAGCTGCTTATATCTGTGTATTGTTTGTTGAAGGTAAGCTCAAAGGGCTGCCTATTGTGTTTGAGAAGGCAATGATTGCATTTGTACCTGAGCCCTTGGAGCTCTTGTTCATACTGATGATGTCCCCGCTTGTCTGCTCAGGGTCCGACTTCCTGAAGATATTTTTCATGGTTGACTGGAAGTTGTTGGTGACAAAGCAGTAGACGATGGGGTCCATGCAGCTGTTGAGGCTACTCAGAGTCACGGTCACATGGTAGACAATTAAGCTGATTTCATGGGGAATGTCTGGGTTGATGGAAATGGCCACCTGGCGCACGTGGAAAGGTGTAAAGCAGATCATGAAGATGATGAGGACAGTGGTGAGGAGCTGAACGGCCCTCATTCGCCTCTCACGGCTCTGGTGCATGAGGCTGGGCTTGGACAGCGCACACATGATCCTAGTGGTGAAGAAGGTGATGATGATGAGCGGGAAGAAATACTCGCAGACCATCAGGGCAAAGATCTTGGCGAGGCAGCAGGGTGCGAAGGTTATCGCCATGGTCAGGATGGAGAAAGTGACCACAGTTGCAAAGACCCAGATGAAGACACAGATCCCCTTGGCACAGCTGGGGTTCCTCCACTTACGTGAGGCTTCCACCTGCACAATAGCCAGGTACCGGTCAATGCAGATGCACGTCAAGAAGAGAATGCTGCAGTACATGTTGACGAAGTAGCCGAAGATGTGAACAAAGGAACATTTTAGGCAGTCCCTTGCGGTGTAGTACATGATGATTCGGGTGGGCAAGGAGAAGCCCACCAGTAGATCAGTAACGATCAGATTGATGGTGTAGATGACAGAGGTGGTTTTCGTCTTGGTGCGGAAGCAGAACACGTAGAGAGCTAAGCTGTTCAGCACAACGCCCACCAGGAAAATGATGCCATTGACCGCCATCAGTGCTATCCACAAGCTGTAATAGTCTTGGTAAAGTTCTTGGTCCAAATGGATGAACTTGTGGAATAAGTTGTCCTCATCTGAGTTGTTAGAGTTGGGCGCCTTCGTGGAGTTGAGAGGGTTAAGGGCCGGTACTCGGGAGGAGGAGGCAGCGTGCATACTCAGGGCTCTGGGGACCTGAAAGAAGGAAGCAACAGCAAAGAGACATTTACAGTCATGTTCAGGGGTTCACAGCACAGAACACTGCAGCCTCGTTTTGAGGTGTTTTGAAGGCATTTACCCAGGGTTGTGGTGGAGTCTCTCCATCACTGGCAATTTTAAAATCGAGATGGGGTGTGTTGCTAAAAGATCTGCTCTAGGTATTATTTGGGGGAAGTTCCATGTCCTGTGTTACACAGGAGGTCAGACTAGATGATCACAATGGTCCCTTCTGGCTTGGGAATCGATGGAGAATGATAGCTCCCCAGTGGCCTACAACCAGACCATTTCAGTCTGCGATCACATCACATCTCACAAGCTAAGCAGAGTCATGCTGGTGCCCTGAACAGCTTACACTCCATATTTTAAATATGGCCAAACATGATGGGATAACCAACATCAAGGAGGACCAGAGGTACAGTGTCATAGGTCTCACCCCCACTTGGAGCTGTTGGGTTCTAATATGGGGACCTGCACTGGTTTCCCTCTAAACTAAAATCCTAGTTTAGATCTAGTAAAAGCTGCCACCACCCAATCAGGTACGTGGATTGGGACACAGTCCTTCCCCAAAATCCTTGGGGATCCCAAGAGCTCCAAATCCATGGAGTTCTTACACCCAGGAGAAATAAACCATTCCCCCTGCTTCCTCCCCCCTCCCTTTTCCTAGGAGAGATACCGGGATCCAACTACAGAGGGATACCTCCCCCTCCCCTTCCCTGAGAATCCACTCAAGGAAAGACCAACCAAGTCCTTAATAGAAAAGAATTTATTAAAGAATAAAAAAGAAAGTCACTGTCTCTGTAACCAAGATAGAACAATACAGGGTCTAAACTTATCAATCTCTGGAGAGAATCCCCCCCTCCTTTCTTTCTCAGTAAAAGCAAAGTAACAGCAAACTGAAATAAAGAATTTCCTTCAGCAACACACAATTGCAAATGTAGAAATCAAATTATAGACTAATCTGCCTTTCTAATTAATACTCACTATTGAATAGTAGGAACTACTCCAGGAGAACTTGGAGACATGACTGGCCTCTCTTAGATCCAAAAAGAGAACTCTAACAAAGAACACAGACAAAGGCTTCCCTCCACAGAGATTTGAAATTATCTTGTCTCTGATTGGTCCTCTGGTCAGGTGGTCATCAGGTACTGCATGTTAACCCTTTACAGGTAAAAGAGACCTTAACCCTTAACTATCTGTTTATGACATACAGCAATAGGCAAAGCCAATGTAGGGTATACTTGGAGCTGCGGGGAGCGGTGAATTCCAGCTTGAGGAGACATACCTGGACTAGCTGTCCTTGAGCTGGCCGACCCAAATACATGCCCATCAGAGATCCTAGGCACTTACTCAGGGCAACTAGCCCCTCCTGCTGCTCCCACTGCCGGGGCTATGCTCTATTTTTAGTCCACTGACAGGATGAGAGCTAGTGCAGGTATGTCTCCTGGAGCTGGGAATCGCACCCCCAGCACCAAGTTCAGCCGTATCTTTAGGCCTGCACACATCTGTTCAGTTTTTCAAGTGGAGAAGATACCGATCTGTTGACTCACTTATTGCTGGGAGTGGATGAGAGGCATGACCTTTCAGCAGAGTTTCACAGGAATAGTGAGTAAGCACTGGGCAGACCAGAGCAGGGTGAGCTTGTTCCTTGCATACAGGTGGTATGATTGATGCCACTGGGCACAGAGATGAGCCAACCATTGTGGAAAAAATGGTCTCCATTCTCGTTTAAAAAATCTTAGCGGGCTGGGGAAGATCCTATTGCTCAGAAGCTTGGGACATGTAGAAATGCTATCTGAGCAAGACTTAGGCAGCTGGTGTGCTTAGAACACAGCCTGTCATGCTGAGCAGCAGTGTCTGCGTGTTTCCTTGTGTTCGTCTGTCTGTATCCACCTTGTGTCTCTTGTCTCATACTTAGATTGCATAAGCTCTTTGGAGCAGAGGCTTGTTGTTTGTTCTGTATTTCTTATAGAATAGCAGGGTTAGGAGGGACCTCAGGAGGTCATCTAGTCCAACCCCCTGCTCAAAGCAGGACCAATCCCCAACTAAATCCCCAGATGGCCCCCTGAAGGATTGAATTTACAACGCTGGATTTAGCAGGCCAATGTTCAAACCACTGAGCGATCCCCTTTGTCTGGTGCCTAGAACAATGGGGTCAATGACAGGGCACCGAGCACTATTCTTATACAAATCCATAAATAAATAATAATTAATAAATAAAGTGCCAGACAAGCACAGCAGGTGGGCCTTGGGGCAGTGTGGGAACACTAGGCACATCAGCAGTGGTCTGGGGTAAGCTTCTAGCCCTCAAGGTTGTGAAGAAAGATTGAAAACATGACGTGGGCATAACCAAGACAGCAACATCTGCCTGAGCGTGCAAAGAGCCTGAAACACTTGCTCTGAGAGGTGTAAACTGTCCCATGAATTTCAATGGGGTGTTAACTACACCTGGAAGTGACAGCAACAACTCCCTGAGCGTACAAATTGCCTACAGTGGTTACACGGAGAGGCGTGAACGATCCCATGGATATCAAGGGGCTGTTAACTACACCGGGAAGTAGCAGGGCCCCTGCCAACACTCCCCCAAGGGAGGATTGCGTGTGGCAGGAGGGGAAAGTGCAGGATGCCCAGCTCATCCAGCCAGGCAGAGACAGCTCAGCAGCCAGCATGTAAATACTGGGACCCTCCCCACTGCCCGGTGCAGTCTGAGTGTAAGAAAGGGCCTCAGATCACTACCCTGTCCCTGCCTCACTTCCTTCCTTCGCCACTCCAAATGGAGGGGTGAGGCCATGGAGAAGTGATGGTGCCACAGCTTGGGAGTGAGCCACTGGGGCCCTGTGTCTGCCTACCGCTCTGTGTCGTCTTGCGGGTGGGTCGTCTAGGGGTTGAGTGGGAGCAGAGAAGTGAGCTTTGGCGGTGATGCTGTATGGTGGAACTATCACCAAACTTGATTGCCCATTAAGAACACTTCACTCTCACCACAGGCCATAATTCCACCTAGATAAGTCTTCCTGTGAACACCTTAGCACGGATATGGTCAGTGACTGCCCCTGTGAGTCAGGAAGCCATGTAAGGGCATGTGACATGCTCCTGAGACCCTGGACTCCATCTTGTGCCAGTAATTTCCCACAAACTGTGCTGTGAGCTTTGTTTGGGACTGTACGTTTCCAGGCACGTGGCAAAGGGTATAAAAGACCCCTGAAATGACTCCATTTTGCCTCTTTCCTTTTCTGATTCTCTGGACTGTGGATTTACAACTAAAAGGAGCATATTGGACTATGGACTGAGGACCTTCCAATCTTTTGGAAGCTACCAGAGACTTTACAAGCCTGCAGTCCATACAGTCACTGCTACAAACCCGATCTAAGAGCATTGTCATTATTGTAGGCATATGATTCTATTAACCATAATAACTCTCTTCTTCTTTTCTTTATTAATAAACTGCTAGATTTTAGTTACTAAAGGATGGGCAGCAGCGTGGTTCTTGTATATTGACCTGGTTGCATGGGTGAGCTCTTGAGATCAGAAGAATCCTTTGTCTGATGAAATTGGATTTCAGTAACACTCATCAGAAAGTCCAGTGTCTGGGTGTAGCGATAAGGCCTGGAATGCCTAAGGAGGCTCCATTTTTGACTTCTTGTTAACCAGTGTGGTGAGACCGAAGTTTACTTTTATTACTGGCTTGGTACAATCTAATGATAGAATTAACCACCTGTTTGAGGTGTGCCTGCCCTATTTCTCAGCAGTTTGTCCTGAATCTGGTATTCTCAGCTGTGACCCACTGAGGCCCGGGGACGGATGGGCGCAGGGAGAAGTGCCCTGTTGAGTGTGCCTGAGGCCGAGCCTTGCTTTGAGTGTCTGCCGGCGCTCTGATCTGTGTCCGGGGTGGGCAGATCGAGGGTCTGGGTTCTTCAGCTACAGTCAGCTCATAAAAATAAGGAACAGCTTCATTTTACAGCCAAGACCCAGTAGGCTGTGTAGCAGCTTCTAGAGCTCTGTAGACATAGCAACATCAGCCTTGAGATTCCAAACCAAACTGAGTCCGACAGTTTAATTTTCAAATCATTCCCGGCTTACCCACTGTTTTAAACATATTGATATAAAAACTATATACACAGAAACTTGGCTGATTGAAATAAGTGGTTTGAAAAACATCTGGAATACCTCAAATCAGCCTCTTGGGACCCCGCCCTCCCTGAGCATCAGCCTGGATCAGCGGAGGATAATAATGAAAGCCCTGGGCCAAGCGAGCTTAAAGCACATGAGATCAAAGAATAAACTTAGTAATATGAGAAACTTAGATGTAAACATATTTTCCAGAATGAACAGAACACTAAATATCCTTGGGGATCCCATCAGAGAAGGGGAGACGTCCTGTGCAATCTGCAGAAACATTGGGAAGGTTTCTAGAAAGGCCAGTGCTCTTCTAAGTGAGTGCTGGAGCATTGGAAGAGATTCTCTACATGTGCTCAACCACTCGGCTGCTCATGAGAAATTCTTGGAAACAGAACGAGCGTCGCTTTGCCCGCAGGAAGCTCCTATTAATAGATAGCCCTGTAAAATGCAACCTAATGAGCAGAGCTGGTTGGAAATTCACCAGTGGAATGGGTTTCCATCTGGGAATGCCAATTAGCTGCAATGCTTTGCAGAAGTGGTTCTGGGGACCCCAGGCTTCTAGGTTCCCAGCTCTTTGGCAGCCTATCTGGGGGTCTAATGGAGAGCTCGGAACCTGGAAGTCCTGGGAGCACTGGCTCCCAAGCTCCCTGGATTGTGGTTCTGGGGCAGCATGGAATTCCAGGGCTTCTAGCGTCAGTCCATGAGGCAGATGGCCCCTGAACCGGAGATTTCAGGGTCCGTGGCTCTGGGGTAGCCCACGAAGGCATGGCCCTGGAGCTGGGGAGTCCAGGGGTCTCAAGGTTCACAGCTCTGGGGAAGTCAGGGAGAATTTCAAAATTGTTGGGTTTTGTTCCACAGCGCAGCAAAACCAAATCTGAAATATCAAAATGCTCCATGAAACAGACTGCCCTTTCTCTGCCCGGCCCCGATAAGGAGAGCTCAAAGCGTGCTGCTTTGTCTGACCTTCCCCCCCCACATAATTTCCTGCCACTGTGAAAATTTAAATAATTAAAAATCTAAAAAAAAATGCTTTAAAATGAACATCGATATTATCTATTGAAATGATAAAAAAATAGAAATCCAGTTCTGCCCTGCCTCGATATGAGAGTTTCTACCCGAGTCTGAAATACAGGATGATACAGTCTCTATTCTGCCTCTCAAACTCAAACTGAGGGTGGCAATGGCATTTTAATTTATATTAAAGTAAGGACAGAATTAAACATATGAGACCAAAGGCCTAATCCAAAGCCCACGAAAGTCAAAGAAACACTCCCGCTGGGGGTTGGATCAGACCCCAAGTAAGAGTCAGACACAATGCAAACAAGAGAATACAAATGAGGAACACCGACACAGTAATCCAAATCAGAGAAAGCAGAACGCCGGAGATAGACGCCTTCAGACAATCACGGCACCAAAGATATTTCATTGTAATTTACATTGGGCAGTGAGACAGCCAAATTTGAATTGTTAGCTGCCCTGGGTCATGTGATTCGATTTGCTCATCGTCTCTAGGCATCCAGTTTAGTTTTAAATGTCCCAAGTTCTGATCTTCCACTACTGCCCTGTGAGATTTTTCTTCAGCCTTACAGTCCAATGTTCACCCTACATTTTCCTTTGCTCCAGTTCAGTTCATTACTCTGAGTTAGCAACATGCCTCGTTATCACTATAATTGAGAGCGTCATAGGTCTGCATAGTGCTTTACAGACAAATGAAATGGACCTGCCCCGGCCTCGAGGAATATTGTTCAGATACCCTAGATACTTGAGGCAAATCATATGGCTTGTCCACCTAGCCCCAGTTTAAAGTGAAGCAAACTCTTGGCCTTTGCAGCCCTAGCATCCAAAAGGCGGCAGGTAACCCTTTGTCTGCCAAAGTGAACTTACAGTGTTGGTTTTTTGTAAGGGAGAGTCCAGCATGGTTGGTTTAGATCTGTTCACCCTGCCTCTGCTTGTCTCCATGGAAAAGGGAAGGATCTGTGTCAGGGAAAATTAGACACAGGATGGCCGGGAGATGGCTTCTATTTGGGGTCCCTTCGTGCCTGCCGTGGTACCAATGTCTCAGTAACAAAGGCAAAAGGGTTACGCCAAAGGTTTCCTCACTAGCAGGCAATGCAAAAGCCGCAGATTGGGCCCCGAGCGAAAGAGAGTTTGCTCCTTCTCCAGATCAGAATTGAAATGGTTACAGAAGATTTGTCATATAAGAGTGGACTTTTATTGTTGGGTCACTTTCCATTATTTTTCTACCCCCATTGCTTGGTAATATGCATTAGGAACTGGGGAGCTGGTAAGGCAAAAAACTAAAAACCCTCCACCCATTTTTAAAAATGAGGTGGCTCTGGACCAAAATCGCAGTTAATATTACTCAGTACTCTTCAGCTGTAGAGCTCCGAGGGCTTGACAAAAGGTATATTGTCCTCATCTGTAAAATGGGGATATCGAGGCACAGAGGGGCAAAGACCCAGGTTTCTGTAGGTGTTTAAGCACTGCGGCACTCAACTTAGTAATGCCTACCTGATTTAGGAGCCTAAGTCTAATTTTCCACAAGTGGCTTAGGCACACAAGAGCCTAAATCCCATTGGTTGCCAATGGGATTGTGGCTCCTAAGTGTCTATGTCCCTTTTGAAAATGGGACTTAAGCCCGTAACTCAGTTAGGCATTGCAATGCTGAGTGCAGCAATCCCCAAACACCTTTGGCAAGCTAGTCCAACGTGACTTGCTGAAGGGCAAAGAGAAAGTCAGCGGCAGAGTCAAGATTTTCCAGAGGTCTCCCAAGTCTCCTTATTCCAAATCTGGTGTGGAGGCGGGGCAGGGGTGAGCTGCTTCACTTCTCCCGCCTCCCAGGCTTGCGGCACCAATCAGCTTAGGCGCCGCAAGCCTGGGAGGCGGGAGAAGTGAAGCAGCGACGGCGTGCTCGTGCTTGTGCGCGGAGCAGGGGTGGGCTGGGGCGGGGGGGTGCCTCAAGGCGGAGGGTGGGGGTGGGGAGCTGCCACGGGAGGGGTGCCTCAGGGCGGAGGGGGGGAGCTGCCGCAAGGGGGAACCTCAGGGCGGAGGTGAGGAGCTGCCATGGGGGGGCACCTCAGGGCAGGGGCGCCGGGGGAGAGGGCGCAAGGTGGACGTTTCGCCTAGGGCGCGAAACATCCTTGCACCGGTCCTGTCTGTAGCAGGCAGCTAGGCAAGACGGGGATTGGGAAAAGGAGAAAAAAAAAGACTTAGGGCTGCTATTGTTTTCCTTATTCTGATCAAGCTCCTTGTTCAGCGTTAGAAGATCAACTCTCTTTGCAATTCTTTATCCTTGACCTATGCCCTGGGCTGATTCCAACAGGCTTTGTGCCAGGTAGGAAACGGTCAGATGCTTTGCTGGACCAGACCCTAAAGTCTCTTTCCCTGTTGTCTGCATGCTTGGCGCTACATTCGCTTATTTCTCCTGGGTAGCTCAGCCCTGGGACTGTCGTGCCGCTCCCAGCAGGGCAGAGTCGACCACCAGGTTTTCATTCACTGCATTTTTAGTTTTGCTTCTGCAGCAAACACCGACTTCAGCCTCAGCTTTAGGGACCTGATCCAATGCTTAGCAAAGACCAGAGAAGTCTTTTCACTGACTACCTTGGCCTTTGGATCAGGTCCTCTGATGCGAAGTGGGATGCAGAAGACAGGCAGCCAGGAGGAATGAACCAAACTCTGTTGTAGCAGCACCTGCCCTGTTAAAGGGTTATTTAGTGGCATATGCAGACAGGATCTCGGCATGGGGGCACAGAGAGAGGGAACGAGAGAGCCATATGCTGCGACAGCCAAGACTGAAAAGAACATTAACAAACAAGCCAGAGTGTAATTCAAATAAACAGTCAAAGTTAATGCTTTGGCTTTTTCCCGTCTCACAGTGCTGAATCCGAACAGCTGGGCGAATTCCCACCCCCCACCCACCTCCTGCCTTCGAACGTTACGCAGCTCTCTGGGAACGGCTTCAGCGTGTGTTTAGCTTTGCAGCCGCTCTGTGTTTAAATTTCCTCCAGTGATTTATCATCTTATTTATAAACAAAGGGTTAAACCCCGCTCTCTTTCGATTTAAAATGGTCAGCTCCACGTGCTGGCAAGTTCTTTCTCAACTATGGCTCAAACTGGCCAAATATGGTATTTTTTGTAGACAGAGCACAGAGGACAGCTTTTATGCCATGTGTATCTCAGTGAGCTTGGAGAGGATGGCTATGCTGCCGACTGCCAGCAGAATACCCTGGGTTCAGAACTGTTCAGAAGAAAGGAAACTAGCTAAACAAACCCGGGGGAAGCTCTCAGGCTTTGTGGAATGTGGTGGTTTCTCTAGGGGACAACTGACCCCTATCACTAAAAGAACCATCACTAAGTGGCACCCTCATTGGCATTCTTAGCAGACGCTAAGGTCTGGATGCACCAGAGCGGCCGAAGGTATTTAGGACCCTAAAGATGCACATAGACACAGTGAGATTTTTAAAAGTGCTTAACGCCTATTGAAACCAATTGGAGTTAGGCACCAAGATGCTTCTGAAAAGCTTGCTAGGCACCTAGCCGCATCTTTAGGTGCCTAGAATCGCTTTAAAAATCTGTCCCTGGCTGATCACAATCACCCCTAAAATGGCCCCCATCGTATCACAGTTGAGGCAGGTTGGCTGGGGCTGAATGAGGGAAAATTGCCTTTACCAGGCTTAGTGTCCATTCTGTGGTGGGAGAATTTCAATACTCAGGAACGGCAGTTCAGCACTTTTCACACTTGTTCACATGTATTACACTCTGTCATACAAAACGCTATGTTACACGAGCATCAGGCTTGTAGAACGAACCTCTGCAAAGTGAGGAAGCTGCAGGTAAGGTTATGCACACCGCATTAACTCTAGCCAGGTGTGTTCTTTCACCTAGAACGCTGGTTAAAAAAAAGCCATTTCAATTCTTTTTTAAAACTCAGACCCTGTCTACTACATCTGCAGAGAAGACAATTTTCAAGCCTTCATAACATAGTCAAATCAACTCCCTCTTTTTTGAACACTCCAATGACTTTCTTTTCTGTTAGGGCTATTTCCGTGCCAAATTCAGCTTTGCCCAGTTGCCAAGCTTCCCAAGTACGTTGGCATTTAGAGCTCTTCCAAAAAGTCACAAGGGTTTTATAAATGGGGAAGTATTTTGCTCAAACGTAAATAACCTTAAGGAAAAAAGCAAGGCCCTGAAAGTTTCGTTCTGATGGGTGAAAGGTTTGGAAGTTGGAAAGGAACTGAACAGGGGGTTGGAATGGAAGTACTCATGGACCTTGGGGAGGGATAGCTCAGTGGTTTGAGCATTGGCCTGCTAAACCCCGTTGAGGGGGCCATTTAGGGATCTGGGGTAAAAATCTGTCAGGAACAGTACTTGGTCCTGCTGTGAAGGCAGGGGACTGGACTCGATGACCTTTCAAGGTCCCTTCCAGCTCTATGAGCTAGGTATATCTCCATTAAAAAAAAAAGTCACTCTCTCTGCTGGCACACTGGGGTTTGAACTGCAGAGCTAAAAGCATGACCGGCTACAACTTGAACTAAAGAGCCAAACTTCTGTAGCTTGTGGCTTTAATGACTCATTGCCTCTGTGGATCAGCACAGCATTGCGCCTCCAACACACTCTGAGCGGTGGGTTACACATGCATGCAGGGGTAGACAGTCCCTGCTCCTCAGAGCTGGCAGTCCAGAGCTGGATCCTGTCATCTGACCCACAAGGATGCAGGATCCTTCATGGATCAGATTGCAGGAGCGTCCCATCAGAAAACTATACCTATGTTCCAGCAATTATATATCCTAACGTCCCATTAGTGTCATGCCGAAGACCTAAAGAGATTTTTGTCAATTAAAAGAAGGTGAATTCAATTTTTCAGAATTATTTTTTTAAAGTGTAATCAGGCCATCCAGTTGGGCAGAGCTGCATTCTTTCTCAAAGCAGGCTAGAAGCTGATGCTCTGGCGAAATATCAGCAATGCTAGACACTCTGGAGACTCTCTATTTAAAACCCAGAAAGAGCTGCACTCCTCCAGCTCTGTCATAGCTCAAGCATGGAAAATATGGAATGAAGCTTGTGAAAATACAAATCCGCATACTGGGAAATATTCATGGGCTTGTCTATCATTATGTCTATTTTGCAGTGGTGTAACTCCACTGACTTCAACAGAGGTACTCCTGATTTACACCAGTAGAAGTGAGGGAAGAAGACGACCTATATATATATATATAGAGAGAGAGAGAGAGAGAGAGAGAGCAATATGTCATTTCTCTGTCACTAAATATACACACACAATGGTCGGAGCTGTTATGAGTTTATTCTTATCATAAATCAGAAATGGTTACATTACACAGGTCGCCTATCTCAGTGCCAATAAAGCCTTCAAGCCACCACTGACTTGTGCATGCCACATTTTAGAGAAGAGTTACTCCTGAAATGTTTAGATTTTTCAGACATCTTATTGATGCCATGGTATTTTGTATGTCCCTCTTCCTGTAAAGCCTTAGGTTATGCGGTGCATTTTCGTATCTGTACAAATGATCTATTAAGCTAGCTCTCCCATTATGATTTTGAAGGTTCAATATCTCACAATCTGCCAGAGCTAGAAACAAAGGAAGACAGGCCTTTTTGTAACAGGTTCTTTATTGTTTTAGAAAAGGGGCTGCTTTCAGAAAGAAGCTCAGAGATTTTGAATGCTAATAGTACACCTGCTAGGGATGGATTAGTGAGCAGATTGGAGGGCGAGAAATATACCTCATGTCATGATGTCCATCGTCTCTCTCTCTATCTCTATTACATAGTAACTCCTTACAAGAGGCAAAAGACATCGGTGCAGTACCTTTTGGAAAGGTAAGGTTCTTTTATTTGAAAGACCTCTGAGCCATGAGCCATTTGTGTATTAAGGTGAAGTTCTTCTCTTTATTTTTCTCCAGCTGCTTGGCTGCTCTTACAGGCCTAAGCAGAATTGGCTGGGGATATGAATGGCAGAGCCTTTCAACAGGGAGTTACGTTTGGTCCCTTAACTTTCTCGCCCAGGGTTACGTGCCAAACAAAGGCAGATCTATGAGAATCACTCCATCAGCATGTCATCCAACATACGACTTCCCCACATGGGCTCCCTGTATTTTAGTCATTGCCAGTAGAGAGAAAAGTATTGGCTACTCCAGAGTTTGGTTCAAACGCTTAGTGAAAGTGCAGAGGGCACAGTGTACACTGCTTCTCCTGAATGCTCATCAAAATGTTTCATTCTTGTACAGCAGTTTCATCCCTTGATCTCCAAGTGTTTTGTGAGTACCCTTATCCTCTTTCTACTGACAGGGAAACTGAGGCACATCGCAGGTCAGTGGCACAGCTGGGAAGAAACTGCACATTTTATGACTCCCAATCAACTGTCCTTTCCATTGGACTGGACTGTCTTCCTATTTCTCTCTCTGTAGATCGATAATAAAGATTCCACAGGAAATAAACTTTTGCTTGGTTGAATTCCCAAGTGTTTGAGTCTCGACTCTTTTTAGTGAAATTTTCATCTCTTGTTTCATAGGATTTTAGCACTAGACACGTGCCAGGCTTGCTGCAGTTCCAACCAACTGTACGGGCTTTGCAAGTTTAATCTTCGCCGAGGAAAAGGTTTGAAATGAGCAACGGGTGGAGTATTTTACCCAGAATTTCCCACTAGTAGCAGCCATAGCAAAAGGGCATGTCACGTGACCATGCTAAAGTGTTTCTTCTAATAGTGACCTAGGCACTTTATGAAAAGAAGGAAAGCAACATTTTTCTGAAAGGTTCTGTCACTTTCTGCTGCGCCGTCAAGCTTAGGCCTGCATCATTCTCCAGCCCTCAGCAAGCCTAGCTTTCTGTGCCAGGTGTTAAGAGACAGTGCACAGAGCATCATGGCCTTCCTACTTTTTAATCCGTATAAGCCAACTTTAACGAGAATTCACGTTTAACAACAAAACACAGACCCAAAGCAGTGACAGATCTGTGATACCTTTCACACCAGCAATGCAAAGCCCTTTGTAAACCTTAAATAATTCTCACTGTGCGTTAGGTAAATGCCCTGTGAAGTAGATAAATCCGGTGATATTATTTTACAAACTCAGCTGCAGAGAAGTTCAGGGGATGTGCACAAGGCCACACAGAACAGTCAGGAACAGACTCTGGCCGGGACTCATTCCCCCTTCACGGGCAATCAGGGACTCAACTAAAACCAGAGAGTTACTCCAGTGGGAAAATCAAGACCAGGAGAGTTTATATACCCCACTGGTTAGTGTGCACTACAACTGTTCCTCTACTCCCAATCCATGGACGAGCTGAGTCTGCTACAGCTGCCTGCGATGGGACTCTCAAACTCACAGCACTCGATTGCTGAGTGACCAAGCAGAGTTGATTCACTTACTCCAAACCTTTTCTGAAACTACTTCAGGCATTCTACCTGGCTAATAACTGATCATTGTTCATCAGAGCAATAATTATTACGTGCTGCCTCAGAAGTGATAGGCTGACTTACCTCTGATCTGCTTTCCTCTTTTGCCCTTACAGGAGCCCTGGTTAAGAAAATTCCCTGGTGGAACTGAACATTATCCGGAAAGGAGGCATCGGTTATGAGGAGCAGAGCAACTGGAGTGACTACAGAAGATGAAGAAATGCCTAATCTCTCTCTCTCTCCCCCCACCCTCCCTAAATATAGCATTGAAACCAAGAGGAAAAAATATACTAAAAAAAAAATTCCACTTCTTGCCTTCAGCATTCAGAATTTCTTTGCAAGCATCTGGCTTCTTGCCCAAGTGTGCCTGAAATTTATGAAGTGTTAGAAATGTTGGAGAGGATTTAAGACCTTCCCTATGGTACTAATCCCTATGCATCTCTACTCAATAAATCTCTGCATCCATTGCCATGGGTAGCTTTCCTACCTGCATGGGGAGATGAGCGTCCCCTCCTGGGTACAAATCAGGAGACATATTTTTTGCTTCAGGGTGTAAGTCAAGTTTTAAATTGCCTTTGTCTAGTCTCATTGCTCTTACCAAGATCTCCAAGATCTTCCTCCTCCACTGGTGAATTCAGGGGACAGGTGAGAAGCTCTGTCACTCCTATAGACCATCTTTTTCACTTTCGTTAATATAGATACCATCTGACATACTGCTTTGTTCCTGCCAAGCTCTGATACAGAGCCTGGATCTCTACCATGGGCTGGGCATGGTAGGCGGAGGATATATTGGGGGAACAAAAAGGGATCAAGTTGCCTAGACAAGGACTACTGTGTCTTACAGATTTTGGGTGCTACCACATTGCAAACAATAAATAATTTTCAAACTAGTCTCTGGAATCTGCTGGCATTCTGAAGTGCCAGATGACTTGCTTGCCATGGCTTGGGAAGAAGAAACATAGGTAAATGCCTTCCTTTTTCAAAATCCTACTCATTTGAAGGATGGTATGGACAGAAGTTTAGACAGCAATCTGCCTAGTGGCAAGTAGCTCATAAGTTAGACCAGTAGACAGTCAGGACTCCTGGGTTCTGTTCCCATATGTATAAATTTAGACAAGCTACTTAACATCTCGGCACATCAGTTTACACTTCTGAATGATGAGTTTAATTACTGTTCATAAAGCGAGTTGAGATAGTCGAAAGAGAGGCACTCTATCAAATACTATGATTAGCATGATTGCAGACTCTTAGCTAGCCGGCTGCAAGCTTTTCAGATACCGAAAGGCGAGGGAGCAGATTGGCACCCATTGAAGACAGGCCACAAGGCGGTTAGACGTTTCACCACAGAATTAGTCCCAGTAGCAGTGGTTTGATAGCTGGATTATGATGATCTGTTCTGAGTATTGGTCAGACCTGGCTAACTAAACAAACCCGGCTAAATAAACAAACCGGGTTCTCAATGGATGGGGAAATAAATGCGAATGTCCAACTCCTCTTTGACACTGAATGCAGCAGATGAGAGGCTGCCGTTTCCACAGGGAGTTCACCAAACAAACCATCCAACACATTTTATTGATAATAGTAACTAAGAGCTTCTTCCTGAAACAGGGCCAATGCAAGACAAGCCTCCCAAGGCAATGGCTGCTATCATAAATATAAAGGGAAGGGTAACCACCTTCCTGTATACAGTACTATAAAATCCCTCCTGGCCAGAGGCACAAAATCCTCTTACCTGTAAAGGGTTAAGAAGCTCAAGTAACCTGGCTGGCACCTGACCAAAAGGACCAATAAGGGGACAAGATACTTTCAAATGGGGGTGGCGGGAGAGAAAGGCTTTGTTTTGTCTGTTCTGTGTGGCTTTTGCCTGAGACAGATCAAGGAAACAAGCAATCCAATTCCTAGAGAGTTAGTAAGTATTTAGCTAGGAAATGAGTTAGATTATCTTTTATTTTGGCTTGTGAATTTCTCTGTGCTGGGGGGAATGTGTATTCCTGTTTTTTCTTTTTGTAACTTTAAGGCTTTGACCCGAGGGAAACCCTCTGTGTTTTGAATCTGATTGCCTGTGAGATTATCTTCCATTCTACTCTTACAGAGGTACTCCTTTCACCATTTTTCTTTCTAATAAACTTCTGTTTTTTTAAGAATCTGATTGGGTTTTTTAGTATCCTAAAAACTCAAGGCTGGGCTGTGCTCATCTTGTTTATTCTCAAGCCTCCTCAGGAAAGGGGGGTGTAGGGGTTGGGGGAATATTTTGGGGAAATAGGACTCCAAGTGGTCCTTTCCCTGATTCTTTGTTTGAATCATTTGGTGGAGGCAGCGTTTACCTAATCCAAGGTACAAGGAAGAATTTGTGCCTTGGGAAGTTTTAACCTAAGCTGGTAGAAATAAGGTTAGGGGGGTCTTTCATGTGGGTCCCCACAGCTGTACCCTAAAGTTCAGAGAGGGGAGGGAACCCCGACAGCCGCGGAGCGTGTCTAGAGTCATTTCATGGACACTTCCACGGTAGCCCCTTTGACTGTAATACAGCCTCTGGGCAGGGCTAGGGAATGTTAATAAAGGCAGGAGCATCTACATGGCAGTGCATCTGCCCCCTCCCCCCCGCCCCATTCCCACCCATCCCCTGTGCACGTTGCTGTGGGGACACTAAGCTCAGGAGCATGGAACGTGTAGGGCACCGCTCAGACCCCCCCGCTACAGAACAGAATTTCACACGCCATCGGGGATTTCATCCACAGCTAAAGAGGCAGGAATCACCTCGGTCATGAAAATGAACACTAACGGTAAATGTAGTTCCAAATATGATTAATTACGAAGCCATTTTCGTCAATGGCTGCCGAATTTTGGTATAAACAGCTTAATGCAATGTTTGTACACCATGTGTAGACACACAATAAAACAAACGGGGGAAGGCTGGGATACAGCCAATCAGCATGTCACAGGATTGGTCAAGGGAGCTTGAGCGTTGGGTCTATAGGCCAGGCCCATAAATAGACCAATGGTAAACTCAGCGCATCAATGTCTCATTGGACAGTGGTTATTAGAGAAGGTTGACCCCATTTTCTGGAATGTTTTCATCCTTGGATCTTTCCCAGGGAGCCGCAAGCTGAACTTTGCGTGGTTCTGTGTTATTTTTCAATTGTCTATTTTTGGTTTTCCCCATAATCAGGAACAGGTTCTCTGCCCCTATTTCTGGAACATCCTCTCTGACCTCGGGAGCTTTCCAGTCCACTTAGCCGTCTCCTCCTGCGCTCCAGCCCAGCCTTCTTTCTGGACACCCACGTCACTGCGAAATCCCAGGGACTTTAAAAGCAAGCATTATTGCAAGGGCTCCATGAATCATCTCTTCCCAGCTAATCATTGGCCTGGTGCAGGAGCTTGCATCATGCTCTTCCGCCATCTTCTCTACCAAGGCTCCATCTTCTATGCTGATATGCAATGGAATGAAGAGTACAATAGAGAAGCGTTGAACCCATGGAAACAAAGCAAATACTTCATTCTCCTTTATACAGGCTGTGATGGGAACGTAATGGAAATCTTCCAGACATGCTCTTGCCCTAGAGAGTAAATCTCAAGTTAAACCTGCTGGGAGGAATTCTTTCCAAAGTCCTGATCAGGGACAAGGAGGGGATTTTCTCCCAAGGTGTTCTCTTGATATTCTATTGATATCGGTGTTCTGGTCACCTGCTCATTGACTGGGTGGCTCCCTGCTTTGTCCCTCTGCTGACTTTGCATGCCACACAGCCGCTGTACTCCCATCCCTAGCACATGGGGTAAAGAGAGCTTTCCCTGCGGTCACATACTCTCTCTCGTTGCTGAATTTAGAGCTGTATTCACAGTGGCAGCAGCTGGAACATTTCAAGTAGTCTGTGAGACTGTGCCGAGTATGATGCGTGGAGAGGCAGGTTTCCCATGGATGGCTGTAGGCCTAGCCAGATGCTGCAGTTAAGGTGGAGATGGCCTATCTGGTTTCTGAGCCAAATGCAGGCGCAGACACAGCTTTCATTGACTACCAGGAGGCATAGGCACAACTCAAGGGCAGGATCAGGGCCATTATATCTCTATTTTCAGTCATTTATAATTTTCTCAAAAAGCAAAAAAATCCCAAACTTGTGGGCTGGAATTTCTCATGCTTGCTCAGATGAATATGCGATGATGTCAAGTACTGTATAGCGTGTTCAAATGTTTTAGGTGGGAAAAGGTACTAGTTAAACCTAAAACAACATATCAGAGACAGTGGGGTATTCAGGATAGGGAACTGGACTGAGAGGCAGGAGACGTGGGGTCTAGAGTCACTTAGCTGTGTTGTGCCTCAGTTTACCCATCTGTAAAATAGGGATAATGCTGCTTATCCAAGTGCTATGAGACATCAGATGAGATGTGTCATTATCTTAATTATGCCCTCTCACTGGAAAAGCAGTATAAAATGAATGAACTTCTTTAACATTATATTCTATTAGTAGAATAGACCACACTATCACATAATGAAAGATTGTATTGTAGTTAGAGATGGCCCCTGACCCAATCCCTAGATCAAATCCCCATGAACTTTGCAGGAGGCTGGATCTGGATCGCAGGTTCCAAAATCCTGAATCTGACCATTTCCTGGACTTTTGACATAGTTAGATCTGGATTTCATGGGGTTTTTTTAGGGTCAAAGAAGGTGTTCCTCTTTCTGTCAGGCAGGGGAAGGAGTCCATATCCAGAGGTGCCTCAGCTCTGCTAAAGGGCTCTCAGGCAGTAGTAGAATCAGCCTTGTGGTTTAAACTGAAATGATCAGTGGGGTTTTTCTGGGAAGAATAATTGGTTGAAATCAAACAGTGGGAATGATACAGGTGTGTCTAGTAGCAGCTTCTCTGTTTGTTATGTGCAAACTGGTTCAGAAAAAAATGAGACTCCCCCTCCCCAATATATAGCAGTTCCTCAATCACCAGTCCTTAAAGACCATGCCCTTGATTTTCTTGGGCAGCCGGGGTGGTAGTGCCATGCAGTGAGTTTGGTACAGGACTGAGAATCTGGAGGATTGGCAATAGTTTCTGTTGTGAACCCTGACACTGATTTGCTGGAAGACTGGGGACGCGTCACGGTAATGCTGCTCCACCCTGACCATCCCCGTCTGTAACATGGGGCTAATGCTGTTTTCAGTTGTAGATCTCAAAGCACTTTGCAAAGGGAGGTAAACTGCAAAGTATTGTTCTTTGTCCAACTTCATCAAACAATAGGGGGAAAAAAACAGGGTCATTTTCGTCCATTGCCCACAACTTATAAGAACTTCCTTCCTCGTGAAACATGAAGGAGGAACCTGCAGCGATAATGGAAATATTTTGTCAAGTGTTTTGGCCCCATCGTGTTTACATCAGTGCTGACGAGGGGATATATTTATGTCCCCCCCACTCCAGCAGCAGCAGCAGCAGTGGCGGCGGAGAGGGGCTCTGTGATTGGAGAGCGAGCCTTGGACAGGAGTGTGGGAACATTTTCAAAAGGGCACTGAGCAAAACATTGGCTTCGGTTCTAATCGGAGGGACAGAGTGTAGTGGAGAAGGGGCGAGATTCCATCAGGTGGCAGCCTGCTGGACGATAGACCGTACCCTCTGTTCAACACCTAACTCATCCACCTGCAGCAAAGGGAGAGGGGACACGAGTCAAACTGATCATGGAGCACAGGATGCCCAGCTCTGAGAGAGCTGCTGGCTGTTATTTTGCTGTAATGGTTATCGGGGGGGGGGAGGGGGGCGCTGGGAGTCAGCAAACCTGGCTCCTCCTCCCAGCTCTGGCACGGGCCCTGTTCACGTTCTGGGTGAGGATTCTGAAGGGTTCTCGTTTTATTCAGGCTGGTTCTCCCAACCCCTCGTTTGGAGGCTCATGCTCCTTGGGAACTAGGCCCAGTTCTCTGAGGGGGAGACTGATGCAAGAGTGGAGAAGGGCCAGATTTACCCCTCCTGTCCCTGGCTGGTGCCAGGGGAGTTACGGCAGGGAGGACGTTAGCTGACAATGAGTGCAGCTTAGTGAAAGTGCTAAAATTCATCACTCAGGCAGACAGCTCTTGAATGCCATGGGGTTTTCATGGCCAGTGGAGTCCATCCAGGGGCAAATCCAGGTTTATAGGTGCAGGGAGGCTGGAAGGAAGAGTCTGCATGGGGCCTGATGTTTTGGGTCCCCTGAAGTATTGTTGAGCCCAACGTAGTTTCAATTCACCGCTGCCACTGCATGACAGGAAATCAAGCTCTGCTTCTCAACCTCCAGTGCTCAATTTTGAATGACAGCCCTAAACCTAACATGCCACAGGAAGTACAATGACTTGTATGGCAGCTGGTGGCCAGCTGTCAGAACAGACATAGAATCATAGAAGATTAGGGTTGGAAGGGACCTCAGAAGGTCCAACCCCCTGCTCAAAGCAGGACCAATTCCCAGACAGATTTTTACCCCAGTTCCCTAAATGGCCCCATCAAGGATTGAACTCACAACCCTAGGTTTAGCAGGCCAATGCTCAAACCATTGAGCTATCCCTCTCACTGACCCATCAGGCCTGGTGGCTCAGACAGTGGCAAGCCTTGCTCAGTCAAACTCTACCCTTCATTACACCTCCACCTCCCCCGTCCTCTGCATCTTGTTCTACAAGGTGAACTACGACAGTGCATCCTGCCAGGCAAGAGCTTGCTGTGCTGAGGTGGCCTCCACTGAGAGTGGCTCTTTGGTTACGTCACACACCCCTGTGTCAGGCTAGTGCTCATCTCTGCTTGGAGATGGCTCAGAACTAAACCCTGGAGCCAGCCCCACCAGCTCTTGGGTGTGTGTGTGTGTGGGGGGGGAGAGATTCAGATTCTAAAATGAGACACAGCTTTTACATTTCCCCCCTAGCTCTATCCTGGGCTGAACCAACATGTTAGAGCCAAACATTCTCAGATTTGGGGGGTGGTGGTGTCAGATTCTGGATCCGGGTCTTAAATATTTGCTTCAGGTTCATTGCCAGTTATGGTGTTTGCCTCTTTGGGTTGGCCATCCCAGATCAGACCAGTGAGCATCTTGCCTCCAGTAGCTGCCTGATACCTGAGAATTCAGGAGGAAACACCCTCCTTCTCCTCCTATACAATAACCCAGCAGGCCATGCTGCAGACTGAGGAAATATTCCTTCCTGACTCCTGCTCTGAAGCATCATCATCATCAACCATTGTTATTTGTATTGCAGTGGAGGCTAAGGGCCTCCAATCAAAGATCACGGTTCCATTGTGCTAGGTGTTCTACAGAAATACAGGAAAAAGGCGGACCCTGTCCCGGCGAGCTTAACACTTGGGTTTATAAAGAGACAGAAACAGGTGGGTGGAACAGACAAACAGGGGTTGTGGGGGAGATGGGGTATGAGGTAACAGTAAAATGGACTTCTTGTGCCCAAGAAGCAGGACTCAGCTCACCACCAGCCTATCTGTTTTAAGCAGCACAAGATTCTAGCTGTGGATGAGTTGGACTTCCTTCCTCTCTCATCTCCTGGGGATGGTGGATCCTCTGGGTGAAGGAACCTAAAATGCGAGCAACATCTGTTCGTTCTTTCCTTCCTTCTCCTGAGAAAGCAGCACCCTTGCCTCCACGGACGGGCTCCAGTATTTCCTCACGTTCTAAGAGCTCTGATTCCCAAGGGTTTGAATGGACCAGTAGGGGACAATTGCTTGTTACCCCCATAGAATGAAAGGGGTAACTTTTTGTTGAACTCACCTTCCTGATCGTAATTCCCTCCCAAGGACAACCCCCCCCTTCTGGCTGAAGCGTCATGGAAGCTGAAGATGGAACAGACCTAAAAGCCCTTTTAATCCATATGTAGGGGTCAGTTCAGGGTTCTTCCCTGCAGTACAATCTGTCCATGCCAGCTTTAAGTGATGCAGACAATCAGGATACTACTCCTTAGGGGACTGTTCTTTAGCTTAAGACATTCCCGATTTACCTCTCTTTGTTAGCTCCAAAGGGAGCTGTGTCCAACCCATCTCAGTGAGAGTGTCTCTCCTGCTCCGATGGGACCATATTGCCTCTGAACTGCCCTGATGGTCCTGGTCTGAACTCAGGTCCCTCCTCTGGCACCGCTCCATGTTATGTCACTGGGCCATTGCTCTCACTAGCAGCTGTTTCTTTTTTTAAGCTTAAGAAGCTAACTGCCAAGAATGCTACGTCCAGTTTTGCAGTGTCACGTGGATCTTTCTTTAATTCCCAGCAAAGGATTTCCTGCTGGGCTTGTTTGTCAGGGAGACGCAGAGGGACATTTGCATTTGGAGCAGGAGGATGTGTGTGTGTGTGTGTGTGGAGGAATGCGATCACCCTTGCATAACAGATGCACTTGTGAATTCAGTACTGAGCCCCCTTAAAGCTGTTCCTCCCCAGGTCCCAGCTCTTTGGCGGGTCAGCGCTCGGATGGGTAATTCGCTCAGCTGGAGTCAGTGGTGCCGTGGCAGGAGCTGTGCGTGCACAGGGTCTGCTGGGAGAGAGGAGGGCGGCTTTATGGAGAGAGTGGGGAACCCTGATGAACTGTGGGTTCAGCAGATGAGTTGAAGACACTGGAGGCTGCTGAAATGACTCCGCAGGAAAACACAGTCTCAGTTGGCAAGGCCCTTCCCTCCAGCGAACAGCACGAAAATACATTCATGGAACTGGTAAAACAGCCCGGGATTCAGCTGAGACCTGTGACGGGAAGCCCAGCCTTCCTAAACCCATTTGCTCCTTACAACTCCCAAACATCCCCTGGGCACCCACAGGAGAGAAGGGTGCAACTGAGCTGAAGTGACCTCCTTCATCACTGGGGACCTGTGCCCGTCATAGAAGGGCCAGCCCTGAACTCCTGCCCTTGCTCCAGGGACAAGTGTCCTGCCTGCCTCAAAGATGTTCACAGGATGGGGCTGTGGTGTAAATGCACAGATGGGCTTGAACTACAGAATTTGGTCAGGATCCGGGTTTCGATTTCAAACACAGCCCAATAAAAACAGGGTTGTTTGGATCCAGAGGTTTGGATCGAGCCCATCTGTGTTTAAATGTGGCAGGCAGCGTTAAACGAGCAGTGCTGAAGTGGCTCCAGTAGCTTTGAGCATGGCTTAGATTTCAGCAGGATGCATTGATCTATCTCTAAAAAAAGAACAGGAGTACTTGTGCCACCTTAGAGACTAACAAATTTATTTGAGCATAAGCTTTCGTGGGCTACAGCCCACTTCATCAGATGCATGCAGTGGAAAATACAGTAGGAAGATATATACATACACAGAGAATATGAAACAATGGGTGTTACCGTACACACTATAAGGAGAGTGATCAGTTAAGGTGAGCTATTATCAGCAGGAGAGAAAAAGAACTGTTTGTAGTGGTAATGAAAATGGCCCATTTCCAGCAATTGACAAGGAGATGTGAGGAACTGTAGGGGGAAAAAAAATAAGCACGGGGAAATAGTTTTACTTTGTGTAATGGCCCATCCACTACCAGTCTTTATTCAAGCCTAATTTGCTGGTGTCCAATTTGCAAATTAATTCCAATTCAGCAGTCTCTAGGTGGAGTCTGTTTTTGTAGTGTGACTGTACAGTCAGTTGCAAGACAACCACTTTAGGGTCTGAGTCAGCAAACTGCTTACGCATGCAGGGCCGGCTCCAGGGTTTTTGCCGCCCCAAGCAGCAGGAAGAAAAAAAAAAAAAAGCAGCCGCGATCGGCGGCAGCTCCACCACACCACTTTCTTCTTTGACAGCAGGTCCTTCCCTCCAGGAGGGACCGAGGGACCCAGCACCGAATTGCCACTGAAAAGCCCGACTTGCCGCCCCCTCCCCTTGGCCGCCCCAAGCACCTGCTTGCTGGGCTGGTGCCTGGAGCCGGCCCTGTACGAATGTGAGTAGCCCCAGTGAAGTCAGGGCCTTATGGTTAAAGCACTGACTTAACATTCAGAAGAGGGGGCTTCAGTTGCTGGCTTGTGTCATTCAGATAGCGCCTCAGTGCCTCATCTGTACAACAGTGATGCTAATGCTTCCTTTCCCTGCAAACCCTTTGTCTTGTCAATTTAGACTGTCAGATCTGCAGGGCAGGGACTGTGTACAGGACAGTGGGTTCTGATCTCAGTGGGAGCCTTTAGGCATGATTGGAATGGAAATACTAGGGTGAAAGCCTGTAAAGTACGTAAGCCAAGTACATAAAATCCAGGGCCCTGTCTTCAAAAATCATACTTCTCTCTGCAGATTCTGCAGCTGCCATCTCCGTGAGGAGTTTGTAAAATCGCAGTGTATGAAAGAAGCTGGTAAAATAATAGCTTTTTTCCCTCTCCATTAATTGCCTGGTTTGTTTCCTTTGCACTGGCAATGCTCCAGGATAGCTTGACTTTATAGTAACTTGGTTCTTCAGTCAGCCAGGCCCTGATCCTACAGTGAGCTCTGGGTAAGTGGACCTCTGCACCTAGCTCATTGCAGGGCTGGTGCCTCAGTTTCCCCTGGCTCAAAAAACCCTTATAAACACCAGAGGTACAGAAACACTGATATTTTTTTGCGGGGGAGGGGGGGATTTAGGAGATCTGATTGAAGGGGGCTCTATTAGAAATTGGAATTAAAAGAAAAAACTGTTAAAAATTCAAAAATATACAGTTTCTTAAACTCTAACAAACAGTGCTGCAGAATTCTACAGGCCCTGATAATAAGATGGGTACTTTTTATTTGTAAAATGACGGTACCTTGTATGCCTTAAATGTGACTGTCCCATGAATTTCCCAGACATCTGAAATCCATTGCACCTTCAATTGTTACTGCTTCAGAAAGATTTCTCTTTAGAATAACACATTATTAATTGGTTTCAGAGTAGCAGCCGTGTTAGTCTGTATCCGCAAAAAGAACAGGAGTACTTGTGGCACCTTAAAGACTAACAAATTTATTTTAGCATGAGCTTTCGTGAGCTACAGCTCACTTCTTCGGATGTGATTTTTATTATTATTATTATTATTAATTATTCCAGCTTTGTCGTTCCTGTTTCCTAGGGACTGGCTGGATGGAGTGACCCTGCTGCATTCTGCTATCTCAGAGGTAGCTCTGGTTAACCAAAAGTCTGAGGGAATTTCCCCCCCATCAGGGATGTAGCAGCAGAGAGTAACTCTTGACTGCAGATTACCAAGGAGGCCTTGAACTCACTGCAGAGCAGGCAACTAATGGCAATATTTGGGGAGGGCCAGAACTAAATCATAAGTTCACCCATAATTCATCTTCCTGGAAGACTCAGGCCCTTCAATCAAGCCTCCTTTATAGACACACAACGAGTTCCTTGGCTGGGACTTAAGTACAAACTGCCTGTGTTGTAAAATCTTGATTCACTTCTGCAGCTTTATCTCATTATGTTGTTACATGACAATTTGTTACGTTATGTTTCATTACTTTGTCTTGGGCTGTGCCAAAGCTCAGGACACATGCCCTGCATCAACCCAAAGCAGATCCTGTTTGTTGCCCAACTAAGCCTCGAACACGATCTCGTTGGATCTCCCTAATGGAAATGCTAGTCCACTTCATTAGAATAATCAGCTGGCCTCCCTCTGTTGGATTCTATTGGTGGCTGTTGGCTTTAACTGGAGGTTGAGTGGTCCCAGGAACCAGTAGACCAACAAATCTGTTACAAAACCTAGTGGGCCAAATGGACGTGATGGGGTCCAGTTTACAATTTGCACTTGGTTTGAATATACAGCAGTTTTAACATGCCTCTTGTCTGTCTGCGCACACACACACACACACACACACACACACACACACACGTATCCATCATACACATATACATGCATATATTTGAGGCGGCCAAACTCAATATGACTTAATCACGAATTGGGTTTACATTTCTGTCTGAAACTGAAAGAAAGTAGCCAGAGCCGGCTCTGGCTTTTTTGCCGCCCCAAGCAAAAAAAACCAAAAAACCCCCACAAACCCTGCAGGGCGGCCAGAGCCAGAGTGCAGGGGGACTCCCTGTGCTGCAGAAGCGGAGTGTGCGCCCGGTCTAGCAGAGGGTATAGGGAGGGAGCAGGGGGGAGAGAGAGAAGGGGAGTGGCCAGGGTTTCAGCGGGGCGCTTGCCACATGGCCCCTCCCGCCACGCCGCCTGCCGGGAGGGCTCTGCACCGCTCCGGTTGGCTGGGAGGGAAGGATGCGGGCTGCCCTGCCGAGTTTGCTGCAGGACTCTCCCCTCCTCCGCGCCGCCACCCTCTACAGGGCGGCCAGAGCGGCGAACCAAAAAGAAAAAGATAAAAAAGGGTGGCTGGACTGCTGCCCCTTGGAATCTGCCACCCCAAGCAGGAGCTTGCTCGGCTGGTGCCTGGAGCCGGCCCTGGAAGTAGCACTGAATTATCCCTTGGCATGGCTTCTACAAGTTGCCTCCGAGAGCAGTATAATTTGAGCCATTATAAGCAGGAAAGAGAAAGAAATCAATCTTTTCAGTTTATCAAACTGAGTCTGGCCTGGGGCCCAAATATTTTGTGCCTACAAAGTTGAGTGTGTCCACCTTACACTGTCTGACAGAGGTACAGCCTGCAGAAACCACAGGTCCCAGCATGTATTGCTCCCCTTTCACCTACGCAGTTTTGCAGCTGCAATTCACTCCTTTTACTATAATGCAACTTAGGTGATGCCCACAGGCTGACAAGCTTCTCATTTGGACAAATTTGGTTGCTTTATAAAAATCTTTCAGCTCACACAAGGATTGTTAAAATATATTATGCTTCCTCTTGTCTCTTTTCCTTTTCCAGGACAAATAAACTATAGGCGACATGTTTTAAAATTTGCCATCTCATCATAGCCAAGTGTATATCAGTCCCACTATTGTAAATCATCATCTACTGTTAAGATCTCTTGGGCAAGGACTAGTGAGCAGCAGGGCTGGGGTTTGTAGGTTTCCTAGAGCTGCAGGACTGAATCCCAGAAAGGTAGGTAGGTGTGTGTGTGTGTGTGTGTTGCAGGGTGGGGGATTCTTTTACAGAACATTTTAAATACCAAGGTCCTGTCTTCTGTGCATGGCCATTAGAGAACTGCCATACTTTTCATATGAGAAAGTGTTTGTATCTTTGGCCACAATTTGCCTCCCGCTGTCTGCAGGTGACCTGCTTTAGTACATTACTGTCGCGCCTTGAGTGTATTTGTGGGATGCCCTTTGAGAGCTTTCTGAATGAAAGGTGAATGAATAAATGCCCTCGTACCCCATTAACAGCTCCCTGAGCTACACCAACACCCACTTGGCTGCTTCATGCTTGGGCTAGGGAATCGGTGGACGAAAAGCTGAATACGGTGGACGAAAAGCTGAATATGAGTCAACAGTGTGCCCTTGTTGCCAAGAAGGCTAATGGCATTTTGGGTTGTATAAGTAGGGGCATTTCCAGCAGATCGAGGGATGTGATCATTCCCCTCTACTCAGCACTGGTGAGGCCTCATTTGGAGTACTGTGTCCAGTTTTGGGCCCCACACTACAAGAAGGATGTGGAAAAATTGGAGAGAATCCAGCGGAGGGCAACAAAAATGATTAGGGGGCTGGAGCACATGACTTATGAGGAGAGGCTGAGGGAACTGGGATTGTTTAGTCTGCAGAAGAGAAGAATGAGGGGGGATTTGATAGCTGCTTTCAACTACCTGAAAGGGGGTTCCAAAGAGGATGGATCTAGACTGTTCTCAGTGGTAGAAGATGACAGAACAAGGAGTAATGGTCTCAAGTTGCAGAGGGGGAGGTTTAGGCTGGATATTAGGAAAAACTTTTTCACTAGTAGGGTGGTGAAGAACTGGAATGGATTACCTAGGGAGGTGGTGGAATCTCCTTCCTTAGAGGTTTTTAAGGTCAGGCTTGACAAAGCCCTGGCTGGGATGATTTAGTTGGGTTTGGTCCTGCTTTGAGCAGGGCGTTGGACTAGATGACCTCCTGAGGTCCCTTCCAACCCTGAGATTCTATGATTCTATGATAATCCCACGGTGAGCAGAACTCCACTCACGCAGAGCTCATGGTGAGCTCAGGGCTTGGCTGACTAATGATGACACAGGAGAAACACAGCCTCCTACTTTAAGACCGGTTTTATCCAGCAGCAAATTGCCATTTGCTGCTGGATAAGACAGAGATTTTCAGTAAACATCCCACACGGTTCTTAGAATGATTCATTGACACTTAAGATCGATGCCCATCAACATTAGCTGGCGGATCAAAGCTTCATTCCCTCATGGTGACTTAGATCTGAAACCATGCACCAAACGAAACCATTTGTGGATCATTCACTCAGTGTATCACTTAAACTCCCTTTCTCTGTCCCTCTCAGCACATCCATTGCAGAGGCTAGCGAAGTCAGTGCGCAAATGGCTGAAGCGCTCCCTGTTGGGCATGCTCGATGTGTGGGATTTGGCTTTGGGACACACTGCCAAAGCCCAGGTATTTTAACCTTTGGGACATGCTGCCAAGCCCACCTTGTCACCATTCTTTTGGGGACAAGGCGGGCAGAGGTTTATCCTCAGGCTTTATTTGAATTACCCCCATTACGTTTGCTAGTGAATAGATATGTCAACGTGGGAGGAGCAGCCCTTTGTGTCACGTATTTCTAACCGATGGAACAGGCACATAGCGAGGCTTTTATAGATCTAAATAAACAAACAGCGAATAAAAACGAATGGATCTTGGCAGTGTTCGTATTCTAGTGTATACTGACCACAGTAAACATCTCCTCTGGATTGATGCACAGATAGGAGATGGAGCAGATATCATGTAGCTAAGCGGCACCAGCCCGGCGGGTGACATCATGCCCATTGAGGTCAGTTCCTAGCTAACTTCTGGCCTATGATTCCTCTTCTTCTGGCTCCTCCCTTTCTGGCCTCACCTCTCCCACTTCTGTCTTTGGCCCATGACCTCAACCCAATCTCTTCCATTTCTGGACTTGTCAGATCCCACCCAGCTTCTGCTTCCATTCTCTATGACCAACTAGATCAGAAGTCCCTCCCCTACCTACAAGGAGAACTAATAGGATTTGCTGTGTGGCCTGGAGTCTCTAAGCCATTGGCTGATTCATAGCGGCCCTGCTAGAAATGATAAAGAGCTGCAGCTAAAACTCGCAAGGAAAACTAAAGTCTATGGAGGAAGAAGAGGGAGGGAGGGGTCTTTAAATATTTGCAAAGGGGACTTTGGAGGAGCAATGGACACTTGTAAGAAAGGTCTGTAGAAATGTCGCAGGATGTTCACCCACATGGAGAATTGCGTTGTAAACTGTTAAAACACCTGGGCATTTACAACGTCTTATAATATTCCATGGAGTAAACAATGTATAAACAACGTGTCATTTCCAGTTTTGTAAGAGAGCTAAGACAATGCAGAATTGCTGGCCTAAATTTTCAAAAGTGCCTAGAGATTTTGGGTGCACTGCACGAGTCACCTCTGAGATTTTCAGGAAGTGCCGAGCATCCACCATCTGAAAACCAGGCCCCTTTCAGTTGGGCACCTAAGCTCTGAGGGGCTTAGAATCACTATTCACGTCTGCAAACTCAGGCCACGATGTTTGTTCCTCCCTCTGGACAGGGGCTACGGCTGCTGACTGTTAAATGTAGCTTCAGGTCGAATGTAGCCGCTGTGCTGATCAGCGTACCAGACCTGTCCCCACACCCTCCATTGACAGCAATGGGATTTTAGAGAACAGTGGTGCTGAAGCGCGTGCTGCGGGGAGTGGCGTTGTCGTCCTGTCCCTTGTTTATGTGTATGTGGTGTTGCAATCACATCGGGGGTATTATTGCTGGTCTGACCCACTGCAACTCCCAGGTGGAGTTTTGCTTGGAAATCAGCCTTGATGCAAGGAGGGCATGCTGCGGAGGGTGTCATCCCTCTGCCTTCTCCTACCTCCTCAGTGACTGAAGGCTTTCTGGGGGCTTTTGGCTCCATTACACTCTGCTGAGTGCAAGGTAGATTATGGCTCAGTATGTGTCCTAAGAGCTTACGGAGGGGTTATTTTGTACAAAGCGAGTGCCTGTGTAACCCGCACACCTCCGGGGTGTGGTGCTCTGTCCCATCTAGTGGCACCGAGACCACTTGGAGAGAGATTAATGCATCTGCTCTACAGCCTTAGCTAACAGCCATATTGCTTTTAGCTCATGCAATAGAGGCTCATGCACACTAAGCTCCAGAGGTCCCAAGTTCGATTCCCCCCCGCCGACGACTGGGATCTGTCGGTGTTACCCCTGGCTTTCCAACTGAGACAGAGGAAATGGACCGAAGCAAAAGTTGGTGGAGTCCGTGGGATCGACTCGCTTGAGAGGTTGGGTGTTAATGTTGTGCTGAGGCATTGCCATGGGGCTTGGGGGGAATTTGTCTCTGTTGTTTTTCTCCTGAATTGGCTGAGGGGTTTATTTTCTGTCAGAAGAAGTTTAAAACATTCTCATTTAAAAAGTTTACCAGTCTATGGCCAGCTTTTCCCCTCATTTATGCCCAGTGTGACCCGCTCATGTCAGTACCATTGCTCAGAGGGTAGTGTTGGAGGGGACAGATTTTTCACATGACTGGTTGCAGATGTGATTGGCACATGGTTGCCGTCTCGTCCTGCACAGCTATGTATTTATTAGCGATGAGCCCAAGGCACAAAGTTTAGATCTAAATCCAGAAACCAGGGGTGTTTGCACCTGGGTTTTCAGCTAGGATGCTGCCTTTAGTATGTAATTAGGGATACGACATTTCATATACACACTGCCATCCTGTCTTCGCTTTCTGATACAGTAGGTTTTGTTGCTTTAAGAAAGCGGCTATAGCTCCAGGAAGCTACCAGATTTTAGCTAAGGAAAAAAATGGGAGTCTGTCTGTAAGAATTGTTTAAAGAAAAGGTGCCTTGCATTGCTAACACCATTGTGTGAAGTGAGCCAAAAGATAACTCAGTTTTCAATTAAACACACCCACCCACTAACTATACTGTGCACACAATGGGTGTGTAATGATACAGAAAAGCCAAATCATAGACATTGCAGAGACCTAGGAGGCCATTCAACTCATCCCACAACTAGATCAGGATTGGTCCCGATAGCACATTTCCCAGTGCTTTCACCAGTCCGCTTCTGAATGTCTCAGGTGAGGGGGCTTCCACCCTGGGGAAACTGTCCCACATCCTAACTGCTTCCATCATTAGGAAGTTCATCCTGATACATTTCAGACTCAGTTTTCATTATCTTAATTTAAACTCATTACTCCTAGTTCTGGATGTATACATACACACATGTACAATCTACAGGTATCTTCTACCAAGTAAAGCTATACATGTTACACCAAATGCTTACAGACATCTATCCACAGCATCTTTGTAGATACACCTGTGCTTGTGTGTGTGTAAGTATCGACACACACTCACCTATAGCAGACAGATATAAATAACGTGTTTATTTCTATATACAAATCAGTTCTGATATAATTGAACAACATGGAAAACACTGGATTTTTCCCTTGCTAAACTGAAGAATGACATTTGCATTTTTGAACCAGATACTTGACTGTTAAACTCCAGAATGACCCTGATGTCTAGAAAACCATCAATGACTGAGACTTACTGTAATATAAGGACCATTTCTACCTGTGTTCTGCTGCCTCTCCCGTACATTGAACAAACCAGCTCAGGACACACTAGACTTGTTAGTAAGGATTTTCAAATGAATTAAATGCCCTCCAACACGTGTATAAACCAACCGCCAGGACCTAACAAACTTCATTTCTAAACTGCAATTGATAAAACTCCCTGAGGGAACTCCCGGCTGACTGACTGCTCAGGGAGGTCAGTGCAGAGGAGAGCACAGTACTTACACAGTTTGAATGAGAAAAATCAGCTGCGGGTCTTGAAGTCTGCTCCCAGATCCTTGAATCGAATGACAGTGCAGTTACTCCCCAGCGCTGAGCCCTGCAAAGTAATACAGGAACCAGACCTCTTTGGTTTACTTTTACATTGACGTCAGAGCCTTTTTCTAGCATCCCCGGCTCATTTTGGTAACAGGCCATTTTAGGGTGGGGGGGGGGAGAAAGAGGAGTAAGTGGGATAGTTTTATCACTGTCTTTAGGAAGGAGCCAGGCAGCTGTGGGACGGTGTGTGGGCAAGTGTGTGTATTGAACATAGATGAACACTGCATCTAGAGCAGTGCAGACTTTTATGGACGGTCATTCAAAGCCTGATTCTGCTCTCACCCCAGTTCTACACCGGTGTTCCACCACGCAAAGGAGTTGCTCCTTATCTACACCACTACGAGTGTAAAATTCTCCCATTCCGATTTGGTCGTGTATTACCCCCACTGCTGTAAGTGCCTATGCCTGGCAGTAGAAAAATCAGGTCTCGTGCGTTCACAGGATATATGGGCATGCACGGATAGGCCAATTCTTTTAAAAACGGGTGCCTGCAGTTAGGATCCTAACTCTATATTAAAGCACCTAGATAAGTGGCCGGGTTTTCAAAAGGGCTCAGCACTCAGCCGATCTTTTTAAAGTCAATGGGAGCAGCAGACACTGCCCCAGAATATCTGGCCATGTAGTGTATATGTTTGTGCAGTATTACTGTGTATGTGTGCGTATTTTGCAATATGGTATGCATAGACACTATGTGTACAGGATGTGTATGTATGCACAATACAGCTGTGTGTACAATGTTTGTACACTCAGTATAGTGGATTCATATTTGTGGAGAGCTTTGAGATCTACAGGCAGAAGCTGGGAGCCCCGGGCAAACGCTAAGTGTTATGATTCAAGCTGGTTGAATTGTTCGGTTTGGTGAACTTAGCACTTCTTTCTGCTTGCGAATAGATCCAGGTTGTTCTGCTTGGACAAACAATTTTCAATGTTATGAATCATGCCCCAAAATAATGTTAGATTTCTTTTCAGGCATGATCCTACAAACACTAAG
This sequence comes from Mauremys mutica, assembly GCF_020497125.1. Classification (NCBI taxonomy): domain Eukaryota; kingdom Metazoa; phylum Chordata; order Testudines; family Geoemydidae; genus Mauremys; species Mauremys mutica. The sequence continues at coordinate 12,117,018 of NC_059073.1, read as the reverse complement.
GGTATGGCTACACTACCCACCGGATTGGCGGGTAGCAATCTATCTATCTATCTATCTAGCTATCGTCTAGTGTAGACACGATAAATCGATCCCCAATCACTCTGCCATCGACTCCTGTACTCCACCACGGTGAGAAGCGGAAGCGGAGTCAATGGGGGAGGGCGGCAGTTGACCCCACACTGTGAGGACATGAGGTAAGTCGACCTAAGATACGTCGACATCAGCTACGCTATTCTCGTAGCTGAAGTTGCGTATCTTAGGTTGATCCCCCGGCCCACACACAGTGTAGACCAGGCCTAAGAGTCTGTCTCCACTGCACACTAAGCCCAGGTCGGTGGCCTCCACGTTTGTGGACTCGGTATTTCCAAACCCGTGCTAAGCAACCACACTGCATTGTGAACCCGGGTTTACAATTGCTGGACCCAGGTCTCACAACCATGCTAACATGTCCACATTGCCCTATGCAGACCTTCTGACTTGGGTCTGTGGCTTGGCCAGTGTCCATGACGGGGCTTGGACTGAGTCACAGCGGGACTTGAACACTAACCCCATGCCCTGGCAGGGTCCTAGGATCTGGGTCCTGAATGCTTGCTGGCCAAGTCAGACTGCTTTGTGTGTCGACGGAAAGAGGGCTTGGGCTCAAACCTGAGTCAGAACCTGGGCTTCGTGTGCAGTGTAGACATACCCTTACATACTCTGGGACTAGGGGGTGCTTACATGGCTCACTGGCACCTATAATGTGATGCCCAAAGCAAAGATAAGGAAGGCACAGGCAGGGCTGTCCAGGGCATGCCATCCCGTAACCCTTTGCAACAGTTCAACCCAGCTCTTGGCACAGGCAATTACAAAACTCTGTCAGGAACAAGATGGAGGACAGTTAGGGGGTGCTTACATGGCTCACTGGCACCTATAATGTGATGCCCAAAGCAAAGATAAGGAAGGCACAGGCAGGGCTGCCCAGATGGGGGGGCAAGTGGGGCAATTTGCCCCAGGGGCCCCCACGAGAATATAGTATTCTATAGTATTGCACTTTTTTTTTATGGAAGGGGCCCCTGAAATTGCTTTGCCCCAGGCCCCCTGAATCCTCTGGGTGGCCCTGGTCACAGGACAGGAAACAAGAAGAGAAACTGGTACGTAGTGGAGGGGTTGAATCTTGGGTGATGTATAGACTCCTTGCGGTCCGTGACCGGTCATGCCTAGTGGTCAGAGCAGGCATAAGTAGGCAGGAGTCAAAGCCCAGGGCCAGAAGCCCAAGCCAAGAGTCAGAGCTGGAGTTAGAGACAAGGGCCAGAACCGGGTTACCTGGAATGAGGCAAGGTAGGAGCTAAGCTGCAGCAAGCAGGCACAGACACTATCACAGCCACAGGCAAACACTCTGAGCAGCCACTGATCTGTAGCTGCTGCTGGGCTTATGAGCCGGTCTGCTCACTCTTCCAATCAAGCTGGTGGTGTAGCCAATTAGGCAGCCTGCTACAGACCAGCTGTGCTCGTTAGGGTGCCTGAAGCCTGGCTTTGCCGAACACCCTGCTGCCTGCCACTCTCTAACTTGTAAACAACTGGGCTAGAAATGTAAGTAGTCTTAGATGCATATTTTCAAAGCAGCCGTACTGTGTAAGGTGAAGGCAGTGAGATTGCTTCCCAAAAGGGTGGTACATACGTTTCCTTTCATCCACTGCTTTGTCTTTGCCTCATAAGCTGACTCAGCTGGGCTGTTTGGTCTCCTGAATACTTTTAATATCAGAGCTTACTACTGGTTGTATCTCCACTGAAAACCCTAGTAACAGGGTAAGCTCAGTAGTATGGGATCATGGAAGAAGACCCTTTCATTGTATTGTATCTGGAGCAGGCACCTGTCTATATCTATATCTGTCAAGGGCCTAACACACTCCAGCCACTGTATGACTCCATGAAATCCACTGTGAACTTTGCTATGCTAATGTAATTAGCCTGGAAGGCACTCCAGTGTCATGGTGATAGGCTCTAGCACAAATCTTAAGATAGATAGGTCTTCTTATAAGTATTGCAGAGCTACTGAGAGGTCTCAAAAGAGATCAGGGTCCCACTCAAAAGAGATCAGGTGCTGCGCAAATGCACAGTAAGAAACAATTTCCGCCCCAAAGAATTTATCAACTGAACAGACAAAGAAGAGGCAGAGATGTGAAACCCTAAGGTCACCCGGCAGGTGAGTGGCACAGCCAGGAATTGAACCCAGATTTGTCGAGTCCCACTCCAGCATCCGAGCAAGCCAGACTTCCATCTCTGCCCTCACTCTTTATAAATAATAATAAAGCTTCTAAAATGCCTGGTGTCGTTGCTCTGAACCAATGATTTCTCACCATTACGGGAAGGCAAGGGCTCACAAAAATGCAGACCCTGGAAAGGTCTATATTTATTCTTAGAAATGCTGTTACCCATTGCAGGCTCCATTTCAGGAGCTTTGAATACCAAAGCATGTAAAAGGAAAAGGATCTATTTTTTTCCCAACTCTACAAACTCATCCAAAGGTCACTCTGAAACAGGAATAAAACTGTCTTTGAAATCTAAAGCTGCTGTAATAGCATTTTTGGCAGTGAATAAGAAACTTGAATATTTGAGGTTTACGCCGTGAAACACAAAGGGATGGAATGCCTCAGGAAAAGGTTAAAGCCTAAGGAAAGGATTACGTTCGGCATATTTTCTATACAAGGAATGCCCCTGCAGTGCCCTGCTCTGAGACCCACAACAACGTTTAGAAGATTCTAATGGCGGTGGACGAAAGCCGGAGCCCAGCGGGTGGAGGTAAGGCTCTCAAGTCAGACCAGCTACATCAGAAAAAACATCCCAGCAAGGTTATAGTTATAGCAGGAGGACCAGCTGGAGTGATAGTCCCCTGGGTAGGAGTCCCAGACACCGCGTTAACGCTCCATTTCCCCAGCAGGAGTCCTTGTCCTGCCCAAGGGCCTTTCACAGCTTTGTAGAGCCCACAGGCTTGTCCTGGGAGAACTCACAATCGGAGGATAGCAAAGAGCCCAGACTCTGAGCTGTGCTTGGCTGCAGCATCTGGGGCTTTTCTCTGTGTCTCTTTGAAGCCAAATGCCACCTTTGTAGACCCCAGATTCTAAGGTATTCTGGGAACTAGTTGGGTCCCTGCCTTCAGGCTTCTTTGACTTATGCTCAGCTGCCAAAGGCCCAAAGGGACAATTCTGGCAGCTGCGAACAGCTGGAATGCAGTGGCACTCCGACGAGGCCCTGTTTTCTCCAAGCACCCCACCATGCTCTGGGAGCTGAGGGTATGTCATGCGGCTACACTGGCTTTATGCTACCTGGGGAGTCGTCTTGTGCAAGAGGAATTGCTAGGTAGCTGGTTAAGCTGGATTTCCAGCTGCCTTGCACTGCAGAGGGAGTCAGGGGCCACAAATCTTCCAAGATTCCCATGAAGAAAGGAGTATCATCTCTGTTATGATCTCCATCCACAAGCAGCAAAATGGGACACTTTCATTCTCCATGAGTATGACTTTATATTAAAGAAACAACAACAATGAAGCATGAGAGCAGAGCAGAGCATGTCCTTCTGAGATCCTCAGTCCATCTTCACCCCAGATCCCCTCGCAGCCAGGCAAGCAAACTTCAATATCTGAGAATGGAGCCGTTTACCACCTGAGAGTGGTGAAATCAGACAAAAACAACTGTGTCTCCTAGGAGGTCTGCACTTACACTGGGTGAAGGCACCTCTAAGGCAGAGCACTGGGAAGTGAGCTTTCTCTGATTCTTCCTGAGCACCCAAGGCGGCATCCGCTGCAGTAGAATTTTCATTTACATCATCTTCCTTTCCAGTAGTTACGCTGATATCGTCATCAGGCACGAAGGTACCACAGTGGTGGATGAACCTAGGCAGAGATAGAGACAGTTTAGATCTATCTAGATTACAAACATACTCCTAAGGGCCTCTATTATCTGAGTACTATCTATCTAGATTATTCTGAGTATCTATCTGAGTATTATCTGTCTAGCTTACTAACGTACTATTAAGGCCCCCGGAAGTATCTGAGCACCTCAAAATCTTTAATGTACCGGTATTTGTCCTCACAACACCTCTGTGAGGTAGGGAAGTGCTATTTCCCCCATCTAACAGATGGCTAATGAAGGCACTCCGTGATTTGCCCAAGGCACATAGGAAATTTAACCCAGGTCGCCCAACACAGAGCCCTAACCACTAGACAATCCTTCCTCTCGGATAGGCGATCAACCCCTATTTCACGCCTTTAGCCTTGTTAAAAATTTGAAAAGCAGCTTGTTTGTGTCACAGATGCTATGAGAGAGAGGGAGAGTTTGAGTAACTGGTGGTTACTGTGGTTCTTTAGCTACGGGGACCCCAAGAGTCTCAGTGAAAAAGAACGAAACGCTTCCAAGTGTGGAGGAATCAAACTGTGAGGAAATCTGCTTGTGAAGACATTTTGACACTATCCACTCAGCTGTACCAGGTGGAGAGCAGACGGACTCCCTGAACACGCTCATGGTGTAATTACTACAGATCCCTTTATTTCTTTGTTGTTTAATGTGTTTTTTCCCTTTACTTTTTAAAAGTAAAAACAATGAGGAGTCTGGTGGCACCTTAAAGACTAAAGGATTTATTTGAGCATAAGCTTTCGTGGGTAACTGAAGAAGTGTTTTTTTACCCACGAAAGCCTATACCCAAATAAATCTATTCATCTTTGAGGTGCCACCGGACTCCTTGTTGTTTTCGTGGATACAGACTAACAAGGCTACCCCTCTGACACTTTTTAAAAGTAGTTTGTTAAATATCAGAGCCTGGATCTATCAGTAAGGTAAGCAGTGGATTGTAGATCTCATAATGGATGGAAATGACATGTAATGCTTTTTTGGCCCTGATGAGTTGTCCTGGGATTAGCGTTGCTTCCAGTTTACATGAACTTGAAACTAATGTTATGCTTTGAGCATTCGTGTGGCTTTCCTAGGGAGCCACATCCACCTAATGGATCTGATTCTCTGAAGCTTTGCCTCTAATGGAACCAATCCTGTGCAAAGGCAGTGCGGGGTAGGCGTAAAAGGCTACCAAGTCAGGTATCGCCACTTAGGTACACCAGCAGTAGCACTGCGCACCCACTTTCCATAGGTATAACTTGTGACAGACGGACAATACCCTGGACAAACCTGACGGCGTTAAAATAAATGTAAACCTTATTGAGTGAGGTTGAATACCTTTTGGGTCCATTGTTTTTAAAATGCAATTGGGTATGTGTCATGTAAATCTGTGAGGAGGGGGATGCTAATGTACTTCCTCTATTATCAGCCCTTTGAGACCACACCCCTAGAGAGGTTCACATATACTAGTTCAAGCTGCATTTTCCAGGGACCAACAGGTAAAGACAAGATTTTTGGATAAATAGACTGGACCTACTGAGGCCCCTCAAGACGGTCCTTGTTCTGAGCTGAAGCTGTGATGCACTTAAAACCACAAGGAAACCCTTGGCTGGGGTCTTGAAGGACTGTTCCTACCAGAGTCCATGTTAGGATTGGAGTGATCTCTGGGATCATAGAATCACAGACTATCAGTGTTGGAAGGGACCTCAGGAGGTCATCTCGTCCAACCCTCTGCTCAAAGCAGGACCAATCCCCAACTAAAGCCAGGACTTTGTCAAGCCGGGTCTTAAAAACCTCTAAGGATAGAGATTCCACCACCTCCCTAGGGAACCCATTCCAGTGCCTCACCACCCCGCTAGTGAAATAGTGTTTCCTAATATCCAACCTAGACCTCCCCCACTGCAACTTGAGACCATTACTCCTTGTTCTGTCATCTGCTACCACTGAGAACAGTCTAGGTCCATCCTCTTTGGAACCCCCATTCAAGTAATTGAAGGCTGCTATCAAATCCCCCCCCACACACACTCTCTTCGACAGACTAAATAACCCCAGTTCCCTCAGCCTCTCCTTGTAAGTCATGTGCCCCAGCCCCCTAATTATTTTCATTGCCCTCCGCTGGACTCTCTCCAATTTTTCCATGCTTTTCAGTAGCACGTGTGTAGGTTCTCTGAGTGGTTTTGATATGTTTTCTCTGTAGTGCTTTTACCTTCCGAATAAAACAGGCTTGAGTAAAGAGAGCTGTGTGGTAACTCTGTAACCGCTGACAGTCTCATTGTTAACCGACTCTCACAAGCAAGCAAGCAGGCCGGGTGAGCAGCCTGTCTTGGCTGGGAATAACACAGTGAAGGCAGCGAACTGTAGAGCCTGGAAATGCCCTGGTCAGAAGCAAGTATGATGCATAACTTCACCCAAGAAGGGCAATGGCCAGGGGAGATGTGGGTGGCCTTGCTGGACCATTGAGGGGTAAATATAGGTGCAATTGCCCTGAACTGTGACCTATTTCCATAGGTGTAAGTGATAACACGAGGCGCAGAGCAGTGGAGAATTGAGCCCGAACAGTCTGCCTACAAAATTAATGGAAGTCAGCAGCCATCTTTAATTCCTTTACTGTGAATAAGCAAGAGCAAAGTAGCAGTTTGTTGCTGACCCACAACTTCTGCCCTCTCTTGTCCAAACTTGGCGACTAATTCAAGGCCAGATCCAAAGAGCACTGAGTCTGTTTTAAGCCAGGCTTTTTATCCAGTGGGAGTCAACTATAGTCTACAAGTACCTACATAGGGAACAAATATATGATAACTGGCTCTTCAGTCAAGCAGAGAAAAGTATAATACAATCTAATGGCTAGAAGTCAAAGCTAGACAAATTCAGACTGTGTGATACAGGATGTCAGATTAGATCATTCCATTGGTCCCTTCTGGCCTTGGAATATATGACTGTACTAAAATATATTTTGACTACATGCATCTTTAGTCATAGGTATATAAGGTCAACACTCAAGCAGTGACACTACACTACATGGATTGCTGGGCCAGGTCTATGTCTGATCAAGCATCATGCATCTTTCCATATTTCCATCTCTAGCTCTCTCACACATTCTCGCTCTTCTTTGCTTGTCTCGGCAAACAGAACCTTGAGGCATCACCTTAATTAGACCAATAAAGCATTTTTTTTTTAAAAAGGATCCCATTTTGGGGCTATTTCTGGGAGCTCTGTGTTATAAAACCTCAGGCCCATTTCTAGTATTATTGCTACATTTCCCCATTCCTTCACCTCTTCCATGCCAGCTACAATTTAAAAAATCCCACCACATTTGTACTGCACCAAAGCCAAGCCGATATAAGGGCTCTCCATTAGCCCATGGGCCCCAATTCAACAAGGCACTTAAGCACATGCTTAACTTAGGTATGTGAATAGCCCCTTTGAAGTCAATGGGATTGAAATGCTTTGCTTTGCTATGCATCCGAAGAAGTGAGCTGTAGCTCACGAAAGCTCATGCTAAAATAAATTTGTTAGTCTTTAAGGTGCCACAAGTACTCCTGTTCTTTTTGCTGAAACTGGGGCTGTAAACAAGGACTGCTCAGATGAGTAAGGGCTGGAGAGGAGCAAGCCTAAGGTTCACACTAGTGCTGCTTGTAAACATGAGCTTGTCACTACTTTACTTCCATGACCTTTCTGCTCAGAGCTTCTTTGCCTCTTCTACCTTCTCCTCCTTTCCTCAGTCCAAGGTGGGAATTCGCAGTACTCTCAGCCTGGTACAGTACTAAAACAGCAGAAAACAAGTTCCCAGATGTTTCCATTAACTCAGGCCCAAGGCCTCTCCAATGTTATACTCATAAAAAGATATCTTGCTGTCACTCGCCTAACTAGCTAGCTTGCAGGGTGACCTGCACACCGATTCTTTGCAGCTGGAAGGAGATGCATTGTTTGAAAAGAAAAGAGCGTGCTTGTTTCGTGTGAAGTGATGGACTCCTCAGAGGAGTAGATGGGGCTTTATTCAGTCAAACCAAGTGAGGTAAGGGCCCATTGCTTTATGGCAGAGCGCGGGCCAATGTAAATCTCGCCTCGCTGAGGAGCGGGAATGTAAACACTGTCAATGTAAATGATGTAACTGGAGAAGTTAATTTTTCAGGCCTAATCCTGCGCTCATTGATGTCAGTGGTAGTTTTGCCATTGGACTTCCATGGCTGTTAGACAGGGGTTTTAATGTCACACAGAGAAGGCATTATATATCATACTGGGACCTGGTTATGGGAGCCATCTTGAGACTTTCCATGGGTTTGCATAAGGGGGAATGGCTTTTCCTTGGCTAGCATGGTACAGCCTCCTTGGGTAAAATGCAGTCTTCTAAAGCCAGACCGAAAAACCAGAACCAAAACTATTTCCATCACTCTTCTCTTTCAGTAGATCCCCATGATCTGTGGATTCGCACCCAGCACACCTCCTTGGACTGCTTTTTTCTGACTCAGCCTGAGGTTGTCAAGGGAAAACTAGTAATTGTGAGGAAGAGCTGAGCATCTCCGACTAAACCAGACAGTCTCAATGAGAAAGACCAGCTCCATCACAGCAAGAGTCATCGTCCTCAGCACCTGCGCAGATATGAGGGTGTATAAGAGGCTGCATCATATCGGTCCCCTGAGTGATGGAAGTAGGGAAGAGGAGCAAATTTTGTAGCTCGCCATAGAAACCAAAATAATTTGTATAATTCTGACCTTTCAGGGCACGCCTACCCTTGGGGAATGAGATGGTGTCGATGGGGTCCCTTCTGGCCTTCCCACAACTGGGGTGGAAATGGTTTAACTTCTTGCATAGACAGACCCCAAACATTTTCAACACCTGTTACAGAAAGTGTAATACACATCTTGGGTCAAAGCCACCACTGGGGCCTGATTCCACTGCCATTCCACTTTTCACTGCTGCGGGGTTTCAAGGTAGGCGCAGATGTAATTTGTGGTCACCCTAAGGCCTCAAAGTATGAAGTGGCCTGAGTGTAACTGGGAATTAGTGTTACCCCACTAAAGGCCAGTGGCTAATAAAACAGTCACCCCTCTCTCTCTCCCGCACAAGATTCTGGCCAATATGCTCTGGAAGACCGTTCCTTTACGACTCCACATTGGTCGACTACCTTAACCCTTCCCAATGATCAAGGCCAGCAGCTAGTCAGCGTGAAAGAGCTGCCGCATGCGCTGGATAGGGAAAGCCAAAGAACAGGAGAGGGTGTTCAGATCATTCCACCAGCCTTGTTTAATCAGTAAAGGGGCAGGCCATCAGTGGACCATGCTTTGCCAGTCTGTGCCGAAGCCCTTGTAATTCCAGCAGCAGGGAAGGAGCCCTTTGAAAGGAAGACGCTGAGCATGCCTCATTGTACATCAGTGATTCCCAGCATCTATCAGCATTGATTTTCACCCCCAGCCTATAAAGCAGATCTATGAACTCACAGGGAGGCAGTAAATCACCTACGGAATAGCCGCTTTGTTGATATATTTTATAGCTTGTTAATTTACACTCTATAAGGCTTTTCTCTGTGCGTCAACAGCTTGGCCAGCACGTTCTCCAGGAGTTTACTAGAAACAGACACCCATCATTCCAGGGAGAGACTACAGACTTGCTGTTGGCTCATTCCTATTGATCACTGGGAGAACTGTTTTGTAAATTACACTGGATGCAAAAAACCCACCACCAAACCCGCAACACTTTGTTGCTTTGCTCCCATGTACACGGATATCTACACAAGCTGCTGCCTAACTGGAGCGTGATGTTGTAATTAATTATCTTCAGCTGGCAGCATCTCTCTAAGGCAAAGGCCTATTGAGCCGTGATGGACAAACGTCCAACCATTTGGTGGTTCGCTGCAGTGCTGGTAAGCAACCGGCAGTTCTGAGGCTTATCTGAGGTGATTCCCAATCTCTTTGGTCTGGAAAAAGAATAAGCATGGACCAGCTTTTCGCCTCCACTTCCTAGTTCAGACAAGGTTTTTTCTACTGTAAGAATAGCCTGGTTGCATCCCATGTAGACTAATTTCTCCTGTGCTCATTTTTATGTCTCCCAAAATCCAGTCAGTCAGTTCTCTCTTATAGCTAGAATGGCTCAGAACAGTGCTCCCTTCCCCACCACCACGAGGTTAGTAGAGCAAGAAGGACCATTATTTGCAAGTGACATTCAGCCCCACATCATTCTTTGCTGCAGGCTGTAACTTCAAATTCTAAATGCAACTGCTTCCAACGCTTAAACTGGCATCCAGCGTGTTCCAGGTCTGAAAGGTGCTGTTCCAGGTTCTTAACATTACAGAAGCCATACACAATCCCCACAATTGTCTGTCTGCAATATCGCTAATGCATCTGTCAGGAAAACATTCAAGCACCATTCCCAGCTGGATAGAGTGGTTCTTTGGTATGGTCGCTGTGAATGACTGATGTGAAATCGGATCACGTCTCTCTCTCCTTACCAACCATGCCAGCTTCAGAAACAGGCAGCTGGCCTTTGGGTTCATAAAGAAGTTTAGCTTCAGGTCCAGGAGCTGTGTGTGTGTGCAGGGAAAGGGAGCAAGGACGCATGAGCCCCTGATAGAGTGAACCACTTCTCAGCGTGCTCTGCAGAGTGACAGCCCTCACCTGAACTTCCCAAAGGGCAAGGCAGATTTCCTTTGATTATGTCTCTGGCTGGAAAGAAATGCAGATGATACTAAAATGAGCCTGCTCAGCTCTTTGTTGTACATAGAAACTACAAAGGCTATTTTTAGGTTGATTTTGCTGAAATTAGAGCAGCCTGTTTTCTACGTACATGAGAGTGAGGAAGATGGAGAGCAATGCTGAGAAAGAGAGGGAGATGAAGGAGTCAGGGATGGAGCGTGGGAAGAGAGACACAGAAAACAAGAGTGGCCTTGGAATCTTGGGTCCTGAGCTCTCTAACAATGGGACGGCCATTCAAGATGGACCTAAGCACACTTCATCATCCCATTCAGTATAAAGCCATATAGATGCAGATGAGATGAATCAGAAAACATTCAGCCCTCACAGAGTGGAAATTACCCTTCCCTCCCCAGTGCCGGAGCAGACTGGGGAGCTAGCAGAGGGCACCAGTTCTCTCCAAAGGATGCCAAAATGACAGCCCTAAAACCATGAAGAGTGCCAGGTCCTGAGAGCAACAGCAGTGGCCTTCCCAGAGCAGGGCCTGGCAGTTGGGACAGTACCATGGGGAGCCAGGAACATGGTGCAGCACATGCAGGTGGGAGGTTCCAGGTTAGAGAGAGAGTGCCCATGATGGAGAAAGGACCACAGATGGGCAGCAAGGCCAACCCAGCCCAGCCACTGGGAACATGGATTACAAACGGATGGGTGAAACACAGAGGGGCTCTGGGACAGGAAGCTGCATTGCTATGCAATATAATTGCATAATATTTCATAGGGATCATGTAAATGGTTTGTATTCTCTCGCTGATCGGACCCGGAATACGTCGTCCTTGGGCTGGGCTGGGCTGTTAACGACCCAGCAATTGATGTAGAACTGTTGAGAAAGCTGATGGAACCACTTCAGAACAGTGGCAGCCGAGAAGAAGGGGAACTGATTCAGACTTCTCTGGGCTCCAGTGAGCTCAGGCCAGGGCTCAGCTAACAAGGGGAGCCCGATACGGCCAAGCTCCAGAGAGCAATATCAGTGGAGCCTGTAAGTTGCCAATAACCTACCGAGTTGCAACACGGGGTTGGAGGTGTATGGGAGGAAGGAAAAAAAGTCAGGTCACATTGAGTCACTGATTGTTGCAAGAATGGATTGTTTGCTTCTCTTCCTCAGTCTAAGCAATCACACTCGGCACCTACACATGGGCCAAGAGCTGGCCTGGCCACTGGGTTATTCCAGTTTTATGCCGATGTCCAAATGCCTTCATGTCATGGAATCATAGACTATCAGGGTTGGAAGAGGTCATCCAGTCCAACCCCCTGCTCAAAGCAGGACCAACCCCAACTACATCATCTCAGCCAGGGCTTTGTCAAGCCAGGCCTTAAAAACCTCTAAGGATGGAGATTCCACCATCTCCCTAGGTAACCCATTCCAGTGCTTCACCACACTCCTCGTGAAATAGTGTTTCCTAATATCCAACCTAGACCTCCCCCACTGCAACTTGAGACCATTGCTCCTTGTTCTGTCATCTGCCACCACTGAGAACAGCTGAGCTCCCTCCTCTTTGGAACCCCCCTTCAGGTAGTTGAAGGCTGCTATCAAATCCCCCTCACTCTTCTCTTCTGCAGACTAAACAATCCCAGTTCCCTCAGCCTCTCCTCATAAGTCATGTGCCCCAGCCCCCTAATCATTTTCATTGCCCTCTGCTGGACCCTCCAATTTGTCCATCTCCCTTCTGTAGTGGGGGGACCAAAACTGGACACAATACTCCAGGTGTGGCCTCACCAGTGCCAAATAGAGGGGAGTAATCACTTCCCTCCATCTGCTGGCAATGCTCCTACTAGCATGTCACACTAGCTAAAACTGGAACAATGCACTAGTGGGCAGGGGGCCAGCTTACGACCCGGGAGAGCCAGGTTGATTCCCTGTTCTGCCACTGACTTTCTGTGTGAGACCTTAGGCGAATCACATAGCCTCACTGGGTATATCTACAAAGCAACTAAACACCCTCCCATCCTGCAGGGTCCTAGAGCCCGGGCTCCAGCCCAGAAGTCTATACTGAAACAGGGCCGCCAAGAGGGGGGGCAAAGGGGGCAATTTGCCCCGGGCCCCGGGCTCCGCAGGGGCCCCCAAGAGAACAGCGGAGGCTCCCGCCTCCACCCCTCTCCTGGAGCCTCAGTGCATCAAGCGCCGAGTCTCCGCCGGGGCCCCTGAGCCCCGCCCCGCTCAGAGCCGCGTGGTCAGGGGGCGGGGCTGGGAGCTCCGGGCTGAGCTCAGCTCCCTCCGCTCGGCGTGGAGCTCCCAGCCCCGCCCCCTCACCACGTGGCTCTGAGCGGGACGGAGCTCAGGCCCCGCCGGCCACACGCTGCAGCTGTTCCGGCGAGGCGCTGAGACTCCGGGTGAGGAGGGAGCCGGGGGTAAGAGGCTGGGGCCGGGGCGGGGGGGAAGCGGGACCTGCCGCTGAAGCGCAGCCCGGTCTTCGGCGGCGGGGGGCCCCTTCCGTTCCGGGACCCGCCGCCGAAGTGCCCCAAGACCCGCGGCAGGGACCCTCCCCCCCCCCGCCGAATTACCGCCGAAGACCGGGCTGCACTTCAGCGACGGGTCCTGCTTTGGCGGTAATTCGGCGGTGGGGGGCTCCCGCCGCGGGTCTTCGGGGCACTTCAGCGGCGGGTCCCGGAACGGACGGGCCCCCCCGCTGCCGAAGACCCCGGGCCCCCGGAATCCTCTGGGCGGCCCTGTACTGAAATGAAACAGCCGCACTGCCAGAGCCCTAGTCAGCTGGCACAAGCCAGCCAGGGGTTTTCCTTTGTTGTGTAGACTGTTACCTGTAAAGTGGGGACAATAGCATGTGTCTATCTTACAAGGAATCCTGTGGCACCTTATAGACTAACAGACGTTTTGGAGCATGAGCTTTCGTGGGTGAATACCCACTTCGTCGGATGCATGAATACCCACGAAAGCTCATGCTCCAAAACGTCTGTTAGCCTATAAGGTGCCACAGGATTCTTTGCTGCTTTTACAGATCCAGACTAACATGGCTACCCCTCTGATATCTTACAAGGCTGTTGTGGGTATGTTAAGACAGTGAGGCGGCTCAGATGCTGCGCTAATGGGAACTAGGCCAGTAATGAAGGTAGTGGTGAATCAAACTATAGGTAATTCATCCGCACAGTGGCCGTGTTCAGCACATGAATCAGTGTGAGCTCGACACTATCAAAGGGGAAACCGAGGTAGAGGGAGGGGAGTTGATTTACCCATGGTCACACAGCATATGAGGTGCAGGAGCTGGGATTAGAGTGCAGGGATCTGCTGTCTCCCACCCTGAGCTCCTTTTCCCAGCCCGGGCTGCTTTTCAGCACTTTGTCCTGGCTTTAAAAGAGAGGGTGTGGCCTGTGCATTTGTTGTACATGAAAATACATCTCAGGGCTGGCCCCTCTCTGCACCTGCTGCAACAGCTAATAGTGAAGGGATAATTCAGGTGACAGACTCCCAGCATGGAGCTAGCAAGATCCCGGGGCAGAGCCGTTTTCCTGGAGGGCACAATTCCCTCCCCATGATGTCCAGCTGAGCCTGAACCTCACTTAGGTTGGAGGGGATCCCGCAAGGCCCCCCTCAGCCAACAGGCTCTGACCTACTGGTATTTGCAGAGCACCCCAGCCATGTCCCTCTGCCTGGCCACCGTCTGGCCCCATTCCCAGTGGCTCTGGCTCAGGAAGGGAGAAGAGGGGGTATTAGATGTATTTCTAGTGTCTGGTTAAATGCTGGGTACCCCAGAAGTATGTGTGAGCTCTCCCTAACGCACCCAGCTGCGCAAGGCTCTGCTCGAGGCACTGCAGGAAGAGAAGATGGGGATTCAGTCCCTGCCATCTTCCCTCTGAATCCCTATTGAGCCAACGTCCCAGCCAGGTGGTAGTGGGCAGCGTGATGTTGAAGGTTCACGTTTTCAATGAGATGGAAAACTGAGCACTTACCCTGATCATGGACTCCAGGACACCTTTCACTAGAGCAGAAATGTTACCCTCAATGCCCCAGACAAATCCCAGGCTGGACAACTGCATTGTGCCTTGCTTAAATTCCTTCTGCGGTTTCAACTCGATGGTATTCTTCATTTCTTATTGTGCAGTGTTGCAGTGCACTGTTAAACAGCTGCCATGTTCCACCTCAGAGGTGGCTGCATTTCTGTGTTATGAATTACTTTAATCCATTCTTATTTGTACAGTACTGCTCCTGTGCAGGGTTCTTCATAGACAAGTATGATGACAATGTCTCTGCTGCTCCAAAGAGTTTATAAACTACACAGTAACCATAATTTCCTAGCTTGTAATGCTGTTTGGAAAGGTCCCGTGTGAAAGGACCTATATCAGCATAAAAATATTATTTTACCATGGAGGGAAAATATTCTGACCCCATCCTGTGATCTGTTTGTGCCCTGAAGTGTGAGATCTGATGGCATATGAACTTAGAGTTGGTTTCCACTGAAAGGAAAATCTGACTCGGTTGCTGTGAGTCAGGTTTGAATAAACGCCCTGCACTGTACCCTGGGTTAATCTGAACTGCCTTGTAAAAGCATTAAGTAGCTAGAGTCTCTCTCGTGTAGCTGACAAAAGCTCCCTCCTGAAAAGCTCATGTCTTCAAAGACAAGGACTTTTTAAACAGGAAATATTTAAGGGGTGGCATTGACTGCAATCATCACGTAGCCAGCTGAATTTGTATGCGTCAGGCACTTTGATTAATAGATGGGGTTCTGGGTACTTGAGGAAGATTAAGTCCAAAAGTGGCTGTGCCAAATGCTGCTCCTCTCTTGTGAGCTTGGAGTAAGCAACTCCAGTCATTCATCTTAGGTGCCCATGACATCAGTGTTGAGGTCTTTCACAATTGTAAATTAAAGTGACTGATGATGCTGACCAGAGGTGGCTGCTCCTCTCCGGGAAATGGAAATAACTCAGAAAAAACAGCTGGATTTATACTAACGCCGGCTCCAAGCATTGGAAAGTAGCCCAGGAACCCTAGCCCACACCACCAGGACACACACCCCATGGATGCAACACTGGAGCCAAGACATCTCACAGGAGCAGAAAGCACTACATCGGAGCTCTAAGTACCAGGCGTCTGAGTTATAGCTTTCCTCTGAGTTACTCTCCTTTTTCATCTGCAATGCTGCGTTTTCCCTTCTCATCAGCTACCCCGGTGTTGGGAAATTCTGAAGTAGGATCCTGGTGGCCCCAGGCTGCTCCTGTTGAAGACAATGGGCCTTCTGCTGTAGCCTTCAGTGGGAGGAAGGTCAGGCCTTGTATGCCCATGCTGAAGCTAAAACAGTAGCTTCCACTTGACTTGGGCACCATGTGCGGTTGCTGCTGAATCAGCAACGTGGCTAGATACAGAGATGTTGGACTGGAAGCAATCTGAATTGTCCTGTTGGACTGTGGAGACCATGAGCTGGGACGTAACCAACTGTGCTACAGGTGCTTCACAGGCAGGAAGAGTCAGTGGAGCTGAGTGAAAGGACATAACTGGGGTTTCCTACAACATGCTGGGGAGCTCTGGTATTTCTCATGACAAGCAGTTTTTGCACATGTCAAAGTGCAGGGCATAGGAGCCCTGGTGGATGCTGCACAGATACAAAGGTCCATCTTCTCAAAGACCCTGTGTGCTGTGGCTGTCAGCCCAATGGGCTGCAGCCATTGTGAGCTCTGAATGGCTGTGCCATCTTCACATGGGACCTTGGAGACCCTGCCTGAGACCCACAGTGGGAGCAGTTCATGGCAGTGATGGAAGAAATCTTCAAGACAGACACTGGAGTAGACAGGCTAGCAGGGCAGGAAAAGTTCCTTGGGTGCTGCCCACAATTCCATCATCCACTGAGGCTCCCATGAAAAATCATGATTGTGAAGGGGAACCCACGTTAGCCTTCACTCACACCTACCCGTCCTACAAGATGTGTTCAGATCACACCTGGAGACCAGAGGCACACAGCTCTGCTTAGAGCTCATAAGAACAGCCATACTGGGTCAGACCAAAGGTCCATCTAGTCCTGTATCCTGTCTTCCAACAGTGGCCAATGCCAGGTGCCTCAGAGGGAATGAACAGAACAGGTAATCATCAAGTGATCAATCCCCTGTCGCCCATTCCCAGCTTCTGGCAAACAGAGGCTAGGGACACCATCCCTGCCCATCCTGGCTAATAGCCATTGATGGACCTATCCTCC
Organism: Mauremys mutica; assembly: GCF_020497125.1. Lineage (NCBI taxonomy): Eukaryota > Metazoa > Chordata > Testudines > Geoemydidae > Mauremys > Mauremys mutica. The sequence continues at coordinate 12,100,340 of NC_059073.1, read as the reverse complement.
ATGAATTTATCTAGTCCTTTTTTAAACCCTATTATAGTCTTGGCCTTCACAACATCCTCTGGCAAAGAGTTCCACAGATTGACTGTGCGTTGTGTGAAGAAATACTTCTTTTTGTTTGTTTTAAACCTGCTGCCTGTTAATTTCATTTGGTGACCCCTAGTTCTTGTGTTATGAGAAGGAATAAATAACACTTCCATATTTACTTTCTCCACACCAGTCATGATTTTATAAACCTCAATCATATCCCCCCCTTATTTGTCTCTTTTCCAAGCTGAAAAGTCCCAGTTTTATTAATCTCTCCTTATATGGAAGCTATTCCATATCCCTAATCATTTTTGTAACCTTTTTCTGAACCTTTTCCAATTCTAATATATCTTTTTTGAGATGGAGCGACCACATCTGCACACAGAATTCAAGATGTGGGTGTACCATGGATTTATATAGAGGCAATATGATATTTTCTCTCTTATTATCTATCCCTTTCTTAATTATTCCCAACATTCTGTTTGCTTTTTGACTGCAGCTGCACATTGAGTGGATGTTTTCAGAGAACTATCCACAATGACTCCAAGATCTCTTTCTTGAGTGTTAACAGCTAATTTAGACCTCATCATTGTATATGTATAGCTGGGATTATGTTTTCCAGTGTGCATTACTTTGCATTTATCAACATTGAATTTCATCTGCCATTTTGTGGCCCAGTCACCTAGTTTTGAGAGATCCTTTTGTAGCTCTTCGCCATCTGCCTGGGACTTAACTATTTTGAGTAGTTTTGTATCATCTGCAAATTTTGCCACCTCGCTGTTTACCCCTCAGTAGAACTGTTCAACAATCAAGCATTATTGAGATTCCTATACATAGCTCTGACACCTGCCAGTCAATGGAGATAATCTCTATGCCCATTGCTCTGGTTCCTGTGCCAGTGGCTTGCTGCCTTACCATTGTGACTTACTCCGCCACCTCAGAGAAGTGACCAATCACATCACCACTAATTCACACTCCCCCTTTTTTTCCAGATGCTGCTCAACTGGGGTTCATAACGGTGGAGAATTTCTGTATCTATTGCAGACCAGACCATAGAATCTTCCAGGTGCAACGAGATCTAAATTTCAAAGGTAAAAAACCAGGCAGAATAAATCCCTTTCCCGTCTCTGACATCCATCACCAAGAACACGGCATAAACCTAACATTTCCCCCCCCTTGGCAGGTTCTCTTTAATCCTATCTGCTGTCTATTCTTCAGCAGGGCTGTGCAACCCTATCTGAATCCACTGGCATTTCCGAAGGCAGCATGGCAACAAGGGAGAGACGCAAGACGCATTCCTAACCAGGACCAAGATAGCTTTTTCCCATAACTCTCGGGCAGTGGGAACATAGCAGCTTTGCAGAGTGGTGCTGTGTCTAAAGTTAAAATAACCGGAGGGACAGAGCAGGGCATTTCAATGGGATTATTGTAATTGGTGCTTTTACTCCAAATTAAGAGGGTGGGGGAAGAAACCTTTTGGCGCATTTCCAAAATGCTTAAATGAGCCACTTTGATATTTCTTGGCTTCTTAGTGTTTGACAGGAATAAAGTGTTCGGCAGAGTCCAGCTTGTAAATACAATTTGAACTGAAGCTTTGTTTTCATTAACAGAGCTTACCGTGAGCTGGGGCTTTATTGTTGTTCCTGAAAGTCCACAGTGGATTCCTCCTGCTGTTGGGGTTGCAGAGTCTCCCCCACCTGATGAAAAAATAACATTGATTTAAAGTCCCAAATGTTCTTAACTCACATGGGCCGAGTCCTGTTTTACAACTTCGAACCCCCAAGCCCTCTTTGTCCTTAGGCTTCTAAGCCATGGAAAATCTCAGCTGTTTTCAACCTATAAATCTCCACTGACTACAGAAATGTCTCTCATGAGGAAATAAATAGGAGAACACTCTCGGGTCGCAATGGTGTTGAAGGTGCCAGTGTTTGATGCTTTCCCAACAAAACCCATGCTGACTAGAGGAGGGATGGAAAGAACTTCTCTTTATTTTCATGATCTATCTCGAAAAATGGGAATTTGTGCCAGCACAGTTTATTTTGGTTAGAACAGAGCTGTGCCGCTGGTCCCCTGAGCCTAGAGGTTGAATTCTCATGCACAGAGAGGTAGAAAAGCTCACTTAGAAGAGATAGAGGGGCAGGGGCTAACTGATGACTAGCGATGGGCAAATCTCCAAAGCATTAGCAGCACTGTCCAGTTTTATCCCAGTATCTCCAAATGGCTTTGATCTGTGAATCAGGGCCTCCCGGGGGGGGGGGGTGGCAAGTGGGGCAATTTGCCCCAGGACCTGGGCCCCGCAGGGGCCCCCATGAGAGTTTTTCGGGGCCCCTGGAGCGGGGGTCCTTCACTCGCTCCGGGGGCCCCAGAGCTTCTTCCACTCCGGGTCTTCGGCAGTAATTCGGCGGCGGGGGATTCCCGCCATGGGTCTTCGGGGCACTTCAGCAGCGGGTCCCGGACCAGAAGGACCCCCCGCCACCCAATTACCACCAAAGCGGGGGCCCCCTCCGCCGAAGACCCCAGGCCCCCTGAATCCTCTGGGCGGCCCTGCTGTGAATCAGGCTGGGGATGCCATTAAATTGGGCTCCATTGTGAGATTTCCACTTTGGCTCACTCTGAACCACACCAGTCAAATCCCCTGGTGTCTGAAACAAGGCAAGGTTCTCCGTGATAGCGCTCTGAGCATGAGCATTACAGACCGTGGAAAGGATGAGGATTAGAAATGGGGGCTTGGAACATCCAGGGTTACAATAGCAAGAATAAAAAAGGCAACAACATTGCGGGGGTGGGGGAACCCCATGAGAGGTATGTCAGAGATACAAAGTCTCAGACTTCAGGGATAAATCAACTATTGGGGGGTCAGGAGGAAATTTCCCCCATGGGCACGTTATTCCTTATGTCTGAGTCACCTTTCTTGGGCGCAAGTGGCACCGACCATTGCTGGTGACAGGAAAGTGGGCTGGTTTCTTCAAGGCCAGCTGGCTAAGCTGGACAGCGAACATTAGATAAAGTGGTTTAATCTCCACAGAGCCGATGGGGAGGTGTAAAGATGAGTTGGCCAACGATCGCTGAATGAGGTCAGCTCAACTCCCCTGCCTCCACTGGAGTTGCATGAAGGGATGACTCTGGCCCTAAATGTCATGCTTCAAATGCAACTGCTGGTCCCTTGACAACTGAGACAGTTTTGGAGTTCCTCAAGGAGTGCAGGGGAAATCACTATCATCTGCTTACAGTGTGGGGGAGCCTTGTCTGTGCCCACCACGGGGGAACTCGCCCCAAACTATCAGCTGCTGGCAACACAAGCGCCCCACTCCAGGGTCCTCAGACTCCACTCTTCCCCTTGGCAGGCCAGCAATTTGCACACGCCAGCCCTTGGGCTCCCTAAGTGAGTCTTTGGGGCAGAGCGGAGAACGTGTGGGTAAATCTATAGAGATCGCTAGCCCCCAGAGTTCTGCTCTGGCCCAGGGGTGCAGGTCCTGCCAACCTGTCTGTACACCCCACTTGATTAGACTCGAATACCCACTCCCTCGACCTCTGGACACCACAATGCACGCACATTCGCTGCCTTTGTGGAAGCAGTGCCCCCAGTTCACTAGCTTCACCTCAGTTCAATACTCTCCTTAGCACACAGCACGTAGTCGTGTCTATAGTAAAATAGACATCTATCTGACAAAGCTTCAGATAAAGAGTCAAATAGAATCTAGGATGAGAATCAGAAACATGGCTACAGCTAAAAGAAAAATATAACATGCCATTTGAGCCCTGTACTTATTAACAAGAGCCTTTCCTGTCTAATAAGGCATTTCGCACCCAAAGGTCTGTCTGTCCAGCTCTTGGTCCAGCATGAGACGTTCACCCTGGCAGTATCACCCCCATAATGGATCCCATCTCGTATCCCTCTTTCTCCTATTTTACAATTCCAGACTTTTTGTCTTGTTTCATAACCAGAGTGTTCCAGGAACTTCAGTTCACTCATCATTGTGCCCCTAGTCCTGGTCTTTTTCTTGGGCTTCTTTGTAAAGCCTGCACCTTGTCTAGGCTGTCAACACTCGGCTGGGCCGGGCTGAGAGATGTCAACTGTTCTCACTCTGGACCGAGTTAGCTCAGAGAACCACCCTGCCCCCGGTGACCAGTTTCCCCTCCAGCAGCTTTGGAACGCGCCATTCTACATGTTACACAACTCTTCAGATATTTTCCATATGTACATCTCGCAACAACCAGCGAGTTCTTAGCTTTCGGCAGACACCACATGGCCCCCTTTGGGGAAATAGCGTGACGATGGCCATTGCAGGGAAAACGTACCCGTCTGGGCATGTCTAGGCAAGCGCCTGGGTATAGACTCGTAACCGTGCGCCCCTGGCTATTACCAGCTTGGGATGCCTGGGTCACAGCTACACACTATGACAGTCACACGTGCAGCATGGTTCAATCATAAGTAAGCGCCGAATCAAACAGACCTGGCCTAAGTGTCAGCTCACATGGAATCTGAACGCGCTTCTAGCAACCGTGACTAAGAGGCGAGTGCCATAAAAGATTAACCAAGATTTTCAAAAGAGCTTTACGATTTTGGGGGCCTCCATTTTTGGGTGAAACACCTGAAAGGGGCCTGCTTTTCAGAAAAGCCCCACTTCTTTACAGCGTCTCAAGCTGGGCTCCCTAAAATTGAGGCCCCCATAAACCACTAGGCGCTTTTGAAAACCTTGGCCTAAAATGCTCAGTCCAGTGGACACATCAGAGGGGGAATGGAGACTTAGGTCGCTGTGATTATTTAATCAAAGTGACTGGTTTCCCCTTCATCTTTCCTGGTTGTTATTGGAGGAGGTTCTTTTTGAATGAAAGGAGACACGGTGTGAATTAATGTTAGTAAAAGGAGAAGGAATAACGGACCTAAAGCACGATGTTTGTCATTATTCACAACACTCACCAGTGGGCCCCACCAATCAACTCCTTCCCCTCCCGCCTGCCGGCGGGCACCACTGATAAGCTCCTCCCACTCCCCATACCTCCCACCTGCCAGTGATCAGCTGTTCAGAGGTGTGCAGGAAGTGCTGGGGGGAAGGAGGGTAGAAGGAGGTGGAGCGAGGGTGGGGCGCACTTGAGGGAGGGTGCGGAATGGGGCACGAAGAGGCGGGTGGGGGTGGAGCAGGGGCAGGGCGGAGGTCTTGGTGGAAAGGGTGGAGTGGGAGTGGGGTCTGGGGTGGAGCAGGGGTCGAGCACGCCTGGGGAAACCAGAAAGTTCGCCCCTCTGTGTAGAGCATTCAGGGCTTGCTCTCCCAGCCGTATCAGCCCACAAGGCTTCCAGTTTATGTGACCACCGGGAATCAGACTGAGGCTACCACACTTATGTTTCCCAGGCCACTGGTAACAACTTGCACTCCCTACCGGCCTAGGCTTCATTTCAATTGGTGGCCGAGAGGTGAAAGGCTCTCTAGCCCTTTAAAAAGCCCCTGAGCAATCCAGGCTGCTTTTGAATTTTAACTCATGTTTTGAGGAATAATATGGGATATCTGTCTCCATCCCATGTGGAAACAGTTTGCTGTTTATGGAACCCTAGCTTTCTATACACAGAGGAGTGTGATTATTTCATGAAGTGATTACAGTCCCTTTCAAAAATCTGAAAAAACTGTCAAGAGGGACTATATTTCTGATAAAATGTGAAAGGCAAAAAGATCCTTCGCCCTTGGGACCATTGGCATTACGTCCTGCTGTCACACATACCCGCTGGTGACTTGGAATATAAAGAGCAGGAAAGCGTCATGAAATAGCCTGGGTTATGTTATGTTCATGGCAAACAAACAGAGACGTTAGATCAAAACATAAAATACTCTTTCTGGAATGTTGCAATGTAACATGACTTCATGTCTTAAAATCCAGAACCTTAACACACAAGAACCAAAAACAGGGAGAGACAAAGCAGGCCTCTCCCTAAAGGTGGAGGGGCAATCCCTCCTTGCTGTAGGCTGGCTCTTTGCAGACTGACTGATGAATGACCCACATCACGAGCTTCCCTACGGAGCCCCTTAGCCTGCAAGCAGGTCCAGGAACCCTCCTGAGAATTTAAAGTGATCTCTCATAATTTTAACAGCTTTCAATTCATCACCAGTCTCTGGGCTAAAAAGCCCATTCCCAAGTTTCAGAGATAATGGTCATGGACCAAATCCCAAGGGTTTTACATGGGGCCCAGCCATGTGCCCTAGGTCCATGCTCAGAGGGGATTGTCCATGTGTGGGTATCCCCCCATCTCCTGCAGAAATGTGTGTGTTGGGGGAGAGGGTTCAGCTGCCTCTGCAGCACCATCCCTCCCCTTTCCAGAGCCCCACACAGGGAGTGAGTTCTTGACAGGTGGGATCCATGCAAGGGGAGGGGACTGGGGATGCTGTGGGCATGGTAGGGATGGGATGCCCAGAATGGACAGTGCCTGGCTTCTCCGCCTGGAAAGCCTGCAGCGCTAACTGAGCTCAAACCTCCTAGCGGAGAGGCGCGTGGCAGAAAGGGGAAGAAATCTCTCCGGCTGAGCAAAGAAGAAAAGAGACGTGTTTTCATCTTGGCTTGTTTCACTCACTGGATCGGAAAACACCAGTGTCAATTTTGCTGTCAGCCCGGCCTGTTCTTTATCTTTCTGTCTTCCAGCAAGTTCTATTAACTGCTCATCAGGGGCCTGATCCTGCCACAAGCTGAGCACCTCCATTGGCTTGAATGGAAGGCAAGGGTGCTCATCCCCTGCCAGGATCGGGCCCATGTCTCCCTGACTTGTTACACTGCTGTACCTAATCCTGTTTCCTGCTTACACAGGTTGTCACACAGACACAGAACAGAAAGGAGAAGGCATTCGGGGTCAGACAAAGCATGAGTTACTGACACTCCAGCCCCACCGAACGAGGCTTGTTGCTTAGCCCGAGAAGGGATGTGTCGGGTGGAACAGTTGCATATGTTGCAGAGGCACAGTTTCCTTTCCTACCTATCGCCCCCCCGCCTTGCAATCTGTCTCGAGCCCATTGTGAGGTGTGGGGAACTCACTGGATTTAATATGGCGGGTCGGCCTCCTTTCCTGCAGGAGCTGCTTCGCTGGATCTTCATCACCCATCCAGTATGTTTGTTGAAGGATGATTTTCCTGTTTCCTCTTCCTGAATCTCTTGCCAGGCCAGCTTTTTCCAACCCTTTTTTCTCCCTGCGTTTTACTGAGTTATTCTGGGGAATGTAAATTGTTTTGGGCAAGCTGGAAAATCTGACACCCGTTGAGATCCTTCCCATACACAGCAGGTCAGGAGAAAGGAGGAGAAACCTTGGCAAGCATCTTGCAACCTGTCCAGCCAGAGAGCTACTGCATCCCCTCTTTCATTCTTCAGTCTCTTCTCCCTCTCAGGGTTCTTCTCTTTCACACTTACAACACGGGACTCAGAGAGAAGGAAATCTGTGCTTCCCCGAATCTCCCAGGCTTCTGGAGTGACCTTGGATTTATTACTTAATCATGCCATGCCTCAGTTTCCCCATCTGCAAAATGGGGATTCTACCACCTTCCAACTCTTGTCCAGATGTTGGCGTTTGTAAAGCACTGAGCTCCTTGCACAGAAGGTGCTATAGGGAAGGCACATTGCTGTTATGTACCATAGTCATCTGGTGCAAGACACAGGCCTAGGTAGTTCCCACATAGGCCAGTTTGAGGGTGACTCTGCTAGTTCTCTCCTTTCTGTATTTTTACTTTTTTAAAAAAATTAACTTTTCCCCCTAAGCTTGAAACAAAACAACAACCCCAAACTCCATGTGTCAGAAGATGGGAAAAAACAAACTCCAAAGTCACGAAGACCAGGGGGAAAAAATCCCAACTTCACTGCAATTTTACTGTGTATAGCATGTTTCCTAATCTGAATTAAACACCACAGTTGCAGCAGATGAATAATCCATAACAGCTGAGAGGGAGAGAATGTCAGAGTTAAAGACAAAGGAGCAAATGTTTATTTTCACGTGAGATTTTAACTCAGACTGGGGGTCAGTTAGCTGGACAGATGCAGGAAGGCCATTCTTAATAGCAGGAGCTGCAGAGAAGACTCTTGGTTCCATAGTGGATTGTGGGAAGAGACCACGAAGGGCTCAGTGGAGTCACCCAGTATTATGTTCATGGCCTACACACAGTTAGAAACAAAATATAAAAAAAACTCTTCCTGGAATGGGGTAACACTACTTTATATCTTAGAATCCAGAACCCTAATACACACCAGTCAAAACCAGAGAGAAACAAAGCAGGCTGCTCCCTAAGGCAGTGAGAGGCCCAACTCCCCCCATCTTGTATCAGACTGGCTCTTTTTACAGACTGACTGCTGAGGACCCAGTTTGCAGGCTTCCATCAGTGCTCCCAACCCTGCAAGGACTAGGAAAATCCTTAGAATTTAAAGTGATAGCTTGTAATTTTAACACACAGTTTTTAGTACACTGCACATAGGAAATGGCTGTTAGTCCTAGCTAGGCAATATTGTGTACCACAGAAGAGTGGGGAGATGCTGGGTCTGCAACATACTCCAATACCTTCAACAGCGTGATGAGCAGCAGGCAAAATGTCCTCTGCCTGACGCTCCCCATGATTGGTTTACTCTGTGAAGAACGAGGTTCCAGCTCAGGATTGGCTGAGAGCAATTCAAAATGTAAAAAATCGTAAAGGAAGAGCTTCCCCACAAAAATCCCCCTAACCCCATCTCCAGTCCAACCCATCCTTCACACTCATTTCTGCCCCCAGGCCTGCAAGACACGGGAGCTGACTAGTGGTGAGCCATAACTAATGCTCGCTGCGTAAGGTAGGCTTGTTTGACTGTTACCTTGTCCTCCACTACTTATTATTTATTTGCATTACTGTAGTGCCTAGGAGCCCTCGTCACAGACCAGGACCCCGCTGTGCTAGGGGCTGTACAAACACAGAACAAAAAGATAGTTCCTACCCCAAGGTGCTTGCAATCTACAGACAAATGGCAACACATGGTGGAGTACAAGGAAACAATGAGACAATACTGATCAGCATGATAGGAAATAGTCTCAGCACATCAGAATCTTTCCCTCTGCCGCCCCCTCCCACCCCCCACATTATCTTGTCCTCTACCTTTCCCCTACTTCTGTTACCTTGTACTTCAATTCTTCCCTCCATTGGATTATTTCATTCACCTGTTGGGTACTATTGTAATCTAGACTGTAAAATCTTTGGGGGCTGGCCTGTCTGTTTAATAAGTGTCCATACAGTGCCTAGCATGGTGGAGCCCACCTTGGGCGCTAAGCACATCATTTTCATGCCAGCTCGGCTGGAGATGTAAGCCGCTGAGTGAGGCTTGCAGAAGCTGGAGTCCTGGAATCCCCATGCCAGAGGCTGGAGGGATAAGGCAGTGCACAGGCAACCTGCGCAGATTGCTACGGACCCAGAAGAGGTTCCTCACTTAGATGGGGATGGAGAGCGACCCCGAGTGTTAATCCCACCTGTGGGTGGCCTGACATCCATATCCAAGGAAGTTAGACATACTGGATGAGATTTTCCAAAGCACTCAGCATTCGTCTAAACTCTGCTCCCAACTCCCATTGACTTGAACGGGAGCAGAGCTAGGCCAGTGCTTAGTGCTTTCCAGTAGCGTACACAGGTGCAGCGCCATTGAAATTAACGGGTTTCCTCTGCTTATCCGAGGGGGAAAACCATAGAGTCCAAGGCCAGAGGGGACCTCTGGGATCATCGAGTCTGACTTTCTATTCAGCCCTATGCTTGATAAAATGATGCTGGCTATCTTGTGTTTGCCAGAAATAAAGAGCAGAAAGAAAGTTGAGTGCTAGCTACTGTTGGAGAGGAAAGGAGGAGTTAGCCGGGTGTTTCTCATCATACAAAGGCATCTTCCAGCGAAATTAAGGGAGACAAATGAAGAAATCGGCCACAAAGTCAAGAGGAAATAAATGTAAGCTGCTGGGCTCGGTGTGTCTGTTGGGCTTGGTGTGACTGTTGCTGAGTGTGTGTTTTTCAACAACGTGTATCTATGTTCGTGTGTGTGTGTGTGTGCCTGTGTGTGTGCGTGCATGTTGGACCATATGTGTATTTGGAAATGAGAGCAGAGAGAAAGACAGGGCATGGGGCATGTGACAATGAGCGTGGGTGTGCACACATACACACGTGTGTATTCAAGCATGTGTTCTTGCACGAGTGTGTGCTTACGTAGGGACGAGTGCAGCTGTGTACATGTGGAAGCATGTGTGAAGGTGCAGGAGACCTAAGCATCTAACATGCCACTGTTAAGCTTTTGATTTTCCCAGAACAGAAAATCACAGGTTCCCATATATGGAAGAGCAGTGAGAGAGGAGCAGTGAATCATGGCAGAGAAAAAGCTGCAGGTCGCTGTTCTCAGAGACTCCGGGTCCAGCAAGGAAGCTCTTCTAGGTTTCTGTGAAGTACATGGGCTTCCATCTCTGAGTATCCACAAGGTGCATCTCTGGCTTCCTCTGCCACAAGAAGGGGAACTAGGAGGCGTTGAATGATGAGGTGCGGGCCGGGGGGAGGAGAGGAGAGTCCCCTGGATCTTCTCTGGGATGAGTCCCTCCAGAGCAGTGATTCATGCTGGCTGCGGGGGGAGAGGTCAGCACAGGAGCCTGCATGGCTGCTGCCGCCCACGCTCTCCCTGTTTCGGGGATGAATCAAAGAATCCCAGGGCTGCCACCCTGGCACTGTATTTCAATGAAGAAACAGCACAGGACAAGCCCTGAGAAGGACCTGTCCTTATTCTTGGTATATTTGTGGTAATTGGCTGCATTCTGCACTGCCCTGCCCCTTCAGTGCCACGTACGTCTGTACAAAGTAGGGGTCTGATGTTACCCGACCTGGTGACTGCTCTCAGGGTTCCCAGGATGGTGACTCACCTTATTACCCCCTGCCTTCACTGTGAGGGAGTCTGGTTGTGGTAACTGGGTGTTAGGTCCCTAACACCACCAGCCTGTCAGCTACTCCAGCACTCTCCTCGGGGCTCTGTTAGTCCTGTCTTCACCTTGCTGGTTAACAAGAGGTGCACCCCAATCCCCAAGTCCCCTTGCACCTTCCCCTGTGAGATCCAACCCTTGACACTGGGTACTCACAGAAACCCCAGATCCTCTGCTCCCAGTTTTACCTTGGATCACTGCTCCTGGAAATCACACAGCACTTATAATAAAACAAAAGTAGGTTTATTTAAGAAAGAATGGAGAGGAAACTAGAAAGAAGAGAGAATGGTGGAAACAATTGGTTACAATTCCAAACAATATCATCAGACTTGAACCTGGGTCTACACTTGAGAATTATTCCCTTTCCTAGCTAATAAAGTAGGTCCCTTCCCCCAAAGTTCAGTCTGTTGCAGAGCTGGCTGGCTTTGCTGAAACCAGGCTCCAATCTTGCATGAGAACAACCCTGTTCCCCAAGATGTCTCCTTAGTGAAAGGATACCGAGTGCTTTTCCTCACCCTCTGTTATTATTCTGAAACAGCCTTTTGTACTCACTCATAGGCAGGGTGATTCCTTGTCTGTTGGAATATTCCTTTTTTATCTCCAAGCGGTTTCGATGGTTTGTAGTTGTCTCTGATGGGTTTCCATCAAAAATCTTGGGATGGTACAAGGCTAGATAACTGAACATTGCATTACAGCACCAGCTGACCAGGGCAGGGTGACAACTCCTGCCTGCTTGAATAGGCCATCGTTGAGATATATTCCCCCTCGGCCTCCTTCCCCATGACTAACTTTTACTCCAAATCCATAAAACAGGCTTTCAATACAAATACATTATTCCTTAAATATTACCCATACATGCCTCTCAGAATGATTATGAATCCTGCCAAGTTACATGCCTTCAGTAGATACCTTATATGTTACTCTGAACAGATAAATATCCTGTAAGACGTGTGTTAGGTGTAGTGAGTTTGTCAGGCCTAAGGTGAGAGTTGTTTGCAAAAGAACAAGGGACCCTTTGCCTAGGAGCCTCTGCATCATGGAGCCTTCAACACCCATTTTGCAGAGGTAAATGACGACCCAAAGTGCAAGGCAATGGAGAATCAGGCCAGTGTGCTTTCTGACCCTCTTTCCCCCCGATAGAATTCTTTCCCCAGAGAGATCTGATTGGCAGACTCAGCTGGTGCTTCTAAGTCCAAATGAAACCCTTCCCTCTCTCCTGGAGGATGCTGTTTGCCCACTCTGTTGTAGGTGGCACTCTATATGTTCATAAATACATATGCTAAATCTCACCTAGCATGCTGAGACGCACCGGCAGGAGAGGTACTTGCTGTAGGAACGTAAGCCATAGCCAGGAGTGGAGGAATTTAGAAACCAGCACTTTGCAGTTCACAGCGAGTCTCAAGGAAGGTTTGTGGTGAGGCTGTCAATGAAATGCCTGATCCAAAGTCCACTGAAGTCTATAGGCAGCTTTCCAGGGAGTTCAATGGGCTTTAGAGCAGTGCTTCACGGGTATTTGGGGGTAGACTGTGGGTGCAGCTGAGCAGGGTAAACCTGCACATCACTGTTGGGGTAGGTCAAATGATCCATCAGGAATCGGCAGCCCAAGATTTGGGGTTTGCCGGGGACGAGGCTTTAGAGCTCACCTGCCCCACCGCCAGTGGGCAGGTCTTTTTCCACACTGTTCTTTATGCATGAAATGCCTTCTGCACTCCGCTCTGCCAGCCCCTGTCATCTCATCCTTCAATCCCTCCCTAAAACAGTTATTCCGATACCTGCAAGACGTGAGGCAATAATAATACTTACAACCAACGTGAGCCGAGGCACCATGGTGTACCCATCCTCCTTACGTGAGCGAGCACATGACCTGACCACTACAGCATGTCTCTCACCCCTCAGGCCCTCTCTGCTGTTTGCTCTTCTCTCAGCCCATCAGGGCTAAAACTCACACAGGGAAGGGACCAGGGGTGAAATCCTGGCTCCACTGAAGTCACTAGCAAAACTCCCATTGACTTCAGTGGAGTCAGGATTTCACCCCTTGCTCTGTAAAGCACTTTTGGAAGAAAACCGTAAAGGGTTCACCACCAGCAGTCAGCATATACGACTCTGCATATATTCACATCTGCATATATCTGAACAAGAGAAACAAGACATGCAAGGAAGTAAACTTAAGAATCAGAGGCAAGATCAGTAAAGAGAAGAAATCCACGGTCAGATTTCCCACAGTTTATACAAACACCCCCACCCCCCTTTGGGCAGTAATTTCATGTGCTAGTCACTGACATTCTCACTGAAAGAGACACTGTGTATAAATTTAACCTTCAGAAACATGGCATGAGTTTGACCGTATGGCACATATTAGCATTTCTTTCCCAAGCTTTTCTGCTCCTCTGCACAGCTGTCTGGGAAGCCACATGCATTGCTTTGGGGGAAAGAGACAGAGAGAAATGTGCATCGCCAGTGCCATTCGAGGGCGATGAAATGTGTTTGTGAGAACCGTTAGGATGTGGAAATAACATACATGGCAGCACAGTGCCCTGGTTTATGTGGAATGCACTGGACTCAGCACAGGGCCTGAGCCCGAATGCTTAACCAACTGGAATGCCTCATGCAGAAGGCTCAGAGGGTGGACAGGGCCGATTCTGCACACTGTATATTTCCTGTTGAGGTGCCAGGCCTGATTTGCACCTTTTGCAGTCATTTATACATAGACAAGATGGGTTAAAGAAACCAGCACACACCTGTTCTGATTGGGTAGCCCTGTACACCCACTGTGCACAAATAACTGAGCAAGGCAGTGGAGAACCAGGTTGACAGAGGGCTAGTCTTCAGTGAAAGCAAGGGCCCATTGGAATACGACCTTGAGGAGTCATATTAATGGACAGTGCTTTGCAGGCCGTGCAGATAGGGACAGGCTGAAATCAACATCAGTTCAGCTGGTCAGCATTACACCTGTGTGTGCTCGCAGCAGGGCATCCCCCTTCCCAGCTGAAACCATCATAAACATTCCGATTTGTGTGTTTAACGCCACGCTAGTTATTCTGACCCCCACACATTCAAACGTCATCTCATTTTCAGCGGAGGGGGCTGTGACATTATTGATATAAATTGGGACCATATAGAACATGGGTTGCAACCAAGGTCCTGTAGTGGCACCAAATCTTAGGTAAAGGGGGTCGTATAAGGTGTCTAAGACCAGGTTATGGGTTGCTGGTTATGATTATGCTGTCTGTGTGCATGTATCACTTTTAGTTGAAGTTATGTATATTGGCTCTATACTGTCTTTATTTCAAGTTGGTGATGTGCTTCTGAGTGATATCCCAGACAAGCTGGTGTTAGCTCTGCTTAGCCTGCTTGATGGCCCATTAAGGACCATCAGCTACACAATTGACCCAGGGAGAGAAGGCAGACACGCCTTGTGACTCAGCAAGGTATGCAGAGACTTGTCCATGTGACTGCAGACTCCATTTTGCTGGGATTTTCCACAGTAAGAACAAAGAGATTCTTACACCTGGAAAAGCCTATATAAGGCTGATGCATCATTTCCATCTTGTCTTCAATCCTGCTTCTTACCTCTGGAGGGACTTTGCTACAAACTGAAGCTCTACACAAGGGACTGAGGACCCATCCCAGCGGGGGATATTCCAGAGACTTGTTTTGAACCTGCAGTTTATGCCATCACTGCTGCAAGCCTGAACTAAGAACTTTGCCATTGCTGTATGTAATTGATTCCATTTAACCAATTCTACCTCTCATCCCTACCTTTTTCCGTTTATGAATAAACCTTTAGATTTTAGATTCTAAAGTATTGGCAACAGTGTGATTTGTGGGTAAGATCTGATGTGTATATTGACCTGGGTCTGGGGCTTGGTCCTTCGGGATCGAGAGAACCTTTTTCTTTTATTGGGGTGTTGGTTTTCATAACCATTCATCCCCAGGACGAGTGCACTGGTGGTGATACTGGGAGACTGGAGTGTCTAAGGAAATTGCTTGTGTGACTTGTGGTTAGCCAGTGGGGTGAGACCGAAGTCCTTTTTGTCTGGCTGGTTTGGTTTGCCTTAGAGGTGGAAAAAACCCAGCCTAGGGCTGTGACTGCCCTGTTTGAGCCATTGGTCCTGAATTGGCACTCTCAGTTGGGTCCCGCCAGAACCGCCCCGTCACAGGGGCTGTGCCCATAGCAGGTGTCTCTATCTCAGTTCGTCGGTGTTTGGTTTCATAGGTTCTGAAGAGGGTCAAGTGATTTGCAGAAGCCTGATGCAGAGTAAAAGCGCTTGGATTTAAGTCCCCTAATTCTCTGTGGTTTCATAGCGCTCTTCGTTCGAAGCTCGCAGAATGCTTTGCAGATACTGATGAACTAAGCCTGGGGGGCAGGAGGGGAGGTTGTTGTATTATTGTAACTGAAACACAAGGGGGGTGAGGCCCATGGCTACAAACTGGCTGCTGAGAGGCAGCGTCTGTATTTAGTCGGAGTGACCTGCTGTTTAGGGGCACTGAGGGCCAGCAGTCACAGGGGAATAGCTCACAACTCCTGAGCAAGTCAGTGACACCGGTGGGTGCTCAGCACCTCTAAAAGACAGGGCACTCGTGTAGATACCTACATATGGCTTTTGGTGCCCTGCGCTGCCTCTCCACCCCAGCAGACCCCAGCGTAACTCCTTGCTCTTCCCCACCCACCCCGGGCTCAGTTCTGGGGCAGGAGAAACAGCCCTTTGAGTGTCTGTGGAGCAGGCTTTGCTGCCCCTTGGAATAGCACATCCCCAGCTTTGGATTTGAGCAGCCAGTAGGTGGGACAAAGAAGAACAAGGGGCCTAACCACTCATCAGCATCAGCCCCCTGCTCCCCACCCGCACCCCATCTCTATTTGACCTGGCATGCACAAAATGGCTGAGAAATCATCCTGGGACCTAACCTCCCTGCCCCACTGGGACATGGCTGGACATAGGAAGATCTCGTCAGCCATGTTGTGGGTCAGAGACCAAGAGAGGTTGGGAATCCGTGCCCGGAATCACAAGGTATTGATCATACCTGAGACCTTGAAATCTGGGGCTTGCTTGAATTGAGACAGCTGTGCGTCTTCTCCACAGGGCGGATGGCTCTCTGTGACGGATCTTCTCCATCGGGGAGCTGGATGGGGAGACATTTACAAAGACAGTGAAAATTCACTCGGTTCTTCCCCCACTCCTGGCTGCACTCATGTTCATCTGGTGCCAGACTCCTATTGTCTTTCCCTGTTATCTGACCTTTCTGCTGTGATGCAAACGCCTTTGTTCCTGATGTCGAGCTGAGCCTTGTAACATATTTTTATGTTTGAATCACAAAGTAACAGACGACTCAGGCACCGTGAAGGAATTTTTTATTTTGAATTCACAAAGGCTAATCACCATATATCCCTGTCCATCTCATACCTACCTTAGGTACTTATATGGCCCCATCTATCTAAGCACATCACAATCTTCAATGTATTGTTGCCTCTTATGACACAAGTGCTTAGCCAAAATTGGGGCTGTTTCTGGAAGGAGGAGATGTTGATGCTGGAGTCAGGTATTTCTTTGATGCAGTCCTGTTTATTTACAAAGACTGTATGAAGTCCTGTTTCCCTGAACGCACCAGGAATCAAACAGCAGGAGACAGTTCCTTTGCTCACAGTTCTAAGCCGCTTTTCCAGCCAGACCTTTTCCCAAAAAACTCACTCTCTTCACTTTTCCTCAGGGTCATGCTAGCAGTTCTTCTGTGGTTGTGCCTGGTGCTTCCTTCCTACTTCTCAGATGTTTCTGGCTCCATCTTCACACACACACAAAAATCCATCAGACAACACCTGGCAAAACCCCTCTGCCACATGTACTCCTGGGGGAAGTCTGCGCCACTGCATATGTGCAGAATTCATGTCCCCCGCAGATTTCTTTGCTTCCCCACAGAAAAATAACTTTCTGACAGGGAGGCAAAGGGAAGCTGCAAGAGCAGTCATGTACCACTCCTTATCTGTGCAGGTACATCATTTCAGGCACCTGGAGCAGCTGGTGGAGAGGTAAATCACCGCAGGGCTGGGGACACCCCAGCCAGCGGCTGGTACCCAGAGCCTGGATCAGCTGCTAGACCCATCTGGGCTAGAGGCAGGAGGGGATGGGACTTCCTCTTCCCCTGCCAGGAGTGGCTGGGGCTGCCAGACCCACCCCCACAAACCTCCCCCAGCAGCAGGAAGCTCATGCCAACATTGCTCCTCAGCTGTGGGGGGAGGGGTCACTGTACTGGGAGCTGCTCCCCCATCTGCCCAACCCCCGAGCATCCCGACCTCCCATACCCAGGCACCCCCGCCAAGCCTCACCCCGTACAGCAAGAACCCACCTAGCCCTCCATACCCAAACCCCACTCCATTGAACCCGAACTCCTGCATCTGGAGCCTCCTGCACCCAGATTCCCTGCCTCCAGACCCCCACCCTTGCACCCAGACCACCCTCCACTGTACTCAACCCCCCAGCTTGATGAGCCCCACCCCCTGCACCACCCTGAGCCCCCACATTCAGACCCCCATGCCACTGACCCCCAGCTAGCTGCACCTAGACCCCCACTGCACCAAGCTCCACTCCCCCAGCACCCAGACCCCCCTGCTGAGGCCCCCATACCCAGACCCCCCTGCTGAGACCCCCACACCCAGACCCCTCCGCTGAGACCCAACCACCTTCTCCTGGAAGCCCCTGCAGAGTCCCACTGCCCCTGCACCTGTAACCTCCCCCCCAACAAGCCTCTGCATCGAGATTCCCTCACACCTAGACCCCGCCCCACTGAGCTGCCTGCGCCCAGATTGTCTCACACAGAATCCTCTCACCCCACGCCTGGATCCCTCCCACACTGAGCCCATTCACACTTGGGATCCTGCCTGCTTGAGCCTGCCAGCCCCACTCCTGGTGCGCCTGGCGCAGAGAGGCAGGGCCCCAGGGTGTTTCTAGGGCAGGCCCAGGCCTTGTGCTGTGCCAGGGTCGGGTGCAGCCTCATCACTGAGTCCATGTCCCGGTGGAGGGGTGGGGAGGCTGCAGGGTGATCTCTCACCTTTGTGCAGCCAGTGGCCTGTGCTCTCCGCTGCCATGCTGGAGCCGCTGCATTTATTTACTGACAAATAAAACTTCCAGAATATTGCAGAATTTTAAAATAGCGTGCACATAATTTGTAATGTTTTGGCAGAGAACGGCCTCAGGAGTACACACAGCTCCGTTTCTGACCAGCCCAGCGTGGCCTGTGTTTTGGGTGGTGGCTCCTATTGTTTGAGCTGTCTAGTTCCATAAAGGAACTTGATTGAATGACAGGTGACCGTTACCACCCACCAGCTTCAACCCAACCCCAAGCGTAACAGGATTTATCCTCACCACACCCCTGTGAAGTAGGGAACCGCTAACGCTCCCATTTCACTGCCCAGAGACTGAGGCCCAAGCTCACACAGGGAATCGTCTCTGGAGCAGGGACTTGAACCAATATCTCACAAGTCCTAGGTTAGTGCCTGTGATGGGGGTACTCCACTCACTGCAGGGATGGCACCTCCTCCTGCTCACAGCTCATGAGCGCAATGCCTCTTTCTGCAGTTGCATGCTCTCTCTCTGCCTCTCTCTTTCTGGGTCTGCAGCTCCACGAATGGCTGCTGCCTCTTGGTGACTTGGCCAGGATACCAAATGGTTTTCCTTTCTGGGGCTGGAAAGCCTCTTCCCACAAACAGGCTCAGGCAGTCTTCCCATGCACTGCCTCATAGTGCTGCTCCCTCAGCAGCTGGCAGGGGAACCTGGGAGCTCCGGGTTCTGGCTCAGGGACCCTCTAGCCAGCAGTCAAGGTCTGTTCCCTCTTAAAGCTCACTGCCTTTCCCCTGAGCCCTGTCCTACCTCCTGGCACTCCCCCCTCTCTGGGGTTTGCCAGCCCTGCTGCACCTCCCTGACTGTAGACTTTCCCAGCAGCCCTTTCTGCTGCCAATTTCCTGCCTTTATAGTCCCATCCCTGCCCCTTCCTCCTCAGCTGGGTTCCCTCCCTCAGTCAGGGGATTGCTTGGCCATCTGATTCCTCTCCCCTGTAGCTGGTTGGGTGAATTAGCCCCCTTAACAATCTGCGCTAACTTGCCTTTCAGGGCAAGTGTGGAGCGAACACCTTGTCCCAGTGCCCTAACCACTGGATCACGCTTCCTTTCCACATCACGGAGCCCCACCACATGTCACCCTTAGGGAATCTCTGCTCACAAGGGCTGGCAAAACCGGGAGTGCCGCAGGTCAGGGTGCTGGAGCGTTGGCCCCAATGCGTGGGGAAAGGTGACAGTTCCTTCCTGCAATGTGGGCTTGCCTCAGATTTCTAAGCATCATCCTGGCTTTGCTCCAACTCCTCCGCTGACACAGCGTCACCGCAATTCCACCAGCAGAGACTCTGAGCCTTTAAATCATTTCTTCCCAGGTTGTTGCGAAAGATGAGCTGTCTTTGGGGTAAGTGCACGTTGGAGCCTGACCAGTATGACAGTCGCTCTATCTTGTACCAAAAGGACCCTGGGGGGGACATGTACCCATTGCTATGACACCATTCTGACCCGATCCTTCTCCCACTGTAATCGACAGGTGTTATTCCTCAGACAGCAACAGGAGTGGGAGCAGGAACAGGCAGCGTATTGAATGGCTGTCAGACCTCAACGGCATTTCTTTTCATTACTTGCCTGCAGCCAATTCGAAGGGCCTGGTTCTGAGCGCCCACTCATTTTACTCTGGTGTTACTCCATAGTGAAGTTACACCCACTTTACACTCACGTCAATGAGAGCAGTGTCATGCCCTCAGTCTGTCTTCGTGCTGCCTGAGAGAAATCATACATCGCCGCTCTGATTCTGTAATGGCCTTAGGACAGCGCTTCTCAAAGCTGGTCCGCCGCTTGTTCAGGGAAAGCCCCTGGCTGGGCTGGTTTGTTTACCTGCCGCGTCTGCAGGTTTGGCCGATCGCTGCGCCCACTGGCCGGGGTTCGCCGCTCCAGGCCAATGGGGGCTGCGGGAAGGGCGGCCAGCACGTCCCTCGGCCCGCGCCGCTTCCCGCAGCCCCCATTGGTCTGGAGCAGCGAACTGTGACCAGTGGTAGCTGCGATCGGCCGAACCTGTGGATGTGGCAGGTAAACAAAGCGGCCCGGCCTGCCAGGGGCTTTCCCTGAACAAGTGATGGCCAATGTGCCCTCTAATTTTTGACAGGCCACGTGCGCAAAAAATTTCTTCTGTGCAAATTGTTGTGCTTCTGTGCAAATTTTTGTGCGTGCGGTGTTTCGTCGTGTGCGTGCGGTTTAGGATCTGTGTGCCTGCGCACACACGCACCGCTTAGAGGGAACAGTGGCGGTGGCCCTAGTTTGAGAAGCACTGCCTTAGGAGCAGGGCCGGCTCTAGGTTTTTTGCCACCCCAAGCAAAAAATTTTTTGGCTGCCCCTCACTCCAGCCCTGGGCTCCTCCCCCCACCAGTGCCCTCCCCCAGTCGCACCCCCTCCCGCCCCAGCCCTGGGCTCCCCCACAACAGTGCTGACTCTGCCTGCTCCCACCTCGCCTCCAGCTGGTCTGGCACTGGCAGGGTTGGGGCAGGGCCGCCCAGAGGATTCAGGGGGCCTGGGGTCTTCGGTGGCAGGGGGCCCCCGCTGCCGAATTGCCGCCGAAGACCCGGCACTTCGGTGGAGGGTCCCGGGGCAGAAGGACCCCCCCGCCATGGGTCTTCGGGGCACTTCGGTGGTGGAGGTCTTCGGGGCACTTCGGCAGCGGGTCCCAGGGCGGAAGGACCCCCCGCCATGGGTCTTCGGGGCACTTCGGTGGTGGATCCCGGGGTGGAAGGACCCCCCGCTGCGGGTCTTCGGGGCACTTCGGTGGCGGGTCCCAGGGCGGAAGGACCCCCCGCTGCAGAATTGCCACCAAAGACCCGGAGTGGAAGAAGCAATTTGCCCTGGGCCCCGTGAGAGTTTTCTGGGGGCCCCGGAGCGAGTGAAGGACCCCACTCCAGGAGCCCCGAAAAACTCTCATGGGGGCCCCTGTGGGGCCTGGGGCAAATTGTGCCCCCCCCGGGCGGCCCTGGGTTGGGGTAAGCAGCAGGGCTCCTGGGCCGCGCCTCAGCCCAGGGTCCCTCCAGCCAGGGCACCCGCCTCCAGGACCAGCCAGGACCTGGGAGGGCAGAGCCGGGGGACCGCCCCGGCACGGGGCTGAGGAGCCGGGGCAGGGTAGCCCCAGAGGGAGCGGAGATGCAGGCCCCACATGGCAGCGCCCTGCCCTCTATGGCCCCGCTGCTGCTGCTGCTTCTGGCCGCCTGCCACAGACCCTGGGCGGCTTGGGCTGCTTCGCCCAGCCCTGGCTGCAGCGCTGGGGGGCGGCCGCCCTGCGGCGTCTGCAAGTGATTCCATGTGCCCCAAGGGGCGGCCCCCAGCCCGAGTGTCCCCCGCTCACAGCCTGCCCAGCCCAGCCACAAGGTGCGGCGCTGCTCCCCCGCGGCGCAAACCGCAGTGGCCCAAGGGCGCGACGCGCTGCTGCTTTCAGGGCCGGCTCTAGGCTTTTGCCACCCAAAGCAACAACAAACAAACAAACAAAAAGATGGCCAGAATGCTGCCCTTGAAAATGTGCCGCCCCAAGCACATGCTTGGTTCGCTGGTGCCTAGAGCCGGCCCTGCTTAGGAGACCCTCTGGAAACCTTGGTGCAATTCAGGGCTCCACGCGATGGCTCTGCTACTGTAGTCAGCTTTTCTGGACCCCATGCCTAGACCTCAGTGTGTGCACAGTCAGGATAGCTGATTACACAGGAGCTGGGGAGACGGGTGTTTGGCTTCCCCAAGGCCAGCCAGAAGCCAGCTCATCATGAATCAGGAGGTGGGGTATATTCGTGCCTTTCGCTCTCTCTCTCTCTCACACACACACACACACACCCGTGGTTGTAGATTCCTAGAACCCAGGACTTGGGGTGTAAAGAGTGCTGGAGATGACATTATTTGGCTCCTATCTCAGGCTCTTGGGCTCATTCTCACACAAGCTTCTGTTCTCCTGGATTCACCCTGCTGATTCCTGCCCACTCGCCCAGCAACCTCAAGTATCTGGATCACTTTATAAATCTGCCTTGTTAGTTGAGTCAGGGCCAGATTGCAGCTAAAAATCAGGGGCAGGACCCTTTCCCATGTTTTTCTGGCTCAGGGACAATCCTAGTTGTGCTGTATTAAGATGCTGTTTGCATTAGTACCCTTCATTAATCCTTTCTACTGCAGCCTTGACCCCTGGGAATTGCACTGTGCATTTTTCTTCAGCAGCAGCTGCCACAAGGTGAGGTGGTGCCAAGGAATAAAAGAAATCACACAGTTCCTTTTCCGAGGGTGATAGCTTTCTGCCCTGCACAGGGCAGTGTTAAACAGCCATCCCACAGCAGTGCAGGAGATCTAGGGACCCGGCCAACGCTGCCTCCTTCCCGGCTTTGGAAGAACACATGGGTTGCATCTGGATAGCTTATACCACGCCCAGTCCTGTCTAACCACTCCTGAGCCCCAGTCTGCGTCTTCAGCTGCGCTGGATCCGCACTTCAGGCTGCGAGGGCTGTTTTGAAAGTGAATTTGTAAAGCCGTTAACTTGATTTAAACAGTTTAACCACAGAAATAGCCAGTGGTGGATGCCAGCTGCCAGAACTGACAGCGCGGCCCCTTTTCTTTTAGCGTCAGGCCCAACTCGGCCAAGGTCCACATCCTTTAATGCTAGGGCCATGGTTGAGCCAGTGACATTACGAATTATTATTATTTGTGTAAGCAGAGTCAGGATGAGATCTACCCTGACATCTGGTGGTACATTATGAGGAGTGGGCAAAGGAATTTTAGGAATGTGCATTTGCATTGGTAAACCCACTCCACTTAGCATAACACACAGCAGCATGGGATGGTTATTTTCACACTGTGGAATCCCCAATTTCTTTGTTATTGGGGCAGGAAGGAAAAAAAAGGGCTGTTACCTTAATTATGTGAATGAGGAACTATGAGACTGCTTTATGACAGAAATGACTCAACCTACATTAAATAGTACTTGCTAGACAAGGGACATGGGTTCCAAAACCCAGTGAAGGGAGAGAGGCTGGGGACTGGTGTGTGTACCTGATGGTATGGGCCCCTTTTGAGGGCCTGGAACACCAATTGGACATCCTCCTCTCTCCACTGTTAAAGAGCAGAGCTAATTTTGAAACCTTTAGGAGTCCATCTGGAGGCTGCTGACCTGAATTCACGTTGGCCCAAGGTGGCACTGGGGCTTCTCTACTACAAGCTGAAATCACTAAAAGAGCTAAGCTTACTGAGCTGAGATCACTGAGTGGGGGAGCCTGAAGACCCTAAGGGGGAAAGGACAGTGCCAAATGTACTTGGAGCTGGGTTTTTTTTGCTTATGGTTTGTGTATAGTCCTGTTTGTGGTGTCTCTCCAACGTGATGCCGCATTGTTTCCCTCCTTTATTAAAAGGATTTTGCTACACTCGGACTCTGTGCTTGCGAGTGGGGAAGTATTGCCTCCTAGAGGCGCCCGGGGGGGTGGTAGGTAATTGTCCCAGGTCACTGGGTGGGGGCTCGAGCCGGTTTTGCATTGTGTTATTGAAACGGAACCCCTGGATACTGAACCCGGCCCTTGTTGCTGCCAACTCAGAGGGGCAGAAGGGTTACATTTGTGTATAATAGTGCGTAGAGGCCCCCAGTGAAACCAGAGCACCATTGTCCTAGGCATTGTGTAAACACAGCGAGAGGCAGTCTTTGCCCTGGGAAGCCTCCAATCCAAATAGATAAGGCAGACAAAAGGCAGGAGGAAGGGATACAAACAGAAGAGAAGGGTCTGAGGCTCAGAGAGGTTGTATCTCTTGCCCAAAGGCACAAGGGAGTTTGCAGATGAGGCCAGACAGAGCCCGGTTCTCCAGAATCCCTGTCCAGTGCCTTAACCACAATGAGGGCTACCTAAATCCCATGTGACAGCTGGAAGAAAGTATAAAAGAGGGACAGTGACATCATCACTAGGCCTCTCTCCTTCCCCAGAAGACACAGACTTTGAACTGGGGAGGTTAGTCTCAGGCTGAGAAGGAAATTCCACCTGTGTAATAAGAACTGTAAACTGCCTGAAACATCCAGTGGGGGTGAGAAACTGCTCGATTCAAATCTTTATTAGTCTTTAGAATTTAGACTGTGATTTTATTTTTATTTCTCATTAAAATCACTCTCATAAATCTGTTTTATCTATAACAGTGTGTTTTTGGTTGAAGTGCTTGGAGAATCTCAGCTCCGGTTAACAAGAGCTATTGCATGTCCACTACCCTTTGTTGGGGTGGCGAACTAATTAATGGGCTTGCACTGTCCAAGGAAGTCGGTATATTTCTGGGGTGCAAGGCTGTGGGCTGGTGGGATTTGCTGGTATCTCTCTCTGTATAATTCATGAGTGGCTTAGAGCACCTGGATACAATTTAGCTGGGTATGCGTCTCCACATACTGATGGCTGAGTGATCACAGCGCCTGGAGGGGTTTGCTGCTTGCCACTGGCAAAGCATTGTGAGAGACAGCCCAGGCTGGAGAGTTAAGGGGGCATAATAGTCTCACAGTTTCAGAGTGTACCCCAGGGATCCCGTCACAATTACCCACATCAGGTCTGATTTCAGTGACAGCTTTGCTTGCATACAGGATTGGGCCTTTAAAGTAACTTTGTTTTTAATTTAATCCTTCTGATCCCTTTTAAGTGCACATATGAGTCAACAGTGTAACACTGTTGCAAAAAAATGCAAACATCATTCTGGGCTGTATCAGCAGGAGTGTTGTAAGCAAGACACGAGAAGTAATTCTTCCGTTCTACTCCACACTGATGCGGCCTCAGCTGGCGTATTGTTTCCAGTTCTGGGCGCCACATTTCAGGACAGATGTGGACAAATTGGAGCAAGTCCAGAGAAGAGCAACAAAAATGATGAAAGGTCTAGAAAACATGACCGATGAGGAACAATTGAAAAAACTGGGTGTGTTTAGTCTGGAGAAGAGAAGACAGAGGGCACACGATAACCGTTTTCAAGTACATAAACGTAGTTACAAGAAGGAGAGTGAAAAATTGTTCATGTTAACCTTTGAGGATAGGACAAGAAGCAATGGGCTTAAATTGCAGCAAGGGAGGTTTAGGTTGGATATTAGGAAAAACTTCCAGTCAGGTGGTTAAGCACTGATATAAATTGCCTAGGGAAGCTGTGGAATCTCTGTCATTGGAGGCTTTTAAGAACAGGTTAGACAAACACCTGTCAGGGATGGTTTGTTATTACATAGTCCTGCCTTGACTGCAGGGTACTGGACTAGACGACTGATTGAGGTCCCTTCCAGTCCTGCACTTCTATGATTTCTTCCATGAAGGCTTTAAAAACTGTTCTTGCCAGAGCCCCGCAGCAAACTCATACCGGAACCTATTGTACTCAGGCTCCGTCTACACTACAAGCTAGAGGTGTGAGTTCCCTGCTCAAGTTCACATACTCAAGCCAACTCTCACCAAGCTAGTGCATGTAAGACTAGTAATATCACCACAGTAGCACAGGCAGCAGCAGCGGCACAGCTGAGCCGTGCCGAGTACAAACCTGCCTGAAACCCATTGGCTCAGCTGCCACCCCCAGGCTACTGTGGCTACACCACTATTTAGACCAGTGCCCTTCGTTCATGGTATAGACGTAGCGTTACATAACATGGTGATGGGTAACCTTATTAAAAAAAAAAACTAGATTGATTTGAATTGTTGTGTGTCCATTTGTGCTAGACTGTTATACTAGGAAAGGCCCTAAGAGTCCACTGTTCCCTCTAAGCTGTGTGCGTACACAGATCCTAAGCACCGCACACACGGCAAAACACCACGTGCACAAAAATTAGCACAGAAGAAATTTTTTGCACACACAGTCTGACTAAAAATTAGAGGGAACATTGCCTAAGATCTGCATTTGGTCAGGTTAAAGCATAACATCACCTCCCAAACAAATACAGATGTTATTACCCTTAAGTGTATTGCCCTAATTGGTGACTTTATTATATTCCATTAAAGCCCACGGACATGAGCAGCAAGGATGATCAAGTGGTGATTGGGAGCGTTACACATTTAACGTGAATGTGAAAAGCTGACAGACACACAGAGATGTGTGCACGTGTTTGCTGTTGGTGGGATTCAGTCTCAGAGCACCCTCAACTGACCTGCCAAAGGGGGAAATATCTCTGCCAGCTTATTCTAGCCAGGAGGAATCATCAGGTGGCTGAGGCTGCCCAGGAAAGGATCTGGAGGAACAGAAAATGGAGACCGGACCAGCAGGGCTGAATTCGGGGCTGTTTGCAAATTGACATGATTTACACTGTTTGAAATAAAATGAGCACAGAGGTTTAACTCTACAGCAAGTGGGGGTCAGGGGAAAGGAAGCTATTTTCATCAGTTAACTGTGTTCAGTAAAAGACTTGAATGCATAGAAATACAGCCATGACCAACGGTGCTGATGTCATACGTGGTGAGCGTCCTCAGGAACACAAGCACCGAGCACGAAACTCTGCAGAGAACGAGTTAAACGCAGAGGGTGGGACCCTGTGCAGCGGCTGCACCCAGCCAGCTGTTCAGGGAATTGCGTGGGTAAAAACGCTCCCCTTGGTTTAGCTGGGCAGTCGGACCTTCGAGAGGTTCCTCGCATGGTCAAGCAGCTGCACAAAGGCAAGGTTAATGTGCTCTGTGCAAGACCATGCAGTCCTGGGGGAGTGGTGTTGCACTAGCGGGAGCCTGGAGAAAAGCCCACGGGCTTGAGGCAGGAAGAGCTCCACGTGTGTTAAGCAGACAGAGGCCGAGAGCAGCGAACGCATGGCAGCACAGGCTTCGGCACAGGCTGTACAAACCCACCCAGAACACTCAGGTAGCTAGCTCATGTCGCCATGGCGTTCCTGCTTTGGGACCCGAGCTAGCTAGATTAAAGCTACCTGGGTATGGCTACGACGCTGCAACCACACCCTGTGACTGCAACGCAACCAGACCCGTCACAGTTTAGGGCACCTGCATCTGTAGTTACCCTCCATGGTCCAGCGACTGAACTCACTCTCAGATCGCAGCTCCCCAGCCGTCACCTCTCTTGGACAGAGACCTGCACCTCTCGGCCTGCTGACCAGTCCCTGCCTACCCTGCGTTATTTCCAGCAAGTCAGATGACCTAAACGGCCAGCGTCTGTGCTTTGCAGAGGCTATGAACAGCGTAATTGCCCACAGTTATAAGTTAGCGCACAGCTCTTTCTAAATGTAACCTTTCTGCCAGGTGGGGCCAGCAGCAACAAGAGGGGGGGGCTTAGTATCTAGGGGTTCCTTTTCAACAATACAACCCAAAACCAGCTCGAGCCCCCCCACAGTGATCTGGGACAATTACACACCACCCCCTGGGCGCCTCTAAGAGGCAGTACTTCCCCTCTCGCAAGCACAGTCTGAGTGGAGCAAAACCTTTTAACAGAAGGAGGGAATTAACTCAGCATTAATTTGGAAAACACCACAACTAGGGTTCAGAAACACAAACCATGAGCAAAAGACCCACCCCCAAGTAAGTTGGGCAGTGTCCTTTTCCCCTCAGGGTCTTAAGTGCAGCAACCCAAAAGTCCCTTTAACATGTCCATCCCTTCTTTGTACCCCACTCACAGTTGCTGTCCTGGGCCAGTGCAGCCCCCGAGTTCAGAGGTTCATCCGCATAATTCACCTCCCACTTGTGTGGAGGGGTGGGGTAAGGAGGCACCTTACACGCTGCACTGCTTGGGCACTTGCTTGTTGCCCCAACGGCCAATTGCCACACCTCTGCAGGGCTCTGCAGGCTGCTGGCCACGCCTCTCTGCCATCTGGCTGTTTGCCGTGCCTCACCACTAGCTGGGCCGCTTGCTGTGCCTTGCTGCCAGCTGCCCTGCTGGCCACGCCTCTCTGCCAGCCACCTAGCTGGCCGCTTGCTGCACTTCTCCACCAGCTTCCAGATTGGCCATGTGCCAAGATGTCTTCAGGGGCCCCACCCCCAACAACAAAACACACCCCTCAGTGATTTCAGCTGTTAGTGGGGGACCCACACTGCTGGTGCCCATTGGGCAGTCTCTTGCAATAGAGACACCGTCCAAAAGTAAGTCTAATACTTAGACCTATGTATCAGTGATTTCAGCTCTGCAGCATGTAACAAGACTCTCAATTAGCTCTTTTATTATACCATGGAAAGAGAAAGGGTCAAACCACATAACCTAGTACAACTACCTGTCTCCTCTCTCAACTCATTGGGCTTTGGAACCCATGTTCCCTGCCTAGCAAGTGTGGTTAAGTTGAGGGTGAGTCCCTCCATTGGGGTATGTCAGGTACAGTTCTGCTGCCCTTGGTTCACACAATAAGGATAACAACCCTTTATTAGTCCTGCCCCAGTAACAAGGAGACAGGTGGTCCAACACCATCCACAAATGATCATTTGGGCAAGCAATCCCATCATGCTGAGCACCTAGACAGGGTGGGTGTGTCCATGCAAATGAGATCAGCTTCAGAAGTCTTTTTCCACAGCTCACCACTAGATGTCAGGGGAGAGCTTATTCAGACTCTGCTTACATAAGCAAGCACATTTATTCTTAAGAGGAAAGCATTACAGAGAAAACATTAAAAACAATAAACGAACCTACACACATACTAACAAGCTTACTAGAGATCACTGCAACTCCAAGAAGGGGTCTTGTAGGTGCCAGTCCTTCAAATCCCACTATGGGGATTTTCCGTGGTTACCAGTTCGTAATAGCTTTTGCTCAAAACAAGCACCCCCATAAATACTTCAATCTTTCCTTTGTACAGCTTGGTCCTTTGACCGTGCCTTCATGAAACAGGTGATCAGCAGACAAAGAGCCCACTCCTAAGTGTATAACTTCAAAAGGATGGGTTTCAGCATAGCTAGATGGGGATAAATCTGTGTTCATCTTCTCCTTGAGATTCCCACTTAACTTTGTTTGTCCCATTGTTCAATATAGTCCTTTGGAGCTAAGAACGCTCCCCAAGGTTTACATTGGCCACGTCTCCCCGTAGAGACATTAATACAATCCCACAATAATACATAATGTTTGCATTTTTAATACAATTGACTCCAAAGATACTGAATCTTAATTTAATAAGGTTTTTTTTCAAGGATATTGCAGGAAATTGCCCTGTTAAAATACCTTCATAGAGCTTCCTGGTGACAGAGTAGTGGTGCTTTCACTGAGGTTACTGCTAAATGAAATCACTCTCCCATGGGCAGTTTGTGTCCACCTCTATTCCAGGTAAATAGGACTTGGGCACATGTTGTAAGCAAATATCGCACTAGGAACAGGGGCGGCTCTAGGAATCTGGCTGCCCCAAGCAGGGCGGCAGGCGGCTCCGGCAACTAGGAAATACCTTGACTGTGCATCACCAATTTCTTCTCCAATAGGAAACTGAATGGCTACAAGGATCCAGCGTCTGCTGCAGCTCAGCAAAAGGGGCAAAAATACAAACCACATTTAAAAACCCAAACAAATTAAAATGGCATCTTAGGATTCCCGCTCCTTTTTGGTGAGCACGACAGGATCATCTGGCTACTTGTTAACAGACTCCTGCTGGAGATTAGACAGAGTAGGAGAGGATGTATTTTACCACCTGGAGGCAGCTTTTGCAGCATATTGTTGACTGACACAGACAGTCCGTCTGGCCCATTTGAGACCAGTATTGTCACAGACTGTGTCATGGCAGTGAGCGGTGGAGAGTGAAAAAGGGACTGATGATAAGACCAGCGATATTTCATTCCTAAGGATCTCAGGAAGGCAACATACTGTACAAGTGCCGTCTGTCTTCCAATATTCAAAACAGGCCAACTCCTTGGCCCCGACTAAGTGTCGTTTGTGCCACTCCAATGCCAACTGATCTCATTTTAGGGTGACCAGATAGCAAGTGTGAAAAATCGGGACGGGGGGTAATAGGTGCCTGTATAAGGAAAAGCTCCAAATATCGGGACTGTCCCTATAAAATTGGGACATCTGGTCACCCTATCCCATTTCCACCCCCACTCCTCACCCAGGGAAGCGTTGTGGATGGGAGAGGGCAGGGCTTGAGCGTTGTTATGCTGGGGCCATTTCAACACCATTCAAGATAATGGTGTTACAGTCTCATACCACGTTTACAGCAGTGTAACAGGATTGTTACTGAACCACGTCCCCTTTCATAAATCAGCAACTATGACGCTACACTCACAAACATTCACAAGCGAGAGGCGATTCTTGACACTCATAAGCATGCTAAAGGCATTTGCTGGTTAGATTTGTTTCTAAGGGAGCCTGACGTAAGCAGTGCAGGGCCTAGCCTTGATTTTAGTGCATACGGCTCAACCTAAGTGTGGCAGGATCTGGCCCTATATGGAATAATACTAAAAGAATTGCTTTGCTTATATGCTCATAGCATTAACACTGAGGCTAGGCTGATCTTCAGAAAAAATTTAGCCTCTGGTGGGAAAAAAAAGGGCAGTTTTCTTAACCTTGCAAATGTCTAGTTATTCAAGAGGCTTGTTGACTCATGCTAGAGATTTAACGGGGCATTAATGCTTCCTCCAATTGCCAGCAATCACAAGGGAATAGCTCTTCAAACAGATGGGGGATTTTCTATAGGTCAGCTACTGCTGGCCATGAATACATTGTGGCTGGAAAGTAAAACACGGTTTCTAACCGTCAGAGGAGAGAGGGTCTGGGACAGCCTCCCAGCAGCAGTTTGAAGATGGAGCTGGATATATGTATGAATGGGGTTATATGACGGGGTAGCCTGTGATAGCAGGGG
Organism: Mauremys mutica; assembly: GCF_020497125.1. Classification (NCBI taxonomy): domain Eukaryota; kingdom Metazoa; phylum Chordata; order Testudines; family Geoemydidae; genus Mauremys; species Mauremys mutica. The sequence continues at coordinate 12,069,620 of NC_059073.1, read as the reverse complement.
ATGGACTTGATGACCCAGGAGGTCATTGCCCGTTCTACATCCCTAAGTTCTCCCTCTTTCAGCTCAGAAGATAATGTTTATCCCCAGAAAGTTAAAGCACCCCAGAAAAATGGGCTTGGAATGAAAATGTCTCCGCATTAATGATTGTTTTGTGGGCCCCATAATGGGATAGGTGCTGCTGTTTTGTATTATAGTAACACTTAGGGAAGCAGGTAGTGTAGCCAGCTTTCCATTTTTTCATAACCGAACCTTACAGGCCCTCGTCACTTATTCCCCCTCTCCTGGGACTCACCTGCCACCTGAAGAGCCGGGTGGGAGGAGCTGACATGGAGCCTGCCTGCCTGTCCATTTGGGGCACAGCGAGGTGTGTCTGTCCCTGGAGCGAGGGGCTGGAGACAGCCAGGGTCCTGGAAGGCTGAGAAGGTGGGCTGGGCCGTCATGGGCAGCAAGCCTGGCCCCGCTCCTCAAATGCAGTGCACTGTCAGGATCCCTCCTCCTCCAGCAGCAGCTGCTCTTCCCGCCCTCCCAGTGGAAGAGGCCAACTGTGGTTACTTCAGTAACTGGACTTTTGGGGTCCAGTCAGCAGTGCTGACAGGACACTGCACAGGTCCCCTTTTGAGTGGACTTTCTAGTTGAAAACCGGATACCTGGCAACCCTGGAACTGGCTGAGCATGCTCGGTGCTGTACGGATATATAGCAACAGGTCACCCCTGCTTGATGGGTACGTCTATACTGCAAAAACACCCCAAACAAAACCTGCAGCAGCAAGACTCAGAGCCCAGGTCAACTGACTTGGGCTTGCACTACAGGGCTAAAAACAGCAGTGTAAACGTTCCCACTCAGGCTGGGGCCAGGCTCTGAGACCCTCCCCCGCGGCTGGGTTTAAAAGACGGGGCTATAGCCCGAGTGGGAACGCCTACATTGCTATTTTTGGCTTCGTAGCGTGAGCCCCGTGAGCCAGAGTCAGTTGACACAGGCTCTGAGACTCGCTGCTATGGGGCTGTTGTTTTTTTGCAGTGTACACACACTGTATGTGGACAAATCAGTGACAAGCAGTAATAGTATCCCCATGCTGCAGATGGGAAATGCAGGGAGTAAGTGAGTTGCCCAAGGTCACACGGGAAGTCGGTGACCGAGCCAGGAATTAAATCCAGGGCTCTTGAGTCCCCCTGCTGTGCCTCAACCACTCAACCACCCCAGCTTCCACTCAATAATAGCTACCGAGGCACTCCTGCAGTGCTGTATTACTGTGTTCCTGAAGCCCCTATGGGCTGTGAAGTGCAGACCCACAACACACTCAGATACTCACCAGGAGCACTGCGGGGAGGTAGCCAAGCACACTTTCCTGCTTCTGCCCAAACTCTTGAATACTTCCAATATTTCGGTTCTCAGCAAGCCACGCACTGCCCCCCGCCCCAGTGCTGTCTCATCCTGGAGACTTCAGCACATTGGAACTCCTCCTCCTGCACAGCTCGGGGATCTCGCACACGGAGTGTCTCCTCGGCATCCATTCTCGGTGGTATGCAGGCGCTGTCCCGACCGACCACCCACAGACAGGCAGCCTGGCTGCTTGTGGGGATGGGAGAGGAGGTGAGCTCATACAAAGCCTGTTCAGACAGACCACCAATGAAAGAACGCAGATTTATGGAAGCCAAAAACTTGCAACCTTTATTCACCCTTATAGAAGGCTGAGCCCTGCTGCCGCTGAAATCAATGGATTTTTGGCCATTGATTTCAATGAGAGCGCAGATCTGTCCCAAAGTGCCAGCTCTCCCAGGATCTCAGTGCTCTGCAGCATTCCCATGAGGGAGGTGTGATTGTCATCTCTATTTACGGACAGAGAAACTGAGGCACAGAACGGTTACGTGACTGGCCTAAGAGCTGGGATTAAGTGTCAAGATTCTGGACCAGAGCACAGGAGTCTTGATTCCCTACCCCCTTGTGCTAACCACTAGTCCCTACTATCCTCAGGGCCCCTATTTTACAAGCTAAATTCATGCCACTTCTCCCCGCGGTAGCTGCTCACACTGGTAAGCCCCAGTCACTGAATGGATTTCAATGAAATGCAGGTTCCAGGTGGCACAACCCCAGGGCAGCAGGTCTGCATCTCTGCTTGGTGAGGGGGGCGTCCTGAAGGACGTGGGTCTGCACCTTCCATTTCTCTTCACTGTACTATTGTCTCTCCTCTTTCGGCTACACTGCAAGCATGAAGCCAAAGCCCCATGGCAGCAGGGCTGCAGAGAAGCACTCCTGCACAGGAAGTTGACTGGGGTCTCATGCCTTTGGGAGTGCCAGGGGGCAGCAGGCCAGAGCTACACCCATTCCCACGCTGAGCTGTGTGGAACATCCTCCTAGCTGGCTCACTCTTCTGTTGCCATTAGTCTCCAATAGTCCTTGCCCTCAGGAATGACTGTTGATTGGTGCTGTGCCTAACCGCTGAGCAACAGAGCAAAGGTGTAGAGGGTGGAGATGGGGATTTATAACCCTCACACCTCTGCCCACCGGGGTTGTGTGTGGAAGCAGTTTAGGCCACTGCATCATGGGAGGACAATGCAATTCTTCACTAAGAGGCAACTGGCAGTGAAGCTAGGACTGGTTTACACAGAGGAGTGTTTCTCTAGCCTGAGCTGTCCTGCCAGTCCGATTGCTGTCCGCATAGCCCAGTGATTCCCTCCACCACCTGTGGGATAGGCACAGTAAAACTGCCACAGCCACTAAGGCAGGGAGAAACCAGAAGCCAAATCCGAACCTTCAGGGGAAACTCCCTTCTCGAGGGCATGTAGCATGACCAGCACCTCCTATTGGTGCTGGAGAAGGTAGTGGCTGACCTGCCAGAATCTCTATATTAGGTTCCAATACTTTAAAGTGCTGAGCTCCTCAGTGCTGGGCTCCGGCCAGATGTATCTTGCCGGAGACACTCAGCACCTCTCAGGATCAGGCCCTAGAGGGAGGATCACAAGTACAAAAATCCAACGGATTTGGACATGGAGGAAACATGGAAAATTATCTTTATTGCTTTCCGTTTGGACATACAACACGCCACCGTTCACACTCTACTGCATTCAGGCAGCCCAGAGGGGACCCACGTCACGGCAATCACTGGTCCTGGGGAGCTGGGAGCAAACAGGCTAGACCCTGCACACATCCTGGCCGTTCACCAGCAGATGGATGGGCTGCACACCCCTCTTCTCCTCCTCATGGTGCATGGACAATTTCCTCTCGAACAGCGCTCTGTCCATCCGCCCTTTCAAGGAGTAATAGCGGAGAGCCACGCTGTGCCAGTCTACTGCCTCCTCAATGTGCAGCGGCCCTGCTGGCAGAGGGCTTCGAATGTGCCCACCTAAGGACAGAACAAGAGATGGCTAAGAGGGCAAGAGGAGAAAGTCACCCATCCATGCACCAAGGCTCCTTTTTTTGGAGGCCCCCTAACAGGTGGAGTTGGTTCAGTGTAAGTGTCAGCCCTCATAGCCCTCTCCTGGATGAAATCAGACCTGCTCAAGTGTTTGTGATTATATTGCCTCCTGGTGGCTGGAGGACTACAAAGAGTCTATCTCACAATACTGCGGTAAAGGTAATGGGACTTCCCATTTTGTTCAGGTGGTGGAGGTCTGCTTTTGGAGCAAAGATCTAGAGTTCAATCCTGGGGCTGTGCAGATTAGTTGGCAACGGTGGTGTCTGCATGTGTTTGTTTATGGACCCTCACAAACTCAGCGTCTTAAAATATATTGTCTGATATTATTTGGAGCTGCTGAGATTACTGAGTTCTTAAACTCTTAGGGTCTTGTGATTAAGGAAAGAAACTTATATAAATTACTAAATTACCCAATGAAATATGTTACTCAGGGTTAATTGTATGATGTGTTGTATTATATATTTTATATTAATTTTCTGTAGTTAATGTAATGATTGCATCTGATTTAATGGGATTGCTTACGGAAAAGATTCTGCCTTCAGATGTGCACTTGAAGCTCCTATTGAGGGAGCAGTGGTTTGGTAAATGGAGATAGAGCCTCTCACCACTAGTTTATGAGTTCAACTCCAGTCTGTATCAGACTGAAAGCTGTCAGTGGCTATGCAAAATTAAGTTGGTCTCAGTCCAGTCTGGTGAGGCGGAGGCAGGAACTCATAGGAAACAAATATGAATCAAGAATAAATGTCTCTCTGATCTTCCTCTGTGAAACATGCTCTTGCTGCAATGCAGAATCCATCCCGTCCCACCTCTGTCTCTGTGATAGAGCAGGCTCAGAATGGCCCTGCAGCCGAGGTAGGAGGCACTCTCTCATACTGAACCCATTCCCGGTGAGTGTACAGTGAGAGAGGCAGAAGGGAGTGAGGGAAACACCCCATCCTCTACTCTTCTATCACTAAGGCAATGAAAGAGGAGGAGGCTTCCTTTCACCAAAGATGTGCCCCTTCCACCCCACCCCGAAAATTCATTCTGAATGTGCCATGGAATTCCATCGTGTTTATCCGATTTGCCAATACTGTATCTGGTTTCCTCTCTTCAAACTCACAGGGTCGGCCTAACCTACTGAAAAGAAACCTCCCTTCCAGCCGCCTCCAACAGCACTGTAAGTTCCAAGCCAAGCTAGATAACAGGGGAGGGGGAGGAGGAACCTTTGTGGAGAGTTGTGTTAGTGAAACGTTGTGTTACATTGATGTACAGTTTGGCCTCTCCAGACAAAACATAAGCAGCAGTGGCTGAAGCCCCCTCCCTCCCACTGCTTTGAAAACTGACTCCTAAGTGTCTGAACCAACAGCATTAAAGCAAAGACAGGCAGAGGAATGACTCCATCCTTAGTGCGCTCTGTTGTGCCTAGATATGGTAGCACATGCAGAAGTTCATTCTGCAGAGCACCTTTCAGCCACAATATTTCCCAAAATGGATAATACTCTTAGGAAGTGGAACAACAAAGGACAGCAAAGGGGGACAAAAAATTCAGATGTGTAGATAAGGGGGGAAGAGAGACTCTTCCAGCTACATGAACCAATACGGAGAATCAGTGTGATGGAGAGATATAGGAAGGCAATTGCAGGATACAGGAAGACAAGAGCCTCAGAGGAAAAGGCTATTTGCACCAACGGTACTGACTCCGTACAGATATAACAGAAGTGAGACATATGGCAACAGCCCAACCACACAGTCTGAGGATCCCAGCAGTACAGAGAAAAAACAACAGGTACATTAAAGATAAACTGTTCAGCTTTCCTAGAGAAAGATTTAGAATCAAGGAGATGGAAAACACCCATTAGGGAGTCTAAATCATCCAGTGGAGGATTGTTCCCTGCATTTTGTATCCTCCAGCAATGGGATCTTCTTTCCATTCCATTATCAATCAGCTAGGACCCATTCCCCTGATATTCATCCTATGTTTTCCTTTGCTCAGTGTCAGAGGTGCACCCTACTGGGGCACCCTATGTAATTAGGTCCCCTTCTGGCTGTCTATTGTGGATTTCCAGCATATGGCTCAGCAAAGGGTCAGTACCTTCTGGTGATACTTGTGTCATCCTCTTGGCAGCAACCCTAATCCAACCCATGGACGTGTGAGCCAGCATATTGATGGATCGTGTGTCGGAAGTGCTGTCCAGGTCTTCCTCTTCGTTTATCAGGTCTCTGCGTTCAGTGGAGCACAGCTTACCTTGGAGGAGCACAGAAGCTCAGATGAGTAGGATTGTGTATAAACATGATCTTAACCTCTACAATGAGGACTTATCTTCACTTTTCCCCATGCTTGCCTTATTATTCTGTTTTTGACACAATTGTGCTAGCTGGTACGTGAGATACATATAGTTTATACCAATAAACGCCCCCTCCCATCTTCACACAGGAAATTAGTGACAGACAACCCTTGAACATATCATAGGTTCAGGTAAGAGTCCCAAAGTTTGGATGTTCATTCAAGGCTTACATGAGTCTTCTGAGTGTGGACCTCTCCAAAGACTAGGGTCTTCAATGAGATTTCTGTGCTGCTTGGTTTAGATGAGATTGGAAATATCTCAGCAATGGCAGGGCCTCAGGTCAATTTGGGCAGAGGGTTGTTCAAGTTATCTTGAGAAATATTAATTATTGGATCTAAATAGTTATTGCTGATTGTTTTCAACTTATTTTTTCACTGTGTGTCCCTAGCTGCAGTATTGGAAGGGATTGTTCAGTGGTTTGAGCATTGGTCTGCTAAACCTAGGGTTGTGAGTTCAATCCTTAAAGGTGCCATTTGGGGATTTAGTTGAGGTTGGTTCCTCTTTGAGCAGCGGGTTGGACTAGCTGACCTCCTGAAATCCCTTCCAACCCTAATAATCTATCATATTGGAAAGATTGCCAGTACTCAGGAGTGGAATGATTGGTTTACCCCCTCCTTGACCCCAAAATAGAAAAACATCTGAGAATTACCGTGATCATTGGACAACATTTTCACACCATGGTGTCTACAGTTCAGCTCATGAATATGCATTTAGACTCCTAAAGAAAAGCTTTTATTTGGGTGTCCAAATGTGGATTTTTAGGAGGCCACTGTTAGAGACCCAAGTTTGTAAATTTCATAGAGCTTCTTCGGAAATGCCCCCTCAGAAAAAAAAATTGTTTTGGATGAAATTAAAAAAAAACAACAATTTTTGTCAGTGTTGGGTTGGTTGGGTTTTTTTTGTTTGTTAAAACCCCTCAATGCTTACAGAAGCAGCAAAGAATCCTGTGGCACCTTATAGACTAACAGACGTTTTGGAGCATGAGCTTTCGTGGGTGAATACCCACTTGCATCCGAAGAAGTGGGTATTCACCCACGAAAGCTCATGCTGCAAAACGTCTGTTAGTCTATAAGGTGCCACAGGACTCTTTGCTGCTTCTACAGAACCAGACTAACACGGCTACCCCTCTGATACTCAATGCTTACACTTTTTCAAAAAATGAAAGTTTTCAGGCAGGCAGGGAAAAATAGTTGATTTTACTGAAAACTTTCCTCTGACTTGAAATTTTTTGGTTTTCAGTTACCAAATCCCTTGATTTTTTTTCAAGTTTGGGGATTTTGGCTTTTCATTAAAAACACTGATTTTTTTTGTCAAAAATTTTTTTTTGCTTTGAGCAGGGAATTGGACTAGATGACCTCCTGAGGTCTTTTCCAACCCTAATAGTCTATGATTCTATGATTTATCATGGAAATTTACAGTTTGACAAAAAAGCCAGTTTTAATTAAAAAGTAAAACAATTGTCCAACATCTTTCCCAATATAGCATGCCCTGTGCTAAGACCCTGAAGTAAGAGCTGACAAATGCATAGTAAATAACACAATCACTGATTTTAGCCTCCTTTTCCATTTCCATGTTGTCCACTAGCGGCTTACAATTTTCTTGAATTTAATCATTATTGGATATTATTTTTCAATTAGTTTTGGTGAATACAGGGCTGCCCAGAGGATTCCGGGGGCCCGGGGCCCGGGGACTTGGGCAGCGGGGGCCCCTGCTTCGGCAGCAAGTCGGCGGCGGGGGGTCCTTCCGTTCCGGGACCCGCCGCCAAAGTGCCCCAAAGACCCACGGCGGGGACCCCCCGCCGCCAAATTACCACCGAAGTGGGACCCGCTGCCGAAGTGCAGCCCCCACCGCAGGTCTTCAGGGCACTTCGGCGGCGGGTCCCGGAACGGAAGGACCCCCCCGCCGCCCAATTACCGCCGAAGATCCGGCTGCACTCCAGTGGCGGGTCCCGCTTCGGCGGTAATTCGGAGGCGGGGGGGGCCCTTCTGTCCTGGAGAGGAAGGACTCCCCGCCAGCGAAGACTGGGAGCGAAGAAGCTCCGGGGGCCCGGGCCCCGCGAGAGTTTTCCGGAGCCCCCAGAGCGAGTGAAGGACCCTGCTTCAGGGGCCCTGAAAAACTCTCGTGGGGGTCCCTGCTGGGCCCGGGGCCTGGGGCAAATTGCCCCACTTGCCCCCCCCCCCCCCCCCCTCCGGGCAGCCCTGGGTGAATAATTCTTGGCCTGCAGCAGTTTGATATCTGGTTAGTTTAGATAGGTCACACAGCAATGCTTCTGATCTCTGGCAGGATGAGTGTAATACATAGCATTGTGGTTGCAAAATTCACTCTCCAAAAATACTTTCTCATATTCACTTAACATTTGTTGTTCACACCAACTTTCCCGCCATGAATACACTCTCTGGGTACACTCACTCAATTTAAACATAGTGAGTGAGTGAACACAGAGAAGTTAGATTTTCATCTGAGCAGAATATTTTTTTCAGATGTTTGCTCCTCTCTGTAGGACACTGTTCCTCTGCCAGCCCTGAGGTACTATGTGTTGAGCCACATTTCTGAAACCAGACAACTGGGAAAAACATGGAAGGGAATGCAATCCATAATTCGCTGGAAAATCACAACTTCAAATGCCAAGAGGGTCTGAAATGACTGAGAACGGGGCCAATGCCAGGAAACGGCCCTGACACAGACCTATTTATAGTAGGTCTGCCTAGGGTAAAATCTAGTCCATTGACTTCACTTCTCAGGATCAGGCCCACAGTCTCCTGGGATTACACTTCTCATAGAAGCACAGAAATTGGAGATGGGGAAGATTTATTAGCTCATCTTGTCCACATATCCCTGCAGGAGCAGTGCAGGATTGTCTCTTAACAGTTCAGTTTCAAGTGCCTAGGCCAGTTTAGATTTTAATGTCTCAAGCAATAGAACTTCTTACTGCAAAACAATTCCACAGCCTACATGTTCTTTTTCTAAGGCTTTTTTGTTTGTATTTACTATTGGTGTTAGTTTCTTAGTTCTGCCCTACAGTGGCATCATGAGGAAAAAAGGGGGAAGAGTCCAATGTAGCCTTAGAAATCAGTTTAATCTGTTCTATGACACTATTATGCATTAATCCTAATGGTATGGTTATTCCACGTGCCACTACAGGGCGGAGTTAACGTTGTCTGGGTGCCTTAACTGTGCATTGGCGAACCTTAACATGACTGGATTTCTTTTAAATTTAAGCTTAACTGAATTTTCTGGATTGGTAATGCTTGGTTTGGGGATAATTACAACATCCCTGTAATTACCCTTAAATTACTAACGTGCTCAACCTTAACTCCAATTGGATATCCTTTTTATCTGGGATTACAGTTATATATCCTGTATCCAGAGCTTCTTGGGAAATAAAATACTATTATGTTGATTAGCTACTTGGTTAAATGATGCATGCTTGGTTCTGGTTTGGGGACAAGGGGGAGCTGCAGCTGTCCATGTGACATTCATGTAGGAAAGGGCTATGTATATGAAAAACCCACCACTGCAATTACACCATGTTCTCTGAAACATTCCCAATGTAATGAGTGTCAGTGGAATAAAAATGTATAACCCCCCCAACCCTTTATTTTAAAATAAATTAAAACTGATCTCTCTGGAGATGTAATACAGCAGCCTCAGGTCATGTGAGGGCACTTATAGCCCATTCTCTTGTATGTCTGTGAGAAGGAATGGAGCAGTGTCTCTTTAAGAGGACATACATCAGAAAACTCTTAGGCTCCAGGTTTCATCCTCCTTTCCTGGAAAGTAAGTTTCCACTAGACTCGGAGACATTCTTCCTGCACTTACTCTACCACCCATCTAGCCACACTGATGTCCAGGGCAGGGGTGTCATTTCCGAAAAAACTGGGGGTGGAGGGCAAAGTTGTGTCAGCATATAGAACATTATATGTGATAATATGGGTTGGGGGAGTGGAGCAGATAGACCTGTGAATTTGGGAGGAGAGGAAAACCAAGGTCTGAGGGACTAACTGCCCACCTTGCCACCTAGCAAATTATACGCCTGGACCAGGAGTTGCCTGGGTCTAACAGAGAGCCATCTGTCTTCATTGGCAAGATATTTTCGTTGGAGGCGATCATTGCCTATGTACCCAAAACCTCTATATTGCACACTACTAACCCACATTTAGGTGTAGATGAGTGGAAAGTGCTTCGATGCGTTGCTTGGAATGTAGTACAATGGTATACAATTACTATGCACTGTGGTAACATGCATAATATTGTGAGCTGGATCAGAAATATCAAGGTTCTGTGGCCTCCAGACTAGATGTCCACTGTTGGGTCACCTGGAGGGTATTTGGTCTGTAATAAACTGGTTGGAAATTTTCTGATGGAATCTTTTTCTGTTGGAAAATATCGATTCATTGAAAGTGAAACATTTCACTGTAAACGTGTCAATTTTGATGCAGTTTAGTTTTGGGGAAGAGAAAAGAAACGATTTGGATTTAGGTTGAAACATTCCATTTTGACTCTGCTTAATGGAATGTTTGCAGTTTTTGTTTTGAAATGATTTTTTCATTTAGAAATTTATTCTATAGTATAAAAAATGTCAAAATTGGAATGAAACGCTTTGATTCACCTAAAATGAATTTTTTTTCCATAATTTTGTTTTCCATAAAATTTTGAATTACACCTCTCCCCCGATATAATGCTGTCCTCGGGACGCAAAAAATCTTACTGCGTTATAGGTGAAACCGCATTATATCAAACTTGCTTTGATCCGCTGGAGTGCGCAGCCCCGCCACCCTGGAGCGCTGCTTTACCGCGTTATATCCGAATTCATGTTATATCGGGTCGCGTCACATCGGGGTAGAGGTGTATTTTGTTTTTGTTCCATTTTGGAATGGAATTTTTTTCAGACTCACAGAATTTCTCATATATTGAAAAATTGAGTTCCCACCCAACTCTAGTCTGCAATGTAAGCAACAGAGAGAACCATGGGCTCATGTTCTACTTTCTGCCTCAAAGGAGTTGCTTGACTGTAAGTGAGGACAGAATGAAGCCATGAGTGTGGTGCCTGATGCAGCACATACTGCCCCTTGGTGAGGACCTTAAATAAATCCAGGCACTGCCACTGACATGCTTCCACTTTCCAAGATCTCCCTAAAAACTCTTACAGCTGCCGACATTCAACCATTCTATTCATGTCTTCAATAGGCTTCGGGGAACATGCAAAGTAAAAATGTTCTGTGACACAAATCTACATATAAATTAGCAGTTGTACCTTTGTGTTTGCAAAGTATTTTGATATAATAGAGAAGATTTGTGAAGAGGTTAAAGGGGGAAGGTGTTCCAGACTTCCTAGTCATGTCCCTGATGAGCATGGCCCTGCCAAACTTCCACTCCGTGTCAGACTGGGCCTGTATCCTCTGGTAGGTGTCACTCATCATGGCGATCAGCAGGTTGATCAGCACAATCAAAGTCACGATCAGGTAGACCCCAAACACAAAGCGGATGATGACAAAAGTGAACTGGGGAGTTCTGGTGAGTGAGGGCAGGGACTCGGGGTCAACGAGGCCAAACAAGGAGAAGAATAATGTGACCATAATGACAACGGGGTCCTGGATAGTGGTGCTCACAGTTGCGTTCCCACTGGCAGCTGAGAGATTGGTCTTTGGTTCAGGGTAGACTGGCTGGTAGACAGATGACAACTGCATGGTGAAGGCTATGTGAAACAAGCCCAGGATGACTGCGAACCTGGTGAGATCCTTCATGAGGTTCCTGATTATGACGGCCCACGGGCCAAAGAGGTGGTGGAAGGTGAGGAACTCCAGGAACTGCACAAAGGAGAGTGTCATGGCCACCCCTAGGAAGATGTTCCTGGCAAACAGGCAGTGCAAGCGATCAGTGCCGGCGAACATCAATGCCAGCAAATGGCAAAGGAAAGCAACGGCAGAAAAGCCCAAGACGAACACTCTGATCCAAGCCAGGCCAGCCCTTTCTCCAGAATGGGTGAGCTCGGTGACCAGTGTCCCCAGCAGCCAAGCTAAGAGCAACCACTCATTCCAGTATGGCACCATGTGACCTTCATAGATGGGGCTAATAGGGGGATACACTATGGTTAGGATGAACAGGATGAGCAGGAAGATATGAGATGCCAAGTGGCTCATGAACTTCATGATAGGAATTTTGTTGAACCTATGTTTCAGGGGTAGGGAGAAAACCAGCCACATGGGGGGGCACGCTAGGAAGCCGACGAACAAAAGGGCGATCTTCCATGGGGCCCACTTCAGGCTGCCATACCAGACTTCTGTCAGGTATTTTTGCACTGCTGGATGCGCTACTACATCCTTCTGTTCACATTCAATTAGCGAGTCCAGCATGGTAGTGCCTCTGTGATCCACTGCGCGGAGAAGGTAGCCAGCACTTCTACCTCCAGAGGCTAGCGTCAGGAGCTCAGTGGCCATGCTCTCCGTGTACTTGGCAGCAGTCAGCAAGTCTTTGGCGCGTTCCTTCTCCTTCAGGGCAGCCATGTTGAAGGCCTGGGAAAGCTTGACAGCAGTGTCCAGGGGAGCAGAAGAGTGAAGGACAAATTCCTCAGTCGCCTGGTTGTTGTTCAGCTTCCCACAGACCATAAGGTCAAAGATAAACTGGAAAAACAAACACCCTAGTTAATATCAGAAAAAGGAGGGAGAGTCTTGTGCTTAAGGCACTGGCTGGAACTCCGGAGATCAGGGTTCAATTACCACTTCTGCTACAAGCTCGCTGTACAACGTTGGTCAAATCATTGAATCTCTCTGGTGTCTCAAGCCTTCTTCTGTAAAATGGGTATAACAGTACTATCTTCCCCCCCACTCTTTGTCTTGTCTATTTACAATGTAAGCTCTTCAGTGCAGGGACCATCTTTTCCTATATGTGTGTACAGCACCTGGCACGAGGAACCTCTAGGTGCTACTGTAATGCAAGTAACAATAACAATGCGTAACACTTTACAAACATTGACTAACCCACAACACATCCCTGGGTAGGGCAGTATCATCACCACCGCTTTACATATGGTGAAACCGAGGCAGAGATCAGGTGACTTCCTAAGGTCACAAAAGGATTCATCATCCAAGCTAGGATTAGAACTCCAATTTCTGTGCTCAGAGGCCACACCTAATCTCTGGATTTAGTAAATAGCAATGTGGGGAAAAAACAATCCAATTTGAGAGGAATATTTCCAAAATGCCAGGAACATTCACATATCTTCACTGCGGCTGAAGAAGGCTCATCATATAAATGCTGGATATGTAGAACTAATGTTCAGTGATGCTTTTTTCAGCTTCTAGAAACAGAGGAGAGGTATCTCTGACTAGATCAACCCCCTGGTCAAGCTGGTTCTAGTACAGTTGGGTGAATAATAGGTTTTTAGGTTAACTGGCAATTTTGACAAAGTTAAAAAACAAATTGTTTCAGGTCAGACCAAAAAGGACAATTTTTGCAGATTCAGAAGTCCATAACATTTTCATTCTGGATTGAACAAAATGTTTCATTCCAACAAAATCAAAAGGTTTCATTTTAATTTTGACTTTTTTTTTAAACACTTTTGAATTTTTAAAAATAAAATGGAAGGAAATTTTGAAACAAAAAGTCATTTCCAACTGAAAAATTGAAATGTATCATTTTGAACATGAAACATTTTGATTTTTTCAGAATCCCCCAACCCCAAAACCAAACAATTAGGTGAAACAGACACCAATTCATGAATCAGTTCGGTATTGCTAAATCTGCCTTTTTCACACCAAAAAAAAAAATTAGAGTTTTGGCAGAAAATTTTTGCCTAGCTCTAGTCTTCAGCTTTGGGAACCCCATCACCATTTCTACCACTGATGTGACCAATGACTATAAACACCTGCATTACTGGGATCCCAGTCATGCTATTGCACCATAAAGCACAGTGTTGATGCTGAGGATTTATAAGTCTTGGCTCAGGGCTTGCCCACGTCACCTCCCCAGAGCTCAGAGTCTCCCCTACCTTTCTGTCCTCAATCAGTTTCAAGGTGGTGGTGTTCTTTTTCAGCAGGAAGCTCACTACTTCTTGGTGGTTCTCAGCAGCTGCATACTGGATAGGTATCCTCCCCTCTTTGGACTCGAGAGTCGGTGTGGCACCGCTTTCCACTAGCAGCCGGACACTAGCCAGGAAACCCGATTTGGCAGCAAAGTGCAATGGGCCCCAGCCTTGCTGTGGAATTAAAGGATGTACAGTGAAAGTGCAGCATTCATTGACCAGGCGTCAGGCAGTCATGTAATAGGGAGTGGTGCAGGAGGGGATGGAATCACCTTTAACCAGAATTGCATGAAACTTTCATAACTTTCAGGTGATGGGCCCACTGGATATCCATGGGCAGCTAACTTGGCTGCCAGCTTTTGTCAATAGACAGCCATGTTGCTGTTAGGAACCATAGAATTCAGGACGTAGGGTTTGGAGTTACTGGCATCATGTATCATTCATGGCACTGGCCTTCGATCAAGGCTTGGTGTGAGACACTACATGAAAAGGTTGCACAGGAAGTGTGACCGCCCCTCACTGTTCCAGCAGGCTAACACCAACTGGGCGAGCTGCTGCTGTACCTTGTCGGTGATGTTGATCTCCGCTCCCTGGCCCAGCAACGCCCGCACCATCTCAACGTGGCCATTGGCTGCAGCCAGGTGGAGGCATGTCCGCCCTCTCTTGTCTCGGAGATGCAGCTGGGAGGTGGATTTGCTCAGAAGGAGCCCAACGACGGCGGTGTGACCATGCTGGGCCGCCAGGTGGAGAGGGGTGGAGCCCTAAGCACAAGTGGGCTGGTTAATATTTTACAGCGTTTAGCACAGGGATGGGATGGCTCCAAGGGCACTAATGGGACCTAACAAGGTCACCTGGAGTCACTGTCAGACTCGGCATGAGAGGCATCTCTCTTACAGCAAGGACAGAGGCTGAGGACCGAGGGTCAGGGAGACTGAACTACCTTCCACAGCTAGAGTTGACCCCTCCAGAACAGGGCTGAAGTCCACTGTCTGAGGGCTACATGGACGAAGCTTCCATTGCAGCAGCCTCCTCTGCGGAGCGAAGAGCTGTCTCTACGGTTGTCAACCCGGCACTGGTCAGCAGTAGCACTAAGATGGTTTGGACCGGCCTGAGCTGGTGAGCAGCCCAAATGTTAGGTCATGGGATTGGCCTTGGATTGTCCCAAGAGGCTGATGCTTCATGGTGGCCTTGCTCTCTTGTCATCTTACACATCAGTGTGGGATGGGGGTACAATGCTAGCCTGAACGGCCACTCAAGGCCCCTGGAGTGCTGGCCTCCGAGAAGCTAGGCCCTGAGAGTTGCTCAAAAGGGCTTGGTTAGTGTCAGCTTTGGGGGAGACATACCACAGCCAGCAGTAAACACAGAGCTCCCCCTGTGACGTATGCCCTGTGTCTGCATCTCTCTTCCGCACCCTTGCTCTGCCCCTCCCATCTTCTTCCCCCTCCCACCCCTGCTCTGCACCGGGGACCCTCCTCCCTGAATCTCTGCCCTCTGTGTCTTCTCCTTCACCCTAACCCTCTCTTACTCTGGTGGGCCTTGTGCATCCAAAGTGACTCTCCTCCTGACCACCCCCGGGGTCCTGCTTCTCCCACCTAGCGCAGAGCCAGAGCAGCCTCTGGGGTGGGAAGTGGAAGCTTCCCGGAGAGATGGTTACCCCAGATGCGACGCTGCAAGAATAAAAGCCACCCCCCCCACCCGACAGGCTGCAGCCTTCTCCTGGGCTGAGCCAGCTCAGAGCACGGTGGCCCCCATGCGAGCAGAACAGCCCCACACTGAGCGTGGCCAGCCTCTTACCTGCAGGCTGGTCTGACAATCCACCTGCACACCTGGGTAGTTGAGCAGCAGCCGGACCAGGCTCTCGTGTCCCGATTGGGCAGCCAGGTGCAGTGGCGTGAATCCTGACTGAGATAAATCACACAGACGGCGGCAGGGCCCCTTTGATGCCCCAGACTCCTGGGCATACAGCGAGGGCAATACAGTTCCCAGACACTTCTCCCCCCCCACACACACACATTGCGTACAAGTCAGAAGCCAGAGCAGCTGTTCCCCCATTTTCTGTGACTCACGCCTGCAGGCGGGCCATGATGATCTACCTTCTTCCCTCTCTGAGGCCCTGGAGAGTCAGCAACGCTGCAGCCTCCTCCGCACGCACCATCACGCTGGGTCCCCTTAGGGTGCCTAGGCCTTGTGCTGGCCATCCCAAAGTCCCTCACGGACAACGCCCCTGCTGTCCCCTGAACATACTGCCTGTGTGTGTTGTTGGATGCTATTTGGGCAACACACCTGGCCTGCAGCCTGGCCGGCAGTGAAGCTTTCATGCCTTTTTTGCTCCTGTCACCGAGGACAGGCCGCGCCACGCACACGAGCTACGCCGAAGACGTGTGTGCGACAATCCTGGGGAGCAGATCGAATGCAACCAGGAACTAGGGCACTTCTAAACCTTTACGCCGCTGGGGCAAGCTCATTCCAATACCTGCCCCTTGCGCTAGCTGGAGGATGACAACTCCGTTCTGTGGCAACTTTTGAGGTTTCCAATTTTTTTTTTGTTACGCATTGGAACAACCCCAAAACCTTTCAAAGGTTTTCATGAGACTCCGTCACTATAGCCTGGTGGTGGGGACACTGCTGTGGGAGACCCAGGCACAACCCCTGCTGTGCCTGATTCAAAGCAGGGAATTTCATCCCAGGTAACACTGACTCAGACAGAGCGGGGTCTTGAATCTGGATCTCCCAAATTCCAGGCCCATGATCTGACCTCCAACCCAAAACCCTCCTGATGAAAATTCATGGAAACCAAAACATTTCGGCTTCCCCGAAACAGCATCTTTCGGCAAGAACGTTCCAACCAGATCTACCTGCCCCCGAGTTCTGGGGCAAGTAGCACCATGGGACCGAGGGCTGCAGCATCATGGTCTCTACACCTTGCAAGCTCCACGCACAGCCCATCCCTTTCAATCAGGACCTTGGAGTCATTTGTCATCCAGACCTCCCATTTCTGGCCCTTTGAAAAGCCTCCCTGTGGAGCCAAATCCTAACCAAGGAGAGCAGAGATGGGACGAGGCAAAGGCAGATTTCCCAAGGCGAATACAGGGGTAAATCCTTCTCCCCGCTCCATAGGCCCAAGGGAGAGCGGAACCAGGGTAGCCGTGTTACACAGAGTGCAGTGACATGATGCAGGGAGGTGGGTGGGTAGGGTCTGGGGTCCATCCAGGTGCAGGGCCACTCAGGAGTGTGTGTCGGGCGTAAGAAGGTTCACTGGCTAAAGAGAAGGGAGTAAGATTCCAGCTGGTGTGGAAACTACTCGGGCCGTTCCGAGCTACAGCAGCAGCAGGGAGGGGGATTCAGTCCGCAGCAGCACTCCTCTGCCAAGCCTGTCTACAGGGGAGAGGACTCGGGCCTACCACACAGTGAAATCACATGGCTCAGTAACACGAGCCCCCATGTTATTTGGCTCCACAGAAATAGACAAGTGGGTTCGGGATGCCATGTGTCGGCTTGTCCCTTAATCCCTCCCCAGCGCTGGCTGCTGTCTTACCTCGCTGGCTTGCTGCTTGACCTGCTGCCCTTCGGAGGTGAGCTTGGGAGGCTCGCTGCGCATGGCGGCCAATCCCCTGGCGAGCATGTCTCGGACGCAGTCCAGCTGGCCGTAATGAGCTGCCACATGAAGGGCAGTAAATCCTGTCTTGGAAGGGAAAGAAAAACACATCCACAGTTCAGGGAAAGCAAACAAGATTTGCTCTTTTAAATGAACCAGAGCGCTCCCATTTAGCATCCGATCAAAGCACAGTACATGCCTGACAGCTGGAAGGAAGAAGGTTAAAAGGGAGAGGTCACAGAAGACATGAGAATGACAGGAACGAAAACAAAGAAAGCGGGGGGGAAATGAGAGAGTTGGAAGAGGAGAAGGAGCTTTTGGGGATACACGACATTTCAGGAGGCAGCCTCTGCATTTGGCATCCACAGTTGACTCCGCAAGGCTCTGGGCAGCATCAGGAAAAGACGACCCCTGACAAAGCGGTAGAAGGCGGGCCCTGTGTTAAGGGATGTGACTGGGTGCCAGGAGCATGCGGTTCTAGTCCCTTCTCTGCCATTGGCCGAGGTTTCAAAAAGGACTAACAATTTTGGATCTCTCTGTTAGCGGGTGCTCAACTTGAGAGCCCTAAAACAAGCCTGATTTTGTGGAAGTGCTGAGCACCCAGCCTCTGAAAATTAGGCCCCTGTGAGGCATCCAAAAATCGAGCCCTCAAAATCACTAGTCACCTTTGGAAACCTCATCTCGCGCTCTCTGGGCCTCAGTTTCCCATCTGCACAACAGGGATACTAATGCTTCCTTTCTCCCACCTTCTGTCTGCCTGGGCTCTTTGCAAGCACATTGGGGCAGGGACGGTCTCTCACTAGGTGTACACGGTGTCCAGCCCACTGGGGACTAACCGTTACCAATAACTGTGTGTCCCAGGCACTTCCCTGCCTTCCTGTGTGGCCCTCTCTCTGCTGGACACGCAACCAGGTCCTGACAATAACCTCTTACGCAGTTACAACAAACACCACCTGAGCTGGGTCCAAACAGTGGCTGTTTTCACAACACAGCCGGGGCGGCTCCAGGCCCCAGCATGCCAAGTGCGTGCTCGGGGCGGCAAGCCACTGGGGGCGCTCTGCCGGTCGCTGCGAGGGCGGCAGGCAGGCTGCCTTCGGCGGCTTGCCTGCGGGAGGTCTGCCAAAGCCGCGGGACCAGCGGACCCTCCGCAGGCAAGCCGCTGAAGGCAGCCTGCCTGCTGCGCTCGGGGCGGCAAAATGCCTAGAGCCGCCCCTGAACACAGCCACACCCACGCCATAGACAGCACGGCCCTTGATGGGCAAAGCCAGCGGCCACGCACTCACCTTGGTGCTGGTGATTCTCAAGGAGACGCTGCCCTTTAAGGCCTCCAGGACACTGATGTGCCCATGTTTGGCTGCCAGGTGAATTGCCGTCATTCCTTCCTAATAAGGAGCAGAGGAAAAGGCCTGGTGCAAATCCCAGAGTGTTGTCACAGCAAGGGAGGAAGTCTGGGCGAGGGACAGAACCTCTGAAAGGCCTCCTGGGGCCTACTCGTATTCTGTGAGGTGCTGACACTCCCAGCACGGCCCAGCTCCATGCTATGACGGTATAATTCAGGGGGGTCTCAAACTTCACAACCCCAGGAGGGGTACCAAAGCCTGAGCCTGCCCAGGCCCCACTGCCCCGGGTGTGGGGGCCAAAGCCTGAGCCCCACTGCTCTGGGCAGGGGGAACAAAGCTGAGGCTCAAGGGTTTCAGCCCCAGGCAGGAGGCCTATAACCTGAGCCCCACAGACCAGGGCTGAAGCCCTCTGGCTTTGGCTTCGGCCCTGGGCGGTGGGACTCGGGCTTCAGCCCAGGGCCCCAGCACATCTAAGCCAGCCCTGGTGACCCCGTTCAAAGGGGGTCGCGGCACAGTTTGAGAACTGCTGGTATAATTCAAGGTGTCACAGGCTGGCTGGGCATTCAGGACAACAGGCCACCGAATGGAGAGCTGCCTTAGCCTGGAACCGTTCGAGGAGTCATGAAGAAAGAGGAGGCTGGTTCTTTATAAATGAAACATCACTGCCCTTCTGCTGCAAGGGGCAGAGAATTTGAACCCTTCATCCCTGAATTAAACACCTCACCGTGCTATAATCACAACACGGCACCAACCTGGGACTAGTCTACAAGAGACACACTAGGGGCATGGGGGGAGAGATGGAAAGAAGAATAGGGATGCTTTTACTTTAGCATCTCAGCAAAATGTTAGTACCTTCCCCAAAGGGGAAAGGGCTCAGACCCCTGCGCCCCATCCACAGAGGTGCACATCAAGGAGAGACACAAGGATGTGAATGTAAAGTTTGTGAATGCACCTTTCCCTGCCAAAGAGAGATTCCCCTTCCGAGCATGCACCCTGAAACGAAGGAGAGGCATTTGCACTCATGGGCAAGCGGGTGTTACCAGTCCCCTCTGTGCTGATTACGGAGGATGAGTTATTACAGCCCCCAGCAGCTCATGCTTTTGACTCTAGAGGGCCCAAGCTGTCTGCCAAAGAGGGCACCCATCACCCATTGCATTCACACCACCTGCATTTTGAACTGGGAGCTGCCCAGCAGGGCCCTTGGTACGTACGCCGTCCTCATCCGCTGCCGAGGCTCCCGTCTGCAGCAAGACCTTCACCACCTCACCGTGTCCACCAGCAGCTGCCAGGTGCAGGGGCGTGGAGTTGCTTGTCTGCAACACAAAGACAGACCGGTTGGGTAACTAACCATGTGCAAGTATCAGGGGGTAGCCGTGTTAGTATCCACAAAAACAACAAGGAGTCCGGTGGCACATTAAAGACTAACAGATTTATTTGGGCATAAGTTTTCGAGGGTAAAAAACCTCACTGTCTGAGCTTCCGAGCACGCTGGCAGTGGGGTTCACCTCGCAAGGATCACAGCATATAAGGTTGAGAGGCAAGGGCCCAGGAAGGTACCAGAGCTCCCTGCATATAACAACGCAATGGCACAGAGCATCAGGACGATGTGGGACTCTCTCACAGGCATCTCCTCCCAATGCCTCAATCCTGGGTCTTCTCAGTGCTAACTTGCCCTAAGGATGCAACCTACGATTCTTCATGCAGGCCACAGAGAAAGTGTAGAGGGGCAAACAGCTGCGTTTAAATTGGGGGGAGGGGGGTTCTTAGGAACTGGGACTGAAATCTCAGCACTCTCCTGTTTGGCCTGACAAACAGGGCTCAAAGAGACCTGCCGGCGACCTCACTGCAAAGGACACATTGCAAATACCCTCCCATGAAAGCAAAGCCTTTAGCTACATACTAAATCAGAGGTGGGCAAACTATGGCCCGCAGGCCACATCCGGCCCACGGGACCCTCCTGCCCGGCCCCTGAGCTCCGGCCCCTGCCCTGCTGTTCCCCCTCCCCTGCAGCCTCAACTCACTCTGGTGCAATGTTCTGGGCGGCGGGGCTGCCAGCTCCTGGGGCAGAGCAGCTGCAGAGCCGTGGCCTGACCCCGTCTCTGTACTGCACGGTGGCATGGCTGGCTCCAGCCAGGTGCCACGGCTGCCTGTCCTGGTGCTCTGGGCAGCGCAGCTGTAGTGCAACCAGCCACTGGTGCTCCAGGCAGCGCAGTCAGGAGGCAGAGAGCAGAGGGGGTTGGATGGAGGGCAGGGACGTTCTGGAAGTGGTCAGGGGGCAGGGGTGTGGATAGGGGTCAGGGCAGTCAGAGGGCGGGGAACAGGGGTGTTGAATGGGGGCAGTCAGGAAGGAGAGGGGGGGTTGGATGGGATGGCGGGGGGCAGTCAGGGGCAGGGTTTCTGGGGGCGGTCAGGGGACAGGAAGGGGTGGTTGGATGGGGGAGGAGTCCTGGGGGCCCGTCAGGGGGCAAGAAGCAGGAGGGGGCGGGGGCTGGGCCACACCTGGCTGTTTGGGGAGGCACAGCCTCCCCTAACCAGCCTTCCATACAATTTCCGAAACCCGATGCGGCCCTCGGGACAAAAAGTTTGCCCATCCCTGTATTAAATAAATAAAAGGGGGCGGATGCAACTAATGCATTACTGAAAACCAGCTAACCGTTGTTGCAATGCCAGCAGACAGGGGAAGGGGAAAACACGCTTACTACAACCGGCAGGCACATTTCCTTTAGGATCTTGTCTAGGCCCTCGTGTCTCCGGGAGGCTGGCAGGAAGACAGAAGGGTTCCCCTATTTATGCTCACTGGGATGCTGGATCTGAACTTCCCAGCTGGTTCCTATCTCCATAATGGGCCAAACCAAAAAGCCAGGCCCCAACGCTCACGAAGTTTGGGGAAAGTTAGATTCGGATCCCAAATGTACAGCTCAGGCCCATGTTATGAAAGCAAAGTGGTGAAGTATCGCGTTATGCACAGTGCCTGGGGTTATTCACTTCCTTTGCGTCTGTCTCTTTGCACCCACCCCGGGGGAGAGCTGATTCCAGAGGGTGTGGCAGCTGACCACATTTCCTGTGGCGGACACAAGCTCTCTGCGTTTCTGAGGCAGCCATGGTTAGTAAGGTGATAGCGTTCCGCGGCTGCCATCTCATAATTTGCCATGACTATTACTGGGATGCCCGCTGTCCGTGGAGCGAAGACTCCGATAGCGTGGCCATGCAGCATGCATAAGGCTATGATTTAGTCACGGCGGTCTCTGATTCCGTCACTTTGCCAGACCTCCGTGACTTCTAGGGCTTCAGGAGGAGGAGGAGGCAGGACTGTGCATCCCTGCCCTGCAACTGGGGCTGACTGGAGCCAGGACCCTGCAGCCCCAGCCCTGTGGCTTCCACCGGGGGCTGTAGCCGGGCCCATGCACTCGAGCCCCCTGGCTTCCCAGGCTCGGCAGAGGCTGAACCGGGGCTGGGCGCCCCAGCCCCACGGCTTTCCCCAGGGCCTGCAGCCAGGGCCAGGCACCTCAGCTCCATGGCTTTCGCCAGGGGCTGCAGCCGGGGCCGTGTGCCCCAGCCCCATGGCATCCCGGGCTTGCCAGAGGCTGCAGCTGGGGCCGCGTGCCCCAGCCCCACGGCATCCTGGGCTTGCCAGAGGCTGCAGCCAGGATTGCGCACCCCTGTCCCACAGCTGCGGCCAGCTTTGGAACGGGGGCCGTGAGCCTCCCGTGGCTGCACCCCCTGCTGTGGCCACTGGAACCGGGGCTGTTTCCCCCACCATGGCGGGTCGCTTGACCTGTCAGCCCCCCACCCCCTCCATGGGACTCCATTCCTCCTCTCTATCTAGCCCTGCCCCCCCCCCAGTTATTTTCAGTTAAGTAACAGACAGGTCACAGGCTCTGTTAATTTTTGTTTATTGCCCGTGACCAGTTCATGACTTTTACTAAAAATAACCATGATAAAATCTTAGCCTTAAGCATGCATAATGGAGGCACTGAGAATGATCTGGATCTCTGGATCCTAGCTGGGCACTGCTTGAGCTCTCAGACACGCGGGAGAGAGGAGGTGCAATACTCTCTCTCTCTACAGATCCAGCACCAGCTTCAGAATCACCCCATAGACCGTCCGTGGCTAGTTCTCCCTTTCCCCCTCTCACTCCTGCATTACCATTTAACTCCCAGCTTCCTCATCCCTCTGGGATAGCAGAACAGGCACAGATCTAGACTGCCCAGCTGGACTGGCCCATAGCAAGGGGACACCGCCACAGGGACTCACCTTGTTGCGTGCCGTGGTCGCCCCCACCTTGTTGAACTTCAGCAGCTCCTTGATCACAGCGATGCTGCCTTTGGAGGCAGCTATGTGGGCACAGGTCGAACCTTCCACGTTGGCAGAGGTCACCAGCTCCGGCTTGTGCTTCAGAAAGAACTGAACCACCTCCGAATGGTCATTCTCAGCGGCCAGGTGCAACGGTGTCTGTCCTTGCTGAGGGGAAAACAGAGCCAGGCACCGTAAGACCCCCGCCTGCCAGTGAATCGCTTCGGGGCTTGGTTGTGTCTCAGTTCCTCGGGGGTGCACCTGGTCAGAGGTTAGAGGCCAGGGCGAAAGGGGGGACATTTTTCAAATTCACAAGTTCAGATCTGAAGGGCAAACACTTCCCAAAATTAAAGGCTTCTCTCAGAAAGACTGGGAAGTCAACCCTCGGCCACCTGGACTGTACCTAAAGGGTCATGTTTGGGGGTAGATCTCCCTTTTTTTGGTCAGGCAGCTGGAGGCTGAAAACAAAATCAATCACACAGCTGTGAGGGTTGAATGGAAACACATTTTAACCCGCCAAGACCTGGGTACCTGCTGCATCATCTGATGGCAGCATTCATTCAGCGGCCAAAGCAGGGCATGGGGCCGCGGGGCACAAAGTCCCTTCTCTGCTTTAGGCATTAGCAAAATCAAAAACATGAGGGGAATTTTACCTGTGTTCTCTGGCTCCTCACACTGCTCCCTAAGGTATCTGTGGGATTAAACTTTTGTGGGCCCCCATGGGGGCAATGGGGGAGTTGGTCCCCAGAGCAAGGGACCAGCCGGGGGCTATGGGGCATGGTACGGCAGGGGTGGCCCTGCTCCGCCCAGTGCGAGGGGACGCTTTTCAAACCAGCCGCCACCAGCCGCACACTGGTCCTGCGCTGCCAGTGTGCTCCTTCCCCTCCGGGGCGGGTCCATGCCGCAGCACACCACCCCCTTGCACAATGCCCCCGCTTTATGCCCAGCGCCCTCCTGCCCAGTACCCCCTTGCCCAGAGACCTCCCCTACACATCCCTATGCCCAGCGCACCCCTGCCCAGAGACTCCCCTACTCACCTCCCACCACAACTACACAGCTCCCTGCACACCACACTGCCCCCTCCCAGTGCCCCACCACCCACAGGACTCTCCCCCCCGCCACTGCCCAGTAGGGTGGGAGACTGGGAGGGTCATCGGGAGGTGGGGCTTGTCAGGGTGGGGGTTTGATGGGCCTGCTTAACCGGGGAGCCCCAGCTGCTGCCAAGGGGATGCCGCATGCCGGGCTCCCGCGTCTTCCCTGCGCCCGCTTTTCCTATCCCTTTCTCTTTCCCACCCCATGCCCTTTCCCTACTGCTCCACCCCCTTCCCATCCCACTTCACTGCCTCTTTCCCCCCGTGTGCCCCCTGTCCTGCCCCACCACAGGATGGCTCCCAGCACACAGACCAGCACTAGGACGCAGAAGGTGGCATCCAGCTGCAAAGTCAGTGGAGCTGAGTGGCACCCTCTTTTTTCAGCCGGGAAGCTCTGCCCTCACAGAAATGGGGGGCAGTGGTATGTGACCCCCGTTTCCCCCCCACCCCAACTCTGTTAGGGGCAATGCCCCCCAAACTACGCCCATGGGCATTCCTAGTCACACACCCCTGCCCCGTGCTTCCCGTTGCTTCTCCCTCTCTTTCTGCACCCCGCAGACAGTGACGGAGAAGTAGGGAAGCAAAGAAATCTGCAGAGGGACCTGCTTTCATTCCCCCAGGAGTACCGCCCCACAGAGACACCCCAGAGACCCACTCCCCCACTCCCTACCCACCAAGTCAAACTCACCCGCCTCTGGGAGCCGACCCTGTCTGCTAGGCTGAGCTGGCCGGTAGGGGATCTCTCAGAAGCTGGGAGACCAGGTGTCTGGTTTTGAACTGGAACACCGGTCGAAAAGGGACCCTGGCGGTTCCAGTCCGCACTGCCAACTGGGTCATTAACAGTCCAGTGGGTGGTGCTGCAGGGCTAAAGCAGGCTAGTCCCTACCTGCCCTGGCTCCATGCTGCGTCCCGGAAGCGGCCAGCAGGTCCAGACCCTAGGCAGGGGGGGCCCCAGGGCTCCGCGCATTGCCCCGTCCCGAGCACTGGCTCTGCACTCCTGGCCAATGGGAGCCAATGGGAGCTGAGAGGTACGGGGGCAAGGGACATCGGTGGCCGTGTGTGTGCATGCAAGGTGCAGAAGGAAGCCTGCACTGCCACAGGTATAACACAGGCCGTGGCAGTGCCTATGTGAGTTTCTGCAGTCAGTGCATCTTCACTAGACAGACTGCAGGCTACACGTCCGCCTTTGCTATTTACCAAGCAGGATGGTGGCTAACAGAGCGCTAATGAGCCTTGCCAGAGCATCTATTCCCAACCTTGCATCGAATCTTACCTGACGTTACTGGAGATGGGCCGGGTTCTGCAGAGCCAAGAACATTGGGTGAGTTTAGATCTAGATTTTAATGGGAATAACTGGGTCTGCCAGTGCTTAAAGAGGTCTGAAGAAAGTGTGTGCGCGCGGGGCTCTGTCGTGATCTGGGAGCAGCAAGTTTGGTAAAACAGTGCCTAATGTGCACCCCTCGGTGTTCCAGGTCAACTTAAATATATAGTGATTGCGGGTTCTGTGACCCCTTGTGATCTCCTCTCCCCCTGACTTTAAGCACAGGGGCTGCTGCTTCTTTAAAATGGGATGTCTGCCTCCTCTGACTGCACGTCAACACACAGGGCCGTGGCACAGCACGGCATTGTTATGCTGCACAGTGATGCTGTGCTGAGTGGACTGAGGGGATTCCTTTGGTTGCAAATGCTGGGGCTAGGGTATTGGTTGTGTAAGCACTCATAAGGGCACGCCAGGGTTCAATGCACCTGCACCCTGTCCCTTTAAGGACCAAAGGTCAGCTGAGGAGGTCAAAGGGGCCCACCTAGATGACAGCAGCAGAACTTTTGGTGTGCTCCAGAAGGACTCAGCTGCACTGGGGATTCTTCGAACTGTGCGTGTTTGTTTTTGGGATGTTACATTTAATAAAACTCCAGTTTTAAAATGGTTCTGGATCTGGGAGGGTAACAGCTGCAGGCTGTTTTTATGGGAGGCAGAAAGCCAAGAGAAGCAGCTGTGAGTGGGGCCCTGAGAGGAAGCAGAGGTAGAGTTTCTTGGGCACAGAGCTTGCTGGAGAGGCAGGCTGGGGGATTTCAGAGCAAGGAAATTGCCTGCTGTTTGTTTCCACTGCATTCAATTAAACAGGACGTTGGTGGACATTCCATGTACATGAATCAGATTATCTCAGCAATAGCGGTGGATCAGCAGTTACCATTCCTATATGATTAGTGCTGACTGACCTTTTTGTTGAGGGGCTCCGCAGAGGCTTCAAGGACTAAATGGGCCACGGAGAGCAATGTAACCTCTCCCCAGTGGAGGAAGTTCCTCCAGGTTACACTCAAGGCACAGTGGTATGGGGCAGTGTGCATGCTGGCTAACCCTGCTGTACCAGTCCTGTGTCAATACGCAGGAGGTGAGTCTCCAGGGCTCTCCAGCCAGCCTCTTTTGGTCACATTCTCCAAATTCTTGTGGTGTTTAGATGTTGCTTGTAATTATTAGAACTGGGAGCACTGGCTGTTTGGAGTCTGAAAGGACAGGAAACAGGAAGAAGGGGGGAGGAGTTGAGGAGGCAGAGTGAGAGTTACAGAGGGTGCAGCAGCAGCTTGGTAAAGAGGTTTCCACTTTAAAAAGAAAGTCCTGTTGAAGTTGTTAGTACCTTGCCCGGTTGATACAACATTTTGGTGATGAGGATGGGATCTTCTGCCTCTGAACCCACCTGCACCCTTTCTGCAAAGCCCAGGTGAGCCTCCAATTGCTTTTACTGCCTGGATCCATATGTTTGAGACTTATCTGCTTCCAATCAGTGCTACAGAGATTTCTGAAGTAATAAAGCATGCTCTGCTAATCCACTGCCTTGGAGCAGAAGGGCAGCGTATATTTTACACTTTTCCCCTTGCAGATGATAAATATGAGACTGCACTCACTGCATTAAATAACTTTTTTGTGCCAAAAGTGAATGCAGTAGCTAATCACTACAGATTTCACCAGCATGAGCAGAAACCAGGGGAGACTATAATGCAGTATATTGCTTCCCTGAGGTGTCTGATTGTAACTTGTGACTTTGGGAATATGGCAGATGAGATGATTAGAGACCAGCTCATTGAGAAAACAACCATGCTTCGTGTAAGAGAATGCTTACTTCTAGAACCACAACTTACACTACAAAAAGCAATAACCATTGCTACTCAGACTGAGTCAGCTACAGCTGAAGCCAAAATAATGAGCAGGGATACAGGAGACACAGTCCAGGCTGTGACTCCTTTGCAGAAAAATTCACTATTGCTGCAGACAAACAATTGCAGGAGGAAAACTTAGGAAAAGCCACTGAATCAGCAAATTCAAAATACAGTAAAAGCTTTCGCTGTGGATCCCCACAACGCCTTGCAAGCTACACAGGATGGCCAGCAAAAGTAGCTCAGTGCAATCATTGCAAAAAGATTGGGTGTTTTGCTAAAGTATGTCGCAGTAGCCAGTTCAATCAACAGGTGCATGCAGTTACAATACCAGATGTTACTGTGCTGAGCGTGGACAAAACCACTACTGCACATATTGCAGAACAGATAAAGTGCACTGTAAACGTTTCCGTCATACCCTCAGGCAAATCACACTCTGTTAAGCTAATGTTGGACACTGGCTCAGCAGTATCTATACTACCTGATTCCATCTATTTGCATTACTTTAAAGATGTGCCTCTTACTGAACCCAAACTTCAGCTGGTGAGCTATTTGAAAAACCATACTCCAGTACATGGCTGCCTGCCAGCAATAGTTACTTTTGGTGATTGCTGTGTAACTGCAGAGTTCTACATTGTCCACAAAGGCACTCCTATCCTTGGCAGAGATTTACTGGCTGCTTTAAATCTCAGGGTAGTTAATGGATGAATTGATCTTCTTCAGCAAAGCAGTCTTGCGGTTACACACACCAGTTTCAACTGGGACCCAACACCAGGTTGAGGAGAAACTTGGCTGTGCTTATGGGTTTCTGCATAAAGTTAAAATGCGGAATAATGTGATGCCTGTATGACAGAAATTATGGCGCTTACCATTTTCAGTCAGGGAAGCTGTTTCAGAGGAACTTAGAAAACTTGTTCAAAAGGACATTATTGAAGAGATTAACTCCTCGGAATGGGTTTCACCTATGTAGTGACGCAGAAGAAGGGTGGAGGAATTTGCCTTTGTGTGGACTTAAGGGAGTCAAATAAAGCTATTGTGATTGACAGCCATCCTCTTCCTCACAGAATATATGGAGATATACCTATCTCATAGAACTGGAAGGACCCTGAAAGGCCATTGAGTCCAGCCCCCTGCCTCCCCTAGCAGGACCAAATACTGACTTTGCCCCAGATGGCCCCTTCAAGGATTGAACTCACAACCCTTGGTTTTAGCAGGCCAATGCTCAAAAGACTGAGCTATCCCTCTCCCCCAAGCCACGTGTACAAAAAAAGGCAAGAACAAATATGACAGAGTTGGCTGGGTTGCGTAGCATTCTTTAAAACCAAGTCTATGTACATGTACAGTTCAAAGCCAAGACCCATCCAGATATTGTAAGTGTTGTGCTTCAAATCAGCATGGAGACAGGGCATAGCTACTACAGTAATTCAGAGACCTCTTTAGTCGCATTTGATCATGTGAATAATTTCTTGTCAGTCCCATGGCCTAAAAACCACTTTTGCCTTACAATCAGCCTTGTTGCTTTTCAATTTGTTTTATTAGGAAATTTCTCTCTTTTCTGGTGCAGGGGCTATTGACAATGAGCTCTCTCAGGTGGTATGATTATATATTCACTCAGAATGTAACTCCGTTGGTTACCTAAAGAGACATGACAGAAATGAAATATCTGGGCTTTCCATTAAATTAAGCAAGAGAAATTTTTGGCCACATAGGCAGGAGAAAGTTTGAGAGACAGCTGTATTAGTGTATGGAATAGTATTCAAAGGAGAACAGAGGAAGTCACAGGTGGTGACTTGGGATGTTTAAAATAAGTATTTGCCGAAATCTGTGGAGCAAAGATGTTTTCTACTCTTGATTTGCAAAGCGCATACCACCAGGTTATATTGCATGAAGATAGCAGAGACCTCAAAGCATTTATTACACATGAGGGACTATTTCATTTTAAACTTGTTCCATACGGTCTTGCATCAGCCCCAAGTGCCTTCCAAAAAATGATGTCATTGATTCTGAAGAATCAACATGGAGTTCAGTGCTATTTGGATGATGTTATGGTGTTTGGAAATACTACTGAGGAACATGACAATAACCTGCAGTCTGTATTAAACTGCATCAGCAAAGCAGGCGTCAAGCTCAATAGGTCCAAATGCAAATTTAGACAAACTGAACTCTCCTTTCTGGGGCAAACAATTTCACAGGCTGGACTAAAACCTGATCCAGATCATATCCTGGCAATTTCAAATGCTCCTCCTCCAACAGATTTGCAAACCTTACGTTCCTTCTTGGGTCTTACCTCCTGGTGTGCAAAATTCATTCCCAGTTATGTCATTGAACCGTTACGAGAATTACTACAGAGAAGTTCAACCTTAGTGTGGACAATGGATGCACAAGCTAGTTTCGAAACAGTGAAAGACTTGACTGTACGTAGTCCAGTACTTGCACTATTCAGTCCTGCATTGCCCACAATTGTAACCACTGATGCTTCTGATTATGAACTTGGGGCTGTCCTCACACAACTCCATGGGGGACAACACAGAGAGTTTGCAAACAGCTAAACTGGAAGGGCGATTGTGGATACCCTCAGGGGCAGCTCCAGGCCCCAGCACGCCAAGCACGTGGTTGGGGATGCAAGCCGCGGGGGGTGCTCTGCCGGTCGCCGCGAGGGCGGCAGACAGGCTGCCTTCGGCGGCATGCCTGCGGAGGGTCTGCTGGTCCCGCGGCTTCGCGGACCTCCCGCAGGTTGCCGCCGAATCTGTGGGACCAGAGACCTCCCGCAGGCAAGCCGCCGAAGGTAGCCTGCCTGCTGTGCTTGGGGCGGCAAAATGCTTAGAGCCGCCCCTGGATACCCTTCACTACTGATTTCTTGCAAGAATACCGGGCTACACGACATGCCACAACGCAAAGATCACCTGCAGAGTTACTGCATGGGGAACAGATGAATACTAAACTGAACATTGCTGGATTGTTAAAGGCACGACCTGAGGCCCCAACTGAGGATGATGTGAGAAAAACAGTTGAACAGAACCAAGCAAAGTATAAGGCTTTCACAGACAAGCGGCGGGGTGCTAAGGAACTAAAGTTTGAGTGTGGTTCCTTCGTTAGAATACGAAAACCTGGAATTTTATGCAAAGGGGACCATAAATTCTTAGCTCCTCTTAAAATCATAGAGAAGAAGGGACCTTACACCTATTGACTTTCTGATGGGCGAGTATGGAATGCTTCTTTTCTTGCACCTGCCTATGCACCAAGAGGAGATTATGCCAACCCCTGGTCTGCATTGGATGACTTCACCGTAGTATCAACACAACAAGACACTGCATTGGAACCAGGGCTTGAGAGATGGCCTGTCAGACCCAGACGACCACCTGTCTGAACTAGAGACTATGTTATGTAGTATCTACAGTGTTTTCAGTGTAATATTTCTGCCAATAGTATAGTGTCTTGTTTCCTATTTGTTCCTGTGGTTAGAACAACAATGTTTATTTTAATTGGGAGAGTTTCTTAAGAGAGGAGGGAATGTAATATTTAGATGTTGCTTGAAATTATTAGAACTAGGAGCACTGGCTGTTGGGAGTCTGAAAAGACAAGAAACAGGAAGGAGGGGAGAGGAGTTGAGGCAGAGTGAGAGTTACAGAGGGTGCAGCAGCAGCTTGGTAAAGAGGTTTCCACTTTAAAAATAAAGTCCTGGTGAAGTTTGTTAGTACCTTGCCTGGTTGATACAACAATTCTGGCCAGAATTCCTCGATCAGGAGAGGGAGGTCACAGCTGGTGGAACCAGCTCCACTGCAGTATCACCCGCCTCCCCCAGCAAACAGCTTATACTGAAGGACAAAGTGGGCATGGCATGTCAGGTCAGGGCAGGGCAGAGCACTATGCCATTCCCCCATTCTCAGCTAGCAGGTGATCCCTTAAGGACTTTATGTCATTAGTGTAAGCCAGTGCAGCCCCTAGTCTGCTCTAACTCATGCCAGGGCAGGCACATTGAATCAGAGAACTGGAATCAGCTCCCAAATAATCCCCCAACTTCCCTATGCTAAGAGGATCTCTGTGAAGGACAGAAAATCTTTTTAAAAGATAAATTAACAATTGAACATGCTCTTAAGCTAAGGCACTAGTAATAACAGCAACTTATACCGATTGGTGGCCTTTGTCTTTTATGTTTTATTTTTCCTTCATTTTCCACCTGGTGTCCCGGACCATTCCTGCTCCCCAAGAGGTAAGACGGCTCCTCCAGCATGCTCCTGATTGTTATTTTTAGCAGAGGAACTGATAGTGAGAATGACACAGGAATCAGCAGTGGAAAGAGGCCAGCAAGTGAAGTATCCGGTCGTAAAAGCCAGCACAGAATGTTTGCAATAAAATATCTGTATGCAGGGAAAAAAGCAGCATGGGACACAAAGCAGAGCAGTGAGCGATGAAAAGTGACGTCTGACACAGATGCGGGGAGGTGTAAGCATTCCCCCAATTCAATAACAAGCTGTGGCACCTCTAGCTCATCTTCCATTGAAAGAGCTCACACACTCCAATGAATTAAGCCCCCATAAGAGCCCTTTGAATGATCCCTGACCCCAGTTTACAGATGGGGAAACTGAGGCACAGAGCAGTTAAGTGACTTGCCCAAGGTCACAAAGAGAGTCAGTGGCAGAACCAAGTCCACCCCCCACCCCCAGAGGAGTCAGAAGGTGGCTCTTGGGGCACAGTGGTTCATGGGGTATTTCTGCCATCTGACAAGGACCAGTTGCAAGCAGCTGATCAAATTCAATTCAGCAATAGATTAGAAACAGAGCAGGGGAGCAAGGTTCCTGAAAATTACAACCCATGGGATGCCCTGCTCTTTATACACTATGCAGGGGCCAGCTGGATGGCAGTATGCAGTGCCCAGTGGTGAGGCTTCCTTTAGGGAGGAAGGACAATCTAATGACTATGGCACAGAGTGGAGATTCAGGAGACATGGGCTATAATCCCAATCCATAGACAACTTGCTACCTGCCTCATCTCATTGCCTCCAAATGGGGATAATACCACCTCAACTCAACGCCTGTAAATCCTTGGGAGGCACAGGCGATACGAGAGCAAGGTGTAATGATTTGGGGGAGTTAAAAGATTTCTAGGCCCTGGGGCTAGGAGCTTTGGAGCTGGTGTCCTGCTGATGGAATATCAGTAACTGGTGAAGGGGCATCAGGCACCCAACCACCATGGCATGGGGTCCCCCTACCTTAACGGCATCAGCAAAGGAATACAATCAAACAGTGATGGGGAGAGAAGGTTCGTGAGTAACAATGAGACCCAGACAGAAAGAGCCTGAGGAGCTCAAGGAGAAAGGAAACTATTTTGTCTTTGGCAGCAGCAGCGGGACCTTCTGAACTGCAGGATGTTTTGCTCCGAGATATGTGCTTGTTTCAACAGAGCTCGTGAAACACGATTCCCGGTGCAGGCTGCAGTGCCTCGCTGCGGGGGAGAGCAGAGAGAGACTTACGATGTCGGTGGCATTGACGTCCGCGCTCATGCTCAGCAGGCTGGTGCACACGTCCAGCTGGCCGGTCAGCGCAGCGAGGTGCAGAGGGGTTCGCTTGGTCTGCCCGAGAAGAAAAGCCAAACACACTTCAGCAAATGCTGGCTTCCCCCAAGGAGGCAACACGAGATCAGGAGGGAGGGCAGTCCTGTAGGTATCCGAGTGCACGTGGATGCCTGCTCTGGGGCAGAGACTGCTTTTGGCCTTTTAAAGCCTATGGGTGTGTCTTCACTAGGGAAAGGCGTTTTCTTACCACGTGTTAGCTGACACATGGTAAGGTCCTACTGAAGGTGAGGCAGTTTGTAGCTTCCACTCGTTAGCAGACTGAGGTGAAGGCTCTGGAGGAGCCTAGGGTTTGTACCTCAGCCTGCTAACACACGTGAAAGCTACACACTGCCTTGTCTCCACTAGGATTTACCTTGTGTTCGTTACCTCGTGTTGGCTAACAATACACCTCTTTCCCCAATGAAGACGAGGTCTAGGATTTAATGGAGGGATATTAGCACGTGCTAATAAACACTTTTGAAGAACCTGCTGTATTCAAGGCCCCCTGCCTTTAACACATGCTAACCCAGTCAGATTCAAGCCAGGGCCGGCCTTATGGGTGGGTGACATGGGTGACCACCTACAGCTCCATGGTCAGGGGGGCGCCATGGTCAAGAGGCAAGGAGGGGGGCAGGCCTGGGGTGCGAGGCTGCAGAAGGGAGCTTGAATTTGACCTCAATGGGGGGAGAGGCAGCAGGGCCCGGAGGCATTGGGGGGTGGGTGGGGTGTGAAGCCCAGGGAGGCAGCAGGCTCAGAGGGGCTGGGGGGTGAGCCTGGGGAAGCAGTGGGGGCCAGGATGCCATTTTCCCTAAGGCCAGCCCTGATAAAATCCCAGACTGTCCGTGGCTTTAACCCAACCAGTTTAGCATGTGTTAAAGGCAGGGGGCCTTGTCTTGTTCCCAACGTGTTAGCACCTTCTGTCCTGGTCCAGACAAAGCCCAAGCAACCAAGAAGGCCGTTCTCCACCCTGATGACATCTCGTCCACTTGGGACGCATCCCGGAGAGTCCCCGCACACTTTCTCGTACTGTGCATACGATTCTGTGTTGAGCTTCTCCAAGGCACAGCTCAGAACTCACAGCCCAGGGGGAGGAAGGTCTCCTGTGACTTTAAGCCACCTCCATATCCTGGGCTGCTGCAAGGAATGGAGAGACTCCCAGCACAACAGCCATGGGAGCCAGACTAAGCCATTTCCCCAGCTGACACTGGGCCATCGCACTGCCTAGAGTCTCCTCAGCACTGTGTACTGTGGGACCACCCTTGACACATCCCTTTGGCTCCCAGACCTGCCTCTTGCACACCTCCTATGCGAGCGGGGGATCCTCCTCGGAAGGCAGCCTTACAACTGTCTTCCACAGTGCCTGCACCAGGGGACTGCTCCCCCAGCCAGATAAGGGACCTTTAGGGGCCCTTTACGCCACTCTGGCCCTTTTACCAAGGAAGGGTGTGTGTGTGTGTGTGTGTGTGTGTGTGTGTGTGTGTGTGTGTGTGTGTGTGTGTGTGTGTGTGTGTGTACACATAGCTGATACGTTTGTTCCTAACAGCCACTAGCTTTGCAGCCCTTATTTTGGTAACTGCCCCTGTCCTCGAGGAGCCTTGACAGAGGTTCACATTACTGAAGTTCTAAACCTATCCCAAGCACCCCAGTGGTTGGCCTTGGGAAGGAAGCAGGCTTGGTTGGTGGTACGATCAAGGCCCTTTTTGCCGTTTTTATGTAGCTCTGCGCCTCCTCACCGCTGGGCCTGGGCACCCGAGCCATTTATTTACTAGCTGAAAACTTGAACAAATATTCCTAATGAGATGTAAGCTGTGATTGAAGTAGGGTCGGCAAAGGGCAGAAGGCGAGAATTTGGGCCGTTAGTATCTAACTGAAGCCCTGTGAGGGTAGCTTTTAATGGAATCCCTCAGAGGCTCATGAGTGGGTTTATTTTTGTCCTTACTACGTAAGTCTTACAGAAGGGTTTCATGTCCTTCCTTGCACCTGCACCCAAAACCTGTTTGGGTCAGACTGAAAACATCTGTTTCTGAATCAGCATTAGCAGCCCTTTGGGTTTCCACTCAGAAAGCCACCTTAGTAGCCCAGCTCCTACCCACATGCAGTTTGGTTATGCCTATAAGCCACTCCTTACCAGGGTCATAGCATCAATGCTGGCCAGGTGAGTCTCCACGAGGAGCTTGACTAAATGGTTGTAGCCGTTCTGAGCGCTGAGGTGAAGAGGTGTCAGGCCCAGCTTGGTCTTGGCATTGACAAAGGCCTTGTGCCACAGCAGGACGTCTGCAATCTGGTCATGGCCGTTCTCTGCGGCCAGGTGCAAAGCTGCTTTCCCGTGCTGCAAAACAAAGCCACAAAGCTAGCTGCTGCGGTTACACAGGGAACCAGAAAATCAGAGAGATGAGCCACTGGAAACATGGATTTTAATAACCTCCCACTAGCAGGGCCTTCCTGTGTGCTCCGGACACTATAAATACTCTGCCATGAAACCATTGCTGTGTGACTATTTTTGGCCATAGTCAAAGCAGTCAAGCAAGTGTTGTGTGTGTCTATGTAAAGGCATGAATGATAAGAAGAAGGATAGTCTAGTGGTTGGGGTGCTAGATAGTATTCAGGAGATCTTGGTTCAAAACCCTGTTCTACCAACTACTTCCTATGTGACCTTAGGCACCTTACTTACTCTCTTTGGCTATGTCTACACAGCAATGAGCCTCAGAGCCTGGGTCAGCTGACTTGGGCTTATGCTGTGGAGCTAAAAATAGCAGTGCAGAGGTTTGAGCTCAGGGTGAAACCCAGCAAGGGGAGAGGGTCTCAAAGCCTGGGCCGGATCATCTCCATTGCTACTTTTAGCCCAACAGTGTGAGTCCTAAGAGTGAGTCAGTTGATCCAGATTGAGAGTCTTGCTCCCATGGGTTTGTTTTGCAGTGTAGACATACCCTTTGCATCTCAGTTCCCTACCTGTAAAACGGGGATAATAGCAGTGCCCTACTTCAGAGGGGGTTGTGATGTGCTCAGATACGAGAGCGATGGGAACCATGTAAGTATCTAAGGCCTGGTCTACACTGGCAGAGTGGGAATTGATCTAAGTTATGCAACCTCAGTTACGTGAATAACGTAGCTGAAGTCGATGTACTTAGATCTACTTACCATGGTGTCTTCACTGCGGTAAGTTGTTGGCTGACGCTCTCCCATCGACTCTGCCTGCGCCTCTCGCCCTGGTGGAGTACCGGAGTCGACGGGAGAGCACTCTGCAGTTGATTTATGATGTCTGAACTAGATGCGATAAATCGACCCCGCTGGATCGATTGCTGCCCGTCGATCCAGAGGGTAATGCAGACAAGCCCTTAGATAGATACTGCCCTCCAATGGCTGGATGCCACAGAGCACATAGAACTTACTACTACTTGCAGCTGAAGGCCTGTGCTTCTGGAGCTGCAAGACATGGGTTCTAGTCCCCACTACCCAGGTGTCAGAGTTTGCACTGTGTGGTGTCTGCAGCATATGAAATTATTGTAGTAGCTTTACTGCACCAAGGAATAGTTTTAATACCCTCTCTGGCCAGAACACTACGAAGCCAAACAGAGATTTGCCTGCAGAGTAACAATCCCTATATATGTATATAGCATCATAGGTATCCCGTGTGTTATAGACCATGTCTCTGCCTCAAGGAGCTTACAAACTAATTAGTCTGAAAGCACAGCTAGCTGGTAAGGGGTAGAGGAGACAGTGGCCGGAAAGATGGCCACATAGTTTTTCCAGGCAGAGCAAATCATCTATGATATTTGCTTCACATGTTTCTTGTTCATTGTATTTGAAAAAAGTTTATTTCATGACTGGTATGGGATTTAGATTGCTCCCCTGGGTGGGCTACTCTGGAAAGGCTTCTTGGGAGAAGGGAGTTCTAAGGCAGTGGGGGTTATGAACAAGCCAACGAGCTATGTGTATTTGACCTCAGAGGTACCCCCATGCTCCTCCAGTCACTTTACGCTCGGCAAGGACTGGCTGGACATCAACAAGGACAAAGAATGAAGTATCTGCATGTGAACACTGCATAAGTAACAGATGAAACACAACACATGGAACCTTTAATAATAACACCCCTAACCAGGGAGACCTTGAAAGAGACTAGCTGCAGATGTATGTGAATTCAGAAGACATCATTAACTAGCAGTTGAGGACAATTTTCCCAGGTATGTAGAAATAATGTAGTTGGAAGACATAACATGTTGCGGAGTTATTGAGAAAATGAGGTTCACTTCTGCTCATTTCGGTATTCCAGAACAACTAGTGACAGACAACAGACCACAATTCACTGCAGCAGAACATAAATCGTTCCCAATGAAATATGATTTTGATCCTATTACTAGCAGCCCACATTACTCACAAGCGAAGAAGAGACTGAGAGAGCAGTACAGACAGCCAAAAAAATCCTACAGCAGGAAGATCCATTCCTTGCTCCTCTGACTTACAGATCAACATCAATAGCAACTACTGGATATAGTCCAGCACAGCTCTTGATGGGAAGACAACTCAGAACTACTGCTCCAACTTTGGAAAAAAATCTGTCTCCAAAGTGGCAGAGACAGAAGAGAGTAGCCAAATCAGATAAAAAGGCAAAAAGGAAACAGTCATGGGATAAGAGGGAAGGTCCTTTCATGGATCAGTAACTGGTTAAAAGACAGGAAACAAAAGGAGAGAGATAAATAGCTTTGTCCACCAAAGATCTGTCCTGGGACCTGTACTGTTCAATGTATTCATAAATGATCTGGAAAAAGGGGTAAACAGTAGGGGGCAAAATTTGCAGATGACACAAAATTACCCAAGATATTTAAGTCCAACGCTGACTGCAAAGATTTACAAAAGGATCTCACAAAACTGGGTGCCTGGGCAACAAAGTGGCAGATGAAATTCGATGTTGGTAAATGCAAAATAATGCACATTGGAAAACATAATCCCAATTATACAAACACAATGATGGAGTCTTAATTAGCTGTTACCACTCAAGAAAGAGGATTTGGAATCATTGTGGATAGTTCTCTGAAAACATCTGCTCAGTGTGCTTCAGCAGCAGTCAAAAAAGCTAACAATGTTAGGTACCATTAGGAAATTGATAGATAATAACAGAGAAAATATAATAGGGCCACTATATAAATCCATAGTATGCCCCCACCTTGAATACTGCGTGCAGTTCTGGTCACCCCGTCTCAAATATATATATATATTAGAATTGGAAAAAGTAAGGAGAAAGGCATGAAAAATGATTAGGGGTATGAAACAGCTTCCATACTACTAGAAATGAAAAAGACTGGGACTGTTCAGCTTGGAAAGGAAACAACCAAGGGGGGATATGATAGAGGTCTATAAAATCCTGACTGGTGTGGAGAAAGTGAATAAGGAAGTGTTATTTACCCTTCATATAACACAAGAACCAGGGGTCACCTGATGAAAATAAGTAGCAGGTTTAAAACAGAAGGAAGTACTTCTTCACACAATGCACAGCCAACCTGTGGAACTTGTTGCCAGGGGATGTAGTGAAGGTGAACAGTATAGCTGGGTTTAAAAAAGGATTAGATAACTTCATGGAGGATAGGTCCATCAGTGGCCATTAGCCAAGATAATCAAGGATGCAACCCCATGCTCTGGGTGTCCCTAAGTTTCTGATGCTGGGACTGGATGACAGCGGATGGATCACTTGATAATTGCCCTATTCTGTTCATTCCCTCTCAAGGCACTGGCCACTGTTGGAAGACAGGAAACTGGGCTAGACGGACCACTGGTTTGACTTTTACAACAGACATCACTCAGTTACAGACCTGTAAAAGCAACAAAGAATCCTGTGGCACCTTATAGACTAACAGACGTTTTGCAGCATGAGCTTTCGTGGGTGAATACCCACTTCTTCAGATGCAAGTTACAGAACTGCTGGTCTAGAGCCAGGTGACTGTGTCTGTGTCAAATTGGATGGAGAAAAAGGATGGACAACTCCAGCTGTCGTGAAGAAAAAGAATTCAGTGTCCAGATCATGTATGATTGAGACGAACACTGGAGAGCTCAACGGAAACCACTAACAGCTACAGTTTGTTCCTCAGAAAGAACAATCAACAGAGCAAACTCTACGAATGGAGGATGAAGAACAAAAAGACAATGACTCAAGGATTCTGGACTGACCACAGCCAGTCATTGTAACTACAGGGTTCGAGCTGTGTAGTTAGAAAACCAGTACATTTCAGAGAAACGTAACAGACTGAAACTTTCTGAACTTCAAAGACAGCATGATAGTGTAAATATTGTAAGGGGTAGGTGTGACGGGTTGGATCACAAAAACCCTCTTGGGAGCTGCCACCTGATGCGCCAAGACTACTTTTACCCCTGCTTTCCCTGCCAGCGCAGGACTCCAGCACCCTGTCTTACTGAGCCAGACACGTCCGTCTGCTCCAACACAGACCCAGGGTCTGAATTACTTGCCCCAAAGCTGTAGGTTTACCTGAAAGCAGCTAACAGAAGTGTTCCTGTCGTTAACACTCAGATGCCCAACTCCCAATGGGATCTAAACCCAAATAAATCTGTTTTACCCTGTAAAAAGCTTATACAGGATAAACTCATAAATTGTCCATCCGCCCTCTATAACACTGAGAGAGAGAGATGCACAGCTGTTTGCTCCCCCAGGTATTAATACATACTCTGAGTTAATTAATAAGTAAAAAGTGATTTTATTAAATACAGAAAGTAGGATTTAAGTGGTTCCAAGTAGTAACCGACAGAACAAAGTAAGTCACCAAGCAAAATAAAATAAAATGCGCAAATCTATGTCTAATCAAACTGAATACAGATAATCTCACCCTCAGAAATGCTTCAGTAAGTTTTTTCCTCAGACTGGACACCTTCCAGGCCTGGGCACAATTCTTTCCCCGGTACAGCTCTTGTTCCAGCTCAGGGGGTAGCTAGGGGATTCTTCATGATGGCTCCTCCACTCTGTTCTGTTCCACCCATTTATATATCTTTTGCATAAGGTGGGAATCCTTTGTCCCTCTGGGTTTCCACCCCCTCACTGGAAAAGCACCAGGTTAAAGATGGACTCCAGTTCATGTGACATGATCACATGTCACTGTAAGACCCCCAAGCCTTCATTCCTCCCAGCCTGACTCACAGGAAGGCCTGCCTGCAAACAGAGCCAGCCAGTCAATTGTCCTGGTTGATGGGAGCCATTAAGATTCCAAACCACCATTAATGGCCCACACGTTGCATAATTACAATAGGCCCTCAGAGTTATATTTCATATTTCTAGTTTCAGATACAAGAGTGATACCTTTATACAAATAGGATGACCACACTCAGTAGACAATAAGTTTTGTAATGATACCTTACAAGAGACCTTTTGCATGAAGCATATTCTAATTACGTTATATTCACTCATTATCAATTTTTTATAAAATCATATAGACTGCAACGTCACAGTAGGAACATAGAACTTAAAGGGAGAGATGAAATGGAATGCTAAACCGTATTATACTGTGTGTAAAATACCGTTTTTAAGCTCACCTCAGCCATATCTCCTCCCACAGCCCCTGCACACACACAGAGCACCACGCCCCCTCTGAGAACTAGGGTTGTGGTGATACCAAGGAGGCTCCAGTCCCCTACCTCATCGAAGACATCGACACGAGCATGGTGCTGGAGCAGGATCTTCACTATCGCTGTGTGTCCTCGCTCTGCTGCCACCAGCAACGGGGAGCAGTCATTCTAGAGAAGGGAGGGAGAGACAGGGCCTGCTTAGCTCTTTGTCCCCTGCCTGCTATTGTCACAGCCCTGGAGAGTCAGCACTCTCTGAGGTTCAGAAATGCTATTAATTCAGTGGTGGTGAAAGGTGCCAGTCTAGCAGCCCCAGTGACGGAAGCGCCATGTAGTGACATGAAGGGTACAGCACAGACAATGGCAGCACCAGTTTCCTCACACACCTTCCTTGCCGATGCGTTCTGGAGGGACCCGCCTCTGGCGGTCATATGGTACTTCAATCTCAGCATCCAGTAAGTCCGCCCTCTCTTCTGGGATGGTTGTCAGTTAACACCAGCTGTGCCGGTGGCTCTGTAACATGGCCACCCATCTCCTCAGAAGGGGACTGAGGCCACCAGCTCAATCCATGTCGGCCAAAGAGCCAACAGATGGCAATGACTCTTCACCACTACCCACCCAGCCTAGGGGCAAATGAGTCCACAGCCCATCACCATCTCCCTGGGCCCGCCCCCCTCCCACAACCTTTTCAAGCCAATACACCACCAGAGACTTCTTTATTTCAGTGGTTAAAGGTCAAACTGGTGAACTGGGGCATATGGCTCCTTTGGGTGCAAAGGATCTGGGATTTCTGAGTAGCCCGTGTTAGGAGCTGAGTATCACAGGGGAATGCTCCAAGGGGACTCAGGGACTGGGGTTCACCTCTTGTTAACCTGCCAGGCAAAAACAGAGGGAGCATAGCCTGGAGGAGAGTACTTGGGTGGCTGACAGGCCGGTGTTGTTAGGGAGCTTACAAGCCAGACTTCCGCATGCTGCAGGCAGGGGGTAAGCAGGGGACTCAAAGCTCTGGATACCCCAAGAAACATCCCATGGAACTATAGCGTAAAGAGTTGAGTCAAGGCACCATGCGGTTATCTATGGTTGGTGGGTATGGTTCTCTCTGCTGACTAGTGAATATAGCCTGCCACTCACATAGCTGGGAAGGATTTAGCATCATCAGAGCATGCTGGCTATTTACCATTTCCCTGGCCATTCAAAGTTAAAGGTGAGGAAGGGTACAAGGTCTAGATTTTTGCACTCCCTTACCTAGCTTACATTGCAATTGAACTCTCCTGAGCTAAGCTTTATTCTGGTCATTGCTCCTGCTGGGGAAATGCTCTCCTCAGAGATGCAAAGATGAGGGCCCAGCCCAGAACAGAAATACCTTGGCTTGCTTGTTAATGGTCTGCTGCATTCGGCTGGTACTAATGTGCTTAAGCATCTCCAGCAGGACATCCGTATTGCCCACACGGGCACAGTAATGCAGAGGAGTCTCAAGGGACTGCAACACAGAAACCACCAAAGGGACTCTGAGAAACCTCTCTCCATGCATCCCATTAGCCT
Organism: Mauremys mutica; assembly: GCF_020497125.1. Taxonomy (NCBI): domain Eukaryota; kingdom Metazoa; phylum Chordata; order Testudines; family Geoemydidae; genus Mauremys; species Mauremys mutica. The sequence continues at coordinate 12,027,738 of NC_059073.1, read as the reverse complement.
GAACAACTTTGCCACCCACCCAGTCAAGAGTAAGGAGAACTTCTGGGGACACCTTAAAAACAAATGTCCTGCCTGTTATGCATACACCATGAAGGGAAGGGTTTGCTCTGGGGTCCTTAACCAAAACTCTTTCCTCTCCACTATGGTGCAGCATGCTTTGCACCAGTTGTTTCTCCAGTTGACGTGCTCCACCTCAGAGGGGGCTGCACTTCTGTGGTGCGGTGCATCTATAATGGGGGAAGTGCTTTGGGATCCATCCGGATGCACAGAAATATAAATGTATGTCATAAACATACAGCTTTGTTTGTAACTATTTTCTAAAGTCTGACAGCTAAGCCAAGCCGTATCCAAGCGACGGCGTGGGGGCTTGTTTTCAAGAGAGCTAAGCACATAAGTTGCTTTAACAAGGACAGTGGCGCTTTTGCCAATAACTCCCCATGCGGCCCACTGAGAAGATGACCCTTCTGCCAGGAACCTTCAGGACAAACAGGACACAGAATAAACTCCAGCTTCATAGGTCTGGGAAAACCCATGCCCCCGAGTTTGCTAACTTTGAAGTTCCGATCAGTCTGTTGGAACGAGCTCGGCAGATGGCCCATATGCCTATAACAACAACAGTGATGGCATACATCCATTGAGCCTTTTCCCCCTAGGGACCCCAGGCTCATACGTACCAGTCGCGTGGTACGGGAGATGTCGGCATCGTACTCCATGAGCATGGCAATGATCTTGGTCTCCTCCTCCTCAAAGTGGACCATGTCCTTCTTCACCGCGGCAGCCAGGTGGAGGGGTGTCTCCCCTGCCTGCGAAAGGGTATGAGCCAAAACACAAGCAAAGCAGCACGTTCACCCAGCGCCTCTGATTGCGCTATCACGCAGCGCTGTTCTGTAACCACTCGGGCACGGAGCCTGGGCAAGCACAGGAATCCATGCCCTGCAAACCAGGAAATCTGGCCAGCTTCCTCCGATTCTTCCCTATTCATCTACAGCTCCCCTGCATGGAGGCTACAGTTAGTTTATCCTACCCTGTGTTCAAGGCTTTCCCATGCTCACGAGCGCTAGCCAAAACCGGCCTTTTTCCTTGCTAGGTCACTGATCTCGCCACAGAGGGGCTCCAGCCCAGCAGGAGTTTGCCTTTCTGCCTCAAGCCTTCCAACGAGCTCAGTATGGATGTGGGGGTTGATCCGCTCTTGTAGGGTCTGATCCAAAGCCCACGGATGTCAATGAGAGTCTTTCCATTGACTATGGATCATGACCAAAGCACGGTTTGGTGAGGAGAGAAGAGAGGGGACAAGAAAGGGTGGGAGGATTTCTGGGCAGAGTGTGGCAGTTTGGGAGGACCCAGACCCTAGAAGTGGTTTCTAGGACCACCACTGAAAAGCAGCTTTCTGCTTCCAGTCTTGGAAGGGACTGGACATCCCAATGGAGGGTAGCGGTGGGAAGGGAGCCTTCAGAGGACGTGGAGGGTCCTACAAATAAAGCCGTCTTACAATGCCACTTGCTAATTGAGTTGATGCCCAGTTTATCGGCCTAGTCCCATGGCCTTATCTATCACGCTGCGAGTGGGCACGGGGTGCTTGTTGCCATTCTTGCCTGGTGCCCATCAGACGAACAGGGACTCTGCCATGTAGCCCTCTGCCTCACCATAGGAGAGGGTCACTGATCGAATGCGAGCGCCTCCAGCTCTCCCCATGAGAGGGTGACAAGTTTGAGAGGTGTTTGTGTGGCTTAGCTAGGAGGGGTTCATTCCCCCATGTCATGTCACACCCTGCACCCTCCCTCCCTTCATTTACATAGCATGCTATGTTTCACATGCCCAGACATTCAGGCATTGGGCCTGTCTCACATGCAGGCCACTCCCTCTACTCCAGTCACCTTGTTTTCCTGGTTGACGCAGGCGGCGGCCTCTGCATGGCTTTTCTCCGTGGCCAGGTAGTTGAGGATCTCCTCCACCACGGGCAAGTGGCAGTGCTGCACCGCGATGTGTAGGGGGCACTCTCCAGCCTGCCGGCAGGATAGGGACATTGAGATGGGTGGCTGCCTCGCTTCCAGGACTGTCTCTGGTACTGCACACGCCATCTCCTCCCATCTCATCCTCATTCCCTCTCTCCACCCAGAAATGAATGAAGGTGCCAGGCATGGAGACAGCTGACCCAGCCACATGCTGAGAACCATACCTCAAGCCTGACTCTAAACTCCTCCCTATTCAGCCTCCGCACTTCTAGCCCGAATAAGGCTAAAGGGGATAAACCACCCCCTTCCTTTAAGCTCTCAGTTCCCCTCAGACATCCACTGACAGTGCAGAGTCATATGGCTCAAGTGTGTACCATAGAGGTTGTTCTGTGGATGGTGTCCTGCATGGTACAGAAATTCTAAGGACTCTGCCTGAAATTTAAGGTCCTTTGAGTTTCAGGATCATTGTCTATGACTCTGCCCCACTGGGCTGAGCAATCATTAGTATGAACACGATTACTGAGTATATACAAGGGATTTCTTATTGGCTCCACACCCAAGCGCTAAGCAGGATTGGTCTCTGCTACATCAGCCTTTCTAGCTGTGAGGCAGTAAAAGCAACCTGTAAACAAACAAACTCAAAATATTGGGCTAATGCCGCCTTTAAAAAACACACACAAATCTTTGTGAGGGAAAAAGGAATCCTGAATAGTCCCCCAAGCTCCCTTATTTATTTTTTCCACAGGTTTTGTCTGCCCCTCAAGACTCTATGGTGACTGGACAGCTACAGAAATGATCACGTCACAAGAGTCAAGAGAGTAAAGTTGAGCAATTGAGAGCGGGAGAGACTGTTTCAAAGTCTTTTCTGGCTTGTTTTTTACAGCAGCTCTTTCTATTCAATAGCTAATTAACAGTCTGGAGAAAGGCAGTCTTAGTTAAATATCCACCTCCCGCCACCTGTTCAGTTGCATCACAGTGAACATGCTCTGAAACGCTGAAGAGATTTTACAGCAAAATCAAGGAGCAGCAGCACGGACACTCATGATATTTCGAAGGTTAAAAACAGACACTAAAAAGCAAAAGCCCAACCCTTTCAGGCTGCCTTTCTAACCAGAGAGAAGCCAAAAGGGCACAAACCCAAGGGCTCCGAGCCTTTCTAGATCAGCTTTCTCCACGAACCAGAAGGCAGTTGTGTGGTTTTGGGGTGAATTTTAATGCTACTGGGAATGAAGGCCGGAGGACACTGGCAAAAGCTGAGCCTAGCAGGGCAAGCAGGACCAAGCTTCCTGCCCACCCAGCTTTGCATTTCCATCATCCAGCACTGGGGTCTCCCCAGATCAGATACTGCTCATCGAAACAAGTCCGATCCAGCTGCACGGAGGGGAGCTACAGAGTTGAGTGGGAGACCAGCGAGCTCATTGAAACACTTAAAACCTAATTCCTGTGTGAGCCCAGCTAGCCAGAAGAGACAGGCCAGTGTATTCACAGCTCACTCCATCACCTGGTTATTTTACTTGGCCTCATAACTGCTAAATAATGAGCAATCCGGGTTTGTTTGACAGCTTGGTCTAACCCTTTGTGCATGTTAATGTTAAGACATATTTTAGTTCTGACATAAATCCCAATGAAATAAGACTGAGGTTGCAGAAACGATCATCACCGGCCCACCGTGGGCTGGTTGGTCCCAGCTGCTGGGGGAGTGCACTGGAGCAAGTGCTCAGCACACATGCAGGTACTGGCTACTCCGACGGGGCAACATATGGGACTTGGTGGGCCAACGGTCTGATCTGCTCTGGCAAGTCTTGTGTTCCCGGTCTTTCCCACAAAAGGTTCCTGGGACATGTGGCAGAGACCGAGTGCATCTTGGCTGCCTTGGGGGCCACCTACCTTGGACTGCGACGTGAGCTCCCCTCCTTCCTCGATCAGGGCCTTGATCATCCTCAGGTTGCCATGGCGAGCTGCGACATGCATGGCCGTCTCGCCGTTCTGCAGCCAAAGTGCAGCATTGAAATGAGCGACGTGCCAACAAGATCCAGCCCCTCCCTCTTTGCCCCCAGGAACGTGGCCGCGTGCTTTACCTCTTGTTCCACGTTGACATCGGCGCCACTCTTCAGCAACATCTCCGCCACCTTCTCCCCCTCGCGGATACGGGCTGCGATGTGCAGAGGTGTCTCCTGGGCCTGAGGGAGACACAGACGAGGACTCAGAGCCCTGTGGAACAGTGTTGGCTTCTCTTATTACATCCACTCAACCGGGGCCTCCTTGCTGTCTGGCACCCTGCGTCATCGCTTACCCCTGTGCAAGGGGGCGCAGCATGGGGGCAACACGCTGCCCTTCTGATCGGGTAGGGTTTCACACCCACCCAGCACACCGGGTGCAAAGCTGGGGGGAATCAGGCCTGGTATATTTCATACACTCCTCAGAGCCCATGATGTCAATCTCAGTCTCCCCGGGATACCTGGAGTCTTCTTAGCCTCTCCTAGCTCCAGTGTCCAGACTGATGCATAAATCCCTCCTGCTCCCGCTCTAGGGCTGCCACCTTCAAACCTCATCCCACGGCACAAGGTCACTGAGCCATGGGCAGAAATTTTCTGAATTTTGATTTTGTTTTGAGAAAATGTTCACATTCCCCTCCCCCCGCTCGTTTTTTTATCCAGCCCTTGTTGTGATGATGTCCCTGAAGAATTAGAGCATCATCACCACTCCATGGCAGGACCTCTCGCATCATGACACTGCAACGGTTTGGGAGATATTTCGGTGCAGAGTCCACAGTCAATTGCAGGGCATGGGAGTGCCACGTTGAAATCCAAACTGGTCCACAATAATCAGTCAACCCTTCCTTACCCTCCCCTCAAGGCTTGAGGGAGTCATCATCAAGGTAGGAGGAGCTCTTTTCCCTTCTAAAACCCCAGATCTGGTGGCTTTGGATTATATTTATATGATTTCACGTATCCAGAAGTCAAAGGTGAATGCATAAAGCTCTTACACCACCTGGAACCCAACCCAGTTAGCACTTTCTTTCCAAGATAAAACCTCCTAACTAGTAAGTAAATTGCAATTCTATTTTATCTGACAGGCTTTCAAACCACTAGGGATTTCTGTCATTGTGAGGATCAGACTGATGTAGCTTAGCGTCATCTCGCTACCTACAAGATCCCCATGGCTACCTTGCTAGTTTCAGCCTGCTTTTTATAGCCTGGTTTCTGAGAGCTGCATGGATTAAACCAAAGAGAATCGCTACAAAACAGAGATTAGAGCTTGGCAAAATTTTTCAAGGAAAACTTTTTTTTTTTAAGTGAAAAAATGTAGATTCAGGTCGACTGAAACATTTTGCAAATTTGTGTTGAATTTGCCTAATTGTTTTGATCACAAAAAACAACAAAAAAATTTTTCTGAAAAAGTTGAAATGTTTTGTTGGGACGTTTTTGAAATGAAACGTTCTGACTTTTCAAGTCAAAACAACTTTCCCTTTTGAATCTTACTTCAATTGAATGTAAAGACTTTTTTTTTTAAGGCAAAAAACTGGAAAACAAAACTAAATGGAATTGTTTTCGATCTTTTGGTTTGGCCACTGAACTGAAAAATCAGTCCCAGCTCTGTCAGAGACGGCAAAGCTCTGTCTGGGCCATGGCATGGCAGGATTGCTGCCTACGGCATGTGTGGACTAGATGACCCAAGAGATCCTTCCATCTCAAACTTGTAGGATTCCACATTCTTCAGTGCTTTGCAGAGGCTACTTTTAAATGTCTCCCATGTCGATTATTCACAGTATTGTCAGAATGAGAGAGACACGGAGGCCAGTGACACCCAGAAACTTCACAAGTAATTACACGGCCGTTATTAACAATTTTGTTTTGCAGATAAACAATGCCGCAAAACACTGAAATCCAGCAGCAGATAGACAGAGTTTTTTGCTTTATGACTGATCACACACATCTCCTGCTGAAGAACCCTGGCGCGTCAGTCATGATCTTTCCCATTATCATCTTCGTTGTCATCATAATTTGTGGCTGTCATTCTGGTAGTGCCAGTGCTACCCCTTTGGGGGCCCTAAGCAGGAATATTTTGCCCCTTCAACACATGCTAATAATTAATAGGGGGCCCCATTGAGCTGCTTGGGGCCTTAAGCAATTGCTCAGTCTGTTTGTGCCTAGCGCCGGCTTTGTGTCCTGGCATCTCCTCATGTGTCTCCCCTGCCCCCAGCCAGCACACAGGCCTGACAACACCTTTTATCCTGAGTTATCCATACTTCCACACCCCACTAATTTATGGGTGTCCCATTTCTCAGTGGCTCCTCCCTTATTGTCATTAATATCTACATCAATGAGTTACCCTAGTAACTCGAGGTTATTACAAAATTCCCCCAAATGTTAGTTTCAGGTATCTTGCTGTATTAACTGGTACATTGCGGCATATTTTCCAGTCTGTTGCTGCATGGTTTCCCGAACCTTGGCCCTTAACACATCTTTTACTGTGATCTTGCACGGTATCGGCACCAGGTTATCTTTCAGGATAGCGGCGCCAACCTGTTTCAGGCCTAAGCCTTGTGTGGCTCAGCTGAATATTTTACAGGCCTCTAGGCCGTGTGCCACAATACTAATGAATATATATATTTCACCTCTATATCCCAAATATACTTACCGGTACTATCTTTTATTCTTGGCTACAAAGCCTCTGCCACTTCCCTTGGGAAAATATTCCACCGCCTCTAGCTCTCGCTCTTAGGGGCTTTGCTGTCACTGCTTGTTATAAATCCCTAACAACCTCCATCCCTCATAAGCATTTACACCATGGCTAGCGGCTCTTGTGTCCCACGGAAGTGGTGCTTAACTGATCTGTACAGCGTCTTTCTATTTGTTCCAGCATCATACAAATAAAGAGGAATATTTCCAGCCCGGAGGAGCTGTCTGTACAGGTCCCATTAGCTTTATTGGGGTAAACACTGATAACTCTCCCGCACCTCCAGCCAGCAACAATCCATCCCAGGGTGTCCCATGTCAGACCGGTTTCCCTTTGTGTGTTCAGGGCTCACACACCCCAGCTGGTGAGAGAACGTGTCAGCCAGTCCTCACAGTTCAGAGTAGAGCCCAGGCACATTTCCTAGCTGTTCTTTCCCAGTGCAGAAAAGGCTGCTGGCAGGTGGTGCTGTTGCGCCACCTGGTGTGCGTTTGCTACAACACTACAACCCGGTTCAGAGGGAGCCTGGAGTAGCCTTCTGGTTTCCTAAAACCGATCAACGCAAATTGGACGCAGCAGAGCACTGTGTCAGTGAATGAAATCCTAGCCCAGCCCACAAAGATCCTGATCACTTGGCAGTCTGTACCCCTCTGAAATAGGTAAGGGCATCGAAAACACAACCCACTTGGGTGCCGGGGGGGGATTGGGAATACCACGGTATTGTTACAGCGGAGGAAGGAAGAAAGCAGCACTGATTGTGAAGGCAGGAACTAAAGTGACACAGCCTGCAAGGAAGAGTCACATTCCAAGTTTCACTCCTACCTTGCCTCCCTTGAGCTGGACCCGGGCCCCAAAGCCCAGAAGAGTCTGTACCACCAGCGGCTTACAGTGCTGGGCAGCAATGTGCAGGGCCGTGTAGTTTTCTTTGGTTCGAGCATCCACCTCCGCTCCCCTCTGCAGCAGGGCCTTCACCACGGCAGCATGGCCCCGTTTGGCTGCCGCGTGCAAGCAGACCGCCCCGTTCTGAAAGAGAGGCAACCAGTTCCCTTGCCGCTTGGATTTTTAACACTCGCTCCCTACACCCACTCTGACACCTTAACGTGTGCGGGGCGAATCGGTTTGCCAGAGGGCTGGGGCATCACTTGTGCCATAGGAACTGGTGCAGCCATTCTGTGTAGCTGGGGCTGTGACAGACTCACATCCACCGTGGATCAGGCATGAGATGGGGGACACAACACACGTGGGTCAGGGGGTTACACTGGCTCTTTGTGGCTAAGAGAAGCGGAAATATAGAAAGCTAGGTGGGGAAACAAAGAGGGGATTATGAAAGTAATTTGGGGGTGACTGTCATCGAAATTTGGATGAAAGTTTGTGTTGAAATGAGAATAACTTCTGGCAGTTCTGTAAATCAAGTCCTGGTGATACTGAAATATTGCTCCTGGCACCCTTCTTATGCATGTGAGACACCCGGCAGCTTCCAGAGCTTGGCAGAAAAAGGTAGGGAAAATGTACGAAGAAGTGAACATTTTTCATTGGGTTTGAAATGTTCAGTGAAATTTTCTCCCTTCCCCAAAAATATCACTTTGTTTGGGGGACGGGTGTGTGGACAGCCAGAGGTGAATATATTTCCCCAACATCAGTCTGTTTTATGCAAGGTTTATTGGGACTGGAAATGCAGTTTCGATAAAGCAGATGCAACTCCAGGCTAAGAAGGCAGCTGGGAAGGAAAGATGCGGCAGTAAAGACCGTCAGCATGGTTAATGGAAACAGTTTAATAGACAAGTTGCATTCCTATAGCATCTTGGGACTCAGGATCTCAGCCTGTTTTGGAAACAGTGAGTCTTATACCATTCCCTAGGAGAAAGGTAGAAATTGTTATCCCCATTTCACAGATGGAGAAACTGAGGCAGATTGCTATTAAATGACTTATGTGAAGCCACATAATTAAATCAGTGACAGCTGAGTGGAGACCTGCCACACAGTCCACATATCTGATATATGTCGTCTGTCCCAGGCATGCTACTGTCTGGGATGGTTTATGAGACCATAAATTGCTAGGCTGGTGGGAAATAAACCTCTCATCTCAATTTTTACTTTTCCAGTTAGAAATGAAGGGGAGAAAGTAGGGGGAAAACTTCCACTCCTTTCATTTTTCCAGCAAGGGAAAATAAATAAATGGGGAGAGGGAGGTCTGTCTATTGAAATTAAGCTTTTTAAAAATCTTCTGAAAAAATTCAACCAATGTGACATTTTTTCATGAGGTAATGTCTTTTATTGGACAGTGAGACCAGCTTTTGAGCCACACAGAGCTCTTAATCATAGAATATTAGGGTTGGAAGGGACCTTGAGATCATCTAGTCCAACCCCCTGCTCAAAGCAGGACCAATCCCCAAATGGCCCCCTCAAGGATTGAGCTCACAACTCTGGGTTTAGCAGGCCAATGCTCAAACCACTGAGCTATCCCTCCCCCCTTCTTCTTCAGGCTCTGTTGGTCCCAGGACATTCGAGAGACAAGGATTTGAAGACGAGCTCTGTGTGGCTTCAAAGTGTGTCTCTTTCCCCAATAGAAGTTGGTCCCATAAAAGCTATGGCTTTGCCCGCCTTGTCTCTCTAATATCCTGGGACCAACATGGCTACATCACCACTGCATCTCCTTCAAGAACATTTTTGTTTTGGTTGAAAAGGCGTTTTCCATCCCCCCGAATCCAAGTTTTGGACGGACATTTTGGAGCAGCCCTAGCAGCAGACATCGGCCCTGCCTGACTCTCTGGGCTGGGTTACCTTATTGGGCATGTGCAACAGGACTCCTTTCTTCAGAAAAGCCAGAGCGGTGTCCGGGTGCCCATGCTCGGAGGCGACGTGCATGAGGGTGCTGCCGTCCTGCAGGGAGCAAAGATGGGCAGCAAGTAAGGATGACAAGAATCTCTGGGCTAGGCAAGAAGCTGGGTAAAGGTCCCAAAGGTGGAGTGGGTCAGATAAGGACCCTGCCTCCCATTCCCCTCCTAATGTCCCAGCCCCATCTCCCTCTGTCCCTCCAATTTCGTCAGTATAGTATTCCTATCCCACAGCTGTCTCCTGCTTTCGCCTGCCACCCGTGCACGGAAATAGGCTCTTGCTGGCGTACGGGACCTTCTGGGCTGCTGTCATAATGCACTGGCGCTTGTGACTAACATTACAATGAAGGCTGGGGGCCTACAGGCCACATGCTCATCACGGCTACAGTGGACACAGGCAGTGTTGGGGATAGAATGGAAAAATCAGCCGAAACACTGGCCTCTCCCACTTGAGACGATAGCGAATCCTCATCAGCTGGCACTACGGCTTTTATCCACTCAATGGGCCACCACCAGAGGGCAGCATGCGCAGCCAGTGTATTACAACGGAAGTGTCCCCACGTCACATTTCCACGTGGATTCCAGTTAGGGCCTTGCGACCTTTGTGCCCACAACCCAAACTTCTTTGAACAAACCAGCTCCCTGACAAAGAAATGCACTTGCACTGCCCTGACTGATAAAGCTGGCTAATACCCGGCCTATTCCTTGGCTTTAGACTTCATCTCCCAGCACTGCGTGTGACTAGACATGCTGAGGCTGTGTGGCTCCAAGCTAAGGCAACAAGGGCCTAATTCCCAAGCCAGTTTTGTCCAGCTCAAGATTGCGAGCAGCAACCAAACAGTGGGCACAAGTCGTGGTCCTCTCTGGCCCATACGCTCAGCTGCTACTCAGAGGAACATTGTGTGTGGGTGCGTCTCTCACCTTAGTGCGAGCTAGCACATTGGAGTGGAACTTCTCCGTCAGCAACTCCACCACATTGGTGTGGCCTCTTTCTGCAGCGATGTGCAAGGGGGACCGGTCCATCTGCAACCATCAAAGAGAGCAGCGTTTCCAGAGAAGCAGCTGGAGCTGCCGGCATTTCTTTGCAAGTGTAATGTGTGCTTGGGAGGGAGACAGCCTGTATGCAAGCCTAACCGGAATGTACCCTCAGCTGGAATGGATCAACATCTGCCTCTACGACACTTTGTATAGCCAGGGTAAGCCTGGATCTGAAGCTCTGGAAGTTGGGGGGAAGCTGGCATGGCTGCTGTTCTTGGGGTACTTGCTCATTGGCTAGATGACTTCAACCTGCCAAGGGTGCCAACCTATTACCAGCACTACCGCCCACCCAAACATTTGTTTAAACCACCACAACACACAGCACTGCTAAACCAAGTGACGTATGCAGAGTCAGCTGCATGAACGATCAACCAGTTCATTCAACAACTCGCGTCTCTTTGTCTTCATTGAACTGAAACAGTTAAGAGACAGGTCCTTACGGAAGAGGGGAAAGGCTGTTCTCCTGGGCTGATTGGCATGGGCCCTTGAAAGTCTTTTCTCCCTTACCTTGCCTAGGGCTGCTGCCTGCCTGGATGAGGAAGGGGAGGAGGACAAGCCACTTGCACCAGCACCATGCAGTTTAACGAGTGGAGGGAAGTTCCTGGTCTGGACTGTCTGCCTGCTGAGGCAGATTCAAGTTTGAGGGCTTCCAGGCCATTAACACCAGAAGCTCTGTAATCAAAGGTGCCCCTCACGGAGTCGTGTTGTGTCCGCCAGTTTCACAGGTATATCGCACCACTAGCTGTCCCAAAATTACCCAAACAGGGCCCTCAGGACAGGGCCGCCCAGAGGATTCAGGGGGCCTGGGGCAAAGCGGGGGAGCTGCGGCGCTTGTACTCACCCGGCGGCGGTCCAGGTCTTCGGCGGCATTTAGGCGGCGGGAGGCCCTTCAGTCACTCCGCGTCTTCGGCAGCACTGAAGGACCCCCCGCCACTGAAATGCCGCTGAAGACCTGGACCACCACCAGGCCAGGGCTCACGGGGCCCCTGCAGGGCCCGGGGCAAATTGCCCCACTTGCTCCCCCCTCTGGGCGGCCCTGCCTCAGGATGGTCTGTAAAGGGTTAATCAGCTCTCTGGCATGTCTAAGTAACCGTGTCTCCATCTCGGGATGAGCCAATGGCAGTTTACTCTGATGGTGCAGTGCTGCACATTGTATGCGCTGTTGGTTGATGGTATTGACCCATCCATCCACCCGTCTATTACACCTCTCAGTTCGGTATTGAAGTGCAGAAAAAAGGGACTCGCAATCCCAATAAGCACTCCCTAAGTCAGCCAGTTCCCACTCCCCGCCCCCTTTTACACACCTTGTCTGCTATGGTAGTCTTGGCCTTGCAGTGATGGAAGAACTTCAGCAGGGCTTCATCGCCTTCCCACGCAGCGACATGTAGAGGAGTCTGACCTTCATCCTAAAACAAAGGGCGTTAGAACGTCCTGGGTGTAGCATAACTGAGCTGCCCAGCGGCTCCACCCTTAGCCCAAGCAGATAACCTACTGGGCAGGAGAATTTGGGTACCTGAGATGGCCACCTTGTGTTGCACTAAAGCATCACTCCTCTGCCCTAAAAGCTTCCTAGAGCCTCCTAGAGTGACATCACCAGGTTAACCAATGTCACTGTACCACGCCTGGAGATAGTGAGGTTGCAGCTTCCTGTAGCGTTGGGGCTGCTGCTGTCTGGAGAGCAGGGTCTGGCCTAAACGAAGCCAGATCAGCTTTCAGAGATGCAGCACTGTTCCAGAACTGGGTAGGCCCAGCTCCTGCAGTTTGCAAACAGAGAACGGGGTTTCCGGCAAATAGGATGTATTTGCAGCTCAGACAGGACAATCTCTCAGCCTGACATGAGTCTCTTTGAGGTCTCTCACTTCAGGCTTCCTGAAGCCTATGGAAAGACTCATTGGTTTCAATGAGCTTTGGATCAGGCTTTCAATGAGGGGCAGATCAACTCTGAATTATTACTGATCATTTGTATTACCGGAGCACCTAGGAGTCCTAGTCATGGGCCAGGACCTCACTATGCTACACGCTGTACAAACACAGAACAAGAAGATGGTCCCTGAATAAACCCAACCTACCATCTACCCTTACTCTCATGGTTTCCCTTGTGCAATTTCCCATGTTCTCAATGCCTCGAAAGCCAGTACCCTGTGACACTGACAGAGATCAGCTCCGAATAATTCCTTCCATTGTTTTCCTTTTATTGTATTATGTAAAGAATCTATGACCCTCTGCTGAGGACTTCTTGGGTCATAATTACAGATGGAACTTGGAGCCTTCTGCTCCAAAAGCCCAGGTCCCACCACTCCAACTAAAGCAGACTCTCCTTGGGCAGTAGTATCAGAGGGGTAGCCGTGTTAGTCTGGTTCTGTAGAAGCAGCAAAGAATCCTGTGGCACCTTATAGACTAACAGACGTTTTGCAGCATGAGCTTTCGTGGGTGAATACCCACTTCTTCGGATGCAAGAGAGGTAGTAGGTGTGGGCAGTAGGTGTGCTAGAGCTTCCAGCATACACTTCAGTGGACCTCTCCACTCAGTTACATCTATTCAGAAGCCACCCCAATGAACTGTGTTTAATTAGGTCACAAGTCCTCAACTCCATGGGGAGGTATGTGAACAAGTCTCAGCGGGTCTTGTCCACCCTCCCTTTCTTTATGGCTAGATAAAAGGGTGTCCCCAGATCTATTCTGCTGTAACCTGGGGTCTTCTTAGCATCTGTGCCATGTGCGTCAGGTGGCACGTGACCAGGATTCATCACCAAATTTGGTCTGCTCTCCTTCTTAGCTAACCTGGGGTGCTGGCATGGAACAGTTGAGAACCACCAACCACGTAACTCTTGTAAAAGTTGTTAGCATCAACTATTGGGGAAAATATAGAACTGAAAATGGCACTTGCATTCCTGCCAAAGAGAATCACAACCAGAGAACACGATCAATAGGGGTTGTTCGACTGGCCATTTGAACCATTTCTAATGAGTACGTTTGTAAACATGTGATTGTACATTGGAACCTGTCCTTCGAATCAACACGTTCCTTTTAAAACCAGCCTCCTTACTCTGCCAAACGCTGGAAGGAGAAGGTGGGTTTGAACTCTAACGGGCCTTTCAATATATTTCAGCACAAAGCTGACAAGTGCTAGTGCTAAGTCTGCCCTGGTGCTGGAATGCTAGCAGACTAGATTTATCTTGGCATTTTGCCTAATTCACTTAAGGGCCCTTTATAAATAACCCAGGACCTTTTGGCCTTGCAGTTCTACAAAATTGCTTTGTTTATTTGACTGTTTAAGTTAGTCCTGAAAGTTTTAATGTAAAATAAACTTCTTGTCAGAGACCATTTTCTTCTGGGATCCCTGAAAGGACCTTGCAAAGGATTGCACAGCTCTTTGGAACAGGTGTTTTCCTTATTTTCTGCATCTTTGGGTTTATTAGAGAAGAAGACAAGGAAGAGAACGAATAATTTGGGGGAAGGTTATTGGCCCCCAGCTGGTAACACGCTTCCCTTGCCCACAGAGCCTGCCTCAATCCCTGACTTTTGTGCACCTGATTAGAGTGATGGACCCCTCTCATTTGTGCTCACTGACTCTAAGCCCCGCTACGTGAAACTGCACTGGTAACAACCATAGTTAGACCCTTTTCACGATAGCAGTGCTAGAAGGATTCAATCCATAGCGTAGCTAGAGAGAGAGACACATACAAAGAATGTATGGCTGAAGAAGAATAACCCCACCTCTTCAATCATCCCCATTTGATTATGGACCCTGGAAGACATATGAAACATGGGTCCCACAACTTTGAAACCAGGGTCAAAAACTCCAGAGTCCTGTCTGCCTTAGTGCTTATGTAACCCTCTGGTGAGGAGAGCTGGTCAAGAATTTTTCATCTAAAAACGCTGATTCGTCAAAACCAAAACTGTTTGTGAAACAGGGTTGGGTTCAACGAATTTCCTGACTTGGAACAATGTCGAGAAAAATATTTCCGAGTTGTTGAAATGTTTCATTTGGACATTTTTCTAAATGGAAAATTCTGTTTCAAAATGACTTTTGGGGACAAAATGATGTTTTGATTTCTAGGTTAAGCTAATTAGACTGGGGAAATGGTGAAAAAAGTCAAAATTGAAATTTTTTTAAAATAAAATGTTTCAAATAATCCAAAATGGAAATAAAAAAGCAAGTTTTTTGGGTCGTGAACATTTTTGAGATTTTGACTTTTCATCCCAATTTGAGACAGGACAAATTTTGAACTCTCGAAAATATTTGCAGGACGGGAAAACCTCTGTGCCCGATTCAGAGGGTAGGAGTCTGTTTCAGCCCCTGCTAGGGAGCCTTGCCTCTTCAGTTCAAGCTATAGCTATTCAGGCTTTTAACTCCGGAGGCCACTGGTTCGATCAACCAGTATATTATGATGCCAACATGGCGGGCATCACACCTGCACTGTTGGTAAGCAATGATGCAACTGCTCTGTTGTTAATTAACTTGTACCAATGTTCCTAGTGCAGCCATGGCCAGGGAGACTTGAAAATAAGCGTGAAGAAAATTAGTTCAGTATTAAAGCTGCAAACATTTAACATCACTAATTTCATACAGGCACATTATCTCTATTATCGATATTAAATTCATTTTCAGCACGCATGCAGTTAAAGGGTGGATTTTTAAAGGATAATTTAGTTTATTAATGAGCTGGTTGAATACTTCCATGACAAGGAACTTTTGATTTAAGAAACCTCAGGTTAAAGCTGAACTACAAAAGCAGTTTCTCCTCCCTTGGTGTTCACACCTCAACTGCTAGAAGAGGGCCTCATCCTCCCTGATTGAACTAACCTCATTATCGCCAGACTGATTCTGGACTGCATATTTATACCTGCCTCTGGAAATTTCCATTACATGCGTCTGACCAAGTGGGTATTCACCCACGAAAGCTCATGCTCCAAAACGTCTGTTAGTCTATAAGGTGCCACAGAGAAAGAGAAAGAAGCAACATTTGTTTTTACAATTGATCAGCTATTGGGGGACTCTGCTCAGCACTAATGATAGCAAAGGCAAAACTTGTGCTCACAATACCAAGGTTTGTGTATTTTATACTCACATTCTGGCAATCCACCACAGCTCCATACTCCACTAGGATTTTGGCAACTTCCACATCTCTTTTCCTACAGCTTGCATGCAACACAGTGTCACCGTATCTCTGTAAAGAACAAGCAACGCTTTGCCTGTCAATCAATCAATCTTCAATCATGCAGAAAATTGTGATTGATTTCTGTACTATCACTATCCCCAATAACGCTGATATCTCAGGAGCTAGAGAACATATTACTCTGGTTCATTGAATACTGGCCTTGTCTTTTGTATGTTTTGTTATTAGTCACCCATTATCTGTGGCTAACATTGCTCCAGTCACACTCCCGCCACCCAGAGGCCCTGGGCACAAAGAACATTTGGCTCACCACACCTCCCATGAGGCCCTGCTCCCTGCTCCTCCAATTCCCCCCGAGGGCCCACCCTCTGGCCAGGCTGGAAGCCAGAGCTGGGCCCTGGTAAGAGTCGCCCAGGGAGCCTGGGCCACTCTGGGGAGCCCCTTGCACCTGCCCTGAGGGGGGCACATGGGCTGGGGCCTGTTCTTGGGCACGCAACACCCCACCCAGGGAAAGTGGAAGGTCTTGGGCTCCCCAGGGCAGCTCAGGCTCCCTGGGCAGCTCTTACCACAGCCCAGCTCTGGCTTCCAGCCTGGCCAGAGGGTGGGGGTCTCGGGGGGAAGAGGAGGAGCAGGGGTGGGGCCACAGTCCCAATGCTGGTGGCCCTCCCCCCTTGTACACACGTTCTGGCACTCCCGGGGGCCCAAAATTGGCCAGAGACCCTGGGCACAGGCCTGTTAATCTGCCGCTGGTGCCACCACTGCACAGATGTTCAGGTTTTCCCTTTGGAGAATTGCTTAGTATCCGTTGCAGAATACTGAAGGGTTACCTTATCTGGGCATTCGAAGGGCACAGCTCTGACTCAGGCGACAGGCATCGTGCAAGCTTCACATACACACGGCTCTACCAATGCATCTCATTCCTAGTTTGCAGCACCTCCACCTCCAGCTACTCTCGTCTAGAGGGCCCCCTCACACAGCCCTGCCTGACTGCAAGTTGTCTGCGATTCCCTTTCCATCCCCCCCCCCCAGCTCTACCCATGCATATTAACCCCAGCCTACAATTCCAGACCTGGGGTACTCTGACACCAAGGCACCTAATGGTGCTGCTACGTTGGGAGACTTTTCCGAACATTCTTTCTGCTCTTCGTTGTACCGTTTTAACGCACAGTAGAAAATAACATTTATTTTTTCCCCCTATTAGCCCCCTAAATTTTCTATTTGGCAAACACCAATCCCTCTCCCCCCCGCCCTCCCGAATGGGGCCTGAACTGAACACAAGCTATTTTCCCTGTCTCCTCGCCTGGCTGCCCACAGCATAGATGTTAACGGATTCTTCAGAACCGGCAGAGGAGGCCCAAGAGCAGGAAACGAACAGGCACCAAATCGGCGGAGGGGTTTAATTCCTCTGACAGATTGTAAGCGCCAGCTGGTGTAAAGTAGCATAGCTCTATTGATGTCAATGGAGCTACGTCGATTTCCACCAGCTGAGCATCTGGCCCCAAGCGTGGCGTATGGGGAGTGAGTTGGTAGGACTCGGGCTAGCTCTTAGATAGAGTTTGATCTCTCCAGCCCCTGGTGATGCAGCAGTGGGGAAGACACAAAACCAGCTGCCTGGAGGGCGAGCTGCGGTGTCAGCGGCGGGGTGGGCGTGTGTCCGGTACCTTTTCCCGTGCGCTCAGCTGGGCCGCGGCGTGCATGGAAAGCAGTTCCTTACAGACTCCCAGATTCCCAGCTTCCACTGCAAGAAAGAGAGGAGTGCGGCCGTCCTGCGGAGAGGGCAGAAGGAAACCAAAGCCTGGGTGGGGCTGGTGACACCTTTCATGCAGCGCCCCCAGGGAACGCGGGCTTCAGGCATGGAGATGGAGTTTCAGGCTGCCCCAGTCCAGCCCAGTAGCCCATGGCATTCACTTAGTGCCACCTCTGGCCTCCAAGCCAGGCCCGTGTTACAAGAAGTCACTACCCCCATCACGTATAGGGAAAGGCCCCTGCTCACCTGGTCTTGGCTCAGTCTAGCATCTTTGTGAGAAGCCTTCAGCAGCATCTGCATCACACCGACAGCCCCAATGGGACGGAGGGCTGCGTAATGAAGAGGCAGCTGCTCCTTGGGCTGCAATGGGGAAGGAAGGCAAGGGGCAGATTTAGACTAACATGCTTAGGGGGCAGAGACAGCGGATTTCTCCTTTAATCTCTTCTTCGCCTGAAAAGCCCCACGCACACCTCTGGGGCCACAGAAATAGCAACGGATGCTGATGCCAAAAGGGGCTGGGCCGAGGGGCAGCTCTCTCATTGCAGAACAAAGCTGCCCCTCCCTAGCGACGGCACTCCAGTTACGCAGTCTGCCTCCGGTGCAGTGAGCAATTCACTCACCAAGCAAGAGACTGCACCAGGGGATGAGTCATCGGGGTAACAGTGAACAGCCTGAGCCACTTTCCGGAGGAGCTGCTAAGGTGTTCTCACACGGGGCTTCAGATCCATTGTGACTGCTGTAAAGGACGTTCGGCCGGCTACGATCCTAGCGGGCACCGGGCTATGAAGGGAGGCGAGTGCTAGATATGGAGTCATTGTCCCCCCACACCCACTGCTCTGGCTTTCTTGGGTTGTTTGAGGTGTGGAGCCACGATACTGACATGCCCAGCTCAGGGTAGCGAGGTAGCAGAGTGCATTGCAGTGAGGGGCAGCTGGGCGTAAGAAAAACACTTTGTCTCCTATAGCATCCCTGGATCTCAAAGTGCTTAAGCCACACGACAACCTCGTGAGATAGGCCAGAGATCATGATTCACATGGAGCCTGATCCAGAGCCAGATATCTCTCTATCGATTCCAATGGGCTTTGGAGTAGTGCCTTCCAGACAAAGGGTCTCAAAGCACTGATCAGAGGCTGCGTATATGTATATATGGGCTAGACAGTTGCCTATGGGGTGGAACCACCCAGCATCGGCACTCTGGAGCTGCGGAGGGGAAGAGAAGATACATGCAAAGTGGAAACTATAGGGGAGTTGTAGGCAGCATGAATATCATGCTTGAGTTGGACACTGGAGCTAACAACTCTACTCCTGCACAAAGCACAAGGGACCCCTTGATGGAGAGTGGGCAGGACCGGTCTCACCCACAAGATGCATGTGCTTTATACGGAGAAGCACACGCTCCGGCATGCTTCCAACATGCACAGCCGCTCTGCAAGCTGCAGGCAGGGTGTCTGGATTTCTGTGGTTCTGCAGCCGCAAAGTCGGCTCACTGCTGCAGAATCTAAGCTTTCAGTTGCAACACAACCACATTTCTAGCCCTTTGGGTTCCGAATTAACCTTCTCCATCATGTGTCAACTGATGCAGTGCCCTCTTCCCAAGCCTGCAAATGTGCATGAAGCAATAGCTCGGAGGGGTGTGAATTGCTACCCTTCATCTGACATGATTGACACTGAAGCCTACCAGTGACAATTCAAATAGCAACATGAGTAACCTAGTTGTATTTATGCACCAGTATTGGATGCAGGAGCAAAGGCTGGGTTGAATACTGGAGTGGGGCAGACGGCTGAGGTCGAGGTTGGAAATTCTAAATTCAAGCCCTAGCTCACAAAAATTTGAGTCTCCTCCAACTCTCCACACAAGGGGGAGGGAAAGAAGATCGGTGTCGTCTCCAGAGTGCCAAAGCCCTCCGCTGTATCCAGGTGCCAAGTAACCTAAACCACCTCCCATGCCTTCCCAGCTGCCAACCCCCGCACCAGCTAGCGGCTGGATCATCATTGTCTTCTTCCTTGCCACTTCCCCATTCGAGGTCAGTGACTTTTATAGCCATCTTCCAATACTCATGATCAAACACCAGGCTGTTCTGCTGATTGATCTCTAGGAGCTCCACTGATATCTGATCTATGTACCGAGTCTTTGGTTTCTCCCCCTTGGTCACCTTGTGTCCACAGTCATTGCAAGAGCCATGCTACCAATACAGCTCTCAGGTCTCTGCTAGATATGCCCACAGCAGTTTAGTCTAGTCTCCCTCCACTTGTCTGCAACTGGAGCAACAAACATTAGGTCCCTTACAACCTACCAGGGAGTGTCCAACCCTTTGACCATCTCAACATCTTCATTTCCGTGGTGGCGAGTATATTGATTTCCTTCCCTGTGGCTGGCCGTAATTCTGTCCCATACATTAATATGGGTCAAATTACAGTTCTATACACTCTACCTTTTACCTTTATTGGCATCTTTTTGTCCCAGACAACCGGGGTCATGCTCCCGCCACTTGCACCAGGCAGGGTTAGTACAGTACCAGGCATCACTCAGAATGGCACCATCACCAGCAACCACTGAGCCTAGGTATTTAAATTCTTTCATGCTTTTCAGCTGTCTGCCAGTGATTCTTTTATGGGGAGCCCACCTCCCTCAGTTATCACAGCCTCAGTCTTACCTATGTTCCTCTAAGCCCAGCCCACTCCAAACGATGTTGCCACAGTTTAAAGTCGGCTTGCAGGGTCTCACGATCTACTGCACAGATCACTAAATCATCAACCAACCGTGTGTTCCAAGGCAGCTCCCCCCGTATATTCTCTCTTATCACAGCCACGACAACTGCAAACAAAAAGAGATTCAATGCTGAACCTGGATGTAGGCCGACATTGACTGGAAATTCTCAACTGGAGCCTCAGGTAGTTTTGACTACAGTAGTCACTCCACCATACATATATCCTGGATAAGATGGACATATCCTTCTGGCACACCTCTCTGCCACAGTCACCTTGGTACATAAGCCTGCACCTTCTCTAGTTGCCATATTTTTTTCTCTGACCTTCTCCATGAAGATTCGTAGCACAAACATGGCATCAATCATGCTCCTTCCCAGCATGAATCCATACTGGCCCTGCCAAATTCCAACCATTTAACAGAGACACATTTCGTAATCGTCTCCCTTACTTTCATAGCATGTGACTTCAGCTTAACCGGGCAATAATTAGCACTCAGTGTAACATTGTGTTTATGTTTAACAATAGGCACCAGAAAGCTTTTACACCATTCAGCCGGCATTTTCCCTTTCTTAAGAATAACATTAAACAAACCTGTAAGATACTTGATACCTTCCCAATGATACCACTGCATCTCCCTGGTACTTTGTCTGGTCCACGTGCATTCTCCCTTTTCTTAAAGTGCCTCTGCAAGCTCTTCCTCTTGCATGCAATCTATCATGCCCCAGAGTTTGGTGGACATGTTCTTAATTCCTCCACTGAGTTCTCCTCATCCATCACTCTTTCAAAATAATCACTCCAAACTTCATGGATGGAGACACCGTTTGTTTGCAATAGACCATATTCATTTCTAACGTAATGCAGCCAGCTAGAACGCGGGCAACCCAGTGATATCATTTGCTTTGGCAGGGCATAGGACAGAAGATGCTCATGCAAATGTATTGGCCCAAGGTTTTTCACTTAGCTAATTGAGTTACCAGTACAGCCCTCTCAGGCATGGCTTGCTGGACCCTGCTTTGTGCATTAGCATTTCCCAAGGAAACCTCCGAAGTGGAACAAAGGTGAATGCTAAAACTGAGTATTAAAGACACCCCCGCATTCCCTGGGAATTTGAACACTGTTTCCCCATTGCCCTTTGTTGCTGCTCCAAGTGTGGGGGAAGGGCAGAGGGCCCAACAACAATGGCTCAGAAAGGCAGTGGGGGGTGACCTCCATAGGGGAGGATTAGCGCTGCATGGGTAGCCTGCCTTCCTCCTGTCATTCACAGCCACCATTCAGATGTGCCAGCTGGCAGGTGCCAACCCTCAGAACAGCCCTTGATCACGCTGAGCTGCTTTCCCTGCTCCCCTCGCCTGCTCTTGTCCATGGAAAGGGCCCAGAATTTAACCCCTGCCTGAGGAGAGATCCCCACTGAAGAGCCGCCTGGGCCTCTGCTGGAGTCCTGAATGGATGCCTCTTTCCCAGCGAGCGCCTCACTCTCACCCAGCTTCTTGGGCTCAGCACAAGAGCAGACAAAACTTTTCAGTGGATTTAACTCAATGGAACCCAGGACACAAAATATACCCCTGGAAGTGCTGTACCACACCACTGGCACCTGCTTCTCACAGAGCCCTCAGTGAGGAGGTGACAGGTGTGGGAGGCAGAACCAGTGGGGCCCATTACTCCTGCCCCCCATAAGGAGGGCAGTACTAAAGCCACTGATGAGCATCCTTTAGGCCAGATCCTCCCACCCATTCAGCTGTTGGAAAAGAAGCTAGAAAAATGAAGGAAAACCCAGCCCTCATCCAAGGATCAACATCACACCTGAGATGTTGCTTAAGGTACAATCACACTTTGCCCCAATGATTTCTTTAAGCCAAGATGCTAACCCTCGCTCCGTTTGGTGCCCCATAAACACACAGAGTCAAACAGTTCAGATCAGCATCCAAACTTATGGGACCCTCTCTAAACTGAATTTCCAGGCCTTTCAGAGCTCATGTCCAGCTGATGCCCACATGCAAGTCTGTTATGTTAATTTCACAAGGCATAAATACGCCCGCTGGGAAGTTGCAACGTAACCTGACTTTATTTCTTAGAATTCAGAACGATAACCTGCAAGAACTAAAACCAGAGAAAGACAAAGCAGGCTGCTCTCTAAGGCAGAGAAACACAATTCAGCCCATCCTGCTCTAGGCTGGCTCTCTGTAGACTGACTGCTCAAGGCCTAGATTGCACATTTCCCTACAGAGTCCTCCAGCTTGCACGCAGGACCAAGAAACCCCTTATAAACTTAAAGTGATAGCTTGTAATTTTAACACAGTTTTCAATATACCACAAGATCCAAGCTCTTTTCAGAGATGAGAAATGTGCCCTCTCTCCAGAGAAGGGCACTCAGGAACTTTGGCATGCTCAGACAGCGGTGTACAATAACTGCTGGACTGTACCTCCTTTGCAGAGTTCATTCCAAAAAACACCCATATTGGCTGTTTCATCCCAACCTCCCTGTCCCCCGCTCAACATCCCGCCCCATCTGGTATCTCACCAACAGGAGGCAGAAGTTCTGACTGGAAGGAAGTTTCAGGTCCACTATTGCTCTCACCTACCCTAGTCTGACACTGGTGGGAAGCCAGTGATGTCAGCAGGAATACTTTACACAAGTAGAAGTGGAATCAGGATCAGCCCCATATTGCCTGATCCTGATCTCATGCTGATTTTACACTAGCATGAGCCCATTGACTTCAGTGAATTTACTTCTGATTTACACCAGCATAAATCAAGTCAGAATCAGGCCCATTATTTCTGAAAATCATGAACCAGCCACCTGAACGACAGCACCAGGCAATTGCCTAGAGATAGAGGCAGATGTCACAGTGATAGAGACTGTATAGAGTTAGTCTGACCACTCCCATCAACAGGCCTGGCCATGCCTCAGTTTCCCCTGCTAGTTTGTTCCAGTTACCATCTGTCTGTTCTAATACAGGAATTCTTCCTGCCCTGTGTAAATTCATTGCTGGGGAAAGGTGCTGAACTGACAGCCTGGGAGACTCCAGCCATATGGTTTGACGGCAGAGAAGGGACAGCATGGACACCGGTAGGACATCATCCCCCAGCTGCCTCGTGTCATTGTACATCAACCCTGACCTGGCAGGCACGCCATGTTGAGGAAGACTCTTGTCTAATGGACACTGGATTGGTCAGAGCTTGTGATGGTCTTCTGAACTCTCTTCCCCTGAAGTAATATGACTTCTCTGTTAGGAAAATGGGTTCCAAGAGCAACCTGGGACTGGGAAGGTCAGACAATGCAGCCTTAGGGAGTGCTCTGTTCATTATCTTTATCTAACTAGAGCGAAGCTAGATTTCTAAGGCTTCATCTACACATACAAGTTTTTCCAATATAGTTCTGTTGGTTAGAGGTGTGATATCTTACTGATATATTTATGCAGGTAAAAGCCGTAGCATAGATCCAGTTATACCAGTATAAAGGTGACGGCGATTTCCCTTCCTGTACAGGAACAGCTATACTTTTAAGCAGTTTTATACTGATATAACTGTCCACACTGGGGTATGGTGTTTGTGCATCTTTAATGGTACCGGTATAGTTAAAGCAATAGGACTTTCTAGTGTAGACAAGCCCAAAGGCACTTGTCTGGTATTTAAGCTCCTTCCCTGGCTGGGAATGATTTAGTTGGGAATTGGTCCTGCTTTGAGCAGGGGGTGGGACTAAATGACCTCCTGAGGTCCCTTCCAACCCTGATATTCTAGGATTCTATGATTCCCCTCACAAAGCCCGTTGCCAAATCCGTCCCTCGTTTCTTTTCAGTCCTTCAGTGGACAAAGAGCACGACTGAATTTGGCTCAGCGTGGACAGACCGCCGGTGTGAAGCGGCTGAGCAAGGCTTGCTGCTGGCACCCTTTCAGAACCAGGGTACCGACGCGAGGGCCCCCTGGGAGTGGGGAGAAGAATCCCGCCTGTTACCGCCACGACTCCCGCTCCCGCTCCCTGCCCAGTTCTTCGGGAGCCCATTCTTCCCTTATGCCCAGCGTTAACCTCAGACGCTGGCCCTGGGACGAGGGACGCAAGGCTCCAAACAACAGGCCCTGGCTCCAGACCTGCCTGCTGTCTTTTCACAGGGCTGCCTCAGGCCACCGCGCTGCCGAACATCAGTGGCAATGCCCGATTAAGTAGGCCTGGGAGAAAGCAGCAGGGGAGTTATTTCTCCTGGGGTAGGATGGGAAAACTGCCCAAACAATGGCTCCATTATGCACAGTTGTCTACCCCTCTGAATGGGCAGCTCGGGGACACTGTTAATAAGAGAAAGAGGATTTTTGTTTCCCTAAAGACACATTAGGATGGGGGGAGGGAGGAAGGGGGTACCTGTGCGGTGGCCCATGAGCAAATGAAAGTTGGTCTCAGTCCCTGAGGGGGAAAGGTCTTGGTCCCAACTGGCACCACTGCCAGGGGGCAGCCAGAGCCAAGCACGGAAAGGAAATGAGCCTGAACGGCTCTCGCACGCTGCCCGTGGATCAAGGGAGGCGGGCAGGAAGCTGGCCTGTTGATAAATAATGTCAGCCGGCAGGGTTACCAACCCAGCACCTACTTCACTAACAAAGATCCATACTGGGGGCTATTCAAAAAGCACATTGAGGCAGAGCTGTCCCAGGGATTACCTGGCCCTACACAAAATGACACATGGTGTTCCACTGAGAGCCCGACTTGGCCATGACCATAACACCCCCCCCTCAAACCAAATGTATGTATCTGTGTCCCCCACCCCAACCATTGTGGATGCCTGGGATTCACCTTCCCCCTTTTCTCCTCTGCTGACGCCATCCCAGGCATCCACAGAGTGAGAACTTAGGACCTTAGGCTGAAGTGAACAGCAACACTCTATGGAAGAGGAATTCAGTTTCTCCCATCTCACCAGTGCCAGGTTGGAGGTGACCCTAGATGGGATCTCTCTCCTCAGTATAGGTACAACATGGGTTGGACTCTGTGCAGATTCTCTAAGCCAATATACCTCAGCCCTGGCCTGGAGGGGCAGGGTAGGTCAGCCTCCAGGGTCTTTGCTAAGAGCCCCAACAAAGGAACCAGTGGTGGTAGCTTGGAAGAGGACTAAGACCTCTATGAAGTCCACTAGGGATTTTACATGGAAGGCGCTTGGATACTGTGGTGATGGGCAGCAGTATAAAACACTGTGAGACATGGATGAATAGACAGATTGACCGACCTCCCAGGTCGATTAACACAAGTGAGAGAACAAACAGCAGCTGGTTCCAATTTTTGGTCCCCACTGGCTTAGTAATCTAGGTTCAGGTCTGGGAGCTCTGCAAGGCTGTTGTTTGTAAATGTAAGGGACACAGCACAGCAGAGTGAGGCGCAGCTCAAGGCTGTGCCGGATGCTCATCTCCCCCTCCTTCATTCCCACCTCCCTTCCCTAAAAGCCAGGGTCACGAATAAATGGAGGGAGAGGCAGAGACCCCAATCACATTTCCCCCCTTCCCACCTCCAGTGGCAGTCACCCAATGCCACAATGGATCCTCAGCTCAGGGAAGAGCACCTCCTTCTGGATCACCAGCCCCACTTCTTGTAGTGCCTGGGAGGTCCTCTATCTGCAGACTGTCCAGGGCTAACAGTGCCCAGCATGAGATGGCTGGAATCAGCTAACTGTTACTCACCAGGGGGACATAAAAGCATATTATATTGAGGTGTTTATTGACTTTTTTATGCACCCAGCATCAATACACGTGAAAGCCTAACAGCTTGTAGACATGAGTGCAAACTGCCTGTACCAGGTAACCCATCCAGCCTACAGCTCTTTCTGTGCTGTGAATAAATAACTCAGCAATGGTCCATCCCCGGTGTCTCTCGGGCTGCACCGCTGAAGGTCAGGAAAGTTGTTTCCTTTTCACTATTGTTGTCATCACTGGCTAGCTAAGCTCACAAAACGGAGCAGGGGAATGCAGGTTCAGGGTCAGAACAGACTTCACGTAGGAAACCAGAGTTGCTCTCTCAGGAATGCAGGCAAGTGGCCAGCTCTGGGATCCGGGCTGCACAAAGCAGGCTGCAGCTCATTTTGTGCTTTAAAGAGAAGGGAGGGTGGTATTAGAACCCTCACGAAAAGGCCCTAGGTATCTGTAACCCTCCTGCCCATCTGAGTTGGCAGCGACAAGGGCCAGGTTCAGTATCTAGGGGTTCTGTTTCAATAACACAATGCAAAACCGGCTCGAGCCCCGACCCAGTGACCTGGGACAATTACACCCCCCCCCGGGCGCCTCTAGGAGGCAATACTTCCCCTCTCGCAAGCACAGAGTTTGAGTGGAGCAAAATCCTTTTAATAAAGGAGGGAAACAATGCAGCATTATGTTGGGGAAACACCACAAACAGGATTCATAACACAAATCATGAGCAAAAGACCCACCCCCAGGTAAGTTTGGCAGTGTCCTTTTCCCCTCAAGGTCTTAAGTCCAGCAACCCAACAGTCACCCCACCCACAGTTTCTGACCTTGGCCAGTGCAACCCCCAGAGTTCAGAAGTTCCTCTGCAGAGTTTATCTCCCAGCCTGGGTGTAAGTAGGGGGAGGGGCATCTCACATGCTCCACTCTCGGGTTGATGGCCGATTGCCATGCCTTTCCGTGGAGTTCTGTTGCAGTCTTCACTGCCAGCTGCGTCTCTCCGCCAACCACCCTGCTATCCTCTCCACTCGCCATGCCTCTCCATTCCTCTCCGCTAGTCGTCCTGCTATCTGCTCCGCTCCGCTCACCTCACCACACCTCACCTCTCCACGCCACTCCACCAGCCGCCCTGCTATCCACTCTGCTCCACTCATCACGCCTCACTTCTCCGTGCCACTCCACCAGCCGCCCTGCTATCCGCTCTGCTCACCACACCTCAGATCTTTGCTATCCGCTTCTCTCTGCTAGCCATCCTGCTAGCCACTCACCAACTTGTCTTCAGCCCCCACTCCCCAACACAGCTCTCAACAATATCAACCCTTTCGTGACTTCAGTTCTCAGTGACTTTAGCTAGTAGTAGGAGATCCTCAGTACTACTACACCACTAGCCCAAAGTAGTCTAATGTTTAGATCCACATATCAGTGATTGTGGCTCTGTGGCATATAACAAGATTCCCAGTGGAATCAAAATTAGTTCTGTTATTGAACATTGCACATAGAAGAAGTCAAATGGTATTTAGGACACTCAGAAAACACACATGCCAACAGGTATACATACCTATACCCATACTCTCTCAATTCACTGGGTTTTGGAACTTATGTCCCTTACCTAGTGAGTGCTTCTAGGTTGAGGGCAAGTCCCTCCATCATAAAATGCCAAGTACAGTTCTACTGTCCTTGCTTCACATAACCAGGATAACAACACTTTATTACTCCTGCCCCAATAACAAAGATACTGGGGAGGAGTATAAAAGTATTGTTCAGGCATGCAGGTGTGAAATCAGGAAGGCCAAATCACACTTGGAGTTGCAGCTAGCCGGAGATGTTAGGAGTAACAAGAAGAGTTTCTTTAGGTATGTTAGCAACAGGAAGAAAGTCAAGGAAAGTGTGGGCCCCTTGCTGAATGAGGGAGGGAACCTAGTGACAGAGGATGTGGAGAAAGCTAGTGTACTCAATGCTTTTTTTGCCTCTGTCTTCACAGACAAGGTCAGCTCCCAGACAGCTGCACTCTGCAGCACGGTATGGGGAGGAGGTGACCAGCTCTCTGTGGAGAAAGAAGTAGTTTGGGGCTATTTAGAAAAGCTGGACGAGCACAAGTCCATGGGGCCGGATGCGCTGCATCCGAGGGTGCTAAAGGAGTTGGCCGATGAGATTGCAGAGCCATTGGCCATTATCTTTGAAAAATCATGGCGATCGGGGGAGGTCCCGGATGACTGGAAAAAAGCTAATGTAGTGCCCATCTTTAAAAAAGGGAAGAAGGAAGATCCAGGGAACTACAGGCCAGTCAGTCTCACCTCAGTCCCTGGAAAAATCATGGAACAGGTCCTCAAGGAATCAATCCTGAACCACTTAAAGGAGGGGAAAGTGATCAGGAACAGTCAGCATGGATTCACCAAGGGCAAGTCATGCCTGACTAACCTAATTGCCTTCTATGACGAGATAACCGGCTCTGTGGATGAGGGGAAAGCAGTGGATGTACTATTTCTGGATTTTAGCAAAGCTTTTGATACAGTCTCCCACAGTATTCTTGCCAGCAAGTTAAAGAAGTCTGGGCTGGATGAATGGACGGTAAGGTGGATAGAAAACTGGCTAGATGGTCGGGCTCAACGGGTAGTGATCAATGGTTCCATGTCTAGATGGCAGCCGGTATCAAGTGGAGTGCCCCAAGGGTCGGTGCTGGGGCCGGTTTTGTTCAATATCTTCATTAACGATCTGGAGGATGGTGTGGACTGCACCCTTAGCAAGTTTGCAGATGACACTAAACTGGGAGGAGTTGTTGATACGCTGGAGGGTAGGGATAGGATACAGAGGGACCTAGACAAATTAGAGGATTGGGCCAAAAGAAATATGATGAGGTTCAACAAGGACAAGTGCAGAGTCCTGCACTTAGGACGGAAGAATCCCATGCACTGCTACAGACTAGGGACCGAATGGCTGCCAAGAAGGCTAATGGCATTTTGGGTTGTATAATTTCCAGCAGATCGAGGGATGTGATCATCCCCCTCTACTCAGCACTGGTGAGGCCTCATTTGGAGTACTGTGTCCAGTTTTGGGCCCCACACTACAAGAAGGATGTGGATAAATTGGAGAGAGTCCAGTGGAGGGCAACAAAAATGATTAGGGGACTGAAGCACATGACTTATGAGGAGAGGCTGAGGGAACTGGGATTGTTTAGTCTGCAGAAGAGAAGAATGAGGGGGGATTTGATAGCTGCTTTCAACTACCTGAAAGGGGGTTCCAAAGAGGATGGATCTAGACTGTTCTCAGTGGTAGAAGATGACAGAACAAGGAGTAATGGTCTCAAGTTGCAGAGGGGGAGGTTTAGGCTGGATATTAGGAAAAACTTTTTCACTAGGAGGGTGGTGAAGCACTGGAATGGGTTACCTAGGGAGGTAGTGGAATCTCCTTCCTTAGAGGTTTTTAAGGTCAGGCTTGACAAAGCCCTGGCTGGGATGATTTAGTTGGGCTTGGTCCTGCTTTGAGCAGGGGGTTGGACTAGATGACCTCCTGAGGTCCCTTCCAACCCTGAGATTCTATGATTCTATGATCCCACAGCAGCCAAAGTGACCATTTGGGCCAGCAGTTCCATCATGCTAGTCAGGGTGGGTGTGCCCATGCAAACGAGATCAGCCCCTGAAGTCCTTTTCCACAGCTCACCACCAGATGTCAGGGGAGAGCTAATTCTGACTCTGCTTACCTCTCTCTCTAGATTTAGGAACTGAGTCCTCCTCCCCCCATCCCACTTGAGAGAAGCATCCTGGGACCCTCTGTGTTATTGAACTAATCACTGTTCTAATCGCAGACAGCTGGGATGTGTAGGCTTTGAACTCACCCATGTTCAGCAAAGGCAACAGAGCCAGGGGCAGTCGGCCATGTGTCGGCTGGAGAGCAGGAAGAAAGTCCTCTGCTCCACTGGGAGTTACAGGGCTTCAAGCAGAAGAACAAACGTGGCTCTTGGCTGTCTAACCACAACCAGAGAGTCCCAGCTGAGCATCCTAAACAAACCAAAAGCGCGGCTCCCTTCTCCCCTCATGGATTAACTCTCCCCCTCCAAGTGAGCCCCAAGGAAGAGAAGAGCTCTTGTTGCTTACAGTTAAAGGGAGTGATGAGAAAGAAGCATCCATGTGTGGCTGGGAAAGATGCAGAATTCAGCCCTTAGGTTATGCTGTTATATGAATTCCTTTAAGGACTCACGCTCTATGGAGGTTTGAAACCCATTTGTCTGGTGCTGCCTTGTCCAAGAGACAGCCTTTGTCCTTACCCTTTGTGGTAGACTCACTAGCAAGCCAATCTATGCATTAGATATTTACAAAGAGCTCTACACAGAACTGGGATACCACAAGGTTGAAAGAGAAAGCAAAATCCCTCCTCGTTTGTATATGAAGCCCCAGGGATGGTTGGGAAAGGAAGAGCTGGCTGGAAAGCAGAATTTAAAAAAAATAATAATCTGGACTGGGGATGAAAAGTCAAAATTCCAAATATTATGAAGAAAAAAATATTCCAAAAAAATTTCAGTTCACAATCAAAACATTTCATCTCGATAATGTCAAAACAATACAAAATATTATATATGTAACATTGAAATATTATAATATAATATAGAAGTCTACATACAATGTTTTGACATTATCAAAATGAAACATTAATCATTTCAATTTTTTTTCAGTAGAAAACGTAGTGGAAATTGATACCTTCCCATGAAAGGTTGAGATTTTGACAAAATTACATTTTCCAACAGAAAACTCTTCCGTCAAAAATGCTTCAACAGCTCTAGACAGGGCTTCGGGAGGTTTCAGAAATTCTCTTTGTTCATGTCCAGCCCACCTAGTAGTCCTCAAAAGACAGAATAGTTCTTTCCATGGTGCATGAATCCCAGGCTACCATTGACTCAGGGATATGCCCATTCTGCAGTCTGAGGCGTGATAGCAGCATAGATAGACGCAGGGCCGGATTTAGGCGCAGACGACCCAGGTGACCACCTGGGGTGCCAGGCTTGGGGGGCCTGGGATTAGAGTGCTGTAAGATGTTCAAAAACACCAGAGACCCTCCTCGCCTCGGGCCTCATTTGGTCTAGGCCTGGATAGACATACCCACTCCAGCAGCGTGGTGACGCGGGATTCAGCGTGGGCTGTACAAGCCCTTTGGGGACCCCAGACACATATTCAAGTGGCTAACCTGTGCTGAAACCCAGGGCCTCTGTTTGAACTGCTATTACTAGCCTAGGGGAAGCTAGTGCCAGTGCATCTACCTGTGCTGCACCATACTTCAGCTTGCCGTGTAGACATACCTTGGGACATATCTGCAGGGACAGACCTAAGCATAGGACCAACATGAAAGGGAGAACACTAGGAACCATTGAACAGAGCCAACAGAAAGCCCTGTCTCCTGGAGAAGACTGAACTAGCCAGAGCTCTGCAGGTGGATTGTAACACGGAGGAGAGAAGAGGCAGGACAGACTAGGAGGGCCAGAGAAAGGAAACTTGGAAACGAGGCAGTTGGCTCAGAAATCAGCGGGCAGAAAAGAAGTGGCTGAAGTCAGTGTTCATCACTAGATGAGGATTGGGATTATCAAGACTGATGGAAGAGTAAATGTCAGCAGTGTAACCCCCAAGGAGATGGACTAGATTCCTGGAGCTCTGTCTGCTGGCAGCTCAGGGAGGGGGAGCCAAGGCAAACTCAGAGTCTGCCTGGCCACCACTAGGGAGTGAAATGCCCCTCCCAGGGAGTTCAGGAAAGGAGAGTAGCCATTTTGGAGTCAGTCTGGAGCCAGCCAGGGCAAGGGCAGGACTGGCTGTGTGGGGAGCTGGTGAGTCCCAGGCCTGCAGGCAGGGTTCCCCGAGAACAGGCCTCTAGGGACCTGACAGCAGAAACCTCAGCTGGGTTTTTCCTTCCCCACTGATGATTCCCAATTGGTAGCGTTTGCTGGGAAATTTCCCCAGCCAGGCTGATTTCACCCTCCAGCTCCCTAGGTGAGACCAATCACCACATGGTCAGCTCTGCTCTGGCTGCCAGTCCAGGGAAGCTGCCTGCTGAGTGTATGACTGGAGGCTACAGTTTGGATGTTTGGGTAGTTGTGTAACCTACACCTTGAGCCCTGCACCCCGTTGTGGTGAGGGGAAATCCTGGGGCCGACGCAGCCTGATTCCTGCCTGAGGAGGATCCCTGCCAGCAGACAGGGGCCCCTCTGCAGTGACTGAGGAGTCCCGCGTCATCTTCGAACCTGAGGATCATTCCTGGAGTTTGTGAGTGCACCAGCTTTTAGTTAGTTAGCCAGGGAATTTGTTTTGGGGACTCTCTACTCCCTGAACTGTGTCCTCAAGCCAGGGAGTGAGGGTTTGAGGATTTTATAACCTGTTACTTATTACACCTGTGGAGGGATTTACCACCTCCTCCCACTTGTGAGTCCTTTGGGCTGTACTGAACCCAGTCAGCCACACGGCTAAACCACTGCAGAGAAGAATTTTATAGGTCATCAAGGGCCCCAGCAAAATACGCGTACGAACGGGACACTAATTGTACACTTGTTACATCAAGTCACGGATATTTTCAGTGTGGGCACCAGTGACCCTCAAAATAGTGTTTCACCCTGTTATGTTGTATTTGTCTCCTGTTTAATATAATTGTGTTGAATATATTTTTATGCGTTTGTGTTACTTCTTGGAAGTCTCCAACTATCTGGCAAGTAAGTGGGGATTACTCTGTAGTTAGAATTTTCCATCCAAGCTGCCCTGGTGACCCTGCCAGGAAGGAGCGAGGGGGGTGGAGGCACCACCAAATAATTTCATAGAAAGAAAATACACCCTGGGATCCAAAAGAACCCAGACCTGTCCATCAAAACCTGTAAGTGGATTGGCATTAAAGGAGGTAACCAGGTGGAGAGGGGCGCTACATCAGGACTGATGGAAGAGTAAATGTCAGCAGGAAGCCACCATCTCAGTGAGTAGAAGAGCAGTTGGTGGCCGTCCCTGAAGTAGTTTCACGAAGGAAGCTGATAACTACGGGGTTGGCACAATGCTCTTCCATCTATTGGACAGTGAAAACATTCATGAGATAGCTACAGCCAGTGGCCAGCAAGTGCCAACAGTGCCTGATAAATGGCTCAGTGCTCTGTGGCTAGGACTCGCTGCCCGTTGAAGAAATGGGGGAGCTTCTCTCTCTTTAAGGAGAGCACAGGTGCTAGAGAGGGACTTCTGGCTGAACTCCCTCTGGGACCCTTCTGCACACACTGAGTCTGGCTTTGTGCATGTGTTATGGAAACTCTCATGGGTCTCCTGGTTGAACAAATTCTAAAGCACTTCAGCAGACTGCAGGCAGCCATGGAAAATACAGAGGCACAAAGCGGGCCAGAGAGAGGTCTGACAGGAGGAGGGGGAGTGGTGTTTGAGTTTATTTTGTCTTTAGGCCAGTTACCAAGAGACATGGAGTCTGTCTTCCCAGTTCACGTCTTGATTTCCACTTGCATTTTTTTTCCTCCGTGTACTGCCCATGCATAGAATCATAGAATCTCAGGGTTGGAAGGGACCTCAGGAGGTCATCTAGTCCAACCCCCTGCTCAAAGCAGGACCAACCTCAACTAACCCATCCCAGCCAGGGCTTTGTCAAGCCTGACCTTAAAAACCTCTAAGGAAGGAGATTCCACCACCTCCCTAGGTAACCCATTCCAGTGCTTCACCACCCTACTAGTGAAAAAGTTTTTCCTAATATCCAACCTAAATCTCCCCCTCTGCAACTTGAGACCATTACTCCTTGTTCTGTCATCTTCTACCACTGAGAACAGTCTAGATGCAACCTGACACCTGCTGCCAAACCCTGCCATGCACTCCCCCATGCAACCTGTTTCCCCATTGCCAGAACCTCAGGCATGCAGACCCCCGGCAAATCCCATTCCCCATGGCTGGAACCGCCTCCCACCCCCAGTCACTGCAATGTACTCCTGTGTCTTTTGCCTAGTCTGCAACCAGGGGGAGGGGCAGCAAGTGAAGCACCCGCAGAGCAGACAGAAGGGGTGAGATAAGCAGGCTGGGGGAAGCAGTGAATGGGTGCTGAGAGGGAAAGGCAGTCTTCGGGGAGGGAAGGAGGGCTGGCCAGTTCTCGTGCCTCTGCACTCAGGGCTTAAAGAGCCACGATATCAGATTAATTCCCAGTACTGCAATCAGTGCTAGGAGAGGCCCTGGCTATTATCTAGTAGCTGTATTTCTCTCTGAGTCATCCCACGCTCAGCCAGAGACAGGGCAAGAGAGACCTTGTAAATCAGAGGGTGAGCAGAGCATCCCTGGGCTGTTTAAGACCTGAGCCAATTTTACAGGGTTCTTTTTTTCATTTATGTGTGTGTGTGTGTGTGTGTGTGTGTGTGTGTGTGTGTATATCTATCTATATCTATATCTATATATATAGTGCCACAGATCTTTACAGGGCCCAATGTAATGATTGCCTGGAAACAGCGCAGGGCACAGAGGAATAGCACAAAAGACTTCTCTGGGCTGCATCTGGAACACCTCTGACCATGCTGCCAGAGGGAAGATAACAGAGCAGAGGAGCGTTTCCCTCCCGTCACAACTGACAGCAGACACAATCGAGGAGGAAAGCACCCGTCCTCTGGAAGCTGGAATCCCGTCCATGCAAACAGCCACCTGCACACAAGAGTAATTTTTCTTGGATGTGTTTCCCCCATTGTTGGAGTGGAAAAAATTCCCCTGCATTCAGGTGGATGGAAGACGAAAGCTTGGCCTACCAGGCCAGCCTTAAGCAGAAAGCCCTGCATAAGGAGAGCACTAATGGGCTCCCACTAAGCAAAGGCTGAATGATTGGGGAAAGGAGAGGACTGAATACTTGGGGGGGAAGAGGGGTGGGCAAGAAGTTCTCAATCTTGAGATCTATTTGGCTGTGAAATTGTCCCGCCTAGAGAAGCAACAGGAACCCCATTGCTTGGGACAGTTGAAACAGCCCAGAGAATACCCTGTAGGGAAGAAGCCTGGCTCGAGATGAATGTGGACTGAAGTGGGACTTCCCCATGTATTTCACAGAGTGGATCACAGCTTCTCTGGGATCCACAGTGGGAGATGCTATAGGAGGGCAAAGTGGTTCCAGTGTACGAACAGTGAGCAGCACAGCAGACTTGCTCCAAGTCTAATGTGTCATGGGTGCTTTGTTTTCATAGAATCATAGAATATCAGGGTTGGAAGGGACCTCATCTAGTCCAACCCCCTGCTCAAAGCAGGACCAATCCCCAGGCAGATTTTTACCCCAGATTTTTGCCCAAGATCTCTAAATGGCCCCCTCAAGGATTGAACTCACAACCCTGGGTTTAGCAGGCCAATGCTCAAACCACTGAGCTATCCCTCCCTGCCCCCAATATTTTTGCCAATATTTATCTGTTTTAAACGAATGGTGGCAGTGGGGCAAGAACCAGTCTCAGGCACGGCCCCATTGGGAATGACCATTCGGCTGAAGAAACGGAAGTGGAGACTTCAAGGGCAACAACGCTCCCCCCTACCATGCCCCCATATGTGCACATACCCCTCCGGGGACGTTGGAATCTGCCTTTCCAGCCAGCAGCAGCCGGATGATCTCCTCCTTCGAGTGGGCAGCAGCCACATGTAAAGCATTTCGGCCATTCTGGAAGGGGTCGGAGAAAGAGCAGTTAGCAACATGCCTTAAAAACCTCAGCAGCAGCAGCAGCAGCTGACATTGCCAGCGTAGTTTCAACTACTCGGTCCTGCCGGGATGGGTTTCCTCTCTCAACCAACAGGTGCTGAAAGGTGCCAGATGGGCAGCCCACCAGCATTAAGAGCTCTGTTTATCCACTGAAAATGCTCAGTATAGAGACATCTTTCCTACCCAGCTCTGCTAACCTGCCTCAACACTGGCCTGGAGGGACCATCTGTCAGGCTGTGTCTGTGCGTTAACCTTGAATGGTGTCTTGCAACATGTGTTAACTCCTTATGCTTAAGTCTGTTCCACCTTGTGATTAGCTGTGAAACCTTCCCCGGACCTGAAGAAGAGCTCTGTGTAGCTTGAAAGCTGGTCCCTCTCACCAACAGAAGTTGGTCCAATCACAGGTATTACCTCACCCACCTTGACTGTCTCTCTAGGCATTTATGTCGCAGTCATCACTGTGATATCTGAGCACCTGACATTGTACCTCAGGATGGAAGGGTAGTTTAGTCTCCACCCCATGCAGGGAGAGCAAGTATTGAAGTCTCTACCAATTAGCAGGCCAGTTGAGGATCGCAAATTGTGCAGTGGGGACATCTGTCAACAGGTAATAAGACAGAGAGCTCCAAGCTCAGTTGGCAGATGGAAACTAGTTTGGGTCCGTTCTGACCTGGGACAGATTTCAACCACCTAAAGGCTTAAGCCCTGAGCCCTGCTTACAAAAAAGCAACCTGCGGTGCATGCTTACTGAGAGCCTCCCAGCTTTCATAGCCATCACCAGAACTGCATTAAAACCCGAAGTTACAGGTCCAGGAACTCTCTACGGTGGTTTAGCCAGCCAAGCATCTCAGTTGTTAACAGTGATATCAGACAACCAGAGATATTAGTTCCATAACTGGCAATTCTACCAATAGAGTTGATGCCAATCAATGTCCTGAATACAATGCCCTCCCCCCGCAACAACACAACAAAAACCCAATCCCAACCCACAGTCTCTCCACATGCATGATTTAGAAATCACCAATCACAGCTATTGCTACTAAAAATAATCGGCTAGTGGCCAACCAGCTAACAGAGGGGAAAACTCTCTTATGGAAAAACTATCTCAAGAACTGAGCTGCTAGACAAAGATCATCTGGGCAAATCTCCACACTGCAATAAATAAATAAGACCATGTCGCCCTTTTATAGCACCCTTCACCCAAGGACCTCCAAGGCCCCTGTATTTTTAATTACCCCACTAGTGTCCTTGAGGAGTGGAGTGGAGTGGAGAGGGAGGGACCTGGGCCCACCCTCTTCTCCAGGTCCCAACCCAGGGGCCCTGAGGTTAGTGGTGAACCACTTGTACTGGTGGTTCCTTCCCCTGGGTTACTTCCCTCTCCTGCCCTTCAGCTTGTGGAGGGGCTTCTTGCCTTCCTTCTACACAAGCCAGGTGCCCCTTACCTAGGGTTTTTGGACTTCTCAGCCCACCACAGCACTCCTCCAAACTTTCCTTTTGTCTCTCTTCAAAACTGTTCTCTGCTTCAACTCCTTCAAACCACTCTCTGCTCCAACCAAACCTTCCTGCTCCAACCCCCACACTGTCTGACTGAAGCAGGGGTTTATATCATGTGACTGACTGCTGGTGCTCTAATTGGCTTCAGGTGCTCTAAGTTAATATATAGCAAACCTTCCTCCCCTTGCAGGGAATAAGGCTCCCTGCTAACACTCTCCTGCTGCCCTCTGGCCATACTGTATCACACTCATGTAATGCCCAGTGGCCGAGGACAGCTAGGGGACAGCCTGGAGCAGTAGTCAAGTGTGTGTGGGTGCTGGGGTAGTTGGGCTGTTGATTGGTGTCAGAAACAGAGTGGGGCACTGGTCAGAGTTCTCACAGCGGTCAGTAGCTGGAAGATCCAGTCTGAGGGGCAGGGGCAATGGGTTGGGAAGGGGAGGTCAGGCAAGTCGGTAGGGTCAGGGGAGGCAGTCTAGTCAGCAGGCAACGGTCTGTTGCTCAGACAGCTTCCTCTTCCTGTTGGAGCCTTTATATGGTCCAGCTACCCAATGAGTGCGCTGCCTGGCCATCCAATCATGGCTTCTGTGGTCGGTAGGCCTTTAGCACTAAGGTTATTGGGGAGGAGAAGCGGGTTCAGTGCACCACCGTAGTACAGCCACTATGGTTGTTGCCTAAGGACCTGGCAGGCCTGGGCTCAGTAATGAGGCCCTCAGTAGGGGGAGCCCAGATCCTCAGGGGAACCTTGGCTCTGAAGTGAGCCTCTGCTTCCTCCTCCACAGGGCTGGCTGCATTTTGTTGTTTACTGGTGAGTGGTCAAGGACTAGCACAACTCTGGGCAGTAAAAGCATGTTGGCTGCTATTATTTATTACGTATATTATGATAGCACCCAAGGATCAGCGCCCCCTGGCGCTAGGGGCGGCACAAACACAGAACAGATAGACATTCTCCACCCAAGAGAGCTTACAATCTAAATGTACAACTATAGAGAACAGGTGGAGACAGGCAGACAGATGAGGGAAACAATGAGACCACAGTGGCTGGCATGATGGGCAGCGATCTCAGCACAGCAGTGGCCTAACCGTCAAGTGCTTTGTAGGCCTCACAGGCAAAGGGGTGATATGGTCAAAGCAACAAGCCGGGAAAAGGATCTTTGCGACAGCCGTTTGAGTGTCCTCACAGTCAAGGCCCTCCCTGGCTTGTCCCCACCCTACCCATCATCTCTCATGAGATTTGTGATGGCCAGAGGGGAGGATGTCACCATAGACGAGTTGTAAGATGAGGAGGGCTTAGACAATGGCTCTAGCTGTGTGGACAGAGAGGAAAGGCTGGACCCTAGAGATGTGATGCAGAAAGAAGCCTGAGGAATTAGACATAGCCTGGATGTGAGGTCGTAAAGAGAGAAGAGCTGAAGAGGACGTCAGGGTTACAGGCCTGAATGATGACAAGGATGGGGGTGTTTCTCGCAGCGACTGAGAAAGGCTTCTGACCGGGACTGTATCCAACACGACAGCTCCTGTAGTCCATTACCATCAGCCCTCCCTTAGACCTCCCATCCTACAAGAAATGGCTCTCAACACCTCCCTCCCCCACCAAGGCTATGCAAACCTCAAGAGAAATCTCCTCCCAAGGCAGGGCTTAAGGCTGGACTGTGAGATTTACTGTTGCTCCCAGGTCTGTTGTGGCACTTGAAGGTTCTCGTGGCAGAAGAAATGCCTCCAATGCATCTTCTTGACGGACGACAGCTCCTGTGCTGCTGCAGTAATAAGCTTGTCATTAGTCAGGAAGGACTCTCGCCGGAGCAGCTTTGAATGATCGCTCGGGCTGATACTGACAAACATCAGCTGAGAGGGGATTTGTCTAGCTGCTCTCTGCTCAACAGTCTGTGACGTTATTACACAGAGATCAAGCTTGGTAAACGCTTGCCGTTATTCTTAAACCTGGTGCTAGATCTGCCTGACTGAGGAACAGCATGCCATTTCCCTGACATACACCTCGTCTCTCTGTCCCCCTGCAATAGCTCAGGGCAGGGAGCTGCCTATTTATTACGCGCTCACATTTCTCTGACATTTTTATTTCTGAGCTTGTTTATTGGTGGCTGCGTAGTCCAGTGGATAGCGCACTGGTCTGGGAGTCAGGAATTCTGATTCTCTAGTCCCCGCTCTGCTATTGACCTACTAGGCGTTCCCGTGCAAGTCACTTTGCTTTCCCCTTCCCACCCTTTGTCTGTCTTGTGAACACACAAACTTGCAGCAATTTTGGTTTAAGAACACTGTACTTCACTTTTGCTTAAACCTGTTCCTAATGGATTTTAATTGAACTCAACTGATCCTGGTTGGAGTGCTGTAGGAGTGCCTGGGACGCCTTTTGCACCTCACTTTAAAATCACACTTAAATTAATTTGGTGTAACTCTGTGTGTGGACAAGCTCTTCAGTCATAAACTTCTTAGGGCAGGAACTGGCTCTGACTACATATGCTTGTACAGCACCTAGCACACTGAGGTCCTAGTTGAGGTTGTGGTCACTTAGTAGCACCAGGTTATAAAAGATAAATAATACTTTCTGTTTGCCACAAGTATTCAAAAGTTAATCTGTGTTGCCAAGTTGCAATTGGTCAGAGAAAGTCACATGATATTGTTTCTGCTCCATGACTGGAAGAATGCGAGTGCTTTTAGGGTGAATACCAGGGTGTATGAACTTAAATGACTCTTTCTGGGAACACTCATAAGTGAAATCCACAGACATGCACAACGGGGAGTTTTGAGTGAGTGTGAGCTCTGGCTCTTTGGAGGCAGCGAACTGGGTGGCCTCTGTGAGGGCCCAGTGACAGGGGCTGGACAATGCAGAGGGGATGGCTTGGCGGAGACTCCAGACTGGAAGGGCTGTAGACGTCACCATACAAGGAGCAACCAGGCTGATGGAATCCAGGGTGAGGTCACGGTGCTAGTAGCAGGTTTCTGGTGGCAGGGCCCTGAGCCAAAGCTTCCCAGCACAGAAGCACCCAGGGTCACAGGGCAGGTGGAGACACAACCCCTTACTGGTCTGGGTGAACCTCCAAAGCATCACACCACCCATCTGCATCTTTAGGTGTTTAAATACCTTAGAAACAAAGGAACAGACTTTCAATGTGCACCAGCCTTCCAAACCATAGTGCCCTCTCCCTCTGAGCAGGTGAACTGTGGACCTTTCACAAAAACATTTGAAAAACGAAATACCCGAAACATTACCAGACATGATCCGGGCTTAAAAAGACAGACACCCCACCGCTGTGGAGGGGAGTCCCATGTAACAAATGGCAGAGCCATGCAATATTTATCATGAACCCTTTGCTCCTCCCCTCCCCAGCATGTCTATAGACATACGCAGATGTTTGTTTCTGTCCACGAATACATAACAAATAAAGGCCAATGCCTTGGACCAGATGACCTCCAGCTGGCACAAGCTGCCAGACTCCTTTAATCATAGGCTTTAGAGATTAAAATGACCTATTGCTTACTCACATCTCTGCTACTACAGGATTATTCCCATCACAAACACTCCTCCTTGCTCCATCCAGTCCAGTCCTAGATGATTCATACCATGGAGTTTTCCTTAGGAGACTCTTCCAACGTCTAATAGATCTTAACGCTAGGAAACATTTCCTGACGTCCCTCATATGCTTTCCTAAGGGCTGGTCCACACTAAAAAGCGGGGTCGAACTAGGGTACGCAAATTCAGCTACGTGAATAGCGTAGCTGAATTCGAAGTACCCTAGTTCGAACTACTCACCCGTCCAGATGCCGCGGAATCGAAGTCCATGGCTCCAAGGTCGACTCCGCCACCGCCGTTTGCAGTGGTGGAGTACCGGAGTCGACCGCGGCACTTCCGGAGTTCGAACTATCGCGTCCACATTAGACGCGATAGTTCGAACTCCGAGAAGTCGAACTCACCGCATCGACCCGGCTGGTAAGTGTAGACTAGCCCTAAGTTCAGGTTCAGTCCCTTGCTCTTTGCCATAAACAATTCCTCTCCCTCCTCCACGTCTATTTCATTCACATGACATCAGATGAAAGGCCGGGCTTGTTGTTAAGGCACTAGGGAGGTTCTCAGAAAACATGGGTCCAAATCCAAACTCTGCCACCAGCTTGCTGTGGGCCCTTGGGCCAGTCACTTCATCTCTCCGGGCCTCAGTTCCCCACCTCTAAAATGGGGATTGCAATTCTTCCTTTATCATGCCTATGTAGCTACTCAGCTCTCTGAGCAGGGACTGTCTCTCACTAGGTGTTTGTACAGCCCCCAGCACAATGGAGCCTTGACCTCACTTTGGTGTTATCGTAATACAAACAGTGAATAAGAATGCTATCAGCAGACAGTTATCAGATCCCTCCAAGTGGTCATGTAGCCCATAACTCCATACTGTATGGAGTCCTTTAACATGAGTCTCTCTCCTTGCTCCACTTAGTCCCATCAGGGCTCTGGACAGCTTGATAGTAAATGGTGTCTTACCTTAGTTTGGTCTGAAAGATTCACTCCCAGCTCCATCAACCTCTCGACAATGGACAGCCTGTTCTCTCTCACTGCAATCATGAAGGGGGTCAGGCCTGACTCCTGGAGGAGACAAGAAAAGCATTGCTGACCGAGTACCTAGATGTCTGAGGTTGGCCCACACAGGTGTCTGTGTCATCATGGGCTATTGCTGCTCATTGCCATGCTGGTGCCTGGGGAGGGAGGCTAAGATCTCAGGTAGCAAAGGTCCCAGCCCACACTGTGCTGTCTAAACACGATCAATTGCCCTCAAAACCCACCTTCCGAGATCTTTCCAAGAGGAAAAAATGGAACGACTCAAGCACAATTCTTTTCAGCCCAGTTTGAGATTAGAGCCGAGTCGATCAGGATGACTGTAAGAACTGCTGGGTGCGTCCTTTTCCAGGCATGGGGTTTCATTAGATTGCAGCTGTTTTAGGGCTGGAACAGCTCAGCCGTGCTGTCCCCTCCTGAGGGAGCACCCTGCCTCAGGCCTGCCTCATGTATCTCTGGAGGCTTTTCTTTTCTTAAGCCAGGTCTGTAAACCCTGTGCAACCCAGTGTGACCCAAAGCACCACTGTATTCACACTACTGTAATAATTAGGGTGACCAGATGTCCCATTTTTAAAGGGATAGTCCCGTTTCTGGGGACTTTTTCTTATATAGGCACCTATTACCCTCCTCCCTCCTCCGTCCCATTTTTTCACAGTTGCTATCTGGTCACCCTAGTAATAATCTTTGTACAAAATATGCCTTGTGAGGTGTCAACTGAAAACTAACAACACACTAGTGAATAATATGGTGAAAAGTAGGTAGCAACATTATACGTAAAGTTGTGAATTCCTCCTGTACGATGGTATTAGCACATGTTCAAAACCAGACAGCCCTGCCTAGGCAAAAGCTTTTAAAGCAGGTCTAGCATAAACAAAGGGATGCGTGTTTACCCCAATTTACATATAAGTAGCAAACAGGATCATCAAGGCAGCAGCGGGAGGAGATGGTAGGAAACAGAATAATTTGCATTTCAGCAAACATAAATAGGGGAAGAAAGAGCACAGAGACTCCTTCGCCACCAGACTCCATGTTGCTTTCCTCACTGCTTGAATAAACTTTACTTTGAGGCGTAACCTTCAGAAGACTCCAAGGTTCACCGGACTATCAAAGAAAGGG
Organism: Mauremys mutica; assembly: GCF_020497125.1. Lineage (NCBI taxonomy): Eukaryota > Metazoa > Chordata > Testudines > Geoemydidae > Mauremys > Mauremys mutica. The sequence goes on along the minus strand of NC_059073.1, from coordinate 11,985,194 downwards.
CCAGAGAACCCCATGTTTTCTCTTTCACCTAAGAAGACAAAGGCGCCTGTGCTGTTATGCCTCTGGAAGAGATCCTGAGAGAGGAGAGGGTCCATCTTGCTGGCGGACTGCAGGTGTCGAAGGCCATCTTGCCAAACCCTTGAACCAAAACTTGCTAGATTAAGTTTGAGACTTTTAGAGGCGTGTTTTCACTTTCAGTTGCTGGTAACCGTTTCTAACTTTCTCTCTCATACTTGAATTCACTTAAAACCCTGCCTTCTTTTGTTCAGAAACTTGTCTTGCTGTTAATCTAAACCAACAGCATTGTGTTTGTTAGTCCAGTGGGTGTCAACTCCAGTTAATCATAGAATATCAGGGTTGGAAGGGACCTCAGGAGGTATCTAGTCCAACCCCCTGCTCAAAGCAGGACCAATCTCCAACTAAATCATCCCAGCCAGGTCTTTGTCAAGCCTGACCTTAAAAACCTCTAAGGAAGGAGATTCCACCACCTCCCTAGGTAACCCATTCCAGTGCTTCACCACCCTCCTAGTGAAAAAGTTTTTCTTAATAGCCAACCTAAACCTCCCCCACTGCAACTTGAGACCATTACTCCTTGTCCTGTCATCTGCTACCACTGAGAACAGTCTAGATCCATCCTCTTTGGAACCCCCTTTCAGGTAGTTGAAAGCAGCTATCAACCCCCCCCTCATTCTTCTCTTCTGCAGACCAAACAATCCCAGTTCCCTCAACCTCTCCTCATAAGTCATGTGTTCCAGCCCCCTAATCCTAACCCAATTTTTCCACATCCTTCTTGTAGTGTGAGGCCCAAAACTGGACACAGTACTCCAGATGAGGCCTCCCTAATGTCGAATAGAGGGGAATTAAGTGTGTCCAATGTGGCCAACTGGGGTGTTGTGTCTGGTTAGAGGAGCAAATGAATCATATTATTTCTCTGAGCTGTCCTGTAGAAGAGTGGACATTTTAGAGAGCACATGGTTTGGGGACAATTCGGGACTGGGAGTGTGTTGGGGTCACCCTGCAAGTAGTAACCAAGGCTGCTGGAAGCTGCAGACAGGCTGCTAGGGTCAGAACCGCTGTACCAGGGCTGTCTAGCACACAGGCCCTCAGGGTGTGACCTGCATGCTTGTCGGCTGGTTGTGAGTGGCCCAGGTTGGGAGTTCCAAGAGCAAGGTTACAGGGCAGGCAGTGACACTCAAAAAACCAGGCGCTACGTTGGTTAATGAAGATTAAATCCAAGCCCAAAGCTCCCGACCTTGAATGGCTAAATGCCCTCTACAGGCAGTGGCACCAGTTAGCAACATGGGCTCAAGACTCCAGGACTTTTCCATGCTCTGTGGCTCAGACAGTGCTGCTCAGCACATGTGGAGCACTCCAACCATCCCTTTGGATGGGATCGTTCACAAACACTATCCAATTAAATAATTCCCACTCCTCTGTCCGTACTGAAGGCTGGTTTTGCGGCTAAGTCTCTGGGTTAGGGCTCAGTAAATCCAAGCTCAATCCCTGGCTCTCCCTCAGACATTGTGTGCGACTTCGGGCAAGTCACCTCACCGCTCTTCACCTGGGTTCTCCATCTCTAAACCGGGGGAGGTAATGCTTCCTTTATCTGCCGCGTCTATCTAGATGGGAAACTCTTCCAGGCAGGGACCGCCTCACTATGTGTTTGGACAGTGCCTCTCACAATGCGGCCAGGATCTCAGTGGTGATCCTGCTATTGTAATGCACACAATAATAGTGAAACCGTTGGCTGAAACATCCTTGTTCTTAACAAGGAGAAGCCATTCAGTGCGAACCACAACTGGGAAGGAGAATGGGAGCAGGGTCATCAGTTCATGCTGGTAATAACAGATTTACCTGCCTATTCCAGCTAGTGGAATACTCTGCCTCCAGCAGAGGTGAATACAAGATGACGCAGACTGAAGCAAACCCCTGCTCCCAAGGCACTTGGCCATTTATGCAGTGGAAAGAACCATGAGTTGCTCCGGTGACTCCAGCCCTTGCCTTCCTCACTGCCTCTCCCCGCCCCCCCCACCCCCAAATCATCATAGCACCATTTATTCTTTTGTATCTGTCATAACACAAGCAGACGCGGAAACAGTTTCCTGGCTGTTAGCTACTTACTTGGTCAGTCTGGGAGATGGCCAGGTCCCCCTTGTCTATGCCTCTCAGGGTCTGCTCCAGGGTGATCCACTCCCCTTTGGTGGCCAGCTGCAGCACTCTGCTGCCAGATGCGAATGATCCTAGGGGGCCGAGAGGCGAATTGTTCTCGGACATTTTCCTTCTCTTCCCCCAAATCAGATTCTTTTCAAAGGTCAGTCCTTGCACGGCTCCTTGTAGGGAGCCATATTTCTTCTCTCCTCGGCTGTGCTGGGAGAAGGCGTCGCGACCGATGTCAATTTCTCTTTCTTTTGCTCTCTCTTGGTAGGAGGTAAGGGCAGCAGATTTCCCCCCTCTTCCCTCTATTCTCTATTGATTCAGACTCTTCCAATCAGAGGGGCCTTTCAGCTCAGGCTCTGGTTAAACTTTTCTAACTCCTCCTTTGTGTCCTGGTTACCTTGACATCAGCCTCCTGCAGGGGGGTGAGGTGGGGGTTGGGTTTTCTGCCCGTTAAAAAGCTGCCTTTAGCGATTTTCCTACAGGAGCTTAATTCAGTCAAGTTCACGGGCCTGGGGCATGAAAAATGCAACTCCTTCTAATGAGGGTTGTGTAACATCGCCATCCTACTGCGAGCCGGATTTGAAGAGTTACTGCTGCTGCTTGCTTGAGACAGGCCCAACAAGACGCAAGATGTCACCCTCCAAGAGCTGAACTTGCCCACATGCACTTGGGTTCAGAGTCAAGGGTTTTAAGCCATTTCCCGCCAACCATTTTCTTGGGCATTTTTTGTAGAAAAAGTCACCATGATCCCAAGTGATCTAACAGCATCAGATGCTCCCAGGCCTTATAATTCCAATGGGGGGGGAGGCAGGAATTCAGGCCATAGAACTGGAAAGGACATCCTGTGTCAGGCAACCGCGCCACATAAAGTTGTTAATAAATGTATCAAGCTCCATCGTAAAACTAGTTAGAAAAGCATATCCAGGTTCACAGCCATTGCAGGCAGTAAATGCTGAGTGCAGTTTGCATTCAATCAATATCTTTTTCACACCTCCCTTCTTTGCTTATGGCAAGTAGATCTACTTTGCATCCCTCTAAAGGGGCAGACAGAGGGCCCTGCCGAGCAAGACAGGAGCTGCGGTCTGACCTGCCATGATGAGCAGCACGTTTCAGGACATGCTGCATGTATCTATTAGTAGTTATAGAAGATCAGGGTTGGAAGGGACCTGAGGAGGTCATCTAATCCATCCCCCTGGTCAAAGCAGGACCAATCCCCAGACAGATTTTTGCCCCTAACTGGCCCCCTCAAGGATTAAACTCATAACCCTGGGTTTAGCAGGCCAATGCTCAAACCACTGAGCTATCCCTCTGTCAGAGGCAGCAGCCACATTTACCAAGTGCTTTCCAGACATACAAGGGATGGTCTCTGCCTGGAGGAGCTCATGATCTAAGGACATGGAGATCTGGGAAGGGGAAGAACAAAAAGAATTTTCTATACGAGTCAAGAGGCAGCACTAGCTCTCTGGCTGCGTTACAGATAAACCAGGCGTGGCAGCACAGTGGGACTGTGGGGAAGACGGGGAAGGGTGGATGGGTTAAACCCATGAGAACATTTGGCAAGGCAGGCAGATGGCATCTGGACTGTGGCAGGGAGGATGCCAATGCCACTAGTAACAGACAGAGCTGGTCAGAAATTTTCGGATGCAGCATCTTTCCATCAGAGTGTGTCCAGGGAGTGCGTCTGATTTTGGAAACACCAAACTGTAGCTGGGAGACAGTTTTGGTGTTTCTTAAATGAAATGGGGCAGGATTTCACTTCCAGGAAAGATGCTGGAGCATCGGCTTTGCATCCTGCCTGGGGAGGAAAATATTTCCAAAACATCGAAACAGTTTGCAGAAGTGAAACTTAGTTCCCCATCCAGCTCCAGTCACAGACAGTGGCAGGAGCCAAGAGAGGGCTTCTGATACACCGCAAGTTCAGGCTGAAGGCAAGTGATCAAGCAGGAGAGGTCAGAGAGACGGGCCCAAAAGGTGGGACTGACAGGAGGGGGGCTGATCAGGAGTGGAGTGCTAGCTTTACGTACATTCACCCCAATAATGGCACTTGCGCCGAATGTGGAGGTGTCTCACCACCTCCCTCCAGCTACTCGCCGGCAGGGGAGACCAGGTTAAATTTCCTGTGAATCGAGAGCCAGTGCGGGAACTAGGTTAGTGGGGTCTTATGTCTGGAGCACATACTACTACGTCATCAGTCTATACCCTGCTCCTACTTCTCTCCTAGCAGTGAGCCAAATTGCTGATTTTCTATAGCTCACGCCTATCCAAAGGGTTTTTACTATTATCTTTCCTGACCAGGCCCCAGGAGAGCTTAGTCACACACTGATTTCCCAACTCGGTTCTCCTCCACTGAAAATAACAATTTACAATTGTTGCCTTAAAAAAGAAAGTGTTCCAGTGACCTCCGGTGGCATCCCTGGGAATGAGTGGAAAATACTATTGATTAATGAACTGTGCTGGCCCGTCCTCAGGCCCAGACTTGGACAGAGCAGAAGACTGGGCCTAGAGGAAGTTACGTTTAATTTCTTTGTTTGAAGGGATGTTCAGAACAGGTGACTGTGATTACAGAGGAGGATTTTAAGGCAGATCCTTTGGTTGTTTTGGGTCCATGACACATAGCCTATGTCTACACTGGCACTTTCGTTGTTAAAACTTTTGTCACTGAGGGGTGTGAAGCTTCCCCCCCCTTAATGACAGAAGTTTTAGTGACTGTGACTATGTAAATAGCAACTGTGTTAACTGTTTCAGTACTGGGCCTTTTAGCTATAATGTGATGGTGGGCAGAACTTGAACAGAGAACTGGAATAAGCATCTGATACACAGCTGTGTTTGCAAGAAACAGACTTGATTCCCTGGTCACGTGGCAGCGATCCGTGCACTAGCACCAGTGGAGCCCATTATAAATACCACACCCCTTCCTTCACACTCCCAACTCCTGCTCTGGAGTTTTCCGAAGGGACGGAAGAACGGGGGTTGCAAAACCCAATAGAACAGCAAAGTTATGATGATATTGCAAAAATTCAGCGAGACTCTTATTAGAGCTGGTCAGCAAACAGGAAACAATTTTATAAACATTTCCCCGTTCATTTTTCAATCAAAACATCAAAATATGTCACCCAGCTCTAATCAATATTTTAATGCTTCCCTGCAGTGTTGGAAACCCAACAGGTGGGTGTGATGGGTTGGATCACAGAAACCCCCTTGGAAGCTGCCACCCGATGTGCCAAGACTACTTCTGGCCCTGCTTTCTCTGCCAACTCAGGACTTCAACACCGTGTCTTGCTGAGTCAGACACTCCTGTCTGCTCCAACACAGTCCCAGGGTCTGAATTACTTGCCTCAAAGCTGCAGGTTTACCTGAAAGCAGTTAACAGAAGTGTTCCTGTCTTTAGCACTCAGATGCCCAACTCCCAATGGGGTCTAAACCCACATAAATCCATTTTACTCTGTATAAAGCTTATACAGGGTAAACTCTCAAATTGTTCGTCCTCTATAACACTGATAGAGAGAGATGCACAGCTGTTTGCTCCCCCAGGTATTAATACATACTCTGAGTTAATTAATAAGTAAAAAGAGATTTTATTAAATACAGAAAGTAGGATTTAAGTAGTTCCAAGTAGTAACCGACAGAACAAAGTCAGTCACCAAGCAAAATAAAATAAAATGCGCAAATCTATGTCTAATCAAACTGAATACAGATAATCTCACCCTCAGAGATGCTTCAGTAAGTTTTTTCCTCAGACGGGACACCTTCCAGGCCTGGGCACAATTCTTTCCCTGGTACAGCTCTTGTTCCAGCTCAGGGGGTAGCTAGGGGATTCCTCATGATGGCTCCTCTCTTTGTTCTGTTCCACCCCTTGATATATCTTTTGCATAAGACGAGAATCCTTTTGTCCCTCTCTGGGTTCCCACCCCTCCTTCTCAATGGAAAGACACCAGCTTAAAGATGGATTCCAGTTGAGGTGACACGATCACATGTTACTGCACGACTTCATTGCCCACTTGCCAGCACACACAGATACAGAAAGACTTACAGGTAAAACACACCCATCTGCAGACAATTGTCCTGGTTAATGGGAGTCATCAAGAGTCCAAACCACCATTAATGGCCCACATTTTGCATAATTACAATAGGCCCTCAGAGTTATATTTCATATTTCTAGTTTCAGATACAAGAGTGGTACATTTATACAAATAGGATGACCATACTTAGTAGATTATAAGCTTTGTAATGATACCTTACAAGAGACCTTTTGCATGAAGCATATTCCAGTTACATTATATCACTCATTAGCATATTTTTAGAAAACCGTGTAGACTGCGACGTCACAGTGGGGTTGGGGGGTCTGGGAGGGAGTTAGGGTGCGGGAGGGGTGGTGGTTCTGACCTGGGGCAGGAAGTTCGGGGTGCAGGCTCTGGCTGGGTGGCGCTTACCTCAGGTAGCTCCCGGTCGGTGGTGCGGCGAGACTAAAGCTGGCCCCTTGCCTGCTCTGGCTCTACGCTGCTCCTGAAAGCGGCCGGTAGGTCTGGCCCCTAGGGGGAGGCGCAGCCAGGTGGCTCTGCACGGTACCCACAGGCACCGCTCCCGTAGCTCCCATTGGCTGCAGTTTCCAGCCAATGGGAGCTGCAGAGCCAGTGCTCGGTGCAGGGGCAGCATGCGGAGCTTCCCTGATTGCCCCTACACCTAGAGGCCAGACATGCCGGCCACCTCCAGGGAGCTGGTCAAAGCCAGGGCAGGCAGGGAGCCTGCCTTAGCCCCACTGCGCCACAGACCAGACTTTTAACAGCCTGGTGAGCAGTGCTGAGGGGAAACACCAGGGTCCCTTTTCAACCAGACGTTCCAGTCAAAAACCGGACACCTGGCAACCCTAATTGGAGGTTTACAGAAGGTGCTTAGAGTCTTCAGAAGGAAAGCTCAGAACAGATACCATTTCCCACTCACACTACACTTAAACCATGAAGCAAAACAGAAGCCTCTGTTCTGTCAGAAGCGCCAGCTGAATTGCTTTTTCAATTGCAGTCAACAAACCAGATTGCCATGAGCTGAACTTTAAGACCCTCACGTACACTGGACAAATTGGAGGAAAAGCATCGAAAAATCTTGATTATGTCTTTTTCTTAGTCCCCAACCCAGTGCCTTCAGTTCATCTGGCCTGCCAAGTTGTGACACCATCGCATCCGAGAAAAGCTGAGATTTTCATAAGCTGCACACGCAATTTTCTTGCTCAGGAGAAGTGGAGTGGAAGCTCATCTTTGCACATTTCTGATGCTTTGTAGTCTAAGACTGGGCAAGGATTGCTGTAAAGTTACGAGAGCATGGGGCTAAAACAAACATTTTTGGGGTTCTATTCCCAATTGCCACCAACTTGTGGTGGGATTTTGGGCAAATCCTTTAGCTTCTTTCTACCTCTGTTGATCCTTCTGTATAAATAGGAACAGCACTGGGACAAATTCCCAGCCACTGAGGACTTTATGGCTGTCCCCATGCTGCACACCACGGCCCCTAGGAACTTCACAGTGTGGGGTAGAACTCAGATTGTTTTCTGCTCCCAAAGTGAGGCCCCTAACACATTAAAATAAATAAATACATGGAGAGATACCTATCTCTCATAGAACTGGAAGGGACCCTGAAAGGTCATTGAGTCCAGCCCCCTGCCTTCACTGGCAGGACCAGGTGCTGATTTTTGCCCCAGATCCCTAAGTGGCCCCCTTGAGGATTGAACTTACAATGCTGGGTTTAGGAGGCCAATGTTCAAACCACTGAGCTATCCCTCTCCCACTCTGATAGGGGGAGACTCATTGTTAGCTGTTAGCAGTATCTGGCCTGTCAGGGTTCCCTCCCCCCCTCTGAATTCTGGGGTACAGATGTGGGGACCTGCATGAAAGATCCCCAAAGCTTATATTCTAGCAGCTTAGGTTAAAAACTTCCCCAAGGCACAAATTCTTGTCCTTGGACAGTATTGGTGCCACCACCAAGTGATTTAAACAAACATTCAGGGACGGGTCACTTGGAATCTCTAATTCCTCCAAAATATCCCCCCAATACCCTTCACCCCCTTTCCTGGGGAGGCTTGAGAATAATATATAAACTAACTGCCTTAGCAATGTGAGTACAGACCAGACTCATCTTTAGGACACTAAAATCAATCAGGTTCTTAAAAGAACTTTATTATAAAGCCTCTGTTTGCAAGAAGCTGGGAATGGGCGACAGGGGATGGATCACTTGATGATTCCCTGTTCTGTTCATTCCCTCTGGGGCACCTGGCACTGGCCACTGTCGGAAGACAGGATACTGGGCTAGAGGGACCCTGGGTCTGACCCAGTAGAGCCATTCTTACGTTCTAAAATATGGTTTCTGTCTCGGCTGTTGATACTCAGTTACACGGCTGGAGAAACACAGGCTGGGCTCAGAGCATCCTGGCTCAGCAGAAGGAAAACTGCCAGAAACTTTGTGCTGGTTCCGATTTGGGATGCAGTCCCCATTAGGGACTGACCCACTGAGTTCCCACTCCTGCCATGGGTTTCTTTGTGGTGACTGCAGATATCTAGCTAAGTGTTTCAATATCTGTGTAATTCCCACGCAGTTCCTGAAGGTGGCATCCATGCACCATAATGCTCAGCATCACAGTGGAGGAAGGTAGAGTGAGGTGTTGAACTTTTTTTAAACTTGGTTTTACATTCACTATTTAATTAGAGGGCAGTGATACAACTGTGGGTGATGGGACTGTAACATCAGAAACGGGGCAAGGAGCTTGCAGCTCTGGAAGAGAAGATCACTTTGTAGAGCTAGGCACGTACACAACAAACATTCCGTTCCCCACACACCTTCCCATCCAGATTCAAGCACGTACCTGTCCGCTCCCCGCTGGATGCAGCCGAGTCCCTCTCCCTTCCCTAGGCTCCTTCTGCTCTTTTGAAATCAGAGACCTCTCGCACCCGTCACCTCTCTTGTCCCACAGAAAAAATGGCCAGTGGCAACCACCACGTCATTGCTCACTGGTATGTGTTTGGACGAGCCCATAGGTATGAAATTCACCATTAGCAAACAGTAAGCTTCACCGGCCAAGTGGCAATATAACAAAAACACCCTATTGTCATTCGGACACTGCATACAAGAGGGCAGAGCTGAGATCGCTCTGAGAGCACTTAACAGGCCGCACTTTCTGGGTGTTAAATCTCACGTTCGCCATTCGGTTAACGTGAGTTTAACGCACTGGACAGGAATGGGGTGGGGTGTTTAGGCTCAGTCACAAAGAGAAGCAGACTGAGGGGACACCCCATTTTCCTTCAGCCTCATCTTGGTGGGGTAACCCCGACAGCATTCTGCCCCAGTAGTGACGGTCTAGTCCCAGGAGAGGTGTCTCGGGAAGCCAGGCGGCTGATGGGTCAAAGCGGTTGTGGTTGCATCCTGGATTGAAGAATCGCAGTAATTACTGTGCAGATAGCTCGGCACGTCACTGGGGAAGGCTCATCCAATCTCTTCGGGGTAGGCAGAGGTTTAGAAAACTCATTTGATGGAAATAACCACGTGCGGTTTCCCTGGATGGGAGCGGTGCTGCAAGGAAAGTTCATTGTGCCTTTACTTGCAGTGCCACGCGACTTTAACCTTACAGCTGGATTCTGATGGCCTGAAGCCAAACTGCCAGGACCTGTAACATAAGCAGGCTCAAGGCAGACTAGGACTTGGATGGGAGATCCCCCCAGGAAAGCCCAGGTGTTGCTGATACGGTAGGTGACGCTCTCCCCTGTGCATCTGCAGCCACCGGGCGGTTGCTCTGTGCCCCAGCGCAGATGAAAGGGGTTGTGTAACATGTACAGTTCCTGCCCCTGGAAGGCATGAGCTCAGCACTTGGGCCCAGATGAAGGTGTTTGCAATGGCTGGAGGCGGAGCTGCCTCCGTTACCAATGCAGCAGTGCAAGAAGCGGCAGGCCAACCGTTCCCGGCCCCGCCCGGGCTGCGCTCCTCCTGGCTGGCTGAGTCAAGAGCTTTCCCTGCTGCCTGCTCTCGCTGTGCCCAACGCGGCCTTGTAACACTGCCACAACGAGCCGGCAGCGTGGGGCCGCCCTTGGGCCTGGCCTCAGCTAGGTGCCAGCCGGTGGCAATGGGTCAGCGGTGGAGGAAAGCAGCAGCGGCCATCTGACAGCACAGCCGCTCCCTGTCTGCTCCTGCAGTGACTCAGAGCCTCCGGCTCCCCTGTGGGGTGCAAGGGCGTTCAGGCAGTTTGTGGCTGCCACCGGAGAGCAAACATGCACAGAGCAGACAGCGGGCCTGCTGCCCCTCCCGTAGGCGCTGATGGGCATGGAGGGAAGAGAACCATGAACGTGACACACCGGTTAGGGAGGAGAGAACAGCGCTGGGTCCAGCCTGGGGAGTGTGGCCGGGAGCCTCGATGCTTTGGTGCAACAGGGAGGGTATTTCAGGTGAAGCCAGGCAGCTGACACAAGGCTGGTTCATAGGCACAGTCTAAGGGTGGCATGTAGTTGTGATCCTGCCCACAGCCCCATGGGCCGTGGTGGGCATCCCTGCATGAGCTGGCCCCAGTACTATCAACTGTCGCTCTGAATTCTTCCCCTGCCCACTCCTCTCCTTCGTACTGGCAGTCGGATGGCTCGGCCTGGCCCCCGTTACACTGGCTTCCCGAAGTAACAGGGCCTGTTCGGCTCAGCCTGATCAGACATCGTAGCGGGGGAATGAGAGAGAGAGATCCGGGCTTGGGAGCAGAGTAGAAGTCTCATGCTGTTCTGTTTCTGTTACTAATGCTGTAACACACCCACAGTGGGATTGCGTGGCTTCTTGCAGACCGAACTGATTCTCCTGCTCTGGGAGCACAGACCTCTTGAGCTAGACTGTCAGCTCTTTAGGCAGGGACTGGCTGTTTGTGCAGCACCTAGCACAATAAAGGCCTGGTCCCTGATGGGCCTCCCAGGTGATTCAGTAGTAGGGTGACCAGATAGCAAATGTAAAAAATCGGGACAGGAGGTGGGGGGTAATAGGTGCCTGCATAAGACAAAGCCCTGAATATTGGGACCGTCCCTAAAAAATCAGGACATCTGGTCATCCTATTCAGTAGTACAAACAGTGAATAATTAAGGAGAAGCCCTGTTAGCAATGTGGGGCCTCGGATACACAGCTGCACCGTTCTGATTCCATCCAGCAGAGGGCAGTGGCACTCAGACACACTGGCCATCATATTGTAAATGCTTTGCACTTACGTAGCACCGGTGAGCACTTCAAGCCTCTTCGCAAACATCGGGTTATGGGGTGACCCTGAACAAAGGCATAAGGGACTGAGCAGAACGAAAGGGGAAGCGCAGAAGGTGGGGCGGAGCGGGGCCAGACACAGACAGCGCAGTGAGCTCTCCTACTGCAAGAATGATCACAGCAGATTTGGGCTCAGTTATTCATCACCTCCATCCATCTGTTGAGCATCCCCAGCCAACAAAAGCCAGCTCAGCTTTGTCTGGTGCGGAGGTCTCCTGGCTGTGTCCTTGAAGGCAGGAAGGGTCCGGCCCGTGTTCTGCACACAGCCGTCCAGGAAAGGGGCTCTGGGGAATTCAAGTGCAGTTCCCATTCTCCTTTGCTGCCTGGTGTTAGAAGGGGGAAGGAGAAAACCCGACAGCAGCAGGAGCGAGGCAGACAACAAAAACCGTGAACCCAGCGCGGAGCCAAGCTTTCCATGTGGAAACGGACGACGGCACGCCAGACACTCTCCATTTTAAAGTGGCCCAACTGGCCTTGGGACAGGAATGACAAACCGGCCGTTTGCCCTCCTGACCCTTCCACGGCCAGCAGGCCCCATGTGCGAGCTGGTTTTAAAGCATTGCTCCTCCTTCGATTGCCCGGAGAGGCCAATTCCCACCTTGTTGGATCGGGTGGCTGGACCCCGCTCAGGATGGGAGTAACACACCCCGGCTATTGTTTCTGGCCGCCAAGGGCAGTGCTGAGTGTCAGTGCATTGCCCCTTTCACAGCCGGGGAGAGTGAATGACACAGACGGAGCCGTGACTGAATGAGATTCACTGGGGTCGTGAGCTCTCTGACGAAGCCAGAAAAGAATCTCTGACGAGCCATCCCTGATGTAATGAGTGGGAAGGACCAGAGCCCAGAGTGCAATTTAGTTTGGCAGCTCTCTATGGACAATCAAAGGTCAGACTGCGGTGTCACTTTGTCTTTTTTTTTGAGTCTGTTCCGTGGCTTTTGTTCAGGGCTGTGTCCTTGAGGACACAGATCCTCTACCCCTGTGGAGGGAGAGCAGCATGGGTGGGCAAGCAGCTCTTTGTTATAGCAGGGCTTAGCATGCAAATCGCTTCGCTTTAACCCAAGCTGACGGGGGTGGGAATGCAGGACAGACTCATGCTGGAAACAGACTGAAGAGCTCTGATCCCAGCTCCGGCGCTGCGCGTCCTGCCCCTTTTGAGCTGCAGATTTTTATTATTTATTATATTTGTAGTGGTGCAGTTCGTAGATGCCCCATTGTGGGAGGTACTGTACAATCACAGAACAAAAAGACAGTCCCTGCCCCAAACAGCTTCCAAGCTAACATAGGAGACAGCTGGTGGATATAGACAGACCAATGGGGGAATACAAGGAAACACGGAGACAATATTCATCCTCATGATAGGCAGTGGCCTCCACACATTGGCAGCCGAACTGGCCTCACGTTTTTTGAGGTATTTAATATGTTAAATAACTGTCAGTCATTTAGCTGGTAGGAGCAGGGAGAGTTCCCTATGTTTGTATATCAGGCCTAGCACAATGTGCCCCCATCTTGGCTGCTGTCCCACCTGTTACTGTAACATACATACCAAATAATCACAGACACTGTGCTCTCTGCTCCTGGATTTCACTAGTGTTACCTGTTGGGATATTTTATGCTCGTAAAAGGAAAGGAGCGAAGAAGTTGGTATTCCACCCCAGCCTACATTTCCAGCTCTAACGCTGCGTGGATCAAAGCAGCAGCACCTGGCATGGCTGTCTAAGCCAGCCAGTGGTTAGTGGGTTGGAGGCTGGGGGAAGATCCTCGACAAGGAGAGAGACCAGCCTTAAAGTTTGTAAATTTGAAACCGAAGTGGCTAGAAAATTGATCATCTCCCATGCTCATCATAGAATCATAGAATATCAGGGTTGGAAGGGACCTCAGGAGGTATCTAGTCCAACCCCCTGCTTAAAGCAGGACCAATTCCCAACTAAATCATCCCAGCCAGGGCTTTGTCAAGCCGGGCCATAAAAACCTCTAAGGAAGGGGATTCCACCACCTCCCTAGGTAACCCATTCCAGTGCTTCACCACCCTCCTAGTGAAATAAGCCCACCAGCCAGGTAGCAAAGGAGCCGGGTGAGTGAGCTGGCAAGAAATCAGGCTGGGTTCGAAAGAGGCCAGGCAAGCAGCATTCTGTTGGAGAATTTTTTCAAAAATCAAACCACCTCTGCACAACCTTTAGATTTTGGACGAACCAGCAAATTCCAACAAAAATGTTTAGTCAAACTTTTTCTGAGAGTAAATAACTCTGAAGGCAGGGCAGTCATCTAAAGTGATCTGGGTCACATGGTAAGCTGGGTCCATTCAAAGAATGCATTTTAATACAGCTAAATGCAACATTATACAACTAGGAACAAGGAGTGCAGGCTGTACCTACAGGTGGCGTCTGTTTCCTGGAAAGCCGTGACTCTGAAAAGGATCTAGGTTTAAGTAACTCTCGTGGAAGGTTTTCTACTATTAAGCAGAACGTTCTGGACGGCTGTTGAGCAATGCGCTTTCTCGGCACTTCGGCACTGATGAGCCACGCTGTGAGGTGCAGCATTGGAAGATTCGGGGGGCAGCACTCGTCCATGGTTCTGTGCCAGGAGGTCTTTGGTCCCTGGCAATGGTAAGGGGTCCTGCGAGGACAGAATGTGGAGGTCTGAATACCATGTCTGTCTTGGCCAGGTAGGAGCAGGGCCGGTGCAACCACTAGACAAACTAGGTGGCCGCCTAGGGCGCCTAGTGGTTGAGGGTGCCTAAAAGCGTGGAGTGGAGGTGAGCTGGGGTGGGGGGCCGTGGGGAGGGCCACCCACAGTAACAGGGGGGGTGCACAGAGGAACCACTCCCCGCCCCAGCTCACCTCCACTCTGCCTCCTCCGCTGAGCCCACAGCCCCCGCTCTAATTCTCCTCCAATCGGCGCTGCAAGCCTGGGCGGGGAGGAGAATTAGAGCGGTGCCGGCGTGCTCAGCGGAGGAGGCGGAGCGGAGGTGAGCTGGGGCGGGCTCCCCGGGTGGGGTTAGCTGCCGTGGAAGGGGGGTAGCTACTGCGGGGGTGGGGGAGCTCCCCGGGTAGTGGTGGGGTGGGCTGGGTTAGCTGCGGCCGGGGGGCTCCTCCGGTGGGAGGGGCGGGGGGCGTGGTTAGCTGCCGCGGGGAGGGTGGGGGGTGGCGCAAGGTGGAAGTTTCGCCTAGGGCGCGAAACTTCCTTGCACTGGCCCTGGGTAGGAGCAATCAGGAGCATTCTGCCACAGTTTTGCTGGAGTTTGCTGGTGATTCTGGGAATCAAGGACACTGGTGGGAAAGCATAAAGGAGGTCCTTGCCCCACGGGAACAGAAAAGCAACCATTATTGATCCAGGGCTGTGATTTGCTCTGGAACAGAAATGTGGACACTTCCTGTTCTTCCAGGTCGCGAGTAGGTCCATGGGCGCAAAAAACCCCTGTGCAAAACACTCAAGCCAAAACATTCACGTTGAGGTACCACCGGTGATCTAAGTTGAAGGATCTGCTCAGATCCGTTAATCCATTTTGAACTCAGGGCAGATAAGATGCTTTCTGAATACACCAGTTCCATAACTTGACTACCTTCTGGCAAAGGCTGTTGGACATGGCAGCACTTTCCTTGTTCACATGAAATGCTGCTGGGGTGTTGTTGGTGAGAACCTGGACTATCAAATCCAGAAGTGCCCCAATTAATTCTATCCTTTGGACAGGCGATAAGACTGACTTCTCTCCATTTAGTTGCAGGCCCAGTACGTTGAAGACACACAATGAACATTGACCTGAACCTGGTGTCTGGAGCAGCCCCAAACTACCCCCATAAGTTGCTAGCACTGCCATGCACATGGTAAACCCCCCCAGGGCTTACGACAGGCAGAATTTTGGTTGCGTCCTACTATGAACCTCAGGACATTCCTGTGGCCAGGTTGGATTGCCATGCAGAAGGAGGCATCCTTTAAGTCGAGGGCAGCAGACCAGTCTCTCAGATCTAGGGAAGGGATAATCATGGCCAGAGAAACCACCTGGAACTTTGTCTGCCTCATGTATCTGTTCAGATTCTTAAGGTCTAGGATGGGTCTGAGACCTCCTGCGGCCTTGCAAGTTAGACAGTATCAGGAATAGAACCTCCTGCCCCGATGGAGAGGAGGCACTTCTTCTGTCTCTCCCAAGGAATGTAAAGTCTACACTCCTTGGCTTAGCACAGACTCATGAGAGGGGTCTCTGAAGAGGTGTGTGGCGAGGGAGTGGGATAAGGAAGAGGGGATAGTAGGGAAGTGGAAGGTATATCCGGGTTCCACTGAGCTTAGCACCCACTTGTCTAAGGAGATGAACTGCTGGGCATATAAGAAATGGGACAATCTATCCCAGGCCTGGTCCACACTAAAAAGGGGGTTCGAATTAGGGTACGCAAATTCAGCTACGGGAATAGCGTAGCTGAATTCGAAGTACCCTAATTCGAACTACTCACCCGTCCAGACGCGGCGGGGTCGAACTCCGCGGCTCCCCCGTCGACTCCACCACCGCCGTTTGCAGTGGTGGAGTACCGGAGTCGACCGCGGCGCTTCGGGAGTTCGAACTATCGCGTCTAGATCAGACGCGATAGTTCGAACTCCGTGAAGTCGAACTCACCGCGTCGACCCGCGCGGTGAATATGGACCTGCCCCCAGAAAGGCAGGGAAAGGCCAGATAGATCCAGGTCAGGTAGCATGCTGTCCTTAACGCAGAAGTCAGATCTGCTGTTTTAAGGCCTGGGGAGGCCTCAGACCAGAGGAAGTGGAATGCATCTGCCTCCTCCTCTGTGATCTTTGCCTCCACTTAGGTTGGTCAGCCTGATAGATGGGGTAATACTGCTGTCTAGGCTGCCATGGGGCACCATATTTTGTCCTCTTTGTTATGAGTGGGGAAAGGCACAAGGACTTCGGAACAGCTCTCAAGTCTGTTAGGATGTGCAAAGCCTCATCTGTTTTGGAGGAGAACCCTCAAAAGAGAGAGGTCCTCAGCTGTGTGTTGCATGACTGTAGGAATTCCCAAGGATTGCAACCCAGGAGGAGCGGTACATCATTACAGCTGTCACCGTGGCCCTGGCTGCAGAGTCCGCTATGTCCAGGGAAACCTGCTGTGCTGCACCAGCAACTGAAAGTGCGTCCCTTGAATCTTCAGGCAACCTGGTGACAAAGCGGGATAGGGCCTCCCCGTTGGAGAAGTCACACAGCAATAACAGGGTGTGATGGTTGGCAATCTGGAAGGGTAGATTTGCCCTGGAATTCTGCCTCCCTCCTGCCCCCCATCAAGCTTTTTAGTGTCTTTGTTGTTGGCGGGTAGTCTAAGCACAGCCCTGACGACTTCTCTCATTCACGGCAGCCACAGCTAATGAGCATGGGTAGGGTGTAAATGGAACCATGTAAACCCCTGGGATTGAACCTGGGATTTCCAGTCCATTTGTCTGGCCAGTGGAGGAGTGCAGGAAGGGGTCTGCCAGATCATTTTGACTGGCTGAATGATCGTCTCATTCTTAGGCAGGGCCACCTTCCCGGCCACAGTGGGATGGAGAATGGCGATGAACTTGTGTGTGGTCTCTTCTCCAGGTTCCACTTGGATGCCCAGAGAGGCTGCCATTTTCCTGAGTAGCTCCTGATATACTTTAAAGTCATCCAATCCTGGAGAAAATGCCTCCAATACCAGGGTCTGATCCAGAGAAGAGGAAAAGGCTTGACGCAGAGGCAAGGGAGATGGCCCCTTGGGTTGGTCTTGCAGTACCGTAGCCTATAGGTATTTGCTAGGTCAGCATCGGCATAAGTTAAGGCAGTAATGCAATGAGCCTACAAGCCTCAAGGCCTGTAAGACAATAGCTTAGCTGAAGTCATCAAGGCATAAAGCCCCAAAACCTTAGCATAAGTAGTTAGCCAGGAGTAACCCTTGATCTTAAGATATCACAAGAAAGAATGCTGTAATGACTAAACTGCTGACAGGTAACCACAAGACGCTCGTTTATACCTGCTTGGGATAATTTAAGTTAGGAAAATCAGCTGGTGTCTGAACACAAGAGTGTCTCGCTAACTAATTGACATATATGCTAATAAGCTTGAAAGAAAGGACTAGTAACCTATGGGAAAAGAGCACACAGACATTAGTAAGGTGAGGAACTACAAATTAGGAAAAGGAGAGAATCCCCTACTGAATATGCATTAGGCATAATGGCATCAGCATAACACATAATAAGAGTTGTGTCCCGGCCCGCGTGCCCTGGGAGATGCCAGGATGACAACCACTGGTGATGGTAACGGGGGGACACCATCAGGTTGTTCTTCGAAGGATGGTGGGACAATACGGATGCTCAGTTCATTCCGTATTATCTCTGCCTGGCTGGATTGGAGTGTTTGTAATAACACTATTACAAATACAGAAGGCTTTTCCTATGTGTGTGTGTTGCAACTGTGCACATCAGGGTTCCCAATTAAACAGGAATTCTAACACTCCTGAGCCTGAACTTGGGACAAGAACCTACCAAGCACCAGAGCATTAACTGGGATTTTTAAAGTAATCAATATAATTAATACGTACCCAATAGATCAGGAAACAGTATGTGTATGGGCTGTAGTGCCGGTGGCTGTTATGAAGCCAGCAAATGGTCAGTCAAATGCACAGGAGTTGGGTGGCTGTTCCATACCAACCAGCCTCTCAGGGCTGTTGGGGAAATGTGCCTCCTGGGGGATTTACTCAGACAAGGGGCTGTAGATCTGGAAGCATTCCACAAGGGGGCACTGGATGGACTCTTCTCCGAGCCCCGGCGACAAGAACAAAGACGAGAGTGAGCGCTAGGCTATCGATACCAGGAAACCTGAGAGTCGACTTTAGAATCCAATGACAACTTGGAGTCCCTTGAGGACCAGGGAGATGTGGTGCCGGGAGGAGTCCTCAGGGACCTCAGTCAAGACCTATGTCTGGATGCGTTACTGGAGGCAGCATGGACGGCTTCCTAGCTGCTGGAAATACTCAGTACGGGGAGGATCCTGAACTGGCCCCATGGAAGGTGCCAGTACTGAGCCGAAGGCAGGAGGTGCCATGGATGAACCGATGCTGACAATCTAGATGACTGCATCAGTGCCAAGTGATGTTCTTCACGCTGAAGCAAAGGTGACGGTGATACCAACGAGCCTAACAAGTGTCTAGCCGTGGCCTAAGCCTCTGGCCTGGTAGGTACCAACATGGGCTGCTGACTGCAGTGGTCAGGGAAGACTGTTCTGCCACGACTGGAGAAGTAGCTGGGCCCAGCAGTCCCTGAGAGGGAACTGGAGTCCACAGCTGAGGTCTCTCTGAGTGAGTTGGCACCAGGGAGGAGTGAGCCGAAGGAGGTGCTCTATCTTTGGTACCTGAAGGACCCTCTGCAGAAGAGACCTGCACCCTAAACTCTGAGGAGCCAGATGAAGCAGACTTCTGTGCTTGTGTTTCTGAGGCGGGTGGCTCTGATTCCATGGGCCTCAAAGAAGATGGTCCTGGAGACAGGGATCTTCTGAGGCCTTTTTCAGCTGATTTAGCCAGTGGAACGCTTTGGGAAGGAGTCTTTGAAGAGCTTCCTTTTAGACGATGCAGGGGGCTTTGACACCGGTGGAATGGCATCCTACATGATGATATATTGGAGGTGCTCCTTGCCCAGCTTCTTCGTCCTAGTCTTGATGCCACAACAGATAGAGCACCTAGCTCTGATGTGGCTTTCTACCAAACATGCAAGGCTGGGGAGGGAGGGTCACAATTTCCTGCAGCCTGCACCAGGTTTGAAGCCCAGGGTTCCTGGCATAGATTCTGCCAGTACTGGTGGGGTCCCGAGAGTTGCTGGAAAAGCCCTAAAAGAAGGGCTAAATCGAAAGAAATAAACTTCAAATTATACAACAAGAAAAGAAAAGAAAGATCCGAAGAGCTTTTTGAGTACCACTAGGTAGTTGGTGTTCCTGGTGAATAGCTACTCGAACACTTCCACCACTAACCACGGACAGTATGAAGGAACAGGAGGAGGGATCAGTCTCTGCCCTTTATACCAGCACAAACTTGGCAGTGGGCAGAGCCACCCCTCCAGGCAGGGGCGGCTCCAGGCCCCAGCACGCCAAGCGCGTGCTTGGGGCGGCAAGCCACGGGGGGCGCTCTGCCGGTCGCCGTGAGGGTGGCAGGCAGGCTGCCTTCGGCGGCTTGCCTGCGGAGGGTCTGCTGGTCCCGCGGCTTCGGTGGACTTCCCGCAGGTGTGCCTGCGGAGGGTCCGCTGGTCCCGCGGCTTCGGACCCTGCTGAAGCCACGGGACCAGCAGACCCTCTGCAGGCAAGCCACCAAGGCAGCCTGCCTGCCTGCCGTGCTTGGGGCGGCAAAATCCCTGGAGCCGCCCCTCCTCCAGGTACCGCTAGGGGAAACTCTCTGGCACCAGTGCACATGTGCACACACCTACAGTGTAATGGACATAAGCAAGCGCTCCAAGAAGAATGGTCCCTTCTGGCCTGCAGCCGAACCGCTCCAAGCTGTTGGCCTGACAAAGCCCCTCAAACTAAGCAGATTTGGGCTTGCTAGGGCAAAGTCCAAGAACAGCTAGGCTCAGTGGGACGATCTGTTGGGTGATCCAGCGGGTTTCTTTCCTCCAGCCCAGTCAGTAGTGAACCAATGTCGCAGCCTATTGTTTTGTGCCCACCGTGCTGGCAGGTGGATCATCTTCAGATGAGCTGTAATGACACCCTAAGCCGTCGTGGCCCTTGAAGAACCTACAACACTTCAGTGGCAGGCACCAAACCTTGTGTCTCAGCCTAGCTCCCAGCTCAGGTGGTCACATTGTCCTGTCAGAATTCCCCGCTGTGGTTTCACTTGGATACAGCGTACATCCCTCCCGGTTCTAAGCCATTGTGCCGCGAGCCAGCTGTCAAGCAGCGCTCCGGCCCAAATGCAGCGCCTGGGATCTTTGGCCATGATTTGCCAAAAAGTGTTCTTGCCATTTTTGGTATCCTACTTGAAACACCGTGAAGGGGCCTGACGTACAGAAAGGGCTGAGAAGCTGCCTTCCGAGAGCCAGGCCCCTTCAATTGTCTCTATTTGGGCACCCAAACATCACTAGATACTGCTGAAAAATCTCACCATCCCGACCTGTTACCACCAGCATCTCAGAGGTGCTGAGAGGTTTTTCACTCACACACAGGAGCCTCCTCTCTATTCATTGTACAGATCACTGCCCACATAAAACGCACTGCTCTTCATTCCACGCCCAGAGCCTACACGGACCGATGACTCAACGGTGCCATTGACTCAAGCCCGTTGAGACTGATGGGATTATCATCATAGGCTGGAGGCAGCTCTTGCATTCAGCTCATCAAAGGATAGAAATCGATGCCAGGTCCCCGAGCATCTTCCACCCCCAATCATTTCACCAAGCTCTGACTGGGCCACTAAGGCATAACTTGGCCCAGACACAAGGCTGAAGGCTGCATGCTCTCTGTGGAGGTGTGCACAGCCCCCCACGCCCAGCAATCCCACAGGGAGATGTTGCAAACGAAGACACCTGCAGTCAGGGAGGGACGAAAGGAAGCATTTAATGGCTGCTACTGGTTGAAGGGAACTCCCTCACTATGAGAACCATCTGTATCTCTCAGCGATGGGCTGTCACTGACGGCACTAAGCAGTTTGTGGCAGAACCTGGCACGAGTACTTTGTCAGCTTCGTTATACAGCAATCACAGAACTTTTCGCCAATAGTTGGATGGCCAGGGTCCGATGCTGACACCTCACCCCGTTCTGGTAGAGAGATGAGCCAGTGTGGCAGCAGGAAACCGTACTGGAGAAAGACTATTATCTTCATTTGCACTTAGTTTTTTAGGAAAGCCAGGAAGACGATTCAGAGGGAATAGATCAATGCAAGCGCCTTCTCCCTTGCAGCTCGTGCTAGTCAGAATAATGACTCATCTCTTCAGGTCTCCACTGACGTGTTTTCCACCCTTGCCACTGAAACGTTTTCCTCTCCTTCAGCAATTAAAAAAAGTTAATTGCCTTCACCAACTTTCAAGTGCCTTGGGATACAGGCTGAGAGACACTAAACAAATCCACTTTGGCTGGCACCAGCGCAAGCTCCATATGCCATATTTATGGTTTGTGTGGGCGAGCTCTGATCTGGGAGTCAGGAGAACTGTGTTGCAATCACTGACCTGGTGGTGTGACCTTGGGCGAGTCATTTCTCTGGGCCTCTATTTCTTCTCCCACCCTTTGCCTGCTTAGATTGCAAACTCTTTGAGGCAAGGGCTAATTTCTTACATACAGTGGGGACTCAACTGGGGCCTCCAGATGCTACCTTGCTGCAAACAGCAATACACCTCACCACTGCTTTGACATTTCATCTATGGTATAAAATTACATATTACAATTTCATTCTAAGTAGACCCCCACACCCCAAGATGCCCATCCTGGGCTCCGGCTGCCCTTGGCATACATTGAAAAAACGAGTTACCAAACATAAGTCAACCTAAGCAGCAGCACTGCTCTTCTTCCCACCCTATGGAGCACCAGCTAATCACCAGTCATGTGACCCACTGCGCTTTCCGAAAGGGGAATCTCACGCTCAGCTGGCCCAACGCCTGCTCAAACTGATCGGCTGTGCAGCATGCCAACAAGGTCAACAGATTGAGGGGGTTTCACTTACCTCCAAGGGTGGAATTCCTAAGGAAGGATCGGGGAAGCAGCCCCAGCAGCCCCCTCCTGTACATCACAAGGAGGCTCCGGCCAGAAGGTCTTGACTCTTTTAACATTGCTGTTCCATTTGTGCAAAATGTGCAGCCCCTGGATGCGTGCATTGCCAGAGACAGGGGGTACATCGCACTGCCAACATTAACCAATGCAATGCCTTCTGGTGTTATTGCAGGCGGGAAGCGCTGTGCAGCATGGAGGGAGTGGAGATTATGTTTGTTTTGGATCCAGCAAGAGCAGCCATGCGTCGCAAAACCCGGTGTCTCAGCTTGTCTGGAGAGAACATCCAGGATAAAAAGGGAACCATGTTTTATAGCAACCAAGCCAGAGCCAAACAATAATGATGATGAAGCTCAGTGCGTATCCCCAGATCTCCAAGTGCCTTGCAAAGGATGGGTTAACAACAGCTTGGAAGCTCTTTGGTCTAGGGGCTGACTTCTTGTTGTGTGTTTTTACGCTGCCTAGCACAATGGGGTCCTGGCCCATGACTGGGGCTCCTAGGAGCTACCATAATAGAAACAAACAATAACTTCTTGCCAGGGCCGCCCGGGGGGGAGGGCAAGTGGGGCAATTTGCCCCAGGCCTCGAAGGGGCCCCGTGAGCCCTGGCCTGGCAGCGGTCCGGGTCTTCGGCAGCATTTCGGCGGCAGGGGGGCCCTTCAGTGCTGCCAAAGACATGGACTGCCACCTGGTGAGTACAAGCGCCACAGCTCCCCTGCTTTGCCCCAGGCCCCCTGAATCCTCTGGGTGGCCCTGCTTCTTTCACAGATGGGGAAACTGAGGCACAGAAAAGGAACGGGATTTCCCAGAGGTCACCCAGCAAAGCAGTGGCCAAGATGGGAATACAAGTGAAATCTTCTGATTCCCAGTGCTGGACCACATTGAAAACGGGTGCAAGTTATCAAGCATCAACTTTTTCTAGCAGGGCCAGCCCACAACACTTTGGCACCTGAAGAGGGGAGCTCAAATGACGCCCCCATGCCCCCTCACTTGGGCCAAAACTTTGAAAGGTCCCAATTCTGCCTTCTTCCTGTTCTACTCCTCTCATGGTACTCCTCTGCTACCTACCCCGATAAAGGAGAACTAACAACCTAAAATGCCTTGTTCAAAAATTTTAAGTAACACTTAACTCTCAAACGCCTGAACAGCAAATGTACCTTTTCTTGTCTGCATAGTAAACACTGGCATTTTTATCTGTTTGAATAATCAAAGTGGTGCTTTCCGAGCCTTCTTGGTTACAAGGATTTGACCTTCTTCCTGAAGGTCCACAGTCTGGGCCAGCTCATGCTCTGTTGAGACGGTTGCAAGGCCGACCAGCCTCTCCTGTGTCATTGTGGAGCGTAGATGTGTCTTTATTAACTTCAGCATCACTGACCACCAAGTTCAATGAATGAGAACTGCATGGGACAAAAAAAGCTTGAGGGTTTAACTCTCAGATCCGTGTCTGCACTCCTCTGTTCTTTCCTCTCATGTCGGCACCATTGTCGTAGCCCTGACCTCTTATGTCAGCTATCGCAATTCCCGTATCTTCCAGCTTTTTAAAAAGCACATTTGTCATACCAGCTTCTGTAGTATCACCAATGTAAATAAATTTTAGAAAATACTCTCGGACAGTCACCATTGCAGGGACATTTTCACTAGGTTCTATTCTTACAAAACTCACCATTAAAGTCATTTGTTCCGTATGGCTGATGTCAGGAGTGCAGTCCAGAATAACAGAGTAATATCTTGCTGACTTCAGAACTACCACAATCTTCTGTTTGACTTTTGTTGCCAGTAACTATATGATCTCATCTTGAATAGTTTTTCCAAGGTAGTGGGTGGTGACTCTTCTTAGATGCTCCTGGAGTACAGCATCAAACTCAGCCATCAGCTCTGCAATTTAAGGAAGTTTCCATCTGAAGTGCCACACAGTGCTAGGTTTTGGGTAGCAAGCATTCTCACGATGGCAATGAGCCTTTTCAGAACATTTTGCCAGTAAAGAGACTCTGATGCAATCTTCTCTTGATGCTGATAATCTATGGTGGCCTTTAACCTTAGTCTCATCTCAAGCTCTTTCCATCGATGGAATGCTCTCTGGTGATTTGCTGCCTCTTCACGGCATGCCAGATTTCTAGCCAGATTTTTCCAGTCCTTTGTTCCTGTAGAACCCAATGTGGCTGGAACATTAGACTGGAAGAGTTTGCAACAAAAACAGTATGCAGCATTGTGGGTTTTTGAGTGCATAAGCCATGGCCTCTCCACTTTGTCACCATTGGGAATTTCACGCCAGTAATATGTTGGATGGAAACTTCTATTTTCATTGTCTTTGGGGAACATGAAGTTTTTCACTTGCTGTGGCCCAGGCAGTACAAGGAAGTCCCTCAGGCTACTGCTCAAGTGGGTCCACAGTCCTCGATCATCTAGATTTAAGGAACTAAACTCAGCAGCAGCTGTTTCTTGTGCCTCCACCACACTCTTCTCTGATCTACACTTTTCTTCAGGAATGTGCATGGTTACATCCATTTGAGATGGAGATATGGATGCTGCAGTAGCTGCCAGATCAGCTGCACTCTGACTAACTGGAAGATCAGGCATCTCCTCACCACTCACATCCTCGCTGGCACTAGAAGGCTCACCGTGAACATTTGTGTCTATGTATCTCAGGAGAGCTCCTTCCTGCTTAGATAGAAAAGCTTCCTTTGCTTTCTTTCTTTTTCTGAATGCTGCCCCAGAGGGGCGTTTTCTTCTTTCACTCATGACTGCTGTTCTGTGCCAGCTATAGTGGCTCTCAACACTCAATTGAAGGGGACAAATAAGCAGGCTGGTGGCAGAGCCTGAGTGAGGGAAGATATCAGCGTCTTAAGGGCCTAACTGGCTCCTACTACTTCAGTTGGCTGCCTGTTCTCCTCAAGTGGGTTCAGGGAAGCAGCAGGAAACAGGAAGCTACCTGAGAAGCTGGTGTGAATCAGTCCAGGCAACTGGGGGTGCTAGATAGGTACATAAGAGACTCCTCCTCCTCTCTCTCCCTGCAGCTCCTGCTGCTTTCTATTATTCCCTCTCACCTTTTCTCCTGCCTGCCTGTTATGTCTCTTGTGCCCTCCTTCCTCCAGCACAGCACTCCACCATCTCTGGGCATCTAGAGCAGAGAGTAGACATATGCACCAGCAGCAGACACAATTTTCTACACTCTGGGTCCTAGTGGCGCCCCCCCATGGTCTGGCACCTGAGGCGTTTGCCTCATTGTAAGGCCAGCCCTGTTTTCTAGGCAGCACTGTAGAGGAACAGTTGCCTAAAATAGCGTTGGAGGGCTCTATACAGTAGTATAACATGGGAGTGGGGCTATTCTTCAAGACGGTGGGAAAAGTATAGGTGCATTTTTATAGCCTAAAATCTATGGGGGAGGGCGGCTGCTACAGAATTGAAATGCTCCTTCAGAAGCAGCCCAAGGCCTTCTGGTTGGAAGATCATCTACAGCAGCAGTAATTAGGCTGATTGAAGGAACAGCTTGTTATTGCCCAAACCTGTAGGCAAAATGCACGGATCAAAGCCAATGGCTAGATAACAATCTTAATTGCAGAATGTTTAGGGGTGGTCCGGGCAAGCCAAGGAGGATTCCTTCCCTTGTGCTGCCCCAGCACTCTGCTATCTGGAACTCTCCCTTCCTCCGAGCCAATGAGTCACTTCACTTCATCATCACACCTTAAAGCTTTCCTGAGTCTACTGCTGGCCAATTCCCGCTTCCCTTCCCCTGCCCTGCTTACCCCACTCGGCCCTCGCTGCAATTACTGGGGAGATCACTGTCTTGGCTGCATTTCCATTTCAGCCTTTTCATTTCACTGCATCGGAGCCCTCGGCCGACCTTCTCGGGAGAACAGCGCAGAGACACCAGTCTTTGCCCTTTCGCCCTGGCCAACGGGTGCTGGATAAAAAATCATTTCCCTGTTTAATTCACAAGATCAGGTTTGAGACATGAACAACAGTCACCTGGAATCAGTGATGGCATTAGCCTCACAAGGACTTGGCTGTGCAATGGCAGGAATTGGATTGAAACAGCAACCCATAGAATCCCTGTCAGGAATGGGGGCCTGCAGCTGGGCCCGGGAGCCACTAGCCAACTGTGGTTGAAACCCCTAATCAGCCAGATGGTCTGACTGGCTGATCGGCATTGCCTGGACTGCTCTTAAGCCCAGCAGTAGCATAATGCCGGCAGACCCCGGGTTGTCGGCAGGTGGGATCAAACCTGGGACTTCTGGAGCTTAGTGCATGAGCCTCTATTGCATGAGCGAAAAGCCAACTGCCTGTTAGCTAAGGCTATAAAGCCGATGCATTAATCTCTCTTTAAGTGGTCTCAGTGCCACTAGATGGGACAGAACACCACACCCAGAGGGTGTGTGGGTTACATTAGCACTTGGTCGGCAGCTGCTCAGTGCAGACCCTGGCAGCTGCGATCACTCCTGTGCCTGCCTTGCTCCCGCTCTGCTCTGGACTGCTCCAGCCCTGGGACCCTGCTGAGTTGCTGACTCCAGCTCTGAACCCTGGTTCCTAACTGACCATTGCTGCTCCGCTCACTAGGCCCTGGTCCATGACAGGTTGAGCAGCCCACACAAAAAAGGAGGAGGTATAGAAGGGGCGTCGGCACAGGTCAGTTACTGAAAGGATCCCCCGAAGCCGAGTGTCTCTGTCAGAGATAGTGTGCACCACCTCACAAGGCATATTTTGTACAAAGAGTATTACCATCGCATGTAGGGTGCGACTAGAGGGCTGCTTTGGGTCACACATGCTCAGCAGGGCATCTCCAAGGGTGGAGGGCCAATTCCACTCCCAAATTTTAAAAAAAGCAGGGGCCAACCTGTTCCACCAGTTCAGCCAGCCCCAGAGAGAGACAGCCGTATCGGAAGGGCGCTGAAGATCTCTGCCCTGAGGGCTGATGTTCGCAGGCCTGCTTTGGCTACCTGCAGCAAGCAGATAACTGCCAGGAGAAGGATCCCAGCCTATGCAAAGAACAGGGTGCTTGCTGCTTGGTCAGCTCAGGAGGGCGTGAGGACATAAATGCCAAATGAGCAGCGCATGCTTTCAATGCGTAGGATTAGTGGCCCGTGTACCTTTCAGTACTGAAGAAATCTGTATGTTAGATTCTGTGTTTTTTCTTTGACCGGTATGTGCTGTATTGCTGTAATGATAAGAGCATGTTTCGATTTATGAGGCGTCTTAGTTAACCCACAGATTGTCCTCTTATCAACAGAAGAATGTTTTTGTTTAGTCTGAGCAGCTTTACTACACTGTGGTGTCTTTCCTCCAAATCGGAGCAACTCAGGGTACTGGCATCCGCACCTGTCCCAATTTGCAGATTTGTGGTGTTCTCCACAGGTGGGAGTTCCGCTGTCGGAACAGACTGAACCTGCTCACTGTCCCTGCAATACAATGGAATTATTACGGGTACGGGTGTAATCAAAGTTTGGTGGGTTACACTCAGGCCAGGCCCTTGTCTCCGGCTCTTTAACGGAGCCCTGACTCTGCTCTCCCAGGAGCCCCTCTCTGCCTGAACACAGGTTGCTCTTACAGGCCCTGCTCACTAGGTGACATCTACCCTGTCTTTCCATCCAGACTCCAAGGAAGACTGGAGAACTGAGTGGGATTATGACATCACAGGTATCAAGGAGACTGAACAGCTGTAACATAAGAACGGCCACACTGGGTCAGACCAAAGGTCCATCTAGTATCCGGTCTTCCGACAGTGGCCAATGCCAGGTGCCCCAGAGGGAATGAACAGAACAGGGAATCATCAAGCGATCCATCCCCTGTTGTCCATTCCCAGTTTCTGGAAAACAGAACCTAAGGACACTCAGAGCATGGTGTGGCAACCCTGCCCAGCTTGGCTAATAGCCATCGATGGACCTATCTTTCATGAAATTAGCTAGTTCTTTTTTGAACCCTCTTATAGTCTTGGCCTTCCCAACATCCTCTGGCAAAGAGTTCCCTGGCTTGACTGTGCATTGTGTGAGGAAATATTGCCTTTTGTTTCTTTTCGACCTGCTGCCTATTCATTTCATGAGGTGACCCCTACTTCTTCTGTTCTGAGAAGGAGTAAATAACACTTCCTTATTTACTTTTTCCACACCAATCATGATTTTATAGACCTCTATCCTATCCCCTGTAGTTGTCTTTTCTACCATGAAAAGTCCCAGTCTT
Organism: Mauremys mutica; assembly: GCF_020497125.1. Classification (NCBI taxonomy): domain Eukaryota; kingdom Metazoa; phylum Chordata; order Testudines; family Geoemydidae; genus Mauremys; species Mauremys mutica. The sequence goes on along the minus strand of NC_059073.1, from coordinate 11,956,935 downwards.
ATTAATCTCTCCTCCTATGCAAGCTGTTCCATACCCCTAATCATTTTTGTTGCCCTTTTCTGAACCTTTTCCAATTCCAAGAGATCTTTTTTGAGATGGGGAGACCACATCTGCATGCACTATTCCTACCCTTTGTTTCCTATGGTTCAGCCAGTTACTGATCCACGAGAGGACCCTTCCTCTTATCCCATGACAGCTTACTTTGCTTAAGAGTCTTTGCTGAGGGACCCTGTCAAAGGCTGTCTGAAAATCCCAGTATGTCAGTGCACTGCAAGGTCGTCAATGGCTTTTAAGCTTTCCCATGGGGACATCGGAGACATGGTCCAGTGAACTTGTGTTCAGGCCTAACAAGAACTCAGATGCAACCTGCTGTGAGAAACTCGTTTTAACAAGGATGCCCCTGTGCCAGCAGAGGCCACAGGGCAAAATGTGTAACTTCAATAACAATGGTATTGGAAGAGCCCAAAATAACCACTACAGGAATGTACTGACTATGACCCCTTACTTCAAATGCACTGTGGCCTAGTGGATAGAGCACTAGATAGAACTCAGAAGACTGAAGTGCTAGTCCTGACTCTGCTACTGTCTTGCTGGGTGACCTTGGGCAAGTCACTGCTCTTCTCTGTGCCTCAGTTTCCCATCTCAAAAAGGGGGCTAATGCTACAGACCTCCTTTGCAAAGTGCTTTGAGATCTACTGATTGAAGATGTTAGATAAGAGGTAGGGCTCTTTATTATCTTATGATATCAGGTTCTTTTCTTAAAGCACCCACTGCTGGAGTCAAGTGATTTATTTGAGAATCTCTGCTCTTTATTTTATTTAATTTGTTAGCCAATTTTAATCCCTCGTGGTTGCAAAGAGAAGCTGGAGAACGTGAATTGAGTGCACCCTAGCAGCTCAGACACCAGAAGGCAAATGAAGAGTTCCCCAGATGAATGTTTTTTGAAGATCTCATTATTTGGAAGCCAATCTCATGATTTTGGTGGGGCCCAGCTCAAGGTTTTGGAATGCTTAGGCTGGCGATACCGTGAATGTTTCTGTGCACTCGTAGCACTAGATAATCACTTCAGGGCTGCTTCTCACTTCAGGCTGGGAGATTCTGCCTCAGTCACAGGGGTTTTAGGAGTTCCCACAAGTAGGGAAGAAATGTCTCTTGCCTAGGGGCTTGAGAGTCATAGAGCTCGGAAAAGACCCAGGGTTTTCCTGGGAAACCTGATGCCCTCTCTCCTGCCTTATTCTGAGCTCAGCAGCTCAGCCCCCTTGGGCGATTGCTCCATCCTATCTCCTGATCTATGTACAGCATTGACACCTCACAATGAGGGAGATTACAGGAGAACAGCCTCATTGTGACCTAGAGACGACATCAGCGCCTGCCTGATGCCAGAGCAGCAACCTGCCCTCAGGTGTAGCCTGGGTACTTGGTGCTGCTTTGAGCGTATCTGTGATTCTTAGTGTCTGAGTCCGGCGAAATGAGATCACTCCTCCTCTGTCTCAACTCTGCCTCCTGCCTAAGGATCCTGCTGCTCTTTCTTGTGTATTATGCTGTGATCAGGCTCGCCAGATCTGAGGTAAGTGAGACTCCTAGAGAGATGGAAAGGCTGGATTGATGCCAGCCGAATGCAGGAACCAAACATAAGTAGTTTTCAATCAGCAGGCTCGGATCATCTCCACCCAAGAGTCCTCAAAGAGCTGGCTCAGGAGGTTATTGGCCCACGGACATTAATTTTTTAACCAATGTAGGATTCCTGAGGGAATTCCAGAAGGCTGGAAGTGTGCTAACGTTTTGTCAATATTCAAAAAGATTCAGGAGGTTGACCCAGCTTCTTATAGGCCACTTAGCCTGAAATAATGGACAAACTGATATGAGATTCAATCAATAAAGAATTAAAGGATGGGAATATATTCAAAGCAGGTTAACAATATTTTATGGAAAATGGGCCATGTCAAACATAGATGTGACAAACTTAGACTTTTGGAAGGTGTTGTTTTTCACAGATTCCAAGGCAAGATGGGCCCATTGTGATCTTCTAGTCTGACCCTCCTGTCTAGCACAGGCCAAAGAACTTCCCCACAATCATGCCTAGTGCATACCTTGAATTAAAATGTCCAATCTTGATTTAAAAAATTGCCAGTGATGGAGAATCAATCCACCATGACCTTGGTAAATTGTTCCACTGGTTAATTCCTCTCACTGTTAAAAATGGACGCCTTCTGTCCAGTCTGAATGTGTCTAGTTTCAACTTCCAGCCATTGGACCATGTGAGACCTTTCTCTGCTAGATTGAAGAGCCCATTTGTAATTATTTCTTCCCCATGTAGGTGTTTATAGACTTTTCTTCAAACCACCCTTAACCTCTTTAAGCGACATTGACTGAGCTCCTAAAGTCTATCACTATAAGGCATGTTTTCTAATCCTTTCATCATTCTTATGGCTCTTCTCTGAACCCTCTGCAATTTATCAACATCCTTCCTGAATGTTAGACACCAGAACTGGACACAGGATTGCAGCAGTGGTTGCACCAGTGCCAAATACAGAGGTAAAATAACCTCTCTCCTCCAATTTGAGATTCCCCTGTTTATGCATCCAAGTACCGCAGGACATTTGGATTAAAAATTAGCACTCTACAATATCAATGGAGCACAGGTTAAACGGATTGAGAACAGGCTAATGGCTAACTGACAGATCTCAAAAAGTAATTGTCAAGGGGCTCATCGAATGTGGGTGTTTCTAATGGGGCTCTGCAGGGATCAGTACTAGGTCTGATGCTATTCAATATTTTTTCAATGACTTGGAAGTAAATACAAAATTGCTGCTGATAAAAATGTGCTGATGACACAAAGATTGGCAGAATGGCAAATAACGATGAGGACAGGGCAGTCATGCAGAGAGTTCTGGAGCGTTTGTTTGGCAAATGGGGCCCATTCAAACAAAATGCATTTTCACACAGCCCAACACAGAGTTATACATCTGGGAACAAGGAGGGCTTATTCAGCTTTGGATTTACCGATCTTTAGTTTTGTATCATCTGCAAATCTGGCCACTTCACTGTTTCCCCGCTTTTCTAGATCATTTATGAAGATGTTGAACAACTCTGGTTCCAGTACAGATCCTTGGGGGACCTTGCTATTTATCTCTCTTCATAAACTCACCATTTATTCCTACCTTTAGATTCCTATCTTTAAACCAGTTACTGGTCCATGTGAAGACCTTCCCTCTTATCCCATGACAACTTACTTTGCTTAAGAACCTTTGATGAGGGATCTTGTTAAAGGCTTTCTGAAAGTTCAGGTACACTCTATCCACCGGATCGCCCTTGTCCACATGCTTCTTCACCCCTGTGACATTACGCCCCATATTCTTCATAGAAATATTGTTCGATGAATATGGCATAACTACGGTATGTTTTATGCAAGATGGGTCATGTGAGATATCCTTGGAAAGGTTCTGATTTACTGAATGGGATTATCCTATTTGGATGGATGTATCATTTCTGTATCTGAAGTTAGAAATATGGGCTCTGTATCAATTACAAAAGTGCTTGCACCAGGGGAATGCCCCCAAACAGTAGGCAATCAGCCAGGATGGGCCATTAGGAAGGACAATAGGACTATGAAGATACTAATCTGCCTCCTTCCTGAGAAGTTTCCTGGGATGCTGCCTTCACACTGCAGGGTCATGTGATCATGTCAGCGCATAGAATCCATAGAATATCAGGGTTGGAAGGGACCTCAGGAGGTATCTAGTCCAAGCCCCTGCTCAGAGCAGGACTAATTCCCAACTAAATCATCCCAGCCAGGGCTTTGTCAAGCCTGACCTTAAAAACCTCTAAGGAAGGAGATTCCACCACCTCCCTAGGTAACCCATTCCAGTGCTTCACCACCCTCTTAGTGAAAAAGTTGTTGTGTATTTGGTTGTCATGGTTTTTGTTCCTATGGCAACTGAGTTAGATTATTAGGGGATAGCCCAGCCAGCTTTGGCCGGTTGAGTGAGCTCTGTGTCTGTAAATAAAATGGTAGTTTTGTTAGCTGTCTGGCCTCAAGTGATTTCTTCCTAAACTGGCTGCCCCCAAGGATAGAACAAAAGTGTTTCCTAATATCCAACCTAAACCTTCCCCACTGCAACTTGAGACCATTACTCCTTGTTCTGTCATCTGCTACCACTCAGAACAGTCTAGATGCATCCTCTTTGGAACCCCCTTTCAGGTAGTTGAAAGCAGCTATCAGATCCCCCCTCATTCTTCTCTTCTGCAGACTAAACAATCCCAGTTCCCTCAGATGGACATCATTTTGGACTGGTGGTATTTTTCCACTAGGAGGGAGTGGGGGGGTCAAACTGGGAGACAAAAGATTCCTGTCATAGCCAAATCCTATTGAAGGCTTGGAAGTAAGTTAATCTAGGTTCTTCTCCACCACCTCTCTTCCCCAAAAGGAAGCCTGCTGAAAACATCTGGAGAACTAAAGGAACTAAACTGTGGGGGAGGAGGGAAGGGGCTGAGCCCAGGCGAGAAAGCTCTAGCCTGTGAAAGGAATACCTGGCTAGTTAAGCTGCAAGCAGTGCAGTTTACCTTCAAGAAACTTTGCAGCTCTCAGGCAAGTGGACTGAACTCATGCCAAACTGTTGTTGTTGTTTTTTGGTGTAAAACAGCTGCCATTTAAGGATGATCTACGGGTTATATCAGCACTTGTTTGGGAGGATTTGCATAAGCCATTCATGGCGTCATCACTCAGGAGTAGCATGGCCATGCCAAATGCCTGCAGATAAAACCCCAGTATCATGCATTAATAATAGGAGAGATACCAATCTCCTAGAACTGGAAGAGACCTTGAAAGGTCATCGAGTCCAGCCCCCTGCCTTCACTAGCAGGACCAATTTTTGCCCCAGATCCCTAAGTGGTCCCCTCAAGCATTGAACTCACAACCCTGGGTTTAGCAGGCCAATGCTCAAACCACTGAGCTATCCCTCCCTCCCTAAATATGTATCTAGGAAACACTATTGTCCAGATGTTGGATTTCTCCCCCCTGGTCTGAATTCCGTGCATGGTATCTGGGGTTAGTTGCATACTCTGCAATCCTAAAACCTGCAGAGTTTGATCATCTCTGCAGGAGAGAGAACTTTGCAGGCTCTCTCCTTCAATGCTTATAAACTCTGCAGGCTCCTGGTACCAGCAATCCCTGTTTCTCCAACCCCTGGAGTGTTCCAGTGACCCCTGTTATGGGTTGTGCTTTGTGCCCTATATTGGCTGCATCATAGGAAAGCACAATGCCTACCCATGATGCCTCAGAGTGCAATACTCTGCCAGAAGGAAAAATTTCCCTCTGGCCCCACATGGCAATCACCTCTGGCTCATTGTTCTCCCAGGTTTATTGAGGAGTTCTCTTCTAACCCTGCTGCTTTCTCTGTGTGTGGCAGGCTTCTCCGAGGAAGAGGAGGCCCAGAAAGACAAGAAAGGTAAGCAGCCCCTCACCCCACAGCTGCGGTGGCAGACTCAGGCCCCATGCAAAGCAAAGAAATAGGGTCTATTCCCCCACCTGCCTCCCCTCTTCCTGCGAAGGCACAGTCGTGCCCAGAGCCGTGCAGAGGCACTGGCTGGGGCTCCTTTCACAGGCTGCCTCTGAAATCTGGGGCAATAGGCTGCTAGGAAGCAGAGGGTGCCCAAGCAGCTCAATGTCTCCTTTATGTCTCACTTCTGGCAGCTTTTGGACGCTGTGCGCAAGAGGTGGAGGAGGCTGGTGCATCCCCAGAGACGTGGTAAGCAATGCCCCCCTCCATGAATCTGCAGTGGGTCAGTCCCCTCCTTTAGCGTCATGCAATTCATCCCCACCCAGGAGCAGTAGCCCGAGTAATCCCTCCCCTGCCCCGACCTATGTACCACGCAGGCAACTGTTCTCCTTTAGACTCCTGCAATTCATTCCCACCCTGCAGAAGTTGCCATCTCTAATCCACCCCCACGCCTTGTACAGTGGGTCATTCCCTTCTTCCAGCATCATACGGCTCCTTTAACCCGGGGCAGTGGCGGGTGAGGGGTAGATTGTGTCAACTGGACTGGACCATCCTCCCCTCCCAAGAGGGGAAGAAAATGTTTTCTGGGAGCAGCCCCGTGCACCCCGGGGTGGTGAGGTCAGGAGGAAGGCTGGTCTTTCTGGTATGGTGAGTAGAGGATCCAGCAGCACTTGGGTAATGGCCCCTCCTCCAGTCCCCCAGCATAGGTTCCAAGTAGGATTTGAACCCTGGACCTTCAGCTCTGCAGCATAAAGCACCCCTTAGAGCTAAAGAAGTAGCTGCATAGCTGGTAGCTAGAGTAGGCTGTTATCCTATCTGTTGATAAGCTTCTGTGGACGGGACATGACACACATGCAGCCAGCAGGATAGACGCTCACCTCCTCAGCACTAGACAGGGATCACCTAACAATCCAGCTAACCCCAAACCAGAACATCCAAGGCCCGGGTATTGCAGGGGAGGAGGCTGCCTCAGTGGAGAAGGGGACAGGGAGCCTTTCGGTGCCGCCCCTCTGGGTAAAAGAGGGCCTGAGGGCAGGGCCTGCACTCAGCTATCTGCTCTCTCTGTTCCACAGCTGCCCTGTGCCCCTGGAGGAGCTCACCTTGGCTCACAGCCTCAGGCTCGTTGAGAGGAGGGTACAGGACGTGGCCAGACAGCTGGATGCACTTCTGATACCGTAAGGCAACTGAGCAGGGTGCACTAGACTGGGGGCTGAGTGGGAGGGGATAATGAATGTAGAGAGGAGGGAGCAGGGAAAAGCAGACACGCTAGGATCCTAAAATAACAGGTGAGATACCAGTGAAAGTGAGGTGAGGGACTTTCAGGACCATAGCACAGACCTCCACCACTGGAGAAACTCCATTAACTGGGAGCAATAGTAGGTTGTTAGCCTCTAGTGTATCAGCCATTAGAAGAGGACAGTTTTCCAGTGGGTTAGAATGTAAGAACATAAGAACAGCCAGACTGGGTCAGACCAAAGGTTCATCTAGCCCAGTATCCTGTCTTCCAAAACTGGCCAATGCCAGTGCAGCAGAGGGAATGACCAGAAGAGGGAATCATCAAATGATCCATCCCCTGTCGCCCATTCCCAGCTTCAGACAAACAGAGACTAGGGACACCATCCCTGCCCAGCCTAGCTAATAGTCATTGACGAATTTATCTAGTTCTTTTTATAGTTTATAGTCTTAGCCTTCACAACCTCCTCTGGCGAGGGTTACACACACATGCTCACATCTTCCTCACCCAAAGCAATTGTTGTTAGCTAATCTTTCTGTTAAAATAGCACTGGGTCCCCAATCATGCTCAAGGCCCCATTGTGCTAGGTGCTGCACATGTGCGTGTGACGAAGGGGTTATCGTTCTAGATAAAATGAGTGCCGGCTCCCCCTCTCAGTCCTTCGTTACCCAGCTGATGTCCTTGTGTCAGGCTGTGGTGTGCAAGGCATGCCTAGGCACTGCCCCATTGCACTACTGTTGGAAGGCTGTGCCCAAGCCCTGCCTTTGCTCAGCAGGGCCATGTCCCATCTGTCCCTGTCTGCTCTCTCCCACGGGCCGAGTGTGGCGACAGCCGCGATGAGCCAGTTCTCCTATTCCGCTATGGAATCCACCACCTCTGCCCTCTGGAGTCCCAGCTCCTTTTCTCTGAGAGAAGCCGCCATCATTCAGTCAGAGCCCTTCTGCCACACAAGGGAGATCATGCCTTTTGCGAGCTGGGAAGGATCCACTCATCCCATCCAAGCCCAGCCTCTCCCCAGGCCTCCTGCCCACAGCAGACGAGACAGGGGAGAGCAGACAACGGGTCTGGACCAGACTTCAGTCCATGGCTCAGACTTCAAGATTCCAAGGCCGGAATGCTGCTGTATCACACAGGCCAGAAAACTTCCCCAAAATAATTTCTAGAGCAGCTCTTTTAGACAAACATCCAGTCTTGATTTAAAAGTGGTCAGTGATGGAGAATCCACTACAATCATTGGTAAATTGTTCCAATGATTAATTACTCTCACCAATATCAATGTATGCCTTATTTCACACGGGCTCTGTTCAAGATGGTTTCTCTTAGCCACAGTCTCCCAGCAAAGTGGTGACTGGCTCTCCCCTTGCTCAGGCTCTCTTCCAGGGGCCCAAAGGTGCTGGTGGTTTTGTTTTCTTAGGTGAAAGAATGTGGGGTTGTCTGCCCCTTTCTTTTCTAGTCCATTGAGTTTTGGAAGCTGATTCTTCTAAAGCAGTGGTTGTCAACCAGGGGCACGGGGTACACAGTCTTCTAGGGAGCACATCAATTCCGGTCAATATTTGCCTAGTTTTACAGCAGGCTACATAACAAGCACTAGCGAAATAAGTACAGGTTAACATTTCATACAGGCAAAAGGAGAAAGTCAGCAATTTGTCAGAGTGTGCTGTGACACATCTGTATTTTAGATCTGATTTTGTAAACTAGTAGTTTCTGAGTGAGGTGAAACTTGGGGGGACACAAGACAAATCAGACTCCTGAAAGGGGCACAGTAGACTGAAAAGGTTGAGAGCCACTGTTCTAAAGGATCCCCTCAAAGCCAAGTTTATCCAAGCTGTGAGGAAGGTGACCTGAAGTCTGGTGGTGAAGGCTCCGTGTGTAACCCACACACCTCCTGGGTGTGGTGTCCTGTCCCTTCTAGTGGCACCAAGACCACTTCATGAGAAAGAGCTAAAATGAGTCTGCGCTGCAGCCTTTTAACTCATGCGGTAGAGACTCATGCAGTAAGTTCCAGAGGCCCTAGGTTCAATCCCGCTCACCACCAACAGGGGTCTGTCAATGTTACAAGTGGGGGTGTAAACGGGGTGGTACTCGCCCCTGCCGCGCCTCCTGCTGGTTGGGCTCAGATTGTCCCGCAGTTCTGCTCTGGAGCGCCCCCGGCAGGCCGGTGACCCGCCTGTTCGCAGGCCCCCGGCGTCCCTCCCTGGACCCGGTGCCCGCTATCTATAATTGGGTCTCCCCCTCCCAGGGGAACCCCGCGCTACTATCCCCGCCTTGCCTCAGTAGTGGCTACTGACAGTCATGGTCTAGCCCCACACCCTGGGGCAGACTGCAGTATCAGCCCACTCATCACAGGCAAAGGGGGTTTGGACCTGCTGCTTCGTCCTACCCCTGGGCTGCCCTCTGCAACCCACAGTACCTATAGCCCTTCGCTAGGCCGCAGCCTGGGGCTGTCCTGGCTAGAGCTTCCCTGGCTCCTCAGCCTATCCCCCAGCTCTGCTTCCCTCAGGTATCTAGCCTCCAGCTAAGCAGCCAGGCCCATCCCTCTCTGCAGGCAGAGAGAGACTCTGTCTGGGCTCTAGCTTCCCTGTCTCTTATAAGCCCCAGGGCTTCAGTTTGGGGCGTGGCCTCCAGCTGTAGCCACTTTCCCCATCAGCCCAGCCTCCAGCCGCAGCTCTCAAGCCCTGCCAGGCTGCTTTTCCAAGCCCTCAGGGCCGGAGCAGGGTCCGCCCTGCTACACACCCTCCCCCTCAAGAACCCCTCCACCGGGGGGGGGGGCAGGGTGCTCTACCGGCCCAGGCTTCTTCGTAGCTGGACCCGCAGGGAGTCTCTTTCTCTCCGCAGGCCCTCGATTTCCCGGAGAAGCCTGTCTACTTCCCCCAGGTTCTGGGACCGGACGGTAGACCTCCCCAGTTCTCTGCGGGCCTCCCCCCGCGTTTGGGTCCCCATGTCGGCCCCCCTGGCCGTTGTCTGCGTCCCCCGCTCAATGTGAGGCCCTCCCGGCACGTCCCCCCTTTTTCCCCGGGGCCCTTGCCCCTTGATAGGGGGCGGAGTATGGGAGAGGAAGCATGCTCGCTGCCCCTCCCCTGCCTCAGCCCCTGTTTTGTGGGCTTTGGCCCGGGGTCTGGGAGCCTTATGAGGGCACAGTCTCTTTATGTGTCCCCGCTCCCCACACGCCCAACAAGTTCGGAGGCCCCCTGTTAACGTCACAGGGGGCACTCGAGTCTGGTAGGGACACTCCCTCCTGAAATGCCCCCGTCGCCCACAGGCGAAACAGTCTTTAGGCCCCGGCACTGGCCTCCAGCCCAAGGTGCCTGGCCCCCGTTGAGGTCCATGTGCCCTGGGCCGTTCCGTCCGCCTTTTGGGCGCAGTCAGCCCCTGAGTGCCTGGTCCCGGACTCGGGGCCTGGGCGGCCGGTCCTATAGGGGCCTCGGCCTCTAGAAAGTCCTCCATAAGGCTAATAGCCACGTTTAGCGTTTTCGGGCGGTGCCGCAATACCCACGCCCTCCCAGGAGTTGGGAGGATATGTACGAACTGCTCGAGGACGAGCTGCTCCGTGATGTCCGCGGAGGATCTACGCTCCGGCTGTAGCCATCGGGTCGCTGCATCCCTTAACTCCTGGGCCACAGCCCGGGGCCGGACGCCCGGAGGGTAAACCTTTCCCCGAAACCGCCGTCGAAAGGCCTCCGGGGTGACCTCGAAGGCATCTAAGATGGCCGCCTTCAATCGGGCGTAAACCCGGGCCTCATCATCGGGGAGGCCCCGATAGGCCCTCTGAGCGGCCCCCGTCAGATAGGGGGCGAGAAGGATCGCCCACTGGTCCGGTGCCCACCCGGCTACTGCCGCCACCCTTTCGAAGGTTACGAGGTACGCCTCGGGGTCATCCTCGGGCCCCATCTTGGCCAGACGCACAGGTGGCGCAGGGGGTGTAGATGAAGCAGCCCCCCTGGTGCGACGCCACCGGGGCTCGGCCACAGGGTGGCGAGCTGCTGGAGACATTGGGTCTGCTGCTCCCGATGCTGGACCGCCAAGAACTGAAGTAGCTGCTGCTGGTGGGCCCCCAGCTGCTCCACGAGCTGCTGCTGCTGCTGCTGCTGGCTTTCGGCCAGGAGTTTAATAAGAGTCTCTGTCTCCATTCTTTATCTAAGGCCGTCGTCCTCTGGGCAACTGTCCCACAGTTCCTGCCCAGGCCTCTTGTATCAGGGGCGGTTTAAGTCCCTGGTCAGGTGCCACTGTAAACGGGGTGGTACTCGCCCCTGCCGCGCCTCCTGCTGGTTGGGCTCAGATTGTCCCGCAGTTCTGCTCTGGAGCGCCCCCGGCAGGCCGGTGACCCGCCTGTTTGCAGGCCCCCAGCGTCCCTCCCTGGACCCGGTGCCCGCTATCTATAATTGGGTCTCCCCCTCCCAGGGGAACCCCGCGCTACTATCCCCGCCTTGCCTCAGTAGTGGCTACTGACAGTCATGGTCTAGCCCCACACCCTGGGGCAGACTGCAGTATCAGCCCACTCATCACAGGCAAAGGGGGTTTGGACCTGCTGCTTCGTCCTACCCCTGGGCTGCCCTCTGCAACCCACAGTACCTATAGCCCTTCGCTAGGCCGCAGCCTGGGGCTGTCCTGGCTAGAGCTTCCCTGGCTCCTCAGCCTATCCCCCAGCTCTGCTTCCCTCAGGTATCTAGCCTCCAGCTAAGCAGCCAGGCCCATCCCTCTCTGCAGGCAGAGAGAGACTCTGTCTGGGCTCTAGCTTCCCTGTCTCTTATAAGCCCCAGGGCTTCAGTTTGGGGCGTGGCCTCCAGCTGTAGCCACTTTCCCCATCAGCCCAGCCTCCAGCCGCAGCTCTCAAGCCCTGCCAGGCTGCTTTTCCAAGCCCTCAGGGCCGGAGCAGGGTCCGCCCTGCTACAGGGGGCTCATCTGGAATTTCAACCGGGAAGTCTCTGAGCTCGGGATGTGCTTCCTCAGCGAGGGGAAGTATGTAACCCACACACCTCCTGGGACTGTGTCAAAGGGCTTACTAAAAATCCAGCTAGATCAACATGTGCCCTGCAATGGGTCTCCAGGTGTACTTTCTCCACTCCACAGTTCTGGAGGCATGTCTGTACTCCTTCCTTCTCATTCACCTTCCTTGGAGGGTGAGGGGGGGGGGGAAGACTGCCCGTATGGACATCCCTTAGTTTCTTCTTATTGGGCCTTACAGCAAATTTCAGGAAGATTCCAACATGCAGACAATAACTTACCAGTTCTTTGCTGTCTGCCACCAAGACAAAGGACATAGAAAGCCAGGCTCGATCACCATAAAGGAGGGGTTGGTGGTAAGAAATGAGAGATGGAGGTGGGGTGGAGTGGGGCCTTCTAGGACAGGCCAAAAAGCACTGAACTGGGAGACCTGGATTCAATTCCTGCTTCTGCTACTGACCTGCAGTGTGATCTGGGCAAGGTCACTTCTCCTCTCTGGGCCTCTTTGTCCCTCCTCCCTTGTCTATTTGGGGTAGGGAACTAATTTTTAATAAGTGTCTCTCCAGCGCCTAGTAGGATGGAACCCTGATCTCTGAGTGAATCTCAGAGCCTGAGTCAACAGACTTGGGTTCCTGGGCTATGTAGACCTATGTTCCCCCTTAGCTGTGCGGCCACACAGATGCGCAGCAGCCTATTAAGCGCCGCATCGGTGCTCAGGGCTGCGGCGGGGAGAGGTGCCCCTCCCATGGTCCCAACCCAGCCCTGGCTCAGACCTGCCACGGCTGGGGAGGTCTCTCTCCTGTGGCCCCAACTCCGGAGCTGCCGTGGTAGGGAGAGGCGTCTCTCCCCACCCAGGCCAGGTGCTGCTGTGGGGAGAGCGAGTTGAGGAGTCCTCCTCTCTCCACACCATAGCCCTGAGGAAGCCTGCACCCCAATCCTTCATCCCTGGCTCCAGCCCAGAGCCCACCCCCCACCCCAATCCTGTACCCCAGTCCTGAGCCCCTCATCCCCAGCCCCAGCCCAGAGCCTGCACCCCCACGCCCCTGCACCCTAACCCTGTCCCAGCCCTGAACCTCCTTCCACACTCCAAACCCTTCGGCCCCACCCCCACCACATGCATTTTGTTGTGCGCACTAATACGGAGGTGATGTGTCACATATCACCTCCATATTGGTGCACATAACAAAATTCATTCTGCACATGCATGCGAAAAATTAGAGGGAACACTGATTTAGACTTCAGGCTCTGAAGCTCACCCCCTCCCTAGGCTTCAGAGCCAAAGCTTCAGCCTGAGCCAGGACTACTTGGCGATTTTTAATGCAGTAGCCTGAGCCCTGAGAGTCTGAGTCTGTCGAGCCAGATTCTGAGACTTGCTGCCGCGTATACGTCCTCTAAGCACCCCGCTGCCCCAACACAAGCCGTGCCTAATGTAACGCAGAGCACGTGAGCTGCAAAAGCACTACAGTGACAACTGAAGAAAAGTTCACAACACAATGTACAAAACAGTGAACCCTTTATTTTTATTTTGCTGTTGTTGCCGGAGGCAAAACTCCCTTAATCCACTTTAGGAATTTCATAAAAGTGATTACTAAAAGGCATACGATTTTACACAAGACATAAGTAAACAGACTTTTCTTTTAAAAAAGGTTATAAAGTGTCAAGATCCTATACCTCATCTGCATATCCCAAGTGATGTTGTCTGGTATAAAAGCACTGGATATAATAATTTAGCTATGGCTCAGACCAAAAAAGTCGTTGGGCTTAATCTACATACTACTAAGATTGCCCACGGAGATTAAAAGGAAAACTATACGCAGTTCTTTGTCGCAAAGAAACAGCCGGGAAATCAAGAGTTCTTCTGGGAGAATATTATCTAAAGTAAAGCAGAACACTTAAAAAAAAACCCTAAGAACGTTGGTTATATGCTTGAAAATGTGATGCCCCCTGTCCCATAGCCCCACACTGAGCAAAGACACCAGGCGAATTCTTGCCTCACCAGACAGTATCCATAACAAGACCAAAAGCTGAAGCTGCCTATGGAGCCAAGTGGTTAGAAGCAAATGGGATAGAAGAACTTGTAAACTGCAGTTTTAAAAAGGATCTTCCTTTTGCTTCCCTGTGTCAGTTTTGAAAAATAAAGCAACTTAACCCTCATTTTGTTTGGACAGACGAGCCTCTGCCTCTTCCCAAATTGGCTAATGGTAATAACTCTGTTGCTGAAAGCTCCTTCAGCCCAAGTATGGTGGTGGTGGCTTTATCTCAAAACCCGTAATATAATTTACCAATAACACAATCTTTAAATAGGTAGAAACAAACCTCAGTTAAAAAGGTGGCCATTTACACAGGTATTTCACACTTCTCATCACTGTCACCTTTCAGTATTTTCTATTTTTTTTAAATCACAAAGCACTGAGAACAGAACGGAAAACATGATCATTTTAAGCCAAAACATTGTAACGCACACAGAGGAAATGACCCCCTCCCCCCAGGTTAATATTTCCCACCCCCACTCAAGCTCAGTTAGACAATTCCTCTCCTTCATGAATAGCACAAAGCTGCTTCAGATGCTGGTCAGAGAGTTTCTGTTTATAGCGATCACGCCGAATGCTAGGGTTTGGCACAGTGTCAGCGCTAGGAATTCAAATATTTACGAGAATTCATTTTAAAGGGAAGGGAAGAAGGATATTGTCTATGGTGCCTACAGCTCAGTCTGTGCCTTTTTTTGGCTTCCCTATGATAGACAAAGGAGACATGAAATGTTTATTTCTCCAGCTGTTTGTTTTTTATTTGTAACATTCGGAACGTCAATCAGGTTTTGCCCTAGTTTTGCTGGAATGATCCAGAGCAGTGGGTCAGGGATGGTCGTGATGCCCTGGCCACTTCAAAGGGAGGGGAGAGATAGCTCAGTGGTTTGAGCATTGGCCTGCTAAACCCAGGGTTGTAAGCTCAATCCTTGAGGGGGGGCACTGAGGGATCTGGGTTTTAAAAAAACAAAACAAAAAAACTATCTGGGGATTGTTCCTGCTTTGAGCAGGGGGTTGGACTAGATGATCTCCTGAGGTCCCTTCCAACCCTGATAGTCTATGAATTAAGGACAATTCTTTAACTAGGAGTTCTCTTCTTCCAAGCATTTGATATAAACAAAGGTTAGCAAAACCAAACACAAATACAAATCACTTCCACCATGCAGCAAGCCTCATTTCATGGTTACGATACCTCCAGTATCTGAAACCTGCTTGCTTTCTAATTGTCTGGGAACCTCCCAGGAAGAAAGGGTGGACAAAGCAGGAAAAATCCTAACACCTCAGGCCTTTTCTGTTGCCTTTTAAAATACTTTGTGGCCAAGCTGTTCAGAACTTATGAGGAGAGGCTGAGGGAACTGGGATTGTTTAGTCTGCAGAAGAGAAGAATGAGGGGGGATTTGATAGCTGCTTTCAACTACCTGAAAGGATGGATCTAGACTGTTCTCAGTGGTAGCATATGACAGAAGAAGGAGTAATGGTCTCAATTTGCAGAGGGGGAGGTTTAGGTTGGATATTAGGAAAAACTTTTTCACTAGTAGGGTGGTGAAGAACTGGAATGGATTACCTAGGGAGGTGGTGGAATCTCCTTCCTTAGAGGTTTTTAAGGTCAGGCTTGACAAAGCCCTGGCTGGGATGATTTAGTTGGGTTTGGTCCTGCTTTGAGCAGGGGGTTGGACTAGATGACCTCCTGAGGTCCCTTCCAACCCTGAGATTCTATGATTCTATGAAATGGGTACCTCAAGTCCGGCTCCTATGTCCAGAGTGAAAGCACTCGGCACCCAGCAGCTCCCCATGAACACGGTGAGAGGATGGCTGCTCTGCCCTTCTGAAAAAACAGGCCCTTCATTTTAGCTGCTTAAAAATGGGCTTAGGAGCCTCACTTTAGACACCCACATTTGGAAATCTTGGACCACAAAGTACAAAAAGGCACAAAGCTGTTTTTCCCCTGTGCGACTGCCGAAATGCCACATGTGCGAGAGGCAAGGCAAAGACTGTCCAGCTTTGAATCAAGCCACTGAAATGATAAAGCAATGTCATGGGTGAGGAGAAATCGCAGATCCTCTCATCTGTTCCTTTTTGGGGACGTGTGGGGGGAGATATTGCTCTGGTTGACTGTCAAACTGCCGCTGCTAGCCAGAAATGGTGGCAAATGTTAGAGATAAACAGGAAAATCTGAGTACTTTTTCTGCTTTATTTTGTTAACCCCATCAAGACAATCCTAACCACAGGCTTTAAAACTGCATCTTTAAGACTCCATCATCCCTTTTCTGTACACGTATTCCCCACACCCCCCACCCCCAGCTCTGCTCCACTCAATCGCTCTCACTTGCAAGTAACGACTGTGCAGGCGCAAAGATTTCCTCCGAGAACTTCTGTTGGACAGACACTTCTTAACCAGCTGTGAGTCCGAGACACAAGAACCCTCCCCGCTCCCTGACCAAAACCATCGGTGTCTCATACACAGAACTACACCCTTAGCAAAAGGAGGTAACAAGTTCCGTCACAGGAGAGAGGTGTCCATCAAAAACCAATTACAGCAGCTAAGGGGGGCATGGTTTTGCAGTGACCTGGAAAACTGGTCACCATTTTAACACAGAGAGGCCTTCAGAGAGAGTTCACAATACCAATCTTCAAAGCAAAGCGGAGACATCAGTCTCCTGTCCCCTCAGTTCTACATGCTCCATTACGTCAATGGAATTGATTCTGATTTATCCTGCGACTTGTCCCCATCCAAAGAAAGAGAACAGCCCCCCCGCTCCGAGTTCAGATCACACCCACCGCGACAGACAAGAGCCACTTGTTTCAATCTCTGAACTCTACCTGGGGGTGGTGGCGCAAAGGGGGTCTGAACCAGGCTGAGCTCTCACATTCCCCCCGAGGAACGGAGCAGATCTGAACCCATTGCCACTCAGTGCAATCCCGTGCCACCGATCCACACTGAACGCTCGTGACGATGCACATCCCTGCTCACGCTGGGCTGCATCGCCTTTATCCTGAGGGTTAGGGTCAGGAGGGGAGGGCGAGAAAGGGACCTCACGCCAGCAGGGTGTTGATATAGAAACATTTCCACAAGTGCAAAGGAGTGCGCAGCATTGGCGGCACCCTCAAGCTGCCGTTGATCAGCCATGGACCTGGCTTCCATTTGGGAGGCTGAAAGCTCTGCGGTGCAGTATTCTCGCAGGCCCGTCGTGTGATGGAAAAGAGGATTTATCAGCAGGGTACACGGATTGTACTAGAACAGCAACATGGCTGCAGCCTGCTGTGATCTGGGGGTGTATTGTGTCACTCCAGGCATTTTGGCCAAGAGGAACTGGGGCCATCAGTGTGGCTGGGCCGAGCATCCTCCCACCGCTGTTGGACCAGAGCGGCGCTGATGCGGGTTACAGCAGCTGAACTCTGCAGCCCTCTAAAGGAACTCATGATACATCCATGATGATCTCTGTTCCTGTCCCAACTCTGCCAAGGGCTCCACGTGTAGGGCACGATCCTGCTGCCACTGACTGCAACAGCATTTTGTGATTGACACCTTTCTCCTCCATCCCCGTCCCCCGTCCCCTATCTTGCTGGCTTCTTGCTCAGGTGAAACGTGCTAGCAAAGTGGACTGGAGGAGAAACACAAAGGAAGTTCATGGGAGCTGGGTGGGCGTCCCACAGAGAGCAGGGAAAGGGCTGGATGGAGATGCATCTTCTCCTAGGACATGGTGCAGAAGTTAGGAGAACCTGCAATCACAGTGCAAATCCCCAGTGGCGACAGCATCTTTTGTGAACGCCTGCAAATAAACGCTACAGGAGTAAACCAGAGAGAAACGGAGCATCCAATCTGGATCAGTTAAGTACCAAACTTAATCCCCTCTGGGATACTGCTGCCGCAGGTCTGTCCCACCTCTAACCTCTCCGAGACGCAGCAACACACTACTCCCTCCTAGCCCGGGCGGATTTGTAGAGCCCCTGCTAATGTCACGTTAAACCAAGATGGGGATTTCTGTGCCTTGGACTCTCAAATCTTGGGAGAACCACCGTGGATGTCGCCATGCAAATTTAAGGAGTTCCTTTGCATGGAGACTGTATCCCCTAGCATGGAGGATTCTGGCAGCAAATCGAAGACAGGGCTGGCAAGAGAGCTCTTACCCTATGCTATCTAGACAGACAGTATCTCAGGGTCATCTCACTTCCATCTAAAGGCAGTGACCTTGTGCGGGATTCCTGCCAAGATCCAGAGGCGGAGGAAAGACGAGCTGCTGGCACAGAAACACAGCGCTGCTCTGGGGCATTGCTCAGTGTGGTGCACACCCGAGGTCATCATGGTCTCCCAGCAGCCGGAGGAATAACGCTACGAACCAACCCCCTAGGATTGGCCTCAGCGTGAGCATTCTGTGAAGTGGTGGCGTTTGGGGTGGATGAGAGGCAGCACTAGAGACGGTTTCCGAATAAGTCACGCAGCCTGGAGCCATTAAACCTACACCGGCTCCTTTGCAGATGCCTGCAGAACCTATACAACCTTCTTTACGAGATCAGAGGTGAAGCTGCAGGAGGGGCTGGTGACTGTGTTTTTAGGGGCCCAGAATTTGAGACTTGAAATGGTGCCTGATGCTCAGCACTTTTTGAAAGTCAAGGCCCCTTTAAGGCAGCTCCGGTTGGGCACCCCAAAAATGGAGGCACTCAAAATCACTCGGCATTGTTGATCATCTGGGCCCATCCACGCGAATAGGTTCTGGCCAACGTCGCTATTATTGACAAGGAGCAGATGAAATCAGCATTTGTAATCCCCATTCATGATCCCCACGGGATATCAACGGAAGATGCTACGACGACGAGTTACAATCACAAAATTATGCCGAGGGGCAGAGTCCTTTCCATTCATGGCTTTGTGCTTGACCAGCGCGGCGGGTGAGTGGGCTACGTTTCCAACTCGGGATGCAATAAGCATGAACAACTAGGGCTGGCTTCCGCGGAAGGAAGGTTTTGCACTGGGGTGTGGATCACCTCTCCTCATTTCTGTGTGTTCTGCTCAGGAGGAGGGAAGTTTATATTCTTCTTTCCCTTGGCGCGGCCGTCCAGCCCCGGTTCCTCGACAGACGAGCTGCAGTGCCCGGCGGTGCTTAGAAATGGAGCCGATGAGAGAAGAAAGGCCAGAGGATTCATGAAAGGCAATATGTTCCATTTTTCATCTGTTAAAAATGTGTTTTCTTCTTGCAAGGGCAGGAATTAACAAGCATATTATGGTGGGTGTTTAAATACATCACTTCTGCCACTGGAGAGCCGCCCCATAAGCATGCCCAGTGGTGTACATGATGTAATTGTCGCCATGTGTTCACACACACCCATGCTCCCGTGTGCCTGCATTAAGGATTTCACTGGGGGGAGGGTGTGTGCAGGGTCAATGGATTGCTCTGGTGTGGAGCACGTCAAGGCAGACTCTAAAGCCGAAGCCAGGCCTGACTCCGAGGGGGAGTTTGAAGCATGCCCAGGGAACATGTCACCTTGCAGGCTGTTCTGCTTGGCGTTCTTCTGGCATCAGTGCCTCTTTCTAGACTGGAGGGCGCCATCTGTACTGCTGGCTGCAGTAGAGGTAGTGGGCCAGGCTGGGGAAGATGAACTGCTGAGTCCACCCAAGCTTCGAATGCTTGACACGGAGGCGCCTGCTTGCAGAGATCCTGAGCTGGGACCCAGCCGAGGTCAAAGCCGATAGCGCTGACAAACTGGGAAGCATACAGCAGTGCACGGGGCGGGGGGGGGAGGGCCATTCGTCCGTTTACCCCCAAGCCTGCCCCCAACGTTAGAGGGGCCAGTGGAAGAGGCAGGACCTCTCCTCTCAGACCGACCCATACAGAAGGATTGAGCTGGCGCGGCACCGCTGAAGCCACGTTCACACTGGGCCAGCACGTTCCATTCTCCACCGCACAGTGGGGAGGGCGGAAATCGGCCATCTTCCATGTCACATGGCCTTAAACAACAGGGGGCATCCGCGGGCAGTACAAAGTATCCTTGGCAGTGCCTGGGCATGCTCAGACAGCAACTCAGGACAGCTGCGGGGGGGAGAACTCCCCATCGCTAGGTTCACCGGAGCCCCAAAGGAGAGTGGGTGCAGTAGTGAGCCAGAGACCCCGCGGATGGTGTTCCTGCATCTCCCTTCCCCCACAAACACTCCTTGCACTGCAGATTCATCTGCCACAAGGGAAGGTGGCTGCTCCACCTCTGCCCCGTTTTAAATAATCACCAGTTCCTGGATATTGTGGGGCTGGCCGGCTCATGGCAGAACCTGGAACAGCCAGGGGGCTGGGAAGGAGGGAAAAACCCTTCCCTGGGGCTGCCTCTCTGAGAAGTGCCACTGAAATCCCTTAAGAGACCCCGCTCCCCAATCGGCCAGGGGTTAGGGAAGA
The DNA here is from genome assembly GCF_020497125.1 of Mauremys mutica. Lineage (NCBI taxonomy): Eukaryota > Metazoa > Chordata > Testudines > Geoemydidae > Mauremys > Mauremys mutica. Next base: position 11,936,858 of record NC_059073.1, on the reverse strand, counting down.
GCCAGCCGGCAGCGGGCGGTTTCTGAGACTGGCTCCTTTCTGGGCTGGGAGAAATGCAGAGTCACAGGGAGGAGCAATGGCATGGGTCGGCGAAGCAACGGGGGCCCTATTCTCTCTGATACAGAAGGGATCCAGGCAGAGAAAGGAAGACTCCCAGGGGTTTCCAAGCTGCTCTCCCGCCCCATGCCCACAGGGGAGCACTGCACTCCCCGAGCCCAGGGGCAGAAGCAAGCGGCATCTGTTTGGATGTGTCCATCTCACCTGCCCCCTTCCAAACAGAGCCGGCTGCCCACATGAATCTCCCCTTTCTTCAGGTGCAGGCTCCCCTCCGCACACAGGGCAGGAGAGCCCTTAGAAATGGACGCAGGATTTGGAGGAAGAGTTTCTTAATCCTTCCCCACTACAGGACCTGCATGCAAGAGACTGACCCTTCCTAGCCCCTCTCCAAACCTAGGACCCCAGTGGCTTTCATGCAGATTAGCCAGGGAAGTTTCCGGGAGGACACCCCCCACGTAGCTAACACCCAATGGCCACTCGGCGCTTTGCTATCCATCCTCCCAGCCCCCTCATCTCCTCTCTCGGGACACGGAGACACATACACGTGACATGATGTGCGCAAGCCACAGGGGAAGTGTACGGTGGAGCTGGGATTGTGGGCACTTGCCATGTGCTCTGCCCGCCAGGCCTCGGCGGCAGCATCTGAGCAAAAAGCTGCCCTGGGCAGCCCCCATTCTCATCATCAGACAAGCAGCACATTAAACATCTTCTTCCCATTTTGTAAAGCTTGTGCATTTAATAAAGAGGTCAGAGGTGACAGGACACACGTGGGCAGTGCTCTAGGGAAGGGACGCGTGGCCGACACCTGAAGTCCAGGAGACCTGCCATCCGTTCTCGCCTCGATTCCTTAGAAAGGAGGAAGGGGTAAGACAGAAGAGTAGTGCCCAGTCCCCGGTCCCCCTACAGATCTGGGCATCTCTGCCACAGCAGTGTTCTCCTGAAGTCACCGCTTCGCCGGACTGGCCTCCTCCTGTAACCAAGGTGCTCCCCTCTCCTGGGTAACACACTTATCCAGGCCATGTGTACCAAGGGAGAGGATCTCAGCCTTTTCCCCAACCCACCGGGGGAGCCCAGGGTTACAGCTGCAGCCATCTGGAGAGAACCCAACATCAATAATATTTCCCCAAGGGCAGTGGTACCTAACCCCAGCCACGGGTCATGGCCAAAGGTGAATGTCACTGCAGAGCACCGCGGAGGGCTGGCTACCTGAACAGGAAGCTGCTGCTGCAGCAGACGCTGTGCCACGGGGAAGATCAGACCCAGTCAGAAGGGAAAAGATGACAAATTTCAAGAGAAATATCACCACCCGCCCCCTTGTGCTCCTCCGGGGTTCACTTGGTGTAGGAAGCTGCTCAGTCTTCCAGCCAGACGGCGGCTTTCAAGGTGAAACAAGCAGATCCTGGCTAGTTACACTAACGCTGAGCCAGACGGGAAACTCCTACGATCCAAGAATGTGACTGAAACGTCACCTACTCCCAATTCCCTCGCACGCTACGCCTCTGTGACATCAAATTGTCGGGCTGCCCCTTCTCCCTCCGTCAGCCCCAGCACCAACCCAGTCCTGAAGTCTCTATTTGGAGGTTGTGAATATGCTCTGGGATGCATCTATCTAACACCTGGCTAGCGTCCACACCTAAGCCCCTTTCCTCCCAGCTAGAAGACCCTTTACTGGCCCCAGCAACGTGCTCCCCTTCCATTCCCCCCCCCCTCCCCAGTGTACAACCCACTCCCCCAAAAGACCATTTGATTTTAGAAGGAGCAAAGGAACTCTAGGGGCAGGTTCTTTTCAGGCAAAGGAGAGAGGTGGCTGGGAGGGGGAAGAAAGCCCTTGAAATCTGAACGGACCGAGTTCTCTGTTGGAGAGTGACGTTCCCAGGGGACACACGGGGGATGTTCGGTGCAGGGCTGGAATTCAGTCAGTGTATGTAACAGCGCCGTCTCCTCCCTCAACAACACCCTGCCCCGAGTGACTGACTGGAGCAAACTCCAGGGAACTAAAACAAGCCACTTGCCCTTGATCCTATGTGCCCCGCTGGGACGTGTAACATCGCGGCCCTAACGAAGAGCAGCACAGAGAGAAGGGAGGGGGAAGAATGTCTGTGACCAGTGGGGAAACCCAACCTCAGAGCACATCCTAACCCCCGATCCAGCAAACCCAGTGCAAGGGGCTGGCCCGATGCGTATCTGACACAGTGCCAGACTGCGGCTGTCACACACCAGGCAGCAGGCAAATTCTCTGCATTTCTCCCTCCCACAACCCATCCCCGGGGCAGCGCAGCCTGGACAGATCTCTTCCTGCAGTTGGGTTCAGTGCAAAGAATTCAGATCCACTCAAGCTCCGCCTGCAGCTGGGGAAAGGGTGAGGAGGGGGAAGGGAGATTTTGGGGAGGGGGGGGGGGAAATGATGGGCTAATTCTTTGTCCATTAAAACCCGGAGTGAACCATCTTCTCTCCTCGGCCTTAGCTGGCCAGGGGTGCAGCGATTCTTTAAAAGAGAGAGTGCCCCATGTACAAGGAAAGGTCAGTGCCACTTTGTCCAAGCTCCCCGCAACGCCACCGTCCGACCCTGCGTGCCCCCGTGTGTGTGTCCGTGCGTGTGTTTTGGCAAGAGGTTGCTGAGGTTACATGATGCAGCATCTGTTCTTGTGGTTGTGAGGGTCCTTGAATCGGAGTCTCTGCTTTGGCCGGTATTTTTCCAAGTACATTAGCTGCTTGCTGTTGATGGCTCCTCTGCGCTTCCTGGAACACAAAGAGAAAGCCATGAGTGCTCCCGGGCCGAGGAGCGTCCCAGAACCAGCCCTGCACCCCGGCACTCATCTCTCAGTGTCCATGCAGCAGAACCCTGAAAGTCTAAGAGGGCCCATGGCCAGCAAGTGGCTGTAGAGGCTCTGGGGGAAACATCATGCACCTCACAGGCTGGGAGTTCAAAGCCAGAGAGGTCCCTGCTCAATTAGTGAAGCCAGAGGGCTTGTTCCTACAAGCCGCATTTCTCCCCTGTCCTCCCTCTCGCACTCAGCTGTGCAGCAAATCCAGCTTTGACGGCAGGAGGCCTGCGTGTCTGCACCCGTGCTAACCCTGTTACCTGGGGAGTCAAGAAATATGGGATGGAGCAAACTCCTGCAGGCTGATGTTATGCAGAGAGAAATGTAGGCTGAACAGTGCCCTAGCAGGGAGATCTGTTAGGCTTTGGATTAGCCTCTCCCAGGGAAATGGTGGGAACCTCTTGGCTCTGGGGCATTTAAAACTGGACTAATATCGATAACAGACTCTGGAGAACGTGCAGCTGGGCTGGCTCCACTAACTGGCTCTTCTATTCCTAGTCCGATTTACTCCTCCCATTTTGAATTGCTCTGTTCTACACACACAACGAAACCTTTCCAATGAAAATGGAGTGCGCCCGAAGGAGGAGCCTGAGCAGAAATAGCAGAGTGGGACTCCTCATCTGGGGCAGGAACTGGGGATCAGACCATAGACAGAGATTGATGTGCTTGGTGTTCATGGAAAACCCTCCTGCAGTCATAGCTGGTGTCAGAGAAAGGGGAAAGAGAGAATAATCCCCATATTTGCAGTCCTAAATGGGAGCCGCAGGGCATGAAGCAGAATATATTATGAAGACTAGATTGGGATTGTAGAAGAATATAGAAACGGTGGCTAACAGCAAGTATCAGCTATGAGAAAGGATGTCTATTATAGCCTAGGCTGACTTATGACCAACAGAATGGTCAAGAGTTCTTCCAGTGGAGATCCCAGGATCCAAGAACGCCGGAGATCCGTACAGCCCTCCCCACTGCCCCCTCCCCAGAACTGCAAACTGGCAAAACAGAAACCTCTGTCATGAAAAAAACCAACCAACCAACCAGTCACAGCACGTGCGAGTCTGGTCAACTTCTTACACACACACACCATGCATGACACTCGCTGCTTTCTGCGCCTGCCTTCTGATTAAGATGATTGTTGGTCTAGAAATCAACTTTTCCACTCGGCTCCTTCCTTCCTCCCTTTTTAGCATTTAGTTATTTCACTGCCCAGGACCTCTGCAATCTCTCTTTCATTTACCGAGTAGCTGTCAATGCGGCAGAGCTGAAGGCTCAGCTCTTTGCCTGGGGGATCCTAGCTCTGCTAATGAACTGCTCAGGACTCCAGAATGAAGTCTGCATTAATAGGTCACTAGGAGTTTAGCAGACTAATTATTCCCTGATCCCTCTGGCCCACAACCACCAACATAGCTGGGGAAACAGCAACTGATGATGAGCAGCAAAAAAAGTAGGCTGGGTCTGCTCAGCTCTGGCTACCGATTCACACACACAGACTCCTGACAGACAGATAGACCCATGGAGCACAGGGCAGCCAGGGGGGGAAAGCAAACAACCCTCTCTCTGTGCAGCCAACAGGCCCGTGAGACTCGTTTTCTCCATCTCCCGTCAGTTCGGGGGAGGATAAAGCAAGTATCTGAAGGTTATTTCACCCTGCTCAGAGGAGTTCACAAATTCATGCTGTCCCGGCCCCCAGGTGCGGCTCTGAAACAGGACTTGCCCGTCTCGTAAGCGCCAGCGATTTATTCCCGGGGCACCGGCGTGGAGCAGCAAGAGCACCGGGTCACTCTGGATATTTTATGCTGTCGATTTGCTGCTTGGCACACAGTGGAGGGGTTTATTACAGGCCACTTACTGTCTGATGAACTGAATGGCGTCTTCATACTTCATCCCGCTCTCAATCAGAGCCAGGGCTACGAGAACAGGAGCTCTGGAAAGTAATGGAGAGAGGACTCACTTCCTGCTTTAATTAAAGAAATGCCAGCAGCGATAAGAGCCTTTAACCAAAAAACGCCCCAAAACTCTTTGACTCTTTCCAAACCGACTGTAATCACATCCACAATCCCCCCACGCTAAACCCACAGCACCACAAACGCACACACAAAATCAACAGTGGCTCAGGTTATACAGCACACAGAGATCATACAGAAACAGACACTCTTGCATCCAGCTTCTCTTACAATAGGTTCCCAGAGCAAATCCCAGCAGCACCATTATAATGGCGTGTTCACTGCCACTTCCCACCATATAAACTCTGGTTTTCAGGCCTTGTCATTTGGCCAAAAAATTAACTCAAGATTGGAGGTCTGAAGCGCAGCGTATCCAAGCCCATAGAAATTATGCTCCTTTTAAAGCGAGGAGGATAAAATAAAGAGAGGACAGAGTTTACAGCTGTCTACTGCTCTCCCTATAAAACACAGCTTTGATTTCAGAGGAATTTGGCAAATGATTTGCAAGTATTTTAATAAAGGATAAAAACAAAAAAAACCAAACCAGACCGAAGTGGACTAGATACTAAGTGTCTGAAAAGTGGCTTCTAGTTTTAACAGGGGGGAGATTTTACAAGCCACATTTACATGACAGACCTTAATAAAACCTACGTCGTTGTGGCACTCCAGTACGTGAGTGATAGAGGATTCCAAGAGCATATTAAAAGCTGTTGCAGATGATTGTGTGACAACCTGCACTTGGATCCCTGCTTTGTTTCAGAGGTGGTTAAACCAAAAGAGAGATTAGTTCCCAGGCAGGGACCAGGATTGAGAAGCCAAGCAAGGGAATGACAGATCACACCTCTAAATACAGGGAAGAGGTATAAAGTCACCACTCTCGTTAGCCTGCCCAGGTCGTTAATTTATGTAGTGCCGGCCTTTCCTTCCCCAGGTGCCTTTAATAGCCACGGAGTGAGCAAAAAGAACAGCCGTTCTGCACTCTACCCGGTCAGACCATGGGGTGTTGGGCTGTGATTTCCAAAGCCATCTCACGGGTTCAAATGCCCAATTCCTGTTAAAGCCAGGTGGGTGACAGCTGGGTGTATTTATTTAGCCAAAACTCAGAACCCAGGCAGAGCCTGTGGGTATGGTCAAGTCCCACTGAGGGGAAGCCAAGCTCAAAGAGCCCAGCCGCGGTGAGCGACCTCTCATCATGGCGACTCGTAGGCGGAGCTCAGAAGAGTCCCACCCCTTTCCCCCGTCTCCACTATCCAGCCTGCGCCCCTGCCATGCTTCAGCACAAGTTTAAATCCCAGGGGCTGCAATGGGATGTACCTCAGCGGTTTGCTGAATCAGGATCCTAACCCGCTTCAGCTGAGGACTGCTCATTAACACCCTCACCCACAGCCACCCTGCTCCGCCTGGCCACAGCTGCTTTAGGTAACCTGGGTGAGGCCCAGCTGCTCCCCAGGGACGCTCTCTGGATCACACCTCCCCCCTTAAAGAGAGAGGCTGTCGAGTTGAAATCCAGGGTGTTTAAAACAGACGCCTAAGGAGTTAAGATCTCTTCCATTGCTGTGTGCAGTGTTGTTGTAGCCGTGTTGGGTCCCAGGAGATTAGCGAGACAGGATGCGGGAGGCCAGATCTTTTAGTGGCTCAACTTCTGTTCAATAAAAGATGTGACCTCCCCCATCTCGTCTCTCTAACCTGGCCTGGCTTCTCCGGTCAGCGCCAGAACTTTTACACTCCCATTTTCTTGTGAAAAGAGTTCCACCCCCTGCCTTTGCGGCTGCATGGAAGACCCTTCCCCAAACAAGAAGGAGCCCCGATAGTACAGAGCCCAAGGCGAGTCACAGCCTGACGATAGGAACAGCCCTGCCAACTGCACAAAGGAAGAGCAGGGAAAAAGAGGGAGAATTTACCTTCTCCGAACTGCGGAGGACTTAGCAGTTACTTGTGACAGGAGATGTCTCCCTTTAACAAGATATTTAAATCTAGCAGTCCTTCCTCCGAGACCCACCCCCAGGGCAGCTCCTGGCTCCTTTCCAGCCCTCACTTACCGGCCCAGGCCGGCCACACAATGAACAGCCACGCAGCAGCCAGGGTCTTCGCAGAACTTTGTTTTCAGCAAGTTGAGCCAGTCTTCCACGATTTTGCTGGGAGGAGGAGCGCCGTCATCAAAGGGCCAGTCCTAATGGAAAGGCGGGCGGGGGGGGGGGGGAGGGAGCAGTTAGCGAAAGGTACATAAAGTCCGAATCTTACAAACCAACACTGGGAGAGGAAGGCACTTGAAGCTTCCCCCAATCTCCAGTTTCCCCAGGGCTGAATTTCTAAAGCACAGCATCCTCCGAGCCACAGAAGGAGCCCCATGATCCGGAGACCTGGGCTGTTCCCATCTGAGATGCTTCACCTCTCTCTGGGACTGGCTTTGCTCAGCTGTACGAGGGACACGTTGCTATGGATTACTACTCGACAGTATGGCCTAGTGGGCAGAGCACTGGACTGGGACTCGGACGAACTGGGTTCTATTCCTAGCTCTGCCCCTGACCTGCTGGGTGGCCTGGGGAGAGTCACCCCCCCGTGTCTCAGTTTCCCCACCTGTAAAACGGGGATAATCTCCTTTGTAAAGCGCATGGAGATCTGCTCCAGAGAAGGGCTGGGTCAGAGCTAGCTAAGATTATTTCTACCCTCGCAGGGGTGGGGCTGTGCCGCTCGTATTCACATGCTCTGAGATCCTTGGGTGAGCTGCTGTAAATATTGAGCAGTAAAAGCCACACGCAGCCAACAAGGGGGATCCTGAATTTCTTAGCAAGTTAAGCCGTAAGGAAGCCTTCCCCGCCGGGGTAACTTTACAGCACTGACCAAAGAAGGTAACAGACGTCGCTTTCAAAGGTTCATTTCTAGGGTACGGCTCCATCTCCAAGTCTTATTGCTTCAGCTAGAGAGAGCGGCCAAGCTCCTGCCTCCATAAACTCGAAACACATGTGGGGTTTGGCAGATGTTGCAGTTCACATGTTTGAGCTGAGTGTGGGTGGGAACAGTAACTGCTGGCTCAGATGCTGCCAGCTACAGCCACAGGGAGTGGGAACTCAGAGGAAAACAGACTTCCTTCCCGAGCCAACTTCCGAAAGGCCCCCTCAGCCCGACCACCGAAAGAGAGCCTACGAGCTGGCCTGTGTCCCAGAGACTGACACCCATCAAAGTGCAATTAAGCCACCAGTGAAAGGCCAGCCCTGCCCTCTTTGGGAAAAGGGCGTGCGAGGTAAAAAGGACAGTAAAGCTAAGAGGCTTCTCACCACAAGGGAGATAGATACAGATAGCGAAACCACAATATTGCCTTGTTTAACTTGAAACAAGCACTCCCTGTCCCTACCCCCCACTGCCCGTTCCTGGCTAAACAAAGGAGTTGGCAGATTCAATCTGCTTTGCAGGACTCCGTGGTGCAGACGCGACGGGTTCTAGAATTAGCGTGGGCTTAAACATCCGGCTCGGACGCTGAAATAAAGAAGCCCAGCAGACAACACACAGGCTGCGACGCAGAGGAGCAACGAAGACACGGCCTCCCCATTCCACCACGACCCAAGCTGACAAGTAACTGAGTGCAGCTGACAAGTAACTGATCGACATGTCAATAGTCTGTGGACTTTGGGAGATCAGGTTACAGCCGGGGGGCCAAACGGCTACTGATTTCAGACACCCAGCTTGACGCACCTGAAAGAGGCTTGATTTTTGAGGGCCAAGAGCTCAACCTTCCCCGGAAGACAGGCCCCCTCTAAGATGCCTAAAGTTTGGCACCAAACATTGAGGCCAGCCAAAATCACGACTCCCTTTTGGAAATCTCCTTCACGGGACGTGGACTGGGCAGTCTACGTTGCCCCATAAGGCATCATACTAGACATAAGGTGTACACTGCTAACGGTGACGCCTTCGACCATAGGAACAGCTTACCTAGGACGTGCTCTCAGCCTCTTGAAGTCTTTCTAAGGCCATGCAATGTCAGTTGTGGGAGGGGAGCCTGCAATATAACAGGCGGTCGAGGACGAGTGAGGCAGGATGGGAGGATGTTGTAGCATAGACTGCTTGTAGCCAACTTGTTTCTCTGTGACACAGCACACCTGCCTTCCCGACACACCATGGACCCCCTCACCTGGGTCGGGGTCATCCCTGGCATGTGTCTGCCCTGTCCCCCTCGCCAATTCTTCACCTGTCTCAGTCACCCTGAACTGAGCCGAGTGAAAAGCCCTTGGTCTTGGCTCTCACCAGATCCTGCCTGTTGCAGGCACGTGCCCAGGGCCAGAGTCTGTTTAGAGATTCCTAGAGGATAAAGCCGGAAAGCGAGCGTTCTGATGACCGAGTCTGACCCAAGTGTAACTGAATTAAAGCGTTAGGCGAGTCTAAACCTCACCATCAGCAGGAAGGTTTAGAAGCACACTTCCCAAGAGATTTACAGTGCAGTCCCACTCTCCAAAGAGATGGGGTGGCTGAGAATTGCAGAAATGACTAGTTATTTTGGGGTGCCCAACTTCAAGCAACTTAAAGGGTTCATAAAGTGCCAACCCTCTGGCCATCAGGCCCCGATGAAGCATCTCAAGTCACGCACCCAAAACAAGCAGCCACTTTTGAAAAGGAGGATGCACAGGTTTCAACAAAGGCGAAAGAGAAGGACAGTAGGAGTGCAGAGACGTGACTGAGGCCCCGAGTTGGCCTGCAGAACCTTGACTCCTTGATATGCAAGGAGAAGAGAATCCAATTTGATTCAGCAGTTGTCTAAACGCAAGTTTGCATTGGTTTAGTTGTACGAGTGCGAACCTACGTGGATGCTTCTTTTTGGTTCAGAGTAGCCTATTTTGGTCTAGCTGAAATCTGTTTCTAACTGACAAGCTAAACTGAAATGAACCTAGCTTATCTCAAAGTCAGAGTGTCCACACAATCTTTTGCACTGATTTAAGTTAAACAGGTTTAAAAGGGATCATACCTTTAGTTGAACTGGCTGGCTATAGACAAGCCCTCAGAGTCCTGAATATGTTTGCAAGGCTGCTGGGTGTTTTGCTTGTAAATTATTCCTACACAATACATGGGGAAACTCCAGAATGCTATTTTGCCGAGCCGTATTTCAAAGCAGAGTGGCACTGAATCCATCAGGCCAAAAGCACAACAGGCTTGGGAATTTTATGAACACAGCACTGTGTGTTCAAATAAAGCAACGTGTGGCAGATTTTCTTAAAACATTTTGACTCTTAAAAGGAGCCTCTAGTAGTTAAAAACCCAGGCGGTGCTTCCAAACAAAAACTTGCCCCCAAATGTTCAGACAGACTTCGTAACAGATTTTACTGCAGACCAAACACTGGCGGAAGTCTGTTCTGCAGCGAACTTGACTCACAAAAGCCCTGACCCTGAAAAGACTTACAGCCATGCATATAACTTGAACTCAATGCAGCTGCTCACACGTTTAACTTAAAAGCACAAGAACTGATGGAGTTTAGCCCAGTTTCGTTCACTCTGTTATTTGCCACATCCCCTTTGTCATTTTCTCCCCGCTTTCTGAAGTATTTATTTCCTTTGCTCTTTCACCAACTCTGGTTTCACTTGTACTAAACTATTTTATACACTATCCACAGCTTGACATTTCTCTTTTCATTTGCTCATTCTATTTTGCTTTCATGCCACTGCTTATTTTTTCCTTTAGTCTTTTTCTTCATATTCAGTTGTATTCCTTCAATCTGATGGAGTTTTTCCCCCTTCACTAAAAGTTTCTAAATAAACTTTTCTTAAATTGTTGTTTTGGTTTTTTTTCCTCGAGGCTGGGGGAACCCGCACACACCAACGATTTTTCATGGTAAGTTCTGTTTTCAACAACAGGCCAAGTTTCTTCAATATGTTCTAATCAGATCTTTCACTAGAGAGCTCCAGTATAAAGTCAAAGCCTATGGGAAGACGATGTGTTGACCTATATGAAATATACATGCCTCAGAGGGTCTATGTATAGTGTAATAACTTCATCCTGGTGGACTGGTCTATACGGAAGGGGATCGGTGACCAGTCTAGAGAGGCAACGTGCTCCAGTGGTCAGTAAAATAGGCTGGAGTCAGGAGATTTGGAATCTATTCCCAGCTCTGCCAGTGACCTGCTGCATGATCCCAGGCAAGTCACTTCGCCTCTTTCTCCTCCAGCCCTTGTCTACCGAGCCTGAAAGCTCTTTGGGGAAGGGTCTGTATCTTGCACAATGGGGCCCTGATGTCGGGTGGGCCCTCTAGGCGCTAGTATCATCCAAATAGAATGTACTATAGCTACTTCTGGGGTAGGGGGACGCTAAGGGCTGTAATGTACGAAGAGCAGAGTTCAGAAACATCACACTGTGCCGACGCAACGCTGCAAATGCAAACGACATACAGTGCAGCGCAGAAAGAATATACGTGGGCGTTAACGCCTTGTGCTGAAGGCATCGCTGGTATAAGATGATAAAAAACCCTGGAGGCTTTTTTGTTTGCTTAAATCAATGACGCAATTTCAATTACTCACTAGGCATTGCTGGAGAATCGGTGCTGTGTGCATTAGGGGATCCTGCTGCCTGAGTCATCCCATCTTATGTGGAGGGTTGCTGTGCACCTTGAAAGCACTTTGCCTCCTCACCATGCCGAGGAAGCTGAAGTTCAGGGATGGATAGTGACCATGGTGCATGATTAGGCTGTTGAGTGCTTTGGGGTTAGAACTAGTAAGTGTCAATCATACTCATTGGGCTTTAGAAAATTGGGGATATTGGACTGAAAAGCACTTAGCCTCTTGCAGGAAGTCTGTACATGTCCTCAATCTGTACAGCACATGGGAGCATCCCACACCTCCTGGGAATCATAGAGTATCAGGGTTGGAAGGGACCTCAGGAGGTATCTAGTCCAGCCCCCTGCTCAACGCAGGACCAATCCCCAACTACGATTCTGTGATTATTATTAACCCCGTGATGCGATTAGAACGTTGTGTGCGGAGCTCACAGGGGGCCCGAAAAGGCCTGAGATGTACTGGCACCTTCTATCTTGCTGGGGAAAGGTTCCCAACATTCCCTGCCACGTCTCTCCTCCAAAAGAGAATCAAAAGCTGTTTAAACTCCTCCTGCAGGCCTGACATGCAGAGCGTCACAGCGGGCGAGCTAGCAGAACAAAGATTTCTGCTCTTTCCGAGAGAAACCCAGTAATCTCAAACCACGAACGGGTTTGCATTGTGCAGCGCAGGGACTGGGTCTGACCAGCGCATTAGCCTCATTGCACGGCCTAGTAATCACTGCATCCGAATCCGACCCAGAACCAAAGCACACTGCAATTAAGCAGTGTGACCGACCCAGGCCAGCTGGGAACAGCAGAGTAGCAGAAGGGAGATCTACTGGCCACTGGATAAGCAGTTTTCTGTTCCCTGAGTGACCAGAGCAGGGGCTGCTCCAGGCTAATGAGAACACCTGACTCCAATTAACCTGCTAAGAGTCAGGTGAGGCTGTTAAGCACCTGACTCTAATTAAGGCCCCTCTGATGCTATAAAAGGGCTCACTCCAGTCAGGCCAGGGAGCCAGAGGAGAGGAAGTGCGTGCAAGGAACTGGGAGCAAGAGGTGTGCAAGAAACAGAGTGAGCAGGCATCCTGCTGGAGGGCTGAGAAGTACAAGCGTTATCAGACACCAGGAAAAAGGTCCTGTGGTGAGGATAAAGAAATTGTTGGGAGGAGGCCATGGGGAAGTAGCCCAGGGAGTTGTAGCTGTCACACAGCTGTTCCAGGAGGCACTCTCGACAGCTGCAGTCCACAGAGCCCTGGGCTGGAACCCAGAGTAGAGGGCGGGCCCGGGATCCCCCCAAACCTCCCAACTCCTGATCAAACACAGGAGGAATTGACATGGACTGTGGGTTCTGCCAGAGGGGAAGGTCTCTGGGCTGTTCCCTGACCCACATGGTGAATCTCTGAGGCGAACAAATCTGCCAATAAGCGCAGGACCCACCAAGATAAAGGAGGAACTTTGTCACACTATATATGAGGCAAGTTACATTCAACACTGTCCTCTGCCTTCCACACCAGGGATGGTGGAATCTCTCTGTGGTGCAGACCAGTAACATATACAGGCTATAGTGGAGCAGAAATGGACTGAGTTAGAGTGTATATGGTGGGGAAGAGGGACCGAACGCTGTACAACATCCTCACTTAACACAGTTTGGATGGAGAAAAAGATCACCGCCAGTCCCAATGGAAGTGGGCAGCTGCCTCTCTCCCTAAGCCGGGCAGGGTGGGAGAGCTGTCTGTGACAGCTGCTCAAGTGTTTGAAAGGGAAAGCTGCTGGGGGTTTTAAGCATGATGGGGTACTGGAACCAAGAGGGTTTTGTTGCCATTTACAAGGATCCACTGCCCGTCCACTCCCGTCCTCTTGCTATTTACGCTGCCTTTTTATGGGCCGCTGATGGTGGCGTCAGCTTCCCATCCTAACCAGCTGGTTCTGCTCCCAGCGCCGTTGCAGGAATGCTCCCCAGGCAGTGCGGGGGAGCACTACTGTGTCCAACCAGCCTATTACACACAGGTTCATGTGTAAAACACACAATTAAAAAAGCTGCTGCTGCTGTGAACTTTGTCTGCCATACCAGCGAGACCCACGGAAGCCCAGGGTACGGAGCTGCCTTTTCTAATTCAAGATTTATGATTTGGGGAAACTATTTTATAATTAAAAAGTGATCAATGACACCCAAAGATACCCCTTTCGCAGTCTCCCCAGCTCCTCCTGGTTTTACTTCTAAATCCCTCTTTTGCCCTCAATTCTGGTTTAGAAGCTGACTGAGTGGCTGCTTCCAAGCTCCGAGTCATACAGCTCATTGCTTATCGCCTCTCCTGAGACCGTACTCCTGAGACACACGCTACCCCTGTCCTGGTCTCCACCGGCCAGGCAACGGGTCACCCACGGAGTTCTCATGCAGCTGTGATTCCCTCAGATGCGCAAGTGCAACCTGTGAGGATCAGGAGTCCTGGCATGAGACGCTCCAGTCACCTTGGATGAAGCTGGAGGAGGACACGCCAAGACCTGTCATCTTGCCAGTCACATCTGTGTGCTCCTTGCCATCTGCTTTGTTTTAAGTAAGCCAGGTGCGCAGCCTTCACGCTAGCCACTAATACGGCTCTTGGCTGTCAGTGTCACAGGTGGGGAACAACGTTCCCTCTAATTTTTTCCATCCACGTGCGGAATGGCTTTTGTTATGTGCACCATATCCAGGTAATGTGCGGAATGTACACCACCAGTAGAAACAAAAAACCTACATATCGTGTATATTTTTAAAAAGTTTCCATAGGGATGATTACTCCAGCCAGGGCAGGTTAGGCATTTTAGAACTCACTACTCCAAGTATTAAATTTAAGCGTAAGAGAAAATTAAAAATTATGAAAGAATAACATTACAGAGAATATATGTGCATTGTAAAAAGTACAAAGACGTAACAACAACAATAATACAAGTATGTGTTGGGAGGTGAGTGTGAGAGAGAGAGAGAGACAGAAAGACACACACACACACGGACGGACAGACATGCTGCCACCTTTGGCAGACCGGCCCTCACCAGTCTGAAGCCTGCTTGTTCAGACACAGCAGCAGATTCCAACAAGCTCCCTCTGTCTTGAGCCCTATTATGTCCCCGGCACCCTGCTCTGTGGAGATGGAGTATAGGGCAGAGGGGGGACCCCCTGACATCAGCGCCACCCCTCCCCGCTCTGCACAGCAAGCAGGAGGTTCCCGGGAGCAGCATGGCAGTGGGGGGAGGGGCATCTGAAGCACGCAGCATGTGATAGACTGCTGGGCGGCCATGTAGCTTAGGGGGAACTTAGGTGAGGAACAGAACCCTTTGCATGTGCTCACTCTCTTTTACACACACACACACACACACACACACACACACACACACACACACACACACACTCTCTCTCTCTCTCTCTCTCCACCCAACGTGCTTCCATAACTCAGCGAGAGCTACCATTTGTCCTGGAGAGAGTTCATCCTAGTGCTCTTATTGTTTCAAGCACTCAGCTGAGAAAGAGAATTTAATAGATGACCTGGCAAAGAGACCTGTCAGAACTCTGGCGTGTTCCTCTCATGCCTGACCTCATCTTCAATTATTTATGATTAAAGACACAGCCTAGGCATTTAGAAGATCTATGAACGTTTTTTGCTGACTGACTGTCTTGAGTACTCTCTAGCTGCATCATGCAACTGCTGAGACAGCAAAAAAATAAAGCACAATTTACATACCCTCTGGATGAGATAATACTAGCGGGTAACATGAGCAGCTTAGCTTGTGTCACGCCCTGAGGAATGGAACCTTTAAAATCCTGGATGCTTTATGGCTCCCAGTGGGGGTCGTATTAATACTATCCCCACTCAACTTGTGCCTTCTTCCCTTTCCCAATTTTGAGTATGCCCCCCCCCCCCGGCACCAATCTGCAGTCTGAATTGCGTTTATTTCAGTAGGACATTGGGTGTTACCAATGGTGAGCTACAGGAGAGGCCAGATCTGCCAGGAATATCATCAACTCACAGGACAGAGGTGAACGTCCGCATTTGAAGAAGTGGCCTCTACAACTGGGTACTCAGTGTCTGAGTGCTCAACGTGAGACGCCTGTGGCTTGGATTCTCAGAGTGGCTGTCGATTGCTAAGGCCAAATAAAACCAACTGAAGTAGTGGGCGCTCAGTGCCTTTAACCAAACCTACGTGCCAGCGTTTCCAGTTGGATTCCAAAACTGCCAGGACCGAGTATGGCCAACTCTCAACACCTTTGGGAATCCTCGCACGCTGTCTGCGAGCACTGGGCCTGCCGCGAAGGCCCCTGGATCTAAGCAGGTACCAAACTGAATAGCTTCAGTCATAATGACCTCAACTAGAAAAACAGGCTTGTAATAAGAACCACAGATGGGGCTGACCCAAGCTCCCATCACCCTGCATAACAAGGCTGTTTCCCAAAATCCCAGATCTGAACACCCACAACGTGTGGGAACTAAAAAGGCCATGCAAACTTTGCATCTCAAATCCCAATCTGGAGGGAAAAATAAAGAAATAAGCCACTATTTCATATGGCAGCCTTCGAATGCTGCATCCGAGACAAACCCCAGAAAGTCAATAGGTCCCGCAGCCTCCCCTTTTACAGGGTTTTTCTTTTCCCTGTAATTAAGAGCAGTTAGATTTGCTTCCAAGAAAAATTCAAGGCTTTGCTTTTTCTGGAATTGCCCGTGTGTTAAACACCCCTTCTTCTCCGGCTGGTTTGGAAGCTTTAGTTACAACGCTCTGACGAAGGAGATGGAATTTTAGCTTTATTGGGTGAGAAAGGCTCAGCTGCCATTCCCACAGCTCAGACAGCTGCCAAAGCCACACAACCGGGACATGACAGCTAAATTAAAAACCGGGACGGCTTTAAATGGCTCCACGATGTCCTAAAGAAAGAGCTAAATACACAAGCCTAAATAAACTGTCCTCACTGTTACCTTGCTCACTTTGCCCATACAGAATGCACATATCCTCAAGGATGTCTTTTAAAGGGGGAGCTTGCTGATCCTTCAAGCTGTCTATGATCAGTGCCTGGTGAGGTCTGGATACAAAGCAGCAGTGCCCAGCTGCTCAAGAATCGCACCTCGCTTCCGTGCAGCTGGAGACCGGGACATTAAAAGTCTCTCTCCACATTCTAGCACATTCCCATTCATTCCTTCTAGCAGGTTCCAGGGAGAGAGAAAGCGAAGTGCCAGGCTTGAGAAAGACGCAACAGGCGTCAGGATCTCAAGGTGGTTCTTCGACACTGCAAGAGAGGAGCTGAGGTTGATGCGAAGCAAGTTAGAGCTCACAGGGAAATCCAGGCTGCCCGCGCCATCCGTGCAGCCTGTCTGCACAAGTCCCCCTCTCCGAGGGTTAAAGCTAGGGACTTTACAAATGGATAAGTGCACGAACAGCCCCATAAGGCTTCCAGAGCTTCAGTTTCCTTCTCTTTGCACCTAGCATTAGGCAGCCAAGAGAAAAGGCCTGCACTAACGTCTCCCCCATTACACAGATTTCAGAATGGGAATGCACACCCCAAAGGGAAAAGAGGAAGCTGCCACAAGTTCTAGTTCCGATAGCTCCTGCTTTGGGTACTTCAATTAAACCTTTAGGGCTTGAAATCTCTCTAGAAATTGTACATTTCGTGGTCACAAGGAAAGTGGACTCTGGAGGGTCATAGCAGATTCAACTATACAGGGATTCAGCTATTACAAAGGAATGTACATTTACTGGCATGCCAAGTGTATAAAATCCTAGAACCTAGCGCTGGTAGAGACTTGGGCAGTCTCCCTGTTAGGGCAGGATTGGTCCCTACTGCAACTCACATACATTTGGGCCAGTCTAGTTTTCAATGGGCATTCCAAAGACTACCTGAGGTTAGAAACCTAACCAGAGCGCTGCACTCAAGCATGCAAAGAGTTAAGCATTCAAGCAAGCTGGGGTCAGGCAATCTGAGCTCTTTTCCCCGCTCCAAGTACTGGCAGGGAGCTTTATTCCTCATTCCCCCCCCCGCCCCCCTTGCATTGCCAGAGGATCACAGAGCCAGGATCTACTGCATCACTTTTGTGCAAATGATGAGGGGGAGCCTCTGGCAGAGGTGAACTTTGGTCCCTCCTGTCTCCTGTGTTGCTATGACTAAGGCCTGGTCGACACACACAACTTGCACTGCTAAACAGGCACATCTTTGTGTTTAGATAAACACTGAGCACCAAGAAGGGATTGTCTGAGTGGAGCCTGGCATAATTAGCACCGAGGTAGCACTTTTCAACTTCAAAAAGCTTTACAACCGCCTAACTAATTAATCCTCAGAACACCTATCCCCGGAAAGTAGATAAGTATCCCGTGTTACAGATGGGAACATACACACAGAAGCGAAGTGTCTTGCCTGGAGCCACAGAAAGAGTCTGGGTTAGAACTCAGAGGACCAATTCTGCACAAACAAACCTGTGTGAATGTGGACTAACACCATCAGAGTCTAGAAGGTTACTCCGTAAGAATGGCCATACTGGGTCAGACCAGTGGTCCACCTAGCCCAGTATCCTGTCTTCTGACAGTGGCCAGATGCTTCAGAAGAGAACAGGGCAATTTAACGAGCGATCCATCCCCCGTCGTCCAGTCCCAGCTTCTGACACTCAGAAGTTTAGGGACACCCATAACATAGGATTATGACCCTGACCATCTTGAGTAATAGTAATTGATGGACCTATCCTCCATGAATGTAACTAATTCTCTTTTGAACCTAGTTATATACTTTGGCCTGCACAACATCTCCTGACAATGAGTTCCACAGGTTAACTGTGCTTTGTGTGAAGAAGTACTTCCTTATGCTTGTTTTAAACCTCCTTCCCATTAATTTCATTAGTCTATCCCTGGTTCTTGTGTTATGTGAAAGGATAAATAACACTTCTTTACCATTCATGATTTTATAGACCTCTATGACATCCCCCCCGATTAGCTGTCTCCTTTTTAAGATGAACAGTGCCAGTCTTTTTTAATCTCTCATATGGAAGCTGTTCCGTACTCCTAATAATATTTGTTCTCCTTCTCTGTAATTGTTTTTCAATTCCAATTATATCTTTTTTGAGATGGGGCGACCAGAACTGCACATGGTATTCAAAGTGTGGGTTTACCATGGATTTAAACAGTGGCATGATGAATTTTCTGTCTTTTATTATCTATCCCTTTCCTAATGGTTCCTAAAAATCTGTTAGCTTTTTTGACTGTTGTCCAGCCACCTAGTGTTGTGAGATCCCTTTGTAACTCTTCACTGTCTGCTTTGGACTTAACTATCTTGAGTAGTTTTGTAACGTCTGCAAAACTTTGCCACTTCACTGATTACCCCTTTTCCCAGATCATTTATGAATATGTTGAGCAGCACTGATTCCAGTACAGATCCTTGGGGGACCCCACTATTTATCACTCTCCAGTCTGAAAATGGACCATTTATTCCTACCCATTATTTCCTCTCTTTTAATCTGTTACTGATCCACGAGAGGACCTTTTCTCTTATCCAATGAGTACCTACTTTGCTTACGAGCTTTTGGTGAGGGACTTTGTCAAAGGCTTTCTGAAGGTCCAGGTACACGATAGCCACTGGACCACCACATATTTGCTGACCCCCTCCAAGAATTCTAATAGATTAGTTAGATGTGATTTCCCTTTACAAAAGCCATGTTGACTTTCCCCAACATATTATGATAATACTGTTCTTTACTATAGTTTCAACCCACTTGCCTGGTAATGAAGTTAGGCTTCCTGGCCTGTAACTGGAGCCTTTTTTTAAAATCTGCATTACATTTGCTATCCACCAATCATCTGGTACAGAGTCTGATTTTAAGCGATACGTTACGTACCACAGTTAGTAGTTCTGCAATTTCATATTTGAGTTCCTTCAGAACTCTTGGGTAAATACCATCTGGTCCTGGTGACTTATTTATCAATTTGTTCCAAAACCTCCTCTATTGTCAGCTCAATCTGGGATAGTTCCTCAGATCTGTCACCTAAAAAGAAGGGCTTGGTGTGTGAATCAGCCTCACATCTTCTGCAACAAAGACAGATGCAAAGAATCCATTTAGCTTCTCTGCAGTGGCCTTGTGTTCCTTAAGTGCTCCTTTGACACCTTGATTGTCCAGTGGCCCCACTGATTGTTTGGCAGGCTTCTGCCTTCTGATGTGCTTGAAAAAATTTGCTGTTAGTTTTTTCTGTCTTTTGCTCATTACTCTTCAAGTTCTTTTTTGGCCTGCCTAATTATACTTTCCATTTGACTGGCCAGAGCCTATGCTCCTTTCTATTTTCCTCAGTAGGATATGGCTTCCAATTTTTAAAAGATGTCTTTTTGTCTCCAACTGTCACTTTTGCAATGTTAAAAACATAAGAACAGCCATACTGGGTCAGAACAATGGTCCATCTAGCCCAGTACGCTGTCTTCCAACAGCGGCCAGCCCCAGGTGCTTTAGAGTGAAAGAACAGAACAGGTCACCATCAAGTGATCCATCCCCTGTCGCTCATTCCGAGCTTCTGGCAATGTTGTTGAGCCATGGTGGCACTTTTTGGTCCTCTTAGTAGTCCCCCCCCCCCTCCCCTAATTTGGAGTATACATGGAGTTTGAACCTCTATTATTGTGTTTTTCAGAAGTTCCTATGCAGCTTTCAGGCATTTCACTCTCATGACTGTTCCTTTTAATTTCTATTTAACTAGACTCTTCATTTTTGTGTGGTTTACTTTTTGAAGTTAAGTGCTACTGTGGTAGGTTTCTTTGCTAGTTTCCCTCACACAAGGATGTTAAATTTAATTACATTATGGTTGCTATTACCGAGCAGTTCAGCTATATTCACCTCTGGGCCAGGCTCTGTTAGCCACTTAGGACTAAATCAAGAATTACCTCTCCGCTTGTGGGTTGTAGGACTACCAGCCTCAAGAAGCAGTCATTAATAGGGTCTCAAAATTTTCTCTGCATCCTGTCCTGAAGTGACTTGTACCCAGTCAATAAGGGATAGTTGAAATCACCCATTATTACTAAGTTTTCTGTTTTTGTAACTCCTCTAATTTCCCTTAGTGTTTCACAATAACAGTCACCATCCTGGTGAAGTGGTCGTTAGTGTATCCCTACTGCTATACTCTTATTATTCAAGCATGGAATTTCTGTCCATAGACATTCTATGGTACAGTTTGATTCATTTAAGACTTTTACTGTATTTGACTCTGTACTTTCTCTCAGATATAGTGCTACTCCCAACTCCATTCAGCACACTCCCACTCCCTCCTTGTTATTGCTATGTATTTTGTACACTGGTATTACCATGTACCATTGATTATCCTCGTTCCACCAAGTTTCTGTGATGCCTATTTAATCGCTATCCTCATTTAATACTAGGCATTTAATACCCCTCCCCGCAGAGAGGTATCCTCAGTGCGAGGGGATATCATGACATCATCTGGAAAGAGAATCCCAACTATGGGATCATTTCCCTCTGCTCCAGCTTCATGTTCTTCCCCGAGACATTCATCGTCCTCAACAGCACAGAGGCTGTCAGACTGAGGACAGGACCGCTCTACCAAGTCCTGGAAAGTCTCTATGTACCTCCCTGTCTCCCTTGCTTCCTCCAGTTCAGCCACTTTGGTCTCAAGAGCCTGTACTCAGTCTCTGAGGGTCATGCACTGCTTGCACTGAATGCACACGTACCTGCCTTGTGCGCAGGTGGCGTAACCGTACATGCTGCATTAGTGCAATCAATTGGATAGTCCCCACTTTGCTGCTGGACTTCTGCCTGCATTATTTTTACTCTTGCAGGGATGTGCGTGTGTGTGCATTTTGGATCTATACTACCATAACAGGGTAGAGATTTCGGCCCCAGAGTTCCTGGCTTCCAGTCCTGTGCTCGCTCCATCCATCTCTCAGAAGTGGTAACAACGTATCTATTACAGTGGTATGTTCTCCCGGAGACACACACACACACACACACACACACATTAGGAGATACAAGGCGGCAGCTGATAATGAGAGACTGGGTTTATTCCAGGGTGGAATAGGTGGACCATGAGCCAAATCTGCACTGCCAGATGCTTTTGAACTGACCGTGATCTTTTTATTTACTTATCACTATTGTTGTTATTTTTGCATTATTTTCTCTGGAGCTTGGACCGTGACTACACCTTGACCAAGAAATTTGGACCTTGACAAAAAAATAATTGGTTACCCCTGGTTTATTCCTTTCCCCTTCCTATCACTTTACCACTTCAAGGAAGCTATAACAGCCGCCGAACGGAAGCACGAGCTCCAAAGGCAGCTGCTAGCTGAGAAGTTATTGGAAGGATCTGTGAGGCCAACAAAGCAAATATTTACCAAACAGAAACATATGGGAGAGACGGGGACCAAGAGGTACTGCCTAAGCTTGGGCATCGATGCCTTGGGTAGAGAACGGGCTCCCAGCGAAGGGATCTGAGCCAATCATTCCCAGCCCAGGGTACGTACGTCAGCACTATTACTTCAGGCTGCGATTAGCAGTCTAGGCCCAAAGCCTGGGTGTGGCCTGCCTCTTTTGGCCCCAAGTGGAAGCCGGGCTGCTCTGAACCCCGGCAGGGTTTGGCGTGGCCCTGGCTCTGCTGTGGTTTGTCGTTGGAAAGGAAGGACGCGGGCACTGTCCGGTAAAGCGGAGGTGGCGCTCGAAGAGAGAGGGTGTACGGTTACTCCAGAGAAGTAAGGAGACCCGATCTAGCCCATCAACCCCGCACTGTAACGGGCTGGCTGTGCCCACATTCGAAAGCCTCCCGCAGCAGCTGTTGCTCACCCCCGAACTCAGGGAGAGAGACCGAAAGGGGACACTCTAGTCAGGATCAACAGCCCTGCAGAGGCTACGTACCATTACTGTGATGCCATCCTTCTCCAGGGGAGTCTTGTCGTAGGTCACTTCGCAGACCCGCACTACCGTTGTCGCTCCGTATTTCTTCAGATCCTGGGAAGGGAAGGGGAGACTCTTTACTTACAGGCACATCTTCTCTATAGCAATTCGACCAGAGGGCAGACAGGCCTCTCTTCTCACCCGTGCTATTTGTGGGTCAGATACAGACTCAGCCCGGCACTGAAACATGTACCAGCACAAGTCACATGCTGAGTGAGCTGGGCACACGCTTCAGTGCCTGGCTGAGTCAGGACCAGGAGGTGCATGGTGGCATGCGCTGGGAGCGGTACAGGGCTGCAAATGTTCTTTTACCCTCTCCTTTCTCCACATTTACATTCATGATCCCCTTAATCCTCCCACCAGCCCCTCCACCATGGCTTCCCCGACCCCTTTCCAGTGTTAGCCCTGAAAACAAAATCCTCCAACACATACATTTGCGCCCGTTATGGCACAGCTTGTATGTGGTCGGAGCACAAGCCCACAAATCAAAACGTCCCAGCAATTCTGCCAGAAACCAGCTCACTGGGACCTTGGGCAAGTCAACACCTCTGTGATGCTTTGGGGGTGGACTCAGACCAGTAAGGGGGGGTCTAACACCTGCCCGGTAACCACAGGTGCCCATACGCTGTGCAGCTGACACCAGCACCATGTCCACAGCATAAAGGTCTCCCCCCCGCACTTTCATCCCTCAGTGACTCCTTTACAGGGTGATCCCAAAAGCCCTTCCAATTCTGAGTCTCCTCCAAACTGTCTCCCCTGCAGTATCTGGTCCCTCTTGCTGAGCACTGTCAGAGGTAACACCAACTTCGATGCCTCCAAAGAGCCAGTCCATACAACAGCTCGATAGCTCAGCTGGGGTTAAACACAGCCCTTTAATACCCGGCACTGAGCTGGTCTGAGGTAAAACTTAAGTTTAGTAACAAAGAACAGAGATTCAAGTGATTTCAAGCTAGCGTGAAAGAGATTCGAAAGGGCGACAAACACACCCAAACCCAGCACGCTTTAACGCTAGCCAGAAACAGCTTCTCACTCACACCGAGGTGTTAGCGTTCTCCAGCATGACTGGCTGTTCCAGCCAGGATCCACCCCTGCCCTGCTATGAAATGGGGATCGTGCCCCGTGTCTGGCAGAGGTGTCGTGAAGATTCATTCATATTTGTACAATGAGGCGGAAGAGCTACGAAGGGGCTGGGATGGCGAAGCCTCCTTTTCCCTACGCAGGAAAATATCTTTCTGAACATCGCTCCAGCAGGAACTTTGCAATGCGCGACCTTCCTGCAACTTCACTAGATGCTACGTTTCTCCTGCAACTTCACTAGACGCTACGTTTCTCCACATAAAGATGCGTGTCAGCAATAGAAATGTCTGTCAGATCTGCCAGCAATTAGTCTAGCACAGATGCAGCTCAGCTGATTAAGCTCTATGGGGCAGGGCGGGTTGTTCTGTTCGTGTTTAGACAGCACCGAGCAGAGTGGGCCTTTGGCATACTTGGGGTGACTATGAGTGGACATGTAGTTCAGTGCTTAGAGCAGTGGACTGGGATTCAGGAAGCCTGGGTTCTAGTTCCCGCTCCGCTACTGACCTCTCTCATGACCCTGAGCAAGTCACTTCACTGCTCCGTGCCCATTTCAGCTCTTCTGGGCAGGGAGCGTTTGTACAGCACCTAGCCCAATGGGGCCCTGATCTTTCTGGGGATCTTAATGCAAATCAATAATAGTTACTGGCATCTAACCCTGCTCAGAGCAAGACTACATGACACTGTGGTCAAAGGGCCTGAGTCTCGCCTAGAGAGACTTGGACAAAAACCTTCATGTAAACAAGGTTTAAGAGGCAGACAAATGTTAAATCACAGGGCATGAAGACAGAAAATCTGGTGTAGGGAAGAGTGTGATATTTTTAAGCTACAGCAATAAAGGCTGGACACTTTCACTGCTCCTTTAAGTAGTAAACACGAGCAAGGACATTTATTTTGAATCCAAGGAGGTATGCAAAAGCCCATCTTGTTGCCCACGAAACCAATCAACATCCATGGACAACATAACCAATTCTAGGAAAATGAACTGCTCAAAACAGCACGTTGGCTACGGTCCCAAGTGCTCAACAGAGCAATACCAGAGAGAGAATTTTTAGCTCCGTGCACAGATAAAGTGAGCACTCTCTTATCTGTCCTCGGCTACAGCGTGTTTCCGTCTGGCTCTGCATGACACACGGCTTTGCCCCAAGGAGTCCGGTACGACTGCGCACTGCAAACGCTTCAACAGTTTCCCCCCGGGAATGTTTGCAGCAGACAGGAGACAACTGGTCCAATTAACAGGGCCCTGGATAGGAAGTCGGACCTGGAATCTATTCCTGGCTCTGCCACTGACCTGCTGAGTGACCTTGGGCAAGTCCCTGTTTCCTCTCACACACTCTGTCTTGTCTATTTCGATGTCTCTTGCTTAGGTTTGTCCAGTGCTAGCAAATTGGGGCCCTAGGCGTATTACAGCAGCGTCTCGTTAACAATAATATAGTGAAGTATAAAATCCTGCAAGTTCCCTCCTGCACCAAGAAAACACTCGTGGTGCCTAAGAGCAGGGATCCAGACAAACTGGAGAGAGTCCAGAAGATAACAACAAAAATGATCCAAGGTTTAGAAACCTGACCTGTGAGAAAAGGTTACAAAATTGGGCATGATTAGCCTAGCGAAACGCCGACTGAGGGGGACCCTGATAACAGCCTTCAAATACGTTAAGGGCTGTTACGAAGAGGACGGTGATCACTTGCTCTTCATGTTCACTGAAGGTAGCACGAGAAATAATGGGCTTAATTTGCAGCAAGGGAGATTTAGATTAGATAGTAGGAAAAACTTTCTAACTCTAAGGGTAGTTCAGCGCTGGAAGAGGCTTCCAAGGGAGGTTGTGGAATCCCCATCATTGGAGGTTTCTAAGAACAGGCTGGACAAATGCCTGCCAGGGATGGTCTAGGTTTATTTGGTCCTGCCTCAGCACAGGGGACTGGATTCGATGACTCTGAGGTCCCTTCCAGCCCTATATTTCTATGATTCGATGATCCATCCTGTCTTCTGCCAGTGCAGTTACTGCCTGTAGTATATTCCTCCAGTGCTCTGTCCAGTCCAATTTTTTAGTTGCTCAAGCAGTGGGGCTTCCACTGCATCCCGTGAGAAACATGCAGAAATATTTTGGTATAGACAGATGTACCACTGGGGGCAGGGGAAAAATCAGCCTCACTAGCCTCTCAGAACACAAAAATGACCATCTAATAAGCACTATCCAGTGCGTTCAGCTTACTATCTATTATGCTTCTACAGTCTCCATCACCCCAGGAACTGAGCATCTCACAATTGTGAATGTATTTATCCTCACAGTGTCCTTGTGAGGCAGGGCAGTGCTCTTATCTCCACTTACAGGAACAGAGAGACTAAGTGACTTTCCCATGGTTACAGAGGATGTCTGTGGCAGAGCAGAGAAGTGAACCCAGGTGTCCCATGTCCTAGGCTTCCTTCCTAACCATTGGACCAAGCTTTGTCCCTTTCGCTGGAAAAGTGCGTGACCACACTGTGAACATGCAATTACCCAATGTTAGGTGCTCAGAGGACTGAGCAATTTTCTTCCCCAAATGGGGGCCAAAGTCAACGGTATCGTTTCTGTTTATATCAGGGCTGACTTTAGCCATTACTGCTTTGCAGGTTCCTTACAATTATCATGAACATTTTCACATCATCACTATGTTTTCTAACAAGCGCAGGTGGCATCTCCTGTCATGTTTTATTGCACATCCTGAACTGCTCATTAAAAAAAATAAACCTGACAAACAAAGCTAGTCGCAGCTCAAGAGCGTTGACAGCTGCATCAGATTTCAGTACAGTAAGCAGTTAGCCAGTACACGCTCACACACTTTAAGGACACGTACAATCCAATGGTGCCAGATGTGGAGCCACTGATTCTTATGAACGTCAGTGCAATACACTTTTTAAACCACTGCCAGCTTGAAATTAATTTTTTTAACCTACTCTTGGTGCAAGTAACACTGAAGATGATTATAAATAATGATTTCTTTATCCTTTGTGCATCTGACAGCATTTTGTGTAGTTAGTTTTACTGCTTTCCTTATATTTCCAGTCAGCTGATCTATTTTCTGTGCTGTTGGATGCTTGTCTTTCACACAGCAAGAGAGGAGAGAAAACCCTTTTAATAAAATAGAAAAAGGTAATTGTAAAACTGCAAAATCTGTTAGGGGGACTCTGCCTGCGAGTAAAATTTGAAGCTACTTTAAACTTTTTTTGAAATGGACCTGATTTTAAAAGTTGACTGTGTCCCTTTAAGCAACACATGCATAACAGGAGCGCTCAGTATTGTAAAAGTGGCTATTAATACTCAACTGTAGGCATCAGAGTCTATGCCTAACACAATAATACAGATGAAAATTGACTTGATCACAGTCTAAAGTGTCTACATGGGGAACAAATATTTGATAATGGGCTCTTCAATCTACCAATCAAAGGGATAACACGATCCAATGGCTGGAAGTTGAAGCCAAACACATTTAGACTGGAAACAAGTCGTACTGTTTTGTTTTGTTTTTTTAACGGTGAGGGTAATTAGCCACTGGAATAACAAGCGTCATGGAGGATTCTCCCTCACTGACAATTTTTACATCAAGGTTGGATGTTCTTCTAAAAGACCTGCTCTAGAAATTATTTTGGAGACGGCCGAGGGCCTGTGCTATACAGGAGATCAGACTAGATCTTCACAGTGGTCCCTTCTGGCCTTAGATTCTACAAATCTATGAAAGTTGGGAGCCAGACTGCAGGCAACATGATGTGGAGGCTAAACTGCACACAATCCAACTGAACCCAAAGTCCAACTGCATTTCAGTTTGTTGCTCTATGCCTAAAATAAACTGTTTAACCACCAGTGCCCTTCTCACTTATGCAGGTGCAAGTCTTCAAAAGAAAGAATTTAGATTTGCTTTTACAACGCTGTGCAAAAACCCCCACTTCTGATGTGAGAGATTATTTCTCTATAGGTTCCGGGTCCACCACTTGTTTCAGTTTCACTCACCAATGCAGTAAGGATTTTGAAAATTACATAGGTCACCTTCCTGACCAACCAGGGAGTATTGTTGCTATATCCCTCAAGCAATTTAGTTGGATGCTACAGGCAGTCAGAGACTTGGTCCACTTCCAGCACGGCTTATCACCTGGAGCTCGGACTGGCCTGGAACTTCGATCTGACAAAACCAGCTAACGTACACTTCATGGAAAATCATCTGAATTGCTTCTTGCCTGAATGTGGCAAATCTACTCTCATACCAGATGCTTCACAAAGTTATGAGCAAACAGCGAACCCTAGGGAAAGGTTTATGGTGCTCTCCCTCCTCCCACCACGTCTAAAATGTTCCTCCTCCTTCTCCCTCCCACACTCACAGTACCCACTACCCTTCAAAATCTACACGGCTCACACCTGCTTTGGTGGGTCCTTTGCACATGTGAAAAGGAAGTCTCTAGTGTCAGCAGGTTTTTGCTTCTCAGGCTCTGAAGGGATTATTTTTTCTATCTGGGACAGTTTCTTCTTTGGCTCAAATGGGCGCACCAGCCATTTCCTGGGCAGAGCATCCTCAGAGCGTGTCTGTTTCCTAGTGCTTGGCATACCAAACGGCAAGCAATTACAGCTGAGAATGCCAGCTCCAACTCATGCCTTTACCAGGATGGTGCCAAGAAGCTTGAGAGGATGGTGAGATGAGCGTGTCTAACAAGGTTTTATTTTATGCCACAAACATGGCTTGTGATTAGCCTCCTTATTTCCAACCTGTTGTAAACCATTTGTTCAACGCCCCCTTGCTTCAAGTCAGCTCTGCACGTGAAGAGTCCTGCGTACATGTCTCTTCATGCTGTGCTGAATTCTCAAAATTCTGTTTGTGCTGCTTCCCAGCTAGCAATGACTTAACATTGAGAGTTCATGCACAGTTGACACTAACTCACACCAAACGAGTAAATAAAATGTTCTGTGGACTGTGCAAAAGAAAGAACAGTAAGCTAGATCTTACACCAGGTTTCATCTCCTCTATATGAATGCTCCACAGGTGGGCTGGTTTTGAATGGCAAATGAATTCGGATTGCATTTTAAATGCCTTGGGATCTTCTGGAATGGAAGATGCTGTATACATTTAAGGGGGGATATCATGTGTTCAATCAACAGAAGAACATGTGCATGTGAGCAAAGTAAACTAGACTAGGCTCAGGTCTCCTTAGGAAAACTTAGCCTTTTACATTTTGACAACCACAGAACTAAAACTCTCTCCTCGGAGGAAGAACAGGGTCAAAGCAGCACCCCTCTTTCCCCACACAAGTGTGAAGCGGCGGATAATGCCAGACACACCACTTCTAATTTTACCGCCCTGCACACTGCAATTACTTAATTTGCCAGTGGGATCCAGAGCCCAGACACTGAGCTCATGAAGACTTATCTGTGCAGCATCACCAAAGCATCTCTGTCGCCTCTAGTCTGCTAAGCCTAATGAGGAACAGGAGCTGCTGGGCTGTGGCTATGAAAATGTAATTTATAAAATTCCACAACTGGTGGGGGTGGATGGGAGGGCAGGGTGTGCGCGTGTGGACAGAGATGGGAGTTTACTCTGAATGCCGTGGTGATCAAGTGCTGTAACGAAGCAGTTTTGCACTCTGACTCGAACAGCAATACCGTTTGAGCTCCAGAAGGTTTCAGTTCTGCCTCCAATAGAAATTAAGGTACAAGACCAATGAACATAGGGAGAACACAGCTGTTGAGATGTGTCTTCAATTCTTCTGAGGGGCCAGGAGGCTAAGCATGAACAGCGTGGCTCACAGTGATCTGGAGATGATAATCATCATGGATACCCTGCCACAACTCTGAGATTTTGGCATGACAAGGGTGATTAGAGTCAGGTAACCGACGATCTCCCAACACCTCCCCCTTGTCCTCCTGCAGACACAGACACAGAAATATTTACAGAACAACGTAGTCAACTAACTGCAGTCACGGAGGATACAAAGAGAAACTTGAAAGTGGGAGCCCGGGTACACTAGACTGAGACAGACTTTCTCTAACGTGATCCTTGGATGTATAAACAGGAGCTGCCCTGATGCGACCCCTACGGGAATACTGTGTCCAGTTCTGGTGCCCACAATAGAAGAATGATGTGGAGAAATCGAAGTGGGTTCAAAGAAGAGCCACAGGAATAATGAAAGGGCAGAAAACCTGTCTTATAGGACAGAGTCAAGGAGCTCAATCTAATTAATTTAATGGGGAGAAGGATAAGGGGTGACTTGATCAGTCTGTAAGTATCTACATGGGGATCGTACATTTGATAAGAGAGCAGACACAGGAATAACAATATTCCGTGGCTGGAAACTGAAGATAAAGTCAGACTAGAAATAAGGCACACTTTTGTTTGTTGTTGTTTTTTTTTTTTTTTAACAATGAGGACGATTAACCATAGGAACAAGATTTGGGCTGGTGATGGATTCTCCATCACTGGCAATTTTAAAATCAAGGTTGAATGTCTTTCTAACGGATCAGCTCTAGTTTACGCAGTAAGTATTACAGGGAGGTCCTATGGCCCGTGTTGTGCATGAGGTCAAAGTAGATGACCACACCGACCCCTTCTGGCTTTATAATCTATGAATCTGGCCAAAGGCAACCCACTGTATCTATCTGTGGCTAAGTGTCTTTGTATGGAAAATGGGCCTCAGAGGATCAGAGATTCTCCAAACAGCTGTGAAGACGGTGCTGTGAATTATGCACACTGAGCAACCTAGTGGCGAGTACTTGCAACGGGGAAAGCAGCATCCAATTTCAGATCCAGATACTACGAGATGTTTTCCTCCTCGGCATGGGTGCTGTGCAAACAAGGAGCTGGGTGACGGGGTGCCCTGCACTCAGAACTGTTCTGTCACTCCAAATGAGTCCCCAGGTACTTGTGGTGAAAGGCTCTGGACTGACACGCCTGCAAAGGAGGAGTGTTATGGCCTGTATTACAGCACCACCTTTAGGCCCCAAATGACCAGGGACCATTTGTGCTGGGAGCTGCACATACATGTAGGGGAAGGCTGGCAGAGATGCTTAGAAGGCTGAATGCCTAATTTCCTTTCCAGGAAATTTAAATCACAGCCATAGATCTGAGTTGTAGTATAGAGAGTCTGTGCCCCAAAGACACTACAATCCTAGCAGATAAGGCAGACCAAGGGTAAGAGGAGAAGTGACAGTATTACTGGCCCCATTTTACAGATAGGGAGTTAAGGCACAGAGAGACTGAATGACTTTCCCAGGGGCCCTCAGGCAGTTTGTTGCGGAGCCAGGAACTGAACCGAGATCTCCTAAGTCCCAGTCAAGCAATGGGCTAGAGTTGAACTGGTGTCCCTATGAGTTCAAACCTCTATGTTCTATTATCAATTCCCCGAGCCACCCCCTCACCTTTCCTGCATTTCCTTCTTACCTCTATGAAGGTGCTGAGCGTGGCATTGGTGGGGTTGTGAGTAATCAGGAACCGCATGTTTTTGTAGCACACCTCCACAGGCGCAGGCCGATTCATACGGGCCATGGTGAAGTGAGGGTGGCAGGGGGAAATAAAGAAAGAAGGACGAGAAGTAAAAAAAAACAAAACAAAAAAAACCCTTGGAGTTTGGGGTGGGAGGGAAGTAATTTAAAAAACCCCCAACACAAATGTTGTGCAAATATTCCCAGCTCTTGGGAGTGTGTTAGATCCCCCAACACACACAAAAAACCATGTGCTTGAAGCCAAATAATAATAATAAAAAATAATAATCTCCCTTTGTAGTGTCAGTTTCCTTTGGGTGTGCAATCCAGAGCCGCCGCCCTCCCTGCCTTCCGCGCCCTCCGGTTTCCTTGCTCTCTTCTCTAGAAAGGCCTCTGCATCGGGGAGCCTCCTCGCGTGCCGTTTCGCTCCGTCACGTTACCCCATCTGGATAGGTGGAGTACTTGGGAGCAGCGATGGGGGCCCGAAGCGGATCAGGCTGTGGCAGCAGCCAGCAGGAGTCCCTTGGCTGCGAGAGCCATGCACGGGAGATTTGAATGGTTAAACCCGAGGGCACGGACCCAGGGGCAGGCGAGCTGGCCGAGACCTTTCCTCAGTGGGCACAATGTTGTGCGTGGCAATACTCAAAGCTGCTCCCTGGCACCTCCATAAATCCACAGCCAGTCACCGGCAGAGAGAGCCTGGAAGGGAGAAACATACAGGATGAAATCACTTTGGGGTTGGGATCAAGTAAACAGAAAGCTATACCGGGCCACGTAGTGCCAAAATTAGTAGGGGACGCAGCTGCTGGGTCTGAAGCCAAAGCCTTTTTCCACCCCAGCCCCGAGCAAAACACTTCAGGAATTGTCACACTAAGGGCCAGCTAAGGTGGACGTAATGAGATCAGATCAACTAACAGCAAATGCTCGCAAGAGAAACCAGGCAGGCAAGTGGCCGGGCAGAGGGCTCCTCGCCAGGCCTCTACTCCCAGTTCTGCCCTTAGCTAAGCAGGTAACCTTGGGGAAATCACTGTCTATTCTCTGCCTCTGTTTAGCAATAGGCGTGCCATCGGCCCAGGTCTGACGGGGCTTTGAGGCTGAGCGACTGTGACGTGTGTTTGTCAGGTGAAAGGTGTTAGAGGAACACACAAGACGCACTAGTCACCCTGTACGTCCTCTGCAAGCCCCGCTCTCTCGCGACTGTGCCACGCAGAGACACTCGTGAATGGCTCGTCTTCTGGGAAGGCCCATTTCCAAATATTGCTAGTCAGCGGCTTCCCCCAGTCATGGGGGGCTGAGCTCTAGCACGGCCCGTTGGGATACCCCAAGCACTGACTGAGCACCCACAGCGCTCAGCCAAGTCATTATCTGCTTGGAAAACATTCACCTGCTACTTGACCCGTGAGCGCAGGGAGCAGCTCGACAACGAAGACACCCGCCCCTTCAAACAAAGGCTCCTTCCCCTCCCCGAGCCTGATAGGGGGTCTGGGAAGAGGGGGCTCAGAGCCCTGGAAATGCTCTCCCACTCCTGCCCAGCTATATAGAGAGACACGCCCAGCGCCCACCACATGGATCTGCGAAGCCAGAGCTCAGCTCTCTGAACGGTGCTAGACGCCCGACCGTGCTCTGGGAAAGAATCAGGGCGGCGTTCTCCCCATGCTGCACAGGCCCACACAGGCGGGCAAATGCCTCTACACCACCTGTGGCTTCCTTATGACCGGTGCACAGCTCATTGCGACAACACACTGCAATTGCCTTTCACAGATGACGATGGAACCACACCGTACCCTGCTGCCAACGGCCCATGGGAATCGAGCAGCAAGCTCTCCTAACAAGCTGGGATCTGGTCCGATGATGATCACAGCAAATCCTTACCCTGGTTGCATTGGCAGGGCGATGAGGGGAGTGTCCACTGAGGGGGCGGAGCAGATCACTGCAAAGGGGGCTTGCGTTCATCGGCTTAGCCTAGGACGGGAAGGGTGGCCAGCAGGTCACAGGTGGAAGTTAAACTGCCCGGCTTAGCTCTGAGAAGCTCTCAGCAAGGCATTTCTAGCTGGCTCCATCCGAATGTGAAGGCTTCCTTATGAGAGGCACCGGCGTCTGCGCTCTAATGCGAACCATTTCTATTAAAAAACCTGAGACAGCTGCAGAGAAACCCAGCTGTCTGCTCTGTGGGGGGAAGAGAGAGTGGATCCATCCCACGAGCCTTGGAAACGTGCAAGAACCACTAGCTACACCCGAGAAACAGTTCCCGCATCCTTGGAGGTGGGAGGGCAGAGGCGGCACCGGGGCCTTCAGAAACGGTTGGGGATTTTAAGCCACCAGAGCATGGACTCGGGATTTCTTTAGCAGCTTCGCTCACTAGAACTGTCCCTGAGAAGATAACAACCTGCTGCGTAGCTTCCCCCTGCAGGAGCAGCAGCGCAGGAAGGCAGCTGTTAGGAAAGGTCTCCCTCGCCCTGGGACAATACCATTCCTCATTTGTATGATTTAAAGGGACAGCAACAAGGGTTATACATTTCATCTGCGCTGCTATTTCCCCATTAAATCCCCCCGCCACATTTGAACACTTCCATGCTCCAGCATACCTCTGTCCCCACATGCTGTGCCAGCAGCCCCCCTGTGTCTGATCCACCCCGCAACAGTCCATCCTTTACAGAGTCAATACTGGAGCAGGATTTGAACACGGGCTTGGGTCTGTCAGGACAGTATCACGCGGGTCCTTTTAAAAAGGCATTTAGAAGTAACAGCTGCTTAGTTCTTTTCATAGATCCCAAAGCACTTTATGAAGCGGCGTAAGGACTATCTGACAAACACACCAAGGTGCGGAAAGAACCGCCCCAGGGCCCAATATGTTGGGCTAGGAATGGAATTTAGGTCTCCTGGGTACCAGTCCAGGGCTCCGTCCCCCGCAACATGCTGCCTCCTGAGCTGTGCTGTGATGTTCGCACACGTTATCTAACCTGTGCTAAGTACATCAGACACTTCAAACAGGTTAGCTAGCATGTGTTAACCGGTATGTGCTAACAGCACGCCCTTCCCTCCTAGCCCAGACAGCCACAGGAACAATCCAGTCTCGGGACTCAGCAAAGAACAGCAGAAGAACTTACCCCACTCCCTCTGCAGATACATCTAGTGCCCCGTCACCACGGTATCTCGGCCCTGTCGCCACCGCCCCAAAGATACAGTGCTGCACAATTGGCCATGGCCATTACGGATGTATTGCCTGCCTGAGGCTTACGCCACAAGTCATGGTGAAAGCTCTGTGCCCTCGGATCTCATCCAACACAGCAAGTTCTAATGTTGAGGCAGCCTGTGCGTCCAGAGGAGCAAACCAACCTAGCAAGGAAAGTATCAGAGGGGTAGCCGTGTTAGTCTGGTTCTGTAGAAGCAGCAAAGAATCCTGTGGCACCTTATAGACTAACAGACGTTTTGCAGCATGAGCTTTCGTGGGTGAATACCCACTTCTTCAGATGCAAGTGGTCACCCACTTGCATCTGAAGAAGTGGGTATTCACCCACGAAAGCTCATGCTGCAAAACGTCTGTTAGTCTATAAGGTGCCACAGGATTCTTTGCTGCTTCTAGCAAGGAAAGATGTCAAGGATTACAGCACAGGGAAAACACTGGGGCAGGGTTTCGAGTTCCTGGGGGAGGCAGGGGGAAAAGATCTCACAGGGTGGATAATTTTAAGTCCATAGAAAAGATCAGATTCTTTAGGCCAGCAGACTCCAGATGCATCACAAAAGGCCAACGCTCCCCCTATAAGAGAGGGAGACTCCTAAATTATGCCTGCCTACCAAAGGGCATTTCAAGCCTGAAGTTTTCTTCTAACTAAGTACATATATGGCCCTAACACCCTCGTATCTGAGGCCTTGATCACTGAAGGGTTTTATCTTCACAACACGCCTGGGAGGGAGGAAGTAGCTCAACTTTACAGGGGGAAGGAAGGCAGAGAGGGTATGTCTACACAGCAAAACCAAACAAACAAACAAAGCCCCACCTCACAGCAGCAAGTCTCAGAGCCCAGGTCAACTGACCTTGGGCTTGTGCAACGGGGCTAAAAAACAGCAGTGCTGACATTCCTGCTGGGGCTGGAGCTGGGCTCTGAAACCCGGTGAGGGGCTGGGTCTCAGAGCCTGGCCTCCAAACTGAGTGGGAACATCTACATTGCTATTTTTAGCCCAAATAGCTACAGCCTCATGAGCCCAAGTCAGTTGACCGGGGTTCTGAGACTCACTGTTGTGAGGTTTGGGGTTGTTTTTTTTTTGCTGTGCAGACATACCCAGAGAGACTCGGTGACCGACTTACCCTAAGTCACACAGGAAATATCTGTGCAGGGCTGGGAACTGAGCCCAGCTCGCACACCGAGTCCCCCTCCAGCTCTTCGTTACTGCCCTTGTCCTTTGAGTAACTCAGACAAACAACAAACGCGCTCTGCGTGAACGAGCCGGCTGGGGGCGATTTGCGGCAGGTTCTCCTGAGCCCTAGCCCTATTTTCAGGCAGCTCGACAGCATTTTCACAATCGCAGCCTCTGCAACTCCACTGAAAGCCACGAAGACCCCAGATACCCTGAAAAGCCAAGTGTCCGTTCTAACAAGCAAGATACCAAGGAGACCATCATAGAAAGAGAGGGAGGCTGCGGTACCCTGGATTCAACTCCTGCCTCTGCCACGTTCCTAGTGTGACTTTAAGTAAGTCAGTCCCTTAAACTCACTTCCCCCTCTGTACACTGGGGATACGAGCACTGGGACGTTAGATAAACACATTAGCAACTGTGAGGCACTAATATCTTGGGGCCCATATGAGTAACCAAGATACAATGATAAATGGGCTGGTTGGTCCAGGTGAAATGTCTCCTTTCACAGCCCAAAAGCCTCATCAATTACAAGCAGCCAGCCGGGACTCCCGGGTATGAAAAACGGCAGCGTTTCAGAAAGGAGACGGACCGGTTACTGAGGCCTGCGCAGAAGTGGCTGGAACCAAAAGGTCAACAAAGGTAGATCACTCATCCCAGCCTTGCTGTCTCCAAGCGCTGACAGTACCTCACTCCTGTCACTCAGCCAGGAAGGGGAGATTTGATAGGGTCTGCAGGTCCCCCCTGTGGGAGAGTCCTTTGCCAGATGGAGGGCAGCCCTGCCATGGAAGGGTTGGGGGCAGGCAGAGCTGGGGACAAGGAAAAAGGGAGAAATTAAGGATCTAACTGTGATGCACTGAATGCCCCTCTCTCTGCCCAAATTAAAGCAAACTAGAGGAAGGCCCTTTGCGACAATCCCTATGGATTCTCTCCTATTTGGGTCTGAGAAGGATCGTCATTAATAAATGCTATTTAATAAAAATAAGGGTCTTCCCTCCCTTCTACATTGGTCTGCATTTGCACAGCACTTAGCACAGTGGGCTCCTACTTAATGCAGCAGCACAAACAAACACCACCACATCTCCTCCCAGCTGGACACACCATCTCTTAGTGGAAAGAGCACTGGGCTGTAGCTGGATATAAGTAGCACGCTCCCTGGTTTCCTTTCCATCGGAAATACTGTATTCCACTCCAAAACCAAACAAAACCAAAGCCAACTTAGTTGACTCTATGGAGGAAGGATGGCCCAGTGACTAGGGTGCCAGCATAGGACTTGGGAGATTCCGTTTAATTCCCTGCTCTGCCACAGACTCTGTATGTGACCGTGGGCAAGTCACTAAGTCTCTCCGTGCCTCAGTTTCCTCATCCGTACAATGGGGTTAACGGCACTGCCCCACCTCACACAGGGGTACAGTGAAGATCAATACATTAAAGATTGTGAGGTGCTCAGATAGTATGACAATGGAGGTCAGACAGATAACTTCGCCTCACCTCATCCCCCAGCTCTGGTTGATTGACACCAGCTAGACAGAGCACTTTGGGCTGTAAAGACCACTTGGGCGTGTTTCCAGGAGATACTATAAAGCACAGAAGACCAAAATTGCACAATGTGCCTGCTGAGTGCCATGTATTTCTGCTTCAAGATTATCCGGGCACGTTCAGGCTGTGGTTCAGGGGCCAGTTTGCAATTGGCCAGCTAAGCAGCGGAGGGAGGGAAAGCAGTGGGGGAAAGAAAATAAACATAACCAAGGAGGAGGATTCATTTCAGCTGGCAGCTGATTTAGTAGGGCAAGTTTGCTGGGAAGCTGGTTTGTAACAGGCTGCTAACAAAAGGCTGGGGAGGCAGGAAGGCGAGAGTAATCTCTGCCTGGATTTACAGGATAGGCAGGAGATTAAAAACAACCAACATGCGATTTAAAGAGAGATGGCATTACGAAGTAGCAGCAGTGCTAGCAATGCGAGCCATGGCAGGAAAGCAGCTCACACTCACCCCTTATTTATGGCTTGGAAAGCTGGAAGTGACCAGTTTCAAAAAGTGCAGTCAACAGCTGGTACAGCGCCGTGTCCCTGCAAGCCTCGTGGGCTAGAAAACTAATCACTGCTCAGTGCAGTCACCTACTGCCCGAGATAGAAGGGAAATGGTTAAAAGCCATTTTACCCACCTTACAAGGTGAACTCTGCGCTTATCTTCCACCTTCTGATGAGCAAATACAACACACACACTGACACCCTGCCAAGACAGAGGAGCTGCCCTAAATGCCACCTTAGGAATACAAATGTGGGACTGGATCCTCCGAATGCAAGTACCGTATTTATCGGCGTATAACACGCACTTTTTTCCCCTGAAAATAGGGGGCAAATGATGTGTGCGTGTTATACGCCGATATATACGGTATTCCTGTAATGATATCCATTAAATGGCAGTTCCTCTCGAGTTAGCAGCAAGCAATTGAGAATCCTTTTGATGGTTTACAGCAGGAGCTCAACTGGCCCAGCAGAGGTGACCAGTGCAACCAATTACTTGGTTCTGGGATCTGTAACTGGATGGGTTAAGAGGAAGTCCAGGTCCAGGACAAGTCACCAAGGAGTAACTGGGCCCACAGGCAAAGGCGGGAAGAATCAGGTTTTACTTTGCATCTGTGGCATGAAGCATTGTTCTTTCCCTTCTCACTAGTTCACCATGCCACTGAGCCAAAGATATGGTAATGGTACTGGACCACAGCACTTCCTTTCTGGTGGGTCCAGTTCCTTTCTTTCAGCACTTCCCCAAGGCAGAAAAGAAAAGCCCCCCCCCCCCCCCAGCGGCGCGGAGCGGCGCCCTAGCCCCTGCCCCCCTCGGCCGAGAGCGTGTGGCCACATCCCCCGGCCCCGAGCCCTGCCCGAGCCCCCGCCCCCCTCCCGAGCGGACAGAGACCCCCCCCCCGCCCCCCCCCCCCCGAGCGGCCCTAGCCCCTGCCCCCCTCCCGAGCGGCCAGAGACCCCCCGTCCCCGTCCCCCCCCCCCCCCCGAGCGGCCCTAGCCCCTGCCCCCCCTCACCGAGCGGCGCGGCCCGGCCCGGCCCGGCCCGAGCCCCCGCCCACCCTCCCGAGCGGGCCCGAGACCCCGTGCCCGTCCCCCCCCCCCCCCCCGAGCGGCCCCCTAGCCCTGCCCCCCTCGCCGAGCGGCGGTGGCCCGACCCTGCCCGAGCCCCCCGCCCCCCTCCCGAGCGGCCAGAGACCCCCCCCCCGCCCCCCCCCCGAGCGGCCCTAGCCCCTGCCCCCCCTCCCGATGCGGCAGAGACCCCGTCCCCGCCCCCCCCCCCCCCGGGCGGCCCTCGCCCCCCCCCCCCCGAGCGGCCCTAGCCCCTGCCCCCCCCCGAGCGGCCCTAGCCCCTGCCCCCCTCCCGAGCGGCGTGGCCCGACCCGGCCCGAGCCCCCGACCCCCCTCCCGAGCGGCCCGAGATCCCGTCCCCCACCCCCCACCCCCATCGGCCCTTTCCCCTTGCCCCCCTCCCGAGCGGCGTGGCCCGACCCGGCCCGAGCCCCCGTCCCCCTCCCGAGCGCGGTCCCGGCCCGAGCCTCCCTCCCCGCGAACCTTATTTACCTTATAAGTGGTAA
The DNA here is from genome assembly GCF_020497125.1 of Mauremys mutica. Taxonomy (NCBI): domain Eukaryota; kingdom Metazoa; phylum Chordata; order Testudines; family Geoemydidae; genus Mauremys; species Mauremys mutica. The sequence goes on along the minus strand of NC_059073.1, from coordinate 11,898,176 downwards.
TAATATTAATAAAACAAGTTCTGAGCTACCCTTATTTTGCTTCAAAGTCCTTTATTTGAAATTTAAGTTTTTTTCCTGAAATTTCCCCCTTAAAATGAAGGTGCGTGTTATACGCCTGTGCGTGTTATACGCCGATAAATACGGTACCATCTGCCACAATTAAAGCTGATCTGAGCCGGCCGTCGCTGAGAAAAACCCTCCAGCATCAAGGTATTTTGCTGTTAACCCTCTGTAACGAAACATCTGAGATTAGGGACTTTATAGCCACGTCTGGCTATGTTTCCAAGCAACAGCATGCAATTTATTACACACACACAGGGAACAAAAGAGTATCTGAAACGTCTATCCGTATCTTACCTTTAAGTTGCTAGTATCCAAGCAAACACAACACAGCAGGGTAGGAGAAACCACACACGATTTCTGCCCTGAATAACTCACTCTGCTTGTAACCAGTCAGCCTGCCCTAAGCAGCCACATGACACCGACACCGCTCAATGGTTAATGTCAAGCAAATGCACCTCTAATACTCTTAGGTCAACTAAGCTTTTCCTCTCTCTCTTTTTTTGGTTCTTCAGTTGGTGCCTGTTCCTGAAGCATGAAATCAGAGGCGCATTCCACTTAGAAGCCTCCAGAGGAGCTGGAAACCTATTAATAAAGCTATTAGTGGATGAGAGGTAGACTGACAGCACAGCGAGTGTCCCTGTGTGCAAATAAGTAACTGGCAGCAGCAACGTGAAACATCCAGGCTGTAAGAAGGGGCGCGAGGAACATGCCAGAGACATACGTCAGCAATAGCCATCCTGGGGAAAGGAGAGTGCAGAGCAGTTATAACAAGCCTTTTCCTATTGAAGTATAGGTACGTGATGGATGCAGGCGGTTTCGGGGACCAGGGTTGATGAGAACTCCATAATCACTGCTGATGTGTACAGCAGCTCCAAACAGCCAGGTCTTGGGGTACATGATAAGAGGCAGCACACAACAGCTGCCCACCTGTATTGGAAAGTTGTAAAGTCCATAGGGGTCTATCGAACAGTAATGGGAGAAGATTAAGGAAAAGAAAAATGGAGCTAAAATCCCTTCCCCTGGGGAAATTTCTGGCTGTGGAGCAGTCTCCCAAGAGAACTGGTAAAAGCCCCAGTGCTTCAGTGACCTCTTGAATCTGACTCATTTCAGAGGGAGAGAATCTGGAGCATTTTTCAGGCAGCCTTTAGAGCAGCTCACTCCTGTGAGGGAGGATTTTCTTGTGCATGTCACAGTCAAACACATTGTTAAAGAACAGCCAGATTCAATGGCCCCTCATTTAAGCCACTGCTGCTCAACAGCCCTGAAACTAGACAGAGCCCTTGTGTATATTCCGCATGGAACAACTGTGGACAGTCCGGAGACTGTGAACGTGGGAGAAATGGAGGAGCGCCCCAATTTCTATGACTGGAGGACATCCAGCATGCGGTCTACAACCTGCCTAGCTGAAGGAGACGCTCCCCACCATCCCGGCTGGAGGCAGCCTCCCCATTTGATCACCCCACTCAGCCACTGGCAGACTCTTGTTTTGAAACTCGCACCTTCCCCAGGTCACAGGCTGCTTAGCTCTGCCTGGCCAGAGACTCAAAATAGCACATAAGCACATAAGTAAACTGAAACGGGAGGCAGCTGAGCAGAGCAGCATCTTTGTATGGTTCTCGCTTGGTGTAGACGCAGCACAAAAAAGCAACTGGAACTGTCACAGCGCTTCACAGCACACCTGAGGGAGGAGGCGGCTATCAGAGGCGTAACCCACTCAGTGCCATCCTCTACCTTTTACACTACACGAGAGACCATGCTAATGCTGCATTATCCAGCATCCCCCGTTATTCTTTCAATGTGGCGGATGCCTCAGAAGACTGCTGACAAACATCCATGAAGGGGTTAACGATGGAGGGAGAGGGCGATGGGCTGTCCAACTGCGGGAAAGAGAGCTAAAAGCAATTCCTGTTGTCAGTGGGAGCTACGTACCCGCTACGATTCGAATTCTGCAGCACCTGAAGACCCCAAGCAAGACGAGGGCCCCCCTGCACTCTGCACAGGGTAAACACACATTAACAGCCTGTCTCCGCCCGCAGAGACAGACAAGATGCAGGGATGGGCGGGGGGAGAAAGGAAGTACAATCACCCCCATTTTAAAGAGGGGGAACCCAAGCACAGAAAGATGAAGGGCCAGACTGTCAAGGCAGCTCCGCACGTTGGCAATCTGAGCTCTCTTGAAAAATCGGACAGTCAGCTCTCTCGAGTCCTAATCCCGTGCCTGAACCACAAGCCTATCCCTCCTCGCCTACCTAGCTCTGTGGCGACTCAGTCCGGGCCAAGTTTTCCCATGAATGGGCCTGACGCCAGACCCTCAAATCCAAACGTCGGCCCCTAGTTTCAGCAACAGCCCTTTGAAAATTGCTATGGCTCCCCACGGCAGGAAGTATCCTCGCAATGCTCCCCAACACCCCGCCCACACACCGGCCCAGCAAGCCTTGAGTGGACAGAAAAATAAACTGACATGGAGACACAGCAGATTTTCCTAAGAATGCCACCACTTGTGAGCCCTCCCGTGACACTTACATAGCCACCTTCAGCAGGAGAGTCAAACCGTCCACTTGGTGGAAGATGACACGTGGCAGCAATGCTGAAATGGGCAGCAAGTATAAATGAGAGTGGGGGAAAAACCAACTGGCAATGGTTTTTCGCTCATTGTGTGAGGCAGTCCCTACCTGAGCTGGAGTTCTCGCAGATGGCGACATAATAGCAAAGCATCTATTATGATGAATAATAGTTGGACAGATCCCCTCCCAAGGAGGAGAACCTCAGGACAAGTGACCTCTGGGGATTGAGGGTGTGCCCCACTGTTAGTCCAGTCTCCCCAGTGTAATGACAGAACAGGAGGAGATCCTTGCCCTGCCCTGCAAATCCCCTGATGAGGCAAACCATCTTGACGTGGGGCAATGTGGACCTATAAAACTGTGTCATGTTTATGCAGCACTTGGCACATTCAAGTCAGTACACAAATAACAACTGATGACTCAGGGCACTGCTCCTAGGAGATGGGGAAGGATTTACCCATCTGTGAAATGGGGATAACAAGCTGAGGTTAACTGACTAACCAATTTCCACACAGCAAGTCAGAGGCAGTGCAGAGATTAGAACCCCCACCCTCAACTCTTGCCCCAGTCCAACGGGTCACCCCCACTCTCCACAGAACCTCAGTGGAAATTTGGTTCCCTGCCTGGGAAACTTACTTTGTGTGAATTCCTTTGCGCTAATGTAAGGCTGTTGGGGTTTTACCCTCGGCGGGCAGTACGTGGAAACCGGACAAGGCCAACCGGATACCACGCTCTGTGAGAACTGTCAGCGGCCTGTAGCATTCCAGCACAATCAATGATCCCATGTCTGAACTTATCACTGTACAACCTAAAGTCAGACTGTATGTGCAGGCTATCCTCTTGCTCCCTGGAGATACCAGCCTGGGAGGAGCAAGAGAAGGTCTCTCCTTTGTCCAGCTAGTTTTCCAAATGCTAAGAGGGAAGGTTCCTAACCTGGCACAGAGGAACTTCATTCCTCTTTCATTGTTGATGCCTACGCCAATCTGGGATGGGGAGGAATGAGAATCAGCAAGACAGCAATATAACAGGGGAGCTAAGAACACACTCCATTTGTACTGGTGACCCCTCAAAGGGTGACTTACATTAAAAAAACAAACAAACCCATAACAAATCAGTGCTCTGTGTGGAAGTCCTCACCCTGAGTAAATCAGCAGTTTTCCAGTGACCTCTAAGAGAGTCGCAGGTAGCTACTGCTTCCCATGTTATGGCCTGAGTCAGGAAGAGAAGCAGCTCACCTCACATTTTCCCCAAAGAACCGCCACTATCACACGGTGCGGTTCCCTACAGCATCCGCGAGGCGCAGTGAAGTTGAATTTCTAGGGAGAGGGTCCCCCTACTGTCTGAAGCCCCGAGCTTCGAGAGACGTCTTTCCCAGTCTCGCTGCAGCGAGTTCAGCACCTGGAAATGCTTCTGAAATCTTACCCGAAGCGAGGACGCTAGCACGCCAGCCCTGGGTGTCAGGATGACAAACTCCTTCCTTGTGCGCTAGAAGTGAGGAGGTGGACACAGTGCCCTGCAGCCAAAGTGCTAAGTTCTTCTATTCTCCTCCTTTTAAAACCTTCCCAGAGGAAGCGACCTGACGAGGAGCAGATCCCCACTGTCCTCTCGGGAAGTGAAGTAGCTGAGTATCACGTTTCCGAGGGCTATTAATAACCCGTCACATCACACAGGCTTGCCCGAATCGCCCCAGTCAGGATGCAGCAGCTCTGACGGGGTTGTTTTGAAAGGAGTATCCGGTGAAAGCCCCTCTGCACTTCAGATAAGCACTGAGGAACTTCTCTTTCACTGCAGACACCTGCTTTCTATATTTAAAACCCTGCATCTGTTGAATATGTTCGGCTTGGCCGAAAACAAAGCTGTAAAAGGGTACGGGGGGGTGGGGGCGAGTGGGCAGGGGAGTTCACACAGTGAGACAAAGCTGGACATTTCCACTAGCTCCCTGCTCCTAGGAAAAGGAGAGAAAAATATAGGGCCTTTTTGTGGTCACTGCATCAGAGGAAAACAAAAAGCTAGCATCTGGCCACCATGGAAAAGAATATTGACTATTAACGGGCAAGCAACTGTTATTAATGGCTGTTAAAATCATGAGTCTTCTTCCTATTAATAGACTGATTATTATTTGCATCACACTAGTGCCCAGACACAACTTTGTCAGGGCCACTTCATGCCAGGTGCTGTACATACAGGCCCCTGCACCAGAGAGTTTTTTATAAGGTAATAATTGGAGATATACCAATCTCCTAGAACTGGAAGGGACCTTGAAAGGTCATTGAGTCCAGCCCCCTGCCTTCACTAGCAGGACCAATTTTTGCCCCAGATCCCTAAGTGGCCTCCTCAAGGATTGAACTCACAACCCTGGGTTTAGCCGCAAGAGAGTTAAATGCTGAAATTCCAGGGAAATTCAATGGGATTTGGATCCTGACTCCCTCGGGCTCCATTGAAATCCCAGCCTAGTATTTTATTTATGACAAAACAAGCGAGTGAAACAAGCAGGAAGAGAGGACAGGCCGGCAGAAATTGAGGCATGTTTTTGCAGAGCTTAGATGCATTTACAAGTGTGCCCATGTGTTAGTGTATGTATTATCAGAAGCTGCAATCGCAGCTGACCACCTGCCTATCTATTATCAGCTGGCAGGATGCTGTAGGCAGCACAGTAGAAATGAGTCTTAAGGAGGGATTTGAAGGAGGATCAGTGAGTGATCAAACTATTAACTGAGTCAAACCCAGATTTCAGTCACATTGAAAGCGACAGTGACAGCGTGAGCAGAACTATTTCCCCCATGCCGCATAGGTTCACTACAGAACTGCTAGTTGTACAATGGGAGCGTTTGGTGCTTTTACCCTGCTTGACTATAAATAGAGTTTCTTGATATCTGAGCTCACTACAACCAGGTCCAGCTGCTCTCTCTCTCTCTCTCTCTTTTTTTTTTACACTAGGAGTACAGGACAGCACATGCTTAGCACACATTCTCTCTGTGCTAGAACAGCTTTCGTGCATAACTAGAATGCAACTACATTTCAAAATAGGCGAAGGATGGTCACATAGCTAAAGCACAGGACTGGGACTCAGCTCTACATGGGAACTGCCAGACTGGATCCACGGTCCAGCTAGTCCAGTATCTGTCTCTGACAGTGGTCAGCATCACATGCTGCAGAGGAAGGTGCAAGTAATCTCACATTAAGGCAGATGTGGGATAATCTGACCTTCATATTAGGTGGTCTCCTAATCTCTAATCCAGGGGTCGGCAACCTTTCAGAAGTGGTGTGCCGAGTCTTCACTTATTTACTCTAATGTAAGGTTTCACATGCCAGTAATACATTTTAACGTTTTTAGAGGGTCTCTTTCTATAAGTCTATAATATATAACTAAACTATTGTTTTATGTAAAGTAAAGAAGGTTTTTAAAATGTTTAAGAAGCTTCATTTAAAAATTAAATTGAAATGCAGAGCCCCCTGGACCGGTGGCCAGGACCTGGGCAGTGTGAGTGCCACTGAAAATCAGCTTGCATGCCACCTTTGGCATGCGTGCCATAGGTTGCCTACCCCTGATCTATAACAACTCTGGCTTCTGGGATCCATGTCAATATCCAGGCCCTTTTTAAATCTTACTAAGCTTTTGGAATGAACAACATTCTGTGGCAGTGAGTTCCACTGTGTATTTCCTTTTTTGGGTTTTCAGTCTCCCACTTTTTAGTTTCACTGATGGCACCCCTTGTCCTTGTGTTCCCAGACAGAGAATGAAAGTTCCCAATTTACCTTCTCTACACTGCTCACTCTATATCATTATGCTTCTTACTCATCTACTTTCTAAGATAAACAATACCAATATTTTCCATCTCTCTTCATATGAGAGCTTTTCCTTCCCCTCTGTCCTTTTCATCACTAATTCTCCATTCCCGCTTCTGCCACAAACTTTCTGGTCAAGTTACTTCACTTCTGTCTGAGTTTTCTCATCTCTAAAATGGTCCTACTTCACAGGGAGGTGTTGAGGCTAAATTCATGTCTGGAACGCACTTTGAGGCCCTGGAATACAAGAACTATGGATTCTTAAAATGTATAGGTTGGCAGGCAAATTTGGAGTAAATTACCAATAAGTGCTGACTTCTATGATTCACCAATATTTACGGTTACAAACTGGTTATGTGCCACACCTGTCAAGCATCAACACCCCACGGGAGCATCACTGAAGACCTGTGAGAGCACAGACATAATGGTATTCTATGAGTCCTTCACTGTTTTCATTCCACATCTCTTCACGTTGTGAGCATCAATTTCTAAAACTCTGGACTTTATCCGTTACAAAATCCAAAGACAGAACGCGATAGAATTATAAGAGATACCTGCATAGCGACAGTCTGTGATTGGAAAGCTTCACTTGAGAGGATACTGCAGCATTGAAAACTACATAGGACTTTCCACTGGGGATTTTACATCACTATAAATGGAGCCTCTCTAAACATAGAAGCCAGGACTTGCGTCTGACCAAGGTTATAAAAAGATTCTGAGTTACACTAGTAAAGTGTAAATGAATACATCTACCTGATAAGAATGAAAGCCACTATCACTAGCACAAACTAAAACAAGACGAGACTACTTCTCCCACGGTTACTTTCTCCCAGTCTTCACTGTTCTCTATGTCATGGTTTCAAAACTGGGATGGGAAACAGACATTTGCAAATGTAGCTGAATTTTTCTTCATGCTATACAATCCCAGGTAATGAGATTTACCGTACATTGGCTTGAAGTTTGAGACTTGTTACTGTCAGGGTTGAATCTACTGATGATTAAATGATGTTCACCCGTTTTAAAAGTATCTTTAATTTTTGCATATGCACCCAGGAACAGAAATGCTTCAAAAAATTAAAAATATTCAGCCATGAACTACTAGAATTCCCAGCAGTATTTACACTAGCAATTCTTCCCAACTTTGACAGGATGCACACGAAGAGACCATAAAAATCATGTCACTCAATTACCTTCCTTACAACCCACACAATTTATTCACTGAGGGCCACAGGTTTATTCAGCACTTTAAAGACACATGAAAAGACAAGGAGAAGCTCACACTTGAAACACACCGATCTCATTTCTGATCGTTTCAGAGGCTGCTACCACAACAACTTCTCGAGCTAGAAACAGTGTTAAATTGTCTCACCTTTTGAAATGCTCAGTACCCAGCTCTCAAGTGGCAAGCAGTATTATAATACTAGTGCCTCAAGAAATTTCAGCTTCTAAAGTTACACCAGTATTACAGCAGGGGAAGAAGGAAGTAAACCGAAAAAGAATGACACGAGTTATATCATCTGATATATCCCGACCGATCCATGTTCAAAGCACTTTGGCACATCAATCTCAATACTTTCAGGACCACCAGGGTCTTCTAAAGAAAGGTCCTAAATGAGCAATCGGTAAGAAAAGACTGAAACCCTTGGCAGCTCTCTTCAAGCATTCCACTCCCAGCTCAATATGGCCAAGATGCAACTTGAACACCTAAATAATCAGAAGCTATTTTGGATTTTTATCTCAAGCATTAAGACCAGCACACAGATTGAGAGAACAGAAACCTGCATTCCACAGATGAAACAATTTCTTCATTTTAAGTATCCACAGGGTCCAGCCCTTGCTCCGACAGAGCTGCCAGTTCGCAGTCTGTATTTACTCCCTCCAGAGAGGGCTTTGCTGCAAAAAGATGATCTGTTTGTTGACAAAGCGTTAAGTAGCACGGTTCACATAAATCTCCCTATTTATTATCAAGGCTGCATGCACATTCATCAACTACTGCTGAGCACTGAGCAGCTGCTGCATTCCCCTTCAGTGTCACCACACTACTAGTGTTTATCCTTGGGCTTCACAAAGTGCTTTGACAAGCTTTTACATATGATCCACAACAGCTACTGTACATAAAACCAAGGCAACTCTCGGGGCGGGGGGGCTCTTCAGAGCAGTGTGGCCTGGTGGATAGAGCACTGGCCTGGGACTCAAGAGATCTGGGTTCTAGTCCCAGCTCTGCCGCTGGCCTGCTGGATGACTTTGGGTTCATCATGTTACTCCTGTGCCTCAGTTTCTCCATCCATAAAATGGGGCTATGATACTGATGTCCTTTGTAGCACACTCTGAGATCTACTGATGAGATGTCCTATATAAAGAGCTAAGTATTATTATTAGTTCTACTTCCAGGTTTGCCAATCACCATAGAAACTCAATGTTGCTATGCTATAGATGCATCTTGACCCGTATCTGAAGCAATACTTGGCAATTGCAGAGCATCAGCCCGTCAAGTACAAGCATTACTGTACAATACTGTACAAGCATTAGGACAGCATCTCTGAGAGGCAGATAAACACATTTTACATGGAGGGGGAGAGGTTAAGGCCCCGCTTTTTGAAGTGCTGAGCACCTGCAGCTCCCTTTGAGCTCTGGGACGACTGTGGGTTCTCTGATATCAGAGGGGTAGCCGTGTTAGTCTGGATCTGTAAAAAGCAACAAAGAGTCCTGTGGCACCTTACAGACTAACAGAAGTACTGAAGCATGAGCTTTTGTGGGTGAATACCCACTTCGTCAGACGCATGACGTCAGACGTATTCACCCACAAAAGCTCATGCTCCGATACATCTGTTAGTCTTTAAGGTGCCACAGGACTTTTTGTGGGTACTCTGTAACTTTAAAAATCAAGCCAGTAGTTCAGACACCAACTTCAACAACCCCAGCCTGACACGTCTGGCCCAAGGCCATGCCTGAAGTTACATGTAGTCAATGGGAATGGCCAGGGATAGAAGGTAGGCGTTCTTCATGTTCTAGCCATGCTAAGACTGCATTTTCTTGTGTCAACTGTAACTCCTGGCAACTTCTATTTTTTCTTTCATCTAAGCAGACTAATTCAGGTTTGGCCAACAGAAGCATGCGCTGGACATAGAGCAGTGGTGGGCAACCTGCGGCCCGTCAGGGTAATCCTCTGGCGGCCCGTGAGTCAGTTTGTTTACATTGACCGTCCGCAGGCACGGCCGCCTGCAGCTCCCAGTGGCCGTGGTTAGCCGTTCCTGGCCAATGGGAGCGGTGGCCAGCATGTACCTGCGGCTGGTCAATGTAAACAAGCTGTCTCGCGGCCCGCCAGCAGACTACCCTGATGGACTGCATGCAGGCCGCAGGTTGTCCACCACGGACACAGAGGCTTCGCACCCACCTACAGGGTCAAGAGATTTCTTGGGCTCCCAAGTAGCTAACCCATGGCCCTCTTGCACTCCAAACACAGGCACTGCAATAATGACAAGACACTATCAGAGCTAAATGGCCATGCAAGCCCCTGCGGAGAAGCCCACATCCGCCCATGTGCTTCTGTCCCCGGCATTAGTTAAAACAGGGACAGAAGCAGCAAGTGGCTGAACGAGTTGGAAGCAAATTCAGGGTGTTTCACTCCAAAGCAGGTGCCAGGGGTAAGAATTCTTACAGGCTTGCAAAGAGATCCACAGACAACCTCAGGCAGTGCAGGAGTCCTGGGAAAAGCTGAGCCTCTGAGTGCAATGACTGACAAATGCCAAAATGGGCACAACAACCCCCTTCCATCCTGAAAATAGAGTCACCCAGAAGGTTTTCTCCAGGGAAACGGGAATCTTCTCTTCCCAGTCACTGGCAGCAAGATTGTGAAGGAAATACAATTTCTTGTCAATCAGAACAGACCCATTCCCAGAATCTCACACCTGCATGGGAAGAATTAAGCACATTCACTATTTAAGGAGGTATTTCTGTAAGCCTACCCCAAAAGCCTGGCAACCTACTCATGTCCTATTCTCTTAAAATAGCCCTGCTGGAGAGAGGTACAACATGACCAACTGGAGAGCTCAGAAAAGGGCGTCTCTGTGCATTACTGACATTTAAGTTGGTGGATCTGACTTGCCAGGTTCAGCAGACCCGTTCCATGGGGTAGCCAAGAATTCGACACGTAGACCATCTCATTTATCCCCATCTCATTCCTGCATCAGCACACAAAGTTAAGCCTGGTGGTGCCGTGCTTGCCACTTCTCAGCAGAGCGGCATTTCTGACAGCTAATATTTCAGATACTGGACAGCGTCTCTGCTCCTTCCCCTCCTCCCCCGCCCACTATGCACGCCCCTCCCCCCCAGCCTGCCTGCAGCCAGAGAAGCCACATAAGAGATTTTTGTTGTTGCAGAAACAGATCTTTTAGGGTGACCAGATGTCGCTCAGCTTTTGGTTCATGCCAAGAACACAGGGCTCCAGATACGCATGGTCGAAAAGAAGAGAGCCAAGAACCCGAAGAGCAAATGTTTCCCAAGAGAAATTCACTGGCATTCTCTCCGGCAAACTGTTTTCTTTGTTTTGTTTGCTTAAAGAAAAGAGGCTAAAGCGGAGGTCCGTTAAAGAGACAGGAAAACAAATCCTGCCCAGCAGCTGAAATACTGGGTATTATCAATATAGCAGTAAGAGACCCATTCAGAACAGCAGAGCTGCCGTAATTACTATTTCCACCGATTAACCTGTAATTGATTTGAAAATTGTTCCAGCACCTCCTTCTGACACTACTCATCTTTATTGCCTGAAAAGAGTAGCTCACTCCTCAGCACTCTCAGTGGGGACAACTGATCCAAAGAAATATTTAGTTTCTTACAGTCTTTAATTGCTCCTTTAACGCCACCCTGCTGTGCCCACTGATTATTTTGCAGGCTTCCAGCTTCTGATACACTTAGAGGATTTCTAGTTCTTTATTTGTAATGCCTTTGGCTATTTGATCTTCACACTCCTTAATTTTGATCTTACACGGCATCTATCTCAGTTTAAGTTCCTTTCTATTGACTTCACATGGGTTGGATTTCCACTTCTGAAGGATAGCCATCTGGCTCACACCACCTCTGAAATCTTGTCCTCTAACCCTACTCTATATTCCCCTCTTTATTTTGCTTCCTTTTCTGCTAGGGGCATGCATGCCCTGTGTGACTATCAGTGTGAGTAGGAGGACATACTACGCTAAACCCAAGGAGTTTAATTTCCTCAGTGTGGATTTTTGGGTTCTTCATGACTAGCTTCCCGTTTTAAAATCCTCCTTTTGAAAAGTTCCATGTTCAGGGACCAGTTTCTAGGACCATCCTTCTTCAGAGGATGCTGGACTTCATTAGGTTGTGGTCCACGTTAGTTACTTAATGCTTCAAGAACTTCTTGAAACAAGTGAGGTGTGTTTGTGATTTAGGACCCAGCTGAGAACTGGATGGTTTTGTATTTAAGGCACTACACATAGACTCGAGATCTGGGTTTGATTCCTGGCTCTGCCATGTGCTCCTCGACTGCGTCTGGGCAAATCACTCACTCTCTCTGCCTCAGCTCCCAACTGTACAATGCAATCAACTTTCCTTTCTTCCCCCTGAACCTCCACTCCCCTTCCTCTGTCTTGTCTATTTACAATGCAAGCTCTTTGGGGCAGGGTCTGTCTCTTACTAGGCACGTGCACAGGTTGCTGATCTCACTAGGTTCTGATCTCACTTGGGGGCCTCCGGCTGCTGCAGTACAGAACTGTACACTTGAATACTGCACTCTTCCAAGATGCAGTCATTTAAGGTAGCATTGAGAAATCGCGTCTCTAAACCATGTCCTAGCGTGACCTACAACCAGCTTATATGCTGGCAACTGAAGCTCGCTAATTACTGCTTTAGGAGACCGAGTTGTTCTGATCTCCCTGCACAGTGCATACCCTCTATCCTCTTTCCCGATCTGGAGGTTGGTAGTATAACTCCGGGAACACATCCACACTCCTACGACTTGGGGTTTGAATCCCCCGCTCCACTCAGAAGTGGCTTCTCATTAGATTTGAGATTTACAGGTAGAGCTGGATGGAGACAGCAAAACCCACAACAGCCTACATTCCCTTATTACCCCCAGTCCCGTCCTTCCTTTGGCAGATGCTGCATCTTCCTGGCCAAGGACCTGAACAGAACAGCTTACCCAGCCTCTGAGCAGCGCCCAGCGATCGGCCTGCGAGCTGTCTGCCGAGTAAGGAAAGAGCAGCCACTTCCCTTCCCCCACACCCTACGGAGGAAGAGATTCTTACTAACCCCTTTAAATCACAAGAATGGGTTAGTAGCAGCACAGAGGGCTAGCACCCTGTTTGGCTGCCAAGTTGTGTCTGGTTAGACACTACACAGAGGCTTAGTTCTGCTGGAGCATGAACAGCTGCTTGCTAGGAGCCTTGCTCCTGACACTACTTAGCAATGGCTCCCAGTAGAGCAGGGATCGGCAATCTTTGGCACGCGGTTCGCCAGGGTAAGCCCCCTGGTGGGCCGGGCCGGTTTGTTTACCTGCCGCGTCCGCAGGTTCAGCCGATCGCGGCTCTCGCTGGTTGCGGTTCGCTGCCCCAGGCCAGAGGCGGCTGAGGGAAGCGGCGTGGGCTGAGCCGATTTGTTTACCTGCCGCATCTGCAGGTTCAGCCGAATGCAGCTCCCAGTGATCGTGGTTCGCCGTCCCAGGCCAATGGGGGCTGCAGGAAGCTGTGTGGGCCGAGGGACATGCTGGCCGCTTCCCGCAGCCCCCATTGGCCTGGGACGATGAACCGTGACCAGTGGGAGCCGCGATCGGCCGAACCTGTGAATGCGGCAGGTAAACAAACCAGTCCGGCCTGCCAGGGGGCTTACCCTGGCGGGCCGCAGGCCAAAGGTTGCCGATCCCTGCAGTCGAGCTTTCCACACTGTGGGCCACCTCCCGTTCTCAACGCTTTGCAGACTAGCTGGTGTCCCAGCAGCGTTCCCTCTGCCCCAGTCCAGAGCACGTAGAAGGTCGCAGCTTGGGTCAGCGAGCAGCCCTTTTCCTGGGCCCCTGAGCATGATGCTGGCTTCCCTGAGACATCGAATCACTCTCAAGTGCACTGCAGCCTTTTGCTTTAACTGCCAACGGCGCTCGCACTGCATACGTTACCAAGGGGCTGTATGAATATCTCAGTCAGGGAGAGGGTTTAGCCCCATTTTACAGTCAGGAAGACGTTAACGCCCACATTTCCACAAGGAACCACTAATTCTGGGTATTCGACTTGAGAAACCATGGGCCTGGATTTCAGACCCGCTGGCACCCACCACTCCCACTGGAGTCCATGGAAGCTAGAGTTGCCTAGCCGCTCCGAATGTCAGGCCTTAAGATCATTGGTCCCCAAACTGCAGGGCATGGCCCCCTAGGGGGGCATGGAGAAACATCTGGGGAGCGTGCAGTGGGGCACAGGCCACCCCCACGGTGGGTGGGGAGGCAGTGCCACGCATCCAGCCCCACTCTGCCCCCAGCCTCGCTCCTCCCCCAACCCCACTCAGACCCCAGTCCTGCTCTGCCTCCAGGCCCGCCCAGCCCCACAGGGGGTGGGTGGGTGGGTGGGGAGGGAGCCCCACGCTTCCAGCCCTTCTCTGCCCCCAGGCCAGCTCGTCCCCAAACCCCGTTCAACCCCCATTCCTGCTCCGCCTTCCGGCCCAGCTCCGCCTCCAGGCCAGCTCTGCCCCCTGCCCCAGCTCCATTCTGCCCCCTGCCCCAGCTCTCCTGCTGAGGAAGCCTTGGCTGTGCAGTAAGCGGGGGCGGGGGGGTGTTACTGATACGGGGGGAGGACGGGACTGGAAAAGTTTGTGCATCACTGCCGTAGATTCTTGAAGCCGGGCACCAATAAGCACACAGCTTTTCCAAACCTGGGCCTCACCGAGGGCCACACACTGAACCAGTGGCAGAACCAGCCTCAGAACCCAGCCCTGCGCTCAAGGCGTTCGATTTGCCAGTGTGGCGTCTCACCACTATCTCCATGTGCTAGGAGCGTTATGACATCTGTTCCCTGTAGCACTCGCAGCACCTTGCGGCAGGAGATTGAGAGAGGGAGGGTGGCTTTAGAAAAGTCAACAGCGACCCCACGTTTTGCAACTAATCCTGGGCACGTTTGCTTAGGCAGGTATGACGTTACTGACATAATCTGGGACCATATAGAACATGGTTGCAACCAAAGTCCTGTAGTGGCACCGAATCTTGTCTGAAGGGGGTCAAATGAGGTGTCTAAGACAAGGTTACAGTTTGCTGGTTATAATTATGATGTCTATGTGTGTGTATCATTTTTGTAGTGGAAGTTGTGAATATTGGCTCTATACGGTCTTACGCTATGCTTCTGGGTGACATCCCAGACAAGTTGGTGTTAGCTCTGCCTTGCCTGCTTGATGGCCCATTAAGGACCATCAGCTACACAATTGATCCATGGAGAGAAGGCAGATGCGCCTTGTAAGTCAGCAAAGTATGCAGGGACTTGCCCATGTGACTCCAGACTCCATTTTGCTTGTAATTTTCCACAGTAAGGACAAAGAGGTTCTTACACCTGGAAAAGACTATAAAAGGCTGATGCCTCATCTCCATCTGGTCTTCAATCCTGCTTCTTACCTCTGGAGGGACTTTGCTACAAACTGAAGCTCTGAACAAAGGACTGAATGACCCATCCCAGCAGGGGATGTACTCCAGAGACTTGATTTGAACCGGCAGTTTATTCCACCACTGCTACAAGCCTGAACCAAGAACTTTGCCATTGCTGTATGTAATTGATTCCATTTAACCAATTCTAGCGCTCATCGCTATCTTTCCCCTTTTATGAATAAACCTTTAGATTGGCAACAGCATGATTTGTGGGTAAGATCTGATGTGTATATTGACCTGGGTCTGGGGCTTGATTCTTTGGGATTGAGAGAATCTTTTTCTTTTACTGGGGTGTTGGTTTTCATAACGATTCATCCCCAGGATGAGGGGCACTGGTGGTGATACTGGGAAACTGGAGTGTCTAAGGGAATTGCTTGTGTGTCTAAGGGAATTAGCCATTGGGATGAGACCAAAGTCCTCTTTGTCTGGCTGGTTCGGTTTGCCGTAGAGGTGGAAAAACCCCAGCCTTGGGCCGTAACTGCCCTGTTTAAGCAGTTTGTCCTGAATTGGCACTCTCAGTTGGGTCCCGCCAGAACGGTATCATTACAGCGGGTCTTGGTCCATTTGCACTTTGAGTAAAAGAATGATGTTTCTATGGGCAAAGCAGGGACACACTGTTCCCTTTCATTGTTCCTATGATCTTTGGTTTTAATGGGAAAAGGAGATTTAGAAAAAGCAAGGAGGCAAACGTTCATCCTAAAGCACACGCGTTATTCAGCACTCAGCACACAACAGAAGTGGCGTTAGGTATTTTATTAAGGTTTCCTTTTCTGCAGTTCACCCCCCTGCACAATCCCTAACAGGAAGTTTAAAAAAAACACATGTGTGATATAGGGCCCAGCAACCTTGACTTCAGTCACAGGCATCTGAACTGAAATATGGAACATAAGCAGAGAGAACATGTGCAGCATAAACAGATTGCAGCAGGTTGCTCCCCCAGCGCTGGAGGGGGAGAGCGGCACAATACCGATAAGTTATATTAATGTACTGCATTGCATCCGGAAGGATCGCAGGCTGCTTCACAAAATATATTGATGACTTACCTCAGGGGAGAGCATTCTTTGGGAACAGAGAGAAGGAGCAAACTTCTTTTGGGGCAGTGCTGTCATGTAAGGCGACACCAAGGGGTGCATTGTTGGAGCTGGGACCAGTGCCAGTGGAGTCTGCTGTATTTCACGCTGCTCCTTCTCCCCAGCCTGTGTGGGACTTGGTGAACTTCTCACGGGAGGCTTTGTTGTATCCGTTCTTATGGGAGCTCCTTCTTCGGCTTCTGCTTCAGCGTTTGGTGCAGCTCCTCCTGGTTTCTCACAGACACCGGGAGTGTTGATGCCGGATGCAATCGTGATATTGAGATCAGCTTTGGAGCTGCGGGAATCTGGGCTGATGCTGGAGCTGGATCTCCATTGCGCTGTTTTCTTTGTGCCAGTCTCAGGCATTGCCTGTCTGCTCGATGACGCTGGTTTGTCACTAGTAGGATTCAGGAATTTGAGTCCTCGGGGTCTGATGAGACTTTCATGGACCGTTCCGGAGGACAGAATTTCAGCTTCCTGTCTCGTGAGGTGCAAGGTCTGGCGGAGGACAAGCATTCCGAGCCTCTGCTCAGAACGTGAGATTACCCCAGGGAGAAGAAATATCTGCTGTGTCCAGCCTTCAGGGAATTTAGTCCATTGCAGGAGGGCCAGAGCTTGCAGCCTGCAGGTTTAAAGTCTGCCATGTTAAAGAGCCCTGTACTGCATGCATGTCTGGAGGGTGGCGTCTGACTAGTAGAGCTCAGTCCAGGTGGGTCAGATTAATTCACAGGTCAAATACTGGAGATGTGAAGACTCCATCCTGCAGACTTCGGCAGGGTTTGAAGAAGTTTAGCCTGAGCTAAGACCTAGCTGATTGGACATTTTCCAGGCTCCATGTCACTGCCAGGGGTGATAAGAGAACTGATGGAGGGTGGCAGCCGCCTCCTCTCTGCCTTTATGCTCTTGTACAGGAGCACGAGGCAGCACCAGACTCATATGCTTCCCCAAAGGCCACTGCTATTCAAAAACCCTCCAGGCTCCCACGCAGGAGGTGCAGGCACACCTCCAGTGGGCTCCACACTGGTGCTTACTGGAAGAAAACCAGGGGGCCAGCTTGACTATCACCACCAGGCAACAGACTGCGACTTGCAGTACCAGGGAAAAGGAAGTGGATTACACACATGTGCATTTTGCAACTGAAGGAGCTGGAAGTAATTCTTGCCTCACTAATCCCATCTCTAGCTGTTGAACAGTAATGTGACAGAGTTCATGAGCCATCGACATTTGTGAGAAGGCGGCTCTAACCTGTGCAAAAAAGAAATCCTGTCCATCCAGCATGCTCGGCAAAGAAATAACATCTAAATATGCTCATAGCCTTGACTGTACATCCATCCATCCTGCTGCCTGGTCCCATGCCATTTGCTGTTATCTTTAGCTTGCCACATAGCAGCACCTGGCCCCATCATTATGTGACATTCTTGTTATCCCACAGGAAAAATAAAAAAACCAACACAGCAGGAACTAAAAATGATACATCCCGTCCCATCCCCAGGGCTGTCATTGGGAGCTAACAGTGCGCTGTAGTGTCTGAAAGGATCAGATTTTAAAAGAAAGCAAAAATATAAAGAAGCAAAGAGGTAAAAGAAAATTAAGAACAAAGCGTGAGGGTTTTGAGGGAGGAATATTGGTGATCAGCTGAGTCAGAATTCATGTCCAAACACAGCTGGTTGTATGCAAGAGCCTAAACCGGCATGGATTCAACAAGGAGATATGCTTAAGCATGAACTTTACACTGTTAATGTTGAGACCGGCCGAATGCCTTGTCCCACTTTAAATACTGCCTGAATAATTATTTGCAAGTCATCAACTCTGGGCTGCAAAGATTGACAGTGTCATAAACTACGCTTCAGCCATAACAGCTGCCGCCAGCAGGAGTTCTAAGAAATGTCGCTTTTAATTAAAAACATCGTTTTGAAATACACTGCACAACTTCTACATGTGAAGAGAGGTTTTACCCACCGCGGGCGTGAGATGCCATGCAGGGGCGAATGGGCCCGGCTTTCCTTCCAGCCTGGAAGGTCAGCCCCAAGACCATGCGTGCACAAAAGGTGCCAGGTACTCTTAAAAGGGGTTTGCAAAGAGTCCAGTCTTGTTTCAGTTGTGTTAGCAACTTGCCTGAGCTTCCAGGAAACGCTATGTGGGATAGCTCAGTGGTTTGAGCATTGGCCTGCTAAACCCAGGGTTGTGAGTTCAATCCTTGAGGGGACATCTGGGGCAAAATCAGTACTTGGTCCTGCTAGTGAAGGCAGGGGGCTGGACTCAATGACCTTTCAAGGTCCCTTCCAGTTCTAGGAGATAGGTAGATCTCTCATTGTTATTATTATATAACTGCATGGAACAGAGCTCTATACTGCAATGCCCAAGGCACCACTCTGTTTTCACTTGGTTGTCGAATACCACGGCAGAGGTTTTCAAGAGCAACTAGTGATTTTGGGTATCACTTTTTGGCTGCTCAATTAGAGACACTTTAAAGGAGCCCAATTTTCAGAGGGTAAAGTGCTCAGCACTTGCTGAAAATCAGGTCCTTTTCAAGGCATTTCAAACTGGGCCCAAGAAAGTCGCTAGTCGCCTCCTGAATTCCAGTCCTGTGTTCTAACCCCTACCACACTGCTGCCCCCCAAAAAAGGAATGTCCCGCTAGGGTGACCAGACAGCAAATATGAAAAACTGGGATAGGGGTTGGGGAGTAATAGGAGCCTATATAAGAAAAAGACCCAAAAATTGGGACTGTCCCTATAAAATCAGGACATCTGGTCACCCTATGTCCGGCCAACATGTTATTATTAGGAGGCAGAGCTGGAGCAGTATAATATTTGGGACATTAAAACAGGAGTGATGCAAAAGGACTTCTTCCTTCTCTCCAATAAAACCCGAAGCCTCTGCCCATGTTTTATCGGGTTCCAACTGAACTGCAGCCAAAGCAGCACGAAGGTACAATGTGCTCGCGAAAGGCTCGAATACAGCTCTGCAGCATTTCCAGGACTTGCATCACATCAGTTGCATCAAAATTCTGTTAGAGCAACGAACAAGGTCTCGTGAACTGCTGAGAACGAATACTCTGCAATGTGTGTCGGGAGCGGAGGTTCCCTAGGAACCTTTTACCACCGTCATCGGGTAGCAAATGTCAGACATGTGATCCCTATTCTATACGCATTCAATATTTTTTATTGGCTTTGATCCATTTCTGCCAGTAATCTGGATTCGGTGGGAACTGATTGCATTTGAGAAAAACATACTCATTTCCCACAAGGTCTAATTTTCCAGGGAAGCATTTCAACTATTTTGGCAAATCCATGTTCTGGCAATTCAGTACTAGTCCATAAATTCTTAATGGGTTTTCAATCACAATTCATCCCGGCAATACAAGCTGCAATACCGATTACCATATTAAGCATGACAGAACAATGTAAAAAGGATTTTTCAAGCAATATTAATAACCTGTCAAGTGCATAAATCTCCTTCCCACACAAGCGCTACAGGGGATCTGGATGCTGCAAAGGAACATGCAGTAAATAACCTTTTGGAGGAAGATAGCTTATCCCCAGCACACAGCCCTAGGTGTCCCTTGGCTTTCAGACTCTTGCACTGCACAGACCCAACCAGTTACTCAATCTGACAAAGCTCAGACAAGGGAATCCGAAGGGAGGGTTCTACAGGTAGCTCTGTGCGGCCTAGCAGATAGAGAACCAGACTGGGAAGCAGGATTCTAGTCTCACCTCTACCACTGACCTTGGGCAACCTCCCTGTGCTTTGCATCCCCTCCTGCCCTCTCTCTACCTTGTCTATTTAGATTATAAAATCATAGAATATCAGGGTTAGAAGGGACCTCAGGAGGTCATCTAGTCCAGCCCCCTGCTCAAAGCAGGACCAATCTCCAGACAGATTTCTTTTTTTAACCCCAGTTCCCTAAATGGCCCCCTCAAGGACTGAACTCACAGGCCAATGGTTTAGCAAGCCAATGCTCAAACCACTGAGCTATTCCTCCGCCCCATTTTGGACAAAGGGACAGTCTCTCACCATATACACATGCATAATCTCTAGCATAATGGGGCCCGGACCTCAGATGCCACTTCTAGACACTGTTCTAACATAAACCACAAAAGGAGAGCAACTGCTTTACAGCATAAGCAACCCTTCCTAGCTCCTTAGTTTAATAGAATCATAGGACTGGAAGGGACCTTGAGAGGTCATCTAATCCAGTCCCCTGCACTCAAGGCAGGACTAAGTATCATCTAGACCATCCCTGACAGGTGTTTGTCCAACCTGCTCTTAAAAATCCCCAATGACGGAGATTCCACAACCTCCCCAGGCAATTTATTCCAGTGCTTAACCACTCTGACAGTTAGGAAGTTTTTCCTAATGTCCAACCTAAACCACCCTTGCTGTAATTTAAGCCCATTGCTTCTTGTCCCATCCTCAGAGGTTAAGAACAACAATTTTTTTCTCCTCTCCTTGTAACAACCTTCATGATTCACCATTATCCATAATAAAGATAAAAGAGCCACAGGGAGAGATCAGTGCCAGGTGATTGTCCCGAGCACAGGGCAGGGCAGGGCAGCAGGAATCACCGTGTAGCGAACTATGGCCTGGGGCTGAGAGCCATGACTCTGTTCTTAAGCCACTTCACTCCTCGGTGCTTCAGTTTCCCCATTAGTCATATCGGGATAATGCTCACCCCACCTTTCTAACACGGTTGGAGAGTTTAAGGATACAAAATGTCACTGAGTGCAAAGCACTATTAGTAATAATAATAATCCTGATTTAACCAGCCTTCTAGGCTAGTGTCCACTCAAGCGCCAGTGGACAGTAATTGCTCTGGAAAGAGACACTACAAAAAGAACGTATCACAGATTAACTGATTACGACTTGAAACACACACCTTTTTTCCTCGTGAAGACACAATCCAAGACTTCCTGACTATCAATATTATGCAATGATGTGACCCTTTGGAACTTCACAGCAGCAGAGGTGATAGAAAACAGGGCCTTCCTGGTCCACAGCTGTAGCTCTTTAATGGCTGAGATAAAGGAGAATCTCTTTTAGCTGCAAGCTGTATAGGATCTTGGAGACTGCTGAGCAATTCTGATTTCATCCAGCAGAGGGCAGGGTACACACTACCAGACCAAGTATAAGCCCTTGAGCAATGTTTAACGTACCAGCCTTTCACCTCCTGGGTTCCAAAGAGGAAGAGTGGAGTCACAGCACAGGGCTGTGTAAATGGGAATGGGTGAAGTGCTGTTACATCTAGCTAGGCCGGACATGAAACACACAAGGGTCGGTGTTTGTGGACCTGCCACATCCCCAGGTGACACAATAAGGCATGGTTTGCTGCCTGGCTTTGGCAGAAACACATAGCAAAGGACGTTGGCAGATCAGTGCCCAGGCACCGTGCGCAGATCAGAAGCGTACGCCTCTTGTCCTTTTAGTCACATAGCTAGGGCCAAGGGGTCCAGGTACAGAGCACTGAATTCAGCCTGATTTCAATGTGAGTACATAGACCCAAAGGGGGTTTTAACCACGAAGAACAGCCTGCCATAATACCCCTGCACGTATAACCTGGGTATGTGTTATAAATACCGCCCCGCACATACGCTGTGTGGACGCATGCAGCACATGAATTAGCTCACAGCTGGTTGCAACCTTCCTACCTTGCCGTGCGCTCACAACCCTCAGCTAAGAGCACATGGAGGCAGTTCTCAAACTGTAGGTTGGGACCCCAAAGCGGGTTGCAACCCTGTTATAATGGGGTCGCCAGGGCTGGCGTTAGACTTGCTGGGGCTCGGGGTCGAAGCCACAGCCCAAGCCCCACCCCCAGGGCAGTGGGGCTCAGGTTACCGCCCTTTCCTGCCCCTCTCTCCCTCCCACGGTGGCGGGGCTCAGGCTTCACTCCCCCTTCCTGGGGTGGTGCAGTAATTGTTGTCAGGAGGGTGTCGCGGTGCAATGAAGTTTGAGAACCGCTGCAGAAAGCCCCCACCTGCTGTAATGAGCAACATTCCTGGCCTGTCCCAGCAGCATTATGCTAAAGAGCTTCAACCTGCAGCATAGAGGAGAGATGGACAGCGAAGAACAGAGGAGCAATGCAACACCTTGTGCCGTGGGCCGTTGTGGAATTGGAGATATTCCATGCCTGGACCATAGCCATCAGTCGGTATGCTACTGACATCCACCTAGCCGCGAGGGGATACTGCCAAGAGTCAGGAGGATGGGCTAGCTGACCATCTAGAGTGCTCTTCTGATCCACCCAATTTATATGAATAGCATCAATTCCTCCTACCTGAGACTCAGCCTTTAATTCCTAACACTGTCTCAGAGCGGGGTAAAAGGGCTCAGGTGCAAAACCAGTACGCAACAGAGGGAAATGGGGGTGCGGGGTGTCAAACCAAAGACAAGGTCAAGCCCAACTCACCTCGGCTGCGTCTGTACCTTTCAGAAATCCAACCAGCAGTTTTGGAGTCTCAAGCAAGGCAGGCAGCCACAAAAAACCCCGCTCCGTCAGGTTGCTTCCAGCTCACTGGGTATTTGACATTCTGCACAGAGCGATCGCTTAAGCCTGCTGCGATCTGGTTTCAACACTGGGTTTTCTTTTAACTTACATAGGCAGAAGCATTAATTTTCAGGTCTGCACTGTCTGAAGCTCCGGAACACAAATGGCTTTTTTCAAAGGCCCCCCTCCTCCCCCCGAAAGAAACACGTACTAAGCAAATTGCAATTTACATTTTGCCACAAGCATCTTTTGCTGAAACCTCAACTGTCAGTAATTGTAGGATACATGTGTGAGTGATAAGTGGGCGTTATCGAGTGCTTTTATGAGCAAGTCTCATTAACCCTTTGCTTGTCTCCTGAAGGAGGCTGTTTAAGGACTGCATTACTTAAAACAAAGAGCTGCGTTTGTCCCAGTTCTGCTACTTGCAGCTTGACCTTGAAGAAGCCAATTAACTGCTCGGTACCTCAATTTACCCATCTGTAAAAGGGGTATAAATGATATTTTTCCAAGCGGGATGATGCAAGTAGAGCTAATAGATTTTAATGACAATTTAGCCATCAAGTTTACCCTTGTTTTTGTGCTGGTAATTCACCCACAAACACAGCATGATGTAATAATTTATTCTCTGTTCAAAACTGATCAATGGTTTATTCAAAGAAATATCGGCCTATAGATTGTTCACAAACGGTTTGCAGTGGATAGGCAAGTTGTGTGACTGGTCACCTAACCTAAGTCACTTGGCATTAAGGTTGCCAACATGGTCTTTCAAAAATACAGGACATGCATGACAGAGGGGTGGCCAGGCCAAATCCGAGTGGTGTTGCAACCCTGTGCACTAGGTCACACCACCACTCAAATCTGGCCCACCTGCCCCCCTGTCAGCCTTCTAAAGCAACACGAGACTCCTTTTACTCTGTATTTTAACCAGAGGTGTAGTGCTACTGGAAACCTGATTTTTTATTTAAGTAGAGGACACCCCTAATAATATGGGACTGTTGGCAACCTTACATGGCATCTGTTCCCCAATGGGATGATCTAACCTTTATGTAATAATTTTGTTTCTGCCCCAAATGAATTTGGGTTACTCACTAAATAACTTTCTTTTCTGAATTAAACCCGGGCCTGAAATTTGACCTTCAAACATGCTTTTAAGAACAAGAGCTCACTCAAATGTCCATGAAAAGGTGGATGTAACAAAGCTGACTCCAAGTAAGTTTCTGAAAAGAATTAGCAAATACTCTGCACTCTTTGCCCAGGTCTGGTTACATGGCTCAGTTTGAGTGAAACACTTTAAGGTCCTTGGTTTCAAGGCCTTATTACTGCAGATTTTTATTACTATACTAAAACCAGAGCCTACACAAACTCAGATCTGCCTCTTGTTATGAGCAAGAGAGAAACTGACGGCCCAGCCCAGTTCCT
Organism: Mauremys mutica; assembly: GCF_020497125.1. Lineage (NCBI taxonomy): Eukaryota > Metazoa > Chordata > Testudines > Geoemydidae > Mauremys > Mauremys mutica. The sequence goes on along the minus strand of NC_059073.1, from coordinate 11,874,162 downwards.
TGAAGGAACATAGCAGGGGGCTGTGGCAACATAGACGCAGAGCTGTTTCGGCAGAAGCTCAGTAACCTTTGTGTGTTTGTAGACACACGCCCATTGTGAAACCTGGGGGCACTCACAGGACAGAGACTGAAAACACGAAGTAAATGAGTGGGGCAGGATGCCTCCGACTGATGGAGACTAACCATATTCCCACCCAGACTCGGGCTGGTGAGGAAAAGACCACCTGTGGTGAATGCTTCTGTAAACAGATGGGATTGGATTGTACCCCTGGATGTCAACAGATTCTGGCAGACAGACAAGGGGAAATAAAGGATTCTTGGCCAATAAAAAGATTCCTTAGTTCTAGACCCTGAGTGTTCAAATCGGAAGTTACCAAGAAAGCCAGGGGCGGGGGAAGCAGCCTGCTAAGGAACCAGGAGCCATATGATATAAGGGTTTGCAGATTTACTTAACTACACTGAAGCAGCATTCAGAGCACTAGAAATATACTCGAGATCCCCTGCACCACTAATGAGGCAGGATTTTGCTGTTGGCACTAGCTAAAGATTTGGAGCAGTAATGCTGGAAAAAGCCCATTGCAGTAATCAAACCATGAATCACCATGAGAGGGGCGGGGGGGTTGGGAGACTGCCAAAGGGAAACTGAGAAGATGCTCCTAGCTACTGCCCCGACCCCTGGGAATCCTGGTAGGGTCATCCTGCTCATTAAGAACTCCTAATCTGCATGCCTCTGACAGCTATCTGCAACACAAGTTGCTCATTACAGGTGCGCCAACTCATTTAGGGAAGATACAATATTTATGACATGGCTTGTGGAAAATGAGAAGCCTCAAATAAAGCACATAGCCAGAGATTTCCCTGCATCTCTGACATACCGTTTTAAACCCTCTGCGCACATGCAGCTAGCTCACAGCCGAGCAACCCTCATCTCCCGGGAGCTGCTGTTCCCCTCTGCCGTGGCAACGCGTGAATGAGACTGGCTGTGGAACTGCCAAAGGAAGTATTACTGCCATTTGACAGCTTCAGATCCACGGCGCAAGGTGAAGTGTTAGAAAAGTGACTCGGTCCCGATTTGAAAAGTGACTTAAGAGACCAGGTCAGAGTAGATGACACCACCTGTCCCGGCCCCCACATCACTCGCCCAAGGTCACAATGGCAACCCGTGTCGCAGCCAGGAACTGAACTCCCAGCCCAAACCTCACCCCAGGGCCCCATCCACGAGACCACCCTTCAGACCTCGACTGGGGAACGTGCTTCCTCCGACCCTTTGGTCTGCCAGAGCTTGGATTCGTGAGCCTTCCAAACAGCCTGCAAGCCCCACCTTGGCATCCCGGTATTTGGGGAAGAGGCTGGCACACGTGGAGAGGCTGGCACTGGATAACTGTGGGGCTCGGCACCGACGGCGGGAGGAGACGGGTGCTTGTTATAAGATCAGATGGCAAGGATGCCCAGAGAGGGGGATGGGAGCCTCTGGGCTAGACAGACATCCGCACTGTATGAACCAAAAGACAAATTTCAGTTCACTGCAGCACCAACTGGAGAAAGGCACTGCATGGACAGGTCCTCAGCACTGGTCTCTTGGGACCCTGGTCCCCATGGTCTCGTGTTCCTCCTGGACAGAGGCTGCCAGTCAAGCCAAGTTACATGAGTTCCACACAGCCAAGCAGGATGAGACCACAAGACTCACTTTCACTTGTAAAATGAACCGACACCGCTAGAGCCCAGGTGTAGAGAGGGGAGAGGCCAGCCCACGAACACACTCACTACACAGCACACCTCGCCTTGCCCGGTCGGTATTTCCGCAGCGCTCGGGAATGCCTGCCATTCTAGGTTGTTCACCGCCGAGGAATGCACGTCAAATCATTATCATTTGCTCAGTGCTCCGGGCATGCTCTGTTCCCCGGAGCCGCACCGCAGGCTGCCTCCCGTCTGCCCCGAGGGCGCGGGAACGCCAATCATGCCATTCCCACGCTGGGTCAGCGCTCCGCTCCCCACTCTGCCCACGTGCTGCCGGGGTCAGCGATGCCAATCCGAAAGAGAAGAGGGGAGGTGGGAGCAGCAGTATGCACACAGAGAAAGGAGGACTGGATGGGACGGGGACAAGCAGCAGTGAGGTTCCCTCTCCCCAGGGTCAGGGCCCCCTTGCTCATCGAGGGTCTGTGCCTTGACATGCAGGAGTCAGCTCACAAGGGGCTGCTGACCCCTCGTTAGCACCACACAAAGCGATCAGCCAGGAGTTAAATTCAGCCCTGGTCTAAGATGGCATCATCTGGCCCTACATTACTGCTCAATAGCATGAATTAAATTTGAACCTTAACCAGAGTCATTCCCACTCCCCACGCTGCCAAGCCAACAGCTCCACTCTCGCCGGTCCCCAGCACTCGGGGGCTGCCCCAATCCTGCTCCAGGTGCAAGGCCCAGTCGTCACTCCAGCAGCTGAATCCCAGCACCGGCCACCGGGGGAGGCTCTAAATCAAAGTTCCAGGGCATTCACTCCAGCTGCATTCTGGCTCATCCATGGAGGGCCCCTGTGACAGCGTTCCTGGGCCCGGCACAGTGAATGCCAGGCTAGATTCCTCACACGGAGCCCTTGTTCTTTCAATGGCCCTGAATGGCACAAAGTCTGGCTGGCGTTTTTCCATTTCTCCAAGTGGGCAGGGGCGGCTCCAGGCCGCAGCACGCCAAGCGCGTGCTTGGGGTGGCATGCCGCGGGGGGCGCTCTGCCGGTCGCCGGGAGGGCGGCAGGCGGGTCCGGGAGACCTCCCACAGGCGTGCCTGGGATAGCATCAGGAGTGAGGAAGCATGCCTGGATCTGCTCCATGCTGTACATGTCCTCTGGGCTGTCTTCTATGAATGGGTCCTCCTGAGCTGTGCGAAAGGCCAGGACCTGGAACAAGGGTCACAGTGTCTCTCTTGTCCTGGGATTAGGTTAGAGAGATTATTGCCCCCTGACTCCAGAGGCTTCCTGAGCGCGAAATAGCTAGAGCCGCCCCTGCAAGTGGGGCAGTGGCTGCTGACCCCGGTGGGGGGCTGGACCTGGTCACCATCCCGCCTCCCCCGCCACACACACACACACGCTCAGGAAGCCTCTGGAGTCAGGGGGGCAGCAATCTCTCTAACCTAATCCCAGGACAAGAGGGACACTGTGACCCTTGTTCCAGGTCCTGGCCTTTCGCACAGCTCAGGAGGACCCATTCATAGAAGACAGCCCAGTGGACATGTACAGTGTGGAGCAGATCCAGGCATGCTTCCTCACTCCTGCCACTATCCCAGCCACGCCAGCACGAAAGGGCAGTCCAGCTTTGCTGGGCCATTTGGGTTTCCATCACCCTGCTGGGATTCTACACACCTACACACGAGACAGCCAGGCAGTGGGTACAGCACTGCCCTGACTCAGGAGACCCAGCTCTGTCACTGACCTGTTGGATGGCCTTGGGCAAGCCATATCCTGCCCTGTGCCTCTGTTTCCCCACCTGTAGAATGGGGATAGGGATACTGACCTCCTCGGTAAGTGGCTTTGAGATCTACTGATGAAAAGAGCTATACAAGACATAGGTATGATGATACACAAGCCACCAAATAGTCATCAAACTGTAACAGCTTCCAGCTACTACTAGTCCATACCAGTCAAGCCTAGGTCTCGGATCTGATCTCTATGGATCCCCCAGATAAACAGAGAAGAGGGAGAGATATACCCACAGTTATCTAAAACTTATTACTGATCAGTTCGCACACTCCCACCGGTACAACCATCGTTCTATACATGCTTCTAGCAAAGCGTCAATAGAGCCATTTAATCCAAAGCTCTTGTGTAGTCTGGCTAGCATTACTTACTGACAATAGAGTCCTTTCAGTCTGGAGAACAGCCGCAGAAAAGCCTGCCGCAGCTCTGTCCAGAGTAGGTGCGGTTTTGTTCGATGCTGTAGATGCAAATGCAGTGTCTTTTGATAACAGAACTGCTGTACCGCACTCTCTGAATAGGAAGCCCTCCTCCACTTGCATGGGGACCTGAATCTCTGTGTTTTCTTTTATAAAGTGAATAAAGAATTATCCGAGACAGGTTCTCGCCCCATCTGGGGAACCATCTGAAGGGTCTAATTTCCATCTTAAAGCTCCCATTTCGCTAAGTTGCCAAGTTGTCCTTGGTTACCAGAGGTTTTTCAGCAGTTGAAGGATCTGCTGCTTTTTCTGCCAAACTGAATGGAGAGCAGTTCTCTTTCACGCCAACAGGCTTGAAATGCCACCACTATCTTGGTGCGATTAGAGGTCTTGCCTACTTCCAGAGAGCTTTGCAACACTAACACACCACATAATAGCACCATGCACAGCCTCTGCTCTTCAAAAATGGGTATGTAAAACCGGTGCAGGACAGAGGCAAGATTGGAAAGAAAGCTACACAGATTTCCTTTGATAAATGAAACTATATTAAGCTACAGTTCCTAAAAAGGGGAGAGATCATTCCCTCACTCCCCTTCCATTTTATTTACAAAGCCCAAATGGCTTAAAACTCTCACACTTCATCTTTGGGCACATACATTATAGTACAGGAGAGAATAGATGGGGGTTTTGTTTTTTCTTTTCAGCCATCTCAGTGAAGATGGCTAAAGTTGAACATTATCCAGCATAACAGAAGGTGGAGAACTGATAAAGCCTATTCAGGTTTTATTTTATAAGCCCCCCCCCCCAAAAAAAAACCACATGTAAAAGAAGAAAAGTGCATTTTATAAACCAGATTTTTTTTTTAAATTGCTCTTTGGAGGGAATTTCTACATGTGCGAATTCCACAAAAAATAATTACATTGTCAAGATTTTTAAAATCTTAATCTTTTTTAGTTATTCCCTTTAAAAAACACAAAGATTTTAACTGAATTTTCACTATGCTGTTTGCTTGATTTCCGCTTCTGGTTCAGTTTATACAACAAAACAAGACTGGTCAGTTTCACTTTGTTTCCAATCCATTTCACTTGCTGGTTCTCAGACACTAGCGTTATCATTCCTTCTGTTCTCCCGCCCTCCCAAGAACACGTTGATCTCCAAACCCTCAAAACTTAGCTGAAGCTGAAGAGTGTCACAACAACATTCCTATGGAGTTCTATAAAATGCTTTTCCTTTAAACAACGTTTACATTTTATCTTTAAAAATTTACTAGAAATAAAACAATCAGGGTAGAGGATCGAAGGGACAGGATTCATTCCTTGGTTGTGACTGAGGGTTCACGTAAACTACAACAACAATCTGCGGTGGCAGTGAGTTTCAGAGCATGGGTCAACTGACTCGGGCTTGTGCTACAGAGCTAAAAAGAACAGTGTAGACATTCTCGCTCTGGCTGGAGCCCAGGTTCAAACTTAATAATGGTGGTGGGTCTCAGAGGCCAGGCTCCAGCCTGAGCAGGAATGTCTACACAGCTATTTTGAGCCCTGTAGCACAAGTCGGACTCAGGTCACCTGGGATCTGAGACCCTCTGCCGCAGGATTTATTTGCAGTGTAGACGTACCCTGAGTTGCAGAGGTGGGGGAGGCCACTGTTGAAAGTTGAAATATGGTCAAGATTTTAAAAGAGTGCTTAGTGATTTTTGGTATTCAGCTTGCGACACCTTGAACGGGGCCTGTTGTGCACGAAGTATCCAGCACTCACGTCTCAAGTTGGGCAGCCAAAAGACAGACATCCATAGCTGCTAATCCCTTTGGAAAATCCCGACCATGCATTCGTACCTATCATGCAAGGCAGCAGATTAAAGGAAGGGTAAAAGATCAGCTACAGTAGAATTTAAAGCAACAGCAGCATGTGACAAACCACTGCAACTAGAACAGAAGGTGGCTGGATGTATACACACAAGTTTGGATCGACCTGGTATACAGAAAAAGTTCCAGTGTAAAGACCTAACGGAAGACACTACAGTCCTCCTGCCCAGCCAGGACTTCAACGCCACTGAGAAAAACTGACTCTGACAACGGAAGAGCGATTGTATTGGTTACAACCATAACCACAGCAAGGGGCCTGCCAAAGGAAAGAAAAGTTCGGAAATTCCCAGTGGCAGTAAGGGTGTGGAAGGAAACAGGAACTAAAGATGAAAGGCCTGGAGGAAAAAAACAACCCAACATCTGCACACAGAGCTCTAAGTGATGACTGGGAGGAGACCGGGCCAGGTGCAGCGCTGCCAAGCAGCCGGAAAAAGCAGATCAGTGTCACCAATTCGGGCCTCGCTCTCTTTTAACAAAAGCCACGAGCCACCATGCAATCTGACATTCAGGCGGGACAAACGCATCAGTCAGTAGAGGGAAAGAAGAGGCACACGGTGTAGGTACATCTGCCTCCAAGAAGCTGCTTGGGAAATAAGTAGAGCTGGCTGGAAAATGCTATGTTACTTGCCATGAAAAGTTTTGAAATAAATGTAAATTTGTGGGGTTTCCTAGAGAGTTTTTGGAAACTGGAGATTTTGGGAGTGGGGGTGAGGGGAGAGAGCACAGATGGCAAAGAAAACTGGACATTTTTAAGACAAATGAAAATTTCTATTTAGACTACAAGAGGCCATTTTTCATTGAAACTGTTAGAAAGACATTGACCAGCTCTAGCAATAAGCATGCAAGCGAGTGGCAAACACAGCCATGTTGCTGGAGGAAGACGAGAAGTGTCATTCAGGAACATACACACACAGATCTAGCGTGCACATGAAGAATTCATCACAGAATGTCTCCCACTCTCTCCTTTACAAGACATGGCCACATCTTTGTTACCGGCCTGAGGTGCAGGAAGGGATGGTGGCAGAAAGTACAGGATGGTAGTGGATGGACCTCCCAGGGTAAATGCAAAGCCTATTCCTGGTTGAGGGTTTCGATCAAGATGACCAGTCCCAACAGACAAGAAGAACGAGAGGCGTGTCCTTTGAAGAAGAGTGTGCTGAAGGCCTGTGACCCTGCAGGGGTGGTAGTTTTCCAAATGAGAGGAAGGATGTCCCAGTGGTTAGGGCATCAGCCTTGGGAGACCTGGGCTCAAGTCCCTGCTTGGTCATAGGTGACGTTGGGCAAATCACTGACTCTGTCTACATGTCAGTTTGCCCATCTATAAAATGGAGCTAATGGCACTTGCAAATCTCACCGGGTGTTGTGAGGATTGAGGGGTTTGGACACCACAGTGACGAGGGGCATGTGAGTACTTAAGATAGATACCTGTTTCACAGAGTTTCCACAGTACTTACCAACTGACCTGTATTTGTTAAAAACTACAGACCCCAGGCTGGATAAGGTTACGTGATCCTGTTTTAGCCAGCAACTTCGATCACATTTTCCCAACAGCCGCAGGTATCACATCCCACCGACCGCCAGTTTTCCTCCAATGGATAGAGCAACACATTTTGCAACTCCATTTTGTGTCTACATCTCAGTACAACCTGTTAGTGCAAGTTGTTAACCAATGGTTTTGATCTAAACTTACTGCACAGCTTGACTTGCTTCCATGCTCACCCCTTTCATTTAACCCTTCCTTCCTCACACATCGCACAAGGTGTAACAAGAGAATCTTGCAATTCACTCCTATGATCGGCAAGGCAGATGAAGCATTTAAAAACAACTACCAGATGTAAAGACGGACTTCATTCGGCTTTTAGGTCTGGTGCTAGTGCGGAGGTCTTCAAGTTGACGGGAATTAGTACGCTATTAGGTAAGGTGTGCAGGGAGGAGCAGGGGAGGAGAACAGAAGAGCATTGCTCAAGGGACCTCAGTGTAGTTGCTTTGGAATGCCTCTGAAGCCCAGGGCTTGGCTACACTTGCAAGTTGCAGCGCTGGTAGAGGCTTTCCAGCGCTGCAATTAGTAACCGTCCACACCTGCAAGGCACATCCAGTGCTGCAACTCCCTGGCTGCAGCGCTGGCTGGACACCTGGTCAGGTTGGGGTGTAGCGATTGCAGCGCTGGTGATCCAGCGCTGCTCATCAAGTGTGGACACACACCAGCGCTTTTATTGGCCTCCAGAGAATAAGGAGATATCCCAGAATGCTTTTAACTAAATTACTCTCTTTGTTTTGTTATGCAGCCTCTCTTTGTTTTGTTGTGAACTCCGATCGGAGCTCCGTTGAACTGCTTATCTAAAAAAACAAACACTGATCACAGCAAACAGGAGCTATCTGTACCTGGCTGTGAACGATCAAATGAGAGGCAGGGAGAGAATGTTTGCTTGACAGAGAAACAGCGTTGGATGCAGGCTGTTTGCAATTAAGACTAAGGGTTCGCGAACATTTTGTGATTTTTCAATCCAGGAAGCTAACACATAGTGTTGGCTCCAAAAATCCACTCTCTCTATCTTCCCCGCTCCCTGTCACAGTACACCACCCTCCACCCCCCTCTTTTGAAAAGCACGTTGTTGCCACTTGAATGCTGGGATAGCTGCCCATAATGCAGCACTCCCAACAGCGCTGCAAATGCTGCAAATGTGGCCACACACCAGCGCTGTTCCTGCACAGCTGCATGACCAGCGCTGTAACTCCCAGCGCTGCAACTTTCAAGTGTAGCCAAGCCCCCCGAGATATTGAAAATTCTGTCAACTGCCATTTAGTTCTTTACTTCTTATTGAACTACAACAGTTCCTGCCCTTAGCGGAAAGCAGAGAGTTTACCTACACAGCCTCAGGGCTTGTCTACACTTGGAAATCTATTGAAGTAGCTACTCCTGCGTGGACACCAGAATAAAAACACATCCACCTGGAAACACCCAAATATCTGTATTGGGAGAGTTATTCTGGTAAGTTACCAAAGTTATACAAGCCCTTAGTCTATGACAGGGGTTCTCAAACTGGGGGTCGGGGCCCCTCAGGGGGTCATGAGGTTATTACATGGGGGGTCGCGAGCTGTCAGCCTCCACCCTAAACCCTGCTTTGCCTCCAGTATTTATAATGGTGTTAAATATATTAAAAAGTGTTTTTAATTTATAAGGGGGGGGTTGCACTCAGAGGCTTGCTATGTGAAAGAGGTCACCAGTACAAATGTTTGAGAACCACTCGTCTATGGCATCATCTAGCCAGTCTGTCTCTGCACACTCTAGCTATTGCAACAAAGCGATGATGAAAGCTACACAGTCTGGAAGCCCTGACATTACTGTTGTGTGAATCACGAATGAACACACAGAACAAGCCACCCTTGACTGTGCTGACGCAGATGACCATGCCAAGTGCTGCTCTCTAGCAACAGTTTGTCTAACCAAGCAAGGACAGCGAATAAAAATGGCTCTGACAATGCCCGGAATTCTACAACATGGGAAAATGAAAAAATCCAGACTTGCCTATCTGCTCTGAAGAACACACATCATTAACATGCGTTTTATTATCTATTTTGTACCTAACAGGCCCCAAGGAAGAGCAATGGCCCATTGTGCTAGGTGCTGTACAAACCCTGAGAGTCAGTCCCTGTCCCAAAGAGCGTATCATCTACATAGACAAGACAGATGGAGGGCGGTAGGGGAGAGAGGAAGTAACTTGCTTAATGTCACCCAGCAGGTCAATGGCAGAGCTGGGAACTGATCCCTGCTCTCCTGACTCTCTCTCCAGTGCCTACCCACTAGACCATCCTTCCTTCCCTAAGAACCGGGTGGCCAACAGATTAAATCCTTTATTTTCTTGGGAGTTCAGCAAGGAGCCTGTGAACCTAGATTAGAATTGGTCTATAAACTTGAACTGAGAGTTCCATGGTTGTGAGGCACGTGCCGGCTTCACAGCACCTGCCTGATTGTTAAACTGTGCGCACGGCATGTCGAGCGACACTGTTCCAAAGGACGGTGTGTTGACATTAAGGAACACAGGGGAGTTTTATGCCTCCGGCTCTAGAGCAGGACACATCAGCCTTTCCTCCTTGCTACTCACTCCTGGTCCTCTTATGCACCCCAGAGCCCCTTGCACCACTTCCCATCACTGGCAGGACATCCTGTGCGGATCAGCAAACTACTTCTAGGGTGCTAGTGGCACCGGAGCAGAAGCGAAGGCGGAGAAAATCAGCAGGCTTGGAACACGGCATTCAGGGTGAGCTAAGGGAGCTCAACTACAAAGCCAACTAAGGGCAAAGCACCAGAGAGATGTGCTTTCGAACAGGCCTCATCCGTGCATTTTGAAAACTCCACCCCCCCTGAATTCAAATACTCGCCATTACAGAACCCCTGAGGGGAAGGAGTTTCTTGGTAGGAAGGAGCAGGAGAAATTTCAACCCTCAAAAGGTGCTTAAAAACAGAGAGACCAAGGCCCTGATTCAGCCAGGTACCTAAACACGTACCTAACTTCAGGGTGAATGCTGGCATGCTGCTTCCGCTCACGTTTAAATACCTTGCTGAGCTTTCGTAGATTTTAAGGTCAGACAGGACCACTGCCATCACCTAGAGTGACCTCCTGCATAACCCAGGCCAGAGAATTTCACTTACTGATCGTGCACCAAGCCCATCACTTCCGTCTGAAACTGGGGTCCATGTGCTCCCTCTAAGGGTATGTCGACAGACGCAGTGCTAGGCCTCTCTCTACGCTTCAGAGCCCAAGCCACAACATCTGCACAGCCTTGCTTAGCACTGTGCCCCGTGAGCCCAAGTCTGTGGATCCAGGCTCGGAGGCTCATTGCAGCAGGCTGCATACACATACCCTACCTGGGTAGTCCATGTGTTCATTTTTGCATTTATCTATTGCTTTTCACCAGAGGATCTTACCAACATTAACCCTCAGAACACCCCCAGTGGGGAAGGCAATCATTCATACTCCTCTGAGAGACAGATAAACAGAGTTCACCGAGAGCCAGCAAGAGAGCGTCCCGGTTCCCAGGCCACAATGAACGACAGCCTCACAATGAACAATTAGCTCCAGCCCCCCAGTCCTTCTGCAATATCAGCTACTAAACCTCAGCGATGCCTCTGCCCAAAGCCACTCTGAGCAGCCTCAGCTGCTAAGCCCACGGCTGGCCATGTGTAATGCCAGACTTCTGGATGTCTAGCAGTAATCCAATCACAGTCACTGCTTGCCTGTCCACATCCTTTATTGTATCCTGGCTGGATTCCTGGGAACAGTCCAAAAACGAACAAATGTTCAACCTACAAGGCAAGTGGGTTGGATTATCCATCTCCTCTAGGGGGAGAGGTAACCCTGCATCTCTTGGCATGAAAGCAGAGCTCTGTTAGTCTGCACACAGCTTCCTTATTAACAAAGGAGGCTGAGAATATTCCCCTCCCCAGATGTTGAGAGCATGACTCTTTAAACAAAAAAACCAGAAACCCAGCATCAAGCATGAAATCCATACAAAATAGCCAACACAAGAAGCTCTCATGACCCTGACTAATTTAGTTTTATGAAGACTACTCCCAGTACCAACCATCTGAGTTTGCACCAAACGCTATCTGGGAGGCTTAATAAGGGAAACCTTTACAGAGACACGGCTATGCTTTAAAAAAGCAATGGCATTTCTGGATCTGTATTTAAAACACACTTGTCAGGAAGACACAGACGTCAACTGTCAGGCGAGACCGCAACAGAACTGCTCTTTTTCTCCTAGAAAGGTTGCTAAAGACAAGGTCGAGCTACTTGACTTCTCAAGACGCAGTCAGGAAAAAAGGTTACCCCAAGGACCGCCAGCGTATATGGCTAGCAGCCCCCTTTCCCTGCATTGCTGTACATCTGGATACTTGAGAGAATTAGCTAAAGATTTATTTACTTTTCACAACCACCGCATGCATCACATCAGCCTCTCCCACGTGGCACTAAACTACTCCAGCTTGAAAGAATTAGCCTCGTACGGCAGCGCAAGCAGCCACAAAGCGTTCAATATTTCAGCCTTTAAATGCGAAGAGAGACATGACAGTGAGTGCAAGATAACAATCAGCTGCAGATAACTCACTCGCACTGGAGGCTGTGACTCCTTCCGCGTGCGCACAGGGGGTGCAGCAGAATGAGTTACCCCCGGCCTCGCTAAGAATGAGATCCGGGGTTGACTTTCTGCGCTATCCCCCCCACCAGCAGCTTGGAGCACTCAAAGGCAGCGTCAACGTCAGAGGTTTTCCTGACTTTGATTCCAAGCAAGGCTGATAAATCGGAGAGGGGGACCCCACAGAGAAACAGGCAGCTCTGAGAAAGCTAATGCACACACTGAGGTAGAAACACCAGCCGCGACGCTGGCAGTGGCTAGTTACCCCTTCAGCCCACAGCCCAAGCTGCTTCCAGACCCACCGTCAGCCTCCAGACAACAGCGGCAGCCCCTTGCCCCTGTTTCAATGGACTAGAAAGAAAGCAAACCCCGGGCTCTGGGACGAAGAGGATGAATCAACGTGCTCCCTGCTGCTGAGCGCTGCGATGTCTGTGTTCAATTAGTGATCTCCAATGCCAGTTCGGAGCAGGAGGGGGGTGGGGAAGGGAGGCCAACTCCACAGGGAATCGTAATATAATCATTTAAGCTGGCTGCCTTGCAAATCACAGAGCTCCAGTTCTGCCCTGGCTCCGCGCCAAAGCCTGAAGCACTGCGAAAAGAGGCCTGACTGGAAAGCTCGCTAGTGTGGCTTGGATTTCAATGTAGGTACCAGCCCCGTAGGAAGCTGATCCAGATCAAACAAGCAGATTACACATCGGGCTTTCGGCAGGAGAAGAGGGAGAATCTGAGATGGTTTCTCATTCCCCTTACCCAATCCCAACTATTCCCCTCTGGAACATTGGAGGGGGCACACAGGATCACTCCTTTTTCTCTCCCCGTTGTCAGGAAGCGAGCCATTCCCCCCGTTTGCAGTGTCAAACCCAAAGGGAAGGCAGGTTTGGTAGCTGATGTGCGGAACTGGCCCTCAGAGATCTGGGCTCAGGTCCCTGCCCAGTCACAGGCTCCCTGCACCACCTTGGCTGCAGCGCTGAAGCACCCAAAGGTTAAGCTTCTTTGTTTCTGAACTGGGGATCACGACACTTGCCCATCTCACAGGGCTGCAGGGAAGGCTCATCCCGTCATTAAAGTCTGTAACGTGCTCCAAGATCATCTGAAGGAAGGTGCTATAGGAAGCACAAAGGATTATCAGGACTTGGAAAACTTTCCCACTGGCTACAAGGCAGGATGAAAAATACTTTGGGGGTTAGAGCCATGATCCTTCCTGTAAGACTACATGCCTATGGCCTGCCACAGTCTGCAGACTGATGGGAACCTAATGGCCGAGATGGGTGCTCTCTTGTTCCAGGTGGAACTGGAAGGGGAACAAGCGATGAGGAGCAGACGTTCCACAGGAGCAGACATTTTCTGGCACCAGGAAAAGATGGTGGCTCCAGCTTCCGTTGGAGCCACCAGCACTTCCTGTTGGCCCTACAACCTGAGCTCACATGATCTATTTCCCATTATCCTCCAGTCAATTCAATGCTTCAACAGCCTGGATTGCTGCCATATCTGGAGTGCTGGGATCATTACCAGGCAGTTAATGCCAGACACTGGAGGAGAGTTCACAGAGGAGAAACAATAACAAGGAGATTGGAGGGAACGTTTCCATTTTAAGAGCTTCCTCCTGCTTAGCAACCTGAATCTGGTACCTACGGTCCCTAGCACTGGGTGCCAGGTGCTACCAATGGCTGATGCACGAACAAAGAAACCACCATGACAGCAACATGTGGAGGTGACAGAAGTGGAGGGATGTTTGCTGGACAGTAAAATGCAAATAGGTAGCAAAATAAACTATTTCATAGTAGGCATGAATAAGTAACTGGTTTGCACAGTCGCTGACCTCCAAGAGGAGATTGTTCCCTAGAAAGTTCTGCAGCAAAACCAGTCCAGGGCAGAAAAGTTTCAGCGCACACTGGAGTTTTCAGGCTACCACTGTTCTTTCTCCTCACCCTGCACCCATTCCACACTTCCCGACGATATAAACTGTGGAAGGGATGTTAAATCTTGTGCTTCAAGGTTAAAGCTAATCTGACTAATAGAGACCAGGAGGAAATCTAATGTAGGGGGCAGATTATCCCACACCTTCTTGCACCTTCCTCTGAAGCACTGGATGCTGACCACTACCAGAGACAGGACACGGGGCTAGGTTGACCTCAGGTCTAACCAGTCTGGCAATCCCTAGGTTCCCTCCCTGTTACTCTCTTCTTACTGCCACCCTCTCCGCTCTAGAAGATAGCCCCGTACTCTGTGCACCCCCACATAATCAGCTAGTCAGCCCCGTATTCTGTGCGCCCCCACATAATCAGCTACTCTCCCCCATCCCAGAGTTTTCGTACTTCCAAAGGGCATCTATGAAAGAAAACAAACTTGTCTCCTCCTCCCTATCCCACCCCCAATAAAACCCAAATAAGGAGGCTAATTACCTGGTGAGTGCGAGAATATGCTTTGTGATTCCTCCCACCTTTCATTAAACTTGTCGCCCACTTAATCCGTGCACCATGTTGTCTAGCTAATGTTGTCTCTGCTTCTCTATGGCAAGATGGTCTTCTTTGTTACTTGCCTGTACAACACCTAGCACGATGAGTCCTCAATCCTTGATTTGGGCTCCTAGACGCTGCCATGATAACCGCCACCCATTTCTTGTTTTCTCCCCATTCACAGATTTGAAGGGACAGGGACCACTGTGATCATCCACTCTGACCTTCTGCATGATCCCTAGATCCCACAGACTTCACCCAGTGGTTCCTGAACCCAGCCTAGCAGCCTGTTGCGGAATTCGAGCATTTCTTTTAGAAAGCTGGTCAGTGATGGGAAGTCACCACAATCCCTGGAAATAGCTCCTATTCCCATAGTTCCTGCTACAATGGTTAATTACCTTCCCCGTTAATTGGCATCTTATTTCCATTCTGAATTTTGCTGACTTCAGCTTCCAGCTACTGGCTCCTGTTATAGCTTTGTCAGCTGGCGCCTGCTAGTATCCTAACTTCTCACTATGTCGGTAATTAGACTCCGTAGGAAACCCTGTACGAAGACACGGTCCCTATCCTGAGGCAATTACAGGTCTATAGCACCTACATGGCCCAAATCAACCAACAGGCCTCAACTCTGACCAGTGGGTACAAGCAGCTGTGTTTGGGCTCACTGAAATTCCTTGGCCTTTCTGCCAAGACGACCAACCAATCTAGCCAGTTGCAGCAGTAATTGTGGACATTGCTAAACCCAGGGTTATGAGTTCAATCCTTGAGAGGGCCATTTAGGGATCTGGGGCAAAAAAAATAGTTGGGGATTGGTCCTGCTTTGAGCAGGGGGCTGGACTAGATGACCTCCTGAGGTCCCTTCCAACCCTGATATTCTATTATTCTATTTGTTCCCTAGGAACTGGACTGAGACCATCATACCATTTTATGAGTCCATCAGAGCGACAACGTCAGCCCTTGCTGGAATCTGAACTCTCAGCCTCAAGATAAAAGGGTTGTGTAACTATTCGTGCGCTGCCCACCTTTTAATAAGGGGTTACCTCAAAAATATCCCAATTAGACTGCGGACAGGCTCATGCCCTCCCAGGGTGAGGATGCTGCAGAGGAAGGAATCTCCCCCACCCCTCCCCCCAAAAAGTAACAAACAAAAATTCCCCTCATACCAGTTCCAGAGGCAAAATAAATAAAACCTGCTCTTCAGAAGTATTTTTATGAGCCCCAGTGACATGTCCTCTCTGACAGGGCTTAACAGAAGCAGAGAAGAACGGGTGAGTTCCAGCGACAGGGGAACCATTCCAGTTTAGTGGCAGAATTTTGACAAGGAGCTCACATGACACCCTTCCCCTTCCAGCGCCATATCCCTGTCTACAGCCTATCGTAACTTCCCTCAGTCATCAAGTCCCTCGCTCCTACCTGGTATTCGTGTCAATCTTTCCATACCTTGTAGGCAAGGGTCTCCCAGTGCCCCACGGCAGAGCAGTATCTCCCAGGGCTCCAGTCTATGCCAGGCACGAGTTTTGCTCTGGAGGCTTCGCATGCCACAGTTGCGAATGGGCCTGTGGGTTTTTGTAATGCCCTTGATGATGGAGGCAACAATGGCTTTTTATGGCTCTGCTGAAGCCATTGTCTCTTACTCATCACAGACACCAAGCAGCTTTTCGAACCACCCAAAGGCTCCTTAGGATGTTGCTTTACACAAATTCCCAGCTTGCTAGCAGACTGTTTCCTCTGTGGAGACGGGGCGGGGAGGGGGAGGGGTATTTACAAGAGAACGGAAAGGGGAATGGCAGAGTGTGGGTTGAGTGGTTTCAGCATCAGATTAGGAATCTGAAAGCCTGAGGTATAGCCACATCTCCTGCCTCAGTTTCCCTATCTATAAAATAGGGATAACACTGTGTAAGACCTCATTAGCTGAGGTCTGTACAACACTATGAATGTGGAAAGAGTCCTATAAGTGCTAATGGTCACTGTACTACTCGGTCAAATAGGCTACTTTTCACGGGGGAAAATTCAAATGCTTCACCAGCCACAATTAACCCACCTTTTCCAGCACTGCCGGTTTACTCCCTGGCTATGCTCGTCGGACGATGGGCTACATCTACATTTAAACCGCTACAATGGTTCACTCACTATAGCCACAGGAGGGGCTCTCCTATCCCAATAGTTAATCCACCTCCCTGAGAAGCAGTAGCTAAGTCGACGGAAGAATGCTTCCATCGACCTTGGGCTGTCTAAACCAGGGGCTAGGTAGGCTTAACCATGTCACTCAGGGGAGTGGATTTTTCACACCCCTCAAGGACGCAGCTGGGTCAACCCAACATTTTAGCATAGGCCTGGCCTGAGAACAATAACTATTCTCATTGCTCACCAACCTTCAGAAACATACACAGGTATGGTCTTTACCCATCACTGAAAGTCAACCTCCTCTGAGAGGGAACATAGCAGCCATTTAAACTACTCACAGGAGCTCCTAACTCTTTAGAGCAAGATATGGAGAATCCTATATGTAGGTAATCTAAGATACCCCTCCGGGGTACAAACAGTATATTGCTGAATTTAGCAGGGGAAAAAGACACCATGCTTAAAGAACTTTATGGTTAGTGCTGACCAGGAAGTCAAAAAACTTGACCAATTTCTCCCCCCAGGAAATCTCTTTCCAGTTTTCCTATCCGTGATAGCTCTGCTGCTTAAGACAACGCATGGTCTACCACACTAGTAAACAAACAGCTAATGTACTCCACATAGTATAAGGCTATCAGCTACAGTTGAGCAATACATCACAGAATAACTCAAAAGACTCTACAAGCATGGCTCTTCCTCTGGTGGAAAAATGCCAGGAGCTCTTTAAATGAACATGGATAGTCAAGAGCAAGATTATGGCATCTCATGCAGAAGCTGCTACGATGGTGTCAAAGATAAAGCACTTTCTGCTCACAAGCCAGGCATGGGCCGTATCTTGCACGGAGGGGGGCCTCTGGGGGTCAGGCGGGCAGAAAGACATCGAGTCAGCAAGCATTCCTGTTCCACAAGCCCTGCTCCCCCCTGAATGATTAAGCACCAACTTGCTCACTGGGCTTTGCAGCAAGTCCATCCCTTCCGTCCCAATCATTTACACTATAAATTCTTTGGGTCAGGGACTGGGTCTATCTCGGTTCTTAGGCGGCCCCTGCCACCATGGAACCGAACATCTTCACTTTGCGTCCTGCAGACTTTACGCTTGGGGCTGCACGTTTACAACAGCAATTCCACTGCAGAACAGAAAAGAACATCATGATCGTTTTATCATGGTGTCAGCAAATTCCCTTCTGGGGATACAAGAGGATACAAGAGGAATACAGCTGCAAAGATACAAGAGATATGGAAACACTTAACGCTTTATCCTTGCCGCCACCCTTCCCCCGCACCACACACACACCCCTTGACTCAAATTAAACAGAAATAATTACACCACCAATATACAGACTGGAATTCAGTGTATTATTTCAACCCTTTGATGCCAGTCTCTCTGTACACAACATGATTAGCTTGATACAGGCTTGTCTCTAATCCATGCAAACTTTTCTGACCTATCTTGTTCAGCTTTCCTGCTATCTGGATTTCAGACCGCCACACTCAGCCATCCCTGCATCTATTATCTCCCGTATGACTCAGTCCTGAGAGAGCAACAGTACCCTTTCCCCGGTGGCTGCAACCATACATTTTGTCCAGCAGTGGAAGGCTCATTGCTGTGAAACATAAAAACAGTCCTCAGCCTAGGGCTCTGTGCTCTGGACACTGCCAGACAGAGCTAGAGGGATAATGCACCAGAGAGCATTATTTACAGTGGTGACAGCAGGAGCAGACGGTGCCAGGAAAATAACTTTTTTTCAATGCGTCCTGTACTCTGGATTGGCATAATTTTGTAATCAGCCTTATTACAGGATCTGTTCAGTCTTGATAGGATCCAAAATGCAAACTAGAATTTTATTACCAAATTGAGTTGACTCAGGAGAACGCCATTCTGCCAGCAGTACTTTGCATGACTTGTAATCTAGTCTCCACAAATGCGCAGTGTGCGAAAGAGGCCTGCACCCAGCACATGGAGCAGACTTCTGTTACATCTGCTACCCCCCCAGACCACCTTCGGGCTTGAGGTATACGAAACAATCAGGTGGCTCGTAAAGCTCTCCCTCAAGTTCAGAGCACTGTACAAATGCCAAGTTTCATTACTCAGCCGTCCTTAGTTACTGGTCCTTGAGCTCTTGTGTGTTTATCAACTCTGTTTCTTACACATCAAGGCAGAAGGTGGTCTGCAAAGGAAGTCAAGGCTCCACTGTGCTAGGTCACGTACAAACACACGGTAAGAGATCGGTCCTGCCCCAGAAACACTTGCAATCTAAGGGGATGTCTGGAGCTGTAATTTCCAGCTCAGGTAGATGTAGGTGTGCAAGCTTTGAATGACCTAGTGTGCTAAAAACAGCAGCATGGTCGCAGTGACACAGGTGACATGAGTGTATTGGGAGTGGCTAACCTCTCCCATCGCCCATGCCACCATGGCTCCACTGCTATTTTTCGTATACTTGCTTAATCAAAGCTAGCACATGTACATCCACCTGAGATTGAAATCCACCTTCAGCTTCAGCATAGACACACCCTAGCCAGACATGGAAAGACAGAAGATGGGAGGAGAAATAGACACATGGAGGTGATGCGACTTGCCCAAGGTCACAGCACATCAGTGGCAGGACCGGGAACAGAACCTTCATCTCTTGACTTCTGGTCCTGTGCACGCTAGCCGCTAGACCATATTAACCTACTGATCAGCCTGCTATATATGCTCATAAAGACTGTAACATAAAGCACAGCATCCCCTCCCCAACCAGCCACGGCTGGTGTGGTGAGACCCAACCTGGAATGGCATCTCGCCCTCATAAAGAAAGGATAAATTGGCAAGGACAACAAAAACAAAGATCAAGAAGCTGAGGACTTGGTTTAAGAGGAAGAGTTTAAAGAGTTAACTGTTTATAGCTTGGTTAAAGGGGGTCCTGACAGCTGCCTACATAGAATCATAGAATCTCAGGGTTGGAAGAGACCTCAAGAGGTCATCCAGTCCAACCCCCTGCTCAAAGCAGGACCAATTCCCAACTAAATCATCCCAGCCAGGGCTTTGTCAAGCTGGGCCTTAAAAACCTCTAAGAATGGAGATTCCACCACCTCCCTAGGTAACCCATTCCAGTGCTTCACCACCCTCCTAATAAAAGAGTGTTTCCTAATATCCAACCTAGACCTCCCCCACTGCAACTTGAGACCATTGCTCCTTGTTCTGTCATCTCCCACCACTGAGAACAGCCCAGCTCCCTCCTCTTTGGAACCCTCCTTCAGGTATCAAATCCCTCCCCAACTTTTCTCTTCTGCAGACTAAATAACCCTAGTTCCCTCAGCCTCTCCTTGTAAGCATAGGCGGCAGGTTTGTATAATTTTTGGTGGGGCCCAAAATGGTGGTGCCCCCCCCGCTCCCGCCCTGTAAGCCGATATAAAATGAAGCTACAACGCGTCAGCGCCACAAGATTACAAGAGTCAATTAAAAGTGGAAAGTCAGAAGCAGCACTTGCCTACTTCAATATACGGTATTATATTTTGTTGCATCTGTTGTGATGAAGTGGGAATGTTCTTAATATTTTCTCTGAATACTGTGTGGGTGCCTCAGTTTCCCCTGCAAGATGCCAACTGAAGGTGTTGGGGACAAAGAGATCAGGTGGCCTCCTTGTCCAGAAGAGACACAGAGGCCAGAGGAGGGAGTGTCAGTTTGGAGCTGGCTGGGGAAATTGGGAGAGACCCAGAACTTGGTTCTGGGCTCCCCACCCCCCAAGATGGACCTGACAGAGGGGTTCTGTTTTCTGTACCAACAAGCTCTGTTTAAACTGTGTTCCCGTCATCTAATAAACCTTCTGTTTTACTGTCTGGCTGAGAGTCACATCTGACTGCAGAGTAGGGGTGCAGCGACCTCTGGTTGCCCCAGGACCAGCCTGGGCAGACTCACTTTGGAAAGTGCATGATGTGGAAGGGCATGCTGAATGCTCCGAGGTCAGACCCAGGAAGGTGTAAGCTTCTTGCCCTGGAGACAGTATGCTCCGAGAGAGGAGGCTCCCCCAGAGTCCTGACTGGCTTTGTATGGAGATGTTCCAAAGCATCACAGCATCCCCTTCCACACCATGCACTTCCCAGAAGTCCGCACAGGCACTGACACTCCCTCCTCCGGCCTTTGTCTCTTTTCCAGGCATTAGGAGGCCACCTGATCTCTCTGTTCTCCAACACCTTCAGTTGGCACCTTGCAGGGGAAACTGATTTGGGAGAAATGAAGTAAAAGCTGCCCAAACCGAGCTTGAGCACTCCTGAATTTTGAGGTGTTCAAATCTGGAAGGCAGGTGCTGGGGGTGGGAGAGGGCTGTGGGCTCCATGGGGAAGCATGGCAGCAACTGTCTGGAGCTGCATGGAGCCAGATACGCTGGTCTGAGTGGCACAGTAAGCAGTTTGGGGGTTGGAGAAGAGGTAGGGAGTTCCGGGGGGCAGTCAAGGGACAAGGAGCAGGGGGAGTTGGATGGGGCAGAGGTTCGAAGGGGCAGTCAGGGGACAGGCAGCAATTGGATAGGCATGGGAGTCTAAGAGGTTTATCAGGGGACAGGTAGGGGGTGCGGTCCTGGGGGGGAAGTTGGGTGGGGTCTCAGGAGGGGGCAGTTGGGGACAAGGAGAAGGGAGGCTTAGATAGGGGCTGAGGTCCCAAGGGGCAGTTAGGGGCAGGGGTCTCGGGAGGGGGTAATTGGGGAACAAGGACCAGTGGGGCTTAGATAGGGGGTGGAGGTTCTGGGGGGCAGTTGGGGCAGGGGTCTGGGGAGGGGGCAATCAGCGGACAGAGGCTGGGATTCAAAGGGCTCTGGGCTGCTGGCAGCCGCGGGGATCCCAGAGCCCTTTGAATCCCAGCCCCGGCTGGGAGTCAGAGGACTCTGGGCTGCCTGCAACCGCAGGGAGCCCAGAGCCTTTTAAATCCCAGCCGGGGCCGGGAATCAGAGGGCTCTGGGCTGCCCGCTGCGGCGGGGAGCCCAGAACCCTTTAAATCTCAGCCGCTGCTGGGATTTAAAGGGCTCTGGGCTGCCTGCAACCGCGGGGAGCCCGCAGGCCTTAAGAACTCGGCAGGGATTTAAAGGGCTCTGGGCTGCCTGCAACCGGGGGGAGCTGAGACCCTTTTAAATCCCAGCCGCAGCCGGGAATCAGAGGGCTCTGCGCTGCCCGCTGCGGCGGGGAGCCCAGAGCCCTTTAAATCTCAGCCGCGGCTGGGATTTAAAGGGCTCTGGGCTGCCTGCACCCGCGGGGAGCACAGAGCTTTTAAAATCCCAGCCGCGGCCGGGAATCAGAGGGCTCTGGGCTCCCCGCCGCAGCAGGCAGCCCAGAGCCCTCTGATTCCCGGCCGCGGCTGGGATTTAAAAGGCTCTGGGCTGCCCGCCGCGGCGGGGAGCCCAAAGCCCTCTGATTCCCGGCCGCGGCTCGGATTTAAAAGGCTCTGGGCTCCCCGCGGTTGCAGGCAGCCCAGAGCCCATTAAATCCCAGCCGCGGCCGGGAATCAGAGGGCTCTGGGCTGCCTGCTGCAGCGGGAAGCCCAGAGCCCTCTGATTCCCGGCCGCGGCTGGGATTTAAAAGGCTCTGGGCTGCCCGCCGCAGCAGACAGCCCAGAGCCCTCTGATTCCCGGCCGCGGCTGGGATTTAAAGGGCTCTGGGCTCCCCGCCGCAGCGGGAAGCCCAGAGCCCTCTGATTCCCGGCTGCGGCTGGGATTTAAAAGGCTCTGGGCTCCCCGCGTTTGCAGGCAGCCCAGAGCCCTTTAAATCCCAGCCGCGGCTGGGATTTAAAAGGCTCTGCGCTCCCCGCGGTTGCAGGCAGCCCAGAGCCCTTTAAATCCCAGCCGCGGCCGGGAATCAGAGGGCTCTGGGCTGTCTGCTGCGGCGGGCAGCCCAGAGCCTTTTAAATCCCAGCCGCCGCCGGGAATCAGAGGGCTCTGGGCTGCCTGCAACCGCGGGGAGCCCAGAGCCTTTTAAATCTCAGCCGCTGCGGGGATTTAAAGGGCTCTGGGCTGCCTGCAACCGCGGGGAGCCCAGAGCCTTTTAAATCCCAGCCGCCGCCGGGAATCAGAGGGCTCTGGGCTTCCCGCTGCAGCAGGCAGCCCAGAGCCCTCTGATTCCCGGCGGCGGCTGGGATTTAAAGGGCTCTGGGCAGCCCCGGCGGCGGCAGCGGCGGGGGGGCGCTCCAAGCAGGGGAGAAAAAACATTGGTGGGGCAGAGCCCCTGCTTGGGATTTATTCATGGGGCTAAAGCCCCAGAGCCCCATATAAGTCGGCGCCTATGCTTGTAAGTCATGTGCCCCAGGCCCCTAATAATTTTCGTTGCCCTCCACTGGACTCTCTCCAATTTGTCGACATCCCTTCTGTAGTGGGGGGACCAAATACTGCAGGTGTGGCCTCACCAGTGCCAAACAGAGGGGAATAATCACTTCCCTCGATCTGCTGGCAATGCTCCTACTAATACATCTGCCTGTATGGTGCATACTTAGCTTTCTCTCTTTGGATTCACTACTCCTAACATTTAAGTTGAATATCAGGGGCAACTGCCTGGCAGACATCTTGTAACCCTGTGAAATAGTTTCCCACAATTGTATGGGACATGCAAAACTGGACTGGACAATGATACACTCAGTACCTGCATATATTCTCACGCACTACACTACACCAGGTTCCTGAGTGTTAGCACAACTAAAACCTGAGTGTTTTACACCCATGTTTAGCTACATATAAATGTCTATCAACTTACTTATAGTTTGGACAGGACAATACACTGGGGAACGCACTCAAGCAGCGGTTCTCAGACTAAGACCTAGCAAGCTGCATATAAGATGCAGAAATATTGGGTTGTACCACCTGCGTAATTATCATCAGTGCCGAAGTAAAGGATTCTGAAACCGACACGTTAAAGCCATTTGCGAATTGCCTGATCACAGTTTACAAACTACAGTTCAATGACCAACTGTACTACAGAGTCCGGTGCTGGCTGCCGGGGAACAGTCTAGAGTGCCTCAGCAAATCTTGTCTTTTATTATATACAGAAGGACCCCATTGATCCAGTCTCCTCAGCGCCGAACGGGTGGGTATGAGAGAGACAGCCTTTGGGCCGGTCTACACTACTGCTTAAGGTGATGTAATTATGTCGCTCAGGGGTGTGAAAAAGCCACCCCCTGAGCGACGCAAGTTACAGCGGCCTAAGCACTGTCCACACCAGCGCTATGTCGGTGGGAGACACTCTCCTGCTGACACAGCTTCGGCCTCTCGCAGAGGTGGAGTAATTTAGCTGACGGGAGAGCGCTCTCCAGTCATCCCTTCCCCTTTGTTGTCTATGGTAACTTCACTAGTCAGAGTATCAGGGTTGGAAGGGACCTCAGGAGGTCATCTAGTCCAACCCCCTGCTCAAAGCAGGACCAATCCTAACTAAATCATCCCAGCCAGGGCTTTGTCAAGCCGGGCCTAGAGTGTCTTCACCAGACGCGCTACAGCAGCGCAGCTGTGCCGACGTAGCGCTTCTAGCGTAGACTTGCCCACAGGCTCTCTTGAGCAGCCTATCCAAGCCAACTAGACGTGGGGCCAGCAAAACGCAGAAGGCGTCAAAAATCAAGCCTGCCTCACCTGAAGGATGGGTCAGGTGGATGAGCGGCTATGAAAGGACAATAATGGGGAGGGGAGGGCAGGGCAGACAAATCAGAAAAGACTTATCCCTCGGGAAACACAGCAGAAATCCCAGTCAACCTTTTAACTGTACACAGGGATTTCCATGTTGACAGAAAGGAATGCTGGAACTCAGCAACCCAGAACAGGGGCTTGTGCTGGAAAGAAGTGAAATGCCTGCCTTATTCCATATCTATCGCTTGAGAAATGGTAACAGTTTCTCTATTGAGAGTGTAAAAAAGAGAGCACGTGGAGGGAAGAGGTTTGGAGACAGAGTATTATTCACAAGGCCAGTCTCCGCTTCTGCCAGCCAATCCGCGTATCCCAGCTATCGGCACAACAAAACGGGAACAGCTTTGGCTCCCTCCCATACCGCTGGCAGCATGCAGATTTTCTGGTTTCTATCTGGGCTGTGAACCAGAAGCAGAAAGTAGGTTACTGTCTCAGCAGCCGCCACTGCCACTGCAAATGAGTGTTTTAAACACAATCAGCGGATCAGCACGCTGGGACTCAGCAGTCCCAACACATAAACCCAGCTGCTGAGACTGGCTTTCAACATTGCTATGGACATTACTCGGAAATTGTTCAATGCTCCTAAAGAGGATTTTTCTCACCCATGGGCGGATAGGATAATCTCTAAGAACATAAGAACTGTCATACTGGGTTAGACCAATGGTCCATCTAGCCCAGTATCCTGCCTTCTGATAGTGGCCAATGCCAGATGCTTCAGAGGGAATGAACAGAACAGGGCAATTATCAAATGACCCATCCCCTGTTGTCCAGTCCCAGCTTCTGGCAGTCAGAGGTTTAGGGACACCCAAATCATGGGGCTGCATCCCTAACCATCTTGGCTAAGAGCCATTGATGCACCTATCCTCCATGAAATGATCTAATTTTTTTTTAACTCAGTTATACTTTTGGCCTTCACAACATCCCCTAGCAACGAATTCCACAGGTTGACTGTGCATTGTCTTAAGAAGTACTTCCTTTAATTTCTTTTAAACCTGCTGCCTCTTAATTTCATTGGGTGACCCCTGGTTTGTGTTATATGACGGGATAAATAAAACTTCCTTATTTAGTTTCTCCACACCATTCATGATTTTATAGACTTCTATCATATCCCTTCTTTAGTCATCTCTTTTCCAAGATGTACAATCCCAGTCTTTTTTAATCTCTCCTCATACAGAATCTCTTCTGTACCCCTAATCATTTTTGTTGACCTTCTTTTGTAATTTTTTCAATTCCAATTATATCCTTTTTTGAAATGGGGTGACCAGAACTGCACACAGCATTCAAGGTGTGGGTGTACCATGGATTTATATAGTGGCATAATGATATTTTCTATCTTTTATCATCTATCCCTTTCCTGATGGATCTTAATATTCTCTTAGCTTTTTTTCGACTGCTGCTGAAGACTCAGCGGATGTTTTCAGAGAACTATCCGGGAGGACTCCAAGATCACTTTTTGAGTTGTAACAACTACAGTAGGACCTCAAAGCTAAGAGCATCTCAGGTACGGAGGTTGCTTGTAACTCTGAAATGTTTGTCACTCTGAACACAATGTTATGCTTGTTCGTTCAAAAGTTTACAACTGAACATTGACTTAATACAGCTTTGAAACTTTATTATACAGAAGAAAAATGCTGCTTTTAACCATCTTAATTTAAATGAAACAAGCACAGAAACAGTTTCCTTACTTTGTCAAATTGGTGTGTTTTTTTTAAACTTTTCCTTTATTATTTTAGTAGTTTGCTCTTAACATAATACTGTATGGCATTTGCTTTTTTTCCTTTTGTCTCTGCTGCTACCTTCCGGTTCCAAATGGAATGTGTGGTTGACTGGTCAGTTCGTAACTCCGGTGTTCATAACTCTGAGGTTCTACTGTAGTTTAGACCCCATCATTTGGTATGTATAGTTGGGATTATGTTTTCCAACGTGCATTACTTTGCATTTATCAACATTGAATTCATCTGCCATTTTGTTGCCCAGTGACCCAGTATTGTGAGATCCTTTTGTAACTCTTCACTGTCTGCTTTGGACTTAACTATCTTGCATAGTTTTGCATCGCCTGCAAACGTTGCCACCTCACTGTTTACCTCTTTTTCCAGATCATTTTATGAATCTGTTGCACAGCACCGGTGGCAATACAGAACCTTGGGGGACACCACTATGTACCTCTCTCTGCTGTGAAAACTGACCATTTGTTCCTATCCTTTGTGTCTTATCTTTTACCCAGTTACTGATCCATAAAAGGACTTTCCCACTTAATCCATAACTGCCTACTTTGCTTAAGAGCCTTTGGTGAGGGACCTCGTCAAAGGCTTTCTGAAAGTCCAAGTACACTATAGCCACCGGCAGGGCTGGTGCAAGGATGTTTCGCGCCCTAAGCAAAATTTCCACCTTGTGTCCTCCCCCACCCCGCGCCCCCGCCCTGAGGAGTCCCCCCCACCCCCGCAGCAGCTCCCCCCCTCCGCCCTGAGGCGCCCCCCTTGCGGCAGCCCCCTAAATGCCTTGAGGCGCCCCCTAAATGCCGGCGGCGACAGGGGCAGCTGAAGATCCGGCCGCCGCGGTCGCTGCCGAAGAAAATGGCGCTCCCCAAATCCTAGCGCCCTAGGCGACCGCCTAGGTCGCCTAAATGGTTGCACCGGCCCTGGCCACTGGATCCCTCTTGTCCATATTCTTATTGACACCCACGAAGAATTCTAGTACATCGGTGAGGCATGATCTCTCTTTACAAAAGCAGAGTTGACTCTTCCCCCACATATTGTCTTCATTCATGGGTCTGATAATACTGTTATTTACTATACTTGCAACCAACTGGTATTGAAGTTAGGCTTATGGCCTGTAACTTACAAGCTGGCTTTTTAAACCCTTGTTCTCCCCGAGTTTACCCCTTTTCAAACGATCCTAAGGGATTAGGGATCAAAGGACAGCAAGCTCTCGGCGTTGGCTAGCAGGCCGCTAGGCTCAGCACTCAGCCCCCCAAACAGACCACACTACCAACTTCAATCAAGCAGGCACATGGCAAGCAAGCAGGTGCACGACAAACTAACAGAGAAATAGAGCTAACAAGTGTAGTGTCAACAGGGCCCAGGGCAGCAAAGAGTGAGTTGCGATTCCCTAGCACATGAACAGAAACAGAAGTTGACTTCCGAGAGGAGGCAAACGGAGGAGGAATCCAACTCCCACCCCACCTGCTACGGCAGAGAGAGGTCCATACTCCTGTAATTACCTTTGGGACGGGACTCACTTGCCATTATAAGCTCAATAGTCACATATATGCCCTCCCACTTGGGAAAAGAAAATAAAGACTCCTTTCTGCCTAGAATTATGTGCGTCTTTCTGACAGAGGAAACTTGGGGGGGAAATATTGAGGCTAATCAGACAGGGGACAACGGCAGAGGGAAATGAAGCAGCAGATGAGAGAGGAAAAAAGCAACTCTCCCCTAGCTGCTTCTGTGGAAGATGGAACAGGTTGGACCTCATGTGGGCCTTTGTTCTGCAACAACTGTTTTAAGATTGTGGGATGCTAGGAGAATGAAAACAGCAAACAACAAGATTAGATAGCTATTCACCTTGCACGTGGATGAACACAAGATAATCCAAACGAGAATATTGCCTAACCCCTTCCAGAGATGGTTTAACCACTTCAGACAGGGAAGGAACTGGGAGATCAAGGTAGAGACTGCTGGCTGGAACAACTCAAAACCTATCTGATTACTGCCAAGAAAAGGAGCTACTCATTCATTCTGCATTGGCAGCATCGGTGTGGGGGGAGAGCTTCCAACTTCATATGTTGCAATACTGCTTTAGAGGCAGGCGTCAGGACAAATCTGGCCCAAGATGCACGTTTTGCAATAAGGTTATACATCACCTAAAACTATTAGAAGTACTTTTCATAAAAAAGCTGTTTCCATTACAGATATTTCCTTGCAACGTTTGCAACCCTCTAGAGTATCTGCAATGTGGCAATGACCAACAGTGTAGACTAGTCCATGTCATTGCTCAAGCTGAGAGAAATTCAAGAGTAAACCAGATATATAAATAATGAGATGCCAGACTGACGACTTTCACTTTAATTGCCGATAGCGTTTCTGGTAACTCTGATTTTTTTAAAAAAACTTGACAGTGTCCCTCAATTATAATATGAAATAGAAACATTCATATGGTTGATGACTACATTTAAGATTCATTGCTGTCATGGCAACCAACTATTACTAAAAACCTGAAATTGAAGCTGAAATGATCCAGTGAAAGACAGAGTTAAAGCTGCAGTTCTGTACTGCAAGCTACAGGACATTGTAGTTCAGAAATAATGGAAATCGGAAAACTTCTGAGAGACAAGACCTTCAGAAATAATTAACCTTAACTCTGCCTTCCCATATGCTTGACTAATCTCAATTTATATTCTCAGAACACCCTCATACTCCAATACAGCCCCTTTTCTACATTTCCAATATAAGTAATATAGCAATACTACAGGTACACAAGGCATGTGTGTGACCTATTATCCATTACCCTCTCTCTCCAACAGTAGCCAGTTCTCGATGCCTCAGAAGAAGGTACAAGAAACCCCATAATTGTCCATTAGGGAACCATTATCCCACACTACTGCATGCAGGCACTTACATACCTATACAGGGTCACCCACAGCCATTTTCACATGGTATGCCCTCCCCTCCCCACCAGCCTGACCCCCCTGGTTCATGAGACCCTATACCTCCCCCCCAACCCACAGGAGTCTCAACCCAGGGAATCGGCCTCCCTTCCCCTCACAGGAGTCCCTCCCTCCCCCACCCCAGCCCCCATCCTCCTGGCGAGCCGTGGGTCACCCTGCTTTCCTGTGCCAAGAGGAACAGGAGCCTCAGCCACCACGTGGGTATGTCGAGGACCCAGTACGCGGAGCAGGACCCAGGTACCATGCTGGCAGCACTCCAAGAGGCCATATGACCTGCAGGCTATAGTGGAAGCAGCTGCCAATGTTCGTGCATGCAGCAACAGTTCCCAGTTGCAATGGGCCTGAGTTTTTTCCCCCACTTGTAAGTTACAGGTAAAAAAAATGCAACACAGGAGAAAAACTAGCCAGGTGAGAGCCCTAGAACCCCTGTCTGTGGCACCCTCCTCCACAGGCCATCTATGAAATATACATCAAACATGATTCCTTCCCCATCCCACTTTTCTATTCTAGGACAGAAACCACCCCAGCGTTACATTTCCCGCCTACGTACAGCTCATCCCACCAGCTTACTCACAACTGACACTGGTCTCTCTGTAAACAGACTTTAAAAGAACCCTGAAAATCACCAGTTGTTATTGTGAGGAGGCAGCACAACCCATTACCAGGTTATTTGACAGGTCTGGCCCTGTCTCCTCAACTGCCCGGGAATGGCGATCCTGCATGAGACACGCCCGCTTCCTGTCAGTTCGGTAACTGGCAGCCAGGAACTCCTGAGTTCTAATCCTGCCTTCGACGCCGACTCTCCATCTGTGACGGGACGCGTCAGCTAGCCACACTACCCCCGTTCTGTCACCTGTAGAACGTGGTAATGCCAAAAATTGCTGAGATTTTTGACTTCACATCAGGACAAAAGCAGGCCGAGGGTATCCTTGTTTGAACAAAGCCTGTGAGTTAGCAGCAAACAGGGCAAGTCACAAAAAGTTGACAAGTAAAAGGTCTTTGTTCTGTTTGCATGAGCTTCCCTTCTGTCCCAGCTACTCACCTGTCCCCCATTACTGGAGTCTCCGAGCACCTCAACCTGTAATGCACTGATCCTCCCAACGCCTTGTGCGGCAGGGCACTGCTGTTACCCCCTTGCACAGGTGGGAACTGAGGCACAGCTGAAGGGAAGCTGCTACCCCGAGGTCACACAGCAGGTTCAGTGGCAGAACCCAAGTCCCAGGCTAGCACTTATAAAGGGGTCCACTCACAGCAGGTGCGCCTCCTTGTGGCTGGGTCTGGGAATTCACTCTCACCCCATCTGAAACCCCCTTCTCTCGGTTGCTTGTGCTGTGGCCCCTCACTCTCCAGGACTTGGGGTGCTCCTTCTTCTTGACTCAGCCCCAGCATGATGCCAGGAGGTTCTGTGCCAAGTGCCATCTTTTACGTTAGGCAAATACCACCAACGGTCACTCGTGTTCATTAAAGGTGCCCCAGGACTTTTCACTGGAGCATTAACCCGGATGCCTTGGCTAAGACTGGGTAGCTGTATTCAGTCCATCTAAACTCGCCATGGGTACAATATTATTGACTTCCTGTCCTAAACTGCTACACAGCATTTCTGCAAGCGGTTCAACTGCTCCCTCAAGAAGTGGCTGCATTGTGACAGCAGGGGAGAAAAGCAAGAGCCACCAGTATGTCGTTTGGGATTCTTCAGAAGGACACTGCCACCTGAATCTAAATCATCAACAGCCAGGCCTGAAGATGCAGCGTAGTGGCATGTCCCCTACCCAGGACCACACTGCAGAAGAGCTGTGGTATCATTTCAGCACTGTTCCTACCCTATCAGACTTGCTTTGGAAAGAAAAGCCAAGAGCGGCCTATAGTAAGGTGATCTCTGTCCTTAATCTATGCTACTTGAAGTCTCCAGCCTATGAAAATCCCTTCCAGGAGGAATCGCTAGGCGAAACTTCCAACTTGCGCCCCCCCGCCCCTGAGCCCTGTGACAGCTCTCCGCCCCCCTTCCGCCCTAAGGCGCCCTCCCCCGTGGCAGCTCCCCACCCCCACCCCGCCCTGAGGCGCTCCCCCCTCCACCCTGAGGCCTACCCCCACGGCAACTCCCCCTGGCCCAAGGAGCCGTGTGGCAGATCCCCGTCCCAGCTCAGCTCTGCTCCGCCTCCACCCCCAGCACGCCGTCACCACTCCACTTCTCCCGCCTCCCAGGCTTGCGGCGCCGCCAATCAGCTGTTTGGCGCTGCGAGCCTGGGAGGCGGGAGAAGCAGAGCGGGGCGGCGTGCTCAGGGGAGAAGGAGGAGCAGAGGTGAGCTGGGGCGGAGAGTTCCCCTGCGTGCCGCCCCTCCCCCCCTTACTTGCTGTAGGCGGCCCTCCCCGCGCCCCCCTGCCGCCTAAGTGTCGATGACGACCGGGGTGGCCAAAGATCCCACGGTCGCTGCCAAAGGACCTGAAATGCCGTCCCCCAAATGCTAGCATCCTAGGCAACCGCCTAGGTCACCTAATGGGTTGCACCACCCCGGGCCGCCCAGAGAGGGGGGTAAGTGGGGCAATTTGCCCCAGGGGCCCCCACGAGAATACAGTATTCTATAGTATTGCAACTTTTTTTAATGGAAGGGGCCCCTGAAATTGCTTTGCCCCAGGCCCCCTGAATCCTCTGGGCGGCCCTGGCACCAGGGACTTCAATCAGATTTCTGGTAAGCAGAGCGAGACCAGCTCAGATCCCTATGCTCATCACGCTGTGAGTACAACCATATTCTGTACAGTTACCCTGATTTGCATGAATAGGTGTTTACTGTCTGAGAAGCATGCCTGCAAAGCCATGCTCTGAACATGCTCACAGGGTGCTCGTTAGCAGGATGGCTCAGGTGTTTAAACGATCACAGTTAGCAGGATTCTGCATCTTCCATATGCCAGCACGTGGCCTGGTAATCGGTGGTTTCTATTACAAGCGCATGCTTCTAAGAGGCACCTGTTGCAGAAAGTCCTCTGGGTGCTTGAAAAGAAATAACTGGAATCAACTGCATTTTTTGTAACATGGCTGGAAAAGAAATTCGGAACAATTTAATAAGAGAGGACTGCTGGGCTACCCTGCTTTAAGCATCTAATGTGCATTAAGCTAAGATTTCTTAGTGAGTTACATCAGGCTAATGCTAAATGAAAGCACAAGTAAACGTAAAACAGAAGTGAAAGTGTATAGAATGCCATTAGCCATCCCCTCACAGAGCAGAAGTTATCTGTGCATCACATTGGACAGTCCTCTGCCTATGGACTGTTCACTGATTACTGCAACCAGGTGAGGAACACAACTGTCTCATACGACTATGATAGTGTAGAGGAATGGACCGGGGAGAAACCAAAACAACGTTTACATTTATGCAACATCTTTCATCCAGAGATCCCAAAGAACTTTACAGACAAACTGAACCCCTACCCCACAAAGGACATGCAATCACTTCTGGGATGGCATACACAAGCTCTCTAACAATACACAGGAACACTACTGAACAGCTTAAGACTAGAAGAATACAATGTCCAACAGAAACTGTACATCCTGTTAATCCCACACTCACCACACACACATTACCAGCTTTACAGACAGCATAGATAGTTACCAGCATTCAAAAGCAAATCAAAGTTAGTGAATTAGTTTACATGCTAAAATGGTTCGAAAATGAAAAACTAAGTTTCAGAACATAACACATTGGAGAAGAGAGTGAGATTTACCGGTACCCCAATATTTACCCAGAAAGCTGCAAAGTTATTTTTTTGCACCGATTTTCACCAGTTATTACATTTTTGTAATAAACAGTGATTAAAATTTCCTGGGATTTTTTAAACAAAATAAAAACCAAAAAGGGGCCCTTCCAATGACAAACTATTTTTTAAAACCAGAAACAGGGTGTTGAATTACTGACACTCAAAAGGTGCTTCTGTAAGAAAACCCACATATGGAAATGTATTTCCCTTGGGTCACAAGCAGTTCTGAAATCGAGAACTTTTTAAAAGGAGCTGCTGGTTCCCCCAAGAATACCTAGAAACGTTCCTGGTTTAACAGAGTTTTGCTTCGACTTTTCTTCCTTAAGGTTATTTGCATGAAAACAGCCTCTTTGGTGAAATGCAAATATTTTACACAAATGACGGTGTTTTACATACTAAATTCCCCTGGAGCATGCAAGAGAGGGGGAGGAATATTTTTTACATTTCAGACCCTGCGAGTCATACAATCAAGGTCCAAATGGCTATAAATCCTCCAAAATGCTGTATTCTGAAACATCACAGGGCTAGGAACTGCAGGATTTTAGGGTACTACACGGTTTCTCGTTTTTACTGCATCCCCTTTGGGCTACAGCATAAAAAGTTTATTTTGAAGTCTCGAAGTCACAAAATACACTTAAACCCCCCTCTAGTCTGAGCCACTGTGAGATGGGTCCAAAGAATCCCTGGAGCCTGTGTGGAATCCAGTGGAATTCCTGGTAGCTGGGACACCACAGAACCAGGCATTTTGCTGCACCAGAGTAATCTGGTTCCTGCTGGTGACTTTGCTCATCTCAAATGGATTGTGTGCCACATGCCCCTCCCTTCCTTACTGCTGGGGGCTCATCGGGCTTGGGGACACATACTTTACATTAACTTTCCGATGGCAACCTGGATCTTGCCTATGGCTGTCCCAGAAAACAGGAGTGTCCCTTTTTCTTGGTGCCACACTGGAGTTAGCTGGTATGTTAAGCTGTGTTGGATGCAGGCTGTACGTGCCTCTTCCTTTGGGGACAAACTACTCTGACCTGATGTCCTCCTCAGACCATCCGAATAACCTACCTCTCTGACCAAATGAAAATTTGGCTTCCCAGCTTAGCATGCCATGGCCTGCACACTAGGGACAGGGCATACTGACAGGAAGTAGCCATGTGCACGCTGCTGGAAGGGTCCATACAAACTGGAATTTCGTTTTCTTTTCTCTCACGTCGAATGAACTAATCCATTACATGGTCTGAGACGCCAAGCCGCTCAGCAACACATCCCTGAGGGACACAACGCGTCCCATCCAAGCCACTGTTGCCAAAATCATCGCCAACGTCACCCGTCTCCTCAACCACACCCCTCCCTTCTCACTCACCTCGCCGGTTGCCAACTGTACTGCAGTACAAGCTCAAGCTTCTTCTCTTTGCTTTCCAGCCCAACACACCTCCGCCCTGCTCTCTCCTCCCTCGCCCCTTCTACCCCCGTGACACCAGCCTTTATACCCTCTATATCTGTCCCTTACAGCACGTCTCTCTCCGCGGCCTCTTACGCTCTGAACGCCCTTCTGTTTGCCAATCCCCCCTTACCCGCCCCCTCAAATCACTCCTAAAAACGTCGTGGTGGATGTTTACAATTTACAGACGCGGCCCCAAGTCATTTCTGTCGCCTGTCTACTCCCCTCCCCAACTCCTTTTTCATAGATTCAAAGGACAGAAGCAATCACTGGGACCATCTAGTCCAGTGGTCACCACCTGGTAGATTGCGATCGACTGGTCAATCCAGGAGCCTCTGCCAGTCAATCGCGATCTCCGGCTGCTAAAAGTCCGGTGGCGCAGTGGGGCCTGCCCTGGCCCCAAGCCGCTCCCAGAAGCCGCTGGCATGTCTCTGCGGCCCGGGGAGGGGGGGAAGCGGGTCTCAGTGGGCTGCCCGTGCCCGCAAGCACCGCTCCCACAGCTCCCATTGGCCACAGCTCACTGGGGGCAGGGACAGCAGCAGCGCATGGAGCTGCCTGACCCCACCCCCACCCCAGGGGCCGCAGAGATGTGCCAGCTGCTTCCGGGAGCGGCATGGGGCCAGGGCAGGCAGGGAGCCTGCCTTAGCCCCGCTGCACTTCCAACTGGGAGCCACCTGTGGTAAGCTCCTCCCAGCCAAAGCCCGCACTTCGCACCCCGTCCTGCACCCCAACCCCTTGTCCCAGCCCAGAGCCCGCTCCCACACCCCAAACTCCCTTCCAGACCCCAGACCCCTCCCGCACCCCAAGCCCAGCCCTGAGCTCACACCCTGCACCCAAACTCCCTTCCAGACCCCGTACCCCTCCCGCACCCCAAGCCCAGGCCTGAGCCCACACCCTGCACCCAAACTCCCTTCCAGAGTTTGCACCCCTCGCTCCCCTCCTGCACCCCAACCCCCTCCCCCAGGCTCAGCCCAGAGCCCGCTCCCACATTCCGAACCCCTTGGCCCCAGCCCAGTTAAAGTGAGTGAGGGCGGGGGAGAGCGAGTGACAGAGGCGGGGGGAATGGAGTAAGCGGGGCAGGGCCTCAGGGAAGGGGCGGGGCAGATCCGGGTTGATCTTAAATTCAAAAAGTGATCTTGTGCGTAAAAAGGCTGGAGATCACTGATCTAGTCTGACCTTCTGAAAAACATGGTGTGTCCTCATGTGCCTATCACATTCAGAGTTCAGCATTTATGCTCTCTAGGGCCGTGGTGGGCTGGGTGTGTGGTTAAGCATCTAGAACATTAGTAGGCACTAGAAAATTAGGTTTTATTTAACTAGCTCAATTTTAGGTCACAGTTTGGCAGGCAGCCAAATCTGAGATCCAGGTTGTCCTTGAACCAGTCAGCTCACAATATTGTTACCATGCTGGCACTGAAGCATCTCCAAACAAAGCATTTCTCAGAGTTCTCGTGAGCCCCCAGCTCATCTTTAGAATGGCACTTCTGCCTGTGGAGGGAATCCAGATGCAAGTTTGTGAACCAAGCCCAGGATGGAAAGGAACAAACTGGGCAAGCATGCAGCATTTCCATTCCTCGCTATGCTCCAAAGATTCTCCCATGCTTAGTGCTTAGCAAGCTCTTTGCTTCTGCTGAATGCAGACTTGGCGATGTCCCAAACACAGATCAGGTTCACTGTTTGGAAAGACAGTTCACGGGGGAGGGTAGAGAAAGCTGTCCCCTCTGGAGAGCAATATTCTTCCACCAACAGCGAGCTTCTGCGAGGGATAACTGAAGCTTCTGCACCTGCGGCAAGAGTACGGTTTACCTTGACCTGCATTAAGTAATGCTAGCCCAGACCCCTCCTACTTTGAGTAAATTAAGGATGCAATTGACGCCTATACATCATTATCTTTTTTATATATAGCTGGATAATGGACATCCCGACACAGAAATCTTGTTAGGAATGAGCCCAAAGTGTTGTATGAGGAGTCGGCACATAATGCAGCCACTTCAGAGGTGGGACCCAACAGAGTCCCAGAGTGAGAGGATTGAACATTTCTGGCCCAGGAGAGCTCGCTATGGCAAACATTTCCTCTTGGATAAAGTCAGCAGGAAATCTAATCTCCAGGATGAGCAGAAGACCTCTGTGTCCATGAGCCCACCTGTAAGTACATTCCTCACCCAGCAAACCCCACAGCATTTCCCTCATGAGCAGTCACACAGTACTCACTGCACAGTATCGGAGTACACAGATTCATTATAGCACAAGACCCTTGGGGGGGGAAAAACCATAACACCCCCCCCCCACACACACACACACACACCAGCAGCCGCCCTGCCCAGCCTTCTGGGGACTTCAGGTCCACTCCAATCACTTTCAGTACAAACCTGCCACAGCCAATTAAGTGGTATCACACAGCGATCGTCAGGCTCCCGGCTGCCCTTTGGGCAGATTTGCTCGGGAGAGAAGATAGCTTCTCCAAGCTTTAAGGCTTAACAGAGTGTCAAGTTATTTATAACCAGTCCTGTGCTGTAACTTCTCCTTGGATCGATACCCAGCTTCATATGTCAAACCGCAACGGGCAGCCGAATTGGTTTGTCTGAAACAACGCACGTCTTTCAATAGCAGAGAAACTGCCAGTTCTCCTCTCCGCTACCCATTTGCTGTACCTGTGGGCAACGTGCTCTGGGAGTGACATCATGGGATGCTACACAGCAGAGTTATGTTATGGCACTGCCACAGGCGTGTATGGTGATTTACAGGCTTAGGCAGCGCCCTCACGAGGAACTTAGAGGCAAAGCGACTTCTGCTCCCATTTAAGTCTGAGTGGTCCAGCAGACAGAGCACCAGACAGGGACTCGGGAGAGCTGGGTTCTATCCAAGCATCCACTTCACCCGCACGTCCCTCAGTTTCCACATCTGTGAAAAGGGCTAATATTGCCAACCGCCTCTGTAAAGAGCCTTGAGATCAATGGGGTGAGAGGTGCTCCAAAAGAATGAGGCATTATTGCCATTGACGACTTATGGAGCAGAATTAGGCCGGCATTTAGACACAATTCAGATCACGATATCTGCCCTTCTCTCCACAAGCACCTGGAAAATATACAGTGGGGAATCATCCTGCGCTGGCCCCAGGGCCATGGACTAGCTGTGACCCAACAGGCCTTTTCCAGTTCTAACTCCTATGGCACAGTCACCGAGAGGAAGCTCACCATGGCTTTTCATCACGTATGGAATACGTCATTTGATGTAGGATGATTTCAGGAACAACCTCCATTACTGCATCTTTTCCCAGCGACAGGGCAATCCTAGCTGCCACAGCCAGATAGTCAGTTTTCTGTGCACAGACCATCGGACAGGACTTGTCCCACTTACAACTAACTAATTCCTTCAGAGCAGGACTTTAAAGGCTGCCCGACATGTAACACAAAACCCAACTCTCTTGCAGTCAAAGTAAGTGGCAACAGCATGCAGCTAGTTATCAGGTTTCAGAGTAGCAGCTGTGCTAGTCTGTATCCACAAAAAGAACAGGAGTACTTGTGGCACCTTAGAGACTAACAAATTTATTTGAGCATAAGCTTTTGTGGGCTACAGCCCACTTCATCAGATGCATAGAATGGAACATATAGTAAGACAATATATATACATACAGAGAACATGAAAAGGTGGACGTTGCCAACATAAGAGTTGATATGGCAACGTCCACCTTTTCATGTTCTCTGTATGTGTGTGTATACATACATACATACGTGTGTGTGTGTGTGTGTGTGTGTGTGTGTGTGTGTGTGTGTGTGTGTGTGTGTGTGTGTGTCTTCTTACTATATGTATTCTACTACCACCTGATACTCCTGGAGGAATTCTGCACCACCGTGTGCGCATAATTAATGAGCGTCTGCAGGAAAGTTGCTGCAGTTCCGACTTCTGCAAGGGTGCAAGGACACATGGGGGTGCAGGGACCCATAGGGAGAGGGGCAGTGTGCCTGACTGAATGGGAGAGGCGAGGGGTCAGCCAGGTTCTGCATGGGGGAAGCTCTCTAACAATCCCTCCCCACTCCCCATAAAAACGTGTTTCATACTTTTCCCACCCACATCCAACAACCCTCCAAGTTCACTCCCAGGCTCCTTCCCAGCAATTACTTCCCTCAGCTCTCCCCCAAGCCTTTGCACTGCTTCTGAGGGGTGCGGGAAATACGGTTCTGTACTGCAGTTTAAATGAATTATTACTCATAGTTCTGTATTAATATGCCTAGTAAGGAATCTATTTCTCAAAAAACATTTCCTGAATCTTTTTTATTATTTTGACAAATAAAATATGCAGAATTTGAAAATATTGTGCGCAGAATTTTTAATTTTTTGGCACAGAACTCCCGCAGGAGTAACCTGGGAGCACCTGGAGAGAATTTCTAGGCTAGTGGCACCCAAGCTTTAAATAACAGAAAAGCCTCTTCACTGCTGCAGCACTACCAACCCCACTGCTAGTCAGCCCCCTACCCCCAAATCATTACAGTCGAACCCATTTATCTCGACCTCGGTTAACTTGCCAACCCTATTAAGTCGACATTTTACAAGTGGAACCGCCAAACTCCCTCTTTGTCTTATGGGTTTCTCATCCCTTATGTCGATTCCCCGAACCCTAATATCTCGAGCCTGGCTCCCCGCGTCCCCGACCCACCGTGTCCCCAGCCGCCCGCTCCCCGGCTCTCCAGCCGCGCGGTTCCCCAGCCGCCCGGCTCCCCGCGTCCCCGATCCACCGTGTCCCCAGCCGCCCGGCCCGCATACCCGGTCCCTGCCCGTCCCCGCATACCTGGTCCCCGCTTTGCCTGCTGCCCGCCCGCCCGGCTCCGCTTCGCCGGTCCCCGCTTCGCCGCCCGCCCGTCTGCCCGGCTCCGCTTCGCCGCCCGCCCGCCCCCGCATACCCCGTCCCTGCCCGTCCCCGCCCGTCCCCGCATACCCGGTCCCTGCCCGTCCCCGCTCCGCATACCCGGTCCCTGCCCGCCCGCCCGCCCGGCCCCGCATACCCGGTCCCTGCCCGCCCGCCCGCCCGGCCCCGCATACCCGGTCCCTGCCCGGCCCCGCCCGCCCGGCCCCGCCTGCCCGGCCCCGCATACCCGGTCCCTGCCCGGCCCCGCCCGGCCCCGCATACCCGGTCCCTGCCCGGCCCCGCCCGCCCGGCCCGCATACCCGGTCCCTGCCCGCCCGGCCCGCCCGCCCGGCCCCGCATACCCGGTCCCCGCCGGCCCCGCCCGGCCCCGGCCCGCATACCTGGTCCCCGCTTCGCCAGCCGCCCGCCCGCCCGGCTCCGCTTCGCCGGTCCCCGCTTCGCCGCCCGCCCGCCCGTCCGCCCGGCTCCGCTTCGCCGCCCGCCCGCCTCCGCATACCCGGTCCCTGCCCG
Organism: Mauremys mutica; assembly: GCF_020497125.1. Classification (NCBI taxonomy): domain Eukaryota; kingdom Metazoa; phylum Chordata; order Testudines; family Geoemydidae; genus Mauremys; species Mauremys mutica. Next base: position 11,834,860 of record NC_059073.1, on the reverse strand, counting down.
TCCCGCCCGCCCGGCCCCGCATACCCGGTCCCTGCCCGTCCCCGCCCGCCCGCCCCCGCATACCCGGTCCCTGCCCGTCCCCGCCCGCCGCCCCCGGCCCCGCATACCCGGTCCCCGCTTCGCCTGCCGCCCGCCCCGCCCGGCCCCGCTTACCCGGTCCCCGCTTCGCCTGCCGCCCGCCCCGCATACCTGGTCCCCGCTTCGCCTGCCGCCCGCCCGCCCCGCTTACCCGGTCCCCGCTTCGCCTGCCGCCCGGCCCGCTTACCGGGTCCCGCTTCTTTGGCTGCCCGGCTCCGGGTCCCCGTCCACGGCCGCCCGGCCCCGCTTACCCGGTCCCCGCTTCGCCTGCCCCCCGCCCGCCCCGCTTACCCGGTCCCCGGTCCCCGCTTCGCCTGCCGCCCGGCCCCGCTTACCCGGTCCTGCTTCGCCTGCCGCCCGGCCCGCTTACCGGGTCCCGCTTCTTTGGCTGCCCGGCTCCGGGTCCCCGTCCACGGTCGCCCGGCCCCGCTTCCCCGTCCCGCTTCGCCGGATCCAGCCACGTGCAGGCACCGCGGTAAGGGGCAGGGAGGGGGTGTTGGAGAGAGGGCAGGGGAGTTCAGGGGTGGGGGGGTGGATAGGGGTTTATCTCGCTCATCGGTTATCTGGACTATTTTTGGCAAACCCCTAGGCCGGCGACATAACAGGGTTCAACTGTATTTTTAAAAATCCATGATATTTTTCAACAAGTATGTGGAGCGGGGGGAAGAAGGGGGATTATTTATCCTCTGGCTTCACCTTTTAGGGTGCACTTGGCTCATGCTGTCAAGCTTTTTTCTTAAAACATGTGGGTGAGCAGCTTACTTTTTTGGTAAAGGAAGTCTGAGGATCTCACCTAGTCACCTGCCTCCAGGAGCTGGAGCTTTAGACCTGTGTTAAAACTCATGCAAGTTAGGGGCACTGAGCTTCCAATGAAGTTGCACAGAGCTACCAAGAGACCTTTTTAAGGTAAGCACAGTAGGTAACAATCACCTTTATTAGAAAAAAGCTAAGCAGGCTTCAACCTGAGCAGTGAGACCTATCAGTTAGTCCGGTGCAGATTTTGACAATGTGGTACCAGAGACGTCTCCGTTACCTGCCACTGTCCACGTCCCTACCCCCACTGCGGGTATTAATAGTATGCTCTTGCATTGTTTCTCGCAACACAGGAAATAAATTGCTACACCTGCGTATCTACAGTTACACAACAAAGCGTGGTCTCTTTCCATAGCACACAGCACTGAACTGTTTTCTCACCACACAGTCCAGTTTTTAATTCAGAACTTTATAGCTGAACCTATCACCAAGGAACTTAGCTGCCTTGCATCAGTAAAATCATTAAAATCAAACACCCGCTCCCTATTATGAAGTTCAAACAAAACCCTGGGCCAACAGATAGGTCTTCTGTCTTGAGGTCTGTCGAACTCTGGGTTTGATAAGCCCCCGGAGGGAGCAGGTCACCAACACACAAGGACCAACAGGGGGCGTGAGCCAAATGGGATTAGCGCTCAGGGTGTACTGTGCTGCAAACACGGCATTTAAATTTAAGGAAAAATCTCTGTTAGTGCCAGTAGAATTGTGATGTACAGTAGCGATGTCACCTTAAGCAGGCCAGCCACTAGAGCAGTGGTTCTCAACTTATTTACCGTTGTGGCCCACATATCATGTGACAAGGGGGCCTCATCAACACAATATATATACTACCCGTATGGCCCTGAGTATGTCACACGAGCCACAGCTTGAGAACCACTGCACTAGAGGGAGATCTAACCACACAAGCAAGTGCAACTACGAGCCAGCAGAGGGCAATATATCACACACCTACATACATTTCCCCCCAGCCTGGCCAATGCAGCCCATAGGCTGCCATTTCCCTTGGAAGTGCCTCATCCAACACTGGTCAAGCCTTCATTTATTGTTTTTTCTCTGGCGCTCATCTCCATGGTATCTAAGCACCTCAAAAACCAATGAATGTATCCTCACAGGGATCAAGAAGTATCACCCCCATTTTACAGACGGGGACTGCAGCAAAGCTATGGAGTGCCTTGGTCAAGGCCACACAGGGAGTCTGTGGCAGAGCCAGAGACTGAACCGAGGTCTCTCAAATCCCAGTACAGTGACTTAACACAAAGTCATCCTTCTGCTTTTGCTCAGCTTTCAAGTTCACCCCACTCCCCAACCTGCCCCAAGAGAGAAACACCAGCTGCTCAACACAGCCATTGCTTTGCCACTTTCTTGTAGGCTCCGCTGAAGTGTGACTGACCACACACGAATTTAACTAGCCTTAAAACTGGGCAGCTATTTGCTTTCAAGCTCTCCCTCCCTCACCACCACACTTTCCCTTTTGCATTTCCAGCCTCTTCCCTACATGTCTTAGTAACACCCCATCGGCACCGATTCCCTGCCAGCTCCTCCCTCCCGCCTCCACGTTACCTGCCAGGAGGCAGAGCCTGATGCAGGGGGCTGTTGATGGAGCCACGAAAGGACCAGAGCAGCCTGTGCAGGTACTCACGCCCCTGCTTCGTGGCACCGTCAGAGAAGCAGAGCCTCAGAGCGTGCTGCAGAAGGAGGCAGGCAGTTGGGCATGAGTGGCAGAGAACACCTGCATAGCACATCCCAATGGGGGTCATTCCCTTGCTGCTTGCGAATGGAGCACAGGAGCAGTGGGAATAGCACTGCCCATATAGCCCCTATAGGCATGAGGCCAATAGCGCCCATTCTGCTGCTGGCTCAAGCACTCTCCCCACCCAGCCAGGCATTCCCATGCTAAGCTTTGCAGGGCAGACAAGATCGGGCTTCTGAGTCTGGGAAAGCCATTTGCTCTCAATCAGCCAGCGGCCCCTTCAGTGGCAATTCAGGGAGACTGTTTGAATTGTAGAACAAACTCTGGGAGTAAACAAACAGCTGTGCAGGTGGCATTCTAAGGAGGGCTGCTGATGCCAGCAGAGGGCAATGAGGGAAGCAGCCAGCCAGTTCCCAAGGGAAGTAAGCTCACTAGATACAAAAGGGCAGAGACAACCCGTACCCGCTGGTACTGGGGGGGCAACGTGAGAGCAGCAGTTTCAGCAAATGTTATTGAAAATGCTCAGGCCGTGTGAGCACGCTCAGTACAAGCCAAGCAGCAACTCTGAGAGAGCATGTGACCCCCCCACCCGTCACCTCTGGAGAGAGTTCCCCTGTCCTTTGCTCCCGGCCTCTTTTTTAAAAGCGTTTATTGTTTGTATTACTGTAGCACCTCGGAGCCTTAGTCATGGACCAGGACCCCCTGTGCTAGGTGCTGTACAACCACAGAACACAAAGGCAGTCCCTGTCCCAAGGGGCGTACAATCTGAGTGTAGGACATATGGATCCAGGCACATGGCGGAGTATTTGTCATCATTACAGCTATCACGTAGGGGGATATTACCCACAGCGTCTGCCTTTTCAGAAATAGCCACCCCCAAAGCGTATGGGACACCACAGCGTGGTGGGGGGTGTTCCTGGAGTGACAGGAAACTTCGCATTGCACCCTCAGACTTTGTTCCGAGCGGGCAGTCCTCGGAGAACCGCCTACGTTCCCAAAACAGCGAAGTCTGCATTCCAAACACAGGCTTGCCAAGTGTTTAACAGTGTCAGAGTGCTTCCCTTATCTAGGGAGACGTCAGGTCAGACAGAACAGATGCTTGTGAAACTCTCCTCCCCCCTCCCCCCCCTCACAAAAAAAAAAGGAGCTCATGACCAAGCATCAGGGAGCGACACCATACTACATTCTGGGATAAGTGAACTAGGAGAAGGTTATACCAGAAATAGCATCACAGAACAAAGGCCCAGAGGGCCACTTTGCCACACTGGGGAGATGCGGGAGGAGCTAGCACCAGTGACATAGCTGATGTGAGCAGTCGCAGGGCCCTGGCATGGACAGAGCAAGACATCTGCTAGCAAAACTCCCCTGCAAGGGCCAACCCCATTCAGAACACGGCACGTCCAGCTCAGCAGCCATCACCTTTCACCTGCTGTGAGGACAGGCTTCTTTACCTTGCCAAAAAGAGGGCAGAACAGCAGTGCGAGTTGGACCATGTTCTGCTAACAGCTTTGACCTCTCACTCTTCAAGGGAAACTGCCCCCCAGCCCCATCCCACCCCCCAAAAGTGGTGAATTCCTCTCATTTTGTAAGGGATGGTCTTCACAAGTGGTTGATCTGGTGGGGGGGAGGGTGAGGAAGGGGGAGGAAATGGGGGAAGGCCAGTACTGTTCCAAGCTCTGCCCACTCGTGCCAAAATGAGAAGCTCGTCAGAACACTGGAGTTCTTAACAGGATAGTCCCTCCTTTTTGCATGCTGTGCCCTGGAGTGAAATAGTAAAGCTGACACTGAGAGACAAATTACGATTTAGAGTCAACATCTTATGCTGATGAATAGGGGACAATGCAGGCCTCTCAGCTATTGTTACAGGCTGTTTGGAGACTGGAGCAGACCTTGCTGCATTGGTTTGCCCTGTATTTTGAAGGTCCTCTTCACAACCACAAAGGGCTTAGAGGCTCAATACTGGCTTAAAAATTAAGGCTTAGAGACTGTAGATTCCAGCTTGCCAAGGCACTCCAACTCAACCCCCGGTCCCTATCTCTCAATCCCCGGTCCCTTCATTCCCCCTTCCATCCATCTTCAGATGACAAAACTGTCTGAGCAGGAAAGCATGTCAAAGGTGATGTAGACACTGGGGTAAGTTACAGGCTGAAGGGCAGGATTGCAGCAGCACAGTGACTTGAACAGAGGTGTGATGTGGTGCAAGATACAGTAATTCCCTGCACTGCCTCTTTGCACATACTTCTGCCCTCCTGTTGATTGCTTTTCCTGCTACCATCCTGCCCTTCTGCCTCCTTTGCACGGCGCGAGCATTCTACGTGACGACTGTACATGGCATTCGCTTGCCTTCACATTTGCATGTAAAAACCACAGCACTCACCTAACAGGCAATACAAAGACTAAATTGCACACATGGGCATGCGTACACGCACATCCCCTTAAAAGATAAAAAACTCATTAAGGTTGCAAAGCCAAGCACACGGAAGTTAGGAAATGCCAGAATTAAGGTTGCCTGGCTCTTCTCGTCTCTGGGCCCAGCAGAGGGGAATTCACAGCAAAAAAAAAAAAGAGAGAGAGAGAGAAAGAGAATTCTGCGGTTGGACCTACACTCAGGCTGGAGCAGCTGGAAACCACAGTTGCAAGGAAAGTCCTGCTCAGCCCCAGACTGGAGCATGCTCACTGCAGATGGAATCTTCAGGGAATTTAGCTGCAAAGCTCCAGCAAGTCTCTACATGCGGTTTTTCAAAGGCTTAGGAAACTGCCAGATTTGCGTGGATTTTCACAGGGTTGACAAAAGGTCCAGCCCTGGACCCAAGGATCACTTCCCCTCACCCCCCGCCCCCTCACCCCTCTGCCAAATTTCAGGTCCTTCAGCCAAACCATGGGGGCACTCGAACTTCTAAAAAAAGAAATCTGGTGACCTCTCTTTTTGTAAAACATCGCAAAACATATTTTTCCTTAGCATCATTCTCTGAAACTGCCTGAACTGGTTTAGCTGGGGGGGGTGGGGGGGAAGGGAAATCAGACACCTGGCATGAAAAGTTTCAGCCCAAACAGTTAAAGTTTGGCCAAGTTATAAGCAACTGAAAACAGAATGGCCGAACAGCCTTAACATATGAAGGTACTAGCTCTGCCTACATTATATGCTGTAAGGATTGAATATTCTACTGTGCTGGAAAGGGTTAATTATTTTCAGTAAGCAGAGCTTCCAGTTCACATCTGCACACGTCAATAATTCCTTTTAAAATAGCTTAAGAAACCTACTTTTTTTTTTTTTAAATACATGCACTTACATATGTGCAAAGCAAGGGTTGTGAACCAATGCAAGACTTTCTCAGACCGTAGCCAAGCATCTGAAGAGCTCTGGAAAGGAGCCCTAAACCACAGAGTTTCCTATCTCCAACATATCTGAAATCCCATCAGATCCAAGAAGCCACTTTTTGACCCTGGACAAAAGGGGTTGTGGAGGCGGGGGGGAAGGGGAGGAAGCCCAGTGAAAATAGGAGACCTTCTTAATGTCACTCCGTGGAAAGGGAACTACCCTGGGTGTTCTGAATCTGCCAGCGACTGAGGTCATGTGGAAGTGCTTAAGATTTAAGTCCCCCTAAGGGATTCATTTCAACATTCCTATCTTTCCTGAGAATGCCCCTTCTTTTAGGCTTAGAAGTCCCCTCCCCCTTCCCTATAAGAGCTGCTTTACTGATGTGGTTTAATTACTTGCTTTGAAATTCAAATTCTCAGCAGAGTCCGGGGTGGTCTCTCCATGTCAGCTCCCATTACAATTATACTTGGACATGTGCATCTGAAATGGCACACAGCATTCCAGTTTCTGGGGTAGGACAGATTCTCCTCTCTACCTGACAATGTCTGCACCCAAATGGTGGCATTTAAAACTCTCTCTTAAAAAAAAAAATGTTTAATTCATATGGGATCTTCAGGAATGGATTAATGGAGAATATTCCTCCCAGCCAACGTGAGCCTGTCATGCTGCCAATGTGATTTAGAAGGGAAAACAAAAAACAGCTGAAGATTTTATTTATTTATTAACCTTGAGCTATTTCCTTTAACCCTCTCCAGAAGTGCAGAGGACGTAGAGGGTCAGACCAATGGTCCATTTAGCCCAGTATCCTCTCTTCTGACAGTGGCCAGTGCCAGGTGCTTCTGAGGGAATGAACAGAACAGGGCAATTATTGAGTGATCCATTCACTGTCATCCAGTCCCAGCTCCTGGCAGTCAAAGGTTTAGGGACACCCAGATCATGGGGCTGCATCCCTGACCATCTTGGCCAATAGCCATTGATGGACGTATTGTCCTCCTTGAACTTATCTAATTCCTTTTTTAACTCATTTATACTTTTGGCTTTCACAATATCCCCCAGCTCTACAGGTTGCCTGTGCACTGTGTGAAGAAGTACTTCCTTTTGTTTTAAACCTACTGCCTATTAATTCAAATGGGTGACCTCCCAGTTCTTGTGTTTCTGGAAGAGGTACATGACACTTCCCTGTTCACGTTCTGCACACCAGTCATGGTTTTATAGACCTCTATCATAGCCCCCTTCAGCCGTCTCTTTTCTAAGATGCACAGCCCCAGTCTTTTCCATCTTTCCTTGTATGGAAGCTCTTCCATACCCCTAATCATTTTTGTTGCCCTTCTCTGTAACTTTTCCAGTCCTAATAGATCAGGTTTGAGATGGGATGACCAGAACTGCATGCATTATTCAAGATGTGGGTGTACCATGGATTTATATAATGTAACGGCATTATATTTTCTCTCTTATTATCTATTCCTTTCCTAATGGGTCCTAAAATGGTTAGCTATTTTGACTTCTACTGTACATTGAGCGGATGTTTTCAGAGAACCATTCACGACTCCTAGATCTCTTTCTTGAGTGGTAATAGCTCATTTAGACTCCACCATTTTGGAAAACATAATCCTAACTGTACATACAATGTGTATTACTTTGCATTTATCAACACTGAATTTCATCTGACATTTTGTTGCCCAGTCACCCAGTTTAGTGAGATCCCTTTGCAACTCTTCACAGTCAGATTTGGACTTAACTATCTTGAGTAATTTTGTATGGTCTGTTTATCCCTTTTTCCAAATCATTTATAAATATGTTGAACAGCACTCGTCCCAGTACAGATCCGTGGGGGCCACCACTATTTACCTCTCTCTCTTCTGAAAACTGACCATTTATTTCTATCCTTTGTTTCCTATCTTTTAATCAGTTACTGATCCAAGAGAGGACCTTCCCTCTTTATCCCATGACTGCTTAGTCTGCTTAAGAGCCTCTGGTGAGGGACCTTGTCAAAGGCTTTCTGAAAGTCCAAGTACACTGTATCCACCCTTATCCAGATGCCTGTTGACTCACTCAAAGAATTCGGCTAGATTGAGGCATGTATTTCCCTTTACATCAGCTGTGTTGACTCTTCCCAAACATATCATGCTTATCTATGTGTCTGATAATTCTGTTCTTTGCTACAGTTTCAACCAATTTGCCTGGTACTGAAGCTGGCCTTACTTGGCAGAATCACCTCTGAAGCCTTTTAAAAAAATGTTGGTGTCATAGTTACCCTCCAGTCATCTGGTACAGAAGCTGATTTAAGCGATAGCTTACATATCAGATTTTCAAGAAGAGCTCAGGACCCCAGCACTCCCAGCTGGGTGCTCAATGTGGCCGAGAGCCCGGCCATTTCATTTAGGTGTCTAAATGGGAGCGGTGTTCTTTCCAAAAATCTGGCCCTGTATTCACTAACGCAGGCTGAGTTCGGAAAGAGCAAGGCTCTCAAAGGTAGCAGTCAGCAGTCTGGGTCTGGAGTCTAGTCTAGAGTGGTTTAGGGTGGCAATTTATGACATCGGAGCTTTGTCATAATGAAGTGGCTAAAACATATGTGGCTCCACCAGCCACTGCTAGATAGGACCAGAAGTGCTCAACTGTGCATCATAATCTGAGCGCTCCCTTTAGAGATGGGATGACACGAGCCTTAGACAATAACTCTTTTGGGCAGGTCTTCATCGCGCAGTTAGCCTGCGTGGTTGGCCCTCGGGTTGGAGCCCCCGGGTTAGCCTAGCGTGGGTGTGAGCAGCCATGCTGCAAAGCCCTACCCTAGTTACTGCTGCATTCCCTGGGTTTGTCACTAGGGCTTCTGGGGACATATCCCATGGTTCTTTGTGCTGCACTAACTGGAGCTACTCTACGACCCAGGGAATTGTGGGAGAACTCGTCTCTCTTTCTGGGCACATGGGGCAATTGTGGAGCAGCACTGGAGGCCTAGCAGCAGTGGAGCGATATAGCCCTATGTTACCACCTTGAATGACAGGAGAACCTGGGCTCTAGCCCACCTCACCAGCCAGGCCAGCTAGCCTGGATTAAAAGTGCCAAACTCACGCGAGAGGATGGGAGGGGAGATTAGGGCAACACCTGGGCTAACTGCAGTGAAGAAATACCCTTTATGCCTTCATCAGCACCTTGAGCAGGGTGATGGAAGTCAGGCTTTTCTCAGGTAAAATGCAAGCTAAAAGGGCGTAAAGTTTTAATCGGTGAGAGTAATTAACCTTGCTGAATTGTTCCAGTGGGTCGTGGTAGATTCTCCATCACTACAATTTTTAAATTAAGACTGGACGTTTTTAAAAGATGTGATCTAGGAATTATTGGGGGGAGGGAGTTTTCCAGCCTGTGTTACACAGGAGGTCAGACTAGATGATCTCACAATGGTCCCTTCTGTCCTGGAAATCTATGAATCAAGTTACAATGTGAGGAACCTAATGCTGCTCTGTTCCTTTGGGAGAGGCTGTTCATTCAGACTGGGACTGGAGTTCAGAACAATGACGGTAACTAGCTTGTCCCAGCTTCAGACTATTATGTGTGAATGAACACGGTGGCAGTCACCAAACCACCTGAAACACATGCACTGTTAAAGTTACCAAGGATTTGTCTGTGCAAGAACTGTACTGTTGTAACTCTACTGGTATATATAGTTAAAGCACCGCAACGCCCTAGCAGAGACTCTGTCATATTGCTATGTGTACAGCTAGTATGACTGGTCCCATTTGGGAAGGAGAACAAAACTGCATGAGCATACGGCACCTTTATATTGGTACGACTGCCTCCATGCTAGGTGTTGTACCAGCCTAACTATTTTGGAAGGGAAAAAAAAATAATCACACCCCTAATTATATCAGTACAAGAAGCGTGTTTTGACCAGACCTTAGAGTAACAAAAAGGTTTCCAGGGGCAGAGTTTGTAAAATACTAGTGGTAAGGGTGTTATTTTTGTTAGCTAACTAAACATAAATTTCCCAGCAGTGTTTACAACTCAAATAGTGAAGCACTACACTAGTGCCTGAGAACCTAAAGGTGCAATCAACAAGGTGATGGTCTTCCTATAGATCTAGTCCGATCTGAGAGAATTGCAGGAAATTAACAGTATAATTAGGGAACAATGAACTAGATGAAAGTGTTTCACAATTAAAAACAAAGGTTACAGTACAAATAAGGATATTCTTTCATCTGAAAATCCCTTTTAAACAATCTTTCCATGTAAGGAAAAGCAACAAGGAGATCCACACCCTACCTAATTCAATATGAACGTCTTCGTAAACCCAGACAGATCCACTGGCTGTTCTCAGCAATTGCATCTCCATTTAATGGCTTCTATTCTGGACTCTTTCTTCTCAGGCACTCCCCACGATTCATAGCTGCGAAGAGTAGAAAACACGTCTCTCATTTACAGAGATCCCAGATTACGCTACAAACATTGCAATCAATAGAAGGAGAGTAGTAAACGTATCTTTTACTCAGGAAAAACCTCATCAGAAAGTTGTGTGTGTTTTTTTTAAATGTTAAGCATGGAAATTCCTATTTCCAGGGACACCACCTTCTTAGGAGAACACTACTCTAAACACCTTTTAAAATCCACTATTGTGACAATTAACACCCACGATCACTGGAAAGGATTAGAGAAAGTGGAGATACCTTGACCGGGCAATGTATTAAAACTACAGCTTGCCTTGTCTACGCTACGATTCAGACATGTTTTAATAATACACTTTCTTCCTAGTGTACACGTGACGTACATGTACACACAGCACCCAGCACAATAGGGACTGATCTCCATTGGGGCTTTTAGGTACTACTATAATATAAAGTCCCCTGCCTTCCCACTTCTCTGGCACTTTTAGCACAAACAAAGGAAAGAATTGTATCACCCCTGCTCCAGAAAGCTACTCTCCTTTGTATCCACCTATTACTGCTATTACATCCCATCGGTATTAGTTAGCAGATCGTCCTCATTTACTAGACATGCAGCAGAGTACCACTGAAGCTTTAGTTACATACACATTCAATTCCTTTGAGATTATCACTGTAACTGGCAGAGTTAATGCAGCCAGCCAGGAAACTCACAGTCCTCAGCGATACAAACCCTCCTCCTGCGGGGGTGAACAGCTGAAAAATTTGCCACCCAATCTTGCTTAAAGAGGGAGAACCCCACACGAGGGAGATGCAAATCACAGGGGGTTAAAGTCAAGGAGAAAAGCTCCCCTGTCTTTGCTCCATTCCCCTGACAGTTCAGTCTACTTTAACCGCTGCTAGTCTCAGAACTTCAGTCATGATCCATCAAGCACTTAGCCACGGGAGTGTCCTGGTGAATCTATCCAAAGTATGGCCCCAGGTACCAGAGCAACTCAGCACCACACAATGCATTTACCCCCCAATGCCCCCACTGGACAAGGAAGTACTATTATACCCCCATTTCACAGCCGCATAGACGCCAAATAAAAGACCCGCTGGAGCCTGGGCTCTGAAACCCAGCGAGGGGGAGGGTCTTGGAGCCCTCAGAACACCTACACTGACTTGCCCAACTCACACGGGAAGCGAAGCCTATGCCTGAGCAGGGAACTGAACCCAGGTTACCTGAGTCCCAGATTAGCACCCTAGCCACTGGGCAATCTTTTCCTCTTCTAAGCAACAGGACTGCTTCCATGCTTTGTTGAATCAGGGCCTGTATACACTGAGATGCCACAGTGACGGGTGAACTACAACAACCTTAAGCAAGCAGATCCCTTGCGGAGGGCAAGGGAACGAAGCTAATTTGGAGTTTACAGCCCAAGTCCTTGGAGGTAGGCTCCAAAACACAAAATCAGACAATGTAACAGAGATGAAATCCTTGGTTTCCTCAAACTGGCCCCTCATAGATGCCTTGTCCAATTACTCCCCGAAAATTTTCCTTTAGCAGAGACACATGGTGAGACTGCTGTCGTTTTGTCCATGCCTGGACGAAGGGGGGGGGGTGTCATAACTGGACACAAAAGGGAAAGGTGAGACTCCTGCCTGCATTATTACAGGGAGACAGGAGTCGAGCGCCTCTTCCTCTCAGTTTCCAAGATAGAACTCATTTATTCTTGTCTATACCAGAGAGGTTGCACCAGTTTCTCTGAAGTGATTTTAAAACTGATGTAGTTAAACCAATGCAAAACCCTAATGCAGACAAAACTCAACCTGCGTTAACTCTAGCTCTAAGTCAGGTCAGCTGGCATTGACACAACCCTTTTTCTATGCATGTGGGTGCCAAACAAACGGCTTTCAGGCTACATCTGGTCTGCCCAAAGCCTCTGAGTGGCCTGCATGGCATTGACACTGTACAGACTCTCAGCTTTCATTTAAGAAAAGGGTTTCTAGCTTTCATGGCTATGAAGAAAGCCTTCCGAAGTGAACACTGGGCACATGGATGGATGCAGCGTTGCCTTCCTGAGCCGACAGACAGAAACAACAGCTTGGAGAGGTGGAACCACCTCAGTCCCCTATGGATCACACGGGAGCATCGATTTACATGACACTGCTGGCAACATTAACAATTACACTGCTGATCATTTCGGTGGATGGAGAAAAGCCCAGGGGGTTGGGTAGGGGGAAAGACCACAGGGAAAGAAATGCAGCTGGAATAACAACGGAAGAGGGAGACACAAGAAAAGAGGATGGGCAAGTGTAACACTTTGGGGGTTACCCCAGTGTGCAGGGTGAATCACTCCCACCTGTTAACAGCGCGAGGGAGCTTTACCTATGTCCATTGGGGGAAACTCACCCCAAATTACCGGCTGCTGGCAACAAAACTGCCCCACTCCAGGCTCTGCAAGCCCCGTGCTTCCCGCTGCAGGAGAGCAATTTGCACACCCCACCCCTTAGGCTCCCTAAGGGAGTATCTGGGGCAAAGCAGAGAATGTGGGGCAAAATCTATGGAAATAACCCCCCTGAGTTCTGCTCTGACCCAGGGCTCAGGTCCCTCCAACCAGCCTGTACAACCCACTTTATTACACTCACGTGCCCACTCCCTCGACCTCTGGGCACCGCAATGCACACACGTTCGCTGCCTCTGTGGGAGCAGTGTTCCCAGTTCAACACGCTCCTTAGCGCACAGTACTTGTTGCGTCTATAGTAAAACTCATCTACCCGACAAAGCTTAAGATAAAGATTCAAATAGAAGCCAGGATGAGGATTGGAAACAGTTATAAGATAAAAGAAAAGCACAAAATGCCATCTAGAGCCTGTACTAATTAATGAGTTCCTTTCCTGCCTAATGAGGTATTTCTCACCCAATGGTCAGTCCATCCAGCGCCTGTCCAGTCAAAACAGCTAGGATCTACTTTTCAGGAGACACTCCCACTGGCAGTGTCACCTCCATAATGGATCCCATCTGGTGCCCTTGTTTCTCCTGTTATGCAGTTCCAGATATTTTGTCTCGTTTCATAACCAGAGTTTTCCAGTAACTTCACTTGCCCGTCATGGTTCCCCTATTCAAAGTCCTTTTCTTGGGCTTGTTTGTACTTTGGAAAGGCCCAAGCCCACACCTTCTCTAGGCTGTCAACACTTGGCTGGGCCGGGCCGAGAGATGCCAACTGTTCTCACTCTGGACCGAGTTAGCTCAGAGAACCACCCTGCCCCCGGTGACCAGTTTCACCTCCAGCAGCTTTGGAATGCGCCATTCTACATGTTACACAACTCTTCAAATATTTTCCATATGTACATCTCGCAACAACCATGACAACCAGCGAGTTCTTAGCTTTCGGCAGACACCACATGGGCCCCTTCGGGGAAATATCATGAAAATGGCGATCACAGGGGAAACGTGCCCATCTGGGCATGTCTACGCAAGTTCCTGGATATAGACTCGTAACCGTGTACCCATCTGTTGCCAACATGGGGCACTTGAGTCACAGAAAGGAAGAAGAAAAAACAAGGGGGTGCATGTTTGCTCACCAAGTGATATTAAAATAACAAAACTTGAACAGTATCTATGAAGTTTAACTACCTACAAAAGCCAGATTCTACCCCAACTCATTGTGCAACCCTCCTATTGATACTGGGGGCATGTGGTGTGAAGGAAGGGGGGGTGCAGCCTGAATTTCTGCCCTGGCCTATAGACCATGGACTGGAAGTGGAATTTTGCCTTCTCCACTGGATGAGTGCAACGCCCTGCCTTGGCGGCGCACTGAGGAAGAGCAGCAGTCAGTGTTGATGGAGCTTTGATGGTCGACCCAGGATCTGACAGCTCAGCCTTGCAGTCCCACCCAGCAGCTGTCAGACATGACAGGGACCAGGACTGCTGGCTTGATGGGAGGAGTGTGAACCAACCCACTCTCATTTTCCCCCATCCCCTGAACATAGACCTGTTGAGGCTCTATCATTTGTTCTCAGCATGGCCACAGCTCTCGCTACCTATAGACCTTGGTTCACTTCTAACTTGTGGGCCTGTGATAGCCCTTCTCTCTTCCCTAACCCACTACTGCCTTTGAAGATTCCTTTGCAGGGCTCAGTGGCTCTGACACGCTGCATTTCAGCCATGGCAGGACACCAGCGCAGTCCCCAGAGGCAATTCAGGCTGCTCCAGGCAGAGAGCTGAAGCCAACCAGAGGACAACCCGTAAAGAGAGTTCGGACAGCCTGTACGTTTATGAAGGCTTATTTTGACTGTCGCAACTCTCGTTCTGTGGCTCACTCACTCCAGATCAGCAACGTCCAATGCTGACAGCAGACAGCACTTTGCATCTGCAAGTCACAGAGCACTATGCAACTGCAAGCGAGTGAGTATTAACCCCATTTTACAGACATGGAAGATAGAGGCACAGGATGATAAAGTGACTTTCCTATGAGCAGAGAGGGAGTCCATGCCTGTGTGACGCTGGCAGACAAGGTGCCAGCTCATGCCAAGGCCCCTAGGCATCACTGAATACTGACAAATACATCACTGGAAACCAGCCTGGCTCACCAGTGTGTTAGCACTGTTCAAATAGGTGTTACATTTATAAATCTGTGTTTAGTCTCTGTGAAATGCCTGTAAACTGCTGCACGCATTAATACACTAACAATATTTATATTCCACGTGATATGGTAATATTTAAGTGTTTGCTCTGTGACTATGAAAGTGTTTGCTCTGAAACTATAAACCCACAGTCAGGAGAAAAGCATTACCAAGTGTGAAATACTAGTTAACCACAAGAAGTGCCATCTCCTGCGCAACAAAAGAAGGCCTATAGACATCAGTCAAGACACTGTGGAACATCAGTGGACAAACGACTTTGTTGACTGTTTCCCCCCCCACACTCATGAAGAGGAGATGTGCACAAACACTTGTCCCATCAGCTTGAGCTCTGGGGGAAGGGAATAAAAATCCCTGTCAAGACAAAACTCTTCTCTCTCTGCTGCTTGCACTCTGAGAGGCCAAGCCTTCTAAGCATAAGCAAGGGATCCGCAGCTGTTTAGCTGCCAAGTGCAATACCTGTGACTGAACTGCATGATACATAAAGCCAACGCATGAATTCACCTGCCAACTGCAAACCCCCCATTCCCAGAATTTCTTCTCCTTACCCTTCAGAGTTCTCTTTACCCCAGGCAATTCCTACAGACTTTTATCTATAAAGACAAGAACCAGGAATTATGCCAACCGCTGGTAACCCAGGCAGATTCCTTTGATGTAAAACACTGGTCTTTGGCCTGTACACTCCAATAAAATAAACATAACTTAACAAAATTATCACAGCCTATTTCAGTTATTGCTCTTTCTCCTGCCCTTGGAGCTTTACCACTAACCTTATCCGATGCCAATTTTAGCAGCTAGCAGAAGGAATTTTTACCCAGCTGTACGCTATGCTGATGCCAAGTTCCAACTACAGTGCAGCTACAATACAAAGTTGAACAACACAAGGTGAACCCACTGGACGGTCAAAGAAAAGTTTTAATTTATAAATTCATCCTAATGGCCCACGCTCACACCTCAAATATCTGTGGCAAAGACATACTTTACCTTTGTAGCGACTACAAAGTTAGATGTGTAACCACTCATACAATGCACTGTATCCGATTCCTCCCTCTGGGTATTTGTTTTCTAATTATTTTTATCAGATTACCTTACTTGTATATGCCAATAGATATTTTTAAAAACTGCAATCAGAATAGATGGCAAAGAAATTACAAACACCAAAGCAAAAATCCATTAAAAACATCAGAGGAACAGATTAATAAAAACAGGCAAGATACACAGCTTTTGAGAGGAAATCTCAGAAATTGTTTCAGTTTTCTGAGGTAGTGGGAAAAGGAAATACGAATTGTCAATATTTTAAAGATCCCTTTACCCAAGCAAAAGCCTAATCAGGGTTGCCCTCCCCCACAAAAAGAATGACAATCACATTTTTAAACACTAGTTTTTCAAGGGACTAACAGGTTGCTTTGATTTTCAAGGCAAAAACTTTTCAAATCTTGGGTAAAGCTTTCAAAATTGCTTAAGTTAGACAGCCCAAGTCCCATTTTCAAAAGTAACTTAAGCACTTGAGAGATTAATGAGACTCAGGTAATTCTGAAGACCGTAACTCTAGTCTCTAGAAATTAGGCTGTTAAATTCATATTTAGGCAGCTAAACGGAAGTGGCCTATTTTTCAAGGGTGCTGGTTTTAAGCAGACTAACTTTTAGACATGCAGGTGTGATTCTTTTGAATGAGGCAACTTTCAAAACCCTGTTCAGCATAAGCCCCTGAAACATTCCTCTTTGGCTCACGGCCATCAAGCCAGGTAGTTTCGAGTTAAGTAGGTTTTCAAGTAAAAAAACATATGAAATCAGCAAGCTGAAATCTTCATTCTTTTTTAAAAAGCAATTCAAAGCTAGTGTGGGTTTAGAACATGGGCTTGTTTCCAATTCTAAACTTTAAAAAAGCTCCTCAACCAAATTACTTCAGGCTTGGTTTTAGGCTTTAAGTCTCAGTGAGATCTACAAAATAAACCAGGTCTAAAAACCAACCCGCACAAAGAAGTTTCAATTTGTAACATAGTAACTGGCATATCTGTAATGAGAGAGACACATTTTTTAAAAAAGGTGGGTAAAGTAACATCTTTTATTGGACCAACTGCTGTTGGTGAAAGAGAAGCTTTCGAGCTCCACAGAGCTCTTCTTCAGGACCCGAAAAAGAGCTCTGTAGCGCCTGAAAGCTTGTCTCTTTCATCAACAGAAGTTGGTCCAAAAGAAGATATTACCTCACTCACCTTGTCTCTACCATATGCTGGGACCAACGTGGCTATAACAACACTGCTAACCATATTTTAAAGTCACACTGGAAGTACAAAGGAGACAGAGCTAAGGCAGAGGTTTCAATTTTAATTCTGCATTTCCTGATTTCTCAGTGTTTGATTTCTCAGCCCTAATGTTGCATTAATATGAGGGGTTGTTTGGATAGTGATTTTTAAGGGTGACAGTAAAATGCATACTCAGCTACATCAGTACGAGAGCTCTTGCTTCCTTATTTCACTGTGCTGAATTATATTTTTGGCCTGCAAAGTAAATAAAACAAAAAACTTTTTGGCACCAGTTAAAACTTTGCAATCCAAAAGTTCCAAGAAAACCAAAGCTTTTAATACACTAGTTTGTTCGTCAATAGTCTGATTTTTGAGGGACCTGACCCTGCATTTAGAGAGAGGAGCACTGCACTGACAACATTTGGTTCCTATGTGAAAACCCCTGTAATGCTCAGCTGCCAAGTCTTGAAAAAGTTCCCAGGAAACTAGCTACAGTTTGCAGAAAGTCTGTTCCTCAGCAGATCTCAAATAGAGCATTCCCTTGCTGGCTTACCACCACCTTGAAAGGAAGGTCACATCAATCATAGTGTTCGAGAAGTTGCAGAAACATTTCAGTGGCCAGCAAAGGCCCCCCTCCATATCAAAACATGCCAGACGGAACTTCCAGATATTTTGCAGCTATCTGTCCAAGTACTCTACCTTTAAGGTACTTATATAGGAAAACTGACCATAACTTACCCCAAAACTTACTTCCTTCTAGTGGGAAATCCGCAAAACCAACCTACCCGGCAAGAGGAGTATAGTCAGAGGAGCTAGAATCATCGTGCACTCTTCCACTTTCCTTGCAAGCATGTTTTCTATTATCAGAGGGGTAGCCGTGTTAGTCTGGTTCTGTAGAAGCAGCAAAGAATCTTGTGGCACCTTATAGACTAACAGATGTTTTTGCAGCATGAGCTTTCGTGGGTGAATACCCACTTCTTCGGATGCAAGTAGTGGAAATTTCCAGGGGCAGGTAAATATAAGCAAGCAAGAAGCAAGCTAGAGATAACAAGGTTAGATCAATCAGGGAGGATGAGGCCCTGTTCTAGCAGTTGAGGTGTGAAAACCAAGGGAGGAGAAACTGGTTCTGTAATTGGCAAGCCATTCACAGTCTTTGTTTAGTCCTGAGCTGATGGTGTCAAATTTGCAGATGAACTGGAGCTCAGCAGTTTCTCTTTGAAGTCTGGTTCTAAAGTTTTTTTGCTGCAGGATGGCCACCTTAAGGTCTGCTATTGTGTGGCCAGGGAGGTTGAAGTGTTCTCCTACAGGTTTTTGTATATTGCCATTCCTAATGTCTGATTTGTGTCCATTTATCCTTTTCCTTAGAGACTGTCCAGTTTGGCCGATGTACATAGCAGAGGGGCATTGCTGGCATATGATGGCATATATTACATTGGTGGATGTGCAGGTGAATGAACCGGTGATGGTGTGGCTGATCTGGTTAGGTCCTGTGATGGTGTTGCTGGTGTAGATATGTGGGCAGAGTTGGCATCGAGGTTTGTTGCATGGATTGGTTCCTGAGCTGGAGTTACTATGGTGTGGTGTGCAGTTGCTGGTGAGAATATGCTTCAGGTTGGCAGGTTGTCTGTGGGCGAGGACTGGCCTGCCACCCAAGGCCTGTGAAAGTGTGGGATCATTGTCCAGGATGGGCTGTAGATCCCTGATGATGCGTTGGAGGGGTTTTAGCTGGGGACTGTATGTGATGGCCAGTGGAGTCCTGTTGGTTTCTTTCTTGGGCTTGTCTTGCAGTAGGAGGCTTCTGGGTACACGTCTGGCTCTGTTGATCTGTTTCTTTATTTCCTCGTGTGGGTACTGTAGTCTTGAGAATGCTTGGTGGAGATTTTCTAGGTGTTGGTCTCTGTCTGCGGGGTTAGAGCAGATGCGGTTGTACCTCAGTGCTTGGCTGTAGACAATGGATCTTGTGGTGTGTCCGGGATGGAAGCTGGAGGCATGAAGGTAGGCATAGCGGTCGGTAGGTTTTCGGTATAGGGTGGTGTTAATGTGACCATCACTTATTTGCACCGTGGTGTCTAGGAAGTGGACCTCCCGTGTAGATTGGTCCAGGCTGAGGTTGATGGAGGGGTGGAAGCTGCTGAAATCATGGTGGAATTTTTCCAGAGTCTCCTTCCCATGGGTCCAGATGATGAAGATGTCATCAATGTAGCGTAGGTAGAGAAGGGGCATGAGTGGATGGGAGCTGAGGAAGCGTTGTTCCAGGTCAGCCATAAAAATATTGGCATATTGTGGGGCCATGCGGGTGCCCATAGCGGTGCCACTGATCTGGAGATATATATTGTCATTAAATTTGAAATAGTTGTGTGTGAGGATAAAGGCACAGAGCTCAGCAACCAGTTGTGCTGTGGCATCATCAGGGATACTGTTCCTGACAGCTTGTATTCCATCAGCGTGTGGGATGTTTGTGCAGAGAGCCTCTACATCCATGGTGGCTAGGATGGTGTTTTCTGGAAGGTCACCAATGCATTGTAGTTTCCTCAGGAAATCAGTGGTGTCACGGAGATAGCTGGGAGTGCTGGTAACATAGGGTCTGAGTAGAGAGTCTACATATCCAGACAGTCCTTCAGTGAGAGTTCCAATGCCCGAGATGATGGGGCGTCCAGGATTTCCGGGTTTGTGGATCTTGGGTAGTAGATAGAATAACCCTGGTCGGGGCTCTAAGGGTATGTTGATTTGTTCCGGTGTTACTGTAGGGAGTGTCCTGAGTAGATGGTGCAGTTTCTTAGTGTATTCCTCAGTGGGATCTGAGGGAAGTAGCTTGTAAAATTTGGTATTGGAGAGTTGTCTGGCAGCCTCCTTTTGGTAGTCCGACCTGTTCATGATGACAACAGCACCTCCTTTGTCAGCCTCTTTGATAATAATGTCAGGATGGTTTCTGAGGCTGTGGATGGCATAGCATTCTGCACGACTTAGGTTGTGAGGCAAGCGATGTTGTTTTTCCACAATTTCTGCCTGTGCACGTCGGCGGAAGCATTCAATGTATAGGCCAATTACAGAACCAGTTTCTCCTCCCTTGGTTTTCACACCTCAACTGCTAGAACAGGGCCTCATCCTCCCTGATTGATCTAACCTCGTTATCTCTAGCTTGCTTCTTGCTTGCTTATATTTACCTGCCCCTGGAAATTTCCACTACTTGCATCCGAAGAAGTGGGTATTCACCCACGAAAGCTCATGCTGCAAAAACATCTGTTAGTCTATAAGGTGCCACAGGATTCTTTGCTGCTTCTATGTTTTCTATTATCTCTCTCCTCCAGTAACTGGGGTCGAAATCTGAAGTTGCTCTGTAGTAGGAAGTGTTTATATGAATGTATTATTTTAATAACCTATGAATTAAAGTTTAAATGACTTAGCTCTACAAAGTAACTTTGGAAGTATCTCATACTGGCTAGGTCTCTATAGGTGTGGCCACTCCCAGTCTGCCTTGATAGACAGGTTTGGTTCTGCCTCCGTTGAGCTCCAAAGCATGGGTAAGTTCTATTGTAACACACATGCGTGCTTTCCCGCTAGAAAAGGAAAGTTCCAGTAAGTTATAATTTTCCTATTTTTTGCAGGGAAATTCTGCAGATCCAGTACAACGGGATCCATTACCATAGCTATGTGTCACTGAGGGGGGAACAAAGGTTGAACAAGGAGATTTATATTAAAAAGAGCCAGTGGAGACCTGGGAGTTCATTGCAAGGGACACCCTACCAATGGATCATGGCTGGAAGACGACAAAGGGAAGACCAAAGATTCAGTACATGGACCAGATCTCAGCAGACCTTAGAGAGACCACAATTTGCACGATAAGCCAGGTGTACAATCATGAGTTTTGGAAGAAGGCTATAAAAGCTGCTGACCCTGAACAGGGAAGTGACAACAAAGATGACAAAAAGATCAGTGACTGGCTGAGCACAGTAAAGATAAAGAAGAGATCAGTTATCTGATGAACACAGTATGCAGAGCCCTTACTCCAATGGCAAGGACCAATAAGGCCTGCACGTTTAATTTATTTAAAAACCTTCATGAAGGTGTAGCAACATTACAAGGAGGCCATGCAACATTTCGTTATGTGTTTCATAATAATAGCTGAAAACTCATGCTGTCACACAAGTGTAAATCATAAAGTCATGTAAAAAAGCTGACAATGGTTGAAAACTTAAAACTTGGATGATAACAGATCGCAAACCCCAGAGATGACTGAACCTGGTGATATTCCGAACAAGAAGAGCTCTCAGTCATGTTTGTAACTGCTTGTATTACTCCACACGGACTCCGACATTTCAGGTTTCTGAGACAGAGTGACAATGCTGGAATCTAATTATACAGATTCCTCCTATCCCCCCAATTTCTTGTAACCAGGTTCATTTGAGGAATAAAGGCTGTGTTAACTCTCACCTGGACTTAGCCCTCATGAGACATTGGTACTACCATTCCTCAATGAGACGGTAACCTCCAGAACTGCTCCGTTCTATTGTGACTACAAACAGGATGACAACCTTTAAGGGCAGAAAATCTACGGGCACATCTGACAAGGGATCAAAAGATGCATTGGCAGGGTGTTTAGTACAAGATTTAGGTCCCAAGAGCACGTTCTAATTGGTGCAGACTTGAGAAGCATGGCATCTTTAAGAAAGCTATTTACGTCTGGATGAGAGGACAGTCGCCTACTTACTGTCTCTAGTGAGCTGGAAATGGTTACCACTTGGACATTAGAGTCTGAGGTTTTAGGCCCATATCAAAAGAAATCCAAGAAAGATAGGCTTTGGCCTTCTCTTGACCAGATCCATCCATGCCAATGGGTAGCACGATGTCTTACCCCTAGACTGGGCCTTTGAAGATGCTCTTTTTGTGGAACATTTTCTCAAAGCTAAAAGGTATGATAAATACCGCTCCTATTTTAATTGGAATCTCTTAAATGTCCTGTAGCTAGACTAACTACTCTGTGCTTGGGTGTGGAATCCAGTCCTTGAGAGCAGATCCTCCTTGGACAGGAGGCATAACTGAGTGGTTGTCATGTGAGCTGGATACAAAAACCAGGATGTCTTCAGACAACATGAGGCCACCCAACTTGTTGCTTTTTATTGTCCTGGAGAACACAGTAAACAGAAAGACAGTCATGCTTCTGACCATGGGAGAAAGTGCCCAATCATAGCTGGGGCCTATTAATCTCTTTGTCAGGAATACAACGTCATCATCTTTGCAAGATCCTGGAGACAAATGGGTCTTCTGGGGTTTGGGGAGGAATGACAACTTGGGGCCTGGGTTTCCACCAGAACACTTTGGGAAGGAAGGGAGACAAATTAGCCTCACAGGTCTCAGTCACTGAGCATACCCTGATTGTACAGAATCTCCAGCCATGTAGGGCAGAGGGAGAGTGGCCTCCCTGTTCTGAGATAAGGTATCACTGGGGGCGGGGGGGAGTCTGAAGGGAGAACCACACCTGCTGCTGTGTTATAGAAATAAGTCTTGAAAGGGTCACTCTTGAAATGATCCTTAAATAGGTTCATTGAATTTTGTAGATTCACCCTAAGCTCCCTCCACCCTGACCTGCTTCCAGGAGAGGAATGAGACACCTTCCCAGGCAGCAGACCTGTAGTAGGCCAAGCAGGGCTCCCTAAGGCCAGACATGCCTCGTTAAAGGGGGATGGAGAAACGGGACAAAGTAAGCAGTAGTCTGTCTGTTCCTGTGTGGGTGGGCTGTTCTCCTTCTCATCCCTCCGTGGCTGTGAGAAAGCTGTGGAGCATGGCCGACCCATAGCATGAGCGGGATCCGGTTAGCCCAGCAGGTGTGGCACAGCCAGACTCCCAGCACCCTGGACTCCCAGTACAGTTTTACATTCTTTTCTGCCAGCTTCTCTGTTCTTCTGGTTGCCGGTGAGGCACGTTCCTGCCAGAAAGGCCTGCTGCACCAGAGGCTACTGCAGCCAGTGCCCTCAGTATCAGAGAAGGGTTTCCAGCATGCTTGGCTCAGAGCCCCTCAGGCTAAATAAGAGCCCAGCGACACTTACACTCCAATAGCCAAATATTAATACAAATGATCCTTCATGGGGGTTTTTTGGTCTTTTTGTTGCTCTGATCAGGCGGACTGGTAAACCCTTCCTGCAGCTCCAGGAGCCAGATTGATTTGGCTGGGTCTTCAGAGGTGTGGCCACTTCCAATCGGCCTTGATCGACAGGTCTGGCTTGGCCTCCAGTGAACTGTTCACGGGAGTGAGAACCATTGTAATGGATCCTGTGGAGAAGAACAGCAGTATCTCAGAGCCTCAGAACACCCGTGAGGTAGGGAAGTGCTAACCACCTTTCGATGGCAGTAAGGGAGACTCAGGATCTTGGCCAAAGTCAAAACCTGTGGTGGATCTAGGTAATGAACCTATGTGCCCGGAACCCCAGGCTACCACTCTTACCACTGAGCCTTCTGTCCTGCTGCCGGTTTTCAGTTCCAAGCAATAAGAGCACTTTGAAGATAAAGGCACTAAGTAACATATCACTGCATTGTCTCTGCTTTAATTCCTACCTTTTTCTTTAAAGAATAAAAGCCATGACACCAAATCTTACATGTACATAGCGCCTGCCATCCAGAAGGATCTCAAAGTATCTTACAGACTTTAATAAACTGCATAGTACAAGATTTACTTTGCCTACCACTGAACTGCAGCTACAGCTGGTGTGAAACACAGCCACGGTTCAATAGAACACAGCAATGGTAGACAACACTGAAAGCGAAGAATACTCCACCCAGCAGAAACTGCAGGGTGAAAAATTGAACTGATTACATTTATTTTTGCTATGCAGAGAATAGTTACCCAATCTGAAACCTGCGTTAACACCCTTATCACCACAGACTGTTCTATGGGATCTTCAATGGCTACAGGTGGCCAGGATCTTGGTTTTACAACTCACCTGGAAGAAAAGCCTCCAGCAGGACAGCATGCCAACAACACCCTGCCAGTAGCATCCAGAAGAAGAGAGATATTCTGCTCAATCACCTCCAGCAGTGTTCACCCAATTAACAATTAGGCTGAAGACCAATTAGCTTATGAAACCCAACAGCCTGAGCTCATATGGACAGTTTTCATGAAACTTGTGCAATAATTAAAGAATAAAAAATTAACATTCCGTGTTTCCCCTCTCCACTTTCCCCCCACCCCCGCAAAAAAAATTGCAATAATTTGATTTTACGTGATAAGGATGTGAGAATGAGAAGAGGCTTCACTTTGCTTTCTCGTAACTCATCACTAGTTTATGTTTCGAAGCGAAGTAGTTCTGTCGATCAAATCCTTAACACTAGTTTAATGCTTTGAGTCTTTGAGCAGGGAGATGGGGAGGAACCACCAAAATACTTTAAAGGTGCTCTGCTTCATTTACTAATATTTAGTGTTTAGGTTCACTTACGTCTTCAAAGCACTAGTACAAAAATGAGTTAGTCCCCACATCAGCCCTAGGAAACTACAGCCCAATGATTAAGGGCAAAATTTTCAAACTTAGTGGTCTAACAATGGACACCTAACCAAAAGGCGCCTCCAACTGGGTACCCAGGATAGCAGACACTTGAAAATTCTGGCATAACTGGCTTGTCCAAGGGAACAGGGACCAACTATGGAGTTCAGACACCCAGCCCTCTACTCAGTAATCCAGACCAGTGGCTCTCAACCTTTCCAGACGACTGTCCCCCTTTCAGGAGTCTGATTTGTCTTGCATACCTCCAAGTTTCACCTCACTTAAAAACCACTTGCTTACAAAATCAGACATAAAAATACAAGTGTCACAGCCTGCTATTACTGAAAAAATGCTGAGTTTGTCATTTTACCATATAATTATAAAATAAATGAATTGGAATATGAATATTGTACTTACATTTCAGTATATGGTATATAGAGCAGTATAAACAAGACACTGTATGAATTTTTAGTCTGTACTGACTTCACTAGTGCTTTTTATGTGGCCTGTTGTAAAACTAGACAAATATCTAGATGAGTTGATGTACCCCCGGAAGACCTCTATGTTCCCCTAGTTGAGAACCACTGCTCCAGACTCTACTGTCCGAAGTCAAATGTAAGGGAAGATTGAGGATTACAGGTTCTACTTCGGAATTGCAAACGTACAGGATTAAGAGTTCGGTGTATAAAAGCAATTGTCCATGAGTTCTGGAGATTGCAGACCACACTCAAAACAACTCAGGAAAGCCACCATCAGATCAATTGTAGCTATGTTGGAAATGTAAGTCAGCATCTGCAGAACTTCTGGGATTCTCATTACAGCAGAAGCAACAATGACTGCTAGCGTAAAGGTTGCAGAACTCTGTTCATCCTAACCTGTTGTCACGTATCCAGATCACTCAGCTTTCTGGAACTTTTGCCTTTTGGGCTGAAGCATTCCAGGCTTAGTTTCTGCCCAAAAGTGAAGCGCTCTGTTAAGTTTGAGCAAAAAAGTTCAGTCATTTTTGGGGTAGAGGGAAAGATGAACGTTCTCTTGCTAAGTCGCTGAAGGCAATCATGCCAAACACGCATTCACAAATGACCTGCCGCATAACCACCCACCCACCTCTGGGGAACTTGCCCTCATTCACTGTGCATCACATAAGGTGAACATAGATGGAGAAGAGCTTTTCTCACGCACAACTTAGCAGCTCCACTACCATGCAACTTTTAAGAGGGAGTGGATATTGTTCTCAAAGAAGAGACATGCAACACATGCTGCTGATCGGATCAGCACTAAAAAGCTCTGGGTGCCTTACCTGACCATTAGGCCCAACTCCAGATGCTGAAAATAGAATCTGGACTCCTACCTGGATTTCCCTCCCCACTTCAGACATCTGGTCACCATATCACAAACTTCAAGGCTATTAAAAGGTATCCTTCCCACCAGCCAGTTTTATTGGACATATTAAAAAAACCCACCGCCTTCGTGATGGATTTGAAAAACCCAATAAAAGATATGTAGGTACATCTAAGTGGCATCACCATTCTGAAAAGTTATATTTCTATCTCAGTTTTTCTTTAACCTACTGTTATAAGCACATTGAAGGTTTAGAGAACATATCTTTTCCCCCTCCATGTGCATTTGACTCACTGTGTTCAGACTGTTCTCCACTGTAGAGTCAGGCACTTTTCTATCTGTGTGGGTCTTTCACACACCAGTAAAGGGAGGAGGCAGTAGAAATTACTGTATATATGAAAAATTGATCATGAAAAAAAAATCAAAATTAGGGCTCAGGTGCAATAACAGAAACTACTTTTAACTCCCATTCCAAAAGCGACTCAATTTCAAGCTGATGGTGTCCCTGTAAACTCTGCGAACTTCATTAAGAGATTTAAGAGATGTAGGATAGTCTTGTGGCAATTAATCTTGGTGTCAGGTACCAAATGGGACACAATGGACATCAAAGCATTCCTAAGATTTGCTGGTGAAGATGGACAGGCAGCAGTCTGCGCTCCCTCCCACCACACACACACACACACACACACACACTCTCTCTCTCTCTAAGGTGGCCAAGTGCCAGGTTTTCAACCGGACTTTGGGGACCTGAGAGTGTCCAGTCAGATCTACTGACTGGACACCCAAAGTCCGGTTACTGCAGGCAGGGGAGGCGAGGAGTTGCCAGGTCACCACCTGCGCCAGCCTCTATTCAGCCAGGGCTGCCTCCTACCTGCATCGAGCAGCTGAAGCTCCCAGCCCCTGCTCCACAGGTGAGTTCCTCCCGACTCAGGAGGTGCGGAGAGGGGAAAAGCAGTGAGCAACAGGGGAAGGGGGGGGGGGAGAGGAGCAAATGGGAGCAGGGGCTTGGAGGGAAGGGGCAGGGCAGGGGCGATTCCAGCACTCCTACTGGAGTGTCCGGTTTTTAAATATTACAAAGTTGGGAAAACTCTCTCCATCTCATGAAAGGATAATTCATTGCAATCAAGATAAGCCAAGCTTTTTCATCCTGTAATTAGAGAGTCATCTTCTCTGCCCCTTAACAGCAAAGTGTGTTTTCTCTTGCACATTCCTCTGCCTCCAGTAATCTTGTGAGAACCTAGAGCAACTACAATTCTGAAACCTGAATCTTCCCTGCTAGCAATTCTGCAGGCTTGCTGGAAGCAATGGCCAAAAGCATTTGGCCAGCATCCCCGAGTGGTGTTCCACAGGACACCAGAATAGAATTTTCTATAGCAGCATCTTGCCTCAGCAAGGGCTGAGACTGGTCAGTGACTTGGGAGTGGCAAATGCTGCAGCCAAGATGCACTCAGCACCAGCACGCATGCAGGCCTTGGCCTCGTTGCTGGAACTGGAGCTTATTCGTGGAGTAGTTGCAGCTTTCCATATCTATGCCTGGGATTTGCAAAGGGGCAGCCACCCCAGAGGCTGGCCACTGGTTGCTTGAAATTGATTTTATTCCTAGTGTAGACAAGACCACAACCCCGGTTGTCAGAACTGATCTGAGTGAATGGTGTGGGAACACTGGCAAGGATCCTGATGGAATTCACGGCCCTTTTCCCCGAAGGGCCACGGGACTGCTACTGGCCCATGAGATGCTCACAAACGGGCAAGGAGAGGGCCTAGGACCCTCGTCTCATCCAGGTTAGGTTTAGACGTGGGGTTGGAGATTGAGCTAAAGGACAAAGCAGAGCTAGGGATGATGGTGCTGAAACATCATGAGCTCTTCTCAAGAGGTCAGGGCCCAAGTCTTGCATTTCCACTGCCTCAGGCTATATTCAGCAAATCTGGGAAATGGGTCCCTTTGGGCTTTGGATCCAATCCAGAGACAAAACCCTACAGGTCGGGGTCAGATCAGAGGCACAGAAGTTAGGTGGCTCAGAGCTGGGGTTCCAGTTTAAGCCAGAGATGAGCCTCAAGTCCCAGCTGATGAACAGCACCTCAAACAAGTCAGCTTCCCTGGTGCTATCCTGTGCATCAGCACTTGGCAGGGGGCCAAGTCTGAACATGTGGAACTTAACCCATGTCCTTATGGCCTAGTGGAGGACAGGCTGGATGCTGAACCACACAGACAACAACATGTCCGTGTCGGCTGGAGGGCGAGGCGGGGGGTGGGTTAAATACTTTGCTCATCTCCGGCTGCAGTTAGAGTCGTGCATAATTTCAGCAATGAAACCCAAACCAAACTATTTGCAAGCCCACAACGTGAGCCTACACCAGGCAAGTCTTGCTGTCCCCAGGAAACACAATGACAGGTGTGCCATTGTAGAGAAGGCTCCAGGGTTACACCACTGTGATGTCTAACCATCCTCAGTGTGGATGGATCTTTACTAGCATGAACGCACCCTTCCAGACAGACACCAAACTCAATGTGAAACCAAGCAGGCACTAGGCCCTTTGCAGACTATTAGAAGTCAGTCTGAGTGAAGTCCCAGGAAACATCATCGCTTTACTTTGGGCATCCAAGACCCTTCAGTTTCTATTGTACGTGCGAGTTTGCCAGAAACCAGTTGGTAATGACATGCCCATGCCGCCTCTGTAGCTAGGGAAGAAAGCCGTGTGCATGTTTCTGCTTGGCTTGTTATGTAAAAGATCACC
Source organism: Mauremys mutica (assembly GCF_020497125.1). Lineage (NCBI taxonomy): Eukaryota > Metazoa > Chordata > Testudines > Geoemydidae > Mauremys > Mauremys mutica. The sequence goes on along the minus strand of NC_059073.1, from coordinate 11,806,181 downwards.
TTTCCCCTTCCCACAATCGAAGCGGGAAGTTCCCTTCCCAACATACTGCTGCCTAACTCCTACAGTGTTCCTTATCTTACCCAGGGTATTCACGTAAGCAATTGGCACCATCTTCCTTATTTGCTTGTGAACATGAAATACCTCTCCTTGTTCAGAAATGCTTCAGATATTTACTACCAGCGCTTCAGGGTAAAACAAGCTGCACCTTCCCACCTAACCAGTATGGACATCAGGGGAAATCAGCAAGTGTGAGATTCCCGGTATTAACATGGACAGGATTGGGTCTTTTACGAAGCCATGCCCAGAGTTATGACACATTTTCAGTTGCTCCGCCTGTCGGTCACCTCAAGAAAGTTACCTCCGTTGGTTCACCTGCCCAGGCTCAAGAAAATTGCACCAAGTAGATTACACTGTTTTTTTCAATTAATATCGCTAAACTGATACAAACCCCTTTGGGGGCAGGTATTCTGGTTTCAGAGTGGCTTATTTGGGGTTATCTTATAATCATAAGACACACAATGATTTAAGAGAAGCAGAAATCCATTGCACTTTTTGCATTAATTTAAAAAATATTAAGGATGTGTTTAAACAAGCTACAGAAATCAGACATGGAAAATGTTTAAAAGGGCATCTAATCCATAACCTAGAGACTAGCTCTGCTCCCTAGAGGATATTGTCAAATGCTCTGTCCTTTCCAGTTACAACACAAAACCAGGGGGGTCTTTTGCCATTTCCCCTGCACCGTGAAAGACTATTCCAGAGCTTACACGGACATCAGAAAAGGTTAGCCTGAATATCTGGAAACATTTCCTATGCATCCAGTAACTCCTAGCTCTCCCTGGAAACATTCTAACTAAGTCCCAACCCTCTATACATATATTTTCTTTAAGACTTTCCTCTTCAACCATTTTCCTTCAGTCCCTCCATTATTTTTGATTTTCTTTCTCTGTATTCATTCCAATTTGGAAAAATCTTGCAGGCAGAATGTTTCCCACAAGTGCACAAAGTATCGCAGGTGCGCTCACTCCAGTGTCACAGGTAACGGCACGCTCTGGCTACTTGATCACAGCCTTTATGTCTCTACATTTGCGGCTCAAAATTGCTCTCTCTTTTTATTCGAGTGTTGGATGGCAAGCGCCTAACTAATCTGTAGTTCTGTCACACCCCTGGCCTCTTCCAGCATTACTGCTGCCTCAATCTCTCCTTCCTATTGAATAGGTGCATTTGGGATTTATATACATTTCTTTACAGTGAACTCATTTTTATGGTTTTACTTATGATCCTACGTTCTTCAGCTCCATTTGTATTACTTCCCCCTTCCTCCTTGGTCTTTGCACCACCTCCCAATTCAATGTCTGGATTTTCTTATACTGCTTCTTATTCCCTCTTCTGGATCATTAAAGATGATAAATAATTGAACCACTGACTCTATTAGACTCTTCCAACTTAAAATATGTGGCTATTTATTCTCATTCACTTTGTTCCTTCTCATATTTTGAACCATACGAGCATGTTCAGACTCAAGCTAAATTTAATTAATTCAGGTAAGATTTCGTGAGACACCATTAAATGTTTTAGCAGTCCCAATCTGTTACTCCTTTTTCATCCATTAAATGTCTATCTTGGTTTAACTAGCTGTTGTAAGTCTGACATAACTTCTTCAAAACCCAGGCTTTTTACTGCTCCTGGTTCCTTCCCTCTACTATTTTAAATATTACCCAGTATTTAATCCTGTCAGATCCTTACACTATGTCCATTACTTCAGTATCTATGCACTTTCCAGTAGAACATGAAGTGACGTGATTAACATCTGTTGTGTGGGGTTCTTTCCCATTTCCTCTCACGAGAGCGACAAATTGCATGGGGATTTTAGAAGAATTATAGCTATGTTTTGCCAGCTGAAGCCGTTCACAGAAGTACATTGGCAAAATGTGAAGACTGGGCTAGGTTTCGGGCTCAAGGTCCTCCATGAAACTGGACCTGGCTCCTCTTAAGACATCAATTCAGTTCCCCAAGCACCCTACAAATATTTCAGAAATAGCTGGGGAAGCACAGAACTACTTGCAGAGTGGGTTGCTATTTGTGCAAATGTGCTGTACTGGAAGGAAACTTGAAGAACAAGTCCTCCTTTTATAATGTATTCTCTGCTGGCGAAATGCCTATAAATTAGGAGGAATTCAGAGAAGAGCAACAAAAAAAGCCTAAGGGTCTGAGGGGTTAGTTTAGGAGGAATGGACTGAGAGCTACATGTGTGACTAGGAGCTGGACCTGGGTCCTCTTTGTAGTTCTGCCCCTTGCGCGTCATGTATCCTGGGCAAGTTACATGCCTTCTGTGTCTCCATTCCCCACCCATACAAATGGGGAATCTATTTATCCACCTTGGTGCAGCGGTTTGACTTTTACAGATGAAAAAAGCATTAAGCGCCAAGAACAAACACTCCTGGACCAAATGACAACCCCGCTGTGTGATAGAGGAACAGAAGTCTACAAGTAACTGACCAGAGAAGAGATGCTAGCTAGAGTGATGGGGTGACAGGGTGGGGGACAAATTTAAGACACAGTTGGAGGGGGGAAAGTGTCCTGATTCTGGTGTATTCTCCAATGATGGAACTCATTGTCAAAGATATCCTCAACTGAACAAGTCTCTGAAGGCCACACTGTAGTCAGTGCTGCACAAGGCAGAGTTGCAATGCACTAGCTGACGCAATTAGTCGTTCTTTCTCTGTTATGTTTCTGTGTTTGTGACTCTGAAGACGTGTGGTATTACCTCCTTCGTGCTATGCTTGCCTGCAGCCACTGTTCAAATAAAAATGGCATCAAAGCAAGACTGCAACAAAGCATACCTACAAGACTGTACCATTCACTGAAACACTGGATTAGGATAGGCTTGCTCTGTTGCCATGGGCTGTTTGGTCTCATCCTACCACTCCCCTATCACTGCTACCGTTCAGCAGCTCAGCCTCCGTTCTGTTTTGCATCTCATTACCCTTTTCCCACCTGTTTCTCCTCTCTCCTACATTTCCCTTGCACCCCGATGAGTATCTATAACATATTAACAAGCGTATGTGGCAAAAAATAAAGATTGAAACAAGGCACCTGTGACGTTCCCCTCTGGTGTTATCCGAACTGGTGATCTGCTAGGTCACTCCAATCATTGACTCTGGGAGCCAGCCTTACTCTGCTCTGCTGTGAGAACCCCCACTCCTGGGCTGCTCACGCACAGCCTCCGGCATGTAAGCTGCTCCTTCCATTGTGCAACCGAATGACACTAGCCAATATCTCGGGTCCCAGACACAACCCTAGGAACCTCCGTCTTGCAGTGCCCAGTTATGCCCGCTGGACGCTGAAAGCTTATATGAGTTCATCAATTTAACAAAGAAATTGATATGTACCAGGCTTGTTATCCCAAGGGGAGACTCTGGCACACTTCAGACCAAACATACTGCTTCAGGTAGAACAAACAAACAGATTTATTAACTACAGAAATAAAGTTTAAGTGATTATAAGTCAAAGCATAACAAGTCAGATTTGGTCAAATGAAAGAAAAGCAAAAGGCATTCTAAGCTGATCTTAACACTTTCAGTGTCCTTACAAAGGCAGATGCTTCTCACCACAGGTAGGCTGGTTGCTCTTCAGTCAGGCTCTCCCCTTTGATCAGCGCTTCAGTCGCTTGGTGTGGTGTCTGTAAATGTATTGGAAGAGAGAGTGCGCATGGCAAAATGTCTCTCCCTTTTATCATGTCCTTTCTTCCCTCATGGCTTTGTCCCCCCACTTCAGGAGTCAGGTGAGCATTACCTTATCACAGTCCCAAACTGACCCCGGGGAAGCGGGGGATGACTCACTCCAGAGTCCAACAGATCCTTTTGTTGTTGCCTAGGCGTCCTTTGTTCCTGTGAGACTGGTCTGGGTTTGTCCCATACTTGCCCTGATGAGGTGTGAACTGCCCCTCTGTTCTTGGAGAGTTTTTGCCAGGGCTTCCTTTAAGCCAGGAGGACACCTTTTCAGCCTTGTAACTATACACATGAAATTATAACCTATAACCTCACTATAACACGACTGTGACAATTACTACAACATCACTCAGTGCATCATAAGCCTTCTGAAGACACCCAACATGACAAACTTTGCATTGGATACCACACAATAATTTTATAAAGATGAACGTGTTCCCCCGAGGTACAGAGCATCACAGCATCTGTCTGTGATCACACTGGACCCATGCCTTGTATGTGGTTATCCCTTTCCCGCATCTTTTACCTGCTCTTGTCTCTTTTCCGAGCACTAGGTCCTTGGGGCAAGCACTGTTGTCCTGTAGGACTGTGCAATGACTTTTTGGGCACATCTGCAGTTCACTGCTACAAGCATAGAGGAGTCATGTAAAAGTTGGCGCTGTCTGACTGCGGATTCAGAAAGGCAACATTGCCTCCGCTGCCACGTGACAAAGCTAAGTTCCTGAGACTCAGCTCAGTGCCATGGATGTTACTCAGTATGCTACGGGAAGCAGTGAGATGGTCAGGAATCATATCCAGCCCAAGGCTGCATGGCCCGGGAAAGTTACGAGAAGCAGCAGCAGCAAAATGAGTAGCTGTTATACATGGGGAAGATGATGCAAAAGCAGTAGCTGTGGACAAATAGTGGAATCTTTCTTCCTCTCTTCACGCAGCAGCTGGGAGGCTGGGTAAAATGCAGTGCAGCAGAGACCCAGCGTGCCTGCTGTAGGAGACGACACTGGAGCAGGAGATGCAGACAGCTCCCTCTTCCTTCCAGGGAGATGCTTCATGGTTATCGGACCTTTAACTAGCCAGAAATCAACACAACACACACCATTCCCTGGCATTCCTTAGTAGGAACCCTAGTACCTTTCACACCAGATCCTAGGGAAAGAGGAGGCTCTAGGTTTCTCTGGCCCACACTAACAAGCTCCCCATCTGTGCCTTTTATAACTCCTCCTGGCTAGCGGGCGTTTGGCAAGTTCTTCAAAACTCCCAAGATAAGCCTTTAGCCGCAACAGCATGGCAATTCCACATTTCCAATACTTCGCTGAGTCTTACCCTTGCTTACAAGTGGGGTAAGCATCAACAATGCCAGCTGTGACTTTCTTTAGGGTTTACACACATGGAACAACCTTGGTTATTGAAAACAGTGCCAACCAATCCTCCCAAGAGACAAGGCCTCAGATACATTGCATGTGAGCACATCCTGTTCTTCGTGCTTAATGATGAAGTGACTGAAGACCTTCTCATGTGGCTTGTAGCCCATTTCTGCTTCAAAATTTCAAATCAGAAACGAACTGCTACCAGGAGAATTTCCACTTTTTCAGACCTAACTTATAAACTTTTGGAGGGCGGGACTGTCTTTTTCTATGCTTGTACAGCACCTAGCCATTGAGCTCTGAGCTCATTGGTCTCTAGGTGCTACCTCAATACAAGTGTTAAATAAATAATCATCCTTCATTGCCAAGAAGGAGTGGTTAATCAGATAGGTTATTATCCGGCGCCTACCTTCTGAGAATCTATGTTAGGTTTTTCTCTCACTCTAGCCTAAAGCCACTTTAAAAAAATATTCAGTGGAGATCACTCAATTGGTCTTGAGAATTTTCAGGAGTATGAGAAAAGGACTACATTGATCCAACACTTCTCAGGGAGTTCTGAGAGAGCGAGAGTAGCTGCAAAGTTATGTTTTTGGTTATGTCACGTTACCAGGCAAACATGAACAAAGACAGAAAAATGAACTTCCCTGTTAAAGGAAAATCAGTTTTAATATTAAAGATTTAAAACCCCACAAATAAATACCATCCAGGCACAGCAGCAAAGAAATGGTTCACGGGAACTTTAATACTGAACAAGTCTGATGTAATCTATAGCCCATCAACATATATTCAAACTTCAGATAAGATAATGTTGCGTCTTCACAAAAGCTCTTCCTAGTTTAGTAGAAAGCTTGTTTCAACAATGCTAGACTTCTGAGTGTCACAGCGATATAAAACCTGCCTGTTTTAATTTTTTAGTTCATCAGAACATTTCCTAGTTTCCAGGATAATTAAACCCATTCCCTCATCCCCTTCTCTACAATGCCATGGCCCAGCGTGGAAGAGGACAGAACTCCCAAAGCCCACTCTGGAATGTTCAAACCCTTAAATGCTTGGCATCTCTCTTTAAAAGAGAGAATTTATTTTAAAAGCCGCTTTAATGGCAGCTGGGAATTACCACGGAGGCACTTTGTTCTGCGATTTCCCAGCTGCTGACCCTATTCACAAGAACAAGGCCTGACGTGTACTCCCAGCTCCAGAACGTGTGCTGCAGGCTGATCTTACTAGGCCTTCTATAATGAGCAACATAAGCTGTTGAAAGCGCCAGTTCTGCACTCCGGCTGCCCCTTTTACCACATTCAGGAGCCCTCTGAAAGTCCTGTTCTTCTTTTTGCATCCCTGCTAGCTAGTACAATTGCAAGATTACTGTAACGCTTGCTTGTCTTTCAGACATTCACTGGAAAAAGACGTTGTCCTGCACTTCGCCCAGGCACGCAGGATAAAGGTTGATTTTAAACAGCAAAGAGGGGATAGTTATATGTCAGCATCTTATGTTTTATTGCAAGAAGCTCGTTTTATATACACAAGAGCACCTACGCATACCAAGTACGCAGATGGCATTTATGGCTATGTAAGGGCATTCATTTCCTTGCCCAGAAGTGGTCCTACGCGTTAATAACTGCTCCTAATGGCAGACTCTCCTATTAGGACGGCATTGCACCACCCGTATGGAGGAGACCAAAAGAGGCTGCAAGGAGATGCTGAATGGCTGGTGACACTTGTCCCCAAGAACAGGACAATGTCACCCGGAAAACAGAGGTCACCGAGGGCCGTTTTCCCTGTGCTGACCCTTCCCTCCCCCCCCCCACATCCAGGGGGGGTCTCAAATTTTTTCTTAGCATAAAGCATCTTAGGAGATATCAGCTTGCGGGAAGCCTCCCACTCACCAGTCCCATTTGCAATCATGCAACACCTCCTTACGTGGAAAGGTATTCATGGTTAGCTTTAAATTAAGAAAGAAAAAAAAACAACAGTGCAATGCAGGCAATGTTCTGCCACCATTAAGGAATATTAATCACCATCCCCTTTTGACTCATCTTTTCATTCGTTGCCTCCTCCCCATCTGTTCTGTTCCTGCCATCCCTCCTCCACTACACACTCCACCCTGCTGCCTGATCCTCCACATCTTTCTGGCATAAATTTCTTTCCCTTTCCGCCCCTCCCCCTCGAGCTCCTTCGCACACGCTGCCCTTTATCCCTTCACGCTCCCCTCCTACCAGATGACTTCAGACTCAGAGGCTCCTTTTCGTTTCCTATGCAGCAGCAGGCACGGGAGGAGTATCAGGCTGGCTCTTTGTCAGCTGCCGAGCTGATGGGAAGCCCGCTCGGCTGCAGAAGCTGCTGGCAATGTTGCCGTGTTACCTGCCAACTCCCCATGGACCCCCAACAGGTGCACCCCACCTGGGGACTAAACTGGCTTTCGTAATCTCCACAGCCCTTCGTGGCATCCCCATCGGCCCAAACAAGCCCGGGTCTCATCTCCTTCTATTGCCCCTTCCACGCTGCCATTTCCTGCAACCTCTCCAGCCCCCAACCCCTCCTGGGTCAGAGGCAGATTGTCTCACTCCTTCTGCACAGGGAACTGCCTCCCCTCAGAGGAGGATGGGGGCTTCGGATCCTCAGGGCCTAGAACCACAAAGCGGCAGGTCGGCCAGCCTGCCAGGCAGATCCCCGCCCCGTTAAGTCAGAGCGCAGCAGCAGCGCACCGAAGAACCAAGTTCCCGTGGATTAAACGCACTTGAGTAGCTAGAGAGGAGGAGCAGACACGTATCACTAATGCAACTGGGGGGAGAGAGAGCTTACGGTTTAAAGGAAGGAGTTCTGGGGAACTCCAGGCCCAAACCCTCACCCCCACCATGAGATCTGTGGGGAAGTTTGGCTAGTTTTCCCTCTCGGTTCTTCTTTAAAAAGTCACCCTAAGGAAAGAAATTCCAGGAACAGCTAGAGACTCCATTCCAATCCGCCGCCCTCCCCGCCCCCCTTTCTATAGGTCAGACTCTGATCCACCATCTTCTACTGCAGGTTTCTTTCTAAAGGTTAATCCACGAGAAACTGCACTTGTTTCCAACCCAAACTTGCTTGCCTTGACTACAGCCATCAATTATTTTCTAAGTTCTGTGCAAGGTTGCAATGGTAAATAGCAATCGCCTGCCTATGGGGATCAACATCACAGCAAGAAAGAGACAAACAATACAGCATTAGCTTCGTTAGTCTGCAGACAGAAGCCTGAAACGCTAGCTCAGGGGGATGCGTCTCCCATCCCATTCAATGTGGCATTGACTCTGAAGCTGAACGATGACTGTTTACCTCAATGCTTCCCCTTATTTCACTAATATCATAGTAGTAACATTTAGATAATGGAGGTTCATCCTTTTTTGCTTGATGCGGCAGCAACTACTCTTAATGGCAAGTGTAACAAACGTAAAGGTGCTCTTTAATAATTTTGTAAATGGTTATTTCACCCTGTGGCTCTGTCTGGGTAGCATCTTGCTGGGGAGAGAGGAGCTTGAAGGGTCATTAGGAGGCAATGCCAGAGCAAAAAGCCTTACTGGGCTCTAGCCTGCTCTCTCTGGGGAGTGTGAACGGGGAGGGTCAGAGAGAGAGGCCAGACTGAGTCCTCCAGACACACAGGACCATCGGAGCGCTGCAAGGAGAACGTCAATAGGTTCCGTTCAGTCACAGGAAGAGAAGAGGAAAACCTGTCTAGCTCAGTTTGCAGTGAAGGGCAAGATTAAAAGAGACTACTTTCCAACTACTAAATAAAAACCCTTTGCTGTAAGAAGGCTTTTGGTCACTATCCATGGTCACAGGTTCCTGACGGGAGGTGCCTGGAACCCACTCAGGCCTGCAGTGTGATCAGCAGCTGGTGATGTACCCAGGTCCTGGTCTGAGAGTTGTAAGATTATGAGATTCACCCCCAACCCCCCACCCCCAGACAGGAAAAGGCAGGGGGCTGACCACCTGAGAGGGTGCACTCAGAAACCAGAAGGGCGGGAAAGATGCAGCTAGCCCTGTAACTGTGATGGGAGTCTGACTGTTTCTTGGAGTCTCTCCTCTCAAAGCACCAGAGAACCTGCCCCTACTTCAGAAAACCACCACAGATGCCCCCTGAGTGCAGAGGAGGCTCTTCCCTGCCCCTGACTTTCCACGGATCCGCCATCTTGTCCGCCAGTAAATGACAGCTATCCAGAGGGGAGGAAAGATCACGTGTGCTTCTGGGGAAGTGAGCAGAGGTAGGGGGAGGTGACAGCCCAAAGAATCCGCGCAGGAAGGGTGGGTCTGGAATACAGACACAGCCGCTCTCTGCTGCGCTGGGTGCAGGGAGCTCCCAGCTCTCCTGCACCGTGGCTGCTCAAAGGCAGTAGGGCCTAGGCCGGAAGCTAATGAGCAGGTGCTTTCACTCTGCTCCTGCTTGCCTGGCAGCTCTGCCTGCCTCCACTGAACATACTAAACCCACCTGCACCAGACTGCCTCCCAAACGAGCAGCTCCCGACTCATCTGTAGCAGGGCCATCAGCAAGTCACCTAGAGATACAGGGCTGATGTTTAGCTGACTTCTGAGGGCTACATTTCTCTCTCTCACACACATACACTCCCTCCCCTTTTGTTGCATGATCTAACAGATAAAAAAAGGTTACGGAAAATGGTGAGAACAAGAGGAGAAAGCTTGACTGAAAGGCTTAAAAAAAATTGAAGGAAAAAAAAAATCAGCCTTGGCTCCAAGGAAAGGTTGCTTGGCACCGAAAGGCACAGGCATCCTGTTTAGTACCAAACTCCCCAGGGCACCCTCCAAGTGTTTATTCAGCAACTCCTACATTTTCTTATCAACAAGCTGGCCTGGTAAACTGTTGCCATGAGGGACATAATCTGCGTCGGGAGCCACACGCGCTGGGACTGTTAACTCTGTGGTGGAACGCCACACAGCAATACACAAGGCACTCAAGGAACAAACCATTTTAGAGCATCCAGTTCTATTGCCATGACAGCAGCTGCTCCTTGCTGCTATTACGACAGTTTGCCCAGGCATAGCAAGACAAGCAATATGTTAATTATCTGCCTAACAGCAAAGCCTAGAGCCCCAAATACAGTCAGGGCCCCATTGTACTATGCACTATACAGACACACACAAACCGTCTCTTCCCTGAACAGTTTATAATGTTAACAAACCAAACAAAAGGTGGGAGGGGAAACTGAGGCACAGAGAATGGAAGTGACTTGCCCAAGTTCACCCAGCAGGTCTGTGGCAGAGATGAGAACAGAACCCAGGTCTCCTGACTCCCAGTCGAGTGCCCTCCCCACTGGGTCATGCTGCCTCTCAGCAAGCAGAGTATCCCACAACCTGATCAAAAATACTTGTCCCCTATACTTGACCCCAGTTCTTAAAACCCCCATATATCTTGACCCTGAACAGGGAGAGGAGAAAACCCCTTTCCCCTGATGCAGTGTTTACTCATTGCACATGTGCAGATTTCCATGCCAGAAGCAGAGAACAGCTACTCAGGGTAGGAAATACAAATATAATCACTTCTTTGCCAATAAAAACAAGCCATCACCTGCACTCAGGAGTCCCTCGCCATGGCTGCTTCAGATCTGTAACCTACAGAACAGTTATATGACGTTAAAAATACTGGGCTGGTTACACAGTGTAAGCTGGAGAGATCTGGTCTCATGACTCAGCTCCGTGGGGGAAGCAGTGCTTGGCTCCCATGGTCTGGCGCTCCAGAGTGGTGATCCCAGCTGTGCCAAGGTCTTGATGCGTGACCTCGGGCCAGACGCGTGACCTCATCTAGAAGACGGGCAGTAAGCATGACTTGCGTCTCGGGCGGGGTTGGGAGGATGAAGTGTCTGTGGTGCACTTTGAATAAAAAGTGAAGCTGTGTGAGGTAGAAAGCAGGATCTGGCTCCTGGTTTCGGTTTTTCCATTTCATTTCATTTCATTTCATTACACACACACACACACACACACACACACACACACCCCGCTCTTTACAGAGGAAAAAAAGACGGTTAGCTAAAGGTTTCTGCAGCTGCTTACCAGCCCTAGACAGGGCTAGCCATCCTATGAACTAAGAATGTGGCTTTTGATCGAAGTGCTCAGCTCATGGAAATCACACAAGCGGGCTGTAGGAATACAAAAAAAAGAGAGATCTCTTACAATTGCAAATAGGTTCCTGTACGCAGATAACAAGACCTGTATGCAGCTATTGTGCAACGCCATGAGCTGTGCCCATGAAGACGTGTCAGAACACTCATTCTATCCCGATGTGGGGGAGTGGCAGGCTGGTGCTACACAACGATGCCAAATGATCCGACTCCATTTGCAGAATGATCCCTCCCCGCTAGAGCGAAGCGACCTCCCTGTCCTCCAGCCAACTATTTAGGATTTCCACTTTGGCTCAGCCACCCTGATCTTCCTCTAAGCCTGGTTCTATTATGAAAGCACTGGCAGGAGTGACTCAATACAAGGGTAATTCTGGCGAGGTGGCAGGGCTAGAAATCCCCTTTTTCACACCGTAAGGATTGAACTGTGTCTTCGCATCTGACAACACTTCAGAGGACAAATGAGTTTTCTCTCTCTACCAGCTTTTGCAAAAGAAACATTTTAAGATGTGCCCTTTTGGAGATTCCCCCACCCCTCTTCACGTTCCTTACATTCCTCTACCCTATGGGTTCTCAACAGGACAGGAAGTTACCAAAGGTCTGAGGAGGGGAGAGGCTGCAACCACAACCCTTTTCTTTATGGCTCATCCCGCTTTCTCCATCACCCCTTCAACTTCAACCACTTCCTCACAAACACACACGCTCTGTGAATACTACCCAAATCTGTATGCCAAGTCAGAACTCAGGATGGGGGTGTTTTTTTCCCACTCCTCTTCCTTTCTGATCACAGGTCCAGGAGCCCAAAGAGTTTGCTGGATGAGAAAAATGCATCTAGCCTCGACAGTCTGCAATATCAGATGACCCCAGGACAATAGATGCCCTCCAGCTTACAGGGAGCCTTAAAAGTGAAGCAGAAAAAAGAAGAGGATGATAAAACATAGGATTTGCCATACCACCAGATCAAATCATTTACCCATCGAGTCTGACACTCTTGTCTCCAGTAGCGACCAACACCTGATAGTTCGGAGAAATGAAATAAAACCAGCTAGCCAGGTGCTTTATGATTAGATATCAATGTATAGAGAGGGAATCACCTTCCTGATCTCTGCAATCAGCTCATGTCCTGATGCATGAGATTGATTTACCTGTATCTTAGATCTGGGGGCGGGGGGAGAAACAGACCGCATCATGCAGGTTTCTCAATGTTAAGAATCAAGTCTGATTCCCAACTTGACACTTGCAGCAAAATATGCAGGCGAATTAAACTGGAACGACTCCGAGTCAATCTACCATAGCGCACAGAACTGTGCATGGGAACTGCTCTTGCCCTGTTTCCCCCAACCCGCACTTGCGACAGGACAGCACACAAATCTGCTTTCAGCTCCCAAGTTAAGCACCCGGTGATCTTCAGTGATGTAGAGAGGAAATTATCAGGCAGTATTAAAAAGCTGAGATACAGCAAATTTACCATTGATTGGATGAGATACCATAGCACAAAGACTTGCACAGAAAATGGATCCCTCCCACCCCATGCCTTTCAAATTGCCTAGTGTCATGGGAAACTAAACCTGACATCCAAACAGTTAAGATACAAGAGACTAAGAATAAAAATATTTCTAAGATAAAAACTTGCCTTCCAGGAAAAACAGTTGGCTACAAACATTGCACAGCTGCAGACACCCCCTATCAACTCCATGCCTCCTGCACAGCCTTTGAATTCGAGGGGAGGGGAAGGAGATATTGCAGCTGATGAGCTGCAAGAGGCTCTTAGCAAAGTCGTCCCGCAATCTCGGCTGAAATTCAGACAGTTGCCATGAGCTTGTCTGTAGATCCCAGGCAGCTGAGAATCAGCACATATGTGAACTACATACACAGCAATTCATTACATCAACATCCCTCTTCCAATTGCTTCCCCCCATCCTCCGCAAACCCACATACACTCCAAACACTTTCTATGGGAGTGGAGCAAAACCCTATACTATTTGACCTGCAAATCCTGCTTGACTTTAGGATACCACCACCACCACCTTCCGTTAACCAAAATCCCAATGCCCTTTACGGTCATTGATCAAAGCTCAGGACATCTGTGAGAGATGGACGAACAGGTAGAGAGAGATTTCTTTGACAGGGTAACAAGCTTTGTGGATGGTGGGGAAGTGGTAGACGTGGTATATCTTGATTTTAGTAAGGCTTTTGATACGGTCTCACATGACCTCATAAACAAACTAGGGAAATGCAACCTAGATGGAGCTACTATACGGTGGGTGCATAACTGGTTGGAAAATCGTTCCCAGAGAGTAGTCAGTGTTTCGCAGACACACTGGAAAGCCATATTGAGTGGGATCCCGCAGGGATCAGTTCTGGGTCCAGTTCTGTTCCATATCTTCATCAGTGATTTAGATAATGGCATAGAGAGTATACCGATGAAGTTTGTGGACAATACAAATCTGGGAGGGGTTGCAAGTACTTTGGAGAATAGGATTAAAATTCAAAATGATGTGGACGAACTGGAGAAATTGTCTGAAGTAAATAGGATGAAATTCAATAAGGACAAATGCAAAGTGCTCCACTTAGGAAGGAACAATCAGTTGCACACATACAAAATGGGAAATGACTACCTACGAAGGAGTACTGCAGAAAGGGATCTGGGGGTCATAGTGGATCACAAGCTAAATATGAGTCAACAGTGTCACACTGTTGGAAAGAAAAAAAAACATTCTGGGATGTATTAGCAGGGGCGTTGTAAACATGCCACAAGAAGTAATTCTGCCGCTCTACACCACGCTGGTTAGGCCTCAGCTGGAGTACTGTGTCCAGTTCTGGGCGCCGCATTTCAGGAAAGATATGGACAAACTGGAGAAAATCCAGAGAAGAGCAACAAAAATGATGCAAGGTCTAAAAAACATGACCTAGGAGTGAAGATTTAAAAAATTGGGTCTGCTTAGTCTGGAGAATAGAAGACTGAGAGGGGACATGATAGCAGTTTTCATACATAACAGGTAGTTACAAGGAGGAAGGGGAAAAATTGTTCTCTTTAGCCTCTGAGAAAAGGACAAGAAGCAATGGGTTTAAATTGCAGAAAGGGTGGTTTAGGTTGGCCATTAGGAAAAACTAACTAGCCAGACACTTAGGAAAACACTGGAATAAATTGCCTAGGGAAGTTGTGGAATCTCCGTCATTGGAGATTTTTAAGAGCAGGTTAGAGAAACACCTTTCAGGGATGGTCTGGAGATAATATATATTCCTGCCTTGAGTGCAGGTGACTGGATTAGAAGACCTCTTGAGGTCCCTTCCAGTCCTACAATTCTATGTTTAAGTGACTTGGCCAAGGTCAAACAGCAAGTCAGTGTTAGAGCTGGAAGAGATCCCAGACCTGACGTACTCCCTTGTTCTAACACCTAGGATGGACTTCTATTCAGTAGCTGGTGTACAGGATGACATGTTTGTGGGAGTCCTACCTTTCCAGGTCACAACAATACATTTCCTAGTGAAAATTTTCAATGTGACAGACATGAACCCCTCGTTAGCAGTGCAATGAGGAATTCAGACAGATGTGGGTAATATACAAAAGAACTGAACCAAACTACAGCAGGGAAATACTCCCTCCAGCTATCAGAAGCCTGAAGGTTCCATTTGTATTTCTTCCCTTTACACCTACTTTTTATACTCTACAAAAGGTATTTTCCAGCGAGAGTCTTTGGGAAAATCCCCATCACTGAGAGCTGCCCATGCACCACCCCTCTCAATTACTGTCACCCATGGCTGTATCGAGAGCCCTACCAAATGTATGGTCCATTTTGATCAATTTCATAGCCAGAGGTTTTTAAAACTGGTCAATTTCACATTTTCAGGTGTTTATCTCTGAATTTTCACCATGTTGTAACCATGGGGGTCCCATCCCCCAAAGAGGTGTGGCGGGGGGGTCACAAAGCTGTTCTGGGTGGGGTTGCGGGATTGTCACCCTCACTTCTGTACTGCTGGGCTCTGAAGGCAGCACAGCCACAGAGATTCCTGCAGCCTGGGGAGTTTCTGTGAAGTGGGTCTGATCTCCCCGCCAAGAACAGCCATACAGGGGAAGGGGAAATCCTGTCCCCAGTCTAGCAGACTAGCAGCTGGGCCCAGAAAATGCTCCCAGCCCTGTCCCTCTTTCTCCTCTCCAATAGCTAGTTTTCACAGGGGAGGTCTGATTTCATGGTCCATGACATGTTTTTCACGGCTGTGGATTTGGATATCCATCAGCAGGATCAGAAGTGCAGCAATTGCTCCCGACGAAGGGCTACCATGAGTGACACAAGCTTTCTCAGCAGCTAGCTGTGCAGCAGTTATAGCTACTACAGAATTTGCTTTGGTTTTTTAATCTACAAAGAAGCGTGACCACAAATAACCCCTCCTTTCCAGGACAGTTCAAAACTACGTTTAGACCACTCATTGTCTTGTTCCAATCTGTCCCCCACAACCATCCAACACCAGCTTTCTTTGTCCCTTCCTAGCATCTCGTCTTCCTGAACAGCCTTCGTATATCCACTCTCTTTCCATCTTATTTCAAATCTCTTTCAAACACATCATTTAATCTTCATCTGGACCACTTTATGTTACGACCCAAGATCAATGCTTTTACAGAAATCAGAAATCAGCAGAAAAGTTTCAATTAAAAACAAAATTTTAGAAGCAGCAGTTAGAAAACCATTCTCTTACAGCGTCCGCAACTCATACTGTAGCACTGGGCTAGAACATGAGAGAAATTAACACCAACTATTAACACCTGCCCAATGCTGACAGCAATACAAAAGAAACAGCAAACACAGCAACATTTCTTTTAAAAGTACTTTTGGTTTTAAGCTCATGTGCAGTTTATTAGTAACAGGTAAGGTTATTTAAAAAAAAAAAAGACACTGATTTTTAAACTGAGCGCCTCTTTAATTTAAAACCCAACAAAGCCTGAGAGTAGGAAAGAAATGGTGAACTCAATTCATGGGGGAAACTAAGTGACATACTGACTGATGCTGAAATTCTGATGACCATGCCAGGTTCTGCAGGGCAAGAGCCATCAGAGAGAAGAAATGAGAGGAATGTGAGTAGGTGAAACCCAAACAACCCATCTAAAGGAAGGAAATGCCAAAGACATCCACTGCTCCACCTGTAAGGTCATGTCTTCACTAAAGAATCCACTCAAGTTACTCCTCTCACATTAGCCTAGCTTGAGTGAACGCGACCACACTCAACATGACCTCTCTGAGCAGCTTAACTGCTGATGAGTTGTGCTAAATTGATCTGTAGCCTATAGCTAGGCTTAGCAGAATTCGGAGGTGGAGGGGCGGTTACTCATTTCAACAGATAATACTTGTGTTTATTTTAAGCTTTTTTTATTTTTATCTATTTCAATTTTCATAGTTGTGAGAAATTGGAGGGGGGGGCAGACAAGGGAAAGGGGTCAGAAATTATGTAATGACAGACATTGAGACTCTAAATTAAAGCTTTATAACAGTTAAAACACACAGTCAGCATCATGTGTCAAAATACACACAGTAAATATCCTTAAATCAAACTCTGACAGGTTCTCAAGAAGCATTCTTTTTACTTTGCCTATCCATACGTTTTATTATCACCAATGGAAGTATTTTTTCGTCTGTGCGTGCATAAGGTAAAACTGACATTTATTGATAAAAATCTAAGGTGTTCAAGTCTATCTATACCCAAGGGGCCAGCCAACTTGAGTAAAAAGCACCACCAACACTTAAGGTAAGCGTGTGTGTGTGTGGACAGGACTAGAGTTAACTCTGCGGTGAAGACAAGCCCTAAGAGATATAAATTTAAAAAACTCCTCACAATCCCACCACTGTGATTAGCCACTTGGTAATTCTCTACACAGACTGCCCTACTGAATCATCAGTTAGCTGGTGTCATTGTATGCAAGTGGATATACAGAAGTTCTACCAGCACGACTAGCTTGAGAATGAAGTCTATTAGTCAGGTTGAGAGATTCTTTTGCTGCCACTACTCCCAATCAAATCCCTTAAACCTGCAATTTAGAGGAATAAGGAACTGTCTTGTTTACTGAGCCCTGTATTTAACAATAATCTACAATCAGTTTTCTATTCGATAATCACTCTTTAAATGCATGCACAGATTTTCCCTTGTTCCTGTAAAACCTCTGCTGGCTTTGCTCCAGTTTCCACTCTCTTTTCTGTAGGCGAACATGGCATCTCTTCTTTTGCACTGACCCCAGTCAATGTTTCTGTAACACCTTGGCCCAGACCCCCTCTGCACAGTCCCCAGTCCGCTGTGAGCAGACCCAACTGCTGGGTCCCACATGCTTCCACGACAAGTGGGTCTGAGCTGAGCTGGGTTGAGCTGTCTCTGTTTCTAGCTCTGGGTCTACAGGGTCAAGGTGGGACTCCACATTCCAGCTCCCCTAGACCTTGAAACAACTGCCTCAGACCTCCCAATCCCTCATCCCCTCCCCAACGAGTTTTCTGCCCAAACTGCGGGCACTCTGGGCTTCTGGGTTAACTCCTACTGGACAATATGGCAAGAAGCAAGAAACAGGCTTGGGAAAAGACCTCATTTGCCACAGTCACTTCAGTCTTGAAAGCACTCAAGAACAACAGATCTTTGCGGAGATTAAAGTCTCATGACACACCTTAGTCTACTCTCACCCAATCTGTGAGCCTGGGGTTTGTCAGCGTTTCAGGTTGGGCGGAGTCCCTCCTGCATAGCCTGCTTCCAAGCAGCAATGGTCAGCTTCCCGACCCTCTCCCCCGCATCAACTCAGAGCAGCATCCCACTCAAAAAGTCTGCTCCTTTTTGCCATGCTTTCCACTGGAAAGCCCCAGCCCCACCCACAGTCAGGCTCACCACATTTATGGAAGAACACAAGAAACAGCCATATAGGGTCAGACCAGTGATCCACCTAGCCCAGCATCCTGTCTTCTGACAGGGACCAGCACCAGATGTTTCACAGGGAATGAACAGAACAGGGCAATTATCGAGTAATCCATCCCCTGTCATCCAGCTCCAACTTCTGGTGGTCAGAGATTTAGGGAGCCCCAGAGCATGGGGGTTGCATCCCTGACCATCTTAGCTAATAGCCACTGATGGACCGATCCTCTGTGAATTTGTCTGATTATTTTTTGAATCCAGTTACACTTTTGGCCTTCACAACATCCCCTGGCAACGAGCATGTTGTGTGAAGAAGTACTTATACCTGTTGCCTATTAATTTCATTGGATGACCCCTGGTTCTTGCATGACGTGAAGAGGTAAATAACACTTCCCTATTCAGATTCTCCATGTCATTTATTGTTTTACAGAAAATCTGTTGTTCGATAGGCGTGAGTAAGTGGTTGAGAGACAATCAGAATCAATGGATGGCTTCTCAGTGATCATCATTCAACAGATATATCAAAAACCTTTCTTGGGCAGGCACTGTCTTCAGTGCAATGCAATAAGCTGCCTAGGGAAAGTTTAGACATGCTCAGCACATACACCTATACACCGATATAACGCGACCCGATATAACATGAATTCGGATATAACGCGGTAAAGTAGTGCCCTGGGGTGTAAGGGTGGGGAGGGCTGTGCACTCCGGCGGATCAAAGCAAGTTCAATATAATGCGGTTTCACCTATAACGCAGTAAGATTTTTTGCCTCCCGAGGACAGCGTTATATCGGGATAGAGGTGCATTACAAAAATAAAGAAGGTCCTAATACAAAATGAGTTCACAATTTGATACACACATGCCACAGTCATGGTTTCTTTCCCTCTAACCCCACATTGTGTTCTAGCCTTCCCTTCTCCATATTTTCCTCTTGATTTCTCCCAAATACTTCACTTCCCTAAGGGCTTGTCTACACATGGAATTGTTCCCGATTAACATCATATGTGGACACTTGCCCTGGAATACGAGTCCACACATGGAGTTATCCAGGAGCAGCCACTGTGCTTTAAATTCATACCCTATCTTAATCTACATTAATTTTCAAGTGTAAACAAGTC
This sequence comes from Mauremys mutica, assembly GCF_020497125.1. Taxonomy (NCBI): domain Eukaryota; kingdom Metazoa; phylum Chordata; order Testudines; family Geoemydidae; genus Mauremys; species Mauremys mutica. The sequence continues at coordinate 11,786,999 of NC_059073.1, read as the reverse complement.
CTAATCTATCCTATCAAGTCTTCTTCACACAGGCACACCCTTGTACACATCCACACATCCTATTCACACAAATCAGTGAGGGTTAATTAGCACAGTAAGCAACGCAATTGCTTCCAGAGTGCGAACACAGACAGACCCCTCTGAATTCTGCCCGACCAGCATAATCTGCCCAGGCCAAGGCTACGCATCAGACTTGGTATTTGATTCCAAGTGTCTATTTTTCAGCAGTGTTCTACCTGTGTCAGGTTGATTACAGCACAATGCCACTACTTGAATATTTTAACCAGATATTTAACAGCTAGAAAAAAAACTTACACTCTCCAGGGTTAATGCCCAACACAGAATCCCTCCACTCCCCCTCCTTCAGCTGAGGCAGGTGCTGAGATTCCTATATGGACACAGTAGTTCTTGTCTTTCCTAGCAACCTCTGGCCAGCTGGTATCTGAAAAGTTTGAGGCCTTTCTTGCATTGCACTCTAGATCTTAGAAAGGATTAAAAACCACTCTGTTTGCGCCACCCATACCAGAGCCACTAGGATGATGTAGAGATGGAGAGCTTCCATTGTTCTCGGCATCCCGAAGTCTCTTTTGGATTGTGATCCTGTGTGAAAAGCTCCACTCCCTGCTCTGGAATTTCCCAGACACTAGCAACACAAAATTGACCCTATTGTCAGTTCCACAGATGCTGGCAGGAGTCTCAGAAGAGGCACTGACCTCTGAAAAGACTGCCAGGTTGCAGCAGAGAAGAAACTGGCCAGAGATATGAGCAGCAGCAGCGACACTGAAGCCGTCTCCTGACAGATTCAGAAAGCACTGCATTAGTTTACACACCAGTCACGTTTTGAAGCCTATCATCACATCCATTAGAGATGAAAATTATTCACATGTTTTTAGTGAGTTCTTAGATTCCCAGGAGAGAGCCGTCAAGTTCAGCTAAAAGTTTCTCACCACAGGGAAGTGGATTTTTTCTCAAGACTCAATGATTCATTGCCAAAAAGTTTGCTCACCTGTTTGACACAGTTAGCTGCCAGTTAAATGTTCTCATCTTGTCTAGTAGAGGCTGGATCCAAACAGATGTGTTTAAGATCTTACATTTTTCATCGTGGGGCCATTTTATAAACACGCATGAGCTGCAGAAAGCTCTAATAGCACCCTATGGAAGATCTTAGAAGAATTGCTATTCTTGGCTGCAAGATCACTTATTCCCAGGACGTGGAAATGGCTAGAACCACCACCCCGGACTGAATGGTTGAAAAACAATCTGCAAAAGCACTCAAAACTCCATCCACTTGAGGAGTAACTCCTAGATGCCCACAACAGCCATGCTAGGAGCAGCATTCAGCAAGTTACATAAGCATATAAGATGGCTATACTGGGTCAGACCAATGGCCCATCTATCCCAGTATCACCTCTTGAGATAGTGGCTAGTGCCAGATGCTTCAGAGGGAATGAACAGAACAGAGCAATTATCAAGGGATCCATACCCTGTTGTCCAATCCCAGTTTCTGGCAGTCAGCGGTTTAGGGACATTCAGATCATGGAGTTGCATCCCTGAGCATCTTGGCTAATAGTCATTGATAGACATATCCTCCATGAAAGTATCTAGTTCTTTTTTGAAAGCCATTATACTTTTTGGACTTCACAATGTCTCCTGGCAATGAGTTCCACAGGTTGACTGTGCCTGGTGTGAAATACTTCATTTTGTTTGTTTTAAACCTGCTGCCTATTAATATAATTGGATGACACCTCGTTTTTGTGTTATGAGAAGGAGTAAATGACATTTCCTTAGTCGCTTTCTCCACCCCATTCATGATTTTATAGACCCCTACCGTAACCTTCGTCATCTCTTTTCTAAGCTGAAGAGTCCAAGGGCAGTTCTACACTTAAAATGCTGCATTGGCGCAGCTGGGCCATTGTAGCACTTTAATGAGGCCGCTCTAAGTTGATGGCAGAGAGCGTCTCCCATCAGTTCAGTTAAAAAGCCGTCCCGCTGACATAGCGCTGTCTACACCAGCACAGGAGTCAGTATAACTATGGTCACTCAGAGGTGCGGATTATTCACATCCCTGAGCAACGTTGTTATACCGAAGTAATTCTGTACCTTAGCCCTGGTCTACACTACGAGTTTAGGTCAAATTTAGCAGCATTAGATTGATTTAACCCTGCACCCGTCCACACAACGAGGCCATTACTTTCGACTTAAAGGGCTGTTAAAATTGATTTTGGTACTCCTCCCCCGACGAGGGGATGAGCGCTTAAATCGACCTTGCCGGGTCGAATTTGGGGTAATGTGGTCACAATCTGACGGTATTGCTCTCTGGGAGCTATCCCAGAGTGCTCCATTGTGATCGCTCTGGAGAGCGCTCTCAACTCCGATGCACTGGCCAGGTAGACAGGAAACGGCCTGCAAACTTTTGAATCTCATTTCCTGTTTAGCCAGCGTGGCGATCTGCAGGTGAATGCAGCTCTCATCAGCAGAGGTGACTGTGATGGAGTCCCAGAATCGCAAAAGAGCTCCAGCATGGACAGAACGGGAGGTACGGGATCTGATCACTGTATGGGGAGACGAGTCCGTGCTATCAGAACTCAGTTCCAAAAGACAAAATGCCCAAACATTTGAAAAAAATCTCAAAGGGCAGGAAGGACAGAGGCTATAACAGGGACCCACAGCAGTACCACGTGAAACTTAAGGAGTGAGGCAAGCCTACCAAAAAACCAGAGAGGCAAATGGCCGCTCCGGGTCAGAGCCCCAGACATGCTGCTTCTATGATGAGCTGCATGCCATTCTAGGGGATGCCCCTACAACTACCACACCCCTGTGCTTTGACTCCGTCAACAGAGTAGCACACAACAGGGATGTGGGTTTGGGGGATGAGGAAGATGAGGAGGAGGAGGTTGAAGATAGCTCACAGCAAGGAAGCGGAGAAACCGTTTTCCCTGACAGCCAGGAACTGTTTCTCACCCCAGACCTGGAATCCACCTGCACATTTCCCAGAGTCACTACCCTTGATATCAGCAGCTCTTTGATTGTGTTGGCTAATTGGATCACAGCAGCCCCCACAGTAGATTTGCCCACTCCAAATTGATACCCGACTTACCGGTAGCTGTCTGGCACTGCAAGCTTCCACGGGGCTATCGCCACTCGTTTCTCAACTGTGAGGGCTGCTCTCATCTTGGTATTCTTGTGCTTCAGGGCAGGGGAAAGCAAGTCAGAAAGTTCCATGAAAGTGCCCTTACACAAGCGAAAGTTTCGCAGACACTGGGAATTGTCCCAGACATGCAACACTACGAGGTCTCACCAGTCTGTGCTTGTTTCCTGGGCCCAAAATCAGCGTTCCACGGCATGAACCTGCCTCATTAACATCATGATGTCCACACTGCCGGGGCTTTGAGAGAAGTCTGTGTCCATGTCCTCATCACTGCACTGCCATCGCCTAATCGCCTGCTTTTGCAGGTTCTGGTTCTGCATATACTGCAGGATAATGCGCATGGTGTTTACAGTGCTCATAATTGCGGTGGTGTCTGAGCGGGCTCCATGCTTGCCGTGCTATGGCGTCTGCCCTGAAAAAAGGCGCAAACGATTGTCTGCTGTTGCTCTGACGGAGGGAGGGGCAAGCGACGACATGGCTTACAGGGTTGTCACACAGAATGGCCCCCTCAAGGATTGAACTCACAACCCTGGGTTTAGCAGACCAATGCTCAAACCACTGAGCTATCCCTCCCCCACTATTCACAGAGGGAGGGAGGGAGGGGGGAGCAAATGAATACAAAACAAATCTGGTCTCTTTATTACTTTGATCCACTCCATCTCTCTGATACATCTTAGGCTGGCAGCAGACGGTGCAGTACGACTTCTAGCCACAGTTGTCTCCTGGCTGCTTGCCAGAAGACAGTGCAGTATGACTGCTGGCCATCGTCGTCTCCCATTTATGTCCAGGCGCTTCCGGCCAACCTCACCGAGGCCAGCCAGGAGCACACACATCTGCCCAGGCACCCCTGACCAACTTCACTGAGGTCGGCTAAAAGAGCACCCAGGAGATGACGACGATGGCTACCAATCATAATGCACCGCCTGCTGCCAAAAGGCAATGAGCTGCTGCTGTGTAGCAATGCAGTCCCATGTCTGCCAGCACCCAGGAGACATACAGTGATGGTGAGCTGAGCGGGCTCCATGCTTGCTGTGGTATGTTGTCTGCACGGGTAACCCAGGAAAAAAGGCGAGAAAGGATTTATTGCCGTTGCAGGCGGGGAGGGCTGACATTTACCTAGAACAGCCAGCGACAATGTTTTTGCCCCTTCAGGCATTGGGAGCTCAACCCAGAATTCCAATGGGCAGCAGAGACTACGGGATAGCTACCCACAATGCAACACTCCAGAAGTCGACACTAGCCTCGGTACTGTGGATGCACTTCGCCGAGTTAATGATCTTAAGTGGGGACACACACAATCGACTGTATAAAATCGATTTCTAATAAATCGACTTCTATAAATTCGACCTAATTTCGTAGTGTAGACATATCCATAGACAAAGGTCCAGTCTTTTTAACCACTCCTCATATGGAAGCGGTTCCTACCCCTAATCATTTGTGTTGCTCTTCTCTGTACCTATTCCAATTCCAAGGTATCTTTTTTGACATGGGGTGACCAGATCTACACGCAGTATTCAAGGTGTGTGCTTGCCATGAATTTATAGAGAGACATTGTGCTATTTTCTGTCTTATCTATCCCTTTCCTAGTGGCTCTTAACATTCTATTCAGGGGTTTTTTTGACTGCCGCTGCACATGGAGAGGATGTTTTCAGAGAACTATCCATAGTGCTCCAAGATCTCTTTCTTGAATGGTAACAGCTAATTTAACCCAACTTAGTGAGATCCCTTTGTAATTCTTTGCAATTTTTAGGATTTAACTATTCAGAGTAATTTTGTGACATCTGCAAACTTTGCCTCTTAACTGTTTACCCCTTTTTCCAGATCACCTATGGATATGCTGAACCCCACAGGTCCCAATACAGATCCTTAGGGGACCCAACTATTTATCACTTTCCATTGTGAAAACTGCTCATTTATTCCTACCCTTTATTTCCTATCTTTTAAGCAGTAACTGATCCATGAAAGGACCTCAGACTGATAGACTTTAAGGCCAGAAGGGACCATTGTGACCTCCTGCACACCGCAGGCCACAGAAACTCACCCACCTCCTTGTGTAATAAACCCCAATCTCTGGCTGAGTTACTGATGTCCTCAAATCATGATTTAAAGACTTCAAATTACAGAGACGCCACCATTTATTCTGGTTTAAATCTGCAAGTGGCCCATGCCCCATGCTGCAGAGAAAAGTGAAAACCCGCCAAGGTCTCTGCCAATCTGACCCGGGGGAGATTCCTTCACAACCCCAAATATGGCAATCAGCTGAACCCTGAACATGCCAGCAAGACCTGCCAGCCAGACACCTGTGAAAGAATTCTCTGTAGTAACTCAGAGCCCTCCCCATCTAGTGCATCATGTCTGGCCATTCCGAATTTTTGCTACTAGCAGTTGCAGACCGGTTACATGCCACTGTAGGCAATCTCGTCATACCACGCCCTCCATAAACTTACCAAGCTCAGTTTTGAAGCCAGTTAGGTTTTTGGCCCCACTACTCCACTCTGAAAGATGTTCTGGAACTTCACTCCTCTGATGGTAAAAAACCTTTGTCTAATTTCAAGCCTAAACTTATTGATGGCCAGTTTACAGCCATTTGTTCTTATGTCCACATTGGCACTTTACTTAAATACCTCCTCCCCCTCCCTGGTACTTATCCCTGTGATGTACTTATAGAGAGCAATCATATCTCCCCTCGACCTTCTTTTGGTTAGGCTAAACAAGCCAAGCTCATTTAGTCTCCTCTCGTAAGGTATGTTTTCCATTCCTCTGATCATCCTAGTAGCCCTTCTTTGCACCTGTTCCAGTTTGAATTCATTTTTCTTAAACATGGGAGACCAGAACTGCATACATTGTTCCAGATAAGGTCTCACCAGTGCCTTGTATAATGGCAATAACACTTCCCTATCTCTACAGGAAATACCTCGCCTGATGCATCCTGGGAGTGTATAAGCCTTTTTCATGGCCTCATTACATTGGCAGCTCATAATCATCTTGTAATTCATCAACAAACCCAAGTTTTTCTCCTCCTCTGTCGCTTCCAACTGATACATCCCCAGCTTATGGCAAAAAAATGTGTTGATAGTCTCTAAGTGCATGACCTTGCAATTTGCACTACTAAATTTCATCTCATTTCTATTACTCCAGTTTTCAAGGTCCTCCATATCTCCTTGCATGATATTCCAGTCCTCCTTCATATTGGTAATACCTCCCAACTTTGTGTCATCTGCAAATTTTATTAGCAGTCTCCTACTTTTTATGCCCTCTTTGTTGTGAGATCTTCTCAAAGGCTTTCTGGAAGTCCAAGTACATTATATCCATTGTTGACACCTTCAGTGAATTCTAATAGATTGGTGAGGCACGATTTCTCTTGGCAAAAGCTGTGTTGACTCTTCCCCAATATACTGCGTTCATCTATGTGTCTGGTAATTCTGTTCTTTACTATAGTTTCAGCCAATTTGCCTGATGCTAAAGTTAGGTTTACCAGCCTGTAATTGCCATGATCACCTCTGGAGCCTTTTTTTTTTTAAATCTACATTACATTAGCTATCCTCCTGTCATCTGGTACAGAGACTGATTTAAGTGACAGGTTACATACTACAGTTAGTAGTTCTGTAAATTCATATCTGAGTTCCTTCAGAACTCTTGGGAGACTACTATACGGTCCTGGTGACTTATTACAGTTTAATAATTTATCAATTTCTTTCAAAACCTCCTCTTACTGACACCTCACTCGGGGACAATTCTTCAGATTTGTCACATAAGAATGGCTCCGGTGTGGGAATCTCCCTCACACTCTCTGTAATGAAGACTGAGGCAAAGAATTCATTTAGATTCTCCACAATGGCCTTGTCTTTCTTGAACGTTCCTTTAGCACCTCAATCGTCCAGTGGCCCTACTCACTGTTTGTCAGGCTTCCTGCTTCTGATGTACTTAATTTTTTTGCCATTGTTTTTTGTGTCTTTTGCTAGCTGCTTTTCAGATTCTTTTTTTCACATGCCTTATTACACTTGACTTGCCAGAGTTTATGTTCCTTTCTATTCTTCTCAGGAAGATCTGACTTCCAATTTTTAAAACATGCCTTTTTGCCTCTAATTGCCTCTTTTACTCCGCTGTTTAGCCATGGTGGCATTTTCTTTTTTAAATCCTCATTTAGTCTAGCCTCTATTATAGTGTTTTTAAATAATCTCCATGCAGTCTGCAGGCATTTCACTGTTGATTGTTCCTTTTAATTTCTGTTTAGCCTCCTCATTTTTCTGACCAAGGGCCTATTGTTCCAGCCCTACTCAGCACTTCATCTTCCTTGTCCCAGCAGTTCCAGGGGAATAACAGCTTTAGACTCTGCCAGACTCTAGAATTGAGTGTAGCAGGGTTCCGTGTTCCAGTGTGGGGCAGAAGATGAGCATGTTCAGAGGGCAAGGAAGGACAATGTGCTCTGACACTACTCAGATCATTGAGCTAGTTAAGGTCACCACTGTGTTTCCGAGGACAGTAAGAGCTCACTGGCCCTCTCCCCCTGAGGTCTGCAAACTGCTGCTCTTGCAGCTGTTTTTAGGGAAAGAGTTAAGAAGGAGAATTCAACAAGGGGAGCAGAACAGAGCATAGAGGAAGCAGCAGCAAGAGGAAGGAGAAGGAAAAAAACAGATGCCACCTACTTTGTCCCCCACAGAGCTGGCTGGGAAAGAAAGTGACAAAAGAAAGCATAGGGCTTGTCTACAGGAACCACAGACTGGGGTGTGAATTTACCCTACACTAGCTTGCTGTGGTGTAACTGCACATACCCTGCTAGTGCATGTTAACAGTTCATTAATGCACTGTGAGCTAGTCCCCTTTCAAAAAGAGGATCAGAGCAAAGCATTCTAACAAGCTGTTAATGCATGTCAGCAAGGTGCACAGTGACAATTATACAGCAGCAGGCTAGCCCAGGGTTGCTGTGGTCTAATTGTTGGTGTAGGCAAGCCCTTAAAAAGAGAGGGTGCATTCTAGTGAAGAGAAAGTTTGCAGTTTTCACACAAGTTAGCAAGTCCAAGGTAAACCCTAGGGTCTTCATAGTCTAACTCGAGCTGGTAATGACAAAATTGCCTTGTTTTCACTCAGATTTGACTTAAGAACACACAACCTTAAAGTGTTAGAACATGGTGAAACACGAGGAATCTGACTTAAAGCCCAATTTTTAACCACGGTTCCCCTGCCCTCAATTTTTTTTTTAAACATTTAACTTATAATGAGCTCTGTAGTCAAACCTCATTGCTGCTATTATTGATTACTTTTTTGCTGGAAGCAACCTAGCAATTTTTAACTACTAGGACATACAACAATAAAAAAGAACTTTTTGCTTATGCTGCATAAGAATTATTTAAAAATCAATGAGTGTTTCTTGGGAGCTGTTACATTACCTAATTAACAGCCATGTGCCAGTGACATTTTTAAACGTTGTGGAAGTAACAAAATATGACTACGTAATTAAATTGAATTTATTGTGTTTGCTGGGGTGCAGCGGAGAGAACCTCCTTTAGCAGCCCTTGCTCAGTATGGGCTCAATTATCTTCTAAGTGGATGGCTGATTAATCAGAGGGCTGTTACCTTTTCTCAAAGCATCAGCTGGTTCCTAGATCTGCATTTACTCATGCTTCCTCTCAGATGTAATTAATTCTGTAGCAAAAGGTAACATGGGGCATCACCAATAGGTGGCATTGCCTAGAATAAAAAGAAGAAATATGCACATGTAACTGAGAACAGTTGCCAGGATCTGTGTATACACTGCCCTAAAACGTGACTGGTTAGATGGTAATTTATTTATTTATTTTTGCATTGTCTTCAGGAGAGTAACATAGCTCACAGAAACGAGAGTAAGACGTCTCCTGTTGCATGACTTGTATTTAAATATATAACCGTAACTCTGTGTGCAGATAGGTATTCTACTCTTGGGACCCAAACCACCTCCCACTGAAGTAAATGGAGGCCTTTCCTTTGACTTCACTTAGCACTGAATCTGACCCCAATGTCCCTCTTTTGTTTGAGGGTACATCTTAACAGAGTTCACTTGAGTTATCTACATTTAAATGTAATCCTCTCACATTAGGCTAACCTGAGTGAGAGCAGCCACATTGTGAAAAAGCTTTCAAGTTGCTATGTCCACACTTCTCTGCGCTCACTCATGCGTGGCACTAAGATTTCTGGGGGCATACACCAGGGTTCTTGTAATGCAGTAAGCTGAACTGCTCTAGGAATTCTCTCTCCCCCAGTGAATTGTGGGAGAACTTTGTCCTTTCTGGGCACACAGGAGGAATTATGGGAAGGCACTGGAGGACCAGCAGCACATGAGTTGAGCTGGCCTGCATCCACCACAGTAGTAACATCAGCAGCTGGTTGTGCTTCCTCTAGCACAGGGGTTGGCAACCTACTGCACATGTGCCAAAGGTGACACGCGAGCTGATTTTGCCTGGCACGTGGTTGCCAGCCGATGTCCCGGCTGCCGGCCCCACTCAGCATCCAGGACCCCAGACCAGCGGCAGGCATGCCCCTCGGCTCCCCCTTCACCACGCTCGGGTTCTGAGGCTCCCAGGAGTGAGAGCCGCCATGGCGTGGGGCCTTGAGCCTGCTGCGGGAGGGGCGGCAGCTCACACTCCCGGGAGCTGCAGAGCCCGAGCGTGGCGAGGGGGGAGCCAGGGGTCACACAGGGACCGCCGGCCACATGCACCCGCTGCGGTAGCCCGCCGGGGGGCACCGGGCCGCAGCCCAGGCAGGGGTGCCCTCCAGCTGCCCCCTCACCGCACTCGGGTTCTGCGGCTCCTGGAAGTGTGAACTGCTGCTGCCGCTGCTGCCCCTCCCACAGCCCGCACTCACTGCCTCAGCACTCCACATGGAGCCAGCGTCTGACCGGCATGGGCATGGTAAGGGAAGTCCCGGAGGGCAGTCAGGGAGCAGGGGGAGGGTTGGATGGGTAGGGAGTTCTGGGGGTCCTGTCAGGGGGCAGGGAGTGGTTGGATGGGGCGTGGGAGTCCCGGGGATCTGTCTGGGGGCGGGGGTGTGGATAAGGGTTGGGGCAGTCAGGGAAAAGGTAGGGGTTAGGGTCCTGGGGGGCAATTAGGGTGGGGGGGTCTCAGGAGGGGACAGTCAAGGGACAAGGAGCAGGGAGGCTTAGGTAGGGGGCGGGAGAGTTAAGGGCAGGGGTCCCAGGAGGAGGCAGTCAGGGGACAAGGAGCGGGTTGCGGGGGGTTGGGGTTCTGATCGGGGCAATCGGGGTGGGAAGTGGGAGGGAGTGGACGGGGGCGGAGCTAGGGCAGGGCTCTCCCCTCTTTCTGATTGTTGAAATATGGTAACCCTAGGCGAGGGGGGAGCCAGGGGGCGCATGGGGGCTACATGCACTACAGCCTGCAGGAGCCCCCTAGGGGGCACCGGGCCGCATCCTGGGCAGGAGGGGCAGGGGGATTACGGCTGCTCCCCGCTAGCGGTACCGCCGCCTTTGCAGGTCTGCTGCCCCCCCTGCACCGCACCAGCTCCTCCATGGCTGGGGCTCGCTGCTACCGCAAGCGGGACGCTCTGGCTCTCTGGTGCCTCCGGAAGGCGGCTCCTCCCTGCCGAGCTGCTGCAGCGGCCCAAGCCCGGCAAAGCCAGTGAGTGGACTTGGGGCAGGGGCCACTGGGGTAGGGTGGGGAGGGCTCGCGGGGGGAAGTGGGGGTCTCTGCGGAATTTTCACCTAGGGTGCAAAATATCCTTGCACCGGCCCTGCCCCAGGTTAAGAACCACTGCACTAAACTGATAGGATCTGCATTTTAATTTAATTTTAAATGAAGCTTCTTAAACATTTTAAAAAACTTATTTATTTTACATACAACAATAGTTTATAGACTTGTAGAGAGAGACCCTCTAAAAACGTTAAAATGTATTACCGGCACGCGAAACCTTAAATTACAGTGAATAAATGAAGACTCGACACACCACTTCTGAAAGGTTGCCAACCCCTGCTCTAGCATTACCCTTTACCCCGGACTTGCCAGCCAACTCAAGTTAAATGAACGGACTTGAGAGTCAGGGCAGTGGTCCCCAAACTGTGAGGTGCGCCCCCCTAGGGGGACACAGAGGAACGTTGGTGTGGGGGGGCGGCGTGGCAGGGCCTGTGGTATGTTGGACAGGGAGGGAGTGCCACCCAGCCCCACTCTGCACCCTGCTCTGGCTCCAAGCCCTGCTCTGCCCCCCAGACACAGCTCCACACCACCCTCTGCCCAGCTCTGCCCTCATTCCCTCTTCAGCCCCACCCCCTCATCCCCCCATCCCCAGTTCCACCTTCAGCCCCAGCTCTGCTGTGGAGGATGCCTAGGCTGTGCGGTAATGGAGGAGGGGCATGGACCGATTCCGTTACTGGTGGGGAGGACACGAAAAATTTGGGCACCAGTGAGTTAGGGGCTGTGCTCAAATTATAACTTAAGTTCCTCAACTTTTGGAACCCGGGGCACAACAGGTGCCCCCAGCTGGGGCACCCCTAGCCCTGCCCCTCCCACACATACCCTAGATTTCACAGGGGAGATCTGATTTCACAGTCCATGATACATTTTTCATGGCTGTGAATTTGGTAGGGCCCTACTTATACTTAGGGCTTGTCTACACTGGCAATTTACAGCACTGCAACTGTATCGCTCAGGGGTGTGAAAAGACACCGCCTCTCCCCCCCCCGGAGACAGCAAGTTTCAGCGCTATAAAGCGCCAGTGTAGACAGTGCACCAGCACTGGGAGCTATGCCCCTCGTGGAGGTGGGTTTTTTTTAAGAGAGCTGGGAGAGCTCTCTCCCGGTGCTGCTCCGCGACCACAAGAGGCGGCGCTTTAGCATTACCAGTGTCGACTAGCCGTTAGGTTATAGCAGCAAAGAATCCTGTGGCACCTTATAGACTAACAGAAGTTTTGCAGCATGAGCTTTCGTGGGTGAATACCCACTTCTTCGGATGCAAGCAGTGGAAATTTCCAGGTGTCCCTGGAAATTTCCACTGCTTGCATCCGAAGAAGTGGGTATTCACCCACGAAAGCTCATGCTGCAAAACTTCTGTTAGTCTATAAGGTGCCACAGGATTCTTTGCTGCTTCTACAGAACCAGACTAACACGGCTACCCCTCTGATACTTGACGTTAGTTTATAATCTCTTTGGGGAAGGGACAGTCTTTTTGTTCTACATTTGTTCAGTGCCTAGCTCAGTGGGGTCCCAGACTCTAGGGTAATACAAATAATAATAGTGAAGACAACCCCTGTGAGAAAGAGAATCCACTCACGTATGCTAGCATTTAAATAGTAACAACAAGGTTTTGAAGATCACACCTCACAAACATGAACAGGGTGGCAGTGGGACAAGTTCACAGCTTTGCTGCTGATCTGATTTAGCTGGAGACTTTTTATTTTTTTGCTTTGCAAGACTGGGTTAACAGAACAGCAGCAGCACACCTGGGAAAGCAGTGGAGGAGGGCAGCAGCAACAGAACAAAGCAAACTTCAGTTCCTGTCTACACAAAGTTGGACTGGTTTAACTAAAAGTATTTTTTTAAGTCACACACATACATCCAGCTCCATTCTGTGTGGATTTTGGTAAGGGACCCCTTTAAACTAAGTCAAATATAAACAAGGTTTAAATTCAAGAACGTCCACACAGAGGTTGCACCAGTTTAACTAACTCACTTTAAAATGGTGCGGCTTTGTACAAGGATCAACACTTGCATCGTTGGGATGACTGTACTGTGTGCATTCTAGTGAAGCATTTACACTCTCCCTCCTGCAAGCTACCCTAGGAGCAGCAGCAGTCACCCTCAGGGATCCTGCATCCTGGGAAGCAAAGGAGGGAGACCTTCATTGGGAATTGTTCAAAGATGCCAGGTGCCCATGCCCACAAGTGATTTTTCAATCATACTCTTTATGAGTGTTTAAATTTCCCCCTCCAATGCTACCAAGGGAGGTGCTACTCTGGAGGTTTTTTTGATCATCTGTTTCAGTTACTGATGAGTAAAGGGTCTTGAAACGCTGTGTTTCACCCACACACTGTTGCCAGTAGAATACCTAAAGGGACTTTCCCTTTAACTTTCAAAATAAAACAAACAAAAAAATAGACCTCTCTCCTCTGTGCTGAGACCAAGAATGTGAAATTTCAGTTGGTCCCAACTGAGAATTTCACAAAATAATAAGCATGTGAAAACAAATAAAGTTTTAACTTTGCAGGCACAGAGTAAAGATAGGGAAAGACACCTATGTTTGAAGCCAAGTGATTAAGCACCTATTAGCCTGCAGTTGTGCTCCAGAATTTAAAATTTAATTTCTAATGACATTTCTAATCCTTATGGTTGAGAAGCAAACCTTCCAAACTTGAACTGAATTTAGCTTGATGCAGCCCTGCCTTCCTGAATTCCCAGCAGACTGCCTCAAACAGTAGCTCAGAAGAGAGTGAATTAACACATTTTCCTCTCCATTTGGTTAACTCTGGAACATAATGACAATTTTGATGTACTGCTGGGTGCTGCCAAGAATGCTAAAGTGGAGAACAGGCAAATACACCTGTATTAAGCATTTGTGAAACACAGGATAGAGTCCCAAATCAGTAAAATCTCCCAGTTCTGAATTTAATTCCAACCGTTGTAGAATATAGCACAAACACGACACAAATCAGGGTGCCTTTAAATCCAGTCTGGTGAAAAGTAAGGGATCTTATGAAATGAGTTGGTTATATACACAAGGTATCAACTTCCATTGACTTGTGGTTTGTTTCTTTCCATGGCCACCAGTAACTGCACATGCATCCGTATAGGGCTATGCTAGCCACTACACTAGGGCTTCTGCTGGCACAGCTATGTCAGTCAGGCTATGGCTACACTTGCACTTCAAAGCGCTGCCGCGGCAGCGCTTTGAAGCGCTAAGTGTAGTCAAAGCGCCAGCGCTGGGAGAGAGCTCTCCCGCTGTCCGTACTCCACCTCCCTGTGGGGAATAACGTACAGCGCTGGGAGCCGCGCTCCCAGCGCTGGGGCTTTGACCACACTGGCGCTTTGCAGCGCCGCCATTTGCAGCGCTGGAGAGGGTGTGTTTTCACACCCTGCTGCAGCGCTGCAAATTTGCAAGTGTAGCCATGCCCTCAGGGATCACTGCTCTTCAAGCTCACACCCCTGACCGTCACCAGCTGTGCTGGCAGACATCTGTAGCATGGACAGAGCCTAAGGCTTGTATTCTTGCTGAACAAGTTTACCAAGAAGGATGCACATAAAAAAATCCATTCATTCGGCTTAAATCTCAGTTCCTCTGAGTGGGCAGATAAAGTTATAATTGAATTAGTTAGAAGCTGGCAGTAACATAAAACCCAAGATTTAGACTAATTGCTGGGATTAGTAATTCTGATTGTACAAGATGTACATCACACACATTTTGGAATAAGACACCAGCATCCAGAGCTAGCGTCTCAAAAGGGTCTGTCCGGCTGAACATTGATATTTTTTAATCTAAGTCCCAAAATGACGGTTACATGAAGAAGGGGTTGTTTTTTATTAACGATATCACACTAATGCCTAGTCCAGGGGTGGCCAACCTGTGGCTCCGGAGCCACGTGCGGCTCTTCAGAAGTTAATATGCGGCTCTTTGTATAGGCACCGACTCCGGGGCTGGAGCTACAGACGCCAACTTTCCAATGTGCCGGGGGTGCTCACTGCTCAACCCCTGGCTCTGCTACAGGCCCTGCCCCCACTCCATCCCTTCCTGCCCCCTCCCTCTGAGCCTGCCATGTCCTCGCTCCCCCGCCCTCCAGCCTCCTGCACACCACAAAACAGCTGATCAGGAGGTGCGGGGAGGGAGGGGAAGGTGCTGATCGGGGCTGCTGGTGGGTGGGAGACACTGGGAAGAGGGGAGCTGCTGACATATTACTGTGGCTCTTTGGCAATGTACATCAGTAAATTCTGGCTTCTTCTCAGGCTCAGGTTGGCCACCCCTGGCCTAGAAGGCTTACATGAGATCACTGCCCCATGAGCCCTATTGTGCAAGACACTACACATGTGGTTGCACATTCCTCGAGACACAGTCACTGCCCCCAAAGAACTGAGAACAGAACTCAGGACTCCTGATTTCAGCCCAGAACCCACCCACTAGACCATAGACCTCTGCCATTTTCCAGGTTCAGATCCAGATCATCCAATACAAATAGTCTGCAATAATTTGAGTTAAATACACAGCCTGAGAGGGAAACTGAAAGCTTGTCTACACATACAGTGAAGCAGCCATGCCACTGTAGCGCTTTAGTGAAGACGCTACTACACCGACAGGAAAGCTTCTCCCACTGGTGTAGTTAATGCACCTCTGCGAGAGGCAGTAGCTATGTCGACGGCAGAAGCTCTCCTGGATTTTTCCCACCCCTCAGCGATGTAGTTATACCAATGTAAGTTTGAAGTGCATACCTGGCTAAAGAAATATTATGAGTCTAACCATTTAAACACACATTTTCATAACTGTAATTGGGTGGCAACTGCGAGATGCTGGGGACTTTCGCCAACCTAGTTTTTATTTACTTAAAGCTGAAACGAATGTCAAGGAAAAAACAATGCCAGTTCTGTGTGGCCACTATCACTTTTGCCATGCAGCACCTATTACTTCTGCTGCTTCAGATCTCAGAGTCCTCGTGCTCATTGCAACAATGTATACCACCACATATACACTCATAAGAACATGAGAACAGACATATTAGGTCAGACCATCTAGCCCAGTATCCTGTCTTCCAACAGTGGCCAACATCAGATGTTTCAAAGGGAATGAACAATCAGGGCAATTACTGAGTGATCCCTCCGCTGTCGTCCAGTCCCACCATCTGGCAATTAGAGGCTTAGGGACAATCAAGAGCATGGAATTGCATCCCTGACCATCTTGGCTAATAGCCATTCATGGGCCTTTCATCCCTGAATTTATCTTATTCTTTATTTTAAACTCAGTTATACTTTTAGCCTTCACAACATCCCCTAGCAACAACTTCTACAGGTTGACTGTGCGTTGTATGAAGAATTACTTCCTTTTGTTTTAAACCTGCTGCCTATTAATTTCGTCAGGGGATCGCTGGTTCTTGTGTTACATGAACAGGTAAATAACATTCCTTAGTCACTTTCTCCAGACCATTCATGATTTTACAGACCTCAATATCCCCCTAGTCGTCTCTTTTAAGAAACATGGTCCCAGCCTTTTTAGTCTCTCCTCATATAGAAGCTGTTCCATACCCCTAATAATTTTTGTTGCCCTTCTCTGTACGTTTTCCAATTCTTTTTTGAGATGGAGCGACCAGAATTGCAGAGTGTTCAAGGTGTGGGCATACTATGGATTTATATAGTGGCATGATGATATTTTCTGTCTTTTTATCTCTTTCCTAATGTTCTGTTAGCTTTTTTTTGCCTACCACTATGCATTGAGTAGATGTGTTTTGAGAACTATCTATGACGACTTCAAGATCTTTTTCTTGAGTGGTAACAGCTAATTTAGACCCCATAATTTTGTATGTATAGTTGAGATGATGTTTTCCAATGTGCATTAATTTGCACTTATCAGCACTGAATTTCATCTGCCATTTTGTTGCCCAGTTTTGCGAGATCCTTTTGTAAATCTTTGCAGTCAGCTTTGGACTTAGCTATCTTGAGTAATTTCATATTGTCTGCAAACGTTGCCACCTCTCTGTTTACTCCTTTTTCAAGATCATCTATGAATACGCTGAAGAGCAGTAGTCCCAGTACAGATCCCTGGGGTGCGCTGCTATTTACCTCTCCCCAGTCTGAACACTGACCATTTATTTCTATGCTTTGTTTGTTGAAAGTGTCACTAGGCATCATAGTTTGTATGGCTGTACCCTCACTGACTTTCTCCAAGTGCAAAAATGTTCAGCGCGACGATGCTCTTCTCCCAACCAAATATTGGGACATCCTACCCAGGGGACTTAACCCCCTCAGCACCCTCCTCCAGACTGCAAGGCACAATCTCTACCACCTAAGGATGCACTGAGAAGAGGGAGCATTCAGCCAGCTCCAGGACATCGTGTCCAGGGGGCACCCCCACCTGCAGGAGATGCACCCAGCTACAGAGTCCCCTAGGCACGGGAGTGCGGGCTCCCCAGCTCCAGCGCATCCTGTGCGTGGGGCACGTGCCACCCTCCAGGGCAGCCCGGAGGCGGGGAGTGCGTGGGAGGGGGCGGGCTCATCCCCAGCGCCCCCCACCCTGGGCCCCAGCCACCCGCACGCACCCCCCCTCCTCCTCCCAATTCCCAGCGTGCCCCACACAGGGGGGGGCCTCCCGAGCCGCGGGAGCTCACGGTCCCACACGCCCCGCACCGCCCCCGGGCTGCCCCCGCCGCGCCCCGCACACTCACCTGCCTCCCGCGCACCGACCCCGCCCCCCGCAAGGGCGCAGCAGCTCGCGCCGGCTCTGGGCTCCCCCGCGCACGAGACACCACCCCGCCCCTGCTCCGTCGCGCGCCCCTCGGCTGGCTCGCTCGCTCGCACGCAGGCACGCTCGTCGCCCCGCCCCCTTCCCTGGCGTTCGGAGGCGCTTGGTCAAGCGCTTCCCCCCCACACACACACCCCGCGTTACAAATGGTGTCACGTGGGTGCCGGCGGAGCCAATGGGAGATGCCCGAAGGGCTGTGACGCTCTAACGGGGCTGAGGGGGTGAAGGAGGTGGGAGGTGACTGGAGAAGTTAGAAGGGACAAGGGGAGGGGTCACGGGGGGGAGGGACTGGGGGAGGGGTAAAAGATAGGAGGGGAAGGGGAGGGGCCAGGGGAAAGGGGGAGGGGCAAGAGGGGGAGGGGAGGAGAAGAGCTGTTGGGGGTAAGAGGAGATGGGGGGAGGCAAGAGGGGAAGGAAGGGGGAGGGGGAGGGGGAGGGGAGGAGATGAGGAGCAGAGAGGGGGGGTAAGAGCAGAGGAGGGGGGCAAAGAAGGAGTGGGGGGTGGGCTAGTATAACTGCAAGGTGGCCTCAACTTCCAATGGCTAGTTCTGCTGTTGCTAGGGTGACCAGATGTCCTGACTGTATAGGGACAGTCCTAATATTTGGGGCTTTTTCTTATATTGGCATCTGTTAACCGCCACCCCCGTCCCAATTTTTCACATCTGCTATCTGGTCACTCTAGCTGTTGCCGACAGTCACGATTTTTACACAAGTGTTGCCTATGCCCCCCTCCCCCCGTCCCGAGTTCAAGGAGCATTTCCTTTAGCTGTTAGCACTATAGGGCTGGTGATACAGACAATGAGTAGTCTTGATTCTCTGCACTATAGGACAATGGTGAACCCACGTCCTAACCTGCTAATTCAATGACTCTGGAGGAAGAAGCTAGTGAAAGCGTGAGAAATCCCAGATGGGGTTAAATGGCACAACACGCTGGAAAATGAAATGTAACTTGTACAGCGTAACGTCACACAAGTATTTCCCAAAATAGGCAGATATCTCTACAAATACACCAAGAACTTGGAACTTGCAGGATCCATTGAGGAAGATGGCTCAGGAGTCTCAACCAAGTTACTTGCCCAATGTGAAACAGCGGTTAAAAAAGCAACCACCATACTAAGGATCATTGAGCAAAGGTGCAGAAAAATAATATTGAAAGGAACTAAGTAATGTGTATGTGCACCACTACCCTCTACTGGAGGGGATCTCGACTGTCCAACTGTGTGTCATGGGCTCTACACAAAAAGCACCTGAAGGTTACTCTCACTTAGCTCAAGTGGAAAAGGCCTCATCCAAAGCCCACTGACTTCAGAAAGATTTGAGTTCTAGCCCTGTTAGCAGGTTCCATGCTGGCAGCCCATTGACAACCGTGAAGTCCTTGATAGTTGAGGATTTGTACACTGTTATAATGACCTGACATCAAACAATGATCTATCTTTCCTCTGGAGTACAGTGGTCAAGTCACTTTAAACTGAGCTGAAAGGTTCAGAGAAGTACAACAAAGATGATTAGAGGTATTTTCATACTGTGAGAGATTCCAAAACCTAGGATCAATTAGCATGGGAAGGAAAAGAATTAAAATATGAAGAAGAGTCACTTGAGTGATGTGTTTAAGATTCGAAAGGATGACGTAAAAACAGAAAAATCCTTTCCTGCTTATACCATCCCCATAATTCTACAATAATGAGCTACTTGAAATTAACAGCGGATTAATTTGGGACAAGCATATGGAAATATTTCTTCACACAGTGCATAGCCAATTTGCGGAATTGAGTGCTGTAGTGGGTACAAAGCCAAATGCTGTTGCTGAACTCAGTAGAAGACTGGGGAATTTCCTAAGCAATATAAATAATAAATTGAATATGGTGCAACTCACGGTAGCAAAACCAGATAAACTCTAGATGGAATGACATTACATCAGTGGTCACTGCCCCGGAGACGTGCGTGATTTAAAAGCTGCAAATACTTAGCTGTTCAGGGCAGGGGTCTTGTCTTGGGCTGTCAATATGTTACTTTATTATTATAAATCACCATGTGTATCTAGGGTGCGATATATATATCATAAAGTTGAAGGAATGAGAACAGAGCACTTGTCTTTAGCACGAGCTGCCTCTCTCAATTTATTTTTGATTGATAGGTTTTTTTATGGCACTCATTACTATAGCATCTGAGTGCCTCACAGACATTAAAGAAGTATTATGGTCTCCTTTTTACAGAGACGATATGAGGAACAGAGATGGATTAAGCACCTTGCCTAAAGTCACACAGAAAATCTGTAGTGAATCTATTAATAGACTCATAGAAAAGTAGGATTGTAAGGGACCTCAAGAGGTCATCTAGTCTACCCCCCCCCTCGCCCCCACGCTAAGGCCGGCAGGACCAAGTATACCTAGAGACCATCCTTGACAGATGTTTGTTCTGAAAAACCTCCAATGACACGGATTCCACAACCTCCCTTGAATGTCTATTTTAGTACTTAACTAACCTTATAGTTAGAAAGTTTTTTTCTATTATTTAATGTAAACAGATTAAACTAGTTCTCAGGAGTCCCAGAGATATGCTTTAATCTCAAGACCATCTTTCTTCTTTGGTGAAAGACACTGAAACTTTGTCTTCTAAAACAGAAATCCCTGAGCATACTTTTAACTTCTGAAAGCATTAATGAACTAAGCCTCACAAGACCTTGCTGGTATTGAGTTTTACAGATGAGGAAACTGAGGGTTTGTCCACACAGCAAATGAAGGTGTGATTGTAGTTGTGACGTTGCACTACGAGTTTGAATATGATGTAACTGGAATATGCTTCATGCAAAATGTCTCTTGTAAGGTATCATTACAAAGCTTATGATCTACTGAGTGTGTTCATCTTATTTGTTTGCATGTATTATTTCTGTGTCTAGAATTAGGGTAATAAGATATACACTTGTATTACTGATGTAAACATTAAATGGAAGCCATTAAGGGTGCTTCAGAATCAATCACCTGTAAATGGCTCTGTTTACTTGCAACCCTTCCTGGGTACTTGTGGGCTAGCCCTGGAAGAATGGAGGCTGGGGTCTCACAGGACATGTGAACATGTCACCTGATACTGGAATCCATCTTAAACCTGGTGCTTTTCCATTTAGAAGGAGGGGTGGGGACCCAGAGAGACAAAGGATTCCCGGCTTGGGCCAAAGCTATAAAAGGGGGTGGAGCAGGACAAGGAGAAGTCCCAGCCACCTCAGATGTCTTCTGGAACTAACAAGGACTGTACCAGGGGAAAGGATTGGGCCCAGACTAGGAAGGAGTCTAGTCTGTGAAAGAAGCTTATTGGAACATCTCTGAGGATGAGATATTACCTGTCATCAGTTTCTTCATGTATTAGGCTTAGACTTGCATGTTTTGTTTTATTTTGATTTGTGACTTACTTTGTTCTGTCTGTTATTACTTGAAACCACTTAAATACTAAATAAAATCATTTTTGTTTATCAATAAACCCAGAATAAGTGATTAATACCTGGGAGACCAAACAGCTGTGCATCTCTCTCTCTCTCAGTGTTATAGAGGGCGGATGGACAATTTATGAGTTTACCCTGTATAAGCTTTATGCAGAGTAAAATGGATTTATTTGGAGTCTGGATCCCATTGGGAACTGGGTGTCTGGGTGCTGGAATCAGGTAACCTGCAGAGCCATTTTCACTTAAAGCCTGTGGCGGGGTGCAGGGGTGTGGCCCGGACCCTGGGTCTGTGTTGCAGCAGGCTAGATGATAGATGCTAAGTGCCCTCCCCATTGTTTAGAGTTCCTACCTTGCCGAAGGCTCTCTGAACCTCATGGCCTCGGGCCAGAGCATGTGTAATTCCATTTCCTTTATTTTATGTGAGTTACTTGACTGACATATCGTGGCTACACAAGCATTACAGTTTTGCTGTTTGTGCCTTGCAGGTGACCTGCAAAGTAAAAACAGTAAAGATGAGTGTTCTTTTTTGCTTTGTTTATTATATGTCACTAAATCCTGAAAGGTTGGGGAGACTTGGTTTTTTTTTTTTTTTTTCCATATTGGAAGTTCAAACCTGGTGTACCCTGGAAGACCCTATCAATGATGGGAGAACTGGTAGGATTATGATAACAGGGGTACCACGCAAGTGAAACCAGATTAATTGAGAAAGGAAATGATTTTTATTCTGACTGTATAGAACCCTTTGGGGGGCTGTGATGGAGTTTACTCCCAGTTAGTGCACTTGTGATTGATTGATTGATTGATTGCCTTCTGCCCAGAGGGAGTGGAGTTAGGTAAGGATCATTAGGCCCCTGGCCCTTATAAGGAACCAGGGAGAACTGAGGAGACAGAGACAGAGAGAGAGAGAGCCTGCCTGCGACTGCAGAGGAGACAGGATTTTCCTGTGGACGGAAACCCACAGGAAGCAGGTCAGGCTCCTGTAGAGGTGACCCTGAGGTAGGGCCAGTAAAAGCACTTGAGTGGAGCCCAAGAGGGGTGGAAGACTTATTAGTTCAGCAGATAATGGAGGCTGTGTTAAAGACAGGCTATGGGAAGCACCACAAGGAGGCTTAGAGGTAGGAAGCAGCCCATGAAAATAGCACCGGCTTCCGCCATCTCTCATCACCCTGTGCTTAGTACTCAGGTCCAGGCCAGAACCTAGAGTAGACGGTGGGCCTGGGTTCCTGAGAAAGAGAATGCAAGTCAAACATAAGGAATAATGAGCCCAGGATGGGGCTGAAAACTGACCCCAAAGGCTTAGGTGAAGAATAGCCCAAACAAGTCCTCAGGCAAAACCAGACATGACAAGCCTAATATTTCCATGGTTTAAAAAAAAAAAGAAAGAAAGGAAAAAAACCTTTGAAAATACCTTTCAGGACTTCTTTATGCATCATACAAAGCCAATAAAGGGTATACTTCCATATTTTCTCCTTGGGCCTTTCCTTTCCTTTCACCTTTAAGATACACAGCAAACCTGCTAACTCCCTCCTACCTCCTCAAAGTGAGGACAAACTCTAAGTGAAATAGGAACGAGGCTGTGGGTGGAATGACTGTTGTTTTTATTAAATAGTAAGTAAATTGCTTTTGGTGTTCACAGGCTTGATTCTGCCAGTCTTACTCAGATAAAAGTTCTGTTGACTTACCTCTCTTTTGACATCACTGGATGCACAAGGATTGGCTGCTAAAACCATATACAAACATCAACTATTTCCTTTAAAAAAGAGAGAGAAGGAAACAGGAACAACAACAAAGGGAACAAAAACAAACACAAAGGAAAAAGCTTGCCAGCCCAGCCACTATAGTTGGTAAAATATTTTTGGCTAGATCGCACCACCGTTACACTAGTTTAACGCCATTACCTTCAATGGAACTGAGGGCAGAATTTAATTCTCAATGTACATTTATTATTTTGTTCTGTTTTTTCTTTGCCGCAAACCACTACATTGCGTTATTGTTGTAGCCATGTCAGTCCCAGGATGTTAGAGAGACAAGGTGGGTGGACTTTTATTGGACTCATTTCTGCTGGAGCAAGCTTTACCATACTTCCCCAGTAAGTGCTACAAACCTGACCTGGTTCTTTCTTCATGAAGGAGATGGTATTCGCTTTCCATGTTTCAGTGCTTCCCCACTGAGCGTGCAAATTAGTGCCAATTGTGGTGGTGCTTTGTGCAAGGTGAACGCTGTCTTTTTTGGACTGGACAGAGGCCCCAGATAAACCTGACACTGGTACAAAACCGACTTCGGTAACATCTTCAGGTCTCTTGACCAGACTGTGTAGGCCAACCATATTTCCCTATGTTGAATATGGGATACCTGGTAAAATTACTTGTATTCAAGTGAGTTCAATGGCAATCAGTTAGGACTATGAAGTACAAACATTCAAATTAACATCAAGTTGACTGAGTCCCCTATTAAAAAGAAATACTGCGTAGTTGGATTCTTTTTATTTACCTTCTTATCTTTAAGGCATTAGGGTTCACACGGGAGGGGTCGTATGCACCTCCCCCTCCCACAGATCTCCGCCAGGGTTCACACCAGAATGTGGCCAGCAGCAGACTTTCAGCGGGGAAGGGACGGGAACTATTTCCACCACAGGCGAGGAGGAGATGGATGACTTGGCCCGTGTCTTTGCAGAGCTCATCTCTTCTTCTCTCCTAGAGTGACCAGACAGCAAGTGTGAAAAATCGGGATGGGGTGGGAGGTAATAGGCGCCAATATAAGATAAAATCCCAAATATCAGGACTGTTCCTATAAAATCGGGACATCTGCTCACCCTACTCTCTCTGCCTCCCTCCCCTCCTGCCCCCGCCTCCCACGTGGCTGGAAGCAGGAAAGGCAGCTGAAAGGCAGCTAACACCTCCAGGCTGCTGCTGGCCACCGACATAACCCAGCAGCCTCCTGTTTCCCTGGCTACAGCATGGGCAGGAAGGAGTTAAGCCCTAAGGCTGCATTGTGTACCAAGGCCCAGGGAGGGATAGCTCAGTGGTTTGAGCATTGGCCTGCTAAGCCCAGGGTTGTGAGCTCAATCCTTGAAGAGGTCACTTAGGGATCTGGGGCAAAAATTGGTCTTGCTAGTGAAGGCAGGGAGGCTGGACTTGATGACCTTTCAAGGTCCCTTCCAGTTCTAGGAGATTGGTATATCTCCAATTATTACCTTTAACCTGACTGCAGGGGCTTCTGTGAACTCAGCCGGGGAGGTGGATCAGCAGGTGAGGGTGCCTAGGGGACAGAGAGTCCCGCAGTCACTGCCAGGACCCAGGGCAGGGGTGGGCTGTGAAGAGTGTGCTGAGCCCCTGCCCCAGGGGCTGCTGTGGAGCCTGCAGGTTCAGGGTATGAAAAGGCTGGAAATTGCTTCCCCCCGCCCCTCGCCCGCCACTCCAGAGCTTAGCTGAGGGGCAGAGAGGTGTCCCCATGCCAGCGCTGTGTGCGGGGCTATGGAACACGCAGGGCTCGGCTCCTCCTGACCAGTGGCCCAGGCTGGAGGGTCTTGGGCTTTCCTGGGATGCCAGCTCTGCCAGAGGCAGTGGGGGAAGGAAGGAGTCTGCCGGCCAGAGGCAGTGGGGGAAGGAAGGAGCCTGCCAGCCAGGCTGTTGGTGAGCTGAGTGATCCGACTTCTCCGCTAGGAGCAGGATGCGCCCCACCGGGGGGAGGAGAGGGGGGATATGGAGGAGCAGTGGGTTGGGGGTGGGGCAGGGCAAACAGGCAAAGCAGGGAGAGGTCAGTGAGAGGGGGATGATGTAAAGGGCCGATGGATGGGCAGCAGAGGCGACATGTAACCGGCCACCACCTGGCGCCTGCCTGCACTCACAAATCATCGCAGCTCGCAGAACGACGCAGCTAGTGCCAGCCAGAAATGGGATGGGGGAGCAGAGCCCTGCTGGCTGAGAGCCAGCACGCAGTGGGGGGCTGCACTGATGGACCAGCAGGGAGAGTGGCTGGCTCCACGCTCTGCATCTTTGCCTCACCACCAGCCTTGCACACCCACTCCCATCATCAGCCACTGGACACTCTCCCCCCAGCACTCACTGCTGGTGGGAGGGCAGCTGGCGAGCAGGGATCTGGCCAGCAGCAGGACCCACCAGTACTGATGTGGAGGAGACAGAAAACATGGGACAATTTGTCTGTTTTTAAGAAAAAGTCGGGACACTTGCAAGAGGGCTTAAATATGGGACTGTCCCTTTAAAAACAGTACATCTAGCTGCCCTAAATCTGGTCCATATCCCATAGCCACTCTAGACCTGCCAGACTTCTATCTAGTTTAGAAAACTCACATTAGTTTAGAGAAATGTTTCCACATTTGGGTCACTGCCTTAAGAGGATCAAGTGGGATCTACGCTAACTGTAATTTCCTGGATTTGGAGGGATTATTCAGCACAAATATTGACAATCTCCTTGCATTTCAGCATCATGTAATGTCCTTTTCAGCATAATGCACTGAAAAGCAATTTGGGATCATTGTAACCATGCTGAAATTACTAACCTTATAGGGCTCTATCCCTCTAGTCAATGGGACTACTCACATTCTTAAAGATAAGCACATGCCTAAATCCTTCAATGGATTGGGACTACAGTGTTCAGCACTGTGCTAGTTCATATCTATACACAGAAGCAGAGGCTCTTTCTGCAGTAGCTAAGTTTAGAGGGAGGGTTTTACACTCTTGAAAGGATTCTCACACACCTGCTTTGTCACAATTTCTGGTCCCTAATCTTTCCTCTTTTTTTTGATCCTTCCTTGCTCTACCATAATGATTTTCATTTCAGCAAAATTCAAGCTCTTTCACCTAGGATGCCGCCACACTGAATCAATGGAAATAATGATTCTATTTTGTGTCACAGCTGACAATACCTCTCACTGCTTCTGCAGAAAAGTGATGATGCATTTCTACTGTTAACTTACAAAAAGTTGCTACAAAAGCCACTTCTCCAGGACTGGAAAGAACAGAGATTGCTTCCTAATATCTTTTAGTATTACTGTCCCAGCACCGATGCCTCCTTCTCACCTTCCAATTACAGACCAGATTCTCTCCTGAGCTCCACATACTATTAGAGAACCAAGACAGACACTCTGCTTTTAGTACTTTCCTTTAGGCTGTCATTAGAGTCAGGTGACATTTTTGTGACCAGGCAGTAGGTTTAACTACAAATCCCAAACTTAAGTCTAATTCATTGAGGTTTGTGAACCTTTAGAGAACCTTCCCTGAGTTCCAAGTGATCCTGCATTTCCATTTTGGTCAATTGTGGGGTCAAAGAGCTAAGGAGACTACAATTTATGGTTGCAGGTGGAAACTAGATACAGCTTGGCAGTTTCTCATAGTCTTGAAGATGTAAGGGGGAAAATGGTGGTTTCAGCAGGGTTTCACTTTAGATTTGAGGGTTGTTCAAACCCAGAAACTAAAATGAGCCTCAGGGGGTAAAAAGTTAGACCCCCATAAGAACTGAAACAAAAAAGACTCCTTTGGATCTAAACTGCTAAACACCACACAGAGCTGGTCAACACCACTAGTGTCCTTCTCACAACCAGCTAGAGACTTCAGTCTTGCACTACGGGTTTCACATCAGTGTCTGAGGTTTCACCATTTTGTTTCACATCAGTGTCCTGGTTAATAAGCAATACCACTGATGAAGCACCAGTTATTGTAGCATCTTTTCCTACATTGCCTCACCTGCAATCTGAACAGTATGAAAAAGTCTATTGATAGAAATGAGCAGGTATCAGTTTAGGTTGTGCAGCTCCTGAAATGGACACTAATGGGTAGAAGATAACAACTGCACAATTGATTCACTTGGTTCCTCCAGAATTACAAAAAGTAAATGATTGTTTTTAATTGTCTTTCTCAGCACAGAGGTCCACCCAGCAACAAACCCACTTGGTCTCATGGAGATGTTGGATTTCTTGAACTTGCAGAAAAGTCTTCAATAGCGTCTGCAACACTGAGTGGCTGGGGATGCTCTTTCTTTCTGAGTGAGCTGGAGAGAAAACAAGACCAACAAAAACTCAGATTCAGATTTTTTCTGTATTAGTATTTCCTTCTCACAAAAGGTAAAAACTGCAGCCTGTGCTTTTAAAGAGTCAAAGGATATATAGGATCAATGTCTGAAATTCACTTAAAGACTGACTAACTGGACTGCATTCTGCACACAAATGAAACTGAAATTCACTCCCGTGTGGTACCACTTTTCTTCTTCCCATGCACATCAACACCATGGTTGTATGCTTCACTTATTACCCAAGTATTGTTACCCAGGGGCAAATTCAGGCCATCAGGAACTGGGAGCCCTGAACAGAGACTGCATCCAGATCTGGAAAGTTATACATGCATGTGGCCCTGGGAGAGAAGTACTGTATAAAGGTCCAACTACACAACATCAGACGACCTGGTTCCATTGCAGCGGTCCTCTAACCCAGTTAAAGTTCAATCCCATTTTGCCATGTAAACAGGCCAGTCCAAGGCTTTAGCATTGTCTGAGAAAATGATTAAATTCCTGCACGTACCACGGTGTGGAATGGTGGCTTAACCAGGTCAGGAAAGGGCCATATTGTAACTGGGTCCACCAACATGGCTGAAGTTGTAGTGTAAACAGACCCTGTGGGTGTAAGATGTGCAAGGAAGAAAGGAGAGCAGCAGAATACAGACCCTGGACTTCAGAAAAGCAGACTTTGACTCCCTCAGGGAACTAATGGGCAGGATCCCCTGGGAGAATAACATGAGGGCGAAAGGAATCCAGGAGAGCTGGCTGTATTTTAAAGAATCCTTATTGAGGTTGCAGGAACAAACCATCCCAAAGTGCAGAAAGAATAGCAAATATGGCAGGCGGCCAGCTTGGCTTAACAGTGAAATCTTCAGTGAGCTTAAACTCAAAAAGAAAGCTTACAAGAAGTGGAAATTTGGACAGATGACTAGGGAGGAGTATAAAAATATTGCTCAGGCATGCAGGAGTGAAATCAGGAAGGCCAAATCGCACTTGGAGTTGCAGCTAGCAAGGGATGTTAAGAGTAACAAGAAGGGTTTCTACAGGTATGTTAGCAACAAGAAGAAAGTCAAGGAAAGTGTGGGGCCCTTACAGAATGGGGGAGGCAACCTAGTGACCGAGGATGTGGAAAAAGCTAATGCACTCAATGCTTTTTTTGCCTGTCTTCACAGACAAGGTCAGTGCCCCTTAGTCCATCTGCACCCCCTTCCGGGGGTCGGTGATCAGCAGTCCTACACCTCAGCCACTATGTCCAACCACCCTCTGAGTCTAATCCCTCTTGTCAGGGATCTGGCGTAGTACAATGGCCACTCCCTACGGCCAATGGCTGGGTATACTGCAAGGGGTGAAGGGGGGGACCCAGGCCCACCCTCTACTCTGGGTCTTGGCCCAGGGACCCTCTGGCAGCAGCCTCACTGTCCTCCTTCTCCCCTCTCTTCTGTCTGCTTCCCTGGGCCGCTTCCCCTATGGCCCCTTGCACCCGCTAGGCCCTTCCCTTCAGGGCCTGCAGCCTGGCGGCTATGGGCTCAAGCTCTCTAGCCTCCCCGAGCCCTGGCCAGCACTGCGCTGTCCACGGTGCTAGTCTCCACCCTTGGAGACTGACCTTCTCCTCTTAAAGGCCTGGGACAGACTGACTGTGCCTCTCCTGGGCAGCCTTCTTATAGGGCTGAGCCTGGCCCTGATTGGCTGTCTCCAAACTGGGCCCTGATTGGCTCACAATAAGCCCTTCTTTAATTGGCTCCCTGTCTGAGCAGGTGCCCTGGCCTGCTGTAGCCCACACTCTCAGGGAGTGGGGCAGTTTGCCCCACTACAGGGTGAATCCCAGAACCCCAAACACTAAACACAATGAGGTACCCAGGACTAAACAAGAAGGACTATACCATATCTTGCAGACACTGAACAGGAACAGGAACACAGACGGGAACCAGGATCTCAGGGATAGGTGCCAGGAACAGGAAAACAACAGGAACTGGACCTCAGGAACTTCAGTGACAGGTAAGTAAATCTTCAGTATGGTGTCTTCTGTCTCCTATTCTTTATCTTGTCATCCTGCATGCTGAATTTGAATGCTAGCTCACATGATGATGGAACAGGTGAGTGGAGGCAAGTTAAGGAAACCTTGGTAGATGTTATTGGTTCACCTCAAATCCTAACCTCTCAGGGGTCTAGCTAATAGCAGGACTGGTACACGGTGGGAGGGCATCTATGCCTCACTGGGATGACCTGCTTTCACAGCATCCAGAGACACAGAGAGCCCCTCAGAGGGTGACAGTCCCTTATATGTGTTCTCTGTTGCTAGTCAGATTCTACTGCCATGAGACACTACCTTTCCCACCTTTTCCTTGCTTTACCGCCAAACTCAAAAAGAGTGCCAAAAGTTGAAGGAGAAGGGATGCTAAGATGGAGGACAGGTTGTCCTTTTACCAATCCAAAATGGCGACTATGTACACTTAATAAATCAAACCTTTTCTACCCAACAAGTCAACAGTGTGCCCTTGTTGCCAAGAAGGCTAATGGCATATTGGGCTGCATTAGTAGGAGCATTGCCAGCTGATTGAGAGAAGTGATTATTCCCCTCTATTCAGCACTGGTTAGGCCACATCTGGAGTATTGTATCCAGTTTTGGGCCCCCCACTAGGATGTGGACAAATTGGAGAGAGTCCATTGGAGGGCAATGAAAATGATTAGAGTGCTGGGGCACATGACTTATGAGGAGAGGCTGAGGTAGCTGGGCTTATTTAATCTGAAAAAGAGAAGAGTGAGGGGAGATTTGATAGCAGCCTTCAAGTACCTGAAGGGGGGTTCCAAAGAAGATGGAGCTCAGCTGTTCTCCGTGGTGGCAGATGACAGAACAAGGAGTAATGGTCTCAAGTTGCAGTGGGGGAGGTCTAGGTTGGATATTAGGAAACACTATTTCACTAGGAGGGTGGTGAAGCACTGGAATGGGTTACCTAGGGAGGTGGTGAATCTCCATCCATAAGAGGTTTTTAAGGCCCGACTTGACAAAGCCCTGGCTGGGATGATTTAGTTGGGGTTCGTTCTGCTTTGAGCAGGCGGTTGGACTATATGACCTCCTGAAGTTTCTTCCAGCCCTAATCTTCTATGATTCTATAAAAAGTAGAAAAAATCATATGACCTTCTTTATCCATCATAAATCAGCAAAAAGAGGGCACAACTCATTTTTCCTCTTCAGGTTATCATAAAAAGAGATGAATGTTTGAAGCCCAGATAGAAGGGTTGTAACCATATGTGGATGGGAGGTCTGATGACAGTAGTACTATCTCCTTCCTAATGACAAGGGCTGTTAGGTCCATAATTTGGTGAACTGAATTTAGAGAGAGAGAGTCTGCATGAGCATGTCTCCCTTTAGTGGTTGATCCCAGTGGCATATGTGTGTTTTCATGTTTCCTTCTAGGAGCGGGTCCCGCTGAGTATGCAGCCTACTCTTGTCTCCATGCTGAAGGAGTTCTTTGATAGTTCAAGTGGTGGGCTTGCCATTTTGGCGTTGAAGGTCACAGGCTTGATTCCCATGGATGACTGTTGGGTCTGTAGCATGTGATTCGCGTTGCTATAGCCACTAGACCACCTCTGCTCCTGCCGAGTGAGCGGGAAGAGGGGCAGAGCAACAAAAGGGAAATATGAATAGATTTCCTCTACAAGCCTACTAAAAAGAAATGGGGAGGGGGCTATAGAAAGAGAGAGCTGTGTTTCCATGGTAACTGCCAATGGTTTATTTAAGAAAGACAACGTGCGGGGGGGGGGGGGGAAAGGCAAAGTCAAGTGGGAATGAAGATCATTGCAAAACCCCATGAACATACGGATGCCCGTATATTTATAGTGAAGTTCCATGTAAGAACAACTATCTGCTACAAATGGTGTGCTTAAAATATTCATACCACTCTACCTATTTATGAATACAGCCTTGGAATGTTATTTTTAAATATTCATTTCTGGTAAGGGACTAAGGAAGAAATGAGGCAATGCACTATAACCAATGTCAGGATGATGAAATGATCCTGAGTGGAGCAACAGATTCTATCTGCCCTGTCAGAACACAAACAAACATTGGTTTAGCTCGAGTCCTTAGTCATATGGACTTCAAAAAGAAGCAGCTGAGGACATTCCACTGGAGTGAGTGGGGGAGTGACGGTCCATTGGGAGACATGCAGCTCTATTGGCCTTATTGCGTCTACATTGCACGGACCACATTCAGCCTTGGCACAAGTGGGTGCAGCCCTTATTGATCTAAGTGATTTTAGTTGCATTAGGATCGGGGAATTGGGAGATTTTGCAGCTGAGAGGCCATCAAGATGTGAGAGCCAATGTCAGGACTTCTCAACCACTGATACAAATCAGCATGATTGGGAGTCAGACTTTTGTCACTGTTTGCTCTAGGCTCCTACTCCCTTCCTCAATGCTAAGCCTCTGTTCTGAATCTTAATCAGCAATCATTTCCTGCTTTCCATTCGACTGTGCACACCCTCCTCCACCACACTAACTCCAGACCAAAAGCTCAGCCATGAGAGCAGCCCAATCTTAATAAGGTGCAGAATGAAGTCATTAGTCTAGTAGTAGACAAATTATTTTTTCCAGTATATAAAGGCATAGGGTAATGGACATAGGAGAGTTTACCTTCCTCTGTGCCTGTGAACTCAGATAATCTGCTGGCGTCAGGTGGGGATAATAAACTGTTGTGGCTAGAATGTATACGTCACCACTGCCTTCCACTGGATGTAACATATGAACATGTTGCAATCCGGGGGCTGCAGCCCCCGGATCTAAGATCTAACACCACTACAGTCAACTGAAATTCCCCTTTAGCTCATTTGTGTCCCAGTTCCCTCAGCCTCTCCTCATAAGTCATGTGCTCCAGCCCCCTAATCATTTTTGTTGCCCTCCACTGGACTCTTTCCAATTTTTCCACATCCTAGTTGTAGTGTGGGGCCTAAAACTGGATACAGTACTCCAGATGAGGCCTCACCAATGTCGAATAGACGGGAATTATCACGTCCCTCGATCTGTTGGCAATGCTCCTGCTTATAGAGCCCAAAATGCTGTTAGCCTTCTTGGCAACAAAGGCAAACCGTTGACTCATATCCAGCTTCTTGTCCACTATAACCCCTAGGTCCTTTTCTGCAGAACTGCTTCCTAGCCATTCGGTCCCTAGTCTGCAGCAGTTCATGGGAATCTTCCATCCTAAGGGCAGGACTCTGCACTTGTCTTTGTTGAACCTCATCAGGTTTCTTTTGGGCCCGAATCCTCTAATTTGTCTAGGTCCCTCTGTAACCTATCCCTACCCTCCAGCGTATCTACCACTCCTCCCAGCTTATGTCATCTCCAAACTTGCTGAGGGTGAAATCCACACCATCTTCCAGATCATTAATGGGCAGTGGGTGGAGCCCCCCTTTGGGGAGGCTAGCCTCTGACTCCACCCCTTCTGCCCACGCTCCCCTCCATCCCCGGCACCTGGAGCCCTGAGACTCCCTGTGCCTGAAGCCACAAGCTCCCCGCCGGAGAAGCCCTGAGTGCCCCCACCCCTGTGGACAGAGAATCCCCAGGCTGGCTGAAGCCCCAAGACCTGCCCCCCTCCCCACCTGCCCAGAGAAGTCCCGACGGGGTTGGCTGAAGCCTGGAGCACCCCCTCCTCGTCCAGAGGAGCTCCGGCCGGCTGAAGCCACGAGCCCCCAACCTGCTTGGAGGAGCCCTGGGCCAGCCGCAGCCCTGCCCCTCCTCCCTCCCCTCCCCAGACCCAAGCCACCCTGATATGTTTTTCTTTATTATTTGGACTTCTATTATGTCAAAGCATTTTAAAATTTACTTCAGAATTGCTATATAGACAACCACTTTTACCAAAAAAGCAAACGAAACAATAATAAAAAAGACAAAAACGTGCAAAGCACATTATTGGTGTTTCTATTCTGTTAGGTCCAGTAAGGAATAGAGATAACTGTGCATACTTTTTATTATTGAGTCTGCAACCCCCCACCCCCCAACCTTACATAAATAAATTACAATGATTTGGATGTATATATGTGCATATTACTTTATTAACTTTAGGAAAAATAAATAATTTTAGGAAAAAGTGTCAGTGCGGCCACCAGCAAGAGTTGGTGGCTGCACTCTGAGGCCACCAAAACATTTGTTGGGAGAACCCCTGGTATCAATTCTCTGCGAGTGCTTAGCGGGAGTCCCTGGACCCCATTCCTACCCTTCTTCTTTTACTAAATTTCTGTCCGGGGTTGACATGCAATATGTCCTGTGATGGTCTGGCAGATGTGACGGGTATACATACCTGACTCAGATGGCTGAAGAATTGTGGCCTCTTCATCATCATAATACAGAAGAAGAAAGTGTTTTTACATCTGGTTCATTTGAAAGTGCTTACAGCCCCACCAGCATCCACCACAGAAAACATATGAGTCTGGACTGTGCACAGAGGGCTGGTGCAACCATTTAGGCGATTTAGGCGGTCGCCTAGGGCGCTAGGATTTGGGGGGCACCATTTTCTTCGGCAGCAACCGTGATGGCTGGATCTTCGGCCGCCCCGGTCGCCGCCGGCATTTAGGCGGAGGGAGCTGGGGCAGGGGAATGAGGGGAGGGCTGCCTGCAGCAAGTAAGGGGGGAAGGCCATGCAGGGGAACTCCCCGCCCCAGCTCACCCGTGCCCCGCCTCCTCCCCGAGCTCACCGTGGCTGCTTCACTTCTCCCGCCTCCCAGGCTTGCGGCGCCTAAGCGGAGAGGGGGAGCTGCCACGGGGGTGTGTGTGTGTGTGTGCCTCAGGGCAGGGGCGCGAGGGGGAGGGAAGGGCGCAAGGTGGAAGTTTCGCCTAGGGTGCAAAACATCCTTGCACCGGCCCTGTGTGCACACCAGTGGCTCTCAACCTTTCCAGACGACTGTACCCCTTCCAGGAGTCCGATTTGTCTTGCGTACCCCCACGTTACACCTCACCTAAAAACTACTTGCTTACAAAACCAGACATGAGAATACAAAAGTATCACAGCACAAAATTACTGAAAACTTGCTGACTTTCTCATTTTTACCCTATAATTCTAAAATAAATCAATTGGAATATAAATATTGAACTTACATTTCAGCGTATAGTATATAGAGCAGTATAAACAAGTCATTGTCTGTGAAATTTTAGTTTGTACTGACTTCACTGGTGCTTTTTATGTAGCCTGTTGTAAAACAAGGCAAATATCTAGATGAGTTGATGTCCCCTGAAGACCTCTGCGTAACCCCAAGAGTACACATACCCCTGGTTGAGAGCCACTGGTGTGCACAACTATTACTCCATCAGACAATGCTATCAGGGGGTTGTCTATGCAGAGCAAGCATCTCTACGCAACACAGACAGTGCCCATTTTCTGTGGGTTTCTTAGGCCTTGTTTACATTACCCAGTGGATTGATGGGCAGCAATCGATCCAGTGGGGGTCGATTTATTGCATCTAGTGAAAACGCAATAAATCAACCGCTGAGCGCTCTTCCGTCGACTCCGGTACTCCACCGGCGCGAGAGGTGCAGGCAGAGTCGACGGGGGAGTGTCAGCCGTCGACTTGAGACTGCGGTAAGTAGGTCTAAGTACGTCGACTTCAGCTATGTTATTCATGTAGATGAAGTTGCGTAACTTAGATCGATCCCCCCACAGTATAGACCAGGCCTCAGTCTCCACCACATCTCTACCCTGAGCAACAAGTTGGGGTTTTAGCCATCTTGTTAGATGGCTACGTCCATCGGGGTGTTAAAAATTAAGCTCCAGTCACATGTATCATGTGGTAGCATCTAGGATCCTCACTCACAGACTGGGATCCATTGTGCTAGGTGCTGTATAACCACAGAAGAAAAAGACAGTCTCTGCCCCGAAGAGATTACCATCTACATGTTGTTCTGACAGGCTGCATTCAGAGAACTGTAGACACAGCTATGCCAGTCAGATCCTATGTTCCAGCTTTCAAGATGGGCTACAGCAGATTGCATTCTCCCTCTCGTGGGAATATGTTCTTCTGGACCCATGGGGAGCACAGCGCAGGAACCATGGCATTTAGAGATGGGGAAGGACCTAGCAGGACACCTAGGCCATCCTTGGCAAGTGCAGGGAGGTTCCTTTTGGTAGATTTGCTGGTGCTAGATCACAGCGTGTTACAGGCAAAATGCATGATGGTGCATACAAACATTTCTCTAAACGCTGAATGGAAACAAATGAGGCCTCGGGAGATGCTAAGCAAGATGAAATGGGTGCAGAGATAGGCACACTCAGGTCTCATAGCAGAGATATGTTGGAAGTTAATTGCACAGAGCCCGTAAAGATGCTAGAAGCTGTTCAGTTTATCTCTTGTGGAATCTGAAGCTGTGCTGTTCCTACCGCAGGAAACGGCTGCCTCAGAGGGGTTAAAAAAACAGCCGTTACTCTCCTGATCACACGATAGGTCTGTACTAGTTATGGCAGCTGTTTGGAACTGTGATACTGTCACCTAGTTACAAAGAGTCATTTGCACAATCTGATGCTAGCAAGGTCTTGGGGTTGAGGCATTGGTCAGTGAAGATCTGAGTTCAATTCTGTCCCCAATGTGCTGTGTGGTCTTGGGTATTTCAGGTCATCCCTCAGTTCCCCATCCAGGGAGACAGTGGTATTTTTCTCTTTCTCCTTCTCTGCACGAGTATTTGAGCTGTATGCTCTTTGGGGCAGGGTGATCTCTTACTACTTGTTTGTACAGAACCTAGCACAACGGGGCCCTGGTCTCAGTTAAGGCCTCTACGTGCTACCACAATACAAATAAATAATAATAGTTCTGCATATGAAAGGGTCAAATACAGCCTCGTATTGCCCTTTGTGAGGGCTCTATTTGGACATACGCGATGCTGCAACATACCTTTTGCTGCCCACTGAGGAGCTCTGTTGGCATACGTGGCTGCATCAATTCAGGAACAAACTTCAAAGGCTTTGAAAACGCTGGCAGCTCTGGACACCGCTGATGACTCTGAACGTCGCCCTGAGTTTTGCACTCAGTTGTTTTTGGTCAGGTCTTTTATATCCTATAACCTTTCCCCTCCTCTCTGCAGGGGATGAGGAAAATCTCAGTAATGGTGTCACCAAGTTACCAGCTACCCCAAATCTGCTGTCTGCACGTAGCTAAGAGCAGACTGAGTCCATTGGGGGTAAGGACTGTGACTTAACCCTGGTCTGCACTTAAAATATAGATCGCTCCAGCTACGTCCATCGGGGTGTTAAAAATTAAGCTGACCTAACCCCTGGTGTAGACACAGCTAGGTCTAGGGAAGAATTCTTCCTTCGAATTCTGCCAGCACTTGGGGAGGTGGATTACCTACATCAACGCAGGAAACATCTATGCACTTCAACGTGCCCTTATTGTGTATCCGTCCGGTGCCTAGCTCAATGTGGCTCTGCTCCTGATTGCATGCTCCCACCATAGAGAAGTTAAATAGCAACAACAAGAGTAGACAGCTTTGGTAATACACATTGCAGTCCAAACTCAACCCTGGTGTAAATGAAGGAAATGGTTTAGAATTAACTAATGCTAGGGATAATTTTAACAGAATATCTCTCAGCAGATAAAGGCCGGAGTGTTAATTTGGACCAACGGATCAAATCACAGAATCCCTTAGAGTAATGTGCCCAGATCCTCAGCT
Source organism: Mauremys mutica (assembly GCF_020497125.1). NCBI lineage: Eukaryota > Metazoa > Chordata > Testudines > Geoemydidae > Mauremys > Mauremys mutica. Next base: position 11,750,347 of record NC_059073.1, on the reverse strand, counting down.
GGTGTAAACTGATTTCAAAACAGCAATGTGGATTTACACCAGTTCAGATCCCGAATATTTATTACACACATGGTTGAAAGATATTAGGGAGAAAATGAGAACAATTACAGATATAAAGCTAGTAAATGGGAAGGCTATTGTTTCCTCTAGATTTGTCCACCGTGGGCATCTAAACATTGAAACTTAAAGATTTACAGCAGCCATTCCTGCCCATAAATCCTCCTAAGTGTGCTCCTAGAGATCAGAAATTAGGGCTCGGGATCTGAGCAGCTGGCCCTATGGGCATCCTGCAAGAGACACGAAAGGGCTAAAATAACGGAACAAGTAAAGACACACATCGTGGCCAACTCTCCTGATTTAATCACAAGTCTTGTGGTATTTGGAGTTTTTTCTTAAAGCCCCAGCACCTGGAGTGGTGTGAATATGAAAGGATCTCATTTTGTCTAAAGTAAGTTTTTCTAGCCTCTGCAATTGCAGAGAAAAGCTGGAAAATATGAACTCTACAGCCTTGCAGAGCAGAGGGCAAACGAGACCCCACTTTTATTATTCTGAACAATCCCTTACGTTTTTAAACCCATCGTATCATTTTGGGGTGTTGCATCGCATGAGAGCAGGAGCAAAGTTCAACATTCAATGTGATCCCAAGCAGAGAGAGACAGCGTGTGTGCGTATGCATATATGTTTATTCATTCCCAGCATGCTCTTATATACCACATGGTAAGCAGTCACAATTACTAACTAATTAATCAAACCCACACAGCCACAGCTGTAACCCATAGGGTAATTATCATCCTACACACCTGTCTGACTTATCATCCTATTTACAATTAGCTGGCCAATGAGAATGAGCCCAAGGCCAGCCCTTCACACACAGTTCCCAGCCCAGAAGCCTAAACAATCTCAGCATCTCACATTCTATTCCCACATCTCCCCCCTTTATTCACAATCAAAAGAAGAGAAAACAAGATAAAAACATTCGTTACAAGTATTTCAATCATCATGTGATCGGGGGCAGGCACCAAGTCCTACTCGGAGCCCACATCTCCCCCCTTTATTCACAATCAAAAGAAGAGAAAAAGGGGAAACAAGATAAAAACATTCGCCAAACATTTCCAACTTATAACAACATAACACCACAATCTATCACAAGCCAAAATTAAAACTTTATACCTGTTTTCAAAAGTTACTCTATTTTGTAGATACGATCCTTAACATATAACCCCAAAACATCGAACAAACAAAAACAAGACACAACAGACAAATGATGTAAATTCTGCAGGATTCCCCCCTCTCTGATCCCTCAGATGTCAGGCGATCAAACTGACACTGAGGGTGGGGGGAGGTCCTAGACACATCGAACCACATAACAACACAACAACAATTCTGGCCAGAAAACAGACAACACGAAACATAACAAAAACACAAGACATAAATCTTAACTCTAAATAACAAACACAAAATTTCTTTCAGGCACAGCAAAAATCATTTCAAACAAGTAACTCATTCACGGAGGATCAAACAGGAAAAGTCCTGACAGAGCTAACAAACAGTTCTCCTCCGGGGGCTCTGGTTCCGCGGCGCCTGGGCGCGTCTCATAAGGCTCTCCGGAAGACGCAGCCAAGGCCAAACCCACTTCGCCGGTATCCACCTGGGACCTGCATCAGTGGCAACACACGCATAACCCCTGCCCCACGTTAGCAAGTCAACTGGTCCTTTCCATATTTGCTGCTGGTAATCAAACCATTTGACCGAGGGTCGGGAGGCCGCACCCTGCTCTTCCCCAGTCATCCCGTTGACATGTTTAATCGCGGGGGGCACCTGGCTGTTTTTACCAAGATGTAACCAATTAAGCACGTAAAGAGCTTTCAGCAACCGAGCGGCAGGCGTCTTATCCAAGGCGTCTGCCCGCTCACTGCAAATCCCCCCTTTCTGTCTTAAGAGGAGCGCCTTCAGAGAGGCGTGAGCACGTTCAATAATAGCTTGTAGTTTGTCTGCTTCAGCCTGAAGGGCTTGGACAAGCAGTTCTTTGGCTTGTAGCTCTTTCTTAATTTCACTCAGCTCAAGAACAGCAGCTTTATAATGATGACGGTCATGCGCTGCACCCACCCTGGCTGCCGCAACCTGCTCTCCAAGGTTATTAACTTTTGACTTTTCTCTTTCTAAGGCAATCTGTAAGGCTTGAATAAGTTGCCTCATTTGCTGATCCTCCTCCTCTTTACGCTTTAGGACTGCTTGAACCCGGAAATTCAGCTGCACCAGGTCTGCCTCTCTCTCTGCTAGTACTGTTTCGGCTGCTAGTACTGTTTCGGGGATGTTGCTGTGCTCTCGCAAAGCAGTGTTAGACTGACCAAGACCAGTGAGCTTCCCCCGTTCATGTTCCAGTCCGAGGGCCAACTTCTTGTTTATTTCTTCTAAACGTTTTATCTTCCTCCTGAAACCTCTAGATTCCTGAAGCTCATCCTCAAGTTCAATCACTTTTTCCCTGTACTCCTCAAGCTCCTGGCTGGTGAGTGAAATTACTTCTTGCAGCTCTTTCTCCAACATCATCTTACTGTGGCTAACAGCCTGCAGCTCTATCTCCAAGGCTTGAATCCTTTCATGGGAAGCCTGGTTATTTCCTCCATCAGCGATTTGTGCTTTTAGTTTGCTCAGCTCCAATTCAGTATGTTTTGCCTTCATTTCTTTCTGTGCACTGGTCAGATCTAACCCCAGACGCTTCATTTTTTGTTTCTGTTCAGTGATGGCCTTTTTGGCTTCCTCTTGCATTTGTTCTACCTGTAGTTTTAATACCTCATTCATCTCAGCAAGAGATGTCATTTGTTCTTTATCAATCTGCAAAGACTGTAGCTGTATCTCCATGTCATCCCGTTCTTTTTGCACTGACTGGAGGTGGCTTTCTAACTCCACCATCTGCTGGTGAACCTGGGATACTTCCTTCTGAAATCTTGAGCGTTCAACATCAATGGACTGCTTTTCACCTTGAAGTTTCAGTAGCTCCCGTTTTAATTCTTTCGCTTCCAAATCCAGCCGCTTCTTTGTAGATTTCAATTCACTAATCAGCTGGTCCTGTGAACTTGCATCTCTTCGATAAGCTTCCACCATTACCTTTTGCTGTAGGAACTGCTCCTTTACTTTTTGGGTCTGTTTCTTCAGGCTGGCACTTTCCTGTTGCAGATTTTCCACCTGGCTCAATTGTGCCAAGATTTCTGATGCTGCCTCAGTACTTTCACCTAAGAAGTTTGCTCCTTCATCAAGTTCTTCTTTGCTTGCTTTTGCTGCCTGCAGAGCTACTTCTAGGACAATCTTCTCATTCTGCAAATATTGGATCGTGTCATCCTTGGAAATAACATCACCCTGGAATTCCTCTAACCTGGCCACCAGCTCATCATATTGAGTCTGTAGGTCATTTAGGGACTGCTCTTTGGTGTGCAATGATTCTTGGGTTAAGGTGAGCTGCTTCATGAGCACTAGATGCTCTTGCTGTAAAGATTCAAACTGCAGATCTCGCTGATGCAGAATCAATTTAACCTGTTCCAGTTCTTGTTCCAGTGTTACTGCAAAATCAGCCATTTTCTGCAGTTGTTCTCTCTCATCCTCAAACTCCTCCAGTCTTCTCTGCGCGGTGAGCCATACTGGACTCAGGGAGAAAGCCTCCTCATCGCCCTGAGCCACCGATTTCCAAAGCTCACAGCCCAGCCGCTCCCAAACAGTTTTAACGGAAAGTCCCCTTCTTCGTCCCCACCGCAACAGGCGGGATAACGCATCAGAGGGGAACTTTTCTCCCCGCCGCTCCGTGATGCGTGTCACCGTCTTCTCCTCTGTTGACGCAGCGGTTCCCATATTAGCTGCTCACCTCTGAGTTCGGGTGTGCCTCCCTTTTCAGACGCCCTGCAGCTTGCCGCTCAACACTGAGCTCAGGTGCGCCCCCCCCCCCTTTTTTTTTTTATGGCAACATGAGTGTTTTTTTTTATTATTCTTTGTTTTTATATCAACGGGTTATTTCTTAGACCTCAAAGTCATTTTACAAACACAAGGTAAAATCTGCTCCATGCAACATGCTTCACTTTTGTTTCCAAGTGTAGAATCGCACGTCAGAAAATATTGCTCCCTTATAAACTCTCACACATACACAGGCTTTTGACTGGCTGACTTCTGCCTCTTCTCCTCCACACACACGGATTTTTTTCCAGACCTTTCTCCAATTTAAATACAGATTCAAATTGCCTGTAAGTAACAAACGCACGTAGCTCCCGTTCCTATGACTCCTGATCTCTCCTCTCTCTGCCACGCTCCAAACTTGCCAAGAGGGAGCCGCGCAGACACTAGTTGAAGATTCACTGAGTGCACCCAGGCTGAGCGCGGCATTTCTCACTGGAGCTTTCGGAAAAGCCCTTGCAAAGGCGTTTTGTTTTTGTTGCAGGTGACACCAGAGCCCTGTTAGACTCCGCCGCCCCGGGAACGCCGCTCCAGCACCTGTGACAAGCGCCTGGCAGGGACGATACCGCAAGGCATCAGCGCTGGCTCAGGAACAGGGGCCAGGTGGGGCCCGAGCCCCCCCCCCCGCTCAGCCCCCTGCCCGCTGCGTCTTCACAGCGCCGGGAAGTTTTCCGGAGCGCGGCTCCTCCGCCTCTCTCCCCCTCCTGCGGCGGGGGATCTCAGACGCCTTTTTTTTTTTTTTTTTCCTTTTTTTTTTTTTTCAGGCCAGCGATACTATGGCCCGCAGCTTCTCCACCATTTGTTGCATCGCATGAGAGCAGGAGCAAAGTTCAACATTCAATGTGATCCCAAGCAGAGAGAGACAGCGTGTGTGCGTATGCATATATGTTTATTCATTCCCAGCATGCTCTTATATACCACATGGTAAGCAGTCACAATTACTAACTAATTAATCAAACCCACACAGCCACAGCTGTAACCCATAGGGTAATTATCATCCTACACACCTGTCTGACTTATCATCCTATTTACAATTAGCTGGCCAATGAGAATGAGCCCAAGGCCAGCCCTTCACACACAGTTCCCAGCCCAGAAGCCTAAACAATCTCAGCATCTCACATTCTATTCCCACATTGGGGGACCTGACTCGTAATATGTGACTGCTTGGGATGGCAATGCTGGAATAGAAATGGTTAAAAACAAAAGGAAATGCCCATTCAAAAGGAGGTGGGAGGGAAGAATCACAGGAAGAGTCGCTTTCTTCTAACACTGAACCAGGAACCTTATTAGAACAGGGAAGCTGCTCGCTTTGTTTGCTTCACTGCAAGGCCCCTGCCTAGAGCAGGGGTGGCCAACCTGTGGCTCTGGAGCCACATGCGGCTCTTCAGCAGTTAATATGCGGCTCCTTGTACAGGCACCAACTCCGGGGCTGGAGCTACAGGCGCCAACTTTCCAATGTGCCGGGGGGTGCGCACTGCTCAACCCCTGGCTCTGTCACAGGCCCTGCCCCTCCCACTCCCACTCCACCCCTTCCCTCCCCCTCCCCTGAGCCTGCTGTGTCCTCGCTCCTCCCCCAGAGCCTTCTGCACACCACGAAACAGCTGATTGGGAGGTGCTGGGAGCGGGGTGGGGGAGCTGATGGGGGGCTGCTGACGTATTACTGTGGCTCTTTGGCAATGTACATTTGTAAATTCTGGCTCCTTCTCAGGCTCAGGTTGGCCACCCCTGGCCTAGAGCCTTTCCCTGTCCTGCCTGGCTCCCTGCTACAAACGTAAAGCAAACAGTGCCCATATGCATGCAACAGGAAGGGAAAAAATAATGTCCGTGGACACCCTTTTCATTTTCCCTTCATTTGGCTCTTCTCCATTTCGACTGCCAGCTGTCTGAGGCGGAGAACTCTCTCCTTCCATGCCCACTCACTCGTTAATTAAATTCTTAGTTGTCACCCGACAACCCCATTTCTCCCAACAGGAATGATCCTTGGGTTTCGTCCCACTGGGACACCTTTCCAAATGCCTCCCAGTTCTGCCGGTGCAGATAGTTGGGGTAAAATAACTATTCTTGATTGTCCAGTCCGATTCCAGCTGAAATTTGATGCAAAACAAATTGATGCTCAAGGCCTCCTCCATAAATGACCTCCTGAGGTCCCTTCCAACCCTGAGATTCTATGATTCTAAATGAGCATGGAAAATGGGGCTGAAACATGTAAATTAATCCAGGGCCCCATTTCAGTTAAAATGGGCCAGTTTCTGTGAAAAACCAAGTCCACAGCTGAGTAGATATATGCTCAGTTTTGAGCCTTTTTTATGTCCTCTGAAAAATGAGACAAATTGGAGCCTGAGTCGTCTCTCACTTACACCAGTTCTGTCCTATTGTAATTCCATTCACCTCTGTGGCGTGTTCTCCAGGCTTACACCAGCCTAGATGAGGTCAGAATCAGGCCCCCCGGGGGGGGTTGCAAGCAAAAATAGGCATTTAATTCAAAACACAAATACAATGAAATTGAAGGGCGGGGGGTGAAATGACACCAACTGGCAGCTCACACCATGAGATTCTTAGGGCAAGCTTTCCAGGGAGATGTCACACAGCTCTGGTCATGCCTTTGATGTGTGCTAGCCTGGGAAAGCTGTCCTTCCTGGTCTGGAAGCCTCATCGTTAATATCTTAGAGAGAACATTCCCTTTCGCTTAGGACAGCGCGGGCCATTCGTGATATTTGACTCCTCAGTGCTGGATCGCAGATGAGGTTTCCTTACCATTAGGAATATCTTCCCTCAGTTACGCATTCAGGCACCCCCTTGGTGATCCCACCCAACACACAGTTGCTCCCTGGCAGTCAGAGCAGCTATCCTCACAGAGAGTGGGTTATGCCAAGCTTTGACCTAAGCAAAACTGCTGACGGTCATGGATTTATGACTTATGAGGAGAGGCTGAGGGAACTGGGATTGTTTAGTCTGCAGAAGAGAAGAACAAGGGGGGATTTGATTAGCTGCTTTCAACTACCTGAAAGGGGGTTCCAAAGACGATGGATCTAGACTGTTCTCAGTGGTACCAGATGACAGAACAAGGAGCAATGGTCTCAAGTTGCAGTGGGGGAGGTTTAGGTTGGATATTAGGAAAAACTTTTTCACTAGGAGGGTGGTGAAGCACTGGAATGGGTCACCTAGGGAGGTGGTGGAATCTCCTTCCTTAGAGGTTTTTAAGGTCAGGCTTGACAAAGCCCTGGCTGGGATGATTTAGTTGGGGATTGGTCTTGCTTTGAGCAGGGGGTTGGACTAGATACCTCCTGAGGTCCCTTCCAACCCTGATATTCTATGATTCTATGATCTAGCTGATTTTCTTAGTTCCCTGTGAAATCTGCGACTCCTGATAGGGATTAGAATTTTATTTCAAGCTAACGTGCAATATAAAAATAAATCCAACTCACGATGGGTGATTAATACCCCGCTAATTCCAAAGAGATAGTCAGTCAATACAAGATACCTCTTGGTCCAGCCCAAGGGAACGCTGCTCATGAGAGAGCTGCCCCTGGAACCTGCTATATGACTTTTTTTCCAGCACTTGGTTCCCCCTCTCCATAGCCAGGGCCGGCTTTAGGAAGTGCAGGGCCTGATTCGAATACCCGGCGGTGGTCTGGGTCTTCAGCGGCACTTTGGCGGTGGGTCCTTCACTTGCTCTGGGTCTTCCGCAGCACTGAAGGACCCGCTGCCAAAGACCCCTGGAGCGAGTGAAGGACCCACCGCTGAAATGCCGCTGAAGACCCGGAGCGCCGCCGGGTGAGTAAAAATTAAAAAGGCGCCATTAGGGGCTCTTCTCTAGGGCAAGGGGCCTTCTTATTGGCCTAAAGCCGGCCCTGCCCATAGCCTCTCACACACACACAGCTTGGCTGTCTGATTCCAGCCCTTGGGCACATCCCACGCTATTAGCCCTGCCACCTTTCAGCTGGTGTCGATTTCTAAACGCTTTGCAGATATTACTGAAACCTCACGTCAGGCCTCCAGATATCAGGCAGTAAATGGTTAAGTGCAGGGGCGGCTCTAGTGATTTTGCTACCCCAAGCACGGCAGCATGCCATGGGGGGCGCTCTGCCGGTCGCCGGTCCCACGGGCTCTGGTGGACCTCCCGCAGACGTGCCTGTGGAGGGTCTGCTGGTCCCGCGGCTCTGGTGGACCTCCCGCAGGCACGCCTCCGGATGCTCCACCGAAGCCGCGGGACCAGCGGACCATCCGCAGGCACGGCTGCGGGAGGTCCACCGGAGCCGCCTGCCGCCCTCCCGGCGACCGGCAGAGCGCCCCCCGCGGCATGCCGCCCTAAGCACGCGCTTGGCGTGCTGAGGCCTGGAGCCGCCCCTGGTTAAGTGACCTGGGAAAAGTCACTAGCAGAGCTGGGCATGGAATCCAGGCATCCCTGCTCTACACACTCCTAGACACACTTTACTCCTCCAAATCTTAACAATGGGAAAACCCTTGTACCACAGCCCATCATCCTCTGTATATCCAGGTGGGTGCCACCAGCGCTGAATTGCACTCATTGCTAATTAGCATGGCCTCAATTCTGCAAACCATTCTGTGTGGGGCATCGGGAGATTTTTGCAGCATCTGACTGCCCTGCATTGAATTTGTGCTACTCTTCTTCAACCCGGCCCCGCCCAAACCCTCTTGCCTTGATGCTTCCTCCCTGCTTTGTTCATTTCCTTTCTGTGTGAAAACCAGAAAGAATTTTACTGCAAACTTCTTTCCCCTTTTCTCACTGTCTGCACTATCTGATCTCCTCACGTCCTGAGCACTGAAAGGCTGCAAGACCTTGGCCTTTAAGCAGCTTGCTATTTTCAGCTGCTTTTTATTACACCATAATGCCAAGCTCACGAGCTGTTCCCAGCAAGAATGACATTTATTACGCTATTCCCTAGGCCTCATAACCTACCCTGTACATTTTATAATACACACATACAAAAGAAAAGTGCAATTACGCTTTTTTTTTTGATAACTGAATAATCCAGTTCTGATACTGCACAGCGATGCGAGCCCCCCTTTGTATACCTATGTTTGTATACCGATCTTCATGAAGAACAAACGTCTATAAATGTCCTGGCTCACATTATTGATGCAGGTCAAAGGGTAACAAACTAATTCGTAGCATTTTCACTGGATCATATTATTAGATATCCTTGGGAATTCAGGTGAGTGCTGGGTGTGGGCTTGTGAATCTCGAAAGTTTAATGAATTTTAGCACGGAAATCCATACCACCAATTCTGTAGTAATTATTGTCCTGTCTTAAAAGTTTCCGGTCCGCCAATTAAAGAGCACGTGACTTAGGTGGCTGTAGCGGGATGGTCACCCACTCCTGCCCTAAAGGGCTTAAAACAGCCCTGGCAGAGGGCTGGGGCGGGGGAAAAGCTAGGCTGATTGGGGAAGTAAGCACAGCTGGGAGCCACACCCCAATCAGGCCTCAGCTGGCCCTATACAAGAGGCTGGGAGCCAGGAGCTCAGCAGTCTGTCTCTAGCTGTAGAGGGAGATGGGCTTGTCTGCAGGGAGCTAGAGACAGGGTACCTGAGTGGAGCAGGGCTGGGGAAAGGCAGAGGAGCTGGGGAGGCTCCAACCTGGAAAGCCCCAGGCTGTGGCCTAGCAGAAGGCCAATGGGTATTGGGGGCAGTCCAGGGGTAGACAGAGGCAGCAGGTCCAAACCCTCCTTGCCAGTGATGAGTGGCTGATACTGCAGGGAGTGGGGGCTAGATGAGGACTGGCAGTAGCCCAGACTGAGGCAAGGTGGGGATAGTGGGTGGGCGTTCCCTGGGGTCTATGGCCATGGGGCTGCACCCTAGATAATGGGGCACTGGGTCTGGGAGGGACATGGGGGGCCAAGTGGCAGCAGGACACTGGCCTGCAGCGGGCGCTCCGGAGGCTGATGAGCTAATTCCCCAAGACAACCAGCAGGAGGCGCCGCTGGGTGAGTCCCGCACATTTACAGTGACCAATCACAGAACACAAATAACAGACCAATCAAACTGCGCCCATTGCTAGCCTGTGTAAACACATTCTCATTGCTGTTACCCTCTGTGATGAAGTGGGGCTATTTCTGTATAACTTATGAAGCCTGACTGAGAGTGTGAAGTCGTATTAGGGAAAAACTGCCGAATCATTTGTACCTATAAGTATGTGGATCCAACACTGCTGCCAGCCCCTGTAGCAGATACACACCAGAGAGGGACAATGGGAAACACTTGAGGGTAATGATGATACGGAAAAGTATGCTAAAAGCAGCTGCAGCATTAGGCTATGTCTACACTACAGACCTTACAGCGCACAGCTCTACCACTACAGCTGTGCCACTGTCAGGTCTCCCACGTAGCTGCTTTTTGCCGGCGGGAGAGAACTCTCCCACTGGCGTAATTAAAGCACCCCCAACGAGCGGCGCTAGCTATGTCAGCAGGAGAGCCTCTCTGCTCACGTAGCGCTGTCCGCACCGGCACTTATGTTGGTCAGGGGTATGGTTTTTTCACACCCTTGACCGACAAAAGTGCTAGTATAGTCAAAGCCTTAGAGAAACCAATTTAGCTGATTCCTCTGAAGTTGGGTGAGGCGAGGAGGTAGGAGCGATGGAACAAAAGAGGCCAGGTGTCCAGGAGGGGTTTAAAATAAAGAAACACAGAGGAACAAGGGCCAGACAGGCAGAGGAAGAGTGGGGTTGGAGACAGCCAGGTCACAGAAGCTGGGTAAGGGACTCCATGAAGGAGAGAGACCAGCTAGCCTGCAATAGGCTGCACAAGGAAGGGACACCCTGCCTGGACACCAATGGTCCCTAAAGACTCGCAAGAAGGGATGAGATAGGAAGGGACGTGTGCTTAGTCTTTATTGTTTTGTATGAGCAGTTTTCACCCGGGCATTACATGATTAACTATAAAAGAGCATAAAGGTGTTAGACTGTGCAAAACGTGTGTGTGCATGTGCGTGCACGTGCATGCTGACTGCTTTACAACTGCTGTGCACCACCGAGGGAGTTAAACTAGAACCAGATGCTTCACACCTTTGGGGTGAAGTTCTGGGACAGGGTATGTTTAAGTAACTGGTGTATCCCAGGGGTCAGCACTGGGATGAGCTTGAGGAGCTCTGTTTCCAAGAAGGTGTAAGAGACTGAGAGTTGGCACCCGGGGAATCTGTCTGAGATGCCAAAGGAGGGACCAGTGCCGCAGCCTGCTGCAGATCCAGGAGCTTGGTGCAGCCGGGGATCCAGAGCAGTAGAGATGAGGATCCCCCCACTGCCGTCCTAAGGGGTGGCCGGCAGGGAGCACTCGGTAGGATCTGTGATGCCCTCATCCTTCCTTTCCTCTCCCATGCACATAAACGTGCCTGGTGCATATTTTCAAGCATCATTGTCTTGTTAAAGCTCAGGGTAGGGAGCCAAAGGTTTTATTTCTGGCCTCCCCATACATAGTGGTACAATGTGGTGGAGAGGTGCTACTGGCATGAGTTTGGGAGGGCTGCGTTAGTCACAAGCAGCAAAACCTGGATAGAACCCAGCCCCGGTCTCTGCTTTAACACAAAACCATCCCCTCTCCCTCGTGACCTGGGCATACATGATTGAACAGCAATGGGCATGTTGTAATCAGAGCAATGTTCACAGACATAGCAGTGGGTGAATCTAAAGAGCACCGGCTAAAGAGCAGTGGATGTATCTAAAGAGCACAATCTACAAGCCAGGAGACTGGTGCTGATCTTAGCTCTCCTACTGACTTGGGCAAATCCCAAACTCTTGCCCATGTGTAAAACGGGCAAAAGGAAATTTCTTCCTTTATCTACCCTGTCGGGGTGTAGTGAGGATTATCTAGCTAGTGTTTGTCATTTAAAGATGGAAAGTGGCATGCACCATTGCTAACCACGCATGGTCACATGGTTAGATAAATGAGGGAAACAGGTAATTGCCTCAGGATGAAGTTTGGCTCAGTGCATCGGTGATGAAGGGGAGACTGTTTCATGAGGGTTGGGATCAATGCTCAGCCATTCCAGGAGTTTATTGCGCAGGGAATGGCATTCGGCTCTTTGCACACTCCCAAGGACAAGGGTTTTATTCTCGCAGTGTATGTTTCTAGAGGTTTATTTAAAGTTCTCCCCAGAATTCCCTGGGTGGGTTATCCCTAGAAATCACTGGATGAGAAGCAGGATTAACCAGCAGCTGGATCTTCCTTATCTGAGCCCCAGGGGCATCTCTCTGACGTCACTGAGTTTCATGAACTGCGTTTACCACCAGCTTTTGGGGGAGGAGGGTCATGATTTCCCCTGTGAGTATCTATTTATTGCTCCAAGTGGTATGTGGCAAACCTCGGAGTCAAGGGCCTGAAATAGATGTGACAGACTGTAATTGGCATAGGCGCCTTGGAGAGAGGCACAGAAGAGGAGCCTAGCAAAGGCTGAGGCTCACAGATAGCTCTGTTGTGGTCCAGGTGCATCTCTCGCGCCTCCCAACTGAAAGACCTTGTTTTGAGAGAGCAATCTGGTTTGCGGGGAGCGCTGGCAGCCGAAGCAGCCCTAAGTAAGAGCTCGAGGGATGTAGTTTATTTGCAACCTTGTGCAGTGTGCAAAACATGCAGACAAGGGCACTAGCTACATAAGAGATGAGACACGAGAGCCTGGCCATATGGGTCAGATGATCATGTGCTGCTCAGGACTGGAAGGTGAGATGATTTTGAAGTCAAATGTCAGTATTAGCCCTGATTGACATGTCAGGCAAAATTCAGCTCCCTGACTTCAGGAGGAGTTACACTCCCACAAGAATTGGCTCAGTCTTAATTCTTAGAATGTTTGTTTTGGGGTAGCACTCACAGTCCCCAGTCAGCAGCTGCACCCCATTGTGCTCGGTACTGTACAGAGACAGCCCATGCCCCCAGACAGCTGTTCTCTCTGAGGGCAATGAAGCTAGCCACTGTAAGCATGAGTTAGAACCTTGCATTTTAAATCATTTGGACCATCATAATGGCTTTTCATTGCAGCTGCATAGACGAGGGCAGTGCATGTGCTTAGAGAGATTAAAATAAAGCTCAAAGCACTTGTGATGGGGTGTACAAACCCCATAGTGGGCAACTAGGGGTTAAGGAACTGCTCTGGGCCCGGCCAGCCCCGCCCTGCCACACCTGTAGCAAATGCAGCAACTGGAGGGGGAGTGAAAAGTCAGAGGAATGAAACATTTAGTGTCAGCCCAGGGAAGAGAGCAGACCTGCAACCTGCAGCTCCAGGAGAGAAGAACTGAAGGAAGGCAGAATCTCTCACTAAACAGCTGCCCAAAGGTCCTTCCCTGAGGGAAGGGACGGTCGGCTGCACAGACAGCCTGAGAGGGCAACATTCCCCTCTCCCTCTCATACAAACTCTGGATTTGGTTAATCACCCTTTATTTTTGTCTGAACTACTCTAGCAGGGGAAAGCCCTTGGACTGAGCTGGCCCCAGGAGGCTGCGCCATACCGCTGGAGCAGGAGTTACTGCCCGAGAGAGAAAAGAAAGTGACCTCCCCCACACCGCCTAAACCCAGACAGAGACTTTGGGATGATTGCAGAGCACTGACAGCCCTCAAAGTGCCCTGGGTCAGAGCTCGGAGGAGTGGGAGGGGCCCGGGTTCTTCTACCAACAAATCCCGCTGCATGTCATGAGCCTAAGCCCTGACCACTAGGCAATGCTCCCCTACCAACCACCCTGAGCGAGGGCCGTCACAGCACTATAAAAACTTTACCAAAATAACCTTCACAGACATCCCTTATGTCCCCATATTAATATATAGCAAAACTAGGAAGCAGAAAAAGTAAGTGAAATCCTCGAGAAGATATAGCAAGCAGTGTCAGCAGATTGGAAAGAAAAAAGGAGTGGGACTTTCCTCAAGTTCCTCCCATGATCCCAGAGTACATGGGAGTTTCTGCTAAAGGATTAAGAGTGCAACAGGAAACAGAGTTGACACAGTTGTTGTCATCATTAGGTTTCAGAATTGACACATCATTGATCTGAATAGGGAGCATTCATGCTGGCCTTAGGGTATGTCTACACTGCAAAAAAAAACCCTCTGTGTCTCAGAGCCTCGGCTCCAGGGAACTTCTACACTGCTGTTTTTAGCCCCATAGTGCATGCGAGCCTGAGGCAATTGACCTGGGCTCTGAGAGTTGCTGCCTCCGAGGTTTTTCTCCAAGGACACCCTAAGAGACTTTTCTGTTCTCACGGCCTACAGGCTCACAAAGATGTTGTAACGTTGGTTCATATTTGAAAGGCTTTTTCTTCACAGATTTATGGGCTAGAAAGTTAATATTCAGATTAAGCACTCAGCTCCCTTTTGGAGATTGCATAAAAATAATTAGTCCTTTCTTAAGGCTTGCTTCTTTGATGAAACCCAAGAGAGCTTGAGTCATTTTTACTTTAATTACTTTAATAATTATTATCACACTAATTAAATAATAACAGTTCTAACAGTACCAGCAAGACTTGCTCATGCCTACATTGATTAACGGCATGTTCTTCTTGCTTTCTCCTTGTAACCCAGTCTTATCACCAATTAGGCCTTGATCCTTTGAACGGATCCAAATGGTCCTGTGCGGAACCCTATAGAAATCAATAGGATTGTACCAACACGGATCCATTCACAGGATTCGGCCTTAAATTTCAAGCCCTCTGTGGGAAGGGGACCATATCTTCCTATTTCTAGCCCTTGTCTCTAAGGTAGCACCTCTCTCTTGTTTATAGAAAGTCCCACTTTAAACATTCATTGTATTATGTGTAGTTAGTCTCCGGTTGTGGATAAGTGCTTAAATTATACTTGGAAATAAATTCAGTAATAGGGAATCATTAATTATTATACGGCCATATTCTGCTCCACTGACTTGCTAAATTGTACCTCACTCTGCATTTGAGGTACTTCCCAGCGTGAGTAATGGTGGCAGAGTCTTGTTCATATAGAACAAGGCCAAGCTTTTAAAAAAGACGAGTGATTTTGGGTGTCTCAACTTTTGGGAGCCCAGCTTGAGACCCTGGTTTTCAGAGGTTGGTGCTCTGCACTTTCTGGAATCATGCCCCTTTCAGCTGCCTCAAGTTGGGCACTCAAAAAACAGAGACACCCACAATCACTTGGCACTTTTGAAAAATTTGGCCTAGAGACATAGTGCTCTGTATTATACCAGAGGGCTTAGGCCTTAAAAGACATCAAGAAAGCAGAGATCCTGGTCTAGCAATCCCATCGGCATCATTGTCCTTCATGGAAGTCCATGGGTTGTACTGATGTAACTGAGTTCCTAAAAGATATAATAATAGACGTGCAACATCAAGCTATTCTGATGCAGAAGAAAGATAAGAAGAGCCATGGGAGGCCAATGTGGCTGCACAAGCAGCTTTTTAGTGATCTAAAAACCACAAGGGATACGTACAGGAAATGGAAGGAGGGGCATGTCACCAAGGAAGCATACGTGGGAATAGCGCGAGTGTGGAGGGACAAAGTCACGAAAGCCAAGGCAAAGAGTGAGTTACAGCTGGCAAGAATTGTTAGAGACACAGGAAGGGGTTCTTCAAATATGTCAGACACAAAAGAAAGATCAGGGATGGTGCGGGTCTGCAGCTCAATGGAGAAGGTGATGGTAATGGAAGATGATAGGAAAGCGGAGCTGCTCAGTGCCTACTTTGCTTCAGTCTTCTCACAAAAAAATAACATGACCGGACGAGCAAACAGAGCAGGCTGATCTCATAAATCAACTGTATCAAGGCAAATTGAAGGACTATGTAAGATATCTAGAATGTGGCTATGAGGGCTGGAGAATTGACACTTAGCTGGATATTCCATTGGTTATCAGACCTTATGGCTCCAACCAGGCATTTGCTAGCATGGTGTGTACTCTTATGCTGACACCTAGTATGTCCATACACACATAATGTGACAGTGGTATAATTTCTTACATGGTAAGTATCATCCTAGATACTCCATCTTGGGGTGTTCGTCTTTGTGCAGTGAACCAGCTAGCAAGTTCTAGAAGATTTTTTTAACCCTTCATTGAGTCCTACTGGGGCATGTATAAGGGGAGGGGAAATGCAACTATTCTGCCTTGAGGTTACAATAATTTATTATTTAATTTCTGATAGATTTTTCAGTATTTGCCCTAGGTGTGTCTTGTGAAAACACTGGGGTTCTTTTGACTGACTGGTTTTTTTTTTAATTAGTACTTCTATTAGCTTTTGTTAGCACTGTTGGGAGGTTTAGTGAAAGAACAGGACAGCTACCTCGTGAAATTTGGTTACTAGTTTAATCTCTCTGTGTTGGTTTTTATAATTTAAGAGTTTAAAAATAACACATCCCTTATTCATTTGGCAAGCATTCTGTAATTCTAATGATAAAAATTCCATGATGCCTCTATTTTCTTTATTAATACTTTTGCTCTGGCATTAGTGATATTGGCAAGTGTATAAAATGTAGGGATGACTTTTAATTACCTGCTTTCCACAAGCAAAGTAATTTGCATACTGTTTCATACCACTGTTGTGGTTTTAAAAATAAATACTTGATGGAATTATTAAAAATAATGGGAGATAAGTCAAAGATTTTTTTTTTCAGAAATCTTAAATATTTTAAAGCAATGCAAATATTAGGGTTATAAATTGCTTTATATTTATTTTATTATTTATTAACTTTATTTTTAAATGTTAACAGGGGTTTCTGCCGCCCCAAGCAAGGAAAAAAAAAGAAAAAAAAGCTGCGATCGCGATCAGCGGCACTTTGGTGGCAGCTCTACCGCCGCTGCTTCATTCTTCGGTGGCAATTCGGCAGCAGGACCTTCGCTCCGAGAGGGAGTGAGGGACCCGCCGCCGAAGCGCCCGACGTGCCATCCCTTCCCCGTGGCTGCCCCAAGCACCTGCTTGCTGGGCTGGTGCCTGGAGCCGGCCCTGAATGTTAATGTTCTCCCTTGTATTTAGTGAGATGTCACTATTGTAAAACGTTAACATAATTCTTTCAATTTCTTAATAAAAGAACTGCTATCTCCAGGTTAGCTACCAGTGTAGCTTCAGTTACATAGGGTACTTGATATTTTAAAGCTTTGGATACCAGTCTTCAGGGTAATAACAAGGATAAGAGACATTCATCATATACCCTTAAAAAAACGGATGGGAGTAAAGAAAATTTTCTGAGCGCCTCTCAACATTTTCCCAAATTTTGTGGAACTTCTTACACCTAATGAGAGGTGCATTTGAAATTGCAGTTTCAAGGTGTTGCAGACATTGGTGTGTTAAATGGCTCTCTCTTTCATTGTTTTTTAAACTGTATTTCAGGAAATTTTCAATAATACAACAAACAAGGAATTTTGTCTTTTTTGCATTTTTATTGATACAGTGAATAGAGACTTCCTATATATATATATATATATATATATATATATATATATTCTATTTAGAAAGTCTAAATCCTTGTGTGTGTAATAATTTAATAATTTTTAATAATTCCATTAATCACTGACTCTTCTTTTGAGTGGTGTCCTTATGTCTCAAATTATTTAGTTGGTGATTGGTCCTGCGTTGAGCAGGGGGTGGGACTAGATGACCTCCTGAGGTCCCTTCCAACCCTGACATTCTATGATTCTATGACTAGCAAAGTTACCATAGACAACAAAGGGGAAGGGATGCAGATTGGGATAAGTAAAGAAAACATCAGAGATCTTGTGACCAATTTGAATGAATTCAAGTCAGCTGGGTCTGATGCTATTCACCCCAGGCTGCTGAAGGAATTATCTGAAGAAATCTCACAGCCACTGGCAATAATATTTGCAAACTCGTGGATGACAGGAGAAGTCCCAGAAGACTAACTAGTGCCCATCTTTAAAAAAGGGAAGGAGGAGGAGCCAGGAAACTGTAGACCAGTCAGCCTGACTTCAATAGCTGGGAAGCTTCTAGAGCAATGTATAAAACATTCACTTTGCAAATACCTGGAGGATGAAGGGGTGATCACTAGCAGCCAGCATGGATTTACTAAGAACAAATCATGCTAAACCAGATTGATTTCCTTTGACAGGGTAACTGGTTTGGGGGATAGTGGATATGTGATGGACCTAATATACCTGGACTTCAGCATGGCTTTTGATACAGTCCCACATGACATAATATGGAAAAATGCGGCTCGGCAGAGCTACCATTAAATGGATACATAATTGGCTAATCGCAAACAGAGTAACTATAATGGAATGATGTCAGATTGGAGGGAGGTCTCAAGTGGGGTTCCACGGGGATCTGTTCTGGGTCCAGTGTTGTTTAATATCTTTATTAATGACCTGGACGTAGGAATAGAGGGCACACTGATGAAATTTGCAGATGACACAAAGCTAGGGAGGGTTGCAAACACTGTGGAGGATAGAGCTAAAATCCAGCGGGATCTTAATAAATTGGAGAATGGGGCTATAGACAACGAAATGAAATTCAACAAAGACAAATGTAAGGTGCTACACTTAGGGAAAAACCCAAATGCACCAATACAGAATGGGGGAAAACTGGCTTGGCAGCAGCACTGCTGAGACGGAGCTGGGAGTTGGGGTGGATCACAGCCTCAACACGAGTCAGCAATGTTGCAAAAAAAAGCAAATTCAGTTTTGGGTGGCATTAACAGAGGCATAGGATAAAAGTCACAGGAGGTGATAGTACCACTCAGCTTGGCGCTGGTTAGGCCTCAGCTGGAGAACTGTGTCGACTTTTGGTCACCAATGTATAGAAAGGATGTAGAGAAACTGGAAAGGATCCAGAGATGAGTGACAAAGATGCTCAAAAGGTGCAATGCAAGACATATGAGCAAAGACTGAAGGAACTGGCCTGTTTAGTTTGGAAAAGAGGCGATTAAGGAGGGGAATGATAGCGGTCTTCAAATACTTGAAAGGCTGCCATAAAAAAGATGGAGAAAAGTTGTTCTCTCTTGCCACAGAGGGCAGGACAAGAGGCAATGGGTTCAAACTACGGCATAGCAGGTTTAGATTAAATCTCAGGAAAAACTTCCTAATTGTAAGAAGAGTAGGACAATGGCATAGACTGCCTCAGGAGGTTGTGGAAACTCCTTCACTGGAGGTTTTCAAAGGGAGGCTGGGCAGCCATCTGTCTTGGATAGTTTAGACAACAAATCCTGCATCTCGGCAGGGGGTTAGACTAGATGACCGTTGTGGTCCCTTCTAACCCAGTGGTTCTAGGAGCGCAGTGAGTTTACCTAATCAGGTTCACAGAGGGAGTCTCTATCAAATGGTGTAAATACTTTCAGGAGGCAAGGCAATTAGGCTAACATAAGAATCACTCCAAACAAGGCAGAGCCCTGTGTTGAGGTTTCAGAGCAGTTTAGTTAACGTTCTCATGTGTATGTCTCTCCTGTTGGTTCCCACGCCCCCTCACTTCCTCATTCAGCCCAGGCCCGGAAGCAGAAATACTGAAATATCATGGGGAGAGCTGTTCTCATGGCGTTTCCAGCCCAAACAGAACCAGGACATGCTGGAAATCTCAGGAGAGAGCCTGTTCTTGACAGGCTTCCAGCCTGGCTTCCCACACAGGCATTGGGAGAAGCAGGAGAGTTCTTGGAAGCTCATCTGCACCTTTAAGGGCCGTGGGTGCTTCCTGTCCTTATGCTGGAGAGCTGGCATGCAGCAGGATCACACCGGTTCTGCTGCGAGGGCTGGGACATGATTCTGGCATTCATGCAAGAGGAGCAGACCCTGTATTGCTCCAGCACTCAGCTCCACCCTGCCCCAGGGTGAGTAGGCGTGAGACCAGGGGCTCTGCCACTTGACTGATTGACATAGTCATTCCCTCCACCATTGAGGGCACACTAAAGTCATGGGTGGGACCACAGGCTGGAGATGGCCGTAGAGGCCATGGAGCAGCTGGGAGAGGTGGGATTTCTTCTCCCCGGAGAGCATATAAACTTGCGACACAGGACAGGCTGTGAGACGTTGAACGCAGTCAATCACTAATCCCCAGGCTGACAAGTTGGCCCTGAGCCTAAAACCTGAGGCTAACAGGCCGGTCCATAAACTGCCACTGCAATGAGAAGGTCTCCAGCCATTTGGCCTTATGACACATTTAAAGCAGCCACACGGACCTCTCGGCCTTTGAGAACACAGGAGGTGTCACGGTAGAACAGACCGATGGTCAATGTGGTTCCTTGTGCACCCTATGACAGTGATCCTTGCAAGATGCATCAGAGGACAGCATCACCCAGTCCTCGGTCTCTGCTCTGAGTGGTGCAGCAGAAACCCCGGCAGTGGTGGCGAGGAGAGGGCAGAGTCCAGTCTGTCTTCCACTGGTGCTCAGTTGACGGATTAGTCCTTGCCAGCTCTATCCCAGTGAGCGTAACTGTCGATGTTAAACTTGCTCATGCACTGGGAATGTCTTGTCCCATTTGCCTTGATAATAGCCCATGGCAGCAATCTTCACGGGTTAAATGTGGGGTTTGGGTGGTTTGTTTTGTTTTTTAAAGATTCCCTTGTATCTGGTTTACATTTGTTGCCTTTTGCTCCCAGGGAGCAACCATGGTAATTAAGAGTCTGCAGCTTTAACTTCTGCAGCAGCAATTAATCCCCTGTGCAAACACAGCCAGAGTGCAGAGCAGATGAGCAAAACAATGCTGGGGACAGATAATCTGGGGATAATTTATTATCCCAAAGCCATGCTCAGAGCGGGAGAGACCACTGGGGTTTGGTTTGCCTTTCATTTCAGGGAGGGGGCAGGTTACTGATTTATAATACACTGGGTGCTGGCTGGCTTATTTGGCCTGTCATCTGTATGGTTCTTCTCCAATTTTACAGTGCTGATTAACTATTTCCGGATAGATTTTAGCTTGTGTAAAAGCTCTAAGCTGTGTCCAATGGCTACAGAAATGCTGGGTCTGGAGCCTGGCCCCATGTCATCATTGATCTCTGACCCAAAGGGAGAGCTAAATGGGTGAAAAATGCTACCAGGTCGGAATGGTAACAAAAACCTTCTGCCAGGTGATGTCAGCAGCACCAGAGGTTGGGTTCAATAACTAGGGGGTTCCTCTTTACATTACAAAACAGAATTGGCTCAAGCCCCCACCCAGAAACCAGGAAAACTAACCCCCGCCCATAGTGCCTCTAAGAGGTAACACTTCCCCGCTCGCAAACACTAAGTCTGTGTGTCACAACAGAAATCTTTGATTAAAAGAAGAAGGAAACACAATGTTAATTTGGGAAACCGCTGCAACAATGACTCCGAAGTATGTGAACCCCAAGGAAAACATCTGCCTCACAGTATCTTGGACAGTTTCCTTTCTCCCAGTTTCCCACCTTGCAGTGTGAAAATCCAATGGATGAATATCTCTGTAACACACCTCTCCCCTTTCCCTCCACCATACCCCACTCATGGATGGAGATCAGCAGAATCCCAAAACCCAGGGGTGTGGTCAGGTGGGTTCAAGTCCCCCTGCCTCTGCGGCTGATCGCCGTGGCACATCTGCTGCTACTCACCGCTGTCTCTGCTGCTGGTCGCCAGCACCTCTGCCTTCAGCTGCAATGCTGTGTCCTGAGGTTCCTCTACCTCTCCCAGCCCTTTGTGATGTCCCTGGGTGGTGGGAAATCTCATGGCTGCTGCTCTCTCTGCATTGTCTTTCACCACAACACTGTCCACACCACCAGGTCTAAGGCCCCCCTTCAATTGGTGTAGGCTGCGTCTACACAGTGGGGTTATGCCTGCATAGCTATGCCAGTATAGTCTCCAACACTTTACATACAGCCGAAGGCTTAAGCCCCACATCAGTTTATCGGTGTTACGGGTTCTAATGATCGCTGAGAAGAAGCCAGGACACTCAATTGAGTCTGGCCAGTCTGTTTTTAAACACTGGAGGGAAAGGGTTAAATGATTTTTAGAACGCTTTAAACATTTTGATACCACGAAGTAGGAACACCTGTCCTCGAACACCTCTCTGAATTTCACTTGGATCTGGCATTCCTACCCCCCCGTTTAGCAAGTGAGGTTAACGTTAGGTGATCTGCTCAGTTAGGGCATGCTAAGAACAGTTCTGCTGCCCTTTGTCATGCAGTAAGGATAACATCATTTCATTACCCCTGCATTCAAGACAAAAGTGAATTTTGACCCAAATCAGCCTAAATTGATCGCTTTGACAAAGTAGGTCTGTCTGCTGATTGCCTAGGCAAAGTAGGTGTGTCTCTGCAAATACAGTCTGCTCCTGAGGAATTTCCCCCCAGTTCATCAGTAGATGGCAGGGAGAGCTCATCCAGACCCTGGCTACACACCCACTTCGCACAGGTGGCAGTAACTGTACCCGGTGCCAGGCAACAGAGAACCAGGCCATAATCCACTGGGAGGTCACCTCTTTATTGTCTAGTTGTCACTTGGGGGTGTATTAACAGGAGTGTCCTATGCAAGACATGGGAGGTGATTGTCCTGCTCTATTCATGACTGGTAAGGCTTCAACTGGAATACGGTGTCCAAATCTGGGTGCCACGTTTTAAGAAAGATGTGGGCAAGCTGGAGAGAGTCCAGAAGAGGGCAACAAAACTGACTAAAGATTTGGAAAACCTGACCTATGAAGAAAGGTTAAAAAAAGTGGGGAGGGGGAAGCATGTTTAGCCTAGAGAAAAGATGACTGAGGTGGAACCTGGTGAGAGTCTTCAAACATGTAAAAGTTGTTACAGAGAAGATGGTGATCAATTGTTCTCCATGTCCACAGAAGATAGAAAAAAAAAGTTTACAGCAAGAGAGATTTTGTTCAGATATTAGGAAAAACTTTCTAATTATAAGGCTAGCTAAGCACCGGACCAGGTTACCAAGGGATCTTGTGGAATCCCCATCATTTTGAAGAACAGGTTAGCCAAATGCCTGTCAGGGATGGTCTAGCTAGGCATACTTGGTCCTGCCTCAGTGGGAGGGATGGATGAGATGACCTCTTGAGGTCCCTTCCAGCCTGGCATTTCTATGATTCTATTGCTGGGTCCTGGTGCCAAGGGGGTGCACTTTTAAGTGCCAATATTTCTTTGAGATGTCGCAGAGGGTCCACCAAGTTTCAGGGTAAAACCAAAGGGGTGTGTTACCTCTCCGCTGACTTAACACCGTTAGTCTGTATTTGCATTAGTGTCCATAACATCAGAATCTGCTCCTGGATCTTTCATCTGAGGCTCTCAAGAAGCTTAATAAACATTAATTAATCCTTGCAAATGGCCAATGATTATTGTCCCCTTTTTACAGATGGAGTAACTGACACACCGAGCTGTTAGTGACTTGTCTGAGGTCACCCAGCCCTGAGTGAATTCAATGGGACTATACCTGTGCTTAAAGTTCAGCACGTGTTCAGGTGCAGGGGCGGCTCTAGGATTTCCGCCGCCCCAAGCAGGGCGGCATGCCGCGGGGGGTGCTCTAGTGGTCGCCGGTCCCGCGGCTCCGGTGGACCTCCCGCAGACGTGCCTGTGGAGGGTCCGTTGGCCCTGCGGCTCCGGTGGACCTCCCGCAGGCATGCCTGCGGATGCTCCACCGGAGCCGTGGTCCCAGCGGACCTTCCGCAGGCATGCCTGCGGGAGGTCTGCCGGAGCCGCCTGCCGCCCTCCCGCTGGGACGCCCCCCAAAGCGTGCGCTTGGCGCGCTGGGGTCTGGAGCCAGCCCTGTTCAGGTGGATTGGGGCCCAGTGAGGGCCTGATCCAATGCCCATTGGAGTTAATAGGTGCCTTATTGGAGATGGAAATAAAACTCTAGAGTTTTTCCTTCCCAGCCCCCAGTTCTAACCCTCAGACAACACTGCCTGCCTGGGCTGTTTCTCCCCATTTATCAAGTACATTGGGCAGCCCTGAAGACGTTAATTGTTGATTTGAGGGTTTTTTCCAACTTTAAAAGTTTGGGATAAAATTTTCAAAGCACGAGGCAGCAGAAACTAACACTGATAACAACTGAACCCTTTGGAAACATGTCCTGGTTTGATAGTGCTGTTACTTAAAAGGAGACTGATTACAATATAGTTTACTTAATCAGGGAGGCCACTTACCGGGAACCAAATTAGCCTAAAGATAATGGATGTTAATGAACTTTAGTGCAGGGGTGACAAACCAGGGCCAACTCCCATTGACTACCATGTACAGAGGTGAGTCTTTATTCGGTGTGAAAGTCCAAGGTTTGATCTTTTAATAAATAAATAAAAGGTTAAAAGAAAACAAAGTTCTTTAAAAAAAATAAAAGATGAAACACAGTGTTGCGTTGTCTAATGTCCAGCCTGAATTTGCTCAAGGTCGGTTTATACCCATTTGTTCTTGTGCCAACATTCTCCTTAAACAGCTCTTCACTCTCCCTGGTGTTTACTCCATGATGTATTGACAAAGAGCATATTGGATCCCCTCTTCGCCTTCATTTTTCAAGCTCTTTTCGTCTCCTCTTGTAAGAAAGGCCTGCCACCTCCCGGAACATCTGAGTAGCTTTTCGTGTCACCTGTCCCAGTGTGAATTCATCTTTCTTGAACATGGGTCACCAGAACTCTATATAGCATTCCAGATGAGATCTTACCAGTGCCTTGTATACTGGCAGTATCACTCCCCTATCTCTACTGGAAATACCTTACCTGATACATCGCCTGCTCTTAATAGGCACAGCTGCTTAATGGGTACCACACAACAGGGCTGGTAGTGTTCATTGCAAATAATTTATCCCAGCATGTGGGGTTCATTTTCCACCCCTTTGGGCTAATTATTTAACAACAGACTTTAGATTTTATAAATTCATTAACAAGTCCTAATTAGACCTCTACCCCAATATAACGCGACCTGATATAACACAAATTCAGATATAACGCGGTAAAGCAGTGCTCCAGGGGGGCGGGGCTGCGCACTCCGATGGATCAAAGCAAGTTCGATATAACACGGTTTCACCTATAACGCGGTAAGATTTTTTTGGCTCCCGAGGACAGTGTTATATCGGGGTAGAGGTGTATTTGAACAGTTTGTACAGACATGTCAAGCCAACAGATTGTTGCTGTCCCTATGTTCTTTGGGTGGGAGGCATAGCTCAGTGGTTTGAGCATTTGGCCTGCTAAACCCAGCATTGAGTTCAGTCCTTGAGGGGGCCTTTTAGCAATCTGGGTCCAAAATCTACCTGGGGATGGCTCCTGCTTTGAGCAGAGGGTTGGACTAGATGACCTCCTGAGGTTCCTTCCAACCCTGAGATTCTATGATTTTTCATGCTGTATGATTTGACACCTACACCATATGGTATAGCTTCTGCCCCCTCACTGCATGTCTGAAATGTTATTTCTCAGGAATGAATAACTGATATGGGTATTTCACAGGTGAATTAAAAGTAGCCATTCCCCAAACATATGTTTGAGTGGGTCAGCCACTATTTTGGTCATGACCAAGGATTGAACTGGGGCCTTCCAGAGCTAAAAGGCATGAGTCATTACAGTTTGAGCTAAAGAATAACATCCAACTTGGGGGAGCTATAACAGACTCATCCCTCTTGGATCAAGCAGTGGGTTAAATGTGCAAAATCCCATTCATGAAAACACCACAAAACAGCCCCAGGCTGATTGGATTGACCAGAAATTTGCAGAGCCAACAAATGATCACAAGCACTGTGCTGCTATAGGTACCCTGCTGTACTGCTATAGGTACCCTGCTGTGGTCCTGCAAGGTACTCAAACTCGTTAACAAGCCACAGGAGTGCACTGTCCAGGGGATAAAGCCTTGAACACATGCAGCTGTTATGATGCCAATGGGTGCCACAGAGATGCTGGGCTTGATTCTCTAGTATTGCCAACCCCAAGCAATGAAAATGTATGAGTCAGGCCCCCAAAAGTCATGAGATTTTGTTATTAAAAAAGAGTTGAGCTCCTTCCATTTGCCTTCTGGTTCTAAGACTATAGGTTACACTCAGGTCACATTTTCAAGCTTTCCTTTGCAAGCACAAGGGCTAGTTACTTAGGTGTTTTTTTCATTAAAGCCAAGATTCTCAAGCCATCTCTTGCATTGAGCAGCTGGGGCTGGAAGACGAACACCAAACGCTGCCAGACTCGTGATAAAATCCCAAGACCTCACAACACTGTCTTCTCCCTCACACGGGTGTAAATCAGAAGTAGCTGCACTGAAGGCAGTTGAGTTGACACAGGGATAAACCTCATGTGAGAGGAGAATCCAGCTCTTTTGAAGGCACAACCTGAGATGTGACCCAAAATAATAGCAGTGTAATCCTCTAGTCTTGCCTTTGCCACCATCAGCAAATCACCGCTGGGAATGGCTAACAAACCCCTCATTTTCTCCCCTGCCTCCTCACCCCTACGAACTGAGACTTCCTGTGGTTTGGCAGAGCCTATGTAAACATGTTCCTTTAAGTGCCGCCAACCACCAGTCATGATTGCATGCTTTTCCAAGTGAGGAAACACTACGGGCTGGAATGTGGATGGCTTGCAGCGCTGGGACTGGGGTGGGTTATAGCGCTGGGATTCGTTCACCTGGCATATAGACAGCTGCCTCTTGCTTGTCCGAGAAAGCCCAGCCGCCCTTGTTGTGTCCCTGGGAAAATCGACAGGAGACTGTCAAGTTGCTTACGTACAGGATTGCAGCGCCAGTGAGAGAGACGGTTTCCACCTGGCACCCACATCTGGATCCCGCCTAGCAGCCCTATCCAGCCTCTCCAAGCCTGTGGACTTGACTCGTGATTTCAGACGGCCACAGCCAATCCTTGCACTACTCCCGCGCCGAATGCACAGCCAGCTGAGCTCCTGTCTCCGTCTTCCTGGGGCTCCCGCCATGCGGTCACAAAGCAAGGCACTGGGAAGCTAGAGCTACTCACTCCTCCTGCCCCTGCAGTGCAGCGGGCAGCCAGCGGGGCAGGTCTTGGGCAGTTGGCAGGAAGAAGGCCCAGCAGCTGCTCAGCGCACTCTTGGCACACCCCAGGCTGCTGGTGGGGCTGCAGGGTGGTTGTGGGAGTCAGGAGGGAGGCAGTGCCCCCTACCACCTCCTGGTGATTCAAGTTTAGAAGTTGCAGGGACACGTTTTCAGTTCATAACCAGACCCACATGTCCTCAAGGGCCCCCGGTCATATACCCCTGTGTTAGGCCAGCATGATCTGTTTTCAAATTGCCCCGGCGGAGTGACAAAATCCCAGTCCTCTCTTGGCCTTAGGTCTCGTGTCTTTTCTGACTGATATGCACCAGAGTGTCGAATGGGCATCTTGCCCCTTCCTGCAGAAGGGCCCGTTTGTAGGCACAGTCCGGGCACTGACACTGGATGGAGCCTTCTGGGCTTTCCTCTTGAAATCTGGGGAGCTGGATAGGGCCAGGAATTGGAAAGCATGATGTCTGGGCGACACCCAGTGGCAAATCAGAGTAATACAGGTCTGATTTGTAATCAGGAGTAACTCGGCTGAACGCTATGGAGGTACACCAATATCAAACTGGTGTAAGGCTTACGTGAGGGGACAGTCAGGCCCTATCGCGCTCTAAAGGGGCATCATTTGCTGTAGCAGAAGGAAAGGTCCCAGGGAAGAAGAGAGCAGGGGGACAGAGACAAAAGGAGGAAGTTTT
Source organism: Mauremys mutica (assembly GCF_020497125.1). NCBI lineage: Eukaryota > Metazoa > Chordata > Testudines > Geoemydidae > Mauremys > Mauremys mutica. Next base: position 11,722,911 of record NC_059073.1, on the reverse strand, counting down.
GCTTGCATGAAATGAGTGAATCATGGGCCAGATCCTCAGCTGGTGCTCATGGCCAATTGTAGTGAGGCGGCCTGGCTCCCAGCCGCTCCAAAGAGGGACGAGCCCCTCTGGATGCCAAAGTGGGCGAAGCCACTGGAGCCTGCGCCCGCCCCCCAGATGTCAAGGCGCAGGACCGGAAGCATAAAAGCCCAACCCCAGGGCTCAGAAGCTGCCTGGCCGCCGGAGAGGCTGGACGCTGGTTCCCTAGCTCCCACTGGGGAGACTCCTGCCGCCTGTGACCGTCCCGAGGACTGGCCATACCAGTTGAGGCCGGACGCCGACCAGGCGCCGGAGAAGCCAGTAAGCCTACCGGTGAGAAGGGACCCAGAGGAGCTGCCCAGCTTACCGCTCGCGGAGTACCCTGAGGAGCCCATGGTGCTCGATGCCGTCGAGGACACCGACCAGACGCAGGTACTGCTAGAGGGGGAGGTCGGAAGTAGCCCGGGGGCAGCCGACTCTAGTCTGGCTGTGGCACACCCAGAGATGATGTCAGTGTGTTGCGGCCAGGATCCCCACTGACACAGCAGCAGGTCGCCTGCCACTGTCAGGGCCCCAGGCTGGGATGCAGTGGAGTGGGCGGGCCTGCGTCCCCCCCGCCACCCCACTCACGGGTGGCCGACTCCCCCTCACCCCGACGCTCAGGACCAGGAGCCTGGGCTTTGCGCTTGAACTGTTTGTTTGCTGCCCTGCCCTGACCTAGGGCCTGGGCTTATTACTGGACTCTCTGCTCAGCCCCCGCCTGAGGGTCTGAGCCCTGAACTGTCTGTTTGCTGCCCCGCCCTGACCAGGGCCTGGGCTTGTTACAGAACTCTGTGCTCAGCCCCGACCTGAGGGCCTGAGCCCTTGACTGTTTCCTGCCCCACCAGGCTAACTCCCCGACTCACCGGACTTGTGTAGTGAGGCGGACCTGGCTCCCAGCCACCCCAGAAAGGGGCAACCTCAACAACACACGCCTACACCAATGGACACCAGCTGCGGACCCAGCCCCTTTAGCTTTCTGTAGCACTTTTATTTCATTCTTCTCATTCTCATGTTCTGTCCAACCTTTCAGCTCCTGCAGCCAGCCAGGAGCAGGAGCAGCAGCACCTCTTGCTTCCCCAGTCCCTGCTAGCAAACTGATCTCACACTGGCCTTGCAGTTCCTTTTATACGGCCTGCTGGGCCCTGATTGGCTGCTCCCTGCAGCCCCTCTAGGCAGCTTGGAGGACCTCTTTATTGCTCTTTTCCGGGATGGGGTGAGACAGGGTCATGAGGCCTCAAGCAGAGGGCCTCTGGACCTAGTCCACCCTGTCACAGCAGGTCAACATGATTATCACTCACCCGCCCCCAACCTTTTGTAGGCAAGGAAACAGGCTAAGGCACCGATCCTGCAATGAGTTTGATGTGAGCGTGCTCCTGTCTCCAGGCACGCACTCCCGGGGCCCATTGCTGGACAAGGAAGACATTGACCCTATAATGCTGCTCAGCATCGGATTCAGCAAGTAAGTTGCGATTGGTGGAGAACTCAGATGAAATGCCAATATTCTGTGCTACTAATTTGGACCCAGTCAGGATCACATCCCATTGTTCACGAATCTGTTGAATGTCATTGATAAGACTTTCAGTGTTATCCCTCTCAACATCAAGTGTAGCATTGCCTGCTTCAGTTACCGGATTAGTTTGGTGGATCATTGTAAGTAGCTTCATCCACAAAGATGACATCAGAAGGCATTCAAATTTAGACATGTGCTTCTGAATAGACTGAAGTTCAGCTAGAGCCTGTGCAGTGAAATTGAGAGGTTCAAGCTCATTTAAAGCCTTTCTCACTGAATTCAAATTCTGCGCAACTGGTTGAACACCATCAAACCATGCAGACCATCTAGTTTTGGACATCCCATGCAGTGAAATAGGAAGATATTGCTTCAGAATTTCCCACCTTTGTGGACTGCTATTGAAGAGATTGTACATTTGCTTGTTAGGGGGCTTATTCCTTCACCCTCTCACTTCCCTGGTCCTTCTCGCATGAACAGAGAGCAACAATACCCGAAGTCCAAAGGTGCAAACAATTCGATGTTTATTGGGGAGAACTTCCAGCAAGCATGATTCCAGTTTCCTTCCTTAGTGTCCCCCTTCCCAGCTCTGACACCATAGAGCCTTGCCTGTGTCCCTGTTCTGATTCCCTGTTCCCATCCCCTGTTCCCATTCCCCCTTTAGCAAAACATGATCCCAATTCCCCCATCCCCAGTCCCTGTTCCCATTCCCCCCCCTTCCTGATTGACTACAGACTATATAGTAAAACCTGAGTTTTGCTTAGCTATTCCTTAACCAATCATTTTACTGAAATTTAACTAACCAATCCTAACATATTGTAACGTGGTTATTTAACCAATTATATTTCACCACCTTCATTGGTTTACACCCAACAAAATTAATTATACAGCAGACAGAAACAATTACAGACCCAGACAGAGACCATGCAAATAAACATACAAAACAATACAGAAGTGAGGATTTCACAACTACATCTATACAGACATAAGGGTTTTCCAGCTGTGTCTATTGATAAGTGAGTTCTTGCCAGACAGGATGCTATCAAACTAAGTTTCCTTTTACATCTTCTAGGCTCTTCCGTTTCTCTGGAGGTGATAGAAATATCAGGGCAGGATTGTATTCCTAATAGCCCAAGAGCACCTTATTTCAATGTGACTAGTTTGGAATGTGAGGATGTGACCAGACACTTCCCAGCTTATGGCTGCCTAACTACATCTTAGCTGAAGGCCTTAGCCTGTCACAGTAAGAAAAGGCCGTTCCACGGACAGTGATTTTGATTCTTTCTTTTATACCTCTATAACTAGCTAAGTGATAAGAATACACCTAAATTCTTAAAGTATAGGCCTTTGCAGACAGGCCTGAATATCTATACCCTAACATTGCTGAACAGTTCCAAAGTAAGTAATTGCCTCCTTGCATGATTCAGCACAGTCAACACCTACAAGGTTTAGTGTGTGGTTTCCACAGCTGGAGAAAATACAATTTGAATTATGCTCAAGCAGAATTGCTTGTACACCTTTGTACTTCCCAGCCAAATTCGATCCATTGTCATAGGCTTGACCAATGCAGACTTGAAAAACTAACTTAAAACCTTCTAGAATTGCTAGTACTCAAGCAGTAATTTCTTTTCCAGTTTTTCTTGTGAAATTATCGAACAAAATAAACCTTTCTTCAATTTAAAATGTTGAGCTTTCTACAATCTTAACATATCAGATAACCATAGTAGTCTGTTCCTTGTGAGACTAATCTGGAGTGGCATCGACAATTATTGAAAAATACTTGGCATTTCGAATCTCATCAAGAATTATTTGTACGAATGACCCACATAGCTCAATAAACTTTGTATGTGTGTGGCGAGATAATGGACTTGCATGCGCTTTTGACTCTCTTGAGATTCTCGAAGACATTTAACATGCTTTGAAAAAAGTGGGTCATATTTGCTGAGGAGCTCAACTATGCCTAGAAAGTTTCCATTTGCACGATCACCAATACGTTGACTGGAACCAAAGAAAGCCAATCCCTGCTCAGAAAGAAAAAGGGTGACATTCAGGATGCCCTCAAGACATTTTTTTTCCAGTTATTAGTTTCTGTAGCGAGTTCAGTCAAGAGTAAATTCTCAACTGAATTTTCAGCTGCTGCTGCCCTACTGGCTAATTTCTATGCAACATAGTTTTTGTTGGGTGACATTGAACTCTCATGTGATGGTATTAGGTCTTTCAACGGCCTCCAACCTCTGTTGATGCTCCATCCTGATTGATCAGAGAGAACTGATGCATTTGCAGTATTTTTGTTCAAAATGAAGCAGGGCGCACAGTACAGAGATTTGTTTTTCTGTACTCCAGCATAACCAGTCTCTTGTGCAGGTCTCACCATTTGGAAGAGTTTTTGTCAGCAGACGAGTAGGGAAAGCTTGATTATCAGCATCTTGTGGAATGTTACTTGGAATTTCAAAACAACTAATTTGAAGAAAAGCCTGCATTTGGGCAGCATTGCTCTAGTCAATAATTCCAATGTCAGTTACAGTCAAATCTGTAGTACTCATGAATTGCTCTTGCTGCGTAAGATCTACATCTTCCTGTTGCTGTTGAGTTTCTTGATTGTACACAGGATCTTCTGCTGCATCTGTTACTGTTGGCACATCTCCTTCTTGACTACTGTCCTCATGTTCAGGTATTGGCATTGAAATATCACCTGTTGCAGTTGCAGAGTTTTCATTATCTGTGGCATTGTTTGTTGAGTAGAGTGTGTTTTCCAGTGGTTTGAGAAATGAAGTTATTGGCTTTGAGCTCTTAGCTGCTGCTTCACTCAGTTGTTTTCGCAATCTCTTGCTTGCACCACTTTTAAATCTCCTCTTCATAGTGATCTATCCGGTCAATATGTAGCCTATTCACACCTGAAATATTCTGCTGTAAATAAGTAGCTTATCTACACTTGAACTCTTCTACTGTAAGCAGGTACACAAACGCTGAATGGTACACAAAGGCTGAAAAGACTTAAAACGAAGGAATACTAATTAAGAACACAAAATGAAAGAGTCAGACAGGTTATTATCCTTATCACTGAATCAAAACTCAAGCACTCAAGGTATACTATAACAGGCTGAGCCGAAGACAAAGGGATGACATATATATAGTAAACACAGACACGGATACAGACAGAGGGATAATATCCCAAAATTTCAAACACGTGTCCTCATGAAACTCACTGTACAAGATTGTCCTCACAAATTTTCACCTTGAATCTGGACCTATATACTACGAAAGCCTATGATGATGGCCAAGCTAGGGCTCAACCAACCAACCAGCCAACCAACCAGTCACCTCTTTTACTACCAGATGAAGATAATAATGAGGAATTCTCACACATAAATAATTCCTTAGTCAACTAGACATAAAACTATAAAGACACTAAAATGTAACAATTCTCTACCTTTGAACATGCACATGATCCAGCACCAGCCACTAGTAGTAGTTTGTTTATATAATCAGCTGATCTGAGAGGACACGTGCATCATGGTCTAATCTTGTGCCATCAGAACTGATATATTTTTTATTAATATTTATTAATTTAACGTTTTTTTAATATTTACCTGGGGGGGGGTGGAATCTCCATCCGTAGAGGTTTTTAAGGCCCGGCTTGACAAAGCCCTGGCTGGAATGATTTAGTTGGGTTTGGTCCTGCTCTGAGCAGGGGGTTGGACTAGATGACCTGCTGAGGTCTCTTCCAACCCTAATCTTCTGCGATTCTATGAACGTTTTTAATTCTTCAGTATGACAAAATCTATATCAGCTAACAAAAAAATTATGTCTTTTACCAAATCACATCTCTTATTTGCTTAAATTTGCAGTTCTAAGGTGCGAGAGTGGGTCACCTTTTGGTCCGATAGGGATGCGCATAAATACAAGTTGCGAAACTTATCAAAGGCAAAAAAATTAGCAAGTATCTAAATTTGAGCCCCCACTTGGAGCTTGAGGCCCAGGCCAAATGTCCCTCCTGCCCCACCTCCCCGATTGGCCCTGGTGCAGGCCACACCCATCTTCCACTGATTGGGGCTGATCTGGCAGCTGCTGCGCCCACAGCAGCCTCCCTCCCCCCGCCCCATTGTCTTCAGTGCACAGGTTATCAGCAGGATCCGGCCCGAAGCTGAAAAGCCAGGGCTGGTTTGCTGGGGCGATATGCCCAGTTTCAGGGCCACCTGAGCACAGTGGCAGGAATTGCGGTACTGTGTGTGAGCCAGGTGTGCTGCTCCTGGCCGGCACAGCAACCTGCAGCCCCATCCCTGAAGAACAGACACAGCGAGTTCCCAGGCTAGTCTGACTCAGGCCTGGCCTTGTTTTTGGAGATAATGCCATCAGGGTAACAGCAATCACGCTGCACAGGCCACTTAATTGGGACACGCTTAATCAGGAAACCTGCTTAATCGGGATGTCTCCCTGGGAACTAATCGAAACCTAATGATGCCTAATGACAGTGACTGCTGCTTAATGGGGACAGTAATTCCCTGAAATTGAAGAGCTCTCTGGGGATTTAATGGAGCATGTGTGTCGGAGTCTCTTCTCCTCGGGCTGCTTCTGGCTCTCTGCTCCCAAAAGCAACTGCCTGCTCCACCTGCAGGCATCAGTGTGGGGTGAAGTGCCTGCTATCATCCCCCAAACACACCGCCCTCTTGTGGCCATGCCAGTGCTGGGCAATCCCCAGCCTGGGGATCCTCCTGATCATCGTGTTAGCACGAAGTGGCGTGAGAAGCAGGCAGAGTCGTTGATAAGAGATCGCTCTTGAGCATGCTGAGAGGCCAGTCTTGCAAGCTGAGTGGCCCGTGGTTGTCTGGTAGCAGCCGGCCCCTGGCTTGCGTTCCTGAGCCCCAAGTTTCATAGAATCATAGGGCTACAAGGGACCTCGAGATGTCACCTAGTCCAGTCCCCTGCACTCACCAGTCTCCGCTCCCACCAAGTTAGGTCCCTCTTGAAACTTGATCCTCTTTCTCCAGTTGCTCTTGTATCATACGACAATGACACCAAAGAACAGTCCACTGCCCTGTCGGACTCGGGGCAATGCTGCACCTCCCTTCTGTTAATGGGGGATCCCACTGATCCTAGTGGGATCCAGGAAGTGGGTGGTTGAATCTTGCCCGCTGTTAAAGGACCTCCCCCCCAGCCTAAGGGGTGGAGCCACAGGGCCTGGAAACCAAATGATTCTGGGGGACAACTAATGAAATATCAGGGACAGGAGTGAGGTCAAAGGGTCAAACGAAGGGAACCTCACGGGGACACCGAGCAGAGAACCCCGGACAGCGCCCACTGCTCCTCAAAGGAGTCAAGGGAGCCAGTGGACGCTGCATTGGGAGGTACGATAGGGAGTGGCCCAAGGGAACTAGACATTGGACCGGTTATAGAACCGGGCATTAAGTCAGTGTAGTTTGGTCAGATCTCTGTTGACTCCATGGCAAACACACTTGCCACTGACAGGGCCCTGGGCTGGGACCTAGTGGAGTAGGGAGGTCCTGGGTCCCCCTACCCTGGCTACCACCCACTTCTGGGTGGTGGCCCCTCTTCCCCACAGGCCACTCTAACTGCTGAGCTACACTGCCCTGCAAGGAGAGGGCAGCCATATTGTCTCTGGCCCTTAGGCCACATTGCCCTGAGGGAGAGGGCAGCCATATTGTCTCTGGCCCTTAGGCCACATTGCCCTGAGGGAGAGGGCAGCCATATTGTCTCTGGCCCTTAGGCCACACTGCCCTGAGACTGAGGGTATTCAAGGGAAACTTAACCATGGGGCCTTACCCTGCCCCAAAGGGGGACAGGGTATGCTTGCTCTGCGACACACATTAAGAGGTGACCACTCCAGTTTTAGGGCAGCCAGGTTTCCATATGAACAGGTCCTTTAAAATGTCAGAGGAATGAGCATGGCTAGAATCCCATCGTACTTTTCCATAAGGGCTGTAACAGAACCATGCAACAGAGAGGCTCGGCTTGGGCTCCAGGACAGCCTATCTAGGTGAATAGGCCAGAAGGGACCATTACAATCATCTAGTCTGACGTCCTGCCTAGCACAGGCCTTAGCATTCCCCCGAGTGGTTCCTGTCTAAAGCCCGTAACTCCTGTCTGAGCTAGAGCATCTCTGCTGTGGAAACAGCCCCGCTTGATTTAAAGACTGCAAGTGAGGGAGACACCACCACGGCCCTAGGGAAGTTGGTCCAATGCTTAATTACCCTCACTGGTAAAAAAAAAAAATGCTCCTTGTTTCTAGTCTGAATTTGTCTAGATTCAGCTTCTCACCACCGGACCTTGTCTGCCTGTTTCTGGAGGAGTAAAGAGCCGTCCACGACCAGGAATCTATTCCCGAGGGTGGTTCTTGTAGACCAGGATCAAGTCTTAACCATCTCTTGGATAAACCACAATGGCTGAAGTATCAGAGGGGTAGCCGTGTTAGTCTGGTTCTGATTCTTTGCTGCTTCCACAATGGCTGAGTGTCTCCAGCCTCTCACTCTACAGCAGCTTCTCCAGCCCTTGAATTGTTCTTATCACACTTTCGTGGACCCTCAGCCAGTTTTTCCCTGAAGTGTGGGCACCAGACCTTTTACAATGCAAGGCTGTTTCTCCTTAAAGACTCCCTTGTCCTTCTGCCTGCCATGGAGATACTGGTGCAAGGATCTCTGGTTCCCGCTGCAGAGCTAAGATGAGCTTCAGGCACTGCCCACTTACTGCCCACTGCACCTGCAGGAAGGTTAGTGGGGGCAGTTAACCCTCTGTCTGCCAGTCTCCTCAAGCGGGGGTACACAGATACCTGCCCTCATTTCAGGGTGTGCCGGGGGAGGGATAGCTCAGTGGTTTGAGCATTGGCCTGCTAAACCCAGGGCTGTGAGCTTAATCCTTGAGGGGACTATTTAGGGAGCTGGTATAAAAATCTGTCTGTGGATTGGTCCTGCTTTGAGCAGGGGGTTGGACTAGATGATCTCCTGAGGTCCCTTCCAACCCTGATATTCTATAAACCCACAAGGGGAGGAAAGGTGGTTGAGTTCCCCTGGCAGGGAGTGCTCCCTGACTGTGGGGGTGTTTTCCTTTTACCTGGCTTGGCCTTGACTCAATGTTGCCTTTGTCCATCTATCTACATAGATGACACCATTGTATTGATTAGGCCAAACTCATCCCCCCGGTGTTTAATGGAGTTAGACTAGCAATGTATCAGGCCCATTGCTTTTAAAGCAGCCGTTCTCAAACTGTGGGTCAGGACCACATTTTAATGGGGTCACCAGGGCTGTTGTTTAACTGGCTGGGGCCCGGGGCTGAAGCCAAAGTCCAAGCCCCACCGCCCAGCTACAGCGCATGGGGAAGTAGTGTTACTGAGGGCTTTCTACACTACAAATGCTTTGCTGGTGTAGGGAGTCGCTGACCACCACCACCCTTCATGACCTCTAAGGAGTGGTAGCTACAATCCTCCTTGTGGCTGCTCCTCCTCCACCTCTGAGGGGAGATTCCTCATCCCTTGTTGCCAGGGCAGCACACCCATTTATTTCTATGTGTGGTGGGTTGGGAGCAGGGGTGGAGCACTGCCTGCTGCCAGAAGTTAACCTGCAGCCAGGTCCTTCCCTGTGAAGGAACCATTTCCTCCTCCACTGGTGGGTGCTGCTGCTGCAGACCTCTGGGTTGCTTCCTCAGCCTTGGTGGTCTCCATATGCATGTTTTCAATGAATTCCCGGTGTGCATGGTGTCACGCTGTCTGGAGTCAACCCCATTTGAGAGCATCAATCTCAGGTCAGACTGGGGTCAGACACCCCAAACTGGTGGTATATTCTATACTCAGATTTCACCAAGCCAGTAACAACTGTGCACTCCTGGATTACTATATTAGTCTTACCATAGAGCCACAGACAGTCACCCTTAGGCTCTCCAATGCATCCTGCCACCCAGACAAAGCAGACTAAGGCCTGGTCTACACTGCGGGGGGGGAAGGGGTCGTAGCTGAACTCGAACTACCTTAGTTCGAACTACTCCCCCGTCCAGATGCCGCAGGATCGAAGTCCACGGCTCCCCCGTCGACTCCGCCACCGCCGTTCGCGGTGGTGGCGTTCCGGAGTCGACGGGAGCGCGTTCGGAGTTCGATATATCGCGTCTAGATGAGACGCGATATATCGAACTCCGAGAAATCGAACGCTACCCGCCGACCCGGGCATTACCGCACAGTAAGTCACTCCCAAGCCAAAAGGGCCAGTCACTTACTCCAGGTCAATGGATGCTCTTGATCTCACACCAAAGACAACACTGTAGTTGTTATATCCTTGGGGCAGCCGGTGTAGGAAGCAATCACTTGAGGCCAGAGAGCAGGCAGCTAACCAAAACCTCCATTTTATTTACATATATACAGAGAGCACCTCAGCCGGTTGAAACCGGTTGAGCTAACCCATAATAATCTAACTCAGTTGCCATAGCAACAAAACCATGACAACCAAATACACAACATATTCCTCCCCCCCTAATAAGAACATCCCCTAAATAAAACACACACTAGACTAGAGAAGGAGGGTAGACTGCCTCCATTCCCGGCTAAACCCTGGGGATTATTTTGCCCCATAACCGTGGGTTCGCCCTAGCTAAAGGTCCAGCCGATGAGGAGGCCTTCTGTCTCTAGGTGGATTACGGCGAACTACTGGTGTTATTGCACCCGACAGTACTAGGGGCTCAGGGTCCGCAGCACGAACAGGTGAGGAGGTGGTATCAGCTCGTGCTGGGCAAAGGGGTATCTCAGCCGCCGGCAGTAATGGAGGAGAACAGTCAGAAACAGGTGACTCGTGATTCGATCCCTCACCAGAAGAGGTGAAGTCAGACCCCTCAACTGCAGATGGGTCCTGAGGACTGGCATGACCTGGCAACAGCTGATCTACATGTCGCCGCCAGGTAAGATTCCCTGCAGTCCGGACTGTGTAGGAAACAGGTCCTGTTTGAGTGATGACTGTGGCCGGAACCCATTTAGCTCTGGAAGTATAATTCCGAGCCAAAACTGGCTGTCCCGGGCTAAAGGTTCGGTCTTTTGCTCTGGGTGCCCGTCTGATGACTTGATATTGCTGCTGATGTTGCACAATTTGTCGGGGTTCAGAAGGTTTCAGCAGATCAAAGCAAGTGCGCAGCTGTCGTCCCATCATTAGAAAGGCCGGAGATGCGTGGGTCGTAGCATGAGGTGTGTTTCTGTAGGAAAGTAAAAAGGTATCCAGACGCTTTTGAATGGAGTGTTGTCCCCTTGCTGATTTCAAAGCGTTTTTCATTGTCTGCACAAATCTTTCAGCTAATCCGTTGGTGGACGGATGATATGGTGCTGACGTGATGTGGTGTATCCCATTTGCTTTCATAAAATTTTGAAACTCCTGAGAAACGAACTGCGGTCCGTTGTCGCTCACAAGTTGTTCTGGCAGACCAAAACGACTAAAGAGTCCTCGTAGTTTTTGGATAGTACTCTCTGCAGAAGTGGACTGCATTATAGAGACTTCTGGCCATTTAGAATGGGCATCTATTGCCACCAAGAACATGCTTCCTTCAAGGGGGCCAGCAAAGTCAACGTGAATACGTTGCCACGGGTTTTCAGGCCAGTCCCATGGGTGTAGGGGTGCCCACTGGGGTGCATTCCTCACACCCTGACATGACATACAAGCTTTTGCCTTCTCTTCAATAGCGCTGTCCAGTCCAGGCCACCAAAAATAGCTTCGTGCAATTTCCTTCATGCGCACTATTCCACAGTGACCGGAATGTAGCTGTTCTAACATCTGTGATCTCAGTGGTGGTGGAATAATGACACGTCTCCCCCACAACAAACAATCAGATTGGACCGATAACTCCGTCCGCTTGGACATGTAGGGAACAAGGTCGGATGAGACCGGAGAGGTTTGTCGAGATGTTCCATGCATCACCAGGTCCATAACGTGGGACAATACTGGGTCAACGCGAGTTGCCTTCTTTATCTGAGTAGCAGTGATGGGTGTATTCTCTACCTGTTCAAAGTAGAAGATTTCCTTGTGGGCACTATCTTGGTGTTTGACCGGCAAAGGCAACCTTGAGAGGCCATCTGCATTGCCGTGTAGAGTGGATTTCCGATATTTGATTTCATATGTGTGTGCTGAAAGTAACAATGCCCAACGTTGCATACGACTAGCAGCTAATGGGGGAATGCCTGTGTAAGGTCCAAAAATTGATGTCAGAGGTCGATGGTCTGTGAGAAGAGTAAATTTTCGCCCAAACAGGTACTGATGAAACTTCCGAATTCCAAAAACAATTCCTAATGCCTCACGTTCGATTTGGGCGTAGTTAGTTTCTGCTTTGCTTAGAGTGCGTGAAGCAAAAGCAATAGGTCTCTCTTCTCCTGAAGGCATAATATGTGACACGACTGCTCCCACTCCATAAGGGGAGGCATCGCAGGCCAATTGCAGTGGTAAGGATGGATCAAAGTGCGTTAGAACTTCAGAATTTAGCAATGCATCCTTAGCTTTGTTAAACACAACATCACAGGCTTCAGTCCACTTCCAGGCCTTGTTCTGCCCAAGGAGCTCATGAAGTGGTTTTAGCAGTGTGGCTAACTGTGAGATGAACTTTCCATAATAGTTCAGGAGTCCTAGAAACGAGCGCAGCTGGCTTACATTTCGAGGTGGGGGAGCCTCCACAATAGCTTTAACTTTTGCAGGGGCCTTATGAAGACCTGCAGAATCAATGATATGTCCCAAATATTCAACAGAGGGCTTGAAGAATTCACACTTGTCTTTGCGAACTCGTAGGCCATACTCTTCCAGTCTTTGTAGGGTAGCCTCTAAATTCTTTAAGTGATCCTCTTCATTTCTTCCAGTGACCAGGATATCATCCAGATAGCACTGAACTCCTGACAAGCCACACAAGATCTGGTCCATAGCCCTCTGGAACAGGGCGGGAGCAGATGTTATTCCGAAGGGTAGACGACAGTATCGATAAAGCCCCTTATGAGTCACAATAGTCAACAGCTCTTGGGACTTTTCATCGACGTGCATCTGTAAATATGCTTGACTCAGATCAATCTTACTGAACTTTTGTCCCCCAGCCAGGCCTGCGAAGAGGTCATCGATGCGGGGAAGCGGGTATTGCTCTGCACACAACACTGGGTTGACAGTGACTTTAAAATCACCGCAAATCCGGAGAGAGCCATCTTTCTTCACGATTGGAACGATAGGAGTGGCCCATGAGCTATGGGTAACTGGTATTAGGACTCCATTGGTGACCAGGCGCTCCAGGTCTGCTTCAACTTTTGGCCTGATGGCATATGGCACAGTTCGGGCTTTCAGATATTTTGGTGGACTGCCAGGTTTAATGTTCAATGTCACAGTGATTCCCTTTGTCGAAGAAAAACTCAGTTCTCGCTTTTATGTTTGGGTGCAGCAAAAACAAATACTTTATTATAATACTCTAGCTAACATACATTAAGATCCCTTCAAACCTTTATTAATTAATTCTTGGCCTCCACACCTTCATACTTCCCAAATCATCTCCAAAAACAGCAGCATGTTTCCTTAGTATAGGGGTTAGACTGGTTTCTTCTTTAGTCATCCGGTGCACTTCTGCCCAGTTCAGTTGAATCTTCCCAAGCCAAGACCTACCCATTAAGGCTGGGTAGTTACCTCTCACCACAAACAGTGGCAATTTAGCCACCTGTCCATTGAGCTCCACCTTAACATCAATAGTGCCCAGCATAGGCACAGCTTCTCCCGTATACGTCTTCAGAACAGTTTTTGTTGCCTTAAGCGGAAGATGCTGTAGCTTTTCTTTATACACAGTCTCGGAGATCAGTGAGACGGCTGCACCGGTGTCCAGTTCCATGCGTATACGTTTGCCATCCAATAACGGGGTTACCCAGTATTCATGTGAGCCCATTGCCAAAGACAAAACATGCAGTGGCACTTCCTCTTGCGATGAGGTGTCACCTTGATCATCCTGGGTCTGCTCTAGGGTATGCAGGGTTCCTCTTTTTGTCGGCCAGACCACAGGCCTCTTTTTCTTTTGTTTACAGGCACACTCAATGTGCCCCTTTTTGCCACAGTGTCGACACACCAGGTCCTTACACCAGCATTCTGATGCCTGGTGACCCGGCTTACCACAGCGGTAACATTCTTGACTCTGCACAGTTTTGTGGGTCGGTTCTTGTGACACTTTTTGCACCCTAGGGGGTGCACCGATGTATTGTGCCTCCCTTGTAGCCAGTTCCATGGAGACAGCAATATCAACAGCCTTCTGTAAGGTAAGCTGAGCCTCTGTCAGTATGCGCTTCCGTACAGCTTCACTGTACAGACCACACACTAACCTGTCACGCAGGGCATCATGTAACATTTCTTTAAATTCACAGTGTTCTGCTAGCTTTTTTAAAATGGCTACAAATTGTACAACTGTTTCATCTTCCTTTTGGTCTCTTTTGTGGAACCTATATCTTTCAGCAATTACCAGTGGTTTTGGGGAGAAATGAGACCCCAGGATTTCCACAATGTCACTGTAAGATTTAGTCTCAGGCTTAACAGGGTGTAGTAAGCTGCGTAGCAGAGAGTAGGTTTTAGCCCCTACAACAGTTAAGAATATTGGCACCTTCTTTGCTTCTGTAATGTCATTTGCAATACCAAAAAGCTCAAAACGCTCAGTATACACATGCCACTGCTCTGTATTCTCATCAAAAGGCTCCAGGGGCCTGGTCAGAGTAGCCATGATTTTTAGTTTCACTTTCACAGTCAGTGCAAAGAAGCAGCTTTTTTTCTTTGTTTGTTCTTTACCTTAACTTCTACTTCCTTCTGTTACTGGAGCAGCACCGGAGTCTCACCCTCGTCGCCAGTGTTATATTCTTGGGGCAGCCGGTGTAGGAAGCAATCACTTGAGGCCAGAGAGCAGGCAGCTAACCAAAACCTCCATTTTATTTACATATATACAGAGAGCACCTCAGCCGGTTGAAACCGGTTGAGCTAACCCATAATAATCTAACTCAGTTGCCATAGCAACAAAACCATGACAACCAAATACACAACAGTAGTCAATTTCTCTAGTAAACTAACTAAAGATTTATTAGCTAAGAAAAGAAATGAGTCATGGAGAGGTTAAAGCAGGTAAAACAGATTACAAGTGACCCAGAATGTGTAAGTCCAAAGAGTAGCAGAGGTAAAGTAATCTGTTAGGTCTCTTAGGGTTATCCAAAATGCCTTTGGGGATCTTGGTCCAATTGCTCAGAATTCCCTCTGTCAGAATCCACCCGTCCAGAGATACAGGATTACTCCCAGGGTTCATTTGTATAGCTGTCTCCTTCAGAAAGCCATCTGGCACATGTTCCCACCAAAGCCTGGGTCTGGGGAGTTCCCATTGTTGAACACAATGACCCATGCTTTGAAGTTAGCATGCTTCTCATTTACAGTTCGAAGGCTTCGATCCCGGTTAATGGGCAATTCCATTACCGAGACGTACACAATGCATCCGACGAAGTGGGTATTCACCCACGAAAGCTCATGCTCCAATACGTCTGTTAGTCTATGAGGTGCCACAGGACTTTTTGCTGCTTTTACAATGCATTTAGTTACAGCCATCCAGACAATTTTTCATTCGTTTTCATGAACAATATGATAACCAGAAACAATCCTTCATTAGTTTTCATGCAGTTGTACACATGGAGTAAATTCTCATCTAATCGCTGATACTTTCTTTGATCGAGGGCTAATTAAGTACTGGTATCTATCTATCTATCTATCTATCTATAATGTGTGAATTGTAATGTAATAACATTCAGTGGGTTACAGCTAAATGAAGACAATACTATTGCATTTCCTTTGAATTTTGCCAACACACGTGAATTGGCCTCATCACATTACAATGCCTTTTGACACGCCTTTGATTTCTATTAGCCTGTGAGTGAATTAGCCTGCTGCTTCGGTTTGAGCTGGTGACTTACTGGACAGCAACACACATGGATGTTCCTCAGCCTACCTCCTCCTGTAGCTCTCCAACCTGCTTCCTGAGAGATTCTACCACACCTCTCGCATCTAGCCTAGCTTTCTGGGTTGGGGAAATGCAGGCCACAGCCTCTGCAAAGCCATACCAAGACCTGAGTAGAAGCATCCATGGTCGGGTTCTCTGTCTGGACACAGGTAGAAATGACATGAGCAGTGTTGGCACTGGCCATGTGGCCTGTCCCACCCAGGCCAATTTTACTTTAACTCCCTTCTTTGCTGCCTCCCCCCGTTTGCTAGCCTGGGCTATTTTGGGGCTCTCTGAGCTATTTTTGTCTACTCACCTCATTTCCAGGAGCAGGGGACTCAGCTGTTAATAGTGGCAGACCCAGTGTCAAGTCTCTGCTCTATTTGGATTTGTTGCAGGTATTTGTTTGTTTGCTTTTATGTTTTCCTGGTCTCTTTTAGCACCACAGGGAGCCACTAACAGCCCCATAAATGGCTTCCTGACTCATTAACAGAGCCCGGGAAAACAAGCATAATCAGAACTAAAGCAATTGTGTGACTGATCCTTTTCCACTTAATGATGATAATTAGCAACAGGTATCACTTTGCAAACTTGAACTAATTAATTTTCACAGCCCCCCGCCCCCCAAGAGAGGCACATAACTTTTGTTTCCATTTTAGAGATATGGAAACTGAGGCAGAGAATTGAAGAGATTTGTCCAAGGCTATAACAGAAGACAGTGTCAGAGCAGGGATCAGAAATGTGCTCCCAGGCCTGAATGCAGACTATGCCTCTCTGCTTCTTCCAGATATACTGCATTAGAATAAACATGTTAAATCTATATATTTTCACAGAGATGACTGAAGTTTTTTGATTGGAAAACGATCTTTATTCAAAATGGGACACTTCCTCAAATTGTTTTTTTCCCCTCCAAATTTACAGATTTTTGAAAAACGAAATTGGAAAATGGAAAATGTAGGGTTTTTTTTAACCTTTATTATTTTTTCCTTTTCTCCCTATCTCTCCCCTTTTAATGGCAAAATGGAAAAAGTGCAAATAAGGGTGAAAACAAACAATTTTAAAAGCAAAAATTTCCCAAGAAGAAAAAAGTCAAATACATGAAAAATTGTTCCTGGTCAGAAACCGTGAAACAAATGACTTTGAAATGTTTCATGCCCTCCACCCCGTGTTTCAATCAGCTGTAATATATGACTTGGTATTTTTTTTTAAATAGCCAATAATTAATTGCTTTCAGTCTATTTGTCTGCATTGTGCTTTTAATGGTTTACAAAGATCCCCAGATCCTATAATGGATTTCTTATTATATTTGCTAAATCCAGAGAAGTAAATGGGAATATACGGGCCTGATTCTCCAATGTGCCAGGCTCCCACAGTGTTGCCAATTCTTGTGATGTTATCACGAGTCTGGCAATATTTGGTGTTTTCCTGGTTTCTTGGCTCCTGGATTCATCTGAATACGTGTGGTTCTTAGCCTTCATGAATAAAAAGTAAGACAGTTAGGCCTTACAGATGGAAAATATGAACTCTAAAGGCTGAAACACCAGAAGGCAAATGGAAAGAATCAAATATTATTATTTTTTTAAATCTCACGATTAAGCCAATCTCATGAGTTTTGGAGAACTGACTCATGATTTATTTCAGTCCATGGGATTGGCACTACTGTCTATGACGCCAGTCCAAAGCAGGGGGAGCTGCAAGCACCCCTAGACACCAAGCCTGATATAGGCACCTGTTTCCATCGGCCCGTTTGGAGCATAAGTGTACAATTTATGGTCTTCAGAGAAATGGCCAGGTCCTCGTCTCAGTGACAGAATTTCCACTGACTTCAGTGGGCCCAGGGCTTGAGCTGTTATTTACCAAAATGGGGTTCACACATCGCTGGGGTGCCACCTTATGACTGGGTCTGGGATCAGCTCGTATCCGGTCTAGTGCCCACTTCAGTTGCTTGCTTACCTCTCTTGCTCTCCAAGACGTGGGGTGCTCCCTCTCCATGACTCAGCTCTTTGGCCAGGTCACTATAGTTTTCCCCTGCTGGGGTATTGACACGTTGCTGGACCAAGTGTCCATACACCATCCCAGGCAGGCCTCCTTGCCACTTCCCCAGAGGCTGGTAGGGGACAAGGGTGGATGAAGCTTCCTAATGGTGGTAGTGGTGGTGGGGCTACCAGCACCTGAACCATGGCCACTTCCCCCCACACCACCCATTCTCCCCCTACCCACACCACCACTTCCGCCAAGGCCCCACTTCCACAATGCCTCTTCCCCCCAAAGACCATATCCCCACCCACCCCGTTGCTCATCCTTGCAGTCAGTAAAAAGTGGGGGGGCCCTGTTCTGGTGCTCCTGATAGGGGAACCTGGCATAGGCGCCATCTTTATGAGTTGCCAGGGGGATGCTTGACCCCTACTCTGCCCCAGGTCCTGCCCCCGCTCCCCAAGCCCCCCCACCTCTTCCCAACCCCTGGTAAACCTCTTCCCGCCCCGTTCCATTCCCCTGTCCGTGTCCCACCCTCGCTTCTCCCCAGTGCCGCCTGCGCACCACTGAACAGCTGATGTGCGGCGGGCAGGAGGCGCTGGGAGGGAAGGGGAGGAGATGATTGGTGTGGCCGCCATGAGGTGCTGGGGGGGAGGGGTGGAGCTGATGGAGGGGGCTGCCAGTGGGACCCTATCAGCAGCAGCCAACGGCTACACAGTCTCAACCCTTGCTGCTTTCCCCCTGGCTTTCCTCCTGCTCTGCCTTCCAGGCTTTCTTCCCTGCAACTCCTCTGGGGAAACCCCTTCCCTCAGGGACAGGATCCCTGGGCTTTTGCTCCCCCTGGGTTTACTCCGACCCCCTCTGTATGCACAAAGAAGACTGCAGACTCTCGCTCCTGCTCTCAGCTTCCCTGCTTTATACAAGCTCAGTCTGCCCCGGTGGGCTCGGCTTCATCACCAATGAACCTTATCAATCAAGCCTGAATCTTCCTCCCCTCTCACCATGGCCTATAAGGTTAATTGGCCCCTTCTGAGCCACTTTAACCCTGTCAGGGCTGGTGTGCAGTGAACTCCCCACCTCATTTACCTATAGAAAGACAATATCTCACCAAGGCATTTAATAATCGTACCTCGTTAATAACAATTTTGGTTCTGAGGCCCCCAGCCCAAAGGGGCTTAGGGTTCTGTACCTGGCCCTCCTCACCGCAGTATGTGAGTACCAGCCAAACCCCCAGATCCAAACACCCTCCCCGTTCGAGGGTGCTAGAATAGCACTGCCAGGTCTAAAGTATGCAAATAGCCCCTCTCGTTACAACAGGCTGAGCCAAATCCCCAGATCCCAATGCCTCTGCACTTTGCGGGTTTCAGAATCTAGATCTGGATCTAAATCCAGATTTTTCTGGCCTGGGCTCATCGATAACCCAACATTTTGCCAAATCAGAACTCAGCGGTCTGGGCCTATCTCAGGCCGTTGTGACAGTCTGTTCTGGGGGAAGCTCTGGGTTGCTCTGGTCTGTCTGGGTCCCGTTGTGGTTGTCTGGGTCCTGTTGCAAACACACTGTAACACATCCATTCTGCTCATTGCCCACTTGATGGCACTTGTGGACCACCTCAGGTACAGGCGTCTGTGGGTGATGGGAGCAGGTTTATCATATTCACTCGTTTTCCAGGCCGCCAGGCTTATTAACTGCAACTTCACATGCCAAGTAAAACAAAACCTCTTCCCCTCGCTCCCCCCAGTAACTTCTATTATTACAGGGATTGGACGGTGCACGGACGAGGGTTAATTAGAAGCTGAGTGGAAGGAAAACCAGGGTGTGGCGATCTCCCGCTGGTGGGGTGAAAAATACGACTTGGCTCACTCCCGGAACTAAGACACCCATTCGGCTCCTCAAGAAACTGGGCTGAGCCACCCCGACTGCAAAGTTAAGGGGGCGTTGGGTGGAGGTTAGGCCTGACATTCAGGATTTGTAAGAAAGGGCTTTAGTTATTAACGTTTTTTGTGGTAGCATCTGGAGGCTGCAGTCAGGAACTATCGGAGGGAATTGTTTGGCTCCCAGGACATAAGCACCTCAATCACTGATGCCTTTTTCCTCACAACAGGTAGGGAAGTGCTAGTATCCCCACTGTACAGAAAGGGAATAGAGACACAAAGGCCCAAATTCACAAAGGGACTTAGGCACTTAAACCCCAGATTTAGGCACCTCCTGAGGCGCTCCTACTGTATTGGGCCCCATTCAAAACCCAGCCAGGCAGCCTCCCATATATGTTTTAGCCCGTAGTTAGAGCACTTGCCAGGAAGACCTCGGTTCAAGTCCTCCCTCTGTCTGAGGGAGGCAGAGGATTTGAACAGGGATCTCCCTTGACAAAAATACATCACGGGTGGGAACATGGCACAGGGCATGTGTCTGCCCTCCTGCAAACCTCCACTGCCTCAGCCTGTGCTGTAATGAACTCACATGTGTGCTTACGTACTACTGTCCTGTGGTCTACTGTGTGTCATAAGACCCCGGGCGCTAACCACTAGAGGAGGCTCAGAGACACTGGTGAGGAGGGACATATAAGTACCTAGATAGAGCGGCAGGTGGTTCTCACTACTGCAGCAGTGAGGTTCAGGGAGCTGTGAAACCACCACGCAGTACAAGGGGATTCTGTTTGGTTAGCCTACCTCATTATTATCCTAGAATCATAGAACCACAGGGTTAGACGGGACCGCAAGGGTCGGCTAGTCTAACCTGCTGCCAGAATGCAGAATTTGTTGTGTCTAAACCAGTGGTGCCCAACATAGGTGCCGGCTTCCCCTTTGCCCGGTGGGTGCGTGACCCCCCCTGCCCTCACCCTACCCTCATTCTACCCCCTTCCCCCAAGTCCCCTCCCCTGCCCTGCCTCTTCTCCGCCTCCTCCCCTGAGCACACTGCATCCCTGCACCTTTCCCTCCATCCCGGAAACTCCTAAGCGCCGCCAAACAGCTGTCAGGTGGTGGAGGGGTGGGAAGCGCTGGGAGGGAGGGGAAGAAGCGGGGACACTGCACACTTTGGGGGGGGAGAAGGAGGTGAGGAGGGGGAACTTGACTGATGGTGGGTGCAGAGCACCCGCTAATTTTTCCCTGTGGGTGCTCCAGCCCCGGACCCCAACCTTATTGCACAGAAGGGCCACATCAACGTAAGCACAACTTTGTGTGGGCCAAAAAAAGATGGTTTTGTATGTATTTAGATTGGTTGTTTCTATGTACAGTATTGTTTATTTAAAAACAAATAAAAAAATCAGTGTATAAAACATGTGAATTATAGAAACCAGGAAAAGAACAGCAAAGAACACATAACTATTCTAAAATGATGTAAACTTGACGACAAAATGCTAAGAATCGTCCGTTAGTATATTGTGTTGAAGCAGGCAGTGGGCCTAATGAAATGGTCCAGTGGGCCGTGTACAGCCCACGGGCTGTAGGCTGGGAACCCCTGGTTTAAACCATCCAAGAGAGATGGCTATCTAGCCTTTTTGAAAACCTCCAGTGAAGGAGCTTCCATGACTTCCCTAGATAGTTTGTCCATTGTCCTACTGTTCTTACGGTTGGGAAGTTTTTCCTGAGATTTAATCTAAATCTGCTCTGCTGCAGCTTGAACCCTTTGCCTCTTGTCCCGATCTGTGTGGCAAGAGAGAATAACATGTCTCTGTCTTTTTTAGGGCGGCCTTTCAAGTATTTGAAGACCACTATCATGTCCCCCCACAACGTCCTCTTTTCCAAACTAAACATACCCAGTTCTTTCAGCCTTTGCTCATATGGCTTGTAGTCCATCCCTTTGATCAGCTTTGTTGCTTGCCACTGGATCTTTTCCAGTTTCTTTACATCATTGCTGTAACCCTCAGCCTGCCGATTGCCCAGGCCCTGCCATCCCAAACTGGGCCACGCCCCTCTTAGAACATAGTGCATGAGCAGACACCTCTTTGCAAAACGCCAGGCACACCTATGGCACTGGAAAGTAGCCAATAGGAATGAGGTGGGGTTAGGTGACTTTTTGTCCCTGGCTTGGTCATTTATCTCCTGTGTGACATCGGCAAGTCGCTTTGACCAAAATTTGCAAACACGGAAGCCTCAATACATTTGGGACTGTGAAGCACTTTGAGATCTATTCATGAAAAAAAGCTATAAAATCCATACCCAAATCCACATGTAGGCACCCAAATATGTGGCCTGATTTTCAGAGGCGCTGAGCACCTTTAACTCCCATTGGAAAATCTGGATGCCCGAACATAAATGTAGGTGCTTAGTTTGGGGGACATAAGCTTGAAGATTTGGGCTGTAACCTCTCTATTCCTCAGTTTCCCCATCTATGAAACAGAAACAGTGGTGCTTATCCACTTTTAAAGAGCTACAGAAAGCTATTACTGTATTACTAATAAACTGAAGGTCATGCCACCACATGAAGATCCAAAGTGAAAAAAACTTGGTTCATGTCCATGCGAAGCACCAAACAGCTGGACTGTGCATCATACGCGGCCGTATCACAGGTTAGTTTGCTCCAGAAGAACTGGGAAGCAAACCAGAATGTGGCAAAGGCATCTGAGCAGGAAATGCCTGTTACCATGTGTCTCTAGTGACCAAGGAAAGATGGAGCCTACAGACAAGACCATCTGCAATGAGATTTATACTATCCATGAAAGCTTTTACTGGACCCTCCATAAACCCAGCCTTCAATTGGAACCTGGCTAA
The DNA here is from genome assembly GCF_020497125.1 of Mauremys mutica. NCBI lineage: Eukaryota > Metazoa > Chordata > Testudines > Geoemydidae > Mauremys > Mauremys mutica. Next base: position 11,700,713 of record NC_059073.1, on the reverse strand, counting down.
GAAAGCTTCAGAAAAGATGGAATGTCTTTCTTTCAGATTCTGAGAGGAGCCTTTGGTGTCCCGGTGGGATCTAAAAGTAGCAGAGGACGAGAGGGCTAGAAAAGCAATCAGCTGGCGACAGCTGTTTTGCACAAGACCCTTTTAGCTTTTGGCGTCTGGCAGCCCAACTTCTGCACCCACGCTGGGTTCAAAGAAAGGCAGCGGAAAGGGCTGCTGATGGAGGCGCAAGTATAAACAGAAACAGTTGTAGCAATGTCTATTTCCCTCCCTCCCTCCAACTGGCTTTCAATACATAGATGATAGAACAAGAGGGACGTTCAAGATGCCGAGCACCAGACACTGAGTGCTTACGCCATTCCTTCACCTCCTGGTCTGGGCTGACTTCCAAGCTTCACTTGGAATCTCCAGAGCATTTCTGACTTTCAAGAGAGGATGGCTGCCGGGTGGAGAACTCGGTGCAGGATGTCGTAACGGCGCCTGCCGAGCCACTCCGCTCCGTTCCGTGCCCACTTGTGGCTCATGGGCTCTGTATTGCTGTGGGCACTTCGGACATTGCCTCACGAGCATGTTCCCACGATGGCTTGTGGTTTTAGTTACACAAATCCAGACCCTGGGCCAGTTCTCGGGGTGGACAAGCAAAGCACCAGCGACAGTGGTGTGAGGCCCGGCGTTTGTTTTCTTTTGCTTCACTTATTGGCTGGCCCTGGGGTTGGTTTGTTTTTTTGCTCAGTTGCTTGGGAGTGGGTTGGAGGCTGGGGGAGGGCAGGGGAAAGAGGGGGCTGTTTGCCAAAAATGGATTCTGCCCTGGGTGGCAAAACAGCTGGTTCTTGTCCAGAGCAAGGCCAGCCCTGCCTGCCTGGGTGGAGAGGTTCATGTCCACAGCTAAAATCTTGGAGCTCTGGAGGGCAGGGGGCATGGAGCACAGCTTTGCACTGGCTCCCATTACACTCTCATGGGACATGGAAGGTGGGGTTGAGGACAAAGAGGGAGGGAGTTGGGGAAGGAAAACCATGGGTGAGCCTGTGACTACACTGATCAACTGTCTGGACCTCCTTCCCCTTAGAGGGACTGGGGGTGCACAGGGGCTGCATTAGTATCCACAGGCAATGTTAGATTTGCTAGGGAATCAATTTACCAGCCATTAGGGGAATCCCACTGAATTCCTGGGGGAAATGAAGACATTGAAGCCGCATGCTGCTAAACCCTGTTGGCAGCACACAACACTTTCCTGGGTCACAAACTTAGCAAGGGGATCATACAATCACAAGGAAGGCTGGAGCAGTGGCACTAGGCTGACAAGACGTGCTACGTCAGACCTCCTAGAGCTGCCCCGAGATTAGATGACCTCTGTGGCTAAGAGGTAAAATGTAATAGGAAATGGACCCGATAAGAGAGCAGCATCCCACAAAACCCTACAGACCCCTCTCCCATGAACAGGAGCAGTGCAGGTAAAGGGAGGAACAATCTGGTATAATAAGGTTATCTGCTTAACAGGATTATTTTCTATGGGCTGATTTCCTTCCAGCCTCTGTCTGCTATGAACAGACTGGAAGGAAACTAAATTGCTATTTGAAATGTTACTCTGTGATTCAACATTCAATTCCCCCTCCTCCCTTTGCTACCCTAATTATACTTCCATCTGGCTTCTGCTTGTTTTATAGTCTATTTGAATCGTGTTGACCTGTTTCTTCATGGGTTGGAGGGTTTATTTATTTAAAAGCCCTTTTTACTTATTGCAGAAGTAGCTTGTCTCTCTATCGCTGCTTAACTGGAATGGCCTTTATTACTGTTATTTATTTTTCACACCTATTTGGGTTTAGAGATAATCCTCAGACACCATCTCACCAATTCTTCCTTCAATATTTCCTAACTTTTCTCAATAGATTTCTCACCGGCTGCTGAATGTAAATCAAAATCCCCCCGGGCATTTTTTTTATTAACTCTTATTTCCTAGAGTCAGAACCTTGATATGGAAATCCAGGCATCTCGTTAGAGATAAGGAAGCTCTCTCGAATCATTTCTTTATTTATTTCGAACGAGAGATGAACCCATCAGAAAAATGTCTTCCTATAGAAATTATATCCTGCATAGCAGAGACCTGGTCTTTATTTCATTTCTGAAGGTAGGGAGAGGTGAGGATGAGAGGAGGACATGCAGGTGCACAGTTGCTGCAGTGATAAGCCGAGTAGCTAGGGGTGGAAGGAAGGTCTCGTGGCTAGTGTAGTGGGTTGGGACTCAGGTGATCAGGATGCAATTCCCAGCTCAGCTTCAGGCTCCCTCTCTGAACGTGGACAAGTCACTTTCTCTCTCTGGGCCTCAGTTCCCCGGTATAGAATATGGGGGATTGTTGGGCATTAATCCATTCATTATTTGAGTCACTTCGATGAAGGCCATATAGGTATCTAGATCAGTGGTTCTCAAACTTTTGTGCCGGTGACCCCTTTCACACAGCAAGCCTCTGATTGTGACCCCCCCTTATGAATTAAAAACACTTTTTTATATGTAACACTATTATAAATGATGGCGGTGAAATGGAGTTTGGGTTGCAGGCTGACAGCTCATGACCCCCCACGTAATAACCATGTCATGCCCCCAGTTTGAGAACCCCTGATCTAGATAGAGTTCAGTCCAGAGTTACTCTGGATTGACTCCAGGCTAACAGAGAGCAGAATCTAGCCCTTGAAGTAGATTCTTGGAACCAACAGTTTCAGTGGGATGTTTTGGATATGGGCCAAATTTTCAAAAGCAGGCACGTGCCTTGGCCCCGTAAGCAGAGCTGTGCAGACATCACAGGCAGGGATGTGTGAAATGTTGCTTTAGATCCAGCTGGGACGGCGCTCACTGACATTCTGCATTAAACCAGAAGCCAGAGGTGAAGAGCCGTTCCCTTGTGCAATTCTGTCTGACTGACGCATGTCGCTAGAGCGCTCTTTCTCAAGTACCGCTCCTTTAACTATAAGAGCGCCTTCCTATGGGAGCCGCAGGTACCCTTCCGCGTGTGCCTCCTCTGGGAACTTTTGGTTTGAATATTTGCCCCTTGGACGTTTCCTGATTTTGTGTATTTTCCAAGGACTCTTTCCTCATCCTGCTTTGCTGCAGCAGGATGCCACAAACAGCTTTTCTTGGCTGTAACAGGGAAGAGTAGTTGCCATAACTTTGGGTCTGTAAGGGGAGGATAAAGGTGTAGGATCTTGAAAGACTGGATCGAGAGGAATAAGTGGTCCATTTTCAGAATGGAGAAATGTAAATAGTGTTGTCCTACAGGGGACCAGTGCTGTTCAACATATTCATAAATGATCTGGAAAATAGGATAAACAGTGAGGTGGCAAAATTTGCAGATGATATAAAATTACTCACGATAGTTAAGTACAAAGTGACTACGAAGAGCTACAAAGGGATCTCACAAAAGTGGGTGATTGGGCAACAAAATGGCAGATGAAATTCAACATCGATAGATGCAAAGTAATGCGTATTGGAAAACAATCCCAACTCTACATATAAATGACCCAGATGATTGAGTCTAAATTAGCTATTACCACTCAAGAAAGATCTTGGAGTCATTGTGGATAGTTCTCTGAAAACATCCGCAAAATGTGCAGCGGCAGTCAAAAAAGCTACAGGAAAGGGATAGATAATAAGATAGAAAATATCACAATGCCTCTGTATAAATCCATGGTACACCCACATCTTCAATACTGCATGCAGACCTGGCTGCTCCATCTCAAAAAAGATATATTAGAATTAGGAAAAGTACAGAGAAGGATAACAGCTTCCATATGAGGAGAGATTAAAAAGATTGGGAGTTTTCATCTTGGAAAAGAGTCAACTAAGAGGGGATATGACTGGTGTGGAGAAAGTGAATAAGGAAATTGTATTTACTCCTTCACATAACATAAGAACCAGGGGTCCCCCAATGAAATTAATAGGCAGCAGGTTTAAAACAAACAAAAGGAAGCATTTCTTCACACAACACACAGTCAACCTGTGGAACTCATTGCCAGGGGATGTTGTGAAAGTATAACAGGGTTCAAAAAAGAACTAGATAAGTTCATGTAGGATAGGTCCATCAATGGCTATTAGCCAAGATGGTCAGGGATGCAACACCATGCTTTGCGTGTCCATAGCCTCTGTTTGTCAGAAGCTGGGATTGAATGACAGGGGGTGGATCACTCAGTGACTGCCTTTTCTGTCCATTCCCTCTGAAGCACCTGGCATTGGCCGCTGTCGGACTGGGCTAGATGGACCTTTGGTCTGACCCAGTATGGCCATTCTTCTGTTCTTAAATAGCCTGATAATACCAAGGCAGCATTCCATTCTCCTTGGTAAAGATTCTCTTCTTGTTAGGCTTGAACAATACATGCAGGGTGGGGGCTCACCATGGAAGGGGAGGATTTTGGGAATGTTCTCATCACATGAGACATTTGAAAGTGGACCGGATGCATGAGACTTTACTGCAGAAGGAGACCTGCCCTGGCTGCATGGGTGAAAGGACTAGCTGACCTAAAGAATCTCTTCCATCTATGATTCTATAGCTTATCCACACGGCAGCCTATTTATTGCCTTGTAAAACAGAGCATCCCTTCCTTTTCGCTCTTTAAATAGGAAAATTAGCTTTATTGACCAAATAAACCTTGTAAATGAAAACATCAAATATCTTCAATATGGGTTTCTTTACGGTGGCTGATAGATGATCTAATAATAAGGTATAAAAACCATTAATCACAATAAAAGGAGAAAGGCTCTGATGCTGTTTAAAAATCCCTCCGAGGAATATTTTTTTACGCCTCTGCCTAATGTACTAGCAATGTTTGCTTAGGCAAAGCGTATCAAGGAACGCCTGAAATATCACCACCCGGAAAGGTTCTGTTTGCCTTGCAAAGGCATTGAAAGAAGTCTGAATAGGTCAGGAATGGATCGATAAAAGGTATCCACGTACAGCCCCAAAGAGCCTCATCGGAGATCAGCTGAATGGGAAGAAGATTAACATTTGTGCTGCCGAATGGCACTATGTGACCCCATGGAAACTAGGTCCCTAGTTAGATCCTGAGTCCCGCTGTGCATGCCTCTGCCTACAGCAGCAAGGGAGCATAGAGAGCCTGAGGGCTAGAGAGGTGCCTACGCCTTGTGCTGATTCTCTGCACAGGGGCAAATGTCAGCATCGCCCAATAAAGCCTAGGCTGGTCTTTGATGTCATATGAACTGTTTGGCCAACGCTCTAGGTTAACAAAGCAATTGGTAGGAATCAGGGTCAGTTTTGTGTGAGTCACTGAGAGACCTGCATGGCTGATGCATTCCCAGTGAATAGCTTGTATGCCATGTGGGACCCGCCATGTGGCTAAAAGATTTCATTCTGCAGGGCTGCCCGTCCAGCATCGTTCACCAACACAACACTCCCTAAAGAGAGACGATATTTAAAGCAGTGTCCTTATCAAGTCTAGTGCCGATGGAACCATCGGCTCCAATGCCCGTTTTCCAGCTCAAAAAAAGATACATTAGAATTGGAACAGGTACAGAGGAGGGCAACACAAATGATTAGGGGTGTGAAACGGCTTCCATATGAGGAGAGACTGAAAAAACTAGGACTGTTTAGCTTAGAAAAGAGATGATGAAAGGGGGGATTTGATAAAGGTCTATAAAAGCATGAATGGTGTGGAGAAAATGAATAGGGACGCGTTATTTACCCCTTCACATAACATAAGAACCAGGGTCACCCAATAAAATTAATTGGCAGCAGGTTTAAAACAAACACAAGGAAGTATTTCTTCACCCAACACACAGTCAACCTGTGGAACTTGTTGAAGGCCAAAAGTGTACCTGGGTTCAAAAAAGAACTAGAGAAGTTCAAGGAGGAGAGGTCCATCAACAGCTATTAGCCAAGATGATCAGGAATGCAATCCCACCCTCTAGGTGTCCCTAAACCTCTGGCTGCCAGAAGCTGGGAGTGGACAACAGGGGATGGATCATGTGATAATTGCCCTGTTCTGTTCATTCTCTCTGGGGCACCTGGCATTGGCCAATGTCAGAAGACAGGATACTGAGCTAGAGGGAACACTGGTCTGATCCAGCATAGCCGTTCTTATGTTCTGTGCCACACACAATATCAATGTGCTTGTAGATGAACTGAATTGTTGTTATGCTTCTAAGAGGAATTAGTTGATTGACCCTCCGAAGGCAGCGAATTTCCTGGAAAGCCCTTTAATAAGCAGTGCTGCATTTTCTGCCTTGTAGACTTTATAATGGCAGCTGCTTTACAATAACCCAATGAACAGATAAAGCCCATTAATCTTATTTATTCAGCTGCCACGTGCTCCTGAACATTTATCATTTGACATTTAACACAGTCGCCGGTGTGAAAAAGATCATTTCTGACACACTGAGGGGGAAATACGTTATACGGCTCCCTGGCTTGCTTTCGTCTTCAAGGATACGCTGCAAGTGCCAGTGACAATGGAATGAGCAAATGGAGCAGTGGCCTAGGAACATGAAGGAATTTAACACCTTTGAGCGAGAAGGTGGGGCTGGGAGGCCAGGAATTCTGGGTTCTTGTCCCAGCAATCTCACTGACTCATTTAGTTCATTAGCCTGGAGACCTTATCCACTCAGAGTGGCACTCTGTCTCCCACTAGTTGTGGCTGTGATGTACGTAGAGGTTGATGAATCTGCTACAGACAGGACTAACAGACATTGGCCTGTTCGCTCAGGTATAGAGAATCATGCACTGAGATCTAGAGTTTCCAGGTTCAGTCCCTGTTATCAGTGGTCCCAGACGCATGGCATTACCCAGCCACAACATTATTATTAGGGGCCTCATTGTAGTAGGCACTAAGATATATAAAGACCTTACTATTTAATTAGGTAAGAGAGACAAAGGTGGGAGGGGACAAAGGAGGCACAGAAAGATGAAGAGACCTGCACAAGATCACACAACAGATCAGTAACAGGAATAGAAGCCAGGTCTCTTAATTTCTAATCTGCTGTCTAGTTCATGAGATCGCACTGTATTCGGATGATCATCCCTACCTATTGAGCTAACTAGAGCTGCTTGGAAATTTTCAAACAGAAAAATGTTTTTCAGCTGAAAAAATGCTGGTTCATCACCCCAAAAGTGAAATATTTCACAGCAACGTGTCAATTTTGACAAAATGTCATTAAGAAAAAAATCGGAAAGGTGTGTCCCGTTAAGGTCAACACATTCCATTCCAACCTCTTGGGCATAGAGCATTTCAATTTTCCATTTCAAAAGGACTCTTTGTTTCAGTTTGGTTAATTTTATAAATATATATAAAGGTCAAAACCCGAATTAAACATTTTGATCAGCCCCAAATTATATTTTTTCTCCCCAGATTTCATTTTGCAGGATTTTTTTCCATTCTATTTCAAAACAGAAGCAATTTAAAAATCACAGAATGTCTTGCAAAAGGGAAAATCCCATTTCTGTCCAGCTGTAAGATCCAGTTTCCTTCTCTCTTGTGTTCAGGCGACAGAGATGGGAGTAGTCGGGGTTTCAGCTTCTATTTGCCAGGAGCTGGGAATGGGTGACAGGGGATGGATCACTTGATGATTCCCTGTTCTGTTCATTCCCTCTGGGGCACCGGGCAATGGCCATTGTCGGAAGACAGGATACTGGGCTAGATGGACCTTTGGTCTGACCCAGTAGGGCCGTTCTTATGTTGAAAAACAACATCTCTTCTTAAAGACTGTTTCACTCCCAATCCTCTGAAATGCTTCATGGTAACACTTGGCAGGGATTGGGACAATCATACTCTCTCTCTTTTTAACATGCCTCTAGTATTATGGACCAACAGGGACATTTTTGTGCACTGCCTGGTGTGGATAAGCAAGGCTGAGCGGTGAGAAAGTGACTCTGGCAGCGAGCATGACAGATGCAGCCCCAGCTTAGTGAAGAGGGAAAGAGCACCATAACAACACTCAAGCCTGGTCTACACTAGGCGTTTAAATCAGTTTTAGGAGCGTAAAACCGATTTAACGCCACAACCGTCCACACTAGGAGGCACCTTATATCGATTTTAATGGCTCTTTAAACCGGTTTCTGTACTCCTCCCTAACGAGAGGAGTAACGCTAGTATCGGTATTACCATATCGGATTAGGGTTAGTGTGGCCGCTGATCGACGGTATTGGCCTCCGGGCGGTATCCCACAGTGCACCAGTGACCGCTCTGGACAGCATTCTGAACTCGGATGCACTGGCCAGGTAGACAGGAAAAGCCCCGTGAAGTTTTGAAATTCATTTCCTGCTTCCCCAGCGTGGAGATCTCATCAGCACAGGTGACCACGCACAGCTCATCAGCACAGTTAACAATGCAGTCTCCTGAGAATCGTAAAAGAGCCCCAGCATGGACTGCACGGGAGTGCGCGAGGTGTTTAAAACATTCACGATTGCGGTATTGAGCTGAGCAGGGTCCATGCTTGCTGTGCTATGGCGTCTGCACAGTTCACCAAGCAAAAAAGGCGCGAAACGGTTGTCTGCTGCTCAGGGAGGGAGGGGTGAGGCTGTACCCAGAACCACCCGCGACAATAATTTTTGCCCCATCAGGCACTGGGATCTCAACCCGGAAATGCCAAGGGGCGGGGGAGGCTGCGGGAACTATGGGATAGCTACAGGATAGCTACCCACAGTGCAACGCTCCAGAAATCGACGCTAGCCTCGGACCATGGACGCACACCACCGATTTAATGTGTTTAGTGTGGCCGCACGCACTCGATTTTATAAAATCTGTTTTACAAAACCGGTTTATGCAAATTCGGAATAGTCCCGTAGTGTAGACGTACCCTGAGAAACAGGTTAAACTAGCATGAGCTAAAATGAGATATTTCCCAGAGGTGACCATTCTGGCGGGGCTAGAAAAAGCAGCCACATGGCAATGTTCTTTGTGGTGCATGGTGTAACGTTGCACCCCATAAGGCTTTATGGAAATATGCTTATGAATATATATATGACATCACTGGAATATGTTTTATGCTAGATCTGCCATGTAACATATCTATATAAAGGTTATGATCTACTGAACATATTCATCCTATTTGTGTGGATGTGTCGTTGTATTCGAAGTTAGGAATATTGGCTGTATACTTGTTTGATTTTAAATAGCCTTAGTAAGGAATTTGGTCAGCTTCTTTCGAAAGGAATTTGCAAGTTAAGGGCTCAATCAAGAAGCACTTAACGGACAACGGATTTTGGAAGGCTCCAATCCACATAAGAAGTCTTCCTGGAAACATTCAAGATAGCATGTGGACAATGGCTGCTGCCTGTAAAAACTGAGTCATGCATGGACATGTGACTTGCCCGTGTCACTCCAAAACTCCATCTTAGCACTAGACTTTGCATAGGAGAGAGAAGGGGGTCTCCACCCACAAAAGAGAGTCTATTTAAACCCTCCATTTTGTCTTCAGCTGGCTCAAGAGATAGCTCTCCACCCCCAAAGGATACCTGAAAGAAACTGGAACACAGGACAGTAACTACAGGGGGTGTGAGTGATTGCTGGACCCAGACTAGAAGGAGACTAGTCTGTAAAAGGAAGCTTACTGGAACACCTCTGAGGGTGAGGGTTTATCTGTATTCAATTTTCTTACTGTATTAGGCATAGACTTGTGTGTTTTATTTTATTGTGCTTGGAAATTCACTTTGTTCTGTCTGTTACTACTTGGAACCACTTAAATCCTACTTTCTGTATTTAATAAAATCACTTTTTACTTATTAATTAACCCAGAGTCTGTATTAATACCCGGGGGTGGGGGTGGGGGTGGGAAACAGCTGTGCATCTCTCTCTATCAGTGTTCTGGAGGGCGAACATTTTTATGAGTTTACCCTCTATAAGCTTTATACAGGGTAAAACGGATTTATTTGGGGTTTGGTCCCCATTGGGAGTTGGGCACCTGAGTGTTAGAGACAGGAACACTTCTTAAGCTGCTTTCAATTAAGAGTGCAGTTTGTGGGACGTGGTTCAGACCTGGGTCTGTGTTTGTGGCCGGCGAGCGTGTCTGGCACATCCAGGCAGGGTTCTGGAGTCCCAAGCTGGCAGGGAAACCAGGGGTAGAAGTAGTCTTAGCACATCAGTTGGCAGCCCCAAGGGGATTTCTGTGACCCAAACCGTCACACCCGGTGACAGCTAAATACGCATCTTTTGCTAGACGTGTATGGAGGAAGAAATAGAGGGGGAGATAGATAGAAACACCTTTATTTTCATTCTCTAATGCGCCAGGGTTTCTTTTGTGAAGGTTGATGGCCCCCCTTAATAGCCCACAAGCGGCTAGCCCCCCTTAATAGTTTACAAACGGCCAGTAGGGTGGGGAAGCAGAAGCCTCATAGCCTGAACTTTTGAACTATCTTTTCCCTTCTGCCTTAAAGCAGAGAAATCTTGCTTTAGACCAGTTCTTTCTCACCAGATAACAAAAAACACGGGGTTGATATGTACCAATCAAGTGTTAACACGCAAGGGTCTGTTGCCTGATTTGGGGAGGGTTAGTAGGGACAGTGGAATTTATCCACTTAATTTGGTTGTATGTAATAATTAATTTTCTAATGAATTAAGAGTGTTAGTAATAATTAATAGATATTAATAATATGGGTATGGCTCGCCAATATGTGTGATCAGAAGATAAAAGTTCGTCTTGAATCAGGCTTCACAGAATTTAATACAAGGAGATTGGGGTGTATTACAGGAATTAGGACAGAGACAGAGTTTAGTCAAACAAGACCTTTTATTTAAAATCAACAAAACAAGAAGTAAATGTAAAATGTTAAAAGCAGTATGAGATTACAAGGTTACAAAATATCACAGTTCTTTAAGAGATATAATATGATATTATACAGTTCTAAATGTACTCTACAGCGCTACAGTAAATTTCACACCTCTGCTAGAGGAAGTTACAAAGAAACTGGTTATAAGTAAAACCCTCTTTTGTTTAACCTAACTGCTCTAGCAGAAATGAGAATATGTTCATACTCACAACTTTGAGAAGAATCAATACTACGACTTAGTATTAACAGCTTTCATAGGAGAAAAGGCTTCGAAGCAGGTTGAGACGACAAGGAAACAGAGAGATGTATCGCCTGCTCTAATGGTGGATTATCACACCTTTTATAGGGAGAACTCCTTCCTCTTACGCCCAAATTTGGCTTTCCCCATGGAAAGGTGAGGGTACCTGTTTTCATAGGCTGACCTTTGTATACGTATTAATGACAACTATCTACGTATCTTGTGGTGTACTTGTTAGGTCCTTTTGCACCTAACTAGGTGAAAGGTTAGCAGATATTCAGAAAGTCCCCAGACAATTTGCGTAGGTTTGTTTCCTATTATCACTTTTCTGAGTAAGGGTCTTAAAGGTTGCTTTCAGCGTCACAGAGGAAATAGGCCAGGATGTCTGGTTTAGAAGCTTCTAGGTATCTTGCGTTACAGCTATTGCAAATTTCTATTAATCTATGCAGCCTACACACTTTATCAAAAAGACATTTTATACAGACCAACAGATTAATCCTCAGGGCTACACGCCCCCCTTTGACGGGGTGGTTTACATAAAGAAACCCCGTCACCTAGGACTTAACATCTGTGGGGCCCTTTTTAGTTTCATACCTGGGCAAATTTTGGTAGGTATCAGGAATGGGCACCATGTATATATATTCATCTTTATCCCCAGATGGTGCTCGTCTGTGCATTTGTTTAGGTGATTGTCTGGGTGTCTGTCTAGGTCTCTGCCTAGTTTTTGGCTTGGGTTTGTTGCGTTTATACAGCATATAACCTAAGGAAATTAATCACAATCCCAATTCCTTGGATAATTATCCATACTTCTAATCCGAATTTTTCTTTAGAAGTTGTTGCAGGCTCATTCCCTTCATTCATTAATTGGGTAATAACTTGTTGGGCTTCATCCATATTATTAGTAATTTGAATGAGGTGAGTCTCTTTACGAGTCATTAAGGATTTCAGTTGCAACCCTAATGGTGGAATATAAGCCAGAAAAGTAGGTGTACTTTGAATAGTTAAATTCTGGTAATCAGGGTTAGACTGAATAATGGTAATGTTCTCAAAAATAGGAATAGGGGAAATAACTTGATTTCCTATTACCGTGGGCTGCTTTGGGGTAAAACAGAAATTTGGCTCTGTGACAGGACACTCCAAGGGACCATACTGGTAACTCTTTTGGTTGGTAACCACGCAAAATTGGTTCCTTACAGCATAGGTCACCCTCTCCATCGGAGTCTTCCATGTGGTCAGCCTCACCAGGCATGACGATGATGAATTCTGTGCTTTCTCTCCCTGTAGTCCACACAAAACAGTGTCTGTTTCAAACACATTACACCTACAGATATACTGGGGTCCTTTTTCAGAACAACAGGCCATCTGTGGTACCTTCCAAGTCTGAGTTGGATTGTGATAGACTACCAGGGGAGGTGCATTAATCTGTTCCCTGTAGATGTCATCTTCGAGGTGACCTATAGAATGGATGGCAGCCAATTGCCTGTACACATCTCTGTCTGGGTCAAACACTGGTAACGAGACCGTGAATGAAACATACAAAGATCGTGCCATTATACACTCTTTTGTAAGAGAACAACTGTCTCGGTTGGGGTGAGGTGTCACAGATCCTATCTCTCTCATAGCACCCACTGACAAATGCTGGCATGCATCCAAACAAGTGGATCTTTCCTTTTCCAGCTTCTGAAAACATTTAGGACAATACCAACTCATTAGTTGTTCATCCTTAATTAAGTCAGGGACTTCTCCTAATTTTAAGGATCGCAATGCATCAGTAATTGTGCTTACAACATATTCCCCATATGCAGAACATATAATTTCTTTCCCCAAATGCTGATCTCTTTTCTGATCATTGTTTAAAGAAATTAACTGGTTAATTTTCTGTTGAGTTTCATTAAACAATTGGGTTATATCATGCATATTATAAACAGTAAATCGTTCTTCCTGTGCCAATCCCTTTATTCCCTGTAACATTGGATTGACTACTCGGTTAGCTTCCTCTTTTAACACATAATCTATATGCTTGCGGATTTTTCCAATATCCGCTTGGTTCCAAATTGACATTCCTGCACCAAATAGTCCTGTTAGGGATCCTAAACCTCCAAGGAGATTTAAGCTACGTTTTCTCCTAAGAGTTGGTGACTTAGGGACTTTATCATCCTTCAACAGAACAATATCCCGCACTCGTTGCTGATAGGCTACAATCCTATCCACAAGTCGTACTGAGAAAAAGGAAGCTACTTTGGTATGCTGACAATAGCTAAATTCTCCCAAGTACCAATTAGACAAATTTAGCACTACAGGAATATGCATAAATTGAACTTGATTAATTATTTTCCCCATCATGGGTGTTGTGGTAAGACCACTAACAGGTCCTGGGCTTAACACTGGACAATTTACATCATTTATTCTTGACTGATCAACATCATAGTCAATAACTGGGTCCTGAACTCTAAGTTCAAATGTCATATTCTGGACATATTTTTTGTTTCCTGTTTTGGTTTGAAAGGTAGCTATAATGAGCACCTCATATCGCCCTTGGTCCTCATATTCAAGCTTATACAAGGTTAAACTTCCCCCTGTTATCAAATTGTTACAGCTAGCCTTATTTTTCCAAGTTCCATAAGCTATACCATGTTTTAGGGAAGTTGAATTTATAAACGTCTTGCAACCACCACCCTTTGAATCCTCATCCAAGGGCCACATCTTTTTCCAACCACTAGAGGGTAGTGTAGTTACTTCTACCAATTGATATTCAAAAGTAACATCTTCCCCCCGAATTCCCTTAACCTGTTGAATCGGATTGTTGACCAGTTCTGGATTAAGGATAATAGTCCGTTCCTTCTTTGTTGGTATGTTCTGTTGCTTGGGCTCAGACAACTGAGTGCGATCCGGTCGTCTGGTTTCCTGGGGTTGCAATAGTTCGTTTTCAGACTTAAGATTTTGGCATAGTCCTACCCTTAGAGCAACAATAAGGGTGTAATAAGTCAAAAATGTCAATGTCAATTTCATGGTTGCAAACTGCTGGGCTCCAATTGTTGCGATTTCGTCTGATCACTTAAGTCCTGAGGAAGAAGTTGCTCCTGCGACCTGGACGATCGATACAGCTTTAACTGGTTAGCATGATAAATTTTATCTCTATTATGCTTTCCTCCTGTTACTCTGATCTTATATACTGCTGAACTGAGTTTATCAATGATTTGGAAAGGACCAATCCATCGATTACACAACCCATGTTCTGGTGACTTATATGACAATAACATTACTTGGTCTCCTACCTCCCAAGTATTCTCTCTCTGGTTTTTGTCAAAGTAAGCCTTTGCCTTACGTCTGGATTTTCCCAATTTAGCAGCTACCTGCAAGTGAATGTGATTTAAATGTTTTTGCAGATTTTGCAGGTAGGTATCCATTTTTATTCCCTCTAATTGAGTGCCACTAGCTTGCCAAATTAAATGTTCTGGTAATCTCATTGTTCGGCCTGTCATCACTTCAAAAGGTGTTTTATCAGTAGATGCAGCCGGTGTCGCCCTCAATGCCATTAAAATTAAAGGCATGAGGGTGTCCCAGTTACGTCCATTGGCATCAACCAGTTTCCTCAACATCACTTTTATAGTCCGATTGGTTCGTTCCACCATCCCAGATGACTGTGGTCTATATGGGATGTGTAGTCTCTGCGGGACTCCCATCAATTTAAGACAATCCCTAAAGAACTGTCCTGTAAAATGTGATCCCTGGTCTGATTCTACCTTTGCAGGGATCCCCCAGCGAGAGAAGACTTGTTCTACCAAAACCTTGGCAGTGGCTTTTGCAGTATTGGCCTTAAGAGGAAATGCCTCTATCCACTTTGAGAAAGGATCGATAATCACCAATAAATATTGGTTACCTCTTTGGGTCCTTGGCAAAGGACCTACAAAGTCAATCTGCAAAGCCATCCACGGACCTTCATACACCTGGGATCTTAGTGGCGCATTTCTTTTGGATGGAGTAGGATTAGCTTGGGCACATGCCAGACAATTTTCACAATATTGTTGCACATCCATCCTAAGAAGTGGCCACCATCCTACAGATGCAAGACGTTGTACAGTTTTGTCCACTCCCTGATGTCCTCCTGTAGGAGTGTCATGGACCATGTACATCATTTCCCTCCGTAGGTGAGCTGGAACTACCCACACAGGGAAAGGACCTCCTGTATACATGAGAACTCCATCTACGACTTGTAACTGCTGTTCATGTCGTTTGTACAAAGGGTCTATTGTTAGTGATCCCTCTTTGTCTATTTTGGAAAGCTCTAGAATTACTTTTATTATGTCCTTATCCAATTTTTGCATGTCTTTTAGATCTGGTATATTGGGTTGTACCAATTTAGTTGCAGCTATAGGACATTTAGGATTAGGGGTAATAACAGAATACTCCTGATCCTTACCTTCCCAAAATTCTCCTGATCGGGCTCCTTCATGGGCCAATTTATCAGCTTTCTCATTTTCCATAGCATAGGGGTCTAATTTCCAATGAGCTTTTACTTTTTTAATTTTTATTGGCCGCTCTGAAACAGTAACTATTACTGTTAACCAATGGATATATCTCATCAGTGATGCATACCTAATAGGTGTGCCATCAGAAGATGTAAAACCATTTGTTTCCCAATATGGTAGGAACTCTGTGAGAGAATTGCATACCCATGCAGAGTCTGAAAACAGACAGATATCTTGGTATGTGGTGGTGATGGAGAACTGCACACAGTACTCCAACACACAAGCCACTGCAGCTAATTCTGCATATTGAGCCGAATGTGGAGTGCATGAATATGCCTTTTCCCAAGGCTCTCCTTTCCCCTCAGGGGGAACTGCATAGATTCCGAACCCAGTATAGGGTTTGCCTTGATGGTAATAACTAGAACCATCAACAAAGAATTTATACCTATTAATGGGATCTGTCTCCTGGATTAAAGGTTGAAAGAGCTTTTGTTTTTCCTCCCCCCTTAGATCCAATTGATCAAGGTTGGGACACTTGTGTGGCTCTCCCTGATACAATAGAGCTGTTGGTAACAAGGATGGTGTCCTAATAGGTTTGACTGCAATATCTTTCCCTTGCAGTAATAATGCCCAGTGAGCAAGGCGAGCATTTGAAACTTGCCCATCTTTTACCCTGTTGGACAGTAAAAAACTGAAGAGGAGTGTGCGATGAGTGTAATATGATCGGGCTGAGGCCAATTAGAAAAGAAAAGTGTTGTATGGCCCAACTGGTTGCCAATAGATACTTTTCACAATTGTCATATTTGAGTTCAATTGATGACATTAAACGTGAGGCATAGGCCACAGGTCTGATTTTCCCATGCCTTTCTTGTGAGGCCACAGCCGCCAACGCATTAACACTCACCGCTACCTCCAGATGATAGGGTATTTCAGGATTTGGTGTGATCAACACCGGAGCCTTGATAATGGCCTGTTTTAGTTGGGATACTGCCTCCGTGTGTTGCTCAGACCATTCCCACTGTACACCTTTCTTTAGAAGTTGGTACAAAGGACCTGCAATAGAAGCAAAATTAGGGATGAAATCCCTGTGGTACCCAGTTAAACCTAGGAAAGCTCTTAAAGCCGTAGGTTCCTGTGGTAAAGGCAATGTTTGGATTGCATCCACCTTCTGTTGCGCTGGAGTCCTACCCCATTTTGTCAGGGTGAGGCCCAAGAAAGAGACACAATTAGCCATTAGCTGAGCCTTGGCTGGATTGCACTTTAACCCTGCTTCTTTTAGAATTTGCAGGAGCTCATCAAGTCTTTCTAAATGCTCCTTTTTCGTCTGTGTTGCTAAACACAGATCATCTACATATTGAAATAGAACATTTGGTTTAGAAAATGGTGACAGTATCCGTCTCATTTGTGCATGGAATAAAGCTGGAGAGTTTTTATATCCCTGGGGCAAACGTGTCCAAGAATATTGCACTCCCTGAAAACTAAATGCAAAACGGTACTGTGAAATGTGTGCCAATGGTAATGTCCAAAAGCTGTTACTGATATCTAATACAGTAAACCATACAGCCTCTGGATCAAAGGATTTGATTAGATCTGGCATTTTGGCCACTGTGGGGGCACAAGTTGGTGTGACTTGGTTTAGGCGTCTGTAATCTATTGTGAGACGCCACGAACCATCCGGTTTCTTAACAGGCCAAATAGGTGAATTTGCAGTGGAAGTACATTTTCGTAGTACTCCCTGGGTCAGCAAGGACTTAATAGTCTTTTCTATGTATGGATTTGCTTGTTCTGGGTAAGGATACTGTTTTTGGGCTGAAATTTCTCCTCCTTCCACAACAATAGTGACGGCCATGCATCCACAGTCATGTTTGTGTTTAGCAAAGGCATCTGCATGTTTGTACAGTAATGCCTGTAACTCAGGTTGGTCTGCATGTTTAGCCACTATTTTGTCTAAATCATACCCTTCAGGTTCAAAGTCCTCCACTGGAGATACCATGCCACACTCAGGTATGACTACTGGAGAGTCATCCTTTTCCTGTTCTACTGAAAGACACAATAATTGGTTACACAAATCAAGAACACATCCCTGTTTGTATAAGAAATCAGTTCCCAATAAGGAATTCTTTGGGTCTGCTAACTTCATTAATGCAAAAGTATGATTCTTTCTTAGGTGACCTATCTGTACTTCAAGGGGTGTAGAAAGTGTGGTAGTAACCTGATTACTTGCAAAGGTTGCAAGTGTCTTGGTACATCCTGATGATAGAGGAGAGGATCTAGGATCCTCGACATGGAGAATACTGATTGCTGCTCCAGTATCTATAATGAGATTCCTGTCTAGTCCCTCTATCACTGCAGATATTGTGGGTCTTCCACTTGTATCTCTGCCTAACGGGGTTATGACTACACTTGGGGTTGTTTGCAGTCATGCAGCATATGCTGTCAGATAATCAAGGGGTTCCTCCTCTATCTCCTCAGAGGCAGCCAATTCTGGAGGAGTGGCTGTCCACTGGGGAAAAGGGGATGGATCGACGGAGGCCACTGGACGGTTCAAGGTTGCTGAGCCTTGGCCTTCCATCATCATCAGCTCATTCACACGGGCATGAAGTTCTCGGATAGCCCGTCGTTGAGCTTCAAGCGTCTGTTGCACTGTTTTAAACATTTTCACAACTGAGTCCTCAGTTTTGTGCAAAGGCGGTGATTTGGGTCTCTGCAGACGTGAACTGTTCTGTGCAGCATCTGAAAAGAAAGGAACACGATCCCGGGCTCCTGCATAGGATCCAAACGCATAACCCTGTCGAGGGGCCTGGCCACTCGAAGGTCCAGGGTTATTACGTGGGTTAGGGTCATTTTGCCAACGTTGATACTTAGGGAATTTAGGAACTCCTCGTCCTAATCCTGGCTGAGGTTGAGGTCCCTCAATCCTCACCGTAGGATTAGTTTGTGGTTCCTGAAGTACTGCAACCGGGGCTCCACGCCGACCTAATTTAGAGCCTCCCTGTGCATGTGCTTTAGCCAGTAAGGCTAATGTTCTTTTTAAAGAAATATCATCAGTGATATGCATATTAACCATTTCTCTTAACTGAGGAAGGGAATTATTAACAAGCAGACTGATATATGGCAGTTCATCTGTTTCCTCTTTGATATGACTCCGCCAAGCTGCACTTAACGCAAATGAAACTGATGTGGAGTTTCATTAGGTTTCTGCTTTAAATTAGACAGAATTGCTACTCCAGCTTGCCCTGGGTGCTGGTTATGTTCCAATAGGGCTACTGTTTCTTGAAAAGTTTTCTCTCCTACTCTATACTTAAGTGGCAAAGTACTCCACAATGCTCGATTCACTGTGAGTTGTAAGATTTTAACCCAATCCTCCCTTGGTAAGCCAAACACTTTTGCTGTCTCCTGCACACGTTGTGCATGCATAGCAACTGATGAATCCTCCATCATTCCTACTTGCTTTGCTACCAGGTCTAAGGTTTTAATATCTGTAACAACTGCTACAGGACAATCAGAATTGGAACCTGCAGTTCCTTCTTCTGGATCTGAATCTGAGCTTTCATCTGAACTTTCATCTGAGCTTAAATCTACAATTTCTATTCCTTGCCTCCTTCTACCTGGATTCACATTTTCCTCATCTGAACCATCAAAACTTTCCACTGGAGATAATCCTGGGTATCTAGGATAATTTTCCATGAAATGTCTATGGGTTACATTCAAAGTGTCTCCACACTGACGCAGGACATCCCTTAGTCCACTAAAGTCTGGTGTGGTAGGGCGTTCTATCGATACACTAGGTGATACCAGCATATACCACGGGGGTGTAGAGGACCCACGAAATTCCTGGGGTCTAGGCAATGTTGATTGCCCAAATGCCAATAAATGTCCACCCAAAGGGACTGGATTTTCTACTCTATATGGTGCTAATGTAACATTGGGTGGAGGAGCAGGAATTCTATTCCCTGCTTGTTGTTGTAGCTCTCTTTGTAACTTAGAGATCACTACATCACATGCATTAGCTACCTGTGTTACCTGTGATACAGCCTCCTCTAACCCTTGAACAATGACCGATTCTAAAGGTACTGCTTCTGCACTCACAGAAGCTGTCTCTACAGAAGCAGAAATCTTTTCCTCTTTCTCTGCTTCTCTGTTTGTGTCACTAACTACTTCACTGACTGTGACACTTGTCTCCGCCTCCTGAACTGTCACTTCAGAACTTCCATCCTCTACCAGCAGACTGTCAGTGACTGCTGCACTGCCAATTTCCTCTGACTCCACAGATTCAACTTGCAAATTCGCTTCTGAAGGTACTGTGTCTGCTTGAGCTAATTCTCTTGTTTTACTTCTAGTCACTGGTCCAATAGGATTTTCTACCTCTCTCGGATCCACCATACCAATAGGGATGGGAATCAATTCTTCAACCTCCTCTGCTATATTTTCTCCCTTTTCTAGTTCTTTAATTTTTTCCAACAGCCGACCGCGGTCTACTCTATAGGCTACTAGCATCTGCTGAACTTCCCTGAGTAACTCCATCTTTTTATCCAATTTCTTTCCCAATGAACTACAAGCTACAAGCAAGCATTCAACAGCTATTCCCTTCACCACCTTAGCTCTCTTCTTTTTCTGCTGTGTTTCATCCTCAAATACATTACTCACAAAACCCCATGGGTTTCTCTGCTCAGAAATCATTTCAATATTTCTCAGCTGCTCCAAATCTCCACCATGTTCCTGAATATATTTCCTAGCAAAGTTTTCCAAAGCTAAACTGCTAGAAATTCCAACACACTCCACTCCAGTTCTATCTTCACTTTTAACACTCTTACTACGAAATAGAGAATTCATCTCTTTCTTTTCCTAGTATATTCACTAGAATCTAGTATAGTCTAGTATATTCACTAGAATCTATCCTCTGTCGATTTACTCTGATATAGAAGGCGTCCCTTCACAGAAACAACAGGATAATACCCCTTGTAGACCGGTTTAAGCACTATATAATAAAAGTCCCAAGTAAATAGAGGGAGCGGGGATACTCTCTTCTCTCTTCTCTCGATGGCTTATAGCAGATCGAGAGGTCTTTCCCCTCTGTCGGGACCTGCCAAATATTGGGGGAATACTGAGGCAGACGGATCAGAGGTGCAGTCCGGAAGAGTTAATGGGACTAAGATAAGGTATCTTTGAACTATTCAAGTTCTGACTGATTGCGGCCTTTCTGGCGGCTATGAATACCTTGCTTTATTAACTCCCCGCCACCACTAGTGTGGGTCACCGGATCCTGTGCTACTGCAAATATTTTATTCGGTACCATTCATTAACTTCTTCAACATATAAAAAACCCCTTTCTGTGCACATATATCACTTTTAAACTTTATTACTTTAATATTCAGTTAGCTAATACAGTTAAAATCCTTTAGGCAAAAGTGAAAGTAAAAACCTTTCGGATGTATAACCACAATACAAAACGGAAATACTGGGCGTACTGCCAGCAACAATAATCACAGGAAGGTGTCTCTGGTTTAAGAGTTCCAGAGTGTACTGAAGTTAACTATTTACTTACGTTTCAAAGAAAAATTCTCTAAAGGGTCCAGAAATATCTCTGGATTCCTGTCACACTCCTCAAATCTTCTCCTGGCTGGCTCGCCAGTCTGTTGCCTGATTTGGGGAGGGTTAGTAGGGACAGTGGAATTTATCCACTTAATTTGGTTGTATGTAATAATTAATTTTCTAATGAATTAAGAGTGTTAGTAATAATTAATAGATATTAATAATATGGGTATGGCTCGCCAATATGTGTGATCAGAAGATAAAAGTTCGTCTTGAATCAGGCTTCACAGAATTTAATACAAGGAGATTGGGGTGTATTACAGGAATTAGGACAGAGACAGAGTTTAGTCAAACAAGACCTTTTATTTAAAATCAACAAAACAAGAAGTAAATGTAAAATGTTAAAAGCAGTATGAGATTACAAGGTTACAAAATATCACAGTTCTTTAAGAGATATAATATGATATTATACAGTTCTAAATGTACTCTACAGCGCTACAGTAAATTTCACACCTCTGCTAGAGGAAGTTACAAAGAAACTGGTTATAAGTAAAACCCTCTTTTGTTTAACCTAAATGCTCTAGCAGAAATGAGAATATGTTCATACTCACAACTTTGAGAAGAATCAATACTACGACTTAGTATTAACAGCTTTCATAGGAGAAAAGGCTTCGAAGCAGGTTGAGACGACAAGGAAACAGAGAGATGTATCGCCTGCTCTAATGGTGGATTATCACACCTTTTATAGGGAGAACTCCTTCCTCTTACGCCCAAATTTGGCTTTCCCCATGGAAAGGTGAGGGTACCTGTTTTCATAGGCTGACCTTTGTATACGTATTAATGACAACTATCTACGTATCTTGTGGTGTACTTGTTAGGTCCTTTTGCACCTAACTAGGTGAAAGGTTAGCAGATATTCAGAAAGTCCCCAGACAATTTGCGTAGGTTTGTTTCCTATTATCACTTTTCTGAGTAAGGGTCTTAAAGGTTGCTTTCAGCGTCACAGAGGAAATAGGCCAGGATGTCTGGTTTAGAAGCTTCTAGGTATCTTGCGTTACAGCTATTGCAAATTTCTATTAATCTATGCAGCCTACACACTTTATCAAAAAGACATTTTATACAGACCAACAGATTAATCCTCAGGGCTACAGGTCTTTGTCTAAAAATGTATAAAAGACTGGTGAAATTTTGTATAAGCTGGGATCTTTGTACAACAGTACAAGATTCTCCTTTTTTCTGCAGAATAAAGCATTGTTTCCTTATCCGTGTCAGGCTGTTATTGGCTCTCAGCTAGGCAGACCCGATATTTCGGTAACAGTTTCTGGCGACTCCAGACGGGACTCTCCTAGCTCGGACATTGGACTCCGGATGGCTGCGGCAAACTGGGAACGGCGCCAACGGGGTGTTTAGCCCCCTTTCTCTGCTTCACTGCGGCCCCTGGGGTTCATACTCCGATAAGGTGAGCCCTAATAGGATAAGGAAACACTATCTGGTTTTGGTGCACTATCTGGTTCTGGTTCTGTTCTGTTTAACCGGTTGAGAACCACTGACTTGTAGTTTGCCATGATTGTCAGTGCAGCAGGAGTCATGCTAGAGGCTGGATTGTTTTCTCCACGCTGTGAGGAAGCGAGTCCAGGTTGGTATGGATGGGGGGAAGTTTGTGTGTGTCTCAGGAGAGGGAAGGGAGCATAACCAGAGGATTTCAGATCTTCTCTCCATCCTCCCCTGGCTCTCCTGCATCGTTACGCATCCTTAATACACCTGCATTAGGGATGATTTACGACCTGCTGCTGTGAGTGGAAGTCCCAGCTGAGGATTCAATCTTCAGCCCAAGCTTTCAGATGTTAATCATCCTGGCATTTGGGCTGGCAACCTCCTTGGCAATCAGGGGACAAAGAGACCCGAGGGAGCCAGGCAGGGGAATTGGAGTCATCCCTCATTGTTTAAGTCCGGGCCTCCTTCTCACTCAGAAACACCAGATGCTTATAGACCCTCCCTCCATGGGGTGGGGGAGAGTCTGCTCCCTGATGCCACTGCCAGCAGGTTAGTAATGGTGGGGAAAATCAGATCAGGACCCAGAAACCAGCATCTCCTCTGGGGCGGAGGTGGGGGGGAAGGATGTGGGTCTCCCTCAGATGGGCTGGGATTGGTGGGGCACCAAGTTTGGGAGCAGGAGATGGGAGGCCCAAGCCTGGCTGGGCCAGGTCAAACTTCACTTGGATTTCTGCAATTGCTCGAGGCACATGGGGCCGGGTTGTCCCAAGAGCTCAGGATGCTGAGTGCTCTTTTGTGGCTGTAATGGTCACCCTGGGAGCTGCTGAATGGTTGGACATCTAGCCCAGAGCCGTTGGTCGAAATATCTCAGCTATGGCATGGGGGAAGCTTGCCCTGCTGCTTCCTGATCCATGGATGAACAGAGCCCTCTTGTCACCACAGCTGCTGCCACGCTTCTCCAGCACTTTTCACTAATTGTACTCGAAGGAACGTTGCCTGTTCAGCTCACCGATGCAATGACATGTCTGCGCTATGGCTAGCGGGAGGTATGTGACGACGCGGCACAGGAACAAAGGGATTGCTATACTCGTTCAGACCAATGGTCCATCCAGTCCTGTCGCCATGCTTCAGAGGAAGATGCTGCAGGAGCACTTCTGAGATAAACTCTCTTCAGGGAAAGTTTCTACCTGACCCCCTAAAGTTAGAGATGGCCTCACGTCCTGGAGCATCAGGGTTTATATCCTGGAGCTGGATAACTCAGTGGTTTGAGCACTGGTCTGCTAAACCCAGGGTTGTGAGCTCAATCCTTGAGGGGGCCATTTAGGGAACTGGGGTTAAAAAAAAAAGTCTGGGGGATTTGCCCTGTTGTGAGCAGGCGGTTGGACTAGATGATCTCCTAAGGTCCCTTCCAACCCTGATATATGAACACTGTCAGACAGGTGCCAGTGAGGGGTGGCCACTCTCTAAGCAAGGCAGAAACTGATAACAAACAAGTGCAGCCTCAATACAAATCATGTGAAGCGTATTAGATTTTAAAGCCAGAAGGAACCATTAAACCATCTAGTCCAATCTCCTGTACATCACAGGCCAGAGAATTTCACCCAGTTATTGAGCCCATTAACGTGTGACTGGTCAATCATATTTTCCAGAAAGGCATCCCGTCTTCATGGAGAATCCACCACTTGCAGCGATTAATCACCCTCACGGCTAGAAATGGGTTCCTTTATTTCTAACTTGAATTTGTCTGGCTTCAGCAGCCAGATGTTGGGTCTTGTTCTGCCTTTCTCCACTACATGAAAGAGCCCTTTAGTATCGGGTATTTTGTCCCCATGAAGGCATTTATACATTGGACCTGGGCACTTCTTGATCCTCTTTGTGCTTAGTTGAACAAACTGAGATCTTTGTCTCTCACCGTAAGGCATTTTCTCCTTCCCCCAAATCAGTTCTGTGGCTCTTTTCTGCACCCTCTCCAGCTTTGCAACATCCTCTTTACAATGTGGACACCAGAACTGGATGCACTATTCCAGATCACAGGGCTGGCTTCAACCAAGCGCTTGCTACTCAGCACGGAGTCTCGGCTCGCAGAGGAAACAACTTTCCCACAGTTCACTCTCTCCCTTCTGCGTGAACAGCATCTAGAGCAGAATAATTAGCTCCAGCTGAGCTGAGGCTTCCTAGACCCTGCATGAAGTCCTTCCCTACGTGACGGGGGCATAAACCCCATCTGAGTGCCCACACAGATGACAATGGCAGGCACTTTAGAAATGCATGTGGTCATGAGAAATAACCTGGGGCATATGTGTGACCAGGCTAAGCTATGTTTTAGTACCATGGGCTAATGGCTAAGGCAGTGGATGGGGACTCGGGAGAGCTAGGGTCAATTTCCACTCTGCCACTGACCTGCTGTATGCCCTTGTGCATGTTACTTCACCTTCCTATGCCTCCACACTCCTTCCAAGCTCCTTGGGGTAGGGTGTATCTCTTGCTATGAATGTGTACTGTGCTGGGCACAATGGGACTCCAATCTCAGCTGGGACCACTGTCTTCTATAGAAATACAAACAACACCTGCATGCTATTTCCGTCTGTTAAAATCAATTTGCCATAAGAAAAATCAGATCCATATTTGATTGTAATAATACTCTGATTTATATGGCATGTTTCATCCAAGGATCTAAACCTGCTTTTATTCCCCTTTTATCAACAGGGAGACCAAGGCACAGAGAAATGACATGACAAGTCTGTGGAACAGAACCCACAACTCCTGAACCAGTTAGACCCCTATGCTAACCATAGGCCTCCCCCCGCCATTTTCCTGTAGCATGAGACGTCATAGGGACAAGTGACTTTGGTTGCAAATCGCTCCAGTACATCACCCCCCTGCCCCCGGAAGGCACGTCTCACATCGCTTCACATAAAAGGATTCTATTATTTGTGCTGCTGCAGGTGTGATTTAAATAATTGCATTTGCTCGCAGGCCTTCCCCTATTGGCAAAGGTACTCAAGCATTGAAGCAATGAATTGCCAGCCATAAAAGTGCAATCTGAAGAGGTGACCTCCACAGCCTCTGCAGTAGCCCACTGTTAATCTGCTTAAACACAACATTTTCACTTGACTTTATGGGGACCTGGCAAGTCATTAGCCGAGGGAGGGAGGGATTTGGATTTGCTGAGGAGACAATATTTTGGGAGTTTTAAAGCTCAGAGCTCCAGCCCTGGTGTCCTTAATGGGCCATTTTGATGAAAGACTCTGAACTGCCTCAATTCTGTCAGTTTGCAAATTTCGTCTGTGCTAGAGATGCCTGACATTTGAGTGACTGTCAAGTGCTGAGAGCAGGGTGCTGTGAACTTGGAACGTCTGTTCCAGACTCACTTTATGATCTCAAGTGAATCCTTTCCCACTCTGTGCCTCAGTTTCCCTGCCCATGAAATGGGGATAATACTCTTTTTTGAGGATTCATGAGCAATTATTATTTAAAGGTTTAAGGCTCAAGCCAGGGTCAGTAGCTGAACGCTTCTCTGCCCCTGTTTAACAAAACACAGGGACACTGCTTATTTGAGGCCTGACTTTGCTCTGATTAGGTCGATGGGAGTTTTGCCACTGACTTAAATGGGAGCGGCACTGGGCCCTTGCTGGCTTTCTGCCTCACCTGCATGTCTAGGTGTGTGCTAGTCAGAGCTGCACTGGTGTCTGCACAACCTTTAC
Organism: Mauremys mutica; assembly: GCF_020497125.1. Lineage (NCBI taxonomy): Eukaryota > Metazoa > Chordata > Testudines > Geoemydidae > Mauremys > Mauremys mutica. The sequence continues at coordinate 11,674,517 of NC_059073.1, read as the reverse complement.
TCCAGCACAGCAGTTACAAGTTGTGTTAAAGAGAGAGCAGCCCTGTTTCCCATCCCCGCTCTGTGCCTAACGAACTTCCTGCTTCTCTCCTCACCAGGGTATTCTGGGCCGTGAGTTGTGGAGCATTCCCAGATTTCTAAGGCTGTTGCTTAGACAAGAGGCAGGCCATTGTTGCGCGGGAGAGTGAAACACTCTGAAGTGTTGATGTTTTTATTTTGAGAGCAGCCAAATAGCCGCTGCTTAAATTCCAGTTCAGATGGAGCAGAAGTGTGTAGAACATCATCACAGTACAAGGCAGCTGTATGCGAATTTCTCCCCCTGCCCCTGTCTCGATGGTCCCCCAGCGGCAAGCACTCAAGGCTCCTGGCTCTCCAGCTGTCACCTCTCTTGGGCAGAGGCACACGTCTCTCCCACTCCTGATCGGGGGTTTTGCCAGGTGCACAGCTCCCTGCCTACACTGTGAGTTCCCCAGCAAGTCAGGCTGCTTAGGCAGGCCTGCTTGGCTTTCTCCTCAGAGGCTATCAATGGTGTAGTTGCCCACAGTTATAAGGTACCTGTACTATTGGGTTACCGGGAGAGGGGGGGGGCGGAAGCCCGCCCCATGCTAACGGATCTCCCCCCCAGCCTAAGGGGAGGATCCACAGGGCCACGGAAACCCACTAAATGCGGGGGACAACTAATAAAAGAACAGGGACAGGAGTGAGGTCAAAGGGTCATAAGGAGGGAGCCTGATGGGGACACCGAGCAGAGAACCCCGGACAGCGCCCACTGCTCCTCGAAGGCGTCAAGGGAGCCAGCGGACGCCGCCCAGAGGAACTCCGCCCGGAGACGTGAGCGGACGAGGGACCGGAAACAAGCCCCACAGTCGCAGGAGTCTCCGTCGGCCAACCTCCTCTCCCTGGTCGCGTGGATGGCCTTTTTAGCCAGGGCGAGGAGGAGGTTGACCAAGAGGTCCCGCGACTTTGTGGGGCCACGGATAGGGAGTGCAAGGATAAGGAGGTGAGGGGAAAAGTGCAGCCAGAAACGTAACAGAATGTCGGTGAGGAGCCGGTATAGGGGCTGCAACCTGGCGCACTCTAGGTAAACATGCGCCAGGGTCTCCCTCACGCCGCAGAAGGGGCAGGTGTCCGGGACAGGGGTGAACCGCGCCAAGTACACGCCCGTGCTCACGGCCCCGTGAAGGAGCCGCCAGCTGATATCCCCGGCGGGCCTCGGGACCAGGGTGGAGTAGAGGCTGGCCCACCGGGGCTCCTCACCCTCCACAGGTGGCAAGAGGTCCCGCCACTTGGTGTCGGGGCGGGACACGAGGGTGAGGAAGTGAACGGTATGGAGCACGAGCGCGTAGAGTTGTTTCCTTGGCGCGGTTTGGAAACGGACCGGCTCCAGATCGTGCAGCCGGCTAGCGGAGAAGGGGCGGGGGGGCCGGTCGGGTCCATGGGGCAGGGGCCCGATGAAGAGGTCCGGAGGGCTCGGGGTGGGGGGTGGGCGGGGCGTGCCCTCGCGCAGGACCCGGTCGAGGTAAACCCGAGCAGCGGGCGGCAAAGCGGCCTTCACCTCCTGTAGTACGCGCCGGGGAGTACAAGGTCTGGAGAGCCCCATCCGCCGAGCGAGCGTCAGGGGATCCAGCCAGTCTCCCCGGTCGTAGTCCAGGAGGTCTCCGACCCTGGTGGCTTCTGCCAGGACCAACCTCTGGCGCACCGCGGGGGACTCCGCCACCTGCACACGGAGCTGAGGGTTGTGTAGCAGGGGCTCCGCGAGGAGGTCTGCCCCCTCGGTGGCCGCCACGGACCTGGTCGCAGAGAACAGCTTCCAGGTCCGGAGGAGGTCCTGGTAGAAGACCGGCAGCCCGGAGAGGTCTCGCGGAAGGCCCCTCGGGTCGAGATAAAGGAGCTGCCGGTCGTATCGGAGCCCTCGGAAGCGGCGCAGGAAGGCGTGCGCCAGGGCTCTCCATGCCGGACTACCCGCACCATAAAGGAGCCTCTGCAGTGCCTGGAGGCGGAAGACGTGGACCTGAGTGCGGAGGCACTTCAGGCCCTGCCCTCCCTCCTCCAGGGGCAGGTGGAGTACCCCTGCAGGGACCCAGTGCAGTCCTGGCCAAAAGAACTCCAGCACCACCCGCCGGAGGTCGGTCAGGAACACCGGGGCCGGGACCAGGGTGTTGAGCCGGTACCAGAGCATGGACAGGACCAGTTGATTGAGCACCAGTGCCCTCCCTCGGAGGGAAAGGCACCGGAGGAGTCCTGTCCATTTCCGGAGCCGCTCCGCCACCCTGCCCTGCAAACCGTGCCAGTTCTCCGGCGGAGAGGGATGCGTGGCAGAAAGGTAAACGCCGAGATAGAGCAGCGGACCCGCGCTCCACCGGATGGCCTGAAGCGCGGGTGGGAGGGAGCTCGCCTGCCACCCGTCCCCTACCACCAAGCCAGAGCTCTTGACCCAGTTGACCCGGGCGGAGGAGGCCGCCGAGTACACGGCCTGGCAGGCCTCCACCCGCGCCAAGTCGCCCGGGTCCTGGACCACGAGGAGCACATCGTCGGCGTACGCCGACAGGACCAGCCGCAGCTCCGGCTCCCGAAGCACCAACCCCGTCAACCTCCTGCGGAGGAGACAGAGGAAGGGCTCGATCGCCAGGGCGTACAGCTGGCCCGAGAGGGGGCACCCCTGCCGCACTCCCCGCCCGAAGCTGACCGGCTCGGTCAGGGTCCAGTTGAGCCTGACCAGACACTCTGCGGAGGCGTACAGCACCTGGAGAAAACCCACAAACTGGGACCCGAAGCCTAACGCCTGCAGAGTGCCCAGGAGATACCCGTGGTCCACCCTGTCGAACGCCTTCTCCTGATCCAGGGACAGGAGGGCGAACGACAGACCATCCCTGCACCCAAGCTCCAAGAGATCCCGGACCAGATACAGGTTATCGAAGATGGTACGGCCCGGGACGGTGTAGGTCTGGTCTGGGTGGATCACGTCCTCCAGCACGGACCCTAGCCGAATCGAAATGGCCTTCGCGACAATTTTATAGTCCGTACTGAGGAGCGAGATGGGACGCCAATTCCGTAAATCGCGGAGGTCCCCCCTCTTCAGCAATAAAGCGAGCACGGCTCGCCTGCACGAGAGAGGGAGGACCCCGCTCCGCAAGGACTCGGCCCAGACGGTGACTAGGTCCGGGCCGAGGACGTCCCAGAACACGCGGTAGAACTCCACGGTCAGCCCGTCCATGCCCGGGGATTTATTGGTGGGCATGCGACGGAGGGCTTCCGAGAACTCGGCCAGAGTGAGAGGCAGCTCTAGCCGGTCCCGGTCGCCCGCGCTGACCGTCGGGAGTCCGTCCCAGAGCACTTTGCAAGCGGCAGGATCGGTCGGATCCGGGGAGAAAAGGCGCGCGTAGAAGGTCCGGGCCCTCTCGCACATCTCCGCCGGATCCGTGAGGGGGGAGCCGTCCTCCGCCAGGAGGCAGGTGACGTGCTTCTTGGCCCCCCTCCGTTTCTCCAGGGCGTAGAAGAAGCGGGAGCCGCGATCCATCTCCCGAAGGAGGCGGATGCGGGATCGAACAAATGCGCCCCGGGCCCGATGGTCTTCGAGGACCCGGAGCTCCTCCCGCTTCTCCCGGCACGCTCCGCAAAGGGATGGATCCTCGGGGCTGGCGGCCAGACGCCTCTCCAGCTCTAAGACCTCCCGCTCCAACTGCCCTATCGCCGCATCCCTCCGTCGGCTGGCGCCCCGGGTGTAGTTACGGCAGAAGAGCCGGGCGCGCACCTTCCCCACGTCCCACCACCGCCGCGCCGAGGGAAAGGCGCGCCGCTGCCCTCGCCAGGCCAGCCAGAACTCCCGGAAGGACGCCACGAAGCCCCCATCCTCCAGCAAGCTGTTGTTGAAGTGCCAATAGGCCGGCCCCGGCCTCTCCGCGCAGAGAGAGGCCGTCACAGTGACGAGGTGGTGGTCCGAAAAAGGGGCCGGCCGGATGCTGGAGGACTGGGCCCGTGAGAGATGGAACCGGGACAGATAGATGCGGTCCAACCGGGAGTGGCACGACCGATGGGCTTCCACCCGGACATAGGTGTACGTGGAGGCGTCGTCCGGGTGGTGGTCGCGCCAGACGTCCACCAGGGAGTGATGGGCGACGATCTCCCTGAGGACGTCCGCGGCGGCCGGGCTCTGCTCGGTTCCCGACCGGTCCCGCTCCTCGAGGACGGTGTTAAAGTCCCCGCCCAGGACCAGGCACTCGCGAGGATCCAGGGAGCCGAGGAAGGCGGACGCCTGCCGATAGAACTGCAGCCGCTCCGGGGCAAATGCCGGGGCATAGATGTTGATGAGGTTGACCACAAGCCCCGCCATGCGGACCCGGAGGTGCAGCAGGCGGCCCGGCACAGCCTCGGCGACCCCCAGCACCTCTGGCCGTAGGTCGGGGGAGAACAGGGTAGCCACTCCAGCCTGATGGGTGGTGAGATGGCTGAAGTAGACCCCGTCCCCCCACTCCAGCCGCCAGTTAGCTTCGGCGGCCGGATCCGTGTGGGTCTCCTGCAGGAAAACCACGGAGTACCCCCCCTCCCGAAGGAAGGAGAGCACCTGGCTCCTGCGGAAACCCACCCTACAGCTCCGGGTGTTTAGTGTGGCAAAGGTGATGACTGCCATGAGGAGGGCTGGGGGGGATCTACGTCAGCAGGGGCGCTCACGGCTCCCGTTGGGCCGCGCAGCAAACTGTGGCCCACCCCGAAGGCGAGCAGGGAGTCACGGAAGCCGCGCGCCCGGTGGTAAGCCGCGACATTCCGCTTCCCGGTCCCCTTGCCCTCCCCTATGAGGGCCCGCGTGGCCAGGAGGAGCTGGTGGAAGTCCCCCCAGCGCTGGAGAGCAAGCACGACCTTGTTGCGGGAGCCCCGGACGTCCTCCAGGAACTCCTGCAACTCCTCTCTCAGCACATGGGGGGGTGGGGCCTCTGGCGCAGCCCCGTGGCCGACTGGGACGGGCAAGCAAGGGGCGGACCCCGGCTCAGTGGGGGGCGGCGGAGGGAAGATTGCAGCCCCTAGTGGGTCGGGACTGTGAAATTCAAAGGCCGCTCCCTGGGAGTCATCCTCTGGGAAAGGGAAGGAGACAGCCCCAGGGGCGGCAATAATATCATGGGAGGTGGAGGGGGCAGGGCTGGGGTCAGGAGCAGGGGTGGGGGGAGGGAGAGAGACGGGACCCTGGGCCTCAGGAGCTGAGCCAGCAGTAAGAGGCTCCTCGCGGCCAGGTAGGGGAGTTGGAGGGGAAGGGAGGGGGTCCCCAACGACACCGGGCTCAGGCTCAACGGCAGGCAGAGCAGCCTCGGCACGGGGAGATGTGGAACCCTCAGGGGGGCCCCCACCCGGGAAGGAACCCGATTGCTCCGCACCACCGAGGGACACCCCCGGTAGCCCATCTCCCTGCCACGAGGCACCGGCCGTCATCTCAACAGGCTCGGCGGCCAGCAGCGGGGTGCCATCCGCAGCCGGGCAGGTCGAGGAGTCCAGGGGACCCTCGGAGGCGGGAGCAGACGCAGCTGGAGGGTTGGTGGAGCACGGGGAAGGGGAAGCTGGGGTGAGGTCGGCTAGATCAAGGCCCGTCGGCAGAGGGTCGTCCTCCCCCGGGGTGACCGGGGTCAGACCCAGGGCCTCGATCTCCTCGAAGATGGAGGGGAGCTCGCCTCCCACCACCCCAGGGTCCTCCCCACTCGCGCCCGAGGCGACGCTCACCTCGGGTGTTGCAGGGGGTACAGGCGGCAAGGGACCAGGAGGGGCCGCAGCGGAGGCTTCCGCAGGGGGGGACTGCGGGGGAGGGATGGTGGTACCCTCCGGTGCTGCCACGTCTTCCCTAGCCGTCATCGGCAGATGGGTCAACCCCTGGGGCACGGCAGAAGGCTCGGTGTCGGCGGCCCCCTTTCTGGTCTTACGGGGGGCTTCCGCCTCAGGTGGCACGGGCGGAGCCCGAGCCTTCCGCTTGCCCCGCTTACCCTGTACCCGGGTCCAGCCCTCCATGGCATCGCCTGCGGGCTGGTCAACAGGGATTGGGTCAGGGGGCAGAGAAGACAGTTTTGGGGCTTGGAGAGGCACAGGTGGGACAACAGGAGGGAGGGAGGAGTCCCCCTGGGGAGAGCCCCCTCCCATGCCCGGCAGTACCCCTGCCGCACCCTCCTCCACAGGCCCCGCCAGAGTGCAGGCAGCGGAGGCGGGGCTCTCCCGCTCATCTGGGCGCTCCGGAGAACGCACCCCTGAGGCCCGAGCGGGAGCAGTGACGGACCGAGGGGGAGGAGGGGCTGCTCTGGGTACCGGGCGGTCAGGGGCACCGGCGATGGCGGGGCCGGCACCCTGCCGGGGCTCGGGGGTCCCGAGAACTCCTCCGAGCCGGGCCAAGGGGCAGTCCCTCCGGACGTGCCCCGTCGCCCGGCAGAGGAAGCACCGGGCCTCCCCCGTCGAATAGTGCACCCGGTAATGGGTCCCCTGGTAGGGGACCAGGAAAGACCCCTCAAGCGCCTCTCCGCCACGCGCCGCCGGCGGCAGTTGAAGCTGCACCTGCCGGCGGAACGAGAGAACGTGACGGAGGGCGGGGTCTTTGCAGCCCAAGGGGAGAGGGCTCACAATGGAAATGGGCTTCCCCAGGGTCGAGAGGGCGGGTAACAGGGCGGCATTGGGCAGGAAGGGAGGGACGGAGGTCAGGACGACACGGACCCCCAGGTCCTCCAGCGGCTCCAGGGGGACGAACACGCCCCCCACCGCCAGGCCCTTCTCCACCGCCTCCTGTGCGGCGGCCTCCGAGGCAAGGAAGAAGACCACCTTGCCGTACATTTTGGAGGCCGCCACGATGGCCGTGGGCCCCACCACCCTCGCCAACGCCCGCACGTAGGTCTCCACGTGGGGCGAGGCGGGCACCAGGAGGCAACGGACGCCGTGCTTCCGGGTCAAGGTGGGGAAGGGGCCCCGGCCGCTGTAGATGGTAGCGGAGGCGGCGGTCGGGGGAGATGACGTAGCGGCGGGCGGGGGGGCCGCCGCCACCTGGGCGTACGCTCTGGGGGCCGAGGAAGGGACACCCGCAGAGCTGGTGGAGGGAACAGCGGGGAGGGACGCCGCGGCCGGTGGCGGGGCCGCGGGGGCAGGCTCCGCCATGGAGGGCTTCGTCTTCCTAGCGGGGCCCTTTCCCTTCTTTTTGCCCTGGCCCTTTCCGCCGGCTGGGGGGGCTCCCCCAGAGGCGGAAGGGGCGAGGGACGTGGCAGCAGCAGAGGGCACCCCGTCGGTCACCGCTGCCGGCGCCTCAGCGGGAGCGGTGGCAGGTGGTCCGGCAGCGGCGGGTGAGGTCGAGACCGGGAGGCGTTTGGGGGGAGCAGGCGAGGGAGGGGGGACAGACGTCGTCCCGGGAATCCCACCCGCCGCGCCCCCTGCCATGCTGAACGGGGAGGGAGGGCAAACACCGGCCAACGGGGGGGGGGAAAGGGACAGGTCACCTACTCCTCCCTGCTAGGCTGTGGGCAGGGAGGATGGTGCCAACAATAGAGAGGGGGGGGCAGATACGGGGACTGTCAAGGACTTCGGGGGGGGGGGTAGTCACCGACAGAAGATCGAAAACCGGCTCCTCTAGCTGCACTAGGGGAGGGGAGGGGAAACAAGAGCAATGGGGGTGCAGTGCAAGAGGGGCAACTTAAACAAGGGAGAGGCACAAGCGCACTGATGGAGCTATGGGCGCACGAGGGGAGGGGCTAATCAGGGTGAGGGGCCGCGGAGGGAAGGTAGCAACCAGGCTGGGAGTGGGGCAGAGGGACCAAGGGGCTGGCTTCAGGGCTGGGGCAGGACAAACAAAGCTGCAAAGGTAGACGGGCGGGGCAGGCACACAAACTGAAGCTGGGCGGGGCGGGGCGGGGGAGGGGGGGCCACAAGGGGCAAACGGGGCAGGCAACAAGGGGCAAAGCTAGGGGGCCTGTTGCAGAGGGGCAGGGGGGAGTCCGGGGAAGGGGGGGGGTGCGTGCACCCACAAGCGCTTGTGCAAAGTCAATGGCTGGCTGGCTGCTGCTGGAGGCCCAAACGGTGGCAATAGGGCGCGGCAGGCCAGGCGAGCAGCTGGGTCCCAGAGGCAGGAACTGAGGCAGATGGTAAGCAGCCTGCGGGGGTGGTGGAGGGGGCAGCGGTGGTGGTGGGGGTAGGGGGGGGGGGACACAGATGGACCAGGGGGCAGGCTCCACACCACACCCCCTGTGTCCCCACAAACACAGTCTAAACCCCCACCACTAGAGCACAGTTAAAGGGTTACTCAGTCTTTGGGAGCCCCCTCCACAGTGGTCTTCGGTGTTCTGTGCGCTCCCCAGCAGCCGGTGGTCTTTTCAGTCCTCTTCTCCCTCCTCCTCCAGGCTCCAGCAGCTCCCCAGGACAAACACAGCTCCAGCAGCAGTAGCAGCAGCAGCTCCTTCTCTAGCAGCCCCAGTGGCTAGGCAGGAAGGACCCCCCACAGGTGGCAGCTGTAGTGGTGGTGGTGGTGGGGTCCTGGCTTCTCCCTCCAGAGGTGGGGGAGTGGGTGGGGGCTGGCCAGCAAGGCCCCCCCCACCCCTCACTCACCCACTCAGCAGCAGTTGCAGCAGCAGCAGTCCTGGGAAGAAGCACTCCAGCCAGCAGCAGCAGCAGCCCAGGAAGGGAGAAGGAGCTCCAGCTAGCAAGGCAGCCAGAGAAGGGGGAGCCCTCCAGCCAGCAGGGCAGCCCAGGGACACAGAGCGCTCCCTGTACTATTGGGTTATCCGGGAGAGGGGGCGGGCGGAAGCCCGCCCCATGCTAACGGATCCCCCCCCCAGCCTAAGGGGAGGATCCACAGGGCCACGGAAACCCACTAAGTGCGGGGGACAACTAATAAAAGAACAGGGACAGGAGTGAGGTCAAAGGGTCATAAGGAGGGAGCCTGATGGGGACACCGAGCAGAGAACCCCGGACAGCGCCCACTGCTCCTCGAAGGCGGCAAGGGAGCCAGCGGACGCCGCCCAGAGGAACTCTGCCCGGAGACGTGAGCGGACGAGGGACCGGAAACAAGCCCCACAGTCGCAGGAGTCTCCGTCGGCCAACCTCCTCTCCCTGGTCGCGTGGATGGCCTTTTTAGCCAGGGCGAGGAGGAGGTTGACCAGGAGGTCCCGCGACTTTGTGGGGCCACGGATAGGGAGTGCATGGATAAGGAGGTGAGGGGAAAAGTGCAGCCAGAAACGTAACAGAATGTCGGTGAGGAGCCGGTATAGGGGCTGCAACCTGGCGCACTCTAGGTAAACATGCGCCAGGGTCTCCCTCACGCCGCAGAAGGGGCAGGTGTCCGGGACAGGGGTGAACCGCGCCAAGTACACGCCCGTGCTCACGGCCCCGTGAAGGAGCCGCCAGCTGATATCCCCGGCGGGCCTCGGGACCAGGGTGGAGTACAGGCTGGCCCACCGGGGCTCCTCACCCTCCACAGGTGGCAAGAGGTCCCGCCACTTGGTGTCGGGGCGGGACACGAGGGTGAGGAAGTGAACGGTATGGAGCACGAGCGCGTAGAGTTGTTTCCTTGGCGCGGTTTGGAAACGGACCGGCTGCAGATCGTGCAGCCGGCTGGCGGAGAAGGGGCGGGGAGGCCGGTCGGGTCCACGGGGCAGGGGCCCGATGAAGAGGTCCGGAGGGCTCGGGGTGGGGGGTGGGCGGGGCGTGCCCTCACGCAGGACCCGGTCGAGGTAAGCCCGAGCAGCGGGCGGCAAAGCGGCCTTCACCCCCTGTAGTACGCGCCGGGGAGTACAAGGTCTGGAGAGCCCCATCCGCCGAGCGAGCGTCAGGGGATCCAGCCAGTCTCCCCGGTCGTAGTCCAGGAGGTCTCCGACCCTGGTGGCTTCTGCCAGGACCAACCTCTGGCGCACCGCGGGGGACTCCGCCACCTGCACACGGAGCTGAGGGTTGTGTAGCAGGGGCTCCGCGAGGAGGTCTGCCCCCTCGGTGGCCGCCACGGACCTGGTCGCAGAGAACAGCTTCCAGGTCCGGAGGAGGTCCTGGTAGAAGACCGGCAGCCCGGAGAGGTCTCGCGGAAGGCCCCTCGGGTCGAGATAAAGGAGCTGCCGGTCGTATCGGAGCCCTCGGAAGCGGCGCAGGAAGGCGTGCGCCAGGGCTCTCCATGCCGGACTACCCGCACCATAAAGGAGCCTCTGCAGTGCCTGGAGGCGGAAGACGTGGACCTGAGTGCGGAGGCACTTCAGGCCCTGCCCTCCCTCCTCCAGGGGCAGGTGGAGTACCCCTGCAGGGACCCAGTGCAGTCCTGGCCAAAAGAACTCCAGCACCACCCGCCGGAGGTCGGTCAGGAACACCGGGGCCGGGACCAGGGTGTTGAGCCGGTACCAGAGCATGGACAGGACCAGTTGATTGAGCACCAGTGCCCTCCCTCGGAGGGAAAGGCACTGGAGGAGTCCTGTCCATTTCCGGAGCCGCTCCGCCACCCTGCCCTGCAAACCGTGCCAGTTCTCCGGCGGAGAGGGATGCGTGGCAGAAAGGTAAACGCCGAGATAGAGCAGCGGACCCGCGCTCCACCGGATGGCCTGAAGCGCGGGTGGGAGGGAGCTCGCCTGCCACCCGTCCCCTACCACCAAGCCAGAGCTCTTGACCCAGTTGACCCGGGCGGAGGAGGCCGCCGAGTACACGGCCTGGCAGGCCTCCACCCGCGCCAAGTCGCCCGGGTCCTGGACCACGAGGAGCACATCGTCGGCGTACGCCGACAGGACCAGCCGCAGCTCCGGCTCCCGAAGCACCAACCCCGTCAACCTCCTGCGGAGGAGACAGAGGAAGGGCTCGATCGCCAGGGCGTACAGCTGGCCCGAGAGGGGGCACCCCTGCCGCACTCCCCGCCCGAAGCTGACCGGCTCGGTCAGGGTCCAGTTGAGCCTGACCAGACACTCTGCGGAGGCGTACAGCACCTGGAGAAAACCCACAAACTGGGACCCGAAGCCTAACGCCTGCAGAGTGCCCAGGAGATACCCGTGGTCCACCCTGTCGAACGCCTTCTCCTGATCCAGGGACAGGAGGGCGAACGACAGACCATCCCTGCACCCAAGCTCCAAGAGATCCCGGACCAGATACAGGTTATCGAAGATGGTACGGCCCGGGACGGTGTAGGTCTGGTCTGGGTGGATCACGTCCTCCAGCACGGACCCTAGCCGAATCGAAATGGCCTTCGCGACAATTTTATAGTCCGTACTGAGGAGCGAGATGGGACGCCAATTCCGTAAATCGCGGAGGTCCCCCCTCTTCGGCAATAAAGCGAGCACGGCTCGCCTGCACGAGAGAGGGAGGACCCCGCTCCGCAAGGACTCGGCCCAGACGGTGACTAGGTCCGGGCCGAGGACGTCCCAGAACACGCGGTAGAACTCCACGGTCAGCCCGTCCATGCCCGGGGATTTATTGGTGGGCATGCGACGGAGGGCTTCCGAGAACTCGGCCAGAGTGAGAGGCAGCTCTAGCCGGTCCCGGTCGCCCGCGCTGACCGTCGGGAGTCCGTCCCAGAGCACTTTGCAAGCGGCAGGATCGGTCGGATCCGGGGAGAAAAGGCGCGCGTAGAAGGTCCGGGCCCTCTCGCACATCTCCGCCGGATCCGTGAGGGGGGAGCCGTCCTCCGCCAGGAGGCAGGTGACGTGCTTCTTGGCCCCCCTCCGTTTCTCCAGGGCGTAGAAGAAGCGGGAGCCGCGATCCATCTCCCGAAGGAGGCGGATGCGGGATCGAACAAAGGCGCCCCGGGCCCGATGGTCTTCGAGGACCCGGAGCTCCTCCCGCTTCTCCCGGCACGCTCCGCAAAGGGATGGATCCTCGGGGCTGGCGGCCAGACGCCTCTCCAGCTCTAAGACCTCCCGCTCCAACTGCCCTATCGCCGCATCCCTCCGTCGGCTGGCGCCCCGGGTGTAGTCACGGCAGAAGAGCCGGGCGCGCACCTTCCCCACGTCCCACCACCGCCGCGCCGAGGGAAAGGCGCGCCGCTGCCCTCGCCAGGCCAGCCAGAACTCCCGGAAGGACGCCACGAAGCCCCCATCCTCCAGCAAGCTGTTGTTGAAGTGCCAATAGGCCGGCCCCGGCCTCTCCGCGCAGAGAGAGGCCGTCACAGTGACGAGGTGGTGGTCCGAAAAAGGGGCCGGCCGGATGCTGGAGGACTGGGCCCGTGAGAGATGGAACCGGGACAGATAGATGCGGTCCAACCGGGAGTGGCACGACCGATGGGCTTCCACCCGGACATAGGTGTACGTGGAGGCGTCGTCCGGGTGGTGGTCGCGCCAGACGTCCACCAGGGAGTGATGGGCGACGATCTCCCTGAGGACGTCCGCGGCGGCCGGGCTCTGCTCGGTTCCCGACCGGTCCCGCTCCTCGAGGACGGTGTTAAAGTCCCCGCCCAGGACCAGGCACTCGCGAGGATCCAGGGAGCCGAGGAAGGCGGACGCCTGCCGATAGAACTGCAGCCGCTCCGGGGCAAATGCCGGGGCATAGATGTTGATGAGGTTGACCACAAGCCCCGCCATGCGGACCCGGAGGTGCAGCAGGCGGCCCGGCACAGCCTCGGCGACCCCCAGCACCTCTGGCCGTAGGTCGGGGGAGAACAGGGTAGCCACTCCAGCCTGATGGGTGGTGAGATGGCTGAAGTAGACCCCGTCCCCCCACTCCAGCCGCCAGTTAGCTTCGGCGGCCGGATCCGTGTGGGTCTCCTGCAGGAAAACCACGGAGTACCCCCCCTCCCGAAGGAAGGAGAGCACCTGGCTCCTGCGGAAACCCACCCTACAGCTCCGGGTGTTTAGTGTGGCAAAGGTGATGACTGCCATGAGGAGGGCTGGGGGGGATCTACGTCAGCAGGGGCGCTCACGGCTCCCGTTGGGCCGCGCAGCAAACTGTGGCCCACCCCGAAGGCGAGCAGGGAGTCACGGAAGCCGCGCGCCCGGTGGTAAGCCGCGACATTCCGCTTCCCGGTCCCCTTGCCCTCCCCTATGAGGGCCCGCGTGGCCAGGAGGAGCTGGTGGAAATCCCCCCAGCGCTGGAGAGCAAGCACGACCTTGTTGCGGGAGCCCCGGACGTCCTCCAGGAACTCCTGCAACTCCTCTCTCAGCACATGGGGGGGTGGGGCCTCTGGCGCAGCCCCGTGGCCGACTGGGACGGGCAAGCAAGGGGCGGACCCCGGCTCAGTGGGGGGCGGCGGAGGGAAGATTGCAGCCCCTAGTGGGTCGGGACTGTGAAATTCAAAGGCCGCTCCCTGGGAGTCATCCTCTGGGAAAGGGAAGGAGACAGCCCCAGGGGCGGCAATAATATCATGGGAGGTGGAGGGGGCAGGGCTGGGGTCAGGAGCAGGGGTGGGGGGAGGGAGAGAGACGGGACCCTGGGCCTCAGGAGCTGAGCCATCAGTAAGAGGCTCCTCGCGGCCAGGTAGGGGAGTTGGAGGGGAAGGGAGGGGGTCCCCAACGACACCGGGCTCAGGCTCAACGGCAGGCAGAGCAGCCTCGGCACGGGGAGATGTGGAACCCTCAGGGGGGCCCCCACCCGGGAAGGAACCCGATTGCTCCGCACCACCGAGGGACACCCCCGGTAGCCCATCTCCCTGCCACGAGGCACCGGCCGTCATCTCAACAGGCTCGGCGGCCAGCAGCGGGGTGCCATCCGCAGCCGGGCAGGTCGAGGAGTCCAGGGGACCCTCGGAGGCGGGAGCAGACGCAGCTGGAGGGTTGGTGGAGCACGGGGAAGGGGAAGCTGGGGTGAGGTCGGCTAGATCAAGGCCCGTCGGCAGAGGGTCGTCCTCCCCTGGGGTGACCGGGGTCAGACCCAGGGCCTCGATCTCCTCGAAGATGGAGGGGAGCTCGCCTCCCACCACCCCGGGGTCCTCACCACTCGCGCCCGAGGCGACGCTCACCTCGGGTGTTGCAGGGGGTACAGGCGGCAAGGGACCAGGAGGGGCCGCAGCGGAGGCCTCCGCAGGGGGGGACTGCGGAGGAGGGATGGTGGTACCCTCCGGTGCTGCCACGTCTTCCCTAGCCGTCATCGGCAGATGGGTCAACCCCTGGGGCACGGCAGAAGGCTCGGTGTCGGCGGCCCCCTTTCTGGTCTTACGGGGGGCTTCCGCCTCAGGTGGCACGGGCGGAGCCCGAGCCTTCCGCTTGCCCCGCTTACCCTGTACCCGGGTCCAGCCCTCCATGGCATCGCCTGCGGGCTGGTCAACAGGGATTGGGTCAGGGGGCAGAGAAGACAGTTTTGGGGCTTGGAGAGGCACAAGTGGGACAACAGGAGGAAGGGAGGAGTCCCCCTGGGGAGAGCCCCCTCCCATGCCCGGCAGTACCCCTGCCGCACCCTCCTCCACAGGCCCCGCCAGAGTGCAGGCAGCGGAGGCGGGGCTCTCCCGCTCATCTGGGCGCCCAGGAGAACACACCCCTGAGGCCCGAGCGGGAGCAGTGACGGACCGAGGGGGAGGAGGGGCGGCTCTGGGTACCGGGCGGTCAGGGGCACCGGCGATGGCGGGGCCGGCACCCTGCCGGGGCTCGGGGGTCCCGAGAACTCCTCCGAGCCGGGCCAAGGGGCAGTCCCTCCGGACGTGCCCCGTCGCCCGGCAGAGGAAGCACCGGGCCTCCCCCGTGGAATAGTGCACCCGGTAATGGGCCCCCTGGTAGGGGACCAGGAAAGACCCCTCAAGTGCCTCCCCGCCACGCGCCGCCGGCGGCAGTTGAAGCTGCACCTGCCGGCGGAACGAGAGAACGTGACGGAGGGCGGGGTCCTTGCAGCCCAAGGGGAGAGGGCTCACAATGGAAATGGGCTTCCCCAGGGTCGAGAGGGCGGGTAACAGGGCGCCATTGGGCAGGAAGGGAGGGACGGAGGTCAGGACGACACGGACCCCCAGGTCCTCCAGCGGCTCCAGGGGGACGAACACGCCCCCCACCGCCAGGCCCTTCTCCACCGCCTCCTGTGCGGCGGCCTCCGAGGCAAGGAAGAAGACCACCTTGCCGTACATTTTGGAGGCCGCCACGATGGCCGTGGGCCCCACCACCCTCGCCAACGCCCGCACGTAGGTCTCCACGTGGGGCGAGGCGGGCACCAGGAGGCAACGGACGCCGTGCTTCCGGGTCAAGGTGGGGAAGGGGCCCCGGCCGCTGTAGATGGTAGCGGAGGCGGCGGTCGGGGGAGATGACGTAGCGGCGGGCGGGGGGGCCGCCGCCACCTCGGCGTACGCTCTGGGGGCCGAGGGAGGGACACCCGCAGAGCTGGTGGAGGGAACAGCGGGGAGGGACGCCGCGGCCGGTGGCGGGGCCGCGGTGGCAGGCTCCGCCATGGAGGGCTTCGTCTTCCTAGCGGGGCCCTTTCCCTTCTTTTTGCCCTGGCCCTTTCCGCCGGCTGGGGGGGCTCCCCCAGAGGCGGAAGGGGCGAGGGACGTGGCAGCAGCAGAGGGCACCCCGTCGGTCGCCGCTGCCGGCGCCTCAGCGGGAGTGGTGGCAGGTGGTCCGGCAGCGGCGGGTGAGGTCGAGACCGGGAGGCGTTCGGGGGGAGCAGGCGAGGGAGGGGGGACAGACGTCGTCCCGGGAATCCCACCCGCCGCGCCCCCTGCCATGCTGAACGGGGAGGGAGGGCAAACACAGGAGAAAGGGGGGTGGGGGTAAGGGACAGGTCACCTACTCCTCCCTGCTAGGCTGTGGGCAGGGAGGATGGTGCCAACAATAGAGAGGGGGGGGGCAGATACGGGGACTATCAAGGACTTCGGGGGGGGGGTAGTCACCGACAGAAGATCGAAAACCGGCTCCTCTAGCTGCACTAGGGGAGGGGAGGGGAAACAAGAGCAATGGGGGTGCAG
The DNA here is from genome assembly GCF_020497125.1 of Mauremys mutica. Lineage (NCBI taxonomy): Eukaryota > Metazoa > Chordata > Testudines > Geoemydidae > Mauremys > Mauremys mutica. The sequence continues at coordinate 11,658,740 of NC_059073.1, read as the reverse complement.
CGCAAGAGGGGCAACTTAAACAAGGGAGAGGCACAAGCGCACTGATGGGGCTATGGGCGCACGAGGGGAGGGGCTAATCAGGGCGAGGGGCCACGGAGGGAGGGGAGCAACCAGGCTGGGAGTGGGGCAGAGGGACTAAGGGGCTGGCTTCAGGGCTGGGGCAGGACAAACAAAGCTGCAAAGGGAGACGGGCAGGGCAGGCAAACAAACTGAAGCTGGGCGGGGCGGGGGAGGGGGGGCCACAAGGGGCAAACGGGGCAGGCAACAAGGGGCAAAGCTAGGGGGCCTGTTGCAGAGGGGCAGGGGGGAGTCCGGGGAAGGGGGGGGGTGCGTGCACCCACAAGCGCTTGTGCAAAGTCAATGGCTGGCTGGCTGCTGCTGGAGGCCCAAACGGTGGCAATAGGGCGCGGCAGGCCAGGCGAGCAGCTGAGTCCCAGAGGCAGGAACTGAGGCAGATGGTAAGGGGCCAGCAGGGGTGGTGGAGGGGGCAGCGGTGGTGGTGGGGGTTGGGGGGGACACAGATGGACCAGGGGGCAGGCTCAACGCCTCACCCCCTGTGTCCCCACAAACACAGTCTAAACCCCCACCACTAGAGCACAGTCAAAAAGTTACTCAGTTTTTAAGGCCCCCTCCACAGTGGTCTTCAGATTCCTGTGCACTTCCCAGCAGCCGGTGGTCTTCTCAGTCCTCCTCCAGGCTCCAGCAGCTCCCCGGGACAAACACAGCTCCAGCAGCAGCAGCAGCAGCCTCTCCTCCTCCAGCAGCCCTGGTGGCCAGGCAGGAAGGACCCCCCCAGGTGGTAGCTGTAGTGGTGGTGGTGGGGTCCTGGCTTCTCCCTCCAGAGGTGGGGGAGTGGGGGCTGGCCAGCAAGGCCCCCCCCACCCCTCACTCACCCACTCAGCAGCAGTTGTAGCAGGAGCAGCAGTCTGGGAAGAAGCACTCCAGCCAGCAGCAGCAGCCCAGGAAGGGTGAAGGAGCTCCAGCCAGCAAGGCAGCCAGAGAAGGGGGAGCCCTCCAGCCAGCAGGGCAGCCCAAGCAGGCAGAGCGCTCCCTGTAGCAGGGTGGCCCCTGCTCCTTCCCTGAAGGGGTTTAAAAAGCAGCCTGGCAGGGCTTGAGAGCTGCTGCTCTAGGCTGGGCTGATTGGGAAAGTGGCTGCAGCTGGGGCCACGCCCCAAACTGAGCCAAGGGCCTTATAAGAAGGCCAGGGAAGCTAGAAGCAAGGAGGCAGTCTTTCTCTGCCTGAAGAGGAAGAAGGGCCTGGCTGCTTAGGAGCTGAGACAAGGTACCTAGGGCGAAGTAGGGCTGGGGAAGGCTGAGGAGCTGGGGAGCTCCAGCCTAGAAAGCCCCAGGCTGCGGCCTAGTGAAGGGCCAACGGGTACTGGGGGTTGCAGAGGGCAGCCCAGGGGTAGGCCAAGGCAGCAGGTCCAAACCCCTTTGCCTGTGATGAGTAGGCTGATACTGCAGTCTGCCCCAGGGCATGGGGGCTAGACAATGACTGGCAGTAACCATATACTGAGGCAAGGTGGGGATAGAGGGTGAGGGTTCCCTGGGCAGGGGAAACCCAGAGAGAACGGGGTTACTGCTAAGGGGGCAGCACCCCATGTAAAAGGGCACCGGGTCCAGGGAGGGACACGGGGGCCTGAAGACAGGTGGATCACCAGCCTGCAGAGGGCGCTCCAGCACTGGAAAGGAGCTAATTCCCGGAGTCACCAGCAGGAGGCGCCGCAGGGGTGAGTCCAACCCGTTACAGTACCATGTAGCCATTTCTAAGGAAGTACATTTATTCCTAAGGTGAAAGCATTACAGAGAAAACACATTAAAGGAACTTACATGCATGCTACTAAGCTTACCAGAAATCATCCCCTGACTCCAACCTCAGGCTCTGGTAGGAGTCACTCCTTCAAACTCCACCCAAGGGGTTTTTCCCCTGTGATTGCAAGTTCACAACAGCTGTTAGCTCAGAACAAGCACGGCCTTGAATCTGAGAGTCACTCCTTTATCCAGTTTGGGCCTTTGATCTGCAGAGACCCTGAATAGTAATTTACATTCACTTCCCCCCAGACATTTCCTAGGAATCCCACTTAATGTGTCAGACAGACAAAGAAAGTTATTTAAAATAGTCCTTTCCAGCTCATAACCCTTCCCAAGGTCTTCCCTCTAGAGAAGTTATAGATAAGCCCAAAATAATACATAAAGTTTGTTTTTTTAATACAAGGGACACCTAAGATACTTAACTGAATGATGTTTGTCCAGGATAGTGCAGGAAATTACCATCTGTCAAAAACCTGTTGGTAGATACACTGATGTTGAGGGGCAAGTGTCTAGATTTTACTATATTTCATTTTGAGACTGTGCAGATCTGTTCCCATGCCCTGTGCCCTCTCTGAATAGCAGGTATCAGAACTGAACTGGTCACACATACACAGGTGTGCAAGAATGATCAAGATGTAGGTGTGACAGTGCACTGGTCTGGGAATCAGGAAATCCGGGTAAATTTCCTGCCTCTGCCAAAGATTCCTTGTGTGACTTGGGCAAGACCCTTAACCTCTCTGAGCCTCAGTTACCCATCTGGTAAAGGGGGATAATATTTCTTATCTTGGCTATTACTCTTCTGGGCAGGGACTGTTTTTCAGTGTGTGTATGTGTGCAATGCCCAGCACAACAGGGCCCTGTTCTTGGTATGGGCCTGTAGGTGCTACAATAATACACATAATAATAATAATAATAATAGTGACAGTAAGAGATTGGAATCCAGTACTCTTGGATCCGGTTTTCAGAGGTGACATGAACCTGCTGGGCGACCTTGGACATGGCCCAGGCTCTGTGCCTTCAGTTTACTAATCCATAAAACAGGCAGATTAATACCTACCACTCGCATGTGGACATTGACAGTTCTCATGATTTTATCATGAGTCTCGCAATATTTGGTGCGTTTCCTGAAGCCCCAGCTTCTGGAGTCCTGTGGTTACATGCAACTCCCTCTGACATTTAGGGCCAGATCCTCAGCTGATGTAAATTAATGTTGCTCCGGTGAAGTCATTTTGCACCAGTTGAGGATATGGTCTATATCCCTCAATACATCATGAACCGAAACTTGTAAATCACACTGGATTATTTCAACTGAAGACTGCCAGCAAGAGGCCGATTTCCCCAAACACACCTGCAAGTGAGAAACTTTACTCAGGTGAATAGTTCCACCGAAATCAATGGGACTAGCCTTAGTGAATGAAGTTACTCGTGCACAAGTGTTTGCAGAATCGGCCCTTCCTGTGTCCAGAGTTCAGTGACGTTACTGATTGTTCATGAGCCCTGCACACTAAATATTATGACATATTTTTAGAACGATGCAAAGTAATTTCTTACTTTTCTTTTTCCTGATTGGGAAAGATGCAAAGATTTTGTTAGGTCTGGAAAAAAACAGTCACAAGTAGCCCTTAACTGCTGGATCAGCAGCCCTTTAAATATAATTTTTTTTTTAAAAGTTTCCTTTTCTCCATTGCCTTGCACCTTGGGCCATCTTTTATGCCCCTTTAAAGCAGGACTCATGCAACGAGAGTGGAGGGCTTTGGTTTTTAGCAAATGAAACGATACTAGTTATCCCTTTGGATAATAATGCTGTATGAGTCGCAGAGGAAGGAGCGAAGGAGAAAGATATGTGTTAGAAAGAGGTGTAGTCAGCATATCACACTGAACCCTGACCAATATTCCCCTGGATTATAATTAAGGCTAAGATTATGTCATGGAAGCCATGGATTCTGCGACGTCCAGAGACCTCCATGTCATTTTCTGCTTCAGCCCCGGGTGGCAGGGGGGACCCTGCAGCTCTCAGACACCATGCACAGCAGAGGGGTTGGGGGTGGGGACCCGACCCTGCAGCTCCCAGTCCCAGAGCTCTGAGCTACCATCGGCAGCAGGTGCTGGACACACACCCCTCCACAGCAGGGCTCTGGCTCTCAGCCCCCATTAGCCCCATTTTGTCAGTCATTTTTAGTAATTCAGGGACAAGTCATGGGCTTCCGTGAATTTTTGTTTATTGCCTGTGACCTGTCCCTGACTTTTACTAAAAATAACCGTGACAAAATCTTAATCATAATCCTCTCTCTGACTCCCTCTGTGTCCTTGGTCAAGTTGCTTAACCTCTCTGCCTCCTTTCTCAACTCTCAGAATGGACCCAGTCAAAGATTTGAGGAGCTGCCACCATTAAAATAAACAGTAAATCACAGACCAAATTCAAAGTCTTTCCATTAAAGTGGAAAAGAGGAGACTAAGGGGGGATATGGTAGAGGTATATAAAATCATGAGTGATGTGGAGAAAGTGGATAAGGAAAAGTTATTTACTTATTCCCATAATACAAGAACTAGGGGTCACCACATTAAATTAATGGGCAGCAGGTTTAAAACAAATAAAAGGAAGTTCTTCTTCACACAGCACACAGTCAACTTGTGGAACTCCTTGCCTGAGGAGGTTGTGAAGGCTAGGACTATAACAGCGTTTAACAGAGAACTGGATAAATTCATGGTGGTTAAGTCCATAAATGGCTATTAGCCAGGCTGGGTAAGGAATGGTGTCCCTAGCCTCTGTTTGTCAGAGGATGGAGATGGATGGCAGGAGAGAGATCACTTGATCATTACCTGTTAGGTTCACTCCTTCTGGGGCACGTGGCATTGGCCACTGTCGGTGGACAGATACTGGGCTAGATGGACCTTTGGTCTGACCCAGTACGGCCGTTCTTATGTTCATTATGAACTAAGAAATATGCAAACTAGATTCCAGCTCACCACCATGAACTCAGAGTCCCCACAACGAGCCAGAGGATTTGAACAGAAAAGGTGAGAGACCATAATAGGCTGGAGATTTACAGGTTATCAATTGTTTTAAGGAGAAAAAAAACCTGATAGAAGTTCTGGGAACCTTTCAAGAAATTTCTAGCTGAGTTGCTTGATAGAAGTGCTCTAAAAATAGCCCTTTGCATACCCAGCACAATCTGTCAGTCAGCTCAGCTTCTGTCACTTTCTAGGCAGAAGAATCTCTTATTCGCAGGACAGAAACAGAAGAAAATAGGACATTTCTGTTCTACTCTGGCTTATTCTAGTAATAATAATGTAGCAATTTCCTATCTGCACTGAGAGTGGAAGAAAGCATATCCCAGCAGGTCTTTTTGGATATGAAAAGCCACCACAAAGAGGCACTTAGCTACTACCACAGTGATTGGTTGGCTTATGGGCCTGATCCAGAGGTTAGAGAAAGGATCTCATTGGCTTCCATGGGCTTTGGATCAGGGCATAACATCCCGATCATGGAAAGTGCTTAATTTTAGGCATGTGGATAGACCCGCTGACTTCAGTGGGACTAATCCCGTGTTTAAAGTTAAGCATGTGCTCGAGGTTATTCATGGTCCAAAAAACTAGAGCGAACGATTATTCCAGGAAATACCTCGTCCCTCTGGGATGAGATGGAAGTACAGTAACACGACCCTTTTCCTGATCTATCAGTACTGGCTTCATGCTATGTGACCTGCGCTGTCGAGTATTTCTCAGCGACTTTCTTTGCCTCGGGTAGCTAGGTGCAGCTGCTACCCTCCATCTTTGCCGCCTGTATTAGCCATCGTTTTCAGGGTTCACGCTGGATCTGTCCACCTCGCATAATGCCCAAGGCGATATTTCAGACAAGCCTTTGTCAGTGATGGCATAACTCCAACGAGCAATCTCCTACTTTAGATGTTACACCCCCTCCACCACAATGAGGTACAGGTCGGACTTGGAGGGGCGGGCTCCACCTGCGACTCTAATCTCTTTGAACAATGAAACCGTCGAATCAGTTTCCAGCTTTTGCTATCTGGGTTCTATACTTACCAGCTCCTCCAATTCTCACACGGAGGTTCTCCACCGGACTGGCATCACAGCATCTGCCATGGGCCGTTTACAATGGCTATGGAATCAACGTCATCTTAGTATGCTGTCAAGGCTGATTTCCCCACTCTGGCACTTTGAGTGCGGAGGGTGGGGGCCCGCAAGGATTCTAAAAATTAATACTGGCCACTCCAGGCTGGAATTAAACTTCCAAGGTCACAGCTTCTTGCTGATCTTGGATGGGTAGATGCTGCCACCACCCAAGTGCAACCTGCCCACCCCCCTTTTGAGAACCCAGGAAGGAGCACTTGGGAATTCCTTGCTGTGGGGTACCCTCAAGCCCTTTCACCCCCCCTTCTGGGGGAAGAGCTGAGAAAGAAAACAAAAGGAAATCAGCTGTTGCTACCAGCTAATTAAACAACATATGCACAAGCCTCTTAGGACACACAAACCCTCCCTCCCCAAATCCATTTAAATTTTATTAAAAACAAAAAGAAAGAAAATACATCTGGAACTTAGGCTGTTGCTAGAATTAAAAAGAGCAAATATAATAATTAAGCATCAAGAATTGTTTTCTTGAGATCCAGCTTAAAGGTTACAAGGAAAACAAAAGCATTGGGGGTTAGCACAGAGGAGTCCACAAGCCAATAAGAAATAAAAGAAATAACCCTAATCACCTCTTTCTAGATGTTCCCTGATTTACTTACATATCTGGGGTTCAAATAAGTAGTTCTAAGTATGATCTGATGATTTTCGATACCTGGCTTAAAGTCTCCTATAGCATTGCTGCTATGTGTCCCCTCTCTCCGGAGAACAACAACGGACAGACAAAGGGAAAGGTTTTCCCCAATTTTAAAAAGTTCTAGCCTTCCCATTGGCTCTTTTGGTCAGGTGCTCACTCACTTCCCTTTACCTATGCATCGCAGTCAGACTTTTTAACCTTTTACAGCTAAAACAAGTAGAGAACAGCTACCGAGAGGGATTCTGGCTGGCTGGGTGTCCACAAAAAGGACACCCACATCACATATGACAACCAAGTTCAGGATTTATTTGAGCTGTATCCTTCCCATACCATTGTACGGCTGCAAAACATGGACACTACGCTGCGCGGACTGGACAAAGCTGGAGGCTTTCCACACAATGTCAACGTTGTAGACTGGGCATAAAGTGGAATGACTTTATCTATAATGCTCTGGTCCTAGAGAGAGACTACAGAGACCCTTCCCACTTCTACTCTGGGCTTCCCCACTTTAGAGGAACCACCCAGCTCCTCCCCCAGGTGAGGCTCACCTTTAGCTGGGCCTGGCCTGCCTTTAAGGTGCAGCCAGGTGCCCCACCCAGGTAACTCTTTCAGAGCCAAGGTGGCCTATATACCCCATCACAGGGAGCTACTCAGTACCTTTGAAAATCAGGCCCCAAGGATGGGCTTCACAAAGGTATTTAGGCACCCAATGCCCAATGAAATTAATGGGAGCTAGGCACCTAAATTCCTTTGTGAATCCCACTCAAAGTGCCTAGCCAGATAGAATCAAGGGAGGAGAGGACGGTGCTCAGACACCACGGTGATGGGCAGCATCAAAAAAGCTGGAGCTAAGCATAGAATCTGACCTTCTGTAAATATTTTAGGGATGTGCACTGCAAGGATGGGGAGGAGTTGTTCTGGGTGGTCCCAGGGCTTATAAATAGGAGCAACGGGACCAGATTAAACAAAGGAAAATGTAATGGTGTCGGGAACAGTGTGCTAACAGTGTGATGTGCCAACATGGGCCCAGATTCTGCTAGGTGGGCCAGATTCTGCAAAGGGAAGTGGTTGAGGCCCCATCATTTGAGAAGGGGGATGGAAAACAAGCATGGTGGGGCTGGACCAGCGAGTGAGGGAATGTGAAAAACCAGATCAGCATAAAGTTAGGCTCTTGACTCTCCAGTTAGGTTCCTAAGTGGAAGTGGCCTGCTACTGAAAAGTGCTGAAGACCTGCAAATCCCATTGACGTGTATGGGGCTTGGTTCAGGGCCCTAACATTAGGCACCAAGGGTTGAAAAGTTTGGCCAATCACAACAGATGGACAGTCTCCTCTCCTCAACCTTCCCGCCAAGCAGCAGCTGTTGTCTTAAACCGGTCATAACTCGGTCAGCCTGGCAATGAAGTCCCTACATTTGTTCCACTAATGAGGGGAGCTGTGTTTTAAGTCATAGAATCATAGAATCATAGAATCTCAGGGTTGGAAGGGACCTCAGGAGGTCATCTAGTCCAACCCCCTGCTCAAAGCAGGACCAAACCCAACTAAATCATCCCAGCCAGGGCTTTGTCAAGCCTGACCTTAAAAACCTCTAAGGAAGGAGATTCCACTACCTCCCTAGGTAACCCATTCCAGTTCTTCACCACCCTACTAGTGAAAAAGTTTTTCCTAATATCCAACCTAAACCTCCCCCTCTGCAACTTGAGACCATTACTCCTTGTTCTATCATCTTCTACCACTGAGAACAGTCTAGATCCATCCTCTTTGGAACCCCCTTTCAGGTAGTTGAAAGCAGCTATCAAATCCCCCCTCATTCTTCTCTTCTGCAGACTAAACAATCCCAGTTCCCTCAGCCTCTCCTCATAAGTCATGTGCTCCAGCCCCCTAATCATTTTTGTTGCCCTCCGCTGGACTCTCTCCAATTTATCCACATCCTTCTTGTAGTGTGGGGCCCAAAACTGGACACAGTACTCCAAATGAGGCCTCACCAGTGCTGAGTAGAGGGGGATGATCACATCCCTTGATCTGCTGGAAATGCCCCTACTTATACAACCCAAAATGCCATTAGCCTTCTTGGCAACAAGGGCACACTGTTGACTCATATTCAGCTTTTCGTCCACCGTAACCCCTAGGTCCTTTTCTGCAGAACTGCTACCCAGCCATTCGGTCCCTAGTCTGTAGCAGTGCATGGGATTCTTCCGTCCTAAGTGCAGGACTCTGCACTTGTCCTTGTTGAACCTCATCATATTTCTTTTGGCCCAATCCTCTAATTTGTCTAGGTCCCTCTGTATCCTATCCCTACCCTCCAGTGTATCAACAACTCCTCCCAGTTTAGTGTCATCTGCAAACTTGCTAAGGGTGCAGTCCACACCATCCTCCAGATCGTTAATGAAGATATTGAACAAAACCGGCCCCAGCACCGACCCTTGGGGCACTCCACCTGATACCGGCTGCCATCTAGACATGGAACCATTGATCACTACCCGTTGAGCCCGACCATCTAGCCAGTTTTCTATCCACCTTACCGTCCATTCATCCAGCCCAGACTTCTTTAACTTGCTGGCAAGAATACTGTGGGAGACTGTATCAAAAGCTTTGCTAAAATCCAGAAATAGTACATCCACTGCTTTCCCCTCATCCACAGAGCCGGTTATCTCGTCATAGAAGGCAATTAGGTTAGTCAGGCATGACTTGCCCTTGGTGAATCCATGCTGACTGTTCCTGATCACTTTCCCCTCCTTTAAGTGGTTCAGGATTGATTCCTTGAGGACCTGTTCCATGATTTTTCCAGGGACTGAGGTGAGACTGACTGGCCTGTAGTTCCCTGGATCTTCCTTCTTCCCTTTTTTAAAGATGGGCACTACATTAGCTTTTTTCCAGTCATCCGGGACCTCCCCCGATCGCCATGATTTTTCAAAGTCCTAGTTACCCTCTGACCGGTGAGCGCTTGGCCTCCAGGATGAGAGGAACCGAGAAACCCTGGAACTCAGCAGAGCGTTGAGGGTTTTTTAAGTACATAAAAGCTTCCCATCAGATCCAATTTTATACCCTCCTCCCACAACTCTTTAGCTAGAAACATTCTGTATCCAAGATGAGACACTGAGCACTGGAGAGTTAAGGCGGCCCCAGCACTTACTGTAGATCTTCCTCTCGTGCACTCCTGTTCGCTTGGCAGAAGCCTAGTAACGCTCGTCTATCTTCCTGTCGGATAGCGTAGAGAGTCCAGGGCGCTAATGGGCAGGGGCGGGATCCTTGCCACGTTTACTCTCTCACTGGAACAACACAGCAACCCCAGCGGGGCTTTTCCTTTGGGAGGCTTGTTGCTAGCAAGGCACTTCTGAGGTCTTCTCTAAACACTAATGTTGCATCCGTCAGTCTAGTCACACTGCTGTGACTAGGCCGACGGGGTGTGTTCACACTGCACCAGTCACATCAACTAAGGGGACATGTGTCCACCACCCCACTGTACTGCGTTGCTGGGTGGGTGAGCACCCAGGGTACACGTCACTGCGTCCAGGCTCACAGCATTCTGGGCAGTTTTCAGGAGATATTTCCTGGAGGCCAGAGGAAGTGAGGGTAAACATTTTAATGCACAGTTGTATTTTTCTGCAAAGGGGACACAGGCTGCACTCCTGGGAATGTCAGAGAAGGAGATGCTCAAAAGCAGCTGTCACACCCATACAGCAGAGGCACACGGGGAAAGTTCTGGCCATGTTCTGATTCAGAGCTGGGACAGGGCTCTTTACTCCTAACAGGCTGCAGCCGCACATCACTCAAACCATGCAACCCTGAGGGATCTTCCGGGGTGATCCAACAGGGGAAATAAACACTAAGAAACCTGCTGGTGAATTACTCTCACTTTTTCAGAGAATAACCCCTCCACCCCTCCCACTCACTGCAGTGTTTTCACTGCCTCTCGCCAGGGAACACCCTGGCAAAGGACTTCGGGAGCCAAATGCCAGCTGTGGGGAGGGGACCACACAGCCACACAAGTGGGCGAGACTGTCCGGAGAGGGGAGGGAAAGCCCTGCCCTTAATCAAGCTCTGGGGTCAGGCTCCCCTGTTGAGCCCAGCCTGCATTTTAAAGCTCCCCATCCTGGCTGGAAACGCAAGGATGCCCTGGAGGTGCCCAGGGCCACCCGTTTTGGAGAGGCTAGTGCCAGTAGTTGTGCTAGCCCCCTAGCCTTGTGCTTGGTGGAGGGTTAAGGTTGCCAGGGTCTGGCCCCTGCCTAGGTGTGAAGGGATAGGGAGGGGAGATACTTGCCCCCTTCTCTTGCCCCTGGTGCAAACAAGAAGGGCCAGGCACAATCTGGACTATAGCCCAAGAACCTCCCATAATAGTCTGTGCCCCCTTAGAGGCTTTATAGGTCACCCCTGTGTTGCCACAACAGCCACTTGGGACTTTGCAGGTGGGGGAAAAATTCTATCATTTTGCTCTACAAACACCGGTCCTCTACGCCTTGAGCTAAAGGAGAATCCCCGTTAGCCATATAGGGCCTTGACACACAGCTGAGCAGTTCTGATTCTAACCAATAAAGGGCAGTCTCTGTCTCTCTCTCACACACACCAGCCAGTTAATTATAACAAGGCTTGGCAGGATTAGATTTGTATTGTAAGTATTGGTAAATGTCATTATCACCAAACACAAACTAATGAAAAAAAATCTTTCCATCAATAATAATTGAAATTTACAGGTAGGCAGAGTAAGAAAAATGCCACTTTAGAACTTATTAGGGTTTAACTGAAGGATGAATACATTGTATATTTTGACATGTCGTGACAGTTTGTGTCTTAATGGTTATAAAGCTTTAACTTTTGATATCTCAGTGTCTGTCACTAAATAATTATTGTCCCACCCCCCTAAGTCCCTGCAACGCTGAAAATTTAAATTGATAAAAATTGAAAAATGCTTCTGAGCCATAGTTTTGTGCAACTGGGAAAATGCATAAAAATAAATATTATCCGTTGAAATCATACAAAAAAATAAGACTTGAATTCTGCCTAGCTTATTTACAACACAAACTGCATTGATCAAAGTGCCCAGTTCTCTTAGCAGTACAGTGCTGGACCCAGACTTAATAGATTTGTGAGGTTTTGGTTGGGCTTTACAGTAGAAAATTGAAGTGCTTTTCATGGCTGAGGCTCCATAATCGGAGTACCAGGAGCCCCGAGGTACATGAGGGGGCAAGTGACCGTCTCGGCATGCAGTTACCAGCGACGCTGTTGTTGGCTGAGCTTTGGTTTTCCCCCTCGTGAATGCCGTTCTGCTTCCAAAGATGGCTTACTGGCGAGGAGCGGGGTTAGCATTACACGCGAGGGACGCATGCGGGAGGCAGTATAAATGCAAAGCGAGTTAAGTGAGAGGCTGTTATATTTAATGCGTGCTTGCAAGCTTAAAAGGTCAAGAAGGAATACTGGTGGGGAAAACACTGCCGTCCTGAGTCCTCGTTGCCCTGAGCCTACTGAAGTGGTTCAAACCAGTGCTAAGTGCCAAACGCTTTTGATCCTGATTTAGCAACATTTACACTTCCTCACACTAGGGTAGATGATGACACGAGATGCTGGGGAATGGAGAGTTAAGCCCTGTGGCTTTCTTTTATTCTGTGTATTAATCTTGTCCAGGTCCAAAGCCCAGTGGACGCAAGGGGACTCTTGTATGGGGTTTGGATCAGGCATCAATGCACTTTAAAAAAAAGTTCAGCTCCAATATTAACTCCTTCTGAAGTGGAACAGGAATTCGTAAATGGGGGGTGGGGGAGTTTATATGGAACAAATGGGTGAAATTCACTTCCTGGTTTTAGGTTTCAGAGTAGCAGCCATGTTAATCTGTATCCATAAAAAGAACAGGAGTACTTGTGGCACCTTGGAGACTAACAAATTTATTTGAGCATAAGCTTTCGGGGGCTACAGCCCACTTCATTGGATGCATAGTCCATCCCAGCTCCAAGAGGCTAATTAATTAAGATGACCTGTTATCAGCAGGAAAAAAAACTTTTGTAGTGATAATCAAGATGGTCAATTACAGACAGTTGACAAGAGGTGTAAGGATAGTTATCATAAGGAAATAGCAAAGAATCCTGTGGCACTTTATGGACTAACAGACGTTTTGCAGCATGAGCTTTCGTGGGTGAATACCTTCTTCGGATGCATCCGAAGAAGTGGGTATTCACCCACGAAAGCTCATGCTGCAAAACGTCTGTTAGTCTATAAGGTGCCACAGGATTCTTTGCTGCTTCTACAGAACCAGACTAACACGGCTACCCCTCTGATACTTGACATAAGGAAATAGATTCTATGCATCCGATGAAGTGGGCTGTAGCCCACAAAAGCTTATGCTCAAATAAATGTGTTAGTCTCTAAGGTGCCACAAGTCCTCCTGTTCTTTTTACTGGTTTTAGATGCTCATTAGTTTACACATTAGTGATAATTGTAGCTAAAAACGCATCGCCATTAAGCAAAGTCTCATCAATCACTTGCTCTGCCAGCAGGGAACCCATACGGTCTCTATACGCCGAGGACAGATCGGTATTGCATAGTCTGGTCGCCATTCATAGTACTTTGATAAGAAAGAGAAAAGCACATTTATCTCAATTAACAGCAAGGAGCTGGGAATTATAGAATTTACTGCTCCCCCCGCCCACTGCTGACAGACAGTAGCACGTCCCCTCACACCCCATTACTTGCAAATGGAAATTTATTGAACTAAGAAGCAGAGCTGGCAAGAATCCCTTTCCCCTTTCTTTGGTCTGTCTAGGTGACTGTCTGATCCCATCTCTGCCATCGCTGGGGGAGATGAAGGCATTTTGCCTTACAGCATCCCTGGGAAGTTGGGCAGGAGCATTAGCCCCTCTTCATTGATAGGGACCCGAGGGGGCTGAGAGATTAAGTATCTTGCCTAAGGTCACACAGGGAGAGCCAGGAACTGAACCTGAGATTTCCTGAGGCCCAACCCACTGCTTAACCTCCCGATCATCTTAGAATCATAGAACCACAGGGTTAGAAGGGACCACAAGGGACAGCTAGTCTAACCCCCTGCCAAGATGCAGGATTTGTTGTGTCTAAACCATCCAAGATAGATGGCCGTCCAGCCTCTTTTGAAAACCTCCGATGAAGGAGCTTCCATGATTTCCCTAGGCAGTCTGTGCCATTGTCCTACTGTTCTTACAGGTAGGACGTTTTTCCTGAGATTTAGTCTAAATCTGCTATGCTGTAGTCTGAACCCATTGGCTTTTGTCCTGCCCGCTGTGGCAAGAGAGAACAATTTTTCTCCATCTTTCTTATGGCAGCTTTTCAAGTATTTGAAGACCGCCGTCATGTCCCCCCTTAATCTCCTGTTTTACAAACTAAACGTACCCAGTTTCTTCAGCCTTTGCTCTGATGTCTTGCATTCCATCCCTTTGATCATTTGTTGCTCACCTCTGGATCCTTTCCAGTCTCTCTACATCTTTTCTATACATTGGCAACCAAAACTGGACACAGTACGTCAGCTGAGGCCTAACCAGTGCCCAGTAGAGCAGTACTATCACCTCCAATCATAGGCGCCGACTTCTCCTCTGCCTGGTGGATGCTCAATCCCTCCACCCCTGGCCCTGCCCGTACACTGCCTCTTCCTGCCCCTACACCGCCCTCGCCCTACCCCCATTCCACCCCTTCCCCAAAGTCCCCACCTCACCCCACTTTTTCCCACCCCAGCCCTGCCCCCATTCCATCCCCTTCCCCCAAGTCCCTGCCCTGTCTCTTCTCCGCCTCCTCCCCTGAGCACGTCACGTCTCTACTCCTCTCCCTACCTCCCAGAAAGTCCTAAGCGCTGCCAAATAGCTGTTAGGTGGCGGGGGGGCAGGGCAGGCAGGAAGTGCTGGGAGGGAGGGGGAGGAGCGGGGATGTGGTGCATTGGGGGGAAGAAGGAGGTGAGGCAGGGGGAGCTTGGTTGCTGGTGGATGAGGAGCACCCGCTAATTTTTCACCACGGAGTGGTGCCTATGCCTCCTGTGACTTGCATGCTATGCCTCTGTTAATGCAACCCAAAATTGTATTTGCTTTTTTTGCAAAAGCATTGCATTGTTGACTCATGCTGAGGTTGTGATCCACCATAACTCTCAGATCCTGCTTAGCGGTGCTGCTGCCAATCCAGTTTTCCCCAGTCTGTAATTGTGCATTTGGTTTTTCTTCTCTAAGTGTAGCCCTTACATTGATCTTTGTTGAATTTCATTTTGCTGTCTATAGCCCAGCTCTCCAGTTTATCAAGGTCCCTTAGAATTTTATCTCTATCCTCCAAAGTGTTTGCAGCTCCCCATAGCTTTGTGTCATCTGCAAATTTCATCAGTGTGCTCTCTATTCCTACATCCAGGTCATTAATGAAGATGTTAAATAACACCAGATCCAGAACAGATCCCTGTGGAACCCCACTTGAGATCTTCTTCCAATCTGACATCATTCCATTAATAGTTACTCTTAGTTTGCAGTTGTTTAACCAATTATGTATCCACTTAAAGGTAGTTCCGCTGAGCCTGCATTTCTCCAGCTTACTTATTAGAATGTCATGTGGGACTGTGTCAAAAGCCTTGCTAATGTCCCAGTATATTATGTCCGCCATATTTCTCCTATCCTCCAAACCAGTTACCTTGACAAAGAAGGAAATCAAGCTGGTTCTTTCCCCCTTAAGGATGGTCTTGGTGTTTTTCTTATTCTCAAAGACATTGTAACCAATCCATAACTTTGTGGCCCCTAAGGATTCATAATCATTACAATGCTTCTCACCATGGATGCCCAGAATTTCCTGGAGATGGCAGGGATAGAAATCAGAACTCCCTGCTTCTTTTTGAGCTGAAGGAGACTCTCCATTCAATGTCAGTGATATAGGGCCTATGACACAGAGCCAAGTAGGTCTAGTACTATCCACCAGAAGTCAGTGATACACACACAAACCTACAGCCAGCACATTACAATATATCCCTTCCTTCAACGAGGTTAGCTTGCAACAGCTGGGAAGGCTAGAGAGTGGAAAAATGAACGATGTCCCATCCTCTTACTTCTTCCTGTCTCACTACATCTCAAGGAATAAGTGAGAGTCGGGGACACAGCTTTAACCCACCACTGCAGTGCAAACCCCCCTGCAGAACCCTCTCTGCTCTTCCCGCCATTTCAGAGAGGTGGCTTAGCAGTGCAAGCTTTTGGTTTCACTTGCTAGAACCACAGGTTCTGTATTCTGTTCCACACAGGTTCTTGTACTGGGCTATAGCAGAGTTGCTAACCACAGTAACCTATGACAACAAATGGTAAAAGGGAGATGAAGACTGAATTAGTCCAAACAAAAACAGCTATTAATATTGCTCAAGGACTGTGTTAAGATCATTCCCTGTAAACACGAGACGCACGGGATTGGAAATCAGTGAACCAAAATTGATGTGTTGGAAATTAAGCCTATCTGGTGAACAAAATAATGAGAGGATGGGCTATCTCTCCCTTTTGGGGTCCTGAAAAAAGACTTTTTGGAGAAAAAGCTGGTTACCATGACACTGGCTGGCTGAAAGACAAGAGAAGGGGAAGACACAAGCTTCCTCATCATGGCTGCCACCCTAGCGTTGCCAATTATGGTTGGATGTATTCCTGGAGATTTAATCACATGACAATCTTTAATTAAAGATTAATCCTTAATTCCTGGAGACTCCAGGCCAATCCTGGAGTGTTGGCAACACTATGGCACCCTCACCATCACCTGGGATCCACTGTGTGACATTGTTGGGCCTTTGTCTTCCTAATTCTGAGATGCGCCCTGAGCAGATCAGGCCAAGAGAGGTACCCAGACAACATCTCCACCCATTTTCCTTCTTTCTAAGAAAAGTTTGGCTGTTGGCTCAGACTCCATGTTTCGCAGCACTGCTATAAGCCTGTGACCAGAAAGGCAGCTAAATGCAATGTCCTAGGTAGCTCAATGCTGCTACAAGTTTGCCAGGGCTCAGAGTGGCTGATCAGACCGACTGCCGGGCCTGTATTTTTCTAGCCACGATGTTGCGAGTGACACCAGCAACCGAAGCTGCATTTTCTGTCTTTGCTGTTATTTTTCTTTCCCCTTCTGTGTGTTTGTCGTCTTTTGTCCCCCAGGAAATAGGACTGGACTGGAACAAAGCCAGCAACAGCTTCAGCCCGTCCTCACTACTTCTTTTTCCCGCAAAAGGACAATTACCACCATCTTTGATGCACCAAAGAGACCGTCAAACTCTGTCAAAGAGATTTGTAAAACCTCTCTTGAGCTAAAGACAAAGGGAACAGGGAATGTGGTTAAAATGAAGGCTTTATTTAATACGTCACATTTCAAACACTTGAACTGGGTTTCCCTCCCACCCCCATCTTTAATAAAGTGTTAAAAAGATTTTTAATGGTGTGTTTGGCCTGGCGCTAATGTAACCCACACATCTCCTGGGTGTGCTGTTCTGTCCCATCTAGTGGCACCGAGACCACTTAGAGCAGAGGTGGGCAAACTACGGCCTCCCTGTAGTATATTAAATTGCTCCCCATAGGAATGTGCTACTTACGAGCACCAGGACTGGCAGTGGTAAGTAGTAGCCCGTAAGTAGCACATTCCTATGGGAGCAATTTAATACACTACACCCGGCCCTCCATACAGTTTTGGAACCCTGATGTTTCTCTTGGGCCAAAAAGTTTGCCCACCCCTGACTTAGAAAGAGTTAAATGAGTCTGCTCTACTCCCCTAGTTAAGAGCCAATTGGCTTTTAGTTCATGCGGTAGAGGCTCAGACGCTAAGCTCCAAAGATCTCAGGTTTGATCCTGCTCACCGACGGTCGGGGTCTGTCGGTGTTACACTAATCAATGTTCCCTCTAATTTTTTTTATATCCGTGGGCAGAATGAATTTTGTTATGTGCACCAATATGGAGGTGATGTGTGGCGGGGGGTGGGACCAAGGTGTCATAAACAGATAGTTAAGGGTTAAAGTCTCTTTTACCTGTAAAGGGTTAACAAGCTCAGTAACCTGATGAACACCTGACCAGAGGACCAATCAAGGGACAAGATAATTTCAAATCTCTGGGGAGGGAGGTCTTTGTCTGTGTCCTTTGTTTGGATTGCCATTCTCTCTTTGGATTTAAGAGATGCCAGACATATTCTTCAAGTTCTCCAAAGTTTCCTGAAGTATTTTCTTCTATTCAGTATAGTGAGTATTAGAAAGGCGAATTAGTCTTATAATTAATTTCTGCATTTGCAATTGTGTGTTTGCTGAAGAAATATCTTTATTTCTGTTTGCTGTTACTTTGATTATTCTGAGGAGGAGGGAGGGGCAGTCTCTCCAGTTTTTATAAGTTAGACCCTGTAAAATTTTCCATCCTGGTATTACAGAGAGAGTGTACTTTTTTTCTTTCTTTAATAAAATCTTTTCTTTTAGAACCTGAATGATTTCTTCCCTTGTTTGGATTTTCAGGGGAAGGGGAGGGGAAAAAGTGAATCCCTCTTTGTTTGATTCAAGGAGTTTGAATCAAGGTATCTCTCCCAAGGACAGGGAGGGGGGAATTGATTATTTCCCTTTGTGTTAAGATCCAAGGAAGTTGGGATCTGTGTTCCCCAGGGAAAGTTTGGGGGAACAGGGAGTGTACTAGACACTGGAATTTCTAGTTGGTGGCAGCTTTTACCAGATCTAAACTAGGATTTAGTTTAGAGGAGTCCATGCAGGTCCCCATCTTGTGAACGCTAAAGTTCAAAATGGGGAATAAACCTATGACACAAGGGCTTCAGACTGTGAGAGAGGGCTCAGGGCTGGGAGTGTGGGCTCTGGGTGGGGCCAGGGATGAGGGGTTTGGGGTACGGGAGAGGGCTCAGGTCAGAGGCAGAGGTTTGGAGTGGAGAGGGTAGGGTGAGAGCTCCGGCTGGAGGTGCAGGCTCTGGGGTGTGGCTGGGGATGAGAGGATTGGGGTGCAGGCTGCCCCAGGCCTGTGGCAGAGAGAGAGAGAGGACCCTCCCAACCCTCTCTCATCACAGCAGCCTGGGACCGGGGGAGAGGCACCTCGCCCCACCACACCTCTGCACAAGTCCCTACCTCTCTCCTCTCCAGTCCAGGCCCCCGTGGCTGCACAGCTTAGCGGGAACTTAGGTGCTAAACCCGCTGAGGTCTCTGTATGCCAAGCTCCAAACCTTGTTAACTCTGTTTCAAGTTAGACAGTTTTGGGGTCATGTTAACACCTTTGACTCATTGGGCCCCTGTATTCCATCCAAAATTAATCCAACAGGGCGTAGTCCTTTTATCATCAGTAAATCAAGTCCCCTGCACAGCTGGCTGCTTGTATCTCTTGTCTCCTTTTACACTTTTGAGGGCCACTTCGCCTCTATTTTCCCCTTACTCCAGCCCCCCTCTAAGAACTCAGTCTCCAGTGGACTTTTAAGCCCTAAATCCTTTTATTCCCTCTTCCGTTCTCCTCAGGTTAGCAACAGAGTTTGTCAAAAAGCAAACAAACCAGAACTCCAAAGTGCAAAATAAAGTTGTGTGTCAGTTCTTTCAGCTGGACTCACTCCAGAGGGTTTCAGCTTCTCTTCTTCAAAGCCTCAGCTGCCCTGGTTTACTGCCAGGCTCTGACTGTCTCAGCCACACTCACCCCGGCACTGTCCTGCTGCCTTTTGTACTGGAAGTGCCTGGTTCCTCTCACGGGGGCTCATCTTGCAATCAGGGCTGGCTTAGCCTGAGGCTCTCCAGCCCAGGGGCAAGCCTCCCTGTTACACTCCCATTACCCTCCTTGTCAGAGGAGGCGTTTGCCCCTAAGGCCTTTGGCCAGGATGCCCCATCTTCTGGTCTAGTGGGTGGTAGGCTGACTTGCTGGGGGCCTCCCTGCACCCCCAAAGTGGCACTCGGTGTCTACAGCATGTGGAGTGCTTTCAGAGAAAGGTCCCAGAGGGATATAAACTCTCTCATGACTCTAACCCCAAGCTTTGGGTGTCCCTAAACCTCTGATTGCCAGAAGCGAGGACTGGACGACAGCAGGTGGATTACTCGATAATTGTCCTGTTCTGTTCATTCCTTCTGTGGCACCTGGCATCAGCCACTGTGGGAAGACAGGCCACTGGGCTAGATGGCCCTTTGGTCTGACCCAAGATGGCCGTTCTTATGTACTTCTTGCCCCAGCTACCCTCTGGATGTGTTGTGTGCAAGCACTGTGTACACTCCTCATCCCTTGAGGCTATAGGAGTCAATAGCTGGGCCTGCTACGTCCCAGATCTCTGGGAGCTTGTGGTTAGTGCTCTAGGACTCAGGGGACAGGCTCCAGCCCCAACTCAACCCCTTTGTGCTGCCTTTCTTATGGCCAGACAATTTGCTGAGCAAGGCAGCTGTTCTTCACTTGTTTACCACAAACAGACCACCACAAAAACCTGCTATTGGTATTACAGTTACATGTAGCGGTCCCAACTGAGATCAGGGGCCCCATTACGCCAGGCACTGTAAATACACAGACACAGAGACCCTTCTCCAAAGAGCTTACCATCTCAATAGAAAAGAGAAAAAAGGTGAGGGGAACAGAGAGAGAAGAAGAGACTTGCCCAAGGTCAAACAGCAGGTCAGTGGCAGAGCTAGGAATGGACCCCAGGTTTCCTGACTCCCAGGCGGGTGCCCGCACCTTTGGATTACAGCTGCAATACTCAACTCTCAGGGCCAAGTGGGAAACAAAACAGAGCAATTTGCCCTGCTATCTGGCGAACGTTGAGCAGAGGGCCCAATGCCTCTCTTCCTTTCTTTTCGGTATTCAGCGCCAGGACAGGAATAAACCAGGATGCCTTTAATATTCCTGCAGATCAAATATTTAACTCGAAAAGAATCGCACTGTAATTCAGCATGAATGAATGCCCACTTGTTACACCAAGTGCTGCGCCGACTCAGCCTGAGCAGACTCCTGCCTCCATGGTTTTGTTTGTTTTCTTGGTAATAAGCTCCCTCACCACTTCCGTGTTTCCAAAGGAAGATCAAAACAGCTTCCAGCCTTCTTTGGGCAGATAGAGTCATCAGAGACACGACAAGCAAAGATGTTCTTGGAATGTGAGCCAGCTTTGCTGAAAGGTTCATGAGCTTCGGAGAGCTGGATCCAAGCTTCCTTATAAAAGTTTCTCGTGGCTCTGCCAATGGCAGACTTGGGCACAAGTCTCAACCATCACCACACTGGTTCCACTGAAGTCAATGAGAATATTGCTTTAGCCTTCAATGGGGCCAGGATCTCATGGGGCTATTTATTAGTTTTTTATTGTGGGAGAGAGAAACAGAGAAGCTCCATTTGTTGTCCTCCCATTTATCTCCCCCACTACCACCACCCTTGGGCTGCCAAGTCACGGGCACCTTGGGCATTGCTCCTGGCACGGGTATTGCACTTGAGTCAGCTGGAGGTGATGAGGGCTTATACTGGATGCAATGCAGGACCTCTTTCCTTCTCCTCTCCATGTAGGGCCAGGTATGCTGCCTCTCCAGCTCTCCTCCTGGTTCCAGTGGTGGCTTCTGGTTCCTTCTCTCTAACAACCTTTCCATGCTTCCGGTTCTGCCTGTGGATCCTGAAATCTCCAGCATAATGTTGTGTTTCCCCATTACCCATCTGATTTAACCCATCAGTAGCTAAGGACTATCACACTGAGCCATTGAACTGCTGAACGTCTGCTAGTAGCTTCCAGTTGACTAGGTGTTAGATTAGTATTACTGGGATGATGTTTGTTACTATCAGGACATTCCATCACCAATGCTGTTTAGGGGTTCTGCTGTGGAAGGGTCTGACTGTTTAGGGACCTAGGGGTGCTGGGATTGCTTCCACACCCTCTGGCTTGAAGTGGTTTCCATCATATATAGCATTTACAGTTTGGTTCAATGGCTCTCAGCACCCTCACTATACAAATTGCTCCAGTGCCCCTACCTAGGATTTGCTAGATAGGATCAGACCTGTGGTGTACCTAACCCGGTATCCTGTCTTTGACAGTGGCCAGTGCGAGATGCTTCAGGGGAAATTTCAAGAAGCCCTACAGGAGGCAGATTATCCCATCACTCCCTCCAAGGAAAGTTTCCTCCTGACCCCCATTAGTTGGAGACTGACCTGCCCTGAAACATGAACATTTGTATCTCTGACAAAACTCATCCGATTGGTTAAAGATTTAAAAAAACATTGTGACCTTGGATGTACTTGTTATTCATAGAGTGGGGTTTTCAAAAAAATCTTAGAGAAGCGCCTCAGCTGGTGTCAATTGTCATAGTCCCATTGGCTTAAAAGTGACTCAGAACACAAGCCCCAATGTCTTTCAGTGGGATTTGGGTTCCTAAGATTTAGGTGCTTTGGAAAATCTGATTCTTAGGCAGTGTTTGTGCAAGTGGTTTTCCCTTTCTTTCTTCAAAAGGGGTTAAAATATTGAGATGATCAGAGACCAGCTCATTGAGAGTTACAGAGGGTGCAGCAGCAGCTTGGTACAGAGGTTTCCACTGTAAAAATAAAGTCCTGTTGAAGTTGTTAGTACCTTGCCTGGTTGATACAACATTTTGGCAACGAGGATGGGATCTTTTGCCTCTGAACCCACCTGCACCTTTTCTGCAAAGCCCAGGTGAGCCTCCAATTGCTTTTACTGCCTGGATCCATATGTTCAAGACTTATCTGCTTGCAATCAGTGCTACAGAGATTTCTGAAGCAAGAAAGCATGCTCTGCTAATCCACTGCCTTGGAGCAGAAGGGCAGCGTATATTTTACACTTTTCCCCTTGCAGATGATAAATATGAGACTGAACTCACTGCATTAAAGAACTTTTTTGTGCCAAAAGTGAATGTAGTAGCTAATCACTACAGATTTCGCCAGCGTGAGCAGAAACCAGGGGAGACTATAATGCAGTATATTGCTTCCCTGAGGAGTCTGATTGTAACTTGTGACTTTGGGAATATGGCAGATGAGATGATCAGAGACCAGCTCATTGAGAGTTACAGAGGGTGCAGCAGCAGCTTAGTACAGAGGTTTCCACTGTAAAAATAAAGTCCTGTTGAAGTTTTTAGTACCTTGCTTGGTTGATACAACAGATATTGAGAGTAAAATTCATCTCTCAGATCCTTACTGCGGGTTGCTAGCTGTGTGCGTCAGAGACTAGAATTCAGCCCTGAGTGGTAAAAATGGATTGGAGCCTATGGATGCAGCTAAATGAATTGAAATATTCCCACAACCTTGTTCTTGCCTGGAGAAACAGATCCTACTGGACCCTTTGCTTCCATTGACCCCTGGCAGGACTGCTGTATAGAAATAATGGCCTGATATAGAGAGGTACTAACTAAATCCCATTGGTTTCAATGGCAGTTGCAGATAAGAATCTTTCAGGTCAGACAGTGTCCCCAAGATCACACTCTGGAGGCAGCTTATGGATTTCAAGTACGTGTTCAGATTACCTTAAAGGACTTCTGGGCCACAGGGTGATGGATGGGTCTATGTCTTTCAGCGTATGGCATACTGGTATATTGGCAGTTCTGTAAATAGCCAAAGCGCAGTATGCTGGATTGTAGGGTTAGTTAGTGTCTGTGACAGGTGACCCAGTGATGCATGTTATTGTATGAGCTGTGTGAAATATGGAGGGTTTTTGTTTTTAATATAGCTTTCTACTGAGTTCATAGCCATATACAAATCAAACTAATAGAACACATTGCCAAGATACATTCAACTTGAGCATTAATCTTGGACTTCTAATTTTAATTTACCACTCTTCTGTATTTGCCAAATGGAGCAGAAATAAAGTTCTTACAGTTAGTTTTGAAAATAGGAAGTTCAGCACACCTTTTCCACCATGTGTGGTATTCTTTGGAGCTAGTCGTTATGGCCCTGGTACAGAAAAACACATGGCTGAGGCTGAGCCCCATGCTTAAGGGTGGTGCTGAATCAGGGCCCGTAAGAGTGGTGGGGCTCAGATTTCCAAGCTGTAACTGTTGGATGTTTCCCTACTAGGAATGATATTTTAACAAGCTTTTGTGCTTTTGCATTCACTGTTTTGATATTATCTATTCCCAAGTTTACCCTCCATTGGGAGAACGTAATAGTTCTCATTCCAGTAATAGTTTTGGTAAGGTTTATAATTTTCTGCTAATCCTGATGTATTTTTGGGCAATACAAAATTATCAGTTCCAAATTCCCTCGACCACAGACCTGCAGGAAGACAATAGACTTTAAATAATAATTCATATTGAGTTTCCATCCGTTATGGACACACTGCTGGTGTTCATTATTATTGCGTACCATTCTTTTTTCTTTTGGATATCAAAGGCTTTCTAATGTACCTTTCTAGCTTATTATGTTAATTACATTATATACTGAGGATATGCATAAGAGTCTTGATGAACTGGGGCCTTAGTTAGGGAGCCATTATCCAGAATACTACTTCTTTGGGTTAAGTCCAAGCATCCATTTGTACCTTAAAATTGGGGCTGCCCATAATGTTCAAGACAGCTAATTAAAACTAGCCATTCAACCCTGTCAAAGGCCTTCTCTGAATCCAGCGATAACAAAGCAAGTTCCTGTTTCTTTGACCATGCCAAGTGAATACAATTTCAGTCACCATGATAGACGATTTGAAGACTGAATTCTGGTAATATGGCTTGTCTTGACCTTCATATATCAATTGTTTGATTACAGGCTCCATTCTTGTTGCCAATATTTTAGCAAAAATGCTTCTAGCTATACTTAAATGAGAAATCAGTCAGGATTTCCCAGACCTGTGAATTTCCCCTCCTGTACTAGATTGCCAGGAGATTACCCTTTGGCAGAACTTCAGACACCTCATTTCCAATCTGAATTTGTCTAACTTCCACTTCCAGCCATTGGATCATGTTATATCTTTTTTTGCTACATTGAAGAGTCCATTATTAAAGTACCATGTAGGTACTTATAGGCTGTAATCAAGTCACCCATAACCTTCTCTTTGTCACTATAAGGCATGTTTTTTAATCCTTTAATCATTCACATGGCTCTTCTCTGAACCCACTCCAATTTATCAACATCCTTCTTGAATTGTGGGCACTAGAATTGGACACAGTAGTCCAGCAGGGTTTTCACCAGTGCTAAATAGAGGCAAAATAACCTCTCAACTCCTACTTGAATTCCTCAGTTTACTCATAGCAGGATCACATTAGCTTTTTTGGCCAAAGTGTCACATTGGGAGCTCATGTTAGCTGATTACAGACATGCCAACTCTCGAGGAGTCCGGTGGCACCTTAAAGACTAACAAATTTTTTTGGGCATAAGCTTTCATGGGTAAAAAACCCACTTCTTCAGATGCATGGACTTATGCCCAAGCGTATGTCCAAATAAATGTGTTAGTGTCTAAGGTGCCACTGGACTCCTCGTTGTTTTTGTGGATACAGACTAACATGGCTACCCCCTGATAACTGATGCCAACTCTTGTGAATTGAATGCGAGAGTCGCGATTCTGAGTAAAATTAAGCCTCACTCATGATAGAACTCTCAAATGTCAGGATTTTTTTTTCATCCACAGAACATTCTTCAAGTGTGTTTCCAGTGAAACAGGAGTTACCCTACCCTAAACAAAGGAATATGATTTCTCTGCTGGGCAGTTGCTTCCAAAGTACTTTGAAAGAGGATGAGAATACATTTACATATCAGATAAACAAAGCTATCAAGCTAGCAAGGGGTGAGGGGACAGACAGCGGTGGCTACACCTCAGCAGGGAAGAGAAACTTCATCTGAGATATAAAGAAGGAGGGAAGGGCCAAACCTTAAATAAGCAATTGAATCAACTAAAATAAAAAATCCTGATATTTGAGAGTTCTAAAAGCTAGGCTTAATTTCACTCAGAAATCCTGCCAGCCGCCCTGCATCCCCGCCCCCTCCACTCCCAGCCTAAGGAGGGTGAAGAACCCTAAGGAGCAGAGGTGAGGCTGAGGGCTGCAGGGGGACTGAAGTGAGGAGGATGGGGGCTGATGGGGTGAGGGGGCTGTATTGATGGTGGGTTCTGAGCTGATGGGGTGAGTGAAGGGTGAACTGAAGTTGGCAATACTGTGATTTTTCCACCACGACCCTCACATCTTTTTCAGAGTCACTGCTTCCCAGGATAGAGTCCCCCATCCTATAAGTATAGCCTACATGATTAGATGTACACATTTACATTTTCCCGTATTAAAATGCATGTTGTTTGCTTATTCCCAGTTTACCAAGGGATCCAGATCGCTTGAACCAGTGGCCTGCCTTCTTGATTATTTACCACTCCCCCATTTTGTGTATCATCTGCAAACTTTTATCAGTGATGATTTTCCCCCCAGGACATTGGTAAAGATGTTAAATGGCAGAGGGTCAAGAACTGATTTCTGTAGCACCCCAATGGAAACACACCTGCTCGATGACAATTCCCCATTTACAATTACATTTTGAAACCTATCAGTTAGCCAGTTTTGTATCCATTTAATGTGTGACATGTTAATTTTATATCGTTCTAGTTTTTTAATCAAAATGTTGCACAACACGAAGCCAAATGCCTTTCAGAAGTTTAAGTATATTACGTCAACACTATTATCTTTATGAGCCAAATCTGTAATCTCATTGTAGACGTGCGGACTCACCCCTGTGGTGCCTCCTGCTGGTGACTTCCGGGAATTAGCTTGTTCCAGGTCCGGAGCGCCCTCTGCAGGCTGGAGATCCACCTGCACTCTGGCCCATGTGTCCCTCCCAGACTCGGTGCCCTTGTACCTGGGATGCTGCTCCCTAGCAGTAATCCCCTCTCTCTCAGGGTCTCCCCTTCCCAGGAGAACTCCCACCCACTATCCCCACCTCGCCTCAGTGAATGGCTACTGCCAGTCATTGTCTAGCCCCCGCACCTTGGGGCAGACTGCAGTATCAGCCACTCATCACTGGCAAGGTTGGGTTTGGACCTGCTGCCTTGGCCTACCCCTGGGCTGCCCTCTGCAACCCCCAGTATCTGTTAGCCCAATGCTAGGCCGCAGCCTGGGGCTTTCCAGGCTAGAGCTCCCCAGCTCCTCTGCCTTTCCCCAGCCCTGCTCCACTCAGGTACCCTGTGGTCTAGCTCCCTGCAGCCAGGCCCTTCTCCCTCTACAGGCAGAGGGAGACTCTTGAGCTCCTGGCTCCCTGCCTCTTTATAGAGGCCAGCTGTGGCCTGATTGGGGCATGGCCCAGCTACAGCCACTTCCCAATCAGCCCAGCTTAGCAGCTCCCAGCCACAACCTTCCTCCAGGGCTGTTTTAAGCCCTTCAGGGCAGGAGCAGGGTAACCACCCTGCTACACTCATCAAAAAAAGGTAAAAGTTAGTTTGACAGAATCTACTTTCCATAAACCCATGTTGAGTTTTGTTAATTACATTACTCTCTCTTAATTCGTCATTAATCAAGTCCTGAATCAGCCTCTCCGTTATCTTGCCCGGGATTGATGTCAGGTTGACAGGCCTGTAATTATCAGGATCATCCTGTTTACGGTTTTTAAAAATTGGCCCAACACTAACTGTCGTCCAGACTTCTGGAAGTTACCCAGTGCTCCAAGACTTATTGAAAAGCAACATTAAAGGTCCAGCAAGCTCCTGAGCCAGCTCTTTTAAAACTCATGGATGCAAGAGAAGGCTGGGGGGGAGAGAGAGAGGGTGAGTAGCTTTATCAGTGGAGAGAGAACAAAAGGAAAAATAACGGGGAATAAGGGGAGTGTAAATGCTACATAATATAGATAACTATATATTTCTTGACAAATCTCAATAAAGGGAGTGTATCTACCTCTTTTGCCTGCCCTTCAGGTGACTAATTTTATATCCCAACCCTAACTGTGTTCTGTTCCGTCCCTTTCCCTTCAGTTCCTCTTTTACCGGAATAAAGAGCATCCTTCTTCTCTGAAGCCCTGATGGAGGAAAGCCTGATGCAATCCCCTGCTCAGTGTGTTATTTGTCCCCACCACACCTGCTCTGTAGAAGCAGTGTGTCTGTTACAGCCCACAGCTACAGAACCCGGGTCTTTAGCTCAAGCTTTTAGCGCTGGGTCCCTGGGTCAGTCCTTGGTGTTGGTCAAGCGGATGGGTGCCACACTAGCACAATAAGGCCCTACTGCAATACAAATAATAACGGAAGCAATCTTTTCCAGGAACGCTCTTCAGCGTGTCTTCAATTAGTGTGTAAGCCCCTCTTAAGTCAGGGATGGATATGTAAGGACTTGAGTATATGCCTAAGTGCTTGTCTCCATCTCAGGGCCACCTAGGAAGAACATTATTCTTTTCCCATTGTAGATCAGTGCAGCCACGTCCCTGGCTAATTTTAAGACCTTTTCTTTATCATGAAATTATATTACCCCTGCTGCTCTTGTTGCTCTGTCAGCCTGGGGCTTTGGAAGGGGTCAGAGGGGAGTTCTCAAGATCTGGCTCAGCATCCTGTGCTGCAGAGATTTCCTTGAGGAATTTATGAAGCAATGCACATCTCCTCTGCCCCACAGAGACCCACTAACTTCAAGTGGATAAATAGAAGGCGGGAGTAAATAATATGCAAGGATCTCCAGTGTTCAGAGAGAGGCTGAGAGAAGGCATACAGGCCAGGAAAAGCCCTAAGCTACGGCTGGAGCACTGGACAGGCTGCACTGGTATACTATACTCTGTTTCTGCTGTGGACAATTAGCTCCAGAGGACTTTTCCAGACACAGATGAGTGCTAATGGTGCACCATGCATTGCCTGGCTGCTGTCTGTCTATCTACCACACCTGTCAGCTAGGCACTGATCTAGCAAAGACATATCCGGCACAGGATGGAGTTTGCAATTCTTTCAGGATCCCTGTCAGGTGGCTTGTGAGAGGAGCAAATGGACATGCCTTGTTTGGGAGGTTTATGTGAGATTTCCCAGCCAAGCAGAAGAGGGCAGCAAAGCACAGGGATAGAGAAGACCAGCTCCTTGCAGTTTTTGACAGAGAGTGTTGAACAATTTCAGAAAGCGACCGTTCATGCAGAGCCATTGCATGTTGTGTGTGGCTGAGGATGCTATTTGCACTCCTGCCCGGAGACGTGGATCCTGGCAATTAGCTAATGAAGGCTACTCAGAGCAAGCTGCTAGCAGAGGGAGTTATGCTGGGCTAGAGAAGGGATCTGTTAATGATTTGGGGACCCTGTCCTGACAGCCGGCTCTACACTCTGAGGCTCATATCCTCAAATCCGTTTTACCCTGTATAAAGCTTATACCGGGTAAACTCATAAATTGTCCGTCCTCTATAACACTGATAGAGAGAGATGCACAGCTGTTTGCTCCCCCAGGTATTAATACATACTCTGAGTTAATTAATAAGTAAAAAGTGATTTTATTAAATACAGAAAGTAGGATTTAAGTGGTTCCAAGTAGTAACAGAACAAAGTAAGTCACCAAGCAAAATAAAATAAAATGCGCAAATCTATGTCTAATCAAACTGAATACAGATAATCTCACCCTCAGAGACGCTTCAGTACGTTTTTTCCTCAAACTGGACACCTTCCAGGCCTGGGCACAATCCTTTCCCCTGGTGCAGCTCTTGTTCCAGCTCAGGGGGTTGCTAGGGGATTCTTCAAGATGGCTCTTCTCCCTCTTTGTTCTCTTCCACCCTTTTATATATCTTTTGCATAAGGCGGGAATCCTTTTGTCCCTCTTTGAGTTCCCATCCCCTCCTTCTCAATGGAAAGACACCAGGTTAAAGATGGATTCCAGTTCAGGTGACATGATCACATGTCACTGCAAGACTTCATTACCCACTTGCCAGCACACACAGATACAGAAAGACTTACAGGTAAAACAGAGCCATCTGCAGACAATGGTCCTAGTTAATGGGAGTCATCAAGATTCCAAACCACCATTAATGGCCCACACTTTACATGATTACTTTTATTTTCTATTTGTGATTTCTTTTGCAAAACAGAGGGAGAATAAAATTGATGTCTATGTGTAACTTTAAAGTTTTGCCCAGCGGGAAACCCTCTGTGTTTTGAATCTGTTTGTCTGTGAGATTATCTTGCATTCTAATCTCGCAGAGGTATTCCTTTCACCTTTTTCTTTAATTAAAATTCTTCTTTTAAGAACCTGATTGATTTTTCATTGTTTTAAGATCCAAGGGTTTTGGATCTGTGTTCACCAGGACTAATTGGTGAGGGGATACTCTCAAGCCTACCCAGGAACAGGGCTGTAAGGACTTGGAGGGGAGGAATTAGTCTCAAATCTGCCCAGGAAAGGGGGGGGTTAGGGACTTGGGAAATAGTCGGGGAAAGGCAGAGTTCCAAGTGGCTCTCCCCTAAAATTTGGAACACGCTTGGTGGTGGCAGCTTACTGTTAACTTAAGCTGGTAAATAAGCTTAGGGGGTCTTTCTTGCAGGTCCCCACATGTGTACCCTAAAGTTCAGGGTGGGGAGGGAACCTTGACACCTGCCATTTGGACTGTTAGGTTGTTTTGTTCAGACTGTTGTCCGGCTGCTATTTCCAGGTGCATTAGGATTGCTGTCCTGGGGGGCAACAGAGCATAACTACCCAGGGACAGAGGCAGTTGTGAGCAACATGGTCTGTGACGTGCATGGTATATGCAAAACTGCTGTGCGGCTGCACGTGCGCGCAGTTTGCAGGGAATGTTGGTTATGGCTCCTTTGCATCATCTAAGCTTACTAATGGACCAGGCCAAAGAGCATAAAGTTATGGGTGGAACATACAAATTGCCAGACTGGATCAGGCCTAGGGTCCATCTAGCCCAGTATCCTGTCTTTAAGAGTGGCTAGTACAGAGGAAGCTGTAAGAACCCCATAGTAGGCAGATGTGGGGTAATCTGTCCCGCACCTAGGTCCCACCCTGGTCTGAAAATTGGAGATTGGGTCCAGCCTTGAAGCATGAGGTTTAATATCCCTTCCATACATTTTTGCTACCATTAATTATAACTCTGACTCTTCCTGCTATGCATATAAATGTCCAATCCCATTTGGCCCTAACTGGAAACTAAGTAAGCAATAGGATCGGACTTTCAGGGAGTTTCTCCATATGGCTGGAAAGGGTTGCTGTGCTGTTCTTTGCATTAAAGCTGCAGAGCTTGTATGGTAATAGTTAAATTATTGTATTTAAACATTACATAACTCTGACATAGAATAATGGAAATGGAGGGTTGGGAGGGGCCTCAAGAGGTCTTCTAAACCAGCCCCCTGCACTGAGGCAGGACCACGTAAACCTAGACCATCTCTGACAGGTGTTTCTCCAACCTGTCCTTAAAAATCTACAAGGACGAGGATTTCACAACCTCTCTGGGAAGCCTGTTCCAGAGGTTAAAAATCCTTATAGTTAGAAAGCTTTCCTAATATCTTACCTAAATCTCCCTTGCTGCTGATTAAGCCAATTATATCTTGTTCTACCTTCAGTGGACAAAGAGAACAGTTGATCATTGTCCTCTATTATAACAGCCCTTTACGTATGTGAAAACTGTTATCAGCTCCCCCTTCAGTCATCTTCTCTCAAGACTAAACATGCCCCGTGTTTTTAACTTTTCCTCATTGATCAGGTTTTCTAACCTTTTTATCAAGAACATAGGACGGGAAGGAACCTCCTGGGTTATCAAGTCCAGTCCCATGCTATAGCAGCAACCCCGTCATATAAGCCCAGTCCTAAACTTATCAAGCTCCATTCAAACATTATCAGCATTAAATGAGAATGTTGAAATGATTAATTTTGACATTTTTCCACTGGAAATTTCACTGAAATTTACATGCCCCTGCAGAATGTTTCCATTAAAGCTGCATTTTCTGATGGAAAACTGTGTTCTCGAATTTTTCTTGACCAGTTCTAATTGTAACGTACCAGAATAGTGGCTTGTGTGTGGCAACCTGAGCTGAGCCATCTTCATGAATGAAACCAGGGCAGGTGTCCCAAATCCGCCCTCTGTGGTGTGCGTTTGAGCTCTTGAAATCGAGGATACATGTCTTCCCAACCTCCCCTTCCTTATCCTAGCTAGGATGTGGTAATAACACACCTAAATCATTCGGTGATGAATTGGAATCATTAGAATTCCACCCCCTGCCTGACTCTTGTTACCTCATATTAATCACAACTGCAGTCTGAAATTGCCAGTATGCAACTGCTAAGCAGGGCTTTTATTGCATGTCTTTCCTCATGCTGGCATGTGGACCATCAAGATTTGTTCCTGGTGATTTAAAGGAGGAACATGATCAGGTTTAGTTAAAGTCAGATGTGGAACTGAAGCACCTGGCCTATGTTTCACACATTAAAATTGTGTTCCTGACATATTAATTGGATATTCAGCTGACGTGATCTTCTCTCATGCTTGCAGATGAGTGAAGGACTAAGTATAAATTGGAATTATACAAGTGCTGTTATTATTGTTAGTATTAATTATTCATTATCTTCTATATTACAGTAATGCCTAGAGACCCCAACAAAGTGAGAGATGCTCCTTCCCTGAAGACCTTACCATCTAGATGGACAAGACAGACTGAGGGTGAATGAGAAGATTATTATCCCCACTAGGTAGATGGGGAGCTGGGGCATAGAGAGGTTAAGGCCAAAAGTGATGATTAATTTTGGATGTCTGGAGAAAGTGGGGAACACCCAACTGAAGAATAAATGTCTTGGAGGTGTTTCAAATAGGTCACCCCAAAATAATGTCAGGGCACCCAAAAGTCACTTTTGAAAAGCTCGGCTCCTCTAGTGACTTGCCTCTGAGGTCTCATGAAATCTATAGCAGAGATAGGTAGCAAACCCACGTCTCCTGAGTTACACGGCAGTGCTGTAACCATGAGACCATCCTGCCTCATGACTGAAGTCCTTTAGAAGATTAGCTAACTGGGTGAACCTACTATCTAAACACCATCAACTGTGCCCAGACATAGGTGCAAGCCTAAAAAAGAAAACCAGGGTTTAAAAATCTGGGGTCTAAATCCTGTCCCCACTGAAGTCAACAGGAGTTTGGTTATTGACATCAGTGTGGCCAGGAGTTCATCGCTGGCCCCTACCCTAGAGGGCCAGATCAACTATCCTGAGGTGGACAAATTTCACTCAAGGCTCTGTGGAATGGAGAGGCACGGGAGTGGGGTGTCTGGTGGGCAATCTGGAGCACCAAGCCTAGAATATTTGGTCTTTTGTAAACCCAACTGTGATGACTCCCTCAAAGTCACAGCTCCATTTAGTGCTGGTTTGGATCATCTTCATTTAACTGAATTTCTTAGTTAGCTGGTGGGGTGTTGTCCCAGGCAGCTGCTTGTGGGAGACACTAGAATATTGGCTGAGCCTTGGTAACCATTCCTGGTTACCAACTTTCCACGTGATAAGTTTATATCTCTGCTTACTTTTGTGGGATGACAATTGGTATGTTGCTAATAGAGGAAAGAAACGAGGAATCACCACTGATATTTTGCTTTACAATGTCAAGAACAACTTGTGTGCAACAACCTGTTAGTCTTTAAGGTGCCACCGGACTCCTTGTTGTTTTTGTGTGCAACTTATTAAAAACATAGCACAATTCAATAAAAACAACATACACAAATGTTCTAAAATTTCTGCTAAAGGAAAGTCTAGGTACATTAAGTTCACGTTGCTCCAGCACTCTGTATGGAGACAGATTCTCTGGTTTTATGGTTCTGTGTTTATCATACATAGCAGTGCAGTGTAATGCAAAAAGGATCTCTCAGTACCTGTACTGTGGATCAGCACACACACAACTAACTGCAGTATTCCCAGATCTAGGAAACCTTCTGTTCTAGCTGACCAGAACTGAATGGGAATGTTCTTTTCAGTCAGGCCAACCAGCATATTTCTTTATTAGATGCTGTTCCTAAATTGTGCTTTGGCTGTGTGGCTCAGTCACTGGACTAGGAGTCAGGAAAGCTGGGTTGTACGCCCAGCTCCGCCACCGGCATGCTGTGTGACTTCAGGCAAGGCACTTCACCTCTCTTTCCCTTCTCTCCATCTTGTCTTTTTAGTTTGTTAGCTTGTTGGGATGTGCACTGCCACTTACCATGTGTTTGCAGAGCAACTAGAACAATAGGGCTTCTGTCTCAGGTGGGGCATCTGGGCACTACTATAATATGGATAGGAAATAATCAGATTATCTCTGCATTAGAGAGCCCAAGAGCTAGCCAGCCAGATGTAGCCCAGGCCCTACCATTCCCTGCCTCTTCCACTTATCCCTAGCTCAGTGCAGCTAATGACTCAATTACAGTCACATCTCTTACGTGTTTCTTTGCACGGGTGCAGTTAGGGGCTGCCTGCTCCAAAGCCCACTGCAGTCAAGGGGAGTCTCCATGGACTTCTATGGTCTGTGGATCAGACCCTACAGGAGAAACTGATGAAAAGCTTGAATTTCATGCTTTTCACCGAGATTTTAACTTTTCCATGGCAAGCAGTCATGGAAGGGAGCCCTGAGGACTGTGGAAAGAATTTAAGTGATTTAAGGGATAGCTCAGTGGTTTGAGCATTGGCCTGCTAAACCCAGGGTTGTGAGCTCAGTCCTAGAGGGGACCATTTGGGGATTGGTCCTGCTTTGAGCAGGGGGTTGGACTAGATGATCTCCTGAGGTCCCTTCCATCCCTAACAATCTGATTTAGGGAGGGCCACTTGGAGCCTTACCTTCCCCAAATATCCCCCCAAGCCTCTACACCCCCTTTCCTGGGGAGGCTTGAGAATAATACCCTCACCTATTGGTACAGGTGAACACAGACCCAAACCCTTAGATCTTAAGAACAATGAAAAATCAATTGGGTTCTTAAAGGAAGAATTTTAATTAAAGAAAAGGTAAAAGAATCACCTCTGTAAAATCAGGATGCTAAGAACTTTACAGAATAACAAAAGACTCAAGAACACAGATGATTTCCCCTCTAGGCAAAATCTTAAAGTTACAAATACAGGGATAAACCTCCCTCTTAGCACAGGGAAAATTCACAAGCTAAAATAAAAGGTAATCCAACGCATTTCTTTGCTATTACTTACTATTTCTGCAAGACTATATGCTTAGTTCAGATATGGCTTAGGGAGATGTATTTTTCCTGCCCTGTTTCCTTGTTGACTCCGGGAGACACGGACAAAAAACCTTCACCCAGAGATTTGAAGGTATCTTCTCCCCTTATTGGTCCTTTGGGTCAGGTGTTACCCATGTTATCTGAGCTTCTCAACCCTTTACAGGTAAAAGAGGAATTAACCCTTTATGGGGTAAAGAGGGATTTTATGCTACCCGTAGCTGTATCTTTATGACACCAGTGAAATAGGACTCCAGGCTGCAGGACTGTCTCACAAGCTTTCCCCGTCCCCCTGAATCACCAGTGTCTTTGCTGCTGCGTTGCTTCCATCATGCATGGGGATGGGGAAGCATTCTGCCTGGCCTTGCAACTCGTGCAGCAGTTTTTCCCCCTGTGCAGAGTGGGAATCGGACATGGTCACATGGTTCACATGCACTTTGCAAGAGTATAAATGATATGTGGGTCCATGGTGGAAGAAGGCCAGAGCAGTGTGGTTTTACGGGGTGGTGGTGGTGGGGAAGGATCCTTCCTTATGACTCCATTTTCTTTATCTGCTTGCCTATTTGGGTTGAATTATTTCAATTACACCACGAGGAGGGGTCTGGGCCTGGTTTGAGGGCCTCTGGAATTGGAGTCATTTTCTCTCCCCTGGATTTCTGCCACCTGTCATTAGGGCAGTGTGTCACTACATGCCGCTGCGTACACCAAGACACCCTGCCACAGATGCCAGCCAGAATTGCCCAGCAGTCCAATTTTCCCCTCAAGCATCTTTGGCCTCTCTTCCATGATAGCCCATTTTGCATGGGAGGAGCTCCCTGTACAAATCCTCCTTCCAATTTCTCTTTCAAACCCACTTCTATCACACTGCCTACAAAACACTCCACAAAGGCTGGCCTTCTTCGTCTCATGTCCTTGTCACAAACTAGATCAGGGGTCAGCAACCTTTCAGAGGTGGTGTGCCGAGTCTTCATTTATTCACTCTGATTTAAGGTTTCGCGTGCCAGTAATACATTGTAACATTTTTAGAAGGTCTCTTTCTGTAAGTCTATAATATACAACTAAACTTCTGTTGTATGTAAAGTAAATAAGGTTTTAAAAATGTTTAAGAAGCTTCATTTAAAATTAAATTAAAATGCAGAGCCCCCTGGACCAGTGGCCAGGACCCAGGCAGTGTGAGTGCTACTGAAAATCAGTTCATGTGCCGCCTTTGGCACGTGTGCCATAGGTTGCCTATCCCTGAACTAGATGCTTTTCCAGCACTGTGCAGAAGCGATGGCTCTTTCCGTCACTGCAGTGAGGTTCGCCTTCGTACAGGCCTCCCCCAGGAGTCAGCAAACAAGCTGGTGCTCCATGGCTCACACTTCAATGCACTCGCATGTCATTAGAGTCGTCCCGTTTGATCATGTTAGTCCTTGATCTCCCAGTTTGCATATTCAGGCAGACCAGGCATCGCCACATTGACCAGCCTATGTGGGTGCTTCCGGGAAGGTCCTGCTGGGGTTCCAGATCTGTTTCAGTGCATCCAGCTGTGCGTAGCCTTTCATCCCATAACCTCAGTCAGGCTGCGGACAAAGGCTGGTGAGCTGTTATGCTGATCAGAATCACCTTGCCACTTTTGTGAGCTCCCTCTCTCTGTGTGTTGTGCCTCCCTATTGCCTTTTATCAGACTTAGATTGCAAGACCTTTGGGGCAAGAGCCATCTTTTAGTTTCGTATCTGTCTAGTGCTTAGTACAATAGAGCCTTTGTGTCTGGGCGCTACTTTACTAACAGCAGCAATAATAAAAAAACAATCGGAACCCTTTGAGCTAAAGTACAGTAATGGATGCAGAGAGCAAGCAGAAAAACAGCACATGCCGTATGCTGCGGTTTAGATCATTCAGCAGCTGTACAACCTTTCTTGAACCATCCATAAAATGCGCTGATGTTTCTACAAAGGAGCCCCAAGGCTGGGTGTCACCGAATCAATCCCCCTTCTCTCTTTTTTGTACTGGGAAGAAAATGCCTTATAAAACCCCCCACCAACCCACTTTTGCTGCTGTTCTAGCAAATGAACGCCAGTGTGGTGTTTTCTGCAGAGGCTAGTGGATCGATTCAGGAAGCAGAGTTCATTTAACTAACCAGAATAAAATAAGAAATTTATTCCTTAAAAAAAAAAAAAAACGTTCAGGCCTTGCAGCCAATAGTCATAGTTCAAGAGGGGCTGAATTCATGCTAGAGTTTGTGGAGAAAAGAGAAGATTCTCAAGAAAAAAAAATAGCAACAACCCAAAATTCCTTTCTCTCAGGGAAATGACAATAAATCAGTTTTGGGAGTTACTGTGGGAGTTAGAAAAATATTGTATTTCACAATCAATGAATGATGTCCCAAGAGAAACAGTTAAAACATTATCTCTTTCCTAGCACTCCTTTTAGCTGCATTCTGGCTTTGTCACATTCGTGACCTAGGCAGTCTTAATTTCTAATCTCACCATTACCAGAATTTATACTGAGATGACTAATTAAGGTGTCTGCCACATGTAATTGCACCACTGGATATCTCATATTCTCACACTGTGTTTTCAAGTGTCTTATATTATCATTTTGATCCAGGATTCCAGAACAAGGTGAAAATGAGTAAATGTCTCTTCGTGTTACTTGAGTTTTCTGTTTGGCTGGAGAACAAATTTGGATGGTCTCAATGTATCTTTGCGCCACCTGTTAATTAAAACTGTAGTAATGATGATGCTCAGCACTTTTCTAGAAGTTTTCATCTTCAAAGCATGTTGCAAACATCAAAAGTCAGACTATGGCTGTGCAGGTGATAGGATGCTGTAAGGAGCTTGTCACAGGACAGCCAGCAAAAGAGATAATAGAAAATACCATTTACCAAAATACTGTTACCAATAAATAAATACCATTTATTTTATCTTGCTCCCCAAAACAATAAAAAGTACTCAGTCTCCAGAGTTGTTCCAGACCCTTCCCTCAAAGTCATTCCACAGAAAACAATCACAAAATAAAATATAAGAAGAATGGGTTATTTGCAAGTTCCCCCAGGAGAGAGTGCCTAGATAGACTGGGGCCCTCCTGAGTGCTCTCTAGTCTGTTTAGATATACACACCCATTTCCCATCAATCCTTGCCAGAAGCTAGGACTATAAATATGGCTGCCATGATGGACTACAACTCCCAGACTGCCCTGGATCTCAGAGCGAGACCAAGTGGTAACTACCAAGAGCCAGCCTTGTCCCTCCCTGCTGAGGAAAGAGGTGAATTCCAACCCACCATGCTCATGATGGGTCTTACATCAACTCCAAGCTGCTTCCCTGAGACCATTTCCTCCTTCTTCTCAATCACACAAGGATGGAATAGGGTGGTACTGGCCCAGGAGAATTCCCTTCATTGTAGAATGAGGAGTGGGACAAAGAGAAAGAGTCTGGATTTGGAAGGGACCTGGTTTGGTTTTTCCCCCAGAAGCTCAGCAGTGCAAGCTAGACCAAGTTGCTACTGCATAACCGCAGGCCATTCAGTAATGTAACACTGGCCTCTCAGCATGCTCAATGTAGATCTCTTACCGACAACTCTGCCTACTTGCTGCATCATTTATTACTGTCGGGGTTATCTCTATCCCAGACTTTTCAGGTTCGTTGTCTGACCGAAAATACAGACAACCCAGCAAAATCCAAATACCAAGTTCTTTATTGATGTATGCACACAAGCAACAAAGAACCAGCCCGTTCTCCACACAGAACCAGCCCTCCCTTCTCCAAATTCAGATTGCTTTTATTATCTACTTCGTTGCGTCATCACTTACGTCG
Organism: Mauremys mutica; assembly: GCF_020497125.1. Classification (NCBI taxonomy): domain Eukaryota; kingdom Metazoa; phylum Chordata; order Testudines; family Geoemydidae; genus Mauremys; species Mauremys mutica. The sequence continues at coordinate 11,620,428 of NC_059073.1, read as the reverse complement.
CGTCATCACTGTACCTTCCCAGTTATACTTTCCCAGCATACAAGAGAAAAACAAAGAGCAACTGTTATTTCTCGATAAGCTTCAAAAAGGTACAAGTTGCTTCACAAAGCGTCTGCAAGCATTTTTCCCAGACTCTGCAAGCACTGTCTTATCTAGCAAGGTCATAAATTTGGCCTCTTTACCCCAGCCAGTAAATTTTTCAGTAGGCCTTGCTGTGTTATTGCTAAGCAAAACAGGCCATCAAGGCAAACTCATCATTACTAACATCAAAGCGCCTATATACCCTGTTATAGACCCTTCCCCTAATCCTCTTTGTGCCCTGGTATAGGGACCACAGCTCTTGTGCTCCAAGTGTACAGGGTAGAGCCAAGTCACCGCACCCTGTGAGTGGAGGAGCAATGCACCCAAACTGAATTGTACTGGCTTATAACAACAGGAGGGAGGTTTTTTTGGGAGGGGGGGAAGCTAGCGTAGAAAAGATCCGCATTTGAAGCCACTTAGTACTTGCCAAGATGTGAAGAGAGCTCACGCTGAACTTGGCAAAGTGGCTGCAAGACTATTTTTTGATGTTTTATTTTAAAGAGGAAGAAAAAAAAAACCTTTACGAGTTACATTAAAAGAAGTGCTTTTGAGGAAATCCTGCTGCGTGCCTGCATGCCCCATCAGGGCAAAGTCACTCTGTTGTGTTCGTGGTCATTTATGGGCATGGGTAGTGGGGCTGCTGCATGCCTCACAGCTTCCAACCAAAAATAAGGAGGCTTCAAGGGATGGGTGAGTTCACTGAGTGAAGATTCCTTTTTTTAACTTTCCTCCTGGCAAGTCTTGGGTAAATCCCCTCCAGTCACCGCTGAATGGATCCCTACCGGGCCCAGAGTGGCTTTCTTTGAGTGTCCCAAAACTGTCTGAGTGGTGGGCTCAGCCCAGGGCAGTGTGTGCAATTTCACACTTCCGTAATATGACCAGGTGGTCTGGGCAAATCAGGGATATGGTAATGAAGCAAAGATGTATTGTGGCAGAAAGATTCTCTGTCCCAACTCTTACCGGGTTCCAAGAGGGTTCCTTTAGACCAGAGGTGGGCAAATTACAAGCTGGGGGCCACATCTGGCCTGCAGGACAGTCCTGCCCGGCCCCTGAGCTCCCGGCCAGGGAGGCTGGCCCCCGGCTCCTCCCCCGCTGCCCCCCTCCCCCACAGTTGCAGTGCGCCATGCCGCCAGTGCTCTGGCCTGCCACTCCTGCTGGGCAGTGTGGGCAGCGGGGCTGGCTCTGGCCGGGCAGCGGGGCTGTGAGCTCCTGCTGCTCTGAGCAGCATGGTAAGGGGGGTGGGGGGGTTGGATAAGGGGCAGGGGGTCCCTGGGGCAGTTGGGGGACAGGGAGCAGGGGGTGGTTGGATGGGGTGGAGGTTCTGGGGGGGGTGTCAGGGGACAGGGAACAGGGGGGTTGGATAGGTGTGGGAATCCCGGGGGGGGGGGCGTGTCAGGGGCGGGAGTGTGGCTAGAGGTTGGGGCAGTCAGGGGACAGGGAGCAGGGGGGGTTGGATGGGGGTGTGGTCCCGGGGAGCAGTTAGGGGCGGGGGTGTGGATAGGGGTCAGGGCAGTCAGGGGACAGGGAGCAGGGGGGCTTGGATGGGTTGGGGATTCTGAGGGGGGCAGTCGGGGGCGGGAAGTGGGAGGGGGTGGATAGGGGGTGGGGGAAAGGCTGTTTGGGGAGTCACAACCTTCCCTACCTGCCCCTCCATACAGTTTTGCAACACTGATGTGGCCCTTGGGCCAAAAAGTTTGCCCACCCCTGCTTTAGATTATAACAAGCCTCTGTGGGAACAGCACACTGCTTGAGCATATGTGCTCTGTTTCTTTAATACTGTAGCTGGAAGTCTGGCTTGGTGGGACTGGAAAGAGTCTAGGTAGACGCTCTACAGTGAAGCAAAGAATGAGAGACAGACTGAATAGTTTTTACGTTGATGCTTGTGGTATATTGAGAGCTATATTAAAATTATAAGATGTCACTTTAAATTCTCACAGGGTGTCCTGGTCCTGCCTGCAGGCTAGGAGGCTCTATAAGGAATCCTGTGATCTGGGTCTTTCAGTGGGCAGTCTGCAAAGAGCCAGCCTAGAGCAAGGCAGGTTGAATTGTGCCTCGCTGCTTTGTGAGCAGCCTGCTTTCTTTCTCTCTGGTTTTGGTTCTTGTTTGTCAAGGTTTGGCATTTTAAGAAATACAGTAGTGTTATGTTGCAGCCTCCAAAAGAATATTTTGTGTTTTTAATCATACTTCTCTGTTTGTGTGCTGTTAACATAACAGGACTATTTTCCTTAGTCTAATGAGGTTTCTGGTTCAGGGTTAGAAAAAAATGACTCTGACAGTGATTCTTTACTAATGCTACATGATTCCACTATGCCATCCACAACCAACAATTGTCATGGTTCACAGCCTTTAGATATATCTTTCAGATGTACTGAGCTGCCTGTGGCACATACTATGTGACCCTGAACACCTCAGTGCTTTATTCCAATTCAATATTCCTTGCAACTGTTCACAAGGATTCAGTATTCCACAGCAGCTCAGTATATTTTTCTGCTTACTTTTCATGGAAGATGCTCAGATACCATGGTGACAGGCAAACTTTATAAAAACATACTCAGATAGCTAACTAGCAGGCGGCTCACTCCTCTGCTGCAGTTCAATACTGTTCATGAACAAAAAAGTCAGTCCTCTGCTGCGTGAGCCAGTAAATTCTCCTCCACAGCTCAGACCTACACTACTTCTCAGACCTCCATTCACCCAAGCAGCTCCACAATCCCTATTACTGCCCATCTCAGCATTCTGTTCACATAATCAGCCAAAAACTCCATGCCAATGCCGTATGTCAAACATGGGGCTACTCAAAACACATCAGTAGCCAGATGCTCAGTAACGGAGAGGGGTAATTTTACATCAGGAAGAAACGAGGCCCAATAAAGAGGGTTTCAATTCCTGGCAAGAGATGTTTTTTCCGGTACTTCATTCCCTATTCTTTGCTTCAGAATATTCCAAGTTCTTCCTGAAACATGTGTCTTATGAAAAAATCATAGAGATGCCAACAAGAAAAATGAACCATCTACATCTAGGTGACAGGAACATTTTTTCCCCAAGTAGAAGAGAAGGTTGCTTGGCAAAGACCCCAGATGTCAGTCTGAATGGAGAGTAGCTAATGAGAAAAGCCATTTGGACCAGAGAGATGCCAAACTACCTCAAGATAAACTGCCAGCTTGAGGAAAATGTAGATGTTAAAAAAAATAAAGAAAATGTTCCGCCAGTTTAGTGTTAGTGAGAGCAGTTAGATTGACAGCCCTGGACACATACATCAGCTGTGTAAGCTTCCCCTACGCTGCTTGGCAAATGTGTCTCAACCATTTGCAAGAGGAACTCTGTGTAGATGTTCATTGTTCATGGACATTCAGTCCTTGGCCTCGCTTCCAAGACAGCCAGCCAGGGGGTAATCATGGTGTCTTTAGTGATGATGTCAAGTATCCATTAGGAACTGGATGAAGACAATCAACTAATTTCACACAGGCCTCCAAACAGCCATCATATTGTAACATGCACAAGCTTCCTGTTTCTACTGACAAAAAGACTTTCATGATTTAGGCCCCACCCTGTCTACTCGATATCTCATCTTACTGAGGCATTGACAGCTACTGCTACTGTGCCAGTACTTTTTGTCAAGAAGAAAGGCAGCAGTCTTTGACTCTGCGTGGATTAACGTGCATTAAATCAGAAAACTATAATGAATTATTACCCGCTACCCCATAAGGACATAAGAATGGCCATACTGGGTCAGACCAAAGGTCCATCTACTCAGTATCCTGTCCTCTGACAGTGGCCAATGGCAGGTGCCCCAGAAGGAATGAACAGAACAGGGAATCATCAAGTGATCCATCCCCTGTTGCCCATTCCCAGCTTCTGGTAAACAGAGGCTAGGAACACCATTCCTGGCTAATAGCCACTAATGGATCTATCCTCCATGAATTTATCTAGTGTTTTTTTAACCCTTTTATAGTCTTGGCCTTCACAACATCCTCTGGCAAGGAGTTCCACAGGTTGACTGTGCATTATGTGAAAAAATACTTCCTTTTGTTTGTTTTAAACCTGCTGCCTATTAATTTCATTTGGGACCCCTAGTTCTTGTGTTATGAGAAGGAGTAAATAACGCTTCCTTATTTACTTCCTCCAAACCAGTCATGATTTTATAGACCTCTATCATATCCCCCCTTATTTGTCTCTTTTCCAAGCTGAAATGTCCCAGTTTTATTAATCTCTCCTCATATGGAAGCCGTTCCATACCCCTAATCATTTTTGTTGCCCTTTTCTGTACCCTTTCCAATTGCAAAATATCTTTTTTGAGATGGGGTGACCACATCTGCTTGCAGTATTCAAGATGTCAGTGTACCATGGATTTATATAGAGGCAATATGATATGTTTTGTCTTATTATCTATCCCTTTCTTAATGATTCCCAACATCCTGTTCACTTTTTTGACTGCCACTATACATTGAGTGGATGTTTTTAGAGAACTATCTACAATGACTCCATACTCCTGGGGGAATTCCGCGCCAAAAAAATTAAAATTTTTCAACAAAAAATTAAAAATTCTGCACAAAATGTTTTCAAATTCTGCATATACCAACTTGGGAGGCGGTGGAATCTCCTTCCTTAGAGGTTTTTAAGGTCAGGCTAGACAAAGCCCTGGCTGGGATGATTTAGTTGGGGATTGGTCCTGCTTTGAGCAGGGGGCTGGACTAGATACCTCCTGAGGTCTCTTCCAACCCTGATATTCTATGATTCTATGACTGAGTTAGCAGTTTGAGTTAAAGCCTAAAGGGGACCTTGGGTTGAATTTGTGCTGCTAAGATGAATTAAAAGCTGAGTGGCCCTGTCTTCACTGCTCTTGCAATGCAAGTTCGCTAATGTGGGTTAAGGACAGTGTAGACATACCCAACATCAGTAGCACAAGGTGAGGGTACTTTCTGCTGGCCGTGCTGTATATTGCATAAGAAGTAAAATTCTGACCCCTGAAGGATAATAAAAATCCCCTGGCATTTACCACAAGTGCAGGAATATCAACCCTGGTGTCCTGGCAAAATTCCAGTCACACTCTCCCCAATCAGAAATGGTTCTTAAAGTGTCAATTGGATAGTATTTCTCCCTCCTTGTCCTTATGTGTATTCTTGTACCCTGTTAAACAGCCGTCACATTCCCTTCCCCAGAGGTGGCTGCATTTCAGTGGCTGAAGTGATTTCAGTATGGATGAAATTTGGGATCCTTATGTAAGAAAAGGTGCTACCTAAATATCAGTGATTAATCTCCCTTTCCATGTAAAATGCACCCACCACAGTAGTGCTGAGACAGCATATACGGAATGAAGAGTAGCAGCATTACTGTCCAGAGATCTTCTCTATACAGTCCAGCCTTCCTTTGCTTTATGTTGAGGTCCTAAATGAGATCATTCTGAATGGTTGTCTTTTTCCAGGAGAGAAGCTGGATGGCCATTACACAAGGTAGGGCTTGAACGAGCATGGCACTGCGGCCAGACACGGGTTAAATCTGATATGCAGTGTCAGGGAGTTCCACAGTCAACCCGTTCTTCGCAGAGTTTCACCCACAACATCCTTGTTGATTGTAGCTGTTGCAGTGGGGTCAGTAAAAAATATGTGGTCCCAGAGAAAGCCAGGCCTACCCCACTAAGGGCTTTAAACATGAGGTGCAGACTCATGGATCCCGAATTGAATGGGGGAACAGCACAGAGTCAAAAGCAGCAGTGTGCAATGTTCTCATCAGACCTCCCGACCGGGAAGGTGGCCTGATTCTGCTACAAACCTGTCAAAGATTCTGCATCAGCCTTAAAGTAGGCCCAGGAGGTGACAGTGCAGATCACCCCGTCCTCCATCCATATGGAGAAGCCGACAGGTTACTGTAGCCAAAAAGCTGTAGTGGTGGCCACGGAGAGGCTGTGAAGCCAACCTGTGACTTTAAAGATGGCCGGGTGGAAGATTCCTTCCCTCCCAGTGTGCTGCCCAGCTAAGCAGGCTGGGTGCTGGAGACAGTGGCTTGGGGCCAATATGTATATTTTCTGGCTATTAAAAAAGTGATTTAGTCTTCATGGAAGGCGCAGGATTGGCAGCGCTAGATACTGATGGCCATTAGCAGCGATGCAACCTTCCCCCACTGCACCCTTCTCCAGGGCTTCTATGCTGCCCGACAGTGATCACCATTCGAGTGTTAGGAGATCAACCAATAGGCCCATTCGGTTTTTGGCTTCTCTGCTGAGACTGCCCGGCAGCTAGTGACACTCAGAGGGGTGGCACTTGTGCTGTGGATGCCTGATCTCTAGCACACTCCTTCCTCTTGCTGTGTAGTCACTCCTGAGATTAGCCTGGCCTCCTGCAGCATGGCCCCTCCTCTGGCAAACCCTATAGGAACCATATGTAAAAATGATGCAGTGTTTCAGAGTCTCCTGGGTAAGTAAACTGACATGGCATATGTACAATATTAATCTGCAGGTGTTAGCGTTTGAAATACGGCACAGCGTGTTCACCATTTTATTAAATATTAACCAAGCTGAACGCTCATGCAAGTCACCGGCAGAAATCTTTTCTTAAGTAATTATTCTTCCTTTTAACTTCCATGTGAAATGGGGAAATTTGGAGTTGAGCGAGACATTTCTTTTTATGACAATACCATTACTGGCAGTCCTCAAAGGTGGACTCAAGGGCATTATTAAATGTCATTTACTTTTTCTCATTACCGTTCAGAATTGGAGATGGTGTGGAGTGAAATGGGCGTTCGCTGGTGGAATCGGCTAGTGTAAATCTGTCTCTCATCAATTGCGTCTGCCCTGGAGAAGTATTCTAATGCACTGTCCTGAAATAAAAAGCATAAGTACACCAGATAGCTTTGCAGCTGTGTTGTTTTGTCATTTCTCTTTTAACCTACTCCCTTTGTATCCCTGCTCTCTGCAAAGATCCTATGTAAATACAGTAACTCCTCGCTTAACGTCATAGTTCTGTTCTGGAAAAATGCAACTTTAAGCGAAAGGATGTTAAGTGAATCCAATTTCCCCATAAGAATTAATGTAAATGGGGGAGTTAGGCTCCAGGGAATTTTTTTTCACCAAACAAAAAACTATATATTATATAGATATACACACAGTATACGTTTTAAACAAACAATTTAATACTGTTCACGGCTATGATGATTGTGAAGCTTGGTTGAGGTGGTGAAGTCAGAGGGTGGCAGAGGGAGGGATATTTCCCAGGGAATGCCTTGTTGCTAAATGATGAACTAGCATTCGACTGAGCCCTCGAGGGTTAACACATTGTTGTTAATGTAGCCTCTCGCACAAGGCAGCACGAACACGAGGGAGGGGAGACAGCATAGCAGACCCCACCTTGTGTGTGGGGGAGAGAGAGAGAGATGCACACTGCACCTTTAAGTAAGCTGACCCACTCTTAAGTGCATTGTCTTTTTAAGTGGATCAGGAAGTTGAGACAGCAGCAGCTGCCCCAAGCTCTCTCTGTCTCTCTCCGTCAGTGTCCCCTCCCTGCTCTATATGGAGAAGAAGGGGGTAAGCGGGGTGCAGGAGCAGGGGGACACCCTGACATTAGCCCTTCCCTTACCCCCCCCGCACAGTAAGCAGGAGGCTCCCAGGAGCAGCACCAAGGCAGAGGTCAGGAGCAGCACATGGCAGTGCGGGGAGTGACAGCTGAACTGCCGACTGATAGCCTGCTGGGCGGCTGCAGCACAGGGAACTTAGGGGAGCGGGGAGCTGATAGGGGGCTGCCGGTCCACCCTGGTTCCAAGCCCCCACCAGCTAGCTCCAATGGGCTGCTCTTCCTGCAAGCAGTAGACAAAGCAGGCAGCTGCCAAACCACGTTAGAAGGGAGCATTGCACAACTTTAAATGCGCATGTTCTCTAATTGATCAGCAACGTAACAACAAAACAACGTTAACCGGGACAACTTTAAGTGAGGAGTTACTGTACCTGTGATAAAAAATCAAAATGGATTCTATTAATAAAGAAGATGCATTTGTTTATTTGTATTATGCTTGCACCAAAGGGTGCCAGTAAGGAGCGGTGCTCCATTGTGGTGGGCACTGTGTAACACACCATACAAGAGAGGCTTTGCCCCGAGGAATTTCTCCAAATTGTCAGTTCATATCCATCCTCAGACACCATTATAATGACTGCCACATTTGGCACCAGATGCATTTAAATGGTGGTGGAAGTGTTCTCTGTTACTGTGGCTGCTACCACACTAGTTAAAATAAAAATGTCCATTTTAAGCCTGTTTTCACACATTTAGGTTGAAATGTTCCTTGTTTAGTTTCTGCTCAAAGAGGATTTTGTTGTTGTCGAAATAAAACATATCAACCACAAACCCACACAACTAATTCATCAAAGACACAGACAGAGACATCTAGGATGAAGCTCAGGGCAAACAATCCCAGCACCCCTTGAAGAGAGAACTGGGTGCAGCATGAACTAGTCTTCTTCCAAGGAGTGGACACAGACTGCACTTAAATTCTGCATGGAAACCTAAAGATACAATGTAGTAGAGAATATAAGAATGTGTAACCTTGAAATGTCTTGAAGTTAAAACCACTATAATCTCAATTCTATGCTGCACATCCCATGGAAGCAATGCTGGTAAATTTTTCTTTGAGTTTCAGCGGGACTCGTGCTCCTAACTTATTTAGATGCTTCTGAAAATCCCACTCCAAGTGCTATTTTATCAGTGCTATTTTATCCTTAGTGAGCTTTCTTTCTTACTTTACCCAGCAAGCAGGTTGCTTAGGACTCTTGTCTCTGAGCTATAATGAGTCACTTGTCACCTGCTAGTGGAAAGAGCCCTGAGTGGGATGAGACAAACTGATAAATGAATTACAGGGGACAAAGTGACACAATCCGAACCTGCTTCCTTCTGCCCTGTAGCATGTGGGACAAGAAATTCTTGCTGCTTTTCAGAAGCTCCCTCAAAAAAATACCTATTCAAGGAAGAGTCTCATTGAAAGAATCCAGATTCTAGGCACTGGCATTGCGCAATGTGGGTGTCTTAAGCAAAAGTATTATCAGACCCTTATTTAGTTTGCAAAGCTGAAGCAGGATGTCATGGCTAAAGCCAAGCAGCTAGCACTGGACCAGTTAAAAGGATTAATGGGTCACAATATGTTGCTGGGGCATGGAAGGGAAAGAGGCTGGTTTTTGATTGAGACAGTGGACTAGGATTCAATGAGTCTGAATTCAGTTCCTGGCTCTGCCACAGACTTCCTGTGTGACCTTGGGCAAGTCACTTGGTCTGACTGTGCCTTGGTTCCCTGCCTCTAAAAGGAAGATAATAATGCATCCGGTCTTGTCTAGTCTGCAGTGTGGGGCATGGGTCAGTTGCTGGTTTGAACTAGAGTAAATGGTGGATTCTTTGTAATCAGAAGTCTTTAACTTACAATTTGAGGACTTCAGTAACTCAGCCAGAAGTTGGGATCTATTACAGGAGTGGGTGGGTGAGGTTCTGTGGCCAGCAATGTGCAGGAGGTCAGCGTGGATGATTCTGCTGGTTCCTTCTGACCTCAGAGTCCAAGTCTATTTAGACTGTAAGCGCTACAGGGCAGGGATTGTCTCTTCTTGTATATTTGTGCAGTGCTCTAACCAGCAGGTGACAGTGTCAGTCTCATGCCTGTGCTTTTCTCACTCTCTATGTGCCTTAAGGAGTCATTTGGGCCAGAGAACAAGCATGAGACCAACTCCAGACCCTGGTGGTTATAGCCCACACTCAGGATGTGGGAGACCCCTGGTCCAATGACTCTTAATTATTTATCCACAGTGAAACAGGTGAGATGGAGGGAGTTTCACATCAGAATACCCCATAGCTCAGTAACTAGTGCACTCACTGACGCGGCAGCAGATCCCAGTTCAAATCCCTTTGGGTACAGGGGGGATTTCACATCCCAGGTGAGCACCCTAGGCTAAATGTTATGAGAGGTCCACCGCCTGCCCCAGGGCTGTTTTGTGTGAAACTCACCCGAGGGGCTTGATCCGGTAGATGGCCTCTGAGCATGCCTACAGATTGGGCCCCACACATGACTTAGGCACCTATCTTCCCCTAGTTTGTGCATCACAGTGGGACTTAGGTCAGAGATAGGCAGCTGGACACCTAGAGGAAGGCTGAAACATATTAGATAGGCACCGAGGGAACTTTTACTGTAAAAACTCAGGTACTAAGTGAGTTTTGGTGCCTGCAAAGTTTGCTCGGGGGTTGGGGGTGGTTTTGTGCATCACCGTGATGCTAAAACCTAGGAGCCTAAAAGAGGGACTTAGCACCTACCTCCTTTTGTGCATTCAGGCCTAAATGGGCATAGTAATGGAACTGTCCTCACAAGTGATCTCTCCAGCTGAGGCAGGAGATATTGCCAGAGGACAGCCTGGGGAGGAACCTTGCAGCGCTGCTGCCCAGGCTAATCCTACTCTGTGCATAAAGAGAGAAGTTTCCCATGGAGGGATGTCAATCCCACGCCTATCATAAGAATTAATTTCCCTTATCGTCTTTGAAAGGAATGAACCTGCGGTGCATAAAATCATCAGCCGCTATATGAAGCGTATCGATTCGTCAAATGAATATTTAACCCTCTCGTTGTAGGGAAGCTTGCGTAGAGAAGCTGGAGATGTGACAGCTTCACTCATTAATGTCCTTGCTCCGGCTGGATTTTCAATCTGGAGATGGAACTAGCAGTGTTGATATTTTCGGTAGCAGAGCTTCTCCCATTGGGTTACATCTCTCAGCAAAGCTTGACACCATGTGCCCTTTTATAGATTTTAAGGCAAGAAGGGACCATAATAATCATCTAGTCTGACCTCCTTCATAACGCAGGGCAGAGAATGCCTCCCAGGGATTCCTGTATTAAGCCCAACAACTTGTGGTTGAACTAGAGCATGCATGTCTTTTAGAAAGATGTCCAGTTTCTATTGTAAGCCTTGAATGATGGAGGATCCACCATATCCCTTGGTAATATCTCCCACTAGCTAATTACCCACTGTTAAACATTTGCATCTCATGTTCAGTGTGAACTTTGTTGACTTCAACTTCCAGCCAACAAGATCTTGTTATGTCTTTGTCGGCTGAATTAAGCAGCCCTCTGGTATCAGATAACTTCTCCCTGTGCAGGTACTTACAAACTGTTATCAAGTCTCCTCCTTCACTGAGAAATCTCAGGAAGAAACCTGGGTGAATCTTGTCATTCCTCTTGCTCAGTGTGCACATACTGCACCCTGGAGGGGTTGCAAGGAGTTATGGGGCCAGCCACGGGGTTTACATCCTCTACAGAACGGATCCTCAGCTGGTGAAAAGCAGCATGGCTCTGTGGAAGCCAATGGACCTTGTGCCAATTTACCCCAGCAGAGAAGCTGGTCTGAGGACTGCAGTGACACCAGTAGGCAGACTGACCAATCAAGGAAGACTATTTTTCTCTCATGCAGTGAGCCCACGTAATAAACAGGATCCCCTTTAGTAGAGAACTGTTAGAAAGCAGCTAACGTGCAGGGAAAAGACGTCACCTGCCTGATGTACCTCTAGCTCCCTGTGTTTCTGTAACTCGAAGGCTGGGAAATTACAGGGCTCACAGACTGGTCAGTAGGAATATAAAGATCAAAAGGAGAAAATTCAGCAGTCCTTTCCCACCCTTCCCCCACTGAATTCACTGCTGCCTTGCAGATAATGAAGAGTTCCAATTACCCTGGTAGGCAGCATACCTTGTACAAGAAGAGGAAGCGTGACATTGGTTCACACTGAAGCAGCCTATTTGCTTAGCGATCAGCTCATTAAAGCTGAATCAAACCAGCGGCTTCCTTCAAATGGCTTGGAATCAGGTAGGAATGTAATTGAACAAGAGTAATAATGTACTTATTGATCCCTCAAGGTCTTGAATTTTCCTTGAAGACAAAGAAAGCAACGACCGGCTCGGAACAATAATGCCCATGCATTATGCAAACAGGGGCGCTTCCACTTATGCAGTACAGGCCAGATTTCTGCTCTGTAAGTGCAAGCCACAATTTCAAACCTCTCTGCTTATATGCTCCCCACTAGTAGTAGTATTTATTTGTATCGCGGTAGCATCTAGAGACCTCCAAGGGATCCAGGCCACATTGTGCTCGGCACAATGCACACATAAGGAAAAGACAGTCCCTGTTCCAAAGCGCTCCCGGTCGAAGTGTATGATGAGACACCAGGTGGATGCCACAAGCAGACGGCGCGGGGAAGCACATGGTAAGAGTGAGACAAATACGCTTTGTGTAATAGGCAGCTGTTGCAGCACTCCAGCTGCCTAGTCACTGTTCGAAGTTATGCAGCTCTCACTACAGTATCTGCTTTGAAGCTATTCCACCTGAAAAACAAAAGCTGGTTCCAAGGCCTTGGCAGCATGGCCTTTGAATCAGTACAGTAGCCACCATAAATATTAACAACACTTTGTGCTTATTTAGCACCTTCCATCTAAAGATGCTAATGGACTTCCTGAACATTAAAGTGCCACAGCCATAATCCTCGGTGATAAACGTAGTTGTGGAAGGAGGACCCGTTGCTTTTTAATCCTCTGCTTGCCACATCCTCACTGGTTGCTGTGACTATAATTTTGTGTCACAGAGGATTAGGGCCTCAGGTGAGGAATAGGTGGTGTAAGAAGATGAATGCCCAAGAAACACAGATCCTTTACAGAGTTGGAAAAGACTTATTGGTTCATAGATTTTAAGGTCAGAAAAAAACATCATGATCATCTAGTCTGACCTCTAGCATAAGAGCCTCTTGCATAATCCTTCACGCTTTTTTCTCTCTCTCGCTGTCTCTGATTTACACTGTTACCTACCACCATAGCAGCTGAGCACCTTCCAGATAAAATCAACAGCAGCACAGTCCCAAGTTGGCTTCATGGATGTCTCTTGCCAATGCAGTATACAGTACTTCCAAGTGCTTTGTCCAGTCTAACCTGAAGTGTCTCAGGTGAAGTGGTTTCCAATAGTTCTTCTGAGAGACATTTTCTGCTGTTTCCCACCACGGACCTTGGGGGTGACCAAGTCTAATACGGATTCGGTAACAATAGCCGTCAACCTGCAAACATGATAGAAATAAGATAGAATCTGAGTTTATTCATGGAGTGGAACCCAGCCCTAAATTTGTAGGAACATCAGCAGATTCCTGGCATTGGCCACTGTCAGAAGGCAGGATACTGGGCTAGATGGACCTTTGGTCTGACCCAGTGTGGCTGTTCTGATGTAGCTCAGCAGGTGTAAATCACTCAGCCACAAGACATTGGTTCAGCCAGCTAGTTGTTCTACCGATGGGTGGTTTCAAATCCCATCACCAGTGATTGGGCTCCAATGGAGGAATCACTGGGTGGAATTCTGTATCCTGGGTTACGCAGGAGATTGGACTACACGAGCACAGTGACCCCTTCTGGCCAGAAAATGTATGCACCCGTGAGCCATGGTGATTAAGTAGATTCTCACCAATGCTCTCCTGAGAACCATCCCCTCACAACTAATTGGAATAAGTCTACTAAGCAGTGGCTTGTGCTTAAATCTATTTCATAAGGTTAACTAAAGATCTCTGGTGATAGCCCACACATAGCAGCTTGATGTGGTAACACTTCCCTAGTTAAAAATAAATTATCTTCAGGCAACTGAAACAATCTCCAGGCAGCTTTTCCAGCAGTGGTTAGGTTGCTGAGTTTTTTTCTAACAGTGTCTGAATTTGACATTTCAATTTATGCTAATTTATACCATTTGCAAAACCCAAATAAATCACTCGGGAGGGACTGAAGGAAGGGTGAGTGTGAGAAAATTAAAATGATCAAGTTGATGTCTGCGCTAAGATAGCACTTGTGACACAATGTATTTGCAATCACTCTAGCATGCATCAAATCTGTATGATACTTAATTAGTTTTCCAACAAGTGGTATGAGTTCCTTTTGAAAATTTGTGGACCTTTGTTTACTGCCAACTAGCCTCCTTGTGTCCTCACAATAAATAATCGTAGAATGGGGACCATCTGGAAACCTGAAAGAAGGATATTTTTCAAGTCTTGATAAAGAAGATCTTTTGATCAACCAAGAAGGTACCACAACTTTCTGTCTTCTCCCTCTTATTTCACATAGAAAATGTTTTTCAAGGTGTTTTCAGATTGGCAGTTCACTCCATTGACTTTTCTTTTCTATAATATTAAAAAGAAACTCTCTTAAAGGGACGGGATGGCTTAAGGAATTGGTAATGGCATAAAGATGTAGTGCTAATCTGGCCCAGGCTGACCAAATAACCGTTGACTTCAATAAACTTTGAATTGAGCTTGTATTGACAAAAAGCCATTACAATCTACTTAATTGTTTATAAGTGAAATTCACCCTGGACTAGGTCCTATGTACCATTTAAGCACTGAATCTAGAGCTGAAGTGAGATGTAAGTGGTGCTGACCCTCATACTTTCACCCGATATGAAACTGTAATGGGGTGGTCACCCTGCTCAGGTCCAGAGGGGTTAAAAACAGCCCTTGGAGGGGGCTGTGGCTGGAGAACAGCTTTTAGGCTGGGCTGATTGGGGGAAGTGGCTGCAGCTGGGGCCACACCCCAAACAGACTCAGCTGGCCCTATAAAGGCAGAGAAGCCAGGGGCAGACAGGGAGTCTCCCTCTACCTATAGAGGGAGATGGGCCTGGCTGCAGGGAGCTAGAGACAGGGTACCTGAGTGGAGCAGGGCTGGGGAAAGGCAGAGGAGCTGGGGAGGCTCCAGCTTGGAAAGCCCCAGGCTGTGGCCTAGCACAAGGCCACAGGTACTGGGGGTTGCAGAGGGCAGCCCAGGGGTAGGCCAAGGCAGCAGGTCCAAACCCAACCTTGCCGGTGATGAGTAGGCGGATACTGCAGTCTGCCCCAGGGCATGGGGCTAGATGGTGACTGGCAGTAGCTTTATATTGAGGGGAGGTGGGACTTGTGGGTGGGGGTTCCCCAGGGAGGGGAGACCCTAAGACTGAGGGTTTACTGCCAGGGGGCAGCACCCCAGGAAAAAGGGCACTGGGGTCCAGGGAGGGACATGGGGGCCAGAGGACAGGTGGATCACCAGTCTGCAGGGGGCGCTCTGGAGCTGGAAGAGCTAATCCCTGGAACAGACCAGCAGGAGGCGCCATAGGGGTGAGTCCGCACCTCTACAGAAACCCTTAGCGGAGAGTTGTTTACAGTGTACAAATAACCACCGTACCCGGCCCCCTTTGTGGCAAGGCTCAGAAGAGAGGCCAATAACTGAGCAGGGAGACTAATCTACTCTCGTTCAATCAGACGTCACAGGCTTGATGCAGGAAATCCTGGGTGAAATTCTCTGGTGTCTATTAAGCAAAAGGGGTCTGATTAGATGAAAACAATGGTCCCTTCTGGCCTTTAAAATCTCTGACTCTCGGAACTCCCTGCTACAGGTGGCTGGCCCAGTGAGCCCTGTGTCTGAGGCAAGATGGGGGAAGATTTTGTAAATCACATTAGGAAAGGCAGGTCAGTGTCCCCCTCTAGGGCTGGGTCTACCTAAGAGAGTTTTGAATCAGTTGCAGCTTCCAACATACAGACTTAGGCCTGAATGCACAAAAGGCGTCAGCCAGCATTACAGCGCCTAACTTTTAGTCGCCTGGCAAATCCCTGTGAGTCACAAAATCTGAGTTAGGCACCTAAGCTCCCATACAGTGAATGGGGAGAGATGGGCACCTGAGACGGTGATTCACAAAAGCTTGCTAGGCAGGGAGCTGCCTCAGCTAGTCAATGGGGAATGCTAATGAGAGGGGTGTGTCCCATGCCCCACCTCTGTCTTGCATGCAGCTGCCTAAGTCTGGGCTGCAAGGAGTCACCTCTCTCTGCCTGGGGTTCTCAGCTGCAAACCCTCTCTCGGTGGTAGCTGTCAGCAAGAAGCCGGGTGGGGAGGCAGAGAGGAGGATTTACTTCTTCACTTTTAGCCCAGTGCTTAGGGTGCTTACTGGGGATGGAGGAGACCCACAATCAATTCCCTCTGCTCCCATCACTCTTTAATTATTTATCCAGAAGCAGCAAAGAATCCTGTGGCACCTTATAGACTAACAGACGTCTGTTAGTCTATAAGGTGCCACAGGATTCTTTGCTGCTTCTACAGAACCAGACTAACACGGCTACCCCTCTGATACTATTTATCCAGAGTGCAACAGGAGAGGCTGAGGGAGCCCCTATCAGAAGACCCCATTAACCAGTGGTTAGGGCACTCTTAGGAGAAGGGACGGAGCTTTCTTCAAATTCCTTCTCCCCCTTCTGCTAGGGCAGGGACTTGAGCTGGGGATCTCCCACCTCTTGGGGGAGTATCAGTACCCGCACCACTCAGCTACAAGCTATGAGGGAGGGCCTCTTCCCCTGACCCAGAGCACACCCACCAGATCAGGTCCTGCATGTGACTTAGGCAGAAGTAGCCTATCTTCCCTGGGTTGTGACCTGGTCTGGGGTTTAGGCAGGAGATAGGTGCCTCAGTAGGTATGGGGAGGCAGCAGTGCGCATGCTCAGTGGCAGAAACATGGGCAGCTAGGGAGCTTTCCTGCAAAATTTTAGGTGCTAAGGCGCCTACAGGATTTAGCTGGAGATTTGTGCATTGCAGTGGCCATGAAACTGAGACTTAGGTGCCCAAAAGAGGGATTTAGGTGCCTAACTCCTTTTGTGCATTTAGCTCTTAGTCCTTTACCTGAAGACGTTGAGGTTCACATGCTTTTAATTCTGAAGGTCCTGGATTCAACCCTTGCCGATGGCCCAGATGGAGCTGCCTATACCTGCATACTTCTGCCTGCTCAGTAGATACACAGGAAGCTACAATTCTCCAGACCAGCCAAACCAACACCATTCAACAGCCGTAATTTTTCTCTTTTCAGAGTGGTAGCCGTGTTAGTCTGTATCAGTAAAAACGAGGAGTCCTTGTGGCACCTTAGAGACCAACAAACTTATTTGGGCATAAGTTTTCATGGGCTAAAGCCCACTTCATCATATGCATGCAGTGGAAAATACGGTAGGAAGATATATATCTATATACAGAGAACATGAAAAAAATGGGTGTAGCCATACCAGTTCTAATGAGACTATTTGATTAAGGTGGGCTATCATCAGCAAGAGAAAAAAACTTTTGTAGTGATAATCAGGGTGGCCCATTTCAAACAATTGACAAGAAGGTGTGAGTAACAGAAGGGGGAAAATTGGGGAAATAGTTTTTAGTTTGTGTAATGACCCATCCACTCCCAGTCTTTATTCAAGCCTAATTTAATGGTGTCCAGTTTGCAAATTAATTCTAGTTTTGCAGTTTCTCATTGGAGTCTGTTTTTGGAGTTTTTTTGTTGAATAATTGCGACTTTTAGATCTGTACTCTTGGGTATTTTAATGTAAAAAGTAATTAACTTGCCTGCCAGATGCACCCTTCTCACCATGGCTGGAAACCTCCTTTTTAAAAAGCCTTGTTCTTTAAGGAAGAGCCCTTATCAAAGAGGACCCAGTCACGTAGGTTGCCAACAGGTGAAAACACAATGCTGAGCGAATGAAATATTTGTGTGCTGGTTTGTGTTCACGAAGACTCCCGATGCTCAAGTGCATTAATTCAATAGGCCAGTTCAAGCAATGGTGTAGAGTGAAAGACAATGCCCTGAGAAAGCCTTGACACCTTACTGAAGGATTTCTTATAGATATTATTTTTCAGCAAAATTACACCGCAGGTGGACTACAAAATATAAAGGTATATGGAACAGAAAATTACACTGAGGTAATGGTTCACATTTGGCTTGAACCTAATTAGCAAAGTCAGAGTTATTATTCTTTAGTCATCTGCTTGATCTCGGCAAGAGTTTTGCCTCAGTAAGAAAGACGTCCATTGAGTGCAATGAGCCCTGAGCGAGAATTTGGCCCATTACTGTTATTTATTGTGTCTTCAGTACCAGAGGTGTAAATAATGGTCTACTGAGTGGCCCCAGCCAGACAAGCTGTAGCACCGTGTATTCTTCACTAGGTATCTGACTGATCAAGGATGGTGTGCAGCTGTAGGGGTGAGTATTCAAACCGGGGGTTGGAGAGTTCTCCTCACATGGGTGGGACATCAGCATGGCCAGATCTCCTCAGCACACTGTTGTTATTTATTTGTATTGCTGTAGAACCTAGGAGGGGCGTAGTCCTGGACAGGGCCCCCCCCTGTGCTAGGCCCTGTATAAACACAGGACGAAAAGATGGTCCCTGCCCCAAAGAGCTTACAATCTAAGCAGTGTTAGCATAGGTTTTTGACATGCTCCTTCCATGATTTTGACGTCTGCTGCACCGGCTGGACTTCACAGGCAGTGGAGTTAGGTGATATGGTAGTTGGCTTTCTTTTCTCTCCAACGCCCCAGCAGAGGGTTATGTGCATAGGTGCCATCTTTTCCAGGCACCGGTGGGTGCTCGCCCCTGGCCCAGCCCTGCCTCCACCCTGCCCTGCCCCCTCCTGTCCCCGCCCCGCCCCCATCCCAACCCCTTCCCAAAAGTCTCTGTCCCAACTCCGCTCCCTCCCTGCCCCATTGGACCCCTTCCCCAAATCCCCACCCTGGCCCCGCCTCTTCCCCAAGCGCACCATGTTCCCCCTCTTCCCCCTCCCTTCCAGCGCTTGCTGCTGCGAATCAGCTGTTTTGCAGCGGGAAGTGCTGGGAGGGAGGGGGGAGAAGCAGAGCGGCAGCGCGCTCAGGGGAGGAGGTGGAGAGGAGGTGCGCTGGGGTGGGGAGCTGCCGGTGGGTGCAGAGCACCCCCCAATTTTTCCCCATGGGCGCTCCAGCTTGGAGCACCCATAGAGTCGGCACCTATGGTTAGGTGATGCTGCCCCTTTTATGGATGTGGCAGAGGACATAGGTCCTGACACAGTCCTTCAGATTTGTGTCACTATCTGCAAAAATGAGGATGTCGGCCCTAGTGTTCAGGCCAAGTTCCTGTTTGATGATTCCCTCTGCTACCTAAATCCTGGATGATGTATTCTTCACTCTGCACTCAGCCCTGCCAGGTACTCCACTGCTGCTGATCGTATGAAAGGTGAAAACACTCAGTACATTATGAAAGTAGCCGCCTTTGGAATGGCTTCTGATCTCTTTCACTCTGATATTAACCAGGAGTAACTCCACTGAAGTTAATGAGTCAGGTCCTCATCTGGTGTAAAATCAGCATAGTGCCCACTACTCAGTGAAATCACCAAAAGCAAACATGATTCTGGGATGCATTAACAGGTGTGTTGTGAGCAAGACATGAGAAGTCATTCTTCTGCTCTACTCTGTGCTGGTCAGGCCTCAGCTGGAGTATTGTGTCCAGTTCTGGGCACCGCATTTCAAGAAAGATGTGGAGAAATTGGAGAGGGTCCAGAGAAGAGGAACAAGAATGATTAAAGATCTTGAGAACATGACCTATGCAGGAAGGCTGAAAGAATTGGGTTTGTTTAGTTTGGAAAAGAGAAGACTGAGAGGGGACATGATAGCAGTTTTCAGGTATCTAAAAGGGTGTCATCAGGAGGAGGGAGAAAACTTGTTCACCTTCGCCTCTAAGGATAGAACAAGAAGCAATGGGCTTAAACTGCAGCAAGGGCGGTTAAGGTTGGACATTAGGAAAAAGTTCCTAACTGTCAGGGTGGTTAAACATTGTAATAAACTGCCTAGGGAGGTTGTGGAATCGCCATCTCTGGAGATATTTAAGAGTAGGTTAGATAAATGTCGATCAGGGCTGGTCTAGACAGTATTTGGTCCTGCCATAAGTGCAGGGTACTGGACTCGATGACCTCTCGAGGTCCCTTCCAGTCCTAGAATCTATGAATCACCAAGAGCTGAAATCACTAAGAACTGGGCTAAGTGGGAGAACCTCTGAACACAGCACCTCAGCTAAAGGCAGAGGCGGTGGAGCAGCAAGCAGAGGTGAGCAGCGGCAAAGGCAGCAGAGATCAAAGTGGCAGCAGTAAGCAGCAGCAACAGCAGAAGCGTTGCTTGACTCACCCTTCAGGGGTGGGAAGTAAACCCACATGAATGCCCCCGGGATTCTGGGTCTTCACTGACCTCGGACAGCCAACTGAGAGTGGGGTGCAGCAGAGGGAAAGGGAGGTGGCATGTTAAAGGGACGTTTGTCTGTCTTTCACACCGCAAGGTGGGAAACTGAGGCAAAGGACACTGCCCAAGATCCTGTGGGGCAGGTTTACTTATTACTTGCATACCTTTGAATCATTGCTGCAGTGTTTTGCCAAATGAATGATGTATTCCCTCGGCCTTTGATAAAAGTTTTCTCTTGTTATGCGCAGACTCAGTGCTTGTGACTGGGGAAGTATTGCCTAGGGACAAGGCTTAGTTTTCCTAGATTTCTGGGTGGGCCCTGGACCCACTTCTGGTTTGTAACATTAGGAGGAACCCCTAGATACTGAAGCTGGCTGACACCACCTGGCAGAAGGGTTACACTTGCCGTGTTTTTACACCTTTGACTTCAGTGGAGTTACTTCCAATTTACACTCCCATGCACCAGAGTAGAATCAGTTCCGGCCCATGGGTTGCAAAGCTTGTCAAGAACTTTGAGGCTTTTGCATGGAAACTGTTATATAAATATGCCTCCCTACAGAGTGGTTGGTGTTTGAATGTAGCAGCTTATTATTCCCCCACGCACCCACCCAAGGTATTTAGCTGCATGCTAAATGTGTGCATCATGAAAGTGAAATCAACAATCAAAAATCAACGATCAGTTGATTTCATCACGGGTGCTTGGGGACATGAAGAAGAGAGCTTGGGCCTTGATGTTATTTACAAATGAGAAGCTGTTTATTGGTTCCTGCTGAGCCTTGTGTCCTGATGTTAACATGGTTTCCTAATGGTCGTTCCTATTTTAAATCATCTCCCAGGAATAAAAAAAAAATGCCAGTGTCCTGGAGCTCTGGAACACAGGTTCAGCACACTGCTGACCAAGCAACATGGCCAGAACTTTAATTACAGGGTCTAATGAAGCCAGTTAGCTGTTCTGCTGAATAGCTATGCCAGTCTGTGCTCTGTATCTCTCTTTTCAAACCTGAACAGGGTGTTGCTAAAAGTCACCAATGACTTGGCCGCTCGCTTGCTCTGATTGTGTCTTTCTTGTGCTGAGTATTTCAGGGACTCCGTTCAGATGGGTGGTTTTTGTAATTTTCACCTGATGAAAGAGCTTTCATTCTTCAGCATGGTGAGGGCTCTCCCTTGTTCTGGGTTCTTCTATTTTCTTTTAGCTCTTTCAAGCCTGAACAATTTTTTTTCTTCTCTCCCAGTGTGGTACAATGTGAAGTGTAAAAAGAACCATTACTGCTCATGGCTACATTGCTACATTTTGCGTGGTCGCTCCCGGTATTTGAAAGGTCTTATTTATCTTTTGATGGCTTTTTGCCGCTCAGAGAGACAAACTTGGTTGACAGTTCTTACTCTAAGGCTGCTAAAATTGTTCTTTTAGCTGCTAGCATTACTTATCCTAAAGCTTTCTTTCAATCTGGTCTCCATAATTAGATGAAGCTGTCAATGAAATGCATCTGTAAGACAAACGTTAAAGGGATGCAAGTGCCAAATGTGTTTCTATAGTTTTCTGGTTCTTTTAAAAACCTTTTCATTGTGTCATAATCTTTAGAATCCTGAAAATAAAATGCCTTTCCCTATTAATTTGTCATCCTTTTTCATCTGACAAACACAGATTTTTTTTTTAAATCTCCTTGTGTTTTCAGTGCAGTGGAAATCAATTTCATATTACTTACTTCGTCTTGCAGATCAGAATTACCGATGGTAATGTTCTAAATAA
This sequence comes from Mauremys mutica, assembly GCF_020497125.1. NCBI lineage: Eukaryota > Metazoa > Chordata > Testudines > Geoemydidae > Mauremys > Mauremys mutica. Next base: position 11,598,601 of record NC_059073.1, on the reverse strand, counting down.
ACTGGAACCAATCATCGGCTTGAAGTTACCTAGTCTTGCTGTTACACATTATGGATAGCGAATGCATCTTACAGGGACACTGGCAACACAAATTTTCCCCCACAATGGACAGTTTGTAAAAATGAGCAATTGCAAAATCCAAGAATAATAGAAGTACTCCCATGTTTGCAATGGAAACCAGTGGTTTCCCCAGGAATGGAAATTAGGGGAGGTGTTTGAATTTACAGTGGGGTGGAGGTGTCAGGACCGATGAGATATATAAAAGAGATATGAATAAAGTAAATGTTTTGTTAGGATGATGCAAATTTAACATAAGGATAATGCAAGTTACACCAAAACATATAACACGTCTAGATTTCTAAAAACATATACATTTTAAAAAAAAATGTATTTAATTTAAATAGACTTTTGAAAAGTAAGCCATCATGGGATAAGAGGGAAGTCCTCTCAAGGATCAGGAACTGGTTAAAAGATGGAAAACAAAGGGTAGGAATAAATTATCAGTTTTCAGAATGTAGAGAGAGAAATAGTGGTATCCCTGAGGGGTCGGTATTGGGACCATTACTGCTCAATATACTCATAAATGATCTGGAAAAATGGGTAAACAGTTGAGGTGGCAAAATTTGCAGATGATACAAAACTATTCAAGGTAGTTAAGTCCCAGGCAGACTGGGAAGCGTTACAAAGGGATCTCACAAAACTGGGTGCCTGGGCAACAAAAGTGGCAGATGAAATTCAATGCTGATCAATGCAAAGTGATGCATATTGGAAAACAATCTCAACTATACATACAAAATGGTGGTGTCTAAATTAGCTGTTAACACTCAAGAAAGAGATCTTGGAGTCATTGTGGATAGTCCTCTGAAAATATCCACTCAATGTGCAGCGGCAGTCAATGATTCCCAACATTCTGTTTGCCTTTTTAAAAAGAACAGGAGTACTCATGGCACCTTTGAGAGTAACAAACCATGCTCTGAGTGTCCCTAGCCTGTTTGCCAGAAGCTGGGAATGGGGAACAGGGGATGGATCACTTGATGATTCCCTGTTCTGTTCATTCCCTCTGACGCACCTGGTCTTGACCACTGTCGGAAGACAGGAGACTGGGTTATATGGACCATTGGTCTGACCCAGTATGACCATTCTTATGTAAAAATTAATTATAATAATACAAATGTTAAGTTCAGAAACTCCCCAACATAATGACCTCTCAAGATAGCAACAACGTGAGATAACAACCTTGGCAAATACTGCATTTTAAAAATCTTGACCTACTAGGAAACATATTTATATACGTTTCCATTCCCAGGCACAAATCTTGGATTCTGGAGCAAAGTCACTAAAATATAGTCCAACAAACAAATGTTTATTTAACATGCCCCTTATTTAAGGCGTCGGAGGTGCTTTCACGTGAGTCCACCTCCCAGGTGGGGGGCAAGAAGGCACCTTGCTCATTCCTCCAGCTGCTCACTGTTCGCTCTGGCCAGGGCTCTTCATTCACTCCACCACTCTGTGGCCAATGGCCCTGCGCAGTCACCTTCTGCTGCCACCTGCCACTGTGACCTCTGTGAGTTGGTCTCTTGAGGTTCCACCCGCTCTCAGTGATTTCAGCTGAACTCTCCGTGGGGGAACCTCGCTGCTAGTGCAGTCTGGGCTGTCTTTTACACAGAAACACTGTTCCCACAGGAACACTGTCCCCACAGCAGGACTAAGCACGTAGACCTGATTATCAGTGATTTCAGCTGCAGTGGTCACTTAACAGAACAAAAGACTATCTGTGGAGCCTAGTCAGCTCTGTCTTTAAACAGTGGAGAGGGACAGGTCCCCACCCTCTCTTTTGATGCCCTCAATCAGCACAGGCTAATACAGTTCTACTGCCTTTTACTCATACAATAAGAACAACAACATTTCATTCCCAACCCCACCCCCCGCATTCAAGTGATTTGTAACCCAAACCCAGCCAAAATCTATCACTTGGGCAACACAGCTCTGTTTGCTGGATCCCTAGGTAGATTAGGTGTGAATGTAAATACAATCTGGTCCTGAAGCCTTTCCCTGCAGCCTCCAGCTCATCATTAGCTGTCAGGGAGAGCTCATTGAGACTTTGCTTACAAATCATCATTTGAAATAATTAGGTTGGCCAACATCATGGAAATGAATGCACTGGCATTATCATAAAAACAAGAGCTGTATAAGGAAACTAGCCTAGGTTCATACTTTTGACATCTATTATACTTTCAGAAACACGTATTTTATCATACACTGTATATGCTTTTAAAGTATGTATTAATGTTTCAATTTCAATTCAAATTTCCAAACAGTCACTAAATTGGCATGTTTCAGAGTAGGAGCCGTGTTAGTCTGTATCCACAAAAAGAACAGGAGTACTTGTGACACCTTAGAGACTAACAAATGTATTTGAGCATAGCTTTCGTGGGCCCACTTCATCGGATGCATAGAATGGATGTTATACTTCGGAGATATATACACATACAGAGAACATGAAAAGGTGGGTGATGCCCAAGCAACTCAAAGAGGTTAATTAATTAAGATGAGCTATTATCAGCAGGAGAAAAAAAACAAACTTTTGTAGTGATAACCAAGATAGCTCAATGGATCGTGTGGTGTGTCCTGGATGGAAGCTGGAGGCATGTAGGTAAGTATAGCGGTCAGTAGGTTTCTGATATAGGGTGGTGTTTATGTGACCATCGCTTATTGACACAGTAGTGCCAAGGAAATGGACTGCTTGTGTGGATTGGTCTAGGCTGAGGTTGATGGTGGGATGGAAATGGTTGAAATCATGGTGGAATTCCTCAGGGCTTCTTTTCCATAGGTTCAGATGATGAAGATGTCATCAATGTAGCTCAAGGAGAGTAGGGGCATTAGGGGATGAGAGCTAAGGAAGCGTTGTTCTAAATCAGCCATAAAAATGTTTTGCATACTATGGTGCCATGCGGCTCCCCACAGCAGGGCCACTGACTTGAAGGTATATATTGTCCACAAATGTGAAATAGTTGTGGGTGAGGAAAAAGTCGCAAAGGTCAGCCTCCAGGTTTGGCATGTAACTAGTTCACAAAACTGCGGGGGAGGAGGTGTTGGGGAAATTCAGGGGGAGTGTAGGGAAATCCCTGGAGGTACCATTTAAAAACTAACAACTCTCTGGTCAATAAGATCATGATGCAACATTACATATAGAGTTATGAGTTCCCCCTGTACGACAGTACTTGTGAAAACCTGACAGCCCCTCCTAGGCTCATACTGTTAAAGAGGTCTGTCCTAAACAAAGGAATGGGGGTTTATATAAGCAGCAAACAGGGTCATCAAGACAGCAGGGGAAGAAGATGGGTAGTGAACAGAGTAATTTACATTTCAGCAAACACAAGTGGAGGGAGGGGGTGAGTACATGTAATGTTGACAGACCCTAGTTGCTGGCAAGCAGGATCAAACCTGGGCATTCAGTGCATAATCCTCTACTGCATGAGCTAAGAGCCAACTGGCTGTTAGCTAGGGCTGTAGGGCAGACTCATTTAACTGTCTCTAAATGGTCTCGGTGCCACTAGAGAGGACTGAACACCACACCCAGGAGGTGTGTGGGTTACATACTTCCCCTCGCTGAGGAAGCACATCCCGAGCTCAGAGACTTCCCAGTTAAAATCCCAGATGAGCCCCCACTTGTAACATTGACAGACCCCCGTTGATGGTGAGCGGGATTGAACCTAGGGCCTCTGGAACTTACTGCATGAGTCTCTACCGCATGAGGTAACAGGCTGCAGCGCAGACTCATTTTAGCTCTTTCTCATTAAGTGGTCTTGGTGCCACTAGAAGGGACAGGACACCACACCCAGGAGGTGTGTGGGTTACACACGGAGCCTTCACCACCAGACTTCAGGTCACCTTCCTCACAGCTTGGATAAACTTTGCTTTGAGGGGATCCTTTAGAACAGTGGCTCTCAACCTTTTCAGTCTACTGTGCCCCTTTCAGGAGTCTGATTTGTCTTGTGTACCCCCAAGTTTCACCTCACTCAGAAACTACTAGTTTACAAAATCAGATCTAAAATACAGATGTGTCACAGCACACTCTTACTGACAAATTGCTGACTTTCTCCTTTTGCCTGTATGAAATGTTAACCTGTACTTATTTCGCTAGTGCTTGTTATGTAGCCTGCTGTAAAACTAGGCAAATATTGACAGGAGTTGTGGACCCCGTGCCCCTGGTGGACAACCACTGCTTTAGGAGAATCAGCTTCCAAGTCTCAAGGGGCTAGAAAAGAAAGGGGCAGACAACCCCACATTCTTTCACCTAAGAAAACAAAACCACCAGCACCTTTGGGCCCCTGGAAGAGAGCCTGAGCAAGGGGGGAGCCAGGCACCACTTTGCTGGGAGACTGTGGCTGAGAGAAAGCATCTTGAACAGAGCCCGTGTGAAACAAGGCATACATTTATATTGGTGAGAGTAATTAATCATTGGAACAATTTACCAATGATTGTAGTGGATTCTCCATCACTGACAACTTTTAAATCAAGACTGGATGTTTGTCTAAAAGAGCTGCTCTAGAAATTATTTTGGGGAAGTTTTCTGGCCTGTGTGATACAGCAGCATTCCGGCCTTGGAATCTATGAAAGCACCTTCCAAAGGGCATCACGGGTTAGTAGACTATTAAACATGTGAGGAAACTGAGGTACAGAGAGGCAACTCATCCAGGCTCATGCAACAGGTCAGTAGCAGAACTGCGACTGCACTGAGGTTTCCTGACTGCCTAGCCAGTGCTCTGCCCATTGGAAGACACTCTCTCCTCGATAGTACATTACATTCCCTGCAAATAAATTCTGAAGAAGGAAAGGAGAGCATTCACACTAGCAATCAGATTTCTTGGAGTTCTGCTCATCCAATCAGGGAACAGAAGTCAAGTCATATGACCAGAGTGTCCAATCCACACACTATGAGTTTTAACTAGCAAACTGATTCCTGAAGCAGAATTATTCATTGAACTCCCCCCGCGATTATTTTTGAAATAGGGATAAATTTGAGTGCCCTGGAAGCTTTTTAGGGAGAATTTGTGAAGAGGCAATGGGATGGGTTCACAGCTTAAATTATTCCCCACGAATTAGTTGCTTGGCTGTAAAGATAAGTGCTTCCATACCCCGCACATATCGGCAAGTACTGCCGACCCAATACATTCAAACAAGTCAGGCCTCCCAAATCATGAGATTTTAAAATTATCTGGGGGATTCTTTTGATTTGCCTTATACTTTTTGAACCATTAGGGGGGTCCCATTTTGAAGCATGACGGGCTAGACATTTACTATTTTTTAAATGAAAGTGGAGATTCTTGCGTGCTCGGGGATGGCCCCACTCCGGGGTACTCTCTCTGCACCGGCCGCTTCCCTACCCCTGATCAGCACATTAAGTTCAAACCAAATACAATTTATTGAACAGCAACTGTAAGGAAAACAAGGAAAAATGGAAGAGGGTTAAGGGGAACAAGGGACCCGCCCTGTGGGCTTGGGGGCACCACAACCAGCGTCTCTGGGACGTGAGGGCAGATCACAGCCTGTTCCTCACACTCCCGGCTAGTCACACCATCAGTCTAATTGAAGCCCCAGGCCCCGCTTTCATCTTGGAATCTGGGGTTAAACGTCATACCCCAAGGAGAGTCTCTTATCATCAGTCTCTGTGTCCCAGGACAACAAGCACTTGTTCTCAGCCACTTTGGCCCATGCTTAAAAGGCCCACTGGTTGCTAGGGAGATGGTGGAATTAGTGGGCCCCTTCTGTTAATGGGCATGCTGGCAGGGTGGGATTCAGTAGTATGGAAATCGGAAATAGTATAAGGGACCTACCATCAATCAAACGCTAACCCTTCTCCTTGGCCACTTAGACCCTGCCCCTTGACCCCTTAAGCCCCGACCACCTGTCACTGGAAGTCCCACCCATGGGGAATATTACTTCTGGGGTCAAGGAGGACACATAACCGGAAGCCAAGGGTGTCATGTGACCCCTCTAAGAACTCCTCCCACTGCCCTCTACCAATCAGGAGGGGTTTCGCCCTCGTAGGCCTACCTGGAGAGGGGATTTGACCAATCAGGGGTGTTCCGGGGCATGGTGACCAATCCAGAAGTGGTTCGTGTGACCCCTCTAAGAACTCCTCCACTGCCCTCTGCGAATCACGATGGGTTTCAGCCACACAGCACCGCCCTGAGAGCAGATTTGACCAATCGGTGGTGTTCCAGAGCGGGGTGAGTTGCCCAGAAGAGAGTCGTGTGACCCTTCTAAGAACTCCTCCCAGCGCTCTCTGCCAACCAGAGCGCATCACCATCATCCCATAAGACCCAGCAATCGGAGCAGAAGAGGCCATCTTTTACCAAGGACGCATGCTTTAGAAATCGTGGAAACATGGACTCCTTCACCACCCTGGTGAGAACTTCAGACTTTGTGTTAGCCCCGAGGGCCTTTGGACTTGTGTGGAGAAAGCGCTACATGAGTGACAGTTCCCACGAGGGCCCTTTGACTCAGCCATTGATGGAGACGCCAGAACCCGAAACCCAAACCCTCGTGAGGAACCCCAATGAGCATGAAGGCCTCTCATTTAAATGTGTCAATATGAATGTGTCCCCCTTCATATTTGTGTTAGTAAAAGACGGTACCAGTAACAGTCATTTCTACACAGGCAGCTCTGTTAAAGAAAATATATTACACCCCCGGGGAAGTTGGGAGCTTTGGCGGGGTGAACCCTCTTTCTCAAGTGGCCAGAAAGCATAGCAAAACTTTGAATAGAAGACAGGTAACAGCTTGGCTTTCAGACAGGGACACTTACACTTTACACATTTCCACCCCACCATCAATCTCAGCCTGGACCATTCCACACAAGAGATCCCCTTCCTAAACACCACAGCACTCATAAACGATGGCCACATAAACATCACCCTACTGACCGCTATACTTACCTACATGCCTCCAGCTTTCATCCAGATCACACCACTCGATCCATTGTCTACAGCCAAGGTCTACGAAACAATCCCATTTGCTCCAACCCCTCACATAGAGACAAACACCTACAACATCTCCATCAAGCATTCTTACAACTACAGTACCCACCTGCTGAAGTGAAGAAACAGACTGACAGAGCCAGAAGAGTACGCAGGAGTCACCTAATACAGGACAGGCCCAACAAAGAAAGTAACGCAACGCCACTAGCCATCACTTTCAGCCCCCAACCAGCGGCGTATTATCGCCTAGGCCAACAAGGCCTAGGCCTAGGGCGGCAAATTTGCTCACGCCCCCTCCCCAACTCTGCCCCTTCCTGAAATCCCTGGCCCGCCTCCTCTCCCAGGCACGCCACGCTTCCCCCCTTCCACCTCCCTCCCAGGGTTGCCACGCTAAAGTGCTGGGAGAGAGGGAGAAGGGAGTAGCGGCACATTCAGAGGAGGCGGAGCAGAGGTGAGCTGGACCCACGGGTGCGGGGAGTAACCTGGGGGGGCCCGGGAACCGCTCCCCATCCCAGCTCATCTCCGCTCCACCACCACCATCCCCCGAGCGTGCCACAACTCCCCTTCTCCCCACCCCCTCCCAGTCTTGCCGCGGGGGAGCAGAGGTGAGATGGCGCGCGGGGGGTGGGGGGGGGCGCAGCAATTTTTTGAGGGCCTAGGGGTGGCAAATTTGTTAATCCGCCACTGCCTCCAACTAAAACCTCTCCAGCGCATCATCAAAAATCTACAACCTATCCTGAAGGACGATCCATCACTCTCACAGATCTTGGGAGACAGGTCTGTCCTCGCTTACAGACAGCCCCCAATCCTACAGCAACCACACACCACACTACAAAACACTAACCCAGGAACCTATCCTTGCAACAAAGCCTGTTGCCAACACTGTTCACGTATCTATTTAGGGGATACCATCATAGGACCTAATCACATCAGCCACGCCACTAGGCACATCTACCAATGTGATAGATGCCATCATGTGCCAGCAATGCCCCTCTGCCATGTACTTTGGCCAAAGCGGACAGTCTCTACGTAAAAGAATAAATGGACACTAATCAGACATCAAGAATTATAAGATTCAAAAACCAGTCGGAGAACAATTCAATCTCCCTGGCCACTTGATTACAGACCTAAAAGTCACAATATTACAACAACAAAACTTCAAAAACAGATTCCAACAAGAGACTGCTGAATTGGAATTAATTTGCAAATTGGACACCATTAAATTAGGCTTGAATAAAGACTGGGAGTGGATGGGCCATTACACAAAGTAAAACTCTTTCCCCGTGCTTATTTTTTCCCCCACTACAGTTCCTCACATCTTCTTGTCAATTGCTGAAAATGGGCCATTTTCATTACCACTACATACAGTTCTTTTTGTCCACTGCTGATAATAGCTCACCTTAACTGATCACTCTCCTTATAGGGTGTATGGTAACACCCATTGTTTCTCGTTCTCTGTGTTTATCTATATCTTCCTACTGTATTTTCCACTGCATGCATCCGATGAAGTGGGCTGTAGCCCATGAAAGCTTATGCTCAAATAAATTTGTTAGTCTCTAAGGTGCCACAAGTACTCCTGTTCTTTTTTGCACTTTACACAAACCGGCTCAAATACATTTTAAAAGAAACAAGACCATTGGTTCAGATGTGGATGGTCAATGGCAGGCAAATTTGGTGGATATGCACCAGTTCTCCAAATGCAACAGCGGTTTTAAGTACATCTTAACAGTGATAGACATTCTATCCAAATATGTCTGGGCCTTAGGTCAAAAACACAAGACGAGTGGTGAGGTATCCAAGGCCTTTCAAGCTATTTTCAGCAAAGGTCACATGCCTCTCCCTTTGAGAAATGCGACCACGTGAGACTACCTAAAACGAAAGGAGCTTTTGAAAAAGGTTATGAAAAGACCTTTACCGATGAGATATTCCTTGGCCATGCCTAGCCTTGCTCAAAACATGTTTCAACAAGCACAGACATGTATTTTGTGATAATTTTCACAGCCATGTTATCCAATAAAGCACCCCAGGTGAGGGGTTTAAAGACAATTGATGTTTGGTGTTTGGGTTTTTTTTTAAAATAGACCAATTCAGAAAAAAGTACACAGATTATTATTTTTTAATTGAAATAATCGCTCGTGAGGTCCCCTAAATAATCCCCTCGAGGGGGATTCCACTCACCCTCCCTTTTCACAAATATCACCAAGTCAGTGTCGTGGTACAGGCACCACTCTTGCAACCTCTCTAGGAGGTTGTATAGTTCTAAGCGGGCATAAGCGATGGTGAAACAGGCTATGAAGGCGTTGGTATTGCCAGAGACAGAGTACCGGTCTTTTGCGTGCTTCCAAGACACACACACGGTTTCATCGTCGATAAACTCACAGGATGAAACCTTGTAATTGGGGGAAACAGGTACTGAAAGATTGGAGAAATTGGAGAGGGTCCAGAGAAGAGCAACAAGAATGATTAGAGGTCTTAAGAACATGACCTACGAAGGAAGGCTGAAAGAATTGGGTTTGTTTAGTTTGGAAAAGAGAAGACCGAGAGGGGACATGATAGCAGTTTTCAGGTATCTGAAAGGGTGTCATAAGGAGGAGGGAGAAAACTTGTTCACCTTTGCCTCTAAGGACAGAACAAGAAGCAATGAGCATAAACTGCAGCAAGGGAGGTTTAGACTGGACATTAGAAAAAAGTTCCTAACTGTCAGGGTGGTTAAACACTGGAATAGATTGCCGAGGGAGGTTGTGAAATCTCCATCTCTGGAGATATTTAAGAGTAGGTTAGATAAATGTCTATCCGGGATGGTCTAGACAGTATTTGGTCCTGCCATGAGGGCAGGGGACTGGACTCGATGACCTCTCGAAGTCCCTTCCAGTCCTAGAATCTATGAATCTATAAATCTATAAAATCATAAAAGGAAAAAGATACAGATGAGAGCTAGAATTGGTTAAATGGAGTCAATTACATACAATAATGGCAAAGTTCTTGGTTCAGGCTTGTAGCAGTGATAGAATAAACTGCAGGGTTAAATTAAGTCTCTGGAGTCCATCCCCAGCTGGGACGGGTCATCAGTTCTTTGTTCAGAGCTTCAGTTTGTAGTAAAGTCCCTTCAGAGGTAAGAAGCAGGACTGAAGACAAGCTGGAGATGAGGCATCAGCCTTTTATAGTCTTTTCCAGGTGTAAGAACACCTCTTTGTCCTTACTGTGGAAAATTACAAGCAACATGGAGTCTGGAGTCACATGGGCAAGTTCCTGCATACTTTGCTGACTTACAAGGCGCATCTGCCTTCTCTCAATGGGTCAGTTGTGTAGCTGATGGTCCTTAATGGGCCATCAAGCAGGCTAGGCAGAGCTAACACCAACTCGTCTGGGATGTCACCCAGAAGCATAGCATAAGTTTGAGATACAGACAGGATAGAGCCAATATTCATAACTTCAACTACAAAATGACACATTCATATAGACAGCATAATCATAACCAGCAACCCATAACCTGGTCTTAGACCCCTTATATGACCCCCTTTACAAAAGATTTGGTGCCACTACAGGACCTTGGTTGCAATCATATTCTATACGGTCCCGGTTCAAGTCAAGAATGTGACACAGGCATCTTCCGGTTTGGTCATTTTCTTTAAAACACGGCCAGGGTCTGCACTAAATTGCACAGCATTTATCAAGGTCACCCCTTAAGCTAAATGTTCTTGGGTAGGCACAGACATTGCGTAGCATAACCTATGGCAAGAACAGTGTTTAATAAGCTTTCCAAACATAACTCAGCACACAGGCGCCGGAGTTTGAAGTTTAGATCTACTGAAGTCCAAGTCACACAGTCATGGTGCCGTTGGGCTGGCGCATTTATGACACAGCCCTCACAATCTTCAAAAAGCTTTTCCCTAGGGCACTGATTAAGGACAGCATAAACAGCAACACGTACAATAGTCCGCATGACTTTTTTACGCTCACGACGTGGCATTGGCTCAGTTAGTTCCATGCCAAGCCTCCTAAACTCCTCATAGCCGTCATCCTTGGAGTCCTCTTCAACAATTTGTACCGACATTGAGCAAAAACAAGGAGAGCCCGGTTCATCTTCGCTGCTTGATGCAATGCTGTCCAGGGCCTCTGGGTCCTCTAGAAAGGCATCGTCAAGCTGTGGAGAGATTTTCAGAAAAGAAAGAGTGTAAGTTCCCACTCCTTTATTTTTAAATATACACAACCCACCCCACCCCCCGGTTCCTAACCCCATTACACCCCATCATCAACAGTCACTTCTTAATCATTCATTTACCTGAGCAATGTCTTTTCCGTTCACCTTGTCCTCCGATGACTCCCCTGAGCTGCGTTCACCTTCCACCTCTAGGGGGGTGGAAAATGAGAGGACATCACACTCATCAGCGTGCCTCACGAGACTTTGGGTTTTAGGTTCCAACGTATCCATCAATGGCTGAGTCAAAGGGCCCTCGTGGGAACTGTCGCTCATGTAGCGCTTTCTCCACACAAGTCCAAAGGCCCTCGGGGCTAACACAAAGTCTGAAGTTCTCACCAGGGGTGGTGAAGGAGTCTATGCTTCCACGATTTCAAAAGCACGTGTCCTTGGTAAAAGATGGCTTCTTCTGCCCTGGTGCTGGGACTTATGGGGTGATAGTGTTGCGCTCTGATTGGCAGAGGGCGCTGGGAGGAGTTCTTAGAAGGGTCACATGACCCTCATCTGGACAGGTCACCCCGTCCCGGAACACCACCGATTGGTCAAATCTGCTCTCAGGGTGGTCCTATGTAGCCGAAACCCACCGCGATTGGTAGAGTGCAGTGGGAGGAGTTCTTAGAGGGGTCACACGAGCCACATCCGGAAGGGTCACCCCACCCTGGAACACCCCTGATTGGTCAAATCCCCTCTCCGGGTAGGCCTATGAGGGCGAAACCTCTCCTGATTGGTAGAGGGCAGTGGGAGGAGTTCTTAGAGGGGTCACATGACATACTTTGCTTCCGGTCATGTGTCCTCCTTGACCCTGGAAGTAATACCCTGTGGGTGGGACTTCTGGTGATAGGTGGGTGGGGTTTAAGTGGTCAAGGGGCGGGGTTTTAGGAGTCAAAGGGCCGGTTTGTGTTTGATTGATGGTAGGGCCCTAATAGTACTACTGGACACACTTAGAGGCCCTTGCCTTCCAAAAGGGTGGCTTTGTAAATTTTGTGTCAGCTCTTCTTGAAGGAAGGATTGATTCTTGACCCGAATGAAGTAAAGTAATAAATCCAGTGAGCTAGCCACATGCTCAATCTCATCCAAGGTCCCAGGCCCCCCTTCATCTTGGAATCTCGGTTTAAATGTCAGACCCCAAGGAGAGTCACTTATACATCAGTCTCTGTGTCCCAGGACAACAAGCCATTCTTCTCAGCCACTTTAGCCCATGCTTACCGGGCCCACTGGATGATAGGGAGAGGTTGGAATTTGTGGGCCCCTGCTGTTAGTGGGCATGCTGGCAGGGTGAGATTCAGTAGTATGGAAACCGGACACCCTTGGAGGCCCTTGCCTTCCAAAAGGGTGGCTTTGTAAATTTAGTGTCAGGTGTTCTGGATCGAGGGTCCTTGGACATTCGGGACTTCACTTTGTGTTGCAGCTTGCTGAAGGTTTGCTTCAGGCACATTAACATCTTTTGGAGAACTTTGCTCCTTGAAGGGGATGGTGTCCTAGCTCTGGAGGCCTTTGGTGACTTTGAGGGAGAACCGTCAGGACTCCAACTTGCTTTCTCCCCAGCTTGCGAAAGCCCTGTTGTACTCGTTGCAACGGACACCATCTTTGGTTGCTTGCGGGGAGCCCTTTTCCCCATTCCATCCTGCGTCTTGCTCTTGTCTGCTGGAAGGAGCCACAGCACTGGCATTTTATTGTGGTAGGATGATGCTGAGGAGTCTCCTGGAGTCCATCGCTGTGGAATTCCATGGGATCTTCCCGGCAAGTCAGCACCTGCAGAGCCAGCTGGTCTCTTCTGTCGATGCTTACCACACTTCTCGCAGCCTCTGATTGGTGGCTGGTCCCTGGAGAGCTTTGAATTCACAGTTCCATTGAAGCCATGTGAATCCATGCTGTCTCGAACACCATGCAGCTCAGCAGATGTCTCCTTTGGAGTTTTCTCACCCTTCCTCTTTCCTGGATATGCCTTGTGGCACTGCTGGCAAACTGAGACCTGGCCCGCCAAGGGGCGGGAGCTGCTCAACATTTCCGTCAGGTGCTTGATCTGCAGGTCGTGTGCAGCCTGCCCAGCAATGAGAGAGTCAAGGGTGGATCTTGTTAGCTGCTCAGAGCCTGGTGCCTCTGGGGCAACCTGGTGCCATTGGGTCCTGGGAGGATCTGCCCTGCTCTCCCCTGTTTGTGCCCCTGGCCGCAGGCAGGAGCCTTCTCCCAAGAGAACCTTCCTCTCCATGTGCAGCTCCAGCTTCTCTTCAGTCCCTTTGGTGCCGCTCACACTGCTAAGGGGCTTTCTCAACTCGCTCCTATAAATTTGGAGTGTCGCTGCGAGTGTCTTCTCTGCTATTGCGGTTCCTGGAGGTGGCGATGTCAGACCCACCCCTGCTGGCAGAGTGCAGTGCTGTGGGTTAGTCTGCTTTCCTGCCGCGCCATCATTCCTGCCCGTCTCCATGGTGATATCTTCCACTGGCGTTGGAGGACGTGTGGAAGAAGAGGAGCTTTTGCTTCGCCTCCCCATCTGCAAGAAATCAGTCTCCATCTCACTAAACTCCACACGGACTCCCCTGGCTGGGACGGCATGAGGCAGCTTTGCCGGGGGCTCTGGGTCCAGGGTGAGCAGCCCCCTCTGCATGACCGGATGCTGATGCCTTATGTGGAGTTCGACGGGGTGGGCAGGCTGTTGTCCCATCGTTGGGAAGGCCACTGTCCTGTGCTTGCCTGGCTCCCTAGGGGCGTGGAGTGGCCCAGGCAGGGCAGTCTCTCTCCGGAGGGGAACATCTCTGTGCGACTCTCGCACTATCTTAGGAAAGGCCTTCGTTTGGATCTCCCACCATTTCTGAGCCACGTGATCCTGCAGCTCGACCACCGCTGTGGGCACAAGCCTGGCCAGGATGGCATCAGGGGATGCCATGATCCTATGGGCCTTTTGGGGAAGGGGTCCCCAGGGGCAGACACATGGCTCCTGGATCTCCTGTGCACGCTGAGGGCTGGTGTTGGATCTGAGGGGCTCCGGGACCTTTGCTGGAAATCCACATTTGGGCGGATCTGTGTCTACTTCCAATTGATGATTGGTGTCCCGCTTACCCAGTAATGGCTCCCCCGGGATGGGGGTTTGTGGAGCCCCCAGTCGCCTCTGCAGATGCTTCTGCCGGATGTCGAAGTCTGAGCTATGGACTGAAGTCTGGTCCAGACCCGTGGTCTGCTCTCCCCGGTCTCGTCTGCCGTGGGCAGGAGGCTTGGAGAGAGGCTGGGCTTGGATGAGATGAGTGGATCCTTCCCAGCTCGCGAAGGGCATGATCTCCCCTGTGTGGCAGAGGGGCTTCGACTGAATAATGGCGGCTTCTCTCAGGGAAAAGGAGCTGGGACTCCAGAGGGCAGAGGTGGTGGATTCCATAGCGGAATAGGAGAACTGGCTCGTCATGGCTGTCGCCACACTCGGCCTGTGGGAGAGAGCAGACAGGGACAGATGGGACATGGCCCTGCTGAGCAAAGGCAGGGCTTGGGCACAGCCTTCCAACAGTAGTGCAATGGGGCAGTGCCTAGGCATGCATTGCACACCACAGCCTGACACAAGGACATCAACTGGGTAACGAAGGACTGAGAGGGGGAGCCGGCACTCATTTTATCTAGAACGATAACCCCTTCGTCACACGCACATGTGCAGCACCTAGCACAATGGGGCCTTGAGCATGATTGGGGACCCAGTGCTATTTTAACAGAAAGATTAGCTAACAACAATTGCTTTGGGTGAGGAAGATGTGAGCATGTGTGTGTAACCCTCACCAGAGGAGGTTGTGAAGGCCAAGATTATAAACTATAAAAGGAACTAGATAAATTCATCAATGGCTATTAGCTAGGATGGGCAGGGATGGTGTCCCTAGTCTCTGTTTGTCTGAAGCTGGGAATGGGCGACAGGGGATGGATCATTTGATGATTCCCTCTTCTGGTCATTCCCTCTGCTGCACTGGCATTGGCCAGTTTTGGAAGACAGGATACTGGGCTAGATGAACCTTTGGTCTGACCCAGTCTGGCTGTTCTTATGTTCTTACATTCTAACCCACTGGAAAACTGTCCTCTTCTAATGGCTGATACACTAGAGGCTAACAACCTACTATTGCTCCCAGTTAATGGAGTTTCTCTGTTGGTGGGGGACTGTGCTATGGTCCTGAAAGTCCTGGGTTTGAACCCAGCTGATGACTCATGTTTGGGGTGTATCACAGGGTGCCCCACTCACTGCTTGTCTGGAGCCTACTCTGGGGATTAGCTCTTGAGGCCAATGCCCCTTCCAATTGTCGCATGCGGTCACATCATCTCTCTCTCATTCCAGGAACTGCAGTGTCCTCTTCTTGGCTAGGCCACTCAGCGTTTCCCCCTCTTCCAGGGTACAGTCCTTCAATTGCCTGTCACTCCCACAGTGACCCAGACAGTCCTGTTCACTGCCCCGCCGGTCTGGGCCGTGCCCTCGGTGGCTGGTAGGGAAACCTGGGCCCACACTTCACACCGGGCTCCAGGCCAGGGACCCTCAACCCAGCAGTTCTGGGCTTTCCTCTCCCAGCCTGGACTGCTTCCTACTACTCCTGGTTCCCCTCCTTGCTCTGGGTGCACCAGCTCCAAACACTCCCCCCTCCTCCCAGGGAGGGGCTGCCCTTTCCCAGCTGCAGCTTCTGTCTCTTGCCAGTTTCCTGGCTTTATCGGCCCCGCCCAGCTGAGCCTGCTTGGAATCAATTCCCTGCTCCCTGGCTCTTCCTCCAGGTGCACCCTGTGGAGTTCATGGGCCTGCCTGGCCACCTGAGCCCCTTCCAGTCCTGTGTGGGGAGGACACCCCCTCACAGCGTGTCATTGGATTGCTTTTTCTTTCAGACACAGCACGGGCAGGTTCGAGACAGTCGCCTGCTGGCAGATATTGCCGTACAGAAGGATTTGATCCTACTCACAACCCCAACTTGTAGTCTCTGCATTTAATTTCTGATAATCCCTCACCTCACTTTCACTGGTATCTCACCTGTTATTTTAGGATGCTGGCGTGTCTGCTTTTCCCTGCTCCCTCCTCTCTACATTCATTATCCCCTCCCACCCAGCCCCCCGTCTGGTGCCCCCCGCTCAGTTGCCTTACGGTATCAGAACTGCATCCAGGTATCTGGCCACATCCTGTTGCCTCCTCTCAACGAGCCTGAGGCTGTGAGCCAAGGGGAGCTTCTCCAGGGGCACAGGGCAGCTGTGGAACAGAGAGAGCAGATAGCTGAGTGCAGGCCCTGCCCTCAGGCCCTCTTTTACCCAGAGGGGCGGCACCGAAAGGCTCCCTGTCCCCTTCTCCACTGAGGCAGCCTCCTCCCCTGCAATACCCGGGCCTTGGATGTTCTGGGTTAGGGTTAGCTGGATTGTTAGGTGATCCCTGTCTAGTGCTGAGGAGGTGAGTGTGTATTCTGCTGGCTGCATGTGTGTCATGTCCCTCCCACAGAAGCTAATCAACGTATAGGATAACAGCCTACTCTAGCTACCCACTATGCAGCTACTTCTTTAGCTCTAAGGGGTGCTTTATGCTGCAGAGCTGAAGGTCCAGGGTTCAAATCCTACTTGGAACCTATGCTGGGGGACTGGAGGAGGGGCCATTACCCAAGTGCTGCTGGATCCCCTACTCACCATACCAGAAAGGCCAGCCTTCCTCCTGACCTCTCCACCTCACCTCCCCGGGGTGCACGGGGCTGCTCCCAGAAAACATTTTCTCCCCCTCTTGGGAGGGGAGGATGGTCCAGTCCAGTTGACACAATCTACCCCTCCCCCGCCACTGCCCCGGGTTAAAGGAGCCGTATGATGCTGGAAGAAGGGAATGACCCACTGTACGAGGTGTGGGGGTGGATTAGAGATGGCAACTTCTGCAGGGTGGGAAGGAATTGCAGGAGTCTAAAGGAGAAGAGTTGCCTGCGTGGTACATAGGTCGGGGCAGGGGAGGGATTACTCGGGCTACTGCCCCTGGGTGGGGATGAATTGCATGACGCTAAAGGAGGGGACTGACCCACTGCAGATTCATGGAGGGGGGCATTGCTTACCACGCCTCTAGGGATGCACCAGCCTCCTCCACCTCTTGCGCACAGCGTCCAAAAGCTGCCAGAAGTGAGACATAAAGGAGACATTGAGCTGCTTGGGCACCCTCTGCTTCCTAGCAGCCTATTGCCCCAGATTTCAGAGGCAGCCTGTGAACGGAGCCCCAGCCAGTGCCTCTGCACGACTCTGGGCACGACTGTGACTTCGCAGGAAGAGGGGAGGCAGGTGGGGGAATAGACCCTATTTCTCTGCTTTGCATGGGGCCTGAGTCTGCCACTGCAGCTGTGGGGTGAGGCGCTGCTTACCTTTCGCTTTCTTTTTTGTCTTTCTGGGCCTCCTCTTCCTCGGAGAAGCCTGCCACACACAGAGAAAGCAGCAGGGTTAGAAGAGAACTCCTCAATAAACCTGGGAGAACAATGAGCCAGAGGTGATTGCCATGTGGGGCCAGAGGGAAATTTTTCCTTCTGGCAGAGTATTGCACTCTGAGGCATCATGGGTAGGCATTGTGCTTTCGTATGATGCAGCCAATATAGGGCACAAAGCACAAACCATAACAGGGGTCACTGGAACAATCCAGGGGCTGGAGAAACAGGGATTGCTGGTACCAGGAGCCTGCAGAGTTTATAAGCATTGAAGGAGAGAGCCTGCAAAGTTCTCTCTCCTGCAGAGATGATCAAACTCTGCAGGTTTTAGGATTGCAGAGTATGCAACTAACCCCAGATACCATGCATGGAATTCAGACCAGGGGGGAGAAATCTGACATCTGGACAACAGTGTTTCCTAGATACATATTTAGGGAATGCATGATATCGGGGTTTTCTCTGCAGCTATTTGGGATGGCCATGCTACTCCTGAGTGATGAAGCCATGAATGGCTTATGCAAGTCCTCCCAAACAAGTGCTGATATAACCCCTAGATCATCCTTAAATGGCAGCTGTTTTACACCAAAAAACAACAACAACAGTTTGGCATGAGCTCAGTCCACTTGCTTGGGAGCTGCAAAGTTTCTTGAAGGTAAACTGCACTGCTTGCAGCTTAACTATCCAGGTATTCCCTTCACAGGCTAGATCTTTCTCGCCTGGGCTCAGCCCCTTCCCTCCTCCCCCACAGTTTAGTTCCTTTAGTTCTCCACATGTTTTCAGCAGGCTTCCTTTTGGGGCAAGGAGGTGGTGGAGAAGAACCTAGATTAACTCACTTCCAAGCCTTCAATAGGATTTGGCTATGACAGGAATCCTTTGTCTCCCAGTTTGACCACCCCCCCGCCCCTCCATCCTAGTGGAAAAATACCACCAGTCCAAAATGATGTCCATCTGAGGGAACTGGGATTGTTTAGTCTGCAGAAGAGAAGAATGAGGGGGCATTTGATAGCTGCTTTCAACTACCTGAAAGGGAGTTCCCAAGAGGATGGATCTAGACTGTTCTGAGTGGTAGCAGATGACAGAAGAAGGAGTAATGGTCTCAAGTTGCAGTGGGGAAGGTTTAGGTTGGATATTAGGAGCAACTTTTTCACTAGGAGGGTGGTGAAGCACTGGAATGGGTTCCCTAGGGAGGTGGTGGAATCTCCTTCCTTAGAGGTTTTTAAGGGCAGGCTTGACAAAGCCCTGGATGGGATGATTTAGTTGGGAATTAGTCCTGCTTTGAGCAGGGGCTTGGACTAGATACCTCCTGAGGTCCCTTCCAACCCTGATAGTCTATGGATTCTATAATTCTATGAGGTGACATGATCACATGACCCTGCAGTGTCAAAGCAGCATCCCAGGAAACGTCTCAGGAAGGAGGAAGATTAGCATCTTCCCTGTCCTATTGTCCTTCCTAATAGCCCATCCAGGCTGATTGCCTACTCTTTGGGGGCATTCCCCTGGTGCAAGCACTTTTGTAATTGATACAGAGCCCATATTCCTAACTTCAGATACAGAAATGATACATCCATCCAAATAGGATAATCCCATTCAGTAAATCAGAACCTTTCCAAGGATATCTCACATGACCCTTCTTGCATAAAACATACCTTAGTTATGCCATATTCCTAGAACAATATTTCTATGAAGAATATGGGGCGTAATGTTACAGGGGTGAAGAAGCATGTGGACAAGGGCGATCCGGTGGATAGAGTGTACCTGAACTTTCAGAAAGCCTTTAACAAGATCCCTCATCAAAGGTTCTTAAGCAAAGTAAGTTGTCATGAGATAAGAGGGAAGGTCTTCACATGGACCACTAACTGGTTTAAAGATAGGAAACCAAAGGTAGGAATAAATGGTGAGTTTATGAAGAGAGATAAATAGCAAGGTCCCCCAAGGATCTGGACTGGGACCAGAGTTCTTCAACATCTTCATAAATGATCTAGAAAAGGGGGAAACAGTGAAGTGGCCAGATTTGCAGATGATACAAAGCTAAAGATCGGTAAATCCAAAGCTGAATAGGCCCTCCTTGTTCCCACATGTATAACTCTGTGTTGGGCTGTGTGAAAATGCATTTTGTTTGAATGGGCCCCATTTGCCAAACAAACGCTCCAGAACTCTCTGCATGACTGCCCTGTCCTCATCGTTATTTGCCATTCTGCCAATCTTCATGTCATCAGCTCATTTTTATCAGCATCAATTTTGTATTTACTTCCAAGTCATTGAAAAATATTGAATAGCATCAGACCTAGTATTGATCCCTGCAAAGCCCCATTAGAAACACCCACATTTGATGAGCCCTTTGACAATTACATTTTGAGATCTATCAGTTAGACATTAGCCTGTTCTCAATCCCTTTAACCTGTGCTCCATTGATATTGTATAGTGCTAATTTTTAATCCAAATGTCCTGCGGTTCCTGGATGCCTAAACAGGGGAATCTCAAGTTGGAGGAGAGAGGTTATTTTACCTCTGTATTTGGCACTGGTGCAACCACTGCTGCAATTCTGCATCCAGTTCTGGTGTCTAACATTCAGGAAGGATGTTGATAAATTGCAGAGGGTTCAGAGAAGAGCCATAAGAATGATTAAAGGATTAGAAAATCTGCCTTATACTGATAGACTTTAGGAGCTCAGTCAATGTCGCTTAAAGAGGTTAAGGGTGGTTTGAGGAAAAGTCTATAAATACCTACATGGGGAAGAAATTATTACAAATGGGCTCTTCAATCTAGCAGAGAAAGGTTTCACATGGTCCAATGGCTGGAAGTTGAAACTAGACACATTCAGACTAGACAGAAAGCGTCCATTTTTAACAGTGAGAGGAATTAACCATTGGAACAAGTTACCAAGGTCATGGTGGACTGATTCTCCATCACTGGCAATTTTTTAAATCAAGATTGGACATTTTAATTCAAGGTATGCACTAGGCATGATTGTGGGGAAGTTCTTTGGCTTGTGCTAGACAGGAGGGTCAGACTAGAAGATCACAATGGGCCCATCTTGCCTTGGAATCTGTGAAAAACAATACCTTTCAAAAGTCTAAGTTTGTCACATCTATGTTTGACATGGCCCATTTTCCATGAAATATTGTTAACCTGCTTTGAATATATTCCCGTCCTTTAATTCTTTATTGATTGAATCCCATATCTGTTTGTCCATTATTTCAGGCTAAATGGCCTATAAGAAGCCAGGCCAACCCCCCGTAACTTTTTGAATATTGACAAAACATTAGCACACTTCCAGCCTTCTGGAATTCCCTCAGGAATCCTACATTGGTTAAAACATTAACGTCTGTGGGCCAATAACCTCCTGAGCCAGCTCTTTGAGAACTCTTGGGTGGAGATGATCCGAGCCTGCTGATTGAAAACTACTTCTGTTTGGTTCCTGCATTCAGCTGGCATCAATACAGCCTTTCCATCTCTCTAGGAGTCTCACTTACCTCAGATCTGGCAAGCCTGATCACAGCATAATACACAAGAAAGAGCAGCAGGATCCTTAGGCAGGAGGCAGAGTTGAGAAAGAGCAGGAGTGATCTCATTTCGCCGGGCTCAGGCACTAAGAATCACAGATACGCTCAAAGCAGCACCAAGTACCCAGGCTACACCTGAGGGCAGGTTGCTGCTCTGGCATCAGGCAGGCGCTGATGTCGTCTCTAGGTCACAATGAGGCTGCTCTCCTGTAATCTCCCTCTAGCCTGTGAGGTGTCAATGCTGTACATAGATCAGGAGATAGGATGGGGCAATCGCCCAAGGGGGCTGAGCTGCTGAGCTCAGAATAAGGCAGGAGAGAGGGCATCAGGTTTCCCAGGAAAACCCTGGGTCTTTTCCGAGTTCTATGACTCTCAAGCCCCTAGGCAAGGGACATTTTTTCCCTACTAGTGGGAACTCCTAAAACCCCTGTGACTGAGGCAGAATCTCCCAGCCTGAAGTGAGAAGCAGCCCTGAAGTGATTATCTAGTGCTAAGAGAGCACAAAAACGTTCACAGTATCGGCAGCCTAAGCATGGCAAACCCTTGAGCTGGGTCCCACCAAAATCATGAGATTGGCTTCCAAATAATGAGATCTTCAAAAAACATTCATCTGGGGAACTCTTCATTTGCCTTCCGGTGTCTGAGCTACTAGGATGCACTCAATTCACGTTCTCCAGTTTCTCTTTGCAACCACGAGCGATTAAAATTGGATAACAAATAAAATACAATAAAGAGCAGTGATTCTCAAATAAATCACTTGACTCCAGCAGTGGGCGCTTTAAGAAAAGCACCCTATATCATAAGATAATAAAGAGCCCTACCTCTTATTAACATCTTCAATCGGTAGATCTCAAAGCACTTTACAAAAGAGGTCTGTAGCATTAGCCCCCTTTTCGAGATGGGAAACTGAGGCACAGAGCAGCGCAGACTGGATACTGGGCTAGATGGACCCTGGGTCTGACCCAGTGTGTCCGTTCTTATGTTACAGCTGTTCAGTCTCCTTGATACCTGTGATGTCATAATCCTGCTCAGTTCTCCAGTCTTCCATGGAGTCTGGACGGAAAGACAGGGTAGATGTCACCTAGTGAGTTGGGCCTGTGAGAGTAACCTGTGTTCAGGCAGAGAGGGGCTCCTGGGAGAGCAGAGTCAGGGCTCCGTTAAAGAGCCGGAGACAAGGGCCTGGCCTGAGTGTAACCCACCAAACTTTGATTACACCTGTACCTGTAATAATTCCATTGTATTGCAGGGACAGTGAGCAGGTTCAGTCTGTTCTGACAGTGGAACTCCCACCTGTGGAGAACACCACAAATATGCAAATGACATTTAATGTGGATAAATGTAAAGTAATGCACATTAGAAAAAATAACCCCAACTACACATACAATATGATGGGGGCTAATTTAGCTACAACGAATCAGTTGGGGATGCCAGTACCCAGAGTTGCTCCAATTTGGAGGAAAGACACCACAGTGTAGTAAAGCTGCTCAGACTAAACAAAAAAATTCTTCTGTTGATAAGACGACAATCTGTGGGTTAACTAAGACGCCTCATAAATCGAAACATGCTCTTATCATTACAGCAATACAGCACATATCGGTCAAAGAAAAATAACAGTATCTAACATACAGATTTCTTCAGTACAGAAAGGAACACGGGCCACTAATCCTACGCATTGAAAGCATGCGCTGCTTATTTGGCATTTATGTCCTCACGCCCTCCTGAGCTGACCAAGCAGCAAGCACCCTATTCTTTGCATTGCCTGGGATCCTTCTCCTGGCAATTATCTGCTTGCTGCAGGTAGCCAAAGCAGGCCTGCGACCATCAGCCCTCAGGGCAGAGTTCTTCAGCGCCCTTCCGATCTGGCTGTCTCTCTCTGGGGCTGGCTGAACTGGCGGAACAGTTTGGCACCCCCTTTTTTTAAATTTGGGAGTGGAATTGGCCCTCCACCCTTGGAGATGCCCTACTGAGCATGTGTGACCCAAAGCAGCCCTTTAGTCACACCCAACATGCGATGGTAATAATCTTTGTACAAAATATGCCTTGTGAGGTCCTCAGTCTGTGCTCTAGTAACCCCCCTGCATTGTAAGCCTGGGTTTATCATTGCTGGGCTGGGTCTCACGGCCAACATGTAACTCCAACAGACCACAGTCGTCAGCAGGATTGAACATGGGATCTGTGCAGCTCAGTATATGTGCCTCTACTTCATGAGCTAAAAGCCACGTGGCTCTTAGCTAAGGCTGTAGCAGGCTCATCAATCTCTAGCTAGGCTGGGCACCACTAGAGGGGGACACAGACTCATAGACTTTAAGGTCAGAAGGGACCATTATGATCTTCTAGTCTGACATCCTGCCCAACGCAGGCCACAGAATCTCACCCACCCATTCCTGTAACAAATCCCTGAACTATGTCTGAGCTGCTGAAGTCCTCAACTTATGGTTTAAAACTTCAAGGTGCAGAAAATTCTCCAGCAAGTGACCCGTGTCCCATGCTGCAGAAGAAGGTGAAAAACCTCCAGGGCCTCTGCCAATCTGCCCTGGAAGAAAATTCCTTCCCGATGCCAAATATGGCGATCAGCTAAACCCTGAGCATGTGGACAAGACTCACCAGCCAGACACCCAGGAAAGAATTCTCTGTAGTAACTCAGATCCCACCCCATCTAACATCCCATCACAGACCATTGGGCCTATTTACCTGCTAATACTCAAAGATCAATTAATTGCCAAAATTAGGTTATCCCATGATACCATCCCCTCCATAAACTTATCCAGCTCAGTCTTGAAGCCAGTTAGGTTTCTTGCCCCCACTGCTCCCCTTGGGAGGCTGTTCCAGAACTTCACTCCTCTGATGGTTAGAAACCTAGATTTAATTTCAAGTCTAAACTTCCTGATGGCCAGTTTATATCCATTTGTTCTTGTGTCCACATTGGTACTGAGCTTAAATAATTCCTCTCCCTCCCTGGTATTTATCCCTCTGATATATTTATAGAGAGCAGTCACATCTCCCCTCAGCCTTCTTTTGGTTAGGCTAAACAAGCCAAGCTCTTCGAGTCTCCCCTCATAAGACAGGTTTTCCATTCCTTGGATCATCCTAGGAGCCCTTCTCTATACCTGTTCCAGTTTGAATTCGTCCTTCTTAAACATGGGAGACCAGAATTGCACACAATATTCCAGAGCGCCACACCAAGCAAGCATAGGTTACATACTTCCCCTAGCTGAGGAAGCGCCTCCCGAGCTTTGGATACTTCCCATCTGATATCCCAGATAAGCCCCTGGTTCTAGGGCCAATAAAGCCCAGTTATTGGCAGGCAGCGTTGAATCTCAGACCTCTGAAGCTGAGTGTTTGAGCCTCTACTGCATGACCTAAACGCCAGCCTCCTAGGTTAAGCTTCAGAGGTCCCAGGTTTGATCCTGCCCTCTGACAATTGGGGTCTGTCAGTGTTATACTAACACGTCCATATTATACTACACAGACCTTTTGACTCAGGTCTGTGGCTTGAGCTGCATCCACACTGCAAAATGACAGGCCTTGGACCCAAGTCCCAGCAGAACTCAGGATCTGACCCTGAACTCCCATTTGTAGGGTGTTTGCTGACCCGAGTCGGACTCATTTGTGCATGGATGGAAGTGGGGCTTGGGCTCAAACCTGAGTCAGAGCCCGGGCTTAATGTACAGTGTAGACGTACCTGCAGTTAGCTTGGCAGGTTCGTCCTTTAGCTCAAAATAGTTACTAAACTGCTCAAGATAGTTAAGACCAAAGCAGACTGTGAAGAACTTCAAAAAGATCTCACAAAACTAAGTGATTGGGCAACAAAATGGCAAATGACATTTAATGTGGATAAATGTAAAGTAATGCACATTAGAAAAAATAACCCCAACTACACAAACAATATGATGGGGGCTAATTTAGCTACAACGAATCAGGAAAGAGATCTTGGAGTCATCGTGGATAGTACTCTGAAGACATCCGCGCAGTGTGCAGCAGCAATCAAAAAAAGCAAACAAGATGTTAGGAATCATTAAAAGGGGGATAGAGAATAAGACTGAGAATATATTATTGCCCTTATATAAATCGATGGTATGCCCACATCTCGAATACTGCGTACAGATGTGGTCTCCTCATCTCAAAAAAGATATACTGGCACTAGAAAGGGTTCAGAGAAGGGAAACTAAAATGATTAGGGTTTTGGAACGGGTCCCATATGAAGAGAGATTAAAGGGGCTAGGACTTTTCAGTTTGGAAAAGAGGAGACTAAGGGGGGATATCATAGAGGTCTATAAAATGATGAGTGATGTGGAGAAAGTAGATAAGGAAAAGTGATTTACTTATTCCCATAATACAAGAACTAGGGATCACCAAATGAAATTAATGGGCAGAGGGTTTTAAACAAATAAAAGCAAGTTCTTCTTCACACAGCTCACAGTCAGCTTTTGGAACTCCTTGCCTGAGGAGGTTGTGAAGGTAGGACTATAACAGCGTTTAAGAGAGAACTGGATAAATTCATGGAGGTTAAGTCCATTAATGGCTATTAGCCAGGATGGGGTAAGGAATGGTGTCCCTAGCTTCTGTTTGTCAGAGGGTGGAGATGGATGACAGGAGAGAGATCACTTGATCATTGCCTGTTAGGTTCACTCCCTCTGGGGCACCAGGCATTGGCCACTATCGGCAGACAGGATACTGGGCTGGATGGACCTTTGGTCTGACCCAGTATGGCCATTCTTATGTTCTTATGTTCAGGCGACACAGGCCCGTGACTGCAGAGCGGAAGCACCAGACTTCACGTCCCTGCCACCATAGGGACAGAGGGTGTCTGATTCATGGAGTAAGCATGCCATATAGCACATGGATTCATCGCATGGGATTACATTGCAAGACTACTCAAAAACTAAATCTCTTTACTGAGTGGAGCGCCAAGCAGGAGCAATCACACCAGGCAGCAGCAGATGCCTGTAGGTTTCCAGGTGGCACTGAAGACGCTGCATAACACCTGGAGCTCTAAAGACCGCATTGCATGGTCCCTCCACTTGAACCTCTCCTCCCCCGATAATCCCCGGCCATGGGGCTGTGCTATGGAGGCCTTGGACAGGCCATCCACATGAGGGTGAATGTCACCTGTCCCTCATGTCAGTGCTCGAGAGCCATTTCCCTGGTGGTTTCACACAGAATGACATCCGGGCAGGTCTCTCTTCGGCTGTAATTACTGGCATTAGTCACCGGAGTGCAGGGGTTATTGGGGTGACTTGTTTCCCCACCCCTTCCTGGGTAACAGACTCCCACACAGCAGTACTCCAGTGGCCTTATGCCAGGGCTTTGGCCTGACTCCGGCCTCAGGGGTCCTTCCAACCCTTATATCAGGCGGCTTTCCAGCCTTGGTGGCTGGCAGGGAAAGCCAGGCTGCCCCTGTATTCTAGGTTCCAATCCAGGGATGCTGAAGCAAGCAGTTCAGCTCTATTCCCTCTCTAGTCAATTCCTCCCTCAGCCAGTCTCAGTCTAGGCCATCCCCAGGCCACCCCCGGGCTCACCCCTCCACAGACTCTTCCCCCATCCCAGGCTCTGCAGAGTTCTCTCCAGCTCCTCTACTGAGCCACCTCCCCCAGCCCTACCTCTTATTAACATCTTCAATCAGTAGCTCTCAAAGCACTTTAAAAGGAGGTATGTTCATTCCCTCTGAAACACCTGGCATTGGCCATTGTCGGAAGACCGGATACTGGGCTAGATGGACCTTTGGTCTGACCCACTGTGACTGTTCTGTTACAGCTGCTCAGTCTCCTTGATACCTGTGATGTCATAATCCCACTCAGTTCTCCAGTCTTCCATGCAGTCTGGATGGAAAGACAGGGTAGATGTCACCTAGTGAGCTGGGCCTGTAAGAGCAACCTGTGTTCAGGCAGAGAGGGGCTCCTGGGAGAGCAGAGTCAGGGCTCCATTAAAGAGCCCGGCCTGAGTGTAACCCACCAAACTTTGATTACACCCGTACCCGTAATAATTCCATTGTATTGCAGGGACAGTGAGCAGGTTCAGTCTGTTCCGACAGCGGAACTCCCACCTGTGGAGACCACCACAAATATGCAAATTGGGACAGGTGCGGATGCCAGTACCCTGAGTTGCTCCAATTTGGAGGAAAGACACCACAGTGTAGTAAAGCTGCTCAGACTAAACAAAAACATTCTTCTGTTGATAAGAGGACAATCTGTGGGTTAACTAAGTCGCCTCATAAATCGAAACATGCTCTTTTCATTACAGCAATACAGCACATACCGGTCAAAGAAAAATAACAGAATCTAACATACAGATTTCTTCAGTACTGAAAGGTACACGGGCCACTAATCCTATGCATTGAAAGCATGCGCTGCTCATTTGGCATTTATGTCCTCACGCCCTCCTGAGCTGACCAAGCAGCAAGCACCCTGTTCTTTGCATAGGCTGGGATCCTGCTCTTGGCAGTTATCTGCCTGCTGCAGGTAGCCAAAGCAGGCCTGCGAACATCAGCCCTCAGGGCAGAGTTCTTCAGCGCCCTTCCGATACGGCTGTCTCTCTCTGGGGCTGGCTGAACTGGCAGAACAGGTTGGCACCCGCTTTTTTTTAAATTTGGGAGTGGAATTGGCCCTCCACCCTTGGAGATGCCCTACTGAGCATGTGTGACCCAAAGCAGCCTCTAGTCACACCCTACATGCGTTGGTAATAATCTTTGTACAAAATATGCCTTGTGAGGTACCCAATGGTTTCCCCAGGAATTGAAATTAGGCGAGGTGTTTGAATTTACAGTGGGGTGGAGGTGTCAGGACCGATGAGATATATAAAAGAGATATGAATAAAGTAAATGTTTTGTTAGGATGATGCAAATTTAACATAAGGATAATGCAAGTTACACCAAAACATATACACGTCTAGATTTCTAAAAACATATACATTTTAAAAAAAATGTATTTAATTTAAATAGACTTTTGAAAAGTAAGCCATCATGGGATAAGAGGGAAGTCCTCTCAAGGATCAGGAACTGGTTAAAAGATGGAAAACAAAGGGTAGGAATAAATTATCGGTTTTCAGAATGTAGACAGAGAAATAGTGGTATCCCTGAGGGGTCGGTACTGGGACCATTACTGCTCAACATATTCATAAATGATCTGGAAAAATGGGTAAACTGTGAGGTGGTAAAATTTGTAGATAATACAAAACTATTCAAGGTAGTTAAGTCCCAGGCAGACTGGGAAGCGTTACAAAAGTATCTCACAAAACTGGGTGACTGGGTAACAGAAGTGGCAGATGAAATTCAATGTTGATCAATGCAAAGTGATGCACATTGGAAAATAATCTCAACTATACATACAAAATGGTGGTGTCTAAATTAGCTGTTAACACTCAAGAAAGAGATCTTGGAGTCGTTGTGGATAGTTCTCTGAAAACATCCACTCAATGTGCAGCGGCAGTCAATGATTCCCAACATTCTGTTTCCTTTTTTTAAAAAGAACAGGAGTACTCGTGGCACCTTTGTGACTAACACATTGATTTGAGCATAAGCTTTTGTGGGCTCCAGCCCACTTCATCAGCTGTAGCCCACAAAACCTTATACTCAAATCAATGTGTTAGTCTCTAAGGTGCTACAAGTACTCCTGGTCTTTTTGCGGATACAGACTAACACGGCTGCTGCTCTGAAACCGTTGCTTTTTTAAGAAAGGGATAGATAATATGACAGAAAATATAAAATTCATGGTACTTCTACACCTTGAATACTTGTGAGGAGATCTGGTCACCCCATCCCAAAAAAAGAAATATTGGAAATGGAAAAGGTACAGAGATGGGCAACTAAAATGATTAGGGGTATGAAACAGGAGGAGAAATTAAAATGAATGGTAATTGTCATCTTAGAAAAAAGACGACTAAGGGCGGATATGATAGCGGTCTATAAAATCTTGGCTGGTGTGAAGGAAGTGAATAAGGAAATGTTATTTAATCCTTCACATAACACAAGAACTAGCAGTCACCCAATGAAATTAATAGGCAGCAGGTTTTAAAAAAACAAAAGGAAGTACTTCTTCACACAACATAAAGTTTAACCCGTGCAACTCTTTGCCAAGGGATGCTGTGAAGACCAAAAATATAACAGGATTAAAAAAAGAACTAGATCCATTCCTGGAGAATAGGTCCATCAGTGGCTATTAGCCAGGATGGGGAGGGATGCAACACCATGCTCTGAGTGTCCCTCGCCTGTTTGCCAGAAGCTGGGAATGGGCAACAGGGGATGGATCACTTGATGATTCCCTGTTCTGTTCATTCCCTCTGACGCACCTGGCCTTGACCACTGTCGGAAGACAGGAGACTGGGTTATATGGACCATTGGTCTGGCTCAGTATGACCATTCTTATGTAAAAATTAATTATAATAATTTTATAATAATACAAATGTTTAGTACAGAAACTCCTCAACATAATGACCTCTCAAGATAGCAGCAACGTGAGATAACAACCTTGGCAAATACTGCATTTTAAAAATCTTGACCTACTAGGAAACATATTTATATACGTTTCCATTCCCAGGCACAAATCTAGCATTCTGGAGCAAAGTCACTAAAATATAGTCCAACAAACAAATGTTTATTTAACGTGCCCCTTATTTAAGCTGTCGGAGGTGCTTTCACGTGAGTCCACCTCCCAGGTGGGGGGCAAGAAGGCACCTTGCTCGTTCCTCCAGCTGCTCACTGTTCGCTCTGGCCACGGCTCTTCATTCACTCCACCACTCTGTTGCCAATGGCCCTGCACAGTCACCTTCTGCTGCCACCTGCCACTGTGACCTCTGCGAGTTGGTCTCTTGATGTTCCACCCGCTCTCCAGGGCCACCCGGGGGGGGGGAGCAAGTGGGGCAATTTGCCCCGGGCCCCGGGCTCCGCAGGGGCCCCCAAGAGAACAGCTGAGGCTCCCGCCTCCGCCCCTCTCCTGGAACCTTAGCGCATCGAGCGGCGTCCTCAGACAGCGCCGCAGCGTGTCTCCGGCAGGGCTCCGGAGGGGGCGGAGGTTGGGGGGGGGCGGTCAGGGGGCAGGGAATGGGGGGGGTTGGACTGTGGGCATTCTGGGGGGGGGTGGATAGGGGTTGGGGCAGACAGGGAGCAGGGGTGGGATCCCAGGGTGGTGGTGGTGGTGGGGTCTCTGGGGGACGGTGAGGGGACAAGGAGCAGGATGGGTCAGGGATTCTGAGGGGGGCAGTCGGGGGCTGGAAGTGGGTGGAGGTCGGATAGGGGGCAGAGCCAGGCTGTTTGGGACGCAGAGCCTTCCCTACCCTAAAGCTCATTCAGCAGTTTGAGGCTTGCAGAAGAGCCAAGCTGTTAGCTTTTCCTTTAGGGCTACCATCCCTTTCACTTCTCAAATGCCAAGTTATAGTCTATATTTAATTTCAGTGCCACAGGGAGATTCATGTCAGGGGAGGATAGCTTCATTTAAAATTAGCTACTGGGAGAGGGATCACATGAGAAGAGCAATATCCTTCCCGACCCTACCAAGGGAGACCCCCCTCCCCTGCATTCCCTGAGGCTTCAGAGGGGTTAATTCAGTGATTCTCAAACTTTTGTCCTGGTGACCCTTTCACATAGAATCATAGAATCATAGAATTCAAGATCAGAAGGGACCATTATGATCATCTAGTCTGACCTCCTGCAAGATGCAGGCCATGGAAACGGTTATCTTTAAACAGATTAACACTCACCATCTAGTGTTTGCCACTCAAACACTGTAGCACTGAAAGTGAAACAATGTAAACAAAAGTGAAACTACCTTTTATTGACTTTCAATGTCTGAGCTGAGAGAAAGGTAGAAAGTAAACAGTGAAAAGTGAACTAGATTAAAAAATAATTCCTTCATTGATAAGCATCAAAATAGTTTACAATGATGCTAACTCTCATAAATTTTGTCATAATTCTCATAACACTTGCTGTTTTTCCTAAACCCTCAGCTCCTGGAGTCATGTGATTCTGTGAAAATTTTTGCTTTCTTTGTTTTAAGTATATTTCCTACCTTTAGGGTTGCAGAGAAAATATGAACCTTGTAGGCTGCAGCGCCAAAAGGAACATAGAGACATAGGACTGGAAAGGTCTGTTGTGATAACTGGGCCTACAAATTTACCCTAATTGTGAGCTTAACTGTAAGAAGTGAATGTAAGATGTCATAATAACCTATGTTAATGCGAATGTCAATGGGAAAAGGTGTGAAAGGGAGACAGACTGAATTAGTCCAAACAAAGAGGCCGACTGTGTTAAGATTATGCCTGATAAATGAGAACACTGTGAGACTGAAAATTAATGGACCAAAATTGGTAGGTTAGTTATTAGGCCTATTTGGTGGATAAAATAATGAAGGAGTGGGCTACTCCACCCATCACTCTCTTTTTGAGGTTCTTAAAGAAAGAGATTTTGGGAGAACAAATGGCTACTGGAACAATCTTCACGAACATGGCTGCCACCCCCACCATCACTTGGAACTCTGGATCTTCTTCATCCTACTCTTGAAAGATGTCTTGACCAGGCCAGGCCCGAGGGATGGACCCAGATGATGACACCACCTCCACCAGCTCCAGCTGAATGCCGAACTCAACCTTGGATGTGAGACTTTCTCTCTCTCTCCCTGCCCTCCATGTGTCCTTTTTCTTCCTTACCTTATTTCTTCTCTCTCCTTTTTCCTTCTGTTTAATAAGAGTCTGGCTTAGCCGGCCAAGACTGCAACACTGCTGGGAGCCTGTGACGAGAGACACAACTAAAAGCAACACCGTCAATAGCCCGATGCTGGTACAGGTTTGTCAGGTCTCAGAGTGGCCGATCAGACTGTGTGCCGGGCCTGTGTTTTCCCAGCAGTGAGCTTGTGAGTGAAAATCAACACCAAGACAGAAGCTGCATTTCGTATCATTGCTGTTCTCTTCTCTCCCCTTTTGTGTGTGTGTTAGTCGTCTTTTGTCTTGTAGGAAACGGGATCAGGATCTAACAACAGCTCCGGCCCATCTTAACTAACTTCTTCTCTTGTCTCCCAATAGGATGGTTATTACCATCGTTGATACCATCTAAGCGAATGACAAACCCCGGGTTTTTGTCTTCTAAAAACTCTCTCCAGCTAAAGGGAAAGGGAACAAGCGATGTTGTTAAAAACGAACACCCGATTTAAATACTTTACATTTCAGATGCTTTACTGCTTTCCCTTCTTTTTCTGTATCTTTAATAAAAGGTTGAAAGGATTTTTAATGGTGGGTTTGCCATTCTACTCAGCAGGCTGCGGTCTCTGTCTGCCAAACCCCAACTTTGTTTAACACGTTTTAATGTTGGGCAGTGACTGGGTTACGTTTGTACCTTTGATTCCTTGGGCCCCTATATTCCATCTAAATTAATACAACAGGGTTTTCTAGGTCACTGAATCCAGACCCCTGCAGTTGTAGCTAATAAAAAGAACCTAAACATTATTACTTTAAAAAATCTCACCATTTTAAAGCTGGTCTCATGATCTAGGGGGAGTGCGGGAACTGATGATTTTTTAATACTTGGGGTTGGTAATACTGGGAAAGATATTTGTTGGCATACTGCTGGTTCCCCTTTAAGTTCAGTGGCTGCCTATCAGCCATCAAGGGATCAGATCTATTGCTGAGTCCTGGGTGTACCAGGTGGAGAGCCTGATCCTGAAAATCCTCACACGCCTGACTACTCCTTGCAAACCTAAGCAGTTATATGGACTTCAGCGGGAGTCTTGCATGCAAAGGGATTGCAGGATCAGGACCTAAATACTGCTGCAGAACCAAGGGGAATAGCAAGAAAGTCACAAAAACATTGATTTTGTGTATGTGCTACAGAAATCACAGCTGTCATTACTGATAGTTTAGTAGCTTATTTTGACAACAGAACAATGTATTTGATGGTTAGAATCCAAAGACACTTTCCCTACCAAATCATAACCATTTTACATCTGGACATATTTGAGGGGTTTAACCAATTGTCCCTTTAAAGAGAAGGGTTTGCTGTGGATGAACTTTATTTCTATGCATGGCTGCACTAGCGTTTGACAAGGTTCTCACCACTGGGGGTCAGAAGGAAGTTTTCCCTGAGGGCAGGTTATCCTATAATTGTTAAGGCAGAATTTTTTACACCTTCCTCTGAGGCTGCTGGTATGGGCCATTGTCAGAGGCAGATACCGGCTTACATGGGTTGGAGGGGACCTCAGGAGGTCATCTAGTCCCACCCCCTTCTCAAAGCAGGACCAATTCCCAACTAAATCATCCCAGCCAGGGCTTTGTCAAGCCTGACCTTAAAAACCTCTAAGGAAGGAGATTCCACCCCTCCCTAGGTAACCCATTCCAGTGCTTCACCACTCTCTGAGTGAAAAAGTTTTTCCTAATATCCAACCTAAACCTCCCCCACTGCAACTTGAGACCATTACTCCTTGTTCTGTCATCTGGTACCACTGAGAACAGTCTAGATCCATCCTCTTTGGAACCCCCTTTCAAGTAGTTGAAAGCAGCTATCAAATCCCCCTTCATTCTTCTCTTCTGCAGAATAAACAATCCTGGTTCCCTCAGCCTCTCCTCATAAGTCATGTGCTCCAGCCCCCTAATCATTTTCGTTGCCCTCCACTGGACTCTTTCCAATTTTTCCACATCTTTCTTGTAGTATGGGCCCAAAACTGGATACAGTACTCCAGATGAGGCCTCACCAATGTCGAATGATCACGTCCCTCGATCTGCTGGCAATGCCCCTACTTATACAGCCCAAAATGCCGTTAGCCTTCTTGGCAACAAGGGCACACTGTTGACTCATATCCAGCTTCTCGTCCACTGTAACCCCTAGGTCGTTTTCTGCAAAACTGCTGCCTAGCCATTCAGTCCCTAGTCTGTAACAGTGAATGGGATTCTTCTGTCCTAAGTGCAGGACTCTGCATTTGTCCTTGTTGAACCTTATCAGGTTTCTTTTGGCCCAATCCTCTAATTTACAGGAATTATATTCCTGTAACCCGGTTCAGATAAACATTGGGGCTGATCCAGCTCTTACTCCAAACTATCCAAAGTTCAGCTGCAGGTCAGGCTACAGCCTTTTGCGCTACCATTACTGAGGTCCTCCAGATCTAACGAAGGTCCTCCAGCAAACAGTAAGGACCTGATTTTCTGAACATGAAAAACAAACGAGAAAGAAAATTGGAAGAGGAGTAAATAAATGTTGAGACAGTCTTTATAGAAGATAATGAAGCAGTAAAGGTAAAGTTAAGGGACAACCCTTAGCTGGTATAAATTGCCCCTTTGGAGCTACAATGATTTAAACCAGCTGAGAATCTACCCCAGATGTTTTTTTTTGTCCTTGTTGCCATTGACTGTAAACATGAATTGCAAGGCAAAAGGAAGTGGAGAGTGGAGCAGAATGGCACAAGGCAACCACAGCCTAGATCTTTGCAGATCAAATTGGCCTGACTTTGGTGAGACTGTGACATGAGAAGGAGCCCCTCATGTGTCCATCCATCCCTGTGAGGAATGTCACAAAATTCAAAGGCGAAAAGAACAGTGAAAAACAAAATCTGCTTGATAATATGGGATTACGCCCAGCTTGTCAAACCACTGCTGTTTGACAAGACAGAGACACGAATCAGAGCAGATCTTGTTGCTTTCTCTTTGGAATATGGTTTGATGATTTTTCCTTTTGATGCATCTACATATCTATCCATCTGTTTGCCTGCTCATGTAGGGAAAATGTCTTCATTATTTACTTTTTTATCTGCAACTAAGCTTGTGGACTTGATTTCATGTCTCTTAAGCTTCCCTTCGTGTCTGTTAGAGCCACAGCCAGCCTGGCTGATTCATGTGCATTTGCTGCTGTTTTGTAAAACGTTAACAAAGGGCTAGCACTGGTCTGATTGTACAGTGTGACTAATTTATCTGACAAGGGTGGTTCTCTTTCAAACCACAAATGGTTTGATTTTGACTAATAGAGACCCCTGTCCTGTACAGACATAAGCAGATGAGCCATCCCATTGAACTCTATCTAAACCAACTGAGTGGCTCGTCCAGTGTGACTTCTCCTGTGCATAAGGTTAAACACATGAATAAAGTGCAAGGAATATGGAGGTATACCTACCTCTCTCATAGAGCTGGAAGGTCATTGAGTCCAGGGCCGGCTCCAGGGGTTTTGCCGCCCCAAGCAGCCAAAAAAAAAAAAAGCCATGATCACGATCTACAGCAATTCAGCAGGAGGCCCTTCGCTCCGAGTGGGAGTGAGGAACCCTCCGCCAAATACCTTAAAGTGCCACCCCACAATGGAGTTGCCACCCCAAGCACCTGCTTGGTAAGCTGGTGCCTGGAGCCAGCCCTGATTGAATCTAGCCCCCTACTTTCACTAGCAGGACCCAGTGCTGATTTTGCCCCAGATTCCTAAGTGGTCCCCTCAAGGACTGAACTCACAATGCTGGGTTTAGCAGACCAATACTCAAGCCACTAAGCTATCCCCAGCAGAGCAGAATAAAGCAGAGCAGAAAATCTGACCAGGTCACCTCCACCTGGCACCATTTTTGTGGGCAGCTGCGGTTCCCTAGGTTGAAAATAGCCTGGATGGTCAGGATGAAGAAGGCAGAGCTCAATTTCTTGGCTAGTCAGGAATTGGTGAGTTCATGGCAAGACCGTACGAAGTAGCAGGGTACCCCAGAGTGATTGATGATTTATTTGTTGGTTTGTATTGCAGTAGCACCTAGGAGCCACAGTGGTGGACCAGGAGCTCCTGGTGTTAGGCACTGTACTGACAAATGTTCCCTGCCCCAAAGAGCTTACAATCTAAGCATAATACAAGAGAGAAGAGAAGGATACAGACACATAGATGGGAAAGTACAAGGAAGCAAGAAGAGGTCCACATGACAGGCATTGTTCTGCGGCCAAACCCCTGTCGAGTTTTTGGTCTGCATCACAGGAAAAGGAGAGTTTTACGGAGGGATTTAAACATGGAGTATAAAATGGATTTGGGGGTGTTTATGAGGAACTCTTCCCAAAAGTGAGAGCCAGCCTGGGAGATTGCAGCAGTAACATTTGCAGCACATCGCAGATCCTGTGGTCCAGCATGTGTGGGTAGCTAGAATGTTTGTGCCATGTGATTGGGGCTAGATGTTCTGTCCTTGACTCTGGCCACTACCTGAGCCACGGGCCACTTTCTCTAACCGCCCTCTGCCTACATTCTGTGTGAGCACTTTTTACCCCCATATTGTTTGCTCTTAAAATTTGCCTGCAGACGTACTTGCTTGCCTTTGCCATCTGGTTCTATATCCCTATTGCCCCCATGGAGCGCCACCTCACCCTGGTGTTTCGTACAGACACAGCCATTGAGTCCTGTATGGCCAGGAGTTTGTTAAATATGTTCCACAGCTTGCTGTTACCTTTGCAATTGATATCTGATCTTCATGGCAGGCACCGTCTCTCCTGATTTGTCCCGTTTAATAAATATTCAGAGTGCGGGCCTGTGCGTGTGATCTCTCTACAGCTAGCAAACATTTTTCAGGGTCTCAGGCAACCCATCTCGCTGTGCTGAAAGCAGCACATAGCCCTGAAATGTCATGTGGATTAAAAATCTCCATTGTTTTTGCACATAAAAATGCACCTTTCATAGCCCAGTGACTTCCAGGAGCTCTGTCTGAATAGTTGTTTTGCTAAAGCAGCTCTCCGATTCTCTCCATAAAAGGCATAAATAGCAACTCAGGTCACACACACAGTTCATCACTGTCCTGTTAATCAGAACGGTTGTTTTCCCCCCCTTTTCCTGACCGTGTTTCAGAATCTCAGAGGCCTATTAGGGAGCCATTAGTAGAAATAAGAGCCATGCCTGGGAATGCTCCATAATGGGTTACATTTCACTATTGTGGGTATGCCTGCTATCAGAATGTGCAATTTCATCAGTGATAGCAGGGATGTGTTACACTACCCTATGCCTCTAATGATCCAATTACCATACACTAATGGGTAGCTGGACAGGTATTACACCTCCTGTGAGGCACAACAAATGCTAAATGCCATTTATTTAACTTTTACATATTAGCTGGAGACAAAGTTTTGGGTTTTTTTGTTTGGTAGGGGAGGAAAGAATACAGGAGAATGAGATCAACTACCTTTAGACATTGCGATACCTTTTTGGATTTGTTACCTGCTAAATGAGATGCCCTAAAACAACAGCTCTTCTAGGCAATAACAGGCAATGTGTCTGATTCTGAGAATAATTTTAGTTCCATAGAGCAAGTCCAAATTGGCCTCATTGTGTTTTGCCAGTAGAATGAGCTGTTATCTTTTCCCCCAGCCTGAAACTGAAGGGTTCCCGGTACCTGTTCAATTTCATAAATGAAACATAGTGAAAAACAACAGTAAAGCACCTTCTCCAAACAATGACAGTTAAAGGAGAACAGGGGAATGAGGAAAAAAAATCTCGGTAAAAGCAGAAAACACCTCCTTTCTTCCAGCCTTTTTCTGTCTTGTCTACTCAGATTGTAAGTGCGGGAGCACCTACCACAATGAGGTGCCCTCAATCTTGAATGAGGCATCTATGGGTTACCATAGTAGTGAAGAGGAATAGAGGTCATATTTAAAAAACAAACAAACAAACAAATAAACTCTTGAACATAAGAATGGCCATATTGAGCCAGCCCAGTAACCTGTCTTCCAATAGTGGCCAGTGCCAGATGCTTCAGAGAGAATGAACAGAACAAGGCAATTATCAAGTGATCCATCCCATCATCAAGTCCCAGCTTCTGGAAGATTTAGGGACACCTGGCACATGGGGTTGCATCCCTGTCCATCCTGGCTAATAGCCATTGATGGACCTGTCCTCCATGAACTTACCTAATTCTTTTTTGAACCCAGGAAAAGGAAATTCCACCTCTGTAGGCAGGGCCGGCTTTAGGCTGCTTCCCCCAAAATGGGCCTCGCGCCCTAAAGAAGAGCACCTAACTTTTTAATTTGTACTCACCCGGTGGCGGTCCGGGTCTTCGGCAGCACTTCAGCGGCGGGTCCTTCACTCACTCCGGGTCTTTGGCGGCATTTCGGCGGCAGGTCCTTCAGTGCCATGGAAGACCCAGAGTGAGTGAAGGACCTGCCGCCAAAGTGCTGCCGAAGAGTCTGACTGCTGCCGGGTATCCGAATCAGGCCCCGCACTTCCTAAAGCCGGCCCTGTCTGTAGGGTCCAACACAGCAAGGGCACAATTGCCTAGAGACCTAATTGATGCTAACGGAATCCTAAGAATCTGGGTAATGTCCGATTACATATGCTGTGCTCATAAAGGGAAGGCTAAAGATGGTGGGGTCTTGCATACAGCCACAGGGGCATACGATCTGAGCTGTGCCCTTGAGACATCGACTAAGCACTGGGGCCTTTCATGTTACATCTTCTTCAAACACTCCACTGATGTCAGCACCTGTAGGCAGACTCTGTGAAGCTAAAGATCCACACCATCAGACAGCTATTTGATGCTGTATTGCCAACCCAGAGCAGTTCAAAAATCATGGGTTAGGCCCCAAAATCATGACAATGTCTTAAAATCCTTGAGATTTAACAAATAATAAATGTGTGTGGGGGGTCTTTTTATTTGCCTCTTTGAGCCTTTAGGGTTCACATTTGCAAGTGTTTCTCTTCAACCACATGGGTCCAGAAACTTACCTTTTAAAATGGAAGTCGAGAGTTTTACACAATCACATAACTCCAGCAGCTGGAGCTTTATGAAAAATATCCAAATATCACGAGCCTGTAAATAAAATTGAAAGAGTTGCCAGAACTACTGGCAACATCCTTTTATGAAAGAATCTGGTAGCTTCCATCCAACTCTTAGTGGAGAATAGCCCACATGAAAAAAAATCTCCTAGGTCCTGGTGCCTGCCTGCTTCTGTACCCCTATGAGGGGCAGGGCAAGGGGGAGAGGTGGGGCTGGGGGCAGAGGCGTGGGGGGAAGAGACAGTGGGGAAGAGGGGGTATAGGGCAGGGAGAACAGAAGGGGATGGGGGAGGGAGATGGTATGGGGTAGTGGGGAGGGGAAGGGGATGGGATGGGGAAGAGAAGGGGAGACGGGAATGCAGGGAGGAGCAGGAGCCTGGCATGTGGGGTTCCCTCAGCAGCAGCAGCCCCAGCAGGGAGGTGACTGCTGCAGCACCCGGAGACACCAGAGCAGCCACGCTGCTGCAGCAGTGGGTGCCAGAGTGGCTGCAGCTCCCGTGCTCGGGTCACCCCCAGCACATAGCAGCAGCTGGGGCTCCCCCATTAAGCCACCCTCCCCCTACAGCACGGGCAGCCCAGGTACCACTCAAGGTGTGGGGAGAGAGCCGGTGAGCCATAGGAACTGGCTTCAGCTTGCAAGTGTGTGCGCGTGCATGGGCGGCGCGTAACCTTGCACCTCCCAGGGCGGAGGGGTGGGGTTGGGGACAGTGGCAGATTTGGGGGTCCTGAAAACTTTCCCCCCGCCATGGCCCCGGGGCTGGAGCAGCTCTCGCACAGAGCCTTTCCAGCCTTGGGCCGCAGCGGGGCTGGGGGTAGGGTGACCAGATAGCAAAAGTGAAAAATCAGGACAAGGGGTGGGGGAGGGGGGGGAAATAGGCACTTATATAAGACAAAGCCCCAAATAGCAGGATTGCCCCTATAAAATTGGGACATCTGATCACTGTAGCTGGGGGTGGAGAAGGAGCGAGTGGGGGGTGGGGCCTCAGGGCGAAGTGGGGGCTGAATGGGGGCGGGGCTGCGGTGGAAGGGGCAGAATGGCGTGGCGCCATGGGCGGGGCCGCAGGTGGAAGGGGCTCCGGGCTCGGAGCTCCAGCCAGGGCAGAGCGCTCCGCTGCGGTCCCAGCCCCTGGTGTGTAAGTGCACAAGGGATATGAAGTTGCAGCTCAACACAATTCACTATTGTCGTGTTACAATCTGCAATGCAGATACCAAGGTGCCATGACAATGACAGAATATTCTCCTTGGTGGTATTTGCTGTGTTGTTTCCAGTGTCCCTTCTCCCATCCCCTCGCCTCGCTCCCAAGAATCACCCTCTGCATCCTCCACATCCCTACCTCCCTCTAACTGCCCTCACATTACAACCTTGTCCCCCCATAGGGGGCGCTGTTGAACCAGCACAGAGTGTTCCAAATTCGAGCTTCTCCTGGTAGCAGAGAATGCTGCTCTTGCGGCAGTAGAGGGAGGAGTGCAAGCCCCATCCCTCAAGAAATCGAGAGGATTAGCCTGCATTGACCGGAAGACATAGAACTTTTCTATATCTGACATCTATGAATGTCTGATTCCTTCCCAGCACTCCTGCTGGTCCTAGAGCAACTTACCGTAAACCGGTTCTACCAAGCCATACCCTTACACCAACAGGGCGTGGTCTACATCTCGTAGAAGTTGGTGGAAAGATTCCCATCAAGTTCAGTGGGCTTTGGGTCAGGCCTTGTCTTTTCCTGCTGAACTAGAAGACACAGCGAGCAAACAGATACTCATGAACTGATAGGCAAGTCCAGTCCTGGGGGACGGTGCCCTCTCCCATTTGCAGCCTCTTCCAGTAGGTGTCACTGGAAGCCTGCACTGCGAGCTAGAGCTCTTTACACGCCGTGGGCATGGCTTAAATTGAGAGATTGGAAGCAATCTGAAGCCAAAGAAAAGTCATTTGTTTTGCTTCCTTCATTTTCAGTGCATTTTCCTTCTAAATTAGCTGGCATGATCGTGCAGCCAGCGAGAAGAAAGAGAAAAGGTCTGAAAACCCATTTTATTTGTATTTCATAGAGAGCTGAGTTTTAGTTAATAATGCTTTCCGGGAGGCAGAAAGGAATTTGCTCTGTGCACAAATCAGATACATCGTGTGTGCCACTTTTTGCACACAGAGGGCATCAGAAGCATGTCACCATCCAGACATAGCAAGGGTGTGCAGCCCAGGACCCCAGTGCAAAGGGTCTGACCTTTTCTGAGAGGGTTCAAACAGACCCCAGGTACAATGTAATAAAAAAACAACAACGTGCTTTGTTTCTTCATCATTGCTGTTAAGATCACCAGTGGGATTACAAGTTGAGACTCTTGGGTTCCATTTCCAGACTCTGCCACTCACCTGCTGGATGATCTTGGGCAAGTGACTTCAGCCCAGATCCAATGGGAATTAGGTGCCTAAATACCTTTGAGGATGTGGGCCTTCCTTCTTCACCTCTGCGCTTCAGCTTTCTCATGTGTAAAGAGGGTAGGGTGGCCACTCATGCA
Source organism: Mauremys mutica (assembly GCF_020497125.1). NCBI lineage: Eukaryota > Metazoa > Chordata > Testudines > Geoemydidae > Mauremys > Mauremys mutica. The sequence continues at coordinate 11,557,361 of NC_059073.1, read as the reverse complement.
TCCTCAGAATACCCGACATTCCGGTGTTACCCGGGGTTCTTTCAACCCAAAGCTCTTGGTAACTTTTACTCTGTGCGAGGTGGTGTCAGGAAACAAATCAGGGGAGACACGGCCGTCCGACCGATGGATGGCTGGCACAAACATGAGAACACAAGAGTGCTTTCACTTAAAGCTACACTTTACTTAGTCTCAAGCACTTACACACATCCGCAACAAGATTAGTAAAATACCCCCAACCCTTGATAATTACCAGAGCTGAGTGTGGCTCTGGAGTGACACAGCGGCAGCCTGTCTGCCGGTGGGGAACACAAGATGCATCCAGTGGGAGAGACCAGTCCCGAAGAGTCACCCCCATCTCAAGCTTTTTCCCCTTACTTATACATTAGTAATACAATAACATGTCCCTTAAAGAAAACTTGTCAAGCAAACAGTTCCAATGGGCAAGCAAGAGGCTCCTTCTGATTATTGATTAACCAGGTGTGGGTTTTTCCAGAGTTTGCAGCCTTGAGACCCCAATAGACATTCCTGAGGGTACATCTTGCTGTTTTAAAATCCATGTATCAGCATCTTCAACACAATTCTTATCAGGAAGGACGAGGGGTCAAGCTGCCCTTTCTGTGGCACCCAAACCCCCTCCCCTCCTGCCCTGGTCAAGCTGAGACTGCTGAATGGCCAATTTACAGCTTGCTGACTAGGCCACCTTTAACAATAAGCCATAGTGGTTTCAGAAACTTTACTGGTTTGCCAAATTCTCCCCGTACACCGATACCTCCAGTAATGACATAACCCTGCCCCTGTTGGCATGATGTCACATGCATCACGCATGTGAGGTCATGCTGGTGGGGACGCAGCAGCACGCCCTTCAAAATGGCATCCCCTGCCCATGATACTGGACAAAACCATGTCCAGTTTCGTCTCACTACAGGACAAACCATTTAAAACAGGACTGTCTGGCTTAAAACTGAAGAATGGCTTGTCTAAAAGAGAGCAGGGGAGAGGGGGGTAATTGTACACTTCTCCCTCCTAGGGGTGTTGTCAGACTTATTCAGTGAATGTCAGGGAAGTACTTGGAGAACCTGGGATGGAGGATATTATACACTGATGTAACTAACCCCCAAGGAGCTCACCTAGGTCCCTGGGGCTCTGTGTGAGCATAACCCACGGAGAGTCATGCTGTCCTTGGGGGAAAGGGGGGCCAAGGACAGATTCAGAGTCTGCTCAGCAACCAAAGGGAGAGAGGGCTGATGGGGAAAGCAGCCACAGCTGTGGCCAACTTAATCAGGGCCCAGCTGGCCCTTATAAGAGAGCAGTGGGCCAGAAGCTAACAGACACTCTCTCTAGTCTTTTGAGAGAGAAGGACCTGGCTGCCTGGGAGCTGAGCAGGGTACCTGAGGCGGAGCAGTGCTGGGGAAGGGCAGAGGGAGCTGGGGAGCTCCAGCCTAGCAAAGCCCCAGGCTGCAGGCCTAGTTAAGGGCCCACAAAAGGTACTGGGCTGCAGAGTGGCAGCCCAGAGATAGGCAGGGGCAGCTAGTCCAACCCCCCTTGCCGATGATGAGTGGTTTATAGACTGCAGTCTGCCCCAGGGAGCGGGGGCCAGATAAGGACTGGCAGTAGCCACTGAGGCAAGGTGGGGAGAGACGGTTGGGGGTTCCCCTGGGAGGGGAGACCCAGAGACTGCAGGGTATGCAGAGGGCAGAACACCAAGAGAAGGGACACCGGGGTCCGGGAGGGACATGGGGGCCAGCGGCAGGGAAGACATCAGCTGGCAGAGGGTGCTCTGGAGTTGGAAAAGAGCTAATTCCCAGGACAACCAGCAGGAGGTGCCATGCTGGTGATTCGTTGCCCCGCCACACCCCCTCAACAAATTCTAGTAGATTAGTGAGGCGTGATTTCCCTTTACAAAATCCATATTGACTCTTCTCCAACAAATCATGTTCATCTATGTATCTGACAATTCTGATCTTTACTATAGTTTCAACCAGTTTGCCCGGTACTGAAGTTAGGTTTACTGGCCTGTAATTGCCAGGATCACCTCTGGAACCTTTTTAAAAAATTGGCGTCACATTAGCCATCCTCCAGTCATCTGGTACAGAAGCTGATTTAAATGGTAGGTTACATACCTCAGTTAGTAATTCTGCAATTTCACATTTGACTTCGTTCAGAACTCTTGGGTGAATTCCATTTGGTCCTGATGACTTATTACTGTTGAATTTATCAATTTGTTCCAAAACCTCCTCTAATTACACCTCAGTCTGGGACTGTTTCCTCAGATTTGTCACCTAAAAAGAGTGGCTCATGTTTGGGAACTTCCCTCACATCCTCAGCCATGAAGACTGATGCCAAGAATTCATTTAGTTTTTCTGTAAAGGCCTTATTGTCCTTGAGTGCTAATTTAGCATTTCAATTGCCCAGTGGCCCCACTGATTGTTTGGCAGGCTTCCGCCTTCTGATGTGCTTAAAAAAATTGTTATAATTTTCTTGAGTCTTTGGCTAGCTGGTCTACAAATTCTTTTTTGGCCTTTCTAATTATATTTTTACATTCCACTTGCCAGAGTTTATGCTCCTTTCTATTTTCCTCATTAGGATTTAACTTCCACTTTTTAAAGGATGCCTTTTTGCCTCTTATTGCTTCTTTTACGTTGTTGTTTAGCTATGGTGGCACTTTTTTTGGTTTTCTTACTATGTTTTTTTTTTTAATTTGGGGTCTACATTTAAGTTGAGCCTCTACTATGGTGTCTTTAAAAACTTTCCATACAGCTTGCAGGGATTTCACTTTTGACACTGTACCTTTTACTTTCTGTTTAACTAACTTCCTCATTTTTGTGTGGTTCTCCTTTCTGAAATTAAATGCTGCTGTACTGGGCTTCTGTGGTATTTTCCCCACCACAAGGATGTTAAATGTAATTATACTGTGGTCTCTATTGCTAAGTGGTCCAGCTATAGTCACCTCTTGGACCAGATCCTATGCTCCACATAGGACTAAATCAAGAATGTCCTCTCCTCTTGTGGGTTCCAGGACTAGCTGCTACAAGAAGCAGTCATTTAAGGTGTCAAGAAACTTTATCTCTGCATCCTGTCCTGAGGTGACATGTACCCAGTCAATATAGCGATAGTTGAAATCCCCCATTATTATTGAGGTTTTTTATTTTTATAGCCTCTATAATCTCCCTGAGCATTTCAGTCACTATCACCATCCTGGTCAGGTGGTCGGTAATATATCCCTACTGCTTTATTCTTATTATTAGAGCATGGAATTACTATCCATAGAGATTCTGTGGTACAGTTTGGTTCATTTAAGAATTCTACTTAATTCTATGCTTTCTTTCACATATAGTGCCACTCCTCCACCAGCACAACCTGTTCTGTCCTTCTGATATATTTTTGTACCCTGATATTACTGTGTCCCATTGATTATCCTCATTCACCAGATTTCTGTGATGCCTATTATATCAATATCCTCATTTAATATGAGGCACTCTAGCTCACCCATCTTAGTATTTAGACTTCTAGCATTTGTATATAAGCACTTAAAAAAATTGCTACCTTTTCAGCTGTCTGCCATTACGTGATGGAATTGAATGGGACTCTTTTTCATTTGACTGTTTGTGATCAGATCCCACCCTGATTTTATCTTCCATCCTCTCCTCCTTACTGGGATATAGAGAATCTTGCAGTCAGATGCTTTGGGACACCCAGAGCTCAGGATTGCACCTCTGACCATCTTGGCTAGTAGTCACTGATGGACCTACCCGAAATGAACTAATCTAATTCTTTTTTGAAACCAGTTATAGTTTTGACCTTCACAACATCCTCTGGCAATGAGTTCCACAGGTTGACTGTGCATTGTGTGAAGAAGTACTTCCTTCGGTTTGTTTTAAACCTGCTCCCTATTAATTTCATTAGGTGTCTCCTGATTCTTGTGTTATGTGTAGTGGTAAATAACACTTTCTTATTCACTTTCTCCACACTAGTCATGATTTTATAGACCTCTATCATATCCCCCCTTAGTCTTCTCTTTTCCAAGATGAACAGTCCTAGTTTTTTAATCTCTCCTCATATGGAAGCTGTTCATACCCATAATCATTTTTGTTGCCCTTCTCCATACATTTTCCAATTCCAATGGATCTTTTTTGATATAGGGCAACCAGAACTGCACAGAGTATTCAAGGTGTGAGTGCACCATGGGTTTATCATATTTACTGCCTTATTATTTATCCCTTTCCTAATGGTTCAGAGCATTCTGTTCGCTTTTATGACTGCTGCTGCACATTGAGTGGATGCATTCAGAGAACTACCCACAATGACTCCAAGATCTTTCTTGAGTGGTAACAGCTAATTCAGACCCCATCATTTTGTGTGTATAGTTGGGATGATGTCTTCCAATGTGCATTATTTTGCATTTATCAACATTGAATTTTATCTGCCATTTTGTTGCTCAGTCACCCAGTTTTTTGAGATCTCTTTGTAGCTCTTTACTGTCAGCTTTGGACTTAACTATCTTGAGTAGTTTTGTATCATCTGCAACTTTGCCACCTCACTGTTTACCCCTTTTTCCAGATACCTTGAGAACACCACTATTTACCTCTTTTCATTCTGAAAACTGATCATTTATTCCTACCTTTTATTTCCTGTCTTTTAACCAGCTACTGATCCATGAGTCACCTTTCCCCCCTCATTGATTTCCATATTTATCACAGACAAAAATAATATTCAACTAATATATATATTTTTAATAAACAGAAAAGAGGTTTAAAAAATAAAATAATAGGCAAGAGTTAAAAAGCTATTTTAAATGGCAAAGAGGAATGGGGTAAAACACAACAGACTCACACAACAGTGTCTAGGGGAGAGCACATCAGACTGGAATTCAGGACTGAGATCTAGTCCCAGCTCTGCCACCAGCCTGCCGTGTGAACCTGGGCAAGTTGCGAACTCTCTCTGTGCCTCCGCTTCCTGTACAGTGCATTGCCTTTCTTAGAGAGTGTAAGTTCCTTAAGGGTAGGGACTGCCTCTGACTTTGGTGGTAGGGAATGCCTCATTGTTATTAGTAACAATACCTAGCTCTTACACAGGGCTTTCCATCCACAGATCTCAAAGCACTTTACAAAGAAAGCCAGTAGCATTATCTCTAATTTTGCAGGATGGGGAAACTGAGGCAGGGAAGTGACTTGCTCAAGGTTATCCAGCAAAGTAGTGGTAGGAGTTGAACCCACGTCTCCTAATTCCCCATATAGCACCCTAACCACTAGTCCACACTGTCTCCCTCTTTAGCCATCATCTAGCATTTTGGTTGGGGCCTCCAGGCACCACTCTAATACAAATACTAAGAAAAACAGCATAGGATAACTTAAAAAAATAGTCTTGTGTCCTACTTTGTCTGCGTCCTCTCTGTCTCTACTGCCTATTTAAGGCCTGATTCTGCAAACACTCACAGAAGTAGTCCCACTGACAGTGACTGCAGTGGGAAAACTGACACAAATAAGATGTAATTGCCTGGGCCAGGATTTTCAGGACAGAGTCCTCGATCCCCCATTCTACAAACACTTATGCAGAAGAGTAACCTCATGCATGGAGGAAGGCCCATTAAGTAACTGCACTGGGGCAGATCCCTGAGGCAGATATGATTTAGATCAGGACCAGTTCTGGCGCACTGATGTAAGTGATATCCACTAAGTGGTTGGCACTGGTATAGTTTCACCAGTAGAGCTATCCCAGTGGACAATATGCCCGTGTAGACAAAGCCTTTGATTGTAAGCTCTTCAGGGCAGGAACCTATCTTCTTACATGTTTATAAAATGCAACTTGTTAAGAGCTCCCTGTAAAGAGATGCACCCTTTGCAGTCTACACTGCCAGTTTTCATTGATCCTACAAAACCTCTGACCCACGCTGTCTATTCTTGAGCACCATTTACTGGCACATTATCTATTAACTAATTACATATATACTGATATGCCTGCTGCAGAGCCCTCTAACACCATTCACACCTATGGCACTAGAGTAAATTGTTGTCCAATACTTTTAAATGAATGTACTTCTGACAAGACTCTCCAATGTTTGCTTTACCGGAGACAATCGCCGCTGTAAAGCTTAAAGTAGACAATTATTCTGAGAGAATAAGCCGATGCAGAGACCCTTTTTCTGATCTGAACTTTGTTCCCACTCTGAGGACAGCTGTCACCTGTGACAGTCACAGTTAAGCTGCAGTCTGGAGTTTCTTGAGTGAGCTAAGTGGATTCTTGTAACTCTCCTGTTCCTACCAGGAAAATATCCAATTTTGTGAGTAACATCTGTTACTTTAAAAATGACAGGCTTTACTCAGCTAAAACAATCTCTGATCTCGACAATAAGCCAAACTGGAGCTGACCCACAGAAGCTCTTTTCTACAATTATGTGATAGTTGTAAACACCAAAGAGGAGGGAAATTGTTTTAGCTTGTCAGGGAGGGAAGATGGCTTAGCTGTTAAGGGCCTGATCCGGTGCTCACCGAAGTCAGAGGGGGCCATTCCAATTACATCATTGGGTCAGACTGTAAAAGAATTGGACAATGAGTCAGAGGACTTGGGTTTGCTTCCCGGCTTTGCTACCTGTTTTGTGTGACTTTGAAAACGTCACAATGGCAACTATTTTGAACATGTCAACATTTTCAAACGTTTGTTGAGCTATTCAGTCTAAGTTTTCCTTTATGCCATTTCACCCCCTTATAATAATATCTGACATTTCTGTATCATCTCCTGACCACAGCTCTCAAACCAACTTACAACGAGGAGTCTTGTGGCACCGGACCGCTCGTTGTTTTTGTGGATACAGGCTAACATGGCTACCCCTCTGATACAACTTACAACTATTAACCAATTTAGCATCACAAAAGTCATACCCATTTTATAGTTGGAAACAGTGGTGACAACTCTCATGATTTTACTGAGAGTCTCACAATATTTGGATTATTTCTTAAAGCCCCAGATCCTAGAGTAATTTGATTATGTGAGGATCTCATAAGAACATAAGATAGCATAATAGTTAAGAGGGACAGTGGTCATAATTTAAAAAAACACACCAAATAAACTCATGAATATAAGAATGGCCATACTGGGTCAGACCAATGGTCTATCTAGCCATAGGCGCCGACTCAGTGGGTGCTCCAGGGTTGGGGCAGGGAAAAATTGGTGGATGCTCTGCACCCACTGGCAGCCCCCTGCTCCACCCCCCTGCCCCAGCTTGCCTCCGCTCCACCTCTGCCTCCTCCCCTGAGCACGCTGCCAGGTCCTGCTTCTCCCCTTTCCCTCCCAGTGTTTGGCATCACAAAACAGCTGTTTCATGCGGCAAGCCTGGGAGGGAGGGTGGAGGAGGGGGAAGGTGGCATGCTTGGGGGAGGAGGTGGGGCTGGGGCGGGGATTTGGGGAGGGATCCAATGGGGCAGGGAGGGGCAGAGTTGGGGCAGGGACTTTGGGGCAGGGGTGAGGCCCGGTGTGTGTGTGTGTGTGTGTGTGCGAGCTCCCACCAGCACTGAAAAAAGTTGGTGCCTGTGCATCTAGCCCAGCATCCTGTCTTCTGATAGTGGCTAGTGCTAGATGTTTCAGAGGGAATGAATAGAACAGGGAAATTATCAAGGGATCCATCCCCTGTCATCCAGTCCCAGCTTCTGTCAGTCAGAGGTTTAGGGACACCCATAGCATGGGGTTGCGTCTGTGACCATCTTGGCTAATAACCATGGATGGACCAATCCTTCATGAATTTATCTAATTATTTTTTTAACTCAATTATAGTTTTGGCCTTCACAACATCCCCTGGCAAGGAGTTCCACAGGTTGACTGTGCATTACTGGAAAAATTTAAACACAAGAAAGATCAAGGTCAGACTATTCAAACATGGAAACCTAATGGTAGGCCTCAAAATCCATTGTAGACACTGTGACCGACCCAGGCCAGCTGGGAACAGCAGAGTAGTAGAAGGGAGATATACTGGCCACTGGATAAGCAGTTTTCTGTTCCCTGAGTGACTAGAGCAGGGGCTGCTCCAAGCTCATTCCTAACCTCCTAAGAGTCAGGTGAGGCTGTTAAGCACCTGACTCTAATTAAGGCCCCTCTGATGCTATAAAAGGGCTCACTCCAGTCAGGCCAAGGGGAGCCAGAGGGGAGGAAGTGTGTGTGAGGAACTGGGAGCAAGAGATGTGCAAGAAGCTGAGAGTGAGTAGGCATCCTGCTGGAGGTCTGAGAAGTACAAGCATCAGACATCAGGAGGAAGGTCCTGTGGTGAGGACAAAGAAGGTGTTGGGGGGAGGCCATGGGGAAGTAGCCCAGGGAGTTGTAGCTGTTGTGCAGCTGTACTAGGAGGCACTCTAGACAGCTGCAATCCATGGGGCCCTGGGCTGGAACCTGGAGTAGAGGGTGGGACTGGGTCTCTCCCAACTCCTGATCAAACACAGGAGGAATTGACATGGACTGTGACTTCTACCAGAGGGGAAGGTCTCTGGGCTGATTTCCTGACCCTTAGGGTGAATCTCTGAGGTGATTCTGCCAATAAGAGCAGGACCCACCAAGGTAGAGGAGGAACTTTGTCACAACACCTAAATAAAAGCAGTCTGTTTTTTACTCAGACCTTTGGTTTTCTTTTACTGAATAATAAAAAAATTATAATCTGAATTACACACCAAAAGTCCATGAGACTGCTGAGCAGTATCCCAAGGGAAGTGATGAGATCCCCAACCTATAACTCATTTCAAATTAGATTGGACAATGTTCCGGAGAGGACAATTTTGCCCTAGTTAGGATATACAAGAGAGATCAAATAGAACTTTCCTTTATCTTTCTTCCATGAAATTTCTCTTAGATAACTACAAAGAGCCCTGTAGGTCTGTAGAAATTGGAGAAGCTTATGAGAACTCTTTTTGGTACTTTTCTTTTTGACTACAAAAGTGTCCCTAGATGTTCTTCACTTTGTTTACTTGTTACTGAAGTAAATGGCTGGCATAATCTACCTAAGAACTCTTGGTTGGAAAGATGGATGTATTGGTCCCCTGAAAATTCAGACACTACTGTGTATATACCATAGGGGTAGCTCATAGAATCATCTATAGTGATGGTTGCATCAATATTGTATTTGTAAAGGGTCATTTTCTGTTCGTTAGAACTTTTTCATACTCTTGTTTTTCTGCATGAAATTTCACAAATTTGTTCTTAGTCAATGACTGCCTTTTGGGGGAAGGTGAGAGGATGGATTTTTGAGCTAAACCAGTTCAGCTCTTTTTGAGAACAAAGTGGAAGAATACATGTTTCTCAATATTTATTTTAAAAAGGTGGCACTTTTTGAATAGCCTTTGTACATCGGCCGTAGATAATAGAAACTTTACATTTGGCAGGGAGGTAGAACCTAGCTCACAGATTTGCCTGTTGGTGTTCTGTTGAAAATTGCTTGTGACTTGTTAACATTCTAAGGGGTTTAAAATGTACTTTCTACACACATTCTGCAATACAATCTCCCATTAGATTTCTGGAGGTGACAAGGCCAAAGCTGAGTAAGCAACTCATGTCATGCCCGTGAAATGTATTGTATGCAGCATATGTAGTAAAGAGAAGAAGGATGGCTCAGCAGCTAAGAGGCTTGCCTAGGCTTTGGGAGACCTGGTTTCAATTCTCAGCTCCACTGAAGACTTCCTGTATGACATTGGGCAAGTTACTTAGTCTCTCTCCCTTTTTTCTTTTTCTTGTTTTGAAACCCCACTGTCTGTGCCTCAGCTTCTCAGCTGTACAATGGGGACATTAGCCCTGTGTATCTCACAGGGGTGTTGTGAGGATTAATACAATGAAGATTGTGAGGTGCTCAGATACTCCAGTAAGGGGAGCTGTGTGAGTGCCATAGGAAGATAGGCCCAATTATAACAACAGAGGTCATATCACTTTACTCAACTGTGAACTCAACTGTAAGAAGTGAGTGGAAGTTTATAAATGTCACAGTAACCTAGAACAATAAACATTGACAGGAAGAGGTGCAAAAGCAAGACAAGGCAGACTGAATTAGTCCAAAGAAAAAGGTTTGCTGATATCATTCAAGGACTGATAAGATCAAGTCTGGTAACCAAGAAAAATGTGGTATCAGAAATCAATGGATCAAAATGGGGTGTGTCAGAAATTAGGCCTAATTAGTGGACAAAATGAGGAGGATGGGCTATTTCACACATCACTCCCTTTGGGGTTTCTCAACAGAGACTTTTGGGAAAAACCTGGCTACCACAACACTGGCTGAGTGAATGAAGGGAAAAGAACAAGCTTCACCATCATAGCTGCCCCTGCCAGGATCTCCTGGGACTCTGGGATTCAGTATGACACCATTGTCCTTGTTTATCCTGATCCTGAGATATGTCCTGACCAGATCAGGCCAAAGAGAGGGACCCAGATAACATCGCCATCGCCACAGACTCCAGCTACATGCCATATACTACCTGGAATTTGATATTTTGTCACTCCTCCTTGTGTGTCCTTTTCATTTCCCATCTTATTTCTTTTCTTTCCTATCTCTCTCCTTTTTCCTTCTGTCTCATAAAAGTCAGGCTCAGCTGGCTAGGATGGTATTGTTTGCAATACCACTGCAAGCCTGTGGCAACTAAAAGCAATGCCCCAAACACCCCAACACTGGTACTAGTTTGCCACATCTTGGAGTGGCTGATCAGGCCGTGTGCTGTGCCTGTGTTTATCCAGCAGTGCGGCTGCAAGTGAAAGTCAACATCAGCGACAGAAGCTGCATTTTCTATCTTTGCTGTTCTCTCCCCTTTTGCGTGTGCTTGTTTGCTAGGAAATGGGATCAGACTTTAACAACAGCAACAATAAAACCAACTTCAGCCCATTTCAACTAACTTTTTCTCTCCCCATCCCCTTCCCAAGAACAGTTATTACCATCTTTGATACCATCTAAGCAGGGCCGGCTCCAGACCCCAGTGCGCCAAGCGCGCCCTTGGGGCGGCAGGCGGCTCTGGCGGACCTTCCGCAGTCATGCTTGCGGGAGGTCCACGGGAGCCACGGGACCAGCGGACCTCCCACAGGCATGACTGCGGAGCGTGCATTGGTCCCGCGGCTCCGGTGGACCTCCCGCAGGCATGACTGCGGAGGGTTCGCTGGTCCCGCGGCTCGGGTGGACCTCCCGCATGCATGCCTGCGGATGCTCCACCAGAGCCGCGGGACCAGCGCGCCCTCCGCAGGCACGTCTGCAAGAGGTCCCCCGGAGCCGCGGAACCGGCAACCGGCAGCGCGCCCCCTGTGGCGTGCCGCCCTGCTTGGGGCTGCCAAATTCCTAGAGCCGCCCCTGCATCTAAGACAGTGTTTTTCCACTTGTAGTCTGCAGACCCCAAGGTCTAAGAGGTCCACAAAGGTTGTTGTTACCATGGAAAAGTGGTTTTCAATCAGAGGTCCATAGATTTCTGGGGGCTGGCAGACTATACAGATTTCCAAAGGAATCCATGCCATTTGAAATTTTTTTAGAGGTCTGCAAATGAAAAAAAGTTTGAAAACCACTGATCCAAGAGACTGTCAAACAAAGCCCCAGCCCCCCTCCTTTTAAAGACTCTCTCCAGGTAAAGGGAAAGAGAAAAAGGGCTGTTAAAATGAAGGCCTTATTTAATACTGGATAATTCAAATCCTTAAACCATTTTTCCTTCTTTTTCTGTATCTTTGATAACAGGTTAAAAGGATTTTTAATGGTACACATCTGACATGGTACCAAGCATCAGTGTTTCCCAAAGTTTGGTTGTGACCCAGGACTGGGTCATGGCATGTAAGGCACTAGGTTGCCTGGCTCAGCACCCAGGGACCCTAGCGGCTCTGGTCACCTCCGCCGACCGGGACATTAAAAGTTCTGTCGGAGGTGCTGCCCAGCTAAGGCAGACTAGTGCCTACCTGATCCGACCCCACGCTGGGCCCCAGAAGTGGCCAGCAGCGTGTCTGGCTTCTGGGCAAGGGGGCCACGGGGCTCCGCACGTTGCCCGAGCACCGGCTCTGCCCTCCCATTGTCCGGTTCCCAGCCAATGGGAGCTGCGGGGGCCGGTGTCTGCAGGCAAGAGCCACAGGGAGCTGGACCTGCTGCTGGCCGCTTCCAGGGCGCAGCATGGTCCATGGTGCCAGGACAGGTGGTAAGCATGCCTCTGCACCCCAGTTGCGCTGCTGACTGGGAGCCGCAAGAGGTAAGTTCACACCCCAATCCCCTGCTCCAGCCCTGAGCCCCCCCCAAACCTGGAACCCCATACTGAACCCCAAACCCTTCATAGAATCATTGAATATCAGGGTTGGAAGGGACCTCAGGAGGTCATCTAGTCCAACCCCCTGCTCAAATCAGGACCAATTCCCAACTAAATCATCCCAGCCAGGGCTTTGTCAAGCCTGACCTTAAAAACCTCTAAGGAAGGAGATTCCACCACCTCCCTAGATAACCCATTCCAGCACCTCACCACCCTCCTAGTGAAATAGTTTTTCCTAATATCCAACCTAGACCTCCCCCACTGCAACTTGAGACATTACTCCTTGTTCTGTCATCTGCTACTATTGAGAACAGTCTAGATCCATCCTCTTTGGAACCTCCTTCAAGTAGTTGAAAGCAGCTATCAAATCCCACCTCATTCTTCTCTTCTCCAGACTAAACAATCCCAGTTCCCTCAGCCTCTCCTCATAAGTCATGTGCTCCAGCCCCCTAATCATTTTCCCCTGGTGAACCTAGTTTAAAGCCCTCCTCACTAGGTTAGCCAGCCTGCTTGAGAAGATGCTCTTCCCTCTCTTCGTTAGATGGAGCCTGTCTCCGCCTAGCACTCCTCCTTCTTGGAACACCATCCCATGGTCAAAGAATCCAAAGCCTTCTCTCCGACACCACCTGTGTAGCCATTTGTTGATTTCCATGATTCGACGATCTCTACCCAGGTCTTTTCCTTGCACAGGGAGGATGGACGAGAACACCACTTGCGCCTCAAACTCCTTTATCCTTCTTCCCAGAGCCACGTAGTCTGCAGTGATCCACTCAAGGTCATTCTGGGCAGTATCATTGGTGCCCACGTGGAGAAGCAGGAAGGGGTAGTGATCTGAGGACTTTGAGTCTCGGCAGTCTCTCTGTCACATTGTGAATCCTAGCTCCTGGTAAGCAGCAGACCTCTCAGTTTTCTCGGTCAGGGTGGCAGATAGATGACTCAGTCCCCCTGAGGAGGGAGTCCCCGACCACCACCACCCACCTCCTTCTCTTGGGAGCGGTGGTCGTGGAACCCCCATCCCTAGCACAGTGCATCTCATGCCTTTCAATCGGTGGAGTCTCCTTCAGCTTCCTTCCCTCAGATGTATCATCTAGTCCACTCTCCGCATTAGTACCTGTGAAGAGAACATGAAAATGGTTGCTCACCTGTAATTCCATTGCTGGTACATGGACGCTCCTCTTTCTTCTTTTGGAGGTCACATGCTGCCAAATTTCCTCCAGAGCCGCCCAGAGGATTCAGGGGGCCTGGGGCAAAGCAATTTTGGGGGCCTCTTCCATAAAAAAGTTGCAATACTATAGAACACTATATTCTAGTGGGGGCCCCTGCAGGGCCCGGGACCTGGGGCAAATTGCCCCACTTGCCCTCCCCTCTGGGCGGCCCTGATTTCTTCACCATCCCTCTGTTCCCACTGCGCAGCCGGCTCTGATTCTTCAGAATGTTGCGCCCATAGAAGCATATCCTGATGTCTGTCCAGGAAATCTTCATTTTCTCTTATGCAACGCGGGGTCGATACTTGTTTCTCCAGACCTCGAACCTTCTCTTCCAATATGGAGACCAGCTTGCACTTTGTACAGACAAAGTCGCTTCTGTCCTGTGGAAGAAAGAAGGAAGAAATTATGGAAGATGAGCGTTCAGCTGTTGTAACCTGCACAGGTTGTGCCATGTTTGTCTAAGAGCTTCCTCAGCTGTTGCAGTAACTACTCAGAGAAGCCTGCAAGATGAAAGCCTCAGTGGGCTCTCCAAAGGTGAACTCCCTCTGTTAGCCTCCACTGTTCACCACTCAGCTCGTTCGCTGCTACTGCCTTTTTATAACAGTCAGGCTCACCTGGAATGAAGCACTCCCAATTCACACTTTTCAAACAATCAATCAGGCACACAGTCAAACTGACAAACTGTCCCCACAACAGACACTCAGAACTCACCAACACAGCTCCCCGACTGCAGCACTTAGGGTTCCTCTTCTCGGACAGATCCCAGGCAAACTCCCTTTGTTAGCCTCCGCTGTTCGCCACTCATCCCCAGCCCCACCCCAGAGCCTGCCCCAAGAGCCCTGACCCCCCCCAACCCCCTGCCCCACCCCTGAGTCCCCCCAACCCACAGCCCCTCCCACACCTCAAGCCCCTTATCCCCACCCCAGAGCCCCTTCCCATATCCTGAACTCCTCATTCCAGGCCCCACTCCATACCCCAACCCTCTGCCCCAGCCCTTCCCACACCCCAAACCCCTCATCCCCAGCTCCATTGGGTTGTGGGCATCAATTTTCTTCAACTGGGTCACCAGAAAAGAAGCTTGAAAACCACTGGTCTAAGGTCTCTGTATGCCAAACCCCACACAGTGTTTCCATTGTTTAATATTGGACACTGACTGGAGACTGACTGTGTCATGTTAATACCTTTGACTCTCGGGGCTCATATAATCCATCTAAACTAATACAACACCTCCACTGACAGTATAATGGTATATGGCAGAGATTCTCAAATGGTGTCTGCTTAGCACTTGGTGGTACACTGCAGAGGTGGCTGGTCACACAGTGCTGGTTCTTCCTCCTTGTCTCCAGCTGCCAAACTGCACTGGAAGAAGGTAAACTATGTTCAGTACTTCTCAGGGCTGGTCTACACTATGGGGGTGGTATCGATCTAAGATACGCAACTTCAGCTACGTGAATAGCGTAGCTGAAGTCGAAGTATCTTAGATCGATTTACCTCGGGTCCTCATGGTGCGGGATCAACATCCGTGGTTCCCCGTGTCAACTCCGCTACCACTGCTCACTCCGGTGGAGTTCCGGAGTCAACGGGAGTGCGTTCAGGGATCGATATATTGTGTCTAGATGAGACACGATATATCGATCCCCAAAAAATCGATCGCTACCCGCCAATATGGCGGGTAGTCTGGATGTACCCTGATTGTCGTTTGCCAGGCAAGCAATTGCTGTGATGCCACTCAGGGATGTTTGTTCAATCACTAATGGGTGTTAGTCTGGATCTGTAAAAAGCGACAGTCCTGTGGCATCTTATAGACTAAAACACGTATTGGAGCATGAGCTTTCGTGGGTGAATACCCACTTTGTCAGACACATGTAGTAGAATTTTCTAGAGGCAGGTATAAATATGCAGGCAAGAATAATCTACAGATAACAAGGTTAGTTCAGTCAGGGAGGATGAGGCCCTCTTCTAGCAGTTGAGGTGTGAACACCAAGGGAGGAGAAACTGCTTTTGTAGTTGGCTAGCCAACTAATGGGTGGAGAGGTGTTTGTAGGACAACATCTCAATGAAGAAGGGATCCACCTTACGAAAATGTTTTGGAAACCCTAGTATATGGTGTACATTTTATTTCAGGCCCTGGATCCAACTCTTCTATTTTAAAGCCACCCTGGGTTGAAGGGCTACCATATTAGCTGCCTAACTACCAATCAGCTATGGGCAATACCCTTGCAATGACTCTGGGGCTTCACATATACAGGTTCCATGACATTTGCCAGCTCAGCCATGCTACGTAGTGGTTTGGACTGACACCCTTCATTGTAGTATCTGAGCACCTCCCAAGTTTGGCGTAACAAGGTCTCTTTGGCTTTTCTTCCTCCCCTGGTTAGGGGATGTTCTGCTTGAGATGGCGAAATGATTGAGGAATGACATCAGGACACTCCCTTAGCATGCTCAGTGGAGTCCTGTACATCTTTGTTAAAGGGTCATCATATATCCTATATGGCCATGGCTTGAAGGAGAAATGATTATTTTGGGAGGCAGGGGTGGGGGTGATGAGTTGAGAAGTCTATGGTTTTTCAGTTGCAGAGCTAATTTGGGGCTGGATCAGTCCCTGTGCCCAGTCTAAATTTCCCTCCACCCCTAGCAACAGAATAAAATGCTTGGTCTTGGTCCTTGCTGCTTGACAGTTCAGGCTGGGGTGCTAACTCTGCTGGTAAGTGTCATTTTCCTACTACCAGGAGGAGCAACTTTCAGGTGCTCCCTTGGGCCTTTGGTTCATCTTTGGGGATCGTTAAGAAAACTCAGGAACCGCTCTTGTGCTGTGTTAGAAATCTTGCCTTCTCAGGCTTCCAGAGGCTAAATGCTTCTTATTGCACATCACACTGACTTTACGGTACAGCATGACACATAGTGTAACTCAAAGTGATTGACACAGCTGGATGTGACTCTGGCCCAGTGAAACTAGGAAGGCTGCTAGAATTTTGACCCAATGAAAGCTAATGAGCCATGAGGCCAGGCAAAGCAATGGACCTTGTTCATGACAAGTGGTCTGTAAGGCTCAGCATAATTTATGACATGTGTAAAGTGTTATTGCTAGGGTTGGGAAAGCCCATGTACTGAGACAACCTGGTCCCCACACAGCCTCTGTAACTGCCAGCAACCACTCTCTGTCTGTATCTCTCTCTCCCTTTCACATGCATGCTTTCTGCTTCTCCCTCCCCTGCTGTAAAACAACCAGTGTTCCCTACAGGGCCAGGAGCTACCATAGAATCATAGATGATTAGGGTTGGAAGAAACCTCAGGAGGTCAGCTAGTCCAACCCCCTGCTCAAAGCAGAACCAACCCCAACTAAATCATCCCAGCCAGGGCTTTGTCAAGTCAGGCCGTAACAATCTAAAGATGAAGATTCCACCACCTCCCTAGGTAACCCATTCCAGTGCTTCACCACCATCCTAGTTAAATAGTTTTTCCTAATATCCAACCTAAACCTCCCCCACTGCAACTTGAGACCATTACTCCTTGTTCTGTCATCTTCCACCACTGAGAACAGCCGAGCTCCCTCCTCTTTGGAACCCACCTTCAGGTAGTTGAAGGCTGCTATCAAATCTCCCCTCATTCTTCTCTTCTGCAGACTAAATAAGCCCAGTTCCCTCAGCCTCTCCTCGTAAGTCATGTGCCCCAGCCCCCTAATCATTTTTGTTTGCCCTCCGCTGGACTCTCTCCAATTTGTCCACATCCTTTCTGTAGTGGGGGCCCAAAATTGGATGCAGTACTCCAGATGTGGTCTCACCAGTGCCGAATAGAGGGGAATGATCACTTCCCTCGATCTGCTGGCAATGCCCCTACTAATACAGCACAATATGCCGTTAGCCTTCTTGGCAATGAGGGCACACTGGTGACTCATATCCAGCTTCTCGTCCACTGTAACCCCTAGGTCCTTTTCTGCAGAACTGCCGCTTAGCCAGTGGGTCCCCAGCCTGTAGCAGTGCATGGGATTCTTCCTTTCTAAATGCAGGACTCTGCACTTGTCCTTGTTGAATCTCATCAGATTTCTTTTGGCCCAATCCTCTAATTTGTCTAGGTTACTCTGGACCCTACCCCTACCCTTCAGTGTATCTACCTCTCCCCCCAGGAAAACCTTGTGTTTTCCTGGTGCGTGCATGGAGTGGAGAGCCCACCAGCTGTCACAACCCTGCTCTTCAGGATGGGCATTCAAAAGGGACAACCAGGCCCATCGGCAGCTATGCCACATGCCTGAACATACACATGCTGCTATGCCCCCTCTCGCAAACACCCCATGGCCTCACACTTGGACTCCTCACTCTTCTCCATTCTCTTCCCCTCCCACCCAGCTCTCTGAAAGGAGAGGAAGAAAGAGCAGAGCCCCAGCTCCTCAGTAGTTCACTCTTCTGCAGCCCCAGCTCCTCCACGGGGAGGGTCTACAGTTGAGGGGTGGAAATCAGGGGCCGGCCAGAACAGACAGATCTAAGTTACAGCCCACAGCAGCACCTGTATTTCCTTCTCTAGGAAATATGTGTCAGCGGGGGCGTCAGGGGCGTGAGGTGATGTTTCGGGGGGTGGAGGACTGGCAGGTGGCTGTGGGGATGGGGCTGGAGGCTGAGGAAGAGGAGTGGGAGGAGGGCTGGCTGAGAGGAGTTGTTCCCCAGCTAATCAAAGAGCTAGGGGCTCTGGTTCTTTGTCTAGGTAGGGGTCAGGGTGGCCCGGTCAGCATTTATATGCCAGCTCTTAGGTACACTCCAGGAGAGTGGCAGTGCACTGCTGCCATACTCTAGGCAATATGCCTGGCATAGGGCAGCTTTAAGCTTTGTACCGGTCTCTACAGGAACTCTAGTGGCAACGGCTGCCATGGGAATGCACTTACTCAGTATGACCCCTGGCTTTCCTGAACACGCCCCC
Source organism: Mauremys mutica (assembly GCF_020497125.1). Classification (NCBI taxonomy): domain Eukaryota; kingdom Metazoa; phylum Chordata; order Testudines; family Geoemydidae; genus Mauremys; species Mauremys mutica. The sequence goes on along the minus strand of NC_059073.1, from coordinate 11,539,024 downwards.
TCTGCAGCCAGTGCCATCTGCTTATGCCTGTAATGTCTCCGGCACAGGAGAGCTGTGGGCCCCTTGTGCTGCCACAGAGCTCCTCTGGGCACAATTTCCATGGCCAGGGGCCCTGCATCCTGGCTTATCCTGCTTCTGATGCCCTAACCTTGGTCAGATGTAGCTCAATGTCCTTGAGACATTTTAAATGAAAAATGTCTGGGTGTGTAAGGGAGCCTACAGATCTGAGCCCCCTAACAAAAAGGAATAACGCTGGGAGCTTCCCATTTATGCACAAGCTTCATTGTAAAAATAAATCCATAGAGCAAGAGAAATGAACACCCAGAAAAGCCATCGAGAATTCTTCCCACTACTGAGATTATTCATTTATCTCTGCCGTGCTATCTCACAGGGCTACAAAGTACAGAAAGCTCACAAGGAGTGCTCTAAGGCATCCTGAGATCCACTGATGGACCCAGAACTTACTCAGCGAGACCCTCCTAGCCATGCCATATCATCATCCTAAAACACACAATGCTTGTACATTTGTTTAGACCCATCCCAACATCACGGCAAGTGTTTTGATTTAATGTCCCACTGACTTGCTTTTTAAAGTTTTTTTTGTGTTAAACCCCTTTCCCCCCGCTCACCCCATATACACACACTCTTGATCATTTTAGAGGTTCCCACACCCCATTTAGATGCACAAGATTCATTTGCCATATCCCCCAGGCTCCAAAACCTCTTACATGAAATTGACTAGTACTGAACACAGTCCAGTGCTATTATCTTTTGTCAGGTTCTCTAGTGATCAACTTGTGGTAGATCACTCCTCCTGGACCTCTGTCCATTAATCATCTGTAAGCTCTGTCCACTTAAAGGAACAGCAATTCTTTAAAATATCTGACTTACTAACACTTCCTATATTAGGAAGTGAGGATGGTACAGAGCCAAGACCTTTATCTGACAACTCTTGAAGACCAAAATAAATAAAAGACGCTCACTCAATCAGTTGGCAGCATTTACAACACTATCAGTAAAAGCTGATAGGACACAGAAAGGTTAGTGCCTTTAGCCCTTAAATTTTGTTGAAGGCTGCAAGAGTGTCTGCAAATTAGAAAGATGACTTTTGTGCCCTGTGAATAGCTGATGCCGTACTAATACATTCAAAAGGAGCTGCTCAACCCTGGCCTTTCCAATCAAATTGATTAACATTTAGCCGAAATCATTGGAATCACAAAGTTTTTTGGAATTTGACAGTGGCCATCCTAAGCAATTTTGAAGTCATGTTGTAGAGAGATTAACATTCCAAAATGTACCATTCAATTTCCTAACTCCATTCCAGCGGAGAGATGTGATGGCAGTTAAGTAAGATGCAAAGCAGCTCACTAATGTGAAACCCTTTCTCCAACGATGCTAGGAAACTTTCTGAAACTCTCCTGAGTAGCACAGAACTGGCTGTCCTAAAGTCAAGGTTTATGAATTACCTGCAGGGTATTCTTATCTCAGCATAATATCAAAACTCAGGAATCTGCTGATATTTCAAGATCTGTTCCAGATTTTGTATTAATAGTTCCGAGGAGACCTCAGATGTCAAATCTTGCCAGAAGTATATTACAATTGTAAAACCGTTATGCTTGCAAGTTCTCTGCTTTTCATTTTTTTTGTAAAAGTTTATTAGTTTTCCTAAGTTTACCATTCTATGTGGATTCAATAAAAGCCAATGAAAATTGTATTTATTTGTTTAAAATTCTACATGTTGTTCTTGATGATCAGTTCCAGTCTGAGTCAGGTTTGTAATGACCCACAGTTGCTATGGATGATAAAAGCATGGTCAATCCAGGGTCAGTCCAAAGCCAGACCTGGATGGGCCATGTTTATGAAGAACAAAGGTTAGGCTGCTGGGGTGCAGAGACCACTCCCCATCCTGCTGACCAGTAATGTCTTATTGTTCCCTTGTACATCCCATTTGTCTAAATCAGTGTTTCTCAACCTTTTTGATACCAGGGACCAGCTTGTGCCTTCCTAAACTGTCATGGACTGATTGAGAGGGGAAAAAAGAACAGCGTTTCACTGGTATTTCTTGCTGTTTTTTCAATATTGTCAGGCATTTCTTTTTTGTACAATCTGCATGTAGGACATTTCTTACTTGCTTATCAGCAAAAGGCCACTACTCCAATTCTGTTTATTTGTTAAAATAAAGTCCAGTCAACAAGTTATGTGATATGAAAATGTTAACCTGTTTTTTAAACATTGTTTCAAATGAAGACTACAAATAACTTTGTCTACTGTATAGCTCATTTAGTACATTAGAGATAATTCAATTGATTAGCTTCAAAATAATAATAAAAAAAAAACCAGATGGCTTCACTCACCGTGGTATTAATGAGATGTTTATGCTTGTCTTGTAGACACAAGTCTTTCAATCCGGGGATGAATGTTTGACAATGTTGTGTATTTGGTTGTCATGGTTTTGTTGCTATGGCAACTGAGTTAGATTATTATGGGTTAGCTCAACCGGTTTCAACCGGCTGAGGAGCTCTCTGTATATATGTAAATAAAATGGAGGTTTTGGTTAGCTGCCTGCTCTCTGGCCTCAAGTGATTGCTTCCTACACCGGCTGCCCCAAGGATATAACACTGGCGACGAGGGTGAGACTCCGGTGCTGCTCCAGTAACAGAAGGAAGTAGAAGTTAAGGTAAAGAACAAACAAACAAAAAAGCTGCTTGTTTGCACTGACTGTGAAAGTGAAACTAAAAATCATGGCTACTCTGACCAGGCCCCTGGAGCCTTTTGATGAGAATACAGAGCAGTGGCATGTGTATACTGAGCGTTTTGAGCTTTTTGGTATTGCAAATGACATTACAGAAGCGAAGAAGGTGCCAATATTCTTAACTGTTGTAGGGGCTAAAACCTACTCTCTGCTACGCAGCTTACTACACCCTGTTAAGCCTGAGACTAAATCTTACAGTGACATTGTGGAAATCCTGGGGTCTCATTTCTCCCCAAAACCACTGGTAATTGCTGAAAGATATAGGTTCCACAAAAGAGACCAAAAGGAAGATGAAACAGTTGTACAATTTGTAGCCATTTTAAAAAAGCTAGCAGAACACTGTGAATTTAAAGAAATGTTACATGATGCCCTGCGTGACAGGTTAGTGTGTGGCCTGTAAAGTGAAGCTATACGGAAGCGCCTACTGACAGAGGCTCAGCTTACCTTACAGAAGGCTGTTGATATTGCTGTCTCCATGGAACTGGCTACAAGGGAGGCACAATACATCGGTGCACCCCCTAGGGTGCAAAAAGTGTCACAAGAACCGACCCACAAAACGGTGCAGAGTCAAGAATGTTACCGCTGTGGTAAGCCAGGTCACCAGGCATCAGAATGCTGGTGTAAGGACCTGGTGTGTCGACACTGTGGCAAAAAGGGACACATTGAGTGTGCCTGTAAACAAAAGAAAAAGAGGCCTGTGGTCTGGCCGACAAAAAGAGGAACCCTGCATACCCTAGAGCAGACCCAGGATGATCAAGGTGACACCTCATCACAAGAGGAAGTGCCACTGCATGTTTTGTCTTTGGCAATGGGCTCACATGAATACTGGGTAACCCCGTTATTGGATGGCAAACGTATACGCATGGAACTGGACACCGGTGCAGCCGTCTCACTGATCTCCGAGACTGTGTATAAAGAAAAGCTACTGCATCTTCCGCTTAAGGCAACAAAAACTGTTCTGAAGACGTATACGGGAGAAGCTGTGCCTATGCTGGGCACTATTGATGTTAAGGTGGAGCTCAATGGACAGGTGGCTAAATTGCCACTGTTTGTGGTGAGAGGTAACTACCCAGCCTTAATGGGTAGGTCTTGGCTTGGGAAGATTCAACTGAACTGGGCAGAAGTGCACCGGATGACTAAAGAAGAAACCAGTCTAACCCCTATACTAAGGAAACATGCTGCTGTTTTTGGAGATGATTTGGGAAGTATGAAGGGAATCACTGTGACATTGAACATTAAACCTGGCAGTCCACCAAAATATCTGAAAGCCCGAACTGTGCCATATGCCATCAGGCCAAAAGTTGAAGCAGACCTGGAGCGCCTGGTCACCAATGGAGTCCTAATACCAGTTACCCATAGCTCATGGGCCACTCCTATCGTTCCAATCGTGAAGAAAGATGGCTCTCTCCGGATTTGCGGTGATTTTAAAGTCACTGTCAACCCAGTGTTGTGTGCAGAGCAATACCCGCTTCCCCGCATCGATGACCTCTTCGCAGGCCTGGCTGGGGGACAAAAGTTCAGTAAGATTGATCTGAGTCAAGCATATTTACAGATGCACGTCGATGAAAAGTCCCAAGAGCTGTTGACTATTGTGACTCATAAGGGGCTTTATCGATACTGTCGTCTACACTTCGGAATAACATCTGCTCCCGCCCTGTTCCAGAGGGCTATGGACCAGATCTTGTGTGGCTTGTCAGGAGTTCAGTGCTATCTGGATGATATCCTGGTCACTGGAAGAAATGAAGAGGATCACTTAAAGAATTTAGAGGCTACCCTACAAAGACTGGAGTTCGCAAAGACAAGTGTGAATTCTTCAAGCCCTCTGTTGAATATTTGGGACACATCATTGATTCTGCAGGTCTTCATAAGGCCCCTGCAAAAGTTAAAGCTATTGTGGAGGCTCCCCCACCTCGAAATGTAAGCCAGCTGCGCTCGTTTCTAGGACTCCTGAACTATTATGGAAAGTTCATCTCACAGTTAGCCACACTGCTAAAACCACTTCATGAGCTCCTTGGGCAGAACAAGGCCTGGAAGTGGACTGAAGCCTGTGATGTTGCGTTTAACAAAGCTAAGGATGCATTGCTAAATTCTGAAGTTCTAACGCACTTTGATCCATCCTTACCACTGCAATTGGCCTGCGATGCCTCCCCTTATGGAGTGGGAGCAGTCGTGTCACATATTATGCCTTCAGGAGAAGAGAGACCTATTGCTTTTGCTTCACGCACTCTAAGCAAAGCAGAAACTAACTACGCCCAAATCGAACGTGAGGCATTAGGAATTGTTTTTGGAATTCGGAAGTTTCATCAGTACCTGTTTGGGCGAAAATTTACTCTTCTCACAGTCCATCGACCTCTGACATCAAGTTTTGGACCTTACACAGGCATTCCCCCATTAGCTGCTAGTCGTATGCAACGTTGGGCATTGTTACTTTCAGCACACACATATGAAATCAAATATTGGAAATCCACTCTACACGGCAATGCAGATGGCCTCTCAAGGTTGCCTTTGCCGGTCAAACACCAAGATAGTGCCCACAAGGAAATCTTCTACTTTGAACAGGTAGAGAATACACCCATCACTGCTACTCAGATAAAGAAGGCAACTCGCGTTGACCCAGTATTGTCCCACGTTATGGACCTGGTGATGCATGGAACATCTCGACAAACCTCTCCGGTCTCATCCGACCTTGTTCCCTACATGTCCAAGCGGACGGAGTTATCGGTCCAATCTGGTTGTTTGTTGTGGGGGAGACGTGTCATTATTCCACCACCGCTGAGATCACAGATGTTAGAACAGCTACATTCCGGTCACTGTGGAATAGTGCGCATGAAGGAAATTGCACGAAGCTATTTTTGGTGGCCTGGACTGGACAGCGCTATTGAAGAGAAGGCAAAAGCTTGTATGTCATGTCAGGGTGTGAGGAATGCACCCCAGTGGGCACCCCTACACCCATGGGACTGGCCTGAAAACCCGTGGCAACGTATTCACGTTGACTTTGCTGGCCCCCTTGAAGGGAGCATGTTCTTGGTGGCAATAGATGCCCATTCTAAATGGCCAGAAGTCTCTATAATGCAGTCCACTTCTGCAGAGAGTACTATCCAAAAACTACGAGGACTCTTTAGTCGTTTTGGTCTGCCAGAACAACTTGTGAGCGACAACGGACCGCAGTTCGTTTCTCAGGAGTTTCAAAATTTTATGAAAGCAAATGGGATACACCACATCACGTCAGCACCATATCATCCGTCCACCAACGGATTAGCTGAAAGATTTGTGCAGACAATGAAAAACGCTTTGAAATCAGCAAGGGGACAACACTCCATTCAAAAGCGTCTGGATACCTTTTTACTTTCCTACAGAAACACACCTCATGCTACGACCCACGCATCTCCGGCCTTTCTAATGATGGGACGACAGCTGCGCACTTGCTTTGATCTGCTGAAACCTTCTGAACCCCGACAAATTGTGCAACATCAGCAGCAATATCAAGTCATCAGACGGGCACCCAGAGCAAAAGACCGAACCTTTAGCCCGGGACAGCCAGTTTTGGCTCGGAATTATACTTCCAGAGCTAAATGGGTTCCGGCCACAGTCATCACTCAAACAGGACCTGTTTCTTACACAGTCCAGACTGCAGAGAATCTTTACCTGGCGGCGACATGTAGATCAGCTGTTGCCAGGTCATGCCAGTCCTCAGGACCCATCTGCAGTTGAGGGGTCTGACTTCACCTCTTCTGGTGAGGGATCGAATCACGAGTCACCTGTTTCTGACTGTTCTCCTCCATTACTGCCGGCGGCTGAGATACCCCTTTGCCCAGCACGAGCTGATACCACCTCCTCACCTGTTCGTGCTGCGGACCCTGAGCCCCTAGTGCTTTCGAGTGCAATAACACCAGTAGTTCGCCGTAATCCACCTAGAGACAGAAGGCCTCCTCATCGGCTGGATCTTTAGCTAGGGCGAACCCACGGTTATGGGGCAAAATAATCCCCAGGGTTTAGCCGGGAATGGAGGCAGTCTACCCTCCTTCTCTAGTCTAGTGTGTGTTTTATTTAGGGGATGTTCTTATTAGGGGGGGAGGAATATGTTGTGTATTTGGTTGTCATGGTTTTTTTGCTATGGCAACTGAGTTAGATTATTATGGGTTAGCTCAACCGGTTTCAACTGGCTGAGGAGCTCTCTGTATATATGTAAATAAAATGGAGGTTTTGGTTAGCTGCCTGCTCTCTGGCCTCAAGTGATTGCTTCCTACACCGGCTGCCCCAAGGATATAACAGACAAGGGCACTCGGAGCATCTTTCCAGTGCTCAGCCAGTTGTGGTATTTTGTTTTCATTGCAGTCACCGCTGAAAATCCAATTTCGCAGAGGTTTGTGGAATGGAACAGAAGCAAAGTTTTGACAGTAAGTTCACTGAGTTGTGGGTATTCACTTCTGACTTTGATCCAGAAAACAGGTGGAGTCAGTTCACGAAACTATAACTTCAGACCCTCATCACTTGACAGTTCCAGCAACTTGTCCTTCAATGCTGGTGACAGAGGTCTCAGTTTCTAGAGAGAAGAATGGATCATGAACCCATTGATTTCCTTTCTGTGGATAAGAATCTTATGGGAAATACTCCTCAAAATTTTGGAGAGGTAATTTTAGATGGGATGCAATTATTTCACATAGGAGAGGCAGACCATGTCTTTACTGTCATCAATAGCAAGAAACATGAAAGATAGGAACATGTTATAACAATCACTCACTTTCCAGACTTGGAGCTTTTTTTGCAAAGACACTCAACATATTTCTCTGCATAGAGAGATTGCGCTGATTGAAGTAATCAAATATATCTGCCAGATATGCAGGCTTGGCAAGCCATTGTAAATCCTGGAAGTATGCTGCCAGAGGAGACTTCTTTTGAGACCGAAAGGCTTCAAGTTCATGTTGCAGTTCATACACTCAGTTTAATACTTTGCCACAGGATAACCACAGCACTTCAGCGTGTAAGAATAAGTGACGGTGTTTGGATCCCATTTTCTTCACAGGTTGTAGCAAAGGTGTGAGAATTGAGTCCATTTGTTTTCACAAAATTCACTATTTTAACAACTATACCGAGGACATCATTAAGCTCCAGAGACTGCCAAGAGCTCTCGATGAATAAAGCAGTGTGTTGCTTGAGCTGTCGGTGCAATTTCCATCACTCTCACCACTACACCTGAATGTCTGTCTGTCATTACAGTCGCTCCGAGAGTGCAAATTCCAACGCAGCGGTCCCACTGAAGTCCATGTCCTGTCACTTACTCATTTAGGACCCAGAAGATTTCAGCCTGTAGCAGGCCGGTGTGGCTCCCCTCCTCCCTGGGGAGGGTTGAGCCCCGGACACCGGAGTGGGCGGGGCTACAGAGCAGTGAGCCCGCCCCTCAGAGGGTCAGGCGGTGACCCGGAAGTACAAAAGCCGGCCGGCGGAGCTCAGTAGGAGCCCAGCCACCGTCGGGAGCAGACCTGCCAGAGAGGGCTCGGGACTGGGAAGCCGCTGGAGCCCAGGGCAGTTGCCCTGACTGGCCGGAGCTTCCCCTCGCCCGCTACTGGGAGGACCCGCCAGAGCTTCCCCGTGCCAGCTACGAGGAGGAGCCGCTGGAGACTCCCCCTCTCCCTTGCTGTTACCCCGAGGAGCCCCCGGAGCAAACCTGGCCGGACTTCCCAGAGGAACTGCCGGATCTACCCCCCAGCCCGGGCTGCGAGGAGCCCATGCTGTTGGACTTCCCGGGAGCGGACGCCACAGACCACGTAGGCCCAGAGGGGGAAATTGGAAGTGGCCCGGGGGCAGCCGATCCCAGTCAGGCTGCAGATCAACCAGTGCCCATGTCAGTGTGTTGCGGCCAGGATCCCCACTGACCGTCAGCGGTGGTAGCCGCTGCTAGGGCCCCGGGCCGGGACGCAGTGGAGTGGGTGGGCCTGCGTCCCCCCTGCCACCCCACTCACGGGTGGCAGCCTTCCCCCTCACCCCAGCGCTCAGGCCTAAGGGTCTGGGCCTGAGCTCCCTAGACTGCTGTATTGTTACTCAGCCCCTGCACCAGAGGGCCTGAGCTCCCTAGACTGCTGTATTGTTACTCAGCCCCTGCTCCAGAGGGCCTGAGCTCCCTAGACTGCTGTATTGTTACTCAGCCCCTGCTCCAGAGGGCCTGAGCTCTGACTGTTGTTGCCCCGCCCTGATCCAGGGCCTGGGCCTCTATACTAACTGCTTGTTGCTCAGCCTTGCCGCAGAAGGCCCGAGCCCCTAAGTGACTGTGTGCACTGTTGCTCAGCTTTGAAGAGTCGGGACAGGATGCGACTAAGAGCAGCAGGCCGGTGTGGCTCCCCTCCTCCCCGGGGAGGGTTGAGCCCCAGACACACACGTTTACACATCCCCTATTGTGTTTTGTGGCAGTTCTTCACAGCAGAGCAGATCTTTGTGAAACCCTCATGGGCATAGCGCACATAAACAATAACAAGCGCTGCGTTAGAAATGTCCGATGACTCATGCAACTGAATTGCAACCCAGCTTGATGCTCTCTCCCTTTCTATCAGCTGAGCTTCGATATCTTCTGCAATATTGATTAGACAGGAGACAGTATCATTTGACACTGGAATGCAACTCACTTTTTTGGCAGTTGCATAACCCAAGGTTTTGCGACAGGCATCTATTACTGAAGGTATGAATAGATCTTCACCGACTGTAAATGGGAATTTGCATTTAGTTGTGTGTAGGGACAGCAAATATGATGCTTTTAACATACTGTACCTTCATTTGATGTTATGGCAGCAGTTTCTTTTGCCCCTTCACTTCATCTTGCTTCCATTGGAAGAATTCTACTGGCTTTTCTTTTAAACTCTGTTTTCTTTCAAGGTGTCAAATCATTTTTGAAGGTTTTATAGCATCATTGCTCAGAATTGTACCACACACAACACAGAGAGGTTTCGGGCATTCTACATTTTCACTTGCAACAAAACCATACTAAACGTAAGCTGGACCGTATTTTCCATTGAAGGATGAATGTTTCCTTTTCTTTTCTAACCCTTATCACATGCGGAGTCGCTTGCATCTCTGCTATGTTTTTTCTGAACCTTTGTTAGTTCTGAAAAATCGATCCAGAGGTAACTGCTTTGACAATGACGGTGTCTGGTTAAGTAAAAGTTTTATTAGAACCAGGGGCGCTCTAGCTTTTTTGCTGCCCCAAGCATGGCAGTCAGGCAGCCTTTGGCGGCTTGCCTGCGGGAGGTCCCTGGTCCTGTGGATTCGGCGGCTTGCCTGCGGGAGGTCCCCAGTCCTGTGGATTCGGTGGCTTGCCTGCGGGAGGTCCCCAGTCCTGTGGATTCGGTGGCTTGCCTGCGGGAGGTCCCTGGTCCTGTGGATTCGGCGGCTTGCCTGCGGGAGGTACCCGGTCCTGTGGATTCGGTGGCTTGCCTGCGGGAGGTCCCCGGTCCCGTGGATTCGGCGTACCCTCCACCACATTGCCACCAAATCTGCGGGACCGGTGGACCTGCTGCAGGTGAGCCGCCGAAGGCTGCCTGACTGCCGCCCTCGCAGGGACCGGCAGGGCACCCTCTGCGGCTTGCTGCCCCAGGGACGTGCTTGGAGTGCTGGTGCCTGGAGCCGACACTGACTAGAACTTACATTTTGCTCACAGCTAACTACTTCCTTCCAACAAATGCATGTCAATGTGCTTTACATATCAGCATTATGGCAGCCGATGTCAACCAAATTGGTTTGTTTGTTTGTTTGTTTATTTTTTAATTTTCAGAAAGAATTGAAGGAATACAGTGATGTAAAATGCAAGTACAAAAAAACCCTTTACATTTTAAATATTAATATTCTGTGTCAGGAAAATCTCAGGGACCAGCAAGGAGGCTGCCCCGGACCGGCACCATCCAGACCGGTTGTTGAGAAACACTGGTCTGAATCCTAGGCCTGGTCTACACTGGTGAAGGGAAACTGATTAGTCAAAGAGAACAAAAGTGAACGAATCAGGCATTATTTCTTGTTAGAAAGTTAACTCTAGCTTGATGCGTGTGTGTGAATTTCACTTGCCTGGCCTCCAGACTGAAAACATTAGTGAAATAACAAGCAGAGAGGAATTATGATCAGGTGAAGTTTTGTCTGTGTTTATGGCAAAGCAACTGCAGTTTCTTCTTCCCTTCTAGAATTATTTCTAATGATGAGGAGTCCTTGTGGCATCTTAGAGAGTAACAAATTTATTTGGGCATAACCCACTTGATCAGATGCATGGAGTGGAAAATACAGTAGCAGGTGTATATATACACAGTACATGAAAAGATGAAAGTTGCCTTACCAGGGGTGGAGTCGGGGTAGGGCCAGGGGCAGAGCGGGGGGGGGTCAAGCATCCTCCAGCTCGAGCAGAAGTCGGCGCCTATGTCTGCACAGCATTTTGGAGCAAGTCTCCCAGCCCAGGGCGATAGACTCAGGCTAGTGGGGCTCACACTACTGCTCTAAAAATAGCTGTATAGACAGCACCTTGAAGTTGCAGTTTGGGCTGGAGCTCGGACTCTGACGCTTCGGAGGGGGGATTCAGACACGTGTCAGGGACAATCTGGGTATACTAGGTCCTGCCTCAGTGCAGGGGGCTGAACTAGATGACCTCTCAAGCTCTCCCTTCCAGCCCAGGATTGTAGGGGTACGTCTACACTACCCAACGGCACGGCGGGTAGTGATCGATCTATCGGGGATCGATTTATCGCATGTAGTGTAGACGCGATAAATCGATCCCCGATCACTCTCCCATTGACTGCTGAACTCCAGCTTGTCGAGAGGCAGAAGCAAAATCAACGGGGGCGCCGCGGCCGTTGATCCCGCACTGTGAGGATGCGAAGTAAGTAATTCTAAGTCGATCTAAGATACGCAACTTCAGCTATGAGAATAGCGTAGCTGAAGTCAACGTATCTTAGATCGAACCCTCCCTCCACCAGTGTAGACCAGGTCTAGGATTCAGACCAGTGTTTCTCAACAACCGGTCTGGATGGTGCCAGTCCGGGGCAGCCTCCTTGCTGGTCCCTGAGATTTTCCTGACACAGAATATTAATATTTAAAATGTAAAGGGTTTTTTTGTACTTGCATTTTACATCACTGTATTCCTTCAATTCTTTCTGAAAATTAAAAAATAAACAAACAAACAAACAAACCAATTTGGTTGACATCGGCTGCCATAATGCTGATATGTAAAGCACGTTGACATGCATTTGTTGGAAGGAAGTAGTTAGCTGTGAGCAAAATGTAAGTTCTAGTCAGCGTCGGCTCCAGGCACCAGCACTCCAAGCACGTCCCTGGGGCAGCAAGCCGCAGAGGGTGCCCTGCCGGTCCCTGCGAGGGCGGCAGTCAGGCAGCCTTCGGCGGCTCGCCTGCAGCAGGTCCACCGGTCCCGCGGATTTGGTGGCAATGTGGTGGAGGGTACGCCGAATCCACGGGACCAAGGAAGGAAAAATCACTTTTGTAGTGGTAATGAGGGTGGCCCATTTCAAACAGTTGACAAAAAGGTGTGAGTAACAGTAGGGGGAAATTAGCTGGGGGAAATTAGTTTTTAATTTTTGTAGTGACCCATCCACTCCCAGTCTTTATTCAGGCCTAATTTGATGGTGTCCAGTTTGCAAATTAATTCCAGTTCTGCAGTTTATTGTTGGGGTCTGTTTTTGAAGTTTTTTTGTTGAAGAATTGCCACTTTTAAGCCTGTTATTGAGTGACCAGGAAGATTGAAGTGTTCTCCAACTGGTTTTTGAAAGTTATAATTCCTGATGTCAGATTTGTGTCCATTTATTCTGTTGCATAGAGACTGTCTGGTTTGGCCAATGTACATGGCAGAGGGGCATTGCTGGCACATGATGGCATATATCACATTGGTAGATGTGCAGGTGAACGAACCCCTGATGGTGTGGCTGATGTGGTTAGGTCCTGTGATTATGTTTCTTGAATAGATATGCGGACAGAGTTGGCACCGGGGTTTGTTGCAGAGTTTGGTTCCTGGGTTAGTATTTTTGTTGTGTGGTGTATAGTTGCTGGTGAGTATTTGCTTCAGACTGGGGGGCTGTCTGTAAGTGAGGACTGGCCTGTCTCCCAAGGTCTGTGAGAGTGAGGGATCATCCTTCAGAATAGGTTGTAGATCCTTGATGCGCTGGAGAGGTTTTAGTTGGGGGGTGTAGGTGACGGCTAGTGGCGTTCTGTTACTTTCTTTGTCGGGCCTGTCTTGTAGTAGTAGGTGATTTCTGGGTACCCTTCTGGCTCTGTCAATCTGTTTTTTCTCTTCAGCAGGTGGGTATTGTAGTTTTAAGAATGCTTGATAGAAATCCTGTAGGTGTTTGTCTCTGTCTGAGGGATTGGAGCAAATGTGGTTGTATTATAGAGCTTGGTTGTAGACATTGGATCGTGGGGTGTGTCCTGGATGGAAGCTGGAAGCATGTAGGTAAGTATAGCGGTCAGTGGGTTTCCGGTATAGGGTGGTGTTTATGTGACCATTGCTTATTAGCACGTCAGTGTCTAGGAAGTGGATCTCTTGTGTGGACTGGTCCAGGCTGAGGTTGATGGTGGGGTGGAAATTGTTGAAATCCTGGTGGAATTCCTCAAGGGCCTCCTTCCCATGGGTCCAGATGATGAAGATGTTATCAGTGTAGCACAAGTAGAGGAGGAGCATTAGGGGAAGAGAGCTGAGGAAGCGTTGTTCTAAGTCAGCCATAAAAATGTTGGCATACTGTGGGGCCATACGGGCATTCACTGGGAGCAATGCATGTTCATCCAAAGTCAGAATATGACCCAAAGACATTGGGATCATTTAATGACATGGCCAATGCTTATCTCCAGTGCAGGAACTGTGTCATGTCTTTTGGGTTGTTGTGGAAAGAGCCAGGCACAATTTGAGACATTAGATATATAATATTCTCTAAAATGTCCATTTAAAAGGTTGAAATGTTTGCATAAATCAATGATTTCAGGACTGTATGGCAGAATACACCACACCTATAAAAGTAATGTCATTTACATTTGCTGGGAACTGAATGGATACTCCAGTGATTTCACATTCACTAGGAATTAAGAGTACTCGGCAGGAAATACTGTATTTAATATGTATATATTTATCTTGAGGGTAGTCTCTCCTTTCATGCTTGATTTTCACTCAGAACATAAAAAAGGTCAGCAATTACTTCAAAATCCACACTATGCAATTCTTAAAGGCTTTCTGTATGAAAGCATGACTCTGAATATGCCAGTGTAGCTGTATGGAAGATAAGCTTTGCTCATAGATTTAAGGCTGTATTTACAACCCAGCCTTATCTGGCCCTTTCATAAAAACATAAGAATGGCAATATTGGGTCACATCAGTGGTCCATCTAGCCCAGTAGATGTGTGTGTGGGAGGAATGACAGCTGGAGCTCCATGGGGGGTGGGGGCACAGCCCTGGCTCCAGCCCTGGACACAGCCACGGGGTGGGGGGCAGGGTTCACAGTCCTGTCTCTGGCCCCAGCCCCAGTCACAGTTGCGGAGCAGGGCCACACAGTTCTGGCTCTGGCCCTGGCCACAGCTGCAGGAGAGGGAGGCAGGGGGGCACACAGCTCCAGCCCCAGTGGCAGCTGGGGGGGAGGAGGCACGGCTCTTGCTCTGGCAGCAGCTGCTCACAGCTGATGCGGAAGAAGTCACGGAGGTCCAGTAAAGTCACGGGATCCATGACTGCCGTGACCTCCATGACTAAATCATATCCTTAGTAATGTACTATATCATAAAGGCAGCAAAGAGTCCTGTGGCACCTTATAGACTAACAGATGTTTTGGAGCATGGGCTTTTGTGGGTGAATACCCACTTTGTCGACATGCATCTGATGAAGTGGGTATTCACCCACGAAAGCTCATGCTCCAAAATGTCTGTTAGTCTATAAGGTGCCACAGGACTCTTTGCTGCTTTTACAGCTCCAGACTAACACGGCTACCCCTCTGATACTATATCATAGTATTTTCTTCTCTGGAAATTTCACACAGTTTATATAAAGCTCTACTGAATAAAGGTAATATTTTCAAAGGCTTGTTCATGCCCCAATCTCTTTCATCAATGCCCATTTAGATCTCATCATCTACCACTTGGATTCCATGACAGCTCCTTTTGAATTTCAAACCCAAATCTATCTGCAGACTTACTATCTCATTCAGCAGGGCAATCACCTTCTACTAGATGTTACCTCATGACAAATCTTGCCACTCATCTTGGAATTAGTTTGTCAGATAATCTATATCACCACTGAACATGCTCACCTTTTAAAGCAAGGGAAAATCTGAAGCAATTGCAACCTGTTGCTCAAAAAAACCTCAGGCCAGGATTTTCAAGAATAACTGATTTTAAGAGCATCCCTTTTTGAAGTCCCTTAAAGGGACCTGATTTCCAGAAAGATCTGGGCACCCACCCTCTGTAAATCAAGACCCTTTATGGTGTCTCAAGTAGGGCACCCAAAATTAAGGCACTCAGAATCAGGAGTCACTACTGAAAATCCTGACTATGCTTTTCAAACTGTATCTAAGTTTGTGAATTCTGGGTGTATATAATACTGTAGCTTGATGGTGTTCACAGATATAGCCTCAAAACTCACCATCATTATTAAGGGGAAATGAGATTATTTCTTTTGCAGGACGTTGTGTAAATTATATCCTTACAACATGAGTTACTGTCACTATGAAGACAATGGGTGAAAAAAAACCTGTGACCTTTGGAAAGAAAAGATAAAGGCCACTTATTTCAAACTTGCGCAAACTTAAATGTCTTTAATAATCCCTTTTAATATTCTGCAGATGGAATCATACACTGAGTTCCAGACTCAAAGGGCATGTCATCTTGGCCTTCTTTAAAAAAAACAATTTGCATATAGAATCTCCTTTAATTATCTTTGGCTGGTGAAATGACATAAAGGGGCAGTCACGATTCACTGAAGTATCCACCCTCACTCTGAATGGGGATGGCCATCATCTCAATGATATACATCAATTAAACAAGTCACTTTAAATCATGTAATTATATCAGGTGAGATTCTCATCCCTTAGGTTATTTGAACTGAACCTACAAATTGTGAACTCTGCAATAACGATCTCAGCTGTTCCCCCTTCCCTAGCTCTCCTGCAGGGCTATCACACATAATTCCATCCTTTCTCCTGCTCTGAGTCAGCTTGTCCTCAAAGAGACCTTTACTACTTGCCACACATGGTCATTTTGGTATAAGAACCATACTGGGGGCCCTCGAGAGGATTTTCAGGCCTCTATAAATGCAATAGCTCTTTTCTGATCTATATATATTCTGATCTACTATATATATTAGCAGTAGGGGATATTAATCCTGGACAAATTTCAACTCTGTGTACCTAATTCTCCTGCACGTTCAATTGAACATGGTCATCTTCCCTTCCTGGTCTGGATGGCTGTGTTGTGTTGATATGTGCTGAACTAACAAAAGAGTTTTGTGCCTTTTTGTCTTTATACTTAGGAGTGGAATTGTTCTCCACCTTTGGAGATGCCCTACTGAGCATGCTTCAAGGGTTCATGACTCCCCCTGCCCCATTTGTTTACCGGCTAGTCCCAGACTAGCTGGACTTAGTGGGCAGCTGCTCCATTCTTCTGTCAGGAAAAATCCAAAACGGAGTACTACAGTTTAAAAGCAACAGCGACAGATGCATGGGTTACACAACAACTATCCACCACCACAGAGCACTTCCTATAATCCCAAATTTTCTTCAGGAACCATAAGAACAGCCATCCTGGGTCAGACAAATGGTCCATCTAGTCCAGTATCCTGTCTTCTGACAATTGATAATGCCAGGTGCTTCAGAGGGAAAGAACAGAACAGGGCAATTATTGAATGATCCCAGGTCATCCACTCCTATCTTCTGCCAGTCAGAATCTAGGGACACCCAGAGAATGAGGTTTCATATGTGAACACCTTGGTTAATATCCGTTGATGGACCTATCCTCCATGAACGTATCTATTTTTCTTTTTACCCAGTTATACTTTTGGCCTTCACAACAGCCCCTGGCAACAAATTCCACAGGTTAACTGTGTATTGTGTGAAGAAGTACTTCCTTCTGGTTGTTTTAAACCTGCTGCCTATTAATTTAATTGGGTGATCCATGGCTTTTGTGTTATGTGAAGGAGTAAATAATACTTCCTTATTCACTTTCTCCACCCCATTCATGATTTTATAGACCTCTGTATACCCCTTCAATAATCTCTTTTTCCAGCTGAACAGTCCCAGTCTTTTTAATCTTTCCTCATATGGTAGCTGTTCTATACCCGTAATCATTTAGTTGTCCTCCTCTGTACCTTTTCCAATTTTAATACAACTTTTTTTCAGATAGAGCTATCAGAACTGTAGGTAATATTCAAGGTGTGGGCGTACCATGGATTTATATAGTGGCATTATGACATTTACTGTCTTATTATCCATCCCTTTCCTAACATTCTGTTAGCTCTTTGACTGCTGCTGCACATTGAGCAGATGTTTCTGGAGAACTATCCACAATGACTCCAAGATCTCCTTTTTGAGTGGTGACAGCTCATTTAGACCCCATCATTTTGTATGTATAGTTGGGATTTTGTTTTCCAGTGTGCATCACTTTGCATTTATCAACATTGATTTTCATCGGCCATTCATCAGGCACCCAGTTTTGTGAGACTCCATTGTAATTTCTCACAGTCTGCATTTAACTATCCTGAGTAATTTTGTATCATCTGCAAATTTTGCCATCCCACTGATTACCCCTTTTTCCAGATCATTTATGAATATGTAGAACAGAATATGTAGATCCCAATACAGATCCCTGAGGGACACCACTATTTACCACTCTCCATTCTGAAAACTGATAATTTATTCCTACCCTTTGTTTCCTGTCTTTTAATCAGTTACTGATCCATGAGAGGACCTTACCTCTATCCCATGACTGCTTATTTTGCTTAAGAGCCTTTGGTGAGGGACCTTGTCAAAGGCTTTCTGAGAGTCCAAAGAATTCTAATAGATCAGTGAGCCATGATTTCCCTTTACAAAAGCTGTGTTGATTCTTCACCAACAAATCGTGTTCATCTATGTTTCTGATAATTCTGTTTTTTTACTAGAGTTTCAACCAATTTGCCTGGTACTGAAGTAGGCTTACTGGCCTGAAATAGCCAGGATTGTCTTTTTGATCACATTAAGTGATAGTTTGCATACCACAGTAAATAGTTCAGCAATTTCATATTTCAGTTCTTTCTGAACTCTTGGGTGAATACCATCTGGTCCTGGTGATATGTTACTGCTTAATTTATCAATTTGTTCCAAAGCCGCCTCTATTGACACCTCAGTCTGTGACAGTTCCTCAGATCTGTCACCTAAAAAGAATGGCTCAGCTCTGGGAACCTCCCTCATATCCTCTGCAGTGAAGACCAATGCAAAGAATTAATGTAGCTTCTCTAAAATGGCCGTATCTTCCTGAAATGCACCTTTAGCAACGCAATCGTCCAGGTGCCCCATTGATTGTTTGACAGGCTCTCTGGTGCACTTAACTTCTTTTTTTGCTGTTCGATTTTGAGTCTTTTGCTAGTTGCGCTTCAAATTCTTATTTGGCCTGCCTAATTATACTTTTACACTTGCCTTGCCAGAGTATGCTCCTTTCTATTTTCCTCAATAGTATTTGACTTTCAGTTTTTAAGAGATGCCTTTTTGCCTCTAACTTGCTCCGTGTTCCAGATCTGAAGAAGAGCTCTCGAGAGCTTGTCTCTCCCACAAACTGACGCTGGTCCAATAAAGGATATTAATTACCTTACCCACCATGTCTCTCTAATATCCTGAGACTGACATGACTACAACAACACAGTATAAAATAATTAGTCATTTTGTTTGTACAATAGTATTTTTAAAATCTTTACTAGAAATGGTGTGCAAAGGAAAATTTTTTGTTCATTGGTTTGAGCCTCTTATTTTATTTTTGTATCTTCATACAACAAACAAGTTAACTTGAGATGTGAGGATGTGAGCAGCAGTAGAGTGTGTGTGAGAAAATTATATTAGTTATTTGTAATGACAGTTACAGAAATATGTCTTAACTGTAGTGGCTGAAAAGTACCAGGCATCTCAAATGACAAACACATTTGGCAGCCCTGACAAGCCTGTCTGCAGCCTAGCTGAGGTTGTATGCGTCATACTGGAGTGCAGACAGAGCTGCAGTTGCTCCTCCAAGCCACCAGGGGCTGCAGTGGTTTTAGGCTGTGGAGTGGCTTTTCTACCTCCCCTCTCACTGCTCTCCTGCTGGCACCAGGCTAGCACAGAACAGCCAGGGCTGCCTATAACAGAGCTAGGTCACGGCATGAGGCTAGCATCCCACACACAGGGAGTGGCACACAAAGGAGCGGGAGGGGGGAACTTATTACTGTGCTGTGCAAGCACCGTGGCCCAGAGTTTTAGTTATTTAAGCATCACTGTGCTCAGTATTGCAATGCCTAATTGATTTAGGAGCTAAAATCTCATTTTTCTAAAGGGATTGGGGCATTTAGGAGCCTAAATTACATTGACTATCAATGGGGTTTTGGCTTCTAAGTGCCTAAATCCCTTTTGAAAATGAATTTCAGGATCCTAAATCAGTTAGGCACTGCAACATTGAGCCAACAACATCTAAATACCTTTAAAATTCTAGGCCTGTGTCTATAAGATATGAACTACTCAGCTAATTTGAAGAAGTGTCTAGTCCCTGTGACACTCTGTACCTCAGGGGAACACTCAGCACCCCCATGTTCATTCTTATAATATGATTGTGTGGTCTCCAATGCAAAGTTTGTCATATTGGGTGTCTTCGGAAGGCTCATGATGCACTGAGCATTCTTGTTATACTGATGTTATAGGTTGTAATTGTATGTATATAGTTATGAGGCTGAAAATGTATCCTCGTGGCTTAAAACAAGCCCAGGGAAAATTCTCCAGAAGCAGAGGGACAGTTCATACCTCATCAGGGCATGTATGGGACAAACCCAGCCCAGCCTCACAGGAACAAAGGACACTGGCCTAGGTAGCAACAAAGAGCCTGTTGGACTCTGGAGTGAGTCACCCCCCTTCCTTTGGTCAGTCTGGGGCTACAATAAGGTAATGCTCACTTGACTCTGAAGGGAGGGGGGCAAAGCCAAGAGGGAAGAAAGAACATGATAAAAGGGAGAGACGTTTGCCAGGCTCTTCCTCTCTCTTCCACCTCCATCTACAGACACCACCACCACCACCAACACCACCAACCAACTGAAGTGCTGATCAAAGTAGAGAGCCTGCCTGAAGGGCAACCAGCCAGCCTGTGGTGAGAAGCATCTAAGTTTGTAAGGGCCCTGAAACTGTTAAGATCAGCTTAGAATGCCTTTTGCTTTTATTTCATTTGACCAAATCTGATTTGTTGTGCTTTGACTTATAATCACTTAAAATCTATCTTTTGTAGTTAACAGATTTGTTTGTTTATTCTACCTGAAGCAGTGCATTTGGTTTGAAGCATGTCAGAGACTCCCCTTGGGATAACAAGCCTGGCACATATCAATTTCTTTGTTAAATTGATGAACTCATTTAAGCTTGCAGCGTCCAGCGGGCATAACTGGGCACTGCAAGACAGGAGTTCCTAGAGTTGTGTCTGGGACCGGAGATATTGGCTAGTGTCATTTGGTTGCACAATCGAAACAGCGGCTGGCCAAGAGTGCTCACTCACGAATCTGGGAGCAGCTTACATGCTAGAGATTGTGCGTGAACAGCCCGGAAGTGGGGGTTATCACAGCAGAGCAGGATAAGGCTGACCACAAGAGTCGAGGATTGGAGTGACCTAGCAGATCACTGGTCCAGATAACAGCAGGGGGACGTCACAGTTCACGGATGGAACTGATAGTTCCTCTCTCTACAGTCCTGCTGTGGCCTCATTTGGAAAAACGTGATCATTTCTGGGCACCTCAATACCACAAAGACACTGATGAACTGGGAGGAGTTTAATGAAGAGCAACAAAACCAACCAAAAGGGCTGTTGGGATTGATTTATGAAGAAAGATTGAAAGATAACTTGGCCAAACAAAGACTGTGTGTATGTCCGTGTGTATGTTGCATAATAACAGTCTACAAATATTTTTTTGTTTAGTGTTTGTACAGCACATGGGCCTCTTAGGTACTACTGTAATACAAGAAATGATAATAGTCACCCATTTGTACCTGCCACTTTCAGAGGAGCTTTAATTAAAATGGTTGCTCGCAAATTTTAACAAGAACATACATAGTTGAACCCCTAAATGTGTATGGATCTAAACACAAAATAGATTCTGTTGCTCCAGTCTGGCCTATTAGAATATGATATAGTAATGCATCTTTATAGGCACTAGAAGGAAAGTTGATGGCAGAAGAACACGAGCACAAAAATAATATCTTGGATGGATGATGTGCTATCCTGGGTGGATCAGAAGGGTTGTTCATGCACAAAGAGGTTACCAGAAGATCATACAGAATGGGCAACCATGGTTGCAAACCTCTATTAACGGAGATGCCACATAAGCAAATTTTAACTATCTTCTTCTTTTAACTTATAAAGGAAGGAAACTGATATGCAAACTTTTTAATGGCACGTGTACAATTTTTTGACATTTAAAATGGGGGAGGAAGGTATGATTGCTCTAATCAGCCTTATCTCTAACTTCTCATCCAATTTCCATTTTGAAAGTCTTTAATGGAGAAGCAAGGCATGTTTAATTGCAATTAAAATCTTCAAAGGAAATGGGAAGATGAAAGTTGTTTCTAATTACTGTATTATGATGTAAGCTTAACGGCACGCCAGTTCTCCAAATTGATTTTATTAGAATTTGAGATGAGGAATTAATTGAGTTGCTGCATTGATCCAGTTTATTTTCCAGTGACAAAAAATGTCCAGTGACAAAAAAGACTGTGGAGGTGTTGAATAGTAATGAGGGCTTGAGAGAGGAAGTTGAACTGAAGATGAAAGGACTAATAAAAATAATTTTAAAATACAGAATGTGATGGCACACATTACATACAGTTATGACAGGGTACGTAGTGGTAACATTCAATTTATTCCTAAATTAATTAGGATAAATGAAGGTTAATTATTCTGTTGTTTATTTTTATTCTTTTGTCTTCTTTTTCCTCACCTGTCTCTAACACCTCTGTTAACCTTCCCTCCAGGACCTCTTAAATGTAGTAATCCCTTTTTTCTTCTCTTATAGTTTTCTTTGGAATATGTAGTGGCATTTAATGTTTTCTCTGTATTATTTCTTACGGAGTGTCCTATAGTCTGTTCCCTGTAAATTAGTTCAAGATGGCCACGGCCGCAGAGTGAGTAACACAAACTGTACTCTCTTGTATATGTTCTTTGTGTTGATTTCTCTGAATCTAAAAAGAAAAGCCATCAAGACTGAAAGTACATGTTGGCACTTTGGTTCTTTGCCATTATGTTACATTACACAAACATAGAAAAGGGCTTCCTTATAAACACAACTGGAAGCCATAAGACAATCATTTAAATGGTAGTGAAAGTGATTCAAAAATAAAGGAAATTGCTCTTGATGTTCTATTTTAAATTATAATTCCTTAGAGTGTTGTATTCAGCTAGCTAATGGTTGCTAGTGGAGATGGTTGCCATCACCACTAACAACAAATTTGTTTGATTAATGTAATGATTTTTTTCTCTGTTCTTGAATTGTCTGAAAACAGTAATTCCCCCCTAATTCTGTACCTCAGGGTTTAAATTTAAATAAATTTCTTTATTTAACATTTGCCAAATAATTTCAGTGACTAATTTTTGATCTTTAACCTGTTTGCAAGTAGCTTATTTGGTATTTGAATATCATGCTGTTGTGACTGACCATATAGTTCCGGTTGTATCGTTGCATTTTTTCATTGGCTGAGCATAGCTCTTAGAATCAAGATCTAAAAAATCATGTTGAGGCCATCTTCACTTGTCATGCTAATTTATGCAAATTGGAATGTTTTACATATACAAATAGACTGCAGTGATGCCCATTGATACTTTAAACTCCAATTGACTTCAGAGGGAGTTGCGCGTACTTGAATCAAGGCTGAATTGTTATGTTAATACATGGGGCTACAAGGCTGATCATGCAGAAATTTGAATGGACAGTCCTAGAGAAGTTAAACAGTATTTCATCTATTTTACCCTTGGCATTTATACCACATTCATCACTAAGTATTCCATGCTAATTTTCCACATCCTGTGTTTCCTTTGTAGAGCCAAATCTACAGTTTACAGTCAAGAAGAGACAAAATTAGAACCCTCAGTCTCTGGGAACTTGGATGAAATAGGACTTGGGTATGAACCACTCCTTGCTGTTGTTTGCAAACCCAAAACTTGGCCAACAAGGTTCTGCAAAATCAAATCTATTCCAGGTAGTGTAATCATAGTGTTTTTGTTGGATCTTTGAGTGCTGTGGTACATCAATCCCTAGCAGCACACCAGGTGTACCATGGCTGAGGCAGGTGCTACAGGCACTTCAGTTGTTAAGGATCTACGTGCCCCTTGTTCATCACCAGTAGGCATTCCCCCCTACCTTCATCACCTTGCTTCACCCAAGCCAGCTCAAACACCCCGGCTCTCTGTGACCACTCCTCCAAACAGGCACAGAATCCTCCCTTGCTGGCCCTTTTTGCCCCCCTGATCCGGAGGCTGGAGGGAAAGAGCAGTGGCAGATTCAGTTGCTGCTCAGTAGGTTGCAGGTGGACTAATTCACCTGCTGTTTTCCCAGCAGGACATTTAACCCCTTGGCTCCAGGATCTCCTGCCCTGGCCACCCACCAGCTCCTTCACTCCCTAAGGATTTCCAGAGGAGATACTTCCTTCTTGTGTGGCGGAGGCAGATGTAAGCATGTGGCACAAGCTTGAGGTGGTGAGTCCTGATTTCCTCCACATCATCAGGCATCTGACCTTGTGGTCAATGTGTTGGTCAAGGCTTGCTTACATGGAGCTGGGCTTCCCAGCCAGGTTGGCTGGGATGACAAGTGCAGCTGCTCATCCAATGTCAGTTGGTGCTGCCTTCCTGCTGGCTGTCCTGTGTCACCCCTTCAACCCCATTGGCTGCCAGCTGACTGTAACTGTCCTGGCCCCTTGAAAGCTGGCCCAGTTTAAGGCACCTTCCTTTAACTACCCTGACGGATGGGCCTAGCTAAATCCTAATCAGCCAAATCAGCTTCATAACAGCTCGTGGCTGAGCCTGCTTCAGGCTGCTCCACTGGCCTCTATTCGTGGACCCACTCTGATCCTGCGTGTTACAAGAGCCAGCTTACCAGCCACAGGAAAGAGCTGCTGCTAGAGCCTCCAAGGGCAATATTGTGTATAACAGAACCTAGAACAGTCCGCCCCAGGCCAGCGGCAGATCACAGTGACAAAAGATAAGGAAGCAGTCAGTGCTGCCTCCCTGTTTGTAATGTCTCTCATAAGTGGAATAAAGATTTGTTACTGTAAAGCCTCATGTGTCTTATTGACAGAACCAGAATACTGCCCTTGGGCCTTTCAGCTGCACTACTCCTTGGACATACTCACTGTCTGGAGCACTTGTCATGTACATCCCTGCCCTGCCCTACAGGCTCCTTTCCAAGGGTGTGTCCCAGAGCTACTCAGATGGCTGAAGCCAATTCCTTGTCCCTCCATGGGCAGGGCTAAGTGAGCTTCTCCTCTGGAGTGGCACTCCCGTCCTCCAGTGAGAAGACCTCCTGGAAGCAGGGAGGCAGGGTGGGATTTTCTGCCAACTTTCCAACAAATTTGGTCTCTGAGGGGTGAAGAAGCCAATTCTTCCCATCTCCTTCTTTCTAACCAATCAGCACTTGGGGCAGGACTCTCCACTTCACAGCCATGCTGCTAAAATGTGGAGCTGGAGCCCTACAGGAATAATTTCATTAGCTAGAAGATGTAATAGGCTGTTATCCTTCATATGGACTCAGCGTTAGAGGCAGTGTTATCACCCACCTTTTAAAAACATGTTACATTGGCATGGAATAAGACATCGCCTGAGGTGAGCTATTTCCCCTCGCTGTTAATTCATATAATCTAGAGTATAATTCACCAAAAAATTAGGGATTTTTCAAGTCTGGGAAGATTATAGAATACACACAATCAGTGAATTGTATCATGGAGACACCTTAATGTGTTCCCAAGAGATTAAAGACCATTTTGGATGCCCAAATCTAACCTTCCACCAATATTTAAAACTCCAACACTAGACTAATATTAATAGCATTTAGGACATAGTAGTAGCGGAGAAAATAATGCATTAAATGAAAACCCAACAAGGGAGGCAAAATAACAAACACATATCACAAGAGTAGACTTCCTTTTATTAATTTACAGATGAGGTACATTCACCACCTGCAAACCCACACATATAATTGTGCTGAGTGTTAAATGAGATGGTGGTGGCAAAAATCCCCAGAAAGAGGAATCATGAACAATAGCAAGAACCGAAGAGAGAAAATGGACTCAAGACACGTCCAAACAACGGGTGATAAAATAACAATGAAGTGTCATATAAATAAGATTAACTTCATAAATCTTTGCAATGGAAGAGATTGTGCTGATTTGTGTATTGTAGAAATATATGCCTGGGTCTAGGATGGGTGGTAGCAACCATGTCTGACACATCAAAGAGCCACAGATGGTGAATGAACAGGGGCTCCCATATGGTTGTACCATAAGAAAGAAAGAAGAGCTACGAGTCTTCGTAAGCACAAAATGTGACTACGTCTCATTTACTTACCCTCTGGCTGAGCAAGGAAATAGGATGGAACATACACAGGCTTAATTATCCCCATCTAATCTGCAGTATCGATGGGAAAGGCTGAGCCAGATCCAGGAGAAGAAGGTGGAGGTTTCCCTGGAGGGTCTGCTGGAAGTTTGAGGGGTTTTGATTTTGTTTTGTCCCTACATGCTTGGCAGTGCATTATCCATGCTGTGCAGTTGTTCTCTCCCTTGCCTCTCACCCACACTGTTTGTTTCTAAAGAATCTGTGGAGGGCAGAATCAGAACCAATTCTCTTTGGAAACATAACTCCTCTCACTGGTTGTGCACTCAAAGCGTAGCAGTAAAACAGTGTTTTATGAGTTTATAAATAAATTGTAGTGATTGATTTTATTGCTAAGCATCTGACATGCCATCAAGGAGATGGGGCTAAGTGCAAGCTAATGAATTAACTGCAGGAGAAGAGCAAAAGTAAACATGAAAGATGGACTTGGGATTTTGGGCAGCAATATTTCTCTTTGTCCATCCTCAGTCTACTCCAATGCATTGGCCATTCTCAGCTTGCTGTCAGGCAAACAAGACCTTTTCATCTCTTCTCTTGAAGCTCAAAGATTCTGCTGAAATCTCCCCATGTTTGGATAATGTGGGATGGGGAGGGAATTTCACATTGGAAGGTTGAATTCCTCTTGGAATTGGAGAACTTTCCAGGGACTATTGGCCCTGATTGACTCGCCTTGAAAATCCTGGCGTGAGTGTAGCCCCTCTTTGCTGCACTTTTACCAATAGCTTGGTGGCCAAAATGAGGTATTCATCAAGGCAGGTGACTGATGGCACCAGCTTGAGCTAGATGCTGTTGAGTATTTAAGCAGTGCATAGGGCTTGTGCTGGCTCCCTGTACAGGGTCAATTTCACCTTCTGTTATTGACCAGGACCCACATGGTAGGTAGACATGTTTCATACAGGAATGATTTCCAGGAATTACAGGTGGTAGGAACAGCTCTGGTGGACCCTCATCTTCCCATCTTTTCTTTCTATATTTTCTGTGTTGCTAGGTCAACGTAGTGCTGGACACTTGATATGCACATCACCCTTGCCATGTGAAGATGTGCCAAAGTGATTCCTAAATCATTCAGCTCATGTCTTTTGCTGCCACCCTTTTGGATGAAGCAGCAATTCCTGCTTTTGGGAAGCACCATGAGGCCAGCACAGGAACAGTGGGACATTAATTACAGTCTCTCCCATGGATGTTTAGCATTTGTCTTATCCAGCATTTGTACATATTTAGGCCCTACATGTTTCCTTTTAGGAATATACTGCTAGCTGTTTGAAGTACCCATAAAACTGCTGGGAAGTGACAGTGCCAATTAATCTGCTAACAGATTTGTTGTTTAAATATTAACAGAATGTTAACCAAATGTTGGTGGCTGCACATAAATCCATTCACAGCTCCCTCTGCTGCAGTTCTGAGGATTAGTAGGTGTGTGAAGTTGCCACAGACACAGCAAGAGCAGCAGGAAAACATGAACTAGTGTCTTGCACCCTTGATGAGTTTTCAGTTTATATCCTGGGGAGCCTGCCTTAGCCCTGCTGTGCTGTCACCCAGGAGCCGCCTGAGGAAAGCGGTGCCAGGCTGGAGCCTGCACACTGAACCCCTCCTGCACCCCCTGCCCCAGCCCTGAACCCCCTGCCTCAGTCATGAGACTGAACCCCACACCCAAACTCCCTCCCAGGGCCCGCACCCTGCACCTCCTTCTGTACCCCAACCCGGCCCCAGCCCTGAGCCCCCTCCCACAGCCCAAACCCCTCCCCTAACCCATAGCCCTTTCCTGTACCCAAACTCCTTCCCAGAGCCTGCACCCTGAACCCCCTCCTGCACCCCAATCCCCTGCCCTAGGCTTGTCCCGGAGCCCCTCCCACACTCTGAACCACTCGGCCCCAGCCCAAAGCCTGCACCCCCTCCCACAACCCAACCCCCTGTCCCAGCTTGGTGAAAGTGAGTGAGGGTGGGGGAGAGCGAGTGACAGAGGGAGGGGGAATGGAGTGAGTGGGGCAGGGCATCATGGAATGGGCGGGACACCAGCAGGGGCAAGGGTGTTTGGGTTGTGTGATTACTGTTATTTCTACATTTTCTTTGAGGTAGATCCTGGGTTCCACTTAAATTCAAAACGTGATCTTGTGCTTAAAAAGATTGGAGACCATTGGACTAGATCAGTGGTTTTCAAAGTTCAGCCTGGGTCATGGAATGCAAGGCACGGGGTCGCCTTGCTCAGCTCCCAGGGACTCTGGTGGCTGGCCACTAAAAACTAGTAGTTCCTAGTTCTGACATTGCACTGTGCCCCGGAAGTGGCCAGCAGCAGGTCCAGCTTGTAGGCAGGGGTCCCCGGGACTCTGCACGCTGCTCCCGCCCCGAGCACTAGCTCCACACTCCCATTGGCCTGTTTCCGACCAATGAGAGTGCGGAGCCAGTGCCTGCGGGTGAGAGCTGCGGGGAGCCGCTTGTGCGTCTCCGCCTAGGAGCTGGACCTGCTGGCCGCTTCCACAGCGCAGCACGGTCTGCGGTGCCAGGACAGGCGGGAAGCCTGCCTCTGCACCCTGGCTGCGCCGCTGACTGGGAACCACCAGAAGTAAGCCTGTGCCCCAGCCCTGTGCCCCAATCCCCTGCCCCAGCCCTGAACCCCCCCAAACCCAGAACCCCTTCCTGCACCCCAACCCACTCATCCCCAGCCCCACCCCAGAGCCTGTACCCCCAGACCAGAGCCCTGACCCCCTCCCTCTCCCCCAACCCAGAGCCCCCTTCCACACCCTGAACCCCTTTCCCAGCCCCACCCCGCAACCCTCACCCCCGCACTCCAACCCTCTACCCCAGCCCTTAGCCCCTGCCCACACTGCAAACCCCTCACCCCTAGCTCCGTTGGGTCACGGGCATCAACTATTTTCTTCAACTAGGTCACCAGAAAAAACGTTTAAAAACCACTGGACTAGATGATCATAATGGTCCTTTCTGATCTTGCAGTCTAAGAAGTAACGATCCTGGGAGGTAGGAAAAGACTACCAAAAAAAAAATCCTTGTCATGTGCCTAATTTGTCAACCAGCTCTAGAGCTGAGAAAAGACAGAGGGAAGGGGAGGTGGAGTATAAGGAGTTTTTAAAGGCCGTTGTATCCCCAAGGGAAGCTAATCATTACCAGGAGTCATTACCCAGTGTTCCTCTGTTTTGGCTGTGGTGGGGTTCAGCAGCGTGGGTTCTTAGCTACTGACTGACAGTGCCACCATCTGACTGTTTAAAGGAGTCAGGAGCCCGATCTTACCTCACTGTGTGGTTTGAACTATCCCCGACCCGGTACTTAGGCCTATCACTTGCGTGATACCTCATACATATACTCTTCTGACACCTCCATAATGAGTGAACCAACAAACAATGAAGATTTTATGTCCAAGAGGAAATAGAGAGGAAGCAAATGAAGGGACGGGACGGATGAATTTGGAGTGGGTACATCAGTAACACCAGACGACCAGCAAGTAACACAACCCCCAGAGTGGATTGCCCTGAATTCACAAGTCTAGTTTATTCCACACTAGTGGGCTTCGTAATGTGGAGGAACCCATGTACCTTCACAAAATGTTGCAGGCCTGAAGCTGCTGGAGCGCGGTGAGGGGATGAGGCCACCGAGTTGCACGGGGTGGGGGGGCACTTCTCTGCAGCCCAATAGATGTTACTCCCAGTGGAAAAATTCGCCATGGCATAGGGTGCCTTAGTGTTTCCACTGCGAGTAGTTTGGCAAATCCCTTTCAGGGCAAAATAGGCAATGACCCAGGCAGGGGAGACAGTTCCGGGATCGCCCACACTGCCTCAGGCAGGGAGAGACAGACCAGGGATTGCCCACAATCCCCTCAGGCGGGGGAGAAAGTCTGGGGATCACATGTGCTCCTCTCAGGCAGGGGAGACAGTCCGGGGATCACTCGCACTCCCCTCGGGTAGAGGAAACAGTCAGGCAGTGAGAGACAGTCACAGGATCACCCGCTCTCCCTCAGGCAGTAGGAGACAGGATCACCTGCACTCCCCTCAGGCAGGAGGAGACAGTCACAGGATCACCCACACTCCCCTCAGGCAGTGGGAGACAGTCACAGGATCACCCACACTCCCTTTAGGCAGTGGGAGACAGTCAGGGGATCCCCTGCACTCCCTTTAGGCAAGGAGAGACAGTCAGGGGATCATCCGCACTCCCCTAAGGCAGTGGGAGACAGAGGGTTGCCCTCACTCCCTCAGGCAGGGGGAGACAATCAGGGGATCCCTCAAGCAGGGGGAGACAATCAGGGGAACCTCTGCACTCCCTCAGGCAGGGGGAAAGAGTCAGGGGATCGCCCACAGCACTTTGAACTCCGATGCACTAGCCAGGTACACTGGAAAAGCTACGGGAACTTTTGAATTTCATTTCCTGTTTGGTCAGCATGACGAACTCAGCAGCACTCAGCAGCACAGGTGACCATGCAGTCCCCCCAGAATCATAGAGCGTAGAATGTTTCTACCCTCCCCCTACCATCTCCGTCCCTGAGGTTATCACACATTAGAAGGTGAAAAAAACCGCACGCACAATGACATGTTTTCCGAGCTCATGCAATCCTCCTGCACTGATAGGGCACAGCTTAATGCATGGAGGCATTCGGTGGCAGAGGCCAGGAAAGAATTAATTGAGCGCGAAGAGGAGGCAGAACGCGATGCTGAGGCTAATGGGGGAGCAAACGGACATGATGAAGTGTCTGTTGGAGCTGCAGGAAAGAGAGCAGACCTCCACTGCATCCACTGTATAACTGC
Organism: Mauremys mutica; assembly: GCF_020497125.1. Taxonomy (NCBI): domain Eukaryota; kingdom Metazoa; phylum Chordata; order Testudines; family Geoemydidae; genus Mauremys; species Mauremys mutica. The sequence goes on along the minus strand of NC_059073.1, from coordinate 11,508,736 downwards.
CTATCCTCCTCCCCATGTTCCATAACCTCCTCACTCAGACGCCCAAGAATGCTGGGAGGAGGCTCTGGGCACCCAGCCGCTTCACTCCAGAGGATGGCCTGAGCAACAGAAGGCTGTCATTCAAACAGTCTGATTTTTAGTGTGGCTACAATAAGCAATGTGGCCATGTCCTCCCTCCTCCTTCACCTCACCCAGGCTACCTTGTCCATGATCTCATTTTTTTAAATTAATAAAGAAAGAATGCATGGTTCAAAACAATAGTTACTTTATTACAAATGGGGGAAGGTGGTTGGCTTACAGGGAATTAAAATCAACAACGGAGGTGAGTTTGCATCAAGGAGAAACACACACAACTGTCACACCATAGCCTGGCCAGTCATGAAACTGGTTTTCAAAGCCTCTCTGATGCGCAGAGCGCCCTGCTGTGCTCTTCTAATCGCCCTGGTGTCTGGTTGCTCCAAATTGGACACCAGGCGATTTCCCTCAACCTCCGACCCTGCCATAAACGTCTCCCCCTTACTCATACAGATATTACGGAGCACACAGCAAGGAGCAATAACAATGTGAATGTTGGTTGCGCTGAGGTCTGACCTAGTCAGCAAACAGCGCCAGCGAGCTTTTAAAGTGCATGACGGTGAGCTGAGTGGGCTCCATGCTTGCCATGGTATGGCATCTTCATGGGTAACCCAGGAAAAAAGGCGTGAAACGATTGACAGCCGTTGCTTTCACAGAGGGAAGGGCAACTGACAACATGTATCCAAAACCACCCGTGACAATGTTTTTGCCCCATCAGGCATTGGGAGCTTAACCCAGAATTCCAGAGGGCAGCGGAGACTGCGGGAACTGTGGGATAGCTACCCACAGTGCATCACTCCGTAGGTCGATGCTAGCCATGGTAGTGAGGACACACTCCACAGACTTAATGCACTTAGTGGGGACATACACAATCTGCTATATAAAATTCATTTCCTAAAAATCGACTTCTATAAAATCGATTTAATTTCGTAGTGTAGACGTACCCTAAGAATGTGCTGCTAGCATTACTGTATGAGCACATCACCTTCTATCCTCTTCACCCTCTTAGTTTTCATCCTTGTCACTTAGTTGTTTCAGTCCAATGATCTTTCTATTTCCTTTTTCCACTAAGCACTTTCATGGTTCTAGAGAGTTTCTTGCTGCCATTTCAGCCTTGTGTCTCTTTTAATCCCACTATTTCCGTTTCTTGGAACCGACCCATCAGGCTTTGGCTCACTCTTGGGTTGTTGGTGCTTTTGCTTAAGCAGTTCTTGGCATCCTGATAGGTATTTATCTTTTCCAGAGTTTCCATTTTCTGCTAGAGTCACTTTCTGAACCTTCCCTTGCACATTTGTAAGTTTTTCTAGCCTAAGCTAATTCCACTTCTTTTCCTTGAGATATTTCAGTAAGGATCTCAACATCTCATTTCTTGGGTAGGTCGGCAAGGGGCCTTTGTTGTGTACATATCTCTATTATATATTCAGGAACAGTCAACACGGATTCACCAAGGGCAAATCATGCCTGACCAACCTGACTGCCTTCTATGGTGAGATAACTGGCTCTGTGGATATGGAGGAAATGGTGGATGTGATATATCTTGACTTTAGCAAAGTTTTTGATACAGTCTCCCACAGTATTCTTGCCAGCAAGTTAAAAAAGTATGGATTGGATGAATGGAATATAAGGTGGTGTGGCAGAGCTCTGACCTTGCTCCTGTGGGTCCTGGGCTTCTAGGCGGTTTATGCTAGCCTCAGTGGCTCACTGTGACCCTCCACGTAGCCCTTCTCTCCCTAGGGCCAGGGTTACAGTCTACTGAGCCCTTTTCATCATAGGCCTGCAAGGAGGTTGGTGAGAGAACTCCCACAGTCTCTGTTCAGCCTCCTGTCCTGACAGGGACCTGACTTCCCCTTCCAGGAGCTGTTCCTGTAGTGGTGAGCTGGGGGGAACCCGGGCCCGCCCTCTACTCCGGGTTCCAGCCCAGGGACCCTAATGGTAGCAGTTGTTGGCAGCCGACCTTTCACTGCCAGAGTTGCTACATTTCCCTGGGCCACTTCCCCACAGCTCTCCTGCTTCTCCCCTCTTCACCCTTACCTTAGGGCTCCTTTAACGATGTTTTAGGGTGTCTTCAGTAACCAGCCCTTCAGCCGCACTTCCTCTCCTCTGGCTCCCTGACTCCCCTGCCTGACTGGAGTGAGCCCTTTGTATAGTATCAGCAGGGCCTTAATTAGAGTCAGGTGGTCACATTAACTGAATGGCCTCACCTGACTCTTTGCAGGTTAATTAGAGTCAGGTGTTCTCATTAGCCTGGAGCAGTCCCTGCTCTGGTCAGTCAGGGAACAGAAAACTGTTAATCCAGTGGCCAATATATCTGCCTTCTGCTATTCTGCTGTACCCAACTGGCCTAGGTCTATCACAGTGGATAGAAAGCTGGCTAGATTGTCCGGCAGCCGGTATCAAGCGGAATGCCCCAGGGGTCTGTCCTGAGGCCGGTTTTGTTCAACATCTTTATCAATTATCTGGATGATGGGATTAATTGCACCCTCAGCAAGTTCGCAGATGACACTAAGCTAGGGGGAGAGGTAGATATGCTGGAGGGTAGGTATAGGGTCCAGAATGACTGAGACAAATTGGAGGATTGGGCCAAAAGAAATCTGATGAGGTTCAACAAGGACAAGTGCAGAGTCCTGCACTTAGGATGGAAGAATCCCATGCACCGCTACAGGCTGGGGACCCACTGGCTAAGCAGCAGTTCTGCAGAAAAGGACCTGGGGATTACAGTGGACGAGAAGCTGGATATGAGTCAGCAGTGTGCCCTCGTTGCCAAGAAAGTCAACAGCATATTGGGCTGTATTAGTCAGAGCATTGCCAGCAGATCGAGGGAATGGATTATTCCCCTCTATTCAGCACTGGTGAGGCCACATCTGGAGTATTGCATCCAGTTTTGGGCCCCCCACTACATAAAGGATGTGGACAAATTGGAGAGAGTCCAGCGGAGGGTAATGAAAATGATTAGGGGGCTGGGACACGTGATTTATGAGGAGAGGCTGAGGGACCTGGGCTTATTTAGTCTGCAGAAGAGAAGAGTGAGGGGGGATTTGATAGCAGACTTCAGCTACCTGACGGGGAGTGGGATCCAAAGAAGATGGAGTTCGGCTGTTCTCTGTGGTGGCAGATGACCGTACAAGGAGCAATGGTCTCACGTTGCAGTAGGGGATGTCTAGGTTGGATATTAGGAAACATTATTTCACTAGGAGGGTGATGAAGCACTGGAATGGGATGAAGCACTGGACTCTCTCCAATTTGTCCACATCCCTTATGTAGTGGGGGGGCCCAAAATAGGGGGGAGGGATAGCTCAGTGGTTTGAGCATTGGCCTGCTAAACCCAGGGTTGTGAGTTCAATCCCTGAGGGGGCCACTTAGGGGTCTGGGGCAAAAAAATTGGTCCTGCTAGTGAAGGCAGGGGGCTGGACTTAATAACCTTTCAAGGTCCCTTCCAGTTCTAGGAGATTGGTATATCTCCAATTATTATCTTTACCTAGGGAGGTGGTGGAATCTCCATCTTTAGAGGTTTTCAAGGCCTGGCTTGACAAAGCCCTGGCTGGGATGATTTAGTTGGTGTTGGTCCTCCTGAGGTCTCTTCCAACCCTGATAGTCTATGACTCTATGATTATAAAACTGATCCATATTGTTGAATTCTTTTTGTGCTGAAATCCATATTGATTACTACATGCTTATCACTCCATCTCAGTTTCATTAATCCTCCCACTCTATATTGTATAATAATCAGATTACCGTAGATAGCCAGGTGTCATCTAGGGCACTGAAGGTAAAGATAAAATATTTGATCAAAGATTTGGAAATATTCTTAGTATATCCCATTGACCCATCATCATATAAATAAGAGATTACTGATCTTTGCTTTGCTACAGCAGTCTGTGTATATCCCTGCTAGAACATATCCTCTTAGGGCAGGTCTACACTAAGGGCGGGGGTCGAACTAGGGTACGCAAGTTCAGCTACGTGAATAGCGTAGCTGAATTCGAAGTACCCTAGTTCGAACTACTCACCCGTCCAGACACCGCGGAATCGAAGTCCGCGGCTCCAAGGTCGACTCTGCCACCGCCTTTTGCAGTGGTGGAGTACCGGAGTCGACCGCGGCGCTTCCGGAGTTCGAACTATCGCGTCCAGATTAGACGCGATAGTTCGAACTCCGAGAAGTCGAACTCACCGCGTCAACCCGGCTGGTAAGTGTAGACTAGCCCTTAGATTAGCCCTACGCCAAACCCTTTCCAGCCAACCTCTTCTCATACAGCGTATGTATAATGTGCATTGCATACAAGAGACGAAATGGCAAGTTACATTTTTTTTTGTGTGTTAAACCAAGCTGAAGGATCAGAAAAACTTAGGAAATGTTGACAACAAAGTTCTAGGCTTGGCTTTGACTTGGAATCTGAATGGCGCTGACATAAGAAGGGTTTCAGAACTGAAAATTTGAACCATTTACTACTAAGAACGATTGCTCTGCCCAGGACCTGGCAAGGGCATCAATCAAGAGTCACTCCAGAGTTAAGTACTCACCCTTTTACTGCTCATTTTTATGAATGATCTTTGTGGAAGAGCAAAACCCTCTTTTTTTTTTAGTAAGAACATAGCGAGCCTCCTCAAAAGCTTTTCTCCTAAATACCATATTGATCACTGTGCAATGCACATTTTCAAAAATAATTTATTTGGTTGTTTAGGGTACTCCAGATGGGAGTAATATGGCATAATCATTCCCAGAAGTACTCCTTGTGGCTGGCTGGCAGTAATTCCAGGAATGATGCGGCATCACCCAGGTTGTTGATAGCAGCACCAGTAGCAACACACCTGCCCTGCTGCCAAGCCATCTAATATCTCTTTGTACAGACAGATGTGCACACTTTTCTTCATGACAGAACCCATTTGTGAGCAGACACCCACAGTACCTGCTGATGAGTATAGACCTGGTTTGCATCCTGAGGTCCTGATACTACATCATTGACTTCAATGGATGCAGGATTAGCCCAGTTACATAAAGCAAGATACTAACTTCTTCAGTAGTGTATGTGTGTGTGTGTGTGTGTGTATGCACATAAATATGTGCATGGTGCATATGTGTGCCAGCTTTCATGTTTACTAATCTAAGATGTGTATATTTCTGTATCACGTAATCCCACTTTATGTGAAAACCTCAACACAGCTTTAACTAGGAAGTTGCTACACTTGCCTTCATGGTATATGCATTTCTTTCGATCTAAAATCATATTTTATTAAAAAAATCATTGTACCAAACTTATGTTTATCAAAAGGCCCAGAAGAACAGGACAATGCGTAGGTTTCTCTGGGCTAAAAGCCAATTTGCCTCAAAAAATACCATAAGAATTGATTTCAATTTCTTTTATGAGATTAATATTGACTCAGGTAAAGCTTCAGTAAATAACATCTGAGACTAAAAATTCTTAAGTCTTACTTTCACATTAAGGGTCATAATTACAACTTGGAAGAGTTTATACACAGATAATTGTTTTTGTGAGAAAAATAAAATCTGTTCTGTAAAGAATCGAAGTGACTTATGTTCTTTCCTAGGCAGTCAAAATTTAGATATTTAAAGGAAAATATTAGGCTACATAATTTCCTTATTTTTATTTTCTTTACATTTGCTCATCACATTTCTATTTTATTATTTTGATTTTGTTCTTCTCTATTTTAACTCACTTTCAGTGGAGAAAAAAAAATCCTGTAGTGTTATGATATATTGTCTTTGTTTAGAAGCTATGCTCAAACTGCTACACTGCTACAGACTAGGGACCGAATGGCTGGGCAGCAGTTCTGCAGAAAAGGACCTAGGGGTTACGGTGGACGAAAAGCTGAATATGAGTCAACAGTGTGCCCTTGTTGCCAAGAAGGCTAATGGCATTTTGGGTTGTATAAGTAGGGGCATTTCCAGCAGATCGAGGGATGTGATCATTCCCCTCTACTCAGCACTGGTGAGGCCTCATTTGGAGTACTGTGTCCAGTTTTGGGCCCCACACTACAAGAAGGATGTGGATAAATTGGATAGAGTCCAGCAGAGGGCAACAAAAATGATTAGGGGGCTGGAGCACATGACTTATGAGGAGAGGCTGAGGGAACTGGGATTGTTTAGTCTGCAGAAGAGAAGAATGAGGGGGGATTTGATAGCTGCTTTCAACTACCTGAAAGGGGGTTCCAAAGAGGATGGATCTAGACTGTTCTCAGTGGTAGAAGATGACAGAACAAGGAGTAATGGTCTCAAGTTGCAGAGGGGGAGGTTTAGGCTGGATATTAGGAAAAACTTTTTCACTAGTAGGGTGGTGAAGAACTGGAATGGGTTACCTAGGGAGGTAGTGGAATCTCCTTCCTTAGAGGTTTTTAAGGTCAGGCTTACAAAGCCCTGGCTGGGATGATTTAGTTGGGTTTGGTCCTGCTTTGAGCAGGGGGTTGGACTAGATGACCTCCTGAGGTCCCTTCCAACCCTGAGATTCTATGATTCTATGATGAAACATTGGTTTTTAAGGGAGATTATCCCGTTTCTATGGAGGGGATTTCCTGAATCTCTTGCAATGGCTGTAACTTGTGATCCTTCGGTTTGCAAGGAACTGGGCAATTCTGACAATGTTTCAGTGGGAAATGAACACTTTGCACATATAAAACCACCTTTATTAATGTGTGCACGTGGTTGTTTGGGCTATATGAAAAGCCATTGATTTTTATATATCTAGCCACATGTGGCTGAATCATGAAACTGAAGTCCTGACTAGAGCTGGCTGAAATTTTTCAGCCAAAAAATGTTTCTTAATTTTCTTCTGCAAACATTTGGAAGTGTGATGTTCTCCCTGCTTTTTGCCAGTACAATATAAGTGAATGTTCTTTCTGCAGACCTGTTTGGTAATGGCAATGTACGGTACCCTTGTGCAACAAAGGGCATAGCAGACTGAAGCCAAGACTCCTGAGAGCAGACAGGGCTCTGAAGAAGTGGTTACGTGATTGGTTATGAGCTATACAAGAAGTTAGCCAACTGAGGCAGGAGAATCTTTACTCTGAGCAAACCAGTCTATGCTCTTTGTTGCTAGTCAACAAGCAACTGCAAATACAGATGGTGGTGATTTCCTTTCAGGAAAGCAGAACAGATGGTAGGACTAGGATCATAGTGCCAAATTTAGAGACAAAAACACAGTAGAAAGCTGCTGGCTAGAGAACTGAACTCGGCTGATGTTTGAACCCTGATGAGCTTGAAGGAAAAACAAGGGTTTGTCTCTCCCCATAGACCACTAACAATCTCTTGTCCAGACAGTCTGACTGTTGTTGTTAAACTAACTCCTCACTGGCTGCAGTAGGTCTATCCGGAAGAACATGTCTCCCTTGCTAGAAGCTATCCCAGGAAAATCAGTAGAATGCAACAGCTCTGATGCTGGAGTGCAGGACCACAAGCAAGACATTTACAAATGGCCGGCTCTCACTCTTAAATACTGGTCCTCACCCAGTCTGCTACCCAGCACACTGGCACAAGGGGCTCCCAGAGATAGACTGTGTGAACCAGTGAGAAAGGTCAGAAGACTGAGGGGTCTTGTGTGACATGTGAAGCAAGTATTCTTTTCCATCTTATTCAACATAGGTGTTTATCTCATACTCATCATCCTGGGGCGACTCTAGGTATTTTGCCGCCCCAAGCACGGCAGGCAGGCTGCCTTCAGCGGCTTGCCTGCGGGAGGTCCCCGGTCTCGCGGATTCAGTGGCACGCCTGCGGGAGGTCCACCGAAGCCGCGGGACCAGCCGACCCTCCGCAGGCATGCCGCCAACCTGCCTGCCGGCCTCGCGGCGACCAGCTGAGCGCCCCCCGCGGCTTGCCGCCCCAGGCACACGCTTGGCGTGCTGGTGCCTGGAGCCGCCCCTGCATCATCATAGTATCTGAATGCCTTCTAGTTGTGCATTTAGCCGTGTCAGAGAGTCTCCAAGGCAGTGACGGCTAGATACACTGGAGTTGATGCAGGCATGTGTAAGTCACACTTCTGTGCCCCATGCACCTCTGGAGTGGACAGGCAATTCTGGACAGGATGTGATGAAGCTATGCTGCCCTGCCCAAGCACTTTCTGGCTAGCACTGCTCTACATCCCCTTGGTACAAGGGTCGCCTAGTGCTCCTGGAACCCCCCTGCTTCCCAATGGATATGCTACCCCAGGGTCCCATAGGCTACATCTGAGGCTCTTTCTTTTAAATATTCCTTCACTTGCTGTTCCGATGCAAAGGGGTCGCAACCGCAGCCTCTTCAAATGGGGACAGGCAGGTTTTAAAGTATTTCAACAGGAAGGGAAAGGCGTGTTCCGAGCACTGGACAAGAAGCAATGCCCTGGGTTGGAATCTGACATAGACTTCCAATCCGGGCTCATCTTGCAGGGTTTCCCTCCCCATGAGGATACTATTCCGCTGTCTTCTAGGGGTACTAGAAGGATTAATCAGTGAATGTTTCTACAATGATTTGAAAGTGAGAAATATATAAGGGCTGAGTATGAAAGTGACACACCCTCACTACTCAGGACCTCAGCAGGAGTTGCTGGACCTGATTCTGCTCTCGCCTCAGTGGAAATCAGAAATTGCTCCAGATTTACACTAGTGTAAAAGTGGAGTGAGATCAGACACAATGTCATTGTTTCTTTAACTGGATTTAATACCAAACTTCCTGTTCTCTGCAGCATCTGATCTTCTTTAGCAAAAGTTCTGGATCACACTTAAATAATAATCCCACTTAGCACTTGACACATTTTCAAAACACTTGACAAACATGAGCTAATTTGTCTTTAAAAACAACGCATTTTGAAAACAAGGGTCGAGTTTGCTGAATCCAGGGCGGCAGCAGAAATAACATAGAAACCACGATTGTTTTAGTGCCAAACATCAGCTCATTGGGATTAACGCCATTATAGTAAGAAGCAACAGACAAAATACCAGGGATTACGCGGTAATTTTAAAGTGTTTTACATTGGGACTGGGAGCAGTAGTAGTGTGAAAAAAAGACATACTTGGCAATTAAAATAAGTGATTCCAATTATATTAACTGCTATGATATAGGGAAGAAACCTGAATTGACCAAAGCATGGGCTAGAATGATGCTACCTAGACTGCTGAGCATGGAGACCTCTGTTTTGCTTCCCTACATTGGGGTTCCAAGATCTCACATTTCTGACCACACCATCCTAAAGCACTGTCCAATCCTTTGTAAATATACCCCTGGCTAGACAGGAAGTCATATCCCTCCTCTCTAGTGCTCATGAAAACCAAATGCCTGCATTCTAATGCTCGCTGCACTCCTTCATCTCTCTCCAGTTGTACAACTTAAAGTGATACAGGCACTTTACAGGTAGACATAGCGTTATATTGTTATTCGGTGTACCCTGTACCAGTTCATGATGCTTGACAAAACACAGAAAAGATCCAGTCCCTGCATGTGGAGCTTGCACTGCCACTGCAGAAATGCAATATGTGAGACACTGGTACAGCTGCAAGGAGGCTCGGGAGACAACACTGGTGAGATCAATAGAGAGCTTCATAAAAGGGGTGGATTTGAAGGTAAAGGAGAGAAAGAGTACATGTGGCCTGATCCGAAGCCCACTGAAATTGATGGCTCTTGCTACAGGGAGACTCGGGGTTGTTCCAAAAGAAGCCATGAAGTTGATGCTGGGCAGAGGCATCATTTGCCATGCTGACTATGATACAGCTGCTGTCCAAGGAACAAAATGACCATACTTACTCTTCTGCTGTTATATGCTGCTGTGACACATTACAGAAGTAGTGGAAAGGAAAAGCAAAGAAAAAGCCAGGCCCCTCATGGCATAAAGCTAGCAATACTGGTGGCAAAAGAACAATGGATTATACTTTGAATACATCTGTAAGCAGTCAGGATGAGCTCTACCCTGACATCTGGTGGTGAATTGTGGCGAGTTGTGGAAAAGAACTTCAGGGGCTAGTCTTGTTTGCATAGGCACACCCACCCCGCCTAGCATGAGCCCACAGCTGCCCAAATGGTCACTTTGGCTGCTGTGGGATCCCCAGTTTCTCTGTTATTGGGGCAGGAAGAATAAAGTGTTGTTACCCTGATGATGTGAATCAAGGACAGTGAAACTGTTTTATGACAGAGGGACCCGCCATCAACTAAGTAGCACTTGCTATTCAAGGGACATGGGTTCTAAAACCCAATGAATTGATAGGCTGGGGACAGGTTTTTGTACCTGATAGTATGGGCCCCCTTTGAGGGCCTGAGCTAGTAATTGTACCTTCTCTTTCTACTGTGGAATATTGGAGCTAATTTTGATTCCATTAGGAGTCTACTCATAGACTGCTGAGCTGAATTCATGTTGGGCCAATGGTGTACCAGCACTGAGGCTCTCCTACTACAAGCTGAAATCACTGGGGGGGTTGAAGATATGTTGTTGCCAGATCAGAGCAGTTTGTGGGATGACTGCAGTGGCTTGTGGGACAGCTGGTGGAACAGAGCAGTTTGTGGAGCAGCTCATGGGACAGCTGGTGGAGCAGAGTGGCTGGTGGAGTGGCTTGCAGTGAAGGCTGCAGCAGAACCCCATGGAGAGGTGAGGCAGTCAGTCTTGGACCACATAAGGTGCCCCTTAACACCCCTGTGCCCCCTTGCAGGCTGAGGGGGGCACTGCAGATAAACTTTTGAACTCTGGGGTTGCACTGACCAGGGACAGAGACTTTTGGGTTGTTGGACTTTTGGGTGATTTTTGGGTTGCTGGACTCATGAGACTTTTGGGTGTTGGACTTTTGGGACTTTGGGTGATTTTTTGGGTTGCTGGACTTAAGACCCAAGCTTACCTGGAGGTGGGTCTTTTGCTCATGGTTTATGTTACGAATCCTGTTTGTGGTCTTTCCCCAACATAATGCCACATTGTTTCCCTCCTTTATTAAAAGGATTTTGCTACACTCAGACTCCGTGCTTGCGAGAGGGGAAGTATTGCCTTATAGAGGCACCCAGGGGGGTGGTATGTAATTGTCCCAGGTCACTGGGTGGGGGCTCGAGCCGGTTTTGCATTGTGTTATTGAAACGGAACCCCTGGATACTGAACCCGGCCCTTGTTGCTGCCAGCTCAGACAGGCAGAAGGGTTACACGTCTATGAAGCCAGACAAAGCTCCTTGGATTTTTTAAAAAAAGACAGAGATTAAGGTTCTGATTTTCTCCGCTGCTCATTTTCAAACCCTATATATTATTAAACTGGCCCAGAAAATGACCATTTTGATGCATCTTTCAAAGGAAGCCTAGCATTTCTCTGGGCAGCTGTTATGAAAATGGCTGTAATGTTGGGTAAGACATCTGATTTTAGAGTTATTGTTAAGGAAGCTGCCTAAGGTGCAGATCCACTTTGTCACTAGGAGCTTCCAACAGAAATCTCAGCAAGAGCGCCAAGAGCCAAGCATATTCTTTCTTTTTCACACATCATTGCTAGTAATAAGGGTTCTTCAAGGCAAGAGGAGGCCTCAGTTGCTATCACACTATGTCCTCTGTGATACCGGTGCAGTCCCATTGCCTTCATTAGATTTGCACAGATATAACTGAGTGGAGCTTGGTGAGCAATTCTATTGATGCACGGAAAGGAATAGAATGCAGCTCATTCTTGTGAGTGGAATTGGGGCCATAAGGAGGAATTAAAAGGAGAAAAGAATTTGAGCAGAACAAGAAGCAGGTAACAAAGGATCATTCTTATACAGCCATTATCAGTGAGGAAGTTTATTTTAGGCATCATGGTAGAAAGGGTTTCAGTCCTATGAGTTGGGTCATTTCAAATTAACCTGGGCAAAAGGAGGCTGACGGGGCTGCAAAGAGAGCATTCGGCACTTTGCATGGCAAAGACCTGGGGGCTAAGAAATAGAATACCTTTTGATACTGTTAGGCCTGAATAAAGATGTAGCACAAAACCAGTTATGCCAACCTGACCGAAGTCAGGCTAACAGAGGTTTCTGGGTAATCCCAGAGTGGAAAAATACTGAGAAGCAGCATTGTCTCACAAAGCCCTGGGAAAGAGTGAGATAAGTGAGGGGCTGGTACCAGCTGTGTTGTGTTAGGAACAGTGTTTGAAGAACTGATAAGAAACACTAGCATCCCACAGTTCTGACTCTAACTCCCTGGTTTAGTTTTCGGTGTGTTTTTAACTCCCTTACATTCCTAACTTTTGGCGCTTGTTAAGATATTAACAATTTAATGCTGTAGAGACTAGGCATGCGTATATATTAAAAGGTGTCTAATTTCTAGTTGTTAGACAAAGGGGGGTGGGTTGCTCAAGTGAATGATCTATGACGTAATAAAACTGTCTATATAGGCTAATACTAAGCTGTAAAGAGGGGGCTGGTTCTCTCTGGAGACGAGCTGCTCTCTATTGATGCGTGCGCTTGTCAATAAAGAGCTTTTGATTGGACCTTGCTGGTGTTGCCTGTCTCTCTGCGGTCAGACAACGAACTTCGCTGTCGGGGTTCGAGTCCCTGACAATACTAGAAATCCAACCAAACCCCAAAGAGGTTTGGGTGTCATCCTGGAAAGGAGCCTCGGATGCCATTAGAACAACAGAGGAGGGATATTACTAAGCTAGGTATGGAATCGGGTTCATTTTCAGTCAAAGCACTTGCATCATGTTTCTCTGTCACTTTCAAAGTTCCCAAAGCAGAATGAGACAGAGAAGTTGGCACTTTTATGGGGCCATTTTGCTGCTCCTTTAGGGCCTCCTAAGGGGAACATTCGGGAGGAGTTTGGTTTGAAAGCCTTCAGTTAGACAATTGAAACAGCATCATCTTTCTTCCAGGAACCAGCCCATTCATATGCTTCCCTGAAACAAAACAGGCCCTTGCCTCCACCTGGCAAAATATCACAGCTGTCATCTTGATGCCCTGAATTTTATTTATTCTCCTTCTAAACTGCACAGGAATCAGAAACTGTCAGCGGCAAAGAGGCAGGAGTTCAGATGCATACTGGCTGCTTCAGGGCTCCCACAAGCAATTAGAGCAATTAGAGCAGGGGCAGGCAAACTTTTTGGCATCAGGGGCCGCATTGGGTTTCCAAAATTGTATGGAGGGCTGGTTAGCGGAGGCTGTGCCTCTCCAAACAGCCAGGTGTGGCCCGGCCCCGCCCCCTATATGACCCCTCCTGCTTCTCACCCCCTTACGGCCCCTCCGGGACTCCTGGCCCTTCCAACCCCCCCACTCCCTGTCCCCTGACAGCCCCCCGGGACCTCTGCCCACACCACCACACAGCACAGAGACCGGGTCAGGCTGGGCTCTGCAGCTGCGCTGCCCCAAGAGCTCGCAGCCCCACCGCCCAGAGCACTGCGCTGGCGGCGGAGCGAGCTGAGGCTGCGGGGGAGGGGGAACAGCAGGGGAGGGGCTGCAGGCTACCCTCCCGGGGCAGGAGCTCAGGGGCCGGGCAGGAGGGTCCCGCGGGCTGGATGTGGCCCGCAGGCCATAGTTTGCTCACCTCTGAATTAGAGGGTAGTTACAACGACACACTGGAGAAAGAGACATTTAGAAAACTTAGTGGCCAGAGAGGGAGATTTTCCCCATGACATTGAATGTACAGTCATTCTTTTTAAGCATCATGGCCATCACACAATCCTGTGTAGGTCTCGTCTGAATTTGACTTTGACTTTTTTATTTTTATTTAATGAACTAGTTCCCAATATGATCTTTTATAAGTGTCCTTTCTCTATCTAAATGCACCTCTGTTATTATTTGAATGGGCTGGTTCCTGGAAGAAAGACAGTGCTGTTTCAAGCGAGGGTAGGGATAGGATACAGAGGGACCTAGACTAATTAGAGGATTGGGCCAAAAGAAATCTGATGAGGTTCAACAAGGACAAGTGCAGAGTCCTGCACTTAGGACGGAAAAATCCCATGCACTGCTACAGACTAGGGACCGAATGGCTGAGCAGCAGTTCTGCAGAAAAGGACCTAGGGGTTACAGTGGATGAGAAGCTGGATATGAGTCAACAGTGTGCCCTTGTTGCCAAGAAGGCTAATGGCATTTTGGGCTGTATAAGTCGGGGCACTGCCAGCAGATTGAGGGACATGATCATTCCCCTCTATTTGACATTGGTGAGGCCTCACCTGGAGTACTGTGTCCAGTTTTGGGCCCCACACTACAAGAAGGATGTGGAAAAATTGGCAAGAATCCAGAGGAGAGGTTGAGGGAACTGGGATTGTTTAGTCTGCAGAAGAGAAGAACAAGGGGGGATTTGATAGCTGCTTTCAACTATCTGAAAGGGTGTTCCAAAGAGGATGGATCTAGACTGTTCTCAGTGGTAGCAGATGACAGAAGGAGTAATGGTCTCAGGTTGCAGTGGGGGAGGCTTAGGTTGGATATTAGGAAAAACTTTTTCACTAGGAGGGTGGTGAAGCACTGGAATGGGTTACCGAGAAGGTGGTGTAATCTCCTTCCATAGAGGTTTTTAAGGCCAGGCTTGCCAAAGCCCTGGTTGGGATGATTTAGTTGAGGATTGGTTCTGTTTTGAGCAGGAGGTTGGACTAGATGACCTCCGGAGGTCCCTTCCAACCCTGATATTCTATGATTCTATGATAATTGTCTAGCTATATCATTGATGTCTTGCATGGGAAAATCCACATCTTTGTCCCCACAACTATAGTGGGAGCTGGTTATCTATTTCCTCATGTCTTCAGTTGTCAGGCTAGAAATGGGAGCCTCTGTGAATGGTCTTTTTTGGACTGATGTAAATCCAGAGTACCGTGAGCCAGAGTACCATGAACCAGAGTATTTTAAATGTACTGATTTCCATGGCAAGTGCAATGTTCCTAAATCAAACCTAGCATTTTAATCTCTCTCCTATTTTACAAGAACATGGAGCTATGTGACTAACAGAGGGCTCTTTCTGACAAACAGCATTTCTCAAGGTGTTTTGGCACCTCTGGTCCTAGACAGATGTGAAGAAGTGCAAGAAAAAATAAAAATGATGAGTCAATTGGTTATTTCTGAACCTTTATGGTCAGTTTTGAGGCTGGTTCTAGAAAAGTTCATGGGTGAGGGGCAATGGAGCTATTCATATCAGTAAAGGATTGCTCATGTGAATAAGTGTTCCAGGACTGAGCCATATTTTCTTAATAGGAAAGATTCATAGATTATAAACCAGACAGGATCATTGTGATAATCTAGTCTGAGCTGCTGCATAATACAGGCCAAAGGACTTCCCTGAATTAATTCTTGTTTGGACTAGAGCAGAGCTTTTAGAAAAACCTCCAATCTTGATTGAAATATTGCCAGTGATGCAGAATCCAGCATAACCCTTGGTAAGTTGTTCCAATAGTTAATTTGCCCTCTCAGTTAAAAATGTGCATCGTATTCCTACTCTAAATTTGTCTAGCTTCAGCTTCCAGCTATCAAGTCTCATTATACCTTTTTCTGCTAGATGGAAGAGCCCCCCCCATTATCAAATTTCTGATTCCATGTAGGTATTTTTAGACTGTGATCAAGTCACCCCTTAACCTTCTCTTTGTTAAACTAAACAGAATGGGTTCCTTGAGTCTATCACAGTACGCCATGTTTTCTAATCCTTTAACCATTCTCATGGTTCTTTTCTTTGAACCCTCTCCAATTTATCACCATCCTTTTTGCACTGTGGACACCAGAAATGGACCCCGTATTCCAGTGATGGTTGGACAAGTGGTAAATACAGATGTAATAGCATCTTACTGCTTCTACTCAATATCCTCCTCTTTATATATATATCCAGGAATCCCATTAGCCCTTTTGGCCACAGCTGGTAAGAGATTGCAATACACAGACTGTAATATCCTTACACACACTGAGGTGTACTTTACTCCACAAGACGTTTTAATGGCTTCAGCGTGGCTGTTCAAGAGACCATTCAGCTTAGGTGAGGATATCACAATCTGGCCCAATATTTGTGACCACAGAGCAAGATTTTTAGATGATGTAAATTGAAGCCAGTGGAGCTGGGGTGGCTTACATCAGCTGAAAGACCTAGACTCAGATTTTCACTGTGGTGGTTGGGGGGGAAAAAATCACATTTTCACTATTTATCAAGGTAGAGAATCATTTGCCCTCACCCCCACCCCTGTTCTCTCACTTCAGATTTGGTCACAGACACAAAGGCAGCTGTGGTAGGTGTAAAAAACACCATCATTTTCTTACAAAAAATACATGGAAAAACCTTTGTGTAGCAGATTTCTCATGTTTGGACTAAGTTCAGGATAGTTCCTCGGTGCTCTTTAATGCATTACAATCTCATTTAGGTTTCGAGTTCTGCCTAGAAAACAGGAAAGCTTCTCAGTCAACACAGACTGCAATGTGATTAGTCTCTGGTCTTTTCAACACTGTAGCATCCTTGCTGCATATTTAACACATAAGACTTTGTTTCCTGATATGGGCTGGGAACTGCTTTCAGATAATGCAAGATTCATTTCCAGTTCTTTGCTCAAATAACCTTGAGTCTTTCAAATTTCAATGCTCTCCGAAAAAGAAACGCCCCTTCCCAGTTCCTTATCTTGGCTTGAGGAGTTAATGTTATACAATTGATTGAGGAAGACAAGTGGATCTTAGTATGATGCATTATGTCATTTAAGAAAAGTCACAGCCTGGTTACAGTTGATAATCTCATTCTGATTTCATTAAGCCCCAATTTAGCACTTGAGAACAACCAGCTAACTGGATGCAGCCAATTCACCCCATTCAAAAATAATTCAGCCAGACAATAAGGTGAGCATAAAATGAGATCAGTTTCAAGGAAACTCACCAGCGGATGCTCAGAAGGACGTATCCTGCACTCTTGTAACAGCTGTTCTTGAATCTCTCTCTCTAAGCACCTTCCTGTATCATGGCTCTGGTAATAAACGTGTGTGTAAAAGCAGATTGTGGTGCTGTGTAGGGGAATGACCTGTGGGTTCCCATCCGTGCCTCACCCCAATACCCCGTTATGGAGAGCCACTTTGGGAGACCGCAAGTAGGATTGGATCCCCCACCGCAGTGCAGTGCCCACCCTCCTGTGTAGTCTGGGAGCAGGAAAGAACCTGCCATCTGCTCCTCTGTGGAGCCTGGGGAAGGGACGCTAGGCTCTGGACAGGAATAACCTCCAGAGTGGATTCAGCCCCACTCCACTGTATGGGGGGAGAATTCTGCTTTCCCCTCCACCCTCTTTCTCCTGCAGAGATCCTCAGTGCCCAGCCCAATTACTGGGGCTGCTATGCCTAGCTATGACCGTGTGTGTCAGAGAGTTTCATCACTGGGGCAGGCAGCGAGTGTTTGCACCCGGCACGGCTCAGTGCCTTCTGGGGGGTGAACAGGGAGAGGCAGCTGCTATGCACCCTATTAGGATGGTGTAGTTTACACTTCTCTATATGCCTGGCCAGCTTCATTGACCTCTGTGGGAGAGTCATCCCCCTCCTCTTCTCTACCCTTCCAGGAAAAGCTAGCACCAATGGTGGTGGTGTCTCTGAGCAGCTCTGGGATTCAGTGGGGCACGAGGGATGCAGCTCCAGCCAGTGCCTGGACAGGAGGGCAGGTTCTTTATGGCTGTTCGACATCAAGGGTGTTGGCATCAAGTGGCAAAGAGACTTGGGACTAGGCTCACGAAGGAGAATGGGGACAAGGAAATGAAGGAGCCAGGTGCCAGTCTCCTTTTTCCCCTGAAGGGGGTGAGGGACATGGAGGTGGCAGGCAGGGTCCCTCTCTTTCCCCCTGCACTCCCTGGAGGGGAAGGGAACCAGCAGGGGGAACAGATCTTCCCATAAAGGGCTGATAGGAGACTCCCCTAGCTTAGATATTCCTTTTCCCCTCAGATGTGGATGCTGCTTCACTACTGCTACTAGCAGGAAGTCAGGGATCCCAGAAACTCCCCAAGCAGATGCCAGTTCCAAATAAAAAGAACCACAGATGTAGTGCTCTACACTCCTGTTTATCCAAATGGCCTGGGGACATCTGAGACTTTTGGATAACTGGGCATTCAGATAAACAGAAGTGCTATTAACTAACATAGGGCTACATGGGGGACATCCTGTGGATTTGGATAACTAGGATTTTTGGCTAATGGGAATTTGGATAACTGGAATTACACTGCATTTTTACAGTCTCATAATTTTAGAGGCCCTGACTTGGAAGTTTTGAGCATTTAGACACAGGGAAAGTCCTCTAGAGGTCTGACAACGCAGGCCCTGGTGACAGATGGTGTGTCTCGTACGGGTTAACAGTGGAGAACACCAGTGCAGAATTTTCCCCTACAATATATTTACTAGTGAACATGTTTCTTCCTAAATTGAGAGAGGCTCCAGCCTCAAAATATTTATCTGGATTTCAGCTGGGAATTTGATTTGGCCCATTATAAAGACAGCAAAGAGTCCTTCATCGCATGCATGTATTCACCCATGAAAGCTCATGCTTCAAAACGTCTGTTAGTCTGTTAGCCACAGGACTCTTTGCTGCTTTTACAGATCCAGACTAACACGGCTACCCCTCTGATACTTGATTATAAAGACAGGGACTGATTACGATTCAGGTCTGGGTTCAGATTTTGAATTAACTGCTCTTGCTCAGGGATGTTTGGAGCTGTAATTTCCTCCTAAATATAATAATGCTTCCTGGGGGCAGGGTTCTGTTCTTCTGTTGTAGGTTTGTGCAGTGCCTAGGGCTATTGGGCCCTGATCTCTGATTGGGATCCTTAGCCATTAAGTCAATAGAAATATAATCAGTAATAATAAATACCTACTTAACCTGGGCATTAGGAAGCTAAATCAATTAATGAATGTTAATTAATGTTAAACCCTTTGACATTTTAGATGAAAACAGGTAGATGCTATGAATGCAAAGCATTGTTGTGGCCCAAAAACAACATATGACACCCTTGTAATGCAAACTAAAGGCTATTAACATTCTTCTCATTACCAGATTCCACTTCACCCAGGAACATAAACAAGGCTTCAACAAGCAACACAAAGAGCCCAGTGCAGCCACAGCACGTCCCAATCCCAGGCAATAACCCTGCATTTCCTGAAGACCATTTCTGAGCTATACAAAAAACACACATAAAGCACATGAGCCTCACATCTCGTTGTCACAAACACATGAATAATGTATTTGCACAGCAAAGGTCCTGGCACGCTGAGACTCACAAGAGTCACAGTTCCTTTCCCAGAGATCAGAAGTGTCATCCAGAGATTTTATGACATACATTGCTATGGACACGCTGTCCACACATAATCCATGGCATATCACTCAAGCAACAAAGATGCAACAACCCTAAGCCACTCAAAGAAAGTTAATTTGCAAGTGACCATGCTGCCAAGTACTGCATCCTCACCCAGAGAGAATTCACTCTGAGAAGAGTTTTTTGCTTACAGACTAGACACTGCCCAGGTTGATAAGTCCAATGTGTTGACTTACTCCTCTCCCCTCCTATCTCTTGGCAAACATTCTATGTACATTTTTCATTTTCTTTCTCCCAAAAGCAAATGCTTCAGTGAGGCTTCTCTACAAAACACATCAGCTTGCTACTCCTGAGCATCCGTACCAGAATATATCTTGAGGCAGTCTGTGTGCTCAGCAGAGCTCTCATGCTGTCTGAGCTGGACGCCATATTGTGTAGGCTTTTGTGACATTCCCCTCTGGTGTTATCCGGACCGGTGATCTGCTAGGTCACTCCAATCCTTAACTCTGGGAACCAGGCTTACTCTGCTCTGCTGTGAGAACCCCAACTCCTGGGCTGTTCACGCACAGCCTCTGGCATGTAAGCTGCTCCTTGGATTGTGTAACCGAATGACACCTAGATGTACAAACACTCGTTTCTCAACCTGTATATTATATAATTTTAACATTAGCTTTCATAAAAAATTTAAATTTGAATGTGGGGGTCATGAAATGTTGTTATCCTTATTGTCTGAGTAAAGGGCAGCAGAACTGTACTTTGAGTGCACAAATGAGGGAGTCTCCTTCAGTGCTTAATTTGTGGTAGGGCTTGCCAGGACTGCTCACAAACAGGGAAGAATTGGTAGAGGAAATAGAAGTGGGTGACAACCTGGGCAGCAGTGACCATGAGATGGTCGAGTTCAGGATCCTGACAAAAGGAAGGAAGGCGAGCAGCCAACTTTAATTTCTGGGATGATGTTAAAACATGAGTTAAATCTAATAAAATGGTCGTGAAACATTTTTCAGTTTTTACTATGGTACCATACAGCCTGCCATCGCCCTCATGTCAGCACCCCCCGTATATTCGAACATCCCCCCCACCCAATTTCAATTCCTGGGGAAAGCAAGGTCATGGGTGTTAGAGGAGTTATAGATAAGAGTGATATAGCTCCATATATGGGAACATATCTGGCTAGTTAACAGAGCGCCATCTACTGGCACAAAAGATGTTCATAATTTTGTAGGACTACTAAAGTTAATTGTTGCTGTGCAGTGCAAATGGCTTCCGTTGCAGAGCTCTTAACTCTGGGCAAACAGGAGCTGTGAGAGCAGGATTTACAGCACCTTGCAAGCAGGACCAGCAAGGGAAAGAAGAGGAGGACAAACGGAAAGATTCCATTTGGCCCTTTACCAGGGCTGGGTGAAATACTCACAGCTACATTCAAACCCTGCAAGACTTAAGAATTTCTTTTCAAAATCACAACTATGGACCAAATGCATGAGCAATCTGAAAAATCTTTTTCTTTCTTTCTTTCTTTCTTTCTTTCTTTCTTTCCCATAATAGGCAAATCAAAATGCTGGATCTGGAATTCCCAAATGGCAGTTGCAAAATTGGGATCCAAATTTCAACTTTTCCCAAATTTAGGAGGTTTGGCTTCAGCTTATTAGAGACAAAAGTTTCAGCTGTGAAGTTGAACCTGCACCTGACCAGCCCACCTCTATTTTGAAGGATAGAGCACTAAAGTTAGACTTGAGAAGCCTGTGTTCAATTTCCAGTTCTGGAACAGTTTTCCTGTATTCAGGGGCGGCTCTACAAATTTGGCCGCCCCAAGCAGTCATGCCCGGGAGGCGCCCCCGAGCCGCGGGAGCAGCGGACCTCCCGCGGGCATGACTGCGGAGGGTCCGCTGGTCGCGCGGCTCGGCTGGACCTCCCGCAGCTGCGGGCGGTTCGCTGGTCCGGTGGCTCCGGTTGAGCTGCCGCAGGCATGCCTGCGGGAGGTCCAGCCGAGCCGCGGGACCAGCGAACCGTCCGCAGTCATGCCTGCGGGAGGTCCACTGGAGCCGCCGGCCGAGCGTCCCTTCCGCAGTCATGCCTGCGGCAGGTCCGCTGCTCCCGGGGCTCCGGTGGACCTCCCGCAGGCATGACTGCGGCAGGTCCGCCGGCCCAGTCTGCCGCCCCCCCGGGAAAGGGCCGCCCCAGGCGGGTGCTTGCCCCGCTGGGCTCTGGAGCCGGCCCTGCCTGTATGACCTTGAGGAAGTCACTTAGCCTTTTTTCTTAAGCTAACTTCCCTTCCCCCACCTCTCTGTTTAAACGCAGCTCCGCCTTGCAGCAGTTTCCCTCATCACTGTTTCCAAAACTCTAACCCAGTCATTGTCCTTCCTTCCCAGACAGCATTGGCCCAACCAACTTTATATCCCATGTCGTGCATGTTTGACTTTGATAGTGCTGTTCCCATGACACCAGTAACAAAAATATGACCAGGCTCCTAAAGCTTTGGATCAGGCCCAACGTCATGTTGCAGACAGTGCTCCCCTGGATTCTGGCAGGGTGACAGTCTCCTTTTTCTCCTGGAGGGGTCAGGGACATGTAGGTGGCAGATGACGAACACTGGTGGGGTGGTGGAAGCTGGTATTGCTGAACCTGCTCTGGGGTTAGAAGGAGAATTTCTGACATATCTGGCTTCAAGACTAAGCTTGATAAGTTTATGGAGGGAATGGTATGATGAGATAGCCTAATTTTGGCAATTAATTTGGCAACTGATCTTTGATTATCAGCAGCTAAGTATGCCCAGTGGTCTGTGATGGGGATGTTAGATGGGTAGGATCTGAGTTACTACAGAGAATTGTTTCCTGGGTGCTGGCTGGTGAGTCTTGCTCACATGCTCAGGGTTTAGCTGATTGCCATATTTGGGGTCGAGAAGGAATTTTCCTCCAGGGCAGATTGGCAGAGGCCCTGGAGGTTTTTCGCCTTCCTCTGTAGCATGGGGCACGGGTCACTTGCTGGAGGATTCTCTGCAGCTTTAGGTCTTCAAACCACAATTTGAGGACTTCAATAACTCAGACATAGGTCAGGGGTTTGTTACAGAAGTGGATGGGTGAGATTCTGTGGCCTGCATTGTGCAGGAGGTCAGACTAGATGATCATAATGGTCCCTTCTGACCTTAAAGTCTATGAGTCTGAGTCTACGAGAATTTCAATCTCTGGGCCCGTCAGGCCAGCATTTAATGTATGTGAAGAAGCCACTGACATGACTAACAGCACCGGGGAGCCACAAAAGATTTCATAGTGGATAACAGGGATTACACAAGGTGAGACATGAAGGAAAGGAGAGAGACAAAGACAATGTGCTGAAATGGGGGTAGGAAAAAAGAGTGAGGTAGAAAATGAAATTAAAATAAAATCTTTCTTTTTACATATTTTTATTTAGCTGTTAAAAATTCTGCTGCATGGGTGAAATTCATCCATGTGGAGTGGCCCTGTTCCACATTTAACTCTAGAACTGGGTGTAGGGGGGGAAAAATTGGAATTTTTTTTGAATTTTGTTCTTGATTTCTAATATTTAAATAGATATTTGATATTTTGACAATTTTTGACCAGTTCTGTAGCTGGTAGGAGATGGTGCAAACAGTTCATTGTAATTTTTTATTCCTCTTCAAATTTCAAAATTCCAGTGAAATTTCAAAATTGTTACCAGCCTTACTTTATTCCCACTTCAACTCGGTGGCTCTGATCCTGCAAAAACTTAAGTAACTTAAGTTATGCGCCTGTTGAGGCCCTGATTCCGGAAAGTAGGTAAATTTAAGTCCAAGCAAATGCTTAAATCTGTTCTTATTCAGGAAAACACGTAAAACACGTGCTTAACTTTAAGCTCATGGTTAAGTTCCATTGACTTCAGTGAGACTGAATGCTTAATAGCATCCTGAATTGAGTCAATTTTTTTTGGTCTAGTATTGGGCTGAAGGACATAAATCTGATTTAAGTGGTGGATAAATCTTGTGCTGGTCCTCTAAAAATGGGTGAATTTCTCCTCAGAAGAATGAAAATCCACTCTTGTTTCTCAGTTGTTTCCCTTTCAGGCATTTTCTTTTGCAAGGCTAATAAATAATCATGGCTCTTTTTCGCCTTCTTGCATTTTCTCTTTAACAAACATGTGGACATGAAGGAGTTAACGGTCCTTACGGCAGTAGCTTGTCTTTTGCTAAGAAAGGCGAATAAACACACTATTTTAATGTATAATTTGCATAAGGCTTCCTTTAATTTGTTACTTTCATTATGGCAACAGAATGAAAACAACAGATTACACCAATAAAAAAATATACAGCAATGGCAGTACCCAAAGTCATTACACTGTTAACAGAATTGCATCTTCCTCATGGTCATTATTTTTATTAATAAAGAGCCTTGTAAAAACCTCCAACCAGCGCATTGAGAAAGTTTCTGAACTTTACCAAGGAAAGAATAAAATATCCAAATGAAAGAGGACTCCAGGAGGGCTTGGAATTGATAATGAAATGCAAAGCAAAGGATAGGTCAGAAGCGATAGGCCAATGCAGACTACCTGCGTTCTTGTCTATAGTCATCCCACCATTATTGTTACCTGTAGAACTGTAGTGTTGCAGGTTCCATCTGAGACTGACCCCCTTGTGCCAGGTGCTGTACATACGCATTGTAAGACTCAGTCCTTGCTCCAAAGAGCTTACAGTCTAAATGGACAGGACAGACAAAGGGTGGGAGAAAGGATGTATACTTGTGTGACCCCTAGTTCATGTGTTATCAGAAGGAGTAAATAACACTTCCTTATTTACTGTCTCCACACCAGTCATGATTTTATAGACCTCTGTCATATCCCTCCTTATTCATCTCTTTTCCAAGCTGAAAAGTCCCAGTCTTATTAATTGCTCCTCATATGGAAACCGTTCCATACACCTAATCATTTTTGTTGCCCTTCTCTGTACCTTATCCAATTTCAATATATCTTTTCTGAGATGGGGTGACCACATCTGCACACAGTATTCAAGATGTAGGCATACCATGGATTTATACAGTGGCAATATGGTATTTTCTGTCTTATCTATCCCTTTCTTAATGATTTCCAACATTCTGTTCACTTTTTGACTGCCGCTGCACATTGAATGTATGTTTTCAGAGAACTATCCGCAATGAAGCCAAGATCTCTTTCTTGAGTAGGAATAGCTAATTTGGACCCCATCATTTTATATGTATAGTTGGGATTATGCTTTCCAATGTGCATTACTTTGCATTTATCAGCACTGAATTTCATCTGCCATTTTGTTGCCCAGTCATGCAGTTTTGTTAGATTAAAAAAATAAAAATATGGAGATACACCTATCACATAGAGCTGGAAGGGACCCTGAAAGGTCATTGAGTCCAGCCCCCTGCCTTCACTAGCAGGACCAAGTACCTATTTTGCCCCAGATCCCTAAGTGGCCCCTTCAAGGATTGAACTTATAACACTGGGTTTAGTAGGCCAATATGCAAACCACTGAGCTATCCCTTCCTTTATAGAGGGTTGTACTCTGCTTGGGACTTAACTATCTTGAGTGGTTTTGTATCATCTGCAAATTTTGCCACCTGACTGTCAAGAATCAAGATCTTTTTCTACCTCATGTTCTTCAGTGCCCATAAACATTATTTGACTGCGGAACCTCTTAAAATATGCCTGCAAATCAAATATTTCTTGTCATAAGATCTCTAACTAGCATTTGCTGAGTTCCAGTCATCTCCAATATTTTTTTCATTGGTTACACGGTCCATGATATTTTCAGAATTCTTCTATAACACAATGATTCAAAGGATTGTAATTTCTTTATTATGTTTTGTAAAGTTAGAAAATGGTGAATGACACATTTCTTTACCAGATGATACTTTCTTTACTCGGGATTTGTGTCAAGCAGCATTTGGATGGCTATTGGAATTCAATTAAAATGTACAAAAATAGCATTTTAAAATAGTGTTTTATTAGTTAAAAAAAAAACTCTCTCCCTTAAATATGCCATAAATGTAAGCAAATAAAGTTAAGCTTATCAACATGTGTTTTGCTTTTAAAACTAACTGATTTATTAAACTGAGGAAGTATGAACTGTGCATACCCCTCACTAGGCAAGAAAGGGTTAACCTCATTCCATGGGCAGTGGAAGTCCCACCCTTCAGACTGTACTGGGCATGCTCCAATTGCTGCCCCAGTATAAAAGGGAGCTGCCCAGCTCATTCTAGGCTGACTACTGAGGAGGGAGAATGCTTGGTGGAGGCTCCAGCCCAGGTGCTGCCTTAGCATTTAAAGGTGGGAACCAGAGATCCCAAGGACCAGACTAGAGACCTGTGGCCAGCCAACTGGAGCCAGAATCCCAGGGAGCTACCCACATTGAGGAGCTTGGAGACCCCAGTGATGCATGGCTTCTGGAGACACAGTAGGAAGTGGCCCTGGGAGGTGGGGTGAGTGGTATCTCCCAGCCAGGGAAGGTTAGCATGTTATGGTAGGATCCCTGCTGACTAGATGGTGATCACATTTGCTGATGACAGGGCCCTGGGCTGGGACCCAGTGGAGCAGGGAGGGCCCAGGTCCCCCTACCTGGCCATCACCACCCCTTGGTTGTGGTGGCCCCTGGCCATTAGGCCACACAGCCTTGATCCCCAGGGAAGACACTGACTCTGGTCATTGGGTCATGCAGTCCTGAACCCAAGGGCAGCCATATTGATTCCAGCCATTAGGACATGCAGCCCTAAACCCAGGGGGTGGCCACATCAGTGCTGACTCTGTGGTGCTCCAGCCTTGAAGTACACACAGAAAATTATTTGTGGGTGCTTAGCACCCACTGGCAGCCAGCTCCCCTGCATCTCCTCCCTCCCAGGGCCTGCTGCCCACCACAATCAGCTGTTCCATGGCATGTAGGAGGTGCTGGGAGATGTGGTGTGCTTGGGAGAGGGGGTGGAACTGGACAGGAAGATGTGGGGAAGAGGTGGTACAGGGGTGTAGTGGGGGTGGGAAGAGGCAGGTGGGGCCTGGGGGAAAGGGGTGGAGTGGGGGCTGGGGCTGAGCAGGAGTTGAGCACCTCTGGGGAAAGGAGGAAGCCAGTGCCTTTGGGCAGCCGTATTGGCTCTGGTCATTGGCCCATGCAGCCCTGACCCTAAGGGCAGCCATATTGGCTCTGGTCGTTGGGCTGCACAGCCCTGATACCCTGAGGGAAGTTATACTGACTCTTGTTATAAAGCTGCACAGTCCTGACCCCAAGGGCAGAT
This sequence comes from Mauremys mutica, assembly GCF_020497125.1. NCBI lineage: Eukaryota > Metazoa > Chordata > Testudines > Geoemydidae > Mauremys > Mauremys mutica. The sequence continues at coordinate 11,482,290 of NC_059073.1, read as the reverse complement.
GTATAGACTCTGGTGACTAGGCTGCGCAGCCCTGAAACTAAGGGCTGCTATATTGACTCAGGCCACTAGGCTGTACACCCCAAGTCCCAGGGGCAGCCATATTGACTTTTGCCATTAGTCCACACTGTCCTGATCCCCCAAGGCAACCATACTGACTCCAGCCATTGGGTCGTGTTGCTCTTAGCCTAGGGATAGTCTCCAAAAGGAGACAGAGTGTGCATACTCCATGACAAAGATACGGCAAAGATGAGGGGAAGGTTAAAGCATTTGAAATGTTAAGTATGAAGTAAGGCTTTCCTTATAACATCCCTTGTTCCCTTTCCCTCTAGCTGGAGAAAGGTTTTTAAAAGGACCCATCCCCCCTGCACCCTTTCCATTTGGCAATATTTCAGATAGCAGTAAAGGTGGTGACAACTGTCCTTCTGGGGAAGAGACAAAACATTAGCTGAGCTGGGCTGGCCCTGATGTTGTTGGTGTTAATGTTAAAGTCCATTTCCTAAAAGACAAAACATCTCACGAAAGGGGAAAGCAGAGAACAGCAGTTGTAGAAAATGCAGTTTCTGTCTCTGGTGTTGGTGTTCACTTGCAACCTCACAGCTGGAAAACCACAAGCATGGCACACAATCTGATCAGCCACTCCAAGCTCTGACAAATTCAAACCAGCATCGGGCTGTTTAGGGCATTGCTTTTATCTGCCTCTCTGATCACAGCAGCACTGCAAAAGATAGTGTTGGCCGGCTAAGCCAGACCCTTATTAAAAAGAAGGCAAAAGGAGAGGGAGAGGAAAGAGAACACACCAGGTGACGGGGAGGGAAATGACAATAGCTCCCATCCCAGATGGTATTTGGGATATAGTCAGAGCCGGTGGTGGTGGCAAAGTCAAAGGGATCCCCATCTTTCGTCCAGGCTGGTCAGGACATCTGTTGGGATCAGGACGAACAAGGTCCAGTGATGTTACGGTAGATTCAAAGGTTCCAGGAGATGGTGGGGGTGGCAGTCATGATGGCAAAGCTCAATGCTTTCCCTTCGCTTGTTTTTCAGCCAGCCAGCATGCATCTGTCCACACGTTTTCCTCCCAAAGTCTCCTTTTTAAGGACTTCAAAAGGCAGTGATGGGTGGAAAAGCCCATCCCCTCATTTCGTTCACCAGTCTGGCCTGGTTTCTATCACACCAATTTTGTCTCACTAGTTTCTGGTTGCACACTCAATTGTTGAGTTATCTCAGTGCACCTCTTCGTTTGGACTAATTCATTCTGTCTCCCTTTTGCACCTTTTCCCATCAACATTTGTTATAGGTTATTGTGACCTTTTGTGAACTTTCATTAACTGTTCATAGTTAAGCTAACAATCAGGGTAAATTTGTAGTACAAACAGGATAGATAGTACAAACAGGATGGATGGATAGATGAGGGGGTGTATGGGGGGGATGGATGGATGGATAGATAGGGCTACTTTAAACCTTATCTTCCACTTTAAACTCCCATTTGCAGTGTTGTTGCCCTGTCGGTCCCAGAATATGAGACAAGGTTGGTGAGATCCAATCTTTCATTGGACCAACTTCTGTTTGTAGAAGGGACAAGCTTTTGAGCTTCTCCAGAGCTCTTCCTCAGGTTTGGTGAAGGTAACCAAAGTGTCCAAGCTAAATACAAGGTGGAACAGACTGTTAAGCATAAGGGGTTCGCATATGTTGTGTAAGACCACTTAAATGAATTAATATGTCTGCAGTGATAGGACAACAGAGGGTTAATAGGCAGCAGGGTGTGTAACAAACTGTTGTAATGGGCAATAAAACCAATGTCTTTGTTAAGTCCATGGTTTTTAGTGTCCAGCAGAGTTATGAATTTAAGTTCCCAGGTTCATCTTTTGAAGGTGTCGTACAGGTTTCCTCTCAGGACAAGGACTGAGAGGTCAGATATGGAGTGATTTCGTTGTGAAAAATGCTCATCCAGGGATTTTAGGTGTTTTTGTATTTTATCATTTTCCAATGTGAATTCATTATGTGATTGTCTTGTTCCACCAACATAGTTGTTGTTGGGGCATTTAATGCACTGGATGAGGTGCACCACATGTTTTTGATAGGCATGTGCAGGACCCATGGATCTTGAAAGGTGTGTTGAGGTGGGTATTGATCATTGTAGCAGTGGAGATATGTCTGCAGATTTTTCATCGGTGGTTCTGGCAGGATCCAGTGCTGCTTTGAGTTGATGAGTCCTGGTTGGTAGTTTTTAAACTCCTGTAAGTTGCACACCAAAGAACCATAAGAATGTATAAGTGAGATCTTCATTTACTGATGTGTAATTTACACCATTCTTTCTACCTACCTATCTGTCTGGGTTTTTTATACCACACCCATCACCATTTATCTCAGCATCCCTCATCTATAAATGTCTTGCATGATTACACTTTTATTATACCCCTTTCTGCCCACTATCCTCCTATGCACAATCCCTTCCCCCCCTACCCCGCACAAAGCATACTTTACAGTTCATTTATTTACCCAATATTGATACTTGGTTAGGCCTTTATTTCTGTTAGATGTTCGGCTGCGTGTTTCTTCTCCCTATGTGCTGCCCCAGCTCTGCGCAGACAGCTGGCACAGCAAACCTCAAGCGAACCGCCCAATGACCACAAAATCCTTTAAGATACGAAGGCACCATGCCAGGTTTATTGTTGACAAAGCATGGTAATAGCACCTGGCAAACTCTACAAGAAAACTAAAACATATATGCCTGTGACAATGAATGCAGCTCAGTCAACGGTGGGACTTTCCGTTCCTCCCTAGGCCAGACAAAGATTCATCCTCTGAGATACATTTTTATACCCCGAGACAAATAAGTTACATACTGCCCCTCTGGCACAGTTAGTTAACTCATCACATCAAGGGGCAGTATCACCCATAACCTTATTCATGTTGTTCAATTAAAACATCTCTATTACATACTGTCATCCTGCCCTTATCTTCCAGGAGGGGTCAGTGTGTTCCTGTTATTCTTGGGGAATGTTTTTGTACCATCCTTGATATTGGGATGTTTTGGTACCACTTAATATCGGGATGTGTTGCGTAAGTGCTCTGTGACTAGCACTTCTCAGAAATGTGTGTTTCTGCAATATCAGCCCTGTTCTTGCCAGATTCTGTGAGCAGGTCCTGCCTCATACCAGGCTTCCGATACAAGGGCTTATGTTTCAGGCTCTCTTCCTACTGCAGTTTCCTCCTTCACAGCACCACTGGCTGACTCACCAGCAATCTCCTAGAAAAAACCCAAACCATTCTGCTCTCTCATTGTCAAACGGCAAATGGCAAAGAACCTCTGGAATCCTTTTCTCTGCTGCTCTTATGCCTCAGCTGCTGAAGACCTATTCGCAGCTATCAGCCTATTTAGATGCAATTAGTAATCAGTCCGCTTTTGTTCTATCAGACTTTTTTGGAGGGATCTGGAGGGATTGTCAAGGTCAGGGCCAGCTCTACAGTTTTCGCCGCCCCAAGCAGCGCACTGAATTGCCACCACAGATGGCGGGGGTAGTCCTTGTGCCCTTAGGGCGGCAGGCACGTTTCTGTGGCGGCAGCAATTCAGTGGCAGCTTCTATGTTTAGATGAAGCCGCCACGGACAGCTAAACATAGAAGCTGCTGCTGAATTGCCGCCACCACGGAAACACGTGTGCCGCCCTAAGGGCACACGGACTGCCCCTGCCGTCCATGGCGGCAATTCGGCGCGCTGCTTGGAGACAGAACAACAGGGACTGCCGCCCCTTGCAGATTGCTGTCCCAAGCACCAGCTTGGAATGCTGGTGCCTGGAGCCGGCCCTGGTCAAGGTAAACTGAAGCCTTGTCTACACGCAAAAGTGGTGCCACTTTAACAAAACCAGTATAAATGAGAGGTTCAAATCCCCAAGCATGGTTGTTTATACTGGTATAAAGGTGCTTATATAGGTATAGCTTATTCCTGTAAGAGAAGAGGAATAGCTATGCCAGTATAAGGCACATTTATAATTGTATAAACTGCTATAATTTTGATTAAAAAGTCACACCCCTGCTCAACATAATTATATTGATAAAAAGTCGGTGTGGCCAGGCCTTGTCTGCGATGGTGCTGCACCCAGGGCCAGCGCTTCCATTAAGCGACCCTAGGCGGTCGCCTAGGGCGCCAGGATTTGGGGGGGGGCGGCATTTTGTGCGCTCCGCATGGGAGCTTCCGGTTCCGCTCCCGTCGTCTTCACTGCTCTGTGGGCTTCAGCCCCAAAGGACCTCTCTGGTGGAGTTCTGCGGGAAACAGCTGCAGGTAATTGAGCAGCTTGATGACTGCTGCTGTCGCCTGCGGCATTTCGGCAGAGGGTCTTTCTTTGGCGGCGCGATGGGAGCGGAACTGGAAGCTTCCACGTGCCCCATGGGGAGCGCACAAAATGCCGCCCCCCCGAATTCTGCCTAGGGTGCCAGAAACCCTGGCGCCACTCCTAGCTGCACCTGTGAATGCACTGAAGGAGTGAAACATGCAGATTAGACGTTAGTTCCAAAGCAGTCTTCTAAAAACAAAGAAACAAACATGTGCTCTACGTGCTCAATAGGCTCCTGTATTCTGATTGACTCTTTTGATATTCTCCCATCTAAATGGTTTCAATACCCTTTGCTCTTTTTATTTTCTAGGCTGAAGTACCCGGCTTGTGAGAGTTGCTTGGGTCTTTAACTCATTATGTTAACTACTGAGCTGGAAGGATTCATTAGTTGATTACAATAAACTCTAATTAATGTTTGCAGTTGGAGTAATTTACCAACTTCCCAGATACAGCCCCCTCCCCCATGCCCACTGGCGTAAGTGAGATGATACATCGTGAAGGGGTAATGACTTGATAAAATATTTAATAAGTGACATTCACAGTAGATGCCCTTACAATGGCTGTTTGCACAAACGCTGTAGCTCAGCGGTGGTGCTCTCTGTTGTGGCCTTGTAATTTAATAGGGGAAGTCTGATGATATGGAGAAAATGTTTATTAAATGCATCTGAATGAAGAGCATGGAAGCAGCATGACTTGACTTCAGCATGGGCCTGGCTCCCTGCTGGGAAGGGAAAGAGCTCTGACGGACCTTTGGATCATTTAGGCGGCAATTGCCAGGGCACTGCCAACATGATGGAGAAGAGAGCTCTATGCTGAGGACTAGGCAAAAACTGCTCACACAGCAAGGAGGTGTGAGAGCCACAGGCCAGATTGAGCATTGCCTGCTCAGCTGCTACAAAGGGGCTGTAGGCTAATGTAAGGCCTCACCTATACAGGAGCTCCCAGCACAGGAGTGTTGCAGGATGGGTGGGCCAGAAGAGGGAGGGGACAATCTGGAAGTGGAAGGAGGCTTGGCTGGGGAGAGCCTGTGCCCTCCCACTTCTGCACCTCTGAAATGGTCGTTTCCACACTGTGCTGACAGGCGAGCGCTCTCCTGTCGGCATAATTACTCCACCTCAACGAGAGGCTGAAGATATGCTGGCAGGAGAGCATCTCCCACCGACATAGCATGGTGTAGACACCGCTTTAAGTCAATGTAACTTACGTCGCTCAGGGAGGCGGCTTCTTCACACCCCTGAGTAATGTAATGTACATTGACTTAAGCTGTAGTGTAGACAAGCCCTAAATTAATCTGTATATCTAGCTAGCTGCTGCTTTCTAAACTAATCTGTTTCTCTGTGGTGTTTTACCACTCTCATCTCCATAGTTTCTGAGCATCCGTCAAATTTTAATAGAGAAACACAAGACCTTCTCTCCTTCCTTATGCGGGTGGGGTGGGGAAAGAGGACAAAACCAATGTTCAGTATTACACGTGGAATATATGGGGAGTATCTAGCATAGGTAGGTATCATTCCTCCTCAGAGCTCATGTTTTATGTAATGCATACAGAACATTGCAGACTGATAATGGCCCTGCGGCTTGTGCATTGAAATTATCACCTGTGATTGGCAAAAATGGCACACGTGCTGTTATTTCTGGTGACCTCTGTCTCACATCCCCATCCTATCCACTTGCTTGTCTCATCCACCTTTTATATATTTCTTTTTTACAGTGTAAACTCTTTCAGGAGAGGAGGTGACCAGCTCTCTGTGGAGAGAGAAGTGGTTCAGGACTATTTAGAAAAGCTGGACGAGCACAAGTCCATGGGGCCGGATGCGCTGCATCCGAGGGTGCTAAAGGAGTTAGTGGATGTGATTGCAGAGCCATTAGCCATTATCTTTGAAAACTCATGGTGATCGGGGGAGGTCCTGGATGACTGGAAAAAGCCTAAGGTAGTGCCCATCTTTAAAAAAGGGAAGGAGGAGGATCCGGGGAGTTACAGGCCAGTCAGCCTCATCTCAGTCCCTGGAAAAATCATGGAGCAGGTCCTCAAGGAATCAGTTCTGATGCACTTAAGGGAGAAGAAAGTGATCAGGAACAGTCAGCATGGATTCACCAAGGGCAAGTCATGCCTGACTAACCTAACTGCCTTCTATGAGGAGATAACTGGCTCTGTGGATGAGGGGAAAGCAGTGGATGTGTTGTTCCTTGACTTTAGCAAAGCTTTTGATACGATCTCCCACAGTATTCTTGCCAGCAAGTTAAAGAAGTATGGGCTGGATGAATGGACTATAAGGTGGATAGAAAGCTGACTAGATCGTTGGGCTCAATGGGTAATGATCAATTGCTCCATGTCTAGTTGGCAGCCAGTATCAAGCAAAGTGCCCAACATGGGGGAGAAGGGATAGCTCAGTGGTTTGAGCACTGGCCTGCTAAACCCAGGGCTATGAGCTCAATCCTTGAGGGGGCCACTTAGCGATCTGGGGCAAAAATCTAGCTGGGGATGGGTCCCCCTTTTAGCAGGAGATTGGACTAGATGACCTCCTGAGGTCTCTTCCAACCCTGATATTCTATAGTTCAGGCCAGGACTGCCATTGACTATGTTTATACAGCACCCGGCACAGTGGGGCCCCCAATTTAGTTGGCCTCTTGCAATAGAAATGTTTCACAATAATAATAACCACATGCCTTTGCCATGTGTAATTGCATGCATGGTGCGTGGACATCTGGTATAACTTATGTCCGTACCTTATGCAATTCCCTGTTTGCAATACAGCTCCATTCCATAAGGCAGGTGCTGTGATACTGTCAAACCTGGCATATGTTCATTCTCAGTAGTAGTTACATGTAATGACAAAACAAGCTCTCCTAAGGTGCTGATGTTTGAACATCTCTTGCCATGAAGTTACTGTCCTCTAGCCCCAAAGACCTCAGTTTAGCAAGGCACAAATGTAGGCATCTGTCACAGCCACTATAAACTGCTACACTGCTGTCAGCCTAGATGGCTTCTTTCCTCATTGATTTTTTTAACTCCCCCAATTCAAGTTCTACATTTTACAAGTCAGCTGCCCAGTGGTGCCCTGCGGAGAAAAATGCAGCACATTAAATAATGTGATAGGTCACAGTGTGTGTAATAAAGCATAATGGAGGCTAGCGCGAGCGTTCAGAAGAGATTGAAGAGTATTCCCTATCGGCTTCTGAGCCAGGTGATCACAGCCAGTCAGGCCCTGAGTCACTATAATCAGCTGTGCATAAACTATATCTCAGAACTGAACCCTGCAAGACAATTTAAAGAGAGATTGACGGTGACATTCCCATATCCCAAACTTAAGTCCCCCGCATCTGTGTCCAGTAGCAGAGGTTAATATCAGTTCTGATACTAAACCAAGAGGATTATCACCTTTGTGCTGAATTCAGGGTGTTTTACAGGTGTGGGAACCGAGGCATAAAGAGGTTAAGTGACGAGCACAAAGCCATAATGGGAATCAGTGGCAGAGTTGGCAGCAGAATCTGAGTGAAATCCTGTCTCCAGTGAGGTCAATGGCAACACTCTTATTGACTTCAATGGGACTCGCTATGTTTCTCCTGGCTTCCAGCCCTGCATCCTGTCTGCTGGGCCATTCTGCCAAGCACTCCCATTTGAATTCCCAAGGCCAGTACTGTCACAATCAGTACACTTTTCAAATTAAACAGGACAGGTGGGTGATAATGTTTGGGGGTGACGTCCAACCTCAAAAAGGTCCCATGTGGATAAGCAGCTAAAAACATTAGGTCAAAGTCCAGCTAGAACATCTTGTGTGATTCCTGTGTTGTCAAATGTTAAACCTCAGCCCAGATTCAGCTGTGAACCTCAACCCTGATTTTTCTCCTGTTCTGGAACTAGATTTCAGCACCATCTTCTCGGCCCATCTTTATATATGGATCTGTCTAGGCTCTGATCTGGAAATAATCTGAACAGATGAGGAATCCTGCCCCTATATAGTACAAGATTTAAGCACAATAGATGCTTACGGCATACTACCTTCAAATTACTGTCTTAAATTACTGTGTAGTGTTACTGTGTACTGTTAAACAGCTGATGCAGTCCTCTCCAGAGGGGTCTGCCTTTCAGTGGTGGTGGTTGTGCTCCTTATTTATCCCTTACCTATCTCACACAGGTGTTGTGAACCTTAATTGATGTTTGTGAAGTGCTTTGATGAAGGTTGGGACTGAAGATGCAAAGTATTGTTAATATTTTTATTCTTAATAAATATTTTCTCTAACTACATTGCACTGAATTCATACAGAAAATATTACCCTTAATGAAGATCCCATTACATTCAAAATATCACATAATAACATATGCTCAGGCACCAGCCCAGCAAGCAGCTGCTTGGGGCGGCCAAGGGGAAGGGGCAGCACGTCCGGGTCTTTGGCAGCAATTCAGCGGCGGGTCCCTCACTCCTTCTCGGAGCGAAGGACCAGCTGCCGAATTGCCGCCAAAGACTGAAGTGGCGGCAGTAGAGCTGCAGATCGCAATTGCGGCCTTTTTTTTTTGTTTTTTTCCTGCTTGGGGTGGCAAAAACCCTGGAGCCGGCTCTGCATATGCTTTAACTCAGAGGATTCTGATGGGACACAGAATGCTACATTCTATACCGAGTGGGAGTTTTAAAATTGAGACTGGGTGTCTTTTTGAAAGATACTCTCAAGCAGAAGTTTAAGGGCTTCATGCAGGAATCACTGGGTGAAAGTCTATGGCTTGTGTTATGCAGGAGATCAGAAAAGATAACTATAACGGTCCCTTCTAGCCTTAAAGACTAAGAATATATGATGTAAATATAGAGTTAACTCCATTGAACTCAAATCCTGCGGGACTCCATAAGTGAAATCCTGGCTTTATTGAAATCAGTGGTAATCAAAGGAGCCAGGATTTCAACTCATGTGTAGATAATTTGCCTTATTAACTCTTCCCCTTAGTACAATTTAGCTTTGCTTTTTGGAAGAAAATCATATTGAATTTCAGGGGGTTTTGTTTTTTATTAGGAAGAGTTAGGGTTAGGCAACTTTCCTTCCTGATTCTATGCCTGATGGATCATTTCTGCAGTGCCATCAGGGGTGCAGGATGCTATATTTTCCAAAGAAAGCAGCAAGAAGAATAACTAATATACAGGATGGTTTGTCTCTGTGCTGCTCAAAAGCCTGGAGAATAAAAAGTACAAAAGTAAACCCCCTTCTCTTTTTTTTATTTGTACTTTTAATCAAGCATCACCTACACAAAGACAAAAGGGATTTTCTTTATTTTTGAGAGCAATTTTACACGAAATGCCCTATCCCAGCTGAATGAAGGAGAGAAAAGTGAAGGGAGAAATGATTCTAAAGAGCTGCAGACAAGAGAAAAGGAACTTTTTCATAAAGCATAATTGGTTTTATTGTTCCTTATAATTAAAAATGAGATGAGGGGGGGAGGGATGAAAAACAGCCTCTTTTCTTTTTAAAATTTTTTAATTTGAAGCTAGTGCTCTGCCCATAAAAGAACTTTGAAAACCACCTCCTTCTGCCCCCCAGTTCTTCTTTTGTGTTTCCACGTTAATTCTTGTCTGCTTTCTTTTCTTCCGTGCTCCACTGTATGCATGTTTCTCTATATGATAGATGGCAGGTTTTCCACAGACGCCCTGTTTTAATCCCTCGCACATTATGGTTAGACAGCATAATGAATCCTATTAACCCAAAGAGCACAGGCTGTTAGCTGCTGTACATCAGGATGACAACAGGATGAAATTAAGAAGGGGACAATAGAGGCTGAACATCCTAATCATGGAATAGCCTCCCCAGGAAAGTGTGGAAATCCCACTGCTTGGCCCATTTCAAACAGAGCTTGTAGAAAGCTCTGGAGAATATATAGTAGGAAGCTATTCTGCCCTGAAAGAGGATGGGACTGCTTTAGCTAATAGGTCTTCCTCGTCTCTAACATCGATGATTCTCATCCCCTGCATCGGTCTATATAGATCAATTATTAATCAAGTTTTTTACAGCGGTGCTAGGAGCCAACCAAGATCGGGGACACCGACACAGTCCTGGCCCCAAGTTTACAGCTGAAACTGACACAGCAGGCGCGGAGTAGGGGGAAGGGATAAAACATACAAACAGAGCAGGCAACGGGGTGATGGCAAATGGCATGTTAGTGCCACAGTTTCTGGGGGGCGAGTTAACGGGGCGGGGAGTCAGGTAAATGGCAAGGCAGGAGAAGGAGGTGAGGGGGCAGGGCAGAGGAGAAGAGTGAGGGGAGGCAGGGCAGAGGTCGGGTGTGGAGTGAGGCTAAGGTGAAGAGATTGCGAGGAAGGAGGTGGGAGAGTTAGAGCAATAGCTAATCGGCACAGAGCAGAGAAAATCACGTGAAAATGTTTCTGCATCCAGGGGCCCCTACATAAGCAGGGGGCTGGGGGGCTGGACAGGGACCCCAGTCTCAGCCCCACTGATATCAGTGGGAGTTCTGCAATTGGCTTGGTGGAGGCAGGATGTCACCCTCCCGCTGTCATGGACACCACAAGCCACTGGACCAAAAAAAAATAATCACATATGACTAACGCACATTATATGGAATATCCATTATCCTCATCACTGACGTCTCATCCAATGGCATTTCACAACTTACGGGCCAAGTTTTGCCCTGACCTACGTGCACACGGTAGGTGCGATTACACTTACTGAGGCATGCAGTGTACAGACACTGCCCAAGCGTAAAGAGCAGCGTGATGCGAGGCATGGCTTAGATGAGCAGAGGAGAGAGCCCTACGTGCCTGAACCCTAGGGTATATACCCTACACGCTCTCCACATGCCCAATGCATGCCTTCCGCGTCTATCTGTATCAGTGTATTTACCTGATTGCTGCCTCCCCCCTGACAGAGCCTTTCACTGCCACATGTAGCTACACGCCATAGTGACAAGTGTGGACACAGCCTGCCTTTCACTGCTGCCTGTAGCTACCGTATAGGACCTGTACTCTACAGATCAGTGGTTCCCAAACTGGGGTTCGTGAAATGTTACAGGGGGTTCTCAGGAAAAATCCCCTCATGGTGGACAGAGCCGTCCCCAGGGATCCCGGGCAGTACGGGCTCAGCAGCCCAGGGCCCCTGGACTTCCAAGAGCTAAGCAGATCAGAGCAAGCATCTCTCTCACACCTGAGGAGATTTAAACTTCAAGACTCCTTATAAGAAACGGAAAGGGAGGTGAATATTTTTTGCTATTTTTAAAATTAAATAGGCAGCTAGCATTGTTTTTTAAATTATTATGAAGAACAAGTTTAAGCTTTTTTGTAACGTGTGCTGTTTGCCTGGACTGCTCAAGATCTGAATGCTTGTGTAGGAGGAACTGTTTTGAGTGAGATCTTGGAAGAGTGAGATATTGGAAGAGTGTTGCCCTTTTCATAATGTAATAAAAACACTGTAATGATAAATAATTAATAATAAATAGTGTGTAATAAGCGTGTCATAAAAACAAATTTTATATTTCCAAGATCACTGCTTTTATAATTTATACTCAGGTACAGGAGAAAATCCCTGGAAATGTTCATTTTTAAGAGGGGGTTCTCGCGAGACTTGAAGTGCTAGTGAAAGGGGTTCACAGGCTGTTAAAGTTTGGGAACCACTGCTATAGACGCAGCCCGTGTGTTCTCTCTGAAGCCAATTGTAGTGCCCTTCTCCATCTGGTTACCTCCTTTAATGCTGATCCGCTTACAAGTTTCCAGGGACAGGTCTGGGTTCTTTTTGATCCCGCCACCCACTCAGCAGTGTGTCTCTTTTTTCTTCCTATGAAATTATTTGGTGGTGCCTCCACTTCCCTCGCTCCTTCCTGGCAGGGTCACCAGGGCAGCTTGGGCAGAAAATTCTACCTGCAGAGTAATCCCCACTTACTTGCCAGATAGTTGGAGACTTCCAAGAAGTAACACAAACACATAAAAATATATTCAACACAATAATTATATTAAACAGGAGACAAATACAACATAACAGGGTGAAACACTATTTTTAGGGTCACCAGTGCCCACACTGAAAATACCTGTGACTTGATGTAACAAGTGTACAATTAGTGTCCCGTTCGTACGCGTACTTTGCTGGGCCCTTGATGACCTATAAAATTCCCTGCAGTGGTTTAGCCGTGTGGCTCACTGGGTTCAGTACAGCCCGAAGGACTCACAAGTGGGAGGAGGTGGTAAATCCCTCCACAGGTGTAATAAGCAGCAGATATAAAATCCTCAAACCCTCACTCCCTGGCTTGAGGACACAGTTCAGGGAGTAGAGAGTCCCCAAAACAAATTCCCTGGATAACTAACTAAAAGCTGGTGCACTCACAAACTCCAGGAATGATCCTCAGGTTCAAAGATGACGCTGGACTCCTCAGTCACTGCAGAGGGGCCCCTGTCTGCTGGCAGGGATCCTCCTCAGGCAGGAATCAGGCTGCGTCAGTCCCAGGATTTCCCCTCACCACAACGGGGTGCAGGGCTCAAGGTATAGGTTACACAACTACCCTAACATCCAAACTGTAGCCTCCAGTCACACACTCAGCAGGCAGCTTCCCTGGACTGGCAGCCAGAGCAGAGCTGACCATGTGGTGACTGGTCTCACCTAGGGAGCTGGAGGGTGAAATCAGCCTGGCTAGGGAAATTTCCCAGCAAACGCTACCAATTGGGAATCATCAGTGGGAAGGAAAAACCCAGCTGAGGGATCTGCTGTCAGGTCCCTAGAGGCCTGTTCTCGGGGAACCCTGCCTGCAGGCCTGGGACTCACCAGCTCCCCACACAGCCAGTCCTGCCCTTGCCCTGGCGGGCTCCAGACTGACTCCAAAATGGCTTCTCCCTGGGCGGGCCTGTCACTCCCTATTCATTGCTGGGCGGACTCTGAATCTGCCTTGGCTCCCCCAGGGACAGTGTCTCTCTCTGAGTGTCAGCAGACAGAGTCCCAGGAATCTATATCATCTCCTTGGGGGTTACACAATGAAAACCAATGCAGTTGCACAACATGTAAATAATGGCAGGATCTAGCCCCTAAAAGTCTGGAGTAGCATCCCAGAACATACTGGTGTCCTATCTGGGCTTCATCAGCGATGGAAGCAGGCCATCTGTCTGTCTCTCCCCTGCTCAAAACAGGCATAACACACCATCTTTCAAACGGAGGACAAAACCCTTTCAGTTTGCCTTTAATTCACGACGATCAGCATGTAACTAGCTCAGCCTGGTGCTCCTGAAGAGATGAGTCAAGAATTACTTGGGTAAGAAAGTCAATGAGATGCCAAGTGCTATTATTTGTTTAAACCTTCCAAATGCCCCACCGCATGAAATATTCAGCAGTGAATTATAGTACCTGACATCAAGCAGAATGATTTGTTCTTGTAGCAAGTTGGTTTAAATGGAGTGTAATTTTGCTACTCTTTTTGGAAAGTATGAAGGAAGGCGTCTTACTTACCATTTTCAATGGCCCAAGGATGTAGCGTTCTTGAAAAGAAATAGTAAGTAAATAAATGCTGAAAGTATTTATGGCTATGCTTTTCCTTTTATTTCTTTTTAATAGAAATGTTTTGTTGAGGAAATCTTATCGTGAGTTTGCAAGCTGAATTCACACTCTATCTTAACCTGCAGCAAATAAGCTTGAAAAGAACCCGGCGCTGCTTGGGGCAGAACCTAGGAGATTTACAGTTTGCCTAAATGAAAAATGCATCATTAGAACATCAGCTGGAATATTTCAGGGGCAGGAAAATGATGGCATCAGATGGAGATGGAATAATTGGGGTGAGGGAGGGAATGAGGATTGGGGATAAGTCTGGAATCTTCCAAGGCAGGAGATGATAGAATGTGAATCAATAACTGTAGGGCACAGGATTCGACATCTCCAGAAATCTGCAGGGACTCTCAAAGCAGTAATGATACTATTGCTCCTTCCACTCTTTTCTAAGTGATTCATTTGATCCAGGGCAAATTTATTTGGGATTTTATTATTACCAAAGGGTTTCTTTTTTCCTTTCTGTGACCAGCTAGTGCCAAAGCAGAGTCAGACGCTTACTTTTTTTTTAAACCTCTTACCACCCATACCTAAGGGAAAGGAAGGTCTTGTGGTTGAAGCACTAGACCGGGGTGGCCAACCTGTGGCTCTGGAGCCGCATGTGGCTCTTCAGAAGTTAATATGAGGCTCCTTGTATAGGCACCGACAGGTGCCAACCTTCCAGGGTGCCGGGGCGGGGGTGCGCACTGCTCAACCCTGGCTCTGCCCCACTCCACCCCTTCCCGCTCTCTCCTCTGAGCCTCCCATGTCCTTACTCCTCCTCCCTCCCCCCCAGAGCCTCCTGCATGCCATGAAACTGCTGATCGGTGGAACTGCCGGTGCGTGGGAGGCGCTAGGAGCGGGGTGGGTGAGCTGATGGGGGGCTACTGACATATTACTGTGGCTCTTTGGCCATGTACACTGGTAAATTCTGGCTCCGTCTCAGACTCAGGTTGGCCACACCTGCACTAGACTAAGAAACCGAAGATCTGGACTCAGTTCCCAGCACTGCCACAGACTCCTTGTATGAGCTTACTCTCTATGTGCCTCAGCTGTCCATTTGTAACGTGGGGATAATGCTTCCTTTCTCCATCATGTCTATTTAGTTTGTAATCACTTTAGGGCAGGGACTGTCTCCCACCATGTGTCTGTGCAGCACCGACTCCAGTGGATACCTGGTCTTGGTTGGGTGCCAAGGTGCTACCCTAGGCGCGGGAACTAGAGGTGCAGGGGGTGCTGCAGCACCCCCAGCTTTGTCCAGGCCTCCACTCCCGACCGCCGGCCCTGCTCTCCGGCCGCTGGCCCCATGCCTGGGGCCCCGTGCCCGGGACTCCGCTCCCCAGCCCTGCGTCCAGGCTCGGGTCCCAGCCACTGGCCCCGTGCCCCACTCCCTGGCCGCTAGCCCTGCGCCTGGGGCCCCACACTCTGGGCCCCGTGCCCAGGCTCTGCTCCCCGACCCTGCACCCGAGGCACCGGTCCCAGCTGCTGGCCCTGCTTCCCGGCCACTGGCCTTATGCCGGGGCCCTGCACCCAGGGCTCTGCTCTTGGGGTACTGGCCCTGCTCCCTGGCCACTGGTCCCATGCCCTGCACCTGGCCCCCCATTCCTGGGGCGCTGCTACTGGCCCCGCATGCGGGGTCCTGGCTGTGGGCCCATGCCCTGGGCTCCACTTCTGGCCCCGTGCCCGCCCCTAGCCTTTGTCCCCCACCCCTGTCTGGGTCCCCGCTTCCCAGAGCCACGGCACTGCTCCTGGCCCTAGCTGAGGGAGGCGTGGACAGGGGTAAGGGGGCTGGCTTTCAGCACCCTCTATTAAAAGGGTTCCAGCACCACCGGGTGCTACTGAAGAACAAATAATAAATAAGACGAACGCCTGTCTGGGACACATGTTGGAAGCACAAGATGCAGAAGTGAATTATCAAAATGGAGACTTTATCAAGCCCTGTTCAGGATACCATGTCTGGAAGCAGACACTGAGCATAGAACTAGATACATTCATGGAGGATGTAGGAGAAAGAGGGAGCCTGGAGCCTATGACCTGGTGTCAGACCTGAGGCCTGAACCATAATCAGCAAAGTCAGGCCATGTTGTGAACCAAAAGTCAGGTCATCTATTAAAGCAGATGCTTACAACGTCACTGTCCGACACATGTACTTGGCAAGGGCTTTGCAAGCATTGCTAAAACACAGACACTCCTAAGAAGCAACAGATATCGGATATGTGTGTGAACAAACTCCAAAAGACTAGCCCAGGTACATCCTGACCTAACACCAGATAAGAGGGTTTGACAGAAGTGATGAACAGGAATGTTTTGCCCAAGACATTGGGAGCCAGGTACAAGGGGCAGTAACAAGCAGCTTTCATGAGGCACATAAGGTGGTACGTAAGTTGTTTGTCCCAGTGTATAAATGTCGGGGTACATCGCCTTAACCGAGGGGACAGCAGAAATTCCTGCTGCTGACTGAGCCATTCCTTGTCACAGACACGCATGTGTTAGTGTACCTGTGGCTCCTCTGGGACGCTAGGAGGGCAATAAACCTGGCTGAGTGCCCCACTAAACCGTTCCTGGGGAGAGGGGGTTATGAGTAATATCAAGGTCTGTGGAATTACCAGGCTGCATTCTCTGCTAATACTAATAATACTGGAGCTCCAAGAACAGAAGCACTGAGCAGTTGTAACAACATTCTTCAGCAACATTCTTAACAACAGAAGATAGGGCCATCAATGGCTATTAGCCAAGATGGTCATGGACACAACTCCATGCTCAGGGTCCCTAAACCTTTGACTTCCAGAAGCTGGGACTAGATGAGGGGATGAATCACTCAAAATTGCCCTCTCTGTGTATTCCCTCTGAAACCTCTGAGACTGGCCACTGTTGGAAGCCAGGGTCTTAGACTAGATGAACTATTGGTCTGACTCAGTATGGCCATTCTTATGTTCATAACCCAAGGGTTAGAAAACAATAATTAACATAATAACTAACAGCACCTTTCATTGGAGGATATTATAACGTTTTCCAAGCATTATTTAACTCCCATAAAAACTCCTGCGAGTATTCATAGCTCCATTGTGCCAATGAAGAAACTGAAGCACAGAGTGATGAAGTGACTCTAGTTCATGCAAATAGCCAGTGGCAGATTTGGATAGAGAAGCTGGAGAATTGATTTGCAGGCCTTTGCTCTACATGCTAGACAACACTCCTGAAGGGAAGGGAACAAGGTGAATTGGGTCTAAGGAAAGATTCTTTTACAAATGGAAATAAAATGGCAATACCTGTGTTCCCAAAACTTGGAATCTCCACTGCATGCAGATCACCAACTAAGGGCTGGTCTGCACTGGGAATTTACATAGGCATAGCCATGTCTCTCAGGGATCATGTGAAGAATCCCAGTGTAGACAATGTTAGGTCAACAGAAGAATTCTTCTGTCAACCTAGCTATTGCCTTTTGGGGAGATGGATTAACTACAGCAATGGGAGAACCCCTCCCATTGGTGTAGGTAATGTCTACAATGAAGCCTTGCAGTTGTGCTGCTGTAGCATTCTCAGTGCAGGCATACCTAAACGTCTGCATTATCCTCTTCCTGTGATCCTGTAATTGTAGATGTCACTTGTCAGACTGGGTGCAAGCAAATGGCATGCCTTTTGACACAGACAAATGCAAGGTCATAGAATGTAGGCTGCACTTTCAGGGTGGAAGATTATCCTGGAAAGCGGTGACTCGGAATAGGGTCGTGGTGAATAACCAGCTGAACATGAACAATGCAGGGGCTAAGAATGTTAATACTATCCTTGCATGTATAAACAGGGGAATATTGAATAGGAGTAGGGAGGTATGTATTAGCTCTGTACACAGCATTTATGTGACCACTAAGGGAATGAAGTGGCTAGTTCTCATGTCCACACTTCAAAAGGGATACGCTAATATGGGAGAGGGCTCAGAGAAGAGCTACAAGGATGATTCAAGGTTTTGAAAATCTTCCTTATGGTGAAAACCTAAAGGAGCTCAGTCTAGTTATGTTACCAACAAGAAGGTTAGAGGTGACTTGATTATTACCCACACGGTTAGAAGGTATCTGATGCCACTCCTCCTGTGTGGGCTCACAAGTACAGAACAGACAGGTTTACAGTTACAAAGCAAAACTTACATATTACCCTATAGAATGGGATACAGACATTACAAGTAAAATTAATGCATGCAGCATCTTACAAGCATTTTATAGGGTCTAAACACTAAACACATCCTTGCAAGTCTAACACCCATCTTGAACAATACTAATATATAGGTGAGCTTGTCTTGTTTCCAGCTATGAATCTGTCAGTGCCCAGCGGGGGCCTATAGCCTTGGCAAGATCATCAACTGGCATCACATACCACAGAGAACATAAGAACGGCCATACTGGGTCAGACCAAAGGTCCATCTAGCCCAGTAGCCTGTCTTCTGACAGTGGCCAATGCCAGGTGCTTCAGAGGGGATGAACAGATCATCAAGTGATCCATCCCCTGTTGCTCATTCCCAGCTTCTGGCAAACAGAGGCTAGGGACACTGAAGGACTCATCCCCCATTGATAGACCTGTCCTCCATGAATTTATCTAGTTCTGACAAGCAACTGTGCCAGCTGAGAAACATGGATGCTTTCATGGAGAGGTTGTCTCATGGGTACCTTGCCAGATTTCCTAATCCCAACCCCATATGACATCCTACAGCCTCTTGGTGGTAAGAATACCACTTGCTTACGTGCAGAAGTAACCCTGGGGACGTATCCATGGGTATTTAGCTAGGCTTTATGCAAGAAGGGTTTTGTTCTATTTTTTTTTAATTAAACACATGCTGCTTCCTTTTGACCTTCTCTTCATCTCCCCCGGTCCCTGTCTCTCTCCTCCAGGACCCTCTTCCATTGTGTCCTCCTCCCTCCCCCATGCACATGCTACCCTGCTGGCTTGTCCTCTCTTCTTCTGGTTTCCTTCTCCCCTTCCATGCTGCTCAGTGACCTAGACCTTCTTATCCCCGGACATACTGCCCAGTGACTATCAAGATTCCAGAGACTGCATATCTGTCTGTGAAGTGTGGAGTAGCTCCATGGCAGTGGACCATGATCAACAGGACACCTGCAAGCTGATCCCCTCTCCTAGCCTGTAAAAGCAGCAAAGAGTCCTGTGGCACCTTATAGACTAACAGATGCATGAGACGAAGTGGGTATTCACCCACGAAAGCTCATGCTCCAATATGTCTGTTGGTCTATAAGGTGCCACAGGACTCTTTGCTGCTTTTACAGATCCAGACTAACATGGCTACCCCTCTGATACTTGTCTCCTAGCCTGCTGCGTGCTGGCTACTGAATACTGGGGCTGAGGATACTGTCCCTTGGTGACTCTGGTCAACATGCAACAAAGCATGCAATATGCAACTAAGCACTTGTAGTGGTGCTTTCCCCCATGCCTTATAATTAGAATCCACAGATAGCAGGCACTAGATAGAGGCAACTGCTAATAAACTTTTTGAGTCACTATGGTCCTGAGCTGGCTTTGGATTAGTGGTTTAGGAGTAAAAGGTTCTTTTGCCCAGTTACAATATCTCTGTTTCACTCAGTTCCCACCTTTTAATTAAAATTCCTCCCCACATCACGACATTCTAAGCGCTGTGGGTCAGATTCTGACATCAGTGAGCTAGTGTAAATCTGGAGTAAATTCATAAACTTCAGTGAAACAAAATGGTTTAAGACAAATCCCATATATAGAAACGTCAGTGGAATTATCTGGATTTACAAGGTGTTAATGAGAGTAAAATCTGGCTCTTTTCAGGTATTCTTCAATATGAATCATGCATGCTACCTAAGATAGCTTTCTCCCCTCATTGTTTCCATATAGATCAAAGCCTGTGCTGTACTTACTGTCACCATATTAACGTGCTATTTGAAATTTATTTAACCTCTGATTCACTTATCTTATTTAAAGTTAATTATACATGGAATAATTCTCGCAAATTTCCCATGCTGCTAACAAATGTGGGACTGATTTATTGTAATTCCGAGTTCATTATACCACACATAACTTTACCTTCTTAAACTTCAGTGGAGGCCTTTTCTGTCAATTAATATTTAATATAAATGTTTTATGGGATTTAAATTAGAAGGGGACTCTGACGCATTCTGTAAGTGTTACAACGTACCTTTCAAAACTTTTTATCAAAAGGCGACAGGTGCCATTCCCTAGAATCATAAGATGTGACAGATTGCTCCAAAATGACCCTCTTATAGTCAACATCTTTAGTTTAAATTGGAAATCCTTAAACACATTGGGATTACTAATTGCTCATGGCAAGGCTGCCGAAAATGTAAATTTCTAATTAAAATATAAATTAATCCTCACAAATGAATACCTGCTATCTCCAGAATGATGAGCAAAAGTTTTATGCTGCTAATTAATGTTATCGCCTATTAGCTTTATTTACATAAGTAGATATAATTCATGCTACTTTGCTTGTGCTGATATGTAGCACTTTACACGTTTGTTTTTTTTAAATAATTACTCTGATCCTGACTTGAATATTCTAATCACAGGTTTGTTGGGTTCTCTTTCAACATGTTGGTAAAGTTTTTTGAAGGTATTTTCCCTTGGTTAACTCTATATTTGGTACCAAGAGGTAGGAATGGGTGGGGGGAGTAAGCTGGAAATTGCTTTTGAACATCTCTGTATAAAAGAAAGTTAATATTCATTATGTTCAAAGTCTTGATGCAGTAGATAATTATTTACTATTCCTAGCTTTGAATATTTTTTCTTTAGCCAGTTAAATAGACTATAAATGTTGCATAAAACCCTGTTAAGTTCCTCTGGATTAATAAATCATTTTAAATGTTCTAGCATTCATCTTATAGGTATGAATATGCATAAGAATGTGGTCTGCACTTCAGGCTCGTTTTCCAAGGAAAAGCTTGACCTTTTGTTACAGTCTGTAACAAAGAATAAAGAATACAGCATGAATTACCAACAATAGCAGCAACAAAAGGAAATACAGATCTTATTTATAAATGAGAGCTTTTGGGCTTATCTCAGTAACTTTTTCCTTATCCACAAACCACTTAAAAAACTGCACTTTTTCTGCAAATGCATGTGTCCGGGATAGTGCGAGGAAGCACAGTTGTTTTTGCTTCTCATCTGGTCACACCTGCTGCATGGCTTAGTTTTGGATTGCAAGGTTTGAATGAACCAAAAACCTCCATCCAAATCTCATCTGGTTTCCACCCAAGAGGGTCCTACCCAAAGCCATAACATGACCAAAGTCCATATGGATTTAACCCAGGTTGGAAACTGGTTTACAGTCCCTGCCAATTACATTTTAAAATACAAATCAGAGTGACAAGTGCTTCTTATTCAAGACAGGCCGGAGCTGCAGAATTCAGGTCCAGATGTGGATATGGAACACCCCAAAATTCAGCAGGATTTGGATCCTGGGGGGTGGTCCAGCCCATTATCATGACAAGGGCCATTTGCAAAATTTGGATCTGGAGCTGAGTTGCAGTTTAGGATGACCCTCAAGAGTCTGGGGTGTTTAGCTGTGCAGGTTATTATTGTTGGATTGAGCAAAGTATAGACTCAGAGAAACGTAGGGCTGGAAGGGAACTCAAGAGGTTATAACAGCCGAGTCTGCTATGGCTTGTAATAATTTGGTCTCATTTCCTTTGTTTGGTTTAGTGGCTGGCTGCAGGGTGGTGCAGGTGGCCTGAGATATACAGGAAGTCAGACTAGATGATTTTGTGATCCCTTCTGGCCTTAAACTCTATGATTGTATGACTCTAGTCTAGCCTCCTGGGCCAAGGCAGGAGTGAGTATACCTAGATCATCCCTCACAAGTGTTTGTCCAGCCTGTTCTTAAAAACCTCTAGTGCTGGGGATTCCACAGCCTCCCTTGGAAGCCAACTCCACAGCTTAACTACCCTTAGAGTTAAAAAGTTTTTCCTAACACCTAATCTAAATGGCCCTTTTTGCAGATAAAACCCATGACGGGTCTTGTCCTACCTTGGGTGGACATGGAGAACAATTGATCACAATCCTCTTTATAACAGCCCTTAATGCATTTGAAGACTATTTTAAAGTCCCCTCTCAGTCTTCTATTCTCAAAATGAAACATGTCCTTTTTTTTAACCTTTCCTCCTAGGTCAGGTTTTCTAAACCTTTCATCATTTTGTTACTCTCCTCTGGACTTTCCCCAATTCGCCATATCTTTCTTAAAGTGTGGCACCCATAACTGGACACAATACTCTATCCAAGGCCCCATCAGTGCTGAGTAGAGTAGGACAATTACCTTCCATGTCTTACATACGACGCTCTTGTTAATACACCCCGGAATCATATTGGTCTTCTTAGTAACTACGTCACATTGTTGTCTCATATTCAATTTGTGATCCACTATAAACCTAAATCCTTTTAATCAGTGCTACCGCCTAGCCAGTTATTCTCGATTTTGTAGCTGCGCATTTGGTTTTTTCTTCCTAAGTGTAGTACTTTGCACTTGTCTTTAATGAATTTCATCTTCTTGATTTCAAACCAATTCTCCAATTTCTCAAGGTCATTTTGAATTCTAATCATGTCCTTCAATGTTCTAGCAACCTCTCCCAGGTTAGTGTCTTCTGAAAATTTTATAAGCATACTCTCCACTTCATTATCCAAGTAATTAATGAAAATATTGACTATAACCCAGGCCCAGGTCTAATTCCTGTGGGACCCCACTAGATACATCCTCCCAGTTTGACGGTGAACCATTGATAAATACTCTTTGAGTTTGGTCTTTCAACCAGTTGTGCACCCCACCTTATAGTAATTTAATCTAGATCCCATTTCCCTAGTTTGCTTATGAGAATGTCATATAGGACTGTGTCAAAAGCCTTATTAAAATCAAGGTATATCTACAGCTTCCCCACATCCACTAGGCCAGTAACCCTGTCTAAGAAGAGATTGAGGTTGGTACCATCTGGCATGATTTGTTCTTGACAAATCCATGTTGGCTAATACTTATTCTCTAGGTGTTTACAGAGTGATTGCTTAATAATTTGTTCCAGTATCTTGCCAGGTATTGAAGTTAGGCTGATTGGTCTATAACTCCCCAGGTGAAGAGCTTTTATTTATATATTTCCTATAGCCAAAGAGGGAAACTATGGATTTCTAAGAGGAGGGGAGACTTTGGGGAGAGGATGCAGGAAACTATCCAAAGCTAACATTACAAGAGAAGACATCATGAAAAATTGACACTGTTTAGAAAGGTTCTAATAAGAACATCTCCCATTCCAAGGGACATTTATGTAGGGATCTGTACATCGTTTATGCAGTGATGCCTATATCCTTTAAAGATCTGCACATACCATATCCTTGTATTCACCATTTGTATGCATAGTGCAAACATACATCATGGTATAAATGCATTTGTGCCCCTCTGAATAAAATTGGGGTCCTGATTCTGATCACATGCACAGTGGTGCAAATTTGGATTAACCCTACTGAAGTCAATGGAGTTACACCAGAACTGCACTGGTGTAAGTTAGATCAGAAAAGGCCTCAGATATCTTTGCATTAGAAGATCACAAAGGAGTTATCTGAGCAGGTGTTCAGTCTGCAGTGTGATCACAGCCCATATAATATGTAAAGTCCAAATGCACCTCATATATTAACAAAGAAATCAGCAATAATCCATCACCAAATCTGGTTCAAAATTTTGGTTCCAATTTGGCTGCTCCTAGGATTCCTCCCTCAGGACTGCTTAGCTCACATACTAGATCCTCTCTTCCCCGAAAACCACCCCCCACCTCCATTATAGGCAGTAGGGGTAAGAAATCATTGATTCAGCAAAAATAACCCATTTAACTCTTTCCCAACAAGGTCAACTGCTCACAGGGTGGGGTGTTTTAGGCAAACCCTGCCAGCCTCTTACAAGCTCCTATTTTATTCTGTGTTGTGTTTTCACAGTGCCATGACTCATGCTGTGTGCTTGTTCCAAAATCCTATTTACGGATACCATTAACTTTTATGGTGTTACAGTGGTAAATGTTTATGACCAGTCTTTGTTGGATTAATCTTTAATGGGGTTTTCACTAAACAAAAGCAGAGTGCTCTCTGACCTGCATCCACAGTAACCCATTTAGACTATAAATGCCATCACTCATGCAAATTTACAACATTGCTACTTAGAGTTCACTCTTTGTGAATGACTGGTATTACTTTAATGGGCATCTGTAACTTCAGCACCGACAAAACAAAAAGACTGAGACAAAGAGACATCAAGTTATTTCTGTTCTCCTCCATTCCAAAACTCAATCATCTATTTAATGGCCAGAGGAATGAAAAGGGGACTGGTTGAGTTTATTAACAAGTATCCTGTCGGGTAGTCCATCAAAGTCCCTACTGAGACCCAGCAATTAAAGTCTGGAACAGGAGTTCATTTCACACCAGGAAGTGCAGAGTTGTTGTTGTTTTTTTAATGTCTGTTGTTATATTTCACTGTCTTTACGGTGTATGGGAGGCTCTTAGGAGAAAACTCAAAGGCGGGTTGAGAGCTTCAGGAGGAATGATATTGCATGGGAATCGGAAAATAGCAGACGATGTCACAGGCAGTTCATCTTACCCGTTCCTCTGTGCTAGAGCAAAACTGCATTCCAGCTGTATGCTTAGATACGTCTATTACTCCAGATTCTATCTGACCTCATTGGGATCCCATGCATTGATTGAAGATGGAAGTTACACCAGGAATGGAATTGGCTGCTGAAGTTTAACATACATTTCCCCCTTCCCTAATTCCATTCATCACACCTGGCTATACCCACTTTAACCATCTTAAGTAACCCATCACTATTACTGCTTCTGGTAGTAACACTTGGCTATCATACCTCTCTTCGTCATATTCTCTATTCTAACCCTAGGGGGCCAGATCCTCAGCTGCTATAAATCAGTGTAGCACCATTGATTGCAATGGAGCAATGCCAGTTTACATCATCTGAGGATCCGGCACATTAAATTCATTTAATCTGTGTTAATGGGCCATGCCCTCCAATTCTTTTCTCATTTTCACTTTATGACTATTTCCCTATGAGACCAACAATCATTGTAGCGAAGGAGAATATTCAGCATAGCTGTCGGTATTTTTACTCACAATCAGATATGCTTGCAGGCCGCATTCACATTGTACAAATAAAAGAATGGGTAAGAGTTTCCTTTGTCTGAAGCACCAGGTACTGGCCATTGTCAGAGGCAGAGTACCAGACTGGATCACTGATCTGATCCAGTGTGGCAGTTCCTGTGTGCCTATGTTTACATAGTGCCTTTCATCCCAAAAGATCCCAAAGCACTTTCTAGATTACATATATATCAAGAAATTCTCCACCCATCTCTGAGGTGCAGTTGCCTCTTGAGTAGAAGGCCGCAGATGTGTAGCAGTATATAATGGTTTAGGGCAGGAGGTGAAAAGTACCATTATTCACAAGAAATGTTAGTAGAAGTTAGGAAGGAAGAATATAACCACCCAGATTAGAATTTGTCCAGGACATTGGGGCTAATGCCCCAAAAGTTGATAAAAGTACCATAAGAACATAAGAATGGTTATCTGGGGTCAGATCAAAGGTCCATCTAGTCCAGTAACCTGTCCTCCGACAGTGGCCAATACCAGGTGCCCCTGATGGAATGAACAGAATAGATAATCATCAAGTGCTCCATCCCCTGTCTCCCATTCCCAGCTTCTGGCAAACAGAGGCTAGGGACACCATCCTTGTCCATTCTGGCTAATAGCCATTGATGGACCTATCCTCCATGAACTTATCTAGTTCTTTTTTTAACCTTGTTATAGTCTTGGTCTTCACGGCATCCTCTGGCAAGGAGTTCCACAGATTGACTGTGCATTGTGTGAAGAAATACTTCCTTTTGTTTGTTTTAAACCTGCTGCCTGTTAATTTCATTTGGTGACCCCTAGTTCTTGTGTTATGAGAAGGAGTAAATAATACTTCCATATTTACTTTCTCCACACCACTCATGATTTTATAGACCTCTATCATATCCCCCCTTAGTCGTTTCTTTTCCAAGCTGAAAAGTCCCAGTCTTATTAATCTCTTCTTATATGGAAGCTGTTCCATACCCCTAATCATTTTTTTCCCTTTTCTGAACCTTTTCCAATTCCAGTGTATCTTTTTTTGAGATGGGGCAACCACATCTGCATGCAGTATTCAAGATGTGGGTGTACCATGGATTTATATAGAGGCAACATGATATTTTCTGTCTTATTATCTATCCCTTTCTTAATGATTCCCAACTTTCTGTTCACTTTTTTGACCAGAGGAGCATTATCAAAGTAAACAGCTGTTATCATATCCTTGTTTAGAACTACACTGAGCAACAACCTTGCACCTTCCAGCCGAGCATCTCCAAGTGTTCCCAAAGCATGAAGTGGGTGCCTTCTAACACCCCTGTTGTGGACAAGTGGTTAGAGCTTCCATTACAGATCAACCTAAAACCTGCAGCTCTGGCAGCACCGTGCCTGTAGCAACATGCAGGGACATTGGCTCAGGACTGATTCAGAAGGAAAAGTGCTGCCTACTAAGCCATCAGCACCACTTTCTGCAGCAACACTGCTTCTCTTGTTCTCCTCCCATCCCCAGGCTGACCTTAGGCAGCTGAAGCAATAGCTTCTCTCCTATTCCTGTTCTTACCTTGCCCTCATCACCATAGTATCTGAGCACCTGCATCTCAGCAATAGCTGGTGAAGCCGCCCCCCAGCATACAAACATACACTCACAATATTTTTTCGTCATTTATATACACAGCTTCAAACTATTCCCCCTGGAGCTTCACACCTAAGCTTGGTTCATCCTATATATACAGATGGACATTAACCTGGTGCAACATGTTATGACATCACCAGGAATCATAGAATCATAGAAGATTAAGGTTGGAAGGGACATCAGGAGGTCATCTAGTCCAATCCCCTGTTCAAAGCAGGACCAACCCCAACTAAATCATCCCAGCCAGGGCTTTGTCAAGCCAGGCCTTAAAAACCTCTAAAGATGTCAATTCCACCACCTCCCTAGGTAACCCATTCCAGTACTTCACCACTCTTCTAGTGAAATAGTGTTTCCTAATATCCAACCTAGACCTCCCCCACTGCAACTTGAGACCATTACTCCTTGTTCTGTCATCTGCCACCATTGAGAACAGCCTAGCTCCATCCTCTTTGAAACCCCCCTTCAGGTAGTTGAAGGCTACTATCAATTCCCCCCTCACTCTTCACTTCTACAGACTAAATAAGCCCAATTCCCTCAGCCTCTCCTCGTAACTCATGTACCCCAGCCCTCTAATAATTTTTGTTGCCCTCCTCTGGACTCTCTCCAAATTGTCCACATCCTTTTTGTAGTGGGGGGCCCAAAACTGGACACAATACTCCAGATGTGGCCTCACCAGTGCTGAATAGAGGAGAATGATCACGTCCCTCGATCTGCTGGCAATGCTCTCACTAATGCAGCCCAATATGCCATTAGCCTTCTTGGCAACAAGGGCACACTGCTGACTCATATCCAGCTTCTCATTCACTGTAATCCCCAGGTCCTTTTCTGCAGAACCGCTGCTTAGCCAGTTGGTCCCCAGCCTGTAGCAGTGAATGGGATTCTTCCGTCCTAAGTGCAGGACTCTGCACTTGTCCTTGTTGAACCTCATCAGGAGGAGAGGGGAAAGCAAGCTCCGCTTGCACAACAACTATTTTTGGAATGACATTTGGAAGGGACAAACAGGAAGCATTTAACAGCTGAGATCAACTGATTCTTCAAGCCTCTGGGACATCAGGAGCTCATTGCAGTCCACGTTAGTAGGCCAGTATATGAAGACATGAAGTGTGGAAGAAGGAATTAGTAGTTCCAAAGGTGCATTGTTCCAACTCAATCATTGGTGGAGCTACTCCCCTTGTAGCAGAGGATGTTATCTAATCATAAAACAGCTTCCAATGTGAATGATGGGGCTGGAGGGATCCTTACACTAAGGATGATGATATTAGTCTAATCATCAGTGTGCAGGCTCCCCTTGTCAACTCAGATTAGCCCTGTTGGTTTCTAGCTGATGCTCCTTCTTTCAAAAACTCCTTTATCTGAATGGCCTCTAAATACAAGAGGCTCAGTTCTGCCATTCTTCATCTGTCACCATGATTGAAATCAGTGATGCTATTTGCAGAGTAGTGTCTTACTCAGGATGAGGAAAGGTGGTAGTATCTTGTCCATGGAATGTAGGAACATTTCATATCAGAACTTTGGAACAACCAAGGGAGAGAAAGTAACCTTTTCTTACTTACCCATAGAGTCTCCTGTGCCTAGTGGCATATGAGGCAATTAATCTTTGCACTGCTGTTTGTCCAGAGCAAAAGGTTTGACTCCATCATAAGTGATTTCCATGATGGCAGCACATTTTCAATTATCCTATTATATGTCAACCTTTGTCCTCCCTGCTTTCTTCCCCCCTGCCTCAGAGAGATCCAGTCTGAGATGTACCTTGTGCTTCCGCCATGGGGTAGCCTGGTGACATGACCAAACCACAATAGCCATCTCTGTCAATTACTGAGTCTGCCATCTGCTCCCCCCTGTGGCACAACATTTCCTCATTGATTACACAAGCTCTTCCAATAAATTACCAAGATTCTTCTTAGGCCTAGTCTACATTAGGAAATTAGGTTGGTATAACTGCATCACTCAGGGGTTTGAAAAATCCACGCCCCTGAGTGATGCAGTTAAATCAACCTAACCTCCGATATACATAGCGCTAGGTTGACGGAAGAGTTCTCCCATCGACCTAGCTACCACCTTTTGTGGAAATGGTGTACTGATGCTGATGGGAGAACCTCCCCTCAGCATAGGTAGTGTCTTTACTGGAATGGTACAGCGGCACAGCCACACCAGTGCAGTGTTTTATGTGTAGACAGGCCCTTGAACAAAACATTCAGCTTTCTGTTATGAGCTTCCACCCCTGCGGTGTTTCCAGAGCATACTATCGTTCTGGGAGGACAATAGCATTGTACAAACTCATTTTAGTGTGCAGATGTATCTTCTTACTCTTCCAGATGTTTGACAAACGGGAAAATGGACCACAGGCTTTGCCCGTTCTTCCCTTCACGTCTTTAGTGAGCTGGCCATTAACAGATATTGTATTTCCAAGATAGATGAAATAATCAACTCCTTCATTCTCTTCTCCATCAATCTTACACATCCACCAGTGTTGACAGCATTCTCTCTTATCTCTCTGATCTTTGTCTTCTGTGAACTGATATGAAGTCCCTCTTCGTCAGCTTCTGCTTTTCTGATCATAAAGAGTCTTTTCATTCCAACCAAGCTGGTATCCAGTACAACCAAATCATCTGCAAAATCTAAGTCTTGCAGCTTATCTCTCATCCAGATAATATCAGTGTCCTTGGCAGCAGCCGCTAGTCTTTTCATCACAAAGTCTATGACAAGCAGAAGAAAAGTGGGAATAATATGAAACCTTGCTGTATTCAAGTAACAATCTTAAACCATTTCATGTCTCTACTCTCTTTCCTGATGCAGCACGCAGACTCATCATGCAAACCTTTTATCAAAGTAACAATCGTTGCTGGAATTCCTTTGTGTCTCAGTGTCCAAGGAGAAGCCCTCTGGAAGATCTTATCAAATGTTTTCATAAAATCAATGAATTTAAAAAACATCTTCTGCGAGTATTCTGCAATGAGTCATCTCAGGATGAAAATTTGATCTGATCTGAACATGACCCACTGGCTTGAAATCCAGCCTGTTCTTCCCTGAGTGCTTTGTTAACAGTAGTTTTCATCCTATTCAAAAGGATGATGCAAAACACTTTTCCAGGTGTGTCACCCTTCTCTAGTTACTACAAATAAACTAGTCCCCCAACACCCCCTCTCAGGCTTCCAGTCACGTCATTGTTGCTTTTCTTGGGTATCTCCAGGCGGAACAGTTCCCTGTCTTCACTGTGTTATTCCCAGCAAAAGACAGTCTGCCTATGCAGATCTGCTTGCTTTCTCTTCAGAGACTGATAACCATGTAACTGCCCCCTGTAACTGCCTAACTCTTTCTATGCGTGTTTATTTATTCTTGGAGTAAAAGCATTACAGAGAAAACATATTAAACCAATCAAAGAACCCATATACAGGCTAACATGCTTAGCAGAGATCACCCCGACTGTCATATGGGCTGTCGCAGGAGCAGTCCGTCAGAACCTCATAAAGGACCTCGATAATTGTCCCAAGGTCAAAACGGCCTCTGCTCAGAACTAACACCCAGTCTTATAGGACCTCAGGACTGGGGCCCTTCATGGACCAGTGGTCCTGTCTGTTTGCTGGACCAGGAAGAAGGCACTGAGTCACCTTAAACTCAGGCTATTTATCCAAAAGTCATTTCTTTGTCTCTTGGTCCCTAGAGAATCTAGACTGGGTCCTTGAACTGTCCTCCTGTTACTGGTGATCAGCAGATAAAAGATCCTCCCCTCATGACAAAACTTCAAAGGCTGAGTCCTTAGGAGAAGAGGTGCAATCTCCTTCTCCCCAGTCCTTCCTAAGAATTCCACTTCGCACATATAATCACCAAAAGTCATTTGATGTTTCTAATCCTTTCCAGAGATTGCATTAGTCAGTCCCCTAGAGAAGGGGGAGGGATAGCTCAGTGGTTTGAGCATTGGCCTGCTAAAGCCAGGGTTGTGAGTTCAATCCTTGAGGAGGCCACTTAGGGATCTGGGGCAAAAATTGGTCCTCCTAGTGAAGGCAGGGGGCTGGACTCCATGACCTTTTAAGGTCCCTTCCAGTTCTAGGAGATTGGTATATCTCCAATTGTTACATATAATAACACATACACAATTGAATTTTTAATACAGTGGGCCCCAAAAGTATCGAACTTAATTCAATAATGTTTATCTTAATTCCATAAGGTTTGTCCAGGATATTGTCATATCTGTCACAATGTCTTCTCTATTCTTTAGTATAGATCTCCTTTTCCCAAACCATTCTATACAGCCTGCACATGTAATTCACCATCACTTCCTCTCCAGTTTTCAACATTTCAGCATCCACCTTATTTTAGTTTGGTGTTTTACCACTCTTCAGCTGGTTTATAGCCTTGGTTACTTCCTCAAAGGTGATTACATCTAGTCATGTAGGTAAGTCCAGGTAAGTTTACATCTCTCAATGTATGTTAGTGGTTCTGGCCGGTTGACCACAGTTTAGAAATGTTCCATCCAACGGGCATTCTGTCCTTCCTCTGTGGTTAAAATCATAACACCCCAAGTCTTCACAATGCCACAAGAGTTTGAGAATTGTGATGTCAGTTGTTTAGATAGTAAAAGAAGCTTTTTAGAATCCCATCTCTTCTATGCCTCCTCAGCTTATTTTGCTTTCTTTTTCCATCCAATCTCTCTTTTTTAGCTGATCTTTTAACTTCCTTGACTTTTCCCACATATTCTTGTTGCACGGCAGCTTTTACTGCCATCTCATTCTTTGTTGAATTCTCTTCTTTAATTGTTTCTTCTCTTCAGTAAGCCTCCATGTATCTGGTTGGAGCCATTCGTCTTTTTTAGATCTCTTCACCCCCAATTGCATCCATCCTTTCTCCTTTGAAATACTGCCATTGTTCTTCCCTATCATCTGCTAATGTTGTTAACTCTTCAAATCTATTGCTGAGTTGCAGCTTGAAGTCTGCCTTCATGGATGGATCTGCTAACTTTCTGGTATCACACATACCCTCTGCCTTGCTTGGTTTTTATTAGTTTTATTTTGATTGTCCCAATAACAAGATGGTGGTCACTTATCAGGCTTCTAGGTGAAGCCGTCATTTGCTCGCCATGTCTGTTTAGGTCTTTCCTTGCATGGAAATAGTGTTCCGCCAATGCTAAGACGGTATAGGCTGCAGAGTTCAACGAAAGGGTCTCCATTGTCATTCTGTGCTGGTATACCCATAATGTGTCTGCCCATAATGCGTTCATATCCAATATTATCATAATCGACCTGTGCATTTAGATCTCCCATGAGGATAACAAGGCCATATTCATTGAGCTTGCAAAGGACTCTATACAAGCTTTGATCTGTTCATCATTATCGTTTGTTGTCACATAACACTGAACAACTGTGCATGGCTCATGACAAACTGAGCAATCAGTATTGTTGAGTTTACAGGTTCCCATTCCTTCGGTGCTTTAGCAGCTTCCTTGCTTAATAATAAGACTACACCTTATGAGTGTTTGCCATCTTCTCCTCCAGAATGTAAAACAGTCACACCTTCTGATGACAGTTGGCCTCATCCAATCCATCTCATCTCACTCAGGCAAAGTAAACCTAGGCCAGAGATTTTCATTTCTCTGATGACTTGTGTCAGTCTACCTGTGCTCCAAAGTAAGGTAATGTTCCAACACCCAGTTCTTGTCTTAACCTTAGCTGTGAAGATACCCTGCTTCTGATGAAGAACTTCCTTGCAGCTTTGATTTCCATCAGTTTATTGTCAGCTGGATTTGCTTGTTGACCGCTACAAACTTGTCTTTTGTCCATCAGATAGTGGTTCTCACACAGCTGATGTTTGTATTTGCAAATCTGTGACATACTTGTCTTGTTTCAGAAAATATTTTGCATGGCAGGAGAGAGATCACTTGATCATTGCCTGTTAGGTTCACTCTCTCTGGGGCACCTGGCATTGGACACTGTCAGTAGACAGGATACTGGGCTAGATGAACCTTTGGTCTGACTCAGTACGGCCGTTCTTATGTTCTTATGTTATGTTCTTATGGCTCAGAACCCCACCAGGAGAACTGGTGGACTGCCTTTAGTCTGGATCCTACCTGTCTGGCTGGGGTGACCTTAGCAGGAGTTATATTCCCACCAATATAGTTCTCAGGGTCATCAGAGCATGCAAACCTTCCCACTGCATCAAGGCACAGTCTACATTCTCTGCTTCCCTGTGGTTAACCTTGCTGTATGCTAGTATTCCATGCAGAGAGAGAGAGAGAGAGAGAGGTCTCTTTTCTCTCTGATAGGAACGCAGTATGTTCTAGTAGCCAGAACACTGGGCTAGTAGTCAGGGAATCTGATTTCTGTTCTTGGCTCTGCTGTTGGCCAAAACTAAGACTTTGCAAAAGTCACTTTCTTTCGCTGTGCCTCTTTTTTCTCTTCCCATCCTTTTTCTGCCTGGCCTGTTTACATATAAGCTTTATTTATGGCTATACTGCAATCAGGAGGGAGGTGTGATGGCAGCAAGCATAGACATACCCAAGCTAGTTTCGATCTAGCTAGATCATAGACATATCTATGTATTTGTACAGTGCCTAGCACAATGAGACCCTGATCTCACTCAGGGGCACTACTGTAATACAAATAACTTAGCATTAATTTACACCTAATTGAGCTTCTAGGCCCATTGTGACGTTACCCATGGTGCAATCGGGACCAATGAACTTAAAAGCAAAAGGTTTTGTCTCACCATAAGCTGTAGTACATTTCACAGACTGGGGTCTCCTTTCAGCTCGGGACCCCTTCCCCTTCATTCAGTTCTTTGAGAGTCAGTGAGCAGAGATGAAGGAGGACATTTGTGTTGTGTGTGCATTCTCCATTCTTATACCCTCTCCTCTTCTTTGAGGATTACCCTCCACTGGGGTTCAGGTGACAAGTAGTCTCTTGTGGGCCTGAGGATTGAATCACAGTTGAAATGTAAATTTATCATTAATACCTTCCTGTTGCTGGAGAATGGCTGCTTACACATGTGACAGCTCTTTAAGACCTGTCTGCATTGCCAGTGTGTCTTTGTCTTTGAAAAACTGGTTTGTGGGCATTACCCAGAATTACAACATATTTCAGTAACATTAATCCAGTAGAACATTATAACTTTGCATACAGTGTCACTACACATATTTTAACAGGATAATGCTATTCAGCAGATTATGACTTTTCCAATGATACCTCACAACGTATGCTTTGTACAATTTATTATACTCTTGTAAAAGTGGTGAAAATAATAGTGTAGATCGGGGGTAGTGAATTATTTTTTGTCAAGGTCCAAAATTCTTGGTCCAGATATAGTCAAGATCCAGACTATAGAGAAAGTAATAATAATAATGGTAATAATAAGTAAATAAAAAGATTTTGGGGTCGATTCAAAAGCATCTGGCAGTCCAGATTTGGCCCACGGTCTGCCGATTGACTACTCCTGGTGCAGACCATTACACCCATATAATAAAGATCTACATAACAAGCCTTTATCTCTTTTCACCTAGTTAGTGTAACAGCTAGTGTTACTCCTTACAAAAAATATGTCATACTTTGGAAGAGTTTGGATCCAGCTCCAAACTTGATGGCTGGCCTCTATGTATCGTGGGATGTGCATTCAAGCTGGCTATGCTTCAACTAGCACTAAGCTGCCTGTCTAAAAGAAATGGACTAGGAAAAAAATCCCTCCTTCCCCCGGCCAACAAGCCAGAGGTGCTCATCTTAGACTTTTGAAGGCTGGAAGGCTGTGGGTAAACACAGATAACAGCTCTCTCAGCTGAGTTGGTTATATCTACCAGACTCAAGGTACTCAATTCTTAGCAAATTGCAGACCTGCACAAAAAAAGAAATGTCAGAAGATACAGTGAAGCTCTTTCTATAAGAGACAAGGCATTGAACTCTCTTCCCGTCCAACCACCAAAATCCTAATTGGTTCTAACATTGGTGAGATGAAGAAAGGGACAGACACTTCCCCAAGGATGAGGTCTGTGTTTGTTGCCTGTCAGAAAAGATTTATATCATCCCATGCAATGTTGTCATCATTTCATTTCCAGAGAATTGCAAGACAGGGAAAAAATAAGTGGAAACACATGATCGCCAGATGCTTGTTTTGTGGTATTTGTAGATTTAGATAAACTCAATGTCCACCTTCCCTTGTTATATAATTCTGATTGTTAGTGGTTATTATAGTAGCGACAGGACCTGATATGAAAGGGAAATAATGACACCGCAGACTATATTTTCCGCCTCCAAAAGAACACAACTAACTGCATTCTGGCAGCTGTTGGAATGGAAGCGTTTTTGAGCTACAAGATGACATGATCATTTAGCAACTGAAAATAATAAATGGACTGGATCACCTCAGAAATAAGAACAATGTGCTAGCAATACGGTGTTGTTGGCCTGGTAGGATTGTTACCCAGGGTTCTTTCAACCCAAAGCTTTTGGTAACTTTTACTCTGTGCGAGGAGGTGTCAGGAAATAAATCAGGGGAGACATGGCCATCTGACCAATAGATGGCTGGCACAAACAGGACAACACAAGAGTGCTTTCACTTAATGCTTACGTTATTCTCGTAGCTGAAGTTGTGTAACTTAGATCGATTCCCCCTCCACTGTAGACAGGGGCGGCTCTACCTTTTTGGCCGCCCCAAGCAGTCATGCGTGGGAGGCGCTCCAGAGCCGCGGGCGCAGCAGACCTCCCGCGGGCATGACTGCGGAGGGTCCGCTGGTCACGCGGCTCGGCTGGACCTCCCGCAGCTGCGGACGGTTCGCAGGTCTGGCGGCTCTGCTTGAGCTGCCGCAGGCATGCCTGCGGGAGGTCCAGCCGAGCCGCGGGACCAGCGAACCGTCCACAGTCATGCCTGTGGGAGGTCCAGCCGAGCCATGGGACCAGCGAACCGTCCGCAGTCATGCCTGCGGCAGGGCCGGTCGTCCCGGGGCTCCGGTGGACCTCCCGCAGGCATGACTGCGGCAGGTCCGCCGGCCCAGCCTGCCGCCCCCCAAGGAAAGGGCCGCCCCACGCGCGTGCTTGCCGCGCTGGGGTCTGGAGCCGGCCCTGACTGTAGACCAGGCCTTAGTCTCAAGCACTTACACACGTCCGCAACAGGTTAGTAAAACACCCCCAAACCCTCTATAATAACCAAAGCTGAGTGT
Source organism: Mauremys mutica (assembly GCF_020497125.1). Lineage (NCBI taxonomy): Eukaryota > Metazoa > Chordata > Testudines > Geoemydidae > Mauremys > Mauremys mutica. The sequence goes on along the minus strand of NC_059073.1, from coordinate 11,446,587 downwards.
GGCTCTTGAGTGGCACAGCGGCTGCCGGTGGGGAACACAAGATGCATCCAGAGGGAGAGACCAGTCCCACTACCTCAAACTTTCCCCCCTTATTTATAAATTAGTAATACAATGACATGTCACTTAAAGAAAACTGGTTAAGCAAGCAGTTTCAAAGGTCAAGCAAGAGGTTTCCTTCTGGTCATCGATTAACCAGGTGTGTTTTTTTCAGAGTTTGCACGCCTTGAAGCCCCTAAACTGCATGCATCAGCAACTCAACACAATTCTTATCAGGAAGGATGCGGGGTCAAGCTGCCCTTTCCGTGGCACCCCAAAACTCCTCCCCTCCTGCCTTGGTCAAGCTGAGGCTGCTGCATAGCCACTCTGCAGCCTGCTGACTTGGCTGCTTTTAGCAATAAGCAATAGTGCTTTCAGCCACTTTACTGGTTTGCCAAAATCTCCCCGTACAGGATGCTCTCTCTAAAAGTGCTTAACATTTCTGAACAATAGAAGCTGACCCTCTCTGGAAGGAACTGGGGACATTAAAAATTGTATTTTTATTTTATTCATGATCTCAAGAGGTGCTCAGTGCCTCGAGGGACGAGTACAGGCAGACCCTCTTAGGAGGCACCTCAGCAACTTGCAGGAGAAGGCTCTTTGAGGGGAAGGGTGGCTTTGTTATAAGGCACAGGACAGGGAGTCAGGGGAGCTGACGGCTTCTGTTCCCAGCTCTAACAAGGACTTGATGGACAAGTCGCATAGGGCACAATTTTCAAACTGTTAGCCATCATTGGCAGCTAAATCTCTATTTAAGGACACAAAGATGTGGCCTGATTTTCAGCAGTGATGAGCAGCCGCAGTTCCTCCTGACTTCAGTGGGAGCTAAGAACATTCAGCAACTGTGTATGTGCTGACCTGGAACACTTTGGCCTTAACCCGTCTGTGCTGCAGTTTCTCTGTAGATAATATCTCCTGGCCTTTCCTGCTCGGGTGTTGGGAGTATTAGTTACCTTTGAGATCTTCAAGTGGAAGGTGCTATAGAAGTGTAATGAGAGCTGGATGAAAAACTGGAAACAAGTTTGTGGGAAAGATGTCACTGAAATTTCTTTTCTGTTTTCTGCAGGCGCTTCAAACTTCCTAAAGTTCTTTAACGTGAACTGGCTCTCCCTGATTTTTGGTTGGTTTCTCTGAGAGGAAGAGAGGACTTGGGGTACTGTATATCATGTCTTCTGTGTGGTAGAGGTATTTTAAAAATTAAACAAGTACATAAGAGTTTAGGATGACCGAACTGTGCCTCAACTGATGGAAAGATGTTTCTGGGAAATCCCCAATAACTCCCGCCCCAGGCTGTCATATGACAACACAAACCACCAATCGAATGCCAGATTACAAGCATTACATCATCGAGACAAAACTTTCATTGGCTGATCCGACTCACAGGGTGCTAGCAGAGTCTGAAAGCTGCCATTTTCCAATTAATCCTTTCATGGCTTCCTCATACAACCCAGCAACTAAATGCAAATATATGGTCATCGTATTCCATCGTCCATTAGACCCCAATACTACAACGGGACATGAAAGGGTGGAGACTCGCACCCATGTGGAGTTCTATTGAAGTGAATGGGACTCTGAGTAGGTGTTGGGGTCAAGTGACTTGCCTCCAATTACAGACCTGCTCCACTGCTATCACCTTTCCACGCAGAAACATTATATGAAACGTTGCCTATGACTGTACATATGCCTCTCTTGTAAACCTTCTTTGAAGTCCATGCTTTACATAAAACCTTTATTTTACAAAAGTACATAGAGGAGAGATTTCCCTCTCTCTCTCCCCTGTTTAGTTTATCTGTAGATAGGTTTAATGATTTTTCATGCTGCCAAAATAAATTACTTTCTATGACAAGATTCTTTTTTTCCTTACAGCATGTTAAAAAAAAATGTAAAAACAATCAATGCCAGCTAAAAGATGGATACATTCATTCCCTAGTAAGCAAAGTTACAGAGTATTGACAAAAAGTTCTCTGTATTGGATTTTTCATTGGACTCAAGTTGCCAGTTTCAATAAATCAGCATTCTGGACTTCTACTTAGTCAGTGTTTCCAGATGGCAGCTAAAGAGCATCATACTTTAAATGGTAATGAAACATGTCAGTGAGCAAGTCTCCTCCCAACCTGTGATGGAATCCGTCATTATCACGAAGCATCTGTCTTACTGCCGTATGGAGAATCATGACATCTAACATGATAGATGCTCCTGTCTCTCCCGAACGAAAAGACCCCAAGTGGAATGAAGACTGAAGTAGCCTCATTAGCTTCCCTGTGGCCTATATGTGAATCATGTAAGCACCAGGGAAGGGTTCGATTCTCACTTTAAAGCAGAGGTGGCAGGCAGGAGGAGATGAAGGAAGGTGATGGCCTTCAAGGTGGCTTGATAGTGGTTTTGTTCAAAAGGATGAAATGGTTTTATAAAGTCAGTTTGAATCGCTTCTGGGATTAGACACCCCTCCTCTCAGACCAACTACTCTGTCACCTAATATTTATTAGTCTTTCTACTAAAGCAGCTCCTAGATATTTCCCAAAGAGCAGGGCCCTGTGGTAGGTGCTAGCCACACACATAGTAAGTGATAGTCAATGTCCTGAGGAGCTTACAATGTAAATAGCTTGCACACAGACAAAGGGTGGGAGGGGAAACATAGCCACAGGGAGGGGAAATGACTCCCCCAAGATCTCACAGCAGGTCAGTCCCCTGAGCGTATTGCTCCCTTCCTCCTCCGAGCGTATTCACTGCGTATTGCTCCCTTCCTCCTCCGAGCGTATTCACTGCGTATTGCTCCCTTCCTCCTCCGAGCGTGTTCACTGCTATTGCTCCCTTCCTCCTCCGAGCGTGTTCACTGCTATTGCTCCCTTCCTCCTCCGAGCGTGTTCACTGCGTATTGCTCCCTTCCTCCTCCGAGCGTATTCACTGCATATTGCTCCCTTCCTCCTCTGAGCGTATTCACTGCGTATTGCTCCCTTCCTCCTCCGAGCGTGTTCACTGCATATTGCTCCCTTCCTCCTCCGAGCGTGTTCACTGCGTATTGCTCCCTTCCTCCTCCGAGCGTGTTCACTGCGTATTGTTCCCTTCCTCCTCCGAGCGTGTTCACTGCGTATTGTTCCCTTCCTCCTCCGAGAGTGTTCACTGCGTATTGTTCCCTTCCTCCTCCGAGCGTGTTCACTGCGTATTGCTCCCTTCCTCCTCCGAGCGTATTCACTGCGTATTGTTCCCTTCCTCCTCCGAGCGTGTTCACTGCGTATTGTTCCCTTCCTCCTCCGAGCGTGTTCACTGCGTATTGTTCCCTTCCTCCTCCGAGCGTGTTCACTGCGTATTGCTCCCTTCCTCCTCCGAGCGTATTCACTGCGTATTGCTCCCTTCCTCCTCCGAGCGTATTCACTGCGTATTGCTCCCTTCCTCCTCCGAGCGTATTCACTGCGTATTGCTCCCTTCCTCCTCCGAGCGTATTCACTGCGTATTGCTCCCTTCCTCCTCCGAGCGTGTTCACTGCTATTGCTCCCTTCCTCCTCCGAGCGTGTTCACTGCGTATTGTTCCCTTCCTCCTCCGAGCGTGTTCACTGCGTATTGCTCCCTTCCTCCTCTGAGCGTATTCACTGCTATTGCTCCCTTCCTCCTCCAAGCGTATTCACTGCGTATTGCTCCCTTCCTCCTCCAAGCATATTCACTGCTATTGCTCCCTTCCTCCTCCGAGCGTGTTCACTGCGTATTGTTCCCTTCCTCCTCCGAGCGTGTTCACTGCATCTTGCTCCCTTCCTCCTCCAAGCATATTCACTGCTATTGCTCCCTTCCTCCTCCGAGCGTGTTCACTGCGTATTGTTCCCTTCCTCCTCCGAGCGTGTTCACTGCATCTTGCTCCCTTCCTCCTCCGAGCGTGTTCACTGCTATTGCTCCCTTCCTCCTCCGAGCATATTCACTGCGTATTGCTCCCTTCCTCCTCCGAGCGTATTCACTGTGTATTGCTCCCCTCCTCCTCCGAGCGTATTCACTGCGTATTAATCCCTTCCTCCTCCGAGCATGTTCACTGCTATTGCTCCCTTCCTCCTCCGAGCGTGTTCACTGCGTATTGCTCCCTTCCTCCTCCGAGCGTGTTCACTGCGTATTGTTCCCTTCCTCCTCCGAGCGTATTCACTGCGTATTGTTCCCTTCCTCCTCCGAGCGTATTCACTGCTATTGCTCCCTTCCTCCTCTGAGCATGTTCACTGCTATTGCTCCCTTCCTCCTCCGAGCGTGTTCACTGCGTATTGCTCCCTTCCTCCTCCGAGCGTGTTCACTGCTATTGCTCCCTTCCTCCTCCGAGCATATTCACTGCGTATTGCTCCCTTCCTCCTCCGAGCGTATTCACTGCGTATTGCTCCCCTCCTCCTCCGAGCGTATTCACTGCGTATTGCTCCCTTCCTCCTCCGAGCATGTTCACTGCTATTGCTCCCTTCCTCCTCCGAGCGTGTTCACTGCGTATTGCTCCCTTCCTCCTCCGAGCGTGTTCACTGCGTATTGTTCCCTTCCTCCTCCGAGCGTATTCACTGCGTATTGTTCCCTTCCTCCTCCGAGCGTATTCACTGCTATTGCTCCCTTCCTCCTCTGAGCATGTTCACTGCTATTGCTCCCTTCCTCCTCCGAGCGTGTTCACTGCGTATTGCTCCCTTCCTCCTCCGAGCGTGTTCACTGCTATTGCTCCCTTCCTCCTCTGAGCGTGTTCACTGCTATTGCTCCCTTCCTCCTCCGAGCGTGTTCACTGCGTATTGCTCCCTTCCTCCTCCGAGCGTGTTCACTGCTATTGCTCCCTTCCTCCTCCGAGCGTATTCACTGCGTATTGCTCCCTTCCTCCTCTGAGCATATTCACTGCGTATTGCTCCCTTCGTCCTCCGAGCGTGTTCACTGCGTATTGCTCCCTTCCTCCTCCGAGCGTGTTCACTGCTATTGCTCCCTTCCTCCTCCGAGCGTATTCACTGCGTATTGCTCCCTTCCTCCTCCGAGCATATTCACTGCGTATTGCTCCCTTCCTCCTCCAAGCGTGTTCACTGCTATTGCTCCCTTCCTCCTCCGAGCGTGTTCACTGCTATTGCTCCCTTCCTCCTCCAAGCGTGTTCACTGCGTATTGCTCCCTTCCTCCTCCGAGCATATTCACTGTGTATTGCTCCCTTCCTCCTCCGAGCGTGTTCACTGCGTATTGCTCCCTTCCTCCTCCGAGCATGTTCACTGCTATTGCTCCCTTCCTCCTCCGAGCGTATTCACTGCGTATTGCTCCCTTCCTCCTCCGAGCGTATTCACTGCGTATTGCTCCCTTCCTCCTCCGAGCGTATTCACTGCGTATTGCTCCCTTCCTCCTCCGAGCGTATTCACTGCGTATTGCTCCCTTCCTCCTCCGAGCGTGTTCACTGCTATTGCTCCCTTCCTCCTCCGAGCGTGTTCACTGCGTATTGTTCCCTTCCTCCTCCGAGCGTGTTCACTGCGTATTGCTCCCTTCCTCCTCTGAGCGTATTCACTGCTATTGCTCCCTTCCTCCTCCCAGCGTATTCACTGCGTATTGCTCCCTTCCTCCTCCAAGCATATTCACTGCTATTGCTCCCTTCCTCCTCCGAGCGTGTTCACTGCGTATTGTTCCCTTCCTCCTCCGAGCGTGTTCACTGCATCTTGCTCCCTTCCTCCTCCAAGCATATTCACTGCTATTGCTCCCTTCCTCCTCCGAGCGTGTTCACTGCGTATTGTTCCCTTCCTCCTCCGAGCGTGTTCACTGCATCTTGCTCCCTTCCTCCTCCGAGCGTGTTCACTGCTATTGCTCCCTTCCTCCTCCGAGCATATTCACTGCGTATTGCTCCCTTCCTCCTCCGAGCGTATTCACTGCGTATTGCTCCCCTCCTCCTCCGAGCGTATTCACTGCGTATTGCTCCCTTCCTCCTCCGAGCATGTTCACTGCTATTGCTCCCTTCCTCCTCCGAGCGTGTTCACTGCGTATTGCTCCCTTCCTCCTCCGAGCGTGTTCACTGCGTATTGTTCCCTTCCTCCTCCGAGCGTATTCACTGCGTATTGTTCCCTTCCTCCTCCGAGCGTATTCACTGCTATTGCTCCCTTCCTCCTCTGAGCATGTTCACTGCTATTGCTCCCTTCCTCCTCTGAGCATGTTCACTGCTATTGCTCCCTTCCTCCTCCGAGCGTGTTCACTGCGTATTGCTCCCTTCCTCCTCCGAGCGTGTTCACTGCTATTGCTCCCTTCCTCCTCTGAGCGTGTTCACTGCTATTGCTCCCTTCCTCCTCCGAGCGTGTTCACTGCGTATTGCTCCCTTCCTCTTCCGAGCGTGTTCACTGCTATTGCTCCCTTCCTCCTCCGAGCGTATTCACTGCGTATTGCTCCCTTCCTCCTCTGAGCATATTCACTGCGTATTGCTCCCTTCGTCCTCCGAGCGTGTTCACTGCGTATTGCTCCCTTCCTCCTCCAAGCGTGTTCACTGCTATTGCTCCCTTCCTCCTCCGAGCGTATTCACTGCGTATTGCTCCCTTCCTCCTCCGAGCATATTCACTGCGTATTGCTCCCTTCCTCCTCCGAGCGTGTTCACTGCTATTGCTCCCTTCCTCCTCCGAGCGTGTTCACTGCTATTGCTCCCTTCCTCCTCCAAGCGTGTTCACTGCGTATTGCTCCCTTCCTCCTCCGAGCATATTCACTGCGTATTGCTCCCTTCCTCCTCCGAGCGTGTTCACTGCGTATTGCTCCCTTCCTCCTCCGAGCATGTTCACTGCTATTGCTCCCTTCCTCCTCCGAGCGTATTCACTGCGTATTGCTCCCTTCCTCCTCCGAGCGTGTTCACTGCTATTGCTCCCTTCCTCCTCCGAGCGTGTTCACTGCGTATTGCTCCCTTCCTCCTCTGAGCGTGTTCACTGCTATTGCTCCCTTCCTCCTCCGAGCGTGTTCACTGCGTATTGCTCCCTTCCTCCTCCGAGCGTGTTCACTGCTATTGCTCCCTTCCTCCTCCGAGCGTGTTCACTGCTATTGCTCCCTGCCTCCTCCAAGCGTATTCACTGCGTATTGCTCCCTTCCTCCTCTGAGCGTATTCACTGCATATTGCTCCCTTCCTCCTCCGAGCGTGTTCACTGCTATTGCTCCCTTCCTCCTCCGAGCGTGTTCACTGCTATTGCTCCCTTCCTCCTCTGAGCATGTTCACTGCATATTGCTCCCTTCCTCCTCCGAGCGTGTTCACTGTGTATTGCTCCCTTCCTCCTCTGAGCGTATTCACTGCCTATTGCTCCCTTCCTCCTCTGAGCGTGTTCACTGCTATTGCTCCCTTCCTCCTCCGAGCGTATTCACTGCGTATTGCTCCCTTCCTCCTCTGAGCGTGTTCACTGCGTATTGCTCCCTTCCTCCTCCGAGCGTGTTCACTGCTATTGCTCCCTTCCTCCTCCGAGCGTATTCACTGCGTATTTAATAAATTTCAATTAGTATTCTATTATTTAACAGCACGATTAAAACTGCGATTAATTGTGATTATTTTTTTAAATCATGATTAATTTTTGAGTTAATCATTTGAGTTAACTGCGATTAATTGACAGCCCTACTTTCTGTATGAAACAGCAAGGCATTATTTTGAATTTCTGTGAACCCCGTTTTTTATTCAGCTTCCACTACTTGCCACAGTCATTGACATGCCTCCCACATGACCTGTTCTGTCCTTCCGATATATTTTGTACCCCGGAATGATTGTGTCCCATTGATTGCCCTTAATCCACCAGGTTTCTGTGATGCCTGTTATATCAATATCCTCCTCTCACATGAGGCACTCTATTTCCCCCATCTTATTATTTAGACTTCTAGCATTTTGTGTACAAGCACTTTAAAAACTTGTCACTGTTTATTTGTCTTCCCTTTTCTGATGTGTCCGATTCTTTATGTGAATGTTTCTCATCTGCTCTGGCCCTTACATTATCCTCTTCCATCCTCTGCTCCTGACTATAACCTAGAGAATCTCTATCAATAGACTCTCCTCTAAGAGAAGTCTGTGTCCGATCCACATGCTCCTCTGCAGTAGTCGGCTTTCCCCCATCTCCTAGTTTAAAAACTGCTCTGCAACCTTTTTAATGTTTAGTGCCAGCAATCTGGTTCCACTTTGGTTTAGGTGGAGCCCATCTCTCCTGTATAGGCTCCCCCCATCCCAAAAGTTTCCCCAGTTCCTAGTGAATCTAAACCCCTCCTCTCTACACCATTGTCTCATCCACACATTGAGACTCTGAAGCTCTGCCTGCCTACCTGGCCCTGTGCGTGGAACTGGGAGCATTTCTGAGAATGCCACCATAGAGGTCCTGGATTTCAGTCTCTTCCCTAGCAGCCTAAATTTGGCCTCCAGGATGTCTCTCCTACCCTTCCCTATGTCATTGGTACCTACATGTACCACGACCACCGACTCCTCCCCAGCACTACACATAAGTCTATCCAGATGCCTCGAGAGATCCGCAACCTTCGCACCAGGCAGGCAAGTCACCATACGGTTCTCCCGGTCATCACAGACCCAGCTATCTATGTTTCTAATGATCCAATCTCCCATTACTAACACCTGCCTTTTCCTAGCAACTGGAGTTCCCTTCCCTGGAGAGGTAACCTCAGTGCGAGAGGCAACCCCAATACCATCTGGAAGGAGGGTCCCAACTACGGGAAGGTTTCCCTCTGCTCCCGTTGACTGCTCTGCTTCCCTGGGCCTTTCTTCCTCCTCAACAGCGCAGGGGCTGTCTGACTGGAGGTGGGACAATTCTACAGTGTCCCGGAAAGCCTCAGCAACATACCTCTCTGCCTCTCTTAGCGCCTCCAGTTCCGCCACCCTGGCCTCCAAAGTCCGTACATGGTCTCTGAGGGCCAGGAGCTCCTTGCACTGAATGCACACATACGCCACCCGCCCACAGGGCAGGTAATCATACATGCTGCACTCAGCGCAATAAACTGGGTAGCCCCCACTCTGCTGCTGGGCTTCTGCCTGCATTCTCTCCTAGTTAATTAAAGGGTTTTGTTTAAATCAAGAAGTTTTGAATGTAGTTTTGCTTATAGGTTTTAAAGAACAGCAAGTGAATCTTGCCCTCTTCCCACTCCCCTTCCAAACTCCCTTGCAAAACTCCCTGTTAGCAGCCCCTGGTCGCTTGCGCACTGCTTTATAAAGCCTTGGCCTTCTTAATAGCCCCACCCACTGACTAAGGCTCAGCCAATTAACAGAGGCTTCTAGCTTTCAAACCTTACTTTGAAGCTCACAGCCTCCAACTGCCAGCCACAGCACATGGTCCTTCAAACAAGCAAACAGACAGATAAACACAAGCTCAGCACACAGCAAGTAACCCCCAAACACAAACACACTACAGACAGCCACTTACCCCAAGGGTGCTGTATTTGCTCCTCCTTCACCTGGAGAACTCCCTTGTGAAACTCCCTGTTAGCAGCCCCTGTTTGCATCTCCTTACACCTCTTGCCCCTGGGTCCCCTCTGGAGCCCTAACACTCCTGGGCCAGCTCAAGATTCCCTATGGGAGGAGAGCTCACTCCCAGGGTCCTTTGTGAGTCTAATTACCTCCAGTGCCTGGTGCTGCTCCTCAGGTCCAGCTCCAGAGAAGGGCTGGAGAGCAGACATCCAGACCCCCCTCAGGGCTGAGGTGTCCAGCGTCACCTTTCTAAAAGCTCCCCTAGCACATGCTGTCTAATTGGCATGGCCTGAGTGCAGGAAGGCTGGTTAGCCCATCACAGGGAGACAGTAAGATGAGCAACGGCCTGGCTTGAATACATGCCGGCCGGTCCAGGGCCTTAACCCTTCAGCACTGATCAGAGTTCCCTGAAAATGCCCACGATGTGATTGAGAGACACAGTGACACTGGGTATGTCTACACAGGAAAGAAAAACCCATGGCTGGCCTGTGCCAACAGACTCGGGCTTGCGGGGCTCGGGCTGCAGGGCGGTGGCATGGCTGTGTAGACTTCTGGCCTCGGGCTGGAGCTTGAGTTCTGGGACCTCCTTGAGCACGTGCCCGGAAGCCTACACAGCAATGAAACAGCCCTGCCAGCCTGAGTCGGCTGGCCTGGGAACAAGAGTTTCACGCCAGAAGTGCTCACCCGCTGTTTGCAACGTTCCAGCCATGCTACAAGTGACCAGAAACAGTTCTGTGTGTCTTATGGGACCAGCTATACATCACAATACTGAATAGTCAAACCCGTAGCCGCATGGTCGGCCTCTCCGCTGCCCTGTGTAGGCATTTACACCTATGGGTGTCAAATTCCACCATCCTGATCTTGGAGAAGCTGTACACCCAGTCCGACTATGCAAGGAGCAAGGCAGCGGAGAAGCAGCTCAAATAAATACTTGGCAAAGAGCTCACAGGCTGAAATAGGTTCATCTAAAGTATTTGTCTTTGCTGAATGGCAAATAGAGCTGCCAAAGACAAAGGCTGTGTCAAGCCAAACATTATGATGTTACAGATATACAGATGAGACATTTATCCGGCCGTAATAACCGGTATTTGAGCACCTTGACTTATTCATCCTCACCCCACCACGGGGGTACTATTATCCCCATTTCTGAAAAAGAGACTCAGATACAGAGCACTCAAATTCACCCAGGAAGCCTGTAACTGAGTTTGGACTTGAACCTGGGCCAACAGAGCCCTAGGCTAACAGCTGACCCAATGGCCCATTCTTCTTCTCTGGTACAGACAACTGGATGCTATAAGCATGTTACTCACATGAGTAGTACATCTGCCACCTAACAACGCTCACTGCGTGTATCCACCCAGCTCTTCCGGTGCAGACTGATTTCAACCCTCTGGAAAGATCTTTTGCATGTTTCTTTCCCTGCCTCTAAATTGTTTTAAACCGCAGAGGGTAACAGTGGTTGCTTGACCCACACACAGGTGCTCAGCAGACTAGTCGTGAGATCAGAATACACCCAGGCCCTGCAGGAAATGGGAAAAAATAGAGAGGTTTGCTCTGTGTGTGTGAAGGAAAACCAGCAGACAAGAACTGTAATGAGGAGTATGTACGCTCTTCAACGGCATGGAAAATAGCAGAGTAAATGGTCATTTCTCCCTGCAATGAGCAAAACAGGGACTACTCTAAAACAAGTCACAGGATTAAACTAACCCAGACAATAGGTGGCTGAAATGTCTATCCGGAAAGATTGCTGCAAAGAGTCTAGACAGAGAGCCAGATTCCCAGGGGTGTAAAACCGTGCAGCTCTCTGGCTGTCAATGGCTCTGTGCTGATTTACACCAGCTGAGGCTCTGGGCCAGAATTACTGTCAGCCAGAGGCGCCGACTTTCTAAGTGCCTGGGTTTGCTCCCCCCTGGCCCCACCCCTTCCCCCAAGGACTCCCCCCGCCTCTTTCAACCCCCACTCTGCCCCACCTCTTCTTGCCCTGTTCTGCCCCCTGCCCGGAGTGCACCCACCCTCGCTCCTCCCCACTCCCTCCACAGCGCCTGCTGCATGCTGCAAAACAGCTGAGCCAGAGGCGCTGGGAGGGACTGAGAGGTGCTGACTGGTGGGGCAATCGGCAGGTGGGAGGCACTGAGGGGAGGAGGAAGAGCTGATCGGGGGGGGGCTGCCAGTGGGTGCCGAGCACCCACTATTTGTTTTCCATGGGTGCTCCAGCCCTGAAGCACCCACAGACCCTACACCTATACTGCCAGCCCTCTTTACACACGGATTGGGTTTTCCTCAGTGAACGGCTCTCTCATGCTTTTCAGAGGCGCCTAATGAATGGTTATTGCTCTCCAAATAGCGTGAACGGTTTTAGCACAATAACAAGGGCTGCCAGTGAAGAGCTATTGACAGGATCAAGAGCAGATGCCGTTGCACTGAGCAAGGCCTTGGCTTAGCAGGGATCATCAGACAGTGTATAATGCGGTTACGGATACCACCGTTCCGGTGGTGGGAGCCCAAACGCTGTGGTGATTGGCGTGTTTCAGACAGACATAGATGGGAATAGCACAGTGTGGCAAACCCAGGACAAATGGCTACAAAGGGAGGGGTAGTAATTAGTCCCAGGGGGTTAAAAGGCCTCTCCCTATCCACTGAGGAGAGATTGCCATGGGGAAATAAGGTTTAGCTGGAAAAGGAGTTACCAGGGAACTAATTATGCTCAGCTGGCCCCAACTGCTGGAGCCCTTTTTAAACCCTCCCTGGCATGGAAGCAGGGGGAGAGTGAGAAGCAGAGAAGCTGCCAGCAAGTTAGGTGTAGCAAGGCTCTGAACCCTTCCAGCAAGGAAGAGTGCACTCTGTCCCCAGAAGGGGAGAAACCCAGCACAAGGGACTGACTGAGGGAGGGATCAGCCAGACCCTGTGCGACCTGGAAGGATTTTGCTTTGCCCAAGCCTGTGTCTCCAAGGCTAAAAAGGACTGAGCCTGCTGAGGAGAAGCAGGTACTTTGCCACAACAGATTTGCAAAAGTGGGACACAGTTCTGTCTGGGCCTAGGAGTATTATCTTCTAGGAAATATTTTTGAAGTCAGGTGCGATCCAGCTTCCAGGAACAAAATACCTGGTCTCCAGAATGTCAGAGGCAGGGATAGTTCCAAATACCCAGAGAGGGAAATGAACTCCTTTGGGGGAAAGAAAATCCATCCATCCATCCCTTCTCTTACAATCTTAACAATGGTTTTACTGGTATTTCTCCTTTTTCTATAGCGCCATCATGTGGCTCCTGAAGGTATCTAACAGGACATTGGCCAGAGAGCTCCATGGAGCCAGACAGAGTTTAGCAGTAGAGCTGCTGGTTGGGAAATGGTTTGGTTTTATTTTCATTGAAAGCTTAGATTATTTTAACTGAAACTGAAATATTTTGATTTAGAAAGGCTGCATGGTACCTCATGGGAGTTTGAGTCCTAATCTCTTATGTTCCTATTCGCGTCTGCAGGCCAGGCTTCCCAGGCAGATTACAGCTCCAATGATGCTTTTCAGACCAAGAATTGTCTCTTACCAGGTGCGTACCACAGTAAGGCTCTGATCACAGTTGTGGGTCTCAAGATATTATTGCATTAGAAGTAAGACATAATAATAATACCGTGTATTATCTAGAGCGTTGTCATCTGCCAGCATGGATCTGAAGGGTTAAGATGGAGAGCGCACTCATGCTGCTTCTATAATCACCTGTCGGTTCCAAACACGTCTGTACTTATTTATTCCAAAATTATCTTGCAATGACATGAATGATGATGTGAAAATGCAATAAGTCTTCTTGCTATTGAATTCCGACAGCTCAGGCCATCCCAATGACGCATCTTTATTTTGAGAGAGCACAAGCATGATTAATTTCCTGTTGGAAGAGTTAGAAACAGAACGTTGTCTGAATTGTTCATTGCTTTCTCTCTCTCTCTCACACACACACATACAGGATGGCATTGTGTTACTCTCAGTTTTTCCTAACAGACTTAGGGGGTCATGAGAAGCAGAAGAAATTCTGATTCCAGCTGCATTTATTGTACAACAGAGGCATGATGGGCAACACTTTTCTAAGATGCCTGAGCCAAAGGCCAAGTTCTAGAAGCTCCTCAGTGCTGCACAGAACAAAAGGAAGCAGAAGAGAGGAAGAAAGAAGGGTAGAAATGCCCCACCTGGAAGCCGGGAAAGATCTGCTCTGAGCAGCACGCTACCCGCCCATATGGATGAGGGTCTCCACACAGTGGCTCACCCCTCCTGTAGATTGTGGCACGCTTAAATAAGCTAGCCTGGTATATGTGCTGCTAACATCTAGCCACAGCTTCTGCCCTCCCTCAGAGAGCAGGCAGTGTGCAGAGCCAACGGCGGTTCGAGTGAGCTGTGCTGCCTGAGGGAAGGGGGACCTGGGTGCAAACGTACAGGGACATTTCTTCATGCAGATGCCCCCTAAATGGGAGTGGATCCACATTTCCTCAGGAATCCTTCGCTCTGCAAAATTTCTCGGCCACACCAGCTGGAAGCTGGTAAACCCCTTCCCACCCGATGAGAGTGTGCCATGGAAAGGCAGCAAGACGCCATGGCTACAATTCCCCTCCAGGGGTTTTCCCACAGCACAGGGAGGTATTTAGGCCAGAGTGACTTTTGCTGCTGCTTCCTTTCAAGCTCATTGGCCGCGGCAGCACCTGTTAACGTCTCGTTCACATGAATGGAATGTCAGGGCGCACAGATTGGATTTAGCACCAGGGCAGGTGATGCTCTACATGGACTCGCCTGTGATGTTTGACAGCCATGCCCTGGAAACACCCCACCTGGTCTGTCCTCTTCTTGCAGTGGAAATTCAATTGGCAAAGCTATGCATGTAATGAAATTGCCGGCACAGGCATGAAACCACGGGTGGCCAACCAGACAGCTCCATTTGTGCTGAGGTTTCTAAAGCTATTGTCACCAGAGATGGCTCTAGCTGTGAAGTTCAGGTCAGGGTCTGATCCGGATTGGAACTTTCCCAAAGGCTGTGTGTGTGTAGAGGAATGGGGGCAGGGGGAGGGACTTGGATCTAGAATTCCATTCATGGTCTTCACTGATTGTAATATCTTTCATGTTCCTTTCACAGTGGTTCGGGACTGCCATTAAGTAGGAATTGCTGTGCAAGGCATTCACTGAACTATACAAAGGTTGCCTGCTTTCCAGTTACAAATGCAAAACTCAGCACAGATTACTCAAAGGCTTGCTGAAATTCTGGGCCCATACGGATTCACACCAAAGAAACTGATCACATGATCCCATTGAGAACTGAGACCACCAAGTCTCGCTCGTCTTTAGGCTCTAACTTATGGATACCCAAGTGCTCCTGGCCTTCCAAGATGGGCTGGAGAAAGTAATAAAGAACCTTGTCTAAGTGAGCAGAGGAAATTACCTGCAGATGACCTGCAGTTCCGCAGCCTAGGCCTGGGATCTCCACAGTTCTCACAGACTAAGCAGGTGTTGGGCTGAGCAGTGAGTTAATGAGCACTACAATATTGATAACAAAGGGTGGGGTTCAGATAGCAAGATGGACCATGGTTATTTTTCTCTTCTTTGCCCTCCCATTGGACCTTTGGCATTAATCATTCTCTCAACATAGGCTGCACTGAAATTCCTTCAGAAGCACAAGGTCAGCTCAGCTCAGCTCATCATTTCAAGTCTTCTCAGACGTGATCCCAGGGCTCCCTTTCAAACAGAAAAGAAACAGATCAATAAGAATTTTCTACAGCATGTTTCATCCTGAAGGATCTCCAAGGGCTGAATAGATACTATACACATGGATCATTCCTCCACCTGTAAAATGCAGACACCATTGTGTCCTTACCAGCATCACTACCCAGCAGTTATTAGGAGGGGGTGAATGAGTTTAATTGATCGTTGATTTTCACTAGAACAGACCTTTCCCATTGCAAAAGTACAGTAACTCCTCACTTACAGTTGTCCTGGCTAACACTGTTTCGTTGTTACATTGCTGACCAATTAGGGAACATGCTCGTTTAAAGTCGCACAATGCTCCCTTATAACATCGTTGGGCAGCTGCCTGCTTTGTCCCCTGCTTGCAGGAAGAGCAGACCGTTGCAGGTAGCTGGTGGGGGCTTGGAACCAGGGTGGACCGGCAGCCCCCCTATCAGCTCCCCACTCCCCTAAGTTCCCTGTGCTGCAGCCGCTCAGCAGGCTACCAATTACCGGCAGTTCAGCTGTCCCTCCCCCCGTTGCCTTGTGTTGCTCCTGCCCTCTGCCTTGGTGCTGCTCCCGCAGGGGCAGCTCTATGTATTTTGCCGCCCCAAGCACAGCAGTCAGGCAGCTTTCAGCGGCACGCCTGCGGGAGGTCCGCCGGTAACACGGATTCGGCGGTGTGCCTGCGGGAGGTCCGCTGGTCCCACCGCTGAATTGCCGTTGAAGCTGCAGACCTCCCGCAGGCATGCTGCCGCAGGCAGCCTGACTGCTGCCCTCGCAGGGACCGGCAGGCCGCCCCTCGCAGCTTCCCGCCCCAGGCACGCGCTTGCTGTGCTGGGGCCTGGAGCCGCCCTGTGCTCCCGGGAGCCTCCTGCTTGCTGTGCAGGGGGCGGGGCAGACGGGAGCTAATGTCAGGGCGCCTTGAGGAATGTTATCAGCGTGCAGGTCCAGTGGCTGGAAACTGAAGCGAGATAAATTCAGTCTAGAAATGAAGCGCAAAATGTTAACTGTGAGGGAGATCAACCCAGGGAACCATTGACTAAGGGATGTGGTGGGTTCGCCATCACTTGAAGTGTTGAAGTCAAGATTGCATCTCATGTATCTCATGCTGGGGGCCAAGGAAGGCATTCAGATAGTGGGGTGGTTCAATTGAGAGGGTTTCAGATAAACGGGAGCATACTGCATTCAACTGGAAAATTCACTATTGGCTTCTGTTGACTAGTTGCCTAAATCAGCCAGTCAAGGAACAGAAACACCACCACCCAAACTACCCAGCAGAGTGTGAGTTGTGAATAGCTGCAATTAACGCTTTTGCCAGCAATCTGCCCATCAAGAATTGCTCAGATTTCAAGTATTTTGTGCCCTGCTCTTGGAGAACTTCTGAACAGTAAAAAAGGGCAAAATGAATCAAATAAATGATTTGCTGGGACTTATTCACTCAGCTCCACTAGTAAGTGAACAAGGTCTTTTTATTGTCCCCTGTACAGCCCACACTATGACAACATAGTGCTTTGTCCCCTCTAGTTGTTAGACCACGTGTAAGTTTATGTCTGCTACTGTCTCTGAGCAAAGAGCCATAACTCAAGGTGTTAAAGTTCGTGCTTTGAGATCAACAATCCTGGCGTTCAGCCCCCAGAGGCGAACAGGCGCATCACGGCCCCTGCTCGCCACAGTATACGCTACACCTGCTAGCCACCGTGTGAACAGCTTTGGCAACCTGTATTGATTTACTCTCTGTGTAACCCTTCCACTGCTCAGCCAGTGCTACTGTGCGACTTTTGGCCATTAGAATGCCATGGAAATCAAGGCGCAATAAGCTGATGGAGCAATGGAATCGCACAGCAGATGTGTTCTACCTGAATGTGCTTAGTAGGTTTAGAAGTATAGCACGTGGCTTCTACCTGTAGGTACTTGTTACGGCATGACACCACTATATTCCACTGGAATGCACCTCGAATACTGGGCACTTCGGCTGGCATGTTCTCCATGGGCAGGACATTTGACATCATGGCAGATAAGTTCCCCCTACGACAACCTGAACTGTTAAAGCTGCCCACAACCTGTGCCGTCGCACCTGGAATAGTTTGCAGTCTTCCAGAGGTTAAATAATATGTACAGGAAGCAAAGAAGTAAATATATGTCTGACTATGTATAGCAGGCTGGCAAGATGTATTGCCCAATGTGTTAAAAGACCAAAGGAAAGTTGGAAAGAAAGATGATCTGCATTGTAATGATTGCGCTTCTATAGCCTGTGGCATCAAAAACGTCATCTCATTTATGCATGCTGCTAAAATTTTAGCAATAATTCTCTCCAGCCTCTCCATGCACAAACCTTTGCTATGGGTCTGTCCTCTGAGTCACCTTTAAGAAAAAAAATTATAGTTGCCTTTCATTCCTCCTTGGAGAGGCATAAAGTTTGCTCTGCTTTGGGACTGGTAGCATTAGTGGATTTAATATCATGCCTGGGTCACCGTGTGTGCAGGTTTTGAAAGCGACTGGGATGCATCCGTTAGAGGGCGAGAGAGGTAAACAATGGCTTAGATCAAAGATTTAGAACCCTGCGAGCATGTATTTGAATAGTAAGTGTTTGCCTTGATCATAGACTTCCTGTTCCTTTGTATGATATTAACCCGGATAAATGTAGGCCAAACCTCAAGCTGCTCTCCAAAGTAAACATCTCTGTGCTCTTCCAGGTCCAAATGGCATCCATTCACGTGGCGCCTTTATTCCAGGAGCGTCCTAAAGCACTTTACTGTCTGTGGGCCCACTTGTCAACCCTGAGGGGCTAAGTCGGGGCACCTTGCTTGGCTTTTGAGTGCCCAAGTCAGCAGTTAGGTATTTAGGCACCATCAGCGAGAACCAATCTCAACACTGGACACCCTCATTTAGCCTCTGGAGTTTGAAAACTCATACAGGAGAGAAGGATTCCTCACCCCGCATCGATGATGGGGATGTCAGCAGCTTCTTATCCTCCCAGGCACCTAGGCTATTTGGCGCAGGAATCAAATATCAGATCTGCACAGCGGCCCAAGTATTGGAGTGATTTTGGCTCAAGTATATTCACTGGGACATCCCTAAAGCAGGTCGAGCCTC
Organism: Mauremys mutica; assembly: GCF_020497125.1. Taxonomy (NCBI): domain Eukaryota; kingdom Metazoa; phylum Chordata; order Testudines; family Geoemydidae; genus Mauremys; species Mauremys mutica. Next base: position 11,428,385 of record NC_059073.1, on the reverse strand, counting down.
ATAAGACCTGTAACCTGTAAACTGGGGCTTTGAGTGCCGAGGGAGGTGTTGATCTGGTTGGGGCTCAATGGTAACAGTGAACACAAAATGAGGCGTTAGAAGAATGGGATTTAAAGGCTCGGAAGGAATTCTTGTGGGACCCAGGGCCAATAGACTGCATAGCCAGTAGCAGCACCTTCTGTCCCCCGCCTATCATGGGCCTGGGCCTGAGAAGTGCCGAGCAGCTGTAATTTCCATGGGTGCTGCAATGAAAGAGGTCAGTTCACCACTAAGATCAACAGATTCATAGATTCAAAGACCATTGTGATAATTTAGTGTGAGCTCCCATGTAGCGCAGGCCAGAGAACTTCTCTGGAATAATTCCTAGAGCAGGTCTTTTAGAAAAAACATCCCATCTTGATTTAAAAATTGTCAATGAGGGAGAATCCAACACAGCCTTTGGTATGTTATTCCGATGGTTAATTTCCCTTGCTGTTAAAAATTTACACCTTATTTCCTGTCTGAATTTGTCTAGCTTCAACTTCCAGCCATTGGATTATGTTAGACCTGTCTCTGGTGGACTGAAGAGCCCATTATTAAATATTTGTTCCCCATGTAGATACTTTTAGATAGTGATCAAGTCACCTTTAACCTTCTCTTTGTTGAGCTCTTTGAGTCTGTCACTATAAGGCAGGTGTTCTAATCCTTTAATCAGTCTCAGGGCTCTTCTCTGAACTATCTCCAATTTATCAGCATCCTTCTTGAATTGTGGGCAGCAGAGCGGGACACAATATTCCAGCAGTAGTTGCACTGGTGCCAAATACTGAGGTAAATAACCTCTCTGCTCCTACTCCTAAGGAAGTAAAGTTGTTGTCAAGACTGGACAGAAGCCACTAGAAACGGAGGGAAAGAAGCAGCCTAGAACTTCTCGAAGTCTGAGTTTGGTCTAATCCACTGAGGTCTGACTTGAGAAGACCATTTGACACTGTTACAGGGTTAGCTGCAGCTTTAATCCCTCTCTGGTCTCTCTGAGGGCATTCCCTGAGGTGTCAGGCCTCTGCCCTGCCCCCGTCTTGGAGTGGAATCCCATGGTTCTCCCACTCAGACGGAGTCTCGGCTGCAGCCGCCTGTGTACCAACCATAATGGCTCAGTAGGTCTGACTGGGCTCAGCCTCTGCAGTTCTTCCCTCCAGCAGCCATGACCAGTGGTTAATCCAGTGGCCACACAGGTCTCTTAAAACAAAGTATTATTTAATCGTAACAGTAGGAGCACAGCAGAGCATAAGAGAAAAAGGATGTTAGAGCAATAAAACAGCCTCCCTGCATGTCTGTCTCCCCGGAGACTTACCCTCCCCTTGGAAGCTTATAACAATAGCTCGCTCTTATATAGCACTTTTCACCAGCAGATCTCAAACCTAGTTGTATAGGTGACTGCGTTAACATGCTGAGTGACTCTCGCACCCTGGAGGCCGGTGAACAATAAATAAAAGCTTTTCTTCTTCCTGAGTTGCTGTGGAGCTGCAGACTCATCCCAGCTCTGCAATTCTTCTCTCTAACCTCCCGTCCTCAATCTCTGGCTCCAGATGCTGGCATTTTGTTTATGAAGGTCTTGATGGGGTTTGCTCTGCTCTCCGGAGGGCTCTGCTGTAATTCATCTCAGCTGGAAAGGTTGCAAATCTGATTAAGCAAAGTCATCCATAGCCATAACTTCTATTGACCTGAGGAGACGGAATTGGGATGACGTCTAATGAAGCCATTCTGAAGGGTCTCATTCGGGACTGTCACTTTTATTGTTTTATAGGCCCAGCTGGTACTGATTGAAAAGCCGACTGCATCTGATCCACAACAAAATATTTGTTTTAAAATTAGAATATTTTGGTTTTTTTTTTTAAATCCTGCAAATCATCCAGGATTTTGTTGGAATAAAACACCACACGACAAAATCAAAACCTGAGAACAACATCCATTCCAGCTGTATTTCCCCCCCAAAAAATCTGGGAAATCTTGACAGAAGCAGAAAGGTTCACGAGAACGTTTCTGTCTTGTTGCAAAACTGCTTACCTTTGAAAAAAGTTTTGATGGAGAATTTTCAACCACTTCTAGCCTCTGGCTTTTGTTTCCTCCCATTATATGTTCAACAGCTATAATAAAAAATATATGGAGACCTACCTAGCTCATAGAACTGGAAGGTCATTGAGTCCAGAAGCAGTGTGCTCTAGTGGATATCGCAACGGACAGGGAATCAGGAGTTTTGAGCCGCGGTCCGAGCTCTGCCACTGACTTGCTGTGTGAACTTGGGTGAGTCATTTGCCTTCTCCTGGCCTCTGTTTCCCCTCCCATCATTTGTCTATTTTCCTGCTTACATCATGAGCACTTCATAGCAGGGACTGTGCCTGTACAGCGCCTGGTGCAATGGGGGTGCTTTGTAGGGGCTTTGAAGTGCAACTTTTAACACAAATAATAAGTGATCCTACAGACAGCCAGGACAATCCAAAGAGCTGAGTCCTAGCATATCTGTGCAACCTGTTCCCCACAGAAACAAAGTTGCCCTGGTATAATGAACTTGCCGTGTGTGTGTGTGTGTGAGAACCTCTGCCCTCAAGTGGATTAAAATCAGTCTGTGCTCCAGGGTATTCATCGTAGCAGAGCAGTCCCCTTAGCTCACTCCCTTCTGGCCTGTGGCTTTGTGTGAATGCTTTCTATGGCTATGGCTATACTTGCACTTCAAAGCGCTGCCGCGGCAGCGCTTTGAAACGCTAAGTGTAGTCAAAGCGCCAGCGCTGGGAGAGAGCTCTCCCAGCACTGTCCGTACTCCACCTCCCTGTGGGGAATAATGTACAGTGCTGGGAGCCGCGCTCCTAGCGCTGGGGCTTTGACCACACTGGCGCTTTGCAGCGCCGCAATTTGCAGCGCTGGAGAGGGTGTGTTTTCACACCCTGCTGCAGCGCTGCAAATTTGCAAGTGTAGCCATGGCCCCAATGCTGTCTACATGAGTGGCAGATGACCACGCTGAGCAATGGAGGGTCTGTGACCTATGAAACTCCCTCTGCCATCAGTTGGTCAGGTAATAGAATGCAGGGGCGGCTCTAGGCATTTCGCTGCCCCAAGCAGGGCAGACAGGCTGCCTTCGGCGGCTTTCCTGCGGAGGGTCCGCTGTTCCCGCGGCTTCGGCGGACCTCCCGCAGCCGTGCCTGCGGGAGGTCCAGAAGCCACGGCCAGCGGACCCTCCGCAGGCACGCTGCCGAAGACGGCCTGCCTGCCGCCCCTGCGGCGATCGGCAGAGCGCCCCCGCGGCTTGCCGCCCCAAGCATGCCCTTGGCGTGCTGGGGACTGGAGCCGCCCCTGATAGAATGGGTTTTATTTAAAGATCTTTCTGTATAAATCTGGTAGGTGAGGCAGGCACCTATAATGTACACACCACTGAACAGGTCATGACTTCAGCCTAGGCCTGTGGGTCCTGGTTTGTTTGGAGATATCAGTACAACAGCCTCTCAAATGCTATTTCAGCTGCTTCCACACTTTAGACGGGAACCAACTTTGTTGTTTATAAATGACATCATTTTTTTAAAAAAAAGGTTCAGAATGAATTTACTTATGGGCAATGGTTTTGAGTTGGTTTGTATTGTAATTAACGCCTCTCTGTGTGTGTGTATGTGAAAGAGAGAGAGCACCGCTGCTCTCAGCTGCATGGAACCAGAATTTTCCTACGATGTGTAATAGGCCCCATATTTGCTATCAGATAATGGCGATTCTCCTTTAGCCCAAGTGCTAGGGGACTGGGTCTTGCACAAGCTCTAACTGATCATTCAGTGTGGCTGCGGTGTGCAACCCATTGTTATCTGTAAAGGCCTCACTGTCTAGGTAGCTGTGACATTATTTTATCCAAACCAATCTGGCTCATCTATAATGCAGAAATGTAAGATTTTTGGACACGGAGGTGTTCAACTGTAGCCCATAGGGCTAGCTTGCCCTTACTCTCCGCACTGGTTTGCCTTCATTATATTTAGCAGCCACATCCATATACTCCCACCATCTCTTGCAGGATGAGAAGGCTACAAACAAGAAAAAAAGGAAGAAAAACCAATTGAGCATCCAAAGGAAAAAAAAATGAAACAACCCCCTCAAATGATTGATTTTGTGTAGAGAAACATCAGGACTTTTATAACTCAATCCAGCAGGCTGATGGACAGCGGCATTAGAATAATCATTGGGTGGAGGCACTCTCTCCAGCCGTACTCACTCATGTGGGCAGGTGGGCTGGATGGCAGCCAGCAGCTTCAAGCCTTTGGCTGAAGCTTTTGTTTTATTTAATGTCACTCGCCGTGTGAAATTAGAGTTTTTATCACCAAATGAAAAAATGACTCTGGAAAAAACAAGAAGCCAGGAACCCATTCATCTTCCCTCCTCCAAGGAAAATGTTGATTGTCTCCAGCTCCCCTTCTTAGCAATTTGCGCTGGACAATCTATGTTTTTAGTCAGATTAGGATTCAAAGCCTCTTGCTTTTGTCCTGGATTTGTTCTAGTCCCATCCCCATCATCACAATCTCTGCCGTGTTCTCTGATTCGTGTAGCGTTGCCCACAGAGAATCCAAAGCCACATCAGCTCCTCCTAAAAAGCATTGGGGCCTTGTGGTGACGGTCTTGGGGGAGTTGCTTTGTGCTGGAATGGGCCTCTTGTGCATTGGCACGGTGCTAATGGAGGCATCGCCAGCTATGGTTCACCTGCTGACCTAGGGGAGGAGTGGGCAGCTGGAATGCAAATGCCTGGCATTGGCTACCTTGAATCATCAGCAATTATAAAATGGGAACACAGGAGCCCAAATCTGCTCTCAGTGACAAACATGAAATGTCACGGGAGGCTCAACTAGGGTTCCCTGGCTGTGATTTAAGGGAGGGTTTGACCCACAAGGCCAAATGAAATAATTCATAATCCCAACTATACATATAAAATGATGGGGTCTACATTAGCTGTTACCACTCAAGAAAGAGATCTTGGAATCATTGTTAAGGCTACGATTTAGTCACAGGTATTTTTAGTAAAAGTCAGGGACAGGTCACAGGCAACAAACAAAAAGTCACGGCCCGTGACCTGTCCCTGACTTTCACTAAAAATCCCCCTAACTAAATTTCAGGTGCTGGGAGGGGGGTGCTCCCGCAGATGCTGCTGCTCCTGAGGGGGGACGCTCTGGGGCCTCGCCTCTGCTGTGGGAGGGCGCTCAGGAGCCCTGACGATGCTGGGGGTAAGGGGGCTGCCCGGGGCCATGCTGCTGCTGCTGCTCCCCAGCCGCTGCTTTGGGGCCATGCCCAGGACCAGCTGCCTGGGGCCACCTGAGCAGCAGCTGTTGTGGCCGGCTCTGGGCCACCCCAGCTGCTCAGGTGGTCCATGGGTCAGCCACACCGGCCACTGCAGAAGTCACGGAGGTCCCAGAAAGTCAGGGAATCTGTGACCTCCGTGACAGACTCAGTCATTGTGGACAGTTCTCTGAAAACATCCACTCAATGTGCAGCGGCAGCCAAAAAAGTGAACAGCATGTTGGGAATCCTCAAGAAAGGGACAGATAATAAGACAGAAAATATCATTTTGCCTCTATATAAATCCATGGTACGCCCACATTTTGAATACTGCGTGCAGATGTGGTCGCCCCATCTCAAAAAAGATACATTGGAATTGGAAAAGGTTCAGAAAAGGGCAACAAATATGATTAGGGGTATGGAACTGCTTCCGTATGAGGAACCGAGCCAGAATCCAGCATCTGAACAACACCTCAGAATGACAAGGGTGACCCATCTCTCTACTGAGCCCTGGGTCTTGTCACCCCCGGACATACAGGTTTTCAGACTCCAAAACTGGATCTGAATTTTGCAGCATGGGCCCTTCTGTGGAGAAGATCTAACATTCCCGAGGGTGAAGCTCCACCTGGCTATGAGAACCACTTCCTGGTCCGAATGGCCCCTACGATGGACACCTTAGGGCCGTGATGCTCAGACTGAGGCTCTTTAATGGGTCTTCTGCAGCTCTTTGCAGCACATGATATTAAAACATGGTGTGATTTCATTATTAGCCAATCTAAGTTATTAACCAATCAGGATGCATTTACTAGGTTATTAACCAATTGTAGTTGATACAATAATAATACTTGGTCAGTCATTTTGCTGTGAAAATAACAAATACACACTAAATATTTCTCCCATCATACTGTTTAAATCTGAATCTATGGTACTATAGTAAGCAATGAATTCATACTAGTGTGGCTCTTTTGGATAATCATAGAGTATCAGGGTTGGAAGGGACCTCAGGAGTCATCTAGTCCAACCCCCTGCTCAAAGCAGGACCAATCCCCAGACAGATTTTTACCTCAGTTCCCAAAACAGGCCTCTCAAGGATTGAACTCACAAGTCTGAGTTTAGCAGGGCAATGCTCAAACCACTGATCTATCCCTCCCTTGCTTATGTAATGTTGATTGCTAATTTGGAGAGCTACAGCAGGGTTACCAGCTCTCATGATTTTATCACTAGTTGCATGATATTTGGGTTTTTCCTTAAAGCTCCCAGCTCCCGGAGTCATGGGATTATGCGAGCAGCTTAGCTCTCATAAAGAAAAAAAAGAGAGAGAGAGAGAGAGAGGGAAATTTCTAACCCTCATGGTTTTGGGGAAAAGGTAAAAATGCAAATCCGAAAGGCTCAATGCCTCCTCCCTCCCACCCCCGCAAATAATATATCTTAAAATCTTGTGATTTTTAAGCCAGTCTCATGATTTTGAAGTCTGACTCATGCTTTTTGAATGCTTGGCAATAGCAATAACATTACAGTATCTGTTTTATGGCACCTGGCTGTACTAGGCAGGATTCATTTTGAGGCATTAAAGAGTGAAGTTTAATATGCTGAAAATGAGTTTTAAATTGATTAAAGTTTATGAACAATACAGGCTCCATAATAAGTATGGCACTTGAATGTTCCCATTTTTTTTAAAACTTGTTCTTGATGAAAATTAATCTCTTTCCTACATTTCATTTTTCTGCACCCTTTATATGTTGGCTTGATTGCTGTCAATTTGTTTCTTTAATGTAAGCAATTAAATGGTTGATAGTTTTGCTGGCTTTCAATTATCTTCCTGCCTGACAATTGCTCCAGCTGTAACTAATTTTCTTTCTCTATGTTCATAATCCAGATCACATCCTGCAGCCATCAGGAGTGGCAGGTGTTAGCTGAGGTGAAGGAGGAAGAGTTGCTTTGTGCCCTGAGCGGAGGATGGGGAAGTTGGATTTCCTGAGTCTGTCACTAATTCACTGTGTGGCATTTGGCATTACTAAAGGCTATGTCTACACTGCATCTATGAGGTGTAATTCCCAGCTCATGTAGACATACATGGGCTAGAGCTGCTCCAGCTAACACCTAAGAATTGCAATTTGGCTGCAGTGGCGTGGGTGGTGGCTTGGACTAGCCTCCCAAATACAACCTTGTCTGAGAAGCCAGCTGTGTATTCGGGTGGTGTGACCCAAGGAATTTGATGCTCACTGGCAGAAGGTAACAGGGATCTCCTGGGTTTACCAAAAAGGGTCATGTAATTTCTCTGTGAAAAGCCCGTGTTGCCCTTGTCATCATAATCACTGCCCAATGTATGTGCAGATCATGTGTAAGGAGTTATGTATGTAGACTAAAAATGACGTTCTTCAGGCCTTGTGGCTAAAGGCAGATCGCTGAGCGATAACAGGCACTGACACAGGGGGAGGGGAGAGACGTGCATCTCCCTAGTTGCCCGTTGTGCATCTTCCAGTGGAAATCTAGCTGCATATCGAGTTAAAGACCAAGGAACAGACTGCAAGTGCTGCAGGAAAAACCAAACCCAGCAGGGGTTATCCTATTTACAAGTAAAGACAATGAACTTTTGGGGGGATAACTGGGGTTTCGGAGGCACACAGAGCAGCCGTCCGTCTGGGAAGACAAGCTGCCAGTGATCTGGATCTGATGAAGGGTGGTCCTTGGCCATCCTGGCTGAAGGCTCCGGGAAAAGGACTTGGGGTAAGCTACTCTGTTGGAGAGAGGGGAATGTCATGTGAGTTAAGTTTAAGGTCTAGACAGCATGTTATGATTTTGTTTTTATATATAAGTATTCGTTTCCAGTCGCCTCACTGACTGTTCTTGGCTAATAGACGGATCCTTGTGTTCACTGTCAATATAGCTCTGGGCTGCGGAGTGGGGGTCCTGAGTGGAATCCAGTCAGCTGGGGTGCATTATTCCTGGGGGGGAGGGAAAGAATCTGAGAGTGCTGTGAGGGGTCAGCGGAAGAGGGGCTGAGCACCCCGAGGGACGCTCGGCGGGTTGACATGCACCTAGTACAGAGTGGGGGAGGCCTGCGGAGGCCTGGCAGGGGGTGCTTGTGCTGCCAGAGGCTGGCGGTTTCAGGAAGCTGACCCCCAGCGGACACAGACAAGACGGCCTCACATTAAGGGCTGGTGGTAGCGAGTGCCTCGCAAGCCTCAGTCCGCTAGCAAGCAGCACAGGCAGCTAGCCCACACTGCTGTGGCCACACTGCCATATTTAGTGAGCTGCCGTGAGCAGAGGTAGCACGTCTGCCTATCCAAGCTGGGCATTACGCCGCCTAGCGGCTGTGTCGATGCACCCCAAGAGAACAAAAGCCAGGTTGCTGCTGCACTGAGCCAGCACCCAGGATAGTAGGTGGGCTCTGAGGATCTTGGCAGTAGCATCTGACAGAAGCCCCCGAGCTCCCCCTGCTAGTGGGAGTAGGGTGATCAGACAGCAAATGTGAAAAATCTGGACAGGGGATGGGGGGTAATAGGTGCGTACAGAAGAAAAAGACCCCAAAATCGGGACTGTCCCTATAAAATTGGGACATCTGGTCAGCCTAGTGGGAGAGAGAAGCTGGCGTGACGGGCCCGTAAGGGAAAGAATTGCATTACCTGGGACAGTTCAGTCTGGGGGGGTTAACAATGTGACGGGTTGAGCGCTGTCCTAAAATCCAACTCCGTGAAATGGCCAAAGCTCCTCAGCAGCAGCAAAGGGACAGCGTGGCGAGCAAGGATGCTCTGCCGATGAAACTTGGAAAGGTTGAACAAAGACCGACACGAGCTCTCCCTCCGCACCTCAGTGTGTGTGAGGTGAATCCTAATCTCCGTCTTCTCCTTCGCCCTGGGACTGCGTCACATCCCTCAAGTGCCTCTCCATTTCCTCAGCTCGACAATCCCCCTCCCCTCGCACACACACTGAGCTGTGCCTATGGCACGGCTGGGCAAGCCGTGCTGGAAGGGGCCCCTTCGGAATCCAATGACACCACTCGCTGATTAGACCAAGGTGCCCTCTTCCCTTGACGTGATCAGCCTGCTATGTACAGCGCACTCCCAGCTCCTGGGAACTAGAGACCCGCTTGGGGCACTGTTTCTGCACTGGGTTTACTCCCCTATCCTGCCATTGCTTACCACCATTTCAGCTTCCCCATGGAAGACCCGGTGTACACAGTGTTCCGGGCAATTGGTTGGTGTTTTAGGCACCGTAACATCTAGCTCTGAACAAACTGCTTGAGATGTTGGTGGCCACTGCTGTCTTGCCTAAGGGCTCCCACAGGGGCAACTGACCTGTAGCAATAGTGTGGAAGTTTAGGACAAAAATTCCGAGCGTAGATGAGGCCTATGTGTCGCACGTGGTCGTGAAGGGCGTAAGCACTGTGCAAAAGGGAACAGACAGATTCACATCCACTCGTTGTGGCACTCTGGTTCCTTCTGTTGGTGGCTTTGTAACAAATAGTGGGCTTGATTACATTTTAAAAGCTTGCAGCAGTGTCACTGTAGCACTTCAGTGTAGACACTACCTATGCCAACAGGAGTTCTCCCATCAGTGTAGGTAATCCACATCCCCAAGAGGTGGTAGCCAGGTTAATGGGAGAATTCTTCTGTTGACCTAGCACTGTCAACACAGAGAGGTAGATTGGCTTCACTACACCACTCAGGGGTGTGGATTTTTCTCACCTCTGAGCAATGTAATTATGCTGACCTAATTTTCTAGTGTAGACCAGGTGAGAGCTTGATGAACCCCCTACAGGTTTGCCTCTTTTAACTCAGGCAGTGGAGGCTCAGTCTTTTGGATCCCACGGCTATAGGTTCAATCCCCACAGATGACAGCCCACCCTGGGTGCTGTGTAATCTACTCATTAGGCCAGTGGTTCTCAAACTTTAGCAACCCAAGGTCCCCCATTTTGATTTGAAAATTTTCACCGACCTTCAAATCGACTTCTAATTTTCCCCGGGAGGTGCTCAATCCCCGCTCAGCCCCGGGCCCCTCCCGCACTCTACACCTTCCCCCAAGGCCCCACCTCACCCCTCCTCTTTGCTGCTTCTTTCCACCCCCTCCCCTGAGTGTGCCCCATCCCTGCTTCTCCCCACTCCCAGCACCTCCTGCATGCCACTGAACAGCTGAGGGGGAGGAGTTGATCAGCAGGGCCAGCGGCCCCGGACATGACTTGTGGACTCCCTGGAGCCAGACATGACTTGCCAACCCCCTGGAGTACACTTGTGGATCCCCAAGGGTCCGCAGACCCCAGTTGGAGAACCTCTGGATTAGGCCATTGTTTCTCAGAATTAGAGCCTATAATTTGCTTTACATTTAATTAGGGCAGTTGATTAATCTCAGTTAACTCACACAATTAACTCAAGAAATTAATCACAATTAAATTAATCACACTGTTAAACAATAGAATACCAATTGAAATTTATTAAATATGTTTGGATGTTTTTCGACATTTTCAAATATATTGATTTCTATTACAACACATATAAATATGCTCACTTTATATTATTATTTTTATTACAAATAGTTGCACTGTAGATATTATAAACAAAAGAAATAGTATTTTTAAATTCACCTCATACGAGTAGTGCAGTGCAATCTCTTTATCCTGAAAGTGTAATGTACACATGTAGATTTTTTTCGTTACATAACTGCACTCAAAAACAAAACAATGTAAAACTTCAGTGCCTACAAGTCCACTCAGTCCTACTTCTTGTTCAGCCAATCGCTAAGACAAACAAGTTTGTTTACATTTACGAGAGATACTGTTGTCTGCTTCTTACTTACAATGTCACCTGAAAGTGAAAAAAGACATTCACATGGCACTTTTGTAGCCGGTGTTGCAAGGTATTTATGTAGGGGTGACCAAATGTCCTGATTTTATAGGGACAGTCCAGATTTTGGGGGCTTTTTCACATATAGGCACCTATTAACCCCCACTCCCTGTCTCGATTTTGTACACTTTCTATCTGGTCACCCTACATTTACGTGACAGATATGCTAAATATTCGTATGCCCCTTCATGCTTCAGCCACCATTCCAGAGCACATGCTTCCATGCTGATGATACTTGATAAAAAAAAATGTGTTAATTAAATTTGTGACTGAACTCCTTGGGGGAGAATTGTATGTCTGCTGTTCTGTTTTACCTGCATTCTACCATATATTTCATGTTTTAGCAGTCTCGGATGATGACCCAGCACATGTTCATTTTAAGAACATTTTCACAGCAGATTTGACAAAACGCAAAGAAGGTACCAATGTGAGATTTCTAAAAATAGCAACAGCACTCGACCCAAGGTTTAAGAATCTGAAGTGCCATCCAAAATCTGAGAGGGACAAGGTGTGGAGCTTTCAGAAGTCTTAAAAGAGCAACACTCTGATGTGGAAACTACAGAACCCAAACCACCAAAAAAGAAAATCAACCTTCTGCTGGTGGCATCTGACTCAGATGATGGAAATGAACATGCGTCGGTGTGCTCTGCTTTGGATCGTTATCGAGCAGAACACGTCATCAGCATGGAAGCATGTCCACTGGAATGGTGGTTGAAGCATGAAGGGACATGTGAATCTTCAGCGCATCTAGCACATAAATATCTTGCGATACTGGCTACCACAGTGCCATGCGAAAGCCTGTTTGCACTTTCAGGTAACAATGTAAACAAGAAGCGGGCAGCATTATCTCCTGCAAATTGTAACCAAACTTGTTTGTCTGAGTGATTGGCTGAATTAGGACTGAGTGGATTTGAGGGCTCAAAGTTTTATATTGTTTTATTTTTGAATGTAGGTTTTTCTGTACATAATTCTACATTTCTAAGTTCAACTTTCATGAGAAAGAGATTGCAGTGCAGTACTTGTATTAGGTGAATTGAAAAGTACTATTTCTTTTGTTTTTTTACAGTGAAAATATTTGTAATAAAAAATAAAGTGAGCACTGTACACTTCGTATTCTGTGTTGTAATTGAAATCAATATATTTGAAAAGGTAGAAAACATCCAAAAATATTTAAATAAATCATATTCTGTTATTAACAGCACGATTAATCGCACGATTAATCACAATTAGTTTTTTTTATTGTGATTAATTTTTTTAATTGTTTTACAGCCCTATATTTAATCAAAGCAGAATTCAGTATAACACATTCATACTGCTAGGGGCAAAATCAAGATCAGTAGCTTGCTCTGAGTCTCCAAGTGCCTTTCACTTACCTGTGCTGTCTTTTAGATGGTACACTGCTCAAAACAAGAACTGACTTTATTTGTGTCCTCTGCTGCACCTAGCACATTGCTGAGGCTTAATTTAAATGATTCACAGCAATGACCACTGAAGAGCTGATAGATGGTTCCTCATAGGGCCATTGGCAGGTAGAAATGGCCCACAGACAGCGGCGGCTCCAGGCACCAGTGCTCCAAGCGCGTGTCTGGGGCGGCGAGCCGCAAGGGGCACCCTGCCGGTCCCTGCGAGGGCAGCAGTCAGGCAGCCTTCGGAGGCTTGCCTGCGAGAGGTCCGCCAGCCCCACAGATTCGGCAGCAATTCGGCAGCGGGTACATCGAATTCGCGGGACCGGGGACCTCCCACAGTCAAGCCGCCAAAGCCGCGGGACCGGGGACCTCCCGCAGGCGAGCCACCGAAGGCAGCCTGCCTGCCGTGCTTGGGGCCGCAAAAAAGCTAGAGCTGTTCCTGCCCCCAGAGAAAGAAAAAAGTGACAGAATTCTCCCATTGCCTTCTGACCACCATGTTTAAAAATATTTATGGGCTCAGGCTTGAGTCCAGCTGTGTGGCTGCCCAGGTGAATGAAGGGGTGTACAGTGTCCTTGCACAGGGCACCGCATTGCCAGACCTTGTGCAGAGGGGATAGCAGAACCCGGTGGGCTGCTACTCACCATCCTGTGCAGGTGGGTGCCTTAAAACCCAATTCTTACATAGCACTTTGCATCAGTAGATCTCAAACCATTGTACACAGAGTGCCTGCTCCATACATTAGCTTAATCAATTAGTTCATGTCTGTACAGTGCTTTGAACATGTTATAAAAATGGTAAGTGTTGTTCCACGTGCTGATTGCTCCCTATTTCCAATCCTCGAAATGGCCTAAAGCCCAGGTAGCTCTGTGACCACTTCTCCCTCCCTCCCCTTGCTATCTGCTTCACTCGGGCTCCTCAAACCCACCTGCCCCAAAGGCGAAGCTCCAGGAGCAGAGGGTGCTTGGCGGTACGTCCCCACTTCTGCAATTAGCTCCTGTTGGAAATATCTAAGGCTGCTCCTGGCCGTCTTAAGAAAATGCTGGAAGATGCACTTCCTTGTACAGGATTTCAGGCTCTGGAATTCCTGCTATTTAATCTACCGTTGAAGGCCCGAACCCTGCACACACTTAGGCGTGCCCTTAACTTTAAGCAAGTGCATTGTAACATTGAAATCAGTGGAACTGCTCCGATGCTCAACGTTAAGCGTGTGCTTAAGGGTTTGCAAGACTGTGCTGACTTTTTCTGCATCTCTGGTTTTTTTTCAAGCACAGTGCAGCTCAGGAGGGGGTGTGTGTATGTTTGTTTTAATTACTCTTTCTACCTATGAAATGCTGTTACTCTTAACACAACCCACACAAGTGGTGGCCCATGGCCATGGTGATGGACCTGCGTGGCAATAGCAACTGCTATCCAAACAGAGGCTCAGCAGGCCTGTCTGGGACGTACAAACAAATACGTGCCTGGGTACAGGAAGCAATTAGGGCTGCCGCTCCCTGGCAGCTGCACCTACGGCGAAGCCAATTTTCATGGCGCTCATAAAAAATGTAGCACACAAAGAATAGAAGTGCTTGCGATCGTTCAGGGAAGGATTTTCACAGTTGGACTGAAGACACACGCACCCCCCCATTCAGAGATAGAAACGCCATTAAACCATGGGGGTAAAAAGTGAACAATCCAAAATGGAACGCCAGGGCGGTGGGAGAAGGGCCAGAATAGAATTACACAGCCAGAGATGTGTCATTAGCACCGCTTCCTGCTAAAGCATGGGGCACGGCAAAGATTGCTAGCAGTAGGTGGGATCCTCGTGCTGTGATGAAAGTCGCTCTCTCTCTCTCGTTTTAAAACCAATGCGTGTATAATTAGTATAAACAATACATCCGTTTACCTTGGCCATTAGCAAATCTTGTGCAAAGTGCCACAGAGAGGGCATTGGCATTTCTTATACCAGGTTGAGATTTCACATGAAATCTATGCAGTAAAAACAAAGCTGGAGAGGAACAGATGGAAAAATCGTAAGGGAGAGAAACTAACGCGAGCAGAAAGCCGTTTTATCCTGACTGCTCCCTTGGAAAATTAAAAAGAGATTCAGCTTGTATACGCTACGTATACTGACATAGTCAGTGAGGTCTTCTGTGGCATCAGTGTTCAAGTGGTTGTGTAACCCGCGGGACCCTCCTGCCCAGCCCCTGAGCTCCTGCCCTGGGATGCTGCCCCCAACCCCTCCCCTGCTGTTCGCTCTCAATTCGCTCTGCCGGCGCAACGCTCTGGCCGGTGGGACTGTGAGCTCCTGGGGCAGTGCAGCTGCAGAGCCCGGCCTGACCCGGTGCTCTGTGCTGCGCGGTGGCATGGCTGGCTCCAGCCGGGTGGCGCGGCTGCCTGACCCGGTGCTCTGTGCTGCGCGGTGGCATGGCTGGCTCCAGCTGGGTGGCGCGGCTGCCTGAACCGGTGCTCTGTGCTATGCGGTGGCATGGCTGGCTCCAGCTGGGTGGTGCGGCTGCCTGACCCGGTGCTCTGTGCTGCGCGGTGGCATGGCTGGCTCCAGCCGGGTGGCGCGGCTGCCTGACCCTGTGCTCTGTGCTGCGCGGTGGTGTGGCTGGCTCCAGCCGGGTGGCGCGGCTGCCTGACCCGGTGCTCTGTGCTGCGCGGTGGCGTGGCTGGCTACAGCGGGGTGGCGCGGTTGCCTGACCCGGTGCTCTGTGCTGCGCGGTGGCGTGGCTGGCTACAGCGGGGTGGCGCGGTTGCCTGACACGGTGCTCTGTGCTGCGCGGTGGCGTGGCTGGCTCCAGCCGGGTGGCGCGGCTGCCTGACCCGGTGCTCTGTGCTGCGCGGTGGCGTGGCTGGCTCCAGCCGGGTGGCGCGGCTGCCTGACCCGGTGCTCTGTGCTGCGCGGTGGCGTGGCTGGCTCCAGCCGGGTGGCGCGGCTGACTGACCTGGTGCTCTGTGCTGCGCGGTGGCGTGGCTGGCTCCAGCTGGGCGGTGCAGCTGCCTGTCCTGGCACTCTGGGCAGCGCGGCTGTAGTGCCGCCAGCCACCAGTGCTCCAGGCAGTGCGGTAAGGGGGAAGGGAGCAGGGGGTGTTGGATAGAGGGCAGAGGAGTTTGGGGTGGTGGTCAGGGGGCAGGTGTGTGGATAGGGGTTGGGGCGGTCAGAGGGTGGGGAACAGGGGGGTTGAATGGGGGCAGGGGTCCTGGGGGGCAGTCAGGAATGAGAGGGGGTGGGGGGCAGTCAGGGGCTGGGGTTCTGGGGGCAGTCAGGGGGAATTGGTGGTTGGATGGGGCACGGGTCCCGGGGGGGGGTAGTCAGGAATGAGAGCAGGGGTTGGATGGGGTGGCAGGGGGCAGTCCGGGGCAGGGGTTCGGTAGGCAGTCAGGGGACAGGGAACAGGGTGGATTGGATGGGGCAGGAGTCCTGGGGAGCCGTCAGGGGGCGAGAAGTAGGAAGGATGGGTTGGGGGCAGGGCCGGGCCACGCCTGGCTGTTTGGGGAGGCACAGCCTCCGCTAACCGGCCCTCCATACAATTTTGGAAACCCGATGCGGCCCTCAGGCCAAAAAGTTTGTCCGCCCCTGTTGTAGAGCTTATCATCCCGATAAAGCCTCGTTGACTCGACTGAAGGAAATAGGTGAACATTTTTAATGGTGAGGGTGATTAACCACTGGAACAAATGCCTAAGAGAAGTGGTGGATTTTCTACATCTTGAAAAGGTCATTTTAAGACTGGCTGCCTTTCTGGAAGAGACTGTAACTCCTCACTTAAAGTCGCCCTGGTTAACGTTTCATTGTTACGTTGCTGATCAATTAGGGAACAGGCTTGTTTAACGTTGTGCAATGCTCCC
Source organism: Mauremys mutica (assembly GCF_020497125.1). Classification (NCBI taxonomy): domain Eukaryota; kingdom Metazoa; phylum Chordata; order Testudines; family Geoemydidae; genus Mauremys; species Mauremys mutica. Next base: position 11,412,036 of record NC_059073.1, on the reverse strand, counting down.
TTCTAACATTGTTTGGCAGCCATCCTCTTTGTCCCCTGCTTGCAGGAAGAGCAGCCCATTGGAGCTGGCTGGTGGGGGCTTGGATCCAGGGTGGACCAGCAGCCCCCCCATCAGCTACCCGCTCCCCTAAGTTCCCTGTGCTGCAGCCGCACAGCAGGATATCAATTGCCGGCAGTTCAGCTGTCCCTCCCCCCACTGCCATGTGCTGCTCCTGACCTCTGCCTGAGAGCTGCTCCCAGGAGCCTCCTGCTTGCTGGGGGGGTGGGAAGAGGGGTGCTAATGTCAGGGTGTCTCCCTCTGCCGATCCTGCCCCCCAATTTACCCCATCTCCATAGAGCAGGGGGGCAGAAATGACAGGACAGGGCTCAGGATGGAGGGAGCTTGCTGGCCACGGCTGCTGTCTCAACCTCCTGATTTTTTTAAAGGCAGTGTACTTAGAGTACAGTCAGTGTACTTAAAGGGGCAATGCGCATCTCTCACTCTCTCTCTCTCCCACACACACACAGAGTGTGTGTCTCTGTCCCTGTCTGCCTTTCTGTCTCCCCTCCCTCCATTCGTGCTGCCTTGTAGAGTGTGAGGCTACATTAACAACGAGTTAACCCTTGAGGGCTCAGCCGAATGCTAGTTCATCATTTAGCAGCAAGGCATTCCCTGGGAAATATCCCTCCCTCTGCCACCCTCTAACTTCACCGCCTCAACCAAGCTTCACAATCATCATTGCTGTATACGGTATTGTATTGTTTGTTTCAAACTTATACTGTGTGTGTATATATATCTATATCTATATCTATATCTATATCTATATCTATATCAACATAATTTTTTATCTGGTGAAATTTTTTTTCCTGGAACCTAACTCCTCCATTTACATTAATTCTTATGGGGAAATTGGATTAGCTTAACATCGTTTCGCTTAAAGTCGCATTTTTCAGGAACAGAACTACAACATTTAGCAAGGAGTTGCTGTATGCCTTAGGCAAACACCACTTACGGAGCTCAATACAGGAGTGGCTGAGTGAGGATCTCTGGCCTGGATCATGCAGGAAATCAGATTAGATGACTTAATGGTCCAGTATGGCCCTAATATTTCTGAATGGATATGGTAATCTGTTGGCTCTCTGCAGAGGGATGAATGGCACACTGTACGAAAACCGAATGTGTGCAAAGTTTCTGTCAGAAAACTGCATCTACATTAAAGGAATATTTTGGTAGCTGGTCAGTTATTCAAACAGTCCCTTGCCACGCTGAGTTCTCTACAAGGAGCTTACAGCTGGCTACAGTTTATAAACCCATCAACTGTAGCCAGCAGAAGCACCGTTAATTTTCTGGCCTTTAAAACAGATAGCCGTCTAATGCAGCATGGCCAGCAAAACAAGACAGCCAGTGCCCGTCGGTTCGCTTTAGTTATGTGACAGTAGAAGCTGTGTCTGGATGGCTAAATCCACCCCAAGCCCGTGCTGGTGAGGGAACTGCCAAAGATGGGGTCCAAGCAGCAGTGAGCATGAGGTGAGTAGCCAGAGCACGTATGGCACACAGCCCTGTGCTAGGAGACAACACGCGGCCTATACACCGGGATGTGAGATATCACCACAGAGAGGCATAGCTTCAGGGGAAGCAAAAGGCAGACTCAAGGCAGCTGGGAGGCTGTGCTCACAGGGCCGCTGACTTAGTAGCAAAAAGCAGAAGTAAATTTGACCCAAATGAAGAAAGCAACAAAAGCCACGTTTGTTGTAAACCAGCACAAACCTCAGATTTGAGTCTGACGAGGCCTGGCTGGCATTAAATCTAGTTCCCATAGCTGTGGTAGCCTTTCATTGCTGCACCGATTCTCCCAGAATGCCTTGCTTTGGGGAAAAGCCATGCTGGCTCAGGCTGAACCAGCCCTGTGCCCCAGGCGCTGCAGCCCTGGCAAAGGCTTTGTCTTAGGATCAGTGTTGGCGGCTGCCAGTTTTGCCACAGAGGCACAACGCACAAGCAGCCAGCAGGAAAAGTTTGCATTTAAATATGTAACAGCAGCTGGGATGTATCTGACTGGGTGGGTGAAGGAGGCCCACAGCAGCTTTGCCTACTGCCACACAGAGAACTGATTGACAGCCCCCGTTACGGTACGTCTACACCGCACACTAAGCCCAGCCTCTGACTCAACCCCAAGCCCTGCTTTCAGCCACACACAAAGCAGTCTGACTCGAGCCAGCAAGAACTCAGGATCCTCCTCGAGGGGCTCGGTCAGCCCCCGAGTCCTGCTAGGGCTTGGATCCGAGCCCTGTCAGTTTGCAGTGTGGACATGTCAGCATGGCTGTGAGACCCGGGTCCTGCAATGGTAAACCCAGGTTTGCAATGCAGTGTGGATGCTCAAGCATGGGCTTGGAAACACCAAGCCCACAAGCCCGTGTCCCACAGACTTGGGCTTAATGTGCAGTGGAGATGGACCCTTTAGGTCCACTGGTTAGGGCATGAGGCTGGAGGTTGCGGGAACCACATGCAAGTCCTCACTGTGTGACGTTGGGAAAGCCACTTAACCTGCTCATGCTCCAATGCCTCCCTGCTACAATGGATTTAACAGCACTTTCCAACCTCCCGGGGTGTTGTGAGGATAAACGCCTGAACAATGACGAGGTGCTCAGACACTGAGGAGGTGGGGGCCATATGAAATATATAGTTAATCTCAGGCTTGTCAGGCTTGCGTCTCACCCAACTGACACCCATCCATCCCCTGTCGGGATGGAGGAGCTTTTTCCACTTGATTTCCTGCTTCTCTTCCTCTGACAGCACCACGGTGCCCTCTGCTAACCCTATAAATATGTAAAACAAACAGAACTCTTGCACAGTGCTCATGCCAACATTGATGGCTCTTGTAAGCGATAATCAGAACAAGTGCGGAGGAAAAGAGCCCTCCTAATTGATGACAGGAACACCCGCCGTGGAGAGGGATAAGCTGGCAGCACCACGAGCTAATTTAATTTGGCTGAGGAAGATCCTATCAAATAAAAATGTATCTGAATTGGTTTGGAGACAAACTCAGACTCAGGCAGTTATTGTGTTAGGCGAGTTCAGCAGTATGTATAGTATCTAACAGAGCACCCACTCATTGGTGCATCCTGGAGAATAAATGAGAAATGATATGGCTGGGAACCCAAAAAGAAGTTACATGCCCTGTGATGCGCCATCAAACCCGGATTTAAGAATGAGTCTCCTTTTATTTATTTTTTTATTGTAATATGGAAGCTTTAACCTTAAACAGACGTATTTTAATGTTGCTGAAATTACTCTCGTTGTGCCAGAAGGTTTCTCATCTCCTACATTTCTTTATTTCCTTATTTTTTTTCCACTTTATGGGGCATGCTTAGCTAATGTGACCTCCAGCTGTTTAATATAACGATAGCTAAAAGTAAAATTTATTCCATGTGTCACACTCCATCTGGTGCATTCAGCCCAAGGAAAGTTTTTAAAAAGGCATTCGAGAGCTCATGTAGTGAGTTTACTGTAAGTATTTACTGGTTCTTATCTAGTACTTAGCAAAATCTAAACCACAGTGGACCAGATTCTTATCTCGGGCACACTGGGGTATACTGGCAGATAGAACACTTGCTATTATTAAGGTTTCCCAACACTTCCCATCGTGGGAGGTGGGTAATGGAAGCTGGGAGAGGATAAGCCTCCCCAAACCTCCACTAGTTTCCCCAGAGCTCACAGCTTCTCCGCCTGGCCAGGGCTGGCAGGCTGGGCTCTGGGCTGCTCAGCCAGGCCAGCCGAGCCCCTCTGGTCGCAGTGGGGGATTCAGGGCCCCTCTGGTCCGGGTGGGTGAGAGTGGAGGAGGGGGAAGAGTAGGGGTGGGGCCTCAGGCAGAAGGGGCGGGGTATGGGCAGGGCCTGGGGTGGGAGGGGTGGGGCAGGTGGCTAGTCTCCCCAAACAAGGGTTCACATGCTGCCCAGGCTTCCCATTATAAAATCCTGCTTTGAGATGCTTGTAACTTTGCTAAACTTGAACTGTCTGGGGCTGAAATTTTCCAAGCCAGGTGTCTGTCTCCGGCTGACTTTGTTTTAAATTCATCCAAAATGGCTCAGCTGTTTCCCAGAACAAGCCAAGGGGAAAACACGTCGTTTCACCTATATTAAAAAATTCTGATAAGCATTTTTTTTTTGAGAACCTTTAGCAGCCTTGTGCTTTGGCACAGACTTAACATTTGGCAAGGAGGTGGCCTTTGGATCATGGATGTGCCTTTTGCCTTACTTGTGAAAATCCACCCAAATTTGGCCAAGTCATAAGCCTTGAAAACCTGTTGTTCGTACATGCTTGGTAGAGAGAGTTTAATTTTAGCCGCTAATTTCCTCTGAGTATGCTCCAGTCTGGGGCTGGGCAAGACTTTTCCTGCAAGCGACCTCCTGAATGGCAGCTCACTAAACACAACCCCCTCCCAAACCCAACAAGCAGAATTAGACCAAAGTATTACAGCCCTCTGCAGTCATGGCAATGCCTGTCACTGCTGTGCCATAAGCTTCTCTAATAAGCCTGCTGACAAGGGCATCAAATCGGTGCCCCTAACAATGGCAGCAAAGACACAAGTTCGGAGACACATGAACCTGCCTTCCCAATGCAGCAGCAGAACTGTCCATGCCCCAGCCTCAGGACTCTGTGAGGGGGAACTCACAGGGAAACACGGATGAAATCCTTTCTCTAGCATCATTGACTCCAATGCAGTGGCTACTAGGACTGCTGGGACAATTTATGTTGAAACGTCTTTTTGGACAGAAATTGGGGTTCTTGGCTGTGTGAACATTTTCCCAGACAGTGTCTGCTTTCCTTGAAATGTTTTTATTTTGCTGTCAGAAACTGAATTTTTTGGGGGCACAAACTGAAATTGCTTTTGTTTTCATCTGAAAAATTATACATTTGCAGCAGCTGTGGACCAAAAAAAGGGTTTTGGTTTTCAGAAGTTTTCAGCCGAAAAACATTTTTTTCAAACAAAAAGTCAACATTTTCCACCAGAACCCCCTCCCCCATTTTCTGGCCAGCGTTAGGAGCTACTACTGGTTATTTTCAGAGACAGGATGCTGGGCTAGATGGACCATTGGTCTGATCCAGTTTGACAATGGCTATGTTCCTACAATTAGAGGTTTGCACATACATCCCCAGTGGGTAATCTCTCATCCCCATGAAATCACAGTGATGTGACACTCAGTTAATTAGGGTGCTTTGAGATCCGCAGCTGGACAAATGATTATTTCCTTATTATGTTTGCTTTTCCCATGTAAAGGCTGGCAATAGGGCTGGCCAGGAAATAAGAATTCTGTTTCACAGAAAAACAAAAAAAACAAGTTTTTTTTTGTTCCGCATCACAGTGAAAATGAAACCTTTCCAAAATGTCCACGAAAAACAGAGAGAGCGAGAGAGATCCACCCAGCTTATCTAGTAACCAGGCCCTACTCTGCCTGAATCAGAAGAGGGTCTTTAACCTGACACACAGCCCAGATGAGTGCCCTAACCAGTGGACTATAAAGTCGCTGGTGCTCTTTATCCCTATGAATATTTAATTACTTATTGTCACCATGCCTCCATGGGTCACAACTGAGAATATCAAATTCAGGACAAGTTACTGGAAAAAACGGCAGACACATCCCAACACTAGTGGGTATTCTTCCATGAGATGTACCAAACCAGCAACAAAAGTAACCTTCTGCCTCACCGCCCTGGCTAACCAGAAGTCAAAAATGCAGCCTCCTTAAGTATTCCAGTCCTGGATTCAACAACAAGACACTCTACCTGGGAAAGCTGCAGGTGATGCACAGAGCTGTCAGCTGGCATCCGAGAATGCTAACAAATCTTTATGAATTTAGAATATCCGTTTCTTGTTCCATTAGGGGATGACAATTTAAAGATTTCTGGATTACACCGAGACTAATAGCATGTGTCTGGATCCTGCTGACAGCCATCTCCCTGTATGTGGCAGACGACCATACATAAAAAGATTAACAGCTTAATGCCAGCACTTTCAGTGCCAGCCCCTATTGGGAGTAGATCTTACCCACAGGAAAATTAGTAGTTAGAAAGGTAATCTTCTGTACATAAGAACATAAGAACGGCCATACTGGGTCAGACCAAAGGTACATCTAGCTCAGTATCCTGTGTTCCGACAGTGGCCAATGCCTGGTGTCCCAGAGGGAATGAACAGAACAGGTAACCATCAAGACATCCATCCCCTGTCACCCAGTCCCAGCTTTTGGCAAACAGAGGCTAAGGACACCATCTCTGCCCATCCTAACTAATAGCCATTGATGGACCTATCCTCCATGATTCTGTGATTAAATCCAGAATCAGAGACTCTAGCAATAGAACAGAGCCACATGCCTTAGATTGCCCAATGTATATTATTTGTTAATTACACCTCTACCCTGATATAATGTGACCTGATATAAAACGAATTCGTATATAATGCGGTAAAGCAGTGCTCCGGGGGGGGGGGGGGCTGCGCGCTCTGGCGGATCAAAGCAAGTTCGATATAACACAGTTTCACCTATAACGCGGTAAGATTCTTTGGCTCCCAAGGACAGTGTTATATCGGGATATAGGTGTATTACTATTGTAAGCAGAGTCAGGATGAGCTCTACCCTGACCTCTGGTGGTAGATTATGGGGAGTGCAGAAAGAAGTTTCAAGTATTTGCATTAGCAATTCAGTTATTTGCATTGGCACACCCACCCCCACTTAGCATACCGCACAGCAGCCTGGGATGGTTATTTTCACAGCTGTGGGAGCCCCAATTTTGTTGTTATTGGGGCAGGAGCAATAAAATGTTGTCACCCCAATTAAGTAAATGAGGAACTACAAAACTGTCTTATGATAGAGGGTATAGCACTTGCTAGACAAGGGACATGGGTTCCAAAACCCAGTCAAGAGAGAGAGGCTGGGGACAGATATCTGTACTGGGTGGTGCAGGCTTCTTGTGTGAGCCAGAAGCACCAGTTCCACCTATGCCTCTCTCCACTGTGGAATGTCAGAGTTAATTTTTTGATTCCCTTAAGAGTCTAGATACAGGTTACTGAGCTGAACTCACTGGCACTGAGGCTCCCCTACTAAGAGCTGAAATCACTGAAGAGCTGAAATCACTGAAGAGCTGGACTTGCTGAGCTGAGTACTGTGCTAATGAGTGGGGGAGCCTGAAGCAATACTGTGGAGCAGAGCAGCTGGCAGAGCGGAGTGGAGCAGTTTGTGCAGCCACTGGGTGAGTGGAGCCAAGCAGCTCGCGAGGATGGCTGGAGTGGCTCACAGGACAGCTGGTGGACCAGAGCAGCTGGCAGAGCGGAGCAGCCCACAGAGCAAGCGGAGCTGAGCTGTTTGCGGGGACGACTAGTGGAAGCAGAACCCCACGAAGAGGCAGGGCAGTTGGCCCCGAAACCACATAAGATGCCCTTTTCTACCCAGGCTGGGGAGGGGGACCTCTGCAGAGAGACTCTTGAACTCTGGGGCTGCACTGACCCGGGACAGAGACTTTTGGATTGTGGGACTTTTGGGGCTGTGGGTGATTTGGGGGTTGCTGGACTCAAGGGCCCCGAGAGAAGGACACAGCCCAATTTGCTGGGGTGGGTCTTTGTTCACGGGTTGACCTATGAACTCTAGCTGAAGTATTTTTCCAATTTAATGCTTGTTGTTTATCATGTAATTAAACCTTTTCTGCTACACCAAGACTCTGTGCTTGCGAGAGGGGAAGTATTGCCTCCTCGAGGCATCCAGGGGTGTGTGTAAGATTTTCCCAGGTCACTGGGTGGGGGCTCGAGCTGGTTTTGCATTATGTTGTGGGGAAGGGACCCCTATGTATTGAACCCGGCCCTTGCTGCTATTGTTTTGGCCCGGCAGAAGGGTTACACTATTGTTAGCTAAACACCGTTCGTGTGCTCAGTTCTGTGCAAAAGGCTGATCCTGAAAGGCCTCTCCGTTCAGGAAGGGTGCTCGAAGTCAAGGGAATTCAGCATGCCCTTAAGTGGTGTCCCGAATCGGGGGCACAATTAATAGATTCATAGATTTTATATTGAATTCACCCAGTGCCTAAAAGTAAGCACCTACTCCAGTGCTCCCCTGAATAGGGATGCTTTCCTGAATCAGGTCGCAATGAAGCACTGAGAGCAAATAGAAAATGGATTTGTCAACCATAATCATTGACCTAATCCCATATCGGAAAAAGGAAATACTGTGGTTAGTTGTCTGTGGACAGGGCGGTGTATAGTTCCTAGGTACTTACGTTCTGTAAATCAAGAGAAAATACATAGTGGCAATGCTAGACGGTCTATAATAGATTATGTTAAACTATATGCAACTGTGGAATACACTTTTGACTGACGATCCCTTATGTGGCACTAGATAGCTCCCATAATTTGTGCTCAGTTTAAGTCTCTTGTGATTAACTTGGGTAAATTACCAGCTAGAAGTAATTTGTAATTTTAAATTAGTACAAGGCTCCAGACATTTCTCTGGTGGGATTGTTCCAGGGGCTGGTTCATTGCCATCATCCACACATCGAAATAAGCAGACTGCTTGGGTCAAACTCCATTCATCAGTACCAGTGCAGCTGTTCTCTTGGAAGCCAAGAACAAGACAGGAAATGGGGGGGAGGACACTAAGTTAATCAACAAGGTTGTTTTGTTTTAAGGCTGTTGTTTCTTTCTTTCTTTCTTTTTTTTTTTTGCCATGGTGTGAAGAGCTGAGAATAATTGAGTGTGAATGTTTTAATTACCAACTCGCCTGGACTGGAGAAAGTGATTACAAGGTGCACGAGCAGAGGAAGCTGCATGGAAGATTTAACAGAATTCAACATGCTTATGTTGGATAAACTCTCTGGTAATTGTCATTTTTTTTAACTGACTATGTAGCAGGACAACTTTAAAGAAAAAGACTAAAAAAAAGATGGAAACAAACAAACAGTCCCCCAAGCACACATGGAATTTGTGTCTGTCTAATCCACTGGGTCTCTATACTAAGCTCCCCTTTTCTATCCTGTATTCACCTGCCGTCTAACCAAGATTTAATTGGAACAATATGGAAAGGCCCACCCCTAACACCTGTTTGCAACCCCTGGGTCGAGAACCCATGATCTAATCTATTTATATCACACTCATTACCATAGCATTGGCACAGGGGGGAGAGATAGCTCAGTGGTTTGAGCATTGGCCTGCTACACCCAGGGTTGTGAACTCAATCCTTGAGGGGACCATTTGAGGATTGGTCCTGCTTTGAGCAGGGGGTTGGACTAGATGATCTCCTGAGGTCCCTTCCAACCCTAATAATCTATGATTCAGAATTACCACCGCTGCTGCTTTTGAAATCTGTCCATCCCCATTGTACAAAGGGAAGAGAGAATAACAGTGACACAGGAGAGTGGCAAAGAGCAGAGTCTAAAATAAGAAGAGATGGAAAAAGAGATGCTGCAAGCCCAGTTCGATAAGGGGACAAGATCTGGGGCTAGGTCAGCTAAACAATTTGTCACCATCAATTACTGACTCGTGTGTCAACCTCTCTCCAGACCTTAACAGATGCTTGTGCCCCAGGCTCACACCCAAATCTGCTTTAATGTGAATGAACAAAACAATCCCAATTTTAATAAATAAACCGCATGCCCATTAGAGTAAAGGCTAGCCCTGTAGTTAAGGCCCTGGTTTGAGAGGTGGGAGACCCAATGTCAATTCCTGACTCTGTCACAGACTTCCTGTGTGATCTTAGGCATGTCATTTAATCTGTCTTGGTCTCAGTTCCCTTCTGTAAAATGGGGATACTACAGCTTCCTTTGTCTGTCTTGTGTACTTAGATTGCAAGCTCTTCAGGACAGGAGCCTGTCTCTTTTTATGTGTTTATACAAAACCTAGCACAAAGGAGCCCTCATCTTGGTTGAAGAAAAACTATTTTTACAAATCATGAATGGTAAAGTCCCTGAAAAGCAGGAAATTCATAGAAGACATCCCGTCTGACTTGGTAGGCTGCAGAACTTCATCCAGCAATGCGTGCATCCAGCCCAATAATTGTAGTTTGAGCTAGAGTATACATTTTAGAAATAGATCTGGTTTCGGTTTAAAGACGTCATGTGATGGAGAATCCATCACATTCTTAGCTAAGCTGTTTTGGAGGCTAATTACCCTGTTCTTAGGACCTCTTCTCCCCATTTTGTCCTGGTTTTGGTAAACCCACAGAGACTGGCCACATAAAGCAGCAGGGCTACTGGCACTGGGTGAACCCCAAAATGTCACAGGCACATGTTCTGTTCTCAACAGCTAAGCAATTCAAGTAGGAAAAATCCTATTAGCTAAAGAAAAATACTGGATGCTGGAAACATCATCTGGATTTTTATAATGACGTGCATAGGCATTTGGGTGACAAAATGGTTGCCCACCCCTTTTAATGCTGGAGATCTAGAGTCTCAGATTCCTAAATAAGATCACAAATGACAATGAGTTAGGAACGTTGTCTTAGTTCCTATTGCTGCGTATAACACAACATCGCACAGGATGGCACCCACACTGTTCAGGAGAGCCCCCAAGGGCGAGAACAGCTGTGTTATTGAAATGCCAAGTGTATTGACAGAGAGGATGCTTGGATAGCTGTCTACCTTAGGCACATGAATGTCCCCCTTCACCAGAGTATCTGAGCACCTCACTGTCTTTAATGCATTTATCTTCACCACACCCATATGAGGTTACAGAGTATCAGAGCTGGGTGGAAATCAGAATATCTATCCTGCAGGAAATTCCAATATTTCATAAGTAGTTTTGTTCCTGACTTAGGGCAAGTCCTGCCCTGGGGCACCCTCCAACGGCAGGCCATGACATGATAAGAGCACCTGCCTCAGTTTCCCTCTTTCACTGGTTCCCAGAAATAGTCTCAACAGTCTGTTTGAGTATAAATATAGCCCTTACAGGTTAATTTATTACAAAAGACCCGTGCACATAAACCAGAACAAAACAAGTCCCCAAAGTTCATAAAAAAACCCAGCCCCAGCATCTCTCACCATGTCAGGTCTGCAACCTTCAGCTGTCTTTGACTCTCCAGCTTTAGCTCCCCAGCTCTGAGAGCCAACAGGTGACTCCCCTTCTGCTCTCTTTCCAACCTCCTCTGGCCCTGGCTGGCTGGCTCAAGAAGGTCAGCAGACACAAGTCCTCTGGGTTTCAAGATTATACATCCCTCTTTCCAGGGAGTGCCTGCAGATTTTTCTGCTACCTTCAAGTTTCCCCCAGGCAACTCTCTGCTGCTCCTGCTATATCTCCTTCAGGGTCCTGCTCTTCTCTAGCGGCCCAATTTAAACCTAACTGGGGGTCAGCTGTCATCAGCCAAACCAGTTGCACTTGCCTCTTCCCTCTTGAAGGGCCAGTGCTACCCTCCGACAGCCTTAAATTGGGGCAAAAAATTTACATATCAAAATATTTTGTGAAACAAAAAGGCTCAGAAAAATTTGGAGTCAGAACTGTTGACTACAACTCCCATGAGACACCATGTGGCTCACTCAGAGGGGAGACTGTAATGCATAATGGGAGGTGTAGTCTGGCCAAGGAGCCCAGACCATAGGAGCGAATGGGAGCATGAGGCCTCTAAACTCCCACTCCCACAAGGCACTGCAGCACCATAGGCAGTTACAGTTTAATGTTGAACTGACTCAAAATGAAATGTTTTGGCTCAGTTCAACAAACCAAAAAATGTTTTGCTTTAGGTCAACCTGATCCAAAACAAAATATTTTGTTTTGATTTTCCTGACAGATAGTTAAAAATTTACCATGGAAAATTTCAGTTTTGTGGAAGTTGCTTTTTCAGACCTGTCAGCCGCTTTCGAGACAGGCTCTTCTTGGAATCTTGTCCTCCCTTGGCGTGCATGACAATCTCCTCTCCTAGTGCTCCTCCTATCTCTCTAGTTGTTCCTCCAACCTTCAGAGGATCCTCCTCATCCCCCTTCCAGCTTTCTTTGAGGGTGCCAGAGGTCCCCTTCTCTTCCCCCTCTACACCTCATCTCTGGGTAATCTTACCCACAAACACCTATTCAACTCTCTCTGCCAATGAATCACAGTATCATAGAGATTAAGGCTAAAAGGAACCATGATATCATCTCCTGTATAACACAGGCCATTAAATCCCACCCAATTCCCTTTTTTTGAGCCCAAAAACTCGTGTTTGGCTAACACGTATCTTCCAGAAAAGTATCCAGTGTTGATGTAAAGACATCAAGAGATGGAGAATCCACCAGTTCCCTCGGTAGCTGGTTTCAATGGTTAATTATCATCACTGTTAAACATTTGTGCCTAATTTCAATGTGTTTGGCTGCTTCTTCCAGCCATTGGTTGTTCATATGGCTTTCTCTGCTACATTAAAGAATCCTTTAGTACCTGGTATTTTCTCCCACTGAAGATACATATGTACTATAATCAAGTCACCTCACAATCTTCTTTTTGATAAACTAGACAGATTAAGCTCCTTAAGTCTCGGTCAGGCATTTTCTCCAGCCCTCAAATCATTTTCGGGGCTCTTCTCCGCACCCTCTCTAATTTGCCAACATCCTTTTGAAAATGTGGACACCAGAACTGCACACAGGATTCCAGTATCAGACTCACCAGTGCTGTATACAGAGGGAAAATCACCTCTCTGCTCCTACTCACGACTCCCCCGGTTATACCTCCAAGACTCACATTAGCTCTTTTTTGCCATAGCATCACGCTGGGAGCTGATATTGAATTGGTTGTGCACTGTGATGCCTAGATTCTTTTCAGAATCACTGCTTTCCGGGACACCTTCCATTCTGTGGGTAAGACCTGCACTACTTATTCCTAGATTTTTTTGTAATGAGCCCAGGCTACCAAGTGACCCAGATCATGCTGTGTGACTGCTCTATCCTCATTATTATTTACCATTCTGCCAATCTTTGTATCTTTCGCAGTTGTTAACAGCAGTGATTTTATATTTACTTCCAGATCACTGATGACAGTATTGAATAGCATCAGGCCTAGTACCAAGCCCTGCAGAACCCCACTAGAAACACACCCATTCAGTAATGATTCCCCATGGACAACCACTTTTTGGAATCAGTCAGTTAGCCAGTTCTTAATCGGTTTAACTTGTGCTCTATTGATGTTGTCTAGTGCCAGTTTTAAAATCAGATCTACCTCTGTCCTCCTGACCTGTCTCCTATCCAGACTAAAATATCAGCCTGTCACGCTGACATCTCTCTGTGGATGTGTAGTGGTCAGCTAAGCTCAACATGGCTAAAACAAAGCTCTTCCCCCATGTTGTCCCAGCTACCGCCTTTCTTATTCAGGGTGGATCACACACCCCTTGTGGCTGTCACTCAGACCCATAAGCTGGTCACTGTGGAGGACTGGGAAATTTCTGATTTATTTTTTTGAATAAAAAGAAATGTGTGACTCAGTTTTCCCCTCTTACATTGTATTGTTCCTTGCTGGGAGTGAAGGGGTTAATTTATTTCTTGAACCAGGAGAAGCAATGCAGTGACTTTGAGGAACTGACATAAGCATGAATGAACTATCAGGAACTAGCAACTTGTGAACTGAGCTACAGAATCATGTAATGTTCGAAGACCATTGTATCAACTTTCAGAGGGGTAGCCGTGTTAGTCTGGTTCTGTAAAAGCAGCAAAGAATCCTGTGGCACCTTATAGACTAACAGACGTTTTGCAGCATGAGCTTTCGTGGGTGAATACCCACTTCTTCGGATGCATCCGAAGAAGTGGGTATTCACCCACGAAAGCTCATGCTGCAAAACGTCTGTTAGTCTATAAGGTGCCACAGGATTCTTTGCTGTATCAACTTTATAGATGTCAGATGTAGCTGAATGGGCTTTTGTTTGTATTGCAGCTCCATGGCTAGGGCTGGAAGGGGTTACTGTAGTTTCCTGCAGGAACTAAAATCACCATGGGTAATTAAAGCAAATCTTTAGGCAGCTAAACAAGTCTGGAGAACCCTGACCTCCCGAGGGACATTATTTATACTAATTTGATCTGGTTAAAGAAGTCTGCCAAACAGAAAACTGAATAAAGTGACCACCCTGATGCAGGGGAAGAGGTCACTCTTACCAGATCCAGAAACTGGCATGACAATGTCACCTAGAGAGACAGAGCCTGCAAAAAGGGTCTGAAGGACTTTGAAACCTGCCAGGACCTCCCTGAGAAGATGGACTACTGCCTGTTAAGCTAAGACCTGAATGCAAGCTGTATATTTATTTTATGAGATAGTTTCTCTGCAGTGCAGTTCTGAATACATAATACTTTGCTTTGTGAAGGCTGGCTGGTCACTGCTTAACACAATCATTGCCCCTGACAGAACAGGACAGCAGGGGCTGAACAAAAGTCAGGAATTGCAACCTAAACCCCCAGTTTAGAGGGAGAGAGTCACGGGAGCCCACCCAAGAAGTAGCTCAGCTGTGGTGTTGCTTTTAACTGGAGTTGTCTGGCCCATCAAAGGGTATAGGCTACAGCTAGCCACTAATATAACTGCCCTGTGCAGCAATCCAGTCGATCAGTGTATCACTCCCACCTGAGCTAGGCCAAACAGAGGAGTTAACAGGGGTGTAGATAACACTAGTTAACTGCAGGGATGACCCAGCCTATGACTTGTTTTTCCTTCCTGGGTGACTGAATTCCCCAGTGATCAGAGCCAGGGCAGCATGATTTTTTGCAAAGAGAACACTGCAGGTGAGGAGTGTATGTTCTTTATCAATCTGTTTTTGCATTATCCTCCTTTAGCTTCCAAAAGGCAGCAGCTCTGCCCTGTCACTGTAAAGCAGCTAACAGTGGTGAAATCTCATGGTGTTATTCTCCACAGTAAACTGAGAATTGTAGAATACCAGGGTTGGAAGGGACCTCAGGAGGTCATCTAGTCCAACCCCCTGCTCAAAGCAGGACCAATCCCCAGATTTTTGCCCCAGATCCTTACATGTCCCCCTCTAGGATTGAAGTCTTAATGCTGGGTTTAGCAGGCCAATGCGCAAACCACTGAGCTATTCCTCCCCCAACCTCTCAGAGGCACAGGAAGAACAAAAAGCCTGGGGACTAGACTGGCTATTAACTCAGCTCTGAACTTGCCAGCAGAGAATCATTCCACTAGATTTTGCCCCCTTTCCTTGGCAGAAAGTCATCATTCTTACCTCCGTCCTCAGCCAGCAGTTTAGAACTCAGGATTATGGAAAAGGGAGCAAGGCATAAAACCCACACTCCGGGGGGGGGGAGTTTATGGAGGTGCTTGCATCCGAAGAAGTGGGTATTCACCCACGAAAGCTCATGCTGCAAAATGTCTGTTAGTCTATAAGGTGCCACAGGATTCTTTGCTGCTTCTTCAGATCATTATGTTTCACAGCATAAAAACAAAGCAATTACATAAAAACATCCAATACTCTTGTTGGAAATTTGTGAGATTACACTATTTTATTCCTTGGAATTCAGAACAATAAACACACAGGAACTAATAACTGGGAGAAAGAAAGCAGACTGCTCCCTAAAACGGCGAGGCACAACTCACTGCACCTTACTCTGGGCTGGCTGACTGCAGACTTACTGCTGCTGCTTCAAGCTTCCTTGCAGAGGCCCTTACCCTGCAAACAGGAGCAGGAGAAGCCCTGAGAATTTAAAGTGATCAACAATTTTAACATAGTTTTCAGCACACCACACAAGTGGCCTAATGAGCCTATCTGAGAAGTATTATGGAGCACAATGGCACGTCCAGACTCTAACATCTTCTTGTTGATCACTATTAAGTGAGAGGGATGGTGGAAGCCAAGGACAAGGATTGGACATTCTTGGCAGGATGAGAGAATGAAGCACAGATGCAAACCTGTCAGTCTCAATAGTTGGAGAACAATCACAGTAAGACACATTTCATCACTGATCAGGCACAGCATGCTAGTGGAGAAGATTATTCTTCCAAATAGGGCTTTTTAAAATGTACTTCCTTTATAGGTTTATTATTTGCTAAAAGGCAGATTGACTTCCAAATCATTTGGGCAATCTAAAAGCTCCCCACGGAGATTAAACATCCACTGCTTGATGTTATCCATGCACAAACCAGCCGTATGTCAATCCTCTTCTGCTTGGCGCTGCGGTGGAGTATTTTAACCGGACGTCTTTATCAGATTTCCATTGACAGCTGTCAAAGCGTGCTATGGGAATAATGTGTTTGCAAATGGTTTTCTTACCTTTCTCTTCTCCCTTTCTCTCTCCTCCTAAAATTGCCTGCTACAAAGTGCCTGCTCTTGAAGAAGGAGAGATAGAAGTACGATGTGCTTCATGCAAACTGATGGCAGGATGTCTCTGAGGGCCAGCATTTTCATGAGTTGCCTATGAAATTGTGCCCTGAAAACTGCATGCATACAAGCTGCCTTTTCATGATTTTGCCAAGGGACATCAAAATTGTCACACACAATCAAACCAATGGGCCATCTTCTCTGGTCCCATATCTATGACAGTGGCTAGATATGCCAGGGGAAGGCATAAAACCTCTAAACAGACATATCTCCATACTGTGCCCAAGGGGTAAGTTTCTTTATAACCCCAACCTGTTAGTTGTTAGCTTTTGTCCTGGTGCATTGGGATTAATAGTATGCCTTTTTATCCTAGATATTGTAACTGTCGATGTTCATTTTATTATTCATATAAATGTCTAGTCATTTTTTAAAAATCTGCTGAGCTCTTGGCCTCAACAATAACATGTGACAATAAGTTCCACAGGTTAATGTGTTTTTAAAAAAAGTTTATGTGAGCAAATTTGGTATCCAACTTTTATACAAGTGTAGAAAGGCGGGGTTTGCATGTGCAATTTTGGAGGATATTGTCCAAAATTTGGTCCTTTCTCTGTGGTCACCTTAATTAGCACAATACTTCACCAGTGGTTGCATTGATTTTAGAGGGTTCACTCCAACTCATTTTAATGGGACTGTACCTGTGGAGTAAGGTACTGTTCAACTCGAATAAGAGTGTCAGAAGCTGGCATTTAATAATAACTAGATATGGATTCCAGTATTAGAAAAAATAAGGAATATAATTTCAGTTCCAAGGAGAAATCCCCTCGGGCATTGCATTTCAGTTGTTATTCCTGCAAGTTTCAGGCACTCAAGGAATTCATGATGGAACCAAATGAAATTCTCCCTTTCTAGGAATCAGAGCACAAATGCAAACCATAGCTCATTAGCCATTGCCATCAGGAATGCACTGCTGGAAATCTATCAGCACACACATATTGCTTCAGATGGGCTATTTCATCACGACAGAGACAACCCCGCACTTCTGTTTGGGCGTTACTCCCCTCCCCTTTGCCCCCTAGCCCACCTCCTTACATTTTGCAGCAGGAGATATCACTCGTCGTAGTTTCAAAACACAGACAAATTATCTGCCAACACTCAGCTCTCTCTCATCCTTTTCTGGCACTAAATGTTGCAGGATTGGACTAATCTCTCCGCAGTCTCTCTCGCACACGCTGCAAATTGAGTTCAAATTATTTGAGGGAATCTAAACCGTGCAGCAAAAATTTCATGAATACCTAATTGGCCTAAGGGTAGTTTTGAATGCTGCTGCTCCAGCTACTGATCTCGCTGTAGAGTAGTTATCAGAAAGGATAACAACACGCAGAAATCAAATAACACTGATTGCCACGTTATCTAGAGACAGTGGCAAGAATGATGCGGATTTGTTCATCCTGAGATCTAGCTCCTTGTGATTTTGTACCTTTCTCCATGTACAGAGTTGTTTGCAGGGTTGCTGTAGCCGGGTTGGTCCTAGGATATTAGAAAGATGAGGTGGGTGAGGAATATCTTTAATTGGCTCAGCTTCGATCGGGAAAAGAGACAAGCTCACACAAGCTCAAAAGCTCGTCTCTTTTCCCAACAGAAGATGGTCCAATCAAAGATATTACCACACCCGCGCGGTCTCTCTACGGACATAGGCAATAACTGGATTGCATTTAGGGTCATGCTACTAAACTGTCCGGAGGTGAATTAGGAACAAATCGGCATGTGTTGTCTAGCATCTTTCCCATTTTACAACCAGTTGAAGCTGAGAGTAGCTACCAGGAAATAAGGAGGGCATGTCTATAATGCAGCCGTGGCATGTGGCTCGCAGCTTCTATAGACATCCCTGACCTAGTTTTAATCTAGCTAGCGTGGATACTGGAGCAGGAAAGCCATGGCAGCATGTGCTTCAGCGCGAACCCTGAGTAATTACCTGGGTTGCTAGCCCACGCTGCTGCCGCTTCACGGCTCCGGTACCCAAACTAGCCAGAGTAAAGCTGCAGCTCAGACAGACACACACAGCCCAGGATTTGTGTAAACGTACTCAGAGGCAGCCTGCAGGGACTTCTACCCTGCAGGTGAATGTTGTAATATGGGGCTGTCCGTGTACTTACTTACATAGTAAGCTCTTTGATGGAGGGACTATCTTTTTGCTCTGTTTTTGTACAGTGCCTCAACACTGGAGTCCTGGTGCCCTCCTTCAGCACAAATAATAATAATGATAATGCAGGATAAGTGGAATCCACAACTATAGATAGCCAGATTCCTTTCCTTCCTGTCTGACTGTAAGAGCTTTGTGGGAGAGACTCTGACCTCAGATGGGACCCCTCGTTGCTTCCATGATACAAATAACTAACAATAATAAGTAGGTATTCTTGCATGTAGCTGTCTATTAGTGTTTAAAGGGTTAATTTCTGTTCTCAGATCTATGCGCACATCTCTTGCTGGAAAACGTCCAAGGTACCCAGCGTGCATATGCGAGGCCAAAACGTGGAAGATTTGGGAGCAGCTCTCTTCTATTTCATCTTGAGCAGAAGCATGGCTGATGTTGCCAATGGTACATAAAGATCAGTCGAAAGCCAGATAAACTGTGAATGGAAATGAGAAAGGTGATGGCATGAGAAAGGCCGGATGAGGGTATTTCATTGACTAAAGAGAAACCAGAGTGGAAATTGAAATGTGTCACATTGCTTCATAAACTCATTGCAACCAAATCCCGAGAGGAAAGAGAACTCACACCTCCTTTTGGCTTCAGCGAGTGCTTTTCAGCACCTCTCAGGGTTAAGCCCTGTTGCAAACACAAGCACTGTTGGGGATATTAAAACTGGCTCTGATTTGAATTCTTGCTCACTAAGCTGCAAAGCAAGTTAAAAAGGAAGGAGACGTTTGGCAACAAACTCTGCCATTAGTAAAAAGGCGGCAGAAGGAAGGAATTTTCTATTTGTTTATCTGAAATTGAAAGTATCAACACTTCTATCTCGAGAGGAGCTGCTCACTGGAAGTGTTTGTATTGTATGCAGGGATTATAAATAGTGCAGTAATTGGCTGGTGGTCTGTAGGGATGTGTCTGATTTAATATCACAAGGGTAGCTGTGTTAGTCCGTATCCACAGAAACGAGGAGTCAGGTGGCACCTTAAAGACTAACAGATTGATTTGGGCAAATAAATCTGTTAGTCTTTAAGGTGCCACCGGATCCCTCGTTGTTTTTTTTGATTTAATAGGGAGCCTTTGCAGCTCTTTACAGGGGGATTGCAGTCTAAAGTGCAGGAACCAGTATTGGCATTCCTGGCTCTGCCTCTGGCTTCCCTGCAAACCTGGAGAAAGGCATTTACACTCAAATTGCTCAATTATAAACCAGGTGTTGTAGTGTAGTCAGCGGTCCACTCCATGACTGAAATCCAGGCCAGAACGGGTAGGTCCCATGTGCTGTCAGTAGATAGCATGGGTAATGTTTCCTTAGTATGGCAGCTAGAGAGCCAGGGAGACCTGTATGGGTCTCTCTGGGTCCAGCAGCCTCAGGGAAGAATCCCCTTAGAGTCATCCCTAAGAACTCCTCACTGCCAGCTGACAAAGGGTTCACTGTCCTGTAACAAACGAGGAGTCCTTGTGGCACCTTAGAGACTAACAAATTTATCTGGGCTGATACAGACTCACACGGCTCCCACTGAAACCTGTCCTGTAACAGCAATTCCTATCAGACCTGACAAACTCACTACAGCTAACAACCCCCAAAAGGGTCATCTAATAAAAGCCTATGTGTGATACTTGTGTTAGTGCTGCGAAGATTGTGAAGGCTGCTAAGTTGTTACTGCTGCTGTTCTGGGCACTCCGATGGCAGCTACACTAGCAGACGGTGCAGCATGTTAACTCAGCAGACCTTGATGTTACTCATGTAGGAAGACCACAGGTTTGGTTCGGTGGCAAAGCTACTCGGCCAGGTTTATTGTTGACAAAGCACGGTACTGGTGCCCTGGCTCAATGGTTACTGGTACATTAACACCCATATGCCCACAACAATGGTACCCGCTCAGTCATCACACCAGGATGCTGTCCCCTCGGCAAGTCCAAAGGTGCCCTGCCTGTGACTTCTCCTTTTATACATTGATACAAACAAGTTATGTATTACACTTTAGACATCGTTAGTTACCACCCTTCTCCTTGTACCCGCTACTTTAGACTGTGACACTGAATGGAATATGGGAGACAGTGTATGATATTATTGACACCAATATTATAAAATTGAAAGGAGTCTGACCAGATATGCCATGTAAGGTATCTGTGAAAATGTTATGATTTGCCAAGTATAATAATCTTGTTTATCTGTTTGTATCACTTTGTACGGTGAGGTATAGATAGGCAGGGTGGATCCGCATTTCAAAACTTGTGCTATGTTTCTGGGGGACCCCCCAGACCGATTGGCATTCAGCACTGCCTAGCCTGTTTGATGGCCCATCAGCTGTAAAATGAACCCATTGAAGGCCAGGGACTACACCCTATGACTCATCAAAGCACGCAGAACTGCCAACTGTAGTCTGTAACCTATCATTTAAATCAGCTTCTGTAGCAACTGACTGGAGGATAGCTAATGTGACACCAATTTTTAAATAGGGCTCCAGAGGTGATCCTAGCAATTACAGGCCGGGATGCCTAACTTCAGTACCGGGCAAACTGGTTGAAACTATAGTAAAGAACACAATTGTCAGACACATAGATGCACATAATTTGTTGGGGAAGAGTCAACATGGTTTTTGGTGAGGCATGATTTCCTTTTACAATCTACTGGAATTCTTTGAGGGGGCCAACAAGCATGTGGACAAGGGGGATCCAGTGGATATAGTGCACTTAGATTTTCAGAAAGCCTTTGACAAGGTCCCTCACCAAAGGCTCTTAAGCAAAGTAAGCAGTCATGGGATAAGCGGGAAGGTCTTCTCATGCACTGGTCACTAGTTAAAAGATAGAAAACAAAGGGGGGTAGGAATAAATGGTCAGTTTTCAGAATGGAGAGTGGTAAATAGTGGTGTCCCCCAGGGGTCTGTTCTGGGACCAGTCCTATTCAAAATATGCATAAATGACCTGGAAAAAGGGGTAAACAGTGAGGTGGCAAAATTTGCAGATGATACAAAACTACTCAAGATAGTTAAGTCCCAGGCAGACTGCAAAGAGCTACAAAAGGATCTCTCAAAACTGGGTGACTGGGCAAAAAAATGGCAGATGAAATTCAATGTTAATAAATGCAAAGTAATACACATTGGAAAACATAATCATAGAATCATAGAATATTAGGGTTGGAAGAGACCTCAGGAGGTCATCTAGTCCAGCCCCCTGCTCAAAGCAGGACCAAACCCAACTAAATCATCCCAGCCAGGGCTTTGTCAAGCCAGGCCTTAAAAACCTTGAAGGATGGAGATTCAACCACCTCCCTAGGTAACCCATTCCAGTGCTTCACCACCCTCCTAGTGAAATAGTGTTTCCTGATATCCAACCTAGACCTTCCCCACCGCAACTTGAGACAATTGCTTCTTGTTCTATCATCTGCCACCACTGAGAACAGCCCAGCTCCATCCTCTTTGGAACTCCCCTTCAGGTAGTTGAGGGCTGCTATCAAATCTCCCCTCACTCTTCTCTTCTGCAGACTAAATAATCCCAGTTCCCTCAGCCTCTCCTCGTAAATCAAGTGTCCCAGCCCCCTAATAATTTTCGTTGCCCTCTGCTGGACTCTCTCCAATCTGTCCACATCCCTTCTGTAGTGGGGGGACCAAAACTGGATGCAATACTCTAGGTGGGGCCTCACCAGTGCCAAATAGAGGGGAATAATTACATCCCTCGATCTGCTGGCAATGCTCCTACTAATACAGCCCAATATGCCGTTGGCCTTCATGGTAACGGGGGCACACTGCTGACTCATATCCAGCTTCTCATCCACTGTAATCCCCAGGTCCTTTTCCGCAGAACTGCTGCTTAGCCAGTTGGTCCCCAGTCTGTAGCACTGCATGGGATTCTTCCATCCTAAATTCAGGACTCTGCACTTGTCCTTGTTGAACCTCATCAGATTTCTTTTGGCCCAATCCTCCAATTTGTTTAGGTCACTCTGGACCCTATCCCTGCCCTCCAGCGTATCTGCCTCTCCCCCTATTTTAGTGTCATCTGCAAATTTGCTGAGCGTGCAATTAATCCCATCATCCAGATCATTAATAAAGATGTTGAACAAAACTGGCCTCAGGACCGACTCCTGGGGCACTCTGCTTGATAACGGCTGCCAACTAGAAATCAAGCCTTTGATCACTACCCATTGAGCCCGACAATCTAGCCAGCTTTCTATCCACCTTACAGTCCATTCACCCAATCCATACTTTTTTAACTTGCTGTCAAGAATACTGTGGGAGACCATATCAAAAGCTTTGCTAAAGTCAAGAGATATCACATCCACCATTTTCCTCATATCCACAGAGCCAGTTATCTCATCATAGAAGGCAATCAGGTTGGTCAGGCATGACTTGCCCTTGGAGAATCCATGTTGACTGTTCCTGATCACCTTCCTCTCCTCTAAGTGCTTCAAAATGGATTCCTTCAGGACCTGCTCCATGATTTTGCCTGACAATAAAAATCCCAACTATACATATAAAATGAGGGGTCTAAATTAGCTGTTACCACTCAAGAAAGATCTTGGAGTCATTGTGGATAGTTCTCTGAAAATATCCACTCAATGTGCAGCGGCAGTCAAAAAAGTGAATAGAATGTTGGAAATCATTAATAAAGGGATAGATAATAAGACAGAAAATATCATATTGCCTCTATATAAATCCATAGTATGCCCACATCTTGAATACTGCGTGCATATGTGGTCACTCCATCTCAAAAAAGATATATTGGAATTGGAAAATGTTCAAAAAAGGGCAACAAAAATTATTAGGGGTATGGAACAGCTGCAATATTAGTAGAGAGTAATAAGACTGGGACTTTTCAGCTTGGAAAAGTGACGACTAAGGGGGGATATGATAGAGGTCTATAAAATCATGAGCGGTGTGGAGAAATTAAATAAGGAAATGTTTATTTACTCCTTCTCATAACAAAAGAACTAGGAGGTCACCAAATGACATTAATAGGCAGCAAGTTTAAAACAAACAAAAGGAAGTATTTTTTTACACAACACACAGTCAACCTGTGGAACTCCTTGCCAGAGGATGTTGTGAAGGCCAAGACTATATCAGGGTTCAAAAAAGAACTACATAAATTCATGGAGGATAGGTCCATCAATGGCTATTAGCCAGGATGAGCAGGGATGGTGTCCTTAGCCTCTGTTTTTCCGAAACTGAGAATGGGCGACAGGGGATGGATCACTTGATGATTCCCTGTTCTGTGTACAGGATACTGGGCTAGATGGACCTTTGGACTGACCCAGTAGGGCTGTTCTTATGTTCTTATGTAGGGGCATGCCTATGGACAGGCTTTTCCATGCCATGTGCTATGAAGTTTGTGTTTGGGACAAAGGAAGAACCAGCCACATAGCAAAAGGAATAGAAAGGACAGCTGCCTCATTTCCATTTGGTCTTCAATCCTGGCTTCTTACCTCTGGAGGAACTTTTCTACCAACTGAAGCTCTCAGCAAAGGACTGAGTGACCCATCCAGGCTGTGGATGTGTTCCAGACGGCCTTTCAAGCCAGCCAACTCACCAAGGCAACTAAGAACCTGATATATGGACTTTGAAGTCTCTGTATGTATCTGAGTGCTTAATTATTTAACAACTCTCTCTTGTTCTTTTTGTTTTCTTTATAGTAAACCTTTAGTTTTAGACACTAAAAGATTATCTGGCTGCATGGTATTTTGGGTAAGATCCAAACTAAGATTGACCTGGTAACAGTTTTTGAATCTGACATCAGGAATCATAACATTCAAAAACCAGTAGGAGAACACTTCAACCTCTCTGGTCACTCAATAACAGACCTGAGGGTGGCAATTTTGCAACTGAAAAGCTTCAAAAACAGACTCCAACGAGAAACTGCTGAGCTGGAATTGATATGCAAACTAGACACAATCATCTTAGGCTTGAATAGAGACTGGGAACGGCGGAGCCATTACAAACATTGAATCTATCTCCCTTTGTAAGTATTCTCACACTTCTTGTCAAACTGTCTGTACTGGGCTATCTTGATTATCACTTCAAAAGTTTTTTTCTCTTACTTAATTGGCCTCTCAGAGTTGGTAAGACAACTCCCACCTTTTCATGCTCTCTGTATATGTATATATAGCTGCTCAATATATGTTCCATTCTATGCATCCGAAGAAGTGGGCTGTAGCCCATGAAAGCTTATGCTCAAATAAATTTGTTAGTCTCTAAGGTGCCACAAGTACTCCTGTTCTTTTTGCAGATACAGATTAACACGGCTGCTACTCTTTAACTTCAGTGTTACCCACCAGTTTTGGGAGTATCTGCTCTCCCTTTTGCAGCTTGCCCTGACCTTGGCATTTTCAGTGAGGGCTACCCTAGTCACCCCTGGGTCACACAGACAATACATCCTTATCCATTATCCTGTCATCCTATCCTTATTTTATAAGGCGGTGGTGTGTGCCTGTATCATATCTTCAGAATGTGTTTATGTAGTTACTTGAGAGATCTGTGTGTACCATCCTCTCTGATCAGGAATGTGCATATTTGGTGTTAGCTAAAACCTAGTATGTTGTTATTTTGCCAAGACCATGACTACTCTGGTTAACAGACTTTGATTCACACTGTTAGCTATGCCTAGGGCTCCAACAAGGCCTACAATACTGATCTTCATAATCATTGCGAGAGGTATGTATCGATGATACTTAAGGAGTTGTATATAGGTACTGAAATATATTTTAGAATCTGTATTCCAGGCAGGGTTGACAAAGAGGTTTTGCCAGACAAAGGGATGTAGATTCAGCTGTCTGCTTAGGTTGATAGATACCTTAATAAATCTGAAAAAAAATCACCATTTTTTTCAATCAGCTCTAATATATAATAGTAACCTATAATCATTTGAGGTGTTTCTTAACACAAAGATGACTGCTTAAGGTTAAATATGCGTCTCCAGAATTCTTATTCTATCCATCCATTGCCAAATATGTAGCATTACAGCTGCTCAGCAAACATATTGGCCAACTGGTTGCTAAGAGACTATAGAAATATTAAAAACTAAAGTATCAAATTACAATAGGAAACTCTATAGAGAAGGTAACAAAATAATAAAAAATACAATAAACACTCACATGAAGTATTAAGACAATAATTTTGATAAGTGTCCTCCCTATGCAGAAGTGAACAATCTAATTCTAGGAAAATCTTTATTGGTCTTAAATTATTTTCCTCCTCCTAGGAACATAATACTGACCCTACTGGGTCAGACCAATGGTCCATCTAGCACTGCACCCTGGCTTCCGATAATGGTCAATGACAGATTCTTCAGAGAGAGTGAACAGAACAGGGCACTTTATCAAGGGATCCATCCCCTGTCATCCAGTCCAAGCTTCTAGCAGTCAGATGTTTAGGGACATCCAGAGCATGGGGTTGCATCTGTGACCATCTTGGCTAATAGCCATTGATGGACCTATGTGGAGCTTGGCTTGTGGGTGGAGCTTGGGAGAATGCCATTATTTTTCTCCTGTTCCAGTCATCATGGTAGAACCCTATCTGCCCACAAACAGGTTTTTAACTTTGGTTCTGCATAGTTTTAAAATGTGGTTTTATGGCTTGTGTAGACACCGAGTTTAATATTTTTCTTGATGGCAGCAGAAAGCTGTAGAAACCTACAGTCAGTGGACTTAATCAAAAGCAGCCCAGAGGTTCTAGGGAGTGCAGATTTGCACCTGATCCTACATACTTAACACATGAGTGCCAATCATAATTACTTTTAGTAGAAGAATAGCACGAAGTCTGCTTTGCACATAGCCACATAAAATAGCTCAACCTAATGGTAAGATTCAGAACCCATACATAAGCATTACAAGTGCACCTTGTACCACTGCCCAATATTCTGTCAGCATGTACCTGAACATTTGCATAGACAGCAACCTCACAAAGTTCTCTCCAGACTGGGAAAACCCTAGGTCAAACACTAGGTCCTAGTGCGACAGTACAGCTAGGACTACAGAATGTCACTGTGATGGGTTCGTCCCAGGGTGCCATCTGGAACTGGGTACCAGTGAGCCCCCTGACCCACCAGCCTGGGCTCCCTTCTACAATGTAATGCTATGACAAGCTGCCAAGCCCTCCAGGCTTCGGCTTGCATGTTCACCAGCATACATACAGGTAGGGACACACTCAGCTGCAGTACATGCAGGCAGGCTCTTTAACCAGCCCCTGCATGGGAAGGCTTCAGCTAGGGCACCTCTGAGTTCCTAAGGGACAAACTCCCTCTAGAGTATAAACCAAAAATTATACCGTCTTGCACTGCACAGCGTAAGCTCATAAAATTTACCCCCTCTCTCAGTGTGGAGAGGAATATGCAATAGTTTTCTCCCCCGAGTTAGGATTCCCACACACTGGTTTTAGATAAAGCAACAACAAATCTATTAACAACAAAAGATAGATTTTAAGTGATTATAAGGGACAGCCAACAGATCAAAGCAGATTACCAAGCAAATAAACAAAACATACAAACTAAGCTTAATATACTAAATAGATTGGATATGAATAGCAGGTTCTCACCCTAAGGAATGATACAAGCAGGCTGCAGATTCTTAAGGGGCCCGCTGCACTTGCTTACAGCTTGGAATTCCCAGGTATTCCCTTCACCGGCTAGAGATCTCTTTAGCCTGGGTCCAGCACTTCCCCCAGTTCAGTCTTTGTTCCTCAGGTGTTTCCAGGAGTCTTCCTGGGTGAGGAGTCAATGAAGAACCAAGATGATGTCACTCCCCTACCTTATATAGCTTTTGCATATGGTGGGAACCCTTTGTTTCAAAGCTTGGTTCCCATGCCAGTCAGCGGAAAAATACTGGCATCCCAAGATGGAATCCAGCATCAGGTAACCTGATCACATGTCCCTATAGTGTCATAGCAGACATTATTCGGCGGCTGTCTATAGCATCCTCAGGAAAGCTCCCCAGGTGGGAGATAAACATCTCCTAAGGCCTATTGTTCTCTCTAATGGCCCTTCCCCTCCCATAATGTAGGCTGAAAACATCTGGTCTAGTAGGCATTCCCTGGGTGTAAACACATTTGTAATACAGATACATAGTCAATATTCCTAACTTCAGATACAAAAATGATACATGCATACAAATAGGATAATCATATTCAGCAAATCATAACTTTTCCAATGATCTCTCATATGACCCATCTTGCATAAAATACATCATAACTATGTCATAATCATAGCATAATAATATCACTATGAAGAATATGGGATGCAGTGTCACAGTCACCCCAAGCACGTTTCAGTAAAGCATTGCAGAGAAAATTACAGGGTCTGCATAACTGTCTCAGGACAACAGTAGGCTAGGCCTGTCTAGATTCAAATCGCCAGGTCCCCCGTGTCACCAACTATCACAATATTTGGGGGTTTTCTTAAAACCCTAGCTCCTGGAGTCAGGTGATTATGTGAAACGCTCAACTTTCATTTAAAAAAAAAAAAGGAAAGAAAACCTGAATCCTAAAAGCTCCCATATTAAAAGAAAAATGAAAAAAACCCTTCTAAGCCAATTTTATGATTTTTCTGGTGGTGAGGCTGACTTCTGGTTTTCAAATCACTGGAATTTGCAATACGAGTCTGTTAATTAACACAGAGAGACACCATATCTATTTTCATGGGCAAAGCCTAGTAGGGGATAAAAATAGTATTGAAGTAATCAGGTTATTGGCATAGGAAATTCCCTCCATACAAGAGGGCAGCATCGATGAGTCATGGCTCTATGGGGGGGAAGAGAGTTCTTCCTAATTCCCAGAAGCTGTTATGAATTTCTTAGGCACTTTGAGATCTATTGATGAAAAAGCGCAATATATGAGGGAGGTATTATTATTACTGAGGGTCAAATGATCTCTTGTAAGATGTGCCATGCGAACAGGCCCTTCCAGCAATCTAAGTGGGGAAAAGAGTGACATAATGGCTGCTCCCTGCCATACAAAACCAGTTGCCTTAGTAACGAAAACAGTTCAGTTGTAGAGCACATGCACAGGAAGACGAATACTGGAGATTCCTGTGGCAAGCTGAGGGGAGCACGGTGACAACTTACGGCTCATGGAAAAATATGGCAGAAAGAAGGGTTATATCAATTAAAAGGGGCACAGTGTGTGTGTGATACAGCAATTATAAGTATGATTTCCCAAAGAATCAGTGTCTGAATGAACTAACATAACTAATTCCATGTAAGCCTCTGGACTCACCCCTGCAGCACCTCCTGCTAGTCTCTCAGGGAATTAGCTCACTGCTAGTCAGGAGCGCCCTCTGCAGGCCGGTGATCCGCCTTACCTGTGGCCTCATGTCCCTCCCAGGACCCCGGTGCTCCATTTACCTGGGGTGCTGCCCCCTGGCAGTAACCCCTCCCAGCTTCAGGGTTTCCCCCTCCCAGGGGAACCCCCACCCACTATCCCCACCTCACCTCAGTGTCAGGCTACTGCCAGTCATTGTCTAGCCCCCACGCCCTGGGGCAGACTGCAGCATCAGCCACTCATCACTGGCAAGGAGGGTTTGGACCTGCTGCCTTGGCCTACCCCTGGGCTGCCCTCTGCAAGCCCCAGTACCTGTTGGCCTTGTGCTAGGCCGCAGCCTGGGGCTTTCCACAGGCAGAGGGAGACTTTTTAGGCTCCTGGCTCACAGCCTTTTTAGACAGGCCAGCTGTGGCCTGATTGGGGTGTGGCCCAGCTGCAGCTGCTTCCCCAATCAGCCCAGCTGTTAGAGCTGCAGCCCTCCCCAGGGCTGCTTTTAAACCCCTCTGGGCAGGAGCGGGTAACCACCCCGCTGTTGCCGGCACAGAGTGCCCAAGGGGGGGCAACAGCGGGGTTCGTTGCCCAGTGTGCATCACGCCAATAAACACACCAGGGTGGAGAAGCTAACACAAGTTTATTTGAGCTCAAATAAGGTGCAAGGGAGAAATACCCATCTCAAATCCTGCACACCCGCACACAGGCAGGGTCCCAGTATTTATACCCCCTTTGTTTTTCTCTTTCTGTACTTTCCCACTGTGTGGGCTACTTTCTCATGCATATAACCTTGATTACAGCATTTGCTTTCCACCTATTTTATCTAGTATTGGCAGCATCTAGTGCTAACCGGCCTTGCAGCTGCTAGCAGTCAGCACATAGCACAGGAGGTTACAAAAGTTTAATAAGGCTGACAGAAGCACTTAACATGGAGGTACTTTGGTTCACATAGGCCTAGAGCAAGAAGACTTCATCGACACTCGTGGTCTTCCATCCTCCCGAGTTACCTAGATTTATGCCTAGTGACACCAACACCGCTACATTCCATTTTTAAACATGTCCAATTCACTGAAGTTTCTCATTCTGATTCTAGCAAAACGCACTTGTGCTTTGGTTTTCTTAGACGCAAGTAAATCAACATGTGTTCTCTGATGTATGAATTTACCCCTACAATGCTGTCTTTGGAGTTTTTATAAACTTTCCCCACATAAGTGCAATTAATCTGTAATTCAGTATTTAATTCTAGTCCCATTTCTAAAGAAAGAAAGGGAAAAGAAATGACATTTGATCATGTCATAAGCGGATGAGCCGTTTAAACAACCAAGTGAAACGAGACATCATTAAGCCCAAAATCGCTCTCACGTATACATTTATTAATGCAAGGACCGCATCTGCACTAGCACCACTAAATAGCTAACATCCTTTGAATAGCACCTTTTGTACTGATATCACAACCCTTGATTTAGCTGGCCTTTTTATTTTGAAATTTTGTGTGTGTATGCAGGTGAAATACTATGATAGAGTGCACGAGTGATTTTTTTAAAGCACATTTCCATGTTTGTCCTTGCAATTTTGAGTTGTGCAAATATCTGTGAGGATAAAAACATTAAAGATTGTGAGGCATTTAGATGCAGCAGTAATGAGGCACAATGGATAGATGGACAATAAACACACAAAGTGCATATGTCCAACAAGTAGATTTGCACCTGCCATTGCTGTTTGCACAGATACATTTGGATTCCTGCACATGCATTGAAAATGTGGAGGCTAGACTGAGGGCCCATTCCAACAGTGCTGGCCTCATGCATTAATAGGGTGACCAGACAGCAAGTGTGAAAAATCGGGACGGGGTGGGGAGTGGGGGAGGGTAATAAGAACCTATATAAGAAAAAGACCCAAAAATCAGGACTGTCCCTATAAAATCAGGACATCTGGTCACCCTATGCATTAAAGATCTGTGGAGAAAAAACAAACAGACCACACACGATTTTGACTTGTAGTTGACATCCCTTCTGCTCATTTGTCTGGGCCACTATTTTCTTCAGGGATCTCAGAACACCACTGGATCCCTATTTAGGTTCTTGCCTCTCCCCTCACCCCCTCGGCATGTGAGCACTTCACTACACACATGAATTTGTTCATATAACACTCAGGTAAGATAGGGAAGGAGCAATATTCCGCTTTTCCAGAGGGAGGGAGAAAGGAAATGATTTCCACAGAGGTCAGACAGAGTCTGTGGAAGAGCTAGGGATTGAACTCAGTGTGGGTCCCGAACAATAAAACCATTCTTTCTTCCTTCTCAAATGTATTAACCTGACTCTACCCGCAGTAGAGAGTCCACCTGTGGACTGTGTAGGAAAGAACCAGACATCACATTTGCAAGCAGCTGGTGCTGTCTACGATCCCATGGAGACTCTGAACCCACCAGCTGTTCTGTGGATAACTAGGTTCACCTGCGCCGTGGCTGCTGCGTCCCTGTTCGTTTTATTTGTACTCTGCATGCTGCTATCAGACTCAGATCGGCTGCCTGTACAGAGACAGATGCACTGTGGAGATTGGTCTTTTGTATCTCCCCGTCAATCTCAATGACCAGTTGGACCTTTATATTGGCTATTTACGACAGATAAGAGGATGTCAGTCCGAGCTGTGGGCCCCACAGCAGCAAACCTGCCATGAGCTGTGCTTTTAGATGTACCCGCTGTGTTGGCTCAGTCAGCTGCCATGGGGTTGGATGAGGCTGATAAGCTGCTGCTGTTTCTATTCTGTGATTGCAGGCATCACTTTTCCAACACAAGAGCATTGCCATGTCTGCAGCCTCTGTGGGCTCACTTCTGGTCTATTTATATTCTCAGCGTGGTGTTTCAGATTCCAGCCAGTGCTCCCCTTGGAGCTGCACAAACTTTTTTATACCCAAAGTAAAAACAGAGGTTGGTTCTTTTCTCTTCTTTTTTGTGGGGTTGGAAGGAGAGGAGTTTGGTCCATGTCCAGTTTAGGGAGTGTGCAGTTTCTGGCATTTTGCTCTCAGATATTTGCAAGAATGAAATACAAACGTTGTGGCTGCAACTGGATTTGTCTATTCTGGTACGCTCATGGTCCGTTCAGTGAAAACCCTGGAAAAAGACTTTGTATTCTGCAGTAACAGCCCGAATCACTGTCAGCCGAATATTGCAATCCATGGAGTGTGGGAGATCCCAGGAGAATCTGCTTGTATTTTCTTCAGACATCCTCATCACCGTTTTTTCATCCAGCAACCTCAAAGCACCTTGCCAGGGTGAATAAACGTTATTAGTGGCAGAGGAAGCGTTGTCTTGTGATTGAGGCCCTGGAGCAGGACACAGTTCTGCCACAAATTTACCATGGGCAAGTCAGCTAGCCCCTTTGTGTGTCAATTCCCCACCAGTGGACGCTCACACTTCCTTTCCGCTACCCTTTGTCCATCTTGTCTATTTTGTTTCTAAACTCGTCAGGGCTGGGAATGTCTTTGCAATGTGTAGGCGCAGTCCCCGGCATGGTGGGGGGCCTTTTGGCACTTCTGGACTTGTCAAGTGCAGCCCCCTCTCAGGCGTCAGGCCTTTGGTGGTCACCAGGCTCTGGGTGGACTCAGCGGATTCTCCCACTCTCAGACCAGGCTCTGCTGGACGCACCCCAGTACTAACTGTGATGGCCTCAGCAGGTCCGAAAAACTCTCACCCTGCAGTTCTGTCTCCTCCTGGACAACGACGGTGGCAATCAGTGACCGAACAGTCTCCTTACAGCAAAGTATCACTTATTTAGAGCAAACGCATTTCAGAGAGAACAGATCACGAAGAACAATCAAACAGCTGGTACGCATGTCTAGCTCTTCCCTGTGGCTTCCCATTCCTTGGATCTGCAAGGGCCCAATTCCTTCTCCCTCCACATTCTCTCTCTGTCAACTTCTGACAAGTGACCCCCTCTCTCCCCTTCTTCCCCTGAGAAAGTGCTTTTTGACGGTGAGCTTTTTATCTCCTGGTGCCCATCCTGGCAAAAGAAGTGTGTCACTTCAGCCTGGGTCCTGGAAATATCTCACCGTGCTGCATTGCTCCCAGTGTTTGCTGGGATGGTCTGATGTGGTGAGCCATTGGATTGCCTTTCTGCACAGTCTCCATTGAATTAAAGTATTATAGGTGTGTAGTAAGTATTCCACTACTCCTGTATAAGTTAGATCAATAAAGTCATACAGGAAATTCTAAAAACCCAGCATACAGTAATTTCCTTTTACTGACCCAGTCACACAGTGTTCATAAAATTGTTACATCAAAGTACTCAGCTGAGAACAGGACTCAGGTTCCCTGTGTCCCAGTAAAGTGTCTCCCCCCCTGCATCAAGCTGCCTCCTTATAAAATATGTTTGTTTTATTTCTTTCCATTTATAAAGTGCACCCAGCCTGTCAAACCTGCGAGTGCACAATGAAATGGTATGAAAAAAATACAGCCACATTTCCACGTGGACGATCAAAGTCCTCTACACCCATCACAAGTAACTGGCCTACAGACTGCGTCCACCCAACTGACTTCCCTGAAATCTTCTAGGAAGATATAGAAAAGTACCTCAATGTGTCCCACAGGAGAGCAAATCTGGGGGTTGTTCTGACCTTGTGTAAGTGTGAGTTCCAGAGTGAAGACTCCTTTAAGAATGCCCTGAAGCAGCCCCATTTCCTGAGTTTGTATGGATGGTACTGTATCACTCAGCTGATCTCACACTGTCACAAGTAGCGATAGAGGTGAAGCTGACTTCACTTGAGGGATGGTGGATTTACACCAGCAGAACAGATCTACATCAGGCCTGAGGTCTTTAAAGAAGCCAGGATCCAAAGCGCTTGCTGCTTTGCAGGTCAAAGCCAACACTTTTGGATTTCGCCCACAGAGGAAGCGGAAGCAGGTGCCACGTACAGAGCACAGGGTGTAGCATGTTCCCCATGGAACCACAGCTGAGTAAGCAGGCCTGCTGCATTAGGCCCTGGCTGTGATGCTGTTTATTTACTGTGCTATTTATGGAGCAAAACACAATTTTTCTTGCCATAGCAACAGCGCTTGGTGTTTACAGCACACTTCCAAGTTCTATGAATCATCCCTAAAGTAATCATCGTTGTGACCACCAGACTCCAGTAAGCATCTTACTATGTAGAGAGCCCCTGGAATATATTTAGGGTATATTTTCACTTGCACTCCCTACCCCCTTCCATAAAGATCTCGTTGTTTCAGTGGTTTGGTCTAGCTCCATGGGGATTCTGCTTTCAGGGCACTTGTCTCAATCAAGGTAATTACCTGAGCTATACAGTTCTGTATATATGAAAATACCCCATTTGTCAAGGGAGCAGGTCGGCTATTTGTACTCTGTGGCAGGGGAGCCCTTGCCAGTGGTTCGCCTCCGTAGCTTGTCTTGTGTTTTTTCAGTGACGTGTCCAGTTTACTGGGAAATACACACTAGCTCCTATGGGGGCGGGATAGCTCAGTGGTTTGAGCATTGGCCTGCTAAACTCAGGCTTGTGAGTTCAATCCTTGAGGGGGCCATTTGGGGATTGATCCTGCTTTGAGCAGGGGGTTGGACTAGATGATCTCCTGAGGTCCCTTCTAACCCTAATAATCTATGATCGCTGTTGTTAAAGGGTTTTCCCTTCACCCCCTCCCTGTGTTCTTGTCCTGCAGACAGGAAGCAGAAGTCCAAAGTGCAGGCAATGCAATGTTTATTGGGGTTAGTTCCAAGCAAACATATCTGTAGCTCTGCACACTGGTAGAGTCTGTTTCCCAGTGTCCCCCCTTCCTGGCTCTGGCACTGCAGAGCTTTGCCTATGTCTCCTTTACCCCATTCCCATTTCCCACTTCATCCTTATTAGCAGGCCCAAGTATACCTGCAATGCATGGCCACAGTTGTACCCCATGGGAGGGGCAAGGAGTGAGGCTGTGTTGCAGTCAGGGACAGACATTCCTTTGGTCTTTTAGTGTTTTATACCTTCCCCCAGCCACCCTTTGCGCCTTCCGACTGCTTGCTTGACCTTGCTTTGAGATAGGGGTTGAGGCCATATTAACGTGTGCTCTCCAGTAACACTTCAACTGCCCTTATCTGTTCCCACTGTACGAACAAGCCCATCTGACTAGGCAGAAGCAACATACACAGTCTTTGTCTTTAGTTCACACACATCTGTGAGGATAGAAGAGTATCAAAAGGTCAAACCCAAAATTCTATCTCAGGCTGACAGTCTTATGTGCTAACATCAGCTCATAGGACTGGGTATCTCTACAAACGCCTATCAAAGTACCCGATGACTTTGACTCCAAACGCCTATCAGGTATTTGGCCTCTGAAGTCACCAGTCATGGCCATTTGACAATCATGTCAGGTTGACTTTGAAAAGGTCTGAGCCGCTTGGTTCCCGGTAGAGCAGGGGCTGTTTTATTCGCTCTACCCAACACTCTCTCTCTCTCTCCACATGCAGATAAAGGGAGATGGAGCAAAGCTCTGAAATGTGATATAAATGAACCCTCTTTGGGCAGATTCTCTAATGCTTTCACCTGTATTCATGATACACCTGCACCGACCTCTCAATCCCAATTCTCGCTCTGGTATTTGTTGAAGAATGCACCACGTGTTTGCAGCTGAGCTTTGCTGCAGAGAGCTGGAAAAGTGTTAGCACTTGCTGAATGTTATCTAGTGGTTTAGGGACAAGAGTCAGGACAATTGGATTCTGTTCCTCGCTCTCACGCTGGCTCATTTCATCGGTCCGTGCCTCTGTTTACCATTTCATAAAACTGGTGTCATTTATAGATTTTAACTTCTGACGAGATGGATACTTTTGCTGATCTCAGTGGGACTGCGTGTTTCTTACTTTGCTGCACACTGGGGGCTTCATGGCGGCGGTGAGGAGAAAGCTATGATGCTTGGGCTCCAACCCCACCCCCCAACCCCTTGAGCTAAAGGATAATGGCGCTTAGTGGTATGGAATATATGCCATAACATACATTGTGCTGGTCTGATTCCATGCAGCAGAGGGCAGTGGTACTGTGGCAGAGCGGACTCACTCCCACCCACTTTCTAGCCCACAAACGGCTCGGGGACTTTCTTCTGGTCACACACCTCATGTCGTTTATTTACAGTGTTCTCGTCCACCACCATGACAGACGACGCAGCCTCATGTCAACAGCCTTCAGCTCCTAGAGCCATGAGCGAGCTCTTGCCCCGACTCTACAAGCCTGCCTCTCCCACTCCCACCCTGCCTGCCTCTTTGCACTTCCTCCCTGGGCCTTTGGTCCCTTCTGGGCTAATGAGTTAATTAGCCTTTTAACTCCTCCAGTCCAGCCCAGTCTATCAAGTGGGAGCAGTTCCAATAGTCAGTGGTACTCCAGGGCAATGAATTGGCGTTGCAGCCTCAGGAGGCTGGGTCAACTCTCTGTCACATGCCTCCTCCCCCTTGCCTGAGAGACAGGTTTTTCTCTCTCCCCCTGTGCTTTCCCTCACTTACCAGAGCTGTCACTCTGTGGGGGTCTTTCTTGGTCCCTGGGGTGATCCTCTAGGTCATCCCTGTGGTGCCCATTCATTTTCCACCCCCAGAATTCGCACTTGGCAGGGGGAGGACACCCCCACAGCTCCATTTCATCCTCCTGCAAGTCATGGGCATCCTGAGGGGTTGCTCACTCTCTTGTCCCCCTTTGGTATCTGGTGGAGGATTGAGGGCACTCCCCTCATCCCAGTGATTGCTCAGGGCCTCGGGTTCCCCAAACCGCATCTCGGCTTTTTCTCTTTGGCATTGCGGCGTGGGGAGCTCCATGGGTCCCTCGACCTCTACTGAGGGGTTCAGGTTAACTTTCTCCACCCTCCTTACCTCCTTAATTCCCATTCCTCTCAATTTCTTGTGGGACGGTCTTTTCTTTCCCTTTCACCTGAATGAGGCCCGGTTGTCTAGGGGTTTCGAAATCTGCTCCCACTGGTTTGCTTTTTCCTCCCTTCGGCCTCCATTTCCTCCTCTCAGGTTTTCTGTTTCTCTACCGGGGCCTCCAACAGCACCTTGTTTTCCTAATGGGAAGGGGCTCCAATCAGTGCCCAACACAACAGGGTGGGGCAATCTGTCTATCACCCCAACTCGCTTCCAATTAAACCTCCCCTGACTCCCTGGGGTACCTCAGCGCTTTGTATCCCGATGGGCTCACTCTATTCTCACAGTTGCCCTTGTAAGTACCAGTGGGGTGTCACCCGCTCCCTCCAGATCAGGGAACAAGCGGAGGCCATGTCTACCAGGCCCCTTCAATGTTTCCTCCTCACCATTACTGGAATGGTGGGCAATTCCTTTCCTCTGTCTTCCCTCCACTCCCGACCCAACCAGAAAACTTGGAAATACCACATTCCCTGTAGAGGGAGTCTTTTTCATGTGCCCCTGGTGCCTGCACTGGGCTCCTCCTTCTTCCTCTCCATCCCTTTGGCATCTGTGGGTTACCCAAACTTCCTCCTGAGTTTCAGGTATAGGGTCAGCCCTGTTTTCTAAGAGGTCCACCTCCATGAACTCCTGAGTTAACTTTACCACTGAATCCAAAGTGATGGGTCGATGCTGTCTAACTCACACCCATGTATTCTCAAGGAGGCCCTGAAGGATCTGTTCCAACACCAGAGCATCTGTTTTTCTTCTTGTATGGAAAAGGGGTTTAGGAGTTTTCCTCAATTTACACATGTAAAACACTTTGAGGTCCCCTGATGAAAACTGTCAACAAGGAGCAAAATGCATACCAAGAAGGAATTCCTGCTTTATGGAAGCATATACTGTGATGTAACCCGACTTACAACTCTGGTAACAGTGCACCTAAGTGTTTTTTTGTGTCGCCAACCTCACTTGGCGTTAGAACCTGCAACCCTTCAGCACTAAAAAATGAGCCTTTACTGCTTCAGCTAAAGGACTCACTTTCTGTAATGGAAGCACTAATAGAGTCATTACCGTCTGTGCATCAGCTGCTTGAGAAGGCTGTGCAGCACATGCTGAACAACGGTTTACATTTTAACACACAGATGCCTGGCTGGGTTTCCAGTTCTGAAAATGGAACCCCTAAGAGTTTGTTTGACAAAGAGACAAGTGGATGGAAGAAGTCTCCCGAGCAATGCGAGATTGTTTTCAAGTGTATAAGAAGAGATTGCACAAAATCTGTCAGAGGGAAAGCAGCACCCCTCAGTCTTTCTAACCCATGGCATGAGGTGCCTGGATACACATTGTTTTTTGTTTGTTTTATTTCAAATGATAAGGTCAGAAGAGCTCCTGGGTGAACGAGGCAATATTTTCCTTTGTGATGGATCTGGTGCTTATGGTTCAACCATAGGTCCCAGAGTGGGATTTTCATCTTAATTAGTGCAGCTGGCAGAGGTCTTGTTTCCACTGTCGTCCCTAATCATTAAGCATAGGGAAACAGATGCATCAAAAAGTCCCTTCCATCTTCTCTCATTCCTTCCCATTACACAACTGTTCATATAAATCGGGAACTATGCTAGCATTTACTAATAACTCGGAGCTAACGTGTACTGAAGCCAAAGTCTCCCTGTCAGTCCACCTGAGGCTCTTCTAGGTATCAGTTTAGCCCTTAAAATAACTAAGTTTTGGGGATAATCAAAAGAGATGAAATATAACATTTCCTGTTATGGGATGTTTTTGGTGGTTGCAATTTATGACCCCCCCATATGCCAAAAATGGTCACAGGGGAGACGGCAATGATAGCAAACTCATGAAAATTTGGTATAGCTGATGGAGCGAGAGAGGGATGAAATTGGAAGACTGGAACTGAAGATGCGCTCAAAGGAGGCTCTAAAACCACTGGCTACTCCTGGGGAATTCTATGCCAAAAATTAAAAATTCTGCACCAAAAATTAAAAATTCTGCACACAATATTTTAAGATTATGCAAATTTTATTTGTCAAAATAATACTATATAATCACACCAGTTTCAATTATTTTGTTAATTTATTAAAAAAAACTTGTCAGCAAGTACGTCCGTAACAATACAGACACATACAAAAATTCCCCCAGAAGAAGAGTTAAAGAAACCACTACAACAACCCAGTTCCTGTTTCTCTTCCCTCTACTTCCCCAGAGGCCAGCTGCAGCCCCCCCACATCCCAGACACTCACACTGCCTACCCTCCTAGAGCCCAGGGAGCCTGAGGGAGAAAAAGCCTGATGCTGGGTCCTGGGCTTACACAGTTTCCTGTGCACCACTGCCTTCTTTCTTCAGGGCATGCTAGGAACTGAAGCTGCTGGGAACCCTCCCATTCCCTCCTCCTCCCCCCAGACTTGTGTCCTATTTGTGAGCTGGGCTTTGCTGGGTCCAGCGGCCCCTAGTAGCAGCCAACATCTCTGCAGCCCATTTTTGTGGGGAAAAAGGAAATTCTGCACACCTAACATTAATTTCTGCAAAATTCTGCATTGCGCAGTGGTGCAGAATTCCCCCAGGACTAACTGGAAAATTGGTCAGTACATGGAGGAGCCATCAGTATTTCTGGGAAGGCTCTTCCTACTTACTATTAGGGTTGGCCAAGCTGGTTTGGACAAAGCCATCATTATGGCTGCATAGTCCCATTTAATCAAATTTGGTTTGCTTTTTAGTTGAACAGGGACCAGACTTCACTAGTTGTGATTGGAGCAGTTCACTCCGTGGCTGTTGGCTTGTAAACTTGACTTTGGGCAAGTGCCTCACTAGCACATTGTGGATGCTACTGCCATATAAACTACTAATCACCTGGTGTTATCCTGAGTAACGATCCCTCCTGAGAGCTCATGCCTGGGCCCCATGTACTCTTGAGCCATTAGGGATCACGTAAGGATCCCTAGAGTACCCGAGGTCTTTCTCTGCAGCACAGACAACTCCCCTGCCTACCCTTTTTGCTTTATTGTGCCTTTTCTCTCTCACCTCTAGGATTCACCTATTTGCTGTTCTTTTAGTATTGTCTATCAGTTTGGTCTCACACCCAGTCACCACCTCTACCAGGAACCTGAGCAAGAGGGATTCAACAACTCTCATTCCAAGATATCAACAATTTTCCACCACTAAGACCCTAGATCCAGCCAAGCACTTATGCTCATGCATAACTTGAAGTATGGGAGCAACCCCATTTGATCAAGGCCTAATAAATTAGGACAAGACACCTGTGAAGTAGATAAGTACTATCATATTATTTCAGAAACATGAAATAATAGGAAACTTGTAAGAAAATCTCTTCTCCTGAGATTTTCAACTGAAGTTTAAACACCCAAGTTTTCAGATAAGCATCAAAACTTGTTTGTGTTTCTCCAAACTGATGCTGAAAGACTTTGTTCCCATCATTACAACCCAACTATGAATTTTTTGGATGATGCTAGCTTTATTGATGGAGATGACCCAGGGCTTAATCCAAAATCCACTGAAATGAATGAATCTTGATTGACTTCATTGGGTTTTGGAGCATGAAAAATAGTCATGTATGTTGTACACGCTACTCCACAGGTATTTGTGGGGGAGGGATTGCTCAGTGGTTTGAGCATTGGCCTGCAAAAACTAAGGGTTGTGAGGTCATTCCTTGAGGGGGCGATTTAGGGATTAGAGGCAAAAATCTATCTGGGGATCAGTCCTCCTTTGAGCAGCAGGCTGGACTGGATGACTTCTCCCCTCCTGATATTCTATGATTGTTTTTTATTTTATTTCTTTTTTGTATTATGGAACCTTTTAGCAATTCCCAATTCATTAGTAGCTGGAAACGAAAGTCTCAAAGTTCTTCCAAATCTTTCTTGGGTCTTTGGTCAGAATAACCATGCTTCTCCCATAACACACCGCATTGTGCTTAGTTTGACTTTGAAAACAGTAGAGTTTGTGATTGTGCCATAGAGATATGCATAGAGCCTCTGATGCCTCTGAGCCTGGCTCACTACCCAATTGCAACCCCCTGAAAATGGGCTTGTTTGTTCTTTTTATTGCAGACATCTCTTTCAAATATGTAAAAGGCTGCTATGAAAAACCCCATTGTGTTCTTGCAGGCCAGATGGCTAAAGGGGCATTACTGCTCTGTCCCCATAAAACTGTCTGCTTCTCTGCAAGCATTAACAAGGCAATATATTTTTGAAGAGCCATTAAATACTTGAGATTTAGGTAGTGGTAGGTATTGCTGTTGTGGGCTTGAAGATGCTTTTAAAGTCCTTCACGTTGTCCTTAAAAACTCTGCTGAAATTAGGTTGCCTCAGGAGACAAATAAAAATAAAAATATCCCTCTAAAACCAAAAGTCGGCGAGGCTCCTGAGATCTGCTTTAGCTAGAAATGTTATCTTGTCGGTTGTGAAATGCCGTTTAACTTCCTGCGTGAGAGGCAGTTTTAGACTGGTATGGGTACAATAAAGAATCTCTTTCCTCTGTAGGACAGTTGCTAGCCTGCTCCCTCTATAGGTGCCTTTTCCTGTCACAGTCCAAATGCCTCAGCAGAATTAACTACCTTAAGCCCAGATACCCCTGTTAACAAAGCAAAGGAAGAGAACATAGAGTCGTGGATCCCAAGGCCAGAAGGGCCCATTGTGATCAGCGAGGCTGACCTCCTGTACAACCCAGTCCAGAGAATTTCTCCATAATAATTCCTACAGCAGATCTTTTAAAAAACCGTCCAGTCTTGATTTGAATATTGTCAGTGATGGAGAATCCACCATGACCCTTCTTAATTGTTCCAATGGTTAATTATTCTCACTGTTAAAAAATGTACACCTTATATCCAGCCTGAATTTCTCTAGCTTCAAATTGCAGTCATTGGACCATGCTACCTTTCTCTGCTAGACTGACAAGCCTATTATAAAATATTTCTTATCCATGTAGATATTTATAGACTGCAATCAAGTCACCCCCTTAACCTTCTCTTTGTTAAGCTAAATATATTCAGATCCTTGAGTCTATCACTATAAAGCATGTGATCGAGTCACTTACAGTTGTCGGCAGTCAAATTCTTTATGAAGGACCACATTGTGAACATCTTACTCTGGTGAGCAGTTACTGTTTCACGTATCACATGTTGGGTAATAATATGAGAGGTCTTTATGCTTGTAAAACTAAACTGGACTCTTTATTAAGAGAACTGTAGTAAGAGGAGGCCCTAAGATATAAACCTTGGTATCAGAGGCCCGGTATGAGGCCTGAGGCCTGAACTAAAGTAATGGTCAAGACTTTGCTAACATAAAGCAAAGTTAAGCTGTGAGCCAGAGGCAGGCCCTGCTCACAGAAGCTGGCAAGGAAAGGGCTGATACGTACCTAAAAGGTACTGAACATTCACATACTTATACATTCCACACAGATAATAAAGAACAGGCTGGCCCATCCCAATGACGGGGGCAAAAGGGTAATATGATGGATAGAGTTGTTTTGATCGAACCAACATGTACAAGGTGAAAGGCGGCACCTTACTACGCAGAGGGGTTGTACTGTGCTACGTGGAGGGGTTGTACCTCATACGTCAGGAGTGATGTGTAACTTGTTTGTATCTGTGTATAAGAATGCATCCCTGGGGCGGTGTCTTTGTCCGGCTGAAGGGGGAGTGGAAAGTCCCGCCACTGAGCCTGTCCATTGCCAAGAGGCACTCTCTCGCAGTACGCCCGGTAGACTAAGTAATCTACGGGGACCCTGCACGGGTGTCCGAGGTCGCAATAAACCTAGCTGACGTGGCTTTGCATCTTACTGGACTCTGTGGTTATTGGGGGTTCTCGTCGGGTCTGCTGTGTCAGCTATCTGCACAGAGCTGGGGCAGCACACAGAGGGAACTCACGCACGCAGCCGAGTGATATCAACATTGGAGAGAGCAGAGCACCACACCGGTACCACTCTGACAACAAGAACTATTTGCAGAGATTTGCAATTGCAGCTAGCATTCCAGTCACGTACACACAGACTGACTCCCCAGTTCCTCCTCTAAACTCTTCCTTCATGCAACCTGTGCTTCTCCTTCCAAGTTCCATGCAGGTTGCAACAGCTGCTGCAATGTAAGTAGCTGCTCCTCACTTATAATGGGTTCACAATCTGGCCCTTGAATGTCTTTACTAAAGAAGGTTGGGCCTGGATTAGAGAGCAGAGCTGCCAGTAAATCTTAGGTGCTGCAGGAAGTGTGTTGATGATTCAGTAAGTGGCGCTCTTCTCCATGTATCTGTAATGAACCAGTGTTCCAGTCGAGGGTTCTGTGTTTTATTTTGGATGAAACATAAAATTGAGGACCTATTTGTGATCCAGGAGAGTAGGAGCGAAAATTAACCCTGGTGTCCTGCACGATTTAGTTTGGATAATAACTGTAAATTTGCTTCAGTGCTATTCATGACTTCCACTATTCATTTTTTGGGGAGAATCATGCAAGGAAATTCGCCCCACTCCCTGCAAAAAATGTGAATTGAATGAAAAAAAATGTGTCAAATACATACAGCAATGTATATTTGTACAAGAGCCGGTAAAAATAAAATCAGCTAAAATGTTTCCTAGTGTTTTGTCAAAATTTTTCTTACCAGCTCTAATTCACAGAGACATTTATAGCTGAAATCCATCCCATCCACATGCAGCCCAAGAAACTGGGCTCTGCAGAGATGTGAAATCCACCCACTGAATGCAGGGCTGCTTCCCAGTAGCCAGAAGCCCCTTTTTTGATGGGTCCATCTCAGTACTTACATGACCCTCACTACTCTGGTATCTGACCAACTCACTAACAATAATGAATTTATCCTCACAACACCCCTAGGAGGAAAATATCATTATTCTTACATGACTGATGGGGAACTGAGGGATGAAAAAACTTGCCTCAGATCACGCAGTTTGTGACTGGCACAGCTGGGAATCGACCCAAGCTCTTCAGAGTCAGAATCCAACACCTCCACCACTGCATCATCTTTCCTTGGCACCAGTTGCCTCAGTAGCACCTGCATTCCCAGACACTTCTTACCTAGGGTTGAAGTGATGCAGAGGGCCTTACAGTGAGCCGCAGCAATAGCTAGAGGAGGAAGGCTGGTCCCATGGTTTGGGCATCATCCTGTGACTTGGAAGACCTGGCTTCAGTTCTTTGATCTTCCACAGACTTCATGGGTGATCTTGGGCAAGGCTGTCTGTGTCTCAGTTCCCCATCTGTAAAATGGGGATAATAGCACTGCCCTGCCTTTCAGGAGTGTTGTAAATGCATTAAAGATGAGGAGCTCAAACATGAATGACATGTCTTCATTTTCGTGGCCCATCATTCCTCATGGACTTTTGGGATGTTGATCCCAGCCTTCATGGCCTCTGGTTACATTTTCAAACAAGCACCTTGTGCTTTCTCCCATGCTGCCCCTCAACATGAGAGGAGCTCAATGTAAATATTTGGATCGCCACTTCATTGTCCTCCTCTAT
The DNA here is from genome assembly GCF_020497125.1 of Mauremys mutica. Classification (NCBI taxonomy): domain Eukaryota; kingdom Metazoa; phylum Chordata; order Testudines; family Geoemydidae; genus Mauremys; species Mauremys mutica. The sequence continues at coordinate 11,368,057 of NC_059073.1, read as the reverse complement.
ATAAAGATATGCTAATGAGTGAATATAATGTAACTGGAATATGCTTCATGCAAAAGGTCTCTTGTAAGATATCATTACAAAGTTCATAATATACTGAGTGTGATCATCCTATATGTATAAATGTACCACTCTTGTATCTGAAACTAGAAATATGAAATATAACTCTGAGGGCCTATTGTAATTATGCAAAGCATGGACCATTAACGGTGGTTTAGAATCTTGATGAAAGCAGCAAAGAATCCTGTGGCACCTTATAGACTAACAGACGTTTTGCAGCATGAGCTTTCGTGGGTGAATACCCACTTCTTCAGATGCAAGTGGTGAAAATTTCCAGGGGCAGGTTTATATATGCAAGCAAGAAGCAAGCTAGAGATAACAAGGTTAGTTCAATCAGGGAGGATGAGGCCCTGTTCTAGCAGTTGAGTGAAAACCAAGAGAGGAGAAACTGGTTCTGTAGTTGGCAAACCATTCACAGTCTTTGTTTAATCCTGAGCTGATGGTGTCAAATTTGCAGATGAACTGGAGCTCAGCAGTTTCTCTTTGAAGTCTGGTCCTGAAGTTTTTTTGCTGCAGGATAGCCACCTTAAGATCTGCTATTGTGTGGCCAGGGAGGTTGAAGTGTTCTCCTACAGGTTTTTGTATATTGCCATTCCTAATATCTGATTTGTGTCCATTTATCCTTTTCCTTAGAGACTGTCCAGTTTGGCCGATGTACATAGCAGAGGGGCATTGCTGGCATATGATGGCATATATTACATTGGTGGACGTCCAGGATGAAAACCTACCGACCGCTATGCCTACCTTCATGCCTCCAGCTTCCATCCCAGGCACACCACAAGATCCATTGTCTACAGCCAAGCACTGAGGTACAACCGCATCTGCTCTAACCCCACAGACAGAGACCAACACCTACAAAATCTCCACCAAGCATTCTCAAAACTACAGTACCCTCACGAGGAAATAAGGAGACAGATCAACAGAGCCAGACGTGTACCCAGAAGCCTCCTACTACAAGACAAACCCAAGAAAGAAACCAACAGGACTCCACTCCCCAGAATCTTGATGACTCCCATTAACCAGGACAATTGTCTGCAGATGGGTGTGTTTTACCTGTAAGTCTTCCTGTGTACCTGTGTGCTGGCAAGTGGGCAATGAAGTCTTACAGTGACATGTGATCATGTCACCTCAACTGGAATCCATCTTTAAGCTGGTGTCTTTCCATTGAGAAGGAGGGGGTGGGAACCCAGAGAGGGACAAAGGATTCCCGCCTTATGCAAAAAATATATAAAGGGATGAGACAGAACAAGGTGAAGGAGCCATCATAAAGCATCCCCTAGCTACCCTCTGAGCTGGAACAAGAGCTGTACCAGGGGAAAGAATTGTGCCCAGACCTGGAAGGTTTCCAGCCTGAGGAAAAAACATACTGAAGCATCTTTGAGGGTGAGATTATCTGTATTCAGTTTGATTAGACATAGATTTGTGCATTTTATTTTATTTTGCTTCGTGACTTACTTTGTTCTGTCTGTTACTGCTTGGAACCACTTAAATCCTACTTTCTGTATTTACTAAAATCACTTTTTACATATTAATTAACTCAGAGTATGTATTAATACCTGGAGGAGCAGACAACTGGGCATTTTTCTCTATCAGTGTTATAGAGGGCGAACAATTTATGAGTTTACCCTGGATAAAGCTTATAAAATGGTAAAATGGATTTATGTGGGTTTAGACCCCATTGGGAGTTGGGTATCTGAGTGTTAAAGACAGGAACACTTCTGTGAGCTGCTTTCAGGTAAACCTGCAGCTTTGGGGCAAGTAATTCAGACCCTGGGTCTGGGTTGGAGGAGACAGGAGTGTCTGGCTCAGCAAGACAGGGTGCTGGGTTCCTGAGCTGGCAGGGAAGGCAGGGGTAGAAGTAGTCTGGGCACATCAGGTGGCAGCTCCCGGGGCGGGGGGGTGTGTGTTTCTATGATCCAACCCATCACACTCTCCTTTGCCAGGAGGCCTACAAAAAACTCAACAACAGTGAGGCTGCTGGTGTGCCAAGAGCCTTGCCCATCATGCTGACCAATACCGTTTTCGTGTGCTCCCCCATTTGTTTGTAGCCATCTATTGTCTTTTGTATGTTACTTAGATTGTGAGCTCTTTGGGGCAGGGACTGACTTTTTTGTTCTGTGCTGTATTGTGCCTAGCACAATGGGGTCCTGGCCCATGATTAGGGATCCTAGGTGCTACTGCAATACTACTACTACTACTAATTATTATTATTATTATTATTAATAATAATAATTCATAATTAATTAATAAAATATTTATTTAATACTGTGGTAAAGGGGCCATATGAGTATCAAAGATTGGGCATACCTGCCTCAAGTGAATCTTACACTTTGTACACTTGAAAGTGGTTTTGTGGCATAAACAATATCATGCAATTTACGCTGAGCAATTTCACTGCAGGAATAGCAATTTTGAGCTGCAAATATTCTCAATATTGCTGTCAAAAGTCTTGGAGCAATCCATAGGCTGGCGCATGTTTGCATCGAAGAAGTTCAAGTCCTGAACAAATATGTAAAAATCCAATGCTGTTAAGTGGATAATTTGCAAAATGGAAAAAGGAGGATAAATCCTTCTAATAAATTGCTCCCTGCAAATAATTCACCCAGCTCTAATCTGCAGGCATGACAATGGGAATAGAAAAGTCTGCAGACAAATTAAATGGCTTCCTCTAAGCGATGTCATTTTTTCAAGTTCCCGAGTCCAAAAGTCCCTTTTAAAATGATTTCTGGCTTGGGTTTTGACAGCTTCTATTGTCTTTATTTCCTGATGTTATTGCTGTCGCCTGGTCTCAGTTATTTGAATGTTTTCTGCTCATTAGGGCATCTCAATCAAAATTCAAATTTTGATTGCATCGTTTCTCTGAGCCTGAGAAAAACGGCAAGACCGAGTCAGGGCATTGGGACCAAAGTGATGAGCCATAATTATTGTCAGTGACACGAACAGTTCATTGTACTTGGGGATCTGTTTTCACACAGCTTAATGATCTCTCTGTTCCATTACCTATTCCATCAAGCATGTGTTTTTTGCAGTATCTATTATTGCTGCTGGCTGATTGCACTTTGATATGATGCTTTTTCAACATTTCACCAACTTTCAGACTTACGTGTCTTTCTTGTCCGGGTCAGAGCAAGTCAAGCTGATTTACCTCTGTTTGAATGTGAATCTTTCCTAGTTTGCTTTGGTTTGCAGCACTGGGATTGACGGGAAGTGGTTTCTGAGGCTATGGCTACTCAGTGGTCAGGAGGCTAAATCAGGTATTCCTATACATGCTGTCCTGATTGTAGTGTAGACATACCCTGAGACACAGGTACAAAGTCATTTTCTGCTGGACTCATGCTCCTAAGCCTTTATTTTAAGAGGGAAAACTTTTCACCTCTGATTGCCACACGGACATCTGATCCACTGTGTGAATCTCTAATGCATATTATACCAGACACACACACACACACACAGACACACACACTGCTGGCTCTTGACATCTTGGAAACCGGCTTATGATAATTCACTTTTTTGTTACTCTTTTGTTCACCACCTCAAAGGTAACAATGCTGAGGTGCAGAAGAGTGTTACCCACTCAACTCGCGTAGGCAAATGACTACAGCTGATTGGCTCCTCCTGACAAACCGGAAGAGTAACTCTGTGTGCGCATAGAGTGCAGAATATGCAACGAGCCCTGCAGTGCAGTTTGGAGGATTTGTAATGAAGAGGAGCATTGGTGTTGTGGTTAAGGCACTGACTGGACGTTGGCCAAGTCTACACTAGAAACTTTTGCCAATAGAGCAATGTTGTCTGGGGTGAGATGATTTTGTGTAATATTTCTATACCAGCAAAAGCCCTAGTACAGATGCAGTTATAACAACATACAACTGGTTTTGCCTGCATAGTTTATTTTTCTCACCAAACCAGTGTAAGCTACACTGACAAAGGCACTTATTTTGCTGGTACAAGCTATGTCTGAGCTAGGAGGGTTTGCTAGTACAGCTATACTAGCAAACCTTTTCTAGTGTATACCTGACTTAAGTCTCAGGAGATCTTATTTCAGTTCCTACCTCTGCCACGGGTTCCTCCGGTGACCTTGAGCAAGTTACTTAATCTCTCTGTGCCTCAGTTCCCCATCTTTAAATTGCACGACAGTATTTCCTTTCTCCACTTACAGGGGAATGTCTTGGTTGAGGCTGTTAGGCAGCATTGTAATGTAAGTATAATAAAGCACAGATTTCAGAGGAAAACAGTCTATATCTTGATACCATTGGGAGCCTAGATCATCTCTTTGCTATAGGAGGCGGCTTTTGGAATCCATCTTTAGGCTGAAAGGAGCCATTTCAATGTCAGGTGTTAATGATATTTTATCGAGAACTTGGTAAAAAAGTGAATTTTTGTTTGTGTCTAAAGAGAAAATTAAATAATGTTTTGTTCTGTCATCACAGGCTGGATTTTGGCACGGAGACATGACTAGCAACCTAACTAGAAATAGGCTAGCCAGACCCACAACTGTCATATCTAGGGGTGAAATCCTAGCCCCATGGAAGTGGAAGATTTGCCAGTGGGGCCTGGATTTCATCTTTAGAGCTGAATCTTCCCAGAGTTCAGGGATGGTTAGATCTGGAGGGCATCTCTAATTCTAGCCTCAGTTTTTGTACAAAAGCTGAGAAGTAGGAATTGGATCACCTATGAGTTGGTTCTTTTAATTAATTTGGTGGAAAGCAAGTAACCAACCAATTTCTTCGCTTGAAAACATTGGATCTGTTTTATTTTTTCCCCTCAGCTATGCAGATTTTGATTCTATCCTTTCTGGGGTCACTCACCACTAAGCCCCAGGCAGCTAGTCTGTAGCTTGGATAGCTACCTGCAGTACATACATATCTTGGAAGCGATCTTGTGACAACCATTTCTTTCCTAGTTTCCTCTCCCCTCAACAATAATTACAGCAGTAAGTGGGAGGCTCATTGTCCCACAGCCTATTTTCAGTGACATGAGAGCTACATAGCAGGTGACTGATGTTTTATTCTTAGAAACATCTTTGATCTCACAGGAGCATCACTAGCAAATGATTTCAGAACAAATACTGTCCATTCATATCAGTGGGCCCCAATTCCCAACCCCCGTCTCCCTTTTAGTGTGTTCTGCCCGTGTGTTGCAGATTGATTTTTTTTAAAATGCGTATTATTACATTTTACAAAATATGTAATGCTGGTGAAATGCGTTTAAGGGTGTAGCTTTTTCTTAGATACAGACCAGGAATTTCATGGGGATACTTTGCAGGATTATTTGTGAATGTTTCTCTCCCCCCCCACCTCCCATATTCCCCTGGTGCTAGATGAGAGCAGCATCCACAATTTGGGGGAGGGATAGCTCAGTGGTTTGAGCATTGGATTGCTAAACCCAGGGTTATAAGTTCCCTTCTTGAGGGGGCCATTTAGGGATCTGGGACAAAAATTAGTCCTGCTGTGAAGGCAGGGGACTGGACTCAATGACCTTTCAAGGTCCCTTCCAGTTCTATGAGATAGGTATATCTCCATATATATATTTGGAGTGTTTGTCTCTATTGAGCTAAACTCTGAATTGGTTTCGGTTCTCCTGTCACTAGTATACTTAGCCTCCAATGGTCTTCTTAAATCTCATGTGCATATATAATACCCCTCCCTCCCCACATTAACTATAATGGTCCTCAATGTAACCATTACCAAGGGGCTCTATATCATTCTACTTTTTCAAAATGTGATATCTCTATTTGCCCATACACAACCCCATGTGGGTTTCTTGCACACAATTGTACCAGCACTATAACCACTGTGCACAACTGACTGAATTTCTGAATGTAGCTTTCAGGCACACAGGTGAAGCTAGTGAAAAAATGATTTGGTGCATGGATTTCACACATTGAAATGATGGCACACAAAACCTGCATGTATGAATGATTGCACGGGAAAAGCAATGCACAAATAAATACAGGTCTGCTTATTATCATGACTGTTGATGCCTTCTGTTGCAGTAGTTCCCATAAGCCTCAGTGGGGGTCACTCCCATTGTGCTAGGTGCTGTGCAAACACATAGGAAGACGTGGTTCCAGTGCCAAAGAGCTGTCAATCTAGAAAGACAAAAGGTAGGAGAAAGTGGTGCACCACTGAGCACAGTGATGAGAGTGATGACAGGTGTGCACCCCTTTGAAAATGTAGTCAATAGGATGAACTGCTTTGTGGGTTAGCACTGGTCCGAGAGGAAGGGCAGTGCTTAAAGTCTGTAGTGAGACACAGGAGACTTAAGTCCAGTTCCTGACTCTACCACAGACTTAGAACATAACATATAAACCCTCTATGTTCCAGTTCTCCATCTGTAAAATGGGAATAATAGAGCTTTGTTTACTCATCTATTGAGAATGAAATCTTTTAAAGTAGGTTCTATCTCTCACCATGGGTATGTCCAGCACCTAGCACAATGGGGCCCTTCGCTGCTATTGGCATAGAAATACGAATAATAGCAATTCTGGTAGAGTGGCTGCTCGCTGAGGAAAATCACATCTTCTGCCAGTTGTGCTCCCCCCGTGCTCCTCACCCAGGTCTCATCATTAGCCTCCCATCTATAGCCACCAAAGTCACAGTGATTCTTATTGTAGCCAGGCCCCCTTTTAGAGATCATCAAGACTTTCGCTCTGGACAAAGGGAATTGCTTGGGTGCAGCACAAGTTAATACACGGATCTGAATGCGCTGCCCACATGGTCCTTCCAGACTTTCCTGGCCTGGGACCTTAGTTCTCACATAGGAAATCACTAAGCTGCCACTAGACCTGTGGGCCCCTCACCTGACCCCTGTCCTGACCTTCACCCCTAAGAAGACCAGTGTCATGTTCTGTATTCACCAGCTGAAACATGTAACCGTTTGGCTTCTTGTTAATCTACCTGCACGGAGTCTATGTAACCCACTCTCGGGTCTAGTATCTCTGGCCCCATCAGGTCAACAGCCATAGGAGGCTAATACATCAATGAGAGGATTTAAGCATGTAACTCAAGCAGTTGTGACTTATGCTCTCAGTCTGGCAGGTCCCCTCTTCAAACCCTGCTGACGGTCCAAGTGGGCCTGGTTACACCCACATATTTTACATCTAAGTTAAATATCCACGAGGCTATTTGCTGGGCTGTATCAGCATCCTCTGCGGCACCTACAATCATTCGGTAATGCGGCAGGCCATAGAAAAGCAAGCATAGATAATCATTGGAACATTAATGTGCCTGAATATCATGGCTTACAGTGTTCTCCTGGCATCTCTATTTGCAGGGGCTATGTTCAGCAGGCTGGAAACAATAGTTTTGAGACAAGAATAGAACTCAGTGGGTGCTGCCTACTGCCAAAGAAAACAATGCGGCACAGAGAGCAGTTATTCCCATTCAAGTGCCAGTTAAATAAAAATAGCAAATCTATTGAAATTAGCTACACTGAGCCTTTCTGCACTCCAGTGACAGCTCAGTGCAGTAGACAAGTTGTGGGAGATCATACAAAAAAAACCCTGTGGGCATTTTGGTTTAACCAACGAAACGCCTAATCATTCTCGTTGGGGTAACTAGTGCTTGTTACTTCCCCATGGCTGGCTTTATTGTACGCATTCAATGAAGGTTACACTGTAACTCCTTCTAGGAATTCGCTGGCACAGGAGATCAATGCACTAGCTTTTCATAATGTGACACCGAAATTGGATGTGTTTCTAAAGGATGCTCTTTACTTTAACCACAAGTTATGGGGTATCACCATATTCACCTCTTTAATAGAGAAGAATAATTCCCTGCACTGCAGGAAATGCTGGGTGAAATTGTATGGCTTGCGTTATGCAGGAGGTCAGACTAGCTGATCCCTTCTGGCCTTAAACTCTACAAATAAAAGCCCAACTGAAAACACATTTGTTGCACTTATTCCAGCCCCTAGTGGGTGCTGGCCACCAGGGGCGGCTCTACGAATTCGGCCACCCCAAGCAGGGCAGCACGCCGCAGGGGGCGCGCTGCCAGGCGCCGGTCCCGCGCCTCTGCGGGACCTCTTGCAGCTGGTCCGCGGCTCTGGTGGAGCTTCCGCAGTCATGCCTGCGGGAGGTCCACCCGAGCTGCGGGACCAACGGACCCTCCGCAGTCATGCCTGCGGGAGGTCCGCTGTCCCGTGGCTCCGGTGGACCTCCCGCAGGCATGACTGCGGAAGCTCCGCCGGACCCGCCTGCCGCCCTCCCGGGAAAATGCCGCCCCACGCGCGCGCTTGGCGCGCTGGGGTCTAGAGCCGGCCCTGCTGGCCACATCATAGACCTGCCACCACTACCCATAATGGCAATATTGTGCTTCAAGTAGACATATGCTCTCTTGGGGTCCCCTATCTTGGCTTTCCCAATCATCCAGCCTCAACATCAGAGCGTCTGCCTGGGAGTGAGTGAGCATGTTCACAAAGGTCCTCCTGGGTTTAAGGGTTGCCCATCACTCCCAACTTCCTCCATCTGCAAGTCTCTTGATGCACTGTGAGCAGCGTGGAAGAATTGATCTTTAAGATGGTTGTAAATGTTGACAGGGCTGGAGCTTTATGATAACAGTGGACTAGTCTCCATGACCCAGAAGGTGCCTTCCAGTCCTATGTCGCTATGTTTTTATGAGCTCAGGTTGGTCGTAGCATGCATAGGGCAACATGGAAGAAGGCAAGGATTTGATTGCACAAGAAGCTGAGAAATGGGCTAGTACAGGTGACAAAATGGGTGGACACAGGTGGACAAAATTCTATTCTATTCTACTCTGGTCTGTCTAGTCTATTCTATTCAGATTCTTATACTGCACTTATCACTGTAATATCGAAGCACGGTTCAGTAGTGCATTTAGTGACATGATTAACATCTGTTAGCCAGACAAAAGGCTTATTTTTCCTGCCCATCTCCCAGCCTTCACAGAACTTTAAAAATGGCCACTGGATTGCGTACCTTAATTTGTATTCAAGCTAATGTTGGCAACACTTTTGTATTCCACAAACATTCTTGAAAATAAAAAACTCACCTACCCAAATTCTGTCCAATAAAATATGGTTTTAAGAGATTCAGGCTATGCAGAGCTGAACTGAAATTTTTCAACTCAGCTCCAGGAATCAAATTGGAACATTTAGCTGCAGGAATGTTGAATTGTTTCACTTTGATTTGAAATGTCAAAATAAAATGTTTCCAACAGAAATTTTTCAGCGCTTTCCATTCTACAAAAACACGTCGATATTTCAACATTTCATTTCAATTCAGAGCAAAAAACAAATTTAAAACAAAATTGGAATTTTCCATGGGAAGAGAAATTTCCATTTTCGATCAACCCTAGTCCTAAGTCCTGCTACTCATGCACTTCTTCTGTCTTTAACACAGGATGACTGTGTATCTCACAAGTTCGCTTGTATATCTCACTTAGGATATTTTGCGTACGGTTAAGCTACGCAGCTATCAGCCTAGAAGGAACAAAATCTATAAAAACCCACATATTTTCCACCCCAGCAGCTAAAAGCTTCATTACAAGAAAATAACCTTTGTTCCGAGGTGCCTGCAGTGACGAATGAGGTAGATATCAACATTAATTATGAGTTGGCATCACTTTAGCGAACAGCTCTGCTTCTTTTTCTTTGGAGAGATCCCTTCAACCAAGGTCAGCTTTCTCCAATATTCTTATTCTCCGGCAATATGGATGATAATCTGTCTCCCCCTATGAACGTGCACAGACAACTAGCTTTTGTCACTTATCTGAGGAGCCTTCTGAAAAGTATGTGCGGGGACAGAAAATGACCCCAAAAAAGGACTTTTAAATTCAGAAGAGAACAACATGTCAAAATTCTTTAAACCATGATAAATGTACCCAAAGCGTCCCAGCTCTTTCCGAGCAGCGCTGAGTGATGGTGATTTACGACTGTGGAGAGTTTTCTTAAGCGAGTGGTTTTCAGAGAAGAAAGAAAGGTCACCGTAGCTGAGGCCTTACATAGTTTATCTTGCTTTCCTGTAGTCTGCTATTCCCTTTGAACTAGTCAATGTCAGAGCAGAGCTGTCGCTGCTGGGGAACTACCATTACAATAATAATAATGATCATCGTAACAAAAATATATACACACGGATCGTGTTTTGGGTCCATATGACACCACAATATAGCTAAAAGTTATGGGTCATGGATGAGCAAACTCGATCTTATTAGGCAAAAACAGCTGATCCCAAAACACGGCAACAGCAAGCAAATCAAGGAAGTCAAATGGAAACATGCTACCAAGGCGCAATCTGCACCGTTTCAAACAGATCCTCTGGTCAATCATTTATACTTAATGACAACAACAACAACAACAGCAAAAGCATAGGTGAAATCTTCCTTGGAAGATGAGATTCTAGGTGTAGGTAGGAGAGTGGAAAAACATTTTCTGCTATCGGCCCTTCCCTGTTTGCCATTGATAACAGCATTTTAAGCATTATCTCCTTATGAATCCCTTCAAAGGTGATCTCGCTTGGTTTCTGATGACAGTTGTGGTAGGGGCCGTGAGGAAAATGTTTGAGTTTGTTCTGAACTCATCCCTTGATTTCTTGAAGGCCTGTGGGACTGTCCAGTGTGGGAATGTATGGGCTGAGATTTCCACAGCAGCCTAGGGCAGAGGTTCTCAACGTGGGGGTTGCAAACAGATGTCAAGACGTTGCAATCAACTTGCCTTTTTACTACGTTGCTAAATTGGAAGTGCTCCTGGCTTGACCAGAGCGGAATTCTAGGGGGTCCTACTATGGAAGAGGGGGTCCCACTATGGAAAAATGTGGGGAATTCTGCCCTAGGAGACTTAGATGCACAACTTCCATTAGATGTAATGAGAATTGTGCATCCAAATCCTTTAGGTGGTGCATCCAAATCCCAAACTCCAGGGGAAATTCACCATGTACAGATAGACAGCACAAGCCCTTTGAAAGAAAGCTGAATTGGAACCTAATTCATTTTATGCTGGGCTCATGCACAGGGGTCAATTTCCCCCATAAAGAAATAAACTATCTGGATAAGTTGTCGTTGTGTGAGCTCAAAAGCAGCTAACGGATCGAAGCCGAGAGCAATTGTAAATGACATCAGATTGGTTAGACGTGCTGGTTGGCATCCGACAGATGCTCTATTTCCTACCCTTGTTAACACTCTGAAAGAAGAGGTACAATCTACACTGAGCTAAGTGTGCAGAAAAGGAGGAATTGACAACACAGCATGAGACAAGCAAAAAACTGCAGGATGATCTGAAGGTTTCAGAAAGATGGGCCTTTCTCAACAGAATGAGATTCAATTTAGATAAATGCCAGGCCAAATATTTTAGGCTTAAGGACAAATAACCCCTAAGCAGATGGAGAGAGTGGGAGAGTACGTCATAGAGAGTGGGGTGTGCTTCTTAGAAAGGAATGCTGTGGGGAAGGATCTGGGAATTATAATAGATAACAAATTAGACAGGAGACACCTATGCAATGTGCAAGAAAATTTAAGTGGCGATGTATTCCTTGTGGAGATAAATTGAAGAATCAGTACATGGATCTGGATAAGGGTTAGGCCATAGGTTGGAGCTTAGGTTGGAGATCAAGCCAGGGCTGGGATTAAATTTATGAGCAAAGCTTGCAAGGTCTTGGCTGCATTCAAACAAGAGCGGAAAAAATTGGATCAGCCCCACCCCCAAAAGTGGAGTGGAAGTGGCTGCCGATGCTACTGACGATTCATCATTATTGTTTTGTTACAAAGCATATGTTAATTTCATAGTGCTTTGCAAACATAATAGAGGCACGCTGTCATGCCCTCAATCAAATCTAAATAAGCCAAATAAACAAAGACAACATTTAACCAGAGCGTGGGTGAATGGATTATTGACTGTGAAGAAAATGAAGGGTTGCTTGAAGAGGCTGGTTTAAGGGAGGTATTTCAAAGAGAGAATGGGTGCTGCAGGACAGAGTCCAGTGCAAGGAATCGAATGTTCCAGGCATAGCAGCAAGCATGATGGGAGATGTGAATCTGGGAGTGAGAAAAGAAGTCCTGGGACGAAGTAAGTTGAGAGGACTGGGAAGAGGATAGAGAGTGGGATTGTAGGGGAGTCCTAGACTGGAGGTAGAAGTAGCCGTTAGAGTATGGTGAGCCGAGTAGGGAAGGTTGGGGAGTGGAATGCATGAGAGCTGGTTGAAAAACTTTCCATAGAACAGTTTTACAGTAGAAAATGCAAATGTCATCAAAATTGAAACATTTCACAGGAACATGTCAATTTCAACGAAATTTGCAATGGAAAAGGGTCAAAACCATTTCATCCTTCCTGTTTTGCTTCTGTAATGTTGAAACCTTTCGTTTCAATAAGGTACACATATTTCATTTTGACTTTATCACTTTAATTTTCTTTTGCTTTTTACTATATTGTAATATATTTTAAGAGTTTAATTATATTTATATATGTAGTGAGGTGGAGTGGCCTCCCTCCAAGCCAGAAGAGGAGGAACCGCCCTCTGTGCCCAAGTGGGTGGAGCCAGGACTACCTCACCCCTCCCACCGGAAGTGGGTAACAGGGACAGGAAGTATAAAAGGCGGAGTCTCCAACTCAGTTGGAGCTGAGACACTGAGGGAGGCAGACAGATCTTGCTGGCTGCTGACTCTGGTGCTAAGCCCAGCAGTGCCCTGCCCGCTGGGGAACTTACGTCTGCAACGGATGTGCGGGGACTGCCGCTGGCCACCTACCCAGATGAGACGGAGGTTGCGCTGCTGATCCAGGTACACCCCAAGGGGAGGAAGTGGCCCTGGGACAGCAGATCTCAGTCTGGCTGTAGCTCTGCCTGAGGCACAGTCGATGTCTTGCGTTTCAAATCCCCGCTGACCCAGTGGTGGGCCACTCTGCCTCTGTTAGGGCCCTGAGTCAGGGTCCAGTGGAGTAGGGTGGACCCAGGCCCCACCTGCCATCTACCCCTGGAATGGCAGCCTCCCCATACCAGGCCCAGAGCCTGCATTTGTTGGTCATCTGCTGCATCTAGGACACCCAACCCCTGGGGCTTTTGCTCTGTCTCTGCTTCCCACATCCCTGCATCAAGGGCCCAGAGCTAAATGACTGCTGGATTTCCTCTTGCTCCTGCTGAAGGGACCCCAGGCCATAGCCTATGGTGTTTGCCCAGTTCCTGCTTAAAGAGCCCAACGGCTATTGACTGTTGGCTGTTCAGGCCCTGCCTAAGGGCCAGGGCATACAGACTCCTGGGAGACTCTGTTTCGGCCTATGGGCTGGACCTAATTGCCTGTCCGGTGGCTTGGCCCCATTAGGTGTTAGTGTCCTGACTGGCCTAACTTGCAAATTCTCCTAATATTAGGCAGAGTTCTTGATGGCGTAGTGAGGCAGTGTGGCCTCCCTCCAACACAAAGGGGGAAGGACGACCACCACCCGACTACAATCTATATTAAATTTATCACCATCAATATATGACATTTAATATTTTATATTAGGTGGTCATTTTGACAAGAATAAAACAAAAGATGTAGTTTTCTGAATCAGTATTTTTCAGAATTTCCGTTCTATGAAAAATTCAAAATTTTGGCCTTTGCGTTCTGATTTGGAACTAAAACCAATTTTGAAATGTTGGAATTTCCCATGGGAAATTCTGTATTCTGACCAGCTCTAGAATAGACACCCACAAATGGAAATGGCAAATTTGTGTTGCAATGCACTGGACAACACATAATCTACATGGTGCAATCTTTAGAGGAGGGGAAAAAAAGAGACCTTCAGCAGGGGTTGAGAGTTTGCAGACAATGTATATTTTGTATGAACTATACTGACTTCCACTGATGGCACTAGCAAACCCAGCCCATTTCCTCTGCAAAGTGATTCAGCTGGGATCCTCATTCATCTGGCTTACGGTGTCCTTCTCAGGCCCTTGGCTTAGGTTGCCGTGGTGACCTGTTGCCCCTTGTAGCTGCAGATTTGGTGTTGATGTGCTTACAGGGATGTGCACTGATACAATACAGAAATAAGCTTCATGCTGAGAGGCAGGGCTTGAGAAGTGGGTATTAAATGCTCATGAATGGTGCTGATAATGATCTCACATCCTGGTGTATGCAGGTGAGTAAACCAGGGCTAGTTAGTTAGTTAGCTAGTTAGTTACATCAGACAGTGCATTGATATACAGGACAATCAGACAGTACATATCCACAGCTAGGGATATATGTACAGTACATGATGCTATGCAGAAACACGTAGTTTTCCATAGTCACTTGGTTGTACAAATTCAATGGCATAGCAAGACAGGAGAGAGGTTACATATACAGTCACAATTTTAAAGCTGTAAATCCAGACTCCTCAATAGAGGCAAGCAACATTTTTTGGATGAAACCTTTTTTGTCTGAAAAATGCAGATTCTGGTTACCTGACATGTGACTCAAATGTGTGTCAAATTTGCTGAATTGTTTTGATCAGAAAAAAAAAATCTAAGCATTTTCTTTCTACCTTTTTAAAATAAAATGCTTTGATTTTTCAATTTGAAATGACTTGTCATCATTAATAATTAAGAAGTTAATAATTAAGCAATCAATTTGCAAACACCTAGAAGATAATGAGGTGATAAGTAACAGTCAGTATGGATTTGTCAAGAACAAATCGTGTCAAACCAACCTGATAGCTTTCTTTGACAGGGTAAGAAGCCTTGTGGATGGGGGGAAGTGGTAGATTTGGTATATCTTGACTTTAGTAAGACTTTTGATACTGTCTCGCATGACCTTCTTATACGCTAGGGAAATACAACCTAGATGGAGCTACTATAAGGTGGGTGCATAACTGGTTGGAAAACTGTTCCCAGAGAGTAGTTATCAGTGGTTCATAGTCATGATGGAAGGGCATGACGAGTGGGGTCCCGCAGGGATTGGTTCTGTGTCCGGTTCTGTTCAATATCTTCATCAGTTATTTAGATAATGGCATAGAGAGTACACTTTTAAAGTTTGTGGATGATACTAAGCTGGAAGAGGTTGCAAGTGCTTTGGAGGATAGGATTACAATTCAAAATGATCTGGACAAAGTAGATAAATTGTCTGAAGTAAATAGGATGAAATTCAATAAGGACAAATGCAAAGTACTCCACTTAGAAAGGAACAATCAGTTGCACACATACAAAATGGAAAATGACTGCCTAGGAAGGAGTACTGCAGAAAGTGATCTGGGGGTCATAGTGGATCACAAGCTAAATATGAGTCAACAGTGTAACGCTGTTGCAAAAAAAGTGAACATCATTCTGGGATGTATTAGCAGGAGTGTTGTAAGCAAGAAAAGAGAAATAATTCTTCCGCTCTACTCTGCGCTGATTAGGCCTCAGCTGGAGTATTGTGTCCAGTTCTGAGCGCTACATTTCAGGAAAGATGTGGACAGATTGGAGAAAATCCAGAAAAGAGCAACAAAATTGACTAAGGGTCTAGAAAACATGACCTATGAGGGAAGAATGAAAAAAAATGGGTTTGTTTAATCTGGAAAAGAGAAAACTGTGAGCGGGGGAGGGCGGGGAAGACATGATAACAGTTTTCAAGTACATAAAAGGTTGTTACAAGGAGAAGGGAGAAAAACTGTTCTTCTTAACCTCTGAGGGTAGGACAAGGAGCTATGGGTTTAAATTGCAGCAAGGGCGATTTAGGTTGGACATTAGGAAAAACTTCCTAACTGTCAGAGTGGTTAAGCACTGGAATAAATTGCCTAGGGAGGTTGTGGAGTCTCCATTATTGGGGATTTTTAAGAGCAGGTTGGACAAACACCTGTCAGGGATGGTCTAGATGATACTTAGTCCTGCCTTGAGTGCAGGGGACTGGACTAGATGACCTCTTGAGGTCCCTTCCAGTCCTACAATTCTATGATTCATTTCAAATTTTTCTTTAATTTTATTACTAAAAGGAAAGGTTAAAAAAACTCAAACCCAAAATGAAATGTTTTGTTTTGGGTCAAACAAAATGTTTTATTCAACTTGATTTTTTTTTTATTTTTTTACTTTTCTGGGTGGCCAAATAATAATAATAAAAAAAAATCTGAGGTCATCCCAAAATTAATTTTTTGTGGGGATGAAAGATTGGCCAGTAGACTGAAAAATCAGTTATTTTTCACAGTAAGATAAGGTGAGGTGATATAATTTGCCTAGTGTTTCTCAGTGGCAGAATTCTTGTCTCCCAAGTGCTAGTCGGGTACTCCGTCCACTAGGCCACACTGTCTGCCTTAGACAGAACTCAGAATTCTTAGCCCACAAAAGGAAAAATCCTTCTTTAGTACCTTAGCAAATATGTGGTTACCGAAGAACTTAACAGTTGTCACTATGCTCAGTATTGCCAACCCCAAACATTCAGAAATCATGATTCAGACCAAAAAATGTAATGAGCTTGGCTTAAAAGACATAAGATTTGAAAAAACAATACATTTTGGGTTCTTTTGAGTTGCCTTTTAGTTATTGAGCCTTTAGAGGTCTCATTTTTAGGCTTTTCTTTACAACCATGAGGGCTAGAAATGAAAGCTTTTTAGATTAAAGCTGTGATTCTCATGTAATCACATGAATCCAGGAGTTTGGGCCTTACAAAAAACTCCAGATATTGTTAGCGTTAACAAAACTGCAGACCGTGGCAACTCAGAACTTCAAGGCAGTTGTGGGAATACAACTTGAATTCTCCTTCTAAAAGCACAATTTCATACAAACTAAATTTTAGGAGAATCATGGACAACTATAGGGGCTGGTGGTTTGGGGCATATTGCAGTGATTATGATGGGGTGATGTTTTGGGTTATATGAACGTTGCTTAAATTAGAGTAGTTTTATATTCATTTTCGTACTAAGATCTTCAGGTTTTGTTGGGTTTCACCCTAATTTCAAAACATGCCAACCCTAAAACATAGAGGCTGTGCTTCTCATTTATAATACACCCCTTTACGCTGCTCTGTTGGTACCTTACAGGGAATGCAAATGTAATAAAGCCACTTTATTTTAGGGTGACCAGGTGTCCCAATTTTATAGGCACTGACCCCATATTTGGGGTTTTGTCTTATATAGGTGCCTATTACCCCCCCGCCTCCTGTCCTGATTTTTCACACTTGCTATCTGGTCACCCTGTGCTGTCTGTAAAGGGACTTTAGGATAAAAGAAAATCAACCCTAGATAATGTTAATACATTCTAAGTAGGTCCAATGTTTCAGATTCTCGCCACTAGGGGGCTGTATGACACATATGTACTAAGCATGCTAGTTCGTTACACTACAACTAAAGAAAATAGTTCCTTTCCTCTGAGCCCTCACTCATTCAATCTTTCCAAACACTCAGCCCTCACCAGTTCCAGCTGAGATTCCTGGTTTGCCAGGAATCTGGGAAAACTGAAATATGTTCAGCCATTGATATTTACACGACTGGATTGTTAAAAGAATGGCTGCGTATGCTGTATAAACGTGAATACGGCCAAATCAGTCTGGGCTTAAATAGTTAGTTACTGACATTAATGTCTACTTAGCTGCATTAGAAAAATAAATGTAACATATCTTCCTGCCAGAAGGCTGCTTCACATAATATATTGCTCTGTTGATGGGTTTGAATAGCTTCCTAATATTGATTGGTACAGCGGAGAGAATGGAAAAATAACAACAAGGCTCTTCAATGGATTATAAAAATAGCAAAGAAGGCAGCTCCACCACAGTGTGGAATTGAACTCCTGTCCTCACAAATGATCCTAACAATGTTTTTAAATCACTGGGCCATTTAAGAAAGAGCTGACACGCCAACAAAACAACTAATTTCTTCATCTGCCATATGTCTTCGGCACCACGTGCCCTCCCTGAGAGAACAGGCAGGAGAACCAATCAATTTGGAGCCAGTCCCTCCAGGCTGTGCTTTTTATATTTTGCCTGGCTAGCACATAGGAAAGATCTGAGATAAAGGCCACAGGGCAAGGTCTGGATGGTTTAATGCCAGGGATCGGCAACCTTTGGCCCATGGGGAAAGGATTCTGCTATTTGCTTAGTGTAGTAGGAAGAGAGCCTGAGACATAAGCCCTTGTATCAAAAACCTGGTATGAGGCAGGACCTGCTTACAGAATCTGGCAAGAACAGGGCCAATATTGCAGAAATACACATTTCTTAAAAGTGCCAGTCACAGAGTAGTTACGCAAACACATCCCAATATTAAAACACTCCGCAAGAATAACAGGGACACACTGACCCCTCCTGGAAGATAAGGGAAGTATGACAGTACGTAAAAGAGATGTTTTAATCGAACCAACATGAACAAGGTTATGGGTGATAACTCCCCAATTCAGGGGGCAGTAACAGACTATGCCAGAGAGGCAGTATGTAACTTATTTATATCAGGGTATAAAAATGTATCTCAGAGGGAGTATCTTTGTCTGGCCTAGGGAGGAACAGAAAGTCCCGCCTTTCACTGAGCTAGTCCATTGTTATGGGCATACATATATTAGTGGTCCAGTAGAGTCTGTGGGATACTAGTACTGTGCTTTCTCAACAATAAATCTGGCTGGGCATCTTCATCTCTTAACGGATCTTGCGGTCATTGGGCAGTTTGCTCGAGGTCTGCCGTGCCAGCTGTCTGTGCAGGGCTGGGGTGGCACACAGAGGGAACACACAGACGCAGCCAAATATCTATCAACATCTAACCACACTTAGCTCCAAGAAGAAAAGATGGAGCACTTTTTAGCTGGGTCTCATTCTTTGCCAGCACCCATGCTAAACTTCTCTCATTTGTATCATTCCAGTTTTAGTGTTGCATGTGATGCTTACAGTGCACTGAAGAGCTCATAAAAATCTTCCCATCCTGGACAAAATGATCTGA
The DNA here is from genome assembly GCF_020497125.1 of Mauremys mutica. Taxonomy (NCBI): domain Eukaryota; kingdom Metazoa; phylum Chordata; order Testudines; family Geoemydidae; genus Mauremys; species Mauremys mutica. The sequence continues at coordinate 11,349,214 of NC_059073.1, read as the reverse complement.
GCTGTGCCTTCAGCCTCCCATGATCCAACTGCCAGCTTCTCAGTCTTTTTGAAGTTCAGAAGAAGGTGCTTGCATCTTAGCCTAAGAATACATTATCTGTTATAATGCCTCTGGCTTTAGATCAAGTGAACTTCAAAACGCAAGTGTTGCAAACACAAAGTAACACCCTCTTTTTGGATCCAGTTAGGTAAAGCTCTCAGGTGCAGTGGGGATGTTTGCATAGATGGCTCTCTGGGACCAATTCTGCAGACCAATGGGGATGTTTTGGGCATGCTCCTATGCTCTTTTCTTACCCAGCCCGTAAAGTACAGGAGGCTCAGCGGGACGTAATTTAAACCTTGCAAGTTTGCAATGTATCAACATGATGAAACAGATCATTATGTGCTAATCCCTCAAGTCCAAACTATCTGACCCAACAGTCCGGGAGAAGAAAAAAAAACTCCCAGCCACTGAGGTAAATAGATGAATGCAGAGGAAAACATGTATTTTTATGTAACACCGCAGCACAGAATTTAGGCGGGAGGGGATGGCAGGAGCACAGCCATTTACTATGGTAGTATCTCTTCCTTTGGCACAGTAATTCAGTCGGCTTCCCTTGAGAATACTGATTTCAGGGCTGGATTTATAATTTGCCTTGTAGAAGAACTAGGGCAAGTACTGGCTGAAGATTGGTGTGAAAATCAAATTGCTCTGTGCGCTCTATGAGTGCGGAGGAAGATATGCTCCCCTCACACCTTGTTAATTCTGGCATCTGGAGCTGTTGTAGTATCTCAGGCTCAGAAGCATCATTCACCCTTCATGGAAAACTTCTATCTACAGTAGCTGCAAAACAGGCATTTAGGCCCTGATTCAGGGAAGCATTTTTATCCAGTGCGGATTCATAGCATTTAAGGCCAGAAGGGACCATTCAGTCATCCAGTCTGACCTCACAGGTCATTACATTTCACTCAGTTACCCCTGTACTGGGCCCAATAAGTCGTGGTTGACTGAGGTCTGGTCTACACTACAGACCTATATTGGTATAACTCTGTCTGTCACTCAGGGGTGTGAAAAATCGACCCCCCTGAGTGAGGTAGTTAGACCGACCTCACCCCCGGGCAGACAGCGCTATGTCGGTGGGAGAGCTTCTCCCACCTCTCAGGGAGGTGGATTAACTAAGTTGACAGGAGAACTCTCTCCCGTCGACTTAGAGCATCTTCATTAAAGCGCTACAGCAGCGCAGCTGCAAGGGTACAGCTGTGCTGATGCAGAATTTTAAGTGTAGACCTGCCCTAAAACATAAAGCTCGTGTCCCACTGGAGTCAATATCAGCCAAAGTCAATGGGATTTAAGCACAAGGGCTTTTCTGAATCTGAGTCTTGTTGCTCAGCTTCTACAGTGGAGTTCTCTCAGTACCGATTAGATTGAAGTGGGCACAGCCTGGCCCGTGGCACTGCTTGATTCCACCCTATTGTTGTGCTCCCCTGAGCTAGCGTGGCTCATTCCCAGTCGTTCATTTCTCCATACTTGCCTAGAGCTGGATGCTGCCAGGGCGTAGTGGTAGGTGCAGAAGAACAGGAGCAGAATGGCTGTGGAGCATTATTCAGACTGCTTAACAAGGATACTATATGGTGCCAATCTCGAAGGCGTTCTTTTTTATGCAGACACCTGACAGTGGACGACCACCATCGACTTATCTCACCCTGGCCCAGGAGCTATTTGCAATCCAGATGACCTTATTCACATTATTATTATTTGCATTACACTCCTGTGCAGAGCGCCTGTTAGGATCAGATTCCAATTACGCTGGGTGCTGGACATTCATGTAGTGCAGAGACAATCCCTGTTCCAGGTCCTGATTCCTGTTGAAATCAATGGAACTACTTACAATGCTTCATCTGCTGACGGGGCTCCTTTCAATAGTGTATCCATCTGCAAGTATAATCGCACGGATGCCATCCTGTCCTCAGACTTATCAATGAAAACTGTCTATAGTTGAGGTCTATTACTAAAATTTCCGTTAATCTACAACACATCGCCCCGCTGACACCAGGGCTCAGCAAACAAACCGATGTGGTACAACTGAAAAGTGCTTTAGTTTTCTCAAGATAAGATGATTCCTAATGTTTATCTTCTGGAGCCGCTGATCACATAACGTCAATGTGCAGCAGGACGGAGTTTATTCGAAACACAGCAGTACGCATCCATATTCATACGGATATTCTCAAGTTTCTGTACTAGGTTCCTGTCAAATTACATATTGATTTTAGAGTTCTTTTTGTTCCCATTCAAGGACTGAAATTATTGTGAGCCATTCTGTCTTGGGGATTTTATCATCTTTCATGGTCCCACCTGAATAGTGCACTCTGAGAGCATGTCTACACTGCTGTTAGACACCAGCACCTGGCCTATGCCAGCTGACTCTAGCTTGTGGGGCTCAGGCTAAGATGCCATTTAATTGCAGTGTAGACGTTCTGGCTCAGGCTGCAGACCAAGCTCTGGGACTCTCCCATCTTGCAGGGTCCTAGATCGCGGGCTCCAGGGTGAGCCCAAATGTCTACACTGCAATTATACAGCCACATAGCCTGAGCCCCGTGAGCTTGAGTCGGCTGGCACAGGCCAGCCCTGGGTTTTTAATTGCAGTGTGGACATTCTCTGAACCATAAAATGATTTGGTTTGCCATGGTCCTAAACTTGAGCCAAAGGGAGCCAGGGCATTTTGATGACTATGCCCTCATCTGTGGAATTGGCAGCCTAATGCAATTAGAAGTGCTCTGTTTGTTACATCCTACAAGGCATGGCTAATGTCAGAGAATCAGAGACATGGGCTGGAAGGGACCTCGAGAAGTCATCAAGTCCCTCCACCTGCGTTGAGGCAAGAGGAAGTAAATTTAAACCACTCTTGACAGGGGTTTGTCCAACCTGTTCTTACAAACCTCCTGTGATGGGGATTCCACAACCTCCCTTGGAAGCCTCTTCCAGAGCTTAACTACCCTTAAGTTATCTACCTAAATCTCTCTTGCTGCAGATTAAGCCCATTACTTCTTTTCCTACCTTCAGTGGACATGGAGAACAACTCATTAGTGTCCTCTTAATAACAGCCCTTAACGCACCTGAAGACTGTTAGCAGGTCCTCCCTCAGTCTTCTTTTCTCAAGACTGAACATGGGTTCCCTAGGGAGGTAGTGGAATCTCCTTCCTTAGAGGTTTTTAAGGTCAGGCTTGACAAAGCCCTGGCTGGGATGATTTAATTGGGTTTGGTCCTGCTTTGAGCAGGGGGTTGGACTAGATGACCTCCTGAGGTCCCTTCCAACCCTGAGATTCTATGATTCTATGATTCTATGAACATGCCCAGTTTTTTAAAACTCTCCTCATAGGTCAGGTTTTCTAAACCTTTATCATTTTTTTTGCTCTCTTCTGGACTCCCTCCACTTTGTCCACATCCTCCCTAAAGTGGTGCCCAGAACTGGATACACTAATCCAGTGCCAAGTAGAGTGGGACAATGATCTCCCGTGTTTTATGTATACAACACTCCTTTTAATATACCCCAGAATGATATTATCCTTTTTTTGCAACTGCATCACATTATGGGCTCATATTCAGTTTATGATCCACTATAACCCCCAGATCCCGTTCAGCAGTACTACCGCCTAGTCAGTTATTCCCCATTTAGTACTGCATTTGATTTTTCCTTCCTAAGTGTAGTACTAAGCATTGGTCTTTATTGAATTTAATCTGGTTGACTTCAGACCAATTCTCCAATTTGTCAAGGCTGTTTTGAATTCTAATCCTGTCCCCCAACGTGCTTGCAACCCCTGCCAGCTTGGTGTCATCTGCAAAGTTTATAAGCACACTTTCCACTCCATTATCCAAATGATTAATGAAACACTGAGTAATGCTGGATCCAGGACAGACCCTACGGGAGCCCACTAGCTGCACCCTCCCAGTCTGACAGCGAACTGTTGATTACTTTTTGAGTACAGTCTTTCAAGCAACTGTACAGTTGCCTTATAGTAATTTCGTTTAGAACAAATTTCCTTTGCTTATGAGAATGTCATGTGAACAATGTCAAAAATCTTACTAAAATCAAGATATATCAAACCTACTGCGTCCCCCTATCCACTAGGCCAGTAACCCTGTCAAAGAATATGTTTGTTAATAAACTTACAATTAGTGGCACAAATTCTGGATCTAGATTTAGATCCAAAAGTCACAGAGTTTATGAGTATTTGGAAACAGGATATTGCTAAGGCCATTAGAGAGGCACTCAAATATCTTGATGATGGGGACTGGGGAAGAACGTATGATAGATAAATAGATATTCAAAGAAAGCACCAATCACAACATCTAGGTCTGGATCCAGACCCAGACTTCTTCGAGATTTGGACCCACTTAGTTCAGGCCTCAGAGAGGTAGCCGTGTTAGTCTGGATCTGTAAAAGCAGCAAAGATTCCTGTGGCACCTTATAGACTAACAGACGTTTTGGAGCATGAGCTTTCGTGGCTGAATACCCACTTCATCGGATGCAACAGGCCATCTTTCTTGATAATTCTACAATGGTTAATTAGATTGTGCCTTGAACTTTTGAAGGATTCTTTATCGATACAAGTTGTCTTTATTCTTGTGTAGCAGCTAAGCTCAAAGAGAATCAAACAGGAACTGTTATCTCTTTTTAGGCCAGTAACTAGTGGGTGACATAATCACAAACATCTGATTCCTTTCAACAGAGAATATACATAAACCAATCCATTACAGCAGCTAGTTTTCTTTGGCTCTCCTGACTCTGAAAGGCTTCTTCTGACGTCCCCTGGAGTCAATGAGAGCCGTTCAATTGAATTTAATGGGCACTGAATTGAGCCCATAGATCACCGGCACTGTAGCTTAGCTGGCTAAAGCAGTTACCTTTTGAAGAATGAGGGTTAGAGTCGTAGAGTTGCCCTTCTTAGGGATTCATATACCAAGGTGCTGAACATGGTGTAGAAATCTGAACAGAACAGAGCTGGCAGCTTAGCATGAGTCCCTGAAATCTTGTTCTGCACTCACAAGCAAAACACTTATTAAATCACAATGCAAAGCTATCGTTGGCAATATAAAGCACCTGAAAAATATGGCTGAAAGTTGTTTTAGAAGCATTACCATTTACCGATTTTACTTATTTATTTAAGATAAAGAAATGGGAATCTATAGGCCTCTTGGCATTTTTATTCAGCACACTGTCATGTGTGTTAACAAATACTTATTCTATTCATTTTTCCTCTCCACCAGAGAAAACATAAATGATGCATGGCCATTAGCTTTTCAGATGAGAGGTGCTTGCTGCTGAGCCATATAAGGATTGCTCTTGTTTTCTGTCCATGAAGGTTGTAGTTCCAGCTTAGGTTTTTTTTATGCTGGTGCTTGCACTTCTAATATGTGTCCCTTGGATTTATGTGGATCTCAGTGAGCAACTGCACTGAAGTATCTCATTAGCTTCTATTTTTTCATTTTATATTTACTATCAGTAATTACACGCTGTGCATATAACAGAGGATCTAAAATCAATTGTGCACTTTATATTATACTGGACACTTATAATTTCAATATCCATCTATCTCATGGAGTGAATTTAATTGGCATTTCATGCATAAGTAGAAGTATATTTTTGGGGATGCAAGAGTAATCTATTAGTGACAGTTATGGATACTCTCTCAATGCTAGGTGATGCTTTGACCTGGAACAATAAGGAAATATGGAATGATTGATGTTGCACTTTACTGTATCCTTGGAGAATTGACCTGCAGCCTAAATTTGTTACTTGCACTTCTTACGTTATGAGTCCCAGAGCAACACATTCTCAAATGCTGTTATGCAATCAAATTTGGCTGCACAGCTTATAAAACAAGAATCCCATTAGAATCATAGAATATTAGGGTTGGAAGGGACCTCAGGAGGTCATCTAGTCCAATCCCCTGCTCAAAGCAGGACCAAACCCAACTAAATCATCCCTGCCAAGGCTTTGTCAATCCGGGTCTTAAAAACCTCTAAGGATGGACATTCCACCACCTCACTAGGTAACCCATTCCAGTGCTTCACCACCCTCCTAGTAAAATAGTGTTTCCTAATATCCAACCTAGACATCCCCTACTGCAACGTGAGACCATTGCTCCTTGTACGGTCATCTGCCACCACTGAGAACAGCCAAGATCCATCCTCTTTGGAACCCCCCTTCAAGTAATTGAAGGCTGCTATCAAATCCCCCCTCACTCTTCTCTTCTGCAGACTAAATAAGCCCAGTTCCCTCAGCCTCTCTCGTAAGTCATGTGCCCCAGACCCCTAATCATTTTCATTGCATTGCAGGGGTACAATCTCCCTGAAGAAAAGTCTATTTCTATTTTCTTTTGTTAGGGCTGAAGTGGACTCCTAGACACTGACACTACATCACCAATACTCATTTCTTATAAAACTGATGAGTAGTAAGGAAGATAATCCACTAGCACTGCATGCTAAGGCTATTGATGCAAGCCATTTCCATCACTGACACATGGTATAGCATGGCTGGAGAAGATGGTCGGTCTTGTGGCTAAAGCAGTAGGCTGGAAATCAGATCTAGGTTTAACACCTGGCTGTGCCACAGACTTTCTTGGTAACCTTGGACAAGTCATGGCATCTCTCTGCCTTCATCTCATCTGCGAAATGGTATTAATACTTCCTTTGTCCGCCTTGTCTCTTTAGAGTGTAAATTCTTCAGGGCATTGACTGTCTCTTACTCTGAGGGGATGTCTACACTCATGGCAGTGTATCGAGCACAGACACTGCATGCCCAGCTAGCAGTGTAGATGGTGATGCATGGCTTAGCAAGGCCAGAGGGTTGGGGCCAGCCCTGCCCACAGCAGCTCTTAACCTAGCTACCACCTCTCGAGAGTGTGGATTTACCACAGCAATGGAAAAACCCCTTCCGTCACTGTAGTAAATGTCTACACTACAGAGGCCTGGCTGCAGTGCTACAGTTGTGCTGGTGTAGCGCTTGTAGTGTAGACATGCTCCCGGAATGTCCTTCGCGACAAGTGGCAAGATCACCGCACTAATGCCAGCATCCTCGCTGAAGCCAATGTCACCAGCACTGAAGCAATTATCCTCCTGCACCAACTTTCCTTGGCTGGACATTGTGTGCGGATGCAAGACTCTCACCTCACAAAACAAGTCCTCCACTCTCAGCTCACCCATGGTCAGAGATCCCGTGGTGGTCAGAGGAAACTCTGCAAAGACACTCACAGAAAGGGTATCTTAAGAAAACTTATGTGGACATCACAAGCTGGGAAGAGCAAGCCACCAACCGACCCCAGTGCACCATATCCTCCATTAGACAGTGGCCTGCTTCAAGGAGAAGCGTCTTGCCGTCTAAGCTGAAAAGAGAGAGAGGAGGAAGGAAAAAGAAACAACTTTCTCCCAGCAGGCCGCTTACCTGCCACAAAATGTCTGTACCTACTGTGGACGGATTTGCAGTTCCAGGATCGGACTCCTGAGTCATCTCAGGTGTTACCAGGTTTGCCTGTTACTTTGGGGTATGCTCATTTATTAGGGTTACTCTTCTGGGGGGGTTTCTGTACTTCTATCGATGTACTGCATGTGTCACTTGTGTTCTCATGTGGAACTCTACTTCTCCCTGCTTCAAGTTCTCTCCCAATGGAGCTATTCTGCGGCACCTAGATTCTCCAGGGCTGGGTTCTTCCAGCCCCAGAATTAGATGAACACAAACACACACACATTAAGAGAGTGTGTCTGAGAGGACCGGGTTAATAAGCACTCCGAAGCTGACCCTTTATATGACCCTGGACTCAGTAGGCTGGGTCGAGCAGCACCTCCAAGCTGTCACTCTCATATGCCATGGGCACCGCACCGGAATAGAGTACGCCTGAGCAGGCCGGGTCGAGCACCACTTTCAATCCACCACCCTCATATGCCTGTGGACTCAGCAGACTGGGTCAAGCAGAACTTCCAAGCTGCCACCCTCATATGTCCGAGGTTCAGCACGTTTCTATCCCCACTTTCATGTTACACTTGTTCTGCTAGTAACCCACTTGATGAGCAAACCCCGCAGCATTTTTGTGTGCTGCAGGGATCTTTTAGCTTATGTATGAGGCGCGTTGCTGCAGAGTGAACGAGGAAACCAAAACACACGCATGAGGGGGGGAGAGAGAGAGAAGCAACCAGCTTAATCATGAAAGTTATTTATTGCCAGGTAATAACCATAGAGGAACCAAACAAACAAAACAGTTATAATATTAAAGCTAACTTAAATTTGATTCTAAAAGTCAGGTTTAGAAAACTGTAACTCATCACACAAGTCAGGGTCACAAAGCTATACCTAGAGAGAGCGAGCTGGGTTCTCACCAGTCTGTGAAGCTTGAATGAACTGTGGGTCCCAGGTGATGGTGGTGGCTGAGGGTCCGAAGCGCTGGAGACAGGCAGAGCCCCCAGCACGATCAGTCAGGAGAAGATGAAGTCTCAATGGAACTGATGCAGATTTTGGATCCAGGAATCAGAGCACTTACTTGAGCAGGGTAGGGGTTTTTGTAGAGAAACAGTGGTTCAAGGGAGAACACTAGATTTGTTTATGTGTAAACTGATGGCTCACGGGAGTATACCAAAGTTGTTTTGTTCAGGCTAAACAATGGGAATTGATCATACCTGGCTATGGGCGGTGTTCCTTGGAGGGAGCTCACAATGCAATTAAGGAGCGTCACTATTTTGGATACCAGTAAAGGATTTATTACTAGAATTGGTCTGATAACTGCTGAGCTGGGTGTGTGCAGGCCGTGGGTTCATTAACAGCTGGAGCAGAGATCCCCCATCATGCACTGCTTCCCTGCTTTTCTGGTACCAGAGTTCAGTGCGGTTCTTGCCTTGAAATCTCTGTTCTCCATTCTGAATGCTAATGGAGATGCCTCCTTGTCCCATCTTCGATGCAAATGAGGCTACGGGAGTTTCCTTAATCCTGTCACCCTTGTCCGGAGGGGTTTAGGTGTGTCTCCCACTGCCTTTTCATTGCCTTTTGTAAGTCTTTCTTCTGATCAGTTTTGGTTCAAGCAGAGGCGAGGGGCGGGGGGAAGGTCTTTCGTGAGTCAGACAGGCTGGGTACTGCGCCCTGGTTTCCCAAGAACACAGAGCTGACAGGTAACACAGGACCCCTATGTAAATCCGTGGTAGAGTTCATCCTCAAATCAAGGGATTGCCAATCATCACCAATCATCCCCTTACAGGCTAAGGGAATAGTCAACCTCTTCAAAGATGTCATTTCCCAATGACAATTCAGAATGCTAACATTTCCACTGATACAAGGCAGGAGAACAGAGAGAGAGAGAGACATCCCTTCATAGGGGATGGGTGAGGGGACGAATGCGGAGTCAGGTTTCTGCTTGGCCTGCCAGGGAGGAGGGAGAGGGCTCTGTCCTTCTCCCTCTGTGCCTGCCCCCTGTCACACTCTGCCCCTGTCCTTGGCAGCCAGACCCAGGTGGTGAGCGGAGGGGGTGGGACCAGCCACTTCTCACACCGGCTGCTTCTGGTCACTGCTCTGTGCAGTGTGGCGGTTGCCTGGAAGTGTCCGGCTTGGGAGGCAGTGGCAGTGGGCCACCCCGGCCTGGCTGCTGGGGAGAAGGGCCGAGTAAGCTGGAGTCCCCTCTCCTGCCCCCCAGCATATTTCTGGTTCACTTGGTTCCTGTTCCTGGCAGCTGGGCCTGGGAGGGGAGCGGGGCTGCTGCCACCGTCACCCAGACCCAGAGCAGCCAGCTTCAGCCAGTGTGAAAAGTGGCTCTGTCCTGTTCAGCCCCTGTCCCTGGCAGCCAGGCCTGGGTGAGGAAGCGCAGCAGGGGAACAACAGAGGACACCCCCCATGCAGGTCACGCCGGTGGGATGGGGAGAGCGAGGTGGCTAGGCACAAAGGGGAGGGGTTGCTGGGCAGCGGAGACACGTGGAGCAGTCATGGGCCATCCCCTTTAGATTGTGCCCCCCCCCCAATATCAGGAGGCACAAGTTTTCATCTGGTCCCCACCTTGCCCCTCCCAGTCACACTCACCCCTCATCTGCCCTTACCCCTCCCATCCCCCACACAGTCACACTCACCCCTCATAATAATATGGAGTTATACTTATCTCATAGAGCTGGAAGGGACCCCAAAAGGTCATGGAGTCCAGCATCCTCTAATAGAGCCAAATGCTAATTTTTTCCCTTGATCCCAAAGTGGCCCCCTCAAGGATTGAACTCACAACCCTGGGTTTAGGAGGCTAATGCTCAAACCACTGAGCTATCCCTCCCCACATCATCTGTCCTTACCCCTTCCCCTCCCAGTCATGCTCACCCCTCATCCACCCTTACAGTCACGCTCACCCCTTATCCACCCTTATCCCTCCCATCTTCCCTCACATTCACAGTCACTCCCCTTTTGAACATGGGTCTTAGGCTCCTAAGTCACTTAGGCACTTTTGAAAATTTGTCCCTAAGCTCTTTTGGACAGGGACTGTCACTCATGCAGAGTCATTGCTTGGGTAGGGTGAATCGGGGTGACCAGTCTGGGTCCCGCGCTTTGGAGGCACCCGCGGACCAGTGAGATTGGCCAGTGCGGTCGGTCCCAGAAGAGACGAATCCGTCACTTCCCCCCAAGACCCGCAACTCCCTAGGGACGGCCCTGATGCATGGAGGTCCAATTGGGGCCTCTGCATGCTAACGTAATGCAAAAATAATAGCTACAACCAATACACCGTGAGTGAGAATGTCACAATCTGGCTCCGTTTTGTTAGTGCTCAGATAGTCACAGCATGCATCTCAGAGTATGACAAATGCCTTGTTACTTAGCTAGCCAAGCTGGCATTCGGCTCACTCCACCACGAGGTTCCTGAGGAGCAGATGCTGCACAGTTTCACTCCCTTTGTTAGAAAGCTCCTACACCCGCTGCCCTTTGGAAGAAATTGCATTAAGATTATTCATAGAGCCCCTTTGGAGGGTTTTGTTTCAATACTAATTTGAAAAGGCTGATGGCGGGTTCTTAACAGATCCCAGCTCTGTTGCCTGAAGTGGCATTTATGTACTTGTTGCTATACATAGAAAAGCACAGAGAATATAAATGCATGGATAATACGTTCCACACATGCCATTCCACCCCAGCATGGGGCTTTAAAAATTTAGCAACGTTTTATTTTAAAGCTACTTCTGCTTTGACACATATTAAATTTGGAGCTGCTGGTTTCCAGCTGCCTTTGATCATGAAATTTTCTCCCAGTCAGCGGGGGTGGGGGTGGGAATGTCATTGTATTTAAAGTGCTGCAAATTGCATCATCTGAATAAAGTGCCAACACATGTAATGTTATTTCTGCCTTTGGAAAGTACCTTTCCCCATCTGACGTCCCTCTGACTGAGATCAATACAAACTTAAAGCCTGCTATAATCTTCCCCCTGTACTGGGTGTGTGGAGATTAACAAGGCAACAAAACCAGTCCAGTGATGTCTGGCCAGGGCTCAGAAACCTTTTGGGTGCCATGCCAACTGTCCTCTCTGCTTCCCACGGGTCTTTCGAGAGGAAGGTAATTTTGGTGTGTGCACCACAAAAAAACCAATCCTGGAGGGAAACTTGAGCAAAGTACCATGGCCTGGGGAACTGTGCTGGCCAGTCCCTGGGCTGCCAGCTTCAAACATTTGCAGCCTAAGATTGGGAAAATCAACATAGCAGAGACTGGTAGAGTCAAACTGGCTTCTACTGGCAGCATATGACAGAGAGAAAGGGCTGGCCGTATCGCAGCCTGGTATTTGTAGGTCTGCTGGGTGGTGTTTAAAGACAAAGGTAACACGATGATAGGGAAAGCGGTGTTTAGGATTGAACGTGAATAGGCTACAGATGAGTAAAGATGGGCACAGAGCATGGAGTGGAGTGACTTGCCCACAGAGCCAGGGCTAGACCCCACAACTTCCTGCATGCCCAGCGAGAGCCACCATCAGACCATCCTTTGTAGCATTCACTGCCTTCTATTGACGCAGTCAGAATTTATTTTGTAGTGACTGCTAGTGAAAGACCCCCTCCAAGGAGAGTCAGCCTGGAGATAGGGTACATCAAGGGGAATTAGGTCCAGAATTTAGAGGAGAATTAGGCCCAAGTTGTTAAGAATTCAGGACTGTCAACGTAATACCTTTCACCACCATTAAGCAGCCAGCTCAAAATAATAATGCACACAGCATATAGCTATAGAAGGGTGATGTTTGCTTTTTTCGACTTATCAAACCACTATGATTAGAGATGAAGGAGAAGATTTGCCGTGTAGTTGTAGCCATGTTGTCTGTCTCACCAACAATAAAAGAGGATTTCCACTCCATACGGCTAAATGCAGTGCCTTGCATGGTGTCAAGTATCAGAGGGGTAGCCGTGTTAGTCTGGATCTACATGCATCCGATGAAGTGGGTATTCACCCACAAAAGCTCATGCTCCAAAATGTCTGTTAGTCTATAAGGTGCCACAGAACTCTTTGCTGCTTTTACAGATCCAGACTAACACGGCTACCCCTCTGATACTTCACAATAAAAGACATTCCCTCACCCACCTTGTCTCTCTAAGGAAAACAGAAGCCTTAGGAAGGACAGAGATTGCAAATTCTGCTATAGACTTTTCTATTGAGAAAAGGTATCCATAGAACACAACTGATCTTTGGGGGTTCAGATCCAGACTTCACGGCTTGGCTCTGTATTTTACTGCAAAGCGAATATGAGATCTAAAGGGACTCAAACACTTATGTGACTAGAACGACTGAATCAAGGGGAGCAGCAGGAGCTCAGCGCTTCTGAAAACTGGGCTATTTAGTTGGGAGTCCAGCTCCTTCTCTCCTTGGATGGTCTCGCAGTGAACGTGTGGTGAGGTGGGATTCAGTTCTTAGTTCTGCCACATTCCTCTGTGACCCTGGGCAAGCGGCTTAACCTCTCTCTGCCTCAGTTCTCCAGGTGTAAATTTGGGATAATAATAATTCGTTTCTCCCACCCTTTGTTTGATGTATGTCTTTAGAATGTAAGGTCTTTGGGGCAGGGCCTATCTCTTTTGATGTGCATGTCCAGCACCTGGCAGAATGAGGCCCTGCTCTCAGTTTGGGCCTCTAGTCATTACTGCAAGACAAATGTAATTAACAATAATTTATGTCATTGGTAGTTATGCCATTGACTTCAAAGGAAGGTGCATCAGGTCCTAGCTTAAATTAGTGGAACTGACTGGTTACGGTTCCCCTTGTGTGCCTGATCCACAGAGGAAATGAACGTTACACTCTCCCTCCCTCACAGCTAGATACCTTTAACTCAAGCTATAGTAGCTTGTGATTTTTCCTCTGGAGATCCCCTGTTCGGTTCATGGGGTCAGCCAAGATGGAGGCCATCCCATTAGCATGGTGCTTTGAAGGTGAAAAGTGCCAAGTGTTACCGTAGAAGAAATGCTGGGCTACATGCATATATTCCTATATGACTTTTGGATTTTTTTCATCTGCTTTGTAATGAATCAAATTAACACAGCGCAGTTCAAATCGGTGAAGAAAGAACATGCCGTATCTGTCTGGAAAATCAAACCAAGACTGCATGCCGTGGCCACAATAATCTTTTTCTAAAAGCATAAAGATGTTTCTGTATTGGACTCTCAGTGCTGATGGCACCAAAAATAGCATTCTGACGAGACCTAGCTATAACAAATTTCACACCAAGAAGCTTTGAGTGCAATATTTTCACAGCTGACATACAATTTCACGTCTGCTTCTGCCACACAATGACTTACACTGGGACTTACACTCATCAGTCCTGATACAATTCACATCCATCTCTGGGTGGAAGTGGGACGAATACCTGTGACAGGCTGATTTGGAATTGCTTCTATGGTCCAGGCTGACATGCAGCCTCTGGCTTGATTTATACAGTAGATTGTGGTAGCTTGTTTATAACATAATGTCATCCAAAATGATTTCACTTGCATCTTATACAGAGCATTCATACTCAAAAGCACTGGGAAGCACTTTTCTGGCCCACAGGAGCACATCTGGACAATACCCTATCTCTTACTGTGTTCTCCCCACTGCCACACAACTGTCAATAGATCACTAGATAGATATGAAGGGCTTGGTGCTAAAAACACCACAAATCCCATTGACTCTTAATGCAAAACAGTATTTTAGTCCACACACAGATGCTTCATACCAGAGGTTCCTGCACTGAGAGAAGATTAAAGTCTGGATCCATATATGTGTGGATGAAAGCCCTGAGCTGGAAGGGCATTCAGAAACCAACAGATTTTGTGAATTGTTGTTCTAAAGAGATTTCCAACCCAGATTTTCTTGGGACTTTTGTTTTTGTTTTTTTTAAGATAAAAGATGTTGAATGGGGTTCAGATAAACCAGGGGTAGGAAACCTATGGCACGTGTGCCGAAGGTTGCACACAAGCTGATTTTCCGTGGCACTCACACTGCCCAGATCCTGGCCACTGCTCTGGGGGGCTCTGCATTTTAATTTAATTTTAAATGAAGCTTCTTAAACATTTTGAAACCTTATTTACTTTACATACAACAATAGTTTAGTTATATGTTATAGACGTATAGAAAGAGACCTTCTAAAAACATTTAAATGTATTACTGGCATGCAAAACCATAAATTAGAGTGAATAAATGAAGACTCAGCACACCACTTCTGAAAGGTTGCCGACCCCTGAGATAAACCTTTGAGCTTGCTGTTTATCTGAATTGAAGCTTTTGTGTGTCACAGATTATTAATCAGTTTTAAAACAGAGAGATTTCAAGTAACACACAGTCATTTTCAAACTATTATTTTTAGGAGAGGATTACCATGCTATCTGTATGCAATGAGTGAACCTATGTTTTCACCTGGGATGGCTTTTGTTGTAGGTTAGAGGAAAATAAGCAAAAGATAGAAGGGAAACATAAATTCTCCTGGAGGGAGCAGAGTGTGTGTCTCTCCACTATAACATACTGCATTGCTTTGCCTCGCAACGTGCAGCGACCTGTGCAGACAGTAGACTCTTAATTGTAGAAGTTAAAGAATAATACCAAGCTACAAACTGACACTACACTTTGGCCTTGATCCTGCAAGTGGTAAGGTGTGTAAAGACTTGCATTCCACATTAGTACAGGTGGAGATTACATCTGGGTGCAAGTGAGGTTAAACAATAGACATGGGGTGAAATCCTGCTCCACTGGGGTCAACAAAGCCAAGATTTCATCCATTGTCTGAGAACTAATAAATCTCTATTCACTTGTGTACCATCTCCTTCAGTTACAAATGCACAGGTTACAGCAATAGACAGGGTTCTCAGGCAACATGGTGGGAATACATAGTGTGAGTGGAGAATTGGTGTGTCACAAGAGATATGCATTTAAACCTAATCCTTCATCATGCAAATGAGGTTCTGAGCTACACACTCCCTTTTAGGCCTTGCTATGGGGCAGGAGCTAATTGACAGTGACACATCAGTGCTCCCATTAAAGCAGGATCACAGTCTCTGCTTGGTGTACTATGGGAAATTCCCTGCACCTGTGCTTTGCAGGATCGATGCCTCTATCAATGGAGACAGTAGCACTCTTTCCACACTGTTTCCCAGCTCACTCTCTGTGCCCAACTTAACCTTTGGTTGAATAGGAGAAATTAGCCAGGTTCCCGGTGCCCAGTCCTGGAGAGATTAAAACCTGAGCCAATTTATAAGAAAACCCTTTTTCGGCCCCTGACTGTGCATTATACAAGGTCAGTGCTAGTTCTCCCACACAGCCTCTAACTGCCCTGATTAGCTCCTAGCTAGTGACATGTGTCTTTTTCTTTTTTCAATTAAAAATGGGAAAAACAAATGTAGAAAGAGGAAAAAAAGGTAAAACTCGCTCTGTCTGTCTGAATTTAATATTGGTGAAACACGAAGGATCAACAGCCTTGTAGGTAAAAATCCTGGGTGTACAGAATGGGCAGTGGCATAGTAAGTTATACTCCTGCTAGCTTCCCTCACGCTCCTCCCCCAATATGTGGGAAACATGCATTAACCCTGCTTATTTGTCTTACAGTAATGCCTAGAAGCCCCAACTGAGATTGGGGGCCCATTGTGCTAGGTGTTGTACATACCAGTGGTAAAGTCAGACTCTGCCTCACACATAGAACAATCCAAACAGGCAAAAATAATCATTTTCATCCCCATTTTACAGATATGTAACTGAGGCCCAGAGAGATCAAATGACTTGCCCAAGGTTATACAGGAAAATCCCAAAACTAGGACTTGAACCTATGACTCTGGAGTCTAAATACTGTTCCTTAACTAGAAGACCAGCTTTCCTTGCTCATGTGGAGGGGCACTGCATACAAAACTGGGGGCAGGGAGGAGGCGTGAGAATGTGCAAAACCAGCAGCTGCGTTGAGGAAAGACATCAGCTGTATAGTAAAACATTAGGGGACTTGTCCCACTTCTTCCCCTCACCCAGTGGTTACCTTCTGCCTGGAGGGACCGTCTTTAGTAATAACTTCCTAATTCAGGCTCCACAACCCATTTAGTCCTTGATCCTCTGCAGATATAGCCAAGTTCCCTAGGTGAGGGTGTTTTTGTGATGGGTACACTTCTCGCATAGGGAGTCATCAGAGACCCATAACTCATTACCTAGCTCTGTTCCTGAATAACTTACATCTGTCTTGCCTGGAGAACCATTTTTAATTGTTTGTTTCCCAGACACAACTAGTATATTTACTAATCAATCTTCATTTATATTTGCTGATCTGTATTTGCTTCCAGACTAATATTTTTTACTTATATTGTGCTGTCATTATTATTAATAATAATGATTATTTGAGCAAGATTATTCCCATTAGATATAAATGTAATTTCCAAATGAGATATGAAGCTAAAAATATCAGCTTCATCAGTTTCTATAATTTATTGTGAAACCTACACAATGGAGCAGGAACCTATTAGTTCAAATTAAAATATAGGACCATATTCCAGCATTTTTCTTGAGCATAAAACCCCTGTTATTGAATGTCATGAAACTGAGCTGAATAATAACCAGATCATTTTAAGAATAGGTTGCTCTTTGTTATGATATGTCAAATCACAATTATTCTTGAACTGATGGTGGGTTTTTTTTAAAGAAAATAGCTACAACTACAGAAGTAAGCAAACAGGTTTCCACAGAGCTCCAGTTCCAGCTGTGTCTCCTGGTATATACCACGCTCCCCCACACCCTCTCTGGAACTCCAGACAGCACACAGAGGCATCTAGTGGTTGGATGATATATTGCAAGTAAACCTATAATTAAAGTCTCTGCCCTGGTCTACACTACAGAATAACTTCAGGATAACTATGTCACTCAGGGGTGTGAATAATCCACACCCAGGAGTGATGTAGTTATACCGACCTAAGTGCAGGTGCAGACAGCGCTATGTTGGCAGAAGAAGACATAGTTATTGCCTCTTGCGGAGGTGCATTAACTAAGCCGATGGTAGAAGCTCTCTCCCGTTGGCTTAGAGCATCTTCATTAAAGCAAAAATAACAAGGAGTCCGGTGGCACCTTAAAGACTAACAGATTTATTTGGGCATAAGCTTTCGTGGGTAAAAAACCTCACTTCTTCAGATGCTTCATTAAAGCAGCTGCACTGATGCAATGTTTTAAGACTAGACCTGCCCTCTAGCTGGTCTGAAGGCAAGGACCAAATAGAGACTCCAACTTGTGCAACATACAGTGGCCTTAATTAAGCAGGGAAACGTCTGAGGGCATAGGCATCCTCCATTTGATTCTGGGTCCCAATCTTTACGGCTTTCAACAGGTTAGAGCCTAATTATTTCAGAGACCACTTTTCTATTCATGATTCACTGAGACAGCCATGCTTGGCTCCATTACACAGAATATATTATGTGAGTCTCAATACAATTTTGTTGCCCACACCAATGTGGGTATTAACATTTATATTGCAGTAGCACCTAAAGGCCACAACCAAGTCAGGGCTCATTGTGCTAGGTGCTGTACAAACATATAATATATTTTAGTCCCCAAAGAGCTTACAATTGAAAAGGTAAAATAAAACTGTCCAACAAGACAACTAACAGGCTAGAATGCAGTTCTGGGGAGATATTATGATAACCACCATCATAACTAGCTAACTGGAACTGCCTACATTTGTACCAAAGGTCTAAATACCACAGACTTGGGTTAAACTAGTGACCAGTTATGGGATAGTCTTGGGCATACATAAAACCTCCAAGGCTTTGAGTTGTCATTCATATCTGTTCTCTCAGCCTGGATGGGGTTAACCTGATGACCCATCCTCTCCCCTCCCTTTGCTTTCGAATGTGTGCTTAATATTTTATATCAATTGACCAAAAGCAAGTTTAATATTTTCCCTTCCCAACTGGTGTAGTGTGAAGTTTCATTCGATGTTCAATTAGTCAAATGTGCACTTCATCAATATGCATTTGTCACCACAGGCATTTGCTACGTCTGGCCCAAAACAACATGAGGACTCTGATTGTCTAGAGCGTCTTTTAGCCTTGCAGCTGTTTTTTTCTTTGCATAGGAAGCTTAGATAAGTCACTAGATAAATTGGTTAATTAAAACATAATCCCCAGATACATGGGAACGGAGAGTTGGGCTTGCTGTGTTACTTCTGATTGTTAGTTTAATAAACCACAAAAGATGATATAATTGTATTTCCTGGCATGTGTGGAGGTGAACTGATATTTTTTTAAAGCAGATTTCTACAGGAATATCACAGCGGAAATACTAATGTTGTTACGTTTTAAAGTAAACTCATCCCTATTAACTCAGTCTCTGTGGCACTGCACTTGGCTAGAAGAATTCCATCTGCCCTTGCATACAGAGCTAGATAATCACTTGCCAGCATGTTTTGATTTAATTTAGTAAACATCTTTATAATTATTTAACAACCGACTGCAACGAAAGCATTGGCACAAAGAGTGGCTTAGTGGCTTCTTCGCAGTTTGCTTATGGTAATTGTCCCCTTCATGATCTGCCTGTATCCATCTTCTCCAAGTTGCAATCTGACCAGAATCTTGCAACTCATTTGATTTTTCTCTGTGGCACCTCAGAGACTAACAAATTTAAGGTCTCTAAGGTGCCACAAGGACTCCTTGCTGTTTTTGCTGATACAGACTAACACGGCTACCCCTCTGAAACTTGATTTTTCTCTGTAACAGTACTCAGCATTTCTATAGTACATCATGCATTTAACTGTAATAGACATGAAATAATTAATCCTCCCAAAAGCCCCCTGTGAGGCAAATGGCAAGTAGTATTATTGCCATTTTACATATGAAAGAAACCAAGACAGGAAGATGAAGAGATGTTCCTAAAGTCACATATCAAGTAAATAGCAGAACAAGGTTTAGAAATCAGGACCGCTTAATGCCCACCTATGTGTTTATTCCCCCATACTGCAGATCCTTCCGCTGTTTCTCATGCCTTCCTCTTGTAAACCATTCCGCCTGGGTCTTTGATGGTGCTCCTTCCCTTGGAAGACCTGTGTTACTGACTCATTTTAGCAATTCAAAGTAAAGCTTAAACTTTTTCATTGTTCTAATTCCTCTGCTTCTTAATTCCTCTTAGCTCTCTCCTTTCAAATTAAGAACAGGAGTTCTTGTGGCACCTTAGAGACTAACAAATGTATTTGTTAATCTCTAAGGTGCCACAAGTACTCCTGTTCTTTTTGCGGATATAGACTAACACAGCTGCTACTCTGAATCCTTTCAAATTATCTACCATGTATAGGGCTCTGGGGCTTCTTTAGTATGCTTTACTAAAGGCACAAGACAGAGCTGAGGCAAGGATAACCCTTACAACATTCATATTATGACCAGATTTTTCCATCTGTGCCTGATATGGTAACTGGGTGCATAGAAACTTAGGAATGACTCTAGTGGATCAGATCTGTGGTCCATCTAGCCCAGTATCCTGTCTCCTGCAGTGGTCAGTGCCCGATGCTTCAGACAGATGTTCCTGTGCATATTTTTCAGGGGCATTCTTAAGCATCTATCTGTTTGGAAAATGTGGTCCCATAGTAAGGTACACAAACACTGGGAGTGAAATTGTGGCTCCTTTGGAATCAATGGGATTTTTTCCATTGATGTCAGTGGGGCTTGGGAGGTGTTTGGTCGGTAGCTGAATAGACAAGGTACCAGTGCATTTGCATCTAACCTGAGGTCCTTGCTCGTTTGTGGCTGAGGAAAGCTCCTCAGGAAATGTTGCTTAAGGACTGGCTGAAAACCAGTGCCTCAGGATCCTCCCTTTGCTTAATCAGTGTTGGAGACATTTCTAAAAGATTCTAATGATAAAGACTACATCATCCTTAAAGATTCTGCTTTGGGAGCTTCCAGCATTTCTCTTGGGGCAATTTCTTCCTGTAAAAGTTACCACCTGAGTATTTCATTGGTAGAATTCTGAGGTAGAGAGGAAGAAGGGTCTTGTGGTTAAGGCCCTGTCTGGGACTCAGGAAATCTAGGCTCTGGCTCTGCCCCAGACTTCCTGTGTGACCTTGGGCCAGTCACTTCATCTCTCTGGACTTCAGGGGATACCAATACTTCCTTCCTCCCACATTTTGTCTATTTAGATCAGGGGTGGGGAACTTACGGTCCACGGGCCGCATCTGGCCCATTGCTCAATTTCATCCGGCCCGTGGCAAGTCTTGGTCCCATCGGTCAGAAGCCCGGAGCCTCGGTGCCCTCCCTGTGGGGCTGGAGCTGCGAGCGTCAGCTCACCACATCGCGGGTGGGAAGCCCTGAGCCTTGACGTGCTCCTGCGGGGCTGTGTGTGGCCCACGATTGATTTTTTCTCTGGGTCTATGGCCCATGATAGAAAAAGGTTCCCCACTCGTGATTTAGATTGTCAGCTGTGGTGCAGGGACTGTCTTCTCCTATGTGTTTGTACAGCACCTTGCACAGTGGGGCCTCAACCTCACTTGGGATATTTGTGTTCTATTGTAATTCTAGTTCTACCAGCAGTTATTACACTGATGTGTTTCCCCACATAAGGAAGCTGTGAAAGGGGAGTGTCATATCAGTGGGATTTGTTATACAATCACTTAAGACCCTCTATTTTAGATCCTCCCAATGAAATCAACAGGCATTTTCCTTTCAGGCAGGAAATTCTGCTCAGAATGATGCAGTCCTGAACTTTTTCATTCTGAAACTAAGGCTCAGGTAACTCCTGTTCAACTGATTCTGTCCGATACTGCCAGCAATTTACAGAGCAGTGTAATTTCAAGATCCAAGTCTGTGTTTGCTGATCTGTTAACTCTGGGTCACTTGATTACAGTGCAAGGCATGACCATCGCTAACCTCAATCACACTCTTGCAGGGTCTGTTGCAGACTATGTACTGGTGACATTTGTAGTTGATGGATCAAGGTGGTCAACTGAAAGATGGGCTTTGCTTGCCCAGCATCTTGACACATTCTTTTACATAAATTATCTGATCTTCCTGATACTGGTTTGCAGAGCAGCAAAGGCACAGACTGCATGTAAGCCTGACTGCAGCTGCCTTTGATTTTGGGCTCTAGTTACTTTTCTTCTATACTGACATTAGGTAGGCTCATGGCTTTTGATCTAAGCAAAATATTAAACTCTTTAATTTAGGTCTTTTCTGCCTTAACACTTCCCACATCCAGCCCTTAAATCTTAAATCATAGCAAGGCTTGAAAGGATTAGATGTCGATAAACGTTAATTGTCGATAAACGTTAATTTCACCGTACACAAAGAAAAAGAGGATGTTTCCATCAATAATAATAGAAGTTTACAAAGAGGCAAAGTAAGAAAAATGCTGCTTGAGAATGTATTAGAGTTTGATTTAAGGCTAAAATTTTGACGTATGCTGTTGACCGTTTGTGTTTTAACAGTTCTAAAGCTTTAAGTTTTGGAATTTGAATGTCTACTGACGTTAAATAATTATTGCCCACATAATTTCCTGCAACTGTGAACATTTAAATTGATAAAAATAGAAAAAAATGCTTACAAATAAACACAGATATGAAGAGCACACATCATAAATGGAGCGGGATGAAATTTTTTTGCACAAAGCTCCTTTTCAGTGACAAATGCTGATTTGGCAACATCTAAATGTTTTGTTAATTCACATCAATTTCAATGACTTCTTCACTCGGGGGGAAAAAAACCTAAAAAATGTCTGAAAAAATCTAAATGTTTCATTTAGACGTTTTCAAAATGAAACAGTTTGATTTTTCAGCTTGAAAAGACTTTTCCTTTCAAAATTTCCTTCAGTTTTATTTAAAAAAAATTTAAAAATGTTTAAAAATGATTGACATCAAAACAAAACATTTTGATTTTGTTGAACTAAAACATTTAATTCAAAAAAGAAGGATTTTTTCTCAACTTTTCAAAATAGCCAACAAACTGAAAAATCCATCATTTGCCCAGCTCTTGTTGTAAACATGGCAGCAGAATGAAACATTGATGGTCATAAGCCATGGTTACAAGCAACCTGCCAACTTGCTGAACTTTATAACAATTGAGTTCCACCAAGTCCTTTCACATAGGCCATTAAATATCCAGCTTTGAACAGGTAACAGGTAAGAGGTGAAAGCCACATATTCCATTACCAGCCAATCAGCAATCTAATCTGCCATGATAGTTTTCTATTGTGGTGTGCTGTTAGACAGCTGCTGTGTTCCACCCCAGAAGTAGCTGTTTTTCTGTGATAGGTGAAATGACTTACATAAAAACATAAGAATGGCCATACTGGGTCAGACCAAAGGTCCATCCAGCCCAGTATCCTGTCTACCAACAGTGACCAATGCCAGGTGTCCCAGAGGGAGTGAACCTAACAGTTAATGGTCAAGTGATCTCTCTCCTGCCATCCATCTCCACCCTCTGACAAACAGAGGCTAGGGACACCATTCCTTACCCATCCTGGATAATAGCCATTAATGGACGTAACCTCCATGAATTTATTAGTTCTCTTTTAAATCCTGTTATAGTCCTAGCCTTCACAACCTCCTCAGGCAAGGAGTTCCACAGGTTGACTGTGTGCTGCATGAAAAAGAACTTCCTTTTATTTGTTTTAAACCTGCTGCCTATTAATTTCATTTGGTGGCCTCTAGTTCTTATATTATGGGAATAAGTAAATAACTTTTCCTTATCCACTTTCTCCACACCACTCATGATTTTATATACCTCTATCATATCCCCCCTTAGTCTCCTCTTTTCCAAGATGAAAAGTCCTAATCTCTTTAATCTCTCCTCATATGGGACCCATTCCAAACCCCTAATCATTTTAGTTGCCCTTCTCTGAACCTTTTCTAATGCCAGTATATCTTTTTTGAGATGAGGAGACCAAATCTGTATGCTGCATTCAAGATGTAGGTGTACCATGGATTTATATATATCTATATATACCTATCATGCAAAGTTCTTTGGAATCCTTTGGAGTAAAAGAAGCTATATGAATATATCAGTTACTGAGATGTATTCCTCACGTGAGCTCCACCTTAATAAAAAAAATTTCTGGGAATTAACATATGCATGAGTCTGTGATTATTAATACTGCTGATTCTGTGCCAATCATTTATTATTATACAATTCCCTCCCCACATTTCTTCTCTTCTACCACACGATAGATGTAGAACAATTCCTGTAGTCTGATGGATGCTGGAGCAATGGAGTGATAGTAGTTCGCTGTGACAGGCTTATTCTCAGCCACTTCTTTTCTGATAACCACTTTGATCCCTAAATTACAAACTGTGCTGTGCACGGAAGCCCTGAGGCGGAACGGGAGATTCTGATGCTCACACACAAGAAGATTCTGATGCTCACACACAAGAGGATGTGGGACAACAAAGTCGGTCAACAAATCAGCAGCAGGTTTGTTCCAATTGGCTGGACTTGCTCTGTTTTGTTCTGATTGGCTAATCAGAGTAGGGCCTATTTATGCACGTAAATTGTTTTACAATATACCATACTCCTTGCGATGCCACTAGCTTCTCGTGGACTGAAGTTCTGCAATTGCTAGATGCAAAGGGCTCAGTTCTGCTGTAAGAAATATGGGGCCCAATTCAGAGTTGCTCCCTCCCTGTGCTTGGGGTATGGCTTTAAACCACTTTTGTGATCCCCAGGAGTTTGGCTGAGGCCTCTCTAGCCCTGGGTAGAACTTAAAACAGCTTCAGTGCTGCTGTGCCTTTATGCTCCACTTCCCATGGCTGCCTATGGGCCTCGGAAAGAAGAGAACAGCCTTAGAGCAGTGTTCTCCAGGCACACGTCTTTGGGAATGGGAGCAGCATGAGACCTCATGCCAACTCTACACAGGCTGGGAACAGAGGCTACATTTAGGAGGCTATTTTTGCCCACTGTTGAGCTCCATTATACTGCCAGCAGGGTGTAAAAGGGCCCTACTGAGGCTGAGAATTAGGCCCATGGATTTCAGGGAGAGCTGAAGTCTCTCGGCCTTGGGGCCGAACACAGGTCTGGAAGCCAGGAGTTCTAATCATACATTTTCATGCATTTCTGTCCTTCTTAGCCCTGGAAAGAAAAGTGTCCAAAGATAGAGGCTAGCAGCAGATTGCAACAGCAATCACACGAGAGAGCCTGTTCTTGCAAGAGTCCTAGTCTTATTCTGAAGACTCAAGAGGCTTGACTCATTATAAGCTTAGGATACATTTTTAAACTGTCAGTTGTTCATTCAATGCAAATCAAACTTCTAAAACCATTGAACACACAATATCTCTATAAGGCAGCATTGAGGTCATTGGCATCCCAGTTTGACAGGTTGGGAAATTGATGTACATAGAGGTTTAGGTTTACATTTTCAGTAATGTCCGGTAATTATGGATGACTCAGGTTTTCAGTAACCAATCAAAGACAGCTACAGTATGATTTCCAGAGGTCCTGAGCACCCACAGCTCACGTCAACTTCAACAGGCCAAGATTACATATATGCTGTCATGTTATTGGGTGCTGCTGCACTCCACCCCAGATCGGGCTGCATTTCAGTGGTGCCTATATGTATATAGTTATGAAGCGCTCTCATATCTGTCAGCAAGAAACACATGGCAAATGTTGTTATTTTCCCCACTCACTAGTGCCAAAAATAGATCCTTCCTCATTGTCAATATGGCTTTATTTGTTGCCAGTGATGAGATATGGAAATCAGTGGTGGAATGACTGTAGCAGTAGAGGTTTGTGCTTTGGGTAAACTGTGTGATTTATATCCCAGGGAGAGGGATGCCACCGATTCCAGTGTTATCACTGAACACAATTTACTTCCTAATTAAACTTTGCTGTCAAATTGTCCATCCTGTCATTTTTAATTCTGCAGCTAATATCCTAGACAACAGAATGCTTAGGCAGAATGCTTTATACCAGTGGGGCCCAAATGAAGAAAGATGCCAGTGTGTGTGTCTCTGAATACAAGGCAATAGTCTATCAGGGACAATAATTGGTAGGCAGGACACTTCTTCCTATGACATGCAAAGTGTATAACTCGGCCAGTGTTTGGAGACAATCGTCCTTCTTGCACAGATAAGGGACTGGGAGCAAAAGGGCTGCAAACTGGGCATCTGCACAGCTATGCAAAACTTTTGTAAGAGACCCAGAGAAAAGACAAAAAGCTCACCTGCTTTGGAGTTTGTCTTACATGCCTTTACATGCAGACTGGATTCTTTGAAAGGTTTGTTGGATCAAACTGGGACTGAATTTCATGTGGGCCGGGGGGAGGGGCGATTTATAGGGGAAAGCATCTACATATATGGCTCCCCTTATCGTCCCATTTGAGTAGCTCACAATACCCCTATGACACAGGGAAGGGCTATTAACTATGCTTCATAGATAGTCCGAGCTACTGGACCATTCAAAACCTTTGAGGTTTTGCCCCAAAACTAGACAACTAGAAAACTAGTCAGTAGTTTTACAGGGTTTCCACCAAAGCTCTTGGCTTTGTCCGCACCTGAGAGCCACAGCAAAACACGGGGCAAATGGCCCTGGAAGAAATTGTTCCTGCAAGTCACTGCAAATGGACAATGCCATGTTTCACCGGAGTCTAATTATTATTCTTGTGTGTCCCAGGAGAGCTGTTCCCTGGGAAGTGGCCCGTAGCCATTGTGATAGACCCAGGCCAGTTGTGAACAGCAGAGTAGTAGAAGGCAGATCTACTGGCCACTGGAGAAGCAGTTTTCTGTTCCCCGAGTGACCAGAGCAGGGGCTGCTCCAGGCTAATGAGAACACCTGACTCCAATTAACCTGCTAAGAGTCAGGTGAGGCTGTTAAGCACCTGACTCTAATTAAGGCCCCTCTGATGCTATAAAAGGGCTCACTCCAGTCAGGCCAGGGAGCCAGAGGAGAGGAAGTGCGTGCGAGGAACTGGGAGCAAGAGGCGTGCAAGAAGCTGAGAGTGAGTAGGCATCCTGCTGGAGGACTGAGAAGTACAAGCATTATCAGACACCAGGAGGAAGGTCCTGTGGTGAGGACAAAGAAGGTGTTGGGAGGAGGCCATGGGGAAGTAGCCCAGGGAGTTGTAGCTGTCGCGCAGCTGTTCCAGGAGGCACTCTAGCCAGCTGCAGTCCACAGGGCCCTGGGCTGGAACCCGGAGTAGAGGGCGGGCCCGGGTTCCCCCCAAACCTCCCAACTCCTGATCAGACACAGGAGGAGTTGACCTGAACTGTGGCTTCTACCAGAGGGGAAGGTCTCTGGGCTGTTTTCTGACCCACAGGGTGAATCTGTGAGGTGAACAAATCTGCCAATAAGGGCAGGACCCACCAAGGTAGAGGAGGAACTTTGTCACACCATATAAAGAAGAAGATTAGGCCATTCTCCCTATGGCCACACTTGGGAAATGTGCCTTATAAAGCAGTTTCAAAGGCAGGTTTACACAGATGAAGAAGCTCATTCCTTTCAAATCCCATTTTAAAACAGCAATTTTTGGTTTGTGAAAAAGGCATTTGAATTTCCACAAATCACCCCCTCGCTGGTTGTAAAGCTGGTTTCAAAACCATCTAGGACCCTTAATCAAGTTCTCAATAGTTTAATTATTACTCATTTTGGGGAGTAATATAATTGTAATTAATGATTTACTACAAAGCTCTCCCTGGATTTGTATTTATAGTAGATCTGTGTTTAACCCATCCATCCATCATGGGCTTCATTTTCCTCTCCCCGGACCAGTGCCATGCAGTCTCCTGCCTGCTAAACAGTGTGCTCTCAGCCTAGGGGCTACTGAAGACTGCTGCTGCAAAGACTACAGAAAACCTTGTCAAGGTGAGGGAGAGACACAGATTAGAGGCAGCCTCAGCGAATCCGTCCCAGGTTTTAACAAAGGCAGGCGTCCATTTGCGGCAAGTTCAGGAAGGTCTAAGGTAGCCATCCAGACAGTCAAGATGTAACCATCGAGGGCCTGATCCAAAGCGCCTTACGTCGATGGGAATCTGCCTTTTCGCTGACATCAGTGGGCTGTGGTCATGGATCAGGGCCTTTCTTTCTTTTATTTTGAGTCTCAGGGATCATTTGTGACTCTTCAGCCCAGCCCCCCCCGGGGAGAAGCAAAGAAGGAACCTGTTGCCTGAAGCAGGTACAGTGCCTTTTGGAGCTGTAGGATGGTATCCTCTCCCCGCTGCATCTGGCCAGCCCTTTAGCCAAGGCAGCGAGATGTGGGGCCGTGTTTATGCCACGTCACCCTCCCCCTCCCTTCCTGCTTAGTTGTGGGGCTAGCCTCTCAGTGTTGCGCTTGAGGGAATGCACAGGACGGGATTATGTCCAGCAGCTACATGGGTGCACAAGGGAACAAGGCTTCCTCCCTACTTGTGTCTCCAGACAAGGCCAGACACCATCATGTCTCTTCTTGTATTAATTCAAGTCAGTAAACTGCGAAACAACTCGCCTCCCTGGATGAGGTAGCTGCAAACTTCTTAGAGACGTAATGAGCTTTGATTTGGAGACTGCCAGACTTACAGGCCAGAGGGCACCACAACCTGAGGTAATTACCAGCTCAGTTGCTTTCTGTGCACATATTTTGCTTTATTATATATATTTATATATTTCCCCTCGTATCTATTTAAATCTAGTTATTTTATCCTCTAGATCAGAGGAATGATGCACTCTGCTGTTATTTTACATGGCAACCCAACATGAAAGCTGGGGAGAGCTTAGATCTGTATCCATCTAACCAGTGTATGTTGTTGTTCCAATTAGTATCTTCAGGTAAATCCAGAAATATCATCTGACAGAATTAATATCCCATCAAGTTTCCCAGTGATGAGCATCTCTAGCTTTACAGTATTCTGATGAAGGTGAGCAATAAAAACAAACAAACAAATAAATGAGGATTTCTTTTCCTATAATATCATTCCCCTACAGTCATTTTGGTAACATGAAATATTGTTTTCCCTCCATCGGAGTCAGCTACATTACCCTTTGTGTCTTCCCCAATTAAAAATTCTCTATTTCTTTCTTACGCTCCTAAAAAACACACAACCCCAAAGCTTCCTTGTTTGCCAGCTCAGCACATTTTGGAACACTGCTTTTCTGTCTCCTAATTTTTGCACATTTGGGCACTGCATTAGAATGCAATGCTCTGGATTATTCTTGGATACCAAATCTTTCTCTGGGCCAGGAAGCCAATTCCAGTGAAGATTATAGGACAAATTCAACACGGGTGTAACTGCACTGACTCTGTCTGTGGGAACCAATGTGCCAGACTCAAGGAGAACATGTGGGTCGAGGCCTCCAGCAATATGGATTCTAGTCAACTGCATGGAGAGACCAGAGGGGGAGGCGGACTTTGTGTTCTTCTGCAGCCCAACCCCATCCATAGCACACGCCACGTTTAGCAGCCATGCTGCCATTGGCTTTAGGCATTAACATTCTGCAGGGAAGAGTAGTTCTGAAGGCTTCCCCAGTTTGGGCTGGCTCACTTTTCCTAGGGGGACTGGCAGCTGCCCAGATACTGTGGGAAGATGGGAAGTGTCTATGTAGATAGAAGGGGGTATCCATTTAGCCCTCCACATGGGCCCAAAGTGGTTTTCCCTGCAGATTTGCGCCTCTCTACACTGTACAGCTGGGGACAGCATGTGGGGCAACGATTCCTTCATCCCCCTTGTCACAAATGTCTTGTGTACACACAAAAACACACCATCACTGGGGGTTTAGGGTTTTGCTTGTATAGTCACAATTAAATATGAATTGTGGTGGCAGTAGATTACTCCCTGTTCTGTATTTATAAATGATCAGGGCTGAGGGTTACGTGTCCCTTTGATATTATATCTAGCACAATGTTTCAGGGGAGCACACATTAGACATCTTCCCTGCTCAGTGAACTCCTACGCCTCAGTTACAAAAAGCACTATAAAATGGGTCCAGTAGCATTCCCCAGCCTCACGAGTATTGTGAGAGCGAATGCTTTAAAGATCATGAGATGCTCTGACACCATGATAATGGGGATCATAGAAATAATTAAGGAAGAGAGGTAGACTTGAATGACATTGCAACAGTGGTAAAACACAAAACGCTTTGTTGCAAACTGGAATACGACTGTGTAGCAATGAAAAGATTAGAGCTATTAGTTTAATTTACTTTTGTTTTAATTATCCAGAGGAAATTATTCTGCGCTAACAGATTAATTTATTTTCACTCGGGGCTGGTTATGATAATTCACATAAGCTCTGAGTATTAAGACACTGATGCTGTGAATAAGATAATCAGACTTATTAAGAGGGAGAAAATAAACAATAAAAGAGTGAAATTGGGAATGAAAGGAAATATTTGGAAACGTGCAGCAAATGCACAGAGGCAGTTTTGACGCAGCTGGTTTGAAAGACACCATCACTGCTTTAAAACAGTCAGCATCCAGCCATCAGTGTGGATTCCCCTGATTGCATACTTCGCAGGAGACTGTGAGCAATAGAGCTAATTCTACGTACCTGCTCAGCTCGGAGTCTGCCTGTCTCTCAAAGACATGCTGCTGTCTGACCTCTGGCCCCCTTGGAATAAAAATGGGGCTCTGTGTCGGGGCCCTTAACTTCAGAGTCACTTCACTTCCCTGCAAGGCACATTTTTTTAGCCAGGTTTTGGGGAAGAAGCATTTATAGATTAAGGATAAAAATCTACTTGGCAAATGAACCGGCTGGGCCCCAATGGTAGGGAATCTAGGAATTGGTAGGCCAGAGCGGACCCAAGTTCTCTGACAGTGGCCAGAACCAGATGCTTCAGAGGAAGGTGTAAGAAGCCCCACAGTAGGCAGATGTGGGGTAATCTTCCCCATACGTACACATAGGTCTCATCCGATTGTTAGAGACTGGGCTGACACAGAGTTTGGATTCATAGATTTTAAGCTCAGAAGGCACCACTCTGATCGTGTAGGTGCACCTCTTATATAACACACACCATAATACCTCAGCCAGCGAGCCCTGCCTCTAGAGCCGGACTTTGCGAGGGAGTTGGGTGAGGATGGAGCAATAGCCAGGGTGCATGGGGGTGGAGGAGGAAGAGTGGAGGGCGGGGGCAGGTATAATGGCTGGCTGGTGACCCTGGGGAAGGGTTGAAGAAAGAAGCAGGCTAGGGAGCCAGAACAGCCACTGAGCCAAACAGGAGATAAGAGAAGCTGGTGCTGAGAGGAGCGCATTAGAACAAATAATCCCCTGCTTCACCCGCTCAAGAATTCCCCTGTGGATGGTGCCTTTACCTACAGCCTTCCATAATAGGTGCTGCGTGCATGGCACGGTCATAGGTGGCATTGGACTCCAAGAGCCACCCTTGCTCCTCACTTGCTCTACAGGGCAGGAGGTCATTTTCTGAGGACCCCTTGAAAGGCGGCGTTTTACCGTCCATCACTAAGGCTCCGCCCACTCCCCATTCTGGGCAGAGTGTCCAGAGGGACGTCCTGGTGCGGCACTGGACTCAGCTCCCATGGCCAGGTAGCCCTAGTATGGCCATACAAGGGGCGTGAGAAGGGACCTTACTCCCTGGCACAGCTCCTTTGGGGTAGTCAATCTGCCTCTAGACTTTTCTCTTTCACTTTACAAAACTTCTCAGTAAATTTCCTTTCCTGCTGCGGTTCCTTATAGGAAAATCTGAGGCAGCAGCAGAGAAATGTCCTGGTTCTTGGATAAACCTTTACCTCCTCACTCGTACATCAGGCCCCTAAGGAAAAGGGGGGAGTCTTATTCCGTCACTGCCCCACTACATATTGGTTACGGTGCAGACTTTGCCACGCCACAGACGCAGGTAACATATGCACTGTGGACATGTGGAAGGCAAGTGCCCTGCCCCGAGAGCCTACAATCTAAACTGGTGGGTTGCAATTAGCCACCTGCCCCCCACTGCCACCCAGCGGGCACAGGTATTCATCAGCACCCGAGAGAAGGGTCACGCAGCTCACAGGAGAATGGCTTGAAAGCGCCGTCACCCATAACTTCCCATGGATGGGCATGGCAGTTCTGTTACAGTCCTAATGAGCCACAGCTAGTGCCAGTTCTCGCCTACCACTGACTTCAACTGATCATCTTGTTTCCTCGGAGGCATTAACTCTCTGGATGCATCCACATTACAGACAGCGGCGGCTGCTGGAACTCCAGAGATAATGATGAAAGGAAAACAAATGAAGGGTGAAATGGGAAATGCCAGAATATGCATTGGATGCATTATTAGTCTTATGTTAGTTAGCAGCGGCGGCACACTCAACTCTATACAAAATACAGGGGAAGACAGTTCATGGACCAAGCACTTTCCATCCCTACACTGCAGAGCCATGAGGACACCTCACTAAAGTCCTATCTCCAGTCTTCTGACCAGGTAATATGAAGGCTGGCTTAGTGGATCAGGAGAGGTGGGTTTAAATCCCAGCTCTGACACACACACACAAAGTAGTATGTGACCCGAGGCCAGTATTTAATCTTTCTGTGCTTGAATGCCCTGTCTATGAAATGGGGACAAAAATTCTTCCTGCCTGTTCAGCTCATCAGCTTTCCAGGCCAGGCACTGTTTCTCATTGTGTGTTTGTACAGCGGATGATTAAAGGTCTAGAAAACGTGACCTATGAGGGAAGATTGAAAAAATTGGGTTTGTTTAGTCTGGAGAAGAGAAGACTGAGGAGGGACAGGATAACAGGTTTAAAGTACATAAAAGGTTGTTACAAGGAGGAGGGAGAAAAATTGTTCTTCTTAACCTCTGAGGCTAGGACAAGAAGCAATGGGCTTTAAATTGCAGCAAGGGAGGTTTAGGTTGGACATTAGAAAAAACTTCCTAACCATTGGGGTGGTTAAGCACTGGAATAAATTGCCTAGGGAAGTTGTGGAATCTCCGTCATTGGAGATTTTTAAGAGCAGGTTAGACAAACACCTGTCAGGGATGGTCTAGCTAATACGTAGTCCTGCCATGAGTGCAGGGGACTGGACTAGATGACCTCTCGAGGTCCCTTCCAGTCCTATGATTCTATAATTCTATGATTGCATGATGCCCCAGAACCTTGCTGCTGTAATATAATAATAATAAATCTGACTTAGAGCCACTGTAGGAATTTGCATGTCCAGTATTTTAGATATTTTCATAGGTACTTTCTCACTGTGAGCCCTTTGTCTGTGTCAGGGAACACACAAATACTATAGCCTTTCCAACTCTGATGGCAATCTGCACCGGATCTTAACCATTATTGTCCGGAGAGGAGACACAGCCTTCTTGCCTGGCTCCTTTGGCCGCTGTGATAAACGAGGAGAAGGTTCTAGGGCAGAGTAAACAGCACGGGGAACACACCGAGATAACATCTCTCTGCTTAGGTGTGCACGGTCTCCCCCACAGAGCGTTCCGCGGATCAACTCCCTCTAAGCCCAGCTCCCAGATGGGAAGACATCTATTAAGATGCTAACCACACATCACACTGGGCATCTCCAAATCTCCGAACACAGGGCCTGATGGTTTTCCCCTGTGGGTGGAGTAGCTGAAAAGCTGGTGGCTCCAGGTGAAAGGTAGGATGGGGGTGGAGGACATGCCACTTTTGCAGCATCATCTTCATCTTGTTGCTATCTCCATAGAAGTCCCACGAGTATAAGGAGGGGAAGGGCTGGTAGGATTGGCACTATGCGGGGGTGCTACCGTCCTCAAATCCTTATAAGGGTTTCCTGAGTAACTTAATGCTGGCCTTTGCTGTGGCTACCCTGAGAGCAAGGGTGAAAAATTAGGATAGGTGGTGGGGAGACAATAGGTGCCTATATAAGAAAAAGGCCCTAATATTGGGGCTGTTCCCATAAAATTGGAACATCTGGTCACCCTACTCCCCTCTGCCATGTGACACTTCACTTGCTGAGGGGAATGATGCAAGTGGGCAGCCGGTGATGAGATCTTATCTACTGCAGTTGCCATGCTGCCATGAAGTTGGGTGGTGGGACAGTACTCTGTGCAGGTGGCCCTGGCCTCTGCAGATCTATCCATGGGTCTGGAGGATGGCCCGGGCCATGGGGTGCAGAACTCCACCCCGATAGGAGATTGCAAAGGAGGCTGTGTGACTCCATGCTCCGGAAAGGCCACATTGTGACTGTCTCCTATGCAGGTTCACTACATGTGCAAGGACCAGTCACAATCACCCTTCCTGAGCATGGGGGACCGACCATTCACCCCTAGAGGCACAAGCCATTCCAAAATAGGTCGGGCCATGGCTCTGCTTCTCCTACTAGCCCACAGTGTGTGTGTGTGTATGGGGGGGCGGGGGGGACAGGCTGCAAACTATGCACCTCGGAGCTTGGGAAAGGATTTGGCTTCCATGAAGAACAACCCCTTCCCTGGCATCCCACCCCCAGCACCTCAGCCCCAGCCCCTGGTGCTCTGATACTATGGGGGGACTGGAGCCAGTACAGACCCTAACATAGCTCCTCCTATGGCCACGTGGTTCTGCACCTTCACCCCCATTCAGAGCAGTACATGTCTGGCACACTGGGGCCTGGATTTTCCATGTCCCGTCAAAGCAATAACCCATAAAGGGGCAATATCTGTCTTGTGGTTTGTCTTGTCCTCTAGTTTTCCAGACGGATAAATGACGATTGCAAAGAGAAATGAACTCAGGGATGTGTGAACCGCCTGCCGTGATGTTTAGCCATCTGCATGTTTATGAGGGCTACGCCAGCCACCTGGGATAATCGGGGATCGCACAAAGCAGAGGCATCTGGGATCTGCAGGTGTCCATCTCGCTGTACTGTTGCGACTAGCTAGAGGCAAAGCCAGCAACCGCACCGGTAGACGACTTTCTTTTTATACCAAGTTTAGCAAACCGCTGATACCAGCTTGAAGTGTATGGGGAACTGGGGAATTCTGGATTGTCGCCAAGGGGCTGCATTAGGAAACTTTCCACACCAGCTATCCTTCTATGTATCAAAGCCAGTTTAGAGCTGATCTAGCCTTTCAGAGAGGGCCTTCACACCAAGAGAGAAATGAGGGAGGTTGATGGAGGCAGGAGAAAAAGGAGAAACGTGACTATCATAGAGCCACAGTGATTAGAAACAAGAAAGACTTGTGCGGTCATCCAACCAGACACCGTTATTGACTACAGTCTATTTTCCATAGTGTACTGGGGAGTGTCGATGCTCCAAATGAAAGAGAATCCATCCACAGGGGACTGGTGATTTTAGCAGCCTACCATGAGATGCTTTAAAAGGGTTTGCTTTCCAGAGCACAGGGGCTCAGCATGTGCTGAGAATCAGCCCCTTTAAGGTTTCCCTTTAAGTTTAAGTGGGGGAGGTTTAGGTTGGATATTAGGAAAAACTATTTCACTAGGAGGGTGGTGAAGCACTGGAATGGGTTACCTAGGGAGGTGGTGGAATCTCCTTCCTTAGAGGTTTTTAAGGTCAGGATTGACAAAGCCCTGGCTGGGATGATTTAGTTGAGGATTCATCCTGCTTTGAGCAGGGGGTTGGACTAGATCAGTGGTTCTCAAAGCCAGTCTGCCGCTTGTTCAGGGAAAGTCCCTGGCAGGCCAGGCTGGTTTGTTTACCTGCTGGGTCCACAGGTTTGGCCGATCGCGGCTCCCACTGGCCGTGGTTCGCAGCTCCAGGCCAATGGGGGCTCCAGGAAACGGCGTGGGCCGAGGGACATGCTGGCCGCCCTTCCCGCAGCCCCCATTGGCCTGGAGATGTGAACCAATAGATCTTTGAAGTTAGCACCAGGTCACACCTGGCAGTAACAGGTAGGGTGTGAATTGAAAACACTACAGCTCCATCAGTATAACTCCTCATGCGGACATTCCGATTCTGCTATAAAAGGGCCTTTTTCTGGGTTAGCTCATGTCACTTTGGAAGCGGTTTAAGCTAAGCTGAAAAAAGTCACACTTATTCTGGAATAAGAATGTCCACATGGAGAAGTCATATCATCACAACTATAGTGCTTTAACTCTACTAGTATCATTATAATGGCGTCACTGGAATAATCTGCTGTGTAGACAAGCCCTGATTCTCCTGTCTAGTCATTCACGTCCATGCAACTGGGGTATAAAATGCTACCTTCTGACGTGGCCGTCACTTACACCTGGTGTGCACTGGTATACGTGACTGCGCAAGGTACAGGACAATGGAGCCTTTGGCCTCTTACCATTAACATTCCCCTTCACATTAACTCCTTTTTTCTTCCCATCACTCCTAGTTACACCTCCTTCAACCCTCTGTGCAGTTTTTCTGTCCTTTGGTACAATGGGCACCATCAACAAAGGAATGGATATTTACTTCACCTTGGTATTACCTTTCCTGAATGGTTTGTGGAGTTTCCTGGGCTTACAATGGGAAATACTACAACTACCATGGTGCACTGAGATTTAAAAGTCCTAGATATCTAGTTTTCATGGAGATCACTGTATGTACACCTTTCAGATATGTGGTTACTTACACCCTTCATGTTATCATGTCCCCGAGTCATTGGTTAGCCAGATGCTATATTCTCTCCAAGGTCTGTTGCTGTTATCAGGTCCATGCTGGGGGGTCCTACTGTTTTCCATGGGACTTTGCACAGATCATAATGCAAGATCAGGACTGAACACTGTCAAATTTGGGTAACTGGTAGTTGGCTTCTAAATAAGTACAGTAGAACCTCAGAGTTATGAACACCAGAGTTACGAACCGACCAGTCAACCACACACCTCGTTTGGAACCAGAAGTACGCAAACAGGCGGCAGCAGGGACAAAAACAAAGAAAAAGAAAAAAAGAAAGAAGGAAAAAGCAGCAAATACAGTACTGTGCTAAATGTAACCTACTAAAAAAATAAAGGGAAAGCAGCATTTTATTTCTTCAGAGTAAAGTTTCAAAGCTGTGTTAAGTCAATGTTCAGTTGTAAACTTTTGAAAGAACCACCATAACATCTGGCTCAGCGTTACGAACAGCCTCCAATGCTGAGGTGTTCATAACGCTGAGCGTCTGCTGGAGGTGATTTTCCAAGACACTGAGCCATTGCAGTGACTTAAATGGAGCTGAAGGTATCTAGCACCTCTGGGAACCCAGCCACTTATTTAGGTACCTAAATATGAAGTTAGGAGCCTGGCTTTATTGAAGACCAGGATGTGACCTTTGTGAGGGGCCGATTGTCCACATCTGCCTCCTGTCAGGATCCTGCACGTTTCTTCTGAAGTAGCTGGTTCTGACCACTGCCAGAGACAGGATACTGGCCTGGATGGACCTTGGGTCTGATCCAGCCTAGTGATTCCCCTCTGCCTCTGTTTAAGCACCCAAGACCTGAAGATGTAGCCTCACATTTTCGTTCTTTTAACCCTTCAGTTCCCAGGCCACATTCCTTGCAGAAAGGAAAAGGCAGCATTACACACAATGTGGCTGCCTACTCCATCCACTTCTCTCTCATCTGAAGGGATATTTTATGTCCGAGACTTTGGATTGCTTCCCATGTTGGTCCATATACCAATTCACCACTCTATACACATCATTTCACTAAAACAAATATTACAACCTTTAATATTTAAAAAGGCTTAGCAATAGCACAGAGGATGGAAAACACAAAACGGTAAAAATTCTCAGGGTTTCATAGCTCTTCCAGGGCTCGTTTTCTATCCCCTGCTTTAACTTTGGTGGCTCTCCACATAATTTCTCTTGCAGACCTCCACGGCCACATGCCGTGCAGTGAGGATGGGACAGTGCCCTTCGCAGCCTAGCAAGCCCCTGGCTATTAACCATCACAGCATCAAACACCTTTTCCAAGTGAAGTTGGGAAACCATGGACCAGACAGTATCCATGCCGGCCCCCAAGATTCCTCACCCCATGACTTTCCTTTAGCCCAGTGTGAATGGCAAAGAAAGTGTTTAGCCCACTGGGTCATCTTCAGTCCATGCATTATGCTTTGCTGGGCCATCGGGTAAACATCCTCCCCACAAAAAGACAAAACATGGGGGAATGTGGAAGGAAGAGAGCCTGAGGCATAAGCCCTTGTATCAGAGGCCTGGTATGAGGCCTAAGGCCACAACTAAAATAGTGGCCAAAACTTTGCTGATACGAAGCGAAGTCAGGTTGTGAGCAAGAGGCAGGCCCTGCTCACAGAATCTGGCAAGAACAGGGCTGCTGTTGCAGAAATACACATGCCTAGGAAGTGCTAGTCACAGAGCGCTCACGCAAACACATCCCGAGATCAAGGATGGTACAAAAACGTTCCCCAAGGATAACAGGAACACACTGACCCCTCCTGAAAGATAAGGGCAGGATGACAGTACGTAATAGAGATGTTTTGATCAAACCAACATGTACAAGGTGATGGGTGATAACTAGCCACGTCAGGGGGCAGTAACTGACTATGTCAGAGGCAGTACATAACTTGCTTGTAGCGGGGTATAAACATGTATCTCAGAGGGAGTGTCTCTGTCCAGCCAACGGGGGAATGGAAGGTCCTGCCATTCACTGAACTGCGTCCATTGTCAGGGGCATACATGTCTTAGTATCCTCGTAGAGTCTGCCAGGTGCTATTGCCGCGCATCGTCGACAATAAACCTGGCCGGGCACCTTCGCTACAAACCGAGTCTGTGTATTTATTAGCAGTTTAATTGAGGTCTGCTATCTCCGCTCTCTGCGCAGAGCTGGGACAGCACACTGAGTGAACACACACCCCGCCAGCATCTGACCACAGACACTGAAGGTGGCACTTAGACATCCTAATAATAATAGCAATGGTGCCATTCACATCCACCCAATGATCTCAAAGCACTTTATAAAGCTGAGTAAATATCATCCCCATGTTACCACTGGGGAAACTGAGGCACAGAGCGGGGACACGTCTGGCACAAAGCAGCAGAGAGAGCTATTGGCAGAGTGGAGAATAGGAATCAGGTCCCCAGACTGCCAATCCTCTGCTAGACAGAGCTACCTGTCTGATTATACATGTTTGAGTGACTGTGTGACTGCTCCAGTACACAAGGTGCCTTGTAGTGAGATGAACAGGAGTACTTGTGGCACCTTAGAGACTAACAAATGTATTTGAGCATAAGCTTTCATGGGCTACAGCCCACTTCTTCAGATGCATAGAATGGAACATATATTGAGGAGATATATATACACATACAGAGAGCATGAAAAGGTGGGAGTTGTCTTACCAACCCTGAGAGGCCAATTAAGTAAGAGAAAAAAAACGTTTGAAGTGATAATCAAGATAGCCCAGTACAGACAGTTTGTAATGAGATTGCTAGAGATACAGTCCATAGCATCATAAGAGAGTATCTGTGCCCAGTAAGAGACAGTGATGCCTATTAATCTAAACAATCTGTAACTAGATGTGGGCAAATGCCCTAACAAATAAGAGGAACACATCCAAATTGACTAGACTTGTGTTTAATGTAGCTCGTTTCATATTCTAAGTTTCCCGAATCCCTGTGCAATAATGAGCTCTGTGTATATTGCTTCCACTGTATCATCTGCCTAGGCAGACAGAGCAGCTACTCTGCATTCAGCAGTCGCGACAGTCATGGGCATTCAAATCTGTTTTACTCAGAGAGGGGATGTTGGCCTGGGCAGGGGGAAATATACTGCTGAGATCTTTAGTTACCACGAGGACAACCCTTGCTGGACAAGGACGGAAGGGACCTTGGTTTACCATCTCACTGGAAGGACAGCACTTGATTAGTAGTGCAGCATCAGTGCTTCGGTGGGAGACAAAGTCCTGGGGATGCAGGGGTTATGCAGCCACAACCCTCTCTCCTGGATGTGAGCAATGCTTGAAGAGTTGCTTCTCTGAATCTAGCTGTGGGCCAGATCCTGAGAAGCGATGAGTACATGAAACTTCAATGAGAGCTGTGGGTGTCTGGCCCATTGTTAGTTACACAGAAGCATCAATCGCTTCCTGCCTTTATAATTTTGAATAGGCAAGTGGCAAGATCTGCTTCCATCTGAGTCCGCCTTTTTCTTCTTCTTCCAGTGAAATCTCCACTAACTTCTGCAGAGGAAATGTTTTCAAAATGTTTTGATTTTGATACGTTGCACTATTTTCCTTTACTTAGACAACTCCAGTCCCTACTCCCCCTCCTCACACGCCCATGCCCACACCCCATCTTGCTGTAGGGCAATGTAGCAATTTCAAAATTAAATCCCTCCAGAGCTGTTCCCCAGATGCAGGGCCAACCGAGGTGGTGTTTTGTCAAGACTGGCTGATGGAACTATGTTTCCTCAATATGTCTGACATCACATCCCTGTCCCGTACAGCTCCCAACTCCATCAACCCCACCATAACCTGGATCCCCTTAAGATACCCATTAAAGCCCCTGCCCCAGTCCATCCATGCCAGACCCCCACAGTCCCATTCCCCAGCATCCTTGTGTGGATTTATCCATACTTACATATGCACTATATGGTTAGAGGATCACACGGCGTGCTCTCTTACTTCTCAGCTATTCTAGTCTGCAGGATATTATCACCATCCAATTTGTTTCAGTCTGAAATTTAGCAGATTTGAGTTCCTAATGCTGCAAGTTAGAAATGTTCATTGTAGTTTCACCATTCCATGGTTTAAAAACACCTGACGGGACGGATACAGAGGCATAAACTGGACATTGTGTTATGAGCACCACTGCCCTCTACTGGATGGAATCGGGACTATATAATTGTGTCTTAGGCCTGGTCCACACTGGGGGGCCGTGTCGAGGTAAGATACGCAACTTCAGCTACGGGAATACCGTAGCTGAAGTCGAAGTATCTTATCCCGACTTACCTCCCATCCTCACCGCTCGGGATCGATGTCCGCGGCTTCCCCGTCGACTCCGCTACCGCCACTCGCTCCGGTGGAGTTCTGGAGTCGACGGGAGCGCGTTCGGGGATCGATATATCGCGTCTAGATGAGACGCGATATATCGATCCCCGCACAATCGATATATCGCGTCTAGATGAGACGCGATATATCGATCCCCGCAAAATTGATCGCTACCCGCCAATTCGGCGGGTAGTTTGGACGTACCCTTAGGCTACATAGGACTAAGATCTTCTTGAATTTGTGAAATACAGGTCCTGTGTTTTAGGAGCAGGAGAATGCATTGTCTGCTGCAGCTGGGAAGTTTGGATAAGCAGCACAGGGACAATTGCGAAGCTCTCAGTGGCCAGTTTTGTTAGGCATGTGTAAATCATGCTGCAATTCTTAGATACAGCCATTTGGGGCCCTGCTGTCTTGGAGTTGGTCCACACAGGAAGGCAGCTCATAACCTCGTATCTCAAACCTCTGCTCTTGCTCAGAGAGACTACCTCATTTCTTAAAACCCTTCTCCTGTCTTCTAGGAGAGGGCCTGTTCTCCTTCTGCCCTCTTGGTGGCAGTCTTAACACAGGAAACTAGCAAGCGACTCTGATTTCCCTTAACTAAAAACATCAATCACTAACCTACTGCAGGAAAGCTAACGTTTTGAAGTCGATACAAAATACATACAAAGTTTATGGACAGAAAGGAAGATGTTTAAAGGATTTGCCAGTGCTCCAGAAGCTGCACGTCGATGATTCACACTGACCTACTTCAGGGCTTCACCTGTTCTGCAAACCCTGATGGTGAGATCTGTCAGATCTCCCAGAAGCACATACCGTTCTGGATCCAGCCCAATACAGAGAGGCAAGGAGTGCAGAAAATAAACAGGGAGGATGCCGTCTGCATGCTTAGCAGCTCGTTTGCTGCTGTTTGGAAACTGGTTTGGTCTCAACCTTTTCCAGGCCAGGATCCCCCACCACACACTTTCCCATGTAACTGGGACCCCACTTCCTCCCATTTAGCTACAGGAAGGGCAGGACAGCTATGGCACCAACTCCTGTTGGTGAGCTCTTGGTAAGAGCTGATGGTCTAGTGACTTGTGGAGTCTAGTTTTCAAGTGAAGTGATGGATTTTCCATCACCTTACTAGGGAGATACCTCCAGGGTTTGATAGCTCTCACCCTTGGTAAAATCTCCTAATTAGAGCTGGTGGAATCATTCATTACAAATTAATTATTCAGCTAATTTAGCCCTTCATTTCCCCTTGTCTATTCATGGACCCGGCTGGTCTGCAAACATCTTCAGTATTCGTAAATGTCTGTGAAAGACTTTGTGTGAACTAACTTCATCCCTTTGCAAACTGTTCACAATTTGTTCCTGGTGGTGAGTGATTCGTCTTTTAAGTCAGGAGGTTTCGTTTTTGCCCTGAGAATGGATGACTGAATTATTTTTTAACATGGAAAATACTTGCTGCTGAGTGGATTTATGGCTAAGGAGAAGGCGGACAGGTGGAGGCATGGTCAGATGGATCCTATAGTAGATCAGCAGTTAGAGGTCTGTCTTTGGTGCTGTGCAGTAAATGTGGCTGTATTTAGAATGCAATGCAACTGGAGAGAAACAGGGGATGCTTCTCACACCCAGCTGGGAACCGAGCTCGTGAGCAATTCCAGGGCAATTGCATAGTTAACAAAAAACAAGAATTTTATTCTTGCAGGCAAAAGAACAAACAAAACCAGAATGCAGCAGTGCAAAGTATCCAGCCCCTATATTCTAGAACACAACTACCACCTACCAATCAAGCAAACCGGATACTGGCCAGATGGACCTCAGCTCTGACCCGGTATGGCAACTGCTATGTTCCTATGATAGCAGTACTTCCATCCAAATTGAAGACCAGCCCTTACCC
Organism: Mauremys mutica; assembly: GCF_020497125.1. Taxonomy (NCBI): domain Eukaryota; kingdom Metazoa; phylum Chordata; order Testudines; family Geoemydidae; genus Mauremys; species Mauremys mutica. Next base: position 11,307,180 of record NC_059073.1, on the reverse strand, counting down.
AGCAAAGCCTGTTCTATGAAAACAGCTTATATAGCTATATGAGAGGGGGAAAATGCATCCAGGAGAGCTGGCTGTATTTTAAAGAAGTCTTACTGAGGGCGCAGGAACAAACCATTCCGATGTGCAGAAAGAATAGCAAATATGGCAGGCAACCAGCTTGGCGTAACAGAGAAATCTTCAGTGAGCTTAAATACAAAAAGGAAGCTTACAAGAAGTGGAAATATTGGACTGATGACTAGGGAGGAGAATAAAAATATTGCTCGAGCATGCAAGGGTGTAATCAGGAAGGCCAAAGCACAATTGGAGTTGCAGCTAACAAGGGATGTGAAGGCTAAAAGAAGGGTTTGCACAGTATGTTATCAAGAAGAAGAAGGTGGTCAGGGAAAGTGTGGAACCCTTACTGAATGGGGGAGGGAACCTAGTGACAGACGATGTGGAAAAAGCTGAAGTACTCAATGCTTTTTTTGCCTCGGTCTTCATAGACAAGGTCAGCCCCCAGGCTGCTACACTGGGCAGCACAGTAGGGGGAGGAGGTGAGCAGCCCTTAGTGATGAAAGAACAGGTAAAGACTATTTAGAAAAGCAAATATAGTTCCCATCTTTAAAAAAGGGAAGAAGGAGAATCCGGGGAACTACAGACTGGTCAGCCTCACCTCAGTCACCAGAAAAATCATGGAATTCCTCAAGGAATCCATTTTAAAGCACTTGGAGGAGAGGAAGGTGATCAGGAACAGTCAACATGGATTCACCAAGGGCAAGTCATGCCTGACCAACCTGACTGCCTTCTATGATGAGATAAATGGCTCTGTGGATATAGGGAAAATGGTGGATGTGATATACGTGGACTTTAGCAAAGCTTTTGATATGGTCTCCCACAGCATTCTTGCCAGCAAGTTAAAGAAGTATGGATTGGATGAATGGATTATAAGGTGGATAGAAAGCTGGCTAGATTATCAGGCTCAACAGGTAGTGATCAATGGCTCGATGTCTAGTTGGCAGCCGGTATCAAGCAGAGTGCCCTAGGGGTCAGTCTTGGGGCCAATTTTATTCAACATTTTCATTAATGATCTGGATGATGGGATGGATTGCACCCTCAGCACGTTTGCAGATGACACTAACCTGTGGGGGAGGGGGGCGCGGAAGGGGAGAGGTAGATATGCTGTTAATTGGTTAAGACCTTTCCTGGATCTATAGTAAAACATGGGGAGCTCTGAATGAAGAAATCTTTACACTCATTTACCAAATCCAGCCCTGGCACAGGTGGGCACAACTCCCACTGACTACTTAAGAGAGGCAGTGTGTCCAGTGGGCAGAGCTCTGGTGTATGAGTCGGGAGACCTGGATTCTATCCCTGGCTCTACCACCGGTCTGCTGGGGGAACTTGGGCAGTCCCAGCCTCAATCTCTGCCTCCGTTCTGTAAAATGGGGATAAAGACACCATCCCTGATGAAGTGCTTTGAAATGTACAGCTGAAAAGTGCTCCTTAGGAGTGATGTGTTATTATTACAGCCTCTGTTACATTTTATTATAGCAGATCTCAGTATTATTACTGTTACCTTTCTCTTCTCCTCTTCACCAAGGCCTGCAGACCTCCTAAATGTCTGGTTGCTTAGTGTCCCAGTCTTGTCCTAGGAATTTATATGGCCTCCATCACCATAGGATCCAAGTGCCTTACAATCTTGAATGCATTTATCTTCCTGCTGCATGGTGGGGAAGTGTAATCCGCATTTTACACAAGGGAAACTGAGGCAGAGAGACCAAGTGACTTGCCCCAGATCACCCAGGAAATCTGTGGCAGAGCATGATGTTGAACTCAGCTCTCCCAAGTCCTAGGTGGAGCACCCTTCCACTCCAGGCCTGGGAGAAGCTGGGGAGACAGCTCCAGCTCAGATAGCAGCAATTCAGTCCACTCCTCTGACTAAATTACTCTGCCTTGAGCCTGGTGGTTCATGCACCCAGTAACCAGCCAGTTGCTTTGTAAAATGGACCACCTGCTCCTCTCCCCTCCCTTGTGCTCAGTTTCCATCAGAGGCTCCCATCCCACTTCCCCTTTGCTTGCATGTAGCATTGAAACAATTCAGCGGAGAGATGAAAAACAAAGCCATCCCCTCCATCTTCCCAGCTTTGCGGCATTCAGAGCCAACGGAGGAAAGCACCCGGAGGAGAGGTTAGAGAGGTAGGCTGGCCTCTCTCTCCATCTCGCTTGCTTGCAGTTGAAATCATTCCATCTCCTTAAATTACAGCTTCTTCTTGCAAATGAGACTAGTTCAAAAACCTCCCAGGTCCTCGCAGGGTATCCCAGCGCTCTGGTTTACAGCAAAAAAATCTTGCAGTGCAGCACAGTGGGGAGAAGGGAAAAGAGCCCTGGGACGGAGCAAATCAGTGCATAAGGCCATGCTGCTGTGTAAATCCAAAGTTGCTTTCAGGGGGAACCTTGCGTCTCCGCCAAATGGGCGCTGTTATGTGCTCGGGGTGATTCATTGAAGCAGACATCAAGCAAACTGCCAGTTAAAGGTTACAAGAGTTAGAATAACAGAATCAAAAGATTGCAGCGCCCGAGTCCCCGTCATTCCTCGTTCTGTGGCAGCTGCGATGTAAATAAATCCCTGCAAACTGCCAAATCAGACAGATTTCCCTCTCTGTGGGACATTGATACTGTGCCTCCAGGGACTAGTAATGAGGCATGAGCTTCTTTTCACTGAGGCTGGAGGTTGCCACTTTGAATCCAGCCCAGCTGAATGGGAACTGACAGTCGGTGCCAGCTGATGTCACACGCAGGCTGCCAAGTAGCCGTGAACTGGTTGGCTCAGTCTGCTTGGGGCTTGGGAAACACGGGCCCAGTTCCCTGCTCTGCCACAGACTTCCTGTGTGTCGCTGGGCATGTCGCTTAGTCTCTCTGGAACTCATTCCTCCTCATCTGTAAACCATGGCTAATCACGCTGGCCTGCCTCACAGCAGGGTTGTGAGCTTAAATATATTATATATATTTTTTGTGATATTGCAGGTTGGGTTAATAAAGCTAATAGTGCTGTAATATACTTAGACTTCTGTAATGCATTTGACTTGGTACCACATGACGTTTTCATTAAAAAACTAGAATGATACAAAAGTAACATGGTTCGCATTAAATGGATTAAAAACTGGGTGGCTGACAGATCTCAAAAAGTAACTGTAAACAAGGAAATCATCACTGAGCAGGTATGTTTCTATGGGGTCCCGCAGGGATCAGTTCTGGGCCCTATGCAATTTAACTTTTCATCAGTGACCTGGAAGAAAGCTTAAACTCTCATCGCTCTTGAAGTCTGCAAATGACCCAAAGACGTGGGGAGCGGTAAATAATGAAGAGGACAGGTCACTAATACAGAGCGAGCTGGATCACTTGGTAAGCTGAGCGCACGCAAACACTATACATTTTAATATGACCAAATGTAAAGTCATACATCTAGGCAGGGCCAAGCTAACAGGATGGGGGACTCTATCCTGGGAAGCAGTGACCCCCAAAAAGGCTTGGGAGTCATGGTGGATAATCAGCTGAACATGAGCTGCCAGTGCAAAGCTGAGGCCAAAATGGCGAATGTGATCTTTAGATGCATGAACTGGGGAAACTCAAATTTTTGTAAAGCAATTCTATTCCCTCTCTATTTGCACTGACAGTGGGATGGCTACTGGAATACTTGGTCCAGTTCTGCTGTCCACAGTTCAAGAAGGCTGGTGATAAATTGGAGAGGGATCAGAGAAGAGTCACGAGAATGATTAATGGATTGGAAAACTAATCTTATAGTGCTAAGACTCAAGGAGCACAATATATTTAGCTTAACAAAGAGTAGAGGATGGGGTAACATGACCACAGTACCTGTATAGGGAACAAATACCAGTATTTAATAACGGGCACTCCAATCTAGCCGAGAAAGGTATAACAAGATCTAATGACTAGAAGTTGAAGCTTCAGACAAATTCAGACTGGAAATCAGATGTACATTTTACCAGTGAGGGTGCTTAACCATCGGCACAGCTTACCTAGGGTGTGGTGGATTCTCCATCACTAGCAATTTTTAAATAAAGACTGGATGTTTTTTTTCTAAAAATCTGCTCTATTTCCTATCAAAATTATTTTGGGGGAAGTTCTCTGGCCTGTGTTATACAGAAGGTCAGATCAGATGATCCCAATGGTTCTCTTCTGGCTGTGGAATCTGTGAATTTACAAAGACAGTGTTGTCTTTATGTCTCTGTGGCAGATATTAATTTAACCGCCCAAAAGGCTGGTGGAAGCTGGCTGCAGCTATACCGGACATACTGAGGCACATATAAATTAATAGCCCGTTGCTTTATTGCTCCCGTTGCTTGGTTTTTCATTTAAGTGGCGCCAGGTTAAAAAAAAAAAGGAAGTATCCTTGGGAGAAGAGATTCAGTCTGTGGAATGAGTCCTTAAGAGACAGCTCCAAAGTCGAATGAGAAATGAGGTCATTTTCAAAATCTTCACCCTGTTTACATCTGTCCTTCTTTCACTGGCTCCTGTGTTAATTATCTAACCAAGAGGAGCTGGGGCAGGTGCCATGAAAGGCAGCAAACTGGAACAAAGCAGCAAGGCTTGAAACAGGACTTAATTTATCCAACTGTGTTAGAGACCAGCCATCCACTCTGCCGCCTTCGTGATTCCCACATGTGGAGTTTTATTGCTGTTCATAGTTCAGTATCCAGCTTTGTCCAGCAATCAGATTTCTCAAGTTAAGAGTGCTTTGCACTTAGCAACTTTCACACCAGAGTATCAATGCACTTTGCACACATTAGTTATTCAAATCTAACAGCCTTGGGAGGTAGGTAAGGATTGTAATGAAATGGCTGGTCCTGATGTGCACCAGCACCCCCAAATGTTAGTAGTACTAAAATTACGCAATATAGTGTGTCATAGAGTTTATACTGCTCAAGCAGCTGGGAGAGATTCTCCTCCAGCTCAGGTGCTTTTGTAGAAGGAGGATCTGAGTTTTAGCCCTGCTGCTGTGATGAATTTCTGAAGTAGCCACAATGACAACTGTGAAGTCACCCTAGATGGCAAGGGATTTGTCACAGCATTGTCAACCCCATTTTACAGATGGGTAACCTGAAATAGACAAAGATTAAACGATTTGTGCAAAGTACCCCAGGGGTCCACCCTGCTCCAATCAAAGACCACATGCCAGTCCTACCAACCAAGAGCTGCTTAAGCTGTTAAACTGTTGGACATGGCCCCTTTCAGATCATGAACTTTATGAATCTCATTGTTCAGTCACCAGATTTTACAGACATAGCGGAGCCAGAATTACAGTTGTCGGTAAACGGTTCTCCAGGGGAACAGTCACATAGGGCAATTATCCCTGGGCACGTGTCCTCCTTCTTGAAATCTCTGGTCATTCCATAAACACCTTGCTCCATGTTCTGCGGTTGGTTGGACTATGTGCAAAATGTCTCCAGGCAAAGCACCTTCTGCCCAACTACTTTTTTATGTTGAAAACACTGTCCTACACTTTCTCTGCCTCCTAGGCCTGCCGCTCCCAAACACCCAAAGACAGTGTCGCTGCATAGTTACTAGGTGACCACCTTCAGCAGTAAAACTCACAATGTACAGTATTACTACCCCATCATCCAGAGGCCCTGACCGAGTTCTGGGCCTCATTGCGCTTGGCTCTGTACATCCATAGTAAGTCAGTCCCTGCCCCAAAGACCTCACAGTCTAAGCTACACCGTGGGCTGGAGAACGGAAGTTCTGTTACCACCCTTTGGCAGATGAGAACTGAGACAAACAGGGATCAAGTGACTTATCCAAGGTCAAACAGGGAGAGCTGGGGTTTGAACCCAGATTGATGGTGTCTGTTGTGACAAATTTACCCTAATTATGAGCTGAACTGTGAAAAGTGGGTGAGAGTCCATAAAATGTTCCAAAACCCTATAGCAACAAATGCTGATGGGAAAAGGTATGAAAGGGAAACAGACTGAATTAGTCCAAACCAAAAAGCCTCCTGATATAACTCAAGGACAAAGTTAGGATCATGTGTGGTAAACAAGAAGACCAGAAATCAATAAACCAAAGTCGGCGTGTTGGAAATTAGGCCTCGTCAGTGAACAAAATAATGAGGGGACGGGCTGTTTCATCCATCGCTCCCTGCTGGGCTTCTTTAAAAAGGAAGACTTTGGGAGGAAAAGTACAGACAGAGGCTACCAGCAGCGCTGGCTGACTGAAAGAAAGGGATGGAGTGAGTGTCTCCATCATGGCCCCACCATCTCCTGGGACCCCTGGACCGTCTTCATCCTAATCCTGAAAGATGTGCAGAGCAGGCGGGGCCAGAGAGAGAGAATGAAAGGGCCTTGCCACCTCCAGAGGCTTTGGCTAAATCCAGCATACCATGTGGGAGGTGAGACTTGTTCTGCCTTCCCCACTGTGTCCTTTTCCTTCCCTACCATATTTATTTTCTTCCTCTCTCTCCTTTTCCCTTCTGTCTAATAAGAATCTGGCTTAGCCGACCAAGACTGTATGTTTTGCAATATTGCCTTGAGCCTGTGACTCAAAGGAGGCAGCTACAAGGAGTCTAAACAACCTGAAGCTGACACAAGTTTGCTACATCTTGGAGGCAATGTTTATGCGTCAGTTTAAGCCCAGGGTTTGAATTCAGGGTCTAGTCTAACCCCTCTTCTGTCTAAACACAAATCACACTAACCCAGGTCTCAGGATCCCAGGACCCCATGGGGGTGGAAGGTCTGAGCTTAAGTCAAGTTGGGACCCAGGGTTCAAGCCCTATTGCTTTGCAGTGTAGATGCAGACCCACTGGACTTGTGCTCTGGAAGTATCCCACAATCCCACAGGCTGATTTTCTTTATCCTCTGAACAGTCAAGTTTGGTGAAAAGTCAAGTTTCCCCTTACTGCACCACGGACAAAGGGCTCGAGTGGCCACATTTTGGGATGGGCACAAGGAAGTCTGGGATATGGGTGGTTGAACTCAGGCCCACATGATGCAGGTTGGGACCCAGGGTCCAATAATTCCTAACCTGGGGTTACAAATGAGTGTAGATACTCAAGCCCTAGGTTAACAAACCCAGAGTCTGCTAACCCATGTAACTGGGCTTACATTGCAGTGTAGACAGACCCACAGTGGCTGGTAAGACCATGTGCTGAGCCTCTGCTTCTCCAGCAGTGAGACTGCAAGTGGCAGTCATCATCAGAGGCAGAAGCTGCATTTTCTGTCTTTGCTGTTCTCTTCTCTCCCCTTTGTGTGAGTTTGTCTCGTTTTGTCTTCTAGGAAACAGGATCGGACTTTAACAACAGCAAGGATAGCTCCTGCCCATCTCAAGTAACATTTCCCCGCCCCTCCACCACAAAAGGAAAGTTATCACCATCTTTAATACCTTCTAAGAGATTGTCAGACACAGGAGTTTTCCTTCTAAAGATTCTCCAACTAGAGAGAAAGGGAACAAGGCATGGTGTTAAAGGAAGGCCTTATTTAATTCTTTACATTGTTTTCCTTTCTTTTCTGAATCTTTATTAAAAGGTGAAAAGGATTTTTCCTAATGGGTTCCCCATGGTACTAAGCGGGCTGAGGTCACTGTATACCAACCTCCAAACCTTCCTTAAAAACTATTTAATGTTAGACAGTGACTGGGTCATATTAACGCCTTTGATCCTTTAGGCTCGTATATTGCATCTAAATTAATACAACACATCCCCCTCTAGCATTCTGACCACAAGACCACCTCTCCTTTCTCGGTTTCAGGTTCAAATCCCTGTTTCTGGGAACAAATACCCATATCTGCACAAATAAAAGCTCCTCCCTAAAAATCCATACAAGCAAAACACAGTCACACGAGTTGCCTCTTAAAGAAAAGTCCGTAGAACTTAATGGGGATGAAACCAATCGGAGATTATAGAAATTATTCTAAAACCTTCTAGAATTTAATAGACAGTGTGCTCCTTTCTGTAGGTTGTTTAAAATCAACCTGCCATTTTTTAGAACAGGGGTATAGCCCTCTCCTAAATTCTGATCTATTGGATAGTTTAAAAACCCACCTATAAAAGCATTATCCTTTTCTATTGAATGCTATAGGACTTTTCAGAATGGGTCATCGAAAAGGGTGTGTACCCAATTAGACTGAATTGCAATTTGCATTGGGTGAATGCGTTTGTGAATAATATTACCCCATTATTTACCCAGCTCTATCATGGGTGAATATATATTTAAACCCCCAATAACTTCCTACATTTGCATTCCCTGACCTATGAGCTACACCTCAGAAAAGCAAAAGATCAATTTCCATGTCTTTATTAAAAAAAAAATCAAATTGGGCACTGCCCATTCAGTGTTTAGCAAAAGAAAGAAACCTCAGAGAGCATAAATGAAACCTGCCTTTCACACCTGCATCACTGCACTTACTGTGGGTACAAATACACCTATTACCATCTCATTACACTCCATTAAATCAATTAGGTCAGCGGCTGGCAGATTTTTCACTGAGCCAAGTCAGCCCGTTGAGCTATATGGGGAACTGCAGAGAACACCAATAACTCACTTCAAGTGAGGCATGGAGAGACTTTCCCTGTAGTAAAACATTTAAATGTCTGTCATCTCTCTCATTCCAGAAGCGAAAATCACTCTGGATTGTTCTTCCCCTCCCTCACCCCACCAACCATTTCTCTTTTTCTCTTCTGCTGCATCTAAAGCAGCCAAGCTCTTTCTCTCCCGCACACCTGCCAAGAAGCATATTTCAAGGATCTTTGCCCCCTTTCCCCAAATCTGCCATTTCTCTTGTAATAGATGCAAAGGGGCAGGTGTCAATCACCATAGCTCCATTGACAATGTCTTTGGTGGAGCTACCCTGATTTCCACCAGCTGAGGGCTTGTAGGCGAAAGGGAGCTCCTCTCTCCGAATCACTGGCTGGCTGGCATTTCAAAAATAACAACATTGAATGTCATTCAGGTTTCTCATATTGCCTGGGAACTAGAAGAGACAATCATTCATTCCCCAGGCACATTCCAGAAACATTAGCCCCCTTTGCTTTTTCTTCATCCTGACAGCTTGTGTTGTCCAAAACATACAAAATATATTAAAAGTCTCTACGGTCCCAAGCGCACTCTGTGACATTTCTATCCTCCTTGACTGTGACTGCGATCAGGTCTTCTTCTGCGGGATGGTGATTCCTGTCCGCAAGAAAGCCATTTTACCTTACATTACCATCATTGTCGGCAGCTGGCGGCACCCAGCCAAACGCAGGTGTCTCTGAGGATCTGTGATCTAGCTCGCCTCTGGTATTCTGCTGTGTGTGCGGTGAGCTGTTTGTGTATGAGCTGAGATGGGAGTCCCATGCCGGGAGAGAGACCGGAGTGTTGGAAAATAGCCATCAGAAGACAATCCACCATCAGAAGACTTTTCTTCCTCTGTCGTAGCAGCGAAATGCTCGTAGCACGTGATCCACTCATAAATCTCATTGCTGTTTTATTGCACCGACTTTACATTGGCTCTGGGACCCTAGTAGATTGCTGAATCACCACTTGGTGGGTGAGAACTTGACAGGTACAAATATCCTCTCAGTCATTTCCTAGCCTGTAACAATCAGCAACAGAAGGGCTGTCCCAGTTCTCCAGAACAATCTTGTCTTTGTTATAGGTTAGGATTAGGGGCTTTGCTGGATCTTCTGGATAACAGGTTGCTGCTTCTTGAGTGGTCCCTCCTGGCCAGAGTTTCCTTTGCAGCAGCTTCCCTCCATTCTTCCTCTTCTGGGCCCCTTACACTTGGGGCTGGTTTAATGCCCACAAGCAGGTCCAAACAGTCCCACCAATAAAGTCCATCCAAAGGTTCAGGCTTATCTCTGGCTCTTCTGCTATCCACAGGGAGCTCTTCCCTGGCCGTAGCCTGCCCTTCACAGGGTCACTCCTCATAACTGTCTTTCCCTGAAGCTTAATCCTCTGGCTCTGGCTTCCTTCTCTTGCCAGTGTCCCCTGTGTTCTGAGGGAGAAGAAGGCAGTCTATATACTGTCCTCCTCCAGGGAGCTTCTCCTGATTGGCTGCCAGAGAGTGGAGCCCTGCCTCACCCTACACCCTGGTCCCTTAAAGGAATAGTGTCCCGGGGTTCCCCCCATCCAACTCCTAATTCCCTGGGACTGCTTACTTTCTTCTGCAATCAGGCCATATCCTGGGCCTTTGGTCTTTCCAGTATCCTGGAAGGGGGTTTTCTGGCCTTCTCTAGTATACTCTGTTACAATCTGCTTCTGGGCCACATACCACCCTTAATGATGTTGGCTAAGCAACATGGTCTTAGTTTCTTCCTGATAAGTTTTCTTTTTTGTCCTTGCCATAACTGCACTGCTGAGTTCCTAGTATATCTTTATCATGACTACTTTTCCCATTCCACACGGCATGTCAGGGGATGGCATTTTTATATCTATGTGCACAGTTGCAGATTTCATAGCTAGGAATTATGTTCCCTGCGGGGCTGGCTGATTTTGGGGGAAACGTCTCCCATGGTCCAGCTCCTCCTTTTCCTGTAGGTTTTACTTCCACTAAAGATCTTCCTACATAACGTACATTGACAAGAATTTCTCATGAAGCCTTCAACTGAAAAAAAAAAAATCTTTCTGCGGCAAAGTGACTCACTAGCTGGTGTGCCCCCTTGTGAATAGATGGAGTGTTGCTGGATTTCTTCTCTGTAGTCCAGCCATACAGGTTCACTAGTGGTCCCTTTTTGCCTGGTGACTTGGACCTCTGGCCAACTCCACTTTGGTCCCACTCCTTTCAGGGTAAATCAGGCTTTTCACCCATTAGCCCCCGACCTCAGACCAGGTCGACAGCCCTGGTCCAAGCCCAATAGTGTGTCTGGAGTCTTCCTGCTACTCTTCCCAGTAAGGCTGTACTGTTAGTGGCACTAAGATGGGGGGGGGTCTAAGCCCGCCCATAACTAAAGGCCTCCCCCCTCAGCTAAGTGGGAGGAACCTCTAAGCCCCGCTACAAGTGATTTCTGGTGACAACAAAGGAGAACACAGCAGTGGGAGTGAACTCAGAGGTTGACTATCAGGGAACCCGAGAGGGACACCAAGAAGAGAGCTCTGAACAGTGCCCACTGCCCCTCAAAGGCATCTAAGGAGTCAGAGGGTGCTGCCCAGAGGAACTCTGCTCAGACATGTGACCGAATGAGAGAATGGAAATAGGCCCCCACAGTTGCGCCCTGTCCTACTTCCTCCTTCTGGCCGTCTTGGCCAGTGCTAGGAGGAAGTTGATGAGGAGGTCCCCTGACTTTGCGGGGCCACAGCTGCGGTGTGCATAAATCAGGAGGTGTGGGGAGAAGTGCAAGCAGAACCTCAGTAAGAGGAGCTAGAATTGGGGCTGCACCCTGACTCACTCTACGTAGATGTGCTCCAGGGTCTCCCTCTCATTTCAAAAGAGACAGGTGTCAGAGGAGTTTGTGAACCTTGCCTGGTACGCACTCATGCTCACAGCTCCATGGAGGAGCCGCCAACCGATGTCCCTGGCGGGCCTTGGGTGAGGCTGTAGAGGAACCCAGTCCATCTCTCTTCAGTCCCTTTCTTCTTGCTTCAAAGGTCCCTGGGCTGGCAGCCAGGGACCTTTGAAGCAAGTGGTTGAGGTCTCTCTGGTCATACCTCTTGCATCTGCCCTGGGCTACCACCCTACGTTTCCCCCACCTTTTCAGGGGCGTGTATTTTCAGCAAAGGTCTGCCCCAGGGTTAAACCCTTTGTCTCAGTCCTCAAGGAAATAAAGGCAAGGCAACTAAATTAACAGAAATAAAGAACAGTACCAGCTTCTCTGTCCTAGCAGGATCCTCCAGCCATCTGTCCTACTGCTCTGTGTTTTGAGGTAGCCTAGATCTCTGCTGTGCTCTTCTCTGGGAGCTGAGTAGGAGAGGCCTGTCCACCTCCCAGAGCTGGGGCCTTCTGAACTGAGCTGCTCCCCTTTTGAGGTTATTCCTCCAAGATTGGCATGCTTCACAGGTGTGGTGGGGCAGGGCTGCCTGAACCCACAGCTGCTTTTTAACCCCTTCCTGACAGATGCAGGGTTTGTACAGCCCATCACACTGCCTCTCTTGTTGCAGAGTCAGTCACGTATCTGGTGTGGATTTAAAACAGTCTCATCACTGAAGCGCAGAAGAAAATAATTAGGCCAAGTTCACGGTTATGTGGGTGTAAATCTGACAACAACCCAATTTTCCATCAAAAAACAGTTCTGATGGAAAATTTTCGAACAGCGTTAATGCTGAATGTCCCCTGCTGTCCCACTCTTTGTTTTCTTATAGCCCACAAAATTGCTGCCTGCGATAGAAATTTCAAGCATTCCCACGGTGAGAATTAGCTACAAAATCAATTCCCATCTCCTCTTTGATTCAGGGTCTGAACCAAAGTCTGAAACTGACTACAGTGATTAACTCTGAAGCAGGAAAAAAAAATAGAGAGTATTAGCAGGACCGTTTGTGTTCATTATATTTTCATTTCACTTGTTACAGTAGGTTCCATACCGCAGAGTTCTGTGTTTACATAATGAAGCGTCTGATATTTAATATTTATTAGTGTGGGGATTTTTGTGTCTGATGCTATCACACACTCTGTCTCTCTCGCTGATACTCTAGCAGTATATGCTCCTTTTTCATAATCCTTTCTCAGTGCCTGCAACGTCTGTCACTAACAGATAGGAACGCCCAGTGTAGCAGCCTCGCCAAGCCCAAGTCTAGAATTCACAAATCAGGACCCCAAAGAAATTCATGTGATTATGAAAAAATAATAATTTGGGGTTCTTTTTATTTGCCTTTTGGGTTTTGAGCCTGTAGGGATCCAGGAGGGCTAGAAACTTATTTTTTTAAATTGTTAAATAAAAGCTGAGGTTCTCACATAGTCCCATGACTCCAGGAGCTGGGGCCTTAAGAAAAACACCAAGTATCACCAGCCTCACTAGTCAATCATGAAAGCTGGCAATGTATGGATCATTTTATCCCCGAGGAGTTCCCAAAAATGTTCAAGATGCAAAACTAAGGGCTCTGATTCAGCTGCACTTACTCATTTTGACTGGCACTTTACTATGGGTCGGATGGTGACACTTACCTATAGCCCCATGTCGGGAGCAGGGAGGGCTCTATTAACACAGGGGAGCACCAGGAAGTATTTTGGAATGGGTCTGCACATTGTCTCCAGGAGATCTCAGTTGCACTAGGGAAAGAAGTATCTATAACGCCTCTTTTAGGGGTGCAGCAACCTCTCTACAAGCAATGGGGTGGTGTGGAGCATGGGCAGGCATGGCTCTGCCTACTCCTCTCCCCTTTCCTCCCTGCCGCATGCCTGGCAGCTGTGTAAGGAGATGCAACAATCTGGCCTTAGAATTCAAGGCCAGAAGGCCCCACCAGATCCTCTAGTCTGACCTCCTGGACATCACAGGCCACCAGCACCCCCCAGCCCCCGCACACTAAACCCAGCGTATCCTAGGTGAGCAGTATCCTCAATGGGCCTCCTCACAGAGTAAGAGTGAGTGAAGATGGCAGGTTCGGGCCCCAGCTGAGTCGCTAAGGGCTGAGGGCTTTACGGCAAAGTGGGAGAGATAATTCGGGTGATACAGACCAGAGAGACTAATTCCTCCTAGAAATCTGCACTCAGATCCTGACTCACTCCTAGGTGAGCTAGGACCTGATCCAAAGGTCACTGAAGTCATTGGAAAGACTCTTGTTGGCTTCAGTGGGTAGGGTGACCAGATCACAACACTAAAATATCGGGACACATTGGGGTGCCTTCAGCCCTGCCCACAGTCCTCCCAGGCTCCACCCCTACTCATGTCCCGCCCCCTCCCCGCCAAGCCAAACAGCTGTTAGGTGGCGGGAACCGCTGGGAGGGAGGGAGCAGTGGGGATGTGGCATGCTGGGAGGAGTGGGGGAGAAGGAGGCGAGGAGGGGGGAGCTTGGCTGCAATTTTTCCCCATGGGCGCGCCAACCCTGGGCCACCCATGGAGTCGGCACCTCCCTCCCACTCACCTCCTTACCTGAATATTGGGGCAAATGGCGTCCCAATCGTACATCGATCGGGACATGGGACAAAGGGTTAAGTATTGGGACAGTCCCGATTTTATCGGGGACATCTAGTCACCCTATCAGTGGGTTGTGCAGATGCTGATAAGCTCAGTGATGCAGAGTCTCGGCCCTGCCCCACACCGTTTGAGACAGCACAAAGGCAGTGTGAACTGACCTCCAATCACTGCCTGGGGTTCCCCTGGAGTGATGGACTCTGCACTGGCAAAGCCCAGTGCACGATGGAGAAAGGGGGAGAAAGAGGTGGGAAGGGGGATTAGGCAGAGTGCAATATGCTCCAGCAATCCTCAGATAGAGGACGTTCCCTAGGGAACCGCAGTCAGCAGGTGCAGTTTAGAGCAGCCCCTGGGTTGCTCTAACCTCCACCCAAGGGCAGGAAGAGATTTGGGGACTGGTAGCCAGCTCCCTGGCAGTCCCTGCTGTGCTGGGTGCAGCCGGCAGTCTGACCCAGTGAGTAGTAATTTGTGGGTTCCCTGAAACTCTTCTGCTGGCCTAGCCACTGAAGTTTGAACACTTTGGCCTCTCTGACCTGGCAGCTCTTCCTCATCTCTAATTGTTGTGACTCTGTGAACGTCTTGACCAAATGCCGTTTCCTGTCATATTTATCTTTGGAAAATAGCTGATACCTGTAAGTAAAATAAATTCCCTTTGAAATGAGACAGGCGGCCAAGGCCTTATCTCGAGATGGGCGCACAATTGTGTAAATAGTGATTTATTTCTGGTGAGCTTAGCAGATATGTTTTTTTTTCTTTTAAAAGGCTTCTCTGGAGCTTTGCCCAGCTCAGACACATCGGGGGGAAAGGTTAAGATTCTCATAAATGCTGTTACTTACAAATAAAGAAGACAGGACTCAATGCTGGGCTGCGTTCTGTGCTCCATCAGACACTGAGCATTGACACTGCGGCCCAGTGCGAGGTTATCTCACCTTCCCCAGCTTCTGTGCTGCTGTGGGGGTGGAAACAGCCTCCGGTGTAAATCGAAGCAGCCCCAGGGGCTTTACCTCAGCTGTCTTAGCATTTGCTGAGTGCTAAGGCCTTCCCCCTTGTGACATCATCCCTGTGCCTACTCCAGAGCTTGGGCAGGCCTCCAGTTCTTCCCCAAGAGGACTCTTCCTGGGTCCTTTTGCCACCTCTTTATGGTACCCTCTACACCACCAGAGTTTCATATTGGGGTCAGACTGAGGTCCATGATCCCTAGGACCCACTGTACCTATACTGTACGCCCAGTATGCTGCAAAGAGACTGTATGGGGATTGCGTATTTATCCCACTGTGTCCCTCTTGAAAGTCTCCCCGTGGTTGATCTCCAGCGCTTCTGTTGGCGAAACTTATATCCGTCAAGGGGTTGTTTTTTTCACACCCCGACTGGCAAAAGTTTTACCGACCCAAGTGCTAGAGAGAGAGAGAGAGAGAGAGAGAGAGAGAGAGAGAGAGTGCTTCCTGCAGCAGCTCTGATTCGTTGCTCTGCTCCAGGAGGTGGGCAAGTGAGGCAGGCAGCCAATCAAGGGTTTTTCTCTTAGGCAGGACTCAAATCCACTAGCTTCTTAGGTCATCACCAGACTGGCTCCAGCTCTGGCCAGAATCCCGTGAGAGTTGGCAACACCATTAATCTCACCCTAAACTCAGACCCTGAACCTAGCCCTGCAGCCTGCCTGGCTCATCTCCCCTCATGATGGTGCTCAAGGACGTTCTATGGGATCGGTGCAGGAGTGAGCCTGGAAAGGGGCTGAGGGAAAGGCTTAGAGGCAGCCATGGTAGGAAAAATCCCAGGGAGGAAGCAGGAGGCCTGAGTAGACCGGCCTTAGCTGCTTGCTACAGGTCCGTGGGCTGGAGCCCAGATTAGAAGGAGGCCCTGGGTTCCCCGACTGACCCACTGAGGAAGGTGGTGCGAAGACTTCTGGAGACAAGGGTGGAAGGTCTATTGAATCTGGAGCTGGGCTGAAGACCCAGTGTGAGGCTGCTGGACAATTGTTTTGTTGGACTCTCTGTTACCCCGGGACTAAACGCTACATAGCCGGAGGGTAGAATCACAAGAAGTAGACCACAGGCCTGGAGCAGCTTTCATCAGGGGGCACCAGAGGCGAAGGCCCTGCGAGGCCACGCCCAGACACGAGCAGGCATGTCTGCTGGTGAGTCACACTTCTATATGTACCGGTTCAATGTGGAGAAAAATAGCTTTGACTGGGCAAAGGTGAATGATCTCACCTGAGCCAGGCATAGCATGGAGGGAGCCGCAGTGCAAAGCTCCAGCCTCACTCCTACTCAGCCAAGACAGCAGCTGATCTGAAGCAGCCCCCATTCCAGTCCTGAATCCCCACGCTGCCCGTCCCAGCCCTATCAAAGCCCTCGGGCCTGACCTGCAGTGCCATTTGCTTATTTCAACCAATGGGACTGAAACGTGCAAAGGGACTGTAAGGAAGGAGTGATGATTGGCTGAATAGCCTGTGATGTCACAATGCTCCTCTGCCTGCAGCACCAAATGGGCACTGGGTGGAAACCGGGCGTTTTTGCTGTCCCTGGTTGTCACCAGATTGCCACCCATTCTTCCCATTGCTACCTATAACGTTCCCTGAAATTTTGGCTTGACCAGACGTGGTCTTCAAAAGTTATCGTATTACAGACGGACACACTGAGAAATGCCAATGAGTTAAGTCTAACTGTCATATTTGGGGTCAGGTGGGAATTTCCCTCCAGCTCGGATTGGCAGAGGCCCTGGGGATTTTTCGCCTTCTGCAGCATGGGTCACCCACGGGTCCAAACTAGAATAAATGGTGGATTCTCTGTAACTGAAATCTTTAAATCATGAGGACGTCAGTAACTCAGCCAGAGGTTATGGGTCTATTACAGGAGTGGGTGGGTGAGGTTCTGTGGCCTGTGATGTGCAGGAGGTCAGACTAGATGATCATGATGGTCCCCTGTGGCCTTAAACTCTATGTACCTATGAGTGTGAGGTCACATGAGCTGACTGTCAGACCTCTGTCTCTTCAGCCAATTAGGATGCAATTTTATCTGTGGATTATAGTACATGTGCCATTTGCTTGGTTAGTTATAGGATGCCTAGAGCCGGGCGAATAACACTGGCAATTCCAAAAATTTTGGGGGGGGATGTTTAGGGTCAAAACAAACATTTTTTGAAATTTTTGGTGAATCAAAAAATTTTTAAAAAATTAAATGGTTTTGGGTCGAAAAAGCCATTTTTGTTCAACTTGAAATTAAATGCTTCAATTGTGAGCATTTTCTTTACATTTAAATTGTTTTAAAAATAAAATGAAAGGAAATTTCAACACGAAAAGTCATTTTGAGTCAAAAAGTTGAAATGTTTTGTTTAGGAAATGTCAAAATGAAATGTTTTGATTTTTTTTCCTGATTTTTAGGGTGTTTCATGGTGAAAAAATTGGGCAAAATGTGCACACATTTGCACATTTCAGTGTTAAGCAATATGCTTTTTTTTCTGGAAAAAAAGTTTATTTTGAACCATTTTTCCAAGTTCTTTGCAGATTGGGGCTTCTCACTCAACTGATTGTCAGCTAATCACTACACCTCATTTAATCATCTCGCCCCATTGAGCTGCTCCAAACGAACTGCAGAATTATTGCCCATATGGAAAGCTCTTCATTGATTTCCTGATTGTCCTGTTGATTCACCACCTAATTTGCTGCTGTATTCACTGACCTGCATCCTAATCCTGATTCCTCCTTTACTCACCTTCTTCTCTCCTTGCACCCTCATTACACCTGTGCCTACCAGAGAGGCCCCTTGGGGATATTGGTTCGTAGGACAGGTTAGAGCAACTGGCACTGGTTCAATGCAGAGTCACCTCGGGAATGGGAGAATGAGGACACGTTTGTACCACCTCAGTGATTCTCAGCACCCTGAGGCTGCAGCAGAGCATATGACCCTTAACCAGATTGAAAGACTTTGAGATTCTTGGGTGAAAAGGGCTCTCTAGGTGTCATGCATTATTAATTGATGATCATGGTTACTAATTATTGCATGTCACAGTTAGCATGGGAGTTTTCCTTCTGCATTGTCTCTGCTCCAGGGAATCGGACAGAGAATATTGTCTGGGCAAAGCATCGTCTTTTAGTGTCCTAAAGATATTTCCTCCTTCAGACCGTGTGTGTGTGTGTAAGAGACAGAGAGAGACAGAGAGATTTGATCAGGAGGCATCTGGCATTATAGTCACCCTCATATATCTCAGCTCTGCTGAGAGATTTCCCTCTAAAATGTTCTGTGCAGTGTGGTATGTCTAACCTTCTCAAATGAACGTCTACCAACAAATCTCACGCTTTAGGGCATACAGTGAGAGGACTTCCTGCGGGAGTAACAAAGGTCCCACGGTCAGCAGAGCAAAACTGGCCAGCTGCCTGTGGGGATGAGGAAAATTCCCGTGGTGCATCGGGCAGAGACTACTAGTGGAGGCATGTGGTTGGACTGGTCTGTGATGCTATGACAAACCTGACCTTCCTGTCTCATTTGAGAAGCTCTGATCCCTGCAAAAGGCCTGCTGACTCCTAGAGTGTCTTATTTGCATCAGGAGACTAATCTGTGTCGGCAGACCTGTCCCCTAAAAGGCTTCTCCTCCACTGAGAAAGGGACCCTGCCATGTCTAATAGGAGGTCTGCTGCCCGGGAAGCCTCACCTTTTGTGAGGTAGCCTGTTCTCACAGGGCAAGCGCAACATCTCATCTCCATTTGCAGGCCTGCCCATGGGGGAAGCCCCATTGCTTACACAGAGTTAGATGCTGCAGAGGTCACCACCATCCATAAATGCTGGAACTAGGGTGGCTGGTGGTACTGCTGCACCCCCTAGCTTGAAGTGGTTTCCATCATATACAGGGTTTGCAGTTTGGTTCAATGGATCTCAGCACCCGCACTATACAAATTGCTTCAGCACCCCTGCCACTATCGGTAGTAGATCTTGTGGGGTGTGTCTGCTGCCAGGGATCCTGACTTTACGGGGTGACCATCACTACTCTGCAGATTGCAATCTGCAACTGAAAACCTGGCTGCTCCGATGACGGGAAAATGTTTCCCTTTGGGCAACAGTGCAAATGAGGACCTGGGGTGACCTATAATGAAGAGCAGGAATGTATTCAACAAAACCATTTCAACTCTCAGTTTTGCACCCGTCTTTGTAAACTACTTTTAGTGGAAATGTAATTCCTGTTGCAAATGGATGTGTGGTGATCAGCCTTTGAAAATCTTCTCCCTCAAAGAAGAAATATTGAATGCGCTTCCCTGTCATACTGTCACTCTTTTTACCACTCTGGTCGAAATGCTCAGGATGCTCAGAAGGGAAAAGGCTGTATTAATATTTCATTGGAATTCATTATCAAGCTCTTTAATAAAGAGGACTGGAGATCTCAGAGTGTTTTTCCCCCTAAACCTTATACAATGGATGCTAAGAAACCGCTGAGTTTTGTTTAAGATTTTATTATTGCTCTCTTGTATGTGTATTTTTCTAAGCCTAAGCACAGAGCAAATTCCAACGTCCTTTCTTAGCTACTTCCTAGCTCTGCCAAATGTTTAAAAACACCATAACAGAGGCTCAAACTAAATGTATACCCCCAAATAAATAATAATAATAGTAATAATAATAATAATAATAATAATAAACAGTAAGAGGACAAAAAAAAACCCCAAACCTCATCACTACAGCTTAGGAGCAGAGTCAAAAAGGCAGTGAGAGGCAAAAATGCATCCATTAAAAGTTGGAAGTCAAATCTCAGTGAGGAAAACAGAAAGGACCATAAAATCTGGCAAGTCAAGTGTACAGGTATAATAAGGCAGTCTAAGAAAGAATTTGAAGAACAGCTAGATAAAGACCAAAAAACTAATAGCAATTTTTTTAAAGTACATCAGAAGCAGAAGCCTGCCAAAGAGTCAATGTAGCAGCTGGATGATCAAAGTGCTAAAGCAACACTCAAGGCCCTGGTCTATACTGGGCAGGGGGGTTGATCTAAGATATGCAACTTCAGCTACGTGAATAGCGTAGCTGAAGTCGGCGTATCTTAGGTTGACTTACCTGGCCGTGAGGATGGCGGTGAGTCAATCGCTGCTGTTCCCCCGTTGACTCCGCGTCCACCTCTCGCGAGCTGTAGTTCCGGAGTTGACGGGGAGCGTATTTGGGGATCGATTTATCTGCGTCTAGACGAGACACGATAAATTGATCCCTGATAGATTGATCTCTACCTGCCGATCCGGCGCGTAGTGAAGACCTGCCCAAGGAAGATGAGGTGATTGCAGAGAAGTTACATGAATTCTTTGCATCAGTCTTCAGTGCAGAGGATGTGGAGGGAGGTCCTCACATCCGATCACTCTTTTTAGATGACATATCTGAAGATCTATCCCAGATTAATTGGAAAATATTGATAAGTTAAACAGTAACATGTCACCAGGACAGATGGTATTCACCCAAGAGTTCTGAAGGAATTCATATATGAAATTGCAGAACTACTGGCTGTGGTATGTAACTCATCACATAAAACAGCTTCTGTACCACATGATGGGAGGGTAGCTAATGTAACGATGATTTTTTAAAAAGGCTCCAGAGATGATGTTGGCAATTACAGGCTGTTAATCAAACTTCAGCACTAAGCAAATGGATTGAAACTATTGTAAAGAACAGAATTCTCAGAGGCATACATAAACACAGTATGTTGGGGAAGCATCAACATGGCTTTTGTAAAGAGAAATCGTGCCTCACCAATCTATTAGAATTCTTTGAGGATGTCAACAAGCACGTGGACAAGGGTGGTCCAGTTGATTTAGTGTACTTGGACTTTCAGAAAGCCTTTGGCAAGGTCCATTGCCACAGTCTCTTAAACAAAGTAAGCAGTCATGGGATAAGAGGGAAGGGGCTGTCATGGATCAATAACTGCTTAAAAGATAGGAAACAAAGTGTAGGAATAAATGGTCAGTTTTCACAAAGGAGAGAGGTAAATAGTGGGGTTCCCCAAGGATCTGTACTGGGACCAGTGCCATTCAACATATTCATGAATGATTGGAAAAGGTGATAAACAGTGAGGTGGCAAACATTTCAGACAATACAAAATTACTCAAGATAAATAAGGCCTGTGAAGAGTCCCAAAGGGATCTCACTAAACTGTGTGACTGGGCAACAAAATAGCAGATGAAATTCAATGCTGATAAATGCAAAGCAGTACACATTCGAAAAAACGAATCCCAACTATACATACAAAATGATGGGGGTCTGAATTAGCTGTTTCCACTCAAGAATGAGATCTTGGATAGTTCTCTGAAAATATCTGCTCAATGTGCAGTGGCAGTCAAAAAAACAAAGAGAATGTTAGTAACCCCTAGGAAAAGGATAGATAAGAGAGGAAATGTTAAATGTTATAATGCCACTATATATATAAATATATATGTACAGAGAAGGGCAATAAAAATGACTAGGGGTTTGGAACATCTTCCAGACAAGGAGAGATTGAAAAGACTGGGACTATTCAGTTTAGAAAAGAAACAATTTGGTGGGGAGGAATATGATAGAGGTCTATGAAATCATGACTGGTGCAGAGGGAAGTGTCACTTGCTGTTACAATCTCAAGCGCAAAATTTTTTGGTGCATTGGCCTGCAGTTATTTAAATTATTGCTAATATTTCTAACTATATTGTGTTATGCTATGTTACTAATTAAGCCAGAAGCCAATACTGGCTGGTGTATGCAATTGTTGCCACCCTAATAATGTTGTTTGTGCTATATTACTGTTTGTGTAGGAGGCCAATGGTAACACTAGCCACAGTGTCAAAGGGAGGGTGAAAACCTAAATAGTGACCCCTTACAACACTATGTTGATTCGGGGCCAATGTGGGGAATGTCACAATAAGAATTGCCCCCCCATGGGGTCCCCTGGGTAAGCACCAGTATTGTATATTGCTAACACTTTTCTATGCATTGAAAAGTATCTTGGGAAGGGTTGAAGGTGTGAGTGTGAAGTGAAAGATTCCTTTGCAGGTTACAAGAGGCTAAAAAGAGAGGAAGGGAGAAAGGAATGGGTTAACTCGATGATCCAGCCAGGCCCGACGATAAGAAACAAAACTGCAGTCCAAGGCCAGTGCACACAAACAAGCTCTCTGCTGCCAAAGTGCCAGAAGCCTGAATCTCAAGCCTAGCCAGCCCTTAGAAAGAAGAACTGAGCCAGATCAAATGGAAGGTGTTGCAAAACTAATAAGACTGCGCAGGCCAGCGAGTGGGAACACAACAGGCTCGCGACCCTGAAACCGGTGTGTTTTGGGAAAGCTAAGGGAGCCGTAGAAGGCCAGTTCAGACTGGCACGGAGAGCGTGGGGGATGGGATCCCTGGACGGAATGCCCCCAGAAGAACCCAGGGCTTAAAACCCTCCCAAGAGCTGAAGCAAGATGGAGATTTACAGCAGATCCTAGACGACCTGTGCACAGGGCAGAACTCTCATCTACCCTTCCCCCTCTTCTTCTTATGTTACACCCAGGCTTGGCCAGCCTTGGGCTGTGCGTGTGTAAGTATGAAAGTGGGTTAGGGCTCGGGCACTAATGCTTTCTTCCTTCCTCTGAGTGACGTGGGGCACACCCAGCCCTCACCGCTGTTATTTGGTTAATAAAGCTTTAAACTGAGTCACTTGGTGTGCCCCTTCATCTCCTCCCCTAAAGATCCTGCAGCCTCAGCCTGATCACGTGAAGCCCCAGGCAGATTGGTAACATAAATCTGCGACAGAAGTGTTATTTACTCCTTTCACATAACACAAGAACTAGGTGTGACGGTGCACCCCATAAGGCTTTATGGAAATATGCTTATGAATGTATATATGACATAACTGGGAATATGTTTTATGCTACATATGCCATGTAACATATCTCTGTAAAGATTAAAATCTACTGAATCTATTCATCCTATTTGTATGCATGTGTCATTTTTGTATTCAAAGTTATGAATATTGGCTGTGTACTCGCTTGATTTTTAAGTAGTCTTAGTAAAGCAGTTGGTCAGCTTCTTGAGAAAGGAATGTGCAATTTAAGTGCTCAATCAAAAAGCACTTAATGGACAATGGATCTTGGAAGGCTCCAATCCACATAAGAAGTCTACATTAAGACCTTCAAGATAGCATGTGAACCATGGCTGCTACCTGTAAGTTCTGAGTCATGCATGGACATGTGACTTGCCCATGTGACTCCAAAACTCCATCTTGTAGCTAGAATTCTACACAGGGGGAGGGAGGGGTATCCACCCTCAAGAGAAAGTCTATTTAAACCCCTGGGAGACCCCTCCATCTGGTCTTCAGCTGGCTCAAGAGATATCCTCTCCACCCCCAAGGATACCTGA
Organism: Mauremys mutica; assembly: GCF_020497125.1. NCBI lineage: Eukaryota > Metazoa > Chordata > Testudines > Geoemydidae > Mauremys > Mauremys mutica. The sequence continues at coordinate 11,283,828 of NC_059073.1, read as the reverse complement.
GAGAAACTGGAACAAAAGACAGTAACTACAGGGGGTGTGAGCGATTGCTGGACCCAGACTAGAAGGAGACTAGTTTGTGAAAGGAAGTTTACTGGAACACCTCTGAGGGTGAGGTTTTATCCAGGGGCGGCTCTAGGCACCAGCAAAACAAGCTGGTGCCTAGGGCGGCAAAATGTAGGGGGCGTCCCCTGCCGCCGGGGAGGGTGGCAGGCTGGGCCGGCGGACCTGCCGCAGTCATGCCTGCGGGAGGTCCACCGGAGCCCGGGACGAGTGGACCTGCAGCAGGCATGACTGCGGAGGGGGCGCTCGTCCCGCGGCTCGGCTGGACCTCCCGCAGGCATGACTGCGGCAGGTCAACCGGAGCCGCGGGACCACGGCACCCGCCGTAGTCATGCCTGCGGCAGGTCCGCTCGTCCCGGGCTCCGGTGGACCTGCCGCAGTCATGCCTGCGGGAGCTCAACCGGAGCCGCGGGAAGAGGGGACCCGCCGCAGGACCGGGGAAGGGCGGCGCAGCGCACCGCGCTGCTTGGGGCAGCCTGATTTCTAGAGCCGCCCCTGGTTTTATCTGTATTCAGTTTTCTTACTGTATTAGGCATAGACTTGCGTGTTTTATTTTATTGTGCTTGGTAATTCACTTTGTTCTGTCTGTTACTACTTGGAACCACTTAAATCCTACTTTCTGTATTTAATAAAATCACTTTTTACATATTAATTAACCCAGAGTATGTATTAATACCGGGGGGGAGACAGGGCCGCCCAGAGGATTCCAGGGGCCCGGGGTCTTCGGCGGCGGGGGGCCCCCGCTTCGGCGGTAAGTCGGCGGTGGGGGGTCCTTCCGCTCCAGGACCTACCGCCAAAGTGCCCCAAAAACCCACGGCGGGGACCCCCCCCTCCACCGAATTACCGCTGAAGCGGGACCCGCCGCGGAAGTGCAGCCCCCACCGCGGGTCTTCGGGGCACTTCGGCGGCGGGTCCCGGAGCGGAAGGACCCCCGGAGCGAGTGAAGGACCCCCCTCCAGGGGCCCCGAAAAACTCCTGTGGGGGCCCCTGCTGGGCCCGGGGCCTGGGGCAAATTGCCCCTCTTGCCCCCCCCCTGGGTGGCCCTGGGTGGAGAGGGGGACAAACAGCTGTGCATATCTCTCTATCAGTGTTATAGAGGACGAACAATTTATGAGTTTACCCTGGATAAAGCTTTATACAGGGTAAAACGGATTTATTTGGGGTTTGGACCCCGTTAGGAGTTGGGCATCTGACTATTAAAGGCAGGAACACTTCTTAAGCTGCTTTCAATTAAGCCTACAGCTGTTAGGGGACGTGGTTCAGACCTGGGTCTGGCTTTGCAGCAGGCTAGCGGGTCTGGCTCAAACCAGGCAGGGCACTGAAGTCCCAAGCTGCCAGGGCAGGAAAGCAGGGGCAGAAGTAGTCTTGGCAGATCAGTTGACAGTTCCCCAGGGGGTTTCTGTGATCCAGCCTGTCACACTAGGGGCCACCCAATGAAATGAATAGGCAGCAGGTTTAAAAGAAACAAAAGGAAGAAATTCTTCACACGATGTAAAGACTTCCTGTGAAACTCCTTGCCATGGCAAGCTGTGAAGGCCAAAAGTATATCTGGGTTATACTGGAGGACAAGTCCATCAGTGGCTATGAGCCAAGATGGTCAGGGACACAACCCATGCTCTGGGTGTCCCTAAATGTCTACCTGCCAGAAGCTGGGACTGGACAACAGGGGATGGATCACTCAAAATTGCCCTGTTCTCTTTCATTCTCTCTGAAGCATCTAGCACTGACCACTGTCGGAAGACAGGATATTGAGCTAGATGGACCATTGGTCTGAGCCAGCGTGGCCGTTCTTATGTCCTTATATGGTTGATGGTTTGGAAAGAAGCATGAGCTGTCTAACAGATTGGTTCAGGGGGCGTGGTGTGGGGCATCAGGAAACAGGGTGTCCTCTGAGCAAGGCAAAGCCTCTGATTGCCTGCAAGAGGCTGAGGGCTTGATCCTCCATTGCCTTGCAACCTTGTGGCATCATTTACCCCTATGCAAACCAAGTGCAAAGGGTGTGGGGGAGGAATGATACCATCAGTAAGAATGAGTGAAGGATTTGATCTGCGGCCCTGGCTGGAGCAAACTGCAATTTATGCTGGATGAAGAACTGAACAACCCTTGTGCCTAGGTGTAGGGGATAGGTGCAGTGCCCAGGAAGCAGGGAGATCGCAGAGACCCTGCAAATGTGACCTGAGCTGAGAAGGAGCAGGCAGTTTGGCCTGGGGGGACCTTTGCAGCAGTAGAGGCACCTGGATGGGTCACAAGCAAGAGAGGGTTTTGTAAGAGGATGCTAGATGCTGATCTTAGGAGCTATGCCACTGGTAATATTCCAATATCCCCAAATAGTTACAGAGCCTTAGTGACTAGAACTGCTCGACAGTTTTCGTTTTTACCTTTATTGACCAAAACAAAAGCCTTTTATTCTAAAATGACAATTTTTGCGGAAGGATTTTTTAATGAAGAAACTGAAAAAAAAACCCTAAAATCAGGGGGTGGGGTTTTTTTTCTTTCAGTTTTTGTCTTTTTTCCCATTTCTTCCTCCCTCCTCCGGTTTTCAGTTGCAAAATGGAAAAAAGGAAAACGGAGACTTTTCCTGCAGCCTCCCGTCTGCCAGAGCCTTCCACTGACACTTGCAGCAGCACACCGCAGGGTGGGCTCAGCCTGCTTTTCTCTAAGGCGGGTACCTCCACCTACACGCCACGCCACCAGCATAGCTGTAGCCGAAGTGTTAACCCATTTTAAATCTATGTGAGGAAACTTTACCAAGCACTAAAGAAAGATGGGAAAGCATTGTTTATGCTGTTCTCGCCTGCCAAGCCCTTCTACCGATGCTCAGCTCCCCAGGACCATGCTGTCGCCTTAGATCTGGGATGCTGGAGTGAAGTCTCTGTTTGCCTGATGCTGGCATGTGCAGCTTGGAGAAATGACCAGGCTTATTTGCCTCCTGCTTAGAAACCTATCAAAGGATGCCAAGAATTAAACTCTGAGATTAGGAAGCCTGCCACCTATAAGATTTGTGGCATTGGCAGGTTACTTAAATCCTTGGAGGGGAATTGCCTCTGCATGGATTCACTTGTTTGGATGCTCTGATTGTCTGCAGAAGAAAGGATTGCCTAAGCTCTCTGGATGGAGGGTTGCCGCTGGACCCATGCCATGTATTCAAATCCTGCCAAGTCTGGGAGCATGTTAATACAACTTAGTCCTTACAGAATGTTTTTTGTGTTCATGGTGCTTTACTAATATCCACAAATTAATCCTCCCAGCAGCCCTGCAAGGAGGGCGTGGAAATGAATGTTGTGAGCCTGCCTACAGCTGGAATCAAAGCACACAGGTGAAGTGACTGGCCCAATGCCACACACTAAGTCAATGTTAGAGCTCAAGACTTACTGATTTGCAGACTTGTGCAGATGCCAACCAGCCAGGAGGAAGGACAGTTTTGTGCTTGTAACACCTGTCTGGACCTGGGCTCTATACCTGCTTCTGCCACTGATTTTGGGTCAGATCCTGAGTCTGGATAAATTGATGTAGGTCTATTGACTTCAACAGAACTATATTGATTCACTCCAGCTGTGGGTCTGGCCCTTGGTATGTGACCTTGGCTAAAACACATCTCTAAGCAGATCTCCTGTGGATGATAATACTTCTCTTACCACACAGGCCAGGAATCATTGTTCATAAGGCACTTGGAGATTATGGGATGGAAGATGCTATATAAATGCAAAGTTATTTATTATTTATTGCAGACCAATACCTGTGTCTCAGGATTTGATATATTCTCCTGGGCATAAGGAACTGGCTGAGGAATGGGGCTGGAGGGGGCCATAGCAAGATAACCCCTGTGATTAGTAATTAAAACAAAGGGAAGGATGGGAGTGTGGGCAGGGGAGTCAGATTAGAACCCCAGTGAATGATTTCAGGAGCAAAACAATGTAGGAATGCTGGTACCGTGATATATGCTGTTATTGTATCCAGACCTCCCTCTGCGTAGCTGTAGATACACCAATCAATTTCCGTTAATTTAATCTCCTTGTTGCAGAAAACTGAAAAAAAAAATCCTCCCAAAACCCAACATGAAACAAATCATTATTACAAAGGACACAAGAACAAATGTGTCCGAAACTGCAAGCCAGTGTGGGATTTTCTTTCTTCTTGGCTACACTGTACATTTTCTGTTCCTATTAAAAGTGCTTTCATCTTCTACAAAGTTAGCAGTGCCTGGATCTGGACACCAGCACACACACACACGAAGAATAAAGATACGGCTCTCTTGGCAATATCCTCAATTACCCATAAGCATTGGCTCTGTGTAACAATGGGAGGCTCACAGGAAGGTCTCTACTCCTCCAAGGGTTGGAACACCTCCCGGCACATAGTTTCAGATGGAGTTAAAAGACAGATTCAGGGACTTAGACTTAGCTCCTCAAACGTAGGTAGGTCTCTTTAGACACCCAAGGCAATCACTGAGGTGCCACTGCAGCAAAGAATCCTGTGGCACCTTATAGACTAACAGACGTTTTGCAGCATGAGCTTTCGTGGGTGAATACCCACTTCTTCAGATGCAAGGCACTGAGGTGCCACTGACATTTTCAAAACTGCTTCTCAGCTATCGCCTAACCCTGTAGGGACATCTGTTTCTGCTGGTTGGCATTTGCAAAGCCGCCTAAGCCCTGATGCCACCTCCCAGCTAATGAGCAGCGTCAAAGCCCTAACTAAAGTCCCCAGGGCCCTGAAGCAGGATCCTCAAACTATACAGGGAAATGCCTATCTTGCCAATGCGGACCGATCCTATAGGCATGCATTGGGCATGCCTAAGACCTGATACCTGGTAGACCCCATAGTAGTAGGGCTGGAGGCAGTACAGCACCCACACAAAAGACAACATGGGGCAAGTGCGAGACAGAGATTGAGCGTGAGCAGGAGACAGACAGCGTGAGAGATTGTCAGGGTTCTCGCCACACTCTGAACTCTGGGGTACAGATGTGGGGACCTGCATGAAAGACTCCCTAAGCTTATATTCCACCAGCTTAGGTTAAAGGCACAAATTCCTTTCCTTGTCCTTGGATGGTATTGCTGCCACCACCAAGTGATTTAAACAAACAGTCAGGGAGGGGCCACTTGGAGCCCTATCCCCCCTCCCCAAAATATCCCCCCAAGCCTTTCCACCCCCTTTCCTGGGGGGAAGGGGACTTGAGAATAATATACCAACCGATAGGTTAACAAGGTGAGCACAGACCAAATCCCTGTTTTTTAGGACACTAAAAATCAATCAGGTTCTTAAAAGAAGAATTTTATTTAAAAAAAAAAGTAAAAGAATCATACCTGCAAAATCAGGACGGAAGATAACTTAACAGGGTAAATAAAAAGATTTTAAACCCAGAGGATTCCCCTCTGATTCTGCTTCCCAGTTACAAAACAGGAATACAATTACCTCTTAGCATAGGGAAAATTCACAAGCTAAAATAAAAGATAATCTAACACATTTCCTTGCTTACTTACAATTTTTGTAATCTTAGATGCTCATTTCAGGTATGTTTTTAGGAGATGTTTTTTCTCTGCCCAAGAGGGAACAAACAAAGAGAGCACAAACAACCCCCCCACCCCCAGATTTGAAAGTATCTTCTTTCCTTATTGGTCCTTTTGGTCAGGTGCCAACCAGGTTATTTGAGCTTCTTAACCCCTTACAGATAAAGGAGGGATTTTATGCTACCCTTAGCTATATGTTTATGACAGAGATGGCTTGGGCTGCCAAGGCATGGGCTGCCTAAGTGGCTGACCTCTCTTAGGTGCCTCGCTCTAGCAGAAGCTTCATGGCTGAGAGTCCTGAGCAGAGGGAGGTGCCAATCTCTGGTCTGTCAGCCAGGCACATCAGGGCAGTCACTTAGGTGCCTATGCCCATCACTTCTCCTCATACCCTCCTAGGCATTTCACTCCTGGCTAGTTAAGGCAGCCCCTGGCTCAGCTAGCTTCTGAGGATCCCTTTCTCAGGGGCCTAAATCTCTTCCTGAGGAGCCTGGACTGAGGATTGCATTAGGCAGCAGGTCACCTAGGAGATATGCATTGCAACGCTGGGTGGAGCAACGCCTAAGTGCCTTTGAAGATCGATCTGGGTCTTAGGTTCTGATCCAAAGTCCACTGAAGGCCAGCTGTAAGCTTCCCATTGACTTCAAAGGACGCTGGGTCAGCCCCTTAAAGCCACATATCTTTGACTGCAGTTGTATAAAGATACTTGAAAGTTGAGCCAACTTCATTTTAAACCTTCATATATTTAAGTGTTTGTCAAAACTAAACAGCAAGAGGACAACTTCATGGTCAGGGATGGGTAAAACTCAAAAAATAAGGATTTGGTTGGGATGATGGGAATGGTCAGAAGTTTGTCCTCATTTTTATTCTTGCCACACCAGTGAGCCGACTTGCAGGGATGGTTATATCCATGTTACCCTAATTAGTTGGCCAATTTTATGTCATACAAAAGCGATATGACATCAAGTTTATTACATGGCCAAAAAGCCACGGTTCTCCAATCAAGAAAGAGGACAACTTTGGGTAAGTGTATTAGGAACAAAAGAAATCATAGCAATGATTAGCCTTGCATCCGAAGAAGTGGGTATTCACCCACGAAAGCTCATGCTGCAAAACGTCTGTTAGTCTATAAGGTGCCACAGGACTCTTTGCTGCTTTCATAGCAATGATATAGGTCCATTACTAGATGCAGATGCTAAAATTGTTAATAATGATGTAGAAAAGATAGAAGCATTGAATAAATGTTCTGTTCAGTATTTGGAAAGAAGCAGAATGATGTACTTGTATCATATTAGGATGATGAAGTGCTTTCCAATCCATTCGTAACTAAGGAGGATGTTAAACAACATCTACTAGAGATAAACATTTAAAAATCAGCAGGCCAGATGATGAAGATGTCATCAATGTAGCGTAGGTAGAGAAGGGGCGTGAGTGGACAGACAGAAATTGTGGAAAAACAACATCGCTTGCCTCACAACCTAAGTCGTGCAGAACGCAATGCCATCCACAGCCTCAGAAACCATCCTGACATTATAATCAAAGAGGCTGATAAAGGAGGTGCTGTTGTCATCATGAACAGGTCTGACTACCAAAAGGAGGCCGCCAGACAACTCTCCAATACCAAATTTTACAGGCTACTTCCCTCAGATCCCACTGAGGAATACACTAAGAAACTGCACCATCTACTCAGGACACTCCCTACACTAACACCGGAACAAATCAACATACCCTTAGAGCCCCGACCAGGGTTATTCTATCTACTACCCGAGATCCACAAACCCGGAAATCCTGGACGCCCCATCATCTCAGGCATTGGAACTCTCACTGAAGGACTGTCTGGATATGTAGACTCTCTACTCAGACCCTATGTTACCAGCACTCCCAGCTATCTCTGTGACACCACTGATTTCCTGAGGAAACTACAATGCATTGGTGACCTTCCAGAAAACACCATCCTAGCCACCATGGATGTAGAGGCTCTCTATACAAACATCCCACACACTGATGGAATACAAGCTGTCAGGAACAGTATCCCTGATGATGCCACAGCACAACTGGTTACTGAGCTCTGTGCCTTTATCCTCACACACAACTATTTCAAATTTAATGACAATATATATCTCCAGATCAGTGGCACCGCTATGGGCACCCGCATGGCCCCACAATATGCCAATATTTTTATGGCCGACCTGGAACAACGCTTCCTCAGCTCCCGTTCACTCACGCCCCTTCTCTACCTACACTATATTGATGACATCTTCATCATCTGGACCCATGGGAAGGAGACTCTGGAAAAATTCCACCATGATTTCAACAGCTTCCACCCCTCCATCAACCTCAGCCTGGACCAATCTACACGGGAGGTCCACTTCCTAGACACCGCGGTGCAAATAAGTGATGGTCACATTAACACCACCCTATACCGAAAACCTACCGACCACTATGCCTACCTTCATGCCTCCAGCTTCCATCCCGGACACACCACAAGATCCATTGTCTACAGCCAAGCACTGAGGTACAACCGTATCTGCTCTAACCCCGCAGACAGAGACCAACACCTAGAAAATCTCCACCAAGCATTCTCAAGACTACAGTACCCACACGAGGAAATAAGGAAACAGATCAGCAGAGCCAGACGTGTACCCAGAAGCCTCCTACTGCAAGACAAACCCAAGAAAGAAACCAACAGGACTCCACTGGCCATCACATACAGTCCCCAGCTAAAACCCCTCCAATGCATCATCAGGGATCTACAACCCATCCTGGACAATGATCCCACACTTTCACAGGCCTTGGGTGGCAGGCCAGTCCTCGCCCACAGACAATCTGCCAACCTGAAGCATATTCTCACCAGCAACTGCACACCGCACCATAGTAACTCTAGCTCAGGAACCAATCCATGCAACAAACCTCGATGCCAACTCTGCCCACATATCTACACCAGCAACACCACCACAGGACCTAACAAGATCAGCCACACCATCACCGATTCATTCACCTGCACGTCCACCAATATAATATATGCCATCATATGCCAGCAATGCCCCTCTGCTATGTACATCGGCCAAACTGGACAGTCTCTAAGGAAAAGGATAAATGGACACAAATCAGACATTAGGAATGGCAATATACAAAAACCTGTAGGAGAACACTTCAACCTCCCTGGCCACACAATAGCAGATCTTAAGGTGGCCATCCTGCAGCAAAAAAACTTTAGGACCAGACTTCAAAGAGAAACTGCTGAGCTCCAGTTCATCTGCAAATTTGACACCATCAGCTCAGGATTAAACAAAGACTGTGAATGGGTTGCCAATTACAGAACGAGTTTCTCCTCCCTTGGTTTTCACACCTCAACTGCTAGAACAGGGCCTCATCCTCCCTGATTGATCTAACCTCGTTATCTCTAGCTTGCTTCTTGCTTGCTTATATATACCTGCCCCTGGAAATTTCCACTACTTGCATCCGAAGAAGTGGGTATTCACCCACGAAAGCTCATGCTGCAAAACGTCTGTTAGTCTATAAGGTGCCACAGGATTCTTTGCTGCTTCTACAGGCCTGAATAGCTTGCACACAAGTGTTCCAGAAGAGTTGGCTGAGGATATCTTTGGCCCTCTGGTGTTCATTTTTAACACACATTGGAATATCAGGGAAATTCCAGAAGACTGGAAGAGTGCTAATCTTGTACCTGTGTTCTAAAAGGGTAAACAGGATAACCTGGGCAATTATAAGCCAGTTAGCCTGACATCAGTCCCAGGCAAACGAATGGACACATTAATATGGGATTAAACTGATAAAGATTTAAAGGATAGGAATATAATTAATAACAGTCAACATGGCTTTATGGAAAATAGGTCTTGTCAACCAAACTTGATTTCATTCATTGATGAGATGACATGTTTGGTTGATAAAGGTAACTGCAGAGATGTCATATAGTTTTGCATGACATTTGACTTAGTACCGCAGGACTTTTTGATTAAAAAGTAGCCCTAGACAATGTCAATAAAGCACAGGCAAAATGGATTAAGAACTAAGTGATAGACCTCAAAAAGTGGTTGTCAATGGAGGCTCAACATCAACTGAGGGTGTTTCTAGAGGAGTTCTGCAGAGCTCAGTACCTGGCTTGATGCTATTCAACATTTTAATCAATGCAAAACATAAAAAATACATAGAAAATAGCTAGTAATACAATTTGAGAATGACAAGAAAGATTGGTGAAGTGGTAAATAATGACGAGGACAGGGCATTCATACAGTGCTATCTGCATCACTTGGTAACCTGGGCCCATTCAAACAAAATTAGTTTAATATAGGCAAATTCAAAGTTTTACATCTACGAACAAAGAGCACAGGCCTTACCCATAGAATGGGGAACTGTATCCTGGAAGCAGTGACTCTAAAAGAACTTGTCAGAATGGACAAGAAACTCAGCATGAGCCCTCAGCGTGAAGCTATGGCAAAAACTGCAAGTGTGATGGCCAGTGATATAAACAGAAGAGGTGTGAATAGGAGTAGGCAGGTGATTTTACCTCTGTAAATGGCATTGGTGAGACTGATCCTGGAATACTGCATACAGTTCTGCTGTCCACGTTCATAAAACCATGTTGAGCCATTGGAGAGGATGCAGGAAAGAGCCACAAAGAGGGTTTGAGGATTAGAGAAAATGCCTTACAGTGAGAGCCTTGAAGAGCTGAATCTATGGAGTTTCTCAAAAAGAAGATCAAGAGCTGATTTGATTACAGTGTATACTTATCTCTATGAGGAGACAATAGCAGGTATTAAAGAGCTCTTTTGACTAGCGGAGAAAGGCAAAACAAGAACCAGTGCCTGGGAGTTGAAGCCAGACAAATTTGAGTTAGAAATAAGGCACACTTTTTTCACTGTGAGAGTGATTAACCATCGGAACAAACTACTACGGGGAGTGGTGGATTCGCCGTCACTTGCTGCCTTCAAATCAAGACTGGCTGCCTTGCTGGAAGACATGCTTTAGTCAAACTCAAGTTATTGTCCTCAGTAAGTCGGTAAAATGTCATGGCCTGTGATACACAGGAGATCAGACTATATGATGTAATCATTCCTTCTGACCTTGAACTCTATGAATCTATAAGCCAGCCATGGAGATTTTAGTGGCTTGTAGATGTCAGACAGATTAGAGAAGAGTTAAGATATACAGCTGTCTCTGGGATAGAAAATAAGCAGTCTTTTCTCCTTAGAGCAAGAACCAAGAAACATTCTTTTATCATCATAGAGACTTGAGAAGGAAAGGAACGATTCTATACATCTATATCCCTGCCGGTGCAAGATTATTTCTGGCAAGACATTTTCTACTGCCTTCTCACGTCTAGTTTTAAAAATTCCAAGCAAAATTCTCCACCTGTTTCCTGAGAAGCATCTAAAGAGATTCTGAATTTAGCTGCCAGGTTTGGCAGATCCAAACTTCAACTGATGTTGCTCTATGATTCTTGGTGTGGAAATGTTTCACTTTCCTTCTCATACCACCATCACACTACATTTTATTTCCACATGGTCCCATGGAATAAGGATGAACTAGGTATAAGGTGAAGTATGTTCAATTTGCACCGCAGGCATGATCTTTCTGGGTGACCTTGGGAAGTTGCTTAATCTCCCAGAAGTGAAAGACTTTGGAGTAAAGGACGGCAGAATCTGTCCCTTGTGTCTCAGTTCCCCTTCTGTAAAATGGGGATGATTTGAATGCCAGAACGGACCAGACTGACCTCCTGTATAATGCCGGCGAGAGAGCATCTCTGAATTAATTCCTCTTTGAACTAGAGCAGATCTTTTAGGAAAAAACCCATTCAATCTTGATTTTAAAATTGCCAGTGACAGAGACGATGTACTGCCCTACTTCCCAGGTGCAAGGATAAACTCATCCATGTATGTGAGGTGTCTAGACACATTTAAGAACCTAAAGAGAAATCATATTTGCTGTAAATGCACAGCAGATGGTTATTCGAGCTAGTATGTATGTATGCAATACTCTCATTAAATAAATATTTCAGTGACAACAAACAGAAAGCCCCCGAGCAGGAAATAACTAGTAACATGCAAAGAGACTCTACTCTAACCAAGACATTATCTAAAAGGTGTGACATGAAGCTGCAAGCAAAAAGGTGATATCTTCTCCTCCTCGGGTTCAAAGTATTCCTTTCATGTGCTGCGTGCCAGGAGGCAGTAAAGGGAAAGAAAATGCTGTACGCAGGTAGGCTGGGCTTCATCACACATTGGAATCCTGAAGTGAACTGTGCCAGGAAGGAGACAGAAGGAGAAGCTTAATCAAAGGTGTTTAAGAGGAGGAACAGCATAAGGCACAATCCCTCATCGAGTTCCTTGGCCTTTCTGTGAGTGCGGCCTACTGCTCAGCCTTCTCCTGAGCTGGGGTGGAAGGGAGAGATGGAGCCACCCTGTAGGGAGCAAGACTTGGTCCTTGCCTGGATAAAAGGATTGCAGTCAGGACCAGGCCTTGAATAAGGCATGCAAGGGCAGGGACAGTCCCCTCAGCATTTCTCCCTCCCTCATGGAGGGCAGGTCCATCAGTGACTATTAGCCAAGATGTCAGGGACACAACACCATGTTCTGGGGCATAGACGCCAGAACAATTTTTTCAGTAGGGGTGCTGAAAGCCAGTGGTTCCCAAACTTTTTACTTCGCACTCCCCCACCCCTGTCCGTGCCCCCCCTCCTCAGAGCTGGGGCCAGGACTGGCCCGTGGCTCTAGGAGGGTGGGGGGAAGCGGACAAGGCTAAGGGGGCTGAGACTGGGACCACAGCTGGGGGCAGAAGCAGAGCCCCAGGTGTGGTCCTGCAGCCGGAACCCCACATGTGAGGCCAGGAACAGAGCCCCAGCCGGGGGGCAGGCGGCAGCCAGGACCCCGCATGCGAGTTTGAGAGCGGAGCGGAGCCCCAGGTGCGGGGCTGGCGGCCAGGACCCTGCACAAAAACTGGGGGGTGCTGCAGCACCCCCTGCACCCCTAGTTCCCGTGCCTATCTCAAACGGGCCTGGACGACAGTGGATGGATCACTCGATAATTGCCCTGTTCGGTTTATTCCTTCTGGAGCACCTGGCATTGGCCACTGTCGGAAGACCAGATACTGGGCTAGATGGACCTTTGGTCTGACCCAGTATGGCCAACCTTTTGTTCCCCCCTCCCACATGCATGCAAAGGCCAGTCGCCATCTGACTCTTCTGCTTCCGCCTCAGTCAGCAGCGACTTTGAGCAGTGCCTTCGATCCAGGTTCCGGAAAGGGGCGTGTTGCTGCCTGCTCTGCTTTAATGTAATCGTCGCAGGTGTGGAACTTGAATGTGTCTGCTTTTATCGAAGGTAATTTTGTGACTGACCATTTTGGGGGATGGGGGGATGCATGGGGTGCTGCAGGCTTTTCTCATGGTGAAGGAAAATGTAGCTCTGACCTCAGGGACAGCACCAGCCTCCTGGATGCAGAACAGATGGAAACTCATCCCTGAGAAGTGCTGCCTGCGGTCAGGGGGAGGGCACAAGGAAAAGCTAAGGACCAAGATTCCCATGAAGCAATGACTGAAATCTGTGGAAATACTCCCACTGATGCCAGTGGGCCCTAGGTTGGGCACTGGAGTCGTGGGGGGTGGGAAGGCACTGGAGGGACTGAAGGTTAAACCGCCTAAGGGTAAGTTAACACAAAATCTGCTACCACGGCTTTTTCACCTTTGTAGCACAGGCCCTGGTGCAGGTCTGATGGTGGCTGGGATCTCAGCGGGGCGATACATCAGGCTCCAGTCAGCAGCTGTGTGGCCAGTGTCCCTCAGGACCCCTGTGAAGCTACACCATGAGGTGGGGTTCTCCAGCCATGACGCGACAGGACTGGGGTTGAGCTGCTCTCCCATCTCATTCGCATGGGGATGCTGCACTGTGACATAAGGTTCCACCTGTGGAACTCTCTGCCCCTTGGAACAAGCTGGAGGGACCCATGTGATACGGAATTTGCAGGGACTTCCACCCTCTATGTGAGGGTCTCTCAGGAAGGGAACACTTAGGGCTACAGTCACAAATGGACTTAGGTGCCTAACTACCACTTCAGGCCCCAAAATCCCAGAATCAGGCCCCACTCGGATTCACCAAATCCCCCCTCAGTTGCCACCAAACCCTCTAGGTGCCTAAATATGTTTGACACCTACATTTTTGCAGTCAAAAGTTCCCTAAGCACCTATGTTTCTGCCTGTGCAAGTGCTCTGTGCAGCTCTCACCAGGCGCCTCGATGCCTAAGACCCCAAGCGATGCATGGACCGGAGGAAGAGACACATTCCCCCATCAGATCAGGCCCCTGTAGGCGAGTGTACACAACACGGCAGGGGTAGGAGGCAGCAGATTTCCCTCCTCATTTTTAGCCTACTGGTTAGGTACGCACCTGGGATGTAGGAGGCCCTGGTTCAGACCCCCCTCTGATGGGCAGCAGGGATATACAGCTCTCAGGTGCATGCCCTAGCCCCTGAGCTAGAGGATATTGGGATGCTGTGAGTCCTCAGCATCTCCTATTAAAACTCTCCCACTGTGGGTTTAGTAATAACAGAGTTGTGGGGCCAGCAAGGGAAAGCATGAGAATAACTCAGTAGCCTGGTGATTGCAGCACTCCTGGGGGAGACCCTGTGCACCAAGGACTTTTCAAGCTTCAACCGGAGAGAATGAGAGAGGCCCCTCCACCCCATCACAGTAGCCCTCCGGCACTCCCCGCGCAGGTGGCTGACTGCTGTTCAAATCACTCCACACACACGCACCAGCAGAGGGGGCACTCGAACAGGGCGCTCCCACACCCGCGGGGAGTGACCTAATCACTACGCCACAAGTGAGGAAGGAGATCTTCCCCTTCCCCCCACTGAGGGTCCGCAGCTGAGTGAATCCCAACCGGAGGCAGGGGCCTGCCCCCGCAGCTGAGGCGCTGAACTCCCTGAGAGGGGGTGAGGTTCAGCTCACAGCCGTTGGCTTGGCATCTCCAGTTGCTGGCTTTTGTGAATCCCCTTCTCAGGTCCCTTTCCATCTCCATTCATTGGCTAGGGAACCTAGATGCTGAATGCCAGCTCTGTGAATCCCTGTGATTTTCTAGGTGCCTACAAGTTAGGCGTGATGACATGCCTAAATCCCTTTGCCAGTCTGGCTCTCACTCTTCCTCTGTTTTTGTCAAAGGTACCTAACTCCCATTGGAAGTGAATGAGAGTTAGGCACCGAAGGGCCAGCTGTGCCTTTTAAAGTCTACCCAGGGCCGTAGCAACAAAAAATGTGGCCCCCTTCGAACATATGTCTGGGGACCCTTACAATGCAGAAACTGGAATGCGGTATTTATTTTATACAATATACAGGGTTCATATTATGTATACATAGGCCTACAGTGTACATGTATTCCGTATTTACGCAAAGCGCTTCTTTCGAGCCTTGTTCTCCGCAAATTGATTAATCAATGCATCATAGTTCAGAGATCTGGCAATCTCGTTTTCGATTGAGATAACTGCAAGCGCAGAAAGCCTGCCATCTGTCATGGCTGAGCGCAGGATATTCTTGATCAGTTTCATTCTGCTGAAGCTCCTTTCAGCACCGGCGACAGTAACTGGTGTGGTCAGAAGAATTCTGATGCAAATGCAAAGATTCGGATATATCTCCTGAAGGCTGTTCTTGTATATGTACGTTAAAAAATTGTTTGCCATGACAAGTCCTCTCTCTTTCTCGATGACATAAATAAAACGATTCAATTCCATTATGAGTTCGTTGGCATCAATGTCTCCCATTTTTCTTTCAAAATTTTTGCTGTGATTCTCCAGTTCATTTTCTCTGTGACACTGCTTCAGGCTGTTAGCGTTATTCAGAAATCCAAACAACTTATACCACTCCATGAGTTGGTCAAATCGCGACGAAACAGAAGATATGGCCTGATCAGTGAGAATACGAAAGAACTGCGATTTGAATTTTTCTTCAGCAGAAAGACGACTCGAATCATCAGCACATTCGTAATCAAACATTCTCTTCTTACGTCGCACCCTGGTTTCTGGAAACACCTGCTCAATACCCATATGCTCTGCTATTTCACGTGCATTTGTGACCACAGAGTTATATCCTGTATTTCGATAGTCTTCCAAAAACTTCATTGTAGCACAGACTTCTGCCTGCAGTACGTCAATTGACACATCTGGTGACTGAATTAATTTGCTGGTTTTATTGACGTGAAATAGTATATCGTACCACGTGTACACAGTCAGAACAAAAGGCCACGTAGTAACATGGTCTAAAAGCGCACCGGCTTCTGTTGCTGTATTGCCATCTTTCTTTTTGAGCGC
Organism: Mauremys mutica; assembly: GCF_020497125.1. Classification (NCBI taxonomy): domain Eukaryota; kingdom Metazoa; phylum Chordata; order Testudines; family Geoemydidae; genus Mauremys; species Mauremys mutica. The sequence goes on along the minus strand of NC_059073.1, from coordinate 11,267,954 downwards.
ATATTCTCGCAAAGATGACAAAGCAATGCACAATTCTTCAAGGTGATAATGCAATGGCTTCACAGCATCAATTCTCGACTCCCAACGAGTGTCCGATAACCCTTTAACAGATATTGGCATATGTTCTTGAAGTATATCCCAATGTGAAGGTGACGAAGAAAAGTTAACGTATATTCTGTTAATCAGACCGAAAAAGTCAACGGCATATTTCGATGACTTTGCCGCATCTGAGATCACAAGATTCCAAGTGTGAGCTCCACGTGGTACATACAAGGCACGGTCATTTATTTCTAGCATGCGGGCTTGAACTCCTTTATTCTTTCCTCTCATAGTTGCGCTGTTATCATAAGCTTGGCCTCTCATGTCAGCAATGTCTATTCCTAAGTTGTTTGCCTTTCCAAGAAACGCTTCCAATAAGCCCTCGCCAGATGTATCATGAACATTAAGAAAACCAACAAACGCTTCACGAATATTGACACCATCTTCACCGTTGCATTCAACAAAGCATAACACCACAGACATCTGTTCTTTATGTGACACGTCGGGAGTACAGTCCAAAATAACTGAATAATATTTTGCTTTTTTAAGCTGCGCTATGTTGGCCTCTTGAATGTTACTGGCAACAAGTTGAATCAGCTCGTTTTGGATCTGTGGGCTGAGGTACTGAACATGTGTCTCTGCCTTCTTAATCCTCTGTAAAAGTTCGCTGAGGACAGTATCATACTTTGCAAGCAATTCAAACAGTCCCAAAAAGTTGCCATTCAAAGGATCGCCGAGCTTTTCATTACTTCCTCGAAATGCCAAGTTTCTTTCGGACAAGAAAATAACGACATCAACCATGCGTTTGACAACATTTCTCCAGAAATCTCTTTCTTTCAGAAAAGCCTGCAATTCGAGTTGGTCAATAGATGTACGGTTTAGTATGCCAGACCGAAGGTCAAACCATTTCACCATACAGTCTTGATGACCTTTGCCTGTTTCATGCTGCTGAAGTCTTTTTGACAGTGCTTTCCAAGCAGATGTTCCACGACGTAGCGGTATGTTGCCAGTGCCAAATAATTTACAACAAAAACAAAAAATGGCATCTTTCTGAACTGAGTACATTAACCATGAACGTCTTATTTTCTCGCCATTTGCCATGGTTCGATAGAAATGAGTACTTGTGAACCTCCGTCTTTCCTCGTAAAATTGAAATTCGTAACTTTCATTCTGCTGTGGTGGGCCACGTGCAACAATGTCACACACTTGCCTGTCCGATATTATAGACGGCCAATCTCCTGGATCATCAGTCAGTGGTTCAGATTCAGATACTTCTTTCCCGGCAGCAGCTGGAATATCTGTCACAGTTTGTTTGGTAGAACAACTGGCTTCACCGTCGACCTCACTTGAAGCACTTCTGGATACTTCTGGATACGATTCGTCGCTGCTAGCGCTGTCCGTTTCATGTGCCTGTACCTGTACGTTGGATTGCAGCGCAAAATACGTTGACAACTTTGGAATTTTCTCAAGTTCCTTCTCGGCATCTTTTGCTGCCTTTCGTTTACTAGCTCCGCTCTTATACGTTCTCTTAGATATCACAAAGCACGCTTCTGCATTGGAAACGATATAAAGCTAAACAACTAAATTAATAACATTTATCCGCCGACCGCCATTATGAACGCAAATACACATTCTTTGAATGGGTCCAACTAAAATTCGAAACTGACCGACAGACAACTGATGTAGCCAATAGCATTATGATGTATCATAATGACTTCACGGTTTTGTCAGTAAAACCGACATGGATTGTGCAATAGCGTCAATAAATGTCACTTACCTAGTTATACCTTACATTTTTTTTGCCACTTTTAGGGGCCCCCTTCCTTGCGGGAACCCCTCCGGTCGGAGGGTACGGAGGGCACTCGCTACGCCTCTGACCCGAGGGAGGGGCTGCGGCAGGAAGGAAGTGAGGCCCTTGAACCAAAGAGCAAAAGAAGGAGAGATCTGCCACAGACCCGAGGGGAGTGCCATCTGAATAGAGTATGACTAACCCCAATTTCCCCTCTCTACAGCACACCATCCGGGAGCTGAGATGTCCTGGGTCTGGGGTGTCGTAGCAGGGGAGGAAGATACTAATAATTAAAGGGGGCTTTAGTATAATGAATGGCCACGGCCAAGCTGTGGAAAACAGAGGTCTCAAGAACTGAGGCTTGGATAGATGTGGTGCCCTGCAACTTAAACCGCAGTCCATTGTGCCTGCATTCCACATATTAGCTGAGCTTCCTTGGCTCGAGTACCTGCAGCACAGGAACGTAGCAAGGCCAAGGTTTGGAGAGCAGAACGTTGGCCATCTGCCTAGTGTCTGGGAACAGACAAGTGGCTGGAGAGAAGGTTCTGCTAACCCCCTTAGAGAGGCAGATACTATTACAGCAGGACTCTCCGGCCTTAAAGGGATAGCAGCCTCAAGTACAAGCAACCCATTGGCTAGCCATCCCCAGCATCACTGGGCGGGAGGAGAGGTTGGATGGGGTGGCACTAGGGCCCAGGGAAGGTGTTGTAGCTGATACCTCTACAAGGAGCTTCTCAAGCCTGTGAATTATTGAGGTATCTAGTCCAAGGAACCTGATGAGATCAACTTCTGACAAAACCAAGCACTGGTTGGTTTGCTCCAAGCCATAAAGGCCCGGGAAGGTTATGGGACTATTACAGGAGGGGATGGGTCAGGTTCTTTGGCCTGCAAGATGAAGGAGGTCAGACTAGATGATCACAATGTTCCCGCCTGGCCTTAAAGTCTACGAGGAACTGCTTTGCTTTCCAAGAGATGGGAATGGTTCAGAGGGGATCCCACGTAGTTAAGACCCCAAAACTTCTCTTAAGCCCCTCCCAGTTGTGATTCCTTCTTCCTAAGAGCTCCTATCCGTTCCCAGCTCTGCTGACCTCTTGGGGCCAGATTCACCACAGGGCTTAAGTGCCTAACTGCTGTTTTAGGATCCTAACGGCCAGAATCAGGCCCCACTGGGATGCCCAACCTCCCGCCCAGCTGCTGCTCACCACTGCAGGGTCCTAAACTCACTCGACAGTGACATTTTTTGTAGGAAAAGTTCACTAGGCATCTGTGTTTCTCAGCACGCTCCCTGCAGCACCCACACCAGGGCGGGAGGAGTCTGGCCACCTAACTTGACTATGGGGCCCAATCAGGCTCCTCTAAGTGAGCTTACAGAGGGTGAGGGAAGGATGGGGAGGTGGAAGACCCAGTGTCCAGGCTCCCTGCACCAAGGATTTTTTGATTATTCCCCCCCCCCCATGGAACAGCTGCAACAGGAGTGATTGAGGGAGCCCCTGTCAGGCTGTCCCAAAGCCCAGTGTGTTCATCTGGCAAGTGGCAGATCCCCACTCAAATTCTTCTCCCCTCAGCCAGAGGGTGGGCCTTGAGCCTGGAGTCTTCTCCACTGCCAGCTTTTGTGAATCCCTTTCTCGGGTGTCTGTCTCGCCCCAGTTGTTCTACAGGGAGCCCAGGCACCAACCCAGGTTTTGTGAATTATCCAAAAGTTAGGCCTGGTGACGTTCACTCTCACCACACCTCAGTCACATTGTGAATTTAGCTCTTGGTGTTCTATGTCAAACTGGGTGATGTTCTTTGAATGAAGAGGATTATTTCAGTTTCGAGTAACCTGAGATGAATAGCGCATTTGACACATACAGTTTTGGCCAGTCACAAAAGGGCCAGGAGAGAAGGAGAAAGGTGGTGCTGCAGGTGCTGTTGCAACTTCTCTGCCTTTAGTCCAGTGGTTAGGCTGCATTTCCCTTAGCTGTAAAAGGCAACAGTTCAAATCTCTGCTCTGGAGTAGACCCACCATGGACTGTCCTTGAGTCACCGAAAAGTCTGACAAATGTCACAGTCAGTTTGACCCAAAACAAAACTTTAAAATAACGTATTTCTCAGAAGTGCCACTGAACTGAAATATCCATTGTTTGCCTAGCTCTATCTAGAGCCCACTGAGGTAGTGCCAAGGCATCCAATCAGGGAGCCTCTGCCACTGTTTGATCAAGGGGGACCCCCCTCCCTTAGCCTGTAGTAAACCCCATGTCCCAGGCGGGCCTGTGCTGCAGACAGGAGGCGCTGGGGCAATCTGCATTGGTTTCCACGTTTAAGCAACACCCCCACAACCGAGCCCAGACAGAGGTCCCCTGGGCTAGCAGACTTACATCAAGCTGTCTGGGACGGGAACTGTTTCAGCCCTGTCCCTGGCAGCTCTGCTGACTGCTGAAGATATTGTCAGTGCAGCCCCGGGCTGCCCGTGCACTCGGAAGAGGGTCTGGAGGGTGGGTAGATGAGAAGCTTGTGAGAGTGGAACCTCAGCCGGATCTAAGAACTGTTTGGAGCTCAAAGTGTCAGGGGCTGGATGTGTGTGTGTGTTTTGAATCCCAATTTCCAGTTCAGTCCAAGGGGCCTGCTCTGAAGATTGGATCTAGGCCAGCAGTTTGGCGCTGCTGCCCCCCACTGACACTTAGTGGGGTTTTTGGCTGGCCTCTACCAGTACTAAAAGAAAGGGGAATGGATGAAGGGAAATCAGGATCCTGAGACTGATAGTCCCCAGGGCCAAGGAGGAAATGCCAACGCTCCAGGTGAGCCTGATTGACAGGGCAGGCCGGCCAATGAGGGAGCCAGGAGCCCAGGAGCCCAGGAGCCCATCCTCCGTGTGAGGGAAGCTGCCTGAGGCGAGCAGGGCAGAGCTAAGGGGAGAGCAGCAACCAGAGACAGGGGAGCTGGAGAAGCTGGGAGCTGGGGCAGCGCAGACCAGCCGTGCCGTCAGGGAGCCAGGGCCAAGCTGCATCAGGGAACTGCGGGGCCAGAGCCGGGACTGCGGGCGCCGGTCACTGCGGGGAGTGGCTGGGGAGAACGAGGGGGGCCCTGGGCAGGGGCCCAGCGCAGGGATACGCCCCCAGACACGCAGGCCGGACTCGGGGGAGAGGGAATGTGACCCTGACCAGGGGGTTGGGCAATGCTGGGGAGAAGGGCCCGGCCGGCTAGAGCCTGAGGCCTGCGACGGAGCCGGGAGTGTGAGGAACAGGCTGTGACCTGCCCTCACGTCCCAGAGATGCCGGGTGTGGTGCCCCCGAGCCCACAGGGCGGGTCCCTTGTTCCCCTTAACCCTCTTCCATTTTTCCTTGTTTTCCTTACAGTTGCTGTTCAATAAATTGTATTTGGTTTGAACTTAACGTGCTGATCAGAGGTAGGGAAGCGGCCGGTGCAGAGAGAGTACCCCGGAGTGGGGCCATCCCCGAGCACGCAAGAATCTCCACTTTCATTTAAAAAATAGTAAATGTCTAGCCCGTCATGCTTCAAAATGGGACCATCCTAATGGTTCAAAAAGTATAAGGCAAATCAAAAGAATCCCCCAGATAATTTTAAAATCTCATGATTCGGGACGCCTGACTTGTTTGAACGTATTGGGTCGGCAATGCCTGCCAATATGTGCGGGGTATGGAAGCACTTATCTTTACAGCCAAGCAAATAATTCGTGGGGAATAATTTAGGCTGTGAACCCATCCCATTGCCTCTTCACAAATTCTCCCTAAAAAGCTTCCAGGGCACTCAAATTTATCCCTATTTCAAAAATAATCCTGGGGTGAGTTCAATGAATAATTCTGCTTCAGGAATCAGTTTGCTAGTTAAAACTCAGAGTGTGTGGATTGGACACTCGGGTCATATGACTTGACTTCTGTTCCCTGATTGGATGAGCAGAACTCCAAGAAATCTGATTGCTAACGTGAATGCTCTCCTTTCCTTCTTCAGAATTTATTTTCAGGGAATATAATGTACTATCAAGGAGACAGTGTGTTCCAATGGGCAGAACACTGGCTGGGCAGTCAAGAAACCTCAGTGCAGTCGCAGTTCTGCTACTGTCCTGTTACATGAGCCTGCATGAGTCGCCTCTCTGTACCTCAGTTTCCTCATGTGTTTAATAGTCTACTAACCCGTACTGCCCTTTGAAAGGTGCTTTCATAGATTCCAAGGCCGGAATGCTGCTGTATCACACAGGCCAGAAAACTTCCCCAAAATAATTCCTAGAGCAGCTCTTTTAGACAAACATCCAGTCTTGATTTAAAAGTTGTCAGCTATGGAGAATCCACTACAATCATTGGTAAATTGTTCCAATGATTAATTACTCTCACCAATATCAATGTATGCCTTATTTCACATGGGCTCTGTTCAAGATGCTTTCTCTCAGCCACAGTCTCCCAGCAAAGTGGCTCTCCCCTTGCTCAGGCTGTCTTCCAGGGGCCCAAAGGTGCTGGTGGATTTGTTTTCTTAGGTGAAAGAATGTGGGGTTGTCTGCCCCTTTCTTTTCTAGTCCATTGAGTCTTGGAAGCTGATTCTTCTAAAGCAGTGGTTGTCCACCAGGGGCACGGGGTACACAGAGGTCTGCTAGGGAGCACATCAACTCCTGTCAATATTTGCCTAGTTTTACAGCAGGCTACATAACAAGCACTAGCGAAATAAGTACAGGTTAAAATTTCATACAGACAAAAGGAGAAAGTCAGCAATTTGTCAGAGTGTGCTGTGACACATCTGTATTTTAGATCTGATTTTGTAAACTAGTAGTTTCTGAGTGAGGTGAAAGTTGGGGGTACACAAGACAAATCAGACTCCTGAAAGGGGCACAGTAGACTGAAAATGTTGAGAGCCACTGTTCTAAAGGATCCCCTCAAAGCAAAGTTTATCCAAGCTGTGAGGAAGGCGACCTGAAGTCTGGTGATGAAGGCTCGGTGTGTAACCCACACACCTCCTGGGTGTGGTGTCCTGTCCAATCTAGTAACACCAAGACCGCTCAATGAGCGAGAGCTAAAAGGAGTCTGTGCTACAGCCTTTTAGCTCATGCGGTAGAGACTCATGCAGTAAGTTCCAGAGGCCCTAGGTTCAAACCCTCTTGCCACCAACAGGGGTCTGTCAATGTTACAAGTGGGGGCTTGTCTGGGATTTCAACTGGGAAGTCTCTGAGCTCGGGACGTGCTTCCTCAGCGAGGGGAAGTATGTAACCCACACACCTCCTGGGTGTGGTGTTCTGTCCTCTCTAGTGGCACCGAGACCATTTAGAGACAGTTAAATGAGTCTGCCCTACAGCCCTAGCTAGCAGCCAGTTGGCTCTTAGGTCATGCAGTAGAAAATCACACACTAAGCTCCAGAAGTCCCAGGTTTGATCCTGCTTGCCAGCAACCAGGGTCTGTCAACATTACATGTGGTCTCCCCTCCCCCCACTTGTCTTTGCTGAAATGTAAATTGCTCTAATGTAAATTGCTCTGTTCACTACCATCTCCTTCCCCTGCTGTCTTGATGACCCTGTTTGCTGCTTATATAAACCCCCATTGCTTTGTTTAGGACAGACCTCTTTAACAGCGTTTGCCTAGCAGTGGCTGTAGGGTTTTCACAAGTAATGTCAAACAGGGGGAACTCATAACTCTCTATGTAATGTTGCATCATGATCTTATTGACCAGAGAGTTGTTAGTTTTCAAATGGTACCTCCAGGGATTTCCTTACACCCATCCTGAATTTCCCCAACCCCACCGCCCAGTTTTGTGAACTAGTTACATGCCAAACCTGGAGGCTGAACTTTGTGACTTTGTCTTCACTCACAACTATTTCACATTTGTGGACAATATATACCTTCAAGTCAGTGGCCCTGCTGTGGGGAGCCGCATGGCACCATAGTATGCAAAACATTTTTATGGTCAACGCTTCCTTAGCTCTCATCCCCTAATGCCCCTACTCTCCTTGAGCTACACTGATGACATCTTCATCATCTGAACCTATGGAAAAGAAGCCCTTGAGGAATTCCACCATGATTTCAACCATTTCCATCCCACCATCAACCTCAGCCTAGACCAATCCACACAAGTGATCCATTTCCTTGGCACTACTATGCTAATAAGCAATGGTCACATAAACACCACCCTATATCGGAAACCTACTGACCGCTATACTTACCTACATGCCTCCAGCTTCCATCCAGGACACACCACATGATCCATTGAGCTATCTTGATTATCGCTACAAAAGTTTGTTTTTTTTCTCCTGCTGATAATAGCTCATCTTAATTAATTAACCTCTTTGAGTTGCTTGGGCAACAACCACCTTTTCATGTTCTCTGTATGTGTATATATCTCCGCACTATAAGTTCCATTCTATGTATCCGATGAAGTGGGCCCATGAAAGCTTATGCTCAAATACATTTGTTAGTCTCTAAGGTGTCACAAGTACTCCTGTTCTTTTTGCGGATACAGACTAACATGGCTCCTACTCTGAAACATGCCAATTTAGTGACTGTTTGGAAATTTGAATTGAAATTGAAACATGAATACATACTTTAAAAGCATATACAGTGTATTATAAAATATGTGTTTCTGAAAGTATAATAGATGTGAAAAGTATGAACCTAGACTAGCTTCCTTATACAGCTGTTGTTTTTATGACAATGTCAGTGCATTCATTTCCATGATGTTGGCCAACCTAATAATTTCAAATGATGATTTGTAAGCAAAGTCTCAATGAGCTCTCCCTGACAACTAATGATGAGCTGGAGGCTGCAGGGAAAGGCTTCAGGACCAGATTGTATTTACATTCACACCTAATCCACCTAGGTATCCAGCAAACAGAGCTGTGTTGCCCGAGTGATAGATTTTGGCTGGGGTTGGGTTACAAATCACTTGAATGCGGGGGGTGGGGTTGGGAATGAAATGTTGTTGTTCTTATTGTATGAGTAAAAGGCAGTAGAACTGTATTAGCCTGTGCTGATTGAGGGCATCAAAAGAGAGGGTGGGGACCTGTCCCTCTCCACTGTTTAAAGACAGAGCTGATTAGGCTCCACAGATAGTCTTTTGTTCTGTTAAGTGACCACTGCAGCTGAAATCACTGATAATCAGGTCTACGTGCTTAGTCCTGCTGTGGGGACAGTGTTCCTGTGGGGACAGTGTTTTTGTGTAAAAGACAGCCCAGACTGCACTAGCAGTGAGGTTCCCCCACCGAGAGTTCAGCTGAAATCACTGAGAGCGGCAGGGCCACCCAGAGAATTCAGGGGGCCTGGGGCAAAGACATTTTGGGAGCCCCTTCTATAAAAAAATTGCAATACTATATTCTCCTGGGGGCCCTTGCGGGGCCCACGGCAAATTGCCCCACTCGCTCCCCCCCACGGGCGCCCCTGGGAAAAATAAACCTTCCGCATTTCGGCACAAACCCACTTTTGAGAAAACTTCTTTACAAGGTATCACTGGTTCTCAGCATCAGCTAGTGCTAAAAGGCACTAAAGCTCATTAAAAGGGTTGGACAAATATTTTCCATCAAAACTTTTTCTGGATCGAAAACTAAGGGTTTTTAAAAAGCAGAAAAAAATCACAGACAATGTCTGCTTTCCTTCAACATTTTTTAATTGAAAAGCTGAAATTAGTCTGCCAAAACCTGAACATGGTTTGAGGTTTCAGAAGTGTGTGGCCAAATATTTGCTGCTTGCTGTGTTTGATTGTTTAAAGAAACAATAAAAAAAATCTGCTTAAAAAAATCCAAAACTTTTGAACCACCTCAGCTTGTAACCAAACACCTGAGCCCATCCAGGCAGAGATTTTTCCAGGTTTCTGATACTCTGCTGGCTTCCTTGACTCATATCTGTCTCCATAACTTTGGGTTCATTTAGGTTAGAACATAAGAACAGCCATACTGGGTCAAACCAAAGGCCATCCTGCCCAGTATCTGTCTACTGACAATGGCCAATGCCAAGTGCCCCAGAGGGAGTGAACCTATCAGGTAATGATCAAGTGATCTCGCTCCTGCCATCCATCTCCACTCTCTGAGAAACAGAGGCTAGGGACACCATTCCTTACCCATCCTGGCTAATAGCCATTAATGGACTAAATCTCCATGCATTTATCTGTTTCCTAGAGACTGACTCCATGTGGTCCCTCACAAACTGGAGACGGTTACTGTGGGTTTGTCTTTAGTATAGCTTATGTACATACTCCACGAACTGAGCATTTGAGCTTGTTCCAGAATCTGGGATGAGCCTATGTTATCAAAATTGAAATGCTCAAAATAGCACATGCATGTGAATGGACACAGGCTGCTAAAATTAAATTAATCCAGGGGTTCTCAAACTGGAGGTCAGGACCCCTCAGGGGGTCACGAGGTTATTACTGGGGGTCGTGAGCTGTCAGCCTCCACCTCAAACCCCGCTTTGCTTCCAGCACTTATAATAGTGTTAAATATATAAAAAAGTGTTTTCAATGTATAAGGGGGGGGGGGTCGCACTTAGAGGTTTTCTATGTGAAAGGGTCACCAGGACAAAAGTTTGAGAACCACTGAATTAACCCCTCTGAAGCCTCAGGGAATGCAGGGGAGGGAGGTCTCCCTTGGTAGGGTCGGGAAGGATATTGCTCTTCTCATGTGATCCCTCTCCCAGCGGCTAATTTTAAATGAAGCTACCCTCTCCTGACATGAATCTCCCTGTGGCACTGAAATTAAATATAGACTATAACTTGGCATTTGAGAAGTGAAAGGGACAGTGGCCCTAATGGAAAAGCTAACAGCTTGGCTCTTCTGCAAGCCTCAAACTGCTGAATGAGCTTTAGGGTAGGGAAGGCTCTGCCTCCCAAACAGCCTGGCTCTGCCCCCTATCCGACCTCCACCCACTTCCTGCCCCCGACTGCCCCCCTCAGAATCCCTGACCCATCCTGCTCCTTGTCCCCTCACCATCCCCCAGAGACCGCCCCCCACCACCACCCTGGGACCCCACCCCTGCTCCCTGTCTGCCCCAACCCCTATCCACCCCACCCAGAACGCCCACAGTCCAACCCCCCCCATTCCCTGCCCCCTGACCGCCCCCCCCAACCTCCGCCCCCTCCCTGTGCCCTGACTGTCCCCAGGACTCCCTGCCCCTTAGCAAACTCCCCAGGCTCCAGCCTCTTACCCCCGGCTCCCTCCTCACCCGAAGCCTCAGCGCCTCGCTGAACAGCCGCAGCGTGTCTCCGGCGGGGCCTGAGCTCCACCCCGCTCAGAGCCGCATGGGGAGGGGGCGGGGCTGTGAGCTCACGCCGAGCAGAGGCAGCTGAGCTCCTCCTGGAGCTCGCAGCCCCGCCCCCTCCCCACGCGGCTCGGAGTGGGGCGGGGCTCAGGGGCCCCAGCGGAGACACGCTGCGGCGCTGTCTGAGGACGCCGCTCGATGCGTTAAGGCTCCAGGAGAGGGGCGGAGGCGGGAGCCTCAGCTGTTCTCTTGGGGGCCCCTGAGGAGCCCGGGGCCCGGGGCAAATTGCCCCACTTGCCCCCCCCCCCGGGTGGCCCTGGAGAGCGGGTGGAACCTCAAGAGACCAACTCACAGAGGTCACAGTGGCAGGTGGCAGCAGAAGGTGACTGCGCAGGGCCATTGGCAACAGAGTGGTGGAGTGAATGAAGAGCCATGGCCAGAGCGAACAGTGAGCAGCTGGGGGAACGAGCAAGGTGCCTTCTTGCCCCCCACCTGGGAGGTGGACTCACGTGAAAGCACCTCCGACGCCTTAAATAAGGGGCACGTTAAATAAACATTTGTTTGTTGGACTATATTTTAGTGACTTTGCTCCACAATGCTAGATTTGTGTCTGGGAATGGAAACGTATATAAATATGTTTCCTAGTAGGCCAAGATTTTTAAAATGCAGTATTTGCCAAGGTTGTTATCTCACATTGTTGCTATCTTGAGAGGTCATTATGTTGGGGAGTTTCTGTACTAAACATTTGTATTATTATAATTAATTTTTACATAAGAATGGTCATACTGGGTCAGACCAATGGTCCATATAGCCCAGTCTCCTGTCTTCCGACAGTGGTCAAGACCAGGTGCGTCAGAGGGAATGAACAGAACAGGGAATCATCAAGTGATCCATCCCCTGTTGCCCATTCCCAGCTTCTGGCAAACAGGCGAGGGACACTCAGAGCATGGTGTTGCATCCCTCCCCATCCTGGCTAATAGCCACTGATGGACCTATTCTCCAGGAATGGATCTAGTTCTTTTTAAATCCTGTTATATTTTTGGTCTTCACAGCATCCCTTGGCAAAGAGTTCCACGGGTTAAACTTTATGTTGTGTGAAGAAGTACTTCCTTTTGTTTTTTTAAAACCTGCTGCCTATTAATTTCATTGGGTGACTGCTAGTTCTTGTGTTATGTGAAGGATTAAATAACATTTCCTTATTCACTTCCTTCACACCAGCCAAGATTTTATAGACCACTATCATATCCACCCTTAGTCGTCTCTTTTCTAAGATGACAATTCCCAGTCATTTTAATTTCTCCTCCTGTTTCATACCCCTAATCATTTTAGTTGCCCATCTCTGTACCTTTTCCATTTCCAATATATCTTTTTTGGGATGGGGTGACCAGATCTCCTCACAGTATTCAAGGTGTAGAAGTACCATGAATTTTATATTTTCTGTCTTATTATCTATCCCTTTCTTAAAAAAGCAACGGTTTCAGAGCAGCAGCCGTGTTAGTCTGTATCCGCAAAAAGACCAGGAGTACTTGTAGCACCTTAGAGACTAACAAATTGATTTGAGCATAAGCTTTTGTGGGCTACAGCCGATGAAGTGGGCTTGAGCCCACAAAAGCTTATGCTCAAATCAATGTGTTAGTCTCAAAGGTGCCACGAGTACTCCTGTTCTTTTTAAAAAAGCAAACAGAATGTTGGGAATCATTGACTGCCACTGCCCATTGAGTGGATGTTTTCAGAGAACTATCCACAATGACTCCAAAATCTAATTTAGACACCACCATTTTGTATGTATAGTTGAGATTGTTTTCCAATGTGCATCACTTTGCATTGATCAACATTGAATTTAATCTGCCACTTTTGTTGCCCAGTCACCCAGTTTTGTGAGATCCCTTTGTGACGCTTCCCAGTCTGCCTGGGACTTAACTACCTTGAATAGTTTTGTATCATCTACAAATGTTACCACCTTACTGTTTACCCATTTTTCCAGATCATTTATGAGTATGTTGAGCAGTAATGGTCCCAGTACCGACCCCTCAGGGATACCACTATTTATCTCTCTACATTCTGAAAACCGATAATTTATTCCTACCCTTTGTTTTCCATCTTTTAACCAGTTCCTGATCCTTGAGAGGACTTCCCTCTTATCCCATGATGACTTACTTTTCAAAAGTCTATTTAAATTAAATACATTTAAAAAAAATGTATATGTTTTTAGAAATCTAGACATGTTATATGTTTTGGTGTAACTTGCATTATCCTTATGTTAAATTTGCATCATCGTAACAAAACATTTACTTTATTCATATCTCTTTTATATATCTCATCGGTCCTGACACCCCCGCCCTGTAAATTCGAACACGTCCCCTAATTTCAATTCCTGGGGAAACCATTGGGTACCTCACAAGGCATATTTTGTACAAAGATTATTACCATTGCATGTAGGGTGTGACTAGAGGGCTGCTTTGGGTCACACATGCTCAGTAGGGCATCTCCAAGGGTGGAGGGCCAATTCCACTCCCAAATTAAAAAAAAAGGGTGTGCCAACCTGTTCTGCCAGTTCAGCCAGCCCCAGAGAGAGACAGCCGTATCGGAAGGGCGCTGAAGATCTCTGCCCTGAGGGCTGATGTTCGCTGGCCTGCTTTGGCTACCTGCAGCAAGCAGATAACTGCCAGGAGAAGGATCCCAGCCTTTTCAAAGAACAGGGTGCTTGCTGCTTGGTCAGCTCAAGAGGGCGTGAGGACATAAATGCCAAATGAGCAGCGCATGCTTTCAGTGCATAGGATTAGTGGCGCGTGTACCTTTCAGTACTGAAGAAATCTGTATGTTAGATTCTGTTATTTTTCTTTGACCGCTATGTGCTGTATTGCTGTAATGATAAGAGCATGTTTCGATTTATGAGGCGACTTAGTTAACCCACAGATTGTTGTCTTATCAACAGAAGAATGTTTTTGTTTAGTCTGAGCAGCTTTACTACACTGTGGTGTCTTTCCTCCAAATCGGAGCTACTCAGCGTACTGGCATCCGCACCTGTCCCAATTTGCATATTTGTGGTGTTCTCCACAGGTGGGAGTTCCGCTGTCAGAACAGACTGAACCTGCTCACTGTCCCTGCAATACAATGGAATTATTACGGGTACGGGTGTAATCAAAGTTTGGTGGGTTACACTCAGGCCGGGCCCTTGTCTCCGGCTCTTTAACGGAGCCCTGACTCTGCTCTCCCAGGAGCCCCTCTCTGCCTGAACACAGGTTGCTCTTACAGGCCCAGCTCACTAGGTGACATCTACCCTGTCTTTCCATCCAGACTCCAAGGAAGACTGGAGAACTGAGCGGGATTATGACATCACAGGTATCAAGGAGACTGAACAGCTGTAACATAAGAATGGCCACACTGGGTCAGACCAAAGGTCCATCTAGCCCAGTATCCGGTCTTCCGACAATGGCCAATGACAGGTGTTTCAGAGGGAATTAACAGACCTCCTTTTAAAGTGCTTTGAGAGCTACTGATTGAAGATGTTAATAAGAGGTAGGGCTCCTTGTTATCTTATGATATAGGGTGCTTTTCTTAAAGCACCCACTGCTGGAGTCAAGTGATTTATTTGAGAATCTCTTCTCTTTATTGTATTTTATTTGTTAGCCAATTTTATTCCTTCATGGTTGCAAAGAGAAGCTGGAGAACGTGAATTGAGTGCACCCTAGCAGCTCAGACACCAGAAGGCAAATTAAGAGTTCCCCAAATGAATGTTTTTTGAAAATCTCATTATTTGGAAGCCAATCTCATGATTTTGGTGGGACCCAGCTCAAGGGTTTGGAATGCTTGGGCTGGCGATACCGTGAACGTTTTTGTGCTCTCGTAGCACTAGATAATCACTTCAGGGCTGCTTCTCACTTCAGGCTGGGAGATTCTGCCTCAGTCACAGGGGTTTTAGGAGTTCCCACAAGTAGGGAAAAAATGTCCTTTGCCTAGGGTCTTGAGAGTCATAGAGCTCGGAAAAGACCCAGGGTTTTCCTGGGAAACCAGATGCCCTCTCTCCTGCCTTATTCTGAGCTCAGCAGCTCAGCCCCCTTGGGCGATTGCCCCATCCTATCTCCTGATCTAAGTACAGCATTGACACCTCACAGGCTAGAGGGAGATTACAGGAGAGCAGCCTCATTGTGACCTAGGGATGACATCAGCGCCTGCCTGATGCCAGAGCAGCAACCTGCCCTCAGGTGTAGCCTGGGTACTTGGTGCTGCTTTGAGTGTATCTGTGATTCTTAGTGCCTGAGCCCGGCAAAATGAGATCACTCCTCCTCTTTCTCAACTCTGCCTCCTGCCTAAGGATCCTGCTGCTCTTTCTTGTGTATTATGCTGTGATCAGGCTTGCCAGATCTGAGGTAAGTGAGACTCCTTGAGAGATGGAAAGGCTGGATTGATGCCAGCTGAATGCAGGAACCAAACATAAGTAGTTTTCAATCAGCAGGATCGGATCATCTCCACCCAAGAGTCCTCAAAGAGCTGGCTCAGGAGGTTATTGGCCCACGGACATTAATTTTTTAACCAATGTAGGATTCCTGAGGGAATTCCAGAAGGCTGGAAGTGTGCTAATGTTTTGTCAATATTCAAAAAGCTACGGGGGGTTGGCCTGGCTTCTTATAGGCTACTTAGCCTGAAATAATGGACAAACTGATATGGGATTCAATCAATAAAGAATTAAAGGACAGGAATATATTCAAAGCAGGTTAACAATGTTTTATGGAAAATGGGCCAGGTCAAACATATATGTGACAAACTTAGACTTTTGTAAGGTGTTGTTTTTCACAGATTCCAAGGCAAGATGGGCCCATTGTGATCTTCTAGTCTGACCCTCCTGTCTAGCACAGGCCAAAGAACTTCCCCACAATCATGCCTAGTGCATACCTTGAATGAAAATGTCCAATCTTGATTTAAAAAATTGCCAGTGATGGAGAATCAGTCCACCGTGAACTTGGTAAATTGTTCCATTGGTTAATTCCTCTCACTGTTAAAAATGGACACCTTCTGTCCAGTCTGAATGTGTCTAGTTTCAACTTCCAGCCATTGGACCATGTGAGACCTTTCTCTGCTAGATTGAAGAGCCCATTTGTAATGATTTCTTCCCCATGTAGGTATTTATAGACTTTTCCTCAAACCACCCTTAACCTCTTTAAGCGACATTGACTGAGCTCCTAAACTCTATCACTATAAGGCATGTTTTCTAATCCTTTAATCATTCTTATGGCTCTTCTCTGAACCTTCTGTAAATTATCAACATCCCTGCTGAATGTTAGACACCTGAACTGGACACAGGATTGCAGCAGTGGTTGCACCAGTGCCAAATACAGAGGTAAAATAACCTCTCTCCTCCAACTTGAGATTCCCCTGTTTAGGCATCCAAGAACCGCAGGACATTTGGATTAAAAATTAGCACTATACAATATCAATGGAGCACAGGTTAAAGGGTTTGAGAACAGGCTAATGGCTAACTGACAGATCTCAAAAAGTAATTGTCAAAGGGCTCATCGAATGTGGGTGTTTCTAATGGGGCTCTGCAGGGATCAGTACTAGGTCTGATGCTATTCAATATTTTTCAATGACTTGGAAGTAAATACAAAATTGCTGCTGATAAAAATGTGCTGATGACACGAAGATTGGCAGAATGGTCATGCAGAGAGTTCTGGAGAGTTTGTTTGGCAAATGGGGCCCATTCAAACAAAATGCATTTTCACACCATTTATTCCTACCTTTGGTTTCCTATCTTTAAACCAGTTAGTGGTCCATGTGAAGACCTTCCCTCTTATCCCATGACAACTTACTTTGCTTAAGAACCTTTGATAAGGGATCTTGTTAAAGGCTTTCTGAAAGTTCAGGTACACTCTCTACACCGGATCGCCCTTGTCCACATGCTTCTTCACCCCTGTGACATTATGCCCCATATTCTTCATAGAAATATTGTTCTAGGAATATGGCATAACTAAGGTATGTTTTATGCAAAATGGGTCATGTGAGATATCATTGGAAAGGTTCTGATTTACTGAATGGGATTATCCTATTTGGATGGATGTATCATTTCTGTATCTGAAGTTAGAAATATGGGAAAGGCTTCAGGACCAGAATGTATTTACATTCACACCTAATCTACCTAGGTATCCAGAAAACAGAGCTGTGTTGCCCAAGTGATAGATTTTGGCTGGGGTTGGGTTACAAATCACTTGAAGTTAGAAATATGGGCTCTGTATCAATTACAAAAGTGCTTGCACCAGGGGAATGCTCCCAAACAGTAGGCAATCAGCCTGGATGGGCCATTAGGAAGGACCATAGGACTTTGAAGATACTAATCTTCCTCCTTCCTGAGAAGTTTCCTGGGATGCTGCTTTGACACTGCAGGGTCATGTGATCATGTCACCTCATGGAATCATAGAATCCATAGAATATCAGGGTTGGAAGGGACCTCAGGAGGTATCTAGTCCAAGCCCCTGCTCAAAGCAGGACTAATTCCCAACTAAATCATCCCAGCCAGGGCTTTGTCAAGCCTGCCCTTAAAAACCTCTAAGGAAGGAGATTCCACCACCTCCCTAGGTAACCCATTCCAGTGTTTCACCACCCTCCTAGTGAAAAAGTTTTTCCTAATATCCAACCTAAAACTTCCCCACTGCAACTTGAGACCATTACTCCTTCTTCTGTCATTTGCTACCACTCAGAAAAGTCTAGATCCATCCTCTTGGGAACCCCCTTTCAGGTAGTTGAAAGCAGCTATCAAATCCCCCCTCATTCTTCTCTGTTTCTCCAACCCCTGGAGGGTTCCAGTGATCCCTGTTATGGGTTGTGTTTTGTGCCCTATATTGGCTGCATCATAGGAAAGCACAATGCCTACCCATGATGCCTCAGAGTGCAATACTCTGCCAGAAGGAAAAATTTCCCTCTGGCCCCACATGGCAATCACCTCTGGCTCATTGTTCTCCCAGGTTTATTGAGGAGTTCTCTTCTAACCCTGCTGCTTTCTCTGTGTGTGGCAGGCTTCTCCGAGGAAGAGGAGGCCCAGAAAGACAAAAAAGAAACCGAAAGGTAAGCAGCCCCTCACCCCACAGCTGGGGTGGTAGACTCAGGCCCCATGCAAAGCAGAGAAATAGGGTCTATTCCCCCACCTGCCTCCCCTCTTCCTGCGAAGGTGCAGTCGTGCCCAGAGCCATGCAGAGGCACAGGCTGGGGCTCCGTTCACAGGCTGCCTCTGAAATCTGGGGCAATAGGCTGCTAGGAAGCAGAGGGTGCCCAAGCAGCTCAATGTCTCCTTTATGTCTCACTTCTGGCAGCTTTTGGACGCTGTGTACAAGAGGTGGAGGAGGCTGGTGCATCCCTAGAGACGTGGTAAGCAATGCCCCCCTCCATGAATCTGCAGTGGGTCAGTCCCCTCCTTTAGCGCCATGCAATTCATCCCCACCCAGGGGCAGTAGCCCGAGTAATCCCTCCCCTGCCCCGACCAATGTACCACGCAGGCAACTGTTCTCCTTTAGACTCATGCAATTCATTCCCACCCTGCAGAAGTTGCCATCTCTAATCCACCCCCACGCCTCGTACAGTGGGTCATTCCCTTCTTCAAGTGTCATACGGCTCCTTTAACCCGGGGCAGTGGGGGGGAGGGAGATTGTGTCGACTGGACTGGACCATCCTCCCCTCCCAAGAGGGGGAGAAAATGTTTTCTGGGAGCAGCCCCGTGCACCCCGGGGTGGTGAGATGGAGAGGTCAGGAGGAAGGCTGGCCTTTCTGGTACGGTGAGTAGGGGATCCAGCAGCACTTGGGTAATGGCCCCTCCTCCAGTCCCCCAGCATAGGTTCCAAGTAGGATTTGAATCCTGGACCTTCAGCTCTGCAGCATAAAGCACCCCTTAGAGCTAAAGAAGTAGCTGCATAGTTGGTAGCTAGAGTAGGCTGTTATCCTATACGTTGATTAGCTTCTGTGGGAGGGACATGACACACATGCAGCCAGCAGGATAGACACTCACCTCCTCAGCACTGGACAGGGATCACTTAACAATCCAGCTAACCCCAAACCAGAACTTCCAAGGCCCGGGTATTGCAGGGGAGGAGGCTGCCTCAGTGGAGAATGGGACAGGGAGCCTTTCGGTGCCACCCCTCTGGGTAAAAGAGGGCCTGAGGGCAGGGCCTGCACTCAGCTATCTGCTCTCTCTGTTCCACAGCTGCCCTGTGCCCCCGGAGAAGCTCCCCTTGGCTCACAGCCTCAGGCTCGTTGAGAGGAGGCAACAGGACGTGGGCAGACACCTGGATGCAGTTCTGATACCGTAAGGCAACTGAGCGGGGGGCACCAGACTGGGGGCTGGGTGGGAGGGGATAATGAATGTAGAGAGGAGGGAGCAGGGAAAACCAGACACGCCAGCATCCTAAAATAACAGGTGAGATACCAGTGAAAGTGAGGTGAGGGATTATCAGAAATTAAATGCAGAGACTACAAGTTGGGGTTGTGAGTAGGATCAAATCCTTCTGTACGGCAATATCTGCCAGCAGGCGACTGTCTAGAACCTGCCCGTGCTGTGTTTGAAAGAAAAAGCGATCCAATGACACGCTGTGAGGGGGTGTCCACCCCACCTAGGACTGGAAGGGGCTCAGGTGGCCAGGCAGGCCCATGACCTCCACAGGGTGCACCTGGAGGAAGAGCCAGGGAGCAGGGAATTGATTCCAAGCAGGCTCAGCTGGGCAGGAATAGGCGGGGCCTATAAAGCCAGGAAGCTGGCAAGAGACAGGGGCTGCGTCTGGGAAAGGGCAGCCCCTCCCTGGGAGGAGGGGGGAGTGTTTGGAGCTGGTGCACCCAGAGCAAGGAGGGGAACCAGGAGTAGTAGGAAGCAGTCCAGGCTGGGAGAGGAAAGCCCAGAACTGCTGGGTTGAGGGTCCCTGGCCTGGAGCCCGGTGTGAAGTGTGGGCCCAGGTTTCCCTACCAGCCACCGAGGGCACAGCCCAGACCGGCGGGGCAGCGAACAGGAGGACTGTCTGGGTCACTGTGGGAGTGACAGGCAATTGAAGGACTGTACCCTGGAAGAGGGGGAAACGCTGAGTGGCCTAGCCAAGAAGAGGACACTGCAGTTCCCGGAATGAGAGAGAGATGATGTGACCACATGCGACAATTGGAAGGGGCATTGGCCTCGAGAGCTAATCCCCAGAGTAGGCTCCAGACAAGCAGTGAGTGGGACACCACGTGATACACCCCAAACATGAGTCATCAGCTGGGTTCAAACCCAGGACTTTTAGGGCCATAGCACAGTCCTCCACCACCAAAGAAACTCCATTAACTGGGAGCAATAGTAGGTTGTTACCCTCTAGTGTCAGCCATTAGAAGAGGACAGTTTTCCAGTGGGTTAGAATGTAAGAACATAAGAACAGCCAGACTGGGTCAGACCAAAGGTTCATCTAGCCCAGTATCCTTGGCCTTCACAACCTCCTCTGCCAAGGGTTGCACACACATGCTCACATCTTCCTCACCCAAAGCAATTGTTGTTAGCTAATCTTTCTGTTAAAATAGCACTGGGTCCCCAATCATGCTCAAGGCCCCATTGTGCTAGGTGCTGCACATGTGCGTGTGACGAAGGGGTTATCGTTCTAGATAAAATGAGTGCCGGCTCCCCCTCTCAGTCCTTCGTTACCCAGTTGATGTCCTTGTGTCAGACTGTGGTGTGCAATGCATGCCTAGGCACTGCCCCATTGCACTACTGTTGGAAGGCTGTGCCCAAGCCCTGCCTTTGCTCAGCAGGGCCATGTCCCATCTGTCCCTGTTTGCTCTCTCCCACAGGCCGAGTGTGTCGACATCTGCCACGAGCCAGTTCTCCTACTCCTTTAGGGAATCCACCACCTCTGCCCTCTGGAGTCAAAGCTCCTTTTCCCTGAGAGAAGCCTCCATCATTAAGTCGGAGCCCCTCTGCCACACAGGGGAGATCATGCCCTTCGCGAGCTGGGAAGGATCCACTCATCCCATCCAAGCCCAGCCTCTCTCCAGGCCTCCTGCCCACTGCAGACGAGACCGGGGAGAGCAGACCATGGGTCTGGACCAGACTTCAGTCCATAGCTCAGACTTCAACATCCAGCAGAAGCATCTGCAGAGGCGACTGGGGGCTCCACAAACCCCCATCCCGGGGGAGCCATTGCTGGGTAAGCGGGACGCCAATCATCAATTGGAAGTAGACACAGATCCGCCCAAATGTGGATTTCCAGCAAAGGTCCCGGAGCCCCTCAGATTCAACACCAGCTCTCAGCGTGCACAGGAGATCCAGGAGCCATGTGTCTGCCCCTGGGGACCCCTTCCCCAAAAGGCCCATAGGATCATGGCATCCCCTGATGCCATCCTGGCCAGGCTTGTGCCCACAGCGGTGGTCAAGCTGCAGGATCACGTGGCTCAGAAATGCTGGCAGATCCAAATGAAGGCCTTTCCTAAGATGGTGCGAGAGTCGCACAGAGATGCTCCCCTCCGGAGAGAGACTGCCCTGCCTGGGCCACTCCACCCCCCTAGGGAGCCAGGCAAGCACAGGACAGCGGCATTCCCAACGATGGGACAACAGCCTGCCCACCCCATCCAACTCCACATAAGGCATCAGCATCTGGTCATGCAGAGAGGGCTGCTCACCCTGGACCCAGAGCCCCTGGCAAAGCTGCCTCATGCCGTCCCAGCCAGGGGAGCCCGTGTGGAGTTCAGTGAGATGGAGACCGATTTCCTGCAGATGGGGAGGCGAAGCACAAGCTCCTCTTCTTCCACACGTCCTCTAATGCCAGTGGAAGATACCACCATGGAGACGGGCAGGAATGATGGTGCGGCAGGAAAGCAGAGTAACCCACAGCACTGCACTCTGCCAGCAGGGGTGGGTCTGACATCGCCACCTCCAGGAACCACAGTAGCAGAGAAGACACTCGCAGCGACACTCCAGATTTATAGGAGCGAGTTGAGAAAGCCCCTTACCAGTGTGAGCGGCACCAAAGGGACTGAAGAGAAGCCGGAGCTGCACATGGAGAGGAAGGTTCTCTTGGGAGAAGGCTCCTGCCTGCGGCCAGGGGCACAAGCAGGTGAGAGCAGGGCAGATCTTCCCAGAACCCAATGGCACCAGGTTGCCCCAGAGGCACCAGGCTCTGAGCAGCTAACAAGATCCACCCTTGACTCTCTCATTGCTGGGCAGGCTGCACACGACCTGCAGATCAAGCACCTGACGGAAATGTTGAGCAGCTCCCGCCCCTTGGCGGGCCAGGTCTCAGTTTGCCAGCAGTGCCACAAGGCATATCCAGGAAAGAGGAAGGGTGAGAAAACTCCAAAGGAGACATCTGCTGAGCTGCATGGTGTTCGAGACATCATGCATTCACATGGGTTCAATGGAACTGTGAATTCAAAGCTCTCCAGGGACCAGCCACCAATCAGAGTCTGCGAGAAGTGTGGTAAGCATCGACAGAAGAGACCAGCTGGCTCTGCAGGTGCTGACTTGCCGGGAAGATCCCATGGAATTCCACAGCAATGGACTCCAGGAGACTCCTCAGCATCATCCTACCACAATAAGATGCCAGTGCTGTTGCTCCTTCCAGCAGACAAGAGCAAGACGCAGGATGGGATGGGGAAAAGGGCTCCCCGCAAGCAACCAAAGATGGTGTCCGTTGCAACGAGTACAACAGGGCTTTCGCAAGCTGGGGAGAAAGCAAGTTGGAGTCCTGACGGTTCTCCCTCAAAGTCACCAAAGGCCTCCAGAGCTAGGACACCATCCCCTTCAAGGAGCAAAGTTCTCCAAAAGATGTTAATGTGCCTGAAGCAAACCTTCAGCAAGCTGCAACACAAAATGAAGTCCCAAATGTCCAAGGACCCTCGATCCAGAACACCTGACACTAAATTTACAAAGCCACCCTTTTGGAAGGCAAGGGCCTCCAAGGGTGTCCGGTTTCCATCCTACTGAATCTCACCCTGCCAGCATGCCCACTAATAGCAGGGGCCCACAAATTCCAACGTCTCTCTATCATCCAGTGGGCCCGGTAAGCATGGGCTAAAGTGGCTGAGAAGAATGGCTTGTTGTCCTGGGACACAGAGACTGATGTATAAGTGACTCTCCTTGGGGTATGACATTTAAACCCAGATTCCAAGATGAAGGGGGGCCTGGGACCTTGGATGAGATTGAGCGTGTGGCTAGCTCACTGGATTTATTACTTTACTTCATGCGGTTCAAGAATCAATCCTTCCTTCAAGAAGAGCTGACACAAAATTTACAAAGCCACCCTTTTGGAAGGCAAGGGCCTGTAAGTGTGTCCAGTAGTACTATTAGGGCCCTACCATCAATCAAAAACAAACCGGCCCTTTGACTCCTAAAACACCGCCCCTTGACCGCTTAAACCCCGCCCACCTATCACCAGAAGTCCCATCCACAGGGTATTACTTCCAGGGTCAAGGAGGACACATGACCGGAAGCAAAGTATGTCATGTGACCCCTCTAAGAACTCCTCCCACTGCCCTCTACCAATCAGGAGAGGTTTCGCCCTCATAGGCCTACCCGGAGAGGGGATTTGACCAATCAGGGGTGTTCCAGGGTGGGGTGACCCATCCGGATGTGGCTCGTGTGACCCCTCTAAGAACTCCTCCCACTGCACTCTACCAATCGCGGTGGGTTTCGGCTACATAGGACCACCCTGAGAGCAGATTTGACCAATCGGTGGTGTTCCGGGATGGGGTGACCTGTCCAGATGAGGGTCGTGTGACCCTTCTAAGAACTCCTCCCAGCGCCCTCTGCCAATCAGAGCGCAACACTATCACCCCATAAGTCCCAGCACCAGGGCAGAAGAGGCCATCTTTTACCAAGGACGTGTGCTTTAGAAATCGTGGAAGCATGGACTCCTTCACCACCCCTGGTGAGAACTTCAGACTTTGTGTTAGCCCCGAGGGCCTTTGGACTTGTGTGGAGAAAGCGCTACATGAGCGACAGTTCCCACGAGGGCCCTTTGACTCAGCCATTGATGGATACGTTGGAACCCGAAACCCAAACTCTCGTGAGGCACACCAATGAGTGTGATGGCCTCTCATTGTCCGCCCCCCTAGAGGTGGAAGGTGAACGCAGCTCAGGGG
Organism: Mauremys mutica; assembly: GCF_020497125.1. Taxonomy (NCBI): domain Eukaryota; kingdom Metazoa; phylum Chordata; order Testudines; family Geoemydidae; genus Mauremys; species Mauremys mutica. The sequence goes on along the minus strand of NC_059073.1, from coordinate 11,243,891 downwards.
AGTCATCGGAGGACAAGGTGAACGGAAAAGACATTGCTCAGGTAAATGAATGATTAAGAAGTGACTGTTGATGATGGGGTGTAATGGAGTTAGGAACCGGGGGGTGGGGTGGGTTGTGTATATTTAAAAACAAGGAGTGGGAACTTACACTCTTTCTTTTCTGAAAATCTCTCCACAGCTTGACGATGCCTTTCTAGAGGACCCAGAGGCCCTGGACAGCATTGCATCAAGCAGCGAAGATGAACCGGGCTCTCCTTGTTTTTGCTCAATGCCGGTACAAATTGTTGAAGAGGACTCCAAGGATGACGGCTATGAGGAGTTTAGGAGGCTTGGCATGGAACTAACTGAGCCAAGGCCACGTCGTGAGCGTAAAAAAGTCATGCGGACTATTGTACGTGTTGCTGTTTATGCTGTCCTTAATCAGTGCCCTAGGGAAAAGCTTTTTGAAGATTGTGAGGGCTGTGTCATAGATGCGCCAGCCCAATGGCACCATGACTGTGTGACTTGGACTTCAGTAGATCTAAACTTCAAGCTCCGGCATCTGTGTGCTGAGTTATGTTTGGAAAGCTTATTAAACACTGTTCTTGCCATAGGTTATGCTACGCAATGTCTGTGCCTACCCAAGAACATTTAGCGTAAGGGGTGACCTTGATAAATGCTGTGCAATTTAGTGCAGACCCTGGCCATGTTTTAAAGAAAATGACCAAACCGGAAGATGCCTGTGTCACATTCTTAACTTGAACTGGGACCGTATAGAATATGATTGCAACCAAGGTCCTGTAGTGGCACCAAATCTTTTGTAAAGGGGGTCATATAAGGGGTCTAAGACCAGGTTATGGGTTGCTGGTTATGATTATGCTGTCTATATGAATGTGTCATTTTGTAGTTGAAGTTATGAATATTGGCTCTATCCTGTCTGTATCTCAAACTTATGCTATGCTTCTGGGTGACATCCCAGACGAGTTGGTGTTAGCTCTGCCTAGCCTGCTTGATGGCCCATTAAGGACCATCAGCTACACAATTGACCCATTGAGAGAAGGCAGATGCGCCTTGTAAGTCAGCAAAGTATGCAGGAACTTGCCCATGTGACTCCAGACTCCATGTTGCTTGTAATTTTCCACAGTAAGGACAAAGAGGTGTTCTTACACCTGGAAAAGACTATAAAAGGCTGATGCCTCATCTCCAGCTTGTCTTCAGTCCTGCTTCTTACCTCTGAAGGGACTTTACTACAAACTGAAGCTCTGAACAAAGAACTGATGACCCGTCCCAGCTGGGGATGGACTCCAGAGACTTAATTTTAAACCTGCAGTTTATTCTATCACTGCTACAAGCCTGAACCAAGAACTTTGCCATTATTGTATGTAATTGATTCCATTTAACCAATTCTAGCTCTCATCTGTATCTTTTTCCTTTTATGATTTTATAGATTTATAGATTCTGGGATTGGAAGGGACCTCGAGAGGTCATCAAGTCCAGTCCCCTGCCCTCATGGCAGGACCAAATACTGTCTAGACCATCCCGGATAGACATTTATCTAACCTACTCTTAAATATCTCCAGAGATGGAGATTCCACAACCTCCCTCGGCAATCCAGTGTTTAACCACCCTGACAGTTAGGAACTTTTTCCTAATGTCCAGTCTAAACCTCCTTTGCTGCAGTTTATGCTCATTGCTTCTTGTTCTATCCCTAGAGGTGAAGATGAACAAGTTTTCTCCCTCCTCCTTATGACACCCTTTTAGATACCTGAAAACTGCTATCATGTTCCCTCTCGGTCTTCTCTTTTCCAAACTAAACAAACCCAATTCTTTCAGCCTTCCTTCATAGGTCATGTTCTCTAGACCTTTAATCATTCTTGTTGCTCTTCTTTGGACCCTCTCCAATTTCTCCACTCTTTCAGTACCTGTTTCCCCCAATTACAAGGTTTCATCCCGTGAGTTTATCGACGATGAAACCGTGTGTGTGTCTTGGAAGCACGCAAAAGACAGGTACTCTGTCTCTGGCAATACCAACACCTTCATAGCCTGTTTCACCACTGCTTATGCCCACTTAGAACTATACAACCTCCTAGAGAGATTGCAAGAGTGGTGCCTGTACCACGACACTGACTTGGTGATATTTGTGAAAAGGGAGGGTGAGTGGAATCCCCCTCGGGGGGATTATTTAGGGGACCTCACGAGCGATTATTTCAATTAAAAAATAATAATCTGTGTACTTTTTTCTGAATTGGTCTTTTTAAAAAAAAACAAACCAAACACCAAACATCAATTGTCTTTAAACCCCTCACCTGGGGTGCTTTATTGGGTAACATGGCTGTGAAAATTATCACAAAATACATGTCTGTGCTTGTTGAAACATGTTTTGAGCAAGGCTTGGCATGCCCAAGGAATATCTCATCGGTAAAGGTCTTTTCATAACCTTTTTCAAAAGCTCCTTTGGTTTTAGATAGTCTCATGTGGTCGCATTTCTCAAAGGGAGAGGCACGTGACCTTTGCTGAAAATAGCTTGAAAGGCCTTGGATACCTCACCACTTATCTTGTGTTTTTGACCTAAGGCCCAGGCATATTTGGATAGAATGTCTATCACTGTTAAGATGTACTTAAAACTGCTGTTGCATTTGGAGAACTGGTGCATATCCACCAAATTTGCCTGCCATTGCACATCCACATCTGAACCAATGGTCTTGTTTCTTTTAAAATGTATTTGAGCTGGTTTGTGTAAAGTGAAAAAAGAACAGGAGTACTTGTGGCACCTTAGAGACTAACAAATTTATTTGAGTATAAGCTTTCATGGGCTACAGCCCACTTCATGGGATGCATGCATTGGAAAATACAGTAGGAAGATATAGATATACACAGAGAACAAGAAACAATGGGTGTTACCATACACCCTATAAGGAGAGTGATCAGTTAAGGTGAGCTATTATCAGCAGGGGAGAAAAAGAACTGTTTGTAGTGGTAATGAAAATGGCCCATTTCCAGCAATTGACAAGGAGATGTGAGGAACTGTAGTGGGGGAAAAATAAGCAAGGGGAAAGAGTTTTACTTTGTGTAATGGCCCATCCACTCCCAGTCTTTATTCAAGCCTAATTTAATGGTGTCCAATTTGCAAATTAATTCCAATTCAGCAGTCTCTTGTTGGAATCTGTTTTTGAAGTTTTGTTGTTGTAATATAGTGACTTTTAGGTCTGTAATCAAGTGGCCAGGGAGATTGAATTGTTCTCCGACTGGTTTTTGAATGTTATAATTCTTGATGTCTGATTAGTGTCCATTTATTCTTTTATGTAGAGACTGTCCGCTTTGGCCAAAGTACATGGCAGAGGGGCATTGCTGGCACATGATGGCATCTATCACATTGGTAGATGTGCAGGTGAACGAGCCCCTGGTGGCGTGGCTGATGTGATTAGGTCCTATGATGGTATCCCCTAAATAGATACCTGAACAAACTTGGCAACAGGCTTTGTTGCAAGGATAGGTTCCTGGGTTAGTGTTTTGTTGTGTGGTGTGTGGTTGCTGTAGGATTGGGGGCTGTCTGTAAGCGAGGACAGACCTGTCTCCCAAGATCTGTGAGAGTGATGGATCATCCTTCAGGATAGGTTGTAGATCCTTGATGATGCTCTGGAAAGGTTTTAGTTGGAGGCAGTGGCGGATTAACAAATTTGCCACCCCTAGGACCTCAAAAAATTGCCGCGCCCCCTCCCCACCCTGCACGCCAGCTCACCTCTGCTCCCCCGCGGCAAGACTGGGAGGGGGTGGGGAGAAGGGGAGTTGTGGCACGCTCGGGGGATGGTGGTGGTGGAGCGGAGATGAGCTGGGATGGGGAGCAGTTCCCGGGCCCCCCCAGGTTACTCCCCGCACCCGTGGTCCAGCTCACCTCTGCTCCGCCTCCTCTGAATGTGCCGCTATTCACTTCTCCCTCTCTCCCAGCACTTTCACGTGGCAAGCCTGGGAGGGAGGTGGAAGGAGGGAAGCATGGCGTGCCTGGGGGAGGAGGCGGGCCAGGGATTTGAGGAAGGGGCAGAGTTGGGTAGGGGGTGTGAGCAAATTTGCCGCCCTAGGCCTAAGCCTTGTTGGCCTAGGCGATAATATGCCACTGGTTGGGGGCTGAAGGTGATGGCTAGTAGCGTTCTGTTACTTTCTTTGTTGGGCCTGTCCTGTATTAGGTGACTCCTGCGTACTCTTCTGGCTCTGTCAGTCTGTTTCTTCACTTCAGCAGGTGGGTACTGTAGTTGTAAGAATGCTTGATGGAGATGTTGTAGGTGTTTGTCTCTATGTGAGGGGTTGGAGCAAATGGGATTGTATCATAGAGCTTGGCTGTAGACAATGGATCGAGTGGTGTGGTCTGGGTGAAAGCTGGAGGCATGTAGTAAGTATAGCGGTCAGTAGGGTGATGTTTATGTGGCCATCGTTTATGAGTGCTGTGGTGTCTAGGAAGTGGATCTCTTGTGTGGAATGGTCCAGGCTGAGATTGATGGTGGGGTGGAAATGTGTAAAGTGTAAGTGTCCCTGTCTGAAAGCCAAGCTGTTACCTGTCTTCTATTCAAAGTTTTGCTATGCTTTCTGGCCACTTGAGAAAGAGGGTTCACCCCGCCGAAGCGCTCAACTTCCCCGGGGGTGTAATATATTTTCTTTAACAGAGCTGCCTGTGTAGAAATGACTGTTACTGGTACCGTCTTTTAATAACACAAATATGAAGGGGGACACATTCATATTGACACATTTAAATAAATACATTTTATTAATCGCCTGGTTTCACATGATGTTTTACAAACGCCTGTAAAAATGGACACCACGACCCCTACCATAAGGGAGTCTGAGCTGGTTCATTCTTCCATTTTGTCCTTTTCCGGATTTTCCTCTTGAGATCTGTGTCTCAGACATGAGCAAAAACATGAAAAAAAACTACCGCTGTCAGTTCTCAAAGGCCTCTAGAAAGGCGTCGTCGAGCTGTTGAGAGACTTTCAGAAAAGAAACAGTGTAAGCACCCCACAGCTTGTTTTTAGATTTATACAACCTCCCGGTTCCTAACCTCATTACACCCCATCATCAACCGCCACTTCTTCATCATTCATTTACCTGAGCGACATCTTTTCTGTTCACCTTGTGACTCCACCGAGCTGCATTCGTCTTCCACCTCTAGGGGGGTGGACAATGAGAGGCCTTCATGCTCATCGGGGTGCCTCACGAGGGTTTGGGTTTCGGGTTCTGGCGTATCCATCAACGGCTGAGTCAAAGGGCCCTCGTCGGAACTGTCACTCATGTAGCGCTTTCGCCACACAAGTCCAAAGGCCCTCGGGGCTAACACAAAGTCTGAAGTTCTCACCAGGTTGGTGAGGGAGTCCATGTTTCCACGATTTCTAAAGCACGCGTCCTTGGTAAAAGATGACCTCTTCTGCTCCGATTGCTGGGTCTTATGGGGTGATGGTGATGCACTCTGGTTGGCAGAGAGCGCTGGGAGGAGTTCTTAGAGGGGTCACATGACTCTCTTCTAGGCAAGTCACCCCGCTCTGGAACACCACCGATTGGTCAAATCTGCTCTCAGGGCGGTGCTGTGTGGCTGAAACCCATCGTGATTCGCAGAGGGCAGTGGAGGAGTTCTTAGAGGGGTCACACGAACCACTTCCGGATGGGTCACCATGCCCCGGAACACCCCTGATTGGTCAAATCCCCTCTCCAGGTAGGCCTATGAGGGCGAAACCCCTCCTGGTTGGTAGAGGGCAGTGGGTGGAGTTCTTAGAGGGGTCACATGACACCCTTTGCTTCTGGTCATGTGTCCTCCTTGACCCCAGAAGTAATATTCCCCATGGGTGGGACTTCCAGTGACAGGTGGTCGGGGCTTAAGGGGCCAAGGGGCAGGGTTTAAGTGGCCAAGGAGAAGGGTTAGGGTTTGATTGATGGTAGGTCCCTTATACTATTTCCGATTTCCATACTACTGAATCCCACCCTGCCAGCATGCCCAGTAACAGAAGGGGCCCACTTATTCCACCATCTCCCTAGCAACCAGTGGGCCTTGTAAGCATGGGCCAAAGTGGCTGAGAACAAGTGCTTGTTGTCCTGGGACACAGAGACTGATGATAAGAGACTCTCCTTGGGGTATGACGTTTAACCCCAGATTCCAAGATGAAAGCAGGGCCTGGGGCTTCAATGAGACTGATGGTGTGACTAGCTCACTGGATTTGTTATTTTACCTCATCTGGTTCAAGAATCAATCCTTCCTCAGCAGATGCATGGCCGAAGTCTCATCCTTACAGATGTTTTGGCCACGTGTGTGAATAAAAGCCAACAAGCCATGGAGAAGGAGAATAGCAAACCCTCTAAATTTTCAGAAACGGACCTGGTGCTAGACATCAAAGGGTGGCAGCAGTGGGCAGAAATGTCCCAGAGATGTTTCTACTAGAGGGTGGAAAGCAGGGGACTCCATGGGGCTCAGAAGAGAAACTTCCTAGGAGATAAAGGGCAGGGCTTTCCTGGGGTGATGGAAAGTTGGAGTTTGACATTTCCAAGTTGGCAGACACAAGACCCGAGCTACCCCACTGACTTTGTAGCTCTAAATCGCTTTCAAGAATTAAGCGGCCTCTGCTCGCTCCTGATACGTCCCCACTTGAACACTTGAAGGAAAGACAATGTGCACTGGCAGATGACTAGAATGCAGCCTATAAATAATGAAAGTCTGGTAAAAGTCTGTCGGCTGTGTGATAGCATACTTCAGCTGCTAGGAACTCTTGGCTTTGATTGTCCTCCCAAAATCAAAAGGATATTTACTTTGATCAAAACATTACGGAAACCATTTCACTATTCAATCTGAAGCCTTTGCTTACCAGACAGCAAGAAACAGTGATTAGAGAGGTGTGAATTTTGCATCCGTTTCCAGCTTGTTCTAATAACCCCAGCTCTTTTTGTTGCCTCTAGTCACAAAGTCAAAGTAAATACCAATCACTTTGAAAGCCTCTCTCCTCTGACATTTCCTTTCCCTTGAAATCACAGTTTATTTGCATTTAGGAACCTGGCAATGCTGGCATGAAACATGGGGCAAGACATGCTAGGGAGAAAAAAAATCCCACAGCCTTTATTCGTGTCATACGAAATAAAACAATTGGAAATCAACTCATTTACACGTAGATGCATGTGCTGCATCTGATTATTGTTTTCATTTTTATACCTTTGCACTCACACAGCTGAGGAAAGCAGGAGAAGCAGGGGGTTGGAAGACAAGAACGTGACACCACCTTTCCACTCCCCCGATTCTAGATCAGCCAGGGGTGACAATGGACCTAACTATAATTTAGAGCAGCCCAAGAGCTGCTCTAAATTAGGTCAATTGTAGTGGTCAAAAAGCTATGAATGACTAAATGGAAAGTGCGATGCAACTCTGATTATAGCATTTGCTGCCATTCCTGCTGTAAAATTCCACACAAAGGGCTAGTGTTATCACATTGGTACGTTTCTGTGATCAAGCTCAAAGAAATTTTATCCCACACTCATCATCATCATCTCTGAGCGCTTTCCAGTCATGCAGTAAGGAAAATGATTAACGTCTGTCACATGTGGTTCATTCTCTGTCTCATTGTCTCCCCAGGAGGAGAATTATGTGTGCAGTGGAGGGGTTTTTTTGAGGGGGGGGGAGTTTTTTAGTCCTTCTCTACACTAGTTTTGTCAGCAAAAGGCAGCATAGGTGTACACACTTCAATGCTACTTTTGGTGGCAAAACTCTCCTGTTCTGCTGACAAAAGCAAGCGACCTCATAGAGCTTTGTGCAGCACAGTTAAAGTGACAAAGCATCAGTGTAGACGTTGCTGTTTGTTATACACACTCGTCCCCACACACATGCACTCCCTGTCACACACTCTCCTCCCCTCTCCCCACTCACATGCTTCAGTCAAAAAGTGGCTGGCAATCTGGTAGGATGCCCATGGAAGGATGGGATTGAGAAACACGCATCATGTGACACTGTACCTGTCCCATGAGCAGGGGCGGCTCTAGGCATTTTGCCGCCCCAAGCACAGCGGCTTGTCTGCGGAGGGTCCGCTGGTCCCGTGGTTTCGGCGGACCTCCCGTGCCTGCGGGAGGTCCGCCGAAGCCGCGGGACCAGCGGACCCTCCGCAGGGACGCCTGTGAGAGGTCCACTGAAGCCGCGGGACCAGTGGACCCTCTGCAGGCATGCTGCTGAAGGCAACCTGCCTGCTGCCCTCACAGCGACCGGCAGAGCGCCCCCTGCGGCTTGCCGCCCCAAGCACGCACTTGTCGTGCTGGGGCCTGGAGCTACCCCTGCCCGTAAGGCATTGCAAATCCTTTCCAAAGCATCCCACGGCCAGTTGTACAGTGGGATAGCTACCCACAGTGCACTGCTCTCTGTGTTGATGCAAGAGCTGCTAGTGTGGATGCGCTCTGCTGACACAAGGAGCTAGTATGGACACGCAGCAGCCGTTTAATTAAAGCAGTGGATATATGTCAGTATAACTTTTGTCAATAAAACTCTGTAGTATAGACAAGACCTTAATGTACCCACTGCTCTGTGTTTATATTAGAGATGGCAGCTGGGAGAAGTGTGCCCTGAACTGGAAGGGGAAGGTTTGGGATGGTCCTTAGCTGCTGAAGGAGTTCCTTCCACAGTTTTGGACCAGCCCCTGGGCATGGTCTGTCTCCTTGTGACAGAGTGCTGAGAACCAGCAGCTGAACCAGCACTCAGTAAGTCCAATTAGTTTCCCCGGAGAAGGGCCTGAGGGAGGGAGGGTGGGGCTGATTACTAGATGAGTCTCAGCTGGGGAGAGCTAAGGAGATACTTAATCCATTAAATAGAAGTGTAGAAAGTCACAAGTGCACAGAGGCTGAGTGTGAGCACAAGGATGGGAGAGGTTAGCAAAGCCAGGGTAAAGGGAGATCTCTACCCTCTCTTTTCTCTGGGAAAGGGGGATGATGTTGGGAAGTCAATGTGTGATGGGGTCCCCAGGGTGAAACCTGGAGTGTGGGACCACTGAGCCCTCCAAACCCACCAGCCTGGGCTGTCCCTCACACTGTGATGCTGACATCAATCTACAACCCTCTGACAGGCATTGCACTTACACCGCCATCCACAGGCAAGGACACACCCAACTGTGTTACATGAATGCTCTCCCAGCCAGTCACCCCGGGACTGTACTGTCTTGCCCTGGTCAGAAGTCTGCCCAGTGTAAGCTCATTACCCAGTTTGCCACTTTTTCACAAGAAAATGGACACGCACCAGCCTTTGTAATCTGAGCTGAAATTCCCCCAAGCACTTCAACCAAAACACACTGGTTTAGGTAAAATATAAAGCAGATGTATTAACTACAGAAAGATAGATTTTAAGTGATTATAAATAGCAGGCATAGAGATCAAAGTTTGGTTATCTAAGAAACAAAAATAAATTCACAGTCTAAGTCTAACTTGAACAAACGAAGCAAGATTTGAATCAACCAATGTCTCACCCTGACAAGCAGGTTACAATTCCTCAGTACACTGGAGGTGTTAGAGCCATTTGTACAAGATGACGGGAGCGGAGGGCCACACCCTGCCACACTCCTGCACAGATGAGCTTCATCTTTATGGTAGAAAGGTCCATTCTGCCAGAGGAACGGAGTATTTGACCACGGTCACCATCTGGGAGCTTCTTTTAGATGTACTGGGCTCAGCCCATGGAGCATCTCGAAGTTAAGGACCGAGATCTTGAACATGAGTCTTCCTCAAGAGAAGAAGCACTGCAATGTTAAGGCTCTGAACGCCAACTTAATTGCGCCCTTGTGTCTATGCCTTTGAAACATTATCGTTACAACTGCTCATATAACTCAGGTTAACTATGTTATGATTTAGTTGGGGAGTGGTCCTGCTTTGAGCAGGGGATTGGACTAGGTGACCTCCTGAGGTCTCTTCCAACCCTGATATTCTGTGATTCTATGTTTGTTACAGTATTTTTATATTTTCTACACACAATAATGCCCAAATATGTTTTTTTTATTACTTGCCTAGTTCCGTTTCTTAGTATTATTGCACGGCATTATTAGTGTAGGTAGGGCTGGTAACACCACCTGTTATTAAGGGGGCCTGACACTTCGCATTATTAGACCTACTTTTAGATTATTAGTCTGGATCTGTAAAAGCAGCAAAGAATCCTGTGGCACCTTATAGACTAACAGACGTCTGTTAGTCTATAAGGTGCCACAGGATTCTTTGCTGCTTTTTTAGATTATTATAACTTTGCCAAAGTTTAACGTTTTGGGCTGATGTTTTTCATGCCAGGTATCTACCACAGGACGAACTTTTATGCAAAATTTCAGCCAAAACGGTTCAACCATTTCTGTGAACAAGACAAGTGAAAAATATTTCATTTTACCAACATTAAAAAATTCTGATGAACTATTTTTTTTGTGAAAAGATGTAGCGACCCCTGTGTTTTGGAGCAGAGACCTGAAATTTGTCCCCAGGGTAGCTTTTGTGTCAGAACGGTGTCTTTTGCCATCTGTCTGAAAAATCTGCCCAAATTTAGCCAAGCTAAAAACCATCCAATAATCACAGTTCACACAAACTTAGTAAAGACGAACTGGATTTTAGCAGCTAACTTCCCTGAAGATTCCAGCTGTACTGAGCATGCTAAAAGGTAATAATTGGAGATATACCAATCTCCTAGAACTGGAAGGGAATTCAAAAGGTCATTGAGTCCAGCCTGCTGCCTTCACTAGCAGGACCAATTTTTGCCCCAGATCCCTAAGTGGCCCCCTTGAAGATTGAACTCATAACCCTGGGTTTAGCAGGCCAATGCTCAAACCACTGAGCTATCCCTCCTCCAGCCTGGAGTTGAGCAGGACATGCTGTACAAGTACATCTTGCTGTGTTCAGGCTAGGGTGACCAGATAGCAGTGTGAAAAATCAGGACACCTTTTTACGGGGGGTTGGGCGGAGGGATAGTTGTGTATGTAAGACAAAGCCTGTAATTTTGGGATGGTCCTGATAATATTGGGATGTCTGGTCATCCTAGTTCAGGCACCTGAACTGAGAGCAGGGAACCTGTTTCTTCTGTGCTCTCAGTGACCCTCCTGCTGGACCCAGGCAGTGTGGAGGAGGAAACCGCCTGATATGAATGGAGGAGGGACAAAAGCCAGACATGCAGGGGAGGTGGGGGGATAGATTAGGACAAGGAGCCGGTAGGAAGAAACAGGAACTAGGAGTTGAGGACTGGGGCAGGCTAAGTGAGGAGACTGGGAATGGAGCAAGGAGCCAGGGGTGGGGAAGGAAGGGGAATGGGCAGACGGGGTCACATTGTGGGAGGGATATGGGCAAGAGAGTCTGTGCTCGCTAGAGCACACTCCTCTCCAGACCTGGGAACGGAGCCCCAACTTCCTGAGTCCCATCATTCCTCTATTGTCTGCAAATAGCTGTGACACCCTCTGGCTCAGTGTCCAAAAATAGCATGCGATCGTGTAATGAAGGCTGGATCACAATGCATCTGCAGAAGAAGGGCAAATTAAGGTTGCACAAGCAACCTTAAGTTTGGCATTTCCTTACATCTAAGTGCTTGACTTTGCAACCTTAACAATGTTCTTTGAACACAGCCTTTTGTGTGCAATTATGATAGATGCTGTTGGCAGACGGTGCATAGGGAGAGATATGAGTTGATGGACAATGGTTTGGAAGGTTGTCCCCATGCTGCAATATATCCCCTTTGCTCTGTGATGATAAGCAGAGATGGACATTGTGCCTTTTATCTTCCACTTTTGAATCTTGTCATATGAATAAACACTTTCTTCATGTTAATACCGCCTCATAAATCACCCCCTCAATGGGGGTGACAAGCAGGAAATTGGCAATGTATGGGAACTACTGAAAGAGCTGGCTCAAAGGGCCAGCACCTATAATATATGGAGATATACCTATCTCACAGAGCTGGAAGGAACCTTGAAAGGTCATTGAGTCCAGCCCCCTGCCTTCACTAGCAGGACCAAGTACTGATTTTTGCCCCCAACCGGCCCCCTCAAGGACTGAAGTCACAACCCTGGGTTTAGCAGACCGATGCTCAAACCACTGAGCTATCTCTCCCCCCTCAGTGGATGTATACTGCTCTCAATGGGGTCATGCTAATTTACAGCACCTAAGGTTTGCTATTAATATTTATATTATAGTAGCACCTAGGCCCAGATCCTGGAAGTTGCTGAGGCACTGAAGTCCTGTTGATTTCAATGGCAGAACCTACATCTCCTGACTCGCTGCCCCATTCTTTAGATCAGGCTGCCTTTCAGAGGTGGCTTTGCCCCGTGGGCTTTGACAATTCCTCTCCAAGGACCTGGTCCATTTCTGAGTGCCTCAGGGGACCGGGCACTCAAGTGCTTCACGTATGCATCTGGAATAAATTGCCATTCTAGAGCTGAGACAGTGAGCTACCACCCCTCTCCCTTGCTGTGGTGTGATTGGCCGCATGTCACTTTGGCTTCCATTGAAGGATTGTGCATCCTTATTTCCCTGGTTGACTCATGAGCCACGCAGATCTGAGCTATTAAAAATACTGTCACCTTCATTGTGCTGAACCAGCAACAGCTGCCTTTTGCCTAGCAAACTTGATAAAGGCGACAGCCCTACATTGTATTAGATAGATACACGAGGAAGAAGTTGCTTGACACAATTCAGCATAATTTACAAGCGGAAGTTGTGAGGCAAATATAGTTGTTTAATGTCAAATGTATTCTTTGGCGTCAACTCTGTTTTCAGAATTGCATGTGTATCAAGGACTTTATGGCTTCGGAAACAGTACGACTCAAGATACACAGCGAGATGATCACAGAGCAGAACCAGGCATAGAATCAAAGTGTCCTGATTCCCTGTGCTGTGGCCTATCCACTGACACACACAAAACTTGATGTTTGGGCTGCAAATAATAGTTGATGTATGAGATACCAGTGAAGCTGGGACCCTGATTCCTTTTTCTCATTAAACACCCCGAGGCATTTCCTCCAAGAGTAGAGGGGTTGGTTGCAGGTTTTGGGCCCCGTTGCAATTGGGGTAATATCAGTGACACGTTATGTGTGTGTTCTGCATATAGGCCGGGTGATGGGTGCACATATGTTTGCACAGAAGTGGAATCTGTAGCAGCAGAAATGATGATGAGAAGCAACTTACGAGAACTCTATAAAAATCACGTAGCAGTCCTGTAGCAGTTTTTCCTAAGTGATTTGCAAAGACAAGTTTTACAGCCAGAGAAACAGACACAGAGAGTACAGGCGATCAAACAGCAAGGCAGTAACAGGATGAGAACAGAACCCAGGTGTGATTCCCCTGCTGTAACCCACTAGACAACACTGCCTTCCTTTAGCTAGCTTGATCTCAGCTCTCGGGTCTCCCTGCTCGGTTCCAGTCTATGATATAAACAATGTGCTCTAAGCACGTGGCCTGTTCACTTGGGTAGTGTGTTGTTTCCTAGGATCTGGCCTTTAATAAACAACCAACCAATATTATTACAGCCTGGAGAGAAGGTGGGATGGAATGAATGAACCCTAGACTCCAGTTTGACTAAGGTCACCCAGTGCTTGCAAAAATCTACCTATAAATTGGGCATTTAGATCAAGGCTTCTCTCAAAATCCAACCATTTAGGCTCAGGGCCTTTAGCTCTGCTGATCAGTGTTGGAATTCCCTTCTTCTTATCATCTGTGATGGAGATACACTTTCCGCTCGTAAGTGTAGCACAACTGGGTAACTGATAGAGCTCCAAAAGTAACTGTAAATGGGAAATCATCATCCAATGGTGGCATTTCTGGTAGGGACCCGCAGGGATCTGTTCTTGACTCAATTGTTATTCAGGAGCTTTATTGATCACCTGACAAAAATATCAAATTCTTGGGGGCAAATTTGCAGATGACAAATAATAATGAGGACAGGTCATTTATACAGAGTGATCCGGATCGCTTGGTAAGGTGGGCTCATGGGAACAACGTGCATTTTAATGGAGCCAAATGCAAAGTTATACATCTAGGAACAAAGAATGCAGGACACCCCTACAATATGGGAGATGTTATCCTGGCATGCAGTAACATGATGTTTGGATGCATAAGAGGGGAATATCAATCAGGAGAAGGGAGGTGGTATCACCTTTGTATACAGCATCAGAGAGACCATTACTGGAACAATGGCTCCAATTCTAGTATCTATCCTTCAAAAACGTTTAAAAATTGGAAAAGGTTCAGAGAAGAGCTACAAGAACAAAACCTTGCCTTATTGTGAAAGACTAAGGCCTGGTCTACACTGCGGGTGGGAGGGAGATCGATCTAAGTTACGCAACTTCAGCTATGTGAATAACGTAGCTGAAGTCGACGTACTTAGATCTACTTACCGTGGTGTCTTCACTGCAGTAAGTTGATGGCTGATGCTCCCCCATTGACGCTGGCTGCGCTTCTCGCTCTGGTGGAGTTCTGGGGTCGACGGGAGAGTGCTCTGCAGTCGATTTATCGCATCTAGACTAGACGCAATAAATTGGTCCGCACTGGATCAATCACTGCCTATCGATCCAGTGGGTAATGTAGACAAGCCCTAAGAAAGCACAATTTATTTGGTTTATTATAGAGAAGATTAAAAGGTGACTTGATCATGGTCTACAGGTACCTAACTGGGAAAGAGATTTTTGGTAGTAGACAGCTCTTTAATCTAGCAGAAAATGGCATAATAAAATCCACTGGCTGAAAGTGGAAGCTGAACAAATTCAGACTAGAAATAAGGTGCAAATGTTTAACAGTGAGGGAAATTAATCATTGGAATAGCTTACCTAGGGATGTAATGGAATCCCCATCCCCTGAAATCTTTAAATCAAGACTGGTTACCTTTCTTAAAGATGAGCACAATATCAAACAGAGACGTGATGCAGTTTAGTGGGTGAGGTTCTCTGGCCTGTGTAATGCAGGAGGTAAGGTTAGAAGATCAGAACAGTCCTTTCTGACCTTTGAATCTATGAACTTGCCTTTGTCCTCAGTAGGCTAAATATTTCTAATTTCAATAAGAAATTTGCCCCATATGTGTGTCTTCTTTCATTCATGTATCAAAACGAGCTCTGGGAATATTAATTAATTAAGCCTCATGACACACCTGTGTGGTAGGTAGTCATTATCCCTATTTTTTTTCAGATGCGGGAAACTGAGGCACAGATAGAATTTTAAGTGACTCACCCAAACAGTGTTAGACACCAAAAGTTACACACCAAAACAGTGTTAGAACTGTGATACAATCTAGAAGGCCCACTTCTCAGTCTAACCACTACCCCCTCTCTAATTTTAGGCTAGGTGGTAGCATTAAGCTGGACATTTGGGTTGCCAGACAGGTCAGAATATTGCTAAAAGGAGTCAGAATCACAGAAATCGAATACACCGAGCTTGAAACTCTGTGAAAACAACTTATCTCCTGTTGACTGGGCATAAGTGAAATGTGAGTTCACTGCTGTGCCATGCTCCTGTTTAAAGGTCATCTTCCTCCAGCCTCAGGGTAGGGCACTGTGGGAGGAATTATAGCAAGTCAAGTCCATGGGTTTTACCACCTTTTTAAGCTTTACAAAGGAGATATCATATCTTACTTAATCACGTCCCTGCCATAGCAGGGGCCTGGGGCTTTGGTGGCATCTGGGTCTCTCTTCTTCTTTGCCTATAGCCCACAAGTCTTAGTCACCGAGGACTGAAGTGCTTTTGCTAACTGGGCTCAACAGAGGGGCACCTGGTGGCTTGTGATACACAGGAGGTCAGATTAAACGATCCCTTCTGGCCTTAAACTCCATGAAGTCATTATCAACACTTTACAGACCGGGAAACAGACTCACGGAAAGGTGAAGTGACTTGCCCAAGTGATCACCCAGGAAGCCAGCAGCAGAGCCACAAACAGAACCTGGGTTCTCTTGTGCACCCCCTGCTTGACCACTGCAGCAAATCAATTATTAGCACTTACACTGGTGTTCCCTTGAGCCATGTGCGAATGGCACCAGCTCAGTTAAGTGCGCTACTGTAAGAAGTGCTTGTTCCTGCCCCTCCTTATTCATAAAATGCTGTGGCCTATTTGACTATTACCGTCAGAGCGACTCTCTTAGTGTGCGAAAAAGGATAAAATCCCGCCCGGCTTCTGCAGACATTCCACTGCATTCACAAGCCCTGGGCTCCTCCAAAATGTACGGAGCAGAATGGCTTCTAAGGGAGACAGGGCTCCCGGATAACGGAAACTTATTCAAGTGCCTATTTCCAACCAAAGACTGACAAGCCCCAGGGCAAACCGCTGGGTTCCAACAGCCAAGATGAATATGAAAGAGCATAAGTGTAAGAGCAATGTACAAATTGAGGGATTTTCAAGCCAGAGTGACTCATCTGGGAATGGGTTTCCACCTGGCACCATCTAGCAAAGTTTAGACCAGGGGTGGCCAACCTGTGGCTCCGGAGCCACATGCGGCTCTTCAGAAGTTAATATGCGGCTCCTTGTATCGGCACCGACTCCGGGGCTGGAGCTACAGGCGCCAACTTTCCAATGTGCCGGGGGGTGCTCACTGCTCAATCCTTGGCCCAGCCGCTTACTATAGCCTGTTCCTCATCTGTAAAATGGGGGTGGGAGGTCCCTCCCAGGGCTGTTGTGTAGCTAAAATCCCTTAATGAGCATGAGGCTCTCAGATACTATGGTGATAAGGGCCATAAAAGTCCCAAGAGAGATTTGCAGCATGTGCCCCCCTTCCTGGGCACTAATCACTTTCTTCATGGCAAAAACTGGCAACACCCAGCCTGAGACTCTCCATCCTATCCCCCACTCCATTCCTTCCTCTTACCCTTGCCTTGGAAGTGGCTTTGTTGCCATCATATTTTGATTTGTCCCCTTGATCTCACACCCTCCCTGCTCCTGTCACCTGAACTCCCTCTTCCGTCATATCCCTCTCCTGTATACTCAGTCTCTTCTGACTCCCTCGTCCCCCCGCCTCTCCACCTCACACATCCTTTCTTCTTCCCGTAAATCCCAGCCTATCTGAGTGTGCTCTGTATGGTCACCCTGCTTCAGCCTCCCCTGGCTCTCCTGCAGTATGGCTTCTGCGCCCTCCATTGCTTTCACTCTGATCTCCCATCGGCCAAGGCCTTTCCTCCGTCCTCATTTTTCTCAGCCTATTCGCAGCCTATGACACAGGTGACCATCCTTCCTCCCCAGCTCTCCCTCATCCTTGGGCCTTCCTGACTCTAAGCTCCTTCCATGGCTCCCTCTCCTCTCCGGCTGTCTGTTGGAGTCCCTCAGGGTTCGCTTATTCACCTCCAGGCGCTGACTCTCTTCTGATGTCTCTCACATCTTTCCCTCAGCTCCTCCCTGGAAACCTGGCTCTCTGTCTTTTCAACATCTCTTCCTGGGTGTTCTGCTGCCACCTCATGTGCAGCACTGCAAAACAGAGACCTCCCAGTCTTCCCAATTCCCAGTGAAAGCCTTGGAGACCATCCATGCTGAGGACCAGGCTGTGCAATCCTTACTCATTCTGGCGAGTACTTACTCACAAGAGTGGGTCGAAAGAAGTCAATGGGAGTGGTGGTGTGTGAGTTCCTATCTGTGTGGGCAAGTGTTACACAACTGGGCCCCTACCAGCCACATTGTGCACCTCCCTAGGTGGGTGCTCAGCGTGGACGGAGGACAAAAGATGCCTTCCTCTACTTTCCGCACCCTTGTGCCCTTACACTAAGCCCAATAACAATCTTTGCCCTTTCACTCCCTGAGCGCTGCTCCAGAGTAGGGCTAACAGCAGAGTTCTTCCTGAGAAAGGGAGGTTCAGCTGTAGGAACTGGCTATATGTTGCTTTATTTAATTAACAATTATTGCACTTAACTGATGCACAGTAGTTCATTTCATCCAAGGATCTGCAAGTGCTGTACGGCTCAATCTGCACAGGTCTCTGTCCCACAGGTGAGCAGTGCTATCCCCATCTTACAGGGAGTGGCAGCTGAAACACACACAAGGCTAAGAGGTTTGCTCTAGGCACAAAGCAAATCAGTGGAAGAGTCAAGAATAGAATACAGTAGTCCATGATCTCACCATTAAACTTGTAAATAGGTTGGTTATCTCCCATGTTCCTCCTGTAATGGGGTTCACTCATCCCTCTGGTACGTCCTACTGGTTGTTTTTGGGAATTTGCTCTGTGTGGTAGTGCACCCTCTTCAGGCGGTGCCTCATTGCAATCACCCCTGCTCTAGGACCCACATCTCTCCAAGGACCATGACGTCCTCTTCAGTGACACAGTCCTCTGGCTGTTCCACCCACTGTGTCCACTGTCCAGCCACTTCCTTTAGTGGCAACTGCAGTGAACTGTCTGGCCACTTCCTCGTGACCCCAGCAACCTCAGCCTCAGCCTGAAAACCCCAGCAGCCAGCCAGGAGCTGTCTCTTGTTCCCCTGGTTCCTGCTATCAGCACTGCTCTGTCCAGGATGCTAGCAGTTCTCTCAGACCTCCAGAGACACAGTCCTTCCTCCCTGGGCTCCCAGCAGAGAACTGCCCACCTCTGCCTTGCAGCTCCCTTTTTATATGGGCCTGCTTAGCCCTGATTGGCTGCTCCCTTCAGCCCTTCTCTGATTGGCTGCCTCCTGCACAGCCTCCCTACAGCTCTATTAATCCCTTAGAGCCCAGTGTTGGGCAGGCACTCCATCACACCCCTCATGACTGAGGGTCATGCTAAAGTCAGTGTGCCTCGGTTTACCCTTTCTTGGACTGTTCAAGGAACTCACAAAACAGATGTGTCCATTCCCATCCCTTCTCAGGTTGTGTTTTCTTAAATTAAGCAAACATTCAAAAGAAAGTTTTCAGGTCCACCCAAAAGTCCACAGAAATAAAAGTTCCTCTCCCTTCTCCCAGGCCTTCCTGCTTTGGCAGGCCACTCCCAGGCCCTGCCTGGCTGGAGTCTTAGTCTTCATGCCCAGGACTCTCTTTTAGGGCAGGCCCACACTACAAACTTAAGTCAACCCATAATTAGGTCGAGTTACGGCCACCACAGTAATTGTTGTGGTGGTTCATGTCCACGCTACCCTCCTTCTGTCGGTGGTGCGCATCCTCACCAAAAGCACTTCCACTGACTTAGGAGAGACAGTAGGGAGGGCTGAGGGCCTGGGTTCTCAGGTCTGTGGAGATTCCTGCTGGGAGTCTGGGAGCCATCCGGGCTCTGGGCTTCCCACTCTCCACCAGGAACATGGCAGCCACCTGGCTTGTGGTGGGGAGCTCTGTGCTTGGAACCTGGGCGACTACCAGGCTCCCAGCGGGAAGCCGGGAGCCTCAGTGCAGGGAAGCAGGGAGTGGGAAGTCAGGTGGGTGTAGCCTGGCTCGGAGCAGGGAGTCCAGGCAGCAGCAACGCTGGGAGCGGGGACCCGAGAACACAGAGAGCAGCCTGGCTCTGAGCAAGGAGCTGGAAACCTGGAGGGAAGCCAGGCTCTAGCTGGAGCCCTGCACCTGTCTCGGGGTGACAGCTGAAGCCGTGAATGGCTTTCTTATCAATTGACAAGAATGACAGCCAACAGCCGATGTAAGTCACCCGCAGCGGCTATACAGGCACTCGTCGCCCTAACTACACCAACATAAGCCCTACGCTTCTCGTGGAGGTGGAGTTATAATGCTGGTGTAGCAGGGCACTTACCTTAGCGAGAGCAAGGCTGTAGTGTGCACACTGACACCATTACGTTGACCTAACTCTGTAGTGTAGGCCAGGGTTTAGAGCCTGCTCACTCCTGGCAATCAGTAAACCCTGAACATTTTCCCTTTCCTGGCAGCCTCCTGCTGCTCTTATAAAACCCAATACACCCTTCCCTTGCAACTTACCATCCTTAGGCAGTCTTACAGCCCAGCTTCTGTCCTTTTCGCCACAGACGCTGGCCGAATCCCATCGCTTCCTATGCAATAAGCTGGAGCATGCCTAGCAGCTATCAATCCTATACAATCACCTTCCAACAATACTCTCTTCAGTCCATGACTGTTCTGGAATACCATGCGTGGAAGATAGGAAATAATATTCTGCCTTCTAACCTGCATTCAAAATTTGGCGTTTATTCCTTTTCTTGCTTCGCACTGGTAAGTAACAGAGTTAGTCATCAAGCTGAATTGCTCTGTGTTGAAAATCGGATGTAGGAGGTGTGATTAGCATAATGGTAGCTGAACTACGTACAAAGGGTTCTGTTCACGCCTGTTGATATAATTCCCACTATGGCTAATGTACGTTTCGTGTCACTATCATGAACACATATTACTGCAATTTCTTATGAGCCCGATCCTGGAAACTCATGCAAAGAGTTTCATCACGCAACATTATTTCTTCACACAGTGCACAGACAACCTGTGGAACTGTTTGCCAGGGGATGTTGTGAAGGCCAAGACTATAAAAGGATTAAAAAAAAATTAAATAGATTAATGGAGGATAGGTCCATCGATGGCTATTAGTCAGTATGGGCAGGGATGGCGTCCCTAGCCTCTGTTTGCCAGCAGCTGGGAATGGGTAACAGAGGTTGGATCACTGGATAATTACTTGTTCTGTTCATTCCCTCTGAAGCACCTGGCATTGGCCACTGTTGGAAGACAGGAGACTGGGCTGGATGGACCGTTGGTATGACCCAGTATGGCTATTCTTTATGTTTCAAAAGTCCCATTGATTTAAATGGGACTTGCTGTGGCATACAAGTGCTCCTCTGTCCCTAAATGAGGAAGGGTTAGTTAATCAGTTTCCTTTTGTGCGCTGCACCAAAGCATGAACCCCTTGCTTAGGACCCAAAGGTGGCCCTTACTCACTTGAGTAGCCCAATTGTCATCAGTGGGACTCCCTGCATAATCATAGAATCATAGAATTTAAGATCAGAAGGGACCATTATGATCATCTAGTCTGACCTCCCGCAAGATGCAGGCTACAAAAGCTGACCCACCCACTCCTGAAATAATTCTCTCCCTTGACTCAGATGTTGAAGTCCCCAAATCCTGATTTAAAGACTTCAAGTAGCAGATAATCCTCCAGCAAGCGACCCCTGCCCCATGCTGCGGAGGAAGGCGAAAAACCTCCAGGGCCACTGCCAATCTACCCTGGAGGAAAATTCCTTCCTGACCCCAAATATGGCGATCAGCTGAACCCCGAGCATGCGGGCAAGACTCTCGAGCCAGACACTCAGGAAAAAGACTTTCAATATCCCAACATTGACCCTCGGTACTAATTACCAGTGGTCACACGTTATTGACCTATTGACTAAATCACGTTATCCTATCAAACCATTCCCTCCATAAACTTATCAAGCTTAATCTTAAAGCCAGAGAGGTCCTTTGCCCCCACTGTTTCCCTCGGTAGGCTGTTCCAGAATTTCACTCCCCTGATGGTTAGAAACCTTCGTCTAATTTCAAGCCTAAACTTCCCGACTGCCAATTTATATCCATTTGTTCTCGTGTCCACATTAGTACTGAGCTGAAATAATTCCTCTCCCTCCCTGGTATTTATCCCTCTGATATATTTAAAGAGAGCAATCATATCTCCTCTCAACCTTCTTTTGGTTAAGGAAAACAAACCGAGCTCCTCAAGTCTCCTTTCATACGACAGGCTTTCCATTCCTCGGATCATTCTAGTGGCCCTTCTTTGTACCCGTTCCAGTTTGAATTCATCCTTCTTAAACATGGGAGACCAAAACTGCACACAGTACTCCAAATGAGGTCTCACCAACGCCTTGTATAACGGGACTAGCACCTCCTTATCTCTACTAGAAATACCTCGCCTAATGCATCTCAAGACCGCATTAGCTTTTTTAACGGCCACATCACATTGCCGACTCATAGTCATCCTGCGATCAACCAGGACTCCGAGGTCCTTCTCCTCTTCCGTTACTTCCAACTGGTGCGTCCCCAGCTTATAACTAAAATTCCTGTTAGTCATCCCTAGATGCATAACCTTACACTTCTCACTATTGAATTTCATCCTATTACTAATACTCCAGTTTACAAGGTCATCCAAATCTCCCTGGAGGATATCCCGATCCTTCTCCGAATTGGCAATACCTCCCAACTTCGTGTCATCCGCAAACTTTATCAGCCCATTCCTACTTTTGGTTCCGAGGTCAGTGATAAATAGATTGAATAAGATTGGACC
Source organism: Mauremys mutica (assembly GCF_020497125.1). Taxonomy (NCBI): domain Eukaryota; kingdom Metazoa; phylum Chordata; order Testudines; family Geoemydidae; genus Mauremys; species Mauremys mutica. The sequence goes on along the minus strand of NC_059073.1, from coordinate 11,221,818 downwards.
CAAAACCGAACCTTGAGAAACTTCACTGGTAACCTCCCTCCAACCCGACAGATCACCCTTCAATACGACCCTCTGCAGTCTCCCCTTTAACCAGTTCCTTATTCACCTCTGGATTTTCATTTCGATCCCCATCTTTTCCAATTTAACCAGTAATTCTTCATGCGGTACCGTATCAAACGCCTTACTGAAATCAAGATATATTAGATCCACCGCATTTCCCTTGTCTAAATAATCTGTTACTTTCTCAAAGAAGGAGATCAGGTTGGTTTGGCACGATCTACCTTTCGTAAAACCATGTTGTAATTTGTCCCAATTGCCATTGACCTCAAGGTCCGTAACTACTCTCTCCTTTAATATTTTTTCCATGACTTTACATACTACAGATGTTAAACTAACAGGCCTGCATAAGTAAAGGTTGACAGATTTTCATTCACCATAAGTGGTGCAGGGAGCAGACTGAGTTGCAATGTTACATGCTTAGGCTCTAGAGTTTGTGCAGTAGCAGCCTGGCACCAGCTTGCATTCCTGAGCCCCTGGTTCCGTATCAAACTAAGTCCCTGTGGTAACCCCTGACCATCTTTCTCCAGTTCCACTCACCATGGTCCATGCATCATCAAGTCCTCAGTTTTCACCTATTCCTTACTCAGGCAAATCTTCCATTCAAGTCTGTGGGAGTCCAGTTTGTGTAAAAACTGAGCAAATGTGACAGCTGATATCTTGGCTGACACACCACAGATTGAAGGAGGAACCTCCAGAGCTAAAAGCTGTTACTTTTTGAGATGTAAGAGCCAAGTGTCCTTAACAGGAGCTATAACAGACTCGTCCTCTGTGGATTGGGCACAGAATGAGACCAATAATACCCACCCTTCTGCGGGTTGCACAAACACGGAGTAACAAGAGCTCAGAATTTGGCTTTATATGCACAGCAAAATTCCCCTAGGGTGCTTAGTCTCATTGCAGCTTTAAGACATTCCCAAGAAAGGAAGCTGCCTTAATAGAAAGTTATACCACTTTTAAAGCTGCATTTGTACAGCTCATGCAGCAAGAGCACTTGTCACATGGAAGCCGTCAAATCAAAACACTGATGTGGCAAGAGAATAAGGAGAGATAATGAAATGGGAAATTAAGAGCATGAAACGAAATGCCGTAGAAAAGCTGACATTTTTATAACACTCCAAGTGAACACTTTGCCTGTATTTCAAAGTTGGACGATAAGAAATTATTTGCTTTCCTTATATAACAGAACTAAAGGATTCCGTTTGGATAGCAGAAGATTCCAGCAGGCTGCAATTTACGTATGAATGCTCAATATTTAAGGAAATTGCTTCTTTCACTTTGGCAACTGGCATAAATATATGCTAAAGAGGGAGTCATTAGAAAAATCCATGCAATGGATGAACTCGACTGAAATAATCCTGTTCTTGCTGGCCAGGTGTTTTGCATGCTATTAGAAAAAGGCATATTGAGCTGCAGGAGGCTTAACATATGGCATGTATCGTGCCTCCCTGAAAACAAAGCTCAAGGCTCTCGTCTCCACCACCGTAAATCTTGTTGCTGTTTAATGTCATTACAATATTTTTGGAGATGTAGGGAGGTGTGTATTGGCCAGTGCAATCTTTTAAACTCATAATGCTGCACTGGGAGCTAAGAAAGGTGTATGGAATGGACGTTTCCCATCATGCTTTCAAAAGAAAGTCACTGAGCTTTTTAGAGTAACTTCTCTGAGCTAACCTTATGGTGCAGTAGTGGGTGCAACGCAGGGTATATTCCCAGAATGACAGCAAAGCCTACATCAATGGCTTGCTGTTCTCATGCACCATGGATAAGTTGGGGGGTAACTGTGCTACTTTCCTCCACCTTGCCATGCACGACAGGCTCAGTCTTGCAAGGTGCTGATGAGCTCCCCAACTCCTATTGACGTCTGTGAGAGACGAAGTTTCTCTGCACCTCACAGAAGATCTCAGCACCTTGCCAGGTAGATCCCCGGGTGGCTGATGGCAGAGTCGAGTTCACTGAAGCATCTGGTGATTTGCTGTGTCATTAGTTCAAGGAAATATGTGTGAATCTGCTAGTGAGGAGATCACCATCCTGTAGTGATGATCCCATGGCTGATTTCTCTGAGACAGTATCAAGGGAGCTGTTTGAATGCTTACGGATTCCTCTCTCTGGGGACTTCAAAACACATGCAGATGGTGGTGTTGCTGGGTCAATATATGACTTTCTAGATGCAATGGGCTCATGTGAGTTTATCCAGAAGCTGAAGTTCTTTAAGGCCCAGCTTGACAAAGCTCTGGCTGGGATGATTTAGTTGGGGTTGGTCCTGCTTGGAGCAGGGGGTTGGACTAGATGACCTCCTGAGGTCTCTTCCTACTCTAATCTTCTATGTTTCTATGAAGAAGAGTTCCCACAGGACTGGTCTTCTGCTTGACCTCATTGTGGGGTTTAGTTTAAATAATTCAAGTATGCAGGCTACCTCTTTAAGATGTTTTGTATGCTATGGCTATTCCATACCTAAATCATATGCCACTGGCTTTAACATTTCCAATTTCTGTTGCTTGCAGCACTGTGTGAAAGTCAGTGGTTTCAGTTGTCTGGGGTTTTCCCTTTGGTTTCAGTCGACCTAGGTTCCACTTCTCTGAGTTTTGGGCTCAAATGAAGCTAAGAATTCAAAGAGGATCCCAGGTGAAACAGCTGAATTTCACCTAGTTTCAGAATCCTGAATCCACCCAGGCTGGTTTGAAAGGACTGGGCTGAGCCTCAAGTTTTTACTGGAAAGAGAAGCCAAATGGTCAGTTTCTGAATGAGTTTCTGAATGTGTGTTAGTAACATTCACTTTGAGCAAAAGAACAGCAGCAGATAACATCCACATCCGCCTGGCTTTCCTCTGCTCCATCATGCTGAGTACCTGTCCCACTGGACTGCTGATAAACACAGAGCAAATTTTACTCAGCAATACGTCTTCAATAAATGTTTTGTAGTATAAAAAAATATGCCATCACACCACAGATGTTTTGATTGATGAGGTGACAAGCTGGGTCATTTCTGGTGTCCTGAAAGGATTTCCTGAAAAATCGGGACAGGGGGCGGGGGGTAATAGGAGCCTATACAAGAAAAAGATCCCAAATCAGGACTGTCCCTATAAAATCAGGACATCTGGTCACCCTATTGGACAAAGTTCTGGAGAGAGGAAGCTATTCAAGTTGCCAGAGAGTGTGCTCTCTGCCTTGGGCTCTGATCGGAGTCCATTTTTGAGCCAGAATTTCTCCCTGGGAAACAAGCATTGGTGCTGGGCTGAGAGTCCTGGAAGAAGGGATTGCCTTTCATTCTATCTGATCATCTTTGTTCCAGGACTGGTGTGTGTGTGTGTGTGTGTGTGTGTGTGTGTGTGTGTGTGTGTGTGTGTGTGTGTGTGTGTGTGTGTGTGTGTGTGTGTGTGTGTGTGTGTAAATAAAACATGTTACACTGCAAGTACTCTCACATTCCACCTCACTGATTTCTCCTCATGTGGAAAGGTGACCTGACTCCCCTCTCAACAAGGGGGAAGACCATGCTTTCCTCCTATGCTTTTCCCTTACTGAAGTTGCTGCAGGAATGTTATGTGATCACAAATGAGAACAGAGATGTCCCTGGTGATAGTGATTGGGAAGAGAGATGGGCACGAGACAATCTTGATTAAGATGTGGTCCACATTATGAGAAGCTTTGGAAACCCCCTGCTCAAGAAATTATGCTAATGAACCAGCTGAAGGAACAGAAAATGGTGTGTTTGGGTGGTCCCTACAAAAATAATAGCTCTTTATTTGTAAACAAATTCTCGTTGTGTCTAACACTTACACCACCCACACACATTATTTTCAATAATAAGCCCCATTCCCAATAATACTCAAGTGTAGTGACACCAAATGTGGGACATTCCAAGCTGACCTAGTTCTGGCTAAGCTGCAGATCTGTTCTAGGGACATAACTGTTATGCAGCTTCAGCCTGTGACCCTGGGAAGGGACTTTACTAGGAGGCGAATCAAAGAAAGAGGATGATGGCTAATTCCTGTAGTGCAAATAAAGCAGCCTCCCTGCTGCTTTGAAAACTAACTAAGATTTATATTGCAGTAGGTGCATCTAGCCTGACACCTGAACTTTCAGTGTCAATTACGCTTCTTCGGTGCTTTCTATGCGGGCATTTAAAGTACAAATGGAAATTATATACTTGGATGATTTTTATAAAACCCACTAATAGCCATTATAATCAGCTAAAAAGCTACCAATTAAGCCTGCTGGTGGCAGGCTGGGTGGCTCAGGGGCTTTAGATGCTTTTTCAGTAGCTATGGGTCATCAGTTCAAATCCAGCCAATGGCTAAATTCACTGCAAGGTTACCCTGGCTTAACTTTAGGTGAAGGATCTTCTAGGACCATATGAACTGGTCACAATGTCCTGTCCTTTAGCCTCCTAACATGGCTGTGCTAGCCAGGGAGATGAAAGTGATGAGGCTGGTGGGGGTACACTTCTAAGGGGTTCCCCCCAAATAGATTATAAAGCTTCTCCCCCAGAGCTGAATTCCCCATGGACACCACTGACACAGGGGGATGTAATTTATATGACCCCAGTCCACCAAACATGACTCTGGTCCCTGTCAAGGGTGATCAAAAGTCATTAGTAGCTGAAAACCCATCTGAAAGGAAAACAGTTAGATGAACCGAAATGATGTGCAGAGATAAATGACATAGCAATGCCATGGGGAAAGGGCTGCCTTGGGCTGAAAGAATAGGTGCCTTTAGCCTGCTGCTCTGTCTCTCTGTATGGGGCCAGTGCTCAGTGATGTGGAGGCAAAGATCTTCCACTCACTAAGAAAAGTGGAGGCATATGTCTGTTTAGTGCATTAGGCACTGAACTGGGAGTCAGGAGGCTTGCAGTCTATTCCAAGCTCTGTTACTGACTTGCTGTGTGACCTTAGGCAAGTCCCTTCCTTGCCCACCCTTTGTCTATCTTCTCTATCTAAACTGCTAGCTCTCAAAATGAAGGAATGCTTCTCGCCACATGTTTGTACAGCCCCTAGCACAAGGGAACCCTGAGCTTGTTCAGGGTCTCTCAGCAGTCTCCTCCTGTATCACACTTTTCCATCTCTTGTCTCTTGCTGCTCTTTGTCTAACTCAGACAATAAGCTCCAGCCTGGGGCCCAGCTTTGAAATGTGCACTCCTATGACATGCTGCCATATAAAAACAATCTGTACGGGAACTCACTCCGGCACTAACAGCATCAATCTCTGCTTATTATGTCTGTTTTGCAGAAAGGTAAACTGAGGGTATGTCTATACTATCCACCAGATCGGCAGGTAGTGATCGATTTATTGGGGATCGATTTATCGTGTCTAGTGTAGACGTGATCAAATCAATCCCTGATCACTCTGACGTTGACTCCGGAACTCCACCGTGGGGAGAGGCAGAAGCGGAGTCGACGGGGGAGCGGCAGCGGTTGACTCGACGCCGTCCTCACGGCCAGGTAAATCGACCTAAGATACGCCGATTTCAGCTACGCTATTCACGCTATTCACGTAGCTGAAGTTGCGTATCTTAGGTCAACTCCCCCACCAGTGTAGACCTAGCCTGAGACAGAAAGATGATTAAGTGACTTGGCTGTTAGCAAGGTAGAACTTCTATTGCTGAATAGGGAACACCGATGAAGTAGGTTTTAGCCCACTTAAGCTTATGCCCAAATACATTTGTTAGTCTCTAAGGTGCCACAAGGACTCCTCGGTTTTTTTTTCTGCTGATATGGCAACCACTAAAACCTAAGGGACAAACTCACAGAGCTTTAGCATTGAAGGTGCTATTCTCCCCCAGCTGCTCTTGTTGGACTGATGATCTGGCACTGGGGGGCTTAGAAGATTTAGTTATTATTCCCAGAGTGATGCTGTCTAAATAGGTTACCAGCTCTGTGATGCAGACAGACCAGCTCAAATCAGAGCAAGGGGGCTAGTCACTTGTGTATGAATATCAAAGCAGGGTTGAGTGTGGCAATATGCCAATTCGCTTGTGCTGATAGAAATCAAGAGAGATGTGGATTGTATTGTTTTCAACTGGCTGTAGCCTGTACTTAATTAGCCATAGATTGAAAGATGTGTTAGTGTTTAAATGTGAATTTCCTTGATGTTTAAACCTGCAGGAAAACTACTGAAGAATTGTTTCTTGCTGTCCCGTTGTGTTTACATGATATTTACCCATTGGAGATTGGAGCCTTGGAAATGTAAATGAAGGAAATTGTGGACTTCAAAGCCTGAGTCATTGTGTGTTCAAGGATGGGGTGTCTAGGGACCCAGGCTGTGATGGAAATGCTTCCCAGGCTGTTTTCAGCCATAAGACAGGACCCTGGGAGCGATTCTCAGCTCTGCTCTATTTGGATGCTGTCAGGGGGCGTTCCAGACATAAGACAGAGGTCCCTCAAAGCCATTTGGGGCAACCCTGAGAGACCTCCAGGAAACTAGCAGATATCACATCACTGCTACCAGTTGGACTTACAAACTCTGCCTCACCTATATATTTTACCTGCTTTGACTTCTCAATAACTCCCATTGCTTTTTTCTTAGCTAATAAATCTGTAGTTTAGTTTACTAAAGACATTGGCTGTCGGCGTTGTTTTTGCTGTGAGATCCAGAGCATCCATCGACCTGAGGTGAGTGACCGACGCTTTGGGGTTGGAAGAATCTAGTGTAATAACATAGAATCACAAAGCCCAGTTAGTCTGAGTGGCAAGATGCACTGGAGAGCCTCAGGGGACCCTCTGTGGCTCCAGGGTCAGGTTAACACAGTAATCCAGGAGTTGTCCACGCTTGTTACTGGTATGGTAAAACCTATGTAACCCTTCTGCCCCTCTGAGTTGGCAGCAACAAGGGCCAGGTTCAGTATCCAGGGGTTCCGTTTCAATAACACAATGCAAAACCGGCTCGAGCCCCCACCCAGTGACCTGGGACAATTACCTAACACCCCCCCGGGCGCCTCTAGGAGGCAATACTTCCCCACTCGCAAGCACAGAGTCCGAGTGTAGCAAAATCCTTTTAATAAAGGAGGGAAACAATGCGGCATCACGTTGGAGAGACACCACAAACAGGACTGTACACAAACCATAAGCAAAAAGCCCACCTCCAAGTACATTTGGCACTGTCCTTTCTCCCTTAGGGTCTTAAGTCCAATCACCCCAAAGTCCAACAACCCAAGAGTCTCTGTCTCTGGTCAGTGCCACCCCAGAGTTCAAAAGTTTATCTGCAGAGTTTTACCCCCCCCAGCCTGGGTGGAAATGGGGGGGGGCACACACAGGGTGTTAAGGGACACCTTACGTGGGCCAGGGCCGACTGCCCTGCTTCTCCGTGGAGTTCTGCTGTAGCCTTCACCACGACTGGCTCCACTCCATCAGCTGTGCCGCTCCTCCAGCCGACCCGTGAACCGCATCAGCCGTCCACGCGAACTGCTCCACACTGCTCACTGTTCCGCAGGCTGCGCCAACGTGCTGCAGACTGCTCCGCTCTGCCAGCTGCTTAGCGATCAATCTTCAGGCTCCCCCACTCAGTGATCTCAGCTCAGTAAGCTTAGCTCTGTTAGTGATTTCAGCTCTTAGGGGTTTCAACTTGTAGTAGAGAAGCCCCAAGTGCCACCTTGGCCCAACGTGAATTCAGGTCAGCAGCCTCCAGATGGACTCCTAAAGGATTCAAAATTAGCTCTGCTCTTTAACAGTGGAGAGAGGAGAATGTGCAATTGGTGTTCCAGGCCCTCAAAAGGGGCCCATACCATCAGGTACACACACCAGTCCCCAGCCTCTCTCCCTTCACTGGCTTTTGGAACCCATGTCCCTTGTCTAGCAAGTACTATTTAATGTAGGTTGAGTCATTTCTGTCATAAAGCAGTCTCATAGTTCCTCATTCACATAATTAAGGTAACAGCCCTTTTTTTTCCTTCCTGCCCCAATAACAAAGAAATTGGGGATTCCACAGCGTGAAAATAACCATCCCATGCTGCTGTGTGTTATGCTAAGTGGAGTGGGTTTACCAATGCAAATGCACATTCCTAAAATTCCTTTGCCCACTCCTCATAATGTACCACCAGATGTCAGGGTAGATCTCATCCTGACTCTGCTTACATCTAAGTATAGAAAACCCCCAGTTTGGGGGGATCTACCCTGTTTTCTGACCTGAGATTGGCACTCCCAGTTGTGAGCCACATATCAGACACCATGACACCCAGCTTTACCACTGAACCCCACTATCACATAGAGCAAGCCACTTCATGCATTGGTGGGATACTGGTGAGCAACCCTGCCCTCCAAGCAGTTGACCTAGGTGTGATTCCCAGCCAATGTATTAATGACTTTAGGGAGAGGGATAGCTCAGTGGTTTGAGTGTTGGCCTACTAACCCCAGAGTTATGAGCTCAATCCTTCAGGGGACCATTTAGGGAACTGGGGTAAAAATCTGTCTGAGGATCAGTCCTGCTTTGAGCAGCAGATTGGACTAGATGATTTGCTGAGGTCCCTTCCAACCCTGATGTTCTATAATCTTCCCTACCTGTAAAATGGGTGCTGTGAAAGTAAGTTCATTAGCATTTGTAAACTATGATGAGGGAACAAATTACCTTGAAAGCTACTAAATCCTTTGCTCTAATCAGTAGGCAATATACCTCCATGCCAGCTTGCTAGAGCAAATAACTCATTCCAACTTGCATAGGATAGCATCTCCCAAACACTTACCTCCTGGAGCAGAGAGGGACGCTTACATGAAAGATATATCTTTATTTGTGCCAGGAACTGCAGCAGAAGGAAGACTCGTGCTATACCTATGTAAGTTTACCCAAAGCTCTTAGAACTTTTCCATGTCTTTATTTTTTCCACCATCTTCTTGCTTTTGCAGACGGAGCTTGTCAGCCGTGCTCTCTCGGGATTTGTCCAGCTGCATCCGTTGATAGCTGTATTTGCCATCAAAGCACCCTTTAAAAGCTCCAGCCATTCAAAACCGCACATCGCCTCCGCTGTTGTTTCTGGGTTTGTTTTTTTTTTAACATTTATTTCTTCTTAGTGGGTGGCTGGCTTGTCTATATTTAGCTTAAGTGCTGGATTGCCACTGTATGCTTGTCTGACGCCTAAGAAAAATACCATCCTCCTGTCTTAGTTATAGGTCGGATAACAAAGGACAAATCTTCCATTTGTCCATTTCCCCCGGGAATGACACATAAAAGGTGCTGCTGACAGGTTGTTATTTTATTTATTTATTTATTGCTTGCTTGCCTCAGGACCTCAGGTGAATGACAAGGGATAAAACTCCCCGGTACTTTGGAGCTGGATGCTTTTCCGTCGTGGTCTGATACGTTTTGAATTTGTTGACGGGAAGAAGCCGGTTGGATGCTGAAAGGGCTGCGCATCTTTTACTCCTGTAGAGTGTTGCCTGCATGGTGGTAGGGTGGGCCCATTCTCGCCGCCCTCTCAATGCTTGTTTACCAAGAGGCAGCAGCTGCCCCCATTCTAAAGGATGAAGCAAAGGAGAGGCTGGACTGGAATCATTCATCCCCAGCAAAAAAAAACCCAATCAAAAACTGTCATGTGCTGCAAGCCTGGTCTTTGCAGTACGGAGCCCAGCTGCTTAGGAATGACCTGAGACCAGGATGTATTCTCCTGGATCAACATTGGTGAGGGTAGAACAAAACATAGGTGTCTCCGTACATTTTTAACCGTGAGAGCAATTCGCTAATGGAGCAGGTTGACAAGGGATGCGGTGGACTCCTACGTCAAGACCTGATGTCTGACTGAAAAGAGATGGCCTAGTTCAACCACGATGTGCTGGGAACTACAGGGCGATAGATATTCTCTGGGCTGAGTTAGACGGGAAGTCAGACGAGAAGATCATAACAGTCCCTCTGGCTTGAACATGGGTGGCGGGTCGCATAGGCAGGGGGAGGCGTTTCCTCCCCAAATAGCGAGGTGTGACCCTGCCCCTGCTGTGATGCTCTCTGCATGTGGCTGTGGCTCCAGTCCTCCTCCCAGCTCCAAGTCCAGACCCTAGTGCTCTGGGGCTGGGGCTGCCTGCAGCCCATCTTCCCACGGTCCGGTGCTGGGGGGGGCTGCAGCCGTGCACCCTCCCAGTGCTTTTGGGGGGCTGGGGGACTAGCCAAAGGACTGGGCCAGTGGCCTTGGTGGGGGGTGGCTTGGGCTCCGGTGGGGGGAAGGGACTTGGCTCCAGCAGATCCTCGGATGGAAGGGGTGGGGCCTCAGGCAGAAGGGGCGGGTCCTTGGGCAGAAGGGGCGGGTCTGGGGATTAGTCTCCCCCAGCCAGCAGTTCACGCATCAGCCCATGAGCTTGAACCATTCAAGATGTGGCCCAAAGTCAGGGAAGTCACGTGGCTAAAAGAACAGTCACTGCTAAGTACTACTTGCAAACGGTCCCAGGGAGCTTATCACACTCTGCATAAGGGATAACCCTGCGGAAATGATGTTCGGCAAGATTCTGGGACTGGATAAGATGCTGCCAAGAGGAGCTATGGGAACAGCGAATCCTGAAATAATTCCCCTCCGCTGTCCACTGGGGCCAAGTCATTTTGGGATGTTTTTTCCAAAGTTATCCCCATGGTGAGTGGCACGGAAGTGGGCAAATAGATTCTTCAGCTGGGAAAGTAAAGAAAGGCCACACCTATAACAGGGTTCAAAAAAGAACTATGTATGTTCCTGGCGGATAGGTCCATCAATGGCTACTAGCCAGGATGGGCAGGGATGCAACACCAGGTTCTGAAGTGTCCCTAGCCTGTTTGCCAGAAACTGGGAAAGGGCGACAGGGGATGGATCACTTGACGATTGTCTCTTCTGTTCATTCCCTCTGAAGCACCTACCATCAGAAGCCAGGATACTCCACTAGATAGACCATTGGTCTGACCCAGTAGGGCCGTCCTTATGTAAAGTAAATTGTTGAGATGTTTTTACAATGTTGGGTGAAGAATTCATTTTATTTATCAAGCGTGCTGATGACAGCCAGGCTCCTTAGTTTGGCAAGGTACTAGCCAGAGCAATGTTCTTCTATCCCTGGCATGCCAGCAGTTCATGGGCCTCTGGAGAGCTCTGAAAGGATTCATCTGAATGTGAATTTAACCTTCTCTCCACCCAATCAAGGCCAGAAGGGCTTGTAGAAAGCTCCTCTTATACCACCACACACCACCCTCCTTGCTTTTATCTGTCCCTTCCTCTGCATTCAGTCATCCTGGGCATTTTGTTCCCATTCCATCACAATCTTCCTTCAGCCTGTCTCAATCCTTCTTAATCACTTTGACTCAGCAGCCTATTGGAGGCTAGCAAGTGGACCAGAGGATGGTCTCATGGATTGGGCAATAGTCAGAGGCTTGGGTTTAATTGAGGGGGGGCAGGTTGATAGCTGCTTTCAACTACTTGAAGGGGGGTTCCAAAGAGGATGGAGCTGGGCTGTTCTCAGTGGTACCAGATGACAGAACAAGGAGTAATGGTCTCAAGTTGCAGTGGGGGAGGTTTAGGTTGGATATTAGGAAAAACCTTTTCACTAGGAGGGTGGTGAAGCAATGGAATGGGTTACCTAGGGAGGTGGTGGAATCTCCTTCCTTGGAGGTTTTTAAGGTCAGGCTTGACAAAGCCCTGGCTGGGACGATTTAGTTGGGAATTGGTTCTGCTTTGAGCAGGGGGTTGGATTAGATGACCTACTGAGGTCCCTTCCAACCCTAATCTTCTATGATTCTATGAATTTTTCACCTCAGGTGCAGACTTCTTGTGTGACACTGAACCAATCGGAATCTAAATTCAGTGCCTTAATTCCCGATCTGTAAAATGGCGATAATGCCCAACCCTCCCTCACAGGGGGTTGTGATGAGCTATGGTACTAGAGCATGAGGCTATATGAAGTACCTGGCTAGGATAAAATCTGTCTCTTGAACTTGTTTAGCTCTTTCCTTTGAGAGACATTTTTAGCTCTGCTTCCATCTCTGCATCTCACGTCCTCCACTCCCCCCACCCATCATCTCTCCGCAGTTGTCATCTGCATGTCAAGCTTTGTTCCATGCTGGTGAGCAACACGTCTGCCCCGCACAGTCCCCTCCAGATGTGCATATTTGACGCCAGCTGGCGAAGTTGTTTCTGGACACCTATTCCCATCTCCTCTGTGCAGTCTCGCGTTGAGCCTTAACCTCTTTGTCTTAGAGAAAAGCGGCACCTGTTTGAATTTCTGACTGCTGTCAGCCTCCACAAGACGCAAACAAGATGAACATCGAGGAGCTAGTGGGAGAATCATTTAAGGATATTGAAAGAGAGAGCGATGGGTGAATGTCAGGCAGTAATTTGTTTTCTCGAGGAATAATAAACCTGCGGGATAAACTTTCATCTCCAGTCGTCACACTGAGATGGTGGTGGTGGTGAAGAATGAAACACGTACTTCACTGTAACAAAATAATGTCGGAAAGGTTAAATAAAAAGACATATTAGACATGTCCATTCCCTCCAGATAACAAGCCAAATCTTCAAGTCTTTGCTGAGTATCCTAACCAGTGGGAGTTTTGCCTGGGTAAAGACTGAGTGAACACTCAGTATTTGGGCTGAAGGTTCACTATATATTGCCATTTATCGGGGGCTAATTTAGCTACAACGAGTCAGGAAAAAGATCTTGGAGTTATCGTGGATAGTTCTCTGAAGATGTCCGCACAGTGTGCAGAGGCGGTCAAAAAAGCAAACAGGATGTTAGGAATCATTAAAAAGGGGATAGAGAATAAGACTGAGAATATATTATTGCCCTTATAGAAATCCATGGTACGCCCACATCTCGAATACTGTGTACAGATGTGGTCTCCTCACCTCAAAAAAGATATTCTAGCACTAGAAAAGGTTCAGAAAAGAGCAACTAAAATGATTAGGGGTTTAGAGAGGGTCCCATATGAGGAAAGATTAAAGAGGCTAGGACTCTTCAGTTTGGAAAAGAGAAGATTAAGGGGGGACATGATAGAGGTATATAAAATCATGAGTGGTGTTGAGAAAGTGGATAAGGAAAAGTTATTTACTTATTCCCATAATACAAGAACTAGGGGTCACCAAATGAAATTAATAGGCAGCAGGTTTAAAACAAATAAAAGGAAGTTCTTCTTCACGCAGCGCACAGTCAACTTGTGGAACTCCTTACCTGAGGAGGTTGTGAAGGCTAGGACTATAACAATGTTTAAAAGGGGACTGGATAAATTCATGGTGGCTAAGTCCATAAATGGCTATTAGCCAGGATGGGTAAGAATGGTGTCCCTAGCCTCTGTTCGTCAGAGGATGGAGATGGATGGCAGGAGAGAGATCACTTGATCATTGCCTGTTAGGTTCACTCCCTCTGGGGCACCTGGCATTGGCCACTGTCGGTAGACAGATACTGGGCTAGATGGACCTTTGGTCTGACCCGGTACGGCCTTTCTTATGTTCTTATGTTCTTATTTTCTGGAGCGGTACAAGCATAGGAATTTGCATATCAGAACAGGACAAAGGTTGGACTAGATGACCTCCTGAGGTCCCTTCCAACCCTGATATTCTATGAAAAGTCCTCCTGCCTTTGTATGTACTACTTCAGAGGCAGGTGTAAGACTCCGATGACTGTTCCACCATGCAAAAAGAATGAGGAGTTTATTTATTTATTGGGAGAATAAATTTGTTATTCTCTAACGTGCCATAAGTACTCCTCATTCTTTTTGCTGATGCAGACTAACACGGCTACCCCTCTGAAACCTGGTCCACCATGGTTCCTTTAAATAAATTTCTATTGCTTCTGTGACAGTAGCTTTTAGAGGCCCCATCCAAGATGGGGGGTCTCCTTGTGTTGGACACTCTATGAACACAGCGAGAGCTTCCAGGCTAAATAGCCAATGTGTGGAACAGAAGGAGTATTAGCCCATAGAGACCAAGGGCCATTTAGAGACTCAGGGCTAGGTTTTTAGAGGTATTTAAACACTGGTCTTCTCAGCATTGCAACACCTAACTGACTCAGGAGCCTAAGTCTTATTTTCAAAAGTGACTTGAGAGCGGCACTGAGCACCAACAGTGAAAAAATTGGGAAGCGCAGGACCTCAGTGCATCTGAAAATCAGGCCACTAAATGAACTGTCTAAGTGTGGGGTTAGGCATCTAATTCTATGCACTGCTAGCCTGAAAATTGGCTCTAACCTTCCTGTGTTTCATTTTCCCGCATCTCTATACTGGGGATAATGACACTTTTGTAAGGTGCTTTTGAGCTCTACCGATGAAAGAGGCAATATATAAAAGCTGGTTGTTCTATACAGCAAATGGGCCTTTCATACTGCTAATGTTATTTACCAAGGGTTCTGATTCGGATCTAGTTTTATACCAGTGCAAATCAGTTGTAATGCCACTGAACTCAGCGAAGTTATCCCTATGTAAAACTGGTGAAAAATGAGCCTGGAATCAGGCTCCAAATCTTTTTAAGCCAGAGCTTTAAGCCAGCGCTTCATAATGCACTACTTTCAACAAGCACAGTGACAAGATGGATTAAGACTGTACAAATTCCCCAAGGGTGGTCCCAATATCATTAAATATAGTGCACTGGGTTATTGATGGCTACCCTGGCTTTTTGCCATGTCTGCGCTTTATCGTCCTTGCTCTTGCAGAATAAATAGGGACCCCTCTTAGTTAATTGCAAGTTTAAAAATAAAAATGAACTCGTGATGCTGCCTCTAAGGAACCAGTCCACACTTTCAATCTGAAATCCCCCAAATCAATGACTCAGCAGCATTATGATGAGGATGTGATTGTACTTATTAGCACTGATTACTGATTCTAAGACATGCAGCGTGTTAACTCAGAAGACACAATCTCAATTTTTTTTTTTAAAGTTACAATGGACTCGCTTCAAAAGCTCAGTCTGGTTTTAGAGGTATTACCACTGCCCTATCTTAAGTGTAGACGATATTACTGAAACTGGTAACATCTCAAAAACTGGGATTAATGGTTTAATCTGGCCACTGTGTATTGCAAGATTTCTCTTGTCTATGGGCTTGTCTAAGAACAAAAATTATGCCTCTTTAACCAGACTGTTATAGTTACAGCAGCACAATCCACTAGGTTGTGCTTGTACTAGTGTATAGCTTATTTCCCTACATTTAGGAGTACAAACAATACCAGTGCAACTGTGCAAGGCCCTTTTATATCAGTGGAATTGCATCCGAACGTGGGCTTGTGCCATTTCAGGGTTTTTTAAAAAAAAACCCATCCACACCCCTACCAAAAATAGCAAAACTTGCTTGTGACTCTAAAGACCGTACGTGATCCCTGTTCTTCACCAAGAGGGTGTCAACATAAACCCCCCTGACAAATATGCTCTGCTGTTACTTTGTTATACCCATTAGTGCAGGGGTCGGCAACCTTTCAGAAGTGGTGTGCCGACTTCATTTATTCACTCGAATTTAAGATTTCGCGTGCCAGTAATACATTTCAACGTTTTAAGAAGGTCTCTTTCTATAAGTCTATAATATATAACTAAACTATTGTTGTATGTAAAGTAAAGAAGGTTTTTAAAATGTTTAAGAAGCTTCATTTAAAATTAAATTAAAATGCAGAGCCCCCCTGGACTGGTGGCCAGGACCCAGGCAGTGTGAGTGCCACTGAAAATCAGCTCACGTGCCACCTTTGGCACATGTGCCATAGGTTGCCTACCCCTGCATTAGTGTGAAATTCCACACTGGGCAAAAAGCTAGCCCAGGGCTAATGCAGCACTTTAATTCTCGAAGTAATCCTTAAATGTGTCTTAATTGGAGGATCTTGCTGGCCTTCTGCACGGTGATGATTTCCTCCATTTTTCTGTCCCACTGACTCCACTCCCTTTGCCTAAACTCTTCTCTTCTGGCACCACCAGGCCACAGTAGAACAGTAACAGGGATGATCAAAACACCTTGTGAATGTTTGTCTTTCCTGCAAAGTGTCCCTTCCCCCTCCCACGCTGGGGAAATGGCGCCTGAGAGGAATAGCAGCACCAATCGCAGTTTATTGTAGGTGGCTATTCCCGTCCCAAAACATAACACGAAGCATAAAACAGTTGAACACAAGTTTTAACATCCATACGATTCATTTTAGCATAAATGAATTGGAAATTTAATAAAAAAAACAATAGCAATTATAAAAGCTATTTACCCGGACCAATAAATCTTGTAATCTGTCACTTTTATGCACACACACTTGATTTCAGGCTATCAGTCACTTTTACACTCTCTTTAGCTGCTAAATACGCACATGAACACACAGCAAACTGCACAGAATTCAACAGCCATCATGTTTTCTTAAAATAAACACCTTTTTTTTTTTTACATTGAAGAGATTTAGACAGATTGGTGTGTGTGTGTGGGCGGGGGGGTATTGTTTTTTCTTTATGGAGATCTTAAAATATGCTAGCAGCCCTCAATATTCAGTGTTTGATTATTTGTCATCTGGAACACTGCACTGGGTAGGCTGGGGAACTGAGGTGCTACAGAGAATTCTTTCTTTCAGATGCATGGCTGGCTGGTTCTCACTCACATGCTTGGGGTCTAAATGATCACCAGATGTAGGGCCAGGAAAATGTTTCCCCCCAGTCAGATTGGCAGTGACCTTGAAGGTTTTTCCCCTTCCTCTACAGCAGGGGTAGGCAACCTATGGCACGTGTGCCGAAGGCGGCACGTGAGCTGATTTTCAGTGGCACTCACACTGCCTGGGTCCTGGCCACCGGTCCGGGGGGCTCTGCATTTGAATTTAATTTTAAATGAAGCTTCTTAAACATTTTAAAAACCTTCTTTACTTTACATACAACAATAGTTTAGTTATATATTATAGACTTATAGAACGAGACCTTCTAAAAACGTTGAAATGTATTACCGGCACGCGAAACCTTAAATTCGAGTGAATAAATGAAGACTCGGCACACCACTTCTGAAA
This sequence comes from Mauremys mutica, assembly GCF_020497125.1. NCBI lineage: Eukaryota > Metazoa > Chordata > Testudines > Geoemydidae > Mauremys > Mauremys mutica. The sequence continues at coordinate 11,204,896 of NC_059073.1, read as the reverse complement.
GGTTGCCGACCCCTGCTCTACAGCATGTGGGGGTGGATCACTTGCCAGGATTATCTGGGTATATTTCACTTAATTATTTCCCTGCCAGTGCAGGGGCCTCGAGTACTGGTGCACCTCTGTCCTTCCTAGTCTCTGCCTGTGGCATGGAATAGTCTAGTCTCCTGTGGGCTGTTACACTTTGGTCTGGGTTTAGTAGGTAGGTGCTGGGTGGTGTTTAGTGACCTCTGATATACAGGGAGTCAGACTAGATGATCTGGGGGTCCCTTCTGGCCTTAAATTCTGTGATTCGATGATTTGTCTTATGGTAGCATCTAAGAGGCTAATAACAGAGGTGGTGGCCCCCTTGGGGTAGGGCCATTCTACACATCAATAGTAACAGACAGCCCTCGAGTGCCTTATCAGAGAATCCCATAACACCCAGGTGTGACACAATCATCTTCGCAAATTTCTAGATATAATGATACAATAACTGAAACTCTTTAGCCTGGAGGCCAAGTAAGTCTTGAGAACCAAACTACACGGTTAAAGGCTCAGTCTCCTGTAAACACCTGCTGTTCTTTTCTGCAGCATCAATTTTATTTTAGGATTGCAAAGGGAGAAAATAAAGGTGTTAATATCCCATAGAGACCCATTTCCACCTCCCCCTCCCCCCATTAATGAAGCTAAACAGCTTTGATGCTGTTGACTATTCCCTCAAGAAAGGAGACCATTTCTGGATGCTAGATTGGACTTTACCACCGAGTGTATATTTACTCATCCAGAACACCTAAAAGCACCTTAAATAAGTACATAAAAATCCCAGCCTAGAAATACAATGAGAACTCTAGAGAACAGCTGAATTAAAGAGCTGCCATCAGGGTCTCTGCTGAGCTATTTGACTCCTGGCTTCTCATTATGAGCCCCCCAATTCTTCTGAAGGAACTTCGAAAGCTAAGCAGGACACTTCTGTATGTACTTCCACGTACCCAGTCTCTCAAAGGAGCCAGTGGCAAAGTGTTAAAAAGTAACTTATTTACCCTAGGCAAACTCCCTCCGTTTGCTGCTCTTCTGTTCACTGCTCACGGGGTTCACAACTGGCTTCCTTTTTATAAGCTTTTTAGCTACTTGTTTTTAGCTATACATTTATGGAGGGGATGGTATCATGGGATAGCCTAATTTTGGCAATTAATTGATCTTTGACTACTAGTGGTAAATATGCCCAGTGGCCTGTGATGGGATGTTAGATGGGGTGAGATCTGAGTTACTACAGAGAATTCTTTCCTGGGTGTCTGGCTGGTGAGTCTTGCCCACATGTTCAGGGTTTAGCTGATCACCATATTTGGGGTCAGGAAGGAATTTTCCTCCAGGGCAGATGGGCAGAGGCCCTGGGGTTTTTTTGCCTTCCTCTGCAGCATGGGGCATGGATCACTTGCTGGAAGATTCTCTGCACCTTGAAGTCGTTAAACCATGATTTGAGGACTTCAATAGCTCAGACATAGGTTAGGAGTTTGATACTGGAGTGGGTGGGTAAGATTTTGTGGCCGGCATTGTGCAGGAGGTCAGACTAGATGATCATAATGGTCCCTTCTGACCTTAAAGTCTATGATTCTATGATTCTATCTCAAAACCAAAAGGGATACATACAGGAAATGGAAGGAGGGGCATGTCACCAAGGAAGTATACATGGGAATAGCCCGAACATGTAGGGACAAAATCGGGAAAGCCCAGGCAAAGAATGAGTTACAGCTGGCAAGAAACGATAGAGACAACAAGGAGTTCTTCAAATATGTCAGAGAAAAAAGAAAGATCAGGGACGGTGCGGGTCTGCTGGTCAATGCAGAAGGTGATGGTAATGGAAGATGATAGGAAGGCAGAGGTGCTCAATGCCTACTTTGCTTCAGCCTTCTCACAAAAAATAATATGTGACTGGACGACTAATGAAGTTACCGTAGACAATAAAGAGGAAGGAATGAGGATCAGGATAAGTCAGGGTTTCTCAAACAGGGGTTGCCGCTTCTGGCCGAGGTACGTACTGCGTTCCACCGGACCTGCGGACGGGGCAGGTAAACACACCGGCCCAGCCCATCAGGGGCTTTCCCTACACAAGCGGTGACCCCTGTTTGAGAAACTCTGGGATAAGTAAAGAACATGTCAGAGATCTTCTTTGAATCCATTCCAATCAGTGGGGTCGGATGCTATTCACTCAAGGGTACTGAAGGAATTAGCTGAAGAAATCTTGGAACCCTGGCAATATTTACAATCTCATGGATGCGGAGTGGGGGGGTGTCCTGCAAGACTGGAGAAAAACCTAACATAATGCCCATCTTTAAAAAGGTGGGAAAGGAGGACCTGGGGAAGTGTAGACCAGTCAGCCTGACCTCGATACCTGGGAAGCTAGTAGAGCAAAGTATAAAACATTCAAGTTGCAAATACCTGGAGGATGAAGGGGTGATCACTCGCAGCCGGCATGGATTTATCAAGAACAAATCATGCCAAACCTGCTTGATTTCCTTCTTTGACAGGGTAACTGGTTTGGGGATGGGTAGGGGGAATGCAGTGGACATATATACCTGGACTTGAGCAAGGCTTTGGACACAGTCCCATATGACAGTCTGATAAGTAAGCTGGAGAAATTCAGGTTTGACAGAATACCATTAAGTGGGTAGATATTTGGTTTAACAATCACAAGTAACGAGTAACTATAATGGAATGATGTCAGATTGGAAGAAGGTCTCAAGTGGGGGTCCACAGGGATCCGTTCTGGGTTCGGTGTTATTTAACATCTTATTAATGACCCTGGCTGTAGGAACGGAGAGCACACTGATCAGCTTGCAGATGACACAAAGCTGGAGGTGGGGGTTGCCAATACTTTAGAGGATAGAGCTAAAATGCAGAGGTATCTTGATAAATTGCAGAACTGGGCTATAGACAACAAAATGAAATTCAGCAAAGACAAATGTAAGGTGCTACACTTAGGGAAGAAAAACCAAATGCACAATTACAGAATGGGGGAAAACTGGCTTGGCAGCAGAACTGCTGTGACGGAGCTGGGAGTTGGGGTGGATCATAACCTCAACGTGTGTCAGCAATGAGATGCTGTTGCAAAAAAAAAAGGAAATTCAATATTGGGTGGCATTAACAGAGGCATAGCATACAAGTCTCGAGAGGTGATAGTACCACTCAGCTTGGTACTGGTTAGGTCTCAGTTGGAGAACTGTGTCCACTTTTGGTCGTCAATGTATAGAAAGGATGTATCAAAATTGGAAAGAATCCAGAGGCTAGAGACAAAGATGCTTAAAGGATGGAATACAAGCCATATGAGCAAAGGCTGATGGAACTGGGTACGTTTCGTTTGGAAAAGAGGAGATTAAGGGGGGATATGATAGCGGTCTTCAGATCTTGAAAGGCTGCCATAAAAAGATGGAGAAAAGTTGTTCTCTCTTGCCACAGAGGGCAGGACAAGAGGCAAAGGGTTCAAACTACAGCACAGCAGATTTAGATTAAATCTCAGGAAACGCTTCCAAACTGTAAGAACAGTAGGACAGTGGAACAGATACCTAGGGAGGTTGTGGAAGCTCCTTCACTGGAGGTTTTCAAAAGGAGGCTGGAGCCATCTGTCTTGGATGGTTTAGACACAACAAATCCTCCATCTTAGCACGGGGGTTAGACTTAATGACCATTGTGGTCCCTTCTAACCCTATGGTTCTATGATTCTACCGTTATCCACCCCCTCTCTCCCAGAGTCAGTGGAAAGAAATGAGATCAGCAGGCCTAGAGTCTGGAGTTCTCTGCTTATCGACAGAGCAGGTTCACTGAAGGAAACAGCTCCATTGCACCAAGCTGGCAGGCGAGAGGAGCATTAGACAGAGTTTGATTTGCAGCCACTTTAAGGTTCCTTTCCTCAGCCTGCCCAGTGTAAAGGACCTTAGTGTAAATGAGAGTCAGGCCGGTAAAGTCTCCTGCCAATCACAAAGGGCTAGATCAGGGGTCGGCAACTTTTCAGAAGTGCTGTGCCGACTCTTCATTTATTCACTCTGATTTAAGGTTTCACGTGCCAATCATACATTTTAATGTTTTTAGAAGGTCTCTTTCTATAAGTCTACAATTTATAACTAAACTATTGTTATAGGTAAAGTAAATAAGGTTTTAAAAATGTTTAAGAAGCTTCATTTAAAATTAAATTAAAATGCAGAGCCCCCCGGACCAGTGGCCAGGACCCGGGCAGCGTGAGTGCTACTGAAAATCAGCTCACGTGCCGCCTTTGGTACGCATGCCATAGGTTGCCTTCCCCTGGGTTAGGTCCTCAGCTGGTGTAAATCAAGGTAGCTCCACTGATTTTGATAGGCCTCTACCAATTGACACCAGCTGAGGATCTGGTGCAATACGTGGGAAAACTTCAGAGAATTAGTAGGTTTCAGAGTAGCAGCCATGTTAGTCTGTATCCACAAAAAGAACAGGAGTGCTTGTGGGACCTTAGAGACTAACAAATTTATTTGAGCATAAGCTTTTGTGGGCTACAGCCCACTTCATTGGATGCATAGAATGGAACATATAGTAAGGAGATATATAGACACACAAAAAAGTTTTTTCTCTTAATTAATTAGCCTCTTAGAGTTGGTAGGACAACTCCCACCTTTTCATGTTCTCTGTACATGTCTATATATCTCCTTACTGTATGTTCCATTCTATGCACCCAGTGAAGTGGGCTGTAGCCCATGAAAGCTTATGGTCAAATAAATGTGTTGGTCTCTAAGGTGCCACGAGTCCTCCTGTTCTTTTTTTAGAGAATTAGTAGTAAGCTACAGACTTGCTCATGCCGAAAGTTGCTGATCTGAAGCCAGCCGGAATTGGCAGCTGCTGAAAGTCATCACTGGAAGGCTGTTTGGTGGCATATGTGAAATGGGGTCTCAGTCTAGCTCCTAGCACACATATCTCAGCTTTGCCAAATGCCTCTGGCGCTAATTGGCAATAGAACTGAATGAGCTATGGATACTGGAGTCCATTTCCATCTCTGGAGGTAATCCCTTCTGGTCAGCGATGGGAAAGGGCACGTTGGCAGGACAGCAGAGACGCAGTCACGCTGCCCTCGCCGCTCTCACAGTAATATTAAAGAGGAGTGAAATCTATCTCCTGGCGAGATCGTCCTACTACATTTAATTAACTGGAAGAAAATGTGGGAGGTCAGCAGTGCTGCTGCAGCATCTTCCCTGAACTTAGTGTTAATAATCTTTTCTTCACTGTCGAGTTATCTTCCATACCGACAGCCACAGAGTCCTGAATCCAAGTTGATTTAAATAATGGAATCCAGGAATTTCTTCATGTAACCCACTAATCCGTGTGCGTAGGGGTAGGTCTATGCAGTCAGCAGTGGCGAGGTTCGTGCTACGGTGCTAAAAGGAGCTGTGTAGACATTCAGGCTTGGGCTGGAGCTTGGGCTGTGAAGCCCACCTCCCTCCTCTGGGCTTCGGAGCCAGAGATCCAGCCCAAGTCTGAACGACTACACTGCTGTTTTTAGAGCCGTACTGCAAACCTGAAGCTGTCAACCCAGGCTCTGAGACTTGCTGCCGTGGGCTGCTGCTTGCTGTGTCGCTGTACCCTTACGAGTCCCTTTCTGGCCTGGTCCGCAAAGGATATGAGTTGTTACAGGCCCCGGCTAGGGAGCCTTGGCCATTAGCTCATGATTTTTGATCTGGAGCTTCCCCAGTTCAATCCCTGGTGTGCCAGCCAAGAATCACTCACACTTACACAGGAGGAAGCTGACTTACCACGTCACGTATGCTGGGTCTGCTCAGCTCTGATCCTGTGTTACAGAAGCTAGATCATCAGCTGGTATACGTGGGAAAAGTTCCACTGACTGCACTGGAATTAGAGAACTGGGCTCTGAATACCTCCACTTACGTGTGAGCTGAGGCAATGAGTTTGCCATGAGACACCCACAAACCATAGGTGCCAACTCCGTGGGTGGTCCGGGGCTCTAGCACCCACAGGGGAAAAAATAAGGGGTGCTCAGCACCCACCAGGCACAGTGGTTCTGGGCCCCAGGGCTGGCTGCCAATCGGCTCTTCAGTGCAGGCCCCTGGGTGGGCAGCCGAGCAGCAAGCGGCTGGCGGGAGGCGCTCGGGGGAGGCAAAGAGGGGACCTTGAGGGAAAGGGCAGAGCGGGGGTGGGGAGAGGTGGAGCGAGGGCGGGGCCTCAGCGGAAGAGGCAGAGGGGGCAGCCATTCGGGGGGGGGTGCTGCCTACTGTGCTGCCTACTGACCTCTGATTTCTCAGCAGTATCACAGACCAGCCAGCGCGTTCTGTGTCTCTTATGTGTGCTGATCCCCCATCACTTTAGTCCCCATTTAAAACGCCAAGGGGCGATGCCATAATCCCTGCGTAATCCTGCCATAATCCCTGCGTAATCCTGCCATAATCCCTGCGTAATCCTCCAGGTGGGGCAAGATTCGGTGCAGAGAGATGGGGATTGTGTCTAAGGCAAATTCATCCCCGTCACAAAAAGGCCTCCGGGCAAACAAAAGAGCTCATCACCATTATAGGGGAAACAGCTCATTGCTGGTATTTTTTTAAACCGCCAGCCTTGGAAAGCCTAAGTAGGGAGAAATAAGTCTGATAATTGATCATTTAGTCAGGGAGGTAAGGGAGAGTGGAGTATTTCGGTGCACACTGAATGAGCAGGAGACACTTGTCCTGCTTTATTATTTTCTGATAGCACTTAGGCATTGATTTCAATTAAAATTCAGGGAACAGACATGGACCCCCATCAACTCTAGACTCGGCATTTCAATAAAGCCACTGTGGGGCTCTCCCAGTCTATAAAGGAGCATGAGAGTGATGAATGCAAATGGGCCCATCTTCAACGCTTTGGTAGGCCCGTCAGGCACAAATCCATTGCTCCTGCAACCCCGTCAATTAACCTGCGCAGAGCTCTCAGAAGGCAACGCTGGTGTCACGCCGCTTGACAAAGGAGCTTTGCCGTTCAGCACTTTGGGCAAGGGGAAATTGCGGGGAGACGGCCTGTTTTATGCTCTGGGCACCCAAACTGATTTTACTTCCTCACCTGTGGCTACTGCGACAAGCCTGCTAGTGCGTCCCCCTGCTTCCCTGACCCATCCCACTGGCTGCAGCCCGGTCTACATGCCGTGCTACAGAATCGAAATAAAATCTTCCCAGCTTGGTACATTATTCTTCACCTCCCCTGCTTACAACACACCCTTGCGTAGAGCTGCCCTTTGCAAACGGCCACCCTGTTCCACCCCACGGGCCTGGGAGCGTTTCAGCGGAGGGCAAGGCGAGCCTTCCACAAATGAGGCCTGATTCCGATGTCCTTGCTAGGGCAAAATTCCCACTGGAGTCAGTGCCAGCAGTGGTAGAACACCTGCATGGCCCAGTGGTTCAAGCCTCTGTTTGGGACTGGGGATAACTGGATTTAATTCCCTGCTCCACTATAGACTTCTTGTGTGACTTTGGGCAGCTTGGGGTTCCTTGATATTCCCCTCTGTAACAGGGGATAACAGTGCTGCTTGACCACACAGGGGTGTTGTGAGGATACACACATCAATGATTGTGAGGTGTTCAGATACCATGGTAACGGGGGCCATAGGAATACCTTGCCTAAGCAGATTGTACTCAGTGGGGATTTGCAAATGCAGAGGCATCAGGATGGGGCTTTTACAAGTTGACAGGCACTTTGCAAATCCAAATGTCTGTTTTTCATGAGCCCTCTGAAAGATCACATTCTTTTTGGGGCTCGGCTCCTGTGCTGATAGTGGGCGGGGCAGATAAATACTTAGATAGGCAGAAGGATCGGTTGGTTTTTCCTTCTTTGTCTCTTGAGCTTCTACAGGGTTATTGTAAATGAATGAAGGCAAATGAAAAGTTGTGAAACAAGTAAAAGAATCCCAGTCCCCAGCAGCCTGCGCTGAAGTACATCTGAGCATATGTCTTCAAGCTAAGAATGGATCCTGGGAGCTCTTTGGGTTAGACTTTCAACCTCAGATCCCATTCAGGCACCAAAATACGTCTGGCCAGATTATCATAAGAGTTAGCCCATGGGGCACTGTGCACCCTGGCTGCTGGAAAGTGGGACTTCCATTGTCAGAGTTGTCCTATGCACAGTGTGTTTGTAGGGCCAGGCCTTCTCCCATTGCATTAAGCACCCAACTAGACATACTATTTCTTATGCTGTGACTGATCTCTCATGGCACAGTGGTCACCTACACGGGACTGCGCCAGAAAGTGTCTTTAGTAGGACTAACATTGGTCTATTGATTATCTCTGGCAGAAGCCCTGGATGCACTATAGATGCAGGGCACTTGCCTCATGGGACACATTACCGTGATGAAAATGTAGATGAGATGATCTCTGGTTGTATCAGATGGCTTTATGGATAATCTTGAGTATCCATCAAGGTAGACACCCTCCTCCAAAATCACTGGTGGGTGCTAGTTAGTCTAAACTAGAGGTAATTCATTTAGTTATACTGGGAAATAGTACTCTTCTGGTGAGACCCTACATTTCCCAGCATGCACTGGTTCAGGGCCTAATCCTACTGCCTTTACTCAGGCAAAATTCTCATCGACTTCAGCAAGTGCATTGTCAGAATATAGACTGAGAAGGTCCTGCAGGATTGGGCCTCTTGAGTTCGAATCACTCTAGCTGCAGCACTTTGCCAGACAAATCATGGCTTGTGACTCATGTCACAATAATAAATTCCAAACATTTCTCATGCAGATAGTGTCTGTTGAAAGCTCTTTAATGGGAGAAACGGAAGTCTGAATCTATAGGCACTTTAATAGAGGTCAGAAGCGCTGTTCTTTAGCAGTCTGCAAGGTGACCCTATTTGTCGGATAGAAGTGGAGATTGAGGAGAAGAAATATGCTTTGTCTCCTTTTTTTCCCCTTCTCTCCTTTGGTCTCTAGCTTAAGGCTGCACTTCCAAGAAAGGAGAGTAATTCTTCTGAATTTTCTACATTATTTCATGGCTGAGAATGAACAGGCCCTCCATTAAGTGGAAATGATATTATTCAAATTGCAGCAGCTCTGTGGCATTTTCTAAGGCATCACTTTGCATGGATGAAATAATGGTGTTTAAGATTTATTGCAAATTGTGCCACTAAATGTATTCTGTATTAGAGAGGGTGGCTTGAGACACACCTATATTGAGAAAAAAATACTGCTATGAACCTCAGCATAGGAAATGAGTTGATACAGCAGTGACAGGCAGATAGATCAATGATAGCTGCAGCACATAGATAGACAGACGGCCCTCACAAAGGAATTCATTTAGGAATAAGAGATACTGGTATTTGTGCCATATGTTCCGGTTGCATTTTACTCTTTCATTCTATAATGTTTTTCAGGGGTAGTTTTGTGACAGAGATTCTAGAAAATAAGGCCCCTGTTCAGGACTGTACTTAAGTATATGCTTCTCTAAGTACTCAAGTGGTCCCAAAGGAAATACTTTGCAGGCCGTCAATTTTTCAATAAATCGCTTTCCATCAAAAAATGCCAATTCATCAAAACTGTGTCAGATTCAATGAATTTCCCGTCTTGAAAAAAATGTCGAGAAAACCAGTTCTGAAATTGTCAAAACAAAACATTTCAGTATTTTCTAAATGACAAATTCCCATTCGAAATGACTTTCTGTTTAGAAATGTAAGCTGACATAAAAAAATTACAGAAAAAAGGCTGAAGTCAAAGCAGAACATTTCAAAGTTATTGAAATGAAACATTTTGTGTTGACATAAAATGAAAAAAAAATTGGTTTCTAGGTTCACAAATACCTTTATGGTTTCATCCTTTTGTCCTGGTTAGAAATGGGAAAAAATTTCAAACTCTCAAAAATTTGTGTGGGGCAGTAAAACTGTTTCACACTGAGCTCTACTGCTTACATGCTTAAAGTTAAGCACATGCTTAAGCACCTTCCTGAATGAGGCCTTAAAATTATGTGATATTACATCACTGTACAGTGCAACAGAATGGAGTTTTCTCATGTGACGTTCATACACACAACCGGCAACACCCAGCAATTGGATAACGTTTTAGGATGTTACAGCGAGAGGATGTGAGAGAAGGTGGGGACAACTGACTAGGGGTGAAATTCATCCCAGGCCGAGGGTCAGAGCAAGGACTAGGTGCCATTTGTGCCCTATTTTGAGAGTATGTATCCCGTCAGGATTTTGAGAGTTTAATTAAGGCTTGAACAGTGCATAAGCCTCATTCTGATCCTTGTACAAAGGTGAATGTCACTCTGGGAGAGACATGAAAGGCAGGTAGTTAAATTAGGCTTCTAACCCCATGGTTAGGCACCTTTTTATCATTTACATATGGTCAGGAGGTTGGAACCATTCCTTTAGGATGCAGACCTCGTGACTGTTGTTCATACTTTTATTTTAGACTATTGAAAATGTGCTATCTCTGCGGGTATGAAGAGATCCACTCACTGCTATGGTTTAGTCAATTCTTAGTCATAAGAAAATAAGAACGGCCATACTGGGTCAGACCAATGGTCCATCAAGCTTAGTATCCTGTCTTCTGAGAGTGGCCAATGCCACATGCGTCAGAGGGATTGAAAAAAATAGGCAATCATTGAGTGAGCCATCCCCTGTCGTCAACTCTCAGCTTCTGGTAGTCAGAGGCTAGGGACACCCAGAGCGTGGGGTTGCATCCCTGACCACCTCGGCTAATAGCCTTTGATGGACCTAACCTCCATGAATTTATCTGATTCTCTTTTAATCCAGTTATAGTTATGGACTTCACAACATCCCCTGGCAATGAGTATCACAGGTTGACTGTGTATTGTGTGAAGAAATACTTCCTTTTGTTTGTTTTAAAAAAAAGATGCCGATTTATTTCACTGAGTGATCCCTGGTTCTTGTTTTATGTGAAGGGGTAAATAACACTTCCCTATTCACTTTCTCCACACCAGTCATGATTTTAAAGACCTCTGTCATATCCCCCCTCAATCATCTCTTTTTCAAGCTGAAAAGTCCCAGTCTTCTTAATCTCTCCTTATATGGAAACTGTTCCTTACCCCTAATCACATTTGTTGCCCTTCTCTATACATTTTCCAATTCTAATATATCTTTTTTGAGATGTGGTGATCAGAACTGAATGCAGTATTTAAGGTGTGGGCATACTATGGATTTATACAGTGGCATTATGATTTTTTCTGTTCTATTATCTATCCATTTCCTATTGGTTCCTAACCTTCTGCTAGCTTTTTTTGACTGCTGCACCACATTGAGCAGATGTTTTCAGAGAACTATCCACAATGACTCCAAGATCTTTCTTGAGTGGTAACATCTAATTTAGATCCCATCATTTTGTATGTATAGTTGGGATTGTGTTTTCCAATGTGCATTACTTTGCATTTATCAGCATTGAATTTCATCTGTCATTTTGTTGCCCAGTCACCCAGATCCCTTTGTAACTCTTCACAGACAATTTTGGACTTAACTGTGTGGAGTAATTTTGTATCATCTGCAAATTTTGCCACCTGTTTCCCCTTTTCCCAAATCATTTATGAATGTGTTGAACAGTACTGGTCCCAGTATAGATCCTTTGGGGACCTCACTATTTACATCTCTCCATTCTGAAAACTGACCATTTATTCTTATCCTCTGTTTCCTTTCAACCAGTTATTAATACATAGAGGACCTTCCCTCTTATCCCATGACTGCTTACTTTGCTTTAGAGCCATTGGTGAAGGACCTTGCCAAAGTCTTTCTGAAAGTCCAAGTACACTATCTCCACTGGGTCACCTTGTCCACATGTTTGTTGACACTCTCAAAGCATTCTAATAGATTGGTGAGACATGATTTCCCTTTGCAAGAGACGTGTTGACTCCTCCCCCAACAGATCGTGTTCATCTATGTGTCTGATCATTCTGTTCTTTACTATAGTTTCAGACAATTTGCCTGGCACTGCAGTTAGGCTTACCAGCCTGTAATTGGCAGTGGGAGTTTGAGCAAATAACAAGTGACCTTGTGCTCAAAGACCCAGCCTGGGACTTGGGAAATCTGGGTTCAGTACTTGGTTCTGCCACAGACTTCCAGTGTGACCATGGGGGCAAGTCACTTAATCTCTTTGTGCCTCTTTTCCCCATTTGTACAATGGGGATAATAGTATTTTGTTCTCCCACACTTTGTCTGTCTATTCAGACTTTAAACTCTCCATCACTATACCATGAATGTATGGATAGTGCCTAGTTCAGTGGGGCCTGGTAGAATCATAGAAGTGTAGGACCGGAAGGGACTTTGAAAGGTCATCTAGTCCAGTCCCTTAGACTCAAGGCACGACTATATTATAACTAAACCATTCCTGACAGGTGTTTGTCTAACCTGTTCTCACCACCAGTGAGGTTTGGGCCTCCAGTCCCTACTAGAACATAAATAAATAATAATACGGATCTCTGGACAGGATCCATTGACTGTCAGGGCCTCTGGATATGGTTCCATGAGTCTCTTCAACCTCTGGGTTTGAAAGATGGGAAGTGGGCCGGCTCAGGGCTGCCCAGGAAGGGGCAAGTGGAGCAATTTGCCCCAGGCCCTGGGCTCCGCAGGGGCCCCCACGAGAGTTTTTTAGGGCCCCTGGAGCGGGGTCCTTCACTCGCTCCAGGGGCCCCAGAAAACTCTCGCGGGATCCGGGCCCCCGGAGCTTCTTCCACTCCTGGTCTTCAGCGGTGGGGGATCCTTCCGCCCCAGGTCGGAAGGACGCCCTGCCGCCGAATTACCGCTGAAGCAGGACCCGCCGCTGAAGTGCAGGGTCTTCAGCGGTAATTTGGTGGCGGGGGGCTCCCGCTGTGGGTCTTCAGGGCACTTCGGCGGTGGGTCCCGGAGCGGAAGGACCCCCCCGCCGCTGAATTACTGCCGAAGTGGGGGGCCCCCACCGCCGAAGACCCCAGGCCCCCTGAATCCTCTGGGCGGCCCTGGGCCAGCTAGAACAGAACTCTCCACACCCTGCCCCCAAAAGTGAAGCATCAGCCATTAGCCCAATTCACCATCTGTTCCAACACTAACATCTTCACTGACGTTCCTCTATGTGATAAAAGTTTAAGCTTCCCCAGTGCCAGATTGGGAGCAGCGCACTGTAAAACAAGATAATGACACACTCCCTCTCTCTGCAAACCACTCTCTAGATGGAGGCTGGTCTGTTGTTTTAAAAGATTTAAGTCGTGAGCTAGCACCTCTACATGAGCCATAGATACTACTTTAGAGCCTAACAGCCTGTGAAGCCCAAATGTTGGTCTATTAACTCCAGCTAATGATACCTTCCTGTTGAAGGGACGTTTTTATTTTTTCTTCTGCTGACTATCTTGTGGAAAAGTCTGACAAGTTATTAATGGTTCTGAGTAAACCTAAATCTCTCATCTACTTCACTGGAATGTAAAAATCCCTGATGATAATTGCAAATAAAGTTTTCCATTTTGGGTTTTAATTTGACTGACGTGTTAGGTGGGGTTGCCTGTATTCATTTGACAGCTCAATGATTTTTTTTCCCAGTCAGATTCCTAGAGAACAATTTATGTCAAAGAGTGGCTACTTCATAATAACATGCTCAGATCAGTTATGACTCATTTTCAAATTCCTACCTAACATTCCCCACCAAACGATCCTACGTGTAGGTGTGTTCTCAGCACACACAGCATAGGAGATTCACAGATTTAATGGTATTTAAGGTCAGAAGGATGAAGGCTGGGATTTGATATTGCATCTTTCAGGTTTATATTAATGGTAGCAAGCACTAAACTTAATGAGACAAATCTTCAGATCTGTACTCAGTTCTTAGACAAGCCAGGTCCCATGAAACAGCTCCTAAGGGATGCTGAGCAACTACGGACATGTCTACAATACAGGTACTTCAGTGGCAGCTGTAGCATCATAATGTAGAGTCATCCTACATTGACAGAAGGGTTTTTTTCGTCAATGTAGATAATCTTCCATCAATCTAGCCATGTCTACACCAGGAGTTAGATCGGCTTAACTATGGCACTGTGACAAAACTAGGTTAGTCTAAATTTTAAATGGAGATGAGGGCTCAATCTCCTATTGATTCCAAGGACTTCCCATTGACGATGGCAGGCCCGTGTGGGAGAGCTTACTCAGTAGATGGCCACACTCATCCTTAGCTCTCACTGCTCCTTCTCATGCAGAAGCCCCATACTGACTTACATATTTTCAGACCAGACCCTTAGCTGGTGACTTCCACCAGCTGGGGATCTACCCAAAAAGAAGAATACTTTCAAAAAAATGTACTCAGGAAGAATATCTGATTAATGATGATATGCTCCATATAGCTAACACTTTGGTGTTTTATTGGTATTGCACTGTAAGCCTTTGGGGACACGAGCTGGCTTTTACTTTGGGTATAGCAGAGACCATTGAAGTGTCTTGCTCATTCTGATCTCTTCCAGAAGCAAGTTCCATAGCCGTGGGCTGGTCACTATGCAAGATCCGTCTGCTGCGCCCAAAAGTTTTACTCTGGGCAGTTCCATTGTGACACTGGAAATCAGCTGTCCTGGGCAGCTAAGAGTGCATCAAACCCTCAAGTAACTCGGGCCAGTTCCATGGAAGGTGCTGAAGAGGAGGACTAGAAACTCTCAATTTAAACCACCCACTTCAGAGTCCTGGTGCTCCAGATGTGGCCTCAGGCCTGTGGAGAGTTGTCCCATTTGGAAAGGCGCTAGGTCTCCTGGGGGGTGAAGGACGCCAGTAGCATCCCATCAGGTGATATCATTGCTATTAGCATAGAGTCAAATTGTAAGCTCCTGGGTGAGCCGTTACCCACTTGCATAGTTCCACCAAAGTAAAAAAGTACCCCTTGTGGGAGTAACTGCTCATCACTTGTACGAATGGGTTCACAATCAGGGATTTACATACAGTTAGATTCTGCTGCCCGTATGTTGAGCTGTATCCTCCCCCATAAGGGGTCCCCATGATTGCAAGGGAGTCCTTCCCAGAGTAAGGTATGACTCAGTGTGAGCATGCAGGGCACATTCTGGCCCGCAAACAAAATGTAACATCATTTGTCAGCTAACTTTGTGCTGCCGACAAGTTACTGTAAACCATGGGGGAACATGGGAGCTTAGTTACAACAATCATCTTTGAGCCTTTTTCCCTGTACAAAAGTGACTCTTTGTGCCATGCAGGAAATGAAGCTTTAAGCATACGTTATTCTTCCGCCAGCATTGGCTAGTCAGGATAAAAAAGACTTAGTCACACATCTGGATACTCATTTGCTTGATACTTAATGTTAACAAACTAATTTAGAGACGTTAAGCTGCTGAATTAAGGCTTGAACAGTGCATAAGCCTCATTCTGATCCTTGTGATGGTAACGCAGTTGTTATGGCCCCGATCCAGTCCCTGCTCATGTGAACAGGAGGTCTTCCATTGATGTCCATAAGCACTGGATCAGGCCCCATATGACAGGCATTGCATGAATAATCTGATTCTTGACTTTAACGTTCTAGATTAGTTTACCCAGCTGTAACATATTTGACACATATGCCTGGAAACAGTCGTTTAACATACTACATGTATATGATGTTATTCAGCTGAAGGCCTTAATATATTGAATATAGGAGTATCATAATGAGTCAGATCAGTCATCCATCTAGACAAGTATCCTATCTTTGACAGTGGTCAGTATCAGCTACTTGCATTCAGGAATCTCCATAGAGGAAAATTATATTAATTAAGTCTCACGTCATTTCTGTGATTGAGCACACCTCAATATTATTGTCCCCATTTTACAGATGGGGAAGCTGAAGCACAGAGGCTGAGATAGGAGTTGTTTGTGCCTAACTCCTTTAGGCCCCTTCAAAATCCCAGCCAGAGAGATTAAGGGACTTCACCAAGACTAGACGAAATATGCGCAACAAAGCCAGAAATAGAACCCTGGTCACTTGGATTCAGTCCTGTGCCTTAAGAACAAAATCAAACTTCTCCCAAGAAATGAAATGGAAAAAAGACACAAACATGGACTGAAGTCACTCATTGTTAGAGAGTTAAGGCTTGTCTTCATGGGGACACTCGGCAAATGAATCTGAATTAATTACTGGTATGAATTTAAAATGGATTAGTTAAACTGCATTAAACTACTGTGTGAACACTCTCATTCAGAATTAAAGTGAATTCAACTAAAGTGAATTAAGGCCCCTTTAATTCTGTATGAGAGTGTCCACACTGGGGTTTATTGCAGTTTAACTAATCCATTTTAAATTCATACCAGTAATTAATTCAGATTCATTTGCCGAGTGTCTCCATGTAAAAAAGCCCTAAACTTATTCCTATTGCTCTGAGAATACATGAGTCCCCAGTCTGAGCGAAGAAGGAATATAACTGTCTGCTTTCACATACACAAAAGCTTACCTGACCTCAATGATGCTAGGGTTTTCATTGCCCAAAACCTCCCTCTGCAAATGTCTGTCTCCTTTGGACGAGATTCTTTTAAGGCTCTGCTGCAGTTGTATCTAAAGGACTGCAGTGCTGGAGCAAAGTCGCTAATGAATAATGAGAAGCTATCTGCTGAAGGCTGACCTGCAGGAGCCCACCAAATTGAATATTTTTTCTTCGGATTTAACACCATTAAACAAAACTATTTGTGTCCAATCACTTGCTTTACCAGAGAATTTATCCTCCTGCTGCTCTCTCCAGTCCCACACAGACTAATTTAGATAGCATTAATTGGTAATTTCCCAGCTCAAAGCCCTTAATCAAATCAATAAAGATAGCCGCTGTGCTGTGTACTGATTACTATTCGTGGCCAGAAAATATGATTTGTCATGTCTACCTTGAGAGCGATGGGAGGGGAATAACTAGACCAACAATGAAAGATGTGCTGATAGCTTAATACGGTGGCAACACAGAATTCTAGATGGGCAGCTCTTAGATGTGACATGCGGCCTTATCCTGCTTATCTAGAAGGATTCTTTAAAGACAAGGCTGCAAGTGAGTGTAGATCTATTTAAACGAGCAACAGCAGTATTGCCAGCCCCCCACCCCGTGTTTGCAAACTTGGCCAAATGTAGCTATTTCCAGGGAGATATTTCCCTTTTGTTAAATGTTCTCAAGTATTATGCCATATCATGGCCTGGTCATTTGTGCCTGTGTCTGGAGTAGTTATAGGGTGACCAGACAGCAAGTGTGAAAAATCGGGACAGGGTTTGGGGGGTAATAGGAGCCTATATAAGAAAAAGCCCCAAATATCGGGACTGTCCCTATAAAATCGGGACATCTGGTCACCCTAAGTAGTTAGTCTCCCTCTTCAGTCCCCAGTGTGGCTTCTCCTCATTACTGTGGGCACTGGACAAAGAGAGCCAGGACTGTGTCACTGGTACACTCACCACTCCAAGCAGGCGGGCGGAGCGTGGTTGGGGAATCGACAGAATCCTGGATTCATCTCCCAGTGTGCCAGCTAAGCTGATGGGTGTGTGTGGGGGGTGTGTGTGTGTTAAGGAGCAGGGCGATTTGCTATTGGTTAGAGCCGGTCAGAATAATTATAATCATCCCCAACCCTTATACAGCATAATCCACTGTAGATCTCAGCGCACAAGTAGCAGATGAGCACAGAGCAGATGAGCACAGAGCGAACTGGGATGGCCTCATAACTTCTCGAGGTCTGATGCCTCCCCCAGAGTCCCCCCCGGAGCTGCACACCAGCCCTTACGGAGAACCAGGCGCTAAAGCATTATCTCGCCCAGAGCCGTCCCTTGGGTACAGCGAATCGAGGTGACCGCACTGGGCCCTGTGCTTTGGGGGGCCCCATGGGCGGGGAGGTGAGGCCCCCATGGGCGGGGAGGTGGGCCCCATGGGCGGGTGAGCGGGGTGAGGAGGCAAATGGGGAGGTGAGCAGCAGGCGGGTGGGGGGGCGAGGAGCCCCCTACTAGAACCTTCCCCTGCCCCCAGCAGCTCCAGCCCCACCAATTGGTGGGCCCCACCAATCAGCGCCTCCCCCACCCTCTCAGCACCTACCACCTGCCACGGATCAGATGTTTTACGGCATCAGGAGGCACTGGAGGGAGGGGAGAGGAGCGAGGGTGCAGCACGCTCAGGGGAGGGGGCAGAATTGGGTGAGTAAGAGGCAGGGAGGGAGCAGGAAGAGGAGGGGCGGGACAAGCAGGGCAGGGGTGGGGCATTGGGGGAAGGGGTGGAATGGGGGTGAGGGCTGGGTGGAGTCAGTGGGGAGCCCCCCCAGGCAGATTAGAAACTCGGTGCCTATGTCCCGGGTCCCGCATCCCGCTAGGGACGGCCCTGATCTAGCCCATTATAAACTCAACATCGTTTCTCAGACTTCAGATTCAATTGGAGAAAGCTCTTTGTCTTTTAAGCCTGCACAGATGGGGGAAAGGAGGGGAGGAGTGATTTTTTTGGTTTTTATTTGGCATTTTGCAAAAGAAAAGTTAAAACAAACCCTCTACAGAGAGGCTTCCTTTCCTGCCGCTTTCCATCAGAAATCTGACAGCTTTAATTACTGTGCGGAGACATAATGACGTGAGAAGAGTTGTCAGAAAAGATCTTGTCTCTTCTTTCATGGAAACAACTTTTTGTGTGTGTGCTCTCTTGCCCCTGACGCCCAGGTACTATCTACGGCAGGTTTCTCAACCTTTTTCTTCCTAAGGCCCCCCTGACAATGCTACAAAAACCCCAAGGCCCACCATGCCACAACAACATTTTTTTCTGCATATCCCATAGATTCAAAGCTGTATTAAATGGATTGTTATACAGCTAAACATGCACACACATGAAATATATTTAAAGAGGGGAGACATAGCTCAGTGGTTTGAGCATTGGCCTGCTAAACCCAGCATTGTGACTTCAATCCTTGAAGGAGTCATTTAAGGATCTGGGGCAAAAATTGGTCCTGCTAGTAAAGGCAGGGGACTGGACTCAATGACCTTTTAAGATCCCTTCCAGTTCTATGAGATAGGACAATATAGGCAGAAAAATAAACGGACGATTATTTTTACTCAGTGTGAAATTTGTTGTTGGCGCTGATCAACAATTCTGTCAAGACATGGGGGTGTCTTTGACAAGCACACGTGCATGTCATGGTCAATGTTCATTGTGGTTCGGTACTTTGGTTTCATTCATGTCATGGCTGAAAATCCAGTTTCCCATAAGTAGGTGGTACCAAAGAGGTTCAAAACTTTCAGCGCTGCAGAAAAAGCAGTGACGTATTCATCGGAACACTCACATGAAAATGTCTCCAGCGGCATTTCTGTGAACCTGGTTCTGAGGGAGCTGTCTGACAAAATGTCAATGAGCTCTGCTAACGATTCTGATGGAACATCGGATGGAAGTTTAGCTTCAATGTTCTCACTAAAGGGGTTTGTAGTCCACATGTGTGTAGCAGCTTGTTCTGTTGTGAGTTCAGGAAAATAAGCAGACCAGACAGATGCACTGCGAGCTGAGGTTAATTATGCCAAAGTCAATGTTTCATTCCAGAATGTAAGAGCTCAAACATAGCAGTAGTGCCCCCACAGACACGAACTTTCCAGAGTTGTAAGGTTTTTTTTGAATCCCTCAATTCTTTCACACTGGGCAGTAAAATTAGTGTTCCCACCTTGAATAGTTTTAGTCATCTTATTCATTTCACTGAATATGTCTGCATGGTAACCCAATTTTGCCAGCCACATGTCATCTTTCAGCACTTTGGCAAATTCGGGTTTTTTTATCAACTAAGAAAGTACATAACTCTTCCTTGAGATTAAATATAGAGGTAAGCATTCTGCCTCGAGATAGCCATCTCACCTCTGTGTGCACGAGCAAGGAATGGTGCTCTGTATCCTTCTCACAAAGTGCAGCAAAGCACCTGGAGTTTGTTGCTCTGCATTTAATAAAATGTGTTACCTCTGTATTCAGAACACTGTGAAGACCTGGTTCAATATCTTTTGCAGCAAGCGCTTCCTGGAGTAAAAAGCAGTGTCTCCAAATAGCACAAGGTCTCCAAATATTTTTTGCACAACACCAGCATGCTTTCTGGTCATTGCTGCGCTCCACCAGTGCAAACCCCAATGCAATTAGTCCCAGCTGATTTTTGCTGAAGTCATAAAATCATCTAACGGTTTGAAAATGTTGTCAGACTTTGTTGTTGTCTTGAGCTCTTTGCAAAACAAAAAGTCTTCCTTTATTTCCTAGTTCCACACATCCTGAACATAGGCAAGTAAATGGGACATTTTTTAAATGTCTGTGGATTCATCTAGTTATATAGCAAAATCATTGTCATACAGTCGATCAATACACTGAGAAATTATGTCTTCTGACAGAGAAATGGTCTGTTGTTTGACAGTGTCATCTGACGTCGGTATTTTTGTCACTACTTTGGTCTTCTCCTCTCCAAACTCTTCCTTTGTTATTTCAATAGCACATGGCATTATCAAAATCTCAGCAATCGTATGTGATTTTTTTGTTTTAGCCATTTTCTGTGCCACTATGTAGGATGACCTTAAAAGCTTTTCATCTGCAGTAGTTGTGGATTTCATTACTGCTTTAGTATGAAGCAGTTTCTTGGCCTCTCAGTCAAATGTAACCCCTGTTTGTGTTTTTTTCTGGGGAGCCTTGGAATTTCAGGGTCTTGCATTTGCTCCTTCCCCAAGCCCTGTTGGTGTTTCCCTGAAGCTTCCTAATGGTTTGCTGCAATCTCTGAGATACACTTGCATGATCTGTCTTGTTTTGGCAGTCCAAGGCATAGTGACCATCTCTTCCACAGTTGTAACAGAAACCTTCTCGTCGGCTATCACCCCTCCTGCTACTCTCCCCTCTCAAGGATGGCACGGCATGTCCCTGAGCCTTCATCATGGCCACTTCTCAGGTCAAATCTCTCAGTGCTGTTGCCACTGATGGGGCCTCTTCCATCTCTCCAAGCACTGTGGTGGTGTGACTCCTTGCCATCTTTGGCTGCATCACTGCATCCACTTGCAACCATCACTCCTCCTCTTCATGTATCTCTTGAATGAGCTTGTGGAATGGGGCTGGGTTTTGGGCCCGCTCCCTCAGCTGCAGTCGCCACAACATCAACCCATCTTGTCGGGTGCCCCAAAGGATTTGGTCCAACCTAGTGGAATCAATGTGCTTGATGGGGATGCCCTCCTTCCGCACTACCTGCTGTAGCAAATCCTCTAGTCTCCTGATGAAATCCGACAGTCGTTTGTGGGGCTCTTGATAGGTATGACGGAACGATAATATAGGTCTTCACTGCTATCAGTAGCACCGTAGACACTCTCAAGAGTGGTTAAATAGTCTTGCACTGTTGCAGCTCGTTGTGAGTCTTTCAGGGGTCGGATAATTCGCATGGCAGGTCCCTCAGACTCTCAAGCACACGTTTCTGCTTCTCAGCATCAGAGCATTCCCACTCTTGGACAAGTGGCACCGTAAAATCACTCAAGGTCTCGTAATCATCTTCCCCTGAAGGTACAGGTGACACCCCCGAGAATGAACATAATCGCTTGTAGGGAGCACTTTCATACACCGGCTTCAATGCACCTTTGAGAGCGTTTCCCAGCTCTTTGGCCCATCCCACCAGGCTGGGTGCTGCAGGTGTTGGAGCCCCTCCTAATGCCAGAATTAATTCTTCACTTGTCCGTTTCTCATCCATCATAAGAGCTTGCAATTTCTGCGCTAAAGAATCCACCTCCAGTGACATGGGCACACTAGGAGGGGACTGCTCTGCCCCCAGAATTGTCCAGGGGATACTTTCTACTTGCACCTCTTTGGGCATTTCATCAAGATCTGCCTCCTTGGAGTGAGTACATAGTGCTACCATGCCCTGCACTTTGCGGTTGTAAATACGGGTGTGGACCTTTACCCTCCCCAGTATTTCAGCTGCATCTAGGCTCGCCTCAATCTCATTTGGTTCCATCTCTTCTGGGAACCCCGCCACCAGCACAGCTTTGGTTACTGGGATTTGTGCCCCTCAGCACAGGGCTTCTAATAATCCTCTCTCCATTTTTTTTTTGGGAGGGGGAACTGAGATGAACGTCACTCAGGAGTTTCTGTGCTCTGTGAAGGAGAGCCCAGGGTGCACAATATAGGTGTGTGCGTGTGTGTACTGCAAAGTCCCCGTACGGGCCACCAAGTATAACTTTAGCACCCTCGTGGCCAAGATGGAGTCTGCTCTGCAGGCAGCTCTGGCCAAGAGACAGCGCGCACAGGAACGCAGCAGGAGAAATCCCTTCCCCCCCCAGGGGCACCTGTTCCAACCCCCCCAGAGCGAACACACCCACCCACAGGAAAAGCACAGTGGATATAAGAAAGGGAGATATTTATTTACAGAGGGCTGAGAGGAGAAAAACAACAAGGGGAAATATAGGGGGAGCAGTAAAACAGGGCTGCACCCAAGCCAAGGCCCCACAGGCCCAGTGGGAGCACAGTCTGGAAGGGCAGACACTGAGCAATGTGTCTGCACACAGAGTTCAGGAGGCCTGAGCAAAGTTCCAGTCCAGTGCTGAGTCTTGGGTGCTCCTGGTCGTCTTCGGCACCAGTGAACTCTCCCCAGCAAACCCCTCCGGTGCCCTCTTCTGACGCTCTCTGCAAAGCCCCACAGAGCGACCCCCTCCTCACTTAACTGGCTACTGCCTCCCTCCTTGTTCCCAGTGCAGAGTCACCAGCCCCAGTACTCACAGCCCTACCCAGCCCTGGGCAGCCGTGATACTGGGACCAGCTCCGGCCTGTCCTTCTCGGGCAATTCCTCCCTGGCACAGGGCTGCTCCTGGCTCCTGTCCTGAGGTGTCCCTGATCGGCCCTGTCCTCCTCAGGCCTCAGGCAGGTTCTCTCTGCTTCCTGTGCAAGGGCCTGCGGGCTGCCCCTCTCTCTCCCTCCTTCTCCAGAGCCACCCCCTGGAGTTTCCCTCCTTTTTTCTCACTCTCCCACTCCCCACTAAGAAAAAGATGTAAAGGGGCCATGCTCTCTAAACCCCAAAGGGGTTACACAAAAAACAAACCAGGCCTATCCTTATAGATGTCCTGTTTTGTAATTACATGCCTCTGTAATTTGGAGGGTTTCAAACATTCATTGGACAGCACTTACGCACAAATTACACACTATGGTTGAGGTATATCTCCACTTCCGGAACAAATAAAACTGAAATTCAAATAGCTGTCTTCGTATTTCCGAAATGTTGCGAGGTTAATGGCGACTTTATGTTTCTTACTCACATCACCTCTTTGATGTTCTTCAGCCATGATGGTGGTTGAACTTGCTGAGGGAAGTTCAGTATCATCGCTCTGTGGGTTTTGTTCTGAAGTTGATGGTTGAATTAAAAATGTACCCATCTGTGATATTTAATGTTGACACTTCCATATTTTCCCTCTGTGCTGTGTAACTTGTCCTGCTCCTGTTGAAATAGCTCCAACCGGTAAAGGGAGCTAGCTTACCTGCAAGGCTGGCATCAGACTCACTGGGCCCACAAACCAAGGAGTGAGCCCTTGCGTCTCTGAGGGTGGAGCCAGGGCCGGCTTTAGGAAGTGCAGGGCCCAATTTGAACAGTTTCGACGGGGCCCTGGCAGGGATGACTAAAAAAATAAATAAATAAATTAAAACAAACCATGTGGGGCTTGTACTCACCGGGCGGTGCTCCGAGTCTTTGGCGGCGGGTCCTTCACTTACACCAGGTTTTCGGCGGCACTGAAGGACCTGCTGCCGAAGACCCAGAGTGAGCAAAGCACCCACCATCGAAGTGCTGCCGAAGACCCGGAGCGCCGTCGGGTGAGTAAAAATTAAAAAGGCGCCTATAGATAGGGAAGGGATTCTCACTGGGCGCGGGGCCTGATTCGGGGGAATTGGTGGAATAGGCCTAAAGCCAGCCCTGGGTGGAGCCAGCGCTGGGCCAGAAGGCCGTAAGGCTGGCCTGCAGGCTGGGTGACCCCCACCCCAGAAGTCTGAGCCCCCACTTTCCAGGCAGGACTTGAGCTTCAGCCCTGCTGGGGGCTGGGCTTCAGCCCCCAGCTAACTTCACCACTACGGCTCCCTGTTTTAGCCCCACGGTGTCACTGGGTCTCATGGCTCCAGGATTCAGGCCTGGCTCCCAGCTTCATCCCGCAGCATCGTGGCTTCAGCCCCGCAGCAGCACTGGGGATTGGTGCTTCAGTCCTGCAGCCCCAGGACTGCACGGCACTCTGAGCTTTAGTCCGGGCTTCCCAGCTGCAGCCCCTCAGCAGCACCGGGGTAGGGGCTTCAGCCCGTGGCTCCTGGCTTCAGCCCAGTGGCGGCACGGGGGCTTGAGGCCTCAGCTGAGAACTGTTGATCTATGGGAGCCTCACAGTAGATCCAAAACTTGATATTCTCTGAAACCAGGGTAGTTACATGAAAAGGAATTTACCAGCAAAAAAGCTCCATACCGTAAAACATGCAGGGTCCAATTTTCGAAGGCAGGCTTTTCTTTATGAATCCACAGCTTTGCAATGCATTCCTCTGTGCATGTGTAACCTACGCCTGTTCAGTGTGGTGCTCTGTCCCCTTTGGTGTCACCTAGCCCAGCTAGCGATTGATGAGTCTGCTAGAGCCTTAACCAAGAGGCATGTGGCTTTATCTCATCCAGTAGTGGCTCATACAGCAAGCTTCAGAGATTCCAGGTTTGATCCCACCCACTGTCAACAGGGGTCTGTAAGCATTACAAATGCAGGATATTTCACTGTCTCAGGCTGAAAAGCATCCCTGTGCTGAGGTCCTCTGCTATATTTAAGACCTCAAAATAGGTTGTTAGTGGTGCATAGGCCTTGAGCTGCCGTTCTGTTGTAGGGTGAATTTCACCCTTAGTGATGATGCTCAGATTACTATTGGGCCAGTTTTTCAAAGACATGTCAGTTGCATTATTTGAACATCTGTCACTTTGGGTCATGCAGCAAGAGATTTTCATACTCACGGAATCCACGTGCTGACCTCATTTGCAAAAGCAAATCAAGCACAGATGGTTTTGCACATGTAAATTTTCCTATTTGTGAGTGCATGAGCAATAGTGCAGGAAAATGGCAGGTGGAAATCATTTGCTTACACTAAATGGTGCACACAAAACAAATCCCATGCTGAGGGCCAGTTGAACCTCCTTCTAAATATTCTCTGATGCAGCACATGCAGCTAGAATATAAGCTTATCCTCTGTCGCAACTTCAGAGCTAACGGCACCACTTTCCCTTTTGGAGTCTTTCTGAGTGAACTCCTTCAGGCCTCAGGCCTTTCCTTCTTGAATTCTGCAATTCTCCCATTCCTGGACTGGGCCCTGGGCTCCAGCCCCTGTGTATCAAGCTTGCTCCCCCCCTAGGTCCAACAGAGTTTGGACATGTGTGATTATGTCCTTCAGGGGTTTGTGACCAGTGGTGTATAGAGTGACCGGAGAGCCTTCTTACATCAAAGTATTGTTTATTTTAACAGTAGGAACTAAGCATTTAGAGAAAAAGGATTTTAAAGCAACCGTTTGCACACATATCTATCTGATCTAAAATCTCACCATCCCTTGCTGGTTACCTACACAAGTCTATATATTCGGTCTTTAAGTTTGGTTTCCCAAACAACCCCCCCTTCTGGAGAGAGTGTTTCTTTTTTAAACAGCTATAGTCCTCTAGATCTTCTGGTTCCCAGGCCTTCTTCTGTCCTGGAATTGTCTCTTAACAACCCCCAAGGATTTGCAGAGAAGTGGCTTATCTTAAGCCTCCCTTTTTCCTTCCTGCTTGTTTTGCCTTACTGTCCCCTATTAAACTAAACGAGCATATTCATACAATAAACATCCTAATTATCCAGGTCAACATACGGTATTCAGAAATTATTACAGAGCAACTCCAAATCCATCACACTCACTGCCTTAAGCCTTGCTACGCCATAAACTTTATAGCCATGACATGAAGGGACCACTTCTAAGGGTACAAGAGAATTTCCTGTCTGTGTTTTTATAATGCCAACAGACCCCAGTCATCGGGATCAAACCTGAGACCTCTGGAACTTAGTGCATGAGCTTCTACCGCATGAGCTAAAAGCCAATTAGCTCTTAACGAAGGCTGTAGAGCATTGTCTGCCTGTCTCTGTCTCTCTCCCCCTCCTTTCCACTAGCTGGACAGAACACCATACCCAGGAAGGTGTGTGGGTTACACTTTGTCAGGTAGTGTAGGACAGACTGATACTTTTGGTGTCCTGTATTGCATCACTACACTTCTCTCCGACTGGCCCTTTGTGCAGAGCTCAGCAGCTCTGATTTTGGCATTACTGGCACTGCAGATTGCTGCCCACTCTTTCACCATTTTAACGGGTTTAATTGGATTCCATGAGAATCACAGCTTTCATTTTTTTTAAAGTATGTTACTCACCCTCTCTATTGCAGAGAAAAACTTGAAAACAGAACCCATGTGCATCCATAAAGCTCAAACCAGAATGACAATTAAAAGCACCCATATTTATTGTTTTAAAAAATCTCCTTGTTTAATGCCAGTCTCATTGTTTTTGCACCTTTGGCGTTGGCAATATGGAGTCTGTCATAGAAGACTCACACAACCTGTGCTCTCCCATGGAGAGTTTACTTTTGTTCTTTCTTGTTGTGGTTTTCCTTAGCTTAAAATAAAGACAACTATCATCTGAAAGCACAGATCTCTTTTGACTCCAATGGAGCTAGGTCAGTTTGCACTTGTTGGGGCTCTAGAAACATAGCAGTTCAATCTTTGGCCTTTTCATTGAGGTTGTCAACAAAAGACCTAATGAGTGCCAATCAGAATGTGGCTACCTTCTCACTTGGAACTGGCTTGACACCCACCTAGTCGTTACATAAGCCTTGAAACAGTTTCAGCTGCTTGCTTCTTTCAATCCCTACTTAATGAATGCTGGAGGTGAATGAATGGCAGGCTCTGTCTCACATTACCGGTTTCTTGAGCAAGCTGGTCACCCTTAGAAGAGTTACTTTAAAGAACAGTTGCTTGGGCTGTTAGCAACATTTCCAAACCAAACCTCATTTTCTTCCCCCAGCCTTCATCAGCTGTAATCTAGGAAAATATTTAGCAAGCACAGAAAGGACAGTTACCCTTTTATTCCAATCCCCTGCCTAATCACCCAGCAGCACCTGTTTAAGTGATATTACACTGTAATTACATTAGCTGCAGTATCAGCCACTCACTGTGGCTGCTTAATTGCGCAATAATTTTGATCAGTGTGTAGTTCCTATGATGCTGACTGCTGAGATAACAAAATAACAATGCTGCTTTGAAACTGGGCCATACACATTTCCCAGGACAGGGTATTTGTGTGTGCGTGTGTTTGTGAGAGAGCGTGCCCATGCTCTGGGTGGATGCTCAGTCAAATGTTCTCTGCTTGCAATTTGAGCCTTCACAACCAAATACTCACGACTGATTGCCCAGCTGGCCTGGCTGATGGCACCCAGTCAAGAGCCCTGGCAAACAGACAGGAGGCTAGAGGATGAGTGAGCAAAGGCGAGGGGAAAGCACAAGGAATGCATGTGTAATGCTCAGTCATAATCTGAGGCCTTGTGGTCCCTGTGTAGAAGGACGCAGGGATTCTATTATGGACCACAGTCAGGTGCTGAGTAGCGCAGTATGGACAGAGCTGATATCGCTTTTTGGTCTAGACCGGGATGAGGGAGGTGAAGCTTAGTGGTCAGAGCAGGTGTCAGAAACCAAGCACCAAAACCCAGGACTAGGATCAGAGCCGGAGTCAGGAGGCAGAAGACGGAACCAAGGGTCAAGCTGGAGGGAGGAACTGGAACAAGCAGGGCAGCAGGTGGTCAAGGCAGGGACAGGACCAAGGCTGGGTGCAAGGCAGAAACAAGGTAACACAGGAGCAGGCCAATGAGTATTGAGCAACCAGTCAGCAAGCTAGAGCCAGCCGGCTGGCCTCTGCAGTAAACCAGGTGGTGTGGCCTATCAGTCAGCCTGCTGCAGGCCAGCTGTACTGATGAGTTTGCCTGGAGACTAATTCTCCTGCAGGCGCTGATTCCTGACAATGGGTACATAGTGAAATGGATATTAACAACTATAACACAACTCAGCATTTCAGGACAGGAAGTGAAGGACAAGGCAACAGCCAACTGAAATTTTGCTAGGCAGAATGTCATAACCATTGCTAAAACCTGGCCAGAACACAGAGGTAAACGCTTTGTAATAGGCTGGCCGTGTTTCTCTGAAAATCTTAACTGCTTAGCATGAGATGATCCTGTGGGTGAGCAATGATAAGTGAGTTTTTCTGGTTCCTTGTTGCAATGTGGCTCATTATGGATATTAGGGAGGTAGAGTAGAAATCTAGAGGGGACCAAGCATGTGAGCTAAGCTGTCCTTGGGGAGGAACCCTGAGAACAGCCAAGCTTTAGGAGAACCCTTGGGTTGGTTTGCACATTGTTTCATTTTGTGTTCCTTTCCTGAATAAAGTCAAATTCCAGGGAGGCAATTTAGTTCTGACCCTCTGCAACTTCGGTGGACTCTATCTGGGGAAAGTCACCCACATATCAACGCCTATAAAATGTTCCAATGGAACATTTCAACCTTATCAAACCACTTTTGTTTATTTTTTTAAAACAAAGTTTTGTCACATTGATGAGTTCCAACTTCAACAAAACAGCATTTTCTGATGGAACCGTTCCATCAGAAAATGATCAATCAGCTCTACTGCTAAGTTTCCTACTACCTTGGAATCAAAGCACAGTTAGAAAGTTCTTCCCAAGGGTTGGACTAGCCCAACTCCATGTAAGTGGTGTAGGAATGGATCAAGGCCCTGCTACCCAGTCCCACACCTATGACTAGGGCAGGCCAGAAAAAATAGAATTCTGTTTCATGACAGTTTTTGAGGTTTTCAATTTTGCTCTGATTCTATATTGGAATGAAAAAGGAGACTTAAAAAATGGGGGAAAACACAACATCAAGACCTTCCCCAGTGGTTAGAACACTCACCTGGAATGTGGGAGACCGAAGTTCATGTCCCAGGTCCAAATCAAACAGAATATGGGTTTGAAGCTTTGGCTCCCCCGTGTAGCCTAACCATCAGGTTATGTGGGCCTGTCTCTCTTTTTCTAGCCAGAAATTCCATCCTGGACCTGAGCACATTTTATTGAAATTGATACATTTCTACACACAAAAAAAATGGTTTTGACAAATTGACATTTTTCAGTGTAAAATCTTTCATCAAAATTTCCCAGCCAGTTTTGCTTAGGACCAATGGAGGGATCACAATACTCGGTGTAAGATGGTTGCAGACAATAAAGGCAGACTGCTCGGAAACACTCCATTTGAAATCTGTTTTCTGCAGGTTTCTTGAGACATGACATGCAGCAAAACTAATGGATTCACTCTGGAAGTTCTTTTTAATAAGCAAAATGGCTTAAAGGATCTCAACGGGACAAAAAAACAAACACCAGTACTGTATTGCTACCTAGAGAAAATGAGCATGTTCTACCTTCATAGCTGCACGAATATTTACTCTAACACCTACTCAAGGGACAGATTTGATCTCTAGAAAAAGACTAAGAAACTTGATGGAGGATAATAACACAGATTAAACAGAGCAAGAACTAATAATGCTGACGGATAAAATGAAAGTTTCTTTTAAGCCAAGTTACCTGAACTGGAGAAACTTCCCTCTGAGAGACACCAGCATGAGTGGAAAATGTCCGGGGTTTCACTTAGCAGGATTTTAGTTACCAGGGTGGGTTAATGTGGCAGGGAATCAATATAATGACTTCCTGGAAGATCATTTTCTTTACAACAAAAACAACAAAAGAGAAATGTACAAAGAATGAAATGACTATTAAAATGTATGTATAATGACTCTTCAACTCAGGTGCTGAGGAGGTGACATTTTTTCACCAGCCTATTTCTCTTCCGGAAATCTCATCCTCCCTTGGCTTTTGTGATTCTCTCCTGGTTCTCCTCCTACCTCTCCAGTCATTCCTTCAGTGGATCCGCCTCAACACTCCTCCAACTTCTGGTGGGCATCTGTGATGGGGTGTACTAGTCATTCACTGTCCCCTGCGAGAGGCGCCACCACTTTGGCACATGCTGCCCTAAGAGGTCCTGCTTGAAGAGAAAAGCAGTGAGTTCTGACCTCCAGGGGATGTCTAGAGAGGCCTCCCATAGTCAGACGCAGGCAGAACTAGTAAAAGTTGGTGTTCCAGCGCCTAGAATGACTAGGAGCAGGCAGAAGCCAATCAGGGCCCAGCAGGCTAGATAAATAGGGCTGGCTGTTTCTACTAGGGGCCAGTTCTGGGTGAAGCCAGGGCAGAAAGAAAGGCTCTCCCTGCCCTAACCCAAGTAACCTGTCCCAGCCAGGGGCTTAACACTGGATCTCTATGAAGGACTAGTGTTTATATTACGGACTTTAACACCCTGCTGGCTATTTTGAATTGAGATTTAATTTGTTTTCGGTTAACCCCAGATGGAGTCTGGACTGAGAGCTGACCTGGCTGGAGGGCTAGGCCCGGGAAATGGCAGAGTGTTGCAGAACCAATACATAAGGGGATGCCAGAGAGGAAGTGTCCCTGCAACATCATGTCGATGACACACGGGGGTGTGCTGGTGGTGAATGCACACTATAACACAAGCCTGCACAACATGGGGCCCGGGGGCCGCATGCGGCCCGCGTGGGCTCACTGTGTGGCCCGTGGGGGGTGAGTAGGCAAGCGGCGGGTGAGGGAGGGGGACTGAAGAGGTGGGTGGGCAGTGGCAGGGGGTGAGGAGGCGAGCCGGGGAGGGGCTGAGGAGGCGAGCGGGCAGTGGCAGGGGGGGCAGGTGAGCTGGCGGCGGGGGAGGAGGGGCTGATGAGGCGAGTGGGCGGGCAGGCAGTGGCTGAGTAGGCGAGCCGGGTGGGTGGAGGGCTGAGGAGGCGAGCGAGGAGTGAATGGCTGACCTGTTCTACTGATCTGGTCTGGCTCCCATCCCCTCTCCAAAGGTTGCAGCTGTCTGGAGGTGCTGCCTTCCACGCCTTCCTCAGTCACACCTCATTCATCCAACAGGGCAATTGATTAAAAAGCTGGGGGAAGATCTTATTCTACTTCTAGCAAAAAGACATTTTTCTTTTACCTTAATTATATTACCTTAGGGGCCCGCTATAACATATTACCAAGGTTCAATACTGTTGTTTTGGTGGGGCAGCGCTGGGGAAGGAGGGTTTGTTTCCCCGGGGTGGGCGGTGCTGAGGGGGGTGGAGTATTTCAGGGGTGCTGGGTGGCGCTGTGGGGGGTTCGGCAGGGCTGGGGGGGGTTGGCCCTCAGCTGTTTTCTTTGGAGTAATATGGCTCTCGCCACTTTGCGAGTTGTGCAGGCCTGCTATAACAGGTTTCAGAGTAGCAGCCGTGTTAGTCTGTATCCGTAAAAAGAACAGGAGTACTTGTGGCACCTTAGAGACTAACACATTTATTTGAGCATAACTATAACAGGGTCCTACTGGGCTCTGCCCTGGGGTCCTCCTCCCTCCTGCCGGATCCTATCTCTGGGTTCTCCAATCTGTTCTTACAACTTCCTCTGACATCTTTATATTGAGATATTAGTTTAACATTATCTATATTTAAATTATTTGTGTATAATATTTTACATTATATTTGGAAGTTATCAAAACAAAAGTTTTTACCTGATGAAAATGAAAGGATTCGGTGTTACCAGAACAAAGCATTTGTGATAGTTGCAGATCAATTTTTATTTTTTTGCATTTCCATTCAATGGACAATTTCTAAATTTGGATTTTTTGTTCTGATTTGGAGTGAAATTTTCAAAAAAAGTCAGAATTTTCCATGGAATAGCAATTTCACTTTCCAAGCAGCATTAGTGATAACCTCGTAGCCTCTGACCTACTGTGCAGCTACTTGGCCCCTTCGACTTCATTCACAACACTTCTGTTCAGCTCATCTTCCTGGCTCCTTGCTCAGACCCTCCCTGCCCTTCTTTGAATCTTTACACTTACTCCTTCTTCTCCATTGTATCGAACACGAGCTTTTCCTTGCCATCGTTAGGACTCTTCACAACATGGTCTGTCACAGCTAACTGCTTTCTTAACTCCTCCACCGTCTTCATTCTGACTGCATTCTCTGGCCTTATTGCCCAACACTAAGGGCTTTGTCGATATTTTCGGCTAAATCAGCACTGCTGCAAAGCGGTGTCGATTTAGCAGGTCTAGTGAAGACAAACTAAGTCGATGGCAGAATGCTCTCCCATCGGCATCTGTACTCCAGCTCCCCGGGAGGCGGAAGGTAAGTCAGCGGGAGAGTGTCTCCGATCGACACAGCGTGGTGTAGAGTCGACCTAAGCTATGTTAACTTCCGGTTATGTAACTTACGTAAATGAAGTAAAGTATCAGAGGGGTAGCCGTGTTAGTCTGGATTGAAGTGGGTATTCGTCTGACGAAGTGGGTATTCACCCATGAAATCTTCTGCTCCAATACTTCTGTTAGTCTATAAGGTGCCCCAGGAATCTTTGTCGTAAATTAAGTAGCGTAATTTAGGTTGCCTTACAGTGTTAGTTTCTCCCACAGTCAGTGTCTCCCACAAGCGCTTCACACTTTCTTCTGTGCTAGCCACTATGCCCGGGGAAAAAAGATCTGCAAAGACTTATCCTTCTTTTAAATTACTCCTCGAGATGCGCTTCTGACTCAGTGCCTACGGAACCCTGCCAGCTGAAAATGGCTAGGTAGGGGATGAGCTGTGATTGCTGCTCACCGTGGAATACTTGCTTTTTATTCTGTTACCTCAGCCTCTCCAGTTTTTTTCGCCCACCTGATCAGTCTTGTAAATAAGCCGAGAATCTGAGCTCTTTGGGGGCAGAGGCTGTCTTTTTATTTCATGTCTGCACAGCACCTAACACAATGAGGTCCCTATTTATAATAGGGGCTTCTAGGCACTTATTATACAAATTTATAATAATTACACCTACAATTGTTAAAAGACCACACAGGACACTCCCACTACACCCTGGCTCCTTGCCAGGTCTGCCTCCCCTCTGTCCACCTCTTACCGCCCACCCCATTGGTTCCTACTCCCAATCTCTGTAACCAGCTAGTCTCTGTCTCCTCATCTGATCTCAGGCTGTGCTCTGAACTCCGCTCCCAGTCCACCCCCTCAACATTATTTCTGTTCCTGGCTCCTAGTCCCAGTCTCATTTTCTAGCCATTCCCAGACTCCCCCCATCTCTCAGTTTTCCTCTTCTCCCTCCAGCTCCTTGTCCCAATATACATCTGTCACCCCTCCCCACCCAAGACCAGCTCTTGTCCCCTCTGCATTCAGTTCAAGCAAATTCCAGTTCCTTCAGTGGGAACTGAAACTGCAGGGAAAGTCCTGTTCAGCCCCCTGTAGCACCAGACTGGTGCACGCTCAGTAGGGATAGAATTTTTGGCTAATTAAGTTGAGACATTCTAGCAAATACCTACTAAGTTTCTGCAACTTGGAATTTTTCAAAGGCTTATTGCATGGCTAAATTGCATAGGCAAATTTTTCCAGTGATGGCAGTATGCACGTGCCTGATGCAAAGGCCACCCTCCTGCCAAATTTCAAGTCCCTGCTCCAGATCATGGGAGTGCTAGAGCTTCTAAAAGAAAAGGTCACCAGAATTCTTGGACATGGGCAAAACGCCATTGGTTCCCTAGCCTCATTCTCAGAAACAGCTGAAACATTTTGGTTGAAAGTTTCCCCAAAAAGTCAGCCTGAGGCAGACACCCAGAATGGGACATTTTAGCCCAAATGGCTAAAGTTTGGCAAAGTTATAAGGAACTGTTAGTGGGTTCTGAGGCAACCATAATAATATGGTTCCACCATCCTCACCTATAATAATACTGATACAGATTCTAAAACATTTGTTGTGCTGAGAATTATTCATAGTCAGAGCCATGATGCAATAACTCCATTATCCTGCCTCTAGCACAGGCCAACAGCTGAAAATTTAGGGGCAGGCCAAACTCTCATAATGCACCTAGCTGATTATGCACTGCTGGAACTTGGAAGAACTCAGTGGTTTGAGCATTGTCCTGCTAAACCCGGGGTTGTAACTTCAATCCTTGGGTGGGCCACTTAGGAATCTGGGGCAAAAATCAGTACTTGGTCCTGCTAGTGAAGGCAGGGGGCTGGACTCAATGACCTTTGAGGGTCCCTTCCAGTTCTAGGAGATGGGAATATCTCCAATTATTTATTTATTTCTTATCTCCTGCAGTATTGCCCATGTGTGATATGTATGTAATTTGCTATATATATACTGAAAATATATGCATGTTAAGATCCATAAAGTTACCAGTCCAATAAATAAATAAATCCACCAAAATACAAATTCACAATAGGCAGGATTTTCAAAAGAGAACATGATTTAATGATTTAGAAGCATTGAAAGTCAACGGGACTCAAGTCACTTAGGTGCTTTTGAAGATCGTACCCAATGTGTTTTAGATTTCATATTTCTGGTTCTTATTTTTCTGGCCATTTTGACACCATATTGGTTGTGGTCTTCAGCAAGAGTGTTGCATTTTCAGCCTGCTTCCTTGGGGAAATGAAATCAGCCTGATTCAGTAGTTCCAAAATAGGTAGCGCCTGTTAAAATGAGCCCATCTCTATTGTTGATTCCGATCCCCGTTCCTGGGGGATCTCAGGGGCTGATGTCCAGGCTGTATTCCCAGGGGCTAGAGTGGGGGTCACAGTGGGAGCAAAGAAGCTTTATGAGTATGTCCTTGTATCTCTAGTAGATTCCATTTATCCACAGGATGTGGATCCAGACATATGGCTACTTCCTTGGGTTGCAAACCCTGATCCCGTAACTCCTCTGCTGACAGAAGAATTTGGAGAAAACCCCAGAGAGTGAACTCTGTAGAGTTTTTCCTCTCCAAAGGCTCCTCCTTTGGGTTTTCCCTTGGGAATATGTAATCTGACCTCTGCAGTTTACATCTCCAATTATTATCTGAGGAGCATCCCTATCCATCAGTTTATGCACATAACTCCCACTAGTTTAACAACATCATTGTCCAGCCCAGAAAAGCGATGCTAGCTTAGCCATGCCTTACGTAAACAACTCAGGAACCCTCTGCCACCTCACTCCTTAGAGAAGCAGGAGTGTAATTGCTCAACCTTGGATAGTTCCAGTAACTGAGCAAAATAGACAATTTGCAGCGTTTCGGGGAAACAATGAAAAGAATGAAAGGCCTGATGAGAGCAGCCTAATTTCTCAGCCCAGAGAAGGGAAATCGGCATCATTTTCCCATATTCAAAGTTGGAAAACATGAGTTCAATTTTCATCCTTTCATCAGCAGCAAATAATTTGGATGTTTCCCGTTCCTTAATTGTGCCTTTGTTTCTACAACGAGGGGAAGTCATTATAATTTTGATCTGTTGGCTAAATTCTCAACACATCTGCAGAGCGTCTCGCCGTGGGGGGCAGATGCTCTGGATTTCCTGCCCATTCACAGTGTAGTGAATCGGAAGAATTTCCCACAGTCAAAGCTATTTGTCTCTGGGTCTGCAGAGAAAGCTAGGTAACGTTGCTTCGCAGAGAGCAGTACTCGCTGGTCATCTGGTGGGAGTGCCTTAACACTGGCCCTGCTGGAATCTGAAAGAGTGACTGATAGGTACAGTTTAACTGATTGCTGGGTCCATCTTGGTGAAATTAAAAGCTGAGCTAGTCGGGAATATTTTGAAGGAACCTTGCCAAGCTATTGAAGGTGAAACCTTTTTGTGGAAACGTATTGGTTTGGACAAAATTTTCATCAGGATGGAATTTCTGGAGAAAGAATGAGCACCTAGAATAGCCAATATCTCAGTGTTTATAGCACTCATCCGGGATGTAGATGACCCAGGTTCATCTGCCTGATTGAGCGCAGTCACTTGAACCTGTCTTTTATATCCCAGTTGAGTGCTATAAACACGGGGCTATAGAGTCAGTGACTCTCTCTTTAGCCCAATGAATATTTCATTATCTATACAAAGTAGAGCAGCTCCAATAGGAGAGATTGACTCTCTAATCTGGTGGTGAGGGCACTCACCTGGGATATGGGCCATCCAGAGCAGAGACTTGACCCTGATTCTATCTATATCACAAATAAATGTCCTAGCTATTGGCTATTCTGAGGTGGTGCTTGTTTTTGTTTTTTTCTCTTTTTTTCATGAAAATTGTTGAAAGGGCTTAGTTTTGGTCTGTTATGGAACAAAAACAAATTCCAAAACCTTGACATTTTTTGTGAAATGGAACTCTTATTTTCTGCCCAGCCCTAATAACAACTAAGTCTTGGGACTTTGAGAATCTCCTACCGTTATTTTACCACAAAGCAAGGCCATGTCTACACTACAGCCTTTTCTTGACAAGTTATATCAGCATAAAGCAGCCGCAGTTAATATAGCCTTTGTGGATGTGTATACTTGGCTCCTTACATCTGCACTGCGCGTACTCATGAAGAGTGCTTGTGTTGATGCACGGTGCAGTGTACCTTGGGTAGGTATCCCAGCGTGAAACCCTCTACTGTCCAGCGCACTTTTGGGTAGTTCTAGCAATGCATGGTGGGGCAGAAACGAGTCACACAGGATGACTGTGAACAAGTGGTCAACTTCCCACCATGCACCATCCAACCATCTCCATC
This sequence comes from Mauremys mutica, assembly GCF_020497125.1. Classification (NCBI taxonomy): domain Eukaryota; kingdom Metazoa; phylum Chordata; order Testudines; family Geoemydidae; genus Mauremys; species Mauremys mutica. The sequence continues at coordinate 11,168,407 of NC_059073.1, read as the reverse complement.
CCATAATATCATCAATATCACATAATTTTTGAGCCATTAGTATAAATCCCATGAACCCACATAGCCATCCCCATTGTCCACCATCTCTGACAGAAACATGGATCCTGCACAGCTCTGCGCTATTGTCATGAGCATTGAAAGCACAGGATGCACAGCTTCTCCCTCCCCCCAGTTTTGAGTTGCACAAACTGGATTTTAGTATAAACAAAAACCAAGTTTATTAACTACAAAAGGTAAATTGTAAGTGATTATAAGGGATAGCAAACAAAACAAAGCAGATTACTGAGCAAATAAAACAAAACACGCAAACTAGGCTTAATACATTAAAGAAATTGGCTACAAATAGTAATCTCTCACCCTAAATGTTGTTTTATGCAGGTTGCAGAGTTTCTTGCAGCTTAAATCTCCAGGTATACCCTTCACCGGCTGACCTTTCTCACCTGGACTCAGCCCCTGCCTCTCCACCCCCAGCTTAGTTCCTTTGTTTCTTCATGTATTTTCAGCAGTCTTCCTTCTTGGACAGGGAGCCAGTGGAAAAGAGCCAAGATTAATTCACTCCCCAACCTTAAACAGGATTTACATATGGTGGGAATCCTTTGTTTCCTAGTTTGACCCACATCCCCTTCCAGTGGAAAAATACTAGAAGTCCAAAATGATGTCCAGTACCAAGTGACATGATCACTTGATCTGGCAGTGTTAAAGCAGCATCCCAGGAAAGGAGGGAGATTAGTATCTTCAAAGTCCTATTGTCCTTCCTAATGGCCCATTCAGGCAAATTTCATACTTTCTGATGGGCGTTCCCCAACTGTACACACAGTTGTAATTGTTACATAGTCAATATTCCTAACTTCAGATACAGACATGGTGCATGCATACAAATTGGATAATCATGTTCAGTAAATCATAACCTTTCCAATGATATCTCACATCCCCATCTTGCATAAAACGTATCTTAGTAATGCCATATTCATATAACAATATTTCTATGAAGAATATCGGGTGCAGTGTCACAAATGCTACCTCTTTTTGTTGTACCTCAACCTCTTGTAGTACATGTAAATTAATGCAAAATCAAAACACGAGAAGTAATTCTTCTGCTCTACTCCACGCTGATAAGGCCTCAGCTGGAGTATTGTGTCCAGTTCTAGGTGCCACATTTCAGGAAAGATATGGACAAATTAGAGAATGTCCAGAGGAGAGCGACAAAAATGATTAAAGGTCTAAAAAACATGATCTTATGAGGGAAGATTGAAAAACTTGGGTTTGTTTAGTCTGGAGAAGAGAAGACTGAGCAGGGCATGATAACAATCTTCAAGTACATAAAAGGTTGTTAAAAGGAGGAAGATGAAAAATTGTCCTCCTTAGCCTCTGAGGATGGGACAAGAAGCAATGGGCTTAAATTGAAGCAAGGACAGTTTAGGCTGGACATTAAGAAAAACTTCCTAACTGTTAGGGTGGTTAAGCACTGGAACGAATTGCCTGGTGGTGGTGGGGTGTTGTGGAATCTCTGTCATTGGAGGTTTTTAAGAAGACAAAAACCTGTCAGGAGTGGTTTGTTATTACATAGTCCTGCCTTGAGTGCAGGGGACTGAACTAGACAACCGAAGGAGGTCCCTGCCAGTCCTGCACGTCTATGATTCCATTAGGTCCTATTCTGGGTTGCAGATAAGCCCATAGACAGGTGTGTTACATTACCATAAATTAGACTAGTCCAGACAACTCCTGGACCAACCATATCTAGAGAGGGAGAGCTCAGTGGTTTGAGCATTGGCCCACTAAACCCAGGGTTGTGAGTTCAATCCTTGAAAGGGCAATTTGGGGATTGGTCCCCCTTTGAGCAGGGGGTTGGATTAGATGATCTTCTGAGACCCCTTCCAACCCTAATAATCTATGATGTGCAGTGGCACCTTTCCTTCCCCTTTATCCCTGGCTGGGCTCCACTTCCTGAAGGGCACAACACAGAATCTGGACCTCTCTCATTTAAATTATTACCGAGCTTGAGTTAAAGCTCGTCTCTGTCAAAAAAAACAATACCCCCCCCCGCCGAGTGCATGGTGTTCTGTCTTCCCCTTTGGGGGGTGGGTGGTTTTGAAATGGTAATAGCTTTCATTAGGAGTTCAAAGCAGCAAATGCTCCCTAGCATACTGTCGCTCGCTGCATGCGTTTCATCTGTTCTCTACCCCTGGGATATAAAAGAGAGTTATCTGTGAGAAAATGCAATGCCGGCCTATAGGACGTGGCTTAGCAGGTTGGATCTCACACTGATCTTGCCGTCTGATATTCTCCACAGGATATTGCAAATATTTCCTTCAGGGTTTTTAATATACTGTAATGTCTCATATGTGGGTTCCCCCCCCCTCTTTACGGAGCTTGCCTACATGTTCTCTCATCTCAGCAACTTGCATTGAAACTTCAGCAAGGAGGTGAAAGTCATTTGCATTCATTCATTTTGAAAATGATAACTAAAATTAGTTTCATGCTATTTTAAGTTTGTGAGCCTAGTTTCAACAAGGAACCCAGCACAACCGCCAGTTTTACAGGCAATACTTCTCACCTGCAATTACTCATGTGTATGTAATAACCCCTAGTTCAAAACACTATCAAGCTTTGAATCTGGGAACTTCAGGTGTTAAGCACAGGCTGCAACCAGTGATGCTAAAGGAGCAGTCCACTTCCTGTCCCGGTATGCTGTTACCCTGTAGTGGGCCAGTCATTAGTGGGGGGCGTGCCACATGCTTTGCTAGTCTGGGGTCTAAGCACAATCAGCCAGGGTATCATAGAATCATAGAATATCAGGGTTGGAAGGGATCTCAGAAGGTCATCTAGTCCAACCCTCTGCTCAAAGCAGGACCAATCCCCAACTAAATCATCTCAGCCAGGGCTTTGTCAAGCCGAGCCTTAAAAAGCTCTAAGGAAGGAGATTCCACCACCTCCCTAGGGAACCCATTCCAGTGCTTCACCACCCTCCTAGTGAAAATGTTTTTCCTAATATCCAACCTAAACCTCCCCCTCTGCAACTTGAGACCATTACTCCTTGTTCTGTCATCTGCTACCACTCAGAACAGTCTAGATACATCCTCTTTGGAACCCCCTTTCAGGTAGTTGAAAGCAGCTATCAAATCCCCCCTCATTCTTCTCTTCTGCAGACTAAACAATCCCAGTTCCCTCAGCCTCTCCTCATAAGTCATGTGCTCCAGCCCCCTAATCATTTTTGTTGCCCTCCGCTGGACTCTTTCCAAATTTTCCACATTCTTCCTGTAGTGTGGGGCCCAAAAATGGACACAGTACTCCAGATGAGGCCTCACCAATGTCGAATAGAGGGGAATGATCACGTCCCTCGATCTGCTGGCAATGTCCCTACTTATACAGCCCAAAATGCCATTAGCCTTCTTGGGAACAAGGGCACACTGTTGACTCATATCCAGCTTCTCATCCACTGTAATCCCTAGGTCCTTTTCTGCAGAACTTTTGCCTAGCCATTCGGTCCCTAGTCTGTAGTAGTGCATAGGATTCTTCCGTCCTAAGTGCAGACTCTGCACTTGTCCTTGTTGAACCTCATCAGGGTTCTTTTGGCCCAATCCTCTAATTTGTCTAGGTCCCTCTGTATCCTATCCCTACTCTCCAGCGTATCTACCACTCCTCCCAGTTAAGCGTCATCTGCAAACTTGCTGAGGGTGCAATCCACGCCATCCTCCAGCTCATTAATTAAGATATTGAACAAAACCAGCCCCAGGACCGACCCATGGGGCACTCTGCTTGATACCAGCTGCCAACTAGACATGGAACCATTAATCACTACCTGTTGAGCCCGACAATCTAGCCAGCTTTCTATCCACCTTATAGTCCATTCATCCAGCCCATACTCCTTTAACTTGCTGGCAAGAATATTGTGGGAGACCATATCAAAAGCTTTGCTAAAGTCAAGGAATAACACATCCACTGCTTTCCCCTCATCCACAGAGCCAGTTATCTCCTCATAGAAGGCAATTAGGTTATTCAGGCATGACTTGCCCTCGGTGAATCCATGCTGACTGTTCCTGATCACTTTCCGTTCCTCTAAGTGCTTCAGAATTGATTCCTTGAGGACCTGCTCCATGATTTTTCCATGGACTGAGGTGAGGCTGACTGGCCTGTAGTTCCCCGGATCCTCCTTCTTCCCTTTTTTAAAGATGGGCACTACGTTAGCCTTTTTTACAGTCATCCAGGACCTCCCCCGATTGCCATGAGTTTTCAAAGTTAATGGCCAATGGCTCTGCAATCACATCCGCCAACTCCTTTAGCACCCTCGGATGCAGCGCATCCGGCCCCATGGACTTGTGCTCATCTAAATAGTCCCGAACCACTTCTTTCTCCACAGAGGGCTGGACACCTCCTCCCCGTGCTATGCTGCCCAGTGCAGTAGTCTGGGAGCTGACCTTGTTCATGAAGACAGAGGCAAAAAAAGCATTGAGGACATTAGCTTTTTCCACATCCTCTGTCACTAGGTTGCCTCCCTCATTCAGTAAGAGGCCCACATTTTCCTTGACTTTCTTCTTGTTGGTAACATACCTGAAGAAACCCTTCTTGTTACTCTTAACATCTCTTGCTAGCTGCAAATAGATGTGTAAGTACTAACATTTGCACCTGCAAAAAATAGAGGCTACTTAAAAAAAAAAGGCCTTTTTCAGCAGGCTTTATCTTACCTACTGACTAAGAAGGGCTGATCTGCTATGCATTAAAAAACAGCAGGTCTGAGTCCCCCCTTCCCTCCCCCACCCCCGACCCGCGCTTTAAGAGAATCTGCTGGAAGACTTGCTAACAGTTGATTAAGTTTTCTTTGTAATTGTCTTTCATTTTCATGGATCACTAGGTGTCTTTCAGACCAGCAGGGGAAGAGCTGAAATATGATTCAGGGAATTATAGCTATTTATCTGTGTTTTTTATTACAGCAGCACCTGGAGGCTCCGTCCAGGATCAGGGTGTGAAACATTTCAGGGACTCGGCCAGGCTATCCATTTTGGGATGTTTACTGTAGCACCACTAATGGCACAAAAGCACAGTGTATCTCTGGTACATATATGCTCCCATTACTGTAGTATCCGATGCTTCATAATCTTTTAATATATTTATCTTCACAACCCCCTTGTGAGGCAGGATAATGCTACTATCCTCATTTTACAGATGGAAAACTGAGGCACGGAGCGAGTAAGTGACTTGCCCATGGTCACACAGGCAGTCTGTGGGAGCTGAATTTGGGTCTCATAAAGTCCAGGCTACCAACCTAACTACTGAGGCAACCCTTCCTCTTATAAGCACAAACAGTGCAGGCACCAGGATTTTGGCTGATCCCCAAGCAAGTGTGCTGGGAGGGAGGGATAGGTCCTTGTGCCCTCCTTCCCTCCACTACTGCATACCAGGGCATGAGGCAGCCAGAATATGACCCATAATATTTTGTTTGCGACGCCATCATTGTTTGCTCCAGAAATTATTGTGATTTCACAAATCCAAATGTCAAGAGGAGAGTGAGCAATGGCTCCGTCTGGCACCTCTCCACAGCACAACTTGAGCTAGTCACCAAGGCCCATAACTCACCAGCTAGTATATCATCATCGCTGGGGCAATCAAACCTTATAGGAAGGGACTTATCTATGTTGGCATGGGAAGGAGGATGGTCTAGTAAAAAGACTGTAGTTTGAGACATGGGGCTCAATTACAGGTTCTGCCGTAGATTTCCTGTGCGACCTTGGGAAATCACTTATACTACAGTGTCTCTTAATGCCACACCTGTGAAATGTGGATAGGAATTCCCTAGTTTACAGGAGGAGGGAAAAATCCATTAAAGATTCTCAGGTGTTTAAATCAGGGCCTCCCAGAGGATTCCGGGGGCCCGGGGTCTTCGGCGGCGGGAGGTCCTTCCGTTCCGGGACCCGCCGCCGAAGTGCCCCGAAGACCCGTGGCGGGGCCCCCCCTGCTGCCGAATTACCGCCGAAGCGGGACCCGCCGCCGAAGTGCAGCCCGGTCTTCGGCGGTAATTCGGCGGCGGGGGGCCCCCACCGCGGGTCTTCGGGGCACTTCGGCGGCGGGTCCCGGAACGGAAGGGCCCCCCGCCACCGAAGACCGGGCTGCGCTTCGGCGGCGGGTCCCGCTTCCCCCACGCCCTGGCCCCAGCCTCTTACCCCCGGCTCCCTCCTCACCCGGAGTCTCAGCGCCTCGCCGGAACAGCCGCAGCGTGTCCCCGGCGGGGCCTGAGCCCCGTCCCGCTCAGAGCCGCGTGGTGAGGGGGAGGGGCTGGGAGCTCCACGCCGAGTGGAGGGAGCTGAGCTCAGCCCGGAGCTCCCAGCCCCGCCCCCTGACCACGCGGCTCTGAGCGGGGCGGGGCTCAGGGGCCCCAGCGGAGACTCGGCGCTTGATGCACTGAGGCTCCAGGAGAGGGGCGGAGGCGGGAGCCTCTGCTGTTCTCTTGGGGGCCCCTGCGGAGCCCGGGGCCCGGGGCAAATTGCCCCCTTTGCCCCCCCCCTCTGGGCGGCCCTGGTTTAAATGCTAGAGGGACAAAGGCTCTTCTCAGGCCCTAGCAGACTGCAATATTTTGTTGTGTTGTGGATGATGGAGGTAGATGACATGATACTGACCACAATTCATTAGTTAGTGGAGAGGATGACCAGTCATGTTCAGCACTGATTTAATCTTGGCTAGCTGACATGATAGTGAACAAATTTGTCCTGTCTTACACTTAGCCACTAAGTCTTGGCAATATTGTGTCATTTTGCCTTGTCCTTAGATTGGAAGCTCTTTGGGGGAGGGATTGTCTTTTTGTTCAGAGTTTGTACAGCATATAGAACAATGGAGTCCCAACTCAGTGGTTTGAGCATTGGCCTACTAAACCCAGGGTTGTGAGTTCAATCCTTGAGGGGGCCACTTATGGATATGGGGCAAAATCAGTACTTGGTCTTGCTGGTGAAGGCAGGGGGCTGGACTCAATGACTTTTCAGGGTCCCTTCTAGCTCTATGAGATAGGTATATCTCCATATATTAATTTAATTAACCAAACATGCCAGAACCCTGCAAAAACCACTTAAGCTTTAATGATTGAAAGGAATAAAACTGGCAAAAGGGTAAATTCCCTGTGGGCTTTCTGACATGAGAATAAATTTCCTACAGAAATGGAACAGGTTCCCCCTCTGTATTAAAAAAGCCAACCAAACAAAATGACCTTGCATGCATCTGTCACTTGTGTTTGGCGAGGGGGTGGGAGGGTGATTTTGTATGGAGCAACATCAGACGGCTGTCTCCTGGTGAGACTTGACTAGCTGTCGCTAATAGGCAAGCAGAGAAAATTCTGCTGCCCCAGGGGCGAGAGCAGGGTGTTGGGGTTGTCTGGCTCTTCCCGCTGGGTTTTGGGGTGGAATGGCACTTTTGACACTGGCCATAGGACTGTTTGGAATTTATCATCACCTCCATGACAAGACCACGGGGATCGCTGTGGGCAATGGGATGAAAGCAAACAAAGAAATTTCAGGAAGGGGAGTTAAGAAAATGTCCTAGCGGTGAGGTAGCACATGAGGGTGACTAAGATTAGCCCTGTTTAGCTGGTGAGATCTGAGAAGATCCCAGCCCCTAGTGGCAGGGATGTAGGCAAAGGGAAAGCACAGTAAACAGAAAGCTACAGCAGACTTCTCTGTGGTGATGCCGTCCCTTCTCTTCTTTAAGTCACTTTAAACACCGCTCATGTTGCCTTCCGGAGATACGATGTGCAGCCAGCAAATCAGCACCTGGATGGCTCCAGGGTTCGTCACCACACTGCACCACATATCCTACTGCTTCACTGAGATTAACAGCACCGCCAAAAGACAAAATTAAAGGCATCAAGCAGCCTCCAAGGAATTAATCAGCACTTCTTCTTTCATCAGCTGTCGCTTCCCTTATCTTTCTAGCGGCAGGTATTACCCTTTCACTCATCTATCTTCAGCTGCTGCCAGTTTAAGGACATCCAGAATGTGTGTGTAACATATATATACATGCATTTAGGGAGAGAAGCAAGTGGTGGGGTGGGAGGCAGGGATTCTGTTCCTTAGTTTGCCATTGATTTTCCTCATTCCCTTGGGAAAATTACATAACTAAAATGTGCCTCGGTTTCCCTATTTGTAACATGAGGGAAATTACTAGTGCTGGGTGCGATGTGGTTTTCCTATCCTGTGAAAATTTTCAAGATTTCTAACAATTTTCCCTTCCCAAACTTTTGCAAACCAAAAATATTTCGGTTTGGTTCAATTGAAACCTTTCAATAATTGCAAAATGTCTTGTTTCATTTTTGTATGCAGTGTTATTGTAGCCCAACAGACCAGAACATATCAAGTCAAAGATGCGCCAGCCCCTGCCTGAAGAACAGATGCAAAACCTGCAGACATATCTCCACTGCGACAATGATCAACACCTCCCACAACACACCTTTCAAGATCCATGGATCCTACACACACCTATCACAATATGTGGTGTACCTCAGCCAGTGCACTAAATGCCCAACAACAACTATGTGGGTGAAACCAGACAATCACTATGCTTTCAAGTGAACTTATACAGGGAAATGCTAAAAGAGAACAACACCTGTCACCTGTGGGTGATCACTCTATAGCTGACCTATCAGTCCTCATCAACACTTTCCAAAGACGAGCCTGTGATCTTAAATTAATTACTGTGCTAGACACTAAAAATCATGGATTGAACAGAGACACTGTATTTATGGCCTATTGCAGCAATCTGTAACACACTACAAGGGCCACTCTACCTGGAACCGTCCCTTACAATATGTGCTAACTACTTATACTAAACCATCTGTTCCACCTTGCATTTTACTGTGAGGCTGGGAGTACCTTTCCTGGACATGAAGAAGAGCTCTGTGTGGATCAAAAGTTTGTCTCTCTGACCAAAGAAGTTGGTCCAATAAAAGATACTACTTCACCCACCTTGTCTCTCTTGTTTCAATTTTGACTATTAAAAAAATTAAATATGGTTAGATTATATTTTGAAACAAAACGTGGTTTCAAACTGGAAAACCAGATTTTTTTTTTCATTTAAAAAATGTCAAAATGAGACAGTTAAAAAAAATCCTGACTTGCTCTAAAAATAACATTCATCTGAAAGTGCTCTGAGGTTTTCTGATGAAAGATGCTACACGAGTGCTTCCCTAAATGTCACTGTTAGACGCACATGATCACCGCACACTCCCAGTCCAGAGACGTGGGTAATGGACACGGTGATATGATTTATGGGATGGGAAGAACAAAGGGAGTTCAGATCACATGACCAACTCCCTAATGTGAGGAACAGGTTTCTGGTAATCTTCCCTGGAAAAATGCAAGGGTTTTGGTCAAGGAAAAGGTTGGGGGAGCGGTGGACAAGAACCCAAACACCTGGTTAAACAAAATGCAGCACAGGAAAGAAAACACTCTCCAACCTCTGAAATGTTATTACTAATTAATAACCAAGGGTTTTTTTGCATATGATCTCACAGTGAGATTTTTTTTGATCTCACATCTAAGGCTCTCAAAGCTTTGCAAACATTAATTCTTTATAAGGCAAACAGTTTTTCCATCCCAAAGAGAACAATAACATGCCCCACAAAGGCTCACTCAAGGTCAGATCATGAGTCAATGGCAGAGGTGTCAGTAGAACGTAACCTAACTCCCTCTCTCTTGCTTTGACTACAGGCCCCCCTTTTTATTAATGCAGCGTGTCTCCCCAGGCATCCTGCACAAAGCCAGGGAAACCTCCCTGCACCCCGACTTTATTTTATATGGGCAATTTACAAAAGAACTGGCCACATGCAACACAACCTGCGTGTCGCCTGAAGGGTGCTGGGCCGCTAGCAAAGCTAGTTTGTGAATTACGTGGGCACTGTGTGTGTTTCAACTGTCTTACACCTTGGCCTTCAAATGACTTTAGAGAGCAAAACTTTACTGGTGCCGGAGAAAGAAAAGTTAAATACACCAGATTGACTGCTAGGCAGGCTAGCACCAAGTACTGGAGGGAGTTCTGGCACATTTCTATTTCATCCTTTTCAAGGCCCAGGTGCAGGCATGCAGTGTTGACACTTGCCATGATGCAGCATGTGACCAAATGCCACTAATACATAAAAACCTGCAGTGTCCATAGTACATTCCTCCTCCTCCTCGGTTTTTTTAAGGAAGGAGAACACAGCATTTTGGTATCCTCAGTGAGATGGAGGAACGTGACTGTAGGTAGCTGGTGACTGGGCTTGGGAGAGAGGAGTGTGTCATTCTCCCTGGTAGATGTGGCACTCTCTGAATAAGAACATGTTAAGCCCCTTTTAATTTACTCTCTTAAAATACCACCCATCCATGAATTCAGATTTCATCCATATCCAGTGCATCTCTATTGCCATCAGTGGAACCACTCTGGATGTACTCTGGTGTATCAGAGATCAGAATCTGGTCCCTTTGATCTATAGTCTAAAAAAACATTTTCTATTAATTCATCTTGAAAACCAAGTCCTTTATTTCAAAGTAAGTAAAAACTAACTGAAGAAGCCCTGAAAGTCCATCTCACAGGAGCTCAAGTGATAATGAGAGGGTAGGGCATATACCAGGTACTCCCACAACTATGGCTAATCTGTGCCAAATGGCTTATTAAAGCAGGCCACAAGTCACCTGCAAGCAGAATGCAATTACTAAAACCACAGACTGCTTCACCAGAAACGAGCCCCTAAGAACTGGAGGAAAGGCCTCTAGCCAAAAGAATGTACCTCTCCTGCAAACCCTGCAAAGGCAAACCCTAAGGCAGCCACATCTCTACAGAACCCCACTGTTTCCTCTGACACTCCCTGAGCTCACAAAGGAAAGCTTTCATAATTGCAAGTGGAGCCCAGACAGCTCACAGCTGAATTAAATAATCCTGGGTACCCACCCCAATTAGACTCAACAAGATACCTTATAAAACTGGAGCCAGCTATTTGCTCAGATTCTTTAGCTTCTGGGTGGTTACTAGGGTCATGTGCTAGAAGGCTTCTTTCTACTGAAAAGCATGAAACTCAGCTCTAGCACTGCAGATTATAGGGGTTTTAGAGAGGAGCAGAGAACTTAGGGAAGTTGTAGGTTGCATGTAAAGATTTTCAATTGGCTTCTGCAGATATTGAAAAACATTATGGAGTTTCTCTAGCTAATAAAGCTTTTGTTCTCCCATTTCTAACTTCTATCGCCTTACTCACCTAAATAGGCACATACTTAGCTCCGAGAAGCTGATGAATGCTAGAAGCTGTGAGGAAGCTTCTTTGCTTCCCAGTGCATATTTAAAGACAGGGTACAGTGTTTTCAGTGACAGTGCTCTGCTTGTATCACAGGGACAATGGCACAGTACAAAACACTTATGAAATGAGTTAAGTAGTATATGGGATAATCTGGATTCCCCTGTGCTGATGGCTAATTAATGTATTTCTGACTATGAACTATACAGAGTTGACTTTTTTTGCTTTTATTGAAATGAGGAGAAGGTTCCTGATATTGCACACTCAAGTACTACATGGGATAGATAGGTTACTTCAGCTCCAGTGCATGAATTAGCATAGAGTTCCCACTGGATGGTAGAGCTTGCCTGACACAGAAGTAATAGCAACTACTAATTGATAAGTTCATCTGTTAATTAGTTCTGGGTAGACATTAATGGGTTAAGGGTTCAGATTTGCATAAGCACCTGAACACTGTGTGCTGCTTCTCTGATGGGTGTGTAGATGAGGTTTGGAGAGAAGATCGGATGGGTATAACTCTTTACTGTGGCAAAGCAGGTCACTGCCTATGGATAAGGACACACAAAACATGCACAACCCCCACCATAGCCTCAGTCTTCTTACAACATCCCAGGTGAGTTTCTCTCCTGCGAGGTTGCTCTCTTGCCTTTAGGAGGGAGCTTTACCAAAGAAGCCTTTCCAGGACTCTGATTCCCCCCCTAGGGAATTGCCTCTGCAATACAACACTGCTAGTATGTTATTGATTTGTTGGAAAAAAAAGTTTTTTCCAGAATTAGGGATGAGAGTCTCTGAATAGTAAATAGCCCAGGTTAAATGAGCAGCCTTCCCAGAATACAATAATAAAAGTCATGTGGTTTGGAATACTCACATAATTAATGCATGAGAGGAACCCCCAAGATTTTTATTTAGCTGTAGGACTAGCTCTTGTCCATTAAGGGAGAAAAGATCTCTTCTATCATTTTTCCCAGTGACTTGCTAGTAGTGGCTGAAAAGAGCATACAGAAAATTGACATGGATGTAACTAAGCCAATCCCACTTTTGAGTTAGTGTGGTATGGAGACCTCTCTGTCCTTCCAAATCCATGAGGCCAGCTGCCACCTTCCTTTTGGAAACCATGGATGGAGCTATAGAGTTTAGGCCATCCCAGCTTTCATTTTGAAAGAATAAGTCTCCGTCCCTTTTGTGGCAAAGGCAGGCTTGGAACCATAACGTCCCTGCTAGTGTTAGTTTGTCAAAAATGCATTTTCTTACAAATGTGTGGGCCAAAATGGAGCTAGGTGGATTATTGGCAGCTGAGAATCTGGCCCCAAGGGTTGTTCCTAGTGTCCCTTGGGCAGGTCGTGTTAGAGACTAGACTAGACTAGAGAATCCACCAGCTCATTTCACATAAGAAGGCTGGTTGGTAGTCTGTTGCTATGCTGGAGGGTGCTAGCGGTTGCCATCAAGTGAGGCTTTAATCCAAAAGCCATGTGGGTATGCTAAGCATTCCTTCAGACTAAACAGAAGCAGCAATTAAGCCCTTTTGGGTGGTGAGACAACTGGAAACAAAGGAGGCGACTGCCCAAGGCATCGGGCTTCATGGGAGGCCTGAGCAGAATTAACACAGGTAGATTCGCTGGGGCTTCCCTGTTTGAAAATGCTGAAGGCTAGGAGTTTGGGCTTGAAAGATCTGTACTGGAGGCTGAAAGCCTGGAGAAGTAATTTTGAGAGTGGGACTCTGAGAAGAAGCAGAGAGATTGAGCTCCTTGGGCATAGAGCTCTCTGAAGAAGAAATTGGGGGATTTCTGAGTAAGGAAGCTGCCTGCTGTTTGTTTCCACTGCATTCAGGGAAACGGGACTTTGTAAGTAGGCAAGATTGTATCCAGAATACACCCAGCCAGTAGCATCAAATTCTCCTCATGATGAAAACCATCCTGAAAAGCCTTGAATATTGGCCAGCTGCTCAGGCCAAAGGGTCAGCAGTACATAGAACAGGTTTTTTCAAACTGGGGTCGCTGCTTGTGTAGGGAAAGCCCCTGGCGGACCGAGCCGGTTTGTTTACCTGCCCCGTCCGCAGGTCTGGCCGATTGCGGCTCCCACTGGCCACAGTTCACTGCTCCAGGCCAATGGGAGCTGCTGGAAGAGGCAGCCAGTATGTCCCTCAGCCCCCACCGCTTCCAGCAGCCCCCATTGGCCAGCAGCGGTGAACCGCGGCCAGTGGGAGCCACGATCGGCAGGACCTGTGGACGGGGCAGGTAAACAAACCAGCCCGGCCCACCAGGGGCTTTCCCTACACAAGTGACGACCCCTGTTTGAGAAACACTGACATAGAGTAACATTTTTGGATCTTTGAATTTCAGGTGCATAACTCTATAACTTATTACAAGTCCCCTAAGCCGTTCAGTTCCATTACGGGATGCATGTTTTCCTCCTTTTACGAGCAACTGATTGCTGAACACAAGAAGCATTTAACTCATATCTTGAGTGTAAGCAGATTTCACACCGTACCCACCATTTAGGTGTCAGACTGTCATTAAGTAAGTTGGACAGAACATAATGGCCATTGCCCCTCAACTTACAAACAGCGTCATGAAATCTTTAATGACTGCAAGTGGTAGAGAGGCTCAGATTCATATCTCATCACAAAGACCACACCTCCAGAATGACATGATGGATAGAGATGTTTTGATCAAACCAACGTGTACAAGGTAACAGGTGGCCCCTGGATATGCCAGAGGGTGGCACCTAGATACATCAGAGGGGCAATACTTAACTTGTTTGTACTGGGATATAAAGGTATATCTCAGAGGAAGTGTCTTCAGCTGAGGGAGGATCAGAAAGTCCCGCTGTTCACTGAGCTGATCCATTGTTATGGAGGCAGACATGTATTAATGGTTCAGTAGAGTTGGCAGAATACTAGTACCAAGCTTTGTTCACAACCTGGCTGGGTGCCTTTGTACCTTAACGGATCTTGTGGTCATTGAGCGGTTCACTCGAGGTCTGCTGTGCAGAGCTGGGACAGCACACAGGAAAATGCACACACAGCCGAACATCTGTCAACAGAGCAGACTGAAGTGTTCTGCCTACTGAATCACCACCCCTGCTTCTCTTGGCAGCTGATCCTTTGAGGTGTCCCACCTAGTGATGGCCCCAGCCAATACTTCTTAACTTGTGAAGTCTGATGAGATCAATGCGTCAAGCTAGTGTAGCTGAAAGTTACTACTACTGAATGTGAAATAAATGGGATCCCGTGGTTCTTTTTGTCGTGTTGCCAGTCCAGTCTGTAAAAACATAAATCATTTATCTAATTTTAAATTTTAGAGCTAAGCGATTGGATTAGAAACTATCTCCCACACCTCCACCCCTCTTTCATCTCCCACGAGCTCCTGTGTTCCTAGCATGTGTCCTAGACTGTCACGACTGCTGAATTATTTAGAAGTCTTTGAAGTGAGCAGTCCATCCTTTGTAAGATCTAGCAAACAGATAACTGGCCAGGCACAGCACACAGATTGGCAAGAATCATCACTACGCTGCTGTAGCAACTTGACCATACGTTTCCTTCCAGGAGCTGGGCAGAAGTTTCTGAAAGGGACCACAAGCTCTCAACCCCAATGAAAAAGATTTGCAACCTTAATAATCATATATCCTTCTGAGGCAGATAAGATAGAAATGTTGAGCTTGGTCTACCTTTAAACTACAAAATAAAATATGAATCAACAGCTTGGCTTAAAATTTGTAAGGACTGTTTGTCTCCATGAATCCTGGCAGTGTAAGGTAAGAAAGTACATAGCAGTGACTCTGGTTTAGTCACTATGTTTATTTAGGTCTTTTCTTTCCACATCTTGCTACAGATCCGGGGCCCAATCCTACTCCCATTTAAGTCAGTAGCATAATTACTTTAGACTCCCAGGCTCTATAGATAAGAATCATTTTAGCCGTCTGTGGAGTAGCTCAAGGTAGCTGTTAGTGCATAGCAAGCACTGCACACAGCTCAGCAGAGGAGGTATGGAATACCATATCCCCTTGAAAACGATCGGAGGGTTAGCGAGGCAGAATGTGTTAGTATAATATCCTGGCCATATTCCAGTGTAATTAACAATGCTACACTGACAGGGGCTGTCATGAAGTCTTAATTTTAGTTACTCTCCATGTGGCCAGATATTGCAGTGTTGGCACCTACAAAGAAGGAATTGCAAGTGGGAAGAACTGGATCTGACGACTCTTCTGAAAGACAAAAGCCCCCCACTCCACGCTAGCACAACGCTGGGGTACGAGAGTTTAGCAGAGTGGAGAGAATCACTCTCCACAAAGAAATGGAGTCGGCTTTTCTGTTGTTGGTTATTCTTAGTGTAGCAGCAACACTGCAATCAGCATAGCGATAAAGGCCGATCTGATGTGTGGGTATATATCATCCTTTCTGTTATTACACGTCCAGCGTTGACAGATCAAAATAACACACTCCTGGGAGGGGAGGGGAAGACTATCTTGCCTTGTTGACGCTCTGTGCCATGAGCTGTTACTTTCTCAAAGTGAAATGCATGGACTGTGGAACAGTTTCCGCTCCTAGGTGCCCAGGTTTTCGTGCATGAGTCTGTTTCAGACTGTGACAAATTCGCTCCCTGAATCCATACTCTTTTTAATCTAAATGTCAGGTAGGAAATTAAAACCCCGCTGAAACAGAGTGTATTACCAGCATTTTATTAGATCACAAACAATTTAATAACCAGATAGAGGGAGAAGGTCATTTTGTTGTCAGTCCGGCTTATCTCATAAATTAGGCATCAGGTTTTGCACAAAAGCATCTTTCACCAAATAGAATTATCTGGTTTGATGAAGGACCTCTGTCCATGGAAAACAGATAACGCGGATGAAAGAGGGAGCCCTGTAATAAAATTATTACCCAGAAATGTATGAAAGGGGAGAGAATCTTTAAAAATACTTATCACGCATTTCCCCTATTAACAGTAAGTAAATGTCAAGGTAACAAAGGACACGCCAGCCCGATGAATTAATGTGAAATAGTTTCAAGGTCAGTAAACAAAAGGATGGCAGATGAAATATTGATTATAAATAGGGTAGCTCTCAGTGACCTGACTGGCTGAAAAGGGAGAGAACCTGGGCATTATCTCTTCACTAGAAAGATTTATGGCACCAAAGTGACAGTTTTCTGAGTGGATACAGTGCAGTGAATGATGCTGTGCCAATGTGGCGTTGCTGCTGTGAATCACATCCCAGGTTTGTATTCGGGATGGATGGGAAAATGATTCAGCGGTAGAAAACCCTTTCAGAGCATGAAGACATTGGGTTGATTGTGTGTGCGTCTGTGTCATCCCCTGGCCTTTTGTGTGGGGGGGAAGGGGGCGCCATGATTCATCAAGGCCAGTGTTTCTCAAACTGGGGTTGCCACTTGTGTAGGGAAAGCCCCTGGCAGGCTGAGCCGGTTTGTTTACCTGCCCCGTCCGCAGGTCTGGCCGATCGTGGCTCCCACTGGCCGCGGTTCACTGCTCCAGGACAATGGGAGCTGCTGGAAGCGGTGGCCAGTAAGTCCCTCAGCCCGCGCCGCTTCCAGGAGCTCCCATTGGCCTGCAGCAGCGAACTGCGACCAATGGGAGCCGCGATCAGCCGGACTTGCAGACGGGGCAGGTAAACAAACCGGCCTGACCCACCAGACGCTTTCTCTGCACAAGCGGCGACCCCAGTTTGAGAAACACTGATCAAGGCCCTTATATACCTGCCTAAATTTAATCATGTGAGTTAGTCCCACTGAAGACAAGCTAGGCATGTGCTCCATTGCCTTGCTGAATCGGGGCCTCTAGTGCCAGGGAATAGTGCTGGACTGGCAACCCCTGAGAATAAGCCACACAAAAGGGATGGCACAAGCAGCAGCAGTAAAAGCTTTCTGCCATGAGGTCTGGAGAGACCGTCTCCACTGAGCATGACAGTAATTTAGAGCCATATCTGCTACTGTTGCAGATACAGAGCAAGCTGCACCTTTGTCCCCTTACTGGTATCTCTGAGTGCATTCCCCTCATGTGACAGGCCTCTAGACCTTACTGGTTTCAGGATGAAATCATGCGATTTTTTTCCAACTTTTGGGAAGCTGTGACCAGTGATACAGGGTCTGTCCACACTGCAATGTAAGGCCAGGGTTAGTAGAACTTGAGTTAGGAGACCCTGGGTTTGTTAACCTAGGGCTTGAGCGTCTACACTCATTTGTAACCCCAGGTTAGGAATTATTGAACCCTGGGTCCTAATCTGGGGCTTCAGCATTTACACTTCATTATGTTGGCCTGAGTCCAACCACCCATATCCCAGGCTTCCCAGGGCCTCCCCAAAGGTGGCCGCTCTAGACCTTTGTTTGTGGTGTCATGTGGGAAAACTTAACTATCCACCAAACCTGACTCTCCAGTGGACAAAGGAAGTCTGCCTGTGGAAGTGTGGGATACCTTTGGTAGACTCCCAGAGCAAGAGTCCAGTGGGGCTGCGTCTACACTGCAAAGCAATAGTGCTTGAACCCTAGATCGTGGCTTGACTCAGTCTCAGACCCTTCACCCCCTGGGACTCTGAGTCTGAGCCCCTGGTTAGCATGATTTGTGTGTAGACAGAAAGGGGATAGGCTTGAGCCTGAGTTTGAACCCTGGGCTTACACTGCCTTGTAGACACATCCATGTTGACTAGCAAACTCCTCCAAACAAACTAGGACCAAGGCTCTGGAGAAAAGGGAATTTCGAAATAAGTAGCCTGCACCTATATTTAGTCTCATGTAAACATGGACTTTGCTATAGGTTGAGCTAGATGTCGGGGGACCAGGTGTCTAGTTTTTGACCGGAGCCCCAAGCACCTGCTCACCCTGCTGCAAGGGGAAGCCCCGCCCCTCCACACACACACACACACTCACTCACTCACTCTTCCCCCCCCCCCCCACCCCGGGGCAGGTAAGTGGCCCGTGATTGATTTTTTTTTTCCCCTGTGGGTCAATGGCCCATGACAGAGAAAAGGTTCCCCACTCCAGAGCCTGCACCCTCAGCTGGAGCCCTCACCCCCCACCACACCCCAACCCCCTGCCCCATCCCTAATCCTCCACCCGCCCTCCAAACCCCTCAGTCCCAGCCTGGATCACCTTCCTGCATCCCAAACCCCACATCCCTGGCCCTGCCCCAGACTCTGCGCCCCCAGCTGGAGCCCTCATCCCCTTCTGCACCCCAATCCCCTGCCGCCCAGAGCCCTCTCCTGCACTCTGAACCCCTCAGTCCCAGTTCAGAGCCCCCTCCTGCACTCCGAATCCCATAGCTCCTCCCACATCCCAACCCCCTACCTCAGCCCAGAGCCTCCTCCCATATTCTGAACCCCTTGGCTCCAGGCCCCAGGCCAGAACCTCCTCCTGCACCCCAAACCACTCATCCCTGGACCCACCCCAGAGCCCGCACCACCAACTGGAGCCCTCGCCCCGTGCCCCAACCCCGGTGTGTTTACCTGCCTTGTCCACAGGTCCGGCCGATCGCGGATCCCACTGGCCACAGATCGCTGCTCCGGGCCAATGGGAGCTGCTGGAAGCGGCAGCCAGTAAGTCCCTCAGCCTGCACCACTTCCAGCTGCTCCCATTGGTCTGGAGCAGCAATCCACGGCCAGTGGGAGCCGCGAGCGGCCAGACCTGCGGATGGGGCAGGTAAACAAACCAGCCTGGCCCGCCAGGGGCTTTCCCTGCACAAGCGGTGACCCCAGTTTGAGAAACCCTGCTTTAGGCAGACTGGTTAGCTGGGGAGATCACAGTGTAAGGTAGAGGGCAGTGTAGCCTCCAAAACCCCAGTCAAAAGGGAGTGTGATGAGGGTCCCTTCCATGGGATGGGTGACAGCAGGAGACCTGAGACCTGACTGGGCACTCCTGGCACAGCCCACAGAGCAGGGGATACAGGTGCAGTTTCCCTGAAACTGTGACACTCTCCAAACAACGTGATATTAAAGCTGTTTCAATCAATGTTACCACCTTGGCTTCAGTGTAGTTCCAAAGGTGAAGGCAGTGAGTGACTGAGACTTATTGCTTCAAATGCTCTGTAGAAACCAAAGGGCAGAGCCACTTACATTACCTTATAAAAAGCCTCATTCGTTCCTGCTGAGAGAGGAAAACGGAAAATCGGATGGAAAACAGAGACGATATTTAATGTCAGCCTTTTCGGAGACCTGAATCCCTATTACTCTGGAACTAATGGTAGCAGGCTAATTCGCTCAATCCATCTATATCTACACACCTAAGCATAATAATATCCTGTTCTTTATCTATCTACATATCTGCCTACCTATTTAATCTCGCTATATATCCATGGTGTTTCTAAGGCACTTATCACCTACATTTGGAATCCAAGTGCCACATAGGTTTTGTTGGTTCATCCTCTAAAGAAGAAAATACAGTCCATCCATAGCATCTGTAGGCCGGGTATCGGTCCTGCACAGCTCCATGCTAGGAGCAGAGAGGAATCACACTGGAGGGAGTTCAGGGGACACTTAGAGATTGAATTCTTCCCTGAGCTCCAAGCGTATAGGGAGAACCAAGCTTGCTTCTACGCCACTTGCAGATGTTCCCTCTGGATGCCCAAGCAGCTCCAGTGGTCGGTACGTGGGGTTGGTGCATGGTGTATCGCTGGGATTGTTACCCAGGGTTTCCCCGAACCCAAAGGTCTCGGTAACTTTACTCTCTGCAAGGTGGTATCAGGACAGACCAAGGGAGATGCAGCACTTCTGGCCACTATGTGGCTGACACAAACAAATCAAATCCACGTGCTTTCATGGAAAGTCAGTACTTTATTAGTCTCCAGTATTCGAATAAAAGCAGCAAAGAGTCCTGTGGCACCTTATAGACTAACAGACGTATTGGAACATGAGCTTTTGTGGGTGAATACCCACTTCGGCAGATGCATGAAAATTCTAATACCTTTACTCAAAGTCACTGCTTTGTTTAGTCTCAAGCACACACAAACACAATAGGTTATAGAGCACCCCAAACTGATAATTACCCTTTAGGAGTTTGGAGCCGTATTCAGGTGACTCAGCAGCAGATTTCTGATGGCCGGCCTGCTGTCTGTGGATGGAGATCTTCTTGATGTGTCCACAAAGAGATCCATTTGACCCAGGCTCAAAATTCCCCTCTTCTATTCAAAAAGTTACCTAGACAAGTCAATCAAAAGTGTTACATGGCTGACCAAACAAAGTCAGCCGTTAGGCAAAAGCAGGAGTTACAAAAACATGTCACTTAAAAAAAAAATTGTTAAGCAAGCAGTTTTGAGCTGCTAGTCTGGCAGTTAAATTTCCCCATAACGACAATCCTAAACTATATCCGGACTTCCTGTTTTTCACAGACATTTGCCCCAGCATGTCAGAGAGCGTGTAGAGTCAAACTCACTACTTGTGATAGCGGCCTACCCCTCCCGGCTTACCTTAGTTATGCTAAATTCCTGCACAGGCCTACTAAATGCAACAAGCAGAAGAATTAATAATAATTGTCAGTGGCTTGGACACCTAGCTGGATGCTGAAATGCCCCTCTATAGGCAGGGGCGGCTCCAGGCCCCAGCACGCCAAGCGTGTGCTTGGGGCAGCATGCCACGGGGGGGCGCTCTGCCGGTCGCCGGGAGGGCGGCAGGCAGCTCCAGTGGACCTCCCGCAGGCACGCCTGCGGAGGGTCCACCGGAGCCACGGGACAGGTGACCGGCAGAGCGCCCCCTGCGGCGTGCCGCCGTGCTTGGGGCGGCGAAATGGCTAGAGCCGCCCCTTTCTATAGGGTGTCTTATGCCCTGGAAAATGCACATGTGCAGGGGTATGTCTCTTTGCACCCAACCTCCCGACCCCCAGTGCCCAATCTACTGGGGCACAATCTAGCCGTACCAAATAATGCCCAAACATTTACCCCAGCTCCATTAAGGCACCTTGGTCACTGTACCCTTCAATCACCTCTTACTCTGGAAACACATCGAGGCGTATCTTGAACACATTGAGGGCCAATCTTGGTCCATGCTTTTGTGCTGCTCCCCGTAAAGCTAGCCTAAAGAGGCAGCAGAGGATTCTCTCTGGCATGGGGGATTTCGTGGCTAGCCCAGAGCATGCAGAGCCAACCCTATATCACCCCCTTCCAGCCCTCTGAGGGCATGGCTGGAGCACGCTGTGCTCTGATGAGCTCCAGTTGGTGTAACAAGCACAGGGGACCATGCGTAAATGAGAACATCCCTAATTTACACCGAAGGAGCCCTAGGATGGGTACAGCCAACTCCTCCCCACCATGGGCCCTGCACTGATTGGAGCTCAGCCAGAAGTGAGGATCGGAGCCTTATATGCTCTATTTTAAACAGCATAACATTCAAAACCAGTCGGAGAACACTTCAATCTCTCTGGTTTCTCAATAACCAACCTCAAAGTGGCAATTCTTCAACAACAAAAACTTCAAAAACAGACTCCAACGTGAAGCTGGAGAACTGGAATTAATTTGCAAACTAGATACCATCAGATTAGGCCTGAATAAAGACTGGGCATGGTTGGGTCATTACAAACCCTAAACTTAATTTCCGCAATACTAATTTCTCCCTACTGTTACTCACACCTTCTTGTCAACTGTCTGTAATGGGCCACTCTCTTACCACTTCAAAAGTTATTTCTCCTCCCTTGGTATCCTGCTGTTAATTGATTTATCTCGTTAGACTGACCTAACACTTCATAAAGCACCCCCATCCTTTCATGTATTTATACCTGCTCCTGTATCTTTTACTTCATACATCTGATGAAGTGGGTTCTAGCCCACGAAAGCCAAATAAATTAGTTAGTCTTTAAGGTGCCACAAGGACTCCTCATTTTTTTTTGCTGATGCAGACTAACACGGCTACCACTGAAACCTGTCTCTTATGGGTGTTTGTTAAGCATATCTATTATTCTTTGCCTTAAATAGCCCTGCCTGAAATTATCCTCAGCCCTTGACTGTTGGATTCATCCCTCTGGTTTTTGATTCCATCAACAGACTTTAAAATCAACCAACAACTAATCTCTGCAGATTCTGTTAACCCCACTTGCAATCTGAAAAATCCCCACTGCAGTTCTGCAGTGAGAATGATCCTTCCTGTTTTAGCCTTTCCTCACCCTCTAGATTCTTTAGGCCGTCATTACCTTTATTGCTGGCTTTCCTTGTATTGCCCCATTCTCCACTGCAAATGTGGTCAGGGTGACCAGATGTCCCAATTTTATAGGGACAGTTCCGATATTTGGGGCTTTTTCTTATATAAGTGTTGTCAGGGTTCCTTCCCCACTCTGAACTCTAGGGTACAGATGTGGGGACCCGCATGAAAGCACTCTAAGCTTATTTCTACCAGCTTAGGTTAAAACCTGGTACACTGCCACCACCAAGTGATTTAACAAGAAACAGGGAAAGGAGATCCTCTTACCCCAAAATATGCCCCCAAGCCCTTCCCCCCCTTCCTGGGGAGGCTTGAGAATAAGATCCTAACCAATTGGTTACAAAGTGATCAAAGACCCAAACTCCTGGGTCTTTGGACAATGGAAAAATCAGTTGGGTTCTTAAAAGAAGGATTTTTTTAAAAAGAAAAAGTAAAAAATCATCTCTGTAAAATCAGGATGGAAAATAACTTTACAGGGTAATCAGATTCAAAGAGCCCAGAGGAACCCCCTCTAGCCTTAGTTCAAAGTTACAACAAAACAGGGATAACCTCCCTCTAGCAAAGGTAAAATTCACAAGTTGAGAAAACAAAGATAAACTAACACGCCTGGCCTGGCTGTTACTTACAAGTTTGAAATATGAGAGACTTGTTCAGAAAGATTTGGAGAGCCTGGATTGATGTCCAGTCCCTCTTAGTCCCAAGAGCGAACAACCCCCAAAACAACGAGCACAGACAAAAGCCTTCCCCTCCCCCAAGATTTGAAAGTATCTTGTCCCCTTATTGGTCCTTTGGGTCAGGTGTCAGCCAGGTTACCTGAGCTTCTTAACCCTTTACGGGTAAAAGGATTTTGGTGTTTCTGGCCAGGAGGGATTTTATAGTGTTGTACACAGGAGGGTTGTTACCCTTCTCTTTATAGTTATGACAGGCGCCTGTTATCCCTATCCCAATCTTTCACACTTGCTGTCTGGTCACTCTGGATGTGGTACTGCACTCAGTTCTCCAGGCCTGGATTTAACAAGCACCCTATGCAGCAACCGTATCGCTCTCTCCAAAGCCACAGTGATAAACTGACCATGCACAACAACCAGCGCAGCGTAGTCCCCTTAGGGTTAATGACAGGCCATTATACTGGACCCTAGGGCGTCACTGTTCCCCCCCTCCCATTGAACTGTGCATCTGAAACTGGGATTGTTTGGAATGGGAGGCAGCTAATGAGCCAAAGTCTCATAAACCAGCTCCACTGCCCGAATAGGCGAGGCTCCGTCGCTGTACAGGACCGCTGAGAAGTTAAGGGGCTGGGCTCCAAATAAATAATCCAATTGCTTTAAAGAAAGAGTGTGGAGGGGAACAGAGCTAATGTAATAGCAGAATATAAATGATGGTGTTAAGCAAATTGGAACGAGGAAGGAAGAAAAGATGCAGCAGGGTGAGCATTGCCTGGGATATTGCTGAAGGCACAGTCAAAATTACTGGGGAGCGAGCGTTCTTAAGCACAAAGTAATTATCATTGATTTTATGTTTCAATTATCTCAGACTCATTTGCTCACATATGCCTTTAAAACAAATATATTAGGTGAAAACCCCTTGGGATTTCATGCGTCTTGAGATCAACTAATGTCTCTAACAAGCTGTTCCCTTCAGAACGGCTGACCTCAGCAGAACTCCAAGATCTGGGGAAGCGGGGGGAAATGTATGTTAGTTAATGAAAAAATTAAACTGTCAACACCATGTGAAAATAGTGATCTGGGAGTCAAATTAAGCAAACAAGATCTGAGTATTAAAGAAGTGATCTTGATCCAAAATAGCCCAAATGTAGTTATTTTTTGGGGCATGCTGAAAAAGACATCTGTTCAACAGAGTTTATGGAGAAGGCTGAGGATGTGCTTCCTAGACTGTGACGAGAGGATTGGAGCGTGTGTAGGTGGGTGTTCTGGCTGGGTTCCTGTTAAACTGATCATTTTGATGCTGCTGAGATTTAATTACAATTTTAATGGTGTGTTACAGTATCAAGAGCTGTGGGTGGGCGTCTTTTAAAGTTATTTAATCAAAATAGATAGGACACTACCCATGTTCTGTTCCTGGCTCATTGAGCCTCAGTGTTCTCATCTGTAAAATGGGGTAGTATCTATCTCATGAGGGTCATGTGATGTGTGTTTTAATTAACAGCTTGTGAATCTCTTAAAAAGGGCCATACCAATCCAAATCATTATAACAAAAATCTCCACGTTTGTACTGATCGAGGGCTTCCAATGGGCCAGACCGAGAGATCCTTCCTTACTTTGAGTAGAGCCTTCCACTATGAGTAGCCCTGTTGTAGTCAGACAGTAATTCATGTAGCTCTTATAGTTAGCACTTGAGTCCACACATGGTCAAGCTATGTGCATCACATCCTGGCCTGTAATGAGATTTTGCCTCGGGTTCAATGGGAGAAGGATCAGGCATCAATATCACAGTCCTACATGCAGCTATCAGAGAACCCTAATGTTATCAGTGGGTATTTTTATTATTTATTTGTGTTGCACTATCACCTAGGAGCTCCAGTCGTGAACAAGTAACAAGCACAGGGAACCGGACGTTGTGTTCGTTTACAGCTCATCTACACCAGCATGACTCCACTGACTTCAATTGCATCTCCCTTTCCCTTTACGCCAGTGTGAGTGAGACTAGAATCAGGCTCCAGGATTTTCCAAGTAAAAAGTCTATAGAGTACTGAAAGATCAAAACCAAGATTCTCTTTGCAATTTTCCTTTTTTTTTTTTTAATTAGGTGTGCCAAAGGCCAGATCTCTGTTTCTGATTAACCCCTCTGACCCACTAGGGCACTGCACTAGGAGTCAGCAGGGATGTGTTCTAATCCTGGCTATATCGCTGACCTACTATGTGACCTTCCCCGTGACTCAGTTTCCCTTCTTGCCCATTTTCTGTCTTGGCTATTTAGGTTGTACGCTGTGTTGTTGTGATCATCGGGCCAACAAATTTACCCCATTTGTGAGCTGAACTGGAAAATGTGAGTGTCCATTCAGAAAATGTCACAGTAACATCAAATAACAAATGTGGATGGGAACAGGAGCAAGAAACCCAATCAGAGAAACTGGAATAGTCTAAACCAAAAAGTCCACATCGATGTAATCCAAGGAGTGTTACAATTATGCTTGTTAAAACCAGAAGATGTGGAACTGGAGATTAATGAATCAAAAATGGTTTGTTGGATATTAATTCTAATTGGTGGACAAAATAATGAGGGGATGGGCTATTCCCTTTTGGGGTCCTTCAAAAGGAAGATTTTGTGGGGAAAAAATGGCAAAAAAGAACAAAAAGAAGAACAAATGGAGGCTACTGGAATGAGCATTACAACCCACTATTTCCTGGGACCCTGGGCCTTCATCATCCTGACCAGACCAGGCTAGAGAGAGAGAGAGCCTGATGACTTCACCATCCCTACCAGTGGTAACTGAATCCCACACACCAGCTGGGATGACAGGTCTTCTACAACGGCAGGCATAACAACATGTCCAGCTCATCTCAACTCATTTCTTCTCTCTTCCCCGAAAGGGTAGTTATCATTGTCTTTAATACCACCTCTAAAAGTACATTGAGACATGTATTTTATGAAAGCTGGTGAGACACGGGTGATTAATATCATAGCGAAGTGTGTGTAATACTACAGGAGGACTGATGGATACTTTATGCTTTAAAGTCTGTGACCAAACAAAGGGAGAGAGAGGTTTTCTCATTGATAGGCGAGAAGAATGAAACTGAATGGGAAATATACGTGATCAGAAAAACAGCAGAGCATCGGCTTGTGGCTAGAGCACTGGTCTGGGAATCAGGAGATCTGGGTTCTAGTGACTTGCTGTAAGACATTAAGGACCAGATTTTCAGAATGCCCTTTCGATTGAGGCACCCACAATGAAGAGTTGAGCACCCTAATGTTATCAGTGGGTATTTTTATTATTTATTTGTGTTGCACGATCACCTAGGAGCTCCAGTCGTGAACCAGCACCCCATTGCGCTAGGTGCTGTACAAATGCAGAATGAAAAGATAGCCCCTGCCTCAAAGAGCTGACAATCTTGCTAGTCTGCTAATGTATTAACTGTATTTTAAAGAGTTTGCCAAAGGCACCCAGAGCTTATGCCAAGTGATCTTTTAATGTAGTTTATCCACCTAAATAAACACTGAAACAGCCAGAATTAGGGGCAGCTTTTTAAAATGTGGGTCTGGCCCTCTCACTGCTTCAGTTTCCCCATATGTAAAATTAGGCTAGAGTCAATATTTATTATCCGTATTATTGTAGCACATCAGAGCCCTAGTCTTGGCCAGGGCATACCTGCCCTAAATAGGTTCTTTTGTACTTTTATTCATTAAAAAGCATAATGTTCTTCGGGATCCTCATGCAGACGGTGTTAGAAGTGTGACATATTATTTATTATTCAGATCATCTTAAATTGAAAAGAAGATTGCATGTTCCTCCCTGACAAGCACTGAGCGCTCCCATTGCGGCCAATAACAATTGGACACCTGGGTCTGAGGTCAGAAGTAGGCTCATGATTTTTAATGTACCTTGAAATCTGATTGCTCTGCTTACCTGTCACTCAAGGGCAGGCTCTCTTGGCTGTTTTGGTCTCTGGCTCTAGTGTAACAAAACACTCCAGTGTGTGCTTGAACGGGACTCAAATATGTGCTCGAATGCTTTGCTGAATTGAGGCTTCCAATATACAGGTACAAGTATAAAGGACGAATACCTTTTCATACAAGGAACAAAAATGATTAATGAACAGGGAAAGATAAGGGTAGAAGAGGAGAGGAGCTATCAATGATCAGTTATCACCAATATACAATAACATTGCTTTAATACATTACACTGCAAGAGATTTTCCTTTCAGCATGTAGCAAACAATCAGAATATATAAGAACATAAGAATGGCCGTATTGAGTCAGACCAAAGGTCCACCTAGCCCAGTATCCTGTCTACCGACAGTGGCCAATGCCAGGAGCCGCAGAGGGAGTGAACCTAACAGGTAATGATCAAGTGATCTCTCTCCTGTTTCTAGTAAGTTTTTCACAGAACACACGAAAGCAAGATCTCAGTTACAAACCCCCCTCCCCCGCCCCAGGAAATCAAACAAAACCTCCTTTGAGTTCATCAGCATTCCAAGAATAGAAAAGTTCTTGGAGATGCAATTTGCCAAGCTATTTCATTACTTGCGGAGCAATCCAATCCATGTCCTTATTTATCTGGATTGAAAGAAGCTGACAAATTCCAAGCAATGGGAGAACACAACAATACTCCAATTAGCCTCGGCAGCGTTAATAACAATGATTCGCCACTTGCATCTGCTAAATGTTTCCACATCTCAGATTAAACTAATTGAAATTAATCCGAAGCATATCATTGAGTACAAAGACAGAGGAATATTTAAAAAGTATGATGTATTCATGTAGCTTTGGATTTCACCTACAGTAAAAAGAAATGCAGGTCTAAAAATACACAGAGGCACATGAGGCAATTAAAAGCCAAGAAGAAACTTTTTTGGATAGAAGCACAGAGATGACCTGCAAGAAGAAGTGGGTCAATTTATTCCCTGGATTTCTACAATGTAATATCCCCAAGGTACAGACTTTAATATCCATCCATCCACTGGTATACAAAGATAAATATCAGGGAATCCATAAGCATTTATCTGTGTTGTCATTCAATTAATGTTAGCTCTGGATAGCCAAATAGTTTACCTTGTTTTCCAAACTTTTAACAAGCTATTCATTATGCCCCGTGAATTTGCTTTTCTAGCATCCTACTCATCTGTAACCAACCACTGACAAATTTTCACACAGCTGCTCTTCGGTTTGTTCCTATAGAAATCCCATTTGTATGTGACAATGTTTGTGGGAGCGAGGAGGCTCACTGGTAGTCTGTGCTGGGCAGGGGTGAAGGTAATAATAAATTCTTAGCGGTATGGGTCCCGTGCCTCAGGTGGAAGGGGCGGGGCTGGGGATTAGCCGCCCCCATCCAGCCCATCCGAACTGTTTGGCTCCCGCTACCCTGGGGCTCCGGTGGTGATTTAAAAGGGCCCGGGGCTCCAGCCCCTGCTGTGGTAGTGGCGGTGGCGGCCGGAAGCCCTAGGCCTTTTTTAAATCACCGGCCCTGGGGCAGCTGCTCCTTTTATCCTCTGTTAAAGCGCTGCCCCTTTTGCATCCCCCGTTGGCGACCCTGCCAGTACGGACCCTACGAGGAAGGGGCAGCGTACGGGCTGTATACAGTCCGGTACTGGCTTCTTACCGGTATGCCATACTGGCCCATACCGGCTCGCTTTCAGCCCTGGTGCTGGGACCCAGAAAGGCTAGCAGCTCTATAGGTAATTCCCAACATGCAGGAAGATGGACACTTGAGTGGATTCCACACATTTCAACAAACTCAAGTTCTTTAGGCCTGAATCTCAAGTGGGAATTTTGCTGCAGTTTTTGTACCCAACACGCTTTTCTAAGTCCCCCCCTAGAGGCAGACGGAGTAGGATTCCTCACTTCACAAGTCTTCCATATAACAGACCCAACTCCATTCTCATTGGCCAAACATCCATTGTCTTCAGCAGGAGAAAGGCAGAGACCCCAGCTAGTGTAGTCCATTTAATCTACAGAAGGGTGACTTCTAAACTCATCTGCCTCTCTGGGTACGTCTCTCCCCTCTTCAAACACCTTCCCTGGCTTCCTCTTTCCCCATCAAATTCAAGCTGCCCCTCCAGAGATAAATACTCCCATCAAGAAACATTGGGAACCCTGGAGCTTCAGAACTGGGCTGCAGATCTCTGCTACAGCAGCTGAAGGAGTAACTCCACTAGATGTTACCCTGTAGAGGAGAGGTCACCAGGGGAGGGCCCTTTACAATCCTATTATGTTTACATTCAAGGCACTCCCTGCCTGCAGTCAAATCCCTCCTTCCATGTGAGTCCTTTCCATTAGAATCAACCAAGCAGTGACTATACAGGGTATCAAAGAGAAAGCAAATACACATTGGGATGATATCTCTGCACCACTGACATGTGGAGCATTGAACATATGGTCCTGAGCATCACAACTCCCATTGACTTCAGTGGACCCTCAGCACCTGTCAGGGTGAGGCTCTGTGTATCATTCATGTATGGATCTGTATACACTGTGCCTCTGTAAGGCTGCAGTTTGGCAAAGGGATGCACCCACCTGCTCTCATATGACCGTGCAGAGTCCTGTGGGATTCTGAGATCTTTGTGGCAGGGACCACAGGTTTTTCTGTTAGGAAAACACTTGTGCATCATCGCTGCTCAATAAGGAACAAGCAGGGAGTGGCAGTGAGTTGATAAAAGGGAGCAAAAATAGGCAGGCAGGAAGATTAAACCCTCTGCCTTGGGATTTATGAATGTTGAGGTGCACTTTAAGCAGGTCCTTTTTGGCTAATTTTGCAGTTATTGCTTATTTTTGATTCAAGCCTGCTGATTATGAAGCATTATTTATTTCATCTACCTTCGTAAACAATCTCGGCTCCCACAGTCCTCAGCTGAGAGCAATCAGTTTAAAGGCGTACAATGTAGACTAGACCCTCATATGGTCTAAATCAGTGGTTCTCAACCAGGGGTACACGTACTCCTGGGGGTACACAGAGTTCTTTCAGGTGGGTACATCAATTCATCTAGATATTTGCCTAGTTTTACAACAGGCTACATAAAAAGGACTAGCCAAGTCATTACAAGTTAAAATTTCATACAGACAATGACTTGTTTATACTGCTCTATATATTATAAACTGAAATACAAGTACAATATTTATATTCCAATTGTTTTATTTTATAATTATATGGTAAGGATGAGAAAGTAAAGACATTTTCAGTAATATTACAAATAGTGGGGTGAAACATGTTTGTATTTTTATGTCTGATTTTGTAAGCAAGTCATTTTTAAATGAGGTGAAACCTAGAATCATAGAAGATTAGGGTTGGAAGAGACCTCAGGAGGTCATCTAGTCCAATCCTGTGCTCAAAGCAGGACCAACCCCAACTAAATCATCCCAGCCAGGGCTTTGTCAAACTGGGCCTTAAAAACCTCTAAGGATGGAGTTTCCACCACCTCCCTATGGGACCCAATCCAGTGCTTCACCACCCTCCTAGTGAAATAGTTTTTCCTAATATCCAACCTAGACCTTCCCCACTGCAACTTGAGACCATTGCTCCTTGTTCTGTCATCTGCCACCACTCAGAACAGCCTAGCTCCATCCTCTTTGGAACCCCCCTTCAGGTAGTTGAAGGCTGCTATCAAATCCCCCCTCACTCTTCTCTTCTGCAGACTAAATAAGCCCAGTTCTCTCAGCCTCTCCTTATAAGTCATATGCCCCAGCCCCTAATCATTTTTGTTGCCCTCCGCTGGACTTTCTCCAATTTGTCTACACGCTTTCTGTAGCAGGGGGCCCAAAACTGCACCCAGTACTCCATATGGGGTGTCACCAGTGCCGAATAGAGGGAAATAATCACTTCCCTTGATCTTAGGGCATGCCAGAGAAATCAAACTCCTGAAAAGTGGTACAGTAGTCTGGAAAAGTTGAGAGCCACTAGTCTAAATTACTATCATTCACTGAAGTCATGTACCAGGCAATTAGACTGAGGAACTCATTGGATGTTATACGTGCAACGAACTTGGCAATAGTCAAAACAGGATTGGACATTTTATATGGATAGCAGTATCCAGTGTTTTATAATAGTTAATGCTAACAAAACATTTGGAAGGGATATTAAACCTCATGCCTCAAGGTTTCATTTGATTTCTATTAAGGATTGGGATGAGACCTTCATGGGGGGGCAGATTACTCCATGAGGATTTTCTTGCACCTTCCTCTGCAGCATCTGGTTAGAGAAAGTACCAGACTAGATGAACATTGGGTCTGGTTCATGATGGAAATTCCTGTTTCTGTGTTCCTGTGGCCCCATGGAAGTCAATGTACTTGTGCTGACGGTCTGGCCCTGTAACTTCATTTTCCACATCTGACAGGGCAGAGCGGCCCCGCCCTGGTACCACAGGGGTTAACCCTTCCTTCCTAGCAGAGGAAGCCATGCCCCGGAAGCTCTACTGGGTGTGCTCCAACTGGAGAATAAGTGTAAAAGCCTGCAGACCAGCTCAGTTGGGGCTGACCACTGGAGGAGAAGGACGCACGCTGCCAGCTCCTGAAGAGGGAGAGCCTGTGTGCCAGGATCCAGGAGTCAGCCAAGCCGAGGCACTACCTGAGACCCCGACAGAGGATATCACAGGGGAGGAACTGACCAGAGGATTCCCCCACCGCCAGGGCTGGCTTCAGAGGTTTCACCTCCCCAAGCAGCCAAAAAAAAAAAAAAAGCCGCGATCGCAATCTGCGGCAATTCAGCAGGAGGTCCTTCGCTCCGAGCGGGAGTGAGGGACCCTCCGCCGAATTGCCGCCGAATACCTGAAAGTGCTGCCCCGCTCCGGAGTTGCCGCCCCTGTCATGAATAGTTAGTAAAGGGTTAAAGCATAGTACCTGGTGGGCATCTGACCTGAGGACCAATCAGGGAAGAGAATTTGAAACTCCTAGGAGGGAACTTTTCCCTCTGGTTGGGGGGGTCTTTGTCTTTGGCCGTTTGGAGTTCAAGAGACCAGACTAGTTAATCAAGTCCCTACAAGTTCCACCTTTCTGAACTAATTTCTTCTAGTCAAGATAGTGAGTATTAGAAAGATACTTTGTGTCCTTATCTAATAATCCTATGTTTGCAATTCTGTGTGTTTGTTATTGATTATTCTTAATTCTGCTTGTACTGGTTGTACTGAGAAAGAGAGAGGATTCTCTCCAGAACTTAGCAAGGTTATACCCTATGAGTGCCCAGCTTGGATTCATAGAGATTCTGTATTTTCTTTTGTTCTCTTAATAAATTCTTTTCTTTTCTTTGGACTTGGTTAATTCCTTCCCTTGGGGAAATTCAGGGGAAGGGGAGGGGGAAGTGGGCTGCTTCCCTGTGTGTGTGAGATTCAAGGCGTTTGAATCCAGGCACCTCTGTCTCCAGAGCAGGCTGGAGAGAGGGAAGAGGGGGGAGGTTCCTCCTCTGTGAATTGATCTGTGTTCCCAAGGGGGGAAACAGGGGTGTCCCGGCCCACAGAATTGACCGGGTGGTGGCAGCCGAAGGGGAGACCTACCCTAGGATTTTGGGGTGGGGGAAGACATGCGGGTCCTCACTTTGAAACCGCCCAGTTTCAAGTGAGGGTAGACTCTGACATGGTGGCAGCGGAGTTTCGAACCCATTGTTACAAGCAGTTTTTTTCAGCTGGGCTACGCTGAAGGGAGCTATTCTCTTCTTCTAGAGCAGGAAAGCAACCTGACAGAAGAGGGAGTTTACAGTTTCAGCCAGGTTGGCTGGAGAGAATTAAGTTCCAGCAGGCTTTGTTGGAAGCAGTTTTCTTCTGTTTGCTTGAGGCAGCTTGAGGAAAAGGCAAGTTTCAAGCAGTTTTCAGGGTTAGGAGTTTTTTTCTCTGCTGGCTATGCTGAGGAAAAACTCTTCCCTAGAGGTGTGTCCTTCCTTTGTGATATCAGGTATCACTCAGGATTCCTAAGGTGGGGGGAAGTGCTCGCCAAAGTACATTCCCATCCAACAGGAAAAACAGGTTTGGGGGGGGAAGAGACAAACCCTCCAGCCAGGTTTTTTTTTTCTTTTTCTCCCTGTGTCTTTTGAAAGGATCAGAAGACAGGAGAACACAAATCCCTGAGGAATAGACCAGATTTTTCTCAGGGGTATTGTTAGCAGCAGCCTTTCAGCTGGGCTGCTGGGTACAGCAACTCAGAGCAGAGGGAGACAGAGGAATTTTTTTTTACTCTTTCCCTCTTTCTCAGTACAAACCAGTAACATTACACAAACCACAATTTGCTATACAAAGGATTGATTTCTCTTTCTTTACTCAAGTTATCATAGCCAGGGTTAGGGACTGTCAAACACCACAGACAGTTCACTGACTGCATAGGGGTGTGGCCAGCACCAGAAGGCACACAACCATGAGTACTGGTGAAACAATTAGCAAACTTGACCTGGCCAGGCTGCAGGCTGAAGAAAAACAAAAAGAACATCAAAGACAGATGGAACTAATTATTGCAGAAAGGGCCAGGGAAGAAGCTAACCACAAGAGGGAGCTGGAGAAACAAGAGGCTGAGCACAAGAGACAAATGGAAATCCTGAGGGAGACCCACCAGCAGGCTCTGGAATTAGCAAAGACTAAGCAGCAGGAGCCAACCAATCCAACCCCTTTTCAACCTACTGATCAACCTTCTCGGAGAAAATTTCCCGCCTACAGGGCAGGGGATGATGTTGAGGCCTTTTTAGAAAACTTTGAGAGGGCCTGTATTGGATACCATCTTCCTAAAGATCAATACATGCTGGAGCTGAGGTCACAGCTCAGCGGACAATTATCCCTGGTGGCAGCTGAAATGCCTAGAGACCTGATGGACGACTTTCCACTGTTCCTAACCAAGGCCAGACTCAGAATGGGCATCACCCCTGATCACGCCCGTCAGCGTTTCAGAGCCCAGAAATGGAAACCAGAGATGTCATTTCCAGAGCACGCTGCTTACCTGGAAAAACACTATTTCTCCTGGATATCAGGATCCAAGGTTAAGGAGCTAGACGACCTACACCTCCTGATATTGATGGAACAGTTCCTAGATGGTGTTCCTGAGAACATTAGACGCTACATCCAAGATGGTAAACCAAAAACTCTCACTGAGGCAGGAGAGATTGGAGCCAGATGGATGGCATCGGTAGACAACACGGAAGCTACTGCCAAGGGGAGCGAATCCAACAGGGTACACACCGACACTAAACCCTACCGTCGCGGACCAATCAAACCCACACCTACAACCCACGGACAGTCACACTCTACCTCTTCTTCTACCTCACCAGTCTCCAGTAGACCAACACAAACCGGTGACCCATCAACTGGGCGATGTTTTCAATGCAATGAATTGGGGCATATCAAAGCCAAATGCCCAAAGAACCTAAACCGAGTGCAACTCCTTGCACCTTCACACCAAGGAAAGCCGGACATAGATGTATCTCAAATACCCTTAGAACATAGGGAAACTTTGAGAGTGGACGAAAAGGAGATCATCGCATGGAGAGACACTGCAGCACATGTGTCAGCTATCCACCGAACCTTCGTGGACCCCAAATTCATCAACCAGAAAACCAAAGTGACAATTCGACCCTTCATGTCAAAACCTGTAACATTACCTACAGTGCGTTTACCTGTCCAGTACAAGGGCTGGTCAGGGAAGTGGACTTTTGCTGTCTATGACAACCATCCGATTCCCATGCTACTGGGGAACGACTTGGCCCGACACATTGAACAGCAAAAAACAGAGGGAGTGGTTACACGCAGCCAAGCCAGACGAGCTGCCGGACCCATCCCTGTTCCTGAGCCATCCACCGGGACCCCGTCTGTGTTACCAGAGACCCAGACAGAGGTGGTGGAACCGGATCCCAGGCCAACACCTACAGCAGCCATAGTACATCCAGTCCCAGAACCGGAACTGGAAGAGCAACCAGCGCCAGCACCGGCGCCAGCGCTTGCAACTCCACCGCCAGAGGGTGCCAACGGGCCTGAACTGGCAGAAGCAGCAAACAACCCTACCCAAGAGGCTCAGCCGGAGCCTGAAATGACACTTTGTGCACCAGCGGGAAGCGGTCCACAGTCAACGGAAACAACCTCATCACCTACATCGCTTCCAGAGGAACTGGTGTCTCCCGCCTCAAGGGAACAGTTCCAGAGAGAGCAGGAAGCTGATGACAGCCTCAAGAAAGCATGGGCGGCGGCACGCAGCAACCCACCGCCTCTCAGCTCTACTACCCGATCCCGGTTCGTTGTGGAGAAAGGACTGTTATACAAGGAATTTCTTTCTGGTGGACACCAGGAGGGCTGGCATCCTCAAAAACGGTTGCTCGTTCCGACCAAGTACCTGGAAAAGCTCTTAAGCTTAGCCCATGATCACCCTAGTGGCCATTCTGGGGTGAAACGAAGCAAAGACAGGTTGGGAAGGTCCTTTGACTGGGAGGGGATGGGCAAGGACGTTGTCAAGTATGTCCGGTCTTGTGAGGTATGCCAAAAGGTAGGAAAACCTCAAGACCAGGTCAAGGCCCCTCTCCAACCACTCCCCATAATGGAGGTCCCATTTCAGCGAGTAGCTGTGGATATTATGGGTCCTTTCCCAAAAAAGACCCCCAGAGGAAAACAGTACATACTGACTTTTGTGGACTTTGCTACCAGATGGCCGGAAGCAGTAGCTCTAGGCAACACCAGGGCTAACACTGTGTGCCAGGCCTTAACTGGCATTTTTACCAGGGTGGGTTGGCCCTCTGAAATTCTTACAGATTCGGGAACAAATTTCCTATCAGGGACCATGAAAGACCTGTGGGAAACTCATGGGGTGCATCACTTGGTTGCCACCCCGTACCATCACCAAACTAATGGCCTAGTGGAAAGGTTCAATGGAACTTTGGGGGCCATGATCCGCAAATTCGTCAATGAACACTCCAATAATTGGGATCTAGTGTTACAACAGTTGCTGTTTGCCTACAGGGCTGTTCCACATCCGAGTTTAGGATTCTCACCATTCGAGCTGGTGTATGGCCATGAGGTTAAGGGGCCATTACAGCTGGTAAAGCAGCAATGGGAGGGGTTTACACCTCCTCCAGGGACTAACATTCTGGACTTTGTAAGCAACCTTCAAAACACCCTCCGAGACTCTTGGGCCCTTGCTCGAGAGAACTTAAGAGATGCTCAAGCGGAGCAAAAGGTCTGGTATGATCGACATGCCAAGGAGCGGTCCTTCAAGGTAGGAGACCAGGTCATGGTCTTGAAGGCGCAACAGGCCCATAAGATGGAGGCGTCCTGGGAAGGACCATACATGGTCCAGGAGCGCCTGGGAGCTGTTAACTACCTCATAACATTCCCTGATTCCTCTTTAAAGCCTAAAGTGTTTCATGTTAACTCTCTAAAGCCCTTTTATCCCAGAGAATTACAGGTCTGTCACTTTACAGTTCAGGAAGGAGATGACACCGAGTGGCCTGAAGGTGTCTACTACGAAGGTAAAAGAAATGGTGGTGTGGAAGAGGTGACCCTCTCCACAACCCTACAACGTCTACAGCGGCAACAGATCAAGGGACTGTGCACTGACTTCGACCCCTTGTTCTCAGCCATCCCAGGACGGACTGAGCAAACCTACCACTCCATTGACACAGGTAATGCTCACCCGATTAGAACACCACCCTACCGGGTGTCACCTCATGCCAAAGTTCCTATTAAACAGGAGATTGACAACATGTTGGAGATGGGTATCATCCGCCCTTCTACCAGTGCATGGGCATCTCCAGTGGTTCTGGTTCCCAAACCAGATGGGGAAATACGCTTTTGTGTGGACTACCGTAAGCTAAATGCTGTAACTCGTCCAGACAACTATCCAATGCCACGCACTGATGAGCTATTGGAAAAGTTGGGACGTGCCCAGTTCATCTCTACCATTGATTTAACCAAGGGATACTGGCAGGTACCACTAGATGAACCCGCCAGGGAAAAATCTGCCTTCATCACCCATGCAGGGGTGTATGAGTTTACTGTGCTTCCGTTCGGACTGCGGAATGCACCTGCCACCTTCCAAAGGCTGGTGGATGGTCTACTAGCAGGATTGGAAGACTGTGCAGTTGCATACCTCGATGATGTGGCCATTTTTTCTGATTCATGGCCCGAACACCTAGAACATTTGAAAATGGTTTTAGAGCGCATCAGGCAGGCAGGACTAACGGTTAAGGCCAAAAAGTGTCAAATAGGCCACAACAGAGTGACTTACCTAGGACACCAGGTGGGTCAAGGAACCATCAACCCCCTACAGGCCAAGGTGGAGGCTATCCAACAGTGGCCTGTCCCAAGGTCAAAGAAACAGGTCCAATCCTTCTTAGGTTTGGCCGGATATTACAGGCGATTTGTACCACACTACAGCCAAATCGCTGCCCCACTAACTGATCTGACCAGGAAAACCCAGCCAAATGCAGTTAAGTGGACTGATGAGTGTCAGAAAGCCTTTACCCAGCTTAAGGCGATGCTCATGTCGGACCCTGTATTAAGGGCCCCAGACTTTGACAAACCCTTCCTAGTTACCACCGATGCATCTGAACGTGGGGTAGGAGCGGTACTAATGCAGGAAGGACCGGATCACAACTTCCATCCTGTCGTGTTTCTCAGCAAGAAACTGTCTGAGAGGGAAAGCCACTGGTCCATCAGTGAAAAAGAATGTTACGCCATTGTGTATGCCTTGGAAAAGCTACGCCCATACGTTTGGGGCCGGCAGTTCCAGCTACAAACTGACCATGCTGCGCTAAAGTGGCTTCACACCAACAAGGGAAACAACAAGAAACTTCTCCGCTGGAGCTTAGCTCTCCAAGACTTTGACTTTGACATTCAACACATTTCAGGAGCTTCCAACAAAGTTGCTGATGCACTCTCTCGTGAAAGTTTCCCAGAATCAAGTGGCTAAAAACTGTTCTTAATATGTTTTCATGCTTAGTAGTCGATGTAATAGTGCATGTGTTTTATTACTCTGGTTGTTTTACAGTTCTAGGAGGAAATCGCCGCCAGTGGATCCCACTGTGACGATTTGGGGGGCGTGTCATGAATAGTTAGTAAAGGGTTAAAGCATAGTACCTGGTGGGCATCTGACCTGAGGACCAATCAGGGAAGAGAATTTGAAACTCCTAGGAGGGAACTTTTCCCTCTGGTTGGGGGGGTCTTTGTCTTTGGCCGTTTGGAGTTCAAGAGACCAGACTAGTTAATCAAGTCCCTACAAGTTCCACCTTTCTGAACTAATTTCTTCTAGTCAAGATAGTGAGTATTAGAAAGATACTTTGTGTCCTTATCTAATAATCCTATGTTTGCAATTCTGTGTGTTTGTTATTGATTATTCTTAATTCTGCTTGTACTGGTTGTACTGAGAAAGAGAGAGGATTCTCTCCAGAACTTAGCAAGGTTATACCCTATGAGTGCCCAGCTTGGATTCATAGAGATTCTGTATTTTCTTTTGTTCTCTTAATAAATTCTTTTCTTTTCTTTGGACTTGGTTAATTCCTTCCCTTGGGGAAATTCAGGGGAAGGGGAGGGGGAAGTGGGCTGCTTCCCTGTGTGTGTGAGATTCAAGGCGTTTGAATCCAGGCACCTCTGTCTCCAGAGCAGGCTGGAGAGAGGGAAGAGGGGGGAGGTTCCTCCTCTGTGAATTGATCTGTGTTCCCAAGGGGGGAAACAGGGGTGTCCCGGCCCACAGAATTGACCGGGTGGTGGCAGCCGAAGGGGAGACCTACCCTAGGATTTTGGGGTGGGGGAAGACATGCGGGTCCTCACTTTGAAACCGCCCAGTTTCAAGTGAGGGTAGACTCTGACAGCGCCAAACACCTGCTTGATAAGCTGGTGCCTGGAGCCGGCCCTGCCCACCTCAGATGAAATGGTACTCACGGTAGGAAGTGACCCGGGGAACTCTAGAGACAAACGGCGTTTGAGCTGTATTACCGCTCGGCATGTTGTGGGTGGATCCCTGCCGAGCGAGTGGCAAGGAGAGGGGAAACCGTGAGGGATCCTAGAGACTCCGGCTGCGAGGCAGCGCTACCCCACCCGTAAGAGGGGTTGTATAGACTCTGGCCGCTAGGCCATGCTACCCCGCTCGTAAGAGGGATGGTATAGACTCTGGCTGCTAGGCCGTGCTACCCCGCCCATAAGAAGGGTTGTATAGATTCTGGCCGCTAGGCTGCACTCCCCCACTCATAAGGAGGGGGTGTATGGACTCTGGCCACTAGGCCGCGCTACCCCACTCAACAGAGCAGATGGGGGGAAGAAGGCCGAAAGGCCGTAATCGACCGCCTGCAGGGAGGCGGACGTAAGGACTGGAGAGTGGTGAGGCGCCGACAACCCACCCCACCTCTGCCACAAAGGGGCGCTGCGGTGCCAGGCTCACCACACCACGTAACAAGCAAAATCACTCTCTGAACAAAATGGAAATGTTTTTTAAATCCCTTTTACCTTTTCTCTAAGTTAGTTTAGTGCTGGCAAATAGTTGAGAGCCATGAAAAATTAAGTCAACAAACCAGGCACAGCATAGGGAGGGTAGTCTAGGGGACTGGGACTTGAGAGGCCCAAGTTAAATTCTCTGCTCTGGTGCAAACTTCCTGTGTGACCCAGGCAAGTCACTTGACCCAGTGCCTCAGTTTTCTATCTGTAAAATGGGGATAGTACTTAGGTGCTGTGAGGATAAAGTGCTCCAATATAATGTCAATGAGGGCAGGGTATGTAAACAGATGGGCAGTAATGCTGCATGCCTCCACGACACTGCTCTCTTCCTATGTGCCTCAATCTTGACCCATAGGAACCAACTAGATACTCCATATCTACTCAGGCCTCCCTGCTGATATTCCCAGTCGTAATGGTGGTTTCCCTTCTGACTAGATCCACCACCTCTTTACATGGGTCAGCAGACAGGCATTAGATGGTATTAACTTCCAGCTATGAGCTGGACTGAACCCAATGATGAAGCAGTGA
This sequence comes from Mauremys mutica, assembly GCF_020497125.1. Lineage (NCBI taxonomy): Eukaryota > Metazoa > Chordata > Testudines > Geoemydidae > Mauremys > Mauremys mutica. The sequence goes on along the minus strand of NC_059073.1, from coordinate 11,128,465 downwards.
AAGGTTGTATATTCTTGGGGAGAAGAGACTATATTAACTTGAAATTATTTGACATGAGATGTTACAGAATTAGCATCAAGTGACATTGTATGATGGGAAATGCTGTGGGGTGAAGAACAAAGAAGAATACACGCCATTGGGTGCAGGGAGACCATGAGACTTGGACTCCGGGATGGAAGCTTCACCTAGACTGCTCGTTTAGAACTGCTGGAGGGTTGAATTTTAAGGCTCCTGGGGAGAAGAGGAAGCAAGATCACAGAGGGGTCGGGAAGCTAGATAGTGATAAGGAAGTGTGCTGGGCGGTGTTGGTGGCCTGTGATATACAGGGGGGAAGACTAGATGATCTGGTGGTCCCTTCAAGCCTTAAATTCTGCATCCCTGTGACTGTGCCACTCCTGGCTCTGATAAGATCAGACTCTCCCTAGTGGAGTAAGAAATAAAAAGATTGCTGTACACTGTTCTGTTTAATCAGGTTCAATGAAAGCTTTGAGGCATAGTCACCCGGTGGGTTATCAAGAGATCTGCAGGGCACTCAAAATAGAGTTAAGAAAAGCAGCCTGGATTGTCCAATATTTATATGCAAGTGTCATGAGAGGAAGCTTAGAGGGGAAAAGGGCTGTATCAAGGATCCAGAGACCCCAGTGTTGAACCAGGTATGGGCCCAGCAAAGGGCAGGACATGACAATTCTATGATCCATCCACTGAACCTCTCAGGTATTTGTGGCCACCATTCGCCCTAGTAGGTGAGAATCTCTCAATCTTTAATGAATTTATGCTTCCACCACCACTGAGAGCTAGGAAAGTATGATGCCTATTTTTCAAGTGGGGATCTGCGGCACAGAGATTAAATGACTTGCCCAGGTCACACAGGAAGTCTGTGGCATAGAAGGGAATTGAATCCAGGTCTCCAAAGTCCCGGATTAGGGTTTTAATTTAAGATCACCCTTGAGGACCTTTCGGAAGGGTCAAAAGCAATGGTGTGAGATCCTGCTCTAGAGGAACTGGGACTGTGATAAAATCAACCCCAGCTTTGTCCCAGATGCATCTTTTCCCATTGTGCTTCTCACCTCCTTTCCAAAAAAAAGTGTACATGACGTGCGCTTTGGTGCATTTTAAGCAGCGATACACGTTTCAGCAGCTTGGGCGTTGAGTATTGCTGGGAAATCTTTCAAAGCCACCACAGTGACCATAATAAAACTGTCAGAGGCAGCCTCAGTCTCTCCTGCGTGTACACAGCTTGCTTAGTGGGGCCTGCCATGCATCACCGGGCCGTAATTCACTTAGGTGCCGGTGAGAGGATAATTTCCCACATTTACCGCAATTAATCTTCAGCCGGCTGACATGGACAAAATGAAAACAGCTTGGGGGTGTTTTGGTGGCTGAGGGTTATTCTTTCCCCAGGGTGCAAGTGGAGACGCGTATCAAGCCCCCCACCGGCCTGTGACAACAAACCTGCCTCGGCTTCTAAGTGGAAGTGATTAAATGCGGTGTGAGGAAGAGGAGGAATTTGTAACTCGCAGTGTAAATGCTGCTCAGGAGATCCTTGGAATCTCTCCCATCAGCACACTCTGCTGCAAACAAATTCCAACATTAGCGGTGTCACCCGAAGGTCTGTTGTTCCGAGGAACATTGTGTTCCTGAGCTAAAAATGAAGCACGAGCAGACGCTGGCAGTAAGCAGCTCAGCTCCTGAAAGCGAGTGTGTTATGACTGCCGTCTGGATTGTTTAATGTTGTCAACAACCAATAAACACATTTAAACAAGTGTGAAGTCTTGTTTTTGCCTCTTCTCTATATCTCCAACTTTTGACAGAGGATCTCAAAGCACCCCACCACTATTAGTTAACTGAGCACTACAGTTGCCTCTCTGGTTCTTATCCCTACTTTACACATGGGGAAACTGAGGCACAGAATTCAAAGTCTCCTAGCTTCAGCTAACTTTTGAAGGCTCCTCATCGTTCTAGATGGCAACGCATTCTCCGTTGCTTCAGCTGTTCCCTTCACATCCACTCTAGAGCTGTGGATTTTTTCCCCATTGACATCTATGGTCTTTCTGCCAGAGGGCTGTGCCGACCTTCGGTGCCCATGTAGCTGCTGGACTGAAGGCCCATGACAGGTGCATGCAGAGCAGAAAGAGTGATTAATAGAGTCTAAGGCCAGAAGGGGCCATTGTGATCATCTGATCTGACCTCTTGTATCAGGCAGTCCATGGAACTTCCCCTAGTGAGAATGAGAGCAGCTCCTCTGACATCTGTTGCAATGCTGGGGACAAGCCACCCCCATGCACAAGGCGATGAGAGAGCGGAGAGAGCCTGGGAGAATGAGAGTGGGGATTATCTTGTGTTTCTGTGGAAACAAAATAGCCATCCAGAGTCCTCTCTCTGCCTCCCTCTCTCCATCCTCAAGTAGCCTGATGGGCTTCCTTCTCAGTTCTGGCAGGATGGCTCCCCCTAGGAGGCGAGGCCCGCCTCAGCTCCTCCCTGCTGAACAGCAGCAAATTCAGCCAGAGACTACTCTGCTTTCACAACCACAGCGCACCAGCATCCAGCCCACACGGCACCAGCAAGTTGAGTGGGTGGGTGGATGGGAACCTGGCCATTCCGGTATGAATGAATCAGCACCTTCGGGACAAACAGCTGGTGTGGGCCCTGTAGGAAAACTGCTTTGTCATAGCAATTTGCTCTTTGAGGAGAGTTCCCATCCTAGACATGTACCATGTCTACTGGAATGCTCCTCAGAGCATCATCCACCATGTTACCCCTTTTGACCCAAGCAGTTATCCAGATTCAGAGTGTGGCGAGTTGTTCCACTTAGGAAGAGAAATTGATGGTAGAGTCAGGAATTTTCTTGGATGCAATCTTGTTTTGGTACAAAGAATTGACATGGCCATGTTTCCTCACACGCAGGAGGAACCAAACAATAGGAGATTGGTTCTCGGATGACAGCCCCAACCCTCTTTAGCCAGCTTGTCCAGACCCAGAAGCCCTCTCTCTTGGCTTCTACAAGGGTCAGGGTCCCATACCATGCTTCTCCAAGATGTCTGTCTTCCTTTTTCCTGCTCGTTACACTATGCCCTGCCAAAACCCCTCTGGCTCAGTCATTAGAATTTCAAAGTGTATTGGGGACCACTATTATTTCTTATATTTAACCCGGGTGAAGGTTGGCTGTTACTCAACAGTTTGAGGGGGTTGAGTCCAATGTACAACTTACCCCATTTTCTCTTCATGCTGTTGCTCAAATTCTAGGCTAGCCCTGCTTTACCTGTGGGAAAGTTTCCTCGTGTATCACTTGCAGAATATCATCACCTGAGGAAGATTCCCTTCAGGGAGATCCCTTGTTCATCTGTGAGGCGCATGTTTTGGGCGACTGCATTATTTTGGATGTTTCTGTATTTCCTCATGTGCACCATATAATTTTTGACAGGATGTCTTCAGGGGCTTACCCGTTTCTGTAGTACTAGTGTTTCTCTTTTAGAGCCTGTCTTCATTGCAGATTCATAAGTTCTCCCATTAAGTTTTATCAGGCCTGGCAAGAGAAGAGACCTGATTTTATTTGAATTTTCAATTATTGTTTTTATTTTATTACATCATGATTCAGTCTCATTTTCTTCCTTTTTTCCCCTTTGGTTGAGATACTCTCTGATGATTTACATTCTGCAAGTTATTATGGAGTCGTTCAAGGAGTTTTTCCTTTATTCATCTAATTTAATTCATCTAATGTCAGACATAATTATTCCTCTGAATTTTCATGGCTTCCCATAGCAACGCTGGTGAGTGTCCCCTATGTTATTCATTATAAAGACGGTGTCGACCTGTATTTCAAACAGTGCCCATCTTTAACAGGAGCAAAGGCCTGATCGTTCTTGAGTGACCCTGTGTCTAGTTCCTTATTCTAGCAATAGAAGATGCTCCATAAATAAGTTGTAAATAAATTTCCATTATCATGCTGATTTGGGGGACCTACCTTTTTAAAGCTCACCAAAAAATCAGATCAGCCTCAAAATTGGTAGGTTAGTTCTGGGGGTAAGGGAGAGTTTTTCTATGACATTTTAAATTAACTGGATAATGGGTTCCTGAACTGTGACTCCATAAGAGTTTAAAGTTCAAAAGATTTCACTGTTTTTGCCACAAAATGCCCCTTAAAGACAGAAGGCAGGAGGCAAATGAAATGTAAGGCGAGGTCTTAAAAAAACCTCAGACCCTTCTACCTCATCCATCCATAACAAAGAGCTTCACTGTTTCAGTGCTTGCACAAACCACAATGCCCTAATCATAGACTGGTTGGGCTGCTTTACAGCTTTCTTTACAATCACACACAACTAGCACTCAAGATCTATGCAAATATCTGGTGAGGCAAATACAATCAATCATTCTCCACTCTTAATTCAGTAAGGGCCTGATCCTGCCAAGCGCTCAGACTCTATGATTAAACGTGACAAGCAATTATCGGAGTGGTATTATGCACAGAGATAACACACACCCGCCCATGTATAAATCTCTTGCATCCATATCATTCTATTGCTGCACTTAACATGCTCGGGGTTCAGCTGATCGCCATATTTGGGGTCGGGAAGGAATTTTCCTCCAGGGTAGATTGGCAGTGGCCCTGGAGGTTTTTCGCCTTCCTCCGCAGCATGGGGCAGGGGTCGCTTGCTGAAGGAGTATCTGCTACTTGAAGTCTTTAAATCAGGATTTGGGGACTTCAACAGCTGAGTCAAGGGAGAGAATTATTTCAGGAGTGGGTGGGTCAGCTTTTGTGGCCTGCATCTTGCGGGAGGTCAGACTAGATGATCATAATGGTCCCTTCTGATCTTAAATTCTATGATTCTATGAAATACTCAGCGTTAGCATGGTGACAGATCATCACATTATGCAACAGATATGCATGTATGTAGCAATGATAAAACCCATGTTTTTTGGTGCACATTCTGCATGCAAAAAAGGAAGATGTCATTTCTCTTGTCATTATTATTGTTAGTGTTTGAATAGAGCTGATTGAAAAACTGAGCTTCCATCCTGTGGGAATTCCAGTATTTGCTTTTATCCCAAGTTGGGATAAAATTCAAAATATTGGAATTTCTTGTGTAAGAAAAATTGTTTTGGAACCGTGGAAACAAAACTTTGCAAATCATTGTTTCAGTTAGTGTCAACATAATTTTTTTTCCACCTGAACCACTATGGTGTCTCATGGGAGTTGTGCTTCTGGATTGCACGCGCCCCACCATGCTATCCCACCAAGACTACATCTCCCAGGATACTTTGTGGTCTCCCTCAGAGGCTGAGCTGTAGTGGTGCATCATGGGATTTCTTTTGACTTTCCTGACAGATAATTCTGCCCAACTCAATCTTTTCCTACAGAAAATGTCTTTCAACTAAACCACATTTTTTACTGGAAAATGTTTCCTTTGAAAATTTTGGACAATCCCGGTAATACTGAGGGGGCCCAATCAGGATCCGGGGACTGTTGTGTTAGATGTAGCACAACCACAGTAGAAATAGTCTTTGCCCCGCAGAGTTTAGGGTCTAAAGCCTAGATTGGTGATCTAGATTATCTATGGAAATATGCCATATTACACCAGCTGAGGATCTGGCTCAATAAATTAACAGCATGCAAGAAAAGGGGTAGGCAAAGGTAGCATGGGTGGTACCATAAGTGGGTGCTTAAATCTACTATGTGAGCATCTTGCTGATGTCCTCCCCATTATTGACCCTCTTCACAGTCTATAATTATGATTGTAATTCTCTTCCTTTTATGTTTCTCTTTGTCTCCCATGTTGTGTGCAGACCTGAAGTGATGTGGGCAAGGAGTGGGGAAGCTTTGAGAGCAGGAGAGCTACGATAATGGGGTTGGGGGATAGGTAAGGGGAAGTAAAGGGAGATGGGAGGAGGTGGAGGCAAGAAACATGAGGAGTGTGGAGGAGGCATAGATAAACTGGCAACAGGGAGTTAGTGAATCGAATGAAACAGCATTAAGGACGGATCAATTAATGGCAATGATGACAGAGACAAACAGCTTATGGGCGATATCCTCTCCCCTGTGCATTTGATTCTTCCTCTCTTGCGTGATATGGATCTGGCGCTGCTCCTTATGCCTGGTGAACTTGTTTATCAGTCTGTTTGGGGCTCTGAACCAAGTGGGCTGAGGTAATGTGGTTGCCCTCACCCTTGAATGGCTTCAGGCTGGCAACAGGTGGCTCCCTGGGTCCCATTTCTATGGTGGTGTAAACTGGTGGGCAAAATCTCAGCTTGCGAAGAATAAAGCTCCCAGAACCGTCTAGTCCAAGACCCGTTCCACTGGGCTGGCTTTATTTATGTGATCTATAAACAAAAGACTCCAAATGAAAACCAGCCACCCAGAACAATGGGTCCATATTGCTAGAGACCTTTCCAGCTTCTTAACCAACTGGGAGGGGAAAGGACTCATCCCTTTCCCCCTGGCAGCCCTTCCTTGGTGCTATGGGGAGCACCTCTCAAGTTTTCCCCTGTCCCCAGCTCTTCTACCTTTTATTTATAGCAGCTGCCATGTGCAACCTGCAGTCACATGACACCTCTATCCTGTGCTCTCCGAACTCAGTCTCCTGAGCCTTGAAGGAGCAGGGCGCTGGGACATCATGTGCACACACCCAAGGACCAGTATGCTAGTCCAGACTGGTAATAAGGGTGGCAAATGCCTCCTGTTGAAAACAAAATGCTGTTAGTTACCATGCACATTCAAAGCGACTTACAGTACAAAACAAGCTAGCGCCAGGCCGTGGCAGCAGGACATCTACATCTCACAAAAAAGCCACCAACCTTCTGGCCCCACTGTTGTTAATCTCATTGGAGAGCCCAGAGACTGAACAGCAATGGAGATTGGATTCCCCTTTCACCCCCATTAAAGATGGTCCTACTAGAGGAGTGCTCTGCGGAGATGCACTTGCAGGATGACAAATGGAAGCAACTTGCACTACCTCTGCCTACTCTTTGGCTGGATAATTTTGTATTACGAAAGTCACAATCCAGCAAGCATTCAAACCCTGGTTGAACTGTGAGCATCTATTTAAATGCCATTGACTTTAATGGAACTTAAGCACAGGTTGGGACTTAATGGGATTTAAGCACAGAATGACGATAACTTTCAGAGAAGAGCCACAAAAATGATTACAGTGATAAACAGATTGGGCTCCTGGAGTCAAGAACAAGAAGTTTAAGGGATGACTTGATTACAGACTAAGGGCTAGTCTACACTACTGAACTACTTCAGCACAGCTACACCACTGTAGCGGGTCTGGTGACGACAGGAGAGCGCTCTGCTGTCAGCATAATTACTCCACTTCAATGACATGCAGAAGTTATGTCAGCTGGAGAGCGTCTCCCATCGACATAGCGTGGTGTAGACACTGCTTTAAGTCTATGTAATTTACGTCGCTCGGGGAAGGGGGCTTTTTCACTCTCTTGAGCAATGTAACTTACATTGATGTAAGCAGTAATGTAGACAAGTACCTATATGGGAAACAAATATTTAATAATGGGCTCTTCAGTCTAGCTGAGAAGCATGGCTGGAGAACACAGAAAACATGGCTGGAAGTTGAAGCTAGATACATTCAGAGAGAAAATAAGGCATACATTTTTAAGTGAGAGTAATTAGCCACTGGAACAATTTACCAAGGGTTGTGGTGGATTCTCCACAACTGACCATTTTAAAACCAAGATGAGATGTGTTTCTAAAAGATCTGCTCTATTATTATGGGACAGTTCTATGACCTGTGCTATACAGGAGGTCACACTAGGTCATCACAACGATCCCTTCTGGCCTTCTAATCTGTGATTAAATGTTTTCCTGAATCGTGAGGCTGTTTTAAACTAGGGCCTGATTCTGGCAATGCAAGACCTTTCACTTTCACTCTTCCAAGGTTTATGAAGAAAAGCAAGAGGAATTTGTAAATATGTTTTTTCTTTAAATCTTGAGAAATAACAAGCTTCAAAAAAAAGCCAAAGATGCATCTAACCTTATCGCCTCAGAAAATGGCCGTAAGTTGAGGAGCACCTTTGCAGAACAGAGCATATTTACATTCCAAATATTTTAAATATCTATAAATATTCATTACATATCCATTCCCCCATACATATTTAAAAACCAAAGCCTCTGCTTGCATTATATGGAGTTACTGTAGATAAAAGTATGCTTTAAAAGGAATAGAATGATTATTGTTTGGCCAGCTGGAGTGATAAATCACAGCCAGACAACAAGATTAGGGGACCAAAATGGAAATAAATATGCATTCACACTAGAGCATTAGCAGAGAAGGAAAGTAAGAGAAGGGGAGAAGAGGATTTGAAAGTTGGTCTTCTACAGATACAGAATGTTGCAAACCATTCATAGGCCTGGTCTACACTGGGGGAGGGGAGGATCGACCTAAGATACGCAACTTCAGCTACAAGAATAGCGTAGCTGAAGTCAACGTATCTTAGATCAACTTAGATTGACTTACTTCGCGTCCTTGTGGTGTGGGATCAACGGCCACGGCTCTCCCGTTGACTCCGCTTCCGCCTCTCATCCTGGTGGAGTTCCAGAGTCAACGGGGAGTGTGTTCGGGGATCGATGTATTGTGTCTAGATGAGACATGATACATCGATCCCCAATAGATTGATCACTACCCGCCGATCTGGAGGGTAGTGTAGACATACCCATAGATTCTCCTCCAGGGAGCTCAGATCTTTTTCAAAGCCAAACCAGGGACTCTTCTTTTATTCATCAAGTATCATTTGAATTACAGTAGCACCTAGACACTGCAACACTGATCAGGACCCCATCATGCTAGAGATTGTACAAACAGATTCTTTGTGCCATCGTTTCACTCTATTCCCATCTCTGTCTGTCTGCCTTCACCTGTTTTTAACACAGATCTCCTGAATCACAGCCATGTGCCTTAGCCATAAGAATGTTTAGGGTCAAGCTATACTCATAAAGAAAAAGATACACTTAAAAAGTGTGGGCTGGTGCCAGATTCTGACTCCACAGCAATGTATGAATATTTCTCAAGGGGGAGGATATTTCCGATAACTTAGACGCTAACTCTGCGGTGAGTTTCATGTGGGAAAACCTCTGTGGTGACGTGATTCCCATATCAGGATCAGGGCCTATGTGTGCTTAATGAATTTATCATAGAACACAGAGAGAGTGTCATTAACCATTCCCTTTGAGCAAAAGACCAGTTTTGATAGTATCTACACTCATTCAACTATTCTTGCCGTTACAAACACTTCATCACACTAAGCAATCATTGACATGGACTCTTTGTCCCCGGGACCAAAGAACAAATTTCAATCAGTACGGCAATATGTCTTGAAAAAAAATATTTCAGATGTCTCAGAAATTCCGTGTGATTCTAAGACTTCATTTGGAAAACCTATCCTGTCCCAGGAACTTAAACGATATGGTCCATGTATCTGGGATGTTTTCAATTTCTGGAAGCAGACAACCCTTTTTTCATTGATTGATGGATTACAATTTTATGTATGGTTTCAGAGTAGCAGCCGTGTTAGTCTGTATCCGCAAAAAGAACAGGAGTACTTGTGGCACCTTAAAGACTAACAAATTTATTTTAGCATGAGCTTTTGTGAGCTACAGCTCACTTCTTCGGATGCATAGAATGGAACACACAGACAGGAGACATTTATACATACAGAGAACATGAAAAGGTGGAAGTATGCATACCAACAGGAAAAGTCTAATCAATTGAGATGAGCTATCATCAGCAGGAGGAAAAAAAACTTTTTGAAGTGATAATTAAGATGACCCATAGAAGGTGTGAGGAGAACTTAACATAGGGAAATAGATTCAATTAGTGTAATGACCCAACCATTCCCAGTCTCTGTTTAGGCCAGAGTTAATTGTATCTAATTTGCATATTAATTCGAGTTCAGCAGTTTCTCTTTGGAGTCTGTTTTTGAAGTATATGTTTGTGGGGTGGACAGTTGCCAAAAGAAGGTTCATGGAAAGCAATATTGTCACAAATAGTTGTGTTCACGCAAAGGTGCAAGGGACTCCCCATATAGGATCTGTGTGAAAGTTCTAGTATTGATCTACAAAGCTAGTAAGGAGGGAACCCTGAGGAACACATCATCTCCTGCCATTATAGATATGATTGGGTAGCACTCAACAGTAAACAGAGCCCAGTTACAGAGAGAACCGGGGAGGAATCTTTTCAATTTCAGATTGAAGGCTATCGAACACACTCCCAAAGGAGATCAGGAATGGTCCAAACTGTTACTTTAAGGTCCACTTCAAACCTCTTTCCACCAAAGCATTCCCTAGCTAACCAGGCAGAAGGGAAACCCAGCAGCATGCTCACAAGCAGCAGACAATGGCTAAACTGAAGGGTAGGGCAGAAAATTGCCATGACAGGCACTTGCAGATCAGACGGTTCCAATGAAGTGGCTGAATCCTAAGAAGAAATGGAAGAGCCTGTAATAGCAAGCACTCATGTTACCCAGACTTCACTGTTCCTACAAAGTACAGTACAGAGCGGTTACTAGGAGGCTGGGAAATATTAACATAAATTAAAAACAAACCACATTGGGCATTGTGCAATTCAGCAGCTTTGATTGTTATAAATTGCTTGTTTGTTTGCTTCCTCACTAATTCTAGCATTCAGCAACTCTATAAGGAGTTGGCTAGTCATTAGGGCTAACGATCTTAATTGATTTATGATTTCATCATGTACATTTCAATGTATTTCTTCGCCTGTGAAATGCTACAGTGTATTGATTCGCTGACTTTAGGATCCAGCATGCCACACCTAAAACTCAAAAGCATTTGGTGTATCATAGTTATAATTTTAGCTGGGGTAGTTAGAATGGATTCTTGTTCTGGTAATGTACTTTAAACCAGCTTGTGCCACCAGGAGTATATGAACCACAACTGGAAAATTGCCATTGTAACATGGTCAGTCCTGACTGGCCTAGTAGGATGCATAAAAAATAGATGCATTTAATAATTCCATCTACTCTAAGCCATAATGACACTCCCAATTCCCTACCAGAGAATGGTAAACAACAGGTCTGTTTCATTGCAGAAATTTCTTTTTTTTTTAAATGAATTTTTGAACTGAACACATTCCAAAGCCCCAAACCATCCCATTAAGTTCCATGGTCTTGCATCAGGAACAAATTTAGCCCCAGGGTTTTCTTGTACTGTTGGAACTAGATTTATAGTCTCTCGATACAATGAGAAAACAGAATTGTGATGCTTTGATATTTTATTGTGTGAAGATGTCAGTTTGTTCCTGACGTGCCTTGACCATTGTCTGTGTTAGAACATTAGGAATTGTTTTAATGCAAATATATTTAAAAGGAGGGGGAAAATCTCAGAAAATAGTGCCACAAATGAACTGATCCCAGAATACCTTAACTAGGATGTTGCTTTGTTTCTCAGGTAAAGTTGGTGCTTGTGAAAGGTACTGGAGAACAGGTAGTAGTAATGCAGTGTATGAGTGGCTAGACCACTAGTGGATAACAGCCTACTACTGATACCAGCTAATGGAGTTATTATTTCTGCTCAAGTGGTAGAGGTCTGTGCAGCTGTACTAAGGGTCCCATGCTCAAACCCTGCTTCTCCAGATCACACGATCAATGTGCAACAATCCTGATTTGGGAGACCACCTCCGGGGCTGAGATTTGGGAGACCAGTCTCTATGCCTGTTCACTTCTGATCTCTGTGGAGGTCACTAAAAAGGTTCCCAATAGTGCTGCTGGTTTTTCTGATGTGGACATTCGTGACAGAGACCAACTCCTGTTATTCATACAGGCCGCTGAACAGCCATTAGAGACAGTGATAAGGACTTTCAGTCGCTGCCTTCCTGGACTGAATCTGATCAGGGGACTTAAATCTCTGAGCTCCTGTCTAGGGCCACTTTCAGCTACTGTTGCCCCTCTGCAGTTGAGAGGTGTTATGGAGAGTCTGACTCAGTTTCCCTTTGATCGGCCAATCTCTGTTTAGCCCCGCCTGGTAGTTCCTCACGGTGACTCCAGGCCCTGAAGCCAGATCCTTAAAAATCTCTCCCTCCTGGGGTGGAAAGGAGTCTGGTGAGTCAGGAGGCCAGTAAACAATAGTGAGGGGTTGACAGTCTCCAGCCTTTTGGAGTTCAGACCCCTTCACTCTGGAAGCTTTAATAACCCCTCTCCAGGGGCTAGTAGGAGACCCCAGGCCCACCTACTCCTCTGGGTTCCAGCCAGGAACCACCCATGAAGCAATTGGAACAGGCATCTCCCAGTCCCTGGGCTTCTTCCCACCACACCTCTCCAACAGGCTGTTTCCCAGACTCATGCTCTGAGCTCCTCTTCTCCTGGAGGTTCAGCTACCTGGGCGGCTTCCCACCAGTCTAGTGCTGAAGGACTGCCCTCAGCAGTCCCGCAGGCTCTCCGGTAGCCATCCCTCCCTTCTGAGACACAGCTTTTATTCTCTGCAGCTGTGCAGGGCCTCCAAGTCCCTCCCCCACTGGGGAAAGAGCTAGTCTCCCTACCAATCCTTTAATGGCTACGGTTTGTACACCCAGTGACAGGCACCCATAGGCTGTTACTGAAGTAGGTCCTACTCCTGCAATGTGCTAGTGCCCTCAAGTCCCATCGATCATCATCTTGCAGGACTGGGCCAAGAAAGAGCCTGTGATCATATACAAAGGGGAACAGCACAGTCCTCAGTGGGCATTGAACTGGGGACCTTCAGAGCCAAGAGGCAGCGTATTCTGAAACGTCATGACTTACCTCAATTAAGCACCATATTCCCGTCCCAGGAACATAGAGAACGCTTCTAGCTGTGAAGAGACTCAGTCTCCATGGTCTGTTCAGCCCAGGGCCTTTCTGGAAATGCATATGGCTCAGGATATGAACTAATCACACCCTGTAGCCCCCATGCCTTTGGGTGCTCCCTGCGAGCGACTCACTGAGCTACTCACTAGCCTGATTCCCTTCCTCAGCCTGGGGGACCTTTGTCGTCACCTACCCAGGCTGCAGCACTGGGGCCAAAATGTAGCAGGTCATGTGCTTTGTGGGGAGGGGCAGTGCAGTCGCTTAGATGCAAGCGGTTCTGAGGCCAACCCTCACTGGTGATGTAGATTCTTGTGGGCAGCCAAGGAGAGGCTGTGGTGGCAGAGGGAGCAGCAAGGATGAACCTTCCAGTACATATCAGTGCAGAGAGCCACTGGCTCTTGCTGCTTCTAGATTGCTAGCAGGGAGGGAGGGGTAGAATCTGCCGTTCCTGTTGCTTTATTTCTCCGCTCCCTTGCGTTCACAGCAACCGGTATATTTCCACCCGTTTGTTTGGTATATCTTAATTTACAGGTCTGCACTCTCTGAGCCATACTTGTCCCGTACACGAAAGCAGGCTCCTTCTAATGATCTATCGCTGTGCCTTGTGGAAATATGTTTTAAATTTGGCTCCTGAAACATGGATCAAGCGACGCTGCCAACACAAATATCCTTTGCTGTCAAATATTTCTCCCCTCTGGAGAGTGAAGCACCTGCACAGCAGCTTAAACAAAAGCCGGTGCTTTGTAGTGGTGTTTTCTTATGCAAGTGGAAAATTGGAAGCAATTTGTTTAACAATTAGTTGAGACATCCCCGAAATACATTAGACATCAACATCTCAGGCTTATGTTTGCAGGGCCAAATCCCTGGCTGGTGATTTACAGCTGCTGGGGATCCAGCCTGGAGCCTTACGTTGCAGAATAAACCTCCCCGTACCCACAACCGCGTTTCAGCAGATCTCGTGGGTTGGCCTGGAGTCTTCCAAGATGCAGCAGGAAGAGAGTCAAATAGGTGGCGCTCTTCTTCCCGAGCGTATGCTGTAGCAAAGCACCCCCATGGCACTAAGTAGTGGAGAGCAGCACACAGCTGGGGCCGTGGGCCAGATCTTCCTTCGGTGGAAATCAGTAAAGCACCATCGATGTCCAATGATTTGTGGGCATTAAAGATCCCATGTTTTCAATGCAACATTAGAGGTGTTAACTTCAGTGCCAATTTGTTTAACAGCATTCTGCCTATCTGCCCCATAGTCACAATTGAATACAACACTCTTTAATTCCTGCCTTAGCTGTTGCGCGTTGTTGTTATGTACTGTTAAACAGCTGCCACGCTCCTCCCCAGATGTGGCTGTATTTCACTGGTGGGGGAAGGGATTCTTCTATATAGTTTGCAAAGCCCTTTGGGATCCTTCATGATGGAAAACCCTGCATTATATTTTAGTTGTTTCTGTTATACAAACGTTTCAAAGAACTGATATTTTGGAAGCTTTCAGGTAATATAGTGTGACTGAGGCACAAGTTAAGATTTAAGTTTAGACACATTTAAAAGTTAGTCCCATCCACTCTGGTCAGCATGTGCTGGCTCAGCCATGTTACCTGAAATGTGTTTTAACCTCAGGCCTTGCAAATCATTTTAATAAACCTCCAATTCCTCTGCATAGACAAGGCTTATCTGGCACAAAAGTGTCATCCTGACGGCTATGAAGTTGCCAAGCCAAGCCAGGGAGGAGGTGTTGGCTGCCCTTCTCCAGAATAAGTGATTTTCAGGGTGAAGCGGTTAGCCTTGAGAAGGTTAGCAGTAAAATCTTAGAGTTCTGGGCCTGACCTGAAATCCCACTGAGAGGCACCATAAACACAACACACCGGGACCATTAACATCACTGCTTGCCTCTTTTACTTGATGCCTTTGAGTAAGGTCACAGAAGAAGCATGTTGAAAGCTCTGACATCTCTGTTCTAATAGTGCGTGTAGCCATGCAAAGCTGCACCCATCCTACTCAACCCAGCAGTCTGGAGGTTCCCAGAGCAAGAAGCATTTGTTGTCACCATGAATAAATTGCAAGATGTATTTCTTTCTAAAGAGCAAAGACAATCTGAAGCAGAATAGATCAAACCCGTCTTCTTCCTCTCACAACTGGATACAAAGAGATAAGCACATACAGCAAGGAGAAATATTTTAATTCCAATAGATTTTTTTGCTTAGTAGCTCTGTGATGTATTTAAAAACAATAAGGTGTTTTTTTTAATTGAAGTGCTTCCTGAGGTGAATATTGGAGGCAGCCATTTTGCTGAAACATAATCTTGTTTGTGACAATGGGTGCTCAAGAGGCCAGTGGAACAGATTGCAAACCAATTCCCACCCTGGTTTAGCCACTTGGCTGCTGTAGTGGAACTAACAAACGTGAGTTGTTGCCTGATGTATGTGGTCAGCTTTGCCAAGGGGAGGCCAGTGATTGAAAGGAAAAGTTACTGCGTTCTGCGTGCATGCAGCACTGGTGGTAGGGGCTGCGGACAAGAAGGCTCATGAACGGACAGAAGGCAGATCAGGAGAGAGGCCAGATAAGTCTAAGAGTCAAGTGGCGTGAGGAACTCTTGCTAATGGCTGTGGAAATTATGGCCTCCCAACAGGTTTGCCACCCTGTCTGTGTGAAGTGTGACACAGATCTGCATGGTGGTTCAGGGTGTCTGTTTCCACATTAGACATACAGGAAGATGTTTCTCTCAGGCTCCAGGTGTCCTGATAAAGTATTACCACTGCAGCTCCTGACAATAGTGAAACAACACCATATGCCACCTGCAGAGAACATAAATATCATCATTTCTTGGTTCTCCAAACCTGCCCCCATCCCACACAAGCCCTCTCCAAATGTCCGGATGGTAAAATGAATCAGTGTAATGTGGTCTAAACATCCTTGTAGTGGTTTGAGCATTGGTAGGTATAGGTGAGGAAGCTAGACAAAGGATGCGGCTTATGCTTCACAGGGAATGTCTGCTCCTTCTGAAAGTGGTGCTTAAACCATTGCGAGGTGATAAGGGTGACTAAGTGTTCAAACAAAAGCAGACCCCAGCCCAATCCAGTTTAACCATGGCCTCAACTGTATTCCGTGTATGCATCATCTTGGACAGAAGACTGCAATGGAATGCTGGTCTCTCAACAGCCATCACAGAAGCGGCTTATTGAAGAGAAGGTTGAGAAGAGATTTGATCACTGTGCTTTGGAAAGAGATCTAATAGCGAGGGTGCTTTTCAGTCTTGCTTGTAAAGGCATAACAAGATCCAATGGCAGGAGGCTGACGTTTAGATAAATTCAACCTTAAAATAAGATAGAAAATTACATCTGTGAGGATAACTAGATGTTGGAACAGCTCACGGGTGCGGGGAGGGGCGGCTCGCAAGATTAGGTATCTTTTCAAAGTATATGCTTTACTGCAGCTTCTGAGAGAATTTCTACGGTCTGCGTATGCATGAGGATCAAGCTTCTGGCCCTTGGAATCTGTGAATGGGGAGAACAGGACTGCCTGCATTACTCTCACCATACTCAGAACACTTGCAGCTCTGCATTAAGATCATCACTATCATCAAATCTCGTTCTTCGGCAAGCCGGCAGAGGGGTTGTTTTTCCTCAATGCACAAATGGCCAGATGTATTTTGTGGTTTTATTTTGCCTTTCATTAAACGGTAGAGCTGGAGGTGGGACACCAGGTGGAGAGGACCAGTGCTCTGAAGTTGTGCAAAGAATCCACTTTCTAGATGCCTGGCTGGTGTGTCTTGCTCACATGTTCAGGGCCTAAATGATCACCAGATTTGTGGTTGGGAAGGAATTTCCCCCTAGCTTAGATTGTCAAGGACCATAGGGGCTTTTTGCCTTCCTCTGCAGCGTGAGGTGCAGGTTGGCTCCTGGGATCATTTGGACATATCACACAATCAATTTCCTGCATTGCAGGTGGCATTGGTGATACCTTGGTCTCTCCTGTCCTCTGCCTGTGGCACAGTTTAGTCTCCTGAGGACTGAAATGCTTCTGTCTAACTAGCATCTTTGGGATGAGTATAGGGGTGTCCAGGTGAAATTTAATGGCCTGTGATATGCAGGTCAGACTAGATATTCTAATGGTCTCTTCTGGCCTTATACTCAATGAAATTATTATGTAATGGCCTCCATGGTAGAGAAGAGACAGCATTTGGCTACCCTGAGTTTTTTCAGATGCATTACCAAGTCTCTGTTCTAGGAGTATTTGAAGGGGATATATGCCAAGAAGGAAAAACAGCTTAGAATGCCAAGTAATAGGAGTAACAGGATGAAAATGGACAAAGGGAAATGTGGGCTTCATAGCAGAGGTCTATTAGATGGAAGAATGGTCTCAAGCAAAAGGAAGTATTGGGAAACCCTTTACTTGGGTCATATAAAACTTGACTGGACAAAATAAACTTGCAACTATAGCAGAGAGAACCCACCCTAAACTAGCCAGGAGAAGAGGATCCCATGGGTCTCTTCCATTTCTAACATCTCTGATATATCGCTGGAAGTTTGGTTTGAAGGACTTGGGTAGTTTGCATTCTAAAAATCCCAGGCAGCTGCTCCCTCAACATCTTAGTTTCGAAGGATGCGAGAAATTATAAATGGAGATGACAAAACCTCTTCCTTGAAGGATTATATGTTCCTCGTTAAACTGTAACTTCATTTAAAATCCATCTTTGATCCTCTTAAAGTATTCGCTTCGTGAAAGGGGGATGGAAAGTGTGACAGAAGCTTTCCTCCTTGGGGAAGCTGCTGGACCAATTTACATATTTATTAAATATTTTATATTTTACTGTGTTTTCATGTCACATCTTATTTTCAGTCTGAGTGTCAAGAAACAACAGCAGCCATTTCTAAGACCTGTACAAAAATTCTGCCTTTCCTTCAGATTTGGCTTCTTGAGAATTTTGTGCTGTGCTCTGCAGAAGTTCATTTTGGAGAACACTTCAACCTCCCTGGCCACACAATAGCAGATCTTAAGGTGGCCATCCTGTAGCAAAAAAACTTCAGGACCAGACTTCAAAGAGAAACTGCTGAGCTTCAGTTCATCTGCAAATTTGACACCATCAGCTCAGGATTAAACAAAGACTGTGAATAGCTTGCCAACTACAGAACCAGTTTCTCCTCCCTTGGTTTTCACACCTCAACTGCTAGAACAGGGCCTCATCCTCCCTGATTGATCTAACCTCGTTATCTCTAGCTTGCTTCTTGCTTGCTTATATATACCTGCCCCTGGAAATTTCCACTACTTGCATCCGATGAAGTGGGTATTCACCCACGAAAGCTCATGCTGCAAAACGTCTGTTAGTCTATAAGGTGCCACAGGATTCTTTGCTGCTTTTACAGATCCAGACTAACACGGCTACCCCTCTGATACATGAAAAAGGAAGGGAGCGAAAGCATTCTAGGCTGCAGCACTGGGAACATGAACTTTTGTGGGTGTGCAAAAGTGTCTTTGTTTTCCTAAGCCAACTGACATGAGAATTCAGCTCTCCAAACTTCCAGCAACACCAGGATCAAACTAAGGTAGCTGTTTAGAAGGCAAATTTGCCTTTAAGTAAAGAAAACATGAAGATGTTATAGGTCAAAGATATGTCTGGACATATATTCTACCCAACAGGCAAAGAGATCTGCCTTAAAAATTGCAGGATATTTGATGCACTATGACCATTGCTTTTTACATTGGTCATAACCATCTTACTGCTAACTAGTGTTTCCTCCATCTGTTGTGTTCACCTGTTGTCTCCTATCAGAGAGTGATATTGTAAGCTTTTGAGGGCAGGGTCAGTCTTTTCATTATATTTTTACAGCACCTAACACAATGGGGTCCTGATTCTTGACTGGGGCCTCTAGACACTACCACAGTCCAAATAATCTGAGGCAGTGTAGTCTAGTGAATAAAGAACTGGAATGGAACTCAAGAAACTTCAGTTCTGTTCCTGGCTTCCTGAATGACTAACCTCTCTGTGCCTCAATTTCCCCATCTATAAAATGGGGTTAATGATATACCCTTTGAGATGTACCGTTGAAAAGCACTTCTATTTTAACCAGTTCCTGATCCATTAGAGGAGCTTCCCTCTTAGCCCATGACAGTTTACTTTGCTTAAGAGCCTTTGGTGAGGGACCTCGTCAAAGGCTTTCTGAAAATCTAAGTACACTATATCCACTGGATCCCCTTGTCCACCTGCTTGTTGACCCCCTCAAAGAATTCTAACAGGCATGATTTCCCTTTACAAAAACACATGTTGACTCTTCCCCAACAAATTATGTTCATCTATGTGTCTGACAATTCTGTTCTTTACTATAGTTTCAACCAGTCAAGCTTACTGGCCTGTTATTGCCGGGATCACCTCTGGAGCCCTTTTTAAAAATTTGCACCACATTATCCATAACCTTCGAACCAGGCAGGCAAGTCACCATGCAGTTATCACAGTGTCATAGGTTTATTCCCCACTTTGAACTTTAGCGTCCACAAGATGGGGACCTGCATGGACTCCTCTAAACTTAAATCCTAGTTCAGATCTGGTACGCTGCCGCCAGCTAGAAATTCCAGTGTCTAGCACACTCCCTGTTCCCCCAAAACTTTCCCTGGGGAACACAGATCCAAGCTCCTTGGGTCTTAACACAAAGGGAAATAGCCCATTCTCCCACCTCCCCCTCCCTTATCCGTTGGGAGAGATCACCTTGATTCAAACTCCTTGAATCAAACAAAGAGGGATTCTCTTTCCCCCCTCCTCCTCCTCTTCCCCTGAGATTCCAAACAAGGGAAGAAATCAATCAGGTTCCAAAAAGAAAAGATTTTATTAAAAGAAAGAAAGAAAGTACACTATCTCTGTAACACCAGGATGAAAAGATTACAGGGTCTAGCTTATAAAACTGGAGAGACTTCCCTCCCCGCTTTTCTCAGGGTAATCAAAAGTAACAGCAAACAGAAATAAAGATATTTCTCCAGCAAACACACATTTGCAAATACAGAAATTAATTATAAGACTAATCCGCCTTTCTAATACTCACAATATTGAATAGAAGAGAATACTTCAGGAAGCTTGGAGAGCCTGGATATACGTCTGGCCCCTTTTAGATCCAAAGAGAGAACACCCCCCAAACAAAGAACACAAAGACTTCCCTCCACAGAGATTTGAAATTATCTAGTCCCTTGATTGGTCCTCTGGTCAGGTGTCCATCAGGTTACTGAGCTTGTTAACCCTTTACAGGTAAAAGAGACCTTAACCCTTAACTATCTGTTTATGACACGCCCCCCCAAATCGCAGACAGTGGGGGAACCACACTGGCGGTGATTTCTTCCTAGAACTTTAAAATAAACAGATTAATGAAACACATGCACCATTACATATACTACTAATTATGTAAACAACAAGATTTTTTTCATTTTAAGAACACTTTTTAACCATTTGATTCTGGGAAACTTTCACGAGAGAGTGCATCAGCTACTTTGTTGGAAGCTCCTGAAATGTGTTGAATTTCAAAATCAAAATCTTGGAGAGCTAAACTCCATCGGAGAAGTTTTTTGTTGTTTCCCTTGGCAGTATGAAGCCACTGTAGCGCAGCATGGTCGGTTTGTAGCTGGAACCGCCGTCCCCAAACGTATGGGCGTAGCTTTTCCAGGGCATACGCAATGGCGTAGCATTCTTTTTCACTGATGGACCAGTGGTTTTCCCTCTCAGACAGTTTCTTGCTGAGAAACACGACAGGATGGAAGTTTTGATCCGGTCCTTCCTGCATTAGAACTGCTCCTACACCACGCTCAGATGCATCAGTGGTTACTAGGAAGGGTTTGTCAAAGTCCGGGGCCCTTAGCACAGGGTCAGACATGAGCGTCGCCTTAAGCTGGGTAAAGGCTTCCTGACACTCATCAGTCCACTTAACTGTATTAGGCTGGGTCTTTTTGGTTAGGTCAGTTAGTGGGGCAGCGATTTGGCTGTAGTGTGGTACAAATTGCCTGTAATATCTGGCCAAGCCTAAGAAGGATTGGACCTGTTTCTTTGACCTTGGGACAGGCCACTTTTGGATAGCCTCCACCTTGGCCTGAAGGGGGTTTATGGTTCCTCGACCCACCTGGTGCCCTAGGTAAGTCACTCTGTTTTGGCCTATTTGATACTTTTTGGCCTTAACAGTGAGTCCTGCCTGCCTGATGCACTGAAAGACCGTTTCCAGGTGTTCTAGGTGTTCGGGCCAGGAATCAGAAAAAATGGCCGCATCATCGAGGTAGGCAACTGCACATTTTCCCAGTCCTGCTAGTAGACCATCTACCAGCCTTTGGAAGGTGGCGGGTGCATTTCGCAGTCCGAACAGAAGCACAATAAATTCATACAGCCCTGCATGGGTGATGAAGGCTGACTTTTCTTTAGCGGGTTCATCGAGTGGTACTTGCCAGTACCTCTTGGTTAAATCTATTGTAGAGATGAACTGGGCACGACCCAGTTTCTCCAATAGTTCATCGGTGCCTGGCATTGGATAGTTGTCGGGGCGAGTTACAGCATTCAGCTTACGGTAGTCCACGCAAAAGCGTATTTCCCCATTTGGTTTGGGAACCAGAACCACTGGAGATGCCCATGCACTGGTAGAGGAGCGGATGATACCCATCTCTAGCATGTTTTGGCTCTCCCATTCAGTAGCAACTTGGGCATGAGGAGACACCCGGTAGGGTGGGGTTCTAATTGGGTGAGCATTACCTGTGTCAATGGTGTGGTATGTTCGTTCAGTCCGTCCTGGGGTGGCTGAGAACAAGGGGGCGAAGCGAGTGCACAGCTCCTTGATCTGCAGCCGCTGTAGACGTTCCAGGGTTGTGGAGAGGTTCACCTCTTCCACCCCACCATTACTTTTTCCTTCGTAGTAGACACCTTCAGGCCACTCAGCATCATCTCCTCCCTGGGCTGTAAACTGACAAACCTGTAAATTTCTGGCATAAAAGGGCTTTAGAGAGTTAACATGGTACACCTTAGGTTTTAAGGAAGAATTAGGAAATGCTATGAGGTAGTTAACAGCTCCCAGGCGCTCTTGGACTGTGAATGGTCCTTCCCATGACGCTTCCATCTTATGGGCCTGTTGCGCCTTTAAGACCATAACCTGGTCTCCTACTTTGAAGGAACGCTCTCTGGTATGTCTATCATACCAGGCCTTTTGCTCTGTTTGAGCATCCTTTAGGTTTTCTTTAGCAAGGGCTAAAGAATGTCGGAGGGTGCTTTGTAGGTTGCTTACAAAGTCCAGAATGTTAGTTCCTGGAGAAGGCGTAAACCCCTCCCATTGCTGCTTCACCAACTGCAATGGCCCCTTAACCTCGTGGCCATACACAAGCTTGAATGGTGAGAACCCTAAACTGGGATGTGGTACAGCCCTGTAGGCAAACAGCAACTGCTGCAACACTAGATCCCAATTATTGGAGTGTTCATTCACGAATTTACATATCATGGCCCCCAAAGTTCCATTAAACCTTTCCACCAGGCCATTGGTTTGGTGGTGGTACGGGGTGGCAACCAAGTGATTCACCTCATGAGTTTCCCACAGGTTTTTCATGGTCCCGGACAGGAAATTAGTTCCTGAATCTGTAAGGATGTCAGAGGGCCAACCTACCCTGGCAAAAATGTCAGTTAAGGCCTGACACACAGTTTTAGCCCTGGTGTCGCTTAGAGCTACTGCTTCCGGCCATCTGGTAGCAAAGTCCACAAAAGTCAGTATGTACTGCTTTCCTCTGGGGGTCTTCTTTGGGAAAGGACACATAATATCCACAGCTACTCGCTGAAATGGGACCTCAATTATGGGGAGTGGCTGGAGAGGGGCCTTGACCTGGTCTTGGGGCTTTCCTACCTTTTGGCATACCTCACAAGACCGGACATAATTGGCAACATTCTTGCCCATCCCCTCCTAGTGGAAGGACTTCCCCAACCTGTCTTTGGTTCTGTTCACCCCAGAATGACCACTGGGATGATCATGGGCCAAGCTTAAGAGCTTTTCCCGGTACTTAGTTGGAACTACCAACTGTTTTTGAGGATGCCAGCCTTCCTGGTGTCCACCAGAAGTAATCTCCTTATATAAAAGTCCTTGTTTTACAACAAACCGGGATCGGTTAGAAGAGCTGAGAGGCAGTGGGGTACTCTGTGCCGCCGCCCAAGCTTCCTTAAGGCTGTCATCTGCTTCCTGCTCAGTCTGGAACTGTTCCCTTGAGGCTGGAGGCACTAGTTCCTCTGTAGACTGTGGACTTGGGCTTGGTCCCTCTGGAAGCGATGTTAGTGATGAGGTTGTTTCCGTTGACTGTGAACCGCTCTCCGCTGGTGCACTAGGTGATATTTCAGGCTCTGGTTGGGCCTCTTGGGTAGGGTTGTCTGCTGCTTCTGCCATTTCAGGCCTGCTGGCGCCCTCTGGCGATGAGGTTGGAGACGGTTTTGCAAGCGCTGGCGTCAGTGCTGGCAATGGTTCTGCCACTGGTTGCTCTTCCAGTTCCGGTTCTGGGACTGGATGTACTATGGCTGTTGTAGTTGTTGGCATGGGATCCGGTTCCACCACCTCTGTCTGGGTCTCTGGTAACACAGACGGGGCCCTGGTGGACGGCTCAGGAACAGGGCTGGGAGTGGAAGCTTGCTTGGCTTGGCTGCGGGTGACCACTCCCCCCGTCTTGGCCAGCTTCATATGGTTGGCCAAGTCTTCCCCCAGTAGCATGGGGATGGGATAATTGTCATAGACAGCAAAAGTCCATCTTCCTGACCAGCCCTTGTATTGGACAGGCAATTCAGCTGTAGGTAAGGTTACAGATTTTGATATGAATGGAGAAATTGTGATTTGGACCTCTGGGTTGATGAATTTTGGGTCCACTAAGGACTGGTGGATAACTGACACGTGTGCCCCGGTGTCTCTCCACGCGGTAACCTTCTTCCCGCCCACTCTCAAGGTTTCCCTATGCTCCGGGGGTATTTGAGAGATATCTGGGCCTGGGGATCCTTGGCGTGATTGTGGTGTAATGGACTGTACTCGATTGGGGTTCTTGGGGCAGTTGGCCTTTATATGCCCCAGTTCATTATATTTAAAACATCGTCCAGCTGACGGGTCACTGGGCCGAGGTGGGTTGCTGGCGACTGGTGAGGTGGGACTATGGATAGTCTGGGGCTTTCCTTGGGTTGTAGCTGGGGTCTTGGATGGCCCCCGGGGGGTAGGTTTTATTGTCAGCTGGCCCCTTGTTATATTCACTCCCCTTGATAGTAGCTTTTTTCTTTTCTGCTATTTCCATCCATCTGCCTCCAATCTCCCCTGCCTCTGTTACAGCTTTGGGCTTTCCATCTAGGATGTACTGTTCTATTTCCTCAGGAACCCCATCTAAGAACTGTTCCATTTGCATCAGGTGGGCCAGGTCTTCTAGAGATTGAATCGTTAGTCCTGATATCCATGCATCCCAATTCTTTCTAATGTAGTAGGCGTGTCTGGGGAATGACGCATCTGGTTTCCACTTTAGGGCTCTGAACCACCCACGGGCATGCTCAGGTGTTAGCCCCATTCTGATTCTGGCCTTTGTTTGAAACAGTTTATAATTGTTCATGTTTTCCTTAGGCATTTCAGCTGCCACCTCTGCTAAGGGTCCACTGAGCTGTGGCCTCAGCTCTATCATGTACTGGTCTGTAGGGATGTTGTACCCATGGCAGGTCCTTTCAAAATTTTCCAAGAAGGCCTCAGTGTCATCACCTGCCTTGTAGGTGGGAAATTTCCTGGGATGGGGAACAGTGCCTGGAGAAGGGTTTTTAAGGTTGGCTGGAACATTCTGCTTAGCCTTTTCTAATTCCAAAGCCTGCTTCTGGATTTCCAGCTCTTTCTCTTTTAACTCTATTTGTCTCCTGTGGTTGGCCTCTTGTTTCTCCATCTCTCTCCTGTGGTCAGCCTCTCTGGCTTGTTGTTTCTCCATTTCTCTCTTGTGGGCAGCTTCTTCCCTGGCCGTTTCTGCATTAAGTAGTTCCATTCGTCTCTGATGTTCTTTGTCTTTTTCTGCAGCTTCCAGCCTAGCCAGTTCGAGTTTGTCAACTGTTTCACTGTTACTCATGTTTGTGTGCCTTCTGGTGCTGGCCACACACCCCTGCAGTCAGTGAATTGACTGTGTTGCTTTAGCTCAGGTTGCTTGGTTTACAATTTCCTAACCTTTCTATTCCCGACTGAATAAAAAGAAAACAAAACTTTTCATTTGCAAATGGTGGTAGCTGGGGTTGCTGGCTGAGAGAAGACCAGAAACTGGTTTGTCCTGTTTCTAGCAACTTGCTAATTACCTTGCAGCTTAGCCCAGCTGGAAATCTCCTTCTAACATTACCTTGTTAGAAAACTGAATACCTCTGCCCCCACCCCCCTCCTCCCAGGCTGCTTTTCCACACAGCCAGCAAGGGGAGAAAAGAGAAAAAAAATTCCTCTTGCTTTGGTTTAAAAAAAAAGTTCCCACCGGTGCCTACCATGTCATAGGTTTATTCCCCACTTTGAACTTTAGCGTCCACAAGATGGGGACCTGCATGGACTCCTCTAAACTAAAATCCTAGTTCAGATCTGGTACGCTGCCACCAGCTAGAAATTCCAGTGTCTAGCACACTCCCTGTTCCCCCAAAACTTTCCCTGGGGAACACAGATCCAAGCTCCTTTGGTCTTAACACAAAGGGAAATAGCCCATTCCCCCACCTCCCCCTCCCTTATCCGTCGGGAGAGATCACCTTGATTCAAACTCCTTGAATCAAACAAAGAGGGATTCTCTTTTCCCCCATGCTAACCAAGCTATCTATGTTTCTAGTGATCAAATCCCCTATAACTAATACCTGTCCTAATAATCGGAGATCCGTCCCCTGGAGAGGTATCCTCAGTGCAAGAGGATACCACAACATCATCTGGAAGGAAGGTCCCAACTATGGGATCATTTCCCTCTGCTCCAGTTAGATTTTACCCTTCCCTGAGACGTTCAGTCTCCTCCACAGCACAGGGGCTGTCAGACCATTCTACTGTGTCCTGGAAAGTCTCATCTATGTACCTCTCTGTCTCCCTTAGCTCCTCCAGCTCAGCCACCCTGGTCTCCAAAGCCCATACACGGTCTCTGAGGGCCAGGAGCTCCTTGCACCGAATGCACACTTACGCCACCTGCCCATAGGGTAGGTAATCATACATGCAGCATTGAGTGCAATAAACTGATTAGCCCCCACTCTGTTGCTGGACTTCTGCCTGCATTCTTTTTTTACTCCTGTAGCTGTTGATGTTTTGTTTTTATCAGGGGGTGTTTTTGGCCTTAAGTTTAAAGAATGTTAAGTATATCTAGCCCCCCCGTCCACTCTCCCACTAAACTCCCCTGTTTGCTAGTTCCCCTCGTCACTTAGGAGCCAACTTTTTAAAGCCCTGGTCTTCCTGAGTAGCCCCGCCCCCTGGTTAAGGGTTGATGGGTGCTAATGGGCTTAGGCATCAAAGCCTCATTAAGAAGCTCTCAGCCTTGCTTAGGAGGCCACGCTAGGCTCAGCCCACGGTCCCTCAAACAGACCCCACAGTATATTTCAGTCAAGCAGCAAGCACGCCACAAACACACACTACAGACAACAAACTTACCACAAGGGTCATGTAATCGTTCTTCCTTCACCTGGAGAACTCACTCACAAAACTCCCGTTAGCTGCTCCTGGTGGCTATAGCTGACTGTTAGATTGCAGAGGCCAATTATCAAATTTATGTTCCCCCTGCAGGTACTTATGGACTGTGATCAAGTCACCCCTTAAGCATCTCTTTGTTAAGATAAATAGCTCGAGCTCCTTGAGTCTTTCACTGTAAGGAATGTTTTCTAATCCTTTAATCGTTCTCATGGTTCTTCTTTTCTGAACCCTCTCCAAGTTACCAACATCCTACTTGACGTGCGGACACCAGAAATGGATTCAGTATTCTACTAGTGCTTGCATCAATGCCAAATCCAGAGGGAATATAATCTCCCTGCTCTTATTTGAGATTATCCATCTGTCGCAGGGCTGGTACACCCCATCACCCTTTGGGGTGGGAGTTATAGCCCCACAGCTGAGTCCAAATGACCACCCTTAGCCTCAGGGCAGTATGGCCTAATGGCTGGAGTCAATAAGGTGGCCCTCCTCTGCAAGGCGGTGTGGCCTAGTGACCACAGTCAAACTGCGCTTTTAGGGTGGTGCTGCCTAATGGTCAGAGTCAATAAGGCTGCCCTCCTATTCAGGGCTGTGTGGCCTAATGGCCAGAGTCGATATGGCTGCCCTTATCAGCAAGGATGCATGGCCTAATGGGCAGAGGGGGTATGGCCGCCACCCAGGACCCTGGTAATGGCAAATGGATTCCACTAGGTCAGTGGGAATCCGTCCAAAACATGCAAACTTTGTCCCAGTTCCACAACTGGATCAATGTCTAGTTTCCCAGTGCTGCTGTCCACAAGTCTCTTGGGTCTCTGGGGTTGTCAGCTGGCAAAACTCCCGATGGTTCTGCCCCTTCTTGGGCCTCCGCGGGCAGCCGGGTATCTGCCTGGGTGCATGACCTCTGGGGTCTGGGGTTCCAGCAGCTCCCAGAAAGGGCCTGCAATCTTCATCCTTTCTCCTTGGCCATCAACCGTGACTGAGCTGGGTTGCTCCCTTTTATACTGAGGCTCCAGCTGGAGCATGTCTAGCAGTGACAAGGTGGTGTGGCTTCCTCCGTCCACAATGTGGGGTTAACCCCTTCTTGTCCAGTGCAGGACTGGTACACCCCGTCACTACATCCAAGGATCACATCACTTTTGGGCACTGTGCTACTCTAGGAACTCATGTGAACCAATTATTTGTCATGACCCCTGTGGAGAATGTTAGGGAATGTTGTTGCATTTATATTATTTTAAGTATGAAGTATGTGGAAGGTAAAATACACAGGTGGAACTGAGTTAGCTGTTTGAAACCTAAGGACACTGTGAGGGCCCATTGGATTGCTAGGAGCCATCTTGGAATGTACGTTGGAAGAGGACCATTGGAGGAGAGTGTGGAGACCTGTTGTCTGGAAATGGTTTGCTCTGGGCTGGCTGAAGTTGCCAAGAACGGTCTCTCCAGACTCCAGAGACTGGTCCATCAGGGATGATAGAAGTCCAGGATGCTGAGAGGTTGGCATGTGACAATATTTGGAGAACACTGGACTTTGTGGGTTATGAAAAGGAAGCCAAAACTAGGGTAGGAAATGAGATTTTCTGAGGTGTGACTGATGTAAGACTTGGGAAGTCAGACAGACATGGACTTTTGGGACAACAAGTGTTATATGTGTTTTTTGGGGTCCCGGCCTGCGGAGTTGGTTTCTGGGGAATCCCTTGGGAGAAGGGAGGGGGTTAATGCAAATTTCCTAACACCAGTTGTGCAAAAAGCCAGCCTTTCGAAGCTTCGGCCCCTGAGGAGGGGAGCATTATCAGTGATTCCCTGTGACAGGAGGCCAGAGGTCAAAAGCCCAAATTGTATAGAGAAAAACAGCTGAACTTTCCCCAGCTTTTTCTGAATCTCAGTCTAAAATGTGACATGAACTTGTACCAAGAGCCCAAACCCTGTTGAGGGGTTTGAAAGACTGACACCAACCAGAGCCCTATGTTGGAGTTAGAGTTGACCTCCCGTAAGATTTTTAGCATATGTGTAGGATGGCTCTCGTTATATATTTTCTCTGTGATGCTTTTGCCCTAGAAATAAATGTACTTTGCTTTGTAAAGGCTGGTTGGTAACTGCTGTATGCTGTGATAGCCCCAGGGGAAAGTGTGACCCAGAGGTACTGGGCCCCAGTCAGACCTGCTGGGGAAATCCCTGTGAGGTGCAGAGGGACTGCAAACCTAAACCCGGTCTGGAGGGAGAGTAATGCACATCTCTGCCTGAGAGAGGTGATGGATCAGAGCCTGGAACCTTAAGTGGATGCCTTCAAAGTAGACCAAGACTGGGAGGCAAAGATGCAGCTAACCCTTCTGCAGCGGCCTTTGTAGAACACCTCCCATATCTATTGGGACATCCACTCCTGGGGATCCTTGTAATCAGGGTGCAAAGGGAAGGGTTCTTTGTGGTGAATGTTCAAGTGAGAAGCTTGGTGGTGGCAGTCCATATACAAACCCAGATTGCAGGAAACCCGGCATCGTGACAACCCCCAAGTCCTTTGCAGTCACTTCTTCCCAGGATAGAGTCCCCTACCCTAGAAGTATGGCCTGCATTCTTTGTTCCTAGATATATGGCATTACATTGGGCTGCAATGAAACACATACTGTTTCCTTGATCAGGAACATCCTTGAAGAGAAATCTCCATTTACACCTGCATTTTGAGACCTATCAGTTAGCTAGTGTTTAATCCATTTAATGTGTGATGTGTTGAATTTATATAATTCTTGTTTCTCAGTTAAAATATTGTGTGGCACCAGGTCAGATGCCTTGCTCTAAACATACGACACCAACACTATTCCCTTCATCAGCCAAACTTGTAATTTCATCAAAAAAGATATCAAGTTAGTTTGGCAGGATTTATTTTCCATAAACCCATGCTGATTAGCATTAATTATATTACCTTTCTTTTTTTTATTAATCAAATCCCATATCAGCTGTTCCATTATTTTGCCAAGGATCAATGTCAGGCTGACAGGCATAAAATTACCTGGGTGGGGATTGCTGATGGATGAGGATTCATTCAGGTAACTTGCATCAATGCTAATTGGGTTGATTACTTTCTGATGGGAGCAGATGCCCCATTGCATGCTAGTTGGATGTGTCAGTACTAAGTAAAGGAAATGGATATTTCCTGAGGGAACTGGGATTGTTTAGCCTGCAGAAGAGAAGAATGAGGGGGGATTTGATAGCTGCTTTCAACTACCTGAAAGGGGGTTCCAAAGAGGATGGATCTAGACTGTTCTCAGTGGTAGAAGATGACAGAACAAGGAGTAATGGTCTCAAGTTGCAGAGGGGGAGGTTTAGGTTGGATATTAGGAAAAACTTTTTCACTAGTAGGGTGGTGAAGAACTGGAATGGGTTACCTAGGGAGGTGGTGGAATCTCCTTCCTTAGAGGTTTTTAAGGTCAGGCTTGACAAAGCCCTGGCTGGGATGATTTAGTTGGGTTTGGTCCTGCTTTGAGCAGGGGGTTGGACTAGATGACCTCCTGAGGTCCCTTCCAACCCTGAGATTCTATGATTCTATGATATTTTCCCCTGTGCACATAGTTTATTCAAACAGGCATGCAGCATGCTGCATTGGGTTCTGTTTAGGGCCTCTCTAAAGGTGTCAAAAGTTATGTGAAAAACAGATCTTGACCACCTT
Source organism: Mauremys mutica (assembly GCF_020497125.1). Classification (NCBI taxonomy): domain Eukaryota; kingdom Metazoa; phylum Chordata; order Testudines; family Geoemydidae; genus Mauremys; species Mauremys mutica. The sequence continues at coordinate 11,098,417 of NC_059073.1, read as the reverse complement.
AGGGTCATTAAAAATCCCATTACACCCTTGCAAAAAGTAGCAATGCCAGTTTGCGTATTTACCTTCTGCCTCACTAAGTTCCACCTCTAGTTTCAATTGAATATGAGAATTGCCAGAGATCAGCACTTTTCTGCGTTAGCCCCATAGTCTGTCCTCAACTACCATATGGAGTTGCTGGGCATTATTTAAAGACTTCTGCATTCCAGTTTGGAGGAGAGTCCATTTCAGCTAGAGGGTGAAATACTCCCTGTGCATCAGTGTATAGGTGTGTGCGGCAGGCAGTTCAATCTTTCCACCTGTGGCAGCTCCAAAAGTGTCTCTTCATTGCCAGAGTCTGATTTTTGCTGACACTGTGCTTAGAAATCCTCTTGTTTAGTATTCGTATAGACTGGAGGTGCTGTTCCAGTGAGCCACCTCACAGCCAGCCTCAGTTTCCCAGAAATACTCCACTCACAGCAAGAAGCCTTTAAAACAGTATCCCCCCTGCTCTTGAGCAGGGCCGCCCAGAGGATTCAGGGGCCTGGAGCAAAGCAATTTCGGGGGCCCCTTCCATAAAAAAAAGTTGCAATCCTATAGAATACTAAATTCTTGTGGGGGCCCCTGTGAGCCCCGGGGCAAATTGCCCCACTTGCCCCTCCCCCGCCGGGCGGCCCTGCTCTTGAGGTTTAATTCATTCAACACAACCCAGCTCCCAGAGTGAGCCCCCTCATAGGTTCAGGGTTTCACAGCCCTTCTCCTGTGATGGTGTTGACTGATTCTTCCTGTCAGCAGCTCTCCTCTTGACGGGACTTGGAGCTTTCTTTTTGATTCACCCATCCAGTCATCTGACCACTTCCTTAATTCTTCCCAGGTTGCTCTAATAACCTCCCTACCCCCACCACCTGTCTGGGTTGGCTGGGAGAAAGAGGAGCTTTGCCCTTCTACCTCTTCAAGGCTTCTGGTCTCAGGCCCTTAAAGGAACCAGTCTGTTGGTTTTCCCCTATACCTTCCCTTTCTGTCACAGGGTGGTTCCCTGTGCATCCCTTCAGGCCTTAACCACAGACCACAACCTCTCCAGCTCTCCTTAGTCACGAGCTCACCCATTTGTTTCTGGGGACGGTGACAGCAGCCAGTCCCACTTACGTGTGCCTTCCTTCAGGCTCCCAACTACACTTCCTTCCTGTTGACTTATATAGGCCAGACTGCTGGGCCTACTTCCACCCAAATTAGGTCCTCAGCTGTATCTCCCCTCAGTTAATTGGCCTCGTCTGCCAACTGCCAGGGTTTCAATCAGAGCTCAGTTAGGCCGAGTCCACCCTACAGACCCCTATTGCTATAATTATGGTGCTCAGGGGCGTGAAAAATCCCCCCCCCCCTCCCCGCAGAGAGACAAAGTCGTCTTCTTAGCGTAAGCACAACATTCCTCAGGTGTCACATGACCAGGATTCATCGCCCTGTGTGGACAGCGCTGTGTCAACGGGACAGTTTCTCCCGTAGACGTAGCTACCGCCTCTCAGGGAGGTGGATTAATTAAACCGATGGGAGAAGCTCTCCAGTCGCTGTAGGAGCATCTTCACTAAAACGCTACAGTGGCACAGCTGCACTGGTGCAACAGCACCACTGTGGCACTGTACGTGAAAACAAGGTATTAGTGTAATCAGGTGGAGAGTTGAGTGACTGGGTGTCAAGTTAGCTGAGTCAGCACACCCTGTTACACCGTCCCAGACAGTCGCTATTCCCCAGGACCATTCTCCCACCCAGTGTCCATTTTGGTGATTCCAGACACCTGGAATGTGGTAACGGGCTTCTCAAAGTACTGCTTCTGGCCTTAAAGGGTCACTATTCCATTACAACCCCCTCCCTAGGGAACTAGCTCTGAAATGAACTTTCATAGCCTTTGTGCTGGCAAACACCTAGGTAAAAAAGGGTGTAGCGGTGCATACATGGAAGTACTTAGTGGATAAATTGCCTACACACCATGGCAGGTCAACCAGCCAGGTCAGATAACTCTGTTAGTCAATGGGTCTTGATTCTGCTGGTCTGAACAGGAGTAACACCACAGAAGTCAATGGCGGGTACCCCCAGGGGAGAGAATGCCGCTTGTGTTAATACCTCTTGATTAACAAAGGTGGTGGAAAGAAAACAGATTGGTTTCCTATACTTGCTAAGCAAGCATGATAAAAATAGCATCTAGTGGTAAACTGGGTGTCACGGACCCACAGATCTGGTTTTCTTGAACGGCATTGGAACAATCCCACTGGAGGAGCCCTTCAGAGTGCCAGTCCCCTTTAGAGTCACACTCTTCCACTAGGATAAGCCATTTGGCTTCACGGCTTCCTTGACTGAACCTCAGAGCCTTCAGCACCCTTGCTTCATGCCGTGACCTCCCTTCAGTGCATCCATCAGAGTTGGACACCTGTGAGAGACTTGTACGCCCAAAGGGAGTAATGCACCCCCACCTTCAGCATCTGCAGTGACTTTCAGCCAGCGTTGTAAAAGTAGTAGGGAGGTCATGGAAGCTCCTTCACTGGAGGTTTTCCAAAGGGAGGCTGGGCGTCCATCTGTCTTGGATGGCTTAGACACAACAAATCCTGCATCTTGGCAGGGGGTTGGACTAGCTGACCCTTGCGGTCCCTTCTAACCCTATGGTTCTATTTGTCAGCTGGCACACAGCATAGAGTGTCCTCGGTTAGCATAGAGAACAGAAAGTTACAGTATGGTCCATCTTGGTCAGTCCAGAGCCCTCTTTTGTCTCAGTTCAGGAGTCTCAGAATTCTAACAACCCTTCTCCTGGCCCCTCCTCAATCCTTTGTTCTTGTTTCTGGGCAAACATTCTCACCTGGCCCTCCTCCTCAGCCCTTTGTTCTTCAACTGGTCAAACACCGCTAGCTTCCTGGGGTGGGGTGGGCTGGGCCATCCATGGCCATTAGTTGTTAGGTACCAAATGCCCAGACAATTGGAGTGGCCATGGTTTTCTCAGACTCTCCAGGGACATGGGGCCCAGCGCCCAGACATCTAGATGCCAGTCAAATCTGTATCTCTGGGTCTCTGCAAAGAGTAAGCAACCTTTTCCCACAGTCTAGTTAATCATGTAGCCCATAGAGGAAACTGAGGCACACACAGTATTCATACAAAATATTACAGAAAGTTCCAATTCCATCACATCAGGTGCTAACAGATCTAGGCAAACATCCACTCTCATTATTTTATGTGTTTTCCTATCCTTTGACCATCCCAGATATCACTGTTGGGAAAAGGCCTTGATCCAGCAAAGCACATGCTTAAGCTTTAAGCATAGGAGTGGTCTTATTGACCTGGAAGGATATTTGCAGGGCTGCCATCACCGTGGTATCTCAGCACCTTATTCTCACAATGCCTCGGTGAGATTCAGAAGTACTATCCCCATTACAGACTGGGAACGGAGACATAGGGTAGATTATAGGAGTTGTCCAAGGTCATTCAGGAAGTCTGTGGCTTTACTGGGTACTGAAACCAGATCCCCTGGGTCCCATTTTGTGCTCCAGTGCCCTGCCTACTTGACCTAAGTCCTGGGTGGAAAATGTAGGTTCTAGACAGAGCTAGGAAGCAAGCAGGAGCTGCTGATTGTGAATAAGAGTTAAACATCCAGTTGTCCTTAGTGACTAATATGTCACACATAGTGCACTAGTAGGGGAAAGGTGTCTAATCATTTCCCTTCACCCCTGCCCAGAAAACTGCACTCTCCATCTGCCCGATGTGCTTGCTTGATGGGTAATGGCAGACACAGCAGGTTTTGTGCCCTTTTGGCTACTGTCAGAGGTAGAGCTCTGCCCTTTGTTAATGTAGGCAATGCCTGCCAACCAATTAGCCTAATTCTCTGAGAAAGTCAATGCAGACTAGATGCTATGAATAATGATCAGTCTTCTGGAATGATTCTGATGGTCGTAAAGCTCTCGCCCAGAGGTCTGTAAAGCAAATGGTAGCCTTTTCCTGCAAGGTGCAACAGCAAGGAATGACACTAGCAATATCCCTATGAAGGGCCGCAAGAGCATTTGCAATGCTCAAGTTAAACTGTAAGTTCTTCAGGGCAAGGAGCTCCTCTTAATATGTTTCTCCCTGGTTCCTGGAATAATGGAGCCCGGATTCTGACTGGGGCCTCGAATTACTAATGTAATACAGAGACAAGGTGGGTGAAATAATATTTTATATTGGACCAACTACTTTTGGTGTGAGAGAGACAAGCTTTCGAGCCACATAGAGCTTTTCCGCAGGTCTGGCTTCCCAGAAAGCTCATCTATCTGTCGAACAGAAGTTGGTCCAATAAAATATATTATCTCACCCATCTTGTCTCTCTAATATCCTGGCACCGATCGCTACAACTACACGGCTTACAATAGTGTAAGACAGACAGTCCGAGGAAGGGATACAGGGGAATGTACAATAGATGTTAATGGACTAAAAGGACAGGAAGGAATCTTCCTAACTAGCTCTAACACCCATCTCTTGTTAGGTAACACCAACTCCTTCCCTCCTTGCTGCTGTTGCTAGCATGGTACTTTCCTTTATTTAGGGTAGTAGAAGGAGCTGGTCTTTCTGTACGACATGGATAGAGCTTGTTGAAAATTCTGTCTAATCTTTTTTTTTTTAATGGAAAATGTGTTTTTGACCAAAATCGGAAAGTCTGCACACATTTTAATTTTGGTAGAATGCTTTGATTTTTTTGGTGGGGGGAGGAGGAGAACCCTCTGCCCTTCTCTCATATTTTTACTTTTTTTCCATTGAAAAGATTAACCCGAAGGAGGAAGTTAAAGTGAAAGAAAAGTGGGTTTTCCTCCCACCAACATAACTTTTTTTTTTTAAATTTAGGAAGTTTTCATCCAACAAACAGAAACCCAGACACGTGACATTTGAACAGAATGAAATTTCACTTATTTCAATTTCCTTTTCAAAATATTTTTTTGGCCAGCTCTAGTAATTTATTTGGACCTAAGGGTGAAATCTCAAGTCCCTTGAAGTCAATGGCAAAACTCCCACTGGCTTCAATGGGGCCTAGAGTTTAGCCTGAGGCTCTTTATCCCAAACAAAGCAAAAGCATCACCTCCATGCTCGATCCATCCCTGGCATAGGGAATGGGAGTGAGGTCCCAGATGCTTATGCTTTGTGCCAAGTTTCCTAATGGACACTAAAGAACCTCCTGAGCTTTCTAGTTGGTGTTGGTCCTGCTTTGAGCAGGGGATTGGGCTAGATGACCTCCTGAGGTCTCTTCCAACCCCAATATTCTATGATTCTTCCAGGCCTGATTTGCACAATTACCAATAACATTTTCTTCCCAGCATGATGCGCCCAATCCAATACTGGTGCTAGAACCAGGAATGAAAGTCCTGATCTTTGAGTGGTGGCCCAGGGCTCTGATCCAGCACTACGTTAATTTACTGTAAGGCTGTGACCCATACTGATTTAAACCAGCTGAGAATTTAGCCCATAGCCGTTAAACTGGAAAAAAAAAGGGCTTTGACATCTTCAGACTTGCAGTGTCTGATGGTCTTGAATTTCTGTTAAAAAAAAGGCCTCAAGTTACAGCCTGTTAATGTTAATTTGCAGTATGGACCTGACCTAGCAAAGCACATAGGCACATGTGAATTATTATTATTTGTATTACTGTAGTGCCTGGGAGTCTAGCCGTGGACCAGGGCTCCATTGTGTGAGGTGCTGTACGAAGACAGAACAAGAACAGTCCACTGCAACCAGGGGAGAAGTCCCACTGAAGTGCTTAAAGTGGTGCACTTCCTTAGGTGCTTTGTTGAATCAGGACCTATTTAACTGATCCAGAACTGTAAAAATGATCAGTACTGAAAAGTTATTAAAACTTTCTTTTCCATGCATCACTCGTTGTACAGGCTTTATCAGCTACATTCCTTTCAGGGCTATTAAATGTTTGCCATGTCTGTCTGCAGAACAGTGTCATCTTCGTGGCATATTCATTTATTGATGGTAGTGAGCCAAGAGTACCCCCCCCGTCCCGCCCCCGCACACACACACACACACACACACACACCTTGTCTTCTGCAGGTATTAATATATACATAATGCAAAGAGAGGTTGTATTTCCCCAGGCCTTGTGCAATGGGGCCCAGATCTCCACACACAACTGCACTACAAAATAATAACAATACCCAGTGCCTAGCAAGAACTTTTGGGAACATGCCCATGCTGCAGTTAGAGAGCGCTCTGCCCAGGGTTGAATGGCTCAGAATGTCACAGAGTCAATGAGTTTAAGGCCAGAAGGCACCACCAGAGAATCTAGTCTGACCTCCTGTATATCACAGGCCACCAACACCACCCAGTATCTGCAAACTAAACCCAACAACCAAAATTAGACCAACATGATTACAGCTTTCAGGATACTAGACTAGCATGTGCCTCATGCAGAGAGTAGAAGGGACTAGGGGACCGAGGTGCACCATGTCCTAATGTGACGGCCACCACCTTGGCTGACGCTCCAGTGGTTGAACCAGAGCTAAAAGCATGAACTGCTAAAGCTCTCCAGTTGGGGATTGTAACACTCAGCTCATCTGTAGACTGGACACAGAGGGAAGGGATCTGTAACACACATGAACCTGTGGGTTACACTAATACCCTGTATTCTTTGTCTTCTAGGACATTTTGCCTGATGGTCTGACATCTACAATGAAGAGAACTGATCCTCCAGCCTTCTGCCACTGAACGGGCAAAGATTTAGATATCTATAAGGGAGGAATGGTTTTATTTGGGCTAGGCATTGAGTCTTGTGAGAGAGATGATGCTGTGACAGAGCCATCGAACAGAGCTGGGGCCATTCTCTTGAAGATAGAGGATTGCTTAAGCTTTATGCTGAAATACGGGCGACGGACTCCACTTGAGGAAATGCTATTGGTATCCCTTCCCATTTTTTAGGCAGGGAACATTACCTTGCAGGAATCACTGATGCTTTAACACAGCCTGCTCTGCTCTGAGGAGTTAAAGGGACAGAGGCTTCTTTTTGTCTGGGATTGAAGACTGCATTTTAACTCCTGGGACATTCAAGAGACTATAATCTAAAACCTCAGGATGCGGTTGCAAAAATATTTAGGCCAGCTCCTTATAAGCAGTTGACCATGGGGCTGTTTGCTACGGAAGACCAGCCCTGGTTACAATGTGTTGTAAAGGCCATACATTTCAGGATTATATGGAGGGGAATTATCCCAACGGGATGCATCCCTGTATTGTTGAGTTTGGAGGAAAGGATAATCCCAGTTCCTACCCTGAGTCCTTCAGTGGCTTACAACAAGCCACTTAGGTCCTGATTTTATTATAGTTGATTTGTACAACACAGTTTAGTGTGTGTGTCCCTTGAAGAGTGTGACATGCCTACACGACTTGTTTTGGCTCTGTGTTTATCCAGGAGCCCTCTTCTCTGAGTGCCTCACCGAATAACCGTGTTCCTTCTGTTACCCAACCTTGGAGCTACCATGCATCTGTTTCAGGCCACTGCAACCATTCTCAGTGGTGCTAAACCCCCACGCACGTGTTTGAAAACACTTGTGAAAGGCACAATTTGCACAGCATTTATCTTCAACATATTTCGTTTTGAAAAAAAATAAAGGAAATAAAATGTTTGTGGCCAGCTCTGTCTGACTCTGAAGAGCAGGGCCTTGGGGTACGTCCATACTACCCGCCCGGGTCGGCGGGTAGCGATCGACTTCTCGGAGTTCGATATATCGCGTCTCATCTAGACGCGATATATCGAACTCCGAACGCGCTCCCGTCGACTCCGGAACTCCACCACCGCGAACAGCGGTGGCGGAGTCGACGGGGGAGCCGCGGACTTCGATCCCACGCCATCAGGACGGGTAAGGAGTTCGAACTAGGGTAGTTTGAGTTCAGCTATGCTATTCGTACCTTAGTTTGAAACCCCCCCCCCTAGTGTAGAACAGGCCTTGGTGTCTAAAGTTGGACACCAAAACCCCAGCAACTCAAAATTAGAGGCTGCTTTTGAAAATCAAGCTCATAATCTCTCTGCCTTGGTTTCACCTTCTGCAAAAGCATGTAATGCTTCCCTAATTTACAGGGATGCTGTGAAGATGAAATAATTGATGTTTGTAGAGTGCAACATAATTGCTAAATTCAGTGAATGGGCCTGATTCATTCCTGGTGCACTCAGTCAAAGAAGTTACATCAGGGACTACTGTAGGCCATCGTGTTGATTATTTACTTCGAAAGTCTGACATTTTCATAGATTCCAAGGCCAGAAGGGACCATTGTGATCATCTCGTCTGACCTCCTGTGCATCGCAGGCCAGAGAACTTCCCCCGAAAGTTAATTCTGTTCATGATACATGACTAGATATGAATCCATCTCATTGCCCCAGAGCTTACACTAGTAAACCAGCTTATTTTAGTCAGTAAAGAACTCTAAACAGGGATTACTGAATACACGCAAGGAGCTAGGCCATGGGGAAAGAAAATGCTATTTGTAAATAGCTCCTCACAGTAGACATTTTTCAAATGGGATCAAGCCTTAAAAGCTGTAAAGTGCAGCTGTAGTTGGAAAAGTGACTATGTGCCCTCTCCTTTCCTATTGATTTCTGCCAAAAGAGATGGCTGTAATTAATAGTGCTTCCATGGTCTAGTGAATAGCGTAGGACTCAGGAGAGCTGGATTTTGTTCTTGGCTTTCCGGCTGGGTGAGCTTGGGCAAGTGACTTAGTCTCAGTTTGCCCATCTGTAAAATAGGAAAAATGATATTGACCTTCTTTCTAAAGCGTGTTGAGATCTCCATATCAATGTTGGGTACTATTGTTATTGATTAGAACAGGGCTTGGCAACCTTCAGTACACAGCCCATCAGGGTAATCCGCTGGTGGGCCGTGAGACATTTTGTTTAAATTGACCATCTGCAGGCACGGCCCCCCGCAGCTCCTAGTGGCGTGGTTCACCGTTCCCGGCCAACAGGAGCTGCGGGAAGCAGTGGTCAGCATGTCCCTGTGGCCCACGCCTCTTCCCGCATCACCCATCGGCTGAGAACCGGGAACTGCGGCCACTGGGAACTACGGAGGGAGGAGGGGTCGTGCTTGAGGATGGTCAACGTAAACAAAATGTCTCGCAGCCCTCCAGCGGATTACCCTGATGGGACACATGCTGAAGGTTGCTGACCCCTGGATTAGAATAATTTATTTACCAAATTTTACCTTTTTTTTCTGTTGGATGAACTGTGTGTGAACAAATCTCAAATGTCTCAACTTTATTTGTTATTTGGAATGACTCACAAATGGGGAGCTGGTCCAAAAAATGTGAACAAAAAGGGGTTTCTTTCCTCTTAACAAAAATAGCCTTAAAAATGCCACTCCCCCGACCTACATTTAAATCGACATTATCTATGAAAATGTAAACTTTTTGACAGCGCGGAACCTTTTTTAACATCTTTTTTTTTTCAAATAACCAAAATAATGGTTGAAAGTTTCTCATTGTATCAAAAACTCAGTTTGCAGTAAACAAAAAACAAGGCTGATGGCCATATGGAGATAATATTTTTTGAAAAATTGAAACAAACAAACAAACAAAAAAACAAGGAAAATTTGCCTAGATTGAAACGTCCTTGTACTTTTCAACATGGAGTTTGATAGCAGGATATAAAATCCATTCTATGGGTTTGATTTAGAGATCAGATCTAATCTCCAGACACTGATATCTCTCTTAAATGCCTGCCAGGTTTTATTGAAATGGATTTTATTATTTATAGTGGGATATTGTGGTGATGTCTCAGGGAGGTGTTAGTTTTTTGTATGTGTGTGTTCTTTTCTCAGCTACTGTCAGTGCTCAAGGGCTGATGCCATTCTTCTGTTATTTTACCATTCAGCATTTTTACTTCTCTGGCCAGTAATTATTTTTGCCTCCAGATGCCTGGGTTCCCTATGAACAGAAGTGGACAGAGAAAGGTGAACCGCAAAAGAATAATTAACATTCAGGGGTTAACAACTGCAGCAAAGGAGCCCCCTGGATTCACGTCCAAAGGAATACAATTAGGAGTTGAGATGAAACAGTGCAAAGAAAAATAAATCTGGTTATTGGGAAGGGTTTCCTCATATGGACGTTTTTTGAATGATAGGCTAGTCTCTTAAATCACTTCTAATCGGCCTGTTTTCTAAGGCAAGAACAAAGGGACAGTCAATGAAACTGGAAGGTGACCAATTCAAAACTAATAAAAGGAAATACTTCCACACCACATGGAATTAGCCTGTGGAACTCTTTGCCACAAGATATCACTGAAGCCAAGTGCAAAGACGAATTCAAAAAAAGATGTATATGGATCACAAGAATATTCACAGTTATATCAGTAGGGATTTTTAAAGAAACTTAGTTTTTAGTACATTCTTTCAATGAGGGAAAAGGTGAACTTCACATTGGATAATTCTGCTGGTTGCCCACTTTTTATAATGAGAGGGCTCTAGCTTGGACACCCCCCATCTCTGCTGATCTAACCTGTGGTGATATGGCACAGACAGACAAGCAGTCACTCAGGTAGGAAGAAAAAATTTCTCCTTACCAAAATTCTATGCCATTTAGAGTACTCAAAGGTACAGGTGGTTAAAAAAACCTTTGATACGTAACAGTTTTCCATCGAAAAATGCTTTGTTGAAATTGAAATTGTTCACTGGAACATGTGTGTTTTGATACATTATTTGATGGGAAAATGTCAAAATGATTCTCATTTACTTTTGATAACGTCATAATGTTTCATTTCAATACGTTAATGTTTTGTTTTGACCTTCATTTGATGCTGACTGTTATAGATTACAGAACATTGCTTCGACATTATCAAAACGCTGTTTTTACCTTATCAAAATGAAACTAGTCAACGTTATTGAAATACAATTTTTCTGATGATTCCGATTCAAGTTTTTTTCTGGAATTTCCATTCTGTCCATTTGTGACGCTCTCTGAGGTTGTGAGGCACCTTGCTACCACCTGCCCTTAGCATGAGGTAGCCATGTCTGGGTGTGCCAGGGGTCAGTTCCCAACCCCACTGACCGTGGGCAACACGAGCTCTTCCCTCTAGGCCTCACAGGCCAGCCCCGCTGTCACTCTACAGGTTAGCGATTGGCACACTCCAACCCTTGAGCGCTCCAAGCATCTCCCTGAAGTGTCCAGCCCTGCCCATTGGACGCTTGCAGTATTCACAGATTTGCTGCTTCCAAGGAAACACTACACCCCGTTTACCAGTTCCACCTCAGGTCATCACTCCACTGATTGCACCACACTTAGATTTGTTTGCGGTGAAATCAAGTATACGTTTATTTAACAAAGCGCAGAGAGTCCAGTAGTAGCGAGAAGTACTGGAAACAAAGGGTTACATATAAAATACAATCATAACACACAATCTCTGACTGCCAGGTGCTGGGACTGGATGCCCAGGATGGATCAGTCAAAACTGTCCTGTTCTCTTCATTCCGTTTGAAGCACCTGGCACTGCCCATTGTCAGAAGACAGGATACTGGGTTAGATGGACCACTGATCTGACCTAATATGGCTGTTCTTATTCTAGAGCCTAGACTTAATTAACAAGCTGCTCTCATGGCTTGCAGAGTATTGCTCACCCAAAATCTTTGCACTGCTTTACAGCCAGGCTGGCTGTGACCCTCCTTTCATGAGAGGTGCATGATGTCAGTTTTCCCCTAGGTGAAGGATTCAGTGTCTATCTGCATGCCAAGATTTACCACCACCAATCCTTCGTCTTTATTCATAAATGGGACACCACCATGCTGTTTGTTTCTTCTTGTACATTGCAACAAAGAGTCCTGTGGCACCTTATAGACTAACAGATGTATTGGAGCATAAGCTTTCGTGGGTCTGATGAAGTGAGTATTCACCCACGAAAGCTCATGCTCCAATATGTCTGTGAGTCTATAAGGTGCTACAAAAGGATTCTTTGCTGCTTTTACAGATCCAGACTAACATGGCTACCCTTCTGATTCTTGTACATTGTCTCTCTTGTAAATAAAAACTCATTGTTAATATAATAATTGGAGATCTACCTATCTCATAGAACTGGAAGGGACCCTGAATGGTCATTGAGTCCAGCCCCCTGCCTTCACTAGCAGGACCAAGTACTGATTTTGCCCTAGATTCCTAAGTAGCCCTCTTAAGAATTGAGCTCACAAGCCTGGGTTTAGCAGGCCAATACTCAAACCACTGAGCTATCCCTCCTCCATAATTAAATAACCTGCACCCTGTCCTGAGGGTTTGAACCTGGGGCCTTTATCACTACAGCACAGTCCTTTAGCACTGGAGCTAAAGGATAAATGATACTAAGCAGTAAGGAGTAAGTTGTTATATTTTGTGGACCAGCACTAACGGAGGGTGCATAATACATGGAAACAGTGGGTTTTGATATGCATGACTAGTCCCATTGCATGGACCGCCTTGAAAAACACATGGGTTTGGGGGATTCTTCTTCAGCAGCAGTGTAGCAGAGACCTAGTTCTGACATAGGAAGGAAGAAGATTCTTCTCATTGCTTGTGTTACCTCTCAGCATAGTATGAGGCCTTTGTCAATTGTGAAGGGCACAGAATTATTACCTTCACCAACCAGGAGAAGAAACGGGTCTACAGTTAATGGTCTCCTGGCTCCCGGCCCAATGCATATTCACTTAGGCCAAAGGGCATTTTGACAGGGAAAATCATCATCATCATCATGATAATAAGGATGCTCTACTTTATCTGAATCCCATCCAAAGGTTCAGTTCAGAGGGGTATGTTAAAGCAAGAGGTCAGGGGTCATACCCAGTGTTGGCAGAATGATCAAGGATTTTAGCAGCCAGTCTCTAGCCAGCTCTACTGGTCAAAACCCCAGACAGAAAAAAAAGGTGATTTTCAAGAGATGATTACTTGGCCAAATCTATTTAGATTTTCATGGGGTCAACAAAAGCCTCAGGTCTATCCCCCAGACAAATTTCAAGATACTACTGCAAACCATGGAATGCTAGAGTTTTTCAAAGAGAGTTTGATGACATATTATAATAGAATAACCAAGCAACCTAAATATTGGATATGCTTGCCACTCTCTCTATAACATCCAGAAGGTTAACTACATGACTGAATTACTTTTACCTCCTCTGTGTTATTCTTAATCCACATGTTTTTGGAGTCCAACTATATTAACTACATAGTATTTAACACTGTAATTATTCTAAATCATGTAGCGAACCTTCTGGTGATTATAGGTACCAAGAAGCATAATCACAGTATAACTTCACTGTAACTACAATTATTCTGTTTTCAAATGTAACCAAACCCTTGTGCTCACAACACCTCTTGTGCAGTAGGTGAGTATTTTATACCCATTTTGCAGATGGGGATGAATAAAGTTAAGAGACATGTCCAAGGTTACCGTGTGAGTCTGTGGCAGAACCAAGATCAGAATTTACTTCTCCTGAGTCCTTGTCCTGTCCTTTGCCTGCAAGCCCTATGGCCTATGGTTACAAGAGGTCAGTCTAGATCGCAAATGTCCCTCCTTGCCTTAGAATCTATGACTATCCTTCCTCCCAGATTGCTGCCCCTTACTTTCAGTCTCAAATGTAAAATCCTTTGTGCATAGGAGTAAAAACTGGGCTCTGTGAAAGGAAAAGATTTAAACCATCAGGAAGGAGAAAACTAATATTCTCCAGGTTTAAATTTTAATCTACTGTCTGTTTCTCAAAATAGAATGGTCCTTTAGGCAGACACAGCTCAAGGTAAAGTCTTTGGGTTTCCAATGTCCTCAGTACCTAAGCTGATTTCCAACTCCTGGGAAGACTGGAGGAATTTCAAATAAATCACTCCTTATTATAGGAAGAGGAACTTAAAGCTGCATATTTCTGTCTCCCTAATAAAGATTGAATTCTCTTGAAATAGGGATAGGAGGGGGTGAATCTTTGGCACCTGTTACAGCCTCTGAGATGGTAAGAAGGGGACCGCAAGCAATAGTTAATTCTTTATTATCCAGAAAGGAATCCGCAGCCTGGAGTGCCTTTCTGGAGACTATACCAAAGTTTATTTTTAAAGTCGGTTCCTCCCAGCGTGTCCCGAAATCATCTCAGACACACAATGGGCTGGGAGGAGGCATGTTGAAAAAGGAACAGGTACAAAGAGAAAACAAAGCATGCACCCAGGAAGCGAACACACAAATCGGTGTGATGGAAACGTCATGAGCAACTGTGCTTTGCACTCGGTACATCCTGGCCTACGTTTTCAAAACTGTGTGCTTCAAGTTAGGTTCAGAAGGCCTGTATTTGGAAGACGCTGAGGGCTGATTTCAGCAGGCATTTTTGGGGGCTCAGCATTTCTGAAATCAGGCTGCTTTGAACTGAGGTGACTAATGATGGATTTAGGGTGCCCAGGTCTGAAAATCTGGGCCAGCACCTTTTCTCTGAGTGTGTCTGAGTGCTTTACAAGCAATAATTTCCCCAGTACTCTGCTGAAGTAGGTATCATCCCCATTTTACCGATGGCGGTTACAATTTATGCTAAGTGCCAGATAAAATTAAGGGTGGATTTTCAGAACGGTGTGAGCAACTGTGCAGCAGATTTTCACAAAGTTAGGCTGGCTCGTCACAGCATTGGCCATTTGTGGGTGCCGTTGTCCTACGATTGTCCATGCTAATGCAGCACCTGTGCTTGCAAACTTTGGAACAACTAGCCCTTAAGTGATTTGTCTACAATCCTAATAGGGAGTCAGTAGCAGAGACAGATAATGCAGCCCTGTGTCCTGCCTTGCAGCCCCCTTCTGCCCCCCGCTAAATCCACTCCCTTCCAGAGCTCAGAATAGATTTCAGGAGTCCCGATGCTGTCCCTTGCTGTAACCAGGACACGCCCTCAGTGTAACATGATATAATTAAAATGAATAGACACAAAAGTTTATTGAAGTGTCTCAGAGCAAATGTGCTGCTTCTCTCTGTCCTGCAGCTTGTTTCTGACATTGTTTATTTAGGCTTAGAGGCTTGCTAATAAGGGACACACAAGGCTTCTCAGGTTAACCAGTATCCTCCTTCCTTTTATTTTTATTTTCTATCCTGCATTTGCCAAATGTGCGTGAGTCTGTGTGCACGTGCACCCCGAAACTGGGATGAACACACAACTTCACACGGTCAGAGATCTCTAGCTGCTAGAGAAGACTGAGGATACCAAATGCATTATTTAGCTCATTATTTCCCTCAGGCCCATGAAGGTTTATTCTCCGCAGTCTATTTTTAGAGCTGGTCATTGGAACCAGGATGGCCTGGGGGAAGCCCATTATCTGATGGTTGAAATCTGCACTAATGACCAATCTGGGCCTTTGCAACACATGGGGCAGCAGGAGCTGCTTAACAATGCTGGCTGTTATGCCAGGTGTCCTCTGCCTCCCCGCTGCCACCGCCTTTAGTGCAAAGCAGAATACATGGCCTGAGCTGCTGAGTCGCAGCCAACCATTGACAGGAGAACTTCAGCATTGCAAGCACCCCGGGGATGGAAGTTGTTTATCACTCGGAAATGTCCGTAATGCTGAGCGAAACGTTACGCTTGTTTTTCAGAAGTTTACAACAGAACATTGACTTAATACAGCTTTGAAACTTTACTGTGCGGACGGAAAATGCTGCTTTCCCTTTATTTCTTTTTAGTCGTTGACTTTAACACTGCCCTGTCCTGTACTTGCTTTTTTTTTTTTTTTTTTTCCTTATTTTGTTTCTGCTCCTGCCTGATTGTGTACTTTCCGGTCCAAAGGAGGTGTGTGGCTGACCGGTCAGTTCGTAACTCTGGTGCTCGTAACGCTGAGGTGCTACTTTACTAAGCATTTCCTATCAGGGGCGGCTCTATAAATTACGGCGCCCCAAGCAGGGCGGCACGCTTCGCCGCCCTTCCCCGGTCCCGCAGCCGGGGCAGAAGTGTCTGCGGTGGGTGCGCTGGTTCGCGGCTCCGGTGGAGCATCCACAGTCATGCCTGCGGGAGCTCCGTCCGAGCCGCGGGACCAGCGCACCTCCCGCAGTCATGCCTGCGGGAGCTCCGTCCGAGCCGCGGGACCAGCGCGCCCGCCGCAGTCATGCCTGCGGGAGCTCAAGCGGAGCCGCGGGAAGAGGGGATCCTCCGCAGTCATGCCTGCGGCAGGTCCGCTCGTCCCGGGCTCCGGTGGACCTCCCACAGGCATGACTGCGGAAGGTCCGCCGGAGCCAAATGCCGCCCTGCCCCGACAATGCCGCCCCACGCGCCTGCTTGGCGCGCTGGGGTCTGGAGCCGGCCGTGTTTCCTATTGATCCTGGCATAACCCCCGTCCCCCTCCTTCACACACCCCCATGTCTGTTCTGCCCTCCAGAGCCCCACCTCCCCTCCTTTCTTCAGCGACACCTTCACATACAGAAAAAAAATTCCACGTTCGTCTTTGGAATTTAACTGCTAAATGGTACCATCCTTGTCTTGTTGATGCCTCATAAATCTCTGTTACCCACCTCTCTACTTCCCCCCTAGCTGATCTGCTCCACTGATTCCTCTCCATTCCACAAGGTGCTCTCTCTGTTGGGTCTTTAGCTCTCTGCGGGGGGAATAAGAGTGTTTACCGCTGGTGGGATTTCCGAAGAGGAAGAGGAGTGGGCAGCTAGCCGGGAGGAAGGGTGAGCCATCCTCCTGAATGAATCAGCCAGGACTGGGCTGTGTTTAAAATACAGTTGTATTGCTCCGTTCCTTACCTGCAAAATAACTAAATAAGTACCCAGCCTGGATTAGTCACGGATTTACAAAATGGATTTGCTCTAAGAGATTCCTTTTGCCTTCACTAGCTGCTTTTAGTCTTTTGATAGCGCTTCAGCAGTTTTTTAATATAATATCCCCCCCCGTTCTTTTTCTCTACTTTGTGCTTAGGAGGAAGAGGGGAAAATCCATTTACTCTAACAGTCATATCTCTGAGAAGCAGGCTCTGAGGAAAGCTTTTAAATACTGAATTGAAAGACGTGAACTGCTTGGCTTTTCCAGTCAGTTTCCCCTTAATTCTCTCTCTCTCGTGCTGAGTTTTCTGTTTAATTAGGGGGAAAGAAAATAGTGACATCAACTCAAGGCCATAATCCCTTTCCAAGTTGGCAAAGGAGGAGTGTAATCCAGCTGGCACGGCCCCCTCCAAAAGCAAGGAATGTCTCATGGCCAGACACATGTGACTGAGATTTCGGGGTTTGTTCTAGCACTGGGTGAAGTCAGTGGAAATCTTTGCATTAATAGGTGCTGGACTGGGCCCTAGGAGCCGGATTCTGTTTGGTTCTGAGCACGCACAGCTCCCACCGAAGCCTGTGGAAGTGGAGGGTTGGGCTGAGTTTTCTGCCGGGGTCAATCTCGGACCTGTGGATCTAAAAGCACAAGCTTCTGCTGCTTGAGCAAACGGGCCAGGATCCTCAGCTTGGAGGAGGTGGCAGATTCCCACAACTGTTCTGTGAACCAGCCACTAGTGGAAGGGGACAAAAATCCCACACCGGAGTAATGTCGGTTACACAGGTGGCTCATCTGATCTTTCGATGGCCTCGCTTTTTCGCCACGTGACTCCATGCTTCAGTCATTGTCTGAGCTGCCTCCTTTCTAATGTATCACAGTAAGGTTTTGACTGGCGTTCAAACAGCCCCCACTTTGGAATACCTTTTGATTTCTGTGTGTGCGCCTCTTCCCAATTTGCATTCCATGGCTACAATCCTGCCAGGGGCCACAGGCCCCCAATTCCCACCGACCAAGCGAAAATGAATGCAGACGTCACTGCCTGGCATAATAAATAGCACTATCACACTGGGTCTTATATTTACAAGCAACTCTTTCCGCATGAATTTTCCCAAAGCCGTGTTGCTTTTGTGAATCGCAGGGTACAATCCAATATCAGAAAGGAGCTGGATTAGATCAGTGGCTCTCAACCTTCCCAGACTACGGTACCCCTTTTAGGAGTCTGATTTCTCTTGTCTAGCTCCAAGTTTCACCTCACTTAAAAACCACTTGCTTACAAAATCAGACTTAAAAATACAAAAGTGGCACAGCCCACTAGTACTGAACAATGGCTGACTTTCTCATTTTTACCATATATACCGCTACCTCGATATAGCGCCACCAGATATAACACGAATTTGGATAGAACGCGGTAAAGCAGCGCTCCAGGGGGAGGGCAGGGCTGCACACTCCAGTGGATCAAAGCAAGTTCAATAGAACATGGTTTCACCTATAACGCTGTAAGATTTTTTGGCTCCCGAGGACAGTGTTATATCGAGGTAGAGGTGTAATTGTAAAGTAAATCAATTGGAATAAGAACATAAGAACATAAGAACGGCAGTACTGGGTCAGACCAAAGGTCCATCTAGCCCAGTATCTGTCTACCGACAGTGGCCAATGCAAGGTGCCCCAGACGGAGTGAACCTAAAAGGCAATGATCAAGTGATCGCTCTCCTGCCATCCATCTTCATCCTCTGACAAACAGAGGCTAGGGACACCATTCCTTTCCCAGCCTGGCTAATAGCCATTTATGGACTTAACCACCATGAATTTATCCAGTTCTCTTTTAAACGCTGTTATAGTCCTAGCCTTCACAACCTCCTCAGGCAAGGAGTTCCACAAGTTGACTGTGCGCTGCGTGAAGAAGAACTTCCTTTTATTTGTTTTAAACCTGCTGCCTATTAATTTCATTTGGTGACCCCTAGTTCTTGTGTTAAGGGAATAAGTAAATAACTTTTCCTTATCCACTTTCTCCACATCACTCGTGATTTTATATACCTCTATCATATCCTCCCTTAGTCTCCTCTTTTCCAAGCTGATGAGTCCTAGCCTCTTTAATCTTTCCTCATATGGGACCCTCTCCAAACCCCTAATCATTTTAGTTGCCCTTTTCTGAACCTTTTCTAGTGCTAGAATATCTTTTTTGAGGTGAGGAGACCACATCTGCACACAGTATTCGAGATGTGGGCGTACCATGGATTTATATAAGGGCAATAATATATTCTCAGTCTTATTCTCTATCCCCTTTTTAATGATTCCTAACATCCTGTTTGCTTTTTGACTGCCTCTGCACACCGCGTGGACATCTTCAGAGAACTATCCACGATGACTCCAAGATCTTTTTCCTGACTTGTTGTAGCTAAATTAGCCCCCATCATATTGTATGTATAGTTGGGGTTATTTTTTCCAATGTGCATTACTTTACATTTATCCACATTAAATTTCATTTGCCATTTTGTTGCCCAATCACTTAGTTTTGTGAGATCCTTTTGAAGTTCTTCACAATCTGCTTTGGTCTTAACTATCTTGAGTGTGTATATATATATCTTGAGAATATAAACATTGTACTGATATTTCATCATATAGTATATAGAGCAGTATAAACAAGTCATTGTCTGTGTGACATTTTAGTTTGTACTGACTTGGCTAGTGCTTTTTATGTAGCCTGTTGTAAAACTAGAGCAATATCTAGATGAGTTGATGTAACCCCGGGGAGAACTCGGAGTACCCGCAGGGGTATGTACCCCTGGTTGAGAACTACTGGATTAGATGATCTTATCTATCCGATCTTTTCCATTTCTAACTTCTATGGTAAAGGCTATATAAAGTATGTAGGTGCCTATCTAGCAAAGTCCTATATACTAGCTATATAAATAATCTGTATACAACAATCAATACTAGGGTGACCAGATGTCCCGATTTTATAGGGACAGTCCCAATTTTTGGGTTTTTTTCTTATATAGGGTCCTATTACCCCCTACCCCATCCTGATTTTTCACACTGTCTGTCTGGTCACCCTATTCTATACACAAGACTATACTGGAAAGAGTTTATATAGAGATTAGTTTCCATAAGCATACAGGAATCAAGTGTACCGTGTGAAAGAATGTATTGCATACAGTCTATAGAAATCAGTCACTCGCCACTGAAATGCAGCCACTTCTAAGTGTGGAATGAGGCAACTTTTTCAGAGCCTGGGGCAATACTGTCAATATCTCCAGATGAAATTATGGACAGAGGAGAGGTTTTCTTTTTGGCAGGACAGTGAGTAATTACCCAAACTGGACTTCTGCCAGGACACCAGCGATTAAAACACTCTTAGAGCTTGTGAACAGGGCCACAGGATCTCTTAATGACTGTGAGCGGATTTTTTTCTAACAGCTCATCAGAAAGATGGAATAATAAAACAGAGAGGGAAAAAATATCAAAGCAGAAGTTAATCTGTGCCGTGTGATGGGGTATGCAAATCCCACTTTGAAATGATAATTTATTAACTTCTATTTAAGATAAAAATGCAATTAGCTCATTCTTTCATTTTTCCCCCATGTGAAAAAAGAGACACATATATTGTTATCACGTCCTTTGCTCCCGTGTCAAATCTGTATCATTTAATTTCTTTGCAGTGAGACTGCTGAGCGTTCCAAGGTGTGGGTTTCCCTTTGTTTTTTCCTCCTTATTGTGGCTTGTGGCTATAAAAAAAAAATTAAAATTTCTAAATTCAAAAATGATCCCTGTTAAAAGCTGGTCTGTACTGGGCTTTTAACGGTTATGGGTCATTTTCAAATTAGCTGCAGAGTCAGTAATGAGCAATCGGTTCGAGGGACTTCTTATTTTTATTCCTATTCATAAACTGTTGAGGGAAGGACTGTGAGTGGTGAAAAGGATCTGCCTAGTTTGTTTTCTGCTTGGTCGTTTTTGGCTACAGTGTCAGTTTCACCTGATCTTTAAATACCATGGGCCGGATGTAAATCATCCTTTGGCGTCAATGAAGTTATGCTGATTTACACCTGTTGAAAATGTGGCCCTATACTTTTAAATTGTGTCAAGGTTATGCCGGGCTGGGTGCTGGTTTGTCTTTTTAATACAAATTGAAAGAAAGAAAGAAAGAAATATCTGAAATTACAAGGAAGGGTCAAAAGATTTTGAATTTGGAAGACTTTTTTTTCATACCCCTCAAAAAGAAATAAACCCCAAAGGAAAGATTTGTTGTTGTTGTTGCTAAAAGGTTACAGAATTCCTTCTCCCCTATTTTCCAATCATCTCTAGCAAATACAGACCCAAGATGATAAAATTTAACAAGTCAAGAAATATGCCAGGTGCCAAATTTAGTAATGATAATAATACCTGGCTCTTAAATAGCACTTTTCATAGGTCAGTATCGTTAACTCCATTTTACAGATGGGTAAACTGAAGCACAGAGTGGCAGTGACTTGCCCAAGGTCACCCAGCAGGCCAATGGCAGAGCTGGGAATAGAGCCCACATCTCCTGACTCCCATTTTGGTGCTATGGTCACTAGGCAACACTGCCAGAAGCTTCGCGAAGTTCTTGACCATGACTTAGCAAGAAACTTCAGCACATGCCTAACTATAAGCATGCCAGCCCTCCCATTGACTTCAGTGAATCTACTCACCTGCTTAAAGCTAGGAATGTACTTAAGTCCCTGGATGAACTGGGACATAGGCATGTGCTTAGGCATGTTTCTGGATCAGGGTCTTTCCAGAGAGGAAGGAAAGACAATCCAGTGTGAATCCTTCCGGGGGAGAGCAAAATATACTAATTGCTTGGAAGTGACTGAGATGACCTGGACAATGCACCTAATGGGCCCCGTTCCGAACCCATTGACATCAAATGGCATTTTCCCATTTGCTTTGGATCAGGCCTTACTTGGTCACAGAGACGATCTGTTCAGTCTTCACAGGAACTCCACGTGTAGGTCAGAACTACTCTTGTCGAGTCTCAGCCTTTCTGGGTACACGTTCCCCTGCCCGGGACAAGGGTAACGGTAAGAACCGACCTTAAATGACTCGCAGTATCAGACGCTTGGATGTTGTGCTATGCAGGATCAGGGCAGTTAGGGCTCGAAGGGGCGGAACGGCCTTGCAGTGGAGTATCTATGGCAACAGTCTGCAGGTAAAGACATTGTCAGCAGCCCGCTGATGGCAAAATGATAAAGGGGCAGGGGCGGCAAGGAGGGAAACCTGACCAAAGGATTTCAACTTCCATAAAAAATCCTTTAAAAATGGGGACGAAAATTCCTAGGGAGTTGGAAGGATGGTGTTGTGGTTCAGGCACACAACACTGAGCTTGGACTCAAGACAGTCATAGAGTTTAAGGCCAGAAGAGACAAATAGATCATCTAGTCTGACCTGCATAACGCAGGCCTCAAAATTCCATCCAGTTATCCCTGTACTGAGCCCAGTAATTTGTCTGACTAAAGCATATCTTTCAAAAAGGCTTGTCTTGAGCCGAAGACGGCCGGAGATGGAAAACTCACCACTTCCTTGGCAGTTTGTTCCAGCGATTAATCACCTTCACTGTTACGTGTTTTGCCTTATTTCTAATTTGAATTCCTCTGCCTTCAACTCCCAGCCATCGGCTCTTTTGATGCCTTTGCAAAATGAAAGAGCCCTTTAGTGCCTGGTATTCTGGGTCTGTTCTCAGCTCTGACACACATTTCCTGCGCGACCTTTGGCAAGTAATTAATTTGTCTGCACCTCAGTTCTCCACCTGTGACAGAGGAGAGATTTGCTTCTCTACCTCCCAGGTGAGGGTAAAAATCTACGAATAGTTGGAAGGTATTCAGATACTTCAGTAAGAGGAGCCATATAAGCACCTCAATCAACAAGTCTAGCAATTCCAGGAAACTGGAATAGCATCTTTTCTATAAACCACTATCCAAAAAACAAGGCATAATGTTCAATACTATAGCAGAGAGAGCAGTATAGACATGGGGGGAAAAACATGATCCAGAGAGATTTGGAAAGTGATTCCGTGTAGGAAGGCTCCCACTGGCAGGAGCTGCAATGGGAGAAGGCTCTTGCACTAAGAGTGTTGAGAATGTGGGAGGGAACAGAGGAGCCCCATCCTATTTGAGCACAAGATGCAAAGAAGGGACCACATGTTTGTACAGACCTTACCACAGTGGGGCTCTGTTCCTGATCAGGACCTCTGGGCACTACTGCAAGATAGATAAATAATTTTATATATAAGAGTGACTATGAGGTTCTTATTTAATCTGAACTGGTTTTTCCATCCCCAGTGAACCCCTGAGGCCCCTTTAAGAACATAAGAATGGCCCTCCTGGGTCAGACCAAAGGTCCATCTAGCCCTGTATCCTGTCTTCCGACAGTGGCCAGTGCCAGGTGCCCCACAGGGAATGAACAGAACAGATAATCAGCTAGTGATCCATCCCCTGTCACCCATTCCCAGCTTCTGGCAAACAGAGACTAGGGACACCATTCCTGCCCATCCTGGCTAATAGCCATTGATGGACCTATCCTCCATGAATTTATCTAGTTATTTTTTCCACCCTGTTATGGTCTTGGCCTTCACAACATCCTCTGGCAAGGAGTTCCACAGGTTGATCGCATTGTGTGAAGAAATACTTCCTTTTATTTGTTTCTGAAGCATCTCTATTCTGTGGTGCTTGGAAGTGTTCTAGGAAAGGAAAAGCCAAGCACTGAACTGGGCTGATCATGACTTCAGAGCATGCATCTCCCTAGCGTTGCTGCCTCAGTAGCTCATCTGCAGTCTCACCAATAACTGCATCTTCCTTTTCTCCCTGCTACCGGAAACTCATACGTCCGCCTCTGACACTGTTATTGCCAGAAGGACCTTATTTTACAGCCACTGTCCAGCCATCACTTTTTGACTACAGACATTCTGAACATTTTAAAGCAAACCCATTTTGAAGGCGCTGTGAGTGGGGAAGAGGTATTATCTCCTCAGGATGAGACTAGAGCTGCTCCAGTCCTTGTGATTGTGTCGCCCCCTTGTGGCTGGCTCGCTAAGGTGATCTAGGCCCTGTGTAACCCTGATAACTCCCGATGATTCTCCTACCGACTCAGATGGTGATGTGTTTTTGCAGCAGGCGCTCAAGAGCTCCATTCCCGATCCCCATGTGTGCGCTGTCACTTGTAACCAGAGTGTCTGTGTATGTGTGAAGGGAGCTTGTATAGTTACATGAGTTTTACACTACAGCAGCCTGGCCAGCCTTTACAATTAAAGCTTTGACTAAGAGAGAGGGGATTAAATATTTTTCATTAGCAAATTTGGAGATTCTAAGCCCTGCTACAGAGATCTGTCACAGTCATTGTGAGCGAAACAGCTGTATAATGAGCAATTATAAAGGAAAGAAAAGGACGTGACATTTTGCCCAGATACTTTATTGCTTCTATAGTGTAGACCCTAAAATCCCATGGAGACAATTATCTTGAATAAGAAGTATTGTTATTCCCTTCTGAGCTGGTAGGTTATTTGTAGAGTATCCTCACAAAGGTTAAGCATAACAATGGATCATTCTTTGTGCTGGGTTAAGATAACTTCAAGTTTCCACTCCCCCAAAAATAAAATCCCACGGAATCCATACACTCGTATTATATAAATCTCAGGACACAGGCGCGCATGAGACGACAGGGTTGTGATTACAGTTTTTTTTAATAAACCAGGATTATTGTTGTGGGGGGAGGTTGGAAAGAAAGTTTGTGAAATTATCTGAATTCAAAAACACACGCTCCTTTTAAAGTTTACATCAGAGAGCTTTAATCCCAAGCAAAGCTGATAATTCAAACAACTCTTCAATGCACAACAGCATGGCATATTCGTTTTAGGATGTTTTAAAAGCCATTTTCTTTTAGCTCCTTTTATTACATATTACAATACACAGAAAAGGGGACATGCAATGAAACTGAAAGGCAGCAAATTTAAGACTGTTAAAATAAATGTTTCCGCCCACCCACATGATGCACAATTGGCCTGGAGAACTCACTGCCAAAAGATACCATTTGAGGCTCAGATATTAACAGGATTCACAAAAAGACTGGGCACCTATATGGATCACAAGATTATCCAGAATTCATATGCTAAGAATTAAAAAAATAAAACAAAACAAGAGATTGGGAAGGGATATAAATGGTCATGCTTCAGGGCATGACCTTAACTCATTGGGTCAGGAAGAACCTTTCCCTTTGGACATGCTGTTCCAAAACTGCCTGCTGTAAGTGTCTCTTGGAATTTCTTCTCTGAAAGGCACCCCTGACTATGCAATTCTAAGACGGAAGTTACAAACTGTCTGCAAGATTCTGTGTTGTGCCTCTGAGAAGTGCAGCACAAAAGTTACAGGCCAGGGAGAAGGCTCTTAAACCACCTGTGCACTGGGATCCTCTAGGGGCTGGAGAGGCCCTGGCAAAACATAGGCATTTTTTGGGACCTAAGTTGCAGCAGCCTCTAAGAGCTGGCCCCATGGGCCATCGCACTCCCTGGAATCTCAGGAGCACGATGTGCTGCTCCAGTGCCAACTCCCCACCCCCCACTAGGCCAGCGATTATGGTCCCGGGAAGATGGCTTTACAGGTGTTTTCTGCGGTGCCCATTGAACTCTGGTTACAAAAGTATCATTCCATTTTACTGTGGGAATAATGAGCGGATTCAGTCTGTTTTGACAGCAGAATTCCCCTGTGGATAATAACACGTAAGATAACTATACACAGTTGGACGGTCATGGATGCCCACACCCTGAGTTGCTTCAGTTGGGAAGCAAGACACCACAATGTAGTAAAGCTGCTCAGACTAAAAAAAATTGTTTACTTGCACAAGAGGACAATTAACCAAAACTCATAAAGCTAAACGTGATCTTGTTGTTACAGCAGTAGAGCAAATACTGGTATTTTTGTTTGCTTTGTATCAAACATACAGGTCCCCCCTCCACCGCCACTAGCCACAGGCTAGCGGGAGTCAGCGAACAGTTGCTGCATTTTTCTAACAACCCCTCACCTCCCACCCACCCTCCACCCCGACTACTACTGGAACAGGAGCAAATACATGGGTTACACCTGCAACAGGGGAATCTTCCCCTTCTGGAACCAGTGGCTGTCAGGGCTGTTTCAGCCCTTTTATTGGTTTAAAGTGGCCACAGTGGGGGGTGAAAAATCTCACTCCATGGCCCTAATTTGCAGAAAAACCCCTCTTCACAAACCAACTTACACACATGCTTAATTTAAACATGTTGTGATAAGTGAAGTGGGGGAGGTAGCTCCCTTTTGTGGACACCCAGCCAGACAGTTAGCTATAGAATCCCTCTTAGTAGCTGTTCTCTACTTGCTTACATGTAAAGGGTTAAAAAGTCTGACTGTGATGCATAGGTAAAGGGAAGTGAGTGGGCACCTGGCCAAAAGAGTCAATGGGAAGGCTACAACTTTTCAAAATTGAAACAAGACTCCCTTTTTGTCTGTCTGTTGTTGTTCTCCGGAGAAAGGAGACGCAGAACAGGAACAGGGCTGAACTATGCTGTAGGAAGCTTTAAGCCAGGTATGAAAAACCATCAGATCATACCTAGAGACTACTTATTTGAAACCCTCAGATATGTAAGTAGATCAGGGAATGTCTAGGAAGACGCGATTAGGTTTCTCTCTTTTTATTTTTTCCTTATTGGCTTGTGGACTCCTCTGTGCTAACCCCAAATGCTTTTGTTTTGCTTGTAAACTTTAAGCTGGACCTCAAGAAGGTTATTCTTGATGTGTAATTTTTGTAAGGGGACATTTTAAAATCTAGCAAAACCCTAAGTTCCGGATGTATTTTCTTTTTTTTTGTTTTAATAAAATTTACCTTTTTTAAGAACAGGATTGGATTTTTGGTGTCCTAAGAGGTTTGTGCATGTGTTCTTTAATTAGCTGGTGGCAACAGCTGATTTTCTTTGTTTTTCTTTCTCAGCTCTTCCCCGGGGAGGGGGGACACAAAAGGGCTTGAGGGTACCCCACAAGGAGGAATTCCCAAATACGCCTTCCTGGGTCCAAAGGGTTTTTTTGCACTTGGGTGGTGGCAGCATCTACCCAACCAAGGTCAGAGAGAAGCTGTGACCTTGGGAGTTTAATTCCAGCCTGGAGTGGCCAGTATTAATTTTTAGAATCCTTGCGGGGCCCCACCCTCTGCACTCGAAGTGCCAGAGTGGGGAATCAGTCTTGACACATGTGCTTAAATCCCATTAAAGTTAATGGGACTTCAGCATGAGCTGAACTTTAAGCCCTTGCTTAAATCCTTCCCTGCCACAGGGATGGGCATAAGCATGTATTTAATTGCTTTTCCGAATCCAGGATGAGACATCCCAGGTGGGACGCAGGGATGAGAGGTGGGAGATATTGATCAGATTAGGTTCCTAGCTGGTACTCCTATATACCACCTTAATAAAATGCACAGCACGCACAGATTTAATCCTAATACATCTAACAATCATGCTATATCATAGAAGCCAGCTTTCTGCTTGGGGTGTATTTTCAAAGGCGGCATGCTAGCTCTAGAGGCATAATGAAGTTTCTCATTAATATCCATCTAGCCTAGGAGTCTTATGGTCTAAAAATCAGCAGGCAAGGTGCAGGATGGAACTGGGAGCAGCCTTGCTCTGGCTTATTTTTTTCCATTGAAAAATAAAATAGGAAAGTAATGATTCAGAACGCTGCCATCCTGCAGCTCTGATTCACCCAAAAGCCGTGGCCCCCAATAGCAAAGGTGTGAACACGAAAGCGGGAATTCACAGGCCTTGACTGTTGTCACAGTATGTTTTTAATGAACAGCATAAGTCTGTCTTAGCAACTCCAAAGTCCCCATCAGCAAATTGGCTCATATTTTTTATCCTGCAGATTTCAAGATTAATGGGGCTTTTGATGGCGCAATGTTGGGGTCATCATTTAAAATGCCATTCAGCTCTGGATGGGCTTGATGGAATGAGGTGATACCACTGCTTTTGGAGGGGTTCTAGTGTAGGGGTCTGAATAAATTCCAGTTCTTGTGACTTTTTTGCACATAGACAGACTATGCTGATGCCATCAATCAATAGGCCTACCGTAAAAGGGAAAAATGTTGAAGGGAGAATGGGATCTGTCTGAAGTGAGTAAATATTTGGGTGGCATGTGTGATGAGTACCACCAGGCATTTGCTGCCCCTGCCAGAGACTCCACTGCTTTGGTAGCTTTGCCCATTAAGAGGAGGGCAGTGAGTTACCTAGAAAGGCTCTCCAGGATCAGCTACAGGTGGAACCAGTGAGACTTGGTCCTCCAGCAGCTAGAAGGGCTGGGAACAGGCAGAGGCCAATCAGGCCCCAGCAGGTCAGATAAAAAGGGCTGTCTGCATCTGTCAGGGGACAGTACTGGGTGCAATTGGGATGCAGGAGGAAGGATTTTCCCTCTGTCTTAGCCCAAGAGACCAGGCCTGGTGAAAGCTTAATTCTGTCTGAACCTTTTTGTTTAAGTCAATGACTTTTGTTTCCTTTGCAGCGTGTAAGGCTCAGATGGGTCATCCAGAGTGGACTGTTAATTGGACTGCTGTAAAATTATGTGAGCTCGCTTTGTGAGATGCTCCACTGGCTCAAGGAAGCCCAGGACAGCATGAGTGAAATGTAAATGCACCTATCCACTTTTGTAGTTTTTTCCTAAAAGTGATTTTAATTTTGGACTGAGAATCTTGGAAAATGAGCCCCTGGATGTACCTGACATCAGAGTGGATGGAAGTTATTAGTATTATGGTATTGTTGAACGACCCCAGTTGAGATCAACACCCCATTGTCCAAGGTATTGTGCAAACAGAATAAAAGACGGCCTTTCCCTGAAGATCTCACTATGATGGTAAGTCAATGCTATATGGAACCTAGGATTTGCCAGACTGGATCAGACCCATAGTCCATCCAGTCCAGTATCCCGTCTCTGCCAGTGGCCAGTACCAGAGGGTGATTTCAGCTGGTGAAGTAGATGGTGAAGATAAACCCACATCTGCAGTAGGTGATGTGAGGTAATCTGCTCCCCATCCATATTAGGTCTCATTCTGATCCCTATTAGTTAAAGAAACATTTAAAATCTGATGATGAAGCCCTATATGCTCATCACACCCTTCTTTTTGCCTTCAAGCCTGAAGCCTCTATGTCTAATGTTCTCCCTCAAAAAACTATTCTCCTCTGTTGTTCAAATAGAAAATTCAATGCAAAAAGTCAGAATTTTTGGACACGTCTAAGGGAACTCGTGATTTTCATCAGGCTTCTAAGAGTTTGAAATAATCTGGGGTTCATATTCCCCTAGCATGACTGAATAATTTGAAATCTTCAGTAGGAAGCTACTGAAGAAGACCTCAAGAGGTAGCAAGCTATTTACTCTCCCTCACTGGAGAGTTTGCCTAAGGAAAGACTGAGGAGTAGTAACTGATTAAAGATGTCAGGGTTCAGAAATCCCACAATATCGGGCTTCTGCTGAACTCAACACACTCAGGGTTATTAAAATAATACTATGAATAATGGTGAAATCTTGCTCAAGGTTCTTAGAACTGTAAGCGTTGTGTTACTGCTCTGCCAGACCAGGAGTGAGCTTTCCTGCTGCTAACCAGTGTGTCAATTCCCTGATACACCAGCTTGTCTGCCAGGCCAGCAAACTCTCCAGGACTTTGTCAGTCTAAACCTTGCCTTGCATAGAACAGTCAGTGAACCCCAGTTCCCAGGAGCCCCAGAGATATTCCCTGCAGTGTCCAGTCCCTCTCATTGGACACTCACGGAAGTTAAGTTAGCTGCCTCCAGAGAGACAGAGTACACACCAGCCTGTTACGTTAGCTGAGGATTCCCTCTCCCCTGTTAATACTCAGCCATGAGTTGGTTTTGTAATAAAACAAGAATATGTTTGTTAACAAAGAACACAGATTTAAGTGATACTAAGCAAGGATAAAAGACGGGTATGGTTACAAGCAAAACAAAACACGATTACAGCTTCATTTTAGCAATCTTTGCCTAAGCAGTTTTCTTTTTTACATCAAATTACCAACATAGTTTGCCTTTCAGGTCAAAAAGATTCAGCTTTTATAGGCTCAAAGGGTCCTGTGCCCGATTTTCCCTTTAGTGAGGGATTCCTCAAATGTCTCACCTAAAATCTATTGTCTCTGTTTCAAGAGCCAGGAAGGTGTCTTAGGGTGCAGATTCCCAGCATGATTGTTAAACAGTTTCCCCCCAACTAATCTAGCTTGATGGCTTTGTTTACCTTATGTGTAAATGTACTTCTGTTGTTCTCTGCCTGTAACCAAGCTGGTCAGACAGATAAATGTACATTCCTTTGTCTAGGACAGGCTGGGTGCATGCTCTGCCTCCCACATATATTTAAAGGACATGTTCCCAGCCCACATCTGTAACGTTTTGTACACAGCTTGTACATACATTCATGCGTTGATTTTTGGGAGCAGCGCGTCACCGGTTTACATCTGATAACTTACATGACACTTTTAAGATCTATTATAACAGTGTGTTGGGGCAACGAGTGTGTCAGGCCCGATGTGAGTTACAAGATGGGGGGCCCTCTGCCCGCTAGCAGTGAGGGGCTTTTACGATCACCTTAATAGACATAGGACCTGAAACATTAGTCCTTACTCAGGACTCATATTTTTAATATGTTATTTTAATATTTTTAAAATGCTTCATGCATATGTAACACACGCTTCTGTCGCTGTTCCTTTTAAACAGCAGTAGTCAGTTTGGGTAGGCGGGGGGTTGCCTGAATAGCAGAGCAGTTGTCCAGTGACTCCAGATAAACTGGGATTAGCAGATAAACAAAGGAAGAACGTTCATGAACACTTGGAGCATGCTCAGTAGGGCATCT
The DNA here is from genome assembly GCF_020497125.1 of Mauremys mutica. Classification (NCBI taxonomy): domain Eukaryota; kingdom Metazoa; phylum Chordata; order Testudines; family Geoemydidae; genus Mauremys; species Mauremys mutica. Next base: position 11,067,876 of record NC_059073.1, on the reverse strand, counting down.
CCAAGTGTGGGGCCAATTCCGCTCCCAAGTATAAAGAAAAAAAGGTGTCGAACTCTTCAGTTAATTCAGCCAGAGTCAGAGGGAGACAGCCATATCAGAGGGGAGGTGAAGATTTCTGCCCCAAGGGCTGGGGCTCACAGGCCTGCTTTGACTAATTGCAGCAGAAAGATAATTACAAGGAGAAGGATACCAGCCTATTCAAAGCACTGAGTGCTTATTCAGCTCAGGGCGGTGTGGTGACATTAACACGAAATCGGCATTGCATATTCTAAATGCATAGGATTGTGGCCTGTGTACCTTTTGGTACTAAAGAAATCTGAATGTTAGGTTACTATTATTTTTGCTTGCATTGTATTTGCTGTATTGCTGTAATGATGAGACCATGTTTAGATTTATGAAGAATCTAAGTTAACCCTCCAATTGTCCTCTTGTAAATATAAAGATTTTTTTTTTTAGCCTGAACAGCTTTACTACATTGTGGTATCTTTCTTCCAAATTGGGGCAACTCAGGGTACAGGCATCCACATCTGTCCAAATGTGCATATTTATCTTATGTGTTGTTATCCACCGGTGGGGGTTCTGCCGCCAAAACAGACTGAAGCCACTTACTGTTCCTGCAGGAAAATGGCATTAAAGTGGAAACTTGTGTAATCAAAGATCATAGAATCATAGAATATCAGGGTTGGAAAGGACCTCAGGAGGTCATCTAGTCCAACTCCCTGCTCAAAGCAGGACCAATCCCCAACTAAATCACCCCAGCGAGGGCTTTGTCAAGCCTCGCCTTAAAAACCTCTAAGGAAGGAGATTCCACCACCTCCCTAGGTAACCCATTCCAGTGCTTCACCACCCTCCTAGTGAAAAAGTTTTTCCTAATATCCAACCTAAACCTCCCCCACTGCAACTTGAGACCATTACTCCTTGTTCTGTCAACTGCTATCACTGAGAACAGTCTAGATCCATCCTCTTTGGAACCCCCTTTCAGGTAGTTGAAAGCAACTATCAAATCCCCCCTCATTCTTCTCTTCTGCAGACTAAACAATCCCAGTTCCCTCAGCTTCTCCTCATAAGTCATGTGCTCCAGCCCCCTAATCATTTTTGTTGCCCTCCGCTGGACTCTTTCCAATTTTTCCACATCCTTCTTGTAGTGTGGGGCCCAAAACTGGACACAGTACTCCAAATGTGTCCTCACCAATGTTGAATAGATGGGAATGATCATGTCCCTCGATCTGCTGGCAGTGCCCCTACTTATACAACCCAAAATGCCATTAGCCTTCTTGGCAACAAGGGCACACTGTCAACTCATATCCAGCTTCTCGTACACTGTAACCCCTGGGTCCTTTTCTGCAGAACTGCAGCCTAGCCATTCGGTCCCTAGTCTGTAGCAGTGCATGGGATTCTTTCGTCCTAAGTGCAGGACTCTGCACTTGTCCTTGTTGAACCTCATCAGCTTTCTTTTGGCACAATCCTCTAATTTGTCTAGGTCCCTCTGTATCCTATTCCTACCCTCCAGCATATCTATCACTCCTCCCAGTTTAGTTTCATCTGCAAACTTGCTGAGAGTGCAGTCCACGCCATCCTCCTGATCATTAATGAAGATCTTGAACAAAACTGGCCCCAGGACTGACCCTTGGGGCACTCCGCTTGAAACCGGCTGCCAACTAGACATGGAGCCGTTGATCACTACCCGTTGAGCCCGACCATCTAGCCAGCTTCCTATCCACCTTATAGTCCATCAATCCAGCCCATACTTCTTTAACTTGCTGGCAAGAATACTGTGGGAGTACATATCAAAAGCTTTGCTAAAGTCAAGGAATAACACATCCACTGCTTTCCTCTCATCCACAGACCCAGTTATTGCCTCATAGAAGGCAATTAGGTTAGTCAGGCATGACTTGCCCTTGGTGAATCCATGCTGATTGTTCCTGATCACTTTCCTCTCCTCTAAGTGCTTCAGAATTGATTCCTTGAGGACCTGCTCCATGATTTTTCTAGGGACTGAGGTGAGACTGACTGGCCTGTAGTTCCCCAGATTCTCCTTCTTCCCTTTTTTAAAGATGGGCACTACATTAGCCTTTTTCCAGTCATCCAGAACCTTCCCCGATCACCATGAGTTTTCAAAGATAATGGCCAATGGCTCTGCAGCTACATCCACTAACTCCTTTAGCACCCTCGGATGCAGCGCATCTGGCCCCATGGATTTGTGCTCATCCAGCTTTTCTAAATAGTCCTGAACCACTTCTTTCTCCACAGAGGGCTGGTCTCCTCCTCCCCAGTTTAGCGGGTGACACATATTTAGCAGTGAAGACAGTCATTCGGAGTTGTCTGGTGAATGGAGCACTGGATTGGACTCAAGAGACATGGTTTCTGTTCTCAGCTCTGCTACTTACTAGTCTGCTAGGTGACCTTTGGCAAATCATTGTACCTTTCTGTACCTCCATTTTCTCATCTATTAAAAGGGGGAAATGTGACCGAGGTCCTGTCGAGACCAATGGTTGGGTGGTCAGGGTCAGGCCCAGAGTCTAAGAACCTGGTTCAAGTACCAAAGCCTTGGGTCAAGACCGAAGTCTGAGTCCAAGAACCAAATCCAGGGTCAAAGCCAGTGGTCAAAGCAGGAGGCAGAGTCCAAGTACCAAAGCTGGGGATTGGGATCAGTGTCAGGGTTCAAAGGTAAAAGCCAGGAGTCGAAGTCTGTAAGCGAGCCAAGAGGCAGGTCCATTGCTCTCACAAACAAACTAAGGAGTCAGCCTAGTTGCATAGACGCTTCCTGGAACTTCTCTTAGGCTTAGACAAATTGCCTGGGCCAATCAGGGACTACGAGAGAAGCTGTCAGTCCAGCCTTCCGAGGTGGTACTTCCTGGGGTGTTTATCTCCAGGGGTCCATGTGATAATGCATGCCGGCTTATCATGGCTGCTGGGCAGTGGCATGGAAATGTCAGCTGCTCTGCAGGCCTAGGTTCTATTTTCCACAGACCCTCACATCTCCCTTGTAAAGCGCTTTGAGATCTACTGATGAAAAAAGTTGTTATAAGAACTGGGTGTTGTTATTCCAGCCCAACATTTCTATGGTTCCGTGATTATCCACAGAACAGGTACACCACGATCGGTGCTTATTGGTCTCCCTTGTCAGTCTAAGCCGGCTGATGACATACAGAATGGGAGTGGAGTATGGAAAAATATGGTGCATTCAGGCTCTTTTTGCATTTCCTTTCTCCAGTCTAGCAAATAAATGTATTCGTAGGAGTGTTCAAGGAAATGGTCAAATTTTAAGCAAATTTTACCGAAGGAGAAAAATACTCCTGTGCAGAGGGTCTTTTGGGAGCTTAAGTGACACATCGTTGTGGTACTTGTCCTATGCACAGGGGTGCATTTCACCCAGGAAGCAAATTTTATTTTTATTATTTATTATTTGTATTGTGGTAGCACCTAGGAGAGCTAGTCAGGGACTAGGATCCTGTTCTGCTAGGCCCTGTCCAAACCCAGAACAAAAAGATGGTCTCTGCTCCAAACCGCACTTATAAATGGTAATTTTCACACTGGAAACCTGATACTCCAAGTTCCTCTCGTCCAGTCAGAGAACACAAACAATATCACATGTCCAATCTAAACAAGTTTCCAATTTCACAGTCTATCTAGTTAAGGGAGTTGCCTGACCAAAGTTATATTCTAAGCAAATATCACATAATTGCATCAAACTGCTCATGAAAATCTACAGACCATGAATTATTTCGAGCGACTGGGTCATATCCTCAGCTGATGTAATCTGGCAGATCTAAATCACTGATTGAGGCCAATTGAAGCTCTCATGCGAGTTTGGAGAAGAATTCCAAATAGCATACGCATTCAAGAAAACCATAAGCTGCTTTACTTGCTACAAACTCTCTGCTCCACTCTCCTATCAAGCTCACAGGACTGTATGAATATGCAAGAACCAGACTAGTTTTTAAGCAACTCGCATGCACCACTACATCAAAAGGGGATGGAATCTACTGTATTCGCTTTCTTCACCCTGCTCAGAATGAACCCAGCATGCAGAAACAAAAGGCCATATTTTATAGAAAGTATTCAGCTAGGGTCATTAGCTTTCCAATTTGGCTTCATCAGATGGCTACACAGGAGGGGGCTTTCCAAATTTATTGGATGGTTTGTCAATAAGCAGCTGCCTGTTAATGGCACAAAGCTCCATGGACTTGAAAAACTAAATATCTCACATTCACACTAGACAACAGAGAGGTCCATCTCTGTGATCTTTGGTTATTGGACAGATGGGACAGAGAGAGGCAGGGGTGGCTCTATGTCACGTGGATTCAGTGGCGTTTCTGCAGGTGATCTGATGGTCCCGCGCCTTCGGCACCCTCCGCCGAATTGCTTCTGAAGCCGCGGGACCAGCGGACCTCCCGCAGGCATGCTGCTGAAGACCACCTGACTCCCACCCTCATGGTGACTGGCACACCGCCCCCCGCGGCTTGCCACACCAGGCATGTGCTTGCTGTGCTGGTGCCTGGAGCCACCCTCGGAGAGAGGGCTTGTCTACACTTAAAAACACTACAGCAGTGCTGCTGTAGCGCTTCCATGTAGACACAACCAACACCAATGAGAGGGAATCTCCCATCAGCAGAGGTAATCCACCTCCCTGAGAGACAGTAGCTAGGTCAATGGAAAAATTCTTCCATCAACCTAGTGCAGTTGGAAGTTAGGTCACCTTAACTACGCCACTCAGGGGTGTGGATTTTTAACACCCCTGACTGACATAGCTAAATCAACCTAATTTTCTAGTGTAGAGCAGGCCAGAGACAAGAATATCCCTTGATTCCACCTCCACTGTTATGGATAATCTAATCAGCAAGTGCCACAGTGGCATGTACTGGTGGTTCATGCTAATGAACCATCCTACCTCCAAGAGTGGCTAAGACCACATGTTGCAGAGGAGGGTGGGAAAAGATTCATAATGCACTTGACCCATTGTGCAATAATAAATATTACAAGGGAAGTTCTTCCCAACCCTAGCTACAGCAGTTTATGCCCTGAAGCATGAGAACCCATAGCCCTGGCAAATACTATCCCAGCTATTGTAACAGCAGCACTGTGTTTGAATATCTCTAAGACTAGAGCTTTGAGGGAATTGGACTTTTCCTCCCTCAGAAAACTTCATATTACAGTTAGGAAAAAGAAAATCATTACAAATCAGAACAAAAATCTCAGATTTGCAAATTTTTCTGTCGGAGGGACATTTAAAAAAAACTAGTTTGGGAAGAATCAAAATAGAATTTTTTGGAAATTTCTGGTCCCACCACACTGGACTGCCAAATTTCCAAGGAGCTTGGGAGTTTGGGAGCCAGGTTTCGTAGGGCTGCCAGACAGGATGCCAAGGAGCTAAGAGGTGGGTGAGCTGGCAGGAAACCAAGCAAGTTTCTATCCCAGGTTTCCATTGAAAGTTTAGTGAGAATTGACATGTTCCCATGGAATGTGTTGATTTCAACAAAGTAGAATTTCCAACAGAAAAAAAATCCACTGGAAAATTTCCAACCACCTCCATCTAATGCCATCTATGAATCTTGCAGAGCCATGTCTAGATCGTTGGGCTCAATGGGTAGTAATCAATGGCTCCATGTCTAGTTGGCAGCCGGTATCAAGTGGAGTGCCACAAGGGTCGGTCCTGGGGCCGGTTTTGTTCAATATCTTCATTAATGTTCTGGAGGATGGTGTGGACTGCACCCTTAGCAAGTTTGCAGATGACACTAAACTGGGAGGAGTGGTAGATACGCTGGAGGGTAGGGATATGATACAGAGGGACCTAGACAAATTAGAGGATTGGGCCAAAAGAAATGTGATGAGGTTCAACAAGGACAAGTGCAGAGTCCTGCACTTAGAACAGAAGAATCCCATGCACTGCTACAGATGAGGGACTGAATGGCTAGGCATCAGTTCCACAGAAAAGGACCCAGGGGTTACAGTGGACGAGAAGCTGGATATGAGTTGACAGTGTGTCCTTGTTGCCAAGAAGGCTAATGACATTTTGTGCTGTATAAGTAGGGGCATTGCCAGCAGATCGAGGGACGTGATCGTTCCCCTCTATTCGACATTGGTGAGGCCTCATCTGAAATACTCTGTCCAGTTTTGGGCCCCACACTACAAGAAGGATGTGGAAAAATTGGAGAGAGTCCAGTGAAGGGCAACAAAAATGATTAGGGGGCTGGAGCACATGACTTATGAGGAGAGGCTGAAGGAACTGGGGTTATTTAGTCTGCAGAAGAGAAGAACGAGGGGGGATTTGATAGCTGCTTTCAACTACCTGAAAGGGGGTTCCAAAGAGGATGGATCTAGACTGTTCTCAGTGGTAGCAGATGACAAAACAAGGAGTAATGTTCTCAAGTTGCAGTGGGGGAGGTTTAGGCTGGATATGAGGAAAAACTTTTTCACTAGGAGAGTGGTGAAGCACTGGAATGGGTTACTTAGGGAGGTGGTGGAATCTCCTTCCTTAGAGGTTTTTGGCTTGACAAAGCCGTGGCTGGGATGATTAGTTGGGGTTGGTCCTGCTTTGGGCAGGGGGTTGGACTAGATGACCTCCTGAGGTCCCTTCCAACCCTGATATTCTATGATTCTATGATTCTATGGCAGAGACAACTGCATGAATTGATTCTGGGTTCAGTTTCACTGCAGCCTTCTGAACAGCCATTTTTTTTCTTGTGTCTGCAAGTACCCCTGTGATGCTTCGTAAATTATTAGGGATAAGGAAAACAAGAGTGAAAAAACATTAAGTTCATCGAGTTCATCCTCTGGCCAGTGCTGGATTATTCTCCACATTCTTCAGACCCTGCTTAAATGACTCTAGTAATTGGCCTTCCACTGTGTCCACTGAGACCATTCCACCGTATATTTATGTGTTTGTTTGCTCCAGGTACTTTTACCAAAGTTAAAATACAAAGTACCAAATTAAGTCACCTGTCTATGAACTGGACTGCCACTGCAACACCTTACAGTAGTGTTATTTACCCACCCTTAGCACAATCCTAGGGCTAGATGGTGACTTTAGTCACAGCCCTGAGCACAGAGAGATGCAGACTAGGGTACACATGCCTCAGCCACAATTCATCCCCTCCTTCCTCCTTGCCCCTGAACACAGGGGGTTGGTAATTTATTGATAGGCTAAATGAGTAGGAAATTACATCAGTCCCTCCACCCCATGTGGACAGGAAGGAGTCCATAGATCCCAAGGCCAGAAGTGATCATCATGATCATCTAGTCTGACCTCCAGCCTAGCATAGGCCGTAGGACTTCTTTGAACTAATTCCTGGTTGAATTAGAGCATCTTTCAGAAAAGCATCCAACCTTGATTTTAAAATTGACAGTGATGGAGAATCCACTGCTACCCTTGGTAAGCTGCTCCAATGGTTAATTACCCTCGCTGTTAAAAATCTATGCCTTATTCCCAGTCTGAATTTGTCTAGCTTCAACTTCCAGCATTAGACCTTTCTCAGCTAGATTGAATTGTGGGGGAGTGGAGATAAGACTCCTCTCATTCCCCACCCAGATGTTCTGGGCAGGGATTAAGCAGGCAAGAGGCACAGAGCTAAGGTCCAGGTAACCTTTATCATGGTAAATGGGGACTTCTTATTCCCTGGTGCAGGAGTCATTATCATGGGCTAGTCTGTGACTCAGGCACCTTATCTATTCAACCACCTTATCTATGCAGCCTTTTAATTATTTTTATCATGTTTATTTTGGTAGTGCCTAGGGGCCAGCCAAGAATGAGGCTCCATTGGGCTAGGTGCAGCACAAACACAGAATAAGAGACAGCCCCTGCCCCTTGCAATGTAAATAGGCAAGACAGACAAAGGGTAAGGGACAGGGATGTAATATGCAAGCAGAGCGATCAGTGCAATGGTGTCAAACATCCTATTAGTGCCACAATTGTTTTGGGGGTTGTTTTATTATTTAAATCCTTTTGTTGGGGTTAGGTTAAGAGATTCGCTAGATGGAAAGACAAAGGAAGGGAGGGATTGTAGCAAACAGCCAATCAACACAGGGGAGAGAATGTCTAGATTGCAAACTGTGCAAAGCTGTATAAATACCTTTTTCTGTGTCCATTGGTCCCTTCTTACCTTCATGTGTCCCATGTTGCTATTAGGAGGTTTAAAAAAAAATCCTGCATCAGACAGGATGTCCCATAGGGTTGACAAGGGATGGTGCCCCATTGGCTAGTTATTGCTGCCCCGACTCCAGCTAGCCACACCCCCTCAACTCTGCAGAGGGCAGGCTGCATGGTGATGAAGTGGTGGGAATTCCGTGTGCTCAGAACCAGGGGCATGATGCCAGTCTGGATCTCCTCCCCCCCCCCACCCACTGAGCCCCCATTCTAGGCCAACATTTGTATCTATTTGTATCTCTTTCATACATGGAATGGACTCAGACACCTTCTGGGTTAGATTCTCACCTCAGTTACTCTGGTGACAACCCAAAGAGATGCAATGAAAGTACTGCTCTGTTCCCATCTAGGGGCTGGAATGCAGAGGTTTATGAGTCTGCTACTGGCTTTGAGCTACCAGCTCTGGGCCTTCTAGCTCATGCAGGAGAGACTTGTGCTTTTAGACCCAAGGGTTCAATCTCCACTGCTTCCAGAGCATCACATTACAGAAGCAAAGGGAGTTACTCAAGCCTTGCACCAGAGCTAGTACACAGAAGGCACTTGCATAGTCCAGGGATGGGGGCTGTGATGAGAACCTGGACAGGCAGAGAGGTAAAGAGATAAATGTGACACAGATCTAGTACACTGTATCTGTGAATGCAGCAGATGATAAGAACATAAGAACGGCCGTACCGGGTCAGACCAAAGGTCCATCTAGCCCAGTATCCTGCCTACCGACAGTGGCTAATGCCAGGTGCCCTAGAGGGAATGAACCTAACAGGCAATGATCAAGTGATCTCTCTCCTGCCATCCATCTCCATCCTCTGACAAACAGAGGCTAGAGGCACCATTCCTTAACCAGCCTGGCTAATAGCCATTTATGGACTTAACCAGCATGAATGTATCCAGTTCTCTTTTAAACGCTGTTATAGTCCTAGCCTTCACAACCTCCTCAGGTAAGGAGTTCCACAAGTCGACACTGCGCTGCGTGAAGAACTTCCTTTTATTTGTTTTAAACCTGCTGCCTGTTAATTTCATTTGGTGACCCTAGTTCTTGTATTATGGGAATAAGTAAATAACTTTTCCTTATCCACTTTCTCCACATCACTCATGATTTTATATACCTCTATCATATTCCCCCTTAGTCTCCTCTTTTCCACGCTGAAGAGTCCTAGCCTCTTTAATCTTTCCTCATATGGGACCCTCTCCAAACCCCTAATCGTTTTAGTTGCCCTTTTCTGAACCTTTTCTAGTGCTAGAATATCTTTTTTGAGGTGAGGAGACCACATCTGTACACAGTATTCGAGATGTGGGCGTACCATGGATTCATATAAGGGCAATAATATATTCTCAGTCTTATTCTCTATCCCCTTTTTAATGATTCCTAACATCCTGTTTGTTTTTTCGACCGCCTCTGCACACTGCGTTGACATCTTCACAGAACTGTCCACGATGACTCCAAGATCTTTTTCCTGACTCGTTGTAGTTAAATTAGCCTCCATCATATTGTATGTATAGTTGGGGTTATTTTTTCCAATGTGCATTACTTTACATTTATCCACATTAAATTTCATTTGCCATTTTGTTGCCCAATTACTTAGTTTTGTGAGATCTTTTTGAAGTTCTTCACAGTCTGCTTTGGTCTTAACTATCTTGAGCAGTTTAGTATCATCTGCAAACTTTGCCACCTCACTGTTTACCCCTTTCTCCAGATCATTTATGAATAAATTGAATAGGATTGGTCCTAGGACTGACCCTTGGGGAACACCACTAGTTACCCCTCTCCATTCTGAGAATTTACCATTAATTCCTACTCTTTGTTCCCTGTCTTTTAACCAGTTCTCAATCCATGAAAGGACCTTCCCTTTTATCCCATGACAGCTTAATTTACATAACAGCCTTTGGTGAGGGACCTTGTCAGAGGCTTTCTGGAAATCTAAGTATACTATGTCCACTGGATCCCCCTTGTTCAGATGTTTGTTGACCCCTTCAAAGAACTCTAATAGATTACAGAGTAGCAACCGTGTTAGTCTGTATCCGTAAAAAGAACAGGAGTACTTGTGGCACCTTAAAGACTAACAAATTTATTTTAGCATGAGCTTTCGTGAGCTACAGCTCACTTCTTCGGATGCATAGAATGGAACACACAGACAGGAGATATTTATATATACAGAGAACATGAAAAGGTGGAAGTATGCATACCAACAGGAAAAGTCTAATCAATTGAGATGAGCCATCATCAGCAGGAGGAAAAAAAACTTTTTGAAGTGATAATTAAGATGGCCCATGGTTTTTTTTAAGGTTTTTTTCCTCCTGCTGATGATGGCTCATCTCAATTGATTAGACTTTTCCTGTTGGTATGCATACTTCCACCTTTTCATGTTCTCTGTATGTATAAATATCTCCTGTCTGTGTGTTCCATTCTATGCATCCGAAGAAGTGAGCTGTAGCTCACGAAAGCTCATGCTGAAATAAATTTGTTAGTCTTTAAGGTGCCACAAGTACGCCTGTTCTAATAGATTAGTAAGACACGATTTCCCTTTAAAGAAACCATGTTGACTATTGCTCAACAGTTTGTTTTACGATATGTCTGACAATTTTATTCTTAACTATTGTTTCGACTAATTTGCCCGGTATAGACGTTAGACTTACCGGTCTGTAATTGCTGGGATCATTTTCAAGACCTCATAAAATGCTCTGTGATTACTCTGTCTCCCCCAAAAATCAGCACCTGGGATTATATAAACTTCTGTTTGCTCCTCCTTCCTTCCCTGCCCCTTCACCAAAATCTCATTCCTCTTGTCCTTACTTACTACACAGTGAATTTTTATCACCCCTTTAAACCAGCACAGAATGGTCTTATCTGAACATGTAAACTTGGTCTTATCCTCAGATTTATTTTGGGTTGTATTTTATGCTTTCCAAAACACTGGGAAATAAAACTCAGTTAAACATTAAACAAAGTCAGTTGCCCTTTTGCCCCTGAAATCTGTTAGCATTTTAAGCCTCTGTAGCCCGGGTTAATTTAACTTCTAGTTCTGGAGGGGTAGAAAATCTATCAAACAAGCAGAAATAGATCGAGGAGTTACCTCATCATTTCAGAGGGTTAAAGCTGTGTCATGTCCTATGAAAGTCTTTCTTCAGGAGGTGAAACCTAGATGGAATTCTAAGTCTCTTCTGCCTGTGATGCAAAACACGACCTACGAAATTTCAGACTTTATGTCTTGAGTTAAGCAGGGCTGGAAGGTGCCTTCCTGATGATTTCAGCTGCAGCAATAAGAGAAGGACTATATAACATAGTAATTAAAACTTCCATATGTTAGGGAAGTACATAAAAGCCTCCTACATAATTTCCTCTTTTATACATTGTGCCACAAGGCAATGCATGGAGGCATCGTTGAGCCATGAGGTGAAGTTACAAAGCCAAGCAAGAAAAAAGATACCACACCAATATTTGTTAGGGTTTCCAGCAGCCTGTTAAATGAGGACGGGGATTTGAATCCCAAACAAATTCCAGTTAGATTTCATTGCAAACGAAGGCCCGTTCCCAATTCATCCAGCAGAGAAATGGCACCAGTGTTTATATGGGTTATTCTTGAAGAAATTCTTCTTTAAAATTGGTCATTCTATCCATCAAGGTTTTGATTTGGGGGAGGGAAGGGGACATTATTAATATGCACTAATACTCCCTACAAAAAAAAAAAAGCCTTCGGCGAATTGAAAGGTTTTCCATTCATACTCCTTTGTTTTAAGGGTGCTTTCACAGGGTGAAATTCAATTCAGTGCAGTGGAGACAGCTCTAATCAACAGCTGGAGCCATAGCCCTTGTGCTTGGTACAGGAATTAATTTCACCCATTATCCACCAGATGGTTGTATGTCTATGGGTCAACATGGTTTTGGCTTGAGTCTCGGCTATGGTAACAAAGTGTCATGCATGCATGACCACATCTGCCACCAAACTGGGTAATTCTGCTAATCCATTAATTCCACTCCAGTGGCTGGCAGCTGGAAGAAACACCACCAAAATTCTGTACGGTATTAGTCCCCTGAAGGCAGAGGCAATTCCGCATGGGGACTCAGGTCAATCTATTGGCACGCTGCAGGACGTGTGACTAAGTTACAGCAGAGATAAATTTGAGGACCAGGGGGCCTGAGATCTTCTTGTCCCTGTTGTAATAAGCGTCAGGATATCAGTCATGAAGGCAGTATAAGAACCAAGAGAGATGGCATAATAAGAGCTGAGCTCCACGCAGGGGGTTGTGCCAGTTTCTTCTTTGCTGTCTCTATACCAGGCCAGATCAAAACCCTGGATCCAAGCTCTCCTGAATTTGGGGAATAGGACTGAAAATCCAGATCCATTTTTTACAGTGGAGCTTGGGCTCTAATTTCAATGCAAAACCACACGGTCTTTTTTCACCAAGTTCTTGATTGTACATCATCTTAGGGCACTCACAGGGGAGCTTGGGTGGGCCACCCACATATAGGGTTACCACCTGGCTGGTATTTGACTGGCTTGGCCAATTTTTTATGGATTTGCCAGTTGCCAGAAAAATGATTTAATCTGCCGGGGCTTTTTTGATGTGGGTCTAAAGATTTGCATTATATCACAATACACTGGGATATGTAATGTTAAAAGTTTCTGTGTCCAGCTAAAGCTCACTTCCACAGTTTAAGCGATAACAGATCAAAACATAGAGTGAGCTGCACCAGGCAGCGGCGACTCCAGGCACCAGCGCTCCAAGCGCATGCCTGGGGCAGCAAGCAGCAGGGGGCGCCCTGCCGGTCCCTGCAAGGGCGACAGTCAGGCTGCCTTTGGCGGCTTGCCTGCGGGAGGTCCGCCGGTCCCATGGATTCGATGGCAACTCGGCGGTGGGTATGCTGAAGCCATGGGACCGGGGACCTCCTGCAGGCAAGCCACCGAAGGCAGCCTGCCTGCTGTGCTTGGGGCGGCAAAAAAGCTAGAGCCACCCCTGGCACCAGAGCAATGGGCTGAACTGACCCAGGACAGGAGCTCTGTGTCCTACATCAGAAAGAAGGGAAATGGGGGGTGAAAACCCAATTTTGTTTTCTTTCCTGGTCACCATTAAGTAACCGCAGATATTGCCTAACTGCAAACGTAGGGAGGAGAGAGCGCTTATGTTAGTAACTCATGGCCCAATCCTCTGAGTACTCATCCAGGTCAGTGAGAACAGCCCCCACTGAAGTCAGTGGGACTACTCGCCTGAGGAGAGTTACTCAGAGGCGTGTTTGCAGGATCAGAGAGCTAAAATCAAACCCTGGGTCCAACACTCCCAAACTGACACATTTCAGATCTGAACCAGAAGTTTCCCTGTTAGCCCCATCGCTATACTGGGTCAAATCACAAGCCCTGCTGTGGCCATCCCCCAATGCCTGAAAAAGTTTCAGTGAGACTTAGGAGCCGAAGGTTAGGTCTGCACTACAGAACTTACAGCTGTACTGATGCAGCTGCGTCGCTGTAAGTTCTCCCGTGTAGCCGCCCTATGCCAAGAGGTCTCCCGCCGGCATAATGAAACCATCCCCAATGAGCGGTGGCAGCTGTGGCAGCAGGAGAGCCTCTTCTGCTGACATAGCATTGTCCACACCAGGGCCGGCTCCAGGCTAGGCAGGGCTGATGCCAAATTGTCTGGTGTGTCACCCAGAAGCATAGCACAAGTTTGAAATACAGACCATATAGAGCCAATACTTATAACTCTAAATACAAAAATGATACTTGCATCCAAATAGCATAATCATAACCAGCAAATCATAACCTCTTCATAGACACCTTACTTGACCTCCTGTGTACAAGATTTGGTGACACTACAGGCTCTTGGCTGCAACAATGATCTATGCGGTCACAGTTCATGTCAGTAACAGCACACCCTCAGAGATGCACAATCTGACATGCATTTTGTATAAGAAGGGGAAAACACATAACAGACATAGTTAAGATGTGGGGGTGTTGCTCTTCCTCATTGATTGTTTATTATTCATGATTCTTGTCCATGGGAGGTGGTTTGATTTCATACCGTATAGCATCTAGGAAAATGGATGTGTAGCACTTAATCGTTGACATAAGATCCAGTGATGGGGTGGGTCACCTGTTTAAGGAAGGTGTTTGGTTCAGTTGCTTAGAGTATGATACTAGAGTTCATATTTCTTCCAAACACCCCGTGTAACCTTGCAGAAGTCATTTAATCTCTCTGTTCCTGTGTAAACTGTGAATAATAAATACTGCCCGACCTCACAGGAATGTTTTGCATCTGAAGACATAAGTGCTCAAACTAGGGATGCTGTCGCACCCCCTAGCTTGAAGTGGTTTCCATCAGATACAAGGTTTACAGCTTGGTTCAATGGCTCTCAGCATCCCCACTATACACATTGTTCCAGAGCCCCTGTCTGAAGAGCATTGAGATCCTCAGATGAAAGGTGCTATGAACATGCCATGTCTTCTTATGCATCATATACTGGTCCAGGAATGTCTAATCACAAGCTAATGAAGCAATTGTTAATAATTCCTGACATCCTTGCAGCTGAGCTTAATAGGTATCTCTGTGTGCATGTGTAAATAAGAATGAATGTAATTGACTAGATCGGGACTGAAGTTCATAGCCCAGCTGTGTGGGAGGCCAGTGGCTGAAGCAGTACAGAGTGCTGTAGGGAAGAGTGTATTGAGGACTGTGCCAGGATCTGCTTACCCATCCCAGCATGCATGCGTCACTTTTCCAATTGCACTACTGGACCTCAGTTTACCCTCCTGGGTCACCAGTCTCTCTCTGGTTGGAGAGATCATCTGGAGTTTAGTCCTCCAACCCAACCACTAAGTTGTCCCCTTCCAGGACAAAGCAGAAGAGGCCAACTAAAACAGTCTTTCCAGCTTCTTGCCAGGACTCAGGAGTCTTTCCATCAGGGCCAGCCCTGGGAGGAGTTAAAGGGAGGTTCTTTCCACTCTCCCGGTTTCTGGCAACAGCCCCATTTGCTGACTCCTTTCCCAGGATGCCTCCCTGAGACACCATGGAGAGGTGGACACCCTCGCATTCCTTAGTCTTTCCATTCTGAGCTAAAGGCTTCTCTTTTTTTATAGCCAGGCTCCCTTCCCCCAGAACGCCTTGCCGTAGCTTTTGATCACCTGATCAGTCATCATATGACCTCTTCCAAGACTACAACCTTCATAGCGGCTGCCTTAAAGGGGCCAAACACTTCTCGGGATAGGAATGTACTGGCCCAAAGGAACAGTACAATCTATGACCGTGTCCTGGACTGGATTTATCAGAGGTGTTGCAGGTTCGGGTTGAGGTATATTGACAGAGTTGTTCTGAAAACTAGGACTGGAGTAGTAGGGGTCCAGTGGGCTAGAATAAGATCCCAGTAGCATTGCTACTTAGCGTGTCAGCACTAAAATAACAAGGGGCTCCTTAGCAAAGTTGCAAAGGGAAGCTTAGTCCCTTGTTTTAATGAAAAAATACATCGTTTAAAAAATTCTCCCTATTATTTTGCAGTCAGCTCACAATAAACAGCTTTCATGGTTGATTAAACACCTCAGCATCAATCTTAGCAGCTGTTTATTACCTACATGCTACAAAGCAGAAGAGATTATCACTTTCATTTACAAGGCTAAGGAAGCTGTTACAGTATGTAGCTTAACACGGCAGAACCATGCTGGAGTTTCGTAACCCGTGAAGACCTAGCCGTTAGCACAATGATTAGTTTTGTTTTTCTAATTGGTCACTGCAGTGCAAGGTTTGCAGCTAACTCACTAGACCCGCTTCAAGGCTACGGCAAGATGACAGAGGAGGAGGCAAGCTCTGGAGGAGCAGAGTGGGTGAACTGGGGGTAGTTGGTTATTTATGCAGCACTGTGAGCCTGTATGATGCTACTGGATAGCAGCAGAGCTGGAGCAAAGCAACAGCATGTTCTTGACTCAAAGTCTTAACAATCTAGCAGCACAAGCAGGCACAGGACAGAACGATGTACTGTAATACCATGTCTAGATGGAACGGTGAGTGTAATGGTGCAGTGTGTCACAGCCCCCTCTAGTGGCTGGTTCTCCTAGAGGATAACAGCCTACAAATGCTGCCAACCAATGGAATTGCTCTTTTCACTCAGGGGATAGTGCTCCATATTTTTAGGGCTAAAGGCCCTACACTGATGACCCATACAGGGTCTTGTTGAATGTACACTGAGTTGGCAGTTGCATTAGGCGCATGAAGCTGGGAATGGGAGAAAGGTACAGAGTCAGTAGTCAGCAGGCAAAAAGGCAGGGTAGAGATTGAGAAGCAGTGTGATCCAGTGGTTAGGGCATCTGGGAGTCTATTCCCAGGCCTGACACTGATAGGTGACCTTAGGTTAAAAAAAAACCAAGGAGTCCTTGTGGCACAAATTTATTTGGGCATAAGCTTTCATGGGCTAGAACCCACTTCATCAGATGCATAAAGTGAAAAATACAGGAGCAGGTATAAATACATGAAAGGATGGGGGTTACTTTGCCAAGTGTGAGGTCAGTCTAAGGAGATAAATCAATTAACAGCAGGATACCAAGGGAGGAAAAATAACTTTTGCAGTGGTAAGAGAGTGGCCCATTACAGACAGTTGACAAGAAGATGTGAGTAACAGTAGGGAGCAATTAGTATTGGGGAAATTAAGTTTAGATTTTGTAATGACCCAACCACTCCCAGTCTTTATTCAAGCCTAATCTGATGGTATCTAGTTTGCAAATTAATTCCAGTTCTGCAGCTTCACGTTGCAATCTGTTCTTTTGTTGAAGAATTGCCAATTTGAGGTCTGTTATTGAGTGACCAGACAGGTTGAAGTGTTCTCCTACTGGTTTTTGAATGTTATGATTCCTGATGTCAGCATTTGTGTCCATTTATTCTTTTGCGTAGAGACTGTCCGGTTTGGCTAATGTACACGGCAGAGGGGCATTGCTGGCACGTGATGGCATATATCCAGGGCCGGCTCCAGGCCCCAGCACGCCAAGTTCATGCTTGGGGCGGCATGCCGCGGGGGGCGCTCCGCCGGTCGCCAAGAGGAGCGCCTAGATCACCCTCCTGGGATCAGGGCCCCATCGTACAAGGCAGTGATATACGCAGGGAGAGCCAGTCCCTGTCCGGCAGAGCTTACTGTCTGACTGGACAGGACAGACAAAGAGTGGAAGAGGAACCAGCCAGAAGGGTACAGAGAAGTCACCTATTACAAGACAGGCCCAACAACGAAAGTAACAGAACACCACTAGCCATCACCTACAGCCCCCAGCTAAAACCTCTCCAGCGCATCAAACAGCCTATCCTGAAGGATGATCCCTCACTCTCACAGACCTTGGAAGACAGGCCAGTCCTCGTTTACAGACAGCCCCCCAACCTGAAGCAAATACTCACCAGCAACTACACACCACACCACAAAACCACGAATCAAACCCTGATACAAATCCCAATGCCACTCTGTCCACATATCTATTCAAGGGACACCATCATAGGACCAAACCACATCAGCCACACCATCTGGGGCTTGTTCACCTGCACATCCACCAAAGTGATATATGCAGGGGCGGCTCTAGCAATTTCGCCGCCCCAAGCACGGCGGCACGCCGCGGGGGGCGCTCTGGCGGTCGCCAGTCCCGCGGCTCCGGTGGACCTCTCGCAGGCATGCCTTGATGCGCTGGAGAGGTTTTAGCTGGGGGCTGTAGGTGATGGCTAGTGGTGTTCTGTTACTTTCGTTGTTGGGCCTGTCTTGTAATAGGTGACTTCTCTGTACCCTTCTGGCTAGTTCCTCTTCCACTCTTTCTCTGTCCTGTCCAGTCAGACAGTAAGCTCTGCCGGACAGGGCTGGCTCTCCCTGCGTACATCACTGCCTTGTACAATGGGGCCCTGATCCCAGGTGGGTGTTCTAGGTGCTACTGACAATAAATGACCATAATAAAAAAATGCAGGAAGCAGAGAGAGACATGGCCAGAGTGGATTGAAGAAGAAAGACATTGCCACAGTCCTAATTCAGTTTTTTCTCAGGCAAACTCTGAGTGACTTCAGTATCTATCTACTGCAATTGGTAGCTGTGAGATCTTAGCGTGGCTTTTCCACCCCCACTGGCCATAGGTGTATCTAGTTGTAAGGCTGGCTGGAAGCTCTAGTTGAATACCAGATGAAAACTCTTGTTCAGTGCTCCCAGCTGAGGGAGACAGGTAACATGAAATTCAATAAAGATAAGTGCAAAGTACTACACTGAGGCAGGAAAAATTCAGTGACCAACTACAAATCAGGGAATAAGTGGCTTGGTGGAAGTACTGCAGAAAAGGATCTGGGGTTCTAGTGGATTACAAATTCAATATGAGTCAACGATGTCATGTTAGGTGCAAAAAAGGCTAATAGCAGTCAGGGCTGCATTAACAGCAGTGTTATATGTAAGACATGGCAGGTAATTGTCCCACTGTACTCAGCACTGATGAGGACTCAGCTGGCATACTGTGTCCAGTTCTGGGGGCCCACATTTTGCGAAAGATGTGGACAAACTGGAGAGGACATCAACACAAATGAAAAAAAGTTTAGAAAACCTGACCTATGAGGAAAAGTTAAAGGAAAAGAAGACTGAGGGGGAAACATGATAATTGTTTTCAAATCAGTTAAGGGCTGTTATAAAGAGGACGGTGATCAATTGTTCTCCATGTCCACTGAAGGTAGAACAAGAAGTAATCAGATTGAACTGCAGCAAGGGAGATTTAGGTTAGATATTAGGAAAATCTTGCTAACTCTAAAGGGTACTTAAGTTCTGGAATAGGCTCTCAGTGGAGGTTGTGGAATCCCCACCACTGGAGGTTTTTAAGACTAGGCTGGAAAAACACTTGTCAGGGATGGTCTATGTTTACGTGGTCCTGCAGGGGGCTGGCCTAGAAGACCTCTGAAGTTTCTTGCAGCCCCGCATTTGCTGCATCTATACAGTTAGCTGATCTTTCACTAGTCTGAGTGGCAGCTTTCCAGTTCCCAATCTTCCAGCAGTTATCTTAGATCTTGCTGGATGTTAATGGGGACAGCTGGTGCAAATCTCTCATTGCATGATTTTTAATCCAGACAGCAAAGTCTTAGGTATCGCTATCAAATTGCACAATGCCAGCACCATTAACACTCCCTTTTATAAGCAAGCCGGTGAGGTGTGTGGCATACTGTAATGTTATCTGATAAAATATGACCATGTAGATCATTGTTGCTACCACTGTTATATAATTGCAACAAATCTTGTACAAAGTATGTCAGGTAAGGTGTCTATGCAAAGATTATGCTTTGCTAAATATGATTGTGCTATTTGTAGGCATGTATCATTTTTGTATTTGAAGTTATGAGTATTGGTTCTATACCTGGATTTCAAATATGTTTGCTTCTGTGGTAATGACCACAAGGTATGTAGCCTGCGCATCTTGAAGGAACTATTCAAGTTAAATGGCTCATCAAGGAACACTTAACTCACAATGGATCATGGGACACACCTATCTATACCTAATGGACTTTCCTGTGAACATCCCATCCGGAGTATAAGTAATGGCTTCTGCTGTGACTAAGCAAAATCATGCTTGGACATGTGACTTGCCACTGTGACCCCAAACACCATCTTGCCACCTGTAATTTTCCACAGTGAGAACAAAGGGTTTCCCTTCACTTGAGAAAAGCTATAAAAGGCCCTGGAAACACCTCCATTTTGCCTCTTTCCTGCTCAGACCTCTGGACTATACTAACGGGAGCATTCTAACCAAGGGACTGAGGTCCTTCCAATGATTTGGAAGCAACCAGGAACTTAACAAGCCAGCAGTTTATTCCATCACTGCTTCAAGCCTGATCCAAGAACTTTGCAAGTACTGTATGTATTTGATTTCTTTAGCCAATTTTAACACTAACCTTTCTTTCTTTTTATAAATAAACCTTTAGATTTTAGATACTAAAGAATTGGCAACAGCATGATTATTGGGTGAGATCTGAGTTGTATATTGACCTGGGTATATGGCTGGTCCTTTGGGAATCAGAAGACCCTTTTGTTTGATGAAATTGGTTTTAAATAACCACTCATCATTTAGTCTAGTGTCTGGGTGTCGAATCCAGTCCTGACTTCTTGTTAGCCAGTGTGGTGAAACAGAAGTTTACTTTTATTGCTAGTCTGGTATAGCTTATGGGAGAATAACCAACAGTTTTGGGGTGTGTCTGCCTTATTTCCCAGCAGTTTGTCCTAACATTGGTACCCCTGGAAATACAGTGACACATACAATGAAATGGGGTTCACTGTTGTGAAGATAATGTGAAGCGCTATCAAGGAATGGAGTTTTATCAGTTTACATTGCTACCTTCCAGGCATGGCTCATTTGATTAATCAAAGCACCAGCCGGAGTGGCAGCCTTGGAGACACTTTTGTAACAACGTATCAAGTGACCAAATCCATCCCTGGTATAGCACCACTGGATTAACCACAGAGATTAATAGGGGCTTTGGCATTTATTGATAACAAGAGTCTATCAATAGATAGAAAGTGTTGCGTTGTCTGTGCACTGGATACTGGGGTTGGTAACCTCCAGATGTGCAGGATCAAGGGATTGGTACTATTCCTGAGTTGCTTCCTGTTCTGGTCCTCTTGTCCGAAGGGGGATAAGGTGCAGAACTGCACCAATTCTCTTGCCTTTTTCTGTAGAGCTGGTTGGGAAATGGTTTGTTCCCCCCCCACCCCTGGAAAATTTCAACTAAATTATTTTTGTTGTTGTTTTTATAATCTTTTTCCACAGAAGATGTTGACTTTTCACAAAATATCAAAACCCAAAACATTCTGTCCAAAACCCTAAATACTTTGTTGCAAAATGGTGCCACAGGGATTCACGGGAGTTGTAGTTTTAGTGACTTATGCTCCCTTTCTTCTCTGGGCCAGGCTTTCTGGCTGGACTATGTCTTCCCTGATGTACCACAGCCAGGATGGAAACCCCTCCCCTCATCAATAGAGGAGAAAGTGATGCATTCAAAATGGAGCTATGGTGCCTCATGGGAGTTGTAGTTCAGGTGCCTTATGCTCCCAGTCTCCTGTGTAGGCTGGGATCCCTGGACAGACAACGTATTCCATAATGCCCCACTAAAACCCAATTTTCTATTGAAAATCAGTTTTTGACCAGCCCTACCTATATGACTTCTGCTCTTAAGGCCCATTGCAGAAACACTGAACTTCCTGGATTAAATTGTGCCCCGGGAAATATGCTGTCCATGAGAGCAGAGACAGTACATTTGAGCACAGGATTTGGTCCCTGAATTCTGTGGAAGGCTTTCAACCATCTTTTCTCTTGTTTGTGCATAAGGGCCACACTGATGAAATAGAGCCAAAGATCTCCTGATTAGAGTAGATTTCAAAGGCCTGCTCCAATGGGAGTAGGATTCAATATTGCCAGCCCCAGACATTCAAAAGCCATGAGTCAAGCCCCACTCCAAAATCATGAAACTGGATTAAAAAAATCATAAGGCACACAGGGTGGGTGAGGTAACAACTTTTATTGGACCCACTTCTGTTGGTGAAAGAGAAGCATTTGATCTCCAGAGGATATTACCTCACCAACCTTATCTCTCTCATATCCTGGAACCAACATGGCTACAACAACCCTTAAAAAATCATGAGATTTAAAAAAAAAATTAATATACACCGGGGACTTTTTATTTGCTGCCTGGTTTCTGAGTCTTTAGAATATGACTCTTTTCTGGAGCTGGAGCACATGACTTATGAGGAGAGGCTGAGGGAACTGGGATTGTTTAGTCTGCAGAAGAGAAGAATGAGGGGGGATTTGATAGCTGCTTTCAACTACCTGAAAGGGGGTTCCAAAGAGGATGGATCTAGACTGTTCTCAGTGGTAGAAGATGACAGAACAAGGAGTAATGGTCTCAAGTTGCAGAGGGGGGAGGTTTAGGTTGGATATTAGGAAAAACTTTTTCACTAGTAGGGTGGTGAAGAACTGGAATGGGTTACCTAGGGAGGTAGTGGAATCTCCTTCCTTAGAGGTTTTTAAGGTCAGGCTTGACAAAGCCCTGGCTGGGATGATTTAGTTGGGTTTGGTCCTGCTTTGAGCAGGGGGTTGGACTAGATGACCTCCTGAGGTCCCTTCCAACCCTGAGATTCTATGATTCTATGATTGTACCACATTTTAAACCTTTTCCCTCAGCCATTAGTCTAGACACTTTTTTTTTTAATGAAAGCTGAAATTCCCATGCAAATGTTGAGATTCCAGCAGCTTGGGCTTTAAGAAAACCCCCAAATATCACAATAAAATCATGAGAGCTGGCCAAACTAAGGACTGGGCCTTAATTTTGTTTTATCTTTGAAATATTTAGCACTGGTTCATCAGCTCAATTTTCTTATCAGAGGCTTTCTCCTCCACCCTGGTGCCTTCAAAGGCTCTATAATTACACTTCTGGTATTAGCTCGTTTCCGATTGACACAGGGAAAAAAAATCACAGCGTGTCATCTGTTTGCATCAGACTTAAATTCAGAGTCAGCAATATGAGAGATGTTAGAAAGCCGGGAAAAGATGCTGCACACCTAATTGCTACATTAGCCGGTGAAATATTAACAAGTTTCTAGGGCTTTTTCTGTTTAAAAAAAATAATAAAAAAAAAGTTCATTATGCTCCGTAATCTTGCTTAAATATTCATCATGTTGTTAATGAACCATATTCATTTTTAAAATGTGCAACCTGAGACCCCATCTAACATGATTTGATAATAATATAATTTGCTTATAATGGTGAAGGGGACAAGAACAGTAAAAATAATTGTATCTCTAAACATTCTACCCAGTTTTCTCCTGACTAATGAGCAGCTGTTTTTCATTAGCAGCAATGTTATATCTGTAGCCTATCAACCTGCACAGCTGGGCACATTTGAAACAGCTCAATGTACTACAGAGTTTACGTTTCCTAAATTACCAAGACAGAGTGTAGCAAGGTATTAGACTTTCTGGGAGTGGTTCTCTGGAGGCCTGGACTGGTAGTGGGCCATCATTGGGCCAGACATTGTACAAAAATGCATATTAAGAGCTGCAGATATAAATAGAGAGGGGGATAAACAGACACACACAGAGGTGAAGTGACTTGCCCAAGGCCATACAGTAAATCTTTCGAAGAGTCAGGAATAGCACCCAATGCTCCTGACTTGCAGTCCAGTGCCCTACCTCCTACACCACACTATCCTATGAGTAAAGCATTAAAAGTCCTGGGGCTACTCTGGCTTTAGATTGGTGTAATGAAAATCAGAATCTGGCCCTAAATATCTACTATTTACCCCCACCCCCATGCATCAGTGAGTTGGTAGTAGGATCCAACACAGACTGGCTGCATGGATTATTTACAACAGAACATAAGAACATCCCTACTGGGTCAGACCAAAGGGCCATCTAGCCCAGTATCCTGTCTTCCGACAGTGGCCAGTGCCAGGTGCCCCAGAGGCAATGAACAGAACAGGTCATCATCCAGTGATCGATTCCTTGTCACCCATTCCCAGCTTCTGGCAAGCAGAGGCTAGGGAGACCATCCCTGGCCATCTTGGCTAATAGCTATTGATGGACCTATGCTCCATGAAATTTATCTAGTTCTTTTTTGAACCCTGTTATAGTCTTGGCCTTCACAACATCCTTTGGCAAAGAATTCCACAGGTTGACTGTGCATGAAGAAATACTGAAGAAATACTGCCTTTTGTTTGTTTTAAACCTGCTGCCTATTAATTTCATTTGATGACCCCTAGTTCTTGTGTTATGAGAAGGAGTAAATAACCCTTCCTCATTTACTTTCTCCTCACCATTCAGGATTTTATAGACCTCTATCATATCCCCCCTTCATCGTCTCTTTTCCAAGCTGAAAAGTCCCAGTCTTATTAATCTCTCCTCATACGGCAGCCGTTCCATATCTCTAATAATTTGTGTTGCCCTTTTCTGTACCTTTTCCAATTCCCATGTAACTTTTTTCAGATGAGGTGACCACATCTGCACACAGTATTCAAGGTGTGGGCGTACCATGGATTTATATAGAGGTAATATGATATTTTCTGTCTTATTATCTATCCCTTTCTTAATGATTCCCAACGTTCTGTTCACTTTTTTGCCTGCCACTGCACATTGAGTGGATGTTTTCAGAGAACTATCCACAATGACTCCAAGATCTCTTTCTTGAGTGGTAACAGCTACTTTAGACCCCATCATTGTATATGTATAGTTGGGATTATGTTTTCCAGTGTGAACATAAGAATGGCCGTATCGGGTCAGACCAAAGGTCCATCTAGCCCAGTATCTGTCTACTGACAGTGGCCAATGCCAGGTGCCCCACAGGGAGTGAACCTAATAGGCAATAATCAAGTGATCTCTCTCCTGCCATCCATCTCCATCCTCTGACAAACAGAGGCTAGGGACACCATTCCTTACCCATCCTGGCTAATAGCCATTTATGGACTTAACCACCATGAATTTATCCAGTTCTCTTTTAAATGCTGTTATAGTCCTAGCCTTCACAACCTCCTCAGGTAAGGAGTTCCACAAGTTGACTGTGCGCTGCGTGAAGAAGAACTTCCTTTTATTTGTTTTAAACCTGCTGCCTATTAATTTAATTTGATGACCCCTAGTTCTTGTATTACGGGAATAAGTAAATAACTTTTCCTTATCCACTTTCTCCACATCACTCATGATTTTATATACCTCTATCATTTCCCCCCTTAGTCTCCTCTTTTCCAAGCTGACGAGTCCTAGCCTCTTTAAGCTTTCCTCATATGTGACCCTCTCCAAACCCCTAATCATTTTAGTTACCCTTTTCTGAACCTTTTCTAGTGCCAGTATATCTTTTTTGAGGTGAGGAGACCACATCTGTACACAGTATTCGAGATGTGGGCGTACCATGGATTTATATAAGGGCAATAATATATTCTCAGTCTTATTCTCTATCCCCTTTTTAATGATTCCTAACATCCTGTTTGCTTTTTTGACCGCCTCTGCACACTGCGTGGACATCTTCAGAGAACTGTCCACGATGACTCTAAGATCTTTTTCCTGACTCATTGTAGCTAAATTAGCCCCCATCATATTGTATGTATAGTTTGGGGTTATTTTTTCCAATGTGCATTACTTTACATTTATCCACATTAAATTTCATTTGCCATTTCGTTGCCCAATCATTTAGTTTTGTTAGAGTAATGTGCATTACTTTGCATTTATCAACATTGAATTTAAGCCGCCATTTTGTTACTCAGTCACTCAGTTTTGTGTGGTCCCTTTTCAGCTCTTCAGAGTCTGCTTTGGCCTTACCTATTCTGAGTAGTTTTGTATCATCTGCAAATTTTGCCACCTCACTGTTTACCACTATTTCTCTCTCTCCATTCTGAAAACTGACCATTTATTCCTACCCTTTTTATCTTATCTTTTAAACAGTTACTGATCCCTGAGAGGATCTTCCCTCTTATCCCAATTATTTATGTGTGTATTCATTCCCTTTAAAGTGCCTCCTCCCTGCCGCCCTCTAACTGGTCTCTGTTAACTGTATCAAGTGCAATCCACTGATTGATCTAATCATTGTGAAGAATCATAGGACTGTGCTGGCATCTTCTGATTCAAAATAATAACTCAACCAGACCTGTGGACGGCGCAGGTAAACAAACCAGCCCGGCCCACCAGGGGCTTTCCCTACACAAGCGGCGACCCCTGTTTGAGAAACCCTGCTGTAGGTTCTATCAAAACATCTCTATCCATCGTGCTCTCATCCTGATCTTATTCTTAACATGTTCCCTGTTATCTTTGGGGAATGTGCTAGTATCGAGGTATTCTGGTTCTACCCTTCTGGAATGAGCTTGCATGAGTGTTTTGTGCCTAGCACCTCTCAGGAATATGTGTTTTTTCAGTATCAACCCTATGCTTGTCAAATTCTCCGAGCAAGGCCTGCCTGTTGCTCACAACCTCACTTTGCTTTATATCAGCAAAGTTTTGACTACTTTAGCTCAGGCCTCATACCAGGCCTCTCATACATGGGCTTATGTTTCAGGCCTTCTTCCTACTACATCACTGAAGCTAAAGGAGTGACTCAAAATCCTGTCACCCCGTGTAGCTGGCAGCAGCAGCATTTTTACCTGTGCTTCTTGCAAACAGATTGAACATTTATAAGAACATCATCTACAGTCTCACTAGTTAGGTTAAAATATGACCAGGGCCAGCATAAACCCTCAACTGGAATCAGCAGAGTCAAGAGAATATCCATAGTTAGGAAATTAATGACAACAATTTTAGAAGGGACATTAAACCTCAAGCATTCAAGGTTTAAGCCAGTCTAACTATTAGAGGTCAGGATGAGGCCTAAGTGTGATTTTATTCCAGAATATTAGAGGGGTAGCCATATTAATCTGGGTGCGTGCACATACCGACAAAGTGGGTATTCACCCACGAAAGCTCATGCTCCAATACATCTGTTAGTCTATAAGGTGCCACAGGACTCTTTGCTGCTATTCCAGAATAATCACTCCCCTCACAAAGTGCAGTCATCAGTCTCCACATGGGGAATAGCTATTGCAGAATAGCTCCTGCTGCTGTATCTATGCTGGTCAATTTCCCTGTGTAGACAAGGGCCTCTGGTCTATTTCTCAGGATTTCCTTTCTTTGCATAATCAGCTGTCACAGCTAAAGTGGGAGTCTCATTATTTACTTATGTGTTCCGTGGTATTTCTATCATAAGAGATAGGAGACCTTGAAATGGCTCTTTTGCTTTCACTCA
This sequence comes from Mauremys mutica, assembly GCF_020497125.1. Taxonomy (NCBI): domain Eukaryota; kingdom Metazoa; phylum Chordata; order Testudines; family Geoemydidae; genus Mauremys; species Mauremys mutica. The sequence goes on along the minus strand of NC_059073.1, from coordinate 11,041,020 downwards.
AAGGTATAAGATACTCGTCTCTTGCACTCCCCCTCCTCCTGGAAAGCAATCAAAATCTTATTACACAGCGTTAACTAGCAGCCGCCAGGTTTGTTCCCTTGTTTGTGAGGAAATTAAAAATGCAGATAATAGAAGAGCTGAACTGAATAACCCGATAGCAAAGAGAGAGAGACAGACAGACGGACAGAAAAGTGTTGCCGTGTTTTATTTGCCAAATTGCAGGCAGATCTATTAGCCACTCATTTCAGAGTGGGAGGCTGGGGTGAGGTTTTGAAAGCAGAGAAGAAATGCATTTCCTTTACAGTTTCTTGTGCCTTGAATTAGCAGCAATTTTTTTCCAAGGGCTTGTGAAGCAGGGTTTATGTCCAATTTTCTAACTACCTGTAAATACTGTTAGAGACACGCATGCACAATCTACTGATATTTGACAATAGTTATTGCAAAGTGTTATCATAGATGCCACAGTTTCCTTTACATACTTATGGAAATAAACAGAGCACCCCAGACACCACTGTTAAGCCTTGCAACGGTGAATGTGTAGCAGTGTATTTCAAGAACTGGCAGGAGATGATATAAAAAAAACTCATAGTAATGTGTGGAGGCTATTTATTATTGCAGATCCCCAAAGTAAAGATTCCCAATACATTAATCACTTGGTAAAAAAATTAACTGTGTTGTATTATTGTAGAAACAGAATGGAGTTGCACTGATTTATATCAGCCAAGGGTCTGGCCTATCTTGCTTAAAATGAAATTCCCACCAGTCTGGTAGGACCGGTGTGCATTCCACTAGGATCCATATTTGCTGTTCTTGTTGGCTTTCTCTGTCATGTGTAGTTGACCCATCGTTCACCTTGACTATTGCAATTCCCTCCTCTGTGCAGCATATGTAGAATGTGATTCTGCACCTCACATGAACTAAGGAGATTCACCTTCAATTCTCCTCTTCAGTTTCCAGAGCCAGTTCAGAACTGCTTTTAAGGGGCCTGATTCTCCTCTCATTTACACATCGGTAAGCCGAGAGTAACTCCCATGAAGTCAGAGCAAGCGAGAGGAAAATGGAACCCCTTTTCTTTTCTCTAGTCTACATCATGGACCATTCCTCCATCTCTTTCTCTCTACTCCTCTTTTTGGTCCATCTGCCCATCTCTCATAGAACTATAGAGATCAGAGATGGAATTAGACCTATTTAGTCAACAAGTTCATCCCCCTGCCACTGCAGAATTGCTTTCCACAATAAAGACCTTCCCTCTTTCCCTTCACATCATCTCAGCATTGTTAACATGAGCCCCTTCTCCTCTGCAGCTCCTGACCTTTGGAAATAACCTCCTTGTATTTCTGCCTCATCAGCTCTCCAAAAGTAAACATAGTCAACTAACCCTGAGGATATTTGCCTCCATAGAACTCAATCCTGCTCAGCTGATCACGCACATCAATGGGATTTGAGAGCACCTGCCACCACACAGGAGTTCTCAGCACCTTGTCAGGTCAAGTTTGTTAGTGCCCAAATACCATGGTGATGGGCACAAGGTAGAGAGAGCTACAGATGATTCTGTTCAGCTGAAGTGAGGGATGGGACAAAGAATAGGAACCAGAGTGGCGAGAGAGGAGAAGGAGTGAATGAAACAAAACCATAACAAAAATGTGTTGAAATAGCTATTTTCCCTAAATCTGAGCTATGTTCTCTAAGGTAGAGTCTCACACATTGGTTAATATCTTTATACTTTATGCTTTATACCTCCCATGATTATTTTTAAACGAGTAAAAACTTCAGTGCAGGGAAAACTCACTGATTAAAAATTTCAAATGTACTGGGTATGTAATCCTTTGATGCAAATTTCTTAGTTATAAAAGGGCAGGTATTAAAATTAAACACTGTTTTGATCCCCATAGAAACATTCCTGCTAGAAATCTGGCAAATCTTTTGCATTCAGATGTTTGCAAGTTTCGGGGAATCACACGCTTGTAACATTTGCAATGTAAAGCTAATGTGTCTGGGGTTAAAAACACTGGAATTGCCTCCGAGCTGAAAAGTTTATGTGGAGATCAGTATCCCTCTGACCTTTTGCAGCTCCTAACAAAAGATTGGCAAAATTCAAATCTTCTTCAGCGGAAGTGCCTGGACTGACATGTCTAGGAGAAGACAATAGCTGTATAGAGATGCATAGGGAAAGATGTGATCACATATCATGTATGAGGGACTGAAATTGCCAATTAATCTAGTTCCCAAAGATAATTCTGTCCTATATGCTTTAGCTAAGTTTGTATTTTACAGCTTTACCCAGTACAAGAAGAATGGCTTTTAGAAAAAATATGGATGCGAAAGAAAAGACCTTGCTTAATGGGTTATAATAAACGAGGACTCATTTACTATTACTTTTATGCCACGTTTAACTTCACTGTTTACTTAGCAGACTATAAATGCAATTTCTTTTGGTGAAAATATTTAAAGAAGATGTTTAGAAATGGAGCAAATTTTCCCCAAACGGTTTTAGAAAACGTTCTCCTAGTGCAAATGAAACAGAGCCCACTATTTACTAATAGGCTACTTATTACTGTAACATAGCACTTTCCAAAGCATGGGGGCAGGTGCAAAGGACTTGCCAGATGTTTGCAGACAGACTCGGTGTTCGTTTTCATTTTTTAAAACAAGTAGTAAGTATCTAGCTGTTATGGTTTTGCAAAGTACCTTCAAAACATGACCCAAGTGTAACTGAGGCAGAGTTTGCAGAGAGCCTGAAACAATTAGCTCTGATGTATGATCTGCTCCATTCATTTAAACTGGAGCTCACTGAGAGGCCAATACTTGAAATCAATGTTTTCCTGGGGGGAGGAAGGTCATCAGAGATTAGTTGAGAGGTGACATGCAAGAATCCCAGTGGCAAAGCAAATTACCTTCAGGCTGCCTTGCAAAAATGGCAGAGTTGAAGAGGGAAGAGAAGTGGGGTTTATTATCATGAAAACACGTGCAAATGTTTTCAAAATGTTGCCATCACATGACACTTTTTTTTTAAACGGACTCTACTTTTTCAGCCACAATTTTGTGTAATCACTTGTGGGTGAGAATGGCGGTTTCAACATGTACCTGCCTGATTGCACCAGCAATGTTGCTGCTGTAATTGACTGCAAGAGAAAAATTAAACTGGGTGAAGGCTCCTACCTGCAAGTATTTGCAGAGGGCAAAGGTGTCATGATCAAAGATTGGGTTGACACCTTGCGGGGAGGGGCACATTTTAATGAGACTTTCAAAATGTGTCCTCCAATACATCTGTCCTCCCTTTGGATAGCCCACTGAACTCCATGTCACACAGACAGCATCCAGATACAGTCTAGACTCCACAACCAGGACAAAAGAAGCGGAGATCTGGATGAACAGGTCTTCCTGGGCATCTGACCCCTCCCATCTTCCATAATTCCTATCTCAGATATTACTGCACAATCCCGGTGCTGAGTCAGTGTAGCTGGGAAAGAGAAACACTCACTGACACTGAGGGCAAAGAGAAATGGGTAGGGGCCTCACTGAGACAGAATAGGGCAATCATCAAATGATCCATCCCCTGTGGTTTACTCCCAGCATCTGGCAGACAGAGCCTTAGGGACACCCAGATTATGGGGTTGCATCCCTGACCATCTTGACTAGTAGCCATTGATGGACCTATCCTCCATGAACGTTATCTAATTCTTTTTTGAATCCAGCTATAGTTTTAGCTTTCACAACATCCCCTGGCCACGACTTCCGCATGTTGACTGTGCATTGTCTGATGAAGTATTTCCTTATGATTGTTTTATACCTGCTGTCTATTAATTTCTTTGGGTGACCCCTAGTTATTCTGTTATGTAAAGGGGAAAATAACTCTTCTTTAGTCATTTTTGCCACACCATTCATGATTTTATAGACCTCTATCATACCCTCCCTTAGTTGTCTCTGTTCCAAGCTGAATAGTCCCAGTCTTTTTAATCTCTCCTCATATGGAATCTGTTCCACACCCGTAGTCATTTTTGTTGCCCTTCCCTGTACCTTTTCCATTTCTAATATATCATTTTTGAGATGGAGTGACCAGAACTGCATGTAGTATTCAAGGTGCAGGCACAGCAGGGATAATATAGGGGCATTATGATATTTTCTGTCTTATTATCTATCCCTTTCCTAATAGTTTCTAACATTGTTAGCTTTTTTTTTCTTTTCTTTTTTTTTTTTTTTTTTTTTGACTGTCACTGCACATTGAGTGGATATTTACAGAGAACTATCCACAATGACTCCAAGATCTCTTTCATGAGTGGTAACAGCTCATTTAGGCCCCATCATTTTATATGTATAGTTAGGATTATGCTTTTCAATATGCATTACTTTGCATTGATCAATGTTGAATTTCAATCTGCCCTTTTGTTGCCCAGTCACCCAGTTTTGTAAGATCCCTTTGTAACACTTCACAGTCTGCTTTAGACTTAAGGATCATGAGTAATTTTGCCACCTTCACTGATTGCCCCTTTTTCCAGATCATGTATGAATATGTTGAACAGCACTTGTCCCAATACAGATTCCTGAGGGACACCACTATTTACCTCTCTCCATTCTGAAAATGGACCATTTATTCCTACCCTTTGTTTCTGGTCTTGGATCAGGAACTGGTTAAATGAGAGGACCTTCCCTCTTATCCCATGACTGCTCAGTTTATTTAAGAGCCTTTGGTGAGGGACCTTATCAAAGGCTTTCTGAAAGTTCAAGTACACTATATCCACTGGATCACCCTTGTCCACATGTGTGTTGAGAACTTCAAAGAATTCTAGCAGATTGGTGAGGCATGATTTTCCTGTGCAAAAGCTGTGTTGACTTTTCACCAACAAATTGTGTTCATCTATGTGTCTGATAATTCTGTTCTTTACCATAGTTTCAACCAATTTGACTGGTTCAACCTGTAATTGCCAGGATCGCCTCTGGAGCCTTTTTCAAAATATTGGCATCACATTAACTATCGTCCAGTCTTCTGGTACAGAGGCTAATTTAAGTGATAGTTTACGTACCACATATAGCATGTGTTTCTGCTGAGTTATGGTGCAAAAGTGGAGTCAAACAGTGATGAACCAGCCCCAATATCTTTTTACTCTGTAATGTGAGCACATTTGATACGGGGAATTGCTGAGGGACTACAAGGGTTGGTTGCTTGTTACAAAGTATTGCTTGTCAGAGAAGAGTCATGCTTTTAAAAAGAGAACATTTACCTTGCCCCTGTATAAGCACCTCATTGTGTTATTCCATCCTTTGAAAGTAACACAAGATATTGCAGTAAAGCGGTAAGGTAAATGTTTCCTTTCAAAGATCCTTCACCAGAATGCAATGCTGCAACGATACTTAAAAGTAATGCAGGCTTCAGAGGCCGACCTGCAAAATTCAAAAAGCATATAAAAATTAACAAAAAAACCTACAAATTTCAGGCCAGCAGCTTTAGTCATGCCAGGACCCAATCCTGCCTTCAGGCCAAAGTGTTTAGCCCACAGCCAGCAGAGGATATCAGGATACAAGTCTTACTGTTACTCTGGAATGGAATGGTACATGCAATTCTGTCTAACAATTGCTACTGACCACATGCCTGCACAACTTGAAATGTCCCCTCTAGTGGCTGGTCCATGTAGAGGATAGCAGCTTACTAGTGGTACTAGCTAATGCAGCTATTCCATTAGCTCAGGTGGTAGAGATCTGTGCTTGCACATTGCATGGCTGGGAGGCAGAAGGCAGGGCCTGGTAGTGACCCCAATGTGGCAGGTTATTGGTTGGCTACGTTCTGCCTACACAGAGACAATCTCTGTCCTCAATTTGAATTCAGTAAAGTGATTCTAGATTTATGCCTGTATAAATGAGAGGAGAGTTTAGCCCACACATTATTTCAGATTAAGAGCAAATAAATGATTACAAATGTTGCACAGTAGATATACAGGATCTGAACTGAGAAATCAATTTATCACAGATATGGAGAAACAATTTCAAAAGATAATTACAGGATGTGCAGGGTGTTGTTTTGGAAAACTTTTTACAATTGAAATACAACTGCAGATTGGTTTTTGTCCTTATTTTCTTTAACATAAAAAGAATTACAGCATCCTGTACTTATGGAAATATCTCCCAGTGGTGCCTCAAGACTGTCATGAAATGTACTACTGACTATCCAAGAGACTAATAAAGTTTTTCTCTTGTTTTACAAAAGGACAATAACAAGGCTGTGAAAAGAAACATTCCACCTAACTTTAACCATTAGCTGATGCAATAAATAAGATTGGTTCCATAGCCAATCTCTTTCGATTTACTTCATTAACCAATGAACTAATTAGCTCCTATCTTCTAAAAATACTTCCTGAAAGTCTTATTTTGGTGATAATAGAGTCTGTCTTGAAATTTTAGAGCCTCTTTAACCCACTTAATATGGGATTAGACATGTACATGGATGACAACGCTATCCAGAGTTAGAATGGTGGTTACTAAATAACAAATAGTTTTGGAAGACAAATAAAGCTTCAGGACTGGAACCAACTTCTATCTGTTTGGGATTAGGAGGACACTTTATCCCAGGACAGATAATCTCACAATTTTCTGCTGCAGGTTTTCTTGCAGCTTTCTCTGAAGCATCTGCTACTGGTCACTGACAGAAACATGATGTCAGACAGGATGGGCTGATGTGGCAATTATTATACGGCTATTTTTCTGGCAAAGTCTGCGACTGAACCCAGATTACCTGAATTCCAGTCCGGTGCTTTGATTATAAGATTGATTTTCCTCTCCTAACTTTCTGGCTGCTGCCATTCCTTGAATGACCTAGTCATGAACACGGTATTTCCAAGAATGGCATCACAGGGTTGAACCATGCTGACAGGTTAATGCTATGAAATCATTCTCGGGAGGCATAACTTTCAGTAGCTGGTCACTTCTAGAAATGATGTAAAACACATTTTGGCTAGTTCAGAGTGCCCATTGCTTATAGAGGGAACTACATCCAGGCTGGATCATGAGAATACCCCATCTTGCCTACCTCGACTGTAACATTTACAGAGACCAACAACACAACATCCTTCTATCTTTGTGTATACACCCTCAGCATGAAATGTGTCATATCTTCATAAGGTCTTGTTTAATAACCCACCTTTCCCCCGGACCCCTGGCTTCCCATAAACACTCTAGTCAAATGTGCTTTTCCCTCAAGTTTCCCTCAGTGGAAAGCAACACAAGGAAGTAATTTAATAGAAGCCATGACTTCTAAATAAAGACATATGATTAGGTCTCTTGTGAGAAACACCTTGTAGGGAATTCTCATGAGAACCCAAATCAGCTACATATCATCACACAGCCCAGCCTCATTCAAAATGAAGCACAGCTTACTTGATGCAGGTATGCTGGTGAATATCATTTCTCTAGTGTTTTCTTTTGTTTGTCTGTATTTGAACTAAGTTAACTGCATGCTGATAATGAACAACTAAATAACTTTGGCCTAAGGCTTACCGTGAATTGCAATCCAAGGAAGAATAATAGCTTTTGCATACAGCCATCCATGTATTCCCCTCCCCAATGAGTTCTGCACATCATCTCTGTAATTTACTGTATCAGCCATTTTATAGCTTCAGCTCATCCTACCAGCAGGTCCTCCTGAGCAAATTTCCTTGCACAAAGACTGTGAGATGTGTAGTCTTGGATCCTTTCCCAAACATAAATCATCTACTCAGAGAGGCTGTGAAATGAAATCTCGCTTCGCTTTTATTTTTAAGGAACAACTTATACCTGAGTTTCCTGCTTTGGGATGGAAAGCAGTGTGGACTCTGTGTCCTGCATTTACTGGACAAAGGACAATTACTGCTCTCCAATTTATTTTCCTTCTCCATACCAATTTATTTTGGCTGCTCATTCTTTTGTGATATTAAATTGGCGCTGGTGTTATTCCAGGTTAATTAAAGTATAGGCATGGGTTGGTGTTAACACCAGTAAGAGAACAACTGCAAACTTTGGAGCCTCAGTTCCACATCTAACTGAATACTGTGTCCCTGGAAACCAATCAGTCTGATCAGTGTCCAAGAACATCTCCAAAGGAAATCATGCCATAGCACCTGGGAAAAGTGTAACCTTATCACAACAGACAGTAGAATGTAGGGGCCCAGCATATCCACTCTATCTCCTTCAACTTAACTAGTGGGTGCTTGTGCCTTGGGGCCCAACCCAGTGCCTTTAGAAGTCAATGGAACTCTTTCCCATTAAGTTCATTAGACTTTGGATCAATCGCCAGTCGCTGAATGTCTTAAATCCTATACTAAAAGGAAGGTTGGTCCATGGGTTAAGGTAGTAGTCTAGACTTAAGAAACCCAGGTTAAATCCCCTACCCTACCAAAAGGTTACATAAGTGCTCAGATACTACAATGATGGTGTAGCAGGGTGGACCCCTGCTTCTGCTGTGAGGGGTTTAAAAGTGGCCTGGCAGGGCTTGAGAGCAGCTGCTCTCAAGGCTGGGCTGATTGAGGGAGTGGCTGCGGGTGAGGCCACGCCCCAAACTGAGCCACAGCTGGCCCCTATAAAAGGCCAGGGAAGCCAGAAGCCCAGACAGTCTCTCTCCGCCTTCAGAGAGAGAAGGGCCTGGCTGTAGGGAGCTAGAGACTGGATACCTGAGTGAAGCAGGGCTGGGGAAAGGCTGGGGAGCTCCAGCCTGGAAAGCCCCAGGCTGCGGCCTAGCAGTGGGCCAACAGGTACTAGGGGTTGCAGAGGGCAGCCCAGGGGTAGGACAAAGCAGCAGGTCCAAACTCTCCTTGCCAGTGATGAGTTGGCTGATACTGCAGTCTGCCCCAGGACGTGGGGCTAGACAATGACTGGCCGTAGCCATATACTGAGGCAAGGTGGGGATAGAGGGTGGGGGTTCCCTGAGAAGGGGAAACCCTGAGAGAAAGGGGTTACTGCCAAGGGGCAGCACCCCCATGTAAAAGGGCACTGGGTCCAGGAAGGGACACGGGGGGCCAGAGGACAGGAGGATCACCGGCCTGCAGAGGGCGCTCCAGTGCTGGAACAGAGCTAATTCCCGGAGTCACCAGCAGGAGGCGCCGCAGGGGTGAGTCCGACCCGTCTACAGATGGACATAGTAGAAGGACCTAAATAGAATAGATACCTAGTTCAGTGACTTAGACTTGCTGAGACAGGATGGTCAGTATTTCAATCATCTTATATAGCAACTTTAAATCCTGTGCCACAAGATAGATAAAAAGATGGATAAAAAATATGTGAATTCGAGAAACCAAGAAAATTACCCTTTGATTTCTCTTAGGGATTTCCTGAAGGCTGACTTGGTCATATTTTACCACATAGATTTTCTATAGAACATCAGCACTTTTAATAAACCTGAATCATCAAAATTCAAGCAGATGTTTTATGGCATTTTCTCTAGTGTTGTTAGACATGTCATCCAAAAACACAGTCTGTAGCCTGCGCTCAGTTATTAACATTTCACTTAGCCTAGGCGGTCAAGCCTACGGCTTCCTGAATAGAGAAGCATCCTCATTGCTGTGTAAGTGTGAAATGCAACATCAGCAATACAAAGTCAGTGCAAACTCGCCAGCTCTCTTGGTCTGATAATACTCTGACCCGTGAGTATTCAGCGAGTATTGACTTCAGTTGCTGGTTTATTTGTTCTCATGGCTTCTCACATGGGAAACGAGTCTAATCTTGCATTTGTCTTGCTAGGACAGTGGTTGTTGAGTGGAAGGTTTGAAGCATTGGCCTTATGACATGCTATCTTCTCCTGTAAAGACCTCACATGCCACCCCTCAAAAGTGGACATGGCCTTTTGGCACCCCTCTCCATCTGGGTCTGTCCAGTGCAACAAATTCCCAGGTTTTAATATCTATCTTGCATGCTTTGAGGTTGGCCTTCACGGTGTCTTTGTATTTGAGGATGTGTCAACCCTTAGAGCAGGTTTCCATGGTCGGCTGGCTGTAGAACATCACTTTTGGTATATGGGAAACCTGCATGCGGGCCATGTGTCCAACCCTGATAAGCATACTCTGGATTCCAGGGATTTGGCACCTCTCCAGGACTTAAGTGTTGGGGATCCTGTCCTGCCACTTGATGTTGCAAATAGACCTTAGGCAGAGAAGGTGGAAGCTCTCCAGCTATTTGATGTGGTCAGCAGAGCATCCATGTCTCACAGCCATAGAGGAGTGATGTGAGGACAACATTGCAACAGATTTTTATCTTGGTTCTGAGGTAGACTCCATGCTCCCTCCAGAGTCTGCTACATGCCAAGCTGGTCTTTGCTAGGCATGGAATGATCTCCTTATCCAATATGGCGGTGCTGGAAAGTATGCAGAATTTCCTGACCAAGCTGAGGGGTGTATTGTTAATTGTGATGATGGGATCATGGTGCTTATTATGCTGGTGGTCTGGCGCTGGCTGGTACATGACCTCTGTCTCTTTCAGGCTGATTGTGAAACTGAAGTATTTTGAGGCATACGTAAAGTGGTCCACGACTGAGTTGAATGTTCTCGAACATGTGTGCAGTGAGGGTACAGTCATCAGCAAACAGGCACTCTCTTGGTGCAGGCCCTGACTTCCTGTAGCTTGACTAGACCCTCATCCAATCTAGCCCAGTTTTGCACACCTCCATCAGAGTCCTAGAATGCACACAAGAACATGGCTGAAAAGACAATGGGAAAAAGAACTGGATCCATTACACATCTTTGGTGCCATTGGTGACAGGGAAGGATTCTGATGAGTCACCCCACTCCTGTACCCTGGCCATCATGTCAGTACCAAATAAGCAAATGACAGCACTTATCTTCTCTGGGCAACCAAATTTATGAAGGACTTTCCATAGACCCGCGTGATTCACCGAGTTGAAGGCTTTGGTCAGATTAACAAACACTGTGTACAGGTCCTTGTTCTGTTCATGCGCCTTCTTCTTTATTTGTTGGACTGCAGAGATTGTGTCCATGGTGCCATAGCCAACACAAAAGCCACACTGTGACTCTGGTTAGACTGAGTCCACTAGGTGAGAGACGGCCCACTAATGAATACTACAATAATGATACAATCTGGCCATGTCACTACAGCCAGATACTAATGTCTAAGAATCCACTGCCATTTAAACCAGTTACATGAAATGAAGGTTATTGAGGCACCTCTGCCCATAAAATAAAGGGCTATTTGGAAAAGGAATATATACATTTTCTCTCTGAGAGAAACCTAGAGAGGGAGGCCCTCATTACTTGATTGACTCCTCCCTCAACACTGAGTGTGCCTGTAATGAATGACAGGGCAATTGACTACTAGCCCATCACAGGATGGTCCTTTCACCCATCACTTGATGGGGTGGGTGTTCGGACCAGGCGTGGCAAGTAGCTTAATGTTAGGATCGTATTATACTGTTGTACTCTGAGAGTATCCACAATTACCCCCCAGTCTTGAGGCCCTTGCTCAGGGTGAAATTCACCCATGAATAGGCCTGATACCCCTTAAGCCCCACTTAGAGTCTTCAATATAAGTGTCTGGTGCACCCGGATGAATTTTGCCCCACTGAATTCAATTGGCGTTTGCTTGAATAAGGATCAAATGAAAACAGAATCGTGATTTGGCCATTAATTTTTAGTACAGTGCCCCTGCTCCCGGTATGTCTATTTACACAGCATGGTGGACTCCTAAATAATGTGTAACCATTTTCTTCCAAACTGATCAACAATATTAGATAAAAATTAGGGCTGTCGATTAATTGCTGTTAACTAACATGATTAATCTAAAAAAAAAATCACAATCGCAGTTTTAATCGCACTGTTAAACAATAGAATGCCTGTTGAAATGTATTAAATATTTTGGATGTTTTTTCTACATTTTCATATATATTGTATTCTGTGTTGCAACTGAAATGAGAGTGTATGTTATTTTTATTAGAAATATTTGCACTGAAAAAATGATAAACAAAAGAAATAATATTTTTCAATTAACCTCATACAAGTACTATAGTGCCATCTCTTTATCGTGAAAATGCAACTTACAAATGTAGATTTTTTTTTGTTCCATAAATGCATTCAAAAACAAAACAATGTAAAACTTCAGAGCCTACAGCCCTCTCAGTCCTACTTCTTGTTCAGCCAAACGCTAAGACAAACAAGCTTGTTTACATTTAAAGGAGATAATGCTCTTCTTATTTACGTCACCAGAAAGTGAGAACAGGCATTTGCAAGGCACTTTTGTAGCTGGCATTCCAAGGTATTTACTTGCCAGATATGCTAACCATTCATATGCCCTTTCATGCTTCAACCACCATTCCAGAGGACATGCTTTCATGCCGATGACGCTTAAAAAAATAATGTGTTAACTAAATTTGTGACTGAACTCTTTGGGGGAGAATTGTATGTCCCCTGCTCTGTTTTACCTGCATTCTGACATATATTTCACGTTATAGCAGTCTCGGATGATGACCCAGCATATGTTGTTCATTTTAAGAACACTTTCACTGCAGATTTGACAAACAGAAAGAAGGTGCCAATGTGAGATTTCTAAAGATAGCTACAGCACACAACCCAAGGTTCAAGAATCTGAAGTGCCATCCAAAATCTGAGAGGGATGAGGTGTGGAGCATGCTTTCAGAAGTCTTAAAAGAGCAACACACTGATGCGGAAACTACAGAAGCTGAACCACCAAAAAAGAAAATCACCCTTTTGCTGGTGTCATCTGACTCAGATGATAAAAATGAACATGCATCGGTCCATTCTGCTTTGGATCGTTATGAAGCAGAGCCCATCATCAGCATGAATGCATGTCCCCTGGAATGGTGGTTGAAGCATGAAGGGACATATGAATCTTTAGCACATCTCCATAAATACCTTGCAATGCCGGCTACAAAAGTGCCATGCAAATGCCTGTTCTCACTTTGCATTCTGTGTTGTAATTGAAATCAATCTATCTGAAAATGCAGAAAGCATCCAAAATATTTAAATAAATGGTATTCTATTATTGTTTAACAGAGCGATTAATCGCAATGCATTTTTTTAATCGCTTGACAGCCCTAATGAAAATCATAAATTCTCAGGAACCATTCTGTGTTTCTCATACTTTCACCATTGCCTCACTTCATGCTAGCAATAACAACGCTCTTACCTAGTGCTTTTCATCCATAGACCTGAAAGCACTTCACCAGGGAGAGCAGTAACTCTAGTCCCCATTTTATAGGTTGGGAAACTGAGGCAAAGAGACTTGCCCACGTTCACCCAGCAGCAGAGCTGGGAATGTAAACCTTGTCTCCCAAGTCCTCGTCCATTTCTCATTCTACTAGGCCACACGACTGTTAAAGAACACGCCTGTCTTCTTTTACTGTTGCCAGCCATGTAGTCAGCTTGGCCTAGGGAGATGTGCCAGAGCATGACTTTTACCTCCCTCAGATTGCCAAGTGCTAAGTACTGTCAAGGAGAAGATGAGTTTAGATTCGGAAGGCTGTGACAGATGTCTCTGATTTGTCCCTAAAGTCACTAGGAAATCAGATCCTCACCAGGGTTGCTGATGCTGTCCTTTTGCCCTGCACTCTGCCCTGCTCCCTGGGTAGTAAAAAGTCTTTATGTCTGGCAGGTCACTTAAAAAAAAAATCATCCTGTTTATTTTATGGGTAACTTCATTAGCGAGAAACAGCAAGGACTGAAATACGGGGCTGTAAAACCCAAGTTAGGTTTGTAATGTAATGTCGTTTGAGTAATTAGTCCACTTACACTTTTTAATGTGGTCTCCTGGTTTCCAAAGTGCTAAAATGCTTCTTAAAGCCTGTTCCAAAGATTTGGTTTAGGCCGCAGGCCTTGGGTCTGAGAATCAGAAAGCTGGGCACACATCAATGCTTTACAGGGATAGTGCCAGACAGGAGCAGCCCTGGCTGTTTCACTAGCCAGGGTGGAAAACTCAAGCAAAAAGAGAACAACAAATAATGCTGGCCAATCAGTGAAGCAAAAATGAATGTTCAGCCAATGAGAGTGGAGAAAACAAACAAAGAAAAGAGCCCAGGGTCACAGTGGTATGGCGCTGCTTGGAACAAGGTGCCCAGAGTGATCATCTTGGTAACCTGCCCTTAGAACAGACCCTGGCACTAGAACATCAGCTGGTGGAAATCAGTGTAGCGCTATTGAATTCAGTGGAGCTACACTCATTTACACCAGCTGAGGATTTGGCCTTTGAAGTACTTTTCACGCATATCTCTAAAACCATTAGCAAAAACAGTTGGTTATCGCTATCTAGGGTTTTTGCATAATGAGAGGGGAAAAAGGGGGAGAAAGATGAAGAGACTTCTTCAGGGTCCTGGGTCCTGCAGTGAAGCAGTAGCAGAACCAAGAATTAAACCCAGCCCCATCCACAGTATCTATGCTGCATCCCGTTTACATTAGAAAATGGGAGAATCCAATTCAAAAAGAGCTGCTGGTATTACCGTGGTGAATCATGAACCCTGGAATAGCAAAGCCTAGGGCACCATCCATTAGTGTTGCACAACCCTTCAACCATTCTTAGTTTGGGTGTAGTTTAGATCCTGGAGGAAAATTCCAGAAATTCAGGGGGAAAAACTGTTTGGAATGGGAAAGAAAAGACAAATATAAAATTTCTTTCAGAAGAAAACTGAAAAGTGTCAATTCAGAAGCATTTATTCAGGTCAGTGATGTTGAAGTGTTGTTATATATGATATATCAACAATATTTTATAATTTATAACATAAACATTAAAATATGTCAATAGAAAAGTCTAAAAACATGAAAATAGCTGTTGAAATAAAATGTTTCGACGACGTTATCTAAACTTGTTTCAACACGCTCCTGTTGAAAATGTCCCACCAAATGTTTCAATTTTTACTAAACAGTTTTCTGATGAAAAAACAGGGCCGTTGAAAAAATGTCAACCAGCTCTACTTTTATTGCCATGGCAATGGGTTGCCATGTCACAAATCCTGGGTTCTGACATCCCTGGAAGACTGGCCATTGGAGAGGGCTGAGCTGTGAGTGATGCTATTTTCTAAGCATAAAACAGCTGAACTAATAGCAGAAGGAATGCAGGAAATGACTCCTCAAACAAAGGGGCCTGCTCACAGGTGTTTCACATTTTGCTATGACCTGTCATATTTCCTAGGCTCTTTCCTCCTTGGAGGGGAGAGTTCCAAGGAAGATGATGTCAATTCAGGAGGTGCTGTCGGTGACTCGGGAGAGTGATTCTCCAGCTCAGAACTCAGCCAATTCTCCAGGGTGGGGTTAGGAAACGCAGTGTTGCCTGTGAGATTCGAACAGTCCTCACGCCATGTCAGGAAAGGTCTTCTTTCCAGAGAAGGGATGTATGAAACCTGGCGGCTGACCAGATTCTGCTGCAGGTGATCACATTCCATTCAACTCAATTGCCCCTGCAGTCTAAAGGCCTGATCCGAAGTGCAGTGAGGTCAATGGGAGCCTTTACACAGACTTCAGTTGCATCGGTTGAGACGTGGGCTATTCTCCTTCACTCCTGTCCGATAATATTAGTGTTCCTGGCCCATTCACATTGGCTCAAGGGTCCGGGTGTGTGCAAACTGCACCTGTTGCACCAATGGCTTCAGAAGGTATTCACCCCTGAGGGAAGGCAGGCTGTTTGCGCTGGGGATGGGCAGCTCAGACTTGCATTTGGGATGCCCAAGGAACCCCACCAGCAATGGCTGGGTTGAGGATGCAGTGAATCAGCATAACTCCTGTCTTTCCCTAGCCAGCGGTGGGCTCCCATTAAAATGGTGTAGTCTTGTACCATCGCAGCCCTCCTCCCGACAGATTGTCTGCACCTACGAGTCTCCTGCTGCTGTCGTAACTCAATCTAGCCTACTGTATGCAAACAGCTGCTGCTGTATGCCCCAGTGATACCTGCCTATCAGTTGGCAAAGTGCCTTAGGAGCCTTTGGGGGACAGGCACCGTATGTCAATGTGCTTCCTCAGGGAAGCCTCCTTTAAAGAAATCAAGCTCATGGGTCCCGATCCTCTTCTGCCTGGTACCTCGCATAGTCCTTTGCACCTGGGCAAAGTGAATGTGCAACACGACTGCCTGTGGCAGCAGACCGTGCTTTGCCCAGGTGTAAATGGCTATGCAAGGTGTCAAGACAGCAGGGAGAGTCACGATCTTGCTCTGATGTCCCATCTTCAGCAATATGGTTAGAACAAGGAACATGGTCTCAAGTTGCAGTGGGGGAGGTCTAGACTGGATATTAGGAAAAACTTTTTCACTAAGAGGGTGGTGAAGCCCTGGAATGGGTTATAATAATATGTGGAGATATACCTATCTTATAAAACTGGAAGGTACCCTGAAGGGTCATTGAGTCCCACCCCCTGCCTTCACTAGCAGGACCAAGTACTGATTTTGCCCTAGATCCCTTAGCAATCCTCTCAAGGATTGAGCTTACAACCCTGTGGTAGAGAGGCTAATACTTAAACCACTGAGCTATCCCTTCCCCCTAGGCTTACTGAGGGAGGTGGTGGAATCTCCATCCTTAGAGGTTTTTAAGGTCAGGCTTGACAAAGCCCTGGCTGGGATGATTTAGTTGGAGATTGGTCCTGCTTTGAGCAGGGGGTTGGACTAGATGACCTCCTGAGGTCCCTTCCAACCCTGATATTCTATGATTCTGTGATTGTATTGCTAGCCCCGCTGCCAAAGCAAAATGTCTCCTCTCTTCTGAGCGTTCTAACCAATGAGTATTAACTCCGGCTGGCTGGGCTCAGTACTCCCTAACTAATGCACATGCTGACAGAAGCCAAATGTAGAAATGCATTATGCAACTCACTAGAGAGTATAGCCCTGGCACGCACTGCACTATTGGGCCCATTTGTAATTTCCTTGATTTTCACAGTATTGTGTATAAGTACTTGGTAATTACTAGGGAGTCATTATGGAATGGGTTTGGTTTGGGGAGGTGGGGGAATGAGAAATCTGTTAACAAGTAGTTGACTTGGGTTCTCTTTCTATTCTAATTAGATAATTTGCCATTAGCAGCGTGATGCCCTAGTTATTTCTAGCTATTAATCCTCTGAAATGGATCCGCTTCTTCTGTAAATCTCACCGACGTTCTGAATATGTGTTTTTCCAAATGTTAGCGGCACAAAAAAAAAAAACCACCTGTGGGAAGCTCACGAGCTGTGGGAGTAAAGTAGCACAGAGAGGAGGTTAGCTTTGGTTCTAGAAGGAGTTCTCGAAGTTCACTGCACCGTGACCCCTTTCTGACAACAGAAATTACTACATGACCCAAGGAGAGGGGAGCGAAGCCTGAGCCCACCCGAGCCCAGCTGCCCTGGGCCGCGGGGGGGGGGGGGGGGTAGAGGAGGGGCAAAGTCGAAACCCACCCAGGGCTCAGGCTTCGGCCCCAGACCCCAGGAAGTCTAATGCCAGCCCTAGCAACCCCAATATAAGGGGATTGTGACCTACTTTGGGGTCCCAACTCACAGTTTGAGAACCACTGGGTTATTATAGCAGTGGCCTGGGACTCGGCAGAACGTAGTTTGGTTCCTGGGCCTGCCACAGAATTCTTGTGTATCCTTGGGCATGTCACTTAATCCCCCAGTTGCCCAGCTGTATAATGGGGACAATACTAATTCTTTTCTCCCACCCTTTGTCTTGTCTATGTAGATTGCAAACTGTTTGAAGCAGGGACTGTCTCTTACGATGTGTATCTACAACACCTAGAACAATGGGGCCCTGATGTTGGTTGAAGTTATTAGGGGCTACTGTACTACAAAAAATAATAGCTCACCCCAACTGTAATATTATCAGCCCAATTGTGGCTGGTCCTGTCCTGTGCTCAAGAAACTTTCTCTTCACCCTGTGCCCGGAAAAGGGGCCAGCCATGATACCAGCTCCCCCTGACCACAAAGGCTATGAGAATAGACGGGCGAGGGGTGGTGCTAGAAACCTCAGAGAGGGCAGGGAAGGGTGTGGTGAGGAATGACCTTGGCTTGTTCCCCTCTGCACAAGCCAGCAGAACTAAACTAATGCAGGATGAGCTAGTATCTGCCCTCCAATTGCCAAGAAGCAACCCGTGGCTGTGGTCTCTCTCAAATCCTTCCAGATAGCCGTGGCTGACCAGGAGGTGGGACCCTCTCCTGTCAGACTCTGATTTGGCCACAGGTATCCGTGCATTCGTGACCTCTGGGCTTGTTTATTGCAATTCGTTATACACAGGAATGAAGCTGCCAACCACGGAAAAGCTCCACTCACTCCACAACAGTAGCCCTGCCAAGGGACTGAGGGCACAGCACCCCAGCGCTCTGCACTGACTCACAATGGTATGCCCCGTCACATGCCAGGCTTTGGTCCTGAAGGTCAAACCCTCCATGAGACTGACCCATGCCACTTGAGGACCTGCCTCCTTGATGTTTGATTGATGTTCCAGTGGACCAGTGGAATGGTCAACACCCATAAAGGTGAGGCTTGGTTGCACAGTACTTAGAGATTGCTCAGCAGATGGCCCAGGATTGGTGGAATTCCTTGCTGACATGCAAATCTCATCACCTTTTGAGTCAGCTGAAAAGCTCACTGATTTCAATACAGCCCTCCCACAGTCCACTAATTAATATTAACTATACAGGATGAGAGAAGCATCAGATAAAGAACTTGCACAGCACTCAGATGCCATGGAGACAAGCAAAACATACAAGCACACCAAGATTAGACAATACGGGCCTGCCGTGCCCTGTTAAATGTTGGGGTGGGCACCAAGGAATAACTTTTGCTGAGTCAGCCAGAATGTCTCCAGGGACTCTATCTGATGCATAGGCCCGTTGCGTCATCCCCTTCCCTAATAATAGATGTGATTTAGCAACAACTATGTGGCCCACAAAATAAGACACAAAGTGGAAGGTTACCATGATGGGGCAAAACCAGGAGCTTTGAGAGTCCAGAGCTGATAAACACTGAGACTGGCCTAATCAGTCTAGGGTTGCTGGCAAGCATTCAGTGTCTTGGGGCCCAGTTCTGACAGGGGCGGATCCCAGACAATTCGGCACCTTGAAAGAGAAGCTCATCGTCTCTTAACATCTGGCCCTCATGCTGCACAGAGCAGGAAGGGGAAAAATATTTCTTTTAGAGACATCTGTTTTGTGATATTAACTAGTAAATAATGCATGAGTCGGTAGGATTCTTGGCACAGCAAAGTTGCTCGGTGCAAAATATAAAAGTCAACACATTCTCATAAGGCAAATAGCAATCAGAACCGTGGAACACGGCAGAATTTACACGCATAGTATTTCCTGCCAAGGCTGAAAAAGGGTGAGAGGCTAGAACTGTGTTGAGCTTCAGCCACAAGAGGCTGTGCAAAGGTTAGCTTTTGTGAGTGGGTGGGTTTTGGGGCACACCGAGAAAGTTTCATTTGAGTTTTGTGCTGGAACAAACCCCCACAAACTCAGAGAGAAAATGAGTCAGAAACTTTGTGTTGCACCTGGCTTCATGCTGAAATCATCCTACACCCCAAATGGAGACATGGTTTCATTGTGAAACAGTTCACCACCTCTGAATTTGCTCACAACTGAACATAGATTTGCTTGAGAGGTTTGGGAACCTTGGCAAACCTTCCAGTGAACGTGCTGTCATATGGAAGTCAGTGAGGATTTTGCCATTGTCTTTGATGGAACCCCAATTTGGTCTGAATTATGATTTTGCAGTGCAACTCAGAAACCCATGTGAGCTGGTTTCATTGTAACGATTTCACACGTTCTGTCCACAGAACTCACTTGCGGGACACATTTTAGAAATGGCTATGTGGTCATTAGCACAGGGATTGGATTCTCCTTAGTGCTCATACAAAGCTTAGTCTAATGGAGCCTGGATTTGGGCTTCTGGTCCCACTACCACCATACAAATAATTCATATTAATAATAAGTGGGCTGCTGCTATTGGCAGAACAAGAACCAATCCTGGGAGCCAATTGAAGTGCAGCAAAGTATGACCCAGGGGGTGGGCTTCTAGTTCTAGAAGCCAATGAGAGTGCTCATCTCCCCAGAAAGAGGCTGGTGTTAACCATAGGGTAGAACATCCACTCAGTTCTGCCTGTGGTTTTGGGGCTGCTGTCTAGTTCCAGCTGCGTGGAAAGATAAATTCTATTCTGTTCCATTCTGTTTAGGTTCTCATACAGCACTCATCCTTGTAGTATCTCAGCACCTTCCAGAAGTGCCTTAAGCAACGCGACTAACAGCTGTCACAGGTAGATTGTTCTCCCATCCTCTGTCCAGGGGAAGAAGCGTATACAATGGAGTGTCTTCTTGAGGTAGGGTTTTAGGTTTTGAAAAAAAATGTACATGTTGCGATGTAGTTGTTAGAGAAGGGGAGGTCAAAAGGTGCCTTGCACTTGGAGCAGAAGATGGCAAGCTTTGTTAAGATCCTGGGTTCCTGTGGGAGCGTATTCAAATGCCTGGACTGTGTGAGGTCATTCAAAGCCATGCATTTTCCCCATTGGGGTTGAATATTATGGGAAATCTCCCCTGTCAGTCGGGTCTGCAGTTAGGGGTGGGAGGAAGGAAGTCACACAATCCAAGCCGGTAGCATGCATGTCAGCCATGGATTAGAAGACACTTTAGTAGCAGTGGTCCTTTAACATTCTCAGACTTGAACATTTCCTTCCAAGCTGTTGCTTTTCACTACATTGTATCAATATTTATCAAATCTGACAGGCCTTAAAATGTAAAAAAAAAAAGAAAGAAAAAGAAAAAAAAAGGATTAAATGAATTTATCAGAGGTCTGAGGACTGTTTTGCATAGATTTAATATGTCCCTCCATGCTTAGTATCTCTCACCCATTACCAGTGCATGAAGTGTCTGCCGGAATTAGTAAATCTCTTTCATTTACTTAGAAGAAAATGTTGAATCGGTGCCACATGAATTTTGCAAATTGTGCTCAGTCTGATGCTGATTAATAGAAAGCCGTGTAAAACGCATCAATAATGTCTTGCCTTAAATTAGTGCTGGGTTCGACTTAAATAGGGATAGATGGAGGGATAGATGGAGACTTGGGATCTTTTACTTTCACCCATTTTCGATATATTTATGTCTTAATTGAGCTTCATGTAAAAGATGAAATTGGAGCATATTATAGGATGGAAGTGATGTCTCTGCCATTATCTCTAGACTACGAGATGGTGCGTGTCTGTAACACCATGCAACCAATCCTTCATCTGAAGCCTGAAAAATGCTTTTCCTTAAGCAGCTTTATGTTAAATGGCTAAAATCATAGGGCTGGGAAACCATCTCATTTGTTTAATGTAAAGCAGAGTGGAGTTTGACCCACCACTTTTTGAGTGAGGTTGGTACTTCAGGTTTTACCCAGCCATAATCTGCTATCGTGCTGTAGGATTTACACTAAACTCCTTAAAAGTTGTTCCTTACAATGATATGTGAGTTTAAAATTGACTGGAGTCTTTTCTCCAGCCTTCAGTGACCTGCAGCCTTTCCTGTCTCCAGTGCTGAGAGCATTCATTTAAGTCATTTGCTGAAATCACATTGAGACTGAGGGCAAGTGTACTGAAGCTTAGCTGAGATGAAGCCAGTGATGGGCTATAGAATGTTTCACTTGGAGGTCATCAGTTCAAATTTAGCATGATAGCAAAAGTCACTCCCCTCTGTCGGAAATGTAAGTGGAATAAGTTGAGGGGTTTCATTCCAGCTCCCCAGAGGACAGGTGTTCACAGCATCAAAGCTGCTGTTGCAATTGGCGTTAATTGCTCCCCCTTGTTGGCAGTCTCAGCGGAGAGGCTGGGCACTAACCAGATCATGGAAACGGAATTGAATTAGCAGCAAAGAATCCTGTGGCACCTTATAGACTAACAGACGTTTTGCAGCATGAGCTTTCGTGGGTGAATACCCACTTCTTCGGATGCAAGTGGTGGAAATTTCCAGGGGCAGGTTTATATATGCAAGCAAGAAGCAAGCTAGAGATAACGAGGTTAGTTCAATCAGGGAGGATGAGGCCCTGTTCTAGCAGTTGAGTGAAAACCAAGAGAGGAGAAACTGGTTCTGTAGTTGGCAAGCCATTCACAGTCTTTGTTTAATCCTGAGCCGATGGTGTCAAATTTGCAGATGAACTGGAGCTCAGCAGTTTCTCTTTGAAGTCTGGTCCTGAAGTTTTTTTGCTGTAGGATGGCCACCTTAAGATCTGCTATTGTGTGGCCAGGGAGGTTGAAGTGTTCTCCTACAGGTTTTTGTATATTGCCATTCCTAATATCTGATTTGTGTCCATTTATCCTTTTCCTTAGAGACTGTCCAGTTTGGCCGATGTACATAGCAGAGGGGCATTGCTGGCATATGATGGCATATATTACATTGGTGGATGTGCAGGTGAATGAATCGGTGATGCTGTGGCTGAACTGGTTAGGTCCTGTGATGGTGTCGCTGGTGTAGATATGTGGGCAGAATTGGCATCGAGGTTTGTTGCATGGATTGGTTCCTGAGCTAGAGTTACTATGGTGCGGTGTGCAGTTACTGGTGAGAATATGCTTCAGGTTGGCAGGTTGTCTGTGGGCGAGGACTGGCCTGCCACCCAAGGCCTGTGAAAGTGTGGGATCATTCTCTAGGATGGGTTGTAGATCCCTGATGATGCGCTGGAGGGGTTTTAGCTGGGGACTGTATGTGATGGCCAGTGGAGTCCTGTTGGTTTCTTTCTTGGGTTTGTCTTGCAGTAGGAGGCTTCTGGGTACACGTCTGGCTCTGTTGATCTGTCTCCTTATTTCCTCGTGCAGGTACTGTAGTTTTGAGAATGCTTGGTGGAGATTTTGTAGGTGTTGGTCTCTGTCTGTGGGGTTAGAGCAGATACGGTTGTACCTCAGTGCTTGGCTGTAGACAATGGATCTTGTGGTGTGCCCGGGATGGAAGCTGGAGGCATGAAGGTAGGCATAGCGGTCAGTGGGTTTTCGGTATAGGGTGGTGTTAATGTGACCATCAATTATTTGCACCGTAGTGTCTAGGAAGTGGGCCTCCCGTGTAGATTGGTCCAGGCTCAGGTTGATGGAGGGGTGGAAGCTGTTGAAATCATGGTGGAATTTTTCCAGAGTCTCCTTCCCATGGGTCTAGATGATGAAGATGTCATCAATGTAGCGTAGGTAGAGAAGGGGCGTGAGTGGATGGGAGCTGAGGAAGCATTGTTCCAGGTCAGCCATAAAAATATTGGCATATTGTGGGCACATGCGGGTGCCCATAGCGGTGCCACTGATCTGGAGATATATATTGTCATCAAATTTGAAATAGTTGTGTCTGAGGATAAAGGCACAGAGCTCAGCAACCAGTTGTGCTGTGGCATCATCAGGGATACTGTTCCTGACAGCTTGTATTCCATCAGTGTGTGGGATGTTGGTGTAGAGAGCCTCTACATCCATGGTGGCCAGGATGGTGTTTTCTGGAAGGTCACCAATGCATTGAATTGAATTACCTTTTCATTCCTGCAGAACAGGACTGGAGCACGTTGACACGGCACTGCGTGGCAGCATGCATTCTCGGTGCATGCTGCAGTGTTTCTTCTGGGAATAAATAGAAGCCTTTATGCTTTGGGCTTGTCAAATCTCACCTTTCCGCAGTGTTAGATCCACTGATCCCAGGGTGCCCCAGTTTTCCACTGGGCAAAGGGCAGCCAGTAGGTGGGAGGTGGGGAAGGGGAACAGAAGGGGCAGCTGGCTACCTACCACCCTGCCTCTGATGCCGAGGGCCAGCTGCCACCACTTAACTTGTATTTTTCAACGTGTTTGAGTTTGCAGAAGCATCTAAAAGTTCAGACACCCCCTCCCTGGAAGAAATGCTTGTGACAGTCTCAGCCCAGAACAGGCATCCCAGTGGGAGTTTCAGTTTTCTCTCACTTTGCCCTCATCACAAATAGTAAGACATTCCAAAGCCTATTTCAGGAGCACCACCAGGCACCATAACCAGACACCCTTTCCAGTCAGCCCCGCCCAGTTTTTGGACTGTACTTTGTTCCTCCTTCCAAAGGACCCACAGTAGATGGGGCTTTGTGGCTTCTTTGCACCACACCCCTATTTCACCTCTGCCGTGGAAGGATTTGATTTTTATCGGTAAATGCCGATTTCACTGGATACACAAACCGAAAAAATATTTCCATCGATAATCATCTAAATGTACCGAGAAGCAGGTTTCCCTTATTTTGCCTGAGGACTTCTTAGATTTTGATTCAAGGATGTTTACTTTGTATGTTTTGACATGTGATGTTGATGGTTATAAAGCTTTAACGTTTTGAATCTGAGTTGCCTATTGTGTGTAAATAATTATTATCAGACCCACAGGATTCAGGGGGCCCCGCCGCCGAATTGCTGCCGAAGACCCGGAGCGGAAGAAGCTCTGGGGCCCCGGGCCCCGCAAGAGTTTTCCGGGTTCCCCAGAGCGAGTGAAAGACCCTGCTCCAGGGCCCCTGAAAAACTCTCGTGGGGGCCACTGCGGGGCCTGGGGCAAATTGCCCCACTTGCCCCCCCGCCCCCCGGGCGGCCCTGCTATGAACACCAGGAAAACAGTGATGCTAAAAAAGAGCAGGTAGTATTGGGTGGGAAAATTACCTATATTTATAAGGCAATTTTGGACAGCATCAAAAAATAGCCAATGAAATTATGAAAGGCATCACTCGAGGAATAGGAAATGTAACAGCCCTTTCTTTTATATGGCTTAAATGTGAAGTCAATGGCTCTGAAATCTGTTAAATAAAAAACAGAGAGCTCACAGAAAACCAACAAGAGTAATTAGGGAGCTGGAAAGATTAACATCTGAGGCTAAGTAATGTCTATGTAAATATCAGAAATGCCAAAGGAGGTAACTCCTAGATTCTGTGATCACCTAGTCTGACCTCCTCCATACACAGAGTATTTCAGTAATAATCTCAATAATGCTGTGTACCGTGGTAATACCACCTCCCTACTCCTATTTGATATTTCCCTGCTTATGCATCCAACAATCACATTAGCTCTCTTAGCCACTGGGAGCTTGTGTTCAGTTGGTTATCCACCATGCCCCTAAATCTCTTTGAGTCATTGCTTTCCAGTACACAATTTCTCACTGTCATGGGGACTGCCCCTGGTGGCTGATGAGACCCTGCAAGCACATTTCTCTCAGCACCCTCTGTTGGGGTCAGAAATAACTCACTCATTTCCAGAGTCTTTAAACAACAATCCCCTTTTCCTGGGGTCTAGTTTATTTAGTTCATGCGGCTTCCTCAATAGAAGTCCCCTGTATGGTCAGGGATCTCAACCCTCCCTCTTGGGACTCTGAGGGTTTTAGTGCTGGCCCATGTATTTTCCCCTCAGGTTTGGGAACCTTCCCAGACCACCTCCTTGTGGCTGAGGTTTTCTCTTGGGCTTCTTCTCCTTAGCCCAGGAGGCTCCGAGCTCCCCTTGCTGGGCTGTGCTCAATACCTATGGCAAGGGGCAGAATATATACTGCCCTCTTTCCCAGGGCTGGCTCTGGTTGAATGGGAGAGAGGGGAGCCTCCCCGTGCCCTCTTTAAAAGGCGCCTCCTGTTCCGTAAAGGAATGGGAGCACAGGTTTTCCCCAAACACAGTGTATTCTCCTAGCACCTCTTCCTCTCACCCCATATCTGACGTTTCTCATTTTCCTAGACCCTTAGGTAACACACCACAAGGCAAGGGTGGAATGACCCCTTTGTCCTAGCACCCTTAAAGGGAGAGGCCACCCCTCAAAAGTGTGCCCTACAGTCTTTGTTTCTAAGTGTATGAACTTTCTCCCTCACATCCCCCTTTTTCCCACAGATTTATTACCGTGCATTTTTCCAAGTTGACTCTCGTGTTGATATTTTCTGCATCTGCTTCTAGTCTCATTCCATTTCTTTGTATTATTTTCCTGTCCTCACTGGAGTTTGCAGATCCTCCCCAATTAGTAGCTGAAGTGTATTTTAATGACACTTTGACCCTTCTTCTAGATCATTAAAGGAGATGTTAAACAAAATTTTACCTAAGGCTGATCCCCACAATATCCTCACCAGACACATTCCCCAAGCCCAGCACATGATCATGCTTCAATAACTGTGAGATTGTTCATATCCAGCCCACCTGGAATTGAGCCCCACGATCAGCCACACAAGTAGTTCCATGGATTTAAGCACATGCCTACGTGCTCAGCAGAATTGTGGCTTAATTCTCTGAAAACCCATTGGGCTTCTTGTTTCATTATCCTCCTATATGGTTTTAAGGATTCTTCTCTTAATACTGGCTTCATCATTTTACTAGGGATTGAATTTAGACTTATTGTGTCAATTGCCAGGATCACTCATCTTTCTCTTTTTGAATACCAGTATGACCTTTGCTTTTATCCGTAGTTCTGGTATCTCCATAATTTTCCATGACGTTTGAAAAATAGTTTTCAATGGTGCTAAAAGTTTGCTATCTATTTCCCTTAGTTCTCTAGGATATTGTCATAAACAGATAGTTAAGGGTTAAAGTCTGTTTTACCTGTAAAGGGTTAACATGTAGTACCTGGTGACCACCTGACCAGAGGACCAATCAGAGATAAGATTTTTTCAAATCTCTGTGGAGGGAAGCCTTTGTCTGTGTGAGAACTGTTTTTGGATTTAACAGAGGACAGTCATGTCCCCAAGTTCTCCTGGAGTAGTTTCTACTAATTAATAGTGAGTATTAATTAGAAAGGCGAATTAGTCTTATGATTTGATTTCTATATTTGCAATTGTGTGTTTGCTAAAGGAAATGCTTTATTCCTGTTTGCTGATATTGCTTTTACTGAGAAAAGGGGGAGAGGGGATTCTCTCCAGAGATTGATAAGGTTATACCCTATGAGTGTCCAGCTTGGGCTCATAGAGATTCTGTATTTTTCTTTTTATTCTTTAATAAATTCTTTTCTTTTCTTTGGACTTGGTTAATTCCTTCCCTTGGGGAAATTCAGGGGAAGGGGAGGGGGAAGTGGGCTGCTTCCCTGTGTGTGTGAGATTCAAGGCGTTTGAATCCAGGCACCTCTGTCTCCAGAGCAGGCTGGAGAGAGGGAGGAGGGGGGAGGTTCCTCCTCTGTGAATTGATCTGTGTTCCCAAGGGGGGAAACAGGGGTGTCCCGGCCCACGGAATTGACCGGGTGGTGGCAGCCGAAGGGGAGACCTACCCTAGGATTTTGGGGTGGGGGGAAGACATGCGGGTCCTCACTTTGAAACCGCCCAGTTTCAAGTGAGGGTAGACTCCTGACATGGTGGCAGCGGAGTTTCGAACCCATTCTTACAAGGAGTTTTTTTCAGCTAGGCTACGCTGAAGGGAGCTATTCTCTTCTTCTATAGCAGGAAAGCAACCTGACAGAAGAGGGAGTTTACAGTTTCAGCCAGGTTGGCTGGAGGGAATTAAGTTTTCCAGCAGGCTTTGTTGGAAGTATATTTTCGTTCTTGTTGCTTGGACAGGCAGCTTGAGGAAAAGGCAAGTTTCAAGCAGTTTTCAGGAAAAGGAGGAGTTTTTTTCTCTGCTGGCTATGCTGAGGAAAAACTCTTCCCTAGAGGTGTGTCCTTCCTTTGTGATATCAGGTATCACTCAGGATTCCTAAGGTGGGGGGAAGTGCTCGACAAAGTACATTCCCATCCAACAGGGAAAACAGGTTTGGGGGGGGAGACAGAAACCCTCCAGCCAGATTTTTTTTCCTGTGTCTTTTGAAATCCTCTGAAGCCAGGGAATACAAATCTCTGAGAGGATTTACTACACTTTTCTGCAGGTACTAAGTAGCACCAGCCGGTTAGCTGGGCTTATTAGGAAGATTGTTTTTTTGGAAACAGATTTTCAGCTGGGTTTAGCTGAGGCATAAGGTTTCTAACAGGCTGTGTTAGAAAAGGATTTTTTTCCTTCTTCTTTTCTTTTTTCTCCTTTTTTTTCTTTCTGTCTGCTTAAAAACAGCTAGGAAAGAGGTGCAAGTTTTTCTAGGAGGCTTGTTAGAAAGGACCCCCACTGTGAGGTACTTAGCAAGTGCTAGAAACAGGACAAACCAGTTTTTTTGGTCTTCTCAGTATATCAGCAAACAGCAACTACACATTTGCAAATGAAAAGGTTTTGTTTCTTTTCTATTCAGTCTCTCGGGAATAGAGAGGGTTAGGAATTGGGGAAACCAATTCCCTGACTGCAAAGGGGTGTGGCCAGCACCAAAAAGCAACACCAGCAAGCCACACATAAAATTCACTGACTGCAGAGGGGTGTGGCCAGCACCAGAAGGCACTGTTCCCCATCCCAAGAAATTTCCCACCTACATGGCAGGTGAGGACACTAAGGCCTTCTTCAAAAAGGTTAAAAGGACCTGCCATGGGTACAGCATCCCTGAAGACCAGTACAAGGACTGGTCAGGAAAAAGGACTTTTGCTGTCTATTACAATTATTCCATCCCCATGCTACTGGGGGAAGACTTGGCCAACCATGTGCAGCTGGCCAAGAGGGGGGGAGTGGTCACCCGCGGCCAGGCCAAACAAGCAGGCACTCCCATCCCTGTTCCTGAGCCATCCACCAGGACCCTGTCTGTGTTACCAGAGACCCAGACAGAGGTGGTAGAACCGGATCTCATGCCAACAACTACAGCAGCCATAGTACATCCAGTCCCAGGACCGGAACTGGAAAAGCAACCAGCGGCACAACCAGCGCCAGCACTAACGCCAGCGCTTGCAACTCCACCGCCAGGGGGCGCCAACGGGCCTAAACTGGCAGAAGCAGCAGACAACTCTACCCAAGAGGCTCAGCCAGAGCCTCAAATATCACCTTGTGCACCAGCGAAGAGCGGTCCACAGTCAATGGAAACAACCTCATCACCTACATCGCTCCCAAAGGAACTGGTGTCTCCCGCCTCAAGGGAACAGTTCCAGACAGAGCAGGAAGCCAATGACAGCCTTAAAAAAGCTTGGGCGGCGGCACGAAGCAACCCACCGCCTCTCAGCTCTTCTACCCAATTCCAGTTTGTTGTAAAACAAGGACTTTTATATAAGGACATTCTTTCTGGTGAACACCAGGAAGGCCAGCATCCTCAAAGACAGTTGGTAGTTCCAACTAAGTACTGGGACAAGCTCTTAAGCTTGGGCCCTGACATCCCAGGGGGCATTCTGGGGTCAACAAAGCAAAAACAGGTTAAAAACATTCCTTCCACTGGGAGGGGATGGGCAAGGACGATGCCAAGTATGTCCGCTCAAATGCATACAAAGTGTTCTTCAGTGTCAAATATCTTGTTGTTTACATACTTAGTAGTATATGTAATAGTGCATGTGTTTTGTTTATCTGTTTATTTTACAGTTCTAGGAGGAAATCACCACCAGTAGTTCCCACTGTTGGCGATTTGGGGGGCGTGTCATAAACAGATAGTTAAGGGTTAAAGTCTGTTTTACCTGTAAAGGGTTAACATGTAGTACCTGGTGACCACCTGACCAGAGGACCAATCAGAGATAAGATTTTTTCAAATCTCTGTGGAGGGAAGCCTTTGTCTGTGTGAGAACTGTTTTTGGATTTAACAGAGGACAGTCATGTCCCCAAGTTCTCCTGGAGTAGTTTCTACTAATTAATAGTGAGTATTAATTAGAAAGGCGAATTAGTCTTATGATTTGATTTCTATATTTGCAATTGTGTGTTTGCTAAAGGAAATGCTTTATTCCTGTTTGCTGATATTGCTTTTACTGAGAAAAGGGGGAGAGGGGATTCTCTCCAGAGATTGATAAGGTTATACCCTATGAGTGTCCAGCTTGGGCTCATAGAGATTCTGTATTTTTCTTTTTATTCTTTAATAAATTCTTTTCTTTTCTTTGGACTTGGTTAATTCCTTCCCTTGGGGAAATTCAGGGGAAGGGGAGGGGGAAGTGGGCTGCTTCCCTGTGTGTGTGAGATTCAAGGCGTTTGAATCCAGGCACCTCTGTCTCCAGAGCAGGCTGGAGAGAGGGAGGAGGGGGGAGGTTCCTCCTCTGTGAATTGATCTGTGTTCCCAAGGGGGGAAACAGGGGTGTCCCGGCCCACGGAATTGACCGGGTGGTGGCAGCCGAAGGGGAGACCTACCCTAGGATTTTGGGGTGGGGGGAAGACATGCGGGTCCTCACTTTGAAACCGCCCAGTTTCAAGTGAGGGTAGACTCCTGACAGATATGTATTGTACTGTATAGACCTGCAAAATGGGGGACTGTATCCTGGAAAACAGTGATGCCAAAAAGGATTTAGGGGTCATAAATCGACAAGCAACTCAACATGAGCTCCCAGTGTGACGCTGTGGCAAAAGGGGTGAATGAATTGCTTGGGTGTGTAAACAGGAGTAATTATTAGAAGTAGGAAGGTGATTTTAATTCTATATATGGCATTGGTGAGACCTATACTGGAATACTGTGTCTAGTTCTGGTATCTACATAGTAAAAAGAATGTTGGAAAATTGGAAAGGGTCCAAAAAGAACCACAAAAAGGAATTGAAGGCTGGAGAAAATGCCTGTCAGTGAGAGATTTAAGGAGCTCAGAGAAGATTGAGAGGTGATTAGATTACAGTGTATGAAAAGTCCCTTCCTGGGGAGAAAATATCAGATACTAAAGGGATCTTTAATCTAGCAGAGAAGGGCATAAGAAGTAGCAATGGCTGGAAGCTTAAGCCAGACAAATTCAAAAAAAATTAGGCACACATTTTTAACGGTGAAGGTCATTAACCACTGGAACAAACCACCAAGAGGAGTGATGGATTCTCCAACTCTTGATGGCTTCAGATCTTTCTGGAAGACATGCTGGAGCCAAACACAAGTTGTTGGGCTCAATACAGGGATAGCTCGATGAAATTCTGTGGTCTGTGATACAGAGGAGCTCAGACTACCCTATATAATCATCAGAGAGTCCTGTGGCACCTTTAAGACTAACAGATAACTCCAAAAAGGATTTAGGGGTCATAAATGGACAAGGTGCCACAGGACTCTCTGTTGCTTTTTACAGATCCAGACTAACACGGCTACCCCTCTGATACTATATAATCATGACTGTCCCTTCTGGCCTTAAAATCTATGAATTTATGAGTTTCCAGGCCTGCACGGTTTGTATATGTTTTATTTCCCCACATAGTCCCTTACCAACTCTTAAAAAAAACAATACCCTATTATCTTCTAATTAGGTTTCAATTTAATTTCTTGGAGCCAGATCCTCTTCTGGTGTAAACAGACTTTATGGAGCTATTCCAATTTACACCAGCAAGTATCTGGCCCTTCAGGTTTCCTGTCTGAGGTTTTTTAAACTCCATAGTTTAAACCAACTTTGAGATGCCTGTGATTCAAAATGCATTTGACCTTCCCCATTTTTGAGTATCACAAATGGTGGCACAGAAATTATTCATCCACCCTCTCCTCCAGTCCTGCTGGTCTACGGCAGATACACAGTGTCATTTCTCCTTTGTTTCTCATTTCTCCTCCCAAAACATTTTACCAACATACTCTTCATTGTAGACTTTTAGCTCACTGGCATTTTAAATACATCTGATGCATAGCATGATCCCTCCACCTCTTCTGCCATTTCTATCTTTCCCATATAGATTGCACCTATCTATACAATGACATTCCAGTTATGAGACTCATCCCACTAGGCTGTAGCAATGTCCTCTAGATCATAATCTTCCTCTTTAGCAACACTTCTCACTTTTCTTTCTATCTTCTCATGTGCTTTGCATTTAAGTGCAAACCCTTCAGTTCGCTTCTTATTCTTTACTTTTGGTTGCAGAAAAAACTCCATCCCCTGCCTTACTTTGTATGTTGAAGTACATGCTGCATTATCTGAGTTAAGACAACACTCCCTTTGTTCCCTCTTCCCAACCTAGTTTAAAGCCTGTTGAATCAATTAGTCCTTACACTTTCGAACACAGGAGTTTGGTATCACTTCTGTTCTAATAGAAACCATGTTTGGGGTCGGGAAGGAATTTTCCCCCATGTCAGATCAGAGACCCCGGGGTGGAGGGGGAGTTCACTTGCCTCTGCAGCACGGGGGACTTGCAGGTTTAAACCAGTGTAAATGCTGGATTCTCTGTAATTTGAAGTCTTTAAATGATAATTTGAGGACATCAGTAACTCAGCCAGAGGTTAGGGGTCTATTACAGGAGTGAGTGGGTAAGATTCTGTGCCTGAGATGTGCAGGAGGTCAGACTAGCCGATCATGATAGTTCCATCTGGCCTAAAGGTCTATGAGTCTATGAGCACAGGCTCTCTTTGGAAGCTGCCTCAAATTAACCCTTCTAATACCTTTGCAGACCATCTTTTGTTGCTAAATGGTTTCGATTTAGTGTTCAGCCACTAAACTACTAATGAAGATGTTAAAGAGGGCTTTGCCTATTTCTGATCGCTGAGCAGAGTGGAGATCAGGAGTTCTGTTCTTGACTCTGCTACTGACTGACTGTATGAGGTTGGCCAAGGTACATAAACTAACAATGCATGCCTAAAGGAAGGCATCTAAAAATGGCTTCATTTCCTAGGAGTGCCTTCATTTCCACTGCTCCCATTCTCATCAACAAGTGGAGTAACTCCACGAGAGTGTTCTGACAGTCATTTAATAGAAAGGGCCGCTATGATCATCCAATATGAACACCTACATAGCATGGGCCCAGTGATTCCTGCCCATCTGTTTTTGAAAGATGTCCAGTCTTGATTTAATGATTTGGAATGAGGGAGGACTTACTGCATTCCAAATAGTCATCCAAAGCTCAAATTGAAATCTGCCCACTCCCCAATCCAGGCTTTGAAAACCAATGGAGAACTGTTATCCCCAGTTATTTTTCATTGTCCTATGTCACTGAATTCTGGGTGCTGGATGAAGGGCCTAAAGGAAAGATTGTTGCCATTTTGTTTGTAATCCCAAGGGAAGCTGGAAGCATCAGAAAGCTTGTTCTCATAAGATTTCCGTCTTAGTTAATCACATCCAAGAGATTCAAGTTGTTTCAGTAAAGCACCTGAACATTGGAGAACTTACCCAACCTGAACTTTAAGGACATAAGAATGGCCATCCAGAGTCAGACCAATGGTCCAGCTAGCCAAGTATATTGTCTCTGACAGTGGCCAGTGCCAGATGCTTCAGAGAGAATTAACAGAAAAAGGCAATTTATCGACTGACCCATCCACTCTTGTCCACTCCCAGTTTCTGGCAGTCAAAGGCGAAGGGACACCAGAGCATGGGGTTGCTTCCCTGATCATCTTGCCTAATAGCATTGATGGACCTATCCTCCATGAACTTATCTACTTCTTTTTTGAACCCAGTTATACTTTTCGTCTTCACAACATCCCCTGGCAACGAGTTCCACAGATTGACTGGGAATTCTGTGAAGAAGTACGTCCTTATGTTTATTTTAAACCTGCTGCCTATCAATGTCATTGGTGACCTCTGGTTTGTGTGTTATGGGATGGGGTAAATAACACTTCCTTATTCACTTTCTTCACACCATTCATGATTTTATAGACCGCTATCATATCCACCTTTAGTCGTCCCTTTTCTAAGCTAAACAGTCCCAATTTTTTTAGTCTCTCCTCATAGGGAAGCTCTTCCATATCCCTAATCATTTTTTGTTGCCCTTCTCTGTACTTTCTCCA
Source organism: Mauremys mutica (assembly GCF_020497125.1). Classification (NCBI taxonomy): domain Eukaryota; kingdom Metazoa; phylum Chordata; order Testudines; family Geoemydidae; genus Mauremys; species Mauremys mutica. The sequence continues at coordinate 11,007,520 of NC_059073.1, read as the reverse complement.
GTTCTAATATATTTTTTGAGAGGTGGGGTGACCAGAACTGCATGCAGTATTCAAGGTGAGGGTTTACCATGAATTTATATTGTGGCATTATGATATTTTCTGTCACATTATCTATCCCTTTCCTAATGGTTCCTAACATTCCGTTACCGTTTTTGACTGCCGCTGCACATTGAGGGGGTGTTTTCAGAGAACTATCCACGATGACTCCAGGATCTCTATCTTGAATGGTAACATGTTGTATGTATAGTTGGGATTGTGTTTTCCAATGTGCATTACTTTGTGTTTATCAACACTGAATTTCATCTGCCATTTTGTTGCCGAGTCACTCAGTTTTGTGAGATCCCTTTGTGACTCTTTGCTGTCAACTTTGGACCTAACTGTCTTGAGTAATTTTGTATCATCTGCAAACTTTGTCACCTCACGGTTTACTGACATTTCCTGGTCATTTATGAACATGTTGAACAGCACTAGTCCCAGTACAGATCTTTGGAGGACTCTGCTATTTACCTCTCTCCATTATGAAAACTGATCATATATTCCTACCCTTTGTTTCCTACCTTTTAACTAGTTACTGATCTGTGCTGGGACTTTCCCTCTTACCCCATTACTGCTTAGTTTGCTTAAGAGCCTTTGGTGAGGGATCTTGTCAAAGGCTTTCTGAAAAATCTAAATACACTATATCAACTGGATCATCCTTGTCCACATATTTGTTGACACCCTCAAAGAATTCTAATTGATTGATATGTCTTGATTTCCCTGTACAAACGCCATGTTGACTCTTCCCCAACATATGTGTCTGGTAATTCTCTTCTTTACTATAGTTTCAACCAATTTGCCTGGTAATGAAGTTAGGCTTCCTGGCCTGTAATCACCAGGATCGCTTCTGGAGGCTTTGTTAAAAATCAGCATTAAATTAGCAATTACCCAGTCATCTGGTACAGAGCCTGATTTAAACAATAGGTTACATTTCATATTTTAATTACTTATGAAATTTTGGATGAATACCATCTAGTCCTGCTGACTTTTTAATTTATCAGTTTGTTCCAAAATCCCTTTAATGACACTTCAACCTGGGAGAATTCCTCAGCTTTGTCATCTAAAAAGAATGGCTCCGGTGTGGAAATCTCTCTTATAACCTCTGCAGCAGAGACTGATGCAGAATTCATTTAGCTTCTGTGCAATAGCCTTGTCTTCCTTGAGTGCTCCTTTAGCAACCTGATCATCCAGTGGCCCCACTGATTGTTTGGCAGGCTTCCTGCTTCTGATGTACTCTCAGAAAAATTGGTGTTAGTTTTTGTGGTGTTTGCTAGTTTCTCTTCAAATTCTTTTTTGGCCTTTAAAAGGGTTGAAAATTCACCCATCTGTCATTTCAGCTAATTCCAATGTTACCCAAGTTATTCCTTCCTCTGGGCTTCCTGGTGTGAACTGTCTTTTCCACTTGTCTTCTGTTGAGGGCAGAGACTTTCATGTGTGTATGTGCGTGGCCAGTGCTCAGCCCATTGTCCGCATTTAATTATATTCTCAGCAGCAGGAACCCAGGCTGTATTTCTGTGTGAGGTGACTTTAATCCAGAGAAGCTAGACCTGCTCCAGAATTAATGGGGGGCTTGAAGGTACCGGAGTTCCTAACAAGAATACATTATTACAATGGTGCTTACAGGTCCTAACCAAGATCAGGGACCCACTGGGCATAACCCTTTCATGGGAGATTGAAGAACAGAAATATTAAGTGACTTGCTCAGTGTCACAAAAAAAATCAATGATGCAGACAGGAATTGAACCAAGGGCTGCTGGATACTTGTCACCTCACCACTGCACCCTAACCACAAGACCATCCTCCTTCTCGTTAAGAAGCTGTTAAGCACATTAATAAGTTATTAACCCCCTTGCAGCTTCCAGTTTACTTGCAGGTTAATGTGGGATAATAGGGCTTTTTGTCCTTCCGATACACTTCTCCTGACAACAGATTCCCATAAAACTAGTTCATTTATTACCATTTCAAGCTCGCTGGAAGAGATAAATAGGACATTAAACATGTTCAGTGGTTTAAATTGGCAAAATCCCATCTGTTGCAATCCTTCCCCTAGAAATGCAGGAGTCTACAATCCATCAGCCCCATGGCTCTGGGCCAGGAAGCAGCACTGCTGATGCCATCCTTTTCTAGTGCCACTCTTGTGCAGAATACAAAGTTGGACACTGCGGGTGATGTGTATTTTACCCAGAGCTGGAAAAGTCAAAGGATATTTTTCAGTCTCTCATCTCTATTTTCTGTTTGCAGTGGTGGCGTTGCTGTGTTCGTCCCATGATATGAGCGAGCCAAAGGGTGGGGGGGGAGGTAATATCTTTTATGCGACGCATAAGAGACTAACTTTCGAGCTCCACAGAGCTCTTCCTTGGGTCTGTGATGTTCTGGGGATCACTCACTCTGACCAGTAAGGGGTCTCTCACCACCTGCCTTATAACTTGGAGGACCTTAATACTGTGCTGCTATGGCTCAGAGCCTGGACACCAGTAGCCGGCCCACAAGCATAAAGGTCTCACCCTGGCTTCCACCAGCCTAGTTACTCCTAGTGTTCCCAGCAGGGGGCAGCAGCCCTTCTGGTCCACGGTCTCTCTAAACCTGCCTGCCCTGAGTTCTTTACGACTAGACACTCAGACTTTTCCCCTCCACGGAGTTTGCACAGCAGAGAGCTGGGATAAAAATAAACGAAAGGTTTATTTAATAGAAAAATCACAGGCTCAAAGATGAAACAACCAGGGAAGCCAACACATATCAGTGACACAGAAAATAAACAAAGGCGCAACTGCAAGCTTTACACGTCTAGATTAGATTAATCCCCCTTTCTAATAGAAGTTACCTATCGCTAAAGCTGCGAGTTGGTCACGGTCACGACCTCTGTGACTTCTGCAGCCACCCCCAGCAGCAGCAGGAGTTTGGGTGGGGGAGGTCAGGGCGGAGGGTTCCCGGGTTCCCAGCCAATGGGAGCTGCAGAGGCCACATGCAGCCCTGCCTGGCCACACCTCTGCTTAGGAGCTGAGGGAGGAGGATGTTGCCACTTCCGGGGAGGCACAGAGCCAGGTTGGGAGCCTGCCAGCCATGCCAACCCCCTGCCTCCCAGAACCAGTGGGGATCTCAGGCCACGCGCTGCTTTCCACGCCCTCCCCCACATCACCAGCGGGGGTCCCACCGCCCCATCACCCTTGGTATCTCCCGGGCCACCCCTCTGAGCCCTTTCAGCACCCCCGGGCCGCACCCCTCCCCAAGATTTAGTCAGGGGTATATAGTACACACCATGGACAGGTCACAGGCCGTGAATTTTTATTTACTGCCTGTGACCTGTCCATGATTTTTACTAAAAATACCTGTGACTAAAACGTAGCCTTGCCTATCACCTTTGACCAGTTTCCCAGCATGCCCCCTGACATAGAGGTGATCCAGTGTTTCATGTGCAGCCCACCTAGATGCTGGCCCTCAGTTTCAAGCCTCCTTTTTGAGGGTTATTTTGCTTTCTTTTCTCCTGGCATGGTGACTCGGGTTATTTAGGGAAGGGAGATTCTAGCCAGGATGTCTTAATGTTTTCCCATTAAACCTAATGGCCCATCCTTTGTCTTTTCCTGGGTTGTACAGCGGCAGGTGCTTGAAGCTAATCTTGTCTGCCTGTGGAGGCAACCCTCCCTGCCCGGCTGACCACCTCCCTGTTATGAGATGGAGCTGAATCTTGCAGCCCAAATTAGGAGCATATTTTATTTTTAAGCTTTCTCTGGTTCTGAAATTGCAAGACTATTATGTATAAAACATTCTATTCCTAAAGGAGTGGCTAGATGTGATGTTGCAAGGTTTGTTCTGCCGACCGGGTCGCCTGTGGCCTTGTGGCTGTCTGCCCTCCGGCTTGATCTCGCCCTTTTTGAGGTTAACCACGGTTTTCATCAATATTCCCAAGATCTCACACCAGGTCAATGGCCCTGGTACAGGCCCAATACTGCTTCTAGCCCCTTGTGTCTGGGTCTTCCCACTAGTCTCCCCAGTGAAGCTGTAGGAGAATCCAGTCCCTCTCTCTTTATCCTGGGTTCCAGCCCAGGGAGCCTTGTAGCAAGTGGTTAAGGTCTGTCTGGTCAGACCTCTTGCTTCTTCTCTGGACTACTTCCTATGTTGGCCAATCTTCTCCTCGGGGGGGCTTGAATTCTCAGCGGGGAGGGGGGCTGGCCCAGGGTCAAACCCTGAGTTCCAGTCCTCTAGGCAACAAAGGAAAAAGAACATTAACAGAAATAAAGAACAGTACCAGCTTCTCTGTCCTAGCAGGATCCTCCAGCCATCTGTCCTACTGCTTTGTGTTCACAGGTAGCCTAGATCTCTGCAGGGCTCTTCCCTGGGAGAGGAGGAGGAGGAGGAGAAGCATGACCCCCTCCCCAAGCTGGGGACTTTGGAACTGAGCTGCTTCCTTTATGGCTCCTCCTCCAAAACGGGGCTGCCTGAACCCAAAGCTGCTCCTTAGTCCCTTCTTGTCTGGTGCAGGGTTTGTGCACCCCCTCCCAAGGAGGTGGTGTTATAAGTGGTGCAAGCAAAACCACCTGTGGTTAAGGTTGTCCAACACTTTCCATTATCAGACCCTGTGTTGGGTTGCTTATGACATTGCCAGACTGTAGCCAGGTAGGCTGAAATTTTCGATGCTGGTTGTCTGCCTTGGGCTAAATGTTTTTGGAAAGTGTAAACAAAAATAGATCAGCCATTTCCAGGAACCAGCTTAGGGGGGGAAATCATTGTTTTGCCCTTGATAAAAATAGGTTGTATGGTTGGTTGGTTGATTAATTTGAGAAGATCTAACTCCTCCATGCTTTGAAAGAGGGTCTTGGAATTTGGAAGCGGGGCCACTCTTGTGAAAGGGAGGTGCCTGTTGCTGTTCCCAAGAAAAAAGACCCAAATTTGGCCCAATTATAAGGCTTTAAAAAAAATCCAAGTTTGCACATGCTCAGGAGAGATTTGTTAGAGTTTGGGAGACATATTTTCTGAAGATTCTGTCCGTACTGAGCATGCTCCAGCTCTCATAGCTCCTACCTGCCAGCTAGACTGTGCACACACCAGCCTCCTGCAGCATCCCAGATCTGCAGAGGCTGAGGAGGACTTTCTCTGCAATTACTCCTCCCAGCTGTCAAGGACTGCGTTGGCATAGAGCACTGGAGCTGACCGCAGTGGGTCTGTCTCTGCTGTGCAACCTAAGGTTCTTGCTGCTGGTGACCAGGCAACATGAGAAGGAGGAGGAAGGAGCCTGACTCAAATTCGGAGAGGGTAAGAGGAAGAGATGTAGAGCACAGGGACAGGGCAGGAGCCTGGAGAGTTGAAGTAGGAGTGGGAGGGCAGAAGATGGTTGGAGACAGGGGCAAGAGAGGGGACATGGGCAGGAACGGGGCTGTAGAGGGGTAGGGACTCACCACCATGGCGCCTCCTGCTGGTTGCTCCAGGAATTAGCTTAGTCCTTGGCGGGGCGCCCACTGTTGGCAGTGTCCCATCCGTCCTCTGCTCCTTTGTTGTTGTCTGGATCCGCGTTGCTTCCCACTTGGTGGCGTCCTCTTCAGGACACTGCCCTCCAGCAGTGCCCACTGCTCTGGTCTCACCCCCTTCTGGGGGTCTCTGTGCCCCTGCCACTGTGGTCAACCACACCCCAAAGTCTAACCCCTAGTGTCAGGGGTCTGGTGCAGTCCACTATCGCCACATCCACAGGCTGGGTGTTTGTGCAAGGGAGAAGGGGGGGACCCAAACACTGGGTCCCAAACCAGGGACCCTTTGGTGGTGGCCTTCCTGCCCTCCTTCTCTCCCGTTGTGTGCCTCTCTCCCTGGGCCACTTCCCCTTTGGCCCCTTTGCACCAGATAGGCCCTTCCCTCAGGGCCTGCAGCCTGGCAGGTAGTGGGCTGGAGTTCCCTTCTATTCACCCGAGCCTGCCCAGCACTGCGCTGCTCTGTCCCAGGTGCTGGTTTCCTCACTCAGGAGACAGACCTTCCCCTCTGAAGGTCTGGGAGAGACTCCTTGCTCCTCTCCTAGGCAGCCTTTATATAGGGCCTAGCCTAGCCCTGATTGGCTCTCAGTAAGCCCTTTTCTCATTGGCTTCCGGCCTGCACAGCTGCTCTGGCCTACTCTAACCCCCTCTCACATGGGGGTGGGGCAGCCACCCCACCACAGGGGCCAGAAACAAATGCCATGGGGCAAGAGGTTGGCCAGGAGAGTCTATACCCAGTAGGGAATACTCCTCTCCAGAACGTGGAATCGAACCCATTATTCCTGAGTCTTTGCATTCCTTGGCTGTTATCAAACACTGTGAAACCCATTGGCAAAGTATGTCTCTGTCCCCCTTCTAGGGGCAGATCCACATAGAAGTTAACAGCCTTCTACTGCCATCAGCTTCTCTTTTTGTTCAAGCAGTAGCAGACTGTGATAGGGATATAAAGACCCCAGCCCTGCTGGTGATGCAGGTGGGGGATCAATATGGTGCCACAGGATGGAATTTTTGTTTCATCAATTTTTTTGTTGCTAAGGAGCCAGAGGTTGCTTGGATGTAATTTCCTAAGTGTAAAAAAATGCCAGGATTGCAAAGTAAGCACTCAAAAACTGGGAAATTCCTGGATTAAGGTTGCCTATACAACCTTAATTTGTGTGCATGCGTTGTGGTATTGTCTTTAATTACATGATCCCATATTATTGATTCCATGAGACCCCTGCCTCATTCATGCCTATATTGGCAGCAAGCCCTTCCCCTTCTGTTCTGACTCAGCTGGGCTTGCTGTTGCCGTGGGAGATGGAGCCGAGGCCTGTCCATTCCCTGTCCAGGTACATAGGGAGTAATGACCTTACAGGGTCTGCTCTCCCTCCTGCCCCCCATGCATACAGACCCCGCGACGGCTGTGTGGGGCAAGTCACAAGCTTGACCCTCACCTGCAAGCTCTTCAGGTTGGGGACTCTGTCTTTATCTCTGTTACGAAGCCCAATCCTATTATCACCCTCTCCGGTATTCGGGTACCCCTGCTTCCTAGGCCCTTTGTATGTGACCAGCTCCATTATTTGAAACCAGTGGTTCCCAACCTATTTACCATTGTGGGCCACATCCACACAATATATATACCAGCTGTATGGGCCTGATGATGTCACATGGGCCGCAGCTGTGTGCTGATTGGGCCACAAGTGGCTTATGGGCCGTGGCTTGAGATCCACTGCTTTAAACTGTCATCTCATACTGTGCTTCTTAATGAAAGTTCAATGGTGCTCCTATCTTTGCAGTGGGCACACTGCAACATCGTATTTCACTAGGAGGGTGGTGAAGCACTGGAATGGGTTACCTAGGGAGGTGGTGGAATCTCCTTCCTTAGACGTTTTTAAGGTCAGGCTTGACAAAGCCCTGGCTGGGATGATTTAGTTGGGGATTGGTCCTGCTTTGAGCAGGGGGTTGGACTAGATGACCTCCTGAGGTCCCTTCCAACTCTGATATTCTATGATTCCAAGGGGCACGACACACTAACTCATACAACCCCAGGTGGTGCTGCTCCAGCCAGAGTCGGTTCTGTGTTATCGATTTGCTCCGCCATTCCTGCCGCACCTCATCCCGCAGGAAACGAAACGCTGTAAAGCCAGGGCTGGGAATGATGTCATCTCCCATAAAATACAGAACCGCTACTTCAGCCAGAGTGCCTCTGAAATGAAAATATTGGCCTTCCTGGATAGACAGTATATTTTCTTTCCCCCAATTGCTACAAGCAAACTCTCTGAGATAATGACCCTGGCCTTGGATAGCCGCATTATTCACTATGAACGGTAGCAAGCGATGCCATTTCAGGGTGCTATCTGAACTGCTCCGGTGCCCTAAATTACCTAGCAAACATAGATGGATGGCCAAAGGTTCTTCAGTGTAAATTGATTCTCGGAGGTTTTAGTGCGTGTGTGTGTTTATTTTCCCTCCCTAGTGATCATTGAAAAACACTTTTCCATAATAGCACAATTCACTAGCTGCCCAATAGGAAGCAAAGATGTATATCTAATAAGAGATTAATGCAGTGCAAAGTGAAAAGCTCTCTAATTTATGCCGGCCAGGCTGGCAAAAGCATTTGGGGATATAACAGAGTCACTCCTTCATTCCCTGCGTGGCATGTGATGGGAGGGTGCCTCCCACATACTGACTCCCGCCACATATTGGCGATATCTCGTGCGTTATCTAGTTAACACACAGAGAGAGCTCCATTGTGGCTTTGCCACAGCAAGTGGCAGTGGCTAGGTACGCTGCCCCAGGACCAGAACTGGAAGTACACGGTGATTCCCAGTGGAGTCTTGTTCCAAGGCGGAAGTAACCTATTCCAGCTCTGTGCCTGATGCAGATCAGTTCCCCTGGCACATAGGCTCCACTGTGTCGCCCTGCCTGCCCACCTGTATAGAGTGCAGGAATAGTTGTTCCATGCAGGACTCACAAATGAGCTGGTCGGTAGCACTTAACTCTTCACTGACTGACTGTAGGAAATCAGGTGCTCTGAAGTCTTAACTCACAGTCGGCTTGATCCTACAGGAGCAGGGGTGGGATGTTGAACATACACGTTCAGCATTAAAACTGAGGAACAGACTACAGGACTTTGAGCCTGCAGTAACAAACACTGCTGAGTAGCCACCAAGTATCCCTGCCTCAAAGTGAAGTGTCATGGAGCGTATGGCCTCTTAAGGCAGGCCTCCAGTCCCATATTACTCTGGCCTGAATAGCACTTGTAGTCTGAAAGGACACGTGGGAACTGCACGTTACCATAAGGCATGCTGGGAAAGAGGACAGACATTATAAACCACCGTATCCAAGAGGAAAACGGTGGCAGTGGTCATAGTCCTGTCATAGCAGGTAGGAGGCCCACTGGAAAAAGTGAATTCTGAGGGATAAACATGTAAATAATATCCCTGGTGGCAGGCTCAGGGCCACACCTGGGGCCATGTCACATCAGACACACCCTTTCCCCACTCTTGCCCTCTCCCATTCTACCTTGTGTGCTTGGGAGTAAGACTGTGGGCAAGGAGAGGGGGCCTAAGATGTGGAGGATTATGCCTGTTCTGAGCCCATGAGTAGCCTCCACTCATGTTTGCGCTGGGACACAAGACCCTCTTGCCATTTGCAGCCCTCACTAGAGGGATTTGCAGGACCTGTCTATTGGCTTATCTGTTGATCACGTCTCTAACACCACTGCATCCGAGAATCGCCAGAGAACCTACCACACGGAGGTACCCCAACGTTGTGACTCTGAAGTGCTGCCGATAATTTAACAAGCGGTTCCCACCCTAACGTCTCCCCACCCTTCATCCTGTGATATAACCCACACTGCAGAGTGATGCTGAGGCTTCCAGAGGGGCGAGGGATAGCTGGAAATCTATCCATTCATTTTCCCTTTTGGCAACAAAACTTTGCAAACATTGACATGTGGGACACCTGGCGTAAGGAGGTTGTATTTTCTATCTATCCAGGTGTTTGTATGCTCCTCCCCAACACTATAGCATCTACACCTAACAAAAAAAAAAAGATGTATCCTCACAACCTTGGGAAGTATCATCATTTTATCCCCACTTTACAGCTAGGGAACGGAGGCACAGACAGACAGGCACAGATCCCTGCTTGGGGTCACTCAAGAAACCTGTGACAAAACTAGGCACTAGACTCAGATCCTTCAGATCCCACTTCATCCCTTAACCACAACCGTGCTGTTCCTCATGGCAGTGAGGGACTTCATCAGACCAACCTCTCCTACCGTTTGGTCACAGATTTGAACCCAGATCTCCAGTAAGCACACTGTGTTGGCAGTTTGCCAGGAAAGCAAAGATCTATGAACATAAATCTGCACAGTTAAAAAAAACAAAAAAACAAACAACCTGCATGCAAAGAATGGCACCATTTCCTAGTATGGCACTTGTAATTTCCAGCCGCTCAGCCAGACTTCTCACTCTGCCGACTCACAGCAATTATCTCCTGCAGGAACTGTGAAATGCCCAGGCTGTTGGGGATTTAGTTCTGCTTTTCTATCTCAGTGGACTCTTCACCCCATTTATTGTCTTTGTCTCCTTTTGATCCATTCTAAAAATAATGAAGATGGGAATGAAAACACTGGATCCTTTTGTTATCAGAATCAAAATCCCCTCTTATCTGAGCGTGCCACGGTCAGCCATGTGGCTGTGCACCCTGACAGGCATTGGAACAGCCCCGTGCATTTATCCATAACCCTGGGCATCCAGCTAAATCCCCTGGCTCCTGTTTGAGTCAGATAAACAGCCTCGGCCTGTATTCATTTATTTTAAAGACGTGGCTTGTTGTTGGAGTGCACCAGCAGCTAAAGCTTCTAGTTCAGCTTTGTTCTTCTCACCCTGCAATTAGAGGAAGAGGGCAGCCATGCGGCAGGTTTTAAGACATCACAGGCTGCGTTTTGGTGGTGTTTTGGATGTAGCTAGCAGGGGCCAAAAGAAAGGGAAGAGAGGGAGAATGAGCGATGCTGTCTTTTTAAAAGGATCTAAATGGATTGCAAAGATCAGTGTAGCCTGGGTGTGTGCCACTGCTCTCTAGTGGATGAAATCAGAACCACTTTATTAGCCTGCCACTGCTAATGGCTGTTCTCTTCTCTCTGAGACCGGGCTCAGTTGTCAGGAGTTGTGAGCCAAAGTCCATTAAAATCAGTGGAAAGATTCTCGTTGGCTTCAGTGGAGTTTGCATCAGGCCCTTGGACTAAAATCTAGGTTCTTAGCCTACCTGATACCAGGCTAATGGCACCCATGAAATCATAGGCGTCCAGAGATTTGTCCCTGCTACTGCTACTTAACACTAACAATAATAATCGTTTGTCCCCGTCTAGCACCTATAGCTGCTCAGGAAACAGAATTGCCATTCCAGAGGAAATTCCAGCTTTTCAAAATTGGTTTTCATTTGGAATCAGAACAAAACGGTAAAACATCCTCTGGAACTAAAGTTTTTAAAAAAAATGCATTTGGAGTCATTAAATCACGTTGTTTTCACCATGTCAGAACATATTGTAATATTATATAATATATGAAATATTATATTGCAATATAATATAATAAAATGAATATTTAAGTGATAGAAAAGCCAAAAGAGTTGAATCAAAATGATAATGTCAGAACTAAATGTGTTCACTTGAGTGAAATGGAACATTCCACCATTATCATAACAAAAAGAGAAATTTGAAATGGTTCATTTTGACTTCTTCCCATGACAAATTTTGTCAAAAATCAACACGTTCCTACAAACTGGTTAGATTTTGATGAAACTGCATTTTCTAATGGGAAGCTGTCCAGTGGAAACATTTTCAAGCAGCTCCTGTAGGAGTTTTCATCCAAGCCTCTCTCACAGCACTTCCCCATGGGGGCTAGTTAATGTTGACCTCAGCTAAGACAGAGGGAAGTGAATAAGAACAACTAGGACTTTGTCTATGCTGCCCTGCAGTTTGGCCCACGTGGGCCTGAAAAGCAGTGCACACCGAAGTGCTGCGCTGTAACTCCCAGTGGGGCTGCTGTGGCTGTGAACTAAGAGGTTCCTAGTTCGCATTAATGGAGTCCTGTTTGAAGAGAACAATGTGAACATGGACTAGGAACCTTTTAGCTGGCACCCGCAGCATCCACACAAGGGAGCACTTTGGTGCGCACTATTCTTCACACTTCGGTAGTCCAAACTGTGGGGCCGTGTAGATGAGTTCTAACTTTGCCAAGCTGGATTCCCAATTCTCCTTGTCCAGTCAGACTGAGACCAGCAGCAATTTCAGAGTAAGGCGTGATCTACATTACAGAGTTAGGTCGACGTAAACTGCCTTAACTCTGTAAGCATCTACACTAAAATGTAGCTCCCACCCATGTAACACGCCTACTTCACTGACTTCATAACTCCCCCTCCATGAGCTGCGTAGCGCTTAGGTCGATGTAGTTAGGTCAATGCAGTGTCAGTGTAAACACTTCATTGCTTACATCGACTGTTGCTGTCTTTCAGAAGCCGTCCCACAATGCCCCCCACTGACAGTTAAATCGGTGCAAGCTCTGTCAGTGAGGACACGCATCGCCGACACAAGGAGCATTGTGTGGACATGCAAACGCGATTTAATTACTGCGGTGGCTGCCTGTCAATGTAACTTAGGTTGACTTAATTTTGTAGTGTAGATTTGCCTAAACCAGCCACAGGTGTTTTTATCTAATCTCTTCCCCACTCGTATTATTTCTTTGTATTACTGTATTGCCTAGAAGCCCCACTCAGGGACTAGGACTCCACTCTGTTAGGTGTTGTAAAAACACAGAACAAAAAGACAGTCTCTGTCCACAATCTAACTTGAGTGAAAGCCTCCATCTTCTTGTCTCTTCTGAGCCTCAGGTACAAAGCGCCTTGTCTCCCTCCCTTACAGGGAGAGTGGCTTATGCAGAATAGTACGTAAGCTTACAGATGAAGGCCAAATGTAGCTATTTAAGAAGCAAGGGTACATTAAAGTCTATATAGGGTGATCAGACAGCAAATGTAAAAAATCGGGATGGGGTAGGGGGTAATAGGAGCCTATATAAGAAAAAGACCCAAAATCAGGACTCTCCCTATAAAATCGGGACATCTGGTCACCCTAAGTCTATAGCAGGCACTCTGGTAACAGTGTGATGGATGCAAGAGAAGACCTAAAGAGGGAGATTACAAGAATGTTCCAGCTCAAACAACTCTTCCTGGAGCAGATTTTTGCTTGTAATTTTCAACGGTATTTTTCCCGATTGTTTTGTTATTTTTGGAACATAGCCCCTTCCAATGACACCAGTGTACGCCTTGTCATGGCTCTATCACAGTGCTGGGTCTGGTCTTGCTCATGAGTAATTCTTGGGCCAAGGAAACACAGCCTGTTTGCCTAACCCTCCGGCTTTGCAGACTTGCACAATCCTGAGCAGGGCTGGCATTCTTGGGGAAGTCCTTGGGCTTTCGTTCATGTCTGAGCACCGAAAGAAACAAACATTAAAACCACTGTGATTGCTCAGAATGGAGACGTGTTTATGTACTGGGGGCAAATTGTCTATCCCCCTGTCAATGCTACCATTGAGGCACTCAAGCAGTAGAGGGGAAGCTTCCCTGGGAAATTGGGGGCATGGCTGGAGTAAATTGCACCTTTGCAAACACCAGTGGCCTAGAGGTTTTTATGTGGCTCTTAGCAGCAGCCAGAAGTTAGAGTAGCCTGGAGACTGCTCTAATTTATGCTGGGGGCCAGACTGGCACGTAGGATCAGGAATGTCACCTTTGACCTTCTCCTTGGATTCTGCATGTGTATATGAGGAAAAATTAAAAGACATAAACATGTTGCTTGGCTCTAGGACATAAGAACTGTCTACAAGAATGTGAAGGGTGTAAACATTAAGGATAGAGAGGAATTATTTAGGGTGTTGCAAGGGATTATATACAAGAATAAGAGGTTGATATTGACAAAGAGAAAATTGAAACTACCAGGAAAAGCGTCCTGACAGTGAGATATATTAGAATGCAGAAATAATCTCCCAAGGGAGATGGTGGAAACCAGATTGCTGGGACAATTTAAACTAGATCAAACAATGCATTAAAAAGGTAACAAAAGGGAATTATCTTGCACTGGTGGGAAAGTAAACTTGATGACTTGCCCGATCTTTTTTCCCTTTCTAATTTCTCTGAGAGTGGTGTGGAATAACAATATGGGGCTGACATATGTGTGGAAAAAACATGATATTAAGGGGTACGGTTTCAAACATCGAATAGGCATATGCACATGCAAAGAAATAATTCCATGTGCCAAATGAAGAACTGCAACGTCATGGGCACTTGTGCATAAAGAGACCCATTTGCATCTTACAGTTTCCCTTCTCTCATGTGCAAATGCATACGCGCTAACTTGATTGTGAGTGAAAGTTTAACGCTGACCCTCATTGGCGGGCGAGATCTAACCTGGGACCTCTGAAGCTCAGTATACAAGCCTCTACTGCATGAGCTAATAGCCACAAGGTGCTTAGCTAAGGCTGCAGCAGACTCACTAATCTCTAAGTGGTGTAGGCGCCACCAGAGGGGGACAGAGCACCACACCCCACAGGCATGGGTTACACTTGCACATACAGGATTTTGCAGACAACACATGCTCTATGGTTGCAAATGTAGATGTTGGAGCTAAGAACGAGTAGAATGAATTGAGCCAGTATATCAACATTAGAAGTGGTTGGGAAATGTTTTCCATTGAAAAAACTGATTATTTTCGGGGGACAACAGAATCCCAAACATTAAAAAGAAAAAAATTAGCATGGGGCAACTGAAAACCAAAAAATGTCAGCTGGTTGGGCAAAAATGTCTGCTTTCCCTGAAGATACAAGGTGAGTGAGGTAATATATTTTAGTGGACAACTTGTCTCTATCACTAATGGAAGTTGGTCCAATGAAAGATATTACCTCACCCACCTTGCCTCTAATACCCTGGCACCAACGTGGCTACAAAACAGTGCTTTTACTAACAGACGTATTGGAGCATAAGCTTTCGTGGGTGAATACTCACCTTGTCAGAGACATGTAGTGGAAATTTCCAGAGACAGGTATAAATATGCAGGCAAGAATCAGTCTAGAGATAACGAGGTTAGTTCAATCAGGGAGGATGAGGCCCTCTTCTAGCAGTTGAGGTGTGAACACCAAGGGAGGAGAAACTGCTTTTGTAGTTGGCTAGCCATTCACAGTCTTTGTTTAATCCTGAGCTGATGGTGTGAAATTTGCAAGTGAACTGAAGCTCAGCAGTTTCTCCTGCTGCAAGACAAGCCCAAGAAAGAAACCAACCAAAAACCCCACTGGCCATCACCTACAGTCTTCAGCTAAAACTTCTCCAATGCATCATCAGTGATCTACAACCCATCCTGGATAACAATCCCTCGCTTTCACAGGCCTTGGGAGGCAGGCCAGTCCTCACCCACAGACAACCCGCCAACCTTAAGCATATTCTCCCTAGCAACCAAACACCGCACCGTAGTAACTCTAGCTCAGGAACCAATCCATGCAACAAACCTCGATGCCAACTCTGCCCACATATCTATACCAGCGACACCATCACAGGAAACCAGATCAGCCACATCACTGGTTCATTCACCTGCATGTCCACCAATGTAATATACACCATCATGTGCCAGCAATGCCCCTCTGCTATGTAAATCGGCCAAACTGGACAGTCCCTACACAAAAGGATAAATGGACACAAATCAGATATTAGGAATGGCAATATACCAAAACCTGTAGGAGAACACTTCAGTCTCCCTGGACACACAATAGCAGATGTAAAGGTAGCCATCCTGCAGCAAAAAAACTTCAGGACCAGACTTCAAAGAGAAACTGCTGAGCTTCAGTTCATTTGCAAATTTCACACCATCAGCTCTGGATTAAACAAAGATTGTGAATGGCTAGCCAACTACAAAACCAGTTACTTCTCCCTTGGTGTTCACACCTCAACTGCTAGAAGAGAGCCTTATCCTCCCTGATTGAACTAACCTCATTATCTCTAGACTGATTCTTGCCTGCATATTTATATCTGCCCCTGGAAATTTCCACTACATGCATCTGACGAAGTGGGCATTCACCCATGCAAACTTATGCTCCAATACGTCTGTTAGTCTATAAGGTGCCATGGGACTCTTTGTTGCTTTTTACAGATCCAGACTAACATGGCTCCCCCTCTGATACTTAACACGGTGCTTTTATTGAACAGCTTCATCCAACCAACCAAATTATTCTAGTTTTTGCTGCCTCCAACCAAAAACTTTTCAGTTTTCAACAAAAAACATGAAAATATTCATCAAAAATTTCTTGCAAAAATTTCCATTTTGATACAAAGCCATTTTATGCTGAGAAAACATTTGGAACTAAACATACTGACCAGCTCTAGGCAGCATATACTTTAAATTCTTTTGCCTTAAATGAATCTTTCTCTGAACTTAGATCCTTTGGTAGCTGTTTGCATGTGATCCATCAATAGTTATTGATGAAATCTCATACAAGAAGACAGAGATCAATTAAAAAGCATACCTCAGAGCAAAAGCAATTCAAATACATAACAATGTGCTCCTTACTTCTGCAGTGCCTGCTTAATGCTTTTATTTTGTATAGTCCAATAGTAATTGAAATCCTCGCCTTCAGGCCTCACTTGAGCCTAGTGTGTTAAAGTGCAGTGGAGAAAAACAAACTTTTGTGATCATAATGGCAATTCAGAAATTATTTTAAAAGGAATAAAACTGTACGTAAACAGCTCCTTATTTTCAACAATAAATGCAGGAAAAGATAGAAAATAAGATGCCCTGGTAATAGCTAGTTCTGTGGATGAGCTAACTGCTTTCTGCTGGCTCTCAGACAGTGCCTTCCAGCCTAAGCTGGGTGAATCTCTCATCACCACCTGGAATTTGCAATCACTGCAGCATGTTCTGTAGCATCCCAGCCCCAGAACATGGTTACGAACCTGGAGAAGCAGCCTCAGCAGTGTGATTATCTTTGTGCTACTTAAAGTGTGTATGTGCCTCCCCTTTGCTCCAAGGGGAAGACAGATGTTCCAGACCATTTCCTGACACAGCTTACTTGGGCGACCACACAGTCGGGTATCATAATGGTAGCCAAGTGTCAAAGTCAGCTGCCGGCTGCATTAGGGATAGGATTGTAAAAGCTATAATGCATCCCAGGTTTAAGGGCACCTGCCCGCCTACTTCCAGGGGAGTCTGGATTCCTGTACAGCACTGTGTTATTTTCACTCCACCACCGTTTATGAGTTGTCTGTGCACTAGTTGCCTTCTCCAGAGGATAGCGGGAGACAACTCTTGTTACAGTGGAGCAGTTTTTAGGGCAAAACTCTCATTTGAATCCTCTCCGGAATTTCCCCGGCTTCCCGTTTGGTATCAGGCTGGAGATAAATAGGTGAAAGCAAATTCAAGGCAAGTTTCCTTCTGCTAATTGCTCTTCGCAGAGGCCATTTATATCTTGAAAGTAGGTTCTGTTTTATTAGCTTGATCTTCAATGCTTCTGAAAGTCTCTCCAGCCTGACAAGTGGTTTTTCAGAGACGCTTCAACTGCTCTCATCTGAGAACTTAATCGGCCTGACGAGAAAAGAGCTGCGAGATATTTATTGTCGAGGCTGTGAAAAGGAACTGATTGCTGGGGGAGATTAATTTTTAAAAACACGGCAGCCCTCAGAAGTTCTGCAAGGAGCTCTTCACACTCCGATGTGAATTCCAGCCACTTCCATACTTGGCAATGCTGGCGCCTGAGAGCTCCGGTCTGGGGACAGGGCCCCACTGTGGGAGGCAGAGTACAAACACCTAACACAAGGGCAGTCCCTGTCCCCTGGAACTGGCTTTCTAGAATTTGGACAAAGTGTGCAGTGAGGGAGAGGGGACAGGGGACAAAATCGGAGTTAAGCTAGATCTGGTCACATCATATAATAGGCAGGGCCGGTGCAACCCATTAAGAGACCTAGGCAGTCGCTTAGGGTGCCAGCATTTGGGGGCCGGCATTTCGGGTCCTTCAGCGGTGACCACGGCGGCCGGATCTTCGGCCGCCCCGGTCGGCAGCAGCATTTAGGCGGAGGGAACTGGGGCAGGGGGACGCAGGGAGGGCTGCCTGCAGCAAGTAAGGGGGGACGCGGCATGCAGGGGAACCGCTCCCCGCCCCAGCTCACCTCTGCTCTGCCTCCTCCCCTGAGCACGCCGTCTCACTCTGCTTCTCTCCCTCCCAGTCTTGTGGCACCAAACAGCTATTGGTGCTGCAAGCCTGGGAGGTGGGAGAAGTGGAGCGGCGACGGCGTGCTCGGGGAGGAGGCGGAGCAGAGGTGAGCTGGGGTGGGGAGCTGATACACGTCTCCCCGGACCGGGGGGAGCTGCCGCGGGGGGGCGCCTCAGGGTGGAGGGAGGGAGCTGCCGTGGGGGGGGGCACCTCATGGAGCTGCCACAGGGCTCGGTGGGGGGGCGCAAGGTGGAAGTTTCACCTAGGGCACAAAACAACCTTGCACCCGCCCTGATAATAGGTATGGTGATCACTGTAATTACAAGAGGCTAACTGGCCTCATATAGAATCCAGAATGTCTGCTGTCTTGTTGTGCATGTTTTACATATAGGAGATGCAAGTAATTCAGAAACAGAGCTGGGAGAAAGCCATTACAATTTTTTTTCTCCCAAATCGATTCTAAACATTAGCATCAGTTTGTTCTAGCTGATTTCACAGCCCCAATTTCTTGCAAAAATATTTTGAAGGGGGAAAAAATGTCGCACACAGAGACACGCCAACACTTCGAATACACATCAGTATCTGAATCTAAGGCCCTAAGCCTGCAAAGTTTTACGCAGTTAAGCACATGAAAGATGTGTGTGTAGGTCAAGGCTGCCAGCTGGCATTCCCATCAAAACATATTTATACCAAACAGTGTGCCTAATATGCAGATTGTGTATACATAGCTGATATACATAATGCACATACTTATACCATCTATTATACGGGGAAGCAGTGTAGACTAGTAGATAGAATGCTGGCCAGGCACTGAGGAGACCTGGATCCTATTTCCAGCACTTGCATTGACCTGCTGGGTGACCTTGGGCAAGTCACTTCCCTCTCTGTGCCTCAGTTTTCCCCTCTAGAAAGCAGGGGAATGATACCAACGTCCTTCGTAAAGTGCTTTGAAATCTACTGATGAAAAGAATTGGTGTAACTCCCATGCTTTGTACTGCAGCATGTGACTTGTTTCTCCAGGGTTAGGAGAGAGAAGCAGTGAGGAGACATGGATCTTAACTGGATACTCTGCATCGTTGCACATGGCCAGAGAGCAGGGCTGGACAACTCAGACAGAAAGACCCCCAAAACTCCTAGAACAGGGCGTGGTAGTTGCTAGATGTCTCAGTAGTTGTCTGAGGCTGTATAGAAAGTTTTCCTTGCGAGCAACCCACCTGGCAGGTTACCCCTGAGTCACCCTCTGAGAACTGAGGGAGGAAAGGCTATAAATACAGAAGTTAATAACAGCCCTTTTGAGTCAGCTGCTGGTCACCACACGATTTAGAGATATGCCTGCTGGGGGAGTTGGGTGGGCCCAATCTCTGTACCACTTTGAATACAGGCTGCAGATTTTTGTTTCACCAGCAACTGAGAGAACCGGTCAGATATTAACGCAAGGGCTGAAATGCTGCTAGCTGCGGAGATCCCCAGCCTGTTTGCTTGCTGGCAGGGTTCTGACATGTTTGAAAGGACCAAGACACGGACATCACTCAAGCTCTGAAGAGTCCTGATGACCCACACTACATACTATGGTGACATGAGAGAGACTGAGACATCCATTCTCTCCGAGAGAAAATCTGAAGGGGAATGTGTTTTCTATGTGCATATGAAAGAATAGAAAATGTTGAAACCTTCTGTCATTAACAAATACTTAAGGGTTAATGCCTCTTTTACCTGTAACGGGTTAAGAAGTTCACCTAGCCTAGCTGACACCCGACCAGAGGAACCAATGGGGGGACAAGATGTTTCAAAAGGAAGGAGGGAAGTTCCCTTTGTCTTGGTCAGTTTCAGTTTTGGCCGGAGTGGAAAAGATCAAGGAATCAGCCTTTTATCAGAGTAGTGAGTATTAAGGAAGGAAATAAATAGGTTTATGTTTATTTTCTTTTTGTAACTTGTCTTGGCATTAGGAGGATAATCAAATTGGTTATTCTTGTGTGTACTAAGGTTTTTGCCCAGGGGAACATCCTATGTTTTGAATCTGTTGTCTGTGAGATCAGCTTGTGTGCTATCTCCCAGAGGTTTTTTTCTTTTACCTTTCTTTTCTTTAATTAAAAACCTTCTTTTTAAGAACCTGATTGATTTCTCCTTGTTTTCAGATCCAAGAGGATTGGATCTGGACTCACCAGGGATTGATGGGGAGAAAAGGGGGGGAATGAGTAATTCTTCCTTGTTTTAAGATCCAAGGGGTTTGGATCAGTGTTCACCAGGGAACTGGTGGAGGAGTCTCTCAAGGCTACCCAGGGAGGGGAAGGTTTTGGGGGGGGAAGACAGAGTTTTCCAAATGACTCAAATATTTGGATGGTGGCAGCATATTGATCTAAGCTGGTAATTAAGCTTAGGGGTTCACATGCAGGTCCCCACATCAATACTCTAAGGTTTAGAGTGGGGGTGGAACCTATAACACCTTCTATTTGAATAACTTTAACAAACAAAAGGGGGAAAGTCTGTATAAGGAAACCAGCAATGTTACTGTTTTATAGCTTTTGTTAAAAAGTTATTCATAATATTCCAAACACTATTTATGATGTTTTCTAGTGCTATGTGTGAATTAAATGTTTGTTTTACTAAGAAAGGGAATGGTGCCTCATACAAAATTATGGGGTCTAAATCAGCTGTTACCACTCAAGAAAGAGATCTTGAAGTCATTGTGGGTAGTTCTCTGAAAACATCCGCTCAGCGTACAGCGGCAGTCAAAAAAGCTAAGAGAATGTTGGGAACCATTAGGAAAGGGATAGGTAATAAGACAGACTGTATCATAATGCCACTATATACATCTATGGCACACCCACGCCTTGAATATTGTGTGCAGATTCGGTTGCTCTATCTCAAAAAAGACAGCCTAGAAATGGAAAAGGTACAGAGAAGGGCAACAAAAATGATTAGGGGTACAGAACAAATTCTGTGTGAGGAGAAATTAAAAAGACTGGGAATTTTCAGCTTAGAAAAGAGATGACTGGTGTTAGAGAAAGTGAATAAGGATTTTGGTCAAATGGCATGTAAGACACTTCAGCGGACCCCACCCTGCCAAGTACAAATACCTGTCCCCACCCTCTCTCAACTCCACTGGGCTTTGGCACCTTGTCCCCGCCTAGCAAATGCACTTTAGTTGAGGGTGAACCCTTCAGTCAGGGCGTGCCAAGCACAGTTCTGCCCCCCTTGATTCACACAACAAGGATAACGACCTTTTATGACCACTACCCCCAGTAACAATGTGACTTGTGAGCAAACACCAGCCAAAAGTGATCATTTGGGCAAAGCAGCCCCATCATGCTGAGCACATAGGTAGGCTGGGTGTGTCCGTGCCAACAAGGTCAGCTCCTGCAGTCCTCTTCCCCAGCTCATCACTAGATGTCAGGGAAGGTCTCATTCAGACCCTGCTTACATCATGAAAAAGTGATGAAAGGGGGCCACCATCTCCTATTACTGTCAATGGGATGGCTGCCATTTCCCTAACGTCTATCTGCCCATGGTACTGAGGCTGCCCTTAATAAAAAGTTGGCTGCCGCCTCCCAGTGTTTTCAGTGAGGATGAAGCCACGTTCACAGCATCGTGGCTGCTCCTCTGTGGTTCAAGGGGGGTGGACAGGACATGGGGACTTTGCAGAGACCATTGTGAAAGGCTGTGAAAGAAGGAGGCAGATGTAGGGGGTGCGGAGCGACGCAAGGGACAGGAGAGAGGCTGAGGGGGGCTGAAGGAGACCATGGGGAGAGGAGGGAGGCTGTGGGAAATGCAGAGGCTAGTGATGGTTGTGGGAGATGGAGGGAACGGATGGCAGAATGGATGCAAGAAGCTCTGTGATTTTTCGGGTCTTGGCACCTGGGCAGAGCTCTGTGTGAGAGCCTTGGGCCTCAGCACATAGACCTGCCTTGCCTTCAGGTCTGGCCCTAGCGCAGAGAGGATCCTGGGGCAGTGGGGGCTCTTAACACTGGTGCTGGTGGATCCCAAGTAGAGAAGTCCCAGGCAGCAGGAGGCACAGAAGTGTAGCTGCTGGGTCAAGACAGTAATAGAAATGGCTGGCAGGTCCCCTAGCTCGTGGGTGAGGAGGGGGTAGGTGGACGCTCCATCTGACCAGGCGGGGAGATCTGTGCATTAAAAAAAAGTTGGCTTTTCAACCTGACATCATCACAGCCCCTAGCAGAGGGGAGTTCAGAAGCCAGAAGCCAGACTAAAAACCATGGTTTGATTTTAAAAACCTCATGATTTTTGAGGGTCTGGCTTGTGATTTTTCATCCCTTGAGGCTGGCAATAGGGGGCCTAGAAAGTGGGGGTGGCCCAATACTGGCCTATAGCTTCCCCACTAGGTAACCGGGCAGCTTCTGCTGAAACACTCCCATCCACCCAGCCCCCGACATCACCTAAACAGCCCCATCTACCTCCTGACACGCTCGCTCCCTGGCTAGCCATAACTTTCCTCTTTAACTCTCCACTGTCCCCAGCTGTCTCTAGTCCCTTGCCACAGCTCGGGGCACAGCATGTATTGAACACAAGCTGAGGTTTAGGACTCCATGCTAATTATTTGCTAATATGCAAACCAGCCTCTTAAAAAATTAGCATACAGCGCCACACACGGAGCAGCACAGAACCTGACGGCAATGGCCGGGAGGGAATGCCATTCCTGGAGCACAAGGGTTAGTGCCGCGGCTGTGCAGACGGAAGGCTCCAGGCATCCCTGCCTACCTTTGCGTGCCAGAGCTCACAATCGGGGCCTTATCATTCAGGTTCTGGGTCATTAACCACAATGCTATAATGACTGGAAATCTGCATTAAAGAAAATACTGAGATTCCCTAAGGATTGGGAGCCAGTTTCAGTCCTCCCTGAGTCCTGCTAATCTCTCCATTGAAAGATGATGGTTCTTTGCCTTCATTGCAGGTATTTCTCCTCCACTGCTTGAGTGCAGCCTTAGCTCGGGCTGCACCACTTTATGGATGCCCCCATTAGCTACTCCTGCAATGAAACCCAATGGCAGTCCGGGTGTTTTTCTTTAAACCCCGTTTATCCTTATGAATTCTTGAAGGCCCATAATAAGAGTAGTTAACAGCCAGCTAAAAGACACATTTTTCGAGAGGGCTTTTGGAGGTGGCTCCATTTTTCAGCGGTGGTGTTATCGGGTCCAGTGCAGTGCTTGAATGCTCTATTCATCTTCTTGCCCGCACAATGAGCTTGCTCACTAGAGTCCTAATTAACACTGAATGAGAGCTATTTGTATCCTTTATGAGCACTAGCTGTTGCATGGTGGATCCTGATTTGGGGGGAGAGGGAGGACACTGTGGTTAATATTTCTTGATTAGACAAGTACGGTTTTACTGTGTAAGTGGGAGCTGATGGAGAAGCCTTTCAAACCATTCATCTAAGGAACATTATGCACACCATGCATGCCCAGTGCCAAAATGTGTAGCCAATGAGGCTGTTTGCAGAGTAAGGCAACATTCATTGTGAACGTTTTAAAACAACGAAGAATCTCTACCTCATTCGGGGCTAAATTTTGTTCCCAGTGATAATTCTATGAATGGAGGGCAGGGGTTCCATACACGTCATTGCACCACAGCCCCCTTCTGACAACAAACATTACTAGATGACCTGAGGAGGGGGGATCAAAGCCTGAGCCCATCCAAGCCCTGCCACCCTGGGCAGTCAGGGGCAAAGCTGAAGCCCAGGGGGGACTGTAACCTGAGCCCCACCATCCTGGGCTGATGGAATATTTAGAAGGATTGAAGAATGCAATAAAGATCCCAAAATAGCCAAATTATTCAGCGAAGAAGGAAGCGTTACCATCACTTTCTCATGTGTATATAAACCAAATACAAAGCCTGATTCACCGCTCAGTTACTCCAGTTTTAGGCACCTATTCAGCATGGTACTTAAGCTCATGCCTAACTTTTAGGACACAAGGGTGGAGTTAAAAGAAATATTTATGAGCTAAAGTACTTCCCTGAATTGGGGCCTTATACTGGTATAAGTCCTTTGGTTTTCGGGGAGTTACATTGATCCAAAACTGGAGTGACACAGCGATGAATTGAGCCCATATTCTTTAAGTAGCATGCATGCATACACTTATGGGGGGAGGGATAGCTCAGTGGTTTGCGCATTAGTCTGCTAAACCCAGGGTTGTAAGTTCAATCCTTGAGGGGGCCATTTGGGGATTTAGTTGGGGATTGGTTCTGCTTTGAACAGGGGTTTGGACTAGATGATCTCCTGAGGTCCCTTCCAACCCTAATAATCTATGATTCTAATCAGTTACATTGACAAGTGCTGCCTTCACATGTAAAAGTGAGAGGTGGGTTCTTAGCCTTCTCAGGGTGTGGCACACACTTAGCCATTTGTATTCAGTGAGTGACATTTGCCACAATTATTTTTAATGAACACATCTATGTAACATACTAACATGGCCCCACAACCACAGCAGCTGGGCACCTCCATCACTAATATTTATCCTCACAACACCTCTGTGAGGCAGGGAAGTGCAGGTAAGTTAGAGATGAGAAATGAGTCCCAGAGAGACTAAGAAACACGCACAAAGTCATCCACAAACGGTATGTCTACACTGGAGCTAGGGGTCTAATTTCCAGCTTCGATTGACATGCCAGCAGTAGCTGTGATCAAAGCGGTTCACTAAAAGTAGAAGTGTAGCTACAGCACCACATAGCTATGTGGGCTGCAGGGGATCAGGCCTAGTGGTGGAAGTGAGGGTTTGGCCTGCAAGTTAGCACTGGGTCCAGGGTGGACAGAGTCCAGGAAATGAGCTGAGGATCCATACAGGAGGGACAGAACCCACTTGCCAGAGCTGGACGGTCAGCTGCAGTCGGGAGCCAGAGTTGGGGATTGAAGCCAGAAATCGAGCCAGAGGGGAGCAAGGGCTGGAGCAGAGAAATAAATACCTATTTCATAGAGCTGGAAGGGACCCTGAAAGGTCATTGAGTCCAGCTCCCTGCCTTCATTAGTAGGACCAAATACTGATTTTGCCCCAGATCCCTAAATGATTGAGCTCACAACCCTAGGATTAGCAGGCTAATGCTCAAACCACTGAACAGGCTGGAGCAGAACCTGGAACCAGGCAGGACAGGGACTGGAGCAAGGGCAAACACAACTGAAGGCACGGTATGCATTGAGCAGCTGCTGATCTGCCATAGGGCCCAGGCTTATAAGCAGGGCTGCTAGACCAGTACCCAATCAGGGGCTGTGGTGACGCTGTCAGTTCCAAGGCAGTGGAGCTGGACTCACTGGTTGCCTAGCAGCACAGTTAGGCAGGAAGCTGGTCCTAGCTGGTCTGGTCCCTGACAGCTGTGTGCAACGGGACTGATTAGGCAATCTGTGTATGATCTCATCTGAAACCCCAGGCATGAAGTCATGCAGCTAGCCAGTCCTGACACTCATGCTGCCACGTGTAAACTTGTATTTTTAGCAAGCTAGCTCGATGAGAGCTGGTGTGGGTACATCTACCCAAAGCTGGAATTTACACCTCCAGGGCCAATGTAGACATACCCAAAGTCTGTGGTAGAGCAGGCCTTCCAAGATCCAGGTGTGATGGGATCCCTGAGGTGAAGCCTGGGACTGTGGGACCGCTGTGCTCCCTTAATTCTCCAGCCTGGGCTGTCTCTCGCAATGGTTTGCTAGTGACAAGCAGCAAACCCCTCCAGGAGCTGTGATCACTCAGAACAACCACATGTGGTGCCCCACACCCAGCTACATTGCATGAATGCTCCCAGAGCCACTCATGAATCACACAGAGAAAGGCACCAGCCGAATCCCCCCAGCTCCCAGCCTTGTACTTCAGGAATATGCTGTCTTGCATTGCTCAAGACGAGCAGTGCAGATTTACTAATTGGTTCACAACGTCAACAATGGAAAGTGGATAGACACCAGCTTTTGCAAACCTGAGCAGATTTACCATACTCTTCAGGCAAACTCAAAGGTAGAGATAAACAGTAAAAGTTTATTGACTACAAAAGATAGATTTTAAGTGATTATAAGTGATAGGCAAAAAGTCAGAGTTAATTACCAAAAGAAAAGAAAATATAAGCACTCAGTCTAAACTCTCAACTCTATTAGGGCTGGTCCACACTAAGAAGCGGGGTCGAACTAGGGTACGCAAATTCAGCTACGTGAATAGCGTAGCTGAATTCGAAGTACCCTAGTTCGAACTACTCACCCGTCCAGACGCCGCGGAATCGAAGTCCGCGGCTCCAAGGTCGACTCCGCCACCGCCTTTTGCAGTGGTGGAGTACCGGAGTCGACCGTGGCGCTTCCGGAGTTCAAACTATCGCGTCCAGATTAGACGCGATAGTTCGAACTCCGAGAAGTCGAACTCACCGCGTCGACCCAGCTCGTAAGTGTAGACTAGCCCTTAGACTGGGCAACGTCTAGATTAAGCATTTTTTCTCACCCCATTGGATATTGCAGTCCTTAATATACAGGTTTGTCGTTAAACCTAGGCCAGTCTCCTCTGTTGGAGTCTTCAGTCTTCTGAGTGTCTTTGTTGCTTGCAGCATAGGTGGGGGCAGCAGAAAAGCCCGGCAGTGGGCCCTGTGTTCTCTTTTATACCTTTAGTCTATGTGCTTGGAGAATACTAGTCCAGACATGTCTGGTGGATATTGCTGAGTCTCCAAACAAGGCTGAGGAATTCTCCTCCTCTGCCCTTATACAGGTGAGTCATTGAACTGTGGCTCGCTTGCTGGACAATGGCTGTTGATGGTTCTTTGACACCCACCTGGGTGTTGGTTACTTTCCTTGGCATTGTCTCTGGAGAGCTAGTGTATGGTTGCTTCCCAAACCCACAGCATATTTTAGTGACAACCATAGAACACATTCTCATAACTACATATGCAGTAATGATATACATATTTCGATAGAAAAATGACTTTCAGAAGATCATAACCTTTCCCCGATACCTCACAAGGAACAATTTATATGCAGTATTGCAATTATATATAAATAGGGAATATGGGGGTTACAGGATGCTCCCCCAAGGTATAGAGCGTCACACCAGGCTAATGACCTAACTGCAGGAAACATATTTCCTCTCTGCACATACCTCTGGGAGTCTGTCTGTCCATCAGCTATAAGAAATTAGTGAGCATATTTTATGCAAACAGAAAATGTGGAACTACTCATGCATGCAGCAGCAATCACCACTCTGATGACTCTACTTATAAATGATGTCCCCTTCTACCCATTCTCATCCCTCACTTCTCAGCCTGTGTTGTCTTATGAGCTTGGGACTTGTCTAGCACATTGGTCTCCAAACTTTTTACATTATTTCACAAAGGCCAATGGGCCCCAGTCAATATTTTGGGGAAGATTCCCCATCCCCCTGAGCAGCACAAAAAGAGAGGGAGCTACTCACAAATCAACTGGGGGTTTCTCTTGTGTAGGAGAGGACAGAACACCTAACAGAGGGAAAGGACCCACTTTGGCTCAGAACACTTCTAGCTCAAATCAGAGCTGCCACTGTGACTGCAATGGGAACATCTGGGTAGGTGATGCATCTGACCTTCTGCCCATAGCTATGGGGCTGAGTCAAACACTTCCATTTAAAAATTTCAGGATGTGGCTCAGGGAGCATATTTTAAGTTGACTATCAAATAGGTCTTTTTCTTCCTAGAGTAGTCTCCCGTGAAGGCATTGTTCAGAGCCACAAGTTGGATGCCCCTGGTCTAGCACATGGTGGCACTTCCACAGTTTAAATAATAAACATGCATACAATATCCAGGGATTCCTGAAGCACCCATCACCGTACTATCCAAACATCATGTACAGGCCTGAAAGATGCATTACCACAGCCCAAGTATGTGTTATCTTCTCTGCTCCTCCTGTGCTAAGGGTCATGATAAATTGGAGAAAAAGGGAAGATCCTTTCAATTCTTCTTTAGGGCCTTTTCCATTGGGCTTTGGATCAGGAGCTCAGGGCATGATCCAACACCCACGGAAGCCAATGGAAATACTCCAACGGGCTTTGGATGGGACCTATAGTGCGGATAAAGCCTTTGCAAAGAGGCGTGTCTCACGTTGAGCTCTGCAAGAAGAGAGACATCAGTTCACTCTGGTCTCCAATGGAAGGAGGATCAACAGGCCATGGTTTTCCACGGAAAATGCCCTGCCCGTGGTTCTCTGAGAATTTTGCCCTAGGCTCGGTCAGCTGGATTCCCAACGACTCTTGTTGCAGAGGGAGGAGCGCATAATCATGAACATAATGCCCCAGATTTAAGCACGGCATAAACAACGATCTCTCTTTGATTGGCAGAATAACAGCCTCTGTGCTGTGAAATGGAGGCATTCAAAACCCATCATAAAGCATAAAGCTGGCTTTAATAGCACAGAGGCCTGCTCCTGCACTCCTCAGTCACCAACTTCAATGGCAGCTCTGCCTTAGTCAGGACTGCTGGATCGGGCCTGTAGATAGTAATCATAGGACTGTGTTGTTCTATTATTCATTTCAGATAGTCAGTAAATTATACTGAAGAGGCGAATGCCCTGTTTTATGAGGTAATAACAATCTGGATCCCAGCGGTTAGAGGAGGATGAGAACAAGTCACTGTCTGAGATTCAGGCTATATATATCCAAGCCCCATTGTTTGGATATTATTTATAATATTCTATATTTAATACCAGGTCATTTCAAATACATGGATGATGAGACCCCTCTGGAGCCCTCTTCTGTCAGCCAAGCCAGATTATCCAGGCTTGGGGTGTGCGTGTGAGGAGATGTCCTACTCGGGTTGTTCCCTATGACCACTCACCGAGGTCACACAGCGACCTCATGGCTTCAGAAGTGTCAGATGCACTTCTACTTCCTTAGGAATTTGACCCAAAACCTATTAAGAACATAAGAATGGCCATAATGGGTCATATCAAAGGTTTCTCTAGCCCAGCATTCTGTTTTCCGACAGTGGCCGATGCCAGATGCCCCAAAGGGAATGAACAGAACAGGGAATCATCAAGTAATCCATCCCCTGTCTCCTAGTCCCAGTTTCTGGCAAACAGAGGCTAGGGACACCATCCCTGCCCATCCTGGCTAATAGCCATTCATGGACCTATCCTCCACGCATTTATCTAGTTTTTTTTAACTTTGTTATAGTCTTGGCCTTCACAACATCCTCTGGCAAGATGTTCTACAGGTTGACTGTGCACTGTGTCGAAAAATACTTCCTTGTGTTTGTTTTAAACCTGCTGCCTATTAATTTCATTTGGTGATCCCTAGTTCCTGTGTTATGAGAAGGAGTAAATAACACTTCCTTATTTACTTTCTCCACACCAGTTATGATTTTATAGACCTCTCTCATATCGCCCCTTAGTCGTCTCTTTTCCAAGCTGAAAAGTCCCAGTCTAAATAATCACTCCTCATATGGAAGCTGTTCCATACCCCTAATCATTTTTGTTGCCCTTTTCTGAACCTTTCCCAATTCCAATGTATCTTATTTGAGATGGGGTGACTACATCTGCATGCAGTTTTCAAGCTGTGGGCATACCGTGGATCTATATAGAGGCAAAATGATATTGACATCAATGGGGGTCTTTGCACTGATTTCAACGGGATTTGGATTAAGCCCTCAGCAGGGATCCTCTCTTTTCCTTTCCCTTCCTCCAAACCCTTCTGCATGTCAGGATACAAAGAGCTTCATGGTGAAACTATCTGCAGGAGATCCCTTTCTTATTCTTTGGCGTTCCCAAATCCTCTTCCCCTCACTGTGCTGGAATCACACCCATTCTATTCGAGAAGAGTGCTTTTTGTTGCTGTAGAGGGAGGGGAAGGATTTGCCCCCAATGTTTTATCAGCTCGAGAGCACACATTTGGAATAGCTGCTGTCCATTCTGCTCTTGCTGATTCCGAAAAGTGCATTGAGGGCAGGCGGGATGACTCTAAAATGCGATTCCTTTGCTTCCCGAGGCTTTTTGCAGACACATGGTAAGCTTTAACCACTCTGCAGCTGGCAGTTCTTCCCCCAAAGGTGTTCCAAATGTTTGGAGAATTATTTCCTTTCAAGATGCTTGTTGCACTCAAATATTGTTTTGTATCCTGAATTAAACACCGCTTTCATCTTTCCACTTGCCCTAAGTGCCTTTGATGCTCAGATGTGCCCCAGGGTTTTTGCTGTACGAAGCTACGGTGTGAATTCCTTTTGACAGACCACACGAAGAGGGGTATGGGTACAACCTACGAGTACGTTGCTGTTGAGAAATATTATGGCTGAAGATTAGGACTTCCCTGTTGATTGAGAAGTGTAATATTTAACTATTTATTAAATCAACAATTCTCTCCCCACCCCAATGTATAATAATTGTATGGAATATCAGCCTGGTTTGTTTGGATGCTTGGCCAAAGGATAATGAGCAAAAACATAGAGTCACGCAGGGCTGTGTTTGGCTCCATGTGGGTGGTTAGGGAGCAGAAAAGGGACCAGCAGACTCTAGCACTGACAGCAACACTAGGAACTCCAAAACTATCTTTGGCACGTATGTAGCCCCCATTGCCATAGTCTCTGAGCACCTCACAGTCTTTAATCCCTTTAGCCTCACAACACCCCCGGGAGGTATATTCTCCCCATTTTACAGATGCCAAACTGAGGTACAGAGACCCTGTCCTGCAGGCAGTCTGCAGCAGAGCTGGGAATTGAACCCAGGTCACTTTAGTCCCAGGCTGGCATCCTAACCAGCCAGAGCAGGACGCTGATGCCAGTGACTAAACACATTTCGTCTGCACGCACCTCAGACACACTGGGCCGATTCTATGCTGTGTGTCTGAAAGAGCCACCCAGAGGGAGGTGAGGCAAAGGTGCCTTTATACTTTCAGGATGCCCACTGGCATAAATTAGAAGAGCTCTAATCTATGGCAGCTTCCCCAGAGCAGCCCCAGTCCAGAATCCCTGTGACCACTTCCGCACCCCCTTGCTTCGCCCTGTGCATACCCTCTACTGAGGCCTGCAAATGGGGGCAATGTAGGGCCTCCTACAGCAGCCCTACACTGCTCCTGCACCACGGAAATCCCCCTTTCCCCCCACTGTATGGTCCCTATAGACAGCTACAGGTGTATTCAGGGTGTGACCCGAGGTGCCTAAGGTAGCCCACACTGCAAACATCAAGCTGAAGGCAGCCTGCAAAAAGGAGAGCAGATTCTCGCAAAACTGGTGGTTGACACTATAGTTAGATTCACCAGCCAGTCACAAACTGTGCTCCTGATCCCCCACACTAGTTATCAAGAAGCTAAAAAAAAAAACACATCGCACAGCCCCCTTTATTACATTTCAGTCTCCAGCTCCCAATCAGTAAATAGGTCTGGTGAAGTGAAAAGTTACTTAAAACTCTATTCGGTTTACAAAATGTTCTTCTGATCCCTAAAGGACCAGCCACATTACCAGATCAATACCAGTTTGGATCTTAGCCAAAATACCTCCCTGCCAGCCAATCCTTTAGTATCTAAAACCAAAAGTTGTATTAGAAAAGAAAAGAAAAGAAAAGAAAGTTGTTAAATGGTCAAAGCAATCAGATGCATACATACGACTTCACAGTCCGTATATCAAGGTCTTAGCAGAATTGGTGAGTTTGCTGGCTTGGAAAGTCCTTCTGGAACACATCCAAAGCTTAGATGGGTCTATCAGTCCTTTGTTCAAAGCTTCAGTCTGTAGAGAAGTGACTCCAGAGGTGAGAAGCAGTATTGAAGACAAAATGGAGATGATGCAGCCAGGGCCGGTGCAAGGAAATTTCGTGCCCTAGGCGAAACTTCCACCTTGCACCCCCACCTCCCCACCCAGCTAAGCCCCCCCCCCACGGCAGTTAACTCAGCCCCCCACCTGGGGAGCCCCCCTGCAGCAGCTACCCCCCCACTGCGACAGCTAACCCCTCTCCTCCCCCACCCCCCACGGCAACTAACCCCACCCGGGGAAACTCCCCTCATCCTCCCATGCCAGCTAACCCTGCCTGGGGAGCCCCCTCCCGCCGCAGCAGCTAACCCTGCCTGGGGAGACCTCCCCCGCACCCAGGGCCGCCCAGAGGATTCTGGGGGCCCGGGGTCTTCGGCGGCGGGGGGCCCTTCCGTTCCGGGACCCGCCGCCGAAGTGCCCCGAAGACCCGCGGCGGGGGCCCCCCGCCGCCGAATTACCGCTGAAGCGGGACCCGCCGCCGAAGCGCAGCCCGGTCTTCGGCGGTAATTCGGCGGAGGGGGGCCCCCGCTGCGGGTCTTCGGGGCACTTCGGCGGCAGGTCCCGGAACGGAAGGGCCCCCCACCGCCGAATTACCGTCGAAGACCGGGCTGCACTTCGGCGGCGGGTCCCGCTCCGTCTTCGGCGGTAATTCGCCAGCAGGGGGGTCCTTCTGCCCCGGAGCGGAAGGACCCCCCCGCCGGCAAAGACCGGGAGCGGCAGAAGCTCCTGCGCCCGGCCCCGCAAGAGTTTGCCGGGCACCCCGGAGCGAGTGAGAGACCCCGCTCCAGGGGCCCCGAAAAATTCTGGTGGGGGCCCCCGTGGGGCTCGGGGCCTGGGGCAAATTGCCCCTCTTGCCCCCCCCTCTGGGCGGCCCTGCCCGCACCCCCCGCAGAAGCTAACCCTGCCTGGTAGCCCGCCCCAGCTCACCTCGGCTCCGCATCCTCCACTGAGCACGCCGGCGCTGTTCTAATTCTCCTCCCCGATTGGAGGAGACTTAGAGCTGGGCTGTGTGCTCAGCGGAGGAGGCAGAGTGGAGGTGATCTGGGGCGGGGAGCTGTTCCCCTGTGCGCCCTCCCCCGTTACTGTGGGCAGCCCTCCCCGCGTGCCCCCCCACCCAGCTCAGCTCCACTCCACCTCCTCGCCTGAGGGGACTTTTAGGTGCGGCCGCCTAGTTTGCCTAAATGGTTGCACTGGCCCTGGATGCAGCTGCCTTTTTGCCATGTGGCTTGTACATCCTCTGTCCCAGACATAAGCTCACAGCTCATGGGCATGGAAAGGTATTTGGCGTCCCCTGTCCCTCCATGGCCTGCTGACTCATAGGCGTAGCCCCTGGCTTCTCTCCATGAGTGCACTGTACAGCTGATTGACCTTGATGGGCCATCAAACAGGCTGGATAGTGTTGATGCCAATCTGTCTGGGGGTGTCATCCAGAGACAGCACAAGTCTGAGATATCAATATACCACACATATTTATAACTGCAGCGGAGCCCTGGGCCCTTTAAAGCTCCACCAGAGGCGGGGCACCCTCCGATGGTGACTTAAAGGGCACAGAGCGCCGCTGTGGTAGCAGCAGCTGGAGTCCCGGGCCCTTTAAATCACCCCTGGGGTTCCCAGCCACCTCTGCAGCTGGTAGTTCTGAGGGTGATTTAAAGGGCCCGGGGCTCCCAGCTGCTGCTACCCCAGCCCCAGGCCCAGGCCCTTTAAATCCTGATTTAAAGTGTCCAGGGACTTAGAGGCCCCACCTCTTCCAGTAGAGGCCCTGCTCCCTCCAGAGTACCGGTAAGTCCTTTAAGTCTTACTTTCACCCCTGCTCATGATACAAAGATGATGCATGCATATAAACAAGTTTATCATATTTAGCAAATCATAACTTTTCCACTGATACCTTACACAGCATCTCTGGTATAAGATTTATTGAAATTTGGTAATATTGGTATCAGTAATATTGTAAATGGTCACCCATATTCCATACAGCGTCACACAGGGGCTGGAATGAGAGGCAGAATCAGCTTCAATGTCTCCATCGACCAGTTCTTTTCTCCTCACTCAGTGCAAGCCTTGGCTTAAAGGTGTAGCCTAGGCCATCAGGCAAGTAGTTCATTAGCCTGTCTCCTACACTGGCCAATACGTGGTGCGGCAGAGGAAGATGAATTCACAATTTTGCAGTAGGGTGACAGGATCCTTTCTGACCTCTGCAGCAGAAAGTCCTACAGAGCTGGATAGAGAATGATACATTTCTTATAGATTTCTTTGGAGCAACCTGCGGAATTGAATAGAAAGTTATATCACTGATATAGAATTCTAAAGGAAATGTCAAAAACCTAGAGAGAGGTGATATTTCGCTACAGGTTTTTAGAGTAGTTTTTTGTTATAATTCATTATGTTTTCTATAGACCCCTATTGGTTTCATGCCTATTATGTTCTATAGGATTTTCCATCAGGGTTCTTATGCCCTGTAGCATTAGATTTGATTTCTCTTACTGGATAATTGTGGATTTGAAATTAAAAAGGTAATATTGTATAAAAAATGCCTGTGTCTGGCAATCTGGGTGACAGTTAATCTGACTGTAGTTTTGCTTCATTCCCATTCTAGATAAAGGTAATAATTGGAGATATACCAATCTGCTAGAACTGGAAGGGACCTTGAAAGGTCATCAAGTCCAGCCCCCTGCCTTCACTAGCAGGACCAATTTTTGCCCCAGATCCCTAAGCAGCCCCCTCAAGGATTGAACTCACCACCCTGGGTTTAGCAGACCCATGCTCAAACCACTGAGATATCCCTCCATAACAGTGTTGTCTCACAATCAGTTTAGGTGGCAGTGCTGGGAAATTCCTTTCTCCAAAAAGTTGAAAGAGGCTTATGACCATATATATTGTCCCAGATTAGCTGAACTGCCTGTGTGAATCTTTCATGGATTCCCAGGAAAGCCCAGGCAGCAGGACCGGCTTTAGGAGGTGCATGGCCTGATTCGAAAGAGCCGCTGCCGAAATGCCGCCAAAGACAGCGGCAGCAATTGAGCTGCCACCGAAGATAGCAGCAGCAATCTGGTAGCAGCTCAATCAGTTGCCACTGTTTCCGGTGGCACTTCAGCGGAGAGTGCGGGGCCCCTCTTCCGGACACTGCGGGGCCCTCTTAGGCATGGGGCCTGATTCCCGGGAATCGGGGGAATCACCCTAAAGCCGGCCCTGCCAGGCAGGTGGAAAATTCTTGGTCTTGTTACGCACATTTCGGTAACAGTCTCAAAGGGTATTATCTGTACTGACAACACAGTTAAAGTACAGATAAGCAAAATCAATAGAGCTGGTTGAAAATTTTCTGACATAATAGTTTTCTGTTGGCAAATGCTGATCCTATGAAATCAAAACATTTCACAAGAATGTATTGATCACGTCAACATTTTCTAAGGGAAATTATTGAAACCTTTCATTTTAATAAGTCTGATACAGTTCAGTTTAATTTTTATGTTATAATTTAATATGTCAAAATATTTCAGTACAATATAATATAATGTAAAAAGTTAAATGAGAAAGCCAAAATGAAACATTTCAATAAGATCAAAACAAAATAGTTTTGGACTATTTTTTGTTTTGCAAAAAAATCCGAGATTCTGACTTTTCATTCGGATTCAGGACAAATCAAATTTTCATTAATCTGTGGGATGGAAATTCTGAATTATGACCAGGTTTGAAAAGCAACGCTAGACTACATTTCTATCTTCTTTAGCGTTAGGTCTAGCATGAATAGCTCTACAAAGAGAAGGCTAAGAGGTGATTTAATCATGGTCTATAAATACCTACCCAGGGAGAAAATATCTGATGCTAGAGCAGTCTGTAATTTAACAGGCCCAGC
Organism: Mauremys mutica; assembly: GCF_020497125.1. Classification (NCBI taxonomy): domain Eukaryota; kingdom Metazoa; phylum Chordata; order Testudines; family Geoemydidae; genus Mauremys; species Mauremys mutica. The sequence goes on along the minus strand of NC_059073.1, from coordinate 10,972,286 downwards.
TATAACTGGATCCAATGCCTGGAAATTGAAGTCAGGAAAATTCAAAGTAGGAATAAGAGGGAATTTCTTTTTGTTTTAGTCAATGAGAGTAATTAACCATTGGAACAGCATCTGGATATAACAAATTTTCCATCACTTGGAGTGTTTAAATCCAGAATGTGTGTCTTTCTAACAGATATTTTCTAGTTTAATCACAAGTTGTTGGGCTCAGTGCAGCAATCAGTGGGTGAAATTCTATGGCCTGTGTCATGCAGAAGATCAGACTACAGGATCATAATAGACCTTTCTGGCCTTAAAATCTATTATATCGATTCTAGAATTCCAAAACAGTTCAAGGGGCATTATGATAATGGCCTTCTTATTCATGGCATGGCATACACTTATCCACATAAATAAAGTTCCTGAAAAGAGGAAAAAGTGAGCTCTTTAAGCCATTTATCCCACAACAACTTCACCCTTTTCATAGTCTACATAGTTATTATTATTCACATACCGTACATTATTTCACACCATCTCTCCAGGGAATGTTAAAATGATGTGCCGATAGATCTCACAGTGCTCCTTGGTGGTCCTCAGTCCAGCATGATTAGCTGCTCATCCTGCTTGTTTCTGAGGTTTGGAAGTACTGTACCCTACTTGTCTAATACTCATAATTTTTCCTGTTGGCCTGATGCCTCAAATGTATGTTCTGTGCAGAGAGCTAAGATCAGTCTACACTTAGCAAATCCTGTGGTTGTCATCTTGAGAACTACCTGGAAGCCAGAGAACTACCTGGAACTTGCAGTAGAAATTACCCAGGGAACTGTAATGTATCCTCAACCTTCTTATCTTACAAGTGACCATCCCAAGGATTGCTTGATAGAGATGGACTAAACTGGTTCAGAAAGCTTTGCACACCTCAGACTATTTAGGGCCTAATCCACAAGAGAGGTGAGTATGTCAGTGCTCAAGCTCCATCTCTATGGAGCCTGTGTGGTCAGGCTACCAAATGCAACAAGTAGAGAAAGTGGGCACAGAGAGAGGTGCAAACCACTAATGGTTTCCCCATTGTCTCAGAAGCCAATATTACATAATGTCTTTGGGTGGCTCTACACTAGCTATGCCATTGTAGCTATGCTGGCGTAACCTTGTGTGTAGACACAGCCTACACCAATGGAAGGGTTTTTTTCTATCAGTGTCGGGACACCACCTCTCTGTGTGGTAGTAGCTAAGTTTATGGATACATTCTTCCATTGACCTAGCTGTGTCTACACCAGGGCGGCTGTTATTGCTACGTCACTCCAGGAAGTGGATTTTTCATATCCCTGACTGAAGTAGCTAGTTTACCTAGATTTTAAGTGTAGGTCAGGCCTATATTGTCACTGGAGGTGGGCTGATGAGGAGAGACTTAGATTTTGAGGTTGTGAAACCTCATCATTTGGAAAAGCAGCAAAGAGTCCTGTGGCACCTTATAGACTAACATCATTTGGGTTATGGTGATATTAGAAACAAACTCAAACACTGGGATGGTTCAGCTGCAGGGATGATTTTATTTGAAACACCAGTGTTGGAGGAAAGCAGTGAGTTCATCAAAAAGGTTCCAATTTGGCCGACCTGTAATTGTAACAATTTCTGTTTTTCCTACTGAAAGCATCACTACCTCACCCCTGCCACCCAAATCGCCTCCTTCCTGGGCTTGGCAAAAAACTGGATGGAGCTATAGTTAATCCCCAATGATTGTGAGCCAGTGTAAACACCAGAAATGTGTCAAATATTATGGGCCAGAGTTTCAAATGAACTCAACATCCATAATTGGGACCAGATCTTCAAAGCAGCTTCACTCTTGTTTAGGCACCTTAATTAATTTGTGCAATTTTCAAAAGAGCTTAGCAGATTCTATTGTTTTCAGTGAGACATTGAAAGTCAATAGCACTCATGCTCTTAAGTCACTTAGGCCCAGATTCTCAAAGGTATTTAGGTGCCTAACTCCCATTGAAACATGATGACCTAGGGAATAATAGGCCTATCAGCCTCACCTGAGTCCCATGGAAAAATCATGGAGCAGGTCCTCAAGGAATAAATTCTGAAGCACATAGAGGAGAGGAAAGTGATCAGGAACAGTCAGCATGGATTCCTAACCTAATTGCCTTCTATGATGGGATAACTGGGTCTGTGATGAAGGGAAAACAGTGGATGTGTTATTCCTTGACTTTAGCAAAGCTTTTGATATGGTCTCCCACGGTATTCTTGCCAGAAAGTTAAAGAAGTATGGGCTGGATAAATAGACTATAAGTTGGATAGAAAACTGGCTAGATCATCGGGCTCAACAGGTGGTGATCAATGGCTCCATGGAATGTGTTGATTTCAACAAAGTGGAATTTCCAACAGAAAAAAAATCCACCGGAAAATTTCCAACCACCTCCATCTAACGCCATCTATGAATCTTGCAGAGCCATGTCTAGATTGTTGGGCTCAACGGGTAGTGATCAACGGCTCCATGTCTAGTTGGCAGCTGGTATCAAGCGGAGTGCCCCAAGGGTCGGTCCTGGGGCCAGTTTTGTTCAATATCTTCATTAATGATCTGGAGGATGGCATGGATTGCACCCTCAGCAAGTTTGCAGATGACACTAAACTGGGAGAAGTGGTAGATACGCTGGAGGGTAGGGGTAGGATACAGAGGGACCTAGATAAATTAGAGTATTGGGCCAAAAGAAACCTGATGAGGTTCAACAAGGACAAGTGCAGAGTCCTGCACTTAGGATGGAAGAGTCCCATGCACTGCTACAGACCAGGGACCGAATGGCTAGGCAGCAGTTCTGCAGAAAAGGACCTAGGGGTTACAGTGGACGAGAAGCTGGATATGAGTCAACAGTGTGCCCTTGTTGCCAAGAAGGCTAATGGCATTTTGGGCTGTATAAGTAGGGGCATTGTCAGCATATCGAGGGACGTGATCATTCCCCTCTGTTCAGCATTGGTGAGGCCTCATCTGAAGTACTGTGTCCAGTTTTGTGCCCCACACTACAAGAAGGATGTGGAAAAATTGGAGAGTCCAGCAGAGGGCAACAAAAATGATTAGGGGGCTGGAGCACATGACTTATGAGGAGAGGCTGAGGGAAACTGGGATTGTTTAGTCTGCAGAAGAGAAGAATGAGGTGGGATTTGATAGCTGCTTTCAACTACCTGAAAGGAGGTTCCAAAGAGGATGGATCTAGACTGTTCTCAGTGGTAGCAGATGACAGAACAAGGACTAATGGTCTCAAGTTGCAGTGTGGGAGGTTTAGGTTGGATATTAGGAAAAATGTTTTCACTAGAAGGGTAATGAAGCACTGGAATGGGTTCCCTAGGGAGGTGGTGGAATCTCCTTCCTTAGAGGTTTTTAAGGTCAGGCTTGACAAAGCCCTGGCTGGGATGATTTAGTTGGTGTTAGTTCTGCTTTGAGCAGGGGGTTGGACTAGATGACCTCCTGAGGTCCCTTCCAACCCTGATATTCTATGATTCTGTGACCTCAATCCTGGGCAAAATAATAAAGTGGCTGATGCAGGACTCCGTACATAAGGAATTAAAGAAGGGTAATGTAATTAATGCCAATCAACATGTGTTTGTATAAAATATGTCCTATCAAACTAACTGGATATCTTTTTAAAAAAAAAATAAGATTGCAAATTTGGTTGATAAAGATAATAGGGTTGATGAAATGTGCTTAGACTTCTGTAAGGCATTTGATTTGCTACTGCAGGATATTTTGGTGGAAAAGAAGAATGAAACAAAATTAACACAGTGCACATTAAGAGAATTAAAATCTGACTAACTGACAGGTCTCAAAATGTAACTGTATACGAGGAAATAATCATTGAGCAGGAATGTTTCCAGTGGTGTCCTTCAAGGATCAGTTCTTGGCCCTATGCTATTTAACATTTTTATCAATGACCTGAAAGAAAACATAAAATCATCACTGGTAAAGTTTGCAAAGGTCACAAAGACTGTGGGAGAGGTAAATAATGAAGAGCACAGGTCACTGATACAGAGCATCTGGACCGCTTGGTAAACTGGGCAAACGCAAACAACACACATTTAAAAATGGCTAACTGCAAATATATACATCTAGTAACAAAGAATGTAAGCTTATGGGATAGGGGACGCTACCCTGGGATGCAGTAACTCTGAAAAAGATTGGGGGATGGAGGGATGTATAATGAGCTGAACATGAGCTCCCAGTGGCCAAAAGGGGTAATGCAATCCTCGGATATATAAACAAGGGATTCCTGTAGGAGTAGAGAGGTTATATTACCTCTGTATTTGGCACTGGTGCAACCATTACTGGAATACTGTGTTCTGTTCTGGTTTTTCCATTTCAAGAAGGATGTTGAAAAATTGGAGGGGTTCAGAGAAGTGTCACAAGAATGAATAAAGGATTGGAAAACATGCCTGATTGTGATAGATTCAAGGAGTTCAATCTATGAGCTTAACAAAGAGAAGGTGACTTGAAGATCACTGTCTGTAAATACCTACATGAGGAAAAAATATTTGATAATGGGTTCTTCAATCAAGCAGACTAAAAGTTATAACAAGAGCCAGTGGCTTGAGTTCAAGTTAGAAAAATTCAGAGAGGAAATAAGCTATAAATTTTAGTAAGGGTAATTAACCACTGGAACAATGTGCCAAAGGTCGTGGTGGGTTCTCCATCACTGACAATTTTTAAAGCAAGATTGGACTTTTTTTTTTCCTAAAAGAAATGTTCTAGTACAAACAGGAATCATTTGGGTGGAGTCTTGTGGCCCGCGCTATGCTGGAAGTCAGACTGGATAATCACAATTGTTCTTCCTGGCCTTCGATTTTCTGAATCTATGGAAAACCTTTGAGGATCTGGACATTTGGCACTCTTCATAGCCCACCATTAAACTCTATCAGTGTTCTGTATTCTTGGCACAGGCTGCAAATTAGGCCACCTCCTTCGTTCATAGTGTGCTCTAAAGACAGACAATTAAACGTGTTCGTGATCTGAGTCTAATCCACCACGCGGCACAAACAGCACTAACAATCAGAAATCAAGAGACTCGTAACCTCCTAAATAGAAAGGAGGCTTAGGGTTGTTTTGTTAAGAGCAATTCTTGATCCTTTTCTGGCCTAAATACAGTTTGTGAACATTTGATTATGTTTCTTAACATCCCTTAAGTAAAGTAGGCTAAGAAGCATTTAGAGACGTTATATAATAAATGCGGAAGGACGAGGACTGCTTTGATTAGGTGAACGTGCCTAGCATACTTAAGGAAAAGAAGAGGCTTTCCCAAAGATTCAGTGAATGTTGAAAGGTTTGTATCAAAGCATAAACCCTCAGATTATACAGCAAACGGAGCTTTGAGGGGATTTGCACGACTCAGTATGTGTCTGAGCTGCCTGGTCCAACGGAAAGGAAAATCTGAAGAAACGTGATAACGTTCATGTAGGAATACAGCCAAAGCTTCAAATTGGATGTAACTGATATGTAGCCCTGACGACGACTAAAATAGGCTTTAGCCTTAGCAATGTTCAGTACTGAGGTTTTAAAGTGGAAATAGAAAAAGAAGAAGATCTGTGTATTTAAAAAAGAGCTCTGTCTATCTTAGAGCTTTTGTACTGCTGCCCATCACCATAGTATCCGAATGTCTGCCAGGTAAAATCGAAAGCAACAGCAAAGTTCCTAGCGGGTGTAGGCGGAAGAGAGAGCCTCAGGCATGAGGCCTGTATATGGGCCTCGTGGTAAGACCTAAGGCCCAAACTAAAGTCAGGCCCTGACGCTATAAAGCAAAGTTAGCAAAAATCCGGCTCTGGGCAAAAGTCAGGCCCTGTTACAAAGCAGATGCCTGCTTGCAGGTTCCCTGTCTGATACATGGACTTGGCAAGAACAAGGCTGGTGCTACAAAACCACAAACACGCCGAGGCACTAAGTATTCAGGTAAACACATTCCAGATGGGGAGTACCAGAAACACCCCTATACAAAGTCATGGTGTAAACACATTTCCCCAGAGATGATACAGGGACACACTGACCCCTCCCAAAGATAAGGTCAGGATGACAGGGTGATGGATTGAACCAACATGTACAAGGTGAAGAGTGGTAACTAACCACATCAGAGGGACATTACGTATCTTGTTTGTATCAGTGTATAAAAGAGGGATCACAGAGGGAGTGTCTTTGTCTGGCCAAGGGAGGAACGGAAAGTCCAGCTGTTCACTGACCTGGTCCATTGTCCCGGGCATACATATATTAGTGGTCCTGTAGCATCTGTGGGATACTAGTACCATACTTTGTTGGCAATAAACCTGGCCAAGCGCCTTTGCTACCAGATCCGAGTCTGGTCTTATTGGGCAGTTAGACCATAGAACGGACTTTGATCAATCTGGCCAAAGCCAGTGCAGCAGGCAGAGAGAAAACACTCACAGCCAACAACTGACAACAGCGGGTTCCATGGAGTCTCTGATACTTGTCCCTTTATGGGATAGGAACTCTGCTTGGGATCTGATTTTTGTAGAGGGTTGGGTCTTTGGGGGGTGTGAGTGGTTTGGGAATCAAAGGGGTGTTTACATGTTACATATTTACATTGAAGACCTTGAAATGAAGGTTTAATTTTTAAAGCACATGGCTAAATGTGCTAACAAGAAATCACATGATAAAGGAACACTATCCCTAAATAGTGTCCTCCAGACTAGAACATTTCCCCTCAAAGCTCATAGATTAAGGTCAAAATTATTAATAAAAACAACAACAAAACAGATACTCCATTTATAATGTCAGGGGAAGCCTTGGGGTTCCCTGGGTTTCCAGGCTCTTTACACTCAAAGCAATTCTAGTCTTTCTAAAAGATGAAAAAACATTGCTGCGGTATGTCACTGCCCCTGGCCGAGGTTGTATGTGGTGCATACTGTTCAATGTACATACCACTGAAGATGACGTGACATCTGCACCTGGTTCCAAACCCTGACGAATTGCCTTGTTAGCTATACTCACCTTGAGGGTTTAGTTAAGGGAGAAGTATTACCAACCCCAACGTTAAGAAATTATAAGTCAGGTTCCAGAAAATCATGAGATTGGGTTAAAAAAACTATTAAAAATAATAGATGTGAGCGTCTTTCAATTTGCCTTCTGGTTTCTGGGCCTTTTGGGTGTGTTCAGGTCATGCTTTCAAGCTTTTCTCTGCAACTGTAATGGCCTGAAACTGTTTTGAAAAATTAAAACTGAGATTCTGATGAAATAACATGACTCTGGGAGCTGAGGTTTTAAGAACACCTAATATCACAAAACTTGGGATAAAATCATGAGAGTTGCCAACACCAAAAGACATGATCCAGTTGAGAAGAGTCTTCAATCTATTGAAACCTTTGAGGATGCATAATTCAAATTAATGAGCTGGATGCAAAACCCTCTGCAGGTCCAAACAAAAAAAAAAAAAGCACAACATAGCTGAATGGGGAAGTCAGTGACTTGTCTGGAGCAATCATTTGTTTTTCAATAATAATTTGTTTTCCTTGTTTAAAATTGTTTATAAAGTAAAAGAGGGAAGATGTGAGGCTATGTGCACTGTTTCTTTAAACGTGGAGCAGGAAGTCAGGCAGAAAAAGGTAGAGGAAGGTTCTAGGTAGAAGGTTCTAGGAAGGTTCTAGGCAGCGAAGTACAGAGGCAGAGAGCGTAACGTTAGGGATAATACTGTACCTTTAATCTCATAAAGTTCCTTGTTCAGTTCTAGAAGAAAACAGCTCTTTCTGTGATGCTTTACCTTCATCACATGATAGAGGCTGCTCTATTTTTCCCTCCTGAGGGATCATGAGGATTTTAATAACTTTTTCGTATGCATTTATTTTTCTTTGAAACACTGCATTTATATTTTCGTGTGGGAATTACTGAGTATCAGTGACTATTGTTTGTGTGTTTTTACAGTGTAATTTATAATTTAACACATACAGTTACTGCTCCAAAAAACCTGAACTCAATTAACCTGAGTATACTTTTGTTATCGTTTATAACATATCACATTTGCAGTGAGAACACGCTTCCTGCCCCAAAGAACATAGAACCTAAGTAGGCTCAGGGGTCATGGCTTTTCATGGGTAGCCAGGTGGTGAGCCATAACTAACTAACATTTGCTTTTCTTTCTGTGACCTTGTCCTCTGACCCTCTCCACAAAACTTGTTAGGTCCACCTGTGTGATCTGTTGGTATCTACACTGCAGACTCTTTGGGGGGCAGGGATGTTTTTTTTAATATGTCTGTACAGAGCCTACCAGAGTGGATGGGCTGATCCCAAACTGGGGTCTGGCGTTGCTCCTATTATAGAAGTCAATAGTATAACAGTCCAGGGAGGCAGTGCCACCTAGAAATTAGTGCACTGAACTCAGGAGACCTGGGCTCTGTTCCTGGCAGTACTACTGACCTAATGGGTGATCCTGGCACATCATTTCGTCACTCCATGCCTCAGTTTCCCTGTCTGTAAAATGGGGATAATGAAACTGGCATCCTTTGAAGAAGCAACAAAGCCACAGGACTCTTTGTTGCTTTTTACAGATCCAGACTAACACAGCTCCCCCCTCTGATACTTGACATCCTTTGAAGAGAACTTTTGAGATCTAGTGATTTTTATATCAAGATAATATGTTGCGTTTCCTTTAAAGATCCACTGTAATTCAAAAGAAATTATATGGGGCAAGTCCTTTGGCCTGTGCCATACAGGAAATCAGACTAGATGATCACAGCTGCCCCTTCTGCCACTGTAATCTATGAATCTATGCCAACAAGCACTATATAAGAATTATTATTATTAATTGAGCTATACTGGCTTCAGTCTTGGCTGAACTATGGGAGTAAAAGCTCTTCTGGGCTGTGAAAGACGGTCTTAGCTTCCCTCCTAGAAGCCCCTCCTGTTATGGTTTCATACTCCACCCTCATAGCTAAGAAGTGGTGAGTGTATACAGGATATTTGTCTGGCCCTAATAAGCCTGAGAGCTGTTTCATTTTGAAGTGCTCCTCTGCTGCAATTTCAGTGAGTTTCTATTAAAGGAAACAATCTGTCACTTGCTGTTGTGCTTTCATTGTCAAAAGGATCATTTGAAAGGAGCAGTGGTTCTATTTCTGTGGGCAGATCTACACTTAAAAAACTGCAGCGGTGCACCTGTAGCGCTTTAGAGAAGACACTACTATGCCGATGGGAGAGCTCCTCCTGTCGGCATGGTTAATCCACTTCCACAAGATGCAATGGCTATGTAGACGGGAGGAGCTCTGTCTACACCAGGGACTAGGTCGCTATCACTGCGTTGCTCAGGGGGGTGGATTTTTCAGACTTTTGAGCAACATAGTTATACCAATGTAAGTTTGTAGCGTAGACCTGGCCACTGACTGAACCAGCCAGTTTTTAAGGTGTAATAAATGTGGGGGGTAGCCTCCCTTTTATGGACACCCAGCCAGTCAGTAGCCATAGAATCCTCCTTAGCAGCTGTACCCTAACTGCCTGAACTGTAAAGGATTAAGAGAAGCTTAACTTGAGTTGGCACCTGACCAGGGAACCAATAGGGAGGCTGCACCCTTTCGGATTGGAAAAACTGCTGGATGTGGAGGGGGTTTTCTTTGTCTCTTGGGCTGGAGAGAGCGGAAGGCAGCAACAAGCTGTAAGCTTTAAGCCGGGTAGGGGAAATCATCAGCATCATACCTAGAAACTCCTCCTTTGGAACCCCAGATATGCAAGTAGCACAGGAAAAGTTAAGACAGATGCGATTAGGAACCTTGTTGGTTGTTTTGGTTTGTGGATTTCTCTGTGCTAACCCCAGGTGCTTTTGTTTTGCTTGTAACCTTTAAGCTGAACCCCAAGCAAGTTATTGTTGGTATTTAATCCCTAAAGCCTGAGTTTTCAGATTTGTTTCTTTCTTTTTTAATAAAATTTGCCTTTTGTTAAAGAATTCTTTGATTCCAAAGTCCTCAGACAAGGGGTTGGTCTGTGCTCACGTTGCTAAGGCAACTGGTTGGTATTTTATTCTCAGGCCTCCCCAGGAAAAGGGCTGAAGAGGAGGATATTTTGGGAGGATAGGGATTCCAAGTGACTCTTCACTGAATATTTGTGAAAATCACTTGGTGGTAGCAGCAATATCTGTCCAAGGCAGAAGACTGTGCCATGGAAGAGCTTTAACGTAAGCTGGTAGAAGTTAAGCTTAGGGGGGTCTTTCATGCGGGTCCCCACATATGTACCCCAGAGTTCAGATTTGGGGGGGGCATACCCTACCATAAGGGTTATTTTCTAGTTTGTAAGTTTGAAGTTCTGATTTTTAGAAATTTGGTCCATGAAGTTAGAATCCACGATGCCAGAGGCGTTGATTGATCTCGTTTTGGACCAATCACAGCATTGTGCTTTGGCCGTCTTGACTAGAACAGTAAGAGCTGATCAAGAGCTGCTGAACAATTACAGTTTATCTAAAAGGTCCAGACATTGACTAGGTCAGACACTGACTAACATAGGAAGATAGGAATTGCTATACTGGATCAGACCAGCTCACCCAGTTTAAGACCTGCCTCCAAAAGTGACCCATATCAATTGCTTGAGAGGAAGGTGCAGTGAACCTTGAGGTAAGAATTTATGGCATAATTTGCCCCCAGGGACAATTTCCTCCTAACCCTGGATAGTTAGAGATTGGCTCATCCATGACGCCTGGGGATTATGTCCCTGACCAAATTCTTGTTTTATTTTGTTGTCATTCACTATTTAGAACTCTGGATATTTTTGTTATCCACATAAATGCCTAAATCCCTCATGAATCCTGCTAAACTTCTGGCTTCAATATCTTGTGGCAATGAGTTCCACAGGCCGATGGTGCATTGTGTGAAAAAGTATTTCCTTTGACCAGTTTTGAGTTTTCCACCTTCACCTTCATTGATCATCCTCTGCTTCATGTGTTGTTATGAGATAGGAATTAAAAATTATTGTGAGCTGCCTTCTCTATACCATTAATTATTTGATATACAATTTTATTGTGTCTGCTTGTGTTTATCTCCTCTCCAAGTTAAATAATCCCAGTATTTTCATTTGCTTCTCATTGGAGAGCTCTCCATGCCCCTAATCATCACTTACCTAGGTTAGAAGAACAATGCAAATATAGAAAAAATATATATCCTCACTTGTAGAGGTATATTTATGAAAGCTGAGAAGAAATTTAAAAATGAATTTTGCTTTTTTACCTTTTGTTTTCTATCTATCTATCTATCCTTTCCATTTCAACTCACCTTGGACAGTGAAAGCAGACTGGACAGTTTCACTTGCTGTTTATATTCAATTTCACCTTCTAGTTTTCATGCACCAGCCTACAGGAAGAGAGTAAATACTTTTTTAGAAAATCACTGAAATTAAAAAGAAGTCTTAGGAAGATATTTCTAATACATTTTGTAGACCACTTTTAAAAACAGATTTTTAAAGAAAACGGAAATTTTGAGCCTCAACTGATTCTCTTTTCATTCCCTGCATGAAGGGAAGACACTACTACGCCGATGGGAGAGCTCCTCCTGTCGGCATGGTTAATCCACTTCCACAAGATGCAATGGCTATGTAGATGGGAGGAGCTCTGTCTACACCAGGGACTAGGTCGCTATCACTGCGTTGCTCAGGGGGGTGGATTTTTCAGACTTTTGAGCAACATAGTTATACCAATGTAAGTTTGTAGCGTAGACCTGGCCACTGACTGAACCAGCCAGTTTTTAAGGTGTAATAAATGTGGGGGGTAGCCCCCCTTTTATGGACACCCAGCCAGTTAGTAGCTATAGAATCCTCCTTAGCAGCTGTACCCTAACTGCCTGAACTGTAAAGGATTAAGAGAAGCTTAACTTGAGTTGGCACCTGACCAGGGAACCAATAGGGAGGCTGCACCCTTTCGGATTGGAAAAACTGCTGGATATGGAGGGGGTTTTCTTTGTCTCTTGGGCTGGAGAGAGAGGAAGGCAGCAACAAGCTGTAAGCTTTAAGCCGGGTAGGGGAAATCATCAGCATCATACCTAGAAACTCCTCCTTTGGAACCCCAGATATGTAAGTAGCACAGGAAAAGTTAAGACAGATGCGATTAGGAACCTTGTTGGTTGTTCTAGTTTGTGGATTCCTCTGTGCTAACCCCAGGTGCTTTTGTTTTGCTTGTAACCTTTAAGCTGAACCCCAAGCAAGTTATTGTTGGTATTTAATCCCTAAAGCCTGAGTTTTCAGATTTGTTTCTTTCTTTTTTAATAAAATTTGCCTTTTGTTAAAGAATTCTTTGATTCCAAAGTCCTCAGACAAGGGGTTGGTCTGTGCTCACGTTGCTAAGGCAACTGGTTGGTATTTTATTCTCAAGCGTCCCCAGGAAAAGGGGTGAAAAGGAGGATATTTTGGGAGGATAGGGATTCCAAGTGACTCTTCACTGAATATTTGTGAAAATCACTTGGTGGTAGCAGCAATATCTGTCCAAGGCAGAAGACTGTGCCATGGAAGAGCTTTAACGTAAGCTGGTAGAAGTTAAGCTTAGGGGGGTCTTTCATGCGGGTCCCCACATATGTACCGCAGAGTTCAGATTTGGGGGGGGCATACCCTACCATAAGGGTTATTTTCTAGTTTGTAAGTTTGAAGTTCTGATTTTTAGAAATTTGGTCCATGAAGTTAGAATCCACGATGCCAGAGGCGTTGATTGATCTCGTTTTGGACCAATCACAGCATTGTGCTTTGCCCGTCTTGACTAGAACAGTAAGAGCTGATCAAGAGCTGCTGAACAATTACAGTTTATCTAAAAGGTCCAGACATTGACTAGGTCAGACACTGACTAACATAGGAAGATAGGAATTGCTATACTGGATCAGACCAGCTCACCCAGTTTAAGACCTGCCTCCAAAAGTGACCCATATCAATTGCTTGAGAGGAAGGTGCAGTGAACCTTGAGGTAAGAATTTATGGCATAATTTGCCCCCAGGGACAATTTCCTCCTAACCCTGGATAGTTAGAGATTGGCTCATCCATGACGCCTGGGGATTATGTCCCTGACCAAATTCTTGTTTTATTTTGTTGTCATTCACTATTTAGAACTCTGGATATTTTTGTTATCCACATAAATGCCTAAATCCCTCATGAATCCTGCTAAACTTCTGGCTTCAATATCTTGTGGCAATGAGTTCCACAGGCCGATGGTGCATTGTGTGAAAAAGTATTTCCTTTGACCAGTTTTGAGTTTTCCACCTTCACCTTCATTGATCATCCTCTGCTTCATGTGTTGTTATGAGATAGGAATTAAAAATTATTGTGAGCTGCCTTCTCTATACCATTAATTATTTGATATACAATTTTATTGTGTCTGCTTGTGTTTATCTCCTCTCCAAGTTAAATAATCCCAGTATTTTCATTTGCTTCTCATTGGAGAGCTCTCCATGCCCCTAATCATCACTTACCTAGGTTAGAAGAACAATGCAAATATAGAAAAAATATATATCCTCACTTGTAGAGGTATATTTATGAAAGCTGAGAAGAAATTTAAAAATGAATTTTGCTTTTTTACCTTTTGTTTTCTATCTATCTATCTATCCTTTCCATTTCAACTCACCTTGGACAGTGAAAGCAGTCTGGACAGTTTCACTTGCTGTTTATATTCAATTTCACCTTCTAGTTTTCATGCACCAGCATACAGGAAGAGAGTAAATACTTTTTTAGAAAATCACTGAAATTAAAAAGAAGTCTTAGGAAGATATTTCTAATACATTTTGTAGACCACTTTTAAAAACAGATTTTTAAAGAAAACGGAAATTTTGAGCCTCAACTGATTCTCTTTTCATTCCCTGCATGATTCGAGGGAATTTTCAGCACATAGTACTCTTAAGACATTCCCAGAATATATATATTCTTCCAAGTGGCAGACAATTGTAATTGTGATTTGGATGCAGCAGAAGTTCAGGTGAAGGTAGGCAAGAAAACAGAGCATCTGTGTTTTAAAACAACAAAGCCAGCCTGTCTCTCCCCCAGGCGACTTTAGGAACCGGAGCCTGATGTCTTTCCACTAGGGAACAGTGTGTGAGAAATGGCTGTTTAATCAATTGATTAGTTCCATTTCAGGTTCCCTGAATTTCTATAACCAGTGTGGTGCCAGCTGATTGTAATAAATTATTCAATTATTTAAGCGCATCCCTGATTTACTGCAAGTTTCTCACTTCATTTTCCTCCTCCTTTCTTATTATTTCTCTACCCCAGTGAGAAACAGACAGCAGACAGAGAGCGGGAAAACAAAATCAGGGAAAGGCCCATGGTGGGTTTGGGAAAGAGAGAGAAAAGTAAATGTTGCTGATTTTCCCAGTGATATTGAACGTCTCACATGGAGAATAGAGGGGACAACCTGACAATCTTGTCCATGACAATTCGCCAGGGGGTGTTCACTGCACAGCAGACAAGGAACAAAGGGAGAAAAAGACAGCTAGCAGCTTCCCACTGAATGCCGCCATAAAGGGGGAGTTTGGGATGGGGAATGGAGCAAAAGGTCCATTGATTAGAAGCCCTGGAAGGGAGGGATCCCCTGGAGCTGTAGCAGGCTGGTTCCAAAATGTGACTGCCAGGATTAAAGATGCCAGCAAAGCTGTGGAGCAACACAGCAAGGGGCCTTTCATGGCAATCAGAGAGGTCATGTGGCTTTGGATTTCTGTTCCCTCTGCACTGCCTATCACCAGCTGTAAACGTCTCTGACAGCTGTCAGAAGTGGGGTGGATTTGTCAGCCCTCCTCTCTGAGCATGCTCAGCATATAGGACCTTCCCCTTGAACTCTGTGCTGTCCTCCCAGTTTTGTCTGAGGTCTTTATCACAAGTGCCTCTCTTCGCATTGTGCTGCAAACCAACTGCTCTGGAAGCACCTGTTGTCTCACTCTCTTCTCCCCACCTCCATGCTCGGTTTCTTTTCACTTGAGTGGGGGCAGGAAGAACGTCCAGCAGAGAGTTCCCAGTCCACAGCATCCATGGTCATCGTACTGAGGTTCTTTTCCATCTCTCTGTGTTGCTCACCATTGTAGCATCTGAGCACCTCACACTCTTTCTAATGTATTTATCCTCACAGCATCCCCAGGAGGTAGGGAAGTGCCATTCTCCAGATGGGAAATTGAGGCACAGAGGGACAAAGTGACTTGCCCAAGGTCACACTGGAAGTCTGTGTCACAGCAGGGACTTGAACCTCAATCTCCCGATTTCTATCCTAGTGCCCTAGCCACCAGATCATACTTCTTTCCTCTCCATTAGCTACTATAACATCCAAATACAATAAGTGTGTCCCACCGACAATGGTGTCAGCTGTGAAGATCAAGATCCTGATCTGAACTTCCTCAGAGTTCAGTGATGTGTAACTCTGAGACTTTGGTTTGTATCTATCACTGTTTATTACAGATGATAGCTCTTTGGTGGCCTAGTGTAGGTGGCCTGAAGCTCCATTTCTAGTGGACAAGTGCCCACACAAACAAAACTACCATAACAATGGGAATGAGCTGACATCCTTCTTTGTTGGCAATCTCAGAAGAGAGGCCAATGAGTAGATGGACATGAAGCGTGGACTAAGAAGTTAGTGTTAGTGTTAGTAAGAGCTGGCCACTTCAGGTCAGGATTGAAGTATATTATAGAGCACTTGCTCTCTGTGCTGTACTAGGTTTGGGTTTCGGACAGGACATAAAATTCAAGAGCCTCAAAAAGAAAACAAAGAGACCCAATTCTGATGTATGAATGACCTAGGCGGGCTACAGAGGGACCTGGGTAGGAACCTATTTGTGGCAGGTGACCAGGGCAAATATTGGAGCATGAACTGAAAGTGAATTAGACATTTCAAATTCAATGGCCCCGAAGGACTTATTTAACTCATGGGGTCATTACCATGTGGAATAGGTGACCTAATGGAAGCCACTAGATCTAATGAATTGAAATCCAGGGTGGAGAAGCAGTCCATGCACTGTAGCCACCATTGAAAATGCAGACCCTGCAGTTTCTGCTCAGAAGGACAATGTATTGTAATAGAGAAATACTCTGCATAAATGGCTCTGCACTCTTCAATGACAAACACTGCACATAGTGAAGGTATTCCTGCTGGAAAGTCAGGTTGGATGAACTTGTTCTCCATTCAGCTGTGTTCTGTGTTTCTCAATAAGCCCCAGAAATAAGGATTTTTTTTAAAGGATACAGGTATGATAGTCCTTGTGACTTAATTTTTCTCCGTAGAGACTGTTTATGATAACACCTTGCATTGCATATAGTCCCTTTCTTCCAACTGGCTGCCAGAGTGCTCTGCAAAGTTTTTACTGCAGGATTATGCAAGCTGCCCGTACAGGAATTATTTCACTCACCTCTGAAGTGCAGCCGTGTCTGGCATGGAACATGACAGCTGTTTAACAGTGGTGAAGAGGCGAAGAAGAATACTCTGTTCAAACGAAACTGCGGTCAGGGAAACTGATTAAACGGATTTCTCCATGTGGATATTTGCCCGGTCCTTTCCTTAATAATATGTTCTGTAGCAAAGTGCAAGTGGGTTTCACACTTCAGAAAGGCCTGTATTGGTGCACTAGTTTCATATGGTGTGTGACTGCAGCAGATATAAATAGAACCAATAATACAGAGAACTATTCAATGGAGTAGTGATGCAATTAGGAAGCTTTAAACTGGTGTTTGGTTTCCATATCTGATAAGTGAAGAACATCATTTACTAGTCAGTGAAAGATCTCAGATAACCAGAAAGCCAAAAGAGTCCAGGGTGAGAATTTCAGGCCTAGTCTCTGGAGAAAGAAGGGTATCATTTTGTTTGTAAACTGAGCAAAATGTTGATGCAATCAATTACATGCAATTAACAAGGAACCCTGCAATTTAACTTGACGCAGGTGCTTAAGTCCATCCCTGTTCAGAAAAGCACTTAATCATATCATCAGATCCCACCTCAATGAGAAGTAATTGGGGGCTTAAGGACTTTATTGAACTGGATGACCTTTGGGGTAGAACTGCTCTTTAAGTATTTATGTCTGAGATTTTCAAAGGAGACTCAGGGCATGTCTACACATACGGCGCTGCAGTGGCACAGCTCTCCCGTCGGCATAATAAAACCATCTCTGAAAATGGCAGAAGCTACATTGGTGGAAGAAGCTCTCCCACCGACATAGTGCTGTGCATATGACCGCTCATTTCAGTGTAACTTATGTCCCTCAGGGAGGTGGTTTATTCACACCCCCGAGCAACGTCAATTATGCCGACATAAGCTGTAGTGTAGACATAGCCTAAGGCAGTTAGAAATCCAGCTCCCTTTGCACCTCAGTTGTATTTGTGCTCCTTTAAAAACTCCTCTTTTAAAAATCCCATCTTTGTTTCACTTAGGGCCTGGTCAAATTCCCACTGAAGTCGCAAGCAAGATTTCCGTTGGCTCCAGTGGGAGTTCGATCATGCCCTTATAGCCTGAAATATCCTTTGCTCTTCAAGTAAATGATCATTTTTCCCTCTTAAAATGTTGATTGTGTTACAGGGTTTAGAATGAAAGTGTCACCTAAGCTTTAATTGTATCCTTATTAGTGCAGAGCAATACTGGTAATTAATGATACCTTGTGTTTATTCGGTTTTGATTACCTTAAAGCACTTTAGATCCAGTACATTGACTCATCCCATCTCCTGTTCCTCAGGAAGTTGTTCCATGCATATTATAAATGTAATCCATCTTTCCAACAGTTAATTGGCAGCGTATGGTGAAAGTGTAGCAGTATCTGTATTAACCCCTGTTGATCTCCAGCAGTTGTCGCAGAATAATTTCTTAGTTATTTTTCTAGTAATTAGCTTTAATCCTAATTATGAGATCTAATTTGTAAAAGTTCCAGAGATGGTATGCTTTTGTTTGGCAAAAACTCATGCTGGCTAATTTTTAATTACAGCTGAACCTCTTAGTCATTTCTCACTTGCCAGAAAAGAACAATTTTTTTTTCTGTAGAATTATTTGAAACTTTTAAAATATATAACTTAAATTTGCTTCAAGATGGAAAAAAATAAACCACATGGAAAAGAATATTAACTGTGTACTGAATTTCAGGGGAAAAGTTTCTAACAGTGAAGTTTATTATACTGTTTATTTTTCTCCCAAGAGAAGTAGAATTCTCATTTCTTGGAACATTTAAAACTGTAGTACAAGGGCATTGGCGGATATATATATATATATATATATATATATATATATATATATATATATATATATATATATATTTGGGGGCCAAATTTTAAACTTGGGAATAATATTTAGGGAACCCAATACCACATTCAGGTGATCATCTCTCTCTCTCTCTCTCATCTAACTTTTGTTGGCTGTGTTGTTGTATCCAACTTCTGTTGGTAGAAAGTACAAGCTTTCAAGCTTCATAGAGCTTTTCCTCAAGTCTGGAAAAGCTAACCAGAATGTCCAAGTAAATACAAAGTGGGACAGGTTGTTAAGCATAAAGGGTTCACACATGTGGTAGGAGACCACATAAAATGAAGTGGAAAATTAACACCTCTGTAGTTGTAGGACAACGGAGGGTTAATAGGCAGCAGGGTATGTTACAAATTGTTGACATTGGCCATAAAACCAGTATCTCTGGTTAAGTCCATCGTTTTTCGTGTTCAGCAGAGTTATGAATTTAACTTTCCAAGTTTGTCTTTTGAAGGTGTTGTGCAGGTTTCCTTTGAGGATGAGGACTGAGAGATCCAATATTGAGTGATCATTTTGTGAAAAGTGTTCACCTGCAGGTGTCAGGATGTTTTTCTTTTATCATCTTCTGTGAGAGTTCATCTGGAAGCATAATGATTATCTGGTTTCACTGGCATAGTTTCCCCTGGGGGTGAGGGATAGCTCAGTGGTTTGAGTATTGGCCTGCTAAGCCCAGATTGTAAGTTCAATCCTTAAGGGGGCCATTTGGGGGAACTGGGGTAAAAATCTTGGGATTGGTCCTGCTTTGAACAGAGGGTTGGACAAGGTGACCTCCTGGGGTCCTTTCCAACCCTAATATTCTATGATTTATTATACTGGATGAGGTACACCACATGGTGTGACAGGCATGGGTTGGGCCCATGGATCTTGAAAGGTTGGTTGTGGGAGGTATTGATCAGCATAGCAATGTAGATATGTCTGCAAGTTTTACATCTGTTGCTCTAGAAGAGTCTGGTGACTCTTTGAGTTGGGTATCATGATCTATGCTTCTGGTGAGGAATGTGGTAAGACTGGGTGGGTTGGGAAAGATTTCTTTCAGGATGGGGTCCCCATCAAGTATGGATTGTAATTGTTTGATGATACCTCATATGGGTTCCAGTGTGGGGTGGTAGGTGAAAACTAGGAGTGTGCAGTCAGTGGTTTGTTTCTTTGATTGCTTGTTTGTTTTTCTGTATTCATAGAATCATAGAATCATAGAATCTCAGGGTTGGAAGGGACCTCAGGAGGTCATCTAGTCCAACCCCCTGCTCAAAGCAGGACCAAACCCAACTAAATCATCCCAGCCAGGGCTTTGTCAAGCCTGACCTTAAAAACCTCTAAGGAAGGAGATTCCACTACCTCCCTAGGTAACCCATTCCAGTTCTTCACCACCCTACTAGTGAAAAAGTTTTTCCTAATATCCAACCTAAACCTCCCCCTCTGCAACTTGAGACCATTACTCCTTGTTCTGTCATCTTCTACCACTGAGAAGAGTCTAGATCCATCCTCTTTGGAACCCCCTTTCAGGTGCTTGAAAGCAGCTATCAAATCCCCCCTCATTCTTCTCTTCTGCAGACTAAACAATTCCAGTTTCCTCAGCCTCGCCTCATAAGTCATGTGCTCCAGCCCCCTAATCATTTTTGTTGCCCTCCGCTGGACTCTCTCCAATTTTTCCACATTCTTCTTGTAGTGTGGGGCCCAAAACTGGATGCAGTACTCCAGATGTGGCCTCACCAGTGCCAAATAGAGGGGAATGATCACATCCCTTGATCTGCTGGCAATGCTCCTACTTATAGAGCCCAAAATGCTGTTAGCCTTCTTGGCAACAAGGGCACACTGTTGACTCATATTCAGCTTTTCATCCACCGTAACCCCTAGGTCCTTTTCTGCAGAACTGCTGCCCAGCCATTCGGTCCCTAGTCTGTAGCAGTGCATGGGATTCTTCCGTCCTAAGTGCAGGACTCTGCACTTGTCCTTGTTGAACCTCATCAGCTTTCTTTTGGCCCAATCCTCTAATTTGTCTAGGTCCCTCTGTATCCTAGCCCTACCCGCCAGCGTATCAACCACTCCTCCTAGTTTAGTGTCATCTGCAAACTTGCTAAGGGTGCAGTCCACACCATCCTCCAGATCGTTAATGAAGATATTGAATAAAACCGGCCCCAGCACCGACCCTTGGGGCACTCCACTTGATACCGGCTGCCAACTAGACATGGAACCATTGATCACTACCCGTTGAGCCCGACCATCTAGCCAGTTTTCTATCCACCTTACCGTCCATTCATCCAGCCCATACTTCTTTAACTTGCTGGCAAGAATACTGTGGGAAACTGTATCAAAAACTTTGCTAAAATCCAGTAATAGCACATCCACTGCTTTCCCCTCATCCACAGAGCCGGTTATCTCATCATAGAAGGCAATTAGGTTAGTCAGGCATGACTTGCCCTTGGTGAATCCATGCTGACTGTTCCTGATCACTTTCCCCTCCTTTAAGTGGTTCAGGATTGATTCCTTGAGGACCTGTTCCATGATTTTTCCAGGGACTGAGGTGAGACTGACTGGCCTGTAGTTCCCTGGATCTTCCTTCTTCCCTTTTTTAAAGATGGGCACTACATTAGCTTTTTTCCAGCCATCCGGGACCTCCCCCGATTGCCATGATTTTTCAAAGATAATGGCCAATTGCTCTGCAATCTCATCGGCCAACTCCTTTAGCACCCTCGGATGCAGCGCATCCGGCCCCATGGACTTGTGCTCGTCCAGCTTTCCTAAATAGCCCCGAACTACTTCTTTCTCCACAGAGAGCTGGTCACCTCCTCCCCATACCGTGCTGCAGAGTGCAGCTGTCTGGGAGCTGACCTTGTCTGTGAAGACAGAGGCAAAAAAAGCATTGAGTACACTAGCTTTCTCCACATCCTCTGTCACTAGGTTCCCTCCCTCATTCAGCAAGGGGCCCACACTTTCCTTGACTTTCTTCCTGTTGCTAACATACCTAAAGAAACCCTTCTTGTTACTCCTAACATCTCCGGCTAGCTGCAACTCCAAGTGTGATTTGGCCTTCCTGATTTCACACCTGCATGCCTGAACAATACTTTTATACTCCTCCCTGGTTATTTGTCCAATCTTCCACTTCTTGTAAGCTGTTCTTTTGTGTTTAAGACGAGCAAGGATTTCACTGTTAAGCCAAGCTGGTCGCCTGCCATATTTACTTTTCTTCCTACACATCGGGATGGTTTGTTCCTGCAACCTCAATAAGGTTTCTTTGAAATACAGCCAGCTTTCCTCGACTCCTTTCCCCGTCATGTTATTCTCCCAGGGGACCTTGCCCATCAGTTCCCTGAGGGAGTCGAAGTCTGCTTTTCTGAAGTCCAGGGTCTCTGTTCTACTGCTTTCCCTTTTTCCTTGTGTCAGGATCCTGAACTCGACCATCTCATGGTCACTGCCTCCCAGGTTCCCATCCACTATTGCTTCCTCTACTATTTCTTCCCTGTTTGTGAGCAGCAGGTCAAGAAGAGCTTTTCCCCTAGTTGGTTCCTCCAGCACTTGCACCAGGAAATTGTCCCCTACACTTTCCAGAAACTTCCTAGATTGTCTGTGCACCGCTGTATTGCTCTCCTAGCAGATATCGGGGTGATTAAAGTCACCCATGAGAACCAGGGCCTGTGATCTAGCAACTTCTGTTAGTTGCTGGAAGAAAGCCTCGTCCACCTCATCCCCCTGGTCCGGTGGTCTGTAGCAGACTCCCACCACGACATTACCCTTGTTGTTCATACTTCTAAATTTAATCCAGAGACACTCAGGTTTTTCTGCAGTTTCATACTGGAGCTCTGAGCAGTCATACTGCTCTCTTACGTACAACGCAACTCCCCCACCTTTTCTGCCCTGCCTGTCCTTCCTGAACAGTTTATATCCATCCATGACAGTACTCCAATCATGTGAGTTATCCCACCAAGTCTCTGTTATTCCAATTACATCATAATTCCCTGACTGTGCCAGGACTTCTAGTTCTCCCTGCTTGTTCCCCAGGCTTCTTGCATTTGTGTATAGGCACTTAAGATAACTCGCTGATTGTCCCGCTTTCTCGGTCTGAGACAGGAGTCCTCCCCTCTTGCAGTCTCCTGCTTGTGCTTCCTCCCGGTATCCCACTTCCCCACTTACCTCGGGGCTTTGGTCTCCTTCCCCCGGTGAACCTAGTTTAAAGCCCTCCTCACTAGGTTAGCCAGCCTGCTTGCAAAGACGCTCTTCCCTCTCTTCGTGAGGTGGAGCCCGTCTCTGCCTAGCAATCCTTCTTCTTGGAAGACCATCCCATTGTCAAAGAATCCAAACCCTTCTCTCCGACACCATCTGCGTAGCCATTCGTTGATTTCCACGATTCGACGGTCTCTACCCTGGCCTTTTCCTGCCACAGGGAGGATACAGGCATTTTCTTCTGGGGTATTTGGGTGATCAGTGCCATGATGCGATCTACTTCTCTGGTGGAGTGTCCTTGTTTATTGAAGGCAGTTTTAAGTGTGTTAAGGAGTGTATGATGGACATTTTATCTTTGGAGCATATTCTGTGGTATCTATCTATCTATCTGTTATAGAGACAGTGAGATCTTCAAAGTACAACCTTCTCACAATCTCATCTTAGTCTTTTTAAGATTTCCCTTCAGACAGCTACCAAATCACCATTCTAGGCAGCTACCTACTAAGTAGAATATCCAAATGCATTATTGGGCACCCAGATTTAAAGACTGGATGCTGCACTGGCAGAGGAATCAACCTTTGCCATCCTTCATTGTTACGATTCCTTGCAACTTTGTACTGCTTCTTTAAAGATGGGGATTTTAATGATATTAGAAGGTATCTGTGTCGTAACTTTAAACCAGCCCATGTTTGAGGGTTTAAACATTATTTATTCTCAAAGCTATAGAAACAGGCAAAGGCAGAGAATAGGCCATATTATGGATAATCAAATGAAGTGCTTAGTAAATTTCTTGTACTGTATGACTCTGACGGGTCTGGTATGAGGTCTCTGACAAAGCCCTTCTCATGTAGGGGTCCATATCACCAAAGCAACACATCATGCTATGTCTCCCAGAGAGAGAATTAATCGGGATTCATATGGCTGCCTCTCAGGATAGGAACCTCTCCTACTCACAGATGCTCAGTAGAGTTTTGAGATGAGCCTGAGTTACAAATCTGTATTCAAAGGTCTCCACAGTGTGGGGGTGTTTGGTTATGAGAGGTTATGGGATTATGCCCCTCAGTAATAAAAGTTGAGGCTGGGATTTTCAAAGGCACATATTGTGCCCAACTGACCATGGCTTTCAATGGGCGTTAGGTTCCCAACCTCCCCACAGCACATTTGGAAATCCCAAACTAATGGAGCACTTAAATTTAGCAACCTGAAGGAACCCAAACCATGTGTCTGTTTTCAGAATTCTCCACAGCAAACAATTCGTTTCACTAAATCCATGGGATACATTATTGGACAATTTTCCCATTATCGTCTCTGCTTTGAGCAAAGAGAAAGAGTGCATAGGGGTCACTCCTGCCCCAAATTTCCATAGAGTCATAGAAGTGTAGGACTCAAAGGGAACTCGAGAGATCATCTAGTTCAGTCCCCTGCACTCAAGGCAGGACTAAGTATTATCTAGACCATCCCCGACAGGTGTTTGTCCAACCTGCTCTTAAAAAATCTCCAATGACAAAGATTCCAAAACCTCCCTCGACAATTTATTCCAGTGCTTAATCATCCTGAGAGTTAGGAAGTTTCTTGTAATGTCCAACCTAAACTGCCCTTGCTGCAATTTAAGCCCTTTGCTTCTTGTCCTATCCTCAGAGGTTAAGGGAAATAGTTTTTCTCCTTCCTCCTTGTGAAGACCTTTTATGTACTTGAA
Organism: Mauremys mutica; assembly: GCF_020497125.1. Lineage (NCBI taxonomy): Eukaryota > Metazoa > Chordata > Testudines > Geoemydidae > Mauremys > Mauremys mutica. The sequence continues at coordinate 10,948,268 of NC_059073.1, read as the reverse complement.
AACTGCTCTCATGTCCCTCCTCAGTCTTCTCTTCTCCAGACTAAACAAACCCATTTTTCTTTTCAATCTTTCCTCAGAGGTTATGTTTTCTAGACCTTCAAATATTTTTGTTGCTCTTCTCTGGACTTTCTCCAATTTGTCCACATCTTTCCTGAAATGTGGCCCCCAGAACTGGACACAATACTCTAGCTGAAGCCTAATCAGCATGGAGTAGAGTGGAAGAATTACTTCTCGTCTTGGTAACAACACTCCTGCTAATACACAGAGCAGGGTAAAATCAAGTGAGCCAACGCGATCTCACTTGTTCAGATACAGACACACCAAACAGCTAAGTGTCACAGATGATTTCTTTCCTAAAGTATGGCTCTGCTCTTTGGACTCAGTCCCACAGAAAGACATTTCATTCATGAGTTCAGTGGAGTAAATTCCCTCCAGCAAACAGTAGCGATATTACTCCCAACACTAGCCTTAGGCTATGTTCTTTTTTAATTCCCCTTGCTTATACTGTTGCTCTTAGCAGGGTGAGCATGCTATTTAGAGACAAGAGGCAGCAGTGAAATGCAAAATTCTAGACTGTGTCTACACTACAGAGACATACCAAAAAGCTATGCCAGCGTCGGCATCACCCTGTAGCAGAGGCGCTGACTTTTCCTTTTCCCTGAGGGTGTTCAACCCCCCACTTTGCCCCAAGGCCCTGCCCCCACGCCACGCCTTTTCCCAAGGCCCAGCCTTCTCTCTGCCTCTTCCTGCCCCTGCTTCGCCCCCCCCAAAGGCCTTTCCCTCACTCCACCTCCTCCCACCCCTACTCCGCTCCCTCCCCAAGGCCCCTGCCCACCTGCTGCTCTCCATCCTCCTCCAAGCCCCTCCCCAAGTTCCTAAACAGCTGTTTGGTGGCAGCTCCACCCCCATCAGCTGATGAGTGGCGGCAGGGAACAGCCATGGCTGGTGGTTACTGAACACCCACTATTTTTTTTCCGTGGGTGCTCCAGCACCAGGGCACCCATCGAGTCAGCATCTATGCCCCGTAGTGTAGACTCAGCCTACACTAACGGAAGAGGTAGGAACACTGTCTCCCCCTAATAAAGTCAAGTACATTGATGGAAACATTCTTCCATTGACATATCTTCATCAATACTGGAAGCTAGGTTGGCATTTTTCAAACCTTTGACCAATATAAACGTCAACCTCACTTTTAAGCATAGACCAAGCTTGATATGGTACATGATCCTGTGGATGTCTCATTCATTTGTAAAATACTGGGCACGTCATCTGATGGCAGTGCTCTCATTCCACTTTTGAAAAGTGCTTTGCGATCTATAACTGATCCAAGGCCCACTGAAGTCAATGGCTTAGGGTTGCCAATTTTTGGTTGGACATATTCCTGAAGCTTTCATCACAGGACATAATCTTTAGTTAAAGATTAATCTTTATTTCCTGGAGACTCCAGGAAAATCCTGGAGGTTTGACAACCCTACAGTGGGTATGTGCAATGATTGTCTCGCTCCAAATGAGAGGATAAGACTGATAGTAAAAGGATGGTGTTCGAAGCCCTTATTAACATGGATGGATCAGGGGACTCGGATATGGAACTTCTGAAATGGCCCACTGGTGGTGAAATTTGGCCCATTTGGTGGTGACCAAAAATCATTACCATCAGATATTTTTTCATTGGCTTTTGTGAAATGACTTCATGGAGTCTTAGTCCAGTTCCTAATGGGACAGATGTTCACTTCCCAAAGACATTGCCCCAGTTAGCACCTTTGTGAATGGCCTTAGAAGACAGCCCAAGGATCTGAATGACCCATGGAGACTGAATTACTCTTTCAGCTGTAGGACTTATTTACACAAGAGATTTTACTTGGAGTAAATTGATTGCCAGTTAACTCAAGGTGGTTAACATGTTTGAAGAGAACATTCTCAGTATGTACCAGGCATTGGGAGATATCCCTAGTCCTGGGGCAAATTTTTGGGCGTGCCTAGACTACCCTTTACAAAAAACCCTAGTGTAGACAACACCTAGTGGGGGGCCCCCTTGAAGGCGGGACAGGGGCCTAGTGAAAGGAAATACCAGAGAAGCTTGCAGTACCACTGCCTGTGTTTATCCATCCTGTAGCAAAATACAGGCTGTTAGGGACAGATATGGAGAGACACAAAGGGTGGTTGTGTGGCCAATTTCATTAAAAGTCAAGGGAAGTTGGGTACCTGAACATCCCCGTTAGTCTGCAGGACATTTGCAGTTATAAATCCACTTAAAATAAATACTTCATAGTACACATGTACACACACACACACAAGCAATAGTGGAATGGTCCATGGAAGGGAACATCAGCTCATGAGATCAGTGTCTGCCAGATGGATCAACCATATTTTCAGGCTTCTAAAAGAATGTTACAAATAACAAAGTGTTAAAGAAAAGTCCATTCAGCAGCAGCTGACAATGCCTTTTTAATTACACGAAAAAAAAAAACATCGAGCATCCTTCTGAACCAGAAATAAACATGAATGTTTAAGAAAGCCAGAGAAGTATTTCCCTTTCTTAGGGCCCTCTCACGATAACCTTTAGCAGGTGAGTAATACATTATCAGAGAGTTGTGCTTTGACAGCACAACCATTAGTGTGGATTGCTGTGAAGGCGCACTATGGAAAGGGGTCCCAGCAGCAATAAATTACAATTACTAGAAATGCGTCAACAGGCTAATGCAGGAGATTGCCTCTGTCCCGGTAAAGCAGCAGCAAATAATGAAAGTCATCCACAGTTTAATTAAAATAATTCATGGCCTGCATGTCTCTCTCTCCCTCTTCCCTTCGCCATGAATTCATTCTAATACATTCTATATATTATATTACAAAATAAAACTAACATGTTTTAAATGATTGTTTAAAAATAATACAGTTAAAATGCTGAGGTCGCTTCCCCCACTGAGCGTAGGGTTGCCACGTGTCCGGTTTTCGACTGGAACACCTGGTCGAAAAGGAACAGCTGCCCTGGCCATCAAAAGTCCAGTTGGCATGGAGCTGGCAGGCTCCCTACCCAGCTCCGCGTGGCTTCTGAGAAGCTGCCTGCATGTCCCTCCAGCTCCTAGGCGTAGGGGTGGCCAGGGGGGCTCTGCGTGGTGCCCCCTTCCTGAGTGCTGGTTCCACAGTTCCCATTGGCTGGGAACTGCAGCCACTGGGAGCTGTGAGGGCAGCGCCTGCAGACAGGGGCAGTGCACAGAGCTGCCTGGTCTGGCTATACCTCTGCCTAGGAGTTGGAGGGACATGCTGGCAGCTTCCCAGGAGCCGCCTGAGGTAAGCACCTCCCAGAGCCCACACCCTAAACCCCGTCCTGTGCCCCAACCCTCTGCCCCAGCCTGAGTCACTTTCTACACCCCAAACCCCTCAACCCCAGCCCCACAGCCAGAGCCCTCAACCCCTCCTGTACCCCAACTCCCTGCCCCAGCCAGTGAAATTGAGCGAGTGTGGGAGGATGGGGGAGAGCGAGCGATGAGGGAGGGGGGGTTGGAGTGAACAGGGGTGGGGCCTTGGAGAAGGGGTGGGGCCTCAGGAAAGGGGTGGGGCAGTGCAAGGGTGTTCAGTTTTGTGTGATTAGGAAGTTGGCAACCCTAACCGAGCGTGATGTGTCATCATGATTCTTCACGTCACAGACTTATCTGTCTGAGTCAATTCCCTAAGTCTCCATAAATATGATTTATTACTTGCGTCCCAGTAGAATCTAAGGGTTGCAACCAAGATTGCAGGTACCATTGTGCTAGGCTCTGTACACACACATAGTGAGAGGCAGTCCCTACTCCAGACAGAGGAAGTGACTTATCTAGGCTGACCAGATGGCCCGATTTTATAGGGACAGTCTCAATTTTTGGGTCTTTTTCTTATATAGGCTCCTATTACCCCCCACCCCCGTCCCGATTTTTCACATTTGCTATCTGGTCACCATAGACTTATCCAAGCTCATGCAACACATCCGTGGCAGAGCTGGGAATAGAAATCATGTTTCTTGTACCCCTCTGCCGCGTCCTATCCACAATGGAACACTTGGATATAGTCTGTGTCTACTCTACAGCCGCTACGGCAGCACAGCTATGGTGCCGTAGTGCCATAGTGTAGATGCTTCCTACATAGACAGATGGGGATTTTCCACACATATAGTTAATCCACCTTTCTGAGTGGTAGTAGCTAGGTCAGTGGAAGAATTTTTCTGTCAACCTAGTTGCATCTATACCCGGGGATTAGGTCAACTTAATTATGGAACCAATCGGGTAAGAGCTTAGAACCGGTGACAGTCAGAGTCCAATGCAACAGCTCGGTGTCTGAGTCGTTCCAGATTCGTAGCGGAGTTAAGCAAAGCTGTGTACTTACCCCAACTCTGTTTGGGATCTTCTCTCCGCTACTGAAACAAGCTTTTGGTTCCTCAACTGAGGGAAACTACTTACACACAAGATCTGATGGAAAGCTGTTCAATCTTGCAAGACTCAGACCTAAAACGAAGACTTGGGAGGCCCTTATCCAACACCTCCTCTTTGCTGATGTCGCAAAAGTGACAACCCACACAAATGCTCGTCTCCAAAACCTCATGGACAGTTTTTCCAAAGCCTACCAAGACTTCGGGCTCACCGTAAACCTAAAAATATGAACATAAAGTGCCAAAGAGTTGAGGAAGCACCCTCCATCAACATCAACAACCATGAACTCAAAATGGTGAATGAGTTAACATAGTTGGGGTCTAATCTCAGTCAACCTCTCACGTGAAATAGAACTCAGCATCCACACTGGAAAAGCCACCAAAAAAATGTCTAGACTGAGCAAGAGGGTCTGGCAAAACAACAAATGGACAGAACACACACAGATCTGTGTGTATTGTGCATGTGTTATCAGCACACTTTTGTATGGGAGCGAGACATGGACCTTATACTCTCATCAGGAAAAGAGGCTCAACAGCTTTCATATGCGTTGCCTTCATCAAACCATTGGCATCTCCTGGAGGGACAGAGTCACCAACACTGAGGTGATCAAACGGGACAGCAATACCCAGCATGCAGACACTCCTCCAACAGAGATGGCACTTCTGGCTTGGGCATGTGTGCCAAATGAATGACGGGTGCATCCCAAAGGGCATCCTCTATGGCGAATTGGCATCTGGACAAACACCGAAAATTGTGTTTCAATAATAATAATTGGATATATACCTATCTCCTAGAACTGGAAGGGACCTTGAAAGGTCATCGAGTCCAGCCCCCTGCCTTCACTAGCAAAACCAAGTACTGATTTTTGCCCCAGATCCCTAAGTGGTCCCCTCAAGGATTGAACTCACAACCCTGGGTTTAGCAGGCCAATGCTCAAACCACTGAGTGGAAGCAAAACCTCATTGAACTATACATGGATGAGAGTAACTAGGATGATCACACTCACAATTGCAGCCTTTGGAACCAAGAGCTGAACAAAGGTCTCTAGAGTTCCAAGAGGAAGCTGTCCAGCTTAGCAGAGGAGAAAAGAGCTTGCAGAAGTCAGAGCCCAGAGGTTGGAACATCACCTTTAAATGTGACAGATGCAACAGAGATTGTCTCTTTCAAGCGGGTCTCTTCAGTCAAGATCACAGCTGCCCTAAAACCAACTGAGTAAATTCTTTACCTCTCGGGGGTGCATACTCACGGTCTCTTGAGACTGAAGGATGCCTAATACTGCTACTATTACTGCTAGTAACTCTGGCACTCAAGATGTGAAATTTTTCACAGCCCTGAGCGGCATAGACAGGTCAATCTAATTTGTAAATGCAGACCAGGCCATAGGGTCATGACGTAAAAACAGACGCAGGCTAGTGACACACCTCACGATGCAAAGAGCCCATTCTGTATCTGAGCTTTTGGTTGGGCATGTATCAGGCCTACAGTCTATAGACATACTGATCCAAGCCAGTGTCCAAGTTTCTAGGGTTGATTCGGGATTGCCCCCAACAAGCACCACCACTTCTTTTTCTGTTGTGTTGTTTTTCCTGTGGTGAGCAGCTAAAGTACGGCCCTTGCCCAGGAGCCAGAGTTCAGAGATACACCAGTGAATTCAAACAAGTTCACTCTTGGTAATTTCACTGCTGTAGACATGCTCTCACCAGTGTCCGCAGTCCGTCTTCATTTGGGAGCAGACACCTCTGAGACTTTTTTTGTTCACCCTTTTTAGCACAGAGCAGCACATATTTCACTCCTGGGAACATTAAAGGCACGCACTTCTCTAATAGGACTTAACTACAACAAATGGACAGATTTTGCTGAGTATCAGTCTTGGGAGACATTGGCTTCATACATCAGATTTTTATGTGCAGGAGTCAAGACAAAGAATAAAGTGCAGAGTAACTGAGGTATCCTCATATCCATCTTCTTATTTTCCTTATTTCCCAATAGAAATATTGGGACCAGAACAGTGTAAATCCAGAGTAGCCCCATTGCTATCCATGGCTCAACTCTGGATTTACACCTCTCTAAATGAGATCAGAATCTGGCCCTTAGAGACCACGCTAGTACAATGACCTCTGCTGAATCACAGGAGGTTTTCAGAACTGTGACAGCAGAATTACTTCAATGCTCATTATGTGGGGCCAGACTGATTGATCATGTGAAGTGTCAGCAGAGAACGAGCCCCTCCCCTCCATGGGAGAAGAAAGATCTCCCTGTGACTTTCCTTCCATTAAGTGAGATAGTTTAATGGACACCTGGAGGCAGACTAGATGGTCACTATGGTATGGTCCCTTCTGGCCTTAGAATCTGTGAATCTATTATTTGATTTGCATAATGTATTCAAAGGTGGGAGAGACTTTCATGTTTCAGGAGCCACACTACTGCAGGTCAAGCATGTTTACAGCTCGTGTGTGTATGTGTGTATGTGTTAATTAGAGCCAATAATATCCTGACCTTCATTGATACTAACATGCCTCATAGAACTCACAGTTTCCTTGGAAGATGGGAATTTTGCTTCTACATCTGTGTCTGATTTGGGAAGTTCCATGTTTTATGGCTTTAGGGGCAGATTTACAAACGTCTTTAGGTGCCTAAAGGTGCAAATAAGTGCCCTAGAGGGATGTATAAAAGCATCTAAGCAGGTTAGATGCCTAAACTCCCAATATATCCAATGGGAGCGAGGTGCCCAAATCGCTCAGGTACTTTTGAAAATCCCACTAGATGCCTATCTGCATCTTTAGAAGCCTAAATACTTTTGGAAACTTGGGCATAGGGCCTAACCCTGTGAGGTATTGGAGTCAATGGCACTTGAGGACACTTAGCACTGTACAGGAGCCGGACCGGAGAGGTTTTTCACTTATAATGATCAAAGCAGGGAGTCCCACATATTAACCTTTATAACAGGATTCAACTACATTCTCAGTAACAAGCCTTTGCTGTTATCCAAAGCCTGTGAAAGCCATTTATTGCCATGCGTATTCTTCCATCATAGGTATTAGCCTTTCAGTAACCTAGAGCAATATTAAAATGCCACAATATGTCAAAATATGTGCCCATCTCCAGGGGGGGCGACGTGGCGCTTCTAGGTTGTTTGGCCAACACAATCTTTTCAAAAGGGAATTTGAACCCTAGATTGAGTATCTTAGTAGAAACTCTTTCTGGGATAGTTCTCATTGGCCAAGGTGTCTCTGCGTCAAATCCTGCCTGATCCCCGTTCAGTGCAGTTTTCAAAACCCCCTGCTTTGCACAGGGATCACCTTTGTCCACATAGGCCAGAATGCTGATGAGACAACTTTCCACATCTGCTGCCCATCAGCCGGGGTGAAAGTAACTTAAAGGACTTACCAGTACGCCGGAGTCCTGAGCGGGGGTGTGGCCTCAACCGGAAGAGGCGGGGCCTTTCAATATTTAAAAGCCCTGGGGTTCCGGCTGGGGCTGGGAGCCCCAGGCCGTTTAAATCACCCTGGAGCTCCCAGCTGCAGAGGCGGCTGGGAGCCCCGGGGCTGAGGGGCGAACCATGGAGTTCCAGGCCCTTTAAATCACCATGGGAGCCCAGCTGCAGGAGCTCCGGCAGCACTTTTAAGGGCCTGGGGATCCCCGCAGCGACCAGAGCACCAGGCCCTTTAAATCCCTGCCCGAGCCGGGCTGCCAGAGCTCCGGCGGCACTTCAAAGGGCCCAGGGCTCCACGCAGAGGTTGGAACCCTGGGCCCTTTAAATCACCACTGCCTAAGCCGGTCCAGTCCGGCACAGTATACTGGCTCTTGCCGGTACACCGTACCGGACCGTACCAGCTTACTTTCACCTCTGCCATCAGCCTTTTCTCCCGCCTCAAGGGAGGGAGACTTGTTTCTTAAATTATGGTTTTGATAACACGAGCAGCCAGCATTTTGATTCGCCTTGCACTTCGCCCCTTGGAGAAAGAACAAGAAGGAGGTGGAAGCAGTTTTAATTGGCTTGGCAACTTGCCCCCAAGAACAAAATCAGAAGAAAGAAAGAAGCAGGACAGATGTGCCCACCCACAGTTGTTGCTTAGGTAGAATCCAAGTGACTTTGCAACATGCACACTTGGTTTTCATACACACCATTAGAGGAGCGGTGTTGCTTAGCAGGGTGCTTTGCCCTTTAAATGAAATTGGGCCCAGCGTTCCTGTTCCAGTCCAGGTGCGCCCTTGTTTGACGTAATGAGGAGGGTGGAGCTGCCCCGGGAGTTCTTATAAATGAGAGTTCAGAACCCTGAGAGGGAGGAGTCCAGAAAGGACGTGCAGAAGCAGAACTGAGAGTTTCAGGGAGGGGATAGCTCTGAAGAGGGCAATAGTGAGAGATCCCAATGGAGCCCTGAAGTCAGAGCAGTCAGGTGAAAACAGGATGGAAGTTGGAGGGTCACCCCTGGCCACAGAGGGCTGAAAGCTGGGGAGTGATGGAGGGGTGAGCCCACTGATTTCTTTGAGCAAGACCTGGAACCATCTCTGGGAAGGAAATGGGGTGCAGATGCCCACCAGCTAGAGGGGCTGTTTGCACTGTGCTGGGAGGATTATGCTGTATGGCAGTGGGTCTTTTGGTAATAAATTATTCCTGCAAAAGGAGTTATTTATGTACCCCAAAAGCTGTACCAAATGTATTTGAGGAACCACGAGAGAAACTGGGGTGAGGGAAAGCTTGCAGGGAGGTCCTGAAGCCACCAAAGAATGCCCAGGAGACTGCCACACGTTCACAGCACCAATGAACCAATCACAGACACATCTTCATGTATAACACCTGTGGCTCATTAAGATGACAATTCCTAGTACCCAATCCAGACCAGGGCTCCTCTGAATTGTACAAGTACAAGAGACAATGCCTGCCCCAAAGAGCTTACGCTTTATAGAGACAAGGCAAAGAATGGGAGAAATGAAGGATTGCTATTCCAGATATTTGGAGGGGACCTGAAGCAACAGAGATTAAGAGCCGACCCTCAGCTGATGTAAATTGGTATTGCTCCACGGAAGTCATTATGAATTAGTGACTTACTGAATGAGCAACCTCTCTCCCCCTGTAGATGTTGTGATTGATAAAATATTCACAACCCAAGTGTACCTGGGATACATAAAGGCAGGAAAGAGCAGCATGTTCTACCATGACAGGAAAACACCAGTTATATACAATGTATTTGCGATTCAAGCTGGGGGCATAATGCAATTTGTCAGAATCATTTTGAAAATAACTAAGAATCACCAGGATGTCTTCACAAGCTGAAAGAAATGCAAGTAGAGTTTAAAAGTTGCTATTAATAGGCTTGCCATGCTGAAATAAAATAGGAAATTGCTGGCTCATGCAAAAATGAAGTGTTACTGATCCTTGCTTTTAATTATATCGTCTGAATTCCTGATGGAATTTTTCAGGTTCCTCAGCTCCAAACACATATTTTCCCCCCCACTAATTTGAATGATCTCTTCTACTAAGTGCTAGTTCATCTCAAACATCCACACAGATTCCAAATGCCTCCTGTTACATAATCAGCCCTTTGACATATTCCACTCCAGGCATCTATTTATCTATTTGTAGGAAATAAGAGCTTGGGGTGTCTTTTATTAACTTGTGTAACAAAGCCATGCTTAAAAATCCCATCTATTAAAAGCATCCAGTATTATTGGACTGAAGAGAAACATTAAAGTGGGTAAGAAAATCCGAGAGAAATCTGATGGCTCATTATTCTAAGCAGAGCAGGTAGTGACACCTATAGTTAAGATCAGTCAACACTTCTCATTATAAGACCCTCTTTTCAGTTGCCAAACATTAATCATTTGGGCTGAAGTTTTCCGCGGTGGGTGTCTGCCTCAGGCTAAACTTTTTTAGAAAGTTTGAGCCAAAACCAGGCATGCTGTTTCCAAGAGCAAGATTAAGGGGGTGAATTGTTTTGCCCATGTTAAATAAATTCTTACAACCGTTTCACTGAAAACCTCTAGTGCCTCACCTTCGGATCAGGAACTTGACATTTGGCCTTGGGGTCACCCTGCTGTCAGGGATATGCCTTTTGCCATTCCGGTGAAAACTCACTAACATTTGACCAAGTTAGAAACCTCTGAAAAAATCTCACTCTGAACATGCTCAGTAGGGACTTGGTAGAGTTTAGCAACTACATTCTCTGAATATTCCATCCACACTGAGCATGCTCCAGCCCCACAAAGCCCTTATGTGTGACCAGACTCCAAATGCACCTTCCCCACAGAGCATTCTCAATCCCAGGACTTCAGGGCTGACCAGGACCTTCCTTGCAAGTGCTCCCTCTAGCAAGCAGGAGTTTGTGGAACTGAGAATGGGGGTGGGAGGGAAGGGGGAACTCTCATTGGTCTTGAGGGATGGGGGCAGGAGCCAGGGGGGAGGGTTGTGAAAGGAGCAGAGGGAGAGGGGATCCGGAGTGGACGGTGGGGAATGGATGGGAAGAGAGGAGGACAGAGACAGCTTAAGGGCAGAAGGATTTATAACTACAAGAGCACACTCCCCTACAAACACTAGAATTCAACCCAGTAGAACTGCCTCTGCTCTCAGCTAATACCCGTGAAACCCACTGACAAAGTCTCATCTGCTTCTAGTGCAGCACCTCATACAGAATAACAACCTACTACTGCTAACCATTACTCTGTTAGCTCAAGCAGCAGGGGTCTGCACTGTGGGTCCAAAGGTCTGAACCTTGCCGGTGATCCAAGCTGGGGATCAATATAGGTTCCATGACGGAATTTCTCTTTCTTGAATTTGCTTGGGGAAAAAGAAGAAGAAATTATTGCCTAAAACAAAAAAACCTTGTTAAAAGCACATTTTTAGAGTTGCAAACGCAGTACTCAAAAGTTAGCAAATGCCAGAATTAAGGTTTGCTGCTAATATGAGCCAGCAGTAAATTAATCTCTCTCTTCCTCTCCTGGAGCAAGGGAACTGGGTCCCAAGGTGTGTCTGTAGCACAGCGTCTCCTGGGGTGGGGGGAGGCCAAAAAAGGCCCCATGTAGCCTATAATGCTTTTCAGTTGCAGTGCGCAGCATGTTTTCCAGCGGGCGGTGGGTAAGTAGTAGTATACTCACTGTACAGGTGGAGAAGTTGCGGCACAGAGGGGTTAAGGTGAAATACTCAATTTTAACTAAATGTGACTAAGTTAGGCACCTAAATCCATATTTAGCCAATTAAAGAAGTGGCCTGACTGTCAGAAGTGCCCACAAACTAGTATCACTCTCACAAGATCACACAGTGACTCTGTGGCACAACCAGAAATACAATGCAAGTCTCCTGGGCCCTAATCCCTGGATCCTGCTGCCTGACTCTGGAGGCAGGTTGACTGGCAAAGGCAGCTGGCGTAGTTACAAGATGCTGGGATTTTACCTTGCATTTCAAGTTTGCACAAGTCCAGAAGCTCAAAGCAGCTGTAGTGTTGAAATAACACAGAGTCCTAGAGTTTGCAAGGGGTGGTAACGTGGACTCATCCTTGTTCTACCCGGTTCAGCAGGTTGCTCATTGTTGCATCTTCAATCTTTGCTGCATCCACTCCCAGTGTCCCTCTTGTGGGTGTCACCTTGGGATTATTTATGTTATGGTAGCACCTAGAGGCCCCAGCAGTGATCAGGGCTCCATTGTGCTAGGCGCTGTACAGATATATAGTCAGACTCCCTACCCCAAAGAGCTTATAATGTAACCAGAAAGACCAAAGGATTCTCATGGGCAGCCTCATTCTGTAGACAAGGAACTGACTTGCCCAAGGTCACCCAGGAGCTAGGAGTTGAATGTAGTTCTCAAGGGTCCCAACCAGACCTGCATCCCTCACCTGCATTGTAGATGTGAATGTCCCACTCCTTTCCCTCCAGGCTGCTGCGAAGTAGGCCAGGACGAGTATGAGCCTTTGGCTGAATGGGACACTGACAACCAGAGAAGTGACATGACTTGCTTAAGATCAGGTTCCAGTTCATATCGTTCCAGTTCATATGATCCAATGGAGAAAGTCTCTTGATACCTTTCTCGTAGTCGAAGAACTATGTCACTCTGGCTCACGCCTCCTGGTACTGTCGATGGCCGGTGATGTGCTCGATGTAGATGTCCCTGGACCATCGGATGGTGTCTCAGACCATGAGGCGCCGCATGAGCTGTGCGTAGTGTCGACTGATCCCGCAGGTCTGCAGCACTTGCTCGTTGCAGGGGTCCCAGGCGCCCAGGGCTCCGATGATTAGGACGTCCATCTGCACCTCGTAGCCCTTCGCTCTCAGGGTGTCGGCCGGGGGGGCGTACTTTTCCAGCTTACGAGCTTGGGCTTCGCGAAATGCCAGAGTCCTGTTCTCAAAGGAGACTGTGACGTCGACGACGATGATCTTTTTCTGGGCCTTGTCGGTGATGATGACGTCAGGTCATAGCTGGCTGTCAGTACCGGGGATGGTGCAGTTCACGGAGATCTCCCCCAGGCGTGGTGTGATGGCTTTCACCAGGCGGTTCTGGATGGCGTTGTGGCACAGCTGCCAGGCTCTGGAGTGGGGTTTGCAGCTGCACAGGACGTGGGGCAGGGTCTCGTTGGAGTAGACGCACTTCTTGAAAGCTCATGCTCTAATATGTCTGTTAGTCTATAAGGTGCCACAGGACTCTTTGCGACTTGCTCAAGGTCACGCAGCCTGTCTGGAATAGACTCGGAGCCCTATTTGGTCTCCTGATTCAAAACCTGCCATGTGCTTCAGCCATTAGATCGTGCTCCCTTTCTAATAGTGCCAGTGGAGGAGTCACAGGAGCCATTCACACCTGGTTAATTTCCTTCTCTCTATCTCTCTCTGCCCCATTTTCCTTCTCTGATAGCATGTCCCATGTCAGTCATGCCATCTCTCAGGGCAGAGAGTGCTCCGCCTCCCAGCAGCCCTCTCCCTTTCTCTGCATTTTCTTCTCTCTGCTGGAACTTCAGGGGGGTGTCCCTGTAAAGCTCTTAATGCGCCATCCCTGTCATTCAACTCCACGTAAAACCATTTCCCCAAATGCCTTGCTGGCCTCGCCGACAAAGCCGACAGCAGCTTTCCCCTGGATTCCAGCTCAGCTGTCATGCTTACTCTATCTTTCAGTAAGCTCCAGCACTCAGCCTGGCCCCCTTAATGATCTCTTCTAATGCAGCTAATATTGATCTGGTGTCTGCCACTGTTATTGCAGTGTCGTCCTTGACTGGCCCTCCCTGGGGTGTCTTGCTCCTGCCAGAGTCAGAGCCCTGGGTTTTCTCTGTGAATGTCACATGGCCGCATCCGGAAAGGCATCAAGTACCAGGGTCTTCAACGGGAGGTTCTGGTGCTTGGTGCAAGCCCTGATTCAATTTCCTTCCCCACCGTTTCCCCTTGCTGCTGTCCCTCGGTTTATTTATTAATGACGGACATTGTTGAGCCGTAAGGTGACCAGAGAGCAAGTGTGACTAATCGGGACACTGGGGGTTTTTTGTGGGGGAAGGGAGGAGAGTCTAGTTGTGTATATAAGACAAAGCCCCCACTATCGGGACGGTCCCGATAATACTGGGATGTCTGGTCACCATACCGAGACGTTCGCTTCTTTAAGCGAATGTCGTGCCTGACGGACAGCCCAGGAGAGTGCCGTCCTCTGTTTAGCCACAGAGCAGGTACAGCAGCCATCAACGTCAACTCAGAGCTAATGGGACCACCAGCTAGGGATGAAAGGCTGTCTAACGGCTGCCCTGGCTTTTGATGAGCACGGGCAGCCTCCAGAGGTGTTGAGGCCAGTTCAAGTAATCTCCTGCTCGGAGTGTTTCGCTTCTGTATAAAAAGCTGAGCGCAGCCGTCATCTGCTCCATCCCAGGCAAGCCTGGGGCTTGCTGTGTAACTCTGGCTCCAGTGAGTGACTCTATTGACTTTTGCAAAACTATTCCTGTGAGTCAGTGCTGCTGGCCCCTGGGAAACCTGCTAGGTTGCAAATGCAGCCCATAATCTGCTCTTCCTGCATGCACCAATGCATATTAGTTAAGTGCAACTAATCCTGCCTTCATAAATTAGAAAATCATGCCTCTGACTGCACAGGCCATGCCGTGCAGATTTTAGAATGAGCTAGTGTTGAAAATGGTCTGAGGTTTATTCTGCTCTCCTCCGCCCCCGCTCACCCTCACTAATACTGCACCGAGTAGGTCCATTCAATGCACATGTCAGGGCTACTCAGCGAGAAAGGGCTGGAGAATCAGGCCCTTTGGGATCCAATAAACCCATTTCCCACCTTTTTAAATTCAGGATTTGACATGATTCTCCTTCAAATACCAGACCTACTTGTCCCTAGCCCCACGTTTTGCCTGCTTTGTGCCGCCCCAGCAGCACAGAAAAGCCAGAACGTGAGCTATATCCCCAGCTCAGGGGGACTTCACAGGGGATAGGACAGAGCCAAGCTGCGTCTGTACTCCCAATATCCCTACCCCCACCAGCACGGCCCTTCGGAGCGTGACCAGGCAGCCATAAGTGAGAGCAGCTTTTGGGGGGCTCTAACACGCAGCAGGGGCCGGAATGGATCCCAGCCGAATCCAGGACTCATAAAGGTGGCAGAAAGACCCGTTTTGTCCCCCTCCTCTCTGGTTCTTCACCACCCTTAAACTTCCATCCCAGTGCTATCTTTCTTGCTTTTCTCGCGAACACAACATCAACATGATCCTAATAACGCTTACAAGGACAGGTTCCCGGTCCGGCTCTGCCCCGTTCCCTGGGGCTGGTAATTCCTAGGGAATGGTATGCCTGAGAGCCCCAAAGGCCTCCTATTAGGTTAGAAGTCAGTCGGAAACACAGTGGTAGGTGCACTTTAAGGACCCAAGTAACCCCGTGACTTTGTTGCATTGATCTTCTCCACCCCGACACATCCTGTCCCTACCTTCAACAGGAATAGGCTCCAGCGTCCCCTCCCCATATGACCTCTGTTATTAGTTATTCTGTCTTGCTGTCTTTTCCTCCCCTCATCCTTACTTTTTTCCCCCCTTGTCTGAGCTCATGCAGGAAGCCTGACTGCCTCGGAGCTCTTCTTCCCAAAAACCTGTAACAGTGAAAGTGCTGATGGTTTAAAGGCTGATGTCACAGATCAATTTTTATTAAATATCTCACTTTAATCCCCCCATTATTGCGGCTTAAACCTCCCTTCCCAAGCCAGGAGGGGACACATGCACACAAGCTGTTCGTGAAACGGATCCCTAGTTTATCATCCCAGTTCTCTGACGGGGAGTCTGCGTGTGCTCAGCGCGCTCATATCCGCACGTAAGAACAGGCCCACGAGGTGGCAGTGTTACAGAAACAATACAAGTGCAATTATTTTTGTGTGTGTAGTCACACATGCAGCTACCCTTTAACTGTAATTGTGTTTGTTTAACTATACCTAAGCTCTAGGTGTGTGCGTACTATCTTTAGCCTAAGCCACCAATAAAATTACCTAACAGGACACTCATGAGAGCTGCCTGTTTTTTTTTTTTAAAGAGATCCAGACATCAGTTCCTAGGTCCTATCCCAGTTTTCCGGGCTCCTCTAACAATTGCCTGAATTCACGTCCTCAATCAATACCCCCTCGTCTAAGGTATATCTGCATAGGGTTAAAAAAACCCACAGCTGGCCTGAGTCAACTGACTCGGGCTCACAGGGGTTGGGCTCTGGGCTGAAAAATTGCTGTGTAGACATTCAGACTCAGGCTGGATCCTGAGCTCTGGGACCCCGAGAGGGCGGAGGGTCCCAGAGAACCCAGATGTCTACGCAGCAATTTTTAGCCCTGCAGCCTGAGCCCCGCAAGCCTGAATAAGCTGAGCCTTGCCAGTCATGGCCCTGCCATGGGTCTTTTATCCCTGTGTAGACATACCCTAAAAGGTGTGGGACATAAGTGAGTCCAGAAGTGTGTCCTGAATGTCACTTCAGCCTCAGTCGTCTTTCTCGGGGGGTTTTCATAACCTCCCGTTTATGGATTGTCTCAAAATCCCACAGAGAAATCTGTTTCGGATTCCTCAGACCCAGAGAAATCACTTTAGAAACACAGGAACTGCTGTCATGGATCTGACCAGGCATCCAGCTAGTCCTGTATCCTGTTTCCGACAGCTCTCAGCTGCTTCAGAGAAAGGTGCAAGAAGCCTTGCAGTAGGCCACTATGGGATAAGCTCCTTCCTAGCCCCCAGTTATTAAAAGTTGGCTCGTGCCTTAAACCCTGAGTGTTTAGATCCCTTCCAAAACTCTTGTGTGTTAATATCCAGTAAGTATTTACTGTCATAACTCTGGAGATGCTTGTTATGCATTTGGGTGTCTAATCCTTTCTGAATCCATGCCAGATGTTAGTCTTATTGCTTGATGCACAACTGCAAGGCACTCAGATACTACAGTGATGAAAGTGATGTAAGAATCTATATAGAATAGAACAGATGACATCTAGTGGCGATGAGTTCCACAGGCTAATTGTGAATAGTGTGAAAAAGTTTTTCCTTTCATTGGTTTTGAATTTGTCACCTGTTTCACTGACCCCTTGTTCTTGTGGTCTCAGATGGGGATTAGAAGATCCATCCTACCTTTTCTGTATCATCCATTGCTTTCAACATGTCCCTCTTATCTCCTCTCTACGATAAACAATCTCACTCTTTTCACTTCAAAAGCGGTTTGCTCTTTACTGGGAAAGATGTGGAAGGCTCCTCGTGAGCACAAGTGGGTGATAGGGATGAACACTGACTGAAGTCAGCCTGGGTGGATGAGTCTGCCCTGTCTCTGGCTGAGATTTTGCAGACGCCACAGAAAGAGAGAGGAAAGATCCATCAGTCTGTTTCACAGCTGGGCCAGAAGGCTAGGTAATGCATCTAACCAGTCTAGTGGCACACCAGTCCCATTCCAGGGGGACACAAGGCTTTCTCCAGACTCACTGGGTCTATGAGTCTTTGGAGGTGAACCGACGACAGGAGTGGTCCATCTCCTGGGTGGCAATTAGGGACAGCCCAGACTCCCACTTGGAGGATATGATGCTCAGCCCAGGTTGGGGAGCAGTTACTGTGCTATAGGCTGAAGAGCAGCATGTGGCCAGGACCACCTGTCACTATCTCAAAGCTGCCATGACGAACTCAAGATTTTGATGTAGGCTCTTAGGCCCAGATCCTCGGAGGTATTTAGGCTCTGGGGCTTAGCACCTACCAAGGATTTAAATGTTCCTATTGTGTTCAAAACCACACAGCTCCTTTGCCAGAGGTTCTGGGAGGCAGGGGTTAATAACTAAGGCAGTGTCCCGAGGAAATGATGGTCGCTAAGCACTTAGCCACTTGATTCCACTGTGTGCCTCAGCGAACATAGCTGGAAAAAAGGGTCAGCAACAGTACCTGCCACAAACAGTAGAGGGCGCAGCAAAGCTGTTTTTTTGTTGTTGTTGTTGGGGGAGAGGGGGAAATACACTGCAAAAGAAAATAGATTCTGAATTTTTGTTCCTTGAATGTGTGTCAGACGGAACCACAAGGGGAGTGCTGAAGGAGGCAGACTCTCACCGTACATATTTTTGGCAGGTAAGGAATGTACTGTATAACTGGGATGATAAATGAACCTTTCAGGAAGCCGTCTTGTATATAATTGCACACACAGACAAAACAATGAGTCGCTTATTAATTCAAAGTGGCAATGAAGGCAACTGAGTCGTAACAGCTGCACAAGCAGTTTCTTGTGGGTTTTCTAATATTGAACGGGGACACCGTTATGTTGGCCCAGCAAGTCCTCAGGGGGTGCACAGCTGTGGCCATTGAACAAGTGGGTTACCTGCTAGATTGTCCTCTGCACTGTATAACACTCAGTACCAAATCCCCTGCCTGACCCCCAACTGCAAGGGTGAGAACAAGGAGGGGTTTAGGCACAGAATGGCCAGATCTTAAGAGAACTCAGTGTAAGTGCAATCCTCATCACGCTGATGAATTGCTTAGCTACACACTCTTTTTGGGCCTGACTGATGCAGCAGGGTCAAATGGGTTCATATCCCCCTCCAAAAATTGGCAGGGACCAATCACCCCACAAGCTCATTCTTAACTCCATCCATGGCTAGTACCTGCCAGCTACAGTTTACATTATCGCAGTGGTTTCCATTGCCTTGCCGACTAGCACGCAACCCAGCAGGCAGAGTCCAGCTATTGCTGGAGGCAAAAATGTGAATTAAAGCAACAGGAGTGAATTGAATTCCATGTTTACCCACAAATGTGTGTGGGGGGGGGGGAGGGAGGATGTTTGCTCTGAGGAAGGTTGGAACTGAATACGAGCATGGAGGAATTGCCCATTAGGTACCACTCCCGCCAAAGCAGCGAGGGTTAGCTGCCGTGAGAATCCCTCCCCAGAGAAAGCCAGCCGGGCTGCTGTGTTTGCTGTGAATGAGCCTTCAATTAAAAGTCAGCAGGCTGTAAGTAAGTTTCTGTCTCTAATAGGACAGCACACTGGTTTTATGCTGAGTTATATCAGGGCCCAATCCTGGGAGGAGCTTCATCTCCTCAACTTCCACTGCCTTAAATGGAGAGTTGAGGATGCTCGGTGTCTGGCAGGAACAGGTCCTAGGTGAACAGGAAGTAGCATGACCTCAACTGTGCTTTTTTCAGTTCCCTGACTGTCTGTTTTTAGCAAGTTCCCTGTTATCCGTGTATTTCTTGGCCCATAATCATTTAGGACATGATTTGAATGGGAGATGGGAAGGTGGTGGTCAGGAGTAGGCTCTTAGGCATCTCATTTTTAGGGTGCCCCAATGTTTTAGTGCCCAAATGCAGATGAACCCCACTCCTACAGTAATTTAGGGCCTCACTGGACCACACAAGGATGATTATGATGATGCAGATGCATCTTCTCACCATGACATCTTGACGATGTTAATATTGCATCATCGAGAAGCAGTGGTACAATGCATTTATTGTCCTATAGGACAAATTCTACCCCCTGGAGTCCCTGCAGCCTTTTAATTCTTGCCAAGATGCAAACATCCTACGTAAGAACATAAGAACAGCTGTACTGGGTCAAACCAAAGGTCCATCTAGCGCAATATCCTGTACTCTGACAGGGCCAAAGCCAGGTGCCCCAGAGTGAATGAAGAGAACAGGTAATCATCAAGTGATCCATCCCCTGTCATTCACTCTGAGCTTCTGGCAAACAGAGGCTAGGGACACCATCCTTGGTCATCCTGGCTAATAGACATTGAGGGACCTATCCTCCATGAATTTATCTAGTTCTTTTTTGAACCCTGTCACAGTCTTGGCCTTCATAACATTCTCTGGCAAAGAATTCCACAGGTTGACTGTGTGTTGTGTGAAAAAATACTTCCTTTTGTTTGTTTTAAACGTGCTGCCTATTAATTTCATTTGGTGACCCCTCATTCTTTTGTTATGAGAAGGAGTAAATAACACTTCCTTATTTACTTTTTCCACACCATTCGTGATTTTATAGACCTCAATCATATCTCTCCTTAGTCATCTATTTTCCAAGCCATATGTTCTCCCGCACTTTGAAATCTATACTTCAAATGGGTCTAGAGTTTACTGCCTCTCCACAATGTGAAATCAGCAAGACAGTGTGCAGAATAACAGCACACGTATCAATTCGAGAAGCTTCTTCCCATCTAAAATTAGTAAATAATTGCATAGTGTCAGTTAAATTACTGGCTGTTCCTATTGATGTTGCTTCAAAACACAGCTCTGAAACCTGCCAATTCTTGTTTTCCCATGTGATTCCATCACAAACAGAATAGCTGGGCAGGTGGAAGTCAGCATAGCTCTCTTGGTGTCAGTGGAGCTACGCCAGCTGAGGATCTCACCCAAAGACTTAGAGTTGTACATACTAATTTGGAAAGCGTTAGTCTGCTTTCAGAGACCTTGAGCATCCACAGCTGGTCTCTGTATACTACTGCCCTCTAGAGGATGGAATTGGACACAATGCAATCTTACTTCCTTACCAAATCAGACATAAGAATACCAAAGTATCACAGCACACTATTACTGAACAATTGCTGACTTTCTAATTCTTACTATATGATTCTAAAATAAATCAATTGGAATATATATTGTACTTACATTTCAGTGTGTAGTATATAGAGCAGTATAAACTAGTCATTGTCTGTATGGAATTTTAGTTTGCACTGACTTGGCCAGTGCATTTTATGTCACCTGTTGTAAAACTAGGCAAATATCTAGATAAGTTGATGTACCCGCTGGAAGACCACTGCACACGCTCAGGGATACATGTACCTCTGGTTGAGAACCACTGCTCCACTGAGCAGGGAAAGAGAGAGAGAACAAAAGATGGCATCAAGAAGGGTGAACTGCATAATCACTATGTTGCTTCAGTCTTCATGAAAGGTACTTGCTGAAGCACTCTCAGAACTGTTTCAGTGATTATTTTTGAGAACTCATGGAGGATGGGTTTCATCTCAGACAAATGGAGAATGGCAAATATCGTCCCTATCTTTAAAAAGGGGATCAAAGAAGACTTGGAGAATTACTGACCGGCCAGCCTAACTTCAGTACCTGAAAGATACTGGAATAAATAATTAAGCAATCAATTTGTAAGCACCTAACGTATAACAGGGTAATAAGTAATAGCCAACAGGTATTTGTCAAGAAGAAATCACACCAAACCAATCTAATGTCCTTCTTTGACAGGGTTACTGACCTAGTGGATAGGGGGAAAGCTGTAGATGGGATATATCTTAATTTTAGAAAGGCTTTTGACACAGTCCCACATGACATTCTCATAGGCAACATAAGGAAATGTGGACACAGGTTATGTCTACACTACCCGCCGGATTGGTGGGTAGTGATCAATCTATCGGGGATCGATGTATCGCGTCTTGTCTAGACCCAATACATCAATCCCTGAACACGCTCCCCGTCGACTACGGAACTCCACTAGGGTGAGAGGCAGAAGCGGAGTCAACAGGGGAGCGGTGGCCGTCGATCCCGCGCCGTGTGGACGTGAAGTAAGTCAATCTAAGTTGATCTAAGATACATCAACTTCAACTATGCTATTCTCGTAGCTGAAGTTGCGTATCTAAGGGCTAGTCTACACTTACCTGCCGGGTCGACGCGGTGAGTTCGACTTTTCGGAGTTCGAACTATCGCGTCTAATCTAGACGCGATAGTTCGAACTCCCCGCGCGCTCCGGTCGACTCCGGTACTCCACCACTGCAAAAGGCAGTGGTGGAGTCGACCTTGGAGCCGCGGACTTCGATCCCGCGGCGTCTGGACGGGTAAGTAGTTCGAACTAGGGTACTTCGAGTTCAGCTACGCTATTCACGTAGCTGAACTTGCGTACCCTAGTTCGACCCCCCTTCTTAGTGTAGACCTGCCCTTAGATTGATCCCCCCTCCCCACCCCAGTGTAGACCAGGCCTAAATTACATTACTATATTGTGGGTGAATACATGGTTGAAAGACCACACTCAAAAAGACATTAGGAGCAAGCAAAAGACTATGGAAAATGTAGGTCCTCTACTTAGCAGGGAAGGAGAGCTAATAACTGATGACATCGAGAAGGCTGAGGGGTTTCATATACTCTTATGCATTTAACAATCACTTTGGTCTATACTAATACAGAAGTGAATTGGCCTGGCTTCCAGCCATGCATCTGTAAGCGTTCAGGGAAGCCTGGGGCTTTGCCATAAGCTGGCACCTGGCCTGCTAGAAACCCATGGCTGGCCCACGCCAGCTGACTCCAGCTCGCGAAGCTTGGGCTAAGGGGCTGTTAAATTGTGGTGTAGACTTCCAGGCTCAGGTTGGAGCCCAGGCTGTAGGGCCCTGTGAAGTGGGAGGATCCCAGAGCTCGGGCTGCAGTCTGAGGCTGCAGCGTCTATACCACAATGAAACAGCCCCTTTGACCCAAGCCCTGCGAGCCCAAGTCAGCTGATGTGAGCCAGCTGCAGGTTTCAGTTGCAGTGTAGACATGCCCTTTGAAATGGTTAACAAAGCCTTGCAATCAGTTTCAATCACAAACATTGTTTGAAGGACATAACCGTAAAAAGCTTCCTTACCAAATACAATCCCCAGGATTTCCTTCTCTATCTGTGCCTATACGTAGGCTGTGCTTGTGGAGACTCTGGATACAGATGCTGCTGGTTTCCAGTCAGAGTCTGTGTGGTAAATGACTGGATTTTTTGCCTGAGTAGGCAACATTTTTATTGTGCCCATTTAGGCAAAAAAATAAATATAATTACAGGCCCTTTACCAAAGGAGCAGGTCAAGGGATGCTCTGCTGTGGAGAAAAGACATGTCCACTGAGGTTCACCCTTGGACACAGAAATCCTGGTGTGGTACCCAACCAGTCTGCTCCTTCTAGGAAATATCTGAACTTCTTCCCAGAGGAGCCTGAAATTTTTATTATATACCAACATTGGATCAATCCATTAGATGTGAAGGTGGCTTTATAGTTTTTCTTGTGTGTGATGTGGTGTGAGAGGGGATCAATAAACACCATTTTAAGGATCATCAAAAATACATAAAATAAACATCTTCTGACTCAGACAGAGCATTGGGGCTGGAATTTAGTTTCACTGCACTACAATAGAATGTATTTGACCATCCCGGGACTTTTGAAGAAGAGAAATTCATTTCATCATTTGTTTGAGCTCTAGCAAACTCCCAGAGATACTGCCAGAGGAGAAATTGCAAAGTAGTGTCAGAAACAACCGTCTCTGTCTCTTTGAACTCTCTTCCAAGCTCATAGCAAAGAAGATGTCCCTTATTATAATTTTATTTTATTCCTATTGTCACTGACAATTATACAGTGATCCAGCTTCTAACGGAGATGGGAAACCCTGTGTGGCCGCTGTTTAAGAAAATAAATAGTCCTCCCTCTTTGCTTTTCATGGTCAGTACCTCCATCCACAGATTTATTGCATTTGAACTATAGTGAAAGGCAATTATAACAATTCCCTCATCCTGCACCATAGCAGATAACATGCACCCTACAAAAAAAGACCTTGTTCCTCCTCGGTTTACATTTTCATTGGATTTTGGAAAATTCTGAGCATCACTGATTTACTGAAAGAAGAAAAAAAAAGAATCCCTCACTGGGTCAATTACTTGCAAAATAATAGTAGACTCCAGAGCATGTTTCCAGGAGAACCTAATTAATGGTTGTACTTTAAAAACCCATGTTTATAAGTATCTCAGAGAATCAATGTGTAACCACTAACTAGTGCCCCCCTAGGAAACACAACCATTAAACTGTTGATTATTTGCTTTAATTTGCATAGTGGTCACCATTTAGGGAACCATTTTCCAGAGGGGAGATGGATGAGTGTTGGAAGGCTCAGGCTTGCAGTACCTAGACACCTTCAAATGCTATGTTCAAATACTTTCAGAGTCCACTTACCCCTATGTCCTTTCAAGGTAGATCAGTTTAGCTTCTTGAAGTTTACTAAGTGTGGGTTGTTCTGATGAGGCCCTATCTATGTTGCGTGTGGGACATGAAAGACATGATAGGGTAGACTAGGCCTAAAGGCCTCCTGCCACACCCATCTACACTCAACCCAGGAAAGGAGCAGTGGAGAGGTCCTCCAAGAGGGCTAGAGTGGCTGCAGGGGAAGCAGCCAATCAGAGAGGCTTCAGGGAGCTGCCAATGACAGCCCAGCAGGCTCATATAAAAGGAGGTGCAGCGTCTGAGTGAGTTCAGTCTGTTTGCAGGGACTGGGCGAGCAAGGGGTGCTCCTGTCTGGTTGCAGGAGCTGAGAGGGCTGGCTAGATCAGTCTGGTAGCAGGGACTGGGGGAGCAATGGGTGTTCCTGTCTGGCTGCAAGGGCTAGGCAGATAGTTGCTAGCAGAGATTGGGGAAGTGAGGGAATAGCTTCTGGCTGGCTGCCAGGACTCAGTTAAGCTGGGCTATGGGGAAGTGGCCCAGGGAAGCACAGTTAGTTAAAGGGATATGACACATGGCTGCTACTTAGAGGGTCCTTGGGTTGAGACCTGGAGTAGTGGGTGGGGATCCCTCTGGGTTTCCCAGCAGCCACTGGGGAAGTGGTTGTGCTCTGAGAGAAGGGATTATAGACAGACCCAGGGAAGGGACTGTATGCAGAACTGTTACCCTCCAGAAGGGGGCTGAACTGAGACTGACCCAGCTGGAGCGATGGGGTCAGAGGACTAAAGGGCAGGCAAAAAGCACCAGGAGGGCCACAGAGACATTGCCAATGGAGGGGGCCTGCTGGACTGTGAAGGGACTAAGGCCGGGGAGTGCTACAGGACATTACTGAGGGCTTTGAGATACACTGTCCAATCAGGCCTATCACAAGGGGTTTGTTTGCACACAGACTGGGGGTGGCTTGGCTGAGGGCTGAGTCACCAAATACCTGTCTGACAAGCACTGCAGCCAATAGGGGGCACCGTGAGCTGAGAAACTGAGAATGCACACACTCCACCAGGGGGTGCTTGCGAGAGGTGACTCTCACCCCATTACACTCTGTCATACTTTTCAGAAGAGTAAGAGATTGCTACGGTGTCCGTGACCCAGATTTCCCCTTCATTCGTGGCCGGATAGCTGCAGTACCGCAGGGCTTTGAGTTTGTCCACTGTCTTCGGTGTGCTTTGGATCAGGCTTTACATGAGGGAGAAAGAGTGTGGCCTAGTGCCTCGTGCACTGACCTGGGAGTCAGAAAACACTGGCTTCTGGTCCTAGCTCTGCTGCTGGTCTCTGGGATGGTCTTGGACAAGTCACTTAAATGCCTCCCTGCATCTGTTTCCCAATTTATAAAATAGGGGTAATGGAGACCTACTCTGTGGTCTACTGATGGGGAAAGTGCTGTGTAAGAGTTATTATGTATAATATTAACATGAAAAGTATTTGTACACTCAAAGCAAGTATTGTAGTCATTGAGAAATACCTTCCTTCTCCTTTACTCCCATCTCTTCTAGTGTCAGTCGTTGATCAGACGCAAATCCTTCTTTATTCTCTTCTCTGCCTTGTTTTCTTTCAGCTTGTCCTATGATCTTGCACCTCTCTTGTGTCCAGTTAGCCGGCCTTGAAAATAGTGAGCTTGCCTAATAAATTCAGTGGCATTTCCCCCATTACACTCCATTATTTTGCTGCTGCGGTATCATTAACTGTAAAATATTGCCCTCCTCTTCTGTATATGCACACTGTATTTATGCTCGCCACCCCTCTGCAGTGTTATAAAAAGCTGTTACTTGCCCCTTCTAACCTTGTCAGAGCAAATTGCTTTTTGATCCTTTGCCATTTGAACAAGCACACCCATTCATCTTCATGTCCCTGCAGGTTCTGAAGAAAAATGCTCCAATACTCAGTGTCTAGCTGGGATCTCTTTCTCCCTGACAAACACTTTTCTTCTCCTCCATTCCAGGCTAAAGATCATGGAACCCTTGTGACCAGTTTGTCACAGTTCCTGTGGAGTCACGTTGGGTTGGAAACAGCTGTGCCACCCTGGCTCAGAGGCTGAGCTGAATGCTAGAGGATGGGAGGGCAGTGAGGGAAGGCAGCAGGTTTGCTCACAGGTGGTAACTGGAGTCATTCCGGCGCACTAGAAGCATGGTCTAGTGGTTACAGCAGTGGCCTGAGAATTAGGACCCCAGGGTTTTATCACAACCTCCACCTCATCCCATCCTGCTCACGTTTCAGATTCCCTTGCTTGGTGAGTCCTCACTTCAACAAGGGGAAAGTCCTGGGGAACCTTCTCTCTGAGCCAAGTTGAAGAGCGGGGGAGATCTCCCTTTGCATTGAACGGGGTGGAGGTGAGGGGGAGGAAGCTGTGCTTCTCAATGCTATTATCTCCAACTGTGCCCCCTGCCACTCTGTGATGGACCCCGGTGCTGGGACATAGCGGGGAGAGGGGGAAGTCTGCCTTGCACGAGACGTTTGACTGTTCTCATAGTTAGATCCTTGCCCCGAAAGGGCTGCTAGTCGAGACATTTCACAGGGGTTAGCAGGCCCGGCTGGTGCAGCTCCTTTAGGTTCGATTTGGAGAAGCTGTCACAATTGCAGCTGCAAGCCCGGCATGCACGCTGCAGGGGGAGGGCACTGCACCTGGGTCCGCGCTCGCTGATGTGCCAAGACCGCAATGCAAGTTGATCCCCTTTTCGAGGGGCAGAGGGTGGGAGGGCCGAGAAAGTTACCCTAAAAATGTGGCTGTAATTTACATACACTGCAAAGTGGCTGCAAGCCACCAAACAGCATCCAGAGTCCAGGAGCAACAGCCAGGGCAAAAACGAGCCAGGGATTGGGTGAAGCCCATCCATAGTGCACAGGCATTTTGTGATGCCAATATCCTAGTACAAGCCCCTACCGTAGACTGGTTGATCTTGCTGCCTAGAGCCCACCGTAGGACTGCAGGCTAGGTTAAAAAGTATGACATTTTCCCCAGCTCCCCTCAGAAAAGTACGCAAGGGACAGACCTTACGCAGCGCAGCTCTGGAGTTTGTGATGGGAGCAGCAGTGTAGCATGTGGTGCGGGAAATACTTGTGATTGCCAGGGCTGTTATCCTTGGGCAAGTAGGAATAGCTGACATAAGAAAGAGGCAATCAGTGACACTCTTAAGGAGGTTCAGATGCCTTCCCTGGGAGTAAGGAGCTGTGGAAGCCAGGTTCCTGCCTCCTTATCCGATGCCAGCTGGAATGCTGGGTTCCAAAGCAGTGGGCGATGGGGACAGTGTGACTTGTGACTGCTGGTGCTGTGATAGTCTGTGCTCAGGGGATCATTCAGAGGCAGATTTCTGTTACTTCTGTATTGTTTGGAGGGGACCTTAAGGCTGAAAGAGTCATAGAATCATAGAATATCAGGGTTGGAAGGGACCTCAGGAGGTATCTAGTCCAACCCCCTGCTCAAAGCAGGACCAATTACCAACTAAAGCATCCCAGCCAGGGCTTTGTCAAGCCTGACCTTAAACACCTCTAAGGATGGAGATTCCACCACCTCCCTAGGTAACCCATTTCAGTGCTTCACCACCCTCCTAGTGAAATTGTGTTTCCTAATATCCAATCTAGACCTCCCCCACTGCAACTTGAGACCATTGCTCCTTGTTCTGCCACCTGCCACCACAGAACAGCCAAACTCCATCCTCTTTGGGACCCCCCTTCAAGTAGTTGAAGGCTGCTATCAAATCCCCCCCTAACTCTTCTCTTCTTCAAACTAAATAAGCCCAGTTCCCTCAGCCTCTCCTCGTAAGTTATGTGTCCCAGCACCCTAATAATTGTAGTTGTCCTCTGATGGACTCTCTCCAGTTTGTCCACATCCTTTCCGTAGTGGGATGCCCAAAACTGGACGCAGTACTCCAGGTGTGGCCTCACCAGTGCTGAATAAGTCACACAGACTGACAATCCGGGAGATTGGCCCTCTGCTTATCCACAGAAACAGGTGTGGCAAAGGCACTGCAGGTTGCCTCTGTATCATCTCCCCCACCTCTTCCTCACAAACACATGGTGATAGTCCCACTATGGATTCCATTTTGGGCGACATATGGAATTGTTTCACCCAGCAGGGAAACAACACTCCCAAAAACCCTCACCAGAGTTCACGTCTTCTTCAGGATGTTCTCAAGAGTATAAGAGTAACCCTCTTCCAATCAAGCAAAAGAAAAAACCCCCACTTCGATGCAACCACATGTTCATTAGCAACTAATCAACGTATATAAACTTTCTGTAGATCTTTAAGGTTAAAACCACCTCCCAATAACGTTTGCTGAGCATGTCAATAATGGCTAAATTCAAGGAACAATTGTTGAGATTCCAAGTAAAAAAGTTTGTGTAGTGTCCCATGGCTGCATTAGCACGGCTGTGAGACCCAGGTCCCACAACTGTAAGCCCAGGCTCACAATGCAGTGTGGATGCTCAAAAGCAGGCTTGGAAACACCAAGTCCACAACCCCGGGTCCCACAAACCAGGCTTTACAATGCAGCATAGACATACCTAGGCACTTGCTGCTGCTCACTGTGCAGACTCATCCATTAAGGGATAAAGGGTCAGTGCCGGTGAAGGGTCTGATCCAAAGCCCACTGAAATCCAAGGGAGTCTTCCACCAGCATTCCCTTACAAAGTTCATTGCGTCAATGGACAGACTCCCTTTTACTTCAAAGGGCTTTGGAACGGACCCTAAGTGAACATCCAAAGGAACTGTGTAGGAAGCTATTGAGTTACCAATACCACATCCTACAGCATACTGGCTTTTCCCAAGGTCACCCGTCCAAACACTTCCTTGCTCTTTCTCAGGAGAGCTGACACGATTGCACTTCAACAGCCTTAGTGCTATGCAGTGGGCAGGATCTTTCTGTTCATCCCTTGGAATCACATCTCGGAAATATTCCTAGGCATATTCCAAACCTCTCCTTTTCTTTCAAGTGAAAAGTTATGGGAAGAACATTTGTTTCAAACACGCTGTTCAAAAGCTTTTATTGCAAAGTCATTTTGAAATTGGACTTTTATCGCTCACCATGCAAAGAGCTCTGACAAGCGTTTAATACACCAGTTAGGGCAGGAAGGAGATAGATATTCTAGACTTTACACAGAGAGATGTAAAATAAAGTATGCTCCTGCCACATAGCCCCACTTTAAGATACAATTTCAATGTTCCCTACTTTTGCTGCCTGTGCCATTGAGGAATACAGTATAATTTTTAAAAAGTGGTAATTTCCAGGAGCCAATTATTCTTATTCATTTCTTTCTTCATCAGAAGAATTTTATTGATAGAGAAAAGAACAAGCTGGGATTACAAAAGGAAGGTGCTCACAGATTCCGTACTGCAGTCAGAGCAGTGCAGAATATAAACCAGTACAGCTCCAATGAGAACAAGGATGGCCTTGCAGCTTGGGACACTACTCTAGGGTGACCTTGGCCTCGTCATGAAATCTATCTTGTATTTCAGTTCCCCATCTGTAAAATGGGGATAATACTCCTTCCTTGGTCTGTGTTTGTTTATAGATTGTAAACTGTTGGGGCCTGTGTGATTACACCTCCTGGCACAAATGTGGATTTGACATCTGTTGGAACCTCAAGGTGCTACAGTAATACAAACAATTATTAATAACAGCAAAGCAATTGTTTTCCTATTACAGTAAGACCTCAGTTACGAACCACCTTGGGAACAGATGTGGTTCGTAACTCTGAACAAAACGTTAAGGTTCTTTCAAACATTTACAGCTGAACATTGACTTACTACAGCTTTGAAACTTTACTGTGCAGAAGAAAAATGCTGCTTTTAACCATCTTAATGTAAATTAAACAAGTCCAGAATGTTTTCTTACCTTGTCAAATCTCTTTTTTAACTTTCCCTTTTATTAGTAGTTTATGTTTAATGCAGTACTGCACTATGTTTGCTTTTTTTGTTTGGTTTGTTTTGTTTTTTGTCTCTGCTGCTGCCTGATTGCAAACGTCCCGTTTCAAATGAGGTGTGTGGTTGACCAGTGAGTTCATAACTCTGTGGTTCTGTTGTGCATCCTCAAATCCTTAGGGCCTCCCTC
This sequence comes from Mauremys mutica, assembly GCF_020497125.1. Classification (NCBI taxonomy): domain Eukaryota; kingdom Metazoa; phylum Chordata; order Testudines; family Geoemydidae; genus Mauremys; species Mauremys mutica. The sequence goes on along the minus strand of NC_059073.1, from coordinate 10,918,454 downwards.
AGTGTTTACACAGCCCTAGCTCAGGCAAAACTCCCGTTGTCCTTTCACCATTTGTACGATTAGCAAGAAACAAGTCTGACAGTTGGGGAAAAGTTTGCTTGGTCCGGTCTCAGTGCAGGGGGCTGGATTTGATGATTTCTCAAGGGCCCTTCCAGCCCGACATTTCTATGATTCCGTACAATTGCATTTATACCCCGGAGACTGACAAGAAACTATGCCATGAAAAGAGCAGCACAGATAGAGGCTAGCAAGCTGAATGTTGTGAAGCATTTGTGGACTACGATGTAGATTAGGAACCTTTTGGTTTCCAGCTGCTGCAATGCTGCTGTCAGGCAGATATGGAGCAATCCAGACTGTCATCTTTTATCCCGTGAATGTGATGCTCAAAGAATGTGTTGTCAACATATTAACATGAGGGAAGGACAGATCCTATGGAGGGCCAAGCAGTGACCCTTGGATGCATACAGCATGCAAATTGGAAGCTATTTAGAACTAGCTGGTATCCAGGACAGATTCATCAGTTGCTTGGATTGTGATATGACTCTTCCTTTATACTCCTTCTGCTTTCTGATCTCCCTCTTCTGCCTCTTGTCCATTTCGTCCTCTCCTCTTCCTTCCTTTACTTCTCCTGACTCCAAACACTAACTCGCACTCCCTTCCTCGTTATAGTACAGCATTTCATTTCAACTCCAGTGTGGCAAAGTAGGGCAGAGAACACAGTGAATTGTGAAAACCATTTCTTTAGCGAAACCCAATTAATTTGCCTCTGATACAAATGCACTCAGCACCAGAGAATTATTTTAACTTAAAATGCTTATGCTAAGGAGAAGGGTTAATCCAGGAGCTTTTGATATCAGCCCAACTCAGTTTATCCAATACAGTCCCCATTGACCCTATTAGCATTACCGTAACCTTTATTAACATAACTAATTGAAATAGGAATGCATGGGGGGAAACTCTGTTGAATAACACTTTTTTAAAAAAAAAGTCACAGGGAATGTATTGAATCTCTCACAATGCACTCAGGAAGGGTGCTGATTATGTTGCCATGCGGTGACCTTACACGCTACACTAGTTAAGAATATAAAATAATTGCTACCGGGGGGAGGTTAGGGAAGGAATGATCAATCTGTGTTGACTCTTGATCTCACCAGTCAGACCAAATGTCATAAACAAAGAGTCCTGATCCTGCAAATCCCTCCTCACTTGAGTAATTTTTACTCATGCATGTCATGGGATAGATTCTTCAACCCCTTGCTACCTTGAGCTATTCCTGGTCATGCCGGAGAAGGAGGTCACGAGGAAGTATTTGCAGCAGGTTAGAGTTGGAAGGAGCATCTACCATGCTGCCTTCCTCTCCCTGCCCTTTCTCCAACCCCAACATGACGCTTACCCTGCTTCTCCAGCAATGGGAGTGCTGAAGTGGGAGGGGGCATTTCGAGAGGAGAGGGCACAGCCGACTTAGATCAGAGAATCCAGCCTATGGCTTCTAATTCTAGTCTTATACTAGTGTGAATCAGAAGTAACCATTGAAGTCAGCTGAGTTGCAGTGGTGCAAACCCATGTAAAATGAGATCAGAATGTGACCCACGGAGTTCAGGGATACCACACATGCTTAGAGTTAAGCCCGGGCGTACACGGTTTGCTGGATCGGGGGGATAGTACCTTGCTGGGTGTAGGTATGGTACAAAGTTTCTCCTCACATTTGTTTGGGAGTCCTGTGTTACCTTTAGAAACATTCTAGAGTGGCTTTAGAAGTGTAATTGGTAGTACAGTAGTTTTCATATTCCTCCATTTGTAAAATCAGGCTCCCTGAGAACCCTGAGAGCCAGGCCTCAGAGCGAGAACAATGGTAACCAATAACTCTTAGAAACCACTAAAAATTACCCAATGTTGGTCTCCTCTCTGTACCTCCACACAATCCTAAAACAATCTCTGTGATCTCAAACAATCTCTGCAGCTCCGGAGAGCTAGAAAGATGTGCCTCTCTCTGGATTTACTTGCTCATCCATCAGCTCCCATTTCATTCCGCATCTCTTCTGCAAATTTATTTCTTCCTTTGCTGACACCTTTTAATTCCTCTGGTTTTTATTTAACTCTGTAATTGCATTCATGGACTCTGAAAGTGGCTTTGGGATAGGGTTTGCACAGAAGATAGCATACACAATACAGCCATGTTTTCTTGCATTGTATGCATAGTCACAATTATTTTTACTCTAAAGACTAGTCCAGAAAGGGGGAAATTTGGGTCTCTTGAGTAAGCAATGTGCAGTTTGATTGCAAATGACAAGAAATACTCAGGAAACTTTGATCAAAGAATTTCCTTTTTGTTCTTTGCATCAGAAAATACGGTTTTAAAGAGATTAAATCCCTCAACAAGAAAGCTCTGATTAAGCAGAAGTTTCTCCGTCTGATAGCTACTTTCATGTACTTTCTTTGACTATCCAAGCCTTCAGAATGGTTGTGTCAGCAATGCAAAGCCTTCCTGAATATTGATTAGAGAAGAACCTACACCGTTGGTGCTCACATGAAAGCTGCAGAAGTGAGACGGGAAAGGAGAAAGTCAGAGCATGAGGTGGAGCTGTGGGTGCACTTTATGTAGTGAACCTGACTGATCAGAAGATTTAGAAAGTCCTCAGCATGGAGCTGTTGGTCTTATTCAGGTATCAGACTAAGGCTAGGTCTGCACTAGCACTTTTGTCAGTAAAACGTATGTCACTCGGGAGTGTGAAAAAACACACCACTGACCAACATAAGTTACACCAACAGAAGCTCCGGTATAGACAGCACTGTATCGGCAGGAGGTGCTCTCCTGCCGACATAGCTACTACCGCTCATGGGGTGGTTTAATTATGTCGATGGGAGAGCTCTCCTGTTGGTATAGAGTGGGTACAAAGGAGATCATACAGCAGCACAGCTGCATCGGTACAGCAGTGCAAGCTCTCTAGTGTAGACATAGCTTAAGGGTATGTCTATATTACCCGCCAGATCGTTGGACAGCGATTGATCCAGCAGGGATTGATTTATCGTGTCTAGTCTAGACGCGATAAATCGACCCCTAAGCGCTCTCCCATCGACTCCTGTACTCCATTGCCGTGAAGACACCACGGTAAGTTGATCTAAGTACGTTGATTTCAGCTATGTTATTCACGTAGCTGAAGTTGCATAACATAGATTGATTCTGCTATTCACACTGGTAGAACGATAATACTTATTTTATTTCCCTTCTCCACTGAGATTGCAAACTCTTTGTGACAGGAAGCACTTTACATTAGCAGACCCCAGAGTGCTTTACAAAGGAAGTCCATTTCACCGTTCCGATGTTTACACATGGGGGAACTGAGGCACACAGCGGGGCTATGACTTGCCCAAGGTCACCTAGCAGGCTAATGGCAGAGCTGGGAAGAGAACGCAGGTCTCCTGAGTCCCCGTCCAGTGCGCTAACTACTAGGCCATACTGCCTTTGCACTGAAGAAGGAAAGGAAAAAAAAAAAAAAAGCTCTTTTCCATGTGCAGATGGGAGTGGTCCTGCAAGGAACACTGTTAATCTACTCCGTCACCTACCCCAGGCAGCATGGCTCCCACAGTAGCTACCAGCATAAGCCCCCTGTGGCTTCTCAGAAGCAGCCGAGACCGGCGTCTCAGACGGACATAAGAGGGACCCCAGCTCAGCTGTATTATGTCTTGCACAGGCCCTACAAGGGAGAGTGCTGTGAAGAAAGGCACCTCCCCATAGCTACTCACTCCATTACATGCAGCTCCATTTATGCACAACCCCAGTGAAGGGTCCTCTGTGCAGGGCTAGGGGGAGGAGCAGTCCTGCACAGGCGGAAAGCCTCATCTTTCTGTGCTCCTATGGGCCAGATTCTCAGCTGCTGTGATCTCTCCAGTGGAGCTGCACCAGTTACACAAGCTGAGGATCTGGCCTTATACCTCTCTAAGGAAAGGCAGAGCCGCAGCAAGGCCAAGCCGAGCTTCTTAACATCCGCTACTCGCGGCAGCCAGCCTGCCTCCCCTTCCGTCTGCCGCGGGCACAGTGCTTGGACATATTGTCTTGCGATTTAGGTACCGGCTTTGGAGTTCGGGGAGGCAGCCGAGGCAGCTTCCCACAGGAGCAAATGAAATGGAATCATGAAGACAGAGACAGAGAGCTCGTGTCGAACAAGTGGCTCCAGGCACCGCTTCTCAATATCACAGCGTGCACTAGAGAGAGAGAGAAACCAGTTTATCTATGTTTGACGATGTTATTTAGCCGCCGGGAGCAGGGGTGGGGTGAAGGTCTCTTCCCCAAACTCTACCATGCTGTACAGAACTGAGGAAAGGGGGAGATCATGTGCTATCCCTCCCCTCCCCACAAAAATAAGGTCTGCAGGTGATATTCTACCCTTAAAGGGTTGGTTTTAATTATTAAAGTTCCAGTAAATTTTTATTTTTAGAAAATAACCCCCCTAACGCTTCCAGTGCAGATCATGGTCTGTTAGCTCCCTGGAGGCTATGTTGTATTTTTGAATCAAGTCTGGAGCACTGAATTTTCCATACTGGGTCAGGGGCCATGAGGTTACTCTAGTACTCCTATTCTGCCTTCAGCTGGGGTCATTCACCTGATGCCTCAGAGGAAACAGGCAGCCAACCGAAATGCAGCATTCCCCTATCTGCTTGAGAGAAACACGTGTTTGCCTTTGATCCCTAAAATAAACACCTGAAGCTGGCCCAAACACTTGGGCTTGCGGGACTCGGGCTGCGGGGCTGCTTCATTTCTGTGTAGCCATCCAGGTTCAGGCTGGAGCCCAGGCTCTAGGATCCTGTGATTTTAATAAGGCTTTTGACACAGTCCCACATGACATTCTCATAGGCAAAGTAAGGAAATGTGGACTAGATCCAATTACCTTCTTGGCTGTGCATAAGTGGTTGAAAGACTGTACGCCAAAATAGTTAGCGATGGTTCACTGTTCAACTGGAGTCCTGACGGGGTCTGTCCTGGGTCCAGTACTATTCAGTGGTTTCATTAATGGCTTGGATAACGGAGTGGAGAGTATGTGTATACAATTTGCAGATGACACCAAGCGAGGTGGGGTCGCAAGCACTTTGACAATCGGATTAGAATCCAGAATGACCTTGACAAATCGGAGAATTCGTCTGAAATCAACAGGATGCAATGCAATAAAGACAAGTCCAAAGTACTAACCAGAGGAAAGAAAAAATAAAGGCACAGATACAGGATGGGGAGTAACTGACTAGGCAGTAGTACTGCAGAGAAGGATTTCTTGGTTATAGTGGATCATGAATTGAATATGAACCAGCAACATGATGCAGTTGTGAAAAAAGGCTAATATCACGCTGGGGTGATACGGAAGGTAATTGCTCTGCTCTACTCGGCGCTGGTGAGGTCTCAGCTAGAACAGTGAGTCTAATTCCGGACATAGGGTGACCAGATGTCCCAATTTTATGAGGACAGTCCCAATTTTGGGGTCTTTTTCTTATATAGGCTTCGATTACCCTCCCGATTTTTCACACTTGCTATCTGGTCATCCTGTCTGGACACCACACTTTAGGAAAGATATGGACAAATTGGAGAGAGTCTAGAGGAGAGCAACAAAAACAACGAAAGCTTCAGAAAAGCTGACCTAAGAGGAAAGACTACGAAACCGGGCACATTTAGGCTTGAGAACAGAAGACTAAGGGAGGGTCTAATAACAGTCTTCAAATATGTTAGGGGTTGTTATACCAATGATAGCGGTTATCAGTTGTTCTCCATGTCCCCTAATGGTAAGACAAGAAGTAATTGACTTAATCTGCCGCAAGAGGGACTGAGGTTAGATATCAGGAAAAACTTTCTAACTGTGAGGTTAGTTAAGCCACTGGAACAGGTTACCAAGGGAAGTTGTGGAGACTTCTAGGAGCCGCTAGGGGGACGGTGACTGCCTAGTTTTACATCTCCCTTCCTCACCTCCTAAAATCCACAACCATCAGCAATTTAATAACTGCTGCTCCCATCTAATATTCATCAGATATTATGGATGGTGCTTCCAGGGGCGGCTCCAGGCACCAGCAGACCAAGCCCGTGTTTGGGGCGGCAAGCCACTGGGGGCGCTCTGCCGGTCGCCGCCAGGGCGGCAGGCAGGCTGCTTTCAGCGGCATGCCTGCGGAGGGTTTGCTGGTCCCGCGGGAGGTCTGCTGAAGCCGGGGGACCAGCGGACCCACCGCAGGCAAGCCGCCAAAGGCAGCCTGCCTGCCGTGCTTGGGGCGGCAAAATGCCTAGAGCCGCCCCTGGGTGCCTCATCTCCAACATTCTACAAAATCCTAAAAGAGCAGAAGCTGTCGGACAGCCCTCTTGCATCCAAGATGGCTGACCAGGGAGCGGCTGCCTCTCTGAGACTAGGAGGAACTATGGACTGGCTAAAACACATCTCAAGTGACTATTTTGAGAAAAGCATATGAAGATATAACTGAGATCAAACATACCACTAGACCACATCAAGCTAATTTGCAAGGCTTGGCATCAAGACTAGAGGAAGCTGAGAACAGAATCTCCTTGCTAGAAGGCACAGTGATTACAAATATAATGTCAGAGCATCAGGAGAGAATTATAAAAGCACTGCAGGAGAAGGTTAATGATCTCAAGGGACGATCAAGGAGAAACAATCTGAGAATTGCGAGTCTCCCAGAGGGGCTAGAAGAACAGAGGCCTGTGGAGTTTTTAGCCACCATGCTGCCAGTGCTTCGTCTTTGCTCCCTGATCAGAACTTAGATATCGACAGAGCCCACCACTCCCTGGCACCAGAACAAACAAATGCAAAGTCCCGGGCCTTAATTATAAGATTTTTAAACTACAAAATTAGGGAGCTCATTCTTTAAAAAGCCTGGGAACTTAAAAATCTAACAGAGAAACAACCCAAGCATGATTTTCCCAAATGACACCCAGGACATTGTAGAAGCCGGAGCCGCCGGACCAGCGAACCGCCCGCAGCTGCAGGAGGTCCAGCCGAGCCGCGCGACCAGTGGACCCTCCGCAGTCATGCCCGCGGGAGGTCCGCTGCTCCCGCGGCTCGGGGGCGCCTCCCGGGCATGATTGCTTGGGGCGGCCAAATTTGTAGAGCCGCCCCTGGCAAGATGATTAGTTTTAGGGCAACAGCAGAAGCTGAAAGGTATCCGAGCTCACCACAGCACAAGACTTCTGCAGAAGATACGGAGAGGATGCATTAAAACAATATTTCCGGATCCCTCGCTGCAGTGTGGGGATTCAGTTTTCAGGTATAACAACAAACTGTACAGGGGAAATCCAGCATTTTGTCTCCTCCCTTCCCCTCAGGTTTATTTCTTTGAACTTCTGAGATTTCACAAGGGGAGGGAGCCGGCTGGAGAGCGAGGGGGAGAAGTATCTCATCTCTGATTCCTTAGAGACTAACGAATTTATTTGGGCATATGCTTTCGTGGGCTAAAACCCGCTTCATCAGATTCATGGAGTGAAAAATACAGTAGGCAGTATATATATTACAGCACATGGAAAGCTGGGAGTTGCCTTACCAAGTGGCGCGGGGGAGGGAGGGGTCAGTGCTAACAAGGCCAATTCAATTAAGGTGGAAGTGGCCTATTCTCAACACTTGACCAAAAGGGGTGAATATCAATAGAGAGAAAGTTACTTTTTGTAGTGCTAACGACAGAGGGAAAACGAGAAACTGCAGAAATGGAATTAATTTGCAAACTGGACACCATCAAATTAGGCCTGAATGAAGACTGGGAGTGGCTGGATCACTACAAAAAGTAATTTTCGCTCTGTTGATACTCACCTCTTCTTGTCAACTGTTGGGAATGGGCAACGTCCACCCTGATTGAATTGGCCTCATCAGCACTGACCCCTCACTCAATAAGGCAACTCCCAGCTTTTCATGTGCTGTAATGTATATACTGCTTACTGTATTTTCCACTCCATGCATCTGATGAAGTGGGTTTTAGCCCACGAAAGCTTATGCCCAAATATGTTTGTTAGTCTCCAAGGTGCCACAAGGACTCCTCGTTGTTTTTGCTGATACAAACTAACACGGCTTCCACTCTGAAACCTGTCATCTCTGACTGAATTTTGACCCCTCCAGACCCAGGAAGCAGCTATGGGCTGAGTCTGCTGCGGTTGGCAGATTGGTGTTACAATATGAACACAGCTACTTTTTCTCCATCTACCCCGTTCCCTCCCCGTGATTCTGGTGCCCCAGGAGCACATCTACCTTCAAGATCCTGAACCTAGCAAATAACTTCACCAGTAGTGTTGCCAACCATCCAGGATTGTCCTAGATTGTCATGTGATGAAACCTCCAGGAATTCATCCAACTAAAATTGGCAACCATATTCACTGGAGTAGCGCACTCCTTACACCTGTGGATCGGCAAAGCTCACCAGACCAGTGTGAGCTTATTTTCTCTCTGAGGCACTCTCCCTCTTGGTACCTTTTCCAATCCCTCTTCTCCTCTTTTTAAATCTTTTCATCATCCTTCCCTGCCCCTCGCTCAGTGATTTTACTTTGTTTCGTCCCCATCTGATTTCCTGGATTCTGGGTTTATAGTAAATCCAGAGATACACTTAGATATACCAGATCTAAACAATGCAACAGAGATTTTTGGTTTAATGATGAATCTTTTCAATTCCCACAATGTAAAAAAAAAAAATCTGATCTCCTAAAATCCCATCCAAGAATAAGTGTTTTTGGTGGTTACGATTCACCAAATGACTGAGAATGTGTTAGTATGAGACTGTTGGTTGTTTTTTCAATATTACTTCAGGTTCTTTCCTTTAGGTTTGATTTTTGTTAAATGAATTGAAATAAATGTTATGCTGATTTGCACTGCTGATGCAACTGATAGAAAATGGCATTCATGCCATGCCCAGAGTGGAGAAGGCTTTAAGGTGGAGAATTTAGGCAGAACTCTTCTGCTAATGAACCCTACCTGCAAATGATCCAGTTACATTGGAATAAGGTTATTTAAACAGTTTGTATAATTCCTTATGTTTGTATAATTCCAGTTTGTATAATTCCTTATGTATAATTTGCTATAGACCTGTTCTTAAGTTTAGATGATAGCTTTCTTCCCCCTTTGTTGTTGTTGTGAATGATGTAGAAACCAGGCCCTTCCTCGATACGAGACTATTTCTGCCTTATAAAGTTAAAGAGAATCCAGTTATCCCCCAGTTGGGGAGTGAGTGACAAGGTGACTCTCTTGTAAACCTCCTGGACTTAGGTTCTATTTCCGTTTGGAGAAGAGTTACGTATTTTTAAGTGATCCTTGGTCGATTTTGATCACTTCATGGCTTTTTCTCAGTTTCTCTGTCTTTTTTCCTTCCCTGACCTGCCTTAAAATTGTGGCATCACTGGTGGATGATCAGAGATCATGATAGTCTTGATTTCATTACTAAGCACTGAGTCTACCACATTTGTAGAAATCTAATTGTGAATATGTGGAATGTGGAGAGGAAAAAAAAGTAAAATCCTTCATCATAGGGTTCTGCAACCGCCATACATCTTTTTAACTCTAAATCTTCCATATCATCTTTTCTAATATTTTTAGCATGTGATTGTGTGCAGAGGGGCTGTTTAAAAAAGGGTCCAAAATCTCTTGCGATGATGAGTGATTCTAGTGGGATATTAATCAATTTGGAAAAACGCTTGTTTAAAAAAAATTGCATCATCTTTACCAGGTCCGTATAGATGAATCAGGGTATACAAAGAGTCAGAGATCTAAGCCTTCAGCCACAAAAATCTACCTTCCTCATCTTTATTTACATCTTAGATTTGCAAATTGAATCTTTTATGAAATGATATCGATACACCTTTGGTTGTGGGAGAGAAATTGTTAAACACCCCTTCTCCCGTCCATACCTTCCTAAATGTCTCTGCCTCCACGTCATTAAGGGGAGTTTCCTGTAGGGAGATGATATCCGCTTTCACTGTTTGTAGATGAGTGATTTTTACTATTATTTTTTTGTTATCAGGTGATTCAGACCTTTGATATTCCTGGAAACATGATTTATAATAATAGCCATAAGAAGTGCTTAGGTCAAATATCTCTTTTGTCGTGTGCTGTCTCCGGGGTGGTGAGGGGTGGGACTCATAAACACCTTTCCTAGATCTGGACCTAACACTGGCCCAAGCAATGACACTACTCAGGTGCCTGACAAAGGTGCTTTAAAGAAAGGTGTCTTACCTCCTACTATAAGGGAAGCTCTAATTACTGTGCTACTTAAACCAGATAAGGATGTGCAAAAGTGTAACAGCTATAGACCCATCTCTTTCATCAATACTGATTTAAAAATATTGGCTAAGAGGCTTTAAAAAGTAATGAGTGAGGTGGGATTTATTTTTTTAAAAAAGGCCTGGTTCAGACATGCATCAGTTGACTAATGTTATGGTATTCCGTCAACACGCTAGAAATTCCCAGGTAATCATTTCCCTTGATGCGGAGAAAGTCTTTGACAAAGTGAATGGGCAATATCTGTTTCTTGGCCCCAGACAAATTTGATTTGGGAAAATCCTTTATTTTAAAGCTGTTAGGTTCCAATCCCAACTCTTATATCCTAACAAAAAGCACAATATCCCCTCCCCCCTCTCCCCACAATGTTCTGTTTCAGAGAACAAGACTGGGATTCCCTTTCTTCCCCGTCCTGTTCAATCTACCATTAGAACTAATTAGGGAGCACCAAGGTATTCAAGGGATCAAACTGGGGATTCAGGAGACAAAAAATCCTTCTATATGCAAACAACATCCTCCTATTTATTAACAATCCAGATCAATCTATTCCAACTATCCTACAAACAATAGATAATTTTGGTAAATCCTCTGGCTACAAGATACATTGGGAAAAGTTGGAAGCATTGGATTTAGTTAGAAGTGGCTCTCCGACAGGCACACTTAGATGGCAACAAACAAACCTCTGATATCCCGGCATCCTAAGGAATTAAAAACGTAGTCAAGGTTTACCTAGCCCCATTAATCATCCAGTTAGCAAAAATGTAAATAGATGACAGGCTTCTCTGCCTTTGGGGAAAAATAAACATAAGTAAAACGAATGCCCTTTTTATTCTGAATTCCTTCCCGATCCATATTTCTCCCTTTTATTTTACAAAAGTCGACATGGTCAAGTCCTTCTTGTGAGGGGCTGGTGGTAAAGGCAGAATCTCCTGGCAGAGCTTACAGCCTCCTGGTGGTTTCAGATTTCCCCAGTTTTAAACTTTATCGTCAAGCAATAATTCTTAACCAAGTAGCAGAGTGGCTCATCCCCTCATGCTTAGGGTGACCAGATGTCCCGATTTTATAGGGAGAGTCCTGATTTTTGGGGCTTTTTCTTATATAGGCTCCTATTACCCCCCACCCCCATCCCGATTTTTCACACGTGCTGTCTGGTCGCCCTACTCATACCATAGAGCCCTGGAAGGGCTCCAGTTGGAAGCAGAATTGGTCGTTGCTTTGTCCCTTTCCAGTGGGCTGCATATGAATTACTAACAGTTCCCTCACAAACAATTATCAACTATTGTGGCAGCCAGAAATACCACTGCATTTAAAAATCAGCCCCCTCTTCATACCAAGGCCTCTATCTGGGGTAAATCAAAACTCTGTGTAGCCGGCCACCCCATCATTTGGCCAGACTGGATTGCAAAAGGAATTTTTACCATCATTCAATCCATTGAATTTACAATACTAAAAGAAAGGTTCAATCTAGAGCAGCAGTGCTCAAACTTTTTCTCTCATGCCTCCCCCTTACCAGTATAGAATCATAGAATCATAGACTTTAAAGTCAGAAGGGACCTTAACTATTCCTTGGACCTCAGCTTAAGATGAATCCATCTGAAAATCGCATGGAGGATGCATTGGACCCATCTCCAACTAATCAAAACAGATGTCGCTAAGTCAGGCAAATATTGGTGCTGTGATTCAGCAGGTGCTAACTTTACCCATATGATCTGGGAATGCTCCTATGTCCGTGTGGTTTTGGGCAGAACTTAATTATAGTTATTTTTCCTATCAAATACAATTGTGTTACGCGCCAAACATGTAATTTTAAACCTACTGGATGTTAATTGGAAGCTCAATAAAGCTGGAAAAACTTTTGCTCAGTGGAGCACTACTAATTGCTAAAAGACTAGTACTATAAAAATGGAACTCCAAAAAGCAACCAACAAGTGAAGACTGCAGCATAGACATCATAAGCTTGGCCACCATGGAAAAAATTCTGTACTGTAACAGAATTCTATGCATCCGAAGAAGTGAGCTGTAGCTCACGAAAGCTCATGCTGAAATAAATTTGTTAGTCTCTAAGGTGCCATAAGTACTCCTGTTCTTGTTTTAGAATTACCCAAGAATGCTTCCCTGGAAGTATCTGAGTGATCATATTCTCTACCCACTTCCTCTGAATTTTGCTTCTATTCTTCATCTTATTTTAATATTTTTTAAAAACTGGTTGGATTTTTTTATAAACAAATTCTATTTGTCTGTAAATGGTGTAATACAAATAATTGGTTTCTATTTTAACCATTCATGTTATATATAATTAAATGTGTTAAGCGCAGCTAAGGTTAGGTAGCAAATGGTTAATCTCTGATGAGAAGTTTATGCATTATGAGAAGTTTGTTGTGTTTGTTTTTCTGTATATATCTTTTAAAAATTAGTAAAAAGTTAATAGAAAAAAAGGGAGATTGTGGAATTCCCGTCATGGGAGATTTTTAAGCACAAGTTAGATCAACACCTGTCAGAGTTGGTGTAGGTATACTTGCTCCTGACTCAGTGCAGGGGGTTGGACTAGATCAGGGATGGCCAACCTGAGCCTGAGAAGGAGCCAGAATTTACCAATGTAAATTGCCAAAGAGCCACAGTAACACATCAGCAGCCCCCCGTCAGCTCTCCCCTCCCGCCCCAGTGTCTCCGGCAGAGCCAGGGGTTGAGCAGTGAGCATTCCCCGGCACATTGGAAAGTTGGCGCCTGTAGCTCCAGCCCCGGAGTCAGCACCTATACAAGGAGCCGCATATTAACTTCTGAAGAGCCGCATATGGCTCCAGACCCACAGGTTGGCCACCCCTGGACTAGATGATCTCTCAAGCTCCTTCCAGCCCTACATTTATGATTCTATGATCATTTATTGTTCTGTTTAAAAAATTGTAGTGATCCAATAAGGATGTAAATCTCGGTTTCAAAAGTTAGCCGGTTACACAATTAAACGGGCTGGGGTCCCTCCGGCTGGCGCAGGGCCACCAGGGTTAACAGTTAAGGTTGGTTAACGATAAGCCTAATGCTTACCAGTTAACCAGTTAACCTTGTACATCCCTATGATCCAGTCAGGGAACCGAATTTAAAATTCCCCGTGTCTCAGATACCGTAACCACTTACACAACACGAATAGTGGATAATTGAAGAAAACAACTTGTGAACAACCCATACAGGCTGACATTTTCTTTCTTTCATTTATTACCTGATCCATTCTCTTATAACAGAATTCTTATATAACTTATTTATACAGTTATAAATTAGCCTGTGGAAATCTCTGAAGCCGTTCTGATGAGACCTGCTACCAACCTCTTCCCTCAGCTTTGTGGTCTCGATTATATATTGTGGCAGATGCTTTTGTACTCGATGTCTCCTTCTTTGGTCTTGTCTGTTGATACTGTCAGTTAAAGTATTTCGTTAGCTCATGTTTAGGCCCAGACATCTGTTTTTCCTGCACTTAGATGTATAGCCTGTTTGTTAGTTGCTCTGTCAAAACCCTATGTGATACTAAGTATCTCCCCTTTTCCCTCCTATCTATTTTCCTGATTTTAATATCGTAACTTTGAGTTTAACTTTGACTGTTGTTGAAGGGGTTTGTCCCTTCCTTCGTTTTCAGATTAGTTCTCAGACTACAAGATTTGGAAGTGGGCAATGACCCCTTGTGATAAGGTCTTCCATGGCCAGGTGGCCTAGTGGCTAGATCACTGGTCTTTCAGTCTGTAAGGCCAGAGAGGGCAGTAGGGGGATGTGGACTCTCCCTCTCTACTAGGTCCCAGCCCAGGACCCTACCTCCCAGCAGGGAGTAAAGACCCACTTCCCTGGGCTACTTCCTGCACGTCTCTTCAGTTTGGGTATGGCCCTACTAGTCCAGTTGCCCTGAGTGCTGGGTTTATTTGCAGCCTCCCCTTGGCAGGGGAGCCCGTACCTGCCTTATGTGTCTGTGCTAGCTGGCAGGTCATTGATCCATCCCTTTGTGCAGAAAGACAGAGAGCTCCTGCCTCCTCGCCAGTCAGCCCCCAACTGAGCCAGGCTCCCTTCTTTTCTCCCCACCTCCAGGCCTCGCATTAGATGTAGGTAAAGCAGGGTGGGGCTAAGTGAAAAAAGGACCTAGGGGTTACAATGGACGAGAAGCTGGATATGAGTCGACAGAGTGCCCTTGTTGCCAAGAAGGCTAACAGCATTTTGGGCTCTATAAGTAGGAGCATTGCCAGCAGATCGAGGGATGTGATCATTCCCCTCTATTCGGCACTGGTGAGGCCACATCTGGAGTACTGCATCCAGTTTTGGGCCCCACACTACAAGAAGAATGTGGAAAAATTGGAAAGAGTCCAGCGGAGGGCAACAAAAATGATTAGGGGGCTGGAGCACATGACTTATGAGGCGAGGCTGAGGAAACTGGAATTGTTTAGTCTGCAGAAGAGAAGAATGAGGGGGGATTTTATAGCTGCTTTCAACTACCTGAAAGGGGGTTCCAAAGAGGATGGATATAGACTCTTCTCAGTGGTACCAGATGACAGAACAAGGAGTAATGGTCTCAAGTTGCAGTGGGGAAGGTTTAGGTTGGATATTAGGAAAAACTTGTTCACTAGGAGGGTGGTGAAGAACTGGAATGGGTTACCTAGGGAGGTGATGGAATCTCCTTCCTTAGAGGTTTTTAAGGTCAGGCTTGACAAAGCCCTGGCTGGGATGATTTAGTTGGGGATTGGTCCTGCTTTGGGCAGGGGGTTGGACTAGATACCTCCTGAGGTCCCTTCCAACCCTGATATTCTATGAGTCTATGATTCAAAGGTTTTCTTTAACCCCTTCTGTGCCGGACAGCAGTTTCTCTGTTCCCTCACACACCCTTTCCAGGAAACTCCAAAAACTTCCACCAGATTTCTAAGCAGTTATCTTTTTCCCATCTCCCCTGTAGAGCTCTGACTTTAGTTAATTTTTCAAGTACCAGAATTTCCCAAATTGTTTAGATACAAGTCAATAGTTTTAGGGGACTCACTCCTTTTCCACCATCTTGCTATGGTAATTCTAGCAGCAACTAGGAGAGGAGTGAGCCATTCTTTATGGCTTCTACAAGACTCAGAGTTTTCTTGACAATATAATAAAAATAATAAGAGGTTATCTGACAGCTGACACCCTGTTATCTCCCTTATGGAGTCTCCCAGGGCTTTCCAAAATGTCTTAATTTTTGGGTATGTTTACCATATGTGGAGAAATTGTTTTATTTCATTAGATTCTCTACAGCATTTTCTCATAAATTCATAAATTCATAAATTCAGCATAAATTCATTCAGTTTTAACGGGAATTATGTACCATCCATTAATGAAGCATTTTAATGTAATTTTCTTTTATTCATGTTTTTATTGAGTTTTGGGGGACCATTGCCCATTGAGTCTTCCATTCCTCAATATTGGTGTTATGCCTACAGTGACTTTTCATAGTTATTTCCTTTAAGTAACAGTTAGAGATTCCTTTGTATAGAGTGGAAATTAAACCTTTGTGGTTCATGGATGCATCGAGTAGTTTTTCAAATTCTGTCAATTTTCTGCTTAGGGTTGCCTTTGTGTGGGGATGTTTTGAAAAATGTCTCAATTGTAGGTGTTAACTGTTGAACCAAAGTGCTTTGTATCTGTTAGCAAATGGATCAAAACTCCCATAAACCTTTGTGGGCGAGACAAAGTCTTACAATGTCCTGTGTCTATAATCCTTTGTACTTAAAATGAACCTTAGCAAAATGTAGTGTATTGGCTCTGATGGATTGTGTGTCCCCTCTTACCATGTCCCGTTGAACCTTAGAAAATATGTCTAGGGAATCAAGAAAAGGGACAACTTGTTACAGATGTTTTCTGTGATTGATGACATAATGTCTTGAACAGATGCCTTTAGCTTATCAATTATTATAAATTGAGGGTATCATGAAAGGGTGCTGGGTCTATAGAGCTCTCTTTTCTTGTAAATGCCCATGGAAGATAAAGTTGTGAGTTTCTGTAAACAGTTGGCCAAATTGTGATATACCTGTATGTTCCCAAATGTCAAAAGACCTCAGGCTTTTATTGGGGTTAAATTCAATATTATCTGCTACAGGAGTTAGAAGTGATGGGTCTGGGGGTAGCTTTCTAAATAAGACAGACATCTTTAATTTAAACTATCCAATGAATATTTATAGGACAGCATAAGAATAGATACTTTGGATCAGAGCACTGGCCTCTTTCTAGACCAGTGTCCTGTTTCTGACAGTGACCAGTAGCTAATGCTTCCAAAGCAAGTGCAAGAATCCCCAAAATGGACAATTATGGAATAATCTACTTTTAGGAAATGTTTCTTCCTAACCCTATCAGAAAGTTGTTTGCTTATGTCCTGAAACATGGTGATTTATACCTTACATATACCTTCACATCACTGTACTTCAGAATGATACGCACACACACACACAGACATACATATTAATATTTCATATAATGGGGATATTCTTATTAACCATAGAAATCTCAATTTCTTTTTGATTCTTCCTAAACTCTTGGCCTCATTGATATCCTGTGGCAGGAAGTTCCACAAGTTAGTGATACATTGTGCACAAAAGAAAATATTTCCTTTTCTCGGTTTTAAATGTATTGCCTTTCATTTCATGCAGTGTTGCCTTATTCTTTAATTATGACAGGATAAACAGGAACCCTCAACTTACTTTCATTGCAACTTTAATAATTGCATATACTTCAATCGTGTTCTCTCTTATTTGTCTCCTTGAAACAGTTGTCTCTCTTTATATGGAAATCTTCCCCATGTGTCTAATTATTTTTGTTAGCTATCTCGACCCCTTCTATTTGTGCTGTATCTTTTTTGAGCTTAGATGACTAAAACTGAGAGCAGTGTTCCAGGTGAGAATATACCACTGATTCCAGTAATATTATTTGTATATTTTCTACCCCATTTTTTATACATCCTAGCACTGTATTTACTTTTTTTAATCACTGTGGTCCATTGAACAGAAGTTTTCAAGGAACTGTAGATCAGAATTTTTCCATTGAAGTCAATGGAGCTACATCACTCTATACCAGCTGAAAATTTGGCCCTATATCTCAGTTTTCACATGTAAATGTGATTCTCCCCCCTCCCATGCACTTTGTGTAGGGACATTTTTAGATGCCCATTTGAAAACAAATTGGCCCTGTATGAGTACTTAAAACTGCAATATTCAAACTCTCACTGAAAGCCTTTGAAAAGGTTATTGTGGTTTGAAGAAGCCTTTTTTTAAAATTTATAAAGATGAATTAAAAATTGAAGCCTGTGAATCTGGATCCAAGTGAAGAACATTGAAATCCACTGGAAATTGTCACTGTTAAATACAGCTGCTGGCTAGCACTGTAGCTGGTGAGATCAAGGTCATTTTATTTTTGAATTTTCTTCCCTTTGTGTGCCTGGTCTGTGTTAGACTTTGTCCAAGTTAGCTGAGATGATGTTTGACTGCTAAAACAAAGAGTCTCATAGTATGTCATTAACAGAAGGTAACTGTGGAACGCTATAAAGCATCTTACTGTACAAAAGTGACACTGGTGTTGGAGGTTTCCTTATGTATCACATAGGGCCTGATCTGAAGCCCAAAATCAACTGAAAAGCTCCAGCCTCAGCGGGCTTCAGATCAGCTCCTAGACCCAATGACAGAAAAGTGCTTAATCTAGTGCTTAACTTCAAGCATGTGTTTAAGTCCCATTGACTCTGGGGCTTAAGTGCTTCCCTGAAACTGGTCTGTATAGTGCAAAGTTGGCGTCTGGTATCGTTCAGAAGATAAATGAGAGTTTCCTTTGCTCCCCTGCTCCCTCCCCACCCTTAAGAGTCGGTTTGCTTTGGAATTATTCCCGCTCAAACTCTTTCCTCTCTGAGGGGTCCTGCTCCCACTTATGCCTTCCATTCAAAGCCCCAACTCATAGACATCTCCTACTCGCTCCCCTCTCCTGGGTGTTGCCTTCCTTCCCTGTCATCCAGTTCCCTTCTCCCTCTTCATTCCCCCGCCCCTATTCCCAAATCCCAGATCTCCCCTAGTGTTTCCTGCACCTGCTGGGACCTCTCCCCAGATGAGCCAATCCCATCTATTCTCTCTGAATTCCCTACTGCTTTTGTTCCATTCCTCGGGCTTGGCTTTGTTTCACCTTCCAAACTGCCTATGTCCTCTTGGACTGGAAGCATCCTACCATCTCCCAGGCTCAAGGAGACACGGAGGGTGGCGTCTGGTGAGTGTTTGGATGGGAGACCCCCACATTGATCAAAAAGTGCAGCAAAAAGTGATATTGAGGTGGAAATCTCTCCCACCTAAGCCAATTCACCAGCATGTTGGCAAGGAAGGGGATAGATTATTTTCTGAATCTCATTGGGATCCATCAGGATGAAAGGTGCACTATAAATATGTTATTATCCAGCTCGAAATAAATTCAGATAATGTACCCCACGCTTATCTCCATGGTATCTGAGCGCCTATGAGCTGATATAATAATATAATTAATCTAAAGATGGTACCATAATTATACTCCCTGCTGTAACATTCCACATGCGAATAATGTTCATCATTGTGACTCTTTTACTTACTTTCTGAAAGGATTTATTTTCTTCTGAGAGAGGCCGTAGAAGAATTCTAAAGCCAGGAAGGCTGGTCTAGTGGTGCAGGCACTGAAACAGGAGACAGGAAAACTGAGTTTAATTCCAGGCACTGCTCCGGACTGTGTGACTTTGAGCATCTCCGTGTGTCTCAGCTCTCCAGCTGCAAACTAGGGATAATGATACTTCCCTTCATCCCCAATCTTTGTAGGTCTTGTCGAGTTAGATTCTAAACTCTTCAGGGCAGGGAGAGTTTCTTGCTATGTGTTTGTACTTCACCTATCACAGTGGGACCCTGATTACCATTGAGACCTCTGGGCACTGCTATAAAATAAGTAAATAATAATATTAATAATAATACAGTAAAATCTGTTTTATCGGCATGATTAGAGAATGGAGGGTGCTGGTAAGAGAAAAATGCCGGCTAACTAAGAAGGAGGGAGTTTGGATGCGGGACAGGGTGCTGGGCATGGGTCCTGGAAGGGATTTTGGGGGCAGGAGGCGGCTCGGGGAAGGGGGTTGGGGCATGGGAGGGGGTGCGGGGTGCCAGATCCGGGGGCCGCTCACCTCGGGCGGCTTCCCACAAGTGGCGTCCTGTCCCAGCTCTTCCTAAGCGGAGGTGCTGCGGGCAGCTCTGTGCGCTGCCTCTGCCCACAGGCGCAGCTTCCACAGCTCCCGTTGGCCCTGGTTTCCAGCCAATGGGAGCCATGGAGCCATTGCTCGAGGCGGGGCAGGGGTAGCACGCAGAGCCACGTCTACCTAGGAGCAGCTGGGACAGGTCACCACTTGCGGAGTGCCGCCTGAGGTGAGTGGCCCCGGGATCTGGCACTCAACACAAGCCCCCTCCCGCACCCAAACTCCCTCCCAGAGCCTGCACTCCAGGCTCCCTCCCACGCCCCAACCCCCTGTCAGCCTCACGCTAACCAGACTGTAAACCAGAATTTCAATGAAGATCAGAAATGCCGGTTTATAGAACTTTCTGGTTGGTGAATTGCCAGACAAAAGAGCTTTTACTGTAATAGCAACAGAACAGTAATAGCATGTACAGACACAATCTACTAGCATACCAATGAGAACAGAAGCAAAGCTCCTCTATTACATACAGCTGAGCCCCCAAAATGCATATTTACTGTATGGAGTATGAATCATAGAGCCATAGAAAAGTAGGACTGGAAGGGATTTCAAGAGGTCACCTAGTCCAACCCTCGTGCTAAGCAGGACCAAGTAAACCTAGAGCATTCCTGGCAAGCATTCATCTAACTTCTTAAAAACCTCTCTTGGAAACCTGTACCAACACATAAATACCCTCCTAATATCCAACCTAAATCTTCGTGGTGCAGATTAATCTGATTACTTCTTGTCCTACCTGCAGCGAACATGGAGAACACAATTGATTATTGTCTCCTCTTTATCACAGCACTTCTCATATTTGTAATCAGGTCCCCCCTTAGCCTTCTCTAGGCTAAACATGCCTACGTTTTTAAAAAACTTACCTCATAGGTTATGTTCTTTTCTATCATTTTTGTAGCTCTCCTCTGGACGTTCTCTGTTTGTCCACATGTTTCTTAAAGTGTGGTGCCCAAAACTGGACACAGTACTCCAACTGAGACCTCACCATTGCCAAGTAGAGTGGAACCATTTACATTCAATGTCTTTACATATGATGATCCTGTTAATGCACTCCAGAATTATATTAGAATCATAGAACTGTAAGGGACCTTGAGAGGTCATCTAGTCCAGTCCCCTGCACTCATGGCAGGACTGAGTATTAGCTAGACCATCCCTGACAGGTGTTTGTCTAACCTGCTCTTAAAAATCTCCAATGATGGAGATTCCACAACCTCCCTAGGCAATTTATTAACTACCCTGACAGCTAGGAAGTTTCTCCTAATGTCCAGCCGAAACCTCCCTTGCTGCAATTTAAGCCCTTTGCTTCTTGTCCTAGCCTCAGAGGTTAAGAAAAACAATTTTTCTCCCTCCACCTTGTAACAACCTTTTATGTATTTGAAAACTGTTATCATGTCCCCTTTCCATCTTCTCTTCTCCAGACTACACAAACCCAATTTTTTCAATCTTCCCTCATAGGTCATGTTTTCTAGACCTTTAATCATTTTTGTTGCTCTTCTCTGGACTTACTCCAATTTGTCCACATCTTTCCCGAAATGTGGTGCCCAGAACTGGGCACAAAACTCCAGCTGAAGCCTAATCAGCGCAGAGTAGTGTGGAAGAATTACTTCTCGTGTCTTGCTTACAACACTCCTGCTAAAACATCCTAGAATGATGTGCGCTTTTTTTGCAACAGCGTTACACTGTTGACTCATATTTAGCTTGTGATCCACTATGACCCCGAGATCCTTTTGTGCAGTACTCCTTCCTAGGCAGTCATTTCCCATGTTATATGTGTTCAATGGATCGTTCCTTCCTAAGTGGAATACTTTGCATTTGCCTTTATTGAATTTCATCCTATTTACATCAGATCATTTCTCCATTTTGTCCAGATCATTTTGAATTTTAATCCTATCCTTCAAAGCACTTGCAACCCCTTCCAGCTTGGTATCATCTGCAAACTTTATAAGTGTACTCTCTATGCCATTATCTAAATCCCTGATGAAGATATTGAACAGAGCCAGACCCAGAATTGATCCCTGTGGGCAGGGGCGGCTCTAGACATTTCGTCGCCCCAAGCACAGCGACATGCCGCGAGTGGCGCTCTGCCGGCCACCGGGAGGGCGGCGGGTGGCTCCGGTGGACCTCCCGCAGGAGACCGGCAGAGCGCCCCCCGCAGCATGCCGCCCCAAGCATGTGCTTGGCGTGGGATCGCACTCATTATGCCCTTTTGGCATGACTGTGAACCACTAATAACTAATTTCTCATAATGGCTTTCCAACCAGTTTTGCACCCACCTTATAGTAGCTCCATTTAGGTTGCAGTTCCCTAGTTTGTTTCTGTGAAGGTCATGTGAGACAGTATCAAAAGCTTTACTAAATCAAGATATGCCACATCTACCGCTTCCCCATATCCACAAGGCTTGTTAGCCTGTCAAAGAAAGCTAAGGCCTGATTCAGGAAAGCAATTAAGCATGTGCCAAAATCCAGCACTTCTCAATTAAAGTTAAGCATGTGCTTAGGTCCCCATTGGCTTCCTTGGGACTTTAATACGTGTTTAAAGTTAAGTACCCACCCTTCCTAATCAGGAACACACCTGCCCAAATCAGGACCTTTGACAGGTGAAAATGTGTCTCAACATACTTTTTCAAATTCCAAATGTTTTCCACCCTTTTTCTTTTCTCCTGTTATTGCTCTGACTGATTTTCCTGTGCGTAACATGGCTGTTAATATTTTCTTTGTAACTTTTTAATTCAACATTTTAATTAGAGTTCAAAGAACAGTGTGTAATTATTAACATTTTCCTTCCGCCGGATTCTCTTGCACTTTATGATCTTTACGAAAAGCTAATTAATTTTTTTGTTTTGTTATTCTGCCTAACTTGCTGATTTCTGATTTGACATTCTGCATTAATTAGTCAAGAAGAAGGCCATCGGATTTTCATTGTTCAAAATATGTGCGAGTGTGTTGTCCCTGCCAAATAGCTCCATTTTTAATCAAAGGTCATGGGGTTTTTTCCCCCTGAAAACTTATATAGCATGTTATGCTGTTATAGGCCAGCCTGTTTGCACTTCTTGAGGATCTCTTAGGCACACCTTAAGCTGAAGAAGACTCAATTATAGAGACAAATGAAACCCCAATTCTGCAGTGTGACCCCTGTGCCTACCTCATTGATTTCCATCTGTAGAATCAGGGCCTAAATGCATAAAACATACCAGGCTAACTTCATACTGGATTCTGCTGAGTGTAAACTGGCTTAGTACCTGATTCTTGCCCACTGAAGACCATGAGAGGTTTTTTTTACCATTGACTTTAATGGCTGCAGGATCAGGCTCATTATGATATTGGGAATCACAATCTGTCTTTCCTCTCTCTGGGTATCAGCCAAAAAGCACACGTGAGCTGGGCTTGATCATAGAAATATGACTGCTCCAACCAGGGAACGATCAATGAAATGACACAGACAACTGAGTGGAGCAGGGATGTACTGGTAAGCACCCAGCAGGAATACAGTAACAGCCTGCTACCCATGTCCAAGCCAATAAAGATGCACGGCACAGGCCCACCACTTGGCAGTACACAGCTGCTTAAAGCACCAAGATGCCTACTTTAAAGTTCCCTGTGACCACTTCACTTTTTAGTCCTCTTTGTGCCACAAGACTTTGGAGAGAACCAAGCCATGCTGGGCTGGATTCTGCGGCTGTGCTCTGTTCCCACCTACTAACCCAATGGCCAGCCCTCCTGGTCACTGTGAACCCTAGCTGCTTCTGCACAAGGCTGCAGGGAGCCCCACAGCAGCTGCTCCTTTGTGGAACTTACTAAATTTGGGGAAGGGTGGTCCACACACAGCAGGTGGGACAACCAGGTCTACAGTCTGCTCCACACCCTGAAAACAGAGTGTAATCTGTTCTTTCCCTCATTGTAAATTTGCTTTAAGAATTAAACTAAACTGAGTCTTAAAGGAGCTATCTCCAAATAAGGAAACTGCTTGAAACTGTTTTCAGATAGCTACTGCTAAGTGATTTTCATAGGCATCTCATCCAGATTGATTTGTGCAATGGTTGATGGCTCAGATGCCTTGGGAGTCTCTAAAAACACTGGTTAAACCTGGTTCTGGGTTTGCAAGTTCACTAATATCATATACACATGATGATGTTGTCATTTCAGACATCATGCAGTTAGACTGATAAAGCAGTTGCATGAAAATTAAACAAGCTAAATAGACATACTAGACAGATCAGTGAAGCCTATGACAGTGAACAGAGCAGCTCAGATTAAGGGAACCACAAGGTAATATTTTACCACCATGGATAGTGCTCCACTCAATTTGAAGAGGTCTTGCTGTTGTATTGTAATTAGAGAACTTTTAAGTTACCCATGCAAGGATCCAAAGGCATCTGAACACTGGGGCAATGGTGGGGGTAGGTAACTGCCAATTTATGGACAGCAAAGATTTTTTAGCTATCAATTGACACCATAATCTATCAGAACAAGCACAGGAATCAGAGAGCCCAAGTTCCAGTGCTGGCTTGGACACACATATTTAAGTCAAGTGCCTAAATACCTTTGAGGATCTGGACCCAAGTTACTGTATCACCTTTCACTTAGCCTCTCTGTGCCTCCTTTTCCTCAACAATAGAAAAGGGATAAAATTTGCCTGTCTTTGCAAAGCACTTTGAAAGCTATGGATGAAAAGGGCTGCATAGGTAGGCTACATTATTATTAGCCATAGAGATGAAACAATATTCTTTACTCTTGTTCCCAAAAGTACCAAAACCAGGAGGTGGTACGAGTTCACTGGCACTCTAGAACATTCATAGGAATTGCTACTTCAGGAATCAGTAGACCTTGGCCAAGATTGTCAAAAGTGGGTGCCAAAAGTTAGGTTCCCAGGTTCATATTTAGAGACGTTAAAAAGAGGCCTGATTTTCATAGATTCATAGGACCAGAAGGGACCATTGTGACAATCTAGTCTGACCGCCTGTGTAATACAGGGCATAGTACTCCCCCAAAACATTTCTGAGAGCAGATCTTTTAGAATAACATCCCATGTTGCATCGCAGAGGAGCATGGACAGAGTTTGACAACCCATGTGATTATAAGCAGAGAGTTTTTTATTTATTTCCAGCATGCTTTTATTTATACAATTAATGCAGGCAATCAAGCAATTGCTAATTGGTTAATAAGGTGCAGACAGGCACAGCTGTAACTTTATTGGCTATTTAACATCCTGGCCAACCCTCTAATTCATTATCCTGTTATTGCCTCCCAGCAGATAAGAACTAGCTTCATCCTTGAAACTTGCATGTCAGTTTCTCACACTCTTATGCAAAACAATCCAACAATCCCATTTTGATTTTTAAATGGCCATGATGGATAACCCTTGGGATATTGTTAAGGGCACAAGATCAAACTATCCCACCACGTAGGAAAGATAGGAACTATGGCAAGAGACCACCCTGTCTTAACCAGGAGATCTTCAATTATCGAAAAATCAAAAAAGAGTCCCACAAAAAGTGGAAACTAGGTCAAATTACAAAGGATGAATATAAACAAATAACACAAGTATGTAAGGACAAAATTAGAAAGGCCAAGGCACAAAACGAGATCAAACTAGTTAGAGACTTAAAGGGTAACAAGAAAATATTCTACAGATACATTAGAATCAAGAGGAAGACCAAGAATCCCGTTACTCAATGAGAGGAGGAAAACAATAACAGAAAATGTGGAAATGGCAGAGGTGCTTAATGACTTCTTTGTTTCGATTTTCACCAAGAAGGTTGGTGGTGAGTGGACATCTAACATAGTGAATACCAGGGAAAATGAGGTAGGATCAGAAGAAGCTAAAATTGGGAAAGAACAAGTTAAAAATTATTTAGACGAATTAGATGTCTTCAAGTCACCAGGGCCTGATGAAATGCATCCTAGAATACTCAAGGAACTGACTGACGAGATACCTGAGCCATTAGCAATTATCTTTGAAAAGTCATGGAAGATGGGAGTGATTCCAGAAGACTGGAAAAGGGCAAATATAGTGCCCATCTATAAAAAGGGAAATAAGGACAACCCAGGGAATTACAGATCATTCAGCTTAACTTCTGTACCCGGAAAGATAATGGAGCAAATAATTAAGCAATCAGTTTGCAAACATCTAGAAGATAATAAGGTGATAAGTAACAGTCAGTGTGGATTTGTCAAGAACCAATCATGTCAAACCAACCTGATAGTTTTCTTTGACAGGGTAACAAGCCTTGTGGATAGGGGGGAAGTGATAGATGTGGTATATCTTGACTTTAGTAAAGCTTTTGATACTGTCTCATATGACCTTCTCATAAACAAACTAGGGAAATGCAACCTAGATGAAGCTACTATAAGGTGGGTACATAACTGGTTGGAAAGCCATTAACAGACAGTAGTTATCAGTGGTTCACAGTCATGCCAGAAGGGCATAACGAGTACGATCCCACAGGGATCAATTCTGGGTCCGGTTCTGTTCAATATCTTAATAAATGATTTAGATAATGGCATAAAGAGTTCACTTATAAAGTCTGTGGACGATACCAAGCTGGGAGGGGTTGCAAGTGCTTTGGAGGGTAGGATTAAAATTCAAAATGATCTGGACAAACTGGAGAAATGATCTGAAGTAAATAGGATGAAATTCAATAAGGACAAATGCAAAGTACTCCACTTAGGAAGGAACAGTCAGTTGCACACATACAAAATGGGAAATGACTACCTGGGAAGGAGTATTGTAGAAAGGAATCTGGGGATCATAGTGGACGACAAGCTAAATATGAGTCAACAGTGTAACGCTGTTGCAAAAGAAGTGAACATCATTCTGGGATGTATTAGCAGGAGTGTTGTAAGCAAGAAAAGAGAAATAATTCTTCCCCTCTGCTCTGTGCTGATTAGGCCTCAACTGGAGTATTGTGTCCAGTTCTGGGTGCAACATTTCAGGAGGGATGTGGACAAATTGGAGTCCAGAGAAGAGCAACAAAAATGATTAAAGGTCTGGAAAATATGACCTATGAGAGAATATTGAAAAAATTTGGTTTGTTTAGTCTGGAATAGAGAAGACTGGGAGGGGACATGATAACAGTACATAAAAGATTGTTTCAAGGAGGAGGGAGAAACATTGTTTTTCTTAACCTCTGAAGCAATGTGCTTAAACTGCAGCAAGAGAGGTTTAGTTTGGACATTAAGAAAAACGTCCTAACTGTCAGAGTGGTTACGCACTGGAATAAATTGCCTAGGGAGGTTGTGGAATCTCCATCATTGGAGATTTTTAAGAGCAGGTTAGACACCTGTCCGGGATGGTCTAGATAATACTTAGTGTTGCCATGACTGCAGGGGACTGGACTAGATGACCTCTCAAGGTCCCTTCCAGTCCTATGATTCTATGGTTAATTACCTTCCCCCTTTAAAATTTGCACTTCATTTCCAGTCTGAATTTGTCTAGCTCCAACTCCAGCCATTGGATATTGTTATGCTGGATTGAAAAGCCCATCGAAAAGCCCTTATAGACAATAATCACATCACATTTTCTTTGTTAAGATGATAGACTCAAGAAGTTCAATCACAATCAGGCATGTTTTCCAATCCTTTAATCATTCTTGTGACTCTTCTCTGAACCGTCTCGAATATTTCAACATCCTTCTTGAATTGTGGACACCAGAACTGGACACCGTATTCCAGCAGCAGTCTCACCAGTGCCAAATACAAAGGTAAAATAACATCTCTATTCCTACTCGAGCTTCACCTGTTTATGCATCCATGGATCGTATTAGTCCTTTTGGCCACAAAGTCTCACTGGAAGCTCTTGTTCAGCTGATTATCCGCTGAATGTTTTTCAGAGTCACTGCTTCCCAGGGTAGAGTCCCCCATTCTGTAAGTATGGCCTCCATTCTTTGTTCCTAGATGTATATATTTACATTTCACTGTATTAAAATATATATTGTTTGCTTGCACCCAATTTTACCAAGAGATCCAGATCACTCTGTATTCATGACATGTCCTCTTCATTATTTACCTCTCCTCCAATTTTTGTGGCATCTGCCAACTTTATCAGGGATAACTTTATATTTTCTTCCAGGTCATTGATAAAAATGTTAAATAGTATAGGGCCAAGAAGGGATCCCTGCGAGACCCCACTAGAAACACACCCACTCAATGATTGTTCCCTGTTTACAATATTAAGATAGCCAGCTTTTAATCCATTTAATATGTGCCATGTTAATTTTATATTTTTTAATCAAACTGCTATATGGTACGAAGTCAAACACCTTAGAGAAGTCTAAGTATATTATATCAACTCTATTACCTTTATCAACCAAACTTGTAATCTCATAATAAATTATATCAAATTAGCTTAACAGGATCTATTTTCCATAAACTCATGTTGATGAACATTCGTTATGTTTTCAAAAGTGTTGCTCTATCTGAAATGAGTGGGAGCTGCTGATTTCTCAACATATGTGAAAATCCAGCCATTTATTTTGGTGCCAAAAGATGGCCTTAGGATCCTAATTTTAGACACCCAGGCCAAGATTTTCAAAAGTGATTAGGCTCAGATCTTTAGAGAGAGATAGGCGCCTAACTCCCATTGAACTCAATTGGAGTTAGGCACCTATATTCCTTTGACAATCTAGGCCCTTAGTGATTTTGGGTGCCTTCATTTTTGAGTCTTGAAGATACTTGACCACCCACCCTCTGAAAATCAGGCCACTTTAAGCTGTCACAAGTTGGGCACCCCAAAACATTTAAGGTACCCAAAAATCACTCATCCCTTTTGAAAATCTTGGTCCTATTCACCGAAGAGACACACAGATATTTCCAGAAATATCCAGTTTAATTACAAAGGATTAATAATTGCAGGGAAGATTATTTCAGAACTAGATTTCAATAACAGACAAACACTTGTTCAGGTCCAGAAAAGTGTACTTACATGAAAAAGAGCAGAAATGAATGCTTAGGAGAGAACTGACTCTGGTTTTCTGTAATGCTTTTCATGCTCAAAATACCTGGAAGCTCTTTGTACGGAGCAAATAGACGATCTGTATACCTAGCCATCATTAAGTGTAGAAGGAATATTTATGTATTTATTTAGCAGTTAACACCATGGCCAATAGCTATAAATATTTTTTATTTACAATGGTCAGTGCCGATAATGGACAACTTAATAGGCATGTTTAATTGGATTCTAACTACCGATGGCTTGTTATAGCTTTTCCTTTTTGCCCAAGGGCAGCAACATTCCTAATGATTTCATTGTGAGTTTAATGTGTTGGTGATTTTAATTACACTTTTATTGCTTATGCAAATGTGAGCTCCTTTGTGTGCCAAGCCAGGGGTCAGTGGTAGGGGGGGCACGGGATGATTCCTTTGCCAGATGCCAGCATATGACAGTTTCAGGGAAACTCCCTGCCATTTGTTCCATGTATTAAAGTGATGGACAGTCCCCCGAGCAGGGGTCTGCCATGTGGGGTCAGGTATTGTCAGGAATTCAGACATTCCCACGCTTGGTTGTGTGACAGGCTTGGACTGAATTATAACAGTTGGAAACACATGCTCTCTGCTGACAGCAGCGCTGGCATCACCTTGGGTTACCAGTTTCTATTTGCAAACTGACCTTGTTCATGCTGGTGGATGTGAAAATGTTTGCCTCTCACCCAAGCGGAAACTGCCACCAACACTAAAGCATCCATCTGATGCACTGATATACCCATATCTAAAGGATAAGTGCTATTAGCAGATGATTGATATCTGACTCTCTCTCTCTCTCTCTCTCTATTTTACTGGCTGTTGAGCAAGGAACAGTGAATGGCTGTTTCTGTACAGTGCTCTGAATTTGGGATTTCAAGCCTTTTAGCACATGCTAAATGACCAGAGGGCAGGTTTTCAAGTGCTCAGCAGCTCTTGTTTTTGACATTTATAGCCACCGCTCCCATTGACTTCAATTATCGCTATGAGTGCTCAGCACTTCTACAGATCAGACCCTCGGGTTCTTAAATCAGGAACCCAGAAAATGAGGAACAGAAAATTAGTGAGCATATCTTAAAAGTTTGGTTTAAGTGACTTGCAGAGGCAGGGAGAGAATCCAATTCTCCAAGGCAGCATTCAAGTGCCTTAACCATGAGACTGTTTTTTCTTTTCCTGCGATCCCGTCTCATTCACCACACACCTTCCAATTTCTGCAACAGAGGAGCCAGTAGTCCTACAGACAGAACCTCTTTTAATCCACAACCCTGATTCATCCTGAGAGCAGGTCCAATCTGTGCACTGAAGGAGGCAGACGTCCTGTGTTAAAAATAAGATCCGATCATGAAATTAAAGACTGTATATAATGCATGCACACCAGAGGGCTGACTTGCACAGGCGACCTCAGTTCTGACATGTCCTAACTGGGGGATGTGTAAAAGACTGCACTCACCGCGGGTGTGCCCCTGGTGGCTGGGCTTGACACAGCAGCTTGTTCGTTATATAGCGCCTCACCAATGACAGCTGCTCCGGCCCTGCCATGGTCTCTCTTCTTGAGACCTGGCCCTACGGCCAGGTCATTTTAAAGTCACTCCCCTTCTGGGGTATCATTATGCCACATGGACAGTGTTCTACACGATACTGTGTCATCCCGTTTGCTATCTTCTGACCTCTTGGGCGCCTCTTTTGTTCCACTGTCCTATCAGAGCTGCAACCCCAGGGCTTCTCCTTGGAGTCTTTTAACCAAACTCAAACATCAGCCACAATTAAAGCAACTTTGGCCCCTTCTCATGGATTGAACTTTTAACGCATCCTGGGGCCTCCCAGGTCTCTATTCCACTGACTCTCAGGAACTACCTCCCTGGAGTCTTGTCCTTGTCTAGATCCTCAGCTCCAGTCCACCACATGCCCATGGGTTGTCCTTTTCTCAGGCCCATTTCAAGAATCCCCTTCATTCTTGCAACCCTCTGCTGTCATGGCTAGGGTGTAAACTCCCTCCCAATTTCTCTGCTCGCTACTACCCAAAGAGGAGCTACAGTATTTTCCCCCTCTGTCGCTGAAGTCTCTTCTACTCTGGGCTTTCTCCCATTATAGAAACCAACCAGCTCCTCCCCCAGCTGGGACTCATCTTTAATTGGGCCTGGCCCACCCTCCAAACACAAGCAGGTGTGTTAATTGGCCTCTCAGGCCCGTATTAACCATTTCACCACCTTTTTGGAGTAACCCCCCCTTCACAGGGTGCTTAACTTGCAACCTTAATAGTGTTCTTTTAACATAGCTTTGTGTGGGTAATGACCTAAGTGTTTAAAAAAGCAAGCTGAAAAAACATAAATTCCATCATGTGGCCTCATATTGACAGCTACACCCTTCATCATCAGGGAAGGAACCTTTAGATCCACCACACAGACCTCTACCACTTGAGCTAACAAAGTAACTGATAGGAGCAGTAGGTTGTCATCCTCTATTTGGACCAGCACTAGATAGAGAGCAGACATACATCCGCCAGTGGGTTCCACAATTATTTCCTAACAGCAATGGGGACACTCGGGAATCTTAAGTTCCATTCCACACTCTGGAGGGGTGTGGGCTCCAGTGGCAGAGTCTTCTGACCATTTCCTCCAAGTGTGCCCACTTCTGCCCCATCTGCATCCACCTGTCTCTGTCCTGTCTCTTCCCCACACAAGGCTCCTTGTCCCAATCCCATTCTCCTTGCCTACCCAGTCCCAGCCTCCGCTCCTCAGTCTTATCGTGTCTGTCCTAGTTTCCTTGCCCATCCAGTTGCAGTTCCCCAATCCTGGCTCATCTTCTGATCTTTGCCTGCCCCTATCCATCCATTGGCTCCCAGTCCTAGTTTCCCTCTCTGGACTTCTCATCCAATCTCAGTCTACCCTATAGAATCATAGAGATGTAGGACTGGAAAGGACTTTGATAGGCTAGTCCAGTCTCCTGCACTGAGGCAGGACTAAGTATTAACTAGACCAATGGTCTTCAACCTTTTTCATGTGTGAACCCCTAAAAAAACTGTTGAATGGAGGTGTGTGGACCCCTTTGGAAATCTTAGATGTAGTCTGCACACACCCCAGAGGTCCACGGACCACAGTTTGAAAACCACTGTTCTATGGTAACGACAAACATTTGTGGACCCCTTAGACATAGTCTACAGACCCCCATCGTGAAACATTTCAGCCTGAATGATTAAAATTTGCCAGAGTTATAAACAACTGAAAAACAGAGACTTATAATAGAACATGACAAGCAACATCAATAATAGGCAGTGCTACCAGTCCCACCTATAACTCCTGTAACGCACACTTTAAAGAACTCCCAATATCCATTTGTTGTCACTTATTGAACCAAAAGAAACAGGAGCTAGAATGATACACCTTGCCTACTAGCTCCCTACTCTTATGATCTTCATTTGCTGCTCAGTACAATTGTCTCTCCAAACTCTCTAGTCCTATAATCTACACTGCACGGGCATGCAAGTCGTCTGTACTAGGTTTGTTTTTAGATGGCGGGGAATCCAAAGCAGGCATTTCTCTGTATAACTACCCGCTTAGCACCACCAAAACTGGTACTGTTCATCTTAGCACATGGAGAGCTGAAAAATATACTCTCCAGCCATCCATCTGAAGTTCAGCCAACCTAGTCAGCTACAGTGCCCTTTTAAGATATGTTAATGAAGGAAGTGCTGGAAGGAATGATCTGGATAGGGGAATCCAGCTGAGGAAAAGTGCTGGGCTGACAGCCCTGAAAGCGCCATCATTTATTTACCCACAGAACAGGTACATCATGGTAGTGGCACTTGGACCATTCCCAATGATATGCGTTAGCCCTATGCTGGAAGGGACTTCTTGAGGCTGGAGATCATAGCCCAGTCTCCAAGCCCAACCCTCCAGGAGCCCCCATACAAACTGGGACTGTCAAGCTTACATTCTCTGGGCCCAGGTAAGTGGTCCGCTCACAGAATCCCTACTCAATTTAACAGAGTTCTGCAGACACTGGGTGGGTGTCCAGAATTCGCATCCTCCGTGAAACCAAGAGGAGTCAGGTGTGCTAACATACAGGGTACGGTGCAGGGCTGAGATGTGAGATCAATGTGTTGATGTCTATTGTGAGGAATGTCTTTCTTTTTAATGTATGTTCTATGGAAACAGGAACAAGTCCAAACCACCCCTTTCATCAAAGCCATGGTCCCTGTCTCTGGGGACCTGTTGTAATTTTCAGGCACACAGGAGAGGGAAGATTTGGGGAAATTAATCTACTTCACAACCCTACTGCAGTCTTCTGCGGCCTAAACAACTGTATGAGTCCCACTGTAATTCACAGACTTTGGGGGGCCATTGTAGCAGAAAATTGCAGTATTTTTAATACTGACAGTTTTTGAAAGAAAAGAAAACCTATTCATATTATTTGATACTGTCGTCCTTTGAGCTCTGTGGATATAAGAGTTAAGTATTATTATTATTGGAGATTACGACGGGAAGATATTTCTGAGCTAAGCTTTCCTTTAAAGGTGCAGTATTTAATCACTGATGACTGTAGTCTCTTTCTTGCCTACATTTCTATTTCCGTATTTTTTTAAAGGAGGTGGAAGGCTTTAGGGATGGGGTGAGGGGGGAGAACTTTCCCTGGGAAATCAATTAACATCTACAAACCAGCAAACTGTGAAAAAAGACAATAACCCTCTTTAAATGTTACATTAGAGCCCAGTAACAGCTCATTAGATTATACAAGGTATGTGTAATTGCCCAGAAAAGATGCACTACCTTCCGCGATGCTTAATTTAATCTCCACTCTTTACATACAAGTATAACCACCCACTAAGCAAGATCCATGGCTTTGTGCCTAAGTGTGTTTTTTAAAAAAGAGAATGTGTTTAACAGCAGAAATTGGCACTGTCTTTATTTCTAACTGGGCATAGAAATCTTGCAAACCGGGACTGAGAAGGGCAGGTGATCTCTAAGCAGAAAGGGTTTACTGAGCCTGGGGATCTCTCACTTCTTCTCATTTGTGTAAGTAGAATTTCCTTATCAATTTTTGCTGATCCTGCAAGGTCCCTCAATGCCTACTGATGGCAGGTGGTCTGTCACTGCATGTCCATATGATCTATGACCTATTAAGAAGCTCTTTTCAGTGCTACAGTATTCCGCAATGGCATGT
This sequence comes from Mauremys mutica, assembly GCF_020497125.1. Classification (NCBI taxonomy): domain Eukaryota; kingdom Metazoa; phylum Chordata; order Testudines; family Geoemydidae; genus Mauremys; species Mauremys mutica. Next base: position 10,884,888 of record NC_059073.1, on the reverse strand, counting down.
TATAAAGATGGCTTTGCTAGTCACTCTATCGGGATTAGCGGGGTGATGGCGTTTCCACTGCTTTCGTTCCTCAAGGAGTACATTTTCCTTTGACTCCACAGGATTTGCTGAGTTCATGTGTAGATTCCGATACATGTGGCATAGCTATGAACCTGGCATGCCCTTATTGTGTGTGTACTGCACCTTTAACTTTCTAGGAATTGCAATGATAGTGGCCATTTTGTTCTCTGAGTTGCTGTAGCTTATTAAAGACGAAAGAGAGAGACACAATGTGCTCCCTCATGAAGACTTGGCTTTTTACCTTTTTTGTTGCTTTTCCTTGATTTTAAAATAAAAGGTCCTTTCATTCAGAGTTGACTGGGTCAAATAATAACATCCCCAAACTTAATTTGTTCTAAACTTGAACTGAATCGGTTTTGAAGTTTAGGAAAGATTTGGATACACTGGCCAAAATCCTGGCAAAACTCCCATTGTCTTCAGTGGAGTCAGGACTTCACCAATTGTTTTCATTTTCACCTACCTCTGCTCTTGTTTCCGACTGGGATAGGATGCAGAAGAGCAGAACGATCTCCAAGAATGGCTGTCCTTCAGCCTGGACAAAGTAGGAGATACAAGAAATCTTTCACGTAAACCTGTTCTTACTAGACTTCCATCCCAGTTTTGAAGAGCCAGGAGATTCAGAGACATAAGTATCTCTGAGGGAATCAATTGAACCTCCAATCATTGTGAGCTTCACTCATTCTTATTATTGTCAACTTTTTTGTATCTCTGAAGATACAAAATGACCTAACCAGTTATCTAAGCCATTTGCATTACACACATCTTTCACTTCTAGTAGCTGTAACTTTTCATGCCCCTCAAGAGTCCCACACAGCTCAGTCCCTTACAGCAAGTAACTGTGTTTAGAATGCTAATACAATCCCAGGAGGGCTTTCCAATCCAGTGCTAGGCTGACAATCCAGTTACTAGAAATCTGGCAGGAAAGTCTGTTTTTAGGAGACGTGCCAAGAACCGAGATGTTCAGGTATGGATTACAGAAATATCCAGACCCTCAGTGCTTATCCAGGCAAGGCCAAATCTCTGAACTAGAGTTGGCCAAAAATGGTGGACATGTCTTATGGAAAAAAAAACCTTCAGTATTTTAGGAGGAAGGGGGGCAATCAGGGTTTTCTTTGTTAAAAAAATCTTTGCAGAAAAATAACAACGATGAAAACGTTTCAGCAGAATTTTGAATTCCCCCCCAAATTTCCACTGGTGGGAACACAACAACGTGCTTCTGTTCCAAAACTGCCATAAAGTCTGCCTCCCTCTGCTGTGCCGTTGCTTTCCAAGCAATCCCCTTCTTGCTGCAAGGCACTGTTCTTCCGTGCCAGACCGCACAGCGTATCAATCCTGATTTGTTGCTCTCATGATTTCCAGCCTGTTGGTTTATAACAAACAAATAGAGTTTTCAAGCTCTCCCTGATGCTGAGTCTGTTGAACAGTCATTGATTTTGCCAGGATTAAGACTGTTAAAATGGCACTGGGGCAGAAAGTACAGTGCCTTTTAATGTGACACTTTAGGCATACATCAGCCATACAAATGGGGAAGGGAAATTAAAACAGGCCAGAGAACATTGGTTTTCCCTCTGCAAAAGCAATTATTTAGAAGCTTAAAACCTTCCTGTAATTTAGCATGCTGTGACACAGATACCTTGAGCTGGTTCTTCCAGATGGCATAAGGCGTTCTGAAATGACATAGGGTGCCCTGACAAGAATACATCCCTCTAAATGCTTCAGGGGAAAATAGGTCCTTTTGCATCTATGAAATAATAAACTCCTTCCCAGTTTAATCAGAATCAGTCCCTAGCTGTTAATATGTCCAGATCTCTCTGGTATTGTAATTTACAGCCTGTGCATGAAAACGCAATGAAGCATGTAAGACAACGGTGACTATTTCTCTCTCAGATGGTGCCCATCACTGTTAGTATCTGAGCACCTCACAATCTTGAATGTGCCCTGTGGGGTAAGGCAATGCAATTAACCCCATTTTACAGATGAGGAACAAGGTCGTGGAAAGACTAAACGACTTGCCCATTGGTACACAGGAAGACTGTAGTGGAGCAGGGAACGGAACCTGGTCTCACAAGTCCCAGGTTAGGGCCATCACTACTAAACCTCTTTCTTCATTGTTCCCCTCATCTTCATGGTCTGTGTGCTGCATTGGAATAACAGCATTTTGGCAACTGTGACATTAAGCCAGAAAGGGTTAAGCATCTAGCGGGCTAAATGACCCAAATTCTACCTTTAGAGACATGATAGAAAAGTATATAAATGGTAATTAGGGCTATTTCACGTTAGATAGACTAGAGCTTTGAAATGCAAACCTGTATTGTTAAAGAATTAGAGGTAAATACTAGTTGTATGTGTTTACCTATATCTTGTTAGATGTTAACCATGTAAACAGACCGTTCCTGTCTGTTATTCTAGTCTATTGTTTCAGGGATCAAAAAGGAAATATTAACATTAAGATGAAACCTGAATGTAATAACATCATTGTCTATGTTTCTCTTTGAAGTCGGTAGTAAACTGTCTATGAAGTGCTTAATGAATAATTACCTTATGCTGATAAATGCAACCAGTTACCTGTGTATACAGAAGAAATAGGTGATTCTACTTCAAAGCCACAATGCTGAGCTCAAGGAATGCCTGCCGTCAAGAGACTGCCAAAGAACTATAAAAAGAACTCTAGGGCTCTGATCCTGTTATCTCAGATCTGCTTAAGCTTCATCAGGGGAAGTTTGAATCGCAAGACTGAGGTCCCCAGCTCCAGTCTGGGCCACCCTGATATTGGACATTGGACTGTGACCCATGGAACTAATTCTGAAATAACTTTTTGGCAACTCTGAAGCTCACCATCTATACAATGAAACTGACCTAAGAACTCTATTCATACCTGTATATATACTGACCTTTTAGCCTGTACTCTCTCTCTCTTCTTTTTAAATAAATCTCAGTTTAGTTACTAAGAATTGGCTGTAAGCGTGTATTTGGGTAGGATCTGAAATATTCATTGACCTGGCGAGTCATGTGTGCGATCCTTTGGGATTGGTAGAACATTTTATATTATTAATAAGATTTTCAGTAATCCTCATCATAATTGACTTGGCTGTCTGGGTGAGAGCTCAAGGCTGGGTTGCTTTAAGGGAACTGCATTTCTGGCTTCTGGGTAACAAGTAAGGTATTGAAGAAGCTGTTTTGTTGCTGGTTTGGTGAATCTAAGTATTAGAATAACCACCAGTTTTTTGGGATTGTTTGCCCCATTCTTTGCTGTTTGCCCTAATTGAGCAATCTCACTGTCCACCCGCCCCGGAACCCTGGTCACAGCCCAGTCCTGCAGGGTGCTGCGTGCCTCCTTGGAGTCCTGGATACCCACTACTTCCATTGAAATCAGCTCTCAGCACCTTGCAAGATCCTATATGAGTATCAGTAGGGTTGGAAATTAACATGTTTGTATTGCTGATCTATTAGATTCAAACTCCCTTTTTCTGCTAGACATTCACAACTATCTCATGTACCATGAGACATATCTAAGGAGGCAATGTGGTCCAGTGGTGTAATGATGGTTCTCTCTATATTGTGGACAATAGCTTGAGGTTAGCGGGTTGCAATTTAATTCAGGAAACCACTGAGGGCAGAATCCCTACAGATCCATTTAACTGAGCTCCTTAAATGCAAGCATGAGGCAAGATGGCATTGCCAGTGATGCTAGACACCGTGAAGCAGCAAGATGGGGCTGCTGAGGGCCATGCCCACACATCCCTTCCAGTCATTCGGTAGCACATGCTATGCCTCCAACATGTGTGCTGCATAGGGCTACATCTGAAGGCCATTTGGAATCGCCAGCAAGTACCAAATGCAGTGCCCTGCTTGCTTTGCTTTACATCTCCTGAGCTCCAGTCCAGAGTTTTAACTACAAGCCCATCTTCTCCCGCAGTGAAGCATCCATAGGCAAAACTCCCAGTGAGTTCAGTATGACTAGGATGGCACATATGGGCTCTGATTCAGGAAAGCATCTCTCATCCTTCTGGGCAGTACTTAAGCACATACTTAGCTTTAAGCACACACATAAGTCCCATTCAGGTCCCTAGGGCTTAAGCATTAGTTTAAGTGTTTTTCTGAATTGACACCATAGTTTGTAAATTACGCAGGGAATCCCTCAGAGTAATGACACTATACACAATAGATTTTATTTTTTTAATATTTGTTATCAATTTAATATAATTTCTTCTTATGCATTTTAACCAAAGTGCAGACAGATTTTCTCTGATAATATAAACTGGTCTAATGCCCATATAAACCTCTAGTGATATCTCTGATCTTGTCCCTTTGACATCGATTATAGCAATCAGCATCGAATCAGCTCTTGTTCCCAGGTACCCAGGTGCAAAGCTGGTGTTATAGAATTGATGTTAATGGTGTTTCTCCAGGTTTCCATCAGGGTAATGGAGCATGGAAACTGGGCCGTTGTTTTTTTTTAAAAAACAAGTGACAAGCAATTCCTGAACCAAACTTAGATTTCCACTCTCAGTACAAAACCACGCAGATGAGCAAAGAATAAATATTTGGGGCACAGTGCCGGCCAATTGAACAGCATTCAAAATTAAACATGGGTGAGAAATGGAAACTGACACAACAGAAATGAAACTCTAACTATGCAGGTTATTCACCACAGGAACCATGTGGCCTTACCAAACTCACTTTCTTCTTCTCATCTGCTTTTCCCATCTTTCAGAAATTGCCCTATAATGCTAATTTCCAGCCAAATGGGATGATAGAGATATAAAAGGAATGGGGGGGAGCATATATAGAATCTGCATTTAAGGGATATAACCACTTCAGTGTCTTTATTATTAACCAAAACCTGAATCAGTGTCATCTTACAGCTTTTTGGGGGACAGGGGGTTTCCGGGCATACAGGAAATACCAAAAACTGAGTTTGCAATTCATACAACCATGGAAAGATGGACAAAGAATTCTAGAGGAGACTCTTTAATAATAATTAGCACTTGTCAGCACTATTTTATAGTAAGCCTCATTAGCATTTTAGTATTAAATATTAACCAAACGTAATGAGACAAACAACAATTGGCATTTATATAGAACCTGATGCGTTCAAAGCGCTTTGCATACATTATAAAGCCACATGACACTTACGAGTACAGCTGGGTGGAAAAAGGCAGAAAACACTGCATACGTGTGCTCTGAAAGTTTTGATCTGATTCTCTTTGAATGGCCTCATGCTGCTTTCAGTGACTATTCTAGTTTTCTAGTAAGACTGTGTTTGTACTGCACCCAGCAGAACGGGGTCCAGGCCTACAACCTGCTTCCTAGTTGCTACAGTAATACAAATCCCAAATAATCATAATAATCACGTGTTCATCAAAGCAGTAAGTGTTAAGTGATTATTGCAGCCTATGAATAGGAAGCGCATTTGAAATTCACAATCACAAATCTTCTTGCACAAAATCCAATCGTAAAAGTTGCACATGTCTAACGGAGGAATGGGAAAGTAGTGTGTGACCTTTGTCCAGTCAAAAATCCCAAGATTCAAACTTCAAATGTCAAATACTCGCAGCAAACTTGCTCATGAATAAGCTACGGCCCAGAAATTATTTGCAGAAATTATTCAAGTGAATAATGTCAAATATGGAATGCATTTGAGAAAATCGAAATCTGCTTGCAGGCAATTTGTGAGCAGGAAAGAAAAGGTGAAATTTATCAAATAAACTATTTGCACTGTATTATTCACCTAGCTCTAGCTGTGCAGTAAGTAAACTAGTTTACAACTGGTGAAACTGAGGCAGAGAGGGACAATAACTTACTTAGTGCTACCTCGTGCACTAGTGATAGACCTGGGATTAGAATCCAACAATGAAAATTGTTCAAAGCTTCCTAAGGAATTTAAATGCCCGTTTCTTATTCATTTTAGTGGTCATGAGGCACCTAAATCCCTTAGGCAACTTTGAAAATACTGCCCCAAGTCTCCCATCCCTATGCTCAATCCACTAAGGGCTTGATCCAAAGACCACTGAAGTCAATGGGAGGCCTTTTATTGACTTCAAATCAGGGCTCATTTCATGCAGTCACTTACAGTGAAACTGAATCACATGCATCCAACGAAGTGGGTATTCACGCACGAAAGCTCATGCTCCAATACGTCTGTTAGCCTATAAGGTGCCACAGGACTCGTTGCTGCTGAATCACTTTGTATATTGCATGCAGAGACCTGGGATAGAACCAACTTTTTTTTTTTTTAATTCAAACATTATATTGAGTAGAAGCAGAGAAATTGGAACTGGATTACCGCTAGGCCATCCATGATGCCAATATAGATCATTCCCTACAAGGTGGTCTCTGGAGCTTTGTTCTATCTCATTTCAAATGGTTCAAGGAACAAGATTAAAATCACCTCCATGGAGAGACAGTTTCATTTTCTAATAGGCATTACTCTTGGGAAATTTACCCTGCTCATCAACCTTAATTATTTTAATGTTTCACTGGGAAATCAGAAAGGCTTGGGTTCTATGTATTATCTACAGATAACTTTCCTTTTCTTCTTTTGAGGCTGGAATCTGTCCCACTTTTCTCCCCACTTCTCCCTTCCCTACATTTTCTGCTTTGGGCAATAAATGTGGTTGAAATAAACCTACTCCTCTAGGACACGGGTCAGCTGGTGTCCATGGGGACAGCACCATTGTCTTCAGTGCCAGGAATGACTTCAGTGCCATTCGCTCTGGAGGGCCAGATCATCAACGGGTGTAAATGGGGATAGCACCAATGAAGTCAATGAAACGGTGCCAAGTTACACTTGCTCTGATCTAGCCCAGCGGGATCTTGCTGCCTACGGAGGGGTGTCTCCAGGAAACAGTGCTTTCCCTGAGGACAGCTGCCAGAATGACAAGGGGAGGGGGAAGGGATCAGGCCAGTTACCTACCATATTTTTATTTTAATAACCAGGCTAGCAGAAAAGGCAGAGACACCTTCAGAGGTCAAGGAATAATCATATAAATAACACAAAAACTTGTTTATTTCCAGCACCAGCTGGTGAAAGCTCAAAGGTCAGCCTTGCAAAGGAGTCTGCAATGACTGGAATGCTGGTGCCCGCACTTTCACTGCTGTCAAAGGTGTCTGGAGTAATAGTTGTTAACGGCTATACACCCCAGTGCCTTAGTGATTTTCAAGGTTATAATAATAGCAGGATAGGGCTCTGTGGATTATTCTAGTTGTTTTTTAAAGGTGACTGGATCATTTAGGAAGAGAGGGAAAGAGTGTGAAACCTCTGGCCAAAGCAAATGGCTTTCTGCTGCAGGCTTCCTATTGTTCAAGCACCTTGTTTCATGCCAGACCCCAGCATTAGTAAAAATTATCACACCCCTAGGTAGTAGAGTTCACTATGCCAGCAGGGGTCATAGGCCCCCCTTATGGGCAGAGCCATGCAGCTCTCTCTAGCTAGTGTTCAAGGTAAACAGTGGGAAAACCTTGAAAAGGAAGACTCAGAAATGGGTAGAAAAGGGATTCACAACCCTGCAATGAGGATTACGCTGGCTTCTGTTCTCCCACAGAGGATGCAGTGGGAAACAGCAGTGCAAGGGTTAAAATAAATTAAAAATGCAGTTTAGCAAAGACAAAATGGAGCCAAGTGTCTTCATTTAACAGCATCAATGCTGGGAGCTTCAGCTGTGAAGACACCTTTTCTGTTTGGTCACAGCACACATGCCACTCTTCTAACATCCCCCATGAATTCAACCCCACACCATTCAAGCGGCTGCAAGGGTGCTGCCCCTCAGAAGCCCTAATCTATCCAGCTCGGTCCCTTCGTGTCCTGGCTAGGGTACATCAGACAGGATGAGGACTCCTCACTGCAACCCTTTCCTATGCCATGGAAAGTAGAATTCTTCCTATCAATTTCGTCTCTCCAAACAAAAAGGAAATTAACCCTAAAATTATTACCTTTATATGAAAGTGTTCCCAAGACAGTACATTGCACTGCCTGATATGTAAGGCCTACAAAGAAAGTACTAGTCAATTAATAAATCCTCACCCCTCCTCCATATAGCTAGGCATTATACCCATTTTACAGGTGGTTAAAGTGAGACACTGAGCAGTGACTTGTCCAAGTCACCCAGTGCATTGAGAAGCAGAGCTGAGAATCACAGCAAGGAGTCTGGTGGCACCTTAAAGACTAACAGATTTATTTGGGCATAAGCTTTCATGGGTAAAAAAACCTCACTTCTTCAGATGCATGGAGTGAAAAAGTCTTTAAGGTGCCACCAGACTCCTTGTTGTTTTTGTGGATACAGCCTAACACGGCTACCTCCTGATACAGAACTGAGAAGAGCACCCAGTTGTCATTCCTAGTCCTTTCCTTACCTACTAACCTCCTTCCTCCTAGCTCCAAAGAACTCTAATTAACAGCAGGCAGTGAAGTGTGTTCCTACATCGCAGGGAGAAGTTAGCAGTGAAGATGCATCAGGGCAGAGTCAATAGGGCTAATCCTGACATTTTTCCCCCCATCCTCCTGTAGTTTTCCCCCTTGTTTATTGCGGGTGGAACTTTGTACCCGGGAAACAGAAAGAGGCTAGAAAGAAAGAGACAGAGGATGGCAAGTGTTCTTGGCAATGCCACAGCCATTTAGAATGACAAGGTCGAACGAGACGTGCTGCCTCTCTTCTGTTTGTGTTCTCATCTGATCAGCCACCATTAGCTGGGGAGAAGGAAAGCATCGCTGCCACAAACGTTCCATCTGTAAACTCTGCCGCTCTCTATCAGCAGGCAGAGACTGCGATCTGAACCGATAGGGCCGTTTCCAGCTGCCAGGCTGCATGGCATCATTTCTGTGCTTCGTGTGGCACAGCCCCGTGTGGGGGAAGCAGCAGGGTGGAGAGCAATCAGTTACGAGCCTCCGAAACCTTACTTACAACTGTACTGTCCCAGGGACAGGAGAGTTCCTGGCTTCTGTTCACGATGGTGCAAAGCAGAGCCTGTCTGTATTTTACAGCTGGGAGCTCTGCTGGGCCTTGGGTCTGGACATTAGACGTGCCCCAGATTAGCTTATTTCAGAGGCTCATCTCCATTAAAGCTTTTGGCTCCATGGCCTGATGCAGATTTAATAAATCTTCCTTGATTGTTGTTTTAGCCCAGCATAATTTGACCTGGATACTTTGACTGTCAGACCACAGTGAACTCTGAGCTGGGTTTCTATCTCATTAGGTTATGCTTAAGGCTAAGATTTAGTCACGGAGGTCGTGGAAGAAACGGAATCCATGACTTCCAGCAACCTCTGTGACTTCAGCCTGCAGTGGTCAGGAGCAGCAGGCTCCCCCTCCGCCAAAGCAGGCAGGGAGCTGCGGGGTAGCAGGATCCCTGCAGCTCCCTGCCGTGGGGGAACCCCACAGCCCCGCAGCTCCCGGCTGACATGGGAGGCAGGGACACCCCACAGCTCCCAGCCTGCATGGGCAGTTGAGGACCACTGGAGTTGCAGGCGGCAGGGGTACCCTGCAGCCCCCAGCTGCTGCAGGCAGCTCCTAGCCCCTATGCAGCTGTCCTGCTTCAGGCAGTGTCGGGATCCGCAGATCCCCATTTTGTCAAGTATATTTTTAGTAAAAGTCACGGACAGGTCATGGCTTCCTGTGAATTTTTCTTTTTTGCCTGTGATCTGTCCGTGACTTTTACTAAAAATATCCATGACAAAATCTTAGCCTTATATGCTTAGTGGAAACAAGGGACGCAGCTTCAGGGTAAACCAGCAGAAGATATGGTATTCAACCTCATGAGGTTCTTAACAGGAGAGACGGCCTCATTCGTCTGCTCACTCCTTCGCCCAAGCACTGACTATGACATCACTTCCTTTCCGATCCCGGGAAGTAGTGGCTAGAGCCTGCATTCTTTTCTACAGACAGTAAGAACAATCTTGTGGTTCAGGCACTGGATTACGACTCAACAAAATCTGGATGTAGTTCCTGGGTCTGTCACAGACCTTGGGCAAGTCATTTACCCTTCTGGTGCCTCAGGTCCCATCTGTAAATTGGGATAGTAACGCCTCCTTTCTGCCACCCTTTATCTGTCTTGTCTCTTTAGACAGTGAACTCTTTGGGGCACCCGTTGTCTCTATGTGTATGTACACTGGCTAGCAGAATGGGCCTCTGGGCTACTGTCATATTAATAGATATTAAATATTACATGACACACAGATGATTCTCATAGTCCCAAATTACAGGAACACTCTCATATTCCACAATGCTTACAAAAAACTTAACAACCGTTAGGCTGGTGGTGTGCTGAGACCACAGCCTGTCATGCTGACCAGTACTGTCTCATTGTTTCCTTGTCCTCCGCTGGCGGTTTGTCTGTAGCCACCTGTTGTGGCTTATCTTACTCTTAGATTGTAAACTCTTTGGTGCGTGGGCCCTCTTCTTCTTCTGTTTTAGTACAGCCCCTAGCGCAATAGGGTGCTAGTCCACGACTAAGTCCCCTGTGGTAATACAAATAATAACACTAAGATTAAGACTCATATATTTAATACCTGGGATAAAATAACCTTGGATAATATAACACCTTACATTTATTACAACAAACAGCATTTTAAAATTCCAGGGTACTTTCCACTCTTGACTCTTCCTGTTTGTCTAATGGTGCATGTCTCCCTGCTTGTACAATGAAAAGTGACTTTTCATTTTACTTTGAGACTTGTGACTATTGTGATAAATGAGTCTGGACCGTTCTGACCAGAGTGGACAAGGTAAGAGTTTCACTACCTGTTGCTGTTATCACAGCTTATCTACAGAGCTGAGACTTAGTTATTTATGGGTATTTTTCTAGCACTAATTACTACAGTATCAGAGCTCTCACTGGGATGCCAGATATGTAACTTTTATCTAGAAGGTAGAACTTTTCCTCCCCAAATCTTTAAGATAGTTTCTTGCAGTGATAGCGGTCTGATGGTTGTTTGGAGGTCCTACAACACAATTGTTTGGGGGAAATCTCATTCAAACAGGATGCATCTTTCAGTATTTTCCAAGTTAGTGAGATTCAGGCTGAGCCAGATCGATTGTGCAAGCAGGCTCTTCTGTGAGAAACCCCTAGCTCTAGTTGTTGTAAATTGCAAGGAGGATGGCAGTCCGAGAGATAACTTGGCCCTCGACCTTTCGGAGTTTAGAGAGGAGGTCAAGGACCTTGAAATGGACGTGAATCTAGTTGGTGCCAAAGCAGAGTGTGGAGCACTGGCATAGTTTGTTCACATTGGTTTGCTTGGCTTAGAAGGTGGGCTTCGGCCTGCTGCATTAGGTTCTTTGGCTAAGGAAGCCACTGATGCATCCCAGAATACCAGACGTTCCAGTGCTTCTGAAAACGGAGTGGGTCCACCCTTGCCCGCGAGACCCCACCTCTGCCTGTTTGACCTCACCCCAGCTGGTTGATCGTGCACACATCGTATCTCCAAGGTCACGCTTCACAGAGGCACCATTTTGAAGAGTGTGCCACTCTGCCCCTGCTGGCATGACCTCGTCCTTCAAAATGGCGGCTTCCGTGTGGCACCGTCTTGCAATCTTACACACTGCGTGTGTGAGGTCATGCTGGTGGGGGCAGGATGGCAAACTCTTCAAAATGGCGTCCTCTGTGTAACCTATGTCTGGTTTTATATCGGGGTCAAACCGCACAAAACCAAGACTATCCCACTTAAAACCGGACGAATGGCCTGCCTCGCCTCGGTTCAGCCCAAGCTCCAGGGAGCCGCAGTAGCCCAGGAAGGAAGTAGCGGATGTGAAGCAAACCCACAGCCAGACCAGGGCTGCTCACTCAGCTGCCATTACTCACCCCTCCAGCACAGCCTGCAGTGACCCAGCCCTCAGACATGCTGCAGCAGCCTGTCCATAGGCAGGGCTGGTGTCGGATGACTCTCAGGCACAGATATTTCATGGACCCTTCTCCCGAGCCAGGACCCCTCCTGCTATCTTGCAGTGTAACAGACTCCCCAGGCTTCCAGCCTGCTGTTGATTGGCTCCTGTTCCTGCCCTGGCCTTGCCCAATCCTTGTTCCCGCCTGTTCCAGCCTCGTCCGTGCCCAACTCTGACCTTGCTCCAGCCCTGTTACTGACCCACACCAGCCTCCCATCCACCTCCTGACCCTCAGGCTCTCGGACTGACTCCAACCCAGCTTCAGCCTTGGCCTGAATCTGGACTCTGACTCCGACACTGATTGGCTTGCCTATGGACTCTGACCTTAGTTTTGACCCATGGCTGTCCCTGGGCCCCGGTTTCAGTGCAGACCCCGGCCCAATCCCAACCCTACATCCAGCTTCAACAATTGCTCCAACCACCAGGCCTGACTGCCTGGAACCAGACCTTTACAGCGGATGCCTGGTGAGCTGCTTGTCAGAAAGGAACAGAGATAACTGCTTGGCCAGCCCTAGGTGATGGCCAGCCCTAAGTGAAAGAACATATTTCTAGCCACAGTTGCTCCTGGGTATGTCGGAGCAGCGAGTAGGACCCTTGAGTTTGCACACCAGCTGGACCAGCAGGGAGAGCGGATATCTTTAATGAGTGATGTTGCCCTTTCAGCAATTTCTTAAAATTCTGCCCACCACTGTCTTGCCTGGGTTAAACATTAGATAGGAGCTCTTTACCCAGGCCAGTCTGTCTGCTTGTGTATCCAGGCATTTCACTGCATCGCTGAAGGACCACAGAGCTTGCATGGGATAAGGTGCTATAAAGCCGGATGTCATGGTGTTTCATGGTGGCCTTCCTTAAAAGTGGATCTCTGTGGGTCTCTGCATGTAAGGGCCATTTGGACATCTCTCTGTATTGTCTGGGATCCATCTAACAGGAATGAGCAGACTCAGCCTCTAGTGACTCCATGTTCATCCACCAACCCATGTAGGCAGGTGAACAGTACCTCACGAGTCACCGCATTAAATGCCACTGAAGGATAGATATGGTCATCTGGCCCCTGTCCAGTGACATAAAGAGATCACCCATCAGGGCTTTCTCTGTACTATGTATAGGTCTGTAGCATGGCTGGAAGGGATAATTTGTGAGACCACTCACCTTGAGCACTGAAACTTGTAGTAGAAGTCTCCCTCCCTGCTATTTAAGTTGGATTGTTAAGTGTTCTCCTGGCCTCTGATTACAGCTGGTGGCAATAACATCTGTGGATACCCTTCCAGATTGCAAGTTTGAAGATGTTATGAGAAAACATCAGCTAATGTAAAGGTAAGTGAATGGACTGATGAAAAAGTAGCAAGATTCTGGATGCTTCCTAGATGCTGATACAAAAGTGTTCTTTCAGCAAGCTGCCAGTGAAGATCCATCAGTGAAGAATTCCGACAGAGTTCTTAAATGAAAAACTTTGGCAAAGTCATGAGGAAGGCCGGGCTATTTTGCACAGCAGAATTGAAGGGCGAGCCCATATCTAGCTCCAAAAGAAGTCTGTGCATGCATCAGCATCATTGCAGTAGGTTAACTTTGGCAGGGCTTTCTTAGCTCCACCAAAGAGAAAAAGACCAGGATATTGTGGTGATGAGATCGGTAGGGTTAACAGCAAGTTGGGAAATATGAACAGTGCACTGTTATAAAAGATTCCATTCTTCTCGGCCAGCTTATAAATAGCTTGTCCTCAGAGACATGAAACACCTTAATCAAAGATGACAATATCGTGTCCAAACCACTGGAGCAAGTAGTACGACAGGTGGCAAGTTTGGAAGCAGACTGAGGGAAATGAGCAGCACTCAGGTGCCTGTACTGACTGGTAATTCTCAGAATCTGGGAGACTTTAGTACCGGAAAAGGCTGCTAAACCATTAGGAGAGATGGAGGCATGGTTCTTATAAAAAAGGCAGAATGTAAGAAATCAGAAACAGCCTAGATGAGAGCTGGCAGCAGCCCCAGCATTGCGGTTGTCTGACACGGTCTGTTACAAAGTATTCTTGGAAATGTTTACTTAGGTGTGTAGAGTACAAGGATGGGTTGCCCCCCGAGCACAGGTATAAATAGCAGTGTTGATGGTAAGGCAAAATGTAGGTGAGTAAAGAAGAAGGGTGTGTACCTTAGTATATACCTGACACAACTCTCCACCCACACAAGCTGTGCCTCCAGGTCTGAACTGCTAGTTTTAGCAGGTCTGCTGCCTTTTTGTTACCACAGGAAAAGACTGGGAGTGGAGAAAGGCTCTGGCAGAGGAGAGGCAGCGGGGAAAGGCTCTGCCAGCTACCTATTGCTGGAGCCTTTCCCTGCTCCCTTCCTCTGCCAGAGCCTTTCACTGGCACGTTTAGCTACACACCACAGCACGGATGCTGCTTGCTTTTCACTGTGGTGTGTAGCTACATGTACCCTACACACAACGGTTTGAAGTGTAGGTGTTGCCTCAGAGAAAGCTTCATTTTTCATAGATTTTAATGCCAGAAGGGCATTTGCAGCAGGCTTGTGCTAGTCAGCAGGGAATAGCCCTCAGGCTAAAGAAGTGCCTTTTCTTTGTTCCATTACATTCCATTCAGCTTTTTCTGAGATATAAATTAATGCACAAGGAGAGAATTAAAATGAATGAAGACTCAAAAATGGCTGAGAATTGACAACATGCTCAATAACTATACACAGGTACTGAGAGTGGTGAAAAAGGAGGATGTGCTACCTCAGTGGTTGTCTCTAAAGTGACAATGAAATAGCACTGAATGCACAACAAATGCCAGCACACATACATGGGTACTCACTAGACCACCTACCTCTCAGGACCTACTGCTTTTGGTGGAAAACATCTCTGAAAACATCCACTCAATGTTCAGCGGCAGTCAAAAAAGCTAACAGAATGTTAGGAACCCATTAGGAAAGGGATAGATAACAAGACAGAAAATATCATGCCCAAGTTTTCTGCCCCCCATAGACTATTTTGGAAGTCCTGGCAGTGTTGGAGTGATGAATGGGAATGCAGAAATTGAGTGAAAATGAACTAATCTCCCTAAAACATTATAATAATTCTTCATCAGGCCACACATTACATGAAAAATGATTCTTGCAGACATATTAGTCTTGAGATGGAGGTTTTCATAATACCGTTGTGTAAAACCAAGACATTCATCTTTGAATTCAAGGAAAGTGAGAGGATGAGAGGAACACTTGGAATAATTCAGATGCAGTGAAATATAGTCCATGGTAAGAGCTAACACAATAGCCCCAATCAAATATGATTTAGGCACAGTTAGAAATAGCACTCTAATTACTGGCAATTGATTTAGCTTCCTGAAACTCAGATGCAAAGAGGAAAGGGGGGGTGGGGCTTTTTATTTAATAACAAGGGTTTCCAAATGCCAAGATACAAAATTAGCAGGTCAACAGGGGGCCTTTTAAGGACTATATCAAAGGAAATGTTGCCATCAATAAACCATAAGGTATGCACTGTACTAGCCATGAAAGTCTGTTTAGTAGGCAAACCACTCTGTTATGGGTTGGCCTGTTATGATGTCCTCTGTCACCAGTCCAGTATGGTGAGATAAAAGAAAAATCCATGGCTCAGGCTGAAGTTAGGCATCCCAATATTTTAAGGTAACCTAGCCTTGCACGTCCAGCTTCCCATGATCTTAGGCATTGGAGTTGAGAGTCTTTTGCTGCTGACACAGCTTAAAATGCCCTGGGATACAGGAATTCTTCTGTGAAATAGAATGTATTTTGGGGATTTAGAGAGGAGACGGTGACCAAACTCTACTCTTGTTTATGCATTTTTACACCAGTGATTCTCCCTTGTTTGTTGGGAGCCAGCATGCAGCTTCTGTAACCCTTCCAAACATAGGTAATGACTGAGCCTCTTTCAGAGGGGGAACAGGGGACGGGGAAATGTGACAGCCTGAGCCTCACTCCTAGTATGTGTGAGTGGACAACCCAGCTTGTCATCTGCAGGGGGAAACTCTGGACCAAAGGGTTAGTGGGTTTGAGTGTATACACCAGTTCTACTGAAAATATACCGACACGGAGGATTCTCCCACTGTCGGGACCTGAAGGAACTGAAGCTGCGACTGCTTGATGTGGCAATCCACCATTTTAGATGGAATGTCCTGCATTATGCAGTGCATGTCCTACTGAAGTGGCTTACAGTGGAGAGGACAGATGATCTGGGAGTTAAGGAACAAGACTGGGATTCAGGTGACCTATTCTAGTATCTGTGACCCTCAACATCCTAGATTCAATACCCAGGTCTCTCACTGATCTTCAGGATGTCATTCAGTTTCTTTGTGACCCACTTTGTCAATCATTTAAAAATGGGGCTGATCATATTTCCCTTTTTTCCCCACTGTCTTTTCTGCTCACTTTGTAAACTCCTTGGGGTAGGGACAGTCTTTTAACATGGTACCTATCACAATGCTGGTGACTTTGGGATAGACTTTATACAGAAGTTACTCAGCTTCACTTTCTGGTTCCCAGGCAGAAGCACAAGGCTGGTGTGTTTCAATACACTTTAAAGAGAGTTTTCATTATAATTAAAATAAATCAGGAAAATGTGTCTGTTAATATCAGATTCCATAATCTCCCCATTCCTCCATTTAATTCATGTTCATTTATTTATATAGTTACATCCAATTTAAATGCAGTCCTGCAACCACTTGATGGCACCTTTTAAGATGATTTACCTGCTATGAGCCAGACGCAAATGGAAATAGTTTCAAGGGTATAGTTACTTCAAGTGTTTCTTTTTAAATGAGCAGTGAGTTCACTAGAGAAGGTTGGGAACCACTACTTTAAGCACTGGGTGAAGAAAAGCTCACGATTATTTCTGAATTGTTCTAATCTCATGTATCAACACCTTAAAGCAGCCCTTTTAGAGTCAATTTAGTCTTTGGCCACTGACTAAAATCTGATAACTTTGGTAGCAAATGAGGCATGAAGTGCTGTCAAAAGAGCATCAATAATACATTGTTGGCACTAAACATTTAATCTCTCTGGCGAGGCGTTGCTGTAAAAGCTGCAGGCTCCGAATCGACTGCTTTAAAAGCCAGGGGATTTTCACAATGGACATAGTTTGCTGCATCCTGATAATTAAAAGATCTCTACATGTTCTCAGAAAGATTAATTAACTATTATTATCCCTTTTGATTTCTTTTCTTGTCCTTCGGAGCTATATGAATCTTTAATGAAGGCCGTGGTTTATGTTGTAGGCTTAGAATTTTGTTCCTCTAAGGAATTCCACAGAACCATGAGGTTTATTGCTAATAATGCAGCATACTGTATTTTTTTCCTGTATAAATACGTATACACTCATCTTCCTCTTGAAGATTCTGTGTAGTGTAATCCAAGAGGCAACTTCCTGCACTGAGCAGTACTGTAATTAGTATTACTACTAGGGTCATTCAAGACAAAGTGTACACATACTTGTACTTAACAGAAATGGAGGGCTAATTCTGTGATCTAATCCCAGCTTTACCCCCAAACTTCATGTGTGACTTGGCATGTCACTTAGCTTTGCATGGCTCAGTTTTCCAAATCTGTAAAATTTGAATAATAATAACAATAATTAATAATAATGCCTGCCTCATGCAGGGTCAGCCCACAACATTTTGGCACCTGAAGATACCCACAACATTTCAGACCAGAAGATGCTCCAGGCAGGGGCTATGTCTTATATGTTCCATGACAGCTGTGTGATAAATAACCATCATTTTATTTTTTGCCTCCTTGTGTTGAGAAATTGGTCAAAGTGGCTACTTTTAGCTATTTAAAATTTTAAGTAACACTTAACTTTCAAACGCCTGAACAGTAAATGTAACTTTTCTTGTCTGCGTAGTAAACACTGGCATTTTTATCTGTTTGAATAATCAAAGTGGTGCTTTCCGTGCCTTCTTGGTTGCAAAGGTTTGAACTGCTTCCTGCTGAAGGTCCACAATCTGGGCCAGCTCATGCTCTGTTGAGATGGTTGCAAGGCCGACCAGCCTCTCCTGTGTCATTGCGGAGCGTAGATGTGTTTTTATTAACTTCAGCTTGGAGAAGCTGTGTTCTCCACTGGCAACTGTTACAGGAAATGTTAGAAGTATGCATGGAACAACAAAAGCATTTGGAAAGAGGGTGATCATCTTATTTGTGCACATATATTCCAGAACAGCCTTTGGAGTTGATCCTGCTGAAATGTATCTTAAAAGGGCTTTCAGTTCATCATCTAAATCACTCGCATTAATATCGCGCATGTCATCATGTGTCAACACTGTCTCTAGTGCCCTGCATTGCTGGTTTAGGTCTTCTTCAGGTATAGTGAGGACTTTTGGAATATCGTACAACATCCCAAATATACTGCTGTGTTTCTTGAGCTGCATGAAACATTCTTCAACTGACTCTATCGCACAATCTAGCACCCGGTTAAAGAATTCAACTTTGAATTGTTGTTTGGGGTCTTTCTGACCTGATTAAAACACTCTCTGAATTGGGTTCTTTTGTGTTTCTCAAGCTTAGGAATGAGCATTTTGCATTATTTTCATAGAATATCAGGGTTGGAAGGGACCTCAGAAGGTCATCTAGTCCAACCCCCTGCTCAAAACAGGACCAATCCCCAACTAAATCATCCCAGCCAGGGCTTTGTCAAGCCTGACCTTAAAAACCTCTAATTAAGGAGATTCAACCACCTCCCTAGGTAACCCATTCTAGTGCTTCACCACCCTCCTAGTGAAAAAGTTTTTCCTAATATCCAACCTAAACCTCCCCCACTGCAACTTGAGACCATTACTCCTTGTTCTGTCATCAGGTACCACTGAGAACAGTCTAGATCCATCCTCTTTGGAACCCCCTTTCAGGTAGTTGAAAGCAGCTATCAAATCCCCCCTCATTCTTCTCTTCTGCAGACTAAACAATCCCAGTTCCCTCAGCCTCGCCTCATAAGTCATGTGCTCCAGCCCCCTAATCATTTTTGTTGCCCTCCACTGGACTCTTTCCAATTTTTCCACATCCTTCTTGTAGTGCGGGGCCCAAAACTGGACACAGTACTCCAGATGAGACCTCACCAATGCCAGATAGAGGGGAATGATCACGTCCCTTGATCTGCTGGCAATGCCCCTACTTATACAGCACAAAATGCCGTTAGCCTTCTTGGCAACAAGGGCACTCTGTCGACTCATATCCAGCTTCTCATCCACTGTAACCCCTAGGTCCTTTTCTGCAGAACTGCTGCCTAGCCACTCGGTCCCTTGTCTGTAGCAGTGCATGGGATTCTTCTGTCCTATGTGCAGGACTCTGCATTTCTCCTTGTTGAACCTCATCAAGTTTCTTTTTGCCCAATCCTCTAATTTGTCTAGGTCCCTCTGTATCCTATCCCTACCCTCCAGCGTATCTACCACTCCTCCCAGTTTAGTGTCATCTGCAAACTTGCTAGATGGACCTCCTGATCTTCTATGATTCTAGGACTGGGCAATATGAGCCACAGGGTTGTTGAACTAATACCTTTCACCAGCACTTTGAAGTTCAAACAGATTAAACCCTGGCCCCATGGAAGTCAATAGCAAAACTCCATCAGCTTCAAGGAAGACCACTCCTTTCTTTCTCCATAAGGAGGGATAGCTCAGTGGTTTGAGCATTGGCCTGCTAAACCCAGGGTTGTGAGTTCAATTCTTTAGGGGGTCTAGTTGGGGATTGGTTCTCCCTTGAATAAGGGGTTGGATTAGATGACTTTCTGAGGTCCCTTTGATCCCTGATATTCTATGAAAATAATGCTCATTCCTAAGCTTGGGAAACACAAAAGAACCTAGTTTCAGAGAGTGTTTTAACCAGGTCAGAAAGTCTCTGAGCTGCTCAGCTTCCCCCTGCAAGCTTTTGTGGGAGCCTTTTACCAGATGCTCTCTGTGACCTCACTCTTATCTGGAAGTGGTTTAAACTGTAGTTATTTCAGAGAAAATCACTTTTATATCCTCAATTATCTAAATGATTGTTTTGCCCCCAGGATAAAGAAAAGAAGAACTATTTTTAAACAGTCAATAGGAGAGGAATGTAGCGCTATCCTCTGCCAACATACTGGATCGTTTTTACCAACTGGTAGAAAAAGCTGCAATACCTTAAAACTGGAAAGATTTAGAGAGAAAAAAAATCACCTTCATGACATTTTATTTGTATTTTGTTTTTAAATAACATAAAGATAAAAAAGAAATGATGGTCTAAATCCTCGGCTAGTGTAAATCAACATTGCTCCATTGACTTCAGTGGATCTATGCTAATATACATCCCATGGGAATGTGGCCCTGTCATGGGGTTCACTCACCACTAGGGGCGCCTCCTTGTAGTTACATCTGGGAATTAGCTCCACTCAGGTCTGACGCCCCCTTCCTCGCACAGTGGCCCCTCTCTCTCTCCCCAAGACTCAGGGGCTTCCCTCTTCATGACTTAGCCCTCTGGCCAGGTCATTATACTCCTCCCCTTCTCGGGTAACAGAGTCTCTGGACCAGCTGTCCGGTTGGTGTCCCCAACGCTCCTGTGACACTAGTGGGGGGAACCCAGCCCCAGCCCCACCCTCTACACTAGGTTCCAGCCCAGGGACCCTATAACAAGCAGCCACGATCTGCACAGTTCCACCCCTTGCTGCTGTTTCCCTGGGCTCCTTCCGATCCAGCTCTCTCAGGCTTCCTTTCCCCACAGCTCCTCTGGGGCTGACCCTTTTTCCTGGGCTAGAACCCCAGGATTTATTCTCCCTCTTTGGTTTTCCCCTCCCCTTCTCTTTGCTCCCAGACAGTGGCTGCAGACTCTCTCCCTGCAGCTTCCTGTCTTTATAATCCAACCTACTCTGGCCCAGCTGAGCATTTTGTTCATTTAATCCTGGCTTTCCCTCCAGGTGCAGCCAAGTACCCTAACTGGCCCCTCAGGCCCACACTAACCCTTTCAGGGCCTGTGGGGGGTACGTACTCCATCACAGGCCCACAATGCCCATGCTACCTAAAATTTCCCCGCAGTACAGAATTCTTCTTCCCTTCCTGTGCTAGCAGATTGTTCAGTGTTCCTAAATGCCATGCTCCACCCTGGAAGCGATTCCATTTCAGTAGTGGGTTCCTAAATATAATTTTGCTTGCAAAGCACTTTGGGATCCTTCTGGATGAAAGGTGATATATAAATGTAAGTCACGGCCTCTCTGCCTATCGGCACTGTTGAACATTCCACACATTCGTCTGTTTACATTCCACACATATGTCGTTTTCAACAGAAAATCTTGATGCAGTCTCTCTTTCTTTTTTTTTTTAGATAAACCATTTATTTACAAATAGCTTCAGGCTTCACATTTAGGCTTCATAGCCTAGCTACGCTGGGTCTCACACACACAGTGTATCCGCAGAAGTGTCCAAGAAATCTATTTGACACAGTTTGGTTTGCATTAGATCTCGGTCAAATTCTCTTCACCCAGATGAGTTTTTGTATGAATAAAGTATGGGAGACTAAATTGTTGATACAGCAGAGCAAAGCAAGACAACACACTACATGTTTAACACACTGATAACATGGGTTTAGTAACATTTGCTTTACTCCGGTGCTCTACCTTCAGCGTTGCCTCCCCATTGAATAAAGAGACTAATGTGAACAATTAAATTAATTCACCTTTTGACAGCGCTGGAGGTGGAAGATGACTTGATTTTTTCACTGCATAAGGGGAAAAAATTATATGGCTTACAATAAGTCAGTGATTATTCCCCTCTGTTTGGCACTGGTGAGGCCACATCTGGAGTATTGCATCCATTTTTGGGCCCCCCACTACAGAAGAGATTTGAACAAATTGGAGAGAGTCCAGCGGAGGGCAATGAAAATGATTAGGGGGCTGGGGCACATGCCTTACGAGGAGAGGCTGAGGGAACTGAGCTTATTTAGTCTGCAGAATAGAAGAATGTGGGGGATTTGAGAACAGCCTTCAACTATGTGAAGGGGGGTTCCAAAGAGGATGGAGCTCTGCTATTCTCAGTGGTGGCAGATGACAGAACAAGGAACAATGGTCTCAAGTTGCAGTGGGGGAGGTTTAGGTTGGATATTAGGAAAAACTTTTTCACTCGGAGAATGGTGAAGCACTGGAATGGGTTACCTAGGGAGGTGGTGGAATCTCCATCCTTAGAGGTTTTTAAGGTCAGGCTTGACAAAGCCCTGGCTGGGATGATTTAGTTGGGGATTGGTCCTGCTTTGAGCAAGGGGTTGGACTAGATGATCTCCTGAGGTCCCTTCCAACCCTAATCTTCTATGATTCTAAGTATGGTAAGTAATAATTTTCACTTATTATAGAAATCCAGAGATGGAAAACACCTGATAGATCATAATGCCACTAGGAGATGGACTGTTATAATCACAGCTATGTAATTTCACAAAGTGATTCAAGAACTTCTGGTTGGGCTCTAGCAGATCTTTAGAAAAACATTTGATCTTGATTTACAGATGCCCCCCGGGTTAAGCAAACCTACCTTAAGCAAATCTGCACTTATGGAAAAAGTTCCGTAAGCTAGAAATAGGAGGGGTTGGGTTTTTTTTCGTTTGTTTTGTTGTTGTTGTTGTTTGCGTAATTGTCAGGTATACATTTCTGACTTACGCAAAATTCGAGTTATGCAAGGCGTTCTGGTCAGAATGCTTATGTAAGTCAGGGAGCCTCTGTAAAGACTTAAAATAATGGAGAATTTATAGTATCCCTTAGGAAGATATTCTCATGTTTATTAAAAATGTGCATCTTATTTCCAGGTTGAATTGTCCAATGTGCACTTTCAGCCATTGGATCTTATTATGCTTTTGCCAGCTAGGTTAGAAAGCCCTTTAAGTGCAAATATTTCTGTGTAAATAACCTTATGGACATGTAAATATAGGTATGTGCATAGAGAACAACCATTCCTCAAATAGTCATGGAAATAAAGAATCATTTCTGTAAACATTCACAGATAAGCGAGGAAAACGAGGTGGGGATGCAAACAAATTGAAAAGCCATTCACAATTTACAAATCCACTCTTGACTCAATTCTAATATTGACAGAGTGGGGTAGAAATTATAGTTTCTGATCATGAAAATGAATGGCTCGTGTAAGGGTTTTCTATTGGCCACTCTAGAAATGTGTTACAGTTCATTAGTACTCAAGAAAATCTTCACTCAGCGGGAACAATCACAGCAATTACCATTCAGTCTCAAATCTACCATTCCTGAACAATGTGCCTGAGAATTTGACAAACTACTGTTCCCAATAGTAACTAAGTCTAGACCCCTCACTGTCTCAGGTGAGAATATAGCCCTAAGACATGCTTGGTTGTGTTGGTGGATATTCTAACTTAAGTGATGGCAAAGAAAAAAACACCCATGCTCACCTTTTGAGATCTGCCCACGGCATTCGTCACTGAATGAGGCATAACTGAATCAACTCAGAGATCTAATGTGTATTGTCCTATTCTAGTAGCTAGTCCACTTAGTGGATAACAGCCTTCTACTGCTGCCAGCCAATGGAATCACTAACTTAGCACGGGTTGTGTTGGTCTGTGCTGTGGTTCTGAATTCACATCCTGCTCAGCACTATTAGTGGGGGGTTATTATGTAAACAAGGGTGAACAGACTTTCACTGTGCTTGGACGTGACAGGAAGTTGCAGCTCTGTCTCAAAGACACAGCTACAGAATCCCATAAGGCTCAATCGCTTTCTTCTATCTCATGAAACACATAAGATGTTAAGCTTCTAGGTGTCAGGAACCACGGGTCTTGAATGCTGGTCCACAGGGCGCTTTGACATTAGTACACTCCAACCTGCCACCCTAGCTATCATCAGAATAGGAGCTGAATTCTGACAGAGGACCCGGTCCTGGAATGTGATTGGCAGAATGCTGGGCATCCTGATTGGTTCACAGCTCCTATATAAACCCAGAATAGGAAGAGAAAGTTGTCCATGCCAGTGGGTTCTCCCTTCTCTGGACTACTTCCCCTGTGATACCTGCAGGGCCAGCGCAATTCATTAGGCGACCTTGGCGGTCGCCTAGGCTGCTAACATTTGGGGGGCGGCGACCGCGGCGGCCGGACCTTCTGCCACCTCTGTCGGGGATGCCATTTCAGGGTTGGGACCTTCCACCGCCTAGGGCGGCAAAAAAGCTGGCGGCGCTCCTGGATACCTGCTCCTATTGCCTGCTGCTGATCTCCTGGTAACCTGACCCTGCCTGTCTCCTGACCCCTGGTTTGTCCTCTGACCTGTCTTGGACTCTGACTTCCTGGTATTGGACCCAGCCTGACTCCTGTCTCCTGTTCTGACCACTAGGTTAGATGACCCATGACGCAGTCATGATATTAGGGGACTGAAACAGCAGGTGCTGGTTAATGCAGAGACAGGATGCTGGACTGGTCTGATATGATATGTAGAGCTGGTTGGAATTTGATCCCCACCCCCCCATGGAAAAAATCAAAAATCTGGAACTTTCTGTTGAAAACTACAATTTTCTATTCTGAAATGCTTCTGTGGCACCACATGGGAGCTGTAGTTCAGGTGCTTATGTTCCCACTCCCTTCTATGGGCTGTGCTCCCTGACTGGACTATATTTCCCATGACGCACTATGGTTTCCCCTTTTGCTGCACCTCCACAGTGCATCATGTGAGTCATATGTAGGGTGACCATACTGTGACGTTATTGATACGAACTGTGACCGTATAGATCATTGTTGCAACCAGGGTCCTGTAATTGCATCAGGTCTTGTACAGAGGAGGTCAAGTGGGGTGTCTATGGAAAGGTTGTAGTTTGCTGGTTATGATTATGCTTTCTGTATGTGTGTATCATTTTGGTATTTGAAGTTATGAATATTGTCTATGTACTTGTATCTCAATGTGTTTGATTCTAAGTAGCCTCAGTGAAGCATTTGGTCAGCTTCTGGAGAAAGGACTATTCTCAGTAAGTGCCCAATCAAGAAACACTTAACTGACAATGGACTTTGGGAGATGCCAATCCACATCTGAGCTTTCCTGGGAATGATCAAACTAACATGTAAATAATGGTGTTAGTCTGCAAAAAGCTGAATCATTCAAAGAGATGTGAATTGCCCAGGTGTTTACAAACTCCATCTTGTTGCTGTGATTTTGCACAGGAGAACAAAGGGGTTTCTGTCCACAAGAGTAAGAATATAAAAGGCCCTGGAAACCCCTCCATTTTGTCTTCAGCTGACTTAAGAGATAGCCTCTTCACCCCAAAGAGATGCCTGAAAGAAACTGGAATAAAGGACAGTAACCACGGGGATGTGAGCAATTGCTGGACCCAGACTGGGAAGGAGTTAAGTCTGTTAAAGAAGCTTATTGGAACATCTCTGGGGATGAGATTTCATCTTTAATCAAGTATCAGAGGGGTAGCCGTGTTAGTCTGGTTCTGTAGAAGCAGCAAAGAATCCTGTGGCACCTTATAGACTAACAGACGTTTTGCAGCATGAGCTTTCGTGGGTGAATACCCACTTCTTCGGATGCAAGACATCTTTAATCAGTTTCTTAATGTATTAGGCTTAGACTTGCGAGTTTTGTTTTATTTTGCTTGGTTAACAAAAAAAATGAGCTGGAAAGGACCTTGAGTCCACCCCCCTACCTTCACAGTAGGACCAAGTACCATCCCTGACAGATTTTTGCCCTGGATCACTAAATGGCTCCTTCAAGGATTGAGCTTACAACCCTGGAGTTAGCAAACTAATGCTCAAACCACTGAGCTCTCTCTTCGCCTAACTAACTTTGGGAGGAGAGATAACTTACTTTGTTCTGTCTGTTATTATTTGGCTCCACTTAAATCCTACTTTTTATATTTAATAAAATCACTTGTGGTTATAAATTAACCCAGAGTAAGAAATTAATTCCTGGGGGAGCAAACAGCTGTGCATATCTCTCTATCAGTGTTATAGAGGGCAGACAATTTATGAGTTTACCCGGTATAAGCTTTATACAGAGTAAAATGGATTTATTTGGGGTTTGGATCCCAATGGAAGCCGGGTGTCTGGGTGCTAGAGACAGGAGAACTTCTTAAGCTGTTTTCAGTTAAGTCTTCTGCTTTTGTGGGATGTGGTTCAGACCTGGGCCTGTGTTTGCAGCAGGCTAGTGTGTCTGGCTCAAGCAGGCAGTGTTCTGAAGTCCCAAACTGGCAGAGAAAACAGGCTTAGAGGTAGTCTCAGCACATCAGGTGACAGTCCCAAGAGGGTTTCTGTGACCCAGCCCATCACACATAAGTCCCATTTTGCCCTGGACAGTCCCTTTTTTAAGCCCTGTCCCGGCCATCCCGACTTTTTTTGGCAAAACTGGGCATTTGTCCCGTTTTCTCTTGTCATCAGCTGTGCAGGAGGGAGGACTCAGGAGAGTAGCTCAGGCTGGGCCAGCCCCAGGTGGGTGGGTGGCAGGGGGCCCAGGGCTGGCACCATTCAGCAGGGGGAGGGATAGCTCAGTGGTTTGAGCATTGGCCTGTTAAACCCAGGGTTGTGAGCTTAATCCTTGAGAAGGCCACTTAGGGATCTGGGGCAAAAATTGGTCCTGCTAGTGAAGGCAGGGGGCTGGACTTGATGACCTTTCAAGGTCCCTTCCAGTTCTAGGAGATTGGTATATCTCCAATTATTACCTGTTTTCCCATTAGGAAAATATGGTCACCCTACTCATATGACTGTGATGCATCTGCAAACAACAGTTTTTATAGGAAATTTCCTGTCAGCCCTCACAGTATGGCAGTTCCTACGTTCCTATGAGAAGCTGGATTGAGGGTTTATCTTCACAGAAAAGTGTTTACCAGTTAGTTAAGCCAATATCTTTATACTGGCATAACTCTATCCATTTAAATTCATACTTTAGTTTATACTGGTATAACTTCCCCATGTCAACAAGGCCTGAAGTGCAGAAGACAAGAGCTGAGGGACACAGAAGAGCGATCAGCCAAGCAGATGTGTTTCTATTAATGTTCTCTCTTATTCCAAGTGGGTGAAGGTCCTTCTCTGAATAACTGTGTAACAGGGTGACTTGCCCTTGGGCTGGAGAACCTGGGACTAAGTCAAACCTGATTGCAGGATGAGCCTGGCCTGTGAGAAACCAGGTGATTCTTGTATAAAAGGAGCCTGGTTTGAGTGCTGACAGAGCTCAGGTTGGGGAAATAGCTGGAGGGAAAAGTTAGATGGGGAGTAAGACTGCTCTGGTAGGGTCCTGAATCTGTAGGGAAAAGCTCAGAGCAGGAAAGGAAGCTGTAGGGAAGAGAGTCAGTAAGGAAGGCTCTCTAGGCAGGGAAGCCGAGATCCTCCTCATACAGGGAAGAGACTGGGAGAGCGAAAGGGGAAGTAAAGAGGTGAGGTAGGAAGTGGCCCAGGGAAAACAGGAATACGGATAAAGGAGTTGGTGTAACTGTGCAGTACAGGGCCCTGGGCTGAACCCAAAGTCAAGGATGGGAGTGAGTGCCCCTGCTGCCCCCCCTAAGAAGGGGGCTCATGAGCCCATTGTAAGGGGGCAGCAGGCTGAGCCGAAAACTGGCTGAGGCGGCACCCCAGCGAAGGAGGAAAGGTTTTGGTTTGTATTTAAGACACTTTTGAACTCTGTCTGGGACAATGGGGACCTCAGAAAGAGTGAACTAAAGACGGGGACCCAGCTGGAGGGCTGAGTCACCAGGCACAAAAACGTGGGGTGTTAGCCCGGCAAGAGAGCTGCGAGGCCATGGCTGGCCACCAGGGGCGGCTCTAGGAATTCGGCCGCCCCAAGCAGTCATGCCTGCGGGAGGTGCACCGGAGCCACGGGACCAGCGGACTCCCGCTGGCATGACTGCGGAGGGTCTGGTGGTCCCGCGGCTCCAGTGGACCTCCTGCAGCTGCGGAGGGTTCGCTGGTCCCACGGCTCCAGTGGAGCATCCGCAGTCATGCCTGCGGGAGGTCCACCCGAGCCGCAGGACCAGCGAACCCTCCGCAGTCATGCCTGCGGGAGGTCTGCTGGTCCCACGGCTCTGCTGGACCTCCTGCAGGCATGACTGCAGAAGGTCCACCGGAGCCGCCTGCCGCCCTACCCGGAAAATGCCGCCCCACGCGCGCGCGTGGCGCGCTGTGGTCTGGAGCCGACCCTGCTGGCCACAGAGGCTCACCAAGTAGTGAGCGAACTTACTTACAAACCGCAAGGGATCGCTTTCAGAGTCATTTCTATTTCAAGGTTTTTCTCCATTCACTGGGTCTTTGTTGCATGCAAAATAGAACTCTACCTTTTTTTCTTCTCAGGTTATATATAAATGCTGTGCTGTTTCTCCATGCATTCCATTTTGCTGACCAATCAGGCTAAAAATATATAGATTTCCTCAGAGCCAATTGGAACAAAATGCCGTTCAGCATGCATCGTGCAATGCCAGGAACAAATTCAAGAGGCGTTTTCTAGTCATCTGCAGACAGCCGAACAGGAGAGGGAGAAAACAAACTATTTGTAATATTGTAGCCAAGCTAGGGCATTTCTGATTGATGTTTTTTTTTTTCCAGATTACAATAGAGGTTGAGATTGGAATGAAATAATTTCACAATAAATCAGTCCAATGGTTTGACCTACAACTATTGGATTAAGACAACAGTTCCCAAACTTTTGAAAGCTGAGCCCTCCTTCAGGAAAATGAAACTGGTCATTCCCCCATTTTACTTATTGTGTGTTATTAAAGGCCTACCCTGAGTGAACAGAATAGGTTGTGTAGATCTTCATTATGTGATGCATCCTCTCCTTTCTTACACACTTTTTGAGGAGCAGTGAAATAGTAAATACTCTTGACATTTATCGTGTCATCACTGGGATCTGAGTTACTACCCATGGAGAAGCACAGGGTAGTTCACACTCAGAGCTATTGTTTCAGGCTCTTTGCAAACTCAGGCAACTCAGCAGCAGTTACACAAGTCATGTTTTTCAAAACTTCTTTGGAGCCGCACAGCTGGAGATTTTCAAAGGAAAGTTTAGAACTTGGAGAGCTATGTATATGCCTCCACACCCCCTCTCCAAATGAGATCTAGGCCCTGATTTTCTATATTCTGTAAAAACACATAATATGAGACAGTCCTGACCCTGAAGAGATAAACAACACAAGCAAATGGTCCTAGTTCTTGTTCTTTAGAGTATCTAAGGAGATGTACTACCCTGTCTCTCAGTTTATGACATGGTGCATTAAGAGAGGTTGATAATGCAGTAGTTAGATTTCATACTGAAACAATGCCCCAACATGATTTCAAGAGCCCCTGGGCTGCTGGTGGGCAGCATCTTTTGGCTTGTAGTAAGATGAGGCCCTGAAACATAAACCTTTGTATCAGGGGCCCAGTATGAGGCCTAAGGCCTGAACTAAAGTAACAGTCAAGACTTTGTTAACATAAAGCAAAGTTAAGCTGTGAGCCAGAGGCACGCCCTGCTCACAGAAGCTGACAAGGAAAGGCCTGATGCTGCAAAAAGATACCTACCTAAAAGGTACTGGACACCAGATATCAGAACACTCCAATACTTGCACACTCCACACACATAACAAGGAAAAAGCTGACCCATCCTAAAGACAGGGGCAAAAGGGAAATATGATGGATAGAGTTGTTTTGTTCGAGCCAACATGTACAAGGTGAGAAGCGGCACCTTGCTACGTAGAGGGGTTGCACCTCAATACGTCAGGAGTGATGTGTAACTTGTTTGTCCCTGTGTATAAGAATACATCCCTGGGGCGGTGTCTTTGTCCTGCCTAGGGGGGCAATGGAGTGTCCTGCCACTGACTGAGCTGTGTCCATCATCAGGGGACACATATTCGTAGTATGTCCTGTAGTGTCTGCGAGAAACAATTACTGTGCTTCGTTTGACGATAAACCTGGCCAGGTGCCTTCGTACCTTATCGGAGTCTGTGGTCATTGGGGGTTCTCTCTGGGACTGCTCAGGCAGTGATTTGCAGAGCCGGGGCAGCACACAGAGGGAACACACACACGCAGCATTGAACAGAGCAGAGCACCACACCGGTGGTGTTTGACAACACGGTTGAAACATGCAATTGAGCTCTTGACCATGTTTGCCCATAAAAAGAACAGAAAGAGGGGCTGGTGGGTACAGCACTAGACTTGGGATTGAGAGATGTGGGTTTAGAACCTCTAGGTGCTCCTGTAATAACACAATAAATAATAACATCCCATATTGCTCTTTGCTAGAAAAGGGGCTTGCCTACATAGCAAGTTACTACGGCCCACCAGCTTGCCACACACCAATGTCCCATGTAGATAGTGCTACACCACTGTAGGTTACTCTGCGGTCACCTGTTCTGTAGACCAGCCCCAAGAGGTGTTTCCCACAATATCTTTGCCAATGTCTAGTTCTACATTCCACCTACCTTAAATTCCTTCTGCAATTTCAGCTGGGTCCAGCAGCCTTCATTTTTCCTCCCCAGCTGTGATGTAGCACTTCTGTTTTCTGTTCAACAGGCGATGTGTCCCATCACAGAGGTGGCTGCATTTTCTTGCTGGCTAATGAACTGATTTCTGTAAAGGTGCATTGCTGCCTTTTAGGATTAAATATATACATGGAAGATAATAATGATTTAATAATGATTTGATTTAGTTGGGAATTGGTCCTGCTTTGAGCAGGGGGTTGGACTAGATGAGCTCCTGAGGTCCTTCCAACCCTGATATTCTATGATTCTATTATGGGGTTTTGACATATCCCTTGTACACACCAGTCTAATGGCCCCATGCAATCCCCTGTCTTTCCTGAACCTGCAGTACTTTTGTAGCTAATTGATGAAGGAATGTGTGCCATAGAACAACAATAGATGTCAAGTGATCCTGAAATAAAAACATTCTGCTGAGTAAGTGTCTCCCAGGACAGTCCTAATGAATGTGATACCACAATTATAGGGCTGTGAAGTCACGCCCAAGATCTTCCAGTAGGAGGAGGTGACAGCAAGATGCACAGCTTTCAATTAAAAAGGCAGCCCTGCAATTCTACAGCTAGAATTCTCTCCATAGCCCATGGGGTTGTCTCACCTCTTTACAGTGTAATTTAAAGACATTAGAAGTTTTAAATGAAAATGACATTAACCCTTCAGTTACTTAAACCTCCTATTACTTTCCCCTTCAGACCCAGTTCTAGACAGCTGTGAGTGGAATTGCAAAGCATGTCAGACTCCAATTCTATCACGTTCACCACAGCACCCAGCCGGAAAACAAGAGCCATCCATTGTGGGTGACTTGTGCCGCGTTTAGTTGGATGTGAAGTTACTAACCCCAGATGACTTGCAGAGTCGCTCTCCAGAGCTCACGTGGGTAATTACCAGGAATGCATTACAGCCAGGGCTTTGGGATTGTCTGCTTTGCTTGAATTACAACTCCTGATGCTATTAAATTCTATTTACATTAGGCAGCCACTTCCCAGGAGCAATGGGGCAGCTAGTTTAGTCTAATTTTGAACACGATCTGCATAGGGATTGCCAGAGCAGAGCAGAACAGTCTTCCTTCTAGTCGACAGTCTGATACTTGCTGAACTGGGATGCAGGGGAACACCCTGGGTTCCATTCCCCCATTTGCCACACATCCGATGGGTGAGCTTTGGCCAGGATCTATCCCTGCCATCCTTTCTCTGCCTTGCCTGCCCCATTTGTAAGCACTTCATGGCATAGGCGCCGACTCCGTGGGTGCTCCAGGGCTGGAGCACGCATGGGGAAAAATTGGTGGGTGCTTATCACCCACCGGCAGCTCCCTGCCCTGCCTCCAGTCCCAGCTCACCTCCACCTCTGCTCTGCCTCCTCCCCTGGATGCAACGCATCCTGCTTCTCCCCCTAGCTCCCAGCGCTTTCTGCTGCGAAACAGCTGATTTGCCCAGCGAGTGCTGGGGGGGCGAGGGAACGTGGCACGCTCGGGGAAGGGGGGGGCAGGGCGGAGATTTGGGGAAGGGGTCCAATAGGAGCAGGGAGGGGGTGGAGTTGGGGTGGGGACTTTGGGGAAGGGGTTGGAATGGGGGCAGAGCAGGGGCGGGGAAAGGATGGAGTCGGGGAAAGTTGGTGCCTATGCTTCATGGCCATGCCTAGCATGATGGAGCCTCTACAGGTACGTGTACACTGCAGCTGGGAGCATGTTTCCCAGCGTGAGCAGATGGATGTGTGCTAGCTCTGCTCCAGCTAATGCACTAAAAAGAGCCATGTGGTCACAGCAGCCCAGGCTGTACAATCCCATCCAGCCTCCTAGGTATGTACTCGGGGCGGGGGGTCAGCTGCTGCTGGTCCTGCCGAGGCCACCCCGCTATTTTTAGCACGCTAATTGGAGCAGTGTTGGTGTGAGTCTGTCTGCCCACGCCGGGAAGCACACTCCCAGCTGCCGCATAGACAGACCTGAGTCTGTGCAACTGCAGTTGTGCTACAACAAAGAGCAAGTGGTCAAAATGAGATGCTTCAGAGGAAGGTGCGAGAAATTCCCTCATGGATAGTTATGCAATAACCTATTCACAGGCGAGGCTACGATTTTGGCACAGGTATTTTGATTAAAAGTCGCGGGCAATAAACAATCATGGAAACCTCATGAACAACACGGTAAGGAAGCCTGAGCCCCACCGCCAGAGGCTGTAGCGGAAGCCAAAGCATTCGCAGCCATCTCTTAAAATAACAGAATCTGTGACCTCCATGACAGAATCATAGCCGGGGTCATAGGAGCCCAACCAGCTCCGACCCTACCCACACGTTTAATTGCTCTCACTTGTTTGTCATTTTTATACAAGAACGTTCACAATTTTAAAATGGGAGGGAATAACCTTTTCCCCTACACACACACACACACACACACACACACACGCAGCCCTCCAACAAGAAGTTTAATGTTCTGCTTTTCTTTCTGGTCAGTCGTCCCTCAACAAATGTGAAGGCAGGGTCTGTGCAGAAGGCAGAAGCAGACAGGGAAAATGTGGAATGAAGGGCAGTCACAAAAGAGCGACCTCACCTTGATGAGTGTCCCTTTTTCAAGGGAAGGAAGCAATCAGGCACGACAGAAGCCAAAACGCATCAAGGCCACAGGCCGGGCGCAAAGCACCAGGAGTGGCATTCTAGGCTATTATTTCCATTTATTGCAATGCAATCATGCCAATGCATGGGGGGGGGGGGAAGGAGGTACAGTACTTCTCTAACCTCTTTGAGATCCTCTGAATGGCTGTTTCTAGCCCTCAGTACATAATTAGATGTGACCTTTAGACACAGCCACTGATAACGAGAGCTCTGGAAGCCAAACTGTACCATGGAGAACACTGGAGGCATTGGGGCTCAATTCCTCCCATGATTCCCTGTGGTGTCAGGAAGGGAGACCCCTTTCCAGGATCCAGTACACACAGACCACCTTCCTTCCCATCAGGGTAGCCAGCTCTGCTGACTGGCTCAGAGAGGGGAAGGTCTGGAACAGGTTACTGTATCTATTGGGTTTCCGGGAAACGGGGCAGGCGAAGCCCACCCCATGCTAACGGATCCCCCCCCAGCCTAAGGGGAGGTTCCACAGGGCCTCAGAAACCCACTAATTGCAGGGGACAACTAATAAAAGAACAGGGACAGGAATGCAGTCAAAGGGTCATAAGAAGGGAGCCTGACGGGGACACCGAGCAGAGAACCCCGGACAGCGCCCACAGCTCCTCGGAAGGAAACAAATCTCCAAACAGTTCCTGAGCCATGTGGGGCTTCAATCCATGTGGCCCCACTATGGGCTGAGCTTGGGATGAGAGGAAGTCTTGACTTCGGTCTTCTCTCCAGCACTGCCCCATAGAGAGAGCCAAGGGCATCAGCCCACAACACGTCAGATACTATTTTACCAATTTTGTGGTGTTCAGCTGGTTTTGAATTATTTAGGCCAATTAAGAAAAAGAACCTTTAGTTTTTCTAAGCAAAGGATATTGTAGGTCTTTTTTCTTTGATAGGTGAAAAATGGCTCAATAGGTCTTTTTTCCTCCAGCTTAAAAAAAATTCACATTTGGGCTGATGCAAAAGATCCTGAATTTCAGCCCAACCTCATCCTTTCTGATCAGTCAATATCCCCTGGGTGGCTGCTAGTTCTAAAAATCAAGACACTTTTCTGCTTTCATGGTCCATCACATCACTGCCTCTTCCCAGCTTTTTTTAATTTACACTAGAGTAGGGATAAAAGAAACATGGTGGAATAATAGTCATGACTGGAGTACAGGTATTGAATGGAATGTGGAAAGAAAGAAAGAATGTGGTGGAGTAGCATTGTGTACTGATGATGTGATAGACTGTAAATAAATCAGAAGTGATGGAATGGATAAGACAGAGTCTGTTTCGGTCAAAATCATTTTGGGGAAGAAAGCTACTAGATGCTCCCCTGGGATGGTGCTTGGGGTGTGCTACAAACCACCAGGATCCAATTTGGATATGGATAGAGACCTCTTTAATGTTTTCAATGGAATTAATACTATTGGGGAGTGGGTGATTATGGGGGACTTTAACTTCAAAGATATAAATTGGAGGATAAGTGCTACTAATAATAGTAGGGCCCAGATTTTCCTGGATTTGCTAGCTGACAGATTTCTTCACTAAGTAGTCACTGAACCAACAAGAGGGGATGCCATTTTAGATTTGACATTAGTGAGTAGTGAGGACCTCATAGAAGAACTGGTTGTAGGGGAAAACCTTGGACTGAGTGATCATGAGCTAATTCGGTGTAAACTAAATGGAAGGATAAACAAAAATAGATCTTGCAACTAGGCTCCTAGATTTCAAAAGGCCAAACTTTAAGAAATAAAGATAATTAGTTAGGGAAGTGGACTGAACTGAAGAACTCAAGGATCTGAATGTGGAGGAGGCTTGGAATTACTTTAAGTCAAAGTTGCAGAAACTATCAGAAGCCTGCCTCCCAAGCCAAGGGAAAAAATCATAGGGAAGGGTTCCAGACCAATCTGGATGAGCAAGCATCTCAAACAGGTGATTGAGGGCAGGTCTACCCTAGAAGCGCTACATTGGCACAGCTGCATAATTACTCCACCCGCAAGACGGAAGCTATGTCAGCAGGAGAACATTTTTCACTGACAGATGGCCAGGGCGGACAGCTCTCTGTCTTTTTCACACCCCTGAGTGACATAAATTAGATCGACTAGAGTGGCAGAGTAGATATGCCCTAAGAGAAAGCAGAAAGCCTACAAGGAATGGAAGATGGGATGGATCAGCAAGGAAAGCTACCTCTTGGTGGGTCAGAAAGCGTAGGGGTAAAGTGAGAACTGCCAAAAGCCAAACAGAGTTGGGCCCTGCAAAGGGAATTAAAACCAATAGTAAAAGGTTCTATAGCCATATCAATAAAAAGAAAGCAAGGAAAGAGGAAGTGGGACAGCGAGAATGGGGTGGAGGTTAAAGATAATCTAGGCATGGCCCAACACCTGAACAAATACTTTGCCTCCGTTTTTAATTAGACTAATTAAGAGCTTGGGGTAGTGGCAGGGTGACAAATGGGAACAAAGACATGGAGATAGAATTTACCACATCGGAGGTGGAAGTCAAACTCAAAAACCTTTAAGGGACTAAACCGGGGGTCTGGATAATCTCCATCCAAGAATATTAAAGGAACTGGCACATGAAATTGCAAACCCAATAGCAAGATTTTTTAATTAATCTGTAAATTCAGGGGTTGTACCCTGAGACTGGAGAATTGCTAATATGGTTCCTATTTTTAAGAAGGGGGGGAAGAGGGGAATGATCTGGAAAACCACAGGCCTGTTTGACTTTAATTGTATGCAAGGTCTTGGAATAAATTTTGAAAGAGAAAGTAGTTAAAGACATAGAGGTTAACAGTAATTGGGATAAAATACAACATGGTTTTACAAAAAAACGTGATCTCCTTCTTTGAGAGGATAACTGACTTTTTTGACAAAGGAAATGCAGTAGAACTAATCTACCTGGATTTCAGTAAGGCATTTGATACAGTTCCAAATGGGCCAGCATACCCAGCATGCAAATACTCCTCAAACAGAGACACCTCCACTGGCTTGGGCATGTGTGCCGAAAGGATATCCTCTACGGCACACCCCAAAGGATATCCTCTACGGCAAACTGGCATCTGGACAAAGACCCAAAGGATGCCCAAAATTGCATTTCAAGCATGTCTGCAAGTGAGACCTCAAAGAAATGGACGTGGATGTGGATAACTGGGAAGATCACACTCAGGACCGCAGCCTTTGGAACTAAGAGCTGAACAAAGGTCTCTGGAGTTCCGAGAGGAAGCCGTCCAGCTTAGGAGAGGAAAAAAGATCTGGCAGAAGGCAGAACCCAAAGGGCCGAAGCATCACCTTTAAATGTGACAGATGTGGCAGAGGTTGTCTCTCTCGAGTGGGTCTCTTCAGCTGCCATAAAACCAATAGAGTAAATTCTTTGCATCTCAGGGTGCCTACCCATGGTCTCTCGAGACTGAACGATGCCTACTACTACTACAGTTCCACATGGGAAATTATTAGTTAAATTGAAGATGGGGATTAATATTAAAATTGAAAGGTGGATAAGGAACTTGTTAAAGGGAAGACTACAACAGGTCATTCTGAAAGGTGAACTGTCATTCTGGAGGGAGGTTACCGGTGCAGTTCCTCAGGGATTTTGTAAACTGGAGCAATAGAAATGGGATGATATGTAATAGTGCAATGTGCAAGGTCATGTTCTTAGGAATCACAACAAGAATTTTTGCTATAATCTGGGGACATATCAGTTGGAAATGACAAAGGAGGAGAAAGACCTGAGTGGATTGGTTGATCACAGGATGACTATGAGCCGCCAATGTGATGTTTCTGTGAAAAAGGCTAATGCAGTCCTAGGATGCATCAGGCAAAGTATTTCCAGTAGAGATTAGGAAGTGTTAGTACCATTATACAAGGCACTGGTGAGACCTCACCTGGAATACTGTGTGCAATTTTTGTCTCCCATATGTAATAAGAATGAATTGAAACTGGAGCAGGTGCAGAGAAGGGCTACTAGGATGATCCAAAGAATGAAAAACCTACCTTATGAGAGGACACTCAAAGTGCTTGGCTTGTTTAAGCCTAACCAAAAGAAGGCTGAGGGGAGGGATGCCTGCTCTTTATAAGTACTTCAGAGGGATGAATACCAGGGAGGGAGAGGAGTTATTTAAGTTAAGCCCCAATGCGGACACAAGAACAAATGTATATAAACTGGCCATCAACAAGTTTAGGCTAGAAATTAGATGACGAAATGAAATCCTGGAACAACCTTCCAAGGGAAGCTGTGGGAAAAAAAAACTAACTGGCTTCAAAACTGAGCTGGATAAGTGTCTGGAGGGGATGGTGTGATGCGACTGCCTACAATGGCGTGTGATCTGTGACTGCTAGCAGCAAATATCTCCAATGGCCAGTGATGGGACACTGGATGAGAAGGGCTCTGAGTTACTACACAGAATTCTTTCCCAGATGTCTGGCTGGTGGGTCTCGCCCATGTACTCAGAGTCTGACTGATCACCATATTTGGGGTCAGGAAGGCTTTCCCCGCCCAGGTCAGATTGGCAGAGACCCTGGAGGTTTTTTGCCTTCCTCTGCAGCATGGGACAAGGGTCACTTGCAGGCTTAAACTACTGTAAATGGTGGATTCTCTGTAACTTGAAATCTTTAAAACACGCTTTGAGGATTTCAGTAACTCAGCCAGAGGTTATGGGTAGAGCTCCATGTCTTGTCATGGAGGTCACAAAAGTCACAGATTCCATGACTTCCTGTGATCTCCGTGTCTTCTGCAGCGGCCAGTGTGGCTGACCCCTGGGCCACTGAAGCAGCTGGCCCCGGGAACTGCCTGAGCAGCGGTCCTGGGGCAGTGGGAGCAGCCGCAGCATGGTGGTCCCCGGCAGTGGTCCCAGGGCAGCCGTAGCAGCATCTGGCAATGGCCAGAGCAGCCGCTGGCCCCCAAGGGCTCCCCCCCACCAGTGGCCAGAGACACTTCTGGCCTCACACGGCTCCCCTCCGCAGCAGGCCAACCCCCCGAGGCTCCTTGCAGTGCCCCCTCCCCCAAGATTTAATCAAGGGTATTTATGATATAAGTCATGGATAGGTCACTGGCTGTGAATTTTTGTTTCTTGCCCATGACCTGTCTATGACTTTTACTTAAAATACCCATGACTAAATCGTGGCTTTAGTTACGGGCCTATTTCAGGAGTGGGTGGGTGAGGTTCTGTGGTCTGCGATGTGCAGGAGGTCCTAGATGACCATGATGGTCTCTTCTGACCTTAAAGTCTATGAGTCTATGCACTGACACCCCCCGCAGAAGGATAATGTACTCCTTACATAGGGAACTTGCCATTCTGTGCACTAAAGTTACTCTCTACTGCTTGCAGACTCAGTGTTTCAATCCTCCCCTATTCAACAATAAGCTGTGTAGGTAAGAAGAAACTCAAGGCCTGTAGGTTGTTATTTAATATGAACTGGGTCACCCATAGGAATTGCCATACTGGAACCAGACCATTTAGTCAGGTTTCCTACCTTCAATAGACAATGCTCTGGAGAAAGTAAAGCGGAAATAAAATAAAGCTCACAATGCACCTGGCCAGTTGTGCAATAGTGTAGATGGAAAAAAATATTTTGATTGGTAAGAAAATAACCCTAGAATTGGATTGCATATGGTATCATGGGCTTCTCTAGCTTACTATCATGTTCATTTCCACTTTTATCTGTGTGTTAGCTATTTGCTACTCCCTTAACTCCACAAAACGTAGCATCCAACAATTGACCGTTATCCCATTTCTCTAGCCACTTGCACGTCTCTCCCATGAGATTAATGTTTTCAAGTCAAGTTACAACAATGTTGTAACCTTCAGTCTGCTGGACTTTTTACTCATTTTAAGTAATTCTCTGCCTTGTAAAGGCACCAGACTAACATTGTAAAGGAGAAAAGTAATGCCAGTGAAGTATTTAGCCAGAGTAACTGATAAATGATGTGTCTAATCAATTGTGGTATGGGTGATTTGATTAACTCCTCTGCTAGCAACTCCAGAGACTAATTACTGTCAATCATTTGCTTTCCATTCAGCTACTAAACAAATTAATTAGCTCTGTTAATTTTACCAATTCTAGGAACCATGAGCCTTCCTAATTGTCCTTCTCCATGGAAGCTCAGATGAAGCATTTCAGCTGAAGTGAAATGCTTCACCCAAAGCTTTTAGAACTTCAAGCAGCATCACCAAGCTCGTCCATGAATGTAATATGAGATTCCATGAACATTGGTAGCCAAAACAAAGTGATACATAACCTCTAGATATTATCTTACAGAACCAGTCTTGTTTAAGCCGATACGGGTGACTTCCATTTATGTAGCATATTTGAGAAAAGACAATTGGGGAAAGTTTGGGTTCTCAGAGTAGTTCAAGAAGACTTTGGAATATCACAATTTATTTTAGATGGATTGCAGAAGGTCAAAGCTAAAACACAAAACCCTGCTTCCCCAGTACTGAGCAAAAACTATTCTACCGGATATTGTAGAACCCATACGGTTCCATGAGGTTCTAGGTGATCCTTTCAACACTCGTTGGATTTTTGATTGTTCTGAACTTATTGGGAGTTCACTTGGGAGTTTCTTTTGTTTAATAATTTTCTCCTTTACACTGTTCTGTTTTAGTTTATCAGAAGGTTATCTCACATGAGTTCTGTGGAACAGTAATACAGCTATAAAAATGAATTCCTACCCCTCTTATTTTTTGCTTCCTCATAAATGGATCTGGACCAACACTTTCAGAAATCCAGTCTCTATAAATGGACCTGAATCTACCACCCTTACTAACGGGGTTTAAATTCAGCCAGAGCCCTCCAGAATGAAGTTCTGGTAAATATTTTCACTCCACAAAGCTGAAGTTCCAAGCACTGAATGGGAAGGGGCATGGGGAGGCTCCAGGAAATAGTATATGAGAATTTAAGCCCTGCTTACTGACATAGGGTAATTATTTTCCTTCACAAATTGGCTGATTGATTTCCACTACTCATGGAGCAAGGTACCGCTTAGTGTGAATGAAGATGATATAGCCTAGCCCTTTGTGTATTCTGCATCCATCCTGAAATCCAGATGCATTTTTGTGGAGCTATTGACCTTGGCAGAGATGCAAAGCTTAATTTAGCATTACTCTTTTCTTAAGTGAAATGTACATATTTTAACTGGCTTGGAAATTGTGTGTGTGTGTGTTTCAGGCAATAAATGACTTCAGGCATTCAGATTCTACTAGTCAGTGAGATCTACCTTCCTCTGTTGTGACGGCTACTACATTTGATAGTGAAACGGTTCAGGATATTATATACTGCCTATAATATACATAGATGAATGCTGCCATGAGAAATTGAAAATATGTATTACCTGCACTTTTAAAAAACGTTAATATTTTATTGAGGCTTTTAAAAACCTGTTTCCATCTCGAAAAAAAAATGCTTCTCTTATTCTACGCACAAGCAGATTCGTAATTCCTTAAAAAGACAGGATCCAAATTAGGAGGGCCTCCCTTTCTATGGCTGGAGACAGGGTTCTCAAATTACAGAATAGTCAAAATACTTATTTCTGCAAACAAAAAGCTATTTAGAAATAAATAACTATGAGTGATCCAGTTCTCAAGAGAAATCCTGCAATAACAAACCAGCACGTGCACCCCAGCACTCATAAGCAACCTGAAAATAACATGCCTGCTCCATGAATGACCCCATAACAACCAACCAGTGTGCACTGCCTGGTCTTCACGAGCAACCCTACAACAACAAACCAGCATGAACAGGGGATGGAAAGGGAAAAACGTCAATAAAAACAGTGAAAGCAATGTCCTATTGTCATCATCGGAAGAAAATTTGGGGGGACTTCTGGGAAATTATAAGGCAGTGACCCACAGATCTAGGGTTATAGAGCCTGAAGCTAAGCCATCAGCTGTGTTTAAACATGGAATCAGCACATAGAATCATAGAAGATTAGGGTTGGAAGAGACCTCAGGAGGTCATCTAGTCCAACCCCCTGCTCAAAGCAGGACCAACCCCAACTATATATGGCCAAACACTGATCAGACTACAGGTAACCCCGTTAAGAAAGTTTTGTCTTCTCGTTAATCTGTCAGTGATGGAAGTCCCAGGTGCTAGTTGTAAAACAACAGTAGGTCTATGTTGTCCGGATGGGAATATGATTTCCAAGTTAACTGTCCCTTTAATTCTAATGGGCTTAACTGAAACTGGATGAACAGATGGAGACTGGAAGTGGGATGTGGTCCTCTCAAAGCTCTGCACTGTCCAAAGCGCTTCATCAGAATATCCACTGCCAAGGATTATTATTTAGCAGAGAGGCAGGATGGTCAAGTGGTGAAGGCATTGCATGGTGGCTCTGGAAAGCTGAGTGCAAGTCCTATCTCTGATACAGACTTCTTGTGTGATCCTAAACTAATGATCTAATCTCTCTGTGCCTTAATTCCTCCTATGCAATAAGAGGCCAATAATACTCTTTTTCCCCTACCCTTTCTTTGTCTTTTATATTTAACATCTCTGCTTTTTGCAGAAGGGACCGTCTGTCACTCTGTGTCTGTACCCTGTTTAGAACAATGGAGCCCTGATCTCAGTTAAGTGTTAATGA
Organism: Mauremys mutica; assembly: GCF_020497125.1. NCBI lineage: Eukaryota > Metazoa > Chordata > Testudines > Geoemydidae > Mauremys > Mauremys mutica. The sequence goes on along the minus strand of NC_059073.1, from coordinate 10,843,407 downwards.
AATACAAATAATAATGAAATACAGATAATAATAAGCTTAGGCTTTTTTTCCATATGGGGACACCCAGGAAAATTAATCTGAATTAACTAAAGGTGTGATTTTTGAAGTGAATTAGTTAAATCCCTGTGTGGGTGCAATTACTCAGAATTAAAGTGGCCTTAATATGGTTTAGCTTAATTCGTTTTGGAAATGAACTAAACTAAACCAAATTAAGGCCACTTTAATTCTAAATGAGGGTGTAAACATAGGGGTTTAATGCAGTTTAATTAATCCACTTCAAATTCACACCTTTAGTTAATTTGGATTAATTTTCCTGGCTGTCCCCGTGCAGACAAGTTTTACATGGTTGTAGAGTGCCTAGCGACTAGGACTCCGATCATGGTTGCAGCTGGATGATTATTGCTACTGTAATACAAACAACAAATATTAATGGATATTTATTCTGTTGACCCAATAAAAGATATTACCTCACCTACCTTGTCTCTCTCATATCTTGGGACCAACACAGCTACCACACCATTACAAACAACAAACATTACTTAATTTGTTACTTAAATAGGGTAGCGCCCAGAAACCTCAATCAAGTGCTAGACCCTGTACAAACTTAATCAAAACAAACTCAGTTTTAGCTGATCCACCCCGAGAGAGTGACAGTTTTTCTAGCTATCTCAGAGCCTTTTCCAGGTAAACCTGCTGACTGGTGTCACAGCCTCCATCTGTTAGCCTGGGGGAAAGAATAATGGCAGGGTAGCCATCAGAGGTACAACAGGACAGTCCTAGCACATTTGCTTTCTCTGTAGTTCTCACATCATCTGTCCTCATATGCATGGTACCTCTCGATTCACTTTATGGCATGAGTACAATTCACTGGCCTTAGATTAATAGCTTTAAGGCCACGTTATGATCATCTAAACTGACCTCATGGAAAACTCCAGCCATCGAATTTCACTCAGAAATTCCCACATTGAGCCCAGTAGCTGGACTAGAGCGTATCTTTTTACAAAACGCCCATTCTCAATGTGAAGACACAAGTGATGGAGAATCCATCATCTCTCTTGGGAATCTGTTCCATTGGGTAACTGCCCTCAATGGTAAAAAAAAGTGTCTTTTCTTTCCACTTTGAGCTTTGCTGGCTTCAATTTCCAGGGATTGGATCTTGCCGTTCCTTTCTCTGCTAATTAAAGAGTGCTCTACTATCATTCTGGGGATTGTCTTTCCCAGGCTTGGGGGTTGCTTTGACTTTTTCAGAACTTGAAACCGAAATGACATGCTTCATCCCAGATGTAAGCAACGCACAACCTTGATGTTATGCTTTAATCAAACTGAAATGACATTTAATCAAAGCTTGGCATTCCTGATTCGCTCAGGTGCCATTGTTTTCACACTCCCAGCTTTTGTGGTGAACTTGTAATGTTTTCCCTCTTGAATTATTTAACATGTGAAAAGCTGAGCTTTGCCACTTTTATTCCCATCCCCCGTTTTATTCCCATCGGCGTGATTTACAAATCAAGCCTTGCACCTAATGGCGCTGTGTATTTCCATTTCCAGTGTGCTCCTTTACTGTCGGCTCTCATTGCACGGGGCAAACTTCATCCCACAAATAACCAAAATTAATGTCAAATTGTATAAAGTGCAGCTCGAATTTCAATTATCCTATCAGAGCAAAATGCCTGTTTTCGGCAAACAGTAATAACATTATGCAGCTTACAGCCCCTGCATGCACTTTACTAGAAAGCAGTCAAGTCTAGACAAAAATAAAAGATTTAGCAACCTTAAACCCAATCTGTTTCACATTTAGTTAAGGCCAATTTGCAGAGAGAACAACAGCTGGCTCTAGGTTTCATCCAGGCGTCTGGATCCACTTCACCCACCCCCTTGATATCTGTGGTTGAATCTCAGCAATTTCCTCCTTGCACAATGCAAAATGATTAGATCTGAACCCCACCCCCAAATGCTGGATGCAAACACCTCTGGGGAAGTTCAGCTCCAAGGTTTGTGGCTTAGCATGTCTCTGTTAGAGACATTTCTGCATTCCCCGCATGGCACTGTTTGAACTGGCTGGGTGGGAGGGGGCTGGGATCTTTCTAGCGGCTGTTTATTCTGTTTTGGTCATGGCCCAGCATAGCCAGCAAGTTTAAAAGAGTGCAGTGGCCCAGTTCAGCTCCAAAACCAGGGGCCTTGTTGAACGCACAACACTGGGCTCTGAGTTCTTACCAAATCCGGTCCCGGTTGTGGGTGCTGAGCATTGGGAAAGCTCTCCCTGAGCTCTTTGGAAACTCTGGCACCTAAAGCTGTGTGCCAAGCTAGACTCAACAGAGGAAGTCATAGTTAATACAGAGTTAGCAGCGCATACCATCCAGTTATCCTGATGGTTTATTGTTCCAAAAAAGGACTCTCCATCCTATTGCCACTTTCTTGCTTTAGCTCCTGCTCCTTTCATACTCCCCCAATCTCTGCCTCTCCTACCCCCACATCTGCATTGACAGATGATGCTCAGTCTCTGTGAACTGTCTGCAAGCAGCACTTCCTGTTGCACAGTCCGGCAGACTTTCCTCTTGAGTCTTCAGCACACCAAATCATGTCCTGGATATAGTCCCTCAAAACAGATTCCATGGCAGACCAGTAACACTTGCTTTCTCATGCCTTCTCCCTCATTTGTCTTCACACATGTATTATGTCTGCATAGGCCATCTTCCTCCATGCATTCATTTTGGGGCATGAATGTACTTTCACTGGCCTTCGATTAATAGATTTTTAGGCCAGAAGGGACCATTATGATCACCTAGATGGACCTCTTGCAGAGTGATGGTTTGAATAAGGAAGGGCGGGTTTCGAAACCACACAGCATTGGCCTATCTCTGAATGATAAAAACTCCATTGTCTTTAATGGCTACATGATACCTTGTGATGGGAAGAACTCCCTTGTCAAATTAGGAAAGCCACCAAATTAACCTGTTTTAAATTCTTTCTTAAAATCCATCTTTGCTGTGCTGATGTCCCTCTGGCACTGGTCAGCCTGTGTCTAGACGACAAAGACCTCTGTGACTCTATTCCTCTATTCCTGTCACTATTGGTATCTTGTTATTAGTTAGATTGGGACTACGGTGACCGCCATGACAACTAAACTATGCAAGTGAACCTGCCTCCACTGTTACCTTGTCCTCCTGCTTTTCACTTGGTTGTCTGTTTATTCACCTGTTGTGCATTGTCTCCATCCTGGAGAGAAAGAGTGGTGAAGGGGTTAGGCTGATAGCACTGGATTCAGGACACCTGAGCTCAATTCCCTGGTCCCTCCCAGACTTCCTGGGTGACCTTGGGCAAGTCAATAAGGATCAGATCCTCAAAGGTATTTAGGCATCTAACGCCCGCTGATTTGAGGCTGTGGGCTTTAGTCTCTCTGTTCTTTCATACCCATCTGTGAAATGGGGATAATCACACTGCCCTACCTCACAGGAAGGTTGTGAGGATAAATACATTAAAGACTATGAGATGCGCAGGTATTACTGTAAGGGGGACCCCATAGGCACCTCCGGCATGCTGGCATATGAAAGGATCAGTCCTTAACAATCCCAGCTGAAGGACACAATGGTTCTAATAAGTCTGAGCAGCAAGTTAGTTTCCTTTCTAAGTTCAGAAGCAACGGATTCCCTCTGGGTGCTGCACTGGGCGTATTCCAGGCACTGGCGTGTGTGTCTGATTATGAAGTGAAGCTCTGTCCAGAGCTGCACGCGACTATTGCAACAGAACTTGAAACCAGGTTCAGCCTGGTCAAGTGGGACTGGGGATGCGGGTTCGCTGTAGGGCTAAGAAGGGACTCTTGAATTCTCACCCTTCCTGCTTCTGGCTCACTCGGTGGCCTCAGAGGAGTCACCTAATATGCCTTAGCTCCACCACTACCCTCCCATATCAATAGCAATAATAACTCTCTGGAGCATTATGAAAAATATTGTATTTCATTGCAAAAAGAAAGAGTTTGGTATCATTGGTACCTTCGGCTAGGTTTGTGAACATTCGCTGTCAAATCTGAACTCAATTTTAAGCAAACTCAGAGCAGTTTATGGCAGAGACTGAAGCCATGGAGGGCTCTGTGGCTCCTTATGGTTTCAGCCTCAAGCCTGTCGAAACCTGGCAATTTCAGTTGACTTGTCCGAACCCCAAACTCAATGCTTAAGTCCAAAACTCAAAGGAAAACTAGAGATGCAAACTCACATGAACCAAAACCAAAGTAAAGATTGTCATGGATCCCTGGGAGTCAAAACTAGCAACTTTGCTCCGCTTTAGTTCTCTCTTGGTGTGAGAACCGCTCACTGACACTTTCATAAGCTCACTGACACTTCAAGACAAGCTGGGGTCAGCCTTGTGTGTGACTTTGCAGCTATCCCTCAGTCCCACTGGTGATGTAGCTGATAATTAGGGATCCCGGTTGGATGTGATCGAGCTAAATTATAATGACAGATCCCAGCTGTGGGGGATCAGGATGAAGACTATTTAAATAGAACTGTGAACTCAGTCAAGGGGAGAAGACCCAGTGGAGAAGAACAAGAGGAGCTGCCTCTCTGGGAAAGGCTTGGGGAAGCCACACTGGAAGAGGGAGCAGATCAGACTCATGTGGGGTTGAGATAGGGCCTGCTAGGAACAGGGAGATCCCTGCAGTAAATTGCCGGAGTCCTTGGGGGGAAAGGATGCCAGGGCAGAAAATATTCTGGGGAAGAAAGAGTGTAGGAAAATCTCTGCAGGACCTGAAGACTTTAGAATGGCCCAAGAGGACGTTTGGACTTACAGTTGGGCCTTTTTTACTCCTGGAAGAGGCTTTGTCTTTTTTGAGACTTGACCGGAGGGGCAGGGCACAGAATACCCAGGCAGAGACAGTCGGGTGGACAGAGACAGGTGGTGGAAGACTCAGATGGGAACAGGCTTTATTTGTATTACAGTAGTGCGTAGGAGCCTACAAAGAATGGGACTCAGTATGCTATGCAGGGCATAAAGAGAGCAGAAGACAATCTCTGCCTCAAAGAGCTTACAACCTAAATTAAAAAAAAACTGATGAAGGGTAGAGGAGAGGGGTGTAGCTTACAGAGGGATGGCTTGTATACTGCATGGTAGTGCCACCGTTTTATTCTAAAATTGTGCTGTGGAGTTTTGGCAGGTGGGGATCAGCTAAAGAGAAAGACGAGGGATGGGAGTGTGGGCACAGAGGGGTGACAGGGCAGAGGGAAAGAGAAGAGGTAACAGAGGGAGGAGGGGAGCTCGAAGGGAAGAGATAGCGAGGGAGGAAGTGGGTTGGAGCAAACACCCAGCCAGCACAGTGGTGAGCATGTCCAGAGTGAAAACTCTGTACAGCAATATGACGACATCATGGTCCCTGCTTAAACTCTTCTGCAGCTGTTCCTGCCAGCTTCAGTCACTGGCTGTTTTTGCAGTAATGCAGGAGGTCAGACGAGCTGATTCTGGACTTAAAAGGCTATGGATCTGTAGCCTACTCTGCACTAGAAAAGGTTTATGGGTAGAGCAAGATCAGCGAGCTCTCCTGTTGTAGATGCAGCTTACCAGCAAAAAAGTATTTTTGCCTTATAGTTTATACTGCTCTCCCCAGCTAACGTAAGCTATATCAGCAAAAGCACTTCATGGCAGTATAACTGTGTGTAACTTTAGTGCCCCTGTGGCCAAGATGGAGTCTGTTCTGCAGGCAGCCCTGGCCAAGAGACAGCGCACGCAGGAACGCAGCAGGAGAAATCCCTTCCCCCCCAGGGGCACCTGTTCCAACCCCCCAGAGTGAACACACCCACCCACAGGAAAAGCACAGTCTATATAAGAAAGGGAGATATTTATTTACAGAGGGATGAGAGGAGAAAAACAACAAGGGGAAATATAGGGGGAGCAGGAAAACAGGGCTGCACCCAAGCCAAGGCCCCACAGGCCCAGTGGTAGCACAGTTTGGAAGGGCAGACACTGAGCAATGTGTCTGCACACAGAGTTCAGGAGGCCTGAGCAAAGTTCCAGTCCAGTGGTGAGTCTTGGGGGCTCCTGGTCGTCTTCGGCGCCAGTGAACTCTCCCCAGCAAACCCCTCGGGTGCCCTCTTCTGCCGCTCTCTGCAAAGCCCCACAGAGCGACCCCCTCCCCACTTAACTGGCTACAGCCTCCCTCCTTGTTCCCAGTGCAGAGTCACCAGCCCCAGTACTCACAGCCCCACGCAGCCCTGGGCAGCCGTGATACTGGGTCCGGCTCCGGCCTGTCCTTCTCGGGCGATTTCCCCCTGGCACAGTGCTGCTCCTGGCTCCTGTCCTGGGCTGTCCCCGATCGGCCCTGTCCTCCTCAGGCCTCAGGCAGGTTCTCTCTGCTTCCTTTGCAAGGGCCTGCCGGCTGCCCCTCTCTCTCCCTCCTTCTCCAGAGCCACCCCCTGGAGTTTCCCTCCTTTCTCTCACTGCTCCCCCTCTCCCCTTAGGAAAAAGATTTAAAGGGGTTTAGAGAGCATGGCCCCAAGGGGTTACATGTGCCTGCACTATGGCTTTTGCCCATATAGAGAAGTCACAACACAAAAGTCACACCCCTACGCAACACTATTATACTGTCAAAAGTTTCTATTGTAAATCTGGCCTATGAAACAGGTCTTCCTCTAACTCCAGGAGGACTGAATGTTGGAGCCTTTTCTACCTGCATTACGAAGCATCACAAATTAACAGTGAAAATGACACTGAAGTGGAGAAAAATCATTTTTATTTAAATATGCAGAACAATTTCCCCAACCCGCATTCGCATATCTGTCAATATGGAACAGTCCTCTGCCTGTAATCAGTGTTAGGTAGGACTTCTTGCCACTTGGGTTTGGGTACCGGTAAAGCATTTGAGAGGGAATAAGGCTTAGGGTTTGGATCTGGATTTTAATTCCTCCAGAGTTCTGGTTTGATCAGGTCTGGATTCAGCCCATGATAGACATAAGGGCCTGCGATGCGATAAATGGATCCAGATCCCAACTGCCACAAAGTTCAGGCACGCTTGGAGCTGGGTCGTGGTTGGGGTGCTCTACTCACCGCTGGACGGTGCCACCTCCTGGTGGTTCTGGGGATTAGCTTGGCCAGGCAGATGTCCCTTCTGGCTCTTGTACTCAGTCTCTTTCTTTCTCTGTGGCCCGTCTCTCATTTCGGGGACTGCAGCCTCGGGCCAGGTCACTAAGTGGCTTCCCCTTCTGGGGGAGTATCAAAGTCCCTTCTTATGAACAGGTTTAGGCAACCTTCCCATTCCCTGCCCAGCCAGTGCCATTTCCCCTGTGGCTGGCAGTGGAACCTGGGACCACACTCCAGCTCAGGGACCCTCAAACCAATAGCCAAGCTCTATTCCCTCTTGAACCTTCCCTGAGCCTTTCCTACCTGGCTGGGTTTCCCCCCCCCTGCCCCCAGGTTTGCCAGCTCCATCCTCCCAGGGAGTAACTGTGGGCTACCTGCCTCGGTAGCCTCCAAGCACACCTCCCTTCCTCCAGGGAGTGACTGCAGCCTCCTCCTGGCTTTGTAGAAGCCCTGCCTGTTCTCTCACAGGTGAGCCTCCCTCCAATTAACTTCCTCCAGCCTAAATCTCCCCGCTCTGCAGCCTAATAGGCTGATTAGGCCCATGTGGCCGACTTCCACTCTTGCAGGGCCAGTGCACTTCTTCCCAGGCCCATCTCCAGTTGCATCTTCATGGCACTAGGAACCTGTTGTCCAAAGGCAAGGGGGCTGGAAAAACTCAATCAAGCAAGTATTCAAATTGCAGTTCATTTACAAGTCAAATCCAAACCTGGGATCCACCAATCTGGCACCGCTTTCTACCTCTCCCATTCATGAAGGAAATAAAGACCCAGCAATCAGAGATTAGCTGATGTTTTTGCAGATGATGGACAAGGCAGAAGAGACTCCATCTCACTCTCCCATGGCTGCATGAGCACTGCACTCTAATAGGATAGAAAACTAGTTCTTGCCAGTAAAATAAGCGGCTCCATCTCAAAGACACATGCACAGGGAGGAGACAGAAGGTGTCCAGGTGTCATTTTAAAAATGCCTATTCTGATTATTGCCACGCTTAAATGTTTCATGCAATCATCATTGAGAATCTGATGTCCTGGATAAACTAACGGCAATTCGGAGAGCTGGCAAACTGCTATCTCCTAATGTGATGCACATCTGTGTGTCATCATCAGTTTACAGCAGATGCAGAATATCTATCCTGACAGGAAGCATTCAGCCAAGCCAACTTTGTTAATGTTATTACTTAAAAACACAGAGAGTTTATAAAGAGATTTGAAGAGGGACGTGGATTTAGTTTTAGATTGACAACCTTGGTGGCTGAAGTCCTTTCTTCATCTGCAGAACAGAGGCAAGAACAATGCAAACTCCCCTGTGTTGTCACCCCCACCTCAGCCCTAGGAGTTCCGATTTCACTGCTCATTGAATCTTTTGGCTCTCAGCTGATTCAGCTAGTGAGGTGACTGCTTGTCATGATGTGGCCACTTGTATACTTTGAACTGGACAGAGTCTACCAACTCCGTTCACATGTGCCACTGTATGGTTACAACCTTCTGTAGCTACTTAAACGTGCTGGAGTTGAACTTGTGATCCTAGAGGTTCAAGGTTCCATATTTTTAATGCAGTTTTTAACATTAGCCTTTTTGTTTTGGAAAGAAACCCAAAGTGTGATTGAGCTAACTGATGTGACAAGCAAGATCTATCGAGAGACACCAAACAATGCTCTGTTGAACAAAAGCCAAAGTCTCCAAAAGTGGCCATTGATTTTGGGTGCCAAGATGCACCCAAAATGGAGGCATCCAACATCAGTGAAAATGTTGCTCTCAATCTCAAAAAGGCTTTACAGCATTAAATCATTGCAGAGACGCTGACCACTCATGCCTTGCACTGAATACAATGGGGACTGCTAATGCTCAGGGCCCATGAAAATTGGACAGGTGCCTATATATTGGATGTAACTGCCTACCCTCTGGTGCACTCAAGTTTGAAGTGTGGCCTCAACTTCACTGTTTACCCATCTGTGAAATGGGAATAACACCCACTCTTTTGCACTCTTGGAGATCCATGGATGGCCAGGCTCTATGTAGATACAAGGTATTAGTCTGTAAAGTGCAATACAAATGCTAAATATCATGCAAAACAGACAAAAGGTAATTTTGGGTTGAATATTAAGAGGAAACTTCCTAACAGTGAGATCTTATGAGTCTTTAACAATCCCTGAGGCAGGGATGGCTCTAGACATTTTGCCGCCCCAATCACGGAGGGTCCGCCGAAGCCATGGGACCAGCGGACCCTCCGCAGGCAAGCCGCCGAAGGCACCCTGCCTGCCGCCCTAGCGGCGACCGGCAGAGTGCCCCCCACGGCATGCCGCCCCAGGAACGCGCTTGGAGCACTGGTGCCTGGAGCCGCCCCTGCCCTGAGGGAAGTGGTGGAAGCTCCATCACTAGAGACATTTTTATTCAAATTTTCAAAAGCAGCCTGTACATTTCCATATTCTAATTTTCTGAGCACATTGTGGATGTCCAAGTTCTTTTCCCTCCCCAGAACTTGGATGACCATCTTCAAGCTTCACAGGCCTGCTCATGCTGCTTTGAGTTCATGAATGGACTACAATTATTTGCCTCTGCTATTGCCAGCACTACATGTCAGATTTTTTAGCATGTAAAAAAGGAAGGCAACCAAAATCAAACGCACAAAAACCTGAGCATGCAACCTTAGAAGCTGAGTTGAGGTTATTCTGGAAATTTTACCCTTAAAATTACACTGGAGAAAGAATCAGAAAATATACTGTAGCGAACAATCTTTTGCAGGTAGGGGAGTGAAAAGGGAAGTCTAATATCTCTTTTGTATCACTGCCTTATATGATTTTGCAATCAAACTAAGGATGATCTTCAAGGGCAAGAATTGCACCATCTCCTAGTTCCATCAGGTTGTCTAGTTCTATCTTGGGGCAAGAGCTGCTGAAAGTGAACTTACAGACCGCTAGTAGGACATTAATTAGGAGTATTTAGACTGGCGTTTATTACCAAATATAAATAAAACCCAATTTGTTCACAATATTCAGCATAGGCAAGGGAAGGGCACTAGCACTCCGAGACTGAAAGGATCGTTACCAAGAAATTGTATTGTCCAGTTACTCGCCTTCATGTAGGGAAAAAAACAATTATGTTGCACGTTTTAACTTCTTTTTACAGCCTTGTGAAATTGATTTCATACGACATCGAGACTACAAGAATAAAGCAGGACTGAGAGTAAAATGAAGGGTAGAGAGCAGACAAAATGGGATGTGCAATGCCTGGGTGTATTGGTCTAATGATGAGGAAGCAAGGTTGACAGCCATTCTGGGTCAGATATTCAGCTGGCGGTGTGGGATGTAATATGTAGAATGTATATTTTAGGTATTGGAACATGTAAAAAGATTCCTGGCAGGGAAAGAGAACAACCAGGTAAAAAGCTGAGCCAGCAACCTGATCAGGTACACAACTTGGTCAGCCATCCAATCAGATAAACAACTGAGTTAGCAAACTAATCTTAGTGCTAGGCAGAAAAAGTTTTCTAGAATATTGAATGAATCTTGGTAACAGTGTATTTAAGGCGAGCACCTGAATGTGGGGTTGTGCTTGTATTTAACGCTATGCTGTGCCCTGTCTCAGTGGATTGATCACTCACTGAAGCAGCAAATAAACAACATACTTCTTCAGCTCAAGAGTCTGCCTGTGGACCTGCACATTCAGGAGAAGGAGGAAAGGAACTGGTCAATAGGTGGAGATCAGCACAGCTCCATTACAGTCCACAGAGCTGTGCAATCCCATGCTCTCTTCCAGTCCACAGAACTACTCCAATTTACACCAGCTGAGGTTCTGGATCTCTCCGTGTTTTGTATGAGCAGTGCAATTCCTCTCACATAGCCCAGCCCCCACTCACCCATCTTTAGGAAGATATTTTTCAGTCTAGGAGTAAAGACAAGGGGGTGACATTACTTACCTAACCCAGGGCTGAGCTCTGATGCAAAGATGAACATCCTCAACCAGTGGTGAAGGCAGTGGGAGTGAAGAGTCCATCCAGGGGTGGCTCGCCACCAGCCCAAACGGTGTTTCTTCATCTTGTCCCCTTCATTCTGCCCAAGCGACACAACATGCCATGCCTTTGAGTCCTCTTGCCACTTGTCACTCTTGGCTTCACGTGGGCCCTGGTCTTGCACTCCTCTTTGTGCCCGCCGTCTACCCTCTCTGTTAACATACCACCTCAACATGGACTTCTTCCAAGAAGCCTATAGACCCTTGTACTTCTCTCAATGGTGTGTCAACAACAGCTGCGTGAGGAGCATGTGTTTCGTGCCGGATGCTTCCGTGTAATGACATTACATGCATAGGAGGTAATTGGTCCACTCTACTCCGCATGAGTGAGGCCTCAGCTGGAGTACTGTGTTCAGTTTTGGGTGCTGCACATTAAGAAAGATTTGTACAAATTGGAGAGAGTTCAGAAGAGGGCAACAAAACATGATCAGAGGATAAGACAACATGAGCTATGAAGGAAGGCTGGAAGAATTAGGCGTGTTTTTTCTAGAGAAGGGAAGGCTGAGTAGCAACATAAGTCATCAAATATGGAAAAGGTGGTTATAAAAAGGATGGTGACCAATTGTTCTCCAAGTCTACCAAGCGCAGGTCAAGAAGTAATCTGGCTAGTTTGCAGCAAGGGAGATTTAGGCTGGATATTAGAAAAATGTTCTAACTAAAAGAATATTTAAGCACTCAAACAGGTTACCAAGGGAAGTTGTGGAATCCCCATCCATGGAGGCTTTTGAATATCAGTCAGGGATCTTTACTCAATCTTGCTTCAGTACAGGAGGATGGACAAGATGACTTGAGGTTCCTTCAAGCCCTGCATTTCTATGATTTCTCCTCTACCATAAGTCAGCAGCAGCAGGGTTTCGGCCAAGGACTTTCCGCACCACAGGACACAGCTCTACCACTTGAGCTAAAGGAATAACTCCATTGGCTGGCAACAGTAGTAGGCAATTATTCTGTAGTAAATGAGCCTCTGAAGGAGGGGTGACATGACACACACACTTTGCCGCTGTGTTCCATGAGCACTTTCAGAGAAAACTTTAAAAATGTCCTTGTGTGTGGATATTAAAATATTTGCTGTGCAATTTCCTGCTTGGGGGGGTAGTTCCACTCTGGCTGCATGTCACTGATGCTGTACATATGTATACATTGGGATGGAAGGACCTATATACATGAAAAATATAGATCCTTATAATGGTATAAATATTCTGTATTGCTAATTGTATTTCACTTCAGGAACAATACCCAACCTGTCTCCTGGAGTAGAATGCATTTGAAGGACAAAGCTCCAGACATGATGGCACTCTGCTTCCCTTCCACTCTCCTCTGCCTTTTTAGAGAGATTGTGTTTGCTTGATTGCATGGTGCTTACCATGCAAACGTGTGAGAAATCCACTTTGTTGTAGTCTTATCTTCTGATCAATGTATCAAAAGCCAGAGCTTTCGTGGGAGTCAGATTGAAGCCTGGTTGAAGGGATTTGGAGCTTTTGGAATCAGAGCTGCCAGGAAACAAAACACTGAGATAAAATAACGTGATCCATCTCTGGGATTTTAAAAAAGCAGAGAGATTTTTATTACGTGTTGTGGCCACTTTGCTATGACTTAGAGTCCGAAGAAAACTTATTCCTGACAGGGCAGATGTTTGGTTCCTGTGAACTGCTTTAGCTTGGGATATCTAATAATAACATTGGTGGAGGTAGAGAGTTTTATCAAATGCCTTAGTCCTATTGTATGGCGCAGCGAGATTACCACAGACCTTACGCTCTGTCTTTGCGAGTCATTAGCACTTCAACAAAGCAGCTTGACTAGCCAAGACCCCAGTTGGGAAGCCAGCTTTCGCTAAGATGTAGAAGGGTCAAGAAAATGCCAGTCTGTTTGCATATAAAGTTGGTTCTGGGAAGGGTGAATTTAGTGGAATGAGAAATCCTTTCACCTGTTCCCCCCCCCATTCTTTTTAGTATTAAGTTTAAATATTTCAATAGCAGCGCATTCATGGTGGGGGATTGCAGGGGAGGGAGAGAGAGGCTACGATATCACACATACCGTGTTATTTTATAAATACTAACCATCCTTTGCTTTCTCTAATTATTTTCTTCTCGTACCAGGCCCCTGGAATGAGAAGGATGTAAAATATTTCTTTGAATGGAGGGCAAAAGCACATCAGTTGGGCCCAACCATCAGCTAACTTTGAGCGAGGGGCAACACCATTTTTTTCTTTATTATTTGTATTACCAGGAACAGTGGCTCTGGAATAAGGGGAATATGGGGGGTGGGGGGCCATGGCTCTCCCATTTTTCAGCAGGGCCCCTGACCCTCCTCTTCTCCCCGAGGCCCTGCCCCCACCCTGGTCAGGCTGGTAGCTGAAGACTGGCCAGGGAGCCCAGGCAGCTGTGGGGCAAGGGGGAGGGATAGCTCAGTGGTTTGAGCATTGGCCTGCTAAACCCAGGCTTTTGAGTTCAATCCTTGAGGGGGCCACTTAGGGATCTGGGGCAAAAATTGGTCCTGCTAGTGAAGGCAGGGGGCTGGACTCAATGACCTTTCAAGGTCCCTTCCAGTTCTATCTCCAATTATTACCTTTTTTTTTTTTTATTACTGCAGACCCTCTACCTGCCCAGGCTGGGGGGGGGGGGGGGGATCAGAGCAGCCCCAGCCCATTTTCCCACCCCGCAGGCTCCCCGCCGCCCAGGGCAGGAGGGTCTGCAGCTTCCCACAGCTGCCTGTGCGCGGCTCTTACCTGGACCTAGCTGGGAGGCCGCAGCCTGCGCATGGTGAGAGCTGCACAGGCAGCTGTGAGGAGCTGCACCATGAACCCTCCTCCTGCCCTGGGCAGGGGGCCTGCAAGGTGGGAAAATGGGCCGGGAGCTGCTCTCGCGCCCCCCCCCCCCCCCCCGCACCTCAGGTAGGTGGAGGGTCCGCAGCTCCCAGCCCACTCCAGCTTCCGGCTTGGCCGGGGCAGGGCCTCAGGCAGAAGAGGCAGGGCGGGGCGCCTGGTCCCCACACTTCTGGGCAGGCTGTGGGTACATAGAAGCCTTCTAGCCAATGTCTGCATCCCACTGTGCAAAGTGCTGTACACACACACAGCAGGAGATAGTCGTCACCCCAAAGAGCTTACCGTGACTCAAAGTCACCCAGATAGCCCGACAGTGCCAATCTCCTGAGTCCCAGTTTAGTGCTTCAACCACAAGCTCATCCTTTCTCACATAATATGGCTCATTCGGCTGGTACGCTCAGCATGGAAAGGTCAGGTCCCCCCACCAACGTAGCTTGCAATGGTGAACGATCAAGAAAGAAGTATAGTAGAGCAGTTATGCATATTGTGTGTCTCCCCCTCTAGCACAGGCAAAAGGGCAAGGAAAAGGTACAGGGATTTCTCCCTCTGTGCAATTGTGGACACAAAACGTGCCCTCAAGGAAGCAGGTGAGGGCAGGGCAGATGCATGCCCTGCCGTGCATCTTGGATAGCTTGTGAAGAGACTGTGCCTCCCAGGTCACAATGCCTTCCTATCCTCCTCCTGTGGAGCTGTGGTTCAGTGCCTCCCCCTACTGGCATTTGTGGCTTTAGTGGGAGTATCATAAGCATCATCATTCTGATTGGTACAGCTGACTCAGCAACCCTGAATCTCTTCCTCTGCTTAATCCAATTAGACAGGTCTGGACTAACCTCAGATTTCTTGGGAAAATATGGGAAAAACCTGGACATTTCAAACAAACCAAAGAAAATGTCCAGTGCATGATGATAGCATGCAGTCCGGAACTTAGAAGGGGAGAATGGTTACATGCAATCACTGTTGAAACAAATATTCCAAAAGAGATGAACTTTGACTAGTCATTTCTGGATCAGTGCAAATTGCTACAGCTTCATTGACAATAGATTGCATTGACTGCACACCAACTGAGGATCTGGCCTCTTATTCCTATCATAGCTCAACATACCAATATCCACTCATTCTGTCTGCATACCATTACCAATTATAATTTATTCACAGCACAAGCTAGCTGGCCTCCTCAGTGAAAATGTAACTATGAAACATCCCCCAACAATTCTCCTCTGGTTTTCCAGGAACAGTAAAGCACAAGACGATAGAGAGAACTGTTCTCATTATTATTATTATTATTATTATTATTATTATTACTACTTCAGTGGAAAGCTCTGGAGCTTTAATTTTCCACCAAAGAGTGAATGACCAGAGAAGAATCTCACAAAACTACCAGCTTAGATATCACCTGCAGTGTTGTTGGAGCCTTGTTGGTCCCAGGATATTAGAAAGACAAGGTGAGTGAGGTCCTATCTTTTACCGGACCAACTTCTGCTGGTGAAAGAGACACGATTTCGAGCTTACACAGAGTTCTTCTTCAGATGCAGTCATTTCACCTGTTTGCCTTGCAGTTCTCCAGATTGGATTTTTGTTACAAAACTGAATGTCTGGAAAGTCAAAATGTAAATAAAGAGCTCTGGCCTTCAAGTGTCCTGCCTGGGAGAGGAAGGATAGCATCAGATTAAAGAGTGCATGGAGAGCGTGTGGCTCTAAAGCTTTCATTAACCTTACAAAGTCTTCCCAGGTGAAAGTTCTAGCAGCTGCTCTGTCATTCAGATGGATTCTCTCGCCCTCATTTTGTTTTCGTTGAATCAATGTTATTATTTAATATTTCTTTTATGATAGCACTGTTGAGGTTCCCCTTACACCTCTTCCACTTGGTTTCTCGGCAACTCAGTTCAACTCCAGTCTCACTACTCAGATTCCTTTCTATGGCACACAGCAAAGCTATGCTGAGTTGATCAGATGCAAGTGTAGAAGGTGGGTAGAGGGTGGACCACACACTCAAATTTACACAGCAAACCCCTTCATATACATTTACACACATTATTGCACTTACTATACATTGCATTACACGTTTTTGGCTTGGCTTGGTTACTTTGTAGGAACCAATCTCTGAACAGCATTTGTTCACACGCTGTCCACTCGCGACCCACTCTTGAGTTCATCTGTACATTCCTGACTTATCTTGTCCATGGTTATCTTGCTCATAGTGTAAGCCGTGCCTGTTTGGTGTGGCACTCTGCCCACCTCTAGTGGGGCTAGGCCAGCTAGAGATTGATGAACTTGCTACAGCCTTGGCTAAAAGATAGGTGTCTTTTAGCTCCGGCAGGAGAGGCCCATGCATTAAAATTAAGAGGTCAGATTGATCCAGGCTGCCAGTGATTCACCCAGAGACGCCATGTTACAGTAGTAAATGCTTCCCGGAGTGTGCTCACTCAAACGTTCTGTCTCTCAGCTTACTGACCCATTTACGTAACTTAGCACAAATATTCCGTTTTCATCCTGCTGCTCAATTTACCTCCCTACTCCTGTTTTCTGAGAAATGAGTCTTCTATGTTTAATCACTTATGTCAGGCCAGACCTGCATTCATACAAGCACTTAAAAACCTCTTTTGTACTAGGAGCTGCACTAACATGCATTAAAATCAGCCCCTGCCCTGATGAGTTTACAGTCTAGACAAAGGGTCATAAAGGACAGAAGATTCATTATCCCATTGTACATGTGGGGAATTGAGGCACAGAGAGATTTAAGTGACTCACTAGCGGTCACACACGGAGGCTGTTGCAGAGCAGGGAATGGGACCCAGATCTCCTGAACTCCAGTGCAAGACCTTAAGTGAAGACCAGACTTTCTCATGTTTTCTTCAGCAATTAGATTTTTTCAGACAAACCACCCACCGCATTCCTCTGATCCCTGATCTATCATCTTCCTTTGTGTGGTGGCAAGCTTTGAACACACCATTTGAGATGTATTCTCTAGTGTAACCTTTGGGTCATTAGTAACTCGTTATTTTTAGTAATCATATTGGGATAATGACTGGGCAGGGATCAATTTTTGGGTGCCCAACTTAAGACACCTTAAAGGGGGCCTGATTTTCAAGAAGTGCTGAAGTCCCTCCACCTCTGGAAATCAGGCTCCATTAAGGTGTTGAAACTTGAGCATCCAGAACCACTAGTCACTGTCTGTGCTGGGACTTGGGCTGAAAAAGACACTGATATTGTTCCTTGTTTGAGATGATGGAGTCCAGTTTCTCAGAAGAGCCTGCTGACCCTACCCTTTTGGCATTTTAAAAGTTGGCCAGAACTGGATTTCTCTTCGGCTTAAAAGTTCAATAAAAAGACAAAGATATTTTGTGTAGGATTTCAGATAATACCTCCCATTAAAGAGACTCACAAATCCAAGAAAATGACTGCAAAGGGGTCACTGGGATTATAGGTTCAAATCAGGAAACTTAAAAGCATGAGAACAAAATAAAAGCAGAGTTCTTTATCCCCATATCACACACAAAGCTACCTATCTTAGGTATTTATAGAGCATCCAATATTATAGTAACTGAGTGCCTCACAATCCTTAATTTATTTATCCACCCCTGTGAGGTGGGACAGTACAATTGTCCCAGACTTACAGATGAAGGACATAGGACCTTGCTAAAGGTCCCACAGTAAATTTGTGATAGAGCAGGGGGCTTGAATCCACATTGCTCAACTCCTAGGGTAGCAACCTAACCACTGGATCATTCTTCTACTCATTTTATATTTACTCCCATCCCGAGCTCCAGCTGGGTGTGCACCAAACCCCAGAAGGTTTGCATGAGCATCTGTGAGGACAGATCTCTGAGATGCCCATCGCTCTACATGCTGTCACAGCACTCCACAGTCTAAAAGCTCAGGGCTAGAATTTCTCTCGTGCCCAAGGTCTTGCTGGGGATACAGTAGAGATGGGGCAGAGTTCCAGCAGAGGCTTCAGGCAGCCCACAGTGGTTCACTGACCCTGCACTTCCTGGCCCTGGTGTAAATCAGAGCTGCTGAGGAGCAGGTCTAATCTAAACCAATGACATAAAGTCCCTTAGTGAACTTATGCCAATGGAGATCTGAGCTCTGCTCCTCCACAGCCCTTCCCATCCTTGGCACGTCTTCGCTCCTTGCACTACGATGGATGGGGCACCAGGAACCAATGTGATGTTCTGGGGAGCATCCAGCCCAATAAGGGGTTCTGTCATGGCCTGCCCTGAAATCCTGGGGGCCTTCATGCTATGTAGCCATGGTTCATATCCCTGACACTAGTAGCCAGCCCACAAGCATAAGGTCTCACCCTGGTTCTCACCTGCCCAGTTAGTCTTTGCAGGATGACCCCAACAACCCTCATGGTTCCAAATCTCCCCAAATCTGTCCTCCTCAAGTCCTAAACTACCAGACACATTTCCCCCCCCCCCCCACTTCATCACCCCGAAGGCGAGAAGCCAGCCTCCCAGATACCAGTTTGCAAACCAGAGACCTGCTGGAGACGAAAATAAACAAAAGGTTTATTTAATAGAAAATCCACAGATTCCAAGATGAAATAGTGTGGGGAAAGCAAACACATACGGTGCGCTGAAAATAAACATAAAGACGCAACCTCAGGCTTGACGCTTTCGTATTAGATAAAATCCCTTTTCTGATAAGAGTTACCTGTTGCCTTCAAGCACTTTCTCAGCATATCCCCTAACTAAAAGAAGGATCCAGCATTCACAGACACCCTGCCGCCTCAAGACTGTCCCCCATGTTGTGGATAAAACCTCAGTCCCAAGCTTGCTTTTAAAAGGCTTTTTCTCTTTCTCAGTCCAGGAGGGAGGGATAGCTCAGTGGTTTGAGCATTGGCTTGCTAAACCTACAGTTGTGAGCTCAATCCTTGAGGGGGCCATTTAGTGATCTGGGGCAAAAATCTGTCTGGGGATTGGTCCCCCTTTGAGCAGGGGGTTGGAGTAGATGACCTCCTGAGGTCCCTTCCAACCCTGGTATTCTATGATTCCACAAAGAATCAAAGTGAGGAAATTCCATCTTGACTTGATGTTCGACAGGCAGGAGGTTCTTCTCAGTTCGGAGTTGTCTCAGGGCAGGTCAACACTTAAAACACTGCATTGGCACAGCTGCAGCACTCTACATTGACAGGAGAGAGTTCTCCTGTTGGCATGGTTCATCCACCTCCATGAGAGGCTGTAGCTATGGTGGTGGGAAAAGCTCTCCCACTGACACAGCCCTGTCTTCATCATCACTAAGGTTGGTATAATTGTACCCCAGTAATTCTGTAGTTTAGACCTACCCTCAGTGTCTTCCCATTAACTCTAATGGTCCAGCATTGTCTCTCCCTGGGTAGGACAATGGATAGATACTTGAAGTCAGTTTCCTGTAGATAACGGGTTTGGAAGGTGCTCTTTCCTCCTTGACTGCTCATCGCCCTCCTGTGAGGAGGAGCTGAAGTTGCACCGCAGACTGAGCACAGTTTTCTATAGACACCAACACATACATTCATACCCACAGTCTGTCTACGCACCTCATGATGACCACCAAGTTCAGAATATTACACGCTTTCATAAAAGACCTTCCTTGATAGAACCAGGCCACACTGCGACAAGGCTTGTGGATTTATTTGTTTACTGTCAATGAATGGAGTGTTTCTGAAAGTGATACGCTCACAATAACCCTGCAAGCTTCCCGCACGCACTCGCAACTCTGCCAACTGTAGGCACTTCAATCAGAGTTGCCGCCTGGCCAGTTACTTTCATTGCTTGGCTTAACCTGGTTTTTCCTTTTAAAGCCACCTGAAGCCAAACCCAAGCCAGCTGCGGGGATGTATCCAGCAATAACGCAGCGGCTGCTTAGAGCCCCAGTCCTGCAGTGAGCTCCATGGGGAAGCGTTCCTGCACCAGAGTGGAGTTCATCACAGGGCAGAGGGCTAAGGTTGCTTACAAAGGAAGCTTGCAGCACAGTCCAAAGCGATGCAATGGAGGTCTCACTCCCCTCTGATCTGCAAAGGCAAAACACTGACTCGCTGGGCCAAACCTGATCACTGCCCCTAATTGAATCATAGAATATCAGGGTTGGAAGGGACCTCGGGAGGTATCTAGTCCAACCCCCTGCTCAAAGCAGGACCAACACCAACTAAACCATCTCAGCCA
Organism: Mauremys mutica; assembly: GCF_020497125.1. Lineage (NCBI taxonomy): Eukaryota > Metazoa > Chordata > Testudines > Geoemydidae > Mauremys > Mauremys mutica. Next base: position 10,823,374 of record NC_059073.1, on the reverse strand, counting down.
GGGCTTTGTCAAGCCAGACCTTAAACACCTCTAAGGAAGGAGATTCCACCACCTCCCTAGGTAAAGGAGAAGCTGGAGATTGAACCCAGGGCATCATATATGCAAAGCTAAGAGCTGCACACCCCCATCCCCCAGCCTGCTCGTTTGTCTTATCCACCTATCTTGTCTGTCAGACTGTAAGTTCTTTGGGGCAGGGACTTTTGATGCAGTAAGAACCCAGCTGAACATTTGCTCCAATCTGGAACCAATCCGTCTCCAAAGTTGAAGTCATCTGGGGTATTCATTTATTCTGATTTATCTATTACATCCATCAGTTTCCTTCTGATCAGGACGACAAGCAGGGGCTGGGAGGATGCCTTAGCAACTGGCCGCTTGTATAAAATTTCTTCCCTCGGCACCTGCCCAGATTAGTTCAGGGGTGACTTAGGTTTGTGTCCCAGCCTGGGGTTGGCAAATTAATAACTATTAATTTCTACCCTGACTGTCTTCTTCTGAGCTTGTACCTTATAGTCCTTTCCATCAAGTGAGGCGGCCTGATTCTCTGTATCCTGCTCTAACAGCCTGAATGGACCTTAAAGTGTGTGGAAAGGGCCCCCTAAGAATATCCACTGGGCAGGGAGCCTACCCCAGTTGGTGTAAAACTGCTGCAAGATCTGTATGCCAGCCCTGCTTCCAGCAGCCCTGCAGCTACTGCCTTCTGGCTGTTCTCTGCTTCCCAGGTTCCATGGGGGACTATAAGAAACAGAGTGTAATTTAAAGTAGTCCCGAGGCTGCTCTAATTTACACCAGGAGCTGGGCAGGCTCTTCCACAGCCCCAGAAAAAAGGAGCACTAAAATGGCCTAGCCTCCCTTGCCCTCTTCCTCCATCTTTGCCCCAAATTCAGGAAAAGTAATAGCTGAGAATCAGGCCCAGGCTTCCCCCCCCCACCCCTCCTCATTTTAAGGACTTCAACAGTTAATACAATAAATAAATACATTCCTTTTGGAATGGAGTTTGTTTTCCTCTGGGATTTGCTTTCCATTTCCAGATTAGTGTAAGAACAGAATGTGGATTTTGTACTCTCCTCCCCTAACAACATATGCATCTAGAAATCACTGGGCATTCCTAGCATTGTCCCATAATTTCATCCGATCATCCATCTTAACTATCAGGCATAGACAAAATTTGAGACGGCAAAGATCACTCTTATTATAACTGTATAAATCACACAGCAGGTCCAGTCCTCTGTCATGCTCATTCGGTACTTTGTCTCTTTAATGAGACCTCCAGCAACGATGCTACTTAGTGCTTATAACATTCTGTCTTCCTGCCAGGGAAACTGTATGATTTTCAAGACAAATCACAGAACTGTACCCAATATGGGCTCTCAAGATGTTTCCTGGGTTAATCATTATTGTTTTAAAGTTAATCTGTTGCAAATTTCTGCTTATTGGAACCTTGAAGTAATTTGTTTCCCATTACTCGTTATTACTTTTTTCTAAAAGATAGACATCACCAAATTATTTCTACACTAAGCATCCTGGATGCTGCAATAAAGGAAAACTTTAAAAAAGTAAATCCTGCACTGGAACCAGTTACTTTAATCTCCCTGGCTATTACTAGCTTGTGTTGAAATGCTCTGCCATGAACTCTGTCTTCAAATATTATTATTTCTTGCCTCAACATGTGTTGGAGGCCATCCAGCAATTAGCACCAAAAATTCTGATGTCTACATGGTAGTATAAAGGGAAGTATTAGCAGAAGCAGGATTGTAGAAACTGATTTTTCCCCTTACTTCTGCTCTGGTGTGAAATCCAAGACCAAGTCTGGTTCAAACGTCTTGCAGGAAAAATATGAGTTTCATCAAAAGCAGATAAAACTCCCTTCTGCAAATCACACTCTTCTGACAGTCATTGGTCCTACAGAATATTCATCCCAATTCCTGTTTCAAGAATGGCTGATAACTTTCTTATTGCAACATATTGAAAAGCAGCCAAAATCTTGAGATCTGTACTCAGGCAACACTGCCATGAAAATCATTGGGGGTTGGCTGAACAAGGGCTGAGGAAAGCCAAATAAGGACTTTGGAGCATGGTTCAGGCAGCAATTTGCCCCTTGCTCTGCCCTACTGCAAGGATGCACGAGGCCCAAGGTGTGCACAGTTCTATCCTATATCCATCCAAAACAGGGAAGAGAAATGATCTTGCATTTGGAATCCAACTTAGCTTCTGTGACTATACATTTGACAGTGAGAGGAGGTTATTCAATAACCTGCTTTAGCTGATTTCATCAGATGACAGAAGCCAACATGGACAGAGGATTTTCTTGAGTGGCATTTTTCAGACAGCTAATCTTTGGCAAACTGGCAGATGAAAGCTGTACAGAGTCCTCCCCAGGTATGTATGACAATTCAGCAAACCATACCAAGCCTATTACTCTGCAAAAAATCTGTCCTGTAGAGCAATCTCTTATTGACTAGACTGATGTGTATTAATTGCAATACCACAAATATTAAATTAGCAATGGAATCTTTTAAATTAGCGCTCGCTCGCTCTCTCGCTCTCTCTCTAATTTCTTTGAATTATGCAGTTGAGAAGAATTTTTAGCCTAGGAAGCTTGTTAACTAAAATATACTTCTTTCCCTTGATTTCATCTGCCAAGAGCCTCAAGCAAGAGCGCAAGCTAAAAGGATAATAATTAGAGCATTTTGAGATAGTTTTTCTTTCAAATCACTTACATGGTCCTAAACTGCTTTCACTGCTGCTTGCCGTTCTTCTTGGAAGTGGAAATGGCAGGGTTCCTTGATGTCTAATCTGTCATGTACATGAAGACACACAGCACTTCTCATTGGTGGATAGTTCCTGATGTTAATGAGAGGGAGAGAGCTTTGCTGGCAGCATTGTTTAGGAGAGTCTTCTTCTAGGTCATTGTCTTCTTCTGGGTCTAGTTCTTGCTTTGGTGACACATCAGTTCCAAAGTTGTGCATAGAGCAAGATAGGTGGATTCACATAATGAATGCTAATGGGAAGGGGGTAGGTTTAGAAGATAAAATAAAAAAAGAACAAGTTAAAAATCACTTAGAAAAGTTAGATGCCTGCAAGTCACCAGGGCCTGACGAAATGCATCCTAGAATACTCATGGAGCTAATAGAGGAGGTATCTGAGCCTCTAGCTATTATCTTTGGAAAATCATGGGAGACGGGAGAGATTCCAGAAGACTGGAAAAGGACAAATATAGTGCCCATCTATAAGAAGGGAAATAAAAACAACTCAGGAAACTGCAGACCAGTTAGTTTAACTTCTGTGCCAGGGAAGATAATGGAGCAAGTAATTAAGGAAATCATCTGCAAACACTTGGAAGGTGGTAAGGTGATAGGGAATAGCCAGCATGGATTTGTAAAGAACAAATCATGTCAAACCAATCTGATAGCTTTCTTTGATAGGATAATGAGTCTTGTGGATGAGGGAGAAGCGGTGGATGTGGTATACCTAGACTTTAGTAAGGCATTTGATACGGTCTCACATGATATTCTTATCAATAAACTAGGCAAATACAATTTAGATGGGGCTACTATAAGGTGAGTGCATAACTGGCTGGATAATCATACTCAGAGAGTAGTTATTAATGGTTCCCAATTCTGCTGGAAAGATATAACGAGTGGGGTTCCGCAGGAGTCTGTTTTGGGACCGGCTCTGTTCAATATCTTCATCAATGACTTAGATATTGGCATAGAAAGTACGCTTATTAAGTTTGCAGATGATACCAAACTGGGAGGGATTGCAACTGCTTTGGAGGACAGGGTCATAATTCAAAATGATCTGGACAAATTGGAGAAATGGTCTGAGGTAAACAGGATGAAGTTTAACAAAGACAAATGCAAAGTGTTCCTCTTAGGAAGGAAAAAACAATTTCACACATACAGAATGGGAAGAGACTGTCTAGGAAGGAGTACGGCAGAAAGGGATCTAGGAGTTATAGTGGACCACAAGCTAAATATGAGTCAACAGTGTGATGCTGTTGCAAAAAAAGCGCACATCATTCTGGGATGCATTAACAGGTGTGTTGTGAGCAAGACACGAGAAGTCATTCTTCCGCTTTACTCTGCCTCAGAGGTTAGGCCTCAACTGGAGTATTGTGTCCAGTCCTGGGCACCGCATTTCAAGAAAGATGTAGAGAAATTGGAGAGGGTCCAGAGAAGAGCAACAAGAATGATTAAAGATCTTGAGAACATGACCTATGAAGGAAGGCTGAAAGAATTGGGTTTGTTTAGTTTGGAAAAGAGAAGACTGAGAGGGGACATGATAGCAGTTTTCAGGTATCTAAAAGGGTGTCATCAAGAGGAGGGAGAAGACTTGTTCACCTTAGCCTCTAAGGATAGAACAAGAAGCAATGGGCTTAAACTGCAGCAAGGGAGCTTTAGGTTGTACATTAGGAAAAAGTTCCTAACTGTCAGGGTGGTTAAACACTGGAATAAATTGCCTAGGGAGGTTGTGGAATCTCCATCTCTGGAGATATTTAAGAGTAGGTTAGATAAATGTCTATCAGGGATGGTCTAGACAGTATTTGGTCCTGCCATAAGGGCAGAGGACTGGACTCGATGACCTCTCGAGGTCCCTTCCAGTCCTAGAATCTATGAAGCTATAAGACAAACGAGCAGGCTGGGGTGGGGGGCTGTGGTGGCCAGAGGTATAACTGCACTGAAGGAATTAATTGGATAAGTTCATGGAGGATAGATCCATCAATGGCTATTAGCCAAGGTGGTCAGGGCACAATTCCATGCTTGGGGCAATGCTAAACCTCTGACTATCAGAAGTCGGAAGTGAAAGATGGGATGGATTGCTCCATAATTGCCCTGTTCTGTGCACTGCCCCTGAAGGTCTGGTACAGGCCACTGTCAGAGACAGGATACAGGGCAAGATGGACTATGGTCTGGCCCCGTGTGGCAACTCTCATGTTCTTACTGTTTTCCAAAGCGCAGGCCAGAGTTATGACTTCTCAAGACTTTTCAGAAAGCATTACACAGAGTTATACCCCAGGGCTATCATATCTAAAACCCCTGGTCAGTAGGTGTTCCTATTTCCCAGGCGACCTCAGAGAGAGAGTACACACTTACCAACCCATGAGATGGGGAACGTGGCTTGGATGGATGAAGCTATGTTTATAGCATGAAAACTTTCATTGTAGCCCTACGAAAACCATATGAGTCAGAAAGATCACTGGAGGGCGTGTTCAGCTGTTAATGTAACGAGAATGTTCCTTGTCTGCAAGTTCAGGGTGCAGCTCCTTGGCTGTGCACATTGGAGTAGTTTACAAAACGTCCTTTGGGCTAAACCCAGAACTCACTGTGCTTGGGTGCCACCTATAGGAGGGGGGAAGTTGAGTCTTGGGGTTAAGTACTGGATGCAGACTCCAGAGAGCATTGTTCACTTCCCATTTCTGCCACATGGTTCCTGTGTGACCTTGTGTAAGTCACTACATGTGACATCCTGGCTCCATTGAAGTCAATGGGAGTTTTGTCATTGATTTCAAGGGGGCCAGGATTTCATCTTTCAGTGCCTCAGTTCCCTGGCTGGGGACGACAATACTTCCTTCTTCTCTTCCTTTGTCTGGCTTCTCTCTTAGCCTGTAAGCTCTGTCGGAGTAGGGCTATGTCTCACCATGTGTTTGACAGTGCTCAGAAAAATGGGGGCCATAATCTACATAATAAGAGGGCATAAGGAGCCTCTACCGTCATGCAAGTCAAATGAAGAGGCTGATGCGCTAGCCTCAGCAAAGCATGGTCTGTAGGTTCATGTGAACATGCATGGCCCTCATCTTCCAGCTCGACAGATAGATACCGGTACGATATATAGTGTCTGCATTTACTTGCAGACTGAAATCAGCTGGAATCATTGCTCTGACTCCTCTGCATAAATAGGGAGTTACAGGAAAACAACTTGCATTATGGATTGCCCACGATGCAAGGCACGGTCTCTGCGTTTTGGTAAAGGTCACCGATGTTTGCATGGCAGCGGCGTTAGTGGGAGCAACAAGGCAATGTGGAAAAGGAAAAAGACATCGAGAGAATTTATTTTGACTATGGAGATGGAAGCATAGTGCACTGTGACTTTTCCATGCAAAGAGCAAATGGATGTGGTTTCACATCTGCGAAACAGACAGGCATGTAAATATCTGCTACCCGAGCCAGGACAAAACTAGATCCACCAAGAACACAATCCCCACAACCTAGAACAAGTCATCCTGCAATGGAAGCATGAAACGAAACTAAAATGCTAGAGCACGTGGAAGGAATTGATGGGCTCGTTCCAGTTCATAGTGGGCAGACGTCAGCATCACAAAACTCACCATTGCAACTGGCACCCATGTTGCGTTTCCCTGGATTGAATGAGTAATACTGAAGTGTCCTCTCTGCAGCAGAAGTGGGCTTTCCAGAGGAAGGTTAAAGGACACTGATGCATAGAAGTATACAACTTACAGCCTTATGTCACGCCTTATATCTTCAAAGCTCTGTACTAAGGCAGCTGCTTCATCCTCACAACACCCTTGGGAAGGTAACGTCACCATTTTACACATGAGGAAAACGCAAGGTTTTAGGGCCGCATTTTCAAAAGTGGCCTCTAATTTGAGGTGCCAAGGTCATCTAAGAAGTCACTGGCAGAGGCAGGATTAGAATTCAGGAGCTCCCAGATCCCAGTTCACTAGATTGCATTGCCACTCTCAGGGCTTGCAGCCATCATCCCATTTATTCATGCATAAAGGGAGAATTTTAGTTTTCAGGGTTGTCCTCCTCCAGCCCTAGACCCTCCCCATGTAAAACTCCCCCACTTCTGCACTTTCATAGCAGGAAGTCACCAACGTGGGTTGAGCACCTTGCGCTACGTTATTTATGTTGCAGTCACAAGCGTCACATGTTGAGACCGTTGCACGTTGAAGACACAGCTGCACTGTAACAAACCCACATTTCACACAGGGCTGACTTCTGAGGTAGGGAAGCGGGGTGAAGACAGCAGTGCAAAATAATTGCCTTGGCATTTTAAAATTAGAAAATGGTGGGTGTGAGACATTAAAATTCCATCTTACTTTGGAGATGTAGGAAACTAGGATTTCCTGCTACATAGCTCCTCTCGTTTCTTCCTGGCAGTTTGTAATCGGATGGCCAAGCTGAACACCAGGTCTGAAATAGCTATTTACCTGGGAATTCTGTTGTTTACTGTTGGGGCAGAACTTTGGAACAATTCAGAAGAGATGTACAGCTAGGAACTGAGAATGCAGGCCACACTTACGGGATGGCAGACTTTATCCTGGAAAGCAGTGACTGGAAAAATGTCTCAGGGGGTCATCATGAATAATCAGCTGAACATGAGCTCCCAGAACAGTGTTTTGGCTAAATGGCTAATATGATCCCAGGATGTATAAACAGGGAATGTTGAGCAATAATAGAGAGGTTATATTACTTCTGTCTATGGTGCTGGCGAGCCCATTACCGGACGGCTGGGTCCAGATCTGGTGTTCACACTTCCAAACGATTGTACAAAGTCTGGAAAGGGTTCATTAAAGAGCCACACGCATGAGACAAGGTCTGGAAAACCTGCCTTACAGTGAAAGACTCAAGGAGCATAATCTGTTATTTACCAAAGAGAAGGATAAGAGAGCATGTGATTTTGGGCTGAAAGAGCTTGTCCACATGGCCCCACAATGCAGATTATATAGGAGTGTGAGTTTCTGTGCACATGGAAGTGTCATGTGGTAACTGCCCCATGTAGACGCTGCTAGTGTGAACTAAAAGGTACCTAGTTTGTATTAACATAAATTATGTTAATACAAACTAGGTACCACTAACAGGGTCTACATGGGAGCAATAACAGCACGACAGTTTAGTGCATGCTACAGATCACACCCCTGTAGCCAGGGGCGGCTCTAGGTATTTTGCCGCCCCAAGCACGGCAGGCAGGCTGCCTTCGGCGGCTTGCCTGCGGGAGGTCCCCGGTCCTGCGGATTCGGCGGCACGCCTGTGGGAGGTCCGCAAAGCCGCGGGTTCAGTGGACCCTCCGCAGGCATGCTGCCGAAGGCAACCTGCCTGCCGCCCTCGCGGCAACCAGCAGAGCGCCCCCTGTGGCTTGCCGCCCCAAGCACGCGCTTGGCGTGCTGGTGCCTGGAGCCACCTCTGCCTGGAGCCCACACTGTGGGGCTGTGTGGAGGAGCCCTAAGTACCTATGTGAAAAGTTGTTCGAAAGTTGACCCTTTAATCTAAGAGACTGAGGCATATCAAGATTTAATGGCTGGAAGATGAAGCTAGACAAATTCAGAATAAGTGATGGTAATCAACCATTGGAGCAATTTACCAAGGGATGTGACAGGTTCTCCATTTCTCTGGAGTCTTTACATCAAGACTGGCTGCCTTTTGAAAAGAGACTTTAATTCAACCACAAGTCATTGGGTTGATGCAGGAACACTGGGTGAAATTCTCCAGCCTCTCCGATGCAGGAAGTCAGACTAGACGATCATAACAGTCTCTTCTGGCCTTTAATCTATGAATAAAGCTTTTATGAATGCTGACTTGTACGGCTCGATTCTGCCTTGATTTCACCGGTGCAACTCCAGCTGAGGTCAAGAGAAGCAGTGTGTGCATATCTGAGGGTAGAACTGGGCAATATGTATATTAATTCTAGACTCTCAGGCCTCTGGAACACGCATAGAGCATGTGTTAGGTGACCTGGATGTGGACAGTCATGCCTAGTGGTTGGAGCAGGAGTCGGTAGCCAGGAGTTGGAGCCCAGGGTCAGAGCCAGAGCCAGAGGCCAGGAATCGGAGCCCAGGGCGAGAAACAGGTTAGCTGGAGTGGGGCAAGGCACAGGGCAGGGCTGGGAACAAGTAGGCGCAGGAGCTATCACCGCCATGGGCAAATGCTTTGAGCAGTCGCTGAACTGTTACTGGTGCTTCTGGGTTTAAGACTCTTTGCACCAATCAGGAGGTGTAGCAATCAGACAGAGCTTGTTAGGTTGCCCAGAGACTGACTCTGCTGCAGGCCGTGAATCCTGACACCGTGAAAGGAAATTCCCAGCTTGAACAAATGGTGTTGGAATTTTCCTTACATGATCCTCTCTTAAAAAGCTCAAATGAGATCAACTTGCCCCTCCACCTTCCACCCCCTCAGAATATCATTATTGCTGAATATAAATTTGCATGTGCTTATATATTGCTTAGTTTGATGTTAATGAGCCTGCATAGTAATTTGACCTATCATGAATTAACGTCGTATCTCAAAGACCATGGAGAATTGAACCCCGAAGCTTCCATCACAATCCTTTCTATTTTCAGCAGGCAGACCCCATCTTTTTTTCTGAATTTTTTAAATCTACTTTCTGGCCTCTGATGTAAAACAAGTAGATCAGTTTTGGAGGTGAATGCAATGTAACAACTAATTGCCAGCTAACAGTGATGCTCCTCGTTTCAGAAATCAGAATGAGAAAGAATGAATGAATGATTATTCATTTTTTAGAGCTTAAAAGTAAAAAGCCAATCCACGCAGAGTTACGTTTCCATTTCCGGTAGGCACAGAACCCTCAAGTAACAATCGCAGCTTTTGCCCCAGGAAAAGCAACAAATCCACCAAATGTTACTTGGGGTGGAAAGAACAGAACTTTATTAAAAGGTCACCCGGAGGTGCAAGTTCGGTGGTCGTAATGCTACCATGGAAAGTGGCATTCTGTGGTTTCAAGTTCCAGACACACATCCACGACATCAGGTATGATCCATTCTGTCACTGCGTTCTGAGTGAAAAGCCACTTCCATGTTCAAAGCAGAAACGTGCTCTGCCTTTTTTTCCCACGAGTTCCCCGGTAAATGGAAAAGTATTATGTACTCTTAATTAACAAATTAGATCTAATTGCATATTTCCTCAAGGTGTCTTATATTATTAAAGAGTTTGTAAGAACACAACGTTTAAGTCAATGTGTGACTAAGTCAGATATCAAGATAGAAATGGATTGTGGTGCCATTCCTCTGCTCATCAGATGTTCACAATTACAGATGTTCACTTCCCAAGCTATGGACTGTTTTAGGCTGGTACTATATTTATCAACAAAAAAATACATTCAAGAACCCTTTCAGGCCAGACGTTCATGAGCAAGAGTTGAACCACTGGTTCATAAATCATGTTAACAATTTCACTATCACTCCCTTATTTTATATCTTCCACTTAAAGGCATTCAATCAATGCACAGACTTCCTTCAGCTGAGCTGTATAAAGTAACATTACACAATGTGCCGAACGGTACGTCTACACTACCCATCTGGTGGGTAGTGATCAATCAATTGGGGATCGATTTATCGTATCTAGTGTAGACGAGATAAATCGATCCCCGATCGCTCTGCCGTCGACTCCTGTATTCCACCGCAGCGAGAGGTGGAAGCAGAGTCGACGGGGGAGTGGCGGCAGTCGACCCCACACCGTGAGGACGTGAGGTAAGGTGACCTAAGATACATTGACTTCAGCTACGCTATTCTCGTAGCTGAAGTTGCGTATCTTAGGTCGATCCCCCGCAGTGTAGACCAGGCCTAAGTCAATCTGAGTTTACTACATGGATGCAACTCTTGTGGGGCAGAGTCAAGGTCATGGTGGTGATTGCAGTATGATTCTAGAACATAGGATCAGATCAGGGATCCATCTAGTCTAGCAGCCTGTCTCTAATAGTGGCCAATACCAAATGCTTCAAAAGAAAGCTCACAAAACATGTACCGGGCAATTATGGAATAAAAACCCAGCCATAAGGAAATTTCTTCCCCTCCCCCATCAACAGCTTGTTGAATTATGCCCTGAAGCATGGACATTTACATCCTGTATTTTAACTTTGTGGTATTATCTGTATTAGAATAGTAAATAGAGGTCCCAACTGAGATCAGGGCCCCATTGGGTTAGGCACTTCACAAACGTGGAGGAGATAGTCCCAGACCCAAAGAGTTTACACCTAAATAGAAAAGGCAGACAAAATCTGGGAGGGGCACAGAAAGGTAAAGTGATTCACTCAAGGTCACACTGCAGGTCAGTGGCAGGAATGGAATCTGGGTCTTTCCAAGTCCTAGTATGAGCCCTTATCCTCTGGTTCTCTTTTTCCTGGACTGCACCAATGGATGTTCTCATCTTCCATATAAATGTCTAATCTGTTTTGAATCTGAATAAGCTCTTGCCTCATTTGTATTTTGTGGCACCTATATTTAAAAAAAAAGTCTCTAGGGGTCATCTGGGGAATCCTAGACCAGTAAGCCTTACAAATCTGTATATGGCAAACTGGCTGAACTGAATAGAATAACAAAACATATGAAATATCATGATACAACATGATTTAGCGAGCACGTTTTCTGCAAAGGAAAATCATCTCTCTCTAATCTCTTCTAATTCTATGAACGTGTCAGTAAAGCAGTGGACAAAGGAGAACTGGGTGACATAATTTATTACGAATTCCAAAAGGCCTTTGACAAGGTCCCCCATAAGAGGCTCCTAAAGAAGATAAGTAGTCATGAGGGAGAGGCAAAGTATTGTCATGGATCAAAAACTGACTAGGAGAGAGAGGAAGGAGTAGGATTACATGGTCAATTTTCACTATGGCAAAAGGTTAACAGGCTCAAAGATCTGTGCTGATCTGGAAAGGGGATGAGTAGTGAAATGGCAAAATTTGCAGATGACACAGAGTAATTTAGATTAGTCAGGACCAGAAAAGACAGTGAGGGACTTCAGAGAGTCCTAAACAAGCTGGGCGAATGAGCAACATGATGGCCAATGAAATTCAGTGTTGATAAATGCAAAGTAGTGCACATTGACAGGAAAAAAATTAAACTATTTCTACATATTACAGGGTCCTAAATTAAGTAAATCAACTAAGTAAATGGACATCGGCTTTACTGTAGACAGCTCAATGGAGATCTTTGACCAACGTGCAGCTTCTTCTTCAACGCTTAGCCAATCGGCCGTAGCGATTGTTCACCTTTTGGTCTGTTCCTGTGTGGCCACAGGGGCGTGATGGGCTGAAAGTCCAACTTCAGAACAGACTTGATGCACCCATATAATAAGGGGGCTGCCTCTGACATACCTCCACCCCTCAGTTGGTGGAATTTTATTCCAAATGTTACAAGCCACCTGGAGAACTGAAAGGAAGAACTAGCCTAGTGGAGAGGTTACAAGGAAGGTCGAAGTGCTGGACCCTATTATTCTGTTCTGTGCATCAGCATGCAGGCTGGGTTCTGCTGGAGGCTAGTCCTGCTCTCAGAACGCTCAGTATATAGAGAGTTGAATTCAGCTAATGCATTTCCCCATCCACAATCAATGAACATAATTAGCAGATGAAAGATTTGCAGGAAATGGGTAATTTTCCATCTCGGTGGGTACTTGAGGAGTCAATGGGGGGTGGCTTCATTCCCTCATTCAACCAGTTTGTTCACATTAGAAGGTGTAACTCAGCTTGTCTAATGCAGAAATCTTTCATCAGTTGAGATGCCTCTGTCCAGATCGAGTAGTGGCTCAGGCTGCGGTACAGAACATGAGGAATCAAGGAGCCAAATACTCAGCTGGTGTAAATGACCCTAATTCCATTTACTCCCGCTCAGGATCTGGCCCAAGAGGCATTACTCCCAATCACATGCATCCACCCCCCCAAACTGGGTTTAAAGCAGATTGTGCAATATGAGCCTAATTCTGTTCTATTTTCCCTGGAGTGAATCTGGATTAATTCCATCAAAGTCAATGACGTTATTATGGATTTACCCCGGTGTAACTGAGAGCAGAGACTGATGCTTTATGTCCCAAAAGGGAGGAATCTGCCTTGTATCCCTCCCCACTGGAGATCTGACACGTGGGCAAAGGAGAGAACCAGGTGCTCTCTTGAGGAGTGGACAAGCTAGGGGGAGAGCATCAGACCTCTGATAATAGCCCTGGGCAGTGATGGAAGGATGAGTGCTCCCATCCTCACCTCTCTCCTCGCCCTACCTCACGTGAACACATCTTGCCCAGGCTGCTAAAGAAGTATGATGCACAACAGGGTAAGAAAGCTTTATGAGAGCGATTGTATGATGGGTTGCTTGTGATTGGGGGCAAGGCAGGGCTCAATAGCCCTGAGGCTCACTTCCAGTTTATGTCTTATGTTCCTAAACCTCATGCTTCAGGGTGTCAGCCGGCCACCGACTGGGGTCAGGAAGGGATTATTCCCCCTCACTCTATTCTGGGAGGGTTTTTGTCTCCTTCCCCTGGAGCATCAGGGATGGCCATGGCTGGAGATGGTACATTGGGTGGGGAGGGCCAGTGCTCTGCGGTGGCACTGAGCTTCCTCTCTCAGGGGCTTAGCTGGCTGATTCTCACTCACATGCTCAGAGTCTAACTAGCCGGCATGTGTGAGGTCAGGAAGGAATTTTCCCCAAGGTTAGAGTGGCAGTAACTTTGGGGGGGTTGCACCTTCCTCTGCAGAAATAGCCCAGTGGAGACGTTACAAGAGAAGGTCGAAGTGCCGGAGTCTATTGTTCTGTTCTGTGCATCACTGGGTGCGGGTCACTTGCCAGAATTATCTGGGTATATCTCACTTACCCCGCCCTTTCCTGGGTCCTTGGGCATTGGTGCACCTCGGTCCCTCCTATTCGCTGCCTGTGGCACAAAATAGTCTAGTCTCCAGAGTAGCCTTTTATTTTATTTAATGTTAATTATATTACAGCACCATGGGTTCGGCTCTGGCGGCTACAGTCTCAAGTTCAACGGTGTTCTCTCTGCTTGTTCTAGATCTAGAGCTATAGATCAACAGCTGTAACTACAGCCATACTCACATCCTCCCAGATAGTATTAGAGTCTCATGACTCTCTCATGGACTGATCATCAATAAGGGGATGGTGCCTGCTGGGGTTTCCCATAGGAAGCTCAATTTTCCCATTCTGGGCACCCTTTTTATAATATGATTCTGTCTAAACCTATATTCTGAACATGTACATGAAAATGTCAGCCCTCTCTTTTCTTATTGGTCAATGTTCCTTAGGAACATAAGGGACTGTGATTTCTATAGGCTGTATAGGTTCTCTTTATTCTCATTAACATTGACATAACACCTGTATCCTGTGCTTAAGACACGCGTTGGAGACCAGAGGTGCTTTTAGAATATTTTTATAATTTAAAATTAACCTTCCAGCTAAATTTTTGCAATATTACCACTTGGTAGCTCTTTTCCCATAATCTTAGAGCATCGGGCTATTCCGCAATCATTTACTTATGACAGCTTTTCTTATCTCCAAGGCCTAAAATAACTAAGCTAAAATCTTGCAGGCCTCAGCCTACAGGTTCTTGCATATCAGCTTGTCTTACTTATATCTAATACATGATTTCCTCTAAATACTGATCAATCTTGTACTTCTATAGTCCTACAAATTAACTCTATTTAAAATACAATGAATATATATAACGTGTTGATTAATCACATCACACAATAAATGGATAATACATTACTCCCAATACATTAATATGACTGGCTACATCAGTGGATCTCCTTTACTTTGGTTTAATGTGGTTGTTGGGGTTAGCATGTGGGCATTGGTGGCCTGTGATATACAGAAGGTTGGATTAGATGATTTACTGGTTTCTGCTGACCTTAAACACTATGGTTCATGGTATACAGCACCCTCATCACACCCGCACACATCCATGGCTGTACCGTGTGCTGCAGCAGACAGACAGGCTGGAAACAGCCCAACCTCTGACTAGCACAAGCATGAGTACCCAGTGGCAGGGCACAGACCCAGATACATAGGGAACAGGGTTACGAACTGGAATTCCATTGGTCAAGTCTTTGTGACCATGACCGTGGTATGGAAAGTGCCCCCAACAACGTTGTGCTCTTTGATCTCCATTGTGAGCCGGGACCCTCATCCTCTCCCTTCAGCCCCGTGCTTCTGGGTGCCCTTGGCCCATGTGATATGTGGGATTTGTTGGTTCCTGATTGGGTTCCCAGCCCTCCCGCCATCCCTACTGGTGGTGTGTCAACCTGTTCACAAAGCGAGGGACGTGCATCTAGAGTCTAGTTATTTGCCTGTGTGGTTTGCACCAGTTCCATTCCCCTGCCATATATAATAGTATGTCTGACCCTTCTTTTGACCATGCCCTCCTCCGCCTGTGCACCAGCACTGTCGGCACATTTTAAGGGGAACAATGGGGTGCCGAACCCACTGTGCTCATCCTTTGGTGAACTGTTGGCAGGAGTAGTTTAGCCCTTGCAAAGGGGCATGGGAGGACTTTTGGGGACCATTTGGGGATGAATAAGCTTAGCATCTACTATCTATCTAATCTATCAATCTAATCACCATAATATCTGAATGCCAGTGCTAACATTATGGTTGATTTCTTTCTCTCCTTTCTTCTTCCCTCACAGAGCTTCTCTCCTGGCAAATCTCAGCTTCCTAGGAAATGCCTTAAAGATGTGTAGCCTCCCATTTCATTCCCACCCCAGAATCAGCCCCTCCAGGTCCATGCTGAGGGAAGAGCCAGATGAAGTACGGAGGTTAATGCTACTGTTTGTTAAACCAACGTAACCCCCGTCACTCAGGATTCACAATAGCATCAATGTATGTGGAATTTGGCCCCTTTAATTTCTTCACCCTGAAGCTTTAAAATTCCCTCACCCTTTTAGGATGAATTCTACTGAACACCACTCAGTTCCCAACAAAAAAAGACCTTCCTTTCCTGTAGTTCCATCTTAAACGTGTGGGTTTCCTATAAATGATTATGGAGCACTCAGCCTTCTGGAGCCATTGTACTTAATACAAAGGAAGACATTTTGCTTTCACAGTCAGTCTCTCTCCTTGTGCATTTGTCTCCTAGATGTTTGACTCCTAAGGGCCAAAACGTAAACACGCTAATCGTGTGTGCGTTTATTAAAAGGCTGGCAAAATCAGATTTTCGAAAGAGCAATTTTTACAGTTCACTGGTAAGTTTTTAGTAAGGTCACCGGAAACACATTTTTTTTGCGTTCTGCCCCCGTTGCTGCTGCCAAGAGAATGGGTAGCTTAATTGCAATTGTCATCATTATGAGCAGCCAAATTAGACATGCATATGTAATGTATTTAAATTTACATAAATTGATTATTAGAAGAAATGGAAATTCTGAACAAGCATCTCCCCTTTGCAAGTGAAAGCGCTGTCCTTCTGTTGTCTTCATCAAGGACTTTTCAAACAAGTTTGCACCACCTCTGCATTTACTTGTGGGAGTCATTCTGGGCATGCCAGCAGTTCTCGTTCCTTTTGCAGTGACCTACAGCAAGGACGCTTGGGGATGACTCTTTGTGAGTTGAGGGCTCCTTCGACTGACAGCCCTATCTAGGTCCACTTGAACCATATTCTGGGGTCTTAAGAAGAACGGAGGCCTTTTGCCATACTGGGGATTGAACCAGGGATCTTCAGAAAAAAGCTATTATAGGCTGAGTTAACAAGCCAAGCCAAGTAGGGATATAACCCAGGCCTATCCTCTATGCATTGGACACAGAGGGGGACAGTAACACGCACTCACCAGCAGGTTACATTGGCCCTTTGCAGAGGGGTGAATATTGCGTCCATAGAACAAGTATAATCTTATACCTCAACCAATCACCTGTAGGGGTCAGGAAGGATTTTTTCCCCTGAGGCACAATTGCCTAGATACATTCTGAGGTTATTTTTCACCTTCCTTTGAATCATCAGAGATTGGCCACTGCAGGAGATGGGACACCAGATGGGGTGGACCTGTGCCCTGTGGAGGCACAGAGAAACTTCTCTCTAGGTGCCTGGCGCGTAAGTCTTATTCACTTGCTCAGGATCACACTTACCAAATTTGGGGTCAGGCAGGAATTTTCACCCCAATCAGATTGTCAGGGAGCATGGGGAGGGGGGAATTCACCTTGCTCTACAGCATGAGGCTAGGATCATCTGGGCGTATCTCAATCAATTCCTTGCTATTTCTGGGGCCCTGGGCATTGCTGGAAGCTTGGTCTTTCCTGTTCTCTGTCTGTGGCACACAGTTTCTTCTCCTGAAGACAGAAATGCTTTTGGGTCTAATTAAAGTTGTTAGGCTCAATATAGGGTTATCTGGGTGAAAACTAGTGGTCTTTATTAGTCAGGCAGTCACATTAGATCAGTGGCTCTCAAACTTTTTTTACTGGTGACCCCTTTCACATAGCAAGCCTCTGAGTGCAACCCCCCTTATAAACTAAAAACACTTTTTTATATATTTAACACCATTATAAATGCTGGAGGCAAAGTGGGGTTTGGGGTGGAGGCTGACAGCTCACGACCCCCCATGTAATAACCTTGCAACCCCCTGAGGGGTCCTGACCCCCAGTTTGAGAACCCCTGCATTAAATGATCAGATGGTCCCTTCTGGCTTTAAACTCTATGGAATTATGAAGTAAATGTGTCAATTTCTTTTCACAGCCAGCTTGGGCTGGTTTTGACCCAGTGACTGAGGGGTGAAAAGGAGAAAACTCAATGTGATTTATTTAGGCTCTCCAAAAACCTTTGACACAATCTCTCACAAGAGGATTTTGAGAAGACTAAGTTCAGATGTAGGTGAGAGGCGAAGGACTGGATCAGAAACTGGCTAAGAGAAAAAAACGAGTCAAAGAATCAACAGAGTGACTGACTCTTTTCATTATGGCCGCGGGACACCACAAAGTTCCATAGTCAGACTGACATTGTGTAATATATTTATAAACTCTGTGGAAGAGGGAGTTAGCAATGACGTAGCAAATTTTAGAGATGGCATCGAAGTATTTAGTGTAATCAAGACCAGAGAAGACAGCAAAGAATTTCAGAAGGGCCTGAAATAGCCAGGTGACTGGGAAATAGGATGGCAGATGGAATCCCGTGTTGACACGGTAACGCACATTGAAAGGAATAGTTTGCACTGTTCATATACATTTCTGGGGTCTGAATTATCTGTATCAACTCAGGAAAAAGACCTGGGCATTGTAGCCCAGATGGCTAGCTTGCCTTTATTATATTCAGCAGTAATGCATGGACCCTACAGGCCTGTATCCTGTGTGACATTAGCTTCAGCCATTTTAGCATAAGGCTTGAGGCCTATGAACTTTGACACAGATAATTGGCCCAACAGAAAACCCCAAGTATTGGGGAGCTGACAATAGAGTATTTAAGGGGAATTTCTGACCACAGGAACATGAGTCCAACCACAAGAGTGCCATGGTGACAAATTCACGTACAAAACAATAACAGGTACATGAGTTACATCCACAGATGTCTAACCACAAGAGGGCCATGGCAATTAATTGACATATATGATAAAAAGTTGAGATCATTGATATACTAACCTATAGGAGAAGGGCACTCCAACATTCATTTATTCATTGGGGATCCCTCAATTCGAGGGTGATCTCTACCATGGATTTACATATGGGTCCTGAGATGACTCAGGAGTCTGATCCTGGAACTGTAAATCCACCCGCAGTAGGTACAGACATTTCCTGGCAGGCCAGCTGCCTGCTGGGAGAAAGTTCTCTCTTTTTTCTTCCTCCTCTTTCTCTTTTCAGCTTTGAGGGCAAGGCGCTTCTCCTCAAAGCGGGCCACTGCCCGAGGGAGAATATGGTGCCATTTGGGTCAGTCGGTGGCTTTCTGCTCCCAGCTTGAGATGTCCACATCAGTTTTCTTAAGATACGCTTTCAGTGAGTCTTTGCAGTGTTTCCTCTGACCACCACGGGATCTCTGACCATGGGTGAGCTGAGAGTAGAGGGCTTGTTTTAGGAGGTGAGGGTCTGGCATCTGCGCATAATGTCCGGCCCAGTGAAGTTGGTGCAGGAAGATCATTGTTTAATGCTGGTGACAATGGCTTCAGCGAGGATGCTGGTGTTAGTGCAACGATCTTGCCACTTGACACGAAGGATCTTCCGGTGGCATCGGTGATACCTCTCCAAACTCTTGAGGTGCTGTCGATAGGTCACCCAGGTTTCACATCCATAGAGGAGTGTAGGAGCAACAATTGTCTTATAGACTTGGATCTTGGTGTCCTGCCATAGGTCACGGTCCATGAAAACGCATTGAAGCAATTTCCCAAAGGAAGCACTTGCGCGCTGGATCCTGTCCTGGATCTCACTGTCGATTTTTGCGTTTTGAGAAAGTTGGCTACTGAGGTGGCAAAAGTGCTCAACTGTATCCAGAGTCTGACTCTCAGTGGTGATGACTCCAACATTAGTAAGGTGAGGAAATACAAATAAGGAAGAGGGGGAGAAACCCCTACTGAACACGCATCAGACATATCAGCATCAGCATAACATGTTATAAAAGTGGCATCCCAGACTATGGGCACTAGGAGAGAGAGATGTAGTGCTGGAGAGGTGCCAGAATGATGGGCAGGTGATGGTGATAAGGAAGATAGTGGCTAACATTTCAGTTTGTCCTGAAAGGGATGGTGTGAGTATGGATGTGCAGAGGTACATTCTGTAGTATCTCTATCTATCTTACTGAGCTGGAGTGTTTGTGACTGTACTAAGTGGGCTAATAAACTATTTGTAAACATAGAAGAGTTCCTGTAGTGTGAGTGTTGCAGCTTTGCACAGCGGGGATCCCAACGATATAATAATTTGAATAATACTGGGCCTGGTCTCGGGACAAGAACCTGTCAACCCTCAAAGTGATAACTGGGAAGTCTTAAATAATCAATATAATTAATATGTAATCTATAGATCAAGCTACAGATTTGGTGCCCAAACAGGGACCCCATGGGACGCACAGGGGCAACCTCCCTACTCAGGATTGGTAACTCACCTTTGGTAAAAATTCTAAATTGAAATCCAGCTAATCTCTCTGTCAGAAACACTACAACTCACCAGGGACTTCCTCTTTTTCCTCAGCTGTTGTTTCTCTTTTCTATTTCTTTGCCTCTAGTATACTACTTCTACTTTCTTCTCTGCTTAACTTCACAACAGCGGGAGGGATTATGCCCTCCTGGGAGGAATAGTAGACAGAGACACAAGCACACGGATACACACACACACACACACACAGAGATCAAAGGAACGCTCGAGGTCTTGACCATCAGACTCACTTGGCATGTCTCGTGGATGACCATATGTCTCCCACCATTAGGTCTCAATGGAAATTTTAACTGTATAAAGATTCCTCACTGCACTCTAAGGGCATCCTTGCTGCTTATTATCAACTAGTCTTTGGGGGTTAGAATCTTTATACACGTATTAAGGGGCTTTGTAAGTTGAATTGTGTTGTAATATTGAGGTACCTGAAGCTGAAATTGCAGTTGCATCAGGGCCCGGTGACTCATGCATTGAGGTGGTGGGAGAGTTAATTTATTATTTATATATGGACTATATGGTGGATAGAAAGCTGTCTAGATCATCGGACTCAACGGGTAGTGATCAATGGCTCCACGTCTAATTGGCAGTTGGTATCAAGCGGAGTGCCCCAAGGGTTGGTCTTGGGGATGGTTTTGTTCAATATCTTCATTAATGATCTGGAGGATGGCGTGGATTGCACTCTCAGCAAGTTTGCAGATGACACTAAATTGGGAGAAGTGGTAGATACGCTGGAGAGTAGGGATAGGATACAGAGGTACCTAGACAAATTAGAGGATTGGGCCAAAAGAAACCTGATGAGGTTCAACAAGGAGAAATGCAGAGTCCTGCACTTAGGATGGAAGAATCCCATGCACTGCTACAGACTAGGGACCGAATGGCTAGGCAGCAGTTCCGCAGAAAAGGACCTAGTGATTACAGTGCATGAGAAGCTGAATATGAGTCGACAGTGTGCCCTTGTTGCCAAGAAGGCTAACGACATTTTGTGCTGTAAAAGGGCATTGCCAGCAGATAGAGGGGCGTGATCATTCCCCTCTATTCAACATTGGTAAGGCCTCATCTGAAGTATTGTGTCCAGTTTTGGGCCCCACACAAGAAGAAGGATGTGGAAAAATTGGAAAGAGTCCAGCGGAGGGCAACAAAAATGATTAGGGGGCTGGAGCACATGTCTTATGAGGAGAGGCTGAGGGAATTGGGATTGTTTAGTCTGCAGAAGAGAAAAATGAGGGGGGATTTGATAGCTGCTTTCAATTACCTGAAAGGGGGTTCCAAAGAGGATGGCTTTAGACTGTTCTGAGTGGTAGCAGATGACAGAACCAGGAGTAATGATCTCAAGTTGCAGTGGGGGAGGTTTAGGTTGGATATTAGGAAAAACTTTTTCACTAGGAGGGTGGTGAAGCACTGGAATGGGTTACCTAGGGAGGTGGTGGAATCTCCTTCCTTAGAGGTTTTTAAGGTCAGGCTCAACAAAGTCGTGGCTGGGATGATTTAGTTGGGGATTGGTCCTGCTTTGAGCAGTGGGTTGGACTAAATACCTCCTGAGGTCTTTTCCAACCCTGATATTCTACGATTCTATGATTCTGTGTTTTGTGCAATCATAGTTCAGTCTCCTCCGCTCTCCCAGGCTGCACCCCGATCCATCTACCATGAGCTTATTCCTTGCTGCTCAGTAGGTCCCAACTATGTAATCACTTCTTGATTTGCTAATAACACATTAGCCATCAATGGAAGAGAGAGGGAGGAGGATGCCCCTTCCCTTTGCTTTTTCTTGGGACTTGACTAAGTAATTGTTGAAACTGGTTAAGGGGTTAATTATTTAAGGAGGGAGGCCTCTATATAGTATTAAGTGCTTACTGTGTAGATTTTCAATGAAGCTAGTTAGTAAATTTTAATTAAACTTATTTGGTGTAGAAGCTGAGGTGAGTGGCATAGAGTTAGTCAAGATTTCTGGGAACCCAGCTGTGGTCGACCACAACACAGCATAAAAATATATTAAAGATCATGGAGGAGGTTTTGTATGAATGTAACATAGCCAGGCTATTTTTCACCATCCAAACCTGTGGGGTTTGATCATATGATCATATGTTTAATGTAATAGTCGGGGAAAGTACAAAAAACGGTACTTACATGTATCACAGACAGCTAATGCTTGTCTGGAGAGAGAAATGAGAAACGAGACTGTCTAAGCACAGCTGTAAATATACGTCCAACTTACACCAAAGCAGCATGTTAAAATCCAGAGGACTAAATTAAATAATCTAAAGGAATGGTTAAATAAAAAGTATCAAAGGAACAAGGACAAAAAAAACCCCACTTACCAGAAAGTAATGAAAGCTCAGCCTTCCCCCCAGCCATAGGTCTTAGAGACAATGTAACTATGCATTTAGCCCATATCCTGTAATCCTGTAAATTTCTGTGCCTTTAATTTGCAATTTCTAAGACAACAGGAAACAAGAAGTCACTGAGGCTTTGACCAGTAGCTAACACGTTGCTGTAAAAACCGGAGGGGAATTGCTTTGGGGCACTTTCTGTCTAGGAGGACGAGGAGAAGTAGGCAAAGCAAATTGCTTCTAATGGGAATCTGGCAGAATGATATTAAAATTAGGGACCCATAAAGCACCTAATTACAAGGTTCAGCATCCTTTTAGACAAGGCTATGTCTAATGTGCATGTACAAGGTAAAACAAACCCTGTTCACTATCCCTCTAACCTGTAAATGGCAGTAGGAAAAGAAGCAAGGGTAAAACTCTCAGGTAAAATTCAAGCATTAAGTATTTATATTGTTTTGTTACTTGCATATTCGTATTAGTCAAATTGCAGCCACAAAACTTGCTGGGTTTAAATCAGTTGCTGTGCATTATTATTCCAAAAATAGATATCAAGTTAGTTGTGATTCCGCACGTGCCCAACATAGTAAAGGAAGCCAGCAACTAATCATATTTCTTCTTTACACAGAAAGTATTGAAGCCTCTAACAAGCAAAATGTAGCAGCCTCTGCTACCCACAACATGTATCATGGTTATTGTTATAGGTTTTAATTCATCAAAATACAGGAAAAGCTGTGTTATGTGGCCCTGCACCAACCAAAAAGCTCTATAAACCAGCATTTCTAATCTTCATGGGAAGTCCATTTTATAGTCCAGTTGGTGGGGGGCCAGCAGGCTCTCAGCCAGATGGTCAAAAGTACTCACCTGATCTTTGTTGGGTCAGTTTGCTAGATGGCCATCCACAACCAATAAATCGTAAAGTACTCGATAGCTTCCCTCACAGCCAACACAGACCATCACTCATCCATGTCAGGCTCCAGCTACCCATCATTCAAAGTTCAATCAAGCCTCAGTGGAATTTTCATAAGGCAGGTTGGGAAAAGTTCTGCAATGAACTGCAATGTAGGGTGGCTATCATTCCATCACGTTGTATCCGAATCGATGAAACCTACCACCGATTCCAAGGAGCCATTTACAAAGCTGCATGTTCAGCTATACCAGGGGCTGTTGACCAATTTATACTCTCTGCCCAAGTGCCAATTACCAAGCCTTGCTCAGGAAATTTGAATTAACTGGTGACCCAGACATTGCAGACCATCTAATTGAGGGTCTGGACACTGCCAGGCTCACTTGGTAGAAGGAATCTGTGGAGAAGCTTGACTTCACTTATTCCAGCTGGAAGTGCTGGAACCTGATCCACTGGCTGGTTGCTGCTCAACAACTTCCAGGCCAAAATCACCCACTGGTTAAGCCCAGTGAGGTTGCAAGACATCTAATGTGGGTAGCAAAGGTTCATCTAGAGAAGTAATTTAAATGCAAAGTATATGACAAATGGTGTCAACTTCAACATCAGAATGTGGGCAGGAGTCAGCCAGAGCTCCTCGTGGTGAATGAACAAGATAAGGCCCGTAACTCCATCAGACCAGGCCCAATAGCGGGGTGTGATAACATCTCTCCAGAATTCGTTAAGCATCCTGGACCAAAGGCATCAGAGTGGCTCACTAATTTCAATATACAGGTCATTAATGAGAAGAAGCTACTGCGCACTTGGCATCAAGCAAAGATTATTGCCATTCTCAAGCTGGGCAAGGACTCCCACAATATGGCAATTTACTGCCCAATATCCTTGCTGTCAGTGTGTTTCAACGTGTTTGAGCGCTTGGTCCTCCAACGAATCGCTCTGACGTTGAATTATGTCTTGCAGGTTGAGCAGGCAGGGTTCAGGAAAGGACATAGGCACCTGTGATCAAGCCTTGGCCTTAACCACTTTTATTGAAAATGGTCTTCAACAAAATCTAAAGAAAGGACAGCCTGGATGTGACCATCGCTAATGACACTGTTTGGCACTAGGCCTTCCATGTAAACTCTTTCGAGTTGCCCTGCATTGGGTGGCCGAAGTAGTAGAGCTCTTCCTCCAAAATAGGTGGTTCAGAGTACACATAGGTGAACTCTGCAGTTCCTGGAAGTGTCAGATTAATGGTCTTCCTCAAGGTTCAGTTCTTTCACCAATATTGTTCAATGTGTATATCAATGACTTGCTAGCAACAGTCTTGCACCTGACATCTGATGCAGCTATCAAGCTCAGTCCTTCACAAAAATTGACAAGGTCCTGAATGGTGATATGAAGCTCATGCCAGACTACCGTAGTCAAGGGCACCTGCAGTTGAGCTTTTCCAAGACAGTTTCTAGCATATTTCATTTGCATAATGCAAGCACAAGCCACTAGTTAAATATTTTCTTAAACGGCCAATGCCTGCAGCATGATCTAAACCCGGTTTACCTCAGTGTGACATTGGTTAGGTCATTGATGTACCACAGTCACTTGAAGAAGACAGCAGCCAAAGGTAGCACTCAGAACAACCTGTTCAGAAAACTGGGCTGCTCAACCTGGGGTGTGAGCACCCAGATGCTTAGAACCAGCACGTTCCCTCTGCTATTCAACAGCAGAGTCCTATGCTCCTGTCACTCGTCTCACATGAGGCTGGTCAACGCAGAGCTTAACAAAGCTATGTGCATTGTTACCGGGGCTTTATGTGCAACTCCATTGCCATGGCTGCCAATACTTAGTAACATAGCACCGCCCCATATTTGCCGTGAGGGAGCCTCCATCATGTTCCTGGCCAAGTTCCGTGAGAACAGTGACTTACCTCAAACTTAGGTTTGAACAGAGACTGGGAATGGCTCAGTCATTACACTAATTGAATCTATTTCCCCATGTTAAAGTATCCTCACACCTTCGAGTCAACTGTCCGAAATGGGCCATCTTGATTATCACTTCAAAAGTTTTTCTCCCCTGCTGATAACAGCTTCTCTTAATTAATTAGCCTCTTACAGTTGGTATGGGTACTTCCACTTTTTCATGTTCTCTGTATGTATAAATATCTTCTTGCTGTAGGTTCCAGTCTATGCATCCAATGAAGTGGGCTGTAGCCCATGAAAGCTTATGCTCAAATAAATTTGTTAGTCTCTAAGGTGCCACAAGTACTCCTGTTCTTTTTGCCAATACAGACTAACACAGCTGCTACTCTGAAACCTGACTTGCCTCTGTACTCAAACCTCTTCATCCACCCAACACAGTTGTCTTCTAGTATCAGAGGGGTAGCCGTGTTAGTCTGGTTCTGTAGAAGCAGCAAAGAATCCTGTGGCACCTTATAGACTAACAGACGTTTTGCAGCATGAGCTTTCGTGGGTGAATACCCACTTCTTCGGATGCAAGAGTGAATACCCACTTGCATCCGAAGAAGTGGGTATTCACCCACGAAAGCTCATGCTGCAAAACGTCTGTTAGTCTATAAGGTGCCACAGGATTCTTTGCTGCTTCTAGTTGTCTTCTAGACACCCTTTATGGTCACTTTATGCCACCACATTACATGAGGGTGGAATCTGCTTGGCGTAATGAGTGGTCAGCAATGGCAGTCGTTAATCACTCACTCATCACTGATCCAACCAACTGCCCACCAGGTTTTGACCTTCCAAGACACCTGTGGTCATCCCTGAACTAGTTTGTAAAAGGACAGGGCAATTGTGCACCCAATGCCTTCAAATGACCCGCAATGTAGGTGCAGTCAATTTCAGACTATGTTGCATATTCTGGACAAGTGCCCGCTAACTTACTTTGATGGAAGGCTACCAGCTCTTCATCTGGTCGATGACGATGCCATTACATGGCTGGACACATTGCACATACGCTGAAGAAAAACAAGCAGAAGAAGAAGCAAAACACCCTGAAAGTTCAGACAGGTTTTAGGGTCTTATTCAATACCCACTGAAATCAGTGGAAAGGCTCTTATGGATTCTAATGGGATTTGGATCAGATTTATTAACCCTCATGCTTCAGGGCATAAGCTAACCTCTAACTCATGGGGTAAAGTAGAAACTTTTCTTAGGGCAGGTTGTCCCATAACTGCCTACTGCAGGGCTTCTTCCGCCTTCCTCTGAGGCAGCTGGTATTAGTCACGGCTGGAGAAAAGATCCCACTGGTCTGATCAACACTAGCAGTTCCTAGGTCCTTATGATTGCAATAGTTATTTTATATGTATAAAATATTAATGATTATTAAAGCATATTCATTGACTTTTAATAACTATATAATCAGATGTGGGCCTTACATAGTTTATAAAGCTCATTAATTTTTGTATGTAATTGAGATGCGAAAAGTGCCTTATCAACCCTACATTAAATATTTATTTGAGACGCTTGATTTAAAATGTGCTGTGTATATGTTTTGAGTGGATTCTAGGCTTAGGTTGAATACATGGGTCTTGCACTATAGTTACACAGTGCAATACAATTCAGTGAAACTCAAATCTCTCACCCATAGCATAGGCGGAGGTGTTTACAGCCAGCTGTAGATATCTCCAGAGATGAAAGCAAAGGTTGGCACTTTAATTAGCCAGTCAAATCTGCCTAGGTTCCCAGCACATCCTTGTAACAACTGCTGTTGCCCCTCACAGATAAAAACATGTCTCTCTGTAGCCTTCTCTCATCAGTTCAGGGTGTCACAACCCTTTACCACAATGCTGTGTTTGGCTCTTACCTTGCAAGTGTTCTACCAGTTTTCTTTTTTTCTTCTTCCATATTTATGTCAAGGACTCCAAAATCCATCACTGCCGGTGTCAGTCGTTATCTCACAGGGGTGCCTCATTGTCACATTATTAGGGATGTGCTGGCTATGGAAGAAAAATTGTCTGGCATTCTTCAACAACGTCAACACAGCTTGAGTGCAGAACACTCCGTGTGGCACTTGAGTGCCGTGTAGGGTGCACTGCCTGCCTTTCACACACATGCATCACAGCCCATGAGATTTCTGTTTTGGAGCCTGTAATGCAGAAGTGATTGTGAGCGGGGGGGAAAGTAATTGTGGGTGCAGAAAAAACAAAACAACTGTGTTTATTGAGAAGGATTAATTCAACGGCATGAACCAGTGAAGGAGAAAGGTTCTGGCTGGTTCCAGAGCTCTGTCCAGAGTGGTGTAGAGAGGCCAGACCCACTTCAGCAGTGGGTAGGTAGAAATAGTTTATAAAAACCCAACGGAGAATTTCCTCAGCACAGGTACTGTGCTGATGTAATGCTGACAGACCCCAGTCAGCAAGACCTGGGATCAAATGTGGGGCTTTTGAAGCTTAATGCATGAACCTCTACTGTCTGAGCTAAAAGACAGCTCTCTCGCTTAGCCAAGGTATAGTAGGCTCCTCAAACTCTAGGTGGTTTAGTTGGGTGCTAGAGTGCCGCACTAAGCAGCATGGGTTACACTGGGGTCACAATAGGGGTATGCTGGGGAAGGAGCCATGCCCTGGGCCATAAAGCACAGTGTTACGGCCGCTCTGGCTAGTACACCAGACCATGTGGAGGCTGTGGTAACTTAGAGAAGAGTCAGGGTTGCCTAGCTTATACTGGGAGTTGCTGCAGCAAGTGAGACAGCACAAAAATGGCTTTTGCCTGCCCCGGGAGCTGTCGTTTCCATCTTTCATACTGAGCCTCCTAGGGATACGGCACAGAATATGACCCATGGCCTCATCAGAATACAGCCCTCTGATTGGTCGCAACCCCATGCTTTGAGTGACCCTACAGAGCCGACTGTCAGAAGCTGGGACAAGAGGGGATGGATCCCTCAAAATTGCCCTGTTCTGTTCATTCCTGCTGAAGCATCAGGCACTGGCCGCTGCTGGAAGACAGGATACTGGGCTAGATGGACCCAGTATGGCCATTCCTATGTCCTTATGTTTATAGCCTGAGCCCACGTCACTATTGCATGGCAGCTTCTGAGAGCTGGTTAACTTTTAAGTGGGTGTCAAAGAGAGTGACTATGTGCGGTGCCTCCTGCAGGCTGCAGGTTTCCAAGCTGGCACCAAATAGGTAAGCATAGAGGGGACAAGATGAGGAAGGGGCTAAAGGATCCATATTTATGCTGCTCCAGCAGCTCCAAACTCTCAGGTCAAGGGCAGCAATTACTTTTCCAGCTCATATACTAGAACAGTAGCTGCCAGTGGTTTCCCCAGGAATTGAAATTAGGGGGGGTGTTTGAATTTACAGGGGGGGTGTCAGGACCAATGAGATATGTAAAAGAGATATGAATAAAGTAAATGTTTTGTTAGGATTATGCAAATTTAACATAAGAATAATGCAAGTTACACCAAAACACATAACAGGTCTAGATTTCTAAAAAATATATACATTTAAAAAAAAAGTATTTAATTTAAATTGACTTTTGAAAAGTAAGCCATCATAGGGTAAGAGGGAAGATCCTCTCATGGATCAGTAACTGGTTAAAAGATGGGAAACAAAGGGTAGGAATAAATTATCAGTTTTCAGAATGGAGAGAGATAAATAGTGGTATCCTTGAGGGGTCAGTACTGGGACCAGTCCTATTCAACATATTCATCTGGAAAAATGGGTAAACAGTGAGGTGGCAAAATTTGCAGATGATACAAAATTATTCAAGATAGTTAAGTCCCAGGCAGACTGTGAAGATCTACAAAGGGATCTCACAACACTGGGTGACTGGGCAACAAAATGGCAAATTAAAGTCAATGCTGATAAATGCAAAGTAATGCACATTGGAAAGCAATCTCAACTATACATACAAAATGATGGCATCTGAATTAGCTGTTAACACTCAAGGAAGAGATCTTGGAGTCATTGTGGATAGATCTCTGAAAACATCCACTCCATGTGCAGCAACAGTCACAAAAGCAAACAATGTTGGGAATCATTAAGAAAGGGATAGATAATAAGACAGAAAATATCATATTGCCTCTATATAAATCCATGGTACGTGCACACCTTGAATAGTGTGTGTAGATCTGGTCACACATCCTAAAATATATATATTGGAATTGGAAAAGGTACAGAGATGGGCAACTAAAATGATGAGGGGAATTGTTGGTGGCACCAGGCATGACCCAGTGTTGACAGAGGGGTGGAAAATGACAGTGCCAATGAAGGCTCCCTGTATTAGGCCTCTGCTTGTCTGAACCGCTTCCATGTTTAAACTTTAATTAACCCCACAGGCTAGATGGAAAGAATGGAATGTGTGGCAACTAGTTATCAGTACCAGCAGGCAATTATACAGCCTGCTTGCACCTGGCTAAAGGGAGTGAAACAGAATGACCGGTCAAGAAAAGTTACTAACGAGATAATATATTTTTTGCCAAGTATGATCTAACCTGTTTAGAGTAATTGCTACGTTATAATGTATTTGCTGTATGGGAACTAAAAAGGAGGGAGAAGAAGGGGAGGGAGGGGGGAGCTGGGCATTGGGGGTAATAGACATGCTTAGCTAAGATCATGTATAAAGACAGAGAGCTGCTTGTCTGGGGTGTGCTTGATCTGAGACCTTTCTGTGTCTCCGAGCACGTGCTTTGAAATCTCAAATAAACTTTTTTTGCTTCTCCACCCTGGTGTGTCTAATTGGAGCGAGGCACTCCGGGCAACGAATCACTGTTGCTGTAGCCTCAGGCCTTTTGTGCCGGCAACAGTATGAAACAGGAGGAGAGATTAAAGTGACTGGGAATTTTCAGCTTAGAAAAGAGATGACTAATGGGGATATGATAGAGGTCGACAAAATCTTGACTGGTGTGAAGAAAGTGAATAAGGAAATTTTATTTAATCCTTCACATAACACAAGAACTAGCAGTCACCCAATGAAATTAATAGTCAGCAGATTTTAAAAAAACAAAAGGAAGTATTTCTTCACACAATATAAAGTCAACCCAGGGAACTCTTTGCCAGGGGATGCTGTGAAGACCAAAACTATAACCGGATTTTAAAAAGAACTAGATAAATTCCTGGAGAACAGGTCCATCAGTGGCTATTAGCCAGGATGAGAGGGATGCAATGCCATGCTCTGAGTGTCCCTAGCTTGTTTTCCAGAAGCTGGGAATGGGCAACAGGGGATGGATCACTTGATGATTCCCTGTTCTATTAATTCCCTCTGAAGAACCTGGCCTTGACCACTGTTGTAAGACAGGGTACTGGGCTATATGGACCATGGGTCTGACCCAGTATGACCATTCTTAAGTAAAAATTAATTATAATAAAAATGTTTAGTACAGAAACTCCCCAACATAATGACCTCTCAAGATAGCAACAATGTGAGATAACAACCTTGGCAAATACTTGCATCCGAAGAAGTGGGTATTCACCCACGAAAGCTCATGCTGCAAAACGTCTGTTAGTCTATAAGGTGCCACAGGATTCTTTGCTGCTTTGGCAAATACTGCATTTTAAAAATCTTGGCCTACTGGGAAACATATTTATATAAGTTTCCATTCCCAGTCACAAATCTAGCATTCTGGAGCAAAGTGACTAAAATATAGTCCAACAAACAAATGTTTATTTAACATGCCCCTCACTTTTCCCTCCACCGCACTCCACTCACCGGTGATGTCCTTGGTCAGTGGAGACTCAGAGTTCAGAGGTGCTTTCACGTGAGTACACCTTCCAGGTGGGGGACAAAAAGGCACAGTTTGCTCTGGCCACGGCTGTTCGTTGTGCCATGGTTCACTTTACCACTCTGTTGCCAATGGCCCTGCACAGTCACCTTCTGCTGTCACCTACCACTGTGACCTCTGCGAGTTGGTCTCTTGAGGTTCCACCAGCTCTCAGTGATTTCAGCTGAGCTCTCAGTGCGGGAACCTTGCTGCTAGTGCAGTCTGGGCTGTCTCTTACACAAAAACACTGTACCCACAGGAACACTGTCCCACAACAGGACTAAGCAGATTGTCAGTGATTTCAGCTGCAGTGGTCACTTAACAGAACAAAAGACTATCTATTGGAGCCTAATCAGCTCTGTCTTTAAACAGTGGAGAGGGACAGGTCCCCACCCTCTCTCTTGATGCCTTAAAATCATCACAGACTAAGTACAGTTCTACTGCCCTTTACTCATACAATAAGAACAACATTTCATCCCCCCTTCCCCCCACATTCAAGTGGTTTGTAACCCAACCCCAGCCAAAATCTATCACTTGGACAACACAGCTCTGTTTGCTGGATACCTAGGTAGATTAGGTGTGAATGTAAATATAATCTGGCCCTGAAGCCTTAGCCCCCAGCTCATCACTAGCTGTCAGGGAGAACTCATTTAGGCTTTGCTTACAAATCAGCATTTGAAATTATTAGGTTGGCCAACATCAACTAAATGAATGCACTGACATCATAAAAAAACAGCTGTATAAGGAAGCAAGGAAGCTAGTCTATGTTCATACTTTTCAAATATATTATACTTTTTCAGATACACATATTTTATCGGCAAAGAATCCTGTGGCACCTTATAGACTAACAGACGTTTTGCAGCATGAGCTTTCGTGGGTGAATACCCACTTCTTCGGATGCAAGTAGTGGAAATTTCCAGGGGCAGGTATATATATGCAAGCAAGAAGCAAGCTAGAGATAACAAGGTTAGTTCAATCAGGGAGGATGAGGCTGTGAATGGCTTGCCAACTACAGAACCAGTTTCTCCTCCCTTGGTTTTCACACCTCTACTGGTAGAACAGGGCCTCATCCTCCCTGATTGAACTAACCTCGTTATCTCTAGCTTGCTTCTTGCTTGCATATATATACCTGCCCCTGGAAATTTCCACTACTTTCATCTGAAGAAGTGGGTATTCACCCACGAAAGCTCATGCTGCAAAACGTCTGTTAGTCTATAAGAATCCTGTGGCACCTTATAGACTAACAGAAGTTTTGCAGCATGAGCTTTCGTGGGTGAATACCCACTTCTTCGGATGCAAGCAGTGGCAAAAGATGCCACTGCTTGCATCCAAAGAAGTGGGTATTCACCCACGAAAGCTCATGCTGCAAAACTTCTGTTAGTCTATAAGGTGCCACAGGATTCTTTGCTGCTTCTACAGAACCAGACTAACACGGCTACCCCTCTGATACTTGTTAGTCTATAAGGTGCCACAGGATTCTTTGCTGCTTTTACAGATCCAGATTAACACGGCTACCCCTCTGATACTTGACATATTTTACCATACACTGTATAAGCTTTTAAAGTGTGTATTAATGTTTCAGTTTAAATTCAGATTTCCAAACAGTCACTAAATTGGTATGTAACTAGCTCACAAAACTTGGTGGGGTGTTGGGAAAATTCAGGGGGGGTGTAGGGAAATCACTGGTAGCTGCATGCTTTGGGAGTGTGAATTCAATGCCCACTTAGTTCCCCACATGATGCCCATTTACTTGGCCTTTGCGACTAGCAGCGGTGAATTTCCCCCTAAAAATGTGTTGGCAGGCACAGATTCCACATAGCTGGCAGGGTCACAGAATCGTAGAAGTGTGGGACTGGAAGGGACTATGAGAGGTCATCTAATCCAGTTCCCTGCTCTCACAGCAGGACTATGTAATAAACAGACCATCCCTGACAGGTGTTTGTCTAAACTGCCCTTAAAAACCTCCAGTGATGGAGATTCCACAACCTCCCTTGGCAATTTGTTCCAGCATTTAACTACCGACAGTTAGGAAGTTTTTCCTAATGGCCAACCTAAACCTCCTTTGCTGCAATGTAAGCCCATTGCTTCTTGTCCTATCCTCAGAGGTTAAGAAGAACAATTTTTCTCCCTCCTCCTTGTAACAACCTTTCACGTACTTGAAAACGGTTGTCATGTCCCTGCCTCAGTCTTCTCTTCTCCAGATTAAACACAACCAATTTTTTCAATCTTCCCTCATAGGTCATGTTTTCTAGACCTTGAATCATTTTTGTTGCTCTTCTCTGGACTGTCTCCAATTTGTCCACATCTTTCCTGAAATCTGGTGTCTAGAACTGGACACAATACTCCAGTTGAGGCCTAATCAGTGCAGAGTAGAGCGGAAGAATTACTTCTTGTGTCTTGCTTACAACACTCCTGCTAATACAACCCAGAATGATATTTGCTTTTTTGGCAACAGTGTTACACTGTTGACTCATATTTAGCTTGCAATCCACTATGACCCCCAGACCCCTTTCCACAGTACTCAGGGGTGATAGTAACGTAAAGAACTTACCGGTATGCAGGGCAGCCGGGCTCCTGGTAAGGTGGGGGGGCAGCTCTGGGCCCCGAAAAGGAGTGAGGCCTCGGGCAGAAGAGGCAAGGCTGGGGCCAGACTACCCCAGCCAGCCCTTCAGCACTGCCCGGCCCACGCTGCCTCAGGCTCTGGCAGCAATTTAAAGAATTTGGGGCTCCAGTCGCTGTCAGGAGCCCCAGGTCCTTTTAAAACGCCAGGCCCTGGGGCAGCTTCCCCTTTTGCCCTCCCTGTCCCCTGTCAGTGGCCCCGCCAATACAGTGCTTAAAGCGCTGCAGCCGTGGCAGCACTTTAACCGGCAGCCACTTTCTTACCAGTACTCCGTACCAGCTTACTTTCACCTCTGGCAGTTCTCCCGAGGCAGTCATTTCCCATTTTGTATGTGTGCAACTGACTGTTCCTTCCTAAGTGGAGTACTTTGCATTTGTCCTTATTGAATTTCATCCTGTTTCCTTCAGGCCATTTCTCCAGTTTGTCCAGATCATTTTGACTTTTAACCCTCCCTCCAAAGCACTTGCAACCCCTCCCAGCTTGGTATCATCCACAAACTTTATTAGTATATTCACTATGTCATTATCTAAATCATTGATGAAGATATTGAACAGAACCAGACCCAAGACCAATCCCTGTGGGACCAGCTGCTCCTCCTTCTCCGGTAGATGCACAGAGACCAGGCAGTTTGCTCTGTGTATGTGCTTGTTTGTGTGTCTGCTGGAAGAAACTCTAAAAAGTTAGATCCTGGGCATTTCAGGGAGATGGGATAGCTCCATGGTTTGAGCATTGGTCTGCTAAACCCAGCATTGTGAGCTCAATCCTTAAGGGGGCCATTTAGGAATCTGGGGCAAAAATCTGTCTGGGGATTGGTCCTGCTTTGAGCAGGTGGGTTAGACTAGATGATCTCCTGAGGTCCCTTCCAACCCTGACATTCTATGTTTTGTGTGGACAAAGTGATGCAGGGACAGATTCATTCCCACTGTCTACAGGTTATCCATTGACCAATTTGTCCTCTAGTTGAAATGTGTGTCTCTTCTTATTTAATATTTATGTTACAGTAGCACCAACCAAAATCAACACCCCATTGTGGTAGTCATGTGTTCTGCAGGACAGACACATAGTGAGGAAATATTCCCTGCCCCAAAAAGCTTACCATATAAGTAGCTAAGACAGAGGGTGAGAGGAGAAACCGAGGCAATATGATCTACCCCAGCACCAGTAGCAGAGTAGAACATAGACCTGTCTCCATACTCCCGCACTGATTCCCTATCCTCTGGAGCACAGACTCTCCCTATATGTCTTTCTTTTTTTCTTTCACACTTAACCCAGTGTTATCTGATCACTACTTCGGCGGCTTCCTAGTGTCTAGGAATTCACTAGTGTCTGAATTATGATCACAATTGGCACTAATTGCTACTCTTAATAGCCTCCGCTGTGAGCTCTACGACTCGTGCTGCTCCCTCACCTCCTGGTACCAGCGCCAGCAGAGACCATCTGGAGTCAAGGCACAGCTGCTGATGTCTTCTACCTGTTGTGTGGGTAACTAAAAACTTCAGTCTCCAGAGATGACAATCCAGTAGCTGTCCCAGGTACTGAATCACTTTACAATACAGAATAAGGAACCTTGCAGCAGATACCTGGGAGACATTTTGCATTTTCAGTATCAGACCTGATATTCCATTGAGGCTTTTCTTAGAAGCCTTTTGTCTGTCTGCCAGCACAAATCAACGTTGTTTTTATTAGAGGGATGATTGCTTGAACTGCTGCCAGAAGTTGTTTGGGCTATTTGGGAGGTTAGCAAGAGACATGCACAATAATCTGTGTGTGTGTATGTAGACTGGCTACTTTGTTTGCTTCCAATTCTCCATGGCTGCTCAGTTCCTTCTCTCGGTCCTGTCAATTTTGTTTAAAAAAATAAACAAAAAGAAAAATAAATTCTTGCCCCAGACAGCAGGTTCCAGCTATAATCGCATCCTCCCAGACTGGGGTTGCCATCAAGCTTTGGAGACGACCCTTTTTGAAGTATTCAGAGCAATTTGTACTGTAATCATAGGCCTGTCAATACAGCTCTTCACGATTTTAATTCCAAAGGGCTTCGCTGCTATGCCCCGGAGCTGCTCTCATCAGAGTTGGAGATAGTCCCTTTGAAATGCTTCACTCTTCTGTACTGCATGGTGCGAACAAGGAGAGGCTGCTCCACTTGTTGTTTTGTGGAAGGGATCAATAGCTGAGAGCTAGTATCAGGGACCGAGGCATGTGTCAAATGCGTTGTTTCGATATTCTGTCAAAAGTTGGGCTGCTCGCCCCTGTTATTGTGGAAATGCTAATGGAAAGGAGCTGGCTTTGCAGTCATGGAGACTGGAATGTAGCATGCTCCCATAGTTAGGGCACTGGACGGGACCCAGAGAAGCTACAGTTCTAGTTCAGGGTCTGCCACTGACCTGCTGTGTGACCTTGGGCAAGTCCCTTCACCTTTCTTTCCCCTCCCACTGAAAGCTCTTCTGGGCAGGGATTATCCATCACTGTGTTTGTACAGCACCTAGCACAGTGGGGCAGCCTGTCTCAGCTGAGACCTCTAGGCACAAACAGTACTGCAGATAATTACTAATAATAGTATCCAGAGGACACAGAGTTCTGAAGCCTTCGAAGCCCGTCTGTCCAGCAGAAAGGGACGCTTGTTTCCTTTTAAAGGTACTCAGCATAATTCAGTGGAATTCACCCTGCAGGCCAAGTAGAATTCACCCATGCAGAGTTCATTGCTGAACAGGACCTCGGTGTTCAGTCTTTCTGCCCAGACTGCTGAATGTCAATGAAAAGAGTAAACAAGGGGTTCACTCCGGCTCACTTTGCGTCTCCCCTTGAATAGGTGCTCAGGTTTGGGGCTCAAAGAACGGCGGCTGAGATGCAGCAGAGGGAGCCTGCCTGTGGGAAAGAGGCAGGATTCCATACCCAAGTTTTGTGCAGATCACAAGCTGGAGAGTAGGACTGGTTGGAAAATTGTGAATGAAACATTTTTCCCATGAGGCACTGTGGCAGCTCAGCCACAGGGAGGGTCCGCGTTGCATCATGGGAGAGGTAGTCTAGTTGAAGACCAGAGTTGTTGGGGAGAAATGGGAGCACGAGGGACCCAGACCTACAACGTCCAGGGATCTCAGGTTGGGCACTGGGATTAACATTAACCTGACCTGACACATTTCAGCATTTCCAAATCCAACATTTTTTGATCAGTGAAAAGTTTTGTTATTTAGATTTTTTTTTCGCTCCCAATTTGAGACAAAAACAGGTCTCACAATCTTGGAACTCCCCATAGGACAGAAATTCAGCTCAGGGAGTCCTGGAAGGGGCGGGGGGGAGATTTGTTTGTCCTAGTTATACTAACTTGTTTGGTGTCTTCCAGTGATTGGAGTCAAAAGTCTTCTTTCTATTTTACTTATTCATCAAATGTTTTTATACTTGCACCTGAGAGGCCCCATAGAAAACTTCCTCCTCCAAAACCCCAGCAGACTCCAACGATAACAACAGCAACAATAAAGAATCCGCCTCGGCCTGGGAAACAAAACCCAGTCCGCTTGTTCTTGGCTTGTAATGATCATGCAAATACAAGCTGATAAAAGAGGGTAAGGCTGGCTTAGGTTTGCAACCTCTAAACGCATTATAAATATTGTATGGCGCCGTTCTTCATTGGAAAACCCTGGCTGATTAAATTAACTGGTTTGCTGTCCCTGCTTCAATTGATGCCCCTGGGACATATTAAATATAGAAAGCTCTCTCCTAGGTTTCTGCACTGTTGCCAGTTTGAAGGAGGATTTATTGGTACGGGAAGAGAAGCAAGACCACTCAGGGCCCTGCTGGTTTGTATTTTCTGTCTTCTGAAACTGTGGGTATTATTTTTTCCCTCTGCCTGAGACTTTATAACCTTTTTCATCCAGGAAAGAGGGGGGGGAAATCAGCAAACCAACCACCAGCCTTCCTTTTCCTTATTTACCAAGCTGTCCCAGAGAAGGGTCAACCCCAAGCAAGCTTAATGATGGGTTAAAAAAATGCATTTATTTCTGTTGAGAAACTCTTGGGCTTTTTTTCCCCACTTTTCCCCGGGAATGGCTCTTACTTTTTAAATTGGTATCAAAGCGAGTGGAGATGAGAGGCGGCAAAAGCGGGTTCTACTTGCAGCAGGAAGAAAACCCCTGCCTCAGTTACAGAGGGTATTTACGTACAGGGCTAATGGAAGAGGCAGTTTCTGTTTCACATGCTTGGTATAGGGGACCACAGTAGCACCTGCAAGGATGGGCCTGATTCTGCATTGCAAATGGCCATGAACTGAAAAGGGAGTATTGCCCGAGGAAGGGGTGTGCTGGAGTGACTGTGGAAAAGCATTCTGAGACAGACTCTCTGCCGCTCTAGTGTGGTGTGGGAGCTGTCAGGGAGCTGGTTATTATTCCCGGATTCTCAGACTTGGTGCTTCTCTAATTTGTGCTACCTGCCAACAGTAGGGCCATCTGCCACCTGGAGATGGCTGCCCCCCTTTCCCTGACCCCAGCCCACCCCTTTCCTCTCTTGACACATACCTCATGCTGGCTTTATACTTGCTAGAGTCCCCGCCATGCTGGGTATCTGCAGTAAGGGGCCTGAGGCACCTTCCTGTGGGACTCTCGGGTGGCAGGAAAGGAGCAGGTCAGGGCAGAAATCCATCCCTCTCTACACAAGCATTTAGGTCTATAATTAAACTAAGAAACTCCATGAATAGCAATTGTGATGGGTATATACCCCCACACTGGCACTGAAGGGTCAAGAGGAGTTGGCACATCCAACTGGGGCATGCCAGGCTCAATGAAG
This sequence comes from Mauremys mutica, assembly GCF_020497125.1. Taxonomy (NCBI): domain Eukaryota; kingdom Metazoa; phylum Chordata; order Testudines; family Geoemydidae; genus Mauremys; species Mauremys mutica. The sequence continues at coordinate 10,785,265 of NC_059073.1, read as the reverse complement.
GATCAGACCCAGCTGGGGAAGCTAATATAAAGGGAAGGGACCGTCTTGGGCTCTCTCTTGAGATGGGAACTCTGACAGCTACCCAAGACAGCTACTGAGATGCCACCGGAGGGAGTGAGCCCCTGTGCTGAGCCTTGATAAAAGGGTGGGAACTGGGTCTCCATGGGGAAAGCCCTGGGAAGTGTGACCTGTCACCGGAGCCGGAAAGGACTCTGTGGAGCGTGGTGAGGGGCTGGGTATAGGCGTGGGAACTAGGGGTGCAGGGGGTGCTGCAGCACCCCCAGGTTTTACACTGGGCCCTGGCCGCCGGCTCCATGCCAGGGAACCCCTGCCCAGAACCACTCCTGGCCCAACACCTGGGGCTCTGCTCCTGACCCTGTGCCAGCCCCCAGCTGTGGCCCCACCCCCAGCCTTGGCTTCCTTACCCCTGTCTGGGTCCCCCCCTCCCCGAGACCCGGCCCTGCTCCCGGCCTCAACTCTGGGGGATCAGGGGGAGGCATGGACAGGAGTAAGGTGGGGGAATGAGGTAAAAAGGAAAAACTGCTTTCAGCACCTCCACTATTAAAAGTGTCCCAGCGCCACTGGGGCTGGGGAAAGGGGCCTACAGACAGGCCGAGGTAGGAAGAAGTCCAGGGAGGTGCAAGGGGTCTGAGGGTGCAGAGCTTGGCTGCTCACTACAGGTTCCCTAAAACCCAGATTAGAGGGGAAGTCTGGGTTTCCCTACCAGCCGCTGAGGAAGGTGGTATGAAACCCCCTGGGACGAGAGGTGAGAACTCGGAGATACTCTGAGATATGGGGAGCAAGGCTTGCTGGGCCAGAGTCAGGACTCAAACCATTGAACTCCGTGTGCTGGTACCTAGGACAGAGTGGGACTGATCAGGACCTGGCTGGAGGGCTGAATCATGAAGAGACCTTGTGCCACTTAGTCTCTCTGCACCCCAGTGCCCATGGGTGAAACAGGGTGTGCCGGAGGATAAGTCACTTTCCTTCTCCTCTGGATCTTCTGAAGGGCCAACTACAGACGTTTTCTCTGAACCCCTTTCCTGGCGCTGCCTGAGGGACCTTTCAGATTTGGAAGTAAAAACCTTGTCTATGTGTGCTACACCAAGTTACTGCTTGTAACTGCCTGGTACAGCCATGGGTTTTGTTATATCTCTCAGCAGCAGCCTTGACCCCGTTGGCCATGTTCTGTCGAGCTGTCTGCTCCCTTGCGGAAGTAGACTTGAGTTATCCCATTCCAGTTTCCAGGGGCTGGTTTGGGGGGTGATTATTCATCTGCTCCAAGGAATCTCCAGTGTGAGGCCTAATTTTAATCACCCTCCCAGTTCAATGTGTCTGTGAAGCCACTGGGGGAGATAGTGAGACTATAGAAGCAGCAAAGAATCCTGTGGCACCTTATAGACTAACAGAAGTTTTGCAGCATGAGCTTTCGTGGGTGAATACCCACTTCTTCGGATGCAAGACCCACGAAAGCTCATGCTGCAAAACTTCTGTTAGTCTATAAGGTGCCACAGGATTCTTTGCTGCTTCTACAGAACCAGACTAACACGGCTACCCCTCTGATAAGTGAGACTATATAAACTTTGGTTCCATCACCAATGTATTATGGAACCACAGCCATTCTCATCCCCATCATACCCACATGGAACAACATCTTTGCTTTCCCATCCATAGCCAGGACTGGGGTGAAGAGGTATGGGATGTGTGCGCACTGTGTTGGGTAAGTTCAGAGGCAATGTGGGTGGGATGGGGAAGGATCTTGTAGACACGGTGAGATGTTGAGGTTGGTGTTCTACCCTCATTGTGGGTGGGGGTTCTCACGAATCCTTCCAAGAAGTTTGCAGTTCGGAGGTGATTTTGGCTGCCCATCCACTCCCAGGGTTACCAAAGGTGTCACAGAAAAGCCTGTTTATATCGATGACTTGATAGACGTTTACAGTCTCTTTGCTTGGGTCCTGACCTTGATCGTGTGATCTGCAGCTCTGTGGTGCCTAAACTGGATGATTGCTACGCTCTCTGTATGGGGCAGCATGTCTCTCTGTGGGGATCATCCAAATGCTGGTGTTGTGGGTGCAGACCTTGACTTTGTGGAGCCTTGACAGTGCTAACGTTTTCTTTGAGAGTTACACTGTCATAAGGAAGCAGACGGATGGTTTGGGGGTTAAGACAAAGGAGTTGTATGTAGAACATCTGACTTTCAAGACCAGTTCTGTTGAAGACCTCCCTGGGTCACTGAGGCTCTCTGTGCCTCCATCAGCATATGTGATATGGAGATGATAATGCTCCCCTGGTCTATTTTGATCGTAAGCTCTTTGGGGCAGGGGCAGGCTCTTGATCCGTGTATGTCCAGCAGCTGGCACAATAGCACCTTGATGTCAGTGGGGGCCTCTCAGCACTTCTGTCCTGTGAATAACGATGCCCAGGGTGGAGCATTTTCAAAATAGCGACATAAATAAACGCATGTAGACAGTAAAAGGCTGCCATCATATTTTATTCACCACACCACACAACAAATAAATGCCATAAGACTGTAATTTGGGCTGGCTCCCACCATTTCCCATTGGTTGCACAGTGAGCTGCGGCTTCCCTAGCCTAAACAATGATTTAAGCAACACGGTAGAGCCAGTGCAGGGGATTTGTCAGTGGGACTTTCTGGCCCAGGTATTTCTCCTGACTCGGCTTGTCTGAGTGGAAGGGCTGTAAAGTCCCATTAGAGAGGGAAGAGCCTGTTGTGACTGCAGAGTCAGCTCCTGGTGTCTGTTCTTGTACGTTTAAGCAGGTTTAACATAGTTCACGGAGGAACTTGCTGTTTGGTGATTCCTCTTTCCCTTGTTAGCAAAAGCACCAGCCACGGAACCATGTCTCCCGGCGTTATTCCTGTCATTCAGAGCTCTGCAGGGGCTTCCAGCACATTCCCTGCTACTTGAGACCAACACAGCCACTGATTAGCCTAGCAAATACCAAAGCACCTTGTCCCTAAAGGACCAGCTGATTGCTGGGTTCAGAAACCCAGTTGGGTTGGGTACTGCAATGAATTCTGCTAGCTGGTGCAGAAGCCATGTAGCAGATCTACACATCTCAGTCCCAACCCAGCCAAGGAATGCTCCTGTTCACTACAAGTGCCCCCGGTGCTATGACTTATTGCTATATTCTGCCAGGGGGGTGAATATTTTTGCTAGAGCTGTCGGGACCTTCTTGCAGAAATGTATTGGTTTCCACAGAACTTTCATCAGGAACATTTTGCGAGTGAGAGAGACTCGATGGCTGCATGGTTCTGGACCTAGCCTGACTTGGCATGATCTGGAATGAAAAGCTCTGCTCTGAATCAGGCAGAACCTGGGTTTCCTGCTTCCCAGGCCCATACCCTAACCACCAGGCTACAGAGGGTACATCTACCGTGCAATCAGAAATCTACCCATGGCAACGAGTCTCAGAGCCCTCGTCAGCTGACTCAGCCTCACAGGGCTCAGGCTGTGGGGCTGAAACTTGCAGTGTAAACATTCGGGCTTGGTCTAGAGCCCAGGCTTGGAGACAGGCCCTCCTCACGGGATCTCAGAGCCCAGGCTCCAGCTTGAGCCTGGTTGGCTACACTCAGTTGACCCGGGCCAACCTCAGCCAAGCGGCAGGATTTTTAGTGCAGTGCAGACGTACCCAGAGTGTGAAGCATGCACATGCCCAAACCTTCCCCTGCCACAATTCTGTATTCGCAAAAAGGAACCAAAAAACCTACAAACCTCAGAAGCTGCTGCGGAATGTCATTGTTGGTCTCTGGTCAGCTCTACGTATGCACAACCTCAGAAGTCAGTTCAAGTACCCACAGTCCGTAGTAAATACCCAAAAGCCACATGCTGTCTAACTCCTCTGCTAATTTCACTTTATCTGTGTCTCCTTTAAAATGAATGAACATGGGTGTGGGTTGTTTTTTTTTTAAGAGGAATACAATGAGAAACATGCTCATTGACAGGCCCAATAAAGAAAGTAACAGAACGCCACTAGCTGGCCAAACCAGACAGTCCCTACGCAAAAGAATAAATGAACATGAATCAGACATCAGGAATTATAATATTCGAAAACCAGCTGGAGAACACTTCAATCTCCCAGGTCACTCAATAACAGACCTAAAAGTGGCAATTCTTCAACAACAAAAAACCTTCAAAAACAGACTCCAACTTGAAACAGCAGAACTGGAATTAATTTGCAGACTGGACACCACCAAATTAGGCCTGAATAAAGACTGAGAGTGGTTGAGTCATTACAAAACCTAAACCTAATTTCCCCCTACTGTTACTCACACCTTCTTGTCAACTGTTTGAAATGGGTCACTCTCATTACCACTACAAAAGTTTTTTCCTCCCTGGGTATCCTACTGTTAATTGAATTGTCTCCTTAGACTGACCTCCCACTCGGTAAGGCAACTCCCATCTTTTCATGTGCTGTGTATTTATACCTGCTACTGTATTTTCCACTCCATGCAGCTGATGAAGTGGGTTCTAGCCCACGAAAGCTTATGCCCAAATACATTTGTTAGTCTCTAAGGGTAGGTTTACACTTACCTTCCGGGTCAACGCGGTGAGTTCGACTTCTCGGAGTTCGAACTATTGCGTCTGATCTAGACGCGATAGTTCGAACTCCGGAAGCGCTGCGGCGGTGGCGGAGTCGACGGGGGAGCCGCGGAGTTCGACCCCACCGCGTCTGGACGGGTGAGTAGGTCGAACTAGGGTACTTCGAATTCAGCTACGCTATTCACGTAGCTGAATTTGCGTACCCTAGTTCGACCCCCCTTCTTAGTGTAGACCAGGCCTAAGGTGCCACAAGGACTCCTCATTGTTTTTGCTCCTCTCTTTGTTCAGCAAACCTGACGCTGCTAATTAGAGGTACTAATTAGTACATCTAATTACACACACACAATCAGTTGTCCTTTTATCTCTTTCTACCTAAGATGCAATGGAGAAAAGTTTTTGAATTTCTGTTATACACCAGAAGACTTGTTGGCAGGTACCGGAATGTCTCATACCAATGATAGTATAATTCATCTCTCAGGATCAAAGCATGATGAGGTCTCTGTCTCTAGAGAGCTCAAGATTCCTGTCAGGTTTCTTGCCAGATTGGTTATAGTTACACATTTACTTACTGCAGTCACAGTAAAAGATGTATGTGCACTTTTCTCTCACCTTCTGCTCACAGTAATTGATGTATGTGCACTTTTTCTCTTATATCTTTTACTGTGAGTAGAAGGTACCTGCATTTTCCTCTTATCTTGTACTGTATTTACACATCCTAACGCAGGGCCTGATCCAAAGCCCAATGAAAAAACTCTAATTGACTTCGGCTGACATTGGGTCAAGCCCTCAATGATAGCTAAATATTCTGTGATGAGAGAGAGGCTGAGCTGAATTCATTTGTCCACATTCCAGTTATTTTCTTTGTCTCAGCTCCGGTAACATTTTCTTCTCCCACCCACATCTTCATGCCTTGAGTCACACTGGCCCCTGTGCACACAGTGACCTCCCAATGATAAATTACATTAGGCCAGTTTTGAGGCACATGTTCTGGCACCGGTATTGGCAGGAGTAGATTGTTCAGCATGGTAAGTTAATGTGTACGGGATCGTAGGCGCCGACTTCCCCTCTGCCCGGTGGGTGCTTGACACCCCCTCTGCCCCTGGCCCCGCCCCTGCACCGCCCTCTCCCTGCCCTCATTCCACCCCTTCCCCAAAGTCCCCGCCCCCTTCCCACCCCTTCCCTCAAGTCCCCTCCCCTGCCCTGCCTCTTCTCCGCCTCCTCCCCTGAGCACCCCGCATCCCCACTGCTCCCCCTCCCTCCCAGAAAGTCCTAGGCGCCTCCAAACAGCTGTTAGGTGGTGAGAAGCGCTGGGAGGGCGGGGGAGGAGAGGGAACGCGGTGCACTCAGGGTGGGAGAAGGAAGTGAGGAGCGGGGAGCTTGGCTGCCGGTGGGTGAGGAGCACCCGCTAATTTTTCCTGTGGGTGCTCCAGCCCTGGAGCACCCATGGATTTGGCGACTATGTATCGGATGGAAAAGCCATGCTTTATTTTCAGTAGCTTCCTAAGGATTGAGCGCAGAACAGCAAAATCCTTAGAAGTAATCAAGGTTTTGTAAATTTTCCACTCAGGAAAGCCAAGGATTTGGAGAGAAAGACAGAGAGAGAGAACAGTAAATCTGATCCTCTTCTGTTGTCTGACCCAGTCAATCAAAAAAGTCTGTCCTTACTTCTGTGAAAGGACGGTCAAACAAAAGGAAGTAGAGATGAATGATTGATGGTCATGACTGGGAATTAGAAGATCAGCATGCTAGACCTCACTTTGACACAGACTTACTGTCTCACCTTTGGAAAGTTACTTAACCTCTTTGCCTCAGTTTCCCTGTATATTTCTATTCATATTAGTTTAGTGCCTAAAATAGGACCTAACCGAGATCAAGTCCCCATTTAACTCTTCATAGTCAATTTTGGACTTAACTGTCTAAAGTAATGTTGGATCATCTGCAAATTTTGCCACTTCACTGTTTACCCATTTAACAGCTGCTGAAATAGTTCAGAGAGGACTGTTTGGGTTAGCAATTCCTTCTGCCCTTGTTAGTACATCACAAGACATCAAACCATGTGCTGTCACGGTATCCCTATCATTCGGAGCCTCCCAAAGGATTAAAAACACTGTCTGTTACTTGTGAGTGCTAGAGACACTATCATGCCAAGTAAGAAGAAAAGGAACAATTCCCCTCCCAGAAATTTAACATCCTTGGGGGGGAGGGAGAGGGGAACCAAAGACACCCCACCACACTAGCGTTTAACTTCAACAAGGAGACCTACACAAAAATCAAGAGGCTAGTTAAATGAAAATTAAAAAAGGAACAGTCCCAAGAATTAAATGCTTACAAGCTTCATGGAAACTTTTTTTAAGCACCATCAAATCGTATGTATACCCTTCAATAACAAAAAAGTAAGAGGAGAAAAAAAAGAGATGGTGAGAGACAAAGAAAACCTTTTACAAATTGGAAGTCAAATCCTACTGAGGGCCGAGGGCAGCAGGGCCATCCATTTGTGTGCCACAAATGTTATTTATTTAGCACCAACAACGGGCTCGATGCTGTACACCAGGCAAAATAAAGAGTCCCTGCCCCAAAAGCGGGCAGTGTCATAGGATTCATCCATGGCCCCTTCACCCTGCTCTGGTGGCAAACGCTCAGGCAGATCCCCACACTAGGAAGTTCTCCTGGAGCTGGAGGGGCATGGGGACATGCTGACTGGTAGGAGGTGTGGCCAGAGGGTACTGCACTCTGGCTATTCTGGGCCAGCGGAGCCAAGCCTAGGGGAGCATTTAAGGCTGCTGTAACTCACAGCCTCCCCTCTTCACTGTTTCTTCTGTGTAGTCAGTTTCCTTTCTGCCTTGTGTGCCTCTTCCACACAGCAACCAGGGATAGAAATAGGGTGACCAGACAGCAAGTGTGAAAAATCGGGACAAGGGGTGGGCGGTAATAGGAGCCCATTTAAAAAAAAGCCCCCAATATCAGGACTGTGCCTATAAAATCGGGACATCTGCTCACCCTAGATAGAAACACATGTTAAAAATAGATAAATGAAGATAGTTAAACTACCAACATTGGCAGGAAGACTCAGGGACAAGTGTAAGATGTGAAACTACTAACACATTTTTTAAATGGAATAGATTTAGAGTTGGTCTCCCTTTAACAGATTTAAGTTAAGTGTGGAAAAAATAAAAAGTGTTCCATCCTTTTAATAGTATCAGTTCAGTGTGGTTCAAGACCATGCCCAGAAAATTAAGGATTATTGAGTAGAATCTGATTGTATTATACAGTAGCTGCTTTTATATGTAAAGGTGTCTCCGCCTGCTTAACACAATAGCAGTTTTGTTCCAATAGCAATGGCAGTGCATTGTTTAGCAAGTCACTCCCTGGGTTAATTGGATTGAGGGTGCATACAAGAAATGTAAATGATGACACAGACTCAGTCACATCACAGAATGTGTGATGCAAATAGCATATCTGCTAGAATGCTGTCAAAAACCTGTAGCAAAAATAAATTACACAAGATGCAACCGTAAGAGTTGCATGAAGTGCTCTGCATGTGCAAAGGTAGCAGCTTGCCAGCTGTTTTCAACATCTGCACAGTCATCGACAGCTGCCGAGCGGAACAGGTATTTTTTAAATCATTTTTTCTAAAAATACATGGGGAAAAATACTTTTTTTTCCAGCACACGCAAAAAATATGCTGATTTTAGTCCCGTTTCAGGAAAGCACGTGTTTAAAGTTAACCAAGTGCTTAGCACTGTATCAAATCTGGCTACGGTAATTCCATAGCCCCCACTTGCCACAGCATCCTCCATTGTCACTTCATGACCTTTAATATGTTTATCCTCACAACACCCCCGAAAGGCAAGACAGTGCTATTATCCCCATCGCACAGGAAGTCTGTGGCAAAACAGGGAGTCTAACCCAGGTCCCAGACTAGTGTCCTAACCACCAGCCCATTTTTCCTCTCTATATACAGATACTTTCCTTGATTAGGGGTGTGACTAGGGTCCCAGGGGAGCCACACTGAGGTTACTTAATTTGGGCAAACTGCAAAGAATGGGGCAGACAATCCCCAAAGCTGGTGGCCATTCCACTACTCACAGCCACCAAGCGAGCCTCAAAACAACTTCTACAATACCTTACTGGTTACCCAGAATCCAAAAAAAAGTTCCTTAAAGCAACCCAGCCTTAGGCCTCCACTCAGACTCCAATATGATGAGGATTACTGGAAATCTTATTCATCATATAAGAAAATTCTACCAATCCCAAAGGATCGGACACATGACCTCCCAGGTTAATGACTATTACAGCTCTTACCCAAATACACTCTTACAGCCAATTCTTATTAACTAAACTAAAAATTATCTTGATCATGCAGTCCTGGGTGAACAATAGGTTTTCTATTTCCCAATCATCACCAGTCATTTTACCACAAACTTTAAAAGAGACATATAGATAATGACATTATTTCACCCGAGATTCATCTACATGTTAATATTCCCTTTTGGACTCTGAATCAATTGCTAAAATAATAGACAGGAACTGTCTGTTTACATGGCTAACATCTAACTTACTTTATAACTTAACACATACAATTAGTATCACCTCTAATTTTCTAACAATACAGGTTTGCATTTCAAGGTTCTAGCCTATCTAACATGGAATGGCCCTGATTACCATTTACACACTTTTCTAACATGTCTCTAAAGGTTGAATCTGGGTCAATTAGCCTGTGAGCTGCTTAAGGTTTTCTGGCCATGTGTCACAAGGGGGTTCTTACTTCTTCCCACCTGCTACACCTGATTTGTCTGCTTCATCCACCTGTTGTGCCTCTTCATAAAGATAGATTGTAATGTGCCCTTTCTGTGATTGGTTTGTGAAGCACTAAGGGCGATGGGGCCCCAATTCTTGACTGGGCCCCCTTAGTGCTGCCATTCAAAATAATAATAGTGTTTTACAACAAAAAACATCTAATGGTTGTAGGGTGCGGGGCAAGGAAGGTAGAATCAGCAGCAGACGTCCTCCTCTGCTGGCATCGCTCTATTCCTTTGTGGTATGAAAATCGCAAGTACAAGATATCTAGAGATAAAGAATCATTGAATATGATGAAGTATTTGAAAAACAATTAGAGCTTGTTGGAAAGAATGACGCTATGCAAAGCTATTAAATTTGCTCTGCGATGCCTTCTCCCATAAGTATCCATATACCAATACGAGCCGGTCACCAGCAGGGCATGTGCAAATATCGCTCTATTTCATTGTGTTTACGTGAGAGCTAATTGAATACAATGGAACTGCTGGTATGAAATAACTGTCTCCTCTGGGCGGAGCTGACTGGAAGATGTGCCGCGACTCCCACTCTGAGCAGTGGATTTCACCACTAAGTGCCCTTGTTCCCCAGCAAAAATGACAAAACAATGATGCTTTATTGTCCCTAAAGGGTCTGATCCAATGAACATCTCCTTCAATATGCATCATAATAATCATACTCTGCTCTCATGCAGCACTTTTCATCTGTAGCTCACAAAGTAAGTCAGTATTGTTATCCCTGTTTACAGATAGGTTGACTTAACCTATTTGTTGATTTAGTTGGGGATTGTTCCTGCTTTGAGGAGGGGGTTGGACTAGATACCTCCTGAGGTCCCTTCCCACCCTGATATTCTGTGATTCTATGAACCAAGGTCACCCAGCAAGCTAGTAGCAGAACATGGAATAGAACGCTGGTGTCTTAAGTCCCAGTCCAGTGTGCTATCCACTAGGCAAGACTGCCTCCATCTGCGGATAACCTCTACCTATCAATGGCTTCTGTGCAAGCTGAGGCTGCTCTGAACTTCACAGAAAGTGCTTAGATCGCTACAGGATAGTGAGCTCTTTGGGGCAGGGACCATCTTTGTGTGTTCGCACAGTGCCTGGCACAGCAGGGTCCCAGTCCATGACTAGAGCTCCTACGTGCTATGGTAATATAAATAACAATACCACCTGATTGTGTCTGGTAAATTCATTTCTGGTTGATGGCATTAAGTAGTTTGAATAATTAATGTGATAATTTATCCCAAGCTGCCGAATAAATGTTGCCTTCTACTTGGGGGATGGTGGGGAAAAATACTTTGGGGGCATTTTCCCCAATTTCTTTAATGTCAAGATGGGACTTAAAATAGGTGTGTGTCTAACCTCTAATGCAGGGGTCGGCAACCTAGAGCATGCATGCCAAAGGCGGCACGTGAGCCGATTTTTACTGGCACGCTGCTGCCAGCCGGGGTCCTGGCCGCCACCCCCGCTCAGCCTGCTGCCGTCCTGGGTGAACGGAACCGCAGGCCGGCAGTGGGCTGAGTGGGGCCGGCGGCTGGGACCCCGGCTGGCAGGAGCTGGCGGACAGAACCCCAGCCGGCAGCGGGCTGAGCCTGCCACCGGTCTGGGGTTCTGTCCACAGGTGCAGTGTATTAAATTTCTAGTAGGAATGTGCTAATTGCGGAGCACCAGGACTGGCAGCTGTAAGTAGTACACCATAAGTAGCACATTCCTATGGGGAGAAATTTAATACACTACACCCGGGTAGGGAAGGCTGTGCCTCCTCAAACAGCCCGCCCCCTATCCACCCCCTCCCACTTCCTGCCCCCTGACTGCTCCCCTCAGAATTCCCCACCCATCCAACCCCCTGCTCCCCGACCACCTACCATGCCTCTCAGAGCAGCAGGACTGGCAGCCATGCCGCCCGGGCAGAGATAGCCACATCACCACGCTGCCTGGCAGGAGCTCACAGCCCTGCCACCCTGAGCGCTGGCGGCATGGCGAGCTGAGGCTGTGGGAGAGAGGGGACAGCAGGGGAGGGGCTGGGGCTAGCCGCCCTGGCCAAGAGCTCGAGTCCGGGCGGGACATTCCCATGGGCCGGATGTGGCCCGCAGGCTGTAGTTTGCCCACCTCTGTCTTAGGCCTGCTCTACACTGGAGGGGAGGGGGGGTTAATCCAAGTTATGGAAGTCGACGTCCTTAGATCTATTCACAGCAGGGTCTTCGCTGCAGTAAGTCAACGGCTGACGCTCTCCCATCGACTCCGCCTGTGCCCCTCGCTTGGGTGGAGTGCCAAAGTTGACAGGAGAGCGCTCGGCGGTCGATTTAGACGCGATAAATCGACCCCTGCTGGATCGATCGCTGCCCGTCGATCCAGCGGGTAATGTTGGCAAGAGTGCATTACAGTGCAACAAATTCTGGCCCAGGTGGGACTTCATGGTGGTTCTGCACACTAGGGCTACTCAGTTCTTCACAGTCACACCTCCCCTTCCATTACTCAGGGTGGGCTAGTGGCTCATGCACTGGTCCTGGACTCAGGAGACTTGGTTTCTATTCCCAGCTGTGTCACTGGCCTTGGGTTGGGCCAGTCACTTTGTTCCTCAGTTTCCCCATCTATAAAATGGGATTCCTGGCCTCCTCTATAAAGTGCAGAGAGATCCACTAATAAAAAGTACTATACAAGAGTTAGGTGGTATTATTATGAATCAAGTTTCCACTTGGCATTTGACACTAGCAGCTTCCAAGAAAAAACCGGAAAAACATGCCCTGAATTTCTAACAAACTATGTTAGAAATAAATCATATCGAGGAATACCTGAGAGCTTCTCTGCACGGTGCATCAATTCGCCCCACAGGTCTGGACACTGTAGTGAGATCTCAAGTGGTGCGCTGTAGCTGCCCGTGTACGCCCTGCTGACATGCTCTAAAAGGTACCTAGTGCACGTTAACGTAGTACTGTCTCAAACATGCACCAAGTACCACTCAGTGAGCAACAGCGGGGCTGACGGGTGGCAGTTGAAGCACAACACTTCAGAGCACTCTACAGTTTCCACCCTCTGGCGTGTGTTGCCACACGGTGCATTGCCAAGCACTAAGTCTGTCGAATGCTCTTGGCCACTTAGACATGGTGACTTCTGCATCCTGCACTGCCCCTGTCTTGCCAATCTTCTGGCCTTCACCTGGATCCTTCAAACACTTACTACCAGGGGCAACACGTGCTACTGTGAATAGCTGCATCGAACTACATGGCAGCAAGACTAAGATGAGTACTAAGTGTTGGCTGGATTAAACGCAAGGGCGGCCACTAGCATCAATGAAGCTCTTTGTAGAGCCTGTGAAACTGCCTGTAGAATAAGGCACGTTAATGTGGATTATTTTTAACTAAATGGCTGTTTTCAATATCACGTGAAACCGGGTAGAAATGGGGAAGAAAAAGGAGTAATTACGATATCCGGCCCTATAGGTCAGATCCTCACTGGGTCTAAACTGAAGTCAATGGATCGCTACCAAGTTACACCAGCTGGGAATCTAAAGCATGGTCATCTAGTCGGAGGGATCACCAGGGCTGTATTTGCAATGCTCTTTTGATGTGTGCTTCCCCCCGCACTCTACTATATCACTATCTTCCCAGGATCCTTTCTTTGCCTCTCCGCAGGATGACAAGACCTTGTCCCACTGCTGCTCATTTGCTCTCTGCCCGTGCAACCTTCTCTTAGCCCTGGGCACCTCTAGCTTCTTCAAAGCCACTACTAGTCTCCTCTGTGTATTCCCAAATGCAGCCCTCTCTCATAGTAAATGGTATCTTATGAAAACAATGCTTTGACATTCCGTAAAAAAAAATATTTTTAAATAAAAACCGTCAGGAAGATCATAAATGTCTCTTTCAGCTACATTTATCTGGATTAACTGAGCAAAATCCTCCAATCCATCCGTGCCTCTTTTAAAGACAAAAATAAAAGAAACCCTTACAGCATTTTCCTGGGGTTCCTTTCCTCTGCTCCCTGCTGGAGGTAACTTGGAAAATTCCCCTACCTTATGATATAACTTTTTTAACAACACCACAGGTAATAGGAACTTTTGTGAAAGAGAAACATCACCAGCCACATCCTGATCGATTCACCCCACACGACCTGTGCCATCCCGATACAAATCCTGAGAAGAGGGCAGGAACTCACCTTGAGTGTGAAAATTATTTCTGCTTTCTTTTCAACATCTTAGTCAAATTCTTAAAGCCTCAATTTTCTCTGGGCATCTATGACCCCAGTTCCATGCCCTCCCCACACACACATTGTGAGCAAAGTTTTTTTCTGAATGTCTCGTATTAAAGAAAAGAAAATTCACCTAACCAGCCAATGCAAAGATTCCAAAAGCTGGAAGCAGATGATTCAACAGGGAAAAACAATAAAGATGGCTTTGTGGTATTGGCACGCAGGACAGCTGGGTTCAAGTCCCAACTCTGCCACACATTTCCTGTATGATCTTGGCAGAGTCACTCAATGCTTCTGTTTCCCACCTGTGAAGTGGAGATAACAACACTTCCTCTGTCTGCCCTCTCTAGTTAGATTGTAAATTCTTCAGAACAGTGACCGTGTCTTACTTTGTACAACACCTACCACAGTGGGGTCCTTGTCATGTCTGAGACCGCCGGGTGGTACTATAACATAAATAGTGATAACAACACTAACCACCTTAGCAGGTTCAAGAAGAGTAAACAAAGGATATTGGATGGCAAGAGTAGCTCAGGGTAAACATGGTATCAGATGATTATTGCTCGCTTGGATGGAGCCGGTTGCCAGATTCCTAGCCACCACTTCTCCATCCTCTAGATCAGCGGTTCTCAATCAGGGGTCCGCAAGCAGGTTTCAGGGCGTCCGCCAACATGAACCAGAGAGCAGGGCTGGTTTAGAGTCACTGGGGCCCAGGGAAGAAAGCCGAAGCCCGAGCAACTTAGCTTCACAGGGACCCCTGTGGCGTGAGGCCATAGGCAATTGCCCTGCCTGCTACTCCCTAATGCCAGCTCTGGATTTTCATCTGCTGGATATGCAGAAAAACAGTTGTTGTGGCACAGGTGGATCATGGAGTTTTTGTAGCATGGGGGTGGGATGGAGAGGGGAGGGACTGAGAAAGAAAAAGGTTGAGAGCCCCTGCCCTTCATACTACTGTACCCTTTTCAGGAGTCGGATTTGGTTTGTGTACCCCCAAGTTTCACCTCACTTAAAAACTCAGGCTTCTGCTTCAGCTCCAGGGCGTGGGGCTCGGGCTTCGGCTTTCTGCCCTGGGCCCCAGTGAGTCTAACCCTGGCCCTGGCGACCCCATTAAAACAAACTTGCCCACAGTGTGAGAACCGCTGCTCTAGCGTACGGAACAGTAGAAACAAGTCATTGTATGAATTTGTAGCGTGTAAGGACTTTGCTAGTGCTTTTTATGCAGCCTGTTGTAAAACTAGGCAAATATCTAGATGGGTTGAGATACCCCCTGGAAGACCTCTGCATACCCCCACAGGGACACATACCCCAGGTTGAGAACCCCTCTTCTAGGTCACATTGGCAGGGTGCTGGGTATTGCCTTTGTCTGGGGCATTGAACTAGGAGCAATTTTGGCTTTCCCGGTATCAGCTGTAGCTCGTGCCCCCCCCCTTCTTTCCCCATCTGTGGTTAGATCAGAACTTATCTTCTAGCTCACACAGACCTCACCTCAGCCGACCATTCCTGTGTCACCTCCAGGCCCAGAGAGGTTCAGCCATTTACACAAATACACAGCAGTGCTGTGTCAGAGCCAAAAACAGTGCCCAGGTCTCCAGATGTCCTCCAGTGTTGTTCTTTGGCCTTGAGAGCCTCCCCGAGACACCTGTTCTTAGCCTCAGGTACAGCTTCCCGTACACAAATAATTGACCTGCAAGAACACCATCATTTATTAGCCAGCATGTCCCGGAGCTCCCTTTAGAAGATCAAAATTCTGCAAGGCGTTTGTCTGGCTGTTTGCCCACAATTCAAAGCATTTAATATCTAGTGCAATCTTAAATAATTCATTAGCAACTCAATCTGCCTAGTACCTCTGTTGAGAATGCTGATAAATGAGGTTAAATGGGATTCCTGCTGTTTTCTTGTGCAGTTGTTGGTTTAAACTATGACAAATATATGGCTTACCAGCGATGCAAATAGCAGGAAGGAACGAATGCCATTTTTGTCAATGAAATAAATGCGACGCTTTTTCCTCTTTAAAAAAATAAGGATGACTCCTCCCTACTTCACCCCAGGTGCTTCTAAGAGTGAGAGCTCCACTGAGTTGTACCCGATGAATTTGAACTAGGGATTCGGCCCTAAAGGCTGTGCTGGAAGGAGCAGCTCAGTGGCTTCTAATGCTCAGCACTGGCTCGTGCTGACCTGCTGTGATAATCAGTGTATAGTGAACGTGTGGTTGTGTGTCCGTGTGGTGGCTAATGATTGGAAGTTATTGGGTAGCCACTATGCAAAACAGGTCCACTTCCTAGTTCCCAACCACCCACCACGCACCAGGATCACCATCGCAACTGGAGCTTGGTCTTTTAGATGGTCAGCTCTTTCAGGCCCAGTGCTGTCATTCACCACATGTTTGTACAGTGCCTCTCTGTGACATTTTCTGGGGTACCCAAGGTTATGAGGTACCCTGCAAACACCCACCCTTAGCATGAGGGAACCTGGTCTGCACCTTCTGTGGCTCAGTTCCCAACCCTACCAGCCTCTGGCAACACTAGCATGCCCCTCCAGGCCTAAGAGCCCCTGTGCTCTCTTTGCAGGTTAGCGATAGGCACACACCAGCCCCTGAGCCCTCTGAGCGTCTCCCTGGAGTAGGATGACTAGATGTCCTGATTTTATAGGGACAGTCCCAATTTTGGGATCTTTATTATATAGGGTCCTATTACCCCCCACCCCCGTCCTGATTTTTCACATTTGCTGTCTGGTCACCCTACCCTGGAGCATCCAAGCCGTGTGCCTCTGGACAGCCACAGAATTCACAGATCTGTTGCTCCCAAAGGAAAAGCGCACCCCAGCTTACCAGTTACACCCAGGATCACCGCTCCACTCAACACACAGCTCAATACCAGAGCCAGGGGTCAAGCTGGAGTCTGCAGTCAGGGGCCAGAGCCAAGGGTCAAAACTGGAGGTCAGGAACTGGAGCGAGCAGGGGATCAGGCAAGGAAGGGCTCAAGGCAGGGCTGGGACAGACAGGGCTGGCTCCAGGGTTTTTCCCGCCCCAAGCGGCAGGGGGAAAAAAGAAAAAAGCCATGATGGGCAGCACTTCGGCGGCAGCTCCACCACGCCGCTTTCTTCTTCGGCGGCATTTCGGCGGCAGGTCCTTCCCTCCGAAAGGGACCGAGGGACCCGCCGCCGAAGAGCCGGACATGCTGCCCCTTCCTCTTGGCCGCCCCAAGCAGCTGCTTTCTGCGCTGGTGCCTGGAGCTGGCCCTGGGGACAGAGGCAAGACTGAGAGCAAAGCAGGAGCTGCAGGAACCAGGAAACACAGCAGCAGGCACAGCAGCGGGCATGAGCATTGAGGCGCCAGCAAGCCGCTGCTGCTGCTGGCTTAGGAGCCAGCCTGCTGGCCTCTGCAGCCAGTCAGGTTGCATGGCTAATCAGGCAGCTGCTGTAGCAGTGAGGCTGCCTGGAGACTAGCTCTGCCGTGGGCTCTGATTCCTACCACTTCCCACCCTGTCCCTGTCCTGTCAGATAGAAAGTTTTGGCCTACTTCTACGGCATCTTCCACCAGCACCAACAGTGAATGGATTCAACCCCCTCTGCCAGCTGTGACTAGAAAGGTATTAACAGAGAGATGTATGTTTTATACTCAAACTACACTTCAGATCATCCAGACTTCACTGTGGCAGGACGATGAGTCACTGGCACGGCACCTCCTGCTGGTCGTCCTGGGAATTAGCTCTTCCAGCCCAGAGCGCCCTCTGCAGGCCGGTGTCTCGCCTGCCGCTGGCCCCCATGTCCCTCCCGGATCCCGGTGCCCTTTACTTCAGGGTTCTGCCCCCTGCGGTAACCCACAATCTGGGTCTCCCCACCCCAGGGAACCCCCAACCCTCTATCCCCACCTCATCTCAGTGGCTACTGCCAGTCACCATCTAGCCCGCGCTCCCTGGGGCAGACAGCAGTCTGTAAACCACTCATCATCAGCAAGGGGGGTTGGACCAGCTGCCTCTGCCTATCTGTGGGCTGCCCCTCTGCAGCCCTAGTACCTATTTGGCCCTTTTAGCAGAACCTGCAGCCTGGGTTTTTTCCTGGCTGGAGCTCCCCAGCTCCCTCTGCCCTTCCCGGGCGCTGCTCCACCTCAGTTACCCTTCTAAGCTCCCAGGCAGCCCATTCTTTCTGTCTCAGGAAGCTAGAGAGAGTCTCTGCTAGTCTCTGGCCCTCAGTCCTCGTATAGGGCCAGCTGTGGCCTGATTGGGGCATGCCCCTCCCCCTGTGGCTGCTTTCCCCCAATCAGCCTAGCTTTTCCCCTGCCACAGCCCTTTCCCGGGGCTGTTTTAAGCCCTTCAGGGCAGGAGCGGGGTGGCCATTCCGCTATATTCGCACTTTTATTTGCAATAATATCAGAAACTCTTGACATGAATAGACCACCTGTAATTCTGTGTTAATTTTCTATCCCATTCACACATCCCTTTATTAAAATATTTGGGTTATCGGGCTGTACATTATTATCACTATTCCTGTGAAACCTAGAGACCGCATGTAGGGCCCGGGCCTCATTGTGCAAGGCGCTGCATAAACGGAACAAGTGGCAGCCTCTGCCCTGACCCGCTTACAGTCTAATCAGATGAGACAGACAAACGTCGGAAGAGGAAATGCAGGCAAAGTGACTTCCCGAGGTCACATAGAAAGTCTGTGGCAGAGCTTGTAATTAGGGTTGCCAACCCTACAGGATTGTCCTGGAGTCTCCAGGTATTAACAATTAATCTTTAATTAAAGATTATGTCATGTGATGAAATCTCCAGGAATTCGTCCAACCACAGTTGGCAACCCTACTTGTAATTGAATGCAGATCTTTCAAGTCCCAGACAACACTTTAACCACAAGATCATCCTTCTTCTCTGGGTGGAAGTCTTGCAACCAAACCTTTTTTTTTCACTGGGACTAACAAAATTATTTTATTTTGAATGCTATTAAAACCAGAATTCGAACCTCGCCGGTGTTCTTTTTAATGCCTTGAAAGATCATTACTCAGAGTAGCATCTAACCGTGCAATATTTTTGTTTCTCGTAAAAATAATTGTATTCAAAAATACATTTGCCTTTGGCATTTAATGAGATGTAAACCAGTATTTATGATCCTTTTCAAATAACGTGAAACCTTCAGTTCTTCCCTTATGGTGCTTTTGGTGGACGAGACAAGCTAATTCTTGCTCCTTGAAAAGCAGTTTTTGACAAAATGCTGATCCTAACATTAAATTTGCAGAAGCTCAACTGTTTATCTCCTTCGCCCACAGACACCATACGGTGCATAATATGTAGGACACGTTGAATGGTTGGAATTAGCAGAACCATTTGTGAACTGCATATAAATGTATAATTTGCACCCTAATTCTCTGTGATAACAGGCAAATTATGGAAAGTGATAGCATCATTATTTTTGTAAAGTTGGTGTGCACTACTCAACACAGAACCAGAACTTCAAGACATAATGGACATGCATTGTCAGAATGCCCCGTTAAGCATGACTTGAACCAAGGAGTATTAGTGTCTTTGGAAGATTTCCCATACCAGAAATACAAAGGGTCATATTTTGCTCTCGGTTATAGCAACTGAATGTCCTGCTCTAACAAACCATTAGGCTCAGATCCTCAAAGGTATTTGAAATCAATGGGAGTTAGGCACCTAGATAACTTAGAGGTTCTGGACCTCAAGCAGTTGCTTACCTTTAAGTAAGTCAATTGGACTGCTGGCATGGTTAAATTGAATTGCTTTCTTAAGTGCTTTGCTGGATCAAGGCCAACGCAAGAGCAGAATTGGGCCCACTTAGAGCAAACAGGCTCAAAGAAGAGTATGATAAGAGACAGGTGAAACACTTTAGTTTAAAAATCACAACACTGTTTTTTAATGTATTTCAAATGTATTTTAAAATTTTGTGCAAACCTTTCTCAGCTTTTGGGCTGCAATTAATTTGTAATGGATTTTTCAAAATACCATAGAAGGTGAGTGTTTTGTGATGATCTGGATCTTTTCTAGTAAACTTACCTGAATCTCTATGGTCTAGAACCTGATCCAGAAAGAACAAAGCTTTCTCCCAGAAAATACCTGTGCATTCCTATTTTTGCAGGGCTGGAAATATGCCACTAACAGTCTCACTTCATATTATAATGTATTGTCTAATGTTAATCACTGCCCTCAACTGGATGTTATAAGAACTGCTCATCTGTGTATCATAGGCTCTATATTGTTAGTAGCTAAAGGGGATTCCCACTCAGCTGGAGTGATAGAGCCTGTGCTTTTGGAATAGGAGGATCTGAGTCCTATCCAAGCTGCCACTATGACATCAATGGCCTTGGTATGCAGTTAAGGTAGCCTCAGGTTTACGATATTTTAGTAGGTCTGTAAGGAAAAGGTGCACTGTTTGTGCAAGTTAACTCTAGCCCTGCCCTAAGCCCAGCCTTTAACCAAACATCTTGAATACTAATATTGATCAAGATTCAGAGATTGGTGTCAGGTTTGATCTAAGCTGTGGCTGGCCCTTAACTTCAGGCCAACTGGCTGGCCCACCTCGTGTACATTAGTGTTGGAATGGCTTGATAGACGCTTAGATTTGTCTGCCAAACTTAGGCTACAGCGTCAACATAAACACAGATGGAAAGTAGTGTCTTTTGGATGTCAACCAGACGCTGCGGGGAGATTGGGTCAAGATCGCCTCTGCTGATATCATTAGTTAGTACAGTAGTACCTAGGTGTGACCTTTGCCACCTTGTACTTGGTGTGGTGCAAACACACAGCAAGAGACAGCCCTGAAGAGCTCAGAGTGTGTTCTGGCAAGACAGAGCAAGGCAATGGCTTGCCCAAGCTGGTCATTGACATCAACAAGACAAACCTAGGCTGACCCCCAGGCTGGTGCCCTTCCCTCAAGCCCACTCTGACTTAGGCTGTTTGGTCCCATTCTCATGGCCCACATGCAGCACTGGCTCGTCTTCTGGAAGGACTCATGCTGCCAAAAAGGCAGCCAGGTTTCCAGAGCGACATGGAATCTGTCAGTTTTGGTTGTCTCCCAAGCTCCCGCCACTGCTCCCGTCTCTAGCACCCAGAGATGGCCGCCCACCTTTCAGGCTCACAGCCTCCATCGCAGGTCCTGCACCGTTGGCACCCGAAGACCACGCTGTCCCCATGTGCAGCAATCCACTGCTTCCTCCCACAGCCTGAGGCAGGGAGGGTGCTGTGAGTGAGATAAACGCACTCTGAAATGAGACTTCCCCTGTCTCCTCCATTTCACTCCTCCGTGACTGCTGCAGCTATTCAGCACTGCAGGCAAGTAATCTCTTTGTAGGGTGTTTTATCAGGAATCTTCACAAGACAACTATTCATCTTCAATCCTACTTTTATCAAGGGTTTCTTTTTGCCCCCCTAAGGCTTTTGAGATATCAATATCGTGCCTGTCACAAACAGTTGCAACCTCATCTTCTCCACCATTATAGAAAATAAAGGAGCCGGCGAAGAATTGACATGGAATTCACAGAGATCAACAGCTGATCTAGGAATCAGAGAGAGACTGGCCAGCGGAATCGTAGTAGGTTGTCATGCCTGTCTGGATACCTCCCTAGCAAACATGAGGCCCAGTGTAAATATACTGAGGGAGGACGAAGGGAAACTGGGTTGTCGTGGGTTGTGTCCACCACAAAACTGGGATGTTTGGAGCCTTCCAACCACACAGGCTGTCAGGGACCCACAGCTGAACACAGAGGCAGCTCATTGCCCCCAGCTGATTCTGCTAACGAACATGCCCCCCCGACCGGATGAAAACTTCAGCAGGCACATTCCTAAATCTTGCATCAAGCCCAGGTCTCTGGCTGCTCAATAGTGTTCCCTGAGTGCGGCTGTTTCTGGGTCCTGCCTCCTGCTCCTTGTCCCTGGTTCCTGGTTTCCATTCCTGGCGCCTGCCCCTACTCCAGCTGATCCTCTGGCTCTGGTTCCTGGCTCTCAGCTCTGGCTTGCTCACTGGACTTGACAACTCAGCTCCTGATTCACCTCTGGCCTGGTCACCTCTGCACCAACCACTAGAGAAGCCTCCTGCCTTGACCATTAGGCAAGACTGCCCACAGCCTGGTCCTTAACACAAATTTGACAGCGAAAGAGGCTCATTCTGATTCAGGAGACACACTGGGAGTAAGACTCAAGGGCTTGATTCAACTCCCACAAAGTCATTTCAAAGTGCCTACAGTATTTATATGGCCCCATTACTGTAGTAGCTGAGTGCCTCACAGTCTTGGATTTATCCTGACAACACCCCTGCGGGGTAGGGAAGTGCTATTTTATAGATGGTTAGCTGAGGCACAGGGAGATCAAGTGACTTGCCCAAGGTGATATAGAAAGTATGGCAGAGACAGAAACTGAATCCAGATCACCTGAGTCCCAGTCTAGTGCCTTAACTACAAAGCCATCCTTTCTCTGTGTGAGAAGGTGTCTTGTGGCCAAAAAGAGACTAGTAATTTGCCCCGGTCACATAGGAAGTCTGTGGCCAAGATGGGAATGCTCTGCAGATAGGAGTTGGATCAGGTCCCTAGTGCTCAGAATTAGGACTGGAGTTCTGTTTTTAGTTCTACTGTCCCACTGGGCCTGCTTCTCTCTGCCTTGTTCTCGTTTATACCTATACAAAGTGGGTGTCACCAGAACTCTTCAGGGATATGAAAAGACATCTGATATGGTCAGGATTTTACCACATGTGAGCAACATGAAAATTAGCACAGCCAAAATTCTCCTGGAAGGGCCAAGTGCTATGAAAATGGCTTTCTTGGACCAGCAAATGAAGCTGCTCTCGTGTCCTTGGCTTTCCGTCAAGCACAATCAGACTAGCTTCGATATCTTTCTCACTTCACCGGGTAAGGTGCAAGTAGTGCTAATGTGAGTAAAACACCCTTGGCTGTTGAGTCTCTGGGTTCAGTTCACAGACTTGCTGTGCCCATGCTGCTCCTTACTCACAGAACACAATCTCTGAACCCAACTGTACTTTCCACTGCATGCATCTGATGAAGTGGGTTTTAGCTCATGAAAGCTTATGCTCAAATAAATGTGTTAGTCTCTAAGGTGCCACAAGTACTCCTCATTCTTTTTGGATGGAAAGAGGTGCTCAAGTGATGACATACCTTGGTCTCTGGTGTCTGAGGCTCTGTCTATACTGCAGCTGGAGGTGTAATTTCCAGCTCAGGTAGATGTCCATGTGCTAGCTCTGCTTGAGCTAGCATGCTAAAAATAGCAACATGGCTGCAGCAGCATGGGTGGCAGCTTGGGCTAGCCACCTGACTACAGCCCTCTCCATGATCCTAGGTACATTCATGGGCAGCTTGCCTGAATAGCCATAACCACATCGATATACTACAACCAGGACATGTATGTCCACCCGAGCTAGGAACCTCCCAGCTGCAGTGTAGACATAGCCTCAGAAACACGTGCACAGGAGCTCACACCAGGAGTTAAAATGCCTCTGGATCCATTGCAGACCATTCTAAGAGGTGCCACTCCATTTTCTTTAACTGGCTGCGAGCATGATGAGCTGGTACCCATACTTCTGATGGTGGAGAGGCATCTTACCCTACCCTGGGAAATGCCGGGGAAGCTCCATCTTTCTGGGACAGTCTGGCTTCCACACTGGGAGGAGATGATTATTCCTAACCGGTTTAATGTGAGGTTGATAGCATAGTGAAGATGGGGTTATAAATGCCTAGATTGGTAGAATACAAATCACACAGGATTAAAACATGGGCGCCTCTCCAAGGAACCACAAAGTAATCCTGATTTTCCAGGGCACCTTTACCATCATGGCAGGAGGCCTTACCTGGGATGGGGGGTAGGTGGAAGGACTAGGAGCCATACTTACCAACCTCCCTACCTGAGGAAAAGGCTCAGTTGGGGGGGTGTCGTGTGTATATGATCAACAGTTGTCACTGTCTGCTTTAATGTATCCATTACAAAGGAATGTGATCACTCATGGCTGTTGTACCTTTTACTCACAGCAAACCTTAATTTAAAAATAATGGGCCTTCTACTAAGCTAATGTACCCTCCACCCAACTCCAGAGAAGTCAATGAACTTGCAGCAGGTGAAAGTCAAGGTATAATTTAGCCTAAAATGTCCATGGGATGCTTTGATCTACTTGGGAGGAAGGCTGGTCCATTGGATGGAGTGCTAGCCTGATCTCTGGTAGAACTGGGTTTAATTCCCTGCTCTGTCACAGGCTTCTTGGGTGACCTCGGGTCAGTCACTTAGGCCTAGATCCAGAAAGGGACATAGATGTCGCAATGCTGAGTGTCACAGTGCCTAGAAAAATCACAAGTACAACACTGCAATCCACAAAGCCTGAGTCTGGCCCCTATGAATGAGGAGAGATGGGCACCTTACAATGTGATCCACAAAGGCAAGTGCACTAGCAGGGTGATGCCTAGGCTCCCAGTGGGAGATGCTGACAAGAATACTGGGTCTTCAGCTCAATCTCCCCCCTTCATAGAATATAATGATTAGACTGGACCTTAGGAGATTATCTAGTCCAACCACCTGCCCTACTCGAAGCAGGACCAATCCCAAGTTCCTTAAGTGGCCTCCTCAAGGATTGAACTCACAGCCCTAGGTTTAGCAGGCCAATGCTCAAACCACTGAGTTATTCCTTCCCCTGGCTCAAGGTTAGACACCTCAGTCTGGGTTGCAGAGAGGCACCAATCTCTGCTCGTGAGCCACAAATGGAACCTGCCCCCGGCGGCTTAGGCACCTAAGGCATTTGGCACTGAGTTACATGCTGGCCTCACTCCCTACAAAATAGTCTGAGGAGGGCCTCCTCTTCCCACCTCACCACTTTTAAGCCCAGTGGTTAGAGCACTCACCCGGGATGGGGGAGACCCAGGTCCAATTGCCCCCTCTGGCAAAGGGGGAGAAAGGATTCAAACAGGGGACTCCTATGCTATGGGATATTCCGATGCAGGGCTCCCTCAGTCTTCCCTGTTGAAGCGGATTCAGTTTGTATAAATATTGAAAGTGTGATTGGAGCTGGGGGACAGGAGTCCATGCCTCTAACTTCCCAAGCAAGCACCCTAACCACTGGTCTGCAGCAGCATTCTCTCTCCTGACAGCTATTTAAGTATTTACAGTGGGATCCCATCTGGCAGGAAGCCTCTGAGCACGCCTGCCAGATTGGGCTCTACATGTAACTTAGGCAGATGAACGGCTATCTTCCCCCCCTGTTCATGAGTTACTCTGGGGCTTAGGCTGGAGATAGGGGTCCAGATGTCTAGAATTGTGGCAGTAGTGCACGTGCTCACAGGCAGAAACATAAGTGCCCGGGGAACTTTATACTGCAAAAAGTCTTCTACACTGAACCAGTTTAGGTTCCTACGGGGCTCGGTAAAGTTTTGTGGCTCTCAGCGGAGTCAAAACTGGGACTTAGACATCTAAACCTGAGATTTAGGCACCGAAGTATCTTTGTGGATCTGGGCCTTACTCTCTGTGCTGCATTTCCCTATCTGGAAAATGGGCTTAAAAAATACTTCCTGCTCTCAGAGGGTGTGTCATGATGATGAACCCATTAAAGGATGTGAGATAATAGGATACTATGGTAAAGGAGGCTATAGGTGAAACAGCAAGCTAAACACTATTCTTTCCCAGGTACCAGGCACATTGTCTGTGATTCTGTATGCCTCAGTTTTCCCCATTCATAAATATCTCCTTTGTAAAGCGCTTCAAGATCTACAGATCCGTGCTATACACAGACTATACGTTATTACCTGAAAAGGATCCAATTTATCAACAAGTATGTTCCTAGGAGTGTTGATTTTTTTCCAAGGGTAGTGGTGCCAGGGAAATAATAAAGACAGCATTTGATTAATGTATGCCTTTTAGTTCAGATCTGTCAGAGGATCATATAAAGGTTGACATCAAAGTGGAAACATAATTGATGGTATTTCAGATCACATCCATCTTCACTTGGATGCACATTGATCTTTGAGGGGGAAAAAAAGCCCACAGAAATATTAATTCTTGCATTCAGTTACTTTCCCAAAGTAGTTTTCTCATAAAGGCTCGGAGTGGAATGGAAGGGCAAATAGGCGCACTGAGATCATGACTCAAGGTTCAGTCCTGAGCTGAGTGACAGCAGATAAGAGCAGGCAGCGATTCCTGATCTTGATTGTTCAAACAATTGCTGAGAAGGAGGGAGGTGGGCTAAGTAGGTAAGACAGGACAAGCACTGGAAACAAAGGTTTCTTATTCCCACTTGGCAGGACTTTGCTTTAACAGTGGTTAGAGAAAGAGATATTAGATTGTCTGGTCCATGGATTGTTCCCTACAGTGTTATATTTCAGTGCTTTGTCCAGACCACTTGTAAATGACTTAAGCAATGGGGCTTCCACCACTTCTATGTATAGTCCATTGGTCCAAGTTCCTATACAGCTGCCATCACTGGAATCTGTGATCACCAGTTCTCACCTACAGCCTGTCTCTCATCATTCATTTCCTGATATTCATTGATTTCAATGGGAGTTAAGCACCTAAATACCTCTGAGGAGCTGAGCCTGAATGACCTCTGCACCTCCTTTTCTGCCCCAGGAGCAGGGCCGGTGCAACCTATTAGGTGACATAGGCGGTCGCCTAGGGCACTAGGATTTGGGGGGTGCCATTTTCTTCAGCAGCGACCGTAGCGGCCGGATCTTCGGCCGCCCCGGTCACCACCGGCATTTAGGCAGAGGGAGCTGGGGCAGGAGGGCGCGGGGAGGGCCGCCTGCAGCAAGTACGGGTGGGGGGGGCGTGGCACTCAGGGGAACTCCCTGCCCCAGCTCACCCCTGCTCCGTCTCCTCCCCGAGCGCGCTGTCGCTGCTTCACTTCTCCCGCCTACCAGGCTTGCGGCACCTAAGCTGATTGGCGCCACAAGCCTGGTAGGCGGGAGAAGTGAAGCAGTGACGGCGTGCTCGGGGTGGAGGTGGAGCAGGGGTGAGCTGAGGGGGGAGTGCCTCAGGGCGGGGGGGAAGTTGCCACGGGGGGGCGCCTCAGGGCGGAAGCAGGGAGCTGTCACGGGGGTGGGGGGCGCAAGGTGGAAGTTTCGCCTAGGGCACGAAACATCCTTGCACCGGCCCTGCCCAGGAGCACTACATTTTCATGCTAGCTAAACAATTGAGTGAAATGTAGCCTCAGAGGACAATTGAACCACCTCAGCAAACCAGCCATCGCTTCCTTGAGTTTGGTTTGTGCCTTGGAAACTTCCCATTGGAGCAGCTTCATGAACTTTTCTGCTCTGTCTGGATAACCTTGAATGTCATTTGGATAGTGCATGGCAAGACTGGGCCAGATTCACCATCATCCTTGTAACCTCTACTCATGAGGATGTTGCTAATACAAGGTCTCAGATGCAAGTCATGCCACCATCTCACTGTCCTCTCCTTGGGCTTCCGACCAACTTCACATAGGCTTTTCTGTGTCAAACACCACTCGTTCTTCATTAATATATAATTCAAACAGAAGCATAACAAACTTCCACCCCTCCGGCTCATCCCTTTGGGGCCAGTATCTTAGTCCTGCCTCTGTTGAGGTTTTCCTCCCGCAAACTTGGCCCCTACATTCTGGCCTTCCTAGCTGGCTCCTGGAGGCACACACTTCCCAGGCCCTCTGCCTGAGAACTAAGGAGGGAATCCCCAACTAACACAGCTCAGTCATCCCTCCTACTCCCTCACTCACTGAACTTGACCCATCCTTTATATCTCCTATGAGGCCTGGGTTTGAGTCACATGCTTCTATCACGTGACTCTGCTAAAGTCATTCCCTTCACTTGGGGAGACAGGTGATACCTTGCGCAGGTGAGACTTTGAGCTCCAACTCTCCCAAAGGACCAACTCACCCTGTGACAGTTGCCCACGACAACTGAGAATCCTCACCCCCCCAAAAAGATGCTCTCTTTGACTGCATCCTTGGCTGCCATTGTCATGATTGTTTAATAGTTTTATTGCAGTAGTGCCAAGGGGCACCAATCAGGATCAGGGTCCCATTGTGCCAGGTGCTGCACAAATGGATAGGAAAAAAGACGTTCCCTGCCCTGAACAGTTTACAATGTAAGAGGGCAAGTGACTTAGGAAGGGCAACGAAGAGGGATACAGACAAATATATACAATTTTAATATATATTTATATTTAAAAAATATTATCATCAATCAATAAAGTTAGCATCCATGATCCCCAGCCACCCTTTAACCCTTTAACCTAGCCATAAATGACTGTCTGGTTTCTTCTAGACTATGAGACAAAGATGGGTCTTGAGGAGGATCGTGAAGGAGGGTCATGGTTGGTCCCTGGACACTCAATTGCAGACCTAAAAGTCGCAATTCTTCATCAAAAAAAATTAAAAAACAGACTCCAATGAGAAACTGCTGAATTGGAATTAATTTGCAAACTGGACACCATCAAATTAGGATTGAATAAAGGCTGGGAGTGGATGGGTCATTACACAAAGTAAAACTATTTCCCCATGTTATTTTTCCCTTACTGTTACTCGCACCTTCTTCTCAACTGTTGGAAATGGGCCATCCTGATTATCACTACAAAAGTTTTTTTCCCCTCCTGCTGATAATAGCCCACCTTAATTGATTAGTCTCATTATAGCTGGTATGGCAGCACCCATTTTTTCATGTTCTCTGTGTATATCTATCTTCCTACTGTATTTTCCACTGCATTCATCCAATGAAGTGGGTTTTAACCCACGAAAGCTTATGCCCAAATAAATTTGTTAGTCTCTAAGGTGCCACAAGGACTCCTCGTTCTTTTTGCTGATACAGACTAACACGGCTACCACTCAGAAACCCCTTTCCATTCAGGCAGCTAAATCTTCAGACTGGAATAAGTGCGCCATCTCTGAGAGCCCGTTCTCCAGCTTAGATCAGAGCTATTGTGGATCGAGATGTTTTAGGCCCAATGACTCATGTGTCTTTCATCACCCAACAAAATATTTTGTAAGTACACCAGTTCAAAGCAAAGTAAAACCAGGTCTCTGTTTGGCCTCCCACGTGAATTCTCTGGCTGAGCTACAAGGAAATCCCTCGATACTGGGGGCAGATGGGATCTATTGAGAGAGCCCTACGCTTAGAGACTGCAGTTATTCAGAGCACGAGACTCTGTATTGCCAGCAGAGCTCTAACTACGGCCCATTGTGTGGGAGATAGAGAATGCTCTTTCTGCCTGCACTCCGGGAGCTCTCAGGTTCGAGCTAACAGCAACACTCCCAGACCCCGCATGAAAAGGAGGTCCCTCAAAGCTCTCCACATTTTAAAAGCTCCAAGGAGTAAAAACAAAAGCAGGATTGTGTTGGGCTTGCTTTTTTTTTTTTGTTTGTTTGTTTTCAACTGAGACCCAGCACGTTTTGACATTGCATTTAGTGCAGGGCAATTACAAGCGGAATTCAGTCTTGCTTGCTGCTCGACATTGTGACATACCCAAGGTGCAATGTAGACTAATGAGAAGCTGTGTCACCTCTGCCCTCTTTCCTGGAGTGTCCTTTAAAATGCCTTGCTGCTGTAGCCTCCGGCTCGGCTAGCTCAAACAGCCTCCAGCGAGCAAGTCACTCCCAGCTATGTCTGTGTGTGAGCTGCAGCCAGCCAGCCACACCTTGGCCCGTACCAGCCTTGGTTATATTGCAGGGTGACCCCCATGTATGTCCTGTACCGCCCAACCCTCTCCTGGGCAATACAAGTATGTTCAATCTGTTATTTCTTTATGATAATAATATGCCAGCTTATTATTTCAAATCGTTCTTCAGACACTTCCAATTGAACACACTGGATTAGCTAAAACAGTAAAACAAGATTAGTAACAGAGAGAGAGATTTTAAGTGAATACAAGTAATGAGGCATAAAAGTCGGAAATGGCGACAAGAAAAATAAAGATACAACGCAACGGATGCCTAACTTAACAAACTATGTTAAATTCAAAGCAAAGGTTTTCTCACCACATGCTCTCAACAGTCTTTCTGCCCAAACGTCTTAGGCCAGGACTGCTTCTTCTGTTTAACGGCTGCTCCCTTTGTCCCTTCTCATGCAGTGAATCGATAGGCAGGGAGAGAGGAGGGGGGGCGGTCCCTTGAGGCATAGCCCCCAACTTCCTCTCTCCCCGGGGGGTGCTCGACCACCACTCCGCTCCAGGCCCCGCCCCCGCGTCACCCCTTCCTCCAAGCCCCACTCCCCCCCTCTTCCTGTCCTTGCTCTTTCTCAGCTCCACCCCCATTCCACCCCTTCCCCCAAGGCCCTGCCCCTTCCTACCCCACCTCTTTCCACCCCCCCCCGAGCATGCCCCATCCCTTCTCCTCCCCCTCCCTCCCAGCGCCTCAGATGTTCCGCGGCGTGCAGGAGGCACCGGGAGGGAGCGGGGAAGGAAGGGAGCTTGGCCGACTATACCTGAGGCATTTATTCCTCTATGTTATAGTGTCAGTCCCCCTCCTGGAAAACATTTCCAGCTGAGATTCAAGAGTCAGAGTGTCTATAAGTAAAGATATTCCCTGCTGGTTTTCCCACCTGTTTTAACTCCCTTTGTCTCCCTTCCTGCTTGGTGACTCTGTGTCCTCCTTAATTGCACATTAAGCCATGCACACATTCATTTGTTTGATTCATTTGCCAACCACAGTTTGGAACATGTGTGAATAACATCACACAGGGAAATCATATCACTTCACATACAATGTTGCCACACATATCTGATCAGGACAATATTGACTGGCAAATCATGAGTCTTCAGATGATACCTTACAAGTCAGACCTGGTACAAAGACTACTGCAGTCATGTCTAGGATGTGGACATGGGGGTGCATTCAGTCACAGACATAGCTCCATAATTGTCTGTCTCAAGAGACCGTGGCTGTTTTCAGCTGTGGATGTAAACATTCAGAATTGCAGAGGCGGTATCTCAGATCCTGCTGATATCAGTCAAGCTGCTTCTAGCTCCTGTTTCTTTCAGTGTTCCAATCCTCTGCTCTTTTATGAGGAGTAGCAATAATAATCATTCACAACATGTCTGATATTGAGTAAGGACCCAGTCCTGTCAACCGGATCCAATGCCAATCGCTCAATGGAAAGATTCCCATTGTCTTCTATGGGCACTGGATCACAGGGAAATAACCATTACCATTCTGAGTCAAACCAGTGCTCCATCTGTTCAAGCACCCCGTCTCTGACAGTGGTTGCTACAAAGTGCTTTCGAGGAAGTCCAAGAAATTCTACAGTGAATAATTTACAGAATAACCGTTAGGGTAAAGTTCCTCCTGACGCTCAATACTTAGAGCTTGGTTTATGCCCTGAAGCATAAGAGTTTGCATCCCATTGGAAATTCCTGTTTATTATTCATATTAGCAAACACATGGTGTTGCTTCTGGGCCTTTCCGTCCTCTGTGATCTTGTGATTCCCTCTGTATCTAACATTAAAATGATCAATACGGGTAAAATCCATCCTGGGTAGAGAAGTACAAAGTCTGTGCAGCCCTTAATTTTACGGAGGAGGTCGGACTTACTGAGCAGAATGGTCCCTTCTGGGCTTAAAATGTATTAAGAGCTATTCTGAGGTCTTAAGTGGTTCACAAAGGCATGTGCTGACTTTATGCATGGAGGTGACCTCTACCCTAAAACAGAGCCTTCAAGCTCTACAACTCTGCTGCAACTATTCAATGGAAGCTCTTTTTATTGAATGCAGCCCTCGAAGATTAAATAACATGACAACAGAATCCTGGTTATTTAGAGATGCATTTGCTTAACATGAGGAGCTAGTGTGCAGCGGGCATTCTTATCAACTCCCACAAATACCACGTTTAGGTTTTCACTTTGTGTGCTTGAGCTTTGTCAAAGCATTTCATCTCCTGATGTTCCAGAATGGTTCCCCGCTGAGCATTTTTATTCGAATATTGATTTGGAAGCTTTCTGCACTGGTGACTATTGTTATCTTTCCAGCCATCAATGGGATGATGTGAGATTTCCCAGACTCTTTCTTCTGTGTTCGTACAGTGCCTAGCACAATAGGTCTTGATCCATGACTGGGGTTCCTAGGCATTCGTTATGCAAATCAATACTACTAATAATTAATAGCAACCGACAGAAGTGAGAAAATGGGTTAGCAGCCTCATTCATGACCTGCAGAAGTCCCTGATTTTCTAATTGAGGATAGCAGACAGTTAAAGAGTTAATAATGTAGGTCTCACCCCATCTGGGAGTGCTAATCATTTTGTGCCCCTTCTGGGTTATTATTAAGAAAACGTTTACTTTCCATGTAACCACATGTGATCTGCTGTGCTCTTTGCACCTCTCGAAATGATCCCATACAATTGGCATGTGGAGCGCCTTGCCTCTAGAAAACATAGATTTTTAAGGCCAGATATAATGGAGGCCAAGAGCTTTATAGGATAAAAAAGGAGTCAATATTTATAGGGACAATGAGAACAATCCACAGTTGTATGATAGAATCATAGAAATGTAGGAGTGGAAGGGATCTTGATACGTCATCTAGGCCCGTCCCCTGCACTGAAGTAGGACTAAGTATTATCTAGACATCCCTAGATTGTTTGTTTGTTTTTTTAAAAAAAGGAGGTATCTGAACCCATCTATTTCAGGGCATTACCATAATTCTAACTGATGGGGGATAGGAAGAAACCGCCATTATGTGCTAATTATTTCACAATTATCCACTTCAAGTTTTCTTTCACCTTCCCCTGAAGCATTTGGTACTAGCCACTCTCTAAGACAGGATATTGGATTACTTGATGGATCCTTTAGGGAAATTTCTATGTGGCCAAGACCCAGAATCCATTTTATCCTGCCCCTCAAAATTCTCAGGCATATGGATAAGCATATGAGACCACTGAGAGAATGCCGGAATCACTGGTCTGACCCCGTAGAACCTTGTTATCCTAAAGACTCCAGCTCTGGCCCCTTTTTCTTTTTTCTTTTTCTTTTTTTCTTTATGAAAAGAAAGAAAAGTTTCTTTGCTTAAGTTAAAAATTGCCGAGGCATGTTTTCTTTGATCAACACATAAGCGGAGGTGGTAGAAGACATCTGAAAGACAGTATCTTTAAAAAAAACACTGATCAATCCTTCCACACTTTTTTTGGTTATTTTCTTTGGGGGGGCGCGTTATTGAACAAGCAAAAGTTACAACACAATGGCACAATCCTGTGAAGACACAGGAGATTTCATTTATTTTTCCCAATAATAACACACAGTGATTTACAAGCTTCCTTTGCTTTTTTAACCCTGAATTCCTCAGCTGGCTTCCTCAAATGAGAGAAAGTGAGTGTGTGTGAGCGAGAGAATTAATATTTTTGAGAAGTTACGGTAATTCAGGAAGCCCAGCTAAACAAAAAGAAAATTGCACATTGATCACAATATTTTTGCCCCACAGTTTTCTTCATGGTGCTAATTGGAGAGGATCCGTGAGTTTGACTTTGGTGTATAAATTACACGGGGGAAATGAACGTTGTTCAGGAACTCAGCGGAGGATGAAGCGAAGCAGAACGTTTTTCAGAGTTGGCTGGTAGCTCATTGCCTGGGGGCTAAGAAAAAATAAAAACCTCAGAACAACCCATTACACTATTGATTGCAATTCCTTATTGTGCTTTAGTGATTAAAAAATCAACCACCCCATCTAAGCATTAAGCCCTGATTAATCATTCTCAGAAGCCCAAAGGTAATAAAAGGAGAACATATTTAAAGTGTAGGGAAGAAGATCATTTTAGGGCCTGGTCTGTCATTTTCCAACCTGTGGGTAACATCTTACCTCATGTGGAAGGTTCCCAGCAAAATCCCAAACCTTGTGATACTCGGTACCTCACACCAGAGTCGTCACGAACCTCTCCGTGAGCCTGGCACAAGTCTCAAGAGAATCTGTGAAGTCTCTGCGTAAAGACTGGGCATGTCTTTAAAATTAGTGGGCCAACGTATGGTTCTTGAGACCGAGGAAGAGTTGGGGGACAAGGAGATGGGTGCACTTTCAACCCAGAAAGCTCCTTTGTTGGCACACTGGATCCATGGCCGTATCCCCGTCCCCCCGCAAAATACACCCAGTCTGCAGTGTGATGGGAAGCACTAGCAAACCCAGCATTATGCAGCCTCCTGCATAGATATAGGAGATGTCTTCCCACCTGGTTTCCCATGCAGAGCCTGCTTGCAATGCCCAGGCTCCATAAAAATGGATGATTCACATTTAGATTGTACCTGACCCTGCTGCAGGGGGACAATTGCGAGTGCTGTGGTGCACCTGTCCCCTAGATATCTGCTGCTGCCCCCCTTGCCAGCAGCAGGCTGCTTCCCAGCCCATCTCTCAGCCCCAGTCCCCAAATTGGCCAGCCTTCTCTTTGCAACCCGCTCCCAGATTGCTGCCACCAGCAGGTGGCTCCTGCTCCCTGGCAGCCTCTGGTTCCCTCGGCTCTCCGGCGATTCTTCTCTTTACTGTGCTGGAGGAACTCAGGATGCTCTGCTGGCTGAATATGGCACTGGGGGTTAAGAGCGCAGACTGAACTGAACTGGGACCAGTTCGCTAGCTTGCAAAAGTGTAGTATGTGCAAAGAACCCAGACTGGGAAGCCAGGGCTTAGTTTTGACTAGTTTAGAGGCTTAAAAAGCAGACAGGCCAAGCAATAATACCACAGAAAATTAGCCAAGTTACTGAGATTCCTTAAGGCAAGCTGGTAGCAAAGCAGAAAGGAGAAGACTCCACCACAATGAAATGCCAAAAAGGCAGACGGAAAAGACGGTGGAGTAGCGTGACAGAGAAAATGTCCAAGTGAGGCCGACTCAGGCCACCCAAGAAACAGACCTGAGCTCTGGAAATTCCTGCTCCCAAAGGCATTTATTGGGAAGAAAACCCCCCATTAAAAACAAGACTTTTAACCCTGGGAAAAAACTGAGACTTTGCCACCCAGAGTCCTTGGGGAGGCAATTCCAGGCACAAATGGGGAACTGGGAAGTCATAACCAACAACTAAACAACTGGTGGCTCGAGCACTAAGGACTAAGAAAGACTTAAGCACCTGAGGCTCTGTCTACACTACGCAGCTTTTAGCAACACAGCTGTTCCACTACAGCCATGCCGCTAAAAGGTCCTGCTAGTGGAGGCAGGGGGCTGGACTCGATGACCTTTCGAGGTCCCTTCCAGTTCTAGGAGATAGGGATATCTCCAATTATTATTATTATTACATAGTGCAGCCGCTGTTTGTCGGCAGGAGAGAACTCTCCTGCCAACAAAAAACTTTCACCCCCAACAAGCGGCATTAGCTTGTTGGGGGTTGGTAGGTGGGTGTTAACATGGCTGAATGACAAAAGTTTTGTCTTTCACTTGCCATCAAGAGAAAGGTAATGCACAGAGCTGGAAATTTGCTGTTGAAACTTTGTGTTTGTGTGTGTGTGAAAAATTATCCTTCCTGGGGCAGAGGCTCCACACAGGCAATGAGAGGGTTAAGGAGACTGACAGGCTCTCCACTGGCAAGGAAAGGGTTATGGAAAGCCTATGGAGCGAGTTGGCCCCGCCCTGCTACACCTGCAGCCAATGGCAGTGTGGAGAGGGGAGATAAAAGGAGAGGGGCTACCCCAGAACAGGGCTGACCAGGAAGGAAGACAGAGCTCTGTTTCTCTTGCTGGGAGAGAAGAGTGACTTCAGCTATGAGATGGAGCTTGCTTGCCACCCAGATCACTCCTATTGGATTCCCTGGGAAGGGAATCGGTGGAAACACAGACTGCTTAGGAGACAAACCTTGAACAGAAGGTGTGGAGTGACCTGGATTTTGATTTGTTTTTTTCACCCATGATTACCTTTGAACTTTAAATGCCCTGAAAGGGGTAGGACTGAAGGTTGTTTTGAGCCAGCAGGCTGAAGGCCCACTATACTGGACACTGTTGTAACAGAGACATACCAGCAGAGACCTGCAGCTGGGTGAGTTGTTCCTGGAAGGGCTGCTCCTAGTTATATGACCATTTTTGATGAACATTTTTGGGTATTCACCAAAATAATTTTGCTGCAAGATTTCTTTGAAAAGCTCTAGGGTTTGGGCTGCTGAAACACCAAAAAAAAATTGGAAGGAAATTTTCAAGGGGTGAAAAATATCATTTTTTGTCTATATTTTTAGTCGAGGGACAAAATTGTTTCCCAATCAGCTCTAGAAAAGTGCCATGCAAATAAAAGGTCAGTTGACTGGCGGAGGCAGGAAACAGAACCACCATGCTGTAAGCAGCATCCCATCTGCATCCACCAGGAACTAGGGATGACGACATCCTAGGGCAAGTGCTCCTAGTGCAAAGGTATGATCTAGTAGATAAGGTATGATAATGACTCAGGAGTCCTGGGTTCTTTTCCAAGCTCTGCTGTGTGACCTAGGCCAGTTTGCTTTCTTCTCCCTCCCTTTGTCTATCTTGTAGTCTCTGCCATGGAACACTTAGTCTTTCACTATGTTTGCTAGTGCCTAGACTGCTGGACCCCCGATCTTGATGTGGGGATTTCCACGTGCAACTAAAATAAATAATACTCTGTCCACGTAACAGGATGTTTGGGGTAATGTTGTGGCACAATCCTTTGTGCACTTCAGCATCTTTCTTTGCCGAAGCACAGGCCGGAGTGTTTTCAGAAGGCACTACACAGGTTCTGGCAACTTTTCCTTTGAGTATCTTTAATGCCCTATGCTTTGGAGGGGGCGCTTGACATTTGGCAGTGGGAGTTCTTTGCATCAGGCCTGGCCACCCCCATGAACATCCATCCAAATTTGACCAAGTTAGAAGCCTTTGAAAAACAGCAGTTCTCACATGTTCAGTAAAGGCTTCATAGATTTTAGCAGCTGAATTCCCCCAAAGAATGTCTGCACTGGACATGCTCCAGCCCAAGGCTGAGCAGGACTTTCCTTGCAATGGCATCTTTGGGCTGCGACATGCCCTGCTGGGGCCAGGTCTGGATAGGTCTGAAATGAGAGCAGGGAGACTCTCTCTCCTGTGTGCCCATTGATCCTCTGCTGGACCAAGGCTGCCCGACTTGAATGCAGAGGGGACAAGAGCCAGACCTGTGGGTGGGAGTAGGGGAAGTAGATTGGGACAAGTTGTGAGGAGACTGGGACTGGAGGCTGGCAGGTGGGGAGAGGGAAACTGGGAGGTAGAGAGGAGGAGACTGATACCGGTTGGACAAAGAGACTTGGAGTTGGAGCGTGGGGAGACTAAGAGCCCGTAGGCTGGGGGGAGATTAAGACTGGGACTGCTGAACAAGGAGACTGGACCTGAGAACCAGTGGGACTGCAGTAGGCAACAGTGAAGCCTGCAAAGGAAACTACCGTAAAAGATCCAGCTGACTTTAAACTTTGTTTCCCGATCTGTGCTTTCCAAAGAATAAAAGGTCAAGATAGGAATCAGAAATGCCACTCCTAGAGGACGTAAAATTAGTCTGACACACTGAGAGGCAACTCTATAAGACTATCTGGGACAGTTATTATACTGCAAACATCCACAGTTTAAATCATTGCCTCTGAGGAAAGCTTTTGCCTGGAAGGAGATTCTTTGTTTTGTTTGAAATGAATACGCACTCAAGCTGTAAAAGGAAAAATAAGCTGGGAGGAAATTTCAAGCAGGCTCTAATGACAGATGATGTTGTGACAAATCCTGAGCTGCTTAGGACTTGGAGATTTCATACTTTGTTTTTTGTTTTTTGTTTTTTCTTGTTTGTGTTATTTGATCTAAAATAAAAATAACTCACACTGAAATTTTGCAATATGTTTGCCATATGTGTATGAAAACCCAAGAAAACAAAATTCAGATTTTCATGCTCCAAAAAGACAAGACCACTATAATATGAGCTAAAGAGGATCTCCCTCACCGGCTAGCAGTATAGAATGTGATCAGTAGCTGAACAGCACTGATTCCATCCAGCAGAGGGCAGTGCTGCACATGCACACCAGATAGTGTGCCCTTGTTGCCAATATGGCTAATGGCATATTGGGCTACATTAGTAGGAGTATTGCCAGCAGATCAAGGGAAGTGATCATTCCCCTCTATTCGGCACTGCTGAGGCCACATCTGGAGTATTGCGTCCAGTTTTGGGCCCCCCACTACAGAAAGGATGTGTACAAATTGGTGAGATTCCAGCAGAGGATAACAAAAATGATTAGGGGGCTGGGGCTCATGCCTTATGAGGAGAGGCTGAGGGAACTGGACTTATTTAGTCTGCAGAAGAGAAGAGTGAGGGGAGATTTGATAGCAGCCTTCAACTACCTAAAGGGGGGTTCCAAAGAGGATGGAGCTAGGCTGTTCTCAGTGGTGGCAGATGACAGAACAAGGAGTAATGGTCTCAAGTTGCAGTGGGGGAGGTTTAGGTTGAATATTAGGAAACACAATTTCACTAGAAGGGTGGTGAAGCACTGGAATGGGTTACCTAGGGAGGTGGTGGAATCTCCATCCTTAGAGGTTTCTAAAGCCCAGTTTGATAAAGCCCTAGCTGGGATGATTTAGTTGGGGTTGGTCCATGATTCTATGATTCCATGATAGTTCATTCTTGTTTTTTCACTCAGTTCATTCAATTGTTTTCCTCTTTAACTTGCACAGATTCTTGCGCTAAAGATTAATACAAATTGTAGAAATTAGAAATAGAAAAGGTCTCTTAGGACATTGAATTCAACACCTACCAATGCAAGTCTGTTCCTTACAGTATGTGCACCAGTGTTTCATGCAGTCTAGTTTAAATTAACCACCCAATGGGGCAGCCACTACTTACTCCGCTGTTCGGCAAAGTTCCCTTTGCATTGTTTTATTCCA
Organism: Mauremys mutica; assembly: GCF_020497125.1. Classification (NCBI taxonomy): domain Eukaryota; kingdom Metazoa; phylum Chordata; order Testudines; family Geoemydidae; genus Mauremys; species Mauremys mutica. The sequence continues at coordinate 10,746,982 of NC_059073.1, read as the reverse complement.
TTACTCCTTGTCACCCTGGGAAAATAACCATCTAAGCTACATTATGAATACTAAAAGAAGCTCATCATAAGTCTGCCACATTCCAGAAAACCCTCACTGAGTCTAAAATGGTGAGAGAGCCTATGTATTTTTTGACGTTCTATTGTGGCCTGTTTCTGCGCTCCTGTCCCTCCCTTCAAGAGCGCTATAGGGAAGGAGGCAGCACATTTGTTCCCTCTCTAACGCTAAATCAATTATCCATGGATTGGGCAAAATACAGAGATGATCTAATCCTAATCTGGTTTCATTTCATGGCAAGGAAGAAGAAAGGGATTTTTTTTTCCAATGTCCATTAACTAATTATTAATTAATTCTCCATTTCAATAGGATAGTAAGGGAAATGCAAGTGAGGTCCCTCTGAATAACAAACGACCTCATTGTGATTCATGGTATTAGAAAGAGGGAAGGTAACACACAGCAAATAATTCCTCTGGAACTACATGTTGCACCTTGTGTGTTTTAGAGTGTTCCTTCCTCATAATCAATGTGCTTACATTGAATACCAATTCTCATTTTTCCAGAGTGTATCTAACCTAGTTTAAAAAAAAAATCTCCTGACTACAGATGCTTTCTTCATCTCTTGAGACTATTATTCCTTCCCCTGGGATGAATATTCTATATTCCTTCTGTTCTTCTATAACTATAACAAGACTGTGTCTGCAAATACAGTTGCATTAATAAGAGCCACACTTTCTCTGAGTCTAGATAAGCTTAAATATAGCATTTTGGTAGCTGTCTCTTATGGTGAGTTCATCTGTTGCTCCAGGCATTATGAGTCTGGTTTTCTGAACTGTGTTCATATTGTTATGCAGGAAAAATATGCACTTTGCTGTGGCCTGGCAAAGTTTCATGCACACACACTGCCTTTCCTGTCTCAAATCGGGTATGTGCAAAAAGCCAATTAGAAATGCAAGTAACCATTTGTAAGCACATTCACTAGCTTTGCTCGCACAATAACAATTGTGTCCAACAAACTGTAGACACATCTTTCCATGTGCAATTGCTCATGCCCAACTTTCACAGGCAGGCCTTATAATTATACACAGCATGAAATTCTACCACTCAGAAGTGTATTTTCCCTTTAACCCAGGCTTGGATTCGTTCACTTCTGTTCCAAGTGTTCATCTCCTTTAAGGCCAGGCACTCTGGGGGTTGTAGTCCCAGTGGGGTCAGGTGACCAGATGATGCTAAGCTACAGCACAGCCTTCTGGGGGATAGAAGCTAAGATATAAAAAGAGCTGCCTGTAGCTCAGAAGGGACTGGAAAGGACCTGATATGAGTTTCTCCAGGGAGTCCCCAGGAGGAAGAATGGGAAAGTAGCCAGCAAGGGGGACCATGGCCAGGTGCTGGGGAAGAGAAAAAGGCTTGGGGCAGTAGGTTTCTGATATGGGCTGTGCTTTCTGGAAAGGATGGGAGGAGCCCCTCGTAAACTCTGCCTATTGCGGCCTCCTTTGCGCTATCTTCCCCATCCCTAGCAGCTAATATAGACCTCATCATTTTAGATGTGTAGTGGGGATTTTTTTTCCTTTATCAACATTGAATTTCATCTGCCATTTTGTTGCCCAGTCATTCAGCATTGTGATATCACATTGTAGCTCTTTGCAGTCTGCTTTGGCCTTAACTATCTAGAATAATTTTGTATCACTGGAAATTTTGCCACCTCACTGTTTACCCCTTTTTCCACATCATTTACGACTATGTTGAACAACACTGGTTTCAGTACAGATCCTTGAGGGAGCCCACTATTTACCTCTTTCCATTGTGAAAACTGACCAGTTATTCCTATCCTTTGTGTCCTATCTTTTAACCAGTTACTGATGCATAAGAGGACCTTCCTGTTATCCCATGACTGTTTACTTTGCTTAAGATCTTTGTGAAAGGCTTTCTGAAAGTCCAAGTACACTATACCCACTGGATCACCCCCTTGTCTACATGTTTGTTGATCCCCTCAAAGAATTCTAATAGATTGGCGAGACATGATTTTCCTCTACAAAAGCTGTGTTGACTCTTCCCCAACAAATCATGTTCATCTATGTGTCTGATAATTCTGTTCTTTACTAGATTTTCAAACAATTTGCCTGGTACTGTAGTTAGGCTTATCAGCCTGTAATTGCCAGGATTGCCTCTGGAGCCATTATTAAAAATTGGCATTACATTAGCTATCCTCCAGTCACCTGGTACACAAGCTGATTTAAGCAATAAACTACACACCACAGTTAGTAGTTCTGCAATTTCAAATCTGAGTTTCTTCAGAACTCTTGAGTGAATCCCTGGTGACTCATTACTGTTTAATTTATTAATGTGTTCCAAAACCTCCTCTATCAACACCTGAGTCTGGGACAGTTCCTCAGATCTGTCACCTAAAAAGAATGGTTCAGGCATTGGAATCTCCCTCATCCTCTGCAGCCAAGACCAATGCAAAGAATTCATTTAGCTTCTCTGCAATGGCCTTATCTTCCTTGAATGCTCCTTTAGCACCTCGATCATCCAGTGGCCCCACGTTTGGCAGGCCATAGAGTGTTATCCACTTATTCCTATAACTTATGTTTGACTCAGGCATTCCGTCTTTATTTGAAGGTCTCAGGAGATGGAGAATCCCTTGCTAGTTTGTTCCAAAGGTTAGTCATCCTCACTGTTAGACATTTGTGCCTTATTTATAATTTGTGTTTCTCTGGTTTTAACTTCCAGCTGTTGGTTCCTGTTTTACGTTTCTCTGCTAGATTAAAGAGCCCTTTAGTACCCAGTATATTCTCCCTGTGAAGGTACTTGTACATTGTAATCAAGTCACCTCTTGATTTTCTTTTTGATAAGCTAAACAGATTGAGCTCTTTAAGCCTCCTTAAGCCTATCACCACGAAAAGCTGATGGAAACAGCAACATTGCGATGCTCTCCTCTCCCATCCCACACCCGCCCCAAAAATATCCAGCAAAATGATGTGGCCGCCAGGTAGGGAAAAGCTTGCTGGTCAATATAATTTGAGTCTACGCAGCAATATCTAGGCTTCAGCTAGATGAGTGCGTTCAGTGTTGGGCACCAGCTGTTCTTTTAAGAGAGAGTTCAGAGGAGAGAAACAAAATAATGATGAAAGTCTGTGACATCCCATAAGATTTATGATAGCGAGAGGCTGGTTGAACTGTTCATGTCTAGACTGGTGAGAAGAGGCCAGAGGAGAATTGTGGTAGTTGCTTAAAGGGATGGTGTGCAAAGGTCAGGGATCAATTATTCTCATTAGTCAACTAGAGGAGAACAAGATGTTGCGTGACAAGCTAAAGCTGCTGCAGCTCGGAAGGTCTGAGCAACACCTCAGGAGAAACGTTTTAATTGCAAACAGTCTAGCAGTGGAAGAAGTTGCTGTGGGAGATTGTGGAATTGCTACCACTGGAGTCATTCCAGATAAGACCCCATATATCTCTGTGTTAGACATAATAGAATCAATATGCCTATGATGCCATGGGGAAGGACTTGATGGCCCACTGGAGGTACCTTCCAAGTCAAATAATTCTATGCACAGCTATTGTTGGTGACATCACACCAGCTTCTTTAATTTGGGTACAAAGAGAGGGCAGGTATTAGCATTTAACAGGAGGCAGGCAGCCAGCTCTGCAACCACTGGGGGCATAGATGAGGAGTGTAGTGTTCCCAAATGGTGGGATTTATGGACTCTGCTTATTGAAGCAAAGCAAGTCGGTATGAGGGATGGGATTAAAATTTACTAGCAACCAAGTCCCAGTCCCACCCTCAGACCCTAGATTGTAACCTCACTGAATCTCAGTTTAGGCCCTAAGTGAAAATTAGTCATCTGCTCTCCTGCAACTGCCTGATGGAGGTTTGTTCATATCACAGAGCTATACTTCCATCAGGCACCGCTCTCAGATACGGATGGGTAGAAGCCGTCACAGGGAGTGTAGGTCTGGACTGAGGTGAAACTGTGGGGCGGCCATGACTGGCATAGCAGGGGAGCTTGTTGGTCAGGATTAAGGTTTGCTGACAGAGCTCTGGGGGGCTATGAGGGATGAGCAGTGTTGGGGGCAGGGCTGGACTGCAGTGCACTTACAGAGCTCTGGGGAGTGCGGGATCAAGGACCAGATTATCTAGCTGTGCTGTGAATCCAAACTGAGGTGCCATACACCTCGCATCACACCTTCAGGCATCCTATAAACAGAACAAGGGCTGAAATATGAGACAGTGATGACAGTGGATTGCATTGCAATGGCAAAGCTGGGAGGGTAGGGGCAGTGAAAGGGCTAAAACAGAAGGCGGTGCTGCTGGGTGAGTGTGATGGGGTGTTTACTCGCACTTGCCCTGAAAGGGGTAAAGCAGATTGAGAAGGGGGCTAATTAACCCAACAGGCCACAGCTGAGAGGAATCAGGCAGCCAAGCAATCCCTTCACTTCAGGAGGGAGCCCGGTTGAGGAGGCATGAGCTGGAGTGGGGCTGTAAAGGCAGGAAATTGGCAGCAGAAAGGGGCTGCTGGGAAAGTCTGCAGTCACTCCCTGGGAGAAGGGAGGCGTGTTTGGAGGCTGCAGAGGCAGATAGCCCACAGTTATTCCCTGCAAGGGAGGAGTTAGGAGGCTGGCAAACCCCAGAGAGGGGGCAGTGATGGATGGTAGGAATGGGCTCAGAGAAAGGCAGAAAGGTCTAAGAGGGAACAGACCTGGACTGCTGGCTAGAATGTCCCTGAGCTGGAACCTGGAGCAGTGGGTGGGCCCAGGTTCCCCTGCCAGCCACCGAGAGAGTGGCCCTGAGGCAGTGAATGGGAAGACTATCCAGAATTGTTGAAGGACCCTTTGGTACCCCAGAAGGGGAAAAGTCATATAGAGACCTGGCCAGAGGGCTGAGTCATGAAAAGAACATAAGAACGGCCGTACTGGGTCAGACCAAAGGTCCATCTAGCCCAGTATCCTGTCTTCCGACAGTGGCCAGTGTCAGGTGCCCCGGAGGGAATGAACAGAACAGGGAATCATCAAATGATCTATCCCCTGTCACCCATTCCCAGCTTCTGGCAAACAGAGACTAGGGACACCACCCCTGTCCATCCTGGCTAATACCCATTGATGGACCTATCCTCCATGAACTTAAGAGGCAGCAGAAGCTCATGGAGTATGAGAGGGGCTGAAGACCAGGAGAGGGAGATGGAGTGACAGCATGTAACTGCAGGAAGGGGTGTCAACCTGGTGAGCTATTCCCCAGAGTGACCAGGAACAGGCACCATGCTGGCAGAGAGTGGAGCATGTTGTCACAATGGGATTAAAGAGAACTCGGTGTAGGACCCAGAAGTGAAGAAGTAAGGTGGTTTAAATCTCAGGATTCAGATCCATGAGGGAAGTTCTTAAAAATGTATTGTCAATAATACACAGTCAAATCAAAACTATACACTTTGTGGTGCCACTATATTGGGACTTCCTTGTGTAACATCGAGAGATCCCGGTCGGGGACGGGCAGGATCGAACCGGGGACCTGTGGAGCTTAGTGCATGAGCTAAAAGCCAACTGGCCTTTAACTAAGGTTATAGCAGACTCATTAATCTCTAAATGGCCTCAGTGTCTGATGGGACAGAGCACCACACCCAGGCGGTGTGTGGGTTACACTTGGTTAAGATGCCTGCATCCTCCCAAACTGAATCTGTGGGATCCATATGGCCATTCTAGTTTGGCTTGGTGTAGTACATGGGATAGTGACAAGAAGCCATGTTAAGGAGCCTCACTTAATCAGCAAGAAGAAGGAAATTTCTAGGCAAGCCTGCCCTGCTGTCCTCAAGTCAACCTACTGTGTTTGGGGATTGCAGAAGCTTGGCTGTGCAAATTCACCTTCTGCTCTGAGACTCCTGCAGCTCCTAAGGGGGAGTTAAGCTTGGAGTAGCCAAGTCTAACTCTGTATTTGTTATTCTGTTGTTTAACAGAGTTCCTCTATTGGACAATTTATACTTCAGCTGAAGAAATGAACTGTAATTGTCTGCTCACTGAGGCAGCCTCCCTGATCACGATGTTGGTGCCTTTGTGACAACCGCAGCTCACAGGAAATAGAGAGGGTCCAAAACCAGAATGATTTATCCAAATACTTTACCCTCAGCCAGATACGACGGGATTCACAGTTATAATTTACAAACCTAAAGCCATTCATTGTGCTGTTCAGCTCTCATGCACTAGAGGGGCCCTGGCAGTGGAAGCCGCTGTGGGGGATGCACTGAATCAGTACTACAGATTCCTGCAACACAGCAGCATAGCCTGGGCCTCTGACCATCTGTGCTAGGATCTCTACCCCAGGTGCTACCTGACTCAGTTGGCTCAGGGGATTAGGAAGTCCAAATGCCCCTTTGTGCCAGGAAGATTGGTGAAGAGATTTTTTTTTCCACTGGGAGCAGTTGGACCAAGTATCTGTAATAGGGCCAGGAAATAAAGTTTAACTTCACTCCTGTGTGTCAGGCATTTATTGCATTGTCAGAGCTGGGTGGGATATGGGGTGACACAACTGGGTGAGCTAGACAGGGTGTAAGCATTTGTACGTAGAAGGGTACCTCATACTATGCTATATGGAATCACAGTATGTCTTGAAGAGGAGCCATTTCTTCAATAAAACCACTACAACCGCAATTACAAACAGGCTTCCATGCAGCTTGAGTTCTAGCTTTGTCTCCCTTGGTTACCAGGGTCCATGTGCACAGTCTACAATGCCGTATGGTGCACAGTGACATCTAGTGGCTCAATCATGTAACTGCAGGTAAATATATCGTTATACATCAAGTGATTGGAGACGGCAGCGAAGTGCTGGAATCAGGGCCCGCTCCAAGCACCAGCTGAGCAAGCTGGTGCTTGGGGCGGCAGATTCTAGGGGGCGGCTTCCACCCAATCCTAGGGCGGCACTGACGCTTTTTTGGTTTGTTTGTTTGTTTGTTTGTTTGTTGCTCTGGCCGCCCTGTAGGGGGCAGAGGAGGGGAGCGCCCTGCAGCAAATTTGGCAGGGCAGCCCGCGTCCTTCCCTCCCCGCCGACCGGAGCAGCTCGGAGCCCTCCTGGCAGGCGGCGCAGGTCGTGGGGTGAGCGCCCCCGTGAAGCCCTGGCTGCCCGCCTCAGAATCTCCAACCCATCCAACCTCCGTCGCTCCCTCCCCTTCCCCCCATTAGACCGGGCGCACACTCTGCAGCACAGGGGGTCCCCTGGCTCCGGCCGCCCTGTAGGTTTTTTTTGTTTTGTTCTCCCCTGCTTTGCCATCCACGCCGTTCCCCCACCCCCATTTTGCTGCTCCAGCCGCGCCGCAGGTTGTTTTTTTTTCACCTGCTTTGCCGCTCCAGAGCCCTGTCCCCCCCCCCCTTTTTCGCTCCAGCCCCACCGTGGTTTTATGTTGTTGTTGGGTTTTTTTTCCATGCTTTGTTACTCCAGCTGTGCTGCAGTTCCCCCCCTCCCCCTTTGCCATTCCAGCTGTGCCGTTTTTTTGTCGTCCCCCCACCCCACTTTGCCGCTCTGGCCCCGCTGTGGTTTTGTTTTCGTTTTTTCCTCTGCTTTGCCGCTCTGGCGGCCCCTCCCCCCCTTTTTTTTTTTTTGCTTGGGGCGGTAAAAAAGCCAGAGCCGGCCCTGGCTGGAATGAGCCTCAGACTATGGAGTTCAGAGAGGTGACTGCAGAGGCTGAGAACTTCTGCTTGCAGTTAACAGTGAAGTAGGAGAGAAATATGGCGAATAAACGGAGCAGGGGAAAGGGGCTACATGTAGCAGGCCTCCCTGCACAGCAGGGGCGGCTCTTGGGATTTTGCTGCCCTAAGCACGGCAGGCAGGCTGCCTCCAGCGGTTTGCCTGCGGAGGGTCCGAAGCCGCGGGACCAGCAGACCCTCCGCAGGCAAACCGTCGGAGGCAGCCTGCCTGCCGCCCTCGCAGCACCGGCAGAGCACCCCCCGCGGCTTGCCGCCCCATGCATGCACTTGGCATGCTGGGGCCTGGAGCCACCCCTGCTGCACAGGCCCTGGGTTGGAAAGATTCTCACTAAAAAAAAGGTATAAATTCAATATAGTCACAGATCAAACAGACTTCAGAAACAAGGCAACTCCTGGCAGAAGTGTTGAGGTCACTCTGTAGTAACTGGCCTTGTGCACATGAATGAGTGGTGTCTCCAAGTGGCTGGGCCTCTAATATAGGACCTACGATTCCTGTTAGCTATGAAAGATCTTGTTTTAGCTCAAGTGGTAGAGGCTTTCTTGGAGCTTTGGGGGAGCTGAAGGATCAGACTCAAGGCCCAGCTCTGCAGGAATGTGTGCGTTCTGCAGCACATGGAAAGAGCATCTTGAATTGATGTCTGAGGCTTTGGCTACACTTGCATTTCAAAGCGCTGCCGCGGCAGCGCTTTGAAGCGCTAAGTGTAATCAAAGCGCCAGCGCTGGGAGAAAACTCTCCCAGCGCTGTCCGTACTCCACTTCCCTGTGGGGAATAACGGACAGCGCTGGGAGCGCGGCTCCCAGCGCTGGGGCTTTGACTACACTGGCGCTTTGTAGCGCCGCAATTTGCAGCGCTGCAGAGGGTGTGTTTTCACACCCTGCTGCAGCGCTGCAAATTTGTAAGTGTAGCCAAGCCCTGAGAAGCAGAAATTGGAAAAGGCTGCTTAGGTCAACCATCACATCGCACTGGGAGCCTGGGTGGGGTCGGACCCTGCATGGCCTGCTGAGCTGCTCTGGCCAATAACACAAGCGACGGGTCATCTATCACATCCCCTGGGGAGTCTCTCTCCTCCCAGGCACCACTGTAGTGGGCAGTATTTTCCTCCACCATGGAAGAATTTATGTTTGAGCCACCTTGGTGTTAAATATTTATCTGGCTATGAATTATTTAGTATTTAGGAAGAACTTTCACAGTGGATGTTGTTTATGTGGCCAGCTGTTCCTGGGACCTGTAAACAGTTTTAAGCTCTATACCAGTCAGTGGAGAGCTTCGTTTCATGTACTTACTTCTGCTAGGCCTCACCAAGAGCCCAAACTCCTTTCCGTGTCTTTTATTTATGGAACACTGACTGCCAGCCATGTGGTTCTCCAGCCAGACCATCAAACCCTGTCAGCTCAGAGATAGAGGGTGGGGGACACGGCATTCTCCTTGCATCATCCGGCAGCAAGGAATGTGGTTTCAACACACAGTGTTTTGACTTGGAAATCAGAGGAATGCAAAGATAAGACAGAAAATAGCTTAATGACACTATATAAATCCACACTAAACCCACACCTAAAATACTGCATCCAATTCACCCCATTTCAGAAAGGATATAGGGCAACTTGAAAAGATCAGAGAAAGGCAACAAAGATGATCGGGGTCTGTAGTGGCTTCCAAACAAGGAGAGACTAAAAAGATTATGATTGTTCAGCTTTAGAAAAGAGACAATGGGTTAAATGGGGATATGACAGAGATCTTTATAAAATCATGAATTCTGTGGAAACAATAAATAGAGAAGTGTTATTTACCCTCTCACGTGATACAAAAGCCAGAGGTCACCCAATGAAATCAATAGGCAGCACTTTTTCACTCAGTGCGCAGCTAACCTGAGGTTGTGATGGCCAAAAGTATACCTGGCTTCAAAAAAGAACTGGATAAGTTTAGGGGGGATAGTTCCATCAATGACTATTAGCCAAGATGGTCGGGGATGCAACCCCATGCTCAGGGCAACCCTAAACTTCTGTCTGCCATGTGAGTGGAGGACTGGGCGAATCACTCCAGAATTGCCTGTTCTGTACACTCCCCCGAAGCTCTGGTACAGGCCACTGTTGGAAGGCAGGATAGGGCAAAGGGGACCATGGTCTGACCCAGTAGGGCCGTTCTTATGTTAAGATGAACAAGCAAGAGAGTGCTGGAGGAACGAAAACACAACTAATAACCGGTGAGCCTAGTGGTAACTCTTAAACAGCTCTCCTAGTGGGTACCACCCAGAAGTGGAAAGTTATTGGATTGGGGTTAGTATCACAGACATGGATAGGAAATTCTCCTAGTCAGGAGCGGCGCCACGGTTTCTGGCGCCCTAGGCAGAATTCGGGGGGGCGGCATTTTGCGCGCTCCCCACGGGGCGCATGGGAGCTTCCGGTTCTGCTCCCCTCGCACTGCCGAAGAAGGACCCTCCGCCGAAATGCCGCAGGCGACAGCATCAGTCATTGCCGAAACGTCGGTGGTAGCTCAATTGCCTGCCGCTGTTTTCTGCAGCACGTCAGCGGAGGGTCCTTCTTCGGCGGCGCAACGGGAGCGGAACCGAAAGCTCCCGCGCGCCCTGTGGGGAGCGCACAAAATGCCGCCCCCCGAATCCTGGCGCCCTAGGCGATTGCCTAGGGTCGCCTAATGGAAGCACTGGCCTTGCTCCTACTCACCCAGGCTACTGTACCCACCCCTTTGCCTTCCTTCCAGATTTGCAACTAATCTCCTGCACTGTTTGGGGAAACCTGAACCAATCATTTTGTTGGTATAACAGACATCCCAGCCAACCTGGGAGGCCAACTTCAGACATCTTCCGGGGCTCTGATCCCCAGAGGGCAGGGCCTCAGCACTTTCTGAAAATCAGGCCCCTTTAAGGTGTCTCAAGTTGAGCATCCAAAAGTTGCAGCCCCCAAAACACCAGTTGCTTCCTATAATCTTGACCCCTTGACTGGATTCGAGGCTTGAACCTGCCCAGCGTAGGTATGAGTGCAGCGTGTGGATAAGCATGAGGAACAAAATGAGAAGGATGTGGGGAGAACCAGGGAAAACCTGATCCAGCATTAACGAGCACATTTCTGCATCGCCGTCAGGTTACTCTTGTCAGGTCAAAGGATATGCCTGTGCTGCAAACGTAGTTGTGATTGTAGGCACGCCCAGGCTAGCTTTTGGTAACAATAGCCCATGCCACCACATCTACATGGCTATCTGCCCAAATACAAGCCCGGGGACACACTCTGTTTGCTAGCCTATGCTGGAGCCAGTGCTGCCTCGTCTACCCTGTTACCTGTGCAAGCTAGATTAAAGCTAGCATGGGTGTGCATACCAGCACTACGCGCTCACCTTCATATGCTGTGTAGACATACTCTAAGAAGGGGAGTGCACAGCTAAGCAACTCATTGGCTTACCACACTAATGCCTATATGTCCTCAGACACATCCATTCTCTGTTCATGCCCTGCCCCTTTCTCGCAGGCTAGAGCCTTAAACATAAGACCATCCCATCTCCCTCAAAGCCTCTCTTTAAGATTAAGTGACTTGCCCAAGACCATGTGGGGGGACACTGTCAAAGCCTGGATTAGAAGTCAGTAGTTTCTGTTGGCCACTACAGTGCTTAGTTCATACCTCTTCTACATGTGCTCCTAAGCATCTAAGCTTGAAGTAAGTGAATGTCTGTGGGTGTGCTCTGTTGCTTCTTCATACTTGAAAGGAGTCTTTCGGACCACTAATGCTTGAAATGACACATGTTTCGGTGGAACATTTGTCTTTAGGCAGACGACATCAAGAAAAGGAAGGAGAGGAGAGAAATCTGACAATATCTAATCTCCCAGAAATAAATTGAATGGGTAACCTAGGGAGATGGTGGAATCTCCTTCCTTAGAGGCTTTTAAGGTCAGGCTTGACAAAGTCTGGGCTGGGATGATTTAGTTGGAGATTGGTCCTGGTTTGAGCAGGGAGTTGGACTAGATGACCTCCTGAGGTCCCTTCTAACCCTGATATTCTATGAAATGAGAACATTTATTTCAGATAATTAATTCTCAGTTCTCTGCAGCAGTGGTGATTGCAGTCAGTTCAGTTTAGCAGAAGTCTTTAATTTCGTACATCAATAAATGTTAGATCAGGGCATGGGTGCTATCAAGGACTGTCATTGTTTATAGCATACTCATCTTCATAAGCACTAGTTTACAGACAGAATATCTTTCCATTGAGGTTTGCATTACAATGTCCACCAATATGCCTTACAAAATCAAGAAAATGCTGGGATCAAACCAACAGATTTTCTGTTAAGTTTGTAAAATTATGATGTGTGCTATCTCTAGCATGTAGGGGCCTCACCTTTCTCATTGTGCACCATACAGAGAGCCAACCCCTGTCCCAAAAAACTTCCAGTCTAAACAGATGAGACAAAGGGTGGAAAGTGAAATTGAGCACACACAGGGCAGTGACTTGCCCCGGGTCATGCAGCAGGTTTGTGGCAGATTAGGAAATAAAGCCCAAGCTTCCTGTAAAATGCATTGAGAGGAAGGGTGGTTCAGTGGTTAAGGAGCTGACTTGGGAGGAGATGTGGATTTAATGCCACACTCTAACTCAGACCTTGGCCATGTCACTTAGCCTCTCTGTGGCTCATTTCTTCATCTGTAAAATGGGATTAATATCACTTCCCTGCCCCACAGGGGTGTTGTGAGGATAAATACATTAAAGATTGTGAGGTGCTCAGATATACTGCCTCTCATTGCCAGAGTAAGTGTACCAGATTGTGGTGTTAGGATTGTTTATAGTTCCTTCATTGTATGTCATAGAAAATTCCAAACTGATCGAAGGAAATATTTTAAACACAAGGTTAATATTAGCCTGTGGAACTCAATGTTACAAGGTACCACTAAGGTACTAGAGTATAACAGGATCCAAAAAGGGACCAAGATATATGTTGGACAATAAGAATATCCAAAGTTTTTGTATTAAATAATGAACAAGAAAAAGGGTAGGTTATAGTAATGGGAGCCATAGACGTATGTAAGATAGATGTTCACTGGGCCATACTACAGACACAACGTTTCTAAGACTTCTCTTCTTGAATTAATTGAAAAGTCTATGACTTGATCTTTTTGCATTTGATGATGCTGTGATACGCATATTATCCTGCGCTGAAGGATGCATAAATAAGGGGTGGGGGAAAGATGTCTGCATACCATGATTTTTTTCCCCCTTCCTCAAAATCAGAAGACTGTTAAGTTGACATTTGTGATAATGCATTATGGCGGGTAAATTAGGCAAAGAGTTAATTAAAGTCTGAAAGTTAATTAATGAGATCCACTGCACATTAAACTTCATTACTTCATCTGAAAAGAGTAATTAGAGAGTCGTTTGTGGTGCACTTTATTCTCCTGGGTGCTCCGCTGACATGCCACGTAAGGCATTCAATGTTAAGCAAATAAACCAGTGGTCACTGGATAAATGTGGCAAGTCAAACTGCAGTGGGGAAATTCCACTAAGATTTTCTCCCCGTCTCTTTTTCCCTCCCCATAAGCCCAGGGGTGGCAATGATCACTTTGTGTGTGCCCCATTTCAGCAAGTTGGTCCTGCCTGGAAAATGCTTTGTTCTAGAAATGCAGTGTCGTCGGTCCCAGGATACTAGAAAGACAAGGTGTGTGTGGTAATATCTATTATTGGATCGACTTCTGTTGGTGAAAGAGACAAAATTTCGAGCCGCACAGAGCCCAGACCTGAAGAAGAGCCCTGGGTGGCTTGAAAGGCTCTCTCTCTCTCACCAACAGAAGTTGATCCAATAAAAGATATTACCTCACCCGCTTTGTCTCACTGTTGTTCTAGAAAGGCAGCTTGCTCCAGTGAGCAGGGCAGCAGAATGAAACTCAGGAAACCTGTATTCTAATCCTGGCTTTGCCACTGCCTTATGTGCCCTTAGGAAAATCACTTTAATTCCTGTTTCCCGCACTTGGTCTAGTTAGACCGAAAGCTCTCCAGAGCAGGGGTCCGTCCAGTGGCTGGCTTGTGAGCCTGGGAGTCAGGAGACCTGGCTTCCAGTCCCTGCTCTATCATCAGTCGCTCCGTTCCTCAGTTTCCTCAGAACCCATCTCTTCCTTGCAGTCTAACAATATTGATCCACCACTGAGTGACAGTGGGGTCCAATGGACAGAGCAGGACCCTGTGGGGGTTAGGCCATCTAGATTCTACTTCCATGCTATGTATCTTTGGCCGAGTCACTTCAGTTCTCTGTGCCTTGTCTGTTTAGACTTCAAGGTCTTTAGGGCAGAGACTGTCTCTTTCTGTGTGTTTGTACAACACCTGCCTGGCACAATGAGGATCCAGGCTTGGTTGGGGTCTCTACACATTTTTAAAAAAAATGAGTAAAAAAACCTCACCCTTTGAGACCTGTACCTACATACGTCCATATCCATCCATATGTCCAGTTTCCAAGTGTTCCCACTTGAGTGTCTAAACGTTAGCACCGAAAATAAAACATGGTGTTAAGAACCCATAGCTCCCATTACGTGTTTATTTAGGCACCTGTATGCAGATGTAGTGCCAACATTTTCAGACGTGGATGTCTTAAATCTAGGCTCCTAAACCCAGAGGGGCCGAGACTCCCGCAAATGCTGATGTATCGGTGACAGTTGCAGTTACACAGATGGTTGGAAAATCAGACCAGTCTTGCTTAGCGAGAGGTAAAATGGGTAAAACCCTAACGATAACACCCACATTAGAACACGTTGGCCTGTATCTGACCTAGTCTAATTCAGATTGTAGACCAATCATGGCATTTTTTCTCTGATGTCCCGTATAACCCAGAGCACAGTAAATAGCTCCTCATGCCTTCTACCTTGGAAGTCTTCCAGCCACGAGTAGCATTGGATGCAACTGTTGCTCCCAACAAATGCTTGTTGTATTGACATCTCTCTTGCTGTCTGTGCTAAGTCTCTCTCTCAAATTCATCTGGGGAAGCCTTTGAGAGAGCAGCTTATGTTTGCCCTCACACATAGGCATGGCAAATATGCTAACAAGGAACTGCAGCTGACTCCAAGTCTCGCTGGTTTTCACATAGACTTATTTCCGTGCTGTTTCTCAGAAAGGTACCATTAGCAACTACACATTTGTTTCCATTTAAGTCCATCATTTCTTGTCTGTCATTATTAGCACAGTCTCTCTTGCCCCTTTGTAGGGTCCTTCTGTGCAGTTCCAGAATCACATTCCCCTGTAGCCTCTCACTTTTTTCCAGGCTGTGCACACTGCATTCTCTGAATCTTTCCTCCTCATGCAGTACTATCCCTGTAAACATTTGAATTCCCTGTTCTCTTCTGTGCTCCCCATTTCTCTAAATGCTTTCTATCAAGTAGCCATCCAAGGCAGAAATTGTGGACACAGGAGTCTCTGAAGTGGCTTAATTTCAAATCTACCCTTATGGACATTGGCTTTCGGCTATGAGAATGGCATATGTGCTTCTCTCTGGATTCCTTACATCCGGCCCTCCTGATCTGAGGCCACTCTCTTGAAATACACATGGGCTCAATTACAAGGGCCAGACTGTTCCTGGTCCTTAAGCTGGTGCACAATGGGGGAGATGGATATAGTTGTACGAAGCCTCCTCCATTCATTTTGACTCTTCATCTTTATCGTACTCATCATGTAGTCTCCTTGGAGATTGTGCATCACAGTGATCAATCTCTAGCTAGGTCCTTAAGGTGATCGACCTGGATATACAGTTTATGTCCATCATTGACAATCTTATCGCACCACCAAAGCTTTTGGCAACTACATGATCGCTAGCCACATAGCGGAATTTCTTGGTAAATACACTTTCTTGATAAACACACTTGATTCTGCCTGTGCTCAAAAGCAGCCCCTGTTCTCTCCTGAGTTCGGTGGTATCCTGCATTCCTGGAGACAGATGAGGAGAGGCAGACTATGGCCACCAGAGAGAAGAGAAGCAGCAGGACTTCCACACAGCTAGAAGTTTTACATCAATATCAGGTCCTCAACATGGAAGCTAGAAGATACCACTCAATATCTAGCAGGTCCAAGACTCCAAGGGAACTGAGAGATACAGGAGAGAGGTGGGTGGCAGCTCAGCCCACACTGTTAGAAAATCAAGCTTGACTACAAAGAGTTCTCCAACAAATGTTCCTTGCTGAAGATTCAGTATTCAGAAGACGCAAAAGAACATTCTGCAAAGGATAAAAGGGCAACAGGACGGCTTGCTGCCTTCCTGGAATCAAGACACGAAGATGACATTCTAAGATTGGACGGGCTTCTGAAGCCAACTGGCAAGGATCATAGAATCATAGCATCCAGGACTGGAAGAGACCTCGAGAGGTCATGTAGTCCAGTCCCCTGCACTCATAGCAGGACAATTATCTAGACCATCCCTGACAGGTGATGGTAAAACCTGCTCTTAAAAATCTCCCAACAATGGAGATTCCATAACCTCCCTAGGCAATTTATTCTGGTGCACAACCACTCTGACAGTTAGGAAGTTTTTCCTAATGTCCAACCTAAACTGCCCTTCCTGCATTTAAAGCCCATTGCTCCTTGTCCCATCCTCAGAGGTTGATGAGAACAACTTTTCTCCCTCCTCCTTGTAACAACCTTGTATGTACATGAAAACTTGTTATCATGTCCTCTCTCAGTCTTCTCTTCTCCAGACTAAACAAACCCAATTTTTTCAATCTTCCCTCATAGGTCATGTTTTCTAGACCTTTCATCGCTTTTGTTGCTCTTCTCTGGACTTTCTCCAAATTGTCCACATCTTTCCTGAAATGTGACATCCAGAACTGAACACAATACTCCAGTTGAGGCCTAATCAGCTTGGAGCAGAGCAGAAGAATTACTTCTTGTGTCTTGCTTACAACACTCCTGCTAATACATCCCAGAATGATATTTGCCTTTTTAATTTTTTTTTGCAACAGTGTTACACTGTTCACTCGTATTTAGCTTGTGATCCACTATGACCCCCGGATCCCTTTCTGCAGTTCTCCTTCCTAGGCAGTCATTTCCCCTTTTTGTATGTGTGCAACTAACTGTTACTTCCCAAGTAGAGTACTTTGCATTTGTCCTTATTGAATTTTGTCTTGTTTACTTCAGACCATTTCTCCAGTTTGTCCAGATCATTTTGTATTTTAATCCTATCCTCCTAACCACTTGCAACTCCTCCCAGCTTGGTATCATCTGCAAACTTTATCAGTGTACTCTCAATGCCATTATCTAAATCACTGCGGAAGATATTGAACAGAACCAGACCCAGAACTGATCCCTGTGGGGCCCCACTCAATATGCCCTTCCGTCTTGAATATGAACCACTGATAACTTCTCTTTGGGAACAGTTTTCCAACCAGTTATGCACCCATCTTATAGTAGCTCCATCTAGGTTGTATTTCCCTAGTTTGTTTATGAGATGGTCATGCAAGACAGTATCAAAAGCCTTGTAAAGTTGAGATATACCACATGTATCACTTTCCCCCCCACCAATCCAGAAGGCTTGTTACCATGTCAAAGAAAACTATTAGGTTGGTTTGACGTGATTTGTTATTGATAAATCCATGTTGACTTATAATTATCACCTTATTATCTTCTAGGTGTCTGCAAATTGATTGCTTAATTATTTGCTCCATTATCTTTCTAGGTTCTGAAGTTAAGCTGACTGGTCTGTAATTCCCTGGGTTGTCCTTATTTCCCTATTTGTAGGTGGGAACTATATTTGCCCTTTTCCAGTCCTCTGGAATCTCTCTTGTCTTCCGTGACTTTTCAAAGATCATCACTAGTGGCCTCCTCAGTTAGCTCCTTGAGAATTCTAGGATGTATTTAATCAGGCCCTGGTGACTTGAAGATATCTAACTCGTCTAAGTAATTTTGAACTTGTTCTTTCCCTATTTTAGCCTCTAATCCTGCCTCATTTGAGCTTCAGAGTCTCAATGCATGGATGAGACGATGGTGTAGAGAGGAGGGGTTCACGTTCATTAGGAACTGGGGAAACTTCTGGGATGGGAGGAGCCTATACAGGAGAGATGGGCTCCACCTAAACCAAAGTGGAACCAGACTGCTGGCACTAAACATTAAAAAGGTTGTAGAGCAGTTTTTAAACTAGGAGATGGGGAAAGCCGACTGCTGCAGAGGAGCGTGTGGATCGGACACAGACTTCTCTTAGGGGAGAGTCTGATGATAGAGAATCTCCAGGTTATAGTCAGGAGCAGAGGAATGAGAAGTATAATGTAAGGGCCGGATCAGATGATAAACAGTCACATAAAAAAGAATCTGGCACATCAGAAAAAGGCAGGCTAATAAACAGGGACAAGTTTTTAAGGTGCTTGTACACAAATGCCAGAAGTCTAAATAATAAGATGGGTGAACTAGAGTGCCTTGTGATAAAGGAGGATATAGATATAATAGGCATCACAGAAACCTGGTGGACTGAGAGCAATCAATGGGACACAATCATTCTGGGGTACAAAATATATCGGAAGGACAGAACAGGCCGTGCAGGGGGAGGAGTGGCACTATATGTTAAAGAAAGTGTAGATTCAAATGAAGTTAAAATCTTAAGCGAATCCACAGGTTCCATAGAGTCCCTATGGATAGAAATTTCATGCTCTAGTAAAAATATAACAGTAGGGATCTATTATCGACCACCTGACCAGGACAGTAATAGTGATGATGAAATGCTAAGGGAAATTAGAGAGGCTATCAAAATTAAGAACCCAATAATAGTGGGGGATTTCAATTATCCCCATATTGACTGGGAACATTTCACTTCAGGAAGAAATGCAGAGATAAAATTTCTCGATACTTTAAATGACTGCTTCATGGAGCAGCTGGTACGGGAACCCACAAGGGGAGAGGCGACTCTAGATTTAATCCTGAGTGGAGCGCAGGAGCTGGTCCAAGAGGTAACTATAGCAGGACCGCTTGGAAATAGTGACCATAATACAATAGCATTCAACATCCCTGTGGTGGGAAGAACATCTCAACCGCCCAACACTGTGGCCTTTAATTTCAAAAGGGGGAACTATACAAAAATGAGGGGGTTAGTTAGACAAAAGTTAAAAGGTACAGTGACTAAAGTGAAATCCCTGCAAGTCGCGTGGGCCCTTTTTAAATACACCATAATAGAGGCCCAACTTCAATGTATACCCCAAATTAAGAAAGACAGTAAAAGAACTAAAAAAGAGCCACCGTGGCTTAACAACCATGTAAAAGAAGCAGTGAGAGATAAAAAGACTTCCTTTAAAAAGTGGAAGTCAAATCCTAGTGAGGCAAATAGAAAGGAGCACAAACACTGCCAACTTAAGTGCAAGAGTGTAATAAGAAAAGCCAAAGAGGAGTTTGAAGAACGGCTAGCCAAAAACTCCAAAGGTAATAACAAAATGTTTTTTAAGTACATCAGAAGCAGGAAGCCTGCTAAACAACCAGTGGGGCCCCTTGACGATGAAAATACAAAAGGAGCGCTTAAAGATGATAAAGTCATTGCGGAGAAACTAAATGGATTCTTTGCTTCAGTCTTCACGGCTGAGGATGTTAGGGAGATTCCCAAACCTGAGCTGGCTTTTGTAGGTGACAAATCTGAGGAACTGTCACAGATTGAAGTATCACTAGAGGAGGTTTTGGAATTAATTGATAAACTCAACATTAACAAGTCACCGGGACCAGATGGCATTCACCCAAGAGTTCTGAAAGAACTCAAATGTGAAGTTGCGGAACTATTAACTAAGGTTTGTAACCTGTCCTTTAAATCGGCTTCGGTACCCAATGACTGGAAGTTAGCTAATGTAACGCCAATATTTAAAAAGGGCTCTAGGGGTGATCCCGGCAATTACAGACCGGTAAGTCTAACGTCGGTACCGGGCAAATTAGTTGAAACAATAGTAAAGAATAAAATTGTCAGACACATAGAAAAACATAAACTCTTGAGCAATAGTCAACATGGTTTCTGTAAAGGGAAATCGTGTCTTACTAATCTATTAGAGTTCTTTGAAGGGGTCAACAAACATGTGGACAAGGGGGATCCGGTGGACATAGTGTACTTAGATTTCCAGAAAGCCTTTGACAAGGTCCCTCACCAAAGGCTCTTACGTAAATTAAGCTGTCATGGGATAAATGGGAAGGTCCTTTCATGGATTGAGAACTGGTTAAAGGACAGGGAACAAAGGGTAGGAATTAATGGTAAATTCTCAGAATGGAGAGGGTAACTAGTGGTGTTCCCCAAGGGTCAGTCCTAGGACCAATCCTATTCAATTTATTCATAAATGATCTGGAGAAAGGGGTAAACAGTGAGGTGGCAAAGTTTGCAGATGATACTAAACTACTCAAGATAGTTAAGACCAAAGCAGATTGTGAAGAACTTCAAAAAGATCTCACAAAACTAAGTGATTGGGCAACAAAATGGCAAATTAAATTTAATGTGGATAAATGTAAAGTAATGCACATTGGAAAAAATAACCCCAACTATACATACAACATGATGGGGGCTAATTTAGCTACAACGAGTCAGGAAAAAGATCTTGGAGTTATCGTGGATAGTTCTCTGAAGATGTCCACGCAGTGTGCAGAGGCGGTCAAAAAAGCAAACAGGATGTTAGGAATCATTAAAAAGGGGATAGAGAATAAGACTGAGAATATATTATTGCCCTTATATAAATCCATGGTACGCCCACATCTCGAATACTGTGTACAGATGTGGTCTCCTCACCTCAAAAAAGATATTCTAGCACTAGAAAAGGTTCAGAAAAGAGCAACTAAAATGATTAGGGGTTTAGAGAGGGTCCCATATGAGGAAAGATTAAAGAGGCTAGGACTCTTCAGTTTGGAAAAGAGAAGACTAAGGGGGGACATGATAGAGGTATATAAAATCATGAGTGATGTTGAGAAAGTGGATAAGGAAAAGTTATTTACTTATTCCCATAATACAAGAACTAGGGGTCACCAAATGAAATTAATAGGCAGCAGGTTTAAAACAAATAAAAGGAAGTTCTTCTTCACGCAGCGCACAGTCAACTTGTGGAACTCCTTACCTGAGGAGGTTGTGAAGGCTAGGACTATAACAATGTTTAAAAGGGGACTGGATAAATTCATGGTGGCTAAGTCCATAAATGGCTATTAGCCAGGATGGGTAAGAATGGTGTCCCTAGCCTCTGTTCGTCAGAGGATGGAGATGGATGGCAGGAGAGAGATCACTTGATCATTGCCTGTTAGGTTCACTCCCTCAGGGGCACCTGGCATTGGCCACTGTCGGTAGACAGATACTGGGCTAGATGGACCTTTGGTCTGACCCGGTACGGCCTTTCTTATGTTCTTATGTTCTCATTTTCACTGGCATTCACTGGGCTAGACATCCATTCACTACTAACCTTTTTAGTGAAAACTGAAACAAAAATGTAATTTAGCACTTCTGCCATTTCCACATTTTCTGTTGTTGTTTTCCCCCCCTCATTGAGTAACAGGCCTACCCTGTCCTTGGTCTTCCTATTGCTTCTAATGTATTTGTAGAACGTATTTAATCTCTCTTTTTGGCACTGGTGCAACCTTTGCTGGAATACCATGTCCAGTTCTGGTGTCCACAATTCAAGAAGGATGTTGATAAATTGGAGAGACGCCCAACGACTCAGCATTGCACCAGGTATGTACCTGTACCGTAATGGATGACTGCAGGAATATTTACTCTCTGAGCAAACAGATGTCTGGTTCTTAGTCTAGCTGGCAGCTCAACTGCATCAACCCTGACTTTGTCCTCCTAACCCTGCATCCCTCCCAACTGCACAACGTTAATGGTTTTGTGTATGTTAAAAGTTTTAGAACTTTTAAAAATCGCACACCAAGTCAACTGGTTAGGGTATTTTTGGATAGACACTAAATAATAATCATAGAGTTAGAAGGGACCACAAGGGTCATCTAGTCTAAGATCTAGCTCTTACATAGTATGTCTCATCAGTAGATCTCAAAGTGCTTTACAAAGGATGACCTGTCATTTTACAGATGGGGAAACAGAGGCACTGAGTGGTTAGGAGACTTGCCCAAGATTAGCCCAGTGTCAGAGCAGGGGTAGAACCCAGGCCTTGTTGGTCATAGGCCGTTGCTTTATCTATTAGATCACACTTCCACTTCAAATGCAGAAATCGAGGCCTGTGCATTCAAGATGAATTGTATTCTTTCATTTTGAAGTAATGCCTAGATACCACTTCTATTAGTTAATAAAGTAGTTTAGTTTCTAGTAGGTAGATTAAATACAGCATTGAATGTGGGATGAATACCCAACTGAACCATATTAGCACCAGTCATCCCCACAGAGAAGCAAGTATTAAAAGTGGTAATATAGTAATCGGCTCTTAAAGAACGCTTAGACCCACAATGTTAGGTCTTGACGTACGATGCAAAGGAGTCTAGCCTAGGATCCAGTGGCATACACTGGTGTAAGCCTGTTGAAGTCAAAGAGGAAAGTGGGTGCTCAGCACCTGTGAAACCTAGGCCACTTGCCTACGTATGGATTACGTAGGCATGTAACTTTAGGTACCCGTGCTGGAAAATCTTAGCACAAGTCCTAGTCCCACCACTAGGCAATACTGCCTCCCTCAAGGTCAAAGGAAAATGCAGTGTGTCTGGGGCCAGATGTGTGACTTTGCTCAGGTGCAGATAGAAACAGAGAAGTAAGACTGAGTAACTGTGCCCCAGACAATGCCAACTCTAGCTGTCCCTTGCTCTAACCACACAACCACCCTTCCTTTATTGTGTCTATGCTGTCATGCTTTGATCCTGTTACTAGGGGCTATGGAAAGCATTTACTCCATGGTCAATAATGCTTCCCAAAGGCCTCAGGATAGAAACAGTTGCTTGGCTTGTCAGTTTATGTGAGAGCTCCAATGAAGGAGTCAGCTATTGCTGAATTCCCTGCCTTCAGCAGGCTGCATACTGAGAAGCAGCGGTTAATTGGCTCTAAGGATAAGGCAGGCGGGATGTAAAGAGACGACACTAATCCCCTACTATTTTAGTATGTATGACTACAACTCGCATGCCATATCTCTCCAGCTAAGCTTGAGTGGTAGCAATTACACGCTCAGGCAAACCTTTGAGAGAGGAGCATTCAGACATGCTAATGTTTGCAGAATCTCGCCTTTGTTTGGGACAAGGCTCAGGATCAGGCGAGACTTCTTATTCCTCCGCACACTCTGCTCAGAACTTGTCTCTTCCTGGAAATACGTTTTAGAATCTAACGTCTTCAGAGCTGAGCTGTAAAATAAACATCATGGAGGCTCTGGATGACGACTCGAGAAGCCACAGACTCCCTGAGTGATCTTGGATAAATCTGCTAGAGTGGGATTTTTCAGAAGGGCATAAAGGATTGAGGCACCTAAATCCCATTGAATTTCATCTCTCTGTGTATCTCGGTTCCCCTTTAAATGCTTCTTTTGTCTGTCTCATTTATTTAGATTTGGAATGTCTCTTACGCAACCCACCCCCAGCCGGTGCTGTGCTCAGTCAGTGGCTGACTATGGCTAGGCCACTGAAAGGTGGTTGAATCTACTACAACCTTGCAAAACAGAAGAGGGTCTTTTAGCTCAAACAGTGGAGGCTCATGCATTAAGATCCAGATGTTCTAGGTTTGATCCCAGCTGCTAGCAACACATCCAGGGTGCAGAGTGACAAGTGGTGGCCTGTACAGGGAATGAACCCCTCATCAAGATAATGTTAACCATGTGGCCTGAAGCACAAGAAAGTAGGAAGTTCTCTACTCCTATATGCTGGTGAATAGGGGGAAGAATGGCCTCAGAGATGCTACATCTGCATAAGATACCCCACAACTCCAGATGGAGAAATGCTCCAGAGGGAAGTCACTCTCTGCCACAATTTATTGGTGAAAAGGTGAAAGTAGGGCTTCATTTGCATAAGTTTTCTACTCAGAATTCCTTGAGTTACATTTTAGGAGTCACCATAACTGTACACATACTCAGAATTAGTTGGGAAGGGGAATTGAAGGCCAAGGAGGCAAGGACTTTGCTTAGGATTTTGACTAGCACATCTGAAGGCACCAGAGACAGGCCTGTGTGACTGCACTGCAGGACTCTGGGACTGTACTATCTGCTGATACCAAACTGTGATTGGGGTTTACAGGGTGGAAGTGGTGAAGAGAAGGAATATTTGCTAGTGGACTTTCATGCCTATGGATGAGGGACCAAGTTAATGGATTATTATTAACATTGACTGGAAGAATGATATATATATATATTGCTCATTTAGATAAATGGCAGCTGTGTTTTCCCAAGTTGATCTTGTGTTCACTTCCCCCCAATAAAATTTTCCTGTTTCTTATGCAGACATAGTGCATGTGAGTGGGGCAGTATTGCCTGTTAAGGGCAGCCAGGGAAGCTATTTAGTGATCTCAGAAATTTGAGCTAGAATCATTTCATTTTAAGAGGGAGCCCTAGCTTTTGAATCCTGCCCTTGCTACTGCCATTGACAACAGGTGGAAGAATTACACTTGTGTTTGTACAGCACCAAGCACAATGGAGCATCCATCTTGGTTGAGGCCTCTCAGTGCTGCCATAGTACAAATAATGAATCAACCATCCCACAGGTTTTTTGGGTCAGGAACCATGTTGTCATTCAGGTTTACAAGATCAGGGCCTTTGAGCTCTATTGTGGTAGCAGGACTTGGCCTTATCTTTATGCAAAGCCCATTTCTCATTTCTCCAATAATTTTTGATTGATCAAAACCAGCTTGTAAATCATTAGCTGCCCAAGCCCCAGGCTATTATAAAGTTCTTTACATTTGATTTATGACATAATATATGAACCTTCCAAACGAACCTGGTCTTTTGTTTGAAGTCGTAGATGACTCCAAGAATGAATTAGTCATTATCTTCTCATCGCTCACATCTAAACTTGTCAAATGCAGCCACAACTCCTCCCAAGTGGAACGGTTTGTAAACAGTGGCAATTAGACTTTTGTTCTGCTCCAAGCCTGGGACAGAGCAGAGAGAGACGTACTGCATTACAAGTGGGATTTCTAAATTACATATGCCAAAGCTCTAGTAAAACCCTTATCAAACAAAGCCAGCGAGGGGAAAGAAAGAGGACTAATTATCAGAGGGTGCTAGTAAATCAAAAGGAGCAACCAAGTATATTTTGAAAAGTAAGATACATTGAGATAATTGAACCATGCAGTCTCACCTGAAAGATACTTGCCCATGTGTGAAAGCGTTTATGCAACCTGGGTTTAAAGAAAAGCTGCAGTGGAAGGCAAAAGTTATTCTCGTCCCTCCGTCTAGTTATGAGAGCAGAAGAAAAATTGCAGCAGAATTATTTTAGTATGCCAATGAAAAAGCATGATTAACTATTGGATAGGAACCTGCCATCTTTATCATCTGAAGGAAGAGATGTTTCAAAAGCACTTAAGAAGCACCCAAAAAGTCAAAAAAATCCTCTCTCTATAATTTTGTTGGAACCTGGCTTTTTGACAAAACTGACATTCTTGGGGGAAGGAGAATGTACAATTTAAAAAATAACTAAAGTTTTCATTAAAAACAACCACAAATTTTTGACCTTCATTGAAAATTGTATATGGGGCTAGGTGGTGACAAAACAACCATTTCCCAACCAGCTGTGCGCCCAAGGGATTTAGGAGTACACATCTTATTGAAAGTCACCGGAACCTCTGCTTCTAAACCCCAGAAGCACTTCTGAAAATCTTCCCCCAAGGTGACCTTGATCCAAAGCCCAGTGTCAATGTGGCTCTTTCCATTGACTTCAGTGGCTCTGGGTCAGACCCAAAGAAAATGCAGCTCCTATTTGACTATGTGGGGAGAGGAGCGATTTCCAGTGTGGTTGTATAGTCAGTGTGGAGGACATCGGGAGAATGCTAGAAGACACTATAAATATGGGGAAATGCACTGGGGCTTCCTCTGAAAAAGGAGGATGCAAGAGAAAAGAAGAGGCCAGTGTGATTTGCATGGACTGTTCCAAGATCTGAGGTTCAAGTCGAACCGGTGCTGTAAAGGGAAACGCAAGAGACAACGAAACAAGAGCACAATCAGTGAATACTTTCAGACGTAAAGCATGGGCAGCAAGATAGCAGCATGGACAAGTATTAGTCACAGGCTTAAAGAGAATAAGTTGGGATTTATAAATACATCGGGGAGAAGAGAGAAAACAGGTTCATTGGTAAACAGAGACAGGTATGAAACTGATGACTTAAAAATGGCCATGAAAGTGGAGTGTTGTTTATTTTCTCTTTGCATATGGATTTTAAAGGAGATGCATGTAGAGAACTAGGAGACACCTTCTAAGTATACTGTAGATTGTCAGCTTGTCAGGGCAGGCACTACCCTTTTGTTCTGTGTTTGTACAACATCTGGCACAGTGGGGTCCTGGCCTCTAGACATTACTGCAATACAAATAATTAATCAATATAGCTATTAGAAAAGGGGAACATGGGAAATGTAACCATATACAGATCAGCCAGGCTGGATGAGATGCAAGCTAGAATATTAAGGGAAATAGCAAACAAACTTACTGAAGCAGTCACAGTGACGTTCCCAAAACCCATGGGAAATTACAGAGGTAGCAGAAGAATGGAGACATGCAGACAGAGCACTGATCTTCAACGAAGGGCAATGCACTAATCCTGTCCGTTGTGGGCCTGCAAATCTAACATCTGCCACCAGTAATAGAATGGTGCCAATGTGGAGAGAGGAACTCATTCAGTAGGGAACAGTGAGCAGCATGGAAGGTATGGCTCTAAATAACAGATCTGACCGGAAAAACTTGATTGTCGGTTTGTTTTTACTTTAAAAAATGGCAAAACTAGTGAAAGAAAGGAACCTGGGAGAGCTTTGGGTTTAAGTAAAGTGTTTGGGGCTATGGCCCTGACTCTGATCTCTGAGGTAAATCAGGAGTAACTCCATTAAAACCAATGGAATTACACCTGTATCAGAGGAACCAGACCAATGTCTCATGCAGTCTCCTGACTACCTTCTAGCTCCACGGTGGTCCGGTTCTCAGGAGCTCCTGGCTGAATCCTTTGGATGGGGTGTTCCACACTGTGGAGTAGGGGCAGAAGCAGGTGAGCGAATGTAACCAGGATCAGTATGATTGTCTAAAACCCCCTAACCCCAACCCCTTCCCAGCCAAGCATTGCAAGTTCTGGCCAGAGAGAGACTTCTGTGAGATCAGGGAACAGTGCTTGGAGGAGGCATTACCTCTTTCAGTCATCCCCTAGCAGGAATCCTGGGGGTGTTCCTCTCCTCCAGCAGCAGGGGCAGATAGGGCAAGGTGCTGATTCAGCCAGTATGTTTGTAACCATTTAGGGTATTGTATCGTATTGTTTGTATCTAGGGAGCACCTACAGGTAGAACCCGGAGAGGAATCAGGGCTCTATTGTGCTAGGCATCACACCCACACACACACACACTACAAAAAGTTGGTTCCCTGCCCCAAGGAGCTTACATTCTAAATATTGTAGCAAACCCCTGCAGTTTTCCTTTAAGCTCCATATTACCCCTGAGATCCTGAGCCTTTCCAGGGTGGTAAATATAACTAAGGAGCAATAATGCAGATACTAAACGCCGGTATTAGCCATAGAAGCTGTTTATAGTCATACACCTTTAGGATAGGATGACTCTGTGCTTCTTTCAGTGCTGATTTTAAGAATTATTAAGGAAGACCAGTACACAAATGGATAGCTTTTATATATGAAAAAAAATGGCTAACTATTGGTAGGAGGCATACAAATGACTAGATAGTGGTTCAGAAATCTCTCGTGCCATGTTCAGTTGGCAGTTTAGCATGAAATTATGTTTATTTTTCTCTTCTATAGGGTACATTCATGCATAGCGGAGAAGCTTTAGAAATGTTTATGCATTATAGTACTTGGAATAAAATGAGTCGAGGCTCCATTATAAGCATCATGTTGAAACCCATATTAAGTGGATTCTGTAAGGATATATAATTTGGAAGATGCCCTGTGATATGAATAACAATACGAAGACAGTTTTGTTTTTGCAGTAACCACAGTAGAATTCTAGACACTGAAAATGAGAAGCAGCCATAAAGCTGCTTTTAACAGCTGCTTTGTATGAAGTGAAGCCCTGATGTCATGCTATATAACCATAAGAAGATGGGCATGGCTTGGGGTTTATTATGGCCATGGGATGCAATTACTTGCTGTAGGAAGGGCTTTCATTTTTGTTAAATTAAAGGGAAAATAACATTATAATATAAAAGATATTCCAATTTCTAATCACTTCTGGCCAAATTTTGTCCTCCCATATTCCAAGAATTATGCACACAAATCCAGGATCCAAATCTGACCTTGTCTTGTAAATGTAAGGAAGAGTAATTCACTAAAAAATATTGGGTCATCTCCGCACCTAGATCAATTTACACCAGATGCAGCCTGCTGTGTTTAACTGGAAGGCCACATGGTCTAGTGAATTGATCATGGAACTGGAAGGGAAATCCTGAATTTGAATCCTGTCTCTGCCACTGATTTAGTACCTGGCAAGAACAAGTCACTTAACTTTGTATAGATAGGCGTATCAATCATGGTGTTCCAGCCACGAGATCTTGTTATACCTTTGTAGGCTAGGCTAAGCTAGTGAGACTATTACCACATAATTGGACCTGTCTAAATGTTGTAGAAATGCTAGATGGTGCTGTGTGGAATAAGGTTGCATTCTTCTAAGGATGCCTGGCCACTAACACTCCGATAGATGCCTGTGGTTGAATATGCCATAACGTACAACTTCCCTAGCATGGTCTCTTAGAACAGCAGCACGTAACGATTACATCAGTGTAAGGTTGGCTGTCACCTGCCCAATAAACCTATTTATGGAAATCTTCATGGCTTAAACCCGGTTAATACAACCAGTGACCTCAGCTAACCTTCAGTTCCCCAGTTGTTAGGTCTCATGCACAACATGACTGTTGCATGGAAGAAAGTAACATCATGGTTATAAATTGTTTCCCTTAATATGCATGCAAGAGAACCTGAAGAGTCCTGAGCAATCCCTGACCTCTGGACAACCTTTGATGGAAAGGTCAGATTTTGGATTTCCTCTATACTCAGCAGCCCGTGATGAATGAGTGTTCAAAAATTAATATTTTAGAGCAACAGGAACATAGACGTTAATGGTGCTGGTGGGTCACCTGTTATAAGCATCTGTATTGCACTGCATCCTTCTTCATCTCTCAAGTTGCTGTGTGTTGTAAAACATTTGCCCTGCCCCGCCCCAGCCCAGCGAAAGAATGATTCTTCTCTATTTTAGCTATTTCTAAATATTATATCACCGTAATATCCAAGCCTGCAACTGACTTGGTCTGAGCAGACCCCTGCAAACATGTAGAAATCCATTGGTTTGAATTGTCCTCTGCATGAGGGTTCCACTTGATGTGTTCAATGGGGGAACTATCAAGGAGACAGCTGTTGCTCCCTGCTCCTGGGCTGCTGACTCTGACATGAGCTAAAGCAGTGCAGGAACGGCTCTCACTTACACCGCTAGCATAGCAGAGGTTTGCTCTAATCCCGAAATGCCCCAGACACACCCCTTTTATCCCCTGTGGTGGAGAAGGGGCGGGAGTATGACAGGTGCAGTACTGGTATCTAGAGAATCCCTTCCCTATGTGTTCCTAAAACACTTGTCACCAAGATACAAATAATAAATAGTAACAATGGGCTAAATCTTGATGCCTTTCTCAGTCAAAATCCCAGTATCTTCCTGAGGCCTGGTCTACACTGTGTGTGTGTGGGGGGGATTGATCTAAGTTACACAACTTCAGCCACATGAATAACGTAGCTGAGGTCGACATACTTAGACCTACTGAACGCAGTGTCTTCACTGCGGAGAGTCGACTGCTGCCGCTCCCCCGTCAATTCTGCCTACACCTCTTGCGGTGCTGGAGTACAGGAGTCGACGGGAGAGAGTTCGGGGTTCGATTTATTTCATCTAGACTAGATGCGATAAATTGACCCCCGCTGGATTGATCGCTGCCCGCCGACCCGGCGGGTAGAATAGACATTCCCTGGGAAGTCCTGCCTGGCAAAACTTTGAAGAGTGGGCTTCAGGATTTCTCCCTAGAACAGCACTGAGTGCATGCAAAGCATGAGTAGCCTTTTAAATCCGAGATTGTAATGAGATTCCTGGTGGCCCTGCCAGAAGCATTTCTGAAGGTTCGTCCACACGACTGTGCCTTAACTTTGGGAGGAGTTCATTTTCAATGGCAGTTTGTAATGAAAACTGACACGTACTCAGCTCTGATCTCTCTCTCTCTCTCTCTCTCTGCCGCTGCTCAAAGCAAAAAAGCCAGAGGTGCCTCTGAGATTAAAGAAACTAAACACTCTTAAACAAGAGTGCTTAGTGCTGCTTACACAGTGTTGACTAAAGACGAAAGCTTGTAGTGTATTAGACAAAGGCAAGGAGATTTCAATGAAGAGAGAAATAGGTCATGAAAACGAAGGCACTTGCTAGAACTATATAGGAAAAAAGTTTCAGGGCTCACTTCGTTGGAGCTTTTTCTTCAGTTTGAATTCACCTTGGTTTGCATCCCCGAGTTTCACTCAAACCCCTAAACTTTCAAGCAAGTTCCTGTCTCAATTATGAAATTGCAACCAGTTTTTGAGTCAAACCTCAGGCAGTTCCAATGGAACGACCCTATGTTGGCCAGATTCCTTCTCAAGGTGCTTAAGCTTATTTTGTTTCAAAATTAAACAATTTTAAATGCATTTTTGTTGAAATTGACATTTTTGCAAAATGTTTCAGCATGGACAAAACTGCATTTTTCTGCCTCTGATGGAAAACGGTTTTGTTGAACATTTTTTTCAACCAGTTGTATCTTTAGGCACCTAAATACCTTTGAAAGTTGGGCCTCTGGTGTCTTGGCTCAGGAGCAGATGATTGGGGTGCTCTTGCTTTTTACCTGTGAGGCCTGCTGAGATTTTGGTGTTTAAATAAAACTTCTCCTACTGGTTTACTTTGGAACTGCATCCCTTATAATAAATAAATAATAATAGGAGCTATACCTAGAATTGGAATGGACCCTGAAAGGTCATTGAGTCCAGCCCCCTGCCTTCACTAGCAGGACCAAGTACTGATTTTTGCTACAGATCCCTAAGTGGCCCCCTCAAGGATTGAACTCATAGCCCTGGGTTTAGCAGTGCTACCATAATACAGAAAATAAATTGTAATAATGGGCCTATTACCAGTGCTCAACAAACATAATGGAAAAGCCATGAGCTTAATAACCAATCTCTCTGCTCCTACAGTAGACTTCTAAAAGCATATTCAAAAAAGCACTAGATAAATTCATGGAGGCTAGGTCCATCAATGGCTATTAGCCAGGATGGGCAGGGATGGTGTCCCTAGCCTCTGTTTGCCAGAAGCTGGGAATGAGCTTGATGATTACCAGTTCTGTTCATTCACTCTGGGGCACCTGGAATTGGCCACTGTCGGAAGACAGGATACTGGGCTAGATGGACTTTCGGTCTGACCCAGTATGGCTATTCTTCATCACTGTTAAAGACAATGAAGAGACACAGAGGGTAATAATGATAATATTATCAGTTATTGATGACAGGCTGAAATGAGATGAGGGAAGGCAAGCTCTGCAGATGTCCAATACTTCTGCTATGGCAGCAGAAAATGCCACAGCTCTGCTTTCTGTCCGGATAGCGAGATACGAAATTCTGTCATTCGTCCTCCTTCCCTTTGTCATACGCAAAGCAAAGCTGCTCTGATTCCTCACCCCAGACAGGTATAAAACTGCACTGTAAAAACCAGACACTTTGTGTCCTGTTGTGTGTGCTTTGTGGGGCTTATTCATGCCTGTTTGGTGTGTGGGTTGCTTCGTGTTTGGGATTTGGAGATCATGGTATGACAACAAATTATACCCACACGCGTTGTGTCTAGAAGCCCTAGTCATGAACAAACACAGAATAAAGCAATGGTCTCCATCCCCAAAAAGCTCATATTCTAATTACTGTATGAGACAAGAAACAACACATAGGTACAGACAGCCAGGGGAGTACAAGGAAACAATGAGAGAAGGCAGGTCAGCAGGATAGCCAGCGATACCAGTGCACCAGCAGCCAAACTGTGGGGGTTGGTACCTTAGTGTGTGTCTACGCTTTGATCCAGAGGTGTAATTTCTAGCACAGTGCAACACACCCACGTTAGTTCTGAGCCAGCTAGCATTCCAAAGACAGAAATGTAGCTGCAGCAGCAAGACTGGCAGGAAAGTTTGGCTGCCCCAAGCATGTACCTAGGGTCTGGGGGAGGAAGCCCCTCCCACTGCTCATGCCATCATGGCTACACTTCTATTTTTAGCATGCTAGCTCCATCAGAGCTAGTGTGGGGCATCACGCTGCCTGGAGAGCTTCGCAATCGTGAGTGCCAACCTCAGGGCAGACGATCAGGAAGCAGGGCAGACAGGCCACACTGACTGTATGTTCTATCATTAGATTTCACCAACCCAGGAACACGTGAATTCCTGAAGCACTGTAAGTCTTACCATGGAGTCATAGACAGTCCCCTTGGGCACTCCAGTCTAACTGCTACCCAGACAAGCAGGAGTGAATGCTAGTTGGTTGCCATACACCAAAGATCACAAAAGATTCAGGTTGCTTCCAGTCCCAAGAGACCAGTCACTTACCCCAGGTCAGTTTGTACCTCCGATCTCACACCAAAGACAATGCTTGTAGAGGATCCTACAATAAACTAATTAAGGATTTATTAACTAGGAAAAAGAAACACGAGAGTTATTTACAGGTTAAAATGGGCAACATATATACACTAAATGAGTTACAGTCTATGGTTCCAAAAGGTGACAGAATTGTAGCAATCTGTCAACACTGATTGTCTTTTACGGCTAACCCAGATTGACCCCAGGGATCTCTGCTTTTCTTTTGTAACTCAGGCCCTGTAAGAGTCCAAACAGCAAAACAGAGGAAACATTTTCTTGCCCGCTATCTTTATTTGCTTCTTCCAGAATTCAGACTGACGGGACAAGGCCTTTTGCATATAGCCTCTTCCTGATATGCGAAGGAGCTATTAACGATGTCTTTGTATTGTGATGTCCCACCATGGCCCATTTAGTTTTGATGGGCTTTTTAATGAGCATGAGAGGATCACTTCTGACAGGTTGATCATTTCAGGGCAAACATTTTTTT
This sequence comes from Mauremys mutica, assembly GCF_020497125.1. Taxonomy (NCBI): domain Eukaryota; kingdom Metazoa; phylum Chordata; order Testudines; family Geoemydidae; genus Mauremys; species Mauremys mutica. The sequence continues at coordinate 10,714,143 of NC_059073.1, read as the reverse complement.
AACAGTTATAAAGCAAAAACTTAAATAGTATGTTATAGCATGCGATAAAGATTGTAAGTGAGATTAATGCACAGAGCAATTTATACAAGCATTTCATAAAGTCTACACACTAAACACATTGTTAGAAGTTCAGTACTGATCTTAACCATACGAACACATGGTGAGCAGAGCCGTGAATTTGTCAGAGCTCAGCTGAGGCCTAAAGCCTTGGTAGAGCTGGCACCTATTTGCCAACAACACATGAGTACGTCTCCTTGAGCTGGGAATTATACCCTCCAGCTCGAAGTGTAGACGTACCTTTTGTCTTGTTTTCACAAAACTTTTTCAGATGGGTGTGGGCTTTACAAAACCAAACCAATGATCAGTTTGGCTCAAGTACTCTTATAACTGATCATTTCTCTCTGGCAAAGCAATCAATTATAAAACCCCGTGCAATGTACACACCATAGACAAAATACATTACAGGCAAAAACACCCTCAGATTCATAGACTTTGAGGCCAGAAGGAACCATCATGATCATCTAGTCTGACCTCCTGCGCATTGCAGGCCACAGAACCTCACCTACCCACTCCTGTAATAGACCCATAACCTCTGGCTGAGTTACTGAAGTCCTCAAATCAGGATTTAAAGACTTCAAGTTAGAGAATCCACCATTTACACTAATTTAAACCTGCAAGTGACCCATGACCCATGCTGCAGAGAAAGGCAAAAAAAAATAAAAAAAAATCCCAGAGTCTCTGCCAATCTGAACAGGGGAAAATTCCTCCCTGACCCCAAATACAGCGGTCAGTTGGATCCTGAACATTTATGCAAGACCCATCAGCCGGACACCCATGAAATAGTTCTCTGTAGTAACTCAGAGCTCTCCCCATCTAGAGTCCCATCGCCAGCCATTGGAGATATTAGCTGCTAGCAGTCACAGCTCGGCTACGTGCCATTGTAGACAGTTTCATCACACCATCACCTCCATAAACTTTTCAGGCTCAGACTATGTCTACACTGCACGCCTTACAATGACTCCTGCCAACGAAGCACTGTCCACACCGGTGCTTTTCATCGTTAAAACTTTTGTCACTCGGGAAGCTGGTTTTTTTCACACCCCTGAGCGACAAAAATTTTAACGACGAAAGTGCCAGTGTAGACATCGCCTCAGTTTTGAAGCTAGTTCCGTTTTGGTTTTTTTTGCCCCCACTGCTCCCCTTGGGAGGCTGTTCCAGAACTTCACTCCTCTGATGGTTAGAAACCTTCATCTCATTTCAAGTCTAAACTTGTTGGTGACCATTTTATATCCATTTGTTCTTGTGTCCGCATTGGCACTTAACTTATATAATTCCTCCCCTTCCCTGGTATTTATCCCTCTGATGTATTTATAGAGAGCAGTCGTCCCTCCCCTCAGCCTTCGTTTGGTTAGGCTAAACAAGCCGAGCTCTTTGAGTCTCCTCTGGTAAGGTAGGTTCTCCATTCCTCAGATTGTCCTAGCAGCCCTTCTCTGCACCTGTTCCAGTTTGATAGGTAGGAGAAAGCTGTGTGGTATCAGCAACCCCTGGCCCCAGAGCTACATTTCTTGGTGGGACTAAGAGACCATAGAGACAGTTGGAACTGTTGTTTACTGTGTGTTTATACAGCACTAGCACAATGGGACCACAATCCTGATTAAGGCAGCTAGGCAGAGCTGCTCTACAAACAATAAATAATCAGACTAAGGCAAAATAAAGAAAAGTAGTCTATGTAGGGGAGGCAGTGTTGCCCAGCGGATAGCATACTGGACGGGGACTCAAGTGACCTGTGTTCCATACCTGGCTTTGCACCTGGGTGACCCACTCGCTCTGTGCCTCAGTTTACCCACCTGTAAAATGGGGATAATATTGGCCTCCTTTGTAAAGCCCTTTGGGAATCTACTGATGGAAACATGCTATATAAGAGCTAAGGATTATCGTTATTGTATTAAAAGTGCTAACATGAGAACTGGGGTAGGGGGAAATGAGAGACTGAATGAAAAATAGAGGGGAATGTAGGAGGGAAAAAATGTAGACTAGAAATGGGTTAAATGGAAATAGACAGCCATTTTAAAATTCTATAAAGATATGGGGGCGGAAATAGATGATGAAGGAAAAAGGGAGGAGAGAGAACACAAAATAGGAGCTTTGGCCATAAAATTAAAATAATTCTACATTGTGTTATTTTGCATGTAGAAAGAAGAGTCATTTTACAAGGTGGTGTCACATATTTTGGAGGTGGGTTTGGGGGAGGGGTTGTTTCCCTCCCCCACTCCCTCCTTACGCTGTTGAGGGAATTGCCCCTGGAGAAGCCATATTCTAAATACAACTACGGACAATATTATTGTTGTACTGACAAGATAACACTTCCTCCGGGGCAGGCACACTTCAGAGTCCTAAAAGCTCTCCTACTCCACATGACCAGCGTTATACGGATGCTACGGTGTCCGGACAATGTACATGGATTAATATCCTAGAAAGATCTAAAATCAGGGCTGAGATTTGCACAGCTGCAGATGCTCAATTTCCATTAACATTAAGGCCCAGCTTTATATTAAGCTGGGCCTTATAACTGGCTCCTAAAAGATTACTAAATGATTCATGGATGTTATAAGCATGTTACAGAGATGAGTGGTAGCTTTTATTGGTGGTTACAGGCACACCAGTAGAAGATGTTTTAAATGGTTACGAGCACCTGGTCGGACTCTGTAACCATCAGTTACCCACTATGACAGGGTGCTCCACTCACGGCCAGGATGGCACCTCTGGGGAATAGCTCACCGGGTCGATGCCCCTTCCCACGGTTGCATGCTTTCTGTCTCTCTGAGTGTGTGGCCCCTCTCTCGCTCCACGAGCAGCTGCTGCCTCTTCGTGACTCGGCCCTCTAGCCAGGTCACCAAATGTCTACCCCCTCTGGGGTTGGAAAGTCTCTTCCTACAGACAGTCTTCCTAGTCATTGTGTAGTTGTGAAACTCCCATAGCAACTGGCAGGGGAACCCGGGCCCACCCTCTGCTCCAGATTCTGGCTCAGGGACCCTCTAGCCAGCAGTCCCTCTTAGAAGTCACTGCCTTTCCTACCATGTGGCATTCCCCATCTCTGGGGTTTGCCAGCCTCCTAACTTCCCTTCCCAGGAAATAACTGTGGGCTTCCTGTCCCAACAGCCTTCAAACACTCCTCCCTTCTCCCAGGGAGTCACTGCAGACTTTCCCAGCAGCCCCTTCCTGCTGCCAATTTCCTGCCTTTACAGCCCCACCCCAGCTCATGCCTCCTCAGCCGGGCTCCCTTACGGAGTCCTGGGATTACTTGGGCACTGAATCGCCTCAGCTGTGGCCTGTTTGGTTAATTAGCCCCATCACAACCATTTATTAAGAGATCTGTTCTTCATTTGTTGACTCTTTTATAAACAATGTATAACTGGAACCTGAAAATGAAATGGAACCAGAATGATACTAGTGAGAATTGAGCATCTATGTGGGCAGCTTTGAGAATCTGATAGACGGAGCTCAGAAAGATGGACAATGGACAGAGAGATGGAAGAATGAAGGCAAGTCTTGGCAGGTAAAAATCTTTCCACCTGACCTTTGTACCATGGCACCCACCACCCAGTTCTCAAAACCACAAGGCCTGTGTCCTGTTAAGACCCATCTATCTTCTCCCATGACAATGATTTAAATTAAATTAAGCATGTACAAAACGTTCAGGAAATCATTAGATACAAAGTGTTTCTGTTGTATGGAATTAATTTAAGGAGCAGGAGCTTATGTGCCAATATAATTAAAGTGGTTTCATAATGGATGCACCAAATACTAGTTTACTACCTTCCTCACACGTGGTTTTATACAACCACATTCAACATGGGGAAAAGTAATGCACTGCGTGTCTGCAACCGACAACAATAAACCTCCTCTTGGTTTACAAATAAATCTTCCGATTAAATAAAGCACTTTGGAAATGGCAGGTAATGCTCTGCCATTGTTAAGATCTTGCAGAGGGTCATGATTTAGAGATTGCAGCTGCTCCACAACAATAGCATTCAGAACAGAACCAGAGTTAATCTGCCACACCACTAATTGAGAGCTGATCTCTGCAGCGGTGCCTGCACACAGTGGATGTATAGAATGCACCGCAACACCATCGACAGTGCTTCATCGCTTGAAGTAGTGTGGTTCATAGTAGACAGGAGCCATTGGCGGGAACTGGCTCTAGAACCTGATAATGAGGAAAATAAGTAGTGTGAAAAATTCTGGGGTCTTTGCACAGGCAAATTCTCACGGAAGTCAGCAAGAGTTTTATCTGAGTAAAATATGAGTGAGGACTTCCAGGTTTGGCTGGTGCTCAGCACCTCTCAGGGTTTGTCCCCTCTTACTTCACTGGGAATTTGCCTGTGCAAGGACTGAGCAACAGCAGAATAAGGACCCTCAGGATTTGACCATCTGGGTAGTGATAGGGGAACTCTGAGTGGGGAGTGGCTCAGAAAAGCACCAACATGCTTGGGTGGATTCTTAATATAACAGGCTGTGCGTGTATATGTGCACCACTGCTCTCTATGGGGTAGAGTCAGAACAACCCAAATCTGTGTCATATGCCCCATACTGCTAACATTTAATGGGGATTCTCCTTTCCCTGAACTGGTAAGCACCTTGTGCTGTCAAAGCAGGAAGTACTGAGCTTTCATGGATTATAAGGGCCCATCTAGTGTGACTTCCTGCAGAACACTGACCTTAGAATTTCATCCAATGATTCCTGAATCGAGCCCATAATTCTCTGTGGCTGTTGTGAATGTTGTGATTGGCCATGGGCTGCAGTATAGGCAGGGCCGGTGCTACCATTTAGGCAGACTAGGCGGTTGCCTAAGGCGCCAAGATTTGGGGACGCCAAAAAGCGGCGCCTCCAAATTTGTTTTTTAAGTGTTTGAGCGGCCGCTGCCCTGGGAGGGAGAGGGAGTCTGAGCTGCCGCCGGCAGGCCAGGGTTTCCCCTGAGTCAGCGCGCTGCCGGCAGCCCGGGGGTTCCACCGCCCAGTCGCTGCTTTGCTTCTCCCGCCTCCCAGGCTTGCGGTGCCAATCAGCTGTTTGGCGCCGCAAGCCTGGGAGGAGAATTAGAGCAGGACAGCGTGCTCGGAGAGGACACGGAGCAGAGGTGAGCTGGGGTGGGGAGGTACCGCAGGGCGGAGGGGGGGGCGGGGAGCTGCTGCAGGACTGGGGGGGCGCAAGGTGGAAGTTTTGCCTAGGGCGCGAATCTTCCTTGCACCGGCCCTGAGTATAGGAGGCAACTGAGAAGTTCTATGTGATCACAATTTTGTTATATTGTTTTACACAAATTAGATTGGCCACCTCTAATAATAAAATAAACAGCCTTGTCACTTTCACTCTCTTTCCTCCCTCCTCTGCTTTCAGCTCTGCAATCTCAGCCCTTAGATTTGCATGCTCCTTTTAACCTTCCTTGTACTTTGCATTCGGCACAGCCAACTGCCCAGCATTTAATATACAGCCCCTCGGATTTCGTTGCCAAGAGGTGCTATTTACTCTTTTATCTTCTTGGGCTGTCACTTCCTGATGGTGATGTCAATATCTCAGTACTCTGGTGGCTTTAAGGGACAGACTCCAGATAGCTTAGTTTCCTTGGCAATTAGGGGACCAGGTTCTTTTCCGTGCCCCCAATTCTCATAGGTCTGTGCTAATACGCGGGGCAGCTTGAGTCACCACGAGCTTAAAAAGCCAGGCAGGTGTTTAAGGACATTTGAATGTTATCAATCTTTTCCTCCCTCTTCCCTTACAGCTGTTTCGTGGAGATTTTCAAAGGCTATTTCCGCGGCTTAAGAGTAATGTTTAAAATAGAAAACCCCACAGGAAAGGGCTGCTTCCAGTTGCTGCAAATCTGCTTCATTGTAATTAAAGTGAAAAATATGTCTGTGGTGAAACCAAAGTTAGCTGTATCTAGGTGTAGCCTAGGTACTTATATGGCCCTCATTAAGGCCCACCAAAGTATTGGAGCACCTCACAATCTTTTAATGGATTTATCCACACGTGGCCCCTGTGAGGTAGGGCAGCGCTATTATCCCCATTTTACAGGAGGAAAACTGAGGCATAGGGAGACTAAAGGTAACATTTTCACGAACACCTAAGTGACGTAGGAGTCTAAGTCCCTTTGGAAGTGGGGCCCAAGGCCCAGATTCTCAAAGGTATTTAGGCACCTAACTCCTATACCTGTTAGGATCTGAGCATTTTTGTAAATTTTACCCTAATGGTCTTCCAGGCGGGAGCTGGGGGGAGCCTCCCAGCCCAAGCAGACAGATTCATGCTAGCAGGGCTCCAGCTAGGGTGATAAAAAGAGCAGTGTGGAAGTTGCACCTCAGGCTCTCAAGTGCACCCAGCCCCCTAGGCTTGAGAACATGAGCTGCAACGTCCAGACAGCTATTTTTCGAGAACTTGCTCGAGCCCTGCTAGCGTAAGTCTGTCTGCCCAGGCTGAGAGTCTCGCTTCCCACGGCAGTGAGAACATAGCCTTAGTGACTTGCCTAAGGTCACACAGGGAAGTCTGTGGCGGAGGAGGTTATTTAACCCCAGTCGCTGAAGTCACAGGCTAACACCCTTACCTGTAATAGGAACAAACCTCAGCGGGGAAAGAGCAAAGACATTAAGGGAGGCTCTTTAAGGAGAGCTGCTGTTCTACAAACAGGCCTGACTTCCCTCTTGCAGGGAACCATCCCCTGTGCACACAGTGTCACGGCCCCTGCGCTTCCCCTAAAGCCTGAATGAGTGGGCTGCTTCTGGAAAGCCCTTGTAGATGGTAGCATGATATCCCGGGGCTTGATCTTGCACAGAGGTGACGAGTACCCTCCCGAGGTGCCTCCACCCCCCTTTTTATTATCCCTCTATATTCATGTGCTAGGCACTTTACAAAGATAAGCTAGGAGGTATCTGTAGCCAGTGCATGGTAACAGATGGTAAACGTTGACTCTTTAATGTCTCCAGATGTAGCTCCTTGAACCTGCTTTACCTGTGTGCAATGTTTCATGTAGAAAGCACTCTTCCTAGCAGCTTGGAGGCTGCAGTGCCATAACCGATGGTGTCTCCTCAAAGAGGCCGAAAAAGCAGTTCATCCTGTGCCCTGCTTCTAACAAATGATCCTCGGTGAATATGCTTTGATGCAGCACACCAGGGTTTTGGATTAACTACAGAGCTGTGTATATGCTTGATACCTCTTTTGTTTTTTTTTCCCCTCCAGTACCCATAAAACATTGCCAAATCCAGAGGGGAAAATTCCTGTAACGTTCCTATCTATCACGAGAAATAGAAGAGAATCCGGTTTACTGCTGAGATATATCTCTTTTTTATGCCCGTAATTTCTTGCTAGTGCTTCAAATCAGCTAAATTGGGAGAAATAACAAGACGTAACAAGGTGAGAATGGAAAGTAAGATTGAAGGAGAAGTGTTGGGCAAAGAGAATGATTCCGCAGGCCAGATTGTGGCCTTTTAAGCCATTGTTCGTGCTGTAGACCCAGGCTGAAGGGTTCTGTGCTGCATAAGTAATGCACAGTAAAGTGGCAGGTCCATCACCCATGCATCATGTGCGGCCAGTCAGCTCTGTGAAGAGGTCTGCACTATACCTCTGCCCCCAACTTCATCCTACAAACCCCTTTTAAGTAGCTGGCGCTACTTGGCCACTAGCCATGAGCAATGTCTGTGCTCTCCAGTGGGGTGCATCTCCAGTAGGGTGCATCCTGCACTTAGGACAGAATCCCATGCACTGTGTGCCCTTATTGCCAAGAAGGCTAACAGCATATTGGGCTGCATTAGTAGGAGCATTGCTAACAGATCGAGGGAAGTGATTACTCCCCTCTATTCGGCACTGGTAAGGCCACATCTGGAGTATTGCATCCAGTTTTGGGCCCCCCACTACGGAAGGGATATGGACAAATTGGAGAGAGTCCAGCGGAGGGCAACAAAAATGATTAGGGGGCTGGGACACATGACTTATGAGGAGAGGCTGAGGGAACTGGGCTTATTTAATCTGCAGAAGAGAAGAGTGAGGGGGGATTTGATAGCTGCTTTCAACTACTTTAAAGGGGGTTCCAAAGAGGATGGATCTAGACTGTTCTCAGTGGTGCCAGATGACAGAACAAGGAGTAATGGTCTCAAGTTGCAGTGTGGGAGGTCTAGGTTGGATATTAGGAAAAACTATTTCACCAGGAGGGGTGGTGAAGCACTGGAATGGGTTACCTAGGGAGGTGGTGGAATCTCCGTCCTTAGAGGTTTTTAAGGCCCAGCTTGACAAAGCCCTGGCTGGGATGATTTAGTTGGTGTTAGTTCTGCTTTGAGCTGGGGGTTGGACTAGATGACCTCCTGAGATCTCTTCCAACCCTAATCTCCTATGATTATGTAGACTCCCCTACCTACGGTATTTCTAGTCTTACACAGATGCAATCAATGTGGGTAGCACCTGTGATCTTCAGGTGAGTGATACTTGTTATTGCCTGAAGAATGAATGGAAAGGGACAGGCGGGGGCGGGGGGGGTGTCTTGCAGATATATTAATTAGTGATTATTCTGAATGACTACAGCTGTGATTTATTGTAATAGAACCACAGGTGTGCCTTTCCTTTGTCCTTAGGGCACTAGGCTACGTTCTTCTTCACTGCCTTACTCTGTCATGGCATGTGGCAGTGTCATTATAATGGTTGTCATGTCCCTCCCCAGAAAGGGCAACATTTTTAGTGGTGAGTGTAATTAAGCAGTTCCTCTGTATTAAGAATCTGAGTCTTCTGTTCATATTTGCTATGCACATGGGGAGAACCTATTTAGCAACGCCTGCGTTTGCTTCAGTGGTGCTTTGAAAATGCACACAAAGAAATAATCCCATGTTCTATATTCACTGATGTTCTTATGTTATGAGAAAGAGAAAATAACACTGCCTTATTTACTTTCTCCACACCAGTTATAATTTTATAGACTTCTATCATATCCCCCCTGAGTCGTCTTTTTTCCAAGGTGAAGAATCCCAATCTTATTAATCTCCCCTCGTACGGAAGCTGTTCCATACCCCTAATCATTTTTGTTGCCCTTTTCTGAACCTTTTCCAATTCCGGTATATCTTTTTTGATGGGGCAACCACATCTGCACTCAGTATTCAAGATGTGGGCGTACCATGGATTTATATATAGGTAATAGGATATTTTCTGTCTTATTATCTATCCTTTTCTTAATGATTCCCAATATTCTGTTTGCTTTATTGACTGCCACTGCACATTGAGTGGAATGAGCCTCTCTGCTCTGACTGAAGATTCCTGATTATGCATCCTAGAATCACACTAGTTCTTTTGACCAGTGTCAGATTGGGAGCTCATGTTCATCTGATTATCCGCAATTACCCCTATATCTTTTTCAGAGTCACAGCTTTCCAAGATAGAGTCCCCCATCCTATAACTATGTCCTATCTTCTCTGTTCCTAGATGAATACATTTACATTTAGCAATAGTAAAAGCCATATTGTTTGCATGTGCCCAGTTTACTAAGCAATCCAGATTGCTCTGAATTAGTGATCGGTCCTCCTCATTATTTATCACTCCCCCAATTTTTGTGTTATCTGCAAACTTGATCAGTGATAATTTTATGTTTTCTTCCAGATCATCGATAAAAATGTTAAATAACGTACGGCCAAGAACCGATCTCTGCAGGACCCCACTGGAAACCTGCTCAATGGCCATTCTCTGTTCACTGTTCTATTTTGAGACCTATCAGTTAGCCAGTTTGTAAGTGTTCCATATTAATTTTATATTGTCCTAGTTTTTCACTCAAAATGTCCTGTGATACCAAGTCAGACAGCTTACAGAAGTCTATTGCATCAACACTATTATCTTCATCCACCAAACTTGTAATCGCATCAAAAAAAGATATCAAGTTAGTTGACAGGATCTATTTTCCATAAACCCATGGTGATTTGCATTAATTATATTATCCTCCTTTAATTCTTTATTAATCAAGTCCCACTACAGCCACTTCATTACCCTATCCAGGATTAATGTCAGACTCACAGGCTTATAATTACATCTCTGAGCAAATGCAGTCTGTGTTCCTAGCACTAACCAAAATGTCTAGACTTAGCTTATGGGTTCAGTCTTGCAATCCTTATTAACACAAATAGCCCCATTCACATGCATAAAGGTCAAAGGATTAGGCCTTAAGAAAATTGCCAAAAGCCAAAGGACGGAAGTCCAGACCCTGGACAGAACCTACAACCTGACATGGCTCCAGCCCTGTGCCATGGTCCTTTCCATCCTTAGTGTGACTGTAGCTTTCAGTGCTAAGAAGAATGAGGCCATGAAGGCTAGAAATGATTTTTTTTAAATAAATGAGCTAAAATTCTCATCTCAACCTGAGCCTCTAGAAGCAAAGCTGGTCACGAATGGAGGGGTGAGAATTCCCCAGTGGAAAATTTTGACTTTTCATTGAAAAAAAACAAAACCCAATTTTTTTGTGAGGGGGAGGGAGCAGGGATTTGATTTTTGGGGAGGGAGTTTGAACAGAGGAGCGGCTTGGCAAACAAAAACCAAAAAGTAATTGGCTGAAATCTGCCAAAATCTGAAAAAAAAATTCAGCTGCACATTTTTTAGTTTGGGGGGGGTTGAGCTTTCTGACAAAAAATCAAACTTTTTCAAAGAAAGCTGACACTGGCTGCGAAAGCTTTCACTGCATCAAAAACCCAATTTCCCATTGAAAAGATATTTAGACAGAAAATGTTCTCCCAGCCCTATAAAGGAGCTGGAGTGCTAGGCATGTCTACACAGTAACTGGGTGGTGTAATTCTCGGGGGGGAGGCATACATGTGGAGCTCTAATTGACCTAGCAGGCTAAGGACAGTAGGGATGTTGTGGTGGCACAGGCTAGCTTCAGGGACCCTCAGCTGATCTCAGACGCAGCTGATTCATGAACCTTGCCCCCTGACTGGCTGACACTCCAGCAGGCACATTCCTAAGCCCTGCAGCAGCGTAGTATCTCTGGCTGCTCCACAGAGTTGCAAGGCTGCATCTCTGCTTCAGGCCCTGCTCTCAGCTCCTGGCACCCACTCCTGCCCCTGCTCTGGTGGATATTTTGTGTCTGACCTTGGCTCCTAATTCTTGGTTCTGTCTCATTCCCTGCACTTGGTATTTGGCTTCTGACCACAGCTCTGCCCCTCGGCTCTTGATTCCTGGCTCTCAGCTCTGGCTCACTCCCTGGACTTGGCAACTCAGCTCCTGATTTGGGCTCTGACCACTAGCCCTGGTCACCTCTGCTCCAACCACTAGGCCAGCCTTCCACCCGGACCACTAAGCAAGAACGCCCACGGTCTGGTGCTTAACACTAGCTGCCCAAGTACATACTTAGGATCTCGGACGCGACTGTATTCGGGTGGCTAATCCATGCCACCATGGCCGCACTTCTATTTTTAGCATGCTAGCTCAATCAGAGCTGGCGTGTGTACGTCCAGCCAAGCTGGGAATGACACCCCTAGCTGTAAAAAGAATGAGGAGTCCTTGTGGCACCTTAGAGACTAACAAATTTATTTGGGCATAAGCTTTAGCCCACAAAAGCTTATGCCCAAATAAATTTGTTAGTCTCTAAGGTGCCACAAGGACTCCTCATTCTTTTTGCTGATACAGACTAACACGGCGACCACTCTGAAACCCCCTAGCTGTGGTGCAAATGTGCCCAGAGTGCCTTTCCCTTAACCCAGCCCTGATGAAGCACAGTGCATCAGCAGCAGAGCTCTAGGCTGGAGGCCACATCTCCAGGCTCCTAGTCTCATGCTTTTAAACACTGCGGCATGTTTCTTCTTACAGAGAATCAGGAAAAATTAATCCTTAGTTCCTGAGCCACAGCAGAGGGAGAAATTCGCCAGCACCCCCTTAGGTATTAAAAGTAAATAAGAAATAAACAAGGTGCTTCATGGGGCTGATCTGAGCTAGGATTTTTTAGTACTGTTATTATTAACCAAGGAAGTGTCTGTGATTGGGAAAGACGTTGTCTATGAATAATGGAGGGACTCCTTTTGTAGTCAGGTTCTGGATGCTTTATGATTAAATGGAGGTTGTTCATGAAATAATAATAAAAATAAATGCTGACACTATAAATCAACCAGAACCAATCTTCTGTCTCCCAGGAGTTACTGTAAGAGAATTAATTCTCTGCACACCCGGAAGCAAGCCTTCCAGCTAGGAGTAATTGATAAACTGTGTTTTGGCTCCCCTGTAATTAGGAATAATGGCTCCCTTCCTTTTGATTGAGCAGCGATGGCAGAAGTGACAAGTTGTATTTGCTTGTCGGGAAGAGTAGTGCTTTGTTCATCCTTTTTTTTTTTTTCCCATGTCTTCATTGTGCGGAGTTTGATAAGTCAGGGAGGCAGCTGCTGGTTTGGCCTTGTTGAGATCTGACAGGTCCACATTCGGTTCAACCTTTGTTTGGACTCCTCTGAGTGGCAGGCTGATTTATGGAGCTTATCTAAAGGTACGCATTCATTTGTGGAGGGCAGATTCTGAGATGTCTTCCTGACCATGTGCATCTCTCATTGACTTCAGCGTTATTCTGCCCCACTGCAGTCCATCGACGCAGTTTGCAATCCACACGACAGAGCCATATCCAAAGCAATCTGAATGGCTCGTTCAGGTAGAATTTCACGAGACACTGTGTCAAATGCATTACTAAAATCAAAACATAGCGCATCGACTGCAGCCCTTTCATCTACTAATTTTGTGTTTCTATCAAGAAAAGCAATCAAGTTTTGTCTAATCTGATTTGTTCTTTACAAGGCCAGGCGGCTCGTTTCTGAAGGCTATTTGAGCAATCAAAAGGGATAGAAACTTCATTATTCTAAAAATAAAAGCTTAGATTCTGGGGACCATAAAAATCTATGGGAAACTCATAAATGCTAAATAAGATTAAGGCCATAAATCTTAATTAAACTACTCGTTTAGCTGGTAGGTTCTTTTCATATTGTATGCAATTTGGGACTGGGTCTTTGCCTTCAAGCTTGACAATAAAGTGCCATGTACACTTATGGAGCTCCGGTACCCACTGTTGTGTTTGTGTCAGCCCACATATGGTTTGTCCACATAAATATGCGTCTGCTACAGCTGTCAGCTAGAGGAGTTGATCCTTCAGCTCATGCTTTCAGTAGAGGAGATCCCAGGTCCAAGTCCCTCATGTTGACCACAGACAGCTGTTATTACACTATAATAATGTGTCTATATATGTTAATATATCGAATAATAATTCATCATTAAGAATTCCTTGGAATTCACAATTTTCCTTGCTCCAGCTTTGTGCATGTGTGAACGCAAAAGATCCCAGTGATGCAATTTCCTCTGAATCCCTCCTGAGCCATCAAACGTTGCTTAAGCCATCAACAAGACTCTGCCATCCCTTTCCATGTCCCCTGTGTGTTTAAGTGCCATACCCTTTCCCTCCCAAAGTTGTGTTTGACACAGGGATTTTTTTGGTCAGCTTTTTTTGTGTGTTCCTCCAAAGATCAAATGGCAGATGCTCTGGCTTCATTCTTAACACATGTCCCAGGTATTTCCATCTTCTTTTCTTATTAACTGTAGAGATAAGGAGTTGTTGAACGCTAACAAATCTGAGCATTTGTTATCAAATAATTCCACTGAATACTAGTATTTCGCAAATCATTTGCTTTCAAAGGAATTTAGACATTTGTCTGTACCTTTGGTGGACTTCCAGCTTTCAAACCTAAATGGTAAGAGGAAATAACATTTGAGTTGAAGATCTGTTGTCTGGGCTTTACATTGTAGATTTTCAATTACCAAATTACCAAAGATGGTGAATGCGGCTGGCATCTTGCCAAATGTTTCATTCTGGACATCTGCACCGGTTTGCGTGTTGCCGCCAAATGTATGGGAATTGACTCACTTCTTGCATTCCTTTGCTTTCTAACGCAGGGTTTCTGAAACAGGGGTCGCCGCTTGTGTATGGAAAGCCCCTGGCAGGCCGGGCCGGTGTGTTTACCTGCCCCATCCACAGATCTGGCCGATCCTGGCTCCCACTGGCCGTGGTTCGCTGCTCCGGGCCAATAGGAGCTGCTGGAAGTGGCAGCCAGTAAGTACCTCCGCCTGCGCCGCTTCCAGCAGCTCCCATTGGCCCAGAGCAGCGAACCATGGCCAGTGGGAGCCGGGATCAGATGGGGCAGGTAAACAAACCAGCCCAGCCTGCCAGGGGTTTTTCCTACACAAGCTGTGACCCCTGTTTGAGAAACCCTGTTCTAACGTAATGCTTGAGTTCAGAATGATTAAGCCTAAATAGAACCAAAAAATAAGGATTCAAGCCTATTTGTATTTTGCCAGTGGTGGAGAGCAACCCCATACGTTAATCACTGGACTAAGCCCAGCTCAGCTCATTATGGTTCAACATGCTACATACAGGCTACCAGCCTGAGAGATCAACCCTCATTCTAAGTGTCCTTGCTAGGATTTGATACCTACAGAGGCAATTCAGAGAGAAACTTTTGAGATTTCATAACCTAAGTGAAACAACTGGACAGATGTCTCCTCAAGACCAGAATATGAGCAGATTTGGTCAGTGATATTGCTGGCTCTATGGTTTCTATTAAATATTAATTCTTGATAAAGACTGTTAATGCAGGGGGGACACTGGATGGCAAGTGGAGAGATTTGAGGATATCAGTATAGCAGAAAGCCAGGCAGCCAGTGTCAGAGCAAAGTTCTAGGCAGCAGCTCAGCAGTAAAGCAGAGACCGGGAATAGTTTTGTCTTCTTTGAACAAAAAAGTTTCATATTCAGTGTGAGAGAAAAATGACTCTTACCATGAGTCCTCACCCTGGCCCCCTGAGTGAAATGAATTCCCTGTAGGTACTATGGTCTGTTGGATTGTGCATGGGCCTGGTGCACAGCCCATTTGCATTTTATTCTTGGGTTAAGCAAAGAAACATCCAATAGTACATAATGTAAACAATAACATCACTAAAGATCCATTATTCATATAATTAGCAAATTCTGCTTAGTGAGTCAGGGTATGTCCACACGGCAATAAAACACCTACCTCAGGCTCACGGCAGAACCAAGAAGAGAAGGCAGAGGACGTTTGGGCTCAGGTTGGAGCCCAAGATCTGGGACGTGGCAAAGGGGCAGAGTCCCAGACCCCAGGCTCTAGCTTCACCCCGAGCCTACTCTGCACTTTTATAGCCCCGCAACCCAAGCCCCACAAGCCCAAGTTAGCTGCCAAGGGCCAGCCGTGAGTGTGTTACTGGAGTGTAGACATACACAGCCTTTCCATCTGAGGGGAACACACTGGATAAGTTACTTGCTGAGAAGAAACCTGCCTTCTCTTCTTGGATCTGCCACTGACTCATGCGAGTTTTATCAACTTTCACAATTTTATTGCAAGCCTCCCAATATTTGGTCTTTTTCTTAAAACTCTGGCTCCATGAGCCATGTACATACATGAGAATCTCAGCTTTCTTTTTTTTTCTATTTTTTTTAATCTTATTATTTCTAAGCTATTCTCATGACTGTGGGTGTGAATGCTGATTTTTTTTGAATACTTGAATTTAATAATACAGTATTGTCCTTTTGCAGCCTTTGGCAAGACGTTTCACCTCTTTGGGGCTGCTTCCCTACCATTATAATGGAGATAATGATAATTCCTATTCATACAGCTTTACAAAGGAGAGGCAGTGTTCCAGAAATATCTACATGCATGTACTATCAAACCTGCTGTATTACGCCATAGTTATATCTATTGTATCTCAATGAAATCAGTAGTGTAAAAACCATGTCGGAGTCAATGCGATTCCATAGGTGCAAATGGAGAGACAGAATATGACACTGTATCTGGACAGCATGCAATTAATTAAAATGTGGTGTCCTTCCTCCATTAGAAAATGCTTTGGACTATTATTATTTTCCTAATTTTGGTTCAGGTTTGGTAGCAGATGTAATGGGTCACAGACACATACAGGAGACATTTCCAGGAGTTCAAACTTAGCTTCTGCTTAGCAGTCACCCTGGCCACTTTTCTTGTCAGACCAATACCTCTCAGAATGCACTTCCTGTTTTTTAAAATACATCTGCAGCTACCAAAACCAGCCACTAGGCAGCAGTGTAACTGAAACATTACCCCTATTGAGGCCACTCCCTAGACAAGATGGAGGGATAACTCAGTGGTTTGAGCATTGGCCTCCTAAATCCAGGGTTATGAGTTCAATCTTTGAGGGTTCCTCTTAGGGAGCTGAGGCAGCATCAGTACTTGGTCCTGCTAATGGAGGTTGGACTCAATGACCTTTCAGGGTCCCTTCCAGTTCTATGAAATAGGTATATCTCCATTTATTATTAGATCCCTGGTGACAGTATGATTTAAAAAATGGCTGCTAGCACTTTGCTGAATGGAAGAACACAAACCCCTGCGATTTATTCTTTAGAGCAAGAGACGTTTGCTATGAGGAACATTGGGCTGCGATAAATAACAGCATTTTATTTGTATAACGGGAGATTGAGTGATGCTGTGGAACATAATGGAAAGCTGGCCAATCAATACCATGTTATTTTTCAATTTATCTTTATTAATTTTGCCCACTGTTTTCATTTGTGCCTCCAAGAGAAATGAATGGGTGTGAACCCTGATTCTGTCTAAATAATAACATTATGAAAGAACATCATTTAGACAAGCTGCACTTCCTTGCTAGAGCTCTAGAATGTAACCGTTGTGCAAGGGTCTGTGCTGCAACTGCTCTGGTCTACTGTGGAAAATGAAGACCTGTGTGGTGGGTTGTATAAAGTGCACACTGGAACTGAAGGAGTTCTGGGGCACGGTGACTCCGCCCCATCTGCAGAGCAGGCTCCAGCTAAAGGAGGAGCTTAAAAGGGAGCCTGACTGCTCAGAAGGGGGCAGAGAGTAGAGGAAACGGACCTAGACTGAGAGCTCCTGCGCAAGGGAACTTCAGAAGTCTTTGCTGTGAGTAGGCAGCTACCAACTGAGCCCAGCTGGGCTGAAGGTTCAGTGATTTTCCTTTTTCTTTCTTATGTTAGACTTTGAGATTGGGGGCAGGGGAGGTGAATGCTAGGAAGTGGCCCAGGGAGGCAGCACTTAGGCACTCCAAGGTGCTTGATATTGTTGCCTCTCATAGGGCTCCGGGATGGAGACTGATGGAGTGGGAGGGCTCGGGCTCCTGTACTAACCACCCTTGTTACAGAAGGACCAGAAAATTCTCTTTCAGAAGTATGCGGGAGTAGAGGTGCTAAAAGCCTGGAGGTGAAGGTGAACCACCTATCAGGGTCTAGAGGTATAGAATCATAGAAGATTAGGGTTGGAAGAGACCTCAGGAGGTCATCTAGTCCAACCCCCTGCTCAAAGCAGGACCAACTCCAACTAAATGAGGGCAGGGGACTGGACTCGATGACCTCTCGAGGTCCCTTCCAGTCCTAGAGTCTATGAATCCATGAATAAATCATCCCAGCCAGGGCTTTGTCAAGCCGGGCCTTAAAAGCCTCTAAGGATGGAGATTCTACCACCTCCCTAGGTAACCCATTCCAGTGCTTCACCACCCTCCTAGTGAAATAGTGTTTCCTAATATCCAACCTAGACCTCTCCCACTGCAACTTGAGACCATTGCTCCTTGTTCTGTCTTCTGCCACTACTGAGAACAGCCGACTTCCATCCTCTTTGGAACCCCCCTTCAGGTAGTTGAAGGCTGCTATCAAATCCCACCACACACACACTCTTCTCTTCTTCAGACTAAACAAGCCCAGATCCCTCATTCTCTCCTCGTAAGTCATGTGCCCCAGCCCCCTGATCATTTTCGTAGCCCTCTCTGGACTCTCTCCAATTTGTCCACATCTTTTCTGTAGTGGGAGGCCCAAAACTGGATGCAATAATCGAGATGTGGCCTCAGCAGTGCCGAATAGAGGGGAATAATCACTTCCTTCGATCTGTTGGCAATGCTCCTACTAATGCAGCCCAATATGGACTGAAGGCCCTGGGGACTCTATATATGTCTAGGACTCTATTACACCAGAAGGGGACTCACTAAATTAATTGGTGACACAGCTGGGAGGGCCAATTCCCCATCTTCCAAAGGCCGGGATGTTGGAGTGGTTGCTGCCGAGAGGCCCAGTCTTGGGGGTGGGGGAAAGTGGAGATCCAGGAACCTAACCGCTAGGCATTGCCACCAGTAAGACCAATCCCCATCACAATTTGCCACTCACAAGGTACTTGATACTTTGATAGAATTACAGTTCCTACAGGTAGCTCCACTATACTGGGCCAGCCTAGGTCATGTGATGTCAGATTAAGTGGCAGCTCGGTGAAACGCCAGAAGAAACGGCACAGTGGTGATACAAAGTCCTGCTGGCTTGAGCTACATCAGTGCAATTCACAAAGTGCCTGTTATAAATGGAAGTCTTTTTACATACCTAGGGAACTGGTGGAATCTCCTTCCTTAGAGGTTTTTAAGGTCAGGCTTGACAAAGCCCTGACTGGGATGATTTAGATTGGTCCTGCTTTGAGCAGGGGGGGTGGACTAGATGACCTCCTGAGGTCCCTTCCAACCCTGATATTCTATGAAGTCATAGCTTCCACAGGGAAACACCTTGGCCACCTCAAAATAAAGGGGTCCTCTCCTCTAAGAGTTAGTGTGGTCTAGAGGCTAGAGCAGCAGTCTGACCATAAGGAGCCTTTCTTCACTGCCGGAGCCTTTGACTGACGCATATAGTGCCTCAGCTCTATACCCCACCATAAATGTAGACATTGGCTGCCTGACATGGGGCAAGTCACTTAGGTCATTATTTTCAAAACTAGTTCTGATAGCCTTGGTTTTGGGTGTACAACTGTAGACATCTGCTGTGGGGCCAGGCTTTCAGAGGCACCTACCTTCTATTGGTTTAAATGGATTTCAGGATCCAGGCCTATGCAGCCGCAGATCCCATTGACATCCAGTGGAGTTGTGAGATCCAGAATCTCTGAAAATCAGGTTCTAGGTGTGTCTTGTTGCCAGTCATAAACTTGGGCAACCAAATTAGGGGACACTTTTGAAAACAATGGTCTAATTCTCTCAGGGCCTCAATTTTCTCACCTATGGTAGCGATATGAACAGATAGCATGGTGCCTCAAAAGAGAATTCTTACGCCTTACTAAATAATGGCCCAGCTCCTTACCTGGTGTAGATCGGCGTTGTTCTGTTGACTTCAGTGCAATGATGTTAATTTACAGCAGCTGGGGATCAAGTGAAGAACATTTGTAAAAAGAGACAGAGGTGCAATGTGGTATTAAGGGCAGACAGTGACAGAGGTAGGAATTGGAAAAGGAGGGTTCCTATATGCAGTACAAGACCACGCTGTCTCTAACAGTGATGGAGAGATCCCTTCAACCAGTTGAAGTTTTCAGGTTAAAAACTCACTAGCACAAGCTTTTTGATTTTTCGTCACATTCCAGTACAGCATAATCATCAACATCATAAATAATTCCACTCTGGGAAACTTCTCAAGACCCTGAAATGACATAGGAAGGGGTATATGAAATGATGTGCCCAAACTTGCATATATTTGCGTGATTGACAGGCAGCTCTGATAAATACAACATAAAAACTAAGCCATGGCCTAATCCTGCTTCAGTCATGATTGGAGGGAAGCACTTAAGGTTTGACATGGCCGCTGTGTTCCCCAGGGGCTCATGAAGCACTCTCCCTCCCAGAGCATCTCTGGGAATAGTGTTGTTAATAATTTGTCCCTAGAGATCCCAGCCAACATGAAGATGCTGTACAAACACTTAGGGCCAGTTGCAATAGTCGCATTGATGCTCCACAACACCAGTTCCACTGGCTTCTATGGGACCCCTTTTGGTGACAGGGGCTTTCTGGCTTCCTGAAGGTTCTGGGCACCTTTCACAGTAAGGCTACCCTAGCAGGCTTTACAAACATCATTCACATGTACTCTGCCAACAGTCTCTTCTGTGACCTTACCATAGAGAGTTGCCTCTTAGACAACTTCCTGCCTGTTGTCATGTATCACAAAATGTTGCTGGGGTGCACTGATACCCAGGCTATTTGAGGGCACTTTCAATATCCTGCACTCCCCATCAGTGACCATGCTCTGAGAAGTCCCATCATTAAAAGCCTCCTGTGACTGACAGTGCTCAGTGCTGTCAGCGGGGCTAATGCCCACTGAAGTCAAGGGGGGTCCTTCCACAGCACTCAAAGGGCCCTGGATCAGGCCCTGAAGTCTGAGGTCCTGGTACCAGAAGACTGTCTCTGTGTGCTGCCAGGAAGGAGAGACTTGCCATGTGCTCTTTGTTCAAAGTATTTCAGAGCTGTGCCAGAGTCATGGCATTAGATTTTCACTCATACTAGGCTGACACATGGGTTTATCTGAACATAGGATCTCATTGTTCTTTGGCCTTGGGATGCTTTGCCAGCCTGGCTGGAGGACATGGGTGTTCAACTTTGTACATGTTTAATTTAACACTATGAAAAACTGAAATAGTAGTAGTTGGGTCCAACCAGCAAATTGAGAAGCCCTTTTCTTAGGCCTCGTCACCATACCCTATAGCTAGCAACTGTGCTTTGTATGTCTCTCTCATATCAGGATCATAGACCATGTTAATTAATTAATTCTTATGGCATCCCCTAGGAGGCACATTGACATCAATTTTATTATTATGCCCATTTTACAAATGTGTAAACTGAGGCACTCACAGAGAAGTTAACTGAGTTGTCTGGCAGGGTCAGAACCAAGAAGTTCAGATGTACAGGCTCCAGTGCTAACCACTAGACCACACTTCCCTCAGAAGTTATAGCACTTTGTGTGGCTGATATGATTTGTAACATAACAAATTGGTGGCCATCAAGGACTCCACAGCTGTCACATAGCAGTAGATATATTCATTTAAAAAAAAAAACCATGCCCCACCAAAACAAAACAATCCATTGTGCATGCTTCTCCCCCTGGGTGGAGGATGAAAGAACAATCATGCAACAGATGTCAGTGCCATTGCTTAATGCACTACTGGAAGGTACTCAGATATTATGATGATGAGTGTGATATAAGAATCTATATAGAATAAAATAAAGCTATGCCTGTTTAGAAACTAACCTGTACACTACAGTAAGAACATACTGGCCAGACGTGCTCTTTCAGTAATCCTTTTCATAGAATCATAGGCTAGAATCATAGAATATCAGGGTTGGAAGGGACCTCAGGAGGTCATCTAGTCCAACCCCCTGCTCAAAGCAGGACCAGTCCCCAACTAAATCATCCCAGCCAGGGCTTTGTCAAGTCTGACCTTAAAAACCTCTAAGGAAGGCAATTCCACCATCTCCCTAGGTAACCCATTCCAGTGTTTCACCACCCTCCTAGTGAGACATTTTTTCCTAATATCCAACCTAAACCTCCCCCACTTCAACTTGAGACCATTACTCCCTGTTCTGCCATCTGGTACCACTGAGAACAGTCTAGATCCATCCTCTTTGGAACCCCCTTTCAGGTAGTTGAAAGCAGCTATCAAATCCCCCCTCATTCTTCTCTTCTGCAGACTAAACAATCCCAGTTCCCTCAGCCTCTCCTCATAAGTCATGTGCTCCAGCCCCCTAATCATTTTTGTTGTCCTTCGCTGGACTCTTTCCAATTTTTCCACATCCTTGTTGTCGTGTGGGGTCCAAAACTGGACACAGTACTCCAGATGTGAGGGGAATGATCACGTCTATCGATCTGCTGGCAGTGCCCCTACTTATACAGCCCAAACGCCGTTAGCCTTCTTGGCAACAAGGACACACTGTTGACTCATATCCAGCTTCTCGTCCACTGTAACCCCTAAGTCCTTTTCTGCAGAACTGCTGCCTAGCCATTCGGTCCCTGGTCTGCAGCAGTGCATGGGACTCTTCCATCCTAAGAGCAGGACTCTGTACTTGTCCTTGTTGAACCTCATCAGGTTTCTTTTGGCCCAATCCTCTAATTTGTCTAGGTCCCTCTGTATCCTATCCCTACCCTCCAGTGTATCTACCATTCTTCCCAGTTTAGTATCAGTATTTTCAAGTTACATTATATTTGTATGAATACAAGGAGAGGTAATACAAGGGCTTTGTGGTGCCATGCATTGTACAAAGCCATAGTAAGAAACAGTCCCTATCCCAAGGACCTTACAACGTAAAAAACAAAAGAAGGAAAGAGACTCACCCAATATCACCTAACAAATAAGTGACAAAGCCAGGAGGAGAACCCAGCATTTCTGAGCCCCATTAGTGGGTGCTATCTACTGGACCATGCTGCAGCCTGGGTTTAAAAGACACAGTACTATTGAAAGTTCCTGAGTAGCTGTTCCTGTACAAGTTTCAGCCTCAAGACAGCACCTGAACTATGAGGTCAACTCTCAGATGTTGACAATTGCTGTAGTCACAATAGCACCAAGCCAGCAATTACATTCAGTAGGGAACTGTGCAACTTGTCCTGTGTCACACTGGTAATTGGTGATATTTAAAGTCCAAAAAGCGCTAAGATATCAAACTGCTTCCTTTCCCTTCCCTTCTTTTCTGAGAGAAGATGCAGAAGAGCAAGGGGAGTCACCTAAAAAGACATTAGGCAACGATTAGAGAGTGAGAGAGCGCAAGAGTGAATGCGTATGTATGAAGCAACACATCAAAACGCAGAGAGATCAAGGGATAGAAAAGCATCAAGAATGTGACTTTCATTGTGAGTGGGAATAGTGAAAGGGTGCAGAGATTGAAAATGAAAGCACACACACAACATGCAGTGTTATTGTCTGGTTATTAGTCTGATGGAATAAGTGAAACCTGCAGACCTGAAAAGTTACATTTCTAGGTAGTGTAGTGCCAATATAAAGGCCCTGGAACCAGTTGTAATGATCCACTAGGGGAAGCTAGAGAATCATTTTGTTTGCCAGGTAGACCAGGCTAGCAGAGCTTGGGTTGACCTACTACAAGGGTAGTCAATAGGCGGAATGTGGACCAAACTTGGACCGCCAGAAGATTTGAACGGGCAACAAAATCTTTTCACTTACTTATTATTATCATTATTGTGCCCTCAGAGATGTGTTTGTCAGGGCCTCAAGACATGAAAAAAACACATCTGGCTAAATGATGATCAGAGGAAAATCTTGAAATTGCTTGGAATTGCTCGCTTAACAAGTTTTCTGTGAGTGATGTGTTATTGTAATACTAATGAACAAATACGGGAAGAAAGTTTGGAATAGTTGAACTCTTCAGGGACTTTCCCTCTGGACACATCTTGGGGTCCCCAATGGCAGAAGGAAGATTGGCCAATTGGAAGACCGCCGCTGTGCTGTTTGAGAGCTACACCCAACAAAAAAACTTCAAAAACAGACTCCAACAAGAAACTGCAGAATTGGAATTAATTTGCAAACTATTGTCATTTCTAGGTCCCTGGAAGAATCAGAAGATATACATATGATTGGGAGTGGAGAAATCTGGCATTAAAGATATTTAATGCAAAAAATTTTGCTGTAGGTTTTTTAATATTCATCTCACCAATGAAAAGATTTATGACGTGTATTAAAAAAAAATCCTGAAATCCCACTTTAAGAGATTTGCATATTGCTTTTTTGAAAGATTCACATCAGGCAACAAAGGCTAAATAAATCATTAGTCACAGACAGAACAATGCTTTTAATAGGAATGATTTGCAAGAGATATACTGTAAACCATTACCCATGGCAAATGCAGAGTTGGCATTATATATTGAGCTGTCAGAGATGAATTTTATGGGCTTCTTGGGGGGTTATTTCAGAGAGACACCTGGTCTAGCTAATGCAGGGTGAGGCATCAGGAGACCTAGCTAAACCACTGCCTTACATTGTCAAATCAATTAATTACCCTGTTCAAGTTTTGTCTTTCTGAAAAATAATGAGCCTATCCCATCTTGGTGGCGCTTAGTTTGTAAAGTGCTTTGAGATCCTCTGCTGGAAGATGCTGTAGAAATGCAAGGCATTCTTCATGTTATAGAAACATGATATGATGGCATCCTAGCCAATGGGTAGGATTCTTTCTACTGGCAGGAGAATTTGGAATGTTTGAAGGTTCTGTTTGGGCGCATGGGCAGACGTGTGGTCCATTCCGTGCAGTCTCTTAATGGGCATGAAATGATTGTGTCATGGTGCAGCCTGTCCTAGAAAGTTTCTACTGAGCCCCAAAGAGACATGGGAAGGCAGAAACCAATTGCAGGGCCCTTACTGCAGAGTTGGTCTTTCCTTTGCTCTTTCTCTTTATTTTGAAATAACAGAGGCTAAGGGGGAAATTTGTAAAGGCACAAAGGGAACTTAGACACCCAACTCCCATTGACTTCTCTTAGGTATTTTTATCTGAGGGAAATACATTGGTAGAATTTCCTTGGGAGAGGCTACAATGACTAGTAGCTGTGAGACTCCATTTTGAGTCAGTAAGGAGAGGGTTGATTGGCCAGAACCTATGAGGAGGTGGAGCTAAAGAACAATAAAGCATGTTCTGGACCTAAAGGAGTTCAGTGGTTTCATCTGTTTAGATCAGTGTTTCTCAAACTGGGGTCGCCGCTTGTGTAAGGTTTACCTGCCCCATTCATGGGTCCGGCCGATCGCGGTGCCCACTGGCCGTGGTTTACTGCTCCAGGCCAATGGGAGCTGCTGGAAGTGGCGCAGGCCGAGGGACTTACTGGCCGCCGCTTCCAGCAGCCCCCATTGGCCTGCAGCAGCAAACCATGGCCAGTGGGAGCCGCGATCGGCCGGACCTGCGGACAGGGCAGGTAAACAAACCGGCCCGGCCCGCCAGGGGCTTTTCCTACACAAGCGGCGACCCCAGTTTGAGAAACACTGGTTTAGATGTCTGCTTTGTGGAGTTGATTCCATTATAGACGCTTAGCTTAGTAAGAAGTCTGGTCCAGGCGTAAAGAGTTCATTCCTGCTTGGGAGTTCAGCATAGCTCAGAGACTCACTTCAGCCTGGGACCGTAGCATAACTCAGCAAAGAGTCCTGTGGCACCTTATAGACTAACAGACGTATTGGAGCATGAGCTTTCGTGGGTGAATGACATGCATCCGACGAAGTGGGTATTCACCCACGAAAGCTCATGTTCCAATATGTCTGTTAGTCTATAAGGCGCCACAGGACTCTTTGCTGCTTTTACAGATCCAGACTAACACGGCTACCCCTCTGATAGCATAACTCAGTTCTCTCCATCTTGGGAGTTTGATTTTAGCTCAGAAACTTGCTCTAGTCTAGCAATCTAGGTGAGCTCAGGAGTTTAATCAAGTTAAGGACTATAGTCAGATGCCGTCCTTAATAAGCATTTGTCTGTTAGGAACTCGCTATTAGAATTCTGTAATTCAAATAAGATATTCCCATGAGGTCTTAAATGAAAAAAATCATGTATTTTTCTATATTTGTAATGGTTACCACACTTTTCTGTTCTTTTTCCTTTCACTGAACTTATAAGCCTTGGACCCACAATTCACATGCTATGGTTGTACTGGTATGTAGACCCCAATTCAGGAAAGATTGCTGGTTCAGGTAACAGGCAATGGGAAATGAATCTGGTGGTCTCCCCACCAAAAAACAAAGGCCCTCATTTCAAACGGCATTGATTGGTGGTCTTTCTCAGCCTCTGCAGATAGGCCAAGGACTGAAGGGGCCAGAGAGGATGAACTCCGCTCTCATACCTACAGTCAGGTGTGAGCGACCTGCCAGTCAGTGTTGATGCTCGTTAGCAAGGCTGGGAGGCACTCACAGCACTGCTGTCCGTGCCGTGCCTGCCTTGTGGCTGAAGAGAGGAGTTCACTCTCCAGTGCTGTCAACCTGATGCCTTTTAAAATTCCTTTGACTTCCCTTTACAGTAAGATTTGTAAGGACAAAGGGGATACACAGATAGTGGTGCAGCTGTTCCAATCCCATACTAACAAGGTGTCACCGTGTCTCAGTGGGATGGATCTCAGCTAAGGATGCCAAATTCAGGACAAACTGCTGAGAAACAGGCCAGACTCACCCCAAACTGGTGGTTTATTCTATCATTAGATTGTACCAAGCCAATAACAAAAGTAAACTTCTGTCTTACCACACTGGTTAACAAGCAACCAAAAAATCTGTTTCCTTAGGCATTCTAGCCCTTGGCTCACTACCCAGACACCGGACTTTATGATGAGTGCTTACTGAAAACCAATTTCACTAAATATAGGTCCTTCTAATCCCAAGAGATCAGCCACTTACCGGGTCAATATATAACTGAGATCTTGCACAATAATCATGCTGATGCCAATCCTTTAGTAACTAAAAACTAAAGGTTTAATAATAAAAGAAAAGGAGAGTTAATAATGGTTAATAGATCATATACATGCAAAGTCTTTATATCACGTTTGTAGCAGTGATGGCATAGACTGATGGCTTGTAAAGTCTCTCTAGTAACTTCCAGCAGATTGGAAGGTTCTCAGTCCGTAGTTCAAAATGCTCCTTTTAGTTGTAAATCCACAATCCAGTGAACCAGGGCATGAAAGAGACAAAATGGTGATATCTCAAGGGTCTTTTATATCTTCTGCCGTGTGCCTGGAAATTGACTGTCTCAGACAAAGCTCATAGCCTCTGTTTGTGGAAAGTTACTGGCTCAAGATGGAGTCCAGGGTCATATGAGCATATCACATGTCCTTACATGCTTTGATGACTCACAGTGGGCAGCCATTGCCCATATTCTTGCTGAGGCATCCACAGAAAGGCTTACTGGGTGGGATGAGTTTCTTCCATGGCCCGTTGATAGAGTGAAGTGTCCTTAATGGGCCATCAACACACAGCTGTCTGGCCTTGATGTAAATCTGATCTGGTGGGTGTTTCCCAGGAATACAACACATGAATAAAACACAAGTCCATGGCTAATATTCATAACTTTAGATATAAAGATGATACATGGATAATCCATATTTGATGGACTGGAGACGTTACATTGACACCTTACATGACACACTTTGTACAAGATTTGTTACAATTGCATAACAGTGGCAATATCAATGACGTAAATGGTCTTATTCAATCATACAGCATCACACAAGGGTTCTGTGGGATAGTAAGTTTGCACGTGACATTGTTCCCTGCCGTTCTGAGCCCCGTTCTCCTGTGGAGCAAGTCTCCAGTACTTCTCCAATGTGTGGTTACGGAAGGAGCACGGAGAGACGAGCGCGAAGAGACAAGCGCCTCACCCACATGTTCCCAAACATGGCCGGTAGTAGGTCAAATCTTTGCCTTCCCAACCTTGACAATGTCCCTTTAACTCAAAGCCAAATTGCCTCGTTGGGATTAGTGTTATTACAATGAATTTCAAGGGAAATTACAGTAATGGAACACTTAAAAGTAAAGAGCTACCACTTCAGCTAGCTGGCTATTAATTATAAATGCCATTCACTATCAGGCATTCTATTTTATCTAAAAGTGGTGTGTTCTGAATGCTTCTCTGGTGTTAATTAGATGGAAGGAAAGATGAATCAACAGATTATTTTGTGCTGGCTGGAGCCTGTCTCCGCTGCAGTGCCAACATAGATCCAAGGAATAATGTTGGCATTTTGGGGTTCAGGGCTGAGTTACTATGGTAATGAGTGCTACAGGAAAGCCTAAGAAGAGATGTGCAGGTTTACAGGTATTAGGTGGATGTTCAGTATCGTTTAACATTGCATTCATTACAGTCAGTCCCTGTTAGGTTGTTAGATTACTCTACTGGCATAATTTACATGCGACCTTGGTCGTTTGAGGAGAAGGACTCAGGGCTTATAGATTTTAGTCCTGACTCTGCTGCTGACCTGTTGCATGGTCAAATGGAAGTCCCTTAACCTCTTGGTGGCTCATTTTACCCGTCTAAAAAATGTGGATCCTTTCTTGATAGGAGTATCTTTATTTGTATAGGACCTGGCTGTCCCAGGCAAGGATTGCACTAGGCTTTGTATGAACATGTAACTAAAAGTCAGTCCCTGCCCCAGAAGTATTGCTGGTTTAATGAGTTAATGTTAGGAAAGTGTTTGAGATCCTTGGATAATAAAGATTAAGGGCCACATCTTGGTCTGGAGTAAGAGAGTGCAAGGGAACCTCTATATTCCCCACTCCATGCATGTGGGTGGAAGAGGGCAGGCAGTGGAGAGAGCCTAGGTTCCATTTCCCTTTCCATGCACTGGGCAGAATAGCTGTACCAGCAGATAGGAAATGTGTGCTGCATTGGGCATAGACCTGGAACTCACGTAGTCATCATCTCCACTCCAGGCTCCTCCAGGGCAGATTGTCTCATCACCAGCTAAGCCTGAAAGAAGCATGAGGGTCCTTCTGATACAATACCTTGCATCCTTATGTTGTGCAGCATCCTAAAGAGTTGTGCACTCTAGGAATACACAGCTGGCCCTATTCCAAACCATGGCCAACTGATTCAGATGACATCAGCCACCTGAATCTTTGCCCATAATGAAGACTATCTTTAGACTTAATTTATTTTTTTTATCTTTATTTTCTTTTTTTCAAAATAAACGTTCATAAAAGCATAAGAATTGCTGGCTGGATCATATCCATGGTCCATCTAGTCCATGACTCTGTCTCTAACTATGGTAAGCACCAGACACTGCACAGAAAGGTCCCAGAAACACTGAACTGGGCAATTATGGAATAACTTGCCCATATGGGAAATTTCTTCCCAACTCTCATCCACTAGGGGTTGGATTATGCCCAGAAGCACGAAGGTTTATATCTCTTCCTTACTTATCTAGGCGGTTAGTCTCACCTCTATATAAAAATGACCAGTAATTTTTAACCCAGCTAAAATCTTGGCCTCAAAGATGGGAATACACCTATTCCTGGTTCCTGATTGAACCCTTCTGCCAAATTTTCACGAGTGAGACAATGAGACTCCCTGACTCCCGCTCCATGCCCTGTCCTCAGCCCTGACTGCAGCTGTTATCAAACTAAATGTTATGAGAATATACTTGCAAAATTTGTTCTTTAGAAGGTTGTAGAGACAAATGCCATGTTTTATTTCTGTTACAGTCAATAATGGCATGTGATAGGATAATATATAGTTTCCCATGAAGTAGGAGAAGTAATTCTCTTTAATCCAATATGTTATACAAAGCTAACTATTCTTGCTGGGCCACATTTTTCACTGCACTCATTACCTGTTCATGTGAGTAAGGCAAACAGGCTGTGGTCCAGCTACCACTAGCACTGAAGATTTCCTGAGCCTATTACTCTCCCAGCTGTTTATATTCCAGCCACTGGCAGCGAAGCTGAACTTTCATAGCCAATCACAAATTGCAATCAGAATGTGCATGAGACCTTGGGCCTTGCTGATTTCCCCCCCCCCCCCCGCCATCCTCCTGATCTGTAAAAATAAATGCTTTGCAGATAGGAAAACCAAGAGCAGCTGTAAAGCGTACAAGGAAATTGGAAACAGTGATTCCCGTACTGCTGGGATATTTATAATTTTGGTGGCTTGAGAGTTCTCAAAGCCCCAGAGTGCCGACCTCTTGATTGCTAGCTCACCCCTTCTAATGAAACCACCATCACAAGTTTCCCAGATGAGGGGACCTTTGCCAGACACAATAACCCCACAGCTATATGACTGAAGGGAGCAAAGCGGTATCCTCTGACATCTTTGCTTTATAAATAGGTACAAAGCATGGCAGGGAGGCTTTAAAAATAGCCCAGTTTAAGGGAGGCTGTGTTGGAAGCTGGATTCTAAGGTGGAAATCTTGACCTCATTGAAGTCAATGGGAGTTTTGCTCTTGATTTCAATAGGGTCAGGATTTCACCCTAAGCACTGATCTCTTCCAGCAGGTTTACAAGTTACAGAGAAAGGAGTGGGCATTAGAAATAGTCTTCAGTCCCAGCAAAGGGAATAGGGGCCCCAAGATTTGGCAATTAGTGATGCTATTAGGAACAATGTCATAAAAGTGTCTGTCGTTTTCCAGTATTTCTGAGATTGCTGCTGGAAGTGTCAAAACAACAGATCCCAACTAGCTAGTCAGCTTTGTGCATGTGTATTCTACTGCCCTCTCTTAGATGGAATCAGAACTGTGCTGTTGTGTATCATAGTCCCTACAGTGATAGAGCTAATGAAGCTTCTCCCTTAGCTCAAGTGGAGCAAGCCTGTGCTTTCAGTGCAGGTCGTCTGAGGTCTATCCTTGCCATCATGTGAAGTTCCAAGTGGCCGTGGTGTGAAGGATGGTGACAGTCACCAGGTTCGGAGATGGCCTGTGGATTTGTTAAAATATTGTCCCATGAAAGGCCGACTGAGAATTCCTACCTGACTCCGACAAACAGCAAAGACCTTGAAGACTGAGGGTATGGCGACACTTGAGATTTGCAGCGCTGGTGGAGGCTTTCCAGCGCTGCAATTAGTAAGTGTCCACACCTGCAGGGCACATCCAGCACTGCAACTCCCTGGCTGCAGCGCTGGCCGTACACCTGGGTCTGCATGGGGAATAAGCATTGCAGCGCTGTTGATCCAGCGCTGCTCATCAAGTGTGGACACACACCAGCGCTGTTATTGGCCTCCAGGGTATTAGCAGTTATCCCAGAATGCTTTTAATTAAATTACTCTCTTTGTTTTGTTATTCAGCCTCTCTTTGTTTTGTTGTGAACTCAGAGCTCCGTCTCGTTGCTACCGGAGCTGCTTATCTGAAAAACCAACACAGCTCCTGTTTGCTGTGATCAATCAAATGAGATAACCCCTGTGAATGAGGCAGGCAGGGAGTGAGTGTTTGCTTGACAGAGAAGATGCAGGCTGTTTGCGATTAAGAGTTAAGACTAAGGGGTCGGAAACATTTTCTGATTTTTTCAAGGCAGGAAGCTAACACACAGTGTTGGCTCCAAAAATCCACTCTCTCTCTCTCCCCACGCTCCCTGTCACACTACACCCCACCCCATCCCCCTCTTTTGAAAAGCACGTTGCTGCCACTTGAACGCTGGGATAGCTGCCCATAATGCATCACTCTCAACAGCGCTGCAAATGTGGCCACACACCAGCGCTGGTAGCTGTGAGTGTGGCCACACACCAGCGCTGTTCCTACACAGCTGGATGACCAGTGCTGCAAACTACCAGCGCTACAACTCGTAAGTGTAGCCATACCCTGAGAGTTTATCCTAGCTAATGTAATTAGAAATGCTAAACCAGATTCTCAGCTGCTGTAAATCAGCTTTACTTCAATGGAGATACACTGTATGACACCAGCTCAGGATCTGACCCAACTATTCTGACTTGCAGAAATGTCTAAGCGATTTTTAACCTTATTGTACTAGTTTGCCTCCATAACTTCTTGTGGAAATATCTTTCAAACCTCTTGCCTATTAACTTCATCAGCTGTGTCTTGTTTTCTTGTATTTCCAGAAAAATGCAATGAGGAGAGTCTATTAGCCTTGCATTCATATAACCCCACTCTTCTTTCTAAACTTAATAGTCCAAGAGTGAGATTTACAATGGGACTGCCATTAATTTTAACAGGACTTGGGCATCAGAATCTCAGAATTTGCTTTGAAAGGCTCACCCTTAGTCCTTTTAATCTCTTGTCTATTGCTTAATCATCTCCAACCATTCACCTTTTGCTCCTGAAGAATTTTTATTGCTCACCTCTGGATCTCTTCCATTTTGGCAATGGGCAAATGCAACCCTCTTCTCCCTCATCCTCTCTTTTGCCAGACACATTTCTTGGTTCACCTCTGAAAGGTCGTACATCTTGAAATGGATCAAACGTTCTTTAACAGCCTTTAATATTTTCAGTGCTTTGAAAAAAGATGGAATAAAAGAGGCAGGAATCAGGAGAGAGGAGGGAAATTGAATTGGCAGAGAGAATCCAATTAAAAATTAAAGTTTTATTAACATAGCAATATCCCCTGTACCCTCAAATCTATATTCAAATACCCATTTACCGCTGAAAACACTTGAGTGAATAACCCACCGTTCTCACTGTGAGTCAGGTGCACTCCAGCTACATTGCTGGAGTAGAGATTATGCATTTTATTAATGATGCTGTATCAGACAAGCCTGAATGCTTATATGTTTTACATGCCTGCCTTTCATTTGCAAGATTGTAATTATTTTTAGCTACTAATTATATATCCTGTGCCCATGGTGGCGGAAGATGACAGCTGTAATTTCCACAATATCATTGAATCATCTGCAAGGAAATTTAGCACTATCATTTGGGAATGCTGATGGAGAGTCTGATCTGTTTGAAATTCAGCTAGCAGCACCTGTATGTTGGACCCCATTGAGACCACAGCCACCTATGACTCAAGACTTCTGCCTTGATGGCATCCCAGCTACAGGCTCAGAATTAAGCTGAACAGTGGAACAGGGAAGTAAGACAGATGGTGTACAAGACTGGCAATGGGACTGGGACTTAGAAGACCTGGGGTCTGGTCCTAGGTCAGCCATGGGCTTCCTGCGTTACCTTGGCCAAATTACTTAATCTATCCTGCATCTCATCTCCATTTTGTAGACAAGGAATCCACACTTAGATTCATAGACTTTAAGGCCAAAAGGGACCATCATGATAATCTACTCTGACCTCCTGCACATCACAGGCCACAGACCCTCACCTGCCCACTTCTGTAATAGACCCACAACATCTGGCTGAGTTACTGACATCCTCAAATCAGGATTTAAAGACCTCAAGTTACAGAGAAGCTAGAACACTAGTTTAAACCTACAAGTGACCCATGCCCCATGCTGCAGAGAAAGGTCACCCGCCCCGCCCCCAGGGGACTCTGTCAATCTCACCAGGGGGAAATTCCTTCCCAAACCCTCGCAGGGGTGTTGTGAAGATAGATTCATGAAAGTACTGGAAGCTCATATATTAGAGTGACGAGTGCCAGCCCTTACTGACTCACACTCCACATTGACTTCAGTGGGAGTGGAGTTAGGCCAGCACTGATTGCTTCTGAAAATTCCACTGTACATGTTTAATAATAACCATAAAGAATTGGCCAGTGGAAGAAGGACTAGATGGCCTGCTAGGTCTTTTCCATATCTGACATATGCGATGATACACCAGGATCTATGGTAGAATAGAGAAATCATTGGGAAACAATATATAAATCCACTGGCTGCAACTCACCTAGGATTACAGAGGCCTGAAGCTAATATCTAGGAGTAAAAGTACCTATGTGATTTAGGAGCTTAAGTCCTGTTGATTTTCAGTTAGATTTAGGCTCCTAAGATCCTGATCCTTAAAGATATTTAGGTCCTTTTTAATGGGTGTTAGGCACCTAAATGAATTCGATGATCTGGGCTGATGTGCCTAAATCACTTTTGAAATGGACCATAGGCTCCTCAGTCACTTAGATGCTTTTGAGAATGTTTCCCTACATGTAAGATATGGTACACAATGGCATAGATACGCCAAGGAAGAATTTTTTCCTTAGATCTTTCAGGGAGAGGGGGAAAACTATACAAAATTCTCTGCGAGCCCTTGGAAGGCAAACTGCTCCTGAATTTACACGATGCTGTGTTTCTTAATCTAGAGTTCTTGGTAAGAAAGAAACAACTGCAACAAACAAAGAAACTTTCTTGAAACAAACTTAACATCAATTGAAATTCATAGAACGGCTGTGTTTTGTGGCTGTGAAAATACAAGGCAAAAGGAGATCTGAAAATGAAAAAAATCTTGAGTGTTTCAGGTAAACAAAATTGAGATGAAACTGTACAGTGTTGTTTGGTGTGAGGAATGGAAAACAAATATCCTTCAAAATGAAACCTGACAGCAATAGCTTGGAAGGAGCTGTACCGTGTTGGCTAGTGGATTGGAGGCAGCAACTGAAGTGAAAATTGTACAAATGAAAATTGTAGTGGTACCTTTTGTTTGGTGATGGGTTGTAAAGCATCTAAGTGCTGGTTACCAGTTCAAATCTAATCCAAGCTAACAGTGATTGAAAATCAATGGGCCACAATTCATATTTGTTTACTCATATTTTCTCTTAAATAAACATTCCATTGTGCAGATTTCTACTTGGGCTGTCCAAGTGGATGTTAAACATTCAATGACTCATTTTAAAAAGAGTTCAGCGAGACCTTCCATGCCCTCTCTATCATGTGCAGTATTGGTTTACATTAGAACTGGGCAAAATGTTTCTACAACTCTCTTTTGGCAAAAAAAATGTAGATGCGTGTCAACCAAAACATTTTGTGAATTCTTGTTGGTTTCGGTGAGAAAATAATGCTTTGGATGAAATGCTTAAATAGTCTAAAAATTTTGTTCAACCCAAAATGACATTCGACCCAAAATGAAAATGTTGAGCCAAAAATTCAGAAAATTTTCATTTTGGGGCAAACCTCAAATGTTTATTTTTTTCAATTTTTCTGAACTACCAGTTAACCAAAAAATACATTATTTGCACATCTCCATCTGTCTCTGTCGGCTGTATTTCATATCTATTTGCATCTCTGTCTCTTGCTTTCTCTGCTCACCTTTCTCCCTCTGTCTGTCTCGCCAAGGTATTTATAATGGGTCCATCATTGTAGTTCCTCCTGTCTCTGTAAAACAGGTTATACCGCCCAAGGTTCAGTGAATTATTGCTGACCACGTGTTGGCTGCTCCATTTGGTTGAGCCGTCATTTTATTGCTACAGGTCTCTCTCCCTGACTTGTTACTTTGTAAAATTCGTTGACATACTTTGAATATGAAAGAAGCTATGAAACCCAAACGCTCTCCTATATTTGCTTATACTCTCATCTTTCCCGGTGGCTGACATGGTAGATAATTGACTCCAGTTACATGGAGACTTGACAGTTACTTCTATTAACAAGGAGAAATCTTTGGTAGGCGCCGTACTTGTATCCTCTGTGAATGCCTAATGAGGCAGCTACGTTGCTCTGATTGAAGAGTTCTGGAGAGTTCTGGGTTATTGTTGGTGTTTTTAAATTGTTAAGACAACTTTTCGCCAGGGCTCTGATTATAAAGCACACTGAAAACATGCCAGAAATACCACCTTTTAAAACCCTCGTTCTCATTTGAATTCTTATTTGACATGTTTAAGACACTTACATGGCATAAAAAAAATAACCCACACAAACAAAAAAGACAATAAACCCTAACATGCATAAGTTGAATTGTTTGCAGAAAAGAGACCAGAAAATCTATTGTGTTGGCAAGACAACTATTGGGTTGGCAAGACAACTAGTCAGTCATCAACTCTGTTCCCAACATCGTCTCTGCCTCTCGCTGCAAATACACTTGCAATGCTACCATCCACACTGCATCTAAACACCAAAAGCAGGACAGTTCTGTCAAAAAATGGACCAATCTTCTCTCTCGCTGCAAGGTCCTGTGCCATGCAGGAATCATTCATTGGGCACTAGTGGAAGGCAGAGCACATAATAATAAAGATCATGCTCTGGTCTCAGGAAGACTCTATTTTATTCATGACAGCATGTTTCCAGTACAACATGTCAGCAGAACACACAATGCACTCCGAACTCTGGCCTTGCAGCCGGCTTTTTCACAGCACCATTGCCCATTTCCTCCCTTCCATGGAAAATTTTGTAGCAGAGGAATGGATCGGTTACATCATTGTTCTCTTCATAATGGACTTCTAAGGCTGTTAAAGGACTTGCAGGGGCCAGATCCATTTGAATTCAGTGGATGCTGATTTATAGAAGCTGTGGGTCTGGCCTGTTCTTGTTCTTTTACGGGGAGGATTGATTCCTTAGTACCTGCTCTACCAGCCATAATGCTAGGGACCTTTTCCCCATCCTGTGCTCCAGGAGCAGCCGCTGTTGAACTCGTGAGCCTTATTCAGCTGTGAAGATGCTGGCTAGGAGCTGTCAGCTTCAATAGGCTCTGGGCAAGGGATGG
Organism: Mauremys mutica; assembly: GCF_020497125.1. NCBI lineage: Eukaryota > Metazoa > Chordata > Testudines > Geoemydidae > Mauremys > Mauremys mutica. The sequence goes on along the minus strand of NC_059073.1, from coordinate 10,678,350 downwards.
TGCATCCCACAGAGCGGAGGAAGCAGCAGGCAAAGCAGCAGGTGGGAGGAGGATTTCGTCTCACAGCTCTTCCCCGAGAGACGCAGTGAGGAGAAGCAGCAGCAGAGCCTCTTCACCTTCAATCACAAGTGAAGATCGCCTGGATGCCAGTCCATATGCTCAATGTCCTCTTGATGCTACAAAGCAGCCTGGCGGCACTGGCTGCAAAGAAAAGCACTTCTCCCATGAGTAACGGTGATGGGTGTGTCAACAGAGGTCTTCGTGCCGCCACTTGACTGACAGGCCTGTGACAGAGCAATATTCAGCTGCCTCCTCATGTGAACCGAATGGGTCCACGGGAGCTGAGTCACGCATTTGATCGTTGATCACTGTCATGCGCATGTTGACTAGTCTCCCGGTTAGCCTGCTTTAGAGAGAGAGAGAACTGCCTGTGACGGATAGAGAGCCCTTCATTCATGTTTGGCTGCTATAGAAGTTAGCAAACAGACAGCTGGAAAGCCAGGCACTGATTTTTGATTTTTGATTTATTTTTTATTTAACCGTGTTTCAGCTGTCACGAACTATCTAATAGCCTCATGAAGCATATCAGAGAGGGTGAAATTAGCAAATGCATAAAGCCCTCTACAAGGCCCAGACCAATTTGGGGCTGGCCAGGAGGGGGTGTGGGAGGTAGGTGAGGAGCCAGGCCACTGAATCTATTCTTCTTCTTCGAGTGATGGTCCCTATTGTATTCCACTATGTGTTACGCATAGGCGGCATGTGCCTGGAGCCGGAGAATTTGATAGTAGTGCCCTGGTTCACCTCCTGCCTCTGACCAAGGGGATAAAGGGCAGGGCAGACCGACTATCTCTCCAGTTCCTTCTCGCTGCCACATGATCCAGGCTAAAATCCCCTATACAGGTACTGGACTATGCCTAAGATTCTGGACTTCAAACTATGCGCTCCTTGCCCACGATCCTTCCCTGTCAGGGACAACCACCAGCATTGCCTGTACTGCCTTGGGAAAGCCCACATCGCGACAAAGTGAAGTATCTGCCTGTCGTTCCCCAGCTGTACCCGAGAAGGTGTACCCGGGAACTGCATCTTCAGAAACATCTGATGGACAAGGCCACGAGACCTCAATTGGACCCAGGCTGGGGAATATCAGCGTGATTCAGCAAGATGTGTGCCTCCTGCGACAAACTCCAACTCTGCTATGGGAGAATCTACCCCCATTGATCCCCTGGTGGGATCTTGTCAGGAATCATGGAGGCAGTATCATAAGCATGAGACTAAGTCTTCCTCTAAATCCACTTTGAGGAAGTCAGATTCAGCTCTGAGCATGCCCATCAGCTTGGGCCAAGAGGAGTTAAGATGTACTACAAGTCCCAGAGGCATGACAAGACAGCCCACAGACATAGGGCTACATCGGTACCAGACCATGATCTGTTGGTACTGTCATCCTTGGCAATTCCCAAACCCTGGGATCCACCAGCACTGACAAAGATCATTGCCAACTTTGACTATCCACAGCACCATCTTCCTCAACAATAACACGGTCTCTTCCGGCTACAACAGCTTGGACAGGTAGAACCCTTCTTACACTTGGGAGAACTGAATCCCTTGTTGCTCAACAGGACATTTTCACTCTCCCGGATCCAGAATCCCCTGCTCCAAAGGGCCCCTTGATTTCCAGAGTGATAATAACACCACCTGGGCAGTTGACTGTAGCCTGATTTGGGGTGTATTAGTAAAGTTGATTTAATTTATCCACTTAATTTAATTTTATTTAATCAATGTATTTTAATTAATAAATGCTAGTAATAATTATTATTGGATATTAATTAGTATGGGTTTGGCTCGCCAATTTGTTTGCTCAGAAGATAAAGTTCGTCCTGAATCAAGCTTCACAGAGTTTATAAAAGGAACTTCGGGGTCATGACAGGAGTTTACAATGAGACAGATATAGTCATAAAGACCTTTTTATTAAAATCAGTGAAATGGTAAGCAAATGGTAAAACAGTTAGGATTACAGAGTTACAAGTATCACAGTTCTTTAAGAGATACATCTATGGTAATACAATATTATAAGCTGCAAACGTGGTTAATACTCACAGTCTGTTTTAATAACCTGGTGTTGGAAGATACGGGCCACGCCTGTGGCAATTTCCGTTTTCACACCTCTGGCAGAGGAAGCTATTGCAGAGCTATTTGCTCTTTACTTTAACTCTAAGCTTTTTCTAAAATGAAATATAGACTTACAGTTTGAAAAGAAATAATAATACAGCCTATTAATAGTTAATAGCCGTCGTAGATGGGTAGCATCGATACGTAGTTGAAGGTGGAGGCAATGAAGAGTAGACGGGAGCAGATAGATGGGTAGATTGCCTGCCTAATGGTGAGCTGCCTCACCTTTTTCTAGGGCATTAGTCGGAAATCCTTCCTCCTATGCCCAAATTTCATCCTTCCCCCACAGAAATGTTAGGATACACTTGCCCCATAGGCTAGTATGTATGTGCGTATGAATGACAGGTATGTACAAATTTGTGGTGTATTTGTTAGATTTGTGGGCAAAAATCCCCTTTTTTCCACCCTTTACTGTTATTGGTTCAGTCAAAGGTCTCTAGACATCTGCGTAGGTATTTTGTCTGTTATTCCTTTTCTGAGTAAGGGTCCCAAAATGTGCTAAAGTTGCCTTAGTGTCACATACAGGATTTTGGCCTGTAGGTCTCTTGCCTTGCAGCCAAACTTATTCTTAATATAAATCTATAAGCCTATTACATCAAATACTCAAATGTATAAGGAGATATATTTATACAGACCAGCAGATTAATCTTTGGGGCTACAGACTGCTAGGAGGGGTTTGTCACCCATCCCATCCTTGGGATGCAACTCTCTTCCTGCAATACCACCAGTACTGTCACTGGAACCAAAACCAGCTTCTCTTCATCAGGACACTCCGAACCACTTGATGAACTTTTGTTCCTTCACCCCATGTATCCTCCGTCACCCAAAAGACCGACACCAATTTGGGACTAACCTCCACCTCATCCATATTGAAGTCACTGGTACCCCATGCCATGGGAGCCTCCATGACCCCCTCGCTACTCTTCCTACTGGCTATATTGGGGGCCTAGAGGCCAGTACCCCCCTGCAGAGTCAGTCAAATCTCCTAGGGAGTCACCCATTTCCAACCCTTCTAAGGGGACATTCAGATCTGCCCCTGGTTCCTGCAGAGAAGGAGAAGCAATACACATCAGATTCGGCGGTTCTGCCAGAATAAGTAAGACTGCGATCTTCATCCCCAGATGAAGAAGCAACATCTATGTCTCCTTCTCCCCACCACCACCGATGACTTCAAACAGTTCCAGGATTTTCTTCACAGAGTTGCTAGAGAACTACAGATTCCTCTTGAAGAAGACCAGGACTTCCAGCACATACTCCTAGAGATCCTCCATTCATCCAGATCCAACAGAATAGCACTCCCCATTAATGAAGCCATACTGAAGCCATCTAAAACAGTTTGGCACTCCTGATCCCAACTCACTGGTGGTCCAGGCTTCTTCCAAAATGTCCAGGCAGCAATACCCCTAGTCTTCTCCTGCAGAAAAAGAGCGCAAGTGCCTGGGCCTATTGGGAAGAAAGTTTTTTTTCATTGTGTAGCCTCCAGTTCAGTTCAGGATAGCCAATTACCAGGTACTAATTGCTAAGTCTGACTTCTTGAACTACTCCAACTTTGCAGAGTTTACTGATAGTCTCCTGCAAAGGACAGAGCTTGTTTCCGTGATCTGATAGATGAAGGCAAACTGATAGCCAAGACTGCTCTGCAGCCCCCAGTCAATGCCTCTAACACCTCCTCTAGAGCTATGGCAACAGCCATTGTTATCCACATGGAGTCATGGCTCCATGCATCAGGGTTCCCTAAGGAGGTCCAGAATAGTGTTGATGAGTTGATGAGAAGATCCCTTTTGATCAGTCGCAGCACTTCAACAAAAAGTGGAAAAGTCCCTTCATTCCTTGGGCTAACCTCCACTCCCTGAGGATATACATGCCTGCCCCTAAGAGGAAGTTTCACTGCCAGTCATTTAGACTTAGACACATGGCTCAACAGTTTTTCCACCAGAGACTCTATGAATAAGGGTAAGATTTTTGTCAGTTATTTTAAGTAAAATTCAGGGACAGGTCACAGGCAATAAACAAAAATTCATGGAATCCCATAACCTGTCCCTGACTTTTACCAAAAATAACTGTGACAAAATGGGGCTGATGCGGGGGCATGAAAGCCACAGCCTTGCTTTGGGAGGGGAGGGGGGTCCAGCACTCACTGCCATGGAAGGTGAGAGCTCCAGGGTCCACCCCCCACCCGCAGTGGTTGAGAGATCTGGGTCCCCCGGCTGCCCATAGGGGCTCAGAGCTCCGGGTCCCCCCGCCACCACCAGCAACTGAGAGATCCTGGATCTCGCCATCACCCATGGCAGCTCGGAGCTCTGAGGCCGGCAGCTTGGAGCTCTGGGTCCCCGCACTGCCCATGGCAACTCAGAACTCCAGGGGGGCCACTACCCAGGGAAGCTGGGAGCTTTGGGGTCCCCACCTCCTCCATGGCGGCTGGGAACTCCAGGGCCCCTGCCCAGGGGCTGAGTGGAAAATGTCACAGATGTCTCTGGAAATCATGGAATCCATAACTTCCGTTACCTCTGTGACATAATCTTAGCCTTACCTATGAACCACCATGCAAGGGGCACAGGGTTCAAAGGACCTGCTTCCCTGCACTTTCTGCAACAGGCTATACGTCAGTCTCAGCCCCCAGCTAGATGTTGTTTTTGACGGGAACTCAAGAGCTGTGAACCACTAAGCCCAACACCTCCTGACCCCCACACACTGTATAGGGGTTTTCTAGCACTCCTTTTCAACACCTGGAGTACAATAAAAACAGACAAGTGGGTGCTGAATGTCATCCACTCTGGCTATATGATAGAGTTTGCATCCCCTCCTGTTCCATAAAACCAACTCTTCACTCTCCTTTCAGGGGCCACTGTCATGAGAGAATTCTCAAACAAGACGTGGACTCCCTAAAGGAGTGAGGAGTGATAGAACCTGTCCCTCCTCGTTACCGAGGGAGTGGGTTTTACTTGACTTACTTCCTGGTATCCAAAAAGAAGGGTGGTTGGAAACCAATTCTTGACTTTCACCATCTCAACCACTTCATTTGCAAACTCAGATTTCTCATGGTCAAATTTGCATCTATAATCCCATCTTTAGAAAAGGTTTATGGCTCTCGACATGAAAGATACCTACTTCCATGTAGACATTCATCCCACTCACAGATGCTTCCTCAGATTCATGGTGTGCTCTGACCATTTTCAATACAGAGTGCTCCCTTTCGGCATTGCAACCAGCCCTAGGGTCTTTACCAACGTATTCTTGTTAGTAGCAGCACTTGTCAAACGCCTTGGACATACAGTCTTCCTCTACCTCAAAACCTGGATCCTTGTTTCCAAGTCATGCCAGGAGGCTTATGCATCAACTTCAATGATGCTTTACCTCCTTTCCTCACTGCGGGTCAGCATAAATGCCAAAAAATCTGTTCTCACTATTACTCAGGGTTTTCTGGTATGGTAACTAGTCTTTGTTTTCAAGGCAGTTTCAGGACATAAATCACACACAGGACACAGCTCCTCCATCTGATAAATGATTGGCACACACAAGAGTTGTTTTTCTTGAGTCTAAAAGCACACATTTAAAATAACAATAGTCTAGCGCACCCCAGATATAGTCAAATCTGAGATGGTGTTGAGTGGTCAGCAGCAGGTTTCTTGTGACCAGCCTTCCTCCTAGCCGCTGGGGAGTTGGATGTCAGACTCCTAGCTCCAAAATCCTCTCAGAACTTCTCCAAATTGCACATTCTGACTAATATCTTTATAGGTTACTCAAAGCAAAGCACATAACTCATAGTAACCCCTAGTGGGATAACAATTTTCCTAGCATTAGCAAAAAAAACCTCTCGTAATTCTACTTATCAGCAAAGCAACTCCCAACAAGTAAACTCATGGTCATAGACACCAAGATCAACTACCCATCCTCCCTCCCATTCTCATGATTCTGTCACTTGATCTGTCCTTATTAGTAACACTGCAGATGTGCAGTTGTTTTGTCTGCTTAGGCAAAGGCCAAATTGTTCCTGACTATGTGGTGTCCTCACTTCCAGATAATAGCGGCTGATCATCACCCCCACACATTCTCTGGACTTCATCAGGGCCACTTTGAATTCTGGCACTGCAAGAGAATACCTGCCCAAGGACAGGTTCCAGACCATGAACAATATCATAATCCAGATAACAGACAACCTCTGTTTAAAAGTCAAGGCATGTCTGTTTCTCTTAGGGCTTTTGGCTTCATGCACTTACGTCACCCCGTTCACAAGACTCCACCTTCCTTGCCTTCGAACAGGCTACAGTCAGTATACTATCCAAACCACCATCCTATGAACTTCATGGGGCTCTGTTCACATGTTTGTGAGACATTATGCCCTGGTGCAGGACTCCTCTGCTAATGCCTCCTTGGGAATGGTGGTCCTTCACTCAACTCTCCCGTCTACATCCTCGCACCTTAATTATTGCTTGTCAGTACCCACAGTGGCAATACAATAGGGACCATCACTCGAAGAAGAAGAGGAGCTTACCTGGAGATGTGTAGTCCCTATCTGTATTCCACTACCAACCTTCTTCCCCTCTGATTCGGATCATCTGTGATTCACAGCAGAGAAGAAACTGGGGAGACAGTTGGTCCACCCCTCCCTTTATCCCCTCAGTCAGAGGCACAGAATGAGCTGGGGGCAAGTGTGGACCAGTGGACACTACTTTCGAATTCTCCTGCTCTGGGCACGTGGTGCACATGTGTAACCCACCGTGGAATACAGATAGGAATCAACATCTCAAAGAATCTCCAGTTACAGGTAAGTGGCCTCCTCTTACACAGTTCTGGGGATCCCAAATGTCAGCTTAAGGGATGTGGAATGTAGAGACCATTATTTCAGCTCATGGGCTAGAACAATGTGGTTGAAGGACCTACGCTACACCCAGGTAGCACACTTGTGGCTTTAAGGGTTACGTTCCATACCCCAAGTCCTCAGTTAAGTCTCTGAACAAAAACCTAATAGAATGAGCATTGAGCTTTCACCCCTAGTGTTTTAGGTAGGATGCGTTGAGGCCTGATTCCCCTTTCACATTTCAAATCACAAACAAGTTACACCAAATCAAAATAAACTCAAAGTACCTTAAAAGAGAGCAGAATCTGGTCTGTGTGTATCTTTTATTGAATGCATTGATTATAAATGATGTGAGGTTATTGGTCATGAAGACCCAAGTCCTCTCTTTCCCCAGCAGAGGTAGACACAATATGGGCAGATGCAGCAGCACAAGCTTCCCTCAATGCACCTCTATCTCAGAGGATATCATTTAGCTGTTCAGTCTCCTTGTCCAGTTCAATCCTTGGTCTTAGCTGTAGGGAGAGAATAAGTCACCATGACTTGTGGCGTGGACAATTGTCTGCAAGGAAATGAATCAAGATTCTCATGTCACACAAATGGTAATGACTCAACCAACCTAAAAAGGATGTGAACCAACAACATGAAAGGTTCTACATACCCAATCCTAGTCCCCATTGCACAGCCGTGGGCCCCTCTTTTAATCAGGAGGTCTAATACATGCTTGGAGAGTTACAAAAAAGCAGGCAAGCAACAGAATATTAATAATGGTCTGGATTCTGCAACTCCCATGTCCTTGCCAGCTCTGCATTTGGCCCGTGGAGTTGAAATCATAAAATTAATTATTACTGAGGAATTGTGGGGTAATTTTACAATTTTAATGTTTGAACAAAATGCCTTTAGTTGATTTGAATGCATATTTAAAACAATATAACATAAATTTTTAAAGTAATACCCACAACAGATGACAAATGTGCCGTGTTGCTGTAATAACTTCAGATCTCTAAATTAAGGAACGTGGTTTGAAGTAATAATCATATTTTACATGCCAAGAGGCCTTTCATCTCAAAGGAAACAGAGCACTTTTTCGAGTTTCACAAATACACATGCAGGTGTAATTGTGAGTAGCATACAGCTCTGAGCCTCTCGTTATGGGTTTGATCCTGCACTTGCTGATGTCAATTCATGCTGCTGCTGTTTATATTTACTGCAGCACCTGCAGACACCTACCAAAATCAGAGCTTAATTATGCTAGGTGCTGTACAGACACATAGTGAGAGACAATCCTTGCCCCATACAACTTACAGTGTAAATAGGCAAGACAAAGGGTAGGGAAAAGGGGAGTATTATTATCCGCCCTGTACAGCTGGGGAACTGATACACAGAGACATTAAGTGACTTTCCCAGGTCACAGAGGACATCTGTGGCAGCTCTAGGGTTTGAACCCCTCTCTTCTGAGTCCTTGCCTAATGCTTTAAGTATAAACAATCCTTTCCTTCTTATGCCATCACTCCAGTGGGTGCAGGTTTTGTGTGCTGCATGTCTAGAGGTTATTCAAATACACTTGTTCAAATTCCACTCCATTTACACCAGAGCAGCTGCATGGGTCACACCAGGTGTGGAGGACAGCAGAAAATGGCTACCCACCTAGTTCATTCGCAGCAGTGTTTGATTTTATCTTTTTCACCATGCACATTTCCTTGATCTCTACAGCTTGAGCTAGGGATGCTTCTGAGAGAAGGCAGTGTCTTGTTGCTAATGTGTTGATACTTCCTATGTTGAGTTTCACTTCATGGGCTGAATCACTGTAGACTCCCTGAAAAATGCAGTTGTTTCCAGGTCTGGGTACACTGACTCTATTACAATGTAACCCCATCCCTTTGGCTAAAACCTTCTCCCTCATGCCTGCCGCTTGGCGTGACTTCTCCCCTTGCACCTCAGGGTTAATGGGTCCTGGGTTCTTCCTCTTGGCACCTGGTGCCTCCATCCAAGGCGTCCCCGCCTAGCACATGGAACACAAGGAGTGCTGTCCCTTGGGAAAATGTTTACTCCCAAATAATTTTCTAGGCATATCGTTTGATACACGAGGAATAAAATATTTCTCACAATCTCCAAAGTAGCAAAACCATAGGGGAAACTTTATGATGTCCCGGGAACAAAGGATGAGGGATGAAGAAAGAGCAGGCGTAACTAGAATAATAAAATAGCTGACTTTTTTTTTTGCCAGTTTGTGCTCCTCTCCCCTCCCCCCGTGTGAGCAGTGGGTGGGGCCTCAGAGGAAACGGGCCGAGCAGGGCATAGCACAGGGGGGAGGAGGCTAAGTGGGGGCGAGGCCTCAGGGCGGAAGGGGTCAGGGCCATGGTCAGGGCAATGGGTCCCTCAAAAGCTTAATCAGTTCCTGCGGGTGCTGAGCACCCCCCCCCCTTTTTTTAGTGGGTGCTTGAGCCCCAGAGCACCCACAGGGTTGGTGCCTGTAGGCCGATCTGGCCACCTTAACCCATTCCAGTCCTGTGTGGAGTAGACACCCCATCACAGACCCCTAGACAGAATGAAACCAGCCCTGGTTGCTGCCTTTAGCAGAGTGTTTTTCATTATAATTATAAAAGCTGTAGCATTTTTCATCTCAGTGCACATTATAAAGATGGCTAAGTATCTCATTTTACAGATGGAGAAATGGTGGGACAGAGAAGTTAAGGGCCCAGCCATGACGTTCATTGCTTTGGAGGTGGGGAGTGGAGGTGCCCCACCGTTGTGCCTTAGGAGCTCTGGGTGGAGGGCCCTTTGAAGAGGACTGCAGCTCAGTAAGGCCAGCAGACATGCAGAGGACCATAGCCCTACCCTCACTGGGGATTCTAATGCTGGCAATGGCACCAGAAGCCTTGTCAAGACTGCAGTGTTGCACAACTCCTGAACAAGGGCTGGAGGGAGGTGTCTTGGATTCAGTTCTTTGACTTGGCTCGGCTCACTTGGCTTTCTCACAGACACTGCCTAAACCACAAAGAAAAGAGAAGAAAAAAAGGGGGCAGGGAGAAGAGGTGTATGCAAGAAGGAAGAGAGAGAGAGTATGAGGAAAGGAGGGAATAATAATAATATCCATCCAGCTCTTTCCTTCAGTAGATCTCAAAGCAGGTCATTGTCATTATCCCCGTTTTACAGGTGGGGAAACTGAGGCACAGAGCGGGACGGAGACTTGTCCAAGATCACCCAGCCAGGATGAGAGCCTGTGTCCCAGTCCTGTATTCTTTCCAGTAGAACATGCTGCTTAGTGGATATGCCCATAATAACACAATGATTCACTGCCATGGGACTAAAACCAGGTCCTTCTCTCACACACACCACCTATGTGGAGGGCTATTCATGTGATAAATTATCATATGCGCTTTTGACTGCCTCTCCTAGATGCTACCTGCTAATCCACCTCCCCTGGGCCTACTGTTAGCTTTCCAAACCTCTGAACAGCTCATACGTACACTATTAAAAAAAATCAATCGCCAGGGAAACGATTCCTTCTTTACTTACAAGTCTGGAATTTCTCCCCCATCTGGAAAAAATACACTGGCCTGTGATTGTAGCCTGATTCTTTAATGGTTTATAATGGTATTGGTTGCCACGTGCTAGTAACTTAATGAGCTGGGGGTAACAGGGTTCTAGTCCCAGAATCAGACACAACCAAATTAAAACTAAGTTCAATATCTTGTAGGGAGCTCCGGCTGTATGGCAAAGACACTCGCACTGAGGGCAAAGCAAAACCGCAGCCACTTTTATTAACACAATCAGTAAAGACGAGAAAGCTCCAAACCACATTAACAAATAGCAGTAATATAGGACTGGGGCTATCTTGGCTATCATGCCTTGCATATGCTCAGATACTTATATACTCCCATGCTTCCTTGGGGATCTAGCAGTAAGAGACAAAAGACCAGCCCTGTCCCTGGCATGCCAGAGGCGCCCGATGGGCCAGACCCCAGGGCCTGAAGATCCAGTGCGGTGATAGCTGGTGACAATGAAGAGCGAAAGGGTCAAAGAGGGAAAGCTCACCCCTTGCTTACATGGTGGCCTGGTCTGTTATAGGGCCTGGGGACTAACATGAATATTTATTCAGATGCCCAGCCTCCCATGCCTATTTCTAACTTTCTCACCCTCATAATACTGGGGTGTCTTTATCCTATAGGCTAAGTTATTAATATCTTTTAGCTCATTACCACATACATCAACTACTGCTAATGCAAGTGGTTAAACATCTGCCAAAGACTTTATCCTAAGATATCCAAGCCCAGTATCAGTTCAGTATTTCTGTGGTTGCCTCGTCTCATTATGTACCAACTTCTCTCTCAAGCAAGCTATTCCCAGTTCCCCAAACTCTAAGGTAACTATTGGGCCATTTGATCTATGCGGAGGGTCATAGGCCTGTGTTTCACTTATGCTAATCTGCTTAAAGCCAATGGGCTCTGGGCCCAGGACAGATAATATTCACCCCTGGTGTCAAGGTTATAGACCCATAACTCCAGAACATTCAAGAATTCAGCTTTATCCTCTTCAAACACCAAGAATCCCCTTTGCCAATGGCAAAAGAATTTTGGCTCAGGTAGATCAGGCCTTAAGTTCATGATATTCATGGAAAAGAATTGGAGGACATTATTAGAGCTTTCTAAATGTAGCCCTTACGCTTTGCCTCTCCCTCAGCTACCTGTGCCTTACATGCAGTGACATAAAGCAAGAGGCAATATATACTGCCATTGGCGCTGTCCCGGGTTCCTTCCCCACTCTGAACTCTGGGGTACAGATGTGGGGACCCGCATGAAAGACCCCCTAAGCTTATTTTTACCAGCTTAGGTTAAAAACTTTCCCAAGGCACAAATTCCACCTTGCCTTGAACAGTATGCTGTCACCACCAAGTGATTTAGACAAAGAATCAGGGAAAGGACCACTTGGAGTCCTATTATCCCCAAAACATTCCCCCAAGCCCCTTCACCCCCATTTCCTGGGGAAGGCTTGAGAATAATATCCTCACCAATTGGTACAGGTGAACATAGACCCAACACCTTGGATCTTAAGAACAATGAAAAATCAATCGGGTTCTTAAAAGAAGAATTTTAATTAAAGAAAAGGTAAAAGGATCACCTCTGTAAAATCAGGATGGTAAGTACTTTACAGAATAACAAAAGATTCAAAAACACAGAGGATTTCCCCTCTAGGCAAAACTTTAAAGTTACAAAAACAGGGATAAACCTCCCTCTTAGCACAGGGAAAATTCACAAGCTAAAACAAAAGGTAATCCAACGCATTTCTTTGCTATTACTTACTATTTCTGCAAGACTATATGCTTAATTCAGATTTAGTTTAGGGAGATTCTATGATTCTATGATTTTGGTCAATCACAAAATGCCCAGAGGAGCAGGCCATGCTGGTGAAGCTGCCACCATTCTCCCCAGCCCCCAACTCCTTTATAACCATAGCCTAATGGTTAGGCACTTCCCTGGGCTATGGGAGATTCGAATTGTTGCCCTGGGACAGACCCAAAATGGATTTTTTTTGATTCACTGAAAAATCTGAAATGTCAGTTTCAATTCATAGAATCATAGAATATCAGTGTTGGAAGGGACCTCAGGAGGTCATCTAGTCCAATCCCCTGCTCAAAGCATGACCAATTCCCAACTAAATCATCCCAGCCAGGGCTTTGTCAAGCCGGGCCTTAAAAACCTCTAAGGAAGGAGATTCCACCACCTCCCTAGGTAACCCACTCCAGTGCTTCACCACCCTCCTAGTGAAATTGTGTTTCCTAATATCCAACCTAGACTTCCCCCACTGCAACTTGATACCATTGCTCCTTGTTCTGTCATCTGCTACCACTGAGAACAGTCTAGATCCATCCTCTTTGGAACCCCCTTTCAGGTAGTTGAAAGCAGCTACCAAATTCAACCTGAACTATTGTTGCGGGTGGGTGTTTCAGAACCGCCACCAAAAAAATCAGTTATTTGCCCAGCTCTACCGAGGCTACTAAAGCAGAGGCAGGATAGCCTTCTAGTAAAGCCTCCTTTGCTTTAAGTTGGAGAAAAGTAACATATACTTGCCCCAGGCATTATGCAGGCAGGGTGCTGTGTTCTTGCCTGCTCTCTGGGTAAAGTGTATAAAATTATTACTGATAACATATTTCTGTCCACTTGGAATTGCTGGTAATTACCTTGAGGCCGCCAGATGCTATAGTTTGCTATGAAATACTGTTTTCATTACAAACATGCCACATCAGGCTTGCAGTCTGTGAACTGCAGAGATGACCCCAGGACACTGAATAACAGGAATTTGTCAGGGAGAGTTAAGAGAGGTCTTATTTCAAATGTATATTGAATGATTTTTAAGTTAGAGGCTATCGTGCTAGTTATCCAGCCATCCGTCTAAGTCTAAGTTACAGTATTTTCACTCCATGCATCTGAAGAAGTGTTTTTTTACCCACAAAAGCTTATGCCCAAATAAATCTGTTAGTCTTTAAGGTGCCACCAGACTCCTTGTTGTTTTTGGTGTATACAGACTAACATGGCTAGCCCCCGATACTGACTTACTCTGTGAACTTGGGCAAGTCACTTAGCCCAAAAATTGCAAACCTGGGTGCCTACTTGGGTACCTAACTCCATTTAGGCCTCCAAGTGGAAGTGTTCTGATTTCCAGAGGTGATGAGCACCCCCAGATCTCACTTAGCAGCTCCTTCAGTAACAGGTTGGGAAACCTGACTTGGTCCATGATTTATTGATCACATGAGTTGTGAGGCTGGATGTTGGAGCATTTCCAGGCTCCACTGTAGATTAGACAACAACTGAACGGGAAACAGTGACTTCAGGCTGTTACTTGTCTTCATATTCAATTGCCCACTTGGTATTTGTACTGCCGCAGAGCCAAGAGACCCTGATCTATATTGGGGGCCCCTTTGGGCTAGGCATTATACAGACATATTGACGTGCTTCCCGCATCCATAGAACTGAATCTGAGGAACAGCCTAGCCCGGGGTAGGCAACCTATGGCATGTGTGCCAAAGGCAGCACACGAGCTGATTTTCAGTGGCACTCACACTGCCCGGGTCCTGGCCACTGGTCAGGGGGGCTCTGCATTTTAACTTAATTTTAAAAGAAGCTTCTTAATCATTTTTAAAAAACCTTATTTACTTTACATACAACAATAGTTTAGTTATAAAAGTATAGAGAGACCTTCTAAAAACGTTAAAATGTATGACTGGCCCGTGAAACCTTAAATTTGAGTGAATAAATGAAGACTCAGCACACCACTTCTGAAAGGTTCCCGACCCCTAGCCTAGCCTCACTGCAGGGGAAAGGAGAGAGAGAGAGAGAGAGAGAGAGAGATCATCATGTTGTGTATCAGCCTGTTAGTGGATCAGGAATGGACAATAATGACAAAGGGATTCAAACCCTGAATGCAGCAGTGTGGAACCCGTTTGTGGCTGGGTCATACCCTCCTCTCACAGAGACCTGAAGGGTCCTTCTTCTGCCCAGTGCCAACACCTCTGTAGCTTCCCAGAAACGTCTAATTGAATCAAACTGAAGCTAATGCAGCTGAGTTCTTCGGCTGGCAACCTGGGCCAGTGGACTAGTTGTCATTATAATGTCAGCATTTGCCAGCCATTCCCCCACAACAGTATCCAAGCTACCTTAATGATCTGCTATTAATTATGAATAAGCTGATCTTGTGGTATTTCAGATATCGTCGTGTGGTCCCCATGGGTAAACACTGTATGCTATTACGAAGACAGGGAAACAAATTAAACACAAAGCTGGATGATACCCACTATTGTATTTTATGATCTGATTAAGCCCATCCTACTACTGACTAAATCTGCTTGGTTTTCCTTGGCTTGTATAGCAAATAGAATTTCTCGCTTGCTGATTCAATTATCTCGTGTGGTATTTACACTGACACTGATATGAGATGCTAGCAGAATGATGAAGGGTGCTAGTTACCCCCAAAGACAATGGAGTTACTCTACCTGGATAATGGGAAAGGTGCTGTAAGATGCATTGTGCAGCGATACAATTAGCACCGTCATCTTAAACCCTGGGCCTCCTGTCTCTTGTAAATCTCTGTATCACTGACAATAATGGTGTCAACCTGTCATTATTTAGTCCAGTGCAATTAGTGTCCAAAGTCATTTCTCAGAGCCTGCTTTATGTGGAACAACATGCAACGCACACGGTTATTAGCTCCCAATAATAAATCCTGCCATCCGCTAATGCACTGTGAGGGACTTGGAAAGAAGCTAATGCACGGTGGCAAGATAGATAGTGGCTGAGACCTGGAGACAGAGTGAGCAAAGCTGAGTCAGCTTGGAGTAGTTGGGTTAGAGATTTCATACCGTTTATAGCCCTGCTTGGAGCTTCCCTGATAGCAAAACAGCTCAAATTGCAGCACTATCATTCCATATCATAGAACCATGGAACATCGGGGTTGGAAGGGACCTCAGGAGGTATCTAGTCCAACCCCCTGCTCAAAGCAGGACCAATTCCCAACTAAATCTTGCTTGGATAGTTGCCAAGGAGGCGGGGGAGGGGAGCAAGCCACTTACTAACTATAACGACGATCATACATCGAGAGAGTTTCAGCTCCACAATCTGGTCTCTCCCAGGGCTGCTATGCTTCAGGGACCTTCTAGATCAGGGTAGGCAAATTTTTTGGCCCAAGGGCCACATCTGGGAATAGATATTGTATGGCGGGCCATGAATGCTCACGAATTTGGGGTTGGGATGTGGGAGGGGGTGAGGGCTCTGGCTGGGGGTGCAGACTCCGGGGTGGGGCCAGAAATGAAGATGTTCAGGATGCAGGTGGGGGCTTTGGGCTGGGGCGGGGCAGTGGGGTGCAGGGGGGGGTGCGGGCTCCAGCTGGGGGTGCACGCTCTGGGATGGGGCTAGGGATGAGACATTTGGGGTGTAGGAGGGTGCTCTGGGCTGGGACCGAGGGGTTCGGAGGGCAGGAGGGGGATCAGGGCTAGGCCAGGGATTGGGGTGCAGGAAGGGGTGCAGGCTCCAGATGGGGGTGTGGGCTCTGGGGTGGCGCTGGGGATTAGGGGTTTGGGGTGTAGGAGCATGCTCCAGGCTGGGATTGAGGGGTTTGGAGGGCAGGAGGGGGATCAGGGCTGGGGCAGGGGTTTGGGGCATGGGGACAGGCTCAGGGGTGGGGCGAGGCTCCAAGCAGCATGTCCCTTCTCCGGCTCCTGTGTGGACACGCAGCCAGGCAGCTCTGCACGCTGCCCCATCTGCAGGCACCGCCCCCACAGCTCCCATTGGAGCGCAGGAGGGGGCCATTGGAGCGGGGCCATTGGAGTGCATAGGAGCAGGAGGGAGGCCATGGTGCGGCCCCTGACCCTGTGCCCTAACTGGAGCACCAGAGTGGGGCAAGACACAGGCCTCACTCCTCAGTGGGAGCTCAAGGGCCAGCTTAAAACAGCTGGCGGGCCAGATCCGGCATGCGGGATGTAGTTTGCCCACTCCTGTTCTAGAACTTCGGTGCCAGCTGGCACCACTCAATATTCCACTCAACGCCCCAGAAGTTTCAGAGATGAGGTTATAAACCTCTGTGCAATTTCCAGCCACCTTCCATGAATCCCCAGGGTGACGTTTTCCAAAGCGGTTAGTAACTTGGGATTGTCTCTGCTTTTGTTTGCCCACCTTGAGGTGCCTTTTAAAAGTGGCCTGAAGACTTTCAGAAAACACTGAACCTCCTCCCTCTGAAAATCAGGTTTTTCAGGTTGGCATCCCAAAGAAAGGGATCCCAAATCGCTAGGGTCTTACACAAATCTTGTCCAAAAGTCTTGTGTGAGAAAGCACTGAGCAAGAATATGCAGAGACCAGGCGTGACGGGAGCCACTCTTAATGTGGCCAGTTACCGTTCTTCCTGTAGCTAGGCAGAAAACAGGTGTGTAGGGGAAGGGAATTCACACACACACACACAAAATGGCCAGAATTTTTTTCAGTGAAATTCCAAATTTTGACACACAATTTCATTGAAAAATTAAATATTGGAAAATTCCAGCCAGCTTTGATTTTTTTTTATCGTTCTGTCTATTGCCACGTGTGGGGGGCTGTAGTGAGCAGAGACTCTCAGAAGGTGGGTGGAGGAGTTTTCATCAGACAAGGACTGCAGAAAAAGTGTCAGATCCGGGTGCCTGTTCATCAGAGTAGTGCTCCGTAGATGTGAAGGTAGAACTCCAGGGAGCCATTCCCATTGCTACGAGGGTAACACTACAAAACAATGTCACTGATGCTGCTTTAGGCTTAGTAGTGTGCAAGCCCTAAGAGCCTTAGGTGCTGAAACCCAGCTTGACCTGTGTGGTGTCTCAATGCACAGGCTGATCTGCGTGGAGAGATGTTACAGGGAAGTGGCATTCCTTTTGCTCTGATCCTCAAAGGCTGCAAAATGCCTCAGCCTGACCCATCTAAAAACTCAAAGCCCTTCTGATGCTTAGGGCATGGACTCTAGTTTCCTTGGGATTAGGATGAGGTTTCAGAAAGAACACCAGGAAATTAACACTCTGGAACTCAGAAACCACTGATGATAAAAATCTGGGATAAGGAAGCAGGACACTTTTACCCCTATGGAGTACATCAAAAGGAGGATCAGTCATTTAAGCTGCCGTCTCCTCATCGATACCACTGTGATTCAAAATGCTGGCCACGAGTTTCAAAAGTGGAAGCCTGAAGTTAAGTTTCTACGTCCATGTTTAGCCAACTAAATAAGTGGCTTGATTCTTCAAAAGCACTGAGCAGCCAGTAGCTTCCAGGGAAGCTGGAGTTCCATGTTAGGGCAGGTGCTCACAGCTTTAGAGATCCTTTTAATGCAGTAAAAAGAACAGGAGCACTTGTGGCACCTTAGAGACTAACAAATTTATTTGAGCATAAACTTTCATGGGTTAAAACCCACTTCATTGGATGCATGCAGTGGAAAATACAGTAGGAAGATATATATACACAGAGAACATGAAAAAAATGGCTATTGCCATACCAACTGTAACGAAAGTAGTCAATTAAGGTGACTATTAGGTGAGCTATTATCAGCAGGAGAAAAAAAATTTTGCAGTGATAATCAGGATGGCCCATTTCCAACAGCTGACAAGAAGGTGCGAGTAACAGTAGGGGAAAAATAGCACAGGGAAACAGTTTTTACCCATCCACGCCGAGTCCACTGCATGCATCCAGTGAAGTGGGTTTTAACCCACGAATGCTTATGCTCCACTAAATGTGTTAGTCTCTAAGGTGCCACAAGGACGCCTCATTCTTTTTGCTGATACAGACTAACACAGCGACCACTCTGAAACCTGTTTTAATGCAGCATCTTTCATACACAAGATATATGTATACCAGAGGTGATCAAATATAAAGAATAGGTCTCATGGTTATTATACAAGTCCTTCTTCATTCAACATTTGGGCTACCCAGAACAGGTCTAGTGTCTCATCAGCTTTCTCCATAGGCTTTCACCACTAGCTCTATGAGGGACATTTTTAAGTGCCTATCACAACAGTATCTGGGCACTCTTGCATACATCTGCCCACTAATGCAAGCTTAGCCATCCATTCGCCCTCTTCCATAGATTCTTATCCTAAAGGTCAGACTCCAAGTGCACTGGGGAGGCCACGCCTACTCAGTAAGGAAAACATGCATGAAGAGTTGGGTCTTGCAGAATATTTTAGAGATGGTAAAACTCTGGTTCCACCTAATCTCAGCAGAAGCTTGATCCAGTTGAGTCTTCCCTTCAGTGCAGCTACACTGATTGACAGCAGCTGAAAATCTGGTTAATAGATTATAAGGATAGAAGGGACCGCTGTAAACAACTAGTCTGACCTCCTGCAAGCCATAGGATTTCAGCCAGTGAGTCCAGGAGAGGAGGCAATTATTCTCCCTTGCTACGTGAGTGCACACTGCTAGCCCCAATAGCTTGGGGTGGAGCTAGAACTGGGAAAGCTGACAGAACCTCAGCCAGAACCACCACTGGAATGTAATGCAAACTTTATCCTTTTTGCATCTCGGCCACAAGTGAGCACTATGAATATTCTACTCTGGAGATTTTAAACCACGTAGTCAAAAGCACTGAAGTCACTCGTATCAATTGTCTGTGGTACAATTGAGCTCTATAAAGATTATTGAAATACTAGTGCTGCTATAACAGCTATAAGTAATAGTATAAATGATAAGATTTTAAAAATCCCTCTCTCCTCCCCGACCCCTGGAGTTTTCACCAGTTGAATTAATCAGTCCAAAGGAACAAATCATTGACTAAGGGCTTGGCTACACTTGCAAGTTACAGTGTCCATGCTGGCAAGGGACTTGGAGTGCCTGGCCTCTGCAGCTGGAGCACTCCTGGTAATCCACCTCCATGAGAAGCATAAAGCTTGCTGCTCCCCGGCTGAAATGCCGGGGCATCAGTGTGGACGAGGTGTTGCATTACTGTGCTGTGATTGGCCTCCAGAAACGTCCCATAATCCCCTGAAGTCAAGTGACCACTCTGGTCATTGTTTTGAAATTGGCTGCAGGCATGCGGATATCCCCTTTCAAAGATCCGCTTCTGATAGGCGGCTGCTTATCTGCTCTGGGACAAAGCAAACCATTAGTGTGGAGTGCTGCTGTTGTGAGTGTGTGTGAGAGTGAGGCAGAGGGGAGAGGGTCTGCTGCTGTCTGAGCTTACAAGACAGCATGCTGACACACTCTCTGCCCCCCAAAACACACTGTCTTTCCCCCCACATACTCACAACACACTCCGTCACACTCCACCCGACCCCATTTGAAAAGCACGTTGTAGCCACATAGCTACCACAATGCACTGCTCTTTGTGGCGTTGCAAGAGCTACTAATGTGGCCACGCCAGTGCGCTTGCAGCTGACTGTGTAAAGACACAGCAGCGTTTTCCCTGCTGCGGTCTCTGAAGGCGGGTTTAACTCCCAACGCTTCACATCTGCAAATGTAGCCAAGCCCTAAGTCCATCTCCAGAGAGCAGGACATGGGAATTATGGAAAGGGCTGTATAAAACTTCACCAGGACCTATTCATCCCCCTCTCCTATATCCTGGCATGGGTGTCCATGGGCTTATCCTCTACCAACTGACCATCTACCCCTGGATCTCTTGTAAATGACTCCACTTTTGCCTCCAGTCCTCTGCTTGTTGGCCTTAGAGCTGTATGCCTCTTTCGCAGAAGTCAAAGTCATAGAAGACCGTGTTAGTCATCCTGCCAATGCAAGACTGGTGACCTGATCTCATTTAGTCTTTCTGTTGACCTTTATGGGTTTTGGATTTGTGCTCTAACTGGACAAAGAGAGATTTTCCTGTTGAATTGGCTGCTTGGAGAGGTATACTCATACTATGGCTAGCAACTCATGCTGGCTAGTCAAGCACAGAGTCAAGCACAGGCAATAAAGGGCCTTGCCAAGGGCCGCAGATCTCCAAGTCTTGTGGTGACTGAAGCCAAATCTGAGCTTTCATTCCAAAGAAGAACTTCTTAAACCTCACAGTTGTGGGTGGAAAAAAGCTTAAAAGTGTGACCTGAGCATAACCAGCGGAGAGATGGCTGCCAGAGTCTGCACAGAGCAATATGTCTAAGAGGCATGAAGGGTGCCATTCACCTTAATGGGGCATTAATGCCAAGATTCACTGTTCTGGGGTACGGGAAAGGGGATGTGCAACCAACACCACCCAAGCAGAAGGCTCTGGTTATGTCTCCATTGCGGCTGGGAGGATGCTTCCCAGCTTGCATTGACAGACAGGTGCTAGCTCTGCTTGAGATAGAGGGCTAAAAATAGCAGCACGGCTGGGGTAGCCAGCTGGCAGCTTGGGCTAGCCACCTGGATATGTACTTGGGGAGGGCTGGGCAGGGTTGTACCCCGGCAACTAGCCTGAGCTGCTGCCCATGCTACCTCGGCTATGCTGCGGGGTTTAGTACACTAGCTCAAGCAGAGCTGGCGCATCTCTCTACCCAAGCTGGGAAGCATCCTTTGTGTATGGCAGGAAGAGAAGAGGACAATGGGTCCATCCCACTCCCTCAAGCCCCTAGACTCAGGCTACTAGGCTAGGCACTGGGGCGCTTCTTGTTGAAAACCAAGCTGGCTCCCAAGTGGATGTTGGCTCTGCTGCGGCAGAGGGAAGGGGGTCCCTTTTCCCACCCTTCTAAGGGCTGGGTGGGCCAGCAGTACAAGAGGCAGGGCTATGTGCATGGAGCTGGAGTGGAATCCGTGTTGTGATGTGCCTGAGGCCTAAGCCTGCCTTACTCCAACCCTGGGTGTAGTGGTTGAAGGTCTTCCCAGCATAGCTACCTAGGGTCCCAGGGGCAGGTGTTTCATTGTTTGTTTTTTCGTGCTGGATCAACAGCACTCCCTCCCCCACAGGAGGTACATCAGAGGCAGCAGCATTCTGACAACATCCTCCCATGTGGCCCATACCAAGTCAGCTCAACCTTTGATGTGAATGGAGTTTAGTCTCCCTGCCCAATCAGTCATGGATTTATGCTCAGGTTGACAAGAGGGGTGCTAACTGAGAGGGTGGTTCTTAGGGATGTGTCCGCATGTTCTCTAGGAGCCGGACTCGGCCCCATCAACTGATTTCACTGACGACAGCGGCGACCTGAGATACTGTGGTGCCAATATATTTCCATAAATGACCCACGTACTACCCATGTAACCCAATTATATCCTACACACAGAGAAATAACAGAGATTCTTTACACACACAAATAAAATGTCATGTAGGCCCTGAGAATTCCATATACCAACTACAATCCAATGTATTTCATTTACAAGCCAATATATTACCCAATTTATAACCAATCTGTCATGCACATGAATCAATACAAATCATGAAAATGTACATGCATAACACGCTGTGCATAATTGAATTTTGTGCTCCCTTGCCTCTCATTACCCTACCACAAACTGCTTGAAATAAACATCGTTGATTTCTTCCCCAGAGCAGATAACTCCAGGCAGTTTAGACCAGTACATCGGCTCCCCTTGCAGCAAACAGGGAATAGACAGTCATGGAAGCGAACACGTGCACCAGGTGCATATTTCACTAAGGCCATAAGAATGGGAGGGTCAAATGGCAGCTTTTGGACCAAATGTGGGGTTTCACAATGCAGCCCATTTTTCACGCAGAGCTGCAGACCATTCAGAGTGCAGGTTCTACTGTGCAATCTTCAATGCAGTTGGCTTGGGTCAACATGGAGCATTGATGGGACCATCTCCTTGACCCACCTCTGCATATTTACCATGTGCAAGCAGTTCCATTCTGTGAAAATTATATGAAAACTTCTGGTTCCTGGCAAGTTGCTGGTCTGGCTCGCAACTGAGTAAGAACTGGAGTCCCTGGAATAAGAGGTCTCATTCATAGTGTTTCAGGCACATCAGCAGAGGCACGCTGGTCTTTTGATTAAGGCTCCAGAAGCAGAACAGGATTAAATTACTATCTCTGCAAGTCCTTTATGCGATCTCTCTCTGGCCCAGGTCCTCCAAGGTGCTTAACTGCCATTGAAATCATTGTGTGTTAGCTGCCTAAGTACCTTTATGGATCTGGGCCTGTGGGCCTCAGAGCTCCATCTGTAAAGTGAGGATAATAATTTTTCTCTACCTCAAAGAGGGGTTCTGAGAATAAATCCATGGCTATTTATGACATGATCAGATGATACATGTATTTAATTTATGAACCAATACAAAAAGATCCCTGTTTGCAATCAACATGTTGCAACTATGATGAGCTTTTTGTTGGAAGTAAACCAAATAATCCAGTTGCACTGGCCCAACAAGCTTATATCCAGCGGTTTAGGGGGAGCTGATAACCCAAATTTTTGATCAGTCACATTGACACTCCATCCATCCTTGGTCAGGAATGATTTCCATAGATTTCAGACACTAATCTTCACACCTTTCCAAACAGGTTCTCCAACTCTTGTTTGTGACGCTGGGCCAGATGCTGGTCCAGAAAGGGTTAAGCAACTAGCAGGGTAAATGATCCAGAATGTAATGCAAACTTTATCCTTTTTGCATCTCGGCCACAAGTGAGCACTATGAATATTCTACTCTGGAGATTTTAAACCACGTAGTCAAAAGCACTGAAGTCACTCGTATCAATTGTCTGTGGTACAATTGAGCTCTATAAAGATTATTGAAATACTAGTGCTGCTATAACAGCTATAAGTAATAGTATAAATGATAAGATTTTAAAAATCCCTCTCTCCTCCCCGACCCCTGGAGTTTTCACCAGTTGAATTAATCAGTCCAAAGGAACAAATCATTGACTAAGGGCTTGGCTACACTTGCAAGTTACAGTGTCCATGCTGGCAAGGGACTTGGAGTGCCTGGCCTCTGCAGCTGGAGCACTCCTGGTAATCCACCTCCATGAGAAGCATAAAGCTTGCTGCTCCCCGGCTGAAATGCCGGGGCATCAGTGTGGACGAGGTGTTGCATTACTGTGCTGTGATTGGCCTCCAGAAACGTCCCATAATCCCCTGAAGTCAAGTGACCACTCTGGTCATTGTTTTGAAATTGGCTGCAGGCATGCGGATATCCCCTTTCAAAGATCCGCTTCTGATAGGCGGCTGCTTATCTGCTCTGGGACAAAGCAAACCATTAGTGTGGAGTGCTGCTGTTGTGAGTGTGTGTGAGAGTGAGGCAGAGGGGAGAGGGTCTGCTGCTGTCTGAGCTTACAAGACAGCATGCTGACACACTCTCTGCCCCCCAAAACACACTGTCTTTCCCCCCACATACTCACAACACACTCCGTCACACTCCACCCGACCCCATTTGAAAAGCACGTTGTAGCCACATAGCTACCACAATGCACTGCTCTTTGTGGCGTTGCAAGAGCTACTAATGTGGCCACGCCAGTGCGCTTGCAGCTGACTGTGTAAAGACACAGCAGCGTTTTCCCTGCTGCGGTCTCTGAAGGCGGGTTTAACTCCCAACGCTTCACATCTGCAAATGTAGCCAAGCCCTAAGTCCATCTCCAGAGAGCAGGACATGGGAATTATGGAAAGGGCTGTATAAAACTTCACCAGGACCTATTCATCCCCCTCTCCTATATCCTGGCATGGGTGTCCATGGGCTTATCCTCTACCAACTGACCATCTACCCCTGGATCTCTTGTAAATGACTCCACTTTTGCCTCCAGTCCTCTGCTTGTTGGCCTTAGAGCTGTATGCCTCTTTCGCAGAAGTCAAAGTCATAGAAGACCGTGTTAGTCATCCTGCCAATGCAAGACTGGTGACCTGATCTCATTTAGTCTTTCTGTTGACCTTTATGGGTTTTGGATTTGTGCTCTAACTGGACAAAGAGAGATTTTCCTGTTGAATTGGCTGCTTGGAGAGGTATACTCATACTATGGCTAGCAACTCATGCTGGCTAGTCAAGCACAGAGTCAAGCACAGGCAATAAAGGGCCTTGCCAAGGGCCGCAGATCTCCAAGTCTTGTGGTGACTGAAGCCAAATCTGAGCTTTCATTCCAAAGAAGAACTTCTTAAACCTCACAGTTGTGGGTGGAAAAAAGCTTAAAAGTGTGACCTGAGCATAACCAGCGGAGAGATGGCTGCCAGAGTCTGCACAGAGCAATATGTCTAAGAGGCATGAAGGGTGCCATTCACCTTAATGGGGCATTAATGCCAAGATTCACTGTTCTGGGGTACGGGAAAGGGGATGTGCAACCAACACCACCCAAGCAGAAGGCTCTGGTTATGTCTCCATTGCGGCTGGGAGGATGCTTCCCAGCTTGCATTGACAGACAGGTGCTAGCTCTGCTTGAGATAGAGGGCTAAAAATAGCAGCACGGCTGGGGTAGCCAGCTGGCAGCTTGGGCTAGCCACCTGGATATGTACTTGGGGAGGGCTGGGCAGGGTTGTACCCCGGCAACTAGCCTGAGCTGCTGCCCATGCTACCTCGGCTATGCTGCGGGGTTTAGTACACTAGCTCAAGCAGAGCTGGCGCATCTCTCTACCCAAGCTGGGAAGCATCCTTTGTGTATGGCAGGAAGAGAAGAGGACAATGGGTCCATCCCACTCCCTCAAGCCCCTAGACTCAGGCTACTAGGCTAGGCACTGGGGCGCTTCTTGTTGAAAACCAAGCTGGCTCCCAAGTGGATGTTGGCTCTGCTGCGGCAGAGGGAAGGGGGTCCCTTTTCCCACCCTTCTAAGGGCTGGGTGGGCCAGCAGTACAAGAGGCAGGGCTATGTGCATGGAGCTGGAGTGGAATCCGTGTTGTGATGTGCCTGAGGCCTAAGCCTGCCTTACTCCAACCCTGGGTGTAGTGGTTGAAGGTCTTCCCAGCATAGCTACCTAGGGTCCCAGGGGCAGGTGTTTCATTGTTTGTTTTTTCGTGCTGGATCAACAGCACTCCCTCCCCCACAGGAGGTACATCAGAGGCAGCAGCATTCTGACAACATCCTCCCATGTGGCCCATACCAAGTCAGCTCAACCTTTGATGTGAATGGAGTTTAGTCTCCCTGCCCAATCAGTCATGGATTTATGCTCAGGTTGACAAGAGGGGTGCTAACTGAGAGGGTGGTTCTTAGGGATGTGTCCGCATGTTCTCTAGGAGCCGGACTCGGCCCCATCAACTGATTTCACTGACGACAGCGGCGACCTGAGATACTGTGGTGCCAATATATTTCCATAAATGACCCACGTACTACCCATGTAACCCAATTATATCCTACACACAGAGAAATAACAGAGATTCTTTACACACACAAATAAAATGTCATGTAGGCCCTGAGAATTCCATATACCAACTACAATCCAATGTATTTCATTTACAAGCCAATATATTACCCAATTTATAACCAATCTGTCATGCACATGAATCAATACAAATCATGAAAATGTACATGCATAACACGCTGTGCATAATTGAATTTTGTGCTCCCTTGCCTCTCATTACCCTACCACAAACTGCTTGAAATAAACATCGTTGATTTCTTCCCCAGAGCAGATAACTCCAGGCAGTTTAGACCAGTACATCGGCTCCCCTTGCAGCAAACAGGGAATAGACAGTCATGGAAGCGAACACGTGCACCAGGTGCATATTTCACTAAGGCCATAAGAATGGGAGGGTCAAATGGCAGCTTTTGGACCAAATGTGGGGTTTCACAATGCAGCCCATTTTTCACGCAGAGCTGCAGACCATTCAGAGTGCAGGTTCTACTGTGCAATCTTCAATGCAGTTGGCTTGGGTCAACATGGAGCATTGATGGGACCATCTCCTTGACCCACCTCTGCATATTTACCATGTGCAAGCAGTTCCATTCTGTGAAAATTATATGAAAACTTCTGGTTCCTGGCAAGTTGCTGGTCTGGCTCGCAACTGAGTAAGAACTGGGAGTCCCTGGAATAAGAGGTCTCATTCATAGTGTTTCAGGCACATCAGCAGAGGCACGCTGGTCTTTTGATTAAGGCTCCAGAAGCAGAACAGGATTAAATTACTATCTCTGCAAGTCCTTTATGCGATCTCTCTGGCCCAGGTCCTCCAAGGTGCTTAACTGCCATTGAAATCATTGTGTGTTAGCTGCCTAAGTACCTTTATGGATCTGGGCCTGTGGGCCTCAGAGCTCCATCTGTAAAGTGAGGATAATAATTTTTCTCTACCTCAAAGAGGGGTTCTGAGAATAAATCCATGGCTATTTATGACATGATCAGATGATACATGTATTTAATTTATGAACCAATACAAAAAGATCCCTGTTTGCAATCAACATGTTGCAACTATGATGAGCTTTTTGTTGGAAGTAAACCAAATAATCCAGTTGCACTGGCCCAACAAGCTTATATCCAGCGGTTTAGGGGGAGCTGATAACCCAAATTTTTGATCAGTCACATTGACACTCCATCCATCCTTGGTCAGGAATGATTTCCATAGATTTCAGACACTAATCTTCACACCTTTCCAAACAGGTTCTCCAACTCTTGTTTGTGACGCTGGGCCAGATGCTGGTCCAGAAAGGGTTAAGCAACTAGCAGGGTAAATGATCCAGATTCAACCTTTATAGACATGTTAGAAAAGTATGTAAATGGTAATTAGGGCCATTCCATGTTAGATAGGCTAAAACTTTGAAATGCAAACCTGTATTGTTAGAGAATTAGAGGTGATACTAATTGTATGTGTTTATCTTGTTAGCTGTTAGCCATGTAAACAGACAGTTCCTGTATATTACTATAGCTATTGAGTCAGAGATCAAAAGGGAATATTAACATTTAGATGAATCTGGGGTGAAATAATGTCATTGTCTATATGTCTCTTTAAAGTTTGTGATAAACTGCTTAATGGACAAATTACCTTATGTTAATCCATGTAGTTATTACCAATGATGTTTGGGAAATAGAAGGTTATGTCAAAGGTCTATTGTTCAGTCAAGGACTCTGTGCTGCCTGGGAACTGTATAAAAAACTCTCGGGACCTGATACTTTTTATCTCAGCTCTGCTTGTGCTTTATTTTGGGGGAAGCTTGAGTCATAAGACTGAGATCTCCAGTCCCTCCTGGATCACCCTGAATATGAACATTGGGCTATAACCTATGGACTAATTCTGACAGAACTCTTTGCAACTACAAAGCTCACCATCTCTGCTATGAATCTGATCTCAGAACTGTACTCCTGTCTGTATGTATACTGATCTTTTAGCCAATACTCTCACTCTTTTCTTTTTTAATAAATTTTAGTTTAGTTAATAAGAATTGGCTGTAGGCGTGTATTTGGGTAAGATCTGAAATATTCATTAATCCAGGAAACAATGTGCCTGATCCTTTAGGATTGGTAGGACTTTTTTATATGATGAATAAGATTTTCAGTAATCCTCATCATATTTGACTTGGGTGTCTGGGTGGGAGCTCAAGGCTGGGTTGCTTTAAGGGAACTGTGTTTTGGCTTCTGGTTAACCAGTAAGGTATTGTAGAAGCTGTTTTAAGGCTCGCTTGGTGGATCTAAGTATTGGAATGGCCACCAGCTATGCAGATTGTCTACCCCATTCTTTGCAGTTTGCCCTAATTGAGTAACCTCAGTGTGGTGCGCCTCCCCCAACCCGGGACCCCGGTCACACTAGCATTTTGTCTGGACACCACCTTGTCCTACTTCCTCATGTATGGATGATAGGTTCAGAGCTGGGTGAATCATGTTTAATAATGAATTTAGTTGACAAATGAAGCCTCTTTTTCTATTTAGCAAGTCATTTTTGATCTGTAGATTTGTCATGGGCATTGGTTCTGTGTATTTAATATTCAACTATCAATTTATTTCTATTGGACATACAGGTTTTGTTCTCCTGACACTTAGAATCAAGTTTCAAGCATGAATTCTCATTGATATGGATTGAATGGCCCATGTCAGCTTTTATCACCACTCCCGAATGATCACGTAAGATCCTACAAGGGATGACTAGACAAAGGACACAGGAGCTTTGTGATCAATTCTTAGCTGTGCTGCAGACTTCTCCTATGACACTGGGCAACTCAACTAATCTCTGCACTTCAGCTGCCCACCAATAAAATGGGGAAAATAATACTTCCATACCTTACCAGGAGGGAATTAAGATAAACTCAGTACTACCTGTGTGTGCTAAGATACAACAGTGATGGTAGATATAGAAGAGTGACAGAAATTTCACTTGCTGTGAAAATTCTTCAATATTCTCTTAGAAATAGCAGTTGAAGTGAACATTTCAGCTGATAAAACGGTTGCTTAGCCTATTCATTCAAAGTGAACACAAAAAGAGGGTGTGAACAATTCAAAACATTTACAGGTGCCAAATAAAGTTTGTGCGCTCGGTTTGTTTTTGAAGTATCATACTCTGTTCAAATCAGGCCTAATAAGAGATTTTCATCTGCAGTGCTTGCTGTGGCATCTATACAGCGCACTAAGTGGGGCTTTGTACATGTGTGTGGGGTAGTGGTTGTGCTAGTGGGTGGTTGTTAGATGGGACCTGCCAACTCAGCTCATCTGGCTGTAGCTGAGATCCCAGTGAGCTAGAAAATGGAGAACAATTCTGAATCATTCATTCAGGCTGATCCTCACATAACCCATTAGCATTGAACTATTTGAAAAATAAATTGGCCTTTGTGCAATTTCAATCTTCAGGTTCCTATAGTGAGCGTATAACCTCACCTATGATTCAGAAAATGAGCAGGCCCCTGTTCTAATATGCACAGGTAACGAGCCAGGAGATCATAGGTTACCAGCATGGCAAGGTGGAATTATTTCTCCACTAGTAGAAATGGCTATTATTTTCATTGGGATTTTGGTGGTGGTAGTGTCTCCAGAAACAAGAACGGTTCCTTGTGAGATTGCTGATAGAGGAGAAGCAAAGTGGAAATCCTCATGGGGCTCACCAGGTGTGTTATATTCACTATAGTGACCTAGTGATGAGACACAAGGCAAAGCCATCGGTGCTGCCGTGTGACATGTCAGAGGGAAAGGATGGCCCAATAGTCTAGTCTGGAACTTGGGAGACCTAGGTTCAAGTCCCTGATCTAACAGAAGCTTCTTGGGTAACCATCTCAGGCAAGTCACTAAGGGCCAGATTTTTAAAGGTATTCAGGTGTCTACATAGAATCATAGAATCATAGAATCTCAGGGTTGGAAGGGACCTCAGGAGGTCATCTAGTCCAACCCCCTGCTCAAAGCAGGACCAAACCCAACTAAATCATCCCAGCCAGGGCTTTGTCAAGCCTGACCTTAAAAACCTCTAAGGAAGGAGATTCCACTACCTCCCTAGGTAACCCATTCCAGTTCTTCACCACCCTACTAGTGAAAAAGTTTTTCCTAATATCCAACCTAAACCTCCCCCTCTGCAACTTGAAACCATTACTCCTTGTTCTGTCATCTTCTACCACTGAGAACAGTCTAGATCCATCCTCTTTGGAACCCCCTTTCAGGTAGTTGAAAGCAGCTATCAAATCCCCCCTCATTCTTCTCTTCTGCAGACTAAACAATCCCAGTTCCCTCAGCCTCTCCTCATAAGTCATGTGCACCAGCCCCCTAATCATTTTTGTTGCCCTCCGCTGGACTCTCTCCAATTTATCCACATCCTTCTTGTAGTGTGGGGCCCAAAACTGGACACAGTACTCCAAATGAGGCCTCACCAGTGCTGAGTAGAGGGGGATGATCACATCCCTTGATCTGCTGGAAATGCCCCTACTTATACAACCCAAAATGCCATTAGCCTTCTTGGCAACAAGGGCACACTGTTGACTCATATTCAGCTTTTCGTCCACCGTAACCCCTAGGTCCTTTTCTGCAGAACTGCTACCCAGCCATTCGGTCCCTAGTCTGTAGCAGTGCATGGGATTCTTCCGTCCTAAGTGCAGGACTCTGCACTTGTCCTTGTTGAACCTCATCATATTTCTTTTGGCCCAATCCTCTAATTTGTCTAGGTCCCTCTGTATCCTATCCCTACCCTCCAGCGTATCAACCACTCCTCCCAGTTTAGTGTCATCTGCAAACTTGCTAAGGGTGCAGTCCACACCATCCTCCAGATCGTTAATGAAGATATTGAACAAAACCGGCCCCAGCACCGACCCTTGGGGCACTCCACTTGATACCGGCTGCCATCTAGACATGGAACCATTGATCACTACCCGTTGAGCCCGACCATCTAGCCAGTTTTCTATCCACCTTACCGTCCATTCATCCAGCCCAGACTTCTTTAACTTGCTGGCAAGAATACTGTGGGAGACTGTATCAAAAGCTTTGCTAAAATCCAGAAATAGTACATCCACTGCTTTCCCCTCATCCACAGAGCCGGTTATCTCGTCATAGAAGGCAATTAGGTTAGTCAGGCATGACTTGCCCTTGGTGAATCCATGCTGACTGTTCCTGATCACTTTCCCCTCCTTTAAGTGGTTCAGGATTGATTCCTTGAGGACCTGTTCCATGATTTTTCCAGGGACTGAGGTGAGACTGACTGGCCTGTAGTTCCCTGGATCTTCCTTCTTCCCTTTTTTAAAGATGGGCACTACATTAGCTTTTTTCCAGTCATCCGGGACCTCCCCCGATCGCCATGATTTTTCAAAGATAATGGCCAATGGCTCTGCAATCTGATCGGCCAACTCCTTTAGCACCCTCGGATGCAGCGCATCCGGCCCCATGGACTTGTGCTCGTCTAGCTTTCCTAAATAGCCCCGAACTACTTCTTTCTCCACAGAGAGCTGGTCACCTCCTCCCCATACCGTGCTGCAGAGTGCAGCTGTCTGGGAGCTGACCTTGGCTGTGAAGACAGAGGCAAAAAAAGCATTGAGTACACTAGCTTTCTCCACATCCTCTGTCACTAGGTTCCCTCCCTCATTCAGCAAGGGGCCCACACTTTCCTTGACTTTCTTCCTGTTGCTAACATACCTAAAGAAACCCTTCTTGTTACTCCTAACATCTCCGGCTAGCTGCAACTCCAAGTGTGATTTGGCCTTCCTGATTTCACACCTGCATCTACATTCCACTGCATTTATTTAGGTGCCTAAATACCTATAGAAATCTGGCCCTTGGTCTCTCTGTGCCTCAGTTCTTCAGCTGTAACATGAGGATAATAGTTACCTACCTCACAGGGTATAAATACAATAAGGATTGTGCAGCACTCAGATACCAGGTAATGGTGGCCATATCAATATCTTAGATTGTGTGCTCAGGGTTCTGCCCAGTTCCTTGTTCATATGGGATAGCAAATTCTAAACTGATCAAAGGAAATACTTTTTGATATGAGGTAAAATCAGCCTGTGGAACTCACTGCCAGAAGACACCACTGAGACCAAAAGCTTAGCAGGATCCAAAAAGGAATTTACGCCATTCTATGGATAAAAAGAATATCCAGAGTTTTAATATTTAATAAAAAAAGAGTTTTGGACAGGGATATAACTCTCATGCTTCAGGGCTTAAGTCAACCTTTAACTATCAGGGTCAGGAGGAAACTTTCCCTGGGGGCAAGTTATGCCATGATTTGTGTATTGCAGGGCATCCTGCCTCTTTCTCTGAAACACCTGGTACTGGCCACTGTTGAAGACAGGATAGTGTACTAGATGGATCCTTGGTCTGATCCACTTTAGCAATCCCTATGCTTCCATGTATTTGGGTTGAGAGAGCAGGGGACATCTGTGTTTCAGGTTGAAGCTGGAGGTTGTGCTGCTCTTGGGCCTTGATGCATGGTGTGGAAGCTGATCCTGTAAGGAGCTTAAATCCCCCTGAGGATTTCTATCTCATACTGTGGTTTGGTAGGGAAGCAAGCTGTTCTAGAGTGACTGATTCCTGGCTCCTCGTATCTCTCCTAACAGAGCCCTAAATTCCATAGAACATAAGAATGACCATACTGGGTCAGAGCAATGGTCCATCTAGCCCTGTATCCTCTCTTCCAATGGTGACCAATGCCAAGTGCCGCAGAGGGAAAGAACAGAACAGGGCAATCGTTGAGTGGGTCATCCCCGATCATGCACTCCCAGCTGCTGACAAACAAAGGCTAGGGACACTCAAAGCATGGAGTTGCATCCCTGACCATCTTGGCTAAGAGCCATTGGTGGACCATTCCCACACTGCATTACTGGTGTGTAAGAGCAGGAAGGCTTCCACCGATTCATGCTGGGTGGGAGATGACGCCATTTACTAGCAGTTCCCTTCCATTTGCCCCCCAATCCTGATTTTACATGAATAACGTGCGTTTGCACTGCTGTCCTCGGCCGCTCAGAACACAGGGGAGCATATGGCTCCATGTATCTGTGACTTCATTTTGCCTCCTCACTAACAGCAGGCTCCTTTCTCAGTCCAGAGAACCAGAGGGATTCAAAGGCCAGCAATGTCCACGGTGATTTTTACTGTTTGCTATATGGTACTGCTGAGAGGCCCTAGTCAGGATCACAGCCCCACTGTGCTGGGCACCAAACCCAGTAAAAGACAGCTACTGTCTGACACTAATCTCTGGCAGGGTTTACACTCTAAAGCAGGGGTTCCCAAACTGTACCTGCGGGGGTATGCGAGGCATCTCTGAGGGGTACGCAGGAGAAATTGTGCGACGATTGATTTTATTTATTAATTATTTTATTCACTGCATTTTCATAATAGGCTATTCAGGCGAAGCTTGAAAACTGTGGGAATTTGTTATATAAAATATGGTAGTTAATTTACTTCAGGATGAGAACATGAGAACACAGATACATGGAGATGCTGATGTATCTTGATATTAATATCTATGATATTAGGAAAAACTATTTCACTAGGAGGGTGGTGAAGCACTGGCATGGGTTACCTAGGGAGGTGGTGGCATCTCCATCTTTAGAGGTTTTTAAGGCCTGGCTTGACAAAGCCCTGGCTGGGATGATTTAGTTGGGGTTGGTCCTGCTTTGAGCAAGGGATTGGACTAGATGACCTCCTGAGGTCTCTTCCAACCCTGAGATTCTATGATTCTATGTACAGAGCCCTCACCTCCAATCACCATGAAGCACAGGTTCAGTTGCCCAGCAACTGTCCAGTCTAACTGAGCTCAGAACGTACTCAGGGTTTGTTTGTTTTTTCAGTTGTATACGTCACACTATATCTGTATATAACAGTGAAATATGGACAGATACTAAAGACAGGTAGTGTTAAGAAGAACACACAAAGTATCAGTGATGAGACAGGTAGGAGTCTGCAGACAGCTGGTAGATCTAGAAGGGGGTACACACTAAGAAAAGCTGGGGAACCTCTGGTTTAAAGGCTGACAATAAAGGCAGCGCAGTCCCATTGAAACTGACTGTGAGAACAAGTAGCTCCTCATTTGTCCTTGTTCGTTTCAATAAAGTCAGAATTAGTCACGCAATTTAGCCTAAAAATTGCTGCATGTTCACTCTTCATTGTGGCAGTGGATTTAGGGTGTATTAGAACATAGCTGATCAGATTACTTTGAAGTTTCCATTATGCACTCATAAAACAACTACATATTAATTTCATTTAGCTCCTTAACCCCTTTTGTGCGCTGTGCAGCAAGCACTCAGGGGCTGAGATGGCTTAAATGCAGTGCCGTTCATTTCAATAGAGCAGGACAAAGTAAAAGAAAGGTCCAAAGACGGAGGTCTAAAGATATACACTCAGCTGCATGTAGTCTTGTCAGATCTAAGCAGGCTTGGCATAGGTCAGCACTTGATTGAGAGACCTATAAGGGAGATCCAGAGTAGCAGGAATTTATATTGGTTCACAGAGTCAAAGTGGAGGCATGCTGTTCTCTGAACCAATATCTGTAGAAGTGCTGTGGTGACGAGATATAAAAATAACATCAAGAGTCCATGCTGCTATTAAAGATTCCACTGCCCTTTTCCCGAGTGTAGTGGTGCTGATTTTGGTCTCCTGGGCAAATTCCAGTTTGGGTAATGACATGTTGCCCAGCTTAAATTCCCTCTGGATATTGTATTATTCACATCTTGCCCTAGGTGATTGAGCAGTGTTACTGCGCACTCTTGAAGAGCTTTGGGTCCTATACCTGAGGGCATGTCTACACTTACCTCCAGAGCGATCGATCCAGCGGGGGTCGATTTATCGCCTCTAGTAAAGACACGATAAATCAACTGCCGAGCTCTCTCACGTCGACTCTGGTCCTCCACCGGAGCGAGACGCTTAGGCGGAGTCGACGGGGGAGCGTCAGCTGTCAACTTACCACAGCGAAAACACAGCGGTAAGTAGCTCTAAGTACGACTTCAGCTACGCTCTTTTCATAGCTGAAGTTGCGTAACTTAGACCAACTTAGCTCTCTCCCCACCGCCCCACCCCAGCATAGACCAGGCCTGAGGCTGCTTTATGTCAATGGCGGATGAAGCAATTCCTGCACACATGTATGTAAGCATTTTTGGGTGTTGAGTGTTATATTCAGTCTTCTTTTCCAACATTGATTATACAGCTCTGTGGCACTGATGCGATTAATAAGGGAGGTGAATGGAATAGTCACAATGACACAATGCACTGGTTATTTTTCTCCCATTATTACAAATTTGAAAATGCTCCCATTTTGCCAAATCATTCGCTAGAAGGTGGGCCAAAATCTGAACGAAAGAGGTCCTTGAAATTCAGTGCTGGGAACTGAAAACATTGAGTGCTTTTGATGCAAAAATAGCCAGTTTGAGAAGTGGACAGTGACTTCAAATGAAGGTGAAAATCCAGAGGCAAAGCTTTTTCTGAAATACTTTTACACAGCTTCAAAGAGTCCTGTGGCACCTTATAGACTAACAGACGTTTTGGAGCATGAGCTTTCATGGCTGAATGCCCACTTCGTTGGCTCTAATGAATATTGTGGATGGGATCTGAAAAAAAAGAGATCCACCATGCTCTAATCTTCTGTCAATGGCCCCTCAGAGAATCTGTGCATTAGAAAACAAAGCAAGAAAGGTCTAATATTGGAAAGCCCACCTTAGTACCTGAAGAACAAGCTGCATTCCTTCTCCTGTCTACATTGAAAGGTTAAAATCCATGTGCATTTTTTGTAACAACCTGGTATATGGATTGTGCCAGCTCTTTTCCAGACCCAAAGCCCAGAGTATGGTCAAGGGACCAGAGGCCTAGCAAACAGTGATCAGCTAAGAGAAAGCCGGGGTAAACAGATAATCTTGTTTTGCTAAAATGGGCCTGGTCAGCAAATTGCCAGGTATTGGAGCTAAGAACTAAATAATTGTGTCTTATTCAGAGTTGCAGATTGAACAAAGAATCCCTGTTCCTATTGTGTTAGTCTCTTCTGTAGGGAGACTTCTTCCCACAGATCCAACCTTGAGTTTATGAAAAGTTGGCACATGTCAGTATAAGATATGGCCTCCTTCCACCTCCCTTCCCAGGGACCAATGCCTGCCTTAAGACATAAAGGGGACAATCTTTATTGCCATATACTTTCACTGTTTCTTTGCTTTAACCCCTAGGAATGTACCTGATGGACAATCAAAGGAGTTGCTCCATTCCTATGGACCCCAAATCAGAATTCACCATATATATATTTTATCAAAGTATTAATTAAATGTTAACTTGCTAACTTGAGACCATGGGCGGAGACATTATGTAACCTGTTAACCATTGGCTAATGTGCTTATCTTGTCTTGCTGCAAAACCTATCCCAGGGTGTGGAACTGCCTACCCAGTCACTTTCCCCTGCCCAGGGAAAATCTATATATTCTATTGTAATCAATTGTTTGACAGTGTCTCTGAGCCTAATAAGCCAGGTGACACTCCGCCAGCGCTGTGTGTAATAAACGCCTATGCTTGACCTCTACACGGTGTGGATTTATGTCCTTCAACATTATAAAATAGTCTTTTAGCTAAGATACCAAGCTGGGAGTCAAGAGCTCTGGATTCTAGTCTTAGGTCTGTCACAATCCTCCCTGGTCAAGTCATTTAACTTCTCTGACCTCAGTTTTCCCATCCGTTAAACAGAGATTATCCTATTTCACAAGGATCTTATGAGGCTTAATTAATATTTGCAAATTGCATTTGATAATCTTGGGTGCAAGCACCAAGTATTATTAGTAGGTTAATAAACCAGTTGGAGTGGGAGCTCAGATTTCACTTTGGCTAAGGCCATGCAAGACAAAGTAGAACCCAGCTGGTCATTCTGTAGTAGAACCCAGCTTGGCTGTGTCCTGCTGAAAGCAACAGAAAACCTTGCTTTTGCTAGTAAAAAGAAATGGAGTTGGAGGGCACCCAGGGAGCGGGTATATGCAGTAATAAGGTGTCATTCTTATACAGCTATAGCTCCACATTAGACGTGTAAGGCCGGTGAGGCAGGGAGGGTAGTAATAGGCAGGTAGTGTAGCTGGCTGGATGGCTCAATGTCACGTCCGGCATCTAACCTGTAGTCACCAGCAAACATTCTGGCCATACCATTAGTGAGCAATACTCCAAGCCCTGTAAGGTCATTTAGTAAAACAAGCTTGGTGGTCTCCAGCCAATTTCTAGTAGACAATATCCTTATTACAGACGCCAGCTCTAGATTTGGAACAGACTGAAATGATTTCTCAAACATGAACATCTCTGGTGCTCCAAAAGACCCCTTTGTGCTGTGAGACCAGAGTGAGATATTTCCATTTCTTCTTTACCTCTTGGCTTTGCGGCACAGATTAATTCAATTTATTGTGCTTTTCCAGTCCTTAGGCTTTCACTATTCTGTGCCAATCTGGCCTCACTAATATTTCTAGCATAGTGCTTATCGACCTGGTTCACTATTTTCAGACATGGAACTAGATGACCTCAGAATTTGGGGTGTTTATATCCAGATTTGGGGATCTGGATCTGAAGGTCTCCCAAGTTCAGTGGTATTTCGATCTAGAGTTTTAATGACTGTCTATCCATCTCTAGTTTTTAAGAATCTGTATTAAGCTGAGAGCTACTGTTGCCCATCAATCTGTATCTCTTAAAAGGAAAAGCACACTGTCTCTGCAAATGTATTCAGCGTTGCAGCTCTTCTCTGTTTCTCCTCTTGTATATAGTGGAGTCGGGAGTGACTCCACTGAAGTCAATGGAGATGCATTGCTATAAGTGGGGAGAAGCCTAAAGCTTTTTATATTGAGATGTAGCCCTGTGGGCCAAAGCTACTAGACGGAGGAGCTCTCTGATACCATATATTGAGACTTCATTCGCATGGATGACACCATGTATGCTGGTGCAAACATTTTGGTTGTTTTGGTCATTACAATTTATTTAAGTTTCAGGTGTAGTGGTAATGAAGTGTTGTTATCCTTATTGTGTGATGAAAGGGCAACAGAACTATACTGAATATTAGGTGACTAGCAGACACCTCAGCTTTGGTCAGTGTAATGTACCTTCTCTATACCCATGCACATCATACACCATTTGAAAGCTTATTATGTCTACTTTACGTTGTGGTATGATGTGGAGCTGTCAGGTGGTGCCATGACCATAGAAATGGGGATAAACAGGGACACCATCGACACATTAAAAGGACACTTTGCTGTATTTGTATTTGTTTCTATTAGTTTAATGACTCTGTGTGTTATTTCAAGACATAAAATTTGATTTCTTTGTGACTTCAAAGCATCACAACAACAATCTAAAGGGTAAAAACAAATCTAATAATAAATGTGCACAGGTATCATTGAAATGTAATAGCGCTGGTGACATTTCTAGTCAACATCATTATCATCATCTTGTTCATCAAGATCTCCATAGGAGTGCCTGGGTTATGAGAGTCTTCATTGCCTGGACATGTATACAGTTCTGTGCAAGGGAAGATTATTTTGATTACAGACACCATGGACTGTGCAATGATCCCTATTGGTACAGGCGCAGATAAGGTCTTGTAGAAGCTCAGATGCCATTGGGCCCTTGAGGAATATGGGAAATAATTCATCATCCACATTTTACCATCCATGTTGCAATGGTGAGCCAATATCTGGTTTACCTATGTGCGAAGACATCCAAATTTTTGTTTGCCAAGATTATTCTTCGGACGTGCTCATCAAAACTGTCCTCCCATGGTGGGATTTTGGCCAGTGACTTGTACTTTTTAATGGCTAGGTTGGGACACAAGCAATCCAGGTCTCTATGGGTTGTTTTTTCTTTCTCCCGCTGGTCATACAACACTGGTACTAACTTCCTTGCTACAGAAAGTGTGGCTTGTCCATCGCTCTCTCCCAGTTTGGCAAGATCTCTGAAGCGTTAAGCTCCCTTGGTTTTGACAACACTAAGCACTGATTTTTTTCCCCAATACTAAATGTGAATGACACAGAGTCACATCCCATTAATGTCTGTATAGGAGGAAGTACATTGCAGAAGTCAGGAATGAGTGCGTCAGAAATTGAATGCACAGGTATGAAGTGATGCTTGTCAATTGTGCTGGTAATGGTGCCTGCTTCAATCCACAGGTTATCTATGTGTTTCATTTTTGGAAAGTAGTGAACAGCAATGACCAGTTGTATCAGGGGACCTAATTACTATGGTTCCTTTGACATCAAGAGACCCAAAAGCCATACTGGCACATATTGCATGCAGAAGTATCCCTGAGTCCACTTCCTCTTGAGTACTGTATAAGTTTTGGGCTTCTGCAACATCTCTACTGGTGATAGATTTTGCTACTTCACCATTGGACAAGCCTCCAGCATGAAGGAGCATATGTGTTGGGTGTGCTCCTACACTCTCAGGTGCATATTGAACCATATATTCACAGAAGTTTACAAGTGATTGCTTGTTGGATGCCATGTTTAGAAACTTTTTCCGTGGAGGCACAGAGCATCCACCAATCACCTGATTTTTCTTGCATCCAACCTTTAAGATCCTTTCTGGTGCTGCTGTTTGTAGTTTTCACAGAGTTACTATTTTCATATCTGTCAAAGCCTTTGATTACAGAATTAGCTTTGTCAAATCCTTTTAGGACCTGCCTCAAGTACTCAGCTGCCAGTTCATCCAAAGTGTGGAAGTTTTCTCCAGCCATCATTTGTCTGACAGCCATTGCATGTCTGATGTACACTGTGGTTTCTTTGTTGCATGCTCTTAGCTCATGGATTGTTTCAACTTGAACTTCCAGCAGATGTTCTAATTCAGCTTTGTCTGTTCTTCTCATTGTTCCATCAGCATGGAACAGGACATAGGCACAGGTCCTACCTGGTGACTAAGAACAGTTACCATTAAAACATCATCTCTGTATCTTGCTCTGCGGAAAACAATTTCTAGACTGATAGCTGCTGTCATTGTCTCTTCCTTGCCAGATTTAAATCTGGTCTTCTTGGCCATGTCAGCATATGTTTTGATGCCAGCTTTCTTGACTGGGCTGAAGAAGATATGTGTACCATCAGAATCAAGTGCACCTCTCACAAATCTCCCTGTTCTTCAGCAGCCGCTGCTATTTTCAGGAGAGACTCTTGTACATCTGATGTTACATGCAGTCCAATAGACATGTTGATAAGCACCTCTGGATGTGATTCAGGGTCAAATGGGTTTGTTAAATTGTTGATGACATGGTTGGTAAGAGCTATAACATGCTCTTCATCCCGCTTCAGTGCAGAGGCAAGGACTTGTTTGTGGACTTTGTCTTCACTGCTTCTTGTTAAGCCACTTCTTTTTCTCATAGCTCTTGCATATTCATAATATGAAGCTGTGTATTGTCATCTCTAACACTAATACTGACTTGTGTATAAGTATCTCTGAATTAAAAAGCTAATTTGTAGATTATTTCAGAGACTAAAACTGCATTCATAGGCAATTACAAATTAAAACCTTCCACTGGGAAGATTAGATGCTACATTGTATGTACAAAAGCTTTAAAATGGAGAAGCATTACAGTAGGAATTCACATACATTTATATCTACCCACTATGCAGTACAAACTATGGGCACACAATCTACGGCTACGGGCTTACAAACTTCAGGGTGAGACTGATCTGGTCAGCAAATGTCATTTGAAAATATAGAAAACTATTATAATCACTATTGTATAATATAGAAAATTCTTATTATATACTTTGACAACTGAGAATATGTGATGTGAAAACATTTCATGTTAGTGCACTGCAAAATGTTGATCTTCACCATTTTTGCCACATGCAAAACAGTTTCATTATTTTTGGAAAATGCCCATGCAAAACCAATATACAATCTTTAATATGTTGTCGTTTGGTAGCTTTGACCAATAAACACAAACATAAAGGTGTTGAAATTAATGTAAACAGTAAAAACTTGTCATAGTCTTGTGGCAGTGTTCTTGGAACCGTGCAAAAAATGACACTTTCCCATTTTGGGTACCATTTTTTCACCTCACCTACAGGCTTACAGCACCAGTTGACAGTTCCTTGTCATCCCTCATCTAAACATACGCTTTCAAGTGATATATGAGGTGGGTGTGGGTAGGGTGAGTACATTAAACTCCAAAAAATGTCCCTTTTTGGAGAATTCCCACACGCCTAGCCTGAGTGAAGAGTCGCCATAACCATAATGTCAGTCTCAAAGGGCTAAGCAGTAGAGCTGTAAATACATGAAGAGAAGGCGGGAGGGCGAAAGGGCTGCTTACTGCTTTGGGAGGAGTGGATCCCTGGTGGCATGGACGCTGCTCAAGGGGCCCCCTCTCCAGGGTAATGACAGAATGGAAATCTTGACAGATGAACTTGGTGGTGATGGTAGCTCTCCACTGAAGCTGCAGAGAGCAGAGATGAATGAGTTCCAGTAAAGGTCCTTTTAACCAGCACCCACAGGGCTGAAATCACCATAACTAAGATGAGTCGTGGTGACTTCCAACCAAACTGTGCCAGCGCAGAGACAGCATTGTGAGTAAAGGTGGTGGCAAAGCGAAAAATGATGGCACAGATACAGCATTACAGCTAGAAGTGCTAACACAATGAGAGATGATCCAGAGGTGGTGGCTAGTTGTCTCTTAGTGGAAACCAGGAATCCCCCTCGGGGCTAGAGATAAGTGCACTCTCAAGCTTTGGGACGTCATTAACCACTGACAACAAACCATGAGTGGGGTGCAGCAGAGGGAAAAGTGGGGTGGGGGGACAGTGAGATGTCAAAGAGACCTTTGTCTCCTTGACATTCACACAGCAGCGAGGGACACTGTGCAGCTGGGTGTTTTACTTATCATTCATATAAGCATATGGTTGGTTGCTCTATTGTCAGGTTTTCCCACATTAATGCTGAGTTCCTTGTGCCTTTTATAGTTTTCTCTTCTCAATGCTTGCAAGTGGGGAAGTATTGCCGGTTAAGGGAATCCAGGAAGCTATTTAATTTTTCAGGTTTCTGGGTGAGGGCTTGAGCTGCTATGATTGCTGTGAAACCCTAGCTGTCTAAACCCTTGTTGCTGTTGACAACACTTGGAAGAAGGGTTAGAGAAACCAACTGTTTAATATTTAAATATTATTAAACTCCTTATTTTTAGGGCGGGGAGGAAAAAAGCATGGAACTAATAGTAAAGCTTCCTGAGAACTTATTTCCAGCCTCTGACATTTTTATTCCCATCATGCAAATGTCACTCTTTTAAAAACAACATGGCTGCCTGCCAGCGTGAGGCTCAGAAAAGCCTATTGCGGGTACAAAGTTTGTTTTCAAATTATTTCACAGTTTCTCAGCACCAAGAAACACTTCTCGCAGGCCCTGTGTATGTGCAGAATCCAGGCTGGGCAAAGGGCTGGGAGTTTGTTATTTAAACATGATCCATTCTTCTCCTCAAAGTGTCCTTCACAGACTCAGCTTAAATTATTAGATAGTGGTATTGATTACGGAGAGTGGAAGATGGACATAGAAATTCTATGGCCTGTGTCATACAGGAGGTCAGACTAGATGATCCCAGAGGCTTTGGGCTGATCCTGGATAACAATGATCCATAAACTTGCAATGTGGCGTGGCGGCTGGAAAGGCCTGGATGATGTTTGGCTGGAAACACGGCCCTGGATCGGGGTTGCAATGTCTCTCTCTACGGCCTTGCACGTGGAATAATGAGCTCAGTTCTGGGCACTTCATTCTCTGAAAGATGCTGACAGATTGGTAGGGTGACCAGGCAGCCTGTTTTGGCCAGGACAGTGCCTTTTTTAAGCCCTGTCCCAACCATCTCGACTTTTTTGACAAAAGTGGGAATTTGTCCCGTTTTCCCTTCCCGGCTTGATCAGCTGGCAAGAGCAAATGGGACAAATGCCCAGTTTTGTCAACAAAGTTGGGTGTGGTGTGGAGGAAGGTGGGGGGAGCAGTGATGCCAGCCTCCCACCGTGGGGGAGTCAGAGCTCATGCAGGGGGCAGGCAGGGCTCGCGTGAGCAATGTCAGCCTCCCACGGGGGGCAGGTAGGGCTCGAGCAATCAGCAGCCACATCCTTGCATGGGATACAGGCTGGGCTCGTGAGCAGTGACCCCCAGCCTCGTGCAGGGTGCAGACAGGGCTTGGGCAAGCCAGCCCCACGTGGGGACACCGGGGGAGGGCTCAGGCCAGCCCGTCACAGTGTCATATGGTCACCCTACAGATTAGTGAGAGCTCAAAGTAGATCAATGGACATGCTCAGCGGTGGAAAGGGCTGGTTTGGGGGACTGAGAGGGGACTTGGTAACTGTCTGTTTGTGTCGGCACCAAGGAGGAATAGGAATTATTTAGGGGGGTGGGATCACCAGGAGTAACAGGAATGGGAAGAATGCCCAGATAACCAACAGCAGCACAGTGTGTACCTTTGGCTCTCCCTAGTGCATTAAGAGGTTGAGTCTACTACAGCCGCTTGTTAAAAGGGTTTCTCCTTAAACTCAGATAGTAGAGGCTCTTGCTTTTAGAAGTAATGGTCAGGGATCAAATCCTGCTGATAGCCCAAGAGGGGCATCATTATGCATCCTGGGGTGTCACAAAAAGGGGGAGCCGGAGATCCACAGTGGGTCTGAATTTCAGAAGCTGGAGACAAAATAAATAAATACAGGGAAATGTCATATTAAAGTGGTTTGGGTTTGAATTTTGCTGATTGCTTTTAGAAACCGAAACCAGACACATTTGCCCAGTATTGCTTGGCTCGATGCCCATGCAGTGATTGAGAATATAACTGCAAGTGGGGAAGTTTTTCAAGTTTTAGTGAAAATGGCAATCAAACAACAATTTTTAGTAATAGCCAGGCTGAGAGGTTTGGATATTCAACCGAACCTCAGACAAATTACCCCAGTCTCTCGGAGCTGAATAAGTGAACTGGAAATCTGGCAAGAGCAGAATGCCTCGTGAGACATCTGGCTCCTCTGGCTTGTAGTTGGGAATGCGTTTACTCTTCTGAAACAGAAACACACCCAGTGTTCTGGCACGAACCAGAGAACGTCGACAGGTGAAAGTGATCTGAATTTGGGGAAGAGTTAATCAACTTCACTAGGAAACATGGCTCTGTGCCACAGACGACCTATGTTTGATTCCCATCTCTGCTGTGAGCTTAATCCACTGTTGGTCCAATCGTTTAACATCTCTGTGTCTCATCAACACCTGCAAAGTAAGGGCGATGATATTTACTCACCATTGTGAGGAATGTTGAGATGTGTAAATGAAGGACCACATCCCTTGCTGGTGTAAATCAGCATAGTTTTAGTGACTGTGATGGAGTTACACCAATGTACCCCAGCTGGGGATCTGGCCCCAGAAGTGTAACCATCTCCAGCACAGTTTGTCAAAAGTGTTTGGCCCCAAAACCTGTGGCACTGAAGCTCAGAGAGCTGTTACATAACCTTGGGAGATAACCTGATTAGCTGTCAGCAACAGTAGCCTGTTATCCATTACGTGGACTAGCCACCAGAGGGGGATGTGACACACTTTTGCAAGCATGGTACAAAAGAGCTAGAGAAAAGTTGATATTATTATTATCATCACTAAAAATATGACACGTTAAGAGTCTGCTTCTGCAAGATACT
Source organism: Mauremys mutica (assembly GCF_020497125.1). Taxonomy (NCBI): domain Eukaryota; kingdom Metazoa; phylum Chordata; order Testudines; family Geoemydidae; genus Mauremys; species Mauremys mutica. The sequence continues at coordinate 10,634,099 of NC_059073.1, read as the reverse complement.
GAGTGTCTGGGAGCAGGGGTGCTCAGCAGGTCTCAGAAAGCACTCAGTACCTCTTAGGTTCAGGCTTTACCGCTATGATCCCCAGCTGAAGATGCACTGAACGTTTCCACTATGGAAAGTCCCAGTTATGTATTTTTACATATAAAAAGAGAGCATTAGTGAATGGAAATATAACAGCCCTGACGATGTCATGGCTCTGAGCTATCATCCCCAGACCTTGCCTAGGCAGATAAATATGCCCTTCCCAGCCTCTCAGAGGTTATTATTGCATTTGATCTGTGGGCAACATAAAAGCAGAAGGGAGAAAAATCAATATGAACGTCTGAGAATTTCTATAATGAAAATAAAAAGCATTTTAAATAAAAAGGTGGGACACCTTTTGTTAAAGAACTGAACGCAGAGTATAAAATAGGTCGTACCTGATAAACAGTCTTACTGAGGCTTGCAAATTTTAGGATGGCTCCCTTGGCAGCAGGGGTTTGGATTTTTCACACCCTTTAGTGATGTATTTACACCAACCTAATTTCCCAATGTAGAGCAGGCCTCAGTACCATGCGCTTAACTGCTACCGCATTTTCCACTACACCTTATTGTCATTATTAATTGTATAACACTAGCACCTGGAGGCCTCAGCTTGAGACCAGGGTCCTGGGGTGCTTGGTGCTGTACATACACATTGTAAGAGACAGTCCCTGCCCCCAAAGAACTTCTGACAGACAAAAAGTTGGATGCAAAAAAAAACCCCCAAAAACACCTTCAACAGAGAGGAGAAGTGACTTGCCGATAGTCATATAATTAATCAGTGGTTGAGCTAGGGATAGAACCAACGTCTCCTGATTCCCAATCCTGTGTCCCAGCCAGCAGACCTCCAAGTCTTTGTGTAAAACTCACTGAGTTGTGCAGCATGCTGTGTTATTGTGTGTGAAACACACGTTGTTCTAGGCCGTGACGCCTTCAGACATGGCAGACTCAGCAACTACCCTGGGCATATGCACTTGTTTTACATAACTTTGTGAGCAAGCACGGCATGTTTGCAGTCCCCCTTTAGAAAGTTTACCTCCCAGAGGTTCCCAGATCACCAGATTTCTGACAATTTCATGCTCTTTTGTTTTCCTGCAGCAGGGGGACTCCCGCTCATGTTTGGCAAATGTTCAACAACAAACAACAAAATGCAATTCCTGGTTGGTTTGTCAGTACATCTGACCGATGAAGGGTAACAATTTTCTTTCTGTAGCATGACATATCTGGAGTGTATTGTTTCTGGGACCACATGAGCAGAGACCAAATTAAAGGCTTTCTCTTGCAAAAATAACCTCGCTGCCTACCGCTAGTTGTGCTAGTATTTCTTTTAATTGTACCAGGTTTAGAGTTTATATAATCTTGCAACACTGGCCACTAGAGGGAACCATGATCATATATGCCAGTGATTCTCAAACTTTTTTTTCCACAGACCACTTGAAAATTGCTGAGGGTCTCGGTGGACCACTTAATGATCTTTCCAAATGTTGTTTGTACCGTTAGCTAACTATTGTAAAGCACTTTGGATAAAAGTGCTATATAAAAAAACCCCTTAATAATTAACGTTTTTTTGTTCTACAAATAAAAGCACACAACTCCTATTATAATATCAGTAGTCTTACCTTTCTAATGCGATGGATGTGCCTTCTCTCCCCCGCCACGGCAGCCCCCGAGCTGGGGCTGGGAAGGAGGGAGGGTCTCTGCCCTGAAGCTGCAGCTGCAGCCCTGGAGCTGGGGAAAGTCGCCTCTTTCTCTGGCCGCCGCAGCCCTGCACCTTCTGCCCCCTTCTCACCCCACATCCTCCTCCCACCTACCCTCTATTCCCCACAAGGCCACCGCCTGACCTTACATGTGCATCTTCTCCAGGGCCCAGACACGTAATTAGTGGAGCCACGCCTACGCGGCTCCACTAATTAGGTGTGTGGCCACCTAGGCGCGCACCTTAGAGGGAACTATCCACAGACCACCTGAATGGAGATCGTGGACCACTGGCAGTCTGCCGACCACAGTTTGAGAACCCCTGACATATACTTAAGACGGCCTGGTGTCCCATATACTAGGGTCAGGAATTAATTCAATGGGCTCTGTTATGCAGGAAGACAGATTAGGTGATCACAGTGGTCCTGCCGGGTATTGTAAATCTGTGAATCCATGAATATGGCCACTAACCAGTCTGTTACAGGAGCGAGGAAATACGGTTATGGATTGTATTCTCTTGATACACGTAATGTGTCTTTTACCCCATACAACATGTTCCCACTGCAGGGCCTTTACTTCAGATTGGGAGAAGAACAAAAAAACAAGAAAAAACAAAAGTAAAATGTGGGGCTGAAATGGACACAAAATGGCTGTTTGCTGCTATACACAGCAGAGTCCTTAGAGATTTAACCAGGCAGTGCAGAGGACAAAGAAGCATAAAATATACATACCGTAGCTATACAGCGAAGAGCGGTCCTCCAAAATCATCCCATTTTCCTCCTTGATGCACAGCCTTCTGCTCAATGCGGTTAAGATGCAGCAAGCTTTGTGTTAGTGTTGGTGCTGGGTCATCCGGAGAATGGTTGATCAAATGTAACATGAGGTACTCCTTCTCCCTCCAGACGCTGAACACACGCCTCTTCAGGGATCCCTTCTCTCACAACCACCCAGATCATAGAATCATAGGAATGTAGGCCTGGTAGGGACTTCAAGAAGTCATCTAGTCCAGTCCCCTGCACTGAGGCAGGACTAAGTATTATCTAGACCGTCCCTGACAGGTGTTTGTCTAACCTGCTCTTAAAAACCTCCAATGACAGAGATTCCACAACCTCCCTAGGTAATTTGTTCCAGTGCTTAACTACTCTGACAGTTAGGAAGTTTCTCCTAATTTCCAACCTAAACTGCCCTTGCTGCAATTTAAGCCCATTGTGTCTTGTCCTGTCTTCAGTGGTTAAGAACAATAGATCCACACCCCTCTTGATAACAACCTTTTACATACTTGAAAACTGTTATCATGTCCCCCCTCAGTCTTCTCTTCTCCAGACTAAACAAACCCAATTTTTTTAATCTTTCCTCATAGGTCATGTTTTCTAGACCTTTATTCATTTTTGTTGCTCTTCTCTGGACTTTCTCCAGTTTTTCCACCATTTTCCCAAAGTGTGGTGCCCAGAACTGGATATGGTACTCCATTTGAGGCCTTATCAGTGCTGAGTAGAGTGGCAGAATTACTTCTAGTGTCGTGGTTACAACATGCTGGCTAATACATCCCAGAATGATCTTTGCTTGTTTGCAACAGTGTTACTTTGTTGCCGCATATTTAATCTGCGATCTACTATAAACCCTAGATCCTTTTCCACAGTTCGCCTTTCTAGGCAGTCATTTCCCATTTTGTGATTGTACAATTGATTGTTCCTTCCTAAGTGGAGTACTTTGTATTTGTCCTTATTGAATTTCATCCTATTTACTTCAGTTTCTCTAGATCATTTTGAGTTCTAATGCTGTCCTCCAAAGCGCTTGCAACCTCTCCAAGCTTGGTATCGTCCACAAACTTTATCAGTGTACACTCTATGCCATTAGCCAAATCACTTATGAAGATATTGAACAGAACTGGACAGATCCCTATAGGACCCCACTCTGTATGCCCTTCCAGCTTGATTGTAAAGCATTGATAACTACTCTGACTATGCTTTTCCAACAAGTTGTGCACCCACCTTATAGTAGCTCCATCTAGGCTATATTTCTCGTGTTTGTTTATGAGGGGGTCAGATGAGACAGTATCAAAAGCCTTACTGAAGTCAAGATATAGCACACCTACTGCTCTCCCCCCAATCCTGGCATGCACAAGGTTTGTTACCCTGTGAGAGAAGTATATTAGGTTGGTTTGACATGATTTGTTCTTGACAAATCAATGATGACTGTTACCTATCACCTTATTTTATCATACGTGCTTACAAATGTATTGTTTATTTGCTCCATTATCTTTCCAGGTACCAAAGTTAAGAGGACTGGTCTGTAATTCCCTGGGTTGCCCTTATTCCCCTTTTTATAGACAGGTACAACATTTGCCCTTTTCCAGTCCTCTGGGATCTCTCGCATCCTTCATAAATTCTCAGAGATGATCACTAATGGGCCAGAGATCTCTTTAGCCAGTTCCTTAAGTGCCTAGGATGCATTTCCAACTTTTCTAAGCAGTTGTTAACTTGTTCTTCCCCTAGTTTAGCCCCAGATCCTACCCCATTTACACTGATGTTCACTATGCTTGTCGTCCAGTCACTCAGATGAAACCCCCTGAGATCTATCCATCTATGTCATTATATCACCATAGTATCTTAGCACCTCACAATCATTACTGGATTTATCCTCGCAATATCCTTTGAGGCAGAGATATTATTATCCAGGTTCTACAGAAAGAGGCACTGACGAAGAGGGATTAAGTAATTTGTCCTGGGTCACAAAGGGAGTCTATGGAAGTCTATGTGGGGAGGGATAGTCCAGTGGTTTGAGCAGTGGCCTGCTAAACACAGGCTTGTGAGCTCTACCCTTGAGGGGGCCACTTAGGGATCTAGGGGAAAATCAGTACTTGGTCTTGCTGGTGAAGGCAGGGGGCTGGACTCGATGACCTTTCAGGGTCCCTTCCAGTTCTATGAGATAGGTAGATCTCCATATATTATATTTAAAAAGACCAGGAATTACCTCAGCTCGCTTGAGCCCACTGCCTGAAGAGCAAGGCCACCCTTTCTGTTCAAGTTTGGTTGGATTGTTAGGCAGCCATTCAGTTTGGCTATGTTGTCTGACCTGTTCCATCCATCTTTGATGCACAGCACATGAGCGTTAATGTAACACATGCATTTAATATACTGCAGTATAGAATATTATTAAACACAGCACCTTCAGATACACTGTTCATTCAAATATATCCTGTCGCATCATATATAGTCTATAGTAAATATATTGTTTACTGGCCCATTATATTGTTGTTATTTTATTATATAAATATTATTTAAAATCCAGTGGGGGTTATTCCATGACACATTTCACCCAGACAGCATACATTAATCATGTTATTGGCCAGATAATGAATACATGACAATGCAATGCAGAAATTAAATGTGCTGCCTCCCGGGAAGGGAGGGAAGCCATCTGCAGAGGTACAGTGTGGTTTTCACATAATTACTGCATTAGCCGGAAGGCAAGATGCTCAAATGTAGAAGATTTCTGCTCGCACGAGTTGTTTTACAGCTCAAACACGCTTTCCAGAAGGTCCAGCCAACCATGTGGTCCAAGCATTAATTACTGAAGGAGCCATTCCTGGAAATTCAATCAGGGGGTGAATTTCTCATGGCCTAAACAGAGTCTCCAGCTCAAATGGAAGGGTGCAGTATAGGACGTTTCCTGTATACAAGCGGACCGGGGTACTTTTAGAAAAGGAAAATGATCTGTGGGAATAGGGAAAACTAAGTAATGGCTCTTAGCATCACAAAACTCAGGCACAAGTGTTAACTCCAATGGTGTGTTACATTGTGGAGACCCAGATGCTAAATCATATGGGAAGCCATATGTTCCCTGTGATGAATTAGTTCTTTCATGACAAGAAATAAATTCGATTTCACAACATTATATTAAAGACCCGCTGATGCATCTAGGAAAACTTTGAAAACTGCTCTGCTTAGGAATGGATCTGCCTGCATGTTGTCATGTTTCCTGGCATTTCTTTTTTAGCTCTTTATAATTCTTTGTTATTCCTGTTTCTTATTTTATCGCCTGGGAACCCAGTGACAGACCAGAACTCCATTGTGCCAGGTTCTGTACAACACAGAACAAAAAAAAATAGCCCCTGTCCCAAAAAGTATAAGAGAAGAGATAATGGAGACCAACAGAATATTATTTAATATTATTATTATTTTATTATTAGGGTCCTTTGCTTTCAGAACTTCCTACCTTCTTAATGCTGAATTAATAGTTTCTCTTTTGTTTTTTAACTAAAATGAAAACTAGGGCCAACATTTTGTAACACAAGTTTCTAATGTTTGGCTTTTAAGGCCCCCATTGGAAAAGAACTTCTCAGGGACCCCTCGTTGTTTTTGCTGATACGACTAACACAGCTACCACTCTGAACCCTGTCAAGGTACAGGTAGATGAAGGATAATACAGAACAGAATATTTCCAGTCAGTTTTCCACTGTAAAAATGGAGCTGACTGCCCTGCGGAAATGATTAGGGTTAGTCAGTTTCTCTTTGCAGCCCATTTTGCGGTCTGCCCGTTCCCCTCCCAGACACTAGGGAAATTCAGATTGAAGACTGGTGCTTTGCTTGGTACAGACCTTAAGCTGTACTCTTCAAGTACACATTAACTGAACACATATCATATGGGTCAAAAAATGTGAAAACAAATGAGCCATTCCTTGCGGGAGTACAGCAGACAGCTTTTCTGCACTGAGGATAATGAATGTGTGGAACGAGTTTCCAAAGACAGCAACGCCGTCCGTGTCGATGAATGTTTTGAGTAAAGATGCCTCTCGAAGGAAAACTGAGGAGGAAACTGAGTTTGGTGTGTTTACCCTGGCCAACCGAAGACTAAGAGGGGTCATGATTGCGCTCTGTAAATACATCAGGGGGATAAACACCAAGGAGAGATAAAGCTATTGAAGCTAAAGGACGACATTGGCACAAGAACAAATGGGGCAAAACTGGTTATGAATAAATGGTGACTGGAAATTAGAAGAAATTTTCTAACCATCAGTGGAACAAGATTCAGGAGCAGTCTCCCAGTAGGAGAGAGGGCAAGAAACGTAAATGGTTTTAAGATAGAGATTGATACATTTATTATGGGATTATAGGATGGCGTGGCCTGGAACATAAGAATGGCCCTACTGGGTCAGCCGAAAGGTCCATCTAGCCCAGTATCCTGTCTTCCGACAGTGGCCAGTGCCAGGTGCCCCAGAGGGAATGAACAGAACAGGTAATCATCATGTGATCCATCTCCTGTCACCCAGTCCCAGTTTCTGGCAAACAGAGGCTAGAGACACCAGCCCTGCCCATCCTGGCTAATAGCCATTGATGGACCTATCCTCCATGAATGTATCTAGTGCTTTTTTGAAACCTGTTACAGTCTTGGCCTTCACAACATCCTTTGGCAAAGAGTTCCACAGGTTGACTGTGCATTGTGTGAAGAAATACTTCCTTTTGTTTGTTTTAAACCTGCTGCCTATTAATTTCATTTGGTGACCCCTAGTTCTTGTGTTATGAGCAGGAGTAAATAACACTTTCTTATTTACTTTCTCCACACCAGTCATGATTTTATAGACCTCCATTATATCCCCCATTAGTCGTCTCTTTTCCAAGCTGAAACGTCTCAATCTTATTAATCTCACTTCATATGGAAGCTGTTCCAGACCCTAACCATTTTGTTGCCATGTTCTGTACCTTTTCCAATTCCAATATATCTTTTTTGAGACGGGATGAGCAGATCCGCACGCAGTATTCAAGATGCGGACGTACCATGGATTTATATAGAGGCAACATGCTATTTTCTGTCTTATTATATACCCCTTTCCTAATGAGTCCCAACATTCTGTTCACTTTTTTGCCTGCCACTGCACAGTGAGTGGATGTTTTCAGAGAACTATCCACAATGACTCCAAGATCTCTTTCTTGAGTGGTAACAGCTAATTTAGACCCCTTCATTTCGTATGTATAGTTGGGATTATGTTTTCCAATGTGCAGTACTTTGCATTTATCAACATTGAATTTCATCTGCCATTTTGTTGCCCAGTTACCCAGTTTTGAGACATCCCTTTCTAACTCGTCTGAGTCTGCTTTGGACTTAACTAGTTTTGTATTATCTGCATATTTTGCCACCTCACTGTTTACCCCTTTTGAATAGCAAGGGGCTGAATTCAATGACCCCAGAGGTCCTTTCCAATCCTATATGCCCATGGGGCTTGGCAGCAGCTAGACCTGGATGGACTTTGTAGCCTTTTGTCCCAAAGTGTTATTAAGATACCCTGGCTGGGGCCAGTTCTGCCATCAGTTACATGCATGTAACTCCATAGAATTTCCCCCCTCATTGGCCAAGGGCAGAACTGGGACCACAGCCTGGTACACAATGTCAGAGCAGTTGGGTTAAATCTGACCAATCGGGCACACCGAGATGCTACGACATGGGCAATGGTGTTATGGTTAAAGCTATGGACAGGGATGCAGGTGAGCTGCAATCAATTTCCAGTGGGGGCACAGACCCATTGTGTGACCTTGGGGAAGTCGCGCAAGCCCAAATTTTGAAATCGAAGGGAGTGAGATGCCTGGGCATGAATCTCTTTGTGTCTCTGAGCCCCCCATCTGTAACATGAGGATCAGTGGTACTGCCTCTCTTCCTGCCCTTTGTCTGTCCTGTCTATTTAGAGTGTAAACTCTCCGTCTTTTGCAATGTGTATGTACAGCACCTAACACAATGGGGGCTCCAATTTTGGTTAGGGACTTTTGGCCCTACTATTAACAATACCAATGAATCACTATAGAGTTTTGGATTGCAACAGTTCAAGCCATTTGAAAATTCATTAAAAACTCCATTTTAGGAATAAACGACCTGTTTTTGCCAATCAGTTTGTCCAGAGCAAAGATTTAATTCATTTGCAACAGATCTCTGTGATCTGCTACTAACAGGCGTGGTTGCTTGAGAGTATGTTGACAATATCCTGGTAATGACTATTGCTTGGTGTAATGCTCAGGTGTTGCAACAAAAGATGTTGCAATTGCTAATTGGCTTGTGATAAGGAGCATTGTGAATAGTAACAGGTGACAGAAAAATGGATAGCGGTATTATTCAGCAAGTGCCCTTGAAATGAAATACTGCTGCACAATGCTTTGCTACAGCCATTCAACACAATGTGGAAGGACTTCGTCCCCAAAACTCAGGCCAGAACCATAGCTGTAATGCAGTTAAACGAGACAGATAAGTGTGTGAGGTCTCCTCTTTGGTGGGGTGGACCATGTGGACCTCCTGACTAGATGCAACCAAATAAGCTAGACAAGGATCTGTCTACACCCTTTGTGAGTGGAGCTGTACACACAACACTACTTGGTGTGACTGTAACAAACAAATCTGATCTCAGTTTAAGTATTATAGACTAATTATACTCACGGTGCTGGCTCTGGCAGGACCTGGCTTAAGTGACCCAAAAGGAGAGTTTTGAATGTAAACCAGCTTTGGCGCATTCCTCTTCATCTCACAAATCATCCCGAACCTCTCCTGAGTGACTCACAGACCTAGTGACCTGCCCCTCACGACCTCGCTTTATTACCGTTCCTTTCATCCAATCAGGGAAGAGAGAAAATACCACATAATGAAAACGACTGTTCCCGTAGCAATGAATAATGAACAGCAAATACTCCTAGGAAACTGGGCTCCTTGTCTACATGCCGAGTTAGTGAGCAGCAAACCAGGGTGTGAATCGACAGCGCACCAGCTTGCTGTGCAATAATTTGCCCTGTGGACCCTGCCTCGGTGCAGTAAAAGTCATGGAGTGCTGCTTAAATGTACTGCGGCTTGATTCCCACCCTGGCTTGCTGTGCACTAACTTGCTGGGTAGCTGAGCCTTGAGAGTTTAGGAGTTCCTGAGTCCTAGTCTTCTGCGTAATCCTCTACCCACATTGCTTCTCAAAAGAGTGAACAGCAAAGCTATATTTTAAATTGTACAACCAGTAGTAAAGCTGAAGGAAAACTAGTTAACCATCTCTGACATTGGGCCCCCTGCTGCTAGTGTTACAATGACTTACATTTTTAGCACAATGGCTGCCTCCCGCAGGTAGCACAGAAATGCCAATTGTTAACCAAACTCTTTAACATCAAATACAACATACAGCCTCTGGGACGTACCCGGGACCAGTGTGTTAATGGTCCTGTTATGGGTAGGCAAATACTCTACAGAAGCAGCATTAATATATATTTGTATTCTGAATAGCAATAGCCCATCAGTCTTCCTTTTAGCTCATGCAGATTTGTCTTGCCTATAGCAGGAATAATCTGTATGTCTGTGTGTGATTGGGTGCATAGGCACCAATGTTAGGACAGGGGTTGTACCTATACAATGTATGAATGATTCCTCTGATCATTAATCCCTTCCCAGGAATTGTCTTTGTGGCTCCTGATGCAGAGGGCTTGTGGAACAGCCTCGCTGAATTTTGGGTAGAGGCAGCATCTGGGTAAAAAAATTCCATTCCTCTTCCTCTGCCGTGCCAGGATTTCCCCTGCCACCAATTCCTGGTGAGTCCAGATCCAACCCCCTTAGATCATAAAGCAAGGGAAAAATAATCAGGTTCTTAAAAAGAAGGCTTTTAATTAAAGAAAGAAAGGTAAAAATCATCTCTAAAATCAGGATGGAAAATAACTTTACAGGGTAATCAGATTCAAAGAGCCCAGAGGAACCCCCTCTAGCCTTAGGTTCAAAGTTACAGCAAACAGAGGTAAACCCTCTAGCAAAAGGAACATTTACAAGTTGAGGAAACAAAGATAAAACTAACACGCCTTGCCTGGCTGTTACTTATAAATTTGGGAAATATGAGAGATTGGTTCAGAAAGATTTGGAGAGCCTGGATTGATGTCCTGTCCCTCTTAGTCCCAAGAGCGAACAACCCCCAAAACAAAGAGCACACAAACAAAAGCTGTTATATCCTTGGGGCAGCCGGTGTAGGAAGCAGTCACTTGAGGCCAGAGAGCAGACAGCTAACCAAAACCTCCATTTTATTTACAGAAACAGAGAGCTCACTCAGCCGGTTGAAACCGGCTGAGCTATCCCTTAATAGTCTAACTCAGTTGCCATAGTAACAAAACCCATGACAACCAAATACACAACATATTCCTCCCCCCCTAATAAGAACGTAATAAGAACATCCCCTAAATAAAACACACACTAAACTAGAGAAGGAGGGTAGACTGCCTCCATTCCCGGCTAAACCCTGGGGATTATTTTGCCCCATAACCGTGGGTTCGCCCTAACTAAAGATCCAGCCGATGAGGAGGCCTTCTGTCTCTAGGTGGATTACGGCGAACTTCTGGTGTTGTTGCACCTGAAAGTACTAGGGGCTCAGGGTCCGCAGCACGAATAGGTGAGGAGGTGGTATCAGCTCGTGCTGGGCAAAGGGGTATCTCAGCTGCCGGCAGTAATGGAGGAGAACAGTCAGGAACAGGTGACTCATGATTCGGTGTCTCACCAGGAGGGGTGAAGTCAGACCCCTCAACTGCAGATGGGTCCTGAAGACTGGCATGACCTGGCAACAGCTGATCTACATGTCGCCGCCAGGTAAGATTCTCTGCAGTCCGGACTGTATAGGAAACAGGTCCTGTTTGAGTGATGACTGTGGCCGGGACCCATTTAGCTCTGGAAGTATAATTCCGAGCCAAAACTGGCTGCCCTGGGCTAAAGGTTCGGTCTTTTGCTCTGGGTGCCCGTCTGATGACTTGATATTGCTGCTGACGTTGCACAGTTTGTCTGGGTTCAGAAGGTTTCAGCAGATCAAAGCAAGTGCGCAGCTGTCGTCCCATCATTAGAAAGGCTGGGGAAGCCTCGGTCGTAGCATGAGGTGTGTTTCTATAGGAAAGTAAGAAGGTATCCAGACGCTTTTGAATGGAGTGTTGTCCCTTTGCTGATTTCAAAGCGTTTTTCATTGTCTGCAGAAATCTTTCAGCTAATCCGTTGGTGGATGGATGATATGGTGCTGACGTGATGTGGTGTATCCCATTTGCCTTCATAAAATTTTGAAACTCCTGAGAAACGAACTGCGGTCTGTTGTCGCTCACAAGTTGTTCTGGCAGACCAAAACGACTAAAGAGTCCTCGTAGTTTTTGGATAGTACTCTCTGCAGTACTGGACTGCATTATAGAGACTTCTGGCCATTTAGAATGGGCATCTACTGCCACCAAGAACATGCTTCCTTCAAGGGGGCCAGCAAAGTCAACGTGAATACGTTGCCACGGGTTTTCAGGCCAGTCCCATGGGTGTAGGGGTGCCCACTGGGGTGCATTTCTTACACTCTGACATGACATACAAGCTTTTGCCTTCTCTTCAATAGCACTGTCCAATCTAGGCCACCAAAAATAGCTTCGTGCAATTTCCTTCATGCGCACTATTCCACAGTGACCGGAATGTAGCTGTTCTAACATCTGTGATCTCAGGGGTGGTGGAATAATGACACGCCTCCCCCACAACAAACAACCAGATTGGACCGATAACTCCGTCCGCCTGGACATGTAGGGAACAAGGTCGGGTGAGACCGGAGAGGTTTGTCGAGATTTTCCATGCATCACCAGGTCCATAACTTGGGATAATACTGGGTCAACGCGGGTTGCCTTCTTTATCTGAGTAGCAGTGATGGGTGTATTCTCTACCTGTTCAAAGTAGAAGATTTCCTTTTGGGCACTATCTTGATGTTTGACCGGTAAAGGCAACCTTGAGAGGCCATCTGCATTGCCGTGCAGAGTGGATTTCCGATATTTGATTTCATATGTGTGTGCAGAAAGTATCAATGCCCAACGTTGCATACGACTAGCAGCTAATGGGGGAATGCCTGTGTAGGGTCCAAAAATTGATGTCAGAGGTCGATGGTCTGTAAGAAGAGTAAACTTTCGCCCAAACAGGTACTGATGAAACTTCCTAATTCCAAAAACAATTCCTAATGCCTCACGTTCGATTTGGGCGTAGTTAGTTTCTGCTTTGCTTAGAGTGCGTGAAGCAAAAGCAATAGGTCTTTCTTCTCCCGAAGGCATAATGTGTGACATGACCGCTCCCACTCCATAAGGGGAAGCATCGCAGGCCAATTGCAGGGGTAAGGATGGATCAAAGTGCGTTAGAACTTCAGAATTTAACAATGCATCCTTAGCTTTGTTAAATGCAACATCACAGGCTTCAGTCCACTTCCAGGCCTTGTTCTGCCCAAGGAGCTCATGAAGTGGTTTTAGCAGTGTGGCTAACTGTGAGATGAACTTTCCATAATAGTTCAGTAGTCCTAGAAATGAGCGTAGCTGGCTTACATTTCGAGGTGGGGGAGCCTCCACAATAGCTTTAACTTTTGCAGGGGCCTTATGAAGACCTGTAGAATCGATGATGTGTCCCAAATATTCAACAGAGGGCTTGAAGAATTCACACTTGTCTTTGCGAACTCGTAGGCCATACTCTTCCAGTCTTTGTAGGGTAGCCTCTAAATTCTTTAAGTGATCCTCTTCATTTCTTCCAGTGACCAGGATATCATCCAGATAGCACTGAACTCCTGACAAGCCACACAAGATCTGGTCCATAGCCCTCTGGAACAGGGCGGGAGCCGATGTGATTCCGAAGGGTAGGCGACAGTATCGATAAAGCCCCTTATGAGTCACAATAGTCAACAGCTCTTGGGACTTTTCATCGACGTGCATCTGTAAATATGCTTGACTCAGATCAATCTTACTGAACTTTTGTCCCCCAGCCAGGCCTGCGAAGAGGTCATCGATGCGGGGAAGCGGGTATTGCTCTGCACACAACACTGGGTTGACAGTGACTTTAAAATCACCGCAAATCCGGAGAGAGACATCTTTCTTCACTATTGGAACGATAGGAGTGGCCCATGAGCTATGGGTAACTGGTATTAGGACTCCATTGGTGACCAGGCGCTCCAGGTCTGCTTCAACTTTTGGCCTGATGGCATATGGCACAGTTCGGGCTTTCAGATATTTTGGTGGACTGCCAGGTTTAATGTTCAATGTCACAGTGATTCCCTTCATACTTCCCAAATCATCTCCAAAAACAGCAGCATGTTTCCTTAGTATAGGGGTTAGACTGGTTTCTTCTTTAGTCATCCGGTGCACTTCTGCCCAGTTCAGCTGAATCTTCCCAAGCCAAGACCTACCCATTAAGGCTGGGTAGTCACCTCTCACCACAAACAGTGGCAATTTAGCCGCCTGTCCATTGAGCTCCACCTTAACATCAATAGTGCCCAACATGGGCACAGCTTCACCTGTATACGTCTTCAGAACAGTTTTTGTTGCCTTAAGCGGAAGATGCTGTAGCTTTTCCTTATACACAGTCTCAGGAACCAGCGAGACAGCTGCACCGGTGTCTAGTTCCATGCGTATAGGTTTGCCCTCCAATAAGGGGGTTACCCAGTATTCATGTGAGCCCACTGCCAAAGACAAAACATGCAGTGGCACTTCCTCTTGTGAGGAGGTGTCACCTTGATCATCCTGGGTCTGCTCTAGGGTATGCAAGGTTCCTCTTTTTGTCGGCCAGACCACAGGCCTCTTTTTCTTTTGTTTACAGGCACACTCAATGTGTCCCTTTTTGCCACTGTGTCGACACACCAGGTCCTTACACCAGCATTCTGATGCCTGGTGACCCAGCTTACCACAGCGGTAACATTCTTGACTCTGCACCGTTTTGTGGGTCAGTTCTTGTGACACTTTTTGCACCCTAAGGGATGTACCGATGTATTGTGCCTCCCTTGTAGCCAGTTCCATGGAGACAGCAATATCAACAGCCTTCTGTAATGTAAGCTGAGCCTCTGTCAGTAGGCGCTTCCGTATAGCTTCACTGCAGAGGCCACACACTAACCTGTCACGCAGGGCATCATTTAACATCTCTTTAAATTCACAGTGTTCTGCTAGCTTTTTTAAAATGGCTACAAATTGTACAACTGTTTCATCTTCCTTTTGGTCTCTTTTGTGGAACCTATATCTTTCAACAATTACCAGTGGTTTTGGGGAGAAATGAGACCCCAGGATTTCCACAATGTCACTGTAAGATTTAGTCTCAGGCTTAACAGGGTGTAGTAAGCTGCGTAGCAGAGAGTAGGTTTTAGCCCCTACAACAGTTAAGAATATTGGCACCTTCTTCGCTTCTGTAATGTCATTTGCAATACCAAAAAGCTCAAAACGCTCAGTATACACATGCCACTGCTCTGTATTCTCATCAAAAGGCTCCAGGGGCCTGGTCAGAGTAGCCATGATTTTAGTTTCACTTTCACAGTCAGTGCAAACAAGCAGCTTTTTTTCTTTGTTTGGTCTTTACCTTGACTTCTACTTCCTTCTGTTACTGGAGCAGCACCAGGATCCCACCCTCGTCGCCAGTGTTATATCCTTGGGGCAGCCGGTGTAGGAAGCAATCACTTGAGGCCAGAGAGCAGACAGCTAACCAAAACCTCCATTTTATTTACAGAAACAGAGAGCTCACTCAGCCGGTTGAAACCGGCTGAGCTATCCCTTAATAGTCTAACTCAGTTGCCATAGTAACAAAACCCATGACAACCAAATACACAACAAAAGCCTTCCCCCCACCCAGATTTGAAAGTATCTTGTCCCCTTATTGGTCCTTTGGGTCAGGTGTCAGCCAGGTTACCTGAGCTTCTTAACCCTTTACCAGTAAAAGGATTTTGGTGTCTCTGGCCAGGAGGGATTTTATAGTGTTGTACACAGGAGGGCTGTTCCCTTCCCTTTATAGTTATGACAGGCTGTTAGCACCAAGAGCTGCACTCATCAGTCATGCCCTTGTCCCTTCAGGCTGATGCTGCTGATGGAAACAGCTCATGTATGATTCCTCCAGTAACTTGCAAGCCAGTTGGCTGTTACTGTTCAAGCACGATGTTTATTGGTTAAGGAGTTAAGCCCTTCCGTAGATTTACCCAGTACTGAAGTCAGCTGCAAATGGACCTCTGCTCTCAGACACTGGGCAATCATGCTACCAATAATGTACAAATGCTGCCACTTGATGATGGAGGTTGTGGAATCTCAATCATTGGAAGTTTTTAAGAGCAGGTTAGACAAACACTTGTCAGGAATGGTGTAGGTTTTACATAGTCCTGTCACAGTGCAGGGGACTAAACTAGATGACTTATCAAGGGCCTTTCAACTCCAACATTTCCATGATTCAGTGGTGGCTGGGAGTCTGATATCCTGTATAACATAGGCCAGAGCACTTCCCCAAAACAATTCCTTTTGAACTAGAGCAAATCTTTTTAAAAAAAACAAATGTCCAGTCTTAATTTAAAAATTGCTAGTGATGGCAAATCCACCATCACACGCGGTACATTGTTCCCACGGTTAATTACCCTCACTGCTAAAAATGTACACCTGATTTCCAGTCTGAATTTGTGTAGCTTCAACTTCCAGCCCTGGGATCTTGTTTGGCTACTAGACTGAAGAGCTCATTATCAAATGCTTGTTTCCCACGTAGATTCTTATAGTCTGTGATCATGTCACCCCTTGACCTGGCCTCTGTTAAGCTAAATTGATGGAGCTCCTTGAGTCTATCACTATGAGGAATGTTTTCTAACCCTTTAATCACTCTCGTACCTCTTGTTCAATTTGTACCATTGAGTCCTAAGTTTGGATGCAGGTGCAAACTTCCCTAAAATTCAGAGGTGCTTGGATGTGAGGTTCTGAGCCAGTCTCATTGTAAACATAGGGATCAGCTGTGACATTCCAGACAGCTCCAAATTATTCCATATTTCAGGGGCATTGGGACCTGAGGTTTCTGACCCAGGTCTGTCTCTAGCTGAAAGAGCAGTTCACTTCATAGGTGCTGGCACTTGAGGTGCGGGGGCATGGGTACTGCCGCACACCTTGGCTTGAAGTGATTTCCAACCTATACAGGGTTTATAGTTTGGTTCAATCGCTCTCAGCATCCCCACTATATAACTTGTTCCAGCACCCCTGGTTCACTTGGTTTCATTCTGAAGCCCTGCAAAACCATTAGCCCTCCTGTGTTTTCTGCTTTAATCCACAAATCTCCCCACAGTTGCTTGGTATTCTGGGCTCAGTCAAAATGTTAAACCTTTCAGTCAGTCTGGGCTGGGATTCCGTATTTTGCAATGGAACAAGATGAATTTCATGTGGTTTTGTGTTGCATAATGGGAGATCCATGCTGCTCAAATAGGAAGGTAATTATAAAACCCTACCTGTTTCTCTCTCAAAAGTAATCAAGGGACATAGCAATTGCAGTCCAATGGTTGTGACCCCAGCTGCTGATACATTTATGCCCTGAAGCATAACGACGGAAAGCCTTTGTCCTATTTATCCTAGTTGGTCTTATTGCAATCTTGTCATTATTCATCTAAATGTTCAATGGTCACTGTTTTATGCTTTTCCCCTATGAAAACTGCATGCCCCTTCTCCTCTTTGTGGAAAGAGAAAGAAAGAAAGAAAGATCTAATGTTCTCAGGTCCTTTACATTTTTATTTTATGTATGTATTTATTTATTTTTCTATCACCACCTTAAATTGCCGTCCAAAAGTGAACTCAACTGGAGGTTAACGAAAGGACGCCCAGGTGTCCTTCATGATGAATAGGTACAAAAGGTAATAAATAAAACATGGCAATGCTAACCACTGGAGACAGCTGGGGCTTTTATCTGCTCTGTAATGAAATACTTAACCAGTGAACGTATGTGATGTTTGAAAAAGTGACCTCTGGTAAGCTACAGAATATATATATATATATATTTTTATTCTGTAGCAAATTTGGAGAGGTGCTGAATATAAATCTGCAAATCATGTGGCTGTATGAAGCCCCTTTGTTTCTTCCAGATGAATTTAGTGTTGGTGAAGGCATCAAGTCTCTAGACTGTTGCCTTCTGTCTTTCCACAGAACATGTAGCAGCTGGGTGATTTTTGCCATCACCACAGTGTTTTCATCCTGTTCTGCAGGGTGTGTCTCTAGTGATGAGAAAGCAGTTGAATCACTCTAGCCCATTTATAGTCCTCAGTCTCTCTGCTGAAGCCACCAGTCATGGTGTTATCATGAGTGGTGGTATTTTGATAAGTGGCCACTCACCACTGACT
This sequence comes from Mauremys mutica, assembly GCF_020497125.1. Taxonomy (NCBI): domain Eukaryota; kingdom Metazoa; phylum Chordata; order Testudines; family Geoemydidae; genus Mauremys; species Mauremys mutica. The sequence continues at coordinate 10,616,304 of NC_059073.1, read as the reverse complement.
AACTCATAGAGGATTAGGGTTGGAAGGGACCTCAGAAGGTCATCTAGTCCAACCCCCTGCTCAAAGCAGGACCAATCTCCAGACAGATTTTTACCCCAGTTCCCTAAATGGCCCCCTCAAGGATTGAACTCACAACCCTGGGTTTGGCAGGCCAATGCTCAAACCACAGAGCTATCCCTCCCCCCTTTCATGTAGGTAGTGTTGCTGTAGCTTTGTTGGTCCCAGGATATTAGAGCGACAAAGTGGATGAGGTGTTTTTATTTTTTATTTGACCCATTTCTGTTGGTGAGCGAGACAAGGTTTCAAACTACACAGAGCCCTTCTTCAGGTCTGGGAAAGGTGCTCAGAGACAGCGTCACAGCTAAATACAAGCTTGAACAGGTAGTTCAGCATAAGTCGTTAGCATATAATGTAAGGGCCAATTCAAGGGGAAGTGTCTCTGTGTAGCTTCAAAGCTTGTCTCGCTCACCAACAGAAGTCAGTCCAATGAAAGATGTGACCTACCCACCCAGTCTCCCTAAACTCATTTCATTTAATGCAGCTAGTCAAGGTGCCCACTTCACCTTGAATGGCTCCTTCCAATATGTGCTAACTACTTACGCTAAACGACCCATTCGACCTTATATTAAGCTGTGACACTCTGAGTACTTCTCCCAGACCTGAAGAAGAGCTTGAAAGCTTGTCTCTCTCACCAAGAAAAGTTGGTCCAATAAAAGAGTCACACAGTGACTCTTCCAATGCACTCTCACTTTAGCAGAACAACTTGGCTGTAAGTTGGAGGTTCAGTATAACCAGCCCTACCAGTGGCACAGTGAAACCACCTGGGACAGCAGAACAGGGCCGTCCAGAGGATTCAGGGGGCCTGGGATCTTCGGCGGCGGGGGGACCCCTGCTGCCGAATTGCCACCGAAGACCCGGCACTTCGGCGGCGGGTCCCAGGGCGGAAGGACCCCCTGCCGCGGGTCTTTGGGGCACTTCGGCGGCAGGTCCCGGAGCAGAAGGAACCCCTGCCGCCGAATTGCTGCTGAAGACCCAGAGCAGAAGAGCCTCCGGGGGCCCGGGCCCCGCTAGAGTTTTCCGGGGTCACCAGAGCGAGTGAAGGACCCCGCTCTAGCGGTGCCGAAAAACTATCGTGGGGGCCCCTGTGGGGCCCGGGGCCTGGGGCAAATTGCCCCACTTGCCCCCGCCTCTGGGCGGCAGAACTCTTCCAAAGCTCCACCCACACGAGACACCACTCATAGGAAGAGTTCAAAATGGGATCAGGAGTGCTGTACTGAGCCACTGGACTCCTTGAGCTTGGCTTCACCCCCAGTGATGGTCACATACTCACATAAGCTCTCCTGTGCTGCGTGGGGTTGGCTGCTTCCTGGTGATGCTCCGATGTCCCACTGGGCGCATTAGGCTTGACTCTCCCTCTGTGGGGCTAAGATGTGTTGCTGGTCATTGTGAGGCTCATTCCTTCTTACCTTCTCATATCCCGCCCACTCCTGGCACCAAAATGGGCTGTCACTTAGGGTTCCTTGTGCAGCGCTTCGTAATACGCCCCTTCCTCTCTTATTTTACTTGCTTTGATCATCAGTGAAATACATAACAATGAATGTCGATATTTAAATTAATCGTTGTTGGCTTGTGTGCCTACACCTCATTGAGATGAAGGCAACCAGTCACAGCTCTCGGCGCTATCATTCCAGGCTGTCTGCACACTCAGGCCTACATCATTCGGTCACTTTGCATCGGGATCGTATGCTGAAGATTTTCTTCACCATCAAGAAGGCTGTCAAGTTATTTATTTAGTCATGTACTGATTTATTTGAATAAAAGCTTTCCTTCTGGAGCACAAGATGGCTCCTCCAGAGTGATGGGGGTACAGCAGACCCCCCAGCTATCCTCTGCAATTCAAGTCTTGAGCCAAAGCTCTGAGCAGCTGCCAGTGTTTATAAACCTGCTTGCCCCAGAACACCCTTCTTCTCCCTGAGATGTGGAATTCTCCCTCCTCGCCCCCCGGAATTGGGAGCCTGGACAGGATCCAGTCCAGCTTTTCTGTATATAAATACAACACAACTTGGATATCTCGTTTCTGCAGGGCTAGAAGTGGGAGGTTGATACTGGTTGATAATGGCGCTCCCAGTGGGACCTGCAGCTTATTTATGCAACAAACAACACTTGCTTCTAGTCCTGGAAGGGCTCAGGACACCTGGCTATAAAGTTTGATATTTCTATGAACAGTTCACATTATTTTTGGTCATTTTCAGAGGTGGCAATGGCTCCATCTATGCTCCACATAGTTAGGCTCATAGTAGATAAAGCCACCTGGCTATATAGGTGGAAGGACACAAAAAGGAGTCCTAATAATTTTTTTTAACCCTCTACATACAACATTCATTCTGTTCAGTGAAACATTCTTGTCAGGACCAGCTAAGTATGAAGAAGCTATCCTTGGGTAGCTGTCAGAGGTCGAGCTAAGCACTGTGAGTGGGGTCTGAAGCCTGGTGCCCTACAATAGATGTGCAATACTCAGGATATGCTGTGGTGTTTGTGTGACAGAATAGATTTATTGGCATTCATCTGGGATGACCAGAGGTGAAAGTAAGCCGGTACATCCCGGTACGGCGTAATGGCAAGAGCTGGTGCACCGTACCGGGGCAGATAGGCTTCCCCTGGCGGCAATGTAAAGGGCCTGGGGCTCCCTGCTGCTGGAGCCCTGGGGAAGCGGTGACGGGGCTCGGGAGGCGATTTAAAGGGCCCGGGGCTCCTGCCGCAGCTACCGCCCCGGGCCCTTTAAATCGTCCCCGGAGCCCTGAGGTAGCGGCTGCGGGACTCCGGTGGCTATTTAAAGGGTCTGGGGCTGTGGCAGCTGCTACCGCCCCAGCCCTTAAAATTGCCACCGTAGCCCCGCCGCCGCCTCCCCAGGGCTCCAACAGCAGGGCTCCGGGGGATTTAAAGGCCCTGCCTCATCCGGTAGAGGCCACACCCCTTCTGGCTGAGGCTCCGCCCCCTCCTAAGGACTCCGGAGTACCAGTAAGTCCTTTAAATTACTTTCACCCCTGGGGATGACCTAGGTACCTCAATTTATTTAGATAGTAAATTCTTTGAGGCAGGGACTTATTTACATGGTAAGTTCACACTGCCCGGCACAGTAGGGTTCCAGACTTGATTAATACCTCTAGGCGCTACTCAGCTACTATAGAATCATAGAATCATAGAATCTCAGGGTTGGAAGGGACCTCAGGAGGTCATCTAGTCCATCATGACTTTCATGGCTGTCCCAAACTTCTGTCCCATAGTCACGCCATGTCAGCCTGTGCCCTCTCGCCCCCGTTCAGAACACCACGACAGCATATGCCGTCAAAGCCATCCCTAGAGTCAGGGAAGCTCTGAGTGTGGGATTTTCAATCTGACTTGTGTGCCGGGCGCCCATCAATATTTCGGAAAGTCCCACCCAAAACACGGGTTGAACTTTAAGCTTGTTCTTCAGTCCCACTAACTTCCGTGGGACTGAAGCGCTGTCCTGAATCGAGGCCCTTATCAATAGGTGGAGAGGTGACACTTCATGCCGTAGAGTTTAAGTATCATCAGAAAGCTGCAACTCTGCCTCTGGGTAGCGGCGTGGGAACGATACGTCTCTCCGTCCAGAGCGAAACGTTTGAAGTCACACAGCCAGACGGCAACGATGGAAAGCCTGTAAATCAACTCTCGTGCTCTGGACAAAGTCCCCTCAATGTGTAAGATTGCCAGTGGCTCCCCTTACTGTTAAAAATATAAGGAAATGGAGGGTGAGGATGTAAATACGTCTCAGGGAATCTGGTGACAGCACATAAATCATTCAGGTTTTGCTCTTGTCACTCGCCGTATTTATCCCTTTGGAGTTACCCACCACTCATTCTCTTTGTAGCCCTGAGGATTAATCTGTTGGTCTGTATAAAATGTCTTTTTGATAAAAATGTGTAGGCTGCATAGATTAATAGAAATTTGCAATAGTTGTAATGCAAGATACCTAGAAGCTTCTAGGCCAGACATCCTGGCCTATTTCCTCTGTGACGCTGAAAGCAACCTTTAAGACCCTGACTCAGAAAAGTAATAATAGGAGACAAACCTACGCAAATTGTCTAGGGACTTTTTGAATGTCTGCTAACCTTTCACCTAGTTAGGGTGAAGAGTGGGGTATTTTTGCCCACAAATCTAACACGTACACCACAAGATACGTAGATAGTTGTCATCCATACGCACATAAAAGGTCAACCTATGAAAACAGGTACCCTCACCTTTCCATGGGGGAAAGACAAATTTGGGCATAGGAGGAAGGATTTCTCCCTATAAAAAAGTTGACAATCCTCCATTAGGTAGACGATACATCCAGCTATCTTCCATCGTCTCACCCCGTCTCCCCTTTGAAGGCTGTCAACTACTGATGGTATTTCTTTTCTCAGCTGTAAGTATAAAGTTCTAAGTTCTGCTTTGCCTTTAAAAGCCTCTAGTTTATAGACTTATACTCAGTCTTTTTTTTATTATTTCCTTTTAAAATAACACCTACGTTCAGAGTGAATTAGAACTGTGTAATATCATATCATATCTCTTAAAGAACTGTGATATTTTGTAACTTTGTAATCTCATACTGCTTTTAACATTTTACATTTACTTCTTGTTTCATTGATTTTAAATAAAAGGTCTTGTTTGACTAATTCTGTCTCAGTATAGTTTTTCTGTCACATACCCCAATCTCCTTGTATAAATTCTGTGAAGCCTGATTCAAGACGAACTTTATCTTCTGATCACACATATTGGCGAGCCATACCCATATTATTAATAGCTATTAATTATTATTAACATTCTTAATTAATTAGAAAATTAATTATTAAATAAAACTAAATTAAGTGGATAAATTCCACTGTCCCTACTAACCCTCCCCAAATCAGGCTACATCTTGACTGATCTTTTGCTCTAGGTACATTGGCCAGAGCCTGCCACCCTCTCACAGGTCAAAATCCCATGGAAGACCCTGTGAGGTTAGGCCGGACTAGGGCTGCAGAAGCAGGTTCCCAGGAAATGGAGGCTGGGTGAACACACAGCAGTGCACAGTGCGTAATTTGTAATGAAAGGGGTGCTGGGGCTCAAGCATTTTTTTTTTTACATTCAGAACTGATGCGTCAAGCCCAGAGGTGCCGGGCATATGAATTGCCAGGCCCAGAGGTGCCGGGCATATGAATTGCCAGGCCCAGAGGTGCCAGAGATATGAATTGCCAGGCCCAGAGGTGTCAGGGCTCAGCCCCGGCACAAATTAAGCTCTGTAATTATGTCTCTGTTCTGAAAATTGACAATGTATAAATGGTCTCGTCTTAGGCCTGGTCTACATGCAGTGCATCAGTATAAACAGAGTTATGGTGATAGAGTTATACCGGTGCAACCCCTACATGGATACAATTATCCTGGTATCAAGATGCCTTATACCAGGCTAGACTATTCCCCTTCCCATATGAGAATGAGCTGTACTGGGATAAGCACGTTCATACTGGTATCACTGCATTCACACTACAGAGGTTGCTTTAACTTTACCTATATAACTTCCTACGGTAGAAAAGGCCATAGATCTGCTCCCTCGGTGTAGTCAGAATCTTGTCTGCAGCCCTTAGTGACCAAATTAAGATTTTTATTGCCATTTCCTCCTCCTCTCCCTTTAGTGCCAAAACAGCTCAGAAAGTGCGATTGTGAATCTACTTGTTTGCTAAGGTCCGACCGGTTAGACCTGAGCAAATCCAGGAATGGAAAAGGGGTTGCATTGCAATCAGGTCTGAGGGCACAGTTTGGCATTGTGAATTCAGGCTTAACAATTGAAGTCTTTTGTAAAATCCAGGAAAATTCTTCTTTGTTGGCTACATAGTAAAATCCACAACTTTCATTATAGAACAAGCCGTAGGTTGCTGTGGCAGTCCAATGACTTCTGCTTCCTCCTCCATTGGGATCGCTGGGTGGGCTGAGGGCAAGCCAACCACATGTATTTAAATATGGCAAAATGTAAAGTCCTATGTCTAGGAACACAGAATGTCGGCCACACTTACAGGATGGGGGACTCTCTCCTGGGAAGCAGTGACTCTAAAAAGGACTTGGGCATCATAATGGATAATCAGCTGAACATGAGGGCCCAGTATAATACTGATGTCAAAAGGGTTACTTGGCTGTATCAACGGGCGATTCTCAAGTAGGAGTACAGAGGTTATTTTAACGCTGTATCTGGGACTGGTGTGCCAGTTGCTGGAATCCCGTGTCCAGTTCTGGCGTCCACAATTCAAAAAAATTGGACAGGGACAGAGAGGAGCTATAATAAATTATTAAAAGCAATTGAAAACATTATTTATTGTGATCGACTCAAGGAGCTATTCGGCATAACAAAGAGAAGGTCAAGGGGTGACTTGCTCACAGCCTATTTGTACCTAGGGGGAACAGAAATTTATAATGGAGAGCTTGTCAGTCTAGCAGATGTAGGTATAATAAGATCCAGTGGCTGTAAGCTGAAGCTAGACAGATTTAAACTAGAAATAAAGGGCATATGGCCTGCGGTATGGACGAGATCGGACTAGATAAGCAAAACAGTCCCTTCACGTTGCAGGGTGGCAGGGACTGACGACTCAGAGAAGGCAGCTTGCTTAGTGCCTGACAGCGGAACCCACTACAGCTAAGAAAGAACAAAAGTAAAGTCTCTATGAGCAAGCAGACAGTGGGCCAGGTTCTCAGCTGGAGTGAATCACGATAGCTCAATTGCAGTCAGTGGAGCTATGCCAGTTAATGCTACGTGAGGATCTGGCCCTTTGTGTATGTCTCTTCTGTGACAATCGGCAGTGGACTGAACTAAAAAATAGCTGCCTGGCTTTACAAACTGCAGTCAGAGAGATTTAACGGAGCAGTACACAGACACCGAAAAAGCCATAACAATTACATAGCTGAATACACTATCATTTTTGTAGGGATTCTAGGGCCACCCTGTTTCCCTCCGTCCACCTCCCCGAGCATCTGATCCTAACTCTCGTGGGGTCAATTTATCCAGTAAAGTGCTGCATCTACCACCTGAACCGTGCGACATCTTTCTTTTCTGATTTTTCTCTTTTAAAGCTCCACTGTCAAGGTTTGTTAAGCAGAGAAATTGACAGGTACCTTAACAGTTGTTTTCAGTTTTATGGTTGGACTCATCTTAAGGATTCCAGTGGTGTCCCTTTAAAAACAGGCAGCTTTAGCTGGAAAGTCGATCTTTGCTGAAACACAACACAATTTATCTTCAATGCAAAAAAAAGTAGGTTAGGTTATTGCAGCTGTGAAGTTCACAGGCCAAATTGTGCCCTGTCTTATATGCATGAAGCAGCTCCACACAGATGGAAGTGAGGGTACAGGACAGTAGTGGGTGGGGCTGAAAGCATCCTGACCTACCTGCAAAGTGGCTTGGGTGACCAGATATCCCGATTTTATAGGGACAGTCCCGATTTTGGGGGCTTTTTCTTATATAGGCTCCTATTACCCCCCACCTCCTGTCCCGATATTTCACACTTGCTATCTGGTCATCCTAGACGTGGCCAGCTATTTTCCTGGTTAGACCACTCACCGCTTTAGGTCATATCTCATGAACAACCAGGACTTCATCCCTCCAGCCTCATTGACTAATTAAGGACAATCGACACTATTATTATTATTAGTGGGAGGAGGAGGAGTAGCTTATGAATAGAAGTCCCTAAAGGCCCCAGCTGAGATCAGGGCCCGATTGTGCCAGGCACTGTATGAAGACATAGGAAGAGATAGTCCCTGCCCATTACAACTGGCAAGTAGCTGGGAAATACACCTCTACCCCGCTATAACGCGGTCGTGGGGAGCCAAAAATCCCTACTGTGTTATAGCTGAAACCCTGTTATATTGGGGTAGGGGTGCCAGGGCTCCGGCGGTGATTTAAAGAGCTCCGGGCTCCAGCCTTTGCGGAGAGCCCTAGGCCCTTTAAATCGGTGGAACCCCACTGCCACAGCCCCAGGGTAGGGGCAGCAGGGCTCCAGCAGTGATTTAAAGGGCCCTGGGCTCCCCGCAGCAGCCGGAGCCCCGGGCTCTTTAAATCACTGGCGAGCCCCACTGCCGCAGCCCTGGGGTAGCAGCGGCACGGCTCCGGCGGTGATTTAAAGAGCTCCAGGCTCTGGCTGCTGCAGGGAACCCCGGGCCCTTTAAATCGCCGGCGAGCCCTGCTGCCACAGGGGTAGCGGGTAGCGGCGGCAGGGATCCAGCGGGATTTAAAGGGCCCTGGGGTCCCCGCAGCAGCCGGAGCCCCGGACACTTTAAAGCGCTGCCAGAGCCCTGCTGCCACCGCGCTATACGCAAACCCGTGTTATATGGGGTCATGTTATAGCGAGGTAGAGGTGTATTAGCTTTCCAGTGGTGCACAGCAATCTGAAAGGACTTGAGCAAAGGGAGGCGTACTCTGTACGCAGCACCCTCCTGCTATAGGTAAATAATGGTGCAGATACACAAGTGGGCTGATTCATCCAAGCTGGCATTGAGATGTTACCTCAGTATCAGGTCATTCCAATTACTGTCTTACCTTTTACCCTGTGCTTCAGTTCTGCCTTGATTGTCATGTCTCAAGACCTGTTAGAGCTGGAACCAACCTTGTGTACCTCAGGAAAGCTTGGTACAGAGCATCAAGAAGCAGCATGATCCAGTGAATAGCAAACCAGGGGGCTGAGGTGCAGGAGGGGGCTCAGGGCTGCAGTTGCGGTGTGGTAGGGGGTGCAGGGGGTGAGCTCCAGGAGGGAGTGTGGGTACGGGAGAGGGCTCAGGGCTGGGAGTGTGGGCTCAGGGCTCTGGGAGGGCATCAGGATGCGGGAGGGGTTTCCGATCTGGGGCACGGGGATGGGGTGCGGGAAGGAGTTTGTGGTGCGGGCTCCGGCCTGGCGGTGCTTACCTCAGGCAGCGCCTGGTTGGCGGTACAGCAGGGTTAAGGCAGGCTCCCTGCCTGCCCTGGCACCGTGCAACTCCCAGCTTGTCCGTATACTAGGCACAGGGAGTGCCAGGCTGCTCTGCACTGTGCACGCTGCCCACACCCACAGGCATCTCCCTGGTAGGCATTGCCCCCACAGCTCCCATTGGCTGCAGTTCCCAGCCAATGGGAGCTGCGGAGCTGGTGCTGGGGGCGGGGGCAGTGCACGGGGCTTCTTTGATCACCCCTGCGCCTAGGAGCTGGCGGGAAATGCCGGCTGCTTCCAGGAGCCACACAGAGCCAGGGCAGGTAGGGAGCCAACCTTAGCTTCGCTGCACCACCAACCAGATTTTTCACGGCCCGGTCAGCAATGCTGACCGGAGCTGCCAGGGTCCCTTTTCAACTGGGCTTTCCGGTCGAAAACTGGATGCCTGGCAACCCTACGCTGTGTGGGTTGACGTTACATCTTTAATTGAGGGTTTTGTGTCATCTCCTTGCGTGATCATCCCTGTGACCTTCCTCACCGTGGTCCAGCCTCTGAGGAATGTGCTAGCCACACCAGCAGGTCACAGTACACTGCAGAAGTCTCCCTTCTGTAAAGCACAAACTGGTGGAACCTCCACTAGGAGGCACCGTCATCCCTAGGACTGATCCTGGATTTTTCTCCAGTCACTGTCCCTGCAGCCCTGGGGTAGTCCGGCTCGTGTGATCGATGGGACAGGATGACTCTGTCAGGTAAATAATGGCGTCCCTGGCACGGGGAGGAGGACCTCAGGCACAGCAGTGCTGCACTCATTCTCCTGTTTGGTTTCCATTCCTTCCTGCCTTGTGATGCCAGAGGCTTTGCCAGCAGCTGATGCACAACAGAAGAAAGGCATGATTCATTTAGAGTAACAGGAGAGACAGCTTCTTGGCCTGAAACCAACCCCTACTTTCTCCACCTCCGCTTTCTAATCTGTAGCTTTCTGACCTAGCTGTTCACATATTCAGGGGACGAGAAAGACACAATCTGAGCAAAGGCCTAGGAACCAGGAGCTCGTGAATTTTAATAGCCACTGACCCGGTCTGTGGCTACAGGCAACTCTTTCAAATGCTGCCTCAGTTTCCCCACCTTTAGAGCAGTGGTAATAGCACTACCCCATCTCACAGTGTTGCTGTGTGGGTTAGCTGGCCTTTGTAAAGTGCTTCTAAGAGGAAAAAAAATGCTTGCAATGATTATATATGCTACTGCAATACCAAGCAGAAAACAACCAAGGGGTGGGAGGCCAGGTCATAGTCTGTGCTGATAATTGTGTCCCTAAAGCCTGCTAAAAGGACATTTCCAGTTTTCTCCTGCTTTTAAAACACTGTGTATAATAGTACAGGGTGGAGAATAAGTCAGTCTATCTATCTATCTATCTACCCTATACACCACATCTATCTATCTAATCTAATCTACCTATATCAATTCATGAGGATTCCATATATCTATATTAGCATGTATGGGGTATATTTAACAGTGCATGGTAAGGATTGTTGAGAATCGCTGAGTAGCTGTTCACAGTTTTTCCCCTTTAACAAGTACCGGTTGTGACGCCAGCAGCCCAAGTGCCAGCCCATGCCAAGGCCCCTAGGTCTCAGCTGGACCCAGTCTGGCTCACCTGCGTGCTGCTAGTGTTACAGTATTAGACTTATAAAAATGTGCTTAGTGTTTATAGACTGCGTGGAATTCTTGTACATTGCTGCATGCGTTAATCTCCCTTGTAACATTTGTATCCCGTGCTAGAAAGTAATAGTTGTGTGTTTGCTCTGCAACTGTTAAACCGTTTGCCCTGTAGCTGTAAATCACCAGACAGGAGAGAAGCATTAACCACTGTGAAATACTACTTTGCCACAGGAAGTGTCATCTCCTGCCCAGCAAAAGAAGGCCGAGATACCAGAAGAACCATGGTGGCACATCAGAGGACAAAAGATTTTGTTGATTACTTCCCCCCTCCCATGAATTCCTCCCAACAGCTGAACTTGCAAACTTGAGCAGAAGAGGAGAAGGACTAAAAGGTCCTAGCAAGGAGAAATGGTGTCGATTATGCTTCTTGGACTCTGAGAGGCAAGAATTACTAACCATAAGCAAAAGGTACCCAGTGCTTTGCCCTAGAAGACACACAGCTTGTTTAGTATAGAGGTGTCTACTACCTTTTGAAACTTAAGCCTGGGACTTATTTCTGTGTACAGGTGTTTACCTGCTTTAACCTTGTAAATAACTCTCTTATTGCCTTTTCCTGGTTATAAATCTTATTACTCGACTGGCTACAAGTGTTGGCTTTGGTGTGAGATCTAAGGTGAAACTGGCTTTGGGCACGTGACTGGGATAGGGTTGCCAGGCATCCAGTTTTCGACCAGAACGCACAGTCAAAAAACTCTGGCAGTTCCAATCGGCATCACCGACTGTGCCGTTAAAAGTCTGGGCGGTGGCACGCAGGGGGCTCCCTGCCTGCCCGAGCTCTGTGTGGCTCCTGGAAGCAGCTGCCAGGGCAGGTCCCTGTAGCCTCTAGGTGCCTAGGGGCTGCAGGGACCTGGCGGCCACTTCCTGGGAGCCACACTAAGCACCCCTGGGACCTTGTACCCCCTCTCGAACCCCAACCCTGCCACCCCAGACCAGAGTCTCCTCCTGCATCCCAAAACCCACATCCCCAGCCCCACCCCTGAGTCCACACCCCTACCCAGAGCCTGGACCCCCTCCCACACTCCGAACCCCTCTTCCCCAGCCCAGAACCCTCTCCAGCGTCCCAGCCCAGATCCGATACCCCTGCCCCACCCCCACACAGACACCAACCCGCTGCCCCAGCCCGGAGCTCTCTCCTGCGTCCCAAACCTCTCACCCCCCGGCCCCGCCCCAGAGCCTGCACTCCCAACCGGAGCCCTCGCTGCGCCCCCCCGACACCTCTATCCTCTGCCCCAGCCCAGTGAAAGTGAGTGAAAGTGGGGGAGAGTGAGCAATGGAGGGAGGGGGGATGGAGCATGTAGGGACAGGCCTCCAAGAAGGGGGCAGGGCCTCGGGGGAAGGGGGGCCGCGGGGCAGGGGTGTTCAGTTTTTGTGCAATTGGAAAGTTGGCAAGCCTAGCCTGGGAGTAACCCGAATGGATCCCCAACTATCATGGCCACAGCTGGGGCAGTGCTCACGTGAGTCCATTTGACCCTCACCAAAGCACCTCCTGCGGGGGGATGCTCAGAAATGCGTTGCTGGCTGCACTGGAGTGCCATGACCGCTGCCTGCTCTGAGTCCCAGGCAGATGGAGTTAGGCTTTACCTTCCTATAGCACCGTTCACCCCATAATCTCAGCCATTACTGAGTTACCCCCCTGGAGCCTTTGTGAGGGAAGTTGGTGTTAGTCTTCCATTTTGCATGTGGGGAAACTGAGTCAGAACAAAAACAGCACCGTGGCCTTGGCAGCGCAGCAAGTGGATAGTAGCAGAGCTGTGATTAGAGCTCAGGACCGCCTGAGTCTAGTCAGGACCTCAGCCCGCCCCCAACTCTATGCTCTCGTCCTTTAACATTTGCTGTAAACACGTCGGCCCCTATTCTGCGCTCTGTGCTGGCTGATTTGGGTAGTGGTGCATGTGTGTTCTGAGACCCGAATCCGGGTGGAATATGTCAGTCAGGCGCCTGGTTTGTGGAGGCTATTACTTATTTGATGCTTAGCTAGGATCATCCAGGTTTCTCATCCCTGTGGCATCCTATCAGGGGCTATGTTCTTTCATTGTTTGTAATGTGTGAGCGTCAGCCAGCCTGATTCTGATCTCACTGACCCCGGTGTAAGCCCATTGATATCGCTGGGATACGGGTCTGCTCTAACGCCCACTGAAGTCCATGGGTTACTTGAGTTACGTGTGCATAAGGGCGACCAAAAGCAGGCCCCAAGAGTGTGTCCGGCTGTTGTTGGAGGGGCAGGGGGGATACCCCTCCTCCAGTAATAAGCGCTTGTGGTCTTTGCTGTGGAGATCAAAGAGTTACACAAGTTGGTGGAAGAGTCTGTGGACGAGATGATGGGGAAGAGGCCCCATGGACATAGGGTAGGCTGTCCCTTTATACTGAATCCTGGGCTGCTTCATTGTGATACCATAGGAGGCCACACAGCTGCCATGCTTAGGGCATTCTTGGTACATGTGCCGGTTGGCTTGTGTGAGGAGTTTGAAGGCTGATGCAGCCACTGCTGGGTAAATCTCCCTGAAGCCATTAGGACCAAGTCCTAACCACTGATGTACCAACATGGAAATGAACAAGCTCGTTAGAGGGGCGACTGTGGCGCTTCACAATTTGGAACCACTTGCAGGTAGTCCCCGAACATGCCCTTCTGTGATCCTCCTCAGGACCGCTGCAGAGGTGTCTACAAGCACCAACCGGTGGTAATAGCTGCCGTGAAGGCCGTTATGGAGCCTGCCTTCCAAAGCATACCCTGCCCACTTTCTCTCCTTCAGAGGGCCAATGTGGCACCCTGGCTGGAACCAGCTCTAGGACTAGCAGGAGCCGTACAAGATTCTCCCCACACAGCCCCACCAATGCACTTCGCTCCCAATCCAGAGCCAATGGAAAGACTCCCATTGACTTCAGTGCAGTTTGGAGCAGGCGCCTACAGCTTCCCCTGCCATTCCAGTCCTGATCCGCGACGCAGCTTTGCCAATAAATGTTGACCCTGAGTAGCTTTTTCCTCTTTCTGGGTCCCTTCCGAACTCTGACCTGCCCCATCCATCCTTTTCTAGTGCTGGACCCCACGCTTTCCAGCTCTGCCGAAGCAGCTCGGTCCTGACCCACAGCTAGGGGGACCAGATGAGAGGAAGAAAATATCAGGACACATTGGGGTGGGGGTTGCCAGTGGAGAAAAAAAAAGCGCTCAGTGCTGCCGGCGGGGGGGCGGGGAAAGGAGTATCATGAAATATCGGGACAAATTGCGTCCTGGCCAAAGATCGGTCGGGACGCGGGACAAACACCTAAATATCGGGACGGTCCCGATTTTATCGGGACGTCTGGTCAGCCTACCCACAGCATTTCCCGTTAGTCCTGCCGTGGGCACCTCCCGAGCAGAGTGTGAGGATTGGCTTCAATTGCTCTGCACTGCATGGCGGCTCTGTGATGGGTACAAATGGGCGCTAAGAGGAGATGATCAGCCTCTGTTTTTACTTGTCACTTGAAGGCTGAGAGCTGGAATTTAAGTCCTTGGGGATGCAACTCAGGAGCACTGAGCCTCTGTACCTCCGAGCCTTCAGCCCTCACAGTTATTTCTGCCACAGCTCACAGAACAGCGCACTTGCCAATTCAGTGACATCCCAGCAACAGAGCAAAACTAATTTGAGTGACACATGACGGAGCCGATGCGGCTTTGCTGAGAAGCAGATAAAAGCAGAATAGAGAACGTGTTGCTTAAGGCCACCAGTTCAGTGCCACCTGGGACTAGGTACCACAGCGGAAGGCCAGGAGCCTTCACAGTGCCGCTGTGCATGGCTGCTTGTCTGTTACGCTGACGTGTATCAAAATTTCCCTCTCCTTTCCCCAGGCAAAGGGTTGGCACTGAAATGCCAGCTCGGATGAATCAGCCCACTTGTGTACCTGCACCATTCTTTACCTAGCGCAGGAGAGTGCTGCACACAGAGTAAGCCTCCCTTTGCTCAAGTCCTTTAAGACTTTTTTTTTAAAGGGAGATGGACAAAATCATGGGGAAAATCCTGTCACTTAACTCCATGGCCCTCAGTGGAGCCACTCTTTATTTATACTAGTTGAGGATCTGGCCCCTTTATATTTTAAAAACAAACTCCCTAACTGTATCTGCTAATAAGCTTAGGCTAATGACGGCAAAACCTTCCCACATCTGTGGTAGGACGAGAGGGAACTCTCAGGGTGCAGAACAAGGCCCCTCCTGGGGATTTTTTGGCTTAATTTCATGGGGGCTCTTGTTGCAAACAAAAAAATCCCCACTTAGTTTCAGGCCACATTCCGCTCCTGACATTTAAGGCCATTGCATTGGGAGCTGCTCCCAAGGACGCCGGCAGTCAGTGGGACGCCACATGGGCACATGCTAGAGTCTGGCTGAGAGTCAGGTGAGGGCGAAAGGACACAGGGAACCCTTGCCCTCCATTCTGCACCTGTGCAGGTTGAAGCCAGAAGCTTGGCGCTTGCTCTCTGGGAGGGCAAGGTGCAGGGGGACGTTCATCCGGCTGGTCGTGCTACCCACTCCAGGGAGGGGCGTGGTTTGGCAGGTCTAGTCAGGGCTGTCTAGCCGGCAGCCCAAAAGCTGCAGGACCACAAGAGAGACATAGTTGCTGCTCCTCTGTGCACTCCCCACTTGGCTCCCATCATGCCTCTGGCAACTGTTTCTTTGACGATGCTCCTACATCCTTTCAAATAGCTGTGGCGGCAAAAGTCAGAATAGGCAGCTGCATAGGTCAATTTCATCTTGTGCTGATGATCAGTTTCCCGCCCCATGAGCCAGCAGCACATGAGGCCGTTCTGGGATTTGCAACATCACAGAGGAGCTTTTCCATCCCCAAGTAACTCTTTTCACTGAGATTGTTTTGAAAAGGTGACCAGGAACCCATTTCTAGTCACATGGGGCCAAATTCAGCCCTGTTACAGCTGTGAAACCTCACCGACGCTGGGAGAACCAGACAGTGTCACAGAAGACTTGGCCTGAACCTTCACCCAGGACGCTGACTGATCTCGTTTCCAATGTGGAAAAAGCTCCTTCGACGGATTGTCTTTATTGAACATTTCAGCATCTGAGTAAAGTTCAGCCAAGTACCAGATGTTTGGTGCTCCCCAGCCAGATATAACGACTTCGTCAGGAGCTTCCACAGGCCGTTAAGTCCTTTCATCATGCCCCTTTTTACAGCTTCATATGCATGTAGTGTGGAAGTCACGTCAACGCAACGGTCTGTTGCATAGCCCCTCAGCCTGCTTAAGTGGCCTCATGATTATCACCACATAAGGCCACCTAGAAATTTTCTAAGCTTCTTCAGGAAATGAGGCAGAACGTAGCAGCAGTATCAGGCCCTGCAGTGGTTGCAATATCTGCATTGTCTGCTTTGGAAACTGGGATGCCCCAGTGGAGCTTCTGAGCTCTCTCCTAGTGCCTGCCGAGTTTACTCCTCACAGCATTTAACATGGAGATGGGGCCCAGTCCTTGTGAAGCCTACACTCTTAGAATGGCTGTAGCGGTTCCTCCGATGGAGCTTAGAAGCTCTGGAGGGGTCAGCATGTGATTTGGGGAAGCGGGATACACATTGGGAAGAACTGCCCTCAATAAGCAGCGTCACCTTCCAGCTAGGAGGTAGTTTTCCCTATTGACTATCAATGGGAGGAAGTGGTTCCCTGGGAGCCACAATGGTTGTCCAGATGTTCGAGTGGAGTGAACTGCTTGTCAAGGTGCTAGTGTTATAATTGTTGCCTTCTAGAGGAAGAGTTACCGAGTCTGTGCTCTGATACATGCCCAGGAACAGTGCGGCTGGTGTGGCAAGCCAGAGAAACACCTCGCTGAAGACATAAGGGAAGGAGATAAGGAGGTGAACAGCCATAGGCAGGGCCTATCTGCTGCTGTGATATATGTTGGCTGCCAAAGTGTATGTTCACAGTTTGATGAGCTCCCTGTCTGTCATTAGTGGGGGGGAGGGATAGCTCAGTGGTTTGAGTGTTGGCCTGCTAAACCCAGGGTTGTGAGCTCCATCCTTGAGGGAGCCACTTGGGGATCTGGGGCAAAGGTCAGTGCTTGGTCCTGCTAGTGAGGGCAGGGGGCTGGACTCAATGACCTTTCAAGGTCCCTTCCAGTTTTAGGAGATTGGAGATATACCTATCATTTTATTTAATTTAAAAAAATTAGTCTATCACAGTATAAATGCAAACCCCACAGATTTCTCCTTCACTTAGGGTGGCTGCATCTCCTAGTCAGGCACTTTCCTGCAACCTGCATATACTCTCTGCTACACGCACACTCTTCAGCTTGTCTGCCAGGCTTTCCGTGCAGTGTTTCTCCTAGCCCCACAGCCCTTTCCCCAAGTGCTCTCTGGCTACCCCTGTCGCTGCTCTCACTTAGAATATGTTTGCATTGCAATCAGGGGGGTGACTAGCTGTAATCTAGCTAGCGCAGGGGCCGGAGCAGGATGGGTTGGCCGTGTGTGTAATTACCCAGTGTTCTCGGGGGCTTGTACAACACACACTAGAGCCCATGAGGCTGCAGCTTCACTGCTCCTGTGCCCAAACTAGCTAGATTAAAGCTAGTTCAGTTATGTCTACTCGAGCGGCAATCACACCCCCTGACTGCAGCGTAGACACAACCTAAGGACCATTTGCTGCCGTCACTCTGTCAGGCACACTGTGCAGGGAGGCTACCATCCCCCCGGCCCACCTCCTTGTGTTCATACACACATACATATTCTCCGGTGGGTACAGGCTTTCAGGTGTCGCACGCAGCAACCCACATCACAGACAGAGGCTGACCTGCACACATCACACCTGGGCTTTGCCAATACTCCCATGCAGAATTCAAGGCCTTGCTGCTAATCTACAAAACCTTTGATGGAATAGGCTTGGCTACTCACCTGCTAAGACAACTGTCCTGTGCCAGGCTGCTGCAGCTAGTGAGATTGCTGGACAGACAAGTACTGGGGGAGCAGCGTTCTCAGGGGCGGGATTCTGGCAGTGGACCATTTTGCCAGGAGGAATCAAAAGAAGCCCAAACCTGGCTGTGTTCAGATCAAAAGGCAAGATACAGCTCTTTAGTAAAGACTTGCCCTTGCAAATGAACAACAATCCCTGACCTTACAATCCACACACCCCTGCAATCTGGGGAACAGGCAGAGGGAATGCTAGTGGCTCTTGACTCTGAAGTGTCATGAGCTCCTTGTTACCTAAGCAATGAAAACAATCACAGACACCACAGATGCACGGAGCATTTGCCAGCTCCAGCTGCATTCTCACAGCTTCTCTCTTGGGCCATCTTTCAGGGCTCGCCCCTACCTGCAACTTCCCCAGCCCCTGTCTTGGCAGTCCCGTGCATGCTCTGTTGCCAACAGTCCTCACCAGATCTCCCCAAAATGCGCGCTCTCTGGATGCAGTATATGTGCCTGCACTCTTGTCTTAGACAGAGGCACACCCTTCACACGATGCACAGCCTCTGTCATGCACACCCTGCAAACACTTTTCCCCCTAAGCACTCTCACATTGGACTTCCATGCACATTCATAGCTCTATTGGTACCTTCCTTAGCACCACTCATTCTCCACAAGGGGGCGTCACTACATCACAGGGACACATACAGGAAATGGAAGGAGGGGCATGTCACCGAGGAAGCATACATGGGAATAGTGTGAGCCTGAAGGGACAAAAATCAGGAAAGCCAAGGCAAGGAATGAGTTACAGCTGGCAAGGAATGTTAGAGACAACAAGAAGGGGTTCTTCAAACATGTCAGACATAAAAGAAAGATCAAGGGCAGTGTTGGTCTGCTGCTCAATGGAGCAGATGAGCCGGTAACAGAAGATGATAAAAAGGTGGAGCTGCTCAGTGCCTACTTTGCTTTAGTCTTCACATAAAAAATAGCATGTGATCAGACGCCTAGAGAAGTTACCATGGACAATAAAGGGGAAGGGATGCAGATCAGGATAAGTAAAGAAAACATCAGAGATCTTCTGATTAATTTGAATGAATTCAAGTCAGCAGGACCTGATGTTATTCACCCCAGGGTGCCAAAGGAATTAGCTGAAGAAATCTCAGAGCCACTGGCAATAATATTGCAAACTCATGGATGACGGGAGAGGTCCTGGAAGACTGGAGGAGGGATAATGTAGTGCCCATCATTAAAAAGGGGGGAAAGGACGTGCTGGGGAACTATAGACCAATCAGCCTGACCTCAGTACCTGGGAAGCTAGTAGAGCAATGGATAAAGTAGGGCTGTCAATTAATCACAGTTAATGCATTCCATTAACCCAAAACAAATTAACTAGATTTTTAAAAATAGTCACGATTAATTGCAGTTTTAATCACACTGTTAAACAATCATAGAATACCAATTTAAATGTATTATACGTAGTTTGGGATGCTGTTCTACATTTTCAAATATATTGATTTCAATTAAAACACAGAATACAAAGTGTAGAGTGCTCACTTTATATTATTATTTTTATTACAAATATTTGCACTGTAAAAAAGAAGCAAAAGAAATAGTATTTTTCGATTCACCTCATACAAGTCCAATCAGTCCTACTTCTTGTTCAGCCAATCGCCAAGACAAACAAGTTTGTTTACATTTACGGGAGATAATGCAGCCCGCTTCCTATATACAGTGTCACTTGAAAGTGAGAACAGGTGTTCATATGGCACTGTTGTAGCCCGCACTGTGTTATTTACATGCCAGATATGCTAAACATTCATATGTCCCTTCATACTTTGATTTGTAGGCACTAAAGTTCTACATTGTTTCGTTTTTGAGTGCAGTTATGTAAACTAAATAATTCTACATTTGTAAGTTGCATTTCCATGATAACTAGATTGCACTACAGTACTTGTATGAGATGAATTGAAAAATACTATTTCTTTTGTTTCTCTTTTTAACCATGAAAATATTTGTAATAAAAATAATATCAACTGAGCACCATACACTTTGTAGTCTGTGTTGTAATTGAAATAAATATATACGAAAACATAGAAAAACATCCCAAACTATTTATAATACATTTAAATTGGTATTCCATTATTGTTTAACAGTGCGATTAAAACTGCAATTAATTGCCACTATTTTGTTTAATCTCACGATTAATTGCGATGATTTTTTGAATCGTTTGACATCCCTAGTATAAAACATTCAGTTCGCAAATACCTGGAGGAGGAAGCAGCCAGCATGGCTTTACTACAAATCATGCCAAATCAGCTTGATTTCCTTCTTTGACAAAGTAACTACTTTGATGGATAGGGGGAATGCAGTGGACATAATATATGTGGACTTTAGCAAGGCTTTTGACAGAGTCCCACATGACGTTCTCATAAGTAAACTGGAGAAATGCAGGCTTGGTAGAACTACCATTAAGTGGATAGATAATTAGTTAACCGCAAACAAAGAGTAACTATTAATGGAATGATGTCAGATTGGAAGGTCTCAAGTGGGGTTCCACAGGGATCTGTTCTGGGTCTGTGTTATTTAACATATTTATTAATGACCTGGCTGTAGGAATAAAGAGCATATTGATCAAACTTGCAGATGAAACCAAACTGAAGGGTGGGGCGGTGTATTACAAACACTTTGGAGGGTAGAAAATTCAACATGATCTTGATAAATTGCAGAACTGGGCTATAGCCAACATAATGAAATTCAGCAAAGACAAATGTAAGGTGCTACACTTGGAGAAGAAAAACCAAATGCACAAATACAGAATGGCGGATAACTGGCTTGGCAGCAGCACTGCTGAGACGGAGCTGGGAGTTGTGGTGGATCCCAACCTCAACATGAGTCAGCAATGTGATGCTGTTGCAAATAAAGCAAATGACGTTTTGGCTGGCATTAGCGGAAGCATAGCATGCAAGTCACGGGAGGCGGTAATACCGCTCTTCTTGGCACTGGTTAGGCCTCAGCTGGAGAACTGTGTCCACTTTTGGTCACCAATGTATAGAAAGGATGTAGAGAAACTGGAAAGGATCCAGAGGTGAGCGACAAAGATTATCAAAGGGATGGAATGCAAATGATATGAGCATAAGCTGAAGGAACTGGGTATGTTTAATTTGGAAAAGAGGCGATTAAGGACGGGCATGATAGCGGTCTTCAAATACTTGAAAGGCTGCCATAAAAAAGATGGCAAAAAGTTGTTCTCTCTTTCCACAGAGGCAGGACAAGAGGCCATGGGTTCAAACTGCAGCATAGCAGATTTAGATTAAATCTCAGGCAAAACTTCCTAACTTTAAGAACAGTAGGACAATGGCACAGCCTGCCTAGGAAAATCATGGAATCTCCTTCACTGAAGGTTTTCAAAAAAAGGCTGGATGGTTTAGACACAACACATCCTGCATCTTGGTAGGGGGTTAGACTAGATGATGCTTGTGGTCCCTTCTAGCCCTGTGGTTCTATGACAATATACAACCTCACCTTGGAGACTAGAGTGGGGCATGATCAGAATCCTACTTTTGTCACCTGACTTATGTGACTCTTTCCGCTGGTAGACCTGAAGGGAAGAGAGTGATTCCAGTCCTTGGATGAATGTTCTTTTTGTGTGTTACTTGTAGCTGGCTATGTCAGTGATATTTCGGGGGAGGAGGGTGGGGAGACGGGGTGGGGGCGGAGAGGGAATTACTCCCAGTGTCCAAAGGGGACAAAGCAAGAAGTAATGGGTAGCAACAAGAACACTGACATTTGAAGCTTGATACCAGCAAAATGTTTCTAACAGTGAGGTCAAGCAGGCCATGGAATAATTTCCCCAGGGAGGTGGTCAAGGCTCCATCTCTGGAGATGTTCACAGAGAAATTTGGATTTAACACTTAGAAAAGTCAGGTGATAGAAACTCTGGCAAGTGGATGGAGAACTGGGCTGGAGTGGCCCAGGAGTATATGTTGCAGCCCTGAATTCTTATCAATCTCTTTTAAACCTGCAAGATCATTGAAATGCTTCATGAACATGAAGTGTTGCTGTAATCCCGTTCGGCGCGAACAAGCAGGGCTCATGCACGTTCAGATTTTTAATGAGCCTATTGATAGAGCCCTGCACGGATACAAAATTTGCATCCGCGTCTGATCTGCAATCCGCAAACATGGTCCACGGATATGCGCAGATTTGCAGGGCTCTAGATATAAAATTTTGATCTGCATCTATCCATGACCTGCAAACAGAGCCCGCGGTTGTCCGTATCCACAGATGTGGATATAAAGTGGATATTTGCAGGGCTCTACCTAGTGACTAAGCTGAAACGTGTATTTTGAAATGGCCAGTAGCCAGATCTCAAGCAGTGACTCAGCTCCGAGGGAAAGAGCGACTCCGATGGATACATTGGTCCCATATTGTGAATCACCAGACAAGTAATCGGAGCAATTTTGAAATCAATGTCATGTCTGAGAGAGAGCAAATGCTGCTTCCTCGCGATGGCAGACACATGCTGAGGCCACTTTAAAAAATACAATGAAAAGAACTCCAGCAGCAGCATTATCATCCATGTGCTGGGGACTATGCGATGCTTTCCTAAGGAAGGCCATAAAACAGGCACACCACTGATGGAGCCTGTCCGTAACTGAGCACAGTCAGCACGGCAACAGCCATAGAATCAGCCCCACAACTGAGAACAGTCAGCATGGCAACAGCCATAGCATCAGTCACACAACTGCGCAGTCAGCACTGTTACAGCCATAGAATCAGCCCCACAACTGTGCACAGACAGCACAGACACTGCCATACAATCAGCCTCTCAACTATGCACAGTCAGCACAGCTACAACCAGCCCCACAACTACACACAGATAGCACAACTACAGCCATAGAACCAGATCACAGAGTTGGAGGTGGAAATCTTCTTTCAGGGCATTGGGTACATCTACACAGGGATAAAAGCCCCACATCACATCCGCGGCTGGCCTAAGTCAGCTGACTCGGGCTCATGGGTCTTGGGCTCCAGGGCTAAAACATTGCTGTGTAGCAGTTCAGGCTCAGACAGGCCCGCAGGCTCTGGGACCCAAAGTGGGTGGAAGGTCCTATCAGCTAACCCATGTTTGCAGTTATGTTTATGTAACCTCCGCTCTCCTGTGTCTCAGGTTGGCATGAGTCCCTTAAGGCTTTTAATCGGTCGTGTTTAGTCCAGCACTAGAAGCTTTAGGCTTTGCCAATTATTTTTATGTTTTACATTGTATGTTTTATGCCGCTGGGCTTTGTGAAAAGTCCTAAGACACGAACCATATTTTCTCCAGGTATCAAATCCCCAACAAACTAGTTTAAAATTCTTGTCCTCCTGTATTTCCGGTGATGTGACATCTAACCTTTCATTGCTTCCACTCCTCTGCAGAATCCAGGCACCGATGGATAGTCACTAACGTCCATCTCCTGCTTTTACACATTCACTCCCTCCTCACCCCACCGCAGCCCAGTGACAGAGGTTTGCGGCGCTCTCTTCTCTTGCAGAGGTGTCAACAAATACACCTCAGAGTTGCTAATGAAAGCAGCAGGGCGTATCTTCTGAATGTACAACTTCCTCTGGGCTCTCCTGTAACCTCAGCTTAGGGGCCTCCTTGCCCTAGTTATGTCAAGTGAAAAGCTTAAATTGTTCGCATCGGTGTCAATGTTTGCTTATACTGTGGCTACCATCCCTGGTCTATGATAAGTGAGACATTCACTGTACCCTTTGTACAGTGGACTAGGGTTTTAAAAAGATAAAAACCTAATGACTTTCTAACCATTTATTTGCTATTACTGTTTTGCTAACTGAAACCCAACAAATTGAAGCCATTTATGCCAATTATCAGCAGCATCCCAGGCCCAGAACCGGCAGCATTTTATTGTGAAGCTGGTCAATTTCCACCATCACTGTGTATGAGCATCAACCAATTTACTTTTACGTAGAATTAAATCTATTCATTTTCTGTCCATGGCAATGTCAGGCAAGGTAAGGCAGAGCTCATCCGCTGTCCAACGCAAATCATAAATTATAGGATCACCAATACGGGGAAGCAGCCAATTAAACTTCCTTATTACATTTCACTAAGTTGCCCCAGACCAATTATAACCATTTTTCTTTTTGGTCTAATTAGGTTCAACTCAACTCTGCTGTGCTGAAAGCTGTAATGAATGAACACATGAGAAACACAGTTCAGAATCCATGCGAGGGATCATTTATATGCTCTGGGCTGCTGCTTTGGAAAAGGCTCTACCTAATGATGTGGGTTAATGCACTCATACTATATGGATGAATTGCAGCCATTTCCAATGTCTTGAGGCCCCTTAGCCCGATAGAACTGTAGATTAATAAGTAGTTAGTGAGTGATCTGTTGAACTGTCCTATCACTCTTCACTTTTGCTTTGTGTCTGGAGTGCTAAAGAGGAGAAATATGTGAAAGAACGCCAAGTCTTTGTTGTATCTCAGAAACTTGCTAGGTAGGAAATGAGCAAAACTGGTGAATGATGAGATACAGCATTTGATATTTCCAACTTCAGTGGGCTTTGGGTCAAACCCACAGTGCACAGGAAAAATAGCTGTCTCACTAATACAGTAGAGTTTAGTTGTCTTCCATTTCATTCATTAGGTACATTTTTATCAGTGAATTTTAGTGGTCATGATGCATCATAATGGGTACAGTAGAAGTACCTAGGGTAAAATAGCTATAGAGAAGAAAGGTTTGCCAAGACAAGATTAGAATTGACAAGGCTGGAGAATGTATTCCTCTATATGTCCATAAAAATGGGTGCAGCTCTGTTATATTTCCCAACAAATATTCATGAGCACAGACCTGTGCGAGTCAGAGAGGCGTTTGGCCTCTACACTCAGTTAATCATTGGCTTATCTTGCTGAAACTACTGACAAACATGCCACTGCGTGCTGCTTTTGTGATGTGACGACTTGTTCTTAAGACACTGGACAAAGACTCCCAGTCAATGGAAGTTTGACTCATTAGTGAGTAGTATGGTCCTCAGGTCATTAAGTTTTTGTTCTGTGTTTCTTTAATTGTTTGAATCATGTTCTCTTTACTTTTCTTCCACATTTGCCAGGGTTCAGAGACTCCTCAGTAACACCCATAAAAGGAGCATTTAGAATTCTCTCTCGTCTCACACAGTTCTCATTATTCACATCCAGCTGCTCCCCGTGCTTGTGGTTGGGCAAAATGCCCAACCAGAACTGCCAGCTCTTGGGGGTTTGGGCTCAGAAGTCTGCATTGTGTGATATGTTAAGTAAGAGGAGACAGTGCCAATGTGTGTATTCAGAGTATTTATATTAATGAATATGGGCATTGGCAGAGTAAACAGCAGTTTAATGGTATTGCTGGATTAATCTGTCATGGAAATGGGAGGATGAATGTGCCTCCGTAGTGTGCAAATCAATGAAAAACATAAATTCAAAGTTAATACATTTGTTTATAGCAATTTCACAGAATCATTATTTCTAAAATATGTTTTCCCATTGTCAATAGATGATATATTACTAACATAGCTCCCACTGAGGATTAGTAGATGGCTAAGGGATTTCAAACACAGTCTTTCATCTCTGGGTCACTGGCTAAAAGGCCCTCAGGCTCTAGTGACCAAAAATGATTACCATCTAGCAGCTGTATGGTCTCAGTCCAGAAGAGGAGTCATGCTGATCACAAGAAGCCACTACCGCCACTGATGTGACTCGGAAATTTGCTCATAGTCTGAGATCAGCACCTGAATTGCAAATGGATACTGAACTACACATCCACACCAGAGGTGATACTTCCAGGACTAGCTAGCAAGACAGAATAGTAGCAGAAAATTTTGTGTCTTGCCAGCACTAAATTCACTTGAAAATATGTAAATTTCCATTCATGAAATGCTTTACTGGTAACTTCTGCATGTTACCTATGTATATAACTAATAATTTAGTTGTTAGTTTGGGAGCTACACTATTGGATGACTGTAGAGGTCTTTTGCCAAACCTAATTTCTCTGATTCTATTAGTATTTAGCTTTTGACCCTTAGCGGTGCTAAGCACCTGCAAATCCCATTGATTTCAATGGGGTTTTACTTATGCTCAGCACCTCTCAGGATCAAGCCAAATCAATGGCAAAGCAACCACTGAGTCAATGGTGCATGATCAAGCCAGTCTTAACAACCTGATCCTCAGCTACTGTGAACTGGCACAGCTCTATAGATGTCAATGCAGCAGCTTAGGATCTGGTTCACTGTAGGTTTTTTAACTTCCGTAGTGCTCAGAGATATGTCATGTATTGAGGTGGTCAACATCTTTCACACAAAAAAGTTTTCATTTGTGTTTGTTTCTTGTCAAAAAATGGCCTCTTTTTAAAAATGCAATTTTTCATGAAAAATTGTTGCTATTTCCATTTCTCATAAAATTGTCCACATCTTTTCCTGAAATTTTAATCAAAATAATTATCAAGCTTTTTCATTTACTGAAAACTGCATTTTCTTAATGGAAACTGGGTTTTCAGTAAATGAAACATTTAAACATTTATTTCAATTACATTTTCAATACAATTTGCAATGACATGAGATTGTTTTCCAGTTTGTTTGTTTTTAAATCAGCTCTAGTCATAGACTTCCTGCCAGCGAGGTACAGTAGGGCTTAATCATAGAATCATAGAATATCAGGGTTGGAAGGGACCTCAGGAGGTATCTAGTCCAACCCCCTGCTCAAAGCAGGACCAATCCCCAATTAAATCATCCCAGCCAGGATGGGGATGGAGATTCCACCACCTCCCTAGGTAACCCATTCCAGTGCTTCACCACCCTCCTAGTGAAATAACTGATCTTATTTCCTGATCTTCCATTGCTGTGTCCCCAAAATAAATAAACAGGGCCTTTAAGAGGTGTTGTTTTGTGTATGTAGAGTTGAAAGTCTAAGGCTATGTTTACCCTGTGCTACAGTGCAGATTACGTGGGTGTGAGCTGCACAGCGCACCAAAGTGTTCCGCTCTAACTGCCCCATGTGGACACAGCTGGCACCAACTAAATGGTACCTTAACACAGTTCTCTTCCCAACAGACAAACCATAAATCAACTAAACATCCAACTGATCTGTCTGCTAATGATATGCGTAATCCTAAAATGTCTTCATGTTTTGCCCGGAAAAGCAATTTCTAAAGCAGCAGTTTACTGTACGTGAATTTTCTCTGCTTGTACAAGATTATTTTTAAACCCTGTAAAAAAAAGAAACTAACAAAACACATTGACTTTTATGGCTTTAAATGAACAAAATTAGCGATCAGGAACATGTTGAAAGAAAAAAAACTATAAAGCTGAACTATCAGTTATACATATTCAAGCACTCTAAACACCAAGCTTCAGCAGCAATGAAATAACATTCCCCAGATACACAGGACAAGTAAAATCCATTACACAAGAGCAAATACAGTGTGTGTCTTCAGTGAAGGAGATAAAAGAAAAAAAAACATTCATGATCACTAATAAATGTTACAAAACGTAGCTTTTCTTTCATACAATTACAGTCTTTATTGGTTACAGCAGTTTTAATATCACATATCCAGTAAAGCAGAAATTGATATATGGCCTGAATGTGAAGTATCTTCAGAGTCCGTTCCACTTCATGGTGTGATCAGGTGCTCTGCAAAGATAAGGATAGCTGATAAGTATTCATGGGTTTCTCTGAGAGTTGCTGATATGAAGTGCCAGCCCACGGAAGGATGGCTAGTCAAGACATTCCCAAATAAAGACATAATCAGTAGGACACGCAATCCCATCAAAATGTGCCTGGTTGGATCCAGTCTAGGCATACAGGAGAGTGCAGAGAATCTCTCGTGGAAGAGGCAGAAGTGGGGATGGAGATGACGAGGGATTGGCCAAGCTTGGGGAGAAAGCTTAGGCAGCGGTTTGTGTTCTGGCACTGTTATTTGCATTTCCAGTGGAGCCAAGCCCCAGGAAGGCATCAAGGCTGGCCTTAAAAAAAATAATGGAGTGGTGCACTAGACATTAATGAGTAGGAAGCAGAGTTCAAACCCTAGGTTAGCTCATAAGTGAGACCATATCTAGCAATCTTGGCCGTGATGCCATTTGGCCACATAATAAAACCAGGCTGTACTGTAAGTGATCACTTTCGCACGACATTTGTAACTAACATCAATATAAATAAAATGTCCTGGCTCTATTATGTGCATTCATGATGAGGTGGATCGTCTGGGGCCAAAGGGAAAGGTGGTTTATTATTATTTTGTAATCCAATAATTTATTGGTGCCTATACATGAAATCCTTCAGAAGATGTACTCAAAAAACCAGCGTACTTTACTGTAAACCAACAAGACACCAAAACAGATGAGAATGATCAAACCCTGAAAACCCACAAAATACAATCCCACGTGAGTTATTTTAGTAGCAATTATTTGTATGAGACTAGTACCTGGGGCCCCAAATGAGATCAGGGTCCCAGTGTGGAACGTGCCATATGAGCACAGAGTAAGACACATGGTTTGCCATGAACACACGTAAACAGGAAACACTAAACACTAAAATCTTCCTCTTCAGTAAATGAATTGTACTTATATCGTCACAAAAACATTGGACTGTGTTTCACGTGAGAGCTGAGAGGCTATGGGGAGAGGCCAGAGCAGGAATCAGATAAACCTGCCTAGTTCTCTGAAAACATCCCCTTCTCTTCTCTCTCCCTGTACTCTGCCGGGGAATGCCGTACCCAGCTCCAATAGAAGAGTGAAAGGACAGAACAAGCTCCGAGAAGGAGATGGATGTTTCTGTAAGTGCCATGTATCAATATGGTAACTGGCCACATAAAGAGTGAAAATTGGTGTCCAAAAATTGATGCACAGCTGCTCATGTTCCTCAACATTGTTCTTCTCACTGCAAGAAGTCGCTGGAGTTAATCTGGCCCAATCAAGCCATTCCTGTAGTAATGCCTTTTTAGGCAAGCTGCCTGTATTCATAACATTTTCTGTGTGCGAGAGAGACAGAGCTCAGCCTAATGAAATCCCATGGATCTTGGATTGGCTTTTCCCTCTGAGGAGTTGGAATCCAAGCTTTCTGTTTGCACTGGGATGAGGGACTCCATATGTTTGACATGTAAACAAGCTCCAGTACCAACAGGAGCTGTAATTTTTGGCAGGGTGTGCAACTAGTGGGGATTATGTATCTCGATTTGCGGGCAGAAAAATATCTACATTACAAAACCAATTTAAATCTGGACTAGCTGATCTCTGGGCTGGGACACAAACCTGGCTTGTGTCTATATCTGGAGATGGATCCTTTGATGCTGTGGCTACAATCCAACTGAGAGTGAGTTTGGGCCATGTGGCCAGAATGGTGTAATCTTCATTTGGGGGTTAATTTAGGGCAATGTGAGTCCCTTTTAAGGACCAGCAGAAAGGATTTTTATCCCTCCAAATCGTAAAGTTTTGACTGAGTGCCTATAATGATTGTGATTTATTCGTAGGAGCCGGGGGGGGGCTGGACCAGGACCCACTGTGCTGCACCAACAGATAACAAAAAGGCAATCCTTGCCCAAAAGAGCTTACCTAATAATGACAGGACAGGGCCTCCACTGGGGTCAATGGGCATTGCTACCCTGAAGCCATTAGCACTATGCCAAATTAGGACATCTGAACTTTACATGTTAAGAAATAAAAATGGCCAGGGAGGCGAATCTAACATCAGGGCAATAATATTTAACAACCTAGGAGCTAGGGTGACCCGATAGAAAGTGTGAAAAATCGGGACAGGGGACGGGGGTTAATAGGTGCCCATATAAGAAAAATTCCCAAATAGCGGGACTGTCCCTATAAAATTGGGACATCTAGTCACCCTGCTAGGAGCCCAAGATCTCGGTGACACGGTCTTCTCTCACTCCCTCTATCTGACATTCTTCATTCAATCTTATTCGTTCACTCTCCGTCTTTTGAGTGGGACTACTCGCATGAGTAATTGTTTGCAGAATGGGGCCCAGGGCATTTTCTGGGGCCTGATCCAAAGTCTGCAGAAGTCAAAGGGAGTCTTTCCATTCACTTGTATGTTTGGATCAGTCTCGTTCTCACTCATACACTCCAGTGTCTAGTCTATTTGTTATTTTCCTACTCAGGGAGTTCAGTGACCAGCAGCCTGTTTATAATTAGTTTTTTCTTTCCTGCTGCTCCAACCCCCCTAAATTAAAAGGGACACCCCCCACCCATTAGTGTTAATAATGGAGAGCAGTTGGTCTGAACGGCTAGGCTGTAGTTCACTTAGGTTAACTGCCATCGGGGAAATGAGCTTTAATGTCCTTGTATGTTTTCAAAAGTCAAATGAGTGCAGTGTCATCTGGATAAATAGCTGTGTGTGCTTGTGCTTGGCGTGGAGGGGGGAAGATATAGAGACTACAGGGGGCTAAAAAGAATGCCAGATGGGGGAAGTTTTGATTGTCTTGGACGTTTGCTTCCTGTGAAGTACAGTACAGTACAGTACAGTATCCGTTCATCATTCAATGTGTAGAACTCTGGCTAAAAGCATGAGCAGGAGCCAAGCCCCAGCACTGACCTCAGCAGGGGGCAGGCACAGGCACTTCTCTGAAATCAAACCGAACTGCAGGCTGGCACCACAGCTTTGCCTCAGGTGCATGTTAGAGCAGCCACGGGGCTGCTCTAATGTCTGTGGGCTGGACCAGCCCCCAGTGGACCATTCCATCTGGCCAAGATCGCCAGAGCACATCACGCTGTTCCTTGCCGCATGCTGAAACTTCTGCTGGGAGAAACAAGTGGCTTCAAATCCACACTTGAGAGAATTCTCAATTGCCTCACAATGGCAGCCTTAGGTCCACTTTGCAACATTCCTTGCCTCCCTATCTCCTCTCCGTTCAATGCAGCAATTTAGCAGTCCCCTCATTTCCTCACTGCTCTCTCACCCAGTGCTATCCGCTCCTGCTCCTTGTGCTGCAGCTTCACAGAAGTTCTGCTTCTCCTCTCTGCCTTGTGCTCTGCTCAGATCTGCGCTACGTCACTAAAGGCACTTGCTTACTTTCCTGCTTCCTGCTCTGCTTTCCTGCCCTGCCAGAGCTCCTTCACATTTTTCCATCCCATGCTGCATACTCAGTGCACCATATCTATCATATAATAATATCAATATGTGTTATTATAAAGCACTCCTCCCTGCCTGAGCTGTGGGACACTGGGATGTTCTGTTAATACAATTATACAGGCCCATTTTCTGTTCCCTGTTTACAGAGACTGTCTTTCATGGCACAGGCGATCCAACCCTCTCCTCATTGGTATGTTCTCCTAATTTGGAGATCACTCTTGATCCTGACTATTTTGCAGATGGGCACCAAGAGATTAGGAGACTATGCATATATGCAGACAGTAAGCAAGTAACGGAGCTGGGCAGAGAAGCTGGGATTCCAGTTCTCTGCTTGAACCATTAGCCCATTGGTCTTTGCTAGTGCTGTGGATTTTGCGTGGAAGGCGCTCAGATACTTTGAGGAGGGATAGCAGTATAAAACCCAAAGATAAGCTAAACCCATTACTCTTTCTCTCATAGAATCATAGAATATTAGGGTTGGAAGAGTCCTCAGGAGGTCATCTAGTCCAACCCCCTGCTCAAAGCAGGACCAACCCCAACTAAATCATCCCAGCCAGGGCTTCGTCAAGCCAGACCTTAAAAACCTCTAAGGAAGGAGATTCCACCTCCCAAGGTAACCCATTCCAATGCTTCACCACCCTCCTAGTGAAAAAGTTTTTCCTAATATCCAACCTAGACCTCCCACACTGCAACTTGAGACCATTACTCCTTGTTCTGACATTTGCCACCACTGAGAACAGCCCAGCTCCATCCTCTTTGGAACCTCCCTTCAGGTAGTTGAAGGCTGCTATCAAATCCCCCCTCACTCTTCTCTTGTGCAGACTCTCGGGGGGGCTTTTTGCTGTTGCCCAGCACCAAAGCAACTGAACACCTCCAGGTCAATTAAAATGGCAACAGCAAAGTGGACGTCATGTGGCCTCTGACTTTTTTCCTTTTGGGGAAAGCTTTGCTAGGGGTAAGCACTCTGGGGTGCGGGCACCTGCTCTTTCTCTGAACCAGTCTCGCAAACAGGGATTCGGCTGGTGCCTCAACCAACATTTAGAGCCTGCTCAATGCAGTATCTGGGCACCTCCCACGTGTGAACAATGGCTGTTTCCCCCCATTTGACAGAGAGGGAAGTGAGGCCCAGAGAGATTAAGTGACTTTGCCCAAGGTCTAACAGAGAGTAAGTCTGACGCAAAGCTGGGGACAAAGGTCTCCTGAGTTGTAGTCTACTGCTTTAACCCCCAGGCCAGCCTTTCTCCAGATCCTCCCAGCACTTAGGTAGCTGAGTAACTTTACTCATATCAGTAGTTCCATTGAGCTCAGTGCACGGGACTTCTCAGATGATGAAAGTTACTCACACCCCTCACAGTGGGAAAGGTTAGGGCCTTAGGTACCTTATTTTAAGGCCCCATGTTTGAAAACCGGGGCATGGACGTTTTATTTATCGTACTACACCAAGTTACCCAGAGCCTGTTGGACATGGGAGATGACATAAATGCATAATTGTTATTACTGCACTATTATTTGCTTTGTGGAGGTCTGCTTGGGTTACATTAAAGAAGAAGAAGAAATAAAAAACATAACATGACAGCCAGGGAAAACAACAATATATTCCAGCTCTTTGAAGCTCAATCTAATCAGACAGCAGATTAATCTGAGAACTGCACCGTGGACACAGTGAATCTGGTGGAGCTGCGTTTTTATCTAGGCCTTGTTCAGAGGTAATCTACAGGGCTGAGGGGATGCTTTCAGTAAAGTCTGCTTTTCCAGCAACACAGATTGCTCCCTTTTAAATAATTATTTTCCTCTAATTTGCCACAAAAGTTGTGCAGATAAATAAACTATATTCCCCTTTGCTACCAATAACTTATTTTTGTTATATAAACCCTCTTACCCTTGTCCCTAGTGGGTATTTGTCCATGGCACAAAAGGCACTGCCAGATTTGGCACTGCTGGCTCTCTCTGCCTAGGAGCAGTGATGTATGTAATGGTCGTACACCCTGGGCTAGATTCACACGGGGGACTTGGGCATTGCCATCCCTACCGTTTAGGAGCCCTGTCACCCTGTGGCATTCACAGCCCTGAGTTAGTCGCTCAGGCTCTCCATGCATTGTACGGGGAGATTTAGGTGCCTAAGACTGGGATTCACAGAAGCCAGCAGTCTAAGTGGGGAGCTGCCTAAGCCAGCCAATAGGAAATGCCAAGGAGATGTGGGCTAAACCCCGCCCATCAAAAGGAGCTAGGACCTAACTCTGAGCTGGAGGAAGGCAACGCCCTCTACTTGGGACTCACGGCCTTGGAGAATCTCCTGGAGACAGATGCCCAAGCGACATCAGCACATTCTCAAGAAGAAATGAGGAGGTGGTGTCTTGGTTATACCTAGTACCCCCGTGGTTAAAGCACTTATGCAGGTTGAGGGAGATCCTAGTTCAAATCTCCAGTCTGCCGGGTTCACAGTAGATGCCCAGGTCTTCTCCCATAAAGGGTAATTCTGCAACCACTGGGCCATAGAGTCATTCTCCTTTGCTGGCCCCAGGAATATTTATGCATTTCATAAAAAGTGAACCAGCTGCAACAGAAGAGATGGAGAGATGCCTGCCCCAGACTACCTTCCTAGAGCCCAGTGGTTCATGCAGTGAGGTGGGAGACCTGGGCACAAACCCTAGTCCACATCAGGCAGCAATGGCAGTGGGACCTGGCTCTCCCACATATATGGACAGTGCTCTAACCACTGGGCCGTTGGGTATGGGGGCAGAGGGAGGAGAGGTCATCTCAGCCTAGGAGTAGGTGTACTAAGAGCACACCTACCGGATCAGGCCCTGCAAACAAGGTAGGTGTGGGACCACTTAGCTTGTGAATGCTACCAGGATTCTAGGTGCTGAGCAGCTCGCTAGGACTCAAGCAGCAGTATGCATGCCGCTGGCACCAACGTAGGCACCCAGGTGACGTTACTGAGGGAAATTTTAGTGCCCATGAATTTTAAGGGCCTACAGGGCTAGGCAGCAGCTGAGTGATGGGATTATGAATGCAAGTGGCACCTAAATGCTGGATCTAGGTGCCTGGAGTGGCAGTTAAGAACCTGTTTACATGGTGAGTTAGTGCATAGCAAGCCAAGGTGTGAATCTACAAGGCACCAACTCACTGTGTGGACCCTGCTACCACGCGCTAATGTTCTGTAAGGCAGTTTGGTGTAGTACTTTTTCAAACTTTAATGGGACCAAGATTTGGGCCACTGAGTCTATTGACGATATAGAACAGATTTCAGCTGAATAAACAGATGTGAGTTTTGGGGTGTGTATGAAGACCTCATTGGGGTTCCCCCCTTTTGGAGACATGGCCATATCTGCTATGTAGTGCAGTCGAGTCCATTATTAATGCAAAGGAAAAAAACCTCCTTTGCTCTTCAGATGTATTTTAATGGGCCTCAGGAAGAAGTTGTCTCTGGCAAGAACCCAGAAAAGGTGTAATTCCATTAGAAGCAGCCATTCCACACTTCCCTGCATTTTCATGCTAGAGTTTTAGCAAGGAGCCCTTGAGAATACACTCCAGCCCATCACAGTTTAAGAGTGACCAAGGATTGGCTTGGCAGGGGATATTCCACATCAGGCTGCAGTGCATTGGCAGGGCATATTCCAGCGGGAAATCCCCAACGGGACTAGCAATGGGCTGTTGCAGAGAAGGACTACAGAGCTTTGGTAGAGCTGTGTTAAGGATTGGGAACAACAGGAAGTTCCATTGGTCAGAACTGAGGGATGCTGGAAGAGCTGTGGTGAAAATGCAGGGCTGGAATAATAGGCAATACTATAGATCAGTACTGAACGGTGCTGGCTGCACTTTGGGGACGGTGAGTGGCAGGACTATAACAGAGCTGGAAGTTTTGTGGATCAGGATAGAAGGAGATCGGCTGAAATCTGAAGTTTTGAGAATACTAAACCTAGTGCTGACCCAATTTCCTATTTTCTGACTTTCAAAAGCACCATGTTTATCCTTCAAAATGTCCCCTCTGTTGCGAAATGTCCCTCCTACACTCTGAACTGGTCACAAGATCAGGCCTTCAAATGCAGGCACTCGGCTGTTGCTGGCTGAGAACACACCAAATCCATCCCCACTCACCAACAACCAGAAGCAGGCTGGTCAGAGGGAGGAAAAGAAAAGAGCTCCCCCAATCCCTTTTCTGGTTAGAGGACGAGACTGGATCTCTCCCATAGTCATTTTGGGAAGGGAATGGCTTACGTAACACAGTATCTTCACTACCAAGACCGGGGGCCCAGGGTTCCAGACACTGTATATACACACTGCAAGAGCGACCCTCTACCCTACTAGGTCCACAGTCACAATAGCCAAGGCAGCCAAAGGCTGGGAGAAAGGCAGTGCGACCCCCCGCATTTTACAGCTGGGGAACTGAGGCACAGACGTGTTAAGGGACTTACCCTGGATCACAAAGGGAGTCTGTAGCAAAGTTGGATTTAAACCTACATCTCATGAGCCCCTCCTCCAATGCCTCAACCACAAGACCAGCCTTGCTCATCTCTGTCTGTCATTAGCGAAATCAAACAGAACATTTCTTGTGTGAGAGATTCCACCATATATAGATAGGAGCAGCCCAGAGCCTTATCTAAGAACATAAGAGCGGCCATACAAGGTCAGACCAAAGGTCCATCAAGCCCAGTATCCTGTCTTCCAACAGTGGCCAATGCCAGGTGCCCCATAGGGAATGAACAGAACAGGTAATCATCAAGTGATCCATCCTCTGTCGCCCATTCCCAGCTTCTGGCAAACGGAGGAAGTATTTGGTTGAGTTGGGGTGGGGAGGTGAACCGAAGACTACTACCCTCCACCCCCCTGAAACCAAGTGTAGGAAGACATACATTTGCAGGTGTCTAGGGCATGTGGCAGCAGGAAGCCACCAAAGCTACAAGTTCCAGGGGCCATTATAAGCAACTTGGATTCAAGTGGCAATGTGCAGTGCAGCTTTCTGACAATTACACTGTATGCTTTGCTCTGACTAAACAGTAAGTAACATTTCCGATCCCAGGGGTATATTTTCATTGCCAAA
Source organism: Mauremys mutica (assembly GCF_020497125.1). Lineage (NCBI taxonomy): Eukaryota > Metazoa > Chordata > Testudines > Geoemydidae > Mauremys > Mauremys mutica. The sequence continues at coordinate 10,580,641 of NC_059073.1, read as the reverse complement.
AAATCTTTCGCTTCTGGGTAAGTTGACCCCACTGCTTCTCTCCTCCACAATCACTCCCCCTAGCAGAGCGATGCAGTAGCAGAGGGTGATTGCAGTTTTCTTTTGGTCACTTAGCTACCCAAAACCACAGCTGGTTTCATAATAAGCCATGACACTGTCTCCTTGACAACTCTGTCTCATGTCACTTTTCTCTGCCTCCTAGCTCAAGCTGCACTGGAAATTTTTGTAAAGGGCTCCGGCTGATGTCCAACCCTGGATAATAATTGCTTTTCCGTCTCCAGTAAGTGTTTTCTGCATGATTCAGACAGTTGGCATATGCCCTGAACACACTATTTTGCATTTGTGTTAGAAGTGAAACGGAGGTTGTGAGAGGTCATCCAGCCCTGTTAGCACCTGCCAACAGGACACCTCCAGAGCTACCAACCCTGGGAGCTAATGGACTATACCCTCAACTAGTGCGAATCAGTATAGCTCCACCGACCCCACTGATGCTACAGATTTACACCACCCATTAATCTGCCTCCCAAAGCCCATAGCCCTTAGCTCCTAGAGCTTCACTCCCCCAGCTCCTTGTCCTCACTCCCTCCTCTAGGGCATTACCATGCCACTTCTGGTCTGAGAGCCTAACCAGCCCAGTGCAGAGCTCGCCTGCTGCTCCAGAGCCAGGCTCCATCAGCTCCTCCCTGCTGACACAGACCGTTATGCTATTGGGCATCTTAGAATCATAGAATCATAGAATATCAGGGTTGGAAGAGAGCTCAGGAGGTATCTAGTCCAAGCCCCTGCTCAAAGCAGGACCAATTCCCAACTAAATCATCCCAGCCAGGGCTTTGTCAAGCCTGACCTTAAAAACCTCTAAGGAAGGAGATTCCACCACCTCCCTAGGGAACCCATTCCAGTGCTTCACCACGCTTCTAGTGAGACATTTTTTACTAATATCCAACCTAAACCCCCCACACTGCAACTTCAGACCATTACTCCTTGTTCTGACATCTGCCACCACTGAGAACAGTCTAGATCCATCCTCTTTGGAACCCCCCTTCAGGTAGTTGAAAGCAGCTATCAAATCCCCCCTCATTCTTCTCTTCTGCAGACTAAACAATTCCAGTTCCCTCAGCCTCTCCTCATAAGTCATGTGCTCCAGACCCCTAATCGTTTTTGTTGCCCTCTGCTGGACTCTTTCCAATTTTTCCACATCCTTCTTGTAGTGTGGAGCCCAAAACTGGACACAGTACTCCAAATGAGGCCTCACCAATGTCGAATAGAGGGGAATGATCACGTCCCTCGATCTGCTGGCAATGCTCCTACTTATACAGCCCAAAATGCCGTTAGCCTTCTTGGTAACAAGGGCACACTGTTGACTCATATCCAGCTTCTTGTCCACTGTAACCCCTAGGTCCTTTTCTGCAGAACTGCTGCCCAGCCATTCGGTCCCTAGTCTGTAGCAGTGCATGGGATTCTTCCGTCCTAAGTGCAGGAATCTGCACTTGTTCTTGTTGAACCTCATCAGGTTTCTTTTGGCCCAATCCTCTAATTTGTCTAGTTCTCTCTGTATCCTATCCCTACCCTCCATCGTATCTACCACTCCTCCCAGTTTAGTGTCATCTGCAAACTTGCTGAGAGTGCAGTCCACGCCATCCTCCGGATCATTAATGAAGATATTGAACAAAAACGGCCCCAGGACCGACCGTTGGGGCACTCCGCTTGAAACCGACTGCCAACTAGACATGGAGCCATTGATCACTACCCGTTGAGCCCGACGATCTAGCCAGCTTTCTATCCCCTTACAGTCCATTCATCCAGTCTATACTTCTTTAACTTGCTGGCAAGAATACTGTAGGAGACCGTATCAAAAGCTTTGCTAAAGTCAAGGAATAACACGTCCACTGCTTGCACCAGAAGAGGTTGGAAAGAGGAAAACATGCAAGCTGGCAGAAGAACTACGCTGATCCAGACAAGCTCAGCCAGGAGGGATCCCTTTCAAAGCTAAGCCACTGGGATGAAGGAGGCAAAGGAATTCTGCTTCTCTGCTGCAGCAGGAGTGACATCACACGCAGCAGAAACTTTCCAGCTCACAAACTGCTGCATAAGCCTAGGTGGCTTCAGGGGCGGCTCTAGAAATTAGGCTGCCCCAAGCAGCGCAGTGCGCTGCGCCGCCCTTCCCCGGTCCCGCGGCGGGTCCCCTCTTCCCGCGGCTCCGGTTGAGCTCCCGCAGGCATGCCTGCGGCAGGTCCACCGGAGCCCGGGAGGAGCGGACCTGCCGCAGGCATGACTGCGGCGGGTGCCGTGGTCCCGTGGCTCCGGTGGACCTGCCACAGGCATGACTGCGGGAGCTCAACCGGAGCCGTGGGAAGAGGGGACCCGCCGCAGTCATGCCTGCGGCAGATCCACCGAAGCCAAATGCCGCTCCCCCGGAAAAGGGCCGCCCCACGCGCCTGCTTGGCGCGCTGGGGTCTAGAGCCGCCCCTGGGTGGCTTCCATTCAACCCAGAATCCAGTATCATCATCTTCCTCTGGGATAGTCTTTTTGGACTCCAGTAACAACGTGAGCAAACTTCTCCAGTGCCCTCCTCTTCAAAAGAGGGGAGAGAGGAGGATTCCAGAAGAGATTACAAGTGGCAGAAGAACTCTGACTTCATCCCATTGCCTCGAAAAAAACGGTTAAAAGCGCAATCAGCGCATGATCTAATCTAAGTGACATTAAACAGATGGTGTTGAATAGCCAAGAAAATTGCCCGGCACTCCCCAGCAATGTGCTCTCTTCGCACTTTCGGCTGCATTAATTCCATGTAGCAACTCGTTTTTGTATTTACCTATTTATTTTTAACAGATGAGTAGGATTGCCTTGGGGGAGTGAAGTTGTTAGCTTAATAGTCAGTAATCCTATTGCTGGTAAGCAAGAAAAATAAGGGGAGAGCACGGCACACATTTTTTCTGGAATTGCCAAAGCTTCAAAGGAAGAGAAGGTTTCCTCCTGTTCTTGGCTGCCATGAAAGTGACTCCAGTGGTGACAAGGGCATCAGTGCCTTTGTTCCTCTCTCTGCAGCTGGGGCAGCTTTCAGTAGACAGCAGCTTGTGGAGATCAGCAGGCCCTGTGTTCCCATAGAGACTTTTTAGTCATCCTTTTATTGCAAAAAGGCCATTTTAAAGATTTATCTGAAAAGACACAGACACCGCATTTGCAGGACAGGCTTTCCGCCCTGCCCTCCCGCCCAAGCTGGGCTCTGAAGCAATCTTGTGCATCCATCGGGTTTTGTTTATTCTTTAACCCCTTCATACCCACACACAAGCCACCAGTTCTGCAGGACTGTACAGGCCTCCACTTAGGTACTTTTTATCCTGTTCCCCAATCAGCATGAGCTCAGAAAGTCCCAGTCAAGAGGTGTAAGTCTAGTCTTCCCTCTCCCATGCTCGGAGCTAACAATAATCCCTTCTCTTTTGTACTCTCAGAAGCTTTAGGAGTGAGTGGGCAGGGGTTGTGGTTTCTTTAAGGCAATCATGCAAGATTCTCTCAGGTCTATTCAGTCACTGACCACTTTTCCGGGGATAATATGGCTGGCAGACTCACATTTGGCAATCTCTTCTTACTGGAGGGAAGAGAGAGAGAATTATAGCTTTGTGTGGGAGACCCTCAGGAGAACATGATGATGAGAACCCAGCCAGACAAGACACCAGGGACTGGCCACTGCTTGGTACCTGACTTGATGAATCACCTGTTTGCTATAACATGACAAATCCTATGTTCCTATGGAAACATGTAGAACTACTTGCATTTAACCTTCTATTTGGGTGAACTATCAATAGCACAAGTTGCTTATTCAGATCAAAGTAGCTGTGGTAGCAGGGAGACAATTTCAGGGATGTGAATGCTCACTCAGCAGGGAATGTAGCCCTAGTCTGACTGGTGTACAAATTATATTTAACACCCATTCCACATATCATTTCCTTTTCACTATATCTGGGAGCACACCTACCAATAGCTACAGGGCAGTACTAGATCTTGGCCTCGGCACTTGCGTTTAGCTACAAGCAAAATGTATCCTATGCGGTGAAAAAAGGAAAGCCTTGTTCACAGTGAAGCTGGAACAGACATATTCAATCTTAAGAGAACAGAAGCAAATGGAATGGACCGGATTGATTTTTAAATCAAGAAGGATGTTTCTCTAAAAAGAGACACTCTAGTTCAAACAGAAATTGTTTTGGGGAAGTTCTATGACCCGTGTTAGGCAAGAGGTCAGACTAGATAATCTCAGTGGTTCCTTTCAGACTTAGAATATAGGAATCTGCTCTGCATCCTTCCCACCCCTAACAATTCTCTAACCCTTGAGTGTATATTCTGGGCTGAATCCTACAAATCCATTCATGGTGTGCAGCAGGGGCTGGTGTGCACAGGTAAGGTGAAGCACTAGGCTTGATCCACTGCACTGAGTGGAAGTATGATTCTGGGTCCACTGACTGTTCATTGACTTATAAGAGCATAAGGTGAATAAGAAGCAAGGTGAGGGCAGAGAATAGGCCTATCTGAGAAGACCTGGGTTAAAGTGAGGAAAAGAAGCTGAGGCAGACTCTCTCCTGCATGAGAACTGATTGTTAGGGCCAGACCTGATGTCACTTACAGCTGCTACTGGGCAGCTCTTAGTTGTGCCACTGTTGTAGAGTGCTTACTTATCATTATTACTACTACTAATTGTTTTACTGTGGTGCCTAGAACCCGAGCCTCTTTGCGCTAGGTGCTGTACAAACACATAGCAGACAATCCCTGTCCTGAAGAACTTAAACTCTGAATAAACAAGAGATCACATTGCCTCTATATAAATCCATGGTACACCCACATCTTGAATATTGTGTGCAGATGTGGTCGCCCCATCTCAAAGAAGATACATTGGAATTGGAAAAGGTTCAGAAAAGGGCAACAAAAATGATTAGGGGTATGGTATTCCATATGAGGAGAGGTTAAAAAGACTGAGACTTTTCAGCTTGGAAAAGAGGGATATGATAGAGGTCTATAAAATCATGATTGGTGAGGAGAAAGTAAATAAGGAAGTGCTATTTACTCCTTCTCATAACACATGAACTAGGGGTCACCAAATGAAATTAATAGGCAGCAGGTTTCAAATAAACAAAAGGAAGTATTTTTTCCACACAATGCACAGTCAACCTGTGGAACTCCTTGCCAGAGGATGTTGTAAAGGCCAAGACTATAACAGGGTTAAAAAAAGAACTAGATAAGTTCATGGAGGATAGGTCCATCAATGGCTATTAGCCAGGATGGGTAGAGATGATGTCCCTAGCCTCTGTTTGCCAGAAACTGGGAATGCGTGACAGGGGATGGATCACTTGACAGTTACCTGTTTTTTTTCCATTCTCTCTGGGGCACCTGGCATTGGCCACTGTTGGAAGACAGGGTACTGGGCTAGATGGACCTTTGGTCTCACTCACTATGGCCATTCTTATGAGCCAGAGAAGAGGAAAACATACAAGCAGAGTGAACAATATGATGGTGGCAAATGCCATATTAGTTGCATGATTTCAGGTGGGGGGGGAGAGGGAGAGTTTAATTTGGAGAGAGTTTAATTTCAGTTAAATGGAAAGGTTTAGGGATGCAGGACGAAGGGGACAAGATGGGGCAGAAGAGGCCAAAATGAACAAGTGTGGAGTGAAGCTGAGGCGAGCAGGCTGTGCGGGAGGGAGTGGGTTGGAGCAAACAGCCAATCAGCACAGAGCAGAGGAAGTCAGAGACCATTGCACAATTTTGATGGTCCAGAGGTCCCTGCTTTGGCTGCTTCTGCCCCTAACCGCTGGAGTCTCTGACTGGCTCTTCTCCGCATTTCCCCCCAGGCCTCATGGCGGGGTGGGGGGCACATACCAGTGGTGGATAGGCATAACAGAGTGGAACTCCACCATGCCCTCTCCCTTGTGCCCTCTAACCGCCTTGGTCAGTTTCATCCCCTTACTCCTAATTCTATCTTCTTAGAATGGGGTATTTGAAAGGAGGAGAAGTGTTGAGGAAGGCCCTCTCATGCTACACGTTATCAATAGTGATCTAATTGTTCCTGTTTAAAATTCTCCACCTACGATGTAGTTAAGCCCATTTTCGGTGTGATGTTCTGTATACACAGCAACGTCATTTTCATTGCCTTCTCTACCATGGAGCACACACAGCCCTTAAATCAGCCTAGTATAATTCCCAGGGTAATGGACTGCCTCCTGCCAGATTCATTTCTGTCTACTAGCACTGTGTTTACCAATACGCTACAGGGAGCTGGAGGGGCTTGGGGTGTCTTTTATTTTCTTTTGAGGAGAAGGAAAAGAAGTGTAAATATTAACAGTAATTGAAAGGTTGATTATTATTGACTATTCTGCATAGTGTCATTTGCTCCACTTGTGCATATGAATGATGATAATTCTGTTTATTCGTTGTTTTGATTATTACCTACTGGCATTTGAAGGAGGCAAAACGAGGAAGGAGGGAAAGGAATTATTTAGGGGCTCCAAGGGGTGTAGGAGAAGAAGGATATGAAACCGCGCTTACATACATTGCTATTGGATGGGAAGCAATCTTTCCTAAGGGTGAAATCTATTAAACAGTGGAAGAGTGTCTCTTTCTAAATGACTTTTTGATACCACGGTGACTGGTGTCTTGGAAATACCTAAGATAGAAGAAGGAAAACTGAACTGGACAAAGCACTGGAGAATAGACTGGAGGGAACAATCATGAATCAGCTGTGGGATGGAAAAGACCTATAAATCTGTCACGTCTAACTCCAGGATTGCGATGCTGTTTGAAAAGCAAAAGATTGTTGTTGTGGTTGCTGCTTGATCTTCAACATAAGGCAGTATTAGGATTTTTTCCCTAGACAATAACAACCAGCAAGGCATTTTGACACTGCCCTTGACTTTTGTCAGACTGATTCCATAGGAAGCACTATTCATCATCGCTTCAAGTAAAACATTAATCCTACATTTACGTACATTCACCAAACAGCAGGCATTGCCTTCGCCTTAGGCAGAAAACGCACCTTCTATGAGACTAACAATGGCACTTAAAATAATATTTATTGTCAGTTTCCTCCCCACATCTATCCAGACTCTTACCCTGGACCGACAGCTGGCAACTGCTAGGATGGCCAGGCTCAGGAATACCACAGGTAGCTCTAATCCTGCTCCCTAGTCAATGTTCTCTGCTGGGCGGTGCCATAGCATGCAAGCTCTTAGCATCCTGCCTATTATGAAAACAGGTGACAGCCACAAGTGATGGTGCAATTCAGTGACTTGCTCAGTGTTAATGACTGCAAGCACTGACTTTGCTTAGGACTCTTAAGACCTGCTGCTGCAGCCACCAGGGGTTGCCCTCCTTCCCCACCCTCCCTGGAGAACACTGGGAGTGAAAGGAGGTGAATTCATTGCTTACTAACTTTGAGTTCAATTGTAGGTATACACCCCATAGTAAGATGTAAAGCACACCCTGGGCGTGCTTAAGGAGAAATTCTGCCAGAAGGGACACCTCTCTGGATGAGAACATAGTTAAGCCTCCATATCTGATCAGTCCTCAGCCTGGGAAGTACCTGGTGGTTTTTGCAGTGTGGATACCTGTTACATAAGAATGACCATACTGGGTCAGACCAAAGGTCCATCTAGCCCAGTATCCTGTCTTCTGACAATGGCCAATGCCAGGTGCCCCAGAGGGAATAAACAGAACAGGTAACCGTCAAGTGATCCATCCTCTGTTGCCTATTCCCAGATTCTGGCAAACAGAGGGTAGGCAGACCATCCAAGCCCATCCTGGTTAATAACCATTGAGGGCCCTATCCTCCATTAATGTATCTAGTTCTTTTTTGAACTCTGTTATAGTCTTGACCTTCATGACATCCTCTGGCAAAGAATTCCACAGGTTTACTATGCATTGTGTGAAGAAATACTTCCTTTTGTTTGTTTTAAACCTGCTGCCTATTAATTTCACTTGGTGATCCCTAGTTGCTGTGTTATATGACGGAGTAAATAACACTTCCTTATTTACTGTCTTCACACCAGTCATGATTTTATAGACCTCTATCATATTCCCCCTTAGTCATTTTTTTTCTAAGCTGAAAAGTTCCAGTCTTATTAATCTCTAAACCTGGGAGCTGAACTGAGATCTGGTGGCCTTTGTCCTCTCCTCCTCACCTCTTTATCTGGCTTCCTATTGGTTTGGTGATGATAGCTTTCTGCAAAGCAACACGCAATGCCTTATGTATGTATGAAATCTGAAGATGTTCATTTCCGCTTACTCTCTCCCCCAATAATGCTTTTGGGAAATACTGGATGTGCATCCTGCAATAAACAACTCCTTCCTCCCCTGGAACAGATGGTGTTGTGTACTCAAACTAAAAACAGTATCTGCAGCAGCCATGCTCAGTAATGAAGGAGGAAAGCTACATGGACCAAGATGAGAGAGGTCAGCAGTGAGTAATCAGGAGGCCACTTTCTCCATGGTGCCCAAATGTCAAGAGGAGGAGGACGCGGTACTATTATGAGGAGGATGGAGATACTGATGGTTCAGGCCATGGTATATTTTAGACCAAAATTCCCTCCTCTTTCCCCTTCCCCATGGGCTGCAGATATTTAAGGCAAGGCTAAAACACTGCTTAAAAAGCACTTACTTAATTAAACCTCAAATGCACAAATCGCTGTACTCTCAGAGATACACTCTGTGGTACTTCCCACCGCAGGCTACACCTCAGCCATATGGCACTTTAATAGATAGTAGCTGAGGGAGACCTTTTTAGTTTTAACAGATGGGTGGATGCTGTTTACGGAGAAGAAAATGGAAAGGGGAAAGAGAATGAAGGAGAGAAAAATGGAAAGTGCAACAGCTATTACCAAGATGCACTATTTTGTAACCATTTGTATTCTGCTCAGAGTGGGTGAGGTCTTGCTTTTCCGCTGTGGAAGGAGGAATTTCCAGTGCTTCCCAAAATACTCAGCATCAGCCTCATCAATTTAGGATCCTAGAGGTTTGTGGGTCACAGTCAATAGATGGGGAGTTTTCCTTTGATTAATGATACAATCCAGCTCCCACTGAAATCAACAGGAGTCTTACCACTGACTTTAGTGGGAGCTGGATCAAGCTATAATTCTGCCAGTTCTGGGCCAGGATAAGAGCTTTAGAAGGCTGCTTCTTCCACAGCTGTACCACCTAGCGCGGTGAGCTTTTTATATCTCACTTGCAAAGTGGGGCTGGGCTGTGTAAGCACTTGGATTGAAAATCTCAGAGGAGAACACGGTGCTGCAGGATGTATTGTTGATGACTCAGTAGGTGACTTGCTTTCCTTTGAGTCAGTGATGATCAGATGCTCAAAGACAAGCCACCTAGTGGATTAACAGACTTCCAGAAAGGTTATGTGGAGCATGGATATTAAGACTGGCACAGAGTCACTGTCATAAAGGGATGACTCACAGCCTGGTCTTCGTGGTTCCAGACACGTGACACGGGTCAGGGTTAACAAAATATTACTTGACTGGGATGAATATCCATCGACTCCAGGCATATCTTTCTTTCTAAAAAAATCAGATCAAATCAAGCATAACATCAACCAGAATCAACCTCCTCACACTGGCAGAACCAACTCATGCAATACACATATGGAGACATCTAGGATGGAGGTCAGCAGAAATCACTCCCTGGACCCACTGACAGATTAGTCTCCATCTTTCTGGACACCTGTTAGTAATTTCTATCACTGCCGCTCAAGGGCTTTCTCAGCACGCAGCACTTCTAGCTTCTCAATAATTCCTTCTGCAGAGGCCTGTTCAACCACACTAGGGTGGATCTGATATCTGTAACTGTGTTTGCTGCTCCTTGTTTGTGCTGTCACAGACTGAATGGGTGGGTGTTAGTACTGTCAGCATAGAAGCACTGTCAGTAGCATTCTGGATGTCTTCAAAACACACACGCCCAGGACCAGAATCTCAAAGGTATTTAGGTCCCTCTCAGCCTCTGTTGGCACCTAAGTCCACCATTTAGGTGCCACCTAACCCCCAGGCATCCCTGTGTCAGGTGGCATTTGCAAAGCAACTACCAAGCTACATAAAGCCCTAGCTCAAACCAAAGCCTGGGAGGTGCCAAAACAGATTTCTCCAATTACGTGGGGGAACACGCATCTCACCAGTGGGGCCCAATCCCACAGGTGTACTGAGACCATGCCGACAACCTGATACCTGTAAGAGTCCAGGAGCAGCAGGAGGTTGCAGGATATGAGATAGGTGTGGGGGCAGCACTGTGTCCACACAAAAGACAGCTGGGAGCATGGAGTGAGCAACAGAGAAGTATCAGTTGTGAGCAGGAGACAGAGAGAAAGAGAGATGGTTTTGACTGCTAGGGCACATGCTAGATTAGTGGTTGATCTGTCGTAGGTGGCTAACTCCAGGATAGGGTTGGCAGTTGAGCATCCTGAGCAGAAGGAGGCATCTATCTCTGGCCCATCTGCCAGGCACAGCAGATCAGCTACTTAGGCCTAAGTTCCTCCCCTCTCCCTGCCCCTTTTGCCACACATCTGCTTGGCACGTCACTCCTGGCTAACTTCCTGCACAGCCTGCTGACGTCTGATATGCTGAGCAGAGCAAAACCTAAGTACTAAGTACCTTTGAGGATCTGAGTCCCAGTGTTCTCCTAATTTTATTTAGATGTCTTCTGTTCCTCATCTAGGATTGGCTCTGAGGGATGACCTGGGGCAGATGCTATAGCCTCTATTTAGCAGCCAGCATTCTTTCCCACTTGCAATGTAGAGAACTGTTTGGCATTCTTGTCACAGTGTTGATTTGGTTCCAGTTTCTGGGCATATCATTCTTTTGCAACCACTTCAAGGTTAATTTTCTGTAGCTCAAGAAACTTGTTAGATACTGGCCCAATGTCCTACTGCTCATAGGTCTGAACTGTTGCTCCTAATAGAGCACTGAGAGGTGTATTGTCATATTTTGCAGACCCCTTGAATCCACCAGTTGTTTTTTTTAAAATCAAGGTTTTTATTATTTGTACCAACTTCTCTGATAATCCACTTGACAGTGTATCAAAATGAATTGCTAACATGATTCACTCTGTGGCCCATCATTTGTTATTTTAATACTCATCTGGAATCCCAAGGCAAGCAAATTACAATTAACCTGTGTTATTTCATTGTCACTCCGTGTATTCTGCAATAGCTCAATTTTAAAAAACATTAAGTAGTACACTCCACTAACAAGTGGCAATTTTTCCAGTTTAATTCTAATAGACCTTGGCCACACTTGGCTTAAAGGTGAGGAAGAATCTATTAGAGTTTCCTCGGTTCTTTAGCATTCTCTTTCCTGTACTGATTGCAGATTTCACACTTGAACACCTTATCCTCCATGGCAGTATTCATGCCTGACCACAGTAGGACACTCAAGCTCTAGTTCTCACACTTTTCAATACCTCAGGCGCTGCAGATTTAGCTTCATATTTTCAACCCCTTATTCAAAGTCAAATTTGTCATGACCCACTTAAATGTATTACAAAAGTAAGAGGGAAAATATATCAATGTTAAGCCTGTATAATTAATGTGTGTATGCGCATGTTTACTTTGTGAGGTTGACAAAGAATACTTGACCTTGAAGGACGAGGGTATGTGGGGACTGAAATTTTCTTTGCTTTTCAATGTTATAAATTTTCCAACATCTCACAACTGCCATGCCTGCTTTGTGACCCTCCCCTTCGGTCACTGCCTGTGTAAGGACTGTATTGCTCACCAAGGCTAGTTGCCTGGTATTCCTGTGTCTCACATTGGCCAATGCTGAATGGTTCAAAGGAAAGCATAAAATCCCAGTGATTAACCAAACTGCAATATCACATCATAGTTAATTTATATTATAACAAGTAGGATTGGGGCTCCATTCATAGAGTCATAGAATCATAGAATCTCAGGGTTGGAAGAGACCTCAGGGGGTCATCTAGTCCAACCCCCTGCTCAAAGCAGGACCAACCCCAACTAAATCATCCCAGCCAGGGCTTCGTCAAACCAGGCCTTAAAAACCTCTAAAGATGGCAATTCCACCACCTCCCTAGGTAACCCATTCCAGTGCTTCACCACCCTTCTAGTGAAATTGTGTTTCCTAATATCCAACCTAGACCTCCCCTACTGCAACTTGAGACCATTGCTTCTTGTTCTGTCATCTGCCACCATTGAGAACAGCCCAGCTCCATCCTCTTTGAAACCCCCCTTCAGGTAACTGAAGGCTGCTATCAACCCCCCCATCACTTTTCTCTATTGCGGAAACTGCACGAACATAGAGATAAACATGCTGCCTGCCCTGAAGACAGGGCCGGCTCCAGACCCCAGCGCGCCAAGCGCGCACTTGGGGCGGCGTCCCGCGGGAGGGCAGCAGGCGGCTCCGGTGGACCTCCCGCAGACGTGCCTGCGGAGGGTCTGCTGGTCCCGCAGCTTCGGTGGAGCATCCGCAGGCATGCCTGCAGGAGGTCCACTGGAGCCGCGGGACCGGCGACCACCAGAGCGCCCCCCGCGGCGTGCCGCCCTGCTTGGGGCACCGCAAATTCTAGAGCCGCCCCTGCCTGAAGGGTATATAATATAGTGGAACTACATACAAAGAGAGGCAGAGTGGGACACAATAATATGTACAACCTTTGATACCTATATAGGTTTACTATTTGTTTGTAAGTTTTAGCTCAATAGATTTTAAGGCCCAATGGGACATTATGATCATCACATCCTATTATATACTCCATACCAGAGAATTTCTTCCAGTAATTCTTGTTTCAAGTCCAATAACTTCTCGTGGAACTAGAACGTATCTTTTAGAAAGACATCCATTTTGCAGTGACATTGATGCATACAGGCATACCCTAAATGTTCCTCAGCTTAACTATTTAAATATGGGCTAATTTTCTGCAGGCTTTGTGGCAGAACTGGGTTTTGGAGAAGGGCTCTGAAGGAGGAGACGTTAAAAGACTTAAAGATCAGCTTGTCGTGGGAATCCCTTCCTGATCCATAGCTGATGATCATGTCAAGCATGAGGACTGAGAGTCTTGAACATTAATCTCTGAGCTAGTGTAACTATCGGGGCTATTTTCACTCATATACATGTTAATCCATTTTTTAAAATAACACAATATCAATTTGCTTTGTTGGTTTCACATTTTCAAATGCCACTGGAGGGTGGGGGGCAGAGATTTCTATTAAGATGCTTGCCTTTGCCGTATCCTTTTGTTTCTTATAATTGGTGCCAGTGGGAGGATTAAATGTCATTTAGAATCTGTATTTAAATTGGAGTGGTTTAATTTCCCCCCCAAAAAACTGCAATTGTTAAAAAATGTAATAAATATGTAACTTGCCTTAAGCAAATTCTCTCTCGAAAGAGTACTTGCAGAAATTACAACACAGGCTGTGTCCATCCTCCCCTCCCTGCCTGCAGCATCACCCTTTGACTCTTTAATGAAACGCTATGCAAAAGAAAATCAAAATATTCCTTTGCAGACACACTCAGCCACTGCTGCCATATGTTGCTTGCCTTCGAGTATTTGCATTTGAAAGCCTTTTGCTATATTGCCTTCAGATCACATTTGAATAAAAGACCTCAGAAGAGACAGCTTTGAAGAGGAAACATCTGTCAGGGGCACTGGTGCAACACGCTGGAGATGGCCTCATGGAGCTGAATGTTCCAGTGCAATTACCCAGACTCTCCTCTGGGCAGTAGCTCTTTAGCAGAAGTTTCCAAGCCTCTGGGCACCAAAAGAGAGGAAGAGCTACGCATCCACCCTCCTGGGAGGGAAGAGCAAGGGTAGGGAAGGAGCTTAAGTAAGATCCCATGTTGTTACGTAAATCTGGAATGCCGCCTTACAAGGTGTGTGCGTGAGCCTTCGCTGGGCCCAGTGTGTGCACTAAGCCTGCAGTGTAGTATTGCCAGCAGGGAGCGTCTCTGATCCATATTCAGAGGAAAAGGCAAGAGTATTGGACAGACAAGGAGGAAGAAGTCCCAGCTACCAGGTTTGGGGCCAATTTCTGTTCATTTTACTCATACACGCAGCCCACTGAAAATCGGCAGGGAGGATCTGTGTCAGAAACCGGGATGGGGGTGGCCAGATCTAGTGGGTCGGACCCACGGCCGTCAGGCCGAGTGGTTGGAGACAGACTCAGGAGTCCAGAGCAGTTCAGTGTCCTTTGCATGCTTAGTGTGTGCCACTTACTTTCTTTTACGTGACCCACATCAGGACAGAAGGGATGTATCGCTATCTCCTATCATTGATTGTTTTGGCTGGAAGACAGTCTGAGTATCACTTCTTTGTGGAAGATAGAGTGCTCCCCATCCACCTTCTGTAGATGGGATGGCTTGGAGCTACACTGTCATGATTAGAAAGGAATGCACTGATACTCTGTCCACAGGCTTGAGAGAGGGGATCTGTCAGAATTTTAAAGGCAACGTTCAGGTGCCAAATGAGTGTTTCACAATCCAATGGGTGACAGGATTGTGACAAGAGTGGCAGGTGTGTGTAACACCAACATCCTCTTCCAGACAGGGTTTACGAGGGACATGACCTCACGCAAGAGCCGTTTGTTCTTAATTGACTATAAAGTCTGGGGTTGTTTAGTTTTTCATGATATTCCTGAGGGGATGGGGGGGAAGTGTGTTCTTTTATGTTCCCAAAGTTCACAGTGTATTGTTACATGTAAGCTATGACAAATGATTAATCGGTCATTTCAAATGTTGTAACAATGGCATTAACCAATATAGCAAGTATTGGGAAAATCAAAGCCAGAGTAACTCAGTTCCAAACTCACTCTGCTGTGCTGTCATTATTGCTTTGCTGGGTCTCACAAAATCACAGGATTTTTGAAGCTTTATGCAGCCCAGCACTTCAGCATAAAGGGATGTATTAAGTTAGAACAGGGTCACCTTAACCCTGGGTTTCCTGGAATGGATGGGTTTAAACGAAACACAGTATTTTAACCCTGGGTTGGGCTTTTTTTAATTTCAAGGTGAATCTATGAATTTTTTTTTCAAACAGAAAAAAAAATGCCAATGCCAAATGAGAGAACAGGAGAAGAATTAAACATGGCAGGCAAATGCACTGTAACACAAAACGGTTTGGAAGCAGTCCTTCCATTATTTACCTCACAAGACGGTCCAAATTCCCTTTTGTACAAGTTGTATATTCCATTGCTGCACAGAAATCAGCTATTGAATTCAAGAGCCTCTGTTCCCATTCCAACAGCTAAAGCCATTGAAGAATATATTGTTTGTATTACTACCGCAGCACCGAGGGTCCCTAGTCATAGACCAGGACCCCACCGGCCTGGGCATTCCACAGACATAGAACAAAAAAGACAGTCCCTGCCTCCAAGAGCTCACAATCTAAGTATCACACAAGAGATAGCAGATAAACACAGATAGATGGTGGGAGTACAAGGAAACAAGGCCTCAGCACAACAGTGGCCTAACCATGGTCAAGCTCTTTGTAGGCACTGAGGCAAAGGAGAATTTTAGAGGGTTTTAAAGAGGACAATAAGGTGGCTTTGCGGATGTCTATGCTCCTCCCAAGCATTAGGGAAAGCATGGGAGAGAGCACGAAGATGCTTCTTTGAAAATTGAACAAGCCTGGGTGAATCAGAGGCAGGAGTCGATATCTCAATAGTGAATGAGAGATAAGAGGTAGGGTGGGCATAGGCTGGGAAAGGCTCTGATTTAGGTCTTTCAGGAGAAACATAGAAATCTGAATTCAGAACTCAGCAGGTGAAAAGCCTTTTAGATCTCGTAGCCAAACTGATGCTAAGAACGATATAAGGTGTAAGGACTAACAAACTTTTTTTAGCGGTGGTTCAGCTGCACCCACTGCTGACACCAGTTCTCACACATGGGGTCATGTTTCTAGTTCAGGGAAGCCGTGGGTCATCAAGGCATCAAGCAAAGACTGGAAGTTAGATAAATGTTTTATCACCTTCCCTGCCTCCTTGACACAAAGTGTTTCTAAAGCAAAACTGGTTACCAAGGAGCTGCCTACATAACTTGCCTAAGCGGAATCTTGTTGTATTTTTGGGAGTTAAATGGAAATCGGAAAGTGAAATCTTTCCTTTTTGTTTCCTTAATTGCCAGACAAAGTGCAATTTTCTGTACTGCTCTATTGACCAGATGCCCTTGTCATTCACCGTCTGACTACAGTAATGGAACCTGACGTCCTCTTTGTTGTTCCTCACTATGTTTGTGTGAGTCACCATGCAAAATAAACCAGCTAAAAATACACTAGGAACAGCTGGGGTTGCATTAAATAACAAAGCTATAAAATATTCTTTGTCTAATAACTTTTTTTTTTCAGACCCGAGGCTCAAAGTTTTCTGGATGTGCTATGTTCACTCAACAATGAAGCTATTTGCAGGACAAATTATGTATTTAGGGTGGAATGTTCAAAAGCACCTACAGCCAGATTTTAAAAAGTGTTTAGGTACCTAAAGAGGCAAATAGGTACCTAGTGGGATTTTCAAGAGTCCCTAAGCAGGCGCCTAAAATCTCACTAGATACCTATCTACATCTTCAGGTGCTTAAGTTCCTCTGAAGTCTGGCTCCTAGTGATTTAGGAGGCAAGATCCCTTCACAGTGAAAGGGACGTGCTCCCAAGTCACTTACCGGAAAAATGCAGCCATAGTTTAACAGCAAAAAACAAGCTAATTGTTAGTGGCTGCTATTGTTGACTCTAAGCCACATAGATACCTGATGCAGGAACTCCCCTCTTTGTTTCTGCTCCTTAAGTGTTAAATTCACCCCCAAACAGATGTCTATGCATCACTTAAGCCTTCAAAATAGGATGTAAGCAGTGCACAGACCTTGTGCCGGTCCACTGCAGATGGGTGAATTTCACCCACTAAGAGTTGTGTCCAAGGAAGTGTGGCCACCTTGAATGTTCAGTGTCTCATTACTCTTTGTACCATGTTGGAGACCTTAATGAAGAACTGTAGATTAGTTCTGCAAAAACTAGAATATTGTGTTTAGGTCTAGGTTCATTAGCAAAAAATTGTCAATGAATAATTCAGAGGACGGAAAGATTGATTTATGAAGAATGATTAAAGGAAATTGATATCTACAGTTTATCTTAATAATGCCAATGTAGAAATATGATAAGAGTAGAAGCATTCCCAAAGGAGGGGGGTGAGTTATTTCAGGTGGCACACAGAGAATCAGAACTAGGAACAATGGGATCACTAAAATGTGTGGGGCAAGTAAAGATTGGGACTGTTTACCATAGACATGAGATGAATAAGAGGGGATATGATAGTTAAAAAGCAAATAAAGTAATTAATGATCTACAGAAGTTAGGTCAGAAGCTTCTGTTCTCCCTGTCTCAAAACACAAGAGCAAAAGAACATTCAATAAAACTGAAAGGCAGCAAATTCAAATCTGATAGAGGACATATGTTTTCACATGTATAATTATCCTGTGGAACTTATTGCCACAGGATGGCAAGGCTAAGAACTTATCAGGGGTCAAAAATGGATTAAAAATTGATATGGATAACAAGCATATCCACAGTTATAATACTCAAAGCCAATTTTTTTAACGGATTTAAAACCTTATACTACAAGGTTTAAGCAGCAAAGAGTATTGTGGCACCTTATAGACTAACAGATGTTTTGGAGCATGAGCTTTCATGGGTGAATACCCACTTCGTCGGCATGCATCCGACGAAGTGGGTATTCACCCACGAAAGCTCATGCTCCAAAACGTCTGTTAGTCTATAAGGTGCCACAAGACTCTTTGCTGCTTTTACAGGTCGAGACTAACACGGCTACCCCTCTGATACAGGGTTTAAGACAATCTCTAGCTATCAGGGGCTACAATGAGACCTTCAATGTACAATGAGGGGGGATTATGCCACATCTGCTTACTGCAGCGTTCTTGTACCTTTCCCTGAAGCATCTGGTACTGTTGGAGATTGTGTACTGGACTAAATGGACCCTGGGTCTGATCCATTATGACAATTCCCATGTTTCCTATGTACGTTAAGCCAAGGAAGTTTTAGCCTGAAAAGTAAAACTCACAACACTGAAATCTATTAGACTATAGAACAGAAGAGTAAGGGAAATTGTATCAAAAAGGACATTTAAAACAAAATTGGACAAATTATTGAAGAGTACTATCTAGTGCAAAAACTAGAATCTCTTCATAATACTATATGGAACAACTATGCTTTGGCAGCAAGGTAACCAAAAAGATCTTCTTCCATCCCCAGGTTCTATGATTTTATGAAGGTAGGAAAATATGACATGAGCATATTTATTATAAATATTTGTTCACCATGTAGCCTTCTGGGATACCGATCTTATTTTCTTGAGGGGCCCGGGGAGCGAGAGGTCATGCAGTCTTACTGCACTTTGCATGGCACAGCACTCAGGGCCAATAGGAAACAGCAACATTAAGCAGAAGCCACAATTTGAGTTTGGTTTACACTCACAAGGGTAAGAGGTATGTTTCTTAAACACGGACAATATTGTCTTGAATTTCAAGAGAACAGATAAAGTTATTCCAGCTGTTTGGGTCCATGTCACAGCATAAGTTAAACCAACAAAAATGACTTTAAATTTACAGGGCTCTCCTGGATGCTAAAATGTAGACATTGGGGTGAAATTCTCCTCTATGCTGAGGTCCAGTACAAAGTCCAGGCACCACTTAAATTCCATTTAAACTCTCAAAAATAGAACGTAAGTGAGATTTCAATGTTGCATAAATCTTGTGCTGGCCCTCTAAACAGGCATGAATTTCATCCTGGGTGAGATGCAAGAGAAGAGAAATTTAATTATTAGATGGAGATGAAGGAACTCTGGGAGAAAAGCAGATGAGGAAATGGAAGCCCAGTGAGACAGGTAAAGACTCTAGGAATCCTTGCTTCTAGTCTTCTGCTCTAATCTGAGACACAGCATTCCTCCTGGGCTCCTTACGCTCTGATCTCTGCAATTTTTATTGCCATTTACTGCTCCATCTAAAGATCTTTCTTTAACTTTGTGTGTGGGGGGGGGAAATTTCTGATTATTTTTTATCTTTGCTGGGCACTGATTGTTAATATCTCATTGGTGAGTGTGACTGGAGTTTCCAAACACATCTTCTGCCTTCTTCCCAAGATGCTGATATTCTTATCTATAATTTATTCCTTTAGATTATCACAGGATGGTGAAATCATGCTTTGGTTCCTTTTTGCCATACGCTCTGATTTTTGTTTGAATTTCTTGATGGAAGACTTAACTGTTTAAAGAGAAGGTCAGTTTTGCTGGCTACATTTTAACAATCAAGTGTGAGAGTGTGGTCTAGTGGTTGGAATAGGGGAGTGGAATTTGGGATTCTTGGGCTCTATCCCATGCATTGAAAAAAGCTTTCTTTGTTGCTCCAGACAAATCACATCACTTGTGCGTGCTTCTTTTATCCTGCACCTGTAAAATACATATTATACAAATGCACAATTATTAAAAGCTCAGTATTTGCCACACCTGAGTGACAATAGTCAGTCTATCGCTCTAGGTATAGACAGATATTAATGGGAGCTTTGCTTGAGTAAAGACTGAGAAAAACTGAATCATGACCTCAGGATCTGGCCAAATGGGAGTTTCGCCTGATTATGTATGTTGAGTTTAGGTTCATTAATTGCAAGGAAGGTTAAGAGTTATTATAGGCATTTAAAGTTAGTTAATAAAGGCACAGAGAAGTATAAATGGCTCACCCAAGGCTATACAAGAAGCAAACGATGGAATTAGGATTGAGCCCAAGAATCTGAGAATACAAAGCTTGAAATTCAGTGACTATAGCTGTTGACTACAGTGGGATGGTCCTGTGTGATTGGTTTTGTACTCATGTCCTGTATAACTAGGTGCTGTGCAGAGGGTGCCAATCTTTATGCTGCTGTTGTACACATTTATTTTAAGCCTGATTTCCTAATGCCAAGGGCTTTATCGCCATTGTCGTGCAGTTTATCTTGGATGTACAATCACTGGTTATCTCTTGGCAGTGGGAAGAGTGAATTGGTTTTTTCAAAATCTCAGCAGGTACCAATTGCATTTTTCTCTTATTTCTCTCCACGTTGCTGATGATGCATTTTTCCTGATCTTATAACATTTCAGAGCATCAGCAGTGCTAGAGAACCTTAGTTTTAACAGCTTACATTTTAACTAGCTTGCCAGAATCGCCACTCACTCCTAGCTATGTTAGAACCTTGACTAATGCATATGTGTGTCTTCACATAACTCTAGATGATGGCAATTCTTTGTCTATTGGTCTGCCCAGATCACTTTATTAATAGGTTCTTAATCAGCAGTTCCACTGTAAATCTTATAAAGGTTATCCACACCTTGTTAACTTTTGATTGAATAGCTACAACATGCTTTACAGGGGGCTACTCAGTCCAGCCATTTGAAAAGTACAAGTGCAAAATACAGCTGCATGCATATTATGTGGTGTTTCTTGCAGGGAATGCATTTTATCTGTATTTCCATGACTTGCACTGTCTGCCAACTGATTTCCCAGTGTGAGGTGTTGGTTTTCACCTACAGAACCCTAAATGGTTTGGTCCTGGCTAACTGAGAGACCACAGTTGAATCCATTGCCATGCAATCTGCTGAGTCATTTCAGATACGATAGACTCATAGACTCATAGACTTTAAGGTCAGAAGGGACCATTATGATCATCTAGCCTGACCTCCTGCACAATGCAGGCCACAGAATCTCACCCACCCACTCCTGTAACAAACCCCTAATCCATGTCTGAGTTACTGAAGTCCTCAGATTGTGGTTTGAAGACCTCAAGCTGCAGAGAATCCTCCAGCAAGTGACCCGTGCCCCATGCTGCAGAGGAAGGCGAAAAACCTCCACACAGGAGTCCCTTGGTTCCAATGGAAAGGGTTTCAGTGGCAGGGAATCTTTGGTCCAGGATTCACTGTATCAGGAATGCACTCCTTCTGCCTCTCTAACTCCAACAGAATCTGGATTTGGTCCCGTGGGGGGAGGGGGTGCAGGCATGGTCGGTTAGAAAATCTTTCTATTGCTAAGGTCCTGCTTGATGTAAGGCAAGGAACTGCATGGGGGTTTGAATCAAATGAAGGGGAAAAGTTTATTTTGGTGAGTAGGGAAGCCTTTTGATCTAAAGAGTTTGGGATGTCCTGCAACCATAATAATACTGAGTAAGATGACAGGAGGTTATGATTTAGAACAATTTATTATACTTAGGTACATGTATACTGCACGCTCCTTATGGTGGCGTGTAAAGTACATACACTGCACACACACCTAACATGGGTAGAAATAGGAGTGTAGACAGAGATGCACTGCTTAGGTGAGTAGTAGGTGGACATGTACCCTACATGGCTCTCTACTTGCACAAGCCCCGCCTCCCACATCTACACTGCTATTTTTAGCAGAATAGACTCCCACTGCCTCCCTGCTGCCAGGGAAAGATTCCAGTAGCCAGAAAGGCTCTGGCAGGGCGGAGACAGCAGGGAAAGGCCCTGCAGCTACCCAGAGCAGGAGCCTTTACCCATTGTTTCCTTCCTGCCACAGTCTTTCCTTAACGCAGAGAAAGGCTGTGGCAGTGATGGGCTACCAGAGCCTTTCCCCACTGCCTCAGACTTCCATTGAGACATGGAGCTAAACACGGCAGTGTAGACACAGCTTGCTTTTCATAGAATCATAGCATATCAGGGCTGGAAGGGACCTCAGCAGATCATCTAGTCCAGGGATTCGGGACCCCTGAGGGGGTCATGAGGTCATTACATGGGGGGGTTGCGAGCTGTCAACCTCTACCCCAAACCCCACTTGCCTCCAGCACTTCTAATGGTGTGTTTAACTTATTAGAGGGATCACACTCAGAGGCTTGAGATGTGAAAGGGGTCTCCAGTAAAAAAAGTTTGAGACCCACTGATCTAGTCCAACCCCCTGCTCAAAGCAGGACCAATCCCCAACTAAATCATCCCAGCCAGGGCTTTGTCAAGCCTGACTTTAAAAACCTCTAAGGAAGGAGATTCCACCTCCCCTCTAGGTAACCCATTCCAGTGCTTCACCACCCTCCTAGTGAAATAGTTTTTCCTAATAAGTTTTTCACAGCAGCATGTAGCTACACATATCCTATACGCCACTGCCAGTGGTGTACAATACAGACATAGCCTTAAAGTGTGCACACATGAAGCTTAGGCAGGTACCAGGATCTAGCACAGAGATTGGGCACCACACTCAGCAATGGGGTAGGAAGGCAGCCTGTGGTGAGTCTCAAGGGACAAGTAGCAGCATTAAATGCTTGTACCAGTGTGACCCTAAGTGGCAGAGGGCCCACTGAATCGTAACTCCTGTCAGATCTGACACATTCACTAAATCTCACAAACTGCTGTCAGAGTATTTACCTGCAAACAGTGTTGGGTGACACATCAAATGAAAGCTGGTGACACACCAGTCATTAATATAATTGTGTGATGTACGTATGGGATGGTGTGTAAAGCGTTAGGTATGTGAGCTGGAAATAAGTTCCTAAAACATGTTTTAGCAGCAGAGGTGATGAACACAAAGAAATGCTAAGTCACCTGAGAATGAGAATGTCCATTCTGGAGCAGACCAATGATACATGTAGCCCAATATCCTGTCTTCTGACAGTGGCCAATGCCAGATGCTTCAGAGGAAATTAACAGAACAGGGCAATCATCAAGTGATCCATCTCCTGTTGTCCCGTCATCAGGCTGTTAGAGGCTCAGGGATACCCAGAGCATGGGGGTTGCATCCCTGACCATCTTGGCTAACAGCCACTGATGGACCTTTTTTAAAATTCAGTTATAGTATTGGACTACACAACATCCCCTGGCAATGAGTTCCACAGGTTGACTGTGCATTGTGTGAAGAAGTATGTCTTCCTGTTTGTTTTAAATCTGCTGCCTATTTCATTGGGTGATCCCAGGTTCTTATGTTATGTGAAGGTAATTAACACTTCCTTATTCACTTTCTCCACACCAGTCAGGATTTTATAGACCTCTATCATATCCCCCCTTAGCTGTCTCTTTTCCAAGCTGAATAGTCCGTGTCTTTTTAATCTCTCCTCATATGGAAGTTGTTCCATACCCTTAATCATTACTGTTGCCCCTTTCTGTACCTTTTCCTCTTCTAATACATCTTTTTTGAGATGGGGTGACCAGAACTGCACACAGTATTCAAGGTGTGAGCACTGCATGGATTTATATAGTGGCATTATGATATACGCTGTCTTATTATCTATCCCTTTCCTAATGGGTCCTAACATTCTGTTAGCTTTTTTGACAGCGACTGCACATTAGGTGGATGTTTTCAGAGGACTATACACAATGATCCAAGATCTCTGACTTGAGTGGTAACAGCTAATTTAGATGTGGTGGTAGGTGAGAAAACTGCCTTAGATAAGGATTGTAACCTGCTGAGTTAAGTTTTTGTCACTAGAAAGCATAATTATATTTTTTTTATTTGTAACCATTTTCTGTTTCTTTTACCTCTGTTTAGTGTCACTCAAATCCCTGTTCTTTATTAATAAATTTACTCTTGTTTTATTATAAATTCATCTCAGTGCTCTGATATTAAAGTGAGGTGAGCATCCTCAGCTGAGTCAATAGGCTGGTGTGTATTCTGTCTCTCTGGAGACGGAGGACTTGGTATTTCTGTGGGCATTCAGTGACAAGGGCTGGATGCTGCAGGGAGATGCTTCTGGAAAGTTCAGGAACTGAAGTGCACCCACGGTTAACGTGCAAGGATACATTAGGACAGGCAGAGTCCTAAGGAGTTTGTTTGGCTGGCTAACAGACTGGTGGCAGAGCGCTGTCATGCAGTTTAGCACCAACAAATTCCTCTTTTGCTAAGGCAGAAGGGTGACAGGGTGACTTACAATTCTGGGGGCCCTGAGAAAGCATCACAACGAGTGGTTGGGAACCTCTCCTATAATGGCCACAAAATAGATAGGACCAGAGGCACCCCTGATATACATCAATCAAAGGGTGCCAGTTTACATCAGCTGAGGATCAGGCCCAGTTTACAAGATGAAACAGCCAGAATTACAGGTGATGCAGGTGGCAACCCCTTTAGTTAAGGTTACCTGACACTTTTCATTGTAAGAACCCTGTTTTCAGTTGCTTGTAACTTTGCCATTCAGGCTGAAATTTTCCAAGCCAGGTATCTTCCTGTGGCTGAATATTTCTGGAAAATGTCAGCTAAAACAATTCAGCCATTTCTTGGAATGAGGTTAGGGAATAACACATTGTTTCCCCCTTGTTAAAAAATTCTTATATCATTTTGTTGAGAAACACTGGTGAGGGAGAGGGAGTCATACTGGTGTCTCAGGCAACCTTAATACTGGCAGTGCCTGATCTTTGAGTGCTTGGCTTTGCAAACTTAATGTTCTTTTAAATGTTCTTTTAATGTATTTTTTGTATATAATATGTTATTTACTTGGCTGGCTGCTAAACTGGCAATGGATTGATTTGAAAGTCAGATGCAACACGTCCTTCTGGACACAGCTCACTATACCCAGGCCTCGGTGGTGGTGGTGGTCTCCATGGGGTTGGCAGACTCTCCTGTTGAGAGAATGTCATGTGGTTCCTTTTTAATGTTTCACACATTCCCATGCACTTTAGGAATGGGCCTTCGCAAGCTGAAAAATAAATACTTCCGATTTGCTTAGATTGGGTTTATTTTTCAAAAGCAACTGGGTTGGACCTAACTACCTAGTCAATTGTTCTTCCTTTATGAAGCTGAGCACGCTTTGCAGCCTACAGCTAAAGGCTCATTACTTCTCCCATGTGTTAGATATGATACGATAGGATGTGCCTTTGGGGGGTCTTATGCTTCATTCTGACTGAATTAGTTGCCACTGGAGGTGAAACATAACAGGCCTATTCGTTTTCTCAAGGCTGCATTAAAAGCCTATTTATTCACAAGAACTGCATACATGCCTCTAGTGTCAATGGCAGCTTTATTCTGACTTCTACATAAGGTGCTCTGTGAATTCAATATCATTAATAGCGCATGTACTGTATTTTTAATGTAGTGCCTATCATCCCTGGTGCTTCTCTGACCCCAGTCTTCCCCTACCGCCGGAGAAGGGCAGAGCAGAGATGAAGGGAGTGGGCTCACGGCACAGCTTCTCTTGTGGCATTGTTGCCACACCTGAAGCCCATGGGATTTTTCCAGGTGAGCTCATATTGGCCATGTTGGTATTAATAATCCCTTTCCCTGGGTGTGCTATGTCACCTCCCTTAGGTTACAGGGAAGGCCTTTGGCAGCCAGGGGCAGCTCTAGCCATTCCACCACCCCAAGCACGGCGGCACGCCGCGGGGGGCGCTCTGCCGGTCGCCGGTCCCGCGGCTCCAGTGGACCTCCCGCAGACGTGCCTGCGGAGGGTCCACTGGTCCTGCGGCTCCGGTGGACCTCCCGCAGGCGTGCCTGCGGATGCTCTATCGAAGCCGCTGGACCAGCGGACCCTCCACAGGGACACCTGCGGGAGGTCCACTGGAGTCGCCTTCCGCCCTCCCGGCGACCGGCAGAGCGCCCCCGCGGCATGCCGCCCCAAGCACGCGCTTGGCGTGCTGGGGCCTGGAGCCACCCCTGTTGGCAGCATAACTCAGAGGCGATGTTTTGTTGAGTGCCTGGACGGGGATGGAGGCAGGTAGGAGCCAGTGCAGAGTCATATGGATGCTGCACAAATAGCCCGGGACTCCCTGGATCTCAGGAGATCACTTTGGGTCCTGTAACTCATGGTGTTAGAGGAAGAGGACAGCCCCGGATGGAAGAATGACAGGAAGCTGCATATAGTCAGTGTAGGGGACAATAGGACCTCTTGCCCCTATTTCAACTATTGTAACGATTTAAAATTTCAAAGTAGCATATTCAGAGATTGATCAATTTAACTCTTCTAGTGTCCTGTGGGCATTTGACATACAGTATGGCCCAGAAAGGAACACATACATACATGGATCTAGGGATGGACCATGTATGGATTCACTCTCTGTTCATCTTAACATTGACTCAGCTGAATGCATCTTCTGTGCAGCATGCAAGGAGTTAATACTGCTAATATATATTCTCAGCAGTCAGCAAAAGCCCAGGTGCAATAGGAAGCAGTATAGTTGATTCAACAAGTGGAACTCTTACCTCTGAGACAGTACTGAACTAATGCCTCAGTATAACTAAGGTCTCATTCTAAAGTCTAGATTAGGATCAACTGCGCCTGTACTAGACCAGTAATACACCTCGTCTGGGTCAGGAAAAACTCTGCTCAATTTTCAGGTCAAGTATCATTAAAAGACAAGAAATGTGGAACCCCATGATGCCACTTTTACAAAGTCAGTTTTCAGAATACATACGAACAAATGCCTAGGGAGATTGTGGAAGCTCCTTCACTGGAGGGTTTTAAAAGGAGGCTGGACAGCCATCTGTCTCGGATGGTTTAGACACAACAAATCCTGTATCTAGATGACTTATGCAGTCCCTTCTAACCCTATGATTGTATGACAAGTCTTTAAAGTGATGTACCTTCTGTGAGTCCCCCACCCCCAGTTTTATCATACTTGCTCGTTTTTGACGCACACCAATGTTTATGGTATATTTTTACATACCAATATTCCGTTCCTCAGCCTTCATGATTTGGCACTACCAGTCCCCTCCAGGGATCATCTCACAGAATGTGAGAAACAGACCTGATCTAAGCTATCTCAGTGGGACAACCGCAAACCAGCAGACATCCTCTCCCTTCCTTTTTCGTGTCAGAGGGTACACCACAATGCTCAGTATTCTCAGATCTCATCATCTATTACAGTTGTATCAGGAATGAAAAGAATAAAGGGTATGGGATAATAAAGGAGAAAGTTAAGCCATCTCGGCAGAGTAGCTATCATGTTGGCACTGATATGATGAACAAGTCACTAACAATAGGCTTCGAAACTGTCACTATTCATGGGATTTCTTTATCTTCCCCATTCCAAGGAGGTGAACAAGTGAAATTTTAGCAGCACTTGTTATAAAGATATTTGTCAGCAGTCACACAGCAGAGAAATAGCCAAAGGAAATAAAAATAACCCCACATACACTGAAGAATAAAAGTTAGTGACAGCCATTCAATCGCCTTTGTGAAATAAGTTGATGGCCTCGATTCAGTTCCTAGCAGGCAGATGCCCAGATAAGTAAAGCCACCATCCCAGTTTGGAAACATTGTTGGCATTCTCTGCAGAGAGGCTAGAGACTACATTCCCCTCTTAGTCCCAGACGTGGTCCTGACCCATCAAGGCTGATGGACATTGATGGAGTGATGTAGAGAAGATAGCACAGCTTGATGGCCAGCCTGCATGTGATCTGTATTTGAACACGAGTTATGGAGGAACTGCTGCTACTATAAGTGATCCTAGTGCTCCTGCATAAGTTTCACCTGGTGAATCCATGGGGAACTCTTTGAATATAGTTTATCAAGCGAGCACCGAGGTCACTGAAGGTAAAACTGGAATCTAAAACTGACTGATGCTGGGCCTAATCCAGGGTGTCTAAACTGATGTAATTTACACCAACTCTGATTCTCTTAGATTCCCACAGACTCACACCCACCTACCCCACACTCCCTTACATGTTACCTCCGATTCAAACTCCTCTCTTCTAATGTCAGAATTATGGCATTGCTTTCCTTGTGGCATTTGGTGAGTCGCTTAACTTCACTGCTCCCATTCCTTCCATGAGGGCTGGATACTACTTACCTACCCCACAGGACTGTCGTGTGAGGATGAATAAAGGAATTTAAAGATGATAAATACGATGGGCCAAATCCAGCGGTCATGGCAAAGCATTCCAGGACTTAGCAGTGCAGTAACAGTGCACACACGTGAGTTAGTGCACAGCAAGCTGGTACGCTGCAGATTCACACTCTGGCTTCTTCTGCACTACCTCACCATGTGGCCAAGCCTTTAGACACCTCTTAGACTTATTTAGAAAGTGGAGGGGGTGGGAGATTGGAGTCCAGGGGCCTTAGCCAAAGCCCAGTGAGATCAATGGGAGACTTTAATGGGATTTGGATCAGTCCCCAGGTATTCAACTCATTGCACCAATAGGTTTTTCCTCTCTAAGTTTTACAGTGAATTTTTGTGCTTACCAGCATTTCTCTACCAAGACGTATTTTTCCTCTCTGTGAGTGTAATTCTCTAGCTCGATGTGTCAACTTCAATATGTTATTATCAGGAATTGTATAAATAAATATTTGTCATAAAAATCCTCTTGACGCTTTTCAAACTACTCCAGATGTCTCCCCTGCAGACTATTTTCACTACATGATTAGAATTGGTAGCGAAATCACACACCTCTTCTCCCTAGCCTTCTGCTTCACGTATTATTGAACCACTTCTGTACCTCAGCCTTTCCTGGTTTGACGCCTTCCCTCACTGAAATCAATGGGAGCTTTGCCAGCTATTTCAGTGGTCACAGGGTCAGGTCCCTAGACTTGGACATCTGAGCCCTGATCCTGGGCTGCATCTGGCCATGCTCAGTCCCAAGGGGCAGGGCACAAACCCTACACTCTGTTGTCCTTCAGGGTGTGGCTGGGAAGGTACCCTTGCAGCCTGCCCATTAATCCCCTTTTCACTTCCCCTTCCTAAACCTCCCCCGTCAGTCTCCCAGCTCCACAAAATAGCCTACAGTGGCCAGAATTGTTTTCCTCAATACTCTTGAAGCCATACAAGCACGGTCTCTGGTGCTACTAGGTTGGGGCCAGGTGCCCCCAAATTCCTAGTTCTGCAGGTGCTGGGGAATAAGGGGGCTCCTGAACCGCTTAAAGGGCACTACCCCTTGGAAATGTCATGGGTGGCTGTATGTCACAAAGTGTTCCCGAGGGAGTGAGAGGTAGTTGGAGTAAAGACAGAATTATCTATTTAATGCTAGTTCAAGTAACAGAATAGCAATGCTGGATACTGACATCCTTTATTTTGCCTCACAGTGGGTGCATTATGGGCAGCAGTAGTGCAATCATCTCAAAACTGCCCCACTACTGGGCCTCAGCCCAGGCTTGAAGGCAGCAGATTAAGGTGAAGAGGCTAATTCAGTCTCTAGGGATGTTTCCAATCCCTAGTTTTGTCATCACGGCTGCCAACAAGAATGCCGGGTCGTGCTAGCGATGATGGTGAGTTTTGATGACTTGGGAAGATTTTCAAAGACACACTTAGGTGCCATCCTTCCACTGAAAGCCCGTGCAAGTAGGACGCCTTTGAAATCTAACCATCATCCATTAAAACTGTAATTTTGATACTAGCTCCACCTGTGCCCTCATGACTTTAGTAGGGATCCACACAGGCATAGGAACCAG
Organism: Mauremys mutica; assembly: GCF_020497125.1. Lineage (NCBI taxonomy): Eukaryota > Metazoa > Chordata > Testudines > Geoemydidae > Mauremys > Mauremys mutica. The sequence goes on along the minus strand of NC_059073.1, from coordinate 10,551,331 downwards.
GGCATGGAGCCAGTACCAGGATCAGGGTCCAAGATGTGAACGGAGACCACCAGTTCATGTTAAACAGATCACCTAGTATACCTGGGCCAAATTCAGCTCCTGAAGGGGAAAACTATGCATCCCATACCAATCCCTTAAGCCATCCAGGGCATGCTGCACTCAGAGATGTGACTGCAGCACATGTAGACCCACCCGAGCTAACTTTGATCGAGCTAGTTCCAACAACAATAGCAGCGAAGCAGCGGCAGCATGGGCTAGACACTAGGGTACATACACAGGGACCCAGCTTGGGCTGTACATTGTGTGCTGCCACCTACGCTCCTGGGTCTTCATTGCTGTTGTTACTAGAGCTAGCTAGAGCAAAGCTATCTTGGGTATGTCTACATGTGCTGCAATCACATCTCCAATTGCAATGTAAATATATTCTCAGTTTCTAATGCCCTCCAAAACTTCCATTCTTTTACTTCCCAGCAAGGGACATTCTGGCCTGCGGTTAACCTGGCAAACTACATTCAAGAGGCAAGCGGCATGCACTGTCATGGAGGACAGCCCAGAAACGTGAAGACAGGATGCCCGGGGCACATGCCTGGAGAGATCAGAGCTGGACTGAAGAGTTAAATTAAATATTTCCCGTGTATTATCCAAGCTGGCAAACTATATGGTTTTAAATATTTTCTTTCGGTGCATTCAAAAGACACACAATATATTATCCTATATTTTGCTTTCATTGGTTCGTATTTTTCCATTATTAAGGACCAGTGCTTAAAGTGAGAAAGATCTTGCATGAGCTGACTGCTGGCACTCTGCCCAGCAGGAGCTGAGTACTGGTGATTTTCCTGAGTGAAGGGAGAGAGATATTTTTTATTCCTTTCTGCTTCACTTAAACAAGAATAACAAATATGCAGAGACAAAAGGAATAAAGCAACTGTTAATTCTATGGTTAATTCTGCTTCTTTCCTCCCCTCCTAAACTCATACATGTGCTGTAGCATTACAGCGGTTCCCTTGTGTTCCCATCTCTCCTCCATGCTCTGCTTCCCAGCTCCAATCTGTGCTACTGCACTGCTTGTGACAAATCTGTGTGCTGCAGACAGCATGGCCATTATGTAAAGCAGATACTCCTGAGGACAGGACCCAGGTTCAAAGCTAAAGGGAAGTCTCCCTCAGCTATCAGTAGTGGTAGGATGCTTATCCTCTGTGTGAGTCAGCTACAAGAAGGCACTATGATTACACACCCTGGACCAGTACACTGCCAAATCCCTACTACCTGGCTAGCCAAAGCTCATCTTCAGAGGGACAGTGCCAATCTACAGCAGACATAAGAGTCGCCAGATAGCAGGTGGTCGTCACATGCAGTAGCACTGATAGAGCCCTTATGTGAGTTAAACAATTATCTCACCCAGCTGTCAGCAGTAGAAAGGCCTTTATCCACACCCTAGGTCAGCCACCCTCAGGGAACATGATCACATATACTTAAATAGTTCATCACACCGTACTTTCCAGTCTGTCTCTGTGTTCTCTTCAAGATCAAATCTGTCCTGCAGCATTGCAGGAGCTTCCCTGCTTCCCAATCTCCACTTTGGGCTCCACTCCCCCAGTTCAGATCTACAGTGCAGCCTCTTAGGAGCTTCCCTATTTGTCTGTTTTCTTTACTGAGCAATGCTGGGGACGCAGCTACCGAACCCCTTGAGACATCATCCACTCGGCTGCTGGATTGTCATTTAAAGTTAATAATGATGAAATTCCACTACCCAGGCTGAGACGGGCTCATGAAAAGGAGAGCAAACAAAGACAGAATTAGAACAAAGCACAGGAGATGAGCAAAACTGTGGATGCTGATTAGCATATGGAATTGCAAATGAGCATTTAGTAATGAGAGGGGAAAAACATAAGGATTAACTTTTAATGAGGCTCCAAAAACATGTTCTCAAATTTTGTAGGCCTATTTATTTACACTTGCAACCACTTCCATTTATCCAAAAAATGTGGGATTTTGCTCACACTAATCTTTCCTTATAACTTCAGACTGGCTTTGTTTACTGGGTAGGAAAACATTTTAAGTTTAAGAAATTGTGTTGCTGGGCTGGACTGGATGGGTCAGATAATCTTATTGCTTCTGTGTTACAGGCTGTAGTTTTCCAGGTGCTTTATTAATTAAGATATCAAATGCTCTAATCCAGGGGTTCTCAAACTGTAAGTTGGGACCCCAAAGTGGGTCACGACCCCAGTTTAATGGGGTCACCAAGCCCAAGCCCCAGCCCCACCACCCAGGGCTGAAGCCAAAGCCTCACCACCCAGGACTAAAGTTACATGCCCTTGGGCTTCAGCTTTGTCCCCATCCCTGCCTGGGGTGGCAGGAATTGGGCAGGCTCAGTCTTGGGTCCCCCCTCCTGGGGTAGTGTAGTAATTTTTGTTGTCAGAAGGGGGTGCAATGACATTTGAGAACTGCTGCATCAATGCAGGGCCCATCGTGCACCAAGGAGGTCAACAGGAACTTTGCCACTGTCTTTAGTCGGAGCAGGATCTGGCCCTAACAACCACCTACCCTCCCTGCTAACATCTCCATATGAATACTCATGAGTTCAGTGAGACTATCTGCAGTGTAAGGAACAAATCTGTGTAAATAAGGGTCGCAGAGTTGGGACCTATGACCAAGAATTTCAAAAGTAACTAACGATTTTGAGTGTCTCTGTTTTGGTACCCAATTAGACAGACCTTACAGGGTCCCCATTTTCAGAGGGCAGGTGACCATCACTTTCTGATGGTCAGTTGGGCACCAAAAATAAAGCCACTTTAAATCTCTACTCACTTAGGAAAATCTTGGCCTATGAGTGTAAAACACCTAGAAGAATGGGGTCGAAACCTGAATGGGCCTTCAGGACTCTACTGAAATACAAATAAATACTAACAATATCATAATTAGCCATTTTTCCAAGTCTTCATGTCATCATCATGGCAAATCCAAAGGGACGTGGCCTCCCTGCAAAGCAAGTGTCACCCGGATTGATCTCTGGCAAGGTGCTTAAGGGGATCTGGTTGAATATTCAGTTAATGTCCATCACTGGCAATTTTGTCATGGCTCAGAAGCTTTTGATGCCCATGTGATCGTCAGCCATGGAGCAGCAGACCTTGGACACACAATTCCAGCCTACCAATATGTCCATACCAAGAAAACCGGTAAAACCGAGCCAGTGCAATGGTGGGACTTGCTGCATTCAGCTTCAAATATCCTCATTTCTGACCTTGTCCATAGCAAGTGGAGCAATTGACAAAGACAATGAGAATTGAAAACGTCAATCTTCTTCAGCGTTCCTCAGAGCCCACATTTCATTTCTGTACGGTAAAGCTGGTATAACTATGCTTCTATCGATCTGCAGCTTCATAGCAAGCTGCATGTCCCAAGATTCCCACACAGGCCACTGAAGGGCCTGAAACATGGCAGCAGCTGCTGCTATACAGGACTCCACATCTCTCACGTATCCTCCAGCCCTATCTATGATGCAGCCCAAGTATTTGGCAGCTGCCACCTGCTCAGGTCTTTATGTTATTGAAATCCATCAACTCAATGAAAAAACTTGCACAGATACAGACAGACATCATCTTCCTCTCCAAGTGCAAACAGATGGACATCACACCAAACAGACTGAAGGTAAAAAATCTATTGCAATCAACATACTACACTGACTATGGTGAGAGATTGTGCCACACACTCTCAAAGAAACTGAGGAACCAGATGATCAGCATCCTGTACAGCAAACAGGAAAAGATCAAGAATGAGCTCTCAAAACTGGAGACTCTCATACAAAACCAATCTTCCACACAAACTTCCACATGGCTGGATTTTACAAAAACAAGACAAGCCATTTACAACGCACACTTCACTTCTCTGCAGAGGAAAATGGACAGTAAACTATCTACACTCTTACATGCCAAAGGGGGCTACAACAGTGGTACCCTTAACTCACCCAACAATATTGTTAATCTATCCAACCACACACTTAGCCCGTGGAAGAGTCTGTCCTATCTCGGGGACTCCCTTTCTGCCCCACCACTCCCACGCACATGATACAGTTCTATGGTGATCTGGAAGCCTATTTTTGCTGTCTCTGACTCAAGGAATATTTTCAACACACCACTGAACAGAGCACTGACCTACAGGAACCCTCCTACCAACACTACAAGAAGAAGAATTCTGTGTGGACTCTTCCCGATGGTCAAAATGACAGACTGGACTGCTACGTAGAGTGCTTCCACAGATGTGCACAGGCTGAAATTGTGAACAAACAGCATCACTTGCCCCATACCCTCAGCCGTACAGAACGCAATGCCACCCACAGCCTCAGAAACAACTTGGACATTATAGTCAAAGGGGCTGACAAAGGCGGTGCTGTAGTCATCATGAACGGGTCAGATTATGAACAGGAGGTTGCCAGGCAACTCTCCAACACCACATTCTACAGGCCACTATCCTCTGATCCCACTGAAGAGTACCACTATCCTCTGATCCCACTGAAGAGTACCAAAAAAAACTACACCATCTGCTACAGCACAGTAACAAATCTACTCTCTCTCTCTCTCTCACACACACACACACACCCTTAGAGCCCTGACCAAGGGTATTCTATCTGAAATCCTGGATGCCCCATCATCTCAAGCATTGGCACTCTTACAGAAGGATTATCTGACTATTTGGACTCGCTCCTTCAGACCCTAGGCTACCAGCACTCCTAGCTATCTTTGAAACACCACCGACTTCCTGAGGAAACTACAACGCATTTTTGATCTTCCTGAAAACACCATCCTGGCCACCATGGATGTAGAAGCTCTTTACACCAATATTCCACACGAGGATGGACAACAAGCTGTCAGGAACAGTATCCGTGATGAGGCCACGGCACACCTGGTGGCTGAGGTTTGTGACTTTGTCCTCACCCACAACCATTTCAGATTTGGGGATAACTTATACTTTCAAGTCAGCGGCACGGCTATGGGTTCCCGCATGGCCCCACAGTATGCCAAAATTTTTATGGCTGACTTAGAACAATGCTTCCTCAGCTCTTGTCCCCTAACGTCCCTCTTCTACTTGCGCTACATTGATGATATCTTCATCATATGGACCCATGGGAAGGAGGCCCTTGAAGAATTCCACCTGGATTTCAACAATTTCCAGCATCAACCTCAGCCTGGACCAGTCCACACAAGAGATCCACTTCCTGGACACTACCGTGCAAATAAATGATGGTCACATAAACACCACCCTGTACCGGAAACCTAATGACCACTATACTTAGCTACATGCCTCTAGCTTGCATCCAGGACACATCACACGATCCATTGTCTACAGCCAAGCCCTAAGATACAACCACATTTGCTCCAATCCCTCAGACAGAGACAACCACCTACAAGTTCTTTATCAAGCATTCTTAAAACTACAATAAGCACTTGGGAAAGAGAGGAAACAGACTGACAGAGTGAGGGGGGTACCCAGAAGTCACCTACTACAGGACAGGCCAACAAGGAAAATAACAGAATACCACTGGCCATCACGTACAGCCCCCAGCTAAAATCTCTCCACTGCACCATCAACGATCTACAACCTATCCTGGAAAAGGATCTCTCACTCTCACAGACCTTGGGAGGCCAGCCAGACCTCGCTTACAGACAGATCCCCAACCTGATGCAAATACTCAACACCAGCAAGTACACACCACACCACAGAAACACCATCCCAGGAACCAATCCCAGTAGAAGAACACTTCAATCTTCTTGGACATTCAATAACAGGTCTAAAAGCAGCCATTCTTCAACAAAAAAACGTCAAAAACAGACTTCAAAGAGAAACTGCAGAGCTACAATTCATTTGCAAACTCAACGCCATTAATTTGGGCTTGAATAGGGACTGGGAGTTGTTGGCTCAATACAAAAGCAATTTTCCCTGTCTTGGTATTGACACCTCCTCATCAATTATTGGGAGTGGACCACATCCACATTGACTGAATTGGCCTTGTCAACACTGGTTCTCCACTTGTAAGGTAACTCCCTTCTCTTCATGTGCCAGTGTATTTTTGCCTGTATCTGTAATTTTCACTCCATGCATCTGAAGAAATGAGTTTTTTACCCACAAAAGCTTATGCCTAAATAAATCTGTTAGTCTTTAAGGCGCCACCGGACTCCTCGTTGTTTTTATGTTCTTCGTTTTTACTCACTTCATGGCACTGTTACCCCCTGATCTCAAATGGACTTGGACTGAGTAATGACTGTATTAAAAGTGAGGGCCAAATTCTGATTTCACTTACATTAAAGTAATTTCACTGATCACAGTGGATTTACTGTGGTGAAACTGAGGTTAGAATCTGGTGCTGGGTGAGTTCTTGAGTACCTGTTCCATGAACAACAACTCTGCCCGCAGCTTCCTGTGACACTGGAACAAGATATGTTTTAACTTCAAAATCATACAAGGTTCCTGGTTGTGCTTGATTTCAAACCAGGTGAAACTCAAGTGATTCTTGCTTTGAACTTTTGGGATAAAGCTCCAAGCAAAACCGTTTGGAAGATTATGCACATGAAGTGATTTGCAAGCAAATGTTTGCATGAGCCCCTGGAAAGTAAAACCAATGCATTTGGAACAGTTCTAATGCAGATGCCAGAAAGAACTTGTCCCATTTCATCAAGGTGGTATACACATGTATGGCCAAATTCTGTTCTTAGTTACACCAGTGTAACACCGGAGAAATTACAAGCAGAATTTGACCCGTTATATATTATCCAGAGCCAAACACATCATCCATCCTCCACACTCTACAGCTGCACCATTAAATTCACTTCCATAATTTCACTGCCCATATGTGGTCCTTCTTCGCTGGACCCTAATGGAATAATATTTCTTTCTTAATATCTCCAGCCTACCAATCACTGAAATTAAAGACATTTTTGAGAAGGCATGTTCAGCTGATACACTCTGCAACTCCATCTTTTTACACAGGACATTAAACTGATGCTAATTAGAGCCAAAAAATCATTTCTGTTGCAACTGACCGGCAGCAGGGACTTCTTTTTCTTCCTTTTTGTGACAGAAAGTTAGTTTTACTGGTGGAAGAGACAGAAGCTGCATGTAAAGACATGGTGGAATCTAATATACGTATTTCTGTATTTTTTGCATGAAAGAGCACCAACAAAGCAAAGTCCCGTTACGTCATGGTCTCTGCCTTGCTAGCTTACCCCACCAAATAGGAATCAATATTACTCAGGTTACCATTTCATTACATTCTTATGCCTTAATTTTAATGTATACTCCGGCTATCAGACTGCATGTTCCTTGCCTGTAGAGTCAAGTGCTCATGCCAAGGCAACCTGCAAACTGCATTATGTAGGATTTATGATACCATTTCCTTTGTGAATATAAAGTGATTATGGCCCTCATTACCAATGGTAGATGTCTGCACTATTGTATTTTAAATGTATTAGTGCCTTCAACGTGGCACATGGTAATTTACATTTACAGTCATTTCCTTTTAATCGTCACATTTCAGTCACATTCAGCAAATTACACTTCCTGAGCCCTAGCAACAATTCCTTTCTTTGAAATCACTCATTGGCAACCTGGGGTGTTTGTCTGCAGGGGGTTAGTTGCTTCTGTCCTTTCCTTTTCCGGAATTACTTCTTCCCATCATTCATTCTTAAAGTCAGTGCTCCCAATGGTCCCATTCCAACCATTCACTTAGGCTTGTGCTTAACTTTAAGAATGTGAGTAGTTGTGTTGACTTCAGTGTTGCTGGATCTGGGTCATATTGAAAAATAGCAAAAATTTAATCAAATTAGCCTCTCTCTTATTCTTATTCTTTTTTAAAACAAAACAAAATAAACAAACAAACAAACAACTCTTTGGCTTCAGAAGACATTTTTTCCTGTGAAGTGCTTACAGATGAGTATTTCAATTGGGGATGGAGATGGTAGCTGAAGGAAGTAAAAAAACTGGTGAAACGGGATCACCGAATCATTTTAAAAAACAATTCAAGCCCCCCCGCATCATTCAAACGATACACTCTATGCAAAGGTATCACTTCTCTCACTACTGAAAGGCAGCGATCTTGTGACCCAAGGACCTTTTGATGCCTACTGGCAGAGGGCACAGGGGTACGTGAGGGTTGCAGGGATCCCGAGTCTGATATTTATAGTCTTGTTCACTAAGGAGTTTCATGTGAGATCTCTACTGCAAACCTGTGTGACACCACTCATAATCTTTGAAAAATGTATGTGTGGATAATATGAAAGGAGATATTTTTATATATATATTGAAACTTATGTTCTGAAGACCTTGTAGTTAAAGGCAGGTCACCCAGAGGCAGCACGTGGCAAGACTGATTTCACTGCACAGGAGGTGGAACGGACTTATCTCCCTAGCTGACCACTGTGTACTGTGTGTCTTACAATGGAAGTTGATTTGCATATTGAGTCAAATGCTAATGAAGAGATTGCAGGGACTTCAAGACAAGAAATTAACAGGAAGAGGTGAATAGCAGGGGAGAGATTCCTGTTTACTGGTAAAATACAAAGGACTAGTCCATATATCCAGGGGTGCCGATAGATGCCCTGGATCCTTCACTGGGGGAAACAAACTACCAGTGGCTTGAGCTCATGAAAAGAGGGTCTCAGCCATCCTGATTGAAAAATGCTGAGAGAAGGACTTCGGGGTGTGCGGTACCTTATTAGTCAAGAAGACATCTTGATAGCTGAGTTGAGGCTCTAGAATGTGTGTTATGATTTTATTTTATACGTAACTCTTTGTTCCCGATATTTCTTCTTGCTATCATTGGAATCTCTGTTCTTTGTTAAATAAACATAGACTTGTTTTCTCTATGAACAACTCTAAGTGCTGTGTGTTAAGCGGCGTGTGTTCTAAGATGTGACTAGTAAGCAGTGGTTTTCTGTTGCTTTGGGAAGAGAGGACCTGGTAATTCTGTGAATGGCCCAATGGCTGGACACAGCCGGAACACCCTTAGATGGCTTGGGGGTGCCTATCGCTAGCCTGCATGAGGAACAGCAGAGCCCATGTGGCCTGAGACAGGAGTGCTTGTGTTACAGACAAGGCTGCCTCACACTAAGGGCAAGTGGTAGCGAGGTACCTAACCCCAAGAAGCATCACACACCTCTTGGGTGGAATGAAGCAGTTGTTTTGCAGAATGAAGTGGGATAGCCTACTTATTACACAAAAACTTGTTTGCTCTGCTGTTACCTCTGTCTCCCTGGTCCCTCTTATTAGGTTGTCTCAACTGCCATAACCTAACAGACAAATTCTTTGGGGTTGGGGCTGACTTCTGTCAGCATATCTGTAAAGTGCCTAGCACAATGGGACGCTGATCTTCAAGTGGTGTTTCTAGACACTATTGCAATAGAAATAATAAATGCAAAATAAGAAACATACTGCATCCAAATGAAATGGCAGAAGAAATTTAGGTCAGGAGAGCAATTACCCAGCCTGAAATTTGGGTACAACTCTGTGGCAAATTCTTGGGAAAATGCCATGGGCTCTTTAATGACAACGTGTACTCAGGACCCTGGCACCTCCAACTGCAACTCCATTGCCCCCTAACACCATGCTGGGGCCCTGTTTCAGTTCTAGTTCAGAGGGAAGTAGGCCACCTCCTGAATCACCAGCACTACCCCCTACTGCAACTCTAGAGGTCTCCCAGACAAGAACAGGCCAGACCTAAGAGCTTTAAGTAAGACATCACAATCTGAGGTAGCATGCCTACAGACATACAAACGCCACAGGATGAATCCACCCCATGATTGAACCTAAAAGCCACCCTTTTGAAACCTTCCTCACTATTGTGATTGACACGTCAGTCTTTCTAAAGGAGGTTGGGCAGTGGTGGAAGAACTGAGCAAGCCATGAATTTTGTATTCAGGCCAATGTTTCTCAGTCAGAATGGTTCTGAATGAGCGAAGTTGAACAAATGAGCCCTGAACAGATACACTGGTTCACTTATCTCCCAGCTGCAGTCTCCATTTAGCTCAATAGCAGATTTGCTAATCTCTGTTTCACCAGCATTAGTGTCGAAGAATGATGAGAAGCTCAGTGAAGATTGCAAGGCAGATTCTCAGTTCTTTCTCTTTGCAAGTTAGCAATTTAATCCTTTATGGCTTATGTGTGTGTGTTGGTGCCCAGTGCAAGTTGGTTTAACACTTCACTTCCTTGCTACAGTGACTGGCTTTACCAAACAGCTAAAACAGGCAATGGTAAGGAGCTCTTTGGAACATAAAAACTAATTCATGGACCATCTAATGGTCTGTAACATGCACACAGGGGATAGGAGGAGTGAAGCAGAGGGGAGCATGTACATTCTGGCCATCTCGTTAACTCATTCAGTCATAGGAAATAGTTCTACAAACCTTTATTGCCTGGAACTTCTTCTGAATGGGAGTTCCATACTCAGAGGGCCTATACAAGTGTCCCCATGGTTAACACCATCACACACTGTGAGGGATGGTATAAATGAAGTATTAAGTTGAATTTTGCATATATTTGGGGTTTGTCCCCAGCTTCAGCTGGCTCTCAGATCTGTCATCTTTTTTATTTCCACAGACAGCAGCAGGGAGAGGAAGACTGGTCATGTAGGTAAGGCACTGACCGAGCACTCAGGAGACGTGGGCTCAACGTCAGCCTCTTGTGGAATCTTGGAGAAGTCACTCAGAGCCAAATTCCACCACAGTTCCTTGCTCTTATATAGCCTGAGTAAGGGTGGCAGGATATTGCTCTGAATCTCTCTGTCCCCCTTCTGTAAAACAGAGATAATAATACAGCCCTACCTTACAGAGATCTTTTAAGGATAAACTGGTTAATGCCATGGGCATTTGTATACCATGATGAGAGTCAAAAAAGTACCCAGGGCTGGATTTCCAGTTAGAAGGGAGGAGAAGGAGGGGCATGGCCAGTGTCCCATTCACTTGCACAGGGAGAGTACGGCTGAAGCGTCAGGCTGCAGGAGGGACAGAAGACACCCGGGGACCATTCGCCATGGGGAGAGGTACAGTCTCCTCCTTGCGCCTTGCCTGGGGCAGGTGGGCTGCGCCCCAGCTCAGGCTGGCAGTGCCATGCATGGTGGAGGGTCTTGTGCCTTCCCAGAAAGGCTGTGTTTATATTTCTTTTCATTTCATTTTTCACGGAAAACATGAAGGTCGGCTGTAGGCACCGAAGATGCTGTGCCTAGGGGCATGTAAAGTGTAAATCCAGTGCAGAAAGTACCTGCATATAATAGACACTGGTTACAGTAAAAAAGCAGCTCAGAAAGAAATGGTGGCCACAACAAAAAGAAGGCATCTGATCATACCTTATCTCTTCTCTGTGTGTCTTTGAATTTTGGATTATTTTACTGACAAAAATGAGTTTTCACTATGGTTAGCATTATAGAACCAACATGGCTATGTGCGAGTGAGATGGAATGGCTATTGTCATCTGAATAATTAACAGGGCTATTATTAGCTAAGTACTAATTGCAGAATCTTTACTAATGGGATAAGAGGGAAGGTTCTAGCATGGATTGGTAACTGGTTAAAAGATAGGAAACAAAGGATAGGAATAAATGGTCAGTCTTCCGAATGGAGAGAGGTAAATAGTGGTGTCCTCCAGGGATCTGTACTGGGCCCAGTCCTATTCAACATATTGATAAACAATCTGGAAAAAGGGGTAAACAGTGAGGTGACAAAATTTGCAGATGATACAAAATTACTAAAGATAGTTAAGAGGCAGACTGCGAAGAGCTACAAAGGGATCTCACAAAACTGGGTGACTAGGCAACAAAATGACACATGAAATTTAATGTTGATAAATGCAGAGTAATGCACATTGGAAAACATAATCCTAACTATACATATACAATGATGAGGTCTAAATTAGCTGTTACTACTCAAGAAAGAGATCTTAGAGTCATTGTGGATAGTTCTGTGAACACATGCACTCAATGTGCAGTGGCAGGCAAAAAAGTGAACAGAATGTTGGGAATCATCAAGAAAGGGATAGATAATAAGACAGAAAATATCATACTGCCTCTATATAAATCCATAGTACGCCCACACCTTGAATACTGCGTTCAGATGTGGTCGCCCTATCTCAAAAAAGATATATTGGAATTGGAAAATGTTCAGAAAGGGGCAACAAAAATGATTAGGGGTGTAGAACAGCTTCCGTATGAGGAGAGATTAATAAGACTAGGACTTTTCAGCTTGGAAAAGAGGCGACTAAGGGGGATATGATAGAGATCTATAAAATCATGAGTGGTATAGAGAAAGTGAATAAGGAAGCGTTATTTACTCCTTCTCATAATACAAGAACAAGGGGCCACCAAATGAAATTAATAGGTAGCAGGATTAAAACAAACGCAAGAAAGTATTTTTTCACACAACACACTGTCAACCTCTGGAACTCCTTGCCAGAGGGTGTTGTGAAGACCAATATTATAATGGGGTTCAAAAGGGAGCTAGATAGATTCATGGAAGATAGGTCCATCAATGGCTATTAGCCAGGATGGGCAGGAATGGTGGCCCTAGCCTCTGTTTGCCAGAAGCTGGGATTGGGTGACAGGGCATGGATCACTTGATGATAACCTGTCTGTTCATTCCCTTTAGGGCACCTGACACTGTCAGAGGACAGGATATTGGGCTTGATGACCTTGGGTCTAACCCAGTATGGCCGTTCTTATGTTCTTATGCAAGATTCAGAAAGAATACCTGGATTTTCAGATACCAGAGGAGGTCTAATTAGTATTGAAAGGGATACCTCCAAATTCAACCTGGTGAGCTGCAGGAAGAAATGTTGAGTAATTCAATAGATGACATTTTCCTTCCACTCCCCATGTCTAATTTCAATTGATCTACTACTCCAGGATGATACTGGGGAGTGCTATTTAGCTCAAGGGGTTGTCTGTTGGACATGACACGGCAGTCTTCATCGCCAGTGATTGTCAAAGATTCTTCAATGCTGTTTATCTTGATGTCCTAGCCAAATTCTATTTTCTCAACTTTAAATCCCCAGTATAGTTTCATTTGTGTATTGTTGCTATGAGCTGGTTAACAGCTACCATGTTTCACCTCTTAGTATGATACTCTTAATTGATGCATGAAGCAATTCCATTATAGGTGAAGTTGGTAACATTCTTTTGAGAAGAAAGTTTCTTACTTTAAAACAGTGCCTGACAGTGTGGAGCATCTTTTGAGAGATTTGTATTAAAAATTGACACTAGTAAATGTAATGTACATTAGTAGTGTCCAAGGACGCTAATCTCGATTGTACCTAATGCTGTACAAACACATTCCCTATTCTACAGAGCTTATAATGTAAGAAATGTCAATAAGTTCTCACTAAATCTGAAAGAAATCAGAAAACAGTATCACAATTGAGTAAAACACTACAGTGACTCAGGAAATAGTGAAGAAAAAGTACCTCTTGGCCAAACTGTTAAAGGAAACATGACAACTGTGTATGCCTATTTAAAGAGTACAAACACCCCAGGTGAAAAACTAGTGCAATTGTAACAAATAGCAAAATTCCTATTGAATTCAGTGGGATCAGGATTTGAGCCCAAGGAGGGAGGGGAATTGTTTAAGGTAGTTATAATGGATATAACTAGGATGAAATGGAGAAAAGGAAAACAGAGTAATTTAAAGAGGGGGCAGGGGAATCCTAACTGTGGCCTTGTCTACACTACAGGACTATTTCGAATCTACTTAATTCGAATTTGTGGATTCGACCTTATGAAGTCGAATTTGTGTATCCATACTAAATACACTAATTCGAACTTCTGAGTCCACATTAACGGGGCCGGCGTCGACTTTCGAAGCGGTGCACTGTGGGAAGCTATCCCACAGTTCCCGCAGTCCCCGCTGCCCATTGGAATGCTGGGTAGAGCCCCCAATGCCTGCTGGGGGAAAAAATGTGTCGAGGGTGGTTTTGGGTAACTGTCGTCATTGAACCGTCAATCACGCCCTCACTCCCTCCCTCCCTGAAAGCGCCTGCGGGCAATCTGTTCGTGCACTTTTCTGGTCAGTGACAGCGTGGACGCCACAGCACTGCAAGCATGGAGCCCGCTGCGATCCTCGCCGCACGAAATAACTGTTGTGGATGTGCATTTGCCTATAGTGATCCTCGGTGACCCAGCCTGCCCGCTAATGCACTTGCTCATGAAGCCCTATACAGGCGCCTGGGACAGCGACAAGGAACTCTTTAAATACCAGCGAGCAGCGTGACCTGTGACTGTTCAGTTTCTTTACAGAGAAGCTGAACCTGCCCCTGTTTCTTTACCCAGTTACTGTTGACTCTCCTCTTCGGTTAAATACCCCGTTCTCCCCGTTTCCTCCACTTCCAAGACACGTGTAAAAATAAAATACATGTCACACTGTTACTGAGGAGAGGTTTCTTTATTCATGACTTTTCGTTAAAGGGTCGAAACTGGAATGCAGACTGCGGTGGGTAGGGTGTGCGCTGATGTAAAGACCGCCTCTAAACTCAAGGAATGACAGGCTCCTGCTCATACAGCGGTCCGCATTGCCGGACTGCTTGTTTCAACGGAGCCTGCCATCCCTCCTTTTTGGGATTCTGTGTGCGGGGGGCTATGTGGCCTTGTGGCGGAGGAGGACGGATACAGATTCCTCTGCTGCGTGACTCAGCGGTCCACGACAAGGACCGCTGTATAAGATCTGTACCTGCCCTCCCCCGCTAAAAAGTCACATCCCCACCGCCCACACAGAACCTGGAAACCACCTCCCATACCGACCACGGTGCCTGCTGACTGCACTGTGTGTGTTACCCGCTGCTGATCCGGCCCCCGTGTCTGTACCCTGCGAAAGGTGCCTGTCCTATGCAATTAGCAACGCACTTCCCCACGCACCCCATTCAAACACAGTCTTCAGTGAAGAAACATGACGGAAACAGTACTTAACAGCAAAGTATTTTTATTACTTAAGTACACAGTTATGGGATGGGACTGGGATTGGGACTTGTTTGAGTCCGGAAGGGAAGGACTTATGCAAATGTAGGGTAGGAGAGCTTTTGGTTACTTGAGCACTCTGCTGGGGTGCAGTGACAGTATTCACGGCCCAGGCGGGCATCCTCCTGGTTATTTGAGGTGAGGGGGGAATGTGACTTTGTGGCGGGGGAGGGCAGTTGCAGAGATACTGCCGGGGCTCTGTCCTGCAGCGGTCCTGCAGAACATACACAAGTCGCCGGAGCGTGTCCGTTTGCTCCCTCAGTAGTACAAGCATTGCTTGAGTCGCCTGCTTGTGTTCCTCACGCCACCTCTCCTCCCATTCGCTGTGTGAGCGCTGGTACAGAGACTTTCTCCCTCCACTGCCTCTGCTGGTCCGCCTCGGCTAGGTAGCAGCCCACACATTCATCGAAAATCGTGTCCCTTGTCTTTTTCTTTCGCCGCCTAATCTTCGCCAGCCTCTGCGAGGTGGATGCTGTGGCAGGTCTGGAGACAGTGGAAGCTGTGAGATGGGAAACAGTTAGTTAATTCCTTGCAATGATACTTTTTTGCGAACAATTAACTGAGTCTAGGCTGTCTCTGTGAATTTTTTGTTGAGACCCCTGTGCCTGCTGTTGCACAAATCATTTGCGCGGTGGATTCTGGGTACATGTCGCCAGTCATTCCTTCCTCCGGGAAAGCAATGGCAGACAATCATTTCGAGCACGTTTTCCATGAAATGCCCTGGCACACGCCATAGCGTGGCAACAATGGACCCTATTTTGCCTTTTGTATATGTCACCGTATGTGTACTGGATGCCGCTGACAGAGGCGGACCAGCAGCGCTACACAGCAGCATGCTTATGCTTTTGCATGACAGCAGCGATGGTTACCAGGCATACTGCACCGTCTACCATACCATGAACTGGTAAGAAGACGGTAATAAGATGGTCATGGTTACCTGTCCTTTTGCACTGCGCCATTTGGTGCTGTCATAAGTGCCCCTGGTCGATCAGCCAGGGGCGCAAAAGCAAAATTTGGGAATGACTCCCCGAGTCAATCCCTCCTTTTTGGGTATCTAAAAATAGAATCAGTCCTGCCTAGATTATGGGCAAGTGTACTAGAGAACCACTGTATCATACAACCAGAGACCACAGCTGCTCTCTGTCCAATCCTGCATAAATTTTGAGCTGAACGCTATTCACAGGGTGTGCTCCTGAAACAACCCCAGCTGTTCATTCCGTTCTTCCCCCAGCCTTCCTGGGTTCCAATACCATTGTCCCCCCACTTGTGTGATGAAGTAATATAGAATGCATGAATAAGACACAGGTAGTCGTTTGTGAGAAATGAGTGGAAGGAAGCCTCCAGCTGCAATGATAGTCCAGAGATGACATTAATGGGTGTGGAGGAGGAGCCACTCATCCCTCTGCTAGTCCAGGGGCAATTGAATCTTTCTTTACAATGAAGGGTGGGGGCTGATGGAGCTCAGCCCCCTGTTGCAATGATGAGGACGGTTACCAGCCATACTGCACCATCTACCATGAAAAATTAGCAACAGGCGGCCTTGACCGACCTGTTCCAAGCAAGTTGGTACGGTCGTTATGGTTACCAGTCCTTTTGCACTGCCCCATGTGCCAATAGGCTGATGATGAGGATGGATTTCCATCTTATTGTACCATCAGCCATCCATAGCGTGGGGGGAGCAAGGATGTTGGTGTTGAGTGCTGCACCATCGCGTCTATCTGCAGCATTCAGTACAGATACGGTGACATGTAAAAGAGTCAACAGAGGATTGTTTTCCCTTTAACTTCTGGGGGTCGGGGGGCTGCGTAAATTGCCGAGCTATGCCCCGACCCACCGCGGACACTGTGTTTGACCCTAGAAGCATTTGGAGATCAGCCAAGAATGCAAATGCTTTTCGGAGACAGCAGGAACTGTGGGATACCTTGCGTCCTCGTTCCCCCCTCCCTCCATGAGCGTCCATTTGATTCTTTGGCTTTCCGTTACGCTCGTCACGCAGCTGCGTGCTGAGTCTGTGCTATGCCGTCTGTCCGTTTATTTATTAAAAATACTTTGGACCAGGCGTAACGTAACATTTCTTCCCCTACTTAGATGCAGGAGTCTCCGAGCGAGATCACCGTGAGGACGGGCACTGAAGGAGATAGAGAGCGCATGCTGCGTGAAATCTAGCACGAACCACGGACCTATGCAGCCGTGCTCTGGGAGGCAGTGCTCCCTGAATACCGCGTGAAAGCCTCGCGCGGAAAAGTGTGCTACCACGGAGCACCCAATAAGGCAGCTCTCCCCAGGAACCTCCTGCTGATGCTTATCGATTAACGGCAGGAGAGCTTCGTGGCATTCTCCCAGGAGGATTTCTGTTCTATCACCATATATACAGAGACCTCCTTTTCACACACTTCAGATTCCTGTTATATTAAGAATAAAAGTTAACATGGTTAAAGCACTTACCGACAGATCCTACCCCTGATTCAGGATCCGGGTTCCTGGCCGGGGAGGGTTGGTAGGGGATCTCCGTGACGGTGATGAATAGATCCTGGCTGTCGGGGAAACCAGCGTTGTAAGCGCTATCGCCTGCCTCGTCCTCCACAAACCCTTCCTCATCTTCCCCGTCCGTGAACATCGTCGAGGAACTGTCCGTCGACACTGTCCCATCATCAGAGTCCATGGTCACTGGTGGGGCAGTGGTGGCAGGCTCCGTAGCGTCCGTTGGCCGCTTTGATTTTTTGGTTGGTTTGTCTGGGTCCTTGATTTTCACGCGGCGCTGCGTTGCATCCCGGCTGTATCCTCTGTCTGGATCATGGCTTTGGAGACCTTCTCGTAGGTCTTTGCATTCCGTTCGTTGGAGCGCAGCTCCGAAAGCACAGACTCCTCGCCCCACACACCGATCAGATCGAAGAGTTCCCGGTCAGTCTATGCCGGGTCCCTCTTTCTATTCAGAGATTACATGAACTCCTCTGCTGGAGAGCTCTGCATTGCTGCCGGTGCTGCGGAGCTCGCCCCGATGTGCAACCAGAACGTCAGATTCAAACCGCCCAGACAGGAAAATGAATTCAAATTTTCGCGGGTCATTTCCTCTGTGGCTGGGCAGAGAATCCAAGCTCGGGCTGCTGTCCAGAGCGTCAACAGAGTGGTGCACTGTGGGATAGCTCCCGGAGCTACTAAGTTCGATTTCCATCCACACCTAGCCTAATTCGAACTAGCCATGTCGAATTTAGCGTTACTCCACCTGCCGGGGTGGAGTACCAAATTCGAACTAAAGAGCCCTCTAGTTCGAATTAAATGGCTTCCTGGTGTGGACGGTTGAGCGGTTAGTTCGAATTAACGCTGCTAAATTCGAATTAAAGTCCTAGTGTAGACCAGGCCTCAGAGATCTATTGGATTGTAGACTAGTCTCTCCCTGCTGGAAGTCTCATTGCTTGGCACCTATACAACTGGACTGGACAAAGCATATGTTCCTCTAACGAGCCAACCCTGCACTCCAGAGGGTGATAGATTACATGATAATTTATCACCTCTGATATTTTCTAAAAGCAGGGGATATGACTATGGTCTGCAAGGAAAAAAAAAGAAGACTTTATGTGTTAAGTTGAGTGAATGCATGTTTCATCAGGAATAGATCAGATACTAGGGTAATAGGAGCCTTAATCAATAACTTAGAAAGATTTACATGGTCCCAATTGTGTTCTGAGGCACTTTGGAAACACACAAAAGACCCTTTTCCCAACTCTGGTCAGCTCAAGATTTAATCCTTTGAGAGTTTTATTTCCTACTGTTAAAGTCCTGTTAGTTTGATAACCCAGATTTAGTGATTCATTCGTTGGGGTACTAAAAATTACTGATGTCATTTCAGAGCATTCCCAGCTCTCACGGGTGGATAACTGAAGGGTTTGTGCTGGTGTGACTCCCTCGTTCCCAAAGTGCTGAGGGAACTCCCCCTTCTGTAAACTACTCAAGGCCTTCCAATTCCCAAAGTTCATAAAATAGTACTCTAGGAAGTAAAAAACTAAAGTAATTAGAAGCAAGTGGAAGACACAGGGGGTGACTTCTAAAATAGTTACTGGAGGGGAAAAGGGGATTACAGCAAATCCGAGCTATTTGAGCCAACACAGACTGCTGGGCAAGGGAAGAGATGTAGATGTGTTTTTGTGCATTCATGAATTCATTTAGATTATACTAGCTGAAAAGGCCACTGAACCTGCCTTTCTCATTTCCTGTTGGCAGAAGGCACAATCCCAATGCAATTAAAAACAAAATCCATTTAATAAAACCACAAATCACACTGAAAAGCACCAGCAGGCCTCCCAGATACCAGTGGAGTGTACAAAGCCCAGCATTGCTCAGGGAATTTGGCATAGAAAGTTCAAGGCATTCTTAACCATCCTACTAGTGATGTTTTTGATAAGTGGCAAGCTCAGGAACACAGCAGCATTTGGGGATGGAAAGAGACTTTGCAGCCCCTCTACACATCCACATCTCTCTCTCTCTCTGCTTATTGTCAGCGGCGGCTCCACGCACCAGCGCTCCAAGCACATGCCCGGGGCAGCAAGCCGCGGGGGGCGCCCTGCTGGTCCCTGCAAGGGTGGCAGTCAGGCTGCCTTTGGCAGCTTGCCTGCGGGAGGTCTGCCGGTCCCGTGGATTCGGCAGCAGTTCACGGCGGGTACGCCGAAGCCGCGGGACCGGGGACCTCCCACAGGCGCGCAGCAGAAGGCAGCCTGCCTGCCGTGCTTGGGGTGGCAAAAAAGCTAGAGGTGCCTCTGCTTATTGTGCCCTGTGATGTCTTTTTCATTTGAACTGACACAAATGAGAGAAGATTTGAGTTTTATATAAAAGTTCCAGTATTTCTGGCAGGCGCATCCCAAGGCTGGTCAAAGTTTGTGAATAATGCACAGAATAAGTTCAGGCTGGGGTAGCGTGACCATAGATACCATTAGCTCAGTCACAGCGTATATGTCCATGAGATGCAAACTACACACTGTCTCCCAGTACATGAGATGCCAAATTGGACTGGCAGGTGTCTGAGAGTAGGTGGAATGGGATGGCCTAGAGAAAGGCTCCACTTGGCTAACGGGGAGATTCCCTCACGTACCCAATGGGTGAAATAACACTTTATCTTAGCTAGTGTAACTGCATGATATTCTTATTCACATAGGTCTTCAATCATTTTTATACAAATCTTGATAAGCTATTTGCTTTACAATGCTACCCTGTGGCAGTGAATTCCACAGGTTAATTATGATATATGTTACTTTTTCTTTGCCCATTTAAACTGGTAAAAGCTCACTTTTGTCTCGGCAGAGCCACTGCCTAGAGACCACATTCAAGTGCTGGCTGCAGTAATGTACAGGAAACAGCTAGTCCAGTTGCTGAATAGTGGCCTCAGGTAACTGATCAAACTCTTATGTCTGGCCATCTGCAGGTATACACAAGCCCCACCACTTTGATACTGTGGAGTTATGTTTCTTTTCCGTTTCCTCCACCCAAAATCTTCCGCTGACCTCAGACATTGCAACAGTTCAGAGTGCGCATTGCTGTCAGTGCCGGGTGATAGATAAGTTCCAGTGGAGGTTTTCACCGGGGTATAACTTCTGTCCTTTGTTCCTCCACATCCCAGCTAGTAGCAAGAGGCAAGTCCTATTCAACATATTCATAAATGATCTGGAAAAAGGGGTAAACAGTGAGGTGGCAAAATTTGCAGATGATACAAAATTACTAAAGATAGTTAAGACCCAGGCAGACTGCGAAGAGCTACAAAAGTATCTCTCAAAACTAGGTGACTTGGCAACAAAATGACAGATGAAATTTAATGTTGATAAATGCAAAGTAATGCACATTGGAAAGCGTAATCCCAGCTATACATATACAATGATGGGGTCTAAATTAGCTGTTACCACTCAAGAAAGAAATCTTGGAGTAATTGTGGATAGTTCTCTGAAAACTTCCACTCAATGTGCAGCACCAGTCAAAAATGCGAACAGAATGCTGGGAATAATTAATAAGGGGATAGAAAATAGGACAGAAAATATCATGTTGCCTCTATATAAATACATAGTATGTCCATATCTTGAATACTGTGTGCAGATGCTCAAAAAAGATATATTGGAATTGGAAAAGGTTCAGAAAAGGGCAACAAAAATGATTAGGGGGTATGGAACGGCTTCCATATGAGGCGAGATTAATAAGACTGGGAATTTTTAGCTTGGAAAAGAGATGGCTAAAGGGAGATATGATTGAGGTCTATAAAATAATGACTGGTGTCGAGAAAGTAGATAAGGAAGAACTAGTGGTCACCAAATGAAATTAATAGGAAGTAGGTTTAAAACAAACAAAAGGAAGCATTTCTTCACACAACACACAGTCAACCTGTGGAATTCTTTGCCAGAGAATATTGTGAAGGCTAAGACTATAACAAGGTTCAAAAAAGAACTAGATAAATTCATGGAGGATAGGTCCATCAATGGCTATTAGCCAGGATGGGCAGGGATGGTGTCCCTAGCCTCTGTTTGCCAGAAGCTGGGAATGGGGCGAGGGGGGATGGATCACTTGATGATTACCTGTTCTGTTCATTCCCTCTGGGGCATCTGGCACTGGCCACTGTCGGAAGAGAGGATGCTGGGCTAGATGGACCTTTGGTATGACCCAGTAGGGCCATTTTTATGTTCTTATGACAGTCACATTCATGCGTGCCTGGAGCACCTGGAACCACTAAAGCAGCTGCTCCTACAAGCTGGAACTCCCAAGTGAGGCAGAGTTCACCTCACTTGAGCTGGTGTATTGTGATCATTTTGCAAGTCTGCTGATTACAGTGGATTGGAAGTTCATGGCACCTGAAATGCTCAAGGGATACTTCAAAGGAAAGAGACGGAGAAGGAGGAGGAGAGTAGGAAGGAATTTGCATTTTAAATGTGATGCTTCCATAAATGAAAAAGAGGATTTTGGAGGCTGGCCACCAAGAATAAAAACCATCAGAGGTGACACAAGATTGACTCTTCAAGTGCTGTTTCCCAGTAATATTACCACTCTCCGAGCTACTGTGCAAATAAAAGGCCTGGATGGATATACATTTTCAACAGCAGAGCATTCTGGGAAAGGTGTAGCCCAGAACACAACCTGCTCTTTGGGTCTCCTGTGACAGCTAGAAGTGATAGGATAAGGTGGTTGCATCTCCAGGAAAGTATTTCTACAAACCTAAGAGGCTCATTTGAGTGTGCATGGTAAACTTCAGTGATCTTCAAGTTGGGTTATTCAACTAGATGATGCAGCTTCACAACATCTGTTTAGATTTGCAGCAATATTTCCCCAAAGAGTTAGTCCTTAATGTGTCACATCATCATCACAGCAGAGAGCATGCTGGATCATTTGTATCTCAGAACCTCTTCCCCCCTGCTCTTTGGAAACCAGAACACTTTGAAGGAGGAGAGAGGCTGGAGGTGTACATTTCCGATGGAAGAGTTTGCAGGAAGGAGCATGCCCCATTATTGTTGGTACTTTAAAGACACATAGGAGACACAGTCCCTGCCCTGAATAGGTTACAATCCACTCCCTCCCCTATTTCCAACTTTCCCTTGCACCACATGTGATGGGCACAGCATAGGAATCTAAATAGAAATCACACTACTCCCATCACCAAAAATCGAGCTCAAAGATCTACTCACAATTAAATCTTATCTAGCCACATCTAATTGGAAATCTGGTGAGCACAGGCTGGGAATGGGGGATAACCTATAAAAGACATAGCTAGGGTTTAGCAGACAGAGTGCAACACTGGGCACCAGTGGTCCTGGGTTCTATAGTTGGCTCTACTACTAGTGACTTGCTGTGTGACCTTGGGCAAATCTCTTGAACTGTGGCCTCAGCTTCCTCTATCAATACAAGAAGAATGATGAGACACGCTTTATAAAGTGTTTTGAGATCTCTGGACGATGCACTGCATTATGCAAATACAAAGGATGAGTATTATTATTGTTATGCAGATGAAGGGGAAAACATGGCTCTTCCCTGCTTTGTAGCCTCCTTATTATTATTCTGATATGGAAATTAAAAGGTATGTCCACAGTCGCTGAAAGACAAACAGAATAGCCAGCATAATTGGAGAGAAATGTCACTTACTAGAATCTCACATAAATAGTAAAAAAAATTGTAAAATTTAGATGATTAAAAAAATGTCAAAACATACAGTATACAGCTCCCATTAGCGGCAAATGGCTCTCAATGGATGTAATTTGAGTTGCTTTGACAAATGTATCTCCAGGCTAAAGTTAAAAGAAAAACACGAGAGTATAAATATAACCTTCCTTTCATGAGCCTCATTCCAATCATCATCATCTTTTTATTCCTCTAGTCTCAAAAAAGCACTATTCGGTTCTCACCAGGACAGAGTCTTGCTCACTGAGCTGCCGACTTCGTAAGAAATAAATGGATAAACTCCATTCAGTGAGTCAGGTTACAATGAAAAGGGAAGTAGGATTCAATCCAACATACCAAACCCATGCTTACTGGCCCTATTTCAGCAAAGTACTTAAACAGGGACTTACGTCCCAGTGAAATCAATGGGACATATATTTAAGTTATTTGCAAAATTGTGGCCATTGTAACAAAGAAGATAAAGATATGAAAATGATACACTCATTGAAATAATGCAGATGTAATATATCATAATTCTGGGCTTAATAGCTCCTGGCGAAAGGCACTTGTGTAATGCCTTTAATAAATAATAATACCTAGTCCTTATATAGCACCTTTCATCCAGTGATCTCGAAATGGTTTTCAAAGGAGGTCAGTATCATTATCCCTCATTTACAGAAGGGGAAACTGAGGTAGACATGACTTGCAGGTGGTCACCCATCAGCAGAGCCAGATTAGAACCCACATCTCCTGAGTCCCAGTGCAGTGCCCTATGTTGCCTTGGTATGCAATGGATTTAGATACTAAGTGCCACAGTGGCGCACCTACCATCTCAAATGTAAAATTGGGGGCGCAGGCAATCACAAATAGTTCGCAAACAGCAGGGTATTGGTTCAATGCAACAGTATCTTTTTTCTTTAGTATTTCCAATTGTGTTAAGTTTTGTGACCAGTCTGCATGAGTTAGATGAGTATATGCATTTGAGGATGGCTATACAAATTGGATCATTAGTAACTGTACTAGACATTCCAGACATGTATTTAATTACACATTTGACATAGAATGCATGCTATTTTGGCCGGCTATGTCATCAATATGCACTAAGGTCTTGGTCCAGCCAAGTAACAACATTTTTGAACGTAGGCACTTCAAAACATATTTGGGTACCTTAATAAGTAGCCTGATTTTCCGACATTTGCAACTCCCATAAGAGCTAATGATAGCTAAGACCACTCAGCCTTTCTCAGGTGGTGTTTAAATCAATAAAGCTGATAATAAGCTAAGATGAACCCAAATCACAGCCAGGATTTCAACACCTCTCCACCTTTGGTTTGACCATCCAGCACTGCCATCTGAGCCAGTAGGTGAAATCCTCAAGTGCTTGCTCCCACGGGATTTTGACATGATAATCCGTGATATAAGAAAGGATGTTGAATACACTCATCTTCTTTTGAGCTGTATTCCAAACACAGAGGTGAAGCATGATCAATATTTGCCCCCACACACAAAAGAGCAGATTATTAACAAGGAAAAATATATTAAATTTCCACCTTGAGTTGGTGACATATCCAACAGAGTGGAAAATAATGACATGTTATAAAACCAAAAGAAATGTTCATCATGAAGGAAAGTGACCTGCCACAACCTGTTTGTTAGTTACACAGAGACACCCAATAGTTGGGATCAGTGGGCAGAAAACAGATCCAGCAGACTTCATGGTGTTGGCCCTGAAATTAATGGGATAAATTAATCACTGGGGCAATTCCAATGACTTCAGTGGATTTATAACAGGGAAGTATTTGGTCCATTTTTCTAAACTAATTTTTAAAGGAATCATAAAATCATAGAAGTGTGGGACTGGCAGGGACCTCAAGAGGTCATCTAATCCAGTCCTCTGCATTCAAGGCAGGACTATATAATAACGACCATTCCTGACAGGTGTTTGTCTAACCTGCTCTTAAAAACCTCCAAAGACAGAGATTCCACAACCTCCCTAGGCAATTGGTTCCAGTGCTTAACTACCCTGACAGGAAGTTTTTCCTAATGTCCAATCTAAACGTCCCTTGCTGCAATTTAAGCCCATTGCTTCTTGTCCTATCCTCAGAGGCTAAAGGGAACAATTTTTCTCCCTCCTCCTTGTAACAACCTTTTATGTATTTGAAAACTGTTATCATGTCCTGCCTCAGTCTTCTCTTCTCCGACTAAACAATCTTCCCTCATAGGTCATGTTTTCTAGACCTTTAATCATTTTTGTTATTCTCCTCTTTCTCCAATTTGTCCACATCTGTCCTGAAACATGGCACCCAGAACTAGACACAATACTCCAGCTGAGGCCATATCAGCACAGAGTAAAGCAGAAGAATTGCTTTGTGTCTTGCTTACAACACTCCTGCTAATACATCCCAGAATGATGTGCGCTGTTACACTCTATTTCTCAGCCTCAGAGAAGCTGGATCTAGTGGCCAGAACGCAGGACTGGTTGCCTTATACTCCTGAGTTCTACTCCTGGGTCTCCTGTATGGCCTTTGGCAACCACTTAACTGCTCTCTACTCAGTTTCCCCACCTGTAACACAAGAATATTAATAGCTACGTATCTCACAGGGCTGCTCTTAGAGTTAAGTTCATGTTTCCAAAAGGCTTGGCGGATGAAAAGCATGCAGTGGTATTATTAATGTCTGCATTAAAATGCCTTCAGTTGAGCAGCACTGTCTTACCTTCCTTTTATGAAATGGTGCAATCTCTTTTTATGCCCACAAAGACAGTAACTGTGTTCATGTTGAGCTCTAGAATGGACAAAGCTCCATTCCCGAAATACTCCCCTTCCACAATATCCGTCTGTAAATCCATTTCTAATGGATTTTACAGTTGGCTACATGCAGCACTACAGTCTATAGCGAGAGAAGAAAGTCTCTGAACTAAGCTTTTATAAAGCCCGATAGTGTGCATCCCTTCGTGCCCATAATTTCAATTATTTTCTTTTGTCTAAAACTTTTGTGAGACCTTGAGGCTCGTGAATGTTTTAAGTAGCTACATTTTTATTAACTTAATAAATACATGACAATAGAGCATTTGTACAGCTGTTAGCTATCTAGGGACTTTTACGGCCTGTAAACGGGTTGACTCACCCCTGCGGCGCCTCCTGCTGGTGACTCTGGGGAATTAGCTCTTTCCAGCCCAGGAGCACCCTCTGCAGGCCGGTGATCCACCTGTTTAGTACTGGCCCCCGTGTCCCTCCCAGGACCCCGGTGCCCCTTTAACTGGGTTTCCCCTTCCCAGGGGAACCCCCACCCTCCTATCCCCACTTCGCCTCAGTAGTGGCTACTGCCCAGTCTCTATCTAACCCCCGTTCACTGGGGCAGACTGCAGTATCCAGTACTCATCATCGGCAAAGGGGGCTTGGACCTGCTGCCTTGACCTACCCCTAGGTTGCCCCCTGCAACTCTCAGTACCTTTTGCCCTCTGCTAGGCCACAGCCTGGGGTTTTCTAGGCCGGAGCTTCCCCAGCTCCTCAGCCTTTCCCCAGCCCTGCTTCACCCTAAGTACCTTGTCTAAGTTCCCTGCAGCCAGGCCCTTCTCTCTCTGAAGGCAGAGAGAGACTGACTGGGCTCCTGGCTCATAGCCTTTTATAGGGGCCATCTGTGGCCTGATTGGGGTGTGGCCCAGCTGCAGCTACTTCCCCAATCAGCCCAGCTTTGAGAGCAGCAGCTCAAGCCCTGCCAAGCCGCTTTTAAACCCCTTAAAAACCCGGAGCAGGGATCCACCCTGCTACACGGCCCCTCATTGCCATAGTAACTGAGCAACTAAATACCTCTGTTAATTCATCCTCCAAACACCCCAGTGAGGTAGGGAAGGGGAAGTGCATTTTTACAGAAGGGGAAGTGCCCCGAAGACTTTACAGCATAAATACATAAGCCAAAGTGGGACAGTGCTATTATCCTAATTTATAGATGGGGGACCACGGCACTGACCAATCAAGAGAGTTGCCCCAACTCACACAGGAAGCTTAGGGTAGAGCCAAGAATTGAATCCACATCTTTGTATCTCTGACCAGTACCTTCTCCACCCTCCAACGCATCCTTCCTGTAACATATGCAACGCCGAGTACGTGGGCTTGGTGGAAGGGAACTCAGGGTCACAGCAGCATGCATGGGCTGTGCTCTTTGCTGGAAGGAAGGACTGGTGGATTGCCCTCTCCCATGAGGGCACACTCCCTTTTTGTGAGTCCTCCTGACTGCTATTTTTGTGGGAGCCTGAACCTCACACAGAGTGGCTACAGGAACGGCAAAAGTGCAGTGGGATGGGCAGAAGGGACCCTCTAGCGGCTCTCCTCCCTCACAGCAATATCTGGCTAGCAACAAGCTGAAGCGGTGAGGAGAGGGAGCAGGGTGTGAAACCTCTCTGGCTAGGCTGAGAGCAGTCAGAGTTGGAGTCCCCACTCTGTATTTTCAGAACCCTTTCCCCCTCATCACCCTGAACAGCAGTAGCAGCAGTGCGGGAGTGGATCTGTAGCTACTCGCTCCCCCAAACCGCCCCTGGCCAATAACTGGCTGAAGGACAGAGAGGAGGTGAAGTTTCCACCATTCAGCACAGTCTGCAGCATTCTTTCCTCCCAGTGGGACTCTTTTGTTTGAGGAGACATGAAATTGCATGGACCTTTAAAAGGTGTGCCTTCCCTGCTGCAAATAAGTGCCAACTCAGAGGATTCAGTGCACCACCTACCGCATCCCCAAACTACTTCTTGCGGTACATTGACTTAGGTCCTCTGTCGAAACATTAAACCAAGCTGCTATTACTTAGCTTGGGGGAACACTAGGAGATCAGAGCCCACAGTGATAGGGATGCAGATTGCCGCTCTCAGTTAGCAAGAGGTACATGGGTGCACATTCTCAAAGGTATTTAGGTGCCTAACTACAATAGGAATTAGGCCCCTAATTATCTTTGAAGATCTAGACCAGAGTCTATGAAATCAGCATAATCAGAGGTTCTGACTGCATGCCAGCAACAATACAGGCTTTTTTCCCCAAGAAGATATTTCTCCCTTTGGGGGTAAAGTCCCTCAGGAATTAAAATGGGAGGAAACAGAATAAAGTCAACAGGTGTGTTTTCCTTCAGAAAAAAAATGCCCCAAATCTCTCTTCTGAAATGCTCTTATCCTCACAAACAGAAGGAAGTGGCCTTACCTGCACTATCATTTCAGCTATTACTCCGAGTACAGAGAGTTAAAACAAATTATTGGACCTCATACCAAGCGCAGGCCAAGTCCCAGTGAGCTCACTAAATGCTGATACAGTTTTAATCCTGATTTCATTAACTTTGTGTCCTTTTTTATAAAGCTAGCGGGCTATTTGATGATAAGAAAACCGCATCGATTTAGACATGTGAATGGATGGTAAATGCAAATGCTGGAAGCACGGGAGAAAGTTCACAGCAGGGCTTTGAGACAGAATAAAGATTTTACAAAGTGTCAGATCAGGATTAGTTGGGCAGGCTGAATGTCAAGAGTAAAAGCAGCAGTAAGAAAAACGAAAGCAAAAAGATCTATGGAGCGGTGATTTTGTTGGTGGTGGTGGAAACCACAATTAGAGAAAATGAACTTTCCTCTGTAAGTACTTCAAAAAAGAGAGAGAAAGAAAGGAAAAGCTCACAGAACATCAAAAGGAGATTTAAAAATATGACAGAAAGCAAAGCCCCAGCTTTGAATGTTTTATTTGGGAATCAGGAGATAGTGCAACAAAACAGGACTGGCAGGGCTAAACTTTTTCCAACACATTTCGAAAGGAGATTTGGTGTCTGAATTATCGTACAGAGGCTAATCCTCTTGCCATTTTTGTTTTGAAGCACTGGCAGGTAGGCTGGCTGGGGGATGGGCAAGTACTGAGGAGAAAGTGTTGATAAAACAATTGCACAAAAGCCACTGTGCATGGGAAGCAGAGGCCTTGGAGTTAGAAGACATGGGATTTATTCCCAGCTGCTAGAGACTTGCTGTACGACATTAGGGCTCAACAGCCTGAGTCAGCAAAGCACTTACAGCAAATGCTTAACTTTAAGTACATGAGTAGATCTATTGACTTCGATGGTTTGCCTCCGCTTGACTTCAAAGAGACTGCTTCATGTGCTCAGTTAAGCAGGTGCTCGAGTGCTTTTCTAGAGCGCCAGTAATTTCTTATCCCCTTTTTCATCTCGGAATCTGTCTCTCTGTGTCTAAAATGGGGATGATGACATTTACCCACTTTGGTGAATCGTTTTGCTGGCTGTGGACACAAAGTGTCATCACAGTAAGTGCAGTTATCTTTCAGAGCAGCTATATATTGGAGCTGGGTTCAACGCTCAGTCTCTTTCCATGGGCCTGCAGAGAAGGACGATGCCTTCTCGATTCCTTGCGAGAGGGATACTTTGTATTTGCCATTCCTCTGGCGAACTGGTGGGCCTCAAAAAGAAGCCCATCCATTCTCTGCAATCATCACGTCCACCCTTGAGGTGAACTGTGATCAGCACCAGCTCAGCCAAACCGATTGCTGAAAGCATTTTAACGCCTAGCACAGACAAGCCCGAAGACGTTACGAAGAGCTACGGTAAATGATGCAGACTTGTGCTAGCTAAGCCGTTAAATCTTCCTTGCTTTCTAAATGGCAGTTCCTCATGGCTGCCAAGTTTGGGGCAACTCCATGTGTCATTGTATGAGTTATATGAGCTAATTTGGATAATTAGAAATCATTTACATAGGTCCATAAGCTGGGAAGTATGGTAGCGCCACTTTCCCCTCAGGGGCTTTCTCAGGTGGGGGCAGCATGTCTAGTGGGGTGGAGAGAAGCCTGAGGTTGTGGTGTCTGGCTGGGGGAGTCTGGAATCAGAGCCCTCACTTCTCACTGCCTGCCGCTGCCGCCACTGCCTGCTCCTCCCTCGCTCCTCCCAGCAGGGGCGCAATAAGAGGGGAAACAAAGAGGCTGCATGGGTGACTGGCTGTGTGCAGAGCAGGCACCACCAATCTCTCGGGACTGCCATCCATCTTGGACACACAAGATCTCTGCAGCAAGAATGAGTGACAGGGCTGCCGGATGGGTGACTAATTTCTCCTTAATGTTACTCACATCTTGTCAACTGTCTGTAATGGGCCACTCTCTTACCACTTCAAAAGTTGTTTTTCCTCCCTTGGTATCCTGCTGTTAATTGATTTAGCTCGTTAGACTGACCTCACACTTGGTAAAGCAACCCCCATCCTTTCATGTATTTATACCTGCTCCTGTATTTTTCACTTCATGCATCTGATGAAGTGGGTTCTAGCCCACGAAAGTTTATGCCCAAATAAATTTGTTAGTCTCTAAAGTGCCACAAGGACTCCTCGTTGTTTTTGCTGATACAGACTAACACGGTGACCACTCTGAAACGTGAGACGTAGGACACCTGGCAGCCCAACGATCACATTGCTACTGCAGGCAGGGACAGCGGTGACCCTTTTGATATCTCCCTTGATTTAAACATCTGGAGACTGGAAGCGGCGTGTTCTCAGTGGAGAGTCCTCAACCGGCCTGTGTTCCCCTTACTGGTCTTCCAGAGGCTGAGCCTGTTGACCTTCATAGCATGGTGCCAGGCTCCTCTCTTCCCTCACTATTGCAAATCAGTGGGAATTGTGCTCCCAAGTCACTTAAGTGCTTTTGAAAATCCCACCCTCGTGTTCAGAGGAAGACTATGGACGGATGTGAGGGGAAAGGATTCCATCTACCTTGGGACCAGACGAGTTGCTCTCTGTTTTTGTGAATTCACATAGAAATTGTCAGATAAGCACATTTTAAAGTCAAACAATAGTAATGATTACCAGAAGAGAGGATTTCTGTCTCTCTACAGGAATGAAAACATTGTTCTCTTCTTTGATCAGTTTATAAGAGGATGGGTGCCAGTGACAGCCCTTCTCTACCATTCATGGAAAAGAAAAAGAATGCCCTGACACCTGATGCAAAGAAATCATTCCAACACAAAACGTGCATGCAGGGCTCAGGTCACTCCAGTTGCAAATCAGCCTACAATGCACATTGTTTTGTAACAGCCACTTTGAATCAACAGTGTTTATTGCTGCAATAAATCTGCATGTCTACAGGCCACGCTCTTTTGCAAGCCAGCCTATTTCCAAAGGAGGCGTCCGTGTGCACATGGACAGCCCTGAGAACAGCCCTGAGACTCTAGCTGTCTGTACTTAGGCCTTCAGCTACATGAAAATGATAATGAAAGTGAAATCTGGCTGCTGATTAACTCCAGGCTATTTGATTCCTCTCTGTTATTGAAGCAATCACTATGTTTGTCCCTTATCACAGTCATAGATGTGGATTTTCCTCCCCTCCCACTCAAGTGTTTTATAGCTAACATGCATCAGGTTGTTAGTGTTTATGCATGTTGGTTTCAGGGAAGAATTAGTAGGATGGCTTCAGTAAAGTGAAATTCTAACAACAGGCAATTCTACCGACATTGCAATTTGACTACAGCATCAGGAAAATAGGGATGTCAGCTGATTCATAAATACCTGTGAGTTTAGCCAGACAAACTGTACTCAGATCATTCCGCCGCCTGCTCGTAATGGCTCACCGAGAATTCAAAATTTGACATCTCATTTATGGTGTCAAACACTTGTCCCGTTAAGGCGAAGTACTCCAGGGACACTGTGACTCCAAAGTTGCTATCCTACAGAAGTGGAGCAACCACAGCTTACTTCTAGTCATAGAATTATTGAGCAGGGCAGGGCAGTCCCAGCCTCAGGGACTTGATCGGCTGAGAAAGCACATCCTGCTATGTCTGTAGTATGAGCAATGGTCCTTGTCTGGTTGTTGCTGAAGGCAAATGGGTTACAGCTTCTAAGGAGTCTAGGAGACAAAGGAGATTCTAGAAAGCCAGAAAATATCATGGGAAGTTACTAATGGAGAGAAATATGTAACCTGCACCAGTTGTGTAAAGACTAACAAGACAGCAGTGATTCACACTTTAATATCAAGTGAAATCCTGGCCCCATTGAACTCAATGGGAGATTTGCCACTGAGTGGGGTCAGGATTTCAACTCCAGATACTGGCTATCCTTTTCTGAAAGCCCCAATAAAGGAAAGGAAAAACTGGTCCTGAGAAGACAAAGAGAATCCCAAATTCTTCAAGCAGATGAGAAACGACCATTTCTAGCAGATTGAGAATGACTGGTTCTCTTTTTATGGTTGTTTGAAAACTTTGGCACATCTCACAGGAGCACAGGGTGATGGATAAACTACTCTAGCATCCTGTCTCTGACAGTGGCCAGTGCCAGATACTTCAGAGGAAGATAAAATAATTTCCTTTTCTTCCTGGCTTAGGCCAGGACTAGAAGTTGAGGTGGTGAAATACTGGGTCAGATCCTCAGCTTGTGAAAATGAGCCTAACTCCAGTGCTGAATGGCGCTGCTTCCATTTACACTACCTGAGGACTGGGCCATTGAAAAGTAAAGCCAAAGGATCACAATATCTCTGGCCTGAGCAGGGTGACCAGATGTCCCGATTTTATAGGGACAGTCCCCATTTTTGTGTCTTTTTCTTATATAAGCTCCTATTACCCCCCAACCCCCTGTCCCAATTTTTCACACTTGCAGTCTGGTCACCTTAGGCCTGAGCAAGCCCACAAAGTAGAGGTGAAATCCTGACTCTGCTGAAGTCAATAAAAGTTTATATACTGGAATTTAGTGGGGCCAGGATTTCACCCTGGGAATTTACATCAGCTAAGGCTCTGGACCACAATGTTTATATCAGCAGGGAAAAAGGTTTTGACCCTTAAAAACAATTTAGATCATGTCTGGGGCAAAGATTTGGCACAATTCTGATTCATCCCTCCCTAATTACTAATCTCCAGATCTTCATTATGCAGACAGAATTGGAGAAAACCCCAAAGGTAATTTTTTCTCCTGGTTATTTAGCTGGCATGGGATGAATACTTGAGTCAGATTTGGTTTGTGCATGAATCCACTGACCATGAAGGCAATTCAGAATCACATGGAGAGTGGTTTATTTAGAAAAAGAAAATCAAACAAAACCATACCCAGCAGAGCAGATAGTCCCGTGATGAGGTGAACCCTAGTCTTCTCTTATGCGCCAGTCTGGCAGGTTTTTGTATAGGGTCTTCATTTTGACTGTCTTTGAGACAATAAAAAAGGTGTCTAGTACAGTCTGAGAATTCCCCTCTCTGATTCACAGCAAAACTTACGTGTTAAACATACAAAGCCTTGAAAGCTGGAGCAATGCTGTGTTCCACATCTGCTGTAGCTTGCAGCAATTAGACACAGTCAGGGTTAGCACAATATTGTGCAAAGGGGTAGGGGTCACTATGTGTTAAAATAATGATTCAACCTCACCTGAACCCCACCACAAACAACACTGGAAGAATGAGTAGCCCAAAGCAGGCCTGGAAAATTGATTCTCCAGTGGCAGAGACTTCACACTGCCCTTGGTGACCTGACAGCTGTAATTTAGGCATCATCTTCTTCATGGCAGCTGAGTGTTTATAAACAGGTCATTTCAAGTGTGGAGGGTCTGCGTTTTGGCCAGCTTATGAAACTGCAGAGGCTTGTTGCTAGCATTCCTCCTGCAAGTTTCTTGGGAAAAGTGTGGGAGACATTTCTGGGCTGGTTTATGGGACACTCCTGACCTCTGGAGAGATCCCATTTGTAAGAGGCTGAGTGAACTACTTTAGCAAGAGGTGGATGGACAGGAAATAGGGGAGTGCTCACAAAACCTTCCCTGTCTCCATAATTGCTGGTGAACCTTGAGACACACAACTGACAGTATAAATGGCTGCCATGGTGTATTCTCAGTACATTGCAGAATCCAAAACATGGTCCCCACCCTCAAAACACGTAATTGTTCACAACTCGCTACAAACCCTGGAGTGCTGTTTCTAAGATGTTCTTTACCTGCTTCTCTAACAGCACTGACAAAATAATTCTCCTGTAACCAATTGTTTCCAGAGAAATCCTGCTACATCCTTTAATTAGATTATGGTCCAGAGAAAGCCCAACGGGTTATTTTTCCCTGTCCTAACAGACATTTATTTCATACTTATGTGGATCACTAGACAGAGCAGCTGGGCATTGGAGCCTCTTCAGGGCTTCTGTTAATGCACTAGCAACCTTGCCCACAGAGGGAAAATAACCAGATACTTATATATTCTCTGCAGCTGAGTTTGTAGACACAGTTATGTAATAACCCCACTCGCCTTGCTGTAGCAATGGGAAATACATCCCCAAAGGTCTAGCATTAAAGGCCACACTTTTAAAATTGTATTTCGAGGTTATTCAGAAAAATATATCTTTAATAATATAACAAGGGAAAACAAAGATTTTGCTAATATTTCTCCTTTGGTCTTTTAAGTCAGCATCCTCTTACTCCTTTCTTCTCTGTTCCACACACAAAAGCCTCAAGACCTCAAAGATTTCTCCAGGGAGCTGATTGAGCCCGACAGGAGTATGACATTCACAAAGTTCATTGTTTTGGGAGACAATATTCATGCAGGAAAGGCTTCAGGTAGAATAGCACAACTTGCCTACTTGCTGCCTTGTCCACCTTCTCTCCACACCCACACACAGAGCCAGCATCCTCTGTTTTAGACACTGAAATTGAATGTGGACACAAGAGCTATGCCCATGTCCTTCCCCGCTCAGGAGGCAATCCGAACTCTCCCTTTCTCCAGGCAAGGGGAAGCTATCACTGTGATATCAAAAAATCAGGGGTTCCACCAAATTCCCAAACCCACTTAAACCAATGAGTAGAAGAATCAGTGAATCACAATGACTAGGCCCTGTCTGCTGCCTCTGCTTCCATCCCACTTCACCACCAGCACCGAAGGATCTTCATGGTTCTTGGACAACCCAAGACAGAAAAAGCAGGTGGAGAGATAACTTAAGCACAACAGGGGGGAAGCATTAGTTCAATAATACAAGAACTAAGTAACATTTCATTAAATTAAAAGGTGGCAAATTCAAAACTGATAAAAGGAAATACTTTTTTACACAATGTCTGAATAAACTGTGGAATTCATTGTTTCAAGAAGTCATTGAGGCCACGAATATAACAAGATTAAAAAAGGAATCATATATTTATATGTATATCAAGAACATCTGGACGTATCATAACAAACATATAGGTAAGGGATATAAAAACCTCATGATCCTAAAGGCCAAGGACCTGTAAGTCCTACTGATATCAATGCAAACCGAATTCTTAGCACCTCTGAAAATCAGGCTATTTCACTGGATGCTTAGAGATGGGCTGTCATGGCAAATGTTTAAAAGGGTGTTGCAAAGTTTAAATTAATGTTCACAAGTCACTTTGAGATTCTCAGATTAAACATGCACTAGAAGCCCCTGGGGAAATGCTAAATTATGCTACAGATTGTAAAAGAGATGCCACGCAAGATTTAGATTGGACTATGAAAGGTGACGAATGCCTACAACTCCAACTGATTTCAGTTGAAGCAGCAACGAGGAGTCCGGTGGCACTTTAAAGACTAACAGATATATTTGGGCATAAGCTTTCGTGGGTAAAAAACCCACTTCTTCAGATAGAAGTGGGTTTTTTACCCACGAAAGCTTATGCCCAAATAAATCTGTTAGCCTTTAAGGTGCCACCGGACTCATTGTTTTTGTGGATACAGACTAACACGGTTACCCCTCTGATATTCAGTTCAAGTATTCAGCATTTTGAAGATTAAGCCCTTTAAGAGGGAGAAATGACTTGCAAATTATGGAAAAAATTATTTAGGAATAAGTCTGCCTACATATGATGGGGTCTTTGTATTTTTCCTCCCTTGTACATTACTTTAAAAGGAATTTTGCATGAAGTAGGATCTTGTTTCTTAAGATTTCTTTGCTCAAGGTGCCCTGCCCTTGAAGTCATAGGTAGAAATCAGCAAATAACAGATTTTTTGCTTTGGGGGCCAAACTGAAAAATCAAAATAAATTCCAGTTTGATTTGAGGCAAAGTTTTTTGGTTGAATCAGAAAACTTGAAAAAAAAATAGTTTCAAATTGACCTACATATTTTGAATTGAACCAAAACATTCTTTTTAAAAACTTTTGATTCATACTGAATCGACCAAAACATTTCAGTTGATTCAAAATTTTTATTTTATTTTATTTTGATTTTGGCTGTTTAGGATATTTTCCCACCCTTTTTGCGTTTTTTTTTAAACTAGCTTGATTTAAAATCGAAATGCTGTTTTGAATCAAAAAGTCAAAATGAAATGTTTTGACTATTTCAAATTTTTGTTTCCACGCAAAAGCATATTTCAGTGGAAAAAAAGCAAAAAACTTTTGCCCAGCTGTAGTCAGATGCTTCTGTTTGTGACATTGCAATTGGTGCCATGGAAATACTTGTGAAGTCACAAAGAGAGGAGCATAGGCAACAAGCATCAAGCTCAGACAGCCAGATTCTGATCTCATTTAAACCAGGGTAAGAATCTGGCCCAATAATCTTGCCAGAGTAAAAACTGAGTAAGGACTTCAGGATCTGAAACATTAATTATAGATCAAGGGACTATAAATATTGAATATACCCTGATGAAAAAAAGGAAAATCACTTCCAGAACAAAAGAGCTTTTGCAAAGTTATTGACCGTTGGCTCCTTTGTAAATTCCTGAACAAATGACACAGGTGGCTCAGAGAACAGGGCGGTGGATTAATTCAGTCCCGTGACTGGCAGCTAGCAAATATGACAACGTCCTCTGTGGCTCTTGAGATTGATGCAGGACTGCAAACTGGGCCGCTCTCATGACCACTGAGAAATGTTCAGTGCACTGGTAAAAGCATAGCCAATAAGTAAAGCTGCCCCCATGGTATCAATTTAAAGAGCAAAAAGCAAGTCCACGGAACAAAGCTATCCATGTTTTGCCCTTATTTACAATGTTCATTAGGTCGATTTATTGCTACATCCCACATTGCCTCTTAGGCAGGAATTGCTGTTGCGACTGCAACACGATGGCACAGTGCAAGAAACACATGGAACGTGCCATAGAATTTCTATCACGAGGGTGGCCAGTCTCTCGCCTTGGGCTGGTGAAGAGGGAGTATTGTAAGCGCCATGTTCTGGGAGCTAACAAAAACACCAATGCCAGCTGTCAGTTCTGTCATCAGTTTCCTCGACAGTATATATAATCCCCACAGAAAGTCTCCAATTAAATTCACTGGTGTTTTACTGATGTCTCCTGCCCTGAAAACCCTTTCCCTCAGTTCCACAGGGTACGGTATAAGGTCTCTGAAAGTCCTCTGGTGTACTGGAAAAGGTCAGCATTAATGACACCAAGTGGGGCCCTCTGAGGCTGATTTAGCAAAATCCAATAGTCCAGAAATCTCTCCTGCTGCATTGGGTCCAACTCTTAGTAACCAGGCTCTGAGATGAGGAGGGGCTTAGGCTATACAGCATGAAGCCCTTGATAGAGGCATTCCTATGGTTCTCAGATCATACCCAGTGGCTGTGGATTTTATTATTCCCACTGCAGTCAGGAGACCAGGTGTAGAGCACAGAGGAGCATAACAGAGTACAAGGCACTAAAGAAAATAGCCAAGACCTGAAAGCATGAAGAAAAAACAAACCAAAACACATGTCAAACAGGCTGCGAGAGTCTATGTCCTCTTGGAGTGGTGAGAGAAAGCACTTTGTCACAGAATGCACCAATTAAATGGACTGGACATGGCTAACTGTGACTGCAAAGGAAAAAAAAAAGGCAAGTCAAAGCAATTTCTCCAGCTTGATCTGATGGTTATTTCACTTTAAGCTGAGAGAGAGTGAGTAAGAGAGTGCACCATATGTTCAGGGAATGGTTAAACCCCGGGGGCCTGATTCTCTCCTTCCATGTAGAATTGGGCCCCCATACTGGAGGGAAAGGAATTAGAAACTGCACTAAGTATTTCATGTAATGGTTCCCTTAAGGCTGTGTCTCAATTAGTTAAAAGTATAGAAGGGCCTGAATGTTTAGATCTTACCACCCCTTAAACTTTGGGAAAGTTGAGATCTGAATCTGAACTACGTAGCAAAGCTCCAAAGCACAGGGAGGAACAGACTAGACCAAGAAATAGACAGTCTACTGAGACTGTTAATGAGGGTAACAGTTGCCACGATAAGAGATACAGATGTAGGGCACTTGGAGGACTGATTTCACATAGGCCACCAAGCTGCCATCAGCTGGCAACATCCCTGAAGTCTTGACTGACTTAAGTTGAACATCAATCAGCAACTGAGAAGTGAAGAGCTCTTTTATACAATCACCTCTATCCAAATCCTCTTAAATTTATAGATTAAGGCCTGAAGGGACCTAGTCTGGCTTAATGTCCATCACAGTTCATAGAATTTCACCCAGTTACCCATGCACTGAGCCCAAGAACTTGTGTTTGATGACATCCAGCGATGGATAATCCACCACGTCCCTCGGTAGTTTGTTCCAATTATTAATCACTGTCATTGTTAAAACTGTGTGCCTTATTTCTAACTGGAATTTGCCTGGCTTCAGCTCCAGCCATCAGTTCTTGTTATGCCTTTCTCTGTTAAAGAGCCTTTTCAGTGCCCAGTGTTTCCTCCCCATGAAGGGATATGCCATAATCAAGTCATCTCTTGATCTTCTTTGTGATAAACTACACAGACTGAGCTCTTTAGCTCTTACTGTAAGGCATTTGTTCCAAGCCCTCAAATCATTTTAGTAGCTTTTCTCTGTGTTCTCTTGGTTTTCTGCACCCTCTTGCCCAAGAAGTATCGTAGACTCTGGGACTGAGTCGAAAGGAAACACTTTGTGTATAAGTAAGGAAGAGAGAGCCAATGGGGATATGTTTCCAGGATCAGGAATTCTAACAATTATAAAGCAAAGGCATTGTTAAGGTAGGGAGATTTCTAGGACAGTCAGCAGGATACTATCCCTTTAAGATGTTCAGTGACTTATACCAGAGTGGCTAAGAGAGCAGCTGCAACATGGTTACATGATGAGCAATTTGACTCCAAAATGTCTGGTTACTTCATAATCCCCGAGGTGAAAACAAAAAAACCCATACATACATCTCCAGGAGTTTCTCCATAACCTCACTGGATGCAATGGATGCTTTTCTCTCCATCCTCAGTCAAGAATGCCTCAGGGGATCAAGTGACATACTTAGGATAGGGCTTGGAGTTTTCATAAGAACAGCTGGTCCCTCTGAGCGCACTGAGCTGAAGAACCGATGGCACCACTGTTACTTAGGAAATTCACAAGAAGAGCCACTCTCTTGCTTATTTTTCAAGTAACAAATAATGAATCCTATGGAAGGAATGGATTTTCTGTACCTGCTTCACATCTGATTTGTGAAAGAACAACCTGCTTTTTCCTTGTAATAAGGACCTTTGTTTATTTTGGGGGTATCAGGGTTGCTGAAATCATTAATTTAAAAAAAAATCTATTACAAATTAATCATTAGCTAGGTCCAAAATCTGATTAGCTGGGTCTGGGGACTCAGTGTAGTGACATTAAGGTAGTTCATCCTGGGATGTGAACCTGAAAGCTAAAGATCTTTGGCCTGATCGGCACCAGGATGGGAGAAAAATCAAAAGTGATTTAGCAAGCAGTTACTTCCCCACTGACTCAACAATAAAGCAATGGTCCAGCAAGGACTCAGGAGCTCTATGCTGTAGCCTCTCCTTGGTGAAATGTAAAACTGGAGTCCTAACTAGTTGTCCTCATTATAGATCTCACAGCACATTTCATAAGTCTAGGGATGTTAGGTTCAGTGTCCTCGCCTCATTCAAACTGGAGTATTTATTTTCTGTCTCTCAATTAGATACTTCAGTTTTTGCTTTGAATTGTTGTGCAGAGCTGCGGGGCGTGGAAAAAAAGAGCGGATGCATTTCTCCCTCGAGGTGGGTAAAGTGATACCTGTATATAAATGAGTAGTTTGTACAGAATTTTGGGATTCTCCTGCATGACAAGTGGTATCTAAAGGTCAGACGTCATTACGTCACCATGTCGGTGCTTGTCTCATGTGAAATGAAATAAGAGGACATGTCCAGGCTGAATCCAATATAATCCAGTCCAGTTTTTATGTTTTTATTGGTGCCGCTGTTGAGGAACTGGTGTTTTATGCACTAGGTCGTTAGTCATTCGACCACTGAAGGATGATGGGAAAATTGAGTGTTCAGTTTTTCCGAGGGCTGTACTGAGTTATTAGGATCCCCTCCCCAAACACATGACATTCTGAAAGAAGATTAACTCTAATTTTCCTGCTGGGCTTTTCATTATCATTAGGTTATTCTGGCTCTGTGACTGCACCCATCTAACAGATTCAAAATAAAGTTTCAGAGTAGTAGCTGTGTTAGTCTGTATCTGCAAAAAGAACAGGAGTACTTGTGGCACCTTAGAAACTAACAAATTTATTTAAGCATAAGTTTTCATGTGCTACAGCCCACTTCATCGGATGCATGTAAGTGGAAAATACAGAAGGAAGATATATATATACACACAGGGAACATGAAACAATGGGTGTTACCATACACATTATAAGGAGAGGAGTACTTGTGGCACCTTAGAGACTAACAAATTTATTTCAGCATGAGCTTTCATGAGCTACAGCTCACTTCTTCGGATGCATAGAATGGAACACACAGACAGGAGATACTTATACATACAGAGAACATGAAAAGGTGGAAGTATGCATACCAACACCTTTTCATGTTCTCTGTATGTATAAAAGAAGTGAGCTATAGCTCACGAAAGCTCATGCTGAAATAAATTTGTTAGTCTCTAAGGTGCCACAAGTACTCCTGTTCTTTTTGCGGATACAGACTAACACGGCTGCTTTACTCAGAGTATGTCTCCACAGCAAAGAAAAACCCGCGACTGGCTCATGCCGGCTGAGAGCTTTGGGATCCCCCCACCTCGCAGGGTCCTAGAGACCGGGCTCCAGCCCAAGCCTGGATGTCTACACAGCAATGTAACAGCAGCACGGCCCAAGCCCCACCGGCACGGGTTAGCCGCAGGCTTTTCTTTGCTGTGTAGACAGGCCTTTGTAGGCCTTAAATGCTTCCAGGTTCATCCACAGGTTGATAAGATTTGTGATTTCCAGGAGTTGAGGATGTTTGATTTTGTCCAGCCCTAACATCACTACATACTCACATGGGTTTGGATTTTGTTCTCAGACATACAAGTGCAAATCCAGAGTAACGCCATTCACATCACTGGAGTTATGCCAGATTTACGCTGGCATACCTGGTCAGAATCTGCCTTGTGCGGTTTGTTTGTATGTGAGAGACAGAAATAAAAAATAAAAAAAAGCCAGAGATAAATTGTGAAATTTAGACAGAGCCCTCTTTGGAGCGTAATGCAGAGCCAGCTGAACCAGGAGGAGCGGGGGAGGGAGGGTGGCTCAGGCAGTGATGTGTCTCTTGAGCTGCTCGGTGTGATTAAGGCATACACACTGTGCAGGATCTATCCGTGGTGCAGATTGTTCCCCTGACACGGAAGGAGGCAGGAGGCACAGCTGTGGCATTCCTCACATGGGTTGCACAAGTGAGAGGGAGATTTCTGCAAGCCCACCAAGGGCCGATCTCAGCCTGGCCCAGACATCAGACAGGCTGCAGCATGCACAGAAAGTTAGGGAAAGATGCCAGGAAGACTGCACTAGAGTCTGAGTGCCTCAATTTCTTCAAAGCATGGGTGCAGAATAGAAAATAGCAATGCAAGTTTCCCCATGTCTACCGACAATTGGACTGTGACCACTCACATATTTCACCTAGCCCCCACAGCATCCTTGAGAGGATAACAATAGTCACATCTAACTTCTGAGGGCTGGATATGAACCACCAAATTAGAGATACACCACTCTAGTCATCACCACATCCCTGAGCCTTCCACTTATCCCAGCCTTCATCCATATGACATGAGAAAGAGTCAGATACAAACTCCCACCTGTAGAATCTCAGCGGGATCAGTGTTTGACTGACATTGCAATAATCACGACAACAACCAGCAGAACGGCCATTCCGACAGAGAGCAGGCAGCACTTCATCTTCCTGGCTCGTTGCTATGAAAGAAAAAGGAAACAGAAATAAATACATGTATGTGTTCATTGGACAATGCAGAGGAAGTCAGTGAAGAAATATCGTTGCACATCGATCTCCACATCCAAGACTGGCTGAGTCACGCGCAGGATGCTAGCCTACAGAAGACATGCCTTTTCCTCAGTGCAGATCTTCGGTGCATCCTCCTCAGGGAAAATGCTCCCTTGAAACTTGCAGCCATATTCCTCACCCACTGCTCTTCCCACTCAGGCCATTACCTGCTGACACTCACTTATTGCTAGCACGTTAAATCAGGGGTTTGGGCAGTGCTGGGTGGCTGGCAAAAGGGGTCAAGACTACCTTCCTACTGCCAGGATAAGAGGCTGTCTTGGCACAAATTTGTAATAATCCCAGCCATGCAAAAATACAGGTCATTTCTTAGGCCGGCAAAGATGCTTTCAGCATCCAAGCACTCTGATTTCCATTCAGATTAAGGTCAAGAGCCAGATATTTGCTCCTGGAACTTGTAACCTTGACGTCCACTTCTGTCTAAAGCAAAAGTAAATGAGGTAACCGGGCAAGAAAATTGCAGATTCAATTCAGTGTTGATCAATGCAAAGTAATGCACATTACAAAACATAATTCCAGCTATACATACAAAATGATGGGGTCTAAATGACCTGTCACCACTCAAGAAAGAGATCTTGGAGTCATTGTGGATAGTTCTCTGAAAACATCCACTCAATGTGCAGCGGCAGTCAAAAAAGCAAACAGGATGTTAGGAACCGTTAGGAAAGGGATAGATAATAAGCCAGAAAATACCATAAAGTCACTATATAAATTCATAGAATGCCCACACCTTGAATACTGCGTGTAGTTCTGGTCATCACATCTCAGAAAAGATATATTAGGACTGGGAAAAGTACAGAGAAGGTCAACAAAATGATTAGGGGTATGGAACAGCTTCCTTATGAGGAGAGAGTAAAAAGATTGGGACTGTTCATCTTACAAAAGAGACGATTAAGGGAGGATATGTTAGAGCTCTGCAGAATCATGAATGGTGTGAAAAAGTCAATAAAGAAATGTTATTTAACTCTTCACATAAAAGAACCAAGGTCACCCAATGAAATTAACAGGCAGCAGGTTTAAAAAAAAACAGAAGGAAGTACTTCTTCACACAATGCACAGTCAACCTGTGGAACTCGTTGCCAGGGGATGTTGTGAAGGCCAAAAGCATAACTAGGTTCAGAAAAGAAGTAGATGTGTTCATAAAGGATAATCTGTCTATCAATGGCTATTAGACAAAATGGTCAGGGATGCAACCTCATGCTCTGGGTGTCCCTAAACCTCTGACTGCTAGAAACTGGGACTGGATGACAGGGGATGGATCACTAGATAAATTGCCCTCTTCTATTCATTCCCTCTGAAGCATCTGGTACTGAGCAGTGTCAGAAAGCAGGCCACTGGGCTAGACGGACCATTGGTCTAACCCAGGGTGGCCATTCTTATGTTTTTAGGTTTACCCAGTATCTTCCACAGCTGTAATACCACCTTTATCTTGAGGGGAGGGATAGCTCAGTGGTTTGAGCATTGGCCTGCTAAAGGCAGGGTTGTGAGTTCAATTCTTGAAGGGGCCATGTAGGGATTGGGGAGAGGGGGACTCTGTTAGGGACAATACTTGGTCCTGCTATGAAGGCAGGGGACTGGAATCAATGACCTTTCAAGGTCCCTTCCAGCTCTATGAGAGAGGTATATCTCCATATTAAAATCTATTTATAACCTCTCTCTCATGAGGTAATTCCTCATTCCCTGTTTAACTGGATAGAATAATGGAACTCCCATAAAGCCACTGGAATCAGAGGTTCACTTTAATCCAAGCTCTTTCTTGGATGCACTATATAAAACCACATTAAATGAGTTTCCCAATATAGCTCACACAGTATAATGCCACTCACTCTGAGAGCCAGCCAGAGAGCGTGAGCACTTTCCTCCAGCCCTGTGCTCACCAGCCCAGATAATAACAACTAGGCAGAATCAAGCAACTACATATATCTACAGTCCTTTCTTTCAGCTATGGCTGCACTTTGGGATGAAGGAGCTAGCTAATTTGTGTACTGTCATCCACTTTCTTTCCTGGTCAGTGCTGTAAACAGCTTCCTAGTCAGCACAAATCCCCCCAAGTTCTTTGCTTGTGGCATCATTGCACCATACATATCTCAATTAAATTGCATTTGCTATAATTTAAAACTAGATCAGTGGTTCCCCAATTATTTAGAAGTGACAGGGGTCCTCTCATGGACCCATCTCCCCTCTCAATGCCCAAATTCCTCACTGCCTATTTCTGCAATTACCTCACTTTATGGCCTATCAGGCCCATGGTTCATAGTTTGTGAACACTGGATTAGATACAAAAGGACTCTATTCTGCATTTCAAAGCCATTGAGAAACTTGAATGTTGAGCTTAGAGCAGGATTGACTTCATTATTCTTAAACATTACTAACAGTGAGTTTCAAAGGCCTTAAATATCACCTTCAATGGCAATTCCACGATTGGCTGTTTCACTGTTCAACTGTTCATGGAGTTTGCAGAGCCGAATTTACCAATTTTCACTGGTGCAATCTGAGTGAAAAACATGACCATATCAGATGGCTACACAAAGGTGTAAGGCAATGGAGGAGCAAGGCCTTAAAATTTATCCGACTATT
Organism: Mauremys mutica; assembly: GCF_020497125.1. NCBI lineage: Eukaryota > Metazoa > Chordata > Testudines > Geoemydidae > Mauremys > Mauremys mutica. Next base: position 10,506,523 of record NC_059073.1, on the reverse strand, counting down.
TAACTTAACATTTTATAAGTTCTATCCTGGTTGACAAATTACAATAATGGCTCCTGTTCTCTTTATATCATCACTTTATGGATTTAGCATGTCGCTCTTACATGCTTCTATAATCTGTTTTAGGTGTTACAGCCTTTTCCTCTTAATTCCTCATCTCGTTCTTTCATTTTTCATTAAGGCAAATGTTTATTCCACTGCAAAGACAGTGTGCACTTTTCCTCTGTATTTTAGTCTCCATTCAAAAATCTTAGCATGCCATAGAATACCTGAGTAGGGATAAATAATATACTATATGCATATGTTGCATTCATATACCACTTCTTATCCAGAAGCATCCACAGGAATTTCACAATTGTAATGCCATATACTGGAATCCCTTCACATACCACAAAATGCAACCACTTATGGATTCAATAGGAACAGGAATATTTCACAATCGTTCAGGAAAGGAAGTGAAGAATATCATACCCAAATGAACTCACGAGAGGTCTTTTGGCAAGCAGAATATAAATACCCAAGCTAGAATATGGCTATGGCACTAGAACTGCTGCTCTAAAAAAAAAAAAGCATCATAAATTTTCGGTCATCAAGGATACATCAGCACGCCAGTTTTACATCCAACAGATGGTACCTCTCTCAGCATGCTGCTCTCTATCGCATGCTATGGTCTTTGGTTCTACACCTATTCACAGGGAAGAATATTACTTGCTAACCCACCAACTCCAGTTCCTGCAGCATCTGTGCTTTCCATGGAGGATTTTTCAGAATGTATCAGAGCTGAACCAGTTTACATGTGACATCAGAGGCTGGAGTGGTTTGAGTGAGAAACTGTCTATGGAAACAGCTGAGGTCAATGCTATTAAGGCCAATCAGCTATGATTTAAGTGAGGACCTTGTACCTTCTCCATTAGGCTGACAAAGGAGTTCCCTGTTCTCCTTACAATATCAGCATGGCCCCAGCTAACTTAGAAGCTTACTGAATGCCAGTTTCCTAACTGCCTCTCTCACTATCTGGAGGCTGTAATGGAAAGGACACAAAAGAGCTAATTTGTGAAGAAAAACCTTTGTATTTTTGTTATTGATTCTGCTGTAAAGCAGCCAATGCCATTGACCTCAATTGGTAACGGAGGAATGGCAGGCTCTCCAGAGGTCTTGCACCACAAAGCACTCAGCTACTTGGGAACATCAGCAGTTCACCTCTCAGTAAATGCAACACAGAAATGAAAGCTGCAATTACTTTTTCAAGCCAATTCCTTCTTTTGCAAAGTGTCTTTTTAACCCATAATGCAGGTAGCCAAATGAAATGACATTCAGTCTTATTCAGGCTGTTTAGCCCCACCAAGGACTGCGGCATAGTCTTCATGATTGAAGACCTGTCGTGAAATCTTGGCCCCAATGAAGTCAATGGCAAAATAACATAAAAACGTAAGAATGGCCATACTGGGTCAGACCAAAGGTCCATCTAGCCCAGTATCTTGTCTTCCAACAGCGGCCAGTGCCAGGTGCCCCAGAGGGAATGAACAGAACAGGTAATCACTAAGTGGTCCATTCCCTGTCACCCCAGTCCCAGCCTCTGGCAAACACAGGCTGGGGACACCAGCCCTGCCCATCCCGGCTAATAGGTACTGATGGACCTAACCTCCCATTTGACTTCAGTGGGGCCAGGATTACACACACAGAATCTAATGTTCAATCCCAACCCAAAGGATTTACAATTTCCTGCATCTCTTTTTTCTTGACACTTAATCTGAATGTGATTTTTAGTCTTCTTCAGAGCAAAATCCTCTATTTAAAACTCCCCTTGAGAATCTCCTATTTACTCTATTATCCTTTGCCCCATTCCTTCTCCCTTGACCATCCTAAAAGGTCTTGCACTGGGTCTATCAGAACCCAAACCCCCTGATTCCTGGTATAGCCCCAATTTCTAATCCCTACAACATTTGCAACGTAAACAGTGTAGTATGGTGCTAGCTCATGGGCACATTATTTATTATATCTAAAACAAACAAACAAACAAACAAACCCCCAACTACATCAGAAAAAAGTTATGCTTGCAAAGTACTTAATAATTAGGAAATACCAGAATTCAGGTTGCCTGTGTTACCATACTTCACTCCCTTGTGCATATGCATTACGTGATCCATATTTTTTTCCCCACAGAACCCCCACCCCATTCACTAAATGGATACTTATTCAATATTTTTTTCCTTCACATTCAATAGGTGGCCTGGTTTATCTCACACCATGCAAACCCTGCACTGAACACAAAATTATTAATTTCCTCATGAGCGTTTCACTATAGTAATCGGGTGTGTCACAAAAATTAATTAATTAATCATCATGACACCCTGGTGAGATGAGAGGTTGAAGCTATCTCCATTTTACAGATGAGCCACAGATTGATCCCAACATTTTCAAAAGCGGCCACTAATTTGAGGAGCCCAATTTGAGACACCGAGGGCCTGATTTTTCAGTGAATTTAGTGTTTTTATAACCCTTTATATGTTCAAAGTACAGCTCCAATCAGCTTCACTCCCTGCATCCCAGCTAGGGTTACACCTTTGAAATGCAAAAAAAACCCAACCCAACAACCCAGCACCACCACCCCGCAGGCAAGCCTGCTGCAACTCCAACCCCCAACCACAACGTAACTGCGCAACCCCCCTTTCAACAGCCACTTATAGTGACTCAAACTCTCTCTCACACACCCACGCGGCCCGCTCACATGTTGGTGGGCAGACAGCTGCTGTATTTTCAAGTTTTGATCTATCACCACTTAAACTGTGGAAGTGGGAACACTGCAGCACCTTTAGCTGGACACAGAAACCTTTAACATTAGCGACAAAGAGTCTTATGGCACCTTGTAGACTAACAGACGTATTAGAGCATAAGCTTTTGTGGGTGAATATCCACTTCATCAGATGCATGTCAGATCCAGACTAAAACGGCTACCCCTCTGATTCTTAACATGAGATATCCCCATGTACTGTGATAATAATGTAAATCTTTAGACATATGTAAAAAAAAACCCAGAAGATTAAATTATTTTTCTGGCATCGGGCAAATCCATAAAAAAATTGCCAAGCCGGTCAAATATTGGCCAGTGGTAATTCTGCCTCCTGCCCTACTTCCTCCCCATCCCTTAATCCTTCCCACTCTAGGGTTCCTGCAACCCCCTCTCCACCTCTACCCCAACATCCCAGTTAGGGATGCCAACCCTCCTGATTTTGCCGGGAGTCTCCCAGAATCTGTCTCTGTCTCCCAGAGGCTACTGAAGTCAAACTGGGAGATTTTAGGCGCTAAACGTCAGGCGACGCAGCAGGGCTAATGTAGGCTCCCTGCCTGCCCTGGCCCCGTGCCACTCCCAGAAGCAGCCGGCACGTCCCTGCTGCCCCTGTGGGGGGCAGGGGTCCCCATGCGCTGCCCGCACCCTCAGCACCGACTCCGCAGCTCATATTAGCCGGGAACTGCAGCCAATGGGAGCTGTGGGGGCAGTGCCTGCAGGCAGGGGCAGCACATGGAACCCCCTGTCATCCCCAAGTGGCCGCAGGGACATGCTGGCTGCTTCCAGGAGTGATGTGCAGAGGAGCAGTACGCACAGCCCCCTGACCCCGCGTACTTCAGGCGGCTCCTGGTCGGTGGCGCAGTGGGGCCAAGGCAGGCTCCACCCCTGCAGAGCCTATTGGCCGCAGTTCCCCAGCCAATGGGAGCTGAGGAGTCGGAGCTCGAGGTGCGGGCAGCGCATGGAGATTCCTTCCCCCCTAGGGGCCTCAAGGACGTGCTGGCCACTTCTGGGAGCGGCGTGGGGCCGGGGCAGGCAGGGAGCCTGCCTTAGCCCCACTGTGCCACCGACCGGGAGCCATCTGAGGTAAGCACCGCCTGGCCGGAGCCCACAACCCCTCCTGCACCCCAACTCTGTGCCCCAGCCCTGAGCCCCCTCCAGCCCCCAAACTCCCTCCCAGAGCCTGCATCCCGCACCCCCTCCTGCAACCCAACCCCCTGCCCCAGCCTGGTGAAAGTGAGTGGGGGTGGGGGAGAGCGAGCGACGGAGGGAGGGCGGATGGAGTGAGCAAGGCGGGGCCTCAGAGAAGGGGTGGGGCAGGGGCGGGGCCTCAGGAAGGAGCAGGTCAGGGGGCAGGGCAAAGGTGTTTGGGTTTGTGTGAATAGACAGTTGGCAACCCTAATTCCAGTCAGGCGTCTTCCTCGTTCTCCTCCAGCCTGCCTGAGTGCCAGCAGAAGAAGCATTGAGAGCACAGGACAGACAAGTCTTCCCACTTTCAGTGCCTGTGCCTCGTGCAACTGCACTCTCTGGCTGCCTGGAGAACCAATTTCAGGAAAAATCCTGCTGCTCAGCTCCTGCAGCCCCAGGATGGAGCATACTCAGTTGCTCTCTGGGGCATGTGTCGTCCAGTTTCCACGTAGAACTGTAAAGGGATACAGCATGCTCAATGCAGATGGAAATTTCAGAGAATTTAGCTGCCAAAAATCTAACAAGTCTCCAATGAGCATGTGCAAACTAGAATTTTTGGAGGTTTACAAATCAGTCACATTTTCAATGGAATGGCAAAAGGCACATCCCTGGCACTAATGCAATCCCACTGCCAAATTTCACGTCACTGTTCCAAAGCACAGAGGAATTACAGCTTCTCAACAAAACAGTACTATGAATTTGTAACATGGGAAAACACCACATTTCCCCCTAATTTTGTTCTTGAAGATGACTGAATCATTTTAGCTAAAATTTAAACAAACTAAACCAAACAGCAAACAGAAAACCAATAACCAAGCCAAACAAACATCTTTAGGCAGATGCCTAGTATGGAAAATTTCAGCCTGAATTATCTGGCAAAGTTTAAGCAACTAAAAACAGGACCTTATAATGGAAAATAATATCTGGCAACCTTAATTATAGGCAGAACTACCTACACCACCCAGCTTAGTCTGGAGAGCAGATGGGCCAGATCTTCGGCTGCTGTAGAACAGCATTGATCCGCTTGTGTGCGCTAACTGTGGTTCTGGTCCAATGTGTTTTGAGCCTATTTTAATTGCTGTTTTTGGTATCATGCAAGATGTGCAGGATGAAACTGTCTAAAATATTTTGATCATATTAGAAGAGGAAAAAAATGCAAAAAAAAAATTACCTGTAAGAAATTACTGATTATAGTAGTTATTTTTGCTTTACTCTCAGGATTTATTAGTAACATGTTATAGGTAAGGACATATTTTAAGCCTGACAGTGCCCTTTACACACACAATTGAAACAGTGAATACCAAACGTCAGGGAAGAAGTCAGTGAGGCTATTTAGGGACATGAGTAGAAAGGGCTTTATAGTGACAGGAGATGTTGCTGTGAGCCTGAAAGAATCCTTTGCCTTAATGTTCCACAGAAGAAGCTGTAGGTCACATCCTACGGGCTGGAAACTATTTATCTGTGGGAGGGAAGTGAAATGTTAAAAGGCTTTTTAATTATGCCACAATAGATAGTTAAGCAATTAGAACCATTAAAAGCTGCTGAGGCACTGGGCCCAGAGGAGTGAGTTACATCCTGGAAAATATTAAGAAAACACAGTTGCAAGGGCAAAAGAAAACATCTTTGTTGCTAAGAGTTTCAACAGCTTGCTTGGAATGAATCATAGAAATGTAGGGCTGGAAGGGACCTTGAGAAGTCATCTAGTCCAGCTGTCTGAGCTGAGGCAAGATCAAGTAAACCTAGACCATCCCCGACAGGTATGTCTAACCTGTTCTTAAAAACTTCCAGTGACAGAGATGCTACAACTTCCCTTGGAAGCCTATTCCACAGCTTAACTACCTTTATGATTACAAAGTTTTTCTTAATATCCAACCCAAATCTCCAGAGTTGCAGATTAAGCCCATTATGTCTTGTCCTATCTTCAATGTAAAATGGAGGACAACTGATTACCATTGTCTTTAACACACCCCTTAATTTATTTGAAGAATGTTAGCAGGTCCCCTCTCAGTCTTCTTTTCTCAAGACTAACCATGCCCAGTTTTCTTAACCTTTCCTCTTAGGTCAGGTTGTCTAAACCTTTCATCATTTTTGTTGCTCTCCTCTGGATTCTCTCTCCAATTTGTCCACATCTTTCCTGAAGTGTGGTGCCCAGAGTGGGACCCAGTACTCCAGCTGAGGCTTCACCAGTGCCAAGTATAGCCGGACAATTACCTCCTACGTCTTTCGTATGACACCCCTATTAATGGAACACAGAACGATAGTAGCATATTTTGCAACTTCTTTTTTGACTCATATTCAATTTGCGATCCACTATAACCCCCCAGAACTACCACCTAGACAGTTATTTCCCATTTTGCAGTTGTGCAATTATTTTTTTCTTTCCCGAGTGTAGTACTTTGCATTTGTCTTTATTGAATTCCATTTTTTTAATTTCAGACCAATTCTCCAATTTGTCAAGGTTATTTCAAATTCTAATCATGTCCTCCAAAATGCTTGCAACCTGGCCCAGGCTGGTGTCATCCACAAATTATAGAAGTATGCTCTGCACTCCATTATCCAAGCCATTTATGAAAATGTTGAATTGTACAGGACCCAGGACAGACCCCACTAGATACCTCCCCCCAGCTGGACAGCAAACCACTGATAACTACTCTTTGAGTATCTTCAACCAGTTGTGCACCCACATTATATTAATTTCATTTAGACCACATTTCCCTAGTTTGCTTATGAGACTGTCATGTGGGATTGTGTCAAAAACCTTATTAAAATCAAGATATATCATATCTACAGCCTCCCCCCTATATACTAGACAAGTAAACCTGACAAAGAAGGAAATTGAGTTGGTTTGGCATGATTTGTTCTTCGTCAAAATGGCTTTGTCATTACTTACAATCCTGTTGTCCTCTAGGTGCTTACAAAGTGATTGTTAATAATTTGTTCCAGAATCTGTCCAGGTATCAAAGTTACGCTGACTGGTCTATAGTTCCTCAGGTCATCTATGTTCCCCCATTTTAAGGATATGTACTATGTCTGTCCTTCTCCAGTCCTCTGGGACCTCACCCAGCCTCCACTAGCTTTCAAAGATAATCACTAATGGTTTCAAGATTGCTTCAGCTAGTTCCTTAAGGCAGCTTTTGGTGATGAAACAGTGGAGATGTACACACTGCAGTGCCACTTTGGGTGACAAAACTCTTCAGTTTCAGCGACAAAATAAAACCACCTTGATGAGAGGGATAAAGCTTTTTGCAGCAAACTTAAAGTGACAAAGCATCTATGTAGACATTGACATTCATTATATTGCCATAACTGGCCTCCCCCAGTATCTCACAGTGCCTCCCATGACCACTCTGCTCATTGTTTTGAAATCTGCTGTCCTGCAGACATGTGTCCCTCCCCTTTCAAAGCTCTGGGAAGTTTCTGACAGGTGAGCTCTGGTAGCAAAGAACAAATCATTAACATGGAACGCCACTCTCTCCCGGACTAGGAACACAGAGGCAAGTAGGCAGGTGTGGATATGTGTGTGTGTGTGCGTGTGTGTGAGAGAGAGAGAGAGAGAGAGAGACTGTTGTGCTGTGCAGAGCAGGGGGGAAGCGGGGGCTGATGTCGGCGGTAGGCTTGCCAACTGTCTAATCGTGCAAACCCAAACACCCTTGCCCCGCCCCTTCCCTGAGGCCCCGCCTCTCTTCATTCCATCCCCCCTCCCTCCGTCGCTCACTCTCCGTCCCCACCCTCACTTACTTTCACCGGGCTGGGGTGCGGGAGGGGGTTTGGGGTGTGGGCTGAGGGGTTCAGAGTATGGGAGGGGGTTTGGGGTGCAGGCTCTGGGAGGGAGTTTGGGTGAGGGAGGGGGCTCCGGGCTGGGGGAGGGGGCTGGGAAGCAGGAGGGGGTAAGAAGTGCGGGCTCCGGCTGGGCGGGGCATACCTCGGGCAGCTCCCTCAGAATTCCCCCAGAAATAACTGTGGGATAGCTACCCATAGTGTACTGCTCTCCGTGTCAATGCAAGAGCTGCTAGCCTGGATGCACTCAGCCGACACAAGGACCATCATGTGGACATGCAACAGCGGTTTACTTAAAGCGCTTTAATGAAAATGGCATAAGTTTTGGGGACAAAGCTTTGCAGTGTAGACAGAACCTTACTTATGTGAATATTCTTTAAGCTATTATTTCCCCTATTGTCTTATGTTTCTTTCCCCTTGTTGTTAATCTGAATTGTGTTAAGTACCTGGCCACAATTTACCTTTTTAGTGAAGACGGAAGCAAAATAGGCATTAAATACCTCAGCCTTCTTGATGTTTAGGTCTAATTATTTTGTGCCTTAGCCTTTCTGATTTTATACTACATCCTTGTGCTATTCTTTTGTACTCATCCTCAGTAATTTGTCCATGTTTCCACATTTTGTAGGATTCCCTTTTGATTTTAAGGCAAATTAAACAGCTCCTGAGGGAGCCATATTACTATTCTTCCTATTTCTCCTTTGAATCAGGATAGCATGCTGGTGTGCCTTTACTATTCATTATTTTAGAAACTGCCAACTCTCCTGAACTCCTTTTTTCCCCCATATATTTTCTTCTATGGGATCTTACCTACCAGTTCTCTAAGTTTGTGAAAGTCCACTTTTTTGAAATCCATTGTCCTTATTCTGCTGCTGGGATAGCGAGCCCAGGAAAAACTGGTGCTATTCTTCTATGCCGAGGGTCAAGAAAATGTGGAGTCACAAAATGGTGGGGAGTTTTATACAGAAATGTGAAGGGCTTTTCTGTCTTTAATCTGTATGTTTCCAGGATCTATGCTTTTTCTCAGCCTACTGCTGGACAATGGCATCTTCAGTGCTCCTTCTGTCCACCATGGGTTCTACAAGAGAGTGGGTGAAGAATCTACAGTGAATGGATGTTGTTCATGAAGGCATGTGATCATTAGCCAAGCTCATCCGCACAATGACTATCTCTCTATGCTGCTCCCACATATAGCCCCTGGCATAGGGGGCATGCCAGGGATAAGGATAAGGGTGGCAAAGGAAGGGAGTAATGCATGGAGCACTATGACTCTACCCCAGGAGTTCACCCTTCTTCCTCACACTCCTGCTCTTCTACAAGATGTAAACATCTAGGGTACACCTTGCCTACCAGTAGAGCTTGATGACACAGTGCTCTCTCTCAGTGCAAGAGGAAATGGTGACCCACTTTCTGGACAACAATTCTTAGAGCAACCTTGATGTTAAGCAGAGAAGAAGCCATCCCTCCTTCCCTCTTTCCCAGCAAATAAGGTTACAATGATCCCATCTGCTTTACACTAGCAGGAATATTTTATGCACATTACACAAAACAATTTCTAACCAGAAAGGACTGGCTAAAGATGACCAAGGGAGAGGGGAATTTGAAAACACTCCAGTAATACTCAAAGACTTTCTGGATGGCACAACTAATCACTTGAAAAACAAAGAAACCTGTGAGGATTTGTCCATCGTGGAGAACTCTGTCTCCTGGATCCCAACCCTATCCTGAAAATATCAGAACCACCACGAACTGAAAAAAAAGACTCATTCACAGTCTGCAGGTGTCATGAGGGAATTTAAGTGCCCCTGTTGGGCAATGAAAACTCATCTTCATTGATTTTCAGGTAGCTGTTTCCTTTGTTGCAGGAGGTGAAAACAGTACAGTATAAGATGGCCCATTTTATATGCAATCTGTATATGAATCTAAGGACAAGGCTGTGCAATCTCAATATAGGTAAACACGTACCCGCATGAGTAACACTGCAAACGTCAGTACTACTCATGTTAGTAGGTGCTCACCAAAATGAGTTAGGACTTCTCAATCTAGCCCTAAGCATATCATCATACTCTAAATCTTCTAGAGAGGGGGGAGGGAAACAAATATACAAGTATAAATTACTACATCTCTCTAAATCCAGTGATTTCCCTAGACGTTATGGGTAGTCAGCACACATCAGGATCAGGCCTTTGTGAACTCAGCGCTACTAAAATCTCTGGTTACGGTAAAACTGAACTATGAGAAAATGATTTCCTGATAACAGGTTTCCAGGGCATTATTATTATTATTATATTTCATTGTATTTCATAAGATCCTTTAGTCATGTTGTACACAATCACACCTTATAACGAAATAAACAGACTGTGTTACTGAAAGGGAACTGAGGAATGTAACCTTTAAAGTGTGTATAAATTAAAACACACTGACCAAATCTGGTGACCTTTATGGTGTAACTTCTTTAAAAAGTAACATAAATTTACTATTAAATATCACTGCTTCTGAAGAGAGGCTATAAAAGGCCAATAATATTATTATGCACCTTTCGGTGTATTTAAATGAGAAGGAAGCAGTCAGTTTGTTTATAAGACCATAACATATTTTTAGCAGGAAAAGGCCATCCCACCATTCATTATTTCCTCAATCCCCTCCCATCCCAGACATTAATCTGTATCTCGTGGAGTAATTTATACTTTTCTCCAGAAACTTTGTCTTTGTATCTACCACTTTGCACCTGTAGTAGTTTCCATTCTCTCTTAGTTTTCTCATGGCTACTACAATTTGTTAATCTCCTATGAGTGTACTATAAGCAAAGCTGGTAGCACTGCTACTGGTATTGGGCTCGATGGACCTTTGGTCTGACCCAGTATGACCGTTCTTATGTTTTTATGTTCTTATGTTCTCTGTATCAGGGATGCACTTTTGCTATTTCCGTGAAAACTCATCAAAATTTGGCTGAGTTATGAGCCTCTGTAAAACCTCAGTTTACACATGCTCAGTAGAGACTTGCTGGAATCTTTGGAGAATGTAGCTGCCAAATTCCATTTGCACTGAGCATGTTCCAGCCCAGGGCTGCAGGGTTTGAGCAGGACTTTCCCTGCAATAGCTTCTCCCGTCAATTAGGGGCTGTTGCCAAGGCTGCACAAGCTACATTAATTTTGGCATTTCCTAACTTTTGAGTGCTTGACTTTGCAACCTTATGTTCTTTCAGTTTTGTTTTGCTTAACATCCCCGACAATTACAAATGCTTTACAAACCACCAGCACTTGAAAAATATTCATGGGAAAATAAAGATGTGTGTAAATCTCATTCAGAAAGTGGCAAGATCAACCTTGGGAGCCGATGAAAAAAATCTCTACAGACCTCTTCACTGGCCCTTGTCTACTCTACCACAGAATACTGCTCACTCATCTGGACACATCAGTTCTCAACACCACCACGTGGATCATTACAGGTAAGGTAAAATCAATGCTACAACAGTGGCTTCCCATACTGGCATTCATCCACCCACCCAAATTCAACACAACACGAGACTCTTTCAGGAGTTTCACTGAATGAGGAACAAGGATTTTCCAATATCCAAAGAGCAGATGTGCCTACCTTCTTCATAAATGGGGACTGAGACACAAACCTATTTGTGACTGCAGAAACAGCTCTCAAATTATGGAACTCCTCATTTCTCAATGTCCCCAAAAAAATCACATCCTGGGGATATCTCTGCCATCCCTATGCATCACTTGAAGCAATCGGTTGGATCACCAACATAGATTTGGACATTTAATATTGCTCTTTTTAATCCAAAAGAAGAAGACGATGACGAAATGACAATGGTTGACATTTCTATAGTCTCTTTCAAGGCACCAGGCCCACCAACCAGTACATTACAGTGAGTGATCCAGGTAGGTATCCTTCCTCAACCCCCTGGTGCACAGTGACACAGACTCCAAAAGAGGTATTCTGCGAATGGTAGATCATCAATACTTTGTAAAATCACTGTTAGGAGTTAGTGAATCCCCATGTTATAAAGTTTATAAGAGTTTTCCATAGAAGAGACAAAGCTGTATATAAGTAAATAGTTGATAGATATGCTGCCAGTAAATGGCACTCACGAATATGTTGCATTGTTATTGGGTTTGTAGGACAAATACACCTTTTTATTGCTGAGCACTACAAATGGCTTCTTACCTTCAGTTGTTTGCATGCAGCTCTTAATGAACATGGTAGGTGCAACTTTTGCTATGGAACACAATCAGTGGACACTGAAAACCAGGTCACTTTAGTCTCATCAGAAAGAGCCTTATTATAAATGTTTCAATACAAGGGGTGCAGGTTCTGGGCGGTGCTTACCTCAAGCAACTCCCAGAAGCAGCGGCACGTCCTCTCTCTGGGTCCTACGCGGAGGCGCAGCCAGGTGGCTCTGCATGCTGCCCTGTTCGCAGGCGCTTGGGGTGGGGACAGCGTGTGGAGTCCCCTGGCTGCCCCTACACATAAGAGCCGTATGGGGGAGCTGTGCGGAGCGTGGCAAGCTCCGGACCCCGCTCCCTGGCAGGAGCTCAAGGGCCAGATTAAAATGTCTGGAGGGCCGGATGCGGCCCATGGGCTGTAGTTTGCCCATCCCTGGAGTAAAGAGATGCACAGCTCTGCACTTAGCATGACACAGCAAGGATTTACAAGCTGACTATATTGCTAAATTACAATGTATCAACCCTCCCAAGCCCATGCGTGTGACATGGGGCTTTACAATGGACAACAGAGACAGAAAATGAGATGCAGAGCAAAAATAGCAAGAGATGCTCCTTTAAAGGATGCTGAGTTCATCTGATTCCCCATAAACTCTGATCAAAGTCCAAATTTTCCAATATCAGTTAATTGTTATAACAAACAATATTCGACAAGTTTGTCCTGGTGCACCTCAACTGAAGCCAATGGAGTTACAAGAAGGAATTATTGGGCCCTGTGTGTCTTGGGTCGGTTGGGATGGAGATAGATTTGAGCCTAAACATGAGTGACTTACTTTTTAATCGATACTGATGAGAAACTGGTTAGGAGAAAATAAACCCAAATGAGTTTTTCAATGTCTGAATAATATTTTGGCCTTTATCATTTTTCATTTTTCAGAGCAGCCTGTGTGTTTTAACATTTCAGATGGATCAGAAGTAGAAAAGCCACGAGAGAAGCAGTATTTTTCTGCCTCATCAAGAAGCAGGATGTATTGGAAATTTCAGGAGAAAGGAATTTCTCCTGAGATTGCCTGTCCAGTTTTGCAACTAGAGATCCAGATAAGGTTTGACAAAGGATCAGAGTTCAGGACAGCCAGGAGTTTAGCATTAAAGGAAAAAAACAAACAAACAAAACCCCCACACATGAGCTAGCAGATGAAGCACAGAACTGTGTGTTAGACTGGGGCTCTTTATTTTGCTCCCCAGTTGAATTGCTATGTGAGCTAACAAAAGCCACTTAACTTTTGTGCCTCAGTTTTCCCATCAGTAAAATAGAGATGTTACCACTTAAATTATATGTAGCACAGATAGCAACACCAACAGTTAAGACTGCCTAGTGCTTTCCATTTCAAGATCCTGCTTTCCGTTGCTTTTAACTTTGCTCAATTTAAATTGCTCAGGCTGAAGTTTTCCATGCCTAATTAATGTATTATTCTATTCTTAATTAATTATTATTATTGGTTTCAGCTAAAATGATTCAGTCATTTCTTAGAAGGGTAAGAGGGTTAACGTAGTCCCAGATGATGGAATTTCTGTTTAACTACATTACCGCATAATATTTTTTCCACTGGACCTTTGCTTCATTCAATGCACAAGATGGAACTGCTCTGGGGATGAATCAGGGTTTCCTAGGGAAGGAAACTGCTGTCTATAGCCCCCCTGCCTCATTTGTTGCAAAAGGTGGAAAATACGTAGTGAATGAGGCAGCGGATTGCAGCTAGAGAAAGGAGAGTCTCACGGTTAAGACAGTTAAATGCTGCTGAAGAACGAGATTCTATCCCTGCTTCTGTCACACAGTTCCCAAGCAAAGGCCACAGATCTCTGAATTTTGGCCCATATCCAATTTCCATTAAAGTAAATGCACATACTCCCTAGTTGGATCTAGTCCTTAGTTCTGCCTCACAATCATGAAACTTGGTGTGCCGCATATCTGAGCCACAGCTCTAGCACACATTTCAGGTGAATAAAACAAATGAACGGTAATTTTCCTAAAACTGAACTTTTGTGGGACTGGCGGGTGCGTGTGTTGTGACTGTCAAAAAGCCAATAAATAAAGTCTTTCTGAAAAGCAAGATGCCGACAATCACGGAAACACAAATCTTCCGTTTATTCACAGAATAGTTATGGCCCTGGCAGGAGCCGTGCAAGTTTCCTTTACACTGTTCCATGTCAATGTCCCTGTAACCTCACCGGCAAGAATTGCTTCTAAGGGTAAAAGGGAAGTTCAGTCCTTGGCCTCTCTCTACCAAGTCTGCCAACCAGGAGGTCCCTTCATGCCAACAGTGTGGTGATAGGGTTCTAATGCCGTGGACAGCTTAATGGGGCTCAGCTGTGCACTGCAATGATCAATGACACCAATCATTCTACAAGGTAAATCCATTAATAGCAACAATTACAGGGCATGCTGTCAAAATTCTGTTCATTTAGCTTGCCATGAAAGAAGCAAAATTACTTATGCCATGAATGGTTTCACACTGCCTGGAAAAATATTCTTAAAGAACATAATTCACAAAATCTAAAAGAATCTGCCTTAGGGAAAAAAAAACAGGTTGCCAAATTGCGGCCAATTTACAATACCTGTAATAGCAAACAAGCACAATAAACCCATTTAGACTGTGAAAGTAAACGTCGATCTATGAATATTTCTTCTGATGGATAAAGATAGCGAAGAAATAGAAAACCCCAACATGACGGGAGCAAGAGGGAGATGCTAAAACACATTCTGCAGCGCAGTTATAAATAACCTTTAGCCCGGGCAAAACCTTTTCAGTTACATATCTGTCTAAAATATCTTTATAGTGATGCGCACAAAAAAATAATCTGAGGCACTAGAAAAAGCTTTGCAGAGATGAAATAATAAAGTAGATGGTGACACTGTTTTCCTTAAAATACACAGGGCCAGTTGCTGAACTGTGCCTGAGGAGCTCTTTGCCCAAATCGTGTGTATGAAGGGAGGTGCTTGCAAAGGTTGCAGTTCGAACCCTCTTGATCCTTGATTGGGCCAGTACCAGGCTGGTCCCCTGACAGATTAGAAGAGCCTGAAGCTTCCTGGGAAGATGAGGGATCTCACCACCTCACCGTGTGAGGCTTACATAAAGAAACTTTCAAATGAGGTACACTGCCTCAAGGGTTATATGTCAGAGTGGGCAGTTTGGATAATATAACTCTATCAAACCTTCATCCCAAACTCAAACCACAGATGGTTTTGAGCTTCTAAGAATTTCTCGTATGTATTTCTGGGTTCCACCCAAACAAAATATACCAGGAGAGAGAATGTTCTGATGATATTTACTGGAAAATTCAGAACCAGAAATCTCACGAGAAAGCCTGTTCTTTGAGCATTCTGAGGTCAATATTCATGATACCAGGGCTTTGAAGACTTTTGCAATAGGTGTTTGCAGTTTTAGGTACTCTTGTGAACCAAACGTCTCAACTTTTTGAGGGTGCCCCAATTCTAGTTATGTGGAGTTGATGAAAGCCTCTAACACGTCATTCCTCTTTTCCTGGCATTCATGACAGGAGCTTAAATCTACAGTTGAGCTCCACAGGAGGAAAATATCTATATATTCCCTCCGCCCCTTCTCTTGTCATAGCCTCCATACTTACCATATTAATTTATTGAGTTCATCTTTTTAATGCTGGCTTCTTTAAGTCATTAGCGCTCCTTTTTAGTTCTAATCCGCTTATTTGGTAATCAGTCTGAGTCTATCTTTTTAGGGATAATTTAAGTTTCTTGTGGAGATCAAGGAAAGTTTTCTCTTGATCTAGTTCACAGACTCAAACTTATTTGTCAGTGGCCAGGGATGCCACTTAGGCCTTAAAATGCTTTGCTGGGCTTCTCTCTTTCCTGTTGTTGGCCTTTATAAACAGGGTGAAAGGGCAGGTTTTTAAAGTGCATTTAAGGCTGTTGAAAAGTGCTTGAGTGGTAATTACAGATATTAAAGTCCCCAGAATGGATCCACAGCGCAGGCAGCGGCAGCTAACATAGTTCCACATGACCAATGTGCCTCAGCCGCAACAGCCACTAGTCATTCAGATTCTATTCCTAGTCATTCCCGAAACTGCCAGGCAGGCGCTGTTATGTGACATGTGCCCTATTCACCTGGAACCAGGCTGAGACCATGAACTGATTTCAGGGCACCAGACAGACATTACATAGTAAAAAACGTTCAGTCACCCTGACCCAATTTCCTATTTTAACTGCTAAACAGATCCAGACCTTCGCATTACCAGTTTTCTGAACCATCCACTGCCCTCCAACATGTTTTTAAGAGACAGACAAGTCAGTAAGTCAAGTCATCATCAATCCTCTCTTTGATACTCTCAAACTGAAGTCCAGGTTATCTCTTAGCAAATCAGCCTACAAACTAACTAGAGCAATGGGCAGTAGTAGGATGGTAATGCAAGTTTAACTGTTCTGCTATTCCCCAAGCACTCTTCCAAAGCCCTATTCAGGAAGGAATTTCATTTACCCACCTAAACAAAGAGCGGTAGGCAGCATGCACCTTTACCTTTCTCCTTAAAAACTAATGTTCAATGAGGGGGGGGATGCATCGGGGGCAGTCTCACATCAACTAACCCATTACAGTTAATTAATTAAACAATTATATTAGCCAAGCCTTCCCTCCTGACATGGCACAGCTGACATTAATTGGGCCACAATCAAGATAGTAATTCAGGTTAATTGGATTCCCACTGTCAGCAGCTATCAGCTTGCTTCAATATGCTGCTGTCATTTAAGAATAATTAATCATGGATGACTTTATTGGATGGTGCTGGTTGACAGCTGATAGCGCGGCGAGGCTTGAAAAAGCGGGTGGATTGCTTTGGGCCCACCGATGAGGAAAACTAGTTACGTTCCTAGGGACTATGACACTGCCACTTTATTCTCCATGAGCCAAATGTATCAAATGAAGTGTTGAAATGACAAAATCTGATGATTTTTTCATACACATGCAACAGAGAGGAAGAGAGAGAGAAAGAAAGGGAAAAAAAGTCAAAGCCACTGAGCCACTATGGGGAGAAGCCACAGGTCTGTTTACGGTCCACAAAGGTCTTGGGCACCTAGGATACAACAACAGGATTCGACAATACAAGAGTACATGCAACATAGGAAATGAAATGGTGAGGCTCGCCCAGTTAGCTGCTCCATCCCAGTTACTTTTCTCCAGCCTTTAAAATAGCATTACTGTGAATTAATAACATTATGGGATGTTAAACGGTCTATTGGTGGAATCTCTACACTAAATCCTGGGGAACTTACAATGGCAAATATTTATCTGGTAATGACCAAAGTGAGGACTCGCAGAGTTGTGGGGGGGAAATAGCTAGACATAAAAGCACAGGACGGAAATCGCTTAGGGTGCTGCATGGGGAATAAAAGGAATAAATTAAGCCTGGGAGAAATTGAGGCCAGATTTCGGGTGAGATCTATTACACTTTGGAATAGTTTCCCAAAGGGAAGAACAGGAATTCCCCATCACCTGAGTCATTTAGAACTGTACCTGACAAAGCACTAGAGAATAGATCAGAAGGGACAGTGCTGCTTAGGAATGGTAGTTACAGGGTGGAGAAGACCCCCTAGTAGGAGTTCTCTTTCTTATTTCTTGGATTCTTTTAAGACCTAATTATATAGCCACAGGAACCCATTTCTAGGTGGCCACAATGCTCAGCAGCAAATTTCTGATGGAAAACAGACAATGCAGCTGAGGAAGAATATGGCTTTCTCTGCCAAGAAATATAGGTCAGGCAACTGAACCAAATTGTACTCAAGAAATGTTAGCACACAAATTCCAGCTGTGAAGGTGTTTTCTTACTACATTCAATTGCGGAAGCTGGATTTAGGGGAAGACAAAAGGAAGCATCTTATTATATCCTCTCTCCATGGTAACTCTGATTTAGCTATCAGTACTGACGGGCAATGTAACTGATGTGCTTATTTTGTAACTGATAAGCTTATTCCTTTTCAATGACCCCGTCACTCCTTTCTCCTGTCCTAATCATTGCTATCTGCTGTTTAGTTCTCCCCCATCTCCCAGTCTACTAGACTCAATGCTTCTTTGGCTTTACAGTACTAACTTTATATAGTACAGACCTTGGGAAGTCGTCTGTTGCTGTTCCGAGGTAAATCAGTATAGTCTGTGTCACAATGCAGAGATCCTTGCTGGTAATCCATCCTAATCAACATAATGTCAAAAATAATCCAAATCCTAATTTCACCCAATTATCCCTTTGAGTCCAATAACTCACGATGCTTCTTTTAGTGATGCATGAAGCGATGGGAGGTGGCTCTTTGTCACTTGAGGGACTCCATTCTATAACTACTTTGAGTTGTGACATATACTATATGGACAGATGGAATGTCCAAAGACTGTAACATTAGCTTTACAAATGTTGCATCGATATGGACCGGGAATTGTGTTCATGCTCAATGGGATTGTTACGGGACAACTTGCATGACCTGTGACCCAGAGGGGCAGACTCTGCAGAAAAGATTTACAGTATTTTGGTCCTATTGTCGTCCCCATGTGAAGACAGATGACTGTGTGGCAAGCTAAGACTTGTATGGAAGCTATTTATTGCTTTTAAGATATGTTTACTCTGTAATGCTTTTGTTCTGAATAAATACTAATGTGCTTTTTAAAGGCTGGCAAGTCACTGGGTGACCCTGTGAATGTCCCAGAGAGAACAGGACTGCAGATGCTGAACTAAAGTCAGGCTTGCTAACGTGATCATAGTGAATTACAGTCTAAATTCTTAGTTTAGAGTGAGTCACAGGACTCCATTCCAAGCCAGGTGATGGCTAGAGGCTTAAGAGCTAAGTGAGGAGCCCTCAAGGAGACCATGAAGGGGCCAGAGGTGCAGCTACCTGAGGAACTGTGACATCAGTAATTTCTTCCCCAGCAGGAAACTCAGTCATTCATCCCCTGCCTACCACTAGATTGGAGGGGTTATTCTACACCATATGACTAGATTTAAGGAGAAGTATAACCACCCTATTATCTCTCTCTCTTTTGGCTGTTACATATTTTCTGTGGGCCAAATCATGCACTCAGGTTTTCACCTGAAAGTTGTAAAGCATTTTGACATACAGCTTGGATGAAATGCAAAATACAAAGAAGTTGTATTATATTGTACCATTAATACCTTGAGACATCAAGGTCATAGATCAGATTTAAGGCTTTGGATCCAGGGAAAAATAACTTTCAAATGTCGTATGGCACAATCTTCCCCTCCTATTACTCTATGGGGACTTAAATTATAGTGATACAGATAATATTGATCAACCAGAACCCAGATTTCTTAACCTGCCTGGCAAAGCTCTTTTGCTGGGGATTTGGGGAGGAGGTCGGTTGATGGATATAATATAGGGGATTTGATTCAGGTTCATTGTCATTAGGATAGTCATGGACTTGTGTTAATATTTGAGTTAAGGTACTTATATAGCCCCTATTATCATAGAATCTATGCACCTCACAGTCTAATACATTTATCCTACAACACTTCTCTGAGGCAGGGCACTGCTCTCAAACCCATTGGACAGACGGGGCAACTGAGGTACAGAGAGACTAAGGCCCAGATCCCCAAAGGCATCTAACTCCCATTGAAACCAAAGTGATTTGCCCAAGGTCACACAGGAAGTTTGTGATGGAGCAGGAAATTAAACCTAGGTCTTTTGAGTCTGAAACTAGCACCACAATATGTAGATCATAAATTGGTTTGAGAGATTGTTAACTTTCTTACTGAATAGTGCATGTTGGTTATTGTGAAGTGCCTAGAGCACAAGACTGGAGGTGTCCAATTTAAATGACTGCCATCAATAGCATCTCAAAAATATTTGTTCCAAAAATGAGTTATAACAGCAAAACACAAAGCACTAAGCATTAAAAAAAATCTATCAGATGTTCACATCACAAAACCACCACAACTGTGAGCTGTAGGGAGGCCAAGCATCAAATGGGCCATGGATATTGAACTATTCTCCCCTCCCTAGAGGTGGTGTGTGGACTGAATCACATTGGCAGTGAGGAGAGGCTAGTTCTGCCTTTGCTCATGCATTACTGGTTCTGGTTGTAAACAGGAGACTCCATTCTCCAGGGCGCCCAACCCAACATCTTGCATGAGCACAAAAGTCACTACATACGTTTAAAATAGTAAGCAAAAAAAAAAAATTAAGCACATCTAGCAATGAAACACCATGAAACATGTAAATCAAGGGAGGCTGTTTCAGCCACAGCAGAGTGAAGCAAATTGTTAGCTGATGTCAAGCTAGCTCAACGGGGAAGGACACTCCTGGACCTCTGTTGGTTTCCAGCCACCCTCTAACATCTGGTCTCTCCTGCTTCCAACAATTTAGAGGCTATGTGAATGATACAAAGGGCTGCCATCCTTAAAGCTTTAGCCCTTTCATTGGCATTGATGCCAAAGGTAGAAAAGAGTGATCACCACTGAGCATCTTTATTCTGGGCACTAATCCATAAATCTTGTTCCTTTCTCTCTTGTCGATTTTCATTCTTTTCATGCAAAGATCTTTTGAAATTTTTTTTGTTTGTTTAAATGAGGCTCAGAAGATGATCCAGATGGCAGGCTGGTGTGCCTGTTGCTTTTACTTCCCTGGTTTATTTTTCTTGTCTTAAAAAAGACACGCATGATGCCTCTTAAAAAAGAAGTCTTTGTAAAACATTTTATTTAGCAAAAATGATGTTAAATAGCTATTGGGGTATTTTTGTGTTATTTTGACTCCTAGGCATATTTGCATAAAAGCAGGCTCTTTGTTTCCTCAGAGTTCATCTGCTCCCACAGCTTAATCCCTTACCAGAAATAATAATTCATAATGGAAAAACTGCAACAGTTTCAGAGGTTCAGCTTAGATAACCATCTAAATATTTAGATGAATCTCTAGACCTTTTTGTCCGGAAAGCTGACAAGAAGTGGCTTCTAAAAAAAGGGTCCATTATATTTTTACCAATAAGAGATGTCCCAGACCTCAGTGTTACTTCACATCCAAATGACAGCACTTTAAAGCAGCCTTTTAACTTCAAGATGGGGTCCTGGCTCCCAAGGAAGCTTACTGAATCATTAGCCCTAACTCCTGAAGCACTTGGGAATGTCTCTGGAGGTCTCCCATCCAAATTCAACTAACCCTGCTTAACTTGTGAGAGCTGATGAAATCACAACCTACTTGGTAGCCTCTGGGCATTTAAGGTATCTGAGTTGATGAATGTGTAACTAGCATGCAGTTTTGCAGTCTCTCTGTTGTTCTCATTAGCTGGGCTCAGGCATCGGTCCCGACTGTCTGCTCAGAACTGCAATGAGTCAACAGAAGCTGGAAATGAGGTTTGTGGGTAAATAAACCAGTTCTACTTCCAGTTCAGTACTCTCATTGGCTTCAGGATCGTCAATCTTTTCCTTACAATTAGTTTATTGTACTTTAAACTAACAGATTCAAAATCTTTAGCAATTTCTTTGCGTCTATAAACGTAAGGGCACTAACTCCTTCTTGTGTAACTCTGCTGTTGGGTAAAGGTGCTGGATTGACACCCAAACAAAGTCCTTCAAAGAAGAAACAGAACATGGGCTGCATCTGTGCCAGCTTCCCCATGATTCCTTCTAGTCCTGAATTCCAGCCCTGATCTGAAGGACCACCTGTAGGGGGAAGAGAGAAGTTCTGTCTCTTTGGTCCATTCAAGGCTTAGCCTTTGCTCGGATTACCAACTACAATGTTAATATTATTGGTGGCAGCACTTTCCCACTAAGATCTGCCCACTAGGAATTAATATGAACCCCCTATTCACTCAGAACTCTTCCCCAGCAACTCACCTAATGTAGCTCAATACCTAATGGCCAGCACACAATGCCCTTGACCAGATTTGAACTAGGAACCTACAGGTACATCAATGAAAGGCCAATCTTACATATTGGAGGTTTAATCACCTCTGAACCTGCCTAAGCCTGAGTTACTGCTGAGCCTAAATCATCCCTGAGCCAGAGAATCTGACTCATCAGGCTTAGCAGGCTCAGATTCAGAGGTAACTCATCACACATACTGTTGTGTGGTTGACAAGCAGTCACAGAAATTTCAGCTGGGCATGTTTAATGTAATGCAGCTTTGAAGATGCTGGGTCCTGTCTGAAGTGATGGGAGTGCAGTCTAGTGGTGAGATCAGAAAGGGAGGACTCCTGCATTCTATCCCCAGCTCTGCCAGTAGGTCAGTGTGTGACCTTGGGCACATCAGTCATCCTCTCTGCACCTCAGCTTCCTCATCTGTAAAACTGACGTACCACCTTACTTCATAGAGAAAGTCTTATGAATCACAGAATCATAGAATCTTTATTACAATGATTGGTAAGTGCTTTAGGATTCTAAGATTAATAACACTATATAAGTTGAAAGTAATAGTGTCCCACCTTTAAAGCCAGAAAGGGAAAGAAAAGGGCACATGGTGTGGCAGAGAGTTCTGAGTGTTTCTGAGAGGAGGAGCGACTATACAGATTGCTCAGATGTTGTGCTTGTCCTGAATAAAAGCTTCATCATTTCTGAATGGAATTATTAAAATAATATTTTCCATGTAAATGTATGCATAAAATGAGGCATTTTAGATAAATCTATTTGTACATACTTAGATTGCATTTCAGATAAATTATTCAGATATGCAATTTAGATCGATCTGTATGAAGTGTATTTATTTCCTAAGTAATGTTGTCTAAAATCCCATATTTTCTAAGTGGTTGACAAATGCTATGATTTTTTAAAAAGCATATATTCCACTGGGGGGAAATGACAGCTTTGTGTAACCACCAGGAATGCCTCTTTTGAGAAATTAGGCTTACAGGAAGTATTCATTAGCCCTACAATAAAGGGGGCTATTTCCATATTGCTTTTTCCTGAGGCTCATCAAATTAGGATCATGATCCCACAATCTGCTGTGTTGTGGCCAGACTGCTGCACCAACAGAGTGTCCCACTGACTTTGCTGGGGATCTGTGTGGACACGATATGTTCACCTAGAACAAGTTGCAAATTCCAGGGCTAAGCCCTCCCATCAGCAGACCCCTTGATGTCAGTGGAGCACCATGAGGGTCAGGGACTAGAAATTATCCCCTAAACAAATTACTAAGAAGAATATGAAAAGCAAAAGTCTCAAACGTTAGTTACTCTTTCTCTTATCTCAGAATCAGACATCACATTATCTTCTCAAGTACACTGGTGTAAATCAGGAGTGATTCCAGTTATGTTGTGCAATAAGGTGTCCAGTCCTGGTGTCCACACTTCAGAAAGAATGTCGACAAATAGGAAAGTGTTCAGAAGAGAGCCAGAAGAACGAGTCACATTCTGGAACACATGACTTACCGTGAGACACGAAACTCAATCTCATTAATTTATCAAAGAGAGGTTGAGAGGTAACTTGTTCACCATTTATAAGGACCTTGATGATTACCTATTCTGATAATCACTTGACGATTACCTGTTCTGTTCATTCCCTCTGGGGCACCTGGCATTGGCCACTGTCGGAAGACAGGATACTGGGCTAGATGGACCCTGGGTCTGACCCAGTAGGGCCATTCTTATGTTCTTATGACCCACATGGGGAGAAGATTTCTGATAGAAGAAGGTTTTTTTAATCTAGCAGATCAAGGTACAACAATGGGTGGAGGGTTAAGCTGGAGAAATTCAGAATAGAAATAAGATGAACATTTTTAACAATGGGGGTAAATAACCACTGGAAGAGCCTGCCTAGGGATGCGGTGGATTTTCTGTCACTTGAAGCTTTGAAATCAAGCGTGGATGTCTAAGAGATCTGCTCTAGCTCATCCAGAAGCAGTGGTCTTGATTCAGGAATTACTGAGCAAAATTATATGGTTTGTTATGCAGGAGGTCAGAGTAGATGATCTTAATGGTTCCTTCTAGCCTTAAAGCCTATGAAGTTAATGGAGTTACACTGGTGCAAAATGGCAAGAGAGGAGTATCCTCTCCCACATACTTCATCTTGGGGAATGCTGGATTCTTTTCAACTCTTGCTTATAGGAGGAGGACGATTGAGTTGGATGGTATGAGGATTGGCATATTTTGTTTGAATGATTTTTGAGTTTATATCTACCATGATGTCATGCTAAATTGTGAATAAATATTGTTATAAAAACATTTTGCAGTTATATAGCCACCCTATTATAGATCCCCCTTTTATATGAGGATCTCAAAGCACTTTCGAGAAATGAAATAACTGGGCAGTACATAATGGAAGAGCTGAAGCACAATGCAGTACTGTGACTGTGCCACAGTCACCTAGTGAGTCAGTGACAGAGCTAGATAGATAACTTTTGAGTCCTGCTTCCCAGGCCCCTGTTGTAACCAATGGAACACACTGCCTCCCCCTGAGAAAAGGGTTTCTGTTCAATTTCTGGGGAAGTTAATACACCTACAAGTTGAGAGAATTGTTCATGATCATAAAGCAAGTGAGTCAGAGAAACAGGAAGTGACTTCAGAATTCCCGATTCCCTGTCTTGTGCTCTAACCACTAGAGTGGGGATTTCAAAAGTGCTCAGCATTGGCCTAATTCCGCTCCTTTTGAAAATCTCATCTTAGATGAAACTAGCTTCTTCCAGGAAGGAATTTAGTAAATGACGTCTAACTCTAGGAAATCAACCGTACTATAAACAGAAATGTTATATTCCTAGCAGTGTGCAGTTCAACGTTTAATTTGTACTGCAGTGTCTGCTTTCCACCTCTCAGTGTCCAGTTGCCTCTCCCAGGATGACCTTGTAGCCCATCATTCTTGAACCAAATTCATGAAGAATGGCTCTTACCTCTCTATGCCTGATTGAATGACCTTTATAGTGGGGTCTATTTGGGGGCTTGTGTGCTGAACCTAGTGGCCTGCTAGACAAGGCTGAGAGCTTCGTAACAAGGGAATAGCCTGCCATCCTTTGATCCCTAATTACTATAGGATCCCTTGATAAGGGGGTGGGGCTACTCAGGGAGAACAGGGGTTTAAAAAGCCAGCTCGTAGGTGATCAAAGTAGCTGGTGAACACGAGCAGCAAACATTCTCTAACTTTGTCCAATAAACTTCATCCAATAAACATCCTCTCACCTCCCAAAAACTCTGCAAGAGTAAAAATAATTCAGACAGAAGCAGAGTGGGGGCTATCCAATTTATTGCACTGAATGCAGCATGTATGATTACCTGCCTTGTGGGCAGATGGCATATGTGTGCATTCAGTGCTAGTAGCTCACGGTCCTCAGAGACCAAATATGGCCTCTTGAGACCAGAGCGGCTGAACTGGAGAAGCTAAGAGAGATAGAGAAATACACAGAGGAGACTTTCTGGGACACAGCAGAGCAGTTCTGCTCCCAGTCTGACAGTCCCTGTGCTGTTGAGGAAGATGAATGATTTGGGGAAGGAGAACTGGAGTGGAAGGAAACAATCTCATAGTTGGAACCCTCCTTCCAGATGATGTCATGGGAACCTCTCACACTGAGGATACCCCTCCAGGGAAAGGGACTCCAGTTATTAGGAAGAGACGGGTAATAGTAATGGGGGATTCGGTTATTAGAAATATAGATAGTTGGGTTTGTGATAACCAGGAGAACCGCATGGTGAACTACCTGCTGGGTGCAAAGGTTGCGAATTTCTCAACATCTAGACAGACTTATGTGGAGTGCTGGGAAGGAGCTGGTGGCTGTGGTACATGTAGGTACCAACAGATGGAAAGGAGGAAAGTGGTCCTGGAGGCCAAATTTAGGCTGCTAGGTAAGATATTAAAGTCCATGACCTCCATGGTATGAGATGATGGTGCAGGTTTTAAGTTTATTAAAAAATGGGGAACCTTCTGGAAAAGAAGGAACCTATGCAGGAAGGATGGACTCCACCGAAACCAAAATGGAACCAAATTGCTAGTATGTAAAATTAAAAATTTTGTAGAGCTAGGGGAAAGCTGACAGGTCTGGAAGAGCACATGGTTCGTTCAGAGACATGCCTTAGGGGATGATCTATTAACAGGGAATGCACATCCTAGTAAAGAGAAGAAGATAGAAGTTGCTAAAGTACAGGTAGCAGCCGAAGAGAAACATGCAAATGAAAGAGTCCCATTCATTTACATTACATAAAGGCAGCCAACAAAATATTGACAAATTTTATAAGTGCTTGTGTGATGGGGCGAATGCCCCTCACTGGTAGATAAGGGGTTAAAGCCACCCTGGGGAGGCTGTGCAGGAGGCAGCTAATGAGGAAAAGACTTATAGTGCCAGCCAATCAGGAGAAGCTTTATTGGAACAGCGAATCAGGGCTAGGCTGGCCCATATAAGAAGGGGCTGCTGAGAAGAGGAGGAGGCAGTCACTCTCTGAAGGTCGAGGGGGGAGGACTGGCTACTTAGAAGGTTGGAGCACCACGGACAGAGCAGTGCTGGGCAGGGTCAGCAGAGTAGGAGAGAGCTCCAGGCTGATGGCTGCCAAACTGTGGCCCTGATACAAGGGCGGAGAAGGTGCTTGGGCTGCGGAGAAGTGGCCCAGAGAAGGAGACAGCAGAGTTGGAGGAGGGGCAGTATGTGGCTGCCAGCTATAGGGTCCCTGGGTTGGGACCCGGAGTAGCGGGTGGACCTGGGTCCCCCGCTCCCTTGCCCCCACTTGCCACTGAGAGGAGTGGCCAGTGAATGGAAGGCAGTATGCCACTGCGACGAGCGGCTAGAATTGGGACTGCGGTTTACCACTGAGGCAAGTGGTTGGACTAAGGACCATCAGTCCCCGGAATGGGGGAAAAGGACTGACTGGGATACGGCTGGAGGGCTGTGTCCAGAAGAGGACAATGCGGTCCGGAAAGCAACGCGGATTCCGGAGGTGGAAGCAGACAAGATGACAGGCAAGACACCTCCTGAGGAGGGCGCACTGGCAAGACAGCCAGCAGGAGGCGCCGCGATGGTGAGTCACAAACTCCCCTTGACATGTGGTGGAGAATGCGGGCACGTGGTCACTGCTGATACAAGGGGAAGATAGGAGACTGTGGGGACTATTGTGGCCTGGCTAGCTGAGCAGCAGCTTTATCTGCTTAAGCTGCTGCGAGAGAGGGGGCCCATAGACACTGTAGTGAGAGAGAGAAGAAGCTAGGCACCAGGACCAAGAGGCTAGTGTCTGGGTGTGGGAAATGTTATGCCTCTGGGCGGAGGGGACACTTGAAGAGGGAGTGCCCCCACTGGACAAAGGGACATTGGAGAGGAGGATGCAGCAGGAATATCTTACCAATCACTTGACCAGGATGGTGACAGTGACAGTGAAATGCTCAGGGAGATTAGACAAGCTACAAAAAACCCCAATCCTCCAAATAATGGAGGATTTCAACTATCCCCACACTGACTGGGTACATGTCACCCCAAGCCAGGATGCAAAGATAACATTTCTGGAAACCAATAACGCCGCTTCTTGGAGTAGCTAGTCCTGGAACCTACAAGAGGAGGGGCGATACTTGATTTAGTCCTAACTGGAGTACAGAATCTGGTCCAAGAGGTTAATATAGCTGAACCGCTCGGCAACAGTGACCATAATGTAATTAAATTAATCATCCTCATTGTGGGGGAAATACCACAGAAGCCCACCACAGTAGCATTTAATTTCAGAGAGGGGGACTACACAAAAATGATGACGCTAGTTAAACAGAAATTAAAACATGCCATCACACAAGTGACATGCCTGTAAGCTACATGGAAACTTTTGAAAAATATCATAAAAGAGGCTCAAATTCAGGACCCCCCAAAAAAATCATGGCAAAACCACAGAATAAAAGAGGCAGTTAGAGGCAAAAATACTTCCTTCAACAATTGGAAGTCAAATCCTACTGAGGAAAATAGAAAGGAACATAAACTCTGGCAAGTCAAGTATAAAAGTACAATTAGGCAGGCTAAAAAAGAATTTAAAGAGCAACTAGCAAAAGACACAAAAAGTAAAAGAAAAAAGTGTTTTAAGTGCGTCAGGAGTGGGAAGCCTGCCAAACAATCAGTGGATGATCAAGTTGCTAAAGGAACACTCAAGAAAAACAAGGCTGTTGCGGAGAAGCTAAATGAATTCTTTGCATCAATCTTCACTGCAGAAGATGAGAGGGAGATTCCCACACCTGAGGCATTCTCTTTAGGTGACAAATCTGAGGAACTATCCCAGATTGAGGAGTCAAAAGAGGATTTTTGGAACAAAATGGATAAATCAAAGAGTAATAAGTCACCAGGATCAGATGGTATTTACCCAAGAGTACTGAAGGAACTCAAATCTGAAATTGCAGAACTACGGCTTTTGTAAAGTTAAATCATGATATACCAGTCTACTAGAATTCTTTGAGGGTGCCAACAAACATGTGGACAAGGGTGATTCATTCGATTTAGTGTACTTTGACTTTCAGAAAGCCTTTGACAGGGTTCCTCGCCAAAGGCTTTAAGCAAAGTAAGCAGTCATGGGATAAGAGGGAAGGTCCTCTCATGGATCAGTAATTGGTAAAAAGATAGGAAAACAAAGGGTAGGAATAAATGGTCAGTTTACAGAATGGAGAGACGTAAATAGTGGTTCTCCAAAAGGTTGTGCTGGACCCAGTGCTGTGCAACATATTTATAAATCATCTGGAAAAAGGGATAAACAGTGAGGTGGCAAAGTTTGCAGATGATACAAAATTACTCAAAATAGTTAAGTCCAAAGCAGACTGCAAAGAGTTACAAAGGGAACTCACAAAACTGGGTGACTGGGCAACAAAATGGCAGATGAAGTTCAATGTTGATAAATGCAAAGTAATGCACATTGGAAAACAATCCCAAGTATACATTCAAAATTATGGGGTCTAAATTAACTGTTACCACTTGAGAAAGAGATCTTGGAGTCATTGTGGGTAGTTCCCTGAAAACATCTGGTCAATGTGCAGCAGCAGTCAAAAAAGCGAACAGAATGTTGGGAACCATGAGGAAAGGGATAGATAATAGTAAATATCATAATGCCACTAAATAAATCCATGGTACACCTACACCTTGAATACTGCATGCAGTTCTGGTTGCCCCATCTCAAAAATATGTATATTAGAATTCGAAAAGGTACAGAGAAGGGTAACAAAAGTGATCAAGGGTATGGAACCGCTTCCATGTGAGGAGAGATTAAAATGACTGGAACTGTTTAGTTTAGAAAAGGGACGACTAAGGGTGGATATGTATCAGAGGTGTAGCCATGTTAGTCTGTATCCACAAAAACAACGAGGAGTCTGGCGGCACCTTAAAGACTAACAGATTTAAGCTTTCATGGGTAAAACCCCCCACTTCTTCAGGGGGAAGAAGGTTGAGGTCTATAATGTCATGAATGGTGTGAATA
This sequence comes from Mauremys mutica, assembly GCF_020497125.1. NCBI lineage: Eukaryota > Metazoa > Chordata > Testudines > Geoemydidae > Mauremys > Mauremys mutica. Next base: position 10,477,241 of record NC_059073.1, on the reverse strand, counting down.
AAGTGAATAAGGAAGTGTTATTGACCCCTTCCCATAACACAAGAACCAGGGCTCACCTGATTAAATTAATAGGCAGCGGGTTTACAACAAAGAAAAGGAAGTACTCCTTCACACAATACACAGGGTCTATATTCCACTTGGAAATGACTGGAGGTACCCAGAAGGTGAGAAAGGGAGGACTGAGGAATTTGGTCCCTGAAAATCCCAGTTCACCCACATATCCCTCCTCCCTCCATTAGAATCAGCAATCAAGTGGAGGAAAATAAACTAACTTGACCACTTCTCAGTGACAGGCCATGTTCTGAACATGGAGCCATCTCCCTCTCCTGTTTAAATGTAGCATGTGCTGTACAGAGCATTACCACATTATTTTTCAGTTCATGCTGTTCTGAAACAGCAAGAGTGATCAATCATTTACTTATCGCAGGAGCAAAACAGACTTTTTGTGGAGAGGGGGGGAAAACGCTACATTAAAGGAATTTTGCCAATTTGAGTGTTCCACTTGACAACTATTTGCATAATAAGGTTTTGCCAAGATAAGAAGATTGGTAATTTTCAGCGGCGTGGAAGAGATTGAAGTTTTTAAGCTTTCTGCCCACTATCTGCACATTCACAGCCTTCCTCTCTTGATCTATGGTTCTTTTTTAAGTCCCCCGTCTGTCCCCATTGTGCAATGAATTCCATCACTCTCAATTGTGTTCTTGAGCAGTGGAAGGGAGTTTGCATTTTGATTATAAAAAGGTGCCGTCAGCTCTTATTACAATGGAAAACCCATCTCCATGTGAAATTCTAAGGCACTTATAAGCTTAGTCTCCTCCTGTAGATCATGCTGTCACCATTTGACAGGTCCCTGAATGGGTGCGGACAGAATGAGAGTCAGGTTGCTTTGGGAGAAGAGAGGTCTGGAGAAACGGAAGCTGCAGCAAATCCAGTTTCAGATGTAAGGAGCTCAAGGGATGATGGGAGGAATTTAGTGGCACAAATGCCTTCGTGTAAAAGTTGTTACACATGCAACTTGAATTGGTGCACTGAATGGCTATCTGGAGGAAAAGGCAGGCAGGAGGATTTCAAGCTGTCGGCTTAAGTTAATTTCCTTCCACCCACCCTCTTGAGCTAGTTTATCTAACTCTAAGCCTCGTCAGCAATTTTCTGCATGGGAGCGTGGTAGAGGAGGAGGAAGATAGCCGTGGGTCTAACAGGTCAAGCACTGAATTCTATTAGAAATATCACAGAGAAATGCACCAGGAAGACAAGAATGGTAGAGGAACATAGAAGAGACCAATCAAATCCCATCAAACATCCCCATGCACTTTCCACATATACCAAGCCCAGAGCCAAACAAAGCTGTACATGGGGACATTCGTATTCATTATTCAAGTCTCATATTCAAATCTTACCACAGGTCCCCTTCTCAGGGTGAAATTAAAACCTCAGATCTGAATCCCTTCCAGTTTAGGATTAAAGTTAACCCTGGTTCACATCTGAACTTTGCAGGCCAGGACCACTTTTATGTCTTACTTCTGCGCTTATCTCTGTACCTTCTTATTACAGTAGTACCCAGAGGCTTTACCTGAGATCAGGGCCCCATTGTCCTGGGCACTGTACAGATTGTATGATACTCGCCCTGCTCTAAAGGGCTCACAGTCTGTGCTGACAAGACAGAGAACAAATGGGAAGGGAAGGAGAGGCACAAACATTTGCCCAAGGTTACACAGCAGAGTCAGAACCAGGCCCAGTCTTTCCAGTCTAATGCCCCAGTCACTAGAGCAAGTGTGGATAAATGATGGCCCGTGGGCCACGTCCGGCCCATCAGACCATTTAATCCGGCCCTGAGCTTCTGCTGGGGAGTGGGGTTAGGGGTTTGCCCTGATCCAGCGCTCCAGCCGGAAAGTAACCAGCATGACACCCCTCTGGCTCCTGTGTAGTACACAGAGGCGTGGCCAGCGGCTCTGCACACCGTGCCCTCAGGAGGTGCCGCCTCATCCACAGGCACCACCCCCGTAGCTCCCATTGGCTGTGGTTCCTGGCCAATGGTAGCTGCAGGGGTGGTGCCTGAGAACAGGACAGTATGCAGAGCCGCCTCGCCGCACCTCAGAGCCGGAGCGGGGACATGCTTCTGGGAGGTGCTTGCAGTAAGCGCTGCCCGGAGCCTGCACCCCTGAGCTCTCCCATGCCCCAATCTCCTGCCACAGCCCTGATCCTCCTCTCATCCTCCAAACCCCTCGATCCCAGCCCAGGGCCCCCTCTTGTACACCGAACTCCTCATCCCCGGCCCCACCCCAGAGTCCACACCCCCAGCTGGAGCTCTCACACCCCTCCCCTGTTCTCCAACCCCCTGCCCCAGCCCTGATCCCTCTTCCGCCCTATAAACCCCTAGGTCCAAGCCTGGATCCCCCTCCTGCACCCCAAACTCCTCGTCCCCAGCCCACCCCAGAGCCCTCACCCCCCATGCACCCCAACCCAGAGCCCCCTCCCATATCCTGAACTCCTCATTTCTGGGCCCTCCCCATGGCCCGCACACCCAGCCGGAGCCCTCACCCCCTCCCGCACCACTAACTCCAATTTTGGGAGTATTTTTGGCCTGCCATACAATTTCCATACCCCGATGTGGCCCTCGGGCCAAAGGACTTGCCCACCCCTGCACTAGAGCATCATGCCTCCTGCCCTGGTCAATTCTGCCCTCTAGCACTTAAAACTCCCATGATCCTCTCTCCTTTGAAATCCCTTCACAAAACCTACTTTATAAATGACAGCTTCTTATAGACATTTGGCCATGCAGATATTTAAAAAAAATATTCACAATAACTAAAGCCTTCATTATCTCCAAGATAATAACAGTAATCCTCAGCGTTTCCACAGCACTTTACATATTGAAGCACTTTGCAATAATTAACTAATTAGTCCTCATGACACTCATCTAAATAATTTTATCTCCTTAATGCAGAAGGAGAAGCTGCAAGAGAAAATAGAAATGACTTGTCTAAGGCCACAAATCAAGTCAGGGGTAGAGATGGGATTTGAACTCATGTCCTTCTGTCTCTGGCTCATTCCTCCAGACCCCTTGTTCCCAACTCTCCTGCTTTTATTGGGAGTGTCCTGATGTCTGATTTTCTTTAAGCCCCAGCTTGTGGAGTCAAAATAAGTTTCTATCCCTTCCTAAAACATGACCAGGGTGTGACCTAGAGGGTCAGAAATCAGAAGGCAAATAAAAAATAACCTAAAATGTATTACTAAAAATCTCATGATTTTTAAATCAATGTCATGATTTTTGGAGACCTTACTCTTGATTCTTGACTGCTTGGTGTTGACAATACTGCAGGCCACAACAGATTGTATTTGTTTTTTTAAATTTTTCCATACCCCTTAAGCAGAGATAAGAAAGTATCTTGCATTTAATGAGAGGCCCCTAAGAAAACATGTTGTGGTTAACCTGGGAAAAGAAACAACACACGAAGGGGTAAAATTAGAACAGCCAGGGAGTCATGAAACTCAAGCCCACTTTCTGATGCTTTTGCCATTATGGTTAGTATAGATTATAAACTATTATTGTAGTAGTATGTAAGGGCCTCTCCTTCGGGGTGAGGTCCCATTGTACTGGGCACTGTAGAAACAAACAGGAAGACACCATTTCTACCACCAAGAGATTACAAGTGAGTATGAGTAATATCGGGACTGAAGGAGGAGCAGGGAGGAAAGGAGAATGGAGATTATGAAAATAATGTTCCCCTTGGGCTACAAGTTTGTTATGTGCACAACTTGATGCTTCCAACTCATTTGAGAGTTCATACATAGAGATTAAAAAAACACCTATAAAAGGTCAGCTCCTCAATTGGTGCAAATGGTGCAGGCTCATTAGCTACAATGGAACTGCATCCATTTACTCTAGCTGAGGATGTGATCCAGAACCATCTGTATCTGACTGCCATCCTACTCCACCATCACGGGGGTTGGCTGACTTCTACAGGCGCCACAGCAGAAGGGAGATATGGAGAAGGAGAGGGGAGTGGTCCAACAGATTCATTCAGGGAAGACCTTCCGTGAGTAAGGATCAGTTGGCAAGATAATGGCGTAATAGAAGTCGTGTGATGGGAACAGAAACTTTGCACAGGACCAACATGCGGCATACGGAGTTTTAGAAACTGAAGTGACTGTGTGTGTAGTTACTGCACCTTTATTATGGATAGCCTTTGTTGCAGGATTCAAAAGACTTGTTAGTTGGCATCAGTTCTAGTAGAAATTACGTCCTATCTATGCAGGGGTTCTTTACATCAGTGTGGCAACACCAATGAACCCCACCCCCAGCGTAGATACAGGGCAACAGTGTAAGACAAGGCATGCAGCAATACAACTTACCTCCAGTTTTAAACCAAGGAATCTGTACCCATGCAAGGCCTGTTCATCACCCGTGCAGCATTTCTACACCACACCTATAATGCTGGCATAGTTGGATCAGTGTAGCTACACCACTGCAAAAAAAAAAAATCCCAAACCCTGTATAGGCCAGGCCACAGAGACTGGACTAAGACTGAAAGAGGGCTGGGTGTGGCTTGTAACGAAAGGCCACTGTGTTAACTTGATTGATTTTGGCTGACATTTTGTTTTCTTGCTTTTGTCATTTTGATTCAGTTAAAGGAATTACGGTTAATTTAAAAGGGCACAATTGGCTCTTGGAGAGAAATGGTTACATGCTGTAACGATGGTTCTTCAAGATATGATCCAGATGTGTATTCCATATAGGTGTGCTTGTGCCTAGTACACCGAAGCTGAAGAACATTGCCTAGCAGTGCCTTGTGGCTGGGATGGAGGGTTGTTGTTTCTTCTTCTTCTTCTTGGAGATGCAACTTGTATTCCATGTAGGTGACTCCCAAGCAGTACTCACAGGAGGTGGGTCCCGGAGTCCATTTAAACAAGGATTGCAGGACTGCCTTCCCAAAGTTTGCATTGTCCTGGATGCTGCGGTAATGGCATAATGGTTCATAAACATATGATAGAGGACCAAGTGGCAGCCCTGCAAACGTCCAGTATTGAAATGTCACTTAAGAATGCCATTGATGTAGCTTGTGCTCTCGCAGAATGAGCTTGCACCCTTTGAAAGGGCGTAGTCAGAGCTATTTCATATGCCATCTTGATACAAGAGGTTATCCACCTAGAGATATCTGCAAAGAGACTGCTTGTCCCTTCATATGATCGCCATACGACACAAACAGACAAGGTGAAGCACGAAAAGGTTTAGTACTGTCCAGGTAAAACACTAGACATCACCTGACATCTACTGTGTGAAGAAGCTGCTCCCCCGGAGATAAATGCAATTTGAGAAAGAACACAGATAAATACACTTCCTGGCTCAAATGAAATTGAGACATCATTTTAGATAAAATTTTTGGCTGTGGCCGCAAGGTCACTTTATCTTTGGAGATTTGCATGTAAGGAGGTTCTGCCATCAAAGCCTGCAGCTCACAAGTTCTCCTGGCAGGTGTTACTGCCCCAGGAACGCAGTTTTTTGACACAAAAGTAGAAAAGGAGAAGATACTAAAGGCTCAAATGGAGCACCCATCAGAGCTACTAAAACCATATTAAGGTCCCACAGAGGTACTGGTTCTCATACTGGTGGATGGAGATGAAAGATTCCTTTAAATAACCCTGCTACATGGCATTGGAAAATACTGATCTTCCACGGATGGGAGGCTGAAACGCTGAAATCGTCACCAGATGCACCTTCAATGAGCTAAGTGCACTCTCCAATGACTGAAGCTATAAGATGATGTCCTGGAAACAAGCCAGATTCAGCTGAACTGAACCACCACATCAAGAACTGCTTCCAGCTGCCCGAATAGGCTATTCTGGTAGAAGGCTTTCTACGAGTGAGTGGAACCTGTTGGACAGCCTATGGACCTTGTTTTTCCTCCTCATTTAACCACACAGCAGCCAGGCATGGAGATGCAGCGAAATGAGTGTGGGATGAAAAATCTGACTGTGATTCTGAGTCAGGAGGTTGGGGTGAAGATGAAGAGATATGGATGTCAAATCGATAACACAAGAAGGTCAGAGAACCAACATTGCCTCAGGCATGCAGGGGCAATGAATCATAGAATCACAGAATATCAGGGTTGGAAGGGACCTCAGGAGGTCAGAAAAGGAATTAAAAGCAGCTCTAGGGAGGCTGCGCAGGAGTCAGTCAATCAGGGTGGGGCTGGCCCACATAAAAAGGGCTGCAGAACAGAGCCGTTTCAGTCACTCCCTGCAGCTTGAGAAGGGAGGAGGACTGGCTGCCTTGTAGGCAGAGGGCAGCAAGCACCCTGGGCAGAGCAGTGCTGCAGGCAGAGACCAGAGAGTTAAAGGCAGCTCCTGGCAGGCTGCAGGGATCTGCAGACTGAGGCCCTGATACCAGGGCCGGCTCCAGCATTTTTGCTGCCCCAAGCGGCAAAAGCAACAACAACAAAACCCACGATTGGCGGCACTTCGGCAGCTCTACTGCCGCCGCTTCATTCTTCAGCGGCGATTCGGCGGCAGGTCCTTCCCTCCGGGAGGGACTGAAGGACCCACTGCCGAATTGCCGCCAAAGACCCAGACGTGACGCCCCTTTGCGTTGGCCGCCCCAAGCACCTGCTTGCTGCGCTGGTGCCTGGAGCCGGCCCTGCCTGATACAAGGGCAAAGAGGGTGCTGGAGCCACAGGGGAAGTGGCTGGACCATGGACTGCAGTTTGCCACTGAAGGGAGTGGCCGGACAGTAGACTGCAGGTCCCCTTGGAAGGGGGAGGGGACACAGAGTGTGGCACAGTCAGCGGGCAGTGGTAACTGAGCCCCAAACACCATGAAAGCGAGTCAGCCTGTCCCTGAAGGGTGAAGGGAGGAGAAAGATACAGAGGTCACAACTGTGTCTCTGTCCTGGATATACAAGTGAAAATGGGCACTTGGTAGATGCTGGGGGAGGGGGAGGGAGATGAGCCAACTGGCCGAACTCAGAACTTGTAGGCCTCTGCCTCTGGGATCTATGAGCCTTCCTGGGGTAGTCGCACTTCCTCAGGCGAGGGAAGGACTGCCCAAAGGGGTGCTGTGGGCAGTACTGTGGAAGCTGCTGCTGTGCCCCATAATGACATCTCCCCACTGCTGGAGTATACGCCCCCAGCTAGCACAGGGTAGCCCTAGAGTCTTTAAACAAGGGCAGAGTGTCATCAGTCTTTTCTGGAAAAAAGCACCTAACCATCGACGGGCAGGTCCCCAATGTTCTGCTACACATCGAGTGCAATGCCAGAACTTTACAGCCAAGACACTCCCCTCAGGATTATCACTGAGGCCATAACTCTGGCCGATGTCTCGGCCACACCCAAAGCCGACTGTAACGATATCCTGGCCACCAGACAACCCTCAGCTACACAGGCTCGAAATTCATCCTTGGAAGCTTCAGGTAATTGGTCCATGAACTTAGACATAGTTGTCCAATTAACAAAAGCGTATTTGGACAGCAATGGCCACTGGTTTACAATATGCATTTGCAGGGAAGCGAGGGTATAGATTTTTCTACCCATTATGTCCATCCTCTTGAACTGTCTGTTATGTCCATCCCCTTGGCTATAGACTTTTACCTGCCTTGCCAGGCCCTGTCATTCACCGCAGCTACAACCAGGGAATAAGACACTGAGTGGGAACAAAACGCTATACAGGTACAAAATAGCTGCATTCATGTTTCTTCTCTCCTCCCCTCATCTACAGGCTCCAATTGTGTCACTGGGTGCTACTTACCTAATATCGCAGATAGGAAATTCTACAACATTCACATCTACAGCAAGAGACAATGTTCTGCAGTGAACAAGTTACAGGTCTGGATGCCAGGATTAGGGCTGGTTGGGAATTTTTTGACAATACTTCTTTGTTGCAAAATGCCCATCTTTTTTAAAACCAAAACTGTTTGCAGGAAAGGGTCAGTTTTGACAAACTTCCCATTTAAAAAAAAATGAAAAAAGTTTTGAGGTTGTCAAAATGCTACATTCCTACATTTTCAGAATGAAATGGTTCAATTTGTTTGCTTTACAGTAATTTCTTTGCTTCAAAACTGAATTTGTAATATTTTTTATAAATGAAAGTCAAAATTGAAGCAAAATTTTCTGAAATTATCAAAATTAAACATTTTGATCGACCTGAGCTTTTTTTTTCTTTTTTTTTTCCAGATTTCTAGTTTGCAAATTTTTTTGAGATTTTGACCTTTTTGTCTGGCTATGGGATGGTAAAATGTTTCAAAATCTTAAAAAATTTAATTGGCTGTGGAAAATGTTTCCCATGCACCTTTAGTCAGTAACTCCTGATTTCAAATCCAGATTTTGACTCTTGATTTTGCACAAGTCATTTAAACACTCTGTGCCTCAGTTTCTCCATCAGGGTTATTTTGCCCTTTCTTCAGACAGCTGTAAATAGTATTAGGTATCAGTGCTTTCAGGTTAACAGAGCTAAGTATTGTAAGTTCAGCAACTGTTTGCACCTTACACCATAGTTACTACATAACTGCTCCTGCGTCATCAGTAGGGATGCTGTGAGCTTGACTTTGTTCAGTAGATAGAGTAACTTTGCTTGTCCTTCTTAAAGACACACTACCCTCGGGGAAGAAAAATCACCACGACTCCTTTGCTATACACCACAGTGCAAGATAGAAATTTGTGATCCTCATGCAGAAGATCATTTTCTAACAGCAGACTGCTAAGGTCTGAGGTGAGAGCATTTTCCCAACCTGGCTCATTACCAATCAACTCTTTAATTACGCCTACTGAAGAAGTAATGCAAAGTGATGTTACTGAGTTTGTCTCTAATTAAAAAATACAGTATTTAAAGCCTGCATGATGATTCCCTTTTGCTGAAATCTTTAATCTGTAGGAGAAAAAGTCTCTGAAGCCTTGATTAATAACAGGACCGAGTGCTCCACAGCTGAAAATGCCAGGGTATTAAATTTCCCTGTCGTCTAGTGTCCCCATCTAATAGAGATCCTCGCAATGTTACTTATGTGATAGTGTGCAGAATAATTGAGGCATAAAGTTATAGAGCCCGAATGAGACAAATGATACTAATTCTCCTGAAGACAAGGCTGACGTGGATGCGGGCACTAATGCAATAAACAAGGTACCTGGGTAATTACATCATTAAATAAAATAAATGGCCTTCCCCTAAGTGTTATCCGTGAAATCAGATGCCAGGGTAAGTAAGATGCATTGAAATCCAAGCAAATTGCACTGTATGGGAGCAAGGAAAAACACACAGACATAATCGTCTTAAGCAGAACTGCTCACCATCCAGAAATCTGACACTTATTTTAAGTAAAATGTATTAAAAAAACAATGAATTATACAAAGGTAAATGTATGGGATGATTCTTACTCAAAGTTTCACTTCGGTGGCATGTAAAATCACAGATTGCTATAGGTCTGCTTCCAAGACTGTTTGGGAACAGTCTGTATCAGAACAGACCCAAAATACGCTGTAGCTGTATCCCTGCAAAGATATGATCTTGGCTGGTATCACAAGCTGTGTCTGTTTTCATCTGGTTACAACTTGAGTGGGAAACCTTCTAGAAAACATAGGTGCTAACAGGCATGAGTTGACTTTATTTACTGCCATATGACTTTTGCCAAGACTAGTTATTGTAAATCACATTACACCGATTATCCCAGTGCTGGTAATTTAATACATGGGCCTCTTATTTCAGTGTCACTAATAAACCAGTGGCATTGAGTCAGCAGGCACTGTGCTGTCTTTTGGCTATGATGGAAAATCAAAGTTCTCATCACCTGTGGTCATTAAAAATCCCTATTTTGTTTTGTGAACGATTAGGGGAGTTAACCCCAGTGTACTGGCCAGACTGCAATAGCTGCCAGTTTGTTTACTTCCTGTAGTTTCCAATATACAGTTTCCTTCATTTCCTGTCCTAAACTGCATACTAACAAACAAATACTGAGTTCTACCCCAGAAGTGCCCGCATTACAATGGTAAGTGTTTTGATCCTCATGCACCGAACCAGTGAATGATCCCTTTAGATGAAGGAACTATGATGAGTAATGGATGATAATAACCATGACACCTGTTGCTCTGGAGCCTAGCTCACCTCCCTAGTCAGGGACATCATCTGGTTGCTCTGGTCAGTTCCCTCTTCTTCACCAGTCCTTCTTAGGCTGGGCAGAGCTGGATGGGTCATCACATCCTTTTGTGTCGGTGACATGCAATATAGCTGATTTCAGGATCAGGTGAAAAGTTGAGGGTGGCGGGGAGCAGAACAGGAGGCACATGCAGGGGGACAGAAAGAAGCGTATGTGGGAGGAGAAGACAGCAGGAGCTCATACATATCAGGTTGGAGTCGTCACTGGTTCAGTGATGATAGTCAATGTCCCCACTGGAATATCAAGGTTTTCTGTTTAATGATTACCTGTTCTGTTCATTCCCTCTGGGGCATCTGGCACTGGCCACTGTCGGAAGACAGGATACTGGGCTAGGTGGACCTTTGGTCTGACCCAGTAGGGCCATTCTTATGTTTTTATGCTGTCAATCCAATCTGCCTCAGCCATTGCAATGATATAAATTTCCCCTTTTCCCCCTCCCAAAGATTCTTTTTTCAGGCCCCAAAAAGGCAATGGGTGGAATAATCCATCCTCCATTCTTTTGTCCACCAATTAGGCCTAATTTCCAAAACACCAATTTTGGTTCATTGATTTCTGATCCTCTTCTCCTTTTGTTTACCGGTCATAATCTTTATGACACTCCTTGAGTGCTATCAGTAGATGCTTTGTTTAAATTAATGCATTCTGTCTCCTTCTGACACCTATGAACCTTTACCCACTTTTGACCAGTTAGGCTAACAATTAAAGTAGGCATTCAAGGCCCCAATTATTACAACAAAGTGATGAAGTGAAGCCGTCTGCAGATTACAATGACTGGACAATCTCAATATATTTCCTGGTGAATATCAGTCCAAATCACACAACTGTTACATAGTGTGGAACCAACCTTTCTGAATGATTCAGCAGTGTGGCCAGAAGAGGCCCCTTATTAGAATAAAAGCATATTTTAGAGTAATGACAAGCTAGGGTGCCCACCTTCAAAGCTTGATCTGTGGGGATATGCCTCAGTTAACCTGCATAATGCACTCACCCATCCTCTGCCCAGCTCTGTAAGTCCTTATCATTCAGGAATACCATCGTATTTATTTATTCATTCTGTTAAATAAATAAATACGATAAATTAAATAAAATATTTCTCTTGGATTTTGCTTAACCCATTTCATATAAAGTGAGTTTTATGTAGGCAAATTCATTTTCAGTTCTTCATTTCCATTTTCATTGTAAGGCTTAAATCAATGTCAGATCAACGGCTGAAAATATTCCACTCAATAGTTATTACATTTCTTCTTCCTCCCTTTGTCATGCAATCATTTTCTACACAGATCAGCTGAAAATTTGGCCAGTGCTTAAGACATTGAAGTATATGAAAAGCAGAGTAATTCTACAAATCAATGCAATGGAGAATTAACATCAGAAGCACTTTTGTCAACAAGAAGGACTGACTGCAAGGGAAGGAAATTCTAGCCAACTTGCCCTGAACTTAGCCTCAGCAAGTAACTGGGAGGTTTGGGGCGGGGACAACATTCTGTTACTACTGCTTTCTCTGCTCAATGATATAATTACTGGACAAATTCTTCACTCTTTGGACAGGCAAAACTCCCGTTGGCTTCAGTGTGAGCATTGTCTGAATGAGGAGTGAATCAGGGATTATGGATTATATAGCTGATTTGAGAACCTCAAAAAGTTACCGAGTTTGACTCTGAAGTTGGGATACAGGAGTGAGATTTTCAAAAGAGCTTAACTGATTTAGAAGCACAAGTTCCTTTGAATGGGATGTGTCCTCCAAAGTTACCATATGAAAATTCCACCCCATATCTGAAATATCCAGAACCAGGGTATCTCTGTGTAATATTTCCTATGCTTCTTATTCACAGAATATCAGGGTTGGAAGGCACCTGAGGAGGTAATTTAGTCCAACCACCTAGTCAAAGCAGGACCAATCCCCAACTGGTCCCCTTAAGGATTGAACTCACAACCCTGAATTTAACAGGCCAATTTGCAAACAACTGAGCTATCCCTCCCTCCCAAAGGGCCACTGGAAGGAAGTTGAACAGCATTTCTCATGGTATCAATATCCCCATCTTTTGTTGCTCCAGGATCTGTGAGATATCAGGACATCCAATGGAGAATGTTTCTTGCCCACTCTTCCAAAGGCAGGCTAAGCCCTGCCAAATGGATGATGCCTTAGGAACTTGTCAAAATTGAAGCTTGCAAAATTTTCTATGCAACTTTAATCCCTTTAAGGGTGATTCAGTGGGTGAGCATGAACCAGTGAACTATCCACTAACACTGATAGTTAGGCTCAACCAAAATTTAGCCTTCTTCTTAGTCTAGACGCAGCAAAACACCTTAAATTTTATTTTAATTGGTCATGTCCTCGCCTAGGCTTCTTGAGCTCCTACCTAGATTAGAAGGTGACCAGCTAAAGTTGAGTTAATGATATTTCCCTGTATCTACAATCCCAAAAAGTTTGGATTTCAGTCAGGCTTAGCTAGCATGTGTTAGCTAAGTCTGACCTAAACTTGTTTTGACTAGGAAAAATTATCAAAGCCATAGTAAGAGATGATCCCTGCTCCAAAGTACAGTACAGTGTAAACAGACAAAACAAGCCATTGGCAGGAGGAAAAGTAACTGAGGCACAAAGATATCAAGTGACTTGCCTAAGAGCACATGGGAAAATTGTGGCATAGCCTGGTGATGGAAACCAGAACTCCAGTGTCCAGTCCACTCAGTAACACTGAGTTCCTCTTGTAAAAAACACCCTTTTCCTGCAAGAAGGATGTAATTTAAAGATTCCAGGATTTGGTACCTGATTTTGCAAGGATGAAAGAAACTAAGCTATTTCTCATGCAAAATATGTTTGTTCTGAACTGTGATCTTATATTTAATCCCATCACAAGCTAATGTTCTGAACATAAGTGAGCTTTGCATGATAAAATCTACTTCAGTGAAAGACTAGTTGAGGTTGATTTAGGTCTTGGTCAAAATTCCCAGATATATTCATTTGCATTGATAAAAAAGAAAGTATTTTTCAGTTAAGAAAATAGAAGGCGGCCCTGTCAAGAATACTTTACTTTGCTGTTTGCTTCTTTGATTCCTGGACATGAATTTCACAAACCTCTCCATTTATAGACTCTGTACCTTTCCCTGAAGATACAGTGCAGATAATGTCAATAAAGTGCTCTCCATCAAGTCAGTGAGTTGGAAAAAGATTTTGTACTTAGATATTCTTCTTGGAGGCTAAACTCCTGGATGGCTGCAGAAGGTTAAATAAGGTAAGTGAGACTGCCAGTGCTACAAGCTCTCTGCTTCTAATAGCAGCGAGTTTCATTAAAAATGGAGCGCTCAGATTAGCAGATCATAACAATATATTTAAGACCCATGGGCTCCTTCAAATTCTAAGATCTTTGTAACAGACAACTGCTGTTGGAAACCATGTGAAGGAAGCTGAACTTTACAAATTAGCTTGAAGTTCTAGTTAAAGAATAATAATAGCACCACCATATATTTACAACAGGACACCTTTCTTTCTAAGATCTTAATGTACTTTTCAAATCATGGCCCAGATGATTCCCTCCTATGGAAACACCGACTGGAGGGTCAACAGTCTTAACAGGGCTTGAAGCCACGTAGAATATGTTGCATCACATGGTAAGTGGAGAGCTGGGTGTAACTCCTTGAGGACAGGCAGTGCTTGTAAGTCTCCTAGCCTGCAGATAACCATCATCGTGTGGAAATCCATCACGTCTTGGGACACACAGAGAAGAATAAAGCATTGTGCTATACTACAGGCACCTCAGCCATGCCTGGGCTAAGCCTTCCAACACAGAGCGGGAGCCCACATTACATGATGCTAATGCAGTGAAGAGAAAAAATCCCTGCTTGGGATGGGGTGCGGAAGAGATCCCTTGAGATCCCTTTCCCACAATTCACCCATGCAAGAAAGGGCAGGATTCTGCTCACTGGTTGATATTAAATGGTTATTAAAAATAGTGAGAAGTCAAGTAATGGGAGAGAGAGAGAGAGAGAGAGAGAAAGAGTGAGCCTACGCTCTTCACAGAGTAATCTGAAATTTGCAATTTTTCCTACAGTATGTTGTATTTCCATCCTCTGCCAGTTCCTGGGTTAAGTGGTGCATGGAGCCTTTTAAAGACTTTTTTTTTTTCAAGAGCAAGGTACAGAATATGGATCAAATACAAACTGCTCATTACAAATTCTCCTAACTTGGAAGGATTCCCTCACACTAGGCCTTGGCCACTTGTTATCACTTACTTTCTATTACCAATGAGCACGAAAGACTCTAAGGCAGCCAAAAAATTCAGCACAACCCACCACCACCAAGCAATTACAAAACTCTGTTAGCAGCTGATCTCAGATTGTCTTCACTAATTAAAACCAACTGTCAATAATAAAACCTAACCACGTCTACACCACCCTGCCAATTTGGGCACCTCTGTGAGAGAATTAGGCAAGTAAGAGGCAGCCACATTGACAACTACGGCCCCGTAAAGAGAGCACTTTAGAATGCTCCGGAATGAAAGGTTATCACATCATTTAATTTTCTGGCGATGACGATTGCTTTGGACGTGCAATACCCTTTTGAATGATAATTTCTATGTTAACACATACACCAACATGTTTCTTTCAGTGTGTCGGCCATAGGGTGACCAGACAGCAAATGCGAAAAACTGGGACAGGGGTTGGGATAAAAGAAGCCTATATAAGAAAAAGACCCAAAAATCGGGACTGTCCCTATAAAATCGGGACATCTGGTCACCCTAGATGGCCACTTTCTCTTCTGTGAGACAGGCACACACATTTGATCTTGCAAATGGGTTGGGGCCTCTTATTGGTCATGAGAAAACCAGCTGAAACTGTTGACAGATAGAGTAGATACATGAGAGCCTGCTCACTTCCTCTGCCAAAGCTACAGTAAGAACAAACTGTTAACTTGTAACCTCAAATGCAGTTAAATACTCTGGGCCAAATCCAGAGCTGGAGTAAATGGCCATCATTCCCACAGACATCATAGACCGCTTAGTAATAAATCTGTTGTTCTCTCTCTGCGTACGGTATGTACGTAATCGAGTCACATATGGCTCCATAAACTCAGCCAAGACATGACAAATGTAACAGTTTATGAAGCATATCCCAGTTATCCAGCATAGCTCTGAGAGTAGGACCACCAGCATGGATGGTGGCATGCAGCAGTGGACATACCTTTCTCAAAGAAGAGAAAATTGACAGGGGAGACAAAACGTCTCTCTCTCTTGAGCTGGCATTTCTACTGATGCTGGTTAATAGGATATGGCCCGCAGAGGAGGGAAAACGCTGCCACCTGTGACTTGGATATTGATTTCAATCTCATGGAGAGGCCAACCTTGAGGAACTGGAGGTTGGGAGTAATGTGGAGCGTGTGCATGAGCAGATGGCTCAATTCCAGGCATCAGAGTAAGCCTTAGAAGTGGAGTGGTCCCTTGATGCAAACCATATAAAAGGTATTCTTGTCGGAATAGCCCGTCCTTTTCAATAACTCCCATTCAGTGGCCATTCAGACATTTCAAATCCCTATGCAGAAATGGGTTTAGAGGGCATTAATATTTCCCTGGAGGCATGTGTAAAGAGTACATGGAATTGGATGTACTAGTTTGGAGAACATGGGTCCTGTGAGCCACTGCACATTTACCAGAATGATCAGGGCTTTTTCTCTTTAGATATTTTTATACCACTTTGGTTATAAGGGAAGGCTGCTTCTCTGTGCTAGGCTGCTAGTCCCTATTCAGGAATGCCTTAATGCAGGATTCCCTCTGACAAATGCAGAACTCAGCAACCACTCTCCCTGATGCAATGATCTCTGGCTAATCCAGGATGCATTCACAGTTTTGTGCCTTGTGTAAATATGGTTCATAGTCATTCCACTTCTCCTTGGAGTAGCAGCTAGGTTTCTAGATGGTTTCCCTCTATGGATTCATGAATGAGATGGTACTGGTGGTGTCTGATTTCACCATGAGGTGTCAGTCTTCTAGGCCATGTGGGAAATGCAATAGGACTGGGTAGATTGTTACCTCTCTACAGAGCATATGCTGGTTTTGCTGCTTTGATGGGTAACCAGAGTTCTTGCGCTGAGCCCATCCTCCATCCCCATAAGGTGGCATTTGATGTTAGTGTTCCCCTGTGATTCACTTGAATCAATATTCCTTTTAGAACTTCTTTGTCCTCATCCACCAGTGATCTGACCCTGTGATCCTAACTCAGGCAACACTCCCACTAAAGTCGTCAGGAATTTTG
The DNA here is from genome assembly GCF_020497125.1 of Mauremys mutica. Lineage (NCBI taxonomy): Eukaryota > Metazoa > Chordata > Testudines > Geoemydidae > Mauremys > Mauremys mutica. The sequence goes on along the minus strand of NC_059073.1, from coordinate 10,460,860 downwards.
CCTGTATACAGGCTGCTTCATAGGACCTAGCATGCCGGCTTCAAATACAGTCTGCAAAGTTGTGGATTTAGTCAAGCCTTTCTGGCCCTAAATTTTGAATCAGATGGATTTAAATTTGATCCTACATCTCATTAATGCCAAGCTAGTGTGCATAATTGAAGGTCCCTGGAAATCTATTTGTACTGATTTATTTATAATTGCTGATAAATCCCTCGGAAAGGGACATCGGTTCCACGTGTCCAATGGGAATCAGAAAGCAACAAGCTTCATATATAGGCAAAAACAAGATACATACAGATCTTGAGAAAGACTGGAAAGTGGAGGAACAGTGGAGAGGGAGAAAAAGGGGCTGGTCAGAAAAACAAGAGCTTAACCAAGGAAAGAATGAGTTCTGGAACTACCAGTAATTGCTACTAGTGGACTTGATGCTTGTCACAGGTTACAGGCGAACAGAGGGAATAGTCCCGCTGATGTGCCTCTGAAGGAGACACAGCACGTTCTCCTGCATGGCCAGGAATGGTGGAGATGCTACTCGCGCTTTGCTCTTCTCTGTGGGGTAGCTTGTAACACAGAGGGTGCAGGTCCTGTGTTGTAGCCCTGGCACTAGCATCTGCTGCAGTTTCAACCAAGAAGGCTAGGACCGGCAGCTGTGATGCAGCAGCACAGAATGCTGACCTGGGCACACGGGCAGCTTCTGCTGGGGAGGGGGCTGAGAATCCACTGGAGAGGAGGCGGTTGGAAGACGGGTAGAGAAGGAAGTGAAAAGAGGAGGCGCTGGTGATTTGCTGAGGAAGCTGGATCATGAAGGGCCATGTGCCAGGAGCCAAGCTGAGAGGGGCATAGAGCGTCTGACCAGTGAGGCTGACTGCTGACTGCATTGAAGAGGTTGTCCATCATGGATTGTCTATGGTATAGGACAATTTCTTTGACTGACAAGAGATTAGGACTGGAATGTTCAATTCTAGATGGCCCTCATACCGATCTAGCTGCAGATAGTTTCATTTGAGTGCAGTGCAGGGCATCTCTGCAGGGGCAGTGTCCCCCAGGTAGGGCTCACCAGCTTGATGGTAGGCTAGAGGCACCCTCAAACCCAGCCAGCTTTCTGTCACACGGCCAAACCCTATGCTGGGCCTGAGGCTTGTGGGAAATGGAATGCTGCCCCAGCTCTATTCATGGTGCAGTGAAGCCCGGAGGTTGCTACATGTCTAATAAGAACATAAGAATGGCCACACTGGGTAAGACCAAAGGTCCATCTAGGCCAGTATCCTGTCTTCTGACAGCGGCCAATGCCAGGTGCCCCAGAGGGAATGAACAGAACAGGGAATCATCAAGTGATCCATCCCCTGCCACCCACTCCCAGTCTCTGGCAAACACCACCTCTGCCCATCCTGGCTAATAGTACTTCACTCTCCAAGCAGTAACAGTCTTTCCTGCCTCCTTCCTCCTCCATCCCCAGAAGGACAGAAACAGCTGAGAGAGTCACACAGAAGTGCATCCACCCACCCCTTTCAAATCCTCATTGTGCACTGTTGAGTAGGAGCCCCTTTCGAACTGGGTGTGGTCCTTGGTCACGCTCCCCTGATCTGCTGCAAAAGGGACCGCTCTGACCCAGAGGAAAGGGCAGGGTTTACTCAGTAGTACTGCCTTGGGGGGGTGATCACACCCCACACCCTCGTTCCACCCTCGATCACTAATACAGTCCAGCCCAGGACTTAGCCCTTAGGGTAGCGGCTGAATTTTGGGTGCTGTTTTTATGATGTTTTGGAGTGGTTATTTAAATATCAACTTCCAGGCGCTGCAATCTTTTAATTGTCCATCAGGGCATTCACCACCAAGGACGATGCAAATAGACAGCCAGTGAGTCAAAGTCATCTATGCTTTTTACCACCGCGAAGGAACCAACTGCACAACATGCTTTGTATGAAAAACAGTTTTTAGTGCCTGGCTCTGTGGCAATCAATCCTTTTACACTCTGAAAAACATATATGTGAAGGTTTAATATTCCCCATCTGTTAAATCCCCAGTGCTGCAGCAGCAGCCTTCTCTATTTCATACTGAAGCAGAGAAACAAACCCTCTTCCTTGTAAGAGGGGTGTGTGTGTGTGTGTGTGTGTGTGTGTAAATAAAAGAATACCATCACCCAGCGGGAATGCTGTAACTAATTGTGTGCTATACTCATGACAGCCAAAGGAAAAAGACTATTACTGCGCACTTGAGATCACTTAGAGGAGCCCACGGGGAAACACTGGAGTATTACAGCCAAAGTAACACACAAAGAAACAATGTCTACGAATACCCCGGGGGCCCGTGAAAATGAGTTCGCTCCAGAGGTCAAATATTAACAATTTGTGTGTGTGCACTTTCTGTTGCAATTTCATTCTCTCCATTTCAACAGGGATGGAAAATATCACAAGACCAAACTTTGATTCAAATAATAAAGGGATCAACACAATGCGGTGCACCGGGGTAAAGCTAACACATGAGCATATAGGGTGTGACAGCTGCAATATTAATAAGATGAATGGGAGTAAAACATGATAAAACCCCCCAAATGTGATCTTATCCAAGCTGATGGCTTGCTCTGTTATCTGTTGAAGCAAGCAATGAAGGTTGGGTATTGTGGTATTCAGCTGGCCCAAAGATGACTGCTGTAGCTCTTGGTTTTGAATATTTTTACTATTGTATGCTACTCTGGAATGATTCAGTGGAGTGGGAAAGAAAGATAGAGAGAGGGAGTTGGGATGGAGACAAGTCAGGAGAGAGACTGACGGGTTGGGAGAGAGAGCGGGTAGATGGACATAGTCATGTGAGGGTCAAAGAGAGGGGAGAGAGAGCAAGGGATTGGGAAGATTCAGGAAGACAGGGAGAAGGTGAACAGGGAGAGCTGGGTGTAAGAGACAGTGGAGATGTTAAGATGGGTTCTGATCCCATTGGCAGAGCTGGGTGGGCAGGCCTTGCAGAGCCTCTTGGTCATCCAAGCTACTTGTGGGTGGAAGGGCACATTTCTCACATACCCAACTGCAGGGATCATCGGGTCATGGATAGACATTGCTGGCTAGCAAGGTTCTACAGTACATCCAGCATTGTTTAGTGACTCGTCATAATGGGACACATTACTGCTATATGCTCTGCTGGAAATACTTCTAAAGGTTTTAATCTGGGTCACCCACATTACTATTTACTTAGGCAGCACTTCACTATCCACTGCTGCCCCTGTTGTGTATTTTGATCCAAATTAGTAGCTCTCATCCCCAATGTTATGTCCAAGCTGGGACTCTCTCTAGGTTTCCTCATTATGCCGTCGACAATATGCACATTAAAGGGCACTGGGTTTCAAAGCCGATAAAGTGCCAGGCCTGGTGTGAAACGATCCCCAAAGTGAGCATCATTTCAATTTCCAAATACAAAATTGCTGTGGTATATAAAAGAGGGTAGCGTGCATTGTAAAGCAAACTAAGCTTGCTATGTTCAGCACTAAATTTTTAACAATGCCTTAAGAATCAGAAGAGCATACGAAACACACAACTGTCCTTCAGGTTTTGGGGTTATTTTTTTCCCTTTTACTTGCAATATGTGAATTCATTTTCTGCACTCAGGAATCTCAGGTACAGAGAGTAGCAAAAATAGCCCAAGCGGACTGGTGGTTGCAGCTGTGCAGATGGTTTGAGACAAGAGACCCCATTCTGCATGAGGAGGATCTGGGGATGGGATGCTAATGCCCCAGTTTGTTAAGCATCCACAAATCAGAGTCCCATCTCAGGCACTACATACTGCAGGTTGTCAATCTTACCTGTTACAGCAGTAGTAACAATACAGTAGCCTACATATATACCGTGCCCTTTTATACCAAAGGGTGTGACCAACTGGCAAAGGGCAAGGGGGACACAGAATATTACAGGGATCCCCAGGTGAAGTATGTGCCCAATAATTCACCAAAGGAGCACATAAGGTCTCTACAGAGAGCCAGCAGCCCACTGGTCATCATCATCATTGCAAATTGCATGTATGGATATTTAAGAAGTTATGTACTGTGACAAAGTTCCTCCTCTACCTTGATGGGTCCTGCACTTACTGGCGGATTTTGCTAGCCTCAGAGATCTTCCTGTGTTGGATCAGGAGTTGGGAGGTTTGGGGGGAACCCGGGCCCGCCCTCTACCCCGGGTTCCAGCCCAGGGCCCTGTGGGCTGCAGCTGCCTAGAGTGCCTTCTGGAACAGCTACATTACAGATACAATTCCCTGGGCTACTTCCCCATGGCCTCCACCTAACACCTTCTGTAGCCTCACCACAGGACCTTCCTCCTGATGTCTGTTAACGCTTGTACTCCTCAGTCCTCCAGCAGCACACCCTCTCACTCTCAGCTCCTTGCGCCTCTTGCTCCCAAGCTCTTCACATGCACATCACAAACTGAAGTGAGCTCCTTTTTAAACCCAGGTGCCCTGATTAGCCTGCCTTAATTGATTCTAGCAGCTTCTTGATTGGCTGCAGGTGTTCTAATCAGCCTGTCTGCCTTAATTGTTTCCAGAAAGTTCCTGATTGTTCTGGAACATTCCCTGTTACCTTACCCAGGGAAACGGGACCTACTTAACTCGGGTCCAATATATCTGCCTTCGATCACTCTCCTGTAGCCATCTGGCCTGACCCTGTCACAGTACCTATACTGAAAATTATGTTCTTTAAACTTTGAAGTTAAAGGCACGTTATCAGGATGTGATGTACCTTGGACTGGTTCTGTCCAGGCAAAAGGTAGTAGACTCTTATATTTCTGTATGGTCATTGTGTATCTCACAATGCAAATCTATTTGCATAGGGAACCACCTGCTAATCAAGACTGTAAAATTGACAGAAAGGAACACACAGCAGGAGGATGGCCAGGTTACGAATAAAGATCAAAGGACTGTTTTAATATACAGTGCACTCCGGTTATAAGAATCACATCGGTCATGGATGATTTGATTCTTATAAATTGAGTATTTTAGTATAGGAATGATTTTGTCCCAGTGGTTTTGATCACTATATGCGGTTGATTCTTATATCAGTGATTCTTATAAACCGAGTGCACTGTGTCTGGGGTTGCAAGAACATAGACAAGTATCCTTTATTGGGGGACAAGCTGGCCACATGTTTTGTTTCATGAAAAAAGGATCTCAGCCAGTCCTGGCTGAAAGATTCTGAAAGGTCTTTGGGGTGAGCTTTAGTTGAATAAAAATTCGTTTTAGAATGTGTGTTAAGATTTTATTTTAGATGTAACCATTTGTTTCCATTATTACTACTTGCCATCCTCTGAATCTCTTCTCTTTGTTAAATAAACTTTGGCTTATTTTTATTATAAACATATCTAAGTACTGTGTTAAGCAGAGCTGAGATCTGATGTGGGACTGGTAAACTGGAGTGCACAGCTTCTTTGGGAGCAGCAAATCTGCAAATACCGTGAATGTCCAGTGGATCAAGGCCTGGACACACCACGGAAATGCTCAGAGGCTCGGGGTTGGAGTGTGCCTATCGCTAACCTGGAGAAGGACAGCAGAGCCTGTGCAAGCTGAGAGGGGAGTTCTTATGATGCCCATGGGTGGTGGAGGGATCAACACATAGGGACCTGACCCATAGCAGGAGCAGACAAACCTTCTTCACACTAAGGGCAGGTGGTAGTGAGGTGCCTCATACCCCTGGACACACTGGGAAGTGTCACAGTGGCGATGTCAGCAGGACCTTATGAAATTCATCCTAGGATACTTAAGGAACTAGCTGAAGCAATCTCAGAACTGTTAGGAATTATCTTTGAGAACTCTTGGAGGACAGGTGAGGTCCCAGAGGATGGGAGAAGGCATATTTTAGTACCTAAATTTAAAAAGGAGGAACTGAGGCACTGAGAACTAAAACAGGATTTGAACAGGTAGGATATCAAGATGATCTGCAATACCATACCATCTTGAGTGAGATATTCAAAGGCAAAAGGGCATCTGATAGGCACCTAGCTCCCGTTCGTGCCTTTCAAAAATCACCCTCCGATTGACTAACACTTGACTCAGGCCAGGCATCATGAATGATGGGAGTGTGAAAAGGGAAGGAATCAAAACAAAAGCAAAAGAATCCTGCTCACTTCCTCTCCATTGGAAATAAATATATATATTTTTTCCAAATGGAAAAAGGACAAAGTCGTAACAAAGAAATGTAAATATGGCTAAGCAGACTGGAATTTGACTAGAAAGCCAGGATTAAACTTCCATATTCTTGTGAAAGATGTGAAGATTCTTATGAAGTCTAAAAGGACCACAAATGGTCAGGACCACAATATCAGAAAGACAGCAAGCCAGACCATCACGGGTGCAAATTCACATATCTCCACTAATGTCAATGGAGCTACAATGCTTTACACCAGGGGAAGATCTGGGCAAGCATCTTCAGCAGCACTCACACCATGCTGGAGTGTTGACGCCGACAGTGTCACAGACTGAATGACCACTTTCTCCAACACCTTGGTTTCTCCCCATCTTTGTCTTGTCCTACTTTTGCTTTGGGCCTGATCCTGTGAGGCATAGAGTGCTTCCTCCAAGGCGAAGAGGTCCCAGGATCTTATATGAGGCATTCGGCACTTCTTAAGAGACTCTTATTGACTTCACTGGACTTTGGATAAGGTGAAAGGACTTTAGCTTGTGAAATCTGAAGAGGTTATAGCCCTTGGTTGAGCAGCTGCTCACAGATTCCTGTGTACCAGCAGACCCCAACTTCCACTACTACAGGAAGTCTTGACTACAATAGCTATGGCATAAGAAACCTCCAGAATCCCCTCTGATCCTTGTCCAGTCAAGCTGCTATTCCCCAATTGCACGTAGCTGAAGTGTTCTGAACAAAACCAACTGAGGAGCCATCTGGGCACTCTCTTGGCTCTGAACAACAACAAAATACTCAGGCATACAAAGAAGACAAAATATATGCTCAGTGCCACAGATGGGCAGCTTGCCCTCTGTGTTTCATAGGAAGGCATGATTGTCCCACTATTTGCTCTTCTCAAGACCTATAAATATCTTCCTCCATGCACTTTTTCCCTTGCAATATGCTTGTCTGTGTCCTCCTTTCACTCAAAATACAGGAGCATGCAGAGTTTTTATGCAAATTATTTTCTTAAATTTTTATGACGAATGCTGAATTAAGCCCTTTACTGTGAACATCCTTTATGATGCTATAAATGTAAAATAGTCCTCAAATTATCCACGTTCCATTGACATGGTGGAATTAAAACCTGCTGAGGGATGCATTGACTGGAACTTGCAAGAATTCAGGAATAAAATAACTTTTATTGCTTGTAAAAATCTGGGATATAAATGGAGGTATTTACATGTTTAAAATAGTAAGTAAGGTGGCTGAGAAACTAAAGAACCATTTCATTTTTTTCTGTGCTAACTGAAGATTAAAATAATAAAATTATTGCAATGCTTTGTACTTTAATAGCCCCTTTTGTTCTAGGATCCCAAAGCCTGTAAAAGTTGGGAATTTTCAAAGAAGTCTAAAGAATTTAGGCATCCATGTTAATGAGAATTGGTGCCTAACTCCAGCAGGCTGCTTTGAAAATCCCAGCCTATAAACTTAAATTAACTAAGCCTCATTCACAACACTCCTGAGAATAGGATGTTATTTCCCCAGATGGGAACATTGCAGCACACCGAGGTTAGATGGCATTGGCCACTGTCAGGGAATGGGAACACAGGACTCCCGAATCACAGTCTTCACTTCCATCATACTACATTACATCTTCTTCTCAGTGCAGCTCATGACCTATGTGCATGCTCAGTGCTTCAGTGTGAGGCACAGCAAGTGGATGTTGAGTGGACAGTCTTTTCACAAGAAAGTTTTCACAGTTAAAAATGGAGCATTTCCAGAAAATTTGTGACCGTCCCCAGCCATTTCACACCTCATCATTAGGAAGGGCCTGAGGAATAGATTAAAAGCACAGGACTTCTCTGTGGAGTCTTGAAGTCACTGCTTGAGTATTTTGCTGTGTACAGAGTTGTTGGCATTCACCTTTTCGCTGCCCTGATATGGAAATGTTTAGCATTGTCCTTCTGGTCACTGGTACTGGACAGAGAAGATTAACTTTAGGGAAGGATATTGATTCCTTGGTGAAAAAGAGAATCTCCTTATAGATACATAGGTTCGGCTATAGTGATGGCTTGAAATGATTCCCAGGAGAAGGGTTCCATTATATCTTCTGTGCAATATTAATCTTACATCAATGTTTATCTTACATCTTACATCATTTTGGCTGACATTTTCAAAGCTGCCCAAGAGATCTAGATGCCCAACTGCCAACAGACATCCCAAAAGGGAGGTCAGAGTCCAAAAGTCACTTCAAAGTGTGCTTTGACTTATCGGCTGCATGTTTCACATTCTCAAACTGTCATCTTGCAATTCCAGCAGTGCTACTCAAGCTGCTGGTGAAAGTTCACTCTTTACATGCTAGTATCACCCCTTTGGATAAGATCCTGGAATATTATTACCATCAAATCAATGGGTCTCCTACCTCCATGTGTGTCTCCTTTCCATCTCCTGTCTTTCCCCTCTCCTTTCAGTTTTAGTTGCAATCACAGGCCTGGATCTAACCATCTCACTTAGCATCCCTTCCTGGGACACTGGTGCATTCCACTCTGTGACACAAATCACAGAGACTCTCTCCCTTCTCCCGATGGTTTACCAATGTTTCAATCCCCCCACTGATGCTTTCTTTCAGTTCCCAGTGATGGGTTCCATTCCTGACACCCCTCTTCCAACTGCTACTTTCTTCTCCTGACTTGGTGTCCAGCAATATGTGAGTAAAAGTCACTATATTAGGGAAATGTGGAGTTAAAATTGAAATTCTGTCTTATACTCATGCTCATTGCACCTAGGAACTGCCAGATTTGCTGAATAGCAGGTGATCTACTGGACCATATGAAGTGAAGTACCTGTGCACAATGTGAGTGAGATAAGGTTAGAATATCATCCTTAAAGCCTGGCTGACATTTAAGTAGTCAGCATAGTCCAGTGGATAGGGAACTAGAGGAGGAATTAGGAGATCAGGCTCTGTCACTGGCCTGATGCATGAACATATGAGGTGATCTGACTTGCCATGTGCCTCTGTTTACCTTCTTACCTTTTGTCTGACACGTTTGTTTAGAATGCAAGCTCTGCTTCTTTCCTTGGGTCTGTGCGGTGCCTAGCACAGTGAGACCCTGATCTCAGCTGGGGCCTGCAGGGGGTGGTTATAAAATAAACAGCAACGACATAAAGCCTTACATACATTAGAATCCCAAAGCACATCATAAATTTAAACAGATCAACAGAGAATGCAATTACTCTACTTACTCCTGAAATGCCGCAGCCTCTGGGGTGGAAGTTAGTGACTTATAAACAGCCCACAGACACCGCACCAGGGAATTGGGACTGACTAGTGATCTCTCTCAAATTTGTTCCTCAGCTGCCAGCACTTAAAGGAATTTAAAATGCAGACCACAAAATGGATGATAATAAATTAGAAAACCAGCAGTCTGCAGAATAAGTTGCACACACTCCACAAAAAGCTATTGAGGAAAAAATATTGCCATAAATTGTGTTTAGCACAGTGCGTTAAGTCGGAAGCACAGCCTTGATGAGAGTTACAATAAGGGTTTGAAGACCAGCTATTTGTGTCCTGTAGAATGCCAAGCAATAATGTTAATGTCTAAACAGGCCCCTGGCTGATGGGGAATGGTCGGTGTGTGGACCTCGCAACACCAAGCATTGGAACTTCATCCTGTGGGTACCAAATCCACCTCCCCCACAGCGACTTCAGCAGGAGATAAGGATGCTCAGCCTCCCTCAGGGTTTGAACCTTTGTGTTTGCTTCTGTGGAAGCAGGGTCAGGTCTGAACATCACCTATCTGAAAACCCAGCTTGGCAAAACCACCCTGAAAATGTATCGGCTCAGGCACAAACTGTACTTATTTACCCCATGCTATGATACATATTTTTGTTTGTTTGCTATAATTATGGTATCTAGAGCAATTTACAGTTAAAAGGTAGGGAGGTTTTTGGGTCCAGAGCTCCCATATATTAGAAATAGCCAGTGGAGAATTCCTCTTCCGGAGGGATGGCTCCTGCACCAGCCACCCAGCCCACCATAGAGGGTGTTCCAGGGGGAAGGGGTAGGCCGAGGAATGGCAGAGCATAGCTCTGCTACTCTGATTCTCTACTGACACGAGGTCTCTTAGGGATTTTATGCCAGTTGCATAAGCTCCTTGGATGCTCTAATTCATGACAGGACAGACTGGCACTCAATCAGGGAGCCATAACCAGCTCCCAGATGCCCCCTTCCCCATCACCGAGTAGAGACTGGATTCATTTTCCTCGGGTTGTTTTTGAAGAAACTAAGCACAGTAAGTCATGTCTGATTTCCATTATAATTTTGCCTGCAATTACATCTAAGCATAAACTAGGGAGCAAGCTTGGTTTGAAAACTACACGTCCCTCTCAGCTGCACCCGTCATTCACGGAGAATGGAGGGACACAAAGGAGCCAGTTGCAGCTTCCTAATTCTGTACCCGTTCTATCCCAGCTCTGGCATAATTTATAGAAAACTGAAGGCTACTCTGGTCTATGATACAGAAGTATGGCTCCCCAAGGGGCAAACCTACACCTGAGAATAGCTGGAGTACAGCTCTAGCCAGGCTGTTCTTGCTTCAACACCCCCCCATGCCAGGGGCTGTGGGAATGTCGGGGAGCATGACAGAACAAGGAGTAATGGTCTCAAGTTGCAGAGGGGGAGGTTTAGGCTGGATATTAGGAAAAACTTTTTCACTAGTAGGGTGGTGAAGAACTGGAATGGGTTACCTACGGAGGTAGTGGAATCTCCTTCCTTAGAGGTTTTTAAGGTCAGGCTTGACAAAGCCCTGGCTGGGATGATTTAGTTGGGTTTGGTCCTGCTTTGAGCAGGGGGTTGGACTAGATGACCTCCTGAGGTCCCTTCCAACCCTGAGATTCTATGATTCTATGAGTGGGGTGGACATGGAGCCAACCATGCCAGATCTATGCCAACTGGGGACTCCCTCCATCAGGTGCCCATATTTCCCAAAGGCAAAATGGGACACTGTGTGAGACTAGCCGGAGCCCCCTCCCCACCCCTGCCTGGGGCTGACTTGAGTTGCTCGCCCAAGGTGCCCTCCCCAAGAGGGGCTGGCCCGAGCCACTCACTCCAGAACCTTCCCCCCATCACCATATGAGGCTGGGGCTAGCATCACTGCTTGCTGGAGCCCTGCCTTTCTCCTGCCCAAGCCCTGCCTTCCCCCCAAACAGGGCTGGCATTGCTGCTTGCCCCCCCCACCACCATTCCTCTGCACCCCACTTTTTTGACAAAAGTGGGCATTTGTCCTGTTTGCTTTTCCCAACTTGATCAGCTGGCAGAAGGAAACGGGACAAATGTCCGCTTTTGCCAAAAAAAGTCAGGATGGCCATGACAGGGCTTAAAAAAGGGACTGTCCCGGCCAAAATGGGACATATGGTCACCCTATCCCTCCACAATGAGGGAATCCCTAGCTAGGAAAAGCCAGTTGTTTTCTAGACCCTTTGCACTGTCAGATCAACACAAAGAGGGTCTGACTGTAGCAGAAACCTGGCCCCCTGTATTCAAATATTTAATACATTAGCTTTTATATTTCTCTCGCATCCAAGGAACATTGTGCAAGCCCTCCAGTGGCTAATTTAACAAATCCAAATTAGTATAGATTTGTAAAGTCTGTTTAGCCTAATCGCTAAATTGTTTCCCTTATATTTTAAAGTTCAAACAATCTTCAGGGGGTGTTTTTATTAAAATATCCTCATTATTATTTCCTTCCTCTGGGTCAAAATGGACCATTGTCTCTACAACACTTAATTATCTTTATGAGCCCTGAATTTTCTGCAGCCATTGGAAAACAGTTAAATTCCTTTAGTTGAAGAATCAAAATGCCATGTTAATTTTTCCCAGGACATTGTGGCATGAATTAAGGGAATAGTCTTTGCACTGTTGCCTTTAGTTTACATAAAAGTTTGATTCATTTTTCCTTTGTAATTCTCATTATATTTTTATGGTATTCATAGAGCAAGAAGAGTTCCCTCCTATGACACATTTAAAAGCGATACATATCCATGCATGCTAACGGCACACTGTGAAACATAGCCGCAAAATTATCTGCCTGGTCCTGCACTTCTGACGCTAATAGCACTTTTGCCATTGAATTTAGTGTGAGTGGGATCAGGGCCTATAATCTAATGGCATCAAGGCCAACGCTGTCTAAATTGGCTGCCTACAGCTAGACACCTAAATCCATATTCAGGCACTTAAATAAAAGTGGCCTGCTTTTCAAATGTGATGAATGCCTGCTGTTTCCACTGAGGTCAATATGAGCTGCAGGTGCTCAGCACTTTTGAGATTGCAGCGACTTTCACTTAGGTGCTTACGTAGGGATTCAGATGCCTAAAGTTAAGGCCCCAAGCTTCATCTTCGTTTGCTATCAATTCAATAGTTACAAATTCAAGAGTGGGAGGTAGACTCAGTGGTAATCAGAGGTGTCCAGGGTGCCTCTCTTCTGCTGATTTGCTTCAATCCAGACAGAACTGCTCAACCAAATCCCACTTTGCGGTGCAACTACCAGTCTGTGATTTCAACTCCATTGCCACCACCACTTCTGTCTTGCTGTGGAGTGAGCTCTGCTCGACCACTGCTATAGGTCTACCTGGTCCAGTCTTGCAGTTTCCACTCACACCCACCCCACAGGATGCAGAGACTCCAGGTAGGGAACCTAAAGCAGAAGAAGTTCCTGCTGCCTGGGATAGGGCTCCTCATCTCCAGAACAAAGCCCTTTCCATTGTCTTTGCTGAGTCAGAGCTTATTACCCATCCAAAGTCCATTGCTGTTACACCTAGTACCCCTCGTCCAAGGCATAACCCACACAATTCTGCTGCCCTTCATGAATACAGTCATGATTATAATCTATTCTCATGTTTACACAGCAAACCAAATTTAAAAAAAAATACAAGATTTGGTAGGTGGAATTATGGGTAAATGACATTATAACTTATGTAAATGAAGATGGCCAAGACTGGCTTGCCCCCTTCCCAGTAGATGGAGCAAACAGTTCTGTTCCTCTAGGTCTTCTACCAATAGGGCTCACACATGCATTCTACTATGGGCACAAGCGGTGTGTCTACACTGAAAAAAAAAACCCTGCAGAATTGAGTCTCAGAGCCTCTGTCAACAGACTTGGGCACGGGGGGTTCAGGCCATGAGGATAAAAACAATAATGTAGGTGCTCCAGCATGGGCTGGAGCCTTGGCTCAAAACCTGGCGAGTGGGAAGGGTCTGAGATCCCAGGCTCCAGCTCAAGTGGGAACATCTACACTGGTATTTTTTGCCCCACAGCCCAAGCTCTGCAAGCTCAAGTCAATTGACCAGGCTCTGAGACTCAGTACTGTGGGTTTCTCTTTGCACTGTAGACATACACAAGGTGACTCATACCTCCACTGGTAGCAGACCTCAGAGAAGCAGATATGTTTTGGAGAAGCCTCCATAATGTCTCCTCTCATCAGTGAGTGCAGTAATGTAGCCAGTGATGTATAAAAGTGACCAAAAGGTGGGAAGAAAAAGAGGTAAATAAAGAGCTTATCTCAAAGGAGGTGGGACTAGAAGCCAGAACTCCTGGGTTCCATTGCTGGCTTCATCATTGACTCCTTGTTTGATAGCAATAAAGTCCTCAGATAAAACTGCCATATAAATGCAAATTACTATTGTTGTAACCTCAGCAACAAACAAAGGGAAAGGTTAAAACTCTATAAATCCCACCTATCTGGAATTAATGAAGCTGAAGGCTTTGCCTTTGAATGCTAAAATTGCCATTGATGTGATGAAGGATGATCCATTGTCAATGCACGCACAAAGCTGAGGGGGGAAAATGATTTTGCAAAAAGCAGCTCAAAACTAAACTCTGCCACATTCTCTGCCATTTCATGGGATACTAACCAAAGAAGCGATTTCAAGTAGCTATTAATTTGCCCAATTATGGCTCATAGATGTTGGTTTTCATTCTCCAGAACCTCTCTCTTTCCTTAAAACTTGTCAATTAGTCTCTGTGTGACATTACAGCCTTCACCAGATAGGGATTTCAGGGCTTATTAGGGAAGATTTTTATATTATTCAATAATTTGTGTGTGCATGTGTACGCTATGTCCACAAATCTCTACCCACAGGCATGAAAAAAGAGAGAGAATTTAGCTTCTTCGCATTTCTACAGTGGAGTAAACAAACATGTCATTTAATCTTAATAAAAAGAGAGGTTTAATAACGCAGTCTGTTTTCAGTGACTGAGACCAACCAGATGTAAAATGGCCATTAGCATTAGTAGTACAATGACAAATTGCCTACCTAGTACAGTACTTTATTTGATATAGAGTCCTTCAAACCAACTGTGCCCCTGACATGCTTTAGAATTAAATAATACCATTACAGAGTTAAATAAGAGCAGAGGAAGGGAAAAATTAGCAGGCAAGGGAGAGATGAGTAGTTTTCAGCTGAGGTTTGAAATGAGACAGAACAAATGTGTTAAGTGCACGAGCTGTAGAGGAGATGGCTCTCCCACCAGCAGACGAAGTACTCTGGGAAGTGACAGAGGAGGCCAACGCTAAACAATCAGCGAGAGAGAAAGTGTGTGATGGAGGGCGGAGTTAGTCCATAGAAGGTTTTAAAACCCAGAAGGGTCATATGAAACTGGCTCTGGAAATGAATGAGGAGGTGTCTAGAGATGGGCATAGTTTGGGCTCGCTTCTTTGTACATGTAGGACGTTGGCAAAAGCATTCTTTATGTGCTGGTGTCTGGTGAACTGGAACTGGGGTGGCAGTAGCCAAGATAAGAGAACAGTTTATATTAGGTTAATTATTATTATTTCTGCATTCTTGGTGCTACACTGAGACACGGTGTCACACACACACACACACACACACACGCTGCTTAGCTCTCCCATTGTTGGTGCTGATGTACTGCAGCCCCAGGGGTAGGCAATGTCCTACACTGCAATACCAGGGCCTATTTGGGTGGAATCTAAGGATATAGATTTGTCTGAACCGTTTACCTTCCAGACTTTGTTGGCTAAAGTCACATCCTCAGGCCAAATATTCTGCCCAATCATTGTGCTGAAAGATTCCCATCTATGTAAATAGGGGTTACATGATTAGCCCGTAGGGAACCAATCAGATTCCGGTTTATTATCACACAGAAATTACCACGGTTTGTGAGGCTGGTGGGGTGCTGTGCCCAGGATTGAGGAGGGGCTGTGACAGTGTGGAGGTGGAAGTAGGGTAGTCCTACCAGAATCTCTTACATATCCTGGGCCTGCACTCTTACAGGGACCTCACTGCCAGTTCTTAGCCTATGCCTACAACTAGGAATCAGTGGGGAGGACATAATGAAGATGACAGAATGGAGAAGAGGATGGAGCACACAAACCAAGCATTTAAGATAATGGTTAGCACATGCCTAGATAGTTTCATGGGCTTTTTATTCTGCAAAATTCTCATCTTGAGTAAATGAGAGAAACTCAGCTGAAGTCAATGGAACTGCACCAGTTTACACCAACCGAGTTTTTCTCCATTTTGTATATACAATCCATTACCAGTAGCCCCTTTAGCTAATCATTACTATTAGGCTAATTTATTGTAGGTACTGAGTCAGAAGCGGCTCTCAAGGAAGGATTGAAAGGTTGAGAGCATAGGGTACTGACACACAAGCTCACAGAACGTGTTCCACGTGAAGCGTATGGCCTGGCAGATAATGGATGGAGGAGATATGTGAAGGTAAGGGAGATAGGAGAGGGCTTCAATGTGTTAGGAGCATGGAGAGGATGGGAACAGAAGAAGGGAGGATGATGGGGTGCCTGTTGCATCAGAAAAAGGGAAACCCTAGCTGTTAAATACACACTCAACATGTTGAACATTTAGAATCTAGTTTTCAGAAATACTGTACCGAGCAGCCACACCTCCTGCCGAACACAATGGGAGCTCAGCTCTTCAGAAAACCAGGCTCTTGCTTCTTAGAGTTGCATGTAATTTATAATATTTAAAGGGAGAAAAGAAAAAAAAAAGGTACATGGCAGTGAGTATCCCTCAAACATTTTGCATGGCCCTGTATTATTAGTAGTGCTTCCAAACTGACACTATGTACCTACAGGTGCAAGGAAGAACTACAGCTGGAATGTTACAAGGGTGCAAGCATTGCAGAAAACTAGGTACGCTGTATTCTATGGACAGAATAGACTAAGGGGATGAGTGAAAGCCCGGTGAAATCCATAGAACGGCTCCCACTGATTTCAATGAGTTGTGGAGCAGGATCTAAGTGCAATGCAATATATTCCAAATGAGGAGGACTGAATAACCAATAGCTGTTATCTTCCAGGAGGACAATGGAACATTAGACCCTTAATAATCCATGATCCGGTCAAAGTTCTCCCTATGACATGGCATCTGACGTCGTTCTTCAGGCGTGTTTTTCTTCAGACAGTTGTGCAAAAGAAACAAACATACCAATAATTATGAGGGACAAGATCATCCACTAACAAAACAACATCCTGGATTAATTCTTTTTTTCCTGGAACCTTTTAAAAGAGATCATAGTCCATAAGTACCATCTTTCAAGGCAGAGCTATATCACCTCTATACATCTCTCTATTTATCCACTTCTCTTGCCCTATCATTGTGTCACTTTCTCTGCTCCTCTCCTTTCTTCCCACTACTACCTCTATTCAATCCTCACAAATGCATGTAAATAAACCAGCAAACAGCAACAATGAACACAAAATCAGTAGTGCAGTACAGAATTACTTTATCTATTGTGTTAATATCAGTTCTCTTTTGGATACACACAGGATATTTTCTCCTTCCATGTTTTTCTTGCATATCTGATTTTCCAGAATCCTCTTTTCAGGAGGAAAAACTACCATAATTATGAAGTAATAATAATTTAATAATATATTTTAAATGTCTTCAAATTATTCTCCTCTTTTGAAACACAAGCAAATATGACTTTGATTTCCCGTTGAATGTCCAGATGTCTGAATAAGTTGAAGCCCTTATTTCCTGACTTGATTAGTGCAACATCCTCCTCTATAGCCTCCCAAACATATTGCCCCCTTCTGCCCAAAGTCCTGCGGCTACGCTCACATTCCTTGCCTGCCATTTCAACCCCACCAATCCCCTCTTTGAAGCCCTCTCTCTTTCTGCTATTGCATCATATTCACGATTGTCAGTACCTACAGAGCTTTACCTATATCAGCCCCACTCCACTCCACTTCCCTTCCCTCATGTCACCTCAGCCCCCCACCGGCTCTGGTCCATTAATGATTGTAGTTTATCCAATCATCTGTCAACTTATCACCTTCATTACCTTCTTCCAGGCTGCATTCTATACTTGTAATGCTCTTCCTGAGTTCATCCACAAGGCTCTTACTCTCCAGACAGTTAAGGCCCTATTATTTCTGCTACGTGTCTATGGTAAAACCTTAGATGGACACGTAAATAGTAATACATATTTCACAAAAGAGGTGGTCGAGCCTCAACTTGGCACATCTCCTGATAAATGTCGAGCTGGAATGGACATTGAAAAGTCATCTAGTCCAGCCACCTGAACTGAGGCAGGGCCAAGCAAACCTACACCATCCCTGATAGGCGTTTGGCCAACCTGTCCTTTAAAACGGCCGACGGGCATTCCAACCCCTTGCCCCCTTGGAAGCCTATTCCAGTGCTTAACTACCCTTATAGTTAGAAAGTTTTTCCCTAATAGCTCATTTAAACCTCCCTTGCTGCAGATTAAACCCTTATTCTTATTCTACCTTCAGTGGACATGGAGAACAGTTGATCACCACCCTCTTTATCACAGCCCTTAACATATTTGAAGACAGTTATCAAGTCCCCCTCAGTCTTCTTTTCTCATGGCTAAACATGCCCAGTTTTTTTTAACTTTTCCTCATAGGTCAGGTTTTCAGAACTTGTGATCATTTTTGTTGCTCTCCCTGGATTATCTCTAGTTTATTCACATCTCTCCTAAGGTGTGGCACCCCAAAGTGGACAGAGGAGTCCAGCTGAAGCCTCGCCAGTGGAAAGCAGAGTGGCACAATAACCCCCCATGTCTTACATGGTGTGAATACACCTGTGAAGGGAGATCGCTCACCACTAAGGTTCCCCTTTTGCCCAGACAAGGTGTAGCAGCTGTCCTGCAGTCTGGTGCCTTCTGCCAACGGTTGCTGTGTCACTGTGGCAGACTCTCTTCCCATAAATCAGCCCTCTGATTAGGTCAAAATTTAATCCACCCCTTTGGAGCTGGCAGAAAGTCCAACATAAAACAGTCCAATGAGCTCACAAAAGGGTCTTTGACCTCAACTACAGGCCCCTGGTCCTCACTCCCTTGTCTCAGGGCTTTCCAATGTCCTTATCCCCTTCTCCGGGCTAATGCCCCTTTGTCAGTGGCTGGTAGAGGAACTTGGACCCTCTGACTACACTGGGTTCCAGCCCAAGGACCCTATAATCAGGGGCCAACATTTTTGCAGCCCCATTCCTCGCTGTTGTTTCCCTGGGCTCCTACCCACCCAGCTTTTCTCACGCTTTCTTCCCTGCAACTTCTCTAGGTTGACCCTTCTTTCAGGAGTAGGATTCTTAGGGCCCTCCCCTGGGCCACCACTTCTATTCCCAGAGAGTGATTACAGACTCTCTCCCCTGGCAGTCTCTCCTGCTCTGAATTTCCTAGTGTTGTAATCCTCCAGCTGGGCTTCAGCATCAATTAAGCCTGCCTTTTTCATCTCCCACAGGAGCAGCCAGGCATGTTCATTGACTTCTTAGGCACATTAACCCATTTAGGGCTTGTGTGGACTACACATCCAATCACAACACCCCAGAATGATATTTGCCTTTTTCACAACAGCATTCTGCTGTTGACTCATTTTCAATTTGTGATCCACTACAACCTGCAGATCCTTTTTAGCACTACTATCGCCTAGTTGGTTATTCCCCATTTTTGTAGTTGTGCCTTTGATTTTTCCTTCCTAAGTGAAGTACTTTGTACTTTTCTTTCTTGAATTTCATTTTTGTGATTTCAGACAAATTCTCCAATTTGTCAGGGTTATTTTGAATTCTAATCCTGTCCTCCATGGCCTTGCAAGCATCTTCTCTCATTAGTGTCATCCTCAAATTTTATAAGCATACTCTCCATTCCATTATCCAAGTCGCTAATGAAAATACAGAAGAGTACCAGACCCAGGACAGGCCCCTGTGAGACCCACTACATACGCCCTCCCAGTTTGACAGTAAACCATTGATAACCACTCTCTGAGCATGGTTTTTCAAGCAGCTGTGCACCCACCTTACAGTAATTTCATATAAACCTCATTTCCCTAGTTTGTTGATGAGAATGTCATGCGGGACTGTGTCAAAAGCCTTACTAAAATCAAGCTATATCACCCCCTTCTAAATCCACTAGACCAGTAACCCTGTCAAAGAAGGAAACTAAATTGGTTTGGCATGATTTTTTTTCCTTGACAAATCCATGCTGGTTATTCCTTGTAACCCTATAATCCTTTAGGTGCTTACAAACTGATTCTTTAATAATTTGTTCCAATATATTTTCAGGAACTGAAGTTAGGCTGACTGCTCTATAATCCTCCTGGTCCTCTTTGTTCCCCCTTTTTAAAAACAGCTACTGTGTTTAACCTTCTGTGATCCTGTTGGCCCTCCATGAGTCCTCAAACATAGCACTCCCTCCCCCTAACCCCTGTTCATCTGTCTTGGCAGTGTGAGTGACTTGGGATAGGGACCCTAGAAAGTGTTTGGCACTTTGTGGGAGCTACTGGAAACAAATAATAGACAAGGACCCCTGCTTACTGATTCTTGTTTCCCTTTTATCTTCAGCATTCTTGCCCAAGCTGCATGTAAACCCCCTTCCGTTTCCATTTCTCCTGCTCTGAGAATCTATTTTCTTTCACAAACCCAGAATTTAGGTGACTCAGTATATATTCTTAGCCGTTTTAGCTCTGAATCAGTTCAAGCTAAGCTCTTGTGCGCTGACCATGGGCTACTCTAAGTCAGAAATACAGGATCTAACGTGTGTTTCCAAAATCACATTAAAGGTTAACATACCAAGAAGTACATCTAACAAAGACTTCTGCTAAATACATTCTGAAACTATTTACTGTACATCATTGGACACTTCATTTGCAAAGCCTTCTTTGATCTCTGACAGTCCATTTGATCTTGTGGCTGGGGAACTCGGAGTCTGGGGTCTAATCCCAGCTTTATAAATATCTTTCTGTGCCCTGAGTAATTTACATAACAGCTCGACCTGTTTCCCAGTTTACAAATGAGGGATAATAATACTGACCTACCAAAACAGAGACGTAGTACGGTTCCATGAGTTTATATTTGTAAAGCACTACATAAGTGCCATTATGATTTCCATGCTGACATCAGCCCTGCTTTCTCTTGTGTTTGAACTCTTATGCTGTGTAGCACAAGGAACTGAATTAGGGCCTAATTCAAAGCCCACTGAAGTCAATGGGAGTCTTTCCCTGGTTTTCAGTGGGCACTAGATCTGTGAAATCAATGGCAAAATTCCCGTTGATTGCAATACAAGCAAGATGACACACTTTGTAAGATGCTAGGAGCAGGAAGATTTTATTCCATGGAGCTGCTCTTCAATTGGTGCAAATCAGAGTAGCTCCATTGACTTAAATGGAGCTTCACCAGTTCACGCCAGGTGAGGATCTGGCCAATGTCTGTATAAAGCACCATGTACGCTTGTTAGAGCTAGTCAGAAAACTTTCAATAAAAAAACCAAGAAAATATGTTTGTAAAAATGTAGTACTTACAAGGCCGGGTTATGCCACAGGCATAACAGGCTTGCGCCAAAGTTGAGGGTTGTCATCAGCATCTCAGCTTTCTTTTTATTTTTTTAAGTATTTTTTCCTATCTTTCTGAGGTACGCATATAGCCCCCAGTACCACAGAACCTGAGTACCTCACAATGTCTAATGCATTTATCTTCAACATCCCTGTGAGGTAGGGAAATACTATTATCCCAAATTTTCAAATGGGAAACTGAGGCACAAAAAGAGTATGCTGGAAGATCACACTGGAAGTCTGTGGGGGAGCAGGGAATTGAATCCTGGTGTACCAAATCCCAGGCTCCTGTCCTAACCACTCGACCATCCTTCATCTCCCATGGCTTGCAAAGAAAAGCGTGTGCAACTCTCACTTGCAATTTGCCAGTTTCTGGAGCTCTGATCTGAATCTTTAGGGGCCCCTACCAAAGGGTCCCTACCACTAGGATGGCTGCAAAAGCCCTCTGACCCCATTCCCAGCATGCTTGGACAGAAGAAAACTGAGGTTTTCTGCATAGGATGATCTTGAAGAGAAGACCAGTGGGCCAATGAAAAGCCAGGGCTGGACAGCCCTCAGCAAATTAACTGAAGAAAAGGGACAACATGACTTTCAGAGAAAGAAAGAGTTCCAGTGTTTGGAAGCTGGGCGTGAGGGAGTACAGTTCAGGGGAATCCTTACAGAATACCCCTTTCCCCCGATGGGAGTTTTTGCACTGCTCTGAGCCTCTAGTGGCACGTATCAGATCGCTACAGCACTGTAGTGACCAACATCCAGAGAAAGAGAGAGAGAGAGAGATCCAACCTGGCTTTGGCTACTGAGAGCCTGCCGATACCCTAGAAGAATTCCACACCAGAGCGCGAAGAAAAAGTAAAGTGAAATTTGTTTAACCTGGCAAACACCACAGCATTGCGACACTGTGTCTCAGGACACCCAGCCTCAACTTACCACCTGCTTCAGGAAGAGAGGTGAGGTTGGAGGAGTTTGTGTTAGGAGGTGGAGTACTGGCTTGTTTATAAATGTTTGTTGATTTTAACCCCTTTCTTCCCCAGATCCTGGTATCCTGATCCCAACAGTCACCTCTCTGTTATACTGTTGGTTTTGGAGTGACATTTCTTTGCTAGAGTTTGTTTTGTTTACCTTATTGTCTAGAGTGTGCTGGGGTCTACATGCTTTGCCAGCTAGTAGCTTTACCATTGATGTTCTCGAGGGACAGCACCGCTGTGCATATGGCACAGTGAAGAGTCACTTTGAGTGGAGGCACTGCGCGCCAAAAAAGAACCCAGGTCTCACCCCATGCAAGGAGAGGGGAGAAGCCTCTCCAGATATTGGTGATAGCAAGCATCCAGGAGAGAAAAGGGAGGAGTCTAAGGTGCACCTCGGGGAAGCAGCTACACATGAACATATGAACCGATTATAACTGATATAGAGAAGTCTGCCTGAGTCTGCACACAGCTTGCAGCAGAGGGAGAAGCAGCAGCCATTAGATCCAGGGAGGAAGCCATCTAGCCCCTCCACACACTACCACCACTGTGCACTAGGCTCCTGGCCTTAGGGGTGCCACTTCACCCCATGTTTGCTACTTTTGTCTCGGAGGTGGCGAACTGATCCAACTTCTAATGGGGTGGTGGTCAGGGGGGCCATGGGTGGAAGTGTGCTGAGGGTCCCAGATTGCTTTAATCCAGCTCTGGGTGTTTAAGAAAAATTCAGCAACTTGTACGGTTAATAGAAATTAAATTATTTGAGAAAGTTCTAATCCATCTCTGTTTTAGGCGTATGTAAAGATAGCCCCTTATTCCTGCAGGATATCATTAGTGATAAAAGCTTCCATGTTACTGCAATGCATTTGTTTCCATTAGTGTGTGTGCGGTGTGATGCTGCTGGCTGTGTGTACATTAAGGTGCGATTGCTATTAAAATAAAAAAGATTGAGGGGGGCAAAGCAGAGGCCTTCCCAGGACTTATTCGCTTCACTCTGCTGTGTGCTTTTCATCCCGTAAATTTGTTATAGCTCTGGTTCCCAAGCTTGAGTGAACATTCATCTTCCTTCCTTTACATATACAGCCAAACAATGCTGAGCTGCTGGTTTGGCAATAAAGAAATGAGACTCACATTATTGGCTTTGCATTAGGTTTGTTTATAAAAGACAAGGCATATTAATCATAGATATCTACGCTGGGAGAAGCATGCAGCAATGCAAGAAATGTATTCATTACAGAAAGCAGGATGTCAAGCAGACTAGGAGCTGCTATGGATTGATGCACTGGCTCCTCAATCCCTCTGCCTCATAAAAAAAGCTAAACATGACTTTGTTGTGAAAATCTGCATTAACCTCTTCTACTGCAGAGTCCCAGCACAACTTTTGTGCAGTGGTATAACCCAGCTTCTTTTCGTTGCAATGTCAACAAATTGAAATGTTGGCACCTCCACTGGTAACACGTGGCCAGTGATGTACTGGCAATAGTTTAACAAGGGGCTCCTACAAAAATTATCCCCTTTAGACTGTTATATAACAGCATGTCCCGAGCACGCATGGGCTACCAGAGAGCAGAAGGGACAGACTGGAAATCTATTTGTTTACTTCCCCTTTTAGGGCAAATTCTGCCTTGATAGACACTCTGTGGAATCCCACTTAAACACCAGTGGGATCCCATGGGAAGTAAATCAGGGAAGGATTCGTTTTTAAAGAGAGACACTTTTTTTAAACCTTAAGTAAGAAGAGGCAGTGCCACTTGACCAATGAATATTAAGCTTCATTTTGCTAAAAATGCTTATCATCTCTTGCCGACGTGTACAATGAGTTTATTGGTAATAAAGCCTAGAACTCAATTTGTGTAACTGCAATGTAAAGGAAAAGGATCATGGGGGATGAGCCGCTTCCAGGGAACTTTATTTTGAGTTATACCTGCCGTTTGGTGCTATCTGTTCCATTCCAAAAGAAAAAAAAAAGTTCTTCCGAATTATTTATGTACTCTAGAAATAAGGCCTCTCTGGCAGAGAAGATTTAGCCGCATCAGAAAGATGGTACACTCTGTCAGATACGGGGAAATCACTCAAACCTATTCTTCAGTTTTGTGGCAGAAATTGAACAAGAGGCTCAAGAGGCTCCCATCTAGCACATGGACACACCTGAGAGAGTTCGTCAGCCAAGGACAAACTCAGCCATCACAATCTGGTTGTGGCCTTTTATCAGCATTGCAATGTCACGGCATGGCATTGCTTCAAAATGCCATCATGCTACAAATGCACTCTTGTGACATAGTGATATAATGCAGGTTCTAGAAATGGTATCTGGAACTGTGGCCATCCAGAAACATGCAGGACTAACTTAATCGTGGCACAAGGATTGGTGGCAACACAGGGGTAGCACTGGCAGTTCATTTTGTCCCTAGGTGCCAGGTACATTCAGCAGCGCTGAAGTGGCTAAGAAACATCCTTTGATAGAGGAGATGTTTAATGGGAAGCTTGACTGCACATGGACATCTTGCACAGAACCTTGGGGTATTTTTGCTGAGCAAGTGGGCATGCATGGTGTTGATGGCAGGCAGAACAGATGAGTGTGGCAAAGGAATTGGGGACAGAGCAAGACATTTAGACAGGGATTCTCCAACTGGCAACAACATGAGAAAAGAGAGAGAATGTTGCTGTTAAGAGACCCCAGCACCCAATAGTGCAGCAGAAACCTTCACATGTTCACAATAGCTAAGCCATGGCGTAGACATGCAGCTGACTACCAGCTGCCCTGTGTCTGGTGTTATTCCTGTTGCCATCAGAGGTTAGCAGGGGCAGAAGTAGGAGGATGGGGCCCAGCTTAAAAAGTAAATAGTTGATTGTTTTATTTTGTCAAAAGGGAGCAAGGGTGTAAGAACTGTAATAGGTGGCGAAGCAAAGAGCCAGTGGCCTGGGGTAACATTACACATCTGTATAAACAGTGACTGCTCAGTGGGAACAGCTGGGACTCAGATCTTCAATTTGTAATAACAGTTTGGCCTATGGGTGAAAAAGTTTGCCCCTCTCCCTGTGGAGGGCAGATCTATTTATGGATGAGTATGACTCTACTGGGATACACTTCTCCTGCTACTCAACTGAGTCTTGATTTCAGAAATTGGATGAAGGAAATTCCCACTGGGGTGGGGTAGGTAGGTGAGGGAGGGATCAAACCCTATTATTCTCACGGGACAAAATTAACTTTTGTGCAAAGAGCTAGCAAAAGGTCTAAACAGCACATGGCTACAAACTAAGCCTTCAGAATAAGCCTTGCACTTCCCTGTTGCTCCAGGGTGAATTTCCACAAAGATGAATACCTGCAGCCATTGTGGTGTAATACATTTTTCTTCCTGTAGCCTCTATTTCTGATCCCTTTGCCGGGCCTCAGCAGAAGACAATAGAGGTTAGAGAAGGCCACACAACAGTCTGCAGGATACCTCACACCTGCACAAACAGAGCATGAGAGAGCCTGTAGGGCAGGAGGGAGGATACCCAGGCCTTTTATATTGTCAGTTATGCTCTCTGCAGTCTTTGTTCCTCTGCTACGGAGGTAAGACAGTGGGATGGGAAGAACTGTTCATCCATCAGGTCCATCGTCTGTCTCTGTAGTATGGCAATTTGGCTCTCACAGCCAGCAGCCCTGACCATGATGGATTCACCCCCCCATATCCATGCGGGTTCTCCCCTCGATTCCTTCCTCCAAGGAGCATCAATCACATCTTGCCTTGCCTGATAGTCACCCCAGCACAAACTGCCGGAAGGAATAGAGAATGCTGGTGAGACAAGCAAAATGAGTCACGCCCCTTCGCATCAAACACAGTCAGCAGCAGCTGCAGCCCAATTCAGCTCAATAGTTTACAGGTGTCTCCAGGAACGACTGTCATAAAAAGCTCCCGAAATACTTT
Organism: Mauremys mutica; assembly: GCF_020497125.1. Classification (NCBI taxonomy): domain Eukaryota; kingdom Metazoa; phylum Chordata; order Testudines; family Geoemydidae; genus Mauremys; species Mauremys mutica. Next base: position 10,435,076 of record NC_059073.1, on the reverse strand, counting down.
CTTTTTCCTTTTTTTTTCTTTTAGAGCATTTTAAAATGTGTACAGCAACAGTTACCGACTGAAAGCAGGAATTAACGGAAACGAAAGGAAATGAGAGACACTGAAGGAAAAACAAACATAATCATCTCCAGCTGCAGCTCAATTAAACAACCGTTCAGAGAAAACTACTCATTCACAATTTACCCACAGAAATCCACTTTCTTACAGTCTCTTCAGGCTTTTGCACCACACTAGCACATTCCTCTTTAAAAGGTAATTTAGGGCCCTTTGGCTTTGAGAGACAAATAGCAATTCCTTCGCACCCCAGGCGGAAGGAAGCAGGTGAGGGGTCAGGCTGGTGGGGTGACTCTCTGCTTATACACAGAGGGTCTGGTTCATACCTGCTCGAGGGCAGGGAGAGAGAGGCAGCTTGCATCTCTCCTATTCAGAGTGTGCCCTAATGTGCCCATAGGGCTTTCTTAAATTGCACCTCTATGTCAATGGCACTTATGAGACAGAACCGCCACAACCATCCTGGCCAAACCCCCTCCCTCCCCTTGCCTGCTCCTAATGCTTCCAATCAGCACCTGAAATGCTACTTGGGCCTGGGACTGCAGGGCAGCCTAGCCGGTGCAGTCTCCCTAGGACTATGGTGAATCGGGCCGAAAGACTTTTCCTTCAGAGCCTGAAGTAAATGTTATAGTCCCTCCTGTGGCTTCCCCAGCAGATATTGGTTCCTTTCCTCTGATCAGTCTGAAGTGACACCAGCCCCATGATCGTCTGATAAACTGCAGCATTCATAAGCCCTGGTGGAAGAGAACTCTTATCCCTCCATCTCCTTCCTAAATGTGGCTGCATCAGTGAGATCATCTAGGGTCCTGCAGAAGTCCCTCTCATCACCTGCTGTGATCACCCACAACGGTGTGACTTAAACTAGAGAAGATCAATGGAAAACTCTTTCCTAGTACCTGTTAGATTAGTTGAAAATTTTCCACAGTCCAGATTCTGCTCAGGCATAAATCCAGCTGTAACTACATTGATGTAAATAGAATTACTCAGACATTCACAAATGTAAGTGAGATCAGAGTCTACTCTATGTTTGAATGAAATAACAAGGTTCCCTCCTTCCTTTACATCTGTTTTACATCACAGACAGACAGATAATTTCATCCAAAAGTCTCAAGGTAATTAAAACGTTAAGCCTTTCAAACACCCCTGTGTGCGGGGAATTATCAACAATGTATGTTATAGATGGCAAAACTGAATCACAGAGTCTAATTTTGCATGACTTCATTTCCAGTGCTTGACATTGCAGCCTGATTTTCAAAAGCACTGAGCACCCATGATTCCAACTGAAGTTATTGGAAACTGCAGGTTCTCAGCATCTTTGAATATCAGACCCACAATGACTATAGTTGGGTAGCCCAAAATTGAGGCACAGCCAGTGATCATTTTTGAAAATGTCGGCCTATATAATTTTCCCTGGATCACACAGTGAGTCAGCAGCCGAATCAGAAATAGACCCATGATGATAGGTATCCTGCTCCAACCACTACGCAGCACTTCCCAATGCTCATCCAAGTGACACTGTTGATTTCCCCATCTCTCAGTCAAGCAGCAGAACCACATGTTTGCTGACGTAGATTTGCTACTGATGTTCATAGCGAGTAAAAAATAATTTGCTATCGGTACATTTTTATTAGAGGAATACACAACTTATTGCCTCCTTACAAGGCGAGGGGTACAATGGATTTATAAAAGATGAACACAAGACAACTACTAGGTAATCATTGTAATTACCATTATTTGGGGCCTTGGTTATAAAAAAAAAATGTTTGTGCTACTTTGAAAGTCTAGAAACTAGTGAAGCCTGAATAGTCATCTTTCTCCCTGAACTCATTCCCTTGTAAGAACTGCCGTCATGCTGATTCAAATACTTGCATCATGGCTGAGTATTATTATCTCAGTTATACAACAGGATGTTGGAACAAACATCATGTGCGCAGTTGTTAGTTTTATTAAGTTTAGGGTAATTAGACTGGACAGAGAACGAAGGTGAAGAGAGCAATCAGACCTTGCTGGGAGGAGGGCCAGAATGAGCCCCTTCGTTATGATGATGATTACCAAGCTATGAATCCAGGCTCTAGTCATCTCCCAAGTCAACGACCACAACTTCCTTCTCTCCTCCTCATCCTTCTTTCGTCTCATCATGAAGGCACCATGAAAATTCTCTTCCTTTTCCAATGTTCTGACCACATCCACATGCTTGAAGGACCATTGAACCAGATTTATCTATAGATAATTCAACCATTTCTTCTTCACCATTGAAGGACTACACCACACTGAACTCACTCACCTATTGTCTTGTGTCTCAGTCTACTGTGGAAGTATTGAGGCTACGTCTATACAGCATTTTGGATTGGAGCGAGTCTTCCAGCCTGAGTTGGGGCTCACACTAGCTCTCTAAAAATAGCTGTATCGACAGCGCTTTGAAGTTGTGGCTTGTGCCCGAGGCTTCAGATACCAAGGTCCAGCCTGAGCTGCAACTTTAAAGCACCATCTGTACAACTATTTTTGGAGCTAGCACAAGCCCTGCCATACCAAGTCTGTCAACCCAGGCTGGGAGGCTCACTCCCATGGGCTCCAAATTGCTGTGTAGACACACGCAGAGAGGCCCCAGTTTCAATCAGGGCTCCATTGTGCCAAGTGCTGTATATACATCTAGTGTGAGAGAGAGTCCCTGTTCCAAAGAGTCCCTATAGTCTAAGTAGCCAAGGCAGAGGGTGAGAGGGCAAACGGAGGCACAGGAAGATGAAGTGACTAGACCTGAGTCACATGGCAGGTCAGTGGTAGAGATGGCAATAGAACCCACCCAGGGCCCTTTCCACTGGGCCGCATTACCTGCCTTCTGACCCAATTCACTGTCCTGCACACTCCTCTCTTCATGCCATCTTTCCTTTTGTCTCTTAGGTCTGGAAGAGTCTCCCAGTTAATGTACACGAAATCCCCCTCCTTTTCCTTTTATAAAAGGCCAATTGGGAAACATTGACCGCCATAAGCACACATCTCTCTGGGACTGCCTGACAGACATGTATCTGTGTCATAATGTCTCTTTTTGGCCTGTGCCCACTCGGGAAAGGGAAGTGATTTTGTATCTGACACCCTGACCAATTTGAAAGTGCTGGGCACATATTTTGGAGCTCTGAGAACAATAGTAATGTGACTGAACCAAGGTTTTCTATCTTTAACTTCTCTTATTCCGTGCAGTAAATTGCAACAGTGTGAAAGTAACTGGACTGAGTGGACATTTTAAAGAGGTGCTATCGATTAATGCTCTGGCACTGAGAGATGAGAATTACTTGGCAAAATGTCTGATTTAATTTATTTAAATTCCTTTTGGTGCTAGAGAAAGATGCCCATTTGACAACCTCGGAGACCGAAGTTCTCAGTAACCTGATTTACACTCAGAAAAAAAGATGTGCTCTTAACATGAGTGAACTAACACAAGGTAAAATCCTAGTGAGGACAAGGCAATTCGTAGTTTTCACATGAGTTAGCAGGTCAAGTTATATCCCAAGGCTCCCCCATAGTCTTTATTCCAACCTGCTAACTTGGGTGAAAACTACAAATTGCCTGGTTTTCACTAGGCTTTTACCTCATGTTAGTTAACTCAAACTAAGAACACACCTTTGCTAAGGTATGCCTTTGCTCACCACAGAATTGGTACAGTGTGGGCAGTGCCAGTACAAGCTACCACAAACACACTATCCCACAATATGTCTTATTCCTAACATGGAGGTACAATGTGTAGGATGAGAGGGAAATTCGGTCTCGTTGGTGCATACAACCCATGGTCTCTCTGCTGAAGCTAAGGTTGCCAACTAGTGCCAGTTGTGGTGGTGTTTTTATGCAATGTGAACGCCTGCAAAGAGACCACTGTTTCTGTGGCCCAACTTTCAATTGCATTTTGAACTGGAGACAATTGGCGGGAAGTCCAGATCTTGTTGCTTCAGGGTTGTCGGTGCTTAATCTGGTGTACGAGACACCAACATCACTATTCTGCATTGAGAATGAACAATTTTCATTCCGTCTGCTAACTGTGCCCAGCTATGTGTCTGCCACAGATTATTTTTCAAGATGCACTCAGTGGCATGCCCTAATCCCATGCCACCTCTGCCCTGACACAAGCTCTAATTTCCACTAGTAACCTTGGGTTATCTGGGCTCACTTTTATCATCCCATATCTGGGAGTTACTCAGTTGAGATCCTTCTTTATAAAGGAATTAGACTCCATAAAATGAAGACTGGAATTAGGCACTGATCTCTCAAACCTAATAATAGACATTACACAATTCGTTGCTACCTCCATGTGCATGGCACACAAGGTAAAGCACTATTCACATTCTCTCCATGTGCAGAGTACATCATAATGAGGTTCTGGCATTTTGCCCACTGCATGAAGGCAGCAACAACAACTAGCCCAGAAGCCATTATTATTATTTATACTGTATTTACAGCAGTTGCCACAATGTGATTGATGCTTTGCAAAGATTCTGAAACGGTCAGCCTCTGCTGCAAGCAGCACACAATGTAAAGACAAATAGATCAGGAGACAGAGGTTGGGGTGGTGGGGAACCATAACAGGCAATTATATACAAGTCAACTTAATCCATCATCAGCAGTGCAGCAGAAGTGGGTCTTACAGAAAAGGTTAAATGTGGACATAATAAGGGCCTTTTGGATGAGTTTAGGGAGGTTGTACCATGCATGGGAGGCAGAGTCAAAGGTGGCACAAAGGTGACTGTCGGAGAAGCTGACAAATGGATCAACACGGCTGGGGACATAAGTAGAACAGAGACAAATTCTGTAAGTACAGTCAGCATATATGTATATATGAAACAAAATATCCCTCCCAGGTACTTCATCCAGAGGTGAGAGAGAAAATAACATCAAGATGCGTGCATGCTTCAGGAAAGTCATGCTCCAGCCTCCCAGCCCCCATGTCAACATTGTCAGCTGTTGCATTTGGAAAACAAAAATGTAATTTGGAAGCATGAATGAGTGGGGATGAAAATGACATGCCTGCCTAGCAAAATAAGTGGAAAACAATGGGGGGAAAATAAAAAGAGAACGAGAAAGAGGGACAAAGTCGGCGATAAGAAGGAAAACTTTTCCAGATGTGAAAATCAATTTTATTCGGAGACTTCCCAGCCTTTTCATTTAGGAAGCAATGAAATTCTATTTGTCCCCTGTTCGTTTTCTACATAAAATGCCACTAAGCTACTAGCTTTCGGCAACTGCACAAAATGTAATAGGTTAGGACTGAACATCTGAAAATATGTGAGGGTTTTTAATGAAACCAATTTATATCAGTTTGTGCCAGCGAAAGGGCTGAGGCAACTTAATTTAGTTTCATTTTCACACATTTGTGGCCAAAGCAAGGATTTACTTAGTTCTAATTCAGCCTTGCTTCCATATGCCTGGCTAAGCCATTTCCAGCTGATTTAGCTGGTGACCTCTATTAAACAGCCAGGTGTTCAGCTTTATGAAATGGATAAACTCTTGGTACCTATACACCAATGCTGCATTCAGTGCCTCATCTGTGCACTTTTTTAAAGAAGAGTTTATTTATTGCATGTGTGTCCAATTGCAAACACGAGTTCTTTTTGCAAACGAGGGGAAAATTTATATCTGCAAAGCTGGCTATTCTCCTGGCTTTAACCTGGCATTCCATCTGAGAATGATATATGCAACATCATCAACTGATCACAAAAATACATATGAATAAAATCAGCTCTCCGAGGACCTAATTCTGATCCAAAGTTTTCTAGTTTTACATTGTTGTAACTTCATTGACTTCAATAGTGCTACTCCTCATTTACATAAGTGTGAAGTCAGAATCATGTATATATAGTTTGACCATTTGTTTCCTAACCTCTGCAATAGCAACAAAGGCTTATTTTGCAACACTTACCTGAAAAACGGGGCTTCAAGAATCATAGAATCGTAGGACTGGAAGGGACCTTGAGAGGTCATCTAGTCCAGTCCCTTGCACTCAGATCTCTCTCTCTCTCTCTCCCTCTCTCTGCACTGATTGACTAAATGACTTTTCAGGAATATGAATACTAATGTGACAAAGCTCAAAATGTAGATTGGATGAATGAGAGAACTGGAAATGTGAAAGGGAACGTTCCATCATTCCTCACTGAAATAACCAGGCTGAAACCTAGCCTGGGTTGCTAGTGACTGAGAATCATTGACACCCAATGACTGTTAGGTGACCTATGAAACTATTGGCCCTTTGTGAGCATTCTCACATTTTACGGCAAAGAGTTGAAGTTCTGCAGAGTGAGGCAGATTGATGAGGAAGCTTGCGGTGCTGTTTTATTTGATCTGTGGCTGATCAGGATAAACAGAGGACTTTAGTCTCAAGAGCTGATACAGAATGTGAACACTAAATTCACTTACACATTTAAGTAAAAGGGAGGAAACTTCAACTGGGGGATATAAAACATCTGGAGTTGACAGTCCTGTTGCCAGAAGAAAGGTTGGGCAAATCAAACGAAGCAATCCAGATCAAATAAGATCCAACCCAAGCATTCCTTACAATCATAAATCCATTCTAAATCAAAGCCCTTGCAAGGTCCAGTGGAGTGGAATTCATTTCCCAGACAGCCTGTTTTTATTTTTATGTTTTGGATATGCTTATAAGAAAGCTTTAAACGATTTTGCTAAACCACAATATTATCAGCTTCTACCAGTCCTCAGATACTGCAGTGATGGGAATTCTAGAAATTCCTCACAGAGACAGATGAGACAGACTTGGTGAATGGCTGATCAAGTCCAATATCATGCCTGTGCATAATGTCGTATGTCTGAAACTTCAGAGGAAAGAAAAATGCTCCCAACACCAGTCAGGTAAGTCCTAAAACACCATGATAGAGGCCATCTGTAGTGAGGCGGTCTGGCTCCCCGCCGCCCCAGAGGGGGACGATCATCCCTGGACACCAAAGTGGGCAGAGCCAGCAAACCCTGCGCTGGCCCCTCAGAGGTCAAGGCGCAGGACAGGAAATATAAAAGCCCAGAGCTCACTTGAAGCCCAGCCACCGGAGAGACCAGATGTCTCTGGCGTAGCTCCCAGTGGGGAGACCACGGCGAACGGCGGCCGAACCAAGGACTGGCCAGACCAGCCAATGCCTGCAGCTAGCCTGAGCCCAGAGACGCTACCAAGCCTACCGCTCACCCATTACCCTGAGGAACTGCCAGGCCTACCATTTGCCAGTTACCCCGAGGACTGACAAACCAACCGCTAGCCAGCTACCTTGAGGAGCCCAGGGTGTGTGACCCCATGGAGGACGTCGTCCGGACTCAGATACCTCTAGAGAGGGAGGTAGGAAGTAGCCCAGGAGCAGTCGACCTGAGTCTGGCTGCAGCACTGCCAGAGCCAATGTCAGTGTGTTGTGGCCAGGATCCTCACTGACAGCAGCGGGTCTTCTGCCACTGCTAGGGCCCCGGGCTGGGACGCAGTGGAGTGGGCGGGCCTGCGTCCCCCCCACCATCCACCTCGCGGGTGGCCGTCTCCCCCTCTCCCGGCTGATCAGAGGCAGGAGCCTGGGGGTTTCCTGTTGAACCTGTCTGCTCAGCCCTGCCTGAGGGCCTGAGCTAGTGACTGTTTGTTGCCCGCCCTGACCCAGGGCCTGGTACTATTGAATTGTTTGCTCAGCTAGAATACTGGATAGGCAAAGTGCATTTTCTAAATTGAAATAAGAAATGAGATCACCTCTCTCCCTTCCTTTACAGCAGGCATGTCAAAGAGTACAACTTATCTCTTCCTGGGCCATGGATGCAACTGCAGTCGCTCGAGTGCGTAATGGATTCATCAGATAACTCAGGAAGTTGAGTGTCTGTTCTGCCAATCGTTCCGAGATGTGTTTTGAAAAGCAAATGTACATAGCATGCTGGGCTGGGCTCCCAACCGATTTACTACCTGAGCAGAAAGTGATCTTCAATAATCATCTGTTCTGTATACTTTTAAAGCGCAGTTGTAATCAGAAAAGTTATTGTCAAAATAACATCATGGCCTTCCATATTTCTTCTCTCTCAACACTGCCTGGACCGAGTTCTTTCACTTTACAAGGCAAATGTTGATTTGTCTAACAGCCAGTGCCATAAAATTTCCCAGGGATTTGACCATCAAAGTGTCTGTTCTTTTTGCTTCTTATATCCTCGCCAGTAACAAAGATTCTACAAGGAGAACTTAGATGACAATTTTGCCAAGGATGTACAAGGCAGACTAGAATCTAGCTCACTATTTCATAGCTGCTTTGGAATCTGCAGCGTTAATAGGAATAAAAAAAATATTTTTCAGTAAATAAAGAAAATCTAACTTTAAGTCACAAAGGGACAGATCCTCAGCTGGTGGAAACGGCCAGAGCTCCGTTAGTGGAAACTATACCTGTTTCTACCAGCTGAGGACTTGGTCCAAGGGGAGGAAGTGATAGAAGCAGAATTAAAGAGCATGTTATTTTACAGACTACAGTTACACTATATGAAGATTGATGGTGACAAGGTTGTAAAACCTGCTGTGTCTTTTTATATTCCTATATCTATTTGAAAAGTTTACGTCCTTAAATGAGTTTCCTTTTAAAAGCAAATTCCTCAAGGCTTTATTTTTTTTAAAGGGCACCAGGAATGCTGGTTCTATTCCCACCTCTGTCCTGCTGACTTGCTTTTCAACCTTAACCATTTAACCTCTCAATGCAGAAACTCACTTTAATTAATTAAGCTTAATTAAAGCAACCCTATCAACCGCACCATATTATGTCTGTGTGTAGTCACCACCAACTTATATGATTAGAACTCAACATTTTATAAATCCAATTTACTTTTCACTACTTACGCTCTATTTAGTTTTGCATTTCTCTTAGCCAGGACACTGAAGTCACCTTCACTGTTTGTTTACTCTTATTTTCACTTTTGGGTTCTGAGTGCTGCAGTGTTTGGGTTGCAATCACTGTTGTCTCAAGCCTCTGACGGGTTTTGGTCAAGAGCAGCAGCAAGTGGGGAATGAAATTTTCTTTTTTCAATGATGAAAAAGCTCTGTGTAAAAATCAAATTCCTTTCATCTACGGTAATATCAGATGACATAAAACTATTGGAAATCAGAGCTGACTCCTGCAGACCCTGATCCCTCTCAGAAAGCCAGCTGTACAGGTTCCATTCCGAGCATCATTAGTTTTCAACATCACAGCGTGCCGGTGATAATGGTGTCAATATTCATGACCCTGCCTGCTGATGTTTTCATGTCCTTAATTCCGCCTCTCATTCAGTCTTGTCCTGTATTATGCAATCCAATGTACAGGATGGCTGCAGGCAATCTCACTAATGGGGATGGGAGGCAGAGCATCGGGAGTACTTCTGTAGAGAAGTGATGGGTTGCCATCAAACTCTCACCCAACAACAAGTTCAAGTTGGGTACTTTGGTATCTCCACATGGTTATGCATAATTACTTACATAGGGATCGCATCCAAATGAAGAGGAGTTGGTGGAAATTACTGGAATTTTCACGGCATATCACTCTGACAGGGCTGTGATCAAATGCAGATAGGGTTACAGATTTAATACACCTGCTGCAAAAGAGAATGTTGAGTAGAGATCTGGATGTATACTTCACCTTCCCAGAGACTGTGTGTGCTGAGATCAAGAATTTTGGTTAATTACCATGACACGGGCCAGCCAAGGAGTTCAGATCCAGATCCAAATATCCTCCAATTCAAAGGTGTTTGGATCTAGGATTTTAGTTTAGCTCCCTATAGAAATGGAGGCCACATATGAAGTTCACGAATGCTCAGACTGGGAGGTTGTTTTGGGCTTCTATCTACAAAACGGCACAAGAAACATTTTGAGGTGGTGGACATATAGTTTGGGGAGCAGAAACTCTACAAAGAGAACACAATCTTAAGGGTTAGTTGGTAGCATTTGCAAGTGAGCTAGAAGGCCATCAGTTCAAATATTGCACCGCATGAAGTCTTACGGTGATAGGTAATGTTGTCACAGAATCTCATAATTGTTTCTTCCCTTCTGGTGTGTGATAAACCATGTGAATCTGCCCTGAATGGATCCAGTCTTCCATTGCAGTGGACTGAGCGATCGAGGACACTGTTTGGAGTAGAGTGAGGATGCAGGCCCATATATAGGTCACACACAGAGACTACTCAACTGCTAAGGGAGAAGGCAGTAGGAAGGGACAGGTTCTGATGGCCTGATCGAATTGCTCCTGCTGTAGATGAGAACTGGCGTTAGGAGTCACTTCTTGGATTCTTCCAGCACCACTCATGTGGAAAAAGAAGTGCTTCATGCCAACAGGAGGTAACTTCCAAATACTTTTGAGTTAGCCAGGTAGGCTCGGCACATTTTGGGGGAAAACAACAGAAGAAAAGCAAGTACAGACATATTTCCATGCCCCTTCTTTTAAAAACTGGAACAACATGTTTTGAAAGTAAATAGTGAGCTGCTGACTGTTAATATATTTCATTTTTACAAATGGAATGGGAGTTTAACCTAGACACTGAAGTTTCATGAAGATCTTTCTTTCTTTCTTTGTTTTGCTCAGTATGAAGCCCAGATGGCTGTGGTGCTACATTGCTTAATCCATGCTGACACTATGCTGATGCTGATACTGACTCAACAAGAAAAGAAGGCTAATAGGCCTTTTCTAACATGCTTCTGAGGATACCCAGAGCCGTGAGCTACAGTTTTACTCCTCTGTCTCAGCAAGGGTGAGTTTTGCTGGCAATTAGACTATGTCAGCTCCCTGCCACACCTGCCTGTCTGCCTCATCAGCAAACTCCTCAAGGCTCTCCTAGCCCAAACCTCGCCTAACCATCAGTGAACTCCAGCCCCTGGGCTCCTCAGAGATGTTTCTCTGCAATGCATGACACCTTTCTGTGCACTTACAGAAGATACTAAGTTTGCTGGTCTGTTAAAAAGTCAGTGACATCACTTTTTATTAATTTAACTGGAGTAAATGCACCCTTCCCTTCAAACACAGCACAGAGTTGGTTTATAGTAAAAGTAAAACAAGTTTATTAACAAAAGAGCATGAATCAAGTGATACCAAGTAAAAGAGGTAAAAAGATAGAGATGGTTACAAGCAAATAAAACACACATCTAAAAGTCTAAAACTTAATCTAGCAAGATACAGTCTTTGTTCAAGTTTCCTTTCTGGCTTTTTACTGGCCTGCCTGGCTAGGATCCATGACAGAGATCAAGTCACTTGACTTCTTTGTCTCCTGGGTGGAGGATAAAGATAGAGTTTTCTGTTCCTTATATCCCCAAAGGGATTGTCTTTGTCTTACAAGTCAAGAAGGCCTCATGAGGATTCAGTCTCCTGTCTCTCTCTGGGGTGCAGGAGCCATGTTCATTCTCTGTCTCTCAAGTTCAGGATCAGGATAAACCCTACTTGTTTAGCCTGATGGCTTTGTTTACTGTTAATATGCAATCTGAGGTAAACCACATTCCTCTGTCTAGGACAGACCGGTTTATCACCTTTACCTAGGCTAGGATGCCTGGTCTAAAACATGTAACATCATACAGGGGGGAATTCATAATTTCACATATAATATTAACACATCCATTTTACAATGATATTAATAGCCAGTGTGTTATTAGCTTTCATACAGTACCTCACAAGGCACATTTTATACAAATATTATTGCAGTAGAGTGTAGGGCGTGAGTACACCAGTGCCTTGGGTCACAGCAGTCATTAATAGATTGCTTTTGAGTATCTATGTCTAAACCCAAACCACTGCTCCTGAGACTGGCTTTCAGCCAAAGGTTATGGGAGGTCAGTTAGCAAACAGGATTCTAAGGGCAGTTCCACGAAAATCAACCCACTAAAGTGCTCTATGCAGAAAAGATGAAGGGACAGAATGTCAAGGTATTTAGGTGCCTAAAGTTGCAATAGGCACCCAATGGAATTGGCACAAGCACTAGGAGCCTAACTCCCCTTGGAATCAATGTGAATTAGTCACCTAGATGACTAATCCCACTGGGCACCTATCTGCACTTGTACGAGTGTAAATATTTTAGAAAATCTGGCTTTAAATAAAAAGCACACCCCACTTCTCAGCATGAGCATGGGGAGGTTAGGGAGAAGTCAATGAAAGATTCATCTGTGTTTACAAGGAAGCCACAATAATTGTCAGGTACCTCAGATTTTTATATCTATATGTATGTATATATAATTTCACATTTTGACAGCTCTTCAAACAGTAAGAGGCTTTTTGACTGAGACAGGAGCAGATCAGTTAATTATCACCATTTCTGAGCACTGGAAAAGCTATTAATGTAGACTTTTTTGAGCATTTTTTGATATTAAGCCAGCAGAGGGATGATTGAATCATTAAAACACATTTTAAGGTTTGAGGGTTTTTTTCTTCCTTTCCCTTTATTTTTTTTAGTGGTCGAGTAGGTCTGTCACTCCTAACCCATACGCTAAAGCAAACTGAAGCATTTTGCCATGTGAATTATTTTTTCAACCACTACATACTTATGTTTTACCTCTCAGCCCCGTTCCCCTCCTGCAGTGGCTCATAGATTCACAGATTATAAAGCCAGAATGGACCACTGTGATCATCTAGTCTGACCTCCTACATAGCACAGGCCACAGACCTTCCCCCAAATAATTCCCAGATCGTATTTTTTTTAGAAAAAATAAATAGTGATGGAGAATCTACCACAACCCTTGGCAAATTGTTCCAATGATTAATCATTCTCACTGTTAAAAATTTATGCCTTATTTGCAGTCTGAATTTGTCTAGCTTCAACTTCCAGCCTTTGGATCATATTATACCTCCCTCTGCTAGATGGAAGAGACCACTATTAAATATTTGTTTCCCATGTAGATACTTACGGACGGTAATCAAGTCACGCCTTAACCTTCTCTTTGCTAAGCTAAATAGATTGTGCTCCTTGAATCTATCACGATAAGCCATGTTTTCTAATCCTTTTATCATTCTCATGGCTCTTCACTGACCCCTCTCCAATCTATCAACACCATTTTTGAATTGTGGGCATCAGCACAGGACCCAGTATTCCAGCAGCGGTTACACCAGTGCCAAATAGAGATGTGAAACAGCCTCTCTACTCCTACTTGAGATTTCCTTGCTGATGCATCCCAGGATCGCATTAGCTCTTCTGGCCACAGCATCACGCTGGGAGCTCATGTTCAGCTGATTATCCACTACGATCCCCAAATCTTTTTCAGAATTACTGCTTCCCAGGATAGACATCCTGTAAGAATGGCCTACATTCTTTGTTCCCAGATGTATATATTTACATTTAGCCGCACAAAAAGCTTACGTTTAGCTGTATTAAAATGCATGCAGTTTGATTCATCAAGGATACAGCAAGGTTCCTTCACTTCCTACATGGTTGATCAACCCCTGCAATGGAATCCAATAGGATCCAACCTGGTTATTTCCATACATTGGGCAGCACAAGTGAAATGACTTTCAGTGCTTTCCAAATAATCACTCCCTCAGGAGAATAATAATGGGCATATCAGAGCAGTTTTGATTCAGATTCTCTCTTTGGATGTTTGCATTTGTTCCTGCTAGTGGAAGTAGAACTGAGATGAGAAATGGAGTGGGCAACACTCTTTGAAGGGCTTGTAAACCTCAGGGATGGAGAAAAGAGAAAGGATTAAAGGGCTTTCACAAAGCCTGACCCACTGAATGAGCGAGCCAGCTCCGGCAGACCATCGCATTGTACTTCAGCAAATGATGCGTCTTTGATGCTAGCACTGAGCTGTTTTAAGCGGCTACCAGTTGGGGCACAATAATGCGAGAGAACGTATTTTCAAGGAGAAGCTTTATGGAGAGGGCAGTCACAATACTCAAGCCCGCAGTGTCTTTAAAGAAAATAAGAGATGCTGTTTGGAACCTTTGTAACCAGATTAAAAAAGAAATGTCTTTATTTTCCATTTTAGCAACATTTTAAGGTAGAGACAGACTGGAATTGCATAAATCTGGGTGAAAATCAGCCAGGTAGGCAGAGGGGAAGGGAAAGGGAAAGGGAGTGAGTTCGAATTCAGATGTCTCTGTGTCCCTGGATGTTATAATGATAACATAATATATGAATTAAAGCTGTCTGCAAGTGTCTCTGTGCCCAAAGTTTCCAACCTAAGAATGTGTGAGTTTGGTTAGTGCTCAGGACAGTGATACTAATCTTGTGGTCAAGATACTGGAGTGGGACTCAGGAGATCTGGATTCAATTCCCATCTCTACCAGACTCCTTGTGTGACCCTAGGCAAGTCACTTAATGTCTCTGTGCCTTACTCCCCCATCTGTAAAGCGGGGATAATAATATTCCTTTTCTCCCCCACTTCATCTGGCTTGTCCATGCAGATTGCAAGCTCTTTGGGGCAGAGTCTATTTCATACTATGTGTACAGTACATTGCACCATGGGGTCCCAGTGTTGGCTGAGGCTTTTAAGGTGTTATTGTAATCCTAATAATAAGGGAGGGAGGAAATAGCAGTGGCTTGAACTACGTATACAGTTTGGGTAGGCAGCATCCACAATTTCCTGTGTTCTCCCCCTCTGCCAATGCCTCTGACTCCTGACGTGCCTTAGGAGTGTTGGTTGGTTGGTTTGGATTTTAGTGGACTGATGAGGGTTTAGGAGGGAACAGAATGAGGTAAAGGTGAGGGGTTGTGGCACATTGGGATTGTGCCCCAAGCATAGAGGAAGGCAGAAGAGGAAGATGAGGAGAAGGAACATACAGGCTGAGAAGGCTGGAACAGTCTGATACAGTGAAGGAGGAGAGGGAGCTGTGGTAAACAAAACCTAGGCAACCAAGTAGTTCTACGGCAGATTGATGCACAAATGAAGCTAAAGCTGGCACTTGTAGAAAAAGGATGGGCTCAAACTCAGGATGGCCCAAACTGAAGCGATGGATGGAAACTAAATTGCTTGACCTGCCAGAGTCCTGGCTCTGCACGGGAGTCACACTCAAGCTTTCACTGGACTTCCACCCTTGAGCAACACTATGTTCCAATGTCCAAGTGACTCACTTTGTAAACCCAGCTCTGGAAACCTACCATTTAAACAGCACATTTCCAAGGCCACCTCCTGCGCAGTGCTCTGAGAACATTACTGCTACTTTGCCTTTCCACAGAACTCCAACTCAACAAGCTCCAAGTGATTTAGGGGTGGTAGGCAGGCCTCCCACACCCCCTAGGAGCTAGGGAAGTATAACTGTACCCATCCAGAGAGGGGCAAACAGAGAGGATTAAGTGACTTGCCTAAGGTCAGATAAGGCACTGGCAGACTTCATATGTCTGGACTCCCAGGCTACTGTACTAACTCCTAAACAGCACCCTCTTCTTGCTCCCTGGAGTGTTCCCTTTGTCTATCTAGAGGCAACTACTGATTGACATGGAGAACTGTACTGCCAACCAGCACAGAATCTATGACAACCGAATTTCATAGGCAGCCAGAGCTTTGTACTCAGCCTGAGACAAACTGGCTACAGAAGATTGAACTTCTTAGCTAAGATAGAATATATTTATTGTGGTTTTAGGACATGGAGCTAATTCATGTTTAACCCTCATTAAACCTGTCAACCTTCCTTGCGGGCTTGCAGTCTTTCCAATAGACCCCTTGTTAACTTTTCAAAATAACAGTTCCTGCTGAGGGAGGCACTTTTGCACGATTAGCCTTAATGCTTTCAGAGCTAGGGCCAATTGATCTTATTGTTCATAAGGTAGACACACAGAGGTGGGGTTGCTTTGGCAGCTTCTAGATAGTCCAGCTGTGTTAAGCCCTGAATATCCACATCAGTCCTTTCTACCATGGAGAGAAATGATTTACAGTGAGCCAGAGCCTACAGTTCTCACTCAGGATCTGCCTCTCTTCTAATGTTCTGGTGCAAATCAGACATATAGCCACAGCGGACATGTAAGACTAGGGTAACTGTGAGGAGAAACAACTTAATTATTTCATAGATTCATAAAGTTTAAGGCCAGAAGGGATCATTAAATCATCCATTCTGACTTCCTGAATATCACAGTACAATAAATTTCACCTACTTACCCCAGTATTGAGCCCAATACCTGAGGGTTGACACTGACGTATCTTCAAGAAAGGTGTCCAGTCTTGATCTGAAGATATGAAAACACAGAGAATCTACTGCTTCCCTTGGTGCTTCCTTCCAATGGGTAAATCACCCACACTGCTAAAAATAAGTGCCTTATTTCTGAAGTGAATTTGTCTAGCTTCAGCTTCCATTAGCTCTTGTTGCGCCTTTCTTTGTTAAATGAAAGACCTCTTTGAGTATCCAGTATTTTCTCCCCATGTAATCAAGTCACCTCTCAATCTTCTTTTTGATAAGCTAAACAAATGGTGCTCTTAAAGTCTCTCATTGTAAGGCACTTTCTCCAAATCATTTTTTTGGGTGGCTCTTCTCTGTATCCTCTTCAGTTTTTCAACATCCTTTTGAAAAATGTGGCACCGGAAACAATATTCCAATAACACCCTCACCAATGCTGTATACAGAGATAAAAGTCGCCCCCCTAATTCTTCTTGCTGCTCCACTGTTTATACACCCAAGGGTCATGGTAGCTTTTTGTGCCACAGCATGGCACTGGGAACTCTTATTCAGTTGTTTGCCCGCTATGACCTCTAAATCCCTTTGAGAATCACTGCTTTCCAGGATACAGTCCCCCATTCTGTAGATGGAGCCTGTATTCCTAGATGTATAACTCTGCATTTCACTGTATTAAAAATAATTTTGTCTGAATTGGCCCAGGTTACCAAGCAATCTAGATCGATCCGTACATCTGCTCGGTCCTCATCATTACATACCAATCTTTGTGTCAACTGAAAATGTTATCTGCATTGATTTTATATTTATTTCAAGATCATTGATAAAAATATTGATTGGGAGAAAACTTGTTGAATAACATCAAGGCCTAGTACTGCCCACTGTGGAACCCCACTAGAAACACCCCCATTTGATGATGATTCCCCATTAACAACAACTTTTTGAGATTTTTCATTTAGCCAGTTCTTAATCCATTTAATGTGTGTGGTAGTGATATTGTATAGTGCTGATTTTTAATCAGAACACTGAGGGGTACTCAGGCAAACACCTCACAGAAGTCTAAGGATATTACATTTATCTTTATCAACCAAACCTGTAATCTCATGAAATAACCATTAGGAAAGGAAAAGTTAATAAGACAGAAAATATCATAATGCCACTATAGAAATCCATGCTACACTCACACCTTGAATATTATGTGCAGTTCTAGTCACCGCATCTCAAAAAAGATATTAGAATTGGAAACAGCTTCCACATGAGGATAGATTAAAAAGACTGGGACTGTTCAGCATAGAAAAAAAACGAATGAGGGATATGACAGAAGATTATAAAAACATGACTGGTGCGGAGAAAGTGAATAGGTAAGTGTTATTTACCCCTCCTCATAACACAGGAACAAGGGGTAACCCAATTAAATTAATAAGCAGCAGGTGTAAAATAAACAAAAGGAAGTACTTCTTCACACAGTGCACAGGCAACCTGTGGAACTCATTGCCAGGGGATGCTGTGAAGGTCAAAAGCATATCTGGGTTAAAAAAAGAATTAGATAAGTTACTGGAGGATAGGTCTATCCATGGCTATTAGCTAAGATGGTCAGGGATACAACCCCATGCTCTGGGGGTCCCTAAATCTCTGACAGTCAGAAGCTAGGACTGGACAACAAGGGGATGGATCATTTGATAATTGCTCTATTTTGTTAGTTTCCTGTGAAGCATCTGGTACTGGCCACTGTTGGAACACAGCATACTGGGCTAGATGGACCATTGGTCTGACCCCATATGGCCATTCTTCTGTTCTCATGTTAACGAAAGGAGGCTTGTTTGACAAGACCTATTTTTCATAAAACCACATTAACTGGCATTAATTATATTCCTATTCTTTAATTCTTTATCACTTGAATGCTGTATCAGCTATGCCACTGTTTTGCCCAGGACTGATATCAGGCTAACTGGCCTATCATTACCCAGGTTATCTTAGTTGCCTTTGTTGAATTTGATACATTAGCACTCTTCCAGCCTTTTGAAATTTCCCCAGTATGCCACTTTACTGATGTTAATGCATGGTATGTACTGCAACTAATTCACATAAAGCATATCATGCTATTGTTGAAGAGACTTACTCAGAAATTCCATTGTTACTGAAGGACGACAAGGAAGACCCAGCACCAAAATCATTCAAAAGTAGTATTTTGCCATTTGAGCAATAAAATATTGAAAACTTTATAATTACAACAACCTTATTTTTCCCTTTTGGTGGAATTCTACTGTATCAAAATTGAAGGGCAACACTTGTAATTATTGTTCTTGGTCATAGTATTATATACATGATCTACTTCTTTTCATGTTTTTTTCTATGTACAGAAAACTGCCTGCCCGACCAAGATCAGGGCCCCCCTGTGCTACACGCTGTATATACAAAATAATAAATAAAATAATAATAATTAGGTTTACCATAGTGCTTGGTAACCCTAGTCATGGACCAGGATCCCACTGGGATAGCCACTATAGAAACAGAGAACAAAGAGACAGTTCCTGCCTCAAAGCACTTACAATCGAAGTAGGACATAGGTGAAATCAGGTTGCAGAAGTTATTAGATAACTAGTGTCCCCCTTCTTAGTGTGCATTCAGCCCATGAAACAGTTCCCATGATGTAATATTTTTATCTTGTAGATCATTGGCTGTGTGATTTGTCACTAACCATTGGGGCGGGGAAGAGGTAGTATGTGTGACTTCCTGTGAAAACCCAAACTAAACAACAACACTCCTCATGTAGTTGGATTAAGCTTCCTTATCAAGCAGTTTATAAATTGGGTGGTATCTGAGGAATGAGATAATGGAACTAAAGCTCCAAGCCTCAGTCCTTTTGGAGGCCCTCTCCTCAGGGCTTATTTTGTCAAATGATCACAGAAAAATAAAACAAAAACAAGCAAGTCACCTGACATACACTGGGCACTCGATTATCCCCTGCTTTAGCCAGCAAAGAGGGGAGGAGGAATTTCTCTTCCCCTTTCAACCACTGTCACCTTCTTTTTACACTCCACCCCAAGCAGCCAAGTGCCCTGCAACTAGAGATCCCAGTTTTAAAGGGTCCAAGGGCTGCACCTGGCACACACATGCCCCAAAACCCATTGCCCTGTTTCACAGTTGTTAAATTTCTAATTTACCTCCCTACTCTTCAAATGCAACAACTAGGAATAGACATAATTTGAGCAAATCTGCACCCAACTTGCCTCTGCTACTCCAGATTGTCAATACACGGCCCTGCTACTCCAGTCCTGGAGCCCCTCACATCTGCTACTGGACGGAACCATAAGCAATGCACAGCACAGCTTTATAAACAGCAAATCAGGCTAGAAAATCTCGATCACATTTTGGAGACAATTACAACATTGAGTAAGCTGGACAAATGCAGCTCACTAAATTCATTCCTAGCATTAGAATTCAGATCTCCAGATTAGAGAACTTTAACAAAGGGTTAACAAACAAATGGGGAACAAGTATCTTTGTAGATCTCTTTTCCTCTTCAAAAACTATATTCTGAGAGTATAAATAACAGATTCAGACACTTTATAATAACTAGAATCTATAGGGCAATGTTGTATCATGGGCAGAATTCAGACCTCTGTCACAAACTGGTTCATGACCTTGGGAAAAATATAGAGATGTTATCCTTTGTAAAGCACGTTGCCATCTGTGGATGAAAAGCATTGCATAAGTGCTAAATGTTGTTTATTATTGAGGAGGCACTCAGATTTCACAGGATCTGGATCTCAGTGCCAGCAAAGCTGTAACCTGTACCATAAGTAACTCTCTGGCTCACACACAGTCCTCCCTGATCTTCCTTCACCATATCGATTTGGTATCTCCAACAACACTGGAGTGGTGGCTGCTAAGTCCATTATTTTCTCTCTCACTGGGTTTGGAATGCATTACAGTTAGCTTTCTTTTAAAATTGACTCCCTCAAATGCTGTGTACAGCCATCCCATCTGTGAGCTATTTCTGTTCCAGCCTGACAAGGACAGTGACTGAAGTGCAACTCTATTGATTAAATATCGCTTTTTGTCCTGAAACAGTCCAAGGCATCTAATCAATATGGCAATGCCCTGTATCATGGTCCAAAGGCACAATCCCCAGTGATCATAAACTGCCTCTAAGAAACAGAGGTAAGTGATTTTACGACTTGACATCTGTTGAAATGTCCATGTACGGTTGCAACAGATACATATATTTTCCTCTACAAACCAGTTACATAAACAGAAGTAAATATCACTGT
Organism: Mauremys mutica; assembly: GCF_020497125.1. Lineage (NCBI taxonomy): Eukaryota > Metazoa > Chordata > Testudines > Geoemydidae > Mauremys > Mauremys mutica. The sequence goes on along the minus strand of NC_059073.1, from coordinate 10,414,714 downwards.
GGCAGAGATGTATAATTTCAGGTTGAGGAACAAGACCCTTTTGACATAGTGATTTCAAATACATGCAAAGAAAGAGTCTTTTGCAGAAGCACCTCTGTTCTAGGCACCATACATTTGCTGAGGGCATCTGTGATGGAGTGACATCCTGCTCGTGTCTTCTGCTCTGTCTACACACATTGTTCGGAGACCTTTTGCTGTTAAGCCCCACCATGAGGTTTATTTATATTCCTCTTCCTGCCATCTTACTGATCTATACACCACATCATTTACAACAGCAATTTCATCTCAGCCCTCTGTGCCTCTTCTTGGTGCAGGCTCCGCTAACCTGCCTTGTTTCCCCAGCCCTTCCTTCCTGTGCCACCTTCTATCCTCTGTTTTAATGGGCTAATTAGTTTTTTAATCCCCCGCAGCCCATTTTAACCCACTATTAGGCTCAGAGAGGGGCACTGATGTGTGTTTAAGTGATCAGAGTGCTGGCTCAGCTGTTGGTTCCCAGCACTCTGCCGCAGCATCTCACAATCTATGGTACTTATGTGGCCTCCACTACTATGGTATCTAAGTGTCTCGATTTTTGTTTTAGTTTCTTAATCTCACTACATGCCTCTGAGGAAGGGAAGTGCTATTATCCTGAGATACAGGATACCAATGGAATCAATGGAATTTAGGAGCCTAAATCCTTTGAGGATATGGGCAAAGAGACTAAAGCCAGGTCTACACTAGGAACTTTTGTCAGCAGAGTAATATTGGTTACGGGTGTGATTTTTTTTGGTAACGTTTCTATACCAGCAAAAGCACTAGTCTCATTTGATAGTAGATATTTCATCTTCTGCTCATAGACCTGGCTAAAAATGCTGTAAAGTGAAGGCAGATAATGGTAACTCGATGACTGGTAGCTGTTCTGAATGACAGCACCTCAGAGCAGATGAGCATGTTAGCTTTTCCCACTCAGGACACGGTGTAATAAGAGGCACATGTAGCCATCACTCCCTAAGAGCACTGTGTGCTTGGAAGGAATTTTAAATGACACCTAATCAATGAGAAAGACAAGGGAGGTGAAGTAATATCTTTAACTGGATCAACCTCTGTTGGTGGAAGGTAGAGGCTTTCAAGCTACGCAGTGCTCTTCTTCAGGTCTGGGAAAGGAAATCCGACTGTCTGAACTAGATACAAACTGGGACAAACTGAAATAAATTGTCCTTTCCTATTGCCTAATGCACTTAGTAGGAGCTGATACAGGAGGAAGGTGCTCATCTCACACTGACCATCAATGAAGGCCATTGCGTATTGGCATCTAACTCCCTTATGTGCTTCTGAAAATCACACTGAAGATATGTAATCACTGGAAGAGCAATTCAGTAGCAGTATGTACATAGCCAATTTCAGTGATAGGTTTCTGTCTGCATCAATAACCTGAGTGCTGATCCTAAGTGTGGCATAAGATACCTAGGGGCAATAGGTAGGTAAAATTCAGATCTATACTTAATATGTCTCTGAAGTTCCAATGACCCAGAGCAACACAGAGCCCTCTGGTTTGTAGGGACACATGTAAAATAGCCCGTGATGCCCTATCCATTTCTTCCCCTTCACGGCCTGGTCAGTTTGATCTCTGCTGGTGCCACACTCACACTCAAGAATAGGGACAGGTCAGATGTATCCGATTGGTGTGAGATCCATGGAAGATTGGGGCCTCACAAGGCCTTCTATAGCTACTAGAGTCTTTGAAATTCTCCCCAAGACTTCCAATAAAGCTACCAAAGAAACAATGTGAATTCAAGTGGGTGGGTCTCAGCCTTTATCGTGACTCCATTCTGAAGGAGACACAAGGGCCAGGACCATCTGCTCATAGTCCCATCTAGCCATAAAGAAAGGGAGGGTGGTGCTAATGCCCCTTCACCTATTCGTAACCCGCAGATTGAGAACTCCAGGGTAAAGTCATTAGGAGTAAGACTTGCTCTAGGGCCTGGCATGCCTGGACTCATTGTACTGAGGAGAACTCCACCCTATGGGGGAGAAGAAAGATTGCCCCATGGGCCCCGTGCTTAACTTTGAGGACGAGGCTCAATGACCAGCTCTGCCACAGGCTTCCAGAGTGAACTTGTGCAAGTCACTTACTCTCCTTGTGTCTCCTCTGTAAAAAGTGGGGATAATAGTATTTGCCCACCTCCTGCTGTGAGGACACATTAAGGGTGTTGAGATACTCAGATATTCGGGTGATGGCAGCCATTTAAATACCTTAGATAGACAGAATTGAAAACATTTCTCCTACAGCTTTCCATAGCCTATCCAAAGGCCAGGCAGGTCTCAAAAAAGAGTGGCTATTGAAATGCCAAGATGGGATGAATGAGGAAGGAACTTTACAGAGAAATGGATAGTGAGTCGCTTGAGATTACTTTACACTTACCCAGTTATAATGGGTGTCTGAAAAAAAAATTGGCAGGCTGGAATGTCATAAAGCTGAAATATGACCTCAAATGCAGTAACACTTTACTTGGAATGGCCTTCTTCCCACCCCCTTAAACATTTTGCAATGGCGCAAAGATTTTTTCCACTGCCTACAGGTATCTGACTTCCCTGTATTTATTCAACACGGAACAGATTGATTTAAATCTTTGCCCAGGGTTGTTTTTTCTACTTTGCATTAATTTTAACACATAAGAGAAGGTCATATATGTGGCAGAGTATCCCATTTGGGACAGCAGAAATAGCTGAGCTATTGGAGGGGAAATACACACAGATTTAAAGGGACTCTTTAAATATACAAATGTTCTGTCTTTACTGGGGTAGGGGGGAAACAATTACATGTATATTTCTTGGAAGCACTGCAGGGATGGCTTATAATGCCATTAAGGTGAGGATCCATAAAAATCTGATCAACTAAATGCCATTTTCAAGAGCTCTGCTTGCAAAGGAGCTCTGACTTGTTAAGGACCATTGTAAACTTTAATGCAATCCAATTTCTGATCATTTAATCCAATGTGCCTGAAAATTAAAGCAGGTGCCAAATTCTGCTTTCCTTTTCCCCAGAGTAAATTCAGAGTAACTATTGATTTCAATAGTGACTCCTGATTTACCCTGGGTAAGATGAATGCAATGAATGAAAGTCATCTCTCCAAACCCAACCATGGGAATGAAAACCAGGCAAATCATCTTCACTTGGCCACAGGATGGGGACTGACAACAGCAAATAATTCTCCTTCTAATAAGGCAGTGGCAGAAATTCTTCCTAGCTTTTCATTGTCTGGGGTATTATCCGTGGGAAGAAGAGCTCAGTTAGATAAAGATACATTGTTTCATTAATTAATGCCCCCAACAAAAGAAAATGAGCAAAAGAAGATATAAATATGGAACTCTTCTGAGAAGGAAAAAAATGCTCAAGGATAGAAAATAATTGTTTTAATCCTATTAAGATGATGATTAATAAAATGAAAGAAAACAATGTTTCAATTAGGTTATGTTTAAAGCTGTTTCACTTACAATCCATTTCTCCTTCCTGGAGTTCTCATTTGCATTATTTTTTACCTCCCGGGTAATGGTCCCTTTCACTGATGCCTAAAGGGCTCAAAGATGCAAAACTGGGGCACAAATGCATATCAGCTTTCTGGCATTACTCCTTTGTGAGCAACAGGGTTGGGAGGGGGGAGTTTCAACCAATCTGCAAGCTCCTCTTTGGGCGACCTGCCCTCTCTCCTTCAGTGCATAACATCTCCCTCCTTTCTCCCACTCATCTTTAGGGTGGTGTAGCGGGCTGGCTACCCGCTCCTGCCCTTTGGGGCTTTAAAACAGCCCTGGGAAGGGGCTTTTGGCTGGGCTGATTGGGGAAATGGCGGCAGCTGGGGGCCATGCCCCAAACTGAGCCCAGGGCCTTATAAAAGGCCAGAGCAGCCAGGAAGCCAGAGAGTCTCTCTCTGTGGTTAGAGAGAGATGGGCCTGGCTGCTTAGACGTTAAGATAAGTACCTAGGGTGAAGCAGGACGGGGAAAAGGCTGAGGGGCTGGGGAAGCTCCAGCCTAGGAAAGCCCCAGGCCTGCGGCCTAGTACGGGGCTAAGAGGTACTGGGGTTTGCAGGGGGCAACCTAAGGATAGGCAAAGCAGCAGGTCCGAACCCCGTTGCCGGTGATGAGAAGGCTGACACTGCAGTCTGTCCCAGGATATGGGGCTCGATAGTGACTGAGCAGTAGCCATTCTGAGGCAAGTGGGGATAGCGTGGTGGGGGGGGTTCCCCTGAGAGGGGGAGACCCAGTTAGAGTAAAAGGGGCACCGGGTCCAGGGAGGGACATGGGGCTGAGAGTAAAGCAGGTGGATCACCAGCCTGCAGAGGGCGCTCCGGACTGGAAAAAGAGCTAAGTTGCGGAGTAACCAGTAGGAGGCGCCGAGTCCAGACCCGTTTACAGGTGGGATCTCCCCAACGATGGAGCATCCTCAATTCCCATTGGTAGCTGAATGTTCACAGCACCACCCGTGGTAGGGCCCTTAGGCTAGGTCTTCACTGCAGAGTTAACTCAAGTTGTCTACACGTGAGTTAACTCTTCTGAGGTTGGCCTGACCTGAGTGAAGGATAACACTGAGAGATAACACTCGTATGGCACAGAGTGATTGTGTGAACAGTTGGAGACTTGTGCTAACTTAAAATGTAGCCAGTACTCCCTTACGGGCTTACCAATGCCAGGTAAAAGCATCACCACATTTAAGTTAAGTGTTTGTGTTTGGAGGGAACCCAAGTCAGGGCATCACTTGAGTCAATACTGCAGTGAAGACAAACCGTGTGTCTCCTGCTGGAAAGCAAGTCTTCAGCTCAGAGAACTTACAAGTTCCCCAGGCCCAGAGACTATATCACTGAATGTAAGTGAGGTAAGGTGTTCACTAAACCACCTGGACCTGTGCTTTGGTGTTACAGGATGTCCCTCAACTTTCTCTTTCTTGGCTAAAATAAACCAGACTTGGCAATTCAAGTTAGTGTACATGAATCTGTCACCCATAATGTGGGCTGCCACATGCTGCTGGCCAAGGGAAAACAACTGGCATATGACCATCATAAAGGAAAGGCAGAAGGTGCCTCTATGTCTCAGCAAAGTGTCCCAAGAGATCTTACAGGGCTGTTGGTTCTGCCCATTATTATTTCTTTAAAGTTGAGGTTTGTTTGGATCTGGCCGTTTGTTTCAGATCTGTTAACTGGTAGAATGACACAGCAGAAAAAAACGGAGAGGCAATCAGGAGGGGTCTTTTCCACAAGGAATAATGCTTAGAACAAGAAAGCAACATAAATTAGCAGACGCACAAAAGAAAATGGAAACCTTTGGATTTACCCCAATCCTCTGATTCTGGCTGTGGAGCCCAACTTTCCCAAAGCCACTCTCTCCTTCTGTCCCCCAATCAGCCAATGTACAGCCCTTCCCTTAAGCACCTGGGCAAGGAGAGGGAGGAGCTGAACGTAACTTCTTGTTCATCAGGAAGCAGATCTAACTCCTTGTTCACCAGGAACAGATAATGCCCCTGTACACCCATCACTGGGCCCATCTCCAAATTAGAACTGGTGTTTCTTAGCCTCCATCTGGGAGGGAGCAGTCTGGCTGGCATTAGTGGTCTGGCCTCTTTCATGGGCTGCATGGGAGACTGCAGCCTACCGTGAGCAGTTTTCTTCCTGATTTAGAATGGGATTTCAAAAATGCAAGAGCACGTTCACTTTCCCTCTCATTCCATTAGGTGTAAATCCCATGGATCTAAACATCAGGAAAACTTTAGTGTGTAAAAATTAGGCATAGGTATGGGGAACAGGCCTCAATATAGAAGTGGGTAAAGAGGATTTCCTTCTCACTGAGTATTACAAAGAGACACATTTTGGCATTGATTCATCATGTTCATTCCCCAATCTGAAGTAGAGCTGAGTGGAAAACCAAGCGAGGAAAACAGCTTTTCACCCTGAAAAGCAATTTTCTGCGTGGCCAGAAAAACTATGTAAGACGGGATCCCAGGAGACCTCACAGACCTGGGACTAGAAAAAAAAAAAATAAATGAACCACTGATGTGCTCCAATGGCTTAATGCTACTGGGGGAAAAATAAAAGAAAACAAAAATATATCAAGTCGCAATAGAATATTGGGCACATATAACTAAGAACAGCATCTGCAGTTATGCTACAGAGACAAGTTATAAATGCTCTCTCACTCCATGTGCTTCTGGGTATAAGAAGATCACCAGCTGAGGTCAGAAAGACATCTCCTCCATAGGGAAAAATTCAGGTCATGGATGTGTGCACACAATTCTCACTGACTGTAAATGGAACTGCACATACCATACACCTCAGGACGAAATTTGGTCATGGAATATTTTATAATTAGGTGCATTATAGGAGTTCATAGTGTTATATCCAATCAATATAATTCTGCGCATGCTGGTTTTACCCCACTAAATTCAGTGTCCCTACTCCTAATGGATGCAAGTGCAAGTGAGATGAGACTCAGACCCAGTATTGCATTATTCTCCCTTCAGCATCCGATGTTGGTCATTTATGGAGACTGGCTATCAAACTACATGGTCCATTGGAGTTCTTTGGTGCTGCAATTCATATATTTATGTAAAACTGTTACACATTGCCTGCATTTCTCCCCTTTGCTTTCCTACCTTACATCCAGGCTTCTCCTAGGGGTGTGATATCTGGATAAACCAGATGGATTTCAGAGGGGAGCAAACCAAATTTCTAAAAGGTCTGAAAAATAAGATGTGCTGACATGAAAAGGGTCAGAAAAGATCTGGAGAAAAAAACAGGTTAATCGCCTACGAACTCATAAGGATGTAAAAAAAAGAGACATTAGTTAGTAGGGTCAGAACAAGAAGTGCAGGGCTAAAACTGCAGAAGAGGAACTTTAGTTTAACTCTTAGCAAAAATGCTTAGAAAAACTGCCATAAGAGCACGCCAGGCACTGGATCGAGCTGCCAAAGGAGCATAAAGAATTGTCTTCACTAGAAGTGCTTAAACCTATTGACAGCCATCAATCAGGCCTGGCGAAGGACAATAAAATCAAGCCAGCTCCACACAGTGGGGATGAGACTAGATGACCTACTCTAGGGGCTTGGTCCTGAACTACTGAGTCAATGGGAGCAGGAGCAGGCTTCAGGTCTCTTCCAGGGCGATGGGTGCGGGAGCTGAAGACAATATTTCTCAGCTGGCTACAGAATAAACTGTATATGAATAGCTCAGAATTCAAAGCCGATTTCCCCTCACTGCTTAGCAAGAATCCCAACCCAACCCAAATATAACCATCCCCCTCAGCTTAGATTGCCTGTGATGGTGAGGGGCTGGAGCTGATGTCCTAGGTCCCATCCAATCCTGCGTTCCTGTGTAGCCCGTTCCTGCTGTTTCACTTCAGGTTTAACTCTGCTAAGTGGTGCATATGCCACGGCCACAGTAGGTCCTCGGTGTACATTCTAAGCAGTAACCATTCTCTCTCATCAAAGGAACCTGTTAAGTACTGGTTTAATTTTTTTCTCCATTCTTTCAACACCCCATTGTCAATAACATCATTTTAGCTTGAAAATAAATGCCTCCGGGGAGCCAGTGAAAACTAATTTTTGAGAGAAAACAAAGCCAGATGCATTTCACCGTTGTGAAAAGTGCTGGGTTTGCCGCCCTGTTGACGCGTCTTCTATCTACTGTACAAGCATGGCAGGTAGCAGCAGCATTAACTTCCCACCCCCTGCCTCCTGCCAAGGAGTGGGGGATGGAGGCGTATTTCCGGCTCCCTAGCCTAACCAGTCAGTAGGGAGACTGCTAGACTGCCAAAGAGCTCCTGTTGTGGATATGGGCTTTTGCTGGTAATGCTTATTTGACACACACACTCCTGGGTGTAATAAGCTATACTGGGGAAATTGCTTTGCTTTGTCTACACTTTTGACAGCACCGTGTATGTCAGTCAGTGAACACTCCTCTTCACCACCTTGACCTGTAGAGCTATGCTTGGAAAACATTGTAGCATAGATGTGGCCTGAATAACAACTCTGGTGATGGGTTTTAAGATATGGACACCTGTTCCATCGGAACTGGATTGAGACCCACTATCTCGTTTCACATAGACCACCAGGTAGGGTGACCAGATGGCAAGAAGAAAGTATCGAGACACATGGTGGGGTGGCAGCCACAGACTAACAGCCCCTCTCCCCCCGGAGCCATGGGGAAGGGAGGCGCTTAGCCCGAGGAACCTGCAGGTCAGGGGCACACGGCCCTGGCTCCCGCAATGCAGGGGGGCCGCAATGCAGGGGGGGCTTATCTCAGGTGGCTCCCTGGAAGTGTCGACATCTCCCTCGGGGTCCTAGGCAGAAGTGCGGCCAGGTGGCTGTGTGAGCTGCCTCGCCCGCAGGCACTGCCCCCACAACTCCCATTGGCTGTAGTTCCCGGCCAATGGGAGCTGCGGAGCAGGTGATCATGGCGGGGGCCTCCTGGTCATCCCTTTGCCTAGGACCCAGAGGGAGAAGTCACCACTTCCAGGGAGCTGCGCGGAACTGGGTAAGGAGCCTACCAGCCCTGCACCAACTGGACTCCTGGCAACTTTACAAATGACGTCCCGATTGTAGATAGATCAGGACGCGGGACAAAGAGTTAAATATTGGCACCGTCCCGATTTTATCGGGACATCTGGTCACCCTACCACCAGGCTGTCATCAGATGGTAAGAACTCTTGAACCACCAGCAATTTGGACTAGAATTAAAGCAATGACCGAGGAGAGAAAGCTCTATATTACCACTACCAATACCCTGAGTAATCCAGTCATTCACATGGGCATTTTATTGTTTAAGATTTCCTTTCTAAATGACACATTAGTATTGTCAGTGATGGAGAATCCACCACAACCTGGGTAAATTGCGCCAATGGTTAATTACCCTGACCATTAACATTTACACCTTCTTTCCACTTAAAGCAGTAGACTGGTAGTCAGAGGATCTGAGCATCAGTTTACGACTCTGTTCCAGATTTTCTCCAGGTGGTAAAAATGGGATGGTCCTTTCCCACCTCACAGGGCTGTTGTGAGGACTGTTTACTTAACGCCCATGAAGTGCATAAATCCTATGACGATGAGGAGATATATTAAGTAGACAGACCACTGTATCGCCAATCTTCAGACTAAATGCTGTCTTAAGGATCCATGCTTGTTTCCCATTGACTGCAGTGATAGTTGTGTGGGTATGGATGTGTAAGGGCAAAACATTGGCTCTTGGATTTAGAAGTGATGTAGTTGATATTTTCATTACTTACGCAAATCAAGTACGTGCTCAGGCAGTTTATGATCTGCATAAGAACATCCATTCCACAACTTGTTCAGCTCTAATTAGCTTTTGATGCTAAAATGCAAGGGACACCTGAGTGAAGTAAAAAACTGCTGTTCTCTCTCTCTAGGCAGTGTTGCCGAATGAGACTGTGGATTGATGTGGCAGGAGTAGTTAATTTCTGGCAGCCGCTGCAAGCATATGGTGATGTTTATCAATGCACAGGGGTGCCATGCAGTACAATACCTCTGAGCCAGGCAGGCACTGCAGGAATTTCATTACGTCTCCGTTCAGCACGGCCAAAGCACGAAACTGATGAGGAAGCGAGAGATGCTCCCCTGGACAAGAAGCTCCAGAGCTAGACTGTGGTCCAGATTCTGCTTTCAGTGACACCAGGAGGTTTCTGGTGTAATGCCACTGAAACTACTCCAAATTCACAGCAGCGCAACTAAATTTGGCTTCATGGCTCTATTCTCATCTATGTTGTATCCCCAAAAGTGTTTCAAAACTTAGTGTCCAGGAAAAATTAAGGAGGAAGTGACTTAAATCTGTATGGTAGACAGAGCCACCATTGTTTTCCCTCTCCCGCAACCGCACAAGTGTCCTATGGGCAAACTGTTCCTCAGCCTGACTCGGACAGTCCAATCACGCAGCCTGCCCTGGATGACCTTTTCCTCTCACTTCTGAGTCCTTGATCTTTCAGACAACCGAGGCAGCTGTGCTACATTACCATGTGCGCCTGACTCACAGCTGCAACTAAGCCCTCTCCTTATCGCAGGACCCAGGATTCAATCTGCTCCAGGAAACAGGATGTGGCTAGATGTTCAACCATACACCTATTTCCAGGTGGGCAAAGAAATATGTTCTCCGTGCAGCTTGGAACTCTGAAAGATCTGCTGATTTACCTCTATTCTTCATCTTATAGACCCTTAGAGAGGCTGCATCTTGGTTGCCATTCCTCTGTCTCTGGAGTTCATTATTTAATGTCACCCAGTCATCCGCAGAAGAGGAATCATTCCTGCATGTCACAAGATATTACATTCTCTTAATGCCCTGGGCTGACTCCACATCCCTTGTTGGTTTGTGGAAAATGAGAGGCCGATGAATCAAATCCAGGTTTCCTGAATGACAGTGATAAAGAAACTTCTCTAGGCTACCAACTCAGCAGTCTCCTTGTTGAATAAGCGTCAGCAACAACAATATGAGAATCTACAGGTCAGTACAGGTTTGAGAAGTCCCTTCATCCTGCAAAGAACCCCAGGAGTGAATAAAATGCAGTTGTCATACTGCAAGAAAATGAACTTTACATCTGTGTGATAAAATAGTAGGCATAGAATAAAATTCTCAAATCAACACACGTATCAAGGCCAATATAAAGGTTTCCATGTTTGTGGGCACAATAGAATGCAATTGGCCTAATAATGATAGGATATTTTTCAGAGTAATAAAATATGGTTTCTTTTAATTTGCCTTCCATTTTTTGAAATGTAGAGTTAGCACTTAGGTCATGTTTTCAAGTTTTTCTCTGCAATGATAAGGACTAGAAACTTACTTTTTTGTTTAAAATGAAAGCTGAGATTCTCATGTAGTCCTGTGACTCCAGAAGCTGGGGATTTAAGAAAATATCTGGATATCACGAGGCTCAAGATAAAACCACGAGAACTGGCAACACTGCTAGCACTGTGGCTGGGTTTACATATATTTGCATTAACAATCTAACAAAGTACCTATAAAGCATCAATCACTGAGGTACCCAGGCATGAATTTCCCCAAATACTTAACAAATGTTAACAAATTAAAATCCGTGAGATATTATTACTACCATCACCCAGGGCCCCATACACTCTGGGGTAGAATGGGACTAACTGCTGGAGCAATAACCTCTAAGCTCCCTGCAACAATACTTTATCTTGTTGTCACATAATACCCTTCCTTTCCATGCCTGTACCTTCACATTATCCCACACACCTATGGCTGGCTGCTCATAGTTGAAAATGTTCATTGATGTAAAATGTGTTGGTTATTTTCCACAGTGATTTAGTTTGAGGAGGGGTTTTCCCTCCCTGCTGTACTCTCCAGGCAGCCAGGCTCCCCTCTCCAGGCCCTGATCCCATGATCTAGTCCTAACCCTCCCCTATATATTCCAACAAAACTTCAGCATTTCTTTGAGCTGGCTGTCCGGGCCTCAGCTGCTGCGCTCTTCTCCAGGCAGCATGCCTCGCCCGCTTAGCGTTCTGGCTGCTCCACAGCAACAAGTGTGGCTAACAAAACCCCAGATACTTGGCTCTCTGGAAGAGTGCAGGGGGCTTGCACTGTAATCTGATCCACTCCCCTTTGTGGAGAAAGCTGGGGAAGGAGAGACAGGTGAAGGCAGGGCCCAGCAGGGCAGGGAAACAAAACAAAATGCTTGGCTGCAGCAAAATTATTTCCTGAGGTTCTGATCAACTGCAGCTTTTGGTAGCCAATGGATGATGCAGGTGCTCAGCATATCTGAAAATCAGGCCAGTCCTAAATATGGCTTTAGGTCCCTAACTGTAACTACCTAAGCTTGAAAAATGTAGCCAAAGCAGAACACCTTCTGGCTACAAAGTTTTTTCATGAGATAATGATTTGCTTGTGACATAGTCTGAATATGGCCTGTACTTTACATTCCACACTGCACTGTCATCTCACACGCCAAACAGGGTTGGGGCCTGTGGGTACGTGAATGGGAGATTTCCAAGGCACATCTAAACACTTCAGAAAGAAACAGTAACAGGCAGTCTTCTGTATCAGCCACTGAGGCACTGTGTTGTTGGACACACCACTGTTTGGGTTCACTGCAGCCTGGGTAACTACATTCCGTCAATGTCAATCCCCTGCTGTTTCAACTGGATTCTTTTCTTCCTTTACTAACCGGTTTTCTAGTGGTGGTGTGTGCTAATAAAGCCTGATCTGACCATCATTACAGCCAGTGGGAGACCTACCCTGAAACAGTTGCTGTGTTTCACCTCTAAGAGGGACGAAATTTCAGTGCTGGTAGAAATGATCTGTATGTCCAGTTTACAGAGCAATATGTAAAATGCTTTGTGATCCTTGGGGAAGAAGGGCGCTATTAGAAATCGAAGATCGTCACAAACACATTCGTTACATTTATATACGTTTTAAGTGCTTGCTGTTTAATACGGTACAAATCTAACAATAAATGCAAACCTCCAGCTTTTTATATCAAAAGATAATTATAATATGTAACCTTCATTTTTGTGCACTGATGTTAAAGTGTATTACACTCTGAGGGAACTTGCTTGGTTCATTGGGTGTTTTATGAATATAAGAGAAGGGAGGGAAAGGAAAGAAAATACTTTATAGTGCTATCTGAAAGATGCTTATGCCACAGAAAATGGTATAATCTTTACAGCAAGAGGGAATAAAAGACACAGGGGTGCTTGTCTTTGACACGAAGGACCCTTTACACCACTCTGACAGCAAAAACAGACCTTAAAATGGGTGTATATTATAGTGATGCTTACTTTAAGGCCCCTTTATGCTGTTAGAATGGTTTAAAGCTGCCTGAGTGTAACCGTGTATGAGGCCACAATGTAGCCAAAGTCATTCAGTGAAGGTGAATCCTTCCAAGCATCACGCTATTTCAAATAACTGCCTTCTGGTTTGCAAATGTTCAAATGGATTTCGAGGTCAATAGAAGGGTTGGGATATAGGCTCTAGAGCCAAGCACCATTTGTTTTTTATTTAACTCTTTGCAGTAGATAAAAAAAAAACAACTGGGACTCTGGCAAGATTCTGGTAATTGAAATGTGTGAATTCTTACCAAGAATTTATTTGTCTATTTCTTTAATAGGAGATTTTAGATCCGTTTACCTTTGCATGGGCAGAGAGTGGCATTATTCTTAATAAACTGATTTGGTGTGCCCTAGAAGTTTGACACTGGATTATGCACTGGAAAGGAAGGAAACCAATTCAAACATAAAAACAGGGGACTGTCCAATGAAACTGAAAGGCGGCAAACTCAAAACCAATACAGGGAAATACTTTTTTAAGCAACGTATAATTAGCTTGTGGCTCTCATTGTCATATGATGTTGTTGAGGCCAAAAACGTAGCAAGATCCGAAGAGGGATTGGATATTTATCTGGATAACAAGAATATCCACAGTTATAATACTTAATGCAAATAAAAAGGCTTGGAAGGGATATTAAACCGCAGGCTTTTTTGCATAAGCCATTCTCTAAATATTAGGGATCAGGATGAGACCTCCAAGTGGGGCAGATTATCCTCCCTGTGGGGTTTCTTGCACCTTCCTATAAAACAGAAGGTGCTAGTCTCCATTGGAGACAGGCTGCTGGAAAACATGGACCTTGAGTCTGATTTGGTATGCGGTACTGCCGACCTCAACGGTTCTCTTTCTCTGGAGCCACATTATTTTTTCAGTCTTTTCTCTAAAACCGTGTGGACTAGACATTTAGGGTTTTTAAAAGGAAAATTCAGATGCTTATGTATTCCCCAAGAGTTGAGGCTTTCAGAAAAACACAAATATCATGAGATTTGTGATAAAATCAGTGCAAGCTGGCAACGTTGAACTGTATTATTGAGTATTAAATATTATATTCCTACAGTCCTAAATGTCCCATTCATTCATACACTGTGTGTCTTTCAAACACAAAGCTAGTGAGAGAGTCAGGATAGACTGAAGGGAGAATGAATGGAATTCCGTATGCTTATACTTAGAAAACAAACTTAAAAGAACTCTCACCAGCATTATTAAATCAGCAAACATAATCCAAACAGCGATAAGAACTCCATCCTGCTCCCATTAATGTCAATGACAAATTTCTCTTTGACATCAATGGAAGCAGGATCAGGCCCTCACATTCCACAGCCTTAGCAATGATTTCTTTTGGGTTTTTTTAAACCTGTTCCTAAAAATGTTTCCGGAAAAGAATAATATCCACGGGGGACAGACTCTTAAGAGTAAAGATAAATATGAACAGAGTTTATTTTTATATGTTTTGGATTTATGTAAGAAAAATATCTTTCACAATAAAAAGAACTGATACAAAATTGTTTCTCATAAATGGACAGCGCTGCTGGTTATAAAAAAGAATGATATCCTGTCCCATATTGGGCAACCAAAAAAGGCTACGTGTAGAATATATGGAAGAATCTTGACCCACTAAAAAAAGAGCTACTGTAGCATTTACCGTGACCTACAAAACATGAGGAATTTTTTACCCATCATAAAAAGTGTTTGCTTTAGAGAATTGTCTTTTAAAACTCTAAAAATAGTGTTTGAGAAGAGTCTGTGTTTCTGTTTAGATCTCCTCTTCAACTTTCAAGATCATTCCCGAGAACACTTCGATCCCTGACTGCCCCACAGACTCGCCACTGGCTATCCGGGAGGGCAGACGGGCAGAAGTCCCAGAGGTGCAGTCTTGCACAAAATGTACTGTCTCCCTGCGCGGATGCTGGTAGTCAACCAGCTTCTCCAGTGTCCGGTTGAGTAACTCGACATTGTCTGCCAGCCTCTTGTTCTGTTCCACTAAATTCTCCAAGATGAGATTCTGCTGGATCATGAGGGAGCTCTGCTGCTGGTACCAGGAGGACAAGAGGGTGCTTTGCTGGAGATGGGCGTCCATCAGCTGCTTCTCAAACTCTGAGACGTTGTACTTCCGCTTAGGATGCCGGGCAGTCTGGGACGACCGCCTCCCATAGGCAGCCCGCTGTTGCATCTGTGGGGAGGAAGATGGGGATGGAGAGGAAACTGAGGTGTGCAGTGCCCCCCGTTGCTCTAATGCATCTGTCTCAGCTGGCATAGGCATTTCAATAGTCCTCAAAGGCACCCATGTGCAACCAGGCACTTCCTCCTCCTCATCTGTGGGGGATCAAAATATCAAAACATGAGTTCTTTACACATTAGCAACATAGAAAGCAGCCTCTTTGGTTAATATGCTAAAGGAACGATGTCTGCTGTGTGGGTGTGCATATGAGCTTAGGAAAGGGGCATTAGTTTGACTATGTGCATGTGAATGTCTCAATAGGTCTCGTGCTTTGTATTTGTGAACCAGAGGGATCTCTCTCTCTCTCTCTCTCTCTCATGTAATTGTTTCATCTGAAATATTAGGTGATAAGGTCCTGGGATGTTAAATTTCCTCGTGTCCAGTAGATGATTTCCTGCTCTGCGGGCTGAATTCCTTTGAGTAACTCCAAGCTCCCGTACAAGGAGGCATCCCTGTCCTGAAGGATGGGGGTGAAACATAAGACTCCAGGATCAAAAGCTGTTGTGTGAGAGGTTCTGCCTATTTGGATCTGAGATTTCATTTGCAGAGTCCTCTCTTGCCATAACGTTGGCTGTTGCAACCTAACTTTGCAGTGGAGATCACTTCATAGCCACCAAAGATAACCTTATAGAGAAAGGCTCCTCACCCTCCCCTTTCCCCCCAGCTTTCCCCAGTCTGTTGATGTGTGTGGATGGGATGAATGGTTTTGTTTGGGACTCTTTACCTGACTGAAGCTCCAGAGGAATATGAGGGCCATCAGTGTGCATAGCATCATCACCACCACCACCATCCTCCTCCTCTGCCACCACTCTGGCCTCAGCCTGTTTAATAGCCGCCTTCTGCCCAAGCAAAGGACTTTCCAAAATCTGCACCAGCACAGTATCAGGTCTGGGCTCCCCTGTTGAGCGACTCATCTCCACCAGCTTCTCCTTGGTGCGCCTCTTCATATCATCCCATCTCCTCCGGAGGTCCCGGGTGGTCCTGGGGGACCTGGCAACAGCATTGATCTTCCTGGCAATGCTGCACCATATCTTCTCCCTCTCTGGCTGGCTCAGGTTGACTCTCTCACTCCCATAGAGTCTAGCATGATTTTTGGTCACCTCTGCCACCAAAATCTCAAGTTCTACAGGAGAAAACTTTTCCTTCCTCTTCCGGGGGCCAGCAGCCATTTTAAATCTGCTCCTCTTGCAAAAAATGAAACAGGAAGGGGCAATTTGATGCTGGATTCTCATCAGGACCACTGCACATTGAAACACTCTCATGAAACACACATGCTACGCTGATGCTGGTCAGTTCCTGCTCATGCACTGGGCCATAATGTGGCAAAGCACATAGCTGTGTCCTTGCTAACAATGACAATGACTAACAAAACATTATACGAGGGGGCTTGATGTTACTGGAGTGTCACTGGAACAGAAATGAGGAGACACACAAGGATAAAATCCTCAGCTGGTGTAAACTGGTATACCTCTATTGACTTCAATGGAGTTATGCTGATTTACACCAGCTGAGGATCTGGGCCACACTCTTTTAACAGGTTGAAATAAGCTTTGGGTCAGATCCTCCACTCATTAGCCCTGATATAATTGAGGAGTAACTCCAGTGAAGTCAAACTGGTGTAGGTCTGAAGAGAATCAGGCTCACTGGACTTTCTCAGGCTCAGAACATCACACAGCTGGAAAACCCCATTTTTTTCGGGCAGCAGTTTTATACTGCGCAATTCCAATGACTTAAGGGGAGTTACTCCTGAATTACACAAAAGGAGAAT
Organism: Mauremys mutica; assembly: GCF_020497125.1. Taxonomy (NCBI): domain Eukaryota; kingdom Metazoa; phylum Chordata; order Testudines; family Geoemydidae; genus Mauremys; species Mauremys mutica. The sequence continues at coordinate 10,397,918 of NC_059073.1, read as the reverse complement.
CACCTTCCTAGAGTCTGACCCCAATCTCACTTACATTTTTAAAACAGTTAAACCCCCTTGACTTCACTAGAGCTGCTCCTTATTTACAACCATGACCGTGATACAGAAACAAGCCTAGAGAGTCTGCATGTTAGCGTTATAGCTGCTTAAAAAGGCAGGTTAACAGCATCAGATGGTAAGAATCATGCAAACAAGAGACAGAAAAGATATTTGGGGCCAGATTCACGGGTATAGCCTGGTGGGGTAAAATTGCTGTGAATCGCATTTATCTGGCCGGTTACACAGGGTTTTGCAACTGCTTTGCGGCACTAGAGTGACACAAAATAGCTGGAGGTATAGGTCCATTACATCATCTTGTGCAACTCCCTGCTGGTAAAGAATTATTCCCAGAGGTCTTTTCTTCAGTTACGCTGTTAGAACGATAGTCAGCAGGTGCAACTCCCATAGAAGTCCTGGTGCCAAATTCAGCAATGAAGTAAGACGGGGTGTAAATTGGTCAGGGAATGCATGTAACTGTAACTTAAACCAATCTGGCAGTCACAGGAAAGGGGATGTAATTAGGGATAAGAGAGGAGAGGGGACGAAGCCAGAAAAGCAATAGAAGGGTTCAAGATAAAGTGGGTGTAGGATCGGTAGAGGGAATGGGACCACTTATCTACAACCTCCTTGTTGGCTGCTTTTTCTATCGCAGCATGCTCTTTGGGCCTCTCTGTATGTGAGGAACTCGTTCTTAAAACGTGACAAATTATACCTCTTTTCTGATCTAATTACAGGTAACTTGCATCATCTTTTTATCACTGTTGACTCTGGTCTACAGGGTGGCACGCTTCCCTCTAGGAGTTTGGTGTCCGGCTACATAAGTTTCTGGTGCTTTGTAGGTTACACAGAGTGAATTATGGGGTGAAGGGCATGCGTCTCCTCTAACTTATACATTGTGTAAATAAGAGCAAATCATTGTGCACTGAAGTCAATTAAATTTACACTTGTGTGAAACATGTGCAAGTGCCAGGAGAATAGGGCCCAAATGAATCACTGTTGATTTACACGGATTTAATTGAACCAAACTGTCTCTGGATCTGTGAAAATTTTATAGAACACAACATTCAAAAAAGAAAAAAAAAACCTAAGTAACCCAAATTAGTAGTATTTAAATGGCTGTTTTATTTTAAGAGTGCTACAAATACACCTAAACAGTCACCGATTTTAATTTAGCAAACAAGTTTCAACCTCTGCTTAAAACGTGGGGAAAATATCAGGTCTTCTTTTTAAATGTATCCCTATAGTAAATTACATTTGTCAGATTCTGAACAACAATCAGAGGGGGGGAAAATATCAGTTTCCCTGTTCTTTTAACTATCACATAATATGAAAAACAGAAGGATGCTGGAATTAAATGGTAGTAATAGCAAAACTGTTTTAATGAAGAATACGTAGCACTATCATAGTATGTCACATTTATGAAAGAGCAGCACAAATATGAACTTAACCTTACAAAAGCCTTATTAGATACACAAGTATGTTTCACACAAATAAAGACAAATATTTCTTTATGCTGTAAAGTCATCTTGCGGAGTTCCCTGATATTGGTAAATTATTAGGGTAGGTTTTAAAAAGATCTGTATAATAGTATGGCCGGTAATGGCATTGTTGGTAGTTATGCAAGCCAGGAAACAGAAAATCAAATCTTAGGATTCGGGAGGTGGGACCAAACAGGCTAAGGGACTGATCCAAATCCCACTGAATTCAGTCGGACTCTTTCTTTTGCCATCAGGCCCTAAATGCATTATTGGGAGATTTTACCTTCGGTGTCAGCACTAGGTGTCAAACAATGAAAGAGACAAGATACCAGAGGTCAGCAGATGGATTGATAGTCTGATATGATTAGAGCAGAGGTTTGGTTTTAAATATTTATCAAACAGCTTCAGTTCCTCAATATGTTGCTCATTTAGGATGCCAATAATCACAAAGAGGCACCTAACTTATGACAAAATCCTACATCAATGAAGTTATTGCAAAACTGTCCTCTGATTTTAGTGCTTCGGGATCAGGATTTTAGTAAGGTTTTAGCACCAAGTATCTGGTTTGCATATCAAATAGCATGCACAAGAACAAGAGCTCAAAATCCCAATGGATTTCAATGTCAATGGGCCTGACTCTCGACTCAGCGTGTATTTACCGAACATTTAGTTTGCAGCAAGCTGGGGTGTTGCATTAAGTGTCCACTTGGCCCCTGCTGAAGCTCCTCAGTGTGCTTCGATCAACCCTGCTTTGAAAAGGAATAGATCAAAGCACACCAGGGAACTGTTAGTGTCCATCAGCAAAGTACACACAGACTATTAGTGTGCAGCAGGATAGTGCTGGGTAAGACTCACACTCCAGCTTGCCACAAACTAAATGTTCATGTAGACAAGCCTTAAGGCTCCTTTACACTGCCAGTGTGATGTAAAGGGGCCTTGGTGTATATGAAAATCAGGTCCAATGGCCTCATTGGCTTGAGAAGTATAAAAATATTACGAAATAAATATACCAAATAGTAGTAGTAATGGATTATACTGTAAGCTGCTGCTGTTGCACTCAATGAGCCTGATTCTCAGTTACACTCACAACACTCAGAGATAGGGGATCTTAAGGTAAATGAAAATCAGACACAAGGACTTTCCAGCAGTGCAGGAAATGGTTAGATTTCTAAGGCATGATTCCTCTCTCTTTTCCACCTCGGTGAAACTCCATGGATTTCAATGGACCTAGTCCCGAGTTACACGTATGTACATGAGATCAGAAACAGATCGTTAAGCATTCTGGATACTCTCTCTTAGTTAACTAGTACCCCAATAGTTGCAAAATTTGTCACAGGCTCTTTAATTACCATAAGTGAACAAGGCCTTTGTTTTCCATCTCATCTGAAAGGCACCATTCTCCAGAAGCAGAGCCCCTAATTCAATGCTGGGACACTGACTCGGCAATGAGTCAGAGAGAAAGGACTGCATCCTAAAATGACTCATTGCAATATGCTCTGGGCTTCTTGAAGATCCCCCATCCAAACAGAAGTGAATCTCAAGCCCCCTGAGTTTACAAGATATGAGAAGATCACAAACTAGGAGGTATGATTGCATGGCCATGTTGCTCACACATACATATACTGGACATTTTTAAAGAGTTAGCACCATTTATTTGTAATGATATACAGTTCATGGGTTTATTTTTAAAATAAAGCACTTCCATGAATGTTTGAGATGATTTTAAGAACTGGGCTCTCCAAATTATATCCTGTAGCTGCCCAATAACAAAAAAAAGAAACTTTTTTGCTGCTTAGGAAAGCACTTCAACAGGCCATAGTTCGTTGCCAGGAAAGATGAGTTGGCAGCGTAACCTCAGCTGATGAGTACTGGGCAAAGTAGGTTCAGGGGCTTAGTCAGTATATTGAACATAAATATCCAGGTGGAAAAAAGAGACACGTTCACCCACACATGTGGACATGTACCACAGCCCCATTCGCAGATGTATAAGCCATCATACTGCATAAACTCTGAACTCCTACCAACAGCGGGGATGAACCCCACAAATGCTCTAGTTCTGAGTCAGCTTGACAATATTGTCTATAATTCCCTTCAAGTCAAATGGTTCAGTCTAAATATAATGAAGAATGTCTGGTCTGATATTTTAAACATAGAATCCCCCCTTCCTGAGGAGATCATGACTTCACTATGGCCTTGTCAACACACCTAACTTTACTAAGTCACCTGTTTCCTGCAGCTGTCTCGCTGGTTTGCTAGCTCTAGTAGGTGCTTATGGCATGACCATTCCTTACAAAAAGTTATGTTCCTAAATATGCAACCATGATAAATTTAGTTTATGTAAAACTATTTTATCCTGATGTTATTATGCCCAGTATGCATCAGGCTGAATTCACTCTTGGCCTTATGTAACAGACTCTGCCTCATTGATATGTCCTCCTGTACAATCTATACAGTACATTTCTCTTATGGAAACATAGAATCATTTGGGCCAAAACACGTGATGGACCAATTTTGTTTCTTGTAAACAAACCACTGGCCAGGATTAAAAAATTAAGATGATTAAACTAACACCAAGCTACAGAAATCATCTCCCCTGATAGTCTGAATGAAGAGATACTTAGATGCTATCAGAATTCTTCTGCAAAACTGCCCCTTACCACTCACAAGCATCCATCTGAAAGCCCTAAACAAACCTTATCCCAATAAAAATTTGATCACACAGATCCATTGTTTAGAGGAAAAGATGGGTTTAAATAAATGTTATGGCTCAGACCTTGCTGAGGTTAAATTCCTGCATTCACTCATCTCATTTATCACTTGGACTGCAGCTGACTCGAATACCATTTCCAATGGTAAGCAGCTGTTTTGTAATGGGCTGCATTTACAATAAAATAAAACACACACACAGAAAGAAGATGCTTCAGAATAAAACACTCTCCGATCTGTAATCTCAGCCCGCCTTTCATATGCAGCCACTGGAGCAGGCAGAAAAGAAAGCACACTTTTTATCAGAACCACCTGCACCAGCCTATTTGTCATTGGACGTTAAAGCACAATACAGTTTAATTGTAAAAGGCATTGTTCATACCAAAATACCTTGCAAGTTCACAGGAGATTGCTACAATAAAGAAGTATGAGAGTAGGCAGGAACCGTGGACAAGGAGTGGCATAAGGGTGTAGCCCATTACTTCATTTTATCATTCATTGATTGTGTGTTGTATGATGTTATGATTAACTAACAAGCATATATAATACTTGTATACTAAATAGATTTAAGTTGTAGGACAATAGAATAATAGATTGATCAGTAGTCAGACGGGATACGTATGCATTAGGTATCTAGGTAAGTAGGGCAGAAACACATGGCCTACAGGCTCAGGCTTGTATGTTTTAGCTTAGCCATACTAGGCAATAAGCTTAAGAAATGCTGACATAAGTAAGTGACCCTATGATACAAGATTATGGGAAGAGATGTACCAATGAGCAGCATTGCAAATAATTAACTGTAAGAGTAATTTTGAGTACAAGTCACATGCAGAGCGTGTTAGGTGTAGTCAGAATCACAACTGAAAAGAGATCTCGCAGATTGGGTAAAATGAGTTCCCTATGGGAAAACTCCAACAAGAACCATCCCTCTACTGATGACCAATTGGCAAGGCAGCCATCAAACCTTAAGAATATAATTAAGGATGTGAGTATGACTATATTTCTAACTTGTGCATAGGTCTTTAGAGGATTTCTATATGCTTGGGTACTCATAAACTTAATTGTAACTTTAACAAAATTGACAAAACAAACTAGACCTTGTACTTGTCAATGTATGTATATGTCTTTATAGAGACCCTAAATCTGAAGCAAGTAGCAGAGGTGACTTTCACTCTGCTAAGCTGGAAACTGTTGCCACCAGAGCTGAACCCGCAATGCTGCAATACAACATTACTAAATTCACTTTAAATTAAAAAAAAAAAGGTTAGAAAGGACTCCTGTGAGTAAGCGGGGAAGTAGACCATAGAGCATGAATATAGGCATCCTGACAAGGTGGATTTGACCTGCATGGGACAAACAAATTAGTAGGATCAATGCAAGTGAACAGACTGTTCAAGGTAGCTGTGATGATGGCAGCAAAGGGTCAACCCTGAAAATGAAAAAAAAAAGGGGTGGGGGGATGAGGGATTGAGAAAAGTCCAGAATTGGTAGAGAAGGAAGATGTAGGGATAATGGGAGCGAGATGAGATGGTAGAAGGAGAGGAGATCAAGAGAATGAGATGTAAGAGGAATGAAGAGCTGGAAAGTGAGGAGATCAGTTATGGAAGTGGATGGTGGGGTTGGAGGGGGTGGAGGTTTTTGAAAGGGGCTGGTTAGTGTTAGTGTGTACAGACAAGTAATGCTTCAGCTTGGAGAACAGAAAGTAGTTATGATGGGAGCACTGCTGGGAAGGCAACCTGCTCCTTACATGCCGCGACCCACAGTTTGAAAAAACTCTGATCTAGACCATCCCTGACAGGTGTTTGTATAACCTATTCTTAAAGATCTTCAATGACGGAGATTTTACAACCTTCCTAGGCAATTTATTCCAGTCCTTACACCCTGATGGTTAGGAAGTTTTTCCTAATGTCCAGCTTAAACCTCCCTTGCTGCAATTTAAGCCCATTGCTTCTTGTCCTATCCTCAGAGGTTAAAGAGAAAATTTTTTTCTCCCTCCTCCTTGCAACAACTTTTTATGTCCCTGAAAACTGTTATCATGTCTCCCCGTCAGTCTTCTCTTCTCCAGCCTAAACACATCCAATTTCTTCAATCTTCCCTCGTAAGTCATGTTTTCTAGACCATTAATCAATTTTGTTGCTCTTTTCTGGACTTTCTCCAATTTGTCAACGTCTTTTCTGAAATGTGGCGCCCAGAACTGGACACAATCCTCCAGCTGAGGCCTAATCAGCGCAGAGTAGAGCAGAAGAATTACTTCTTGTGTCTTGCTTACAACACTTCTGCTAATACAACCCAGAATGATGTTGCTTTTTTTGCAAGTGTTACACTGTTGACTCCTATTTAGCTTCTGATCCTCTAAGACCCGCAGATCCCTTTCCGCAGTACTCCTTCCTAGGCAGTCATTTCACATTTTGTATGTGTGCAGCTGACTGTTCCTTCCTAAGTGGAGTACTTTGCATTTGTTTTTATTAAATTTCATCCTATTTAGTTCAGACCATTTCTCCAGTTTGTCCAGATCATTTTGACTTTTAATCCTATCCTCCAAAGCATTTGCAACCAATCCCAGCTTGGTATTGTTTGCAAACTTTATAAGCTTATTATTTAAATCATTGATGAAGATATTGAACAGAACCAGACCCAGAACTCATCCCTGTTGGGCACCACTCAATATGCCCTTCCAGCTTGACTGTGAACCACTGATAACTCTGGAAATGGTTTTCCAAGCAGTTGTGCACCCACCTTATAGTAGTAGCTCCATCTAGGCTGTATTTCTCTAGTTTGTTTATGAGAAGGTCATGCGAGTCAGTATCGAAAGCCTTACTAAAGTCAAGTTATACCACATCTGCCACTTCCCCATTATCCACTAGGCTTGTTACCCTGTCAAACAAAGCTAGAAGGTTGGTTTGACATAATTTGTTCTTGACAAATCTCTGCTGACTGTTACTTATCACTGTATTATCTTCTAGGTGTTGGCAAACTGATTGCTTAATTATTGCTCCATTATCTTTTCAGGTACTGAAGTTAAGCTGATTGGTCTGTAATTTCACTTTTTTAGAGATTGGCACTATATTTCCCCTTTTCCAGTCCTCTGGAATCTCTCCTGTCTTCCATGATAATCGCTAATGGTTCATCTATCTCTTCAGTCAGCTTCGTGAGTATTCTAGGATGTATTTCATTAGGCCCTGGTGACTTGAAGACATCTAACTTGTCTTAGTCATTTTTAAGTTGTTCTTTCCCGATTTTGGCCTCTGGTCCTACCACACTTTCACTGACATTCACTATGTTAGACATCTAATTGCTACTAACCTTTTTGGTGAAAACTGAATCAAAAAAGTCATTTAGCACTTCTGCCATTTCTACATTTTCTTTTATTGTTCCCCCACTCCCCTCATTGAGTAACAGATCTATCCTGTCCTTGGTCTTCCCCTTGTTTCTAATGTATTTGTAGAATGTTTTTTTGTTACCCTTTGTGTCTCTAGAATTATAGATTCATAGCAACATTGGGCTGGAAGAGACCTTGAGAAGTCATCAAGTCCAGCTCCTTGTGCTATAGCAGGACCAAGTAAACTTAGAACATCCCTGAAAGGTGTTTGTTCAGCTTGTTTTTAAATGCTTCCGGTTATGAGGACTCCATGACTTTCCTTGAAAGCCCATTCCAGAGCTTGACTACCCTTAGAGTTAGAAAGTTTTTCCTAATATTTAACCTAAATCTCCCTTGCTGCAGATTAAGCCCTTTACTTTTTGTCCTACCTTCAGTGGACATGGAGAACATTTGATCATTGTCCTTTTTATAACAACCCTTAACATATTGGAAGACTGTTATCAGGTTCCCCTCTTAGTCTTCTTTTCTCAAGCCTAAACATGACCAGTTTTTTTTAACCTTCCTCACAGGTCAGGTTTTCTAAACCTTTGATCATTTTTGTTACTCTCCTCTGGACTCTTTCCAATTTGTCCACATCTTTCCTAAAGTGTGGTGCCCAGAACTGGACACAGTACTCCAGCTGGGGGCCTCACTGGTACCAAGTAGTGCGGGATAATTACCTCCTATGTCTTATAAACAACACACTTGTTACTACATCCCAGAATCATATTCGCATTTTTTGCAGTTACATCATATTGACAACTCATATTCAGTTTATGGTCCACTATGAAGATTAAGCCTGTCCAATGAGGAACACACATTTATACCAGGCCACTGAACATCCTCACTGAAATAATTAACTCGGTTATGCCTCTGGGCTAACGTAGCACCTCTTTCACTCATAAGATCGTGGTCAATAGAAATTCACCCACCACTTCCCCTGCTTGTAGTCCAGATAAAGCAGACCAGATCTCAACCGGTATAAATCAAAAGTCAATGGAGCTATAGAGATTTACAGCAGCTGCCAAGAGTTCAAGACACACTATTAAGATATTATTTCTCTTCATTTAACTCCTGGATAGTTACAAAGTGTATGTGTATTAACCTCTATCTATGGTAGACATATGTGCCCCTCTCATCATCATATCTGACCACTCCAACATTTTAAAATATTTATTTTCACAATATGAGGTGGGAAAGTGCTATTTTCCCTGCTTTACAGCTGGGGAATTGAGAAATAGAGAGTCTAAGGCCCAGATTTGTAAAGGTATTTAGGTGTTGCTGCACTCGGCATTGCAACACCTAGCTGATTTAGGAGCATAACTCCAGTTTTCTAAAAGGATTTAGGCAGTGCCTAAAGACTTTAAAAATCTGGGCCTAAATGACTTGCCAAAGGTTTCTCAGAAAATCTGTTGGGGAGCTGGGACTTGAACTCACGCCTGGAACCCTAGTCTTAAAATAGTGCCCTAACCACTGGACCAGCTATTCTTGTCTGCTACTAAAGAGATAAATTATTATTCAAGTACACTTACGTACACAAGGCTGTGTTCATACACATATACACATATTATGAAGCAGATGCCCCTCTTCTGCCAGTACATCTGTGGCAAATTGAACAAGTCTCCAAGCACAAACGCAAACAGGGGAGGCCGCAAAGCCGCTGAAGATAAGCTACAGTGTGTTTCTTGCATGGGTTTTATGTAATGAGAAATTTCCAGTTTCCTCCATATAGATAGATAGACAGATGGGAGGGAGGATGGGGGGAGTCACAGCAGAGAAGCAAACTGCTGCTGTCAGCACAGATATCTTAGGCTGAGGGGAAGACAGTTGCAAAAGTAAAGTACCAGGCAAAGTTGCTTAGCCGGAGCATACTTGCATTTGTTTAAATATTTTTATCACTGGATGAAAACTATTTTGGAAGAGTTAAAGAAAAGCTATTTGCTTATGCTTTGTTATGGTCATGTCTGGGTTGCGGCCAGTGGTCCACGTTGCATGGCTGAAGCTACCGTTCTATGCTCTGTTTGAACACTATGCTAAGTAACCCATCACTTTAACTTTATTCCCAACAGAAATCCCTTTATTAAGGGCTACAGTCAGTCTCAAACTCAAATATTTCAAACCATTCATAAAGAATATAAAGAAGAGATACGTAACAAATGCATGTAACCCAGCCTGCATTTACAGGAGAACCCCAACATGCCATAGGTTGTGGGTAATAGGAATATACAATGGCAAACTGACAGTTTAATAAAACAAGTGAGCTACATAGGGAGATAGCATAGAGCATCGCAAGGCATGCTAATGGCTTTAAAGGGTGTGACATTCCAACCAGTGCAGCCCCTTTCAAGCCAAGCGGTCTACAAAGTCATCCAGCTCATCAGTCTGTCTCAAGTATGTATTTATAAACATCCAACACTAAGTATGTAAAACGCTGGTTTAGTTTGGCATAGTATTAGCCATACAGGATATTCTGTTCACTATGCTATGAACTTGAGGGATCTGGAATGCAGACTCTACAAAGAGGCCAGCGTACAATCCCATGGATCATATCTAAAGTTTGTGGACAGGGAAATTCTGTTAGGCAGAGTTCAGTAATCTTGGGTTGTTCCAGGCATGTGGGGTAATTCATGAACATACTCAATTTATTCCAACCACAACATTGCCTATAATGCATTATTGACTACAAGATTTGTGCATAAATGTGTGCTTCTGGCCCAAACATATAGCCAGTGTTTCCCCTCTATAGATTTAGGTCGTGCCAATGTTCCACAGAAATGCTTCTGCCTGAACAGACATTAATATTACATGCTTAATCACCTACAGCACCTATGATCAGACAATCAGGGCAGACTTTAAAAAGCATACTACTTCATCTCCCATGAACAGAATCCTGCAGTCTCTACTCAGGCAAAACTCCCAATGAGTTTTGCTGAGTAAGATCTTCAGAATTATGCCCTACACTAATTAGCAAAGAGAAGGTTCTAACTTTGGGCTTTAATACATTTATGTTTCAGAAAAACAAAGTTTACCTTAACAACTTTTGGTCTGTCTAATCCAATGTACGTACTAATGAAGCCTTAATGTATTTGGGATTTTTTTCTCCCTGTCTTCATGCCTAGAAAGTATTGACCTCAAAAAGTCAAGCTGTTCTTTCTGGTCCAGCTATTTTCAAACAAGACTAACTTTTTTTAGTGTAATTTACTCTTGCTCTGATGACAACAAAATGAAAATTTCCTTAAAAGGTGCTGAAAACCATTTCCTTACCCATTATTTACCAACTGCATCTTGTCTGCTGGCAACACTGAGTTGCTTGATTATAGGGAAACATTCCAGTAAGAAGAACATATATGCTTAAACGATGCACTTTTTATGCCATCCTTCCAAGAACAACAGTAGCTAATTGCTCAGTTTTCTACTAGGAAATGCCTCTAATATGCAGATCTCTAAATGACTGCTCCAAATCCAAGTTGCCAACACTAGTCCATTAATCATATGAAAGACTTTAGCTTTCACTTAGACTACTCTTTATTATACTTCCTGGTAGCGCACGAACACAGCAGAGTTTGTGCCATGTGCTCATGGAAATAAAACAGCTTTCAACTGTTTTATTTTAAATAATGTTACTGAATGTACTGAATGGATTTTTTAGACCAACTTACTTGGTGCTGACTGGCTTTAGCCAACTGCTCATTGGCTGATTCTACATTAGAAGATGCAGTCTCAATGTTGGCTTCAATACTATCTGTAAATTAAGATAATAGAAGGTAATTATATGGTAAAAAGCTAAAGGAATAATTCACACCAACAACAATGCAGTAATTTAACGGGGGGCATGAACAAACAGGAAAGATCCACACGTCCTTTTGTCTGCAAGTTCGGAAAGCGAGGGGGTGCCCATAAGCGCCACCCAACATTTGGCAAAAAGAAGGAGCCTAAATCATCACAGAGGCAGAGTAATTGGTGAATATCATACAAAATGGAAAGGTTATGGGCCTGATCCAATGGAAAGAATCCATGGACTCCAATGAATCAGGGCTTCTATACGACTGGTAATCTTACTGGATGGGAGTTACATTCTAAAATGGGATATGTTTGTGCTTCTTGATTTGTCCTGCTATAAAGATCTTCACTTTTTACCTCTGAGTGAAGAAAAAAACATTTGGAAAAGAAGGATTGATAACTACAGAGCGCAGCCAGTTGGGGGTGGGGGAAGGAATCAATACATGCCAGTCAAAGAAAGCAATGTTTTAAATGGACACCAGTCCTGTGTTTAGAAACCAACATCTATGTTGCAAAAGCTGCAGTTAAGAGTTAGATTGTGTTTCAAATAGAAATACCATAGTCACGGCCAATTCGTTCCCTCAGAGACACGCACACAGCGACTACTGGTCTCAGTGGGAATGGAGTGAAAACTGCATGATGAGCTCAGGATTAGGCCCAGAAGCCTATCAAATTTGCCTTCACAAGGACAGATGAGAGCTATTATAATTCTATCCATCTATCAATCAGCCCAAAGGGTTCGTTTACAGTCATGTTAATTTTAGTATACTACTGGAATAATGACAGATTCTTTTCTCCCCCTTTTGTTTTCAGTGCTAGCAGAAAAAGTGGCATTAAATCACTCTCACACACATGTTCTAAAGCACTACCATCCAGTGCTACCTCTGATCTCTTTTCTGTTGGACATTGTTAGATCAGCTCACAGTGCCTAGGTATTTCAGGAGTTTCTAGCAGTAGATTATCATACAGACAATGGAAAAAAAGCATGTCCTTTCCATTGGAAACCAAAGAGCTGGGGTGGGAAGAGCAGAGTGGTGCCTGAGCATGCTCTTTAGGGCAGAGAAAGCTGTATGGGGCTGGGAGTGTCTCTCTCTTGATGTCTGTACAGCTATGGGAATTTAATCAGTGCTTGGTAAATAGCAATTAACATGAGTGCCCGGCTTCCATGGCTGTCCATATGGGCTTGTCTACACTGGGAAATTACTTTGTGATAAAATACAACTCTGAGGAGTCAAGGTAGATAACATGATGCTAAATGTGACTTAGCACAGAGCATAGACAGGGAATATCAGGTGTAACATTTTGTCAGCTAGTTGTGGTTAGCCCTAAGGTTGATGAATCCTGGTCATGTGTCACATGAGGCACATTGTGCATACGCTAAGAATATCATGCCAGCTGGGACAATGCTAAACAGGACGGTGCTTGTCTACAGAGATTCTCAGCTGGTATAATAAGTGCAGCTCCATGCAAGTCAATGGAGCTACAACAGTTTACATGAGCTGATCCTGTCTAAAGTTCTGTTATCATAACTCCACAAGGTCGTGCTCTAGTACAGTATAATCTCCCAATGTAGACAAGCCCTTGGAGCAGGGCCGGCTCCAGGCACCGGCGAATGAAGCAGGTGCTTGGGGCAGCCAATGGGAAGGGGCGGCACATCCTGATCTTCAGCGGCGGGTCCCTCAGTCCATCTCGGAGCGAAAGATTCGCTGCCGAATTGCCACCGAGGAATGAGGCGGCGTGATCGAGCTGTCACCGAAATGCCGCCGATCGTGGCTTTTTTTTTCTTTTCTTTTTTTTTCCCTTTGCCGCTTGGGGCGGCAAAAAAGCCTGAGCCGGCCCTGCCTGGGAGTTAGACACATGTACCTGGGTTGGAGAGAGGGGCCATGACACAAGGTAAATAAGGAAACAAGTGACAATCTGAAACAAGCCATAGCAAGTAACAGGAGACATGCTCATTTCAGGAGCATAAAGCAAGGCAAGGCTGCCAGTTTACAGGAGATATATTTAAAGAGGACAGTTAGTCTTTGTTCGATAATGGAACAGCCTTATATCGAAGTTCAAAAAAAGTTGAGTAATCTGATTTGTCTAATCAAAGAAAAAGAGCTTGTTGTTTTCTTCCCTAGTGTTAGCTAGGATCCCAGGACATTGCACCTCTTCTTTCATGAACAGCTGCAATTTAACAAGCCCTTTTCCTAGGGAAATAACTTTTTGAGCATGGAAGAGCAACACAAAATTCTTTAGATTCCATGAGGTTTTTTCCAGAACAACCGGCATCATGCTTTGCAAACACTATATGTTAAATTGTTCCACAAGGCAAACACCCAGAGTACAAGGAATCTTTACTGAATGATGACCTAAATGTTACATACGTAATGGTGTGATGTTACAGAGGAAAAACAAAAAACTGGGCAAGCTGCCTGCCCAGCTGGCAGGTTCCTCTAATGTCCAGAACTCCAGCTTTGCCAGGAGTACAAAAGATTTGAGATGAAAGGTCCTAATTAACATTTGCTATAGTAGCTTGCAATCCTAAGGGGCAGGGGAAAAACACTACAGAGCTAGCACTGCATGAAAAATGAGGCATACATAGGTAATGTGGTGGGCTTGTCCTCACTGCTAAAAACAGATGCATTCTTTACCTTGGAGATACTAACATGTATGAATTATCCCAAGGAAAAACAACATAGTGAAGACCAGGCGCTTTAGTTTTACAATAAGGTAAACTCGCCAAAGTCAGCCCCTGGAAGAGGTATAAAGCTGTTAAACATGTGATTTACCAGGCGGTAAAACGGAAGTGCCTGGTCTTCTCTGTGGATTTACCTCAGGACAGCTCATGTGTGTTAGACACCCTGAGGTAAAAAATGCACCTTTTTTAGCAGTGAAGACAAGTCCTGTGCAAACTAGTGATTTCCACTGATTTACACACAAGGGAGAGAGTGAGAGGGATGTAGTCTAGGTGTCAAAACACAAACATGGCAGCCAAGAATTACTGGGGCATCTAGTCAATTATCTGTCCACCACTTCACTGATTTTAATAGGATGTCCTGCATGCACACAACAGGATGATCCCAGCTACAATGACTCATTGTGTGGCCTCACCCAAGTCACTTGGGCTGTGATTTGCAAACGGGCCTTAATCCTTCCTATCTCATAGATCAATGATTATGAATTTTTTTGACGAGAATAACATTACTGAAGTGTTAAGCATTGCGATTTGCATTTTATTTCATTACAGTGATAACGTGTTGTGACAGAGAGCTCGGAAAGAACAGCTGATCCAGCACTCTGGCCACTGCAACTCTACTTAGTTGCTCTAAAGTAGAACTGATTAAGAAGAACTGGACCTAATTGATGAATTGGGCTGGGATGTGGAGAGCTAAAAGGCTAATTAGCCCATTAGGCAGAAGGTAGAAAAGACAGGGGAAGGCAGGGAAGGTGAGAAAGGGAAGCTTTCAGAGTCACAGCCCAGAGGGATCTCCCAGGAGGAAGACCCTTTCTGTGTAATCCCTCCTTGGCTAAGGGAGTTAAGGACAGTATGAAACTGTAAACAGGGGGCTGCACACCTCTGTGAAAGTGGTGGGGAGAACACCATAAAATAAACCACACGAGGTGCTTACCAGAAGAAGGTCTCCAACTATTTGTAACTTCAAAAGAGACCAGAATGAGACCCTGTCCTGTCACATCTCTGCTTAAGGTCATCTGGTGTCTATGATCAACCCATGTTAACAGACAGCAAAATCTTCTATGTGAAATTACATAAGTGAAAGTGAATTCTATACTTAATGGCATCTAAGTCTAAGTGCTTGGGGTGGTGGGTTTTTTTCTTTTTTTGTTGCACTGTGCTGAACAGTCACCGGTTATAATAGGACAAAATCAGGGTCCTCACAGTGGCCATTATTAACTGGTTTCACTGGGCAGGTATTTGTGTTAGGCTTGGTTGAAAAACAGGAGAAGGATTTTGCAAACAAAATTAAAATTGCTTCTTTTTTGAAGGGTTTGCAATGGGTCCATTCTGTTTTCCAAAACTTTTTTCATGACGTTGCTTTAAACAAAATGATACCTGTATTTGTATGAAAAAAATTTCCATAAAAATGTCAGTAAAAATATGGTGTGAGATGTGAAAAATGGAACATAAGGTCAAAATGTTCCTTTTTTGGATAAAGGCCACTTTTTGATGAAAATGCTTTAGTGAGAAAAATCCTTAACTCAAAGAGCACTTCACAGGACACATCCTGTTTTGCCCCGTGCTGGATTGGGGACTGAATTCTCATTGGTAGATATGGGAGTTCTTCCAGAGTAAAACTTACAATGACAGTGTTTGGTCATATCTAAACACGTGTAAGTCAACCTGCAAAATCAGGTCTATAGAGTATGTAAAATATGCGCTCTTCCAATTTAGAAATTATGGTAATTGGATCAGGTTGACTTAAAGAGGTGCAATTTGTCGCTCCCTAAGCCACGAAGACCTGGGGGTATTAATCCCCAATGGAGGGCAGCCAGCAGCCACATCTCTACCCTATCCCAGGGCTTCTCATGGGAGATGGCAGCTCTGATTTCCGCAAAGGGTAACATAAAAGCCCCATGCCAAGATGTTGTGCCAAATGAGTGAACCCAGCCAGCACTTTTAAAAAATGTCTCTATTGACTCCTTGAAGATCAAAGTGGAGCAGACATTATAACCACCATGAAAAGCCACAACCTGCTGCTTGCTGGATTTGCCTTCAAGGGCCCTGTGCCGTAGTTTATACCAGCAGAAGTGGGTGTAAAGTAGTGTACTCACATTAACATTACTGCACCTAACTTTAGTCCCAGACATGGCGGTGATTTGAACTGCTTAGTAAATGACAGATGCCCTTAAAATGTGGTCTGGAAATATTTAAACCTCCATAAAACCTATGCAAATTGCAGAATTATATCAGAGTGTCAATAGCTTATCATTTATGCAAAATTCATTTTACATGCATTATCAATCTCAGAATATTTTGCAAGTCCATTCAAGCCTATAATTATGCCAAAAACAAATAAAAATAAAATCTCAGAGACTCAAATGTATAATCTATCTACTCCTATAACTCAGCGGACTAATCCAAAGGTGTCAATTCTTCCCAGTCAGAGGAAAATATCAAGACAATGTGTCTGATTCATTCACGAAAAAGGTGTGTATGTTTGCTTATTATTTTGGAAATGCTGAATTTTGCCTCCAAAGTAAAATCCATGATATTTATGATTTGTCTTTCCCTTGCAATGGTTGGTCTGATTTACTTAACCTATTCATAACATGGTATCCCACACACTACCCTTATAAGACAGACTGTGACGCCTACCAGCAGAAATAAACCAACAACTCAGCTGGTTGTACATTTATGACCCTTCCAGCTCAATCACAGGATTTCTGGGAGTTCAGAGCACAGCAGTGCAGCTTCCTGATAACAACTTCAGATGAACTGGGCTGCATATTCACAGCAGCAGAGAATTCTACCGGTGGCAAAAAAACAAAACAAACCCCCCGGGCCAAAAAAAAATCATAAAAAGAAGAGACCCCCGTCCACGCAGCTAGTTTTTTGTACAAAATTACTTGGCTCCTTAGCTGCAACTACACCAACCCAGTCACATTAAGAAGATCAAATACAGAACAGCAGACACCTCTTTAGGCATTAGTAAACTTATAAGTCTGTAATCACCCATTACTCTTTTCTTTACAAAACACACACACTGTCTTCCTAACACCATTAGCATCATAAAAAGAATGTGCAAACACGGAGGCAAGAGACAGAAACTCAGAGACATAGGCCTGGTCTACACTGAGGGGGGTTCGATCTAAGATACACAACTTCAGCTATGAGAATAGCGTAGCTGAAGTCGTCGTATCTTAGATTGAATTAAAATTACTTACTTTGCGTCCTCGCAGCGCTGGATCGACGGCCGTGGCTCCCCCATCGACTTAGCTTCCGCCTCTCGCACTGCTGGAGTTCAGCAGTCGACGGGAGAGAGATTGGGGATCGATTTATCACGTCTACACTACATGTGATAAATCGATCCCTGATAGATGGATCGCTACCCGCCGATCCGGCGGGTAGTATAGATGTACCCATAGACTTTTAAACACAGAGACATAAAACACAAAGGCTCACACATTCCTTGCACCCCCTGCCACTATGGGTGAAATGAGAAGAACAGAGAAGATGAAACTAACCTGTGCCTGCCTCCTGAGAAATATGCTATTACAATGCATGGTACTGTTTATAATAATGCTGCTAGTCATAGTTGTGTTGAGAAGAAGACAGAGTAAACTGGCTCCAAGGTATACACTTTTGGTTCAACAGATTCTGGGTTATGTCTTCAAAATAAAATGAAAAATGTGTGCCTCATCTGAAATAGATAAGTAGCAACTTCAGAACGACTTGGCTGCCACTGTGCACTACTTCTGGAGAAGTGGTGCCCTGCTCTGACACATAACTCCATGTCTTACCCCAGGAACAGCTAGACATGAAAGAGCCAAGTGAGGATTCTGCAGTGCACAAAGAACCAACGAGTACATAAATATATCCATCAATATAATTGTCTCCTCTGATATTTAGGAAGTGTTACCAACTGAATGGATATGAATATGTAGACCCCATTCTGTTGTACAAAGGTTACCAGAAATGTTAAGTTCAGGTATTCAGGGACCATTCCCAGGATGCATTCATTTTTCAGATGTCCCAACTCAGCCACAGGACAGTTTAGTTAATGATCCATCTGTCTGATTTTTCAACTTCTCTTGTTTTATTGTATTTGATAGCAGACTCCATCCAGTCTCCAGAGGACTCTTCATAACAAAGAAATTCCTGTGCCACTAAGCCATCAGCCATGGAACATACATGTAGAGTCTTCCAAAGGGACCTGAAGAGGCTTGCAGAGGACATGAGTGATGGCTCTTTTTGGTGGATCCCAGGATGGTGTGTAAACTCTTTTAAGCATGCTACATGTTAAATCCCATGACTTTGCAAATGAAGCATCACTCTTTTGAAAAGACATCAGACTTTGAGTCAAGATGGAAGTACCCAGCTATAGGAAATGATGCTGGCCAAACAGGGCTGGTTCCAGGGAACAGAAGAGGCTATGGTGGTGGCAGGTGCAGGGTGCTCCCCCAACCCCCAAAACAAATAATCTCAGTGATCCCACATTTACATCAATACAAACACATTTCCCTTTCATAGAGTCATTTATTAAGACTGGGGGGAAATGACAATGCAGCATTCAAACAAATACCAGCCCAGCTCAAGGACTACATTTATTGACCCAACTGAACAATTTTTTCTATCCCTCAATGTAACAAGATGATGAACCAACTACCACATTTCTCCTGTTTCCTGGGCAGGCCTGCACGCTGAAGGCTGGAAGACACCAGGTGTGTGAATTCTCTAAACTACTCAAGCCTCCAAATCAGGCTGTATTACCACATTTCCTTGTCCTCAGCCTTATTATTCTTAGTACGAGATGTCCAGACTTCAGGTGCAATATCAGTATCAACCAAAATCTAAAAACCAGGCAACTCAGACTCAGCAACAGGAGAAGGTGGATGGGTGGCAAATGTGATGATAAGAAATGGAGGAAAAACAGGGGTGAAGAAAGTTCTCATCTTCATGTCACACAGCTTCCCTTCCCTGCCAGCAGGTCTTGCTGTGAAAGCTGTGATCCGTACACCTTTAGGTATGACAAAGAGGTAGCTGGAGCTGGTGAATAAAGTATTGAGTTCCTGTGTTTGTGCTGTAGTCTTGGACTAATTGTGTGGATGTACCAGTCTTTGGATCTCTTGCTCTTTTCAGGAAACAGGTTGGGGGTATGTACGTGCTCTACTTGAGGAACGACTGTTGGTGGCAAAATGGTCTGATGGGGGGGGGTGGGAATAGGTAATCGTTGTAATCCTAGTAAAATGCTTTCAGAATAATCTGGCGCTCAGCTGTGAGAAATGCGATGAAGCTGCAAGCAGTGAACTTACTTGTGATGTTTGATGTAGGATGGCTTACGTAAGGAATTGGCTCTTGCACTGTTTCAGGATACTAAAGACATTGTTTATGTGTATGAGAGAGGAAAGCATCTCCTTCTTCCTGATGGGCATGAGAACAGCAGTATTTTTGCTGTCATGGGTTAAAAAATGAAACGTGCACATTATTTCAATCACCTGGACTCCCTCTTGCAACACACATAGCAGACTCCAGAGATAGACAGATGTGTGTTCGCCCAAATCATGTGCTAATGAGAATGATATTGCCGGCTATGTCGATGATGTTTCCTTCAAATCTGCCAGATGCAGCGCTAGATTCTCCTTGCACTAATACCAATTATACATTGACTTCTTGGAGTTATTCCTGATTTACACGAGTGTATGTGAGAGGAGAAACCAGCCCATACAGTGTACAAAATATTATTTGACAGAGAATGAAGAGTAAATTTTGAGCTGATGAGTACTGTAGAGTGGCTGAATGTGTGTGTGCTTATGTATATGTAAATGTTGCTCTGATAATTGCACCAGTGAAACTTACTTCTCAAGGTGTCAACTCCTTGACCCTCTCCTTGGATGCTTTGAATGGAGAATGTTTCTGCTACCATTCGCTCCACTGGAGTGAGGACAAGGGACTGTGGTGGCCCTCCTCCAGCTGCAGCTCTCTGATGTTCCCCAAGTTTTTTCCTCACTACCCCACGGAGATCTCGCCATTTGTGTTTCAGATCCCCCATGTCCCGTCTGCAATACCCCAAAACATTGACAGCTTGTAGGATCTTATTCCACACTCTGTGCTTCTTGGCAGGGGTCCCCCTTAAAGCCCCAAAAAGTAGCTGGTAGTGTTTGGTGACCTTCTGCACAAGCACTTCAGTCTCCTGTGGACTAAAATTGGGTTTCCTTGTCTTGGTCCGCGAATGTTGTCCTTGACGTGGCGTTCCAGCAGTATAGTGTGTGAACATGGTAACATTCCCACGAGCAGCAGGGTCAGAAGTAGAAGCAACCAACTGAGCAGCAATCGCAGACTCTGGTGTGGAACTTCTCTTGCATGTCAACATGTTGAGGTTGGTTCCTAGAAAGGTACCAAATGCTGGGTATTTATATGCTATTTAATAAGGTAGCGTGTACATTCCAAATGAGGATTTGCGCACCTACCTTATCTTGTTTAATAAAAAAGCAGTGTTTCCCACACCCACGTCTGAATCCTGTTTGAAAATGTAAACTCCCGCCCACTTGCTGATCCATGGCTGTGCAAGCCTGTCACATGGAAGTTGACATCTCAGTTAACACATGGGAAAAGTCCAATGCCACTGAAATTGCTGTCTGCATAACTACAGGAGTTAACTTCATTTCCTTCATGAGAGCTTGTGTCAGTTATACAAAGGAGCAACCACTCACAGGTGATCGTCACTGATTACCAATGCTGGAGTAAAACAGGACTGTTAGTGGGGATCCAGTATAGATTTATGGATCGTGTCCTGCAATGAGGCAGGGAGGCAGACTAGATGATCCAGTATATCTATCTGTATTTGAAACTATTCGGGGTTGCTACTGCCCTGGACTGAAAAGATTTTTGTGCCTGATGCAATGGCAATCTGTGTCACTATTTTTTAATGAATCAGGCCCATCGCTATTGTGATCCTCAGTTACACATTCATTTAACCACTAAAACAGAGGAAAATACTGCTACTGGGAACACAGATCACAATCCTTAGGGATGGTGATATATGTACAGAAAATACAAAATGTCAGAGATGCATCCACAAGGATTCTACATTTTTCCACCTTAATTCATTCTGCCCATCCCTTGCATGGCAACAAACTTCCCTCCCTTTAAGAAGGGCTGTGGTCATGTTGCCTCAGAAACTAGCTAACTTGGTAGCTAGGTGAGCTACAGAAGGTTCCTTGAAAGAACACGGTCTCCTCCCAGGGGTGAGCACAAACTGCCTTTCTATTGCTCCCAGCAAACCCAGGGCAGGCACGAGTGAGTATGAGATCTGATCTTGTATCATGGACACAACAGTATGTTTTGCTGGCCAGCCTGATACTCCCCCACTTAGTATTTCTGTTTTTATTTAAATGAGGAGACACAGTTGCAGAATTTTCATCTCATGTGTATAACAGGCAGAAATTAAAACCCTGCACGTGGTGAGAACTCCCCCTTATCATCATCAATGCTGAATTTTCACTGTGGGTGTTTCAACTCCCTTTACCTTCTGATTCCTCTCACTTGTGTGTAACATTAACGTCAAAAGATAAACAGTGGGAACTTGCAGCAGCTGAGTAAGGAGATATCTTGACTGGCTGATTGACTGAAAAGCTACTCAGAAAGAAAGAAAAAGGTTAACATTGCTACTGGAAAAAGAACGCCTCCTATATAAAAGCGGTAAAAGCATGATGCTGGTTTAAAGACAAAAGGTCCTACTTTCTACAGCTTTTTGTTTTCTCCCAGGCAAGTTAATATTGGGGCCACTTCCACTGCATGGATAACGGTTTAAAAAATAAATCTAGCCGCAAGGAAGTTGGTGACAAGGGTCATGACACTCACTGATGTATGTTGTCATGTCCCTCAAGGCATTAACATCTGATACACCTCCTGAAGCCCAAGCGGGTCCAGAAGTTATCTGGGCACAAAAAGAGCTGCCAAACAAGCACAAGATCACAAATGAATTGTTGCAGATGTCATCTTGATTTTGCTCTGTGTCTGTGAATGAACAGTCTGTGTGATGGCACCTGCACATTTCTGTTTGGATGGACATGTCTGCAGCTTAATGGACGCTTGCCAAAGACTGCGTGCTTGGCAAAGGAAACAGTGTGATCAATAGTCAGACTGGAAGTATTTCTCCTTTTATGATTTCTCTCTTAGGGTCTGGTCCAACTCCCACTGACTTCTATGAGAGCTGCAAGTGCTCGGCATCTTTGCAAATCAGGCTTCTCTTATATTTAGGTCGCTAAACATGAATTTAAGAGCCAAATTTAGACACTCAGGTTCTTAGGAAATTTTGGCAATTGTTTAAGGCACTGGATAGTTCATTTTATCTCATACATGCTGTAAAACAAGAGGGAGAGAAACACATCTGACCCTTCCTTCCCTTAGCTGTAACAGGAGACGGTCATGAAGGAGCTGAGGGGACAAGAAATTTTAAAAGATCTGGATCGCCTATATTTTGCCTCCATTTCTTTCCACTGGTCACCACTCCCTGTCAATGATGCTCTTGATGTTGGAGAACAAACAGTCAATGGCTAGGCATTTCCTCTGTTCCCCTGCCTTCCACCAATGCACAAGCAGGCTGCCTCACTATGGTCTAAACCCCTACCAGCAGGGGAGCAAGGAGGGGTCAGGCTCTGGAGATATGTTTGGACTATGTGTGTGTGTCAGAATATTATGGCTCAAGCTTTATCAAGCAGAATCAAGCTATACATTTTTTCTGCAGCTACAACAATTTTTCATTCCAATTCCAGAGGAAGATTAACAATGTCTTCCCATTCTAGTTATGGCTATGTCTTCCCCACCCTGTATCCAAGATCCAATGGATTGTCCTTCCTGCGCAATCTGTTTTTATACTACCACCACCAGTAACTATCCCAAATATCACAGAGGACAGCTTTTCAAATCCAAGGAGATTTCCATGGACAAAATCCCCTTTAGTACAAGACGAATGGTCTCAGTGGCAACTCAATTGTCTTAAGCAGCCATGGCATTGGGATCATTTTGGCCCCTAAAACTCTTTTGTTGGTGAGTTGCCACCTCGGCTCTGAATGGCAAAATCAGATAATAAAGTACATACCTTAACACTATGGTGATACCTACCTATTGTGTCGCCTTGTTCATAAACCATGGAGGCCAGGTCTTTAATGATCTGGTTTACATCCAACATGTCACTCTGAAAAGGTGAAAAGTCAGTTAATGATCAACAGATACATCAAAACCCAAAAGAGTTGCCCAGTTTCTCAATCTTGAATATTTTTTCTTCTGCATAGAACAGTGATGACCAAATATACTCACTATACCTTAAAAGGGTCCTTAAATAACACCATAATTTGTTGCACTTTAGTCACCAAACTTTGCACCTGAACCAATTGAGTTGACTTGTAAAAGGAGGAAGTCGAAAAATTAGACTACCCAGCTGCTTAGAATAATTGTGCAGCACTAAAGAACAAAAAAACAGCCCTCCCCTATTTCTAAGGAGCTGTGTTTGGGGGATACCATTCGTATAGGACAGCTGATTCTTCTGTACTAACTACGTTCTCTCAGTGTTCCGTGCTTGTGGTGAAATACCATTATTAAGTGAATGGAAAGCTGATAGAAAGAGTGTCAGATTTTGAAATCTCTTTTTCTTTAGGTCAGTTAGGGCAAAGCTATGTGATGAGTGGATCTATTTACACCTCTTCAAAGTGTCAAATAATTAACTAGTTAAAGCAACAGTAACTCTTTGAATTAAAAAATAGCAACTGCAATATTGTTTCTGAATTAGAGCCTGTAACAAACTAGCATGTTAGAACATCATCAAATCTTAGCTTCATGTAACTCTAGCTCTAATAAGAATGATTAATCTGTAAATGGGGTAATACAGAATGCAATAGAGAAAAGGCTCCTATTAGCATACCAGAAAAGGGCACTCGGACAGAACGTGTTGTTATAACTTTTGAAATTTTATAGCACCTTTCATGCAAAAAATCCGACTTTGCTTCACTATCTATCTTAGGATACAAAACCATTATGCTGAGTGTGAGTGAAGGCTGCTCAGTGTATGACAGAACTATCACAATATTTTAATACAGGTGCCACCACAATACAGCACTTCTGATACACAGATAAATCAGGGGCGGGAATTAATCAATTGGTGCCAAATACAATGCATAGCACCAGAGCAAGAGCAAACCCTTACTCCTGTGTGAAGCGTCACTGGATCATTAATGTCCATATGGAGCAGACAAACTCTCAGGGCATGATCCATGCATGATAACCACTTTTGGCAGTATTCACTTTCCTTTGCTCCGCAGAGAGGTGTTTTCAGAGCCGGTGCACAGGCATAAGGCATATAGGAGAGCAACCCTAAATCCCAGGGAATTCACATGTTCTTGGGGAGGAGCACCTTGTTGATTCTACTGGGGCACTGAGGGGAAAAAACACACATACATATTCCCCACAACACATGTGGGAATGATCTCAGGGAGAAGTGTAGTTTCTCTCTCCCTTCAGACTCATCCCACATGTTTTCTCACAGCAGATGATTTCCTCCCACAACATTTAAAATCGCTTTTAAGAGACTCCCTCACACAGTTAACTGAACAGTAGGCTATTCCCCTACTTTAAGCCTGCTGGGAGTAGAATCTGTGGTGCAAAGGAGTCTAAATGTCCCCAACCTGATGGTCAGACAACTAAACTATCCCCTTTGATTAATTTATAAATGGTTCCAAGTGTATCCACATTCGTTTTTGAAGTTTATTATGTGATTGTGAGTAGAACAGTACTTAATTATATAATGCATCTGAATCTCATTAATTTGTAATGAAGCCTGGGAGAACCATTGTGAATTACTGAACATGGCAAATTTCAGAGCAAGTGAACAAATACAAGAAACAAAAGCTAAAAACCCAAAGGATAGGGCAATGCACCACAAAATGCACTGTGCTCGCTTCCTTGTCAAGTGCAGTCTAGCTTTAATTATGTATGAGAATATTCATAACTAGTAAATGTTCTGCGGAATATTTTATGAAAGTAATGAAGTTTAAGTAACACGAGATCACACTCTAACACTATGGTAGTAAATCATTGCCAGGAAGGCAGGTGCCACTGTAGTTTTTCTATGGGGAGTGAGGATTAGCAAAGTGTGAAAAAAAGAGATGGCACGTGGGGATGGGGGTTAAGCAACATTCACATAGGTCTCTTGGGACTAAATACATTCCAGTTAAAACTTGGTTTCCGTGAGATGAACCAGAGAGGATTTCACCTGTCTTTCAGTCTGTCTGTCCCAGCAATGGAATGGAGTCACCATAGCATCTGTGTACTAATGTCTGTATCAGTAGGTACATTTGGTTTCATGGTGACTATTTGGCTATAATGCAAAATACATCCCTGCAGTAATTACACTGAAGTCAATGACAGGCAAGTGAACAAACTTTGTTTCAGAAGGATCAAATGACATACCGCCCAAACTGATCCTCAAAAGCTAATTAAATTGCATATATTGTTTTGATATTTGCACATTAAACTCAGGATATTACAGAATAAACAAAAAGAGAAGAAGAACTACAGAGATAATGTATTACACATTAGTCACACACTGTACTGCTTGCTGCCTATTATACCCAATTATTTATTAGAGCAAAACAGACTTCCCCCACTACCCTGTGAGTCCAGTATCTCCCTTTCAAATGTCAATAACAATGCTTGCTACAATATTGCTACACATCAGTGCAGCAGAGAAGGTACCATGGACACCAGAAGGTAAAAGGCTAGCAAGGAAATGAACTTAGAAATTGTTGACTATGGTATTAAAAAGCAAAACAGAGCAAGTTGCAAAGTGGTGAGTACAGAATAATATAACCCACAGCACAGAATTTGTTGAATAATTTAACCAGGCACTGCAAAGTTTTCAAATAACTGAAATATGTTAGCAAACAAAAAAACAACTTTCAGAACAGACAATATCCGAGAGTTACATTCTCAGAGCTTCCTGCCAGGAATCAGTACATCATGATGAACCACTGAACTTTCCTGTCACTGGGAGTTTGCCTGCAAAATGAAAGTACTTCTATTTTCCAAGTTTCTACATATTATGCATGTTTCACAATGGAATATAGTGTCTCACAAATCCCCTTCACTTCATAGAAACAAGAAACACTTGATTTACTAGAGCTTGCTCTTGTTTCACATATTCTATGCCTGGTGGTTGTGGTTGTTTGGTGGTGCTGGGTGGTTGGTGGTGCTGGGTGGTGGTGGTTTGTTGTTTTGTTATAGTGCCTAGGAGTCGTGGTTATGGCCCAGGACTCCATTGTGCTAGATGCTGGAAAAAACACAGACCAAAAGGACAGTCACTGCTCCAAAGAGATTACAATCTAAGTATAAAACAAGAGAAACAGCTGGATACAGACAGAGCAACAGAGTACTAGGAAACACGGAGACCATGCACTTATGTATGTATGTCCATGTATATTTAAACACACATTTCTCTCTTAAGTGGATTAACATTACAGGATGTTGCAGAGGAAGCATGTGTTAAGAAGGGATTGAAATGAAGAGAAGAGAAGAGAGCCAATTGAAGGCTGATCCAAAGTCTACTGAAGTCAATGGAAAGACTTCCACTGACTTCACTTGGCAATGAATCAGGCTCTTAGTGCAAAAGGAAAGAGAAGGAATTCCATGTGAAATAGCCAGCACAAAAAGTGGAAGGAGGCCAAACTGGGAGAAGGATACAGATGATGTGCCAACCAGAATGACCTGTGTGGATAGGGAGGAGGACAAAAGGAGATCCGAGATGTATGCAGAGATGAAATTGTGTCACAGCTTGAAGGTGAGGATGATGAGCTTTAGTGAACAAGAGGAAGTCAGTGTGGAGAATCTGAGAAGAGAATGACATGGTTAGACTGGTGGGAGAAGATGGAGATGTTTAGCTGGCAAGGTGCTCAGTGCTTCACACTTCAAGGAACACAAACAAGCTGCATTAGACCTATCATACATACGGAGAGGGAAGAACAAAGAGCAAAAACACCCTAGAAAATCACCAGGCTCAGATGGTTTTACAGGGATAATTTACAAATTCTTTTAAGAACTAGAATCAGAGGGGGAGCCGTGTTAGTCTGGATCTGTAAAAGCAGCAAAGAGTCCTGTGGCACCTTATAGACTAACAGATGGAGCTTTCGTGTGTGAGTACCCACATGCATCCGACGAAGTGGGTACTCACCCACGAAAGTTCATGCTCCACTACGTCTGTTAGTCTATAAGGTGCCACAGGACTCTTTGCTGCTTTTAAGAACTATTAACTCCCCGGTTAACTAGAATGTTACACCTCCCAACAGAAGGCTCAGTTTAACATGCCCACAACTTCAGCATTCTTAAAGCCAAAGAGAGAACAGCCTGGAACATAAATCCTATCAGCCCATTTCAGCACAGAACGTACATTTCAAACATATTCACAAAAACAGCAATGAAAATGTTAGCTCCTCCGACAGCCATTCTCATTCCTAAAGGAGTCAAGGTTTAGCAACATGGCAAACATCTACATTTGTCCCCACATGTAAATTTACTCTCAGGACACTCTAAATTCCAGCCACAAGAACAATGCTAAATAAACAAGAGGTGACTTCATTTGCATTCCAAAGGGACAGGCCAGGGGTGCCCTCAGTGTCCCTTCTCATTCACTTCTGATCACATCCTGGAGTTCTTGATCAATATTGACTTAATCCTTTTTCAGGGAAGTGTCCCACAGACATCAAAGGGAGTTTGCCTGAGTAGGGAGAGAATAAAAAACTGAATAGAGAGCTCAGGGTTTGTCCCTTTAGAGGAAGGAACCTCTAGTCTTAAACAAATTGGATAGAGGAATCTAAATTAACTA
Source organism: Mauremys mutica (assembly GCF_020497125.1). Taxonomy (NCBI): domain Eukaryota; kingdom Metazoa; phylum Chordata; order Testudines; family Geoemydidae; genus Mauremys; species Mauremys mutica. The sequence continues at coordinate 10,370,022 of NC_059073.1, read as the reverse complement.
CTCAATTAATCATATCTGCATATGGAGATCATGTAGGATTCTATATGCAAACTCCTGGGTCTGCCCTGCCAGTCATTCGATGAATGATCAACAAGGGCTGTTATAAAATGAACTGGAAGCAGGCAGAGGGTAGGATCTCAAAGGGGTAAAACACAGCATATCTTTGTGCATGTCAATACAGGGACGCAACCCAGGAAAATATCCAAAATGTGTTACCCTTGGGGTAGCCCCCGCACAGCACCCTCCCAGGGCCAAAGCAAATGTAACCATCGGGGAACACCCATTCCAGGTGCCCAACATGTATAATAGGGAAGCACCATTCATGGTGCCCAGTGTGCATTACTTTAAGGAGCACATTCCTCCCACTGTCCAGGCTTTGTTGCACACAGAAAAGAGCATAAGGATGGACATTTCTCAGTGTTTAAACTCAAACATAGCGTAAACCTACCCCCCTCATCTCTTCTGGGAGGGGGGGGGCAGGGAGAAGGGACATAGAAAGGCAGAGAGCTTCTTTAATGCTAGATGGACAAAAACTAAATCTCACCCGCAACAGTCTTTCAAGGAAATATTTTTCTCTTGTCTACAGCTAGGGAGAAAAAATGACATCCTATAAATCAAACTGAGCCAGGCTAAGCAACAACAAACCAGCAGAAAATTGTTTTGAGGGCAGAAGCTATCCAGAACAGCAATTACAGCTGAGTTAGACCTCCTCTGGGACTGCTCAACAACCAGCAAGGGGAGTTTCTTTCTCCTTCTCTCGCTCTATTTTGTTGTCTTAATGGTCAGTGCCATCTTGGGAAGTGATGGCACCATGCTGAATAATTAAAATAGCTCTGTTGAGCTTCATCATCTCAGTCCCTAAGCTGACTGGGGACAGAAGGCTCCAGGAGCACTGCAGAGACACTGTGCTCGACAGCAGGAGCTGAGTGGATGGGTTTTGGAAGGTGTGATGTCTAGCTCTTATCAGACCAATGTGATGCCATTACGTAGAGCCTCTGAACAGAGAGGGATAGAGAGGAAGGATGCTGGAAACCTCTCCCTGTTAACATGATTCATTTATTAGGGCCTAGGTAAGAAATAATGCAGTAATATGGCAGTCCATCTCTGGTCCAGGCAGTGGAGTGAATTCAGATGTGGTGAAAGTTGCTGGACTGATGGCTTGGAACACCAAAGCCCTTTATGTATTCAAAAAAGAGGCAGGACCAGTACGTGCTTTCCCCTCACTACTCCCTGGAAACATGGTTCAGTACTGATGTAGAAGCTAAAAGGGCAATTTAGTCACCATAGACCAGTGCTTCTCAAACTAAGGCCGCCGCTTGTTCAGGGAAAGTCCCTGGCGGGCCGGGCCGGTTTGTTTACCTGCCATGTCCACAGGTCTGGCTGATCGCGGCTCCTGCTGGCTGCGGTTCGCCGCTCCAGGCCAATGTGGGCTGCGGGAAGCGGTGTGGGCCGAGGGATGTGCTGGCTGCCATTCCTGCAGCCCCCATTGGCCTGGAGCAGCGAACCGTGGCCAATGGGCGCCGCGATCGGCCGGACCTGCGGATGTGGCAGGTAAACAAACCGGCCCGGCCCACCAGGGGCTTTCCCTGAACAAGTGGCGGCCCTAGTTTGAGAACCACTGCCATAAGACTATTCAGTCCTTAGTCCGTCCAGTGGGGCTGCAGACCATAAATTGGTTATCAGCCGCAATGGATTTTTTGTGCTATACACACATGCTCACTAAGAACTGGACCAAGAGACACCAACTCAGTTCACATCATCAGCCAGACACCCATCAGTCTTTCAGTCTCCAATAATCTGGGCTGCATTTGGACTAGTGACCTAGAGATGAAGGGTTCTCTATGCCATTGCCACACCTCTTGAGCCACCCAGGCACCTGTTCTTGAAGGTGTTTCTATACATTGAGGATTAATGATAAGTGTCATTACTTGTGATCTGACTAGCAAAAGTGTGCAAGAGATATAACAACAATAGCAACTTATTAGGCAGATGGTTTGTGAGTAGAGCTGAGCGAAATATTTGGGCAAATAGTAAATTCTCCGAATAATAATTTTTTTCAGGACACCAAAACAATTTGTGAATTCAGGTTGAATTCAGTGAATAGTTCCCCCTCCCAACCCCCTCGTTTTTGTTTGTTTGTTTTTTCAAAACAAACCATTTTGACATTTTGTTTTGAATCAACATTCAAACCATTTCATTTGATCTGAATGATTTTTTTTTAATGTCTGTTTTTTTATTTTGGTAAGTAAAACTTCATTTTGGTTCTAAACTAACTGATTTGTTTCCCAGATTTTTCAGTTTGGACACCCAAGCAAAAAAAAATATTCAGTCAACTCTACTTATGAGTAGTTATTTAATATCTTTTATGTACTTCTTATACACACACACAAAACACTGAAGTTTCCAAATTGCCCCTGCAGCTAAAATTATATGCAACCTTGGGTTCCTATTACCTTTACTCTTTTTTTCTTTACTCTTTACTCTGTGTTCCGTATGCCCTATTGTGTTTGGTCCCTATTTACGGTAGTTTATAGACTCTTTGGGGCAGGGATTGTCTTTCATTGTAAGTATGGACAGCATCCAATACACTGAGATTGTGATCTGGATTGGCATCACTGTAACTTTGCACTTTTAAAGCATCTTCCATCAGACAATCTCACAAGACCACCCCTTCCAGTGTGTGTGTGTGTGTGTGTGTGTGTGTGTGTGTGTGTGTGTGTGTGTGTGTGTGTGTGTGTGTGTGTGTGTGTGTGTGTGTGTGTGAAACTTGTTTTTCTTCCCCCACCCCCAATAAAAAAAACCTCACCCAAGATGTTAGATAAAGGGTTGCGGCTTGGCAGATTACAGAGATAGAAATGCAGTCTAATTCTATCTGAACCAGCACAATGCAGAACGGTTATCTCAGCCCCATTCCCCTCTAAACACTACATTTCAAGATAAGCGTGAACACTGAAACGTTCTGATAACAGACAAATAAACAAAAAAGAATTGCTTTTCCTTGCTTCTTTTTGACAGCAAAAGCTGCATTTGATTCCATTTTATCTTCAAAGCAATGGAATGATCGTTTGGTATCAGGGAGAGGCGAGCAAGGAACGGCTTGCATCAGAAAATAGAGAAACAATATTCTTGCGCAGGGAACCAAAAAATTACCCAACTCTGTCAAGGGGTAGAACAAATTGAACAATGTTTCAAAAGTCTTCTGTGACGCATGGCAGAGCATGTGTTTCCTAATTAGGTACGAACATCCCTTACCCACACACACCCCATTCCAAATGCTCACCCAGCCTACGATGGGGGATTGCTGGCAGTGAGGGAAAAGGTGAAGATCTGCACACAAAGTAAATGACGGAGGAAGGTGTTTCATTACTCTCCTGAGTACAAGCGATAATGTCGGCTGTGCTCTCTGACAGTGATAACGCCACAATTCTTATTTCCTTTCGCTCGGCATCTGATGCTGCTGCACTTTGTTAGTCCAGATGACTGAGGCCTCTGGGACTTTGCAATTCATATTGGGAAGAAATAATGTCAAAAATGCATTAGGCTGGTCACACCTAATATTTATAGCTTGTGAATTTATTCATGTATGTACTTATTTTTACTGTGATAAGGCACGAAAACACGCAGACATTCCAAACCGAATAGTGCGATCCCCAGAAGATGAGGTTTTCTGCTACTTTGCCACCACAAAAAAATAAACACCTTCCTGCCCCAGCACACAGACACAGAGTTTGAAGGAAAAATGTACTTGTGTTTTAGGAAATGGCCTGGAAATCTAGATATGTGGGTTCTATTCCCACTTCTGCCATAGATTTCCTGTGTGATCTTGGGCAATGCACCTGTCTCAGTTCTCCAGGTGACACAGAGCTGTTGTGAGGCTAAATTGACATTTGGAAAGTGCTCAGAGGCTGTTATGATAAGGGCTACAGAAAAAGAAATAAAATTAAACACAAATAAGCAAGCACATGACATGGTGGCATCTGCATTATGGATACAAAAATGTAATTTATACAAAACGTTTCCCTGATGGAGTGGATTCATTAAAAAAAATAGACGTTAGAGCTCATGATAGGCGACTGGACACAGAATCCACAGAAAAATTACAGCAGACACAGCTGTAACACAAACTTCACCCCACAATTATTCACCATCCCTGACCTGGAAGAGTACTTCTATGGGTAAGAGAGTAACTCAGTCTTCATGGCCCATTCAACCCTCGGCCTCTCCGCAGAGCCCAATAACAAGTACTCCAATTAGTTGAAATTGTGATGGGTCGGTTTATGACGTGGATGCCTGTGCACTAGGAACTATTAGACCATAGTGCCTAGTTATTTTAGAGAGGTTTCTGAACAGCTCCAGTGAGCCATGGGCCTGTTAAGCAACAAATTACTGAAAGCAAGTTATGTGGGTTCATGTGATATCCTATGAAAAATGCTTTTAACGGGGAATAAATATATCAATGAGATGACATATCTTGAACTGCTTGGGACCATTTACTCATTTACAAAAGAAAAGGGCTTCAGATACTGTCAGCTACAGGGTTTTTTTGTAGCTGCTCAGAAGAAGAAAATCTACTGTGTACTAAGTAATCAAGGACATTGAAATCCATAACCAAAACCTGAGCTGAAAATCACACACACTTGCTTTTTCTGCTGTATACACCTCAGATTCTGGTGTGTAAACTAATACAGGTATTGAAGGAAGAAGCAGTAATCTATCAAACTGACTGATACCAGCCCCAGGAAAGAGAAGTTTATTGCAAGCATTATGTTCTTATCTTCAAAAAATAGAAACTGGGCAAAGATTATGACAAAAAGCTAAACAGTCTGCACTCTTTATACACTTTGTTTGCAGCACTATTAATTCCGCTCTCTGGATTTATTTCCATGAGGGTCATTTAACTGGAAAAATATGAAGGATAAATTCATTTTCTATTTAGGAGTGTTCTGGGAAACTGAGCAATTAGTGTAATCTTAAACTGTCAATTGCCATTCAATTATTTTACTTAAATATGATACTGAATGCAAAGTGTGATCTGCAGTTATCAAGTACATGGCTCATTCGGGGGTGGAGGGGCGATGAGAGAACCAGAGAGACCTGGCAATGTAACAATTAGGAATCTTTCATTGCTAGGTTGCCAGTTCAAATCTTTCTCACTAAGGAATTTAATGGGCAGCAGGTTTAAAACAAATAAAAGGAAGTTCTTCTTCACACAGCCAACTTGTGGAACTCCTTTCCTGAGAAGGTAGTGAAGGCTAGGACTATAACAGGGTTTAAAAGAGAACTGGATAAATTCATGGAGGTTAAGTCCATTAATGGCTATTAGCCAGGATGAGTAAGGAATGGTGTCCCTAGCCTCTGTTTGTGAGAGGGTGGTGATGGATGGCAGGAGAGAGATCACTTGATCATTGCCTGTTAGGTTCACTCCCTCTGGAGCACCTGGCATTGGCCACTGCCAGAAGACAGAATAGTGGGCTGGATGGACCGTTGGTCTGACCCAGTATGGCCGTTAGCATCAGCTGAAAGTCGTTAGCATCAGCTGAATGGTGGCTTGTGTGTGTGAAATAATGTTATGGGTTCAGATCGTAGTGAGGTCTGCATCACCCAATGTCAACTGGCACCTGTGCTAGCAGTGTAATCCAAGGCATTCAATGGAGATGGGTGATTTACAAATTCCAGCCAGCCACCATGGATTGAATGGATCTGAAGTAAGAACCACCCTCGCACCACAGAGGCATCTTTCCAAGCTGGGGTTGGAGCACAGTGGTGGCGAAGTTTGCATCATACTGTTGGCAAGCAAGTACTCAGGGACCATCTTTTTTGTTCTGTATTTGTACAGCACCTAGCTCAATGAGGCCCCGGTGCTGTGGTAAACCAAATACTAAATAACAACAACTACTCTAGTTTCCAGGACAGGTCACAATTCAGGAATTTTCACCGGCACTAAATTAATTAAAATAACTTGAAAAATAAAACAAACAAAAAAGACAATCTGCTGCATGCCAACCATTTTATATGAGTTCAGCATCATTGTTTAATTCTGCGTTAGCTACTCTAATTATACGGTTAGATGAGATGTTCTTTACAATTAACTAACACATTAACGACCAACCCCTGGACAACCTTACTAGAAATGACTCTGTGTGTGTTTTAAATAAGGGTTTGTGTTTCCAGTAGTAGAAAATCAAACATCTTTAAAGACTGAGCCAGTTAAAAAAAAATGACCTGTAGCCTTCTAGGCAGCATAAGACTTGGAGTGCTTCCAGTGTTGGTTGCATGGTGAAATTACTCTTCCAGGAGGAAGCTAAGGCTAGAACTTGTCTACATTTTTTCATTCTAAACTTCTGATGAGATATGGCTTTTGGCAAAATGGAAATGTCCACAGAAAATGTCTGATTTCCATGAAGTTTTTCAAGTTTTCATCCAAAAATCACCCCCCCACCCAAATTCAGAGATTTTCAGTGGTTTATTTATTTGTGGATAAACATCTGAAAACCTTTGAAGAAAAGTTTCAAAAGAAACCTTTTTCTTTTTGCTTTTTTTTTTCACCAACATTTTTGTAGGAAGATAAAAATCTTTCCTTGTGGACTCTAACTCAGCTTGTGTATAATCAGTTTCAAAATTTCTCCCCAGAGGTTGCTGCATTTCATTGGTTGGTTAAGTATTTCCTATATATTAGACTGTAAAATGGGTTGGGAGATAAGGCTCCAAATAAATGCAAAGTATATTTACGATAAATGCACCATGTACGAGTGCTACACTATTCTCAGGGAAATTGTGGTGCTAATAGCCTTCTTAGCGAGGTATTTATAATGATGCACCAGCCTTGTGCTGTGATCGAGCTGAAGTGACTAAGCCCACTCAAGTGCAAGGGGCAGTGATGAACGGACCATGGTGCCTATGCCTGCTGCTAACTGGGTGCAGCAAGGGATATTTCGGGCAAAAAGGAGTCTTCCATGCAGGGGGTAGCCATTGTTGCAGTCCCTGGTGCTCTCACAGGGAATATTCCTTGCTAGCAGCTCCAGGGTTGCAAGACTCAACCTGCTACACATCAGCCGGCAGAGCTAGCTAATGTGAAGGGGTTGCACTCACCTGAGGTGTGACACAGAAGCCTAGTGCTCCAAGAGCTGTGGCAGGCATTTGCCTCCTTGAGACACAATGTCTCCTGGGCCTTGTCCTGGGTTGGTACAGTGCTGTGATGCATGTCTTAATGGCACGATCGAGCCCAAAGAGAAGAAACTTTGTCACAACCAGGACACAGATAATGGCTATCTCCACTGTCCCCTCTGTGTGCCCCCTAGTCAACGGTGCATATTGTGGAGACGCCAGACATTGGTTCAATTGGACTGCGGTAATTAGAAGATCCTGTTGTTGTCACTCACCCAGTGCAATATTTTCAGTGAATATCTAAGCTAGTTAAAATGTAAATACTGGGCCAAGGCCTCCAAGGGTTGATTTATTAGAATTGCATCATAGACGTGCAGAACATAAGACTCGAAAGGCCTTTTTAATGGTGAACTTCTATTGTGAATGCGTAATGATTTTTTCTAGCCTGCCCCGTGACAGTGACTCGACAAGCTTCCTTTGGAAATCAGCCATCAAATCCCAAATAATTGACTTCACTGTAAAAACCCTTTTCCTAATGTCTAATTTACATATTCCCTTTGTTATTTCTAGCAGATATTCCTTGCTATGCTCAACCTGAGCCCTCATAAATTATTCTACCCCCTTTTCATCGTTGAATTTTCTTGAGGCTACACATGGTTAATGATTAGACTCGCTGTTCATAAATTAGACCTAATCCTTTTGTCTCTTTTCTCTCCCCTTCTCTGGAATTCTCCAATTTATCACTACAAGAAGCAGCCACAACAGCTCTGAACTCTAAGGAAATTGCTAATTAGGTGAAAAGTAAAATCAAAGGCCCTGACCACTTATATGGACATTAAAGATCCTATGACAGTTTTTATGCTTCCTGCTACCTACATTTACCCTACAGTTTCAACTGGATATCTAACTTTTCAAGTCCTGGCCTAAATTATGGCACTGTGTTGCTGTGTGCTGTTAAAACAGCTGCCTTGTTCTACCTCAGAAGTGGCTGCATTTCTGAAGAGGGTGATCTGAGATCACATCTGCTTGAAATGCCTCACAGAGAAGTGGTCATACTTAGCCACTGTTTGTAAAGTGTTCTGAGATCCTCAGACTATGGGTCAGATCACGGGCACAGGGTTGTGCAGAGAAATGAGAGGGTCTAAAGCAATACCTTACTTCCTTGTGCAGGCAACCCCCATTGTGGGTAGTGGGGGGGAGTCCACAAAGCTGCTACATCCTCTCCTGCGGCTGAGCAGATGGAATGATGCAGAGAATGGGCAGACGCTTGGCTTTGATCCCCCAATATGGCAGCCAGTATAGCAGCGCCAGTAGGCCATGAGAAGTCCACTGCTTGGCACAGGGCACTTCCCCTGCTGCAAGGGAAGCTGAGAGGGGCACTGTGACCCAAGGCATGTTTACACTGCAGCTGGAAGATTTCAACATGAGTAGACATACCAACGCTAGCTTTGATCAGGCTAGCATGCTAAAAATACAAAAGTAGCTGTGGCAAGTGTGACTGGCACGAGGAGCTAGCTGCCCGAGTATTTGCCTAATGTCTCGGACGGGATCAGAGCTAACACAGGTATGGCTACCCAAGCTGGAAATTACACCTCTAGTGTACACGTACCCTCAGAGTCACAATGGGCTTCTTGGTCTGCTCATGAGGCCAAGCAACAACATGCCATCACTTGCTCGGCGCTTGTGGTAAAACCAAGGTTTAGCACTAAAGGTGCTATGTGCAGTCCAAAGTTTTGCTTGTCTTCTGCTGTTTGAAACCAGACTTTCGACATTATTGTTGCTCTGTTTGTTTTAAATTTACTTTCGCTCATGTTATTTAAAAAAAAACAAAAACCAACCAACAAACAAAAAACCCACCACAACACCACATACGTACAACAGACCTAATGGAGATACAGCTGCAGGAGTGAGCAATGACTTCCTGTTGGAGCATATATTACAAAAGCAAAGAAAACAAAAGAAAGATATTCACTTCTACAGCAACTGGTTCTGTTAATCTTGGGGCCATTGAATAGCTGTGAATCCAATGTACAACAATGCAAATGTGATAGTGACAGACCGGGGAAGGGGAAATGAATGACATGAAAGAAGCAAACAAGTGGAGTTGTTATGGAACAAAAATTGCACGTATATGAGGAAAAAAAGTTATTAACAGGAAAAGCATATTGTGCCTTTTTTTTTAAACCAAATTAACTAGTTGTCTTTGGCACCAAAAAGTAGACAAAAAAATCTACTTAACTTTGTAAAATGTAATTGAGGGGATTTTATTGCTTCTAAAGTAAGTAATTAAAAGTACTTCATTTAAAAAAACCTAGCAATGCATAATAAACTCCTTGCATTATCAGTGATAAAATCCTGATAGAAATGCAAATATGTGTTCATTTTAAACAAGAATAAAAGGGGTGGGGCATTTGTACAGCAATTTGTTTTTACATGAGAGCTTGGTAGCTCTTTTACTACAGTAACTTATTCATAATAAAACAATACCAGAAATAAACAGATGAATAATTATCCCAGTGCTTAAAATGAATGGTTATCATCACTGGGATATGGCTGAACAAAGAATGCACAAATTAAACAGCTGCTTACACTAGCTGATCGAAGTACTCAAAGTCGCTCAATAACTATTATCAGTGTTCTGGTATATTGTACAAACAACACAGGGAAAGCATGTGTCACTACTGCAGCATACTTCTAGACTCACATTTCTCATTAGTTACAACACCAGAAAAACGGGAACTAGGAAAAGACGCCATTGTGCCCTGATCTTACACTCTTTGTGCCTGCCCATCTCTTGACCCATGATTCTGAAAGGCACGTAAACATGGGCGCAAATGCTTTCCTGAACTGGGACCCCGGTGACTCCCCTGGGAGTTTTGTTTGCAAGCAAAATGAGACGCTGGACTGCAGGGCATCATCCAATCCATCCTCTGGGGGCAGAGTGGGGAGGGGGCAGTACTGGGTTCTTTCCTGCATTATCCTCCAGTGCAGGGATCAGCAACCTTTGGCCCGTGGCCCGTCAGGGAAATCCCCTGGCGGTCCGGGCCGGTTTGTTTACCTGCAGCGTCCACAGGTTCAGCCGATCCCGGCTCCCACTGGCCGCGGTTCTCCATTCCAGGCTAATGGGGATTGTGGGAAGCGGCGCTGGCTGAGGGATGTGCTGGCTGCCGCTTCCCGCGGCCCCCATTGGCCAGTGGAAGTTGCGATCGGCCTAACCTGTGGACGCTGCAGGTAAACAAAGAGTCCCAGCCTGCCAGCAGCTTTCCCTGATGGGCCACATGCCAAAGGTTGCCGATCCCTGCTCCAGTGCTTTCATCATCACTGTCGTCATCATCATGTGCACAAGGCAGAATTCACCAGCACCAACCATCCCTATCCCGTTCTACAGATGTAGTAATGCCACTTCAGCCGTTATTGTGCTAGAGAGTGTGCTGCTAGGTCAGTCTCTCCACCACATACCAGGGGTCACCAAAGAAATGCCTCTTTTGGTGCCCTATTATTGGGCATTCTTAACAGATACCCCAAATATGTCCATCTCTTCTTCTACACAGCTTGTATAGTAGGCAGTTGTGCCCATTCTAGGACCTCTTCTTTATTTATTCTATCAGTCCATTTTACACTTGCATTGAAAGCTGCTCTCTTTGCAATGGATCGACTTATTATTTTTCCAGGACTCTGCTCTATCTAGAAGATCTTAAATTTGGTGTTTTTACAGAATCACGTCAGACTTCGATGTTGTATTAACTTTTTTAATTACAGCACTTGCTTTACCTATTCTGGACTTTATATCAAATTTGCAGTCACCAGTATTATGAATGATGTTGCCCATCTAAGCAAATTTAATAGTTTTCGGGGCCTCACCTTCCAAATAGATAAAATCATCAGTAGGTAGATTAATTTTCATAACTTTTGTCTTTGAATTACTGATAGGAAGACCTATTTTCTTGGAAGAATTTGCAAGAGCATGTGTCTTTCACTGCATCTCTTCATCTGATTTATTTGTAAGACAGTGGTCATCTGCAAAGCCTTTGAGACATTTACTTTGAGAGGCTAGTTCTCATAAGGACTTGTACCCGTATTTGAAACCACTTGCAAACATCATCATGGCTAAACACAATTGGCTTTATGTCCAAATTGTGACTGGTTTTATACCTATATCACTCTGTATAGTGATAATCTATGTTCAGAAACCATGCCAGATACTTGTCAGCAGGTAGTCTCATCTGACACGATCGCTATCAGAGCATGTTGCCTTCTATAATTGCTTGAATGATTAGTATTTAATACCAGCCTTGTCTTTGCAAAAGCCCACCTGACACATACATACACACACACACACACACCTTTCTCTAAGCTCATTCCTTTGATGTTTATTTCTTAAGATTATTTTACACAAACAATTTAAGAGCAGATTTTTATTCTAGTCACATGGTTCTAGAGACAGAGTTAATCCATTAAAGTCAAGGTAGCGACTCAATATTTACACTCTGTAACAAAGATCAGAACACAGTGCACAAGTTTCTTACTTTTTTCCTCTTGTACCTGTGCTGCTTTGCTGCATTGTGGCCTGTAGGCTAATAGCAGGGAGCGAGGGTGAGCATCTCTTAATGGAGATGTTATAGATAACAATGTCAAAGATTCTCCAAAGATCAGAGAATAGGAGGTGTCGCAGAGCAACACAATGCATCTTGGCACCTTTAGCCTCGGAGCTTGAGAATATTTGATCTATAGCATGCTCAGTGTCTGCCTCACCAGCTTCAGGCCTACCACAGCCAGGGGTTGTGTGAAATGCCACAAATCAGATTGTGGAAAGGGAAATGAATCACTCAATGGCAGGTGCAGAAGGGACTATGTTTTGTTCTTTAAGCTTTGCACAAAAATGGTCCATGGAAAGAAACTTGGACCACGTCTACACTATGGGCACTTCAGCACTGCAGTATGCTGCTGTACTGTAGATGGTTCCTACATCGAGAAAGGGGGTATTTCCATCAATGTATGTAATCCAGCTCCCCAAGCAGACCGTGGACCTAGCTGAGGCTAGGTTTGCTTACCTACTGTGCTCAGTGCTGTGAATTTTTCACACCCTAGAGTGACAGAGCTAGGCCAATCTAAATGTTAAGGGTATGCCAGGGATTCTCCAGATTAACTTTAGGTTTCTTTTAAAGTTTACAGAAGTCTAAATAACTGATACCTCTCCACTATAGCACAGAAGCTGGTACAGCAATTCCCGTTACATACATCTTGCTTTAGACATCAGGGATTTTGGGGTCCGGCAGGCTCTAGCCAGTGTAGGCAGAATCATGATAGGTTGGCTCTGCTCTTTCTTCTCTGGGTGTTTCCAACGGGAAACGAGGGGCAATGGTCTCCTCACCTGTGCAGTCTCACAAGAACTAATCCCATCATACCACTTATTCAACATCCGTGTGAGCCTGCCAGGAGACGTCATGCAATACCATTGCTCATGACGCCAACGATATGCTGATGACACACCGTTTTCTTTTCCGCCCTAGTACAAATGTTATTCCAGATATTCTGGTGTCTGGATGAAACAGGGACATGTTTGAAAAGCAGGGGGCTCGGGCTCATTCTAGGCAATGCAGGGATTGATTAAGTAAAGGTTCTGAGATCTGGGGGAAAATGGTAACCACATCCACAACGTAGGCATCTGCTCTCCTAAGATCATTGTGCGGTACAACATCATGGTCCTGCTGGATCCATCTCTGATCCTAGAATCTCAGATAAAAGCTGGAGACAAAAATTCCTTCTCCTAGCCATGGATGGCTAGGTGAATGCACCCTTTGTTAAGAGAGAACCACCAACATGCCATGTTTATTATTATTATCATGTTTGTTTACACTACAATAATGCTCCAAAATAGAAATATATACTCCTTTCTTTTTATCATTTTTTAAAATTGATTTTCCCCGTGTCCTCCTTCCCCTGTAATCTGCCTCCCCACAGCCACCCAAGCAGGTGGACAAAAGCATGTCCCACCAGCCCCCTGGTTAGCTACCTAGAACAGAATGTTGTTGACAGTCTTCACCTTCCAAAGCCTGGAATGGGCTGGGCCTGGCTACCTCAGGAAAAGCTTCTGTTAATGGCCCCTGTTCAGAGTCACTGAAGGTGACAGAGCTCAGAGCATCCATATTTGGAGTAAGGGAAAGAGCTTTTTTGATAGAAGGCCCACAGCTTTGGCAGAGCTTCTTCTAGAGATCAGGCTGAGACAAAGTCTTTCTTGCCACCTTCAGAGCACAATGCGAGCCTCAGGTTTTTGGGTAGACTTTTTCACACAACTGAGCAGAGGTTACCTGATTCCTCATGAGCAGGACCCTGAATTCAGTAGCATGAGAATAAATGGAGACAGGAAGAGACCCTTTTCCATTTTGTAGGTATCCCCCATACACATTCTATTCTGATAAGTGAGTCCAGTTGCTTCTGGCATGTATGTTTAATCGTAACAGATCTGCATAACAGTTCTTTGCTTTACAACTGTCAGTAGTGCATGACTTCCCACACTGGGGATATTTTACTACTTAAAAAGAATATTACTGTGACCTTTAACCTTGCATAGTAATAGAAATGACAATCATAAGCTTTGGATCAACTACTTTGTCTCATTCCTACCAATGGAGTTCTAGTTCAAACACCTCTGTGGTTCTCAGCTAGGACCGCGTTACATCGGGAGAGATAGGGCTTTCTCAGGCAAAAAGGTCAAGACATTTAAAGCTGCATAGGACAGAATGACATACAACCAATGCAGATTCTGGAGCTCAAGTTTCTGCTGCTCATAGTGAAGTACATTTAAGAAGCAGCCCATTACACAATTTCCCCATTGCTGTTTGTCAAGATGAAACCAGACAGTCACCCCTGTTCCGCTCAGCAACCCGACCCACAAAAATAAACTGCAGCCATCAATAAACTTTCACCAGCTTATCAAAAGTGATGAAGATATTTTAGGTCATTATACAGCTATAGATATCAACTGGACAGGAGGATCTCACTTCATTAGCAGAGAACCATAAAATTTCTAGGCAACGCATGCTATCAACCCAAGGCCCATCAATCAAGTTTGTTGTGAAAACCTTGCACTTAGAAGCTGTCAAGCATGTCTGTAGTGATGGACCAAACTCTTTGACGCTTGTTATGCCAGCATTTACCCAATACAGAAGTAAAACATTTTTTCCCAAGAAAATGTTAATTCAGAATAAATGTGATTCATCAATGTTATTACAAACTTTTAAACACATTTATTCAGCTGTTCCTCAGCTGAGGCTCCCAGCATTAAAATAAACTCTCAGTGGACTGTTCTGAACTCTCAGTTCTATTTTGTCAACAGGCTAAGTAAGGTTCTAGTACTGAATAGGTGGCCCGGGCTCATTCTAGGCAGCACAGAGTTGATGGTGGTTGCAAGAGGGAAACATTCAGAATAGCCTGGGCAGGAGGGAGAAGGTAACCACACCCACGCCTGAGGAAATCTGCTCCGCTAAAATCAATGTGCTGTACCACAACATGGTCCTGCTGTACCCATCTGTGATCCTAGACTCCCAGATAAAAGCTGGGCCAAAATCCCTTCCTCCATTCATGGGTGGCTGGTAGAAAGCATACTCATCGGATGGAGAAGAACCTAGGAACCATTTGTATTATTAATTATTATTCACAGTGTGGTTGTACCCATGTTGGTCCCAGGATATGAGAGAGAGAGACAAGGTAGGTGAGGTAATATCTTTTATTGGAACTTCTTTTGGTCCAATCATAGATATTACCTCACTTACCGTGTCACTCTCATTAATTATTATTATTATTTATAGCATGGTAGCATTCCAGTATAAATATATACAGCATTTTTTCTTGTCATCATAATTCAATTAACATCAAATATTGGCTGAGACGAGTCCTTGACCTGATTTCATAATCACTGAAATGGCTGGAGTGATTGGTAAGGGAATAGGGACCTCTGGTTTGCTTTCTACTCCAGCTGGTTAGCTAGTGACATTAGGCTAGAATTATGTGATGGCTGTTTCGTAACCATTCTGAAACAAATGAATAGTCTCTCAGTCTGGTTCTTAATGGCAGCGGTTCATCCACTGCCAATAGATTAGGGAACACGAGGGTTCTGTATATGTGGACAATCCGATATAACTGCAGCTACCTCAGTTGTTGCAACATTTTAGACAACAACAAACTTTTTCCTTTCTTTTATTTTGAAAAGATATTTGTATTTATTCACCAGAGAAAGGGCCAGATTGACAGGTCAGGAGATTGAAGCCCTGTGTTTATCTACCGAATGGGCACAGAACTGGGAGACCTGGCCACGAGACTCAAACCTGACCTTGAATCATCCAGTTCTGGGGGTGCAAGGGAAGTTGGCTCATTCAGGCCAACAACGATGGCAGCTGTATGGTAACATTCGTAATGTGGATATCTATGCACCGGTTACTGAACTGAGACCCACCATCTCATTATACCTAGCTCACTGAACAGCCATCAGACGGTAGTATCTTTCTGCTTTTACCAACCTGGTCTGGATTTGCCTGTTTCTTGTATTCACTGAAGGAGACGCTAAAGTACATTTGCACATCCACAATCCACCCCCTTTTGCATTGTTTTGTCCCACCCATTAAGCATCCCCGCCACCAGCCTTGAGGATGCATCAAAGCCTGACCACTGCAACTTGTGGTCCAACAGCCCCAGACCATTCAACCGTCCCAAGGAGCTGTTATCAGATAGCATCAATTAGACCAGCCCTAAAGAGGTTTAACCGTCCTTCAGCAGCCTCCAGGATCAGAAAAACACAGGGGTTTCTTTAATCCACCTTTCCCACCCCCAGGTGTTCCCCATCAAGGTCCCGTGCCTCACAGGACTCAGGAAGGGCAGAGGATCTGGCCTAATGTCCTTTGCATATTTTACCAGTGTCTAACCCAGAGTTCCTATGGGTGTCTGAAAATAGGGTCCTATTTTTCAAAAGGACCATCAGTGCTTGCACTCAACCCCTACCCCCCTTCTTGCCTGTGAATTATTAAGGACACCCATGTTTCGATTTATTGTACTACCAGAATGGTTTATTAGAGGAGGAGAGATGTTTCTACTCAAATTCTATCCCCGGCATGTGCATAGAGCCCTCACTTCTGTCTGAAACCTCCTTGTTATTTCATGAGAAAATAGATTGCCATAAATTTCTGCCCTTTATAGTGTTCAGTGACAGAACGAAGGTGCCCTCAATCACATCTGTTTATCCTGGTAAGCACATTTATAAAGCTATTTCCCATCCTGCTTATTCTGTCACACTGTGGCTACTTTAATGTAGCATTTTATCACTTGTCCTGAGGCTGCTAACAGCTGCCAATTGCAGGGCTTCATTCCAAATGCAATTTTGTTCTTTTTCTTTCCCCTTCCCCTATCTTTCTCTTTATTTCTAACTTTGTGGGGAAGGTAAGATGAAAATGATGAGCTGCAGTTATTTCCTTTTCCCTTTAACTTACAGCTGCTGTAATCACTTAACATGAAGTTGTGTTATAGTTAACACTGGAAAAGTTAAACTTCAGTAAATTGAGGCTGCATTTCCGTTTGCTCTTAGCCTTTTTTGCTTTTTCCTGATAAATTCTCTGTTAATGCTTCTGATTTTAAATTCCCTTATTTCTTTCCTGGGCAGAGATTGGACTGTTCATCTCACAGGAAGGCCCTCTGCATTCTTGCTTGCTGTGATCCGCATGCCTTCCCAGAATTACCTCAACCAAACGAGAATAGGCTTCAATCTGATTCAAGCTTCTGCAGAAGGGAAACTTTACCCAATGAATTATACATGGGGATTAGTCGTTCTTGTCACTGTTCAATTGTAGCCATAGGGCCTGAATTTGAATCCAGAATACAAAGACATAAAGCGTGTGTGTGTGTGTGTTCAGTTCTGTTTAGTTAAACAATTAAGAGACAAACATTGATCTCACTGATGCAAATAGCAAAACTCCCACTGACTTTAGTAGAAACAGAATTTGGCCCAAAGAGAGGAAACTGAACAGAAATGAACCCATTTTTCATTGACCACCAGGAGATTTTCCACTATTAGCAATGCTATTTGCAATCTTCTAGCCCATCATGAATGGGGTTAAACTCAGCCCCTCAAACACTGGGACTTTAGATTTTACTGCAGTAAGGCTCTGTCTACACTAAGGACCTTACAGCGGCACAGTTATACCGCTGCAGCGGCACCGCTGTAAGTTCTCCTTTGTAGCTGCCTTATGCCACCGGCATACCGTATTTATCGGCGTATAACACGCACAGGCGTATAACACGCACCTTCATTTTAAGGGGGAAATTTCAGGAAAAAGACTTAAATTTCAAATAAAGGACTTTGAAGCTCGGGGGGGAGGGGGGACGGGATCTCGGGCCGCTCGGGAGGGGGTCGGGGACTAAGGCCGCTCGGGGGCTCGGGCCGGGCCGCGCCGCTCGGGAGGGGGGCGGGGGCTAGGGCCAGGGCCGCTCGGGGGAGGGAGGGAGGACGGGGTCTCGGGCCGCTCGGGAGGGGCGCGGGGGCTAAGTAGGGTGACCAGATCACACAGGTGAAATATCGGGACGCGGGGGGGGGAACAAAAAAACTCTAACCCCCCCCCGCCGCCGCCGCTCCATACCCCGTCCCACCCCCATCAGCTTGCCTCTGCTCCGTCTCCACTTCTCCCCTCCCTCCAGTGGAAAAAAAAAACAAAACCCGGCCGCCGGAGCGGGGGGTGTGGGGGGGCGAGGCGTGGAGCTCCGGCGGTTTTTTTCTCCGCCGCCCCCGCGTCCCGATATTTCATCTTTGTCCATACCCCGTCCCGCCCCCGCCGCCGCCGCCGCCAGAAGCTGGACTGGAGCAGTTCGCAGGGTGAGTGCTGGGGGGGCCACCCCCTCCCTCCCTTCAGGCTTGCGCCGCCATACATCTGATCAGCGCAAGCCTGGGCTCAGGCCCCGCCGCTGGGGGGGGGGAGAGGGCGGGGGCTCGGGCTGCTGGGGGGGGGCTAGGGCCGCGCTGCTCGGGAGTGGGGCAGGGGCTAGGGCGCCGCTCCGCGCCGCTGGGGGGGGGTTATAGGTTATATCGGCGTATAACACGCACACATCATTTGCCCCCTATTTTCAGGGGAAAAAAGTGCGTGTTATACGCCGATAAATACGGTAATTAAACCACCCCCAATGAGAGGCGATAGCTATGTTGGCAAGAGAGCGTCTCCTGCTGACGTAGCACTGCCCACACTGGCACTTTTGTTGGTGAAAGTTTTGTTGGTCAGTGGTGTGTTTTTTTCATACCGCTGACTGACAAAACTGCTAGTGTAGACAAAGCCTTAGACTCAGATTCTTGGTACCAAGCAGAGACACTGAAAGGTTAAGTGCTTCTTTACAGTGTAGGTGTTTCCTCTGTTGTCTCGGCATGAGCATTGCTTATACCTTAATGGTAACTTTTACTTTGTTCAATGGCCCGATAAACAGACTTCTAAGTAGCAAGACGGCATCAATGCCGTGAGCCTCTACAACATGTACATGGTAAACCAACGGAACCCTTCGGGCGGAGAGGAGATCATGAACTCAAGGCCAATGTGGTTTTGCTGAACGTTATACAACTGAATGGCACATGAGCTCATACTTGACATCCTATACCCACAGGACTCCACCGATGGCAAGTTATTGGATCATGCCATGTGCACTAAGAGTACAGCTGGCCAGAGTCAATTCACTTGGGCTCGCAGGGGGTGAAAAGTAGCTCCATAGACATTCTGGCTCGATATGGACCCTGAGCCAGAATGTCTACCCAGTGATTTTTAACCCCTCGGCCCAAGGCCCATGAGCCTCAGAAGGCGGAGCCAGGCGTGCCGCAGGTCTTTTATCCCTGTGTAGCTGTACTCTTAGAGAGGGACAATACAAACCATGGGGGATTTCCTCCATGGCAGTTCTGCCAGGATGCTGGAATGAGAGCAGAGAGAGAGAGTTATTTTATTTTCTACTCTGCCGTTTCCTTACATTCATAAGCCACAAACAAAGCCATCCAAACCCATTAATGAGGTTACTGATACACGATGCACTTTTATTCATCACCTCTGATCCAAGGATCCTAAAGAACAATTCACATTAAATAAGCTTCATTGGAAAGGTAAAGTGCTATTAGGTACATTCCAACACAGCTGCCCCTCCTGTCTCCACTTGAATGTTGTAACTATGGCTTCCCCGCTACTGAAGACTGAATAGCTAAACTTGTGCAGCTGTTGTGATGATGAAATTATCTCCATGAAATCCAGTTTCCTTCTGTGCACAGAAAGGGTTTTCAACCGGCAACCGCCTCCCCATATCTCTGTTTCTCTCCTATTTCCTCAAGCTTTTTAGCACACCTTGTATTAGTGTGTGGACAGATTCAATTTTTGTTCGCAGAAGCAGATTCAATATTCTCTGCAGGTTGTAAATCTCCCAGGTATTGCTGCCATGACACAAATGGGAGAAAAATGCTTCATGTCAACACTGGCCATTTTTGTCAATGAGGTCCGAAAGAAGAAAAATGAGAGCCCAGACTTTATTAGCAGCCAATTCTAAAGGGGGTGGGGGGGAAGAAAGGCCTTTTGGTACAGCTCACAGGGGTTTCAAATGCCAGAAATGGCTGTGGTTTTCCTATGTGTTGGGAAAATGAGAAAGGAAAATAAAAAACAACAGCTGTTCCATGCCCTAGTTTTCCTCCTGGTTTTACATTCTGAAGCCAAGGTGACGGCGTGTGGCTTTCTCTCTTGGCCCATGTGTACGGAGAGTCCCTTAGAACACTGAAGCTGAATGGAAAGCCAACCTGACTATCCACCGGCTCACGGCACTGGTGACTTACAGCGGGTGCATCTATCTCAGAAAAGGTGGCTTTATTTGTTCAAGGTCTGCAGCTAAACCACCATCTCAGAGGTTCAGACAAGGTCAAGAAGGTTGAAATGAGTGCTAAGCCGCCACCCTCTTAAAATCAGTCCTCTTTAAAGTGGGTCTAGTGAAGAACCCAAAATCACTACTCAATTTTCAAAATCTTAGCCTAAGCAGAGCTATTGTGTTGTCACACAATAAGGTCATGTCACAATGTGAGGGCACTGCACCAGGATATAGCATTGCAATTTGCCAACAAGTCATACCGTGGCTGCGTATGAGTTTCTCCCAGAGGAACAACCCTCAAAAGATGGCCAATATGTCTGCTCCCTCAATGTTTTTATTTGGTTCTCTTAATTTCTAAAAATCAATGATTTCTTCAGAATGACTCAATTGATTTCCCCCCCTAAAATGAAATTAAACGTAACAGTTTCAATATTGAGGACTAAAGTGTTTTTCTGTTCTCTCTCCAATGCATGCAGTGATTTTGGCCAGAGGGCAACTTGCCAAAATACTACCACGCTTGCCTTGAAATCCCTGAGCAGAAGATTTTTAGTTTGTTCAATAGAAAAATTGAAGCTGAGATACTTTTTATTCGTATTTTCATTTCCACAGAGTCACATACTAAATGCATTTAGTCATGCAGCTCAGCTACCCACAATTCTCAAGATAAACTCCATCTCTCCAACAACCAAAGATGCATTATTACCAGGGAGGATCAGAATGTACTGAGACTCCATCAAAAATTCATATCAAATCATTTTTGAGGAGCCACCAGGACCAGAAAAGATGGATTCTCTTAAATCAGTCTATCCTCAGAGCACAAGAGGAGCACAAATGAAAGCTGGCGATAAGTAAGGAAATTAGAATGGTCAAATGGATTTTGAAGTGCAAATAGCTAAAGAATTAAGAATAAGCAACAAGAGAGTCTATAAGAATATCAGAAACTGGGAGCTTGAGAACAATTTGGTGAGTCTGCTGGATCACCAGAAAAGTACCCAAACAAACCGATAATTTAAAAAGCATAAGTCACCAGGCCCAGGTAGTACATCCAAGAATTCGGTAGGAGCTTAAGTTTGGTGCGACTGAGTAGCTAACAAAAATAGGCAATATTTTGTTAAAAAAACATCCACTGTTCCAGAGAAACAAATCATAGAATTGGAAGGGACCTCAGGAGGTCATCTAGTCCAACCTCCTGCTCAAAGCAGGATGAATCCCCAGGCAAATTTTTACCCCAGTTCCCTAAATGGCCCCCACAAGGATTGAACTCACAACGCTGGGTTTAGCAGGCCAATACTCAAACCCCTGAGCTATCCCTTCCCCATATAATGTACCTATATTTTTTAAAAGCTCTAGACCCGATCTGTGGAATTATAGACCAGTAAGCATTACATCTGTACCTGGAAAATTGTTTGAAATGACAATTAAAAACAAAACACCATGGAGATTATGATATGATACGATCTAACCAGCATGATTTCTGAAAAGGGAATGGTGTCTGATTAATCTCTTAGAATTCTTTGAACATGTCAATAATGTAGTAGATACAGAGAACTGATTGACATTTTTTTTCCAGTGTTGTAGCTGTGTTGGTCTCAGGATATGAAAAAGAAAAGGTAGCTGAGGTAATTTTTTTTATTGAGCCAACTTCTGTTGATGGAAGAGGAGAGCTTTCAAGGTTCACAGAAGAAGAGCTCTGTGAAGATCAAAAGCTTGTACCTTCTACCAACAGAAGTTGGTGCAATAAAGGAGATTACCTCAGCTACCTTGCACGTCTCATAATTTTTTAGATTTCCAAAAGGTCTTTGACAAGGTCCCTCACAAAAGGCTACTAAAGAAGTTAAGCAGTCATGCAGTGAGAGGCAAAATATTGTCATTGATCAAAGCCTGGCTTGGAAACAGAAAGCAAAATGTAGGTCAATTTTCATCATGGCAAAAGATTAAGACTAGAGTGCCTCTCAGTTCATGTGTTGTTGAATGTATGTAATAATGATCTGGAAAAGGGGGTAAGCAGTGTGGTAGCAAAATCTGACACAAAGTTATTTAGGTTAGTCAGAGCCAGGGAGGACCATGAGGAAGTTCAGAGAGAGCCAACCAAGTCATGTGAATGGCCAACAATATTCAACCTAAATTAATACTAAGTAATGCACATTGTAGGGGAAAAATAAACTACTTGTACATCTTACAGGGTTCGAAGTTAACTTTATGAACTCAAGATAGGGGTATCACTGTAGACTGCTCAATTAAAATTTCTGCTCAATGTTCAGCTGTGGACAAAAAAGTAAACAAGATATTAGGATGCAAAAGGAATGGGATGGTGAATAATACAAGGTTGTCAGTCTGGCACCACATACCAGCTCTAAATTCACTTCAAAGGAAAGAACTAACTAATTTAACACTGCACTACCAGTAAGAGCCCAACGTATTTGTTATCACTGCTAAGGCTATACCGATGCTGCAGAGGCACCACCCAGCTCAGCAGGACTTGTGCCACCTGATATCTGACGAGGAGTCACCACCACACCTGGCTGAAGGTTAAAGAAACATCAGAGAACGTGGAGTACAAAGCCATCTGCTCAACTGCACCTTCAGCTTGACCTACTGCGATAAAGTGTTATTCTAACACCCACAGAAAAAAACTACCTGAGAAGCAAAAGCTTTCACTTTTCAAAGTACGGTAATTCCAAAGCTATTGCTGCTGCCTGTTTGATGACATAAAATTAGGGCTGTCAAGCCATTAAGAAATTAATTGCAATTAATCACGCTGTTAAACGATAACAGAATATCATTTATTTAAATATTTTGTATGTTTTCTACATTTTAAAATATATTGATTTTAATTACAACACAGACATGAAAGCTTATGCCCAAATAAATTTGTTAGTGTCTAACAAGGACTCCTCGTTGTTTTTACAGAATACAAAATGTACAGTTCAGTTTATATTTATTTTTCTTACAAATATTTGCACTGTAAAAAAACCAAAAGAAATAGTATTTTCAATTCACCTAAGTACTGTAATGCAATCTCTTTTTCATTTGTAAGTTCAACTTTCATGATAATGTACACAAAAATCTGCATTCAAAAATAAAACAATGTAAAACTTTAGAGCCTACAAGTCCAACCAGTTCACCTAATACAAGTACTGTAGTGCAATCTCTTTATCATGAAAGTTGAATTTGCAAATGAAGAATTATGTACAAAAAATTGCATTAAAAATGAAACAATGTAAAATTTTAGAGCCTGCAAGTCCACTCAGTCCTACTTCTTGTTCAGCCAATAGCTCAGACAAACAAGTTTGTTTACATTTGCAGAAGATAATGCTGACTGCTTCTTGTTACAATGTCACCTGAAAGTGAGAACAGGCATTTGCATGGCACTGTTGTAGCCGGCATCACAAGATATTTACATGCCAGATACGCTAAAGATTCACATGTCCCTTCATGCTTCAACCACCATTCCAGAGAACATGTGTCCATGCTGATGATGGGTTCTGCTCAATAACGACCCAAAGCAGTGTGGATCGATGCATGTTCATTTTCATCATCTGAATGAGGCCACCGGCAGAAGATTGATTTTCTTGGTTTGGGTTCTGTAAATTCCGCATCAGAGTGTTGCTCTTTTAAGCCTTCTGCCACACCTCATCCCTCTCAGATTTTGGAAGGCAGTTCAGATTCTTAAACCTTGGGTCAAATGCTGTAGCTATCTTTAGAAATTTCACATTGGTATCTTCTTTGCATTTTGTCCAATTTGCGTTAAAAGTGTTCTTAAAACAAACATCATGTGCTGGGTCATCATCCGAGACTGCTAAAACATGAAATATATGGCAGAATGCTGGTAAAACAAGAGCAGGAGACATACAATTCTCCCCCAAGGAGTTCAGTCAAAAATTTAATTAACATTTTTTTTTAAACGAGCATCATCATGTGGAAGCATGTCCTCTTGAACCATGGCCAAAGCACGAAGGGACATGTGAATCTTTAGCGCATCTGGCATGTAAATATCTTGCAACGCCAGCTACAACAGTGCCATGCAAACACCTGTTCTCACTTTCAGGTGACATTGTAATTAAGAAGTGGGCTGCATTATCTCCCGTAAATTTAAACAAACTTGTTTCTCTTAACAATTGGCTGAACAAGGAGTAGGACTGAGTGGACTTGTAGGTTCTAAAGTTTTACTTTGTTTTGTTTTTGAGTGCAGTTATGTAACAAAAAATCCTACATTTGTAAGTTGCACTTTCATGATAAAGAGACTGCACTACAGTATTTGTATGAGGTGAAATGAAAAATACTATTTCTTTTGTTTATCATTTTTACAGTGCAAATATTTGTAATAAAATAATATAAAGTGAACGCAGTACACTTTGTATTTTGTGTTGTAATTGAAATCGATATATTTGAAAATGCAGAAAAGCATAAAATATTTAATAAATTTCAGTTGGTATTCTGTTTAACAGTGCAATTAATCGTGATTAATTTTTAATCGCAATAATTTTTTTTAATTAATTGTGTGAGTTAACTGCAATTAACTGACAGCCCTACATAAAATATTTGACTTCAAATCAACAGATATTGGCCGAAAACTATTAAACAAGGTTATCAAATGCTTTACAAACATTATGTAAGTCTCACAACACCCTCAGTGTACATCAGTTATATCCCCATTTCGGTGATCAAGAATTGAGGCACAAAGAAGTAAAGTCCCTTGCCCCCCTCCCCCAAGGTAACACAGCAAATCTGTATAAGCGGAGGCTGGAATAGAACTCAGTTCTGTCCCCTGCACTCTAATCACAGGATAAAACTGAATATTGCTTAACTAGTAACTTGCAGTTTTGAGGTAGGTGTGTTGGTCCCAGAATATGAGAGAAACAAGGTGGGAGAAGTAATATATTTGACTGAACCAAATTTTGTTGGTGAGAGAGACAAAAGTTGACCCAATAAAAGATACTACCTCGCCCACCTCCTCTCTTTAACTAGTAAACCGAGGAGATCTTTTCAATCTTTTCAGAATATTAAGGGGAAAAGAGAGCTATACACAGAGTAATTGCTGTACATCATGCTTTTTTGGACGACTGTGAAAACCATACAAAATAACAAAAGAAGCCACGATATAAGTTTAAAGGGCCAGATTCTCAGCCTGTGTAAATTGGCATTGAAGTGACGGCTGCTACATTGGTTTACAATAGCTGTAATTACCCCCTCTAGGGTGACCAGACAGCAAGTGTGAAAAATCAGGACAGGGGGTTAAGGGTAATAGAGCCTATATACGAAAAAGATCCAAAAATCAGGACTGTCCCTATAAAATGGGGACATCTGGTCACCCTAGCCCCCTCTCACCAAACTTCTTAAAGGTGTGGAAGAGTACTTATGTTTAAAACCCACTGATTGATAGCATATTTCGTGGGTCTGCTTCCTAACAGGTGATGGTCTCGGAGAAGTTACAATCCTGGTTTTGTGGTCCACATAAAAACCACAAAAGGAGGAGAGTTCCCTTAAACCTTAATAGGCAAGTTGTAAAACTGTGTGACATTCAGCAGCACCTGGAGTTAAATGTAAAGACTCAGGACTAAAAGATGCGAAGTCCTTAATCCTCAAATGGGGTGACAGATGATTGGGAAAGAAAAGCAGGCCTGGTTCCTTCCCTGCCCCCGCCGTGTGCGTGTGAAGTTCTGCATTCACTGGCTCAGCAATTCCACAGTCCTCTTTTTTTTTTTTTGTTTGATTTCTGTAACATGACTTAACAACTACAATGCATGAAGTCACCTTCTTTAACCCTTCATAGTGGTGTAGGACAGAAGCCTGATAAATTGATTGGAGGAGCATGGCTTATCGCCATCTGCCAGGGCTGAATTATTTCTCCCGCTTTAGCAGCAGGCACAGGCTTGGGAAGGCCATCTGAACTATAAGGCTTGGGATTTGTCCCTTTCCCTTTCAAACTGAACCAGGTACAGGGTAAGCGGGGCAAGCGGAAGGCTCGGGCTCCGCTCGTGCCACCTGATGCGGAAGCCCCCCGTAAGACCAGAAAAAAAAATTACGGAAGGAGAATACTGCCCTACCACCACCTCGCTGACGCTGATCCATAGAGGGGCCACATATTACGTGGGGGCTGAAAATAGGGAGGCAGGAAAATCAAAAGCAGTCCCCAGACCTTCCTTTCCTTGAGGGCACAATCCTGTCAAGTGCTGAGCTCCTTCAGCCCCCAGGCCAGGCTCCCAAATGAGCTCTTCACATGCAGAAAGCCCTAACCTAAAGTGAACTGAGCCTGTCTTGATTCTGTTTTAACACAGCCCTCTTATCAGGCACAGGGGTGGGAGTGTTGGAGGCTGATTTGTTCCACTTGAGAGGCTTAGTTTACCAGTAATAAATAGTGTTCTGTTATCATTCTGGTTGCTTCCTTTTTATCCACAGCTAGCAAGGAGTGCAGCAGGGAGGGAAAGAGAAGATTGAATGCATTCAGTGCAGACAGAGGTGTTCCAGTGGATTTATTTTAGGGATATTTAATATAAAGAACAGAGCAAGACCCAGGAACACCTGCTAACTGAGTGATCTTGGGGCTCTGGCTGCTGCCACTATTGGCTAATCAAATCAGGCTGATTAGCTGAAATTTGCATAACAATATGTTTAGAGTGTCCGACTAAAAGGTACTAAATATGATACTTGGCTGACTCAGCACAGATCTCTAGACAAACTCTCTACTTCACAGTCTGTCTGCACCCAGTGTCCTCCAATCTCCCCGGCTGGGGAGGCCAGGCCATTGCTCTCATTCCACTCCAAGCAGAACGGGATGAGAGTAGGAACAGCAGCCCTGGTGATTGAGACCCTCCATTTATTCTCTGAAGAGACACGCCATGGGCAGCAGCAACGTAAGGGCCCCTCCACGCCGCCTCTGGGGCTGAGAGGACAACTGCATCTTTGTGCCCTATTTCATATCAAACTCCCTACCAAGTAGTGCCAATTGTGATGATCAACTGTGTCTGGGATTGGACCATCAATCTGATTTCACAAATGACGGTCAGCAGCCTTCCAAAGGCACTTTTGTTACGAGTAGCTTGACCTGTGAGAAAGCTGGAGATCTCGCTGTGAAAGGCTCTGAATCCCATAACCTACCCTCAAACTATCCAAAGAGAACACTCTGATTAGTTTGTGCTCCTCACCCAATGATAGACTTGGCTCTTCCCCTCTGCACTGAGGCCGTTCATGACATCTCCAGCCATGGGGGAGACGCATCAGGCAGTCTCTTATTTGATTGTACTAAAAGATCATTCATGGGCATCGAACAACACAGTGTAGTTAACTCTTTCCCCTCCCAATTTGTCCCTTTTTCCAGCCTGGGAGAAAGATTTTGCTGAGAAGCTTGATATATGCCAGATGCCACTGTATAATAGCACCTAGGGTACAAGCCTCCTGAAACAGTGTAGCCAGCAGAGAACCTCTGCTTTAAAATCGGCCCATGCTAATCAGCGTCTCTGATGCAGAGCTCTGCACATGACCTTTGAGCACTGTACCCACTTCTGTTAGGAGAACGTCAGCCTGTCACTGAAAGAGATGAATTTTATTTTAAGAGTTCAACGTATTTTCATCCAACACAACTGACACACCTGTAGTATTTCCTCCAGATCGGTTTAAAGTGTACACATGTCTTAGTTGCTCCTTTCCTTCCTGCTCTCCTATATCCCCAACATTACATCCCAAGACTCTTCACAAGGCAGTAAGTTATCTTTCTCCTTGACAGAGCAATCTGCTATGTGCCCTCAGAGAGACAGGCTGCTATTTAGCTTCACTTGATAAAGTCATGATATCATGGGCTAAACTTCAAAGCACAGCAAGCTCCCCCTGTAGGGAAGATCTGCCTTCAGTTACAAATGACTATTAGCATTTTCCCTGAGCTTCTTCCAAACTGGATAGATTACAATCATCTTTTGTCAGCAACAGTATCCTCCAACTGCCTAGCAATTCAGTGAACAATTTTAATCCTGGCTCTGACTCTCTGGTTTTAGGAAAATCACCTACATATTTTAGAGCTGCACTGGCCTAAAGCTGCGGCAGCGCAGCAATGAATGAGGCCCAGCGTTTCTCAGATTCCCCAGATGCAAAATGGGATTGAGAATATGTACTCCTGGGGGAACTCTGCACCAAAACATTTAAAAATCCCGTGTACAACATTTCAAAAATCTGCAAAATTCTGCATATATTAATTGTCAAAACAACACAATATAATCACAATATAAACACAATTTATTTCAAAATACCTGTTGGCAAATATTTCTGTAACAATACAGACAATGAAGAAGATTCAGGATTTTTTTTTGTTTTGACAAATAGATTCCTTACTAGGCGTATTAATAAAGAACTCGGAGTAATAATCCATTTAAACTACAGGACAGAACTGGTATTTCCTGCACCACTCAGAAGCAGAACAAAGGCTTGAGGGAGTCAGAGGTAACAGAGTTGCTGAGGGAAAGGGAAGTAATTACTGGGAAGGAGCCTGGGTTTGAATTTGGAGGGTTGGTGGGTATGGGTGGGAAAAGTATGGAACAGGTTTTTTTGGGAGGCGGGAAGGGATTCGTAGGGAACCTCCCCCATGCAGAGCCTGGCTGACCCCTAGCGTTTCCAATTCAGTCAGGCACATCTGCCTCCATCCACATCTGTCCCTGCACCCCACTTCTCATGTGTCCCTGCACGCCATCCCTTCCCCCCCCATGTGTCCCTGCACGCCCTCACCCTGTCCCCATGTGGCCCTGCCTCTCCACTCCTATTCAGCCCTGCCCCAATCTGTCCTTCCCCCAATAGCCCTTACGAACTCCAGTCACTGGAATGGCTGTGGACTGAGCAGTTTTGAAAATATGGCCGCCTGATCTGGGTGCCTAAACAGGAGCTGGGCTCTACTGAAAATTTGGTCCCAGTTGTGTGTGTTTAAACATTTTCGAAAAACTGGACAAACATCCTTTAACCATTCTTTTTAAATGAATGGCACACCTCTAGCAACCATTCAACACACAGCTGATGATATCACACTGACTGAAATTTATTTGCATGAGTAGTATAGAATAAGCGACTGCATGCGGTGTTATGAAGTTTTTGTTGGCTCAAATTAGGGGATACTGCATAACTCAGGGACTGCAAAGCTCCTACGGGAGTTCTGCAAGTGACACTCAAAATTTTCAAGTAAGCTGAGCAGCACATATTTTGCTTACGGCATTCATCATTTGTACCATCTGATAATGTAGTCATCTTACAGTCTTCAAAATGGATTTTTTAAAACCTGCCCTTTGCTCTTTCCCATTGACAGTGATGAGTTAATAGAGAAATCAATATACTATTAATAGATGAACAGCGAGTAAAAAATAAATAAAATCATTCCACTAGACTGCATAGCCCCAGCTCCACCGTGATCTGTTCCTAGTTTGCTCTCAAAGTGGTGCTTCATGGGCAGGGTAAGTACATGTGACATGAGTTTCATCACAGATGACAGCTAGACAAATGAACTTGCATTAGATTCTCTCGCAGGCACTTGTACGTGAGAGAAAAATTGTTGCACAGAGGTTCAGCATCTTCCCAAAAGCCAAGGAGAGTGTCAATTTCAGAATAAACACTCATCAGTTCCTGGTTCCTCGCCCTGTATTCAGGCGACTCCTCTCTGGCTAAATCCTGGGCCCACCGAAGTCAGTGGAAAAGTACATTGCTTGCTGTGTCTTGTTCCTTCATTACAAATGAGATTTTGCCTGTGCTTTTCCATTAGGATTGTGTGCTCATAAACGATGCTTTGTTCTCTGTTCCGACTTGCTATAACTGGCCCATGGGGTAGGCAAATACTGGTACATAAAATCTTGTCTCACTCCATAAACTACTACTACTAAATAAATAAATAAATAAATAAAAACACAGACACGACTTGAAGGAGCAGTTTAAAAAAAAAGAAAACAGTTCACTACAGGTCTGCAGGGGGCAAAGGAAATTAAATTAATAACAGTCCTCAGTGTCAGCATCCAAACTCAATTTATATGCTTAAAATTCCCTGCTACATTTAATCTGTTTTCTGTGAGAACATCACTGTCATGGCTAATGTATGAAGAGCCAGGGACCCCTTGCTAAACACGGTGGAACACAAACGACACCTCACCATAAAATGCTTTTCTCCTTTATGCTGATTTTAATTAACTTTTCAGTGACCCTTTCCTCATAATCCCAAAGATCCCTTTCCTTTCAGGGACCCATAGGGTTCCCCCACCCTCAATCTCCTCAACAACCCCACATGAGCCAAAAGAAGGTAGATCAGGGTTGCCTCTGAAGCAAATAAAGCTATTTTACGTTGGGTTGGAGGGTGGATTGCTCAAGGGTTACATCAAGTGAACTCGCACTACTACTCAGAGGACAGGGTTAGAGGAAAATGCCAGAGGTGCACCGATCAGTACTGACTTTTTACATGCTGTACCCATCAAAGATGGAGAGGAGGGGCATGTTTCCAACTACATGTTACAGAAGATGAGAGATGGACAGATATTCCAGTAACAATAATACTTTGCTCTTCTGTAACACTCTTTTTCCGTGGATCAAGGCACTTTACATGCATTAGTTGAGCCACACAATACTTCAGCAAGGTAGACAAATACTATCCCAATTTTACAGATGGGTAAACTGAGGAACAGAGTTCTTACAAGAAATTATTTCCCCAAAGAGCAGAAATATAAATCAATGGCAGAACAAAGAACACAACCCAAGAGCACAAGGAGTCAGAACTACAGCACAACTCCAGAGCACACGGGTAAAATATCTTGGCTGGCTTATGACATATTGATTAGCATATTGTTAATTAGAAACTGGGAGTGAACTGGCGTTCGTTTGACAGACAAGTTGCAATTCCAAGTCCCTTACACCAGCCAATTACAAGAGAAAATAGAAAATAGCTGTATTAATGCAGCACATAGTGTTTCTACTGTACACTTCACTACAGACATATTACCTGTGTAAGGTATTACCTTCTGTGAGAGAGTCATCATCTGGTAATGGAAAATTAGGCCAAAAAGGTGCAGTAAATCATGAAGAGATAAGGCATCTTTCCAGCACAGGCAGCATTAACATCAGATTCTATCGTTACTCTTTGTCACCAAACAATGCTTCAACCACAACCACGTCTATATCTATCCATCCTTCTGTCACATCTTTATGTATCACTACGCAGATGTCAAGATATGGGACTTTAAATCATCCACATTATTATGTATGCAGATATAGATTTAAAAAAAAAATATTCAGACATTATGTGTGTGCGCACACGTGCATATATATATATATATATATATATATATATACACACACACACACACACACACGCACTATATATACTGTGTGTATGTATATAGGCGCACACACCCACACAATGTCTGTGAATATATGTGTGTGTGCGCCTATATACATACACACAGTATATATAGTGCTTGTGTGTATACATATATATGTATGCATGTATATATATACAGGTCTGTCTCATCTTACGTTCTCATCCGTTCTGCGGTCAGCGCGTAAAGCGAAAACTGCGTATAGTCAAAATTACATTGAGTTGAATGGCGGGTGGAATCGTCCACACTACAGAAGCGGTATTTAAATTGTTATTTTTCTCTTTTTTTTTTTGCCAACTGTGTAAAGCTGAAATCGCTCATGTTAAATGCGCGTAAGATGTGACAGACCTGTAACATGTGCATATAACATACAAAACCCTATAAATATCTATATACTTAATAATGTGGATGATTTAAAGTCCCATATCTTGGCATCTACATATTGGTACATGCAGATGTGACAGAAGGTGGATAGATATAGACATTTATAATAGCAGAATCATTGCTTGTGGTTGTTTGGTGACAAAGAGAGAGAGACGGGGGTTGGGGGGATGTATATTTATATATGCATAAATAATGTAGACAGCTTTATCTATGTGTGTATAGTAAAATGTGGGTTTATTATTATTATTATTATTATTTTACTTTCTTCTGTAAAGGAAATGCTTAAACTTTAGCACATGTTTAAAATCCATCCCCATGTAGCTGAATATCTGTGCTTTGGTTACTATATAAGTCTGATCTAAGCCCACTGAAGTCAATGGAAGAACTCCCACCAACTTCAATGGGGTTTGGATTCGGTCCTATGACTCTAACAGGGAAGAGGAGAATTATAATTGGTGGATATTAGAAATCTCTAAAATTTACAAAAAATAGCTTTCCCATACACAATACTGTCGCAGCTGTAACATCTGATATGGCAGGACCTTCCAGAGACAGAAACTGAGAAGCTGACCTGTTTCCTGGAGAAACATGAGATGCTGGACCTTAGGGTCAAGCACTGAACACTGTGGACTCTAGGACTCAAACCATGTTTGGGAGGAAGATGGAAACATTTTTCTGGTTGTTGATAATGACGAAGATGATGATGATGATGAATGGCTGCTGCTTGACACTGCACAGAGGTTTGGAATATTTGAAGTATGCCTCTAAGGCTACGTCTACACTTGCAGATGTAGAGCGCTGGGAGTTAAACCAGCCATTGGAGACAGCAGCATGGGCATCCTACTAGATTGCCAGCTACTTTTCAAATGGGGGCATGGGGCTGGAGTGTAACAGGGAGTGTGTTGTGTGTATGTGGGGGGAGAGACAGTGTTTTGGGGCGCAGAGAGTGTGTCAGCATGCTGTCTTGTAAGTTCAGACAGCAGCAGGGGGAAGGAAGAAACCTGACATCAGTCCCCCCCCCACGCCCCTCTCTCTCTCTCTCTCTCTCTCTCTTTCACACACACACACACACACACACACGCACAAACACCTGCCTCTGCAGCAGGAGCATTCCACAGTAATGGTTTACTTTGTGTCCTGGAGCAGATAAGCATGTGGGCTGTCAGAAACGGAGCTTAGAAAGGGGATAGCCGCATGACTGCAGTTGTGTTCAAAACAATGACCAGAGTGGACACTTGACTTCAGGGGATTATGGGACATTTCCGGAGGTCAATCACAGCGCAGTAATGCAACATGTCATCCACACTGACATCCCAGCGTTTCAGCCTGGGCGCAGCAATCTTTATGCTTCTCGTGGAGGTGGATTACCAGGAGTGCTCCAGCTGCGGGGTCCTGGCACTCTAAGTGCCTTGCCAATGTGGACACTTCAGGAGTTATGGCGCCTGGGGCTGATTTAATGCGCTCCAACTTGCAAGTGTAGGCAAGGCCTGAGAAATGGATTAGAGTCAGAATGATGGTGAAGTGGTCAAAGGTTCACGGCAAATGAATTTACCACAACATAGTACCACATGGTATATTATTACATATCTACCTCCTCCAATGTGGATGGATTGCATTTAAATGATGGGTCAGACAGACAGACAGACATTATATACATACACACAGATATCAATCATTCAGCAGCCAGTAGGAAAGAACGTAAATAAATAAATAATTTAGCAGGGACTCCGCTTAGCATTGGTTTGTTTTTCATTTATGGATTTTATTTTTTCCCCTGGGAAAAGTGAATTTAGCAAAACCAAAACTGCAACGCCTGCGTTCAGAAATACAAAATCAACTGGAAGACACAACCTAACTGAAAGATATATCTATCTCTCTTTTAACACCTGGTCCACTGTATTCTACAATGAGAGCGCTTAACTCCAGAGACTAGCAGCTATAAAAAAAATGCTTTGAATTCTCCATGGAACCGAGCAGCAAATCCAGGATCTCAGGCTAAAGGGAGTTTATAAATCTCTCAACTGTACTGATTAGCTCTTTGATCTCATCAAGAGTCATCCCAATCCCAATGTTCCAACACAGTCCATATTTTCATGCCCCCTACAGTGCTCACTTGCATAGCACTTAAAAACGCTCCCAAAATCAGCTCACTAAGGCGCACAATTCAGGTCATGATGATGAGAACAGAGAGTCATGACCTAGTGCAATTTTGAAAAAAATGTGTTTGCCCTGTTTTTTCCTCAACAACATCTCCAGACTACATTATTTCCACTCTAACTCCAAAATAGGGCCCCTGTATAGGGCCTTCAAAGTAAAGACAAATAGCTTATGTTTAATGTGATGGAGAAAGAGGAGCCAACGGAGGAATACCCAAGACACGATCAAAGTGATGAGCAAGAAAAACGATCTTCACAGCAGCCTTTTAGCATAGCTAGCTTTACTTGTTCATATCATCACTTGCTAAAGAATCTCCCTATTTCCCGAAGGCTTCCCTGTTATTTCTGTGCATCTACCATTTTACTTTCAGATTTGTATATATATTTTCCCCAAAACATAGTCTTCACTTACCTTCTCCCAGCAGTAATACCAAAGAAACCTAAGGGAGATTATCATGATCAACTCATTGGTTATCAGCTTGTAATACAATACAGGGGTGCAGAGAATACAGTCATTTGGGGATGTAAACACAAGTGTTGTCATGCCACAGACTAGGGGCCTGATCCAAAGCCCTCTGAAGTTAGTGGAAGTCTTTGACTTCAGTGGCCACTGGCTCGGGCCCTGGGGAATTTATAGTTCTGTTCTACATGGCTCTGGTGTGACCACAACTAGGTATTATATATAGTTCCAAACACCTTGGTAGCAGAAGAAAATGAGCAAATTAGTGTGACAGATATGGCAATTTCCTGCAATATCTTTCAGAGATCTTGTTGTATTAAGTTTATGTATCATCGTGGGCCAGGGATTGAAGGTAGTTCTATGGGGAAAGGTGACCACAGCTCCTCCAGGAATTAAGAAGTGTGTGTATGTGTGTAGGGGTGATTAGGCAAATTCACTCAGGCTGTAACCCTGCAAAGGAATGCCACCACTTGGAGAGGCTCACATATACTAGTTCAAACTAGATTCTCCGAAGACCAACAGAAAAAGAAATGATTTTTGGATAAATACCCGAGTTTAAACTAACACAGACCCTTCTTTCTGATCTAGAAAATGGAGAGGACTTTCTGTGCAAGAGGCTCCCCAATCCTTCCTGGGAGGAGTGGAAGGATTACTGAGGTCCCATAAGACTGTAGAGTGACCGCTAGTAATTTTTTTAGCAGACATATAGGAACTTTGTTTTTAATAAGTTTTCTCTGTAAAGCTTTCACCTTAAGAATACATGTTCTTGGTTATAAAGAGCTGTGGGGTAATTTGTGACTACTGGCAATTACAGCTGTTCATAGCCTTCGGAGAGGAAGCAAAACAGAGACGCTGACCTTTTGAGGTGGTCTGTCTTGTTGTGGATACCACAGAGTAAGCCGGGAACTGCAGTCTGGAAAAAACCCTGGTCAGGAGGGAGAGAGGCATGTGTCTTCACCCAAGAGAGGTGACAGCTGAGGAACCAGGGGCCTAGAGTGGGTGTCCTTGGTGGACCACAAGCAGGGAAAAACAGGTTCAGTTGCCCTGAACTGTGACCATTAGATGGAAAACAGAGAACAGAAATAAAGTGATTGAAGAGCAAAGGAGATTGACTTGTGAGCAGGACAATAACTGTCTGTTGGTATTTGAAGAGTGTAAATGTCAAGGAGGAAAAAGAATTATTGAAAGGGTCCAACAGAGTTTTACTAGGTGTAGAGGGCTGAGAAAGAGGGAAGGGATATTTAAGAAGAATAGAGGGAAAAATTTCATCAACAGTGAAGTCTACTGGACCATGAAATAGTCTCCCAAAATAAATGGAGGCAGTCCTATAGCTTGGGTCATTTAAAATTAAATGGACAATATATTCAAGAATATTCTGTAGGGAACAATCCAATACTGACTCCCAGGGGACGGACATATCAAGCTAATAGGTAGTTTCTATCTCTAACGACTATGAGTTTCCAATATACTACAGTGAATTGGTGTATCTGAACAAATTGGATGTTTCATAGAATCACAGAAACGTAGGACTGGAAGGGACCTCGATAGTCCAGTCCCCTGCACTGAGCCAGGACTGAGTATTATCTAGACCCTACTTGATAGGTGTTTGTCTGATCTATTATTAAAAAACTCTTCTGTCAGAGGTTCCACAGTCTCCCTATGCAATTTGTTCCAGTGCTTAACTACCTTTACAGTTAAGAAGTTTGTCTAACCTAAATCTCCCTTGCTGCAATCTGAGGAAGTTACCTACCTGTAAACAGAGGTTCTTTGAAATGTGTGGTCCCTATTTGTACCCCATACATGGGTGTGCATGGCACCATGCATCTGAGTCCAGAAGTATTTCTTAGCAGTGCCCGTTGACCAACACGTGCATAGTGCGTTCCCTTGTGCTTGCAGCCAAGGATATAATAGGTCGTGCAGGTTGATGCCTCTCCAGTGTCCCTCTTACCACCGTGTAGTCCAGTCCGCACAGAGGGGATGGAGAGCAGGTAGTGGAATACAAATAGGGACCATACATTTCAAGGAACCTCCAGTTCATAAACTACTTGTGCCTCCTGATAGCGGTGGGGCACAATGTAAATGGAGGGACACGTGACTACCCCAGATGTCTCCTCTTGGAAGAACTTCCAGCCCCACCTCCCTGGGCCAGAGCAGCCAATCCTGCTGACTCCTAGGGGGCTGAGGCCACAGGAGCGGGGAGCACGTGCCTCTTGGCCTGGGTGGGGCCAGCCCCGGCTGAGCAGAGGCCAGGGAACCCGCTTCTGGCGCCTTCCCCAGCAATAATAGTGACCGTCATCCAGGGCTGAGCATGTGAGGTTTGCAAATAATAATAAGGTATATCCAGCTAAAGCTGGGGAGGTGTGTGGCACAATCCAAAATGTCCACATTATTCTTATCACATTTCTTTCAAAATAGGTTTTAAATTAGTACTATTGATTGCAGAAGGATTGCTTAATACCTGCTTAATGCAGCATAATGATGGAGAGACATAATACCCGATGCTAATTTTCTTATATTTTATCCTCTTCCTATTAATTAAAGAATCACTGAAGCTCTGTATGCAAGAATGGATACGTTGTGTAGCCCTCACAAGGTCACTGAATGAATTTACACTACCAGTTATCAATGCAAAGTGGGTTTTGGTTGTGATTTCAGTGGAAAAACAAATTCTTAAGAAACAGAAACTTGAATCCCTGTCACCCATATGCAAAGTGGCTGAGTGAATTATCTAACACTTGGCTAATGGGGAATTAACATTAGGTGGGAGGAATATTTGGAAAGCCTATAAAATCAATAAGAATCTTATTTAAAAATAAAGGTGTGTTATGTCTGTGTACTTTTAGCAACTTTGTAGCACCTGGAGTGAAGTCTTCCACGCCTGCTAGGCATCTTCCATCTGTTCAGCACAGGAAGCTTTCATCTAGCATTTTCAGTTACAGGGAAGTGACAATGTCTTCTGTGCCGGGCAGGGGACGGTAGGAACATGCACAGGGAAAGGGAGCTGCCACATTCTCTCAATAATATCACAAGAATATGACCCACCTCTACCACTTCCTAAGAAAATACCATTACATCCATGCTTCTTAGACATCAAATGTCTCCCCCTCCAAAAAAAAAAAAAGGAGCCACGCTCTTCAGCACGGATACATAGGAGAAAGCAGAGTGCAAAGTATCCGTACAGCCTAGACTGTACCTGTGAAATTAAGACTGACATATGCCACACATGCCTGAATGAATGTCTATATCCTCTACCCCAACAGGGCAGCTGCGATCAGCCAGACTGTCCTTGGTCTCTTTCTAAAAGGAGGGCTGGGCATTTTCACTTTGTGGACCACCCTCTGTATGAAAGGACTGTGAAGACATCTGTAAGCATCTTTTTAGGACTGTACTATCTTCAAGACATTGCAAATTTATCTTGTTCAGGTGAGTCCATCCTGGATCATTTTTCTCCTTCAGTTCATCAATATTATTATTATTGTAAATTGTACCTACAGATGGAATATCCAGATCATTGGACTGGGGATATTTTAATTTGTGTTTAGCTGTATACAATACCCAAGGTGGCTTTACCAGTACATCCTAAAATAAACACCTAAGTATACTTAAGAGCAGCAATATCCCAAAGTACAAATATATGCAACATACTGCAGCGAACCACATTATAGATGGCTCTGCAGGAGCCTCAGCCACGAGAGATTCCAGCAGAGGTTTTCACTGGATATTGCTGTCAAACTCACACTCACAGACAGGTACAGATGCTAAAATGGAGGATATGCTTTCACAGTTCCACCTCTGGGAACAAAAATATTCAATGACTTTCTGTATCTTGGACATCAGCACTACCATTCAACCAACTTGAGCAGAGGCCATGTGTGCATAAGGGGAGATCTACCCCTAGAAGACAAAATAGGTGTCTCATTTAAAACATCAAATCGTATCTAATTCTTATCTCTATTTAAGAGCAGCATATATTCCCTTCTGAAAGACCTAGCGTATTGGGCCACAGTTGGAAC
The DNA here is from genome assembly GCF_020497125.1 of Mauremys mutica. Lineage (NCBI taxonomy): Eukaryota > Metazoa > Chordata > Testudines > Geoemydidae > Mauremys > Mauremys mutica. The sequence goes on along the minus strand of NC_059073.1, from coordinate 10,331,723 downwards.
TTTTGTCCTCTTTTTGCACTGTTGATTGCATCACATTTTTTATACAAATTCATTCTGATAAAATTAGCTGAATTCAATTAGACAATAAAGTGTATTTCTTAATCTTATGTTCTGATTTATTCTGAAGTCCTATCTTTAGGTTCATCCTTAGTTTAAGTGTGCTTAAGTTTATGACTGAAAATGTTCTCTGTTCTCATTCATTTATTGGTTAAATTCAAGCAACTGAGTTTTCCAAAAATGCAAACTGAATTTTTTGAACGAAAAAAATTATGCATAACTAAATCATATCTCTTTAAAAAAAAGCTTTTGGCACCTTTTGACGTTATATTTATAAACCTTTGTTCTGCCTTTTAGTAAAAAAAAACTAAAAAAAACCCCAAAACAACCCTGTAATATCGTAATTTGATTTCTTTCCTTCCTCATTACTACATTAAGAACCTACATATTCTCAGATAAAAGAGCAAAATATTTAACTATTACGATAGGAGGGTTATAGTATTTTCTTTTGCATGATCACTGGTATTAGGCATTGACTGCTGATGGAAATAGAGGAAACAGGAAGTAGATGTATATACAGGGCCGGCTTTAGCAAGTGCGGGGCCCGATCTGTACTCACCCAGAGGCGCTCTGGGTCTTCGGCAGCATTTCGGCGGCACTCAAGGACCCACCGCTGAAATGCCACCGACCCGGACTGAGTGAAGGGCCCGCCGCCAAAATGCCGAAGACCCAGAGCGCCACCTGGTGAGTAAAAATTAAAAAGGCGCCGGCACAGGACCCTCTTAGGCACCGGGCACAAGTCCAGGGAATCGGGAGAATCGGCCTAAAGCCAGCCCTGTGTATGTGTAAGATGGATTGTTCAACCTAGCATACAACATATCTGGGTACAGTAACTCCTCACTTAACATCATCCTGGTTAATGTTGTTTCGTTGTTACGTTGCTGATCAATTAGAGAACATGCTTGTTTAAAGTTGAGCGATGCTCCCTTATAACATTGTTTGGCACCTGCCTGCTTTGTCCACTGCTTGCAGGAAGAGCAGCCCGTTGGAACTAGCTGGTGGGGGCTTGGAACCAGGATGGACTGGCAGCCCCCATCAGCTCCCTGCTCCCCTAAGTTCCCTGTGCTGCAGCCGCCCAGCAGGCTATCAAGTGCCTGCATTTCAGCTGTCCCTCCCCCAACTGACATGTGTTGCTCCTGCCCTCTGCCTGGGAGCTGCTCCCTGGAGCCTCCTGCTTGCTGTGCAGGGGGTGGGGAGGCAGAGGGGTGCTGATGTCAGGGTGTCCCCCTCCCCATGCTTCTGCCCCCCACTCCTGTACCCCATCTCCACAGAGCAGGGGGGGACAGGACAGGGCTCAGGATGGAGGGAGCTTGCTGGCAACAGCAGCTGTCTCAACTTGCTGATCTACATAAAAAGGCAGTGTACTTAGAGTGAGGTCAGCGTACTTAAAGGGGAAATGCACATTTCTCTCTCACACACGCACAGTGTGTGTCTTTGTCTCTCCCTTCTTCTCTCTCTCTCTCTCTCTCTCTCTCTCACACACACACAGTGTGTCTCTGTCTCACACACACATGCACCTGCACCCCCCCCCCACACCCACACCCACACTTTGGAAAGTGAAAGGAGTGGTGTGCTCCAGTGGGATAGCATGGGTTCATCATCACGTTCAGTTTCCAGAGGGAATGTTTGCAGCCACTGCCATGCTGTCTCTCCTCCCTCCTTTCCTGCTGCCTTGTAGAGTGTGAGGCTACATTAACAACAATGTGTTAATCCTTGAGGGATCAGCTAAGTGCTAGTTCATCATTTAGCAGTAAGGCTACACAACGAATCCCACCCTCTTCCACCCTCTGACTTCACCACCTCAACCAAGCTTCACAATCATCATAGCTGTGAACAGTATTAAATTGTTTGTTTAAAACTTATACTGTGTGTGTGTGTGTGTGCGCGCGCTACAATCTTTTGTCTGGAGGAAAAGAATTCCCTGGAACCTAACCCCCATTTACATTAACTCTTATGGGGAAATTGGATTCACTTAAAGTAGCATTTTTCAGGAACATAACTACAAGGTTAAGCGAGGAGTTACTGTATATCAGCGGTAGTGACAACCAGCCAATGGCAGAAAGAATGCCAGTAAACTGCATCTGTTCCAAGTCTCACACACACTGGGTCTGATCCGCTGATCTTTATGCACACAAAGCTATCATTGATCACAAGAGAGCTCTGCCTGCACCGGCACTGCAGCCCTGAGCCCAATGACTCTATAGCGCTATAGACTATGAGACAAAACATACGTTTAAAAACATTTTATCCTAAACACTAATTCCTTTAACTTTCATCAGTGACTATATGGCACTGTAATTCTTCCTTGCTCTACATGTTCCAACTATATACACCTGAAAATGCTCCCAACCCCTAATGGAGGTGTCACAACTCCAACAATATAAAACCAACATTTTCTTCTCTTGCTTCAAAGTGTCTACCATGTGGCTAAGCTAATGCCCACTCCCACTTCCAAGCCAGCTGGTAGTGAAGGCTACTGACCTCAATCTGCTGAATGGCTTCTTCCCGCAGACGGATGGCCTCCAGGTCCTCTTCTGTGATTTCCGAGAGCAGGGCTTGATCCTGACTCTGGTTCTGCCACATGCCATCTCCTCCATTAAAAATCTTCTCATCATCAGCCAGGTCAGAGAAGGGGGTCTTGGGGCTCTGCTGAGATGGGAGAAAGGAAGTAAAACAGGGTTAGATTTAACAGCATGGTTACTGCCTTACCTACCAGGCACATTACGCAAAACACAGCTCCTTGCACCAGATATAGCGCCTTTGGAATGCCCCACATTTATGGAAATCACTCCTGTCCTGGGTTCCCAAGCCACCACACACTTATTCTATTTACATTCTCAACCTATTTATCATTGTGGGCTGCATTTGTGGCCCACATGTTTCGTGGGCTGCAGGTTGAGAACCACAGCGCCCCCCCAGCCTAAAACTGCCCCCAGTCCCCTATGCCTAGTGCCCCACCCAGAGAAGGGCCAGGAGTGGAGCCCTGGGTGTGGGCCACACAGCCGGATCCCAATATGGCCGCTTGAGACCAGGTAGCAGCCAGGACCCGGACCCTGCCAGGCAGGGCTAGGCAGCAGCTGGGACCCTCCGCACTGGGCCAGGAGCGGAGCACCCAGAGAGGTTGGCAGCCAGGTCCTGAAAGGGGGGGCCAGGAGTGGAGCCCCACCTAAAATCTGGGGCAAACCCCCTAGTTTCCAGAGCCCCTCACCAAACCTACCCAAAGACCCACTCTCCCACTCCGTGCCCCACTGCGGCACTCACCAGCCTCCTGCTGGCAGGAACGCTGGTGCAGGCTGCAAGGCACTGTCTCCCCCTCAGCCAACCCCACCGCCTGCCAGATCAGAACGGCAAATTTTGATTTTTTTTCAGCACAGAGCTGGGCCGCAGCTGTATGCTAATTGAGCTGCATGTGAACCCTGGGCCACACGTTGAGAACTGCTGAGATAGATGATGGGTAGGAAAAGGGAAGCATTATCCCTGTTCTGTAAATGGGGAACTGAAGAAGGCAAGTGACATGCCTGAGGTAACATGGAAGTCTTGGTAGAGCTCGGAATTGCACTGAGATCTCCTGAGACCCAGACCAATGCCTTAACCATATCATCTCTCTCAGCATATATATCATATCATAGATCTCATCATATAGGCCCTGATCCAGCAGAACACTTATGCACATATTTAAGTTTAAGCACATTAGTCCCACTAATGGGACTGTTATTACTTATTATGTCACTTTACCAAAGCATATGCAATTTCCCTACTCTGAAGACCATGATCTAATTTACAGTACATGAGTTATCAGAGAGTAACAAACCATATGTAGGACGGGAGTAGTAAGGAAAGCTGTAACAGCCATACGATAATACAGTTATCACTATGGGCAACTCATGGTTCCACTTTGGTTTGCTGTTTGAATTAACTCGCTGCTCACACAACAGGTGTTCGTTTTTAGGAAACATTTAAAGCTCCGCATGGTGTAACATTAAGCACACAAGTGGCTCCATCAAACTGGCATTGCTCCCAGTTTTGATTATGAAAAGTTAAACTAAAATGGCAGTTCAGCTGCTTGCAACGTTATGAAGTTGGACGATGCCATGGTGGTTGCTACCTCAGCCACAAGCGTCTCTCAGGGGTTGTGTTTTGGAAGGAAATACTTTGTTACTTTGCAATGGTCCTGGTTCTGAATGTTGCCAAGTGCCCTCAATTTCCACTGAATGAATGAGAATCAAGAGGTCTCAGCAGCTCAGTGGAGGGGCACAGCACCCTGCAAAATTGGGTCCTAAAAACTGCAGTAAAAAAACAGTCTTCTCACCTTGAAAGGGATGACGACCCCAGCCACAGGGTATGTGACTGAAGAGCAAAAGAGCACCTGTAAAATCATCTCTGTTTTTTGGAGGAAGTGTGAAGGGGGAGCAAAGAGATGGGAATACAGGGCCCATGAGTTTCAAAATGGGTGCCTAAACTCAAACTCTTAAGGTCATATTTCCTCATCTAATGTGTGTTGGATTTTCAGAAATGCTGGGCATCTGGCTCTCTGACTTCAGTTGGATCTGCTGGATGTTCAGGGCATTTGGAAATCAGACCACTTATTTAGGTGCATGAATATGGACTTAGGAATCTAACATTAGGCACCCATTTTTGAAAATCTTGGCTGGGAAAATCAATAAAATGTGAGGGGAGAAGTGAGAATAGGGGATGGTTTGAGGCTCTATGCATAAAAACCGGGGGAAACATTCAAAAACAATGTTCCCCAAAGTTATACATAGAGAAGGAGATCCTTGCCATCAGTATTTTCCATTATTTCTTCCTCTCCTTCCCTGAGAACTATTTTCTGGAGTGGAAGGATATGTTACAAAAGGAAACATCATAAAAAATAAGGTTTAAAAATCCATTAAAAATTACCAAGCAATATTTTAATAGCATTAAGATATTCCAGGGGGTGTATTATTGGTCCATTAATAGATGTGTCAGATAGCTGAAAGCATATGGCAGACTGCCTTCACCACCTGAGGCACGTATTAATCGACCAATAAAACACCCTGGAGTACCCTAATGCAACTTTGTAGCTGTGAAGGTCTCTTCTCAACTCAGCACACATCTCACGTATTAAGTTTAATGGGAGTGGTGTACGCAGTTAGCACGGTCACATTTTCACAGGGCTATCCAATTGCAATTCACATTGTCTTCATCAAATTTATTCAGTGTTTTCTAGCAGTGGTTGTACAGGATCAAGGGGAAAGCCATCACCCCAACAAACATACGAGATGACTTGGCACCATCAAACTATGCACATGGCTGATCTACATAACCATGTGTTCCTCTCACTGTTACCCTTGTTCTATCTTCCTCTACTCCCTATTTGTTACATGCACTTGTTTTTGTGTCTTGTCTTAAATTAGAGTTTACACTCTTTGGGACAGGAACCATGTCTTCCTAAGCAGTTTTACAGTACAACGGGGCTGCGGTCTTTACTGGTGCCTCTGGATGCTGTACTGCAATACAACTAACAATAATCCACCCCTACAACAAGAACAGATATTGCTCCAATATCTCCTTAAAAAGCATGGGCACTGATGTGTTTAAATAGATGATGGTCCAAGCACATTATTCTCGTGTTCTTCCTATTAAACAAACTGGTGACATGAGTTAACTTCAGAGTCACTGAAGACAGCTGTGTGAATCTGTCTCCTGGACATCTTGCAAAGAAGCCACATGAATAAGTGATCCTGTATTAGGATGTGTGCTGGCTGGAATTTCCTGCAAGACACAAACATGGAGCTGTGTTAACTCTCCATAGAGTCATTATAGCTGGCTACTGTGATCCATTTTTTGCTGATTATTTTGATGTAGTATGTGGCCCTCATACAATGGGTTGAATGAACAACCCCCTTGTTTTCAAGCAGCAACAAACGGAAACGCTCAGCTAACAAAGACTTGGATTTAAATGTTTCAGGGTAGCAGCCGTGTTAGTCTGTATCAGCAAAAATGAGGAGTCCTTGTGGCACCTGTGGCAAATTGCCGGCACTATTATGATGGGTCTCATGCTTTCTCTTCTTTGGGGGGGGTTCAGGGCACCATATCTTGCCCCTGAATTGGAATATTAATTGCCTCACTAGTGTCCTTCAGGAGTGGAGTGGAGAGGGAGGGACCTGGGCCCGCCCTCTACTCCAGGCCCCAGCCCAGGGGCCCTGAGGTTAGTGGTGAACCACTTGAACTGGCGGTTCCTTCCCCTGGGCTACTTCCCTCTCCTGCCCTTCAGCTTGTGGGGGGCTTCCTGCCCTCCCTCTGCACAAGCCAGGTGCCCCTTACCTAGGGTCTTGGACTTCTTAGCCCACTGCAACACTTCTCCAAACTGTTCTCTGCTCCAATACCAATCCTTTCTGCTCCAACTCCAACACTGTCTGACTGAAGCAGGGGGGGTTTATATCATGTGACTGACTGCTGGTGCTCTAATTGGCTTCAGGTGCTCTAATTGGCTTCAGGTGCTCTAATTGGCTTCAGGTGCTCTAGTTAATCTATAGCAAACTTTCTTCCCCTTACAGGGAATAAGGCTCCCTTCTAACACCCTCCTGCTGCCCTCTGGCCATGCTGTATCACACACCTTAGAGACTAACAAATTTATTTGGGCATAAGCTTTAAAGGATACCTGCTCCTGTATTTTCCACTTCATGCATCTGATGAAGTGGGTTCTAGCCCACAAAAGCTTATGCCCAAATACATTTCTTAGTCTCTAAGGTGCCACAAGGACTCCTCGTTTTTTTTTATTTGTTTGTTTGTTTGTTTTGGATTTAAATGTGTAAAGAAATCTAATTTGATTTAATATTTTGGATTGTAAATTATATTTTAATTGGGTTTTACTTGTATTTCCTTTACATTTTGAATTTTGTTTGTTATTGTATTTGCCAATGTTACACTGATAATCAACAAAGTTAGAATGGAGGCACTCGTTGATCTTCCATAGTTAAAGTTGCAATCTGAGATGGGCTTAAAATGAGGCGTAATTTCCTGGTTTCCTCTATACATATGTGGCTTTTCAGAATGAAATTTGCCATGGTGCTAGATTTTATGCTATTTGAATTTTCTATGTAATTGTTGTTTGGATTCTTTTAAAACATTTTTAATAGGAAGTGTTTGAGGTTGGTCTGTTCTTGAAATTTGCCTGTAGCAGGCTTCTGTCAGTGTGTATCTTTATAGCAAACATTTTGTGTCTGCAAAGGTATTGGTAGAGAGGTGAAAAAGTTCAGTACTTGTGATGTGCTGGATAGTTTTTGAAAACAATTTTTTAGGACTAAGGGTCATTTTTTGTTGGTATTCAACATATGTGAAAACTAATGAACAAACAGTAGCCAAGGCACATTCTCTCCATTGGATAAAATCTTTGCTGTAGGATAAAATCTTTTCTGCCTGTATCTACAGTTTTATCAGATTTTATCCTACAAATAAGGTTTTACGTGCAGTTCTTGACAGAAAAAGTTGCATCTGGCCGGATGGATAAAAATTCTGTCAGTAGCTGTACTTCTCTAGCAGATAAAATCTTCACTTCAGCAACTGCACTCAGGGGTGCTGAACCAATTTGTATAGTGGGGGGGTGCTGAGAGCCACTGACCCAAACTGTAAACCCTGTATCTGGTGGAAACCACTTCAAGCCATGGGCTGTGGCAGCACCCCAGAACCCCTAATTCCAGCACCTATGGCTGCGCTTCTGTGACACATCCCCAGAAATTACCTTCACGGAGTTCCACCCCCTCCAACTGCTTAAACATTTTAATGGGGAAAACGTGTAGGAAATTAATACACAAAAACTTAATTGTGAAATGGTTAAAGTTGCCACACACAAGACACGTTACAAAAGCAAATCACCAAAAGCATGGAAATGAAAAGTTAAGCCACCTAACACTATGGGCCCTCTCTTTTTCCACCCACAAGCACAACCTTACAGCTACTGTATCTACTGTACACCAAAGATCCTGCACAGCGTATCTTCAGAGGACTAGAGAATGTCCCATACAAAGAACATTTGCTCTGTCCACAAGTACTCCTGTTCTTTTTGCGGATACAGACTAACACGGCTGCTACTCTGAAACCTGAGTATGTATCGTTATCCTTAAATACTTGGATCTTCAAAAGACCGTCCGTATCTAAAATACACGTGTGCCCGGGCTGCCATCAGGCATAGGGGCAACAGGTTAATAATATTGCATAGGACCCCATAAATCCTAAGGACGGCCCTGCATGTAATAACAACAATACCTAGCCTTGTTGTTCACACTGTACTTGCAAGATTTCAACAGTCACTCCGGATTTATATCCGTGGAACAGAGAGGAGAATCTGGCTCACACAATCAAACTGAATACTACAAATGACAAGTTGGTCCACGGCAACCATTCACGATCACGTAAATCTGTAATGCAGTGGGAACTTCACACACACCAGGTTACAAAACAAACAGGGGTGCTGTCCCTCCTTTACGCCTCAGGATTTCCTGTAACCCTAATAAAGAATCACGCACACACCTACCTTTCTTCATTGTAAGGTATCATATCTCATCTAGGGAACTTTTTGGCTGTAGCATTTGCACAAACTGCAAACACACCAATGGAGAGATGTGCATCTCTTACTTTAGAGTATGGTGTACACATCTAAAGAGTCGGACTAACTTTCATGAGGATAATCCCACTCTCAGTAGCATGCATGAAGATTAACATTTAATTATACTTGGAATAATGAGGCCAGAATGCCTACATTAAAGAACACGAAAATGCTCTACAGAAATGGCCCAAAATACAATTGCTTGCAATACCATTAGTTACAAAGTTGGAATGTTACTGGTGAATTTTTAGTACATATGTTGGCATGAACAAAAATGACATGGAATAGCCAACTCTGTCTTCCCAGCTGCAATATATAGCTACATTAAAAAGACACAAATTAGATTAGATAATCTTTCTCAAACCATCCTTCCAAAACAACTAACCTTGCAGACTCAGAAAGATTTATAGATGTATCTCGTCAAGCAGAAGCCCAAAGCAATTACAGGTAGAAAAGCCTCAGGCAGCTGCAGAACAAGTGGCCTGGGACTTCTAAATCTTTTAGAGAAGTGAAATAGTGATATTACAACTTTGCATTATCTTTCACACAGAAGAGAGTAGCAGTGATTGGTAACCAGAGCTCCGTTATCTTATGAGAGGTACTTTACCCTGTCAACGGGGGAAAAAATCCAATCAGAATGTATCCATTCCATGCCCTCCTCTCCCACTCGGCATGACCTTTATTAGACACGGTTAGAGACATTAATTTCAGCTCCTAAACTACAGTTGCTTTAAATAATATATCTTCTATCCATTGCACTTGCAGCTTCGACATGCACAATTACAGAAATCACTCCAACTTTTTAAACTATGTAAATATAATTATGATGTACCATTGCAGTCTGAGAATAAACTCGTGTGTGTGTGTGTGTGTGTGTGTGTGTGTGTGAGAGAGAGTGAGAGAGAGAGAGAGACTGTGTCTGTAGTGCTTGTACGTTTTGCTGTTTTTCTTATCAACACTTGGTCAAGTTTCGACTGGAATAAGATGGTACCAAAGCCAAGCAAGAAATAAACCATCAGTTCTAATGATTTTCTCTTATATGCCAGTCCTTGCAGCTATGGGGATAGTGAAATAGTGGGACAGGTTTCAGAGGGGTAGCCGTGTTAGTCTGTATCAGCAAAACCAAATGAGGAGTCCTTGTGGCACCTTAGCGACTAACAAATTTATTTGGGCATAAGCTTTCGTGGGCTAGAACCCACTTCATCAGCTGCATGGAGTGAAAAATACAGTAGCAGGTATAAATACACAGCACCTGAAAAGCTGGGAATTGCCTTACCAGGTGGGGGGTCAGTACTAATTCAATTGGGTCGTTAACACTGACTCCCACTTGGTAAGGCAACTCCCATCTTTTCATGTGCTGTGTATTTATACCTGCTACTGTATGTTCCACTGCATGCAGCTGATGAAGTGGGTTCTAGCCCACAAAAGCTTATGCCCAAATAAATTTGTTAGTCGCTAAGGTGCCACAAGGACTCCTCGCTGTTTTTGCTCAAATAGCGTGAGGCATCTGTAATGTCAGTTCGTATTTCAGCACATCTATATTTATGTTTAGCATTTTTCATCCTTCTAACTGCTGAAGTCATGAAGCCTATAGAAAGACTGATTCATCTCGTGGAACTGCTGGCGCTGGAAGAGACTTGGTAACAGAGCAGCTAGTTCATCTCCCCTACTGTTTTCTTCTCTCTTGCTGCAAGAGCTTATTACCTCTCCTAACCCATCCCTAGTGATCTTGACCTCAAAGGGTTTTTTCCAGTTCCTAGTTAGGCTTACTACACTTTGAGTTTGGATGAATTCAACTATGTGCCTGTGACAGCTCAGGTGGAGGAAAAATAAACCACAGTTTTGAGGCTCAACAATCTGAATCAAAAGGGCTCTTAGAATCATAGACTATCAGAGTTGGAAGGGACCTCAAGAGGTCATCTAGTCCAACCCTCTGCTCAAAGCAGGACCAATTCCCAACTAAATCATCCCAGCCAGGGCTTTGTCAAGACTGACCTTAAAAACCTCTAAGGAAGGAAATTCCACCACCTGCCTAAGTAACCCATTCCAGTGTTTCACCACCCTCCTTGTGAAATTTTTTTTCCCTAATATCCAACCTAAACCTTCCCCACTGCAACTTGACACCATTACTCCTTGTTCTGTCATCTGCCACCACTGAGAACAGTCTAGATCCTTCCTCTTTGGAACCCCCCTTCAGGTAGTTGAAAGCAGCTATCAAATCCCCCCTCATTCTTCTCTTCTGCAGACTAAACAATCCCAGTTTCCTCAGCCTCTCCTCATAAGTCATGTGCTCCAGACCCCTAATCATTTTTGTTGCCCTCCGCTGGACTTCACAGAGAGCGTGTCTTTGCAGCCCCAGATGACCCCGGTCAGCCAAAATCTAAAAGGAGAGTTCTTCTGAGAGAACTTCCTCAAGGAATAATTAGTCTTACTTGTACTCACCCTCAAACCAACGTGAGTTGGCTTCCTGAAATGATGGCATACACCAGTGCCAGATATTGAGAGAGCTGAGTCTTCAGTACAACCTTTCACTGTAACTATGACCTGCCTATCAGTACCTACCTGTAACTATCACTAAATTCTTAGGCATGCTCTGTAAGAAAAAAGCTTTGCCTACTTCTTCCAGTCTTCCCCCTCCCTTTGTTTGAGGGCTTTATCTACAGTGCCAACAGATGGTCCTGCAGCAATGTGAGTGAAGTGGAATAATAATGATGAGCAGAGGCATAGACAGTCCCTTCTCCACTATCTCATAGTAATTTTAAAAGAATCCATTTCATCTAACGAGCAAAGTTTTGATCACAAACATCCATGACACCCAGACTCGGATACTGTGCTGTCACCAGCTTCAGATGGCATCTGTATATATGCAAAACGATGCAGACAAATGTTTCCTGGGTTTGGGATAAATGTGTGTTGGCTGGTATTTTTATTGCATAGCATCACATTTTTTAAAGCTGTTTCTGCCCTTTCCTGGCTGTCTGAATTATAGCCTCATAATTCTTAGACTCCACAGCATTCTGCCCACTGGCAAAGTTTTCCAGCTGCCACAGCTGAAAACTGTACAGTACATCTCTTCTATAAACTGAGAACAGGCAGAAAGCCACTCCACATACAGCTCCCTCTCTGAATTTCCCATACAGCCATCATTTCTGTATCTAGGAACCAATTACAAGGGTTAGTAGGAGCATCGTGGTTATCTAAGAACCATCACATTCTACGCACCTCCTAATAGACAGTCATGCTTTCGGATGGTTAGTTTGGATACTGATTATAGAAGAAAATGAAAAAAGGAAGAATGCCACTGGCTCCTTTGGTAGCATCCTTTATTATGGGAAGAGGATAATCTTTCTTTGGCTTCTGACGAGGGCAAGAACCAAATTCAGACTGATTTCCAATGGCAGGAGATTCAAAAGACAAAGGTCCGTGAATGAAAATGCTCTGCCCTTGAGCGATTCACCTTCAGCACAGTGACAAAACCCCGGCTGATCATAGTATTCTTGAAGTGAATGTGGGGCGATTAAAACAGAGTGGGAGGAAGCTGATGGGAAAGCAAAGGGAAACAAGTCCTCTTCTTCCAAGTGACTCCTTTTCCATCTCAGAGAGGGAACAAATGACCAAGACAAGATTTGCTGGATGCTAATGGCATTTGTGCAAAATGGAGTACGCACTTGGTATTATATATCAACACCAAACAAATGCATTGGTGGGCTACGTTCTCCGTGATGCACAGTGAAAGAATTCATAACTATTATCCACTAACTGCTTTTTCAGATTGTCCGAGTTCTCAGTCATCTTCATCCAGGAACAACTTTGACCTCAGCATAGCAAACGGAAGCCTCTTTGGGAATAAAGACCTTTGACACTTTTTCTGCTGACTGCTGCCATAGCTTCACTGCCCCAAAGTTTGATATACATTTCCATACTTTAGATAGTTAAATATTTACAACATCAGAATCTATTGTAAAGGGTTGAGCACCATGCTAACATGTGACTGACCCATGAGAAAAGCCTGCCCATTTCACAGCCTCTGTATTGTTCAACTTCATGGTGTAACCATGGATTTTCCATAAGGTGATCCCACATTAGGGTGACTACGTTAATTTTGGTCTACTAGCCAGATTCCAATGTGGGTAATCATATTTCATCTACCTTCATGCCGGTTGCAATTTCAGTTGGTATGGGATTCTTCACTTCCTACCAGGAAGAGAACACAAGTTTCCTGGATCCCCAGCCCGGTGTCCAAACCGCATTGAAGTTGTAGAAGCATAAGGAAAGGATCACCCTTCTCCTGGCCTACACACCCAAGTGCTTTCATGCCTTTTGTTAGCCAATGTGACCAACAGTGTCGGTTTTATGTCCCATCCCCCTCTAACAGCATAACAAGGCTTCACACCACAGAGGGATACTGGCACTGACACTAAAAAAACCAAATGCCAGCTATTATTTACAGGCTTTTCTTGTCATGTATTTGAACACCTCAAATGGCAATGAACTATGGGCCACAGCATCCCTGGGAGGTACGGACACACTATCCCCCTTTTACAGATGGGAAAACTGAAGCGCAGAGAGCTTAAAATGATTTACTCTGTGCCGCACAGGATGTTTCTCCAAGGAATGATAATTAACAATAATAATAAAACAACAACCACCACCAACACCTGGCTCTTAAATAAGTCTTTTCATCAGTAGATCTCAAAGTGCTTTACAAAAGAGGTCAGTAACATTATCTCCATTTTACAGATGGAGAAACTGAGGCACAGAGCGGTTAAAACAATTTGCCCAAAGTCACTCAGCAGGCCAGTGTAGAGCCAGGAATACACTCTCCTGAGTGCTATATCCACTAAGCCGCACTGCGGATATACTGAATTACTGACATTCGTTTCAGTAGAACCCAAGTTTCCCATCAGGATCTAACTCAGCTCTGATTAATTTGTAGCAAGTCATTAGATTAGAGCCTGAAGTGGCAAAGCTGAACAAGTCCTTTGGTGACTGAGGAGTCCAGTCCTTCAGCCACAGGCTTGTTGGCAGACACTGCAGGTGGTGTTGGAAGACAGGGTTGGGCTGTGATTGCTGCATGACTGTTGTCTTTCCTGGAGTTTTTCTGCTACCAGGGCAAGGCGGTTTCCCTCAGAAGTGGATGTTCCCCCTCTGACAAGTCTTCTCCAGTTATCCCTATCCTGGGCTGCTGTCTCCCAGTGTGTGGTGTCGATGCCACATCTCTTGATGTTTATCTTGAGGGTTCTTTAAAGCATTTCTTTTGGCCTCCCTGTTTCCTCACTCCTTTGGTGAGTTGGGACTACAGCAGTTGTTTTGGTAAGTGTATGTCAGGCACGTACACACTGCCTGCTTCTTCTCAGCTGGTGCTGGATAATCAGGGCCTCGACACTGAAGATCTTGGCCTCTATGAGACACTGACACTGTGACAATCCTCCCACTTTATGTTGAGGATCTTCCAAAGAAAGTGCTGGTGCTGGCGTTGCAGGTTTTTCAGGTGTTTTCTGTAGGTCACCCAAGTCTCACAGCCGTAGAGGAGAGTTGGGATTACCACCGCTTTAAAAACTAAAAATTTAGTGTGTGTTCTGATGTTGTAATTGTTGAACACCGGTGATACAGTCTGCCAAAGGCAAGGCTGGCACAGTGAATTCTGTGCTGAGTCTCGACATCTATATCTGCCCTCTGTGAGAAATAACTGCCAAGATAGGCAAAGTATTTTACATTTTCCCGTCCTCCTTTGTCGATGTAGATCTTCCTTGCTGAGTCTGATGATTGATCAGGGACTGGCTGGTGAGGAACTTTTGTTTTGCCGATTTTCAGACTTAGCCCTAGGCTTTTATAAGCTTCAGAGAAGCAATTAAGGGCTGTTTTTAGATCCTCCTTTGAGTGTGCAACTACAGCACTGTCATCTGCAAACTGGAGTTCGGTTATTGTTGCCAATATTACTTTAGTTCTGACATGGAGATGAGAAAGGTTGAAAAGGTGGCCGCCAATCCAATATTGGATGCCAATGCCCTGTGGTAGATAGTCTTGGGTTAACGTTTTCATAGCTGCTAAGAAAATGGAGAAAAGGGTGGGTGCAAGTACACAACCTTGTTTTACGCCTGTTCGGATGACACATGGTTCAGAGATAGAGCCACTGCACAGGATGGAGGAAGTCATCTGATTGTGGAGGAGTCTTACAATGGTGATAAATTTGCTTGGGCAGCCAAACTTTGACATGATTTTCCACAGAGCCTCACGGTTGACAGTCAAAGGCTTTGGTCAGATCGGTAAAGGCCATATACAGCTCCAGGTGTTGTTCTTGACATTTTCCCTGGCTCTGCCTGGCTGTGAAAATCATTTTGGTTGTGCCTCATGATGGTCTGAAGCTGCATTGGGGCTCCGGAAGTACTTCCTCTACAAGAGGGAGCAGGTGAGTCAGTAAGATTCTAGCAAGAATCTTCCCAGCAATGGAGAGGAGGGCAATGACTCGATAGTTGGCCCTGTCTCCCTGTTTGAAAATGGGGACAATGTTAGCATTATGGAAGTCAGCAGGAATTTCTTTGGTGTGTCAGATTTTGAGGAGCAGCAAGTGAAGCTTGTTAGTCCATGTTTCTCCCCCCACTTTCAGTACTTCAGCTAGTACGCCATCAGGACCTGGTGCTTTATTGTTCTTCATTTGTTTAATTGCTTTGCAGACCTCCTCGGGTGTTGGCGGGTTGGCAAGATTTCCCAGATTGGGTGCTGAGGGATGGAGAAAGTCACAGTTGATTCTCGATTTAGAAGCTTTTGGTCGTGTTCCTTCCAGCGCTTTTTGATGGATTCGTTATCTTTAAGAAGGGTCGTACCATCTTCGGATCTCAGAGGTGAGAGGCCACATGAGCTTGGTCCCTACAGGATCTTTGTTTAACAAAAAAGCTATGCATATCATGTCTGTTAGCGACTATTTGGATTTCTTTTGCTTTGTCCTCCCACCATTGGTTCTTGATTCCTCGGTTCCTCCTTTGAACTTCAGCTTTGAGCTGATGGAAAGAGCTCTGTTTCTGACTGGATAGTGGTTGGTTTTGCCAGTCACAGAAAGCTTTGCTCTTCTGGTCCAAAAGGGCTGCAATCTTAGTGGTGTTGTTGTCAAACCAGTCCTGAATGGTGGCGGGTAGCAAGGCCAATGGATTCCTCGCAAACCTCATGGATGGTCTGTTTTAGGGCTTCCCGGTCTTCTTCGACACTTGTGTCGTCATTTCCAGGTGTGCATATGGCACCTATCACAATGGGGCACTGATCTATGATTGTACACCCTAGGCTCTAGTGCAATGCAAATAATGAATAATCATCTGCTTTAAAAAGGGCTACCCGTCCTACCAAACATCACATGTCTCAAAGTTCTTTTCTTTCCCTTGGTACACAACAAGTTCCAGACTTGGCCAGAATACATGCTACTGGTGATGGAGAGAGTGGGTGGAAGGGAACATATCTGTAGCCTGCCTGTAAATTAGCGTCTAATTCTAATTTCTGTATTCTTCAGTACACAAAAATGGCACAACCCTACTCAGTCTAACCTATATGGAAGGAAATTGTTAACGAATAAAGGGTTCTACTACATTCTAGGGATATGTAATATCAGTTTTAGATAAACAAATGAAATTACACTGAGAACATAGAAACTGCCTCTCACATTACGGGGGTTTGAATCCAGACCAGTGAGGGGTTGTGTCACCACTTGTCCTGCAACCTGGGAGCCTTACAATGCTTTGCTGCTATAGTTCCCTACCTGGGATGCTCACGGCTAACCTACACAAGCATGCAGGTCACACCCTGAGTGTCTGTGTGCTAGGCAGTCCTGTGTGCTAGACACAGCTCTGACCCCAGAAGCCTGCCTAATGCCCTGCTCTCAGGCCCCAACACAGTCCTAGTCCTGAATTTCCCCATACAACGCCTGCCCTGAAGTATCCAGCCCTCTCCTGGATCACCCAGAGCAATAATACGGTACATTGCTGCTGTAAAGAGTCACCATATACCGCAATGTATTACCTTAACTGGAGTTAATATTCACGGCAAGTTGAACACAGCCCTGAGGTGGTTTATAATAAAAATAAACAATGTTATTAACAAAGGAGCAGGGATTCAGTGGGTTCAAGTATAAGGCATGAAGCTAAACAGAATTACAAGTACAAAACAAAAATAGGGTTCTAATGGCTAAGACTTAATTTAACAGTTACCGTTCAAGATAAAATCCTTACTGCATGCTTCTCGCAAGATAACTCGAAAGGGCTGACCACCCCTTTGGCAAGCACCTCTCCACATAAGAACGTCCCTTGTCTCCCAAGTGAAAGAGATCATAGGGGCTCTCTTCCCCTCACTCTATATAATCCAGGTCCCAGAGACCCTAACTCACCACACCCCACTTAGGCTGAAGGACCCTTCTTTCTCAGCTTGCAAGAACTTTCCCCTCTTATATCTGCCCAGTGGTGGATGCCTGATATGGCTTTCAGCTTCTGCTTGTATCTCCCCATGATGATGACCTCATGCTGTTCTTCCCTTCCTGTGGCCTTCCCATCCCCCTGCTCATTTCTGTGCAAATGGAGCTTCCATTGTTTTTGATCACACCTTGCTTAATTTCATTGGAGCCAGGCAGATAACTGGGACATTCCCTCCTGTCAGGGTGGGAACTCTTTCTTCCTTCATTTGCCCTCACTATTTAGACATAATATCAATGAGTATTCATAATCCTTCCTATACTGGTAATAGATGCATTTTAAAATGATATTAATAACCAGTCTGTTGCAGGAATTCATAATACACTTCTATAATACAGTAGTATACAATCAATTGATTCAATTGCTGATCATTTGAGGCTCAGACCCCCCTCCCTCTTTATAGCTCAGATAAAATTCCTCTTCCTGCTGGGGGTTAGCCATGCTGTCTCTTCCCCCACTTGTTAGCTTGGTAGCTTTGTTTATCTGGCATGCCAATGTCTGGTCTTTGCCTGATGATCAGGCTGGCCCAGACATGCTGACACCCAACCACCTTGTGAGCATTGATGGTTCTGTTTACCGCACATGAAAACTGCAATACCATTGTCTCTGGTCAACCCTGCTTCATATCTGTTCCAGACCTGGGCAGATCTGTTTACCAACTCCCGCTTACCTGCCTGGTTTAAACACGTTTCAGTCATAATTCCAGCACAGATCCATCACTCTTAACACATACCATGCACATACATCAGTCAAGACAATTAACGATTAGCGAGTTATGAGCCTTCCAATGACATATTATGACACCTTTTAGATACAGATTATAACAACAGTGAATTGGGGTACATTGAATTAATCGGGCCACGTGAAACTCATTAGTGGTGAGCCTCCTTGCCATCTGGCATTGGTATGCTCGAAGGGCATGTCTGCATTTACCTCCAGAGCGGTCGATCCAGTGGGGGTCGATTTATCACGCCCAGTGAAGATGCGATAAATCAACCGCCGAATGCTCTCCCATTGACTCCAGTACTCCACTGGAGTGAGAAGGACAAGTGGAGTTGACGGGGGAGTGTCAGCAGTCAACCTGCCGCAGTGAAGACACCGCGGTAAGTAGATCTAAATATGTTGACTTCAGCTATGTTATTCACGTAACTGAAGTTGCGTAACACAGGGCTGGTCTACACTGGGGGGGTATCGATCTAAGATACGCAACTTCAGCTACGCTATAGTATCTTAGATCGATTTACCTCGGGTCCTCACGGTGCGGGATCGACGTCCGCGGCTCCCCGTGTCGACTCCGCTATCGCCACTCGCTCCGGTGGAGTTCCGGAGTCGACGGGAGCGTGTTCGGGGATCGATATATCGCGTCTAGATGAGACGCGATATATTGATCCCTGAAAAATTGTTCGCTACCTGCCAATATGGCGGGTAGTCTGGACGTACTCTTAGATCGAACCCCCTGCAGTGTAGACCAGGCCTTAGTGTCACATTGCCATACTGGAATGGTCCAACAGTTTCTCTAGTATAGACTTTTACCTCCTTCAGAGGTCTGCAAAGCATGTTTCAAAGAAAGGTAGAAAAGGGCTGGAACGAACCTGAATAATCTGCCCTCTAGGGAGAGCTAATAAACATTTATTGTGACTGTGGCATGATGTTTGTGTCCAGCATGATGCTGCGCTAGAGACATGCACTGGGTCACACATGACAATGGGGTGGATCTTTATCCAGACAAACAAGGTGGGTGGCAACTCTCAGTGCAAGATCAACAAAGTTTAACAAAACAAAAACAAAGAAAGAAAGAGAAAATATATAAACCTCATTTCCATTAACAACAACAATATAGTCATTACTGATACACTGGAGATTTCAAGAAAGAGGAGCTGAAGATTATAGGCAAATTCTGTCATAAATGTATATTTGCAACCAAAATGAATGCAAAGTGAAATAAAAATGGGAAAAATACATATTATTCAACTGAATATAACAGCATATCTGAGACTGTTTGCCACAGAGAATTAAGTGCAAAGCATTTTGCTTCTTAGCTAATTTATTCAGTGTAAGTTCTTTATAGGGCAAGAAGTTGTTAACTTAATTTTTCAAATGGTGCCAAGAAGTAGGAAGTGGGTACAGACCGATTTATTTTCCTGGAATATTCCATATTGTATTTGTGTTATATGTTCATCAAGATGGTGACCTTTCATTAACGAAACTGTTCAGCCCAGCAGACCCATAACATGTGATTAGCAAGAAACATCCCAATGGCTTTTACTATTAGGCTTGAAAAGCTTATCAAAATATTTGTAGCATAATAAATTGTGAACATGGAAAGAGAGAAAAGATCCTGAAAAATGTTCTGTTCAGCCCCTCAGGAGCTTATCACCACAGCATAAGTGTTCAAAATGGGTACATTCTTCAAAGAACATCAGGATACTGGCTTACCTAACTGTTGTGTAGATAGATGGTCCACAGATAGCCTTGGGATCATGACATCATTGCCTTTTTATAGGCTCACATACTATTCTTATTCCTTGTGTTGTCTTATTTATATTGTTGAATTTCTGCAGTTATAGTGTGTGGACCACCTCTAGGGAAGCCTATTCCAATTGTTCTTAATGTAAGAACTTTTCCCCCTTAATACTTATCCTAAATGTTTTCTTCTTTAGCTTCAGGCCATCAGCCCTAGCATCAGATCATCTAACATTGTAAATAAATTACTTATTCTTCATGTATATTGTCACCTTGAAGGTATTTATAGACTGTAATCATGTCTCCTCTGGGTCTTTTTTCCTAGACTACATGCATTTAGCACCCTCATTTTCTCACCTGATGTATTATATTCCAGCCCTTGTGTTATTTCTGTTGTCCTTATTTGTATTCAATTTTTTAAAATATCTTTCCTGAACTGTCAAGACCAGGACTATAAGTAATACCCTGGGGTGATCACTCCAGTGCTCTGTAGCTTATAATAGTTTCTATACTTTGTATTAGCACCTTTCATCCAAAAAACCCAATGATTTTAGCAAGTGCTAAAGTGTATTCTGAAAAACCACTGCAAATACAGCAGCCAGTGGTTACATGCATATGATCGCTCAATCATTTTCTTAGCAGATGGGCTCAATTTACAAGTTAAAAAAAAGTTGACTCCCACCTCCCTCTCCTGGCTGCTCGTCTCAAAGAGAATCAAATTTGGGTCCTTTCCATCTCACACATCCTTATTACTAATAAAGGTTCTACCTGAGTCAAACTTAAGCAACTCCACGGTCAACAATGGAATTAGACCTGTGTAACTGACTGAAACTTGGCAAACAATTTCACTGATGATCCACCAGATGGAACAGAATCCTGCTCACTTTCCTGTAGCTGCCTGCATTGGCTCTGCACGGCTAGCAGGAGTACACAGAACTAAAACCTCATTTTAGTCACTAAAACCAGCAGATCTACCCCTGAACACACACAGGTGGCAGGTCTCTCCTGTAAGAAGAGAACATTTTTACACAGTCACTTTTAAGCCTAGAATGGCATTCAAGCCTCACAGTACCTTCTGAGGTGGATAAGCATTAGATTCTATAAAAAGCAACAACTTAAGGTGCCGCAGGACTCTTTGTTGCTTTTTACAGATCCGGACTAACACGGCTACCCTTCTGACATTAGATTCTAGTTTGTTACCGATCAGGATGTGGCATCGAGAAGTTACTTGCTCAAAGTCACACAGTAACAGTGTCTACATTAGAGACTTGTACCCTTGCAGCTTGCATCGATTCAGAATATCCCACTTAGACATCCTATTTCAAGTGCACAATGTACTGCCTCCACACAGAATGGTCCCTGCAAACATACATTTCTGCAATTCTCTCATAAATCCTGGCACGGCTCCCTACAGCAGGTGCAAAATGACTATGGTATGATGTATATTTGTACCTGCTCACATTTTTGTTGTCTCCTGTCAATGGTTCTGTTCTGCATGAGGAGCCACATAAGCATTGTGGGGACCAGGGACTACACTGCCTTCGTGTTCATCAATGCTGCTATATGGGGTGTGGGTTCAGAGACAGACAACTGGGCAGAGCAGAGGTTAGCAGATACTTCCTCAGCCCTATATCCTACCAGCTTGAGAGGAAGAGAAGAGCAGGACCATTCTGGGATTGCAGTAGAAAGAGAATTTGCACCACTGGTACCAATTGCTACCTATACTGGCACTGCACCAGGGGGAGACTGGCTCAGTAGAGGATAACATGGTGGTTAGACGGTTACATTTGCTTGAAGCAAGGCTATACCAAAAAGAAGAATCAGCTTGCACTATTGACCGGAATCTCACATGTGGCCATGAGCTGTGTTGCATGTGTTCGTGGATCGCAATGGTGGCTAGCACGGTTAATTTATCGAATGGCGGACATGGCCAAGGAGGCAGTGACAACGTCGGGACTGACTGCCAGTATGCTGCGCTAACCACTAACCCACATTTTTTCAGTTGAATGACCTTCTCTTCCTTCCTACCAGAGACAGGGCTCCATCTTGAGAAGTGCTGAGTGCCAAATTCCTACTGCAGTCACTGACCTTGGAGGGCACTTGGTGTCCCCTGAGGATCAGGCCCCTAATAGGCTAAAGATACAGTAATGACATGGAGTGATCAAAGCTATATATTGGTACCCTTCAAGACCACGCTGCATCAAAACGTTGACAGATTCCTCCTGTATTTGCTCATCTTTAAAGGGTTATAACCTGGAAGTTAGAGCATCCGGTAAATTGATATAATGTGTGGTTAAAGGGGACTAATGGCTACAGTAATTGATTATTTGATGGATAGCCAGAAAGCCCTTTCAGTATGTGAGTTTCTGCTACAGTCCAAGATATTTTCACTCTCCAGTTAACCCAGAACTGATTGCTCACATGAATTATCTCCTTCTCTGACTGCCGATATCATTTTTCCTAATGAAGACTGCATGAGAAACAAACTGGTGGAGGGGTGGGGTGAAGAGAATAGAAAGTAAAATCCTTGATGTTGTGTCCTGTGAAGAAGAAATAGAGTCTACTGTGCAGAGACACAGATTATGGAATTTGTACTGTCCAGATAAGACGTCTCTCAAATGACACAATAGATGGGAAGAAGCTGGAAGGTCAATTTAAATTAGATAAGGAAGCCATGACAGCCAAGGGAAGAGTACTGAATGCCGAAACAGGGAAGGTGTTATTTCAATGTTGGTCCTGCTCACCACCTTCCCGGTTCCTCTCCCTTTCCCCACACAGGCTGTGCTCATATGTTATGAAGATTAGTCCCATCCTTCTATATAGGGCTTTATTCTGCAAGGTGCTAAGTGCCCCGAACTGGGTGCTCAGCACCTTTGAGCAGGCGCTTAGCACCTTGTGGGATCAGTTCATTAGTGGGTAAGAGCCTGAAAGCAGTGACCTATCTGCCTGACACATTCCTAGAACATTCTTGTTGATACGTGAAATAAAAAGATCATTAATATTGGTTTAAAAATCATCCAGATATTATGACAATTGGCCTTCCTGAAATGTACAGACATGAACAGAACATCAAGGTCTCCAGACCAATCTGGGGGAAAACTTTGTCAAGCTAAGCTTCAGTCAAGGGCCGATTGCTACAGAACCCAGCACAACCAGGAATAACTAGACGAGGCTGCCTGCTAATCCCAATTCATTTCAGAGCTACACACTTAATATGATGAAAGCTGCTGCAGTTTGTAAATCTGCTTTTATTGAAAAATTGGTGATGAGCAAAATGCATAATGTTCTCTATTAGTCTCCATCTTGTGTGCTTCCCCTGGGCATTGAGATATTCTTATCTTGTTTTCCTAGCTGTTCCTCAAGCATATTTACATTGTCAGTTTCACAATAGGTATCATTATGTCAATAGGAGCAATTTAAACATTAATAGCATGGTTATGGGCAGAAATGCAACTGATCATATCACATGCTACTAAAGGAAAACATATGTCACAGAATTGGCTTAATTGTTCTTTGTTCTTGAATCTTATCTTTGCCAAAAGTTCTAGGTGGAGGGGAAGGGCAGTGGGGAGACAGTGAGAGGGAGAATGGATGAAGAAGAGAGGACTGTGATCTGACAAGAATGAATGAAAGACAGAAGATGCTGATGAGAGGGAAGTGGGAGACAGAGAGGGAAGATAAGAGGGAGTTGCTAGAGATACATGGTGAGTCAGAAGCAGAGCCAGGAGTAAATCTGACTCCCAGTTTCAGATTATTATAATTTATAGACCATGGAGCCCATATCAAATGAAGGGCCAGCTAGCTCCTCACCATCAAAAAATAATCAATTGTGTGGGATACCGTCACCTGACCCTAATGGATCCGGGCAACTGAGGAAGATGGGATTCCCAACATCCCAAATATATTTCTAGAGTGGTGGTCCTTCCCAACCCAAAATACAGCTCTTAGTTTAACCCTTTCAAATACTGTTATTTGCATGCATCATCAAATGTGTCCATTTGTGAATAAAAATTACTGCCGTTAAGTGTCCCATTTCATTTATAGTCAGACAAATGAACCAGCTATTCATTTGTCTCTTACATCCCTAGTAAGGTGGTTTTTGCCAGCACCTCCTGGCAGACACACTCAAACCTGATTTACTATAGAGGGATGCTGGTAATTAAAGACTCTTTGTTACACAGTAACTACACTGGTGCTCTGAAGTTTCACCAGTGATTCGGAACAGAATTTTGTCCGGTGTTATAATACACACGCATGAGGGGACAGAGTAAATGCTGCATGCACATTTCCTGGGCTCAACTGTGCTACTTGAAAGACCTCTTAAAACTGGGCCAGATTCTGACATCTTTACTTCTGCTGAACAGTGCCTTACTCTGTGTGAAGTCCTATTAGATCTAATGGAGTAAGTTGTTACTCAATGTGAGTAAAGGTGTCAGAATCTTGCCCACAGCTTTTTCTATGGCGTATTTAACCTATATTTATGTTGCATTTTTCTTTTCCATTTGTCTCAAGTGTCCTTGTTTTTTTCCCCTGATGGTGCTTAGATCAAATAGCCTGCAGAGAGAGACCTGATCCATACATTTCTCAATAATTGGTTGGACTCAGTCAGTACTTGGATGGGATACTTCCATGGTGTGCATGACTGAGTAAGCCAAGTAATTCCTCCAAGGCTGAGGTAAGCCAATGTCCCAGTGTGCTGTTAGGAGCTGTGATGCTGGTAGGCCAAATGCTGGCTCTTGCCCAGGCTGCAGGCATCAGCTAAGAACTGACAACGACCAGTTCCCCTGTATGTGAATTTTACTCAAAATAGGTATTAGTTTTATAAGAATGTATTTAGACTCTATGAAATGCTTGGAAGTTGTTGCATATGTTAATCCAGGGGTCGGCAACCTTTCAGAAGCGGTGTCTTCATTGATTCACTTTCATTTAAGGTTTACATGCCGGTAATACATCTTAATGTTTTTTAGAAGGTCTCTCTCTGTAAGTCTATATATTATATAACTAAACTATTGTTGTATTGTAAAATAAACAAGGTTTTCAAAATGTTTAAGAAGCTTCATTTAAAATTAAATTAAAATGTTGAGCTTACGCCGCCGGCCTGCTCAGCCCACTGCTGGTCTGGGGTTCCGTTCACCTAGGCCAGCAGCAAGCAGAGTGGGGCCTGTGGCTGGGACCCCAGCTGGCAAAGGGCCGGCAGCCAGAACCCCAGACTGGCAGCGGGCTGTGCGGGGCCGGTGGCCGGGACCCCACACCAGCAGCGGGCTGAGCGGCTCAGCCTGCTGCCGCTCAGGGGTTCCAGCCGCTGGCTCCTGCCAGCCGGGATCCTGCCTGCCGGATCCGCTCAGCCCCCTGCCGGTCTGGGGTCCTGGCCCTGCCCACATACAGTGGGTACCTACCTTCTCCCTGGTTCTGGCCCATTCTCCTCCTCTCGCTGCACTGAGCTGAGGGTGGGAGTGCACTGAGCACAGGACTGGGGGTGAAGGAGCAGGCTGGGGGTTGGGGTGTAGGGTCTGGCCAGGAGCTAGAATGAGGGAGGGGGCTCAGGGTTGGGGCAGGAGTTTTGGGTGTGGAGTGCTTACCTGGGCAGCGCCCATTTGGTGCGAGGGTTGCAGGTGGGAATGTGTGTGTGGGGGGGGGTGCAGGAGCACCAGTTTGGTGCTCGGGGGGGGGGATGTGGGGGGTGCAAGAGTCAGGATGTGGGGAGTGCATGGGGTGTGGGGCGGCTGGGTATGTGGGGGGGTGTACAAGAGTCAGGGCAAAAGGCTGGGTGCGTGTGAGGGGGGTGCAGGTGTCAAGGCATGGGGTATGGGGGGCTGGGTATGTGTGGGGGTGCCAGAGTCAGGGCTGGAGTCGTGGGGGGGAGTGAAGGAGTCAAGCAGAGGGCTGGGTGTGTGTGAGGGGGGTACAGGGCTCAGGGCAGGGGCCTGGGTGGTGTGTGGGGCTGCAGGGCTCAGGGCTGGGGGTATGAGCTGGGGTTGTAGGGTGCTCACAGCAGGGGGCTGGAGGGGATATGCCCCAATTCCATCCCTCCCTTCCCCAAGGCCCTGCCCCCGCTTCTTGTCTGCCTCCGCCGAGAGCAACGAGGGCGGAGAAGGGTGGGCAGGGCCAGGCTGGTCAGGACTGTTAATGGTACGCTACTCCCTGCCGGCTTGCCATAGGTTACCGACCCCTGTGTTAATCTCATTTGCAATGTCTGTATTCCATGTTGTAAGAAAATATGCAAGTTTTGCTTTACAACTTTGAAAATGTTTGCTCTGAACATGTGAACTCAGGCCCAGGAATCATCCCCCCACCCATCCACAAGGACTATCAAAGCATGATCCCTCCATCACTCTGGCAAGCTAATGTCCCAGTGTGCTGTTAGTGTCTTTTGATTTTGGAGGAACAGCTTTTGGCTGAGATGTAGAAGTGAGGTTTTAACCACTGGTGAGCATGAAAGATTCCATGGCTTTTTTTTAAAGATTAACAGTGTTAGTCCCAATGTCCTGGCCAAATTTATACTCCAGTAATTACATTCCGCCTGTCAAAATAGATCCTACAGATTCAAATGAACATAGTGGCATTCTGCACTTCCTGTCCTAAACTTCTTTCTAGTGTTGCAGTGTATTTTTGGTGTCCAGTCCTGCTCCCACTGAGGATAATGGCAACATTCTGACTGTCAGCAGGATTGAGCTGTTACAATGGTAGACATGATCTAGCATAGAGTTGGCTGTACTTTTGTGGAGGTGAACTGAGTAATCTAGCTAGAAAAATAAATCCTGAAAAAAAAAGAGTCCTCAATCAGAATCATCAAAGAGAATTTTGCCTGAACAAGAGATTAGTAAAAACAGACTACGGTCTTCAGAAATTGGCCCACAGAGTATATAGTCAATTAGTGATGTTTGTGAGACACGTTAGGCCCCGTCAGGATGAAAGGTTCTAAATAAATGCAAGGTAGATCCTTACTAATCTTATTTCACACCAGTGCAATAATGAAATCCAATGATTTCTTTTGTTCTTTTCTTGTGTTGTAGCAGATGAGCCAAGCCCAGATCAATAAAAGGCGCTTGTTGGCATTACTATTTCCTTCAGAGCTGATGGGAAGAGTTTTACAGAACAACCTGCCAAGTCATCTTTCCTGCAGGATTTCCTCCATGCATTTCACCCAGAGCCTAATTTTCACACATACAATGAGAGTGAATCACAGAGGAAAACAATTCCAAGACAGAAAAGATACTGCAGACCAGCTCCACTATTGTGGCACAGGCCCTATGACAGAACCAAAGATATCTTCGCAATAGTCAGTGGAAGAGCATGCCAAAAGGAACCAGATGCCACTGTTTGTGAGGGTGACTACCGTGCATCTGAGTATAGGAGACCTGCGATAGCTAATTTATGACTTATGGATGACCCAGTCCCAAACACCAGTGCAAGTGAATGAGAGAACTGATTTATTTCATGATGCGATGCTTGGGGTTAACAGACTGCATTGTAAGGACAATTCAGGGTATTGTTAAAATGTAATGAGACTGGCTAAAAGTAAAGAACGGCTACAAGAGACCAATCCTCTTCGGATACTTTGAGATTTTAACAATGGGCCTGTGAAAGGCATGTGCCATCTGTGCAACTGCTCAGGACACTCTGCTTTTCTGGATGTCCAGCTCTACCAACATCTCCCACCATGCAACAAACCGCGTGACCTTCTCCTCACCCCTTGCTTTGAAAGATGAGGTTGTGGCGACAAGGAGAGCTGGCTGAAACAGGGCAGATTTAGTTGGGATTGGTCCTGCTTTGAGCAGGGGGAGGGACTAGATGACCTCCTGAGGTCCCTTCCAACCCTGACATTCTATGATTACCTACATTTCTTCATGAACTGAAGATCCCTGAACATTTCATTTCAGAAACACCAAAATATGGTGTTCCTGAAACGAAACATGGGAAACTGACGTCCTTGTCTGTTTGGCAGCTACTATTCGCTATTCCTGAGTGGGACGCATGGGAGCCAGATGGCCTGAGATCGTGGAAGCCCCCGTGTCCAATCCTAGGACTTCCAGTCTCCTAGCTTTGTGGCAAGGACCCTGACAGCCCTGAGAGCCTCAGCTCAAGCAGGGGGCCTGGCAGCTCCAAGAGACGTGGCTTCAGTCGTGGCTCCCAGGACTGCCTGCCACAGAGTGTGGAGCCTAAAAGTCCCCAGAGACCCAGGTGCCACACACTCTGCTGTGGATTGTCAACCCTGGAACACTGGTGGGTTTCCAATGGTCTGTGTGTGTGTATTCCCCTCACCCCCACCCCGCAGATACTTATACATTCTAAATGTTTTCAAGGCCCCTGGATCTGGAAAGAAAACAAACAAACAAAAAAACAAACAAAAAACAGGCAGTTTTTCCCTCCAGTGAGATTCTGGAAAATAAAGCAGTGATTAAGATGATTGCGAGCAAACTTGGATCTCTGTAGGGGGCCAGTACAAGGTGGCTGGAAAGCAGTAAACAATGCTGGATAAGGGTACGGCGGGTTTTATAGTGATTGATGGCATTGGGCACAAAATAAAAAATATCCCAAAATGAGCAGATCCTACGTAAGACAAAAACACAAACAAATTTCCAAATGCAACAGACGCATACTTGTGAGATGAGAAGAGAAACACTCAAGAAACGTGAGGGACCAATTAAATGGGAAAAAATACCCACAGAAAAACACTTCTACCCATTCTTGCAGTTCACCATTCATGAAGGAAAACTGATGAACTTGCCCATTTTCCAGGCCCTTCTTGGCCATTGCAACCTCCTCTCTGTCCTTCTTTAAAATCCCTGCTCATGGCCCATTTCCACCAGGATACCTATGACAATCAGAACCATTAACATGACTGGATACCATTATTGTTTCTACAGATACGGATTAACTGATATCAATATTTCATGCTAACTTGTATCTTAAAACGACCGAAAAATCGGCTAACTTTGCAGGCAGCTGGTCTCCTATCACTGTTACGCGAGCCCTCTCCCACCCCTTACATTTGTCTATTACACTTGTGTCTTGTAGTAGTTAGGCCCTGATCCTTCATGCAGGCAGACACCTGTGCCCATCCATGCAGAGTCCCACTGAAGTTAACAACGGTCTACGTAGGCAGAGAGCACTGCAGGACTGGAGCCTTAGACAGTACATCCTTTGGAATAGACACTACCATGAGAGCTGCCATCTGGCCGACACTGGAGACTGAGCCAGAGAACTCCTGAGCTAAAAGCCCGAGTCTCTTCAGTTTGAGCTGATGAGCAGGCTGTGTAGCTGGGCGGTAACAGACCCATATCCTCTGTGAAGTGGTCAGAGAAGGGAACATGTAACGCACACACTGACCAGTGGGTCACTTTCTAAGTTTCTGCCCAGAATCCAGTGAAATGGTTCTGAGATTAACTAAGGCCTCTGGACACTACGGTCATACAGTAAACAAACTACAAGTGTTTATGATTCATCAAATCCTCTCCTTCATCACTGTCAGAGTGTTCTACAAAATGGATGCCTGTATACGTGTACGTAGTTAGCTAAAATGTAATCTGCCTGTAGATGGCACTCAAGACGATGCAGCATTGGTGATAGGTTTTCTAGGACGAATAAAAGCTTTTCTTGCTGTGTACTGCAAATGGCTTCTGGTGTGTGGCTCTTTACATGGAGCGCTTAATCGCACACAAGCTGCCGGATGGGATCACACATCAGGCCATCAAGTCTTCTATATCCAGCTTCAAGTAGAGGCCAATAACACATGCTGCACAGGAAGCCAACTCTCACCTTGTCTTATAAATCACCTAGCGATTGCACAAGAGGGGAGCAATTGCCTTCCTGACTTTCTGTGAACTTTTATGGCCAGAAGCATAAGCTTTGATTACTCCACTTTGCTCTAACTCCCGCCAGAACAGCTACAGACATACTGTATCTCCACTGCTACGATGATCAATATCGCCTACACACACCTTTCAAGATCCATGGATCCTATCACATGTGAGGAACCTCATTCAGAGCACTAACCTCCCCAATAACAACTATGTGAGTGAAACCAGGCAACCCCTGTGCTCCTGAATGAACCTTCACAGAAAAATAACATAAACCAAAAACTTCACATCACCCATGGATGAACAAAGTGATCACACCACATGTGACGTCTCAGTCCTTGTCCTCAAAGGAAACCTGCATAACACCTTCAAAAGACGAGCCTGGGAGCTTAAATTCAGAACTTTGCTAGACACTAAAAATCCTGGTTTTAATAAAGACACTGGATTTATGGTTTATTACAGCCATCTGTAATCCTTCCTCCCCCCCGCCCCCACACATTTTGTTCTATGACTAGAGAGGTGTTTAACGGGCCATTTCAGCTTGAATGATCTTTTAGAATATGCATTAACTGCTTAAGCTAAACAATCTCAACCACCTTGTATTTAGCACCTTTTCCAGACCTGAAGAAGAGCCCTGTGTAGCTTTAAAGCTTGTATCTTTCACCAACAGAAGTTGGTTCAATAAAAGCTATTACCTCACCCCCTTTGTCTCTCTAATATTCTGGAACCAATGCCGCTACAACAACGCTGCATCATTCTGGAACCATTTGCCACGCACAGCAGTCTGAAGGAACGTGTTTGCATGGCAGCACTATCTGCCGAATGCCCTTTATGAGAGCCCTACTGTAACACTGCTTTAATTAAAGGAGGCTGGAAGAATGGGACAATGCAAAGTGCTACAGTGTTTTACCTCAGCAGAAGCCATAAGAGGCATTTTTGACAGCTTGTCATCACAATGGCATATCACACCTTGTAACACCCACAAGCGGGGAGCATACATGACGCTTTACATGAATCACTAAACTCCAACTTCCTTAACCATTTTGAGGAGTGAAGTGTTAGTATTATGCTGGTAAGGAAACATCATCTGCATTATGATGATAGCTACCAATACAGCTGTTCAACAGGCTAGTTGAGGCATGGCCACCTTTCCATTTCTGTGTGTGTGTGTGTGTGTGTGTGTGTCCACACTTTTTGGATTGCTCCCCTAATTTCAGGATCAGTGGCAACACATCTGGCACAGTCTCTTGAAGCAAAGGAGGCAGTTATAGAAACATTTCTGCTATATGCTCTTGCCAACATACCATTGTACATTAGGACAAAAGCTACCAGGAGCAACCAATACTTTTATAACACATTTTTAGTGTTCCTTCTTTCTCTCCATTGTTACAAGATATTGCTATCAACTTAATAATAATAACTTCATGTACCATCTATAGAGAACCTTTCATTCCCAACAGATCCAAAGTACCTTACAAAGACATTATATAAAATACACACCACTGAAATGCAGCCAACTCTGTGGTGGAATCCAGACGCTGTTTAACTGAGCTCAGCAATGTTAGAGCACAGGAAGGGAGAAAAAATACTGTGTCCAGGTGAAACTACATCAGGAGCTTAATTTGGCAGCACAATATAATTCACAATGAAATTTTCAACAGGAAACCAAGACTAAGTAACATTTCAGTTACTAGCAAAAGAGGCAAAATTATGGGCTTGATTGTGTTCTCATTTGCACCGGTGTATATTAGGAGTAACTGTACTGAAGTCGCTGGAATTACACCACTGCTAAAACGGATGCAACTGAGATCAGAATCAGAGCCGTTATTTTGATTGCAAGCATTTTGGGCAAGGGAATGTATATTGCTTAAATAAATTATGTTAAAATTTGAATTTAAATAGTGTCTATTTTACAGAACATAAGAACGGCCACACTGAGTCAGACCAAAGGTCCATCTAGCCCAGTATCCTGTCCTCTGACAGTGGCCAATGCCAGGTGCCCCAGAGGGAATGAACAGAACAGGTAATTGAGTGATCCATCCCCTGTCGCCCATTCCCAGAACCCAAGTTATTTATTATTTGTATTACAATGGTGCCTAGAGGCCCCAACTGGAATCAGGGCCCCAATGTGCGAGGTGCTGTATATACACATACTGAAGAAGTGTCCCCACTCTGAAGAGTTTACAGTCTAAACAGACAAAATAAATAAAATAAAATAATAATTGGAGATATACCAATCTCCTAGAACTGGAAGAGACCTCAAAAGGTCATTGAGTCCAGCCCCCTGCCTTCACTAGCAGGACCAAGTACTGATTTTTGCCCCAGATCCCTAAGTGGCCCCCTCAAGGATTGAACTCACAACCCTGGGTTTAGTAGACCAATGCTCAAACTACTGAGCTATCCCTCCCCCGGCAAAGAGACTAAGTGACTTGCCTAAGATCACACAGGAAGTCTGTGGCACAGAAGAGAATTAAACCCAGTAGGTTAGTGCCCCAACCACTGGGTCATACTAGCAATAACATTATAGCCCTTTTCACAGAGGGTTAAGCTCAGATATGGAGATATCTAAATGGGACCTGATTTTCAGAGGTGCTCAATACCCACAACATAAGACTTTGAGTATGGCTGTGAGTGCTCAAATCAGATCCAAGTCATCTCAGGTTGGACACCCAAAAATGAAGGTGCTGTTAGTGGGCACTTTTTTTTGGGGGGGGGGGGAAAGGGCCTAACTAATTTGCTCAGGAATCTCACAGGGAGCCCGTGGCAGAGTTGTGAACAGAACCCAGGAGCTCTGACTCCCAGTTCCTTGATTTAGTCACTACATTCAGTTAAAAGCATTCTTGATGCTGACATTTGGTACTGCAAAGACCTCATCAGGCTGTGTAAAGGTCCACAGTTCAACTGATGAATGTTTAACAACATTAGAGTATTGGCTTAGGCTGGACTTGATGTATGGCTGCAAAAACAGAGACAATTATTAGATAAATCACACATAGTGTACACATGCAGAGCAGAGAACTCCTGTTCTTTCACTCCAAACCCAGGCCTCTACCGAGTGAGTCAACAGCAAACTCATTTCGATTGCTACAGCAATAGGTTCCTGATCCTCTCTGGGCTGGTCACTAGATGGCGACATCACCCTCGCTCACTCATACACCAATACAATACATTGCAGAATCCCTAGTTAATTGCTTTCTCACACAGAAGGTATATCTACTCAGCAGCTAGACATCCATGGCTGGTCCACTCGGGCTCGCGGGACTCAGGCTGCAGTCTTGTTTCATTGCTGTGTAGAGTTCTAGGCTCGGGCTGGAGCCCATGGTCTTGGACCCTACTGGGCGGGAGGGCCTCCAGCCCAAGCACAGACGTCTGCACAGCAATAAAACAGCCCTGCCGCTCAAGCCCCGCAAGTGTGAGTGGGCTGGCATGGGCCAGATGCAGGTTTGCCTTTGCAGGGTAGACACACCCAGAGAGGATGGGCCTGAAAACAGCTGACAGATATAAATAAAAACCACACCAACTCCAACCAAATTCCCTCTCCCAAGTCACGGAAGAATCTGTCCCATTTCTTTCTTTAAATTGCAAATCTTTTCATTAAAATTCATTTCTCAAATTCCAATTCAGACAGAAGATATGCATATACTTTTAAAAACAAAATAATAATAAAACTAAACACTTCCTGTCTAGCCCCCAGCCAAGACAGGAGCTGAAGTTGCCAAGTTTCCGCTAACAGATGTTTTCAGCAGCTCCTGGAAGAAGTCCTCCTCCAGGGAAACATGACAAAACGGTTACTTACCTGTACTCTGGCTGCTGTTCTTCAGAATGTGGGTGCACATGTGTGCTGAGCTCAGGTGTGTGCGCGCCCAGTGCTCTGCAGCCATGGCCGTAGTTTGAGGGGACGGGACGGGCATTGCCCCTCATGGAGAGGCAAAGCTTGGGGGGGCACAAGGGGTCACATGCCACTGCTCCCCGATTTCTGAGGAGGGGCTCTGTCCTTCGCATGCTGCGCCTCCCTTCCCCCAGCGAGTTTCCAACTCACTTGGCCACTGTCTCCTAGTGAGAGTGGCCACTCTGGGATGCCACCTCCTGAGTCCTAGTGCCTGTTGTCAACTCAACGTGTGCTGGGAGCCCTGCATGGCCATCATCCTGTTTCTTGTACAAAGGTGAGTGCCCATTGGGGGTGTGGGGGGCAGGGCAGGGGAAATGGAGGAAGGGTGTAAGAGGCAGTGGGGAAGGGAGGGGGACGGTACAGAGCAGGGGAAGAGAAGGATAGGGGAATGGGGCAGAAGGATGAGGAAGTGGGGGGAGAGGGATAAAGGCAGAGAACAATGGGAAGAGGAAAGGGGATGGTGTGGAGAGGGGATGGCAGGAAGGCAGCTGCAGCAGTACCAGGAGACACCAGAGCGGCAGCATCACTGCAGCAGCCGGTGCTGGAGTGGCCACAGCTCCTGTGCTCAAGTCGCCACAGCAGGCAGCAGCAGCAACTGGGATGCCCCTATATAAGCTGACCCATCTCCCCCGCCTCCATGACCTGCAACACCAGCAGCCCAGGTACCACTCCAGGTTGGGGGAGAGAGCCAGTGAGCCATGGGAAGTGGCTTCAGTGCATGTTCACACACATGCACATATACATGTGTTGCCCACCGAAATATAGCAGTCAAACTACGCCTATGACTGGAGCCAGAGTTTTCTGCAGCAATAACATGGGACGGTATATGTGCTCTGCACATCCTCTTGGTCCCTCCCAAGACTATGTAAAGGTGGCACTGCCCAAATCCTGTCAGTTAGAATAACAGAGTATCAGGGTTGGAAGGGACCTCAGGAGGTCATCTAGTCCAACCCTCTGCTCAAAACAGGACCAACACCAACTAAATCATCCCAGCCAGGACTTTGTGAAGCCGGACCTTAAAAACCTCTAAGGAAGGAGATTCCACCACCTCCCTAGGTAACCCATTCCAGTGTTTCACCACCCCCCAAGTGAAAAAGTTTTTCCTAATATCCAACCTAAACCTCCCACTGTAACTTGAGACCATTACTCCTTGTTCTGTCATCTGCTACCAACGAGAACAGTCTAGATCCATCCTCTTTGGAACCCCCTTTCAGATAGTTGAAAGCAGCTATCAAATCCCCCCTCAAGCTGATCAGACCATGCCCTTCCCTGTCTGTTTAGACAGTATATCACAGTTGTATTGTCAGTCAGTATCTGAACAGATAAGCCCCTCATGTAAGGGAGAAAAGCACATGAACTGCTCAAAGCTCGAGGACATTGATACAAAGAGCTGTTTCTCATTCCATTCATAATTTGAGTTTTCAACCCATGAGGGTGCGCACCCCTTCCTATAAATCAATTTCTCCAGGAGAAGAGTCTGGGTCCAAGGGTGTGTCAAAGACGACTGAGCAAATACCCACACAACAGGCTGCTACTTTAAGTCCAGTGAGCAGTGGATTCCACCAGTGCCCAGCACCAAAATTAACTACTAAAATAGCTAACATAAAATAAAACAATAAGGGAAACCTAATCCCTGGGTACTAACTGCTGACTAGCTATTTATGGGGGAAGGTAGAAAGCTAAACTCAGTGACTACGCAGAATAAACAACTGTGAAGCAAACCACACAGGGACCCCTGACTCAGGCAATGTGTGATGAGAAGGAACTGAGCGGGGCAGGGGCAGCATCGCCCTTACATTACCTCAGGACAGCCCACAAGTTGGCCATGGCGCACGAGCCGCCGAAATGGGCACTCAGGCAGAAAACTCTCCGGTGTGCCGGGCGAACACGCCCCTGAGTGGAATACACATGTGCAACCACTCAACGAAGAATCTTAAACTCAAGGGAATTAACTGACTTTCCAATATGCTGTTTCATGAGGTAGCTGCGTTGGTAAGCCCTTCCTCAGCCATCTGAGGGATAAGGCCCCTCTCCTCCCTAGCTTGACCCTGCTTAGACTGTGGGTCTTCCAGACATGGTAAGAGGGAACACACTATACCACTCCACCAGTCCCAACAAGGAGGTACCTCAGTTCCATCCCATTACTAACCAGACTGAAGCTATGGCTACACTTGCACTTCAAAGCGCTGCCGCGGCAGCGCTTTGAAGCGCTAAGTGTAGTCAAAGCGCCAGCGCTGGGAGAGAGCTCTCCCAGCGCTGTCCGTACTCCACCTCCCTGTGGGGAATAACGTACAGCGCTGGGAGCCGCGCTCCCAGCGCTGGGGCTTTGACCACACTGGCGCTTTGCAGCGCCGCAATTTGCAGCGCTGGAGAGGGTGTGTTTTCACACCCTGCTGCAGCGCTGCAAATTTGCAAGTGTAGCCATGGCCTGAGTAGCTGGTCAGGTGCATTGGAGAAATAAGTTGCTTCACAAATGGTTGAAACAACTTACTTTTCTGCAGAGCAAGATGGGAGGAAGGAAAAAAAAACATGACTCTGAGGCTATGTCTATACTGCATAGTTAGCCTACGTGACTGGCACCTGGGTCTGAGCACTTGAGATTACAGAGTCCAAGGCCAGAAGGGACCATTGTGATTATTTAGTCTGATCTCCGGCATCACACAGACATTGCCTGAATCAAATTCCTGTTTGATCAAGATGAGATCTTTTAGAAAAAAAATCCAATCTTGATTTTAAAATTGCCAGTGATGAAGAATCCACCACAACTTGTGGTAAATTGTTTCAATGGTTAAATACTCTTGCTGTTAAATTTTTATGCTTTATTTCCACTCTGAATGTGTCTAATTTCAACTCCTAGCCACTGAATGTTGTTACATCTTTGTCTACTAGGTTGAAGAGCCTATTTCAAAAATTTGTTCCCATGTGGGTACTTACAGAGTGCAATCAAATCACCCCTTAACCTTCTCTTTGTTAAGCTAAATAGATTGAGCTCCTTGAGT
Source organism: Mauremys mutica (assembly GCF_020497125.1). Lineage (NCBI taxonomy): Eukaryota > Metazoa > Chordata > Testudines > Geoemydidae > Mauremys > Mauremys mutica. Next base: position 10,295,478 of record NC_059073.1, on the reverse strand, counting down.
CTATCACTATAAGACATGTTTTCTAATCCTTTAATCATTCTCCTGGCTCTTCTCTGAACCATCTCCAATTAATCAACATCCTTCTTGAACTCTGGGCACCAGAACTGGACACAGTATCCCAGCAGCAGTCACTCCAGTACCAAAAGCAGAGGTAAAATAACCTCTCTAGTCCTGTTCAGATGCATAAACCAGGGAGCTCACATTCAGCGGATTATGCACCATGACCCCCAAATCTTTTTCAGAGTCACTGCTTCCCAAGATAGAGTCCCCATCATGTAACTATGGCCTGTGTTATTTAGTCATAGGTGTCTACATTTACATTTAAGCTGTTCTAAAACACAGTGTTTGCATATACCCAGTTTAGCAAGAGATAGAGGTTGCTCTGTATCCATGACCGGTCCTCTTTGTTATGTACCACTTCCCCCAGTTTTTGTGTCATCTGTAAACTTCATCAATAATGAATTTATGTTTTCTTCCAGATCATTGATAAAAAGGTTAAACAGTACAGGGCCAAAAACTGATCTGTGCACGACCTCACTAAAAACTCACCCATTCAATGATGAGTCGCCATTTACAATTACATTTTGAGATTTATCAATTAGCCACTTTTTAATCCATTGAATGTGTGCCATGTTCATTTTATAGCATTCTAAGTTTTTTTTCTCAATCAAAATGTTTTGCGGTAGCAAGTCAAACGCCTTACAGAAGTATTTTACTTTTGCACTCTTATCTGCACCAAACTTGTAATCTTGTAAAAACAAAACTCAAGTTAGTTTGACAGGATCTATTTTCCATAAACCTATGTTGATTGGCATTAATTCTATTACCATTCTCTATATGCCATTCTATACTACCATTCTCCTTGCCCTGTGAACAGAATACACATACAGGCAAGGCTGTATTGTAGAGTCACAGCCTGTGCTGCTGGCTGTGGTTGGCGGGTAGTAATCGATCTATTGGGGATCGATTTATCGCGTCTCATCTAGATGCGATAAATCGATCCCCGAATTGACGCCCGTACTCCACCTTGGCAGGAGGAGTAAGCAGAGTCGATGGGTGAGCCGCGGCAGTTGACTTGCTGCCGTGAGGATAGCCAGGTAAGTCGAACTAAGATACTTCAACATAGCGTAGCTGAAGTTGCGTATCTTAGATTGACACACACACACACCCCGTGCAGACCAGCCCTTAGAAAGGCAAAGCTGAAAAGGGGATATCTGTCTCTGGTTCATTAACGCAATTTACCAAGGACTTATATCTTCATGCTAGTGATGCAAGGGTTATGCTATTTTTAAATGTATTCTTCTGGGGGAAATACCACTGCCATTCACCTTTAATCACATTATAAATGCCGTTGTCAAAGAGGGTTTAGAAGAATACAATATTCTTCCTTTCAACAATCCATCTCCTCAGGGGTTTAAATGCATTAAATAATGCTGCATTCACTTTGGAACAAGGTGACACACCGAGTAAGGTTTCACATTTGTTTCCTGGTAACTGCCTGACTTTTGCCAGAGCAAGAGTCGATTTCCACTCTTGCAATGTAATTTCTGAAGGGGGAGGGGATGGGAAAATGGATGAGGTCATCTAAATGATGAAGCATCACCATCACCCAGGCTAAACCCACCCACCCTTCCACTGAGCATAAACGACATGCCTATTACATCAGCAGCTTCCTGCTCAAGGAAGAAAAATAAAAACAAAATTGTGCAGTTAACAAAATACAAGCAAACACAACCAGTCCAGGAATTAGAATGATTTTTATTTTATTTTATTGCTACGGAGACTTTAGATTTGCTACAGACCAATACTAACATTAATCAGTCCAGAGATTTAGCCTATATTGGTTTTAACTCTAACACTGAAGCCTGCACAAAGCCAACTGCAGGGGGGAAAACTGCATCCACATCCCAAACAGGCTGTGCATTGGACAAGGAATCGCTGGCATGGGTCAGCCTACAGGCAGCCGCGCTGGCTGTGACTGCACAGCAGTCAGTATAATTTGTGCACTGAGCAAAGACTCTGGCTTCTGTCGGTGCATAGCCAGCAGCACTGGCTATGGCTGCACAGTGCAGCACTGTCAATATATATACACTGTGCAAGGAGATAGGCATTAGTTGGTGCATATGCAAAAGCACTGTCTGAGACTCCAGTAAGATCTGTATAGACATTGAGCAATGACTGCCTGTCTACACTCTTATATACAGTGGTCCCCTGTACAATCTTTCCAGTTAGGCCTTAAATAACACCGTGTCAGGGGTTTGCACTCTCCCTTGTACTTAGCATCAGAAATAACATGGGGACACTGTAAATATTTAGGTAATTATGTCAATTTAAAAATGTTATAGAGCAATCACTGACTAGGGAGGCTCACTAAAGTGGACACTGGTGGAGCCATGTTATGTGACTGAGCCTAGCTCGCTAATATCAAGCCCCCATAGCACTGTCTTCTAATTAACCAGGCACATGCAGGCAGGCCTTTCATTTCAGTACCTCACAAGCCACCCACACACCCCTGGCGTCACCGTTTCCCACACACTCATTCTATGTGCTCTACATCTTGAGCACGGCAGGATTAAAGAACACAAATGCAAGCGCTGACACAGGAAGGCAGTGAGTCTTGGGGTACTCATTTCAGACAAAACAACCTGTCATTCAGCCTGTGTGAAGACTCCGATAATGACTCAGAGATTGGGGTATGGGATGGAAGCGGCTGAATACGCTGGTTTAAACATCAAAGCACACGGACTATTGTGGAGGCTTAGCACAAGAGACTCACTCTCTGTCGCTGCTCCTCCTACAAATGACCTATTCCCTTTTGAGCTCGCAAAGAACAAAAAAATCCAGTCATTGACTATGAAATCTTTCACCCATGTGCCAGATACAGACAGCTGCATTTTCCAGCTAAATCAGCAACCACTCCACCTGTGGCTTTGATTTTTGGCAAACCCCACACGTGAAGCAGGATAAACTATGGACAGTTTGATGGAAAATCGCCAAGGAAAATCCAGGGTGTTGTTGGGAAGCAGTATCTTTAATTCAGGAGAGGGCAGCTTTGTCCCCACAGTGTTCGAGGACAAGGTGTCTCTGGAAGTTCACCTTTCTATCTTTTGTTTTAAACTGAAGGCCCAGATTTGTAATGTTATTTAGGCATTGCTATGCTCAGCATTGCACCGCCAAACTGATTTAGGTGTTTACACCTCACTTTCTAAAGGTATTTAGGCATTTAGCACCTAAATCCCCATCAACTGCCAGTGAGATTTTGGCTCTTTAGTGCAGGTGTGGGCAAACGTTTTGGCCTGAGGGCCACATCTCGGAATGGAAATTGTATGGCAGGCCAGCTGGGGCAGGGGATTGAGAGGCACGGGGTGGAGGAGGGGGAGATGAGGGCTCCAGATGGGGGTGCAGACTCTGGGGTGGGGCTGGGGATGAGGGGCTTGGGGCACATGAGGGTGCTCTGGGCTGGGATGGAGAGGTTCAGAGGGTGGGAGGAGGCTCTCGCCTGGGGTAGGGGATTGGGGCGCATGGGAGGGTGAGGCTCCGGTTGGGGGTGCAGACTCTGGAGTGGGGCTGGGTATGAGATGTTTGGGGTGCAGGAGGGTGCTGCGGGCTGGAATCAAAGGATATGGAGGGCAATCAGGGCTCGGGCAGAGGGTTGGGGCACGAGGGAGGCTCAGAGGTGCAGGATCCAGGCAAAGCTTACCTGAAGCGGCTCGTGAAAACAGCGGCCCATCCCCCCTCCGGCTCCCACACGGAGGTAGTGCCGCACTGCCCCATCCGCAGGCACCGCCCCCACACCATTGGTTGTGGTTCCCGGCCAATGGGAGCTGCAGAGCCGGCCCTTGGGGCAGGGGCAGCATGCGGAGCCCCCTAGCTGCCCCAGGTGGAGCTGCTGAACGCACAGAGCAGAGCAAGGCAAGCTCCCAACCCCGCTCCTCGGTTGGAGCTCAAGGGCTGGATTAAAAGGTCCAATGCTGTGGATGTGGGCCGTAGTTTGCCCACCCCTGCTTTAGTGCCTAAATCCCTTTTGAAAATGCAATTCAGACACCAAAATCAGTGAGGCATTGCGTTGCTGGGCACAGCAACATCTATATACCTTCTAAAAATCTGGACCAAAGATGTTTGGACCATTCTGTATGGCTCATAAGATGTAAAACTGAAATCCTGATCATCTGTGTTCATTGGAATGACCCTATCACAACATAATTGTTAACTACCACTAATGAAAGAGGAGTTCCTGTTCAAACTCAAGGTCTGATACTAGAAATACCAGTCTGCCAATTTACATTCTCCCTGGAGTTTTAATGTGGGGTACTCATTTCTTGACCTTGCTGTGCATCAGCCCTGTGCCCTGTTACACAGCTGATGCCTTCTATCACAGAGATAGGAAGGAAGGAAGGAAGGAAGGAAGTGGAGGATAAGTTGAATGGAAAGCAAGTGATGTATATAGTTCGTAAAGTACTCTGGCATCCTGGAACAAAGCTGTGATCATGTTGGTTGGAACATGTCCTCTGTCTGATACAAATATATATGTCAAACATAACAAAGACTTTGGGCCATAGACTCATAGACTTTAAGGCCAGAAGGGACCATTGTGATCATCTAGTCTGACTTGCAAATCACATTCCATAGCCTCACCCACCTCCTCCTGTACCAGAGTTGCTGAAGTTGCTGAAGTCCTCAGACCATGACTTAAAGACTTCAAGTAAGAGCAAATCCACCATTTGCACTGTACCATGCTATTCCACCACCTTTCTTTCTTGAACAGCACATATCCTTTAATACCTATGCTCCAGTCTCAACTACTATGCCCTCATGTTTCTGTTATCTCTGTAATATCTGGTTTTACTTGCTGCACCAAGAGTTCTAGTACCTCCATTTTGTTACCCAGGCTCCTTGCACTGGTGTACAGACATCTTAGTTGTTTCTGCTTGGCTTTTCCCAGATTCCTCGCCTAATTAGGTACAGTCATTCTACTGCTAGTATCGCCTACCTGATTGTTAGTGTCATTGGTATTGGCACTATCTTTCCTCTTGCTATCCATTCTCCTACCCTCTGTTGTTCCTTTCTCTACTGCTGTATCCTCTCTTACTTGATTTTCCTCCCACACAATGTTAGAAACAGGCATGGATATTACGAGTGTCTCTCAACTGTCTCTCCTGAATTCCTAGTTTAAAGCTGTTTTAATCAGTTGTGCCAACCTCCATCCCAGAAGTCTATTCCCCTCCCTGTTCAGGTGGAGTCCATCTCACGAGAACAGTCTTCTCTCTGTGAATGCCTCCCAGTGGTCAAACACTCAAAAGCCCTCCTTATAGCACCACTGCCTGAGCCATCTGTTGATCATCATAATCTTGTCTCACCTTTGCTCTCCTCCTCTACGGACAAGTAGAATCCCATTGAAGATCATCACCTGAACCTCCATTTCTTCAAGCATCTTCCCTACCCTGGCATAGTCTCCCTGGTTGCATTCCAGTGAGAATCTAGCTGTATCATTTGCTCCTACATGAAGGAAAATCAGTGGATTCTTTACAGCTCCAATTAGGATCCTCTTCAGCCTCAGGTTCACATCCCATATTTTAGCTCCCCGGAGACAGAACACCCTTCTAGTCGCTGGGTCAGATCTGGTGACAGGTCTGTCTGTTCTTCTTAGTAGGGAGGCCCCCCAAACACATAGACCTGCCTCTTCCCGGTGCTGATGCAATTCCCCAGCCTTCCCCCTTCTGTTCTCTCTAGCTGCAAGTCCTCTTGTCTTGTGTTCTCACTTGCAGTCTTCTGCAAATCTCTCTCTGTTCTCCTGGGGCTCTGAATGCTGGCTATCTCCACTGACTCTTCCCCTCTTCTTGTAGGACTAGCCACTCTTCTCTTATTCCTTGCCCTCCCACCTCTTGTACTGCTTGCTGTACCCCATCTTCAGCCTCCTACTCAGTAAACCTGTTCCTGAGCTCTCCTTCACTAGCCAGTCTTGTCCTCTGCCTGGTTCTCACAGTCACACGCTTCCACTGGCCGCTCTTGTCACCCAGCACTCTACCCTCACAGTTCTCCAGTCCAGCTTGCACTTGCGAGTCTTGATTTCCATTCAGTCTCTTCTTGCTTTCCCTCCATCATCTGCTTGAATCCACTTCAAACTCAACCATAGTTTCTACCACATCTCTAAACCTCAGATCTTCTCTTCCATCAGCTCTCTCAGGTGGCACTTCATACAAATGAAGCACTTTTCAGGTACCCACTCCAGGATAATGTACATGCCGCAGCGTCCACATCCAGTCATAGAATCATAGAATATCAGGGTTGGAAAAGGGACCTCAGGAGGTCATCTAGTCCAACCCCCTGCTCAAAACAGGACCAATCTGCAGATAGATTTTTACCCCAGTTCCCTAAATGGCCCCCTTAAGGACTGAACTCACAACCCTGGGTTTAGCAAGCCAATGCTCAAACTGCTGAGTCATCTTCATGGTCTCTTCCATTCCTTGGGTCACTATTACTGCTGCCTCTGTAGCTGTCATAGCCCTTCCTCTTAAGCTCCTGTCATGGAGCGCGCGCGCACACACACACACACACAAAAACCTGCCAGACTTCCAGTACAAACCTCCGTTCCAAGCTCAATTTGCTGGCTCCTCTGCCATGGGCTGGCTACTTAGCTAGAAAAGCACCTTAATCAGGGTTCTGTTATGATCCAAAGCTCTGCTTTAGAGAGAAAGTTTAGATTGGGTGAAAGTGTCACTTTGTCTATCTGAAGAACTGAACATGGAGGATTCACCATCAAAGCCTATAGCTCATTCACTCGCTGTCTCCTAACCAACGTCATAGCTAATCAGAGTGCTATAAAGTCTTCTGTAGTCTGATCAGGTGACTGCATTAGTTTAATCAAGTCTTGTTTCAGTTCCCAGTGAAGGGGACATGAACCAGAAGAAAATTATTCAATTAACATATTTCTTCATTATGGGGGTAGTTAACGTTGAAATAACCTTGAACAGATGTACCAATTGACATTATATTTACTAGATAAACTGCAGACAATCCTGATTGCTTAAGATATACCAGCTAATCCAAAACATTAGGAATCGGGACTGACATTAGGATGAGCCATTTGTTAGACGATCATAATAAAAATCTGTTCCATTTGTATGCAAAAGCCTTCTTTTTGTCAGTCTGTATGACTGTAAGAGGATGTTTTGTATTTCAAAAAAACCCCAAACACTCCATGACTATTCAGTTTGGATTCCGGATGAATATATCATTTTGACATAACAATCCTGCAAAAAATGCTGGGATGAAAAGTATGATACACAGTAGTTACATTAAAGTCATTGTGGACATTATTTATATTGACCAGTCATAATTTATTTTGATTGTAATCTCTTTGGGGCCATTTTGTTCTGGTTGTGTACAGTTCCAAGCACAATGAGGACCTGCTCTCTGACTGGGGCTCCTAGGTGTTATGGTACTACAAATAAATAGATAACAACAATAGTAGGACAATAAATACCACAACATTACCACAGACATTTCCTCTTCTAAGTATAGGAAATAAGGGGGTAACCCAAAACCCACTGAAGTAAGCAGATTGACTTGAATGGACATTTCATCACATCTCAACTGCAGTACTTCACATAGCATGTTTGGCAAATATTGTCTTTTTAGATTGTGGCCACAGTAGAGGTATGATAAATTATGTATAAAGTCAATGGATGATTCTCGTTAAAGCTGAAGATTAAATCTTAATGTCCCAAATGAGAATTTTGTTGTATTCATCAACAAAGAGGAATTTATAGAGAGATGTACACATGCATGCATACACAAGCGTGCAAATGCCCGTGCGCACACACACAAAAGAAGCAGAAGTCACACTTCCTGCAAGGAGGAAGGGCATTTAAAGCCGAGATAAATTGGTACGATTTACAGAAATAAAAAATAATTTTAAAAAATGGCAACTGTTCTGTTCAACCGTAGTAATTATCCTCTTCCCCTGAGTGGGAAGGAGGAAATAATGAGGGTGGCATTATATGATCAGAATTACAGTCATTTTATTTTCTAAAAACACCCGAAAAAAAGTGTTTTGGGTTTTTTTTAAACTGTCAGTTTGGATTTTGCCAATTTCTGGAAAAGTTCCAGTTTACATTGTATTTCTTATTTGTAACAAAGTTGTACTTTTCCCTTCCAAACATTTCCAGGGATCAGTCAGGAGGGATGTGTGTTGAGGGGATCCATTATCAGTCGAGTAATAAGTAAAACTGAGTTCACGACCAATTATAACAACTGAAGACCCTGTGAGAACCTTGAGCAAAAGAAGGAGCCCTGAAGAGAGTTCACCCATGCAGAATACACTGGGGCTGCTGACATACTGACCCATTCAAGACTAGCGGTGGTGCTCAAGCTGGATGCTCCCTGGTCCATTTCAGTGTAGCTGATGGCATGGCAGGGTACTTGAGAGCCCTTCAGCTTTAGAACTCACTCCTCCTTTTCATTCAATGTAGCTTGTACTTGTTTATCTTCAGGACATATTGCAGGGCACTGGGCGCTGGACTAGATGACCTCCAGACGTCCCTTCCAGCTCTAAACTTCTATGGTGCTATGATTTATGGTACACTGCAAGTCTCCTCTTTCATAGAATATCAGGGTTGCAAGGGACCTCAGGAGGTCATTTAGTCCAACCCCCTGCTCAGTGAGGTGTTTGGGGAAGGAGATGTTATATGAGAAGTAATAACTGATAAGAACAAGATACTTTTCCTCAATTCTCCTTTGCAACATGGTTTAAGGAGGTACAGCCATACTTTGCGGAGTTGCTGATGGCTTTTGTTTTTTACATTTGATTGTGCATTTATGTGCCTGTTAAAGGAGTCTAGAGCTTGTGATCAGTGTCTCTTGGTAGATACTGTAAAGCCAAATAAGCAAAATAGAATAATTAAACAAACATTAATGCAAATACCTTAAAACAAAGTCTCCTGAAGTTTCACTTTGCATCCTTTAAAGCAGCGGTTCTCAAACTTCATCGCAATGCGACCCCCTTCTGACAACAAAAAAATACTACACAACCCCGGGGTGGGGACAGAGCCTGAGCCTGAGCCCGCCCAAGCCCCATCATCCCGGGGGTTGGGGGGGCAAAGCCGAAGCCCCACTGCCCCAGGCAGGGGGCCTGTAACCTTAGCCCCGGCTCCCAGGGCTGAAGCCCTCGGGTTTGGGATTGGGCTTTGGCTCTGGGCCCCAGCAAATCTAAGCCAGCCCTGGCGACTCCATTAAAATGGGGTCCTGACCCACAGTGTGAGAAGCACTGCTGTAAAGCATTGCCACCAGAGAGGGAATTCATTACTTCCCAAAGGATTCTCATTAGGATTTAGGTAACTGAACATCTCACCATGCCTGCCCACTAGCACACGTGGAAGATTGTAGGGTACGGATTCTATCCGTTTTTAAACCTGTTACAATGAATTGCAATTGGGAAAGGGGTGGGGGGATGAACCCTCTGCATTATGGCAGCATTCTCATGGAGATTTTTCCTACACAAACATCAGGAAATTCACTGTGTGATTTCCAAAACAAGCACAAATCAGCTCTTCTGCACATATGCTGCATTTTATATCACTGTACAAGGTGTTAACAGTAATGCCTTAAAATATGCACAATATAGTGGAGTTGCTGTGGGAACCATAATTTTGAATTTCCAGACTCCTGTGCGGGTGGGGAAAAAAATCAACCATAACAATCATTGCTTTAACATCAGCAAGTTTTATACATTTAATTTCTTTTGTATATTTTAAAGAAGGAGAAAACAAAAAGATCCCAGATGGATTATAGAAGGAAATATACCCACACACACAAGTTCCAACCTGATCTGAGCATGTCCATCAGGGAATTGCATATACAACCTCAGGTATTGCAGGCACCCAAGCTGGGCATATGCAAATCTGCCTATGTACACAAGTATGTTTTGAAGATGTGGGCCTGTCAGATATGAATTTCCACAAAAGGACATTTTAGAACCACCATTTCACATGCACTGAAGTAAAAAGACACCAACTTTAACTGGCAAAGTGTAAGATATGAAGAAAAGGGACTTCCAGCTGAGACATGTTTAGCCCAGCCCCTAACAGCTCAGCCAGGGGAAAAAAATCTCTTCTGCTTCACTTAGTAAACATGCTATCTTTGAATCTCGACAGTCCCCGTTTGTGTCTCAGCTGTGGTTACATCAAATCAGGACAGGCATGGAATCCCGCCACAAACTAGAGATCTCCACTAACTGGTGAAGTCCACTCCAGTGACTGACTCTAGACGTCTAACACAGCAGCAACATAGCAGTAAAACAAGCGGAGCATCTATTTTTAAAATTTTCACTGTGTAATACAAACTGGATTCTTCTGATATCCATGATGCTAGCTCCTTCCTTTGGAACTCTATTCTGTCCTGATAACATTTCTCAATTTAGTTATAAATCACTTGTCTGGGATTTTATCTTTGTTGGGCAGATATTTCACTGTCATCCCTTCTGTCATCAATGTCATCCACAAATCAACGGTGACTGATCTTCAGTGGTAGAGCTGGCCATCTTGGGCTCAACTCTTCAAGGGGCTGAGAGCTCTCCAGACATGGTTGATTCAGATTTTGAATAAAGGTTCAAATAATTTCACCAATCCTCATTAAAAAAATCAATGGCCTGATTTTCAGAGGGGCAGTCCAGCAACTGCTCCTGTTAAGTTGAACGTAAGCTGTGGACACTCAGCATGCCTGAGATTCAGACCAGTAGACTATAGTCTGGTAATGCCTCCAACGTCATAGTTTATCAAGCGGACAATATTTTATGTTGGCTTAATTTTTAATCCTGACTGGAGCCAAATAAATTACCTTAAATCCATTTAGATCCTTAACCACAGCTTTGAATAATTTTCTTACTCACCATTTAAAGCACATAATGATAATAAAGCACCTAACAATAATAGAAGTTCTCTTATGAATATTAGATAAATTTCCTCAAATTACTGGGGTTTTAAGGGACAAATCTAAATCAAGTCATTGTTTTATATTGGCTTTAGTGGGTTCAGGGTTTAGCTTATGAAGAATATGTACAGGAAGCAATTATGGTAAGATCTAAGTTACCTATTTTCTTTTTAAAAATGTGGGTTAAAAATTGCTTTCAGTTGTATACAAAAGTCAGTGTGTAGCTACACTGATGAATCACAGAATATCAGGGTTGGAAGGGACCTCAGGAGGTCATCCAGTCCAACCCCCTGCTCAAAGCAGGACCAATCCCCAAACAGATTTTTACCCCTGTTCCCTAAATGGCCCCCTCAAGAATTTAACTCACAACCCTAAGTTTAGCAGGCCAATGCTCAAACCATTGAATTATCCCTCCCCCGAGAAGTAGAATGTGGCCCAAGATGTCCAATATTTCTGTGGCTTTCCACAAAAGATCCATAGTTGGTGTAAAGCAGCCTAGCTCCATTGAGGTCAGTTTAGTCTCTCAGTTTAAACCAGTTCAGGAAGGCATCCTTAATTTAAGAAAGATGCTTAAGCATGTGTTTAGCTTTAAGCAGGTACTTAGATGGTTTCTTGACTTAGAGTGTTAGTATCCACCAAAGATATCATATTCACAATGAACCAGATTGTATTTCCATTGTAATCAATGCAAGTTTGTACATTGACTTAAGTGGAATCAGGATTTGGCCAATTAAGATACAAGAATATGCCATTTGGGATTTTTTTTTTCATAGATTCATAGATTCTAGGACTGGAAGGGACCTCGAGAGGTCATCGAGTCCAGTCCTCTGCCCTCATGGCAGGACCAAATACTGTCTAGACCAGCCCTGATAGACATTTATCTAACCTACTCTTAAATATCTCCAGAGATGGAGATTCCACAACCTCCCTAGGCAATTTATTCCAGTGTTTAACCACCCTGACAGTTAGGAACTTTTTCCTAATGTCCAACCTAAACCTCCCTTGCTGCAGTTTAAGCCCATTGCTTCTTGTTCTATCCTTAGAGGCGAAGGTGAACAAGTTTTCTCCCTCTTCCTTATGACACCCTTTTAGATACCTGAAAACTGCTATCATGTCCCCTCTCAGTCGTCTCTTTTCCAAACTAAACAAACCCAATTCTTTCAGCCTTTCTTCATAGGTCATGTTCTCAAGACCTTGAATCATTCTTGTTGCTCTTCTCTGGACCCTCTCCAATTTCTCCACATCTTTCTTGAAATGTGGTGCCCAGAACTGGACACAATACTCCAGTTGAGGCCTAACCAGTGCAGAGTAGAGTGGAAGAATGACTTCTCGTGTCTTGCTCACAACACACCTGCTAATACATCCCAGAATGATGTGCGCTTTTTTTGCAACAGCATCACACTGTTGACTCATATTTAGCTTGTGGTCCACTATAACCCCTAGATCCCTTTCTGCCGTACTCCTTCCTAGACAGTCTCTTCCCATTCTGTATGTGTGAAACTGATTTTTCCTTCCTAAGTGGAGCACTTTGCATTTCTCTTTGTTAAACTTCATCCTGTTTACCTCAGACCATTTCTCCAATTTGTCCAGAACATTTTGAATTATGACCCTGTCCTCCAAAGCAGTTGCAATCCCTCCCAGTTTGGTATCATCTGCAAACTTAATAAGCGTACTTTCTATGCCAACATCTAAGTCGTTGATGAAGATATTGAACAGAGCCGGTCCCAAAACAGACCCCTGCGGAACCCCACTCGTTATACCTTTCCAGCAGGATTGGGAACCATTAATAACTACTCTCTGAGTATGGTTATCCAGCCAGTTATGCACCCACCTTATAGCAGCCCCATCTAAATTGTATTTGCCTAGTTTATTGATAAGAATATCATGCGAGACCGTATCAAATGCCTTACTAAAGTCTAGGTATGCCATCATGTACAATACTCTGTCCATCATTAATCACAACTTGCTGGGGGTATGTGGGGGGAAAAAGACATCACAAGGCATAAACACATAACTGAATAACACAATTAAAGTATATTCCTTCCAAGGTACAAAGAGCTAATGGAACCATTTAACAAGGCAGCTTTATCTGAGATTAAAGAAATACACTAACACCTCAGTAAACTAATACCAACTAAGTTACAACAAAGTCAGACACAGAACCTTAATTATCTGAAACCTGCAAATTAATATGGAAAAGAAATGGGCCAAAAATTCATAGTTGCAGGATCAAGCACAGATGGTCCTTTTTTTAAAATCAACCTGATTTTACACATGGAAAGAAATGCTATTTTCTCAAATCCAAAGGTTTATGCAACAAAAATTAAGTTTTGCAAAAAAAGAAAGAAATTATCAGTGTAGACATTTGGGCTCAGGCCACAGCCCAGGCTTTGAGACCAACCCCTCTCGCAGGGTCTCAGAGCTCGGGCTACAGCCCAACCATGAATATCTACACTACAGTTTTACAGCCCTTGGCTGACCCAGGCCTCTGTAAGCCTTTTATTGGAGTGTATAAATTCCCTAAGTGACGACACCTTAAAACTGAGGTCTGAGATACAGTATCAGAAACATTCCCTACTTGTAAAAACAGTTAGATGTGAAAAAAATCTCCCCAGGAAAGTCCATTTCTAGAGACATTTCGGAGTGGACAAAACAGTAGAAAGTATATTGTGGGGAACAGACCTGTATTAGCCAGGAACCTAACAAGATAATTCAACATTTCTATTTTTTAGGATTCTATGATCATTGCCATCTGCCAAGGGTGACACATGCTACTGAACGATATGCAATTTTAAAAGGAGGAACAACCCCATTGAATTCAGTGGAACTACTCCACATCAGTAAGGGGATTACAGATTAGCACTTTATTAATGCTTCAGTTATTGTCCTCTAAAGTCCAAACACACATACCTACCTGTTTGCTGCTTCTCTGCCCGGAAGGAAGCAAAGCTTTGGACTTCTCTGCTATTTTCTGCCAAAGGAAAAAAAAAGGGATTTTTGGCATCAGTGGTCAAATTTTTTTTGGGGGGGGAGGAATCACATTTAACTCTTTTTTCATTCACATTACATTTAAAAAAAATAGAAATTAAAATAACCCTGTAGCTTAGCAATGGAAAAACTGCCTTGAAGAAGTAGACGTTTCAGGAATTAAGTCATTTAAGCTTCAAGCATGACAAGGTTATCAAAACCAAAATATGCATTTAAGAAATGACAGTCAGGACGTGGGTAAGTAGCAATTTACCAGTCAGTTCAGCTTCCTGCCACAACCGGGCATTCGCAAAATGCAACAGCTAATTTTGGCACTATGGGATTTATTTAAAAAGTCAGATGTACAGCACAGATGGAATATGCTGATGAACATGAATCTAACAACAAACAAACTCATTACACAGATATTTTTGACTTGTGATTTAACGAGACAGTGCCATCTAATTTAGACTCAGCACTTAGGTTTTTGAAACAGAGGCGGAAAGGTTGTATGAAGAGACATATGCGTAGAAATAATACAGTGGCATTTCTATATACAAACTTTAAAGACTAATTAGTTGGGGATTGGTCCTGCTTTGACCAGGGGATTGGACTAGATACCTCCTGAGGCCCCTTCCAACCTTCATATTCTAGGATTCTATGGAAACTTTTTAAAAAAAACCACTTTCCTGCAGCATTGGAAACCCAAACAAACAGCGTGGCTCTAATGCAGGAGAAACAGTAAGTGAATCTTCCCAGTCTACTTCCATCATCACATGCAAAACAGTCAACTGTGTCAATGGTGTAGTGTACATGAGGGTTTTTAAAAAAATAATAAATTCTTTCAACTTCACTGATATAATGTATTATCAACAAAGGACCCAATTCAGCAAAGCACTTAAGAACATGTTTGACTTTAATGGGTCTTAAGCAGATGCTTACAACTAAGCACATAATTAAAGAGTTTTGCTAAGCAGGGGTGGGACAGCCCACATTTAAAATGAAGTACAGGTTAAAGCGGTTAATCAAGGCCAGAGAAAGAACTAGTTGTTATTCAGACACCTGACTTTTACCCTGATGGTACCTCTTTGGTACCCATCAGAAATAGAACCGGTTTGTGTGTGTGTTTAATAAAAATAAATGAAATCCTATTAGATCCCCATAGAAAGTGTCTTGTATGCAAGTGTTAGGGCTGGATTGTATGCTTCAAATATTTCATTTGCACAGAATCCTCCTTTTCCCCACTTTCGACACAAGCGCATGGCACTCCCATTGCAGACGGGTAAGTAGGAACTCAAGTTCGGTCAGGCTGCGCTTTAGCAGGGTTTGGAGCACTCAGGCAGATGCCTCATTGAGTAGTGGTTGGCTGGGGAGCCCAGGCTTACAGGGTCCGTAGTTCCAGGGCAACCCTCCCATCTGGACTAGGAAGATCTGGGACACCCGACTCTATCAGGGGTTCCCAGGTATGTCTACAGAACCCGTAGAAGCTGGGTGGAGAGACTCGGGCTGGCAGGGTTCACGCTAGCGCTCTAAAAAGAGCTGTGAGGCTCAGTCCCACGGGCTGTGTAGACACAGCCTCCGGGTATTGGCTTCCAACTCTGCTGCAGTTGGGGCCCCCAACTCTGAGGCCGTCTGCACTGGGGGGCTGCCCCAGAGACAGGGATCCTGAGAGCCCAGGGAGCCCCCTGGAGCCAGAGGTATCTGGTTGCTCTGTTTCAGAATAACCAAAAGGAAACAGTTCAATGTTTCTCAAAAAAAACCAAAAAAATCCAGAATTTTCTTTCTGCAGGAAATTGCAAAATGTCTAGTCTTCGTTCTGGTTTGAAATTAAAACTTTTCTTTAAAATATCAGAATCTCCTGCGGAATGGAAATTCCAAATTTTGACCAGCTCTACCCCGAGGCTGTCATATGTGGAACAGACGATAATTGAGAAGACAGGGTTGAGGAAGTAAATTTGTGAGTCATCCGCATAGAGATGACTGGTGAAACCTTGCAAATGGAGAAGGTCACCCAGGAATAAGGTGGGGAGAGAAAATAGAAGGAGAGGATTGGCTTTTGGTTATTTCATTTTAACAGTTTGAGCTGTTGCAGCATTTTCTATTCAGCTATAGGCCTCTGGAATCCTTAGGGTCTTAAACTTTTAATTTAGCAGAGCTGTCAAGGTAGGTCAACATTAAGCCTAACGATGTTGGACAGTGTCCCTTTAAATTGCATAGGTAAGAGCAACGCTGCACATTAAAGTTTCTTTTTCTCTTTCACCTCCCCTAAAGTCACACTAGCCATCCTGCAGCTGTTGTGTCACCCTCTGATGTGCCATGCTGTGCTGTCATCACAGTACTACAGCTGCCCCTGACATTCAGCCATGGATGGATGGAGCCAGTTTATCAGTAAATTATTTTATATGTTGCTATTTCACTAAATGTTTTGCGGTATTTCCATACACTGTGCCACAAAATAACAGGACGAATATGTTGCAATGATCATGCCGTATAACACAGACACAAAAAAAAGACATGAGACACCCTATTGGTCAGTTCCATGCTCTTGGGAGTCCATAGTTGCTGTTGATCAACATATTTCCAAATCCGCAAATCAAACAGTGAAAGGAAGTGCAGGAGTCCTATTACCTTTTGCACAGCTCCGTATCGCTGGATGGCATCAGACAGCTGGTTATTCAACCTGTCCAGCTGAAGTCGCTCTTGCTGTATTTAGAAGACAAAAGTAAAGTAACAAAATCAGTACTAACCAATAAAATGGCTGACAATTCAGCAGAAAGTGATTGTGTATGACCTTGAGCTGTGATCCTGCAAGATCTCCTAAGCTAAGCAGCATTAGATCTGCCTGGTATTTCAACAGTATCTGAATTACTAGAAATACCAAGGTGCTACAGCAAGTTATTTTGGTTAGTGAGTAAGGGGATGCTTTACCCTTTGAGTTTTCCAAGTAGTCTCCCATGTATTTACCAAACGGGACTGATTTTGCTTAGTTTATGCAACCTAGCACTTCCAAAGGAAGAGCTGGACACCATTGTTGGACAAATAAAACTAGATCAGAAACAATACAAGAGAAAATACAATAGGGAACAATCCTAGACTATTTTTCTCCCACAATACTTTATTATTTATTTAATAAATAGACTATGATGCTCATCCATGTAGTATCTGGACCACACTATCTAATAGGCCTTTTGCATGTCTAATTTCAACAAGCCAAATCCCAAAGCCCTTATATTTCACTCTGACATTACTAAGTCTAGTCTAAAGAATAAACATTTGCTGGTAGGAAAGTCGCTTATGGGTGTGATTTTAAAGACATTTTTATACCAACAAAAGCATAATGCAGATCTAGTTATACCAAGAAAAAAAAATATATATGTTTGCTAGTATAGCTTATTTCACTCAGGAAACTGGTACAATCTACAAGGGCAAAATTACTTTTTTTGCCAATATAAGCTCTACAGTTATACCAGCAAACCTTTCCTAGTGTAGATCTGGCCTAATGCAAATTCCCGTTGGCGTCCGTGGGAGTTTGACTTCAGGCAAAATCTGAGTAAAGACCTCAGGTTTTGTCCATATGATTTCACAGGAGGTCTGCCAGACATCATGACATTCATTTTAGGGCTGGTCAAATCATATTTGGAGAATACATTAGTGGATGAATTTCACCAGTACTCACAGAACGTTATATTCAGCAAATACTTTTTGCAGCATTCAATCAGCAATATTATTCAGCGAGTACATAATGTGATGAATATCAGTGCAATTTGCCAAAAAAGCAGAAAAATGCCTTTTCCGCTGTTCGGCCAGATCTAATTGATATGAATTATCATGTCACACTGATGATGCTACAGTCAAGAAACCACTGAGAATATGTAAGCTTTATTCTCATTACAAATCCCCATATTCTCTTTTGGGAAAACAGAGTATTTGTTCACAAGCTGCCAAAAAATACAAAATCAAAACCAAAAAACAACAAACACTCTGTATCCATTATACAACAAATGCACAAGATGGTGCAATACTATAGGTATACTGAAAATGAAAAGCAAACATATTACAGCAGGATGCTCTAGACACCACATTTTAATTCATGCATTTATTTAATGACAACACGTCTATAGAAGAGATGTTATCAATGGAACAGAATGTTGTACTGTGGTCTCCTGCAGCTCTTTTTTAATGCCAAGGCAGACCCCAAATGTCTTTAATGCAGCGGACATTGATTCTGGAAGAATGAATGTCACATCAAAAGGAGTTTATTTGGATGATGACAAATGACTGATTGGACCATTTTTTCTGATGGATGATTCTGTACTTGGTCTGTGCTATGCCATTAATAATCATCTTCATTCTGATTGGCTTAGGGACAAAAGAGTTCTAATCAGAGGCCGGCTTGTCTATACATTTACCGACATGCTGGGAAGCCAGGCGTCCTCAGTAACAAGCCCTCCTCTCTGGAATTCACTTCCCTGGGACATATGCCCGAGTTCAAACCCGATCATATTGATGAGAGGATACGAGATGGACTCTTTGCTCAGACCTTCCCTATAACTGCCATTCTAGGATTTCTTATTTTACTGTGTTTCTCTCACTTTAAAGTCAGGGGTCACCGAATACTTGTTCTAGTATATGGGAAAGTTGTCTTTCATATTTATATCTTGTAAAGGACAATTAGTGCAGTGATGAGTACCTCATAAATACTTGGAATAATACAGAACTAATACTAATATAATGGTGCTAAGTATTATTATTAATAATAATAACAATACCACCAATACTTTCCTTGTAGTAATAAACTGATTTATTATTTTATTTTTCAACCTTATTCAGCAAATAATGGGGGACCACACTCCACTCTGTTTGACTAACACAGCTTCTCCCACAACTTACATTGAATATACTCTAAGCAGCATTGAGAGACATAGTAATGGATATCGTGGCAGTTGCAAACAATGAGCACCTTATTTTTATCACAAACAAACACAGCCCGACAAAAGCCAAGATGGTCTTTGCTCACCATGGTACCCAGAACAAGAAAAGTTCTCTCCCTGATTCACGGGTTCAGTGATTGAAATTAAAATCTCTAGTAATTAAAATCTCTTTTCTGGTAGCAATATTGTTCAAGAGCCTCTTTAGCAAATGGATTTGGGGAGTCCCTCCTTTAGATGTTAGCTATTTGGGGATAATTGGAAAAATGAGTGCTTGGTGACGGACATTAATGAAATTCCAAACACAGTCCCCCCGCACGCTCCTGACTGAGAACTTTGCAACCAACATCAGTGAGGATTACCAGTATATTACAATTAGCAAGAAGGGCTGGATGAAAAGCAGAGCCGCCAGCAGACATGGTTTCAGGACCCAGATCACTGAGTTTGTGTCTCCTCACCTAGTTCCAGTTTCCAGGTTGCTTAATCCACCCCTGGTAACTGTACTGATCAAAATCCATCCAAACCCAGTCCAGCACCCACTGGAGTAAAAAAGAATTTTATCACTGATTTCAAAGAGAGCAGGAGCTCTTAAAATTAGAATTTCAGTAAAAAAAAGATGCCCAAGCCAGCAGTGCTTCTCCAAATAACATGCTATAAACAGGAATAGTTCAATGGGCTGCAGCATTATTGTTCTAAAATGGAGGGCTTGGGACCAACACTATAGTATTTTTTAATCAGCGTCTGTGTTGGATCATCTTTCAGAAACCATCAGTGGTTCAGAGGAGTCCTCTGAAGCCTTGGAGCTTGCATCTTAAAATTCAAGCTTCTTGTGGGCTAAAGTATTCAGGTTTGCATACAGATATGTTGGGAGAAAGGGAGGGGGCATCCTTTAAAAAAAAAAAAAGATAGTGTATTACAATCACTGCTCAAAAACATCTAGCAACTCTGTGCATGTTTTATTGGTTCAGACATTGCTGAGGAATAGGAAAGGTATATTTTAGAAGGGATGGGGGATGCATGATTAAATTATTAAAATCACTTACTAATAATAACCACATCCGGCTCTTACATCACATTTCTCATCCTCAGATTTCAAAGCACTTTAGAAGACGGGAACATGATCCCCAGTTTAGAGACACCATCACTTTTGAACAAGCTTTACAAACATGGATTCAGACATGTTCTCTGCCCTGAAGAACTTATCTAATGAGATCATTCAAACCTTACATTAGCCTCATAAGAAACACTGGAACCCTAGCCTGGCCCAGTGTTAGACAGGGGCTTTTCTGGGTGAGCCCTTTAATGTTGGTTAGAGACAGCACCAGCATAACTGAGTGTCCAACTAGACCAGCATCCTGCCTCCTCTCACATGGATCCAATCAGTGGTCTATCTACACCAGCATCTATTCCTGATATACTATGAATTCATTCAGGTGGGCCTCCTGCCTCCAACAATTCTAGCCAATAAATGATGCTTCAAAGGAAGGCAGGAAAAAAAACCCATAATGCACTTGGCTGGTGGCACATCACTGTTGGACAAGAAAAACTTCTTGTGCAAAGCAGTACACAGAAAAATGGATCAGAAGGGACTGACTATAAAGCTTTAAATCAATGGAACGTTTCTCATGCTATAAGAAACTTTACAAGAGGAAAGCTTCGGAACACTATCCACAGATTCCCCCAGAGTGACTTAGAGACCCAGCAACCAATCCCTATCAGAGCCATCTGTTTTATAGAAGGGAGAAAGTCTACAGGTTTTACATCAAAATTTGTAGGTTTAATTATTTAAGCTACACACTGTTATAAAGCAAGAGTAAAAAAAAGATTTGTTAAATTAATTGACCAGGGAGAGGAAAAGTTATGATGTGATGTCAACACAGAGTTGTGAGTTTATTTCTCCTATTACCATAAACGTTTGCGCCTCTTTTCCTTTCTGCTCTTAAATATACTTTCTTTAATTTAAAAACTTTCTATCCATTACAGTGAAACCTGTTCTGATCACAGCCTCCTCTGCTGGAATCCACCTGGGTTTTAAGGGCTGATAATGACATTCAAGCATAAGGCACTGCCATTATTTTTCAGCTCACCTTAGTTGACTTCCCCCTGGACCCAATTTGTGTTGCACAAAATAACATGGGGATCTGCACAGAATGGCCAGACCATCACATCTCTATAAAGTCAGTGAGGCATCTTTTGTTTCATTCCAGCCAGCTTTGATCTGACCATTCAACAGCCCCACAGCTCATTCTCTCTCTGACAAAGGCTACCACGACCCTCTCTAGAGTATTCATTTGCTGCTACATCCTTTTCTTTACCACTCAATACAGGCAGGCAACGGTAAGAAACAATGCTTGCGCTCCTTCATAAAACAACATGGAGTTTTACATTAACACAGCTTCAGCCCCTTAGGGACTATATGGACAAACGCTGAGTCGAGCAGTTCTACTAATACTTGTCCTAGGAGAAGGGACACCGGGAGCAGTGTCTAGGAAGGAAGGAAATATGGGGAACATCAGGGCGGGAGGGAGAAGATGCCGGGATAGTTTGGGGGAGCAGCAGCTCTTGACCCACAAGGAGGGCAAACGCAGAGTGGGAGAGAATGCTGTATGGGAACATCAAGGAGAAGCAGCTGTGGGGGTGGGGAGGGAGCTGAAGGTGCATGGGAAGTTCAAGGGAACATTAGGTAGTGAAAGCTAAAGGAAGAGCAGGTGTGAGGAGAGCACAGACTGCTGAGAGCGCACCAGGTGAAAAGCCAGTAGGGAGAAGGTGTGGCTTGTGGGTCCATGCTCTAGTCATGTGGGTAAAGGACTGGTAGTTGAGAGACAGGGATTATATTCTTGTTTCAGCTACTGAATTACTGTGTTACCGGGGTCTGTCATTTAATAAACACTCAAGTTAATCCTGTTCTCCAAGATGAGCACCAAAGGTGCTTAATGACAGGTGCTTAAGAAAACTAAGCAGTCATGGGATAAAAGGGAAGATCCTCTTACAGATCACAAACTAATTAAAAAAGATAGGAAACAAAGGCCAGGAATAAATGGTTAGTTTTCACAGTGGAGAGAGGTAAATAGTGGGGTCCCCCCAAGGATTTGTACTGGGCCCAGTGCTGTACAACATATTCATAAGTGGTCTGGAAAAGGGGGTGAACAGTGAGGTGGCAAAATTTGCAGACAATAGAAAGTTATTCAAGACAGTTAAGTCCAAAGCAGACTGTGAAAAGGGATCTCACAAAACTGGGTGACTGGGCATCAAAATGGCAGACAAAAGTCAATCTTGATAAGCACAAAGTAATGCACATCAGAAAATATAATCCCTACTATACATACAAAAGGGGTCTAAATTAGCTGTTACCATTCAAGAAAGAGATCTTGGAGCCATTGTGGAGAATTATCTTAGAACATCCACTCAATGTGCAGTGGCAGGCACAAAAGTGAACAGAATGTTAAGAACCATTAAGACACAAATAGATAATAAGACAGAAAATATCATAATGCGACTATATAAATCCATGGTACGACCACACCTTGAATACTTCATGTAGATCTGGTCATCTCAAAAGAGATATATTAGAATTGGAAAGGGTAAAAAGAAGGGCAACAGAAATGATTATGGGGTATTTCTGTATGAGGACAGATCAATAAGAATGGGGTGGTCAATTTAGAAAAGAGATGAGTAAGGGGGGATATGATTGAGGTTTATAAAATCATGAATGGTATGAAGACAGTGAATAGGAGGTGTTAGTTATCCCTTCATGTAACACAAGAACTAGGGGTCACCCAATGAAATTAATAGGCAGCAGGATTAAAACAAACAAAAGGAAAGTGCTCCTTCACAAAACACACAGCCAACCTGTGGAACTCATATCCCAAGGATGTTGCGAAGGCCAAAAGTATAAATGTGTTAAAAAGAACTAGATAAGTTCCTGGAGGATAGGTCCATCAACAGCTATTAGCAAGATGGTCAGGGATGCAACCCCATGCTCCAGTATCCCTAAACCTCCAACTGCCAGAAGCATCTGACACTGACCACTGTCAGAGACAGGATACTGGGCTAGATGGACCATTGGTCTGACCCAGCATGGCCATTCTTATGAGCACACAGCAAGCCCTGGCCTCTTCCCCAATGAGAATGTGCTTGGCCAAATTCAGCAGTGACATAAATGGTGGTAAGTTACACATTAGAAAGAAGTTGGTCAGAAAATGGGTGTAAGTGGCAAATTGTTAGAAATTGCTGGACAACCAGTAGGGGTGTAACCCACACCAAGTTGGGGGAGTCGATGGGAGATGCACCAGCTTGTGTTAGGAGCTTCTTCTTCTCCTTCTTTCCTATGTCTGGTGTAGAGCAGCAACTACAATTTCACCTGAAGTTGATCAAGCCAAATGGCTACATCAGGAATAGCACAATTTATTGCAGTAATGCCGCCTCCATGTTTATAAATTGGGCAGTAGGTAGCGACATGTTCAATGGTCTGCCGTGGGGAACCACACTTGCACACCGGAAAGTTTTTGATTTTCAATTTGTGCATTAGATGTCCGCATCTACCAAGGTTGGTTCAGAGTTAACCAAAGTGACCATGGAAGGTCAAACCCAGGAATCTTTGGCATGGGATCCAGCACAAGATACTTATTTTTTAAGTCTTGTTTAGCCCAATCTGTTTTCTGATCATAGCCTGATTGCATGTGGCTAAATAATTGTTCCCAGAAAAAGGCTTTCAGGACTTATGACATTGCGAGGGGCACTGTCAAGGTCTTGGTGGATAGGGGCTGAATATGCTCCTGCGAAAATTGGGTCTGGCATGGCATAAATTATAATATGGTGAGGAACTGCTTTAACTTACAAAGTGAAGCTTTGAACCCCCATCTCCCCCATCCTGAGTGAGTGGTCTACCTATCGGGACACTGGGCATAAGGGGACCACCCACGGCAACTTTTGTGCGAGCTTCAGCATGCTCGGATTTTCCCATCTCTGCCTT
Organism: Mauremys mutica; assembly: GCF_020497125.1. NCBI lineage: Eukaryota > Metazoa > Chordata > Testudines > Geoemydidae > Mauremys > Mauremys mutica. The sequence continues at coordinate 10,271,685 of NC_059073.1, read as the reverse complement.
GCAATATGTAAATTGAACATATTTGCACTCAATGAATGCCACACCGTGCGAGTGTCACTCCTTTGCCACTTACATCCACTTTCACCTATTTGTAGACTCACCTGTACCCAGTGTGTAATTTGCTCCTCTCTTAACGTCATCACTGACTAGTGTCTAAGGACTTCTGTGGGACCTTCCCCTGCTACTCCAGTTGACATGTGGGCTCTTAAGTTTTAAACACAGTACAGGAAAGAGCTGGGATTTCACTATGTGGCTGTAGATTTCTAATTTAATGAGAGCCAGCCTCAGGAGAGAGCTCTTTCCACAAGTCCTCAGTGGTCCCTTGAATCTGTTTTGCAATGATGATTTATTGAGGCAGCATGCAATTCAATACTACCACTACATCAAAGCAAAGAAAATTATAAAGATACCGAGCTCAGCAACTTTAAGGCACTTGCTGCCCACCACTTATCTTTAAAAACCAAACCCAAACTTTCTATCTAAATGGCATCTCAAAAGGCACATACCCTAGATGAACCTCTGACAATCTCAGACAGCTGCTTGATAGCTTTCGTGCTGGTAGTAATGGTTTTATTGGTCTCTTGCTGGGTTGCATGCCTGTAGGAAAAAAAGAGACCATGCAAATTACAATTACAATTTAATTTTATAATGACTCACTCACATAACTCTCCTAACACACTACAGCTATCACAGCAGAATACACACAGGCTATGCTATGAAGCTGTGACGGCAGGTATAAATAGCAGAAGCAGCAACATGAAGGTTGGATAACAGTAAATGCTAGAGAGGGAATCCAGCAAATGGTCACCAGTTGTAGTTAGCATGAGATATGGGTTTGGATCTGTGGTTTAATATGGGGTGGTGCAAAGGGAGTCAGCGGTGGGTGAAGGGAAGCAGACAGACTGTTACAAATAGCTGGTTTGGCAATAACAAAAGAGGAGAGGAAGGCTGAACCGGAAGAGAAAGAAGAAAAAGAGGGCCTCTAACAGAAAGAGATGTGATGAAGGAACTAGGTGAGGATGAAGTAGGTCAGGATAAGGTTTGGCATTCCGATCTGTAATTTACACCAGCTGGTAAGGTGCACATGCTGCAGTTGTGGGTGCAGGCGGTTAAATGTGCTAGCAGGAAGCAAGACTAATCCATTCTGTTATTGGAATCTCTAGTGTTCATGATGATTATTTCTTGGATTTACTACTGAGTGCTGACAGCCTACCCAGTGCTGCGCAATGCAGAGGGAGACGCAGACGGCTACATGAGGGCATTGCCATGGAAGATCTAGAAGACCAGGAGACAGATTCTGTATCAGGCAGTAAAAGTAGGTCAGGATGAGGTTTAGCAGGGGGATTTAGGCGCTGCAATGCAACTACAAGGTTAGGCAGCAGTTGAGCAGTGGTTTTGTGAATTCCAGTAGCACCTAAATGTTGAATTTAGGCATTCAAAGTGGCAGCTAGGTGCCTAATTCTCCCTGATGAATCTAGTCCAGACTCTGCCCAAAGAACTTTACCAGCTAAATCAAATATGGCTGCCAGCAGGTAGATATTAATCCCAACCCCTCGCTCGTATTGTATTGCTCATCCCCACTAGAAGGGTGAAGTCTCATTAAAAGTTGGGCAGAAATGTGAAAACCAAGTGCATACATTACAGGTGAACACAACAATTACTTCTTAAAAACAGGTTTCCAATGCCTTATTGGTTATCCAACACAATAGAAAAACAGAGAAATCACTTGAATGCATACACAGCATATCACTACATGAGGCTTAGAAGTCATTTTTACATGGCCACATGCAGCCATTTTTACATGGTCTTTTGTGGCCAATCTACCAAGTAGTAGTAGTGGGGGGGGGATAGCTCAGTGGTTTGAGCATTGGCCTGCTAAAGCCAGGGTTGTGAGTTTCATCCTTGAGAGGGCCATTTAGGGATCAGGGACAGTACTTGGTCCTGCCTAGTGAAGGCAGGGGACTGGACTCAATAACCTTTCAAGGTCCCTTCCAGCTCTATGAGTTCCCTATCCACCAGGCTATAGAGTACTCTATCAGGAGAGATTGAGAGAGACCAACACACCAGAGTATTCTGTAGCCCCCAATGGCCAAGGCATACATCCACAATGTGGGGGACCCATGTTCAAATCCCTGCTCCATATCAGGCAGAGGGGGGAATTGAACCTGGGTCTCTCACAAACCAGTGAGAGCTCTAACTACTGGGCTTGAAGTGGCCACCAACACCACAACTACCGCTGCTTGCTCACTATGCCGCCAACATTTGCAAAACTAGTCCTTCATTTCCTTTGCTTTTAAGTTAAAAACAGCATGGAAATCAACCCAAACCAAACCAGATTGTTTCAAGGCATTCAAAATGAAACTGTTGCCTTCTTCAATTCACCAGCATTTGTTGGAACTTTGGAGTTGATTCAAGTTGAAATGATTTTTTAACTGCCAACAAATTGAAAAATCCATTATTCACCTCTCTCTTTGATACATTTGGTTATTTCATGATCCCTTTAACTACTCTCTTATATTTTCATTGATTTATGGAGAATATCACATCCTACCGCATGCGGAGTGTTACAGTGGAACAGACTGAAAACCAAACTCTCCATCATCATTACATCTTCTGTTGTGAGGAATACTTCATAGTCCAATCCCCAAATGAGTCATCCTACTAAGTGCATGACTTCCATGAGTGAGGGTTCCATGACTGAGCCTTTAACAAATACTTCCTTTTAATATAATTTAATATAGAACAAGACACTAGAGTTAATCCTCAGTCACCTTCTTAACCTCAAAAAACTGTCTATCTACAGAAGTTGGAAATTTCCATATGGATAGTCCCCATCCCGAAAGTAAAAGGCCTCATTGCTTCTATACATTCAATTCTTTTCAATGTCTGAAGTTGAGTAAAATCCCAGTTTTGTTTGGATTCTAATATAAATTTCGACCTTACATACAGTATATCAGCAGTTCTCAAACCATTTTAATGGGGTTTCCAGGGCCAGCATTATACTTGCTGGGACCCAGGGTTGAAGTTGAAGTCCAAGCTCCATCCCTATGTGGGCGGCAGGGCTTGGCTGCCTCCCCATTTCCCCTGATGGGGGCGGCAGGGTTTGGGTTGCGGACCCCTCCCCACTGACCTGGGTCAGTGGGGCTCAGGCGCTGACCCCTCCCTCTCGGGGTCATGTAGTAGTAACTTTATTGTCAAAGGGGATTGCAGTCCCATGAAGTTTGAGAACCCCTGCAGTACATAATACATTCAAGTCTGGTGTAAACTTGTAACTTGGATCCTTCAATTTGTCTGCCTTAAAAAAAATTGCTCTCTATCCCCCTTTTAAAACACATTTCAAATAACATTTCAGTGCTCAACTTTGGTAGTTGCAAGTGTGTTGTCAGCATAATTAACTTACTATGCTTCAGCCTCAGAGATACATTCAGAAATCAGACAGTGATTATATTTAATTTACATTAAATGCTATTAAGATCTTCATTAAAAATAAAGGCCTTGGAATTCCACCTCCTGCAGCATTTTATTTTACTTTAATATGCAATGGTAATAAGATATGCCGCTACTATTATTATTAGTAGCTTCCTCCATATCCCTCTCCCTATGGAACTGTGCAAGTTAATTAAAGGGATGTCTAAGATGAATACAATTTCATTTTGAGAAAAGTCAGCCACACAATAGCAAGTTAAATATATGATCTATACAGATATAGTGTGAATATTTTATATATGCTGAAAAGAACTACACTGGCTATCATGATGAACTGCAGGACTACAAATGGGATGGAATTCTCTTAGGAGGAGTAAACTTTTCTGATTCGTGTGTGTTTATAAGAAAGGATGCAAAGACACTGAACTCTATAAACCACCAGCGGCGAAAGCTTAGCCCACATAATTCTACAATCAAACCCATGGCTGCCATTTTCTTTAATATGGAAGTATGGCCCATTGGATGTATAGTTCCTAGCATGCAGTTTGGACAGGTTCTAGACAGGGGCGGCTCTAGGTATTTTGCCGCCCCAAGGACGGCAGGCAGGCTGCCTTCGGCAGCTTGACTGCGGGAGGTCCCCGGTCCCGCTGATTCGGCGGCACGCCTGCGGGAGGTCCACCGAAGCTGTGGGACCAACGGACCCTCCGCAGGCAAGCCGCCGAAGGCAATCTGCCTGCCGCCCTCGCGGCAAGTGGCAGAGCACCCCCCGAGGCTTGCCGCCCCAGGCACACGCTTGGCGTGCTGGTGCCTGGAGCCGCCCCTGGTTCTAGACTAAAAATTGCTTATTTGTAGGCACTAAGTACAGTAACTCCTCACTTAACGTTGTAGTTCTGTTCCTGAAAAATGTGACTAAGTGAAACGATGTTAAGCGAATCCAATTTCCCCATAAGAATTAATGTAAATGGAGGGGTTAGGTTCCAGGGAATTTTTTTCCACCAGACAAAAGACATATTTATATTTTATATACACGCACAGTATAAGTTTAAACAAACAATTTAATACTGGTACACAGTGATGATGATTGTGAAGCTTGGTTGAGGTGGAGGAGTCAGGGGGTGGGATATTTCCCTTACTGCTAAATGATGAACTAGCAATAGGCTGAGCCCTCAAGGGTTAACTCTCTCTCTACACAAGGCAGCAGGAATGGAGGGAGATGTGTGTTTCCCTTAAGTACACTGCCTTGTTAATTTGACCAGCTTGCTGAAATGCAGCTGCTGCAAGCTCCCTCAGCCCTGAGTCCTGGTCTGTCCCCCCGATTTATGGACGATAGGGTAAGCGGGGTGCAGGAGCAGGGGGGAGGGGGACACCCTGACACTAGCCCCCCTTCTTCCTTCCCTCCCCCCCGCACAGCTCCAAGGCAGAGGGCAGGAGCAGCACATGGCAGTGGGGGGGAGGGACACAGCTGAACTGCAGGCAGCTGCTGCACAGGGAACTTAGGGGAGTGGGGAGCTGATAGGGGGAGCTGACAGGGGGCTGCCAGTCCACGCTGGTTCCAAGCCCCCACCAGCTAGCTGCAACGGGCTGCTTTTCCTGCAAGCAGTAGACAGCCAAATGACGTTAGAAGGGAGCATTACACAACTTTAAATGAGCATGTTCCCTAATTGATCAGCAACGAAACAATGTTAACTGGGACGACTTTAAGTGAGGAGTTACTGTAATGGCATGAACCAGGAACTGATCTTAGGCCTGGTCTACACTAAGGGGGGGGGGTCGAACTAAGGTACGCAAGTTCAGCTACGCGAATAGCGTAGCTGAACTCGAAGTACCCTAGTTCGACTGACTTACCGGTCCAGACGCGGCAGGGTCGAACTCCGCGGTTCCAAGGTCGACTCCGCCACCGCCGTTCGCGGTGGTGGAGTTCCGGAGTCGACCGGAGCGCGCAGGGAGTTCGAACTATCGCGTCTTGATTAGACGCAATAGTTCGAACTTCGAGAAGTTGAACTCACCGCGTCGACCCGGACGGTGAGTATAGACCTACCCTTAGATTGTATTCCCAGCCCTGCCACTGACTTGCTGTGTGGTTTTAGTCAAGCCATTTTTGCTTCAATTTACCATAGCCATGCTTCATTTATCCAGTTTTTAAATGAGCTCAAGTGAGAGGCAAGCGAAGTGATCTCTCCATTTCCCTCCTCTACCTCACGGGGTGTAATGAAGCACGTTCAGTATTGTTTGTACAAAGTTTTGAGATTCTTAGTGAAAAACAAAGTACAAAATCTGATCAGACCCTTAGGACGGACTTCAAATGAAGCGACAGAGAGTCAGAGAAACCTAAGGAGTTCATCATGTTTATCTTCCCTTCCATCTGAGACTCCCTTCCATAAACAACCACCTCAGGGATGGATTTACATGCCAGTTCCAGAGGTGAAAGGCCACAAAGTAATCCAATGAAACAGCGTCACTGTACATTGTTTTTTAGGATTACGCTTGTAAAAGGCTCAAAAAGGAAATCACTGGCTCCAAGCTCACTAAACAAACAGCAAAACAAGAAAATTTCAAAGAGAAAAAGTGACTCTCTACTTCAAAAGGGACAAAAAAAAACTTGTTAGTGGAAGATTAAAATCATCATTCTGCTAGATACTAAAAATCACGGACTGAACAAAGACACTGGATTTATGGCTTGTTACAACAATCTGTAACCCACTAACCCCTTCTTTTTATCCTATGGCTCCAGAGACATCAACGGGCCATTCTACCTTAAATGGTCACTTACAATGTGTGCTACCTATGCTAAACATTCTGTTCTACCTTGCTGGACACTGTGAGTACCTTTCCCAGACCAGAACAAGAGGTATGTGTGGACCGAAAGCTTGTCTCTCTCACCAACAGAAGGTGATCCAAATAAAAGATATTATCTCGCCCACCCTGTCTCTCTGGTTTGCTTGTTATATGAGTTGGCAGGGTCTCAGAACAGCTTCAGCTCATATCAGGGATCTGCAGACACACTGTGGATAGTACCAGAAAATCAGAACTCAGTGACTTTAATAATCATTTAATTTTCAGACTATTTTTGTAAGAGAATTTAGGAGGCGAGAGGAACCCATAATTGCTATTGCTAGGATGGCCAGGAGCCTTCTGATATGAGGCTGCATTTCAAAAAATGTTTTCTTAAAAGGAGCATTCACACCCCATGCATGAAAGATTTTCAATGCAACTGGGGGATTTAACCACACAAGTTTGATTATTTTTAAAACATCTGTGTGTGCATGTGCACACACACAACACACAAAAAAACCACCACTATGTTAAAAATGTCACAGCTGTGAAGTCAAGCACTCAAGAGTACTGAGATTGAACCTGTGGGCCTTCATTCATGCTGCTCTATTTGTTGGGACTAAATCTCCACTTTTCTCCATCGTGTGGCCCCTTTACATCTTTCCTTAAAAGCCACCTCCTTCCAGGAACTCTTTCTCCTCACCAGTAATCTCACCACTCTCTCCTTTACCTGAACTATTGTTCAATAACATGTCTCTGTTTTGTCTGTCTGAGGCTATGTCTACACTGGCAACTGGACAAAACGTTTGTCTTTCAGAGGTGTTAAAAAACAAACAAACAAAACATGAAAAACAAAAGTTTTGCCGTGACAAGTGCCAGTGTGAAGAGCATGTTGTGAGCAGGAGCACTCTCCTGCCGACACAGCTAACCCTGCTCGCTGGGTAGAAAAGCCTTAGGGTACGTCTACACTACGGGATTATTCCGAATTTACATAAACCGGTTTAGCAAAACAGATTGTATAAAATCGAGTGCACGCGGCCACACTAAACACATTAAATCGGTGGTGTGCATCCACGGTCAGAGGCTAGCGTCGATTTCTGGAGCGTTGCACTGTGGGTAGCTATTCCGTAGCTATCCCATAGTTCCCGCAGCCTCCCCTGCCCCTTGGAATTTCCGGGTTGAGATCCCAGTGCCTGATGGGGCAAAAATCATTGTCGTGGGTGGTTCTGGGTAAATGTCGTCAGTCACTCCTTCCTCTGGGAAAGCAACGGCAGACAAGCATTTCGCGCCTTTTTTCCCTGGATTGCCCTGGCAGATGCCATAGCATGGCAATCATGGAGCCTGTTTTGCCTTTTGTGACTGTCACCGTATGTGTACTAGATGCCGCTGACAGAGGCGATTCAGCAGCGCTACACAGCAGCATGCTTTTGCATGACAGCAGAGATGGTTACCAGCCATACTGTACCATCTACCATACCATAAATTGGTAATAAGATGATCATGGTTACCAGTCCTTTTGCACTGCACCATTTGCTGCTGTCATAAGTGCCCCTGGCTGAGATCAGCCAGGGGCACAAAAGCCAAAATTGGGAATGACTCCCTGAGTCAATCCCTCCTTTTTGGTATCTAAAAATAGAATCAGTCCTGCCTAGAATATGGGCAAGTGTACTAGAGAACCACTGTATCATAGAACCAGAGAGCACAGCTGCTCTGTGTCAGATCCTGCAGAAATTATGAGCTGTATGCTATTCACAGGGGGTGCTCCTGCAACAACCCCACCTGTTGATTCTGTTCTTCCCCCAGCCTTCCTGGGCTACCGTAGCATTGTCCCCCCACTTGTGTGATGAAGTAATAAAGAATGCAGGAATAAGACACAGTGACTTGTTCGTGAGAAATGAGTGGAAGGCAGCCTCCAGCTGCTATGATAGTCCAGACAGGACATTAAGAAGTGTGGAGGAGAGGAGCCCAGCATCGCGCTGCTAGTCCAGGGGCAATTGAATCTTTTCTTTACACATGAAGGGTGGGGGCTGATGGAGCTCAGACCCCTGTTGCTATGATAAAGACGGTTACCAGCCATACTGCACCATCTACCAGGAAAAATTAGGAGCAGGCGCCCTTGATCGACCTCACTGATGCTAGTCGGCATGGTTACCAGTCCTTTTGCACTGCCCCATGTGCCAATAGGCTGATGATGACGATGGATATCAGCCATATTGTACCATCAGCCACCCATGGCGGGGGGGGAGCAAGGATGTTGGTATTGAGTGCTGCAGCATCGCGTCTATCTGCAGCATTCAGTAAAGATAGGGTGACATGTAAAAGAGTCAAGACAGGATTGTTTTCCCTTTCACTTCTGGGGGTGGGTGGGGGGGTGCGTAAATTGCCTAGCTATGCCCTGACCCACGGCTGACACTGTGTTTGACCCTAGAAGCATTTGGAGCTCAGCCAAGAATGCAAATGCTTTTCGGAGACAGCAGGAACTGTGGGATAGCTTGAGTCCTCCAGTCCATGAGCGTCCATTTGATTCTTTGGCTTTCCGTTCGCTTGTCACGCAGCAGTGCACTGAGTCCCTGCTATGGCGTCTGTCTGGAGATTTTTTAAAAATGATTTTGAATTTCGTCTTCTGTAACGGAGCGCTGATAGAACAGATTTGCCTGCCCTCACTGCGATCACATCCGCATGGTCCATGCTGGAGCTCTTTTTTTATTTTGATTTCGGACTGCATCGCCACCCGTGCTGATCGGAGCTCCACGCTGGGCAAATAGGAAATATTCAAAAGTTCGCGGGGTTTTTCCTGTCTACCTGGCCACTGCATCCGAGTTCAGATTCCTATCCAGAGCGGTCAGTGGTGCACTGTGGGATACCGCCCGGAGGCCAATACCGTCGATTTGCGGCCACACTAACCCTAATCCGATATGGTAATACCGATACTAGCGCTACTCCTCTCGTTAGGGAGGAGTACAGAAACCGGTTTAAAGAGCCCTTTATATCGATATAAAGGGCCTCTTAAGTGTGGACAGGTGTGGCGTTAAATCGGTTTTACGCTCCCTAAACCGGTTTAAACGCGTAGTGTAGACCAGGCCTCAGAGTGTAACTTCTTTGGGGCAGGTGACATACCTTATTGCATGTACATGGGCATTAATGATGCTATTCAAATGATTATTAAGAATCTACAGAGAGCATTTTAAGTCTGGGCAAATGCAGCTGTGAGCCCAGCCATTGCTCCATCATTCCTGATTAGTAAGCCATGCCTCCTTATCTTCTGGGCAAACTCCTACCTCTTCAACAGGCAGATTATTATGGAAGTACAACTGTTAGGGTAGATGCAGCCATGCACACAGGAGTCTAAAAGGTTGGACCAGCCATACACAATGCCAGCGACAAGCGCAGTAATAACAGACTGGATAGAGCTAGACTGAGGCATTCAGGATACTTTCAGGATAATCACTGGCAGCTATCTCTGACAGGTCAAGTCCCAGCTGAAAGTTCAGAGTTGGGGCATGGTGGAGATTACAGATCAGATTGTGTGGGTACCACATATTGCCGAGAGAGGAGATATCAGGACACTCTCCCTTTTATACCATTTCTCTAAACCAATTTATGGAGTTTACAACACCTTAACTATCAAAATATTGTTGGGGTTATCTTTATCCCAGACTTTTCAGGTTCGTTGTCTGACCGCAAGAGAGACAGGCAACCCAGCAAAGTCCGAAACCAAGTTCTTTATTGATGCATGCACACACACAACAAAGAACAAGCCCGTTCTCCACAGAGAACCAGAACCAGCCCCCCATTTCTTCAATACAGCACAAATTTATATAAGCAAGTTTACATCACAGTTAAAGCATTTAATTGCCTGCGGTTAATTAACGGCACCTGGTGAAGCATTTGATTACAAATTTCATGGCCTTGAGCAGTTCCTGGCGCACAAGCAGCTTCCTTATCAGTACTGAGAACTTTTTTATCGGCACTTCCCAAGCTTAAGTGCAAGGGGGGGTTTATCCACCCAGCTCCTGCTTGCTGACTTCATTCACCCATCTTCTAAGCCCCCCTTGTTCATGCATCAAGCGTGTGATCACCTGCTCAGCCTATCTTGTAGGCCTTCGGACCCACTCTAAAGCATCCTATCTATCAATATCATCCTAATAACTTAGAATTTATACTGCTTCTTATATCCAAAAAAGATCTTAAAGCACTTTATAAATTACATACAATAAAAGGAATCCTTTCATCTGCTACAGCAAGACAGCTACCTCTGGTGACAACTCTTCAATCTACATGGCAGCATTTTACGCCGATTTTGCACAAGTGTAAATGACGGCTCACGGGGTAGGGCCATAAAGAATTAGGCCCAGCAACTCGACACAACAGTTCAGCACAGGAACTGAAGACCAAAGCACACAATAAAAACCAGAATTGAGAGAGAAACTTGTTTGCAACAGTTATGTCACCAACACTGTAGCCAAAGCTCTCTGGAGGGGTGGTGGGAGAGGGAACAGAGGGGGAGAAGCACACTTCAGAAAGGATACGGCTGATTTCTCTTACACACATCTGCGCCCTAACAAAAGAGCAATACCATGGTTTTCAGGTACATGTCAAGAATATATCTATAAGTACCTACATGGAGAGCAAATATTGAATAATGGGCTCTTCAATCTAGCAGAGGAAGGTATCACACGATCCAATGGCTGGAAGTTGAAGTTATACACATTCAGACGGGGAATAGGGCATACATTTTGAACACTGAGAGCAATTAACTATTGGAACAATTTATCAAGGGTTGTGGTGGATTCTTCATCACTGGATTGGATTTTTTTTTTTCTAAAAGATCTGTTCTAGGAATTATTTTGGTGAAGTTCTATGGTTTCTGTTATACAGGAGGACAGATTTACAGTTGCCAACTTGGTAATATTTAAAAACCAGACACTCCAGCAGGAGTGTTGGAATCTCCCCTTCCCCGCCTCTTCCCACCCCAATGACCCACCCCTGCCACACCTCTACCCCCAAGGCCCTGCCCCCATCTACTCCTCTTTCCCCCTCCCCCTCATGACTTGCTACTTTTCCCCTCCCCCCGCCTGGGTCAGGAAGGACTTGCCTGCAGAGCCAGGCCTGGGAGCTGCAGCCGCCCGATGGAAGTAGAAGGTGGCCCCAGCTGAATAGGTGCTGGCACGGGTGATGACCCAGCACCTCCCCCGCCTGCAGTAACCGGACTTTGGGTGTCCAGTCATTAGATCTGATCGGACACTGTCAGGACCCCTTTTCAACCAGACTTTTTTGGGCACCTGGCCACCCTAGTCAGACTAGATGATTACAGTGGTCCCTTCTGGCCTTGGAAGCTATGAATATTTACTGTTCATTAGATTTTCTATCCCACTTGGTGTCTAAGATTTGCAAAGCAACTGAACAATTTTATACATTTAGAAGTTGGTGATCAAGGAGATTTGACTATAATTAAGACAGGTCACACACTGTATGCTCCTCAGATGATACTCTGGTTAAGGTCTTTTGCACAGCAACTGGAAAGTGTAGCACAAATTGTAATTTGTTTTTATAAAAGAAGAAAAAAACCTACTGTTTACTATGTGGTGAGATGACATATATATTGTGACAGAATGTACCCCTGTGTCCACACCCTATTGAATTAGTCTTTGTACAAAGTATGCCTTGCGATGTATCATTTGAAAACTCATAATTTGCTGGTCATTATTGCCCTGGTAGAATATGTGTGGCGATGTGTGTGAAGTTATACGATTTCCCTTTATGACGTTATTAACACGTTTCAAACCACAGCCCTACCCAAGAAGAACCTGGCAAATCTGTCCTAACAAAGGGAGGTGTGGACTGCCAAAACTGCATTTAAGCAGTAAACAGAGCAGGAAGGGGAGATAAAGGAAGCTCAAACAGGTGGGAAAAAACCAGCAGGGGACATCTTTCCACATAAGCTCTTTTTCTCCTGAATCTCAGCTGGAAATGTTTTTCAAGGGGAGGAGTGACACTATTAAAAGGAAGGACAAACACCCCAGGGCCCCCCTCTCTCACCTCCTGCCCATCCCATTCACGGCACCTGAAGCCACAAAGGAAGAATTCATTGGATTCTGGGAGAAGGGATCCTGAGTTAAGAAGTTTGGTCAGTAAGACTGCTGAAAGCAAATGGTGAGAAAAATGTGGTTTAAATTTAACATATCAGAGGGGTAGCCGTGTTAGGGTAGGTCCATACTCACCGCACGGGTTGATGCGGTGAGTTCGACTTCTCCGAGTTCGAACTATCGCATCTAATCAAGACGCGATAGTTCGAACTCCCCGCGCGCTCCGGTCGACTCCGGAACTCCACCACCGTGAACGGCGGTGGCGGGGTCGACCTTGGAGCCGCGGAGTTCGACCCCGCCGCGTCTGGACAGGTAAGTAAGTCGAACTAGGGTACTTCGAGTTCAGCTACGCTATTCACGTAGCTGAACTTGCGTACCCTAGTTCGACCCCCGCCCTTAGTGTAGACCAGGCCTTAGTCTGGATCTGTAAAAGCAGCAAAGAGTCTTGTGGCACCTTATAGACTAACTGATGTTTTGGAGCATGAGCTTTTGTGGGTGAATACCCACTTCGTCAGTTGCATCCGACGAAGTGGGTATTCACCCACGAAAGCTCATGCTCCAAAATGTCTGTTAGTCTATAAGGTGCCACAAGACTCTTTGCTGCTTTTACAAATTTAACATAGTTTGTTAAGTTAAGCAACAGTTGCATTGTAGCTTTATTTGTTTAGTAACCATATCTGATTTTTATGCCTTGTTACTTGTACTCACTTAAAATCTCTTCCTAGTAAAAAAACTTGTTTTATTGTTTAAATTGAAGTGTCTGGGAAACTCCATTTGAGGTGGCACGTTGTCTGCATATTATTTCTGTTAAAGAAATAACAGATTTTATGTAAAGTAGAGAAAGCTGGGGGGTTAAGACATACATACCCGGGAGGTGGCAGGAATCTAAGGCTGGAGGTGTGTTGGGGTCACCCTGCAGTATAACCAAGGCTGATAAGAGCCAGGGTGTGGCTGGCTGGCTGCTGCGCACACACAGACATAGCTGGGAGTGACTTGCACACTGGAGGTTGTTTGTGAGCAGTCCAGGCTGGAGGCTACAGCAGGAAAGCGTTGTAAAGAGCACCCCATGTTAGAGGGCAGTGGTGACATGGTGACTTATTGGTCTGGATTGTACCTTGACAGGACACAATGATCTCACATCTCTGGTTCAAGCACTGATATGCTGAGCATCTGCATTTGCATAAGTTCCCTACACTCTTTAGTTGTAAGGAGCATGAAAACAAGAGGGCTCAGGATGGAAGTGTAAGGAAATCATTATTCAAACCTTAAGCTTGTTATCATTCCCCTTTATGTCTTAGGGCCGGAGTCTGAAGCACTGAAGTCAATGGGAGTTGAGAATGCTCAGCATCTCACAGGATCGGGCCCATAAATTATACACATTTGTATATTGAATTTTATATGCCTAATAATTTACATTGCTTCAGACATTCCTCTAGTCTCCAAACTCTACCGACCACGGGAGCAGCTACAATGGCATGAGGTACTCCAGAGATTCCTTGATAGACCCCAGGAGAGAAGGGTGACCTGGTCCCAGTCCATAAGTACCTGCTTGGTCAACAAACAATTGCTAATCTAGCACACAACAATATAAGAGCCAATAACATGAAAAGTTGTTAATCTAGTAGACAAAGATATAGATTCAATATCAAGATATAGATCCAAGATCCAACAACCAGGCCCTGCGATTCCCAGTGCAGCAATGTTGTAAAACATTGTCACAGCACCATCAGGCTAGTCCAAAACAATGCCAGTTTACACCAGCTGAGGATCTGATTCAATTAAATGAATTGTTCTATTAAGACACACTTATGTATAGCAATGCAACTGCTGATGCAATAAGAGCCTTTAAACCGAGAGAATAGAATAACCAACTGGTGAATTAATGTGTTATGGCCAAGATGCAATATCGTGCCTCATCCTCTAGGTTTTCTGCTGTTGCTTGCATATGCAGAGAAAGGCTAAAGCACAATGCATCTTTCAACTGAGCATTTATTGCAAAAGCAAACAGAAGAAAGGCAAGCTGGAATTGGTAGTTATTTAATCAAGCCTTAGGGTACTTTTGCTGTATCATTAAGTCTCAACAGTAAGAGCTAAATCCACTTGTTCTACCTCCAAAGCAAAGTTCTACACTCTTTCATGTTCACGTCTAGGACTTGCTGCTCCACCGACTTGCACTTTTATATCTGGGCAAAGGGAGTGCAAAACAGTACAACTCTAATCTGGCAACATATACGCCTACTTCACATAGGTACAAATTAGTCAAAGTACAAGCGAGGGGAGAACTGGGCCACTGGTTTCCAGTTTCAGCAATGAAGTTAAGTATACCATATATTTCTGTGGTGCCATTCATCCCAAGTTATCTCAGGGTTTTTTAAAGGAAAATGAAGCACTTCACCTGCCACTGAAATGCAGCCATCTCTAGGGCAGGACATAGCAAGAATTCAATAAAGCACAGATCTATTACTCAACAGTTTAGGACTGAGATATACTTTATCCGTTTCTAGCTATATACAGAATGTTACAAAGGCAGAGTGTATTACATAAACCAGAATTCGACGAGGACATTGTAGGTAAGCCCCTGACCCTCGCAGAAACTTCCATAGGATCTTATAATGTCCATATGTCAGGAACTCCATTTTACATCTCTCACTACAAAACACAGACATATCCAGCAACGCTGTAAAAGGGAGAAGGTTTCATTGTTCATTCCAGTCAGAGATCATCACACCCCACAATCCTATTAAATATTTACAGGCAGCAGACCACTAGCCCTCACCAAGAAATATGAAATCTGAATGAACCCAGAACACGATCCTCTGGGCTTACCAACGGCTCTGAACTTTACACCAAACCAGTAATCCATTTCACTTCCAGTTACTTTTTCATTCTCTCTCCCACTCCTCTCTATTTTTGCCAAATGTACAGCAATTCCAGTACCAATAAGACGGCCAGTTGGAACCACAGCAAATGTCTTGCTACAGCTAAGCTATGTCACATACATCACTTTCCCTTTAACCGCTAAGCTTCTTAGTTTATCAAGGAAAGAAATTAAATTAATTGGCCGTAATTTGGTTTTGAGGAACCCCTGGTTGCCTGGTGTTTATCACCTTATTTTCCTCCAGGTGCTTACAAATTGACTACTTCATTAATTGTTCTTGCAGTTCACGTGGTACTGAAGTTAAACTTGCTGGTATGCAATTTCCTAGGTCTTACTTTCCCCGTCCTTCAAAGAAATATGGCTGCTTGTCCATTTCCAATCCCCTGTCCTCAGTGAGCTCTTATACGTAATTGCCAATGGTTCCAGTGCTATTGCTGCTAATCCCTTTAGGATTCCAGGGTGAATTTCATCAAACCCTGAGGATTTGGGTTCCATAGCTCGTTTTTTCCCAGTTCTGCCTTGTGACTTCTGCATTTCCCAAATGGGCGACAGGGAACGGGTCACTTGATGATGACCTGTTCTGTTCATACCCTCTGGGCACCTGGCACTGGCCACTGTGGGAAGACAGGATATTGGTCAAGATGGACCTTTGATCTGACTCAGCATGGCTGTTCTTACAGTCTTATGTTCCCCATTAATGACTAGACGGTGCCTAAAAACCTGCAGTAGGTAGGGTATGGAGGCACACAATCCTGGCAGCAGCTTTTTCATGCATCAGCCAGAAAATGTCCACACACAGCTGGTGCTACAAGCTTTTCCCAGAGTGCTGAGTGCATTCCTCACCTGCCAGCTCAGCTCGGGTGCATGGTGCAGGGCTGGGGCAGTTCTGCCCCATGTCTACAGGGACCACAGGAGAAGTGGGTGTCTTGGAGCTGACAGCTGCCGCTTTCGGGGTATGGGTTTGGGGTAATGTGCTCCACTAACTGCAGAGGGCTAGAGTTGGGGCAATGTTTCAGGAACTTCACTGGTTCTCGCTCCTCACTGCTGGCTCTTCTGCTCCTCCTGTGGTGTGCGGCATGTGGAAATGCAGCACAAGGAGCTGGGAGGGTGAGACAGAGAGACTTGCTCCTCCCCCATCCCAGAAGCCCCGAAACAGAGGAGGAGCAGGAGACTGAGAAACTGTATTCATGTCCCCCGACTCTGTCAGATGGGGAGGGAGGGAGCAGATAGTATTTTTCCCTCAGGCCTTCCCTAGCCTCATTCACTGCACTCATTGGGGGATGGTATTCAGTGAACAAAGCTGATGATCAATATTCCTTTTTATCATAATCGGACATTGCCTGGCCCTGTGCCTCACTCACTGCACATCATGCAGGCAACTTCAACATTCTCACCTCCTGACTTTTGAGCACTTCCCTCTGCAGTCCTGTCATTTCCTTTTTAATGTAGATTTTGTAGGGGGATGGGAGGGAGAGAGAGAGAGAGAAGAGAGAGTGCGTGTATAACAAACATATATTTTGGAATTGCGGGGAATTCACGCCCCTGCGTGTGTCACAGTAATAGACAAGCATGGTGAGATATCTTGTTGTTTTAATGGATTTTATCTCTAATTATAGTTTC
This sequence comes from Mauremys mutica, assembly GCF_020497125.1. Classification (NCBI taxonomy): domain Eukaryota; kingdom Metazoa; phylum Chordata; order Testudines; family Geoemydidae; genus Mauremys; species Mauremys mutica. The sequence goes on along the minus strand of NC_059073.1, from coordinate 10,254,903 downwards.
ACAGAGTTAAGGTCAGAAGGGACTATCAGATCATAAAGTCTGACCTCCTGTATATCTCAGGGGATAATATTTCACACAGACACCCCTGTATTAAGCCCAAAACTTTAGTTACATGAAAGCATTTCTTTCTTCAGGAGACTAAACTGCGTGTCACAGGCAGAGAACAGGAGAGACCAAGATGACCACTAATGCCCGAGGCCCCTGCAATGGCAGGGGATTGATTAGGTGAGATATGCCCAGATGATCCCAGCAGGTGGCCTGCATCCCACATGGCAGAGGAAGGCAAGAAAACCCCAAGTTCCCAGCCAATCTGCCCTGGGGGAAAATTCCTTCCTGACCTCAACTCTATTCATTGGTATAAGAGTTTGGACACCCCAAATTTGCCCGATACCTCTAAACCCATGTGAAATCAGCTGTTGCCATTCACTGATCTTCTGCCTCGGCTATTAAAAATAAATGAGAACAAATAGAATTCAGTGGAGTTACTCTGGGAATGAAATTAGCCCATTATTTTTCTAGCTCTTGCTTTTAGCGGTTAACACAAGCTTAATGCTTGGTACAGCACTGCAAAAAGTAAACATGAAAGACATTTCACTGATGTGAACAAATGAATGATTGACTCAGCTCCTTTTGAGAAGCTACTTTGAATCTATCATTAATAAACAAAAGCAGCTGCTTTGTCTCCTCCAGTATGAAAGGTTTAAGGAAATATACATATAGAGATGCACAAATATCACTATTATTGTTTCATGAAATTTCGCACTGAAAGTTTTGCCGTTTCATGTGATTTTGCACCACCACATATGGTCCTTTGCTTTCAGATACTTTCACATTAAAAAGATGCAGAAAAGTTAAGTTTCACAAGCTTCTGATGCAGAGCTCTTTTGCTTGAAATTGGGCTCATTTCGTTTCAGAAATGGGCCTGATTTTGCTCAAGGCGACGTCATTTTTCACTGAAAAATTGGCCCATTTCACTAAAAAAATATACAACCTGAGTTTGTAATAAAAAGCATAGAAATTTGGCTTCAGAGTTAGTCTGTATTTTGTTATTAATATTTTGCATATTTTGACTTAAAGATTCTGATTTGGGAAAGACCTTAAACATATGCTTAAATTTAAGCATGTACATAAGTGTTTTCCTCAGTCAGGGCCAGAGTATGGATCAAAAGGTATTAAAAGTGGCAGCATCAGTCAGAGGATAATAAGCAAACCTGATTGTCAACTCGAACTGATGTCTACTACTGCCTAGAAACGGACCTCTTGACCAAGAGGAATCCTTAAATGATAAAGAGAGACATGGCACATATGTCTTTCATAGTCCACTACATATTTTCTCTTTCCTGTGTATGCTCCATAAATACTAACAGTTTACCACCTCCAAGAAACTCATCCTTAATAATCAAAGGAAAAAATACCCACAGTTGCTACTACAGTACAAAAGCACAAAGGCACCTTTATCGACAGTGATGACAACAAAAAGGAACACAACTGCCAAAGAAAATATGATTGATTTAAAAGTTACGTTGACCCCAGGATGAGATTAAACATAAGGTACATGGCCATAACATTTATGGCCCATCTTGGATCAAGGGTTGTATACACATTGAATTTGTTACCATCAGCTGTTTCCCCTTTTTAATAGGTCATGTAAGAACACAGACAAAAAATGCAGAGATCCAGTGGGATTCCAGTTCTACTAAACAGAAGTCCATCTGTTACTTCAGTCACTGGGCAAGCACTTTATAAAATCTTCACATCAGCGTTAATGGATGTTGCACCTAAATTTGAATTTTTGAGACTCTGGAGGATGAAAATGGAAATCTATTTACTTAAGATATAAAGGAGCTGCAAAATCCGCCAAAAATAAGAGTATTTTATACAAGCACTAAGAACTAGATTATGGAATCCTTCTGCATACTGGTGAATACTCATGTGAAGTTCCATTGATTGAATTTAAGAAGACACCAACATGAGTTAAGTTTGTGCAATTCAGCTTTTGGGTGAGGTGGGAGGCAGAGCATGAGAGAGAAAGACCTTCCTACTCTTCTTACATCATAACTTTCAGGTAAAGCTTATTTTAAATATTACCACTGAACACATGAAGTTTATTTGTTTTGAGATAAAAAACAGGAGCACAACAACCTGGGAAATGAAGGGTAAACTAGAAGAATAAGGTAGTAATACTATGGATATTTCAACGGGGGGCGGGGAGGAGTGAGTTCTTAACTCGGGTTAAAATATTAAAATAGCAGTGAAGACCAGGCAACCTGATTTTTAATTCGGGTTAGTAGCTAAAATTCAAGTCAATTGGGGAGAGCGTGGTTGAATTCACACTGCTAGCCTGAGTTACAGAAGAATATAGGAGCAGCCATACTGGGTTAGACAAATGATTCATTTAGCCCAGTATCCTGTCTTCCAACAGTGGCCAATGCAAAATGCTTTGGAGGGAATGAACAGAACAGGCAATCGTTGAGTGATCCAACTCTTGTCATCCACTCCCAGCTTCCAGCAATCAGAGGCTGGGGACACCCAAAGTGTGGGGCTGTATCCCTGACCATCTTGGCTAATAGCCATTGATGGATCTATCCTCCAGGAACTTATCTAAAAAAAAAAAAAATTAACCCCATAATAGTTCTGGCTTTCACAACATCCCCTGGCAATGAGTTCCACAGTTTGATTGTGCATTGTGTGAAGTACTTCATTCTGTTTTTAACCTGCTGCCTATTAATTTCATTGGGTGACCCCGGTTCTTGTGTTACGTAAAGGAGTAAATAACACTTCCTTATTTACTTTCTCCACACCAGTTACGATTTTAGAGACCTATCATATCCCCCCTCAGTCATCTCTTTTCCAAACTGAAAAGTCTCAGTCTTTTTAATGTACATGCATCCGACGAAGTGGGTATTCACCCACGAAAGCTCATGCTCCTTTACGTCTGTTAGTCTATAAGGTGCCACAAGACTCTTTGCTGCTTTTACAGTCTTTTTAATCTCTCCTAATATGGAAGCTGTTCCATACCCTTAATCACTGTTGCTCTCCTCCTTACCTTTTCCAATTCTAGTATATCCTTCTTGGGATGGGGAAACAAGATCTGCATATAGTGTTCAAGGTGTGGGCCTAGCACGGGTTTACTTAGTGGCATTATGATATTTTCTGTTTTATTATCTATCCCTTTCCTAATGATTCCCAATGTTGCTAACTTTTTTACCTGCCACTGCACATTGAGGGGATGTTTTCAGAGAACTATCTACAATGACTCCAAGATCTTTCTTGACTGGTAACAGCTAATTTAGATTCCATTGTTTTGTATGTATAGTTGGAATTATGTTTCCCAATGTGCATTACTTCACATTTATCAGCACTGAGTTAAAAGCTGAATTGCTGGGTCTTCACTGTCATTTTGATACGACTTACCTAACTCGAGTTAAGAACACAGCTCTTTATGCAGTGTTGGCATACTCTCACTTCTTACATGCAGGCAGACATCTATTTTGTTTAGCTTCTAGATGTCTAGGGAAGAGGAAGCAAATATTAACATGTAGTGACAAATTGCTTTAAAAGGATTTTTTTTTAAAGAGTATAGAGACAACTAAAAGGAACTGCGTGGAGATGAGAAATGGATCTCAGCAGCTCAGTTGACACGCATTGCTCTATGCTGTATACTTCATAAGCCCCTTTAAACCCTACAGCACGGCAACTTTCTGAATGTGTAAGGGCAAACCGTGAAGTGCAGATGAGGTTAATATTTTTCTGCACTGTAAATTCCAGTACACTCAAAATATCAAGTTCTTGATCTTTGAACAGTATTTTCTTCCTATTTCCTTCACTGTCCTTTCCGTTCTGATTATTTTTCATTCTGACTTGTCTTTCTATTGCAGCAACTTAAATACAGCAGGAGGAAAGATCTGTCTGGTTGGTTGTAGTTGTTGTTTTAATGACTAAGTTTCCAAAAGGCACAAAATGTAAAAGCAAATACTGCAGGTGAGGTTTCTGTGATGCCCAGCCCCACCTTTCATCGATTTAAAGATCCTTCAGGCTGTAAGATGACAATAATGCATAATTCCCAGTTCATTATACACACTGCTCTTCCCCAGCACCCTCTGGCTGACATTGGCTCATAAAGCAACCTAGCAGCTACATTACCAAAATATGGGGCACGTTATTGGCCAATAAAATATCCGCAAGAGTGGCCATGTGAATAAGGACCACATTTGGGGATACAACAGGCAGTAAATTTTGCATGAGCACCCAATAGGCAATGCCATTGCAGTGTTATTCAAATCACCATTCATACATTGGTCAGAGGTGGCAAACCTGTGGCTCTGGAGCCACATGTGGCTCTTCAGAAGTTAAAATGTGGCTCGTTGTACAGGCACCGACTCTGGGGCTGGAGCTACAGGCTCCAACTTTCCTATGTGCCGGGGGGTGCTCACTGCTCAACCCCTGGTTCTGCCACAGGCCCTGCCCCCATTCCACTCCCTGTCGCTCCCTCTCCCAAGCCACTGTGCCCTCACTTCCCCCCCCTCCCCAGAGCCTCCTGCACACCACTCCCCCCCCCCCAAGCCTCCTGCACACCACGAAACAGCTGATCAGGAGGTGCAGGGAGGGAGGCCCTGGGAGTGCGGGGAGGGAGGAGGAGCTGCTGATGTGTTACTATGGCTCTTTGGCAATGTACATTGGTAAATTCTGGCTCCTTCTCAGGCTCAGGTTGGCCACCCCTGGCACTGGCATTGTCAAAAAAAATAAACTTATGGAATATATTTCTCTAGTAAGAATTTGGTAGAGATATATAACAAAAAAGATACCCAAACAGAAGAAATCTAGGAAGTTATGTCTAAAAAAAAGAGTTTGAAGTTGACAGGATCTGAACTTCTGTTTTTGGTAAAGACAATACTATATTTTTGCTGGGACAAGGCAATGCACCACATTTATAACGAACTTAGATATAGTGAGATATGATGGACGTCCCTAATTTCTCCAATCCATTGAAATGTAAAAACTTTAAGTCCACTTATCAGGAACTCTGCTGCCGATAGCAAATTTGTTCTTTGGGGGGGAAACAAATGGATTCATTTTAAGAGTAGCTGTTAAGAGTCCAATGTGCGTAGCTGAAAGAAGAAAATTACTTCATGAAAGATCAATAATCTCTCTCCTCTCCCTGAAGTGAAATCTATGCATAGAAAAAAAAATACTCGGGATTTCATTCTCTGCTGTCTGTGGTTTGCGTAGTCATTTATACCAGAACAAATACCAGAAAATGCTACCAAATCAGGAAGGCAGTGTATAGCAACCACTTTGCAATCACCTTTTACTTTTATAAACAACTATGCAGAGAATCAGACCCATTGAAAAGGTGAGGGACTGACAGACTCTGACCCAATATACAGTCCATCAAAAAGGGACTTCCTGATTACTGAGTAATACAATAACTTGGCTTGAACACAAATTCTTAAGAACACTATATAGTGATTTTACTAGGTATATCTGACAGCTGCCAGACTTTGTGCCAAAGGATTTATACTGCTAACTCCTATTAAAGAGACAACAGAATTATGTCTTAAAGGCCCAAAACATCATACCAGGGTGCTACTGCATTGTTTTATTGGTTTTATTTCAAATTAAGGGGTCACACATCAAAACATCTGACTCAAATGCGGACATCAAAGGACAAAGACCCTAAATATAATTACTTTACCTTCTAAGTGAACATAGAAAATAGTTTTCTTGACCAAAGTTGACTTCTTTTTTTACAGAATGGAAAACTGGAGAACCTCAACAGTGAATGAATTCAGTGAATAATGGCAGCATGGCCTACCAAAGCAAAGATGCCCTTCTCTACCATGCTTGTCAGCTACCTCACATTTATTAATTATCATTTGTATAACTCTAGTACTAAGAGGCACGTACAAAGCCCAGAAACACCTGGGCTGCTTCTAGGTTAGCTTCAAGACCAAAGGCAAAGCCGTTCAAATACAGTCATTGGAATTAAGAGATGAGAAAGTGCTAGCAGATCAGAAAGTAGACTCTTCTCTAATGAAAAGAGAGCGCTGTTCAAACATCTCTTCTTCCCTAGTACAGCTACATTTAATCCAATGCTTGCGGTCGGTGGATAGGGTTACATTTAATAAGACTTAGCGCTGGGGGGCTTGACGGCTCCAGTATGAAACTTGATTTTGTTTAATTTCAGCTCAAATTGAATTTGTTACCATCTGATTTGCTCCATGGCTGACATGAGAGGAATTAGTGGCCTCAGGCCAGTTCCTGGGTTATGGATCCACATTACTAAAGGCACAATCACAACTGGCACTGAATGGACCTAAGGAAGAGCTCTGGGTAGCTCAAAAGCTTGTTGGTCTCTCTCACCAGCAGAAATTGGTCAAATAAAAGATATTACCTCACCCACCTTGTCTCTCAGCTTGTTTGCAGTCTAGTTAAGGAGAATACAGATCTCCCCACGCCATGGAGACTAGAAGTGGCCACTTCAGGTGAGGGATCGCTTCTTTGGTGAAAGTGTGCACTGTTGCTACATTTGCCCTACCAGCATTCTGAATAAACAGATTTCCATCTCTGGAGCTGTCAATGTAGCACCTTTCACTAGGGTGACCAGATAAAATCAGGACTGTTCCGATATTTAGGCGTTTGTCCTGCATCCCGACCGATGCCCTGTTTAATTTTTGTTTTGGTTTTTGGTTTTTTTTGCTTCGCCAGGACTCCTTCCCAAATGTGTCCCGATATTTTCTTCATCCCATCTGGTCACCCTACCTTTCACTGGCAGTGAATTCACTGAAGAATGTTTTTTGGAGGACAGATACTCTCTTAGCACTACAGAAAATTCTCCTGCTTAGGCAAATATTGCTTCACATTCTGCCTCTGAAGTCTGAGGGAGAAATCTTGGCCTCACTGAAATAAATGGAAAAACTCCCATTGACTTGAATGAGGTACAATTTCACCCCTAGATCGCACTTACCCTGGAAACTATTCCACTATCCAGTTTTAACCAATGACATAAAAACATAAGAACATAAGAATGGCTATACTGGGTCAGACCAAAGGTCCATCCAGCCCAGTATCCTGTCTGCGGACAGTGGCCAACACCAGGTGCCCCAGAGGGAGTGAACCTATCAGGTAATGATCAAGTGATCTCTCTCCTGCCAACTCTCTCCTGTCAATCTTCACCCTCTGACAAACAGAGGCTAGGAACACTATTCCTTACCCATCCTGGCTAACAGTCATTAATGGACTTAACCTCCATGAATTTATCTAGTTCTCTTTTAAACCTTTTTATAGCCCTAGCCTTCACAACCTCCTCAGGCAAAGAGTTCCACAGGTTGACTGTGTGCTGTGTGAAGAACTTCCTTTTATTTGTTTTAAAGCTGCTGCCCATTAAATTTCATTTGGTGGCCCCTAGTTCTTATATTATGGGTCCAAGTAAATAACTTTTCTTTATTCACTTTCTCCACATCACTCAAGATTTTAAATACCTCTATCATATCCCCCCCTTAGGGTATGTCAACACTACCCGCTGGATTGGTGGGTAGTGATTGATCTATCGGGGATTGATTTATCACATCTAGTGTAGACATGATCAATCAATCCCCGATCGCTCTGCTGTCGACTCCTGTACTCCACCGTGGCGAGAGATGAAAGCGGAGTCAATGGGGGAGCGGCGGCAGTCGACCTCGCACCGTGAGGATGCGAGGTAAGTCGACCTAAAATACGTCGACTTCAGCTACGCTATTCTCCCCTCCTCTCCCCAGTGTACACCAGGCCTTTGTCTTCTCTTTTCCAAGGTGAAAAGTCCTAGCCTCTCTAATATCTTCTCATATGGGACCCGTTCCAAACCCCTAATCATTTTGGTTGTCCTTCTCTGAACCTTTTCTAATGCCAGTATATCTTTTTTGAGGTGAGGAGACCACATCTGTATGCAGTATTCAAGATGTGGGCGTACCATGGATTTATATAAGGGCAATAAGATATTCTCCTTTTTATCTCTGCTTCTTTCACATGGTTGTTAAGCCACAGTGGCTCTTTTTTAGTTCTTTTATTGTGTTTTTTTATTAATTTGGGGTCTACCTTAAAGTTGGGCCTCTATTACGGTGTCTTTGAAAAGTGTCCATGCAGCTTGCAGGGATTTCACTCTGGTCACTGTACCTTTTAATTTCTGTTTAACTAACCTCCTCGTTTTTGCATAGTTCCCCTTTCTGAAATTAAATTCCAGTGTTGGGCTGCTGAGGTGTCCCAAATGGTCTTGTTATAGTTACCTCTTGGACCAGATCCTGCGCTCCACTCAGGACTAAATCAAGAATTGTCTCTCCCCTTGTGGGTTCCTGTACCAGCAGCCCCAAGAAGCAGTCATTTAAAGTATCGTGAAATTTTGTCTCTGCATTTCTTCCTGAGGTGTACCCAGTGAATATGGGGATAATTTAAATCCCCCACTAGTATTGAGTTCTTTATTTTGATAGCCTGTCTAATCTCCCTTAGCATTTCAAAGTCACTATCACTGTCCTAGTCAGGTGGTCGATAATAGATCCCTACTGTTATATTCTTATTAGAGCATGAAATTACTATCCATAGAGATTCTATGGAACATGTGGATTAATTTAAGATTTTTACTTCATTTGATTCTACATTTTCTTTCACATATAGTGCCACTCCCCCCTCCCCACCCCTGCCCCGGCATGACCTGTTCTGTCCTTCCGATATATTTTGTACCCCAGAATGATTGTGTCCCATTGATTGTCCTCACTCCACCAGGTTTCTGTGATGCCTATTATATCAATATCCTCCTCTAACACGAGGCACTCTAGTTCACTCATCTTATTATTTAGACTTCTAGCATTTGTGTGCGAGCACTTTAAAAACTTGTCACTGTTTATTTGTCTGCCCTTCTCTGATGCATCAGATTATTTTTATGTGAATATTTCTCATCTGATCTGGCCCATATTTTATCCTCTTCCACCCTCTCCTCCTGACTAAAACCTAGACAGTTTCTATCAATAGACTCTCCTCTAAGAGAAGTCTCTGTCCGATCCACATGTTCCTCTGCAGCAATCGGCTTTCCCCCACCTTAGTTTAAAAACTGCTCCGCAACCCTTTTAACGTTAAGTGTCAGCAGTCTGGATCCACTGGAACAATACTGTTCCAAATGCAAATAGCTTACAGGATAGCAAATTGAATTATAGTGACCGGAGAAAGCTTAGCGGATCATAGAGATGTTTTCTTTCTCCCATGGGCCAAAGCAGGTAGGGTGACCAGATGTCCCGATTCTACAGGGACAGTTCCGATATTTGGGGCTTTTTCTTATATAGGCTCCTATTACCCCCCCCCACCCCGATTTTTCACACTTGCTGTCTGGTCACCCTAAAAGCAGGATTGTTCCTTACCACAGACTTTCAGTCTAATTCAATTTTAAATCATTCAAGGTAACACTTCTACCACTTCCCTTGGAAGACTACTCAGCGTAACAGTTCTCACCATAAGGAGAGTCTTAGATTCATAGATTCCAAGCCAGAAGGGACTGTTGTAATCATCTAGTCTGACCTCCTGCATAACACAAGCCATAGAACTTCCCCAAAACAATTCCTAGAGCAGGTCTTTTAGAAAAAAAAATCCAATCTCGATTTTGAAATTGTCAGTGATGAAGAATCCACCAGTACCCTTGGTAGATTGTTCCACTGGTTAATTATCCTCACTTGTAAAAAAATACACCTTATTTCCAGTCTGAATTTGTCTAGCTTCAACTTCAACATCATTGGATTGTGTTAGGCCTTTCTTTGCTGGATTAAAGAGCCCATTTTCAAATATTTGCTCCCCATGTAGATATTTACAGACTGTAATCAAGTCACCTCTTAATCTTCTCTTTGTTAAACTGCATAATTTGAGCTCCTTGAGTCTATCATATAAGGCATGTTTTTCTAATCCTTCAATCACGGCTCTTCTCTGAACACTCCTAATTTTTTCAACATCCTTCTAGAATTGTGGGCACCAGAGCTGGACCCAATATTCCAGCATGGTTACACTAGTGCCACATACAGAAGTCAAATAATCTCTCTGCTGCCACAAGAGATTCCCTGTTTATGCATCCAAGGATTGCATTAGCTCTTTTGGCCTCACTGTTGACTCATATTTAGCTTGTGGTTCACTATGACCCCCAGATCCCTTTCCGCAGTACTCCTTCCTAGGCAGTCATTTCCTATTTTGTAGGTGTTCAATTGATTGTTGATTCCTAAGTGGAGTATTTTGCATTTGTCTTTATTGAATTTCATCCTATTTACTTCAGACCATTTCTACAATTTGTCCAAATCATTTTGAATTTTAATCCTCCTCCAAAGTAGTTGCAACCCCTCCCAGCTTTGTATCATCCACAAACTTTATAAGTGCACTCTCTATGCCATTATCTAAATATTGAACAGAACTGGATCCAGGACCAATCCCTGTGGGATCCACTAGGTATGCCCTTCCAGCTTGACTGTTAACCACTGATAACCACTCTCTGATGATAACTACTCTCTGGGAACAATTTTTGAACTAGTTATCACCCACCTTAGTAGCTGCATCAAGGCTGTATTTCCCTAGTTGTTTGGTTTTTTAATGAGAAATCATGCGAGACTGTATCAAAAGCCTTACTGAAGTCAAGATATACCATATCTACCCCTTCAAGTGCCCATCGTTTGCCCTCCTCAAGGAGCACGAGTACATAAACCACAAAAGATACGACCTCATTATTATGAAGGCCCTTGTGGACCACAGGGGCTGATTTATGGACACCAACATGGGCTGCACTAGAAAAGTTAATGATGTCAGGGTTTCTCGATACTTTTGATAATTCATTGTCATAAATAAGAGTTACTGTCCCCGCTGTTAGGAGACCTCACACACCTCTTTTTGCCTTGCCTTATGAAACCATATCCAATCTCAGAGGGCCTGACCAAAGAAGGCTCAGTTATATTCTCAACAGGTACAGAATGGTGGGTGAATGTGTGTTCGGCAAATTGAAATCCTGCTGGTGCCTGTGTCATCATGCCGTCCATATTATTGTGGCTTGTTGTGCTCTCCATAATCTTTGTGAAGCCAAAGGTGAGCCATTTGCCCCTGAATGGAACTATGACAGTGATGGATTGCTGAACTGTGCACCTATCACAGCTGGAGCTGCATGCCCCCGGGCAACACAAATCAGGGATGCTCTGTGGTTCCACCTTATGGACTTGCATGGGCCAATGGTAGAGAGAGAATAGTACCTTGTGAATGTGCTTGTAAAATCTTTACAGTAAATGAGATCCTGTCACATCAAACAATAACTTGTGTGTGGGAGTGGGGTGGATTACCATGCACTTTAGTTATAAATGACATGACCACTTATGCAATGGGGGGGATTGATTGGCATTCATTGTACCTATGAATCCTATGACCGCTTATGGAATGGGGGTGGGTGGCAAGTGGCAAGACCTGTGGATTTACAGGCTGGCATGATGTAAAGAAACGTACTGAGAAACAGTGTTTGCATACAACTTCCCAGTTTCCCCTATCATGCGTTTATCTTCATTATTTGAAACACACATTATGATGTGAAGCAGTGATGGCAATAAAAGTTCTTATTAAAATAAAAACCTTTTGTTTCAGGACATATGTTAGAAAAGCACAATATTAAACTTTAGTGAGGCAGGCCAGCTGCCACTAGCACACCAAAACACCAGTAATAAACCAACACCAAAACCTTTAACAAAAAACAAAGGACATGAACAGTGCGACCATTTCCAAACAAATCTCCAAGAGTTTTTTAGTCCCCTGACCTCCAATTCTCCTTTCCCTTCCTTCCACGTTTAGCATGCACTTGGTGCCACAGCAGGGGTGGTGGAGAGGTTCATGGGGGAGAGGGTCTGAATGGGAGTGAAGGCCCACAGCGGGGAAGGGATCAGCAGGGGTTTGGAGGACTTAGGGGGTAGATTTGCCCTGTCCAGCTGCTACGTCCTAATTGTGTGGGCCACCCAACCAAGGAATTGTCCAAAGTGTTCCTGGTTTGCACAACATGGAAGCATGGAAAGGACTCAGGACATGGTGTGAGTGCAGCTGGAGCCTGTATTCTGGTGGCCATAAGCAAACTGCACTGCAAGCCTCTCCTCACGCACTGAATCTCTGTTCTCTCCCTCTGCAGCCTGGCTGTGCCTTTCCATTTGCCGTGAATCCTTCTCCCTTTGGTACTGCACCAGTTTGTTGGCCCTATCCTGAATGTCCACTAGAAGTTCATCCTGGAAAAGCTTCTATTCAGACTGTTCTGTGACAGTTCTGCATCCCAGGGACTTGTTGCAGTGGGCTCGCGCTGCTGAGATGGAAGAACCATCAGAACTCAAAAGGCCTAAAAGCAGACATCAAACAGGGCATTTCACAACATGTTCACAGTATCCCCAGGCAAGAGTGCCTCCTGGAATCTCAAGGCCAAAAAACGGCCTTGTAAAACTGAGCTTCAATCTATTCCGAGAGGAATGTCTCAGCTCCCAGAAGCTCCTTGGACAAAAGTTAGTGAATCACAGGGACCTTGTGCAAAAAAGTCATAGAGTTGAGCAGTCCCCATTGTGTGATGCTTGCGTAACTGTCATTGAATTGTAAATCCCTTGTTTACCATTCACCTGATGGTCAATGGCTGCCTGGTGACCGCCCGGTTGTTGGTCACCTCATTTGTCGTGGTCACTGGAGAACTAGCATTGGGCGACTTCCAGACTCACAATGTATTACACTAACAACCATGCAGCAAAATCTCATAACTTCATACACACCAATAATATAAATATTTTGACAGAACAATGGGTTTCAGCAGATCATGACTGTCTATATGATATCCTACAAGTCATACTTTGTACAAAACATCTCATAATTATATGACAGTGGTGAATATGGGGGCTCAACGGTGCTGCTTTGAGGTACAGAGTGCCTCAGTTGGCAGATTCTCAGAACCCAAGTATGGGGGGCGGGCCAGGCTTGACCTGCATCTACACTACAAAACAATGGAGTTTAGGCCCAAGGCCCCATGAGACTCCAGCTCAAACCATCCACCCCTGCAGAGACCTGGAGTCTGGGCCCAAGTTAGACAGAATTCTGTGTAGATGGAAGGGGGTCTGTGCTTGGACTTTAGTCTGGGCTTAAATTGCACTGTAGGCATATCCTGTACTTGGAGAAGCCTGCTCTGAGGAGCTGCACAGGAAGTGCTGCTGCAGCAACAGAGGGACAACTGAAGGGAGCCCCAGTGAGAAACACTCATGACTTGTCGGTTTCCTAACTAGAATAAGTTATCTATTTGCCTTTAATAGAGAAATGGACTGGAGGTGAAGTGGGCACTCCTGCTACAAGGCCTGTGGGGCCCAAACCCTCTCTTGGCCTGTTCCTAGGGGCCACCATGAAAATTGCTAAGTAACTATACCTAGGATATTTGCCAACTTTCCCTGTCCTGTCAGCAGGGTTGATGAGAGGGGGGAAAATAGGGGGACAATTGTACCAGGGCCCTGAGCTCAGAGAGCCCCCCAAAACATCTGTGATTGGGGTGAAATGGCAGGGGGTGGGGCTGCAGTGGACATGTTGTACTGGAGCCCCAAACTTCTCCCAACATGCCTGCTTGCCAGCTCCAGTAAAATAGCCTTTCACTTCAGCCCTGCCTCTGAGTGGTTACTGGGATCTACCAGGGTTGGAATATATAGGTCTAGCAGTTTATGTGCCTTCAGTGCTTGCCTCTTAGTCATAATACACCTAGCACACTAGAGAGTCCCTTGAGAGGTCTGGTGTACCAGAACAATCGTACCAATTATGGACAACCCACCCACACATTTGCTTCTTGTGCAACAAGCTGCTATTCATTCATGTGTCCCATGCAGAAATGGAGTGCAGGGTGCGAGCAATCAGGGTTTGCTCTTGTTTAGCTTTTACCAACCTCCCCCTACACACACACGCATGCATAGCTGGGTGGGGGGCTACTTTTGCAAGGTCCATTTCTCACTGTCACACTGCATTATGGAGAGCAGATGCCGTGTCAGTGGAGGGCATAACCACAACCTGATGCCACGAGTTTGCCTTTGCTTTTAAAGGTGATAAGATTTTAAAAGGAAAAGGAAGCTTCACACACTTTTTTTTTTTTAAAGATCATATAGGATGGTAAAGCACTAGGCTGGGACTCAGCTGATCTAGGTTCAATTCCTGGCTTGCCAGGGACTTCATGTGAGACCTTGGCCAAGTCACTTACATTTTTATGCCTCAGTTCCCCATTGTGTAAAACAGGAATAATTGCTACTTCCTTTCTCCCACCTGTTGTCTGCCTTGTATATTTAGAGTGTAAGCTCTTTGTGGCAGCACCTAACATAAGGGGGGGCTGATCTGAGCTGGGCTTCAACTTTATTAAAAGTAATGAATAGTGACATCTTATCTCAGCAGCTAAAAGTATTAGGCATGATCTGCCTCCAGTTTTACACTACTGTACTTACATTAGCTTCACAGGAGTTACTCTAGATTTATACCAGAGTAACAGGTTAGAATCACGCCCATTGATTTCCAGGAGTTATTTTCTATTCCTGTCATTAAAGTGAGATTCTAACCAAGCAGTGCTAGTCATTCTGCAAACAAATTCAAGTATTATTTCAGTTTATCTTCCTGACCTCTACTTGCTCTTGTACATAAACGCTTTTAATTATTCACGGTTCCTGCAGGACACACATTCTATTATCTTCTATTTATAACCCAAGTTAGCTATAAACAAAAGAGGAGGCAGCGCTCAGGTTCCTGCCTTCATAGTCCTGTTGCATTTCCTTCTTATTCTCTTCCAGGTGCTCTCTGCCTACAGCACTCTCCTTTATCCTCTTTAAATGTGTTCTCTTTGTTTTCATTGTAACTTCCTGTGACCATTCTTGGGGCTATTTAAAGGAAGGCTAGAGGGAGACAAAGTCTGTGCTCAGGGAATTAATAGGATTATACAGAGTCTTTCCCATCTAGGTCAAATCCAGCCCTGATTGGTAGTCACCAGAACGTATCTGATGGCTATTCAGTGGTCTATGTGTGCTAAACACAGTCCACAGTGGGCAGGTGTGTACTCCACAAAAAAACACTTCTGCAAATACTGCTAATTAGCTCCCTTGTAGGCAATCTCAGCAAAGACAAATGAGGGAATGGGCATGGACATGGGTACTGAGAAATCTACTCATCTCCTCGAGGTGGCCCTACCAGAAGACTGACACTGGTGGGTTAGTGTAGGGAAAGCTCACAGTGCAGTTGTGTCTACTGCTTCCTTTCTGTGAATGTTACTTGGGTCCTGAGGGATGTCAAGGCAACTCTTTTCTGGGGCATCAAATTCAATGGACAAAAAGAAATGAAAGGCTTTTGAACAATCATAGAATATCAGGGTTGGAAAGGACTTGACGAGGTCAACCCCCTGCTCAAAGTAGGACCAATCCCCAACTAAATCATCCCAGCCAGAGTTTTGTCAAGCCTGACCTTAAAAACCTCTAAGGAAGGAGATTCCACTACCTCCCTAGGTAACCCATTCCAGTGCTTCACCACCCTCTGAGTGAAAAAGTTTTTCCTAATATCCAACCTAGACCTCCCCCACTGCAACTTCCCATTTTGCAAGTCCTGAGATACTGTAACCAAGTCACCTCTGTGAGACCACCCTGTCCTCGTTATTTACTACTTCCCCACTCTTGGTGTCACCTGCAAATCTTATCAGCATTGATTTTATATTTACTTCCTGTTCACTGATGAAAACATTGGGACTTGTATTGTTCCCGGCAGAACCCCACTAGAAACACCCTCATAGATGATGATTCCCAATGACAAACTATTAGATTTGTCGATTAGCTACTTCTTAATCCACTAAGCACGTACTTCAAAAAATTAGCACTAGACAGTATCACTAAGGCTGTGTGTCTGCCACAAATTCCATAATTCTCTGTGACCTCTGTGACTTCTGCAGCAGCCAGGCAGCCCCTGGACCAGCAGCAGCAGTGTGGTGTGGGTGTGGGAGGGGGCTCAGGGCTGGGGCAGGGGGTTAGGGTGCAGGGGGGTGCTCACCTGGGGGAGTCCCCAGCCCCCACCGGCATGTCCCCACAGCTGCTGGGCAGAGGCCGGGGGGCTGCATGCATGGCCTGCGCCCACAGGCACCATCTCCACAGTTCCCACTGGCTGTGGTTCCCGGCCCGTGGACGCTGTGCCTGCTGATCCGGCACTTGTGGCGGGAGCAGCACACGGAGTCCCCCTGGCCACCCCTCCCCATAAGAACTTGTCGTCCCCCCAGCACCAACAGGGGTGCTGGGCTGCGCGTTGCCGCCCGCCTCCCCACCCCAGCACCAGTGGGGGTCCTGGGCCACCCCTCAGCACCCCCAGCCCACCCCGCCCCCCACAACCCAAGTTTTAATTAGCAGTATATAGTACACATCATAGACAGGTCACGGGCCTTGAATTTTTGTTTACTGCTGTGACCTGTCCATGACTTTTACTAAAAATACTGCAGCCACCCTAGTGGAGATTTTACTGTGCACTTAAAGGAAATTCAGCTGGGCTTCCCAGCTGGAAGAAAGCTTCTTGAAGGGTTTAGAATGCAACAAGAAAATGGGGAAGAAGCCCCCCAGAAAGGATTCCCTGTATCCAGAGCAAACAAAACTCTCATACACCTGCTACTGTTAAAAAATTTCGACATGTTTTACCTGATTTAAAACCTACTCTCTCTTGCACTAACAGAAAAAGGAACAATTAATCTTGATTCAGCAAAACTTTCCGAAATCCCAGTCCTGAAAAATAATTAATTCCTTTACAAACAAACAAGCACCAGAGAACTCAATTAAGAGATAATCATCACTGACAAATATACATACTGGGATACAAAACAAGACATCCAGCACGCTGGACTCCTGACATGATTTTCACTGCAGGACGGGTGCCCCCAGGGCTAAAGTCCCTTTTGTGCAGCCAAACAGATCTTCATGGGTTTGCAGGTGGCTACACGTGCTCCCTGAAAGATCAGCCTCTGTAAATGTTAACCCCCTTCCCAAGGATTGCGAGGCAGCTTCTTCTTATGCCATTCAAATGATTAAATGGAAACCAGTAGGAGATCTCAGAATGACATTACTGAAAGCAAGTTCTCTACAGCCCTTTCAGGGCCATAAGAGTCTCCTCTTATGGCCCCAAAAGTACACAGTCCACCACACCCCAGAAAGCCCCCACATTCTTTCTAGCTGAAAAGAACTGGAAAGGAACTCCCTCTGAATTACAAACACTACACTCCTTCATTGAGGGGGGCAGCTGTGCCCATCAGTAAACCTAAGGCAATGCTCCAGCAGAGCCCAAGGACTCCATAGCCCTCCCAACTGGACCCTCTTGAAGTCAACAGGAGCACAGGCTGTTGACCAGGGTTGCCAAACAGGGGTCGCCACTTGTGTAGAGAAAGCCCCTGGCAGGCCGGTCCGGTGTGTTTACCTGCCCCGGCCGCAGGTCCAGCCGATCGCGGCTCCCACTGGCTGCAGATCGCTGCTCTGGGCCAATGAGAGTTGCTGGAAGCGGTGGCCAGTACGACCCTAGGCCTGCGCTGCTTCCAGCAGCTCCCACTGGCCCAGAGCAGCGATCCGCAGCCAGTGGGAGCCGCGATCGGCCAGACCTGCGGACGGGGCAGGTAAACAAACCAGCCCAGCCCGCCAGGGGCTTTCCCTACAGAAGTGGTGACCCCTGTTTGAGAAACTCTGCTGTTGACTATAACGGGACCAGCATTTGGCCACAGGAAATGAGGAGGTAACATCTGTGGAGAGGAATCAAACCTGGGAATTCTACTTGGCATTACTACAGAGCGTTATCACTATGGGCCACCAGGACAGCCCATAAATATGGTTTAAAGATGATTTTAAGTGTCCTAATTAATGTGTATATTTAAAGCTTAGGTACTAAAATCCAATTAAGCACAACACAGAGTGAAAATTAATTCTTTAATTAGTCTAGGTTTCTTGCTAAATCTTTCACAGCTTAGTTTTCCATCAGCCAGGAGCGCTGATCCTTGGCACTGCCACTTTGCTTTCCAGGAGAAAATGTCTTTACCATCTCCAGCTGAAATAGGAGACAACCTACAGTTGCCCAAAGTTATTGTGGCCCAAGCCATTAGCAAGGCTCTGAATATTGGCTGAGTTGTTTCCATTAGGAGAAGAAACTGAAGACACAAGTCAAATATTTCTTTGATGAAATCTTGTTTATTTACAAGGAATGTTCACAAAGTCCTGATTCTCTGAACACAGTATGAAACACACACTACAGGCAGTTTCCTTGTTCTCCATTTGCAAGCAAGTCCTATGCCCCAAGCAGCTCTGTTTCTCTGCTCCCTCTCAGGGACATTCTCAGGATTCTCTTGCTTTCTGCCTCTCTTACAGACATAATGAATCAATTCCCTAGCCCCCGCATTTGCAACCAGTCGCAGGGCAAGACCTCAGATCACCCACTTAGCCCTGCTCAGCCTTTGCCACTGGGCTGATTTCCTTGGATGGCAGCTTCCATTGTCCCCAGCTATCTCACTGAATAAAGGAGCTTAATTGCTTCTTCCATTTAAGCTTGAAAGGGTGCTTAAAGCCAAGGGGCGTGCTAAGTAGGTCTGTAATTAGCTATAGATCAAACCTGCTTCATGGAAGCCATTATTGTCTCCTAGCACAGCAATATTACCATGACCGAGGTCTGTGCTATGTCCTTATTAGTTTCTCATCTAGGAAGGTAAAAGAACTGTTCATGTTGGGGCACATTTTGAATCTGCTGCTTGTTCTTTACATCAGCTCGTTCATTTTACATCTGTTTCTTCTACTGCAAGGCCTTAATTATTTATTTTGACAGCTTGCATTGTTTTGTGAACAATTACACTTTGACATGTATTGTGCTTAAAATAAGCTTGGCAACACAAATTAGGTTTCTAAATTCCCCACAGATTAATAAAGAAGAAAACATTTTTAGGGTGGCATGGTGATTCTGTAGGGCCCTTGTGTTTCTGTGTCCTTGCAACAGCCCTATAGAGGATTTTGGGGCATGGGGTCCCTTCTAAGCTGACATGGCTGCAAGTCAAAGGTGCCCCTGGATGAGAACCTCAAATCCTATCCTGAAAGGATCATCTCTAAAGTATCAGTAATAGGAGGAGGAGTACAAGAGCACCTAGTGACCCCAACAAAGATCAGGTCCCCTTTGTGCTATGTGCTGTATGTATACATAGTGAGAGACAGTTCCCTGCCAGAAAGAGTTTGCAGCCTCACTAGAAAACAGACAAGGGTGTGGGCGAAAGGAAGTGTTATTATCCCCATTTTACAGATAGGAAACTGAGTCAAAGAGTGATTAAGTGATTTGTCCAAGTGACATAGGAAGTCTGTGACAGAGCAGGGAACCAAAAACAGATCTGAATCCCCATCAAATGCCTTAGCATAAGATCGTTCTTTACTCTTCCACGTTTGGCAAATCTATGATCTCTCTGTTCAGATGATGAGCTAAACCTTATACACATACTCCTAATACTTACACAAATCACCCCAGACTCTGTAATAACACTGCTGTAAATGGTGGTGTATCGGACCATTATTGTAGGGTATTTTAACTTTTTTTTTCCCGTAAGGGATAGCAACAGAAGTTATTTTTGAGAGGAAAGACTGCATGAGATGACCAACTCACTTCACACAAGCTAGTGAACAAGTGGCAGATGCTACAGTAAGGACTTCCATCCACTACTGGCCTGAGACAGAAATTCAGCCCTGTGGTAGTTAAAAACCTTGGACATGAACACACATGGTCACAGGAATTAAGATGCTTCCCTATCTCTCAGCTGAAATGTCAAACGAAGGACATACAGAAATATTGAGATCTGGTCCACACTACAGAGTTAGGTCAACGCCGAGGCAGCTTACATTGGCCTATGTAAGTGCCTACATTTAAATTTCACTCCCACAGACATAACTTCCCCGACTCCACCTTCACAAGCAGCGTAGAGTCAAGGTCAATGAAGTATAAGTGTAGACACTGCATTGCTTATGTTGACTATTACTGTTTCAGGAGCCCTCCCAAAATGCCCCACACTGACTGTGCAATCGATATAAGTGCTCTAGTGAGGACGATACAAGTGCTCCGGGGCTGGAGCACTCACGGAAAAAAATTGGTGGGTGCTCAGCACCCACCGGCAGCTCCCCGTGGCCCTGCCCCACGCCCCTGTTCCAGCTCACCTCCGCCTCCTCTGCAAGCCCACTGCCGTGTCCTGCTTCTCCCCACTTCCTCCCAGTGCTTGCGTCGCAAAACAGCTGATTCGCGGGGCAGGAAGGAGGGGGAACGCAGCACGCTGGGGGAAGAGGCGGGGCCAGGGATTTGGGGAAGGGATCCAATAGGGGCAGGGAGGGGGCAGAATTAGGGCAGGGACTTTGGGGATGGAGTTGGAATGGGGGCAGGGCCAGGAGCAGGGATGGAGTGGAGTCAGGGCAGGGCCAGGGGCGGGGAAAGGGGCAAGGGGGTGCAGGCACCCACCGGCGCCAGAGAAAGTTAGCGCCTATGAACACAAGGATCAAATTGTAGACACGCACAAGCGATGTAATTACTGCCACGGCTGTATGCCGACGTAAGTTAAGTCAACCTAATTTTGAAGTGTAGACGTGGCTTCAGCATGGAGCAAATGAAAAGAAAGGTGCTGAGAGCTGAACTGAGGAGGCAGATATAGCTTAGTTACTTAGGTCTAATGGTCACAGCATGAATTCCTGCCTTCTAGTCCCAGCATTGCTACTGACTTGATGTGTGGTCTCGTGCAAGACCTTTGCAGATATGCTGTTCCAGTGGACTGGGCACGAGGACTGGGAGGCATGAGACTTTTCTTATCGTTATCTTTATTTATATTACCAAAATGACTTGAATTGTATCCTTAGCTCCAACATTAAACAGTCAAAACAGATGTGCTATGAGGCTTGACATGTCTCGAATGTACTGAAAACCTCCGATATAGGTGCTGAATAGATGAAATGTAATAATATTGTCCTGGTATGTTAGATCCACTTGGCATACACATATGTTCAAGCATACAAAGTCTGGTTCTGTTTTCAAATGTAACCTCACCATCAAAATTCCACACATTTTTCCCCCAGATCCTTTACTGATGGTTTCAAAGTAAGCTTTTTATCTGCTTCTGCGTTCTGTGCTGGCAATCATCTCCCACACAAGTGACACCACCACTTACTGCTGTGGCCAAATGCATATTAGTTGTAATGCCACCACCCACATAACCTGTGGAGAAAGCCTGAAGACACCAATTTGTTCTTTAAAAAGCGACAGAGTCCTGTGGCACCTTATAGACTAACAGAAGTATTGGATCATAAGCTTTCATGGATGAATACGCATCTGACGAAGTGGGTATTCACCCATGAAAGCTCATGCTCCAATACTTCTGTTAGTCTATAAGGTGCCACAGGACTCTGTGTTGCTTTTTACAGATCCAGACTAACATGGCTACCCATCTGATACTTGACAATTTGTTCTTGAATTCCAAAGGATAATATTAATGTGCTGTAAAGGTGCGGGACTCACCCCTGCGGCACCTCCTGCTGGTCGTCTCAGGAATTAGCTCATCCAGCCTCCGGAGCGCCCCCTACAGGCCAGAGTCCCACTGCCGCTGGGCCCCTGTGTCCCTCCCTGGACTCCGGTGCCCCATTATATGGGGTGCTGCCTCCTGGCAGTACCCCACAGATCTGGGGGTCTCCCCTCCCCAGGGAACCCCACCCTGTATCCCCACCTCACCTCAGTATAAGGCTACTGCCAGTCATTGTCTAGCCCCCACGCCCTGGGGCAGACTGCAGTATCAGCCTATTCATCACCAGCTAGGTTGGGTTTGGACCTGCTGCCTTGGCCTACCCCTGGGCTGCCCTCTGCAACCCCCAGTACCTATTAGCCCAATGCTAGGCCGCAGCCTGGGGCTTTCCAGGCTAGAGCTCCCCAGCTCCTCAGCCTGTCCCCAGCCCTGCTTTACTCAGGTACCCTGCTCAGGTCCATCTCCCTCTACAGCTAGAGAGCGACTCTGCCAGCTCCTGGCTCACTGGCCTTTTATAGGGCCAGCTGAGGCTTGATTGGGGCATGGACATAGTTGTGGCCGTTTCCCCAGTCAGCCGAGGCTTGCTGCTTTCCTAGCAGCAGCCCTCTCGCAGTCTCAGCCCTCTCCCAGGGCTGATTTCAAGCCCTTCAGGGCAGGAGCAGGTGACCACCCCGCTACATGTGCTAATTCACTTCACCCATCACCCAGTGCTTACAGAGAGAGGACACAGCTTTCAGATATTCATCAGGCCTAGTTAACTTTTAAATCAGGCACAAAACATCCTGCACCATCTCACAACATGGGCTTACAGGCTTTCAGCTGATTTTCAGCTACACAACCCCAGTGACTGCAAAACCTGAGGGATGAAAGGAGCTGTGGGAAGATCAGCATGTGCTCCATACGATAATGTGCTATGATTAATATTACCACTCTTACAGTTTGATACCTTGATGATGTTCAACTGAGGGAGTCATGCAAGGGAGTTCAGTGTAACCTATTATTATACTTGTCACCACTGCCCATACACAAACTTCAATTGTCTCTGCTCTAAAGAGCAAGGAGTAGTTGGCATTTTCACTGTTTACAAAAGACAGTTTCCTGTCCTCCCTCAGATAACCTCTTTCCCCCTGGTAACTTATCTTTGCAGTTCCCATCCCCATCACGGCCTAGTTCTGGAGAACAGAGGCACCCAAAGTCACTCTCTCGCTTGGGCCAAGAGCAGCCCACATTCTCCTAAAATGTGGAGTGCAGCTACCAACCAAAGCAGAGCACAGATCTCAACAGCTTGTAGGGGAAGATTTGGCCAAAGGTACCAGAGAAGTCCCTCTTCTTAGCAAAAATACCATGGGATCTCTAATGTCCAGGCAGAACTTTATTTTTAAAATCTCCTTTGAAAGACCCATCCCCAGTGAACAGCACTCGACGTCTCTATCTCAGAAAAATAAAAAGCTCCTGGTGGTTTCATGGACTCTGAAGGAGTGATCCTCCCCTGCCTTGCACCTGCTGTAGTCATTATACTCCCCCCCCACCCCCAGGCACAGGTGTAAAAAGGTCCCTGTTCTGACTTGCTTCGAGAGCCACAGATTAAAGTTGCTGAAGTGCAAAGAGTTATTAATATTTTTAAAGCAGGAAAACTGACTGAAAACCAGAAGCGGACTCTGATCGGAAACTCCGCAGGGGAACATCATGTACAACAGAGTTTCTCAAACAGGGGTCGCCGCTTGTGTAGGGAAAGCCCCTGGCAGGCCAGGCCGGTTTGTTTACCTGCCCCATCCGCAGTCCGGCCGATCGCGGCTCCCACTGGCCACAGATCGCTGCGCCGGGCCAATGGGAGTTGCTGGAAGCGGCGGCCAGTACGTCCCTCGGCCCGTGCCACTTCCAGCAGCTCCCATTTCCCTGGCGCAGCGATCCGCAGCCAGTGGGAGCAGCGATCGGCCGGACCTGCAGACGGGGCAGGTAAACACACCGGCCTGGCCCACCAGGGGCTTTCCCTACACAAGTGGCAACCCCTGTTTGAGAAACCCTGATGTACAAAGCCTGCCTGTCCCCTTCACTTCACAGGTATCCTTAATTCTGCCTTCCTTCCCATTTAACCTATGCAAGAGGTGGCAAAGCAAAGAGTGGAGAAGTTACACATTCCAGGCATGGATAAAGGGAGAGGGGACCCAGCATGTAAAAACAGCTAAGGCAGCAGACCTCTGAAAGTCAGCCAAGGTCACAGACACTTCTGATGAGCTGGAAAACATATGGACTTTCATTGCTCAGGCTAAGGCTGTTGGCAAGTCACAACTGACCACGAAGCGGAAGACTGTATGGGAAGGATGGACTAGGGCACGAGAGAGGCTGCGTGCCACTGCTCTTCAGACAGAGATATGTTTGCCCACTGGAGCCCTGTTGCTTTTTAGTTTGCAGAGATCTTAGTCTGGATGTCTGCACAATGCTCCATGGATTTCTTTCTTCCCCACTTAGAGAGGGGCAGCTTTAACATGTGAACTCTGCATTCTGCCGTTAATGCCGATGGCAGCCATGTGTAAACACATTCCATGAAAAGTAAATAGTTACGCATATTAAAATAAATAGTCACATGACTTATAAAAACGGCTGCTCTGAACCAGCACCGAGTTATTCTGGGCCTGATTGTCACATCCTTTTGTGGCATGAATAGCTGCACAGAAATCAATGGGACTCCCATGGGGTAAAGTAGTACTCAGTGTACAGGTGGCAGAATCTGGTCTGTATTCCCTATCATTCAAGCTATAAAAGATTTATATAGGAAAAAGAGTGATGAGGACTAAACTGAGTCACAGAAATTGACCTCTCCTCTTGCCCTAGTGGTGGTCCCCATGCTTTAACTCTTCTGTGGATACAAGAAAGCGGCAGTCTCCAGGGCTCTCACTCCTATCGTCAGATTCACTCAAAAGTCTTCCCGCAATAAGCCGCCAGAAAAGAAAATAGTTCTGGTCCCAGCAGCATGTAGCTGGGACATGTCTCCACATTGCCGGAGGGACAGAGGGCTGGGTGTGCATTGTGTTTCACACACTGTGATGGGCTGTTTACCCTACACATGTCACTAAAGGGTTAAAATGGGCAGGAGAGGCCAATTAACTAGCCTGCTTGCATCCACGGGGTTGGCAAGGCTTAATTAGAAATAGCCCATCTGGGAGGGGAGTTCCCCCAACCCAATAACGAGCTGGGTGAGCCACTTGGATGGGAGAGACCCAAAGGGAGGGAGGTGGAGCAGCCTGGAAAAGGGCTGTGGAGAGGAAAGCAAACAGGCTTCTGCAGGAGACAGCTGGAAGCCTGCCTGGAGAACAGAGACCCTCCAGAGCTGCAGCCTGCTGAACCCCTGAGTGAGAGGAGGAGTGTGCCAGCCCCTAGGCTGACCAAAGTACAGAAGCCTGTGGTTAGAGGGTGTAGTGCAGCAAAGACACACCTGCCATGAGATGGCTGCCAGCTGAGCCCACCCAGGCTGAAGGCTTGGTCCTGTGTATATTTCTGCTTGACTTTGGTAAAGGACTCTGTGGCCCTTGAAGGGACAGTGCACTGCCTGGAGGGCCAGGGCACGCTAATGGCCAGAGTTGGCTAAAGGACAGGGGAGGAAACCAAGGAAAAGGTGTTGCAATGCCACATCTGGCCAGGAGGCAGCATACTGGAGCAACTTTCACACATGCACACTTCCTCTCTCTCGCTCTGCTCCAAGTAAAATTATTGGGGCTTGATGCCAACTAGAGAGAAGTTGGGCATGAGCTCGTGGTGATGAGAACTTCGCCCTGGAGAAGGTAGCAGCACTACAATATATCCATTCAGCCACAGGGCTACAGAGCAGGCCAACTGAGCACCAAAAGTGGGTGACACTGACCAGGAAAGGAGTGACCCGCGCACCTGGGAGATGTCCTGATTAAACGTATCTTCTGGGAAGCCTCCAGTGGAATGGTGGTGGGGGAGGCTTAGGGCTCTCCCCTGGGGTACAGCTGCTCCATTTAGCACTGAACAACGCAAACTGCCTCCTGCACCACTCCCCGCCCCCAACCACATGGGAATGAATTAAGAACATGGAGCAAAATTCATCCTTAGAATAACTCAATGGATTTACACCAGAGAGGGAAGTGGCTCACAGGGGTTCATCACAAAGAGATGATAGTGCCACTTGAAGCAGGTGGGGCTGATTCTTTAGGAAGCTCTAGTACAGTGGTTCTCAAACGTTTGTACTGGTGACCCCTTTCGCACTGCAAGCCTAAGAGTGTGACCCCCCCCCTTATAAATTAAAAACACTTTTTAATATATTTAACACCATTATAAATGTTGGAGGCAAAGCCGGGTTTGGGATGGAGGCTGGCAGCTCGCGACCACCCCCCATGTAATAACCTCACGACCCCCTGAGGGCTCCCAACCCCCAGTTTGAGAACCTCTGCTCTAGTAGCTGGAAAGCTATCAGTCCATTATTCTAAGACACTGGCTGCACAAAGCAAACCCCACAGTGGCTACATTCAATACACTCCTTTGGTTGGTTGGTTTTATACAGTCTCCAGCTGGCAATCTCATCAAAGAGGCCAAGGACTGAACTGACATGGAGTCTGAATTACCCCCTCAGATCTAGAATCAGGACTGAGGCATGGGAGCAGACATGTGGTTAACCTGCACGGCTGCTGCCCGTCAGCTGCATCCTTCGGTTGAGGAAAGGGAGGACCTCAGTTCCTAGGTCTGCCTATGCAGCCCCTTTCCCTGGTATTGAAAGAAAAGCACTTCAAAACTATTTAATGACAGAAAACGGTAGCTATTGGAAAGCACAGTTGGATTATTATGCACCCCAGGAGGATTACCTTACACTCCTCCTCCTTTGTTAACCAAAAATGTGAGACTGAAGGAGAGGGGAGAAGGAGTTGGAGACAGTTAAAAATGGACTCTCTTCATCCTGATGGAGTTGTTGTTCTCAATATTATCAGAAGGGGGCGCTGGAGGAAGACATGTCTCCAACCACCTAACAGTTCTCTATTCTACTTGTGTACCCAGCAGTGTAACTAATTAGTTAATTATCTGTATGGCTCTTTGGAGATGAAAAACGCTATATATAAAGTGCTAGATATTATCGTCATTTGCCATGTATTAGTACATTCCTGAAAAATTTTGCTTCTATACATTTTTAATTGGCTAACAAGTCACACTTGTGAAGTTATAACCTCAATCGGCCAATCAGATTCTGCCTGTCATAACACCCTTGATATTATATTTCACACCTGGGGGATGACTTGATTCCTTTTTTGCATCTCCAGTGCATACTGGGAACTGCTGCTTTATTCAGGGCGGACACACATTTTTTCAAGAGTATTGCAAGCAATAGGAGTTATAGCATGTCTCTTGTGTGGTCACTTTACATGCCCAGTGGCCAGTTAAAGGCCTTTGATTTGCCTTATATACGGTAAAAGCAGCAAAGAATCCTGTGGCACCTTATAGACTAACAGACGTTTTGCAGCATGAGCTTTCGTGGGTGAATACCCACTTCTTCGGATGCAAGATATATATGCCTTATATACGGTAGAGAGCATTGAAAATTTGCCGTTCAGATTAGGACACTCAGGTACTGCCCCCTGCTAGTTCCCAGGCAAACGTCAGCTGCCCAAAGCAAGGGTGAAGTGAGGGTGGAGCCACTGTTCTGTGCCCACTCCATGCTGACCAGAAAGGCTTGCTGGATACAGAAGGAAGTGCAACCACCTCCTGTTTAAAGGGTGGCGGGGCTACAACTACAGAGCACACTCACTGGGAGTCCCAAGAGAAACCGTGCCCACATGTGCCAAAATTCCTCCTGGCGGCTCCAAGGATTACATACTGAGAGGCTCTAGCTGCGCCGCAGGTCAACAGAAGCTTTCAGTTTCCACTGCTACCAATGCAGCACTACATTTACACACAGGGTGTTTTGAAAAAGAAATAAACTCTGGTTCTGACGTCGACTAAGATGCCTTCTAACAACCCTTTTTATTTCAATCATTACTAGCATTGCTGTCCTGATGCTGTAAACACTGTGGGTGTTCTACATGCTGTATTTTGATATTTAAAAGACTGTTGGATAACACCAAGAAAAATAGCCAGTGCTTCAGCATCATGGTAATGAGTGCAGGATATAGATAAATTTGGGTATATGTAATAAATCAAGCACATGGGCTGCAATGAGTTACTTCAGTCAAAGAATTCTGGCAGTATTCTTTCACCTGATCATGTTACATTACCAATGGCCCTGAACCAAAATCCAGTGACTTCAATGGGTGTGAGGATCCGATCCTAACTGTTTTTATAGCCCGTTCATCACTGTGGTGCCTGATATTATGCACGTTATTTTCCCTTTACATCTTTGCAGATATACATTCATGCACCAAACTAATTTGTTAATAAAATAATAAATCATATGTCATCAATGTACACTATAAGCTACAGGCTCTAATGGGGCTGCCTGCAGTGGCTATACAATCAGCCTTGTTCATTTTATACCTCTGCAAAGGGGGTGGGTATGATACAATTAGGTACTTTGAGGCCAAAAGGTAGGCTTTGTAGGTTCAATAGAAAGATTTCCAGGATTCTTTTCTTTTTTCTTAATGAAGTCTGAAACTCAGAAAGAGAAAATGACGAGCCAAGAATTGACCCTATTCTGTCTATTGCCATTTTCCCTGTTGAGTGAAATATCACACTGATCAGGTATAAAAAGTCAATTAGATTAAAAAAAAAAACTATTTGTCTAAAACCACCCAAATCTAACGTAATAAACGGCATAAGATTTCCCCTCACCCCCAGTGAAAACCAGACAGTGTCTCTAACATACAGCACTGCCTCACTAATTCACTCTAATGAATAAGGGCCTGATACAAAGCCCATTGAACTCAATGTAAAGACACTTGTTGACTTCAGCAGGCCCGGTCCAGTGAAGCACTTAAGATCATGAGTAATCATAGAATCACAGAACATCAGGGTTGGAAGGGACCTCAGGAGGTCATCTAGTCCAACCCCCTGCTCAAAGCAGGACCAACACCAACTAAATCATCCCAGTCAGGGCTTTGTCAAGCCTGACCTTAAAAACCTCTAAGGAAGGAGATTCCACCACCTCCCTAGGGAACCCATTCCAGTGCTTCACCACCCTCTTAGTGAAAAAGTTTTTCCTAATATCCAACCTAAACCTCCCCCACTGCAACTTGAGACCATTACTCCTTGTTCTGTCATCTGCTACCACTGAGAACAGTCTAGATCCATCCTCTTTGGAACCCCCTTTCAGGTAGCTGAAAGCAGCTATCAAATCCCCCCTCATTCTTCTCTTCTGCAGACTAAACAATCCCAGTTCCCTCAGCCTCTCCTCATAAGTCATGTGCTCCAGACCCCGAATCATTTTTGTTGCCCTCTGCTGGACTCTTTCCAATTTTTCCACATCCTTCTTGTAGTGTGGGGCCCAAAACTGGACACAGTACTCCAGATGAGGCCTCACCAATGTCGAATAGAGGGGAATGATCACATCCCTCAATCTGCTGGCAATGCCACTACTTATACAGCCCAAAATGCTGTTAGCCTTCTTGGCAACAAGGGCACACTGTTGACTCATATCCAGCTTCTCGTCCACTGTAACCCCTAGGTCCTTTTCTGCAGAACTGCTGCCTGGCCACTCGGTCCCTAGTCTGTAACAGTGAATGGGATTCTTCCATCCTAAGTGCAGGACTCTGCACTTGTCCTTGTTGAACCTCATTAGGTTTCTTTTGGCCCAGTCCTCTAATTTATCTAGGTCCCTCTGTATCCTATCCCTACCCTCCAGCTTATCTACCACTCCTCCAAGTTTAGTGTCATCTGCAAACTTGCTGAGAGTGCAGTCCACGCCATCCTCCAAATCATTAATGAAGATATTGAATAAAACCAGCCCCAGGACCGACCCTTGGGGCACTCCACTTGAAACCGGCTGCCAACTAGACATGGAGCCATTGATCACTACCCGTTGAGCCCGACCATCTAGCCAGCTTTCTATCCACCTTATAGTCCAATCATCCAGCCCATACTTCTTTAACTTGCTGGCAAGAATACTGTGGGAGACTGTATCAAAAGCTTTGCTAAAGTCCAGAAATATCACATCCACTGCTTTCCCCTCATCCACAGAGCCGGTTATCTCATCATAGAAGGCAATTAGGTTAGTCAGGCATGACTTGCCCTTGGTGAATCCATGCTGACTGTTCCTGATCACTTTCCCCTCCTTTAAGTGGTTCAGAATTGATTCCTTGAGGACCTGTTCCATGATTTTTCCAGGGACTGAGGTGAGACTGACTGGCCTGTAGTTTCCTGGATCTTCCTTCTTCCCTTTTTTAAAGATGGGCACTACAGTAGCCTTTTTCCAGTCATCCAGGACCTCCCCCGTTCGCCATAAGTTTTCAAAAGATAATGGCCAATGGCTCTGCAATCACATCCACCAACTCCTTTAGCACCCTTAGATGCAGCGCATCCGGCCCCATGGACTTGTGCTCGTCCAGTTTTTCTAAATAGTCCCGAACCACTTCTTTCTCCACAGAGGGCTGGTCACCTTCTCCCCATGAGAAGGTGTCCCACTGTCTTCACATGAATAAAGTTACTCATGTGTGTTTCCAAGATAAGGGCCTTAGTTCTGCACTCTCCTACTATCTTCCTTAAATCTGGGTGAAGAGTGGCTGACTTTGGATTGGTGACTGTATCTATGGCAATATCTAACCTGAAATTAAAAACCTGCAGCTGGTTGACTCAGGCTCGCAGGGCTGTTTAACTGCAGTGGAGATGTCTGGGCTCGGGCTGGAGCCTGAGATCTAGGCCTATGTAAGGTGGGGGGGTTCTCAGAGTTTGAGCTGCAAACCAAGTCGGAAAGTCTACATCACAGTTAAACAGACACTTGGCCCAAGCCCCAAAAGATGGCATGGGAGAGCCAGGGGTGTCTAACAGCAGTGTAGATATACCCTCTTTGTACAGTGCCCAGCACATCTATGGCACTACAGTAATATAAAGCAAATAAACAGTAATAAATAATAATAATAATATATTGTGTACAAATTATAAGGAGTGTGGATTAGAGAAATTAGGTTCTCTTGCAACCCTTCTATTCAGAATACATTATGTTATAAAAAGGCAGGCACCTGTTTATATTTTTAATTATTATAAATAATATTCTTCTGAAATGAATCCTACTCTTCATTTTATCCAGAACTTATTTGGAGCTCAGGTACGGTGTCTTCCAGGTGTCTCTGCACATTTACAATCATCGCATAATGTGCTAAGAATAGACTTTTAAATACAATATGGATTTATTGTTTTTTAAGGAAAAATTATTTCTTTCTGCAAAAAAATTGATTCTATTTTTTTTCCCAGGAAACAAGAAGGGATACAGGAATACCTAGTTGTCTCTCATTCATCCTAAATCTCTCCCCTCTTTCATGGCAAACCCTCCATCCCATTCCACCCAGCCCACATTTCAACATCTCTTCAAACCTCACCAATAATGTCACAATGCCTACTCCCCTCTCTGTGCCTTCTCCCATACTATCCTTATCTATGGAATATCCTCCCCATTCCAGTTTACCAGGCCACCATGTTCTGCTGGTCCAGTGTCTCAGTGCCAATTCTGGTGGCTTATGTTCAGCTGATTTCAGTCCTAAGACTTTGCAAGCAGACAGATATCACAGGGATGGATGTGGTATTAAAAACCTAAAAGAGTGTTCCACACTGAAGTCCCTCACTCAAGACTTCCTTCTTCTACAATGCCCTCAACAAGGGATGTACGGACTTATGACATTTAAAAACAAGCGCCTAACTGCTCCATCCTCCAAGGTTTCTTAGGTATCCTGTCTCCTCTGTGTCCATCATATAGGGCCAATTCCTGCAAATACTTACTGACACAGGGGCAGATTCTGACTCATACTTAGTGGCACATTACTCCATAAGTAGTTCCACTGATTTCAGTGGAACCATTCATGGAGTAAAGGTCCTATTCACCATGAGCAAAGTTATCACAATCTGACCTGGATGTAGTGTCACTGACTTCAATGGGATTACTCAAGGTATTATTTGCTATGCAAAAGAGGAAGTGTTTGTAGAAATGAAATTAGCTCTTTGGGGCAGGGACTGGGTACTTTTTCAGCTTGTACAGCACCAAGCACACTATCAATGTTTAATAAAAAGGCTTAACCACAATTGACTCCCATCCAGATGTGATATATTTTCTCAGCATGCCTCTTCCAAAAAAAAAAAAACCCACAAAAACCAAACATAAATGTACACACAGTATAAAACAACGCACCAGATGAACACCGAATCTGTACACAAAAAGACATGTTTACGGTTTCATGCTATATTACACAGCAATAAATTATATTGCTCAGAGGTGCTTGTCATTAACACTGCAAAACAGCGAAGAAGAATAAAATAGGGCCACCGAGGTACATTTTACATTAATTCTACCCATCTGCACAGGAATAATTTCCTTTTGCTGATCAGGCACAGCGGCTCATGCATAAACCAAATCCCACCCCTTTCCCACCTCAGAGGCCCACTGGATGCAGCCACGGAAGCTGCTCTGGAAGCAGTTTCAAGTGTTGCTTTATATCTGTATTACTAGGATGGGGAGATTGGCAAGATTGCTCAATTAATCTAAAGAAAATGTATAATTTCAGATAAATGAGAGAAGAATATATTGTAATGAAATCGGCTCTTGCTTTCCAAGGGCTGTAGGATTACTCTGTGCTGTGACATTTATATTGTTACCTATCAGCTCTGTGTTCTTGGGGAACCAGGGAGCAGTACCCAGCTTGTCTGACTCACAGAAGACCTTCCCTGCCCGCCAGCCTCTGCTTGAAACAAAGCCAATCGGAAGAAAGAATTACAAAAAGCAATGAAAAGGCAGTGGGAGACACCTAAATCCTTCCGGACAAGGGTGACAGGATTAAGGAAACTCCCCTAGCCTCATTTGCATCGAAGAGGGGACAGGGAGGCATCTCCATTAGCATTCAGAATGGAGAACAGAGATTCCAAGGCAAGAACCGCACTGAACTCTGGGAACAGAAAAGCAGGGAAGCACGGCATGATGGGGGATTTTTGCTCCAGATGTCAATGAACCCACACCTGCACACACCCAGCTCAGCAGTTATCAGACCAATTCTAGTAATAAAACCTGTATTGGCATCCAAAATACTGAAGCTGCCTAATTGCATTGTGAGCTCCCTCCAAGGAACACCACCCATAGCCAGGAATGATCAGTTCCCATTGTCTAGCCTGAACAAAACAACTTTGGTATCCTCACTTGAGCCATCAGTTTACACATAAACAAATCTAGTGTTCTCCCTTGAACCATTGTTCTTTGCCTAGAAAAACTCCTGCCCATGCTCAAGTAAGTGCTCTGATGCCTGGATCCAAAATCTACATCAGTTCCATTGGGACTTCATCTTCTTCTGCCTGATCATACTTGGGGTTCTACCTGTCTCCAGCACTCCGGACCCTCAGCTACCACCACTTCCTGGAAACCCCAATGGATTCAAGCTTCACGGAGTGGTGAGAACCCAGCTCGCTCTCTTTCTCTAGGTATAGCTTTGTGACCCTGACTCGTGTGATGAGTTACAGTTTTCTAAACCTGACTTTTATAATCAAGTTTAAGTTAAATTTAATATTATCACTGTTTTGTTTGTTTGGCTTCTCTTGTAGGGTTATTACCTGGAAATAAATAGCGTTCACGGTTAAGCTAGTTCAGGGGTCGGCAACCGGTGGCTTGCGGCTCGCCAGGGTAAGCACCCTGGCGGGCCGGCCCGGTTTGTTTATCTGCCGCGTCGGCAAGTTCAGCCGATCGCGGCTCCCACTGGCCGCGGTTCGCGGTCCCAGGCCAATGCGGGAGGCAGGAAGCCGCGGCCAGAACATCCCTCGGCTCGCGCCGCTTCCTGCCTCCCGCATTGGCCTGGGACCGTGAACCGCGGCCAGTGGGAGCCGCAATCGGCCGAACTTGCCGATGCGGCAGATAAACAAACCGGGCCGGCCCGCCAGGGTGCTTACCCTGGCGAGCCGCAAGCCACCGGTTGCCGACCCCTGAGCTAGTTGCTTCTTTCTCTCTCTCCCCTTCGGGGGTATTTTGCAGCAATGCTCCTCATACATAAACTAAAGATCCCTGCAGCGCCCAAAAATCCTGTGGGCTTTGCTCATCAAGTGGGTTACTACCAGAACAACTGTAACGTGAAAGTGAGGATAGGAACATACTGAACCTGGGGCATATGAGGGTGACAGCTTGGAAGTGCTGAGTCCAGGGACTTGTAAGGGGTCAGCTTGGGAGTGCTAATTAACCCGGTCCTCTCATTAACGCTCAGTTAATGTGTGTGTGTGTGTGTGTGCGTCTGATTCTGGGGCCGAAAGAACCCAACCCTGGGGAATATAGGTCCTGCAGGATAGCTCCACTGAACACAAGTGACACAAGCAGTACGGTGACAGAATTACAGGAACCCTCCAGAAGAGTAACCCTAATAAATGAGCATACCCCAAAGTAACGGGCAAACCTGGCAATAGTATTTAGAAACATTTTCACAGACAAATATAATGTATTTTGCTACAACTGAAACGCAGTTGTTGCTGATGAATAAGTACATCTTTTTGGTTTTTCCACTGTATTTCTACCCACTAACCATTAACAATTACACACACACACAGAGTGAGAGACAGATACATAAAAATACATGACAAATACAGTCCATCTTTTGGCTTCTCCCATAGTTTCACCTTCAGAACATGTGTGACATTCTTGATTAGGCCGCAGACACTAAGAGCACCCATTTAATCAATGAACCTGCAGTCCTGAAATGCATTATCTCCCCAGTGCATACAGCTAACATAGGAAATCAGCACACACATTACTAAACCCTTTCAAGCACAGAGATCACAGTTGCGTGTTTGATAAGAGCTTGGATATTTCTCTGTGACAATCTGTCCCTCTGTACCCCATCAACAGCATGGTGCCTAGAGATGTCCTGAATCATTTCAAAGGATGCTCCCTGATTTGGGAGAAGTGCTAAGCAACGCTTTGTCTGGCTTGCGTGGAGGCCCAGAACATCATTATTCTCATGACCCAACAAGTCATCCTGAGAGTAAGAGCAACAAATTACGCAAACTAGTTTCCCATTCAGTGGACCGATCCCTTTGCAACTCCATTTGGCAAATGTTTTTGTTATCCACACAAACCCCACGCAAGTTAAGTCACAGGCCTAGTAGTCATCGTTCAGTACAGTCACTTCCAAGTTTTCTGTTCTCATATTTTCTTCTCTCTTCTTCCTCTTCTTTCGTCCCCGCAAGTAGAAAACCTTTTTGGCAAGTGTAATGCTAAAGGCAGCACTATACTGGCAAAACAGATGTTCTTTTTCAATTGCCCATCTCCCAGGCATAATTGGTTGAGGTTAGACAGATATAAAACAGACAAGAGTAGGAAAAAGGGAACATTTCCCAGCCCATGTGGGAAAAGAATCCTCAACTAGATTTGGAAATACATTTAATTATTTTTCTAGATTCAGTTAAGTTCACTTTTTTAATGATCCAATTAATATGTTTTGGTCATTAATCTAGTTAAAAATAGGTAACCTTTACCCCCGTTATACTGCTCCCTTGTTTTTGGCAGCTTGTTAGTTGGTCACTCAGGCATAGCTAAGGAGGAAAGTGTGACATTCAAAGAGCTGCTGATGCCACGTTAGAAAATTTGGAAAAAAACATCTCTACTTGGCTTCTACTTCTATTTGGAAATTATCTTGTCACTACATGCTCTGTCTTCTGGGTATTTCCCCACCTTCTCCTGTCCCATTACGTAGGGCCATTTGCATGAAAACAGTACCTTTGGTACATGGAAGTTCATCTGATCCTGCTTTGGTCTAGTTCATCATAATCAGGCATGGATTAAAGACTGATCCAAGGAGTACAACTTCAGTCCCTGGGCAGGGTGGGCACTTAGGTCAACAGAGATGCCAAAGCAAAGGCTAGGGTCCACAAGCAGAAAGATGGGAAAGAGAGAGAGAGGAAGAAGGGACCTGGTGAGGATGGAGGCTGCTGGGTTTGGACTAAAGGTCCTTCTGGGCAAGTACCTGTAAGACAGCAGAAAGAAAGATACATCTTTGAAATCGGAGAAATTCTGGTAGTTTCAGGCCTTGGTTAGCCTCAGGCTTGGACTGTGCTACAAAGTTAAAGTCAATGTCTTACGTGATACATGGCTGTTTGTTGTGTTACTGCTAAGTCAAATAAAAGGCTGAAATAGCTCTATAGGTTACAGCTGGCATGGTCTTGTCACCTAGGAATGTGGGGGGGAAAAATCACGCCCCCAGGCAACATAACTATTCCAGCAAAACCACCAGTATAGTCACAGCTATGCTGACAGAAAAGTGTTTCTGTTGACGTAATTCAGGTTGTTTGGGAGGTAGTGTAGCTACGCCGGCAGAAGAAATCCTTGTGCCAGTTTATGCTGCATCTACACCAGGGGGCCTCTGCTGGCTTAACTATACCGACCAAGGCTCTAGCATAGACAAGCACTTAATCAGCCACTGTTGAGAATCATCTTCACAGCGGTCAATTATAATGTGACACAGAAAATTATGTCTTCTGTTACGGAATAATCAGTGGGCATGGGTGAACTTCTAAGACCCAAATATCCTGAAATCATAGATATTAGAGATGTATGAGAACTAATTAAAATTACGGAGTCCACCTTCTTCTAGCCAGTGCAGGAGTATTCTCTATAACAAGAGTGGGCAAACTACGGCCCACAGGCCACATCCAGCCCATCAAAACCTTTTAATCTGGCCCTCGAGCTCCCGCTGGGGAGCGGGATTGGGGGCTTGCCCCACTCCTGCGCTCCAGCCAGGGAGCAGGGTCGGGGGTTTTCCACATGGCTCCCAGAAGCAGCGGCATGCCTCCCCTCCAGCTCCTACACATAGGGTCAGCCAGGGAGCTCCGCACACTGACCCCGTCCCAAGCACTGCCCCCCCTCCCCGCAGCTCCCATTGGCCAGGTACTGTGGCCAATGGGAGCTGCAGAGGAGGTGTCTGTGGACAGAGCAGCACAGGGAGCCTCTTGGCCAAGCCTCCCCGCAGGAGCCAGAGGGGGGACATGCCGCTGCTTGAGATAAGCGCCGCCTGGAGCCTGCATCCATGACCCGATCCCAGTGCCCCAACCCCCTGCCCCAACTCTGATCCCCCTCCCAGCCCATAGCACCCTTCTGCACCCCAAATCCCTCATCCCCAGCCCCACCCCAGAGCCCACTCCCCCAGCTGGAGCCCTCATCTCCCTCCCCCGCCACACCAACCCTCAAGTCTGTGAGCATTCGCGGCCCGCCATACAATTTCTATACCCAGATGTGGCTCTCAGGCAAAAAAGTTTGCCCACCCCTTCTCTATAGCATGTTTTAATGTGGTTTATGTATACATTTTTGGAAGCTGATGTCCCTGCTAATAAAGCCTCTGGTCTGCCCTGCCTGAGGACTGGGGCCGTGGAATGTGCTCGGTTCCCCAGGTCTGAGAGCCTGGGTTCCCAGACTGTAGCTGGCTTTACCCTACCTGAGGGTTGGGCTTTAGACTGTTGGTGCCCTGCCCCGTCCGAGGGCTTGGGCCCCTGGGTCACTCACTGCTCGACCCCGCTGGAGGCATTGAGCCCCGAGCCTGCTAACTTCCTCCCTGTCTAAGACTGTTATTCCAGGGGCGTGACAGCCAAGAGGCGTGGCCTCCTTCAGAGATTGATGGCGAGGAAGGGCCAGACGTGCCTACACGGTTACAGAACTCAGGTCATAAAGCTCAGTTTTAGGAGCTTCCAGTAACTGTCGACTCCCAGAATTCAATACAATTTTCTCAACTTCAAAAAGTGTATTAGTACGACAATGTATATAAGTGATGCTGAAGAGTGGCCACTCTATCTGCCTTTGGGGGTGGGAGAGACGGAGGGAAAGAGAAAAAAAAAGGCAAGTGGGAGTACATGTGTATAAGAGACTGATACCAAGTTTTCAAACCTGATCAGATAGTAAATGGTGGGATTGTTCTCCAGATTTTCCATATCTAAATTCAATTAGAAACACAAAGACAGAACAAGGATGATTGCCAAATGGAAAGCCAAATGCACAGATAAAGAAAAGCTGGTTTCATGCTAATGTTTTAAGTTTTGTGAAGAAAAAGAATCCTATTTCTGTAAAATTCAATTCATTAATTCATATCTTTATAAACAGATAAAAATTCAAACGTCACAAGCAGCTAGAGCAGGGGCGGGCAAACTTTTTGGCCCGAGGACCACATCGGGTTTCCAAAATCGTAAGGAGGGCCGGTTAGCGAAGGCAGTGCCTCTCCAAACAGCCAGGCGTGGCCCGGCCCCTGCCCCCTCTCCGACCCCTACTGCTTCTCGCCCCGATAGCCCCCCGCCCAGGACTCCTGCCCCATCCAACTTCCCCTGTTCCCTGACCACTCCCAGAATCCCCACCCTTGACTGCCCCCTGCCACCCCATCCAACCCCTCCTCTCCTTCCTGACTGCCCTGCCGGGACCCCTGCCCCATCCAACCACCCCTTCTCCCTGACTGCCCCTGGAACCCCTGCCCCTGACTTCCCCCCACTGCCCCATACAACCCTTCTTCTCCTTCCTGACTACCCCCCGGGGACTCCTGCCCCTATTCAACCCCCCTGTTCCCCGCCCTCTGACCACCCTGACCCCTGTCCACACCCCCCCAACCACCACCCTGAACTCCTCTGCCCTCTATCCAACCCCCCCTGCTCCCTTCCCCCTTACCACACTGCCTGGAGCACTGGTGGAGCCAGCCATGCCACTGCGCAGCACAGAGCTCAGGGTCAGGCCAGGCTCTACAGCTGCTCTGCCTCAGGAGCTCGCAGCCCCGCCGGCCGGCGCATTGCTCTGGCGGCGGAGTGAACTAAGGCTGTGGGGGAGAGGGAACAGCAGGAAGGGGCCGGGGTGTAGCTCCCAGGCCAGGAGCTCAGGGAGCAGGCAGGAGAGTCCCGCAGGCCATATCAGTTTGCCCACCTATGAGCTAGATGAAGGGACCGGGATTTAGGATTCCTGGGCTTATTACCAGATGTGTAAATAATTCACTAGGTAACCACAGATAATTTACTTAACCTCCTTGTGCCTCAATTTACTCATCTTTAAAATGGAGAGAATATTAGCATCTGTAGTTTCCTCACTGAGGATTTAATTAATGTTCACCTGTACAGCATTTTCAGATCCTTCAATGGATAAGGGCAAAATGTTATTCGCTTTCCCCAATATCATTACCAAAAATAAA
Source organism: Mauremys mutica (assembly GCF_020497125.1). NCBI lineage: Eukaryota > Metazoa > Chordata > Testudines > Geoemydidae > Mauremys > Mauremys mutica. Next base: position 10,216,107 of record NC_059073.1, on the reverse strand, counting down.
TTGAGAAAAAATACCCATTAAAAATGTCAGTGTCCTTTTTAAACCTCTAACTGAGAATTATAATTGAAATGCAAACTGACCTTTGCATACTGTACAGTACGGCTAAAATGTTGCTAAAATATATAATTCTAGTGGGGACAGCAGGTGAACTCACTACTCTCTGTATTGCAATTATCTCATTTTCTTCGATTTGTAGTCTCCAAATAATGCAGCACATCTGTATTTTCTCACTGCATTCTAGCTGCACATCATCCAAGAGGGTTTTAGGGGACTATCAACTCTACAATCTAAATCTCGTCAGCCTGCTACTGTGACTATCCATTGGGCAAAGAATTGACTTGCTTAGGTCCTCTCCCTTCCCAAGTTGTCCCATTAACCAGTATTAATCCATGTTCAACTCCATTTGCAGCCAATTCGCTCAGATGCTTAAGTGTTCCAAATCTTTCTTTAACCTATTGAAGAAAGGGACTGCCACTGTTGTCTGTGCCCTCTGATGTTGTTTTATTGATTACCCTGATATTCTGTACCATGGTCCGAAACATTTATAGTATGGCACCTGTGATGAAATACACCAGGCATCAGACACTCAACACCTGCATTATTTGATAATTATACTGAAATGAGCGATTGCACTCAGAGTTACTACCTTCTAACAGGAAGCATTCACAGAAAATCAGGGGCATTAACCTCTTTCTTATCTTCATGACTCCAGCCAGAGCTGTTAGTCTTCACAGTTTTCGATCCACTTCAACATTATTCTTCCCCATTGTGATTCAAGTGGTCTGAGAGCGAGGGGCACTGTCTAGTGGCCTGAGTACGTGTCAGAGGCTCAGGAATTATTGCGTTCTACTCCACGTTTTGAAAGCGACTTGCTACTTTACACCGAGGAAGATATAATATCACTGCGCTTCAGAATAGTGGCACTGCCAACCCCAAGTGATCGGAAATCAGGCATCAGGCTTCCCCAAAATCATGAGACTGTCTTAAAAATCAAGAGATTTAAAAAAAAAAAAAACATTGGGCTCTATTTATTTGCCTTGTGGCTTTTGAGCCTTTATGTTACACTGTGGTCCAGCTTTTCTCCACAACCACAAGAGTTTAGAAACTTAGTAGTTTTTTTTATCAAATAGTTTCAATAGTTAGTAAATTTAGCCAAAAAAATATGAAAACCAGTGCAGAAAAAGGATATAGCAAAGTAATACTCTCTTGGAAATCCTAATTCTTTTGTGGTTTGACTTGCCTCAAAAGTTAATATATGCAGATAAATGTGCATATACTAACAAGTAACAAGGTTAACCACTAAACAGGTGGCTAACAGACAAGTAAATGCAGTGATTCTAAAAAGGTGCCTTGGCGTCTCTCCTTCTGTCTTCCTATTTTTTTGTCCAGCATTACGCAGATGTCCTCCACTCTGCTCCTTCCCTACAGTGTATTCTCAAATGATTTTTCTAGTTTAGTTTTAAGTTACTCATATGATGTTGTTTCCACCAGTTCTCTTAGGAGACTCCTCCATGGTTTAAAAGACCACATGTCAGCCTTGACTAAGTTTTGTTTTGCTTAAAATCAACCCATTATTCTGAGGGTATAACCTACACCTTCCTTCCCAAATAATTGTTGCCGTTCTTTAGCTAGATAGTGGTTCTCACCATGCAGAGTTTTAGAAGTGGAACATTTATGGACTCCTCTATTACACAAAGGACTAACTTGTAGGAACCGCAGTATTATTACTAAGCTAGATTGATTTCTTCAACAATGAGCCACACAGCACACCATCCCACTATTGTACAAAGTATACATTTAAACAAACAAACAAAAAAACTGCTTGCCTAATTATCATAGAATCTCAGGGTTGGAAGCAGCAAAGAATCCTGTGGCACCTTATAGACTAACAGACGTTTTGGAGCATGAGCTTTCGTGGGTGAATACCCACTTCGTCGGATGCAAGTAGTGGAAATTTCCAGGGGCAGGTATATATATGCAAGCAAGAAACAAGCTAGAGATAACGAGGTTAGTTCAATCAGGGAGGATGAGGCCCTGTTCTAGCAGTTGAGGTGTGAAAACCAAGGGAGGAGAAACTGGTTGGAAGGGACCTCAGGAGATCATCTTGTCCAACCCCCTGCTCAAAGCAGGACTAATCCCCAGACAGATTTTTGCCCCACATCCCTAAATGGCCCCCTCAAGGATTAAACTCATAACCCTGGGTTTAGCAGGCCAATGTTACTTCAAACCACTGAGCTATCCCTCCCCCGTTATATCAGCATATGTTCCAGAGAACATTAATTGCTTCCATAGACATGCTCCAAAAATGCCACAGCCCAACAATCAACATCAAAGGATCAGAAGAAATGCCAGGCTAGTTGAAGGGCAGAAGCTCCTGGCTTTAGGGATGACATAAATCTCAAGAAATAAAGGAGACCTCACATAGAGCCAATGTAAGTATTTCACTGAATATTAGCATGTTTGGATTAACATGTCAGCCCCTTAAGAACTTGACTGCAAAGGGAATGCCTGGCCCTGACAGCAACATATACCGTGTGTGTATACATGAAATATTAAGTAATCATCTTCCCACAAGCCCCTTTCCATTCTATCGATGAACTGCACTGTGCAATGTGCAACCACGGGGACTACAGTTTACCAGGACCCAAGACATTTCTTTAAAGAGTTTTTGACCTAGGGGTGTTTACAAAAATGTGCCTAAGAATCCAAAGGTTCGTCACTGCAGTTAGCATCTAATAATGCAGCATTTTCCAAGCTTTATGCCTGTGGACAGTCTACATCAGACAACAAAACTATTGTCCATTGCTGGCAATGCCAACAGATGGTGAAAGTCAGCTTGCTCTCTTTCTGTACAGGAGGGCGATGGAGAAGTGATTAAAAGTTTTAAAGCCATTTTTCTTTAGCCTACTGAATTATCGTTTCATGATACCAAGTTATAACTATATAAGAAATAAAGCAAAACAACAAAAATATCAGTTTTCTGTTCATGGAAGCAGAAGAGAAGACTTGAATATTATTGAAACGGTGAGATCAGAATGGGTAATAAATAAATTAAACAGTCTGAAGAAATAAATAAGAATAAAATAATCAATCAATCTACACTGTACATTTCACCACAAGATTTCAAAGTACTTTTACAAAGGTGGGTCAGTATAATCTCTATTTTACACAGAGCAAAAACAAGACTTGGAGAAGTTAAGGTTATCATTTCTAAACTTCAAATAAGGAGCTTGATTTTTAGCTATGCTGGGAACCTGCAAGTTCTAATGAAGCTAGGAATATGTATGTTTTAATTTTAGGAAAGACAATTGGAAGAAAACTGGCCCAACGTCACACAGCATGTCAGTGGCTGAAATAGGAAATAGTGTCAGTTCTCCCAGTCCAGTGTTCTAACTATTGACTCTCAGCTCTCATCTTTAATTCAGCCACGGAGCTCCTCCCCAGTTAATTAATCCTAAATTGGGCCTGGGGCAGCTTCCAGGTGCGAACAGGAGCCCTAATTGTTCTCCGGCTTCAATTAACCCTTTCACTGCCAGCGTGGGGGTAAACACCTCATCACAGTCTCCCAGGCAGGCTGATTTTAAAAAAAAAAATGGCAGCTGTTTGAAGCCACCTGGGGGTTGGAATGCTAAGAGAAGTCTCAGAGAAGCGGATTAATGGCCAGAGGACAGATGAAGTGGTCAAAGGTGTGCGATAAATTTATTTTTCTGACGTCCCCCAGTTTATCACACGCTTCTGCAATTTATCATATAGATGTCACATTTCTGGTGTTTTAGGATTCTAAAGGATAAGAGATGTCACATAAATATAAGACAAAGTTATTAATGAGGCAAGGGTATTATAGTTAAATGTAAATGGTGCAGTCTGGTAACCCTGTTTTACTGTCAAACCAATAAGATTTTTCATGTCAGAAACTGATGGCAGTAGTGATAAATAAAGGACAGATAACGTTAATCCAGCTGCTTTGAGTTGAACAGAGAAGGTATTACTTTGAAGGGTTTAACATATTAATGGAATCAAAATGACACTTCAAAATATTTATGGAAATCTTTTTTAAGCTTATACAAAAAGAATAACAACCCCCTATAAAATATTATTAAAATCCTACCCTCAGTTAAACATGCTGACACTTAAAAGCTTCTGTCTGATTTACTTAAAAATCTTCTTTCAGGAAATTATGACTCTAAAATACCTTTCTACTCTTCACTTTTTAAAAAAAGAATTTGAATTTCTTAGGAATAAAAAAACCCCAAAACATTTTAATGGGGGATATTTTTAAAGCCAAAACCTGAAAGTTATAAAATTTAAAGTTAATATAAAGAATAGTCAGGCTTCCCCCCCAATGATTTGAAGGTAATATAAAAGCATATCGGGGATAAGCAGTACTGAACACTATAGATCTAGTAATAAGAGCATATGGGGATTAGTCTTTCTAAATGCTGCCGATCTAGTAAAAAGAAAAAAACGTCCTCCGGGCAAGGGGTGGTTATCTATTTGCATAATGAGTGCCATTTTCATCCTGTAGCCTACCCTTAAACCTGATAGAAAGAGCTCCAGGATCTCAACAGTGGAGAGGTGTAGCAAAAGACGGGTTTCTCCTACCTTTTCAACTAGCTTGTTCAAGAAAATGAGGTTAGATACCAGGAGTAAATTCGCTAGATCTGTACAGTCCAGTGATGTCTTACTGAGTACTGGCCAAACCATTGAATATTTTGGAACTGATGGCATGTGTCCCTCTACAAAGGTGTCAGTAAGCATCTCCATCAAGAAGGGACCCCAGTGATCTCAAGTGTCTTTAACTAATACATTTACAGGTTCTAAAGCCAGAAGGGACCATTGTGGTTATGTAGTCTGACTTCCTATACAACACAGGCCATAGAACTTCCCCAAAATAATACCTAGAGCATCTCTTCAAGAAAAACATCCAATCTTGATCTAAAAATTATCAGTGACAGAGAATCCACCATGACCATGAAATGGTTCCAATGGTTAGTTGCTCTCACTGTCAAAAATTTACATCTTATTTTAGATCTGAATTTGTCTGGCTTTAACTTCCAGCCATTGGATCATGTCATACCTTTCTCTGTTAGAGAGAAGGACTCTTTATTAAAATACGTGCTTCCCATGTAGGTAATTATAGACTGTAATCAAGTCACACCTGGGCTTTACACCAAGTCTTTGCTGGGCTTTACAGATTGAGCTCCTTGAGTCTATCACTATAAGGTAGGTTTTCTAATCCTTTAATCATTCTTGTGGCTCTTCTCAGCATCTTCTCCAATTTATCAATATCCGTCTTGAATTGCGGACACCAGAACTGGACTCAGTACTCCAGCAGCAGTCATAGAATCATAGAATCTCAGGGTGGGAAGGGACCTCAGGAGGTCATCTAGTCCAACCCCCTGCTCAAAGCAGGACCAATTCCCAACTAAATCATCCCAACCAGGGCTTTGTCAAGCTTAACCTTAAAAACCTCTAAGGAAGGAGATTCCACCACCTCCCTAGGTAACCCATTCTAGAGCTTCACCACTCTCTGAGTGAAAAAGTTTTTCCTAATATCCAACCTAACCTCCCCCACTGCAACTTGACACCATTACTCCTTGTTCTGTCATCTACTACCACTGAGAACAGTCTAGATCCATCCTCTTTGGAACCCCCCTTCAGGTAGTTGAAAGCAGCTATCAAATCCCCCCCTCATTCGTCTCTTCTGCAGACTAAACAATCCCAGTTCCCTCAGCCTCTCCTCATAAGTCATGTACTCCAGCTCCCTAATCATTTTTGTTGCCCTCCGCTGGAGTCTTTCCAGTGGCACCAGTGCCAAGTACAGAGATAAAATAACCTCTACTCCTACTCCAGATTCAGGGGCACCAAGAATTTTCAGTTAGACTTTTTTTTTCTGAATATTTAATAAACAAAACATGAGGGGCCTGGGCTTGAGTTGAATGTGGTGATTCCAATTTCTGGTAGTGTCTCAAGTGTTTCTCATTACGCAGGCAGGCCTCAAACTGGGAGTGAGAAGTTTCTTTTTCTGGGAGCACCGTATGATTCTTTTTCAGTGAAGAGAGTATCCCACATTTGGGTAACCTTCTCCACAAAATACGCTGGCAGTTCTTCATAGCATGTGATGCTGGCTTTTGGGGTAGTGGGAAGACAAACCGAATTGATGAAGTAATTAACCTTCCTGAAAAGTTCTGCTGGTTACTTAGGAATTTCAATAACCAATGAGATATATGATCGTTTTCTTTCTATCACGGCTGTTGAATAACAGTGTGGTGAGCCATAGATGTCTTTTGGCACAGTATGCACCCCAAGGGAGAACAGGTGCTTAGCAGGGATACAGCATGGCTGAAAGCCGAGTACCAAAAGCAATTCAAAAGCTCTGCTTTCCCCTTCACTTGGGAAAAGAACCATTGCCCTTGTCTCATGCCAGAGCTGTTCAGCTAAATTCATTATTCTCCAAGTATTTTGGACTTTATTTTCAGCACAGTACTTACATCAGAGCCGTTACACAAATCTTAACAAAAGCATTGTACTTCTATACCTTCAAAAAACCTATGTTAAAAGACCATTAAGATAGCAAAGTGAAGCACCCAAAAGTTAGGAAATGCTGGGATTAAGCTTGCCTGTGCAACCTTAATTCAGCCCTCTTGTGCATATGCATCATGACAGTCTAATTACATGATCATATACCATTTTTTCTACCAAACACCTGGCCTCATTCAATGCACAGAATAGGCAGTATTCCTTTGATGGGTAACTATTGAATATTCCATTTGATACTCCTCATTCAATGTGTGGTGCTCTTGCATTATTTACTGCACCACAACCAAACCCAGCGCTTGAATACAGAATTCTTAATTTCCTCATAGGCTTTTCACTGATGCTCTCACAGTAGTTTACAAACATTATTCAATATATCTTCACACCATTGTGAGAACAGGTGATATTATTGTGCCCATTTTACAGATGAGGAACAGAAACTAAGGCCCAGAAAAGTCACTCATCTAATGTCGGGCAACCAGAAAATGAGGAACATACCCTTCACAGCCAGCAATGAACATTTTGGTTTAAGTGACTGACCCAACCTCACACAGAAACTGTGTGGCAGGGGCAGAAATAGATTTCAGTTCTTCAGGGCAGCATTCAACTGCCTTAACCATGAAACCATCCTTTCTCTCCCTGCATCCTCTGAATCATTCACTACACACCTTCCAACTATTGCAACAAATGAGGCAGAGGTCCTACCGACAACAGCCTTCTTCACTACACAACCCTGATTTATACCCTGAGCACGTCCATCTTGTGCACTGAATGAGGCAAGGGTCCTGTGGAAGAAACAACATGTGATCAAGTAATTAAAGACCGTATCATCATAATGCATATGCAAAAGGGGACCAAATTAAGGTTACAAAAGCACCCTGGATTATGGCCTTTTGAGTGCTTGACGATGCAACCTTAACATTTTTTTAACATAGGAAAGTACATCGCCAAACTAAGTGTTTTAAAGCTTAAAAAGTTTTAAAGCTTCAAAATTGGAAAAACAAAAAACAAAAACAAAAACACCCACCAAATATTTAATTCTGTGGAACCATATTGTCCCGCACATGGATCATCAGCAGGGTTGGGATCTTTAAATCCACAGCACAGTATTCTAACCCTTGAGTTAATAAAGCAACTGACAGCATTAGAAGGCTGTTATCTTTTATGCAGACCTGCCACTAGAGGGGGAGGAAGGAATACACATTGCCAGGACCCCTGAATTATGTGCACTCCAGCCCTGGACACCGGTGACCCTTTGTGACAGAATGAGTATGTCTGTAAATAAAATACTATTTAATAGCCAAAGAGCTTGAGGGGGTGAAACCTGGTGAAACTGCCATACTTATTGAACAAGTGAACAAACCATTTTACTTCTGAGGCAGGCCAGTCTTTGAAATACAACGTCTGGAGTGTGTTGTTAATCTTTCAAAAGGCAGCTATTAAAGGTCTTTGTATCCTCAGTGGGACATCTCTTAGACCTTGACTAGACAAACCCAGAGAGAAAGCAGCAATCCCCTCACCTTACCCCACTTAGTTGTACATGTAGGTAATTCAGAAAAATTGTTTGCAGAGTGGAGGTGTTGCTCTTGAGTAGGATGGGAAGCCTGGCTGGACACAAAATTGCCACAGGGTGTGGCGAGATCTCTGAATGCATGAAAGACAGCTGAGATTCACTTTCTCTCAGAACTGGATGGGGTAGGAACTGAAGTCAGACACAGATTGCTTTTTGGAATACTTGAGGACTGTTTTCCCTTTGTAATTTTCAATGAGAATGTCTGGCCTGGTTTAGCTTATGCCAACTATAAAGCTAGGTATGTTAACGCAAGCCATTTTTTAACTCCATTTTTTGGTTTTAAAATAATCTTGTTCTTACGAAGCAATCTGCTGTTGTGTGTGGAGAAGGTTCACCCTGCACCCCTCAAAAGAGGGGTTCCGGATGGCAAAGAGGTTCTGGAACTTAAACCCCACCACTCAGATCGTGGGCAATAGGACAGGGGCAAAGGCCTCCATTCCCAGTGAAGCGTGTTGCAAACAGCTGTGGCAGACAAACAACTGGGCTGATGCCAACAGGACCGAGGAAGAGACAAGAGTTGGCAGTGACTGTGCTGGATCTAGAGATCTATCTTGCAGGGCCTTTCATCACACATAAATACAATGGAACCTATTTATTGTTAAGTCCCCTCTCCCCCGCCCACACACACACCAATTTCACTCTAATCAGAGAGATGTAGACACAAAATACAAAACCAGAATGTGTGGCAATTTTATTATCTAAATAAAATTCTACCCAAATGTTGTCTTCACGGTGATGCTAAAAGTAATAAACTTACCAAATGTCCACTCATTGCTCCCTGAACATTTTCAGGGTTAGAGGATACTCAAGGAGAAATGTGTGACAGTCTCAGAACAAGGGGGGTTGGGTGCTGAGGAGGGGGGGAAGAGATTAAACCGTAACTGTTTGCTGCAGAGATAAAACACACAGCTCAGAGATCTCTTCTGAACAATTAACAAGGAGCAGCACCTGAGGAACAGCTGACTATACTACATTTCTCAGGTAAACCACCATCTGCCATGACTAATGCACTAGGTAATGCTATCTCAGAATGGCAACTACAGTGCTGAACTGTTCAGTGCATCCAGGAGGCAAGGTAGCTATGCCTACATACAGCTTAGGGCATTAGCTACATCTAGAAAGTACACACCTGCCATGTTGCTAAATGCAGCAGTTACATTCAGGTAAACACACCAGCTTTGTGCTGGATATTTCAGACACACCTGTACGTTCTGTGTGGGTGAAACATCAACAAAAAGTAGCAGCCCGGTGGTGAACAATCAGCAAGGACACCGCAGGCTTGAAAAATTACTTCTGTCCCATCCTCCTGTTCCAGAGAGTGTTGGCTGCACTATAGGATCTTGGAGGGGTAAAGTAGGGAGAAAGAAGGTGGAAATCTTGGGTTCCATCTTTAAAAGGAGAAAATGTAACCGGGAATAAGAGCATAGGTGCTGAGGTTTTCTTTTCCCAAGGGGTGCCCCACCCCTGCTCTGCCCCAAGGCCCCACCCTCACTCCGCCTCTTCCTGCTTCTGCTCCACCACCTGCCCTAAGGCCCTGCCCTCACTCCACATCTTCTCACCCTGCTCCATCCCCTCTCCGAGGCTCCCGCCCACTCACTGCTCTCCGCCCTCCCCCGCACCCATCAGCTGTTTGGTGGCATCTGATGATCTGATTGGGGGTGCCGTCAAACAGCTGATTGGGGGTGCCGTCAAACAGCTGCGGCTGGTGAGTGCTGAGCACCCACTACTTTTTTTCCCATGGGTTCTCCGGCCCCAGAGCACCCACAGAGTCGGCGCCTATGAATAAGAGTGAAATTCTGCCATGAGATGTATGTCCCATGAGCTACGTTCATAAAAAGGAGGATAGAATTGATTCCTATGTCTGATTTTGTTATGTTGTCCATTATAAAAGAAGCATTTTAATAGCAAATTGCACCACACTTAGAAAAGCCATTTTAGTGTGTATACAATGAAAATGTGTGTGTGTTGGCGTGAGAGAGAGAGAGAGAGACTACCCAAATCTGCTAGAAGTGAGATGTAACATACTATTTTGTGTCATTTGATGTGTTCTGACCCATGCCAGTTTTGACACCATAATAAGCTGGTTTCTGCTATAAATTTATGTCTTCCCATTACCCCTTCTTCTATCCACTTTGCTTGACTGTTCTTGGCAAGGAAAACCTACTTCAGCTTCCAATTCTGGCCATCACATTCACATTAAAAAAATAATTAACCAGTCGTTTTCCTTCATCCACTCACCATCTTTCTCAAACCAGCACAAGGGAAGTTTTATAGAATCAATACACTTCCTACCAACATTAATCGTAAATGTGAAGTAACAAAAAGGAGTTGTGCAAAAAGTGGTCCAGCTTTATAAAGGGGGAGAGGGAGAGAAAATAGATGGGAATAATATGGAACGAGAGAGACAGAGATCCCCAGCAATACAAAATAGACTCACAGTCCATCTCGCAGCTCTTGCGTATCATTCGATGTCCCAAGGGATCGAAGGGTTCTTTCCAAGGAAGTCACTGTCAACACAAAAAGAAAGAAAAGAGAAAAAAATGACACCACATTTCAGACAAAAGTATTTATATGTTTAAATGGGGTTTCTTTCAAACCCATTCACTAATAACTAACATATGGACACATAAAAACACAAGAGCAAAGCAAGAGCTGAAGGTCGGACAATACTAACTCCATTAGAGGACATTAATAATGTGGAATAATCCTTTTGCATTTTGAGGGTGTATTATACATACTTGTTTTTTGTATAGATCATAACTGTACAGAAAGATTTACCACAACTCAGAAAACTAAAGAAAATCTCTCCCCTATAGACCTTACAACTGAACAACACAAGCCCAAGAGTGCCCTTTGGTTATTTTCTGTGGTACATTTTCTAAAAAGATTCAGAGGCGGTACAGAAGAATGCTCAGTTTAAATTAATGATCTAAGGATAAGGAGTGGCATGAAAGGAGCAAAATATGTAATAGAGGAAGGAGAAGACGGAACCGTCTATTATAAATTAATTAAAAGGAAGGAGGCCATGCAAGAGGTTAAACTGGAATAGAGTTCTGGGGCATATGGAAGGCAAGGCTAATCTAAATTTTAGTTGGATAATGAAGAGCCAATGGAGACAGTCCAGCAAAGAGATATGGTGAGAGAGTAGCAAGAAAGGAAAATGATCTTGGCGACCATGAATGAGCTCTGCTCCACACTCCAGAAGAACAAGGTCACTGTCGATATGTTCTGTGACCCCCTCAAGGTAACCGTCACTATCTCCCGTGGGGAAATTGGGCCTCCTGTCCCCCAAATATGGAAATCAGTTCAACTCCAAGCATGTCTGACCACTGTTAAGCATCTACCCCAACTGTACAGCCTGGAAGACTTTTGGTATGTCCTTTTCATCCTGAATTTGAGATGCAGATTTGAAATCCTAAAATAAGACACCCCACAAAGGTCACATGGGTTGCATAGTCAATTGCCTGCCACATTAAAGAGTCTTTATTCTTTTTAATAATTAAGAACAAAAAGGTAAATCTCACATTCATGATGTCATCAGATTAGTCCAGTGGATCCCAGAGCAGCACTGAGGTAGTGTAAAAATGGAGCAGACTGTGGCCACCTCCTTCTTTAATACAGTGATACAGCCTCTGGTTCTACAGCTCCCACATGCAACTGTCCATCTTCATCGGAGCAGCCTTCCATTGAGAGAGAGAGATGACTGCTTGCTGGGATCCCGAGTCTCTGCAAACCTCACACCCTTGTATTAGAGACAAGGGTGGCTGCAGCTGCGTGCTGATCTTCATGGGTAATGCTTTGTTTATCCTTATACTACCGACATTCATTTTTCCCCACTCCTAGACAGGGTGCATTAATTCTCATCAACCTGCACTTTGTTAGGACCATAGGAACTGCTATACCAGAACAGATCAAACAATCAGTTTCTCCTCCTCCGACACTGGCCAATGCCAAATGCTTCAGAAGGCAGCATAACCCCCCCGGTAATTACCTAACCGAGGTTTTGTTTATGGTTGGCTTGCCTTAGTATGCAACTCCTGAGGGGCTAAGAAACAACATTGCTGCTTTCCGCTCACCCATGCTCTCGCTCATCTCCTCCCTGAGTCTCATTCCATCCCATTCGGTTCCAAACTAGAGGCTGGTCACAAGCTGTAAATGTGAGGAGGCATCACTCTCCAAGCCAATGAATCATCCAAATGCTGAGGTTTTTATTCAGGCAAAAATCCTTCCCGCCCTCCCATGTAATAGGTAACCATTGTGACTGAGCCCAAATCCGTTCCAGCTCCCACCCCTGTCCCATCAGTGGTTTCTCCATAAAAAACCATCATGGCAGTTAAACTGCCACTCCACAAACATTCTGTGCGCCCCTCCCTTCCGGTGTGCCCGAAGGGCACACGTACAGAATGGAAGGCCGAGGCCCTTTTGCAGACTGTGTGCTGTTCTGGTAACCCCATCTCCCACTAATCATTTTTGTTGCCCTTCTCTGTACCTTTTCCAAATCTCTGTTGGAATTGTACAGAGAAGGGTAAAAAAGAAAAAGTGATTAGGGGTATGGAACAGCTTCCATATGAGGAGAGATTAAAAAGACTGGGACTGTTCAGCTTGGAAAAGAGACGACTGAGGAGGGATATGAGAGATGTCTATAAAATCGTGAATGGTGTGGAGACAGTGAATAAGGAAGTGTTATTTATCCCATCACATAACACAAGAACCAGGAGACACCCAGTGAAATTAATACGCAGCAGGTTTAAAACAAACAAAAGGAACTTCTTCTTCACACAACGCACAGTCAACCGGTGGAGATAATTGTCAGGAGATGCTGTGAAGGCCAAAACTATAACTGGCTTCAAAAAAGAATTAGATAATTTCATGAAGGATAAGTCCATCAATGGTTATTAGCCAAAATGGTCAGGGATGCAACCCCATTCTCTGGGTGTCCCTAGCCTCCGTTTGTCAGAAGCTGGGAGTGGACGATAGGGAATGGATCACTTGATTCTGTTCTGTTCATTCCCTTTGAAGCACCTGGCACTGGCCACTGTCGGAAGACAGGATACTGGGCTAGATCGACCATTGGTCTGAACCAGTATGGCCGTTCTTTTGTTCTTATGTTTATGATGGATGCTGGAGAAACCAATGCAGGACTGGCCTGGAGCAATGGGCCTGATCTTTTATGTAGATGAGCATCCTTACCTCCCATGGGAATTGTAAAAAGCCTTCAGTCAGGCCAGAGATCACCATGAGTGGCAAATTACAGTAGGCACAGACCTGCAAGTTAAGAGCAGGCTGACCCTCACAATGAGCACCCTGGGCTCTAGGGCAGTTACCAAGAACAGTTTAAACTCTCATCCAAGGCCTCATCCGCTTGCATCTTGACTGCTGCAACCTCCTCCTTCTGGCCTCAATAAATCCCATCATGCCCCACTCATATCCATGCAAAATACTGCAGCAAAGATCATTTTCCTGGTTCCTTGCTTCAACCATGTCAACAACAAAAAATGCATCAAGTTAACCCTGCGGGGTAGGGGGTAAGGTCCTCCTTCACAAGTTGCGCCCCGCCCCACTTCATTGTGCGGTTTAGTCCCCCAAGCTGCAGTTGCTGCCAGTGAACACGTCTTTTGAACTTTGCCAACTCAGAATATTCTAGATTTTACAGGTACAATTACTACAGTTGCAAGAGGCAACTCATGAGGCTCTTGCTGGGAAGGGGAGACACTGAATGACTTCATTATATTTTAAAAGCTGAGTTCCAGCTTCCATTCTAAGCTTCCTGTTTCAGTTGTTCAGGACTTCCTCACACAAATTCCATGTTTTGTCTCAGCCGGAGTGATTTTTTTTTTTAACTTTGAGCCAAAGAGGTGCTTTCAAATTTTGCAACTGGGAAAAACAAACAAACAAACAAACAAAGCTACCTTTCCATATGTTCCCACTGGAATGGTTGCAGCTAGAAACTTGGCTGGTTTTGCACTCCACAACGACTTAAGATTTATAAAAATCAGCCCAGCAGATTTTTAAAGCTAACAATGAGACTCTTGTAAATCAACAACATAGGTTGGCTCTTATTACTTATGTTATTTAATCTATGCCACAAAATACGCAAGACACAGAAAAGTGACTAACACAAATCCAGAAGAAAAAATTCTCTTTTTGAATGTTTGATGTCTGAACCTCAATGTTGAATCAACAGTAGATGTATTTATTTTTTCTTCTTGCATTTAACATGTAAGCACTGTAGGATCTTTCACAATGAAAGACACTAAATAAATACAGGTTATTATTATAACTTATCTCTTGGATTTTCTCAAGATACTCTCAATGGTATAAACATATATACATCACCAGTTGCGCTAGTACTTTAAGTCATGAAAAAGAACAGATAACTGGTATGGGCTCATCACCTGACTGTGGAAATGGAAGCCAGGAAATCCTAAATTCTAATCCTTGTTCTAACACTGACTCCATCTGTGACAGTATCCAAGCCACTTAATCATTCTGTGGCTTAATTTTGCTATCAGTAAGGCACGAGTAATATTTACCTCTCTCAGAGGATTAATTCATTCATTTGTAACATACCTTCATAGTGAAAACTGCTACATAAGCAATACGAATTACCCTTTTCAGGAGCCTGGGTGTTGTGACAAACTACAGTGCCACCCTGATATACTGGGGATGGGGATGGGAAAAAATTTTTCCATCACAACTGGTTTTTAATGGAAAACTGGGCTTTTGACTAAAGATTTTTTTTTTTCATGAGAAGTGTCTGCTTTTCATGGAACATTTCAACTTTTCATCAAAAAGCAGAACACCCCAAAACCAAAATACAGCATGGCCAGAGGGCAGCAGGAGAGTGTTAGCAGGGAGCCTTATTCCCTGCAAGGGGTGGAAGGTTTGCTATAAATTAACTAGAGCACCTGAAGCCAATTAGAGCACAAGCAGTGAGTCACATGATATAAACCCCCTGCTTCAGGTCAGACAGTGTGGGTTGTTGGAGCAGGAAGATTTGGTTGGAGCAGAGAGTGGTTTGAAGGAGTTGAAGCAGAGAACAGTTTTGAAGAGAGACAAAAGGAAAGTTTGAAAGAGTGCTGTGGTGGGCTGAGAAGTCCAAAAACCCTAGGTATGGGGCTTGTGTAGAAGGAAGGCAAGAAGCCCCTCCACAAGCTGAAGGGCAGGAGAGGGAAGTAACCCAGGGGAAGGAACCGCCAGTACAAGTGGTTCACCACTAACCTCAGGGCCCCTGGGTTGGGACCTGGAGAAGAGGGCGGGCCCAGGTCCCTCCCTCTCCTCTCCACTCCACTCCTCAAGGACACTAGTGGGGTAATTAAAAATACCGGTTCAGAGGCAAGCAATGGCGCCCTGAACCTTCCCCAGTGAAGAAGAAAGCGCGAGACCCAGCATAACAGTACCGGCAATTTGCCACAAATACCAAAAGTTTCAATTCCAAAACCCCACGCAAGGTGCCCCAAGGGAGTTGCAGTTCCCAGGCTTTCTGACCCCCATCTTCCCAATGAGCTAGCTTCCCCAGCCAGACTACATGTCCCATGATGTGCTGTGGCCATGGAACTTTCGCTATGCACCAGGCTGCTCAGCAAGAAGGGGGACTGTTCTGCACTTAGTCCAGACAAAGCCCAGCAGCTCATAAAGGAGAATGGGAGCACAAGGCACTTGAACTACAACTCCCATGAGGCACCAAGGTGGCAGTCCCCCTTTTTTTTTTTCTTCCAATGAAAAGCTTTGGTTGAATTTTTTCAAGTTTTGATTTTTCACTAAAAATCAACATTTTTTTTTTATTTTTTTCAATTTTGAATAATTTTCTATAAAAAAAATTCTGACCAGTTTTAACTGGAAATGGAGAGAAAGAAGAAAGCTTGCACATGAAAGGAGAGGGGAATATTAGTTGCATTCTCCATAAAATCTCTGCCAGCTGGCTGTAAAGACCCAAGAATAGAACAAAGCCTGCTTGGTCCTTGTTATGTTTCCCAAAATCCAAACAACCAATAAAGCCTTTTAATTTAATTAGCATGATTTTAATTACAGGAGGAGAAAGAGTATCAACAAAATAGTGAAGGGAGAGGGTCCTTGTTTACAAATTTCATCCATCCACTCCACTTCATTCTTTGCTTCAATCTCCCACCAACACCAGCTACTTCTAATGACAAGTCTGCTGGGCTCTGCATCCAGAACATTCCAGTTCCCAAAGGCCCAGTAAACATTCACAGTCATCACAGTTCATAAAGCTCAAATCCCTGAAACACAGTTCAGAAATCCCCAAGGATTCATGCTGCAATATTCACAGCCAATGGGATCTTGAGTCATCCATATAAGTGCCAGCCACAGGCTGGGGCAGCTGTAATAATTAATGCATCCAAATTTCAGAGACGAGTTATATAGTGGAGAAGTGAAGACGTGAAACTCAGTGGGGTCTCAGCCAGTTGTTTCTTTTTTGCCCCCGCTCCCTTCCCCCTACACCTTTTACCTCCCATGTATTTTTCCAACTTGCCCACTAGGGATGAGATATTCAAAACTACCTAGGGGATTTGGATGCCTGATGCAGTCTGTGACAAAATAACTCACCAGCCAGTGTGCTGTTTTGGACCTGGGTGAGGCATTATTGTTTTGAGTTATTATCTCTCTGCAACCCCATCAACCGGCCATTCAGATTTTGTGGTGGACCCCTTTGTCTTGTGACTTGGCCCTCCGGCCAGGTCACATTTTGTCTCTCAGCTTTTTTGGTAAATCAGGGTTCAACTCAACAATAGTCCCAAAACAGGTTACCAGCCTCGGCCTAGACCCAACAGTCCTTCTGGCCCTTGTGTTTGGGATCTTTACACGAGTCTCTTCAGTGAGGTTGTAGGGAAACCCATTCCCCCACTCTATCCTGTGTTCGAGCCCAGAGACCTGCAGCAAGCTGTTAAGGTCTGTCTCACTGGATCTCTTGATTCTTCCCTGGGCTACTTCCTACTCTGAGCTGCCTTCTCAGGGGGCTCGCATTGTTGGCAGGGTCCCAGGTCCCAATATGACAAAAGAACGAGAACTATCGTAACAGAGATAAAGACTGGCACCGGTCCTTCTGTCCCACAGTTTCCGTAAGGGTCCATCAGTCATCTGTACTACTGCTGCAGATCCACAGGAAATCTAAGGCACCTTGGCTCTCTGTTGTGCGCCACTCTGGGAGCTGAGGATGAGAGGTCTATCCATCGCCTAGGGCTGGGGCCTTCAGAACTGAGTTTCTCCTCCTCCAAGTCTGGCATGCTTCACAGGAACAGTGGGGTACGGCAGACTGAGCCCACGGCTGCTCTTTAACCCTTTCCTGTGTAGTGAGGGGTTTGTATACCCCCAAGTTGTCCTTTGATTTGGCTGTAAACCAGGGTCACCTGCCCACCTTCGCTCATCTTCTTTGGGCTTCCCTAGGTTGAAATTAAAAGGTGCTCAATAGTAACAGGATCACCTGGGTATCTTGGCCAACGCTTCCTCGTCTCTACAAACCAGGATCTCGTATCCACAACGGTGTATGGACAATTTGAGAACACAAACAGCTGCCGCCTTTGTCTACACATTCACCTCAGCGCCAGCATCTCACTCAATGCTTCGTAAAGCACTTGGAGACGCAATAAGATGAGAGCCCCAAAGTCGTTACACTTTAGCTAATAATTATTTTTGTGTGTGATGTACAGAGTGGTCCAAAGGATAAACTGAGGGTTTTCACTAATGTCCGTTAGCTTCTCTAACATCAGAGTTTAACCTTTCTAGAGGTCTCCCACACATGATAATTTCCTCCTGGGTTTTTTTTTATATCCACATTCTTAAAAAATCAATCTAAAGTGCAATCTATATATCGCCCATTTCCAAGATGAAACATGACAGCTTCTAAAAATATTTCAAGGCCAATTAGACCTTCAGAGAAGAACTCAACGCAGCAGCAAAACACAGTATGGTACTTGCTATAATGAACTCGTCAGATAACAGAATGAGTCAAGGCGGCCTGCGCATTCTCAAATATACTCGAATGGATTACTGGTATGTATATAATTCAAGCAGGGAAGAAGTCGCTCATCATCATGATGATATGTTTTTGACTTCTGCAGAGAAAACCATGACAATTCAGAGTGAAAGCTACCCCTTTAATGTCTTCGTACTGCCAAACTAGGGAGATCTATGGAAGACAGACTGAGCTGATATTCCATGGGTTCTGTGTAACAGCAGCATAGATCTTTGATATTGTGTTCTTTAGAGGAAAGATGTTTGTTTGAGACAAGTAATATGTCAACACCAGGTGCAGCGCCATGGAAAGGCCAATTTTTGACCCAATACAGTGGTGTTGCTTTTAAAAAGTGTCACAGGCTCTTTGCTCAGTGCAAGAGCATTTGGGCTGGGTGACACAGAAGTCATTTCTAGCTTTAGCATTGGTAGTGTAGTTGAGGGTAAAGGTGGGTAAATGGAGTTTACCCACGCCTCATTCGGGGAATATGAAGTTTAGTCTTTTACCACTACACCACTGATTAGCATATGTGATATTTAAACAAGTGGGACAGATCCCCAGTGGGTGTAAGTCAGCAGAGTTCCACTGACGTCACAGGAACTGCGCTGATTTGTGAAAGTTCGGGATCTAACTCAGAATATCCATATATACTCTTGGAAGCTTTAAAAGCAATTGACCCCAAAACGGCAACCAAAATTTTACAGCACCTCTGGGACAATGCAGAATCCTTTGCTCGGCCCCTTAGATCAAAGAAATGGGATGCACACTGCATGTGATGTCATTAATAAGCAAGTAACAGGAATCTAAGATAGAAGAGCCCTATTAGAGCATTCAGATTCCCCAACCGGCCAGTGCAGGATTGCTCCCTCCCGTGCATTCTTAAGTGATTAGTCCTTCAGACATGATCTACTGAACCAATTCCTTTTATTGGTGGTGTTTATTTTATTTATTTATAAGGCATTTACCAGGTGGCAGCTAAGTGCCGCTCAATAAAAAAAGAACACAAACCCCTTTTTAAAAAAGTAACTACAAAAGTCACCAATCAGCTAAATGCCATCCATAACCTTGGAATTTAAAAAACAATCTGGCACAAGCACAAAACCCAATAGCTATCAGGCAAACCTCCCTACCCACAAAGAGGACAGTTCCTAAACATCAAGAGGAATGAGGAAAGCAGACACAAAAACACAGGGAAGGGACCCAAAACGTGGCTTCAAAAACCTAGGCCACCTAAACAAGCCAAGCGTTTAGTCTAGCGCTACATATTGCTTAGATACCTAGCCTCATGGTTTCTAAGCAGCGAGATAGCAAACTAGCAGAATATAAATTGCATCATCGCCACTGGCTACAGCTATGATTCAAAATCCTCTAACTCTACACGAGCGAGTGATGCAAGAGGGAGACAATGTTGCCTTGTGGATAAAACACTGAGCTGGCACTAAGAAGACCTGCCTATTCGTGGCTCTGCCACTAGCCTGCTGGGTAACCCTGGGCAAGTCGCTTTCCCGCCCTGTGCCTCAGTTTCCCCATCTGTAAAATGATACTGACCTCCTTTGTAAATCACTTTGAAATCTATGGACGAAAAGCACTATATGTTATTCTAATAGGCTGAGTGCCACTAATTTATCCATAGATCCCCTTCCAGCTTGTTGGTGCATCATTTTACCTAATTTTGCTGTTTCACCAACCTCACGCCGGGACTTTTTCCCCTTGTTGGTCACACCAATCTTTGTAACAGCCTGCCTGCCCCAGTGTTGTCAGTGTCAGTGCATAATCTCAGTAAGGGCAACTGATCACAGAAGACAAAAAATAACTGCAACAACATCAGTGACCAGTGCAGCATCAATAAGCTATTTTATAGATATCTCTTCATTCCAAAGGATACACAAGTGCTTTAAAAGTATTATAAATTCATAGATTTTAGGGCCAGAATGAACTACTCTGATCATCCAGTCCATCCTCCTGAGTAACACAGGCCATAGAATTTCATCTCGCAGTTCCTGTATCAAGACTATAACTTGCAGTTGAACTAGAGCTGCATTTTACAAAGACATCAAATCTTGATTTAAAGACTCCAAGTGATGCCGAATCCATCATACCTCTCAGCAAACTGTTCTAATGGTTGGTCACCCTCATTTTTAAAGTCTGATTTGGTCTAGCTTCAACTTCCAATAACTGGATCTTGTTCTGCTTTTGTCTGTGAGATTAATGAGCCTTGTACTATCCGATATATTCTCCCCTCCTAGGTATTTGTAAACCGTGATCAAGTCACCTCTTGAATTTCTCAAAAAGCTAAATAAATAGAGGCCTTTTGTATCTTTCCAGTCCTCAATTCTTGAGGCTCTTCTCTGAACCCTCTCCAGTTTTACACCATGTTTTATAAAGTATTGGCACCATTATTCCAGTAGAGGAATAAAAAAATCATTTCAGACAGCACTGAGATGCAGACACTTGTGATACAGAACACAATGTCACACAACAACAGTTCAGAACAAGAAGTGAAGAGTACTATAAATACTTGAAAGTTCAGGCAGAATTTAGTAGTTACATACAAAATGAAATTGGACAAGGGTATTTGCGATAAATCCTCATCTCTTTTGAGAAGTGTCACACATTCTTAAATGACCATAAGCAGCCAGAAACGGAGGTCTATATTCAATCTGCAAGACTAACCCTAGGACCACGCTGGGTCATGGTGTCAGAACTCTTTCTGAGGAATTTCCCTCCCTTCTGCAGCACTTGGCTTTTTCCTAGAAGTATCTCCTCTAAAGCAGCAAGAATCCCATTGCCACCACGAAGCATCTCAAAGGTTAGCAGTGAAAACATTCTTTCTTATTGCCACAACACAAAAACACTAACCCAAGAACCTATCCTTGCAACAAACCCCGATGCCAACTCTGTCCACATATCTATTCAAATGACACCATCATAGGACCTAATCACATCAGCCACACCATCAGGGGCTCATTCACCTGCACATCTACCAATGTGATATATGCCATCATGTGCCAGCAATGCCCCATTGCCATTGACATTGGCCAAACTGGAAAGTCTCTACGCAAAAGAATAAATAGACACAAATCTGACATCAGGAATCATAACATTCAAAAACCAGTAGGAGAACACTTCAACCTCCCTGGTCACTCAATTACAGACCTAAAGGTGGCAATTTTGCAACAGAAAAACTTCAAAAACAGACTCCAAGGAGAAACTGCTGAACTTGAATTAATATGCAAACTAGATACCATTAACTTGGGTTGAATAGAGACTGGGAGTGGCTGGGTCATTACACAAATTCAATCTATCTCCCCATGTTAAGTATCCTCACACCTTCTTGTCAACTGTCTAAAATGGGCCATCTTGATTATCACTACAAAAGTTTTTTTCTTCTCCTGCTGATAATAGCTCATCTTAATTAATTAGCCTCTTAGAATCATAGAATATCAGGGTTGGATGGGACCTCAGGAGGTATCTAGTCCAACCCCCTGCTCAAAGCAGGACCAATTCCCAACTAAATCCTCCCAGCCAGGGCTTTGTCAGAGTTGGTATGGCAACTTCCACCTTTTCATGTTCTTTGTATGAATATATATCTTCTTACTATATGTTCCATTCTATGCGTCTGATGAAGTGGGCTGTAGCCCATGAAAGCTTATGATCAAATAAATGTGTTAGTCTCTAAGGTGCCACAAGTGCTCCTTGCTCTTTTTGCAGATATAGATTAACACGGCTGCTACTCTGCAAATGGCCAAGTGCATGATTCCTCACCGCCCCCCTCTCCCCCACACACGTATCACAAATGCTTTGTATACACTACAGATGATTTCCTGCTATAGCTATACTGGTACAGCTATATTGGCAGAGCCCCTGAGTGTAGATATGATATAATAGCTGTGCCAACAGAAGCACTCTTCTGTTGGCATACTTGAATCAACACCAGGGGAATTGCCAGCCTAGTTATGTTGGCCAGGGTCTGTGGTTTTTTCACACCCCTGACTGGCACTGCTATGCCAATAAAACTTTGTAGTGTAGACCTGGCCAAAGTGAAATTGTTGAAACTTCCGTTCTATAGCAGGGACTTCCATAACTTTGAGACACCAAGAGTCACAGTGTCAGCTTGCCAGAAGTCCAATTGCGTGCTACAAAAGCTATTTGCACACTTTTTTCCCTCAACAAATTCAGGCTGGAAATTAGAAGAGGATTTCTAACCCTCAGAGGGATGAGGTTCTGGAACAGGAGTTGTGGAGGAAAACAACGTAATTAGTTTTAAGAGGGAGCTTGACAAATCTGTGACTGCATGACAGGGTTGCTTGTGATGGTTGGAGGGCAGGGCTTGACAGCCCTGGGTGTCACTTTCAGCTTTATATCTTATGTTCCTAATGCTAGGCTTCAGGGTTTCAGCAGGCCACTGGCATGGGTCAGGAAGGGATGTCCCTCCCCCTGCAATGCATTCTGGGAGGTTTTTGTATCCCCTTCCTCTGAAGCATCAGGGATGGCCACAGATGGTGATAAGACACTGGACGGGGTTGTACTGAGCATTCTCTCTCTCTCTCAGGTGCTTGGCTGGCTGGTTCTTGCTCATATGCTCAGGGTCTAGCTGATCGCATATGCAGGGTTAGGAAGGAATTTTCCTCCAGATCAGATTGGAAGTGACATTGAGGGGGGTTTCGCCTTCCTCTGTGGCATGTGGGTCACTTGCCAGGATTATCTGGGTATATCTCACTCAATCATTGTCCTGCCGCTGCAGGGTCCTCATACGCTGGTGCTCCTCAGTCTCACCTATACCCCTTGGTCTCTGCCTGTGGCACATAATAGACTGATCTCCCGTGGGTCTAATTTCCTTTGTTGTTGGGTTTTGTGTGTGGATGCTGGGTGGTGCTGGTGGCCTGGGATACACAGAAGGTCAGACTAGATGATGTACTGGTCTCTTCTGGCCTGGATCTCTATGACACACTAATTTGCCTAACTGTATAATCAGGATAAACTAACTGATCCTCTGTGTTATTAATGAAATTGACTCTTTTAAAAATTATTTCGGTGACAGGTTCAGTATCGTGCATGTTTTACGGATGGGGAACTGAGACTAGGGAGATTAAAGCCTTGCCTGAGGCCACGCAGGAGGTCTGGAGAAAAGGCAGAATTGAATTCTAGAGGTCTTGACTCCTAGTTATAGTAACTTGATCCTATTCCTTACCTACTTAAGTTCTTACGATGTGTCAGTCACTGCTGGCACAGGGGAGAGAACCCAGGAGTCCTGACTTGCAGGCCTTCTCTCTAATAATTAGAACAGAGGTGGGCAAACTACGGCCCGTGGGCCACATCCGGCCCACAGGACCATCCTGCACGGCCCCTGAGCTACCGGCCAGGGAGGCTACCCCCGGCCCTCCCCTGCTGTCCCTCCTCCCGCTCAGCCTCAGCGTGCCGAGCTGCCAGCACTCTGGCCTGCCGCTCCTGCCAGGCAGTATGGCGGCGTGGCTGGCTCCGGCATATTAAGGGGGCGGGGAGCGGGGATCCTGGGGGGCAGTCAGGGGACAGGGAGTGGTTGGATGGGGCAGAGGTTCTGGGGGGAGCGGGTCAGGGGACAGGGAACAGGGGCTGTTGGATAGGCGTGGGAGTCCCAGGGGGCCTGTCAGGGGGAGGGTGTGTGGATTCGGGTCGGGGCAGCCAGGAAGCAGGGGAGGTTGGCAAGTGGGTGGGGTCCCTGGGGGTGGTTAGAAGCGGGGGATCCTGGGAGGGGGTAGTCAGGGGACAAGGAGCAGGGGGGATTGGATGGGTTGGGGGCTCTGAGGGGGGGGGCAGTCAGAGGGCGGGAAGTGGGAGGGGGCCGATAGGAGGCGGGGGCCAGGCTGTTTGGGAAGGCACAGACTTCCCTAACCGGCCCTCCATACAGTTTTGCAACCCCCATGTGGCCCTCAGGCCAAAAAGTTTGCCCACCCCGCATTAGAAAGCACATCTGTGATGCTCTGTACCTCGAGGGAACACCCAGCACCTCCATGTTCATCTTTATAAAATGACTGTGTGGTAACCAATGCAAAGTTTGTCATGTTGGGTGTCTTCGGAAGACTCATAATGCACTGAGTATGGTTGTTATAGTGATGTTATAGTAATTGTTACAGTCATGTTATCGTAAGGTTATAGGTTATAATTGCATGTATATAGTTATGAGGCTGAAAATCTATCCTCATGGCTTAAAGCAAGCCCATGCAAAACTCTCCAGGAACAGAGAGGCAGTTCACACTTCATCAGGGCATGGATGGGACAAACCCAGCCCAGCCTCAAAGGAACAATGGACACCGGTTTAGGCAGCAACAAAAGAATCTGTTAGACCCTCAAGAGAGTCACCCCCTTCCTTTGGGCAGTTTGGAACTGCGATGAGGTATTGCTCACCTGACTCGGGGGGTGGGGGTGGGGGGGGGAAGCCAAGAGGAAAGAAAGGACATGATAAAAGGGAGAGAGAGTTTGCCATGTTCTCTCTCTCTCTCTCTTCCACCTACATCTACAGACAGCACCACCACCAAGCGACTGAAACGCTGATCAAAGGGGAGAGCCTGACTGAAAAGTAACCAGCCAGCCTGTGGTGAGAAGCATCTAGGTTTGTAAGGACACTGAAAGTGTTAAGATCAACTTAGACTCTGTTCTGCTTTTATTTCATTTGACCAGATCTGACTTGTTATGCTTTGACTTATAATCACTTAAAATCTATCTTTATAGTTAATAAATCTGTTTGTTTATTCTACCTGAAGCAGTGTGTTTGGTTTGAAGTGTGTCAGAGACTCTCCTTGGGATAACAAGTCTGGTACACATCAATTTCTTTGTTAAATTGCCGAATTTATATAAGCTTGCAGCGTCCAGCGGGCATAACTGGACACTGCAAGATGGAGGTTCCTAGGGTTGTTTCTGGGACCGGAGATATTAACTAGTGTCATTCGCTTGCAAGTAGCTGGGAGCAGCTTACCTGCCAGAGGCTGTGCGTGAACAGCCCAGGAGTGGGGGTTCTCACAGCAGAGCAGGGTAAGGCTGGCTCCCAGAGTCAAGGATTGGAGGGGCCTAGCAGATCACCAGTCCGGATAACACCAGAGGGGAACATCAAAAGCTCCTTCTGTCATTCACTTACAGCTGAATCTTACAAGGTGCTGCAACCTACCTCCTAGTAACTTCAGGGAGCGTTGAAGGTCCTGAGCACCTCTCAAGAGGCACTCAGCACCCTGACCTACTGGGCCCTTAGGAAGCAGTGTCCTAAACGGACACATGGGGAATTACCAGGAACAACATTCCCATTTGATAGAGAAAGAAGAATAAAGGAAATAGTAGCTGTTTTGCAAGCTAATATGACAGAACTTTGTAGCATTGCAACACTTCAGAGAAGCAGTGTAGCTTGTTCCACCTTTCTGCCTTCTAATTCCTTATTGTAACAGATGACATAATTAAAAATAGAAAAGGATGCAGTCTCGGCAAGGAGGAGAATATATCTCTGCCTATTTAATGCAACATATGGGGGAATATTTTTACATCTTATAAAGAAATGTGTATTGTACGTGTGCTGGAGCTCATGAGGCATGGCAGTAAAAATGCATTAATATCTGCTCCCTGACAACAGGGCTTGCTGAATGCTGTATACATGCTTACAAGTCATCAGCAGGGCCGCATACAATTGACTAGGAAGCCTTTCATTATACGCACCATTGGAGTTAATTCGGAAGATGTTGGCTGAAGTTTCCTGAAACAATTCCTGGAGTTCGTTGGGATCGATCTGGGTGGCTGCAACAGGACAAGAAGGAGAGCGCATGTTAATACATCTGGCCAGCGTATCGCCGTGCCTTGCTTAGCAAGAGACTAACATCAGAGCGGAGCCTCTGAACCGGCATGCACCAAAGAGGGACATTTATCACAGCTTTGTCCCTATATTTTGCTGTGGTGGTTGTATATATTTAACAAACGCACAGTTACCTCTGAAAGTTAATGGGTTGAAAGTGAAACACTGGTTCTAACCATTATAGGCCCAAATACAACCTCACTGAGGTAAAGGGGAATCCTTCCACTGACATCAACAGGCTATGGAGCAGAGACAGAGCATTTACAGGGGCAGGTTTTTACAGGCTGCCTTTCTCCATGTGCCCACAACTTGCAGGCACAAACAACTGCAGTGTAGTTTTTCACCCACAATTATCTTGGAGGTAAGTGATTCCATTTAGGCACGTAGGCTGATCGTTTCCGAGCTGCCTAAGGCATTTTGATGACCACATTCCCATACAAATGATTGGGAATAGGACATCCAACTCCCATGGCTCTGCAAATCTCAGCTCTGATTCCCTGATTGCAGCCACATGTCAGGGAGTTGCACATGCAACACTGGGATTATTTAAATATTTGTAAAAGACCCTTTTAGAATCAAGGCCCTATTGTGCTAGGTGCTGTACAAATATGCGGTAAAACTAGGCTCCCGCCCTGTTGCATTTATTATTTTATCTGAGACACGACACAACCACGCCAACCCATCCGACTAGTTGAGGCTAGGCTGAAAAATCAGGTCCTCAATTATCAAAGCAGTTTATAAACATAACTGAGCCACAACGTTTCTGTCAAGAAGTCAGGCAGGTGAGAGAAAGTAAGAATCCAGCTTGACACTGAACAAGGGAGTGTTTGAAGGAGCGGCAATTAGCAAGGAATTTTTTTATAGAGAGAGTGACCGTATTTGATAAAGGCAACCAATGAAAAATGAACACAAGGCCTTCCTTACAATGTCACTTTGCAGAACTGGATTACAGATTAACAGGCCTCTTTGTGTATACATACATGGGCTCACACCCACACCTGTAAGACGTAGGGTGGATGAAGGCCAAATGTGGTGTTGAACCGCTAATTTCACACTCCCCCCCCAAAAAAAAACACTGACCTTCCCGTGCAAGCCCTTCCCCATCTCCTGGCCCCAACAGATTCTCCATCCCAGTCTCCCCAGGTGGGATTTTCATCTTCCTTCTGCTCCTGATTCCATGTGCCTGCCCCCAAATGCAGCCAACAGATAACCAGTTGGCAGCAATCAACTGTGTTGTAGTCCTTGGTGATATGGCTTACTGGTCTGCCTGAATCCCCTCTGTTATCACTCGGTTACTAATGAACGTGCCCATATCTGTCCCTGAGCAGAAGGTGGCACCAGTTGGTGTGAACCAGAATTTTCCCATTTCCCACCTTTAAATTTATATGAATACCCCTAGCCCATCAATGTCCTCACAGTCTCAAACGCAGGAAAGAAGGGGTAGGAGCAAGTTTGAACAGGCATCCCTGTGATTTACTTTAGCTGGCATTTGACTAAGTAGTACATGGTTTGTTTGTTTTTTAATTCCTTCCTCCTAAGTCAATCCCCTCAACTCTTCCATCATATTTTCATTCTAACTTGCAAAAGCCAGGGATTACTGAGCAGAAGTAATCAGGTCATGCTTAACCCTCTCCCCAGAAATTTAGCTCATTCACAGCCTGATCCAGTTCCCATTAAGTCAATGGCAGAAATTTTAATAGTGCATTATTAGCCCTTTAGTTCTTGGCTGAGGGCATCAGAACTGTGGGTGACATTACAATACAGTCCCTGACTCACGAAGGTCCCTGCATAGGGTTACTCGTGTACTTATAAAAGCAGCAAAGAGTCCTGTGGCACCTTATAGACTAACAGACATTTTGCAGCATGAGCTTTCGTGGGTGAATACCCACTTCATCGGATGCAAGTAGTGGAAATTACACTTGCATCCGATGAAGTGGGTATTCACCCACGAAAGCTCATGCTGCAAAATGTCTGTTAGTCTATAAGGTGCCACAGGATTCTTTGCTGCTTTTACAGATCCAGACTAACACGGCTACCCCTCTGATTCGTGTACTTATAGTTAAGTATATGAATAAGTTCATTACTGAATCAAGACCCGAGCAAACTGAGATGTACTCGGACAGGCATGACTGGTAAAAGTCAGCCTAGTCCCCAACGTGAAAACGCCGACAGACCCTCAGCTAGAACAGCACTCACTGAAACACAGTTAGTATTCCATGGAATTCCCCAAGCAGCCTGGACCGGAGTGGTTCATGGGCTTCTGTAGAGGGACCGTCCTGCAGAAGTAAATTCAACCAGCAGGAGTTTACAATGATCTGTTTAAATCAGGGGTGGGCGAACTACAGCCCGCGGGCCACATCCGGCCCACGGGAGCATCCTGCCCGGCCCCTGAGCTCCTAGCCTGGGTGACTAGCCCCTGGCCTCTCCCCTGCTGCCCCCGTCCCTTGCAGCCTCAGCTCGCCCCGCTGCTGGCGCAATGCTCTGGGTGGCAGGGCTACGAGCTCCTGG
Source organism: Mauremys mutica (assembly GCF_020497125.1). NCBI lineage: Eukaryota > Metazoa > Chordata > Testudines > Geoemydidae > Mauremys > Mauremys mutica. The sequence goes on along the minus strand of NC_059073.1, from coordinate 10,187,706 downwards.
GACAGCGCAGCTGCAGAGCCCGGCCTGACCCAGTCTCTGTGCTACGTGGTGGTGGCAGCAGCGGCGGCGTGGCCGAGCTCCAGCCAGGCGGCGCAGATGTAGTGACGCCAGCCACCGGTGCTCCAGACAGCATGGTAAGGGGGCAGGGGGGGTTGGGCAGAGGAGTTTGGGGAGGTGGTGGGGGGGTGGATGGTCGTTGGGGGGGAACAGGGGGTTGAATGGGGGCAGGGGTCCCGGGAGGCAGTCTGGGGGGTGGGGTTGGATAGGGTGGCAGGGGGCAGTCAGGGGACAGGGAGAAGGGGTGGTTGGATGGGGCAGAGGTCCCGGGGGGGGCCATCAGGAAGGAGGGGGGGTTGGAGGGGCCGCAGGGGGCAGTCAGGGGCAGGGGTTCCGAGGGCAGTCAGGGGACGGGGAGAAGGGGTGGTTGGATGGGGCAGGGGTCCCGGGGGGCTGTCAGGAATGAGAGGAGGGGTTGGATGGGGCGGCGACAGTCCAGGGGTGCCAGGGAACGGGGAGCAGAGTGTGTGGATGAGGCAGGGATCCCAGAGGGGCCATCAGGGAATGAGGGGGTTGGATGGGGCAGGAGCACCGGGGGGTGGGGGGCAGATAGTAGGTGGGGGCCGGGCCACGACCCCCCTCCCCTAACCGGCCCTCCATACAATTTATGAAACCTGATGCAGCCCTCAGGTCAAAAAGTTTGCCCGGCCCTGATTTAAATGCTGAATCGCCCAGAAAGCAGGATTTAGGATGATTCCATCAGATGTGGGAGCAACGCATGCTTGCATACTGGAGATCACGAAATGCAAGAGGGAAGAAACACTTTCACAGATTCAGAACATTGCATCGGTCAATAATGTAAGACCTGAGGAAGAGCATAAGGATGGCCCAGTGGTTAGGGTGCTGACTTGGGAGACCTGGCTTCAATTCCCTGCTCTGCTACATACTCCCTGTGCGACCTTTAGCAAATCACTTTTCCACCTGTAAAATGAGGATAATAGCACTGCCCTGCCTCACAGAGGTAAGTTATGAGGATAAATATATTAAAGATTGTAAGGTGCTCAGACACTATGAAAATGGGGCCAGAAACATAGTTATAATAGGACTAAGACGACACACATGCTGAACCCTGAGATATACAGTGGAGAAAGGGAACCACCTCTAAATAAAACATCTGTAACGTCAGCTAGAAAGCTGCCACAAATTTAAGAAGGAGTACACTGTATCGTGAAGTGCTGATCTGGTAAACAGGCCGGAACCTGGCTGATAGTTCCTGGCCCCATCTGCAGCCCCACATCTCCTACTGTAACACAATGGCTATTTCATGATTTATTTTTGCGGTGCTGCTATTTTAGCTTTAAACCTCTGGTGCAGTTTAGAGTTTCCACACGTGGAGAAGCGATTCTCACCCTGGGACTGTTCAGGAGGGATGCAACAGCGAGAGTAACAAGTACAAGCTCCCTATTGAAAAAAGCAATTTAAAAAGAACACATCCCCATTGCCAAGTGAAGTGGAGATTCCACAGCTCAGCTACTCACTGACGCCATAAAAAGGAATGGGGGGGGAGAACATGAAAGACAGTTGTGGCTAATAAAAATTATATGTTTCAGACTTCATAAAGCTTAGTGTTAAAATATTACGATTCGCCTAGATAAAATATGGGGTTGCCAATATGCAGTAAATATTTTGCATGCCCTGATGCTAATACAGTTCAGTGCCAGGAGTGAGGAAAGGTGAATTGTAATTATAGCTGATATATTGAAAGCAGCATGGAGTTTTTGGTACAAGTGTTGCAGAAACACATGAGCAAATCAATTCTCCTCCACTTTAGTTTCCTTTTTTTTTTCTTTTCCATTCACTTGTTTCCATCATCCCCTTAGAAGGCATCAAGAAAAAAAACAAACCTCCACTGCTTCCACTTTTGCTTCTTGCATTTGGAGAACAATTCAATTATTTCTATTTTCTCAATTTTCTAAAGTAGCAGCAGCCAACATGAGTGCTTGTGATTTTTGTTCCATAGTTTCAAACAAGCCTCAGAACATTTCCCCACAAAACTGCACATGAAACCACATCTGTGTATACGAACCAGGTGTTTCGGCACCCAGCTACCCAATATGAGTGAGCAAAGTGTGTTTGCGTGCAATTTTATGGAAACACAGTCCCCTGAAAATGTGATCCGAAGCATTTGTAAAGCCCTGGAAACAGTGAGTGCTCAATAGCAGCAAAGTGGGTATTCACCCACGAAAGCTCATGCTCCAATACATCTGTTAGTCTATATGGTGCCACAGGACTCTTTGCTGCTTTTACAGATCCAGACTAACACGGCTACTCCTCTGATACTTGAGTGCTTAATAGTTCACTTTGCTGCAGATGGTGGAATGTAAGTCCTAGCTTTGATTGATCACACCAGAATGGCTGGAGGGGTTCTTTTTAAAGTATTTCCAATTGTTTCTTTGTATTACAATAACACGTACGGGACCCAAATGAGATCAGTGCCCCATTGTGCTAACACTCTTCAAACACGTAGTGCGAGACAGGCCCTGCCCCAAAGAGCTTACAATCTAAACAGACAAGACGGAGAATTGAAAGAGATACTGGTGAAGTGACTAGTGTGAGGTCAAACAACAGGGCAGTGGCAGGGCTGAGAACAGAAACTAAGTCACTTCAGTTCCATTCCAGAGTCATTGCCATTTGATCTCACTGCCTTTTTCCCTCCTTAATTTTCCCCGTCTTAATAAGGGAGATGAAATTTGTTTAAGTTTAAGAACTGGATGTTCCCTGTGAACGTTTCAAGAGAAACCAAAAGCCTTTAAATATATTAAAAAACAAACAAACACCACAGCACATATATAGCAGCTTTTATATATGGAACAAACAGGGCACTTTTCAGATAGATTGAATGCAAGGCCCTGTGCAGATCTCATCATCCAAATACATTAACTAACTAATCCTATATGAGGAAGAAAAACATTATGCTCACGCAGGCATGGACTGGCGGAATGATTTGCCACGGAGAGAGTCAGAATCAGAGCTTGGAAGAAGCAATAACTCAGGAGTTCACAGCTCTCATTCTCATGTTTACCAGCATTTGGTCTGTTTCACCCCATGTATTTCACCAGTGGTAGAAGTGATTCCTGTATCTACAGCTTGTGATGCACATTGGAATCCTTCAGGCTGACTGTCGCTCTATAAATCAGTCATTAGCTCCAACTGGTATTGACATCAACTGTGGTAGGGAAAACAGAAGTCTGGGTGTCTTGGCACGTGGAAACCTCTTTCGGTTCATCTTTAAGACAAGTCAAATCTGGAGCCAAAGCAGGCTTATGTCTTGTCTTTTTTTATCTGTATTGTAAAGAACATCAAACTGGATTCAGTGCAGGTCAAAGACGACAAAAATTGGTGCGGGCATCTACAGGAATTTCCCGATCACTAATTAAAATTGCTGGTGTAGCCAATGCTAATCATCCAGGCCTATTAATTATTTCACACTAATTTACACTTGCTAGTGGCTTTTCTGCAGCCAGGTGTAATCAGCTGCCTTCATGAACTAATTTTTCTATCAAACCTGAAATATCTAGAAGGTTGGAGAGAAAGAGACTGATACTTACAGTAACTGGTGTGAAAAAAGGGAAAGGGACAAATCATTAAATCTCTCTACCCGGGATACTTATGTGGCCCTCACTGCTGCAGTATCTGAGCACCTCACAATGTATTTATCCTCACAATACCTACTTGAAGCATGACTATTAGCCCCATTTTACAGAGGGGACCCAAAGAGACAAGCCCACATTTGTGCATGTGGGTGAGTAAAGTTTAGGCATCGAAAACCATATTGAGATTTCAAAGTTCTGAGTGTCAGTCTGAGATCAGCATGTATGTGAAAGGCAGCTGGCTCAAAATGAATGTGGACAAGATGAATGACGCCAGAAAGAGGAGAAAGAACATCTGCAAGATTTAGCTACCATCATTGCAGCATCCTATGTTGAAGGGGGATGCATGTGGTTACCTTAGTTCATAGCCACCGGCTCTATATGAACTGCCTGAACACTAAAATAGCCACAGCGTCCAGAAACAACTTCTTCCATCTTCAACCTGTAAGGAATCAGTGCCCTAAACTGCTGGACAACGAACTGGCCATTGTGATTCACATCATCAGGACAAACTGGCCGAATTAGTGCAACTCACATTACTAACAGGCTTGACTACACCAATATTAAAATGGCTTCAGTTGTTCTGGAGCACTGAGACCAGTGACTATCTGGAATGGCTAGCGCTCGCCGTCGGCCCCAACATTCTGCTCACTACCCTGGCTTCCCGTAGAACACAAGGTTTCAATTTTCATCTTTCAGGCTCTCCGTGGCATTGGCTGATGCTATCTAAGACAACAACGTGCTACCAAAGACCACAATCGCCAAAGAAAGCCACACTCCACTGGGCTGATGAAACTGTCCCTGTATAGCAGAGGTGGGCAAACTACGGCCTGCGGGCCACATCCGGCCCGCGGGACCGTCCTGCCTTGCCCTTGAGCTCCCAGCCTGGGAGGCTAGCCCCCAGCCCCTCCCCTGCTGCCCCCCCTCCTCCACAGCCCCAGCTCGCTGTGCCGCCAGCGCTCTTGGTAGTGGGGCAGCGCGGCTGTGAGAGCCGCCGGCCTGCCCCGGTGCTCTAGACTGCGCAGTGGTGTGGCTGGCTCCGGCCGGGTGGCGCAGCTGCCAGTCCTGGTGCTCTGAGCGGCATGGTAAGGGGGCAGGGAGCAGGGGGAGGATTGGACAAGGGGAAGGGGATCCAGGGGGAAGTCAGGGGACAGGGAGCAGGGGGGTTGGATGGGGGGTGGGGTTCCAGGAGGGAGGTTAGGCACGGGGGGTCCCGGGAGGGGGCAGTCAAGGGACAAGGAGCATGGGGGGTTGGATGGGTCGGGGATTCTGAGGGGGGCAATCAGGGGTGGGAAGTGGGAGGGGGCGGATAGGGGGCGGGGGCCAGGCTTTTTGGGTAGGCACAGCCTTCCCTAACCCCCCCCATACGGTTTCAGAACCCCAATGTGGCCCTCAGGCCAAAAAGTTTGCCCACCCCGCTCTATAGGATCAAACTCATGAGGCCCCTGGAAGTTGGCCTATGGCTATGAAAAATGGAGAGGGAAAAGCAGTAGCATATGGTAGGGAGAACAAGACTGGTGGTCTCTGGGAAGCAGGGAGGAAATCAGACTAGACCGCGAGAAGGTCAGTTAATGCAATCTATATTAAGGCGTTCAGACAGTACAGTAAAGAAGGCAGAAAGGTAGGGTAAAATAATATTTAATCTTTTCAGAGTCTACTGTTACAAGGTGTTGGAGATTCATGCATGGCCCCGGCCCAGCGCCCCGGTGGGACAAGCACCAGACCCCACTCCCCGGTGGGAGCTTGCAGGCTGGCTTAAAACAGCTCGTGGGCCGGAATCAGCCCGTGGGCCATAGTTTGCCCACCCCTGGCCTAACCCATTCTTAAAAACCTCCAATGATGGAGACAAAGGCCTGTCAGGAACGGTCTATTTATTACTTTGTCCTGCCTTGAAAAAAGTCAACAAAAATTGTGTTTGCCCTGCATCACTCTCATTATAATTACAGCACACAAAGTGTTATTTAGATTGTAAGCTATTGCAGACAGGAGCATCTCTTTGTTCTGTGTTAATGCAGTGCATAGCGCAATTGGGACCTAATACTTGACTGGGGCTCCTAGATACTACCACAGTACAAAGAAGAAGAAAAGAAGAAAGGAATACATAGATTATAGATATAACAAACAAGATGCATCAATACAAGTCTCCAGAATATTACTCTTTTAGCCAGGCTTTGAATACAACAAACTACCAGAGCAGATTTTGATTAAAAGCTTAAACACCCACCAGTGGCTGAAAGGCAGTGCGGTCACATGCATGTAATGTTAAAGTCATGTGTGTAAAAGAGCTGAAAGTGGCTGAGAACGTAAAAGCTGTCCAGTAACAGACCACGAATCCCGGTAATGATTGAAAACAAATGGTTACCGACCTTTCGTAACTGTTGTTCTTTGAGATGTGTGGCTCGCGTCCATTCCATTCTAGGTGTGCGAGTGCCCAGAATGAGTCTGAGGCCCCCTTTTGCTTTCGGGATTAGGAAGTAGTGGGAATAGAGCCCTTTTCCCTTCATGTCCTGAGGGACCTCCTCCACTGCCCCCAGGTGCAGGAGGTTCTTAACCTCTTGGACAAGGAGTTCCTCGTGAGAAGGGTCCCTGAAGAGGGATGGGGAGGACATGGGGCGGGAGTGATGGGTGACCGGAAATTGCAGGGTATAGCCCCGAGATACTATGTCCAACACCCAGCAGTCCGAGGTGACCCGCGACTAGGCCAAATAGCAGGGCCGAAGATGGTTGAGGAAAGAACAAGGTGGATCTGGAGAACTGCAGACCGTCGCCCTCGAGCGCACCTTCAAAATGAGCACTTCTGGCCCCCGGGATGCTTTGCCGGGCTGGGCTGCACGGGTGAGCGGGAGGAGGAAGGGTGGTGATGAAGAAAGCTCATATCTATCCCATCTCCTTGCAGACCACTAACGAGGCTGCCAAGGCCTTAGCAGCGAGGTGGCCGGAACTGCTTCCACGCAGACTGCAGCATATGTGTGCCCAGCGAGCGAAGGGTGGGCCGAGTGTCCTTCTACCCATACAGCCTCACATCCATCTGCTCCAGAAAGAGTCCATTCCCATCGAACAGAAGGTCCTGGGTAGAGGTCTGCATCTCTTGGGACAGGCCAGCGGGCTGAAACCAGGAACTGCGCCTCAAGACCACCACCAAAGCGACCACCTGGTCCCACACCATCTGGAGAGAGCACCTAGCCGCCACAGAGCCCTACTCCACCAGGGTGCCAAATTCCTGGGCCAGACCTTGAGGAAGGGACTCCTTGAATTTATGGAGGGACATTAAAATTGTACCTACCCAAGAGAGCCTGATGGTTCACCACCCACAACTGCAGGCTGGCTGTCGAATAAATCTTTCTCCCAAAAAGGTCCAGTCTTTTGGCCTCTTTATTTTTGGGAGGTGAACTAGTGTTTCATTGAGACAACCAGCGAGCCTGGAGGTGGGCAGGCATAAAGGTACTCAAACCCATTGGCCGGGATGAAGTACTTTTTTTCAGCCCTTTTGGAGGTGGAGGGATCGATGATGGAGTTTGCCAGAGGGCCTTGGCAATTTTCAGGACCCCATCATGCACTGTTAGTGCAACACGGGCAGGGGTAGAGGCTGAGAGGACATTAAACAAGGTGTCTGCCTGCTTCACCATCTCCTCCCACCTCGAAGCCCAAGTTCTCGGCCACCCATTGAAGCAGGGCCTGATGTTCTTTAAAATCGTCCAGTAGGCTGGCCCTCAAGGGTTCCAAGACCTCCTTGTCCAGGGATGAGGACAACAACTGTACCGCCGGGGGAGGCTCCGGGGCATCATCCCCCATGGGGGATGGGGGGTTCAGGGTGGGCACTGTCTCCTCTACCCCAACCTCTGAGTGGGTCTCATGCTCTGAGCCCGGTGCCGCTAGCTATTACTCCAAAGTGGTGGCAGATGAGAGGTGCAAAGGCAGAATCGTCATCACCGGCATGCCCAATGCACTCCAATAAGGCCACTGCGCTGGCCCCTGGACTAGTTGCAAAGGCAGCGCCGTAGAAGTCGACCTGCATTAGGTGCCCAATTGCGCCGGTGGGGTCATGGCGAGGGGCTGAACTGCCCTTCCGGTGACTACGGTGGGGTCGTTGATACCTTTGTCTGCCTGCTGAGCATCGTTGCTGGAGTCCGGTGTTTGGAGTGGGAGGATCAGTGCCAATATCGAGAGGGCGGGGTCTGGGGGGACCGGAACCGCAACGGAGAGTGCAGTCACGGGGCAGGCAACCGGGGATCTGTGCCGAGAGGATGATCGGCAAAGGTGCAAGTAGAATGGAGACCAGCGCCTCCCCCTAGGGGACGGCGCGCACTAGAGGATCTGGGCCATGACGCCGGAGATCTGTGATGCGGAGATGGAGAGCGCTACCTTGTTTTGGGGGATCAGCAGCACTCCACTTCCCCCTGAGGGGTTTAGTGGATGGCTTGCCTTCCTAGGGAGCCTTTATCGCTTCCCGTGGCACGGCGGAGGCCTCTGCTCTCTCAGCATTGGGGGAGCTTAGAAAGGCGTCAATGCTGCCAGAAGTTTGGGTTCCCTACCACTTCCAGAAGTTGGTGGTGGATCCTTTAAGGAGCTAAGGGCCCCGACCAGGAAGGCACCTCTACGTGGCTCTGGAGTGGCCGGGGGCCTGAAATGGGTCCTTTGCCCGATGCCCCATGGCCTTTCTTGTTCGGTGACGGAGAGCAGTGCTTATTTGTTTTCTTTCTGGTGAGAAGTGCTGGGTGGAGGCCAGTGCCGGAGGTGCTCTGCGCACCGAGGCCAAGGTACTAGGCAAGTCTCGGCGGGACGGCTCGGAAGCCAGATGAAAGCCAGCCTCCATGAGGAGACCACGCAAACTAATAGCCCGCACTTTCTGAGACCTGGGTTGAAATTTTTTACAAATACAACACTTGTCCTTCACATGTAATTCCCCCAGGCACTTGAGGCAGCTGCTGTGGTGGTCACTTTCAGGCATAGACCTGTTACAGTCCGCACAGGGCTTAAACCCCAGAGACCCAGGCATGCCCCACCTGGGGCAAAGTCCCCGCTGGGACTCTAACTCCTAACTACACTCAACAACTACTTAACACTAACTACTATAAACAACTATTTATAAGGCCGTAAGACTCGAAGTCAGAAGAGACGAAACCGGCACTCCAACTAACCACCACAGGCGGCAAGAACAGGGCCGCCCAGAGGATTCCGGGGGCCCGGGGACTTCGGCGGCGGGGGGGCCCTTCCGTTCCGGGACCCGCCGCCAAAGTGCCCCGAAGACCCGCGGCGGGAGCCCCCCCGCCGCCGAATTACTGCCGAAGCGGGACCGCCGCCGAAGCGCAGCCCGGTCTTCGGCGGTAATTCGGTGGCGGGGGGGGGTCCCCGCCGCGGGCCTTCCGGGCCCTTAGGCGGCGGGTCCCGGAACAGAAGGGGCCCCCCGCCGCCGAAGACAGGGCTGCGCTTCGGCGGCGGCGGCGGGTCCCGCTTCCCCCCCCGCCCCGGCCCAGTCCCCGCCCCCGGCGGGTCCCGCTCCCCCCCCCGCCCCTGGTCCTGCCCCCGCCCCGGTCCCGGCCCCAGCCTCTTACCGAGCGCGTCTCCGGCGGGGCCTGAGCTCCGTCCCGCTCAGAGCCGCGTGGTGAGGGGGCGGGGCTGTGAGCTCCACGCCGAGCGGAGGCAGCTGCCCCGCCCCCTCCCCACGCCGCTCTGAGTGGGGTGGGGCTCAGGCCCCGTTGGAGCTCCCAGCCCCGCCCCGCTCACCACGCGTCTCTGAGCGGGGCGGGGCTCAGGGGCCCCGCCGGAGACACTGAGGCTCCAGGAGAGGGGCGGAGGCGGGAGCCTCCGCTCTTCTCTTGGGGGCCCCTGCGGAGCCCGGGGCCCGGGGCAAATTGCCCCCTTTGCCCCCCCCTCTGGGCGGCCCTGGGCAAGAAGGAACTGAGAGGGCTTAGTGCCGGCAGCGCCTGATATACTGACACATGAGCGCAGCACTGAAGGGGGCACCACAGCCGGCCCTATGGATACCGCTATGGCAAAACTCTCCAACGACGTGGAATGGAATCGTAGAATCATAGAATCTCAGGGTTGGAAGGGACCTCAGGAGGTATCTAGTCCAACCCTCTACTCAAAGCAGGACCAAACCCAACTAAATCATCCCAGCCAGGGCTTTGTCAAGCCTGCCCTTAAAAACCTCTAAGGATGGAGATTCCACCCCCTCCCTCCAGTGCTTCACCATCCTCCTAGTGAAACAGTGTTTCCTAATATCCAACCCAGAGAGCAAGCACTTGAAGAAGAACTGGGAGATATTGTAAACAAAAAGAACTCTCAGACATGTTTGTACTTTACACCAACACAGCAGACATTCTAGGCTTCAGAGTGACATTTGGGGTTATTGTGTGTGCTAGTTCTGTTGCTACGTGGGTGGCTAATTGATTTGTGTGTGTGGTTTATGTTGTGCTGGGAGAGTTGTGGGGATTTGGGCAGTTGGCAAAAGAGGGGTGTGTGCTGCGGTGAGGGGCTGTGTGTGTTTGGGGTTACTGCTGATTGTGTTGTGGTGTAAGTGGTTGTGATCATTTGTGTCGAAGTGGGTTGTCTGGGGAGATTTGGATGGGTGGCAGGTGGACACAAAGGTATGGCCCTGGGACCAAGTAACCTACAATCTGTGCGGTCTCCCGCATACAACCAATGAAACTGCTGCATGCAAATTAGTTGCAGAGTAAGAATACTGATTGGTTGAGTTTCTTCTGCTACCACAATGGTCTAGGACTCTTGGCATGTGGGAGGCTGGGCGCAAGCACTGGAAGCTCCCTGGAAGGGGGGGGCTCCGGCACACAGGCCATGGCCCCGCCTCCTGCTGCACCCCAAGGCCCCACCACCGCTCGGTCTCTTCCCCACTGCCCTGAGGCCCCACCCCCCACTCCACCTCTTCCCCTAAGGCTCCCCCGCTAGCGGCTCACTGCTCTCTGCCCCCTCCCCCGAGGACCCGCACCTGCCCCTTGCACCCCTCCAGAGAACCATGGGCAAGGGGAGTCTCGGGGGGGGGGGGAAAGAGGCAGCGGGGGCGGGGAGAGGCAGAGCGAGGGCAGGGCGTCATGGGGAAGAGCGGAAGGGGGCAGGGCCACGGGGGAAGAGACTGAGCAGGAGCGCGGGTGGGGCCATGCTCCGGACGCCGGTGGCTCCCCCACTTCTCAGGAGCTTCTGGCGGTGGCGCTCCACAGCTGGCAGGCCAGAGGTGTGCCGCAGCCCGCATTTCATGCCCCGTTTGGGGAGCCTTAGCCTTCCCAAGCCTCTTATACCTGCTGTCCATGCCCACAACCATGTGTGTAGCTTCTTCCATTGCTTTCCACTGACACCATAGACATAACAGGCTTCATAGTGACACACACTGACATTCCCGGAACCTTATTATATAGCTAGCATGCCCTTATGGTATAGGATACAACCCAGGAAGGGAGCAACATTTCCCAAGAATGCAATGTGTGGGGCGGGTGGATTTTAGCATGTCATCCACTTGTACTGAACTCAAATCACAGCTTAGAGATGGAGAAGCCTTTTTAGGGTATCAAGACCACGCTCTGGTCAAAATAAAGAATGTCCTTGGGTGCTTTGTCCAGTTAAATTTCAAAATGACTCAGTGTTCCCCACGTCAAAAAGCTTACCTTGAAATTCAGCACATGTAAACAAATCAGAACTGAGCTTTAGGAACACAGTTCTGCATACCAACAAGAAATGGCTTATGAATAAAAAAAGGAAACATTAATATAAATGCAGTTTCAGATTGTAATCAAGGTTCAATCAGACCTGCCTTGTGTTATTTTTAATTAACTTGTTTTTATTCTCTTTTGTTTCCTTCTTTAGCATACGTGCTAATAAGCTGCTGCTCAAGAAGAGCACAGCAACTTGTGCTAGGTGCATGACTAATTCGATAATCATGCCATTTCTGTATTTCTACAGTTTGTCCTTAACTTTTCGAAGGGTATGGATATTGCCAGGGACGTAGTGCAAGTTATAACATCCCCATCTCACCTCATCAGTGGGGAGTAATGGTTGGAGCAGAAGGCTAGGAATGAAGACACCTACGTTCTCGTCCAAGCTCTGCCAATGACACCATATGTGCCCTTCCACAAATCACTTTACCTCTTGGTGCCTCAATGTACCACGCAATAAAATGGATAATTTTATGTGTGTTCTAGGCAACCATTATCATTGCAGCTAATCTAACATTATTCAGTAGATGGACCATGCTCCGAGTTCTCTTCATATTTATACATGTCAGATTATACTGCTCATTTCAAGGAGCATCTTGTCTACAACTAGGCTCCTAGAGGAATATTACCAAAAAGGAGACTTGCATTGAGCTCTGAAGGAAAGAAGATAGGATTCAGAGATTCCAAGGCCAGAAAGAAACATTGTGATGACCTAGTCTGACCTCCTGTACAATACAGGCCATGAAACTTCTCCAAAATAATTCCTAGTGCATATTATTTAGAAAAACATCCAATCATGGTTTAAAAATTCTCCATAATGAAGAATCCACCACAACCCGTGGTAAATTGGTCCAATGGTTAATTACTTTCACTGTTAAAAATGTGTGTCTTATTTCTGGTCTGAATCTCTCTAGCTTCAACTTTCAGCCATTGGACTGTTTTATACCTTTCTCTGCTAGACTGAGGAGCCCATTATTAAATATTTGCTCCCCATGTAGCTATTTCTAAACTATAATCAAGTCACCCCTTACCCTTCTCTTCTTTAAGCTAAATAGATCGAGCTCCTTGAGTTTATCACAATAAGGCATGCTTTCTAATCCTTTAATCATTCCCATGACTTTTCTTGGACCCCTCTCCAATTTATCAACATCCTTCTTGAATTGTGGACACCTGAACTGGACACATGATTCCAGCAGTGGTTGCACCAGTGCCAAACAGAGAGGTAAAATAACCTCTCTGCTCCAACTGGAGATTCCCATAATGAGTGTTCTGAAAAATAAGTAGCCCTAGCAGTATTGTGGTAGGAATTAAGCAACTTCTCATTTTGGTAACATGGAATTTTGGTTTCAGCTGGGTAGTTTTATAATTAAGAATGTTCCTACTTTTTAAATCAGCGAGGAGGAAAATATTAAAGGTTTTGCATAATTCTGATTTATTACCAAGACACAGTTTAAGAGGTTTTAAAACACAAACGATTTGAATCATTTTTACTCGGAGTGGATTAGGAGAGTTTTAAGACAATTCGTTTTTTGATTGAAATAAATCAGCCAAATGGAAAATGCACATTTCACTTACAAAATGTCCATATCTACTCCCATCGCCCACCCTTGCAACACGGAATGTCTAATCCACTTTTCATTCTTTGTGCTGTAAAGAACTAACAGAAAGATGCATTAGGGTGGTTTCAACCTGCCTTTTATAGGAACATTGAAGTAGCTTAGGCAGTGGAAAAAGGGAGATTTAAAATGTTCCCCACAATATTTTCATGATTGTATATATTTAACTTCACTAAAAAACAGGTTTTATACTTTGCACTGAAATAGTCCCAGAAGTGTCTGCAACCCAAATATTATAGCACAGCAGCAATGCAGAAAAACCGTACATGAAACTGACCAACCTACAGTCATAGTCCAAACTAAAGGAAATGCAAAATGTAAACAAGCACCAAAAATGGTGGCAAGTGATTGTGTTTAAGCTTTAATAATCTGAACATTTATTGGTAACAAATTAAGAAACACTGTTGCTGTTTTTTATTTTAAAAGGCATTTATTAATTAATATCTAGGTTTCACTGATGCACTTATTATTGGAATGCCTTTAAAATGCCCTTTTAATAATCTACATTACTAACGGCAACACGAAAAAAGGATTTGTTTTCTTATTTTGGCATTGCCCATGTGATAAACAGGAAGTAATATAGAGAAATCAGCCCACCGACCAACAGAAAGAGAGAAATCCTTAAACCTTTTGTTACAAGGCAAGATGGATTCCAATGAGAATCACCAATGTTCCTGGGTATTTTTTTTCTGTCTCTAAATTATGAATGTCTTCAACAAAATCTTAAAGTATCATCTTGATAACCAAAAAGTGTATTGGATAACAGGTTAGTCATAAAAATGAGTGAAAAGTGTGTGACCCCAGCAGATAAAATACATCATTCATGAGATTACCTTCCCCAGCACTGCGTTGGAGGGCTTCCAGTGTTATGATGAGTCACGAGCGAATGGGAGAGATAATGACTGTGTGACAAGCAAGTATGCCTCGATAGCAGTGACAGTCAGATTGAGATGAACAACAGTGTGGGGGAGATGGGAGAGCTCTCCTCAGAACTCCGAAAGCTGGCAGCCAATAAAATACACTTCACTGGTTTTTCTAGCAAATGCAAGACTGCAGAGGAGGCAAGAGTCTGCAGTTGTACCCACCATGTACTGTGATTATGTCAGCACCCACATGGTAAGTAGGAGTAAGACAGGACTGTAAGGTGGATGGGATATCTCCAAGAAAAATCTGTGTTGCATGCAGGGAAGTGATGTTTTGACTCCAGTAGGGGACACTCTTGTCCCTATGACAATTCTAGACTACAGCTCCAACATGAAGTTACGGAGTGCTGCACTGCTGAAGGTGTGGGGTTTTTTTTGACAGGGTATGAAACCAAGTTCCCAACCACTTGTGATCATCCCAGATCTGACAATGCTTTCTGTAACAGAAGGATTTAAGCCACGTATCTTGGCCAGATAACTTGGGTAATTCAATCTGGCCTGCCTAGTAGCTCTGGTGATTTCTTTGAAAGTTGCATATAGGGTGTTTCATTCTCCGGGTGTCACAGAAGGATGGTGCAGGAGAAATGGATTGAAATTTTGTGCATATAAATCAGCAAAAGCTACAGACACACACTCACGCAGAGTGGAGAAGGCGATGCCACAGCAAAACAAGCTGACAACTGGCATTTTAGAAGACTATGCTGTCAGTCAGAATCATAAACAAAGGTATTTTACAAGGATACAGCATCACAAGTCCTTGCAACAGATTCAAAGAAAAACATGTTTAGGATGATGATACAGACTAACCTGGCTATCGCTCTGAAACATGTTTAGGATGGTAGCTGCTAGGGTGACAGAGGCCACCTGGCTGGAAATGGTCAGCCAACAGGCCAATAAAAAAGGAATGGACAAAGAAATGGAGTTTTCCTTCAGTAAGCTCCTCTTCCCAGAAGTCTTTTCCAATATTTATAAGGAACAGGGTGTGACGCTGGCAGACTAGGTCAGTCCAGAGCCACAGGCCACTTCACTTGCTATTAGCATAGACTGAAGTAATTGTTAAATGTAGAAGAGTGTATTGGGTGTTTAAACTTCATGAAAACGAATGGGTTGTTACTTATATTGTTCACATTTCCCTGTTCCTGTATAATGCAATCACAGAATCACAGACTTTAAGGTCAGAAGGGACCATTATGATCATCTAGTCTGACCTCCTGCACAACGCAGGCCACAGAATCTCACCCACCCACTCCTGTAACAAACCCCTAACCTATGTCTGAGTTATTGAAATCCTCAAATCATGGTTTAAAGACTTCAAGGTGCAGAGAACCTTCCAGAAAGTGACCCGTGCCCCATGCTGCAGAGGAAGGCAAAAAACCCCAAGGGCTTCTGCCAATCTGCCCTGGAGGAAAATGTCTTTTGCCCCCACTGCTCCCCTTGGAAGGCTGTTCCAGAACTTCACTCCTCTGATGGTTAGAAACCTTCATCTAATTTCAAGTCTAAACTTCCTGATAGCCAGTTTACATCCATTTGTTCTTGTGTCCACATTGGTACTGAGCTTAAATAATTCCTCTCCCTCCCTGGTATTTATTCCTCTGATATATTTATAGAGAGCAATCATATCTCCCCTCAGCCTTCTTTTGGTTAGGCTAAACAAGCCAAGCTCTTCGAGTCTCCTTTCATATGACAGGTTTTCCATTCCTTCTCTGCACCTGTTCCAGTTTGAATTCATCCTTCTTAAACATGGGAGACCAGAACTGCACACAGTATTCCAGATGAGGTCTCACCAGTGCCTTGTATAACGGTACTAACACCTCCTTATCTCTACTGGAAATACCTCACCTGATGCATCTCAAGACCACATTAGCTTTTTTCACAGCCATATCACATTGGCGGCTCATAGTCATCCTGTGATCAACCAATATGCCGAGATCCTTCTCTTACTCTGTTACTTCCAAGTGATGCCTCTCCCCAGCTTATAACAATAGTTCTTCTTATTAATCCCTAAATGCATGACCTTGCACTTTTCACTATTAAATTTCATTCTATTACTATTACTCCAGTTTACAAGGTCACCCAGATCTTCCTGAATGATATCCCGGTCCTTCTCTGTATTGGCAATATCTCCCAGCTTTGTGTCATCCACAAACTTTATTAGCACATTCTCACTTTTTGTGCCAAACTCAGTAATTAAAAGATTAAATAAGACTGGTCCCAAAACCAATCCCTGAGGAAATCCACTAGTAACCTCCCTCCAGCCTGACAATTCTCCTTTCAGTATGACCTGTTGTAGCCTCCCCTTTAACCAGCAAACATAACCAATAGCAAGCACTTACATTGTGTATAGTCCTGTAAATAAATAACTCATCTGTGATGGGGATGCCCCTCACTGGTATGTAAGGGGTTAAAGCCACCCTGGGGAGGCCTCATGGGAGGCAGCCAATAAGGAAAAGGCTTGTAGTGCCAGCCAATTAGGGTGAGGTTTATTGGAGGAGCCACTCAGGACCAGGCTGGCCCATATAAGAAGGGGCTGCTGAGCAGAGAAGGGGGCAGTCTGTCCCTGAAGGTCGAGGGGGGAGGACCACAGACACAGCAGTGATGGGCAGGGTCAGCAGAGTATGAGAAAGGTCCAGGCTGATGGCTGCCAAACTGTGGCCCTGATACAAGGGCAGAGAAGGTGATGGGGCTGCAGGGAAGTGGCCCAGGGAAGGAGACAGCGGAGTTGGAGGAGGGGCAGTAAGTGGCTGCCAGTTATAGAGTCCCTGGGTCAGGACCTGGAGTAGCGGGCGGGCCTGGGCTTCCCCTCCCACCCCTATCTCCCAGTTTGCCACTGAGACGAGTGGCTAGAACTTGGGACTGCAGAGTGCCACTGAGGCAAGGGGTTGGACCAAGGACTGTCGGTCCCCCGGAAGGAGGGAAAGAACCGAGTGGAGCACAGCCGGGGGGCTGTGTCCAGAAAAGGATGACGCAGTCCGGGGAGTGACACAGGTCCTGGACATGGAGACAGGAGTGACGACAGGCGAGACACCACCTGAGGAGGGTGCACTGGCAACCCCGAGCTAATTCCCAGGATGGCCAGCAGGAGGCACCGCAGTGGTGAGTTGAACCTCGTCACACCATCAAACAGGAATGAAACCTTGAAGAAGAGTGCTAGCTGCGAAGCAACTGGTCATTGTGTGTAATGATCGAAGGTCAAAGATTCAAAATGCATTCCCCTTTCTCTGTCATGAAAGGAAAAGCCCAGGTGGGTAAAAGC
Organism: Mauremys mutica; assembly: GCF_020497125.1. Classification (NCBI taxonomy): domain Eukaryota; kingdom Metazoa; phylum Chordata; order Testudines; family Geoemydidae; genus Mauremys; species Mauremys mutica. The sequence goes on along the minus strand of NC_059073.1, from coordinate 10,170,600 downwards.
TTGCTTTTTGTGTAAAGGAGCTATAAATATGGGTACAAAAAATGATCCATCATCTCTGGACTGTTTAGATTCTAACAGGGCAGAATAACTGAATGAGAAGACGGAGATCCCCAGAATTATTCTGGATAGCCCTGAAAGACTTTTGGGAAACTGGCGGTGCACTACTTCACTGCCACCATTTAGAGTTACAAACTGTGATTTACCTGTTGTTATATTTTACCTGCTTGCACCTGTCAGTAACTCTCATTCTTTTTTCTTAACTAATAAACCTATAGTTAGTTTACTCTGGAATTGGCGGCCAGCATTGGTGTAAGATCTGGAGTACCAGTTGATCTGGGGTAAGTGATTGGTCTCTTGGGTCTTGGACAAACCTAATGTGGTGTGATTTTAGGTTTAAGTAACCTTTAATCACAACGTTCAGTTTGTCTGGGTGGCAAGAGAGACTGGGGAGTCTAAGGGGACTGTCTGAAACCTGTGACTCCCTGGTGAGACTGGTATAGTGATCTAGGAGTTAACATATGTTGCTGGCTCGGTGAAATCTAATTATAGAACATACCATTGGTCTGGGGTGTATGCCCTTGTTTTCTGACAGTCTGCCCTGAGATAAGCACTCACAGTGGTGAGCCACTGCAGACAGCATGACACAGGGACATACTAGAATTTTTAATACAAGGTTATCAACGCTGTCTGTCTACCATAGACTGTGGAGCCAGGGGTGAGGGAGCACCCAGACCTTGGCCTGACCACTTTTTGGCTGGGCCAAACCTAGGTGGCCCTGCAATCCCTGTGGTCATGGGCCGGGGGGCAGGCTGCTGTTGGGAGGGGAATGCATGACAGGGAAGAGGAGTTTCATGAGGGGGAGGCAAATCTATGGCCCACACACACTTCAAATGGCGCTTCACAGCCCCTGCCCTCTACACATACACAGATGGATCACTTTAGCCATTACCATAATGCAGCCACCTCTTGGGTGGAGCATGATACAGCAACACTAAACAGCAGTTTAGGACCAAAAGCAAAAATGAATGTTGTATTCAACTGAACTTCATGGTGGGGAGAGGTAGGATGAGGGATTTAATTTGACTGCAAGAATTAACCAAAGTAGAGATTGGCCTGAACACTGGGACTAACTCTCATGCAAAATGTCCCAGGACTTTTAACGACCATGAAGTGAGCTGTAGCTCACGAAAGCTCATGCTAAAATAAATTTGTTAGTCTTTAAGGCGTCACAAGTACTCCTGTTCTTTTTGCGGATACAGACTAACACGGCTGCTACTCTGAAATAAGTGGTCAGGACCTTGGATTTGCATTTTATACACAAAAGCACCCCTAACAGCACAGCCCTCTCACGTGTGACCGCGTGAGTTAGGAATAAGCATGTATATGAAATGGGGGAGTAATCTAAAAGCTACTAACTACACTGTGCCTCTTATTGGGATTGGTAAAGTTCAGATGTTGAATTCTCTTTGTCTTTGATAGCACTGGCTATCAGCAATGAGTAAACTGGCTCTAACCTCTGTTATCACCTAGGTGTAATAAAGATGTCTGTGGGATTCATTCTCACTTAGTACAGATCAGGCCAGTTGTATTAGGATTCCCTAACTTGAGCTTAGTTTCCACCTCACAGACCTGCCAAACCTCCTCATTTTTTTTTTCCTCCCCAGAGACTCCTGGTTTTCAGAATAACCCAGTTTGAGCAAATCCCCAGGAGCCAAGATGAGTGAGGTACTATCTTTTACTGAACCAACCTCTGTATCTCACCCACCTTGTCTCTCTAATATCCTGGGACCAACACAGCTATAACAATACTTCATACAAACACCAAGGAAGCAGCCCAGTATTTACTGAGTACTCCATCTCTCCCCCTCCCCACTTCCCTCTTCTACAGAGGCAACAGCAGGTGGAGTGGAACTTGTTTTATTATTCATTTTTTTTTCTTGTTAAGCACCAAGGATGCATTTGGTGTTGCAAAAGCAGAAGAGAAGACGTGACCAAGGAACTACCAATCTACGAGGCAGCACTTGAACAATGCAAAACGAGTCTGCACCGCAGTTTAGAACAAAACATCGAAAAGTTTACTACGTTCAGCTGAAGCTACAGTGGGCCTGTAGTTTCTCCAATTGGTATTTGGTTAGGGCAGTGAACCTTCCACCTCTACTCTTCCACACACACAAAAAAAGCCATTGTGATTTTTAAAGTCCATATCAAATTGGTTCTGTATTTCCTCTGAACGAGGGCACTTTGTCAATTAAGACCATAATGGGGCAATGTTTCACAAAGGTACATATTGCACCTGTCAACCCTAATCCAAGAGAGATCCGATCCATCTATGGGTCAACCTGTAAACTCAGCTACAGAGATGCAAATTCAGAGTATCACCATTTAAATCAATGCAGTTATTCTAAATTTACATCACCGTACAGTAACTAAGATCAGAATCTGATCCACAATATCTCATCTTAACAGAATATATTTTATACACACAGGCACACAACCTCTCCCTCCCACAAAATAAGAACAGGGTACTACAGATTTTTAAATACCCCCCTGCAGTATCTGCAACAGTGTGATGCTGATGAGAACTAGGAAGTGAAACTGACAAGACACTGAAGACTGGCGTCATCATCCAAGCTGATGGTGAAAGGCAAATTATGTATTAAAAATTCTCTCTGTTCCAAGGATCCTGTGGCCTGATTTGTAGAGGTGCTCAGCAGCCCCAATTCCCACTGAAGTTAATTGGAGCTCTGTGTACTCAGTACCTTTGAAAATCAAGCCAATTTAAGGCTTTCAGGAAACAAATGAAAAGAAATTTGCATTTTGCATCTGTCCTACACCGGTGTAACTTGACTTCAGTGGAGTTACTCCTGATTTACACTGGTGGAGCTGAGAGCCGAATCAGGCCTCTTGCTTTTTACCTGGCAGCCTGAGTTCAAATGCCACTGGAAACTGCTTTGGTTATTTTCTGACACTCTCTTTGTAATGGTACTGCTGAGTCTGGAATGGAATAAGCCTCTCTGACCCAGTTTAGAAGGCAGGCTAGTACTACACGGTTGTTTTTGCACAAGCACACCCTCGCACCTCTTCCCTATGCAACTGTTAGCAAGACAAATGAATAGGTTAGCAGCAGGGTGATAGCAAGAAACGTCTCTGAAATCCAGTCTACGTCAGGACCACAATAATAAAATACAATGTTCTAGCAGAAGAGGCAGGACTGCTGCCAAATTTCTGCTCTCCCACACTCCCGTTCACTGATATTTCATCAACTGGCTTTTAAAAGGCTAGGGAGAAGCCGCCAGAGATCTTATCCTCGTGTTCGGGGCTGTGGGGGGTAAGTGGGAGTCAGAGATAATCATTCGAGGGGGATTGGTCACTCAATGCCCTTAAAAGAATGCAGGACTGTCATTTCATGCCTCTCCTCTCCACGTAGCCCCCCCACTCCACCTTCCATTCTTTCCCTCCCCCATCCTCCTACTTCCCACCCACCCTGTGTAAAGTCAGCAACATCTGCCTCAGAAATCTCCTCACGAAGCATCTTAGGAAGCATGTGAAATGCACCAGCTCTCCCACCCTTCCAAAGAAATTCCCCTTTCCTCTGCCAGGGCAGGTTACGGACACAGCAGCCCTGAAATCCGTGTGCACGGGCTAACCACATATGTGCATTTCAGTGCGACTGCGTGTCACCAGGAGCAATCCCCCAGAACTCCGCCTCTGCCGGTGCACGCTGCTGCACAAAGCTCAGACTTCCCCCTTTCCACTGACCCATTCACCCTCCTCCCTAGGCAAGGTGTTTGCCACAGGGAGCAGGAGGGCAGTTCACCCCCACCCCCGCATTTTGGTTTGTCCCCCATGACTCTTCATCGGTCAATAGGCAACATTATGTTTTCCACCTCCCACTCCCACCTTTGGGCTTGGTCATTAAGAAAACAACAATTGCCTATTTCTTTTCTCATTCATGATGCTGTTTGGGACAGAGATGGTTCTATACGCTGACAAAATTTTGCCCCTTCACACACATTATCCTCTGAAACAATGCCACTGTCCCCAAGGGAGAATAGGACACACAACTAGAGCGGTGGTTCCAAACTTTAACAACCTGCGAACCCCTTTCACTAAAATGTCAAGTCTCATGAACCCTCTCCTAAAAATGAATATTTCCAGGGATTTTCTCCCTTACCTCAGCATAAATTATAAAAGCAGTGATTTTGGAAATATAAAATTTGTTTTTTATGACATGCTTATTACACAGTATTTATTAATCATTACTTATCATTATATTATGAAAATGGTAACACTCTTCCAAGATCTCACTTTTGTAGCTTGTATCACTTTTGATTAAGCCTGTTATAAGACAAGGCTCCTATCAGAGGTGTCAGTAGAAAAATGGGGTGTGGGGGCACCGCCGGAAAAGGGGGGGGCATGGGAGCCACTGGAAAAGAAGGGGAGGGACCCGTGGGGGAGCACCAACACAGGGGCGGCACGCGACCCTCATCGCCCCCCCCGTACTGGAGCCTCTGGCTCCTACGTTTCATCAAGGAGTATCAGATGTGAAACAGCAGGAAGGTATTTAAGAAGCCAACTCAAAAGAGTTCCTCCTACACAAGCATTCAGGCCTTGAGCAGTCCAGGCAAACAACGCACGTTACAACAAAGCTTAAACTTGTTCTTCTTAATAATTTAAAAACAACACTAGCTGCCTATTTAATTTTAAAAACAGCAAAAAATATCCACCTCCCTTTCTATTTTGTATAAGGGGCCCTGAAGTTGAAATCTCCTCAGTGTGAGAGAGATGCTTGCTTTGATCTGCTTAGCTCTTGGAAGTCCAGGGGCTCCGGGCTGCTGGCCGGGGGTCCCTATGGACAGCTCTGTCCGCCAGTAGGGAATTTTTTCCCCGAGAACCCCCATTCACAAACCCCAGTTTGGCAACCACTGAACTAGAGTGACGGGATCCGTATGTTCTCTGGTCTTCCCCAACTGCCAACAACAGAAAAGGAAATCCCAGCAGCTTACACCCAGGGAAGATGGTTCTGTGCAGAGCAGCTCTGGGTGCAACAGATTTGATCCACTCAGGATATCAGATCCAGCTGCCTCCACTCTCTCCCATCCGCTTTCCTCCCAAACCCCAGGATTGCTCTTTCACAAAGCAGGCACACCCCTCGAGCAACCCAAAGCAGCTGGGCTTCAAAGAGGCGCTTCAGCCAAGCAGGCACTGCAGCCTTCCCACACAGTATCTGTCTGCAGCATTTCTCGGGCCAAGGAAGGGAGACGGTGAGAAGGTATCTTTATTTTTGCCAGGAGGGGAGGTCTCTTTCCAAGAGCAGGCCATGTCCCAGTGTTCAAGCAGGGCAGATTTCCATTCCGAATACATTTAGGAAAAGCCTCTCAGAGACTCCAGGTAGCTTTGCCATAAAATTAACAATACAATCAACATCAAACAGTTAAACCCCTTGTTACCCGCTACACCGAAACCAGAAAACAACTGAGCAGAGGATCAACCCCACCAGCCCTTTTCTTGCCTCTCTGCCCCCCACCACCAAGAAGCTTTGAGGGGAGGGCAGTTAGGAGCCCTATGACAGTCCGTGGGGGTTGGGTGCCAGACTCCCTTTAATGATACAGATCTCCTCTGCAAAGCGCTTGGCGAGCTACTGATGACAAGTGTGATGTACGAGCAAGGCGGTATTATCATCAGGCTCATCACTGTCGTTTTGGTGAAAATCTACATCAGGCTAAACAGATGCAATGTTCCCTAGAGATCAACAAATCCAGGCTATTTTGGACCATGGTGGGAGCATGATACAAATCTGAAGGCCCCTCATGGTAACACCCTGGAGGCAATTCCATCTCTTCCATCCCAATGGACACCCAGCTCGAGTGCCAAGCAAATAAGAATAAGAATTCTCTCCAATGGGGAAAAATCGACCCCTTAAACTCCACATTATTCTAAGCAGCCAGCGAAGATCCCAGAGCACTGGTGTTAGGTGATGCAAATGAGATTGGCTGTTTACTGAAGTGGGCTGCCACATTCTGGAGCAGCTTCTGTTTCTGAGTCAGTATCACATGTCACTCAACGTAGAGCACAATGCAGAAAACTAAGCGCAAGGCAATGGAGGCATGGGTTCTGGTAGCAAATCTGTGCCAGAAAGTCAGACAACCGTCTCCTGCTTGAGGATGGGGGGGGGGGAGAAATCTGTCTAGAAGCTGCTACTTTATGGTCAGCACCTGGGGACCCAATAATATCCTCTCCTCCCCACTGTGAAATCTAACAAATGAGGAGCTCACATCCTAGATCAAAAGGGTCAAATCACATCTTCTGGTCACTTCCCTCAACCTGCCAACTTCCTTTTAGTCTTACCCAGGCTTCAGCCGGCTCATGTTCATTCACATCCCACTCCTTACGCAATGCTGGGCTAAGTGTTCCACGCCACTGGCTAGGTCAGGAGATAGAGACGCAGAGCTGGGGGTCAGCCGCGTTTATTTTTAGTTCCTTTCCAGAGCAGCCCAATTAACTAGCACCATTAGTTAGTTTCAACTGTCGATTTTAGCTCTTAAAAGTCAGCCCCCCACACACTCAGTATCTTTGGTAATTAGAACACACAAAACGACTGAGACAGTTTGTAAGTAAAAAAAATGACTCATCTTTACATGTGATCTCTCTACAAAAGGTCCCTACAACCCCTTGGGAAAGCCTCTACTTTTACATTGTTACTAAGTATCTAGTTTCTCTAAGGGCATGGCTACATTTGCAGATGTAGAGCGCTGTGAGTTAAACCCGCCTTCGGAGAGCGCAGTAGGGAAAGCGCTCCAGTCTGTCCACACTGACAGCTGACAGCGCACTGGCGGGGCCACATTTGCGGCACTTGCAGCGGCACTGGGAGTGGTGCATTGTGGACAGCTATCCCAGCATACAAGTGACTGCAACGTGCTTTTCAAATGGGGGGAGGTGGGGTGTGACAGGGAGTGTGTTGTGTGTATGTGGGGGGAGAGAGAGTGGGGTTTTGGGGTGCTGAGTGTGTCAGCATGCTGTCTTGTAAGTTCAGACTCCCCTCCCCCTGCCTGTCTCTCTCACTCACTCAAAGCAAACAGCAAATGTTTGCTTTTTCTGGGCACCGATAAGCAGCCGGCTTCTCCGAAACGGAGCTTTGAAAGGGCACTTCTGCATTCCTGTAGCAGATTTCACCAACAATGACAAGAGTGGCCACTTGACTTAAGGGGATTACGGGACGTTTCCGGAGGCTGATCACAGCACAGTAACGCAACACCTCGTTCACTCTGACGCTGGGGCGCTGCAGCAGGGGCGCAGCAAACGTTCTTCCTCTCACCGAGGTAGAGTACCAGCAGCGCTGTAGCTGAGGAGTCAGAGCGCTCTACGTGCCTTGCCAGTGTGGACAGGGAGTGAGCTAGGGTGCCCAGGGCTGCTTTACTGCGCTATAACTCGCAAGTGTAGCCAAGGCCTCTGGCATGTGAGAACCCAGCAGTCCCGAATCCTAGTCCGCAGTGCCTAACATCTAAACAACATACTCTGCTGCTATCCAAACTAAAGCTTTGATCTAGCAAAGCTGGATGTTAAGCACAAGACTGCAACGGAACAGTGCATATGCCTACCGTTAAAACACATGCTTAAATTCTTTCCTCTATTGTAGCCTAAGACTTTGTCTACACTGGCATTTTCGATGTTAAAACTTTTGTCGCTCAGGGGAGTGAAAACACCCCCCCTCCCGAATGACAAAAGTTTTAAGGATGAAAAGTGCCGGTGTGGACAGCGCTTCGTCAGCGGGAAGCTACCGTCCCCGGTTGGAGGTGGTTTTAGTTTGTCGCCAGGACAGGTCTCTCCTGGCAATAATGAGCGGCTACGTAACGCACCTTACAACAGCATGGCTGCAGCGGCACTGTTGCGCCGTTTTACGGTGTGCAGTGTGTGGAAAAAATGCTGCAAAGTATCATTGCTTGCAGCCCCTACTGGTAAGCCCACGTGACATCAGGGCCTGGGGTCTTCGGCAGCGGGGGGCCTTCCATTCCGGGACCCGCCGCCAAAGTGCCCTGAAGACCCGCGGCGGGCCCCCCCGCCGCCAAATTACCACCAAAGCGGGACCCGCCGCCGAAGTGCAGCCCGGTCTTAGATGGTAATTCGGCGGCGGGGGCCCCCACCGCGGGTCTTCGGGGCACTTCGGCGGCGGGTCCCTGAACGGAAGGGCTCCCCCGCCGCCGAATTACCACCGAAGACCAGGCTGCACTTCGACGGCGGGTCCCGCTTCGGCGGTAATTCGCTAGTGGGGAGGTCCTTCTGCCCCGGAGCGGAAGGACCCCCCGCCGGCGAAGACCAGGAGCGGAAGAAGCTCCTGGGCCCGGCCCCGCAAGAGTTTTCTGGGCCCCCCGGAGCGCGTGAAGGACCCCGCTCCAGGGGCCCCGAAAAACTCTCGTGGGGGCCCCTGTGGGGCCCGGGGCCTGGGGCAAATTGCCCCTCTTGCCCCCCCTCTGGGCGGCCCTGCGTGACATGTCCCAGGGGGTACATAAGCATTGTCTGTAAGGGCCGGCAGTGACACCTGGGAGCAAGCTCTCAGCCCAGGTCTGACTAAAGCGATGAGGTCTACAATACGTTCTTCTACAGTCTATGCAGAACACCACGAACACTGCAGCTGAGCTGTAGCTTTTCATATCGCCAGCTTCTGTTGGGCAGTGTCCAAGCGCGAGAGACTGACATAGGAGCCACTGAGACAAAGAAGATACATTAGTCTGGGACCCCCAGCTCTGGGGGTGGGGAGGGGGGGGTGGTACCTCGAAGTTCATGACAATCCATCCCCCCCCACAGGGAATCACCCAGGAGAAGGGGCTGTAGCAGCAATGTCACTGCTGCTGCAAAGACGGAGCTGGCAGGGCTGTGAAATCGTGTTCTCTCCCCATCCCACGTAAGAGTCTTGCACTACATTCGCTGGGGGAACACACACACGCACAGACTCTGAGATTAACACTCCCCTTGGAAGGCAGAGGTTACCCAAGACAAAGTGTCAGCAAATGCACTGCCAGTGCAGTAAGGCATGTGGGGGAAGGGGAGAAACGTGGTGTTGGATTTGAGCCCAAACAGTTATTTCTCAGCACTGGTGTTTTCCAGTTGCTGACAGAGAACTGGAAACAGCAGTCAGAAAGAAAGACAGATACAGAGGAGACAAATCCTGAGTATGACACAGCAAATAGCTTCTTCTTCAAGGGGGATCAGAAAGACGAGGAGTTTTTATCTTGACTCGCAGCTGCAGATACACTTCCTGTTCGCGCACACCCACTTCCGCCACACTCGTGCCCCTTTCCTTGCCTGAGGAGGTTGTGGAGGCTAGGACTATAACAACGTTTAAAAGAGAACTGGAGAAATTCATAGAGGTTAAGTCCATCAATGGCTATTAGCCAGGCTGGGTAAGGAATGGTGTCCCTAGCCTCTGTTCGTCAGAGGATGGAGATGGATGGCAGGAGAGAGATCACTTGATCATTGCCTGTTAGGTTCACTCCCTCAGGGGCACCTGGTATTGGCCACTGTCGGTAGACAGGATACTGGGCTAGATGGACCTTTGGTCTGATCCAGTATGGCCGTTCTTATGTTCTTATGTTCTCCTTTCTTCCCCAAACAAATCCTCCACTTCAGCATAGCTAAGGGGAAACTTGCCAGAGGACTGCGACACCAAGGACTAAAATCACAGTCCTTGCAAAAAGACTAGCTCAGCAACACAAGGCGGCACAGCTCCACACCAGGTGGCTTCAGAGGGGATTGCACTTCAGTGCTAGGTCAAATGCCCCCTGCGTGCACTGGGCCTGGGTTCACTGCAGGGTGCTCAGAACCACTCAGGGTCAGGTTCTCACTTCGTGTAACCAGTGTGGTTAGAGAAGGGCCATCCCCACCCAGGCACTGTATCTCTTCTTAGGTTGAAACGTTCGCATCTGCTTCACTGCAATACAGAGTCAGCATTCCCAGCAGCGACTCCGGGGCTGACAGCTCAATGCAGAACCCGCATGCCACACTTGAAGCTGCGTCGTAAAACCTCTGTGAATCATCTCTCTTTGGTGAAAAGGTTCCATGGAGAGTTAAGAAGGAAATCTTCACTCGGCCCTGCCAGAACAGCGACAGAGACAGTCAGCTGCTCACTTTCCCTAGATTAGCGGATGGTTTTTTCCCCCCCGTAACAGCAGCTTTCCATGAAGGATTGTAAAAAGGTCAGCATCAAGGCTGGTAGGTCTAATAGAAAATACACATACCAGCACACTGCTCCCACTGTGTCCCACCCATGATTCCAAGCCCTTTCTGCGAAGTGGAGTGAGGAGTGGTATGCTACTGCGTAATGCCGGAAAATGACAGATCTATTGATGCGCCGCAGTCTTATCTGCGGTAGCTCAGCTACTGTAGTATGGGAGCCCCACAAAGATCTCTCTGTGCCCATCAATACCAGTCTTGCAAGCGGTTCTGCTGATAAACCTAAGCCCTCACATCCATCTCCTCCTTGTTATTGTAGCATAGGGATCTCACACAGCTCTGCACAGTCCCTCAGACTCAACAAATGAAATCCCTGTTAGTCCAGTTCTGGATGCCTATCCTGGCTTTGCAACGGTACCTCCCATCCCGACGTACAGGAGGTCCTACGCTAGTCCAGTGCCTAGCTTCTTCTGGCATGATTTGCAGTCTTTGCCAGCTAGGTAACAGATTTGTGATCTTTGCAGACAGTGTTTCAGGTGGGGCCGTCACATTCATTTTGGCTCCTGCCCCAGAAAAGGGGTTCAAACCAGGTGTCAGCGATAACGGCCAGCCGCAATCTCAACCTGGTGGTGACCTTCTTGTCTTTCTGACCAATTTAATCCCCGGCTGGGAATCTACGGATTTCCTGAAATGGCTGGACATGATATGGGAAGATACACAGATCTCTGCCAACTGCTGCAATTCACGATTAAAAAACCCTGCCGCAGGTCACTCCCCTCCCCTCTTCCAGGTGGAGAGGAGTCTTTTGTAATAAACCAAACCTCTTTTCCCAGCCTTTTAGTATGACTCCGAGTGCAAAGAGCACGCAGTTCCCGAGGACAGATGTCAGGACAGAAGTGCAGAAGAAATGAGCTGCCTGGGATGGACTGCAATTCTCTCTGAAGATTCAACAGGATGGAATGAGAGTTTCCTGGAAACAGTGAGTTTTTTGGGGCGTGTGTGGTGACGGAGGAGCCAAGCTCCCTTCCCTCTCCGCCATTTTTTAATCAGGCAAGGAGACTGACCATGAACTTGACTAATTCCAGGGGCATCCACGACAGTTCAAATGCGTGAAGCTGAACATAGATGTGCTTAATCAAAGGGAACTAAGCAGATGGATTAGACTTCAAACCGGACATATGGGGGCATCTTGACATCCAAATCCTGGGTCTGTATGTCTTCCGAAGGCAGGCCCATATCCAAGTCAGTCTTCACAGCCTGGAGACGAACAGCCTGATTGTCTACGGTGCTGAGCACCCACAGCCCCATGGATGTCATTCAGCACTTATGGAAATCAGACCAATATAAAATGAGAACCCACTGAACAGTACACAACTCACTCACTGGGGTTTTGTAACAGGTTTGGATATTCCAGTGGCTAAAGTAGCCGAAGGGCATGGAGGAAAGAAGAATGGAGGTTGGCAATGGAAATATTGATGAACAGCAGCTACATTCCACACCAGAGGTGGATGCATTTCAGTCGTCCGAAGGAAAGCAAACTGGATTCTAAATCCTCTGCTACAGTCATTTAACCAGACTACCATGGAGAAGTGATTTTCAAGGAGGACTGAGAGCCAGGACTGTTGGGTTCTTGTCCAGACGCCACACAAACTCACTGTGTGACCTCAAGCAAGTCACTGATCTCTCTCTAGGTCTCAGTTCCCGTACCTGGTCAGTGGGAATAACTGTTTTCCCTACCTTAGGAAAGAACTGAATATAACTGCCACGTACTATTGCACTTTATGAGAAGTGTGTGGGAAATCAAGGTGAAATTCTGTGGCCTGTGTTGCACAGGAAGGTCAGACTACATGAGCATAATGGTTCCTTCTGGCCTTAAAAATCTATGAACCTAAGGAATGAAAGACACCCTGTGAAATTTAATATATTGTCACTTACTATTATGATCAGAGTCAGGCAAAGAATAATTTCCTACACATTCTTTTCATAGCTAGCACTACACAGATGTATATACGGGCACACAGGTAGCAAAAGGTGACTGACGAGATGAACAAGGGAACTTCAAATGTTCCAATAACTTTTTTAGCTACAAATATGGCATGGGCGGAAAACAAAATTTAAAAAAAAGTGTCTCTCTATACCCAGGCTATGAATATCATTAAAATCCTGTTCTGTCTAAGTGAGCCACGGTTAAGAACAGGGATTTCTACTCTGTTGTCTTAAAAAAAGATCAAAAGTATAGGAAGGATGAAAGGCAGAGCTCCCATGCCCTAGAGGCTATAGAGTAATTGGAAGTTGACAGCACTTAACCTGCTTTTAAATCAAAGACTATCGATGCATAGAGATCTGAATTTCATCTTGGTGCCTTTTTTTTTAAGATCTCTTGGTTAATTCAACCAAAACGCTAATAAGATCAGGCTGTCCTGAAGCAGGCATTTACAGTACAGTATACTCCTCAAGATAAATATCCATAAGTAAGTCCCAGCTGATTGATACAGGTATTATCCTGCACTCAGTGACTAACGTGTGGATGTTAATGTTATATTAAGAGACAGGAGTAAAGAATATTTTGGATCCATCAGAAGACAGAAAGGCATTTTTTCTTTTCTCTACATGTTGTGCTCATAGCATTATTAACAACACTTTGCACTGGAATGGTGCGATTCATCTGAGATATCGAAGTGTTTCGCATAACTTCATTGAAGCCTCATAACTTGGATACACTCCACTTCAAACAGGAATTATTTCTGGCCTGTGTTATGCAGAAGCTCAGATCACAGTGGTCCCCTCTGGCTTTGGAATCTATGAGCCTAAACCATCCTGTTACATAAGGAAGCGCTATTATCCCTCTTCCACAGATGGGGAAACTGAGGTACGGAGAGTTTATATAACCTGACCAAGTCTACACAGCAAGTCTGTAACGGTGATGGGAATGGAACCGGGGACTCCTAATACTCAGATGCCCTTTGGATCATGCCCTTAAAGAGGTGGCTTTTGTAATAATGTTTCAGTGGGCACAGGTGTGGTGACAACTCCAAAGTCCAAAGGATGCTCAGACTTTGCAAAACCAAGGACTGCACTGATCAATATGCCAAGAACCTAACGGACAATTATACAGTACACGTATCTATAACCAGTAGTTGCTAATAACAGCTCTCCCTATTCTCCCATTGATATGCAAGTTCAAGACACCAATAGGAGCATTTGTCTGTGCATGGGTCTTTCTGTCTCTCTGTGTGTGGGGATGGACGGACTATTCTCCCAATGGCCAGTAAAAGTTATGCTCAATACATTCTGAAAAATCTAAACAGAAGCTAAACAAAGAACAGCTATTGTTGAAATTATTATACACTAGTGAGACAAGAAAACTCAATTTATTAATAGAGGGAACACCAGAGAAAAAATATGCTTGTGTACATTAAGAAATCACAGTCTTATCTGCCTTGCATGCATAAGTTATAAAGTCCTTGTTGATAATATTAGAAAATAACCCTTAGGGACTCACTGGTTCTAAGGCTGTTCAAGAGAGAGAATGTTTCAGCTCTTGGTTCCCAGTTGAAATCCAACCCAGGTCAGAAGTTACCTTATGGTTTTAATGTGATCTACTTAATGTATGCAAAGTGAGTACAGCGGTCGGAGCCCCGTTCCCAGTACACAGCATAGATGCTGGAACTAGGGGCGCTACCGCACTCCCTGGCTTAAAGTGGTTTCCATCAGATACAGGGTTTACAGTTTGGTTCACTGGCTCTCAGCACCCCCACTATACTAAGTGTTCCAGCGCCCCGATAGACAGGGATCCACACTACCAGTGCCACGTATTGGGGCCCTTTTACGGCTGACAACAGAGTGGGCATGGACACAACCTTCCCCCCTTCCTGTAAAGAGAGTCCCATCTGGGTATGGGTTGAGCAGGGCAGGGTGGCATCAGGGAATTTTCAATGTCCAGGACTCCTGATCCAATAGCACTCCCCACCACTCGCCCCACACGCACAGAGAACACAATCCTATTTGCCCGTGCCGCTGCCCTGGCATCAAAGTTTGGTGATGGACAAATCTCTTAACGTAAAAAACCAGCCTAACCCCAATATACTGCCACGGTTAGCCCGTTTGGGCTAAAAGGTTTGTCTTATTTCACCACATCATGTACTTTTCAGGGATGTGTGTGAGGGAAACAAACCACCACAAGAAGCACAGCCCTAAAGAAACTGTGCAGCACCTGAACCAAGCTATTTGCTCACTGAGATTTTAAGCCCTATGTTTAGCCACATTTGTGCTGTAGCTTCTCCTTGCTCTGAAAGAAGATTGCTTTGGTAGCACAGCTGATACTGTAAATGATACACAGTTAGCGTTGCTGGAGACTCAATGACATTAAATTGGGCAAGCAGAACTGCAAGACTATAGGATGAAAGACAACTGAACATACAGAGACAGGCACAGAAACACATATAATAGTAATTTAATTCCGACGTATTCGATCTGGCAATACTTGCATTACAGTCAAGTCAATAAGGCAACTTTGAACGGAGTTTAATTTGATGTGACAGACACATCAATCTGTCTGAGAAGCTGCCTCAGGGTCCAACAGCACCATGCAAAGAGGAAAAGAAAAGATTAACATTCTGGCTATTACCTTTTCAGTGCTACTGAGACTGTGAAGGCAAGAGGTCATTCTTTGTCTAGCTATGATGGGCAAACTTGTTTCCTGGCAAACACAGCCAAGAGGCTTTCCCCTCTTAGGGATATAGGGAAATCCCACAGCAGTTGCAATGTATTATGTCCTGCAGATCGCATACAAAGATACTGACCGTTTCACAGTAATCTGTGACCCTGCACCAAGGCATATTTGCCCAGGTGCCCATACAACTGAGTTTGGGAGCTAAGATCGAGGGAAGTGATTATTCCCCTCTATTCGGCACTGGTGAGGCCACACCTGGAGTATTGCATTCAGTTTGGGGCCCCCCACTACAGAAGGGATGTGGACAAAATAGAGAGAGTCCAGCGGAGGGCAATGAAAATGATTAGGGGGCTGGGGCACATGATCTACGAGGAGAGGCTGAGGGAACTGGGATTGTTTAGTCTGCAGAAGAGAAGAGTGAGGGGGGATTTGATAGCAGCCTTCAACTACCTGAAGCGGGTTCCAAAGAGGATGCAGCTTGGTTGTTCTCAGTGGTGGCAGATGACAGAACAAGAAGCAATGGTCTCAAGTTGCAGTGGGGGAGGTCTAGGTTGGATATTAGGAAACACTATTTCACTAGGAGGGTGGTGAAGCACTGGAATGGGTTACCTAGGGAGGTGGTGGAATCTCCGTCCTTAGAGGTTTTTAAGGCCTGGCTTGACAAAGCCCTGGCTGGGATGATTTAGTTGGGAATTGGTCCTGCTTTGAGCAGGGGGCTGGACTAGATGACCTCCTGAGGTCTCTTCCAACCCTGATATTCTATGATTCTAAGCCAACGTGGGATATTTCTGGTTAGGCAATCAGGGCTAGAAAGATCGGATAGTAGCCTTCCTGATGAGAAATTACACAGCACCCACTGTCTCACTGGTGGTCACTCAAACCTGCAACTGGAAGGGCATTATATGTCACCAGGAGGAGCTTAAAATTAATACCATTAGAAGACAGTGTTCCACATTCCTCAACTGCAGCAGAGGCAGCTGAGCTCAGGGGAAGGACAAGTCAGACATATTAGTAATAATAAAATACTCTCATGCATGCTTACCTTTCTTTGAAAAGGGCTTGACAAATTACAATATACACACAGGTATATATAACGTGAGGGGGGTGACAACCCCACATGGACCCGGAAAGGGTTATCAAACTGCTGTAAACTCAATCAGCCTCACCCGCCACGGATGCCGATCATGAAGGAAAGGGCTAAAAAGAGGAGAGCCCGCAGCTGGCGGCTGGCTGGGAAGGAGAGCAGACCTACAGCTCTCACTTGGGGGGCTAGGAGCTGAGTGAGATTGCTCCCTGTCAGAGTCTCCCAAGAAGGAAAGCAGGCCCTGACACGGGACTGGGTGGACCTCCCGCTGGTGACTGAATAAGGCTGTGACAGGGTGTCTCACCAGAAGGGAAGAACTGAGAGTTCAGGCTACCGGGCAGATGAACAAATAACCCCAGAGAAGCAGAAAACTAACCCAGCTGGGACAGATTCCCTTATTTTGTGTTTGTTTTGGACTGTTACTTTGGACTCTGCGACCCTGGAAGGGAGTTGAACTTATGCAGCGATCTGATTAGAGGGCTGAGCCATGTCAGTCAGCAGAGTGAGCTGGAAATTCCATTGGGGGAAACTGAGGCAGCGCTGCTGCTGCGCTGTGCTCTGCAATGAGGCGGACGGGCTGGTGATGCCGCAACAGTACATCACACTCACCACTTCACCCACAGGTGAAGTGCACCCTCCTCTGGGGTGAGACACACCATCTCGTTAATAGTGCCCAGCAGCACAGCACATCAGTTTACAAAAAGGAGGCGAAGAATAGCGTGTATCCAATTAAGCTTGCAGAAAAACTGTAAGGCAGCAGAATATGGTTACCCAAACCAGATTATGGCCACGACACCAAGGTTATACCAATCCTCAACCAGTTATTCCATATGGTGTTTCCACGGATAAAATCCAATGACTGATCCATCAAATAGTTCCTTCCACAACACTATAATTAAACGGTAAATGATACCACACAAACTATGGCAAATGTTGGTAAAGATACACGAGCTATACTGGGGCACTGCACAAATACAGCTTTGTGCAAACACAATTTTCAATCAGCCAAAATCACATCGACACACTTTGCATCTGTGGCTCGGGCGGATTAGGGTGTGAAATGTAATTAATTTATTCTAATCAGACAGAGGTGATAACATCCCAAACAAACGGGGCATGTAGATTTCATGTTTTACAGTAACATTTTCTAAGTGTATCTACATGACTAAGCTGATACTTCCTAAATGAATGCTGCAGTGTATAATAATATATGCATTGTATAATGTATGGAGAGAGAGAGAGAATACAGATACAGGGCTTGATCCAAACCCACTGAAGTAACTGGGAATTTTTCCATTGATTTCAGTGAGCATTGGATCAAACCCATAGTACCTCAAACACAACGACGCGGGTCATAAGAGAACATGGATCTACAGATGCCTCATTATTACAAAAAAGTGACTACAAAATGCACAGCCCATTACTGAATTGAGTGAATTAGCAGGGAAGTGGATAAAGGATTAAATAAAACACCACCAATGTATCACCAGAAGTTCTCAGTTCATTTGTCAGCTGCAATTTAGCTGTAATTTCAAAACTACGTATTGCTGTATATAACTTTTACAAAAGAATGTCTCAAAATGGATCCTCACTACAACAGCTGTTATTGAATCCTGGCTAAAAGCAGCACAGAGAGGTCTCCAATTTTCTTGTGCAAATAAAAAGTGGCTGTTCAATAAATTGTTCAAGTTTGAATGTACATATAATTTTACTGACTATATATCGCTTACATTATTATCTTATGTGTTTCATGCACTTCACAGACATCAATCCATCCTCCTGGCCTCTCAGTGAGACACACACATATTAGCACGCCCTATTTTACAAATAGGGAAACTGAGGCAGGCAAATGCCCATGGCTACAGACTGTCCGTGTCAGAAGCTGGGTTCCAACTCAGGATTTCCTGACTCTCACCCGTGTTCTCAGATCACTAGTTCATGCCTTCTGATTACTGTAATAATTTAAATAAAACAATCATGTATCTGGCAAACAATACTGCATGGTCTAACCCAGGGGTGGGCCCTCCAGATGTTTTAATCCGGCCCTCGAGCTCCAGCTGGGGGGCAGGGTATGGGGCTTACCCCGCTCCGGCGCTCCAACCAGAGAGCGGGGTCCGGGGCTTGCCCCACTCCACGCGGCTCCCAATAGCAATGGCACGTCGCCTCTCCAGCTCCTACGCGTAGGGGCAGACAGAGGCTCTGCACGCTGCCCCTGGCCCCAAGTGATGTCCCTGCAGCTCCCACTGGCTGGGAACCGCAGCCAATGGGAGTTGCAGGGGCAACGCCTGCGGACAGGGCAGCGTGCAGAGCCACCTGGCCGCGCCTCCGCTGCTTGAGATAAGCGCCATCCAGCGCCTGCACCCCTGATCCCCTCCTGCACCCCAACCCTCTGCCCCAGCCCTGATCCCCCTCCAAACTCCTCAGTCCCAGCCCGGATCATCCTCCTGCACCCTAAACTCCTCATTTCCGGCCCCACACCAGAGCCCTCACCCCCTCCCGCACCGCAACTCCCAATTTTGTGAGCATTCATGGCCTGCCATACAATTGACATACCCAGATGTGGCCCTCAGGCCAACAAGTTTGCCCACCCCTGGTCTAACCTAATTAAACTACAAACTTTTCCTTTAGAAAACATGAAATATTTTTAAGAGACATTTCTGTACCACACTGAAAGGGAACAAATGGAATAAAAAGATTGGTGCTACAATTGTTCAAAGAACGAATAAAGCAATCCATTTCACTGATTACATCTCCGCGCACCCCCCCAAATGGCTTTGCTTGCATGCTGAATAAATAAATAAATACATACATAGATACACATTTTGCAATGCTTATCTTTGCTTTTTCTCAGCTGCCTCAGCCGCTTTGTCTCCTCCCACCAGTCCCATTGTGAGGCAAAATAAGAGTGTTTTTTTTTTTTAAGAAAATGACAAAATCAAAAGCTCTTTCATTCTGCAAGACCTCTATGTTTCATGGCATATTATTGTCTAACGCCATGTTGTTATCTGCTGAGAACAGAAACATAAATTAAGACCTTTTCATGCACATTTGGCAATTATGTTCTGTTATGCAAAGCTCTTCCCCCCCCGGCATAAATATTAGCTCTTTATTTTAGTAGATGAGATTCCAGAAGAACTTAAGTTAGGGGTGTGAGGAGGTAGGTGAGATGGAGTTTCTGGATAGCACGGTGAATGATGACAGGGGGACCCCATTCTGAAGTGAAACTACATACGCAGTGGTTGCCATTAAAAAATCAACTGTGGCCAAGAGACACCACCACAGCTGTCTCCTATCCCAGTGGTTCTCAACTATTTCCACAATAGGACTCCATGTTACAAAAAAGAAAAAAACACTAGGTTCAGGACCCCCAACCTATCCAACCACAAGGAAAGGGAAGATGGAGGCAACCCCCTGAAATCTGTTCATGACCCCAATGTGGGTTGTTAAGCCCCAGGTTGAGAACCCACATTCCATTCCAAGTGTATAGACAAGCTATGGTAAGTGAAATAGTAACTGTTGCCAAATGCTGACTTCTCAGTGTGAACCATTGTATTTAATATTCATAACTCAAAATAAACTGTTCTGGAAGGCGTGCATGGTTTCCCATGGAGGAACATAACAATTGCCATACTGGACGGGAACAATGGTATCTCCAATTTGGTATTCTGTATCAGAAAGAGGCCACCTCCAGAGGTGGTTGTAAATGCCCCATGTGGGACAATTATGCAATAAAATGCTCCCCCCCAGCACAAACCAGTTACTGGTTGGTTTAGTCCCTGAAGCATGAGAGTTGTCGCCCCTTTAAAAGTTTTGGTTTAGAAAGTGTCACTGAAAATGATATCCTTAAATATTTAATACTTTTTTTTCTCAAACTTGCTAAGTTCTTTACCTGAAGAATATATTGTGGCAATGAGTTCCAGAGGATTTTTGTGTGGTGGATTAAACATTTATTTTTTATTTCCCCTACTTAAAATTTGTGGGATTTTAATTGTATTGCAAACAAAGGAATGGGAGCAAGGACTCCTGCATTTTATTCCTGGCTCTGCTGGCTGACAGTGTGACTTGGGGAAAACCACTCATTGTTATGCAGCTCAGTAACCCTATTTATAAAATAAGGATGATAATTGGCCTGCCATGCTTTGATGCTATGAAGGTTAATTCATTAATGTTTATGAGGTGTCTGAGATGTTTAGTTGAAAGGTGTTAAAGAAGGGCAAAATATTACTATTGATTCCTTATGGAGCAAATTCTGGCTTGAGAAATCCACTTGCATTAAGTACATAACAACAATAAGTATAACCAACTACAGGCTCAATCCTGCAAGGTGCTGAGCACGCTAGCCAAAATCCAGTGAGAGTATTTAAGCATGTGCTTCAAGGGCCTGCAGAGACACTCTGAGTTCAGCAGAACCTGAACCAGCATATCTGGTTTACAAAGCCTGTTGTCCCCAATTCTAGTCAACCTGCCCTCCACACAGAAAAGGAGCATGGTAAAGAGGAAAGGAACAGGCAGTAGATCCTGGGTTCCAGATTCAGCTCTGCCATTCATTTGCTGTGTGAGGTTAGGCAAGACACTTAACCGTTAATATTTGTTTTGAATTTGCTACCTTTCAATTTCATTGACCAAGGGGACATTCATAGATTCATAGACTTAAGGTCAGAAGGGACCGTTATGGTCATCTAGTCTGACCTCCTGCACAATGCAGGCCACAGAATCTCACCCACCCACTCTTGTAACAAACCCCTAACCTAGGTCTGAGTTACTGAAGTCCTCAAATCGTGGTTTAAAGACCTCAAGGTGCAGAGAATCCTCCAGCAAGTGACCCGTGCCCCATGATGCAGAGGAAGGCGAAAAACCTCCAGGACCTCTGCCAATCTGCCCTGGAGGAAAATTCCTTCCCGACCCCAATATGGCGATCAGTTAAACCCTGAGCATGTGTGAAATTGAAACGAATCAAATACAAAACTGAGACAAGGAAGCATTTTTTTTCCAATCAATGAACCATTAAGCTGTGGAACCCATTGCCATGGAGGGGGATGGGGAGTGGGGATCAAGAAATAACTAAATAAAATAAAATTCAAAGAGGGACTGTCTGTTTAAATGTATAACAAGAATATCTAAAGTCATAACAGTTAATGCAAAAAAAGAAAGAAGAAGAAGAAGAAGAGAGAGTTTTGAAAGACATAAAAATCTCACCATTCAGGTTTCATCCACCACCTGCCTACTTTGGGCTTTTTGCACCTTCCTCTGAAACATGTGGTGCTGACCACTGTCGGGGACAGGATATTGAACTAGACGGACCACAAGTCTGATCCCATGTGGTAAGTCCTCTGATCCTATGCAACCTTTCTGCCTCAGTTTCCCTATTTGCAAAAAGAGGATAATACTATTTACTAACCTACAGCACAGGGGTGTAGTGAGGAGTAAAAGGTAAATCAGACACGAGAGCCCTCAGATGCTGTGGCAATGAGAGCTAGCCCAGCGGCTATAACCAAATGTGCTACATTACATACAAATGATTCGTATTGTGACTGCAGGTGTTGCGAAAGTGAGAGCACTTTAGCAGGAATGAAAGAAGGCTCTGGGAAAAGGAGGCGTGGCGTGCCTACAGGACAATGCAAGCATGCACCAGCTCACACAGCCTGGGGCCAGCATTGCACGCAACATTTGAGTAAGATATGACACCCTTGTGATGGCATAGATTTGTATGCAGATAAGCAGCGAGAGGATGTACAGTGGATTTTGGAACCACATCTCCATTTCCTCAAAGGCATCAACGCGGCTTGTTGACAGGGAGAACTGTAGCCTCCATTAGTGCAGCTGTGTGCGCCGCCATTTCGAGGAAATATACGTCAACACAATGGGATCTCTCCTTTCACTTGCAGGATCCTAGAAGACAGGCTTTTCTACGCTGGTGGAAATACGGCGGCATTGCAATGCTACGCTGCAGCCCCCAAGCAAGCCAAATTCAAACTTATAATGCCCCTGTTTCATTCCAGCTGGATCAAAATCCTCTGGTTTGTATAATGTCATTCCATTAACCTAGCCCTATTGAAAGAGATCACCTCTGAACTCTCTAAGGATTCATACCATAGTGGTGCGCATAGTATCTAAGCACTCATCTCATACGCTCAGGATCACGGTACCTGGAACAGTCATCAACTCCACTTACCAGTTCTCCCACCTGAATCTATTTAGGGGAACAGCACATTTCTTGGGAGACAGAAGTTAGCATCCACAGAGAGATTTATATTTTCAAAGTGCTTTGAAAATATGGGGCCCTAAATTCCTGCTGGAATAACGGCATGGAAGTCAGCAGAGTTACCTCAGCAGAGAACCAGCCCCATTAACTACCACAGGGGTAGGCAACCTATGGCACGCGTGCCGAAGGCGGCACGCGAGCTGATTTTCAGTGGCACTCACACTGCCCAGGTCCTGGCCACCGGGCTGGGGGGCTCTGCATTTTAATTTAATTTTGAATGAAGCTTCTTCAGCATTGTAAAAACTTTATTTACTTTACATACAACAATAGTTTAGTTATACATTATAGACTTATAGAAAGAGACCTTCTAAAAACGTTAAAATGTATGACTGGCACGCGAAACCTTAAATCAGAGTGAATAAATGAAGACTCGGCACAGCACTTCTGAAAGGTTGCCGACCCCTGAACTAGGAGGTAGGTAAGCACTACAGTTACCCCCATTTTACAGATGGAGAAGCAGACGGGGAGCCTGATTTCAGACATGCTGAGACAGCTACAGCTCCCACTGAAATTAGGGAATTAGCCTGAGGACAAAGAGAGAGTCAGAGAGACAGAGTGACTATTAGAACTCAGAAGTCCCCAGCCCCATCTCCCAAGCTAATTTCTCTAGGCCTATATGGAAATAAGAAGTGCCCATAATTGTACATTAGTTTGTACAATGGGGAAACAAACCTCTTCAATACCATCTTTGGTATTTGCCAGCAGACCGAGGGAAGTGATCATTCCCCTCTATTCAGCACTGGTGAGGCCACACCTGCAGTACTGCGTCCAGTTTTGAGCCCCCCGCTACAGAAAAGATGTGGACAAATTGGAGAGATTCCAGCGGAGGGCAACGGAAATGATTAGGGGGCTGGGACACATGACTTATGAGGAGAGGCTTAGGGAACTGGGCTTGTTTAGTCTGCAGAAGAGAAGAATAAGGGGGGATTTGATAGCTGCTTTCAACTACCTGAAGGGGGTTCCAAAGAGGATGGAGCTAGGCTGTTCTCAGTGGTGGCAGATGACAGAACAAGGAGCAATGGTCTCAAGTTGCAGTGGGGGAGGTCTAGGTTGGATATTAGGAAACACTGATTTCACGAGGAGTGTGGTGAAGCACTGGAATGGGTTACATAGGGAGGTGGTGGAATCTCCATCCTTAGAGGTTTTTAAGGCCCAGTTTGACAAAGCCCTGGCTGGGATGATTTAGTTGGTGGTGGTCCTGCTTTGAGCCGGGGATTGGACTAGATACCTCCTGAGTTCTCCTCCAACTCTGACATTCTATGATTCTATGTTTATCCTTTTCTCAATGATGTTTACAGTTTGATGGGAGAAGATGTTGAGTGAATAATGAACCCTGCATTTGTGGTCAACATCCACTCCGATGGCACGATGTACTGTGCTTAATGCTTCGTAAAGTGCTGTGGAACATTCGATTCCTATTTCAAATTATGCCCCGCAGGACTGAAGCCGTCATTGTCAGCTTCTGACCCAGGCATGTTAAGCTAGCCTCACCCTGACTGAGCGCCACAGAATATATGGATCTGAAATGTAAAGGGGAACTGAGTCACTAATGAATCAGATCCAGCCATGAGTAACATATGGACTAATGCATGGAACGTAGAAGCCTAGCATCTCAGACAAACTTCCTTCCCTACTTATCTGATATATGGTATCTGTCCCAAATGCTACTGTTCGGGTTGGTTTATGAACCCATTTTAGAGATATTGCCTGGCTGCCAGACCAAAGATAGCTCACCAAGAATCCACTCTTTACAGCACTTCTATATACTGGAGCCATATTCTAGATGTTTCAATCCCAAAATATGACCTACTCTACCTCAAACTGTTAGTCTCCGAATGGAAGCACTCAGCTACTGCAGTTATGAAGGGTAAGTAGACAGGAATTCCCTCTGGAATTGATACAGCTAGTTTTGTTTGTTGGTTATTTATGTGTGTTTTGTTTTTTAAATATTCTTCCGCTCTCTTACTGGGAGCTTATTAAAATATAACAGCAATATATGCAAGCCCTAAAAAAAAACATTTTTTCTGTACTCTTTTGGTTCTGCATCATTAATCACTGCTTGCATAATTGTGCTGACATCAGTGATGATGTTCATACACAGGCCAACATGGCTTAGCCGGATGAGCCAGGTAGCCAAGTGCTCACTGTTGAATACTATTATATGATAGCATTCAGAAGCCCCAGCTAGGATGAGGGTCTCAGTACAAACACATAGGATTATGCAGTCTCTGCCCTGAAGAAATTACAACTGAATGCTTCTTGGCTAAAGCAAACACATGAGTTTACCATCCATACACTTCAACTTGTTCTCTCAAAGGGGCCTAATCCTGCAACCTTACTTATGTGAGTAATACCCCTGAAGTCAGTAGGGCTACAGGATTGGTACTGTAATGCAACTGCAAGCAGAAAAAGACAACACCAACTTGATATTGTATGAAATCATGTTTATTCCTACTCGACAAATGAACCACAAATGTGCTCAGATTACAAGTCAAATGACGTTTTTCTATCTGCCAAGGCAGTAAACACCTAAAATCTGGCCACCCAATTGTTCTTTCTACCTCTCACGCCTGCACCAGTAATAAGCATTCTGCAATCAGTACTTAGCTGTCAATTCTGAAGCTAGCACACACGGCAGTACAGACTGGCTGTCCTACAGCTGGCTTGGCTTCTGCACAGCCAACAAGGGCAAGACCTTGGATCTGTCCTTGTAATTAGCTAAGCTGAGTCAACGACTCAAAGGAAGCACCCATGTCGAGTAGCGCCGTTTTTCTGACCACGTTTGGGTTCTTTCCTTCCAAAAGGATGTCAGAGAGCAGCTCTCACTCCATTGCCTGTTATCATTTCAATACTGCCAGGGCCTGCTACGTGCTGTTCTGGAGAACTTTGGACCAAGCAAATAAGGTGGCTATTTACAGTTTTAGTGACTTACAATTCTATTCTGTAATATAGGACCTTACACTGACCTCATCTGAGCGCCTTCCAGAAGTGTAGTAAGCAATGCGACTCCCATGTGTGCGGTGGGGTCCACTCCCTCTCTTCTCCTCATCTCAGGGGGAATTATGTGCACAGGGGCGTGTTTTGGTTTGGTTGGGTTCTTTTCGTTTCTTTTTTTTTTTTTTAAGATGGACATGCGGCTTGGTGCTTATGATTCCTCGCTCTCTCTTCCCCCCCCACCCCCCCGCCAGGAATTCAGCTGATTCCACCCTACAGGACAGGAACTGCCCAGCACAACAGATGGCATTTTACACTCCAGGAGTGTACTTTTAATAAGCCCTAACCTATGAGCAGTACTTAGAGTCATAGAATCTCAGGGTTGGAAGGGACCTCAGGAGGTCATCTAGTCCAACCCCCTGCTCAAAGCAGGACCAACCCCCAACTAAATCATCCCAGCCAGGGCTTTGTCAAGCCTGACCTTAAAAACCTCTAAGGAAGGAGATTCCACCACCTCCCTAGGTAACCCATTCCAGTGCTTCACCACCCTCCTAGTGAAATAGCAGAGAGGTCCTGCCTATTTTTCCTTCCTTCCTCCCTCCTCTTCTCACCTTCCAAATCAAAGCAGCACCATTGCGTCCTATCCATGTTGCATAACCCTTTGCAAGTGGAGGAAATGCAAGTTACAAGAGTAAGATTATTGGAAAAAGAAAAGAAAAGAAAAAATGCATTAAAATGCTTAGTGAAAAAGCCATGATGGATGCTTCCACAATCCCCATTTTCCAGGCTGCGTGCACTAGTCATTCCATTAGTTTACAACCACTGCTGTTCACATTTCCGTAGGGCAGGTCTACACTAAGGGCGGGGGTCGAACTAGCTACGTGAATAGCGTAGCTGAACTCGAAGTACCCTAGTTCGAACTACTCACCCGTCCAGACGCCGCGGGATCGAAGTCCGCGGCTCCAAGGTCGACTCCGCCACCGCCTTTTGCAGTGGTGGAGTACCGGAGTCGACCGCGGCGCTTCCGGAGTTCGAACTATCGCGTCTAGATCAGACGCGATAGTTCGAACTCCGAGAAGTCGAACTCACCACGTCGACCCGGCAGGTAAGTGTAGACTAGCCCTTAGTGACTTTTATTTTCATATTTCTTGCGTTCTGGTGTCTCACCCTTTGAGGCAGCTATTTCTTCCTTTTAATGCTGCCCTCCAACAGGATAGTCTCCAATGTCTTGGCCAGTTCCATTGTAAAACTCTCAAGTGATGGACTTCTGAAGGGCTCCCAGTTAAAGACGTTTTTTTCTCATGCAATACACAGCATCCCTTCCAAAGTTTTATAGGACATCTAGAAATGCCAAATTTGAATGATGCCCACTGGAGAATACTGTATTCACTCATCCCAGAGTCTGCTGGCCTTTGTTCTTTATAGACAATAGTGCTCATGCCCCTCCCCCCACTTTTTCTTGCTTTAAAAAGTGCATTCTTCTGTATAACTGCTAGCATTGTTTCCCTATGCATAACAACAGTGCCTTATTCCACTTGTCACATGATACCTGTTTGCTACCTCCCAAACTCTATGGGCCTTTCTTTAGCTTCTGAGTTTGAGCCTGTGACTTTTTTCGAGCCTGCGACTGTTTGCTCATCACCGTGACTAGTATCTGCAATCGTGGTTTGTTATTCTACAGAATCCAGGAAGGTGAAGCAGGACACTAGGCAGGAGGCAATTAAGATGAATTTAAAAATGGGTTGGACATCAGGAAGCATTTCCAAACAGCAAGAACTATTAGATTCTGAAGTAGTTACCTAGGGAAACAATTGAAGCCCCATGATGTGAGGACATTTAAAACTGCTCTGGACAACGCAATGGAAAACATACAGTAGGGCACGATCTTGCATTCATCCCCAGAGGAATAAGCTGCAAGTGCCTCATTTGTTCTTTGTGTCTCTAGGATATACTCACGTTGGAGCAGGCCCACCTTGGATGGACGGAAACCCGCGTTTTCCTGAACGCCTGGATTCTTTTTGTCAAGTACATGCAACATTCAGTGCCTCGCCAGGGCCCCTAAGGCTGCATCCTGCTTTATGAACTACTCAGACTTTAATTACCTTTAAACTTTGGAATGTCTCAACTCTTCCCCTGACAGATTGACTGACTAATAAAAACAGCATATGTTCATCTGACTATTAAAACTGACATGAGTGAGTGTGCCCCTCACAAACAACCTCCAGGCTCCTGTACACGCCACCTACCCCTACGATCTGTGTGCTATTTCTAGGCGCCTCTCTTTGGGGAAATGGAGACAGAAGAGCAACACCCTAGATACTGGCAGCAGAAGACAGATTAGCTGTAATAAGTTGGCAGTGTTTGCCTGAGACACTCCACCCAGATAGCATGTGCTAAATCCTGCGGAGAAAGGGTTAAATGGATTAGACTCACTGAGGCAGGTGGCTTTTTATCCCACCTGAATACAAGGGAAATGAGAGTGGCTCTCTGAGGGACGACCTAGGGTGTGGGCTGAAAAGTTCTGGGAAAGGATCCCTGGGAGCAGCCATGCCTGTGGAGGAGGTTTGAGTTAAATCTTGTTGAGTTACTCCGCATGTCTTAGTTAATGAAGTCAAACCCCATGAAGGGTAAAGAT
Source organism: Mauremys mutica (assembly GCF_020497125.1). Taxonomy (NCBI): domain Eukaryota; kingdom Metazoa; phylum Chordata; order Testudines; family Geoemydidae; genus Mauremys; species Mauremys mutica. Next base: position 10,142,846 of record NC_059073.1, on the reverse strand, counting down.
TTGGATTTTACATTGTGGGTAGACAGTATTTGCACAGCAGCTCGGGAGAGGCACCAGCTCACAAGTGGACAGAAAGAAAAATATAGGCCATAGAGTGGCAGAACTGTAAGTACAATTGCTGTTCCTATTCTCTATTGACTAATTCATGTAGCAAGAATCTGTAATTACTGTAATTTAGGACTACAAATCAGTAAGAATAGCTGAAAGCTCTGTCACTCACACTGCAGAGGAACCGGCTCATGGCAAACACAGATCCCGTGTCACTTGCAACCCCGGAGGCTAGTTCTCCTCTAGGTCGTGAAGAACCTGGGAGCCCATCAGTCAAACTCTCCCTGCCCAGTTGCCAGAGAAACTGAAGGCGCATGAAGTCCTCAGCACCATAAATTCAGCTAAGACATTAAAAACTCATTAGAGATGGATAATGAAATTAAGAAGAGAAGCAGCTACAGGACCCACTCTTTGCAGAGGGAGTCCCACTGGTGCTCACCAATGTGTCTAGCTGAGCACTGACAAAGAACAAATTGCCTGTTTGAGACAGGAGGGGAAGTAAAGAAGGCAACATGGTTCTGCTTGGCAGAGACATGTAATCGATTCTGTCCACAGAGAGGTATCCATATCTGGCGCTTTCAAATCACAAGAGGATGGCAAAGGAGAGCAGTGCTAAGCACACAAAGGATAATCTATGGCAAGGTGTTTATGACAATGCATCACATCTGGGGCCAGTGGAATTAAAATGATCCAAAACTCTGCAGCAGGCAGCTACATCTCAATTCCTGCCCATCAGTTTGGCCTCTGACACCAAAAAATTCCCAGACTCCTCCAGTCAGAACCAGGTACGCTTTCTCCTATCAACTGGCACCAGTGTGTGAACGTTTAGTTTGCTACTGTCACAGAGTGATGACAACAACCTCAACACAGATCTCAAATCGAACAGCACCATGTACTGTGAGTAAAGCATCATAAATACCGTGGGGGAAACAGAGGCAGAGTTTTTAAAGTGACCTGTTGTGGGCCAGAGCATCACAACTTGGGTTACACCTCTGGAGTTCCTGGCTCCCAGTCCTGTGCTCTAACCACCAGACAGAGGGTGTGTGTGCATTTCCGTCCCCCCCTTCCATCTATGGAGGGGAAGATGGGCGTTTCCCATTCAAAGCCTTCTTGCCACCCCGGTGAGTTGGATTTAGAGGTCACTATAACAGTCCATAAAAAGGATCCAAAGTAGTATCCCAAAACAAAAATATTTTTGGAGATAGAGTGAGGACAACCTCTCTCACCTGTTCAAAGGGCATCTGGGCTTTCACCCACAATGACTGATCCCTGGGCATAACAATCACACGTAGGGGTGCATCATACACCCTTGCTAAGCTACAGCAAGCACCAACTCTTTCACAGCACATGAATTACTGTATCCACTGGGTACCGAGTGAAATCTATCCTACGTGACCATTTAAAGACAAGAGGGGAAAAAAAACCCACGCTGTCTCTAGTATATGTGGTTCTTTAAAGATCAAACAGAATGGAGCTGAATGCCTTGGAGACAATTCAAGGTCTATGAGTTGCTTATTGAAGATGGTCTGTACTCTTCACTGCAGGTTTCATTGTATTTTTAAATTGCTTTCGGTTGTGCTCATTCTGTGTGTCTAGACAGAGATTTGGGTTTAAACATCTCATTCTCTCCTTTGTTCCCAAGTGCCTGTGTCGTGCAGCAAATGAACCACCCTAAAGCCGTTTTACTGAAACCGGCACTCTGTGCAGCTGTGGCTTGTGAATGCCACTTAGAGGATAACAACTGGCATCCAAACAGCAACTTTCTTCAAAGATCCCGAAGAACTCAAGAGGGCTCTCCAACCTATGGGCCAGATTCTACCCTCAGTTACATTGTGTAAATCTGAGACCACCCCCTTCACAAATGCACCTCAAATTACAAATAGGATTACTTCAGATTGACATCAATGTAAAAGAGTAGGATATGGCCCTATATGCTCTGTGCAGGAACTGTTTCACCCACTATTGAAACACAACCACCTCTGGCATGGAATGTGGCAGCTGCTTATCATGCAGATTACTGCACCCAGCTAAAATGACAGGGGGATTTAACGTTCATGAAGTATCCCGAACCCAAACACGGAGTATTGTTTCCACAAGGCCAAGAAAGGAGACATTTACTTTCCTCCCCTGTTCCAAGTACACAAGCAAACAGGAGAGTGGGAGGAGAGGGAAGCGTGCTTTTTAAAGTAATTTGAGACCAACCTCTCCATTCTTTACTTCAGAATCGCAAACCAAGCTATATCAATGTGCATGCAAGCAATGAGGTGCACGCTGAGGGTTTTACTCAGACAAACTCTCCTTGAGTTGAGTCTTTCCAAGAAGATACTCCAGCTGCCATAGGAGTTTGCCTGGGCAAAACTTAGTACAAGCTGCAGAAGGACCAAAGGACCTGATGTTCTACAAAACACCATCATCATTAAGTTATTTTGGCCATGTCTTTGCCAGCCTCTCATCCCCAGCATTACACCCTCCTCCAACCACTCTTCCTCTGTCTACAGTACGGTTAGAACGTGACAACCATGGCCAGTTGGGCAAAACTTACATCAAGCTACACTAACAGCCCCGAAGATACACAGCTCCTCCTGACACACACCGTGAGAGTGATGCATAATAAACTGCCATGGCAAGCGGACTGTGCTACGACCACAAAATGGAGGAAGACACTTGTTGGGTTTAAGTTTAGCAGACGGCATAAAAGAAAGCATGATGATAACAGAAACCACACACAGCAGGTTCTCACCAGAGTCACAAAAAAGCAGATGGAGAACTCGTCTGCATTTATCAAGACACATCCCTGGCCCTGTACACCAGTCACCTTATTCGTACGAGTCTCACAACGAGTAATTGATTTACTGCCACATAGGTAGGGAGGTATCATCTCCATTTTACAAATGGGGAACTGAGGTGCCAAGAGAGGAAGTTACTTGCCTAACGTCACACAGGGAATCTGGGGAATGAACCCAGGTCTCCTCTGTACCAGCCCCGTGCCTTCATCCCAAGAGTATCCATCCTCTTGGTAAGGGTCAAACCCAGGAACACAGCTTATGTAGCAGGCTGGACAAAGTGCAAATCTGGGGCTGGGGGAAGGAAAGGTGACAGAAACGTTCCGCCTCATGCTGTGAAGTGCCTGCGTAGCTGCTCCATAGAGGCTATTTCTGTCCAATGTGGCTCCACCCCGGGGGCCAATAAGGAGGACTGGAGAGACACCCTGGCCTGCTCCCTGCCATCATAGAGACCTCATGCTCCTCAAAACACAAGGGGTGAGCACCCCACAGGTAGCACCCCAATGCACAATGCCCTCGGGAGTTGGAACCACACCAGTTCCACCTCCAAGGGACCTCTGCAGATAACATAACAGTGCTTTGTACTATGGGGTTTGGTTAGCCACTCGCTCCCCTCCCCCCATTTCCTTTTCTTTACACACACACACACACACACACACAGCAATAATGCAGAACCCTCTACAAACCTCCCAGTAAGTGCGCCAGCGGGCCTCGTAAGCTTCCAGGAAATAAATCTCAGCTAAAGGCACAAAGGAAAAGAAACCCGGCAGCCTGCTTCATTATTCATTGACAAGCCCTGCAATGAGATTGCAACTACTTTCATAAAAACAGATGCCTTCTTTTATTTTATTTGCCCCATCCCTAACCTTTTTGTATTTATACAAATGGAGCTTTATGGATATTTACTCTCTTGTCATAACAACAGTACTCTGCCCTTCTAAAGCACATTTCATCAGAGCACTGCAAAGTAGCTTTACAAAACATTATTTCACCACACAACACCTGCGTGAGACAAAGCGGATAGGCGTATAGGAATCAGACCAGTGGTCTATCCGCTCCAGTATCCTGACAGTGGCTACCATCACATGTCTGGAGGAAGGTGCAAGAAACTCTGTAAGTGTGCAGCCCTAGGACAATCATTCCCGCAGAGAATAATCCCTTCTAACTCCTAAAGCAGAAGGATGTATATTCTGGATATTTTTGTTATTCATATTTATGTCTGATCTGTTTCAATCCTGCTAAAATCTTGGCCTCACTTATATCTTGTGACAATGGGTTCCACAGGCTCATTGGACGCTGAAAGGACCCCCACTGTCAGTTACAGAATACCCTACCTAATAGGGATGTTTATTCTTAAACAGCATCAGTTATGCCCTGAAGCATGGAAGCTTTTTATACATACCTATACATTAATTTAAAATCTATCAAATGTAACCGTGGATACTGATTTCAATTACAACACAGAATACAAAGTGTACAGTGCTCACTATTTATTTATTTTTGATTACAAGTATTTGCACTGTAAAAAAACAAAAGAAATAGTATTTTTCAGTTCACCTAATACAAATACTGTAGTGCAATCTCTTTATCATGAAAGCTGAACTTGCAAATGAAGAATTATGTACAAAAAAATTGCATTAAAACAATGTAAAATTTTAGAGCCAGCAAGTCCACTCAGTCCTACTTCTTGTTCAGCCAATAGCTCAGACAAACAAGTTTGTTTACATTTTTAGAAGATAATGCTGCCCGCTTCTTGTTTACAATGTCACCTGAAAGTGAGAACAGGTGTTCTCATGGCACTGTTGTAGCTGACGTCACATGATATTTACGTGCCAAATGCACTAAAAATTCATATGTTTCTTCATGCTTCAACCACCATTCCAGAGGACATGTGTCCACGCTGATGACAGGTTCTGCTCAATAACAATCCAAAGCAGTGAAGACCGAAGCATGTTCATTTTCATTATCTGAGTCAGATGCCACCAGCAGAAGGTTGATTTTCTTTTTTGGTGGTTCAGGTTCTTTAGTTTCCGCATCAGAGTGTTGCTCTTTTAAGACTTCTGAAAGCATGCTCCACATCTCGTCCCTCTCAGATTTTGGAAGACACTTCAGATTCTTAAACCTTGAGTCAAGTGCTGTAGCTATCTTTAGAAATCTCACATTGGTATCTTTTTTGTGTTTTGTCAAATCTGCAGTGAAAGTGTTCTTAACATATTAGGTCATCATCCGAGACTACTATAACATGAAATATATGGCAGAATGTGGGTAAAATAGAGCTGGAGACATACAATTCTCCACCAAGGAGTTCAGTCACAAATTTAATTAACATTTTTTTTTAATGAGCATCATAAGCATGGAAGCATGTCCTTTGGACTGGGGGCATACAAATGTTTAGCATATCTGGCATGTAAGTATCTTGCAACGCCGACTACAACAGTGCCATGAGAACACCTGTTCTCACTTTCTGGTGACATTGTAAATAAGAAGTGGGGTGCATTAACTCCCATAAATGTGAACAAACTTGTTTGTCTTAGCGATTGGCTGAATGAGAAGTAGGACTGAGTGGACTTGGAGGCTCTGAAGTTTTACATTGTTTTGGTTGTGAGTGCAGTTATGTAACAAAAAAATCTACATTTGTCAGTTGCACTTTCATAAAGAGATTGCACTACAGTATTTTCATGACGTAAACTGAAAAATACTATTTCTTTTATCATTTTTACAGTGCAAATGTTTTTAATAAAAATAATATACACTTTGTATTCTGTGTTGTAACTGAAATCAATATATATGAAAATGTTGAAAAACATCCAAAATATTTAATACATTTCAATTGGTATTCTATTTTTTAACAGTGCAATTTAAACTGCGATTAATCGTGAATAATTTTTTTAATCGCTGTGACGCATGGCTAGAAAGGATTAAACATTCTGCAAAATAAATAACCCTGAAAAGACACGTAGGGAGATAATGTTTGTGTTTTTGTGTATTTATATATGTATGAGTAGGGTGGACAATGTAATCAACAGTCCTATCTGTGCTGTATTCTGATAATTCAGAGGTCAAAAAAGCATCCTGTCATTTACATGAATTGTAAACAAGGGCTATCTCGGTATTCATCTCTCTTTTGAAATGTACTGTGAATGGTGGAGGAATGAACAAATTGCCTTATGTTAATTCTATAGCTAAGTACAGGTGATGGACCTCCTTCAAAGTCATCCTAATTACCTTTTGAACTCCAACTTGTCAAAGAGGACATGAAATTGCATAAAAGATGCTTGAGTGCTGATTCTGTTATCAAGAATCTGCTTAAGCTTCCTCGGGGCAGTTTGAGTCGCAAGACTGAGGTCCCAGTTATGCTGGTACGCCCTGAATATGATATTTGGACATTGGACTATAACCTATGAACTATTTCTGAAAGAACTCTTTGCAACTACAAAGCTCACCCATCTCTGCTATGAATCTGAACCTCAATTAACTGAACTCATGTCTGTATGTATATTGATCTTTTAACCATTCTCTCTCTCTCTCTCTCTCTCTCTCTCTCTCTCTTGTTTTTTAATAAATGTTAGTTTAGTTGATATGAATTGGCGGCAGCATGTATTTGGATAAGATCTGGAATATTCAATAACCTGGGAAGTAATGCGGCCGATGAAATAAGATTTATAGAAATCATCACATTTGACTCAGGTACCTGGATGGAGGCCGGAGGCTTGATCGCTTTAAGGGAACTGTGTTGTCTGGACTTCTGAGCAAACACTGAAGTAATAAAGAAGCTGTTTTATGCTGGCTTGGTAAATGTAAGTATTGGAAAACCCACCCGCTTCTTGGGGGATTGTCTGCCACATTCTTTGCAGTTCACCCTAATTGAGTGACTGCAGCTGGCCCCACTGGGACCCCGGTCAGAACTGCGATTAATTTTTTTGAGTTCATTGCGTGCATTAACTGTGATTAATCGACAGCCCTAGCAAAAAAATATAACTACCGTATATACTTGATCATAAGCTGGTTCGTTTATAAGCCAACCCCCCCCCCAAGATGGATAAGTAAAAATGGAATTTTATGACCCGTTCATAAGCCGACCCTATAATTCAAGGGTCAAAAACTTTGGCTCCCGGGCCATTAGGATAAGCCGCTGGTGGGCCGAGATGGTTTGTTTACCTTGAGCGTCTGCAGGCACAGAGGTAAACCTAAGTAAACAAAGTGTCCCGGTGCACCAGCTGCTTACCCTGATGGGCCGGGACAGCAACTGGTGGGGAAATTTTTTGGGGGGAGAAGCTGGGGGTCAGGGGAGTAACCCCTGTGACCACCCCCACATGACCCCATCCCTAGCCCGGGATCCCCTCACTCTCCCCATCCCATGCCTTCCCACCTTATCTGGGGAGGGCCAGGGCAGGATGTCGCTGGCTTGGCTGGAGCTGGTCCAGCAGGTTGGGCAGTGCGGCCGCAGACTGCTCCAGCGAGCCAGACCATGTGGCGCGGCCGCAGCATGTTCCAGCGGCCTGAGCCGGGCGGCACGGCTGCAGCATGTTCCAGAGGCCTGGGCCGGGCGGCCACAGCCTGCTCTGGGGGGCGGGGCCGAGCGGCACGGCTGCAGCCTGCCAGCCCCGGAGCTGCGGCTGCTTCGGAGGCTGGGGGGAGAGCAGCGTGGCCAGAAGCTGAGAGACTCTGCCCCCGCCGGCTCCGCTGGCTGTGCTGCCTCTCCCTTGCTCCGGAGGGGCTGTGTCCCACCTCCCCCTCTCTATACCTGTTCATAAGCCGAGCCCCTTCTCTGGTGCTTCCCTTTTTTACTAAAAATATTTGGCTTATGAACGAGTATATACAGTATATGCTAAGTATTAGATCTACTTTATGGGGGAGAAATGACTGACAGACAGGCAGCTAAAAGAGTACGGTGTGCCTCCCTGCGAGAGGTGCAGCAGCGAGCCATTCTGCACGGTGCACCGTTCAGGTAGGGCCCATCTCGGGCTGTGCTGGAGACTGATAGGGAAACAGTCATGCCTGAAGCACTGATTCATCCCCGAGTTGTCTTTTCTGGGCCAGGCACCCAGGACACACCAAGACAACTGCATTCACGGGAGCACGTGCTTCACCTTGTTTGAAGACCCCCTCCGCCCCCCCAGCAGAGCCAAGGAGGCCCATAACCCCTCCTGACAGAACTCAGACAGGATGCCACTTCCACATGCTCAGTCTTACGGCAGACACAACAGAGCCTTTGAACGACGTGTGGAAGGTTTCCAAGGGAGCAGGCTGCAGAGCTGGGAGCAGAACCCAAGCGACCCGGCTCCCATTCCTGTTTTTAGCCATGGGAGAGCACTGTCCCCGTTTCCAGCTGAGGACGGCTGTGTTCCCATAGCAGGTGGCCAAGGGAGAAGACAGAGCAAGAATCACTGACGGTGCCTGCATATGCCCTCAGGCCTATTTAATGTTACTGGGATGGAAAGGAAGGAAAACACTTGGCTCATAACAAGATCCAAGATGCAGAATTAGTTCCAAAATGCCATGTATAGCATTGAAGTATGGCTCTATTTCAGGGGTGCTGGAACAATTTTTATAGTGGGGGTGCTGACAATGGAAACCATGGAAACCATGCAGGGGCATGTACAAGGGGAGCAAGCAGAGGTTCGTGCGCACCCCCTCCCCCAAAAAATAATCAGTGAGGTCACAGTGGGGACACAGATGTGCTCCTCCAAAAGCAGTCAAACTTATATTCCTGCACGTGCCCCTGAAACTATGTAGCTGGAGTTTGTTATTACTCCTTCAAGCCACCCCTCCAGCATCCTCAGTTCCAGCACCAGTGCCCTAGTCATTATCCACATTTGTAAAAATAAGAAAAATAAGGGAAAAGGAGAAGTCCCAGAGCACCGAACGCCTCTGCATTACAGCATGCCACCATCTGCCTTTTAAAAATGGCCACAGTATCCAGTAAAAACATTATTTTCCCAAGCCAAGAAAACGTTCTATTTTCAGTTCTTCTAAATCCAGCATCTGGACGAGGAGGCCACGTCTTGATCCAAAATCTCTGTAACTAATACAGTTATATATATACTACATGCAACAGGGTTCTTGAGTCTGAGCTCACTGTTAAACTGCAGCACAGGGGCTTTGGACAAGGCAGCTAGGTTACTATTTCACTGACTTCTATAAATGGCTTTTGATACACACTCTTCCATCCTGAAGGTTCCCTAAATACGGGGTGTGTTTGTATTCACTCTGCAGTCTTGTATGACAAAAAACTATGGCTTCAACCAGTGGCAGTCATTAAAAGATCTCACAACACTTTCCCTTAGAGGTTTACCCATGTTGGAATACACCACCACCATGTAACAAATTGTGGTCAGTTTCTCTGGGGACTAGTATGACTACAATCCATACCACCAGGCTGGGACACTAATCCAGTATTAATTCAGAGCAAAGAGCGCCCCCTACTCAATCACAGTTTTCCCTTTCTTACGTACATGGGTTTCCTTTGAGGTTACCCATCCAATCAGTGTTTAGTTTATGAGATCTTCCACAATGGCTATTTGACTGCAGATTAACTTGTACAAAACGATCTCTAGCAAAGTAATATTCATTTCCAGAACAGGAAATAACTATCACACAAGGTGTCATACAACCTCCTAGCCCTTATGTTAGCCTTCTAGTCACCTTCTTGTCTTAAGACCAGGCACACCGTTTCACAGGGCAGTAACAAACTAACCTGTTGCAAGGTGATATCTCCATCTTTCAGACAGATAAAATCAAGGTGCAGAGAGGATCTGTGACTTACTCAAGGGCACAGAGCGAGTTAGGAGTCTATATAAGAAAAAGACCCCAAAATTGGGACTGTCCCTATAAAATTGGGACATCTGGTCACCTAGGCTCTCGATCCGGGCAGTCAAGTCTGGTGGGTTGGAGCAGTGGTCGAAGCCAGATGTAGGATCAGGATCGGGCCAAGGGCTGTGCTGAAACCGGGTCCGAGGACAGACCATGGGTCAGAACCAAGGTCAGAGCGTACAGGCAAACCAAATCAGTATCAGAGTTGGAGTCTTGATGCAGGCCAAAGGTCAAAACTAGGTGGGAGTCAGTCTGAATGTCTGGGGGTCATGGAGGGCTGCAGGGCTGGAGTGGGTCAGTTACAAGGCTGGGGCAAGGTCAGGGTAGGGCATGGACAAGCCCGGAGTGGGCTGGAACAAGGCTCGGGTAAGGCTGGGACAGGAACAGGAGCCAGACCCAGGGCAGACTGGAAGTTCTCCTTCTGTTATGTTTTGGAAACAGGGGAACAAAATCATTATTTTTTCTGCACTTGGACGTTATAAGGATTGAGAGGCTAGAAACACTGATTTCAGCCCCTCGGGTATGTTGCATCTCTTTCCCATATGCTGGGCACATTACACACACAAAGCTTCTGTGTCCTGGCACGTCAATAAAAATAAACACAGTGGGGGGTACTTTGCCAGGTATTGATGCCCTCACTACATGTTGTTCATCTGCCATCGCTCAGATTAAGGAGTCGTGAGAGCATGACAAGAGGCCAAGAGCACAGCAAAATTGGCATCCAAATTGCAAGTGCAGGAGAAAGCTACTGACGAGAACATTTTACCAGGTTTGGTGGTGGTTACTAGCCATATTTAGTATAAAACAAAACACAAAAGTATTACTTTTAAAAACCACCTTTGATGACTAGGGGACAGTGATGCTTGTGTTGATGTGTATCTGGCTTTTTGTAACTGGATCTAAATGAGTGAGACTTATGTGCCAATCAGGGTCTTCCAATAGCTTGTGGCTATTGCCAGCAGCAACCCTCCCATCACTGTGACTGCTCCTTGGCTTTCTGTCTGGATAGTTTGAGAGGAGACTCACTCTGCTATGATGTGCCAATGAGGTAAGCTACAAGAGGGCTCGCTTTCCACTCTCCAGGACATGAGCAACTCTCCAGGGTCCTCCTTCATCTTCTTCCTGACAGCAGCACAAAGGTCTCTCCCTTTGAGTCGGAGGACCCCAGTGTCCAGTTTAGAAATGCACAAGGTACTGACATCTCGTAGGATTCTGCCCGCACCCTGAACTGCTTCATTGGACCTGCTTTCAAGATCCTACCCCAAAAGAGCAGCTGATGGTACAGAAGCCTCGGTCTCTTGCGGGCAATAATTGTGCCTCCTCTTCTTGCCATGGGACACCCAAGAGTGCAATCCTTGAGTTCTCCATCTGTACAAGGTGCAATTCCAGCACCGGAAGATACAAAGGCGTCCCCATGGGTGGGGTATAACCCTATGCCCTTTATCTGAATTATTCAGGTCCATATAAGCTCAACTAAGCCCCAGTCACATGTGGACAGTCACAGCCACTAACGCAGATCAAAACAGGAGGAGTAACACTCCTCACATCAACCAAAGAATCATAGAATATTAGGGTTGGAAGAGACCTGAGGAGGTCATCTAGTCCAGCCCCCTGATCAAAGCAAGACCAACACCAACTAAATCATCCCAGCCAGGGCTTTGCCAAGCCTGACCTTAAAAACCTGTAAGGATGGAGGGGCGAGATGTGGAGGAGCACTACTTTTGCCAAGCCAGGGAAGAAGTAGAGCTCTCCTTCTGCTTTAAACACAGCAAAGGGAGATAGCATCTGCCCCATTCCCTCTTACTTTAACTCCCAGAGAATCATCGGTCTAGCCCTTCCTTTATTTTGGGAAAAACACATAAACTCATCACCGTCTTCAAAGAACAATGGCAGTCAAAATCATATATATTTAGATTGTCAGCTCCTTGGGGCAGGGATCTTGTGTTTGTACAATGGGGACCTGATCCATGACTAGGGCTCTTGCTGCTACTGAAATATGAACAATATATATTATATCTCACGGGCACATATTTTATTTTCAATTGCACTCTAAGCAATACATGGTGGCACCTTGAGCAGCTGTTGCTTTACTTTTACAATAAAAAAAATAATTTGTCACTGTGGATAAAATTTAAAAAAAAATCTCATCTTAACTTCATTTATGCACTCTGCAAAGAAATACCTATCATTTCAGCATACTGTCATTCAGGATGGGGCAATTTAAATAATTTTATTTAAAACACTTTTAAACAAATAATTGTTATTAAAATTAGTTTGAGGGTCTGTAAAACTAATTTGAAAAACTGTGTTATTGAAACTTCAGAGTCAAATGTATATTGAACTAAATTATAAGTGTTTACTTGCTTGTTTTAAATGTCCTCAATGGCGAGTTATCTCCTGCGAGTTTTACCAAATACTGTAACCAGAGGCAAAAAACCAAACCTAGGAAAATTAAAGCCCTTCTGCTGCAAACACGTAGGTATGTTCCTAGGTTTATTCCCTTTGACAGTTCCATTGACTCAAGTGAGACGACTCATGGTTAAAAACAAGCAAGTGCCTAAGTATTTACAGCACCAGGGGCTGAAACTACTTTTTCATTAACTAATGTTTCTCTCGGTAGCATAAAGAGTCTTTGTCACTTCAAAAAAAAAACTGCTTCAGTGTTAACGAAAAAAGTTCCAATACATTAACAAAGTTATTCAAACTTTTTCTTCTTTTTCTTTTTTAATACACAGGGCAAAATATAGTTAGGCTCCTATATCCATATTTAGGCACCTAATGGTGGAATTTTCCGAGCCTCTTGGTGACTTCAGAGCGCAAGTCCCATTGTCCCATAAGTCAAACTGCAAATTTAGAGGAAGGAGTACAGCTAGACCAAAGCATTTCAGCTGTCTTGACTTGTGGACTTAGAATCTATCAGAAAGTGGGGTATGTTGCAAATATAGTACAGACCAGGGGTCGGCAACCTTTCAGAAGTGCTGTGCCGAGTCTTCATTTATTCACTCTAATTTAAGGTTTTGTGTGCCGGTAATACATTTTAATGTTTTTAGAAGGTCTCTTCCTATAAGTCTATAATATATAACTAAACTATTGTTCTATGTAAAGTAAATAAGGTTTTTTAAATGTTTAAGAAACTTCCTTTAAAATTAAATTAAAATGCAGAGCCCCCCCGGACCTGTGACCAGGACCCGGGCAGTGTGAGTGCCACTGAAAATCAGCTCGTGTGCCACCTTCGGCACACGTGCCATAAGTTGCCTACCCGGGTACAGACGATTGGCTTATTAACCATGTGTCTGATTGTGTGTTTTTCTCAGAGTAGGATTATTCATGAGGCTCATCTTGTCTTTTTGCAGCACAGATGAGAATTTTAAGTGTAAAACTTTTTTTGAAGAGTAATAAATATTTATGAAAATTCTGAAATTCCACTAACAATTAGGAAGCGAAAGAAACAAGTACAAAAGATCCAGCAATTGAAGACTATAAAAGTGAGGAAAGTAAAGAAAGAGAAACAAGTAAATAAAAAATCCAAGTTAGTATTTAAAAAACTCATTCTTTTATTAAATGAAAATTAGATTTTTAGCTCCTCTGCTGCTGTTAGATCCTGGCTTCATACCATTAGACCAGAGGTTCTCAACCCGCGGCCCGCCTGCAGCCCAATTAGCACACAGTTGCAGCCCAGCTCAGCTATGTGCTAAAGGCCGTGGGCTCCAGGCTCCCGGCTGCCCTGCCACGGTGCAGGCTCTGGGGTCCGGGCTCCCGGCTGCCCTGCCCACACAGCGGAGCTCAGGGTCCAGCCATCCGGCTGCAACCCCGCCCCACACAATGGGGTCCTGGCTGCCCCCCAGTCCTCCACGGCGGGGTCCAGGGTCCGGGTCTGGGCAGCCAGCTGCCACCCAGCCCCACAGGGCCGGGTCCAGGGTCGGGATCCTGGCTTCTCCCCCTTGGCCCCACACAACAGGGGTCGAGGTCCCCGCACAGTAGGGTCCGGGGTCCCTGCCCCACGCCCAGCTCTCTGCTCCTGGCCCCACTCTGTGGAGGGGTCTCTGGGCAGAGGGTGCTGAGCATAGGGGTTTGTGGAGGGAGTTACATGGGGGGCACTGTGGTTCCCAGATAACACTTCATAGGCTGCATATAAAGAGGCTGGGAAGCACTGCATTAGCCCTACCAGCCAGAAGTCCATTAAAGGAGCCAAACACATTTTATCCTTCCCTATCCATTTAAATGTTCATTACATTAAATAAACCTGAAGCACCGACTGTTGTATCTGATTGTAAAAGATAAAAACTTCCTGCTGTGTTTTGTCATAAAGACAAAATCCTTCTATACTGCGTTTTAGAATGAATGTATCTTTACAAACCTGTGGTTCACAACAAAATTGCTCCCTCTGTGAATCCAGAGCCACATTTGCTGACCTCCCTACAAAAATATCTTTGTATTATTTTTTTAATCCTCTTAACGCAGCTTTTCTTCTCTCTCCTTCATCTACTTTTACGTCTGTATACATATTTCTAGCACAGCAATCCCCTTGCCATCTAGGCGCAGCCTTTAGGAACAATGAGCGCTAGCAGGTGTGGGAATGTTATCTAGCGTTTAGAGCTGAGAAGCATCAGGACTCATGGATTCTATTCCTCAATCTGTTACTGCTTCCCTCTAGGACACTGGGCAGGTCACCCACCGGGTATGTCTACACTGCATTCTGGAGTCTGCAGGAGCAAGCCTCCCAGCCTGGATCGACAAACTCAGGGCAGCCTCAGTGCAGCCGGCTGTGGCTCAGTCGGCGTGTTGCGGCTGAATCCCCGCCAACGCAGGGGCAGTTGAGCCTGCCCCTGCCAGGCCCCTGGGCTGGGACCCAGTGGAGTAGGGTGGGCCCGAGTCTCCTTGCCACCTCACCCCGGGTGGCCAACTCTCTACACTTCCCTGAGAAACTCCTGCTCTGGAGAAGGAGCCTCCCTTACCAGACACCCTTGTAGACCGTTTGTTTGCTGGCTGCCTGAGCTCCACCCAGGCTAAAGCCAGCCCTGAGACTGTTTAGTTGCTGGCTGCCTGAGCCTCCTCAACCCAGGCCCCAGCTCAGTTATAGACAGTTTAAGGGCTGGCAGCTTGAGCCGCCCAAGCTCAGGCTAAAGCCGGACTGTGACTGTTGGTCGCCCAGCCCTATTGTAGACTCTTGACTGTCCTGCGGACTCTGGCCCTGGCCAGACGGGACCGGACGGAGTGGCCTCCCTCCCTTACACCATCCCTTCGCTTCTCTGGGTACAATTTTCAAAAGCAGCTGTCGGTCTGTCTACACTGCAACCGGAAGTGTGCCTCTCAGCCTGGGTAAACAGACACACGCTAGCTCTGCTAGAGCTAGCGAATTAAAATGAGCAGTCTGGACATTGCAGCCTGGGCAGCAGCACAGGCTAGCCGCTCAAACACAGACCCGGGGGTAAGGAGGCTTGTACTGGGACAGCTAGTCTGTGCCTCATCATCCATGCTGCTATTTCTAGTACGCTAGCTGGAGCAGAGCAGAGCTGGTATTTGTCTGCCCAGGCTGGGCGGCTCGCTCTCAGCTGCATTGTACATGTACCCTACAGGTTTTAGGAGGCCAAGACTCACTGACTTTCAATCAGACTTAGCCTAATGGCCCGAGTGTAAATGTCTTCAGGTGTCTCAAGATGCCAATAGGCACTTCTGAAAACCTCACTCGGCGCATAACTCCCATGGACTTCAAAAACAAAAACTCCCACTAGACACCTGTCTGCATCTTTAGACACCTAAAGTCTTTTTCAAATTTTGGCATTAACTTTTAGAATATTGGACAGGGGCTCCTGATACTGAGATGCTGTGATGGGGTGTACAGACTCCATGCTGACAAGGAAGGTGCCAGAGATGCCCTGGGAGGTAGGGCTAGTCCCATCTCTCTGGAACCCGTCAGTCATATGTGGTTGGGAGGAGGCCTTTAGAAGGGAGGAAACTGCAGTCAGCCGTGGGGGCAGGAGCAGGACTGCGCTAAGGAGGAGACTGCTGGAGGAACTCCTGGAGCCACAGAGTAAACTCCAAGATCTTCACCCTGACCCTATGGAGAGTGCAGCGAACTCCCAGGGTAAGCCAGAGAGACTTCAGAAGGAAGGGCAGGGCTCCTTGCAGGTTGTAAGGAGCTGGGGCCTATGCTGAAGACACCTAGTGCAAATAATTGGGTGCAGCCAGGTTCTTCCACCATCTGGGTGAAGATCCTCAGCGGGATTTATTTTCACAGACGCTTTTGAATGTTTTCCTCTCTGCACCTCAGATTCCCCATCTGTGAAACAGGAAGCTACCCACCTACTTTACCAGGATGCTGGTGACTTAACTCCTTAAATCACCCTTAATGCATTTGGAGAGCTTGGGGATAAACAAAGCACCGTCATCACACCGCAGTAAGCAACAGCAAAGAGTAGATTTGAAAGAGATAAAACACATTGACCTTCCATTAATGCGCTTCTCTCTGACACGCTTAAAATCTGATTCCTGTAAAGCTGCCAAATGAGACTGTCCTTGGCTCCAGTGCAGGGGGGAAGACCCAGAGGCGAGCGCCTACTTAGTTGAAGTACTCGGGGACGAGGTGAAGAACTGATGAGGATTCCTCTCACTGCTTGGCAACAGATTCTCCAATGCCAACAAGAGCCAGCTGCCCCCTGTAAACGGCAGCAGGCAGCGTCAGGCAGTATTTTACTATATCTAATTTTCCTAAATCAATGCAGCTCAGGGCTGGATTGACGATAGCCAGACCTTTGATGCGTGTGTGAGCTCGAAGCGCAAGCCTGCTTCAATATTTCCAGCTGGGAATCATGTACTGTACTGCCAAACAGACAAGATGCTGTGTGGTGCGTTGGCTACCTACCCTCATGCCCATCTGTCAGGATGGCACTGCGCCCACGCACTAGTTGCATGGATCCTTGCCAGTGGCATAGGTGCCAAGTAAACATGGGCTAGGCTTGGCTAAATCTAAAAGTAGCATTTCTGCCATTAAAAGTCCCTTTTCTCTGTAGATTTACAGAAACGCTAGCATCCCATGACCCCCTGCAGACACTCTGCCTCCCGCTGTGCGCCCCCTAGCACTCAGGCAAGGTGCTGTGGGCGAGCCCTGCCTTAGTTTACTGTCAGCTGGATACAGCCAAGTCCGAACAGACTTTGTGTGTTAAAGAACAGCCCCTTCAGAAGGTCTCATTATTGGCAACAGAAATTAATGAACATCAGTAAGACTTTAGTCTGGTACCCACGGGGCATCTGCCATTCCAGGGTCAAGTCCAACTAACTTAGGAGAACCTCTGGTTCATTCCTTCAGGGCTCTTGTTCCTGCCTCCTGGAAACAGTCACTGAGTCTTTCTCTTCAAGGTATTTCTAGCTCCTTTCCCCTGGGAAACAGTCTCTATGGAGCCATCCCCGGGTTCCTTCTACTGGGCTACTCCTGTTCCTTCCCTGGGACCACTTTCCCTTTGCCTTCCCTTTACAAGCCTCTTCTCCTCAGCGGCACCTTCCTCCTGACTCCACTCCCCTGATTGAACCTATTTATCGTGTGCAAATGCTCCTTTACCAATTCATAGATTCAAAGGCCAGAAAGGTCCACTGTGATCATCTAGTCTGACCTCCTGTGCAATCCAAGCCAGAGAACTTCCCCAGAACAAGTCCTAGAGCAGATCTTTTAGAAAAACAGCCAATTTAGATATAAAAATTGTCAGTGACGGGGAATTCACCACAACCCGTGGTGAGCTGTTCCAAAGGTTAATTACACTGACTGTTAAAAATTCATGCCTTACTTCCAGTCTGACTTTCTCTAGCTTCAGCTTCCAGCCACTGGACCATGTTACACCTTCCTCTGCTAGACTGAAGAGCTCATTATTTATGAGTTGCTCCCCATGTAGGTACTTCCAGACTGTAAGTCACCCCTTCACCTTCTCTCTGTTAAGCTAAATAGATTCAGCTCCGTGAGCCTATCACTATAAGGCATGTTTTCTAATCATTACATCATTCTCACGGCTCTTCTTTGCATCCTCTCCAATTTATCAACATCCTTCTTGAATTGTGGTCACCTGACCTGGACATAGTATTCCAGCAGCGGTAGCACCAGTGCCAAATATGGAGGCAAAATAACCTCTCTGCTCCTACTTAAGATTCCCCTCTTCGGGCATCCAAGGATTGCACTGCCTTTTTTGGCCATACCACGGCAATGGGAGCTCATGTGTAGCTGATTATCCACCATGACCCCCAAATGCTTTTCAGAGTCACTGCTTCCCATCCTGTAAGTATGGCCGACATTCTTTGTTCCTAGATGTACTCTTTAAACTGACCTTTATAATCAGCCACTTGGAACAACCAATTACTCCCAGGTGGGTTTTCAGATGGCTGTCATAGGCAAGCTAGAGACTATCTCCCCTTAAATAGGACACTCCCCACATTTAATATAGTACTAAATAAAAACAAATCAATCCATCAGCCACCAGTGGGAAAAAAAAAGAAGTTGAGGTGGTGCTTCAGGCTACCACAAAGTCAAATGGTCTTATAGCCAGGATATGTCAGACACAGGCATTGCAAACCAACCAGAGAACGTAACGAGTTCTCTGGGAAAGGCTTGTCTCAGACAGATAATGCTTGTAATTAGTTATATTACAGTAGTGCATAGACGCCACCCCTAAGCTCAGGGCCCCATTGTATTAGATGTCACACAAGTACACAGTAAGAGAAAGTTCCCTGAAGCACTTACAGTCTAACCAGACAATGCGAAGGGAGGGAGAAAGGAAGTAGAATTATTCCAGTCACAGACAGATCGAGTTGCTCACCTACACACGGGCACTAACCCAGCTCCAAGCTCCTCAGAACAAGTTCAGTGACTTAATTGCAAGATTATCCTTTCACCTACCAGAGAGATAACACAAAGGGCACGAATCAAGCCCAGTTCACTGCGCTGATTTGCATGAATCCATCCCTATAGTCTCAAAAAGCGGCAAGATGGTCAGGGATGCAACCCCATGCTCTGGATGTCCCTAAACCTCTGACTGTCCGATGTGGAGACTGGATGAAGAAGACAGATCACTCAATAATTGCCCTGTTCTGTTCATTCCTTCTGAAGCATCTGGCATCGACCACTGTCAGAAGACAGGATATTGGGCTAGATGGACCGTTGATCTGATGCACTATGGCCAGCCTTACGTTCTTAAGCATTGTTCACTGACTTAGACACCCAAAGTGTTCTGAACACTTAATATGTAGAATATATGGCAAAGCTAGTCACTCCTGTCTTTCCGCACCAGGTAGGCTCCAACTTAAAACTACACAGTAAGGTAGCCAAGAATAGTGACATTATTGATATGGCACCCAGAGTGTACTAGAGGTTGCAGGTAAAAAGGAACACACTCCAGCACTTAACTCTGCACAGCCAACTACACTAGCAGGAGTAAACTTCCAGTTTAGTGCTGCTGTCTTGAGGCATGCCACTGATTTTTGTCCTTTAAATAATGAATAACGTAGCTGAAGTCGACGTACTTAGATCTACTTACCGCGATGTCTTCACTGCGGTAAGTCGACGGCTGACGCTCCCCCGTGGACTCCACCTGCACCTCTCGCTCTAGTGGAGTACCGGAGTCGACAGGAAAGCGCTCGGTGGTCAATTTATCACGTCTCGACTAGATGCGATAAATCGACCCCCGCTGGATCGAGCATTACCCGTCGATCCAGCAGGTAATGTAGACAAGCCCTTAGAAACTTAGCACGTCAGCACTTGAGAAACACCTGGGGAAGCAGTGTGGGGTGGCAAGTGGTTATATTGGGGAATTCCAAGTCAGGACTTCTGGGCTGTATTTTCAGCTGAGTTACTGTATCTTCGTGACTTCTGACATGTTGCTCAATCTCTCTGTGCTTCAGCTTCTCAATCTATAAAATGGGGCTAACACTCACTTCCTAAAGTGCTGCAAAATCCTCAGAGATATGATATCCAAGCTGAGTATTATTATGGATGAGTTATTACAGTTTAATAAAACTGCAGAACTTAAGCTTATTCCATGCCCCTTCTAGTCCAGGACTTCAACAGTGTTACACGAGGTGGAGGTTGTCTTCTAAATTCTAGATATCCAAACATACAAAAATGTCCCAGTTTATCACTGGGAAAATAAATAGCCACAATTTATGTAAGTCGTACAGTATCACATGTTCTGCAGTTGCAGAGCAAGCCAGCAGAGGGAGAACAAGCTAACAAACTTCATTCATTCCCCAATCTTTACGGACATTAAATGATCACATTGGCACAGAAATGAGAAAGTCACTAAAGCAAAGCAGCCAAGTTAATAGACACTGCCAAGGTTTTCCCCCACCTTAACATTTACCAGCTAACCTCACATTTACTTACTAGCTAATTTATAAATAGGTAGTGCCTTTAACCTTTGGTGCACTTCTTTGAAAACAGCTGTCTCTGCTACCCAACATGGGTTCATAAGCCTGCCTAAACCAACCTAATGTATGTCTTAGATCCTACACTGGGGCTTCTTCCACGCAGCAACAACCGTCTACATACCTAGTGCTTCTAGGGTCCCTATATTATCTGAAAAAACTGACAATGAGTCCTGTGGCACCTTATAGACTAACAGACATTTTGAAGCATGAGCTTTCGTGGGTGAATACTCCCTTCGTCAGATGCACGTAGTGGAAATTTCCACTTGCCTCTGGCTTATGAGCCAAAACATCTGTTAGTCTATAAGGTGCCACAGGATTCCTTGTCGCTTTTTACAGATCCAGACTAACATGGCTACCCCTCTGATATAATATCTGACTGCCCAGTCAAAATCTAATGCCCAATCCTAACTGAATCTTCCCTCACCGGACAAAACCTAATGTTCAATCCCAAATTCCCTCCTCCTGCAATGTCCTTCCAATCCAAGCTAAGCCTCAATGTCCAATCTCTACCTGTTTACATCTGCCAGTTCCTTTCCCATGATGTTTGATCTTTAATCACTCCTCACTTCTAGCGGCCATTTCTTTCCCCTAGCAAAAGTCAAAACTAGTAGAGGAAAAAAAGAGGTTATTTCCAACATTTTTGGATACTGTAACTGCAAGGAATGGAAAGTAAAAAAATTAAATTAAATTAAAGCTAAAAGGTGGCTGAGCAACATCATTTTAAAATGCAGCATCTCATGTAGACTGGTCATTTCAGATACTGTGATAGTCTACGTGTGTGCAGAGAACATGCAAATATGCAGATACATACTTTGTGTAAATGGATGTAACTATCTATATACCTAGGTTTTAATTCATCACCTTCCACAGAAGACTGCATATAAATCTTTCTTCCTGTCCTGTCCCAGCACCACTCAAGTTTGGACCAGCCGTCATGACGACAGGAGTCCGGTTAGGCCAAATTTGAGTGAGTGGCACTGCAACCCCATGAGCCAGGTCACAACTCCAGTCGCACAAATTTGGTCCAGTCAGGGGGCGGGGCGAAACCTGAGTGGTTGTACTGTGCGGGGAGACTTTGGCAAACCACTAAAGTGCCGAAAACCACTATGGCTTATTGTTAAAAAGCAGCCTAGTCAGCAAGCTGTAAATTGATCATTCAGCAATCTCGGCTTGACCAAGGCAGGAGGGGAGGGGGGTTTGGGTGCAACGGAAAGGGCAGCTTGACCCCGCATCCTTCCTGATAAGAATTGTGTTGAAGTTGCTGATACATGCATTTTAAAAGAGCAGGAGTGTCTATTGGGGTCTCAGAGCTGCAGACTCTGGAAAACCCACACCTGGTTAATCAATAATCAGAAGGAACCTCTTGCTTGAAACTGCTTACTTAACAAGGTTTCTTTAAGGGACATGTCATTCTATTACTAACGTATAAATAAGGGGGAAAAGCTTTAGATAGTTAGACTCGTTTCTGGACTCTTTTGAACTCTCCCTCTGGATACATCTTGCAGTCCCCACCGGCACTGCAAGATGTATCCACGGAAAATTTGGCCACCAGAAGCCTGCCGCTGTGTCACTCGAAAGCCACACTCAGCTTTGATAATTATCAAGGGCTGGGGGTGTTTTACTAACATGTTGCGGACGTATGTAAGTGCTTGAGACTAAGTAAAGTTTAGCTTTAAGTGAAATCACTCTCGTGTTGTCCTGTTTGTGCCAGCCATCTATCGGTCGGACGGCCGTGTCTCCCCTGATTTATTTCCTAACACCTCGCACTGAGTAACAGTTACCAAAAGCTTTGGGTTAAAAGAACCCTGGGTAACAGTACCATCTCGAGTGGAGAGCCAAGCCCAGCCAGCCTCACAGCACAGGAGCTGCTGCAGCTTGCCACTGTGGGCTGAGTGCTGGGCAGAAGCCAACCCCATTGGTGGGGAGGGGACCGGAACCTACCAAAAACCACCCCAGGGCCTCCATCCTCAAACTATTTACTGAGTCACAACAGGCCATAAACATTTACCAATGGGTCTTGAGCCCAAAGAGGTTGAGAACCACTGGACAAGATAACCACCATGGTCCTTTCTGGCCTTGGAATCTATGAATCTGTACTTTGCTGCAGGTGGAGTAGCTAACACAGCCAGATATTGCCTGAAGGTGCTTGTATTTTTACATGCTATGTAAAAAATAAAGGAGGAAAATTCCACCCATCTGGCTGGTCAGAGGTGCATGAGGGAGCGTGTATACCAGGTATTAATGGGAATGGAGGGCATGATTGTGCATGCATTCTCGAATGGGTTAATTAGACGCACTCAAGTATGAGTTGTCTAGAATTACCTTGAGGAGGTTTTGCTGACTGGCAGGAGATGTTTGTGCTTTGTTTCATACAATGCGCTTCACACATCAGTAGCTACCGTGTGTCTGACAAGATGCTGCAAATGTATAGTCTTGATCTCTGAGTAAAGGCAGGGGACCCGTTAAAAGCATGATTAAAATGCTTTCCAGTGGGAATATCACAGGGTAGATGCACAGTGTATCAGTACCATTCTGGTGAGTCATCCATCCATCGGCATCAGGCTGAACTGTTAAGTGACATTTCTGTGGGCTAATGGCATTGCAACTGAGAGTTACACACACAAATCCCTTCATTCCCCTGTAATTCAGGTATGAACACAACCTGACTAAAGCAGACACAAAACTCAGCTCCATGGGACTGGCCACTGCCGCACTGAAAGTCAATATTATGACTCAATGCAGATATTATGGTGCAGTTCGTACCTGCTAAACTTTGGGCCCAGGACCAAAACTCTAGATGTTCATCCTCCCCTGTCAAAAAGCTGCAGGCAGAACTCTTGACCATAACTGATGTAACAAATAAAAAAGCAACGTTCACTCTGTTCTATCAGGACCAATGCTGAAGGTCTAAAACCGGCCAAGGAGACTTCCCTGACACAATGGCTGAAATACAGATATTTCAACTCAGGGAACAAACGCAGCACTTAACTACATGCAGACTGTGATTACCCAGGTAAGAGTCGATGAGTCAACACATTAAAGATACTGTACGTTAAGGGAAGTTGATTCATAGACTCAGAGAAATTAGAGATGAAAGAGACTTATTTAGGTCATTTAGATTATCCCCAGTTGGGCAATGTAAGTGGCTTCCCGCAATATATTCCCTGGTGCTTCATGTAACAGACTGCTAAATGGCTCCAGTGAAGGGACTTCTACCATTTCCTTTCCTCAGTCTAATATACGTCACCAGTAGAAAATACTTCCCAATATTCATCCTATTTCCCTTTGCTCAGTTTTCTTATTCCAACTTACCCCAATGTCACTCAAAATACCAACCTAACTCTTTAGTGTTTACACCCTTCAAATGCACACGGATGTTTGGGCCATTCAAAAGAAGTAATTGTGAGGATTCATAGATTCCACAGCCCGAAGGGAGTCAACTGTGACCATCTAGTCTGACCTCCTGTATAACACAGGCCCTAGAACATCCCCTAAACAAACTCCACTCCGGATGGATTTCAGGAAGAACTCTGCAAATCCAAAATCAAGGAGCTTGCCTGCCCCTACAGAGAAGTAAACCCACCCTGGAACACTTTCTAGGTCCATAGCATGAGAACAGGAATAACGCTGATCCCAGACGTGGGGCTGATGCAATGACAAAACGACTGATGGGACAACCGGGGAAACGTGTTTATCACACTTGGTTTTGTCCATGGGAAAGCACTGACTCCCACAAATGTAAAGACCATAGAGTGGGGAGAGGATCCTCTTCTTAAGACTTGGGTCTGAACTATGACGGAGTAGAAAACGGAAGAGATGCTATTTTGAGGAGATGTTTAAATAGTTCAAAGTTTCCCTATAACAGCAGCAGGTATTTCCAGTCAGGGCTGCCCAGACGATACAGGGCGCCTGGGGCAAAGAGGGGGAGCTGCAGCGCTTGTACTCGCCCAGCAGCGGTCCGGGTCTTCAGCGGAATTTCGGCGGCAGGGGGCTCTTCAGTGCTGCTGAAGACGCAGAGCGACCGAAGGGCCCCCCGCCACCGAAATGCCACCGAAGACCCAGACCGCTGCCAGGCCAGGGCTCGCGGGGCCCCTGTGGGGCCCGGGGCCTTGGGCAAATTGCCCCACTTGCTCCCCCCTTCCCCCCGGCAGCCCTGTTTCCAGTTGTATATTGTCTAGGAAGACGCCGGTAACACGGATTTTATGTTTAAAGAATGGAAGCCCTAGGTATGATTTTTAACATACTTATTTTGGTGAGGGAAATCAGAAGAGCAGCGCTGAACACCAGGGTTGGGAGGTGGGGGGAAGAAATGTTACTAACAGAGTTTATCTTTACCCCAGAGGCTTTTTAATGAGATATGCTATTTCTACAGCACTGATATGGCTCATTAACACATCTGTTTACTCCACTGGGTTTTTTTAAAAAATTATTCACTAGTTACTTATGTAAATATATTCACCAGTTAGCATCACTGAAACACAGATTAGGAGAAACACTTATAAAGTTATAATGGCTAGAAGGAAGGGCAGAAGTTCTCAACATGGGAATTAGGCCACCATCGTTTCAAAGTTAGATCTATTAGCAATTTTTTTTGGTTACAAACAAGTTGTTTATGATGCTTTTTCAACGTATCTTCTATGTTTAGGTTTTATTTATTCATTAAATCACAGGTAAGATCACAGTCAAATAACAATAGAAATCGCTTCTAAAACTACTGCAACCAGACTAGGGAAACAAAGAATATTCTGCAACACAGGTGCCAACAACATGGGCTGAAGCCCCCACAGAAAAAAAATAGTGGGTGCTCAGCACCCACCAGCCACAGCTGCTCAGCAGCTGCCACCAATCACCTGTTTCGTAGCAGCCGCTAAACAGCTGTTTGGCAGCTGAGGGAGGAGCCCGGCGGAGAGCAGGGAGTGGCGGGCGGGCGGGATCTCAGGAGAGGGGTTGGAGCAGGGCAGGAAGAGGCAGAAAGGGAGCAGGGTCTCAGGGGAGGGGGCGGCTTGGGGCATTGCAGAGGTGGAGCACCCCCGGGGGAAAGAACAAAGCTCAGCGCCTATGTTCTGTTAATGTTATTAACAGGATCAAACACCACAGAGAAACCTACCACCCAGCACCTCTTTTGTTGAATATATATTTTTAAAAGGCTTTTTGAATCCGTACAGTGGGTGAGCTTATTTTGTGTTTCAGATTGAGTACAGCTGTATGCTCTTGGGCCTAGAAAATGGCCTCTGACACCCGGGGAAAGCCGTGTGTCTAGAACAGAGATTCAACAATCAACACTGCTGGGTTCTGTTCTCAATTCTGCCAGTCTGCCTATCTAGGTAATACATTTATATGGCACCATTCTCACAGTACCTGAGCACCTCGCAATCTTCACTGTATTTATCCTCACAACAGCCCTGTGAGTAAGGAAAGTAAAACTATCACCATTTTACAGATTGGGAACTGAGGCAGCGAGCGGCTAAGTGACCTGCCCAAGGTGACACAGACTGTCTCTAGTAGAGTAGGGATATGAGCCCATGTCTTCTAAGCTAGCATCCTAACCACTGGACCATCCTTTCTCCCAGTGAGGTACCGTATACCCTTTGGCAAGTTATTTTACCTCTCTGTGCTGCATAAGAATGGGGATAATACTGCCCTATCTCACAACTTCAGTAATATTTGTGATCTCGGGTCTTTATATAAAAATTGCTATAGAAGAGCATTTCTTTAATGGCTTGTCTACACATGCACCAATGCAGCTGAGTCGCTGTAGTGCTTAATGCAGACGGTACCTACTTCATCAGGAGAGCTTCTCCCATCAGCATAGGTACTCGACCTCCCCGAGAAACCCTCCCGGCAACATAGTGCTGTCTACATCAGGAGTTCGATTGATATAATTGTGTCGCTTGCTTTACTGACATAAATCTGTAGTGTAGACTGAGCCTAAATCTTTCCTTACATGCTATGGCATATTGAATTCCAGGGGCAACGTACATGCAGGAGGCATTACTGAGCATGAGGAAGGTGGATGAGTAAGATGCAGTGCAATCATTCGTCTCCGAACATCTTTATTCCTGAATGCCCTTAAAATTTTCACACTATTGGTCTGAAGTTTGACCCTGCAATTACCCTCACTGGAGAATTTACTCTTCCCCCTCCCTTCCTGTTCTACTCTCATTAATATGGTACACCAGCTTAGTTCTCAGACGTATCATTACTCACCCACTAACCTGGATTACCAGCCATAAACAAATTGATTGACTGTCAATTAAAATACAATAATTTGCATTTATTTTGTTGAGCGTTATGGATAATTACTAAAATGCAATACTAATAAAAAAATTCATATGTCAGTAAAAACGAGCAAGAGTCACGCAGGAAAAATTTGAACATCTTGTACATTTCTGGAGGATGGCTCCCAGGTAACCCAGCCTTATAGATTCATAGACTCTAGGACTGGAAGGGACCTCGAGAGGTCATCGAGTCCAGTCCCCTGCCCTCATGGCAGGACCAAATACTGTGTAGACCATCCCGGATAGACATTTATCTAACCTACTCTTAAATATCTCCAGAGATGGAGATTCCACAACCTCCCTAGCCAATTTATTCCAGTGTTTAACCACCCTGACAGTTAGGAACTTTTTCCTAATGTCCAACCTAAAGCTCCCTTGCTGCAGTTTAAGCCCATTGCTGCTGCTTCTATCCTTAGAGGCTAAGGTGAACAAGTTTTCTCCCTCCTCCTTATGACACGCTTTTAGATACCTGAAAACTGCTATCATGTCCCCTCTCGGTCTTCTCTTTTCCAAACTAAGCAATGCTGAGGGGAACAGACTGTGATGGTCAAATAGAAAAAGGCCTTGGACAGAGGGTAAACGCACTATTACCTCATACATCTATACCTGTAACATCAGCCCCTCTACATCAGGGTTTCTCAAACTTCATTGCACCGTGACTCCCTTCTGACAACAAAAATTACTAAAAGACCCCTAGGATACTGGTAAATCCCAAGGCATTTTTTTACAATCAGGACTGAGTGGCCAGTCACGGTAAAAGGAGCTATGTGGGAATGGAAGGATGTGAAAAGGAGAGGAAGAGGAGCCAGTGACAGGGAGAAGAGGCAGGAGTAGTTTGCATATCTCCTATTCCGCAGCATAGCATGCCAAGGCTGGGTAACCTTGTCCAAAGAGTTGATGCTGCAGGCAATCTTGCAAGGCAATCCTGTGAGTAGGTTTGATGGATTTCTGATGTGTTAAATTTGGCAGTTACAAACCAAGTGTCAGAATAAATAGAAAATCTCGTTCTCGGGGCAGGAGGAACCTGGCACCCATGCGGGCACTGACTTCATAAACAGCTTAAGTTTGTCAATGGGAACTTTACCAGTAACTATTCTGCAGCGTGGTGCGTTTAATGGTACTGAAGTGAAAAAAAAAAGCAAGCAAATTATTCAATGAACTGAAAACAGCTAATGCACTGGGTCACTAAAGCAGCCACTTTTCACCGTGTTTTATTTCCCTACTGCTGCCGTGACAAATGCAAAGCACCTGCAGCCCCAATGAGGTGTGTCAGGCAGCAAGTGCCTTGTGTACTCTCGCTGTTACGTCGGGACCAAATTCTGCCCTCGGTTACGCAGTTCACACTGCAATCAATGTAACTGGGAACAGATATCTGGCCCTTGGAAAGTATAAGCTGTCAAGGCAATAGCTTCTTAGGCTCTCAATGAAATAATATGCTGCAGTAATAATAATACTTAAATAGAAATACAGAATCGAGAAGTGGAAGGGACCTTGAGAGGTCATCGAGTCCAGGCCCTGCTGTGAGGCAGGACCAAATAAACTTTAACCATCCCCTGGCAGGTGTTTGTCCAACCTGTTCTTAAAACCCCCCAATGATGGGGACTACACAGCCTCCCTGGGAAGCCTATTCCATAGCTTAACCACCTTTAAATTAGAAAGTTTTTCCTAAAATCTAACCTGAATCTCCCTGGTTGCAAATTAAGCCCATTATTTTTTGTCCTACCTTCACCAGACATGGAGAACAACTGGTTACCATCTTCTTATAACAGCCCTTAACGGATATGAAGACTGTTATCATGTCCCCCCTCCGTCTTCTTATCTCAAAATTAAATATGCTCAGTTTTTTTTAACTTTTCCTCAGAGGTGAGGTTTTATAAACCTTTTTATCTTTCTCTTGCTCTCCAATGGACTCCACATCTATCCTAAAATGCAGCACATAGAATTGAACACAGTGTTCCAGCTGAGGCCTCACCAGTGCCAAGTAGAGTGGGACAATTACTTCCTGTCTCTCATATCTGGCATTCCTGTTAATATACCCCAGAATCATATTAGCCTTTTTCACAACTGCATCACATTGCTGACTCATATTCAATTTGTGATCCACTATAACCCTCAGATCCGTTTTCAGTAATACTACCCCCTAGCCTGTTATTCCCCATTTTGTAATTCTGCATTTGACTGTTCCTTCCCAATTGACGTACTTGGCCCTGTCTTTATTGAATTTTATCTGGTTCATTTCAGACTAATTCTCCAATTTGTCATGGTCATTCTGAATTCTAATCCTGTCCTCCCAAGTGCTCGCAACACCTCCCAGAGCTTGGCGACATCGACAAATCTGGCAACCACACTCTCCACGGCATTATCCAAGTCATTAATGAAAATAATGAATAGTACCGGACCCAGGACTGACCCCATTGGACCCAACATATCCCAGTTGAAAGAGAACCATTGATAACTACTTTTTGAGTACAGACTTTCAACCAGTTGTGCACCCACCTTATAGTAATTTCGTCTAGACTGCATTTCCTTAGTTTGCTTATGAGAATGTCATGTGGGACTGGACCAAAAGCCTTTCGAAAACTCAAGATACATCATGTCTACTGCTTCCTCCCTATCCACTAGGTCAGTAACCCTGTCAAAGGAGGAAATTAGGCTGGTTTGGCATAATTTGTTCTTGGCAAATCCATGCTGTTACTTATTACCTATTATCCTCTAGGCACTTAGTAATTAATAATTTGTTTCAGTATCTTTCCAGGTACTGAAGTTAAGATGACTGTTCTATAATTTCCCCTTCGTTCCCCTTTTTAAAATCGGTACTATGTTTGTCCTTCTCCAGTCATATGGGAGCCCACCTGTCCTTCACGAGTTCTCAAAGATAATTGCTAACTGTTTCAAGATTGCTTCAACGAGTTCATTAAGTACCCTAGGATAAATTTTTATCAGGCCCTGACGTCTTGAATACATTCAACTTATCTAAATATTCTTTAACCTGGTCTTTCCCTATTTTGGCTTCCCCCTCAGCTTTCTTGATGTCATCAGTTATTCACTCTCCTTCCCTGCTAAATAGAAGAGCTATATTTTCCTTCATCTTGCTCCAAATGTATTTGAAGAACCTCTTCTTACTTGCTAAATGTAACTCATTTGTACCTTGGCCTTTCTGATTTTGTCCCTACATGTCTGTACCCCTTTTCTTTTCTTTTGTACCCTTCACTAGCAATGAGTCCATGTTACCACTTTTTGTAGAATTCCTTTTTGATTTGCAGGTCAATAAACAGCTCCAGTTGGAGCCATACTGGCCTCTCAATATTCTTCCTGTCTTTCTTTTGCATCGGAATATTTTGCAGTTGTACTTTAATACTGTCTCCTTGAGAAACTGCCAGCTCTCCTGAACCTCTTTACCTCTTAGATTTTCTTCCTGTGGGACCTTATCTACCAGTTCTCAGATTTTGTTAAAGCCTGCCTTTTAAAGTCCATTATTCTTATTCTGTTTCTGTCACTCCTTACTTTTCTCAGGCTCATGAAATCTATTATTTTATGAGTACAAGTCTTACTAGCCTTGCGCAGGACCGTCTATCCAAGGATCTCATGGTGCTTTACAATGTCAAGTAAGTATTAATCTCATTTGACAGAGGAAATTAAATACCCATGCAAGGTTCTTGCCAGCGGTCTGTGGCAGTGTGTGAAATAGAACCCTAGACCCCCAGCGCCTTATTCTAATCAGCTGCTTCTCTACAGTATGAAAGATTCGATACTTTTTTGCTAAATTATAACCAAATTTGTCATTAAAACACAAAAACTTTTTTTTTTTAAATAAAAACATTTTAACATTATAGGGACAGAATTTCCAAAAGTGTATCTGCTTACCAGTATCTATTGGGTTTCCGGGAAACAGGGCGGGCAAAGCCCGCCCCATGCTAACCGAACCCCCCCGCAGCCTAAGGGGAGCTTCCACAGGGCCTCAGAAACCCACTAATTGCGGGGGACAACTAATAAAAGAACAGGGACAGGAGTGCGGTCAGAGGGTCATAAGAAGGGAGCCTGACGGTGACACCGAGCAGAGAACCCCGGACAGCGCCCACTGCTCCTCGAAGGCATCCAGGGAGCCAGCGGACGCCGCCCAGAGGAACTCCGCTCGGAGACGTGAACGGACTAAGGATCGGAAACAAGCCCCACAGTCGCAGGAGTCTCCATTGGCCAGCTGCCTCTCCCTGGTCACGTAGATGGCCATTTTTGCCAGGGCGAGGAGGAGGTTGACCAGGAGGTCCCGCGACTTCGTGGGGCCACGGATAGGGAGTGCGTGGAGAAGCAGGTGGGGGGAAAAGTGCAGCCAGAAACGCAACAGGATGTAGCGGGGTGGTTACCCACTCCTGCCCGGCGGGACTTGAAACAGCCCAGAAGAGGGCTGGGGCCAGGGAAGGGAGCAAAACCCCGGCTGATTGGGGGAAGTGGCTGCAGCTGGGGCCATGCCTCAAACAGACTAACCGGGCCTTATAAGGAGGCCAGAGCAGCCAGAAGCTCAGGACTCTCTCTCTGCTTGTAGAGAGAGAAAAGCCTGGCTGCTGGGGAGCTGAGCAGGGTACTGGGAGTGGAGCAGGGCTGGGGGAAGGCTAGAGGAGCTGGGGAGCTCTGGCCTAGGAAAGCCCCAGGCTGTGGGCCTAGCTGAGGGCCTTCAGACCGGTGCTGGGACTGCAGAGGGGCAGCCTATCTATAGAGAGAGGCAGCAGGTCCAACCCACCCTTGCCTGTGATGAGTGGCGGATACTGCAGTCTGCCCCAGGGAGTGGGGCCAGATGGTGACTGGCAGTAGCCTTACACTGAGGTGAGGTGGGGTTAGTGGGTGGGGGTTCCCCTGGGTGGGGAGACCCAGAGTGTGGGGGTACTGCCAGGGGGGCAGCAACCCAGAGAAAGGGCACTGGGGTCCTGGGAGGGACACGGGGGCCAGCGGTAAGGCTGCTCACCAGCCTACAGGGGGCGCTCCAGGATGCTGGAAGAGCTAATTCCCACGGACGACCAGCAGGAGGCGCCGCAGGGGTGAGTCCACACCCTTACAGTACCCAACGTACAGAGAGTGCAACATATGTTACTATGTAGTAAAGAGTCTGCATTAGAAGACACACATTTTAACTTCCTTAGGAGAAGCTCCCTGTAAACACCTATAAAACTAACTCATTTTCCTCCTTCAAAATCTGCCTTAAACTCTTCCTTGCCGTGATACCTACAAAAACTTGTCAACAATTAGGCAGCTGGTGTGCTGAGACCACTGCCTATCAAGTTGATAAATGTTGTCTCGTTCCCTGGTGCTCCCATCTGTCTATATGCACACGTTGTGTCATCTTATACTTGGATTGTAAAGTCTTTGGGGCAGGGCCCTCTCTTTGTTCAGTGTTTGTGCAGCACATAGGCCAACGGGATCCTGGTCCATGACTAGGACTCCTAAGCAGTTGGATAATAATAAATAATAGTAAATGGGTAAAGCCACCTATGGATTTAGGATTTTACACTATACATAGAAGAGCACTTGAAAGGAAAGAGAAGCTAATTTTCCATCTCACTAAAGTTTATTTACTACTTTTGCAGTAACACGGGTGCCCAGAAGCGAACATAAACATGGTTGGACTAGAACTATTCAAGGTATTCAATTCCTGAGAATTAACGACTAATTCAAATGGATCCTTTGCCCCTCTACGACACCTAACTATTGCAATGTAAAATCACTCTCGCTCATCATAACCCACCTTAAAATTACCACGGCACAGTAAGGTAAGTGAAGAACAGAGAAGCACCTTTAAGAATTACCTGGCTTCTGGCATTTCAGCTTATGCTATTTGCATTATTTTGACCTCTATGTATTTCTATATGCAGCGGATCTCTGTTCACTTTTCCCCACAGAAGAGCAACCCTGGAAGAATGGTTCACTACAGCAGGGCACTTTAACAATTCAGGGCTTTATTTCAAATTCACTATAACAGTGTTTCATTTTTTCCACATGTACTGCAGGCAAATGACACACCTCCTGTTTGAAAAAATTCCTATCCCCCCCAGGATCATTTCAGTCTTTCACCCTTTCCAGGCAGAGAAGCTGAGTTCTGCACATTTTAACAGTGAATCTTCACTGGTGCACATCTACACCACCTTTGCCTTTTATGTGCAACCTCTGATGCACAATTGTAAGTTGGACATACACAAAAGTGCACTTTTGGAGATTCAGTTTCATCTGAGTCTTTGGGATGAGACCTTAGAAATAAGGACCCTGTCTGTTCTGTGTGGGCACCAGGTGGCAGTTTATAAGAGAACAGGAATATGTCCCAGCATATTGGCCAAAGAGATGTCATTATTACTCCGCATGCTCTGCCTCAGTTTGTTGCCATCTTCCACCCCAGAAGTGGCTGCATTTCAGTAATATCATGTGTGAGTATACTTTGTAAAGCATGCTGGGATCCTTCCAGATAAAAGGTGCTATATGTCATAAATGAAAAATGCCCTGAATAACCTGAACATTTTTATTTTGCTTTTTTTCCTCCAACAAAGATATTTTTGGGTCCCAAAACCTCTATAAATTTGGGTCCGAGATCCATTCCAAAATTATAGCAAAAGGAATCCATAAATCTTTCTAAACAGATTAGCTAAAAAAGCGCAAAGCCTATGCAATCCAAGACCCTGTTATCAGATTTTTCCCATGAGCAGCAACATTCTAATAATTATAATTCCATTCGTCATCACGTCAGCTAAGGAAGGCTTTTTCCTCACTTCCAAATAATGTATCTTCTCTTGCTAGATGAGTACATGAGGATCTAGCACAGAGGAAAAGGAGCCAAGAGGCACTGGAAATACAACTGGGCAAGGGACTTTTTCAAAGTATCTTCAACACTTTTTTTTTTGGTGGCCCCTTTCATTGATCTCCATAATAAACTCTAGGAAGACAAACATTTCTTCCTGAATGCTCTTCTTCCTTCATGGTGCATACCTACGAGCTTGTTACAGGGTCTCAACATCCACAGCTCTGGTCTGGACACAATGGTTTGTTGGCATATGATTATCATGCCAGGCATATTAGTTTGTTATGGGAGCGCTACCGAAGAGCGCTGCACCACATTGGCTTGTTATTGCACGGTCAGGCCCATAAGAATGGATCTCACAATTCATGGTTCTGTTTTGTTGTTTGCACATCACTCTTGTTAGAAGTGTTAGTGAAAATGTAGGATTCAGGCCTGTATATTCGCCTGAGTTAGAATTTTGGGTCTTGTTTGCCCACTTGAGTTTTGATACTTTTATATTCTTACTAATATGTGCAAACAAAGAACAAAGCCACTTTGTGTTGCTTCTGCCTAGCCAGAGGGGTTTGTTAGTACAATGGGAACATATGAGAACAACTAAAGTGTTACTGGGTATGGTGGGAGTATAATACACAAGCACACATTTGAAGACTGCCTCGACTCCTCTCTCAAGGCAAGGTTAAGCAGCAGTCGGGAGGAGCAAGGGGGAGGAAGTATAAGAAACACTAAGGCCAAAGAAATGCCTGCCCCTGACAGAAATAAACCTCACACCTTACTCCTCCCATGGAATACAAAAGAGGGGAGATGAAGAACCCAGACTCCCGACCCTCCAACAGGGCCAATCAGAGGTGGGGCCAGGAGGGTCATTTGGCCTGGGCCTCAGCCTCAAAGCTCAAAGGAACTGCTTCAAGAAATACTCGAACTTGGACTCTCTGGGGTGTTTCCTAATATCACAATTGCATTGTGCATTTTTGTCAGTTTGCTTACATCAGCAGGTAAAGAACTATCACCATTCAACTATGGGACAGGAGCGTTTGAATGGGTTCGCCATGCTTAACATCAACTGTGACATTGCACAAAAGCTAGATTTTTTTCCTCAATAATTAGTGCATTTGCACAGAAAAAGGCTAGAAAAGTGTTAAAGTAAAAAATATTCAAATTATGTCTCACTCTTTTTTTGGTGCCTTATTTTGTTTTCATGTGTTGTCGGGTTTTTTTTATTTTATTTTTATTATGTTCTAGAGGCCTCAAAAGCTGGAAGTAGCCCAGGCCTCTGGACCTCTGAGGGGGCCTGCCCTCCATAACAAAACACAACCACAAATTGTACGAGGTGGGACCAAACGCATGCACTGCAGGGAAATGTCTGCCTGCTAAGGAGCGGGGTGGACAGGTCACCGGGAAACAAGGCTCTGTGGCATCAGACCTATGGATATGCTTGCTTAAAACTAACCCCAATAAACATTGCATTGCCTGCACTTCGGATTTCCAGTCTTCTGCTTTCTGTCTCCATGACAAAAACCATGGGAGGGGGTAAAGGAAAATCCCCCTAACAACTACCAGGCTGCACACCTTGGTTTGTCATCGTAGGGTTGTTACTGAATAAGGGCGTGCTGGCACTGATTTGTTAAATATAGAGTAAAGAACATTGTTTTCAAGAACACACATATATCCGTCAAGGATTATATTCACCCGGCAAACAGATATGTACCCCTTTATTTTGGGAGGTTTCTGCTGAGCAGGTTTTCTCATTAACTCAGTAATCCATCTCAGGGGAGAGCGGAGGCAGAATACAGGTTTCCAAATCAGCCTCCCTTGACACTTAATTAACGACAATATTTGGGAATCCTAC
The DNA here is from genome assembly GCF_020497125.1 of Mauremys mutica. Lineage (NCBI taxonomy): Eukaryota > Metazoa > Chordata > Testudines > Geoemydidae > Mauremys > Mauremys mutica. The sequence goes on along the minus strand of NC_059073.1, from coordinate 10,107,899 downwards.
AATGAAAGACAGCCCGCAGGTGTCACTCACTCTGTCAGGATTAAAGGGCAAAGAACACGGCAGAGGCTCGAATGACCCTGAAGCACAGAGATGAGATGCAAAGAAGACAAAAAGGTTCTCCAGGCCAACCCACCCACTCCGCAGCTAGTACAAAACTGCTCCCTGCTGCGTCTTCTCGTGCGCCGGCCAGTCCTCATCCAGATGTCCCCAAGCAACAGGGCACCCAGTTTCTTCTTATTAATTTCTGTTTATACCCCTTTCTGCCCTCCCCTCCCCCATACACACACTCCCTTGGACAGCCCAAAACAAGGAGAGTTGCAAAGTAATTATTAATACTGATTGTAGTACAAAGAATAATCATTTGGAATTCTCACATGGAAGGCACAGAAGAAGGCAAACTGATCAACAGACATGACCAAACCAAGTCACCATCCCTCTCAGATAGGCTGATGATGTCCACTTATACAGACGAGGAAACAAAGGCAGTAACAGAACCCAGGACTCTTGGCTCAGGGCTTTGTGCTTAACAAACGAGACCAAGGCTCTTCCTGCTTCCAGTCTTCAATTTTAGAAAGCACCTATGTAGCACTGAACAAGCTACCAGGCCCGGGAGAAAAGAAGGAATCAACAAGCCAGAGAGACAGGCAATCCCCTTGATTTTCAAAAGCCAACCAAGTACGCTCACTACTGAGCAACTCAAAGATTCACTTCCACTTGCCTGAAAAATAAACCTGCCAGTCTTCTTTGATCTGTACATGAACACAACCTGAGAACAGCAGGAGGGATGGACTCGGTGTCACAGCTTTGTGGACCAGATAACATCTTACAAAGACTCGACACTAACCTAGCCCTGCGTTCTGGGCTTCGGCTGTCACTGTTCTTTGGCTTCCCAGAATATCCCATTCTGCTTCTCTTCCAGAGAGTTAATCCTTCCAGGAGCAGTTGCTTAAAACTGACAACTTGAATTTGCCTCAGTACTTAAAATTCTGTTTAAAAAAAGCCAAACCTCATAAGAAAACCAAAACCCAACAGAAACATTTCCATTTTTTATTTCCCTTCTCGTGGGAACACCTGATTGGACACAAGGAAACATTTGCAGCCCATTTGCAAAGTGCTAACCCAAAGCCTTTACCACGGTGCACAGGCTCCATGCTGGCCCTCTGCACAGGGGTAAATTTCACACTAGCTGGGCCCTCCTCCCCACTCTTTGCCAAGCCTATCGCAGCTCCTCTAGAGGTGTGGATCTTTCCTCGCATCACAGCCTCTCCGTGTTGCTCTAGGACAGGGGTGGCCAACCTGTGGCTCCGGAGCCATGTGCGGCTCTTCAGAAGTTAATATGCGGCTCCTTGTACAGGCACCGACTCTGAGGCTGGAGCTACAGGTGCCAACTTTCCAATGTGCCGGGGGTGCTCACTGCTCAACCCCAGGCCCTGCCCCCACTCCACCCCTTCCCACTCCCTCCCCTGAGCTTGCCGTGGCCTCGCTCCTCCCCTCTCCCCCTCTGAGCCTCCTGAACGCCACAAAACAGATGATCGGGAGGCACGGGGAGGGAGGGGGAGGGTTGATCGGGTGAGTGAGAGGTGCTGGGGGCGGGGGAGCTGATGGGGGCTGCTGATGTAACTGTGGCTCTTTGGCAATGTACATTGGTAAATTCTGGCTCCTTCTCAGGCTCAGGTTGGCCACCTCTGCTCTAGGACCACCAGGTGGACTATCCACTAGGATACCCCACTCTGCACACATGGGAACGCACCAAGGAATCAGCTCCCCCTCATTGTGAGTGGAGAGAAACCAGGCTTGCCATCAGTAATGCCATAGACACCCATGCTCCTGCCCCCTGCTCTCTCCACGTTTCCACAGCTCACTCATTACTGTGGTATCTAAGCAGAACAGAGTCCGCCACTCCCGCCGCCCACCCCGCAATACCCTCTCAGGAGCAACGTTTCCTAGAACTGTCTGCCTCAGAGGAGGGCAGGCACAAGGGCAAACTCTTTCAGAAAGCTAAAGCATGAGGTCGCAGTCATTAGCTGCCCTTTGTGTTATGACAGTTGTGTTATGAGTTTGCTTTTATAAAGCGCAGCCTCGCACTGTGCATTAGAGGCCATTTAAAACATACAGGTTGACATCTGGATGCTTTGCCTCGTCTTACTTTACCATTTCCAAAGCCCCCCAGGAAAGAACAGGGTGAGGGGACAGGGAGACGATTTCTGAGCTTTGGTTAAAAAAACAAAAAAAAAGTGCAGCCATTTGCTAAATGTTATTTCTGGGTTTGCATGTATTTACTGAGTGACTCTCAGTCCTCATTGCTGTAATGTAATAGCACACTGCACAGATTAGATGCAGCATCCCCGTGAGTTAAACTATCCACGGTGAACATATCATGCCCAGCTTCCCTCTGCACATCATTCCAATCGCTCCAATTGTAAATACACCTGGAAGACAGGAACAGAATCCTCTGTCTGCCAGCGAAATGCTCTATCTCCAGTCCCCGCAAATGCCTCTAAAAACACTGCAAGCAAAAGACCCCAGGCTGAACTTAGACGGTAAACAATGCCGTACACGAAATTCGCACCCATACTAGTCCTGTTATAGGCACTAGTTCAATGACTGATACATGAATCAAACCCAACAGAATGAGCCACCATGCAACATGCAAAAGCAAGCATCATAACATGCAACACAGTAACAAGATCATGCCCCAAAGCTGAGGACTCAGTGAAAGCTGATCAGCCCCCAGCATTCCCCACACATCCTATTATATTAGAACAAGGCAGACATCCAATCATATTACAGAGCTGGAACTACAGAATCACAAAAATATTTCTTCACCTAGACCACAAGCCAACCTGGGGAACTCACTGTTGCAAGATATTACTGAATTAAATATTGTCTCTGGAGCTAAATAAGATTGAGAGCCCCCTCAACATCAGTAGCAGTGCAAATTAAGAGCCCAACTGTGCAATCCTTAAGGGCTTGTCTACACAGTACAGCAATGCGTGCTATCGTGATGTGATTTCTAAAGCACACTAACGTGCTGCACTTTAATTGGAATAGCAGTATGTTAATGTTCAAGAAAGATGAATTCAAACTGGAACAGGTGGCGAGAAGTGCTATTTTATGAGAGGAGCCTGGAAAAGCCAGGCTTGTTTAGCCTAGCAAAAAGAAGGCTGAAAGGGGAGATGTTTGTTCTCCATAAATACATCAGGGGGGTAAACACCAGGGAGAGTGAAGAGCTATTTAAACTGAAGGACAATGCTTGCACAAGCACAAACGGCAATAAACTGCCAGGAATAAATTCAGGCTGGAAATTAGAAGATTTCTAACTATCAGAGGGGTGAGGTTCTGGAACAGCTTCCCAATAGGAGCCACAAGTCCAAACTTAGAGGGGAGGGATAACTCAGTGGTTTGAGCATGGGCCTGCTAAACCCAGGGCTGAGAGTTCAATCCTTGAGGGGGCCACGTAGGGATCTGGGGCAAAAAAATTGGCCCTGCTAGTGAAGGCAGGGGCTGGACTTGATGACCTTTCAAGGTCCCTTCCAGTTCTAGGAGATTGGTATATCTCCAATTATTAAATTTAAACGACTTAATCAGAGAGAGCTGGCCAAATTCATGAGTGCCATTGTATCACAAGACTGCTTGTGATGATAGGAGGCAGCGCTCAGCAAACAGCCCTGGGGATCACTTCCTGTTTATGTCCTATATTACTAAAAGCTCAGGCTTCAAGGATTCAGACAGTCAACCTGCAAGGATCAGGAAGAGATTTCTCCCTTGCTCTCCTGCAATGTATTCTGGGTGAGTTTTTGGTCCCCTTTCGTTGAAGCATCAGGGATGCAGATGGTGAGAGATGAGACACTGGACAGGGTGGACCAGGGCTGTAAGGGGACATTCTCTCTCTCGCAGGTGCTTGGCTGGCTGGTTCTTGTTCATATGGTCAGGGTCTAATTGATCACCATATGTGGGATAGGGAAATAAATTTTCCCCTGGGTCAGACTGACAGTGACCTTGTGGGTTTTTCACCTTCTTCTACAGCATGTGAGTGCAGGTCTCTTGCCAGGATTATCTGGATATATCTCACTTAATCATTGTCCTGCCACTGTAGGGGCCTCAAGTACTGGTGCACCTCTGTCCTTCCTAGCTCTGCCTGTGGCAAATAACAGTCTTGTCTCCTGTGGGCTGTAATACTTTGGTCTAATTTCTGTTATTGGGTTTAGTGTGCGGGCGCTGGGTGGTGCTCATGGCCTGGGAGAGACCGGAGGTCAGACTAGATGATCTGCTGGTCCTTCAGCTCTATTCATCTATCATTTTAAGCGCATTAAGGAACCTTTAGTGCCCCAGCAAGGTCTGCACGGGTCACTTAATGTGCAACACATTTGTGCGCTTTGGAAATCACACCCCAGTTGCATGTGTTACCCAGCAATGCAGATAAGCCCTTACTCTTCTTGGACAGTAATTACTCATGCGAGCAGCCCCACTGAAGTCAGGACTATTTGCATAACTGATCCTCAACATAAGGATTGCACAAGATAGTCTTAAATCATGTACTTTGAGGGGGCAGCATGCTGGTCAGAGAACAAGCACGTACCTACAACACCCACTACCTGCACTGCATAGTAACTAGGGATGCAGGGGTGGGATGTATGTTTTCTTCTGAAGCATCAGGTACTGGCTACTGGAGGAACTATGGACCAACAATATCATTTGCCTAGGCAATGCTACATTCCTATGACTTATTGCATGGCATGGCTTGATATTTTATGACGTGTTGTGAGACCACTTGGAAAGCCACACACATTTTCTGTCTAGCTCTCAGTACTGAAGCCAGAGAAGAGGGGAAAGAAGAGATCTTTAACTTGACGTCCTATTGCCTAATCACCACACAACATGATCTACCATACAGTGTAGCATTTGGCTACTGAGCTCCATCAGCCTTGTTATATATTAGCAATTAAAACTGCCTTCCCCAGCTTAGTCAGGTAGGGTAAATTATAGCGCGCGATCAATACTTTACCTAGGGGCTGATATCCTTGTCTTGATGGGCCTCCAAAGGGGTTCCGGCTTCCGAATCCGCTCCCATCAATGGAACCATAAGACATTTTCTACGGAGCGGTGAATGCAGATTTTCTCTTAAGGCTGAAAAAGGACACAAAGGAAAAACAGTTGGCTACAGTCAACAAGCATTGCCTAAAAGACCCTGCAAAGGAAATAAAGCCCAGAGCTTTCCTAGTAACCTTGTCCACCAACAGTGAGAGTAGAGCACCAGAGGGGGAGCGAGGGAGGGGGGTGTTAGGTCTCCTGAGTTATGTCCCTAGCCTTTCCACCAACCCGCTGTGTGACTTAGGGGAAATCACCTCCCCTTTCTGCACCTTAAATGAGCATAACACCACTTGTCGGGGTTGGAAGACTTCATTCTTTACCATGTGCACTGTGCTTTGAAATCCTCAGACGGAAGGCGAGTGCAGGGTAATGTTAGCAAAGGAAGGTAGGCATTGCCTTCTGCAGCATTTTCGCTACAGAGCTGGACAGAAGTCTATTCGTCACACTGCAGGCTTGACGAGCTCTAGACAGACAGTTTATGGCCACATCATAATCTCCTGGGCCTCCAGTACAAAAACTGATGCCACAGTTATTCCTCCTTGCCTGTAAAATATGCTGCATCAAGCAGCAATAGACTGAATTCAATACAGTTCTGGCAGCTGCAAGCCTAAATCTCCTTCATCTCCTCCTTGCCTCTGCAACACGCACAAACCTCTGCCCCAGAAGCCTTAGATTATTTCAAAGGGCTCCCAGGACTTGAAGGGCCACGCATGACTTACCCTGGAGGCCCTGGGAACTTGATGGCCCAAAGAAATAAGGACCAACGGGCTAAGGCAGGGTTGGTAGTGTTATATCCTTGGGGGAGCCGGTTTAGGAAGAAATCAGTTGAGGCCAGAGAGCTGACAGCTAACAAAACCACCATTTTATTTACAGAGACAGAGAGCTCACTCAGCCGGCTGAAGCTGGCTGAGCTAACCCATAATAATCTAACTCAGTTGCCATGGCAACAAAAACCATGACAACCAAATACACAACATATTCCTCCCCCCCTAATAAGAACATCCCCTAAATAAAACACACACTATACTAGAGAAGGAGGGTAGACTGCCTCCATTCCCGGCTAAACCCTGGGGATTATTTTGCCCCATAACCGTGGGTTCGCCCTAGCTAAAGATCCAGCCGATGAGGAGGCCTTCTGTCTCTAGGCGGATTACGGCGAACTTCTGGTGTTATTGCACCCGAAAGCACTAGGGGCTCAGGGTCCGCAGCACGAACGGGTGAGGAGGTGGTATCAGCTCGTGCTGGGCAAAGGGGTATCTCAGCCGCCGGCAGTAATGGAGGAGAACAGTCAGGAACAGGTGACTCGTGATTCGGTGCCTCACCAGAAGTGGTGAAGTCAGACCCCTCAACTGCAGATGGGTCCTGAGGACTGGCATGACCTGGCAACAGCTGATCTACATGTCGCCGCCAGGTAAGATTCTCTGCAGTCCGGACTGTGTAGGAAACAGGTCCTGTTTGAGTGATGACTGTGGACGGGACCCATTTAGCTCTGGAAGTATAATTCCGAGCCAAAACTGGCTGTCCCGGGCTAAAGGTTCGGTCTTTTGCTCTGGGTGCCCGTCTGATGACTTGATATTGCTGCTGATGTTGCACAATTTGTCGGGGTTCAGAAGGTTTCAGCAGATCAAAGCAAGTGCGCAGCTGTCGTCCCATCATTAGAAAGGCCGGAGATGCGTGGGTCGTAGCATGAGGTGTGTTTCTGTAGGAAAGTAAAAAGGTATCCAGACGCTTTTGAATGGAGTGTTGTCCCCTTGCTGATTTCAAAGCGTTTTTCATTGTCTGCACAAATCTTTCAGCTAATCCGTTGGTGGACGGATGATATGGTGCTGACGTGATGTGGTGTATCCCATTTGCCTTCATAAAATTTTGAAACTCCTGAGAAACGAACTGCGGTCCGTTGTCGCTCACAAGTTGTTCTGGCAGACCAAAACGACTAAAGAGTCCTCGTAGTTTTTGGATAGTACTCTCTGCAGAAGTGGACTGCATTATAGAAACTTCTGGCCATTTAGAATGGGCATCTATTGCCACCAAGAACATGCTTCCTTCAAGGGGGCCAGCAAAGTCAACATGAATACGTTGCCACGGGTTTTCAGGCCAGTCCCATGGGTGTAGGGGTGCCCACTGGGGTGCATTCCTCACACCCTGACATGACATACAAGCTTTTGCCTTCTCTTCAATAGCGCTGTCCAGTCCAGGCCACCAAAAATAGCTTCGTGCAATTTCCTTCATGCGCACTATTCCACAGTGACCGGAATGTAGCTGTTCTAACATCTGTGATCTCAGTGGTGGTGGAATAATGACACGTCTCCCCCACAACAAACAACCAGATTGGACCGATAACTCCGTCCGCTTGGACATGTAGGGAACAAGGTCGGATGAGACCGGAGACGTTTGTCGAGATTTTCCATGCATCACCAGGTCCATAACTTGGGACAATACTGGGTCAACGCGAGGTGCCTTCTTTATCTGAGTAGCAGTGATGGGTGTATTCTCTACCTGTTCAAAGTAGAAGATTTCCTTTTGGGCACTATCTTGGTGTTTGACCGGCAAAGGCAACCTTGAGAGGCCATCTGCATTGCCGTGCAGAGTGGATTTCCGATATTTGATTTCATATGTGTGTGCTGAAAGTAACAATGCCCAACGTTGCATACGACTAGCAGCTAATGGGGGAATGCCTGTGTAGGGTCCAAAAATTGATGTCAGAGGTCGATGGTCTGTGAGAAGAGTAAACTTTCGCCCAAACAGGTACTGATGAAACTTCCGAATTCCAAAAACAATTCCTAATGCCTCACGTTCGATTTGGGCGTAGTTAGTTTCTGCTTTGCTTAGAGTGCGTGAAGCAAAAGCAATAGGTCTCTCTTCTCCTGAAGGCATAATATGTGACACGACTGCTCCCACTCCATAAGGGGAGGCGTCGCAGGCCAATTGCAGTGGTAAGGATGGATCAAAGTGCGTTAGAACTTCAGAATTTAGCAATGCATCCTTAGCTTTGTTAAATGCAACATCACAGGCTTCAGTCCACTTCCAGGCCTTTTTCTGCCCAAGGAGCTCATGAAGTGGTTTTAGCAGTGTGGCTAACTGTGAGATGAACTTTCCATAATAGTTCAGGAGTCCTAGAAATGAGCGCAGCTGGCTTACATTTCGAGGTGGGGGAGCCTCCACAATAGCTTTAACTTTTGCAGGGGCCTTATGAAGACCTGCAGAATCAATGATGTGTCCCAAATATTCAACAGAGGGCTTGAAGAATTCACACTTGTCTTTGCGAACTCGTAGGCCATACTCTTCCAGTCTTTGTAGGGTAGCCTCTAAATTCTTTAAGTGATCCTCTTCATTTCTTCCAGTGACCAGGATATCATCCAGATAGCACTGAACTCCTGACAAGCCACACAAGATCTGGTCCATAGCCCTCTGGAACAGGGCGGGAGCAGATGTTATTCCGAAGGGTAGGCGACAGTATCGATAAAGCCCCTTATGAGTCGCAATAGTCAACAGCTCTTGGGACTTTTCATCGACGTGCATCTGTAAATATGCTTGACTCAGATCAATCTTACTGAACTTTCGTCCCCCAGCCAGGCCTGCGAAGAGGTCATCGATGCGGGGAAGCGGGTATTGCTCTGCACACAACACTGGGTTGACAGTGACTTTAAAATCACCGCAAATCCGGAGAGAGCCATCTTTCTTCACGATTGGAACGATAGGAGTGGCCCATGAGCTATGGGTAACTGGTATTAGGACTCCATTGGTGACCAGGCGCTCCAGGTCTGCTTCAACTTTTGGCCTGATGGCATATGGCACAGTTCGGGCTTTCAGATATTTTGGTGTACTGTCAGGTTTAATGTTCAATGTCACAGTGATTCCCTTCATACTTCCCAAATCATCTCCAAAAACAGCAGCATGTTTCCTTAGTATAGGGGTTAGACTGGTTTCTTCTTTAGTCATCCGGTGCACTTCTGCCCAGTTCAGTTGAATCTTCCCAAGCCAAGACCTACCCATTAGGGCTGGGTAGTTACCTCTCACCACAAACAGTGGCAATTTAGCAGCCTGTCCATTGAGCTCCACCTTAACATCAATAGTGCCCAACATGGGCACAGCTTCTCCCGTATACGTCTTCAGAACAGTTTTTGTTGCCTTAAGCGGAAGATGCTGTAGCTTTTCTTTATACACAGTCTCTGAGACCAGCGAGACGGCTGCACCGGTGTCCAGTTCCATGCGTATAGGTTTGCCATCCAATAACGGGGTTACCCAGTATTCATGTGAGCCCATTGCCAAAGACAAAACATGCAGTAGCACTTCCTCTTGCGATGAGGTGTCACCTTGATCATCCTGGGTCTGCTCTAGGGTATGCAGGGTTCCTCTTTTTGTCGGTCAGACCACAGGCCTCTTTTTCTTTTGTTTACAGGCACACTCAATGTGTCCCTTTTTGCCACAGTGTCGACACACCAGGTCCTTACACCAGCATTCCGATGCCTGGTGACCCGGCTTACCACAGCGGTAACATTCTTGACTCTGCACAGTTTTGTGGGTCGGTTCTTGTGACACTTTTTGCACCCTAGGGGATGCACCGATGTATTGTGCCTCCCTTGTAGCCAGTTCCATGGAGACAGCAATATCAACAGCCTTCTGTAAGGTAAGCTGAGCCTCTATCAGTAGGCGCTTCCGTATAGCTTCACTGTAGAGGCCACACACTAACCTGTCACGCAGGGCATCATTTAACATCTCTTTAAATTCACAGTGTTCTGCTAGCTTTTTTAAAATGGCTACAAATTGTACAACTGTTTCATCTTCCTTTTGGTCTCTTTTGTGGAACCTATATCTTTCAGCAATTACCAGTGGTTTTGGGGAAAAATGGGACCCCAGGATTTCCACAATGTCACTGTAAGATTTAGTCTTAGGCTTAACAGGATGTAGTAAGCTGCGTAGCAGGGAGTAGGTTTTAGCCCCTACAACACTTAAGAATATTGGCACCTTCTTCGCTTCTGTAATGTCATTTGCAATAAAAAAAAGCTCAAAACGCTCAGTATACACATGCCACTGCTCCATATTCTCATCAAAAGGTTCCAGTGGCCTGGTCAGAGTAGCCATGATTTTAGTTTCACTTTCACAGTCAGTGCAAACAAGCAGCTTTTTTGTTTGTTTGTTCTTTACCTTGACTTCTACTTCCTTCTGTTACTGGAGCAGTACCGGAATCCCATCCTCGTCGCCACTTGTTATATCCTTGGGGGGAGCCGGTTTAGGAAGAAATCAGTTGAGGACAGAGAGCTGACAGCTAACAAAACCACCATTTTATTTACAGAGACAGAGAGCTCACTCAGCCGGCTGAAGCTGGCTGAGCTAACCCATAATAATCTAACTCAGTTGCCATGGCAACAAAAACCATGACAACCAAATACACAACAGGTAGGTAGCCAGGAAGTGGCAGAAGCGGCAAACAGGGGAAGAAGCAGCATGAGAAGTGGTGCTGGCTCCCCCGCTCCCAGGGAGCAGAACTGGAAATGGCAGCCCCTTCTCCTTGCTTGTGGTGGTGAGGCCAGGAAGAAGGGCAGTGGATGGAGACGCTCTCTGGCTGCAGCTGGGGCTGATTGCTGTGACAGTAGATTCCCTGCTGAGAGGGTGACAAGGACCATACAACAATGGTTTTCCTGTCCCTGCTCAGTGGGGATCCTTTCGCTGGAAATGGAGCCTGCACCATGGGAGACGCCAGGAACTGGGAGCCAATCAGCCGTGTCTGCACTTAAGATGCATGTTGGGCTGAAGGGTATAATAAAAACCCAGACACCCCCCAATTATATACACAAGCAGCGTGGTCCAGGCAGCTGAGGCAGGAGGCGGGGAGTCAGCAGACCCGGAGTTCTATTCCCAGAGACTCAATGTGTAACCTCAGGCAAGAAAGATGCCTGCTTGGTGCCTCCGTTTGCCTGTGCATACAGTGGGGATAACACACGTGCCCCGTTTTGGAAAGAACTTTGAGGAACATGTCTGGAGTTACCTATGAATTACCTAGCCTGGGTGTATCGAAGGTACGAAAGAGCAGTGTCTGTAGGAATTATTCATTGCAATTTATTCATGATACCAGCTACCAAAGCCTGCAGCAGAAGGCGAAGTCTGTTGCAGTGAATCCGCTCAGCTGCCTGCACTGCAGCACTTCATTTCAATCAGCCTGCAGGAAGAGCAGAGTCTCCAGACCCCACACCTCCACTTGGACTTTGGCCGCAGGCAGCTGCTGCACGTTTTTTCTTTTAAGCTTCAAGACACCAGGCAAAATTACTGCTGCCGTTAGAATGGGCAACGGAATCCGTGACATACCAGGGAAGCCACTTACTGCCCTTTCCCGACTGGCGCAAAGGCGCACAAACGGAGCGCTGTGCAATTTATCTCTGCCTCAAGAAGAAAAAAAATACCAAGGACTAATCAACTCCCATTTGCACTCCAGTTCCCTGTCAAGCTGCAGTTCTCATCCAACAGCTGAGCCGCATTCCTGCAGAGGGGATGTGCCAAGAGATTCCTAGACCTTGTGGCAGAACCAGCCTCCAGTACACTTGGCCCCCAGCTGCAATAGCCCTAATGGCAGAAGGGAGATTCAGCTCCGAGAAGCCAGACGAGAGAAGCTACAGTGAAAAAGAAACGGAGTACAGGAGTCAAAAGGCATGAACCAATAAAGAAAAAGCATAACTGATAGAGCTCTATCAACCAACAGAGTTCCTCACAATGCTCTGGTGTCTTTCAGCTGAGGATCTCAATACACGGTACAAACATGAATTAGGCCCCAACATCCCCATGAAGTAGATGAGTGTGTGGCGGAGTAAAACTGCAGCACGCAGTGACAGAGCTGGGAACAGAAGCTGGGACTCACAACACAGACCCCTTTTCTAACTACGAGACAACACTTCTATCCAGATACTTATAACCAAGAATTTGTCACAGGTATTTTTAGTAAAAGTCACAGACAAGTCACGGCAATAAACAAAAAAAATCACAGAACCCCATGATCTGTCTGTGACTTTTACTAAAGACACTGGGGGAAGGTTAGGGGGACTAAAAATGGGACCCCCACCTGCCACTGCTCCATTGCTCTGGCAGCGTGGGCTGATCATCAGTCCTGGGGGCAACCCAGCAGTGGCAGCCTCTGCTCTGGCAGCCTGGGGCCGCTGCTCCTGCAGCAGGGGCTGACCGCTAACCCTGGGCCCTGAGCTACTGCTGACCAGCCGTGGGGGCTGACCACTGGGACCACCAGTCCTGGGCCACTGTGCCGGCAGCAGGAGCTAAGCACTGGCTCTGCCGGCCGACCGGGCCCCAGGCCGCTGCTCCTGGACGGGGGGGCTGACAGCTGCTCCAGCCCTGCTGCTGTGGCACACTGAGCTGAAGAAGTCACAGTGGGTCCAGTAAAGTCATAGAATCTGTGACAGACTCGTAGCCTTACTTACACTAAGGCTAAAATCGGTCACGGATTCTGTGATTTCATGAGCCCTCTGTGACTTCTTCAAAATTCCACTAATTCAGCCCTACCACCTGTAACTTAGATTCACAGGGCCCCCTGTGGTGGGGGTCCCCAGGCAACTGCCCTGACTGCTACCCCCTAACGCCAGTCCTGTGTACATTGTCTGTGACTTTCAATAAAAATACCTCTGCCGAAAAGTAGCCTTCCTTATAACCCCCGTTACTGCAGTATCTGGGCTCCTCATGATCTTTAATTTACTTATCCTCACAATTCCTCTGTGAGGCAGGGCAGGACTGTTATCCCCATTGTACAGATGGGAAACTGAGGCACAGGGAGACTAAGTGATTTGCCCAAGATCACATGGGAAGTCTGCGGCAGAGCAGGTAACTGAACCCAGGTCTTCTGAGTCCCCGGCTAGTGACAGAAATAGTACAAAGTAAGGTCATGCACTTAAGGTCTAATATTAGGAATTTCTGCTACAAGCTGGGGGTTCACCACGTGGAAGCGACAGAGGAGGATGAAGACTTGAGTGTGCGGCGTGATCAGAGGATGACTATGAGCCAGCAATGTGATATGATTGTGCAAAAGCAAGGAGAGGCGTTTCCAGCAGAGACAGAGACGTATTAATGCCATTGCACAAGGCTCTGGTAAGACCCCACCTGGAACACTGTGTGCAATTCTCGTCACCCAGGTTCAAGAAAGATGAATTCGAACTGAAACAGGTGGCGAGACGAGTTCTGAGGATGGTCAGGGGAATGGAGGACCTGTCCTATGAGAGGAGAGTGGAAGAGCTCGACTTGCTTAGCCAGGCAGAAAGAAGGCTGAGCACGGATATGCTGCCCTCTATAAATACACCAGGGAGACTGCAGAGCTATTTAAACTGAAGGACGATGCTGGCACAAGCACAAATGGGGATAAACTGGCCACAGAGAAATTCAGGCTGGAAATTAGAAGGTTTCTAACCCTCAGAGGGGTGAGGTTCTGGAGCAGCCTCCCAACAGGAGCTGTGGGAGCAAACAACTTAATTAGTTTTGAGAGAGAGACGAGAAACTGATGACTATGACTGTGTGATGGTGGGGGCAGGGCTCAGCAGCCTTCTGGTTTCTGACTTATGTTCCTAAAGTTCATGCTCCAGGTTTCCAACTGGCCACTGCCAGGGGTCAGGAAGGGATGATTCCTTCCCCACCCATGTTTTCTGGGAGGGTTTTTGGTTTGGTAGTTTTGTCTCCTTCCTCTGAAGCATCAGGGATGGCCATGGCTGGAGATAGACATTGGGCGGGGAGGGCCAGTGCTCTCACGTGGCACTGAGCTTCCTCTCTCAGGGGCTTGGCTGGCCGGTTCTTGCTCACATGCTCAGAGTCTAACAGATCGCCGTGCGTGGGGTCAGGAAGGAATTTCCCCCCCAGGTCAGATTAGCAGTGACCTGGGGATGGGGGCGCACGGGTTCCAGCTTCCTCTACAGCATGTGGGTGTGCGTCACTTACCAAGATTATCTGGGTATATCTCACTTCATCATTTCCCTGACTTTGAGGGGGCCTCGGGCATTGGTGCATCGTGGTCCCTCCTGTTCTCTCCCTAGGGCATATAGTAGTCTAGGCTCCTGTGAGCTGCCATACTAACTTTGGCTGTTGGGTTTAGTGTGCAGGGGCTGAGTGGTGTTGGTGGTCTGTGCTATACAGGCAGACAGACTTCAGGCCCTGAACTCTATCACTTTATGGCCTAACTACTGGGTCATCACTTCCTCCCTTCTGAATGGAAGCAAAGTCCTAGGATTGCCCTGCCCACAGCTGGGAATGGGATTGGGAAAGGGAGGCAGGAATGCTAGAGGAAAAGAGTCATGAGAGGAGCAAGAGGAGACCAGCATGAGGGCTGGCACAGAGTGAGCTCTGATCTTCAGAGAGACAATCTAGGAGTGAGAACCTGGGTTAAATGCTTTGCTCTGCCACCACCCTCACCACCACCACCAATTGTGTGGCCCTGGGTAAAGAAAGGGGTGGTGTGGAGAATGAGACACCCAATTATCCCTCCTAATTCCTCTGCTATTTATCCTTCCAATGGGAAGCTTGCCAAGATACAGCACAACTTTATTCTGAATTGTGTTATTGAAGCAAACTGAGAGACCCTGTTGCCTAATGGACCAGACCCAAGGTTTTCCTGAGGGTGTGTTGGGGGCTGGGTAGCAGGGGACACCATCTGCTTGGGAACAGATACAGCACTGGAAACCTTGAGTTAGCGGAGATTGTATATCTAATGGGTCAAAGAGGAGAGAGGCTGGAATCACCCCTGGTGGACAAGCCACTTGTGGCAGACAAACCACTCACTCACTAATGAAAAGGGAGCTATAAACCAGGGACTAAATACTAAATTATCTTCCCCCTTAGGTCAAGTCAGCCCAGCACTCACTGATGGGATAGGCAGAGTCATCTTCTAGGCAGGTGAGATGCAGACAGCGGGACACGGGAGGAATCTACAGCTTCCCTGCTCACATCACGGGGAATAAAAAGCTGAGGACTCTGGCTTGTGCTTGAATTATTAGTGCCTGATCCTGCCATCCAATCTGTGTGGGCAGATCCCTGGGCCTGCACACAGTCTCTGCCTGCACAGATCCCATTCCAGGGTCGGGGCCGTAGCCTGTTCTGCGCTGCATATCGCTCAAAAGCTAGCTTCACTTCAAAGTGAGGCCACCGTAAGACACGAGGTCGGTTCCCGGCGATGGAAAGTCCACCAAAGCAGGCTGAACTGGTGTAAAGAGGCCACAACATCCCCCTGCGAGGGTGATCAAAGGAGGCTAGCGCCGCCCAAGCAGTGGTGGCACTAACAAGAAATGGGGTGTGGCCTTAGAGCATGTTGAGGAAGCATCTTACTTCCCATCAGCCACTCCAACTGCCAGAGCTCTTACCCAGCGCAGCAAGAGTCCCTGCCTGAGACCCACAAGAGAGGGCAGTGGTGGCAGCGCCTCCTCTACTAGAGGGGGCTTAGCAGGCACAAGGAATTGGAACGTACAGCTCCCAGATCAGCTTCATTCAATCTACTTCCACAGGCCTACCCTCTTCCACATAACTGTTTCCATCAAGTGATGTTAATCCCAGAATATGGTGTTCTCTCAGTGTTTGGAACCCTCAGGGAATTTTGTGATATTTGCTGGTTTTGTTAAAGCTCCAGCCTCCAGAGTCCTGTGATCCTGACGGGATCTCAGCTTTGATTTTTCTTTTTTAAATGTACGTTTTTAGCCCTCATGGTTGTGGAGAAAAGTTTGAAAATGTGAATCCTACTGACTCAAAACCAGAAGGCAAATGAGTATAATCACAATTTTTTTTTTTATTAAAAATCTTTAGATTTTGGGGACCGTGATTCATGATTTGTGGAAACTTGGGATGAGCAATACGGTTAGAAAAGTATTTAGAAAAGCTGGACGAGCACAAGTCCCTGGGGCCGGATGCGCTGCATCCAAGGGTGCTAAAGGAGTTGGCGGATGTGATTGCAGAGCCATTGGCCATTATCTTTGAAAACTCATGGCGATTGGGGGAGGTCCTGGATGACTGGAAAAAGGCGAATATAGTGTTCATCTTTAAAAAAGGGAAGGAGGAGGAACTACAGGCCAGTCAGCCTCACTTCAGTACCTGGAAAAATCATGGAGCAGGTCCTCAAGGAATCAATTCTGAATCACTTAGAGGAGAGCAAAGGGCTCCGAAACAGTCAGCATGTATTCACTAAAGGCAAGTCATGCCTGAATAACCTAATTGCCTTCTATGAGGAGATAACTGGGTCTGTAGATGAGGAGAAAGCAGCGAATGTGTTATTCCTTCACTTTAGCAAAGCTTTTGATACGGTCTCCCACAGTATTCTTGCCAGCAAGTTAAAGAAGTATGGGCTGGATGAATGGACTATAAGGTGGATAGAAAGCTGGCTAGATCATTGGGCTCAACGGGTAGTGATCAATGGCTCCATGTCTAGTTGGCAGCCGGTTTCAAGCGGAGTGCCCCAAGGGTCAGTCCTGGGGCTGGTTTTGTTCAATATCTTCATTAATGATCTGGAGGATGGTGTGGACTGCACTCAGCAAGTTTGCAGATGACACGAAACTGGGAGGAGTGGTAGATACGCTGCAGGGTAGGGATAGAATACAGAGGGACCTAGACAAATTAGAGGATTGGGCCAAAAGAAATCTCATGAGGTTCAACAAGGACAAGTGCAGAATCCTGAACTTAGGACAGAAGAATCCCATGCACTGCTACAGACTAGGGACCAAGTGTCTAGGCCACAGTTCTGCAGAAAAGGACCTAGGAGTTACAGCGGACGAGAAGCTGGATATGAGTCAACAGTGTGCCCTTGTTGCCAAGAAGGCTAACGGCATTTTGGGCTGTATAAGTAGGAGCATTGCCAGCAGATCGAGGGACGTGATCATTCCCCTCTATTCATCAGGGCTGCCCAGATGATTCAGGGGGCCTGGAGCAAAGCAATTTTGGGGGCCCCTTCCATAAAAAAAGTTGCAAAACTATAGAATACTATATTCTCATGGGGGCTCCTGCGGGGCCCGGGGCCTGGGGCAAATTGCCCCACTCCCCCCACCCCACTGGGCAGCCCTGCTATTCAACATTGTTGAGGCCTCATCTGGAGTACTGTGTCCAGTTTTGGGCCCCATACTACAAGGAGGATGTGGAAAAATTGGAGAGTCCAGCAGAGGGCAACAAAAATGATTAGGGGGCTGGAGCACATGACTTATGAGGAGAGGCTGAGGGAACTGGGATTATTTAGTCTGCAGAAGAGAAGAATGAGGTGGGATTTGATAGCTGCTTTCAACTACCTGAAAGGGGGTTCAAAAGAGGATGGATCTAGACTGTTCTCAGTGGTAGCAGATGACAGAACAAGGAGTAATGGTCTCAAGTTGCAATGGGGGAGGTTTAGGTTGGATATTAGGAGAAACTTTTTCACTAGGAGGGTGGTGAGGCACTGGATGGGTTACCTAGGGAGGTGGTGGAATCTCCTTCCTTAGAGGTTTTTAAGGTCAGGCTTGACAAAGCCCTGGCTGGGATGATTTAGTTGGGGATTGGTCCTGCTTTAAGCAGGGGGTTGGACTAGATGCCCTCCCGAGGTCCCCTCCAACCCTAATATTCTATGATTCTCTGTTACCTTCATCCATCTATACAGGCTGTTCCTCTGAAGTAAGTTACCAACTTCCCATCCATGAAGAACCTCAAGCTCATTTTATTGCCGTGAGTCTCACAGGGAGAGGCTGTGGTGGCGCTTTGTTCCTCCATTAGCATCTCTCCTACCTGGGGAATGGCAGGGTCACAACACAAAGTACCAGAACTAGGTCCCAGTTTATTTCTCAGACACGAGAAATTTATCAGACACACCTCAGGATTAGGATTATTTTAATCCTTGAGTATGGGCAGTGGTTAGAGCAACAGCCTAGGAGTCGGAATTTCCACATTCTGTTCCCACCTCTGCTAAAGGCTTGCTGTAAAACCCAAGGTTTTCAGAAGTGACTTGTAACAGTGCTTTTGGGTGACCAATTTGACACACTTCTTCATAGATTTTAAACCGAAAGGAACCATTGGGACCATCTAGTCTACCTATATAACACAGGCCAGAGAATTCCACCCACTAAGCCCTGCATCAGACTCTACAGCCTTTCGCTGAACGAGAGCACCTCTTTTGGAAAGGCATCCATTCTTGATTCCAAGTGAAGAAGAACACACCACATCCTTCGGTGAGCTGTTCCACACAGTTAAAACACTGCATCTTACTACCAGTTTGAACTGTGCAGGCTTCACCTTCCTGCCTTTGGGTCTTACTATACTTTTGCCTCCTAGATCGAAGAACCAAGATACGTGCCTCGTATGTAGGTGACAGACTGATCACATTATCTCTTAACTTCCTCTTGGATAAACTAAATAGATTGATCCTCTTTAGGTTCCCATTATAAGGCCTGTTTTCCAGACCACAAACCATTGTCAAAAGGGGATAGTTGAGCATTTTCTGAAAATCTTGACCTTAACACCTAAATCTTAGTTTTCTCACCTGTAACATGGATAGAATTACACTGACCTGCCTTGCAAGGATGCTGTGAAGCTAAACTTACTGACACTGAAATGCTTTTAGATCATTGGGTGAGATATACCACATATAGTTGTAGAATATTAATATTAATTCCAAGTCCTTTCCAAATGGTTTCTTCTCCAGGCATCAGTCTGTCAATTATGCTGGAGTCATGTCACTTTCCAGGCTTTTGTTTTCAGGGATTTATTCAGTTATTTAAAAAAACGATATCGTTCTGGAATATCACCTGGAGAAATGCCACTCTTTTTTGTCAGAGATCCTAAATTTCTCAACAAGCTCTATTGTCAGAGTTCTTCTGAAAATCACTGGATTTAACACTGAGTTGGTGTAACTGCACAAATCTCTATGCTTTCGATGAGCTTCATACCGAATGTGTCAGAGGTCAATCAGAATAACTGTAAGGGGATGACTTTAAAAAAAAAAGTGTCTTTGAGCTAATTTAAGCTTTTAGTTCTTCTGTGCTGCTTGCAATATTAACATTCAGTTCTCTGGCAGCTTAATACCAGGCAAGTTTAAGAAGCAAAATATTTAAAAGCTTCAAAATTACTTGCAGCAAATGACTGCTCAGTGCAGTTATCCAGAACTGGCGCCCCAGGAATTCTGGGACAGGGTTAGCAGGGAGCCAGATAATGCTGGGTATTTCCTCCCCCACCCCAAGTTTGATTTCCAAGTTAATTTCAATGCTGGTGAAAGGTGCTTAGAGATGGAAGTAGTGCTATGTCTCCATGGCAAAGGCAGAGATGCTGCAAGACTCCCCATCAACGCTGCTCCACCAAGGTGCCTCAACCGTGTTATAGACGGGAATTCTCTCTCGAAGCTCCAATGGCTGACCTAGTGGCCTTGGCTAATCTCTTGCCAAGGCCGTCAGCTGTCAACAGCTCTCATCCTTCCTCTGGCCCAGTTGTGCATGGCTGTCCAAGCAGCCAGATGTGCTGAACAAGTCACAGAGGCCAAGCCTAATGAGCCTACAGTCTCTAGCACAAGTTTGCCCCAGAACTTGGAACAATATAACTGAAGAGAGACTGGGGTGTGCTCTTTATAGCTAGAACTCAGCACAGAACAGCTTGATCTTCAGGAGATTCTAGAGGGATGGGTAAGATCCGTGGGCTGTCCCAGGTGACTGGGAACTCCTTGATTCAAAGCACAGACACTTGATCACGGCTGCTTTGCCTGGGGGTTTAGTCAGCGCTGTGTAGATACCTGAAATCCTAAACCTGCATGCACTGGGCTCAAGTAAAACCCAGCATGAGGGACGCGGCTTCTTTTGTTGTTCCAAAGACCTTGTCAGAAACATGGAGAGGCTCCTTTCAGGACATTACATCCTTCAGTTTTTCCAAACATGGAAACATCTCTTCCAGGAATTAAGTCCTCCAAAGTATTTGAAAGCCTTTGATCTGTTCATTGTGGCTATCATTGCACATGATTCTCAGGAGCTGGGTAGTTCGGCTCAGGTGGTACTGAAGTCACGGTGGGGTACTGAGATATACAGGGTAGACTGTGCCTTAGATGCCTTCTAGGACTCTGTGCACTGACTGTATTTTGCCTAGCTTGGCCATCACTGGCTTGCGGACCCCACTGCTGACTATTTCAACTCCAGAGAAGCAAGAGCAGCCATCTGTGGTGACCAGAAGATATCCTCCATCAGTGACATCACAAAAGTTTCACAGACTAGGTGCAATGGAGCAGCTGGGTTCCCAGGGACAGCAGCATGGCACAATAAGCAGGTGGGATTCAGAGGTTATAAGGTCTATTCCTAGGTATAACACTTTTTTCCCCTAGGAGCTGTTAGGGTTTTAGGCTACTTTGGTAGTTAGCTCAATAGTATGGCCCAACAGGGAGGGAGGGAGAGTAGATCTTGGGGAATAAAGGAGTAATCCATCATCTTTTATGCAACATACTGAAAACACTTCTGGAGTCTGAGCCACCAGCATCTAAACACTGGTTTCCATTGCTTATCTTCTAGGCCACACCAACCAACAAGGCTGCAATGGCCATCAGACTTAGATAATGGTAATAAACCAGTTTTGAGATCTGCTCATGAAAGGCATTATCAGTTCACTTGGCCATGGTGCGAGGTTCTGTTTTAACTGAAGCCCAGCTAATGGTCAAACACCCTTTCTCTTACTCTCTGGAGAAAATGGCAGAGGAAGAGAGAGAGTTTACTACCAAAATGTTCCCATCATTGCTGCACTGAGCCATTGCCTGGGTTAATCAGTTGGGTTTTCTGTAGTGCCGTCTTCTCTTTGCCATCTCATGCCATGCTGTCTGTTTTTTGTGAACCCTGAATGTAGAACAGTCTTAATCTATCAATGCACTAAGCAAACACAGAAGTATTACATATTTCAGTGAACAGCAAAATTAAATTTCAAGTCAGTTCAGGAATCCAGGCTTCATCTTCCTTTTCGCTGGTTATGGATTATGAATATTAATGCAAAGCTGCTGTAAACGAACAGGGAGGAGGGAAGAAGGGGGTGGGAATCAGGCTCTGTAATTTGTTCCTGTGTAGCCGGAGCAAAGCTATTAACTTTGGATGATCCATATGCAGACATAAACAGAGACGGGGGTGTTACACTTGTTCCAATTAATAGATACAATCAGTGTTTGTGCATTGGCATCAGACATCAACAGGATAAAGGAGCCAGTGAGGAAGATATTGCAGAGACAGGCACACAGATGCTTAGACCACAGTTAAATTTGGGAATCCCACTTTGGGGGAAGGAGGCACCTGGCAGACAGCATGTTTAAAATGACAGAATCGTGGATTACTACATCTAGATGTCCTGCTCTCACCACTAAACATACTGTTCTCCAAGTCCCCCATTCCTACTGCTCACAGGAAGACCTTGTAATTGCCAGTGCAAGGTTTCTGAGAAGCTCTTCAAGCACAGGTCTGTACCAACACGGATACTCCTGGGCAGCCACTCTCTAGAAATACTTCTTGGATATGGCTAAAGATGTAGCAGCATGGTCCAATAGAAAAACGTGGCAACGTGGACATGAGAATTGTGGAGTGCTCCAGCAACGATTCACAGGGAAGCCATGAACAACTCCCTTCACCTTTTCACTTCAGATTCCCTACTGAGAATAAGGAGATAACGCCACTCGCCGACCCAATCTGTGAATTAGTTTGCGGTTGTAAAACGTTTTGGAGGCCGTGAAGGATAACAGAATGGTTATTGTTATCTAACAACTAGTGGAAGATACTCCCCTGAAATATTTCCAAATAGCTGTAAGAAGTAAGGAGGGAGGAGAGTGGCTAAATATGGTCCAAGGAGGGTGAAATTGAGCAAAGGAATGATACAGATGAACAACAGGTAACATTTCCTAAGGGTGAAATCATTGAGACTGTGACATAGTCTTCCCCCTCCCAGATGCAAGTGCCATCACTGGAGTCATTTAACATTGGTCAAGACAAAGGCACCAAAGAACCTTCTGCAGGCGAATGAGTGACAGAGACCATTTTTATCCCTGATTTTTGTGAGTGTGACTTCGTATTCCCTCGCCTGGATGCCAAACACACACACACATTCAAAGAGCTGTCAGAATGATAAAGTAGCAACATTTACTCACAGATCCCCACACAACATGTCAGAAACACTGCATCCAGCTAATGCTTACAGCCACTGATCTTATGTACAAACCCTTCCTTGAAAAAAGGAAAGAGAAGAGGGTGAGCTTGTGCTCAATACCACCCACTGCTGGACAGAATCAGGTCTATTCCAGAATTTCTCCCTTCTGGCTGCCAGATGTGCTCCTACAGCAACTCTGTAATTCACCCAGCAGAGGCCTTTTACTGGAACCTCAGATCACAAGTACAAATTTTCTTATTTACATCTTTAAATTAATTAATAGAGAGCCGTTCACTGAGAACGCATCCCGCTATGGTACATAATGCATTGAGGTTTTAAAGCCATGGATGCAGCCTAGCGGCCCAGATGCACCCAATCCCCTGGTTTGCACACTGAAACGGAACACACCTGTGAAGTAAAGAATAAGATATTAGCCCCGTTTTACAGACAAGGTGAAGTGGCTTGACCAAGGCTACGTAGTGAGTCAGCAGCGGAGCATAGATCAGAGAACAGGATGACAACCTGGCTCCTAAAGCCCAATGCATTCCTACTTTAACCCTTCTGATTAATTCCAGCCCCTAGAGCTCTGTGCATTATACCACTCAAAAACCGGTTTGTTTTTTTAAAAACCCCACGCCACAAATTTTTTTCTTACATTTTCACGATTTTTAACATGCTTTAATGTTCCCTGAACTATTCCTCCCACTGCCACGTGCCCCAGCCTGACTGGGCTGTAAATTAGTGCATAGGATGTCAGCGACAGAAACAATTTTTTAAAAGCATGCAGTTCAGCCAGGATTCAAAAACAACAACATCCTTTATGAAATGCAAAGGATCTGAAAGGTCCCTCTAAATATAATATAATAAGTAAAAGGAGACCATTAATTAATTGGAGATCATTAAAAGGAGTAAATCTAGCACTACCATCTCTCAGAGAAGATCTTAACTAGTAGGGAAAAGCAGATTCATGATTATGGCCAATAAAGGGAGGAAAAGAAGGGACCTCTTCAAGAGGTGAATAATTCCTCTGATCACTTCTCTCCCCACGTATATCTTTTCAATCTGGATTAGGGTCGCCAACTTTCTAATCGCACAAAACCAAATACCTTGCCCGGCCCCTGCCCTGCTTCTTCTCTGAGGCTCCGCCCCACTCACTCTACCCCTCCCACCCCCCGTCACTCACTCTCCTCCACCCTCACTCACTTGCTCATTTTCACCGGGCTGGGGGCAGGGGTGCGGGCTTTGGGAAGGGCCAGGGAGGAGAGGTTTGGGGTGCAGGAGAGGGCTCCAGGCTGGGGAGTGGAGCCAAGGGGTTTGGCGTGTGAGAAGCAGCTCTGGGCTGAGGCAGTGAGTTGGGGTGTTGGAGGGGATATGGCTCTGGGCTGGGGGTGCAGGCTCCTGGGTGAGGCCAGAAATGAGGGGTTCAGGGTGCGGAAGGTACTCAGGGCTAGGACAGGGAGTTTGGGTACAGGAGGGGACTCAGGGCTGCGGCAGGGGATTGGGGTGTGGGAGGGGGTGAGAGATGCAGGCTCCAGGCAGCAATCACCTCGGAGGGCTCCCCAGAAACTGCGATGTGTCCCTTGGCTCCTAGGCGGAGGCGCGGTGAAGCATCTCTGCAGGCTGCCTCCGCCTGCAGGTGCTGCCCCCGCAGCTCCCATTGGCCACGGTTCTCTGGCCATGCCTCTGCCTAGGAGCCGAGGAACATGTCACCATTTCCAGGGAGCCGTGCAGAGCCAAGTAGGGAGCCTGCCAGCCCCAACAAATGGACTTTTAATGCTGTGCTGTGCTGACCGGAGCCGCCACAGTCCCTATTCGACCGGGCATTCCAGTCAAAAACTGGACACCTGGCAACCCTAATCTGGAGTTCTCTAAGGCCTGGTCTACACTACAGAGTTAGGTCGACGCAAGGCAGCTTACGTCACTGTAACTCTGTAAATGTCTACACTAAAATGTCACTCGTACCGATGTAAGTCACCCGCTATGCCAACTTAATAATTCCTCCTCTGCAAGAGGCATAGTGCTTAGGTTGACATACTTAGGTTGACACATTGTCAGTATAGACAAGTGCTGATCAGAGAGAGTGGAAGAAGAGGAATAAAAAAATTGAGCCGTCATTTTTCCCCTTCCTTGGCCAGGGGAGTGTTCTTTACACAGTACATTCCCTACTGGGTGGTGGCCTGGCCAGTTTTTAAATGGCTGAGTGATAAGAAGTGATTTTTCAAATCCTTTTCCTCATTTCCTCCCGCCCCCAATCACAGTTGAGACTGGTGTGAAGTAAAGTGCTTGTACTTTGAATAAAGCAAAATATACCATTGCTGAAATACTGTAACAACAAAGCAGAGTAATAGGATTTTCCAATGCTCACGATTCTCAAAGGCACACAGGACTGTACAGTACACGACATCTCCCCTTTCCCCCGTGCAAGTTCTGACCTGTTATTGAACATTAAGAGTGTCAATGCCTGGATGCTTCAACCAGATCAACCCACTGTGCCAGGCCAGGCCTTATACAAACACAATAAATAGCAGTTGCTGCCCCAAAGAACGTATAGAGGTAAAATAACCTTTCCACTCCTACTGGAAATTCCCCTCTTTATGCATCCCAGGATAGCATTAGCCCTTTTGGCTATAGCATCACACTGGGGGCTCATGACAGCTGATTATACACCAGGACCCCCAAATCTTTTTCAGAGTCACCCCCTCAAGTAAGATTCCCCACCTCATTTCACAGGAGCTGTATTAGGACTGTCGTCATGACATAACGCAGGGCTTGGACTGCCTTTGTTTCAAATGCTACTGTTTAATAGAAAAACATCTTTCCATAAGAGTGGCACATTTTGAAAAATATTTTTGTTACCACCAAGTGGCAAAAGCAAACCCTGATGCTTCCTGTCCATCATGCAAGCAACTATTTGAAATGACGGTAACACAGAATGTCCACGGGCAAGAAACCAAACAGTTTTGCAAACTAGAAGGGAAAAAATTATCTAAACCTACATTTTTTAAGACACCCATCCATTTATCAGGAAGGATTGAAAGAAATATGTGCAGTATAGTCTGGCCAAAGTACAAATAATTTGGATATGAAAACTCTCGGCAGTTATTTGAAAAAGGATGAAGATGCAGGAGAGAGAGGAATTGCGAGGATGATCCAAGGAAATTGAATGCATAGAAAGTGAAGGTGAATTTGAATGAGATAGAATCTTTTGGAATGTGAAATATTCACCCAAGGGAATTGATAGAAGAACCCAGCACCTGAGTTACTCAATAATAAATTCAACTAAGCACCGGGTAATATTCTAATACATTGTAGAGAACAATCCCACATCAAGCAGGGAAGAAGGAAGAGAGGGTCTAGATGACTGGATTGATCTCCTTATAAGTGCTTTGCTGTCAAAAGAGTTTCTATCTCAAAGTCTCTTTCATCAAAAAGTTTATGAGGGACACAGGGAAGACTGCTGACAACACAAGGTAGCGTAAAGAGGCAAACTTCTTATCAGTCAGCCACTGTTTAAAACAACTTATAATGAGTGCAATTTATTTATTTATTTGGTTGTGTGTGTCCAAAAGAAGCCCAAGATCACGCAGACAGATTCCATTCTTCAAAAGAAACATACGCGCTAACACTATACCGAGCTAACCATATCTGTCAGTCATGCCAAGAGTTACAGAAAAGGCAGAAGTTGTCAACTATAAACTGGAGAAGATGAAAAGCCTCATCTCAGCTGGCTACCTGAGGTTCTACTTCAGGTTTGTTAGCTGCATACTTAGGGATTTATTCTCCCACTGATATGCCCAGACAGCACCTGATAGCGTCAAGAGAAGCCATGCACGAATATCGAGGGGAAAACTAACACATCGCAAATGGGTCTGAGTCACAAAAGCGATAAAACACCAAGACTTGAACAATAAGTGCTTTACAAAAAAAGTCACTAAAATCTCAGACTCGGCAAAGCAAATGGAAGAAATGCAGGACAAAAGAGACTCTACCAATCAGCTCCCAAACATCAATTCAGTCTGTCTTCACTGTTCACTTCACTGTTAGCTACCTCGATGTAAAATCCTAGTGGAGACAATGCCTGGCAGTTTCAAATTTATCTTGATGTAGCCGGTTGAGGTCAACCCCAAGTGGGGGACAGACTGGGTATAGGGTTGACCACCTTGTCTACCTACATGGAAGTTAAAACTACCTGGGTCTTGTCTCAAGTAGGATTTCACCTCAAGATGCTATCTCCAGGTAACACACACACCCGTTTTTTTTCTTCAGCGAAGGCAAAGCCTCAGTCCAAATACCCACTGTCAAACAGCCAGTTCCTCATTATTAGTAAATTGGGAAACTAACTAAAGCAAGGGGGGGGGAGGGAAGGAAAGTAAAATGGAAAGGTATTAAAAGGGTTACAAGGGATCCCCCCCTCCCACACCAAAAAAAAAGTTGCAACTTTTCTTCACACCCTCTCTAAGCTGATTTTAAAATTTCAGGTCACAATATGATGAAAACCTCTTGCAATCACTCCTCCCCCCCACCACCACCATCACCCCTTTTCTTTGTTCGTTTAAAGAGTTTGGATGGGGAGGTGGGTGTGGTGAAAAAGACGAAAGGAAGCAGGGATTGGATGGCTCCACGGACTGAAGACCTGAAGTCCAGAAGAGCTGAGTGTTAACAGCCCTCCCTGACTTCAGCTGGAATTGGAGGTGCTCAGCATCTCTGAGAATCAGGCCTTGGGAATGCGACATGGAGAGTCTCTCTCGGGAATTCCTGGACAGCCAGCTTTCTGAGTCAGCCGCAGCAAAAGGCAGCGTGGGTGGGTAGGAAATTCTGGATCCTAGTCATGGCCCTGCCACTGAACTGCTGGGAGACCTTGGCACTTCCCCTCTCTGTGCCTGTTTGTCCTCCCCCACTTTTGCCTGTCTTGTGACTTTTAGATGCAGAAAAACAGTTATTGTGGCACAAGTGGGCCGTGGAGTTTTTATAGCATGTTGGGGGGGGGGGTCTCAGAAAGAAAAAGGCTGAGAACTCCTGGTCTAAGGGGAAAAGATCAGGGTGGATAAAAATCAATGATTTTTTTAAAAAAATTTAAAAAACGAATGATTTAAATCGGATTTTTTTGATAAAATGTGTTTTGAGGAAAAAACCTATCTAAAGAGTTTTAATTAAGATACATTGTAGCTCAAAGATATCTCACCATGGAATAGGGATTATACATTCTAATTCTATAGGATGAGACAATATATTCATGTCATGTTTAAGAAAAGTTTTTTAAATAAGTTCTAATAGTTCATGGATTAGGGACCCAATTTTATGGGGTTCCAGGGGCTTCTTATAGATTAACCTAAATAATCTTTCTATCTACCCAATGGGACTCAATGCTCAGTCTAGAAGATACCATCAGAGATGCTTAATTTTGCAGTTCTCAAACTGTGGATTTGTGTCTCCAGAGATAACATGCTTGTTAACAGCAAAAATGTTATTTTAATAAAATAAATAAATAAATAAATAAATAAATAGAGGTGAGAAATAACAGACCTCAACCCTTCTGTCCCTCTGCTAATTTGTGTACACAGATTCAATCCCTTACCTCTCGCTAAAAGTGCAAAGTTTCAAAAAGTTCAATGCATAGAAGATTGGTGGGGGCGGAATAGATCTGGACAAGGAGAAGTCTGGAGATAAATGTGAGAAGGGAGGGACAGGCAGTAGAAACAAAAGTGAAACTGTTTGAGCAGCATATTCCAAAAGTCTTGAGGTCTTTCTGAGTGTAGCTTTCATTGCTTTAACGTCTGTTAGTCTATAAGGTGCCACAGGATTCTTTGCTGCTTTTACAGATCCAGACTAACACGGCTACCCCTCTGATACTTTCATTGCTTTGAGATCTACCATACCATTCTCTCACTAGAAGGGAAAATCTATAATGGCAGCAAGCCGTAAAAGAGACCCAGTTTGGGAATAGGAACCATTCAAGAAATATATATTTGCTGATGATGTTTTAAAGAAAGTCACACCAGTGAACTGGTGGAAGTCACTTAAGCACTTGGATTCAGAGACTGTTGAAGTGATAATCTCACTTTTAACAGCAGTAACTTCTTCTGCTGGTGTAGAAAGAATATTTTCTTCCTTTGGACTAATTCATTCCAAATTGAGAAATCGTTTGGGACCTGAAAAAGCAGGAAAGCTTATTTTTCTTTTCCAGATTATGAACATACAGGAAAATGAATGTGAAGACGGCTGAGTTAGCTGCAGAAGCCAATATTTAAAGTTTCTCATGTTGACCTGGCTGACATAGTCAATTTATTTTTTGTTTTGTTTTTTAAATATTTCCTATAACTATTTTAGTTAAAAACAATTTTAACAAAAACAAACCTGATTTTTAAAAACTTGAATGTTTAACTAAATTCAAAAATTCATATGCTTGTTTTGTTAAAATATTATAAGTTTGCTGTTGAAGAAAAAAATCCAGACTACATAACGTTGTTGTTTTAGTTAAATAAAACAATTTAAATGTCTGGTGATGTTCTCCTCCTAATACAGCATGGCAAGAAAATTCTCCAAATATTAGTGATTAACCTGTTGAATTGGAGATAGTTCCCCTCCCAATGACTTCAGAAATATCTGCTTCAATTACCTTTGGTAAATGAAATAACCAAATAATCATTCATTTTCTGATATATCTGTAAAACTAATCTGAAAAGTTTTCAAAATAAATCACTTTAAAAAATGAATAGCGTGTGCCTTCTAAAAATGAAACCGACATCTATCTCTGAGTTGTGAAGAATATGTATTAAGGTTATAGCAACCAACAAGAATGCACTTTTATGTAGAAATCCATGAATAAATCAAGTCTTCCTGACTAGTAAATCAAACCCACCCTGGAAAAGATCTAGTGAACTAGTCTCAAAAGCAGCAGAGAGCTCAAGGATGTGTACAGGCCCTGAGATCTAGCCAGATCTAGCCTGTTACCACTGAATTCCATGGTAATACACTCAAGTTGACTTCATCACAACCCTTGAGGGCGCTGGGGCAGTGGGGATGCTGAGATGCAGAGGAAATACCATCCAGTTCTGCTCAGCTGGAAGGAGAGTGGCTTTGCGTAGAAAAGAGAGGGCAGAGGGGGAAGACAATGGTCTGATCTTCAAGGGAAGTCCAAAACAAGTAGTCTCAAATAGTGCATTTGCTAAGAGTAACTGGCATTAGCAGCTCCCCAAGGCAGCCTGCCAGTCTGCACACGGCCATGGGAGCAGCACTGCCAGGATACCCCCAGGTAACCTTAGGGCGAATCTGTTTGGCTTCTCTCCCTTGGTACTTGTAATGCTTCCCCCGCGACCTCCATGGCTTGCTTGTGGTGGGGGGGGAGGGGAGGCGGGAGGTTGTTTTTCTCTCTGGCTTGGTACAGTAGGATCCTGTTTATGCGGAAGCACCGGAAAAGCAAATTTGAAGCCAGCAAACTCCTGCTGCCGACAAAGGGAGTGGAAGGGTTCCTCTCTGTGTGCAACTCACGTAAACATCACATTATAACCACAGCCCATGCACGGCTGGAGGGGGGAAGACACAAGCAGTGACAGAACATTCCCTTTTAAATAGGGTGACCAGACAGCAAGTGAGAAAAATCGGGACGGGGTGGGGAGTAATAGGAACCTATATAAGAAAAAGACCCAAAAATCAGGCCTGTCCCTATAAAATCGGGACATCTGGTCACCCTACTTTTAAATGGCAACAGTCTCACTCTCTGACTAGATACAGCTTAATACGTCCCATTGTCACAGGGAGGAAACAGTCCCTCTGGCAAGAGTTTTCCTCCAAAATTCCATGCCAGGGGCCTTAACAACGCTCAGCTTGCCATCCTGAACTGATACGATGCAAACAGCTGCACCGCGTCTCAAACCTGCACTTCACCACAACGCTCCTCCAATCACTCTGCTTTGCTTTTCACCAGCAGCCTGTCCGTTGCACTAGAGTGAACATCATCACACTCCATCTTCCTGATTATTGATGGCTGGCCGGCTATCACCATCACACACAAGTATAAGAGCAACTCGCAGGGCAGCCCTTCCGGTCTCTCCTGCCTGGGATCCTGTCTCCAGCTGTGGCCGGTAGCTAACACTTCAGAGGAAAGCAAAAAACACTTCTGGTGTTGTAGTTAGCCAAATGTGCAGTGTTTTATTGCAGGAAGGACGGACGGATGGACATACACATGTACACATACACCCTTTATCCAGGCCTCAAATGCGCATCTTAGGCCCTGAATCAGAAGGGATTCCTCTCCCTTTTACCCTAATTTTGATGTTATTTCCAAACTTGTCTGTGCTATCTGTTCTAACGTATAGAGACAAATGTAATCTTAATGAAATAAAGATAAGATTGGGCACCAGGAACTAATGGGTTCCAATCCCAGGTCTGACATGGAGGCACCAATCAGCTTTGAGAAAGTCACTTAACCTCTGTGCCTTAGTTTACTTCTCTGTAAAATGGGAATAATACTATTTGCCTACCGTGCAGGGCTGTTGCGAGTCATACTGCAGCTTGTGATGTTTTGGGGATCATTCAGAGCAATAAGGAGTTCCTGTCACCACCTGTCCTGGAACCTTCGCTGCCTTAATGCTCAGAACATTGACACTAATAACCAGCCTATAAGCATAAAGGTCTCACCCTGGCTTCCAGAATCCTAGTTACTCTTTGCATGTGACCCCAACCGCCCTTCTGATCCTCAGTCTCCCCAAATCTGACCACCTCAAGTTCTGAACTACCAGACGCAGACTTTTCCCCTCTGGTTCATCACTCCGGTAGGAGTGAAACCTGCCCCAGTTATCAGTTCATTTTGGCGCATACACACTTCACAGAGGTTCCACAACAGAGATTTACTTAGGGTAAAAATAAATAAAAACTGTATTTAACAGAAAATCACAGACTCAACGATGAAAAGTAAGGAAAAGCAGAGACATACAAGTTACACAGAAAATTAACAAAGGCGCAGCTTCAGGTTTTCCACATCTGTATTAGCAAAATTCTCTTTTCTAATACAAGTTACCTATTTTCTCTGAACCGTTTCTCAGGGTACCCCCATCAGAGAGGAGATCCAGCATTTCAGGGACACACCACCTAGATAGTAGTCCTTGATTTCTGGATAAAAATCCTCAGCCACAAGCCTGCTTTTAAAAAGCTTCCCCCTCCCCCACCCCGGCATGAGGATTCATGGTTATTTAGAGTGAAGGAAACTCCCTCTTTTCTTCATTTTCCAAGACTGGGGTTTTCTTTTCAGTTTCAACGTCTTTCCATTAACTCGAATGCTCCATCATTTGTTTTTTCTTGGGTTGTACAATTAGGGTTGCCAACTTGGTAATATTTAAAAACCAGACACTCCAGCAGGAGAGCCAGAATCTCCCCTGACCCACCTTGGTAATAACTGGAGATATACCAATCTCCTAGAACTGGAAGGGACCTCGAAAGGTCATTGAGTCCAGCCCCCTGCCTTCACTAGCAAGACCAGTTTTTTGCCCCAGATCCCTCAGTGGCCCCCCTCAAGGATTGAACTCACAACCCTGGGTTTAACAGGCCAATGCTCAAACCACTGAGCTATCCCTCCAACCCTTGCCCTGATGCCCTCCCCCCATCCATTCGTCTCCTCCCCTCCCCATCACTGCTCGCTCGCTGCTTTTCCCCTTCCACTCACTGCCTGGACTGGGAGGGACTAGCCTGCGGAGACAAGGCTGGGAGCTGCAGCCACCCGATGCAGGTAGGAGGTGCCTCGGCTGAGTAGGGGCTGGTGTGGGCGATGACCCAGCACCTCCCCACCTCCCCTACCCACAATAATTGAACTTTGGGTGTCCAGTCAGTAGATCTGACTGGACACTGTCAGGCTCCCTTTTCGACCGGACTTTCCGGTCTAAAACTGGGCACTTGGCCACTCTATGTACAATGCTAGGTGCTTGGAGCTAGTTTCATCTGGCTGGAGAGGCAGCCCCTCCCTGGTTGGCCAACCACCTCCCTGTTGTAAGGTGGAGCTGCATGTTGCAACACAAATTATGAGCTCAGCTGTATATCTACACAAATACATCAATTCATAACCACAATCCATGCACATATCTCACAATGACTATCAAGTTCAGACACTACAAGCTTTCACAAAAGATCTTACCCAACATATTTTCATACCACAACCAGCTGATTCAATTGCTTATTCTTTGGAGGTTCACACCCTCGGCCCGATCTCCCCTTGGGGTGTCTGGACCCAGACTGTCACCCAGCTGTGAAAGCATACAGTGCTATGGGCTCTGAGAAGAATCGGATGGAGGTGGAAAGGGGTGTGTTATGTTCTGCTGGCTGTTTTATTTTATTCATTTTTGTTATTTATGGCCAGGGTGCTTAGTCCCTTCAACTGATGGGATTTTTAGGGTTTCTTTCTTTCTTTTTTATATAACTCAAATGAAAATACATACATTAAAGAAATATAAATGCTAAATGTTATTCTATATCCAGATCATTTAAACTAATAGGCCCAGATTTATTATTATTGTTTGGTTTAGTCTTGTTTGTTCAAGTGAATTAATACCACAGATAGGGCAGAATTTCAGATTTGATAGGATATTTTTCCTCCCATTCTGCACTTTTAAACATGATTTTTGTTTGACAATTTTTTTCAAACCTTTACAAAAATGTAATTTTACAACAAATGAATAAATAGCAATGAAAAAAACCTCTGTAATGGAGTTAGGGTATGGTCCAAAACACTTGTAATTCAAATATCTTATTGCACCCTTCTCTTTTGTTATATTACCAAATATATAAAGACATCCAGATCTATAGAAGCAACAAAAAACATCCAGGAAAATTACAGCTACAAGCCGCCTGTACTGGAGAAAAGTGTTTTTATGGGAAAATGAAACTGAAATCTGAAGAATGAAATGAAAAGCGTGAAATAGCATGTACAGTAAGCGAACCAGCAGAAAAAGTAATGGTGAATAAAGGAGATTTGACAAAGAAAAATAAATAGGCATTGGTGATGGGCTGAAGGGAAGGGAAGAGGAGACACACAAGAATAAATCAGACAATCAGATTCAAGAGTGGTTTGCCTCATTTATGAGCATGTTTGCTTTGCATTCTAGTCTCTCTACAGTACCCGTCCCCATCCCTTAGAGCTCCCTCGTGGGTCTGGTAATTTTCCCTCCTCTGTAGGACCACAAATGGGAAAGAGAATTCCTGGCATAGATGGTAGTTCATGTAGACCCAGTGGTCAATGTGTATTGTGTGTCCCTCTCTTTGCCTGAGCCACAGAGAAAGTGAATCTGTCACAGCGCCAGCTGCTGAGCCTGGCTCTTTAGCTTAAGCTGTAGAAAGTCAGCCGAGATAGTAGCCATCACATATGCACATAGGCAGCTTGGACTAGTGGACAGGGCATCAGAGTAGGAGTTATAATCATTGTTCTGCCACTTCCCTGCCAGGTGACATTAGTCACTTCCACTCTCTGTACCTCTTCCCCCTTCTACCTTTTCTCTGGCTTGTCTATTTAGACTGCAAGCTCTTTAAGCCAGAGGCAGTCTCTTACTCAACAGTGCCTCACACAGTGGGGTTTTCAAATGTGACCTTTCCTTTGGGGTGCTTAGCTTTAAACACACAGACCGAAACTCTCCAAAACGGGTCCCTACCGTTTATTTCCTCAAGCCACACTTAGGTTCCTATATAAGTAGCCTGGCTTTCAGAAGCAATGAGCCCCCAGCAGCTCCCATTAAAAGACAATGAAAGCTGCCACTTATTATATAGGTGCCTAGATTCCATGTGAGGAGCCTAACTTTAGGACCCCTTGAGTCTTATTTTCACTAGTGCTCAGAAGTCATTACCTTTCCATGCCTCAGTTTACTCACTATTTACATGAGGATACAACCAATCACCTTAAGGGGTGTTGTAAGAATTCAGCAAAAGTGCTTTGAGATCCTTAGATGACAGATATAAAGTGTTATTCATATGAAATTGTCTCTCTGTGTAGCCAGAGTTCTGCACCCTCCTTAGGGGCAGTCATGGTTCTTTTACTACGGCAACCATCTGCCGGGCCTATGATTAGCACATGGAGAACCACTCTACCAGCCTCCTCCTGCAGAATTCTATTAAAAATAGCTATGGAAACAGGCTGGTTCCTAGTTAAATGCATTTGGATTGCTGATTTAATAGCTGGGACAAGAGAAGACTGGGAGGTGACTTGATCGCTGTGTACAGATACTTACACATGACAAAGAGATGTGACAGTGGAGAGCTGTTCAACCTTGCTGACAAGGCATAACCAGATCTAATGGCTGGAAACTGACATTAGACAAATTCAGCCTTGAAGTAAGATGCAATTTCCTAGCTGTGAGGGCAGTTCAACAGTGGAACCGTTTACCAAGAGGGGTGGTGGACTCACTGTCATTTAAAATGAGATTA
This sequence comes from Mauremys mutica, assembly GCF_020497125.1. Taxonomy (NCBI): domain Eukaryota; kingdom Metazoa; phylum Chordata; order Testudines; family Geoemydidae; genus Mauremys; species Mauremys mutica. Next base: position 10,073,345 of record NC_059073.1, on the reverse strand, counting down.
GACATCTTTCTAAAAGACGTACTTTCAATCCAGCTTCAATCTGCATAAGCCGGTGGCCAGAGCGCATGATCATGGCCGTCCCTTCTGGCCTCAGAGCCTATGAATTTACTCTCAGCCTACAGCTGCCTAGGGTAATAAATACTCTCATGTAATGCTCAAAGGCTAATACAGCCAATGGAAAAATAAGGAAATATTCCATTTTCTGAGGAGGCAAAATATATTCAGAGGAGGGAAATTTACCAGAACCACTAGGGAGTTCCAAGATGGGGATGGGTACTGTAGACTGGAGAGACTGGAATGCAAAGCAAACATGCCCATAAATGATGCAAACCACTCTTGAATCTGATTGATTGTACAGTTTCAAGAGACGTATCCTATTCTGATTCTGGAACTCAAACAGAGGCAAGATCTCAGCTTCAGATGAATTATTCTCCCCAGCCAAGAACAGAAACAAAATACTCACCCGGGCAGCAGGGTTTTCAGTAGCAGTATTACTATCTGTTGCTCTTTTACTTACATTGTGGAAATGACTGCAGTCACTGACAGTGCCTAGGAGTACAGATCCATGGCACATTATACACCTCCCAAGGCTCATAAAGCTTTAAAATCACTGATTAGAAAGTCAAGTCTGGATGATCTATGATGGCTAGTTAATCCCAAAGAGAAGGACTCTTTTTCTAAACCCTCACAGTATGCATTCAGGGATCTGTATCTTATTAGTATCCAAATTCATACTCCAGTTCCTAGCTCCTCTCTGTTGTTATTTCCTCAGTAGAGAATATTGTCTCATCAGATCATGCCTAATTTTACTTAGAAAAACCTTAAAGAGAAATCTACTATAGGAAGATGGAAAACACTAACTTTACATTAAATATAGAATTTGGGGGGGTTGTTTTCTTTCAAATCTGAACCCAAATCTCCTTTATCAGACTATAAAGGAAGCCACAAAAGCAACAATGAGAGACTCTATCAGGCAGGGGATCCTTCAAAACAGTATATATGATGCTCAAGTCATAGGCCATGAAATGAAATAAAACTTTGGAATTGAAGCACAGTTTAATTGCTGTAACTCCAAACATAAAATTAAGCAATTAAACCAAAATGTTCCATGAATTTTAAAGAGCCTGGGGCTAGATTGGGATACACATATTCATCATTATACTTTATTCCTTGTACAGTTTCCTTTATTTCTATGAGACCGCTCGAGGAGTAAGGTGTGCTCTGTGTCAACAAAGGCAGCAAAATTTGGCCCATAATGATTAAATACTCATGAGGAAAAAAAGGATATTGCTGTTACTTCATCTGAGTATTATAAACAGATACATCAATTAGATTCTGCGGGGTACTGTCTATATCGCAGGTGCTGTAAATAAATGCTTTTATTGTAAAACAAAGTGCGTACAAGCTGCAAAGGGGATGGATAGGCCCATTTTAAACAGATCTAAATAAATACATGCTTCTATTCCATTATTGTGAGGGGTTGTTTCAATACGCATTTTCAAAGTCAATTCAAGAAGTTTTAAGATTGCTGTTCTCTGTGGATAAAATTAAGCCATAAGAGAAATGAAGGCTAAAAAAAGAATGCTGGTCCAGATGGATTCCCTGCTGAATTCTATAAAATATTTACAGATCTTCTGTCACCAAAACTTACGCTTCTTTTTGACAAGATGTAAGCCAAAGACTCCACCTGTTCCCTGCCCCAGAGAAGCAATGACAATTTGCTGGAAAAAAACTCACAGATAACCTTGTATTTGAAATTATTATAGGACATTTTCACTTATCAACGTTGATTCAAAAATATTTGTGAAACATAGTTCAGTTGCTACTCCCCCATTTTATTTAGCCCCCAAATTATCCTCATCTAGCTTCCAGGGCCTAGAAGTCTCCACTAAAATAGATTTTGCTCAGATAAACTGAAGATGTCTAATGTCACTCATGCATTGAATGAATGGACCATTTATGTAGCCGTGCTGTCTTTAGGGGCCAAAACATATTTGACCATATGTAACAGGATTATAACATCCATGTTTTTCATTGGTTTAGGGTTATATTATATGATGTTACCTTTGCCAGATCAGAGGAGTCTGATCTCATTCAACCTCTGGTCACAGATAGACCAGACAGAGGTGGTGTTTTTCATTTCACGTGTTAGTTTTGGTCCTGACTCTGCCACCCCAACTCACCCTGAGTAGTACATTACTCTGCAAGTAATCCCAACGGTTCGAAGAGGACTCATCGAGAAAGGTGCTACTTAACACCAGTAACACTCTCAGAATCCAGCCCCTTACTTTTAGAACTTGCCTCTACCGGTATTTAGTGATTGATATCTAGGGATTTACCCGGACAGTCCTGCAGTAAAGACGAGGGACTCAGGAAAGGCGAGTTCAATTTGTGGATCCTCCGCAGACTCCCTGTTTGGGATCATTAGCAAGTCCATTCATCTCTCTGTGCCCCCCTCCCACATTTTGTTGAGCCTGCATAGTTATACAGTAAGCTGTTCAAGGCAAAGTTTGTCTCTTGCTATGTGTTTCTCTGTTGGGGTCTCCAGGCACTACAGTAATTCAAATAATAATAATTTAATTCTCCCAAGCAGGCCTGCTCTAGTATCTCAGGTTACTGGGTTAACAGGACAAAAAATGAAGCTTTCCATCCTATCTGATTCCGCTCCCTAGCCCACTTTGCTCAGCACCCTGTGAGAAGGGGATCTGTAACATATTAAGTATTCAATTTTTATCTGATCTTGACTCAACTGATCAATTTAGCTTTATTCTTCTTAAAAGCAAAATAAAAGATGCAGTAACTAATTGGTCTCCACTGGATGGTCTCTGGTCAGAGCTACTAGGGACCACTGTTAATTTACAATTAGTACATTGCCCCTTTCTTTCCCTTCACCCTTTCAGAAATGTCTCTAAGCAAGTTTCTATGACCATCAGTCACATTTAAAGGTATCAAAAAAACACTTCCCCGCGAGTATATGGGCAGGGTGGATTTATCTCATATTTCAGTTCTCAAGGAATTTATTGTGAAGCAAGCAGTACAACGACTGAAGAATGACACAGATGTCTCTACTGGCTAAACATGGAAAGACATATAGCTACTCATTCTCTCACTGTACCACACACCGTTTCCCTTCCCTCCGCTTTAGAATTGCAGCCTATTCCCCATGCGACTGTAAAAGACTTTAGATGGGGGAGCAGCTTTCTCAACCATCAAGGATCTCATGCTTTATGATCTTCCTTAGAGTCAAGGCCTTGCTTTCTATGAAGCAAGTTAAACCTAAATCATGAACCTAAATCAGGTAACTGAATTCCATGGAACGTTGTGCTATGGTAACGGAGCACGAGATCATCCAGTGCTCTGTGCAGCTCCTGAAGGAGGCAAGAGGACAGACTTGAACCACCCTCTGAGGAGGACCAGAGGGGTAGTAGCCACCCAGGGTTCATAAGCTACATTCAGCAGTGTCTCATGGTGGGGGGGGACCTTCCCTAAAAGCACTGCAGCAGGTCTAAGCCTCCGCCAGCTTCAATACCCTCTGCCTTTCAACGTAGCTGTGTCCCACCATTCCCACTGTGGATGGAGCTCCTGGAATAGTGGAAGGACAAGTTGAAGATGGCCACTGTCAAGGAAAAATCTGATTTATATGTACACACACTATCTGGACAAAACGGTAAAGGGTGAGGATTTCATCTGAAGAAGCTGGCGTGCGGATATGGGCTTGTGTCAGAAAGGAAGAGGCTATGGGAGCAGGTAGTATAGGCGTGTGAACATTGGCAGAATGGAATGTCACTTATAGGAACGTTCATGTTGCATTTTAACCTGTGTCTACCTCCAATCCTCACTTTCTCAACTGCAATACATCATGGTGAGCTCAAGATGCACAAAAACGGTCTGTCGATTAATCACTCTTGCTGGTTGGCTAGCAGGCAACACATTTTATTCACATCTTGTTTCAAGGTCTCCATGAACCAATTATTTTGGAACCAACTCACTAATAACCAAACTAAAACCAGTTTGTAAAATTATTAGATGACATGCTATAATCAGAAAATATAGCTGCGTATGCAAAAGTTTATAAACAGAAAACTCTCAAATGCAGTGACCATAATTAAAAAACTTACCAATTTCCGCCTATGTTATTTTACTGTGGCAAAGTATATCTTATATGTAATATATAATGGCAATCATCCGTATGTATTAACCTTAGACGTTAAAATAAGCTTTCAAGATCAGAAGGGTGACTGCACAACTTCATATTATAGACCACTGAATCCATTCACTTCTTGATTGAAAAATTTGAGAGTGGTTCTCAAGCGTGACAAGATGGAACAGCTTTTAAACGTTAGGAATCCTATAAATGAATATCTCATTTAATATCATTTCTCACGTTCCATTCATTATTAGTGACTTCTTGGTTTGGTATCTTTCCTATCTTGGTATCTTTCTTTTTAATTTGATTTTTGTGCCTATATATTGTTTAAACTTGAGTTAAGCTTTTAAGAGAGAACAACAAACCCTCCACCATGTCTCTGTGTTGGACAAGGAAATGCGAGGCCTGAAAAAAATAAGAGGTTTCAGACTTCCCTGTGTAACACACTTGTAAAGCGTGTGTTACGTCCTCTGTTAGGGTATGTGTGGTGATCCCCAGGGGTACCCAGAGTTGTGAGGCACCATCTGCCTTAGCGTGAGGCAGTCTTATCCATACCTGCTGCAGATCAGCTCCCTGAAACCACCAGCCTCCAGGAGCACACGCTCTGCCTTCCAGGACTCCACAGGCCTTGCTCTCTCTGAACAGTCTAATGAAAGGCACAAACCAAACCTCGAGTCCGCTCAGCATTCCCTGTCACGTGAAGCCCCTTATCCAATGGGTGGGGGGGGGATAGGAAACCTCATAAAGATGCTCTTAATTTTTCCTTTTACTTCCCACTAAAAATGCCTTACACAGTGTTTATTTCAACACCATGTCTGTGCATCTCCTTTCCTGCGTCACCCACCCCCACCCTAGAGGACGGAATCTAAATGAATTTTAAGCATTTAATTGATGTTGCAGCTTTTCAGAAATGTATATTTTGCATGGACAGTGAAACTGGCCTAATCTTTTTCAGCATTGCCATTGTCTGTCTCTTTGCCTAGCTCTGCCGCACTAGCACTGTCCGGTTTTCAGGGATCCGGCCGTTAGCACGATACTATTGTGTTTGTGGGTTTTCCCTCATCCACAAGCGCCCAGGGAAAAAAGTGGGGGGGGGTGTTTGTTTTTCTGTTTTTATTGTTTTATTTATATATATTTAGATTTTGTAACTTTAAAAAAATTGAGCCTCACCTAAGCTGACAGCATCCTTTCACACACATTCGGATTTCTTATTTGGATATCAACGTAAGGAAGGATACGTTATTGCCTTACTCCGCAGAAGAAAAGGCTGTCATTTCAAAGGCCCCAATCCTGTAATGAACTGAACATACGCACAGGAGTCTCACCTGCACACCGCTCACTGCAAGATCAGGCTTAAGAAACTATGAAGAGGAAAGATTGCGCTGTAAACCACAGGGCAGTTCAGAGGAGCTCCATCATAGACTTCCTGTGGGACTGTAAGTTCCAACCTCTTTAGGCCTCCATTTCTCCATCTATAAAACGGAGACAGGAATACTTCCCCCCCTCCCCTCTCAAAGGGGCTTGTCAGATTTCTTCAACTGATTTAACAATTCTTGAATATCTGTAGAGCGCTATGAGATTTTCTGATGCAAGGTGCTACAATCAGGCAGAAACAAGGCAACAGGTATCCTTGTAGCATCAAATCTCTTCATAGGTTAAGACTGAACACACAAAACGGAGCCTTCTTTAGTCTACAATCCCTCATAATTAGGCTTGGCAGAATTTGATTTTTTTTTAAATAATTTTGATGGATAATATCGGTGTTTATTTTTAAGCATTTTTTCTATTTTTATCCATTTAAATTTTCACAGTTGCAAGCAATTATGGCAGTGTCAGATAATTATTTCATGACAGTTTCTAATAAGTTCTCAGGAAGCATATTTTTTAACTTTCCCTCTCTGTACATTTCAATGTTCATCAATGGAAATAGTTTGTTCATCGTTTACCGACGCTCCCCGATAAAAATTGAATCCTTCCATCTTCTAAGCTTACTCACAACGCAGGACTTGCCCTCTACTGTGCTTGGTGCCTTAGTTGACAGATTCCATTCCCCTTTGGTCCAAAAGGGAATTTGTATTTACCATTTGCCTACAAAGATCTAATTCGGGACTTCTGGCTGTGAGCTTCTGTCCATCCATTAGAGACCGAACTGAACATTCATCTGACAGCAAACCTGCTGTTTGCTCTCTCAAGAGGGCAGGCTTTTAAGAAGCAAGCTGGAGACACTTCCTTCTCCCAGAGCTCACAAACCTGATGCAATAAGAGACGTCCAGACTGCTCCAGTTATAATAAGCCCATGGGGTGGGGTGGGAGGGCAGGAAAGTGGGTGCAAAGAAAACCTATGCAGGATGCAATCTGTATTTTTATTTTTTAATTAAAGGGTTTTTTAAGCGAACTGAAGCTCTGGTGAGAGATGCTCCACCAACAGGCCTGCAGACCGATGCGCTGGAAAACTGTTTATCCAAGGGACAGCAAAGGCAGGAGGACTTTAGGCTACCTCCACTCTGTGTCTCCTGCCACTGTGACACAACCCGGAGGGTGGAACCCCTTTCCAGGGCTGAGAAGGGAATTCAGCCTCTGTAAGTGATTCAGTCCAGACCTTTCCAGCCAAAGCTGGCAATAAGGGTGTCAGTCACGAGGGTGGTTTGTTTGGTGTACACATCTGTAGGCTGGGTGAATTGTAAAATAAAGTTTTAAGTGGTGCATAGGACTTGCGCTGGCCCTCTGCTAGGGGTGCCAACTTTCTTATCGCACAAAAACAAGCACCCCTGCCCCTCCCCTTCTCCAAGGACCCGCCCCTACTTGCTCCATCCCCCCTCCCTCCATCGCTCGCCCTCCCCCACCCTCACGCACTTTCACCGGCCTGGGACAGCGTTTTGCGGTGTGGGAAGGGGGTCAGGGCTCCGGCTGGGAGTACAGGCTCTGGGGTGGGGCAGGGGATGAGGGGTTTGGAGTGATGGAGGGGGCTCCAGTCTGGGGTAGGGTGTTGTGGGGGTGCGGGCTCCAGGAGGAGGGGACTCCAGGTTGGAGCGGGGGGTTGGGGTACAGGAGGGGCTTCATGGTCCCATTGGCTCTTACCGTGGCTCCCAGAAAGCAGCTGCCAGTTTCCTGCAGCCCCTGCATGGGTGGCCAGGGAGGCTCCGTGCACTCTGCTCGCACCTGCAGATGCCACCCCCGCAGCTCCCACTGGTCACAGTTCCCGGCCAATGGCCCTCAGGATGGGGACAGCACGCAGAGCCTCCCTGGCCCCCCATGCACCTAGGAGCCACAAGGACCCTATGGCTGCTTCCGGGAGCCATGCGGACCTAGGGCAGGCAGGGAGCCTGCCTTAGCCCCAAGCCCCCTCTATGCCGCCGACCACACTTTTAACGGCCCGGTCGATGGTGCCGATCGGAGCCGCCAAGGTCCCTTTTTGACCAGGCGTTCTGGTCGAAAACCAGACGCCTGGCAACCCTACCCTCTGCACAGGGGTGAATTTACTCCTAAGTATGTCTGCAGTGGGGAAGTGACTGCACCATGCATAGACTAGGGTTGCCACCTGCCCAGTTTTTATCCAGAGAGTCCAGTTTTCGGGGATCTGGCCACGCTAAATGGCACTGGAACCAAAAGCCCGGTTACCGCAGGGCGAGGGGAGGCACCAGGTTATTAACCCGCGCCAGCCCCTGCTCAGCCACGGCCGCCTCCTACCTGCGGGCAGGCTCCTTGGGACAATCCAGTGAGTGATGGGGGGATTGGAGAAAAGGAGCAACAGGGGCTGGGCCTTGGGGGCAAGAGGCAGAGAAGGGCCTGGGGGGTGGGGATGAGGCGGAGACAGGGCCTTGGGGAAGGGGCAGGGCCTCGGGGGTCCAATTACCAGCAATTAGAAAGGTGGCAACCCCAGCATAGACATACCCAAGCTAGCTTTGATTTTGCTAACTCAAGTAACAACAGCAGTGAAGCCAAGGTAGCACAGGCAGCAGCCACTGGAGTATCTACACAAGGTTGGAGGACTCTAGCCCATGCTGCCACCCATGCTGCTGCAACTAGCTTTGATCTAGCTCTGGTATGTCTACATGTGCTGTAATCACCTCTCCCGACTGCAGTGTAAACATACCCTCAGGGATCCACCAGGCCTCAAGCTCAGCAATCAGAGGGTAACAACTTTCATTCACTGCCTAAAAATCTGCATTCTAGTCCGGTGCCCCAGATAGGCATGGTTCAGTATCCCACTTCCAGGCCCCTAAGCTATGCAGGTTGTGTTCTTCTGGATGTGAAAGAGGCAATTCAAGGTGTTACAAAGCTCCGCATACCGTCCCAATCAATTTCAGACCCACTCAGCACAGCTGCACTGAAAAGAACTTTTTCGACATCTTCATCCCTTACGTGTAGGTTTTTACCATTATTCCCACTGAAATCAATGTCATTGCTTGCAGCAGTAACGTTAATCATATGTGTAAGTCTTGGCAGTATCATGGACCACACCAATGACTTGTTGGGAATAGGGGAAACAGAGGCAAACAGAAGGAAAGTGACTTGTTCAAATAAAGTCAATACTCTTTTATATATGTCTGTGCAGCGCTTTGCATGATTAGGTCCTCATCCTAATGAGGGTCTCTGTATGCTACTGTAACAACAATAATTCATTTTGTTGGGAACTCAGAGTTGAGCCACTCATCTGGTGTTGTTCGTTTGTTTGCTTTTGTTAAAACATTGTTAATAAAAATGGCTTTGAGACCAAAACAAATTCTAACATGGAAAAATTTCATTTTGGACAACATTTTCCAGTTTTTACTTGAAAAACCAGAAGTCACATTTTTTTCCTAAAAATTGTTGTTTAAGATAAAAAGTTTTGGTTTTCCGTTTTCAAAAAGCAATTTTTTTAGACGTAGGTTTTTAAAATCTGGGGGAGAGGGAGGAATCAAATTCATGGAAAAAATTCAAACATGAAATTTTTCAAATTTTCCCAGGAAAAATAATTGGCATTTTTCTAATAGCTCTAATACCAAACACGTCACATGCCTTTTGGAAAAGTGGAACATTCAGATTAACATTGTATGTAGCTTTTTGCCTCTGTACACATACACACAGCTCTCTTCACACCTGTGCAATCCCAGTGAAGCAAATTTGTTTACAATTCAGATATTTGAATAGGGTTTTGGGATCCACTAGGTGTACGTTGCTCTGTCAATACAATATCATTATTACAATTGTATGAAGGATGCATGAGTGCTCATTTCAGGGTCTACTGTAAATGCACCAATCACTTTCCCTAGCAAACTAGCTTTTTTCAATTAATAAGGCAGAAACTGCAGTTTTAGCTCCTATGGGGATCCAATGCATTGAGCTGCGGGTATTGTGTTTCTAGTTACTCTGTCTCAAACTGTGCAAGCAATATGGAAACTGTGTCTCCAGTCACTATACCTTACTAGATTACCGCTGTGTCTGCTATGCTATGAGCTGGCTAACAAGCATCTGACTTTACTGCCCTGCATAACAGAAAGAAAAACCTAAGCCTCAAAGCCCACAGGTGCAAAGAGCTCAATACCACAACAATGAGGCACAAAGCAGTGAGAACAACAGGGCCGGCCAAAAGAAGGCAACACACCTGCAGCTCTCCTCAACAGTACACCAAAGTGTGGCAAGCTGGAATGATGATCACATAGCAGCTGTCCACCAGGAAGCCCTAGCAGAGGAAACAGCTGCCACTTCAAACCATTCACTCCCCAGAGAGGAGGTGAGGCTGAGATGTTTGCAAGGCTGTTATGTTGAAGGGTTTGGGTGGGGAAGGCCGATGCAAGGAGAAATTTTACTCCAGATTAATGAGTGTTTCAATAGAATAAATCATCATTAGCTGCTACTAATAATTTTAAAATTGATGTAACTTCACATTTAACACCACTGACTTAAGGTTAGTACTGTACCTCAAAACTCTTCTACTGCAGTGCAATAAACAGCTTTCACGTCTCTGCAACCCTGCTCGGCTCCTCCCACTCCCCCCTGGACTTCCTCCTTCTGTCCCTCCCTTCCCTGCTGTCATATGAGCTCCTCGTTCAGGTCCCTCCTTTAAGCTACACCAACCACTTGAGAAAGTCATTTACGGGGAAGCTGGAGGTTGTCGGTACCTCTCTCATTTATTTTTTTCCTGCCTGGAAATTGCAGCTAGACAAATTCAGTCTGGAAATAACACGGACATTTTTAACAGGGAGGGCAATGAACCATTGGAACAATTTATCAAGTGTTGTGGCGGATTGTCCATCACTGGCCATTTTAAAATCAGGATTGGATGTTTTGCTACAAGATCTGCTCTCGGGATTATTCTGGGGAAGTCCTAAGGCCTGTGTGATACAGGAGGTCAGACCAGATGATCACAATGGTCCCCTCTAGCTTTGGAATCCCTGAATTGACCAAAATCATCTCCAGCCCTGGGTGCCACCAGAACAGAGCCATTTCATACCTAACGTCTTTCACTTACTCCCTGACCAGGGGCGGCTCTAACCATTTTGCCGACCCAAGCACGGCGGCACGCCGCAGGGGGCGCTTTGCCGGTCGCCAGTCCCACGGCTCCGGTGGACCTCCCGCAGGCGTGCCTGCGGATACTCCACCGAAGCCGCGGGACGAGCGGACCCTCCGCAGGCACGCCTGCAGGTGGTCCACCGGAGCCGCCTGCCGCCCTCTCGGCGACCGGCAGAGCGCCCCCCGCGGCATGCCGCCCCAAGCACGTGCTCTGCGTGCTGGGGCCTGGAGCCGCCCCTGTCCCTGACAATGTGAAGTAGAAACTTAAAATTACACTGTTCTACCATCCAGGACTTTGGACCAGTGCCATAAAATCACTGCTAGACGGAGAGAGACCAGTGGCAACTTTAAAAGTCTTATTCCTCACGAACCATCAGGGCTAGAAAGGTATGCTGCACATCTATACAATAATACCTCTGAGAGGCTTAGTGGTCTAATGGGTAGGACACTAGACTGGACCGGGACTCAGGAAATCTGGGTTCTTCTCCCACCTCTGCCACCAACCTGCTGGCTGACCTTGGGCAAGTCACTTGTCTTCCCACCTTTCATCTGTCTTGTCTATTTAGATCGCATCCTCTTCAGGGCAGGGACTGTATCATTACTCTGCATTTGTACAGTGACCTGCGCAACAGGGCCCTGACCTTGGCGGGGGCCACTATAACAAATATTATTCATTATTATTAATAATAATAATAACTATAACAGTAATAACACCTCTACTAAGAAGGGAATCCCATTCAAACCACACAGCTTTCTTGTCTGGCTCTGGCAGCTCATGAGAAGTGCAAATTTTTTCTAAGGTCCTTTCACTGTGATTAGCTTCTTACACCCCTGGAATTCCCACCAGCTCTTTGGAACACCTATTCAGAGAATCGCTGGAGAAAAAACAAATGCTACATCCAGTAACCAAAATGTTGTAACCCCAGCTTTCAAACAACAATGTATGAATCAGCTCCACTGGGTCTGAGAAGCAGTGGCTGATAAAATCATGTTGCAGCTGAAATGTGGAGGGGGTGGGAGAGGAAGGGAGGTGTTTGCAGGAAGCAAGAGGGCAATCAGAATGCCATGACTTAAAAAAATTCTGATACTTATTTTAACCTTGAAGGCTAGAAACATTCTGGTCAGACCATTACAATTATTTTCAGACAAGGCTTGAAAAAGGTACCAGACACCTAGTAGCCAGAGCCAGATGTGGAAAAGGAAGAAGGCAAAAGACTCCAATAGTGAGGCCAAGGGGACAACAACCTGGCGAGAACGCCCACCTACTAGGAAGGGGGAAGTTACTGGGATCTTTACCATGGCACCAGGTACCTGGACCCTGCTTAGGGAGCCATTTTAGATATCAGTCTCCAACTAGTAGGTGTGATAAATGTGAAGCTCCACCATCTCACACATAAACACACATGTATCAGAGGGGTAGCCGTGTTAGTCTGGATCTGTAAAAGCAGCAAAGAATCCTGTGGCACCTTATAGACTAACAGACGTATTGGAGCATGAGCTTTTGTGGGTGAATACCCACTTAGTCGGATGCATGCATCCAACGCATGCATCTGACGAAGTGGGTATTCACCCACGAAAGCTCATGCTCCAATACGTCTGTTAGTCTATAAGGTGCCACAGGATTCTTTGCTGCATAAACACACATGGTGCTTGAAAGGAGAAGGACCAGTGTTATATGGCTCCGGGGCCTCCTGGCCACTGCAAGGATGAGGAGAAAAGGTCTGATACACTACACACACAAGCCTTCATGAACATCACCACTGCCTACCACTGTCAGTGACTACAGCTTTCTGCAGCAGCACAAAACTGACATAGATGAGATCTTCACTGCTTCCCAGCAAAGCTCTGAGCAGCAGCAGAGGCATGGAAACAATCTTCCTGAGTCTGCAGACAATACTGCAATGTTTTTCCATTTGATTTACACTTGGAAGGTTATCTCCACAGCCATGAGAACTGGGAACCATTTATTCTAACAAACTCGTGCATCCTGCAGAAAATGATGACTTAAGCCAGGCCAATCTCTAGGGAACTCTGCCCATTTCTTATCAAGTGTGTGAGATTTTTCAGGGCCCTGCTTTCAGGATCAGTAACCCCTTCCAAGCACTGGTCTTAAAAACCATGGATCCGAGTCAATTTCAATCCTCAACAACAAATATGTTATTTTACTCTCAGCAGGGCCGGCTCTAGGCACCAGTGCTCCAAGCATGTGCTTGGGGTGGCACTTTCAAAGGGGCGGCACTCCGGCTCCTTTTTTTTTTTTTTTTTTTGCTTGGGGCACAAAAAGCCGGGAGCCAGCCCTGAGCAAAGGTGAGCTGTGGCAGTGGCGGGCGCAAGGAGGGCCGCAGGAAGTAACCCCGGGGGTGGAGGGGAAGATGAACCACTCCCCGCCACAGCTCACCTCCACTCCACTGCCGCCTGCTCCCCCACGCACGCCACCACTCTGCTTCTCCGCCCTCCCTCCCAGGCTTGCCGCGCGAATCAGCTGTTTTGCGGCAAGCCTGGGAGGGAGCTTGAGGCGGCAAAAAACTTGGAGCCGGCCCTGACTCTCAGTGTGTAACTGAAAAAGCAAACACCACTTTCCTCCCTGGTAGCTGTTTACACTCTATTCTTACTTTCATTTAGGTGGAAGTGTTTAAATTATACAGACAAATTGCATCCTTGCCCTTCTGCATTAAATATTAAAACTGATGTTTTTTGTTGTTCGGTCTTCCAATATCCTTTGTACAAAGGAATGCCTGCTGCAAACAGAGTGTGTTCTACTTTCCATTAGTGTTGTTCTATATGAATTATTATATTACACACATCTATCTTTCCCTCTGATCTCAGTACAACATTAAACCTTTCTTTGATAATGGAAGTTTACAACAGTCACTGTATCTCTCCTACCACAGCGTTTCTTTTATGCAAACACAACTCTGAACAAAGATCTCCTTTTATGCCAGAACGTACAAGACCTTTCATATTATCTATTGTAGTAAATATAGCCCTAGATGAACTAAACACATGCAGTGAAAGGAGAATTTAACGGAATGGAAAGTTAGTAAATCTTGGATGACGGATTAAATTCTAGGTCACAGCTTGAGATGCTTGCTGTTTTTGTTTACTGGGACAGCTTTGGGACCAAAAGTGTGTGAGGATTTAAGGTGACCAGCAAACAGAAAAAACTGTGTGTATGTGTGTGACGCTCCCCTCTGATGTTATCTGGATCGGTGATCTGCTAGGTCACTCCAATCCTCGACTCTGGGAGCCAGCCTTACCCTGCTCCGCTGTGAGAACCCCCACGCCCGAGCTATTCACGCACAGCCTCTGGCATGTAAGCTGCTCCCAGCTACTTGCAACCGAATGACACTAGCCAGTATCTCTGGTCAGCTGTGTGACTGCTCCCCTTCAGGAGGTCAGTTACACAGTTCCTTCTTAAAACCTGGGTCACAGGCTGAGTGCCTGGGTGCACAGATGCTGACCCAGCCATCCTCCTAGTGTCCTGGGCATCCTGCCCTGAGTGACTAGTGAGGAGACATTCCTGTACCCCCACTATTCCTTCCCCAGTTTCCTCCTCTGGGCCCCATCCTAAGACACATTTCTCTGTGTTTCCTAGAAAAGGATCTGTCTCTTCTTCAGCTGCAGAACTCTGCCAGCTAACAACTGGGACTTTTCCTTAATCACTGAGGACACCTCTCCTGCCCCTGTGCCTGAGGGCATGTTGCCTTCTGCTGGAAAGGAGCAAGTCTCAGCCCCTCCCACACTTGGAAGCACCCTGCTTCCCTGGGTTACAGAGTTACCACTGAGGATTCCTGTTTCTCAGATTCCCTGCCCCTTTTCTGGGACACATTTCTCTCTGCTCCCTAGAGCCAGGTCTATCTCTGGTTCAGCTGCAACCTGCTGACAGCTAACAACCTGGACAGTTCTCTCCCTGGCAGGCGTTACACCCCCATCCCCTCCTGAGGTGGTGTTGCCTCCAACTGTGGTGCAGGAGTTGTTCTCAACCACTCTCCCACCTGGAAGCATGTGGCTCCCCTCGCTGCAGAAGAATCAAGGAGACTCTCTCCCATTCTCTCAGCAGTTCCTGAGACCAACCCTTTCCCTCGGGGGTCCCAGCATAAAACTCCTTTCTGCTGCAGGTAAATACTTTAACCTGAGCTACATGGAAAAAAACATTACCCAGGAGCAGGTGGAATAGGAGGTGCTCCATTACCCCCACACAAACCACTTTCCAAACCTTCCCACACCACATGGATTTTAGCTAGTGGTATGAGGAATCTGCTTTCGCCCACCCCCACAATCTCTGCCATTTGGCCAGGTAACATACTAGCCTTTGGGACCACACTCTGCTTAACCAGAGAGATCTGGGCCCCTGTATTCCTCTCCCCTAAGTATTCCCTGCCATTTATTCCTCAGGTGGTCAATGGAATTACACTGATAGCACCTTTTGAGCTCTTCTACTTTTACAGGAGATTTTGGATGAGAGTTAGAGGAATGTTTTTGGGTAAGAGAATGTTTAGGCTCCCAACCCCCTTCTCTCTTCCCAGGGGCAAAATGAGATCCGCCCTTCCCACCAGTTTTAAACCCCTCTTCTATGACCTGCCCTCAACAGACGCCTGATTCTGTTTGAAGGCATCAGCTAAAAAAGCCATCTCATCCGCAGACCACAGCTTGGGACCCAGTGAGCTAACCTGAGCTCAGCAGAACCCTGTCCAAGCTGTGCCTTCTGTCAGCAGGATTTTCCAATGCAGTGCCCACTTCTCTTGCCACCTCACCCATGTACTGTTCCCTTCTTCCCTGGCTTCCCCAGACCTTTCAGCTGCCCTTGCTGGGTTCAAGGCTCCTCATAACTTAGCTCCCACCTCTTTTCCCACCTCTTTTCAGGAGCTCCCACCCTGACCCAGCCTACCATGTCCTCTCCTCCTTCAATTACTATTTATTTGTTTTCCGCCTAGAGACTCCAATCAAGACCCAGCGCTGGTCAGCAGCAGAAGCAGGAACAGAATCCACATGGCCGAAGTCCAGGGTCCTTGCCACTAAATCACACTTACAAATCCCTTCTACTACGAGGCCAACATCAGTTGTCCTTCCCCCTTTCCCACAAGAAACGAACGAGAGAGATGGCATGAGAAAAAGGTAAGAAAGCCAGACAAAAGACAGGGAATCTATAGCAGCTTACTTAGAGAAGGGATAGCTCAGCAGTTTGAGCATTGGCCTTCTAAACCAAGGGTTGTGAGCTCAATCCTTGAGGGGACCATTTAGGGAACTAAGGTAAAAATCTGTCTGGGGATTGGTCCTGCTTTGAGCAGGGGGTTGGACAAGATGAGCTCCTGAGGTCTCTTCCAACCCTGATATTCTATGAACGGTGTCCCACTAGGAACTGTCCTGACAGGGGATCATCTGGAGAACCCAACACATTTTTCCATCTAATATCTGAGTTTGTGAATATAAAACATCCAGCTATTCACAGGTGAATGCAAGCTACTGCTGAGCAGCCAAGTTTGCCTGCAGTCCTGCTGCCTCAACCAGCATCTAGCCCACTGCTTCACCAAGTGCTTTGAGCCCGAAAAGTACAATAGAAAACCACCGTCTAATTCCATTCACAGTGTTACCAACACTCATGATTTTGTCACGAGTCTCATGATAACGATCAGTTTCCTTAAAGCCCCAGCGCCTGGAGTCAAGTGGGTATGTGATGATTTCAGCCTTTATTCTTCAAGAAAAAGTAAGTTTCTAGCCCTCGTGGCTGTAGAGAAAGCTTTAAAATGTGACCCCAGTGCACCCTAAATGCTCAAAAAGTGGAAGGCAAATAAAGAGAACCCCAAATCTATTGTTTTTACATCATCTCATGATTTTAAAGTCAGTCTCATGATTTTTGGTGAGGCAGACTCATGATTTTTGAACATTTGGGGCTGGCAATACTGTATTTCTTGCTGGCCTCCCAGAAGCAGGGTGCAGCATTAAAGGGGACACAAAGAGAGGGGCCTTGAGTTCTGATTCCCCAGAGGGGCTCTACTGCAGAGGGGAGGGACGAACAGCCTGAGCTCCCCGATCCAGAGGGGCACGAGTGAAAACAAGTCGGGGCTGAGTGTGCGGCCTGCTCCCCGCACAGTGCTGGGCCATAACAGGTGGGTACGGAGGGGGAGGCAGCAAGGAGTGTACCCACAAACGGGGCACTTTCGGAAAGGCCTACCGGCTGCCAGCCCAAGCCGCTCGCAGCCCTGCCACGTGGCACCAGCTTGCCAGTGTGGGTGGAGCTCACGTGACCCAGGGCACTCTGTGCCTGCAGGTTTGGCAGCATTGTGTGAACCAGCCTTGGCAGGGAGCTTGTCAGCTCCAGAGGAAAGCAGGTGGAAGAGCCCCTCAGAGGGTGTGGGAGGAGGTGAGTGGCAGGTCAGTGCAGGGTGGGAGAAGGAGATGGGAAAAGGCTGAGCTTTGCCAGCTGATCTATGCCCTGCCTCTCAGCCCCACGGACCCGTACTCTGACCTGACTTCTTCCTGCATCATAAACAAAACTGTCCCACGCATTTACCCCTTTCCCTGAACCCGCATCTAGTCTAGACGCGATAAATCGACTCCCGAGCCCTCTCCCGTCGACTTCTGTACTCCAGAGCCATGAGAGGCGCAAGCGGAGTCGATGGGGGAGTGGCAGCAGTCGACTCACCGCGGTGAAGACACCACGGTAAGTCGAACTAAGTACGTCGACTTCAGCTACGTTATTCACATAGCTGAAGTTGCGTAACTTAGATCAATCCCCACCTGCTAGTGTAGAGCAGGGCTATGTCTTTATACCTCACCTGTCACCACAGTTTCCTATAGAGAATGGCAGCATGGCTGAGAGATCTGCCCATGCAAATGGATGACAGAGACTCCTCTGTTATAATACTGGCTCTGCCACCAACTCCCTCGGTGGCCATGGGCAAGTCATTGTCCCTCACTGTACTCCGTTCATCTCTCAAATAAGGAGAATACTTACCTGCCCTGCAAGGGTTAATTAAACACGGACAGTGCTTTGAAAAGTAGAGCAGAACATAGGGATAAAAATGCTTAGTGCTAACACCTGTCCTAAATGACTACATCAAATATATCAGCTGAAGTAGCCTCAGAGTAGAGAGCATTTCAAGCTCAAGTTCAGACAGAATTTGACTATATGTTTTAAAAGAGTCACTTATGGAAAAGGTCAACCATGGCCTCTACAGGTGGTTCCACTCCATTTGTATTGTTAAAAAAAATCAGTCAGGCTTTAACAAATCCACCTAAGTGAACCTGTCTCTACTCCCATCCCGACTCCCTCTGCTCATACTAGATAGTCTCTTTGGCCACCCACACGTTCGTGTTACTGTCAGTGCAAGTGCCTTCTCCTCTGCATCTCTCCTCAGAGCTAAACACCCAAATGCTCCATCTAACTGCAAATCTCAGCAGAAAGCATCTTGTTCCTCTTCATTTCTAGCTCCCTCTATTATCATTTAACTCTGGGTTCCATTTTTAAATAAAAGTCACCACACAGGATGGAGGCCTTATACCAGAAGAAAGCCAGCGGAAGCTGAACATGCTCAACACCTCACATGACTGGGCCCTTACTCTGGATCTGGTGTTCAGGAGTGTTTTTGCAAAGAGCAGCCCTTTAACCCCCCCTCATCGGCATGTTCCTACTGCCCTGGTTCTGATAATTGCCACTACAAAGCAAACTTATGTGAGTCACCATGTGCTCTGTTTAATTCAGGCCATTCACAGGGTCTGGAGAGAGTTCATTTTCCTTAGTCTTATTATCCTTCCTCTGCCACTCAAGAGCTTTAAAGATGTAGCATCTGGTTTACAGGAGTGTTCTGTGCACTAAAAAGGGAAGGACAGCGGAAGAAAAATATTTACAAACCAAGGAGGCAAAACATAAAGCTTACAATTACTTGACATGACATATGGTAAATAAGAGATAGAAAAAGGCTTCTAAGGTTTGTACAAGGCCTGGATTTGTCCTTCCACACTTTCCAAGGATCAACAATGCATGTTCCACGCAGTTGCCATCTCCCATAGAAACAGCCCACCTCCCCCACGTTAACATTTCATAATTTTTCAATCAGAAATGACATTTTAGAACTGAACTTTTTTCAACAACTTCCTGCTCTCCTAACACAGAGACAAAAATAATACGAAATCTCTGTCTTAAACATAACAATCAATATCATCGGGGGAGGGAATTCTATTGATTGAGCCATTTAACCAAGGTATTTAAACCCTGATGCAGAATATAAGTGCTATGCATTAGCTATTTAAAAGCACCTAATTCTAGCTTTATAGCTTTTTCCTTTCTCCCTACTTCAGCTCAATTCAAAAATCACATTGCACTGAAATATTTTTTACTCTTTATGTCACCAGGGATAACAATATCCAGTGGCCGGAAGCTGAAGTCAGCAAAGATCAGAAGGGAAATCGGATGCACATTTTTAACACTGAAGAAAATTAACAACTGCAAACATTCACCAAGGGATGTGGTAGATTCTCCATCACTTGTGGTCTTTATAGCAAGATTGGATGTCTTTCTAAATGATCTGCTGTAGCTCACCCAAAAATTAGGGGCTCGATGATGAACTGCTTGTTGACATTTCAAGGTCTGTGTTCTGCAAGAAATCAGAGTACAGGAACACTATTGTTCCTTCTGGTTTTAGCAATCTATGAAAAAATGTACATGTGATAAGTAAAGTGAGAGAAAGATACACACAGACTACAGGGATTCTACAAACCCCCAAGAACATTCTCCTCCTTACTCATGTGACTCTGATTAAGTAGGGCACATGAGTTTTCACTACAGCTAGGTGAAATATTTGCAACAAAGCCTGAAAACATGGTCTAATGAAAATCCTGTAGTTCATCCTAGATTTGTTAACGTTTTCACTGAGATTCTGTACCTCAAAGTAGCACCCTGGAATCCCCATATTCACCTCTGTCGTATAATTATGATGTGTTTTGTACAAAGCATACCCTGTGAGGAATCATTTTAAAAGTCTTGATCTGTTCAACACTAATATCCTGTTGGATTGTATGTGAAGTTATGAAGTATTGTTATATGTGACTGAAATATGTTGTGAGGTTGGGAACACCTAGGGCATACAACAAAGGGGTAGCAGACAGGACTTAATGGCTCATCAACACCCAATCCACTATCCCAGAGACTTCTCAGAGAAAGCATGTACACTATGGACTAACCTGCTGGATGTTTCTACCCTGCTGGAAAAAAAGTATAGAAGAGGGAGAGTGACTTCATCACTTTGCCTCTTCCCCGCTCCTCCCCTCTACCTCATCTCAAGACCTGGAAACTCATCTGGAAGAAAAAAACTTTGAACTGGGGAGTTTGGTCCCAGGCTGGAATATGGTTCAGTCTGTGTATTGAGGCACTGGAAGCTGCTTGTACCATCTGTTAGGATGAGACGTGTCTTGATTCAAATCTTGCTTAGTCTATTTAAATTAGAATTTTGACTGCAAATTTATTTTTGTTTCTTATGTAACCAACTCTAATCTCTCTGCCTGCTACTTATAATCACTTAAAATCTCTCTTTCCGTAGTTAATAAATCTGTTTTATATTTCACCTAAAACTCTGTGTTTTGGGAGAAGTGCTTGGGGGAGCTCCGCTCAGACTACAAAGGCAAGTGTCTGTCCATTTCGCACTGAGGGAGTGGCGAGCTACCTAATGAACTTTCACTGGCCAAGGGAGTCTTGAGCACTGAGTTCTGGGGTGCAAAGCTTGGAGCTGGGGGGAAGTGGCTGGAGCCTCTCTAGTGATGGTTCATGAGTGGCTGGGAGAGCATCCATGTAACCAAGTTGAGTGTGTCCCTACCTGTGGGTGGCTGTGTAAGTGCAGTGCCTGTCAGAGGCTTGTAGCTTGACATGAGCATCAGAGTGTGAGGGACAGCCGAGGCTGGTGGGTTTGGAGGACTCCGCAGTCCCACAGGCCAAGTTGCACCCCAGGGACCCCATCACGGGTTCACAAACCTTTCCTACAAACTGGGGCTCAGTTCGGAGCCAACCTGGGCCAGTTTATTTTTTGTACCACAGTGGCCATGGGCACCCATCAGGGCCCAGTGATGCTAGGCATCAAGCAGAAACAAAACAAAGACAGAGCTTGCTATGTGCACATCAGGCAACAGGGGGATACAGAGGGACTCGTCCTAACCATGAAAAATTCACAACAGTTTAGTGGTGGAAAAAAAGCTGAAATAGTGATTTCAGATGAGATTTGTTTTCTGAGATTGTAACAAATCTATGATCACCTAGGATTTCACCATGGGCATAGTTACTCAGCACTTCACAGCTGCAATCAGGATAAAGAGAATTCCAATTCACCTGTTTCAAAAGCGGAGCTAATAAGAGAATCACTGTTTACCTGTAAGCAGTATAGAGTCTTGGAAACACAGCAGACTAGTTCTGGGTCTGTCCAGTGGAGAGCAGCGTTATGCACCCATGAGCACGTGCACAAACATACACAAGTCCATCACATTATTTTAAAAAGTCCTTCACTGTTTCACAACCACCACTTCAGATTATTAAAAACTGACATGATTTTTAAAACGTAATCGGCTTTTTATTCTACTGATATGCTGATGGTTTGCACTGGCACCTCATTTACCTTGGACAGTGGAATTAGAGTGGTGAATTATAGTGGAGAATCCACCACTTCCCTTGGTAGTTTGCTCCAACGGTTAATCACCCTCACTGTTAAAAATGTGTGCCACATTTCTAATTTGAATTTGTCTGGTTTCAGATTCCAGTCACTGGCGCTTATTAGGGCTTTCTTCTCTAGATTTAAGAGCACTTTAAATCACCTCTCAGTCTTCTTTTTGATAAGCTAAACAGATTAAACTCTTGAATATTCTCACTGGAAAGCGTTCTTCACAGCCCTCAAGTTTTGTGGCTCATTTCTGAACCCACTCCAATTTTTCGATAATCTTTTTAAAATGCAGGCACCAGAACTGGATGCAGTATTCCAGTATCGGTCTCATCAACGCTGAATACAGAGGGAAAATAACCTCCTTCCTCTGACTCACTACCCCCATTTATGCATCCCAGGATCACATCCGCACTTTTTGCCACGGCATTGCACTATGATTCCTAAATCCTCTTTAGAGTCCTGCTTTCCACAGTACAGCCCCCCATTCCGAAGGGACGGCCGCGTTCCTTGTTCCTACTCTGCATTTAGCTATATTAAAATGCATTTTGCTTGAATGTGCCTAGTTTAACAAGTGATCTAGATCAATCTGTATGACTGCCCTGCCCTCATCATTATTTATGGCCACACTGCCAATCTTTGTGTCATCTGCAAATTTTATCCACAGTGATTTACTTCCAGATCACTGATGAAGATGTTGAATACCATCAGGCCTAGTACCAATCCCTGCAGAACCCCACTAGAAACACCCCCATTCAATGAGGATTCCGCACTGATGATTACTTTTTGAGCTCCATCAATTAGCCTGTCCTTAACCCACTTAACATGTGCTTTAATGATAGTGGATAGTACTCATTTTTTAATCAGAACATTGTGTGGTATTAAGTCAAACACATTACCAAGTCTAAATATGCCTTTTTCGACCAAATTTGTAATCTCAAAGAATGAAATAAGGCTTGTTTGAAAAAAACTATTTTCCATAAAACCATGTTAACAGGCATTAACTTTATTTCTATCCTTTAATTCTTGAATCTCAGATCAGCTTTTCCATTTTTTTGATGGGACTGATGGCAGGCTAAGTTACCTGGGCCACCCTACTTATCTTTTTGAATATTGGCATAACATTTGCACTCTTTCAGTCTTCTGGAATTTCCTTGGTATTCCAAGATTTAAAAATTACAACAGGGATATAGAGATCTCCTCAGCCAACTCTTTTAGGACTCTCTGGTACAAGTTATCCAGGACTGCTGAGTGAGAGATGTTCATCTCTGGTAGATGTTATTTAACATTTTCCTTGGTTACTAATAGACTAGAAAGTACTTCATCATCCACATGTGATACAAATACAACATCTGACTTCTTTCCAAATAGACAACAGAAATATGTATTGACCATTTTTGCCTTTTCTGATTCATTATGAACAACTTTACCATCTCCGTCTAATAATGGGTCTATGCCATTGCTAGGATTTCTTTTGTTCACAATATAGTTAAAAATTCCTTTTTTTTATCCTTAGCCCAGCCAGCCATGGATTTTTCCCTAATGTCTTTACCATCCCTTATCAATTTTCTGTGATTCATATCTTCTAATTTATATCAATAGCTATTTCCCTTTTCCATTTGTTATATATTATCTTTTTATTTCTAATTACTGCCTTTGCTTTGCCACTGAACCAGGATGCAGAGTAGCAGCCATGTTAGTCTGTATCCGCAAAAAGAACAGGAGTACTTGTGGCACCTTAAAGACTAAGGGTACGGCTATACTACCCGCTGGATCGGGGGGTAGTAATCGATCTATTGGGGATCAATTTATCATGTCTCGTCTAGACGCGATAAATCAATCCACAAATCGACGCCCGCACTCCACTTCGGCAGAAGGAGTAAGCAGTGTCGACAGGGGAGCCGCGGCAGTCGACTCGCTGCCGTGAGGTTGGCCAGGTAAGTCGAACTAAGATACTTCGACTTCAGCTACGTGAATAGCGCAGCTGAAGTTGCGTATCTTAGATCAATTCCCTCCCCCCTGCTCCCCGCAGTGTAGACCAGCCCTAACAAATGTATTTGAGCATAAGCTTTCGTGGGCTACAGCCCGCTTCATCAGATACATGCAGTGGAAAATACAGTAGGAGGCTACACACACACACACACACAGAGAACATGAAACAATGGGTGTTACCATACACCCTATAAGGAGAGTGATCAGGTAAGGTGAGCTATTATCAGCAGGAGAGAAAAAAACTTTTTGTAGTGGCAATCAAAATGGTCCATTTGCAGCAGTTGACAAGAAGTTGTGAGGAACAGCGGGGGGTGGAGAATAAACATGGGGAAATAGTTTTCCTTTGTGTAATGACCCATCCACTCCCAATCTTTATTCAAGCCTAATTTAATGGTGTCCAGTTTGCAAATTAATTCCAATTCAGCAGTCTCTCATTGGAGTCTGTTTTTGCTGTTTTTTTGTTGTAATATTGAGACTTTTAGGTCTGTAATCAAGTGACCGGGGAGATTGAACCATGATGGGCTTTTAAGCCACAACTGCCCTCTTTCTTGACTGTGGAATTGTGGCTTTCTTGGCCATCTAATAAACTCTCCTTAAAGAGCTCACAATTTTCATTTGCATTTTTCTGTCTAATTTTTTCCTGACAGTCAACTTTCCTCAGAATTTTCCTCTGCGTTGGGAAATCAGCCCTTTTGAAGCACCAAGCATACACACAGCTCACTGGGACTATCTTCTCTTTGCTCATATCAAATGTGATCAGGTCATGATCGTTGGTCCCTCTACAACTTCCAGCCCAGAGATCAATTCTTCTTTACCTGTCA
Organism: Mauremys mutica; assembly: GCF_020497125.1. NCBI lineage: Eukaryota > Metazoa > Chordata > Testudines > Geoemydidae > Mauremys > Mauremys mutica. Next base: position 10,049,256 of record NC_059073.1, on the reverse strand, counting down.
TAATGAGGTTCAAGATAAGAGTACCTCATGTTGGGTGAAAAATCTTGTGTGTCAGAAAATCATCCATATTTTTTAGCAATTCTAAATAATGTTTTACTACTGCCTGCATGAGACCTCCAGCATATGTCTCCCAAACTGAAGTCCTACAAAACACAGTTTTTCTTTCCACACATTACAGAGAGGTGCGTAAGGAGTAACTCATCCTGGTCTTTCGGTTGATTACACAGGTCTGTAACACAGCCCCGCCAGTACCTCCTCCTTGGGTTTAGTTAGCACACTAGTCTGTAGGATCATGGGTGGCGTGTATCAAAGGCTAGGGGAGGCTGTGTCTCCTCAAACAGCCCTGTGTGGTCCCGCCCACGCTCCGCCCCCAGGCTCCCTCCTGCTTCTCACTGGCGCTCTGGGGCTCTTCCCCTGTGGCTGGCGCCACGGGCTGGGGCAGGGACCAGCCTGCAGCCAGGAACTGTGGGTGGCTGGAGCCAGTGCTTGTGCCACCCGCCCACCCAGCGTTCTGGGGCGGGGGAGGGTGGCCACTGCCCGCCCGGCACTCTGAGGCTTCGGGGGCCCACGTCGCCCACCCAGCACTCCAGGGTCTGGAGTGCTCGAGCAGCTGGGGGCGGGACTGGCGGTCGTGGGGGGGCGGTGGCTTTGCGCTCTGGTGGGGGAAGGGAGGCGGGAGGGGCAGGGCCTCAGGCAGGAAGGGGAGGGCTGGGCCAGTCGCTAGCCTCCCCAACCCCACGGTTCACCCTCTGCCTATGTGTATGATTTCAAGATCCTGTTCTCCTGAGTTATCAGTGACTTTAAAACAAGTAACAGTGTCTTTAATGGAGAGTGTCGACGCCTCACACACACACCTTCTTTATCAACTCTATCCTTCCTACACAGGTAATAACCAGTGATTCTGACATTCCAATTATGCAAATCATCCCACCAGGCTTCAGTAACACTAATTAGATCAAATTTTGGCTCATGCATGAGCCTTTCCCATTCCACTTGCTTTTTATACTCCGTTCTTCTGCACTAGCACAATGTGACAGAGGGATATTTAAATTTCAAAAAAATCTTAATTCATTTTAATTTAAATTCATGAAGATGCTTCTATTCATAATTAAGTTTGTGAATTAGTAGGTTTCTACCCTATGACATGCCTGGAAAGAGAACGAAAGAAAAGAGAAACGCTCCTCTAAGTTGTGTGTTTTAACGGGCGGCCTCTTAACAAGATCTTGGGCATTAGGAACAAGCGTGGCCCAAATCTAGAACATGTGGGCTAAAAGGTGCTCCAGGATCAAATAATTAGGCTCTCAATCTGCCACCATAATCAACCCATGCTAAACTACAGCTGGGTACTTAGTCTACTCTCGCTGAAGATACAGAAAGGCATCAGTAACATGCCATCCTACAAAACACATCAACAGACTGACCAGGAATTGCTGTCCAGGAGAAAACAGACAACACAGCAGGTAGAAATTCAATGGAGAGACCCATACAACCCGCTACTTGTTCCTTGGGACTTTCAATCAGGAAGCATTAAAGGATCCCCAGGTGCATTTTTCCTCCTCCCTCAGAAAGGACACAAGCCCTAGGGTCCTGGCCAAATTCCCACTTGGATAGTACCATTCAGCCTCCCTAAAATTCCCACTCTGGAAAATTTCCTATGTGAAACTGTTAGACAGTGTTTCTGTATGCTGTTAAATAGGTACTATCCCCCACCCCAGAAGGGGCTGCATTTCAGCACTGGTCAAAGTATTTACTGTATATGTAACAAACCAAATTCTGCTTTCAAATACACTCATATAACCCCAACCAACTTCAGAACAGAAGATGCTGTAGAAATGTCCTCTAACTTTTATTTTTATTAGCAACTAGTCCAATTTCACGGTCTCGTAGTGTACGCACTGGGCTCCCACGTGGCCATCCATGGGTCCAAAATGTCAGTTTTATCATTAAAAATCATTTCCAAATGCACTTTCCACAGTTTACTCACAGCAAAGAGTGGCTCCTTACTGAGTGAACTTTCAGTTCGTTTCAATGAGCAGAACAGGTTCAACATTTCCCATAAACTCCTGCATCCCTTCTACATTATTCCTCCTCTGAATGGCTGTTTCTTCCCATTGGCAAACAAGAACAGAATGTGTTGGGTTTCATTTTTAGGCCTTTCAACAGGGTGAAAATGCTGTCTATGTATTTCATTCCAGAGGAAAAGTCTGAAGAACCAACAACTTGCCATAATTAAGGTTAGAAACATCAATTAAAAGTAACTCCAATTTATGATATTTTGTTTCTGCCAAGGACAAAACTGCTGTCTGTGTATATAATGGAAGAATTACAGATCCAGCCAGATGGAGAGTGCCATATAAATATAAATGATTTATGATTGAGGATTTTATTCAGTTCAAGTGAACATACTGCAGCAGAATGGAAAGATCCCTTAACGGTACGGTCTATACAATGGCCTAGAAGCCAAAGATGGAAAAGATCTCATTAGGACATCAAATCCAGCCATCGGGGGCCAGTGGAGCATTGTACCATTGATCTATTCTCCATCACATTGTCAAGACCAGTTTTCAGTGTATCAAGGCTCGAGCTTCCACTTGTTACATTGCAGGCAGGAAAACAGATTTATCTGAGAACTGTTACACATCAGTTAAAAATCTGAGGACAAAAGAGAGAGGTAAGAAAGCAAGATGTGTTAGTGCTTATGTAGCTTGCCTGCTTTGGAGCAGATCCAGGAAAATGCAGAGCCCTCTCCTCGATCCCACAGACATCAATAGGAGCGGAGACACTTTTCCTTTAAACTTACCCAATGTCCTCCTTCCACTCTATCTCTCAGGATAAGCAAATGAAAGCCAGCGTGTCCAAAAAAATAATTTACTGGCATGCCCAGGTTTCCAGCCAACAGGGCTGTGTGTAGCAATTATGTGTAATTTATTTAGTCACCAATAATTAGTCCCCTAACTGTGCCTCTGAGCTGAATCTGTATTGCCTCATGCAGAGTCTCTCATAAGGCGGCATCACAGAAGAATGAAGCAGCACCGACTTTAAAGTGGATTAATCAAAAAAACCAAATAACTTTGAATATTTCACAGCCGCTACGGACAACTTACTCTTGAGCAGTTTTAGCTTAATGGCTTGAGTACTAGCAGGTTAACCATGTACTGCGGATTGTCAAGAAGGCACTTCCAGATGCTGCCAGTTGGGTTCCATCCAAGATCACAAAACAATTTAGCCTCTGTAAGTGCCCCCATCTGAGCTGTACAAGCAATCAGACTCTCTCCCTCGCTCACTCTCATCTTGGGTCATAAGGGAGGCTTCAAGCCAAAGGGAACGGGAAGGGGGAGGAGAAGCACATTCTAGCTGTGCTCTTCCTATTTCACTAATTGGTTACATTTATGGAATCACATTTCGCATTAAAAGAGCCAGTCGGCTGTAATGAGATTCTCCAGCATCCTCCCACAATTGGGCAGGAGCAACAGGATGTTTTTTCGGGGGGGTTCTGAGACAGAACAAGTCTAATATATTACACATTTAAAAAGAAAAGAAAAGAAAAGAAAAGAAAAGAAAAGAAAAGAAAAGAAAAAAGGTTTTTGCAATACAATTGTAACTTCTAAGCCAACTTATTACTGAGCTGTCGGGGACAGGAACAAAAAGAACAGACGCTCAGAAGCACATTGCAGATTATAAAAAGGCTTCTTATTCTTCAGTGTTTGTCTAGTGCAGTTCCACTCTGAAGAGCTACCATTAAGTTTGGTGTAACCAATGCTTACCTTGCTGGGCACAAGTGATGTTGGCTGGAACACTAGACAAATGACATAAGATGCGTATAGATGTTTGGCTAATAGGCTAGATAGATAATTTGAAAAGAAACCATCTGAGAACATACAGAATTCCTTTGTACAGGTGAGTGTCTCAGAACATACAGCTATTTGAGCACTAACAAGCCACCCAACCCTGCTGGTTACAGAAAACTCTGGAGGGGCATCCGGTAAAACAAGAGGGACCCTATGTAAAAATAACACCATCTCACCAAACGCATCTGCTCCCTGTGTGTCACAGAGTCAGCATCACCACCTTTCCTGACCAAAACAAGATCCAACTCCCATTAGCACTGCAAAAGCCGATGCGACTACAGGGAACAGTGAGATGGGAGTCTGTTCTGCTTCACACTTCATCAAAAAACCTGTCAAGCTCAGTTCTGACTGCTGAATCTTTATCACCGGTGACAACCTAAAACAGAAAGAGCAACCAGTTCTCCAGATTCCAGACCGAGTTTGCAGCTAGTTAGGGAAAAAACAAAAATCAGTTTTTTGTGTATAGTAAACTGAGCACATTGGGACGACATTGAGAGAAGAAATATTGGACCCTATGCCACAATGTCATTTGTAGAGTCACTTTTCTGATTACAACTATACTTTAAATGGCAGTTTTAAAGGTTACCTAAGTCCCCCTTTAGCCATATAGTCTTAAACGAACTTTGAAGAAAACACAAAATACATGCACAAACAACCCACTGCGAAGCCACAAGTTGAGGACAAAACTTCTGGATGAATAGTGCAAAAAGCTTTCCACAAATAAACTTGAATCTTTCAAGGGCTGGGCACTGGCTGGGCCTGCATCCTTACTGCATTTGCTTTCCATGAATATTCTAGTTAATGAGCTGACTGGCAGGAATATTTCAAGCAGTGGATTGTCAGTGATTATTGACGAATATTCTAATTCATGACTGAGAGCATTTTTACCAGAACCTTGATTTAGACAGCAAGACCTCATCGACTCAGGGAACAGAAGCATATTGTATGACCTGCATTTCCAAGCAAAATGGCTCTTTTTTCAAATACTGATAACATGCATTGTCAATAGGGCTACACTTCAAGATGGCCGTGTGTGCCCGTTTTTGCCCATCTAACAGCCTATCTGACCTTTTGCCCTTCAGCAGCAAGTTTAATGTAAAATGCAGGTGTCATTTTTATTCGTCTAAAGCCTTGTCTACACTGCCACTTTACAGGGCTGAAACTTTCTCGCTCAGGGGTGTGAAAAAACATACCCCTGAGCGCTGCAAGTTTCAGCCCTGTAAAGTGGCAGGGTAGATAGTTCACCAGCCCTGGGAGCCGTGCTCCCATAGCTGGGAGCTACTCCACTCGTGGGGGCGGGGGTTTCAGCACTGGGAGAGCTCTCTCCCAGTACTGGTGCTGCGACTACACGGCCATCTAAAAGCGCTGCCGCATGACTCACGAGAAAAGCTCAGCATGTGATTCCCTCTGCCGATTCCACGCACAACCACCAAATGAGAACATCCAGCAGAACGCTCACATTGTGTATCTATAGCCTATCTATCTATATATAGCCATGACATTTTAAATTTGCTAATTGATTTTAAAGGGGAAAACTAATCTTTTAAACTATTGGCAGATGAAGTTTTTTAGTGCTGTGGACTTTTTTTTTTCTTTCTCCTTTGGCCTAATTTTAAAACTGCAAGTTTGCCATGGACAGACTCCAGTAGGGAGGTAAGTGCCTTTCACTTAGAAGTATTTTTCCTCCTTTTGAAAGAAAGAAGAAAAGAAAGAATGAACAAACTTACCTTACAATGTCTTTTAAACTGTCTGACCTCCAAGGCTTTGAGTACAGGATATCTGATTCTCTTATGCCTAGTATGCAGTCCCATATTGGACTTACTGCTCAAAAGCATCATTAAAATAACTATTACTGATCAAAACAGCAGCTTCATGGACAGAGCTATGGGCAAAGCATCTCTAAGAAATGCCTCCAAAAAATTCTCTGTCTTTCCTTTATGTCACCATTCATTGAGCACTCAGGGGAATTAAATCTAATTACGGGAGTTTGTAATTTATACAGACATCGTGTCCCATCCCAAACGTGACTGCAACTCTGGGATGAGAAAAAGTAAATATATTTAGATTTTGGTATTTATCTATTCTAATGGAAGACTGGAGCCATACCTGTATACAAATTTGTAATTCTTTAAAGCATTTTGAATCTTGAAAAAGGCACTATACTCGCATCCAAATAAACCATTCATTTGCTTATTATCAATGACTTTTCAATTCCTCCATATTTGGGGGTCTCGGCCATGCTTTCCTCAATGAGTGTATGTTCTAGGCACTAGCGAATCATCGCTCCCTCTAAGAACAGCAGAAATTGACCATAAAAGGAACGCAGTGATCAGCACTATCATTTGGCTGGAAAATTAAGCAGATTGCGTCTCAGGAATATATTTGGAGCCAAACTTTCACATTTAGCCATGTGCAATGGCATGCATCCATTTGTATGCACTCAAGGCCTCATCCAAAGCCTACTGAAGTCAATGGGTTATTGTTATTATTTATTATTTGTACTTCCATAGCACCTAGTTGCCCTCAACCAAACTCAAGATTTATCAGAGCTGCGTACTTTCAATACTACTTCATAGTGCAGAATGCTGGGGAAATGAGAAAGTATGACATGTCCAAACTGTCTTCATTCCATACAACCTGCCTCAGAAATATCCTCCATATCTTTTGGCCTGGAACAATCTCAAACCAAGATCTATTGACACAGTGCAGCCAAGAGGATCCGAACACCATCATTGCCAGGAAGCACTGGAGATGGATTGGCCATGTGCTTCGGATGGAAACTGATTCCATAACCAGAGTAGCAATCAGAGGGACACCTGAAGGCAAGCAAAAATGAGGCTGCCTGAAAACATGGCGAAGAGCTGTGGAAGCCGAGCTGAAAAACCTGGGGCACCGCTGAGGAATCGCTGAAAGACTTGCCAGAAACAGACGGGAGTGGAGGAGCTTCATTGCTGCCCTAAACACCAGAGATGTAATGGGAATAGGATGATGATGTTGATAATAGCCCTCGACATGGACCACGACCGCTGATGCTTGCCAGAAGTACCTAGGGTTGTGAAGCACTTTGCTACCACCTGGGAGCCTTGTACGTCCCGGGTGGGGTCAGCTCCCCAACTCCACCACCCACAGGCAACACAAGCACTCCCCTCTGGGCCTGGAGGCCCCACTATCTACAGGTTAGCTATAGGCACAATCCAATCCTCACACCTTCCGAGTATCTCCCTGGACTGTCCAGCCCTGTTCCACTGGACTCTTGCCACATTCACGGATTCTCTGCGTCTCAAGAAACAGGGCTTACCAGTTTCACCTCAGACCACCACTGCACTGAACACACAACACCAATACGTTTACAGTGAAACCACACACACGTTTATCTAACAAAGAACAGAGATTCAAGTAACAGCAAGTAGAAGTACTGGAAACAAATGGTCACATAGGAAACAAAATCGTAACACGCATTATATAGACCATCCCTGACAGGTGTTTGTCCAACCTGCTCTTAAAAAATCCCCAATGATGGAGATTCCCCCACCTCCCCAGGCAATTTATTCCAGTGCTTAACCACTCTGACAGTTAGGAAGTTTGTCCTAATGTCCAACCTAAATCTCCCTTGCTGCAATTTAAGCTCATTGCTTCTTGTCCTATCCTCAAAGATTAAGAAGAACAATTTTTCTCCCTCCTCCTTGTAACAACCTTTTATGTACTTGAAAACTGTTACCACGTCCCTCTCAGTCTTCGCTTCTCCACACTAAACAAACCCAGTTTTTTCAATCTTCCCTCATCGGTCATGTTTTCTAGACCTTTCATCATTTTTTATGCTCTTCTCTGGACTGTCTCCAATTTGTCCACATCTTTCCTGAAATCTGGCGCCCAGAACTGGACACAATACTGAGGCCTAATCAGCGTGGAGTAGAGCGGAAGAATTACTTCTCGTGTCTTGCTTACAACACTCCTGCTAATACATCCCAGAATGATGTTTGCTTTTTTTGCAACAGCGTTACACTGTTGACTCATATTTAGCTTATGATCCACTATGACCCCCAGATCCCTTTCTGCTAAAGATAAGCTTCTCTAGACAGGAGATTAACCTTTTAGTTAAATTTAGTCGCTATAAAGTGTGTTATGGTTTTGTTTTATATGTAACCAGTTGTTTCCAATATTATTATATGATAATGATAGGATAACGGGTTTAGTCAATAGGTCAATAACGTGCCACACTGGTAATTAGTACAAAGGGTCAATGTTGGGATATTGTTAGCCTTTTCCAGAGGGTCTGGCTGGAGAGTCTTGCCCGCATGCTCGGGGTTCAGCTGATCGCCATATTTGGGGTCGGGAAGGAATTTTCCTCCAGGGTAGATTGGCAGTGGCCCTGGTGGTTTTTCGCCTTCCTCCGAAGCATGGGGCAGGGGTCGCTTGCTGGTGGATTATCTGCTACTTGAAGTCTTTAAATCATGATTTGGAGCATTCAACAGCAGAGTCAAGGGAGAGAATTAGTTCAGGAGTGGGTGGATCGGCTTATGTGGCCTGCATCTTGCAGGAGGTCAGACTAGATGATCATAATGGTCCCTTCTGATCTTAAATTCTATGATTCTATGATTCTATTACTTAACATTACTTGATTCTCTAGTCTTTGATAATAAACTTATTCTCGTTTTCACTATATTTCAGTGCCGTGGTGGTCATGTGTGAATCTTACAAGCTGATATTTACTGTTAGTTTTAGAACAGCAGGTCTGGTAATTCTGAGTGTCCAGTGAATAAAGGGCTGGACACTGGAGGCAACGCTCCAAATATCCGCTGGTCAGCGTGTGCCCATCGGTGCCCGTACAAAGAGAGCGAGGCCTGCAGAGGCCTTGGAGGTCTCCTTCTGCTGCCAGCGGCTTGCAGATTCAGGGAGGCAGAGCAGGGACAGACAAGATTTGCTCACGCTAAGGGCAGCGGGGTACCAGGGCATCCCAGGAACGTTTCCCAGGTGTGGTTACCTGCTTGAACTCCTAAGAACATAATTTTAACATAGACACATAGCTCCTTAAATAGTATCCACACACTCATTTTGCAATGGTTCATACCAGTGGAGACTGGCTCCCAGTAGACCCCTCACATGCCACCCTTCAGGGAACTATTACACATACACCCAACTCAGGGGCTGCCTGTCAAATCCTACGCAAGCCCTGTCCTCTGCCAGCTGGCATCAAGGGGTGCCTGGGTCACTGTGCTACGCACTGTTCAGACGCTGCACAAAATGACAATCCCCGTCCCAAACAGTTTACAATCTAAGTATGAGACAAGAGATGGATACACACAAACAGGGGAGTACAGGAAAACAATGAGACGGTATTGGTAAGCATGATAGGCAGTGGTCTCTGCACAGCAACAACCTAACCGTTGTCATGTTTTTTGCAGGTGTCATGGCAAAGGAGAGCTTGGAGGTCTCCTTCAATTAATTTCAAATGGCTCAGGATCAGGTCCTGAGCATGAGTACACCCAGAGCTGGCATTTGTTGCAAGCACATGGCCAATTAGGCACTTAATTGAACACAGACATATAAACATACCTTATTTGCATGTACGTGCACACACACAATGTGTGCGCACCTAAATGAGCCATGCAACCACATGCACACAAGTGCAACTTTGTAGACAATTTTGTTGGGTATTCTAGCCAGCTACTTCAACAATCCCATACACACTTCCATGCAGCTACTCTCACAAGTATACTCAATGGGCCAAGAACATCAGATGATCACAAAATCCCTCCCTGCCCCTTGGCATGGCATTGCACAAGTGGGTGTGCTGCAGACGGGTCCGGCTACATGTGCAGCGGCCAATCTTGGCCCCTGTCTGACACACAACATTGCAGTAGTCGGACCATGAGCATGACAGCTCCCACTTGCTTATCTGAGATCTTGAGCGTCCGACTTAAAACAGATTCTTGCTTTTAACCCTTTTCCCCATTCTCAGCTCCAGCCCTGACCGACATGACACTCCAGCCACAGCAAAAGACACCCTACAGTGCAGGCATGAAAATATGAGGATGGGTAAAACTAATGCCAGGTCAGGAATGGCTGCCCATGGGCTGATGAATATAAGTCCATTAAATACAAAAGACAGAGACAGCATCAAGTTTTTGCTGGGCTGTCAAACAAAACTAGTATCATGATGAGCTCACTGAGGAAGGGAATTTCAGGACAGGCAGGGAACAATCAAGGTGGATTCTGCTAGGGTCAGATCCTCATTTCCTAGTGCAGAGACCCGTAGAACCCCCTTTCCCTTTTATTACTGTTATAACGGACTCCTATTGCTGTTCCCGCTGCTGTTTCTTTAGTTCTCTCCCAGGAGACACTGATCCAAACCAGTTCCATTTTCTTTTCTCGCTGGGACCTATTCATGCTCTAACAGTCTGACAGTGGATGCAAAGCTGAAGGCGGACAGAGGGAGGGAAGGAGCAGAGAAAAAACATCCAGAGAACAAGAAGAGCCCCATGACCTCTCTTGTAAGGAGAGATGCTTTCTGCCCTTGCACTGCTGCTGCTGCTGACTCCCCAGACCCCCAGACAATGGGTGAGAGAAGTAACAGACACTGCTTTTACATGGGGCTTAACAGTTTCAGGAAGCTCTAAACATTCACTAATCCTCATTAAATCACTATGTGGCAAGTATTATCCCCATATGAGATGGGGGAAACTGAGGCACAAAGTGGCTAAGTGTCTTGCCCAGAATAGTCAGGGGTCCAGCCTGGAACCCAGGAGTCCTGCCTCCATTTCCCCTGTTCTAATCATTACCCACTATGTCTGCTGAGTAATCGTTCGTACTGCAACGATGGCTGTCTTCTTGCCTCGTCCATAAACCGGTAGGCGAACTAACACCTCCTAGTGCGAGCCACTGCTCTGAAAAATAAGATCTTGCGGTGTTTATTTCCTCCCAGCAAACCAATGGGGAAGAGGCACAAACACCGCCTGGTAAAACACACTCTTACAGCTAAGGAGTCAGGATTTTTACATGGCTGTCTAATATTACAGCAGACCCGGGAGCCAAAGGAGATTAATGGATAATAAATGGAAATTATTTTAGGCAGCATGCGGCATCTATCACTGCATTACAGTAACACAAATAATAATAATAATACTTCCCCCACGCCCAGCTCTTCAACAGCCGATCTGCCAACTCTACAATGGGCATAACCACAGCAGGATAATCCAAGCCTCCCCCTCTGGACCATGACACCAGAGACCAGAAGAGCATTAATCAGATTTGTTCCGTCATTACAAGAACGGGGGGAGGGAAAACATCATCCAAACCAGAGAGGACCTAGTGGTTTGCATCTAGTCTGCTTCAATACATGCCTCCCTTTCCACACGGATAGTTCAAGGAGTGCTCCCTTGGGTGCTTCCTGCAATGCTTCGTCCAGTGGACATGGAAGTGTCCCCAGCAATGGGGTACTCCACCAGTTCCCCCAAGGAAATCACTGCGCGGCAAGACACAGATCCGACATTTCAATCAACCCTAAGCCTCTGTACACAACCACTGCCTTCAGACATGAAACGCACAAAGAGCTCTCCTAAACATCATGGAGGTTAAGATTTACCCAGTGTCTACAAGAAGTTATCCAAGAAAGCGTCTCCTCCAGGGATGATAAACACCATAAATGGGGTTATTTTCTGATATTTCACGTGTGATCTCCAGAGAAAGAAAACTGCTGCCTTATTTCTCTTAAAAAGTCTGCAATATGCAACTGAGACAGGAGGGGATATGAGGTGTAGGGAGGGAGTGGCAGGAGATGCTGAATTTAATGGCAGCCTATTCACAAAATATGAGGCCACTTTCGACATGAACGTAATAGAAGCAGACAGCTCTGGGGTTAACTGTTCAAAATAATTTTAGGAGCCTTTTTGTAACGGCAATGAATTAGACAGCAGTGCTTGTGAGCTATAATGGGACTGATGCAGCTGTTCTTTCAGCATAGCTCCACTGGCCCTAACAAACAGAGACATATGGAACTCTTCTGGGCAACTATAAATGAGCATTTTTCAAAATAATAAAATGAAATCAAGACGCCGAGAGGAGAGTTAACTTTAATTATTGCATTTGGGGTAATTTTTCATCTTGTGCTTATCACTTCACCCGCTGGAAGGATTGGATTTTATTAGTAAATGTTAGTAGACATCGATTTCACCCCGCGCACACACAAACCGATTAATAAAATATTTCCATTGCTAATAATCAGAATGTACAGACAGGCAAAGAAGGAAACATGCTGCTTGAGAACTTAGTGGAGTGTGAGTTAAGGATGTTTATTTTGTGTATTTTGACATGGGATGACAATTTTCGAATCTTTTGGTATACGACCATTACATAATTATTGTCAGATCCCCTCCTTGCCTGACCTGCCCCAAAAATGTCCTGCAGCTGCAAAAATGTAAATCAATTTAAAATGCTGTAAAATAAACATTGATATTATCAGCTGAAATTATTAAAACTCACGTTCTGCCAACCCTAATTCCAAAGAACAAATAAATCCACTGGAACTTCTGCCTCTTTACATTACACAGGGTCTTTGAGCCCATCAGATCTCAAAGTGGTTTATACGGTATAAAGGGATAGGATGGCCTCATAACTAACACATGGAGCCTCTGACTGACTTGGAAAATCTCTTACATTCTGTACCTCAGTTTCCTCCTCTATAAAACACCTGGGAATAATACTGACCTGCCTTGTAGCAAAGCAGCTTGAGATTCTATGATGAGAGGAAGCACAAATCATTATTGCGATACATGTACTGGAATAAGGTTGCCACTGAAATGCAGCCACCCTTGGGGTAAAGGTAGCAGTCAGATGGTCAACTGGCAAACAGAACATGACACAACATTTTGGGAAGCGGGGAAACTTTCAACCTAAGACACCGGGGCAAACCCACATTGTTACAAATGGTGCCACTGGATCTTCCATAGTGACAAAGTGCAAAACTAACCTGAGATTTTACGGTTGCTCCATACGATCCCCATGCAGAACTCCATTTATCTACCTCCCAAAGACGAAGAGCTGGGCTGACCCAGCCAGAACGCATGCCTGTGCAGAACTATTGGACTACCCAGGAATTTGCTGGATGGGAGGAAACCCTCTGAAGTAAACATGAGCTGCCTTCGAAAGCAGAGCCGATTCTGTGGCATACAGACATGAGGGTTCGGACAAAGACACTGTACAGTAGTGCAGTATGACTGGCTTTTTCTGTCTTAAAAAAGAAATGACAGACTGCAAACTGTTTGGGGCAGGAAACATTTTTACGCATGTACACAGTCGGGGCAGGAAGTCCCCTAGGGCTTCTGGCAGAGCTATTTGAGAAATGAGCAAAAAGGTTTGTAAAATGTGTTGGTTTTTTTTCTATTTTGAGACCTCAAAGTGGACATTTTCAAAACAGGCTTTAAAAGTCAAAAAATTATCGGAATTTTTCATTTACCAAGATCCCAGTGTTCAGTAAAGCAAAAACGTAGATAACCATTTTGAGAAAGATGAGGTATAACAGGGGTCGGCAACCTTTCAGAAGTGCTGTGCCGAGTCTTCATTTATTCACTCTAATTTAAAGTTTCACGTGCCAGTCATACATTTTAACGTTTTTAGAAGGTCTCTTTCTATAAGTCTATATTATATAACTAAACTATTGTTGTATGTAAAGTAAATAAGGTTTTCAAAATGTTTAAGAGGCTTCATTTAAAATTAAATTAAAATGCAGAGCCCCCTGGACGGTGGCAGTGTGAATGCCACTGAAAATCGGCTTGTGTGCCACCCTTGGCGTGCGTGCCATAGGTTGCCTACCCTTGGGATATAACATTTCTTATTTTTTTTTAAAGTCAACATTTAGTTTTCAAAAAGGGCAATTTCCAACGAAAAAACTTTAAACTTGAAAAATATCAACCAGCTCTGAATTTCACATCCTACCACAAGAGAGGTAATACGCAGCAATATCCACCCAGTGGAACTTGCCTCCTCACCCACAAGGCAAGGAGTCTTCTGCTGTGACAATAATCTGTGATCTTCGGCTCCAGTGCAGGAATCACTGGGTCAGGTGCGTAAGTGGATTTCAATTGGACTATTCAGACAGTGTTTTTGAGGTAATTGGGTCACACTTTGTATTAAGGGTTCATTCATAAATCATTAATAAATGATTAATCTATTATTAGTCTCCCGCAGGTCAAGATGTTGCTCCTAACCACTGCATATAACAGTCTAGCATACCTTCTACTGACGTGCTTAGAACCACCCGTAACTGCTGCTGCTCATGTCAGTAACATACTATATCAGGAAGAGAAGGAGGATGGTCCAGTGGGTACGAAGCCCTCCAAGTCCAATTCCTGGCTCTGCCATGCGTCATGTGTGACCCGGGGCAAGGCTCTCTGGGCCTCAGTTTCACATCTGAAAAATGGGGATAAACCTCACAGTGGGGTTGTGAGGATAAATACAATAAAGACTGGGAGGTGCTGTGATAGGGCCCCTCTAAGTACCTAAGACAGGTAGATCACGTTGCCAATGAACCTTTACAAACCACACAGAGAAATTTCATATTAAGTCAGGGGCTCTCAAACTGGGGGTCGGGACCCCTCAGGGAGTCGCGAGGTAATTATATGTGGGGGGTCGCGAGCCTCCATCACAAACCCTGTTTTGCCTCCAGCATTTATAATGGGGTTAAATATATAAAAAAGTGTTTAATAATTTATAGGGGGGGGGTCGCACTCAGAGGCTTGCTGTGTGAAAGGGATCACCAGTACACACGTTTGAGAATCCCTTACTTTAAGTCAGAGGTCCCCAACGCGGTGCCCGCGGGCGCCATGGCACCCACCGGGGCGTCTAAGTGAGCCTGCGTACTGGCCGGCGGACGAGCACCGGCCGAAATGCCGCCAACAAGCACCGTCATCCAGAGGCATCGCCGCCGATTTTCAGCGACGTTTCGGCAGCGATGCCTCTGGATGCTGCTGCTCGTCAGCGACATTTCAGCGGCGACGCCTACTGACGTTGCCGCTTCTCGGCAGCATTTCAGCGGATGCTCATCCGCCGCCATGGTCCTCCGTGGCTCGTCATCTGGGGCCCGCCAGACAAAAAAGGTTGGGGACCACTGCCTTAAGTGCTTGCAGGGTTGGGGCCAGTGCGATTTTGGAGGAAAACGTGTCTCAAACACACATCAGAATTCAGCAGACTCCTTGAAAATGAGAAATTCCTCTCTCAGTTAACAAGCAGGATTGCAAGCACCTGAAACAGAGGCTCATGACCTGTGATGTCAGCTAATCCATCCCACCCAAACACCAGAATGGGAATTTTCCCGACAGTCCCATTCCCTCTGCTTAGGCAAGTTCAGTTTGCAATAACTCAAGCTATGGTGCGGCCATGACCTCCCTGGGGAGATTATTCCGCAGCCTTACAGATCTCACTGTGAGATCATATTTTCCTCACTCTAATCATCAGAGAAATTTGACAGCTACAGAAATGTAATAAACCCACCCGTCTGATTATATATATTATGGACTGAAAAAGATGAAAGGCTACTTTGTAAAGAGAGAAATAATTCTACCAGCCTCAATTTGCAGCCCGTGTGTACAGGGAGGGGGAACTGAAGGAGCTTATATTTCTCTTTGTAAGTTCAGAAACGTAACCTAGGCACCAATGCCCAGCTGGCATCCAGAGGACAACACTGAAAAGGCTAATAAAGACTTGTCAGACATCTAATGAAGAAAAAGTACTTGTGAGTTCATACAGCCTTTTACCAATGTGCCAGGTGAGAGGGTTGGGGGGAAGGAGAGACTGTCTGGTTATGAACCACACATCCAAGCACACAAACATGAAGCTGTCTAGTTTTGGGCCAATTGTGTTATTACCTAATGTGACTGGAACCCAAGTGGAAACAGATTGCAATGAACAGTAAGTGCATAGGAGCAATACCATAGTGAGCAATGTTAATTTCATTGTTACTGACGTATTTATCCAGTTGTGGGGGAGAGGGACAGTCTACCTAGTCTCAACGCAGAAACAATGGGGCATGGTCATGGGAAGATAGATGGTAGCAATTATTAATAAAAGCAATCGAAAACGATCACCCCATACTCCAATCCATCCTGCAAAGCCATATCTTCTGAGAAGAATTTCACTGATTCCAACATAGAAAGAAGCGCATTTCAGCAAAGGAAAATTTACTCTGTCTTGCAATTAGACCATTGCATTCAGAAATGAGCAGCGCACACTCTGTGTGTCTGAATCTGCACCAGGTGCTTGTGTTCAACAGCGACTGTGCCAAGACCTTGTGTGATTTTGGACTTGAATGGTGTCAGTCTCACAAAAAAGCAGCTGTACTCATGAGTTTCAGGACATTCTGAACAGCTGAAATCTCGTGCAATTTCATTTGTAGCTGAACTGAAACACAGACCCCTTTTGGTGAGGGGGGAAACTTAGAACCAAAACGGAAGCAGTGAGTTTGAATCCAGGAATTCAGCACTCACCACCACTCACTCCCAAATTCAAAGGGATTCAGATTAGACAAGAGGGTTTTGGCTCGTGCCTACCATCAATTGCAGGATCCACTGGGCAGGGAATGTTTTCATCCTCTATGTTTGGGACAGCACTGAGCAGACTGTCAGGGCTATATAATTAGCAGAGCACGCTCTAAACACAAATCTCTACATAGTTTAAAGGAAAACAAGACGTAAGAAAGGTTTTGTGGTTAAAGCAGAGGAGCTCAGCAAACCAGGATTCAGTTCCTGGCTTTGCCAGACATGTCTTGCATGACCTCGGCCAAATCACTCCGGCCCTGATCTGCAACGTCGATAAGCTTGTGCTGAACACCACTCATTTCAGTGAGGCGTAAGCATGTGTTTAAGTGCACGGATGAATCAATCAGGGCCTTACTCGCACTGTCTCAGTTCCCCATCTGTAAAACGGGGATAATAAAGATCACATCTCCCAGGGGAATTGTGCTGATGAATCATTAACATTTACAAAGGCCATATAAGTAGATAGAGAAAAGAGTCACATTTTCTGTTTGGTGTTTTGAACAATTTAGACCATCTACATTTCTTTTGATCTCTTAATTCCTGGCCCCCATCCCCTCACCCTACAGTTCTCCCTTACCTCCTTCCCAAAAACAGAATGAAAAATACACGCCCGTCTTTAAATAAAACTACATTGCAAGACTCATGGAGCTAATATTAAAGTTTTATACATATTCAGTGAGGAAAATAGGAAGGTCTTTGCAAGGTCTTGCCTATAAAAAGAATTAAGTTCATTCAGCAGAGATTAGACACTCACATTAATATTGTCTGAATCAGAAAGCCTTCAAATGAAAGAGTTCTTTAAAATTAAAAGAGAAATTACAAAAGAATGTGCAATGGAGTTACAGAATACAGAGGAAAATTAGTGGAAAGAATTCATGTTCTGGTTCACTCCATTTACAGCCATGCACTCCATACTCCTGGGGAAATTCTGCGCCAAAAAATCCAAAATTCTGCATATTTTATTTGTCAAAATAATGAAATATAATCACACCAGTTTCACTTACTTTGGTGATTTATTTAAACTACCATACAGAAAAAGAAATCACAATAACTGTTCAAAAAGAACAGGAGCACTTGTGGCACCTTAGAGACTAACAAATTTATTTGAGCATAAGCTTTTGTGGGCTACAGACCACTTCTTCATGCATCTGATGAAGGGGCCTGTAGCCCACAAAAGCTTATGCTCAAATAAATGTGTTAGTCTCTAAGGTACCACAAGCACTCCTGTTCTTTTTGCTGATACAAACTAACAGAGTTGCTACTCTGAAACCTGTAAAGTAGAATGTTGCTTTAAATGGCTCAGACTTTCCCAAATGAAAGTCACAGAGTTTTAATAATCATTGTCCTGCATTTTTTTTAAATGAATAAGTAAGAGATTCTAAACTGTAATCTAACCCCATTGTGCCTCTGTGGCACTGGAAAAAGCGAGAAAGCACATAGACTTTCTTAGCTGAGGATTCTGTTACTGTCATTTACAATAAGGCTCCTTTATACCACTCTGGCAAGGTAAAGGAGCCTTAATTGAGGAAGAATGGGGACAATTAACTAACAGTGGGAACATTAGCAGCCTTCCTATTATATTTCTGCTCTGCCTCTGGGACAGAGCCTGCTTCAAAGAGCCCTACACCTCCAAGCCTGGGATGCAGCAACAGAGTGTCTTTCTCTCACTCTTCACAGGAAGGCAAGCGCCCAGCCATATTCCCTTAACTTCTCTCCATGGACGTGCACACACACCCCTAGCCTACCTCCTCCCGCCATGGTGATCTGCTCTCTGCTGCTGGCTGCTCCCAGCAGATGCGCCCGGGCTGCCGCGGAAGGGGCGTGTATTCCCCACAGATTTCTTGGCTCCCCCATTTTTCTGCGGGGGAGCCAAGAAATCTGCAGAAGGTATGAATTCCGTGCCCCCACAGGGGTGCAGCATTCCCCCAGGAGTAACTCCATTTCTCAGCCCATCATGAAGACAACAGAAAATATGAAAAGGCAGAAAAGAAGTGAAAGAAAGGAGGAGAGGAAAGAGTCAGAGTCAAAAGCAAAGGATCCTGGGGAACATGCAAAAATTTGCAGCAATTTCAAATTCAGCAGCAAACAAGGGAGTGCTGTCTTGCAAAAGTCAGAACTTCTGGGTCTTCCTAACTCTGCCATTCATTCACTAATGTGGCCTTGGGTCAAGTCACTTAGCTCCTATCCCTTAGTTCACCTACCTGTAAAAGGGGGATCACACCTTTGCAAAAGGAGATAAAGAGACTTAGTTAATTTGTATTTGTCAAATACACCCAGAACCTCTGATGAAGTGTTATCCTGCAGAGGTATTGTTAAACAACCACATTCAAAAGCACACTTAAAGCCCAAGAGTGATATCTGCACTTAGAAAATGACGACATGCAAGCAAAAGGCTGCTGAGCAGAAAAGCTGAGGTCACTGGAAAATTGATTATGTGTCACCTTTTTATGCGGGGAAGAACATTAAAAAGAAGGGAATTTGATGGAAGTTTTGATTTGGTCTTTTCCCCTACTATTTCCCATCAGGTGCCTGTGATCCACTGAATGAAAAGCAGACAACAAAAGAACATAATAGACGGGTAAAAACACAATGCTCAACCAAGAAGCAACATTCTGTCATATTTTGGCCTTGGAAGGCTTCAAAAATTGAGAAAGCTTCTAAAAAGGAAGCACTAACCCCAGACAGAGGAGAAAAATATTAATGAGCGCTGGTGCTGAAATAGCATCCATACCACCAGCAAAGAAACCTCTGGGAAGAGCATTCAGAGAAACAGCAAACTCCAGAGCTCTGAGCACAGGGCTGGGAGCCAGGAATTTGTCTAAACTGGCTCTGCACTGACTCTCTTTGGGAACATGGGTTTGTGCCTCAATGTCCCCCACCTGTAAAATGGGAACATTAGTACATGGCACTTACATAGCTCTCTGCAGTCTGGAAGTGCTGTACAGACATACAGCACTGTCCTGAAAATGCTAAGTAACAGCCACATCCCTCAACCACGTTCCACCCAACAGGGAATTTCTCACTGACTTGGAAACAAATGGCAGTGAATTTTGACCAATATGAGGAACTGGATGCAGCCCACAAAAGCCCTAAACTGTGGCTTTTAGCTGTTCTTTCCCTTTAACTGCAGAGTGGAAGCAGAACTGATCAACTGCAAGGTTTTTGAGGTTGTTTTGGGGCTGCTGACATTCAACAATAAGTAACACCAAGGAAATAGCACTATTACATTTTTCATTTAAAAATTATGTAACTGCATATATGCAAACTAGGTGCTGCCTTGAAACTGGTGGCAAAGTGTGTCTATGTGCCTTCGTAATACCAAGGTTGGACATCCCACCACGGGAGTTCTTAGGAGCACAATGAGACTTCGGCACATGATTAAGGGCTTTGATGAACTGGGGTCTGCTTCCTCACCCCACCACCCTTGCACTAGCGCATGTCACCCTTGTTTGTGTCACATCTAAAATCAAAATGGAGGACCTGTGGGGCAGGGATCTTGCCTTTTATTTGTAAAGCATATTTTGGGGACACTAAAGAATATGGGTTTTTTTCATGATCCTACTTAAATAAGAAGAGATGACAAGGTGACATTCAGAACAGTCACTTTTAGCAGCTTGATCACTGCTCTAAAAAAGAGAATGAATTAATAGGCTACTTCTTATCCTATCATAGTCTGTGGGAATTTTCCTAAAGTAAGGAAGGTCAGAGCAGTCCCATAGAGACCAGCATCCCACAGCAGAAAAATACTCATTGGGAAAAGTCGCCATTATTACTAGTCAATTAAGATACATTTTATATAGTGTGATGTCTTATAACCTAGATACTACGCCACACAGTATGATTATGATGAGACATTTTACTGTAGTAAAACCACAGCAAATAAAACAGTATTTAACAATCACATCTTACAGTTTAAATGGTACGGCTCACAGGAGTAAGGGTAGCATGACATTGGCACTGCTTTACGTCTCCAAAGTAAAGCCCAATGATATCGGTGTAAATCTCTCCCTTGACTTCAATGGAGTTTCTATCAGCGCCTGTGTTTCTAACTGTAGGTTTCAGTACAGTATTGCAGTGTATGTTACACTAGTTACAGTGTGCTCCATCGCACATGCCTCAGCAGCTTAGTGCTATTGACTAGAGTAAATATTACACCACATCGTCACATACACTGTGTGTTTGAATGTTGCTAAACAACAGCAGAGTTTCTACACTCTGCAGTGGCGGTCAAAAAAGCAGACAGGATGTTAGGAATCACTAAAAAGGGGAGAGAGAGTAAGATGGAGAGTATCTTATTGCCCTTATATAAATCGATGGTACGACCACATCTTGAATACTGTGTACAGATGTGGTCTCCTCACCTCAAAAAAGATATACTGGCACTAGAAAAGGTTCAGAGAAGGGCAACTAAAATGATTAGGGGTTTGGATCAGGTCCCATATGAAGAGAGATTGAAGGGGCTAGGACTTTTCGGCTTGGAAAAGAGGAGACGAAGGGGGGATATGATAGAGGTCTATAAAATCATGAGTGATGTGGAGAAAGTGGATAAGGAAAAGTTATTTACTTGTTCCCATAATATAAGAACAAGGGGCCACCAAATGAAATGGGCAGCAGGTTTAAAACAAATAAAAGAAAGTTCTTCACACAGCGCACAGTCAACCTGTGGAACTCCTTGCCTGAGGAGGTTGTGAAGGTAGGACTATAACAGCATTTAAAAGAGAATTGGATAAATTCATGGAGGTTAAGTCTGTTAATGGCTATTAGCCAGGATGGGTAAGGAATGATGTCCCCAGCCTCTGTTTGTCAGAGGGTGGAGATGGATGGCAGGAGAGAGATCACTTGATCATTCCCTGCTAGTTTCACTCCCTCTGGGGCACCTGGCATTGGCCACGGTCAGCAGACAGGATACTGGGCTGGATGGACCTTTGGTCTGACCCAGTACGGCCGTTCTTATGTTACGTACACAGATACCATGGTCAGTCACTATGACTTCACTATACTATTTTAATACAGCTTCATTACAGTATATTAACATGGTAGTAAATACCATAGCTTCTGCAAAAACTCAATGGCAAGATTTCCTTTAGTGATATACTAACATTTTACTACAATAGTATTTTTCCCATGGCAAATGCCAATTGTCCCTATTTTTCCCACAAAGTATTGACAATGCTGAACCTGTTCTGTAGATAGAAAGAGGATCTCAGATTCCAGAGCCATCAATCTGGAGACTGTTACCCCAAAATCTCTCCTAGTCCCATGGATTTCAGTGGTATTTAAAAGTGTATGTCTAGTTTTCCTTCTACATATCCCTGTATATCGATTTCATATGTTAGCAGGTGTGGTGTGGTCGTGTGGGTTTTTTACATACGAAAGTGCTCCATTCCAGATCTAAGGTTTATAAGCCAAATAATGTATTTTCAAAGTTCACACACACACACATTACCAAAAAAAACCTCTGAAAAACATTCAAGAGCATGTTATTGGGAGCCAGATATTCACAAGTGTGTGCACACTTCTGAAATTCAGCAAACTTAAGTCCTGCTTTCTTTCCCAGCCAGCATAGCGGGAAGCATTTCTCATGCATATTCAGCCTCTCTACACAGCAAACCAGACATTTTCACAGGTCTCCTCCACCATAAAACCTATAAACAAAACCAAAGACTCCCATCTCTCTAGGGCACGTAGAGCATGATCTCGCTGGAGTGGCACAGTGTCGTGTTCTATTAGATATTATTTTCAAAATACTCACACATGGCCAAGGGTCAGCGTTACCAGCTTCCCATGTTATTCTGAATTCTCTCCCAGCCCAGGAACATACAGTACCTGCTGTGCCCCTTTCAAACCTCTTCTCCGGGAGCATGTGGGCTGAAATATGCTCACAGTGACGGAATGATGCCCCGAGCTCTCCTTCAGACACCTCCCTACACAAAAGGAATTGCAACAGCCATTTGTCCCCAAGGACAGGTCTATCCAAAATTCTCAGGTAAACCACATCAGAAACACAGGCTTTGTCTCCTCCACATCTTGTGGGAGCAACAACAGAGCTACCTATGTCAGAGGTAACCCAAGGAAACTGTGTATTTCATTTCATCGTGGATTCATACTCTGCACACATTGTTCAACCAGGAATCTACTCCACCACAGAGTCCTTGTTCTGGGACTTTATCCCCAGGACTGGGAATTACTATGGGATCCAGCAAGGATTAAACTATTGGCATAAACCAGGTAGGGCCACAACCCAACACAAATTTAGCAAGACTCTGCTAAGTCTATACGGGAAATCCCATGCCCAGGATCATTTTATTCTCCTGAAAATAACGTGGGACCAGCAAAATGACAGTGTGTGTAAATGAGTGTGTCCTGGACAAAGGACAAAACTGGAAAAGGTGGCGGCAACCTTGCCTCCAGCTCAGCCTTCCCCACCCCAGAACCAAGATGGAACCTGACTTAAGAAGATGAACAAAATACAGAGTCCAGCACTCAAAAAGAAGGCCAATAGAAGAAACTTGGAGGTGCCCATTCAAATAGGGGGTGAAGGTGTCCAAGCGGGAGTAGAAGCAGGGGAGAGACAAAATTTCAAAGACAAACAGACCCTGATTCATTAAAGAACGTAAAGCACACGCTTAACTGTAAGCACATGCTGCAGTCCCATGGGACTTACACACACACACACACACACACACACACACACACACACAGTTTGTTGAATTGGGGCCATAGTTCCGGCTTTCCCAGGCTCAGTGCAGTCGTGGTCATGAAACTGAATGCCAAAAGGACATATCCTTGTTTCATAGTAATTTGTCCCTCCCTCACTTCGATATTAAAATTCTCTCCTTTGGCAAGTCGAAAGACGATGCATCTATTGCACTGCCGCTCAGCCCAAGAGCCGAAAATCAGGCTCTCCTTCCCGTACCCATATATCACAACCAACAGCAAACGAAGCCACCGCTGGAACTGAGCTGATGATGCTGCGCACTAGGCAGAAGAGAATCCCGTTCACTCCCCTGGAGTTACAGTAGACAGGGTGCAATAAAACCTGGCTTTCCTCAGCTTAGTAGCCAGGCACACCGTGAGCAGATGTGAACAGCACCAAGGTGCACTCTTTAGATCAGAACTTTGCTTTAAGAGCCATATCCTACATAAACACTTGGCACAGAAAATGGTTTTTTATTTGTATTATGGTAGCACCAAGAGGCCGCAGTAAGGGATTAGGTCTCCAATGCACTGCACACGCGTTCGTATACAGACACACACACACACACACACACACACACACAGTGCATGCCACAAACAGCTTCTGGTCCAAGCATAAGATGAGACAACAGATAGATACAACAGACAGGCAGCACAACATCACCGGGAGTCAATTAAAGTACGTGTACAACCAGAGTTCATAGCGCACCAGCTGCTTAACCATTGTCAAGTGTTTTGAAACCCCATTCTCCTGTGGGGCCAAGCTCCAAACTGGGCCCCATCGATGGACTGGCACAAGAGAGGAGCAGAGGCAAGGAAAGGGGATCAGTCAGTTGTGAGGACAAACCAAAACATGAATGAGACTGATGGCATAAAGAAAAATTAGTGCCAAGCTTCCAGTGGGGCTGATGTAAGAACTGTGAAGATCAAGATTTAAAAAAAAAAAATCAATTAAAAACCACGGGGAAAAAGTCTGACTGCTGTTCCCATCGGGGTCTCTCTGTCCTTAGTTCACCCCACTGACTAGCCATTGCATGTCAATTTCAAAATAAAACATTTTAACCAAGCTTTACATCACTATAATTTGAATATTTAACAAGGTACTTTCGCTTCAATTGCATCCAGGGAGACAGATGAAGTTTTCGGTAGCTGTAATTTGTTATGACAACATACAAGCAGGACCAGAGCCATGATGGCAGGTCTCAGGTACCCACGGCAGATTCAATGCCCTGCAAAGAGCTCCCACAAGAGCTTAAATAAGAGACATGATCAGCACTGCTGAAGTGACCAGCCATTCAGACATCCCTTAGCCGGGGTGGTAACCTGTGGTTTCTTCAGTTATATTTTACCTTCCAAATATTCATACAATGTGTGCACAGATTGCGCCAAGGGTTGGCGATGATTAACTTCCAGTGCAGACTGTGGTTCTGAGATCCCATCCAGACCCAGAGCAAAGAGAACATTTCAGATATTTACGGTATTCAGATTACACAGTAAAGAAGAGACACCCCTACTGAAGCTTGGAGTGCCCTAATTAAAACTTAAGCCAGAAACCCCAAGGACCAAAACACTGATAAAATAAGCCTGCCAGCTGGCAGCATTACAATCAAAGAGAGTCAACAATTCCCATTGGCCGGACAATAAAGAAACAAAAATACCCCAAAAAAGCCATCACACTCTCCACCTCCTCTGGACAGGGACCCTACCCTAAACGCTAATGGTTACTATTTAGGGCTTCCAACATTTTCTTGTCAAGAAAATTCCCACAAAACAATTAGAGAAAAAAACAAATTATTTGACGGGGCTACTAACCTAGTGGATGGGGGGAAAGCAGTAGATGTGATATATCTTTATTTTAGTAAGGCTTCTGGCATAGTCTAACAGTCTCATAAGCACACTAGGCAAATGAGGTCTAGATTAAATTACTATAAAGTGGGTGCACAACTGGTTAATTAGCCATACTCAAAGAGTAGTTATCAATGGTTCGCTGCCAAACTGGGAGGCTGTATCTAGTGGGATCCTCCCGCAGTCTGTCCTGCGTCCAGTACTATTCAATATTTTCCCTAATGACTGATGATGGAGTGGAGAGAATGCTTATAAAATTTCCAGATGACATCAAGCTAGGAGGGGTTGCAAGCACTGAGGAGGACAGGAACAGAATTCAAAACAACCTTGACAAATTAGAGAACTGGTCTGAAACAAACAAGATGGAATTCAATAAAGACAAGTGGAAAGTATGACTCTTGGGAAGGAAAAATCAAATGCACAATTAAAAAAATGGGGAATAACTGGCAAGGCGGAAGTCCTGCTGAAAAGGATCTGGGGGGTATAGTGGATCAAAACTTGAATATGAGCCAACAATGTGATGCAGTTGAGAAAAGGGTTAATATGTTTCTGTGGTGTATTAAAAGGAGTGTGGTAGATAAGACCTGGGAGGTAACTATTCCTCTCTGCTCGGCAGTGGTGAGAGCTAAAGGACTCGGTCCCACACTGGGTGTGGCACTTAAAGAAAGATACGGACAAATTGGAGAGAGTCCAAAGGAGAACAACAAGAATGACAAAAAGTTTAGAAAACCTGACCTGTGAGGAAAGGTTCAAAAACCTGGGCATATTTAGTACTGAGAGATGATGACTGAGTAGGGACCTGATAACAGGTCTCAAAATGCAATTCTGAATGGGTGTTTCCATTGGGGTTCACAGGGATCGGTTCTTGGCCCTACTCGATTTACCATTTTTATCAATGACCTGGAAGAAAATAAAATCATGACTGATAAAAAATGCAACCACCACAAAAATCAGGGATTGTTAAATAATGAAAGGGACAGGTCACTGACATAGAGTGATCTACATCGCTTGGTAATGCTGGTGAAACAAACAAGATGCGTTTTAATACAACTAAATGTAAACGTATACATCTAGGAACCAAGAATCTATGCTATGTCTACCAGATAAGGGAAGCAGTGACTCTGGGAAGCAGTGACTCTGAAAAAGATTTGGTGGACGTAGGGTATAATCAGCTGAACATGGGCTCCCAGTGAGATGCCATGGCCAAAAGGGCGAATGCAATTCTTGGTTGCATAAACAGGAGAATCTCAAGTAGGAGTAGAACACATAGGCATCGACTTACTCAGATCCCAGGGGGTATTCGACCCCCACTCTGCCTCAGCCCCCACCCCTGCTCCACCCTTTCCTCCAAGCCCCCACCCTGCCCCAGCTCTTCCCGCTCCCACCACTTCCCGCTCCTTCCCCTCCCTCCGAGCGCCTCCTGCACACCACGGAACAGCTGATCGCAGCAGGCGGGAGGCGCTGGGAGGGAGGAGGAGGAGCCAATCAGCAGGGCTGCCAGTGCACAAGAAGTGCTGGGGTGGGGGGAGGATGGGGAGGTGCTGACACACAGGGCTGCCAGTGGGTGTTGAGCATCCACTATTTTTTTCCATGGGTGCTCCAGCCCTGGAGCACCCACAGAGTCGGTGTTTATGGTAGAGAGATTATATTACCTCTTTCATTGGCACTAGTGCAACTACTACTGAAATGTCTTCTAACGGTGGCCAATTCCAGATGCTTCAAAGGAAACGAACAGAAAAGGGCATTTATCAAAAGATCCATCCCCTTACTGTTCAGTTCCAGCATTTGTCAGTCAGAAGCTTACGGACACCCAAAGATTGGGGTTGCATCCCTGACCATCTTCGCTAACAGCCACTGATGGACTTATCCTCCATGAAGTCATCTAATTATTTTTGAACCCACATATAGTTTTGGCCTTCATAACATCCCCTAGCAATGAGTTCCACAGGTTGACCATGTGTTGTGTGAAGAAATACTTACAATCCATAAGTACCCACATGGGGAGCAAATATTTAATAATGGACTCTTTAATCTAGTAAAGAAAGGAGTAACATGATCCTGCAGCTAGAAGTTGAAGATGAAGAAATTCAGATTGGAAATAAGGTGTACATTTTTAACAGTGAAGGTAATTAACCACTGGAATAATTTACCAAAGGTTGCAGTAAATTCTCTATCACGGGCAATTTTTAAATCAAACTTGGATGTTTGATATGCTCTAGGAATCATTTTGCATAAATTCTGTTGCCTGAGTTATACAGAAGGCTGATCTAGATTATCACAATAGTCCCGTCTTGCTTTGGAATCTCAGAATCTCTGAAATGTCTTCAAATATGTTAAGGGCTGTTATAAAGTGGAAGGCAATCAATTGTTCTCCATTGTCCACTGAAGGCAGGACAAGGAGTAATC
Source organism: Mauremys mutica (assembly GCF_020497125.1). Taxonomy (NCBI): domain Eukaryota; kingdom Metazoa; phylum Chordata; order Testudines; family Geoemydidae; genus Mauremys; species Mauremys mutica. The sequence goes on along the minus strand of NC_059073.1, from coordinate 10,021,934 downwards.
AACTTAATCTGCAGCAAGGGAGATTTAGGTTTGATATTAAGGAAAACTTTGTAAATATAAGGATAGTTACTTACTGGAACAGGTTAGCTAAGGAGGTAGTGAAATCCCTGTCATTGGGGGGTTTTCAGAACAGGTTGGACAAACACCTGCCGTTGATGGTCTAGGTCAGTGACTCTCAAACTTTTGTACTGGTGCACCTTTTCACACAGCAAGCCTCTGAGTGCGACCCCCCCTTATAAATTAAAAACACTTTTTAAATATATTTAACACCGTTATGAATGCTGAAGCCAAAGCGGGTTTTGGGGTGGAGGTTGACAGCTCACGACCACCCCATGTAATAACCTTGCGACCCCCTGAGGGGTCCCGACCCCCAGTTTGAGAGCCCCTGGTGTAGGTTTACTTGGTCCTACCCTAGTGCAGGTCTCTCGAGGTCCTAAGAGGGCCTCCATTTCTATTGCTCTATGACAGTAGTCCCCAACCTTTTTTGTCTGGCGGGCACCAGACGACGAGCCACAGAGGACTACGGTGGTGGACGAGCATCCACTGAAATTCTGCCGACAAGCTGCAACGTCAGTAGGCGTCGCCGCCAAAATACCACCAACAAGCAGCGTTATCCAGAGGTGTCGCCGCTGAAATACCACCGAAAATCGGCAGCATTTCAGCGGCGACGCCTCTGGATGACGCAGCTTGTTGGCGGCATTTCGGTGGATGCTCGTCCGCTGGCCTGTACGCGGGTGCACTTAGACGGCGCCCGCCGGCACCGCATTAGGGACCCCTGCTCTATGAAATGACACCTACTAGCCAGAGGCTGAAAAGAAGCCTGGAGCCTCTAAGCCGGGTCTAAGAACAGGCAAAAATCCCATCACATCAATGTTGGCTGACACAGAGAGCAAAACTGACCTTGGGAACTTGCTTGTGGATCTGAAACACAAAACCACCCCCAAACTCTGTATTTCAATGCTACCTCTGGTTCACGTGTTTGTATAGTTTTATACAAACAATAAAAAGGACATCTTATCCATAGGTTCTAGGCTCCCTCGACATTACTTAGATTACATCCTAACTACAGCAGCATTTTAAGATACCTCACCATCAGGAAACTTACCAACTCAGTGGTATTTCCTAACGTCTGAATACTGGATTTTGAATGCTTAACAGAATTCTTTAAGAAGAGTTTTTCCTTATGTAATTGCTATAATATTTGTTTACAGTCTGACAGTGGCCAAGTCGTGATATGTGAGTGGAAGGGAAGGGAAGGGAAAAGAAACAATATCACGCACCTAGTCAGTGTCTGGCAAGACATGTAGGAGGCAGACATTCCTGACTCAAGCAAGCAATCAGTTTAAAACCAGGTGGAAAATTGGAGCACGCACCTTCAACTATTTAACTAGCGCACATCATCTCCCTTGGCACACAGAATGTTTTCCTCTCTTCTGTGCTCTGCACAACTGCCACTTGAAGGATCATCCTGCTTCATCCCAGTTCCCCATCCCCCACTCAGACTGAGGTTCCTCTACAGCTGGAGAAGGAAGAATGGGTCCCAGATATGACCAGGCAGCACCACAGCTACTACAAGTTGCAGGTATGTCTTAACAATCCAGTGAATGTGTGATCAAGTCAGTGGAATACAGTGCCAGGGGAGGTGCTGTTGATGTCCAGCAGCTAAGGGGTTACTTAAATTTCAAATTTCACCCAGTGTATTTATGCAGAACAGCTACCCTAATCCACTACCAGCTAAGGGCTGCTGTTCTCTCACAGCAAGGATGGACTTGGTAATGAACTGTGATGTTTAAAAACGGATTAGGGCTGTTTGGTTTAATATGCATCTTCAGACTATGCTAATGGAATCATCACATTTACATACAGGGCAGGGAGCTATTTTGCAGGAAAACATTTAGAGAGGAACCCTGAGTCGACAAGCAATAGCTTTATGGCCATGAGGCAAACCAAAAAGCTGGGTGAAAAGGAACACATCTCCCATAACAGAAAGCAAGCTGCAGAAGGCTCGACTCCGAAGGCTTTCTGCTCAGAGGTAAGGACGACACTTCCAGCTGCAGCAAGATGGACCGGCAGTTATAATGCTCCATAAGAGGGGGCTCATTTGTAGACATCAAGACAGCAATGGGAGAGTGAATTGGATTCTATTCTGAATCTAGTATCAGCAGCTGAATTCTTAAATAAATTCAAGTCGCAATTCTGCCCACGGTTACACCTGAAAACAATAGGGTTTGTAAACACGTAACTGGTGACAGAATTTGAAGACAATAGGATTGTACGGGTGTATCTGACAGAATAATCTGCCCTACCAAAATCCTTGGGCTAACAAATTATCGACAGTCGAATTACCTCAAGTTAGGCCAAGCTCAAGTGAGAGCAGTTGCACTGCGTGACACCACTGAAGTTACACAGAGTGGTTGTGTTAGCAGCTGAGGAGTTGTGCTAACTCGAACTACACCCTGTACCCCGATGGATCGGCTAGCTTGAGTTCAAGCACCGCCATGCACTCAAGTTAAAAGGTTTTGTGTGTGGATGGAACTTGTATTAGGGGCAACAGCTAACTCTGCGGTGAAGACACATCCTTTGAAGAACCCAATTTAACTCTCAGATCCCAAGATGAGTTTTGCAGGACAAATGCAGGGGCAGGAGGGTGGGTGGCTCATTCCTACCTGTTTGACCTGGCATAGTTCAATAACTATCTTATCTATCTATGTAGGTTTCTATACTGCCATCTATCACCATGGCATTTGTGCACCTACCACATAAAACCAATAGCAATAGCAAAGTCCCTAGCAACTTCATGAGTCTCTGGTATATCTCCCTTTTCGGTGTCAAAACTCTGTTCAGGGTAGGGAGCTGGGGGGAATGGCAGGGGGTGTTCATGGTTTGTGCATCACTGATAGTGGAAAGGCTTTCTTAAAGAGGAAGGGCTTGCAATGTTTCCTATGGCTGGCCAGACTCTGGGTTCTCTTGATCTCCTCTAGAAGATTGTTCCAAAGCTGGATTCCCTCGACTGAGAATACTCTGCTCAACTCTCAAATGCTTCATGCTGGGCTCAGCAATCTGCACTGCCCCAAAGGAGAACAGCAGTCACTGTAGTTCATAGATCAAAATTCAATCTTTGATGTAGCTGGGGCTTGATCCATTAATTGCTCCGAAGATTAGGACCAAGGCCTTAAACCGGCATCAGAAGCTGATTGGGAGGCAGTGGAGGGATTTGAGCATGGGCCAGGTATGCTCATGGCAGCCTGAGCCAACGAGAAGGCGGGAAGCCACATTCTGTACCATCTGGAGCCTGTGAATCGTCTGCACATTCAGCCTCAGAGACGAGTTACAGTAATTCAGCCTGGAGGTGACGAATGCCGGGATCACTGTGGGCAGGTCTTCATCTGGGAGTTTCCTAGCACACTGGAGGTAAAAAAGCATTTTGGGAAACAGATGCTACCTTGTCATCCAAGCTTAGTGAGTGTCCCTAGCCTCTCTTTGCCAGACACTGGGAATGAGTGACAGGGGATGGATCACTTGATGATTACCTGTTCATTCCCTGTGGGACACCTGGTATTGGCTGCTGTCAGAAGACAGGATACTGGGCTACATGGACCTTTGGTCTGACCCAGTGTGGCCGTTCTTATGTTCTTATGAGTCATAGAATCATAGAATGTTAGGGTTGGAAGAGACCTCGGGAGGTCATCTAGTCCAACCCCCTGCTCAAAGCAGGACCAACACCAACTAAATCATCCCAGCCAAGGCTTTGTCAAGCCAGGCCTTAAAAACCTCTAAGAATGGGGATTCCGCCACCTCCCTAGGTAACCCATTCCAGTGCTTCACCCTAGGTAACCCATTCCAGTGCTTCACTAGAAAATAGTGTTTCCTAATATCCAACCTAGACCTCCCCCACTGCAACTTGAGACCATTACTTCTTGTTCTATCATCTGCCACCACTGAGAACAGCTGAGCTCCATCCTCTTTGGAACCCCCCTTCAGGTAGTTGAAGGCTGCTATCAAATCTCCCCTCACTCTTCTCTTCTGCTGACTAAATAAGCCCAGTTCCCTTAGCCTCTCCTCGTAAATCCTGTGCCCCAGCCCCTTAATCATTTCCATTGCCCTCTGCTGGACTCTCTCCAATTCGTCCACATCCCTTCTGTAATGGGGGGACCAAAACTGGACGCAGTACTCCAGGTGTAGCGAATAGAGGGGAATAATCACTTCCCTCAATCTGCTGGCAATGCACCTAACTAATACAACCCAATATGCCGTTAGCCTTCTTGGCCACAAGGGCACACTGCTGACTTATATCCAGGTTCTCATCCACTGTAATCCCCAGGTCCTTTTCTGCAGAACTGCTGCTTAGCCAGTCAGTCCCCAGCCTGTAGCAGTACATGGGATTCTTCCGTCCTAAGTGCAGGACTCTGCACTTGTCCTTGTTGAACCTCATCAGATTTCTTTTGGCCCAATCCTCCAGGCAGGACCCCAAGGCTTTGACTATTTTTATGAATGGAGGATGTGAGCCTTCAATGGGAGGTGGGGACAATGTCATGGCCAACTCCTCAATGTATTTCCCCTTTCCAACCAGCATCACTACAGTCATGCCTGTGTTCCGCTTGCTCGTCATCCTGTAGGCATTCTGATGTTCTAACTGTGGTGATGGTTGCATCAGTTGAGATAGATAGTAAATGTCATTAGCATCCTGCTGGCAGCTGAGCCCAGGGCATCTCACTATCACTCCCAGTGGTCTTTCCCTCTCTTGGCATTGACACCTCCTCATCAATTATTGGGAGTGGACCACATCCACTCTGATTGAATTGATCCTGTCAACACTGGCTCTCCACTTGTAACTCCCTTCTCTACATGTATCTGTATCTTTATGCCTGCATCTGTAATTGTCACTCCATGCATTTGAAGAAGTGGGTTTTTTACCCATGAAAGCTTATGCCTAAATAAATCTGTTAGTCTTTAAGGTGCCACCGGACTCCTTGTTGTTTTTGTGGATACAGACTAACACGACTACCCCTCTGATAGTGGTCTTACGTTGCTACTAAAGAAAAGTGGGTATAGGAAGGATCCCAGCAGGGTAGCACCACTGGAGAGGAAGGGCAGTTACCTATCACCACTCAAGGGTTGTGCCGGAAAGGAATGAGTGCCACTGTGCTGCTGGGCCTTCTACTCCGGCTGTGTCATGTAAGTGTGTTAGTGATACACTGTGGTCTACTGTGCCAAAGGCTGCAGAGAAGCCCAGCAGTACAAGCTTGGAGTTATCTGTGTTCATGACCACAAAGACGTCATTGTTTTAGTGCTGCTAGAGCCATCTCTGTTCAGATATCTGGTCTGAACCCTAATTGTGAGGCATCGAGGATGCTGGCCGACGTCTCATATGTTTGAAGAGAGATATTACTTTGGAAACTATAACAAAACCCACCAGCTGCAACAGGGTCTAGAATAGTCTTGACTTATATTTGATCTATATTTGATCTATTGCTTAGTGTGTTGTCTTGGAAGTCAAATGTCTCTTTGATCACCTCTCTCTCATCATCTCCATTCCTACTCCTTTACCCGGCATTTCATCCATTGCTAACTATGAATAACTCATTATTGTGTAGTGGGAGTGCAAATCATCCTTCCCTTACGCAACTATTTGCATACTGCACTTTTAGTGGATGAGACTAAATGAGACAACAGGGGGCGAGAAACAGACAGGCCTGGCTTTAGTCTGGAATGAGCCAATAAGACCAACCAGCAAAGCTATGAAGTATCTAAAAACCCTGTTCTCCCCTCCTCCTCATAGCTTTAAGACTCGTTTTGTCTCTAGAGGTTTTAAAAACAAATGGATCTGTTTTCTTTAGCCTTACATCAAACAGAACAAACCCATCAATTTAGTGTTTTCATGTTTATTTTTTAAATCCAAAGCAAAATATTTCTACAGCTAGAAATGGGAACAAAGTTACAAGTCACATTAATGATCATAAAAGAAAAACAAATACAAAGCTACACTATCTCACATGTGGTCAGGTTTTCATAGGTGTTGTAATTTCAACAACTGTGTTGTGCTCAGGGAAATGAAGAACTCTACTGGCTAGAACCAGGCAAAACAATATGCATGCTTCCACTCCAGTGTAAGTTTGTGCCCATGCATCTCTCGCCTGGCCAGCAACACCACTTACTATTCCAGGCTCCAGATAAAAATAAAGCAAAGCTGTGTTGTGTGTATTTTTTAATTCTTTCGACAAAAGCAGCAGCGGGTACTAGAAAGAATTCCTGTTAGGTTTTTAATAAAAGGAAAGAGCTAAACAGAGATCAATGTTTGTGGCAAAGAACACAGAATAATACTCAGGTGAAACCATTTGACACTTAACAAACCCTATTATAGCATTGCCAAATTTGATTTAATTGTGTGACAGATTTGGAAAGCCATTCAGGCTTCAAGATTAATTATGAAAAAACAGAAGCGTTATCCATTTCTAGTCCTATAATTAAGGAGCAGTTCCACTCTGCAAAGCAATTCCAAAATGTGCTCAATTTTTTAGAGAGAGAACTGTTTATCCCCCTAATTTCATGAGCCAATTCCTCTGATCACAATCTAACTTTCTCTTGTATGGTTCCCTTATAATTAGACAACAAACTAAATGACCTGATTTACTTATAAATAACACTCTAACCTACAAGCCGCTCTCCTTTTCCCCTTGTTTTGGTTGTTTCCCTTCCTCTCTCATCCCGGGTCATTACCTGCCTAATTTAGTTTATAAACTCTTCAGGGCTGGCATTTTGCCTTTGTTATTGGTGGGCACATCTAGGGCAATCATCACCGTAGCAAGCCAAGCATTTTTTTTCCTATGGCATTATATACACAATGACAGTGGGTGTATATGGCACCGAGCTACACTGGAGCCTCTAATCAAAGAAATTAAGAGATGGGGGAGGAGGAGAACAATCAGATCAGTTCATCCACCTACCCCTGTCAGTACCACATTGTTCTGCTGGTTTTTCCTAATATTTTGTCCAAGCTAGTCATGTACCATCAAAGTTCTCCAGTCTAACAGCCATTTCGCTTAAGTAGGCTTTCCTGATGTTCAGCCTCAAGTATTCTTTTGCTCAGTTTTATCCCATTTCTCCTTGCTATATCCCTCTTTCCTATCCCACCCTAATGGATGCCTCTGAAACCTAGGGCTTTGCATCCTTTGAATATTTGCTCCCACACCGTGACCTCCCCTCTTTGTCCAGTCCCTACACGTTTTGTTCTATCTACTGTAACACACATAACAAACAATGGACCTATGACCAAAGCTTTCAGCGAGCAATGACCTTTGCCAATCAGCAGGACAACCGAGCTACTCTGTGAATTATCTGACGTGTCAACCAGGAGGTGGCAAGAATAAGAGACGGAAGTTACTCCGGAGACAGAGGGAGGATCAGGGAGAAGAGAACTGGCTGAAGACGGGGTTTGAGCGCAGCGCTCCTCAGATTTCATTAACTAGGAAGAAAAGAAAAAGCACTAGCTGAAGGAAAGAGAAATACCAAACGGCACTAATGGGCCGGGAGCCAGTGAGCAATCAATGGCTGCACTGAAGTGGAGAGCAATGCAATCCAATATAACTAGTTTATATAGTGTCTGACATACAAACTATCAAAAAGCTTCTCCGAGTTAATTTCCCTCTTCCCTCTGCTATTATTTATGGAGGCAAGGGCAGAGGAGAAGAGAGACACTTTCAGATGGTATTTGAAAAAAGATGCGGAGCCAGTGAGGCAGGGAGATACAGAAAGGCTGCTCCAGGAAACATGCACTGCAGAGGAGAAGCTCCTGGACCACCCATGGTGGGACACTGTGATGGGACAGAAAGGAGGTCACTACTGGACGAGTGGATGGAGATTCTCAGGGCAAACTGGGGGGGAGTCCTGTTCCATGGCTCCTTCCCTTGCACACAGTGCCTTTACTGGGGGAAGTTCGGAGGGGGAGAGATATTTGTCTGTCATCTTATGATGACCTTTACCAGCAGAATAAGTTTTTAAGAAATATGAGGACTGCCATATAGTTCAGGCTCAAAAATGTCTCCTTCCTTAACAGAATCTACAGTGAACAGTCACAATATGTGTGCCCCCAACTCTCCAAGTCGCTCCACACACCACTGGGTGAAGTCCCATTCAAGTCAATGAGGTCCCACCATGCAGCAGACTGAAGGCCTGGAGCCTGCAACAGCTGCATATATATAAAATGCAACAAGTGCATTAATAAGGAAGCAAGCTTGAGCACCGATCCAGGAAACAAAAAGGTTCCTACACAAGATTGCACTGCACATAGCTCATATTAAGTTAGATAATTAGGGCTATTATTTTTTGGTGCCCAACTTGAGATAGCTGGTGTCTGATTTGCAGAGGTGCTGAGCACTCAGAGCTCCTCCTGCAGTCAAAGGGAGCTATGGAAAATCAGTTCTGTTATCTCAAGTTAGACTCCCAAAAACCGAGTGCCTGATTCTGTGAGGTGCTGCACGTCCTCAGGCAGGGCTGGTTTCAGTGGAAGCTAAGGACAGTTAACACCTTGCAGGATCAGGCATTTAATGGTCTACCCAGTAGTCTACATTATTACTTATATTCACATAGCCAGGTAAGCTTGGCGATTGGAACCTCAAATTAAGTTTTCCTGACTATTTTGTGTGATATGCAAATATTCAGCCTCAATGCTGCATTACCGTTTTTTATTATACATTTATACATACATACACACACACTCGCACACTCCCTGTTTTAGTTTAAGAGGCAGAAAGAATAAAAACAATCCCCTTTTCCCTAGCTGGCACTCTGGGGTTGTTTGGCACATCCCAGAAGATTTTTAAATTCAATCCTGTCCACAAACAAAGCCTGCAGCTGCAGGTTCTTGTTTGGCAAAGGAGGTTTTTTGTTCACCTTTGTTAACTTAGCTGTGGCTGATGCATGATGCTGTTTTTATCGTAAAAATGCCTACAGCGTGACAACAGGTTTGTTCTAAATGATGGAAAGAAAAAGATTCTTTAATGCCATAGGCTTTTTAGTTAAGTTGTTGCCTAACAGGCTTTTAAAATTATTTTCACCCTCCCCCATCCCAGGTTATAACTTACCAAGCAACTCCTCCTCATTGAGAACTAGTCACATGTGAAGTTTATTCTGTGTTCGTACAATGCCAAATACAAAGATGCCCAGATCCCATCTGGCTAGAGATCTGGTTGCAACCCCAATAGAAACAATAATAATTTTAAACCTCAGCTCATTTGGGGCGGGGGTTGGAAGTGGACTATTCAACAGTTTGTATACACATAACAAATGGGCAAAGTAAATTTCTTCCTAATTCAAACAGTTCATGAATTTTGTCCAAGCTTCCACCCTGGATAGTTTTAATCCCAAAGCAGGAGCTGGGGCAGTTATGTGCAAATACAAATAGCAGCTGTCATGGAGATGAATTTGCAACACCCCTCTGAGAAATAACCATCACTCACTGATTCACTACTTCTAGCTGCAAATGGTGCTTGTCTCTCTCACTAACAGCTACCATTTCATCACCCAGCCTTTTCATTGTATTTAAGTCACCTGACTTTTTTAAAGCTATTTTCCCACTACAGAATGGAGCCCGTTGAAAGGTGAAATTAGGAACATTCCATCAAAACTTCTCAATTTGCATTGAAATTTTGAAATTTAAAAAAAAAAGCAATTACTAAAGGAAAGGTTGGATTTGCCTTCTTTTAAGATGGGATTAGAATCTCTTATTACATCACAGCTTTCCTGTCTTGTTAGATGCTAATGGGAAATATCCTTTGGGTTCTGGTTACCATTTGTGTGGGACCCTCAAATATGGTTTACGATCTCTTGGCTCCTCTGATGTGATCTGCAACCACCATTAAATTCTATGCTAGAACTGCACTAAGATATGCAACCGTGTGATCCACAACTCAACACCCTGACTACATCACTATCTCACTCCTGTAGGACAGTAAACTCAAAAAGAGAAGGGGGATTCTCATTTCGTTTCTGTAGTGATCCCAGCTTTGCAGGCAATCAGGTTCATGGGCTGCTACCCATTCAGCTACGAATCAATTCAGCCTTTCACATCCTTAAAGCAACCCAAAGCCTCTCCTTTCCACACTGCATCAACGGGGGTGTCTGAGGGATCAGCCTCTCTTACAGAAATCCTCACAAGAGTTTAATGCACCAGCTGATAGGAACGCTGGCTGCCCTCCGAAGCTTGCTCAGAGACCTGCCCTTGCCTAAGGGAAGCCTCCAAAACACACGATAGCCAAAGATTATGGAGGAGGAAAATCTGAGCCTGGGCATGCAGATAGATCAAAATATGCTCATCTATGCTGAGAACTGTCTGCTCCACACAGCACTGCTAACAACATCTCTCCTGCCACATGCCAGGGTCATGTGCAACTCACAAGAAGATTCAAAGATTTTAAGGCAGCATTAAGATTATCCACTCTGCCCTCCTCCTGCGTACCAGAGGCCAGAGAATTTCACATGGTAATTCCCACCCTGGGGAAAATTATGAGTTAGGTCACCGTACATCGACTGTGGCTTTAAGACCCAGAAGAGAGGATTCCACACCAGGCAATAGAAAAACCTGGACTTTTTATTTTATTTTATTTTATTTTTAAACCCTGAATATTTAGTCCAATTCCAACACCCAAAAATACAGACACAGTATTCTTGCCAGCAAGTTAAAGAAGTATGGGCTGGATGAATGGACAGTAAGGTGGATAGAAAACTGGCTAGATGGTCGGGCTCAACGGGTAGTGATCAATGGTTCCATGTCTAGTTGGCAGCCGGTATCAAGTGGAGTGCCCCAAGGGTCGGTGCTGGGGTTGGTTTTGTTCAATATCTTCATTAACGATCTGGAGGATGGTGTGGACTGCACCCTTAGCAAGTTTGCAGATGACACTAAACTGGGAGGAGTGGTTGATACGCTGGAGGGTAGGGATAGGATACAGAGGGACCTAGACAAATTAGAGGATTGGGCCAAAAGAAATACGAGGAGGTTCAACAAGGACAAGTGCAGAGTCCTGCACTTAGGATGGAAGAATCCCATGCACTGCTACAGACTAGGGACAGAATGGCTGGGCAGCAGTTCTGCAGAAAAGGACCTAGGGGTTACGGTGGACGAAAAGCTGAATATGAATCAACAGTGTGCCCTTGTTGCCAAGAAGGCTAATGGCATTTTGGGTTGTATAAGTAGGGGCATTTCCAGCAGATCGAGGGATGCGATCATTCCCCTCTATTCAGCACTGGTGAGGCCTCATTTGGAGTACTGTGTCCAATTTGGGGCCCCACACTACAAGAAGGATGTGAATAAATTGGAGAGAGTCCAGCGGAGGGCAACAAAAATGATTAGGGGGCTGGAGCACATGACTTATGAGGAGAGGCTGAGGGAACTGAGATTGTTTAGCCTGCAGAAGAGAAGAATGAGGGGGGATATGATAGCTGCTTACAACTACCTGAAAGGGGGTTCCAAAGAGGATGGATCTAGACCGTTCTCAGTGGTAGAAGATGACAGAACAAGGAGTAATGGTCTCAAGTTGCAGAGGGGGAGGTTTAGGTTGGACATTAGGAAAAACTTTTTCACTAGTAGGGTGGTGAAGAACTGGAATGGGTTACCTAGGGAGGTGGTGGAATCTCCTTCCTTAGAGGTTTTTAAGGTCAGGCTTGACAAAGCCCTGGCTGGGATGATTTAGTTGGGTTTGGTCCTCCTTTGAGCAGGGGGTTGGACTAGATGACCTCCTGAGGTCCCTTCCAACCCTGAGATTCTATGATTCTATGATTAAAAGGTAATTTACATAGGTTTAATTCCTCCCCCTCAATACTAAATATCCAGACTTGGAGAAGGCAGGGGAGGGGTGGGGAAATGGGGGGAAGGATCCTGTGCCTACCAAGGATAGACACCACATCAAGTCCATAGTGGAGTAGTAGACCACGGCACAGAAGGCAAAGGCTGGGGAGAGGACATGTTTTCACAGAGTCAGATGTTTTCAAGGTCATAAGAAACCATTACAATCTGGCCCCACCACCTGCATAGCACAGGCCACAGCATTTCACCCAGTGATTCCAGCACTGACCCACAACGTTTGGGTGAGTTTGACTCGCTCTTTTAGAAAAAGACATCCAAGGTTTGCTCTTAGCAATCGCAGCTTTCAATTGTCCTGTATGCCCTTGCCATTCATCAAAACAAATGCTCCCTTCCCCCAGCACCCGTCTTTTCCCACAGACAGGGATATATAACAAAAGAAGCGTCTCTCAAAGCTAATGGATGACTTCAGGGAACTCAGAAGCCTGCTGAAGAAGAATGTCCAAGTGATCTTCTTTGAGATCCTTCCCGTCCCACAAGCAAAGGGAGACAGAAGCTTCTTGTAGCGAACCACTGGCTAGGTAAGTGGTGTAAGGCAGAGGGTGTGGGTTTGGTGAAACATTGGTCCACCTTCTAACCGGAGAGAGGGCTGCACAGTTTGGAGTGGTTCCCCTTCTACTGATGGGGAGGCAATCTCCTTGCGGGAAGGAGGCCTAGAGCAATCAGGAGGGTGTTAAACTAATATAAAAGCAGAGGGTAAGAAGAAGGAACAAAAGAGAACTTATTTATAATGTACAAAAGTCCAGATGTTGAGGAAAAAACTAATCAACAAACCAAAAGTCATAAAGAGAAGTAATTCTTTCGTTGCCTATACATCACTGCTAGGAGCCTGGGTAATAAACAAGAGGAATTGGAATTAATCATTTATGAGCATCAATTCAATCTAGTTGGTATTACCGGAATGTGGTGGGATGGTGTGCATGAATGAAATGTTACAATCAATGGTTACAACCTATTCAGGAAGGACTGAGCTGGCAAAAGGGGAGGGGGAGTGGCACTCTATGTCAAATATGGCATTACCTGTTTCCAAGTCACTAATAACACAGCAGAAAATTATCTTGAATGCTTTATGGATCAATCTCCTAGCAGACAAAGCACAAGATGGGATACTAGTTGGTGTCTGCTACAGACCAACGAATCCCACCAGCGAACGGGATGGCCAGGTCCTTTACATTTTACCTCCAGTGCTGCAGAGATAATCTCATTCAGCACACTGAGGCAGGCACATCTGTGCTCTTCCGCACCCTCTGCTGCTGCTTCAACAGCAGTTACACTACTTCCCAGAGTTGAGGCATCAAAGCTTACACTCAAACAAGGAAGTTTTTAAGCCACATTAATGTTGAGCTCTGCCAGAAACAGCGGGAAGTCTAAAATAATGGTACGCAAATGAGAAAGTGAGACATCCAAGCTGGTGAGGAACTACGTAGCATTTTCCAGCTTCCAGATGGTTATTTCAAAGAATGAAGAGAGAAAATATTTTAAAAAGAGATACAATTTAGATAGCTCATAGCAGCATCTCCTTAAAGACCAGAGAGAATTAGAACAGTGAAGAGAGGTCCTACCAAACTGGAAATTCAAGTCCATTGAATCAACTTTACATACAAGGTTCGCTCTTCAGGCATTTTTGTTAGGAATGGTCCCACACTATTCCCGGGGGCGGTGGTGCTTATTTTATTTAATTGCAATTATGCATGTTTAAAACACAGGGAAGCACATTGCAGCAACTAGGCACAGCAGAGGGAAACCAGCAACACAAAATTCGGCCATTTGGTGGCATCAAATTTTTAATTAAAAATATCCCAAGTAATATTGTCAAGAATGCAATATTGGCAAGTACCAACATGCGCCCAAAGATCCTACAGTGCTTTTGAAATACTGTCTAGGGAACAAGTCCCACGAAGAGTGGGGATATACTGGCCAGAAATGATCAGGTGGTTAAAACTGCGAGTAAGGAAGTTTGGGTTCTGCCACAGGGCTGTTATATGATTTGGGGCAGGAAACCTTTCCACTCCTTAGTTGTCTGATTCTGATACTACCTCACTAGCAGTGAATGTTAGTGGCTTAATACAGAAACACACACAAAGATTAGAGGATCTTAATAAAAAGATAACATGTCCCCCCATGACAAGCACTAACACGGAGCACACTGCAATGAGGTTGGATGCAGAGCACAGCTGTTCTCTCTAATTTTTCATTTACTTTAGCATGCTCTAGGAGAGGGCAATATTTTCAGCACAGTGCAGTAAAACATGAACTCTGAGCCAGCCTGCTTCAGTCTAAAAGACGAAAGAGCAGTCAGTACACAACCTAAACAAGAACAAAAGAATGGCCACACTGAGTCAGACCAAAGGTCCATCTAGCTCAGTATCCTGTCTCTGACAGTGGCCAATGCCAAGTGCCCCAGAGGGAATGAACAGAACAGTAATCATCAAGTGACCCTTCCCCTGTCACCCATTCCCAGCTTCTGGCAAACAGAGTTTAGGGACACCATCCCTGCCCATCCTGGCTAATAGCCATTGATGGACCTATCCTCCATGAGTTTATCTAGGTCTTTTTGAACCCTGTTATAGTCTTGGCCTTCACAACATCCTCTGGCAAAGAGTTCCACAGGATGACTGTGCGTTGTGTGAAGAAATACTGCCTTTTGTTTGTTTTAAACCTGCTGCCTATTCATTTCATTAGATGAGCCCTAGTTCTTGTATCATTCCATCAGCAACGTATCAAAGTTAAGAAGAAAACAATCCCTGAAGTCTATGAGCAGGGTAAGCATCACACATGCAGCTGTGTGGAAAAAAGCTACAAATCCCACTGCAAAGCCATCTGACACTCGTCTGGCTTCATCAGAAGTCATTTTGTGTCAGTCCCAGGCTGGGCACGGTCACCAGTACGGCGAGCTAAACCCAGCTGAATTAGGTAGGAGTCAAAGGGACACCATCAACTCAAATTTAGATATATTCAGAATCCCTGCACCACGAGACATCTGTCTATATTTTGAATCTTTAGTTTTGCTCTGAAGGGTGTTTTCAGCAGGTAAACCTCCCAGCAGGGTTTGTCGAGACGCAGTCTCAAACCATACGGGCATGATGCTCCCGAGGGCCATGCTAAATCCAGGCTGCTGCCGCCTGCAGGGCCCTGGGCAGAGGCAAAGCCATGGATGATAAGACCCTCAGCCCCCTCCCACCCCCGAACAACCTCCCACGAGTTCCAGTATGCATTCCTCATGTCCTTGACCCCCTGAGTGGGTGGCTGAACCTTGAACATCGCTTCCACCGCAATGCACGGAGAAGACAGGCACAGTGGGAGCAGCAAGTATCAGAATGTGCTCAGATACCATGGAAACGGGCACAGAACAGGATGCGTAAACAAGCCCTCTCAGGGCACACGATATTACACACAACTGCAGTCTGTGCAGACGGGCTGTCACGTTAAACATCACATCAGCTGAGTGTAGGTAAACCACGGCCCAATCCCAGATGACATGATGCATAGAATGTAAAGGCAGAAGGGACCATTACAATCACCTAGTCCAACCCCCTGTATAATGCAGACCAGGGTATTTCACCCAGTGATTCCTGCATCAAGCCCGTAACGTCTGGTCAAGCTGCAGCATCCTGATTTAAAGCCTCCAAGTGATGATGGCTCCAGCACATCCCTAGATAAACTGCTGCAATGGTTAATTCCCTTGACTGCTAAAAGTCTGCAGTGTTAAACACAATGTGCTTGTCTGTAGCGAGTGCACAGGGGTTAGTTACAACTCCTCAAGGCCGCATTCCAGCCTGACCTAGTTTTCAATCCTCAGCCTGCAAAGGAAATTTTATACCAAAGCAAGTCAGAACTGGAGAATTACCAATCCAGCGGGAGAGCCCACAGAGGGAAATTTGTTTTTCAACGGTGGCGAGTTACACAACAAAACGGAAAGTGATTTGTGCATTGACAATCTCTCTTGCAGGGGCAGGCTGCTATCTGGAGCCTTAGAACATGAGATCTTGACATTTGTTTTTTAGGCAAAATTGGTGCTAGGAGGACACCCCAGAGAGTGAAATTCTCTATCCACAGAGGAGGGGCAACAACATTCCAAGCTTCCCTTCCCCTGATCCGCCAACCTGGAGAGACCAAGGAGCTGAAGTCTCTATGCCCATTAGTGTTCACTTAGAACAGTGTCACTTTCCTGATATCAAAGCAGGAGTCCGTCTGCAGCTCCCATGTCCCTGCTGTAAAGCTGCAGAAAATAGAGTGGCATCCATAAGCTGAGCAAGAGTCCTAAAAAAAAACCCCAAAATAACCCAAACCTGCAGACACTTCCCAAGGAACAAAGAAAGGCACAGGAGGCAAACCAAGAGCTGCAGAGCAGTGTGACTGATAAAGGGTCACAAATTTTCAGGTCATGCAGTGAACAAATCATTTACATTAAAGTTAAGCCTGGATTCAGGTTGCAAAAACAGCCATTCAAAACCCTACTCTCCCCCCTGTCAATGCTGGAGTTATGGGATCTAACACTGAAACACACAGTTACTATGTCCAAGCTACTTAATGAAAAAGGCAGCTATGTAAAGCAATAGCTGCCTCCTACAACTTGAAGTGTAGGAATTCTGGAAGCAAGGGAGAACAAAGCCACGATTATAGGAAAACTTATGTACACACTGAATGGATCTTTGCTTGTCCTCCCTCGGCCAAGAATGGAGCTTTCATTGTGAAATGTGCTGGTGAAGCAGATGGGAAGTTACCCAGCGAGGTAACTTTAGCACGCACGCGCTCTTCCAGTGCCAGGAGAGTGGTTTGAACACACTGGGGCTCCTCAACTATCCCCAGCGTGGGTGGCATGGACCTGGCAAGTGCAAGTCGACACATCTGCGGTGCCACAGACCATAAATCATGGCATCTCTTAGAGCATTTTACACGTAAGTTTCCATTTCACATCACACTTCACCCCAATGGCAAGACTTTTCACACAGGGGTAACCTAATTGTTCACCCACAAAGTCTATCTTTGAGTGACCTGACTTTCAGAGTTGCTGAGCACCTGTAGCTCCAGCAGACATTAAGTGCTCAGCTTCAAGCAACCGAATCTCAAAACAGTGGCCGATGGACATACATTACCAATGAAATGCAGCTAGCTCTGGGGCAGAAGGGATCAGCCAGCTAGTGTAAAAAACATTTGGAAATGCATATGGAAACACATCCTGTAGAATACAACCTCTGGGACAAGACTAAGATGCACTCTGAACAAGACTCATCTGCACTCTGGGGCGGGGTGAGGGAGGATCCATGAGATGCGTGTCCTACAGGCAGAGCCCTCACAAGGACCAGCAGGAAGGGGTGCAGCATTTGACCCACTTCTGCTAGCTAGCGACCTGTGGGGTGGGGTGGGATGTGTCAGGCGGTAGGGACAGCAAGGATTCAGGAGTGGGAGGGAAACAAGTATGGCTGAGAGTCTGGTCAGACTGGGTAAACTGGTGGTTTTTTCATCACATTAGCTAACATGATTTGAAATGCCACTTAGCGTAGAGACAGCTTAACAACTTTAAAATAACATTACCTGGAGCCTGTGGGGAGTCTTGCAGGGAACAGAACATCTGCTTGGACAGACCTTGTTTCAGAGCCTAATAATTCGACAGACCACAGCCCCATTTTGCAAACGCTGAGCCAAAATGAGAGAGCTGTGCCTCTAAATACGTGTGATGAAGAACCAGAAACAACCCACCCTGCATGACCAAATATGCAGGATGTTCATGACTATGCAACCTGTGTCCAAGACTTCCACCACCTCCCAACTCACACCAACCTCTCCAATCATAGACAAGGCCCTTCCCCCTTACCTTATATTGGAAACAAGGTCCTGCAGAGTTGCTTTTATTCTGTTCTCCCCGTCAGACAAGAATCCTGTGCAATCTGGAATGAAAGACAGAGATTGCTGAGTGGAGGGGAATATACCACATTCCCTGCTTTCACATACAGATACTTTCACAGCTGCTCCATGTCTTTGACTTTTGGATTCCAGGAACATCTCATGTACTTTGGGCTGCAGATGACGACTGAATACAAAACCAAGCAACACTTATTGCTTCCACCACACGTTACACACATTAATCAGAACTTCTCTGAGGTACTGAAGCGTTATCCTCATTTTAAAGATGAGGAAACAAACGAAGGAGTTACGGACTTAGAAATCTTCCAGATTACCAGGTGTATTTATGTATTGTGGGGTGAGGGACAAAACTCAAGGGATTTCTCGACTCCCACCAATAACTTTTAAGGAACGGCCTGGTTTCTTTAAGGCCTCAATCCTGCCAGGTGCTGAGCATGCTGGCCTTGGTGCAGCACTTCAGAACATATGTAGCTTCAAGCATGTGAATAGTCCCACTGGATCATGCCCTAGTGGTTTCCCACTGTAAGTACTGGCCAGTTTCCAATGTTTTTTGGCACCTTACCAGGACTTCAGTTCTCTCTCATCCAAAGGATGGAACCTCCAGCACCACAAAACCACGAGTGCCTTAGTGGGGTGCTGACAGAGAAGGAAAGGCACTATCTAGTCAACCACTCGGAAGGTCTCCCACCAGATTCTGCTGTGGTCTCAAGTCAGCCAGGTACTGACCAGTTTCTGAGAGATGCAACAGTATGCTACGGCTACATGCTGCCAACATTTCTATCCTCAAGCAGGTGGACTACAGTTGATGGCCTTTTGCATCAATAAACAGAGGATCCTTAACATGCCACCGTCCCTTGCAATAGCTGGTAAGAACTATGTTTAATGGATTTAATTGGAAAATAAGAATAAATGCCTTTGCCCGTTAGCCATCGATCTGTTATCAGAAATGCTAATGAAAAATCTTTAGGTGATAACTATCCCAAATCCGATGTTTGATTAATAATGAATAGCAATGTCCTTAACTTATTCAAATCTGAAGCATAAATACCTAGTGTTTTGCTACAACTTTGGTGATTCTGGTCCTTATACTGAACAACCTCCTCAAGTCCAGTGCTCTTTCCATTTTAAATTTTACAGTAGTAATAAAAAAAAGGTAATAAAGGGAGATATACCAATCTCCTAGAACTGGAAGGGACCTCAAAAGGTCATCGAGTCCAGCCCCCTGCCTTCACTAGCAGGACCAAGTACTGATTTTGCCCCAGATCCCTAAGTGGCCTCCTCAAGAATTGAACTCACAACCCTGGGTTTAGCAGGCCAGTGCTCAAACCACTGAGCTATTCCTCCCCACACCCCCACACAAAATTCCCCTACCAGATGTTACTCAGCTACAACTCCCATTACTATTAATCATTAGTAATATTTGTATTACAGCCCTGCTTAGAAGCCCCAACTGAGACCTGTGCTAGATACTTTGTAGATACATGGTGAGAGACAACCCGTGCCCCCATAAGATCACCGTCTAAACAGACAAACCAGAAAAAGAGCGGGAAGGAAAACAGAGGTACAACGAGAAGTGAAGGGACCTGCCCAAAGTCACACTGCAGGTCAGCTGCAGAGTCAGAAATAGAACCCGGGTCTCTTCACTCTCGGTTCACAACCCCACCCACTAACACGCTCTCGCTCTCTGACCAGGAGTTCGATGTGAGAGGTGGCAGGATCGCAGTCTACTCTGGAAGAAACTAGAAGCAGAGTAGATGGAACTGGTTTAAAGTTTCTGAATTTTCAAAAAAGTCAATTGGAAATTGTTCAGCCAGCTCTAACTGGTAAGTCCTATTCTCTCCCTTTTACAGATGGAGAAAGCGAGGTACGTTTTCCATGGTCATCCAGTGAATCTTATATATACACCCCAGTTTTTTGGCTCTGGACTCCAGAGATGGCCCAGACAAGCCATTGTGATTTTTGACACTTTGGATGGCACTTCTGTGAGTACTGTGATTTATCAGCCATAGATTACCACTCCAAATGACTCTCTCTCTTGAAATATTTCAATGTCATCACCTGTGTTTCAGAAAGTACTTGAGAGCTGGATTTAACCCAGACAGGGTTGGAAGTATGGGGTTTAGTCAGCAAGTTAGCCTTGTCTCATTCATGGGGCATTAGGTCTATCACTTCCCTCAGTTAATCAGTCTCCATCATAGTCAAATTAAATCAGAGGTTCTCAGCCTTTTTCTTTCTGTGCACCCCCCCCCAACCCAACATGCTATGAAAACTCCACGGCCCACCTGTGCCACAATGACTGATTTTCTGCATATTAAAGCCAGGGCTGGTGTTAGGGGTTAGCAAGCAGGGTAACTGCTTGGGGCCCCATGAAGCTACATTGCTCAGGCTTCAGCTTCCGCCCTTGGTGGCGGGGCTCAGGGCCCTGGGCTTCAGCCCCATGCAGTAGGGCTTCGGCTTTCTGCTCTGGGCCCCAGCGAGTATAATGCTGGCCCTGCTTGAGGCCCCCCCTGAAACCTGCCCGAGGCCCCCTAGGGGGCCCCTGGTTGAGAACCACTGAACCACGTCTCTCTTTTACCAAGCATCCCAAGGAGAGAGGATGAAGAATTTTTCGATGAAACGTTTTTTCGCCAATAAAAGCCAGCTGGTCAGAACCAAAAACAGTTGGTGAAACAGAGCCGTTTTTGACAAGTCTCCCAGCTCAAAGTATTTTTGCAAAAAACATTCGAAGTTGTCGAAATGTCCCAATGAGACTTTATCAAAATGAAAAGTTGTGTTTCTTGAAGTCAAAATGATTTTTTGTTTGAAACTGGTAGTAAATTTAGACTCATAAAGGTTAAAGGGGGAAAGTCAAAATTGAAACAAACCATTCTGATTGACCCAAACCTTTTTTGTTTGTCAGTTCATAAAAAAAAATTGAAATTTTGTCCTTTTTGTTCTTGATTTATTCTTTAAATCTCAAAAATTCTCACAGGACAGGAAACTAATTTCCCACCCAGCCCTAATCCCAAACACTCTTATTCTGTCCGGTTTTTACTGCTGTCTCTTA
The DNA here is from genome assembly GCF_020497125.1 of Mauremys mutica. NCBI lineage: Eukaryota > Metazoa > Chordata > Testudines > Geoemydidae > Mauremys > Mauremys mutica. Next base: position 10,001,169 of record NC_059073.1, on the reverse strand, counting down.
GGACAGTGAACTAAGCATGGTGGACAACAGAAAGGGATTCCTGATATCTAATCCTGGGTCTGCCACTTGCCTGACTGTTCCATCCCAGGAGAGTAAGTCAAGGTGGTGAAATCTGACCAGTAGATAGGTTCCAGAGACCTTGATTTTTGCCTAATACCCAAGAGAGCAGATTAAGACTGAATGTGATTGTTAGAGGGCTTTCCCTTTCACACCCTCCCCCGATTCTTGTCACGCAGACAGAAAGCAGAAGATCAGAAGTCCGAAGTGCAGGCAATGCGATGTTTATTGGGGTTAGTTCCAAGCAAGCATAACCAGAGTTCTACATACCGGCAGAGTCTGCTTCCCAGTGTTCCATTTCCAGCTGTGACACCGCAAAGTGTTTATCCCGTGTCTCCCTTCCCAGCTCTGACACCCCAGAGCCTTGCCCTGTGTCCACTTTCCCCATCCCCTCCTTCTTAGCTGGCCCAAATATACCTGCAATGCACGCCCTCGGTCCCACCCCTTACAACTTATGGTCATGTTCCGTTTTGGCAGGGTCGTCAGTCTGGGGTCTTCGTCCCACCTCTTTTGGACCCAATGGGAGGGGTAAGGAGTGAGGTTCTGCTACAAGTCAGGGGCAGGCATTTCTCTGGCCTTTTAGTGTTTTACTTTTCCCCCAATCTCCCCTTGCCCCTCCCGACTATTTGCTTGATCTTGCCTTGAGATAGGAGTTGAGGCAGTCTTCAAGTGTGCGCTCAAATATTACATTCCCACCATGTCCAGTAACAGTTTAACTGCTCTTATCTATTCCCATTATACTAATACACCCATCTGACTAGGCAAAAGCAACATACAGTGTCTTTGTCCTTTCTTTACCCATATTAGTAAGGATCCTTTTGTTCACATATATTAGTATAAGATAGAAGAGTATCAAAAAGTCAAACCAAAATTCTATCTCAGGCTCACAAACAAGCCTTTATGCTAACAGTAGTATGAGGGCAGCAAAGAATCCTGTGGCACCTTATAGACTAACAGACGTTTTGCAGCATGAGCTTTCGTGGGTGAATACCCACTTCGTCGGATGCAAGTAGTATGAGGGATTTGCCTTCCAACCCCATGCATTGCAGGACATCACTCAGAAAGCTAAACTACCAGGATTTCCTCATTGCAAAAAAAGAGAAACTTTGGAAATCTGACCAACTAGCCTGGACCCACATTAAGGCAGTAGTCAGAACTCTCCCAGAATGCAGGCAACAAGAAAGATCCATGACCTTGATTTGCCCATAAAGACTCCATCAAATTCCAAAGCATGCTGAAGGAAAGGTAATAACTGGAGATATACCAATCTCCTAGAACTGGAAGGGACCTTGAAAGGTCATTGAGTCCAGCCCCCTGCCTTCACTAGCAGGACCATCAGGGCCCCAGATCCCTAAGTGGCCCCCTCAAGGATTGAACCCACAACCTTGGGTTTAGCAGGCTAATGCTCAAACCACTGAGCTATCCCTCAGCACACCACTCACAGGACATGGAGCTGAGGACCTGATGAATCATCATTATTGTACAATAGCCTCAGTCCTCAATGCACTGGCCCACTCCCCATCGCCCACACAGATCACCATGGTTTTCCAACTCCCTGCACCAGATGAAGAGATAGGGACAGAAATGTGTGCTTCTACAGCAGAAAATGAAGGCTGAAACCAAGAGGCTGAAACAAAGAATTTCTCCAAGCCTATGCAGAGGCTGTATTACAAGCCAAGAAAGACTTCCTAGAGACCTTCATTGCAGCTACCAAATCCCACCCCAAGACGCTAAGGGGTAAACCACTTCATTAATCCTGAGTGTCTACAGCCCACAGCAGAACCCAGCGGCAAGAACTGGAAAAAACTATCATCCTAATTCACAGAAAAGATCACACACATTAGAAAAATCTTCCCTAACAGCCTGGATCCGCCCCCACCATACACCCATGCCAGCCACTACCCGCTCATGTTCCCAAGTTCCATACATTCACTACTCAAGAGGTATCGGACACCTTAATGGACCCTTGACCCAAGCCTTGTGAATCCAATGCATGACCTTCCTGGTTGGTGAAAGAGTTATGAGTAGTACCCTATCAAATTTGCCGTCCATTTTGGTGAATTGCAGGGTCACAGGATTTTAAAGATAATAAATGTCATGATTTCAGCTATTTAAATCTGAAATTTCACAGCGTTATAATTGTAGGGGTTCTGACCCAAAGAAGGAGTTGTGAGGGGGGTGCAAGGTTATTGTAGAGGGGGTTGCAGTACTGCTACTCTTACTTCTGCGCTGCTGCTCACGGCAGTGCTGCCTTCAGAGCTGGGCAGCTGGAGAGCGGCGGCTGCTGGCCGGGAGCCAAGCTCTGAAGGCAGAGCCACCGCCAGCAGCAGCACAGAAGTAAGGATGGCCTGGGATAGTATTGCCACCCTTACTTCTGCGCTGCTGCCTGCAGAGCTGGGCCCTCAGTCAGCAGCCACCACTCTCTGGCTGCCCACTTCTGAAGGCAGCAGTGCAGAAGTAAAGGTGGCATGGTAAGGTATTGCCATCCTTACTTCTAAGCTGGCGGGGCACTGCCTTCAGAGTTGGGCACCCGGCCAACAGCTGCCACTCTCCGGCTGCCCAGCTCTAAAATCAGCACAGAAGTAAAGGTGGCAATACCATGATCACCCTAAAATAACCTTGTGGACCCCCCTGCAACTCCCTTTTGGGTCGGGACCCCCAATTTGAGAAACATGGGTCTTCCCCATGAAGGGCAAGGGCAAAAGCACACAAAAGACCAGATTTCATGGTCCGTGACGCATTTTTCACGGCAATGAATTTGGTAGGGCCCTAGTCATGAGCAACTGATTGGCACAGCCGAGGCCCCATTCTGGCAGACATCTATTCTCATCTTCCTGGATCTATGTGCAGCAGTCAACACTGTTGTCCATCAGACACTGCTGTTTTGTGTTACAGGGGTAGCAGGGGTAACATGGGAATGTGCTAACATGGTTTGAGTCCTTCCTGGTGGGACGTACCCAAGCAGAAGAGATGAGAAACGGCACCCCCACCACAATCCTTTCTCCGGTCCTATTCTACATCTGCATGCAGCCAGTTGGAGAACTGGTCAGACAAGATGGACTCAAGTGCCAGGAATGTGCAGGGGACACACAGCGTATTCTTCACTACACACAACCCCAATACCCTCAACATGGCCCAGTTGGACGAGATAAGCTCATGGATGATAAAGAACAGCTTGTTGAGGATGAACCCAACCAAGACAGAAGGGATACTGGTGGGCAAAGGAAAGCATTTTGAACAGTTTGCAGCCACTGTGTAGTCTCCTTCGGTTGAAAGTACTCATCCACAGATGGTCAATTCAGTCTATAACTTCTGAGTTCTCCTGTAATTCTTCACCGATACTAGGCGTTCTCATAGTAGCATCTGCAAATCATGCTTTCTGTCGTCTCCAGTTGGCTAGGAAACTTCACCTCCTTGTGGGAAAGGATGACCTGGCCTCACTTACACACACTTTTGTCACCTCCCATCTGGACTCCAGCAATGCTACAAACCTAGGCATGGGGTTATCAGCCCTCAGGAAACTCTAACTAGTACAGAACACTGCAACATGTCTGCTCAGCAACACTGGATGCCATGAGTACACCATACCTGTCCTGCGCTCGCTACACTGGCTTCCCATAGAACAGTGAGTCAAGGTCTCGGTCCTTTATCTTCAAAATGGACCAATGGAGTGGGCCCAGCATACCTAAGAGATTACCTGACACTCCAGGGTGAAACCCACACTCAAAAACAGCGCTCCTCAGACAATGGAACTTTCTAACATAAGGGTAACGCTCATCCGTGCAGGAGACAGAACTTTCCCAGGGACTGGTTCAAGACTATGGAACAAACTCTTTGGAAAACTGGCCCATGACAAATTTCCCCACCTTCTGCTCTAAGGCACGCGTCACCAACCTGCCTTCTCTAACACACATGAGAGCGGATACATTTCAAATGAAAACCCAGCTAACCCAAACAAAACACCCCCCTGCACACACAACTCTCCCCTTAGTGAAAAGATGAGAGAGAGAACGAGCCACCCATAACAGCTGTTAGTCATACTGCTTAATGTGCAACTGGAAGACGCCCACATCCCACAGCGATGAGAGTAGGATAAGAGCTAATGTATTATATGACAGAAGCTTTAGGAACTCAGCCTAGTAATAGGGTCAGGCATGAAAGGGAATGGGGGGCTGAGAGGGTAGAAATCGCAAGTGCAGTTTAATTAATGAAATACGGGATGTTGGTAATTTCCAAGCAGAGTGAGTTATACAGAGTCCTTGAAAGGAGAGATCACCCTGGGACCCTATCAGGATAGAAGTAAATACATTTTTAAAAGAGAACAGGTCTGATTTTCAGAAGTGCAGAGCACCCACAATCCCTGCTGACAATAATAAGGGCTGTGGATGCTCATCAGCTCTGAAAAATCAGGCACAGGGAACTTGTTAGGGCAGGATGCTATGGCGGCACCTTATTCAGAGTCACAAAAAGGACAAAACACTTTAAGAACAGCAGACTGAATCCTCTGCTGGATTACAGCAGAATAGCTCTACTGAAGACAGCAGAGCCAGGATGAATTTATACCAGCTGAGAATCTGCGCCTATCTGCTGTGACATATGCTGGGACGACAACAAGAAAAAGGGTCAAATCCTCAAGGCCTACATGGATCACCAGCTGAGGGCCCGGAAGAAGTCATCCACGTTCGGAACCCAAGGTATATGCACCCAGTTAGCAAAGGCGTATTATGGATCTGGGCTTCACCTGAAGCCTCCAGCCACTGGAGGATTCAGAATATCAATCTCTGTTGGTAGAGGAATTTCCATTGCATTCAGAAAAACAAAAGCAGCTGATCCATTTCAGAGATCAGGCCAGACTGAAGTAACCGGTGCAAAAATCCTCAAGGGCTTAGTAATGATGATGCAGTTTTATGAGCAATTCTCCTGCTGAGTTATGTGTTTGACCCACAGGAAGTGGGCAGCTTTCCTTTATCACCTCCCTTATTAAATGAAAATGCCATTCAGACTCACAGAAACACAATACTAATAGAGAGGTCACACAAGAGGGACACAGCTTCCTCCTTGATTAGTCAAATCATGTCCAACAAGGCTGCCGGCTGGAAAATTACCTGGTGGGCTCTACTGGAACTCTCCTGACTTGCCACACTAGCCATGCCTGGCAGAAATACAGCAACCCTCCTCATATGTAAGTCACCTCTGGGGTACACACAGACACACTGCCCAGATAAACCAGGTGTAAAATATAGTGACTTTTACCTGTGTCAGTAACAACCCCTCACTAAAGCGGGAGGAATTTTAAAAATCTATTTTAATTTCACTGCCTACCATAGGTACTTACCTGGCCCCTGTAATAGAATCATCTGAGCACCTCACAGTCTTTAATGTATTTATCCTCAGAACACCCGTGTGAGGCAGGGCAGTGCCTATTATCCCCATGTTACAGTTGAAGAACTGGGACACAAAGAGGCTAAGTGTCTTGCCCAAGGTCTCCCAGGAAGTCTGTGGCAAAGCAAGGACTTGAACCCAGATATGACATTTCCCAGGGCTACCCAGGGTTATGAGGCACCTTGTTACCACCGCCCTGACTGTGAAGGCGGCTTGTCTGTGCTTGCTGAGTGTTAGCTCCCTGGCTCTACCAGCCACAAACACAGTGTGAGCCCAGGGTCCCAGAGCTAGATGAAGTGACTAGACTGCCCAGACACAGATGGCTTGGACGTATGTGGGATCCAATGGAGTAGTGACCATACAGTGGGGCGCTGGGCCAGGTTGTAACACTGATCTCCAAGAACAGAACACCACCACTGCATCCAATTGGCCAGACTATGCCTGCCCTTTGACCCTCTGCAACTCCAGCAGACCTCATTAGAGCCGTGTGAGCAACAGTCAGGGCACGTGCTGGATCAAGGACTTAACTTCAATGCACTCAGTCTCCAGTTGTGAATCACTTGTTCAAACACTAGTTACACCACCACCTACCCTTGCATTCCTCCCCTCATTTCACTTTCAAGCCCCAGCTGTTGGGTGGTATACAGGCCCTCTCTGGCACCTCCCTGGCCCTGCTATGCTGACCAAATTTGCCTTTACAGTGCTGTTGGAGTCTAAAAGAGATTGTTCCAGGTAAGTTCACTGTCCACGTGGTTGAGAATTCTTCCAGGTTAGCTCATGGTATCATGCCCTCTATAACAAGCACAGGACTATCCCAGATGCTTTCCGGCTCAGTGCACTCAGCTTCCCACATTCAGGACCTATATTTCTGGGGTGGGACTGGAGGTGTGAGTGGTGGTTACGCTACTGCCACAAACAGTTACCTCTTCCAGTTTTAGATTATGGCACCGCCTTCATCATCGTAGCCAGACACCCATTTCATCAGTCCACCCTGGGACGTTAAAGGGTTCACATAACTCAGGGGAGAATTTACCCTACTGTCAAAAGAGCCCCATCAATGGCTTGGTAAGTCATCACCACCTTTCGTCCTCAACCATCAATGTGGCAGTGCCTAGCCACTTTCAGGTCAGCGTGTTCCTGATGACTGAGACAGATACAGCAGGCAGGGAGATAGAAGGAGTGCCCATAGTAGGAGTCAGAGGCCAAGGCTAGCAGATTGTGCATTGCCACGGCTCTAAGGGAAGGGAGGGAAGAAGGGCATCTTCACTTCCACCACAGCATCTGCATAGACCTGATCAGAAGCAGCATTCCAACCAGGTCATTCCTACCAGCGTCGGCTTCAGCGCAGTCAAGCATATCACACTAGGAGTATTCTAGTCCATGCCAGGGACAAGCTCCCTCGGAATCAGGTTGGACTGTCAGCTTGGTCAGGGGATCAAAACTCCACCTAGGGGGAGACAACAGTAGATGGACAGCTAAATGTTCCAGCCCTATCTACCATGATAACATAAAAGCTGCACTGCCAGCCTTGAGTCTGGTACCATGGTACAGCCCCATGTCATCAATATCATACTGGATACGGGATAGCTTACTGGAATCTATTTTTCAGCACTGATACTTTTGCGGTATTTTCACTTGGGGTGCATAAATACAACAATAAGGCACACACGTTGTTGTCCTGCGTGACCAAAGGTGACCCAGATGATTGTATTACGTCTTGTGAGTATAGCTGTGGCTAAAGAAGCCAATGGGCGAGTGGCAGTCCTTTCTGCATGAAGTTCACAGGTAGCTCAATACTGAAGAAGAGATTACAAGCTGTGCCTGCTGAGTCCGCTGCTGTTTACGATTCAGCCTCTGTGCCTCAAGATCCATACAGTGATTAATCTCCAACTGGGTAACCCCATTGTTGACTACGGCTCACCAGCATGGTCAATCTGTTGCTGATGGCTCCCAACTGCCAAAGCCAATGTTGCACTGTTTTAAGTGATGCTTCAATGTGTCCTTGAAGCGTTTCTTCTAGCCGCCTTGTATGCAGGTGCCCACTTTCAGTTCTCCATGCAGCAACTGCTTCGGCATTCTGGCGCCAGCCATCCTAAACACATGACCAGCCCAGCATCACTGGGATGCGATGAGCACGGCTTTGATCCTTGGGGCGTAACTACGTTCCAGAACCTCATTATTGGTAACTTTATCCTGCTCTTTGATGCAGAGCATGGCACGCAGATGTAGTAAACTGAACTTATCTAGAAGCTTAATGGGATGCCTGTCCCAGGTCCAGGTCTCACACCCGTACAAGTTGGACAGCACAATGTGTAGGCTTTTAGATTGGTTTGAAGCTTAATACCATGTTGCTGCCAACTCAGCCTGATAGTCTGCCAAACGATAAACTGGCTTTGTTGATACTACTTGTCAGCGCCTTGTCTATAGTATCATTTGACAATACACTGACAAGACAGCAGAAGTCTAACACTGCACTCAGCTGTGTGTTGCTAATGGTGATTTTCAGCTTCGGGTAGGGTTTCCCTGGCACAGGTTGATACACGACCTTTCTTTTTTTCAGATTGATTGTCAGCCTGGACCTTTCTGCAGACTCTGAGAATCTGTGTATTATTAGTTGTGTCTCTCCTACATACAACCAAGGCACAGTTGCCCTAGAAAGGCAGAGCCAGAGCAACAACTATGGATGACAGAAAGAAGAGGTGGGAGGAGGCACTTATCTAAGACATGAAAACAGATAGATACATGAGTGGTTGTGTCCTCTGCCACAGGTTTTACCGAGACAGCAACAGACAGCTCTGACCACCACAGGACCACAGAAATCAGAGGCAAGAAAGAACAGCTACATCATGTTGACTATCGCCCCCCGCCAGAAGCATTTGCTGTATGATGGGCTAATAGTGCCATGTGACACCCACTGGTGTACTTCCTGCTCCTAGGGCTGCTTCCTCGACGCAGACTACCCCCAAACACTAACCCAACCAAGAGCAGCGTGCGTACGTATGCTCAGAAATGTAATGCACAGAGCACTTGGCTCTGAATAATACGAAAGCGTGGTGTATTTCTATCAGTGCCTTAATTGCTACGTGTCTGCTGCTTCTCTCGTCTCTTTTGTCATTTACAAATTTCAATTCCATCTAAAGCTCCACTGACCCCTCTTAGGCTGTCCCTTCAGAATGCGATTGTAATTCAACATAATTAGGCAGGACAGAAAGCCAGGACCTTTTAACATTGTCAACTGTATTTCATTTGTTGGACATGATAAAGAGGCTCTAATTTAATGCTCAGGCTGGTCAATGGTACATTATGGATTCCGTCAATTTCCCACTGGATGCTCCAGAGATTAAGACAGTAGAATATAAGGAGGAACATCTCTCTGAACAGGGGGGTTGGGCCCTGTAACACCACCCCTTTGGGATGAAGTTTCTCCAGACAGATGAGAAAAAAAGCACAAGAACTGGGTGCTTGTAAGGCTGGGGTGGGGGTGGGGGACGACTGGATAACAGTCTTAAAATATGTTAACGGCTGTTATAAAGTGGACTGTGCTCAACAGTTTTCTATGTCCACTGAAGGTAGGGCAAGAAGCAACTGGCTTAACTTGCATCAAGGGAGATTCAGGTTAGATATCAGGAAAAAGCTTTCCAATTACAAGGTTAGTTAAGCACTAGAGCAGGTTACTTAAGGAGGTTGTGGAATCCCCATCATGAGGATTTTAAGAATGGGTTGCACCCCCCTCCCCCCCCCTGGGATGGTCAATCCTGCCTCAACACAGGGGCTGAACTAGATGACCTCTTGCGATCCCTTCCAGCCCTGCATCTTCATGATTCTATGACCCAAATGGACCGTTAGGATTCCAGAATGCCAAGCTGGGAGGCCCTGTTGCCTACAGAGCCTCAATGCCCAGGAAGAGGCTATGAACCAAACCTTCATGGAGGCTGGAATCTGGATTTCGTGTCTTATTCAGTGAGCTATAAGGAAGGCCTGAGTTTGAGGCACTAACATCCTGTGCTGTACGTCCTGTGTGATATTCTTACAGGCCTGATGCTCTGAAAAGGGTTCCAGGGATACACCTCTACTCATGACTTAGTAAGGAGAGGGAAGGAAGCAAGCTCACCCATAGCTGGGTTGTTTAAATGTTCAGAAACAGAGTTTAGGATATAACCCAACAGATACCTCTCCCCCCACCACCATCAAAAAAAAGCCTAAAATCTGATGTTTCAAACTGGTAAAACTGATCATTTTCAATGCTTAATTTAATTAAAAAAACAAAACAAAAAAAACCACCAAGCTGCTGAGGGAAAAGAAGTCTTAGGGGGATTTTTTTAAGCTTAAGCCTACAACCAGGAACCCTCCTTATGCCTCTGCATTCTATGCTGGACATGCAATAGCCCTTACTTATGTGATCTGGTATATTTCAAAGTAAAAATTAATCACCTTTAATTAGGTACATTATTCTGATTAAAACAAACAGTGAAGCTGTGAACTCCTGGTTACGCAAGACTCCTTTAAAATACTTAAGACATTTAATACAGTTCTCGTGTACCTATAACTAGGGCCCTTTCTAGTTCACGGCCGTGAAAAACATTTAGTGAAATCTGACCTCCCCGTTGCTGCTGGGAGCTCCTAGCTTCAAGTCCCCACTGGACTGGGGAGGGACAGGACTTGTCCTTCCCTTGCATGGCAGATCTGGTGGGGAAGAGGGAGGAGATCAGACCCACTTCTAGGTACCTTTTGCGTTGGGAGCCCCACAGTTACCACACTGTGAAATCTCAGACGTAAACAACTGAAAACATGAAATTGACCAATTTTAAAACCCTCTGGCCATGAAATTGATCAAGATGGACCGTAAACTTAGTAGGCTCCTACCTATAACCTAACTGTCCTATGACTTCATTCCATATTTAGATACTTTTAAGGTATCTTTCTACCAGAGAAGCAAAGGTGGTTTTTGTTTGTTTGTTGGGTTTTTTTTAATGGTTGTGACTAACAAGTCAAAAGCTGTAGCAACTTAGTTCCAGCTCCTAGAGAGAATTAGAGAAGCAGCATGGCCTAGTAGATGGATTACTAGACTGGAATTCAGGAAGCCTAGGTTCTATTCCCCACTCTGACACATGACCATGAGCAAGGCACTTCTCCCTATGCCTTGGTTTCTCCATCTGTAAAATGTAATTATACTGACCTCCTTTGTGAAGTACTAGGGATGAAAAGCGCTATATAACAGGCAGGAATTTTTATAAGCAGCGGTAACCCCAAAGGATTGTATAGGCAAAACAATGCGGCATTCTAACTGAAAACAGGTAGAAATCCCCACCAGGACCATATAAGTCTTCATGATCGAAAAATAAACCCCAGCAGATTGTCGCTGGAATTATGTGAATCATCATGTTGTTATAGCAACTTCATCTCTGCATCAAATCTAAAAACCAAGCACAGTTCAAATAATATAAAAGCATTAGGTAAAAATGATACATAACGAGATAAAAATGGACGGGCTCAACCTCAGAGCAAAACCCCCATGTTTCTCTCACCTCCTCTGAAAACATTTCCCTTTCTTTAAATAAAGGGGGGGGGATGTAGAGCTTATGATAAAGAAATACGGTAGTTCACATCATCAAATTCTATTATGACACTATAATCAAGGTCCATTAAACCTTTGTAAATTGAAGTTGGGGAAAATGAGTAAAGCCAAATGAAATTTTGAATATTGCCAGAACACCCTTCAATCACTGACCCAGTTGTCCCTGAGCATGACAGAATTTACCCACTGCCTGAACATTCACATCCAGTTCCTCCCTCCCTGTTCTGAACACTAATATCCAGTGTCTCAAAGGCTGCAACATTTCCTCCTGATCTGTACAGAATGTCTTGAAAGCTAATGGGTTTACTGGTTTTACAAGTACAACACTACAACTTCAAGGAATCCAGTCTAAAAGCACAGCAGCACGGTTGCCTCTAAGGATAGCCTTTCTATAGCACAAACTGAACTCCTCCTAAAAACTGATCAAAAATAAACCACCTTCACGTATCTGCAATATTGTTTTCCTTAACTTATGCACTGTCTCACATTCTCTGCCTTAAATATGTATTCCAAAAATGATGAAGGGAAAGCATTTGTGGACAAAGGTTTTGTTATGTGAAATAAATGTGTTTTCTATTACTGTCTTCCGTTCAAGGAATTATACTGCCGGAAGACAGCACTGTCTGATTGCAGTTTACTCACCAGTGGTGATTGAAAGACTTTCTGTAGTGAGTGTAAGGGTCTAAGCCATCCACTTCTGCAGGATGCAATCTTCCATTTAAACAAGCGAAACAGGCAGGTAGGAGGGGAGAAGTAGTAGTTAGAGATCTCTAACTCTTATAGTTACAGTGACAACTTTTCAAGCGAACTGCATCTGAGAGAGCCAGTGTTATCTTCCTGAACCTGCAGGCAGATAGACCCAGTGCTTCTGCTACTGCTCAGAGCTGTCCCAAGCTACAAGAGAGTGACTGCAGCTATTCAGGACCTTGCGGACAGCAGTGGAATGGACCAGAATCACAGATCAGTTTAACTGCTGCTGATTGGCAGCAGTGTGTGTAGCATTAGAAGCAGTCTGTGGATCAAGTCACTAGGGACGAGGATCTACAAAACAGAGGCTGGAAAAGGAGTAGGGCAGAGGGGACATCCCCTTTGCAGCAGCCAGAAAGCTGAAGGAAGGGTGGGAGTAGAGGAGACCTATACCTGCATTGGCGCAGTCAGGAGGTGAAGGGGAATGCTTCTCCTCTCTTTCAGTAGGGAGGAAGTGGGGCTCCAGATTTATACAGAACATAACATTTATCCCTTTGAATTAGAGCAGGGGTCAGCAACCTTTCAGAAGTGCTATGCCGAGTCTTCATTCATTCACTCTAATTTAAGGTGTCGCGTGCCAGTAATACATTTTAACATTTTTAGAGGGTCTCTTTCTATAAGTCTATAATATATAACTAAACTATTGTATGTAAAGTAAGTAAGGTTTTTAAAACATTTAAGAAGCTTCATTTAAAATTAAATTAAAATGCAGAGCCCCCCGGACCTGTGGCCAGGAGCCAGGTAGTGTGAGTGCCACTGAAAATCAGCTTGTGTGCTGCCTTTGGCACACGTGCCATAGGTTGCCTACCCCTGAATTAGAGAGAGCCCGTTTTTTGTTGTTGTTTTGTTTTTGGTTGTGTGGTTTGTTTGTTTTTTTGGTGGGGAGTGGGAGGGACCAAGGACATGAGTGGTGACACAAAAAACGTTTCACCGTGGATAGAAGGCTTCAATCCTTGAACTAGCAGGAGTTGGATAAAATTTTCCAGTCCCAGATAAGCTATTTTTGTGATGTGGACTCCACAAGTTCATGTCACACAGGCCAACACCCATTACATGGTAACTTTCTGGTCACTACTAACTTTGGTTAGAAGGGAATGTGCCATATAGAAGTGAAAAGATTTGACCCCCAAACCCAGCACTCTAAGAAAGTCAGTCTTCTGCCATCTCCATTCCAGTGAGGAATCATTACATTTGCTCTGATTACTTTTGGGAAGTGTATATGGTTGTAAGATGAAGCAACAGCTCACCTATTCACCATTACCCTGCAACTCTAGTATGATCCCATCCAGATTCCCAGAGCTGGGCCGGGAGGTACCTCAGGGCTTTTCAGAGCACAATGTGACAATTAATATAAGGAAAATTAAACACACCCAAAACATGATTTTAATACTCAGTTCTGATCCCAACGTGGGAAGCAGATTAATCAAGAAGAGGACAGTAAAATATTTTCACTAATTGACAATTAGAAATAAAGTAATTAAAAGTAACAGCCTGACTGCTATTGTCTCATAACCGAAGATGATAGAAGCACCATCCTCCCCAAATGGGAGGGGGGTTTTTTAAATGCATTTCTTCATTAAAGTTTCCTCGTAGGCTGGGGGAATGAGTCACCCTTCCCTGCTTCTCTGAAGGAAAAAGGGGGAGGGAAAGACTTGCACAGCTTTACAAACACCTGTTTCGCCCAGGCTGTTCCAAAGCAAAAGGCTTTTATCCCAGGGCATCCCAGATAACGTGAAGCAGCCCCAAATTTCCAGGCCAGCACAGGGGCGCCCTAACCCTTCTTCCCCTTACTACAGAGGTGAAGAGTTCTCCCATGGCCTCAGAGCCTTGCTCCATCCTCACACGCACAGCTGTACACCCAGCCCTCAGCATAACTCTGCCGAGCTGCTTTCCTCTGCAGAAGGAATATGGGGTTTGAGAGCAAGGATGAATGTTGCTCCTCTCCCCACCCCACCCCCTGCAGCGCTTTGGTGACAGACTCACTGGCTCATGAATACAGATGGGACTTTCTGTGCTCCAATCAAATATAATGAAGTGAGATCACATAAGCCATTATTATCAACAGCGCGAGTCATGTCATCTCTCTTCCCCACACACGGCTACGGACTCAGAGCAGGCTCTAACTCGGAGCATGCTGCACAGCTCCATGTGAGGAGCATGTGACTCTGGGGGCGGGGGAGAGCTCGCTCTTATTTCATAACTGGCTCTTCAAAGCCTTCAGGTCAGAAAAGGTCCCAGAGCCAAGCTGGCAGGCAGGTTCACACTTCTTCAGTTTGTCACAGTTAGCCCCTTTGCGGCCGATTCACTGGGGCGGTGGGGGTAAGACGACCCTGCAGGTCGATTCTGTGAAGACAAGAGGAAATATTTCCCTCTGGCAGATAAATGAGCAAGACAGACAATATGCTGTTGCCCTCAGCTTTCCAACACCTCCCCAGAGGCAGTAGTTTAAGGTCCTCTTCGCTTGTTTTATAAACTTGGAAGAACCAGGCAGCTCAGGAAATAACAACGGGACAGCATTTGACTCTTACAGAGGGATTTCATTTCAAACATGTCTTCAGCCCCAGCAGCCCTCCAAGGCAGGAAAGGAATATCATTCCCAACTAACAGACGGGAAAATCGAGGCAAAAGAGGTGAAACGCAACTTGCCCAAGGTCAAAAGGAGTTCACGTTAAACCTCACCAGTGGCCTGCCCTAGCTACTACAGCAGTGGAGCTCAAACTTGTCCAGTCCCCCTCCCCAGTGCCAGTAACAGACTCTGTCTGCAGCCCGCCTCCATTACTGCACAGCCCAGACTTCCGCAAGCTGAAGGCGGAGTTGGGGGCGGATCTGGAGATGGGGGAGGAGCTGTGACTAGAGGCGGATCCCGGCTGGGGGCAGCGCAGGGGGTAAAGGGGCGCTGCAGCTGAGATCAGAGCTGGTCTGGGGATGGAGGGAATGAGGGCACAGCCAGGCTGGGGCCAGAGTGGAGCTAAGGCCGAGGTTGAAGCTGGTCTGGGGGCAGAGAGGGAGTGAGGGCGAAGCTGGGCCTAGGCAGAGCAATACTTGGGGCTGAATATAGGGCACTCCCTTCCCACCCTCCATGGGGGCTGTACCCGGCCCTGCCACATGCCCCCTTGAACATTCCTCTGCGCCCCACCCCCCCAGTGAGAACCACTGTACTAGAGCATGCAGTCCCCTTCCCCAACTGCACATCCCTAATGGGAAGAGAGAGCAGCCTTTTCACCTGTAGGTTGCCCATGTGATTCCAACTTATGTTGTAGGGGCTGAAATTCGCTGTCATCTGGTGTCTCTGTGATGACCTAGAGGAAACCAGTTGGTGACCCAAGTCTGATAGCATCTGTGATGGGTTCAGTCACAGGATCCCCTTGGGACTGTCACCTGATGTGCTGAAATTACCTCTGAGCCTGTTTTCTCTGCCAGTTTGGGACACCAGAACCCTGCCTTGTTGAGCCAGACACACTAGCCTGCTGCAACACAGGTCCAGGGTCTGAGCCATGCCCACAAAACTGCAGACTTTAACTAAAAACAGCTCAGCAGATTACTTGTCTCTAGCACCCAAACACCCAGATCCCAATGGGATCCAAACCCCAAATAAATCCATTTACCCTGTATAAAGCTTATACAGGGTAAATTCGTAAATTGTTCACCTTCTATATCACTGATAGAGAGAAATGCACAGCTGTTTGCTCCCCCAGATATTAATCAACAAAAGTGATTTTATTAAGTATAAAAAGTGGGATTTAAGTGGTTTCAAGTAACAACAGACAAAACAAAGTAAGTCACAAAGCGAAATAAAACAAAACACGCAAGTCTAAGCCTAATACATTAAGAAATTGATTACAGGTAATATCTCACCCTCAAAGATGTCCAATGAACTTATTTCACAGACTAGACTCCTTCCTAGTCTGGGACCAATCCTTTCCCCTGGTACAGTCTTTGTTAGATCCAGCAGATCTCTCAGGTGGTAACCAGGGGTTCTCTCATGACTGGCAGCCTCCTTTGTCCTGCTCCACCCCCTTTTATAGCTTTGGCACAAGGCGGGACTCTTGTCTCTCTGGGTCCCCACCCCCTTCCTCTAAATGGAAAAGTACCAGATTTAAGATGGATTCCATTATCAGGTGACATCGTCACATGTCACTGTAAGACCCCTCCCCCCCAGTCTCCATCCCCCATGGGCTGGCCCGCATGTACACAGGAAAGCTTTCAAGTAACTAAGGCCATTTACAACTGATTGTTTCTGGTGCACCCTTAATGGCCTCCACTTAATATGTCTACATCAGAGATACAAGTTTATATCTTATTCTTCTAACTCCAGATATAGAAATAATACATGCAAACATATAGGATGAACACACTTAGTAGATTGCAAGCTTTCTAATGACACCATACAAGGGGTATTTAGCATAAAGTATATTCCAATTATGTCATGTTCATAAGCATACTTCCATAAAGCATATGGAGTGCAACGTCACAGCATCTGTTAGAGAAGTGTCTTTGTTGGCAGTCTCAGCATATAGGCATGGAGGATGAACTATCTTTTCTCCTGCCATCTCCATTCGGGTCAGTAGTGAGGCACATATTAGCAGGGCAGTGTGTGGCTCTCACAATGCCCATGCTGTATTGGTGCTCCTCCGGCATAGAAGGGATATCAATCTCCAGGGCCATCAAGCCATAAGCTCTAAATTCACTGGCAAGCAAGTGCCATCTTTCACAGCTGAGGCAGCAGACAACATTGGAAACAAAAAAATGTGGCTTCAGAGTTGGGTTGTGCTGCTCCTCGGTGGTATGGCTTACCAGCATCTCTTGTGTTCTCCATCACCTCTGCTTTCGTATATAAAAAACCCGGTCTCTAGCTATTATAGTTGTGAAGAAAACCTCACGCAAGTGAACCAAATGTACCCAATGCAGAGATGTCTACCAGAGTCTGTGGAGAGCATTGAACAAACAACTCTGAGAGGGATGGGCTGCCCCCTGCATCTCAGTGAGGTGTTAACCCAATTGTCCAGTGCTGACAGTTAACGTTAACATTTAAATTATTTATTTCCTCCTTTAAGAAGGGGGGGGGGAGTGCCAAGCCTAGCGAAGGCCACAGACATGTTAAAGCCCTACTGAAGGGAGTTAGCTAAAGGAACAAGCAGGTATAATCATACTCTGAATATCTGCCCAATTTACTGAGAGAGGCGCCTTAGATGGGTGGAGCTTAATTTGTGGGCAGAGACTGGAACAGTACCACCATAGTACCACTACTGTCTCCAATTCTACTCCCCACATTTAATTTCTGGTTGGATTAAAGAGCTTGTGATCCAGAGAACAAAATTTCTTTGTTAACCTGCTGCAGGACAACTGTTACCCAGGGTTGAAAGGGAGGAGTCCAGCCACCAGGTGCCAAAAGCCTTCCAGATCTGCACAGGCAGGTGCAAAAAAGACGTTTACAAGGGACAGATATTCCATAAATAAACGAAGGAGGCTTCAAAAGGCAGAGTATGGTCAATCTCTGTGCCCAGTCCCACTGAATCAGCTACATTCCCAGGTGGAGAGAAAGGACATGTTTATGGTTAAGATACTGACTGGAGCTCTGAAGATCTGGTTCATTTCTCACCTCTGCCACAGATTCCCTGCATGACCTTGGACAAGTCATTTGACTGCTCTATGTCTCAGCTCCCCATCTGTAAAACAGGGATAACAATACTTCCCTTCTACCCACTTTGCTTTGTTCAGTTAAACTGCAAGCTCTTTTTGTCACTCCCAGTATGTTCAGTGCTTAGCACAACAGGGTCCTGGTCTCAACTGGGCCCCTTGGAGCAACTGGAATACAAAGAACAAGCTACATCCATCCTTGGTGCAACTCCACTGTTTCCAATCACATTACACCAGGGAAGAATTTGGCCCCCACCAATGGCGTTACACCAGGGAAGACTTTGGCCCTCTGCTTGTGTTTGATTTCGAGATGGCGCAGCAGGGCTGCGAGGCGGGGGTTGTTTGCAAACTGTTGCATGTTCACATTTCGTGCTGCACGTGTCAGTAATTTTCTCTCTCACTTAGAAGGGCGCACTTCACTTTTCTAAAACGTAGTAATTTATTCTATAGGGAACAACAGTGCAAACAAGTTTGTGTGCAAAAGTGAGAAACAAGCTTATGCCACATAAAACAGTAATAAAAACGGGATCCTGGGGGCCTAATTCACTTATGCCATGGATGTAACCAGAGCGCCAGCCCACCAATCCAATAACACAGCTGAAGCCTGGGTGATCTGATTTGAGGTCAGTTGCCAGCAGCGGTACTATATATTGTTTTTAAGTGGCCTTCTCAGCACCACACAAACACAGCCGTGATTTCTGAAAGAAGCAGGCAGTTTGCCTTTGACTATATCTGAAAAGTCGTGGGAAGAGCTTGTAGAACAGTAGCCCTATGAGAAGGCTGGAGGAAAACAAATGCAAAGATGCTTGGAGCCTGGTCATCATCATCCCTTAAGTCTAACCTGCATCTCCAATGAAATAATCAAAAAGCCTTCTACCATGCGCCAGTCCCTGCCCCAAAGAGCTTACAAAGGACAACAGATGAGACAATATTGATCAGAATATTGGTCACAGCATGCCAGCAGCCTAACCATTGTCATGTTTTTTTGTAGGCATCCCGGCAAAGGAGAGTTTTAAGAAGGGAAGAAAGATAATGAGATAGTTTTGTGGGTGTTTACAGGGAGCTCCTTTGAAGCACATGGGACAGCAAGGGAGAAAATATAAAGGTCCTTGCTTGAAAACGTAACATCTGGGAAATAGAGGCTCACACGACAGGCTGTTCAGAGGCGAGGATCGACAGCTCAACAGTGGATGAGAGCTGGTAGGGAAAGGTGAGGATTGACTGGGAAAGGCCTTGGAAGTGAAGACGAGTGGCAAAAAAAAACAACAAATGGATCTTTTAAAAATACTAGGGAATAAGCAGACGCAAACACAGCAGCTAGGCCCATAAAAAGGGACCGATACAGCAGCTGGTGATGATTTATACAGGGAAAGCAATACAAAGGGAAAAAACTTCCAGAAGCTCTAAGACATGGGTATAACAATGAAGTAGCATCAAGGTGGGGAGGATGGAGTAGCTATTTGCATTTGGACACTGTGTGTTATAAATGTGAATTAATTAGGTTAATATTAAGGAGGATAAACATCTGCATATTCCAAATGACTATATTTTCTCAGTTTATGTATGTTAATGGTGACAAAAATAAAATAATGGAAGAAACAGCCATCAGGTGATAACTTTCGATCCCTATCAAGATCTGCACTGGCGCCCTAATGGTGGAAGGCTTCACATCCACTACCAGTCATAGGCAGCTCTTTCCCCCTCCAGCTTTCTTTTCTCGCCAAAGGGAGAGCGGAGTGGAAAGTGGGAATGCTGAGATGAGGAAGAATTCCAGGTCACCCTTCAGGGAATCTCCCCAATACCAACCAGAAAAAAACATTTACAAATACGTTGCAGGACTTTTAGTCACGTCATGTTTAAAAAAGAGCCATTGTAGGAGACAAACAGACCATAAAAGATGCTGCCACTCACTCATTCCCTATTTAATTACTCCAGGTATCCCAGATACATCACTCACTCATGGTATCTTTCCCAAAACTGGAGTCTTTCAACTCCAAGCTGACAGCAGGAGGCGCTGCTTTCTGGAAATCGTGTACACAAAACAATTACAGCAGAACCAATACACTGGAGAGTCAAATCCACTAGGGGACTTTTGTTTCTCAGCTCTTCAGGATACCTGTCTGTCTTTGTTTCTATAGTGCCATGCTCGTCTACAGTGATTCATAAACGATGAACTGCAATAATTTACCTTTGTGCAAATAAAGTTTGCCTGTGGTTCTGTTCTACTCAGTGGGGTTCAGAGCAGTAGCTGGAACAGAGGGGGTTAAATTAGGTTTATAATGATTAGGAAACTGCAAAATCAATTCTCTTTAGTGCAGCTCTCTTTCAGGGAACTCCCCTGTTGCTATTTTCCTTCAACAAGGGAAAAAAGAAAAAAAATACATGTATTAAGGCACTGCTGTTCTACTAGTCTGGCAAGAGAAAAAAGGGAACTCTATCACTGCATCTTCGTATAGACCCAGAACCTGTGGCTACTAGGAGTTTGGCTGATCAGACTGGGAAGGAGAGGAATTTTTGGAAACCAACAGACAATAGCCAACGAATACAGTGCAAGCACTAACACATACATGGTCAGGAACAATCTTGCACTGGCCAGAGATAGACTAGATAACCAAACAGACCCCTTCCATCTCCAACAGGCAAAGTGTATTTTAGTGTTTTGACTGGTCTGTGCATTTCATAATTTTTATTTCTCTCTTACACTTAAATTTACTTCTTTGAGTTGTGAGTTCTAAAATGCCTAACCTGTCCTGGCTGGAGTAATTATCCCTATGATAACTTTTTAAAAATATATATTATATCTAGGGTTTTTTGTTTCTACTGGTGGTGCACATCTGCACATACCTTGGTGCACATAATAAAATTTATTCCGCACATGGATGGAAAAAATTAGAGGGAACATTGCCCCAGACATGGGGCTGGCAACCGCAGCCAGGAGCAGAGCCCCAGGTGCGAGGCAGGCAGACGGGACCCCTGGTACAGGGCAAGCAGCCAAGGCCGGGGCCAGGAGAGGAACCGGGTGGCGCTCCCTGCCCGCCCCCTGTAGGAGCTGGTCTGGGCTCCAGCCATGCCACCCCAAACATTTCTCCGTGCCCTCCTAGGGTGGCACACCCTACAGATTGAAAGCCTCTGATCTAGACATTTTTGCAACATCCTTCCATTCACTGCATTCTGCATTAATAAATTCAGTGAGGTCCTTCCCACTATACTCAATACCTTGCCAGCTGTCATTCAAGTCTATCAACACCAGAAACCCGCTAGGATTAGTAACAATCACTTGTGTTTAACACTTTAATCTTATCCTGCTAATGAACTAGGTCAAGATGAAAATCTCAGTTTACATTATCAGCCATCATGATGTTAAGATAAACAAGCAGTGGATGAATCAAGTTGTTTCCAGTTACCTTTGGATCACAGAAAATGCCATACAGTATCTGAGTGGACCATCTACTCCAGTATTTCGTCAGACAGTGGACAGTACTATCTAATTCAGACGGAAGTACAAGAAACCCCGTCATGAACAACTATGGAAGAACTTTACTCTGGGGGAATTCTGCGCCAAAAAATAAAAAATTCTGTGCACATTTTAAAATTCCACAAAATTCTGCATATTTTATTTGTCAAAATAACACAATATAATCACGCCAGTTTCTATTATTTTTGTAATTTATTTCAAACTACCTATCACAAGTATATCTGTAACAAAACAGGACAAAAAAGACTCAAAATGTTTTTTTGACAAATAGATTCTTTACTAGGCATTTTAATACAGAACTCAGGCCTGGTCTACACGGGGGGGGGGGGTGTCGATGTAAGATACGCAACTTCAGCTATGGGAATACCATAGCTGAGGTCGAAGTATCTTATTCCAACTTACCTCCCGTCCTCACCGCGCGGGATCGACGGCCGCGGCTCCCCCACCGACTCCGCTACCACCGCTCGCTCCGGTGGAGTTCCGGAGTCGACGGGGAGCGTGTTTGGGGATCGATATATCGCGTCTAGATGAGACGCGATACATCAATCCCCGATACATCGATCGCTACCCGCCAATACGGCGGGTAGTCTGGACGTACCCTCAGAGTAATGATTCAATACAGAAACATATTTCCCACACTGCTTATTGGGGGAGTCAGGGGTAACGGAGGAGCCAAGGGGGAGGGAAGTAACTGCTGGGCTGGATCCTGGGAGTGAACCTGGAGGGTTGTTGGGTTTGGGTGGGAGATGTATGGAACAGTTGGGGGGAAGGGGGGTGGATTGTTAGGGAGTTGGGGAGCCTCTACCATGCAGACCCTGGCTGACCTCATAGACTCATAGATTCATAGACTTTAAGGTCAGAAGGGACCATTATGATCGTCTAGTCTGACCTCCTGCACAATGCAGGCCACAGAATCTCACCCATCCACCCCTAACCTATGTCTGAGTCACTGAAGTCCTCAAATTGTGGTTTGAAGACCTCAAGCTGCAGATAATCCTCCAGCAAGTGCCCCGTGCCCCATGCTGCAGAGGAAGGCGAAAAACCTCCAGGGCCTCTGCCCATCTGCCCTGGAGGAAAATTCCTTCCTGACCCCAAATATGGCGATCAGTTAAACCCTAAGCATGTGGGCAAGACTCACCAGCCAGACACCCAGGAAAGAATTCTCTATAGTAACTCAGATCCCAACTCATCTAACATCCCATCACAGACCACTGGGCATACTTACCTGCTGATAACCAATGATTAATTGCTAAATTAATTGCCAAAATTAGGCTATCCCATCATACCATCCCCTCCATAAACTTATCAAGCTTAGTCTTAAAGCCAGATATGTCTTTTGCCCCCACTACTCCCCTTGGAAGGCTGTTCCAGAACTTCACTCCTCTAATGGTTAGAAACCTTCGTCTAATTTCAAGTCTAAACTTCCTAGTGTCCAGTTTATATCCATTTGTTCTTGTGTCCACATTGGTACTAAGCTTAAATAATTCCTCTCCCTCCCTGATATTAATCCCTCTGATATATTTATAAAGAGCAATCATATCCCCCCTCAACCTTCTTTTGGTTAGGCTAAACAAGCCAAGCTCTTTGAGTCTCCTTTCATAAGACAGGTTTTCCATTCCTCGGATCATCCTAGTAGCCCGTCTCTGAACCTCTAATCTCTCCTATTCAACAAGGCACATCTGTCAGCCAAACTGTGCTAGTCCTGAACACACAAATAAGTAAAAGACAGCCCCTAGAAACAAAGATTTAATTCTGCAGTTTATGGGAAGCAAAGAAAATATGTATCTATAGATTTTAAGACCATTACAAAAAAATCAAGACTTCTGCAGTGTGTGCACTAAGCTGAAAATTCATCAAACTTTCCAAATAAAGCTCTGTGCAACACTACTCATAATACTCAGGTATTAAGAATGCAGCTGTAATGATTTATTTATCTCACACAGCAGCAGGACTTCGCACAAAACCACAAGGGACCCAATGCAATGACAATCTTCTCCGTTAATTCAGGAACTATATTTTATTGAATACTTAAAATGTGGTTACATGCTAACAAAATGACATCACGCCATGAGGTTGTATAAATTATTCTCTCTCAGTATTTCCCTACCTGGGAGGCTGAATGAAGTGCTTTGAAATCCCTGAATAAAAGGCATGAGAGAAGTGCAAAGGATTCAAATACCAAGCTCTGGTTACAACTCAAAAGATTTTTTTTTTCCTAACTGTTAGATCTACAAACTCCATCTCCATGCAGCCTGGCCTTTTAAGCCTCACCTGCACCAAGGAAATTTTACAAACATTGCCCACCATTAACACTGGGTCAGCTCCACTGCTTTTAGCAATGATGCCTTCCTGGAGACAAGCTGTCCCATGCATTTTAAGCACCATGCCAATGAGATGTGCTCTGATAAAAACACTAGCGGATGCAAACCGCAGATAGCAACAGCGGAAAACTTTTCGCAAGAATTCCCTTTTCCCTTAAATCATTACCAGTAGCAAAGATTTGAAGGCTGGAACTCAGCTGACAATTCTATGAGTGACACATGAGCAAAACAGACTTCAGGTCACTCGCCCACAATGGTAGTGGCTCTGCACAGCTAACCAGTAGGAAAACATGTTTTTGTGTCGTGAAGCGAGCAGATGTGAGTCAAGTTACACTGAGTAAGGACTTACACCATTCTCTGACCACAGCTACAATCTGAAGAGGAAATAAACATGTACAAGTGAAATCATGATGCACTAACATATGCAGGATAACAGACATACGGCAAATCACCTATCATAAAAACCTGTTAGTGATTTTCAAAGCCGTCTAGGGGATTCAGGCACAGGGAGAGGTTTTCCAAGGCACAGATGGAGTTAGGTAACTAACTCTTATTTGTACCTCTGAATACATCCCCTATTATGGCACAAATTTCAGTGGAAGTTGGGCATCTACATCCCCTAGGTGGCTTTGGGGAAAATGTCACCATTTAGGTCTATACCAGTGAATATTGCAAGGTTGGAAAAAGCCAGAACACTATGAAGCAGGCAGACAGTTAATATAGTTTGAGGGTAGTAACAACTGGTCAGCCTATAGCAGAAGTCACCAAACTGTGGGGCATGCCCCCCTGATGGGGGCATGGATAAGAGTCGGGGGGGGGGCACAGCTGGGCCCAGACAGCCCCCACAGCAGGCAGGGAGGCAGTGCCACCCAGCCCTGCTCCGCGTCCAGCTCTGCTCTGGCCCCACCCCCAGATTCGGCCCTTGACCGCGGCTCCATTCCCGACCCCAGCCACACTCCAGCCCCAGCCCTGCCCCCCCACCCAGCTGCGGCCCCAATCTCAGCACCCTTTACCCCTGTTCACAGCCCCTGCACCCCAGGAGCCGCGGCCCCACTCCCAGTGGCACAGGGGGAGCAGAGAGGGGCAAGGGGGAACATGACTCTGAAAAGTTTGGGGACCACTGGCCTATCACATCTTCCATCAGAGGATCTGTGAGTGGCTTCTGACTAATGTTGAACGCCCTTGTGAAGCAGGTAAGCACTATTTCCATTTTACAGGTGAAGAAACTGAGACTAGAGTTACATGACTTGACCAAGGTCAAAGCCAAAGTCAGAATCAAAGCTGGGATTAGAATCCAAGTTCCTTACGCAGGCTCATGCTTTCAAAAGGCCTGGCACAAGGTTCCACACAAGAGGCTACTAAAGAAGTTAAGTAGTTATGGGGCAAGAGGCAAAGTATTATCATGGACAAAACCTGGCTCAGAGACAGAAAGCGAAAAGTAGGATTAAATGGTCAATTGTCATCATGGCAAAATATCAACAGCATGGGTCTGTTCTAGGTCCCGTGTTGTTTAACGTATTTATTAATGAACCGGAGATGGGGGAGAGTAGTGAGATAGCAAAATTTGCAGATGACGAAGTTATTTAGATTAGTCAGGACCTGAAAAGACAGTGAGGGATTTTAGAGAGACCTAAACAAGCTAGGAGAATGGGCAACATGATGGCAAAAAAATTCACTGTCAATAAATGCAAAGTACTGCACCTGGGCGTGGAAGGGAACAAATCACTTCTACTCCTTATAGGGTCTAAATTAAACTTAAGAAAGGGACCTAGGCGTCACTATAGGCAACTCATAGAAAGACCTCTGCTGAACATGTAGGTGCTGTCAAGATGTTTGATGCACTAGGAATGAGACTGTGAATAATGCAGAGAATATTCTAATGCCTTTATATAAATCAATGGGGTGGCCTCAGCTGGCCTCAGCAGTACATGTCACCCCACCTCAAAAAGGATATTGCAGAACTAGGGGAGTGAGGGGTCCAGAGAAGAGTGGTAGGAATGGTCAAGGGTCTGGGGAAAAAAAACTCCGATGAAGAGAGATTGAAAACGTTAGGATTGTTATCTTAGAGAGAAGATGATTGAGAGGGGACATGATAGAAGTCTAATAAGACAAGAACAAGGGAACACTCAATTTAATTAAAAGGTGAGAAAATCAAAACCGATAAAAGGAAATACTTTTTCACACAACTGTTATTAAACTGTGGAACTCAATGCCACAGGACACTGTTGAAACCAAGACCTTAACAGGATTCAAAACGGGACTGGACTGTTCCATCTACTTAAAGAATATCCAGAATTATAATTAATTGTAACAACTTTTGGAAGGAATATTAAACCTTGCGTTTCAGGGCTCAAGCCAATTATCAACTATTAGAGAGGTGAATGAGACCTAATGTGGACAGCAGATTATCCCTCACCTACCTACAGTGGGATTCTTGCAACTTCTTCTGAAGCATCTAGTGCTGGCCCCTGCCAGAGACAGGATACTGGACTAGATGGACCTTGGGTCTGATCCAGTCTGACAATTCCTACGTCCTTATAATTACGAACCTCACTGTACCACACAGAGAAAGTAAGATGCCAATCCGCTCTTAATCACTCTATGTAACTACTACTCTATATTTTATTAAAATGACAATGTTTTGTGCTTGAGACATTTGCCCAGATGATTTGTTAAGTACATATCTTTAGGCTTGGCAGAATCTGACTTTTTTTATAATTTTGATAGATATTGATGTTTATTTTTAACCTTTTTTTTATTTTTATCAATTTAAATTTTCACAGTTCCAGGAAATTATTTAATGACAGTAGACATTGAGATTCAAAAAGTTGAAGCTTAACTGTTAAAACAAAAATTGTCAACATCACATCAAAATATACAAAGTAAATATCCTTAAATCAAATGCTAATAAGTTCTCAAGCAGTTCTTACTTTACCTATCTATAAATTTCAATTACAGACATTTTGTCAGTGTGTGTGTGTGTACGGTGAAATCGACATTTACTGACATTTACCGATAAAAATACAATCCTTCCTAGACTACAGATACTAAATAAGTATTGAGACTGAGGAATACAAAGTTAGGCTGCACATTTGAGTTACTCTTGCCTGCATTATCACTTCAGTGCTTTAAAAAAAAAAAAAAGCTGTCGTTCTCTGCTAGCAAACTTAGGTGGGATGGAGTAAGTGGTTATTACAGGCAAAAGTCTATGTAGCTGCTGATGTACTTGAGACGGGAGTAAAAACGTAATTTATATCAGATAGGAAATTCTGCCTCTCCATACCTCCCGACAATTCACTAATTTTCATAACTTTTCAAGTTGCCTTTCTGCAAACTTATCTTTTACCGTTCTGGTGAAACAACTAAGCGATGGTAAATTCTTGTGGATTGGTAAATGTCACAAGCACAGTTCAGCTGTTCTTGGAAGATTCTTTCATAAACATTGAAAAGGACAATTAATCAAATGCAGTGCTATGTGCTAAGGTCTGATGCTGAGCCTGGTCTGTGTAACAGAATGCCCCAAATTATCTGTTGAAAGGAGGTTGTGATCCAATTTCCTCTCTGCATTTGTAGGGGTGTAAGGGGGTGAAAAAGAAAAAGAAAAAAGAAAACTAGCTTCAAATCAATCCAGAGGCAGCCGTACTATAAGAGACTGAAAATTATTTTTTTGAACAACAGAAAGCCCGAAAATAAATCCTAAACTGCCTCCGTTGTGGTGGAATGAGCAGGAGTAAATGTTCAGACCAGAGGATGCCCATGTATTTGGAAAGGCGAGGAAGAAGTAAATTTCTGTTCATGTTCTCTGATAACTCAGCCAAATAGCCTCCAAAAAAAAAAAAAAACACCAATGGAATAGCCAAAATGTCTTGAAGTTCGCACTCTAAAGAGGCGCTGAAGAAGGCCAGGAGAGATCTTTACTACCAGCAAACAGCTTACCATGTATTGAAGACCTTCTTCGGCAACTGGCAAGCACTGGGAAGGACACAGCCTGCTCACCCCATGTTCCAGAATATGGTAGTAGATGTTGAAAGTGGTTGGACTCCGAGGTGTCCTTCTGCATGCCTGCCAGTTGCATGCTCATTCCACCATTATGGAGGCAGTTTACAATTTATTTTCAGGCTTTCTGTTCAACAAATAATGATCAGCTTCTTATAGCACGGCTGCCTCCAGGCTGATTTGAAGCAGGGTTTTTTTGTTTGTTTTGTTTTGTTCTTTTTCACCCTGTCCTAGCCTCCAAAATGCAGAGAGGAAATTGGATCAAAACATCCATCCAACAGATAATTTGGGGCATTCTGTTACACAGACCAGATTCAGCGGCAGACCTCTAGCACATAGCACTGCATTTGATTAATTGTTCTTTTAAATGTTTATGAAGGAATCTTACAAGAACAGCTGAACTGTGCTTGTGACATTTACCAAACCACAAGAATTTACAGTAGTTTAGTTGTTTCACCAGAACTGAAAAAGATAAGCATGTAAAAAGGAAACTTGAAATGTTACAAACATTAGTGAACTGTCGGGAGGTACGGAGTGGTAGAATTTCCTCATTTCTTCTGCAACTGGCAAGCATGGCGAAGGACATACCCTGCTCATTTCCCATTCCAGAATGTGGCAGCAGATGTTGAAAGTGGTTGGACTTCAGTCATTAGCTGAAGTTAACCAATAACTGCTTTCTCCTCCCATCCAGCTAGTCCCAATAGCTGATGAGCTCCTTCCAGTCACTGCAGGTGATGTGGAAATAGCAAAGCTTAAAAAAGATTTTTTTTATATATATATTTAGAGAGAGAGAGAGAGAGAGAGAGAGGGATATATACTCAATGACCACAGCTAATTTTATTTGATAGAGCCAAGCCCCAGATCCATTTCCTCTACTGCATCCAAACCCGTCAAAGATGTTAATGACAGTCACGCAAACATATCTTGCCGGTATGGCCTTTAAGAGCTTGGGCCTTTACCATTAACTGAAGTGCAAACCTCAGAGGTTGGAAGAACACACTGTGCAGGGAATTAGTAATATAATACATAATCATTCACCTCTAGGTCATCAATTCATGTCCATCCCCGATCAGGAGACTAAACGCAGTTCAGTGTCTGGTGATGACAAGTGTACAGTTAGCATCAGTCATGTCCAGATCACACATGTCATCATTGCAATCATCACTAACTGGCACCTTTGTTGAAATTCTCATCAAAGGCCAAGGGAAAGAATGGGCATGAAAACTCTCACTCTAGACATGGTCTTTCCAGGCTGGGGTTGGAGCACATTGTAAGAGCAGCGTGAGGCATCTTTCCCATGTTGAGGTAACTTTCTATGATGTTCCTATTCTGTGAATACAACTGGTCAAAAAGTTTTGAATTTTCCAACAACAAAAGATTCAGAATTCCCCTGTCCCCATTCTTCGAGCAGTGCTAGCTCTAGATTTCAGTCTTGAAGAATCACCATCTGGGACTTTCTTTCAGCACTAAATTCACTTGCATGAAAAGACCCATAATTTACTACAGTATGTACTGCTAACACAACCACTGAGAACATTGCTAGAGCACTGCATTCCATTTAGACTACCAGGTTGTAATAAAGATATCGATAAACTGAAGGCAATAGAAAGGCACCAACAATATATATATATATTTTTTTACAATGTCACTTGCTTAAAAGGGCGCTAATCACATGTTATTTAGGTTCCCTTCAGACCAGCTTTCTGTCTAGAACAGAGAACGTGCTGGTCTCAGAAGTTGATGACCTCCTTCCAGTAATGTGCAAAGGTCAGATTCTGGAGTCCTGGAGATAATCATCTGAACATGAGCTTCCAGTGCAACACTGTGGCCAAAAGAGCTAATGTGATCCTGGGATCTATAAACAGGAGAATACTAAGTAGGAACAGGGAACGCATATTGATTACCTCTGCATTTACTTCTGGTGCAACGAGTCCTGGAATACTGTGTTCAGTTCTGGTGTCCACAATTCAAGAAGGATGTTGATATATCGGAGAGGGTTCAGAGAAGAGCCACAAGAATCATTAGAGGATTAAAAAACATGCCCTATAGTTAGACTCCAGGAACAAATATTTGACAGCGAGTTCTTCAACCTAGCAGAGAAAGGCATAACACAATCAAGGGGCTGGAAGCTGAAGCTAGACAAATTCACAGACTGGAAATAAGGCATGAATGTTTTAACAGTAAGGGTAATTAACCATTGGAACAATAAAAGATAATTTCTATTTGAACTAGAGAATAAATCAGAGAAGTCCTATGGTCTGTGCTATACAGGAGGTCAGACTAGATGATCACACTGGCCCCCTCTGGCCTTATAATCTCTGAATCTCTAAGTGGATTCTTTTAGACACATCAACTGCCCTTGATACTGTCGGCTATGAGGTTTTGTTAACGTCCCTGCAAATCTTGAATTTGAAGAGATCACTTAGTTTACTCTTTCCTCCTGAAGCTAGAGGGTAGCATTGGTCAAGTACTCATAAGCCTTGAGGGATCTAGTGCCAAGAAATGCATAGGGATCTATTTTGTCAAACAGGGAGGCAAAGTGGATGAGGGGCTGCAGGTAGAACATGAGATTATCTGTGCTTGGCTGCCATTAGTAAACAGATGACATACAACTCTGTCAGTGGCCTAGACCGTGCAGTGTCTTCGCTGTCCCCGCTGTGATCAGGACTGGAGTATTTCACACTGTAGTCCAAGACGAGAGCAAAAAGCTCTCAACAAATTCAATTCAAACAAGGACTTCAGAGAGGAACTCATGTATCTCTAAAACAAAGATGATCACGCCACCTGGTAACGGTGGTACTTGGTCACATCTGATCTCTGTAACTCCACTTGGTGATGTCAACAATGTTTCATTTAACGTAGCTAGTAGGTGGAACCACACAGATGTGCAATTGAAGAAAGCAATCTTGGAAACTCCAAGGATCAGCATCCCCAAAATATTCTTCCTAGTGCTCTTATAGCACCTCTTCATACCACATGTAGGTTACAACAATCTGACTCGGTCAACCCCTTCAGCGTTTATTGGCAGACTACAGTTTTCTAAGCAAGAACTTTTTAGCTGATGTATTTAGATTTCCTGCCATGCAGCAGTACTGAATACATGAACAAAAAGAGAGGTTCTGGTGAGCCTTAATTATGTTCAGGGGGTGTGCTTTAAATTATGAATAGACCACTATCTGAGTTTGGAAGAGAAAACAGACCTTGCCAGCATTGCTGAGAATTGGTTTTACTTGTTTTCTTAAAAAAACACGCTTATTCATAAATGTTCTTAGTACTTTGACGTATAAATACAAACCATCTTTAACTACAAAAGCCAATACAGCAATTTATCCAAACCAAAAGGGAGAGGAGACACCTCTGCTCAGTCACTGATCCCATCCACAAACACACTCAAGCTGCTCCCAACACCCCCAAAATCCTGAGACTGAGAGAGACATTTCCAGCATACCCTGAATGTCAACAGATCTGGGTTATTTTGCACCAAGAGGTGTGGGAGAGCCCCTTCACGGAATACATCTTGCCAGCAGCTCCCTCCCACTTAAAATAAGAGCTCTCCAGCCTATGCAAACCAAGAAAGGCATCAACACGAGCCAGAAAGAAGAAAACAGGTGGCAGAAGAGCAGTCCCGCTTCTCACCCCAGGCACCACTGCAAAAGAATCCTCTCACCACATAAAAAAAACAAACCTGCCATCCCTGCGTCATTCCTCAGAGTCCTTTAAGGCTTTTTGCTGCTCTTCAGTGAATTGTCTGACTTTTTTTTGGTATTGACAGCCCAAGAACTGTACACTGTCTTTCAAGTGTGGTCGCACCAGAGCTGTACAACAAAAAAGACCACCAGCTCCTTGGTTCTCATAACAATGCATCTCCATGTAAAAGCATCTGGAGAAAGCTAATGATTCCAATAAAGCAACCACATTAAGGGAGGATACAACCATATACATATTAAATTTAGTCCCCAATGCACCTCAGCCCCTCTATTCTCTACATATGGCACATTATAGTCTAGAGTCTCCTGCGGGTTGTAATACTTTGGTCGCATTTCGGTTGTTGGGTTAGTGTGCAGGTGCTGGGTGGTGAGATATACAGGAGGTCAGATAAGATGATTTATTGGTCCCTTCTGGCCTTGAACTTTATGACATTTTAGAAGGATCCAAAGATATTTAACCCCAACCATAGTTCCATCATTTCAGAGCCTGTAAATACTTTACTGTTCACTTGCCCACTAGCTGATACCTGAGAATCCATCGCCCCCTCCCTTTCTAGAGGTAACACCATGTCTGCTGAACTACAACATGAAATACCCAAATGCAACATGAAAAAAAGCCAATCACATTTTCAGCCCTCATGCAGATTCATAAGAACAAGCTGTGTCATCAGCACTGCACCTCCATGCAAAACCCCAGAGGCCAAAACATCTCTCCATAAAAAACTTCTCTGTATTTGAGATACTGGACTACATGGTAAAAGAGTCTGCTCCTTTGGTTTCTAGTTTTATCTGAGAACTTGGCTCCAAGAGCTCCCAGAATTTCCATTGAGGGTTACAGGTTGTTACATTATTAATTTAATGGTGACATAAGAAAGAGGCTTTGAGACTAACCCTTTGGTGACTATTATTGTCCAACAGAAAGACTCTGTACTCGCATCCTCCTTGACTCCCACTGAAGTCAGTGCAACCAGGGGGTTGCCTGTGATAGCAGCAGACTGGACTCAATGACCAGGGGCAGCTCTAGGCATTTCGCCGCCACAAGCACGGCAGGCAGGCTGCGTACAGCGGCTTGCCTGCGGGAGGTCCATTGGTCCCGCGGCTTCGGTGGACCTCCTGCAGCCATGCCTGCGGGAGGTCCAGAAGCCGCGGGACCAGCGGACCTCCCGCAGGCAAGCCACTGAAGGCACCCTGCCTGCCGCCCCCGCGCTTGCCGCCCCAAGCACACGCTTGGCATACTGGGGCCTGGAGCTGCCCCTGTCAATGACCCACAAGGTCCCATCTAGTCCTAGGTCCCAATGTCCCATTGGTACTACACTTGCACACATAATTAAGGAACTTGCTGCACTGAGG
This sequence comes from Mauremys mutica, assembly GCF_020497125.1. Classification (NCBI taxonomy): domain Eukaryota; kingdom Metazoa; phylum Chordata; order Testudines; family Geoemydidae; genus Mauremys; species Mauremys mutica. The sequence continues at coordinate 9,968,922 of NC_059073.1, read as the reverse complement.
CTCTGATTTCTTAATAAAAGAGTCACTATAAAAAAAAACAGCTAAAGTTAGGAGCAACTTCTTAAGAAGAGGTAGGGAGAATACCAGCCATTAAGGAAAGATTAAAGGGATAGATGGAAAGGAAAACTAAACTTCAATCTCACCCACTCATCTCATCCAGGAGCATCAATATTACAAGCTCACACAAACCTCTGGCTGAGGCCTCACCCACTTCTTGAAAAGCTTGGTAACATGTCAGACATATCTTCTCAAACATGCTCTGCAAATAAACCCACTGCTTTCCAGCTGGAGCAGGATTAATCATAGAGTCAAATCAATACTCTAAACGAAAAGTACTTGGCACATGAAGTCCATTGAAACTCTATAGCAGGGACTTTAAGGGGAGGAATAAAATATGCCACACTCCATATCTGGAAAAATAAATGTTCTCCTAGAGTGTCAGAGTCTTCTAAGGACATTTCTAAGTGCTGCTATACAATATAGTCTGCCTTTCAAACCTATCTTCTTGTTTTCAAAAACCTCCATTAAGTTACCACTACTTAGTTAATGGACTTTCCCTCCCTAGCTGGTACAAGAACCTTCCTGGAACATTATTCCCCTTTCAAACATCACCTTGTTCTGCCATTAGAAGGACTTGCATGCAACTCAAGGAAATAAAGGACAATGATATGAAAAACACAAGAGCATGCTTTTCTAAAGTAATATCAGAGTTCGTAACGCAGGGTGTGAGCATTCGTTTAACAACCGATTGGAAACTGTTATCTGATCCAGTGCTTCCAAGTAACTCCTGACTGGGCACAGGTCACAGGGCATTATGGCACCAAATAACAGACATCTCTTACCATATCAGATGGTTGTCTGCCCTCCCTGCCTGAACCTTCTCATTGCCTCTTCTTCCATCATACTAATGTGTGTGTGGACAGGACTATGCAAAATACAGTTGTATTGCATTATCCAAAATACACTGGTGCAGCAGCAGAAGTTGCAATGGCATCTGGCAGTCAGTTCACTGAATCAATATATGGTAGCTTTTAGATCCGGTGAAGTGGAGAGTCGCACACATTCAGAGATAAAGGTGTTAAAGTTCCATACAACTGAAGCTGTGCATGGAATGGAAGGCAGTTTCTAATATTAGGATATAATTCTGCTGTATTTTTCTCAGAATGCTTTCAATCTTCAAAGCACTTTACAAACATTTAATTAATCCTCTTTAATCCCTGTGAGGCAGTTGACTACTGTCACCTCCATTTTAACTGCAAGAAAATGTTCAGTGATTTAACTTATGACCACAAAGACACACTATGTCAGAATCAGTTTTAGGATATCAGAGTTTCTACTACCTAGTCCTCTAAGACTCCATCCCTCTCTTGCAATAAGCCAAATCTCTGTCTATCCCAGAACATAGCCTTAGAAACTAGATGTTTCCATCTCAATGGACTTTTTTTCCCCTTGCAAGTGTTGTTGTTTTAAAAACAGTAATACAAGGATTTCTGTAATTATTATTTATTCAGTCTATAGAACCAAAAGTTTGCCACGCTGGTTTTCGGCTGAGTAAAATGCAGGGTCCCTGTTTCCAACCTAAACAGAATGGGAAATGAGGATGGGATGCATCAATAAGCAGATCAAGCAGTGATGTCTGTGATGGGGCAAGGCTAGATGGCTACAGTAAAGTACCGAGGAACAGGTATGTTAGCCCCAGGCTAAACAAATCCCTAGCACCGTGGTAACCAAATGGCAGTTGCTCCAGGTTAATCAAGGCACCTGGGGCCAATTAAGATCTTTCTAGAAGGCAGTGGAGAGAGCTACACTGATTAGAACACCTGCAGCCAATCAAGGCAGGTTAATCAAGGCACCTGGGGCCAATTAAGATCTTTCTAGAAAGCAGTGGAGAGAGATACACTGATTAGAACACCTGCAGCCAATCAAGGCAGGCTAATCAGGGCACCTGGTTTAAAAAGGGAGCTCACTCCAGTCAGGAGAAGAGGAGCCAGAGGAGAGAAGTGCGTGTGAGGAGCTGGGAGCAAGAGGCACAAGGAGCTGAGACTGAGAGGCTGTGCTGCTGGAGGATTGAGGAATTATCATACAATCAAGCATTATCAGACACCAGGAGGAAGGACCTGTGGTGAGGATAAAGAAGGTGTTTGGAGGAGGCCATGGGGAAGTAGCCCAGGGAATTGTAGCTGTCATGCAGCTGTTATAAGAGGCACTATAGACAGCTGCAATCCACAGGGCCCTGGGCTGGAACCCAGAGTAGAGGGTGGGCCCGGGTTCCCCCCAAACCTCCCAACTCCTGATCAGACACAGGAGGAGTTGACCCAGACTGTAGGTTCCACCAGAGGGGAAGATCACTGAGGTGAGCAAATCCACCAAGAAGCGCAGGACCCACCAAGGTAGAAGAGGAACTTTGTCACATGTCTAACTGGCCTCTTGTCAGTTCCATGATTTTCATGACTGTGTTATTCCTTAGAATAGAGAAGGAGGAGCCAATGTAGACATGAAGGCCCCAAAATTATGAATTATTGCTATTTAAGAATGTCCAAGGTGTTGAGGCTGTTTAGAAAAGACAGCACAGAGGGCTGAGAGAAAAAAAATTAAGGTCTAACAGCTAGATTTTTTTCAATAGTCAGGAAATTTGGAGTTGCTGCAGCCGTCTGAAAGAGTGTACTGCTTGTACAGCTAAAGAGGCGCCCATTTTTCCCTGGCTGTGAAAAATTAAATTCTATCAAACACTAAGGTATTATATGACGTGTCAGACACAGCAGGCAAACGGGGAACTTGATGAAATATAATGAAATATAATGATTCAATGAAGTTATATGTATATGTGTATGTATAAAAGAGAAGTTGATTATAAGTGATATAACTTTGGGTAAGATATTGTGAACTTTAATGATGGGGTTTACCTCTTGGGAAATCCTGTTGGGGGGGAAAAACGGGGACTGTGTTCATATTGATTTGGTTTAGTTTAGTCAAGTGAAGGAGCAAGGCTAATATTTGCAATCGAGCATGCTTATGTCATCAAGTTAGTGAAATACACCTATCCCAAAAGCAGCAGTAAGTAAAAGGAACTTAAACCAAATACTGTGTTTACAAGGACACCTGATCAGAGTGGAATAAACAGAAATGTAACTGTTTGATCAATAATACCCAGATTCAGCTCAGCCATACACACCAAGGTTCCACCATTGCTGTTAAAACAAGGAGACCAGGAATGAAAAATTCCTGGAATGTTTCAGCCTGCTAGAGAACAATAGTTCTTGAAGTGATTTTGTGTTGTATGAAGGATTGTTAAAACAAGTTTAAAGAGCATCAAGAACAGGGAGGGACTTTGTATGAATTATATGAATTTTAAACTAGACATTTCAGCAGCTAGCAGAGTTTGGAAGGAGAAATGGCAACTTAAGCAAGCGTAACTGCAAATTTGGCCCAGGGATGCACTCCAGTGGAAGCCCACAAAAAGCAACTTGGAGAGGTAAGTTGCTGACCAGAACTTGCACAGTGGCTGGTTTGCTATGTCCCAAGATGGTTGTACCAACAGGTATGGCCTAATTTGTCTTATGCAAGCTGGAGTGAGAAGATGCGTTGCACAAAGATGGGAAAATATCAGCCCCAGCTGCATGAACTCAAATGGTGACATCTCATTCCCTGACTGGATGGTGAGAACAGACAACTCGATTTCCAAGGAGAGAGATGGAGGGGAAAACATAACTGGCTTCAAGACTGAGCTTGATAAGTTTATAGAGGGGATGGTACGATGAGACTGCCTACAATGGCATGTAGCCAATCTGCAATTGTTAGCAGCAAATATCTCCAGTGGCTGGTGATGGGACTCTAGATGGGGAGAGCTAACAGGGAGTTTCACAAGGGAGTTCTCCAGGTGAAGGAGGAGCTAATACAGCATCTGTGGGGTAAGTGACTGTCTATAGTGTGTGTTTATTTGTGTTTGGGGGTTACTTGCTGTGTGCTGAGCTTGTGTTTGTCAGTCTGTTTGTTTGTTTGGTTGTTTGAGGGACCGTGTGCTCTGGCTGGCAGTTGGAGGCAGGTTTGAAAGCTCGAAGCCTCTGGTAATTGGCTGAGCCTTAATCAGTGGGCGGGGCATTCACTCAGGCCAGGGATTTATAAAGCCGCGCACAAGCGAACAGGGGCTGCTAACAGGGAGTTTCGCAAGGGAGTTTAGAAGGGGAGTGGGAAGGGAGTGGGAGCCTCTCGCCAGCCCTAACCCCTTCCCCGTGGCCCCCCCCTAAAATCCTAAAACCTATATACCAAACTACATTCTAAAACTACTTTCAGTAAAGCACCCTTTCACTAACTAGGAGACAATGCAGGCAGAAGCCCAGCAGCAGAGTGGGGGCTATCCAGTTTATTGCACTGACTGTCACATATATGATTACCTGCCCTGTGGGCGGGTGGCGTATGTGTGCAGTCGGTGCAAGGAGCTCCTGGCCCTCAGAGACCATGGACGGACTTTGGAGGCCAGGGTGGCGGAACTGGAGGAGCTGAGAGAGGCAGAGAGGTATGTTGATGAGGCTTTCCGGGACACTGTAGAATTGTCCCACCTCCGCTTAGACAGCTCCTGTGCTGTTGAGGAGGAAGAAGGGCCCAGGGAAGTAGAGCAGTCAATGGGAGCAGAGGGAAACCTTCCCGTAGTTGGGACCCTCCTTCCAGATGGTGCTGGGGTTACCTCTCGCACTGAGGTTGCCTCTCCGGGGGAGGGAACTCGAGTTTCTAGGAAAAGGCAGGTGTTAGTAATGGGAGATTCGATTATTAGAAATGTAGATAGCTGGGTCTGTGATGACCGGGAGAACCGTATGGTGACTTGCCTGCCTGGTGCGAAGGTTGCGGATCTCTCGAGGCATCTAGATAGACTTATGTGTAGTGCTGGGGAGGAGCCGGTGGTCGTGGTACATGTAGGTACCAATGACATAGGGAAGGGTAGGAGAGATGTCCTGGAAGCCAAATTTAGGCTGCTAGGGAAGAGACTGAAATCCAGGACCTCTATGGTGGCATTTTCAGAAATGCTCCCAGTTCCACGCGCAGGGCCAGGTAGGCAGGCAGAGCTTCAGAGTCTCAATGCGTGGATGAGACGATGGTGTAGAGAGGAGGGGTTCACGTTCATTAGGAACTGGGGAAACTTCTGGGATGGGAGGAGCCTATACAGGAGAGATGGGCTCCACCTAAACCAAAGAGGAACCAGACTGCTGGCACTAAACATTAAAAAGGTTGTAGAGCAGTTTTTAAAACTAGGAGATGGGGGAAAGCCGACTGCTGCAGAGGAGCGTGTGGATCGGACACAGACTTCTCTTAGGGGAGAGTCTGATGATAGAGAATCTCCAGGTTATAGTCAGGAGCAGAGGAATGAGAAGTATAATGTAAGGGCCGGATCAGATGATAAACAGTCACATAAAAAAGAATCTGGCACATCAGAAAAAGGCAGGCTAATAAACAGGGACAAGTTTTTAAAGTGCTTGTACACAAATGCCAGAAGTCTAAATAATAAGATGGGTGAACTAGAGTGTCTTGTGATAAAGGAGGATATAGATATAATAGGCATCACAGAAACCTGGTGGACTGAGAGCAATCAATGGGACACAATCATTCCGGGGTACAAAATATATCTGAAGGACAGAACAGGCCATGCAGGGGGAGGAGTGGCACTATATGTTAAAGAAAGTGTAGATTCAAATGAAGTAAAAATCTTAAGCGAATCCACAGGTTCCATAGAGTCTCTATGGATAGAAATTTCATGCTCTAGTAAAAATATAACAGTAGGGATCTATTATCGACCACCTGACCAGGACAGTAATAGTGATGATGAAATGCTAAGGGAAATTAGAGAGGCTATCAAAATTAAGAACCCAATAATAGTGGGGGATTTCAATTATCCCCATATTGACTGGGAACATTTCACTTCAGGACGAAATGCAGAGATAAAATTTCTCGATACTTTAAATGACTGCTTCATGGAGCAGCTGGTACGGGAACCCACAAGGGGAGAGGCGACGATAGATTTAATCCTGAGTGGAGCGCAGGAGCTGGTCCAAGAGGTAACTATAGCAGGACCGCTTGGAAATAGTGACCATAATACAATAGCATTCAACATCCCTGTGATGGGAAGAACATCTCAACTGCCCAACACTGTGGCCTTTAATTTCAAAAGGGGGAACTATACAAAAATGAGGGGGTTAGTTAGACAAAAGTTAAAAGGTACAGTGACTAAAGTGAAATCCCTGCAAGTTGCGTGGGCCCTTTTTAAAGACACCATAATAGAGGCCCAACTTCAATGTATACCCCAAATTAAGAAAAACAGTAAAAGAACTAAAAAAGAGCCACCGTGGCTTAACAACCATGTAAAAGAAGCAGTGAGAGATAAAAAGACTTCCTTTAAAAAGTGGAAGTCAAATCCTAGTGAGGCAAATAGAAAGGAGCACAAACACTGCCAACTTAAGTGCAAGAGTGTAATAAGAAAAGCCAAAGAGGAGTTTGAAGAACGGCTAGCCAAAAACTCCAAAGGTAATAACAAAATGTTTTTTAAGTACATCAGAAGCAGGAAGCCTGCTAAACAACCAGTGGGGCCCCTTGATGATCAAAATTCAAAAGGAGCGCTTAAAAATGATAAAGTCATTGCGGAGAAACTAAATGGATTCTTTGCTTCAGTCTTCACGGCTGAGGATGTTAGGGAGATTCCCAAACCTGAGCTGGCTTTTGTAGGTGACAAATCTGAGGAACTGTCACAGATTGAAGTGTCACTAGAGGAGGTTTTGGAATTAATTGATAAACTCAACATTAACAAGTCACCGGGACCAGATGGCATTCACCCAAGAGTTCTGAAAGAACTCAAATGTGAAGTTGTGGAACTATTAACTAAGGTTTGTAACCTGTCCTTTAAATCGGCTTCGGTACCCAATGACTGGAAGTTAGCTAATGTAACGCCAATATTTAAAAAGGGCTCTAGGGGTGATCCCGGCAATTACAGACTGGTAAGTCTAACGTCTGTACCGGGCAAATTAGTTGAAACAATAGTAAAGAATAAAATTGTCAGACACATAGAAAAACATAAACTCTTGAGCAATAGTCAACATGGTTTCTGTAAAGGGAAATCGTGTCTTACTAATCTATTAGAGTTCTTTGAAGGGGTCAACAAACATGTGGACAAGGGGGATCCGGTGGACATAGTGTACTTAGATTTCCAGAAAGCCTTTGACAAGGTCCCTCACCAAAGGCTCTTACGTAAATTAAGCTGTCATGGGATAAATGGGAAGGTCCTTTCATGGATTGAGAACTGGTTAATGGACAGGGAACAAAGGGTAGGAATTAATGGTAAATTCTCAGAATGGAGAGGGGTAACTAGTGGTGTTCCCCAAGGGTCAGTCCTAGGACCAATCCTATTCAATTTATTCATAAATGATCTGGAGAAAGGGGTAAACAGTGAGGTGGCAAAGTTTGCAGATGATACTAAACTACTCAAGATAGTTAAGACCAAAGCAGATTGTGAAGAACTTCAAAAAGATCTCACAAAACTAAGTGATTGGGCAACAAAATGGCAAATGAAATTTAATGTGGATAAATGTAAAGTAATGCACATTGGAAAAAATAACCCCAACTATACATACAACATGATGGGGGCTAATTTAGCTACAACGAGTCAGGAAAAAGATCTTGGAGTTATCGTGGATAGTTCTCTGAAGATGTCCACGCAGTGTGCAGAGGCGGTCAAAAAAGCAAACAGGATGTTAGGAATCATTAAAAAGGGGATAGAGAATAAGACTGAGAATATATTATTGCCCTTATATAAATCCATGGTACGCCCACATCTCGAATACTGTGTACAGATGTGGTCTCCTCACCTCAAAAAAGATATTCTAGCACTAGAAAAGGTTCAGAAAAGAGCAACTAAAATGATTAGGGGTTTAGAGAGGGTCCCATATGAGGAAAGATTAAAGAGGCTAGGACTCTTCAGTTTGGAAAAGAGAAGACTAAGGGGGGACATGATAGAGGTATATAAAATCATGAGTGATGTTGAGAAAGTGGATAAGGAAAAGTTATTTACTTATTCCCATAATACAAGAACTAGGGGTCACCAAATGAAATTAATAGGCAGCAGGTTTAAAACAAATAAAAGGAAGTTCTTCTTCACGCAGCGCACAGTCAACTTGTGGAACTCCTTACCTGAGGAGGTTGTGAAGGCTAGGACTATAACAATGTTTAAAAGGGGACTGGATAAATTCATGGTGGCTAAGTCCATAAATGGCTATTAGCCAGGATGGGTAAGAATGGTGTCCCTAGCCTCTGTTCGTCAGAGGATGGAGATGGATGGCAGGAGAGAGATCACTTGATCATTGCCTGTTAGGTTCACTCCCTCAGGGGCACCTGGCATTGGCCACTGTCGGTAGACAGATACTGGGCTAGATGGACCTTTGGTCTGACCCGGTACGGCCTCTCTTATGTTCTTATGTTCTTATGAGCTCTGAGTTGCTACAGAGAATTCTTTCCCAGGTGTCTGGCTGGTGGGTCTTGCCCATATGTACAGGGTCCAACTGATTACCATATCTGGGGTTGGGAAGGAATTTTTCCTCCAGTCAGATTGGCAGAGACCCTGGGAGGTTTTTGCCTTCTGCTGCAGCATGGGGCACGGGTCATCTGCAGTTTTAAACTAGTGTAAATAGTGGATTCTCTGTAACTTGGGAGCTTTTAAACCATGATTTCAGGATGTCAGAAACTCAGCCAGAGGTTATGGATCTATTACTGGAGTGGGTGGATGAGGTTCTGTGGTCTACAATGTGCAGGAGGTCAGACTAGATGATCACAATAGTCCTTTCTGACCTTAAAGTCTATGAGACACCTGGGAGAAGACTGAGGTCTTGGGCTGACCATCTGGGAGTCCTCCAGGTGACTTCAAGTCCCTATCTCGGAGAGGCACCTTTGACTGTCTATTTTCTATCAATTCAGTTTGCCAGACAGTGCACCAGGAAAATACTATTATGTCCATCCTTTGCTCCAGCTGTGTTTGCAGTGTCAACTCCTGCTGTGAACAGTAACTGAGCTGAAAAGCTGACAGATGAGCAAAGATCTGGTGATGAGTAACACCCAGACTTTTTCTTGGGTGACGACCCTAATCAATCAGTTGACCACTTCCTGAAAATGGATGCCTAATTAGTAAGGAAGTGTGCATGCTTATGTATGTACTTTAAAGACTGTCACAGAGTTAATCTGTTTTGTAACAGCTTCCAGTTAAGATTGTTGTAAGGTGGCTTTAAAACTAAACAAATTACTGTTGTTAGCTAAGTTTGAGAACACGGTCTACTGTCGGTAATGATTTCATAGTCTTTCAAGTTCCAGGTATATACAGACATAAAATGAGACCAAGTGTGAAAGCTTCTTGCACTGCACTCAGTCTATACAGTTTGTCATAAATGTAGGAGTTTATGTGAGATAGGAGTGTTAGTCAGACCCTGCAGTTAATATAATTTGTGGGAAAGTAGATTAGAAAGCGTTGACTGCTAGAAATCCATTGGGAAGATGACTTTGGTGAACTGGCAGATACATAAGTAACTGACCAAACTGTTGTGATCTAGCTTTGGATTGTTCTTCCTCTGTTGTATTAACAACACCAGAGTTGCTAACCAATTAGCACAAGAGACATACCCAAATGGCAATCAAAATTAAAAGAACCCTAAAAAGGGTGATACAGGTAATCAGTTGAGCAGTTGCTTATCCAAGGTTTGTTTTATACGGTAGCCCAGTGGGCTAGCTTGCCTTTATTATATTCTGCTTTGTATTATATTCAACAGTAATGCAAGAAACCTACAGGCCTGTATCTTATAAGACATTAGCTTCAGCAAGTTAGCATAAGGCTCGAGGCTTATGAACTCTGAACAGATACACTTTGCACAGATACACGGTCCAGTGGAAACCCCAAGTAATGGGGAGCTGAAAATAGAGTATTTAAGGGGAATTTCTGACTATAGGAACGAGTCCAACCACAAGAGTGTCCTTGCAACGAATTGACATACATAACAGGTACAAGAGCGACATCCACAGATACCTGACAACAAGAGTGCCATGGTAACTAATTGACATATATGATAATAAATTAAGATCATTGCTGTACTAACCTATAGGGGAAGGACATTCCAAAATTAGTACGGTAAGGATTATCAAATAAGGAAAAAGGGAAATACCCCTATTGAATATGCATCAAACACAGTGTTGTCAGCATATCATATTATGAAAGCTGCATCCCAGCCCAACGGTGATAGGAAGAAGAAGATGTTATCCTTAGGAGGGGCCAGAACGATGGTCATAGGTGATGATGGGGAAGGTGATGGCAATGAGGAAAATGATGGCTAACATTTCAGATTGCTCTACAAGGGATGCTGTGAGTCCATGGATGTGCAAATGTACTGAGCCTGATCTTGGGACAAGAACCTGTAAAGTAATAACTGAGGATTCTTAAGTAATCAATATAATATAAATAATTACATAATCTAAAGATCAGGCTACAATATAATTTCTCACACAGTTACCACACAACTCTATATAAGAAAGTGACCTTTAGGTTTTGTGGACAGAAACCTTCTCAAGAAGAATCTTTCAGTGCATGCCAAGTTTCAGACAGGTATGGTTCGATACATCCAAAATACTAAATGGGATACTCCTTCAAGGGGTTCAGGCCTTTTATTTGACCTCATCTAACAGTGGTTCAAAAGATTTTAGCTTAAAAAGAAGTGCCAAAGTCTCATGTAAGCATGGTGGCAAGCTCATCCGCCAAGGAAGGCCTCAACAATTATTTCCTACTTTGCCCAGACTTCTTTCCTAGAGAAATCTCCCCTGTGGAATATAGTATTGCACATTTTGGGGGGTATGGAAGGTGTTTTACATCTACCTCTGATTAATCCTGGCATTGGACTATGAAAGAGAAAGAATACAGGTCTAGGTGGGGTCTGCTTAAGTCTGGCAAATGAGGGGATTTTTTATCGTATTTTTAATTATCTGTTTTTCTCCCTCAGTTAAAATAAGAACTACACCACACCAAAAACTACCACAAAAATAATGGTGATAGCACCAATCAGCGCTGTAATAACCAGCACTAAGTTTATGACAAAACCACCTCTTGAGTCACCCTGAGATAGTTTATACTGTGACAGATATGACAGTATCCTGTGATACTGGATAATGCTGGATAATATTGATCAAGGTGTGTGTTTTTCAAATACTTTTGTATGCTGACAAAATATAATTACACTACATGCATGAACTGTGTGGCTAAATACATAAACGGTGATGAAGTGGTTTCTTATTTTGAGACAAAACTAGCAAAAATTGTGTGCTGCGTGAAGTATCTTTTCCTCCCACCCTCCTCTTTTCTAGACTGTCTGAAAGATCAATTAAAATGCTTTTGCACACAGCAGGCAGAAAAAAGCACTTTCGGAAGATGAAACAACTCACTTTGTTTTTAATATGATTGCTAAAGAAAAAAAGTATAATGGTTTAAAGATTTCCATAGTGAGAAAGTAACGGCTGAAAGTCAATCATCCATTTAGAAGGTGCAAAAGGGATTTCTTTAGTCTTAAATCTTGGCAAACTTTTAAATATTCTTATACAAATTTTGTTAATGTGGTAAAGAAAGTAAGAAAACTTCTCCCAGCATTATACCAGATTAAAAAGTGTAAGTTCACCCAGTATACACACATACATACACACAGTTCTACATAACAAACAACAAACTGCTTCCATCATTTATCTACTTATAAATTGTTTTGATTACTTTCCAAGCAATCCCACCTATATTTTAATATATTGCTCACTCATGCAAGATACAAGAATGACAGCTATGGATTCTGGTGTTCTCTCTTTATCCACCTAGTCAGCATTCTAGGCAGCCCCAATGCAAGCTTCCTTCACAATGCCCAAGCCACATGCCTCCCTCTGATCTGGACAGAGATACAGCAGAGGTGTGTGGTCAGTTCAGCTTACTCTTTGGCCTACTGGGAATCAATTTGTGATGGTAATTTTGTGAGATAAGCATCTGTGAACAGGACTGAGACCTATGAACTCATTTCAGACAGAAATCAGATGATGACAACATCTGGTTACTATCCACCCGAGGCAAACGTGAACCTGATCACCTAGAGGTTCAAAGTTTCTATATCTCATTCGCAAATCCCCTACGCCACACAGTCCACCATCCATGACCAACCTTTGCAGAGGCAAAGTAAGAACAGATGAATACTGAAGCTAGATAATCGTCCAATTGGTAACAAGAGTAGTTCTGCTTGACCTCATGCTCTTTAGACTGTTGCAATTGCCAGCTCCCTAATCCCCAGCCACCAGGATCACCACAGAGGATGTTTTGCTGCCTATAAATTGGGTGCCTGCATTTCAGGCCGAACTATCCAGGAGGAGGAACTTTCCTTGCCTATCCTCTTGTCAATATTCATGCTAGTGGTCCAGTCGGATGAATTTTCCAGCCAGTTCTGCTTTCCTCAGCTTCCTTCCTTCTCTCTCAGGTAGCATCAAATGAAAACATTTCAAGAAATAAGGCAAAAATGGAATTGTACCCATTAACAATTCATCTTCTCAGCTCTTGTAAACTCAGCAATTCACAGATTATAAGGCCAGAGGGGAATGACTGTGATCTACTCTGTCTTCCTGCCTGAATTAATTCCTGTTTGAACTAGGGCACATCTTTTAGAAAAACATCCAATCTTAATTTAAAAATTGCCCATGATAGACAATCCACCACAACCCTTGGTAAGTTGTTTCAATGGTTAGTTACCCTCACTGCTAAAAATGTACACCTTATTTCCAATTCGAATGTGTCTAGCTTCAATTTCCAGCCATTGGATCATGTTTTACCTTTGTCTGCTAGACTGGCAAGCTTAATATCAAATATTTCTTTCCCACATAGGTAGTTATGGACTGTGATCAAGTCATCTCTTATCCTGTTCTTTGTTACGCTAAATAGCTTGAGCTACCTGAGCATCTCATTATAGGGCATGTTGACCAATTCTTTCATCATTCTCATGACTATTAAGAGCATAAGAATGGCCATACTGGGTCAGACCAAAGGTCCATCTAGCCCAGTATCCTCTCTTCCATGAGTGGGCAATGCCAGGTGCTTCAGAGGGAATGAACAATATGGGTAATCATCAAGTGATCTATCCCGTCGCCTATTCCCAGCTTCTGGCAAACAGAGGCTAGGGACACTATCCATGCCCACCCTGGCTAACAGCCATCGATGGACCTATACACCATGAATTTATCTGTTCTTTTTTGAACTCCCTTATAGTCTTGGCCTTCACAACATCCTCTGGCAAAGAGTTCCACAGGTTAACTGTGTTTTGTGTGAAGAAATACCTCCTTTTGTTTGTTTTAAACCTACTGCCTATTAATTTCATTTGGTGACTCCTACTTCTTGTGAAACACTTCCTTATCTAATCTTTGCCACAACAGTCATGATTTTATAGATCTCGGTCATATCCCCCCTTAGTCATCTCTTTTCCAAGCAAAAAAGTCCCAATATTATTAATCTCTCATCATACGGAAGCTGTTCCAAACCCCATTTTTGTTGCCCTTTTCTAAACCTTTTCCAATTCTAATATATCTTTTTTGAGATGGGGTGACCACATCTGCACACAGTATTCAAGATGTGGGTGTACCATGGATTTATATAGAGGCAATATGATATTTTCTGTCGTATTATCTATCCCTTTCTTAGTGGTTCCTAACATTCTGTTCACTTTTTTGACTGCCGCTGCACACTGAGTGGATGTTTTCAGAGACCAATCCTCAGTGACTGCAAGATCTCTTTCTTGAGTGGTAATAGTCAAGTTAGTCCCCATCATTTGATATGTATTGTTGGGATTATGTTTTCCAATGTGCATTACTTTGCATTTATCAACATTGAATTTCATCTGTCATTTTGTTGCCTAGTCATCCAGTTTTGTGAGATCCCTTTGTAACTCTTCGCAGTCTGCCTGGGACTTAACTATCTTGAGTAGTTTTGTATCATCTGCAAATTTTGCCATCTCACTGTTTACTTCTTTTTGAACAGCACTGATTCCAGGACAGACACCTGGTACACAGCACTACCTACATCTCTCTATTCTGAAAACTGACCATTTATTCCTACCCTTTGTTTCCTTCTATTTTAACCAGTTACCGATTCATGAGAAGACCTTCCCTCTTATCCCATGACAGCTTATTTTGCTTAAGAGACTTTGGTGAGGGATTTCTGAAAATCTAAGTACACTCTATTGACTGGATCCGCCTTGCACACATGCTTGTTGACCCTCTCAAAGAATTCTAGTAGATTTCCCTTTACAAAAAACATGTTCACTCTTCCACAACAAATCGTTTTCATCTAGTGATAATTCTGGTTTTTTACTATAGTTTCAACCAGTTTGCCTGGTACTGAAATTAGGCTTACTGGCCTGTAACTGCCAGGATAACTTCTGGAGCCTTTTTAAAAAATTGGCGTCACATTAGCTATCCTTCAGTCATCTGGTACAGAAGCTGATTTAAACGATAGGTTGCATACCACAATTAGTACTTCTGCAATTTCACATCTGAGAACTATTGGGTGAATACCATCTGGTCCTGGTGACTTATTACTGTTTAGTTTATCAATTTGTTCCGAAACCTCCTCTAACAACACCTCAATGTGGGACAGTTCCTCAGATTTGTCACCTAAAAAGAATGGCTCAGGTTTGGGAATCTCCCTCACATCCTCAGCCATGAAGACCGATGCAACTCTCTACACTCAGAGTGACACTGAGCCAGAAAGGGTTAAAGCAACTAGGAGGCTAAGTGACTCAAATTCAACCTTTAAAGACATATTAGAAACGTAGAATAAATAGTAATTAGGGCCATTCCTTATAAATAGCTAACAAAGCCACGTTAAATAGGCTAGAGCTTTGAAATGCAAACCTGTATTGTTAGAGAATTAGAGGTAAATACTAATTGTATGTATTTACCTATATCTTGTTAGATGTTAACCATGTAACCTGATTAGCTTGTGGATGCTAATTCCCTTTCATGTCTTAATTACATTATATTATGCTTACGGATAGTTCAGTTAACCTTAAGATCAAAGATTTAAGATATTAGAGGAAATAATATTACTTACGTGGTCTTGATCTTAAATTGTTTGTGCCATAATTACATCTCTTGATTGTTTGAATGGATAATTGCCATATGTTAATTAATACTACTAGTTTTCCTGTGTATAGATAGGAAATAGGGATTTTTACTTCAAAGCAACGACGTGCATTACTTACTCTGCATGTTGTGTTACCATGCTGTCAAGAGGGTAGAGTAGCCTGTCAGAGATCTATAAAAGAACTCTAGGACCTGATCCTGTCATCTCAGGTCTGCTTAAGCTTGATCAGGGGAAGCTACAGTCGGAAGACTAACGTCTCCAGCTCCAGTCTTGTGCAAGAATTTGAACAAACTCTATATATGGACGGCATATTTGGACTACACCTATCAAACTGATTCTGAGGGAACTTTTTAAACTCAGCAGCTCACCATCTCTACTATGAAACTGACCTAAGAACTTTACTCATATCTGTATGTATAATACTCTTTTAACCAGTACTCTCTCCTTTTTTAATAAATCTTAGTTTAGTTAATAAGAATCAGCTGTAAGCATGTATTTGAGTAAGATCTGAAATATTCATTGATCTGGCAGGCAATGTGTCCGATCCCTTGGGATTGGTAGAACTTTATATATGATTAACAAAATTTTCAGTAATCCTCATCATATTTGACTTGTCTGTCTGGGTGGGAGCCCAGGAGTGGATTGCTTTCAGGGAGCTTTGTTTTTGGCTTCTGGGTAACAGTAAGGTAATGTGGAAGCTGTTTTGTTGCTGTCTTGGTGAATCTAATTATTAGAATAACCACCAGTTTGGGAGATCGTCTGCCCCATTCTTTGCAGTTTGCCTTGACTGAGCAATCTCAGTGTGGCCCCTCCAGGCACCAGCGGTCACACCTACTCTAATCCTTCTTGAATTGTGGACATCAGAACTGGATACAGCATTCCAACAGTAGTCGGCCCAGTGCCAAATAGAAAAGAATTTTACCTCCACATTCCTACATGAGAGTCCCCTGTTTATACATCCAAGGACTGTATTAGTCCTTTTGATCACAACTTTGCTCTAGGAGCTCATATTCAGCTGATTATCAGCTGATTATCCACCATGACTCCAACATTTTTTCCAGAGACACTGCTTTCCAGGATAGAGTTCCCTATACTGTAAGTATGGCATACATTCCTTGTTCCTAGACGTATAACTTTGTATTTGGCCGTATTAAAATGCATATTGTTTGCTTGAGCGCAGCTTACCAAGTGATCCAGATCATTCTGTATCAGTTACCGGTCCCCTTCATTATTTACTACTCTCCCAATCTGTGTGTCATCTGCAAACTTCATGAGTGATGATGTTATGCCTCAATAAATGGCTCTGCACCTACATAGTAAGTATGAGCCATGAGGCCCTTTGCAAGGTTGTCTAATTTGACAGAAAAAGGTAACAGTGAAATTCTCAATTACTATGCATGGGACATTAGTGGAGCTCAATTATAGTTTATTTAAAGGAGGCCAAGAGGGGGCAAAAGCCGGGGCAAGAGCCTACTGATTTACATGGTTAAGAAGGGGTGGATAATCACCCTACCCTATAGCCAGAAGGTTTGCAAGGCAGAGAGAGAACCCAGTTTCTGATCCAGTTAAGCCAGGGCAATAGTTAGTCAGTGAAATATTAAAAAGTAGTGGCACAATTGGGTTGTGCGCCATTGGCATTTGTATCCTACGCGGATAGACGACATCTGTGAGTCATAGTCTATCGAAACCACTAACTAGAGCTAGACTAGGGCCGTAAGAACAAAACTTAGTCAGACGTAAACAACCTGGGTTTCTCTGTGAGGGACCCTAATCAATCCTCTTTAAATGGGAAAATACATTGCAATCTGCCAATTGACCAGTAGGGGGCGTTGGTGCCTAGAGCTTTGAGTCAATCATGCATATGCAGTTTGGGTGGAGAAAATGCAAATTACTAACTCTTAAGAAGTACCACACTCAGAATATTTTAGGCTGCTGTCAGAGAAACCTAGAACCAGGTGGACACGGGCTGCAGAGCTCAGATAATCCTATAATCCAAACTACAGTAAAAGGGAACGGAATCAAGTACTGAAGAAAACAAAGCTTATTTTTCCCCCCTCTAGGTAAATGACCTCCATCTCCCTGCAGCGTTTGATTGAAAAAAAAAAAACTGCTTGGAAGAGAAATAAAAAAGGAAACAGAACCTGGAGCTTGGGAAAATAAACCAGTGCAAGAGTCCCGATCCACGTTGTGAACCTGAAATCCTGGGGGCAGTGTGTTCCACAGAAGAAACAATGGAAGGGTAGGAAAGAGCACCAGTGCTACTGGACCAAGAGGAAACCATATTGGTGGCAAACTGCAGAGAAGAAATGGACAGAAGGAGACTAAGCAGACAAGCCAACACTGAACACTGCATCAGAATTTTAATGGAAAAGCAGCATCAGGATCATTTGGCAGGGAGTGAGTTTTAATGGTCCCATACCTGTAAGATCTTCTGAGCACTAGGAACTCATTAAGTGTTGTACTGGGAACAGTGCTGAGATCATTATTATATTCCTAGCCACGCTGGGCTACGAAATAGGGATCAGATTGGGGCCACTGAGAGGAGCCTAAAACACTGATTTTTTTTGTGTTTCCTATTAATCTTATTAACCAGTGCTGGTGGTTCGTCAGTATGTAGAATATGTAAAAAGGGCAGTATTGCATATCATTTACTAAATATTGAAGGTATACTTTGGTGCTACATGCCAACTCCCCACATCGTGAGATACTCTATAAAGTACATGCCTATTGCATACTAACTCTCCCCATATCATGGGATTACAGAAGCAGGGTCAGAGGAATCCTTTAAAGATATCCTGACATCAGAGATGCTGAAGTAGTGGTGTGTTTAAAGAGAATTAAATATAAGTGCTATTTGATAGGTTCCAAGAATCTCTTTCAATCCCTCTATTTCTTCGATTTCCGGTATAGTCTAAGAAGCGTAGATCAAAAACCACAGAATGAAAAAACATTTCCTGCAGCCCAGGTCTGAAAAGGCAGAAGCAAAGCAGAGCTATTCCAGCCACAGTGCTAGGGACCAAAACAGCATTTCTGGTAAGAATTGAGAGTTTCCTTTAAACGACACGTGGTGCTGGAATCACCCGTACAAATGACATTTTAAAAGGCCAATCCACTGCAGCTTGACCACTGAAGCCTCATGCAGCTGAAGGATCAAAGAAATAGTCACCAGTTACTGAAGAGCCATGATAGGCACTGAGATTCTCTGCCTCATCAACATGTCTTTTAGCTTGGAAGCCTGAAATAATGCTACTGAATTGCGAGCACGCTTCCTTACTGAACTGAAGAGACCGGACAAGGAAATCAGAGGACCGCCAACTAGGAAGAAATGAGCTGATATGAAAAATCAGCTCCTGAAATTGCGTCATCCACCTGATCGGAATAAGGAAGACGAGCATTTGTAAGCATTCTGCTTTCATTTTTTAACCCCATCCCAGATTCTCTTCTACGTAACACAGAATCCTCTCTCTGGGTGGCTGAAGGGGCCATCACTTTGCCCTCAAGAAGCTCAGACCAGCCATGGGATGCACAGACTAGGGACCAAGAACATTAGGGGTCACAGAAGAGGAACGGCAAAATTAGTTCTCTTACCTACAGCTTTACTCTCTCCCAGCATGGATCTGCTGTTCTGTTCACATGACACAACTGTGGATCCTAAGATAAGTTCCCCAATTTCTTCCCCACCCCTCTTTAATTTTAAATTGAAAGCTCCTCCTGCTAACATGTTTACTGAACAGTTAGTATTTGGGAAAACAGAGGTAGGTAGATAGGGTTTGCGTGTTTATTACTGTGAAATCTGAGCCTTATTTGACATTCCATCTTGTCCTAGACAGAGCAACAAATCCTATGCTGTGCATATAGTTAATGGTAGATAGGCACAGAGAGGGTCACAGACTGAATGAACATCAAACCAGACCAGCTCAAGGGCCTAGCCAGAGATCGATACAGGTGGCCCTTGATCTGCAAGGAGGCTATGTCCCTTTGGAATTAACCATCATGACTGATGAGGACAGAAAGGGTCCCTGCAGAGCAATACTGGCAGAACTAGGGGGCTGGAGCACATGACTTATGAGGAGAGGCTGAGGGAACTGGGATTGTTTAGCCTGCAGAAGAGAATAATATGGGGGGATTTCATAGCTGCTTTCAACTACCTGAAAAGGGGTTCCAAGGAGGATGGATCTAGACTGTTCTCAGTGGTAGAAGATGACAGAACAAGGAGTAATGGTCTCAAGTTGCAGAGGGGGAGGTTTAGGTTGGACATTAGGAAAAACTTTTTCACTAGTAGGGTGGTAAGGAACTGGAATGTGTTACCTAGGGAGGTGGTGGAATCTCCTTCCTTAGAGGTCTTTAAGGTCAGGCTTGACAAAGCCCTGGCTGGGATGATTTAGTTGGGGTTGGTCCTGCTTTGAGCAGGGGGTTGGACTAGATGACCTCCTGAGGTCCCTTCCAACCCTGAGATTCTATGATTCTATGATAACTCAAAATCATGGAAAAGAAAGTAATTTTGCTTCCCTCCTGTACCGGATCCACTGTTCAACAGACGACATCATTCATGGAAAACCCCAAAGCAGGGAGCATCATCCACTAACCATCTAGGCAGCGTAGTAACAGCGAGCAAGCACAAAAATAGTAACTACAAACAAAGGAGAGAGGAGACTGTGGGTCAAACAAATGTGAAACTAAGTAACCATCTCATTAATTGAAATTAGCCTGAGATTATAGAGACACCATAAAGATTATTCAATTAGCTTTGAACTAAAAAATTACTACTTCCCAGAAGGAATCGTTTTTTCTCTCTCTACATATATATATTAAAGAGATGTCTGTCTGTAGAGCCTCCATAGTGAGGGTTGTACTGGGGTTCATACTTAAAGCAGGACTAACCTCCCTGTTTCACACTTTAATGATTGAATTTATTGCACTAAATTTGGACATTAATTCTTCAGAAGGCAATTGAGTTTTCTACCCATTACTTTTAAGGAGAAGTCTTTACTAACATTTGCAGAAGAAACATTTTTAAAATGCTCCCTTTGGAAATGTTGCCATTTTTCTCAAATGTCTGATTCCCTCCAGCTAAACCACCAAAGTCCCCACACTTCAGATGACACACACTGAGCAAACTCAGGCACAGACCACTTTAGAACTTCTAAAGTTAGACATGAAGGGTTATTCCCTCTATACGGGTAACTATCATCATCTCCCATCTAAAGAGGCATAGATACATTAAGTGATTTGCCCAACATCCACAAGTTTGTGGCAGAGCTGGCATCAGAATCCTGGAGTATGCCATCCAGTCCCTTAGCAAAAGCCATTAGACTGCATTCCATACTCTTGACAAGACTACCACGTCTCCTCATGTGGGAGAGTGACATTCGCCACCTGTATACTGAAAGCACCATGCAAGGAAGTTCTCTAATTCGAAAATGCAGAGTGAAAGCCCTCCTTGAGGTGCTCCATCTATTCATCCAAATCCTTCTCCTCAACAACTGGCTTTACAAACCCTATCACCAGCTCCTCCCTGACCAGTAAGAGATGGGCAGTACATTTCTACCTCTTCAAAAACCACTACCCTCGGAGATGCTATACTTTTCTTCAAGGGTTTTTCCTGGTCTCTCCCTAAATTAGGTCTATGCCATTTTAGTCAGCAACATCTTGTCAAACTGCTCAACATTTCTTCCTTGTTACTGCACTGTACAGGGGTCAGGTTTTATGGTTTCTAAAGACAAGGCTCCAATACATAATACCATTGATGAAATTTTGTGTTCAGCCATTGTGGAACTAATTTGATGCTGCTTATGCCAGATCTTGCAATCCTTCTCTACACCTCCACTTTTTTATAAAACTCTACTGACACCCATTGCATAACTTTACACACAAACAATACACGTTACACAGCAGACCAGAAAGCTACTCACTCATCCAGCTTTAAGATTTACATAAACACCTACCAGCAAATACACTAATGATACAGACTGATAACATACACACTAAAAAACCATCCAGCCCTGCCCAGCACATCCAAAAAGACGACTAAACCACCACAGGCTAGTGGTGTAAGGACTTGAATTCTCTAGTCTGGGTGGGAACCAAGGCAGAGAACATTCTGCCAACAGCACCCTCCAAATTATAATGAAGGGGGAAATCCAGCTGAAGCACCACTGCAGGTAGAGGAGGCGGTCAGGTAACCCAGTCCCATACCAGTTATGGCTCTGTAACTGAAAATCAAACATGTCAGGCCTCCAATACCTTTGACACCGGCTCTTGGAGGGCCTTTGTCTCCTTCTCACCTGCACACTGTATCAGAGCATGTTCAGTGCTCTTAGTAATACGGCATGTGAGAAGCAGTGGTTCCCAATCTTGTTCCACCACTTGTGCGGGGAAAGCCCCTGGCGGGCTGGGCCAGTTTGTTTACCTGCCGCGTCCACAGGTTCGGCCAATCGCTGCGCCCAGTGGCTGCAGTTCGCTGCTCCAGGCCAATGAGAGCTGCCGGAAGCAGCGGCCAGAACGTCCCTCAGCCCACGCCCCTTCCAGCAGCTCCCATTGGCCTGGAGCAGCGAACTGCGGCCACTGGGAGCCGCGATCGGCCGAACCTGCGGACGCGGCAGGTAAACAAACCGGCCCGGCCTGCCAGGGGCTTTCCCCGCACAAGCGGCGGAACAAGTTTGGGAACCACTGCTTCTCACATGCCGTATTACTATGCTCTGATACAGTGTGCAGGTGAGAAAGAGACAAAGAACCACTCTGATGGTGCTCTAATGCCACCATCATCTCTCTGGGAAAGCACAGTCCTTCCCTCATCACTTGCTGCACACTACTGTTTCAGAAGCTCTCTTTTCAAAGTTCCAATCACTCACAAAGGTGGTGAAGCTCTGAGTGAGTTATAGAGGCCATTCCTGACAAGTGCAGTTATCTATCTTCATCCGATCAATTACATGTTACATTTATATAAACATTAAACATTCTGATGATTTATCTCAACTCAAAAAAAAAAAAAACCAGGAAAATTTGCCTACAGTGAGCTCAGCTGTAGCACAACTCTTCACAGCGAAGTCCTAAAGACAAGGCTACTTTGTCTAGAGGATGGAGTTTGGAGCTGAAAGCCAGGAACACTTCTACTCTGGTTTCTGCCAATAAATTCCAATATGGCTTTAGGACGTTTTCAAACTCAGATGCCTACCATAAGGCATCTAATCCTATTCCAGTGCCTAAATAAAAATGACTTAGATTTCTGGGCAGCAGAGCCTCTGCCACTCCCAGTGAAGTCAATGAGCGCTGGAGCAGCTCCCAAATATGAGATCAGGGCCCTAAATCTAGGCACCTACGCTTCAAATGGTTCTCTGTGTCTCAGTGCCCCTATTTCATAGGTCGGTAAACATTATGCCCACCTCTCAAGGCACTTGTGCAATGTTTCGAACATGTACCTCTACAAGTACAAGAGACCACGTGAAATTATTTCAATACAACACACTCGACAGATCTCTTTCGCTTTTCTGCTCAACTCTGTTCATTCTCTTACCCCATCCCCCAATGTCAGCACTAGCCCACTGGGAGTCCTAAGCCAGAATATTCCCCCCCAACACATACTAATAATGAATAGGGGGCCCCTTTGAGCTGCTCGGCGGCCTAAGCAATTGCTTAGGGTATGTCTGTCTGTACAGTGCTGCAGCTGCATTGATACAGCTGCACTGCTGCAGCATGCCTGGTGAAGACGGTCTATGCTGATGGGACAGAGCTCTTCCACTGGCATTAAAAAACCCACCTGCACAAGCAGCATGAGCTATGTCAGTAGGAGAAGCTCTACCACAGAGTAGCATTGTGCACACCAACGTTTATATCGGTGTAACTTACGTTGCTCGGGGAGGCGGAATATTCACATCCTGGAGCAACACAGCTTTTGCCGACATAGGATATGTCTACACTTTAGCCTAAGTCTACTTCTGCCTAGCACCGGCTCTGCCCATCCTCCCATCCATTCCCACCCCACGTGTGTTGTCAATCAGGTCATTTCTAAGCTCTCTGGGACAGACTCTCTCTTTGTTACGTGTTATAATGGATCACAAACTAAATATGAATCAACAATGTAACATTGTTCAAAAAAAGCACACATCATTCTAGGATGTATTAACAGAAGCATTGTAAGCAAAACACGAGAAGGAATTCTTCCACTCTTTTCAGCACTGGTAAGGCCTCAACTAGAGTACTGTGTCCAGTTCTGGGCACCACCGTTTGGAAACATGAAAACAAACTGGGAAAAGTCCAGAGAAGAGCAACAAAAATGATTAAAGGTCTAAAAAAACATGATCCACAAGGAAAGTTTAAAAATTGGGTTTGTTTAGTCAGGAGTACAGAAGACTGAGGGGGAACTGATAACAGCATTATGTAAATGGTTGTTATAAAGACGAGGGTGATAAATTGTTCTCCTTATCCAAGAACAAGACGGAAAATTTAGGTTATACATTAGGAAAAACTTCCTAACTAGATGAATTATCAAGGTTCCTTCCAATTCTACATTTCTATGATTCTGTTTCTATGCAGTACTTAACACAATGGGGTCCTTATCTCTGACTGAAGATACACAACATACTACTGTAACACAAATAATTAATAATGCTCCTACAGTGATTTTAGTGCAGATTTACTGATAGCAAAGTATTGTTTGTTTGTGAAAAAAATTTCACTAAGGGGGTTCACTTATATATACACACAGCCATAGATGCCGACTCCGGGGGTGCTCCAGTCCTGGAGCACCCACAGAAAAGAAATGGTGGGTGCTGAGCACCCATCGGCAGCCCCCCTATCAGCACCGTCCCCTCCCCCCAGTGCATCCCGCCTGCCATGGATCAGCTGTTCCGCAGAGTGCAGGAGGCACTGTAGGGTGAGGAGTGAGGGCACGGCGCGCTCAGGGGAGGGGGTGGAAAGAGACAGGGTAGGGGTGGGGAAAGAGGCGGAGCAAGGGCAGGGTGGGAAGAGGCAAGGTGGGGGTGGGTCCTTGGGGGAAGGCGTGGAGTGGGGACAGGGCCTGGGGCAAAGCCGGGAGGAGCACGACCACCCCGGCACATTAGAAAGTCCGTGCCTATGCACACAGCATCAGCATGGTTTTTAATCCACCACAGATATACATGCAACATTCACATCATGTCGGTATACAAATATCATGGTAATGACTCTGAATGTGAGAGGTGGGTCTTTCTTGATGCTATGGTTATCATAAGGCGTTTTTGTGACCAAACCAAAGAAAACTGGCTCAGAGAAATAGTAGGAGGATGTCAAGTAGGCGTTTAATTTGATTGACGAGTGATATCATACCTGTTAAGATCTATCAAAGGCCTGTTTTAGATCACAAGTCTTTAGCATAGTATATGTGCAGACTTACTGCGTCCAAATATATATTTTTATCTGAATGCTTCTTATGCATGAAGACTACAGCGCCAGATTCCAGATTCCTACACAAGACAACCTGGAGGCGGAATGAAAAAGCCCAGTTTTTGTCATTAATGAAGTCTTCAAATACAGGAGGGGAACAGATCTTAATTTCTGGTCTTGACAGGGACATGAACAATGAGTGAATTTCAGATAAGCTGCTTTTCCCAAAATAAGAGTATTTTAAATATCTAACAGTCTTTATATAGTGTTATACTCCACCAAGGCATTGTACAGACATGAGCTACAACTAAAGTTCTCGCATATATTCTGTTAACGTTTCAGAAGGCTGTTTTGATTTTTAAGAAGTTATCAGTTTTACAAGGTGAGCTGCAATGACTGCTAAGTTGCTTAAAGCATGCAAGCAAGGCCTGCTTTGAAAGTGTTCAGTTCTGGTTGGGAATAACAGGATTCTACATATATTCAAAACCTAACTAATAAAGGATGCTAAATATGTAGAATAAAAGGACACTGTCAGATCAAAGCAGGATCACAGTTTAGTTTGGTAAAAACAAAGTTTTAAAAAACTCAAGACAGACAGAAATGTTCCAGTGAGGGGTTTTCCCCCTAGAGATTGTATTAAAAGAGAGTGTCTCTGTTTAAATTCAAGCCTTTAACAAACAAAATCTCTGCCAGCCTTTTAACTGTCTCATATAACAGCCAGAAACTGAAATTGACTAGAAAGAAATGACGCTGACTCATCATTACCCAAGATAAAAGAAAAGCAAACAGTGAATGGCACTTATGGGGAAAAGTTAGATTTTCAAAATATTCAAGCACCATAATATAAGACTTATTCATTACACAGGGTAAGGACAATTCTGTTAAAAAAGAAAAAGGATTTTCTTTAAAGATCTACAATGTGTTATCCTCTACTGGAAAGTCAAAGCAAGAAAAGTGAAATTCAAGACTCCTGGTCCTATTCCCACTTCAACCATTGACTGGTTGGGTGACCTTAAGCAAGTCAGTTAACCTCTCAGTCTCTCAGTTTTCTCACTTTTAAAGCAGAGGTTATGAGGGTTAATTAAGGGCTCTAAGATTCTTTGATGAAAGACGCTACGTGGGTCCAACCCTGCAGGCAAAGCACGAAGGAACAACATTAGAACTGAACTGAGTGGAAGTTCAGGATTCTGAGTACACAGTGCAATATCAGCTCTTCAATTACAGTTTTTAAAACTTCTAGGAAGATGCTGCAAATGGACAATTAGAGAAAGAAATGATGTAGCACTTGAGAGTATATAGTTAAAAAGTCATTGACATATAACTTGAGAAAGCTGAAAAGATTTCCCCCAGACAATTTAGACTAAATATCCAGAGACTCAAAGTTAATTAAAGCACATGGTGGATGAAGACTATGAAATGTAACATCACAGCTATAGGCCCTCCCATCCCTCCACCTGGCATAATTATTATTGCTGATAACCAACAGCAGACAAATCTGGCTCATGGTGAATCTGAGTTAAACAAACAAGAGCAGCGCATTCCCCCGCTTCAAGTTCAAGACCAATCTGGACAGTCTGGTTGGGTTATAAGCAGTGAAGAGGCAGCATGCTTGTCCCCTGGAAAGGATAACTTGTGTTGCTCCACAAACAAACCTCAATCAATTCCTTCCAGCCAATGTCTGCTGAATTAGAATCCACCACCACCAGACACACACGGTTCAACACACGTGGTTACATTTTCTATTCTGCCCCTGTGAAACATTTACACTTTAGTGTGGAAATTTGGGATTTCCTCAACCCACTCATCTATACCGCATATGATTTAATTTTTAGTTGCACCATTCATAAAACTGCAGAGCAGCTAAAGCTAAGAAAAGGTTTTTTTTAAAAGGCCAAACATAAGGGCAAGTGGGGACACTGATAAGGCCCTACTTGAATCCCAGGATGATTGTCAAAAAATTGCGGCTGAGGTGTGGACAAGCCATGGAAAATTGCAGAAAAGTAATAATGGACCTTATTATTTGCAGTAATAAATTTTCCACTGTCAGCCACCTGTGGCTGAGAGCAGAGGCGCTCTGCCTCGGGATGGCCAGGGCTCCCGCTGCCAGCCCCGTGCATGGCATAGAGCTCCCACAGTCAAAACTGTGGTGGAAACCTAATATTGCGGAAACTGCAATTTCTGCAATATTGCAAGTTAAGTAGGGCCTTGGGCACTAAACAAGAGGGTCAGGCAAGACAGAAAGGAATGCTAATACAGCAGGTCTGGCAAACAGGTCAATGTAGCACTCGCCATAATCCAATCCAATCGCTGGTTCATCAATATTAGCAGTGGCCGAAACCCAAATGCTTTAGAAGACGATAGCTGGCCAAATGTCCAATGGTGTGCATTAGCAGGAGGGAGAAAGATTCCTTCCTGACTCCAGCAGTCATCAATTTAAACCATGAAACACGATATTTGATTACCTTTATTTTACACTCACATAGCTCACTGGCTGGAGGAGGAGGAATTCAGCTAGGTTTTGAGTGGCCTTTTCAAAGAAGTGGAACCTGCTGACACTAGAAATAAATTTCAGGCACTTCACTGGCCTAGAATTTCTTCACTTTCTAAATGCTGATGCCCAGAAGAAACAGTTACTGCAATCATGATTCAGGACCACAAAAGTGCTCCCTTTCACACACACACACACACACACACACACCCCACCCCAACTTTTTAACTTATTTGCTTCCCTCTCCAGTGGTACCATCATGAAATCGGCAATTAATAAAATAAAATAATATAATTTGTATTTCTGTAGTGCTTTCCATTCAAAGGTTTCAAAGCACTGCAGAAACAGTTAAGCTTCCCTACCTCACACACATTTAGTGAATTATATCCATTAACAACTTGAGAATTTGAAGCAGAGCTGAAGTGACTTGCAAAGGCTCACATAGCAAGTCACTGGCAGAGCTGAAAATACAACCCAGATCTCTGGACTCCCCATCCCACTTCCGGTAGCCACTAGAGAACTCTTCCCTGGCCAAGGCTCAATAATCATTTGCAAATGAAAGGCAACTAGAGTTTAGTGCTTCTGCAACCCACAAAACCCAGAGCTACAGAGATTAAATTACATTTTGTTTTGCCAGTGCTAATCTAATATTTTCCAAAGGTGCATACATTTCAGTCCATTAGCACTACAGCAATTCAATGTAGAAAGGAAAGTTTTAGAATAAACATGCCCCGTTCACCCTCTGGATGAAATCCCTGGCTTAAATATTTATTTGAACACACTACTCTGATGTTCTGTGCGCAGTGCCAAAACCACCGTGAGGTTTCTTCTGAAAACAATTTGCATACTAAAGTTTCCTTAAAGAGAAAACCTAGTGTTATAATGCTACACCACGGGTGTAGGCTGATCTGTGCATTGGCCTGGGAACCAGAAAATTGTGATGTAATCCCAGTTCTTCACTGACCCCTTCAACGGCCATATATAAACCAACCTCAGTTTTCCCCATTTGTAAAACTGGGAGTAATACCTACTATTTCTCATGGTGGCTGTTTAGACTGTACAGTGCTTTGAAAATCAGAAGTGTTATATACAATATAAGTGATAACATTATTTTCTTCTCGCATCTGCTATTCTAGACACAAGGCGAATGTTTCAGTGAGGAACCTTTAACTGGGGAGAGGAAGGAATTACAAGGCTCTTTGGAAGTTGAGAATGGCAGGTGGGTGGCCAGACTATGGATGAAACCATCAGAGCCAGACACTTCCGTGGTGCTTGGACAGCTGGACTACGGACTGAACCATCAGAACCAGAAGGATCCAAGGTTCTCTGACAGCCAGACTATGGATGGAACCGTCAGTACCAGATGGTTCAGTGGTGCTTGGATGTCCAGACTATGGTGTCTCAGATCTGGCAGGGCACTCCCTTCTGAGCCATGCACCAGACAGCGATGAGGTGAATTCCAGAGTGGTTTAAGTTAACAGAACCTGAATGGAGTCCAACCACTGCTCCAGTCTCAAGTGTGTGCCTAGGCCTATTCTCAGGGCACAGATCTGCTGTCTAGTATCACAAATCGTGAGAGCTGGAACTCATTGTCCAGCTGCCCAGGCCCTCTGGGTGCAGAGGCAAACCTTCAGACACTCCCGGACTTAAACACACCCTCTCCTTTTCCTAGGGTGCTAGGAAGTCTGGGATAATGGTGGTTGGACTTGGGCCCACACAATGCAGTGCAGATTCAACAATTCCTAACCTGAGGTTACAAACGAGTGTAAATGCTCAAGCCCTAGGTTAACAAACCCAGGGTCTGCTAATTTGAGTTCTACAAACCCTGGGCTTACACTGCAGTATAGACATACCCCCTGCTGCCCTAATGAGGGAGTCTGAATTGCTGGATGACTTGCACTTCCCTCTGCCTTCTCTCATCAGTAAACTCTGTTCTCCAAGAGAGTAAATATTTTTGGCAAGATGTAAAGAGGCCCAGGGAATGACACCGCTAATGCAGAGTTATTTGTCAAACACTGTGTGAGGAGCCGAGGGTCACAGCCCAGCTACCAAACCAGGGAGTCAGTGGTCACTCCTGCCTAGTTCAAGTAGCGCTGTGCACACTGCCATGCAGGAGACCAGATACAATAGCCAACCAGGTCCAACCTGCCCAGGCAGGCAAGTGATGGAGTGGTAGCATGCTGAGCCACTAGGGAGAGTCTCCTCACTCAAAGTCTATGCCTTCTATTGCAGTCTCAGAGAACCTGGTTGCTACAGAACAACTCCCTCCAAGCACTGACCTCGAACGAAAGCACTAGTGTACTCTAAATCGGGCTAGGGTGGCAAAGACTGGTGACAATATGACCAAGTGGAAGCTGAGGAATGACCCCAAATGTCAATGCGCAGAGCCTAGGCAAGCAAGCCCTTGAATGCTGCCTGCTGCAGCGCCCTCCATCAACCCCCTGTACTCGCAAGAAGCTATTTCAGATAAGTGATCACACCGAAACTTGGCTGCGGGTTTGGTGCAATAAGCTATGATGATGATCCTCACTCAACAATAAGCCCCTTTCTGAACAGGCTTCAAGGACATTCCCATGCAGACTTTCATTGACCAGAAGCACAGTGGCCACAATGTGGGATGACGAGATCTGATGCTGTAAAGCAGAGGAAATGGGGCCTGGATCTGAAAGGCCCTGGAAATACGGGGCAGAGAGGGCTGAAAATAACTGTAGCTGACAATTTTAACCCCTTGTGGGCTGAGATGCAGTGCAGAAAAAGGGGTTGTCGCTCTAAGGCGGTGCTGCTAGTTACAAAAAGGAAGGAAAAAGTGCTCACAGGGACACAAAGGGGTTTCCTTACCAGCTGTGTCACACAAAGCCCTACAACAGGTAAAGAGTAGGTTTAGAACAGCTTTCCGTGAAGTCAGAACATATGCCCAGTAGTCTTTTTGCAATGCTTGGGCTGCCCTCTGAGGTTTGCTCTCTATGTATTTGTGTAGAGCTCGAGGCAGGAAAGGAATGGAGGGTGGGTAAGACTGGTGTATGTGGAGCCAGTCAAGCATGTAAAGAGCACAACTGAATGGACAAATGCATTACTCGCCCTGCCTCCAAAGCAGCAGTATACACTCCAACGATTACATGGATTGCTCAGCGTCAAGCTAGCACAAGCTCCACAATAAGCTGTCATACCTTGATCTTGCTGAGTAAGCATGCGATTTATCTCTGGTAAGGATGCTTTTTCCTCTTCCCCTCCTCCCCTGTAGCCGAAGGCAGGGGAGGTCAAATGCATTTGGCAGAAGGCCCCACTGAGCAGGGCTACAGGTGTCATACAGATTTCGAGTCACTGAAGAACCGGTAAGAAGAAGCCCCTGGGAGTTGTCAGATGGGCCAAAGGAGAGAGATTAAAGCTTTGAGATTTGGGAGAAGAGAAGTTCCATTTAGATAAGAAATTTTTAGCCTGTGTTTTCCGCATGCTGCCCTTTATGACACTGATGGTGACGACTGGTGGGTAACCAAGGAGATACTTAGGGCACGTCTATACTTACCTCTGGAACGATCGATCCAGCAGGGGTCAATTTATCGGGTCTAGTAAAGACGCAATAAATTGACTGCCGAGCTCTCTCCCGTCGACTTCAGTACTTCACCAGAGCGAGAGGCGCAGGCAGCACTGACGGGGGAGTGTCAGCAGTCAACCTACCACCGCTAAGATACAGCAGTAAGTTGATCCAAGTACGTTGACTTCAGCTATGCTATTCACGTAGCTGAAGTTGCGTAATTTAGATTGATCCCTCCCTCCAGTGTAGACAAGGCCTTAGATTGTAAGCTCTTCCGGGCAGAGGCCGTCTCTTTGTTCTGTGTTTGTACAGTACCTAGCACAACAGAGCCGTATCCTGGTCCACTACGGGGGCTTCTAAGCACTACCACAATACAAGTTATTAATAATAATAAAAAGAGTATAGAAAAATGGACTGTGAGAAAGGAAAATGAATAGGAATGGAAGGAGAGAATACCCTGGCTGGGGAGGTAGGTGAGAAATGGGGCAGGTTGTGAAGATGCTATGGAAATCTCTCCCACACTTAGATATTAAAGGAAGCCATCATGGGGAAGGAGAGCAGATCCAGGCCAGAGCAACAAAAGAGGAAAGGAGAAAATGTATCTCTGAGCGGAAATGAGAGCATTTGTGATTGAAATGCACGGATGTACATGGGAAGCTAACCAGTGATGAGCTGCCAAAATCTTAACAACGGGTTCCCTATAAAAAGTTCTGATTTAACAATGGGTTCCCTATAAAAAGTTCTGATTTAAGGGATGTGCGACAGCATGTATTTTTTGTACCAATAGGGTTACCATACGTCCATATTTTCCCAGGAGGTGATTAAGAACCAAAAAGCCTGACATGTCCAGGAAAATACAGATGTATTTTAACCCTACCTAAAGTTCTTTTTTAAAAAGATGGGGCTGAACTAGAAATGAGCTCCGTTTCACATATGTGGGTGGTGATCAGGGACAGTCTCAATTTTTGGGTCTTTTTCTTATATAGGCTCCTATTACCTCTCACCCCCGTCCCGATTTTTCACACTTGCTGTCTGGTCACTCTAGGGTGTGCACATGTGTGGGTCCCAGCTGCTCCCTGCCCCCCCTCATTAAAGCAGGTGTGCAGGGTTACTGCCCTGGGAACTGCAGGGCACCAGTGGATGTGGGGCTGGCTGCAGATAGGGGCGTGGGGCACGGCTAGCTGGAGGCAGGGAGTGACACGGGCTGGCTGTGGGCAGGTGATGCAGACGGGCGGGCTGCGGGTGGCTGGGGGCAGGGGGGTGGCTGGGGGCAGGGGGGTGGCTGGGGGCGAGGGGGTGGCTGCGGGTGGCTGTGGGCAGGGGCTGGCTGGGGACAGGGGCTGGCTGGGGACGGGGCTGGCTGGGGACAGGGGCTGGCTGCGGGTAGCTGTGGGCAGGGGGCGGCTGGGGGCAGGGGCTGGCTGCGGGTGGCTGAGGCTGGCTGCGGGTGGCTGGGGGCAGGGGCTGGCTGCGGGTGGCTGGGGGCAGGGGGCGGCTGTGGGCAGGGGGTGGCTGTGGGCAGGGGCTGGCTGCGGGTAGCTGTGGGCAGGGGCTGGCTGCGGGTAGCTGTGGGCAGGGGCTGGCTGCGGGCAGGGGGTGGCTGCGGGCAGGGGGTGGCTGGGGGCTGGGGCTGGCTGCGGGTGGCTGGGGGCTGGGGCTGGCTGCGGGCAGGGGCTGGCTGGGGGCTGGCTGGGGGCAGGGGGTGGCTGGGGGCAGGGGGTGGCTGCGGGCTGGGGCTGGCTGGGGGCTGGGGCTGGCTGCGGGCAGGGGCTGGCTGGGGGCTGGCTGGGGGCAGGGGCTGGCTGGGGGCAGGGGCTGGCTGGGGGCTGGCTGGGGGCAGGGGCTGGCTGCGGGCGGGGGGTGGCGGGGGGCGGGGGCTGACTGGGGGCAGGCGGTGGCTGGGGGCTGGATGGGGGCAGGGGCGGCTGGGGGCAGGGGGTGGCTGGGGGTGGCTGGGGGCAGGGGCTGGCTGGGGGCTGGCTGGGGGCAGGGGCTGGCTGGGGGCAGGGGGTGGCTGCGGGCAGGGGCTGGCTGGGGGCAGGGGCTGGCTGGGGGCAGGGGCTGGCTGGGGGCTGGCTGGGGGCAGGGGCTGGCTGGGGACTGGGGCTGGCTGCGGGCAGGGGCTGGCTGGGGGCAGGGGCTGGCTGGGGGCTGGCTGGGGGCAGGGGGTGGCTGGGGGCTGGCTGGGGGCTGGCTGGGGGCAGGGGGTGGCTGCGGGCAGGGGGTGGCTGGGGGCTGGCTGCGGGCAGGGGCTGGCTGGGGGCAGGGGCTGACTGGGGGCAGGGGGTGGCTGGGGGCAGGGGGAGGCTGGGGGCAGGGGCGGACTGGGGGCAGGGGGTGGCTGGGGGCTGGATGGGGGCAGGGGCTGGCTGGGGGCAGGGGCTGGCTGCGGGCAGGGGCTGGCTGGGGGTGGGGCAGGGGCTGGGGGGCAGGGGGTGGGGCAGGGGATGGCAGGGGGGCGGCTGGGGGCAGGGAAGGCGGGGGTGGGGCAGGGGCTGGCTGGGGGCAGGGGGTGGCTGGGGGTGGCTGGGGGCAGGGGGGGCTGGGGGCAGGGAAGGCGGGGGAGGGGCGCAGACACTCACACGGGGGGGGGCGCTGGGAGCAGCAGGACGCAGCCGGGGACTCACCAGGCAGCAGCAGCAGCAGCCCCAGGGCCAGAGGTCCAAAGAGCAGGAGCAGCAACAGGGCCAGGAGGCAGCTCACATGGCTCCCGCAGCACAGCGCAGCGCCCCCCGGTGGCCGGGAGGAGGAATTACAGGCTTCCCAGGCAGAGCCCATCAAAGCTTCCCTCGCAGGGAAGCTAGTTAACAAGCGGTTCTAAAACCGCTTCTAAATTTAACAACGGGTTCGTGCGAACCGGCTCCAGCTCACCCCTGAAGCTAACAAGAGAAAATGGAATCTTTTCTGCACTTCTACTGCAGGGACGATTCCATCTACCTGAAGCTCTAGTGATAGTTCACCTGAGTATTATATACTGTCAGCGGAGGGAATTCTTCACTTGCATCCTGGTTTTTCATTCATGCTAGAAATCAGAGGAAAAGAGCATCTAGATAGATTTGTCATACATCCCTGTACCATAGAAGGGAAATTCAGAGTTGAGCACCCTTTCTTATTATAATCTCACAATACTTTCTATACCACTCAATAAGATTCATTTCAATGGGGCCCAGTTTTGACATTTGGCTAGGATGAGAATGAGTTATAATAAATGAATAACCATGAAACTTCACTATGTTGAATGATCAGTACTTTATTTTGAAGAAACAGTAGTTTTTTCAAAGCAGAGTAGTGAAAAGCCTGAGGCCAGCATTTTCAAATGTGAATACCAAAAGTTTGCCACTTAATTTCAGTCAGGCACTTATATTTAATGGAAGTTGCAGGTTCTCTTGCACATTGAAAATCAACATCACATATCTCTGACTGCCTAAATATCATTTTCAGTATCAAAAGTTTTAACATTTTGACCTTGGTTGTCATTAGGAACCTCAATAAAGGCCACATAGCACTGGCAGATCTGTGCATGCTTCCCCGCTAACAGTTCTGCTGATTCACTTCAGGACTGAGCTACAATACCAGTCGATATTCCAGCACTGGACTCAACGTACTGATAGTTCTACCAGTGAACTTTACTATCGCTAGTCAACTGCCCATTACTCCATCCCCACTTACTTCAACAGAATGAGCACCGAGCCCCAGACCTTCTGAAGCTCATCCATCCATCTGAAGCGATACTGATACACAAGCCAAGAAACTGGACATACCCAGACTTGGCAGGATGTATTTGTGAACTTACTGACTCTCAGGACAATGTTCCATTCCTACAACTACAAATGTGCATTCAGACGGGGCAGCTTTTAACAAAATAAAGTAAAAAGGCACCATCTAAACCGAAAAGGGATTTCTTAATGAGGCAGATCTTCAGTGGGTGTCAATGACAATTGAGACCAGCTGAGGGTCTGACCCCAAATGCTGGTGGCATTAAGGAAATCCCCACAATGCTTAGGAATCATGAAAAAGCCACTGTCACTCATTTAGTAATATGTTTATACTCACAGCTCCGGCAAAAGCACCAATAAGGACTAGAAGACTGAAGTTGTCACAAATAATTATAAATAAAATTGGTCAAAAACGAACATTTTTTGTGAACCAATTATCAACGTTCACCCAGGTCTTCTAGTAAACAACGGCTACTTCATTAGGTTCTGTCACTGCATGAACGGCCACAGACACAAAATGCCTGCTCAAAGGATACAGTTTGCAAACTACATTTAAGATGCTAAGAAACACAGTGAGGGAAGAAATTGCTCTAAGCCATGACGCTGAACAGCACCTGGAAGGCTGCATATCAGACAATATAATTTTCGCTAATCAGTGATATCATCTACTTAATTCTCCAGATCCAGATTTCACACAGGCCTGTTACAGTAACTACCATAAAAAGTTTGCTTTGATTACCATTAACAAAGATCTGCAGCAAAAAACCTTCACATAATGCTTTTTAGGTTAGCACCTTAAATGGGGGATCTCCTAATGTTACCAGATTATCCATACATGTGGCAGCACCAGGGGGAGGGATAGCTCAGTGGTTTGAGCATTGGCCTGCTAAACCCAGGGTTGTGAGTTCAATCCTTGAGGAGGCCACTTAGGGATCTGGGGCAAAAATTGGTCCTGCTAGTGAAGGCAGGGGGCTGGACCCGATGACTTTTCGAGGTCCCTTCCAGTTCTAGGAGATTGGTATATCTCCAATTATTACCTTTTATATTTTTACCGCTGTAGAGAGATAAAATAGCCCCCATAAGTGACAGATCCATCTGCAATAAGGAAAGGAGAGAGGTATTCACTAAGTGGTACTGCTACAGAAAGTTACAAATGCACATTTTAGCAGAGAGGTACTGTACTTACAAAAGCCACAGTAAAATTATACAAACTCAATTGATCAGTGTCTGCAGTTCCCATTTCAAGGCAGATGAAAGAGCAATAAATAGCAATCTAAGAAAATCAGTCATGCACAGCATTTTATTAAATAAGATGTTAGCCAGTGAGTCAGCACAGTTCTATTAGGCTCTTGCAGAGTCTCATCTAACTTTCCCATTACTAAACAGATAAACGGCAGCGCCTTTTTTTTTTTAAATGTCTTTAGCGTAAGATTTAAATATAAAACAAATTGCACAACAAAAGCCTTTTGGCTAGAACCAAGTGCAGCATCTGAAGGTTTCTCCATCAGGAGCTCTGAGCTTGTAGACAGACGTTATGGATGATCTAGGAGCGCTTTCCAATTGTTAATAGGATATGCTTATTCATCTTAAACTATATAGAAACAGAGCCACAGCAATTTAGTTACCATTTTATAAGAGATACAGGTAGCAACACCTAGAGTGAAGGTTGCCCAACACTTTCTAGTAAAGACCCACTTTTCAGTTGCTTATAACTTTGCCAAACCTTAACCATTTGTGCTGAAATGTTCCATGCTGGAACTTGGATGTCCATCTCGGGCTGAATTTTTCTGGACAGTTTCAACAAAAATGGTTCAGCTGTTTCTCAGAATGAGGTTAGGGGAAAGTATACAATCCTTGTGGTCCCTTCTAACCCTATGATTCTGTACTTTTTGCCCATGTTAAATTATTCTTACAAGTGTTTTGCTGAGAAATTTTAGCATTTCCATGCTTTGGAGCAAGAATTTGCCCTGGTGTCAGGATTGTGTCTTTTGCCATCTGCATGAAAATCAACCCAAATTTGTCTAAATTAGGAGCCTCTGAAAATCTCTGTTTGCACGTACAGAATAGAGACTTGCTAGAGCTCAGCAGCTAAATTCTCAAATGATTCTGTCTGCAAAGAACTTGCTCCAGATCCCAGATGAGCATGTTTTCCTCCGAGAAGCCAGGGTCAATGTGGCACAGGGCATAGGAACAAAGCTGGGAGACTAAGAGCATAGAAGAGACAATCCCATATCTAAGATAGTATTTTTTCTACAGGAGAGACCTGCTTTAGGGATGAATCAGGGTTGTGTAATGAAGGAAACTGTTTGTAGAACCCCTGTCTCGTTTATTGCAGAAGTTGAAAGGTGTGTGCTGAATGATGCAGGGGACTGCTGCAAGAGAAAGGATAATGTCATGGTTAAAGAAGCTGAAGGCTGCCCTAGAGAATTGGATTCTATCCCTGCTTCTGCCACAGAGCTCCTGTGTGATGCTGGGCAAGTCAAATCAAAATGTTCACAGGCAATCACTGAATGCACGTTCTTCATTTTCTGGGTAGCCAGTTTACTCCACTCGGGTCTGGTTTAGTGAAGTGCGGAGCACTCCCAACTGTGGTCAGTAGGAGTGTCATAAACACATCAAGTGCTACATAAGGCAAAGGACTCTGAAAAGTCAGGTCCTAGATGCCACAAACTGGCCACCCAAAATTAGTGGACATTTGACACTGATGTCTCTGTACTTCAGTTCCCCATCTGTAAATTGGGAATAACGTCACTGCTTTACCTCACAAGGGTACTGCAAAGACACGTTTGTGAACCACTCAGATGCTACAGGGATGAGTGGCATATGAAAGTTTATGAGGAAATTAACGATTCCGTATTCACAGCAGTGTTTGAATAGTGTGCAGTAAAAGAAGCCCAGGGCCACACGTTGAACGATGAAAATAAAACAAAAATATTATTCATTCAGTGCGCACTGTCCATCCTGGGCACTGAATGAGGCCGGGGTCCCGTAGGAAAAAAATAATGTGATCATGTAATTACACACACAGACACACACATTACTCCCTGTGTTCAAAACATCGCTCTTCATCAGTGTCAAGTGTCTTCACGCGCTTCTTCAACATCCACCTATTTTACCTTGCTTTCAACCAGGGATTTTCACTCCTGTGCTCTGTACTCTTTCCTTGTGTCCTAAGCAAGAACGGGTGTAAATAAAGAAATTGTACTGATTTTAGTTAACGGTGTAATGCTGCTGAACCAGTTCAATTAAATCAATGCAGCAACATCACAAGTGTAGTTAAATGCATGCAACTTCTGTATGTAAACGAACCCCGAGTCTGAATTCTAAAGTATCAGAACTCCAGAGCAGGACTTAAATTTATGTTTTCCCTAACTTAATGTTCTAGGGTTGCCTAACGGATTTTTAAGATCTTTGTAGTAGGGGCCATGCCTCTTGCCATATACAGGCCTAATTAGCATGGGGAATGAGTGTAAAACAAAATGAAAATGTTACACAATAAAGAGCACAAAACACTTTACAGCTAATTAATTTGCACTTTTATTGAGAATTTATAAAGATAGTATGACAAAAAATACCTCCATAAGCCATCATAAGCATTTGCTCAACAAGCACTAAAACAATGACATTTCATATCAACATTTTTTTTTAAGACTATACAACTCTGCAACACAACAAATGTTGCATTTTAGGGCACATCTACACTTAAATCACTGCACTGGTGCCACTCCAGCACTTTAATGAAGATGCTCTAAGCCAGCAGGAGGGAGCTCTCCCATCGGCTTAGTAAATCCACCTCCCCGAGAAGCAGTAGCCATGTTGGCGGGAGAAACTCTCCCCTCGACACAGCACTGTCTACACAAGGTTAGGCCGATATAACTACTTTGCTCAGGGATGGAAGTGCTGGAACTGGGGGTGGGGGAATGTTTCCATTATTTACAAGCTATCAGCGCCCCCAATACAAAAATTGTTCCAGCACCCCCGCTCAGGGGTGGGGATTTGTCACACTCCTGAGTGATGTAGTTATACTGATATACGTCTGTAGTGTAGACCAGACCTTAGGGCTGCTCTTCACTATGGGGAGATCGACGCTTCTGCAATTGATCCGGGGGGGTCGATTTAGCGGGTTTAGTGAAAACCTGCTAAATCAACGGCAGAGCCCTCTCCAGTCAACCCCAGTACTCCAGCTCTCTGAGAAGAATAAGGTAAGTCGACCAGAGAGCGCCTCCCGTCAACGCAGCACAGTGAAGATACTATGGGGAGGGATAGCTCAGTGGTTTGAGCATTGGCCTGCTAAACCCAGGGTTGTGAGTTCAATCCTTGAGGGGGCCACTTAGGGATCTAGGGCAAAAAAATTGGTCCTGCTAGTGAAGGCAGGGGGCTGGACTCGATGACCTTTCGAGGTCCCTTCCAGTTCTAGGAGATTGGTATATCTCCAATTATTACCTATTACGGTATCTATGTCGACTCCAGCTATGTTATTCACGTAGCTGGAGTAGCGTAACTTATGTTGACTTACCCCGGTAGTGAAGACAAGCCCTTAGTTTGATACCCCGTCCAAGAGGAAGTTGGAATAAACACTGTAGTTTTATTTTGCACCCATCCCTCCCAGACTTAACTATACAATTCATTTTCTAATCGGATTGGAGCTGTCATATTGGATCAGAGTAGTGATTCATATTAATATCCTATCTCTGACCATTGCCAGTTCTAGGTGCTTCAGTGGAAGGTGCAAGAATCCCTGGAGGAACAAGTTATGGAGTAACCTGTGTATAGGAAAAGTTTCTTCCTAACCCCCATCATTTTATGCTCATGCCCTGAAGCATGAAAGTTTATCTCCTTCCCAGCAATCTTTTGATTAAATAGCACAGCAAGTGAGCAGTCAACACTAATAGCTACTGAGGATAAGCCCACCACAACCAAAGTACAGTGGATTTTAAAATGTGCTCCTTTATCAATTCAGACCCCGATCCTGCAAAACAAAGTTACAAATATGTGTAAATAAACACTCCAACTTTCTCAGCCTGTCTTTGACTTTGCAATTTTATTGCCAATAAAATATTTGTTACGAGCTGGCGGGCTGGAAATCAGAGTGAATTTAGACAGGATGATTAAAAAAAAAAAAAACAGCTCTCTCTCTTTAACTGAACACTCCCATAAAGTATAGGAAATCTAGACCCAACAGCATCATGCCAGATCACAAGAACCAGAGGATGAAATTTACCCAGTTAGTTTTTAATGGACAAGAAATGGACAAGAGAAATGCAAACAAGGGACATCCACTCTCCCACTCTGCAAGCAGTACAAGTAAATCAGATGTACTGGTATTTAATTCTTTATACTTTTATAATCTTAGGTATTATTAGCAATACAGGTAAAGGAAACTGTTAAGTGTGGTTCTTATATTGATCTCCTTAGGAGAAGTAGAATGCCAGTTAAAAATGCAAAGCAATGTTTTTAAAATGCCAAAATAACTGATCATTTGGTGGAAATAGCTGTTTGTTCATTAGAGCTATTGTGTTTGGGTGTCTTATTATATAATGATTAGGGGATAAAACATGGGGAAGCAATGTGGCCTAATGGACAGAGCACCAGACTGGAATTCAGGACACCTGCAACTCCCAGCTCTGCCACTGACCTTCCCCAAGTCACTTCATGGCCCTGTGCGTCAATTTCCCCATGTGTAAAATGGGGATAATGATACTGACCTCCTTTGCAATACTCTGAGATCTAAGAGCTGGCTATCATCATCAAGTAGCCACTGCAAGATCGTCAATTTCTAATCTTCAAATCCATCCCAGCAACCACTGAATATTCTGCTTGCCAATGTCAAGATAAATAGCTAACCATTTTAAACATTTATTTTCTATTTTCGTATATTAAAAAGAAAACATCCAACAAGAGAAAACAGGTAGCATGACATGCTTAGTTCCCTGTAAGCTGTGTGGCCGCGTGGGCCTCGCAGGCAGGAAGAGGCACCCCTCCCCCGGCCCAGCCCAACCCCGCCGGAACTGCCGTGGCCATGGAGAGGAGCGCCTCCCCCAGCCCTGCCCAGTCCAGCCCAACCAGAGCTGCCTGGAAGAGGAGCCCCTCCCCCAGCCCTGCCCAGTCCAGCCCCACCAGAGCTGCTGGGGAGAGGAGCCCCTCCCCTGGCCTGGCCCAGGCCAGCCCCACCAGAGCTGCTGGGGAGAGGAGCCCCTCCCCCGGCCCAGCCCAACCCCGCCAGAACTGCCGTGGCCATGGAGAGGAGCGCCTCCCCCAGCCCTGCCCAGTCCAGCCCCA
Organism: Mauremys mutica; assembly: GCF_020497125.1. Classification (NCBI taxonomy): domain Eukaryota; kingdom Metazoa; phylum Chordata; order Testudines; family Geoemydidae; genus Mauremys; species Mauremys mutica. The sequence continues at coordinate 9,928,387 of NC_059073.1, read as the reverse complement.
CCAGAGCTGCCGGGGAGAGGAGCCCCTCCCCTGGCCCAGCCCGGCCAGCCCCACCAGAGCTGCCTGGGGAGAGGAGCGCCTCCCCCAGCCCTGCCCAGTCCAGCCCCACCAGAGCTGCTGGGGAGAGGAGCCCCTCCCCTGGCCCAGCCCAGTCCAGCCCCACCAGAGCTGCCTGGGGAGAGGAGCCCCTCCCCTGGCCTGGCCCAGTCCAGCCCCACCAGAGCTGCTGGGGAGAGGAGCCTCTCCCCCGGCACAGCCCAGTCCAGCCCCACCAGAGCTGCTGGGGAGAGGAGCCCCTCCCCTGGCACAGCCCAGTCCAGCCCCACCAGAGCTGCCGGGGAGAGGAGCCCCTCCCCCGGCACAGCCCAACCCCGCCGGAACTGCCGTGGCCATGGAGAGGAGCGCCTCCCCTGGCTCTGCCCAGTCCAGCCCCACCAGAGCTGCTGGGGAGAGGAGCCCCTCCCCAGGCCCGGCCCAGGCCAGCCCCACCAGAGCTGCTGGGGAGAGGAGCCCCTCCCCCGGCCCAGCCCAGTCCAGCCCCACCAGAGCTGCTGGGGAGAGGAGCCCCTCCCCCGGCCCAGCGCAGTCCAGCCCCACCAGAGCTGCTGGGGAGAGGAGCCCCTCCCCCGGCCCAGCGCAGTCCAGCCCCACCAGAGCTGCTGGGGAGAGGAGCCCCTCCCCTGGCTCTGCCCAGTCCAGCCCCACCAGAGCTGCTGGGGAGAGGAGCCCCTCCCCTGGCCCAGCCCAGTCCAGCCCCACCAGAGCTGCTGGGGAGAGGAGCCCCTCCCCCGGCACAGCCCAGCCCCGCCCCGCCGGAACTGCCGCGGCCAGGGAAAGGACTAGGGGGAGTCCTCTCTCCCCACTGCAGCCCAGGGCAGCCTGCACCCCAAACCCCTCATCTCTAGCCCCACCCCAGCCCCACCCCAGAGCCCTCACCCCTAGCTGGAGCCCTCACCCCCCCTCACCCCAAACCTCTGCCACAGCCCTGAGCCTCATCCCGCACCCCAAACCCATCATCTCCGGCCCCACCCTAGAGCCTGCACCCCAACCCTCTGCCCCAGCCCTGAGCCCCCTCATTCTCCCCAAACCTCTCATCCCCGGCCCCACCCCAGAGCCCTCACTCCCTGCACCCAACCCTCTAGCCCAGCCCTGAGCCTCCTCCCACACCCCAATCCCCTCATCCCCAGCCCCACCCCAGAGCCCTCCCTCCTCGCACCCCAACCCTCTGCCCTAGCCCTGAGCCTCCTCCCACACTCCGAACCCCTCAACCACACCCCTACCACACATACACATACATAAGGCCTTAACTATAGTTTAGACACAAATATTAAGGCTTCAGCTCTGGAAAGCAGTTAAGCGCATGCTAAACTTTAAGCATGTGCTTGAATCACAAGTTGAACAGGACAATCCACACATAATTAAAGTTCCCAGAGCCTATGTAGACTCCTGCAGTCATCTAGGTCTGCAGTTGTGAATCCCAATGCAGGATCAGGAACTTTATGAGCAAAACTTACCCCGATGTATAATGGCTGCACAATATGCTTCTTACTAACTAAAACCCCAATCCTAAATAAACTAGAGGCAGATAGTCTCCTGTGCCTGCATGGAGCCCTTGGTGACCAGATGTCCCGATTTTATAGGGACAGTCCAGATTTTGGTGGCTTTTTCTTCTATAGGCACCTATTACCCCCCACTCCGTCCTGATGTTTTACATTTGCAATCTGGTCATCCTATGGAGCCCCCACTTTAATCAGCAGGTCTCTGCACTGCCACAGGCACCACTCCATGCTGAACTCATTGTAAAATCAGAGCTTCAGGCAAATTAAAGTTCTAAATTAAGAGATATACGACTTAAGTGGTCCCACGGGCCTCATGTGGACACACTGCACTGGGGTGAATTTCACTCAAAAGAAGAAGAAATGTTTTATCATTTTTTTAAATCAGTTAAAAGTTTGTAGATTTACATATCTGGCAATCCCCATGCATGAGAAACCAAGTGAAAGTGATTCAGCTAGGTTCACTCCCCAAGCTAAGTGAAGCATAGAAAGTCAGAGAGCAGAAAGGATTAAAAAAAAAAAAAAAAGATTTTTATAGTTCTTTCTATTTTAATCTATTCAATAGCTTCATCAATGATTTAGAGAATGGCAGAGAGTACACTTATAAAGTTTGCAGACAATACCAAGCTGGGAGGGGTTGCAAGTGCTTTGGAGGATAGGATTAAAATTCAAAATGATCTGGACAAACTGGAGAAATGGTCTGAAGGATGAAATTCAATAAAGACAAATGCAAAGTGCTCCTCTTAGGAAGGAGCAATCCGTTCCACCCATACAAAATGGGCAATTACTGCCTAGGAAGGAGCACTGCGGAAGGGATCTGGGGGTCATAGTGGATCACAAGCTAAATACGAGTCAACAGTATCACACTGTTGCAAAAAAAGCAAACATGGGATGTATTAGCAGGAGTATTGTAAGCAAAACACGAGAAGTAATTCTTCCGCTCTACTCCGCGCTGATTAGGCCTCAACTGGAGTATTGTGTCCAGTTCTAGGTGCCACGTTTCAGGAAAGATGTGGACAAATTGGAGAAAGTCCAGAGAAGAGCAACAAAATTGATTAAAGGTCTAGAAAACATGACCTATGAGGGAAGACTGAAAAAATTTGAGGGTTTCTTTAGTCTGGAAAAGAGAAGATGGGGGGGGGCAGGGACACATGATAGTTTTCAAGTACATAAAAGGTTGTTACAAGGAGGAGGGAGAAAAATTGTTCTTCTTAACCTCTGAGGCTAGGACAAAAAGCAACGGGCTTAAATTGCTGCAAGGGCGGTTTAGGTTGGACATCAGGAAAAACTTCGTAACTGTCAGGATGGTTAAGCACTGGAATAAATTGCCTAGGGAGGTTGTGGAATCTCCATCATTGGAGATTTTTAAGAGCAGGTTAGACAAACACCTGTCAGGGATGGTCTAGATAATACTTAGTCCTGCCATGAATGCAGGGGACTGGACTAGATGACCTCTCAAGGTCCCTTCCAGTCCTACAATTCTATGTTTTTATGACAGAGGCAGGGAACCCAAAATATTATTTTTATCTTGAGAGCACCCCTTTAACATTTGCAAAAGAGTCAACAATTCAAAATACCATGTTATTTTAGCTACCTATTTTAAATAATAGGGGGAGTGGTGGCTATTATCATTTAAAGGCTGTCTAACTTTTCTTTATACGAATAAGTTAACCCATCAAAAAAAGAGAGAGAGACCAAATACCCCCTCCCCTCTGTTTTTCTTAAAACTTGTTTATGTAATTGTTAAACCAGTTAAGGGGTTAATTATTTAAGGTAAAACGTCCCTATATACTGTATGCATATGTGTGTGTATGTGTCATGTAACTTACGTAAGCTTTAAGTAAAAGTTAAAAAAAGTAAAGTTGGTAAGTAATAACTCAAATTAATTAAGTAGTTAATAATAAATAAAATAAATAAATGCTACAAAACGGTCTAAGCACAGCTGTAAGTACAAGTCCAACTTTCACCTAAGCAGGGTGTTAAAATACCAAAAAACTAAATTAAATAATAACGTAAAAATGGTTAATTAAAAGGTATTTAAAAAAAAATAAAAAAATCTTTACCAAAAGGTACCAAAAAATTTGTTCCCCTCATGGGTCATAAAAACCTTGTAGCCATGCCTTTTTCCCATATTATGTATTTCACCAAGCCAACAGTTTCTGTGCCTTAACTTGTAATGTCAAAAAAATCCTCAGCAGCAAAATCATTAGGGCTTTTCTAGCAGTCGCTAGAAAGAAAAAGTGCTTTTGTATTCGGTGCTAAAAAAAAAAAAAAAAAGTAGGCAAAGCAAACTGCTTCTAACTCAAGTTTAGTTAATAACTAAATAACAACAAATATTTAAAATTAAAAACCCCTAAACATTTAATCGTATATAAAAAGTCCTCCAGCAATAGTGCTAGAGGCAAAAAAAAGTAAGCCAAATACTTTCATCTTAAAATATAAGCAATTAAATGTTGTTAAAAAAAAATCCTTTTAAATTAAAAAAAGGTTATGTCCAGTATGTCTAATGTGCATGTACAAGGTAAAAAAAAACCTTTACTACTCCTAACCTGTAAGTGGTAAAAGCAAGCAAGGTAATGACTTTAAAACAAGTTCAAGCATCTACATACCTTCTTAATCTAACTAATCGGTTGTGTATTATTCCATAAATAGGTATCAGGTTAGTTGCAACTCCAAACTTACCCTATAAAAAAAAAAAAAGTCGGCAACATATAATCTTTTTGCTTTATGCAGAAATCATTACTTTAAAAAAGTGTTAAAGCTTCTTCAACATGTAGCAAATGTTGCTACCCGCAAAATACATTGCGCTTATCGTTATAGGTCCTAATTCATCAATGTAAAATGTAAAATTAATCTAATTACAATTGTGCCTTCATATTTCCTAAAAAATTAGCACCTGCTTTAACTCTTTTTCCACCCATTTCTGTTTTAATCTAGAATCTAAAGATTCAAAAAAAGCAGGTTCCTAACTTAATAATCACATTAACAAAACAAAAAGTAATGGTCTCAAGTTGCAGTGAAAAGATTAGGTTAAATATTAAAAAAAACTTTTTCACTAAAACGGCAGTGAAGCACTAAAATGGGTTATCTAAAAAGGTGGTAAAATTTCCTTCCTTAAAGGTTTCTAAGGTCCGGCTTAACAAAGCCCTGGCTAAAATAATTTAGTTAATTATTAGTAATATATTTTTTCTTCGTGGTACCACACTATTTTAACAGTAAAATTAAAATCTAACCACCATGGTGTCTTTCCTTCTTTGACACCTGGGGTGATTCAATCCTTGCAAAAATCAGTCAAAAATATAGGTATGTTTGTCTCAATAAACAATTGATGTAAAACGAACTCTTACATATATTTATTATTAGCTTTAATTTAAAATTTGTCATTCAATCTGGCCAGTTGTTTGGCAAAAACCCAAATTACAATTCAAAAGTTCCTTAAGCAAACCATCTTCCTATTAGTGTAACATTAATAGTTATATTATAGCTATAGTGCTATTTAATGTCATATATTTTGCTTGGTTCTCATAATATAGCTAACGTAACCTGGTATTAAACTATCAGAGTTATCACCCCAACAAAGGGGGGGATATATATCTAATAAAAGTAATCTTTTTATTACTTATCTATTTTTTATTTGTAAATTTGCCCTTGTAAAATATTTTGTTTCAAAATAGTAAAAAAAAATTAAAATTGCTAAATTAGTAAACGTTATAACATCAAATCTCACTATGCTGTACCAAAAAAAAAAAAAATTTCTTTACAGGTGCTCAGCAATAGAACAAAACCCTCAAAAAGAACCCAAATCCATCTTACAGTACTATGCTAACAGCATTGCTCCTCCTCTGCAGCAGTCTTCAGGTCCTAACAATTCGTTCAAAAAGGCAAACTCACAAGCTCCAGTGTTTGTACCATGTAAAACAAACAACAACAATAATAATAATAATAGGAGATATACCTATCTCCTAGAACTGGAAGGGACATTGAAAGGTCATTGAGTCCAGCCCCCTGCCTTCAGGAGCAGGACCAAGTACTGATTTTGCCCCAGAACCCTAAGTGGCCCCCTCAAAGACTGAACTCACAACCCTGGTTTAGCAGGCCAATGCTCAAACCACTGAGCTATCCCTCCCCGCCAAAACAAACAAAAAACTTTGTTGTAAACCTCCAAATAATAAACTCTTAATGCTAAAGTAACCATGGGCTAAAAAATATAAAAACACTCTTTGGTACATTGGTGCCTTCCTTAAAGCCATATAATTTCATCCCCAGTATGTCAAACTTAAAAAAAATTAATATAAAATCACTTTTGCTGCTCTAGTGCAAAAACACTCTTTGGTACATTGGTACCATAGTCAAAACTAACAATATTAAGATTATTGCCTAAACTAATATCATCTGTGTGTGTGTATATATATATATGTCTTAAAATATAATATGTATAAAAACTAAACATATGGTAAAAGGGTATACCAAGTAAAGGTGTAACCCCCAGCTAACACATGTAACCATGTCACCTGTAGTAACCTAAAAAACCCCATCCTCTCGTCAATAACTTCAGGGTAAAAGGTGGCTACATTTATATCAAAAATATCATAAAAACCATATGTCAAATATCAATTTATGCATACAGTATACATATATAGCATAATTATGGATTTTAAAAAGCTGTACATTTAATTTAAAATATATAGTTGCAATTTAGTAGTATTAAAGTTGGTTTTATATATAAAACAAAAAAAGCCACTTGGTCTAATCCTTAATAAAAAATGCCACTGCTTTCTACAAAGGGCAGCTCAAATTCGGGGTCTGTGACACTACACCCTAATTAAAACTCTTATTTAACTAAAATGCCATTATGGTACCTCCTTAACTGGGTCCAATCCAGATAAGAATGTATTTGGTCACTCGGCAGCTCCACTCAGCAGGTCACCTCAAAAATAACGTCTACAGCAATGTGCCTCCTTTGGTAGTATTCCTCCCAATGTCAAAAGTTTCACTAATGGCCTGGTGTTCTAACAAAAAAATCAGTACATCAGAGTAATGTCTAAGGTAAACACAGTGCGGTGTAGCCAAAAAAAAAAAAGATAACAACAAAATCCGTCATCTTCACCATTGGTAACCCGCCTGGTTAACCAAGTATATAAAGGGTAACATTTATCAAAAGCGACAAGTATGATAATAACCAAATATCAAATTATTTTTATGGTCAATTAAGTGTAAGGTCACATTAAACGTTGTTACACCCCACAGGCATTTATACCCACATCTTAATTGGGCAAATGGTGCTTCCATCAGTCATCTAGTGTATAAAAGGCACAGGCTTTAAACATACAGTAAGGCCCTAATTTAGGTGATAGGGTTCATTGGCAATTCACCCTATCAAGGGGGTGCCTGTAGCCCAGTGGGCCAGCTTACGTGTATTATATTTATTGCTTTGTTATTTTGCTTTATTGTGTTTAGTAGTAATGGAAGGAACCTTCCAAGTAATGGAAGGAACCTGTAAAATTTGGCTTTAGTAAATAGTGCAAGGCTTAAGGCCTATAACCTTTGGTATAAATATACTTAAGTAACTTGTGAGTTATAGGAAACTAAAAGTAGCATGCAAAAGAGGGAATTTTGTCCAAAATACTAACATTAGCCACCCACAAAACACAGCTGACCCCAGCACAAAACATAGCTGATATCAGCCACTCACAACACACAGCTAACACCAACATCCAAGAAGTTCCGAACAGGACCTCTAACTGCAAAGCCTGCATAACGGCAAATTAACGTGTATGTTAATAGGGTAACATCATACATATACTAACCTATACAAAACAAACACCTTAAGAGGAGATAATACAAATGAAGACTTTTATTGTACACCTCTACCCCGATATAACTCTACCCACATGAAAAATCTCAGTGCTGACTTCAGGGGGAGTTTACCTACATAGGGACTGCAATACTGGATGCTATACAGATGCTAGTATGGATCTATGATCCTCCATTCAGCCTCTAACTTTACAGCCCATAGCCTGGGTTAAAGTTTTCACTAGTATTTATCAACGGGCTCTGTAATAGTGATACCGCCCATTGTTAAGAATGCTGATTCCAGAGCAGACACCCTCCTGTAAAATAAGGCCCCAATCCTGTAAGCTTTTCTCCATGGACACAACTTTACACTAACACATAGAATCATACAATATCAGGGTTGGAAGGGGCCTCAGGAGGTCATCTAGTCCAACCCCCTGCTCAAAGTAGGACCAATCCCCAACTAAATCATCCCAGCCAGGGCTTTGTCAAGCCAGGCCTTAAAAACCTCTAAAGAAGGTGATTCCACCACCTCCCTAGGTAACCCATTCCAGTGCTTCACCACCCTCCTAGTGAAAATTTTTTTCCTAATATCCAACCTAAACTTCCCCCACTGCAACTTGAGACCATTGCTCCTTGTTCTGTCATCTGCTACCACCAAGAACAGTCTAGATCCATCCTCTTTGGAACCCCCTTTCAGGTAGTTGAAAGCAGCGATCAAATCCCCCCCCTCATTCTTCTCTTCTACAGACTAAACAATCCCAGTTCCCTCAGCCTCTCCTCATAAATCATGTAATCATTTTTGTTGCCCACATAGCTTCACTTAAGTCAGTAGCGTCTGCCTAAACACAGAGTCTGCCCAGGCAGAGTAGCTTGCAGACTCAGAGCTCAAGATTGTACATAATATTTATACAGCACCCAAAAATTTGCTACACACTTTAGAGCCAATAAGAAGACATATGTCCTACAATCTCATTTCACACATGACGGAGTGAAGAGTGTAACATCAAGGGTTGCAGGGTTTCAGCAGTGCTAAGATCACCTGGCTGCAGTTACACGGAGCACAAGTCTCCCTGCTTCCATTAAAGCCACATTTTGGTTTTATTTACATTAACTCATTGCTTGTAGGTGGCGTGGAAGAACTGAGTTTTGGGGAGGGAATGATGAGAGACATTTATTGTTTCGTTAGCAGGCACAGGGAAGGCGTTCTGCATGTAGGTGTCATCGCTGAAGAAGTCAGAGCCAAGAGTGGGAGATGAAAACAAAGAGGACATCAAGGCTGGAGTCAGTGACTGAGCAGAGGAGAAATGCTACAAGATGAAAAGTCAGAGATGTAGGTTGGGGCTGAGTCATCATTAATCAACCCAATAAAAAGCTGAAGAGGTATAATATGCCACTCAATGACTGCCCTCATGACTAAGAAAAATACCAGCTTAATTAAAAGGGTCACTATCAGGGTAAATATATTTTTAAAGGATGAGTCTTACCCTTGTCACCACTAGCTGAAATGGGGGGGGGACATTTAAAATCTAGGTTGCTTTACAACATTTTGTCTTGACCACACAAACATATCCATGCCTACTGAACATTACACATGCAAGTAGTGACATAGTCACATACTTAAAAGTTAAGCACGTGCAAATATTGGGTTGCAAACACTGTAGACTATTTGAAATGCCAGGTGATGTTCTTTTTCTTAATTGCAAAAACATTTTTATTGTTTTAAAAAATATTTTTTATATATTTCATAAACCAAGACACAGGTTGGACCTATATTTCCTGACAGTGTCCCTTTAAATGTTTGATTCTGGTTGATATTTATACTATGAATCTAGTTTTATGTGCATTTAGACATTTAGAAATTTTAAAATATAGATACAGAAAAATCCTGCTTTATGATCTCTCAAGGGCAGTGTAGAAAGTGATGCTTTCTAAATCTGAAAAAAGTTGTAAGAAGTTTTGCTTGCTTTATTGGATTTTGATAGAGGTGTTGCTAGTAACACCTTCCTAGAGGTGATAAATACCATTTAAAAAACATGCCATGTAATACCAGGGAGTAGTCACCAGGAAAACAATCACCCTATCATATCCATGAGTGACGTAAGTGAGCAAAACCTTTTATTTAACAATGGTCAGAACTGACTATCATCCAAAGTTTCTATTTCAGAGAGAGGTTATGCACTATCCAAGTTTCACTGCATTAAAAAAAGCCTTAGCTTCACAGTGACATTTTCAGCTAGAGGGGGAAAATGTATCCATCTACTTAGGTGTACCGTGAAATGTTTCCCCCAAGCCACTTGAAAACCAAATCCTGTGGTTGCTATGCATGAAACGCTCTGATATGGAATTACATAGGGGAAGGAGAGTTCAGGTAACTGCCACTGTGCAAGATATACGTTCTCTGCAGACACACCCTAGGAGAAGTTCAGAGGAGAGCTCCACTGTGACACCTGCAGGCAGTTCTCTGGAGGGAGCACTCCAAGAGGAGAAGGGGTAAAATTGACACCTATGCGCCTCCCACTCCCTGGTGAGATGGGAGAGCTCAAACAGCTGGTATTCATTCACACACCCTCACAGTGAAATGCCTCAGGAGGAGTCCCATGAATGGGTCTGCAAAGGTCAGGCTGGTGGGCCAGCTCCCCTCTGCATGTCTCTTCCCCCTCATTATAGGGGGGACTAACAGGTGGAGATGAAGGGAAGCCACTAGATCCCAGACTCTCCTACTGGACAGATGCTCCAGAGGGAGCTCAGGTCTCTGATACATTCACCCTGCTTGTTTGCAGAAGGTTCCCTAGAGGGAGGCCAGGCTCAGGTACTGCAGAAATACAGATACCCTTAAAAGCGAGGAGCTCTGCTGCCAAGGGAGAGAATGACACTCCATGCCCCTGATCCACGCACCCTCCTCCTCTTTGCATGGGTCCTCCACCTACGCACCCCTTCTCTCCGCGGGGGGACCCCCAGATCCCAACCCCCCTCCCCCTTCTCTCCACGGGAGGACCCCCAGATCCCGACCCCCCTCCCCCTTCTCTCCGCGGGGGGACCCCCAGATCCCGACCCCCCTCCCCCTTCTCTCCGCGGGGGGACCCCCAGATCCCGACCCACCTCCCCCTTCTCTCCGCGGGGAACCCCACAGGCCCCGACCCACCTCCCCCTTCTCTCCGCGGAGGGACCCCCCGGATCCCGACCCCCCTCCCCCTTCTCTCCGCGGGGGGACCCCGCAGGCCCTGACCCACCTCCCCCTTCTCTCCGCGGGGGGAACCCCCCGGATCCCGACTCCCACATTCTCCTCTCTCTGCAGGGGGACCCCGCAGTTCCCCCGTCGGCAGGCGGGACCGCGCAGGCCCCGACCCACGCACCCCCCCTCTCTCCGCGGGGCCTCGAGGCCGGGCGCCCCCCGCCGCACGCAGCTCACCTGCAAGTGTGCGGGCAGCGCCGGGGAAAACCCAAACATCACGTGACCGCGCGACCGCCCCGCCCAACGGAGGCCGCCGCGACAACTACAACTCCCAGCGAGCAGCGCGCCAGGCGGGAAGGGGCGGGGCCTGAGTGAGTCCCGCCCCCCTGCGCCATCCCGGGGTAATGCCCCGCCCTGGCCTGGCGCTCCCCTCAGCCCCCACCTCCCTCGAGTCCCGGCCCCCTGCCTGGCTCTTCATTCCCTGGCCCCGATCCTGGCCCCCTGCTCCTGCCCTCCCGGCCCCGATCCTGGTTCAGTTCCTCCTCTCATTCCCAAACTAGCTGCCTGCCCCTCCCCTCCCCGATCCTGGCTCCCTGCCCCTCCCGGCCCCGATCCTGGCTCCCGGCCCCTGCCCTCCCGGCCCCGATTCTGGCTCCCTGCCCCTCCCCTCCTGGCCTGGCCCCGATCCTGGCTCCCTGCCCCTTCCCTCCCCCGATCCTGGCTGCCTGTCTCTCCCCTCCTGGCCCCGATCCTGGTTCAGATCCTCCTCTCATTCCCAAACTAGCTGCCTGCACCTCCCCGCCCTGATCCTGGCTCCCTGCCCCTCCCTTCCCCTTCTGGCCCTGATCCTGGTTCAGTTCCTCACCTCATTCCCATCCTGGCTCTCTGCCCTGCCCCTCCCCTCCCCTCCAGGCCCCAATCCTGGCTGCCTGCCCCTCCTCTCCCGGCCCCGATCCTGGTTCAGTTCCTCACCTCATTCCCATCCTGGCTGCTTGCCCCTCCCCTCAACCTTGGCCCCGGTCCCAGTCCCAATCCTGAGTTCTCATCCTCTCTGCACCTCCCATACTTGGGCCTAGTCCCGATCCTGCCCCCTTCATCCCTGGGCCCTGGCAATCCCCTAGTCCCCTCCTGGGCCCTTTTCCCTAAGCCTAGGGCTCCAGTTACCCACTCACCAAACACACACCCATGTAATGCCCTACCTGCTAGCTCCTCCCCTGGCCCCAGTCTTCTCCCAACCGGTCTGTGTGCTGCTGTTGCCCCACAGCCCTCCCAGGTCATGGCTAGGACACCCTCTAGACCAGGGGTTCTCAAACTGGGGGTTGGGACCTCTCATGGGGTCAGGAGGTTATTACATGGGGGCGGGGTCATGAGCTGTCAGGCTCCACCCCCAGGGCTTTGGAGGGCGGAAAAGGGGGTTGGGGATCAGAGGTGCAGGCTCTGGGCAGCGCTTATCTCAAGCAGCTCCCAGAAACAGTGACATGTCCTCCCTCCGGCTCCTACACGGAAGCGCGGCCAGGCAACTCTGTGCACTGCTCTGTCCGCAGGCCCCACCCCCACAGCTTCCATGTAGAGCCAGAAAGGGGGAAATACCGGCTGCTGCCTGGGAGCCACACGTCACAGAGGCTAGCTGGGAGCAGCGCTGCCAACCAGACACCTGGTCACCCTAGGTGGAGGGTTAATTTCCTCCCTTGAAAAGTGGTTTTACTGGCCTATGAAACCACTGAACATATATGATGGCCCTAAATCAAAACCAACCATTCTAGGCTCATAGAGGTGCATAAAGCAAACAGTTTGCATTAAAGAAGAAGAGTCAGTTCTGTTTTGATCATTGCAGGTGTTATGAGTTACTCATAATTCTTTGGGGAAGGGAATGTGCCTTCTTTTGTGTTTGCCTGTGCTTAGCACATGGATGCCACCAGAAACATCATAAAAATAAAATTAACTACATTATTATTAAAGTGCTGATGGTGTGCTCAGTTCTGTACAAAGCACAGTAAAACACAGCCCCAACTCCAAGGGCGTTTAAAATCTAAATGGCTTGACAATCCAATTCAGGCACACGATGCACTTGGTGACCCACGGAATAGCTTTGTCTTTGCTCATAACTGGATTTTTTGTTTGTTTGTTTTTTATTAGGTATGTGACAGCAGTTTTACTGAAGTGGGCTAGCACTGGATGGCTTCACGGAAGAAGTGAGTTATAAGGTGGGATTTTCTTGATAGGGCCTTTAAACGACATTTCATTTTAACAAGGAGTTGTCAAGCCTGCTGCTTTTTCAGCAATGTAATGCTGCCCCGATAGCCCTGCCAGAAAAGTTTTAAAAGGGCTGAGGGGCCACCTAAGCCTCCATAAACTTCAAGATATTACAGCGCCAAACCACAATCAGAGCTGTTGCCTTGATCTTTTGCTGCACTGATAAATCATTTATTGGTGCGGCCTTTGCAGAAAATCCCTGAGGGAAAAGGCCATAAAAATGCACTGATAACAAAATGCTGCTGTCCTGCTTGCCGTGTGCAAATGCCTCTGATCTGGTGGCACATTCTATTTTTTGCTGTTCTTTTTTTGTCCCACGGAAAGTACAGATTAAGGGCTTGTCTTCACATACAGGTGCAGCTGCGCCACTGTAGCACTTTAATGAAGACGCTGCTACCACGTCAACGGGAGAGCTTCTCTTGTCAGCATAGTCAATCCACCTCCCTGAGAGGCCGGAGCTGTGGCGACAGGAAATGCTCTCCCATCCACATAGTGCTGTCTACACAGGGAGTTAGGTCAGTATAACTACATCACTCTGGGGCGGGGGATTTTTCATACCCCTGAGCAACGTAGTTATACTGCTATAGGTCTGTAACGTAGACCTGATCTAAGATCAAAAAAGGAATGTGCAAAATTCAAGACTGTCTAGTGATTTTCAAAACGGATAGTGTTTACTTCCAGTTGAGCCCTGTGAGAATAAATAAATAAAAAAGTGCTAGTGTAAGTGTGCGCGTACCAGTAAATGACACAGTCCCTACATAAGATACAACAGACAGTGGGTTCTAGAGGAGAGGAAGTAGGAGGGTTAGAGGAGGATGATAATAACGTGATTTGCTTTGGATTGCAGTGTGTGCATCTTGCTGGTTCTGAGTGTGAAATAATGCTAGTATATCAATACTTGGGTTAATGAATAATACAGTACTAATACTCTGTATATTTCTACAGCACTTTTCCAGGGATCTAAAAGTGCTTTGGGTGCATTATCCCTGGTCCTTGTTATTACCAATACTTACTTATCTATTATTGTTTTCCAAGAGGAGTCAAGGGCCTTTGGCATATTGTAGGTGAAGGCCCTTTATGGGGAGCAACAAGAGACCACAAAGTGTCGAAACCGGTACATTTATTGAAGGGGGATAAAAAACAGAATGAACAGCTGATTAGTTTCATTCACTTGTTTGAGAATCATCCTGTCTGGACTACAGAGACTGAGACCCGTGATGTGATTGCTTATTTGAGGAGGCAGAGAACTGCATTTCTTTAATGCTAGATTAAGTAGCAGTGACAAGACGGTGGATACTAAGATAAAATAGTCTGTGTTTGCCAACCGGAGAGCATTGCACAACTGCATCAACTCTCCAAAAAGCAGGCAGAGGATGGATTCAGAGTGGTGACACAGCAATCCTGATGGATGTCTCTGCAGTCAGCAAAAGACAAATCTGCCAAACCCAAGGGTTTAAATATCAGAAGAGAAAGCAGAGTTAGAAATTCAGATTTATTTCCAGCATGGAATACACACAAACCGTATTCCCAGTGTATGTAGTCCTATATGGTACCACAAGCAAGCCGTACAGGGTCTTGAAATATACAGCAAAATACCACAGCTTGGGGATGGTTGTTCTGTTTCTGATTTACAAAGAGCTTCTTCAGACTTTGATTGCATTAACTTTCTTCCCAACAAGTGAACTGCCTCAGAAGTTGTGTTGGCCAGTTGTGTGACCCTGTTTAGAGTTTGCATATCATAGCTGTGCAGGAAGGATGCTCCTGTGGTTAAGGCATTAGGCTGGGACTCAGGACATTTGTAAGCAGCGGAATGGTACCGCTGTTTTGGGGAACTTTCCTGGCTTCTGTACTACCCCGGTGGAATCAGATATCAAAAGGATCTGAGTCCTCGCTCCAACTCCTTTTACCTGGATACCTGCCTGACCTTGAGAACTCCTCTTCCACTCTACCATGCTGCAATCCTTGTAACCCTGATAAAGCCGGGCCCAGGATTCCTGGGAGGCTTAACCCCCGTCTTGTCATGGTCACTTAGTGCAGGGGCTAGGGTGTCCCCACTCCAGGATATTGTCCGCTCACCAGCCATTTCCCTGACCCCATCAATCACTACATTAAGTTTAAACCAAATACAATTTATTAAACAGCAACTGTAAGAAGAATATGGGGGGGAATGGAAAAGATTAAAGGAATGAGGGCCTTCCGTGGGCCTGCAGTCTTTGCAGCAGTCTTTGCAACTTCAGAAAAGTTCCCAGCCTATTCCTCACATGTCCCAGGCCTCCCTCCGAGGCCCTGGCTGTGCTGCAGTGATACCTGCTCTGGTGGGAGGACCCTTCTCCCCAGCACTGACCTTCCCATTGGGTTTGCGTCCCCACCTCCAAGTCCAGACTTCAAGGCATCTTGTCTGGCAACATCTCCCTACACTGAGCCCTCTGCTCAGGGTCTCATCTCACTCTCCCCAGCCGTTCACCATGCTCAGCTGTAGTGTTAGCGGGCATCCACTATCCCAGCTCTGGCCCCACTGCTCCCCTCTGCAGCTCAGCCCTGGCTCATCATCAGCGCAGCTGGTCTGTGCTGCTCCAGCTCCTGGCTACTCCAGCTCCCCAGCTCTGCTCCCTATGGCTCAGTTCTGCTGCTCTGCCGCCCGCTCAGCTCTGCCTTCTGGGCTGCTTCTCTGGCCCCTCTTTCTGGCCCACGGCTCTCTCCCCAGTTCAGCTCATGTTACCCGGGGTTCCTTCAACCCAAAGCTCTTGGTAACTTTTACTCTGTGCGAGGTGGTGTCAGGAAACAAATCAGGGGAGACGCGGCCGTCAGACACATTCCTGAGGGCACATAGATAAGCTTCCTGTTCCTCTAAAATGTGTGCATCAGCAGCTTCAACACAATTCTTATCAGGAAGGACGCAGGGTTAAGCTGCCCTTTCTGTGGCACCCAAAAGCCCCTCCCCTCCTGCCTTGGTTAACCTAAGGCTGCAGCATGGCCACTTTACGGCCTGCTGACCTGGCTGCTTTTGTTACCCGAAGAACCCCGGGTAACACTTTTAGCAATAAGCAATAATGCTTTCAGGCACTTTACTGGTTTGCCAAATTCTCCCTGTACACTCAGCCTGCTGCTCTCCCCTTAGCTCTGCTTTACTCTGGCTCAGGCAGCTCCACTTCACACTCAGGATGGGTTGCAGGCTCTTGATTCCCCCATTGGCCTGCCTGCCTTGTCAATCCAGCTGACTTGGAGCATTTCTGAACTGTCAGTCTCAGGATCATGATTTCTCTTCAGCCCTTACCCCTTTCTCCTGATATTGACACCCCCTTATCCATTCAAGTCCAATTCTAGCTCTGCCACAGACTTTGGTGAGAGTTTGGGCAGGTTGCTGAAATCTCTGTGTCTCATTTCCTCACCTGCAATATGGTGGCAATACTACTTCCTTAGTCTATTTTGTCCATTGAGGCTGCATGCCCTTTGGGGCAGAGACTCATGAGTTCCTACAGCTCCTAGCACAGTGGAACCTCAGTCTTGGTTGGGGACTCTGGTGTTACCCTGGATTTGAAGGGTGTGTGTACCCCAGAATGTGATTAAGCCAATTGCAACCATATGTGCATTCAGCCACCATGAATTAATAAACTAGAACACCACATAGTTAAGGGTTAAATAAGAAGCAGGCTCTTAGAGGCAAGGTCAAAATCTAGCAGGCAGTTTCTGCTAATCTGAATGGAGGAGGGGAAGGAAAGTAAATAAATGAGATTGAAGTTGATAAATGGATGAAAGACTTTGAGTCCAAGTGCCTCTGATATTAGAAGTTTATTGACAGTTAGGATCCAGTAGGGGTCATTATGACCTATTTTTTTTTTTATTTAATGGAGATATCCTATCTCCAAGAACTGGAAGGGACCTTGAAAGGCTATTGAGTCCAGCCCCCTGCCTTCACTAGCAGGACCAAGTACTGATTTTTGCCCCAGATCCCTAAGTGGCCCCCTCAAGGATTGAACTCACAACCCTGGGTTTAGTAGGCCAATGCTCAAACCACTGAGATATCCCTCCCTCCACCTGGACCTACTGGTGAGCTGGAGCCGGTTCCCACTGGTTCGTGGGAACTGGTTGCTAAATTTAGAAGCCCGTTTAGAACCTTCATAACCTGGCGGGACAACCGGTTTGAAAAGAGCTTTTAAATTTAACAAAAGCTCTAGCAGCTCCCTGCTCTTCCCCCAGCCCCAGCTCACCTCACTCCACCTCTGCCTCCTCTTCTGAATGCTCCTCCAGCTTCTCCTCCCCCTCCCCACCTTCCCGCGAATCAGCTGTTCGTGCGGGAAGCCTGGGAGGGCTGAGAAGGAAGCAGCGGCTTCCCCCAGGTGAGCTGGGGCGGGGGCGCAAGCGGGAGGAGGGCTCCAGGCTCCGCAGGGCTCCGGCCTGGCCCCCAAAGGCGCGGCTCCTGCCCGGCTCCCGGGGTCCGGCCCCGACCTCGGCCGGGCGGCATGGCTCCTGCCCGGCTCCCGGGGTCCGGCCCCGACCTCGGCCGGGTGGCGCGGCTCCTGCCCGGCTCCTGGGGTCCGGCCCTGACCTCGGCCGGGTGGCGCGGCTCCGGCCCAGCTCCTGGGCCCGGTCCCGGCCCCGGCCGAGCGCCCAGGCTCCGGCCAAGCAGCTCCGGTCCCAGCCCGGCCCCCACCTCCAGGCAGCGCGGTAGGGGGGCAGGGAGTAGGGAGGGGCGTTGGGGGGTGGATTAGTTTCGGGGCGGTCAGAGGGCAGGGAACAGGGGGATTGAATGGGGGCAATGGTCCTGGGGGGCAGTCAGGAAGGAGCAGGGGTTGGATGGGGTGGTGGGGGGCAGTCAGGGGTAGGGATTCCAGGGACAATTAGGGGACAGAGAGAAGGGGTGGTTGGATGGGGCAGGGGTCCTGGGCGGGTGCTGTCAAGGAACGTGGGGGGTTGGATGGGGCAGGAGTCCCGGGGGGGGCATGACCCCCTCATGGGGTGAGGAGGAGGGAACCGGTTGTTAATATTTTGGCAGCTCATCACTGTGTGGACCTATGTGTTTTATAGAAGATAGTTATAAAATACAATGTACTTTGAAGCAGTCATAGAATAGAATCATAGACTATCAGGGTTGGAAGGGACCTCTGAAGCCATCTTGAGATACATTTTTATTCACAACTTTTCTCCCCAGCGGGTGAGCAACTGGCCACTGCGTACCTGCTGTTAACTACTCAATACTGTTCCAGAGTTTAGGTAAATATCTGGGATGTTCTAAACCCATTGCTTATGTCTGTGTGTGCTTAAATCTAATAAACTGCAGTTACACAAGAGCATGCTTACTTGCATTAATCCTTGATCAGATGGAGTTGCTGTGTTTCCACTGATTTATTCCTGACACTATGTGAAGTGAAATAATTAAGTTACCTCTATTGGGGGTTCTGAAAACCCTGGGTAACACTACATGCTAATTTGTGAAGATGAGTGATCACCACATCAAAATATTGCCTGCCTAAGGGTCAGACATTTTGAAAAGCTACATGTTTTTTCCACACAATTTCTGGACGTCCTCCCAGGTGTCGTTCTTTTATTAATAGAGTGCTCTCATTTTGCTGAGGTGAGGGCTGTTTTAGTAACGTTCCAGGAACCACAAAGACCATGCCCCGTTTGTAAATACTGGAAGCAGCTTGCCTTTGCCGTTTGGTCGTCATTAATACAGAAGCATGGGCTACAAAGACTACAGATCCGAGTGTACAATTCTGCAACTTGTTGCAGGTGGCCTTCTGCTTGGCTCAAGTTTGAGTATTGCATTGATGTTTGAGTCTCTCTGCAGGTGAAACCTCTGTTATGAAGAGGAAGGCAGCTATGTGCCCCAGTCCAGATCTCCGTGGGCTGCAGCTACAACCTGGAGGCTGGGCCTTGGCAGCCTTCCTGCCAATGGCATCAGATTCCAAAAGTCTATGAGGGGAATAGGTTTAAACAGCTTTGTCTACATTCTGCGTGTAGCTGTGTTGAGTGTTGCAATAACAGCAGCAGCAACAACAACAAAAACAACCCAATAATCAACATGCAACCATAAGAGGAAAAACTAAACTGGACACAAATTAAGTAATACTTTGCTAATATATGTGCCAAGAAATTCATTGAACAAATCATTCTCTCCCACATTGTAAGGTTTGCATTAATGGTTGCTGCCTGTCCTAAAATTGCAAGAAAGTCATGAGATGAGATCTGCACTCCTGCAAAAGAGAAGGGTCTGTTAAGGCCATGAAAGCTCTATCAGGCACTTCGCATTCAGTGGAGTATGCGTACACTTGTAAAGATAATTAGGAGCTATCATTTGTGATAAGCCATGCTAGCAGTTAAAGGAATTCGTATACAGGCTGCATTGGTAAACAACTGGACTATAAAAAAAATAAAAGAAATTGAAATTTAGGACAACACCCCAAGTTTATGGGAGTTTAGATGGTCTCCGGCTCTCTCAAAACCAGAAGCTGTTTTTCTCTTTGCAAGTTGTTTGCAAACTAGTCTTGATGTCTGTTTGTTATTTCTATTATGGTGATAGCTAAGAATTCCAGTCATGGATCAAGGTACGAAGACAATAAACCCTATTCCAGAGATCTTACAGTTTACGGGCAGACATGATGCAACAGGTGGGTCAAACAGACACACCCATGGCAGTGGATGTGTAGACCATGAGGGAGTTGTTTGCTTATTTAAAATGTGTTGAAATGCAAATTGAGAGCACACGTTTTGGCCTAAAGTTTAAGCTTCATATTAGCTAAAGTTAGGTTTGTTAGCATGAGTGAACAGAGGTATTAATAGAAGTAACTCAAGGCATAATCTTGGATCACGTAGTAAATATATTTTGTTTTAACTGGGTTTAACAGGTGTTGTACAGCGATTTTTGGAAGTTTTGGAATATTGGTAATGGCAGAATTTGCATTGATGTAAATGATAATTAGAAGGATGTTTGATATTAATAGTAAAAAGATATTTGGCTTTGGGGGTATGGAAGATTAAATATGGTAGCAGAAGAATAGTTATGGTAAAAAGGTAGATTTAATATTGATTGGCTTATTATAATTTACTATAAATGGGGTAGCTCTAAATGTATGGGGCGCTCCATACACCATCAAACACGGCTTAAAGGAAGGATCCTACACCCGTTCCTTCAGGGATGATCGCCCCTTGGCATTATTACATCTTTGTAATGTTATATAAATGTAGAGTTAAGTTGTTATACTGTAGTGGTTTTGTGCACGCTTGCTTTAGTTTGATCATATAATAACATTTTGAATTTCATCCCTCATTGTACCACTCATGGTTCTTAAACCGAATTAAGTAAATCACCTGTAGCCGAATCAAGGACTGAACCTTGGGCTGACATTATTTTTAAATTTTGCATCTAATCATATGAATGGGAATATCTAAATCAAAGGTCACAGATGGAAAGGCTAAGGGCTAAGAATAGCAGAAGATTCAGCTCACCACTTGCCTAACCAGTGCCTGACAGTAGGGATCAAGAGCCATCTAGACGTAGGTCTTAAGGAAGGATTCTGCCAATGTACTAGTTATGCATAAGTTCTCATTCAATAGTTTGAGCAATAATGAATTTGCAAAAGTGTCCACTTCAACAATTCACTCTTATTTTTACGCCACGCAGTATTGTTTCTGTTCCTTGAATAGGTGACACATTTTAAAGAGAATAAAATAAAATAGGAGATAACAAATCCTTTGTTCACTTTCCATTGTGAATTTTAACATAAATCATCAATCTTGCTAAAACTATTGAGACTCATGAACATTTTCTCAGATAGCCGGCAGCCATGTGAATACCTATAATAGGAGCCCACAAATAATGCTGGTGTAAGCAGAGGCTGAATGATCTCTCCCCTGACAGCTAGCAAGGGAGGGGGAAAGACTTCAGAAGCAAATTGTATTTACATGAACATACCTACTCTGTGCAGGTATCCAGCAGATAGAACTGTGTTGCCCAAAGTGATCAACTTTGGCTGGTGTTGGGTTAACAAATCACTTTAATACTGAATGCAGGGGTAGTGAAATGTTGCTATCAATGTTGTTGTCTTTATTGTACAAGTAAAGGGGAGCAGAACTGTGCTTAGCCTGTCCTGATTGAGGGGGTCACCCTCAGCTGAAAGAAACCCGCTAAGCCAGGGGCTCAACTGCCAGACCCCTATGAAAGTAAGAGGGGAAGGGGACAGGTGTCCCTGAAGGAGGTATGGACTCTACCTAAGGGTTCCCAATCTGGTTTAACCTGCCCCTCCCCACTGTTCAAAGATAGAGCTAAATAGGCTCCATTAGAAGTCTTTTGTTAAGTGCTCAGGAGAGCTGAAATCACTTGTGGTGGGACCGCATTTCTGTCTAGCCTGCTTCTGGTTCCCCCATTAAGAGCTTGCAGTCACTAAGAGTTGGGTGGGACCTCAAGAGACTGACCTGCAGAGGTCACAGCAGAGAGGCAGATGGCCGCAGAAGGTGATCAACAAGTGACTAGCGGGCAACCAGCCAGAGAAAGTGCTCAGATGGCGGAGCAAGCAAGATGCCTTCTTTCCCCTCACCCTGGGTAGGAGGTGAACTCACACAGATGCACCTCTGAACCCTGGCTCCTTATTGACCAAGGACAATCACTGTGAGTGGGGTGTGGTGAGGGAGCAGAGAGGAGCACAGTAAAGGAACATTTGGTGGAAGAACTTAAGATCATGAGGCAGAAAACACTTCCCTATGCACTCTGAGGTGGGCGTCCTGCTCAGAGTTTTGTAATTATGAATCCTGCTTGCAGTATTTTCCCTAATTAATGTCAGGTGACTTCCCTCCTTTCATTAAAAGTTTCTTTTCTACACTCAGACTCTGTGCTTGCGAGGGGGGAAGTATTGCCTCTTAGAGGCGCCCAGGGAGTTGTGTGGGTGAGTAATTTTCCCAGGTCACTGGGTGGAAGCTCAAGCCGGTTTTGTGTTGTATTGTTGAAAAGGAATCACTAGATACTGAACCCGGACCTGGTTGCTGTTGACTTCACCTGGCAGAAGAGTTATACTGGCATGAAACTGGCCTGTGTATTTTCAGTTATGATTATAAATCTTTTTTTCCTTATTCAACCAGCTCATTATGTGTTTGCAATAACTACTACTCATTCATCCCATTCTCAAAAAAGGTGCCACAAATGTCCTGAACATTCAGTTGTTGATAATATGCATGAATTTGAAGGCTGATGTTAAGACAGTTTCAGTCACCCTAATTCTGCGTCAGCAGCAGCTCATTGCAATGATGGGGGTATGTATAGGGCATATTTTTCAAAAGTGTCTTAGGAGCACATGTCCCATTTTCAAAAGTAACTTAGGCACATAGGAGACTTTCAGTGAGACTTATGCTTCTATGTCGTGAGTCACTTTTGAATGATTTAAACTCCTCTTAGGGCTTATTTATATGAACTTTTAGTTCATGGCAAGCTGGGTTATGAATTTACCCTGCACTAGCCTGCCATGGACTAACTGTCTGTGTGAACCCTGCTGATACAGCAATGTTAATGTGCTTTGATTTAGTCCTGTTTGAAATGAGACTAGATCTGAGTGTATTAATGAACTGCTAATGCAGGGTCCACATGGACAATTAAACAGTGGCACACTTGGGGTACCCTTGCACCCCAGCTTGTCACAAATGTAATCTTCATGGATACAAACCCTAAGTCTTGGTCTGAGAAGGTGCAATTCTTTTGAAGTTAAAGTTGTCACATCTGTTTATAGGACCGGAGAGAGGTAGAGTTCCTTTGTACCCTGACTTCTCTCTTCTATGCTATGTGAAGAGGAGAATTCATGCAACAGAGTGCCTAAATTTAAATAACTCCAGGAAAGGAACATCCACCCTGTCCCTTTGGGAGGCTGTTCTACATTCCAACTGACCATATCTTTAGGAGCTTCTTTCTGATGTTCAAACTAGATTTTACCTTGGCTCAGTTCCATCCCATTACTTTTAGTAATCACTTTATGAACCACCTTAAATAATAATCCTTTAGTGGTGATGCTCTCCAAATATTTATGGAGGGGTTCTCGTATTCTCCCATAGTTTTCTTTTAGCTGATCTGTGTTCATTCTGTTCCTCTAGCCACTCCTCACAGTTCAAGGTACCTCTTAGTCCTTAATTAGCCTTTGTTGCCTTACTAGAGCCTTTGTAATTTGTCTGTGTCCGTGGATGTGTTTCTGTTTGTTTCTGATCTTAAAGCAAATCATGCCCTCATGGGAAAAAAGTCTTTAGTATTTAATAGAAAATGATATCCCTGTGATGGACTAATATCTTATAGAATAATAAAGATTCTATCACGGCGATACAATTCTGTACATTGGTTTTAAAAAAAACTATTGAAAGGAGATAATTCAGTGTTAAATCCTATTGATTTTTTTTTAGTGTAATTGCTGTAGAACCCAATTGACTTCATCCCTATTAACTCTATAGGGCTTTTCCCTAAAGGCTGAGAACATAGCAAACCAGCTTGCCTCAACAGTATGTGGGTTTAGAGCGGCTTTGGTAGGTTACATCTTGCTTTGTGATCCCAAGATGGAATTTGCAATGTAAATATGAAGTACTAATAATTAATCTTCTGCTTTAGCTTGATTAGAAATGATGGTGGTATGTGTGAAAGGAGGAGCAACTAACTAAATCATTATAATGAAGCATTAGTGACCTCCAGTGTAACAGAGGCCACAATCACTATATCACCCTGGTATCCATCATATGAAAGCATACTTACCATATCCTTCTCAATAACTATGCAAAACAGACATGGCAAACAAGATTCTTTTGTAGCCAAGGAGGAGGAGATGTCAGAAAAGCTTCCATTTTATGGGCAAATCTAGGGGTGTGGAGGATATATCTGTAGATGTGATATATCTTGATTTTAGTATAAGGCTTTTGACACGGTCACCACATCACATAGGGAAATGTGATCTAAATGAAATTATGTAAGCAAAGAGTAGTTATCGATGGATTGCTGTCAAAATGGGAGGGGTGTCTAGTGAGGGCTCCCCATGGTCTGTCCTGGGTCCGGTACTGTTCAATAATTTCACTAATGATTTGAATAATGGAGTGGAGAGTATGCTTATCAAGTTTGCAGATGACTCCAAGCTGGGACAGGTTCCTAGTATTTTGAAGGACAGGATGCGAATTCAAAATGATCTTGACAAATTGGAGAACTGGTCTGAAATCAGCAAAGTGAAATTCAGTAAAGGCAAAATACTTCACTTAAGAAGGAGAAATCAAATGCACAACTGAAAATGGGGAATAACTGGCTAGACAGTAGTGCCGCTAAAAAGAATCTGGGGTTTATACTGGATCACAAATTGAATATGAGTCAACAGTGTGATGCAGTTATGAAAAGGCTAATATTCTGGGGTGTATTAACAAGAGTGTAATTGTCCAGCTGAAACACAGCACTGGTGAAGTCTCAGCTGGAGTAGCGTGTTTATTTCTGGGTGTCTCACTTTAAGAAATATGTGGACAAACTGGAGAGCATCCAGAGGAGAGCAACAAAAATAATGGAAAGATTTAGAAAACCTGACCTACGAGGAAAGGTTAAAAAATGGCATATTTAGTCTTGAGCAAAGACGACTGTGGGGGCACCTGATAACAGTCTTCAAATATGTTAAGTGCTATTATAAAGGGGACGGTGATCAATTGTTCTCCATGTCCATTGAAGGTAGGACAAGAAGTAATGGGCTTAATCTGCAGCAAGGGAGATTTAGGATAGATACGAGGAGAAGCTTTCTAACTTGAAGGGTAGTTAAGCTCTGGAATAGGCTTCCAGGAGAGGTTGTCGAATCCTTGTCATTGGAGGTTTTTAAGAACAGGGTCTGGGTATACTTGGTCCTGCCTCAGTGCAGGGGCCTGGACTTGATGACCTTTCAAGGTTCCTTTCAGCCTGGCAGTCCAATGATTCCATGAAATGCAGCTGGGGAAGCAGGTAAAGAGCAACATGTAGTAAATAGATTGACCTGAAGGAGACAGCAGCTTTGGGTCTTAAATACATGCTTCTGGCGAGTGGTGTACCGAGGACACATCAGATCTTCTGCACCAAATCCATCAGACTCCTAATACAATTGCAACAAGAAACCATAAGCAAAGCTGTCAAAGCTACTTCCTCCAATCAAATATTTTGTTATTTCCTAATAGGACAGGTTGTTTCTGGAGTGTAACTACAGCTCTTAAGAGAGATTGGCAACTGTTCATCTAATGAACGGGACTGATCCTACTCTCAGTGAAGTCAACTGGAAGACAACGGGGCCAAATCTTTCCACTGCTGGCACCAGAGCATCCTGCACTGCAGCTCCTCTCATCTGTCTGCCTGACCAACTCTCAGTTTCTTTGCAAATATCAGCAGAAATGGTTCTCCTTGCTTCTGCCTCTGTATTTCTGCCTCCATCTGCTAGTATTTATTAACATGATAGTTGTATTATTTACAGCAGTTCTGTAATGCACTTTTGGATACAGTTTGAACGAAGGATGCTACCTCAAACAGAGGTATTTTGTAACTTAACGTTTCGATTCTGGACTTAATTGGCCAATGGCAAAATTAGAAAACTACATTTACTTTGATAACAAAGGCTGTTTTTCAGTCAAATTGCTTACATACCAAATGCTGAATTGCAAGGAATATTGGCGGACTACCTCTCCATTGCTTTGCAAATATCAGCAGAGGAAGCCAGTCTGAATGCACCTCTAAAGAAACACAAGTTTGGCTTTTACCTCTGAATTTTAGGGCTACATGGTAATGACCGGAGATTTCCTCAAAGAGTGCAACTCTGTTAGCTCATTGCAGCATATCTGTATCTTGTTGTTATGTGCAAGCAGTTTAATAAAACGTTATTACAGCAACAGTAAAGCCAGGCTAGAGAGCACTGAGCATTCCCCGAACAACCTTATTTCAGCCCATTTAAAGTCCAAAAGAGGTTTGGACCATGGCCCATCAAATCTTGACACAAAATAAATGTTTTCATCAAATGCTGCAATGGTATCAATACGTCCCATGGTAGTGATTAACTGGCAGGTATGATACGTCATGGGTAAGATTCACTGGCTATAGAGAGTTTGTATTCTGGCTGTGGGCCACGTTCAGATCTCAGTTACGCTGGGGAAAATCTGAATTAACTCCAGTGAAGTCAATACAGTTATCTCCAGATTTTCATCAGTGTCACTAAGTGCTGACCCTGCGTTTTTAGAAGTATTGTACTTGGTGAATTAGAAAAATAAACTTTGCATCCTGGGTAGTGATAAGTCAATCCTCTCATCAATAAAGCGTGTCCAATGCTCTAAGTGATCCTAGTGATCGGTTTTATTTATGAAAGCTGGAGAATTTAAATTGAACCTCCTCACCACTGTGGATAGGGATGACGAGTGGCAAATGAAATTAATGTTGACAGAGCTAAAGGAATGCATGCTGGGCACAACCGTCATAACGCAATGGAGAGCGAACAGAACTGAACTAAGGTGGTGGGGAGGAAAACTTTGGAGCAGACTTTGAAGTAAATAACGGACACTGGGGCAAATTCCACTCTCCATTGACTTCAGTGAGAAAAGAATTTGGTCCAGTTTGGGGAAGGAAAAAAGAAAAAGGCCACACAGATGCCTAGATCAAAGACAAGTATAAACATTGAAGGGTAAATTCTACACCAGTGCAGCAGGCATTGCATGGTGTAAGCAAGAGAAGAATTTAGCCCCTTCAATTAAGCTACAATAAGAAGGATGCCCTTCCAAATCGGCAACAAAAGCACTGCTAAGGGTAAACTGAGGGGGATTTTATCTGCTAAACCTACGGTCAGGGTTCTTCCCAACAACACTAGCATCTCAACGACAAGTGGCACCTTCATTTTTTATGATGCCCTAGCTGCCTGGGCTGCAATCAACCTTGCGAGGCAAAACACAGAACCCTGAACTCATGACATGCCTGGGAGATAAAAAATATAGCCAGAGAGCACACTTTAAAGCATTTTTATTTGTAATTTTTAAATCTACATATAAAGAGTTTAATTCTGCTGCCATTGAAGTCAAAGCTCCCCGTGACCTTAATAGGAACAGGATCAAATCCATATTCTAATAGTGTTTTTTGAACTCTGATTACTGTCATTGACTGGCTAAAAATTGTCCCGATCCTACTATTTTTGTTACTCTGCCTTCCACAGCCCTCACCCCACCCAGCCCTGCCCTTTGTCTCAGCCACAGGGTCTGTCCTATCTTTTAGATTATAAAATCTTTGGGGCAGGGATTGCAATTTTCTACACGTTTGTGTGGGCCTAGAACAGTGGGGTCCTGGCCTAGTTGGCCTCTAGGTGCTCCCACAATAGAAGTGATAAAAATCATAATACTGAATTTAGACCTTAAACTGGACTCTTGTGTAGTCATTTACACCTGGCAAAAGCAGGTGCAAAGAGGTCAGGTGATACAGGAATGATGAGCTGGAGGATGGTGGGTGAGGAGAGAAGCCTGTATTCTGCAGCAGCCCTGTTAGGCCGCTCTTCCCCAGTGGGCGGGGCAATAAAGCATGGGTGGGGTTAAAAAGACCTGGAGTGGCTGTAGCCAGTGACTGAGGTTGGAAAGGACTCTAAGGGGACCATCCCATGACACCATAGAATCATAGAATATCAGGGTCGGAAGGGACCTCAGGAGGTCATCTAGTCCAACCCCCTGATCAAAGCAGGACCAGCACCAACTAAATCATCCCAGCCAGGGCTTTGTCAAGGCTGACCTTAAAAACCTCTCAGGAAGGAGATTCCACCACCTCCCTTGGTAACCCTTCACCACCCTCCTAGTGAAAAAGCTTTTCCTAATATCTAACCTAAACCTCCCTCACTGCAACTTGAGACCATTACTCCTTGTTCTGTCATCTGGTACCAGTAAGAACAGTCTAGATCGATCCTCTTTGGAACCCCCTTTCAGGTAGTTGAAAGCAGCTACCAAATCCCCCCTCATTCTTCTCTTCTGCAGACTAAACAATCCCAGTTCCCTCAGCCTCTCCTCATAAGTCATGTGCTCCAGACCCCTAATCATTTTTGTTGCCCTCCGCTGGACTCTTTCCATTTTTTCCACATTCTTCTAGTAGTGTGGGGCCCAAAACTGGACACATTACTCCAGATGAGGCCTCAGCAATGTCGAATAGAGGGGAATGATCACATCCCTCGATTTGCTGGTAATGCCCCTACTTATACAGCCCAAAATGTTGTGAGCCTTCTTGGCAACAAGGGCACACTGTCGACTCATATCCAGCTTCTCATCCACTGTAACCCCTAGGTCCTTTTCTGCAGAACTGCTGCCTAGCCACTCAGTCCCTAGTCTGTAGCAGGGCATGGGATTCTTCCATCCTAAGTGCAGGACTCTGCACTTGTCCTTGTTGAACCTCATCTTGCAAGAGCGATGTAGGCCTCTAGTATTCCATTATCAGTCACTGAAAACAGTTATTGGCAGGCAGCATTTAAACAATTTGCATCATCCTACCAGTTACCCAACACACATTCTCTGAGCAAGCCTCTTTTACCGTCAGAATATAACTACATAATACAAATTGTACAAGAAAAAAAATCAATAAAGCCTTTTGGCAGTACTTACGGAAGGGTGGACAAATGTAGGGAGGGGGCAGGAATTATAAACTTTGTGATAACACCTCAACAAGTTTTTTTAACAAGCACATGGTGTGACAGAGTCAGGCCAGATGGCTACAGGAGAGTGACAGAAGGCAGATGTATTAGCCCCAGGTTAAGTAGGTCTCCTTTCCCTGAGTAAGGTAACAGGGAAGGTTCCAGAACAATCAGGAGCTTTCTCGAAACAATTAAGGCAGGCAGGCTAATCAGGGCATCTGGGTTTAAAAAGGAGCTCACTTCAGTTTGTGGTGTGCGTGTGAGGAGCTGGGAGCAAGAGGCACAAGGAGCTGAGAGGGAGAGGCTGTGCTGCTGGAGGACTGAAGAGTACAAACATTATCAGACACCAGGAGGACGGTCCTGTGGTGAGGATAAAGAAGATGTTTGGAGGAGGCCATGGGGAAGCAGCCCAGAGAGTTGTAGCTCTCATGCAGCTGTTACAGGAGGCACTCTAGACAGCTTCAATCCACAGGGCCCTGCGCTGGAACCCGGAGTAGAGGGCGGGCCCGGGTTCCCCCCAAACCTCCCAACTCCTGATCAGACACAGGAGGAGTTGACCCGGACTGTGGGTTCCACCAGAGGGGAAGATCTCTGAGGCGAGCAAATCCGCCAATAAGCGCAGGACTCACCAAGGTAGAGGAGGAACTTTGTCACAATGGAAATAGAAGAGACCTGACATACTGCAGAGTATATTAGTAGTGAAATATGTGAAGTACAAGAGGAGATTGGAAGTGGGAAAATATCTCCTATGCTGACTGACAATGCCAATAAAATGAAAGCAGCATGAGATGTCATAATGGATAAATATCCATGTATTACTGCAATAGGATGTGCCTCCCATGGCCTAAACCTGCTTCTTAATGATTTCATGAAGTTGGGCACACTGGAAGAGATCTATAAAAGAGCAAAGAAAAGTTATAAAATGTGTGAAAACTACTCATATTGTAGCTGCAGTCTTTAAGAAGAAGCAGGAAGAAACGCATGCTAAGAATAAAATGGTAACACAAACTTTCCAGCAAACCAAGATGGGGAACTGTAGTGATGTCATTTAAAGGTTTGTTAAAAAAATAAAGATCTTCCAGAAACAGTGCTAACTGAAGATCTTAAAGGAGTTAAAAGTGTCTGACTCACTGTACTTGCTGATGATATCTTTTGGATTCACCTGCAGAACGCTGAAGATTCTTCAGCCAACTGCTTCTGCAATCACTGTATCTGAATCAGAGAAAGCACTTTCGTCAGACATTCCTCAACTTACAGCCAAGAGAAAGTCAACTGTTTTTGATAATCTAAGTGCATCTCCACTCACCAGCCAGGAAAAAGTAAAAGTGAAGTACTTTACTGGTAGACAGGAAGAATTTTGCTGCAAACCAATGCATGATGTTGCAAACCTCTTAGATCCAAGGTTCTAAGGGAATAATGTTAGTGATAATAGCAGTGTTTACTAATCAAACAACACACTTAGGACTAGATTTTTGAAAAATACTTTCAGATGTTGCCAAATAGAGACGCTCTTTAGGTATTTGATCCAGGTGCGCAATCTGGGAATCTGCCAAGCATATTGCTCCTACAAGATAGTGGCAAGGCCTTTATACAATACAACCTCCGACTCCTCTTGCTTCTCTTCTGCTTCTGATTCCTCCATCTTCTGCAGCATGTGAAAGAAACTGGTTGATGTTTGGAAATAAATATACACACAAAATCAAGAAACAGGCTTGAGGAGTTGAGGAGCTCGTTTCCATTCGTGCAAATCTTCAGTTTAAGGAAGTATGTGAAAATCACAGCGAAAGTTCAGAATCAGAAGTTGTGGCTCTTTCAGACACAGATTCTGATTAGAGAAGTCACAAGGAAAAACTTGAGTTGTGCTAGCGTTCCCAAGATTATATTAGTAACTAAACTATTTAAGTTATATTGTTTATCAGATGGCTAGTTTTGCCTACAATTAGGACATTTACTCTATATATGCTAGTGCACTATTAAAAAGCCTGATGTTTACTATAAACATTGGCTATATACCCAAATTTACAGTGGGTCCTTAATATGGTGCTGTATTAACTATAGTATAATAAGTATATGTAGGAATATTCATTTTCCAAGCTTTCGTCTCTAGAAACATGAGTTTCTCTTGTATTTGCATTATAACATAGGGTCTCTATTTACATACTATTTCTGAGCTGGATAGATATAATGTTCCTTTTTGTTTCCAAGTCAACAATATTGATGATTTCTGTTTTCGACATTTCAATTTTCCCCCCTGTTTGAGAAAGATGTCAACAGGCAAAAAAAAAGGAAAAAAAAGAAAAAATACACTTAAGTCCTTAGTGTGCAGCTCCATCTCTACTACTAGGTATGTTTGTCATTATTCAGAAGTAAAGTATTTATACTTATTTATTTCAGAAATATACCGAAGAGTACATTCTATCTGCTAACTACATAATACAGATACCTAATGCATTTTTCACTCTTAAAGAAGTAAATAAAGTTTAGTTTCAGTAAGTAACTTCTGTAGATATTTCAGTTTTCCCCAAATTTCCATATTTTCCCAAAAAACAGAAGAAAACGGGGTTTCTTCCATGCCTTCAAAATTTCTAGAAATTTTACATTTCTAAAGTGGCAGAGCACATCCCCTCATGGCGTGGTGTGACAGTAGAGGCACCCTGCCCCTGGTTCTCCCATTAATTCATTCATAGCCCAGAGTGCTTAAAATAACATTCCCCCTTTAGAGGATACCATTAACTTGGGTTTGAATAGAGACTGGGAGTGGCTGGGTCATTACACATATTGAATCTATTTCCCCATGTTAAGTATCCTCACATCTTCTTGTCAACTGTCTAAAAGGGGCCATCTTGATTATCACTACAAAAGTTTTTTTTTCTCCTGCTGATAATAGCAACAGAACAGGGTATCAGGCTCTTGCAAAGAAATGGAACCAGAAGAGGGAGCATCCCTTCTCCATGCTCAGATACCCATGCCCAGCCCTGCACCCCCAAGCAGCTTCTCATCCTATTGTGCAGACAAACCCCCTTTCAAGTGCTACTCCTGGGCAATAATTGCGATGGCTCAAGCCAGAGGCATGCAAGTGCAAAGCAGCAGCCATTTTGTGAGTCGCCTGCCTTTTTGGTTGGTTGGGTGCAGTTAAGCATTGTGGCCAGCCAGGCTAAAACAAAAGGGCATCCGTTAGGCTGCTTTCCCACACTCCCCTGGCCAGCCTGCCCTTCTCCTACACCCTTCCACTCCGAGTGGCCATTTCAGCAGAGTAAATCACAATCCAAGATAAGCCGTTACCAGCTGTGCCCACCCAGCGTTCCCTCGCACACAACAACCAGGAAAACGGGCAAATGACGGCAAAGAGGCTTTAACCAGCAATGCGAAACCCGACTTGTTGAGTAATCCCAGCTCGGCTCCTGAGGTTTTGTCCCAAGCTGCATTCAAAAATTCACGGAAAAGGACAACCTCCATTATTGATGAGCTACCAGAAAGGCATTAAACATTTATGTAAAATAGATCTCCTGCAGAGACTCAAATAGACCTTTCTTAAAATTATTCTTCCTTCCAGCTAGTATGAGGCAGGTTATTCCCTGCTCTCACATGCCTTATCAAAGAAGCATGCTGGATACGGTCTAGTGGGACAACCTTTTTTCTTGCTTTTAAGAGCTCACCCTGCCTGAAGGTTGGTGGCCTTATGAAGAGAGATCAGAAAGGTGTCACTTTGGGAACCATTTTAATGCCAAATTGTCTACAGCATTTGTAAAAGCCCTGGAAGAAAATTACATCTAGGATTGGTTTCTTTAGCTGCTGTTGTGAGTTTTACACAGTTGGGCTATTGCTGTAAAACATGAATTCTCTGTCTAGAGGTCACATTCACCCTGCTGTTCTCAAATGAAGACAGGACATGAGTCCCACTATGGAAAAGATCGAGAACCACTGTTGCACAGTTATGTGATAGAGGAGAGTGCTGCCCTTTGTAAAAGGAAATGACACAAGTTTGTGAGGTCTTTGGGATGGGGGCTGCCTTTTTGTTCTGTGTTGTACAGCTCCAGGCACAATGGGGGCCTGGTCTACAGAACAAATAAATAATAATAATTCTCTTTCCAAACACATACAGCCTAATCCTGAGCGGTTCAAATACTTGGAACTCTTATTGACTTCAAGGGAAGTTGTGGGTTCTCAGCATTTCTTGGGGGAGGCGGCAGGGGGCTATAACAAACCCAAGCCCTTAGGAATCTGTGCCAGAAGGAGAAGTGTCCCCTGTCCAAGAAGTGCAGAATCACCCTTGGGCTCCAGTACTTAGACTGGTCAGGCAAGGTTCACCTACGAGAGGAAACAGCACACAAACAGAACTATAGGTGATATCTATGGCCCTACATGCAAAGTGAGGTCAGAACTAAAAGGAGAAACATGTAGGAAAAGTGAGTGGAACCTTGTGTTAATTGGAACACCCTGGCCTAACTTTGCCATCAGACACACCCATTTTACTCCCAATTTGGTCAGTAGGAATCATGCATGAATGCGGATGCATGTCAGATACAGCCCCTGGTGGTCCCTCAGTTCCAAAGGGGAGCTCTCAACCTCCCTGCAATGGCAAGGCCCAGTCTTGGGCCCTGAACAAAGGCAGCAGCCCAGGTGTGACTCCAAAACTCCCTACTGCCTTCCCAAGTCCAATTCCTCGCCTGAGGCAAGTGGAACAGAAGTCAAGCCACAGATTCTGAGATTCTTCCATCTCAGTCAAAGCAGGGTCACTTATGCAGGCAGAAGAAACAAAACAAGAGGTCCACACTTTTCCCTGAAAAGGTGTCTTGAAAGCACTTTCCAAGCTGGAACAAACACAGCATTCTTGCAAATAAAATAAAATGAGATTTTAAAAAGCAAACCACAAAATCTCTCCCATCACATTCCCAAACTACCGCCTCACTCCCAATACCATACCAGCTTCCTTAAGCAGGTTTCAGGTGGGGTAACCAGTGGCAACTATTTCCCAGCTGCATCTATTAACTCTTGCTCTCTGCAGCCAGGGCCCAGAAATAGATGGTATATGCCCATACCGGCACCTCTCTGAAGGGGAAGCCAAGCTCAAGGAGCTCAGAGACCTGTTTTGAACATCTGCTGGGAGTGGCATGGCATTTTGGTGACTCGTATGGGTGGATCTTATTTTGTGGGCAGAGCTTGGATGAGTACCACCTCCTTTCCCACCCCCACTCCAATATTAGCTCCTGACTAGTGCACGGGCGCATGCAGACAGCACCAGAAAGAAGAGGCAGTGTAGAAGAAGGTGTAAAAACAGGAGTGGGAGAGGGAGGAGCAGGTAATGGTTAGGCATAGAGAGGAGGGAGTGAAGGGGGTATTAGGAGGAAAGAGAGCAGAGATATTGACAACTGGAGTTATGCAGAGTTATGCAGAGCCTTAGCGGTCAGGACTAGAAAGCTGAATTTGACGCAAAAAGCGAGAGTCAAAGTTGACCTTATGTGTCTTCTTGACCTCGTTAACTTTGAGCAAACCCTTAGCAGTCTGGGATGGATTCCTTATTTTAAATCGTTAAAGTGGAGCCAAATCAAAATAGATTCTAAGCATGCAATGAAAAACCTTTTATTGTGCCAAGAACGGACTGCGCACCAGGCACTCTAAATTCCCAGTCTAAATATACAGGTTCATAAATCTTGTGTGTGAAATAAAAACAAGAGGAAGGACACTGATTTATTATATGTTTATAGGCATGCTTAGGTGTTACTCATAGTAATAATAATTATGTCCTCCACGCTCCATGCACTCGACTTGGATTTGCGGTTCTCTCGCTTACAGTTAGTGTAAGGCCAATATGTAATGTTGCTGAATCAGCAATGTCTCCTCTACAGTTTAGCTTATACCCCGTTTCCCATTATCCCCTCCCTGGAATGTCTCTAAAGAGAAAGCAATCGCCCTGAAATTTTCCATGCAGCATCTCGTCCCAGGATAGAGATTTTTCCAAAAAGTTTGGTGAAAGTCAGGAGAAGCAGCCTAAAGGTATGGGACAGATCATCAGCTGATGTAAATTGGCTTAGCTCCACTGAAGTCCGTGAAGCTACACTGATTTACACCAAATGAGGATCGGGCCCTGTGGTGTTCGAAAGTTGACTTGTCCTTGACTTTTGCAAATTTATTGCGATTGAAGCTAGCTGGGGTATGTCTACATGAGCTACAGTCACACCCCGTGGCTACAGTGTAGACAGACCCTTAGATGCTAAGCGGGTCTGAAGGTCCACCTGAATACGAACTCTCCTGGACATCTACCTACTTCTCTCTACCAGGCTTGAGATACGAGGTCAGTTGTGTAGTCTCTCTGTCCTCTCTGATTATTACCAACTGCTAGGCTCTTTCAGCCCAGTAGGTAGTACAATATTGTAATCCATTCTCTTGCACTGCTATTCTGAGGCTTTTTATATCCCTCTGGGCTGACTCATGATATGAAGAGATGAAACCTTTGCAGACAGGGCTAAAGTTATTAGCACGGCAGGAAGTAAACTCCAAAAACCCATCAGTAGGAGTCGTGTTTCTCTCAACTGGTCTGGAAATGCCATTCCGTCTCATTCTAAAACTGGGGGAAATGAAGCACTATTCTCTCATTATTTGCAAATTTAGAGGTAAGGAAAAAGCTGTTACATTAATACCCTAGAAGATACTAAAGGGCTGTGTCGCAAGGCGACTGGATACTGCGTACTTAAGAACATAAGAATGGCCCCACTGTATCAGAGCAATGGTCCAGCTAGCCCAGTATCCTGTCTTCCGACAGTGGCCAATGCCAGGTGCTTCAGAGGGAATGAACAGAACAGGTAACCATCAAGTGATCCATCCCATGTTGTCCATTCCCAGCTTCTGGCAAACAGTCTAGGAATACTTCATAGTATGATTTTGCATCCCTGCCCATCCTGGCTAATAGCCATTGATGGACCTATCCTCAGTGAACTTATCTAGTTCTTTTTTGAACCCCGTTATACTCTTGCCCTTCACAACATCCTCTGGCAAAGAGTTCTACATGTTGACTGTGCGTTGTGTGAAGAAATACTGCCTTTTGTTTGTTTTAAACCAGCTGCCTCTTAATTTCATTTGGGGACTCCTAGTTTTTGTGTTACGAGAAGGTATAAATAACACTTCCTTATTTACTTCCTTCACGCCAGTCATGATTTTACAGACTTCTATCATATCTCTCCTTAGTCGTCTTTTTTCCTTACCATTGTCAGGGGCAGAGAACACTGCCCACACCTAGTCTTTGCTTAGCTCTTTGGATCCCCCCATTGGAGGGGCAAGGGCTTACCCAGAAATAATAACCTGAGGGAATGAGTGAAATCAAACACTTATGGGCTATGTGGTGGGCATTAAAATGAATGAATCTTGGAGCAGTGTCCACACTGCCATGGCTTGAGAGCAGAGAGACAAAGGTCTGACTAGGCCAGGAAGGCTGATCTATCATCTCCCTCAGTGGAGATGAATCCTCCGTATTGCCCCCTATTCCATTCATTGATAGGGAACTGCAGTGTCCAGGGCCATTAGTCTGGTGGTTAGTCTTTCATCAGCACTGAATTCACATTAAAGTGTACACCAGTGGTCCCCAAACTTTCCGTCTGGCGGGTGCCAGACGAAGGACCGTGGCGGCGGTTGAGCATCCACCGAAATGCCGCCGAAATTTGGCGGCATTTCGGCAGTGACGCCTCTGGATGCTGCTGCTTGTCAGCCGCAAGCAGGGTCATCCAGAGGCATTGCCGCTGAATTTCATCGGCATTTCGGTGGATGCTCGACCACCGGCCAGGACGCGGGTGCATTTAGATGCCGCTGCAGGCACCATGGCACCCGCGGGCACTGCACTGGGGACCCCTGGTGTACACAGTCCAGACATACCCTTACGAACAAATCATGAAATTACCCTTCCGAATTCCTGTCGCTCATGCATGTGACAATAATAAATAATAACTGGATAACCCAATAATTTGCTGCCTGGTGGAAGAAGTCTTGTCATCTCATTCACACAGTTACTGCCAAATCAGTCCTTTAATCATCTATTGAAAAATGTTCTCACACAACAAAGCTCCCTCATAGACTACTGTTCAGGTTAAGGGGGTTACTGCTGCAGTCTGTTTTGTTTGGCCTTCTATTCCAGGAGAAGAAAATGTTGTGTAACATATTCTATGTATGAGTCACTGCTGTCGGGCCTAGCAAGGAGGAAAACTGCAGGTTAGGGCATTAATTGTGTCGCACACCTGAATCTACAGAAATTCTAATGACATCTCTGCCCATGGGGCAAAAATACTCATTAGTCATTTTACATACAATAGCCAGATTCTGCTACCCCTACACTGGCTAACACCTTACACTAGGAATAGTACCCACTGAAATTGATGGAGGTACCTGCACAGTAAGGTCCTACTCCCCCTGAGCAGGAGAGCGCGGCCCATTGTAATTATCATATGATGGGGAGAGGCACGTGTGAGTTGTACAGCAGGAGGTGTCATTTACAGCAGTGGTTCTCAAACTAGGGCCGCTGCTTGTTCAGGGAAAGCCCCTGGAGGGCCGGGATGGTTTGTTTACCTGCCGTGTTCGCAGGTTCAGCCAATCGCGGCTCCCACTGGCTGCCGTTCATCGCTCCAGGCCAATGGGGGCTGCAGGAAGGGCAGCCAGCACGTCCCTCGGCCTGGAGGCCTGACAATTCATTTCAATTCTCCTCTTGCATATTGGTGGGCTAAGGTAATAATTGGAGATATACCAATCTCCTTGAACTGGAAGGGAGCTCGAAAAGTCATCGAGTCCAGCCCCCTGCCTTCACTAGCAGGACCAATTTTTGCCCCAGATCCCTAAGTGGCCCCCTCAAGGATTGAACTCACAACCCTGCGTTTAGCAGGCCAATGCTCAAACCACTGAGCTATCCCTCATTAAAAAAGCCACCCACATTTGAAGAGTGACCCTTCCATGAGAGGTCATCAGAAAGAGCGGTAATTTTAGATTTCAACTGTTCCAGAGCCCTGGCCTGCACATTAAGGGACACATTTACAGAAAGCGTATTACTTTCTTCATGGTACTGGTCATGCTGGGTTTGATGCCTCTTGTTTAGAGAAAGGAGGGTCATCTGAGATCATCAGTTGTACATTTTCTCGGCCGAAATCCAACAGATACATCTATGCATTTATGGGGAAGGTGATAAAAATGGCATTGATTTCATCAGTGCCTGCTGCCGTTTAAGAGGTAACGGATGGGCGGTGAGATGTTTGCGCTATGGGATATTCAGTTGCACGCTGATGGCAGGGTGAGTTACAAAACAGCGTTATAAGAACAGGATGTTATTCAGCATAGCGCTTCCACAACATTTGAACAGGTCTAAGCAATAATATGGTCTCATGACATAGATTTATCCCATCTGGCAGCTTCACAGTGCTTTAAAGTTCTGATGATTTGTTTTACCATGCACTAAGATTATTTATCACATGGTTATCACCTCAAATTGTGATATGATTATATATTTATAACTTAGCAGAACCATGGGATAAATTGCATTTAGCATGCTTCTTTGACCACCTTGCCTGCAGTCCTTCCATCACCACTCTGACTGCTTCTAAGGGTAGGTCTATACTTACCGCGCGGGTCGACACGGAGAGTTCGACTTCTCGGAGTTCGAACTATCGCGTCTAACCAAGACGCGATAGTTCGAACTCCCCACGCGCTCCGGTCGACTCCGGAACTCCACCACCATGAACGGCGGTGGCGGAGTCGACCTTGGAGCCGCGGAGTTCGACCCCGCGGCGTCTGGACGGGTAAGTTAGTCGAACTAAGGTAGTTCGACTTCAGCTACGCTATTCGCGTAGCTGAAGTCGCGTACCTTAGTTCGACCCCCCCCCGTAGTGTAGACCAGGCCTAAGGGTAGGTCTATACTTACCGCGCGGTTCAACGCGGAGAGTTCGACTTCTCGGAGTTCGAACTATCGCGTCTAATCAAGACGCGATAGTTCGAACTCCCCGCGCGCTCCGGTCGACTCCGGAACTCCACCACCGCGAACGGCGGTGGCGGAGTCGACCTTGGAGCCGCGGAGTTCGACCCTGCCGCGTCTGGACGGGTAAGTCAGTCGAACTAGGGTACTTCGAGTTCAGCTACGCTATTCGCGTAGCTGAACTTGCGTACCTTAGTTCGACCCCCCCCCTTAGTGTAGACCAGGCCTAACACTGCAAACATCTGAGAAGCTCCATAACAGCTGCTTTTTTTTACACAATATTTCTCTGCCAAAGATCTTTTTTCCTCCTCAAAATGAGGAATTTCCATCCAAATTTGCACCACTACAAGGATGGGTTATATTCCATCCTGCCATCAGTAATATTTAAAGAACAGGACTACTTGTGGCACTTTAGAGACTAACAAATTTATTTGAGCATAAGCTTTTGTGGGCTACAGCCCACTTCATCGGATGCATAGAATGAAACATACAGTAAGGAGATATATATACACATACAGAGAACATGAAAAGGGGGGAGTTGCCCTACCAACTCTAAGAGGCTAATTAATTAAGATGAGCAAGCACTCCTGTTCTTTTTGCGGATACAGACTAACATGGCTGCTACTCTGAAACCTGTC
Source organism: Mauremys mutica (assembly GCF_020497125.1). Taxonomy (NCBI): domain Eukaryota; kingdom Metazoa; phylum Chordata; order Testudines; family Geoemydidae; genus Mauremys; species Mauremys mutica. The sequence continues at coordinate 9,889,445 of NC_059073.1, read as the reverse complement.
AGTAACATTTAAGTACCAATATTTCTCAGCTCTGCAGGGCTAGAAATGGGAGAATTATGCCTGAAGTAGTCTCTGTAGGGGCTCATACTGCACTCATCACTGTAGCGTTTCACTCCCTCCCTTTGTGGCTGGGTCTGGGGATCAGCTCTCACTCAGTCTGGCGCCTCCTCCTTTGGGTGTGGTGTGGTCTCTTTCTCTCTCTGGCCTGTGCGTGCTCCCTCTGTGTGACTCAGCCCCCCCCGGCCAGCTCACTGTAGTCCTCTCCTTCCAGGGTACCAAAGTTTAGCTTCAGTCTCAGGCAGTCTTCTGATCCACTTCCAAGTCTGGGCTACTTCCCCAGTGTCTGGTAAAGGCACCCAGGCCCACCCACTACTCCAGGTTCCAGCCCAGGGAACCTGTCAGCAGCCGCCAAGTCACCGTCCCCTTTGCTGTTTCCCTTGGCTCTTTTCTACCTCTCTTCTCTAGCTTCTGGCCCTCTAGATTTCCCAGAGGAGCTTCCTGGTGGCCACAGGTGCTGACTTTTGTTTTTGCTGGTGGGTGCTCCACCGCCCCAAGGCCCTGCCCCGCTCCCACTCGGCCTCTTCCCCCAAGGCCCCACTCCACCTCTCCTCAGCCCTGCTCCATCCCCTCCTCTGAACCCCCCCACCTACCTCTCCGTCCTCTCTGCCCCCTCCCCTGAGCACCTCCCACCCACTCCACTCAGCCCCCTTCCTCCAGGCTCCCCCTTCTGGCTGCTGCTCACTCCTCCCCACCCCCAAGGCCCCAGTCACCCCTTGCTTCTCTTTTCCCCCTGTACCAAGGCCCCCCTGCTGGCTGCTCATTCATCTCCCACCACCATTTCCTCTCTTGATAAGCCTTGCCCAGCTCCTCCCCTAGCTGGGCTTCTTCAGCCATTAGGCCTTATCAGGCCCTGGCTCTCCTTATTGGCCTATTTCACCTGTTCAGGCCTTGCGCGGGATAGATACCTCATCACATCTGGGGCTGACTTTCAGATTTCTGAACACCCCCAACTCCAACTGAAATCAAGCAAAAGTGGATGTGCTAAGTACACCTTAATGTTACAACATATTTATAGCCAGAGAGAGATTTTATATATACATATACACAGGCACCTATTATATGTTCACTCACACTCATATATGTACACAAATATACATAGACAGTACATCTAGATATGTGTGCATGTGCTTATACGCATCATTTATAACAGATTTACAGTTAAAAGAGGTATTTTGAATGGAACATTTAAGACAAGTTTAAATGATCCTTCATATGCAAGAGCCATTAAAAACTGCAGATGGAGGCTATAGTTCTTCCCAATTATAAATGTTCAAAGCCTGTACATTAACAATAGACTTGCTTCCTCTTTAAAGGTGTTAAAGATAATTTTAATTGGTGTATGAGTTGGTTTGTTGAAAAAAAAATATCAAGGCCAAAACATTCCTATGTTTTTAATTAGCTGCACTATAGAGAGACCTCTCCGTTTTTCTCCTTTCTTAAAATCTAGCTTAAAGATGAATGCAAATAATGGATGACGTTGTGTTTTGTTTTGAGTTTTATTTAGTCCCTTTGTGACATTAACATATTGAAAGTCTTTTTGCCATGTCATTTGTAACGTTTGTGGTCCTGAGTCTGAAAAAACCCATTGCGTAGTTCTGTCCAAAGCCCGCTCAAGTCACGGACAAGATTTCCATTGATGTCAGTGGGCTCTGGGTCACAGTGTTGCCAACTCTCATGGTTATGGTGAGAATCTCAGCTTGCAGTTAGGAAAAAAGCCATTTCTAGCCTTACTGGTTGTGGAGAATAGCTTGACCACATGATCTGAGTGCACTTGGAAGACTCGGAACTAGAAAGCAAATAAAAATAAGCTACATTTTATATTTTTTTCAATCTCATGATTTCTAAGCCCCTTGTGATTTTTGGGGACCTGACTCACGATTGTTAAATGTTTGGGGTTGGCAATACAGGATCAAGCTGCATGTGCTTAACGTTAAGTGTGCAGATAGGCCCACTGAAATCAGTGCAACTGCTCACGTGCTTAAAGTTGACCGTGCACTCAAGTGTTTGCATGACTGGGGCCTATAAAAGAAATAGCACTTGGGGCCTAATCCAAAACCCATAGAAGTGATTGACTTCAGTGGCTTCTGGAGCCAACTCTAAATGATGGAATAAGGAATTTTTGGAGTAGACGGGATTTTGATGTGTTAATTGAGTTACAGGTTGCATGAGAACAACATGATAACCTCAGGTGAGATATTTTTTATTAAAGTTTGTAACAGATGCCTGGGTGGCCAGATTGCCTAGTGATTAGACCACCTGGACCTCAATCCCCAGATGGACTGAGTAGCTTCAGTCCTTAAGGCCTGTGGGGGACCCAGGCCCTCCCTGTCCACTGGGTCATCTTCGGTGATCTTAAACACAAAAGGGAAGCTTACAAGAAGTGGAAGTGGAAACTTAGACAGATGACTATGGAGGAGTATAAAAATATTGCTTGAGCATGCAGGGGTGAATCAGGAAGGTCAAGGCACAACTGGAGTTGCAGCTAGCAAGGGATGTGAAGGGTAACAAAAAGGGTTTCTACAGATCGGTTAGCAACAAGAAGAAGGTCAGGGAAAGTGTAGGACCCTTACTGAATAGAGGGAATCCATTTTGTACTACTTGGAGGAGAAGAAAGTGATCAAGGAACAGTCAACATGGATTTACTAAGGGCAAGTCATGCCTGACCAACCTGATTGCTTCTATGATGAGATAATTGGCTCTGTGGATATTGGGAAAGAGGTGGATGTGATATATCTTGACTTTAGCAAAGCTTTCGATACGGTCTCCTACAGTATTCTTGCCAGCAAGTTAAAGAAGTATGGGCTGTATGAATGGACTATAAGGTGGATAGAAAGCTGGCTAGATCGTCGTGCTCAATGGGTAGTGATCAATGGCTCTATGTCTAGTTGGCAGCCGGTATCAAGCAGAGTGCCCCAGGGGTTGGTCCTTTGGCCAGTTTTGTTAAACATCTTCATTAATGATCTGGATGATGGGATGGATTGCACCCTCAGCAAGTTTGCAGATGACACTAAGCTGAGGGGAGAGGTAGATATGCTGGAGGGCAGGGATAGGGTCCAGAGTGACCTAGACAAATTGGAGGATTGGGCCAAAAGAAATCTGGTGATGTTCAACAAGGAGAAGTGCAGAGTCCTGCACCTAGGAAGGAACAGTGCCATGCACTGCTACAGGTTGGGGACTGACTGGCTAAGCAGCAGTTCTGCAGAAAAGGACCTGGGGATTACAGTGGACGAGAAGCTGGATATGAGTCAACAGTGTGCCCTTGAGGCCAAGAAGGCTAACGGCATATTGGGCTACATTAGTAGGAGCATTGCCAGCAGATTGAGGGAAGTGATTATTCCCCTCTATTCGGCACTGGTGAGACTACATCTGGAGCACTGCATCCAGTTTTGGCCCCCACTACAGAAAGGATGTAGAGATTGGAGACAGTCCAGCGGAGGGCAACGAAAATGATTAGGGGGCTGGGGCAAATGACTTATGAGGAGAGGCTGAGGGAACTGGGGTTATTTAGTCTGCAGAATTGAAGAGTAAGGGGGGATTTGATAGCAGCCTTTAACTACCTGAAGGGGTCAAGTATCAGAGGGATAGCCGTGTTAGTCTGGATCTATAAAAAGCAACAAAGAGTCCTGTGGCACCGTATAGACTAAAAAGATGTATTGGAGCATAAGCTTTCGTGTGTGACTACTGACCAAGTGGGTATTCACCCAAAAAAGCTTATGCTCCAATATGTCTTTTAGCCTATAAGGTGCCACAGGACTCTTTGTTGCTTTTTACCTGAAGGGGGGCTCCAAAGAGGATGGAGCTCGGCTGTTCTCAGTGGTGGCAGGTGGCAGAAGAAGGAGTAATGGTCTCAAGTTGCAGTGAGAGAGGTCTAGGTTGGATATTAGGAAACACTTTTTCACTAGGAGGGTGGTGAAGCACTGGAATGGGTTCCCTAGGGAGGTGGTGGAATCTCCATCCTTAGAGGTTTTTATTGCCCGGATTGACAAAGCCCTGGCTGGGATGATTTAGTTGGTGTTGGTCCTGATTTGAGCAGGGGGTTGGACTAGATACCTCCTGAGATCTCTTCCAACCCTACTCTTCTATGAGTTTATGGTTCTATGGATCCCAGCCCAGGGCCCTGTGTATGTAAACCCCTGTTCAGGGAAGGAAGAGGTGTCCCTCTCAGCAGGGAGTCAGAATCCACCGCCCTGGGCTACTACCTACCAGTCTGTCGGAAGCATGGCCCCTCTCTAGTCCAGTCTCCTGGTGGCTTACTCCACATAAGATTCCCTCTGGGGTCAGGGTGGCAGCTTGCTGCTGTCCTAGGTTCTTTCAGGCATGGCCACCACAAGTTGCTGAGGGCAAGCCCCACAATGTCTCTGTGGTTCATTCAGTCCCTTACCTCTGGTGCTGGGGTTGCTTCACAGCCTCCTTTGGCTGGGGAGCCAATGTGTACTTCCAGGCGGCTGCCCTGACTGGCAGGTCCGTGCTCTGTCCCTTCAGGAAGGAAGTCAGCTGGTTCCTACCTCTTTGCCAGTGAGCCGTGAATTGAGCCAGGCTCTCTTCTTTTATCTCTCCCTCCAAGCCTGGCCCTGGTTACAGGTATAGCGGGGCAGGCCTAGCTGAACCCAAAGGCTTTCTTTAAACGCTTGCTGTGACAGCTGGCAGTTTCTCTGCTTCATCACAAAGTTATACTGTATTGCATTTTTTGTTTGCCTGCTGTGATTTAAAGTACTGAATAATAAAAATGCACACATATTATATTCACCAAATTATAGTGACTGGGTATTAATTTCATTTGAATGTTGAAAAGTACACACTAAAGTTTCTGGGAAATCTTTAAGTTTTGATTCAAAATTATGGGACAAATTATATTGTGATACCTGTGTAAATTGATTCATGTCCAAAGAAAATTAATAGATGGCTTGGGTTGGGATATAAATATTATTTTTAGGAAGCCTGGGGATGAAGATAATGTATTCAGTACACAGAGGATTATTGTTAAATACAATTATTAAAAATAAGGACTTTATGCAACATGAATGTTTTACTGTTCATTTGGGACAAAGGGGAAAGAGTTACAACCAACATTACTTGTGAGGTCACATGCCACGTAGTAATTAAGTCAATAATGGATGTTTTATTTCATAAGCAAAAAGAGTTAACCTAGTCTTGTCAAACCATATTTGACGTTTCAAGAAAGTGAGAAAAGGATATAGTGAATCTGGAAAACGCCAACAAATCAAGAGTCTGGAACATCTTCCATATGAGGAAAGGCTAAAAAGGTCAGGACTGTTATGCTTAGAAATGAGACTACTAAGGGAGGACATGATAGTGGGCTATAAAATCATGAATGGTGTGGAGAAAGGGAATAGAAAAGTGTTATTTACCCTTTCCTGCAATACAAAAAACAGAGGTCACTCGATGAAATTAATAGGTAGCAGGTTTAATAGAAACAAAATGAAGTTCTTTTTCATACAACACACAACTAACCTGTGGAATTTATTGCCATGGGCTGTTATGATGGCCAAAGGCAACTTTAATAACAAGCGTCACTTCCAATTCCTCCTGCAGTAAAGATAGTCATCTTTTATTTCTCAAAGATTTGTTCCTTGCACCTTGATAACAATGTCACTTACTTCCCCGCTCTTCTGTAGGTCTCTTCTCACACTGCCTTTGACAGTGGCTTGGTTTATGATGATGTTGACAGAAAAAACCCCAACCAAATCTCTCTGAAGCTTCTTATTTCTATCACTGATGGAACTGTTTTAATTAGTGAGCCCTTTGTTTGTTAGGCTTGATGTTGCCGATTTATTTTAGTTGCCAGAAATTTATCTGCAAGAAAAGTAAAGTAGGAGAAATCACCCTCATCATGCGAGGCAGGTGTGACTTTCCAACCAGCATTACTGGAAGGAACATGATTAGGACCAAAGCCTGCATTGGCATGCTCCCCAACGTCAAAGAGCAGTCTTGGGACTCCTCCAGGAAAAGCATCTTGAGCTGGCAAAATGTCCAATGAAATTCAAGGGAAGGGTTTCCTTTTTTTCCTCACCTTAACCTGCAAGTTCACAGAGGGGTCAAGTGAGGCTTGAAGTTTGAAATGATTCCAACCCCATGGATGTGGGAAGCCACCTTGGGTATAAAGACACCAACACTTGTCATTATCATGTCTTGCATCCGAAGAAGTGGGTATTCACCCACGAAAGCTCATGCTGCAAAACGTCTGTTAGTCTATAAGGTGCCACAGGATTCTTTGCTGCTTCTACAGAACCAGACTAACACGGCTACCCCTCTGATACTTGTCATTATCATATAGCTCCAGGACATCTATATTCTTGGAGAAGAGGCTGAGCAGGTTAATGAGATGAAACCATTTTGAAGCACTTGGAGGAGAGGAAGGTGATCAGGAACAGTCAACATGGATTCACCAAGGGCAAGTCATGCCTGACCAACCTGATTACTTCTATGATGAGAGAACTGGCTCTGTGGATATGGAGAAAGAGGTGGATGTGATATATCTTGAGTTCAGCAAAGCTTTTTATATGGTCTCCCACAGTATTCTTCCCAGTTAAAAAAGTATGGATTGGATGAATGGACTATAAGGTGGATAGAAAGCTGGCTAGATCGTCGGGCTCAACGGGTAGTGATCAATGGCTCCATGTCTAATTAGCAGCCAATATCAAGCAGAGTGCCCCAGGGGTCGGTCCTGGGGGCAGTTTTGTTCAACATCTTTATTAATGATCTGAATGATGGGATGGATTGCACCCTCAGCAAGTTCGCAGATGACACTAAGTTGGGGGTAGAAGTAGATACACTGGAGGGTAGGGATAGGGTCCAGAGTGACCTAGACAAATTGGAGGATTCGGCCAAAAGAAATCTGATGAGGTTCAACAAGGAAAAGTGCAGCGCTCCTGCACTTAGGATGGAAGAATCCCATGCACTGCTACAGACTGGGGACCGACTGGCTAAGCAGCAGTTCTGCAGAAAAGGACCTGAGGATTACAGTGGACGTGAAGCTGGATATGAGTCAGCAGTGTGCCTTTGTTGCCAATAAGTTTAACCGCATATTGGGCTGCATTAGTCGGAGCATTGCCAGCAGATCGAGGGAAGTGATTATTCCCCTCTATACTAGTGAGGCCACATCTAGAGTATTACGTCCAGTTTTGGCCCCCCCCTACAGAAAAGATGTGGACAAATTGGAGAAAGTCCAGTGGAGGGCAACGAAAATGATCAGGGGGCTGTGGCACATGACTTACAAGCAGAGGCTTAGGGAACTGGGCTTTTTTAGTCTGTAGAAGAGAAGAGTGAGGGGGGATTTGCTAGCAGCCTTCAACTACCTGAAAGGGGGTTCCAAAGAGGATGGACCTAGGCTGTTCTCAGTGGTGGCAGATGACAGAACAAGGAGTAATGGTGTCAAGTTGCAGTGGGGGAGGTCTAGATTGAATATTAGGAAACACTATTTCACCAGGAGGGTGGTGAAGCACTGGAATGGGTTACCTAGGGAGGTGGTGGAATCTCCGTCCTTAGAGGTTTTTAAGGCCTGGCTTGACAAAGCCCTGGCTGAGATGATTTCGCTGGTGTTGGTCCTGCTTTGAGCAGGGAGTTGGACTAGATGACCTCCTGAGATCTCTTCCAACCCTAATCTTCTATGATTCTATCGGTGGTGTCACAAGCAGAATGTGTGCTGTCCATTTCTGCACTTCAGAAACAGTAAGTTCTGCTGGAAGAAATCTGTCTTCACTTACAAAAAAAGTAACGTCACTGGGATCTTCTAGTAGAAAATGAGGAGTGAATTAATGCTGGCCAAAGGTGCTGGACTAAGAGCCTTGAAGAGTTCCACAGAAGGCAGGTAAAACATAAACATAAGCATTGCCAGCTTTCCTTACACCACTGCCAGTGACTCTCAGTCATGAACTGGAAAGAACAAATCTAGGAATATGAGAACAGTTCTGTCTCCATGGCACATCTTTGGCCTGTCTGTGGAGAAAACTCACAACTGGGGTGTTGCTCTTGTGCCAATATCAGGTGCCCATCTCTATGCTCATTTCATCCTTGATGCTACTAACATGTTAAAGTGCCAGATTTGTGGGTGGCAGTTATGACGTGGACCCTGGGCCCACCAGTAACGGAACTGACAATACAACATGCCTTCCACATGGTTATTGTCACTAATGACTTGGACCAGACTCAAAAGGCTGACTCTAGTTACATTTATTCCCTCATTTTGTAATACACTTGCATTTAATCCTTGATGCTATTAGCGTTTTAGGGCACCTAGCTATCAACCCCTGCACCTTCCTTGGCAAGGGGGGTTGCTTCAGAATGACAAAAGATCTGGCTCTAAAGCACTCTCTGGAAGGATGGAGAGAGCTCAGGCTGGAACTCCAGCTGGTGGTTCCTGCAGAGCCCTACACAGCATTATCTCTAAGAAACCAGGCAGACACCTTGTGGCACTTTGATAGGCAACTGAGTCATGAGATGGGCCTGCACTGTGAAATTTGGATCCAGAATTCAAATACTGCAGCAGGTGTTTGGAGTTGAGGTGTTGGCTTGGACCATTATAGAGATCGAGGGCCAGGTATGAAACCCTCTCAAAGTTCTGTGCCATTTTGGTTTAGTTATTATTAGAAACAACAATTCTTTTACACTCACATATTATCCAAAGCCCTCAAAGTGCTCTTCAAACCTTCATTCCCTTGTGACATCGGTAAGTATAATAATTCCTACTTTAAAAGTAGGGAAACTGGGGCACCTGGCAGTTGGGACACCGAGTCAGCGGCAGCCATGAACAGAACCTAGGAGTTAAGTACTTAATACCAATTGCAGCCTAAGGATGCATGTTTCCATGCTCTGTTTGTATTCTAATTAGCCACCCTAAGTACAGCTTTCTACCTATATTCAGCGTCAAGATCCAGTCATCGGAAGAGAACATGCAAAACATCTGAAGGAGAACCACAAGGAGCCAGAGAGCTCTAGGGATAATTTAAACATCTGGAAGAGGCCTTGAAGAGAAGCATAAAAAGAGCAGACTTCTACATCTGCACCAGAGACTGACAGCCTAGGCAGAAAAGGGGAGATTCCTGCATCACAGCTGCGTATTATACACAGCAAGGGCGGGACTTTCTGAAGCACTCAGCCCTGGCCTTTTGCTGACTACAGTGGGCTCAGTGGTAAAACTCCCATTGACTTCAGTGGGAGCTGAGCTAGGGCAATGCTGATTGAGTTTGACAAGCTCAGCCTACGGGCTTGAGTTGCAGAGGTGCTGCGGACCCACCATTCCCACTGACTTTGATGGAAGGGTGGATGCTCAGGCTTTGGTGGCCGGGAAAGGAGATTGTTCTGCTGTAGGGCACTGAAAGGCTCCGGGGACTGGGATTTGTGAAGTGGGAATCAAAACGACAGAGATACTCTGGGCTCTGTGGTGGCCGTGGAAGCCTTCCTCTTTCTCCCTTCACCCCCAGCCATTCCATGAACAAAGCCTGGGTACGTCTAGCCGGCTAGTGATAGCTTGTCTGCTCCATCACATGGATCAGCATTCACGTCACTCTCCCTGTCCGTGCCTGGCCTGGGGCGGGGGAAGCGAATGATCCAACCAGCAGACCAAATTTGGTGATGAATCCTGGTCATGTGCCACCTGAGGCATATGCTAAGAAGAAGACTGACAGCCCGATGGTCAGAATTTCTCACCAGGTGCCCACACAGGGGCTACGGTGGTGCCAGTTGCCCCAATGTGATGCTGATGCTCTCCCATTGTCTTCAGACTCCAACCAGAGGTTGATCCAGAGAGAGGCAAAGCTCAAGGTGGAGCCTGTTCTCTGGGGGCCCATCAACGTGATCACTTGGTTTGCTGGGGTGTAAAGTAACCTAAAAGAGCCCCAGTACGCTCCAGTCTCCTCCCATTTCAAAATGGGTTAGATCAAAGCGCCCGGCAGTGCTTTTAGTGCGCAGCAGCTGGGTCCGCACAGACACTTAGTGTATGGCAGGCTAGGGTGGGGTTGTTATACCCCTGTTTGCTGCAAACTAAGTGTTCACATCTATGATCCCAGATTACTTTTCTACGGGTGAAAAAATACCCTGTAGCTGTAGCTGGGATCTAGGGCTTGCACACATCTCTGCTTTTCACCTCTGTTCTGTCAACAAGTGCAGAGGAAACCTAAACCCAGTTGTCTAAAAAAAGTCTGTTTCCTGGGGCTCCGTGCCTACAGATTTTAACACAGAAATGTGAGCGCACACATATGTGGGTGTGTAGGTGTAGGTGGTAATTTAAGGGTCTTGCCATCATCAACTCTTCTGGGAAGATTTAAAATACCACTCTGCCTGTAGGCAGTGATTTCAGGACTTTCTCCTAGCAAATAAAAACCCAGTTCTTTTATTTTTTTGTAAAGTGCATGCGTAGGTGGTGAGACTGGGCTCACCTTTGGCAACTCTGATGTAAAAATAAAACTTGTAAGACATTTAAAAATTCAGAGAAGGTTTCAGATCTTCCTGCAGCCAAATTAGCACAGATACATAGAGTAGACAGGAGCATGGCGCACATATGGGGCCTGCTTGTTGTTTGTATTTCAGTAGCCTCTAAAGGCCTAACTGAGATTGGGGGGCTCATTATGCTAGGTGCTGTACAGACACTTGTAACTTTAGCACCCTCGTGGCCAAGATGGAGTCTGCTCTGCAGGCAGCTCTGGCCAAGAGACAGCGTGCACAGCAATGCAGCAGGAGAAATCCCTTCCACCCCAGGGGCACCTGTTCCAACCCCCCAGAGTGAACACACCCACCCACAGGAAAAGCACAGTGGATATAAGAAAGGGAGATATTTATTTACAGAGGGCTGAGAGGAGAAAAACAACAAGGGGGAATATAGGGGGAGCAGGAAAACAGGGCTGCACCCAAGCCAAGGCCCCACAGGCCCAGAGGGAGCACAGTCTGGAAGGGCAGACACTGAGCAACGTGTCTGCACACAGAGTTCAGGAGGCCTGAGCAAAGTTCCAGTCCAGGGCTGAGTCTTGGGTGCTCCTGGTCGTCTTCGGCGCCAGTGAACTCTCCCCAGCAAACCCCTCGGGTGCCCTCTTCTGCCGCTCTCTGCAAAGCCCCACAGAGCGACCCCCTCCCCACTTAACTGGCTACAGCCTCCCTCCTTGTTCCCAGTGCAGAGTCACCAGCCCCAGTACTCACAGCCCCACGCAGCTCTGGGCAGCCGTGATACTGGGTCCGGCTCCGGCCTGTCCTTCTCGGGCGATTCCTCCCTGGCACAGGGCTGCTCCTGGGTCCTGTCCTGGGCTGTCCCCGATTGGCCGCCCCGTCCCTCCCAGGCTTCAGGCAGATTCTTTGCTGCTTCACTTTGCGAGGGCCTGTGGGCTGCCCCTCTCTCTCCCTTTCAGCTTCAGAGTCACCCCCTGGAGTTTTCCTTCTTTCTTCTCACTCTCCCACTCCCCACTAGGAAAAAGATTTAAAGGGGCCATGCTCTCTAACCCCCAAAGGGGTTACACACTGCATAAGAGACATTTCCTGTCCTGAAGAGCTTACAGTCTAAAGACACAAGTCATACAAAAGCTGGGTGATGGAAAGTATTATTATCCCCATTTTACAGATAGGGAAATGAAGCACAGAGCTATTAAACAACTTGCCCAAGGTCACATACTGAGTCAGTGGCAGAGTTGGAAACTGAATTCCTGGGTCCCAGTGCAGTAGCCCTCGTCCCTCTCTTGATCTTTGTTCTGTTGACATCGACGGGTGTTTTGCTATTGATTTCAGTGGAAAGCAGGATGAGGCCCACTGTATGGACCAAGGACAAAATCCTGGTCGTAGTTAAATCAGTGACAACACCTCACATTGATTTAATGACACCGTGTAGATGTCCAGTCACCATGGTGACAGGTATGGCCTAGGAACCTGCATAGGCAGGTGGAAACAAAGGATGGGTGTGGTCGCAAATCCTGAAGTCCTTTCTCAGCCAAAACTCCCATTACGGTCAGGATTCAGCACTTCCTGCAGTACCTAAGTGTTCACGGTGGTTGCCCACCCAGTAAGTATTTACCCAGTTTGGGTGTGATGGGATTACAGCAACCTGTTGTGTAGCTGCAGATCTGTTCTTTGCTGGCTCATAGGGCAGGACAATGTACCTGATCACCTCCTCTTTTTAGGTGGGTTTTTATCATACTAATTCCAGCAGCTGTCAGTCTTTAAGAATCTGCCTGACTATTAATAGTCAATACATTGATTATAAACACACACGCACACATGCTCTTCTGAACTCCATACAGCTGGAGTTTATTTTTCACCCCAAGAAAGGCTGACGACAGGCTGGCGTTCCAGTGTTAACTCAGCGCATCTTGAATTGTTTCTTCTTTCTGGATTCAGCTCTACATTACTGTGCTACAACTGTTGCTGCTGACACTGTGGTAGCACTTGAAGGTTATATAGGCATTAAGGCCACCAAACCACTGTGTTCAGTAGCGAAATCGATGAATCGAAGGCACGTGGGTCATGACTGCAGTGCACACATGACACAGACTAAAATCCCAAAATCCTGTCCCAGCATGCACTGGGCTCAGCGTAAAAATCATAATGATACTAGCACCTGACGTAAGAGGAGAGACACTGTTATTTACTGTGTTGGTTAGATACTCGGGATTCTTGGATGGCAGGAACTTAGGTCTGGTCTACACTAAAAAGGGGGTTCGAATTAGGGTACGCAAATTCAGCTACGTGAATAGCGTAGCTGAATTCGAAGTACCCTAGTTCGAACTACTCACCCGTCCAGACGCGGCGGAGTCGAACTCCACGGCTCCCCCGTCGACTCCGCCACCGCCGTTTGCTGTGGTGGAGTACCGGAGTCGACCGCAGCGCTTCCGGAGTTCAAACTATCGCGTCTAGATCAGACACGATAGTTCGAACTCCGAGAAGTCGAACTCACCGCGTCGACTCGGATGGTAAGTGTAAACCTACCCTAAGGCAGGGCAAAGTACTCATTTCAGGAGGCTCAGCCTGGATACAGGGGTGTTTGTTTTAAACAGTTCTCTTCTTCAGCACAGACAGAGACTGCTGCCGTTGTAGAGATTGTCTGTAGTAATAGAGGAATTGCCATGCGGGACAAGTCCCATGGTCCATCATGTCCACTATCCTGTCTCTGACAGTGGTCAGTGCTATGTGCTTCAGAGGAATGTGCAAGAAACCCTGCAGTATGTAGCTGTGCTGTAACTCAACTGCGGGGAAAATTTCCTCCTATTCCCCATTAGTAGAGGTTGGCTTATCTCCTGAAGCATGAAGATGGATAGCCCCCTCCTAACCCTGTTTGTTGACCATGTTTGACTGAGCTCTTTGGCACAAGGAGTATCTTATTATATGTTTGCAAACCGCCTACCACATTGTGGGTCCTGCTGTGCTCCCAAATAACGAGGCTTGACTGGTTTCTGACCAATTACCACTCTTGTTCGCTGACCAGCGGCTTTGCTCTTCAAAGTCGATGTCCCCAGCAGGACTTCAATTTTTGTTTCCAGTTTTTAAAAACGTGCCCATTAAATTTCCCCCAGCGTGGAGATACAAATCTGAAAACAGACACCACCAGATGGGCAAATGACATTAAATGAGGATATGTCCAGCACGTCAGCGTGTCTCAGACCCTGGTCAGCTGACTTGGACTCGCGTTAGGGGGCTAAAAATAGACACGCAGACATTTCCGTTCGGCCTATGAGACCCCGCCCCCTTGCCAGGTTTCAGAGCCTGCACTCCAGCCAGGTGGGAAAGTCTACACTGCTATTTGTAGCCCTGTAACATGAGCAAGAGCCAGCTGATGCAGGCTCTGGGCCGCGCTGAAGTGAGGTTTATTTTGCACTGTAGATGTACTCTGAGACTCTACCCCCAATCAAAGATAACATCGGTCCCCGCTACTCTTGCTCTTTAGGCCGATGCCTGAGAATACTGACAGGCTGTACCCTGTGCCCTGAAGTTCAGCAAACCCAGGCTCTCTGGCCCTCGGAGGAGGCAAATTCCTCAGCTCAAGGGCCTTCCTTTGTGAACGCCCTGTTCTCAGTCTCCAGGCATTTAATCCAGGGACAGTTAGCCGGAGCACAGTGGCTGATCTGCATGGCTATGACTGAACAGGGGGAAGGGCTCTCAAGGAGCAAGGCCCCAAGACACATAGGCTAAGATTTTCCTTAGGCAGTTCTGCACTGAATTTCAGTGGGAATTAGGTGCCCAAATCCCTTGGGCTCTTGAGGATAATCTTATCGCAGCAATTTAAAGACCAATATTGGTACCCAGAGGTGCCTGCAGAATCAGATAGGAAGTTAGTGCAGTCATTGGTCTTTAGCCAGCCTGCTCTCCTCTGGCCTATCTGGGCCAGGCAGTGAGAGGGCACCAGCACCATGAGTCTGATCAACAAGAGTCATACAGCAGAACTGCATGTCATCAGAGTGTCGATGACATCGAAGTCCACACAGCCTCCTCCAGCAGCCTCAGAAGAGGTGTCTCAATATAGCCTGGTGGAGCCATTCAGTGCTGGTGAACATTTACCCCCATGGGATCTCTGAGCAGAAAGGACAGAATCCCTACAGGGCATTCCTGGCCACCTATTTCAGGCAGCATAGTCCTAGTTAGCATTATGAGAGCTATTCAACAAATGGGCCTTCCACTGATCCCCTGCCACTGCATTACAAGTATGGCATAGAATCATAGAAGATTAGGGTTGGAAAGGACCTCAGGAGGTCATCTAGTCCAACCCCCTGCTCGAAGCAGGACAAATCCCCAGACAGATTTTTACCCCAGTTCCCTAAATGGCCCCCTCAAGGATTGAACTCACAACCCTGGGTTTAAGAGGCCAATGCTCAAACCACTGAGCTATCCCTCCCCCCATACCTGTAATCTCCTACAGAGGACCTGCCACTTCACACACTGCAATCCCCAAGATAAAGTGCTCTGACAGTATATTAAGAACAGGCCTAAAGCAAGATGCAGGGACATAGGTAAAAATACTCTGCACTTTAATACCGTCTTCCATCTGAGGATCTCCAAGTGCTTTGTGGCCAGGAGGGAATCAAGCCCCTCTGTGAAGCATAGAATCCCATTCTCCTAATGAAGGGACCCCTGTGTTAGCCACTAAGCAGTGCCTCTGTGCATTTATCAACCCATGCAAGTCGTTAGGACATTTTATGCTGGGATTCTAATTTGCTCCTAGCATAAAATGCACAGATTCCAAGGCCAGTGGGGACCATTGTTATCATCTAGTCCAGGGGTGGCCAACCTGTGGCTCCGGAGCCACATGCGGCTCTTCAGAAGTTAATATGCTGCTCCTTGTACAGGCACCGACTCCAGGGCTGGAGCTACAGGCGCCAACTTTCCAATGTGCCGGGGGGGGCTCACTGCTCAACCCCTGGCTATGCCCCAGGCCCTGCCCCCACTCCCCCCCTTCCCGCCCCCTCCCCTGAGCCTGCTATACCCTTGCTCCTCTCCCTTCCTCCCCCCAGAGCCTCCTGCACGCCATGAAATAGCTGATCAGGAGGGAGGGATGGGGGAGCTGAGGTGGGGCTACTGACGTGTTACTGTGGCTCTTTGGCAATGTACCCTGGTAAATTCTGGCTCCGTCTCAGGCTCAGGTTGGCCCCCCCCGATCTAGTCTGACCCCCTGTGTGAGACAGGCCATAGAACTTCCCCAAAATAATTCCTAGAGCAGATCTTTTTAGGAAAACATCCAACCTTGCTGCATACTTGCAGTGTCTTTACCAGGTAAGGAGGCCTAGTATGTTTTTGCTTTGGCCTGAGGCCATCACTTGAGCTCCTTGCTGCAACTATATCATATTTTTGTTCCTAATTAGCTTCTCTGACACATAATGCAGCCTTTTCCCGCACTCCTATATCATTCACTTAAGTATTTCAGAGCCCGGCTGCGAAGGCCAAGTCTCTAGGAATGAAGGAGCTAATTAAATAGTGGTAATGCAGTGTTATGGCTGAGATTTTAAATACATTAAACCCAGGAAATTCAAAGCAAATCAGCCTCCTTGTGCATGTGGTACACTGTGTGTTAGTGTTTACAGGGAAAACTTATACCCTAACAGAAGGGTACAAGGTGCTCCAATTGTATAGATCCCAGACTAAGGTAGAAGAGACATTGGCTGCTTTGGGACTTGTTGCTTTATTACAGAGAGATGTCATGTGATAAACTTCTACCCAAATGGAAGTGAAAGGTCAAATGCAGACCTGGGGTAAGCAGTGTGTGAAGCTAGTGAAATGGCATCCACCTATGGTAGGTGTGAATTTGGCTCCTGGGACTAGATCCTCAGCTGCTGTCAAGATATGCTCAGGGCAGCGCCAAATCCTGGGACTGGCTTGGATGCTGGTTAGGTCCCCAGGGTGGTTTAGGGTCCATTGCAGCTGGTAGGGGCTGCTGGAGAATAAGGATATTCTGGTCCTTTCCCCTCTTCCCCAGATTACAATGCTGGGACCAGCTGTAACGTGGAAGCCACTTGCTGCTTAAACTGATCTTAAGGCTGCTTTGTGCCACAGGATGAAGCAGCAACCAATGGGGCAAAAAATCCAGAAGACTACATGAAAGTTATTCGTGTTGCACACCCACTGACCGCAAAAGCTGCGCAACTTGCACTAGGTTGCCACAAACACTCAAATACTGAACAACACATTCTGCAATGTACGGCACTGCTGTGTTGGGCCTAGGAACACACAATCACTCTGGTTTATAGAGAACTCCACTTACTAGCATGTGTACCCAAGGCTGTTACATGCTTACTCCCAGATATGTAGGTCAGGGGCCAGACTGTGTTGCTGTGGGAACGGTGACAGATATTGCAGCCACGTGCAATGTTTTTGGGGACCATATTGTATTAAGTTTATGACCGTGTCTACACTAGCAAATTTATAGTGACAGAGCTGTACCCGATGCAGCTGCATGGCTGAAAGATCGCTCGTGTAGCTGCTCTAAGCCGGCGGGAGAGAGCTCTCCCACTGACATAGTAAAACTACCTTCATGAGCAGCATAAACTTTGACCGCGGGAGAAGCTCACCTGCCAACATAGCTCTGGCCACACTGGCGCTTCTGTCAGTGTAACTTGTGCCACTCGGGGTGTGTTTTTACACACTCCTGAGTGACATAAGTTATACTGACAAAAGCTGTAGTGTAGACATGGCCTATGAATAGTTTATGTATCTGTGGGCCAGGGATTGAATGCTGGCAGGAAGGGTTACCACAGCTCCTCCAGGAACCAAAAACAGTGGGAGGTGATTAGGGGACACAATACCTTCAAAAGGTGAGCCTGGGAGCTTAAATCATAACTTTGTTAGAAACTAAAAATCATGGACATATGAAAAACACTGGAGTTATGGCTCACTACAGCAATCTGTAACCACTAAGTCAGCGAGGTGCAGAGGGACTACAAGGCCTGTCTGGAGGGTGAGAGATGTGGGTGTCTGCCTGAGAGAGATAACGACTGGGATCCTGACATCTTAACTAGGTGCCCTCGAGGAAGACCAAGGGCTGGAGGGGGCCAAAGGTGCATTTAACCCTGAAACTGTGACAGGAACCACATCTAATCCTCAGCGGACAGCGGGTGGATCAGAAGAAACGCCCCCGTGATTGGCACTAATTGGCCCCCTGGTTGGCAGTCTCTGCAGATAGCGCTGGAGAGGGAGCAGCCCCCTCACTCCTAGAGGTGGAAGCCAGGAGCGAGGCTTCTCCCTGGTGTGAGGAAAGCTAGCGCTGCGGTTGCTAGGGCTGTGCCTGTGGGGGGGGGAGAAATGCAGTGAGCTGACTGGTGTTAGATTCGTTAATAGAAAGTGAGAATTAAGAGGAGAATTGACGCTGCGGAATTGGGCGTGAGTCAGCAGTTCTGAGTCAGCAGATCGTGGCTCAGTCAGTGCCATGTTCCTCTCACTCCCCTTTCCCCCACTTCATGCCTAGTTTCCCCAAGCCCGTGACACACTGTTATCTAACAGCCGCTCTCTCACCGCCAGAGGCTGTGACTAACCCTGTGCCGAGCTGAGGAAACTCTTTTTATTTTCCCCAGTTGAGTTCCTGCTGCACAGGGCCCTGCTGCCCCAGAGTTTTTGCTGGGTAATTCTTCCGACATTCTCCAACGTCTTGACAATTCCAACCTACCTGTTTGCCTTCCCACTGGCCCTTTAAAATAACACCTTCCTTCCTCTGCCTCTCATAACTCAGGGGGAGGAAATGCCTGCTCCAGCTCACAGTGAAATCAATAGATTTCAACCATTGATTTCAATCAAAGTTGAATCCGGCCTGCAGTAGCTCTGCCTTCGGGGTCTGATTCCCCTGTGCCCACACTGGATGTTGGGATGGATGGGGCTCCAGGAGAACATCACACCGGTGTAAATTAAGGTGTGAATTTAAACTGGAGCAGGAGGCTGTGTGGTCGTTTATTTCACTATCACAAGGACACAGGACTGGGATCATCAAATCTGGTCCCCTGTTATTACTAGCAACCATCTCACATCATAATAATAATAATGCCTCCCTCCCCCACACCCCCACACCCACTACTGCATTGGCCAGGAATCCAACCTAGGTTAACTGCTGGGAAGGCACCGCTCACCACTCTACCATCAAAACACCTCAGGTTTGCTTATTTTGGTTCAGTTTAAACCTGATCCTCATCAATTAAAATAAACCAAAATAAGCCACTGGTAAACCAAATCCGTGTCCACACAGCCTCTCGCAGTTTAGTTAATATCAACTTCACTATTGCCAACCCACAAATATTCAACACTCACGAGTCATTTCCTTCTCCCGCAAAATCACCAGATTGGCTTAAGAATCATGAGGTTTTAAAAAAAGGTCTGATTTTAGAATTGTTAGGGTGCATGTGGGTCACATTTTCAAGCTTTTCTCTGCAACCATGAGAGCGAGAAACTTGCTTCGGTTTTAAATGGAAGCTGAGGGTCCAGGAGATTTGCTCATCTCCAGAAGTGGGGGCTTTAACTAAGGCATCAAATACCATGATGGGTTGGCAAGAATGTGGTTTAAAAGTTGACTCAACTTACCCCAGCTCAACATTCTTGTTCAGACAAGCCCTACCCCCCGCTGGCTTCACTGGGAATGGCTTGCCTCCTAAGGAGAAGAAAATGGGGTCTCAGGTTTGAAATGCCTCATAGGTTCAAAATTAAAATCTCACCATGACATCATCCCTTCATTGGTACGTAAAGTGACCACTTTGACATTTACCAGATGCAAAGGAATCTTTGTCATTAAACAGCTAATGCCACTTTTCAATACAAGCAGTAGGTTACCTTGTTTTCCCTGTCCCTAGTTTCCCTTTCCACCATTGTTCCATAGCGTGCTCTGGGCTGGTTGGCTATATTTCACTCATGTATATTATTCTCTAGGGTTTGTAGTGTAGTAGTGCTTAGAGTCATGGTGACATAGAATTCGGCAATATGTAGGTACAAAATGCCTTGGCATGAAAGCTGCCCTGAAAATGGAAGATAATGTTACTAAACTGCATGCATGAATGTAGTACTGGTGGCAGCTTAACAGCCCCGCAGACAAGAGCCCTCTGTTTCCCTCCAGGGTGGATACAGCATAGGTAGTAGTGGTACAATAGTAACCCACAGTTCAGTGAGTGTTGTGTCCCACTGTATGCTTGATCCATTGACATTACAAACCTGTTATGTGTCTTAGTCATTTTATCTCAAGCTACAGCATCTCATGTGCTTAGTGCTGGAGGTCCAGGGTTTAATCCCCATTGACAACTAAGATAAAAGTCATTATACAACCTTTGCCCAAATTCTCCTGCCACTGGGCTCCAGCTCTGACTCCATGGCCGATCTCCATGGTCTACTCAATCCTTGGTTTCACTCCGAAGATTCTAACGATGAGGTGAGCTCTCGTTCTGACTCCTGCGTAGAGGGCATCCATCCACTAGAGACCACCAAACTCATTTCACACTTGCTGCAAGGCAGGACTATGAAGCACTTATCTAATTAAACGTCTGCTCGTGGTGTACAAGATCCTCATTGCTTTCTGTGCTGCAGGTATAAAGACAAAATCCGGCC
This sequence comes from Mauremys mutica, assembly GCF_020497125.1. NCBI lineage: Eukaryota > Metazoa > Chordata > Testudines > Geoemydidae > Mauremys > Mauremys mutica. Next base: position 9,869,393 of record NC_059073.1, on the reverse strand, counting down.
TTGTCACCATTTGTGTTATAAATCTCCATTATGGGGGCTTATGCCCATCTTCCATTTTTAATGACATCTGGCAAGAGCCCCGGCACACAATATCTCAGCTTGTCAAGTATCAGAGGGGTAGTCGTGTTAGTCTATAGCCACAAAAACAACAAGGAGTCTGGTGGCACCTTAAAGACTAACAGATTTATTTGGGCATAAGCTTTTGTGGGTAAAAGAAACCACTTTTTCAGATGCATGGAGTGAAAATTACAGATATAGGCATAAATATACTGGCACATGAAGAGAAGGGAGTTACCTTACAACTGGAGAACCAGTGATGACAAGGCCAATTCAATCAGGGTGGATGTGGTCCACTCCCAATTGATGAGGAGGTGTCAATACCAAGAGAGGGAAAATTGCTTTTGTATTGAGACAGCAACTCCCAGTCCCTATTCAAGCCCAAATTAATGGTGTTAAGTTTACAAATGAATGGTAGCTCTGCAGTTTCTCTTTGAAGTCTCCTTTTGAAGTTTTTTGTTGCAGAATGGCTACTTTTAAATCCGTTACTGACTGTCCAGGGAGATTGAAGTGTTCTCCTACTGGCTTTTGTATGTTACCGTTCCCAATTTCTGATTTGTGTCCATTTATTCTTTTATGTAGAGACTGTCCGTTTGGGCCAATGCACATGACAGGGGCATTGCTGGCACATGATGGCATATTTCACATTAGTAGATGTGCTGGTGAATGAGCCCCTGATAGTGTGGCTCATGTGGTTGGGTCCTATGATTGTGTCGCTAGAGTAGATATGGGGACAGAGCAGGCAACGGGGTTTGTTACAGGGATTGGTTCCTGGGTTGGTGTTTCTGTGGTATGGTGTGTAGTTGCTGGTGAGTATTTGTTTCAGGTTGGGGGGTTGTCTGTGAGTGAGGACTGGCCTGCCTCCCAAGGTCTGTGAGAGTGAGGGATCATTTTCCAGGATAGGCTGTAGATCATTGATGAGGCGCAGGAGAGGTTTTAGCTGGGGGCTGTATGTGATGGCCAGTGGTGTTCTGTTATTTTCCTTGCTAGGCCTGTCTTGTAGTAGGTGACTTTTGGGTACCCATCTCGCTCTGTCAGTCTCTTTCCTCCCTTCCCCAGGTGGGTATTGTAGTTTTAAGAATGCTTGATAGATAAAGATCTTGTAGGTGTTTGTCTCTGTCTGAGGGATTGGAGCAAATGCGGTTGTATCTTAGGGCTTGGCTGTAGACAATGGATTGTGTGATGTGTCCTGGATGGAAGCTGTGGGCATGTAGGTAAGTATAGCAGTCAGTAGGTTTCCAGTATAGGGTGGTGTATATGTGACCATCACTTATTTGCACTGTAGTGTCCAGGAAGTGAATCTCTTGTGTGGAATGGTCCAGGCTGAGGTTCATGGTGGGGTGGAAATTGTTGAAATCCAGGTGGAATTCTTCAAGGGCCTCCTTCCTGTGGGTCCATATGATGAAGATGTCATCAATGTAGTGCAAGTAGAGGAGGGACGCTAGAGGACAAGAGATGAGGAAGCGTTGTTCTAAGTCATCCATAAAAATGTTGACATGCTATACAATACAATACCATACATACAGTATCTCAGCCTGGAGTTCTCTGGTTAAATGTGAGCTGGCCAAGCCATTCTTGAGCTGCCAAAGACGTCAGGAGTGTACGCAAGTAGCTTTTGTGGAACAAAGCAGGTTCTGCCACTGTGGCGAGGGCAGATGTAACCTAGGTTGTGAAGTTGTGAAGGACATTAGCCAGAATGGGTAAGGAATGGTGTCCCTAGCCTCTGTTTGTCAGAGGGTGGAGATGGATGGCAGGAGAGAGATCACTTGATCATTACCTGCTAGGTTCACTCCCTCTGGGACACCTGGCATTGGTCACTGTTGTTAGGATACTGGGCTGGATGGATCTATGGTCTGAACCAGTATGGCCATTCTTATGTTTAAGGGAGCAGTGCGACAAGGTGTAAGGCCAGGTGGGTCACTGTTGTTGGCATGGAGATGAGCTCAGTGAGCAGATTAGCTGAACAGAACTGGAATTCGGCCCTGCAATGCAGCCACATGGCACCAGTGGGGCTGCTCCACTCACCCCGGTGAAATCCCTCAGCCCACAGCGAGCTCCGCCACCTCTGCTGTAGCCCCGGGGGCAGGGGACATTCTGGGGCAGCGTGGGGAACAGCTGCACCCTGCCTGTTCCCCACTGCCACATGCCCCACAGGGAATGTCGACACTGCAAGAAAAAAACCACGGCAGTGAGTCTCAGAGCTCGGGTCAGTTGACTTGGGCTCGTGGGGCTTGCATGACGGGACTAAAAGCGGCAGTGCAGACGTTCCCGCGTGGGTTGGAGCTCAGGTTCTGAAACCCTCCCCTCTCGGGAGTCTCCGAGCCAGGGCTCCAGCCCCAGTCTGAACATCTACACAGCAATTTTATAGCCCTGCAAGCCCAAGTCAGGTGACCTGGGCCAGCAGCCAGGAGCAGCAGAAGCACCCTAAAAGTGGGAGGGCCACAGACGCCTGAACCACACGCCAGCCCCCCTACATTGCCCCTTCACCATGAGCCCTGCCCTCATGCCACCCCTCCCCCCCAAAACCCTGCCCGCCCATGTTGCCTCTTCTCCCTGAGACGCCACCTGTGCTTGCTCATCTCTGTCCCCTGCCCCTGTTGCTTAGTGGGAGGGGCCATAGCCCCCTGGCCCAGCACCCCTTTTATCACAGTGTCGATGTACCCAGAAAGGCTATAGCAGCAAGAAATGCTACTTGGGGCCACCCCAGCTTGCACCAGGACCTGAACTGTCTCTCACAGCTCAGGTCCCAGTTGTCACCCCTGAGTCCGAGTACAGATTATGTTTCCCTTGGTGTCCGCCCTTGTTGTGTGACTAATGGATGCTGGACAGAGCCATGATTATAACCAGTGGGAATTGAACCCAGGACATCTGGCACCATCTGCTCACAGGGATCCTTGTGTGTGGATCAGATTGCTGGGCCAGGGCCTCACTTATTTAAACTTCATGTTTAAAAAGTAGGTGACTGTGCTGCCATTGACACCATTTGTTTAGCTTTCTATTGTAAGGTTGTAAACTGCGGCAAAGTCCCTAGTGGATTCAGAGGGGTCTCTGGCACACTTCCCCTTTGGGGGAAAGAGCTCTGTCTGTGGTACATGTGATGGTTCTTGGGGTATCCAGGACCGTGAGTCACCTTGTTACCCTGGCCTCTAGCAAGGGGGAGTCTTGCCTGTGGTAGCTGAGTGTTAGTGCCGCAGCACCACCAGCCTTTCAGCCCCTCAAGCAGTCAATCATTCATGAAAAACATCCCCGCTCAACAAGATGTCTCCTCAATGAATGGATACAGAGTGTCTCTCCCCACTCTGTGTTCTACTGAAACAATCTCTTGTCTTTATTCATAGACAGGGCAATTCCCTGTCTGTTATAACGTTCCTTTTTTCCTCCAAATGGTTTTCATTGGCTGCAGTTGTCTTTGATGGTTTTCCATTGACTGTTCTGGGTTGGAGCAAGGGTGGACAACTGAACCTTGCATTAACTCGCCAGCTGACCAAGCAGGGTTGGCACCTCCCTCCTGCATAAATAGGCCATCACCCTGCTGATTCCTTTTAACCTTAAGACCTGTATCTATTGGGTTTCCAGGAAATGGGGCGGGCGAGCCCGCCCCATGCTAACGGAACCCCCCCCCAGCCTAAGGGGAGGTGCCACAGAGCCTCAGAAACCCACTAATTGCGGGGGACAACTAATAAAAGAACAGGGACAGGAGTGCGGTCAAAGGGTCATAAGAAGGGAGCCTGACGGTGACACCGAGCAGAGAACCCCGGACAGCGCCCACTGCTCCTCGAAGGCGTCAAGGGAGCCAGCGGACGCCGCCCAGAGGAACTCCGCCCGGAGACGTGAGCGGACTAAGGATCGGAAACAAGCCCCACAGTCGCAGGAGTCTCCATTGGCCAACCGCCTCTCCCTGGTCGCGTAGATGGCCATTTTTGCCAGGGCGAGGAGGAGGTTGACCAGGAGGTCCCGCGACTTCGTGGGGCCACGGATAGGGAGTGCATGGAGAAGGAGGTGTGGGGAAAAGTGCAGCCAGAAACGCAATAGGAGATTAGTGAGGAGCCGGTAGAGGGGCTGCAGCCTGGCGCACTCTATGTAAATGTGCGCCAGGGTCTCCCTCACGCCGCAGAAGGGGCAGGTGTCTGGGACAGGGGTAAACCGCGCCAAGTACACGCCCGTACTCACGGCCCCGTGGAGGAGCCGCCAACTGATATCCCCGACGGGCCTCGGGACCAGGGTGGAGTACAGGCTGGCCCACCGGGGCTCCTCACCCTCCAGAGGTGGCAGGAGGTCCCGCCACTTGGTGTCGGGGCGGGACACGAGGGTGAGGAAGTGAAGGGTGTGGAGCACGAGCGCGTAGAGCTGCTTCCTTGGCGCGGTTTGGAAACGGACCGGCTGCAGATCGTGCAGCCGGCTGGCGGAGAAGGGGCGGGGGGGGCGGTCGGGTCCACGGGGCAGGGGCCCGATGAAAAGGTCTGGAGGGCTCGGGGTGGGGGGTGGGCGGGGCGTGCCCTCACGCAGGACCCGGTCGAGGTAGGCCCGAGCAGCGGGCGGCAAAGCGGCCTTCACCTCCTGTAGTACGAGCCGGGGAGTACAAGGTCTGGAGAGCCCCATACGCCGAGCGAGCGTCGGGGGATCCAGCCAGTCTCCCCGGTCGTAGTCCAGGAGGTCTCCAACCCTGGTAGCTTCCGCCAGGACCAACCTCTGGCGCACCGCGGGGGACTCCGCCACCTGCACACGGAGCTGGGGGTTGTGTAGCAGGGGCTCCGCGAGGAGATCTGCCCCTTCGGTGGCCGCCACGGACCTGGTCGCAGAGAACAGCTTCCAGGTCCGGAGGAGGTCCTGGTAGAAGACCGGCAGCCCGGAGAGGTCTCGCGGAAGGCCCCTCGGGTTGAGGTAAAGGAGCTGCCGGTCGTATCGGAGCCCTCGGAAGCGGCGTAGGAAGGCATGTGCCAGAGCTCTCCATGCCGGACTACCCACACCATAAAGGAGCCTCTGCAGTGCCTGGAGGCGGAAGACGTGGACCTGAGTGTGCAGGCACTTCAGGCCCTGCCCTCCCTCCTCCAGGGGCAGGTGGAGCACCCCTGCAGGGACCCAGTGCAGTCCTGGCCAAAAGAACTCCAGAACCACCATCCGGAGTTCGGTCAGGAACCCCGGGGCCGGGACCAGGGTGTTGAGCCGGTACCAGAGCATGGACAGGACCAGTTGATTGAGCACCAGTGCCCTCCCTCGGAGGGAAAGGCACCGGAGGAGTCCTGTCCATTTCCGGAGCCGCTCCGCCACCCTGCCCTGCAAACCTTGCCAGTTCTCCGGCGGAGAGGGATGCGTGGCAGAAAGGTAAACACCGAGATAGAGCAGCGGACCCGCGCTCCACCGGATGGCCTGAAGCGCGGTTGGGAGGGAGCTCGCCCGCCACCCGTCCCCGACCACCAGGCCAGAGCTCTTGACCCAGTTGACCCGGGCGGAGGAGGCTGCCGAGTACACAGCCTGGCAGGCCTCCACCCGCGCCAAGTCGCCCGGGTCCTGGACCACGAGGAGCACATCGTCGGCGTACGCCGACAGGACCAGCCGCAGCTCCGGCTCCCGAAGCACCAACCCCGTCAACCTCCTGCGGAGGAGACAGAGGAAGGGCTCGATTGCCAGGGCGTACAGCTGGCCCGAGAGGGGGCACCCCTGCCGCACTCCCCGCCCGAAGCTGACCGGCTCGGTCAGGGTCCAGTTGAGCCTGACCAGACACTCTGCGGAAGCGTACAGCACCTGGAGAAAACCCACAAACTGGGACCCGAAGCCTAATGCCTGCAGAGTGCCCAGGAGATACCCGTGGTCCACCCTGTCGAACGCCTTCTCCTGATCCAGGGACAGGAGGGCGAACGACAGACCATCCCTGCACCCAAGCTCCAAGAGATCCCGGACCAGATACAGGTTGTCGAAGATGCTACGGCCCGGGACGGTGTAGGTCTGGTCTGGGTGGATCACGTCCTCCAGCACGGCCCCCAGCCGCAGCGAGATGGCCTTGGCTACGATCTTGTAGTCCGTGCTGAGGAGCGAGACGGGACGCCAATTCCGTAAGTCGCGGAGGTCCCCCTTCTTCGGCAGTAAGGCGAGCACGGCTCGCCTGCACGAGAGAGGGAGGACCCCGCTCCGCAAGGACTCGGCCCAGACGCTGACCAGGTCCGGGCCGAGGACGTCCCAGAACACGCGGTAGAACTCCACGGTCAGCCCGTCCATGCCCGGAGACTTGTTGGTGGGCATGCGGCGGAGGGCTTCCGAGAACTCGGCCAGAGTGAGAGGTAGCTCTAGCCGGTCTTGGTCGCCCGCGCTGACCGTCGGGAGCCCATCCCAGAGCACTCTGCAAGCGGCAGGATCGGTCGGATCCGGGGAGAAAAGGCGCGCGTAGAAGGTCCGGGCCCTCTCGCACATCTCCGCCGGATCCGTGAGGGGGGAGCCGTCCTCCGCCAGAAGGCAGGTGACGTGCTTCTTGGCCCCCCTCCTTTTCTCCAGGGCGTAGAAGAAGCGGGAGCCGCGATCCATCTCCCGAAGGAGGCGGATGCGGGATCGAACAAAGGCGCCCCGGGCCCGATAGTCTTCGAGGACCCGGAGCTCCTCCCGCTTCTCCCGGCACGCCCCGCAAAGGGATGGATCCTCGGGGCTGGCAGCCAGACGCCTCTCCAGCTCTAAGACCTCCCGCTCCAACTGCCCTATCGCCGCATCCCTCCGTCGGCTGGCGCCCCGGGTGTAGTCACGGCAGAAGAGCGGGCGCGCACCTTCCCCACATCCCACCACCGCCGCGCCGAGGGAAAGGCATGCCGCTGCCCTCGCCAGGCCAGCCAGAACTCCCGGAAGGACGCTACGAAGCCCTCATCCTCCAGCAAGCTGTTGTTAAAGTGCCAATAGGCCGGCCCCGGCCTCTCCGCACAGAGAGAGGCCGTCACGGTGGCGAGGTGGTGGTCCGAAAAAGGGGCCGGCCGGACGCTGGAGGACTGGGCCCGTGAGAGATGGAACCGTGACAAATAGATGCGGTCCAACCGGGAGCGGCACGACCGATGGGCTTCCACCCGGACATAGGTGAACGTGGAGGCATCGTCCGGGTGGTGGTCGCGCCAGACGTCCACCAGGGAGTGATGGGTGACAATCTCCCGGAGGACGTCCGCGGCGGCTGGGCTCTGCTCGGTCCCCGAGCGGTCCCGCTCCTCTAGGACGGTGTTGAAGTCCCCGCCCAGGACCAGGCACTCACGAGGATCCAAGGAGCCGAGGAAGGCGGACGCCTGCTGATAGAACTGCAGTCGCTCCGGGGGCGATGTCGGGGCATAGACATTGACGAGGTTGACCACGAGCCCCTCCATGCGGACCCGGAGGTGCAGCAGGCGGCCCGGCACAGCCTCGGCGACCCCCAGCACCTCAGGCCGTAGGTCGGGGGAGAACAGGGTAGCCACTCCAGCCCGACGGGTTGTGAGATGGCTGAAGTAGACCTCGTCCCCCCACTCCAGCCGCCAGCTAGCTTCGGCGGCCGGATCCGTGTGGGTCTCCTGCAGGAAAACCACAGAGTACCCCCCCTCCCGAAGGAAGGAGAGCACCTGGCTCCTGCGGAAGCCCACCCTACAGCCCCGGGTGTTCAGTGTGGCAAAGGTGACGAGTGCCATGAGGAGGGCTGGGGGGGATCCTCGTCGGCAGGGGCGCTCACGGCCCCCGTTGGGCCGCGCAACAAACCGTGGCCCATCCCGAAGGTGAGCAAGGAGTCACGGAATTTGCGCACCCGATGGTAAGCCGCGGCACCCTGCTTCCCGGTCCTCTTTCCCTCCCCCATGAGGGCCCTCGTGGCCAGGAGGATCTTGTGAAAGTCCCCCCAGCGCTGGAGAGCAAGCGGGATCTTGTTGCGGGAGCCCCGGACGTCCTCCAGGAACTCCTGCAACTCCTCCCGCAGCGTATGGGGGGGCGGGGTCACTGGCCTCCGGGGGTCCACCGGTGGGACCTCTGGCGCAGCCCCGTGGCCCACCGGGACGGGCAAGCAAGGGGCGGGCCCTGGCTCAGTGGGGGGCGGCGGAGGGAAGAGTACAGCCCCGAGTGGGTCGGGACTGTGAAATTCAAAGGCCGCTCCCTGGGAGTCATCCTCTAGGAAAGGGAAGGAGACAGCCCCAGGGGCGGCAATAACATCATGGGAGGTGGAGGGGGCAGGGCTGGGGTCAGGAGCAGGGGCGGGGGGAGGGAGAGAGACGGGACCCTGGGCCGCAGGAGCTGAACCATCGGTAAGTGGCTCCTCGCGGCCAGGTACGGGAGTTGGAGGGGTAGGGAGGGGGTCCCCAGTGACACCGGGCTCAGGCTCAATGGCAGGTAGAGCAGCCTCGGCGCAGAGAGATGCAGAACCCTCAGAGGGGCCCCCACCCGGGAAGGAACCCGATTGCTCCGCACTACCGAGGGACACCCCCGGTAGCCCATCTCCCTGCCACGAGGCACCGGCCGTTGCCACAGCAGGCTCGGCAGCCAGCAGCAGGGTGCCGTCTGCAGCCGGGCAGGCTGAGGAGTCCAGGGGACCCTCAGAGGCGGGAGCGGACGCAGCGGGAGGGTCGGTGGAGCACGGGGAAGGGGAAGCTGGGGTGAGGTCGGCTAAGTCGAGGCCCGTGGGCAGAGGGTCGTCCTCCCCCGGGGTGACCGGGGTCAGACCCAGGGCCTCGATCTCCGCGAAGATGGAGGGAGCTCACCTCCCACCACCCCGGGGTCCTCCCCACTCGCACCCGAGGCGACGCTCACCTCGGGTATTGCGGGGGGCAAGGGAACAGGAGGGGCTTCATCGGAGGCCTCCGCAAGAAGGGACTGCGGAGGAGGGATGGTGGTACCTTCCGGTGCTGCCACGTCTGCCCTAGCCGTCATCGGCAGATGGGTCAACCCCTGGGGCACGGCGGAAGGCTCCGTGTCTGCGGCCCCCTTTCTGGTCTTACGGGGGGCTTCCGCCTCAGGTGGCACGGGCGGAGCTCGAGCCTTCCGCTTGCCCCGCTTACCCTCTACCCGGGTCCAGCCCTCCATGGCATCATCGTTGGGCCGGTCGACAGGGGTTGGGTCGGGGGGCAAGGATGCCAGTTCAGGGGCTCGGAGAGGCACTGGGGGGACAGCAGGAGGGAGGGAAGGGTCCCCCTGGGGAGAGCCCTCTCCCACGCCCGGCAGTACCCCTGCCGCACCCTCCTCCACAGGCCCCGCCAGAGTGCAGGCAGCAGAGGCGGGGCTCTCCCGCTCGTCTGGGCGCACGGGAGGACGGCCCCCTGAGGCCCGAGCGGGAGCAGTGATGGGCTGAGAAGGAGGAGGGGCGGCTCTGGGCACCGGGCGGCCGGGGGCGCCGGCGATGACAGGGCCAGCGCTCTGCCGGGGCTCGGGGGTCCCGGACGCTCCCCCGTGCCGGGCCAAGGGGCAGTCCCTCCGAACGTGCCCCGTCGCCTGGCAGAGGTAACACCGGGCCTCTCCCGTGGAGTAGTGCACCCGGTACTGGGCCCCCTGATAGGGGACCAGGAAAGACCCCTCGAGCGCCTCTCCGCCACGCGCCGCCGGCGGCAGTTGAAGCTGCACCTGCCGGCGGAACGAGAGGACGTGACGGAGGGCGGGGTCTTTGCAGCCCAAGGGGAGAGGGCTCACCACGGAGATGGGCTTCCCCAGAGTAGAGAGGGCGGGCAACAGGGCGACATTAGGCAGGAAGGGAGGGACGGAGGTCAGGACCACACGGACCCCCAGGTCCTCCAGCGGCTCCAGGGGGACAAACACGCCCCCCACCGCCAGGCCCTTCTCCACCGCCTCCTGGGCGGCGGCCTCCGAGGCAAGGAAGAAGACCGCCTTGCCGTACATTTTGGAGGCCGCCACGATGGCCGTGGGCCCCACCACCCTCGCCAACGCTCGCACGTAGGTCTCCACGTGGGGCGAGGCGGGCACCAGGAGGCAACGGACGCCGTGCTTCCGGGTCAAGGTGGGGAAGGGGCCCCGGCCGCTGTAGATGGTACCGGAGGCGGCGGTCGGGGCAGATGACGTAGCGGCAGGCGGGGGGGCCGCCGCCACCTGGGCGTACGCTCTGGGGGCCAAGGGAGGGGCACCCGCAGAGCTGGGGGAGGGGACAGCGGGGAGGGACGCGCGGCCGGTGGCAGGGCCGCGGTGGCAGGCTCCGCCATGGAGGGCTTTGTCTTCCTAGCGGGGCCCTTTCCCTTCTTTTTGCCCTGGCCCTTTCCGCCGGCTGGGGGGCTCCCCCAGAGGCGGAGGGGCGAGGGACGTGGCAGCAGCAGGGGGCACCCCATCGGTCGCCGCTGCCGGCGCCTCAGTGGTAGCGGTGGCAGGAGGTCCGGCAGCGGCGGTTGAGGTCGAGACTGGGGGGTTTTCGGGGGGAGCAGGCGGGGGAGGGGGGACAGGCGTTGTCCCAGGGGTCCCACCCACCGCGTCTCCCGCCATGCTGAGTAGGGAGGGAGGGAGAACACCGGAGAAAGGGGCGGGAAGGACAGGTCAACCACTCCTCCCTGCTAGGCTGTGGGCAGGGGAGGAGGGTGCCAAAACGGGTGGGGCAGATAGGGGGACTACCAAGGACTCGGGGGGGGGGTGTCAGGTACCAACACAGGATCGAATTCCGGCTCCTCTAGCTGCACTAGGGGAGGGGAGGGGGAAACAAGAGCAATGGGGGGTGCAGTGCAAGAGGGGCAACTGAAACAGGGGAGAGGCACAAGCGCACTGATAGAGCTATGGGCGCACGAGGGGAGGGGCTAATCAGGGTGAGGGGCCACGGAGGGAAGGTAGCAACCAGGCTGGGAGTGGGGCAGAGGGACCAAGGGGCTGGCTTTAGGGCTGGGGCAGGACAAACAAAGCTGCAAAGGGAGGTGGGCGGGGCAGGCAAACAAACTGAAGCGGGGGGGGGGCAGGGAGGCTACGAGGGGCAAATGGGGCAGGCAACAAGGGGCAAAGCTAGGGGGCCTGTTGCAGAGGGGAAGGGGTCAGTCCGGGGAAGGGGGGGGGGTGCGTGCACCCACAAGCACTTGTGCAAAGTCAATGGCTGGCTGGCTGGCTGCTGCTGGAAGCCCAAATGGTGGCAATAGGGCGTGGCAAGCCAGGCGAGCAGCTGGGTCCCAGAGGCAGGAGCAGAGGCAGATGGTAAGCAGCCTGCGGGGGTGGAAGCGGTGGTGGTGGGGGTAGGGGGGGGACACAGATGGACCAGGGGGCAGGCTCCACACCACACCCCCTGTGTCCCCACAAACACAGTCTAAACCCCCACCACTAGAGCACAGTTAAAGGGTTACTCAGTCTTTGGGAGCCCCCTCCACAGTGGTCTTCGGTGTTCTGTGCGCTCCCCAGCAGCCGGTGGTCTTTTCAGTCCTCTTCTCCCTCCTCCTCCAGGCTCCAGCAGCTCCCCAGGACAAACACAGCTCCAGCAGCAGTAGCAGCAGCTCCTTCTCTAGCAGCCCCAGTGGCTAGGCAGGAAGGACCCCCCACAGGTGGCAGCTGTAGTGGTGGTGGTGGTGGGGTCCTGGCTTCTCCCTCCAGAGGTGGGGGAGTGGGGGCTGGCCAGCAAGGCCCCCCCCACCCCTCACTCACCCACTCAGCAGCAGTTGCAGCAGCAGCAGTCCTGGGAAGAAGCACTCCAGTCAGCAGCAGCAGCCCAGGAAGGGAGAAGGAGCTCCAGCCAGCAAGGCAGCCAGAGAAGGGGGAATGCTCCAGCCAGCAGGGCAGCCCAAGCAGACAGAGCGGTAGCAGGGTGCTTACCCTGCTCCTGCCCTGAAGGGCTTGAAACAGCCCTGGGGGAAGGTTGTGGCTGGGAGCTACTAAGCTGGGCTGATTGGGAAGTGGCTGCAGCTGCGCCAGGCCTCAATCACGCCACAGCTGGCCTGTATAAAGAGGCTGGGAGCCAGGAGCTCAAGAGTCTCCCTCTGCCTGTAGAGAGAGAAGGGCCTGGCAGCAGGGAGCTAGACCACAAGGTACCTGAGTGAAGCAGGGCTGGGGAAAGGCAGAGGAGCTGGGGAGCTCCAGCCTGGAAAGCCCCAGGCTGCGGCCTAGCATTGGGCTAATAGGTACCGTGGGTTGCAGAGGGCAGCCCAGGGGTAGGCTAAGGCAGCAGGTCCAAACCCTCCTTGCCAGTGATGAGTTGGCTAATACTGCATTCTGCCCCAGGACGTGGGGCTAGACAATGACTGGCAGTAGCCATATACTGAGGCAAGGTGGGGATAGCGGGTGGGGGTTCCTCAGGGAGGGGAGACCCTGAGAGAAAGGGGTTACTGCTAAGGGGCAGCACCCCATGTAAAAGCGCACCGGGTCCAGGGAGGGACACGGGGGCCAGAGGACAGGCGGACCACCGGCCTGCAGAGGGTGCTCTGGAGCTGGAACTGAGCTAATTCCCAGGAGTCACCAGCAGGAGGCGCCGCAGGGGTGGGTCCACTCCTCTACAGACCATAAAGGCATAAACTTCAATACAGTGATATTATTCCTTAAATATTACCTGTAAACACATCACACCATGATTATGAATATCAGTAAGTTGCAAGCTTTCAGTAGAGACCTTACATGTTACCCTTGATGGACAAATACCCCGTAAGCAATGTATTTGATGTAGTGAGTTTGTCAGGTCTGAGATGAGAGTTGTTTGCAAAGAACAGGGGACTCTGCCATGGAGCCTTTGTGTCATAGTAGGGCTTTTGTTTTTCTTATGTTATTAGTTTCCTTTTGTTGTTGTTGATTGGGGGTTTGTGTAGCATAAGGGATGTCAGTATTGTGAGTGTCTTTCTTCTGGGGAAAAGGCATCTCACATTTTTCACTTCCCTAAGCATGGCCAGTAAAGCGAGGAGCTGGTCAATTTCACTTTCTGTGTATGGTCAGTTTTGCTATCTGATTCTTAGAGGCTTGTGTTAGCAGGAGTTCCTGATTGTGCACTGAGAACACCTCCGTGATTCGTACAGGCACAGCAGCATGATGTTGGCTTTAGTTTTCCAAACAGTGCAGGAGAATCTTTAAATCCAGCCCTTGGCACTTGCTAGACTTTATTTAAACGAAGAAAAACCCATCCTGGGAACAGTGAAAAGCTCTAAATTTTGGGGCTAACCTAAATTATTCCCATTTAGTAGGAGAAAATATGTAGACAGCTTCTCCTTTCTGTAGTCATGCAGCAAAGCAGCACTGTACTTTCTGTACACTCATTACAATAAAAGTTGCTTAAATAACAAAGATAATGCCTTCAGAATTGTCTTTCCCCCTCTGTTTATTCAAAGTATCTCCCTCTCTCTGCAAACTTGGCAAGTAGAGCCTGGCATCGCAGCCCGGGGGACACCTGTTAAGTAAATAGGCTCAGTGTACAAACGCTGCATTCATGGCCGAGTTTTCTGGCTCCCTTAGACAGTTACTTTTTGGTCATTATCATACAGTACAGAGAGATTGTTTGTTTGTATTTCTCCATTTCATTCAGGCGGCTGCAGTGCAATTCATGTGACCCATGCATGCTGCATACTTGGAGTAAGTAGGCAATGAGGATTTTTATTCAAGCCCTAGTCATAGGTCACCTGAGCTCACAGAGAAAGGAAAAAAACGATGAAACTGGATTCTTATGTAAAGGAGAATCAGGCCTCATGTCACAATTTTTTTTTCTTGTAGCACAATACCCCTGGATGGGATGTCAGTGGGAAATGAACAAAAACCCTGGGATCTAAAAGCATAAACTATTACTGGCCAAGGCAGAAATCCAGGTTTGCTAGCAGAGAGTAGTAGTAGACGCGTAAACCTTTATTTAGCCACTAGAGGGAGACAGAGAGCTAAGCTGTGTCAGTAGGGGTTGCGTAGTACATGGCCATAGAGCCAGGAAGAATGGAAGCCCCCTAGCAGCAATGCAGTGTGTTAGCAAGGCATGTCGTCTTTGCTGCTTTCCTCCTGTTTGTGGTTAGCAGACCTCTCGCCTGTAGACACACTGTCATTGTTTTTAACCTCTCATCTGCTTTTGTCTGTTAAATGAAAGAGCCCTCTACCATCAGAACTCTTCTCACCGTGTAGGTACTTGGGACTGTGATGAAGTTGCCTCTTAGGGTACATCCACACCGCCAAATAAAATCCCCTAAACCCATGACAGTGAGCCTCAGAGCCCACGTCATAACTATAAAGGGAAGGGAACAGCCCTCCTGTGTACAATACTATAAAATCCCTCCTGGCCAGAGACACCAAAATCCTTTTACCGGTAAAGGGTTAAGAAGCTCAGGGAACCTGGCTGACACCTGACCCAAAGGACCAATAAGGGGACAAGATACTTTCAAATCTGGGTGGGGGGGAAGGCTTTTGTTTGTGTGCTCGTTGTTTTGGGGGTTGTTCGCTCTTGGGACTAAGAGGGACCAGACATCAATCCAGGGTCTCCAAATCTTTCTGAACCAGTCTCTCATATTTCAAACTTGTAAGTAACAGCCAGGCAAGGCGTGTTAGTTTTATCTTTGTTTCCTCAACTTGTAAATGTTCCTTTTGCTAAAGGGTTTACCTCTGTTTGCTGTAACTTTGAACCTAAGGCTAGAGGGGGTTCCTCTGGGGTCTTTGAATCTGATTACTCTGTAAAGTTATTTTCCATCCTGATTTTACAGAGATGATGTTTACCTTTTTTTCTTTTTAAGAACTTGATTGAATTTTTTCCCCCTTGTTTTAAGATCCAAGGGGTTGGATCTGGACTCACCAGGAATTGGTGGGGGGGGGGAGGAAGAGGAATGGTTATAAGGCAGGTTTTCTAATCCTTTAATCATTCTTGTGGCTCTTCTTTGAACCCTCTCCAATTTATCAATATCCTTCTTGCATTGTGGGGCCAGAACTGGACACAGTATTTCAGCAGAGGTTGCATCAATGCCAAACACAGGAGTAAAATAACCTTTCTATTCCTATTTCAGATTCTCCTGTTTATGCATCCCAAGACTGCACTACCTCTTTTGGCCACAGCATCATACCGGGAGCTCATATTCAGCTGATTATCCATCATAACCCCCAAATCTTTTTTAAGAGTCACTGGCCCTGCTGCTTTCAGGCCAGGACATTTTGTAAAATATATTATTTTTAACCTGACACAAGTCCTTTCAACTAATCATCTAGAGATTTTAAACAGATTTTTGAAGAAAACATTACAAAAAATCCCCATTGGATGAGGATTCTCCCATTTACAGTTATTGCTGGAGCTCTGTCAGTTAGGCAGTTAAGAGACAGCCAGGTTGTAACCAAATTCCCAGATCCAGTGATACTTGTTGGGCAGACAGAACACAGAAATCCAATTTCAGAAATCTCACTGGCCTGCAAGAGTTAGAAAGAGCTGTTCAGTTTCCCTCACTGTGGTTTTGCCTCATTAGTTGAATCAATTATTTATACTGTGAAAAATGCTTTTCAGTCATGTTGATTTTATTCTACACATCAGCAAGTGTAATGTACTTTTATTTCAACTCCTAAAAATATGTGTATAATGTAACCTGCTGATTTTACTGGTATCATTTAATTTTAATTGTAGCAGGAGCAATATGGCTCTCAGAAATCATGAGATATTATACAGTAATTTTATTTACTGTACACCTTTGTAAATCAGAAGCCTAGCAACATTTTTTTTTCAACTTAATGGAAGATCGGCACAGCTGGATAAAAGTAATTTATTAAGCCAGCTCTTTGTTTTAATATGTTCCACTTACACAGTACGGTTTAGTCAGTATAGCCAAAAAAGCAGAAATAGAAGCTGGTAGCTTGTGCTTTTGATACATCAAATCAGAACAGCATATTCCCTTTTTCTAAAACAATGAGAATTAACTTTCTTTTAGGAAAGTCACTAAACATAAACAGGAAAATCAAATGATTACAAGCTACAGTGGTTAAAAATAACTGGGCCTGCATCTGAGCTCATATAAGCTGATGTAAATCAGAAATAACACAGTTGAATTCAATAGTTACATCGGGTTTACCATGAGGCAAATGAGAGCGGCTCAGTGGTTTGTAAACATCAATAAAGTTTTTTTGGGGGGAGGGATTGCATGCCTAGGAGGTTACCGATAGGTCACTCGCTCAAATCCAGCTTCATAGGTCTGATATAAGCAAACAATCCGCTGGGGAACGGTTTCAGTAGCTACTAACATACAGTTTGATCTTTCAAGTTGTGGAGCACTGTAAAGTTAAGCTCATGCTTACTTTTAAGTATGTGAGTTAGTCCCATTGATGCCCCTGGAGCTACTCAGGTAAGAAAAGTTACTAAGCGCTTGCAGAGTCAGTCCTCTCTGTCGTCTTTCTGTGCCCTGCTAAAAACCTGGTGCCTGCTCCAAAGCTTGACCGAAAGGCTTGACCTCACTGAGCTTTGGATCGGCCTCTTGTTGCATTCCAGCTCAGAGGTGGATGCAGTGATGCGTACTGTTCATCCGCTTGATACTTTTTAAAGCCCCATGGGATCCTGAAAGGAGCTCTCTCCATGTAAGCTATTATTAGCATCGATACCTTCATGTGTCGCTGTGTATGTCACTCAGTGTGCAGTTCTGTGCTCCCACACGAGTGACTCAAAATCTGCAGAATAATTAGTGCGAGATTTTTCTTCCAAATCTGCAGATTTGAGTAGCAGCTAAAATTAGGCTTTTTTTCTGAGGATTTTATTTTAGATGCACTATATATAAATGAAGCTCGCATAGCAAACACTGAGGCTCCAGCCCTGCCATTGGCAGAAACTTCTAGAAAGATGGGAGAGTGGGCTGCTGTCATAAGAACCAGTGATTGACAAGTCTTATGTTTCATCTCGGGTCTGATGAGGGAGAACAAAAAGCCAGTGGTGAGGGAGCTCAGATGAAACTCGGAGAAAGGAAATGATCAGCTAAGAACATGCTTGATGCAGGTAACAGCTTTAGTCAGTGAGTCACATTATTAGGATCCATTATTATGATCACTGGATCTGGGCAAAACATTTTATGAAAATCGTTTTTTTGCTGACAAAAGGCAGATTCGGGTTCAGGGCTGCTGGGGGGGGGCAATTTGTCCCAGGCCCCCACGAGAATAATATTCTATAGTATTGCAACTTTTTTTTATGGAAGGGGGCCCCCAAATTGCTTTGCCCCAGGCCCCCTGAATCCTCTGGGCAGCCCTGTGCAGGTTAATCAAAATGATTTGCAAATTCGGGGTGCATTCGGCAAATAGATTTGGCAAAATTAAAAAAAACAGGGAAAACTTTTCAGAAATGTCAAGATGAAACATTTTGACATTTTGTTTCTGAAAGCTGTTTTGTGTCAGTTTACCTACATTTAATTTAAAAAAACCCATTACATGATATTTAGCTCTCCCAATGAAACAAAACTAAATGATTCCCCCATAAATCATCTCAGATAGAACACAACATTTGGTTTGATCTAAAACAATTTTTTTTTCCATCTTTTTGCTTCAACCAGTGAACCAAATGATGAGATTCATGGGTATAACATTAGCTGGAAAACAAAACAATAAAGAGACATCTGCCCGTCCCATTTCTAGAGTATCTTTCACATGTAATCTACTGTCAGCAGTTCCCAGGATTTGTCATTGCTTGACTTGAAGCCAGGAGACTGGGAAGGGTAAGGAAAATCTTTGATGAGGTTTTGTACCCTCTCCCATCTCGGTGCAGCTGAACCATCCCCTTCAAAAGGTGACCATATTCCCTGCCCCCTAAGAGATACTGCTCCAAGCCAAGATTTTCGAAAGCAGCTAGTGATGTTGAGTGTCCAACTTGAGATACCCGTAAAAGGGCCCAATTTTCAGAGGGTGGGGATGGTGTATTTTCTGAAAGTCAGGCCTTCTTTCTGGCGTCTCACATAGGGCTCCCCAAAACTGATCCCCTCCAAAAAACCAAACAAACCCTGGTCAGTTTTGAAACCTTTGAGCAGAGGTTAATGAATTTGCTTGATTTCAGTTTAGACAAACACCCCAGGAGGTGGGAGCAGGTATCCTTTGCTCTAGGTCATTTTATCATTCGCTATCATTACAGAAAAGCCCCAAAGGATTCGGCCTGCTGGCAGACTGGGCGCCGATGGCCTTTGCTCTAGAGGCTGCTGATAAATTCCTTAAAAAGCCCAGTTATAAAATCAGCAGCACCATCAGCCATCAACCCCCGTCAGCCATCATCTCAGTAACAACCAACAAAAGCCCAGCAGGACAAACGTCATGAAGAACGCCAGCCCAAGCTTTCCCACTCTGTTACAGCAAAGGAAAGCGAATAAAGGACAATAAACTCCAGCTGTTTTGCAGAGCGTAGGAGGGAGTCCCAGTGCTGAGTGGACCACAGCGAACATCATACCAGGTTCCTCTTCTCTCTCATGCCCACCGGCTTTTGGTTCAGGAGCCTCCACTGACCACAGCCACTGGCAGCATGGTATGGTGTGAAGGTATATAAGGAATACGTCTGGGGCCAGAGGCTTAGCCCTGCTTAGCCCTGCCCACTGCACCTGAGAATGAGCTGGGACTTAATTAGCTGACCCTTATAAAAGAGGGCAGCAGGAAATGAAAGAGGGGATTGCAAAACCTTTCAGCAAGCTGAGGGGCCGTGCTTCCAGTGGACTGCTCTTGGGGCTACCGCAGAGAGGAATTGCACCAGAAACCAAAAGGACGGAAGGGAGACCATGTGAAGTCCTTTATTGCTGAGCTCGGAGGGAAGAACCAGGAAATTCTGGTTACTGGCATGAGGGAGAGATCTGGGGAAGCAACTACTTGGCCTGCACAGACTTTTGAGGGAAGAGTCTGCAAGGTTTTGATTTTGTTTGTTGAGAAGGCTTAAAATAAAATGACTAACCCTGCTGGAAACTTCTTCCCTGGATCGCTGGAGAGAGCTCAGACAGAATTCATCCAGGGCATGAGCCGCCTCAGCAAGATCAACGCCTGGTCCGGTAGAAGGAGGGCGTTGTAGGAACGGCCCCAATCCTTTTATACATGGGGAAATTCTGAGATCTGGTGCTTTGCCTTTGGGATGCACCAGGTTATTCCAAAGAGCAGGTATTGTCAAAAGTGTTCCCTGTGACTGGATTCCTGGGCTTCGTGCTGGAACCTCTGACAACTACTCACTTCAGATGCTGAGGTTTGGATAGTCCAGGGGATGGAGTATTTGGATTTTGGACTGTTTATCTTATCTGCCTTTCACTCCATATTGCTACTTATGTCTGCAGAAAGCCCTTAGTCATGAACCTCAGTGACATGAAAAGCATCAATTTAAAGAGAGGAACAAAGTGTTGGAAAATCATACTGCAATGCTCACTCTTATGATGGCAAGGAACTGGATTGGATAATCTAACAGGCCTTCTCCAATGCTCATCTCCTTGATGAGATTATCTATCTGATCTCTCTATTTCTTGGCAATTAATTGTGTTTTATTCCATTGCCTACCTATCTGAACTCCCTCAAGTGGTGATCACATGAGCTCTCATACCAGGCCCAGGTCTGGTTGGTATCTGGATGGGAGACCCCCAAAGGAAAAGTAGGATCCATTGTTGATTTGGTAGACACTCACATTCCTCCCTGCAAACCGAATCAAAGTCCTACGAGAGTGGTAGATTCATATATAAGGTCAGAAAGGACATTGTGATCATCTGGTCTGGCCTTGGGGCAGCTCCAGGTGCCACATTTTGGTTGAGATATAAAACCAATGCCTTGATCACCTGTGGCAATTGAAGATCTGTATCTTTATTTATTTAGCTTTGCTGTCCTTTCTGAATTCCAGCTACTGTACCCATATTTTCTCCACATTAATCCCCCTTGTAGGGTCAATGGGATACAATATTCTTCTTTACTTCCTGGCTTGGACTGTTGTATAGTGTTGCTGTGTGCTGCCAAACAGCTGCTGCGCTCCACCCCAGACCAAGTTGCAGGGGTGGGGGAAGTGGTTCCTAAGTGAAGTGCTTTGGGATCCTTCTTCAAAAAAGGTGTAATAGAATAAGAGTAGGCTGAATAATATGCATTAACACCCCCCGGACACAATTTATCCAGGATCAGGCCAAATCAGACATGGAGCGGATCACCTCACTCACTGCAGTTTCTAGTACGGAGACTGATGCACTGAAAAGAGTGAAAAATAAAATGGATGTATAGAACTGGGAGATCATTATGAAAAGGCGACCAGCAGACCTGTCACAAGTCTCAACCGAGACTCTCAAACACGTTTGAAAAGTGCTCTTTATGTCTCACCGCTCCGCTTTGTCAGACAGTATCTGATGCTAGAGAAAGCAATAAAAGTCTTTATATGAATGCATTAAAATTTAAAAAGCACTGCGGTAACTAGCTGGGTATTTAAAAAGCAAAACAATAACCAGAGCCGCTCGGTGCACTCCTCTGCCAGAGAGATACAGCATGGAGCATTACGTGGAGAAAGCAGAGGTTTTGTTTCAAACACAGTCCCTGCTCTTTCAACGTACGCCACCTCCCTCCCAAAAAAAATAAATGTTTTAACAGTGAGAGCAATTAACCAATTAAGGGTCGTGGTGGATTCTCCATCCCTGACAATTTTTAATCAAGATTGGAGGTTATTCTAAAAGATCAGGTCACGGAAGTGTTTTGGGGAAGTTCCCTGGCCTGTTATATACAGGAGGTCAGACTGGATGATCACAACGCTCCCTTCTGGCCTTTGGAATCGATGAGGGGGGAAAATGATTGAACTAATATGTAACCCCTTTGGGGTTTAGAGAGCATGGCCCCTTTAAATTTTTTTCCTAGGAGGGAGTGGGAGAATGAGGGAAAAAAGGAGGGAAACTCCAGGGGGTGGCTCTGGAGCTGGGAGGGAGAGAGAGGGGCAGCCCGCAGGCCCTTGCACAGGAAGCAGAGAGAACCTGCCTGAAGCCTGGGAGGGACGGGGCGGCGATCGGGGACAGCCCAGGACAGGAGCCAGGAGCAGCCCTGTGCCAGGGAGGAATCGCCCGAGAAGGACAGGCCGGAGCCGGATCCAGTATCACGGCTGCCCAGGGCTGCGTGGGGCTGTGAGTACTGGGGCTGGTGACTCTGCACTGGGAACAAGGAGGGAGGCTGTAGCCAGTTAAGTGGGGAGGGGGTCGCTCTGTGGGGCTTTGCAGAGAGCGGCAGAAGAGGGCACCCGAGGGGTTTGCTGGGGAGAGTTCACTGGTGCCGAAGACGACCAGGAGCACCCAAGACTCACCACCAGACTAGAACTTTGCTCAGGACTCCTGAACTCTGTGCGCAGACACGTTGCTCGGTGTCTGCCCTTCCAGACTGTGCTCCCACTGGGCCTGTGGGGCCTTGGCTTGGGTGCAGCCCTGTTTTCCTGCTCCCCCTATATTCCCCCTTGTTGTTTTTCTCCTCTCATCCCTCTGTAAATAAATATCTCCCTTTCTTATATCCACTGTGCTTTTCCTGTGGGTGGTGTGTTCACTCTGGGGGGTTGGAACAGGTGCCCCTGGGGTGGAAGGGATTTCTCCTGCTGCGTTCCTGCGCGCGCCGTCTCTTGGCCAGGGCTGCCTGCAGAGCAGACTCCATCTTGGCCACGAGGGCGCTAAAGTTACAAATGGATGTGAGAAGGGACCAGGAGCCACAGTTATTTCACTGTATAAGGCAGGGGTGGCCAAACTGTGACTCATGGACCACGTGTATCTTTTACATACATACCTCTCGCCCACCCCCCATTCTCCACCTACCAGACTGGGGACGGGGAGCTTGGGACCTCTGCCTTGCAGCGGGGTGGTGGGGTAGGAGCTTCTGCCCAGTGGAGAGGGGGATTTCAGGGCTAGTCAAAACATTTCCATCAATATGATTTTCAACTAAAAAAATGGCCCTTTTCTCCCTAAACGACACCTTTCACTGACCATATTTTTTTGTTTGAAATTTTCTAGTATTCGACAAAAGCCCCAAACCCAAATGAGTCGATGGGATACGCTGTTTTGTTTTGTTTTGTTTTGGGGATTTTTTGTTGAAAAGCTATTAGATTCCCATGGAAATATTTGAAAGACAACCCCTAAGCTTTTAAAATTTCTTTCTAATCTTTTTGCAGAAAATATGTCTCATTTTCTGACCAGCTATAATTTAATATTAATTCTTAGTACTGGATCATCAAAGGGCCCCAGTTAGGGGTCTGGGACTCATTTTGAAAGCACCGTATGAAATCTTATTAAAAAGACAGTCCCTGCCTGCTTATAGTCTAGTTTATAAGATGTACTTCTACGAGGTCAGCTCCTGAGTCCATTGACAACCTTCTCCAATGCTGGAAAATGACCACTTATTCTTACTCTGTGTTTTCCATGGTAGCATTCTCTGAAATGCTTCCAGTTCCATGCGCAGGGCCAGTTAGACAGGCAGAACTGCAGGGTCTCAATGCGTAGAAGAGATGATAGCGTAGGGAGGAATGGTTTAGACGTATTAGGAATTGGGGAAACTTTTGGGAAAGGGCAAGCCTTAGGAAGGATGACAGGTTTCAGAGTAGCAGCCGTGTTAGTCTGTATCCGCAAAAAGAACAGGAGTACTTGTGGCACCTTAGAGACAAATAAATTTGTTAGTGTCTAAGGTGCCACAAGTACTCCTGTTCTTCTTAGGAAGGATGGACTCCACCTAATCCAAAGTGGAACCAGATTGCTGGCACTTAAAATTAAAAAGGTCATGGAGCAGTTTTTGAACTAAGGGCTGGGGGAAAAGTAACAGGTGCAGAGGAGCATGTGGTTCGGGCAGAGACATCCCTTAGGGAAAGATCTATTAATGGAGATTCTCTATGTCCTAGTAAGGAGGAGAGGATGGAAGATGATAAAATACAAGTAGGATCTGATGAGAAACAGTCAAATGAAAAAGAATTCCATTGAATTACATCATGTAATGGCAGACTGCTAAAAAGTGACAAGTTTTTAAAGTGCTTATATACAAATCCTAGAAGTCTAAATAGTAAGATGGGTGAACTAGAGTGCCTCATATTAAATAAGGATATTGATATAACAAGCATCACAGAAACTTGGAATGAGGATAATCAATGGGACACAGTAATACTAGGGTACAAAATTTATTGGAAGGACAGAACAGATTGTGCTGGTGGGGGAGTGGCATCATATGTGAAAGAAAGCGTAGAATCAAATTAAGTAAAAATCTTAAATGAACCAAACTGTACCATAGAATCACTGTGGATAGTAATTCTAGGCTCGAATAATAAGAATATAGCAGTAGGGATATATTACTGAGCACCCGACCAGGATGGTGATAGTGACTGTGAAATGCTCATGGAAATTAGAGAGGCTATAAATATAAAAAAACTCAGTAATAATGGAGGATTTCAATTATCCCCATATTGACTGGGTACATGTCACCTCAGGATGGGATGCAGAGTTAAAGTTTCTTGACACCTTAAATGACTGTTTCTTTGAGCAGCTAGTCCTGGAACCCACAAGAGGAGAGACAATTTAATATGGAGATATACCTATCTCATAGAACTGGAAGGGACCTTGAAAGGTCATTGAGTCCAGTCCCCTGCCTTCACAGCAGGACCAAGTACCATCCCTGACAGATTCTTGCCCCAGATCCCTAAATGGCCCCCTTAAGGATTGAACTCACAGCCCTGGTTTTAGCAGGCCCATGCTCAAACCACTGAGCTATCCTCCCAAAATTATTTGTTTAGTACTAAGTGGAGCACAGGATCTGGTCCAAGAGCTGAATATAACTGGACCACTTGGAAATAGTGACCATAATATAATTAAATTGAACATCCCTGTGGTGGGGAAAACTCCGCAGCAGCCCAACACTGTAGCATTTAATTTCAGAAAGGGGAACTACACAAAAATGAGGAGGTTAGTTAAACAGAAACTAAAAGGTACAGGACAAAAAGTGAAATCCCTGCAAGCTGCATGGAAACTTTTTAAAGACACCATAATAGAGGCTCAACTTAACTGTATACCCCAAAGTAAAAAAACATAGTAAGAAAACCAAAAAAGTCCCACCATGGGTAAACAACAAAGCAGTGAGAGGAAAAAAGGCATCCTTTAAAAAGTGGAAATTAAATCCTAGTGAGGAATATAGAAAGGAGCATAAAATCTGGCAAGTGAAGTGTAAAAATATAATTAGGAAGGCCGAAAAAGAATGTGAAGAACAGGTAGCCAACATCTCAAAAAGTAATAGCAACACATTTTTTATGTACATCAGAAACAGGAAGCCTGCTAAACAGCTGGTGGGGCTACTGGATGATCAAGATACTAAAGGAACACTCAAGTATGATAAGGCCATTGCAGAGAAACTAAATGAATTCTTTGCATTGGTCTTCACGGCTGAGGATGTGAGGGAGATTCCCAAACCTGAGACATTTTTTTTAGGTGACAAATCTGAGGAACTGTACTAGATTGAGGTGTCATTAGAGGAGGTTTTGGAACAAATTGATAAACTAAACAGTAATAAGTCACCAGTACCAGGTGATATTCACCCAAGAGTTCTGAAGGAACTCAAATGTGAAATTGCAGAACTACTAACTGTAGTCTGCAACCTATCGTTTAAATCAGCTTCTGTACCAAATGACTGGAGGATAGCTAATGTGACGCCAATTTTTAAAAAGGGCTCCAGAGGTGATCCTGGCAATTACAGGCCTGTAAGCCTGACTTCAGTACTAAGCAAACTAGTTGAAACTATAATAAAGAACAATATTGTCAGACATATAGATGAACATAATTGTTGAGGAAGAGTCAACGTGGTTTTTTTAAAGGGAAATCATGCTTCACCAATCTACTAGAATTCTTTGAGGGGGTCAACAAGCACGTGGACAAGGGGGATCCAGTGGATATAGTGTATGTAGATTTTCAGAAAGCCTTTGACAAGGTCCCTCACCAAAGGCTCTTAAGCAAAGTAAGCTGTCATGGGATAAGAGGGAAGGTCCTCTCATGGACTGATAACTGGTTAAAAGATAAGAAACAAAGGGCAGGAATAAATGGTCAGCTTTCAGAATGGAGAGAGGTAAATAGTGTCCCCTAGGAGTCTGTACTGGGACCAGTGCTATTCAACAGATCTCTCAAAACTGGGTGACTAGGCAAGAAAATGACAGATATCAGAGGGGTAGCCATGTTAGTCTGGATCTGTAAAAGCAGCAAAGAGTCCTGTGGCACCTTATAGACTTTCGTGGGTGAATACCCACTTGACATGCATCTGACGAAGTGGGTATTCACCCACAAAAGCTCATGCTCCAGTATGTCTGTTAGTCTATAAGGTGCCACAGGACTCTTTGCTGCTTTTACAAAACGACAGATGAAATTCAATATTGATAAATGCAAAGTAATGCACATTGGAAAACATAATCCCAACTATACATACATAATGATGGGATCTAAATTAGCTGTTACCACTCAAGAAAGAAATCTTGGAGTCATTGTGGATAGTTCTCTGAAAACATCCACTCAATGGGCAGTGGCAGTCAAAAAAGCAAACACAATGTTGGGAATCATTAAGAAAGGGATTTATATAAGAGCAATAAGATATTCTCCGTCTTATTCTCTATCCTTTTTTTAATGATTCCTAACATCCTGTTTGCTTTTTTGATTGCCTCTGCACACTGCCTGGATGTCTTCAGAGAACTATCCACGATGCCTCCAAGATCTCTTTCCTGATTAGTTGTAGCTAAATTAGCCTCAATCATATTGTATGTATAGTTGGGGTTATTTTTTCTAGTGTGCATTACTTTACATTTATCCACATTAAATTTCATTTGCCATTTTGTTGCCCAATCACTTAGTTTTGTGAGATCTTTTTGAAGTTCTTCAGAGTCTGCTTTGGTCTTAACTATCTTGAGCAGTTTAGTATCGTCTGCAAACTTTGCCACCACACTATTTACCCTTTCTCCAGATCATTTATGAATAAGTTGAATAGAATTGGTCCTAGGACTGACCCTTGGAGAACATCACTAGTTACCCCTCTCCATTCTGAAAGTTTACCATTTATTCCTACTCTTTGTTCCCTATCTTTTAACCAGTTCTCAATCCATGAAAGGCTCTTCCCTCTTGTCCCATGACAATTTAATTTATGTAAGAGCCTTTGGTGAGGGACCTTGTCAAAGGCTTTCTGGAAATCTAAGTACACTATGCCCACTGGATCCCCGTTGTCCACTAATAGATTAGTAAGACATGATTTCTCTTTACAGAAACCATATTGACTTTTGCCCAGCAATTTATGTTCTTCTATGTGTCTGACAATTTTATTCTTTACTATTGTTTCAACTAATTTGCCCAGTACTGATGTTAGACTTACTGGTCTGTAATTGCCGCGATCACCTCTACAGCCCTTTTTAAATATTGGCATTACCTTACCTATTTTCCAGTCATTGGGTACAGTAGCTGATTTAAAGGACAGGTTAATAGTTCCGCAATTTCACATTTGAGTTCTTTCAGAACTCTTGGGTGAATGCCATCTGGTCCTGGTGACTTGTTACTGTTAAGTTTATGCATGTTTATTAAGTTTATTTAAGTTTATTGCATGCTCGAACAATGTTTTTATACACCTCCCTAGTCATCTGTCCAAGTTTCCACTTCTTGTAAGCTTCCTTTTTATGTTTAAACTCACCGAAGATTTCTCTTTTAAGCCAGGCTGGTCACCTGCCATATTTGTTATTCTTTCTGCACATCGGGGTGGTTTTTCCTTTGCCCTCAATAAAGCTTTTTTTAAATACAGCCAGCTCTCATGGACTCCTTTCCCCCTCATATTAATCTGCTAAGGGATCCTGCCCATCAGTTCCCTGAGGGAGTCAAAGTCTGCTTTTCTGAAGTCCAGGGTCTATATTCTGCTGCTTTCCTTTTTTCTTTTTGTCAGGATGCTAAACTCAATTATCTCATGGTCACTGCTGCCCAGGTTGCCACCCACTTCTACTTCCCCTACCAATTCTTCCCTGTTTGTGAGCAGCAGGTCAAGAGGAGCACAGCCTCTAGTCAGTTTCTCCAGCACTTGCACCAGGAAGTTGTCCCCAGCACTCTCCAAAAACTTCCTGGATTGTCTGTGCACCGCTGTATTGCTCTCCCAGCAGATATCAGGGTGATTGAAGTCCCCCATGAGAATCAGGGCCTGTGATCTGGAAACTTCTGTTAGTTGTCTGAAGAAAGCCTCGTCTACTTCATCCTCCTGGTCTGGTGGTCTGTAGCAGACACCCACATCACCCTTGTTGCTCTCACTTCTAAACTTAATCCAAAGACTTTCAACAAGCTTTTCTCCAGTTTCATATTGGAGCTCTGAGCAATCATTCTTCTCTCTTATATACAGTGCAACTCCTCCATCTTTTCTCCCCCACCTGTCCTTCCTGAATAGTTTACACTCATCCATGACAGTGCTCCAGTCATGTGAGTTATCCCACCAAGTCTCTGTTATTCCAATCACATCGT
Source organism: Mauremys mutica (assembly GCF_020497125.1). Taxonomy (NCBI): domain Eukaryota; kingdom Metazoa; phylum Chordata; order Testudines; family Geoemydidae; genus Mauremys; species Mauremys mutica. The sequence goes on along the minus strand of NC_059073.1, from coordinate 9,842,100 downwards.
AGTTCCTTGACTGTGCCAGGACTTCCAGTTCTTCCTGTTTGTTTCCCAGGCTTCTTGCATTCGTGTATAGGCATCTAAGACAACTAGCTGATTGCCCTACTTTCTCAGTATGAATCAGGAGGCCTCCCCTGTTGCACCCTCCTCCTTGTGTTTCCTCCTGGTATCCCACTTCCCCACTTACCTCCGGGCTTAGGTCACCATCCCCCGGCAAACCTAGTTTAAAGCCCTCCTCACTAGGTTAGCAAGTCTGCCTGCAAAGATGTTCTTCCCTCTCTCCGTTAGGTGAATCCCATCTCTTCCTAGCAATCCTTCTTCCTGGAACAACAGCCCATGGTCGAAGAATCCAAAGCCCTCTCTGCGACACCACCTGCGTAACCAAACATTTACCCCCACAATTCGATGGTTCCTACCTGGGCCTTTTCCTTCAACAGGGAGGATGGACGAGAATACGACTTGCGCCTTAAACACCTTTATCCTTCTTCCCAGAGCCACGTAGTCTGCAGTGACCCACTCAAGGTCATTCTTGGCAGTATCATTGGTGCCCACGTGGAGAAGTAGGAAGGGGTAGTGGTCCGAGGGCTTGATCGCTCTCGGCAGACACTCCGTCACATCCTGAATTCTGGCTCCAGGCAAACAGCACACTTCTCGAGTTTCCTGGTAAGGACGGCAGATGGATGACTCCGTCCCCCTTAGGAGGGAGTGCCTGACCACCACCACCCATCTCCTCCACTTGGGAGTGGTGGTCGTGGAACCGCCATCCCTAGGACAATGCACCCCATACGTTCCAGTCGATGGGGTCTCCTTCTGATCCCTTCCTTCTGATGACTCTTCCAATAATAAGGAATAAGGAAGTGTTATTTACTTCTTCTCATAACACAAGAACTAGGGGTCACCAAATGAAATGAATAGGAAGTAGGTTTAAAACAAACAAAAGGAAATATTTCTTCACACAATGCACAGTCAACCTGTGGAACTCTTTGCCAGAGGATGGTGTGAAGGCAAAGACTATAACAGGGTTCAAAAACGAACTAGATACATTCATGGAGGATAAGTCCCTAGCCTCTGCTTGCCAGAGGCTGGGAATGAGTGACAGGGAATGGATCACGTGATGATTCCCTGTTCTGTTCATTCCCTCTAGGTACCTGGTATTGGCCCCTGTCGGAAAACATGATACTGGGCTAGATTGACCTTTGGTACTGCCCCAGTGTGGCCTTTGTTATTTTCTTATGTTCTCTTTCTTGGCCAGTTTCCGATCCAGGAGACAGTTCTAACTCTCACCCCAGGATCATTAATGGCCTCTCGTGGATTTTGTCAAAGGATTTTTGAAGTCCACATAAATAGGATTGAAGCACTGGAGCATGGATGGAGAGCAGGCTGTCCTTTGAATGTTCTAGAGGCTGGCACCTAGATTCTACCTAGCTGAGTCTGGAGAGCAGGGGCATCACAGATTAGTGCTCCAGTATACTGAGTACTGTTATTATCATACACGTCATGTTAGCTTGCACTCAAAATAAAACATAGTTGCGTTAAAGGAACCCAGGACCATCACAGAAAGGAAAAGAACGCTCATTCTCTGCTGACACTTCAGATTAAGATGGTCTCATGTGTTGCTCAGTGACCATCTGCTGATTATTTTTTCGCTTTCAGTTTGATAAATGCGATTCATGGGTCTCTCAAAACAGAGCTTCCCATAGGCAGAAATGTGGAAGTATTTGCAAGCCTGATGAAAAGAGGCTCCTTCCAAAATAGCAAAGGATGGCTTGTCTAGTGAATAGAGCAGTGGCTAAACACTTAGGAAACCTGAGTTCAAGTCCCACCTCTGTCATAGATTCCCTATGTATCTGTGGGCAAGCTGCTTAATACCCTGTGCATCAGTTTTCCTGTCTGTAGACTGGGGCTAACACTTCCCTACCTCACAGAGGTGTTGCGAGGGTGAAATCCAGTAACAAGGTGCTCAGACACTATGGAGATGAAGTCCATGTAAATACTTAAATAGGTGGAACAGGCTGTGTGGAATCTATTGTAGGTGAGAAGGGTAGTAAATTTCATAGAACCATAGGGTTAGAAGGGACTGCATGGTCATCTAGCCTCCTGCCATGATGGAGGAGTTATTGGTTTTCTAAAGTGAATTCACTGGTGGTGAAAGGAGCTAGCTTAATATCTACTGAGTGGGAACTCCTCTGTTTACATCCAGGATGGGTACAGTACTAGCAGCAGCAGGGTGAGCTCCCCACCACCATTGCCTCAACCATGCCCGGAAGGGACTATTTCTAGGGGTGAGATGGGCGGATCACTCGCCCTGGCCTATCCAGCCTCTCTGCTGGGGCTACCAACAATGGGAGCCAATTAGTGCCAGCCGTGGGAGGGGTTCTTGGTGATGCAATCACCTGTCTAGTGGAAACGGGAGCAAAATCTCAGCTTTCAGTCTAGATACAGGGTCAAACACTTCCAAAGTCTGTGGGAGTTTGTGTGACTGCTTCCCTTCTGGCCAACCCAGTGGGGACTGATCCGGCAATCTCCAGCATTCAAAGCATGAGCTAATCTGCCAGCACATCCTCTTGGAGGATGCAAGAGACTTGTAGCCCGTGCAGATCTGCATAGAGTGGGACCTGTAACACATACTCGCCAGTAGGTTACAGCTAGCCCTGGGGTTGTGGTTTGGGGCCACCCACTCTACCATCACCTCCTGAACATGGTTACAATGCCTCTCAAATTCAGCCCCCTTGGGATAACAGGGAACTATCCAACTGGCACACAGCAAGTAGGGAGGAGATTTTGTGCAAGGATATCAGCCCAAACTCCTTGTCTTGTGACAAGTTCTAAGGGTTTTTTTTAGCATCCTGTAGAACCTCTGAAAGGCATCCTATAGTCAGCTGCATGGTAGTTCTCTATTTATAGCTCTTTTCTATGCTAGTGCTCAGTTCAGAACAATTTAAATTGACTCTGGTGGGACTTGAACCACGATCTCTTTCAGTCTCAAGCCCTGATTCAGCCAAGACTTAAGTGCCATTGATATTGTGGGACTTAAGCACATGATTAAGTGCTTTGCTGAATCTGGTTCTTGCAGATCAGTTCTCTAAGCATGGAGACATGCAGCGGTGTAGTGGACCCTAGTTTCTATTATGGGTTGTGTACAGGTGTGAATAACACAAAAGAAGAAGTTCACCAGTGATTTCTTGTTAGCCTCTGTTTTAGCTGATCTCATTTTTAACTAAATAACTTTTGCTGCATGATGTGCAGTTGCAGGCTAGAAGTTTGCCAACAGCATGCACCAAGCTTCAGTTGGCAAATCAATCTTGAGCTGAATTATACTATTAAATGGAAATCACTTATATTTCCCCCCTTAAACTGTCTTATTTAGTTTGCAATTTTCAGATTATACTGTTAGCAGCTTTTATTGCTCATTTTTGCTGTTCTAAAACCAAGGAGTTAAAAGCATCTGCTGCTTAGATTTCATAAGCAAATCCATCACAAGATAAAGTAAAGGAAAAACAGAAAAAAAAAGAGAGAGAAAACAAGATCAGCTTTTGGCTAGGAGTTGTGCAGTGGTGGATTTCAGTTAGATGAGAAAGTTTGCTGGGCTCATTGAGGAATGCTACTGCAAACACATCTCTTGGGAAAAATAAAATTATTTGCACTTTTCTAGAGCTTTTCAGCCATCACTTTCTGAAGGTAAGTACAATTCTCCCCATATTACAGATTAGGGAAACTGAGCCTAGCGTTACTGTTAATGATGATGGTGCTAAGGAATAATAATCATCCTCAGTAGTGTATTAGACATGTTGCAGACAAACAGGAGACCAAGTTCCCTGCCCGGAAGGATTTACAATCTCCAAAGACAACAAATAATAAGGAACGGAACATAAGAACGTCCATACTGGGTCAGAACAAAGGTCCATCTAGCCCAGGATCCTGTTTTCTGACAGTGGCCAATGCCAGGTGCTTCAAAGGAAATGAACAGAACAGGGCAATCAAGTGATCCATCCTGTCGTCGAGTTCCAGCACTGGCAGTTGGAGGTTTAGAAACCCTGCGAGCATGGGGTTGCACCCAGGGCTGCCCAGAGGATTCAGGGGGCCTGGGGTCTTCGGAGGCGGGGGGCCCCCGCTTCTGCGGTAATTCAGCGGCGGGGGGGTCCTTCTGCTCCGGGACCCGCCGCCAAATTACCGCCGAAGCGGGACCCCCCCGCCGCTGAAGACCTGGAGCGGAAGAAGCTCGGGGGGTCCAGGCCCCATGAGAGTTTTCTGGGGTCCCCGGAGCGAGTGAAGGACCCCGCTTCACTCTCATGGGGGCCCCTGTGGTGCCCGGGTCCTGAGGCAAATTGCCCCACTTGTCCCCCCACTCTGTGCGGCCCTGGTTGCACCAACAGACATCGAGAGAATAGACAAGGAGCTGTTGCACATGTCTTCTTTTCTTCCATGATGATCATGATCACAATCAATTTTGCTCACTTACAGACACTCCCAGGAGGACTAAGGGACCACACATCCCTTGGGAGAAGCACCTTTTGAGAAGGGGCTCGAGAGGGTGGAGGCCTGGCAGTTAGGACGAGGGAGATGGTTCAGGAAGTAGGAGCTGCCTGGCAGAAGGCACGGAGATGAAAGCGGCATGGGGACATGAAGGCTGTGCCCACAGCAGGCATTTACTGCCTCAGATGTCCTGCTATTGCAACTCACAACTGGTTCAACTCCATCAGTGCATTAACACAAGAGTCGCAGCAACACCTCTGCCTCTTCTTGGGTTGTGTGCAATGAGGGACTGAACCCAGGGATCCTGACACATGCGCCTCTACTACCTGAGCTGAGAGAGTCAGCTCTAGTAGACCAGCCGGTTGCAGACTCATTAACCTGTATTTGTGGCCCAGTGACAGGGAATAGGCAGGAGATAAATTGGGCCAGGCCTTGAAGCCAATCGTTCAGATGGAGTCAGTCAAAGCTTATTTAGGATCTAGACTTCAGGGATCTGCCTGGGCAACCTTAAAGGAGTTTATAACTGGAGGGAGGGAGAGGAGCTTTGCCAGTTTAATTTTTTCAACCAAGAAAATTATAAACCAGAAAGCCAGGCTCCTTTTGCTCAGTTGCTCGCCTGCACATGCCGTTAAATAATCGAATGTGCCGGGCTAAGCAAACCACGTCCGAGTGAAGGAAAAATGTGCTTCTGGCTTTGGAGAGCACGTCCAAACAGCAAAAGCACTGCTGTGTGTCTGTCTAGTTCTCATTTGCAGATCCATCTAAATCAGGGTTTCTCAAACAGGGCTCGCCACTTCTGTAGGGAAAGCCCCTGGTGGGCTGGACCAGTGTGTTTACCTGCCCCGTCCACAGGTCCGGCTGATCGCGGCTCCCACTGGCTGCGGATCGCTGCTCCGGGCCAATGGGAGCTGTGGAAGTGGCGCAGGCTGAGGGACATACTGGCTGCCGCTTCCAGCAACTCCCATTGTCCTGGAGCAGCAATACGCGGCCAGTGGGAGCCGCGATTGGCCGGACCTGTGGACGGGGCAGGTAAACACACCGGCCCAGCCTGCCAGGGGCTTTCCCTACAGAAGCGGCGACCCCTGTTTGAGAAACCCTGATCTAAATGGGTTGTGCCTGTGCCTTCTTAGATCTGGAAGCACTTAAACTATAATGCCCAGTACTCGTGCCAGTTTTTTTTTGGGGGGGGGGGTCAGGGTCAGTTCCGAAAACATGGCACTGAACCGAGAGAAGGAGTTAGAAGGGCTCTCTGAACAAGCTCAGCTGGACCACTTTGGCTTCCATCCCAAATGGGGAAAAATACAGTACAGGTGGGATGGGTTCAGCTGGACCTGAGCTAAAAACCATATTCATCTTAGGCCTTGCAACTAGCTGGTACCACCCATGCCTGGAAAACATCTAGGAACCAATGCTGTGTCTGTAGATTCAAGGAGCATCTCCAGGGGGAAGATCCTCAGCTGGTCTGAATTCTCATAGCTCCATTGACTTCAAAAGTTATGGCAATGTACACCAGCTAAGGACCTGCCCCAAGATGTACCCAGCCAATGGTTAGATGCAGTGCCTAGCGCAGGCAGCCCTGAAAGCATAACATCCCAACATCTAATCCATCCTATGGAGCAGTTCATCCATCCTAAGGACCAGCTGAACCCAGACACATCAGTGAATCAGCCAGATTCAGTTTGGACGCAATCTCAGAGAGAGGGCAACACCCCAGCATTCAGTGGTGCATGACTGAGCCCTCTTAAATATGGATAATTAAAAAGTGAATTGTATAGATGGCCCCCTCATTGTAAGATCTGCCATATATTTATGGATCCACCTTCACAGCAGCCTCTAAGATAGGGAAGTACTATCTGCATTTAACAGGAAGAACTGAAGCACAGAGAGATGAAGTGACTTGTTCATGGTCACCCAGAGCATCTTGAGTAGAGCTGGAGCAGAACCCAGAAGTCCCAAGCCCTACCTCAGTTCTCTGACCACAAGGGAATCCATCCTCACTAAAAACCAACAAGACCTTTGTTATATGTTAACTACAATTAGCTACTAATTTGGGCGTGGCAGGGTGAAACTGAAACAAAGACAAAAGTCTAGGAACTTTTTCAATAAAAGAAAACTGCTGATTCACATGTTTTTAAAAGTGGAAACACAGTTTAATCATTTTTTTTGCAGGAATGGGGGTATCATTAGTGAGCTGGTGAGCGTGTAACTACATGCATTTATTATGCAAGCAGCTATGAAAATGATTGTCTTCAGCACAAAATGATTGCATGTCGTTAACAAGCAGAAATCCCAGGGTGAGACCCCAGTGGGCCATTCACATGGGAAAAGATAATTGGATAAAATATTGTGAGGCCATGAAATCCCAATTTGCCAGTTTTTTCTGATGCAGTCCAGCTCTCACTAGGCCCCCTTCGCCGTGCCTTCAGAAGCTATGGAACTGGGAAGATCAGGTACCATGGAAGTCCTTGGAACAACCTCTCCTAGACAGAGGGAGGCTATCTTTGAGCAGAATTAAAAACCGCAGCAAAGGCCGTCACATTAGTGCTAATGTCCCCTTGTGCAATCGCCAGTGAATGCTTGCCTTTTTCAGCATTTTAAAATGGATCCAGCGCTGGTGAGGGGAGCTCGACTGGTGGCCCAGGAGTCTGAAATCTCTGTCGAGTCCCAGAACAGGCAGAAGCATCTCTTGCAGCTCTGCCAACGTGCCTCAACATGAACGAAGAGGGATTAAATCTAGGAAGGAGAGGGAGTTTGGTCTCCTTGCCCTCTCTACCGTCACAGCTACTAAGGGAGGCAACTTGGGTTAATAGTGGAAGGGGAAGGTGCAGTTTTTGTAACACAGACAGATGCCCAGTAGGGTCCATACTGAGACCTATTCACACTGCCTCCACCTGTGATGTTAGTGGCTCATCACTACCAACCTGGGCAGATTCAAGCAGGTAAAACAAAAGTTTTGCAGATTTTAATACTGTAAAATAAATCCGTAGCCAATTGGGAACTTCACAGCTGTCACTGTGAGAAACCAAGGGTGGCTGTGGTGATGGAACTTAGAATCTCCAGCTCCGAAAGCACAGGCCCCTGCTTTCTGAGCGAATGGGAAATCGCCTTTGGCTTGCAGCAGTATAGGAACAATGGCACATAGCTGAAGAACTGCTGGCCCTTGCAGAGGCTAGTGGTACACATGCACACTAGCCAGTTAATTACAACGTGAACACAAATGTTTTTCATAGGTTTTGTTAGAAATTTCACACTCCCCTGCTCTATTAACATAAGAACATAAGAAAGGCCGTACCGGGTCAGACCAAAGGTCCATCTAGCCCAGTATCTGTCTACCGACAGTGGCCAATGCCAGGTGCCCCTGAGGGAGTGAACCTAACAGGCAATGATCAAGTGATCTCTCTCCTGCCATCCTCTGACGAACAGAGGCTAGGGACACCATTCTTACCCATCCTGGCTAATAGCCATTTATGGACTTAGCCACCATGAATTTATCCAGTCCCCTTTTAAACATTGTTATAGTCCTAGCCTTCACAACCTCCTCAGGTAAGGAGTTCCACAAGTTGACTGTGCGCTGCGTGAAGAAGAACTTCCTTTTATTTGTTTTAAACCTGCTGCCTATTAATTTCATTTGGTGACCCCTAGTTCTTGTATTATGGGAATAAGTAAATAACTTTTCCTTATCCACTTTCTCAACATCACTCATGATTTTATATACCTCTATCATGTCCCCCCTTAGTCTTCTCTTTTCCAAACTGAAGAGTCCTAGCCTCTTTAATCTTTCCTCATATGGGACCCTCTCTAAACCCCTAATCATTTTAGTTGCTCTTTTCTGAACCTTTTCTAGTTCTAGAATATCTTTTTTGAGGTGAGGAGACCACATCTGTACACAGTATTCGAGATGTGGGCGTACCATGGATTTATATAAGGGCAATAATATATTCTCGGTCTTATTCTCTATACCCTTTTTAATGATTCCTAACATCCTGTTTGCTTTTTTGACCACCTCTGCACACTGCGCGGACATCTTCAGAGAACTATCCACGATAACTCCAAGATCTTTTTCCTGACTCGTTGTAGCTAAATTAGCCCCCATCATGTTGTATGTATAGTTGGGGTTATTTTTTCCAATGTGCATTACTTTACATTTATCCACATTAAATTTCATTTGCCATTTTGTTGCCCAATCACTTAGTTTTGTGAGATCTTTTTGAAGTTCTTCACAATCTGCTTTGGTCTTAACTATCTTGAGTAGTTTAGTATCAACTCTATTGGAACCCCAAAGACAACAGTACAGAGCTGCTAGTGGGTAAGAACCCAAATAATATGAAAATATGGGGGGGGGGCTCAGTTTCTATTTAAAACATAACGGGCCAGATCCAAAGTTAGTGTCAAATCAGCATTGCTTCATTGAAGTCAAGAGTTAAATCAGTGGAGACATTTTTATGTCCAATATGTCCCCTTTAGACTTCGTATTTCAACCACCTCGCATGCTTTCTGCTCCCCTTGCTCAGCTTTTAGAAGTAAGAACTTTATGGCCTTAGAATCTGCAGTCGGAAAGTGTCATGAGAACAGGAAAACTCATACCACGGGCCAGATTTTCTTAGCAGAGAGGGTGCAGCTGAGCCCTTGAAAATCTGCTCAGCAGAGAACCAGAGATGCCCCATCCTTTATTAAGGCCGCCAGACAACATTGCCTGCTCCTGTCTAAGATGTGGAGGCCCGAAAAGCCTCTTGAATTGAACGTGGCTACACCGAAAGGGCCTAGAAGCTGATCGCACTTGCCCCCCTGCCAATAGTGTTGTTGTCGGATGGTCGTTTTGCGGTAGTCCCTGGCCGTAGCGTAGTGCTGGGAGAAAGCTTGCTGGTGCAAAGAGCCTTCCTCCCTTGCCCTGCTTACATGCCCGGCACAGAGCCACAGATAATTGCAATCTGATGGGGCACGCGGGGACGGTGCCCTCCCTGTGCCTGTGGGGACCCTGTCACCCCCAAGAGGGTGAGGAGAACTTCCATTCCCTGCACTGGGCTATTGGCTGGCTGAGCCCACTAACCCACAGGATGGTGCTTTCTATCTCTAGCTGTGGCTTTGGGCCGTACAAGGGTGCCTGGTTCAAGTCTAAGGTCCTACAATGCCTCTCACCTCATTAGCAGTGCAGGTGGCCCACTGGGGGAAATGAGGCTCGTCCCTGTGATAGAGGCAAACGTCCCAGGGCCTGATTCAGATCTCACACCAGAGTAAATAAAGAGCACCACCACCGGAGTCACTCCCTTGTGTATGATGGTGCCTCAGACTTTGGGATAAATCCAGGACTAACTTACTAGCATTAGGAAGGAACTTCCCACCTAGGCATGTTTCTGGGGGTGTCTTTGCCAGCCAGTGTCTTCTTTTGGCTGAGTAATGTGACTGCAACGCTGCCTTGGTTTCCCCCACCCTGCCAACAGTCACTTGCCCCTATGCTTTCTCATGGTACTCCAGCCCTCTGGCTAAGTTGCTCATCATCTCTCCCGTTCTAGGGCAATAAAGAATCGGATAGCTCAGGAGTCCAATGAGCCTAGTGAAGGCTCAGTAATCCCAGGCCCCCATGGTGTCATGACCCCTCTTCTCCAAGAGGGTTTACTGTCCCCTTTGCTGGGGATGGGAGGAAAACCCAGGCCCATCCACTCCTCTAGGTTCCAGCCCAGGGATCCTGCATTAAGCAACTGGACCAATTCCTTGCAATCACTAGCTGCTTCCAGGGGCGGCTCTAGGTATTTTGCTGCCCCAAGCACGGCAGGCAGGCTGCCTTCGGCGGCTTGCATGCGGGAGGTCCCCGGTCCCATGGATTCGGCGGCACGCCTGCGGGAGGTCCGCCGAAGCCGCGGGACCAGCGGACCCTCCACAGGCATGCTGCCGAAGGCAACTTGCCTGCCGCCCTCGTGGTGACCGGCAGAGCGCCCCCCGTGGCTTGCCGCCCCAGGCAGCGCTTGGCATGGTGGTGCCTGGAGCTGCCCCTGGCTGCTTCATACTTCACCTCTCTTATAGGCCTTTTCTAGACTCATGTTTTCTGTGTCTCTCTCTCTGGAAGTTCCCTGGCATTTCCCTGCCAGACTGCTGCTGAAGAAGTCTCCTCTCAGCAGTCCATCTGGCATCCACCCTCTGCACTGCAGCCTTCTTGTTCCTCAGCTGCTGCTGGCCCAGCAGTTAGCTGCAGGTGAGGAGGCCGCTAGCCTTAGGGCTGTGGTAGAATGCAGTCTGTGCACTCCATGAAAACATGTTATTGCATAATTATCCTTTACGAGGTTTCACAGCTTCCAACAAAGCACCGGACACTGACCAGTGAATGAAGGTTGGCCTAGAACAGAGGTGGGCAAACTACGACCTGCGGGCCACATCCGGCCTGCGGGACCCTCCTGTCTGGCCCCTGAGCTCCTAGCTTGGGAGGCTCGCCCCTGGCCCCTCCCCTGCTGTCCCCCCTCCCCTGAAGCTGTGCCACCACATGGGCAGTGCTCTGGGCAGCGGGGTTGCGCGCTCTTGCTGAGCAGCGCGGCGGCGTGTCTGGTTCTGGCCTGGTGGTGTCGCTGCCAGACATTCTGCTCTGAGCGGCATGGTAAGGGGGCCGGGGCTGGGGCAGGGGGGTTGGATAAGGGGTGGGAGGTTCCAGGGGGCAGTCAGGGGATGGAGCAGGGGGTGGTGGATGGGGCAGAGGTTCTGGGGGGCAGTCAGGGGATGGGGGCAGGGTTGGATAAGCATGGGAGTCCCAGGGGGGGCTGTCAAGGGGCGGGGGTGTGGATAGGGGTCAGAGCAGTCAGGGGACTGGGAGCAGGGGGGTTGGATGGGGGTGGGGTCCTAGGAGCGGTTAGGTGAAAGGGGTCCCTGGAGGGGGCGGTTAGGGGACAAGGAGCAGGGGGAGTTGGATGGGTCGAGGATTCTGAGGGCGGCAGTCAGGGGACAGGAAGTGGGAGGGGTCGGATAGGGCACAGCCTTCCCTACTCGGCCCTCCATACAGTTTTGCAACCCCAATGTGGCCCTCGGGCCAAAAAGTTTGCCCACCCCTGGCCAAGAATGACCTTTGATCTGATCCAACATGCTGTGTTTCTATGTATAGGGATCTTTGTGCATATCTGTATCCTTGTCCATCTTGTGCCATTGGGCTTGAATCCTTTTGTTCCTGCATGCATTCCGGTGCCCACAGCCTTATGTGTATGCATGGGTTTGAGCTCTCATGCATGAGTGTGCACATATTCATGCATGTTTACATGGGCCTGTACATTCCTGCATGGAGAGGTTCAGACTGAGAAACATCGAAGACAAGTGGCAATAGAACAGTCTGCTGAATTGTCTTGCATGTATTTGCATTCACTTTGTAGTCGGGCTCTATATGATTCTAGCTGTGGGTTTTTTCCTCCAGGGGAGTTTATGTTATGGCTGAAAGTAATAAGATGATTTTCACTAACCCATAAATCTGCTGCCGGCTTGCTGCCTCTCCTGCTGAGAGAGGACACGGGCACTTGTTTGTCTGAGCTACTGCTCTGAACAATGTCAAGTTTCTCCCTACCAGAACAGTAGACAAACAAAGTGCCTTCTGAAAGCACTTCTCTTGCTTAACACGGGCCAAAGGTTTTAGCTGATTTAGGACATTGATTATGCAGAGCGTGGGGAATTTTTGTAGCTTCCTTTTTACATCCACTGTTGCTTTTTTCCTTGCCACCCTACAGTTCCCTCTCTGTACCCTATAAAGTCTACGAAAGCCCAGGAAACTTCCTTTAGGAACAGCTTTCCAGCAGTCCTAAAAACCAGCATGTTCTGTTTTGATCCACTGAATGGCTATTTCACACACCTCTCAGACATTGAACCATGATGACGCAGGGTCAGTGCTTTTCCAGCGCCGGACTATTTGGCAATTAGATCCATGCTCCATGTATCTGTGCATCTTGGATATGGGCAAGTTAGCTGAGATAATACAAAGGTGACACTGCTTGGGGAGAGCAGCTAGAGAATATGGTAAGGTTGATGTGTGTCCCTATGATGGAATGGGTATGCCTGTAGGCTCTTTGGAGCAGGAAGAATCTTTTTGGTTATGTGTTTGTATAGTGCCCAGGTGCTACTGTAATACATATGCAATTAATTAATATAATACTAATAATTAATACTCTTTGCCAATGCAGCTTGGAACAACTGGGTTCCCAAGCTCCCACTACTATGATTGATGTTCTGGATTCGTCAGTGATCTAGAAAAGGAAGTGAGCAATGAGATGGCAAAATTTGCAACTGACACAAAATTATTTAGGTTAGTCAACTCCAGAGAAGACTGGATAGTGTGATCCAGCTTCTAGTGGGGCACTTAGTCTGAGGGCTCTCCTTCCTGGACCCAACTGTCCCCCCCGATTGGTTCAGAACACATTTCATTGTGAGCTCACCAGGCAATCTCTGCTACCTGGACCACAGGTGGTGCAGAGACCACAGGGTGAGCACCACATTTGAAAATCTGCAGCCTGTGGCCTGTTACAGATTTACATTTGATACAGCACCTTCCATCTCAAAGTGTCTCCATCACTTTACAGACCACATCCAGGGATCATTTTATTTCCTATGGCGATGTTAAAAACGATCTAGAAAAAATACTTCCCATTTTTTGCCCACCTCGTAGTCCTAAACAATAGGTTTTCCACTACATCCCCAGAGAGACTATTCTACAGTTAGATCAGGGAGTGTTCTGCACACAGTTCCTCCCATTACATCTTCCTACCCCTGTCCACACTTCTGACAGCTGTTGATAGGGATCGTGTCACCCTTAGCCCTGGCTTAGCCAAGAATTAATCTTTGAAAATTTTCCCTCAGGACTTTTGTTCCCTCCGGCCCCAGTGCTCACATTTCTCCCTGCAACATCCAGTGAGGAGAGGGCACCACAAGCCACCCAGACCGGGAAAGGGAAGCACCACCGGCAGGGACTGGGTTTGGGAGGGAGTCCTCCTGCCTGAACACAGGACCAGCAGGCTGGAGGCTGCAGTCTAGGAAGCTGTGATAGCAAGTTGGGTAGCAAGCAGCTTGGGAGCTGGGGCTGGAGGGCCTAGGAGCTGGAAGGAGACACACCCTGCTGCTGGCAGTGAGCAGACGTAGCTGCAGCAGGAGGACACAGGCAGATGGGACTCTGATACCCTCCTGCCCTTAGACGGCCCCAAAGCCTGGCCTGGGAACTGTTGCTGTTTGGTTCTTCATGTTGTAACTGAAAGCAGTCACGCCAAGGCAGCTGCACCTTTCATCGGTTGAAGCCCTAGCTAAAGAACCCTCTGTTATTTCCTGGGAATCTGTATGGGACCCTAGTAAGGGGTATACCCCAGGAGACCCCAGCATTTGCAGTGCCCGCAGCGCCTGCCTCTCAGCACACAGCAAGCATCCAGGGGACTGGTGTTCCACAGCACCACCTGCGGGGGGCGTGGTTACATTTTTAGTGGATGGCATTTTCCACCCCAAGATGAATCTCAATTTGTTATTTCCTGCCTCGTGTTATTTCTCGGTCCTGAGTGGTGGTGCAGTCCTCCCAGATTTGCTACTGAGCATGTCTTGTGTCCACCAAGGTACACTCACTCTCCTCTTCCACATTGGTAGTGGGGATGTTAAATGAGACCAGACCTGACACTGATCCTACTCCAACCCAGGATTCCTAGATGAGCTGGTATTAATTAATATTGTAAGTGGCACTTACTGGCTACTCTGCACACCACTGTTCACTATTTGATGAAGAAGTTTGACCCGCAGCTGAGGCACTGGTCAGGGACTCAGGAGATCTGGGTTTCATTCCCTTCTCTCCCACTGATTTTCTACATGAGCTTGGACAAGTCCCTTCAATTCCCTGAGTTTATGTCAGACTGGGATTAACAGTAATTCCCAATCTTGCAGGTGCGTTGTGGGGATAGAATCATAGAATCAAAGAAGAATAGGGTTGGAAGAGACCTCAGGAGGTCATCTAGTCCGACCCCCTGCTCAAAGCAGGACCAACCCCAACTAAATCATCCCAGCCAGGGCTTTGTCAATCCGGGCCTTAAAATCCTCTAAGGATGGAGATTCCACCACCTCCCTAGGGAACCCATTCCAGAGCTTCACCACCCTCCTAGTGAAATAGTTTTTCCTAATAGACAATCTAGACCTCCCCCACTGCAACTTGAGACCATTTGACAGGGTAAGAAGCTTCTTTGACAGGGTAACAAGCCTTGTGGATGGGGGAAAGTGGTAGACGTGGTATATCTTGACTTTAGTAAGGCTTTTGATACTGTCTTGCGTGACCTTCTCATAAACAAACTAGGGAAATGCAACCTAGATGGAGCTACTATACGGTGGGTGCATAACTGGTTGGAAAATCAATCCCAGAGAGTAATTATCAGTGGTTCACAGTCATGCTGGAAGGGCATAACGAGTGGGGTCTTGCAGGGATCAGTTCTGGGTCTGGTTCTGTTCAATATCTTCATCAGTGATTTAGATAATGGCATAGAGAGTACACTTAGAAAGTTTGCGGATGATACCAAGCTGGGAGGGGTTGTAAGTGCTTTGGAGGATAGGATTAAAATTCAAAATGATCGAGACAAACTGGAGAAATGGTCTGAAGTAAATAGGATGAAATTCAATGGGGACAAATTAGGAATTTGGAAGGAAGGAACTTTGGAAGGAACAATTAGTTGCACACATACAAAATGGGAAGTGACTGCGGAAGAAGTACTACGGAAGGGATCTGGGGGTCATAGTGGATCACATGCTAAATATGAGTCAACAGTGTAAGAACCGTTGCAAAAAAAGCAAACATCATTCTGGGATGTATTAGCAGGAGTGTTGCAAGCAAGACACGAGAAGTAATTCTTCTGCTCTACTCCACGCTGATTAGGCCTCAACTGGAGTATTGTGTCCAGTTCTGGGTGCCACATTTCAGGAAAGATGTGGACAAATTGGAGAAAGTCCAGAGAAGAGCAACAAAAATGATTAAAGGTCTAGAAAACATGACCTATGAGAGACGATAGAAAAAACTGGGTTTGTTTAGTCTGGAAAAGAGAAGACTGAGAGGGGACATGATAACAGTTTTCAAGTACATAAAAGGTTGTTACAAGGAGGAGGGAGAAAAATTGTTCTTCTTAGCCTCTAAGGATAGGACAAGAAGCAATGGGCTAAAATTGCAGCAAGGGAGATATAGGTTGGACATTAGGAAAAAATTCCTGTCAGAGTGGTTAAGCACTGGAATAAATTGTCTAGGGAGGTTGTGGAATCTCCATCATTTGGGATTTTTAAGAGCAGGTTAGACAAACACCTGTCGGGAATGGTCTAGATAATACTTAGTCCTGCCTTGAGTGCAGGGGACTGGACTAGATGACCTCTTGAGGTCCCTTCCAGTTCTATGATTCTATGATTGCTCCTTGTTCTGTCATCTGCCACCACTGAGAACAGCTGAGCTCCATCTTCTTTGGAACCTCCCTTCAGGTAGTTGAAAGCAGCTGTCAAATCCCCCCTCACTCTTCTCTTCTGCAGACTAAATAAGCCCAGTTCCCTCAGCCTCTCCTCATATGTCATGATCCCCAGATCCCTAATAATTGTTGTTGCACTCTGCTGGACTCAGTCCAATTTGTCCACATTCTTTTGGAGGGTTGGAGGGGGGTCAAAACTGGACACAATACTCCACGTGTGGCCTCACCAGTGCTGAATAGAGGGGAATAATCACTTCCCTCAATAAGTCTGGAGTGGTGATGATACTGCTGTATCAGGTATTAGTCTGTGGTAAAAGGCAGGTCTTCTAGCAGCACAGCACCCCCCTGTGTGAAGGTCTAGGCTCAGCACTTATCCAGAGAGAAGAACATCAAATACTGAATGACCAACACCACCTCCCCCAGCACTCTGGGTTACCCATCCAAGCACTGACCATGCCCAATGCTGCTTAGCATCGGTTTGAGACTTTGATAAGATCACAACCCAAGAAACTAGAGCTGGAGGCACATTTGTTCCCCACCACGGACAGTAAAACTCCATTTGCCCTTGAACACCTTGCCCTAGTTATTTTGGAAGTGGAGAACTTCAGGTTATCTTTCCAGAGACTGTCAAGCTGAATAGTGCAGAAAAGTGTCATTTAATTAACAACTTGCCACCATCAGCAAGAGTTAGTTTTAGCACAACCCAATTCATTTTGGAATTGGATATTTCGGGTACAAATAAGACAGCAGTGAGCGTGATATACAGCGCTTGTAAATTTACCAGTAATAATTTTCAATATTCTTTGAAAATCAATTCCAAGTTCTATTAATTTACTTCCCCCCAACCCCTTTGAACCATTGAGATTTAGATCATGGAACCTGTAGTAGTTTTATACAAATAATTTCAGTTACCTTTCTGCAGTTCTTTTATGCCCTTTAATTATACTGCATCGTGATTTTCCTACTCTTCTAAAATATAGAACCGCTTCTAAAATATAGGGGCCATCGCGAGTTAAATAGGAAACACGGCGCTTGGGAAGATTTCAAGCCCACCCAAATCTCTGCAAACCCAGCTGCCTCTGTTCAGATACTTCCATCTCTCTTTCTCATCCATCCTTCTGGCTGGACTTGACAGTTCAGATCTGAATGCGGGGATGTGGGGGAGTTCGTGGTGGGAGGGTAGGGAAGGGAGAGTTGGACAAGCACTGCTCCACCCAATCTGCTTTCTCCCAACATGAGACTGATCATGCATACAGAATGGTAATTAACAGCAGTAAATCAAGAAAAGTCAGTTTGATATGCTGATTTTTTATTTCTCCTTTCTTATTCCCCCCTCCGCTTTTGTCAGGGTTAATCTTCGTACATATGTATACAGAGACAGGCAGAAGGAAGAGAGACTTTTAATAAGATGGCATGAAACTGGATGTAGTTATTATTTATACTATGGATGCTCCTAGATCCCCAACTGAGAGTGGGGCTGTGTTACGCTAGGTGCTTTACAAACAGTTTCTGCCCTGAAGGATGTGGCTTCACTGCATGGATAACTCAGGTGATTGGCACCTGGGGTAGCCTACCCTGGGTGTGAGCATCCCTTCTGCAAAGCCCTAGGTGCATTACTGGGTTCTCACTGGTTCTGCACATGTCTGTATGTCTGGGGGCCAACCCATGGTTATTTGTGCTGCAACGCTCTAGGACTCTTTCCTGGAACTGTGGGTGAACTTGTCTGTCCTTCAGGGGGAATTGTGGGAAGGGCGCTGGAGAGGTCTCAGGGCTTGAGTGACTTTTGGTTGTGTCCTCCCTGCACCGTGGGTGGGTTCCAGCCTGAGCTCTCAGCTACACTCCCAGCTGGGTAACCTTGCTTGGGCCAAAAGCAGCTTCAAACCTGGGTCAGGGCTTTTCTTTGAGGATGGTTGGGAAGTTTTTACAGCTGGGAAAACTGATGCACAAAGAGTTTCAGAGTTCAGGCCACAACATATGTCAGTGGTGGAGCTAGGACTAGAAATTATCTTGCACTCTATTACTCTAGCTTTATGCTAGTGTGATTTCACTAAGCCCTGGCCTGCTTGTGTGCCTGCTGCTCAGGTGATGCAATGGGAGCAGAAGCTGCCTGCATTGCCCCAAATCCCTTATGGGCACAGTGTTGGCATTGCTATCTCCTACACCGCAACCCCTTTTACTCCTCACATAGAGGGGCAAGGAGGGGGACCAGGCCACACTCTGGCTGTCTCCAGCCCATGGATGATCCTTTGTGGTCTATTGCCAGGTGGAGCAGAGCAGGTTGGCACAATCCACAAGGGACCAGGACTGGGGTGGAGAATCAGGAAGGCACAGCCAGCTCCCTCTGCTGCACTGAGCAGATCTCCTCCATTGCAGAGAATCTGGCCCAGCATAAACCTGTGTAACAGCGTGGAGAACCAGGCCCTAAGAGCTCCTGCCTTGCAGGCCCACCTTCAGTCCACTCCACCTCCCTGTCTCTGAGGCATGGCTGTTCCAGGCTTTATTGAATCGACTTGTTTAGGAAATCACCCTGTTTCTCCCCGCTCCTCCCCTGTGCGACGTTGGACATGTGGAATTGCTTTTAGAGGTTGCTGGAGGGTGAAAGTGTTTTATACCTTTGTAAAATAAAGTGCTGCAGAGAAAAGAGTTCAGAAGACAAACCAACCAACCCATTTTCTTATTTGCTGCTACACATCTTCCTGTCTGGTGAATTCCTCCTCCAGAATTAAAAAACTCCGTTAGCAGAGCTTTGGCTTGCCCCTTGACAGTTAGCAGTGCATTATTTAGATCAATACAGCAATCTCTCGACTGCTATTAATAATATCGCACTGCATGTACAAAAGAGCTCTTTCCACCGAGGAGCTAATGTGGCTTTATAAGCATAAATCCATTAACCCTCCCAACAGCCCCTGTGAGCTGGTCAAGTATTGTTATGCTGGAAGATGTTAATGGCTGCCAACAGGTGGGTCTTTGATCTGTGGATAGTCACAGGCCTGGTTAAAGCCTCGGAGGATGCTAAGCAGCCTTCTTGGAGGCTAAATGGAAGGAGCAATTAAACTCCCATTGAAATCAATGTGAGGTTAGGCCCCTACGTACTTTGAGAATCTAAATCCGTGCTTCGTCCCTTACCATTTGGTTTTGGGTAGAAACCCTTCACAACAGGATTCAGTTTGCTTGTTTATCACTAGGCGTGAAGATACCATGGGTGTAACCCGCTGGCTCAAATTGTTTCATGGGTTAAATCCCAGCCAAAACTCCACTCCCAATTGCAAAGAAGAAAACCCATCCCTCCGTCTCTTACAACTTGCTGCATCAGCTGTTAATTTAGCTTCTGTCACAGAGAGGAAATCTGCCGACTGCAAAATTCCACTGCCACAATTCCACCTCGGGTCCTGGAGGCGGCTGGTTTTGGATGGTGCAATCTCAGTCCCTACCAGCAATGCTTGTGATTGGAGGACATCTCTGGCACCTGGTGGAAGAATGCTGATTTGCAGTGTGGCTGTTAATCTCAGAATCATCAGGCCATTTTTAGGGGCCATATAATGGGATCTCTTAGGAGGACCTCTTTCCCCTCTTAAAGGAAAACTGGTCTGTAGAATAAAATACTCTGATCCCCACAGGTGCCTATCCACAGCTGCGGAAGTCTTTGGCTCCCGTTGATACTATTGGGAGCTAGGGGAGCTCCGTCCCTCTGAGAAACAGGTTACTGTCATTTAGGTGCCGCGTGGCTTCTGTTTGTGACTGCTGAGCACTGTTGAAAATCTGACTCTAAATATGGATGTAGGGGCCTACCCGTGGGCACCCCGTTTTGGAAACCTTTTCCGGAGCAGTTATTGTTCTTTTTGACCCTATCCCTGTGTTTGAGCAGCTCAGCTTCCTGCCTCCCATGTGCATCTCCTTGCATTGGTCTGCATTTCATCTGCCCATCATGCCCTCCAGTTGTCCACATGGAGCGATAGGGCCTGATTCTAGAAATGCTTATTCACACCCGCAGTGCTTGTTCACGAGAGTCGTCACACGGAGGGGACATGCGGGTGTTGAAATTTGCTGGCTAACTTGTCCCCTTATCTGGCTTCCAAACTCAGCAGATAGCGCCTCCTGTGTTATTTTCCCTGGACAACATCCCGTTAGCAGAGCTCGCCAGCAGAAATGCTTCCAGGCTGCTCCCACTTCACCTCCAGTCGCTTTGGCACAGCCGCTGGGCACAGAGAATCCGGCAGAACTCTCGGGTAACACGGAGTCTCGCTGGATATTTCAATCCCTGTCCACCTCAAACTTTATGCCTACCTCATTTGCAGTCACTGCGGCCCCTTGGATCCCGCTCTCTGTCAGCTTCCTGCTGTTTCCCCTCTGACATTCTTAAATTAATACAAATGGATTTTCTCCAAGTTAATTCTTTCCCATAACGTCTTTTCTCCCCTCCTACCTCACATTCTCCATCCCTGAGGACTGCAGTCCTCCCCGGCTCCCCTCCCGCTGCCTCCACTACCACTGTAGTGCAGGGCTGTAATTTATAAATTTCTTCTGCTGGCTATTCTTAATTGTCTAATTTGTAATATTCCATCTTCTTCCCATTTCATCTCGCTCAGAACTCCCAGGCTGCCTAAAATAAATGTGTATTTTTAATTCTAAGTTGCCTAATTTAATTTCATTAATACAGCACATCAGGTTTCAGCCAGTAGAAGAACAGGTTTTATTTTATTTCATTCCCAGACTGCTGCCGTCTCTCCCCCTCCCCACACCAACGTCCCAACACACAGCCTCATCTCAGGCAAAGCTTGGGGTTTAACTGGCCAAGGAGCTGCATTAATCCTTAGGGAACTTGCTGATTACCAGGGTGTAGTCTCTGACCACTCTGTGAAGAAGGCTGTAGCAAGGCTTGCCCAGTCTGGATTCGGTCCCTGCTGCTGCCTCAGTTTACCTTCCAATCTCAAATCAAACAAGCCACCCAATTTGGTATTTTCACAATACTGCTCCCTTTCTAGGCCTGGCTTATTGCATCAAAAAACAATCTAAACCTCCCGCCCTTGTGCTGAGGCTCAACGAGTCCTTCTCAGCTCCAGTTCTCTATCAGAGCGTCCCTTGCCCACAGCCCTCCCTCCAGGTTCATGGTCCTTTGAAGCCCACGTAGCTGCGTCTTCTCAGGCATATCCCTCAACGGCTCCTGCTCCATGGAGATGTCTCCACCAGGCAGGAGCCCTGAGCGCTGTAGGGATTTGTCACCAACACCTCTTCCCCCAAACCCTCTCTGATAGGACTCAGGCTGCCCTTATATTCTCCAATGGGCCTCGTCTCCAGTCATATGCTCTCATCATATGACGCCTCGATTCATTCACCTCAGGAGGGGGGCTAAGCCTGGCACAGGCATAGCTGAGCCCCCAACCCTCTTAAAGGGCCATCTTGCCATGTGACACTGGCAAGCAATCTTCCCCAACAGGAGGGTGGGGGCAGCCAGTCGTGATGTGGGCCTGGCCGACAATGGCCCAGTAGGCCATCTCTCTATGCAGCTTGGTCTCTCGCTCTCTTTTCCACTTCAGCAACTGGGGCGGGCTCTGAGAGGTGGTTGCAGTGGGGGCATATCTACCCCACACAGCCTCAAGGCTGTAATCTCCCTTCCGCACCCTAACGGGTAACTCACACTAGCAAGAGCGAGGGGATCAGGTGCCCAATTTTTTACCAGAAATTCCATTTGAAAAGGGGACCTGACTGTGTCCGGTCAGATCAAAGTCCGGTTACTGTGAGCGGGGGAGGCAGGGAGGCGCTGAGGTCATCACCCGCACCAGCCCCTACTCAGCCGAGGCTGCCTCCT
The DNA here is from genome assembly GCF_020497125.1 of Mauremys mutica. Taxonomy (NCBI): domain Eukaryota; kingdom Metazoa; phylum Chordata; order Testudines; family Geoemydidae; genus Mauremys; species Mauremys mutica. The sequence goes on along the minus strand of NC_059073.1, from coordinate 9,820,407 downwards.
ACCTGTGTTGGGTGGCTGCAGCTCCCAGCCCTGACTCTGCAGGCGAGTCCCTCCCGATCCAGATGGAAGGAGAAAAGCATCAAGCAATGGGGGGGGGGGAAGAAGAGTAGATGGGGGTGGGGCCTCAGCGGAAAAGGTGGGGCAGGGGTGGGGGCTCAGGGAAAGAGGTGGGACTTTGGGGGAATAGGCGGGACTGGGATGGGGCGTTGGCGGGAAGAGGTAGGGCAGGGGAGGCTCCGGCACTCCTGCTGGAATGTCCAGTTTATAAATACTGAACAAGTTGGCAACCCTAGCATGAGACCACTGCCGGTCTTCTTCCTCCGTAGCCCCAGCAGGGCTTTTTACTCTGCGAATGGGTACAAGGTTTTATCTCCGAGCTGGGTGCTCAGGGGTTCTGAGTGGTTTGTTTATTTAAGGTAGTTAGTAGACTGAAGTAGAGAAAAGTCATTCATTACCAACAGAGCAGCCTACTTACGGTTGGTCCAGACTCACACTCAGTCCACATTCCTCTCTTTCGCCCTCAGACTCTGCCCTCGACGTACAGCGCCTTTCACCTGCAGGCCCCCAGGTCACATTTGGCCACACCTGGAGCAGCCCAAAAGTGTTGCTGTCTGAAGACTGTTGTGGCTAAATGCATTGGTGGATCTCAGCCCACTTCCTAGTACAGAGACGTCCTCATTGCAAAACCCACATTCACAATGGATCCTGATCAGTAGCAGAACAAGGAATACAAGCACTAACTGGGCTATGGCGACCGGACTTCCTAATTTCCCCTGAAGTGAAGAGATGAGGTAGGGGTCCATACGGGGAAGCTCACGCTTTGGCTATCCAATATTGTGCCTTCTTTTGTGAATGGAGATGGCTGTCAATCTGGAACCTTTCACCAGCACTGCACTCCCTCCGTTTCTTATAAAACCCACAAAAGGTATGGCTCTGGGGCTTGATCCTTCACTGCCTTAGGCCAGTTTCAATCAGGAGTAACTGCATCTAAGCCAATGGAGTTAATGCCAGTGCAAAGATCAATGTAAAAACTTTACTGAGTGAGGCCCCAAACGAGCAGCGAATCAGGCCCCTTGTCTACAGTGGATAATCATTTCTTCTACTTGGTGACTGTATATTCCTTGTCAAGACACGCTGTCACCACCCCTGCGCTCTTTTGCCTGAGTAATAGTGCAGGAGTGTTAATGAGAAATTCCAGTAGTAAATCCCAGTTGAGTCTCAAGATGTGTCATTCTAAAAATACAACCCGAGATGTCTGAAACTGGCTTTAAGATCCCCCTGAAGCTCTCAATTAGTGGTGTAGCGGCAGCCCTGCTGGAGCTGAGAACACAAGGTCTGAAACTGGGTGGGAGGTGTCAGATTTTGAACGTGAAGTGGAGCAATGCTTGTGTAACTCATTGCCATAGAGCGTCTGACCTCTTTAACAAAGAGCAACTGCGGGTGGACTGTATGGAACTCAGATGAGGACCCACTTTGATGGGCTTTTTCTGGACATACGTTTACCATGTGTGCCGATAATTCAGGGCTTTGCACAGGCATGTTGAGATGACCGTGCATGCCTGAATATCTCCAGGTTTTAATGTGTGCTCCATGGTAGGTGTTAAGGCTCCATGTAAAGAGCTATATTCAGGAAGCCATTTGCAGGGCACAACAACGATACGTTTTATGCATCTTATGAAACCCATGAATTACGCTACATGTTCTTGAGTGCCATCTACTGCCACATTATCTATGAACTAATTATTTACATATACACAAACATCTCTTTTTTATCGAGCACTCCTGGAACAGGAGGTAGTCACACAAGGTACAGATGTGCACCTTGGGCTTCCTTTTAGGAAAATACTGCTCCAAATGTTTAGTGGATTTGGAAAAGGTGTCAACCCCAGACAGAAACATGGATGTACAAAAAATAAGAAAGATGACCTAGTTTACAAGGACCACTTTGTAATTTGCACCAGGATGTTTGATATTGATACTTGAGTAGGGCAGGTCTCAATGGAGCATTGATCATGCAAACTGCACACGGATGAATTCAGGTGCAGTTACCACCCAAATGACTGTCTCGGCTCACTGATTGGGTAGTGATACAGTCTGAGAGAGGTGCTACCTACAACGATCAGTGCAGTCTTGGGTAACCTTTTTTATTTTTAGCAAACAGTAAGTTAGCTGATAAAAGGATTTCTTGGCACACCAAAAGCATTCATGAATTCAAGTCGAATTCAGCAAATTGTTTTGTCTGAGGAAAGAAGGAAATCTGGACACAAGAATTTTGGAAACATTGCAATGGTTCATTTTGAACAGTGTTTCTCAAACTAGGGTCACCACTTGTGTAGGGAAAGCCCCTGGTGGGCCGGGACGGTTTGTTTACCTGCCCTGTCCGCAGGTCTGGCTGATCGCGGCTCCCACTGGCTGCAGTTCGCTGCTCCGGGCCAATGGGTGCGGCTGGAAGCGGCGCGGGCCGAGGTATATACTGGCCGCCGCTTCCAGCAGCTCTCATTGTCCCGGAGCAGCGAACCACGGCCAGTGGAAGCCGCGATCGGCCGGACCTGCGGACGGGGCAGGTAAACAAACCGGCCCGGCCCGCCAGGGGCTTTCCCTGCACAAGCGGTGACCCCAGTTTGAGAAACACTGATTAAGAAAACATTGACTCATTTCGTCATTTTATTTCAAACTGACATTTCAAAACAAAACGTCATTCTGAACTGACACTTGACATGTTTCATTTGACCCGAACAAATTGTTTGTGTTTGGTCAAGAAAAACAAAAAATATTCAGTTTCGGTTTGAAGCGGAGGGACATTTTTCCCACTGGGATTTTTCGGTTCAGTATTTGCTCAGCTCTAGCCTCAGTAACAGGAAGACTTAGACAAATTGTAATGGGAGATACAGGAAGGAGCAATGAAAATGATGCAGGACTGGAGGGGTTGATCTGTGATGGAGTGAAGGAAATGTAGCGTGGCTAATGGGAGACACAACCCTCTTAGATCAGCGCATACTCACAAGCTACAAACATCAAGGAAGGAGCAGAATTGTTCAAGGGGGTATGGGGATACTGAAAGACTGATGGGATGAAAATGAACAAAGGAAAACTTAAAGTGAATACCAGGAACAATTTTCTTACAGTGAGATCTAGTAAGGCCAAAGCCTGGGAAGCATAGAACACCCACAATTCCCATCAGCTTCCATGGGGTTTGCATAGCCAGGCTGCCAGCCTGGGGAATACGGTGCTAAGAGAAGTGGCAGATTCCTTGCTTGAGACAATCACTATCTGATAGTACAACGTTCTGGAGAAGATACCACAGATACTTAGATTCCATGGTGATAGGCAATTTAGGAAAATCTAAGGTAGATTGGCCTGGAATTTACACTGACTCGGAATAGATTACATGATCTAATAGGGCTTTTCCATTTCTAATGTCCATGATTGCGAAGTCCCAGCAATCCCATCGGGTTACTCTTCTTTCAGGCAATAAGGAGCAAGTTCAGTGTTAAATATGAGCCTGGGACAAATTCTTTGCTCAAAGGGCCAAATTCTCTTCTGGTGTAAATTGATGCAACTGCTTCTTGAAGTCACCAGCAGATAGTATGGGCCTACATGCCTTCCTTTGAGAAAGCAATGGATTTCCTTGTGTTACTACTGGCTAGAGGAGCTTGCAAGAGGAGCCACTCTAGCACTGGACAGTGTGAGGGAGGAGACCTCTTTGACCAGGACACAAGATGAGACACATTTTACATCTCTAAGTGCTTCATTGGGGTAATTTTTGTGTGTGGTGGCTGTTGACGTGTAATTTTATACAGACACTCTTGAACGACAACTCATTTTTTCTCCATTTTCTCCTCCATATGTAACACAGCAGCCTGAGAAACCTAAGCAGCAGACAAGCTGATGTCATAGCAGGTTGTACTGTGCCTGTTTAAATGGAAGAATCAATTGGCCTGGAGACCCCCATGTTCCTATAAGCCACTTTGGCATGTGGGCTGAAGGCTACTCCTACCAAATTCATCTCCTTGAAGGACAGAAGCATGAGGGATTCATAAAAGAGGTTCCATTCCTAATTGTGAAGCAGTAGAGACGATGCAAGGAATTGTGAGTAAATGCTATCCTGGCCTGAATTTTTCTATAGTGATGAACTAAGAAAAGCACTTGTCAGGGAAGGCATTGGCAACCCAGGCTGGAGTGGCAGCGCTGAGTTTGCTAAACAGAATGAATACATGCCATGTACAAGGCCGGGGGGAGTTCATTAGCATTCCCCTGTGAGATCTCAGCATGAGTCATGGAATAGCTTTATGGTCTAGTGCAGGAGTTCTCAAGCTTGGGGGCACAACCTCCAGAGAGATCATGTCTTTCCCATATTGCTAAATGGGGGGGAATACCTAGCTAGATGGGTGGAGGAATTGCAAAAGAGCTCATGATATGGAAAAGGTTAAGAACCACTGGTCTAATGGAGCAGGGTTCTGGAAGTCAGGATTCCTGGAATTGATTCCAAGGTCGATTAATCCTGTATGATCATGGGCAACTTGCTTGCTGTAACCTCTCGGACTCTCCTTTCTCCCCATTTGTAAAATGAGGGTAACAATGCTGCCCTTACCTACTCAGGTTTACTTAATGTTTGCAACAAGATTCGAGATCCGAGGATGGAAGGTTTTAGGTAAGTGCAAAATGTTATTCTGTTGATAGCACTGGACAAGTCACTATTTGCAATGTTGCAAACAATGATTTGAGGAAAGCACAATTTATGGTGGAATCCGTGTAGTGTTATGTTGTGACAGGGCAGCAGATGTACTGACTGGTATGTGTTTGTTGAGTACTCAGAGCCCTCTGATGGATAGAATCAGGCCTTTAAAAAGTATTTGCAAATTAGGTTTTCCTCTGATGACTGGAGAGCTGGAAAATAAGATGTGCCTAGAAGTGACACATTCTAGTTGGTAGCTGTGGCGGTTAATTATGTGCCAATAGACTGTTTATTCATGTCATGATATAAGGAATCTCAGTCTTTCTTAAATGGGAGATGTTTATTATGGAATATGACTATTAGCTACAGACAAACAGGATTCCACACTACTTGAGTTCAAGCTTTGTCTTTCTTGTTCGCCAGGGACCACATCCTGCTGGAATTTTATTCAGCACGCAGACATCTAGTGGCTGAGTAATATAACTGCAAGTACTGGTAAACGTTACAGTGTCAGTAAAGCCTGGTCTACACTAGGGGGTGTCGATGTAAGATACACAACTTCAGCTACGGGAATAGACGTATCTTATTTTGACTTGCCTCCTGTCCTCATGGCGCGGGATTGACGGCCGTGGCTCCGCCGTCAACTCCGCTTCTGCCACTTGCACTGGTGAAGTTCCGGAGTCGACGGGAGCACGTTCGGGGATTGATATATTGCGTCTATTGCAGGTAGTCTGGACGTACCCTATGTTTGTGAATGTCTCAGTGGTACCTTTGTTTTCAGAAAATCCTCACCTCTAATGTTTCAAGTGACATTAGGGCAGATGACGAACAACTAACATCCCATGCTTTTTGAATGAAAAGGAAAGGAATATACATAGACATCCACTATGCAGGCAGGGTTCCCTACGAAACAGAGAGGCCTTCACCTCTATAGCAATATCCATTTCCTGCAGCTGGCGATTGATAGCTAGACAGCTCTTTCAGTACAAATGTCCACCCAAGGCAGAGACCTAAAGAGAGAACGCTGAGACTGCAAGCTCTTTGGGGCAGGGACTGCCATTTATTATGCATATGTACAGGACCTTGCACAATGAGGACCTGACCTGGCAGAGACTGAAATACTAAATAAATCAATTTCAATCTTCAGAAGCAGCAGCTCCCTTGGACTGAGAAAATGATTAATTACTTTTATCTACTGAATTATTCACCCCACTGGTGCAAAAATAGTTTGAAATATGGAGAGTGAGACTTGTGCAGGTCATAAGTATGAATCTGGAATCATTCTCGTATTGAGTGTAAATGAGGGGAGGTCAAAAATGTTCCGCTGGAATTCCTTGGTACAAGGCCAACATTTTCACCCCCAAAGTGTCGATTGTTGTCAAAACTTTTTGGTTTACAGCAACCAAACACAGAAATATTTCAGCTTTATGCCAAAAAAATTAAAACCAGCAACAATCAATAGAAAAACGTGGTTTTCAGATTTTTGTTTTTTCGATGGTAACTAAACAGTTTAGACAAAAAATGGGTGGGGGGTATTTTGCAAAAAAAAGTCACAGGAAAAGAAATCATTTCCCAACCAGCTCTAGTGTAAATGCCAAGGAGGGACAGGAATTGTTTTACTGTGCCGACGCATAATGAGGAGAAATTGGATAAATTAAACAAGGTGAATATCAGGGAAGCACAGCGGTGAGGTATAATTACCTATAGACTAGATTCCCAAGGGATATGGTGGAAGCTTCCTCACGTGCACAGAAAATTGAATTACACTCAGTAATATGAGTTGGAATCCTGCACTAACAGAGCTAAAGGAACATACTGCACAGAAATATATTTTCACTTATTTCAAATAAGTTTTAACTTAACTTTCCCATTAATTTCCCTTCTGTGAAGTCCTCTGGAACCTCCTGGCTGGTTGGAAACACCTGAAAATGATGCTTCACTCTGATAATATTCCCTTTGATGATGCCAGGGGATGAGTCATGCTGGGATGTCTCCAGCAAGTCAGAAAGAGCCAGAGGATTTAACCATGCGGGGGGAAGGAATTTAATGAAAAAAGTTCAAGCATATTTCAGTGCTGATTGCTCCCATAGCCTGGTTAGTGGGGGCGTCCAGAGCATATTGCTGGAATTAATTCACTTTATTTTAGCCTTGCTATTTACCTTAAACTTGGAGTGTCCTAAATGCTGGAAGCTATACAGCAAAGGACAATCTTGTAGTCATCTCCAGAGCATGCAAGCGATGGACTGAGAGGTCTTTCCCACATGATATGGGACAAATTCTGAAGCCCATACTCTGTCTTCACTCAGTCCTTACTCAGGCAAACTGCCATTCAAGACACCAGGGGTGAAATCTTGGCCCTGTTGAAGTCAAGAGCAAAACTTCTTGACTTCAGCAAATCTAAGATTTTACCCTGGGAATTTGGCATGGATAAGGACTGAGTTAGGTAGGGCATCAGTCGTAAGGCCTGATACAAAGCTCATTGAAGTCAATGTATTTCTTTCCATTGACCCCAGAGAACTTCGGATTAGGCTCTTAATGGTTGAGAAATGTATTGAAATAACTGTATTGGTGGATCAGCTCCTGTATATTTATAAGCAGCAGGTAGGGTGACCAGACAGCAAATGTGAAAAATTGGGATGGGGATGAGGGGGTAATAGGAGCCTATATAAGAAAAAGACCCAAAAATCAGGACTGTCCCTATAAAATCAGGACATCTGGTCACCCTAGCAGCACATAGAGTTCAGGAAGGGGCCGTTCAATCATCCTCACATCTTCCTAACACCAGTGAGCAGATATAACCCTGTGCCGGTCCTACTGAGCCAAATTCTCTTTTAGCCCTAAGTGAGAATTCTTCCAGCTGCCATAAAGTCAACACAGCTGGTTTTTATGCCAACCCCTTTCCTGGGTGAAGTGGGCATGCTGGAGCATAGCTGGACTCTGCCAATTCCTAGCTGCTGTATAGACCCTTGGGAACCATGGAGGACTGGTATAAATTAGATCAGTCCTTAGGCTGCTCTAGCTCATGCCCCACCTGGCACAGATGTGATTTGTGAATCAGGGAGATGGAACCAGCTGCATGATGCCTGCCTCTTCCCCTGTACCAAACGGACCTTGGTAGGAGAGAATCCTTTCCACCATCTCAAGGGGTGAGAAAGGAGTGGAGTCTCCACAGCCTATTCAATCCCTGGCCAATGTAACCCACTGCTCAGTGTGTGTTAGAATCATAGAACATCAGGGTTGGAAGGGACCTCAGGAGGTCATCTAGTCTAACCCCCTGCTCAAAGCAGGACCAACCCCAACTAAATCAATGTCCCAGTTATGTGTCCCAGTCCACAGAAGATTGTACACTACAGCTCTCTGCTTGAAAGGCTAGTTCTTTAGCTCAAGTTGTAGAAACTCATGCTTTCAGATCTAGAGTCCCCAAGTTCAGTTCCTGGTGTGTTGGCCAAGAAGGCAGCCACTGTGCCTACGAGGGCTACTTGTGCCAATAGTACGTATGAAGACACCTGTGCACTTGCAGGAATGCTGATTTAGCCTAAGTCAACTAACTATTCCATTCCTAGCCTGTGCCCATTGGGTAACAATAGTAATTATAGTCGTAGTAGCTCTGATATCTTTCTTTCGGGCACTTTTGACAAAGCAATATTGGTTTTACTGTCTGTGCAGGAAATAAAGTACACAAGGAACAAGCTAAATTAAAAAAACAGTGCAAATAAAATACAGTAAAGTCTCTACCTTATTGGAAGTACTTAGGGACAGGAATGAATTAGGATATTGGTTTTGCTGTCCGCCCAGGTCTTTCCAAAGAATGCCGGTGGCGAATACACTTTCAGGAATGTAAATGAATGCAAAACTAATGAGATCCCATTAATATTATTATTAAGTTACCCAGCAAATGCTATTCATCACTGTAAACTCATTTAGCAGGAAAGAAACTCAACCGAATTACGGTAGGGTCCTTGGCAGTTTCCCAATAACTATGATGAATAGGGCTGGTTCCTGACAGCTTACTGACACATTCGCAGCTCCCAGAAACTCCTCTATACCCCACCCTCAAATTGGATTTCAGGAGACTCATTATAGGAGTTTGTGATCTGTCTGACGGAAAAGTTTCATTGGGGTGGGGGAATGACCAAGATAACGGAGAGCAACGAATATCACTGCTGCCGTTCTATTTTGACCTGCTCTGAATCCACGCAAGGGGACATTCCTTCCTTCTCTTCACCCCAGCAAAGTCCAGTTTCCTGGCCTCAAACCCCAGCCTTCAGCTTTGCTAGGGGTCGTGAGGAAGGGACATTGAAGAGGGAGCACAGCGCTCCATCTTGATACAGTAGGTGGAGCCCAGAGAATGAATTAACCAGCTCACCGCCACTGTGCTAACATGAGGCGTGAACTTGTGGAACCGAGCAGGGACAGGCATCCCACCAGGGAGAAAGAGAAACCTTCAAATAGCATGAGTCTATGTACGAGTGAAAAGAAAGTTCACCTTCCGGCCTGGGTGAAACCCACAGCATCTATCGATCAGTTTGTTGTCAGTAGCAGACAGATGGGAGGAATGAATGGGAGGAGAGATAGATAATACTGGATTTTGATATCCTTTCCCGCCCGGATTGTTGGTGTTATTAGCATTTATTTCCCTAATATTTCCGCCCTCTCCACGTATAATAAAATGAGTGAGATTGAGGGAATTACCCAAGTGTACCACCAGGATGTGGCACAAGCAAAAGCAATGGCAACTCTGGTTTCTGGAGAGAGAGTGTAACCCCCCTTAGCGGCACTTTCCAATGGAAGTCTCCACTATACATGCTCATGACAGCCAAAAAAGATAGTAAGTTTTTACCCCCAGGGGCTTCTAGTTTAAAGGCCAAATGGTGACTCCCCACATCCCTGACTCACACTGGTGGTCAATGATTCATGTGAGCAGCCTCACTGAGTTCAAAGGGGAAGGCCAAACTGTGGCCTGAAGTTAGACATAACCCATATAAATCAGAGGGTGGAGGAAGGGCTTACTCGGCATCGACTGATGAAGCAGGCGAGGTGGGATGAAGGGGAAAATGGAAGGTTAAACTCCCATCCTACACACATTACCTTAGAGAACGGGGGTGGGAAAGGGCTTTTGTGGCCAAGCTCATCTGTTGAATCAAAGTATTTTTAGACCCAGTGCAGCTGCTTTTTGTAGGTAAAAAGAGAGAGGAAAGGAGCCGAACATCTCTCAAGTGAAATCAATTCACAGTTAAAAATAAATAAAGAAGCCTCCGTTATTAATCTTCATTTTGGCAGGAGAGCCAGTTTGCCTTGGGAATAGGAGATTAGGAGAGCAGCAGCGAGCGGCTGGTCTGATGATCCTGACAGTCGAGCTGCATGGTCTCCGCAACTGTTTGCGCTTCATTTTGCCAATAACAATGTGGGTATGAGCACAGGCGTGCCATTGGGGGCACTGTTCTGGACCTGGCGAGAGGGCACAGAGGGAGAGGTTGCTGGCATTTCCCTTATCTGACATGTCAGTAATGACCACACTGCGAGAATCAGTTACTACTGTAATAGCAGGAGCCAATGTTACACTGACTAATGATGATTACTATTAAGGGCAGAATTTTGTAGCAGTGATCAGATATATCACTGGAAAATGTAGGCCCTCATTATCAGCAGCCACACCGTTATTTATTAGACACAATTTGATATCTGGGCAAAATTTGGTCTAGATTTACATTGTTAAAGAACAAACAATATATTCCAGGATAGGATGCATGAGTTCTCCATACCCCCTTCTCATCTCAAACTAGCTACCCACTAAAGGATGGAAAAGGTTGTTAATAGAGCTGATTGTTTCTATGACATTTTTTAGTTTTTTGACCAAAAAATGCAGTTTTTGTCAAAATTGAAAAGTTGAGAAAACCATGTCGATTTTGACAAACTTTTGATAAGAAAAGAATGAAAAGAAGCATTTTGATAATGACAAAAGGTCCCATTTTGACTTTTTCATATTGGAAATTTCAATTTTTCATTTTGAAATGAATTTCCAAAATGAAATCAGTGGGTTTTTTTAATACCAAAACATTAAAAAAAAACCCCAAAAACTCCAAATAAAACCTTTAAAAAGGCCAAAACCAGAACAAAATATTTCAATTTTATTCAAATGAAAATTTTTGATTGTTTCCCTGGAAATTTCAAAATGTTTTGATTTTGGTTGGTTTCGAAACAGAAAAAAATTCAAAATTGTGGTATTTCCTGTAAAATATAAAATCCTGTTCTCACCAGCTCTAATTTTAAAACACACAGACATATAGATGTAGCTAAATAAGTCATGATGAATGATGTATTAGGTGCATTTCACCTCTTAATCTACTCAAATGCATTTACTCTTTGAATATATTTGTCATATGCCGTCTGCCAAGAATTCTTGGTTTGTAACTGTTTCACAAGCAATTGGCCAGGATATTCAAGTTATTTTGTTTGGTCACGTGGGTCATGATATTATTTCTGTTCTTTTTGGAATAGATTGTCCAGTCTGCTAAGGTCATCATCATATAGTGTAAAATGCACCCATCCTTTAATGGTTACCTAGTTTGGGGAAGAGTCGTTTTATGTAAATCTTAACCAGGTGGTGCCCAGGTATCAGATTATGCTTACTAAATACCTGAGTTGCTGTTGATAACAACAAGGGCCTAAGTGTATATATAGATAGATAGATTTCAATGGGATCTAGGTCCCTAAATACCTTTGAGGATCTGCATCTCAGTGACTAGACATTTTAGGTGCCTCCATTTTTAGGGTGGCCCAACTTCAGACATCTTAAAAGAGCCTAAATTTCCAATAAGCACTGAGCACTCACCCTCTGAAAATCAAGCCCCATTAATGTCTTTCAACCCACATCAGAATATTGACACAACACTAGCACACTTACAGTCTTCTGCAATTTTCCCAGTATTCTAAGATTTATTAAAAATTAAACAATAGAGCGCTAAAGAGCTCCTAAGTCAACTTTTTTAGGTCTCTTGAGTAAAGTTATCTAGGCCTACTGATTTAATGATACTTCTCTCTGGTAGATGTTTAACAAATTCCTTAGTTGCTAATGGTCTAGAAAGTACTTCAGCATCATGTGATACAAGCACATCATCCTACTTCTTTCCACATACAGAACAGAAATAATTACTAAACACTTAAGCCTTTTTTGCATCACTGTTAATCTTATTATCTCCATCTAGTAATGGTCCTATACTATTGTTAGGATTTCTTTTGTTCTTAATATACTAAAACCACTCCTCCTTGCTGTTCTGAGCCTTGCCAGCAATGGAGTTTTCCCTGGTATCTTTAGCTTCCCTCATCAATTTTCTATACTTCATAACTTCTAATTTTCATCAAGTGCTATATTTTCCCCCTTTTTTACATTTGTTATATATTGCTTTTTTATCTTTAATTGTTGCCTTCACTATTGAACCAGGATGGACCTTTAGCGAAAGTTGTCCTGTTTCTTGATTGTGGAATCATGGCTTTTTGACCATCTAATAAGCTCTTCTTAAATAGCTTTGAATTTTCATTCACATTTGTCATCTTAAATTGTTCCTCCCAATCAACTTCACTGATAATTTTCCTGAGCTTTTCCATTATAAGCTGTCTTGGTTGCCCTGCAATCTGTTCTCCCGGGGTCACTTTGCAGTCAGTCATGTTTTTTAGATCTCTTCCTCTTATCAGGAACTTGTCAGTCTGGAACCTGTTGACATTGCTCTTGTATATATTTAAGTGCTCCTCCCTCTTTAAAAAGTATGTATTGGCTCTGGCTAATTCTAAGATAACCTCACCAGCTTCATTTCTGGTTCCAATACCTCATCCTCCGTGACAATCGTCATAGTCCTCACTGAGTTCTCCCACATGTCTGTTGAGATCTGTTCCAATAATCAATTCCTCAGCTTGTGGTACTTCACTGATCATTTGGTGCAGGGCTATCTGGAATTCCTCCTTCTTAATAGTACAACCAACCTGCAGTGTGTATCTGTATATAACATTAAATATTTGTTCTCTGCTCAGTGCCATTCTAACTTGCATCAGCTGGTCAGTCTTTCTTTGAATGAAAGTTTTCCCTAATATCTAACCTAAATCTCCCTTTCTGAAGATTAAACTGATTACTTCTTGTCCGACCTTCAGTAGACGTGGAGAACAATTGATCACCATCCTCTATAACAGCCCTTAACATATTTGAAGACTGTTATCAAGTCCCCTCTCAATCTCCTTTTCTCAAGACTAACCATGACCCGTTTTTTTAACATTTCTTCATGAGTCAGGTTTTTTAAACCTTTTATCCTTTTTGTTGCTCTCCTCGATTGTCTCCAGTTTGTCCACATGTTTCTTAGAGTGTGTTGCCCAGAACTGGACACAGTACTCCAGCTGAGGCTTCACCATTGCTAGCAGAGCAGAACAGTTACCTCCCGTGTTTTATATATGCCATTCATGTTAATACACCCCAAAATGATATTAGCCTATTTTTGCAACTGCATCATATTGGCTCATATTCAGTTTGTGATCCACTATAATCCTAAGTGTACTTTGCATTTTTCAGACCAATTCTCCAATTTGTCAGCATCATTTTGACTTTTAATCTTGCCCTCCAAAGTACTTTCAATCCCTCCCAGCTTGGTGTCATCTGAAAATTTTATTAGCACACTCTCCACTCCATTATCCAAGTCATTAACTAAAATATTGAATAATGATGATGTCCATTTCATCCACGGTGAATCTGGGTTGACTCAGACTCCTTTCATCCTCTGTTATCCATGCCATCTCTTGCTATCGGTTGATCTTCTTTGTTAGGTTTCTATACTAATGCCCATTACCATGGTATCAAAATCCACATAAAAACAATAGCAATAGCAAAGCCCCTAGTGGGTTCCAAGGAGTCTCTGGCACATCTCCCTTTTTGGGATGAAAATTTAGCGTGCGGTAGGGTTTGGGGTTTATTCTTTAAAATTGATCAGTTCATTGTTATTATTGGTTAGTGTTATTATCTTAGCCCCTGGGAGCCTCAGTCGTGGAGTAGGAGCGCATTGTGCTAGGGGCTGTACAAACAGAGAACAGAAAGGCGGTCGCTGACTGTTGGTTTTTTTGTAAGGTCGATTTGGTTCAGGGTTTTAGTTTGTTTGTTTGTGGTGTCTAGGGTAGAAGGGGGCGTCGGTGTCATTCTAATGGTGGAAAGGCCTTTTCGAAGAGGAAGGTTGGGCAGCATTTCCAAAGGATGATCAGATGCACTGTTCCATAGCCAGCTCCCCTTCACTGAGCATGCCCGGTTCCCAGCTCTCACACACTTCATCCATTACCCGCAGGGGCTGCGGTTGCAACTGTTCTGATTCTCTGGTCACTCAAAGAGCTTTTGATAAACTCCTCCCTTTGAGCTGCGTGCCGTTGAAGATGCTGATTCGTTAGCGTGTGTTCATTATTCAGTAGCATGTATTAATATTTCCCCCCTGGGTGTTTCCATGCAGACCTAGAAAACGTGCATATGTATCTGAAAATTACAGAGGGATCTGGTCTCTGAAATCCCTTCGTGGCCCTCCCCTCCCTTTCCCCCCAATCCTTTCTCTACTGCCCTGAGCTCAGCTCATGCCCAAACCGGGGCTCAGCAACATCCATACGACCCGGGTAGGCCCTTGAGAGCACAGTGTGGGTTTGTAAAGGAGAGGTTGCTATAGAAATAGTGCCGCAGAGGCTTGCTTTCCAGTGAACAGGGCTCCTGCAAGGTTTCTGTACTAGGAAGCGCCACTCAGGAGTATGTGTGTCTCTCACAGCCACACGGCAAGAACAAAACTATTTTGTCTCAGCACTGCCTGGTGCTGTAGCCCAAAGGGGAATAAGGGGGTTAATGGCTCTTTTCCTCACTCCTGCTGCAGCTGAGACATGCAAGAGGGGCGTGTAAGGGCAAAACCAGCCGTTGCTCACTATTGAGAGACTTCAGCTTTCATTGCCACTATCAGGTCTCTGTTTACTCTTATTGGTCAGGTTCTGGATCCGGTCCCTCTCATTAATCTGCATGGCATAGGGTGCCCAGATTCCACCCAGCACTTCACATAGGCACATGTGGCCATGGATAGTCTGGAGAGCCAGTATTTTATTGTCAAAATCCCCCAGTGCATCCCCCCCTGAAAATGTAAAAGGGACATTTTAGCCTCCATTAACATTCCCTGGGAGCGACTTTCTGACCTGATGACACCTCTCATTTTCTTTTTTTATAGATATAGCCTTTGTTGCCTGCCAAAGGGCCAGATTATTTCCATCCAAGGAGCTAAACCTCCTGCGATTGCACAGTTCCTCAGTGCAAAACTATTCCCCACTGCAGCACCTGCTCCAGTGCTTGCATAGCTCCCGTTGCAGCGGGTGGCATACGGAGTTCTGCAGCACCTGTCTGGAATCGCTGGTCTGCACCACATTGCTGCAGCCTCAAGAACTTCACGTCATGAGTGAGGCTCGTCTTCCACTCCGCATGCTGCATTAACAGGTTCCCTTTATTCCTTTCTGTGGCATGGTGGATGGGCCCTGGGCACTCCTGAGTTCTAGTTTGCACAGCAAGTCGTGATTCTCGGGCCCAGAACATTAATCCATGCTCCAGTAATTTCCTCTCTTGTCAACTGCAACCTTGTGAACAACCAGCTTCCTTCTTGCCCCACCTTTCCTGCTGTCTCTCCCCTGAATCCCTGCACCAGCTTCCCTTCTTCTTCCACATAAAGTTCCTTTCTTACCCCTCAAGGAACATGACAACTACACAGCTGTATTTCCATCCTTTTCTCCTCCTACATTCCCTTTGACCCAACCTGGCATCTCTCTTCCACTGCAGCTCCAAGTGACGTTGCTCTCCTTTGGATTTAGTTAACTGGCGTTCCGGTGGGTGGGGTTCCACTCTTGTTGTTTTCTTTTTATACATATTGCATTGAACTAGCTAGTGTGTATTTACCACTGCCCTCTCCAGGAGAGAATCCAAACTCTCTGCCTGTGGGTCATGGACCACGTACTGGTACAGCTTAAAGAGATTTTCCTTTAGCCCATGTGGTAGGGACCGGTGCTTCAGCAGTCTGACCAAAAGACCACTGAAATCAATCAAGAGACTCCTATAGCCTCCAGTGGGCTTTGGATCAGGCAGGTGTAAGTTTGATCCCCATTGTTGCTGCAAAGTCTCAAATGCCTCCGTGATGCCACATCTGTGACCAATGTGAAGTCCTGGATGGCCATCGATTTGTTACAATATCTTGTTTGTTTCAGGTAATTCACTTGTCCCTTTCCCTTCCCCCAGGGTGCTTTATGGCTTTCCATTTCATTTCTCTTTGTATCCCAGCCCGGCTAGGTGAGCCACATTTACTTTCGTCGCTGTATTTGACGTTTAGATTTCACTGGAATTAACTTAGATCCTATCACTTTTATTGCTTTTTTCAGCTCTTGCCATCCTGACAGTAGATTATTCCAAGCAGTAGGTGGCCCAATCAGTTGTTACCATCAACTCCAGTCTCATTTCCTGAAAATCTGGTTACGTAAAAGCTGAGATATATATAAATAAGCGTTTTGTGATCCTGTAATATATTATAATCCCTTTGAAAGTAACTTTAAGAAGTCACGGCACAGAGAGTAACCTAGAAAGGAGTGTCAGTTCCAGGCAAAGAAACCGGAGCCTTCAGAGGGCTCCTAAATATTCAGTGTGCACAAGTCTTAAAAACGTTAGGAAATGGTTTTAAAATCTGGATGGCTCCTGGGATTAGTTACAAGATGTGGGGCCTTTCACGTCCTCAAGGCCGTCACTTCATCTGTGGCCCACGTCTGTTTGTTACCAGGGATGGGTCTGAGCCCAAAGTTTGGGTCCAGATTGCGGCTTCCTTCTTGTTCTAAAGGACCACCATGATTTGGTAACGGTAGTACGGAGCTGCTCAGTTGAATCCTACATCCAGTCCCAGTCCTGGGTGACCTGAGCTCATTAAGCAGCTTATTTAGCTAAAGCAGTAGAAGGGTCATACGGTCTATGTCCCAGGTCCCTTCCATAGTCGTAGCCCTTTAAAACTCCTCTTGGCCTGGCAGAAAGGGAATGGTTCATTTACAGGAACTCAGTGTAATTCAGTGGAAATCCCTGCAGGGCCGGAGGAATTTTAAAGGGCCAGGGTCTCTATGTCAGGTCAGGCTTCACTTTGAACATGACCTTTGAGTTTGCTAGGTTAGTGGCTCTCAACCTTTTCCATGCTGTGACCCTTTCACTCCCTCAGGGCCCCTTTCCCACTAGCCAGGATACCGCCTCCGGGGTAGCACTATGGGAAGGGTGGGATGGTGGCTACCCTGACACCTGTTCGTGGCCCCTGAAGTGAGAATGTCTGTGCATGATGAACCCAGATTCTTTCCTGTGCTCTTGTTTCCCCAAGCCATGTTTTTGGAGACTTCTTTCAGCAATGTCTCCGATCAGATGACATTAAGATCACTTGCCACCAGCTTGTGTTTTATTTAGCACAACTGGCTGGGTTTCTAGGGCTACATCTGCAGCAGCCTCTGACCTTGCTGGTTTTTCAACAAGCCGCAGTGTGGAACGAGCCCTCCAGGAAGATGTTCAGCTGTTGTTTGGTATAGTCATTCCATGCTCTTCCAGCAGAAGACGCCAGGTGAACTGAATTGCTCCGTATTCGAGCCTTTTAACAGGTGTTCCCTTATCTGTGTCAACCCTGGGCATGAAGGAGCTATTAATGCTTTGCATGCTAGGGAGTACACTGGAGCTATAGCCTTCATTAGTCACTGGGTAGGATAGTAGGCCCAAACAGCTCAACGAAGCCAGTAGAGTCCTAAATTCATGGGAGCAACACATCCTGCCCTGAGGAAATATAGTTATTTTTCTTTCTACATCTATAGTTCATCTGATCCTCCCTTAAATATCCATGTTACAGATGAATACTTCACATTTCGATAGCGTCCTCCACCCAGGGATCTCAGACCACCATGTAAACCTTCATGTCGTAATCCTGACAACGCTCCGAAGAGGTGGGCAAAGATCCTAACTCTTGCACACCTTTCCATCCAGCCCATGTTGCTGGGCTCTGAATGGTGTCTAAGCTACGGGTCACAGGGCTAGCTGCGACACCTGTCCCTCCTGGCACCTACATGGACTGCACATGCACTACTCCCAGAGAGCGATGTCTCATGCGCCATCCCCTCACAGCTCCTGGGTATGACTGGACTGTGTATGCACCATCCCCACGGAGTGACCAAGCATGCAATATCCCGCTGCTGTAAAGCCTTCCCCTGCAATTGGTTCTCCCAGGCACCAGTGCCTGCTGTAGCACGGGAACTGGGAGCAGGGGCTTTGTCTCTCCTAGGCTCTCAGTGGTCTCACTGCTAGTGCCCAGGAGCTGGAGGAAGGAGCCTGCCTGGACTGCAGAAGGGTGAAGAATGGGGAGGAGGTGGGGAGAAGAGATGGGAGGACAGAGGGAGTAGCTCAGGGAGGAGTTGGGAAGAAGAATTAGGGTCAGGGATGGGGCAGGTGCAGGAGTCAGGGAAGGAATGGGGTGGGGACTGCAGTAGGAGCTGGGTAGGGAGTAGTGAGCCGCAGAAGGGGACAAAGATGCTGCGGGAAGACAGGAACAGAACAGTATCAGCACTAGAGCAATTTCCCCTAGAGAACCTGGGACTGAACTCATTTTCCCTGCATCTCTACATTCCTTTGCTGCTGGCAAACAACTGTGAAACCCACTGGCGCAGTGTGCAACTCCGTGCCCTGCTACTGGCAGGTCCACATAAAAGATAACAGCCTTCTACTGTTACCAGTGGCTTTATTAGCTCAATCGTAGCCGATTGTAGTATGGATCTAAAGAGCCCAACCCTGTTGATTACCCAAACGGAAGCAAAATATGGTTCCACAGGATGAAATATTTGTGGGGCGTTGGGTTTTTTTCTCTCCAATTTTTAAGTTATTAAAAAACGTAGAGAATTACATGAAAAACCCTACATTCAAATAATGTTAAGGTTGCAAAGTCAAGCACTCAAAAGTCAGGAATTCCAGAGTTAAGTTTGCCTCTACAACCTTAACTTTCCCCTTGGTGTGTATGCATTATGAAACAGTCTAATTACATGATAAGATACTATTAGTTCTCCGGGATCCTTGCCTCATTCAGTGCACAGGATGGACTGTGCTTTGGGAATGAAGCAGGTTGCACAGCGAATTAGGCTGTTGTCTGATTTGTTGCAGAAGTTGGGAATGTTGTGGAAAATTGACCACACGATTGATTTTGGATCAGATTTGCCTGAGGCACCTTTACTGATTACAAGCGCGCATGGGGGTAACAGCTCTCAGTAGCTGCCCCCCGATTCAAGGAACATGCAAGCCTTTTAAAGCTTAAAACCACAGACAAATTACACATACTTCCGTATTAATTACCTTATTTGGAATACATTGCAAAATGTAATGCAGGTCAAAAGCGAAAAGAAACAATCATCTCCCTTATTTGGCTTTTCCTGTTATTGTTATTCCTAATCTAGTTCTTTTGTGGTTTGACTTTTCTAACGCTTCCATTGCGGTTATATTTAACAAGCTTGGCTATGGCTAACTGTGTTTGGGGACTTTCTTCATGCCCCTTACACACAGAAGCAAGCTCAACTAAGACTTCAGGCCTACTAACTTGACCAAAGATCTAAAGGCCCTCTGTAAATGTTCTTCTACAGGAAGTATGTGGTGGATGAGGCGGAGAACTTCAGGAAGAGAAGGGAGGGGCATGAATGCCCCCCTGGAGAATTGGATTCTGTCCCTGCCTCTGTCACAGAGTTCCTATGTAATGCCGGGCACAAGTAAACCAACATGTTCCAAGGTGGTCACTGCATATTCCTCATTTTCTGTGTACTGAGATCTCTAAGGTCTGATTGGCAGAAGCTGTCAATGAGAGCTGTGCAGTGAACATATAAAGTGCTGTAGAATGTCATGCATTCTGAAAAGTCCTCGGCTTGTCAAATTGGGCACCCAAAATGAGTTGACACTTGTGGCCTGAACCTCTGTGCCTTGGGTCCCCCTCTGTAAAATCGGGCCAATAATACCACCTCACTGGGGTGTTGTAAAGATAAATGCAATAATGTTTGTAAAGCACTAAAAAGCTATGATGAGAGGAGCATAGAAAAACCCATGGGGGAATTAGTAATTCTGTATTCAGTGCAGGGTTCAGATGATGTGAAGTCAATAATGCATGGGACCACACATTGAACAGTGAGAATAAAAAGAAATATTGGATAGCTACCCATTCAGCGAGCACTGCCCTTCTGTGCTCTGAATAAGGCTGGGGTCCTGCAGAAATAATAGTATGGGATTGTGTAATGAAAGTCTATTACAATGCAAACACACAATGGGGCCACATTAAGGTTGCATGAGCAATTTTTAGACTGGTATTTTCTAACTTTTGAATTCTTGTCTTTGTAATCTCAATGTTATTTTAATATCATTATATCCAAAAACCCCACACACATCCAAAAAAACAACCCTCCCAGATGTATATACCATTGATGAGATCTAGCTGCAACCATGGAGGGGTGTGGATTCAGACATGGTCTCTAGCTCTGTCAAGCCATCTTTTCTACAAGTCTTCCTCCTAGACCATGAAAGGTAATAATTGGAGATATACCAATCTCCTAGAACTGGAAGGGACCTTGAAAAGTCATTGAGTCCAGCCCCCTGCCTTCATTAGCAGGACCAATTTTTGCCCCAGATCCCTAAGTGGCCCCCTCAAGGATTGAACTTACAACTGTGGGTTTAGCAGGCCAATGCTCAAACTACTGAGCTAGTCCTCCAAAACAGTCTGAGATGTATCCATTTCCTTTTCTTTAGATCAAGCTTAGAGGAATAAACTAACCAAAACTTCTTGAGCAAAAGCAGCGAGGACTGAAATGAGAAGATTGCTGCGACGGATGAAGGGTTGGTGCTGTTGGAAAGCAGATAGCATCTTCTGTGGCCAGGTGAGAAGGTTCCCCTTCATGCAATGCATTTCTCGGTGTCACTTTCCTGCCTGTAGGTTACTGTGTATTACTCACTTACTGTGTAAGTTACTCACTGCAGCAAGTATCAGAGGGGTAGCCGTGTTAGTCTGGATCTGTAAAAGCAGCAAAGAGTCCTGTGGCACCTTATAGACTAACAGTGTTCTCCTACAGGTTTTTGTATATTGCCATTCCTAATATCTGATTTGTGTCCATTTATCCTTTTCCGTAGAGACTGTCCAGTTTGGCCGATGTACATAGCAGAGGGGCACTGCTGGCATATGATGGCATATATTACATTGGTGGATGTGCAGGTGAATGAACTGGTGATGGTGTGGCTGATCTGGTTAGGTCCTGTGATGGTGTCGCTGGTGTAGATATGTGGGCAGAGTTGGCATCGAGGTTTGTTGCATGGATTGGTTCCTGAGTTAGAGTTACTATGGTGCGGTGTGCAGTTACTGGTGAGAATATGCTTCAGGTTGGCAGGTTGTCTGTGGGCGAGGACTGGCCTGCCACCCAAGGCCTGTGAAAGTGTGGGATCATTGTCCAGGATGGGTTGTAGATCCCTGATGATTCGTTGGAGGGGTTTTAGCTGGGGACTGTATGTGATGGCCAGTGGAGTCCTGTTGGTTTCTTTCTTGGGTTTGTCTTGCAGTAGGAGGCTTCCGGGTACACGTCTGGCTCTGTTGATCTGTTTCCTTATTTCCTTGTGCGGGTACTGTAGTTTTGAGAATGCTTGGTGGAGATTTTGTAGGTGTTGGTCTCTGTCTGAGGGATTAGAGCAGATGCGGTTGTACCTCAGTGCTTGGCTGTAGACAATGGATCGTGTGGTGTGCCCGGGATGGAAGCTGGAGGCATGAAGGTAGGCATAGCGTTCGGTAGGTTTTCGGTATAGGGTGGTGTTAATGTGACCATCACTTATTTGCACCGTGGTGTCAAAGAAGTGGACCTCCAGTGTAGATTGGTCCAGGCTGAGGTTGATGGTGGGGTGGAAGCTGTTGAAATCGTGGTGGAATTTTTCCAGAGTCTCCTTCCCATGGGACCAGATGATGAAGATGTCATCAATGTAGCGTAGGTGGACACAAATGGACACAAATCAGATATTAGGAATGGCAATATACAAAAACCTATAGGAGAACACTTCAACCTCCCTGGCCACACAATAGCAGATCTTAAGGTGGCCATCCTGCAGCAAAAAAACTTCAGGACCAGACTTCAAAGAGAAACTGCTGAGCTTCAGTTCATCTGCAAATTTGACACCATCAGCTCAGGATTAAACAAAGACTGTGAATGGCTTGCCAACTACAAAACCAGTTTCTCCTCCCTTGGTTTTCACACCTCAACTGCTAGAAGAGGGCCTCATCCTCCCTGATTGAACTAACCTCGTTATCTCCAGCCTGCTTCTTGCTTGCATATATATACCTGCCCCTGGAAATTTCCACTACATGCATCCGACGAAGTGGGTATTCACCCACGAAAGCTCATGCTCCAAAACTTCTGTTAGTCTATAAGGTGCCACAGGACTCTTTGCTGCTTTCACTGCAGCAAGTATTCATCAAAGTTCTGGAACCATCATCAGAGGCACCACTGTCCCTTTTGTTTTGTACAAAATTAGAGTGAAACCCAACTGTAACTCTACTCATGTTAGGAAATCTAAGTTAGGTATTTCGTTATGGTGTCTGTAGTATAACAATACAACAGAGCTGGGGAGTTTCTGATAAGCCTTTAAAGTGTTGCTTTTAATCAGAGAGTTGTTATATGGGGAGGGGTACATATGTGCCAGGTGATTGATACGAATATAATCATGGAGTTACAGGTCACACACTGGACATTAAAGTGCAGTGATGTTCAGGAAAGGAACCATGTAAAGACCACACCTTTATACTCAGCAGCTTTGCTCTCTGTATGGCCTAAGTTTCATATGGTCTGTTTTAAATCAGAGGTGCTGGGTGCTGACAGCCATTGAACGTATATGATGGAAACCACTTTAAGCCAGGGAGTGCAGCCGCACCCCCAGAACCCCAAGTTCCAGCACCTATGTTTTACAGAGTTTAATTTTGTGTTGAACCTGCTCATTAGGGATGTTTTTCTGATCTCACATATGCTGCCTTTACACCAGCGGAGTTACTCCTGATTTCCACCACTGTGAACTCAAAATCAGGTCCAAAGAGTCCATAATAGGTTAATGTAGGAAACAGGGTTTGTGTCCTGCAGTGTAGTGTGTAACTGGTTCAGTAGAGAATCAATCTCTCCATAGATCTGAAAGTCCAAGATCTTCAGTGCCTCTTTGACAGTTTCTGTAGCATATACGTAGCAGTTCAAGTCGTACAGCCAGTCCCATCCACGTGATGGGAGAAAACCATGGTAAACTGGGCCAAATCTAGAAGTAACCAGTTGAAATTTTATGACTTCTGATTTACTGGAGGTCAGACGAGGCGTCTAATTGTCCTGTCTGTCGTTAAAAATCTATGAAAATGTTCCCTGCTATGCATGTCCAACATACTCCGACCTGTGACTTACTAAGAGTTCACTGACTTGCCACCTAGTTCTGTGGTCCTCACGGCTCATACAAGCCACGCAGGGTCAGGCTGCATTGTTGCTTGAAGGGGAGTCATCCAGGGCCGGCTCCAGAGCCCAGCGGGGCAAGCACCCGCCTGGGGCGGCCCTTTCCCAGGGGGGCGGCAGGCTGGGCCGGCGGACCTGCCGCAGTCATGCCTGCGGGAGGTCCACCGGAGCCCCGGGAGCAGCGGACCTGCCGCAGGCATGACTGCGGAGGGGACACTGGTCCCGCGGCTCAGCTGGACCTCCCGCAGGCATGACTGCGGCGGCTCAACCGGAGCCGCCGGACCAGCGAAGCGCCCGCAGCTGCGGGAGGTCCAGCCGAGCCGCGCAACCAGCGGACCCTCCGCAGTCATGCCCGCGGGAGGTCCGCTGCTCCCGCGGCTCGGGGGCGCCTCCCGGGCATGACTGCTTGGGGCGGCCGAATTTGTAGAGCCGCCCCTGGAGTCATCCAACGAAGGCCCAAGTACTCTAGGAAGTTGCATTAGTGATCCAGTTGGGGGCTCTCTTCCTTCTGGGTCAATAACAAGCCAGTGCTTCTGCCCATTTGTAGGGCCTAGTGATGCTTGAAGTGCCACAGTATAGCTAAGATATACAATGAGTTCCTCAGTTCAGTAAAACTGGTAGCACGAGAATAGTGGTGTTATTGCTAGAGTCATGTCTGACTTCCTTTGATAAGTTGCATCCTTCCTATGTTAATTCTCCTTCCAATTTCATTTCCATGCCGGGTTTTTCTTCCCTGCCTGCCCTACGCTGTTGGGTAGTGTTGCTGTGTGCGATTGCATTTCACCCCACAGATGGCGGGGGAAGTGACCCCTGTTGTGTAGCATGTAAAACCCTTTGGAGTTCTTTTGAGAAGAAAGGTGCTACATTAATGCAAGCTATTGTTGTTAGCTAAGCATCTTCCCCTCCATTTGGAGAACAGATATTGTGAGTTGAGCTCACTCACCAAAATGAGATTTCCCATCCTTCTGCTGAATGTATTTTCTGGACACAAAATGAACAGTTTGTTCACCTGAATGGCTTCCCAATGCTTTGCACTATGAAAAGCTGGCAAGCAGACCTCGGCTCATTATTTGTAATCGCTATGGACATTTCTGTGAAAACAGAATCTTTCTTCCTCCGCAGGCCAGTTTATTGCTCCTTGCTTATTCAATTTCCTACATGAAATTACCGTGTAGCCATTTCAACAGCAGCCACTTGTCATGCCACAATGGAAGGTTGTGACTTCAAGTGAGGAAAGAGCAGCAGGAGAAAGTGAACTAATTCCTAAGCAACAAATATCTTGTTTTCACCCTTCGGGATGGATTCTGTTCTCAGCCACACTGGTATAAATCAAGAGTGACTCCACTGAAGTCAATGGAGTTGGCATTGTGTTGGATCAGGGTAAATGAGAGGATGGGTATAGTGAGGTAGAGAGAGAGGCCGAATGTGTAAGGCGGTTTAATGTCTCGATGAGTGGGTATAACTGGCTGTTAAGGGCCAGATCTCAGGTGGTATAATTTACATAGCTTCATTGGACTCGCAGGGACCTAACTGTAAGAGTCTAACTGATACGAAGTCTAAGGGATTCTAATTGGTGTGATCCACACCACACATGTGGATGGGAGTGGTGTAGCTGTAAAAGCATTTAACAAGAGGGTGTAAGATGCAGCAAATCAAAATAACTTTTTCAGCCTCTTTTTTAACCCACATCAATTTCCTGACTCCCAGCGTACAAGCACCACCAGCTTAGCATACACAGGCGTAGCGTGTCCTTCACTTCCAATGTCTCACTCACTGCGGGAGCTCCAGTAACCTAATGATGCCATGCAGTGGGCTGGCGTGGCTCCCCTCCAGCCCGGAGGAGGGAGAGCCCCGCCAGGGGCCAGAGTGGGCGGAGCTACGGAGCTCTGAGCCCGCCCCTCAAAGGGTCAGGCGGCGACCCGGAACTATAAAAGCCGGCCCTCAGAGCTCAGTCAGGCCCCAGCAGCCGGAGAGAGCAGACATCCCTCAGGGAGCTCGAGACTGGGAAACTCCTGCGACCCAGCGCAGCCGCCCAGACTGGCCTGAGCTCCCCCGCGCTCGCTACCTGGAGGAGCTGCCGGAGCTTCCCCGCGCCTGCTGCTACCCGGAGGAGCCGCCAGAGCTACCCTGGGCTGACTATCCGGAGGAATTCCCGGACCTGCCACCCAGCCCCGGCCGTGACGAGCCCATGCTCGTGGACCCTCCAGACGCCGACGTTAGGACCCAAGTAGGTCCCGAGGGGGAGTGCGGAAGCAGCCCGGGGGCAGCCGACCCCAGTCAGGCTGTGGCGTTACCGGAGCCTATGTCAGTGTGGTGTAGCCAGGATCCCCACTGACGGAGCAGCGGATTGATAGCCGCTGCTAGGGCCCCGGGCTGGGACGCAGTGGAGTGGGAGGGCCTGCGTCCCCCCTGCCACCCCACTCCGGGGTGGCAGACTCCCCCTCTCCCCGGTTTGAGGAAGCTGATAACTGTTACTGTTGCTCAGCCCTGACCCAAGGCCTGAGCTTTCTGACTTAGTGTTTGCTGCCCCGCCCTGACCTAGGGCCAGGCTCATAGCGATTGTTATGGCTCAGCCCTACCGGAGGACCTGAACCCCTTGCCCCACTGGGCGGGCAAGTACCGCAGGGACTGCCAGGCTATCTTCCCGGACCCACCGGAGTGTAGTGGGCCGGCGTGGCTCCCCTCATCCCCCTGGAGAGGGTCGAGCCCCGGCTCCACTCGTGTACATGCCACCTTCTCAACTGGTGTATATCAACTCCATTGAAATCAATGGAGCACCACACTTTTATACCAGCTGAGGATCAGGCCAACAGTTTAGTTTTTCAATTTTTTTCCCATGCATCAATGGTGGGTCTTTAAGAAGAATCAGGGCCGGGAGCAGGGGAATTAAATAAAGAAAACAGCAGGAGTTTGATTCAGTTTGGAGATTTTAAAGTCGCCACTGATCAAATCCCGGAGTTCTTCTAGTGTGTTAAAAAAAATTGCCTCCATCAATCTCCAGTAAGTCTGAAACGTGTGCATCTCTGACCGTGGCAACTTCACCCTCTCAGTTCCGGGGCAGGTTTATTTTCTCTGAATACTTTATTATATCATGTATTTGCCTTCACATGGTGGGCTGCTCCTCTTGACTAAAATCTCTAGTGAAAGACTCACACTTCAGCATGAGTGGCTAGATCACTTCCTCCCTTTTGAACTGCTGCAACTTCTTTCACTGCTGCCTTGGCTCCAGATTTCCTTTTTGCTTTCAGATCAATACAAAATTCTCGCTTAAAAATATATATATATATGAATCCCAAGCCTGAAGGAAGGGAGAGAGCCCCAAGGAGAATGCGAGACAGATTTGAGGTCATGGGAGTTCTCCTTCCATAGCCAGCTGGGACCGTTGATTGCCCCATACAAAAATAAAACAAAAAAATGTAGCATCTTACAACATAGCTCAGTTTTGTTTTCACAGAAGATCTGGAAGAAGAACAAACGAAGGAAGAAAGTTTCTCACAAGTATTCACTCTTTTCTGGACTATTATTTTAATTCCTGTACTGAGATGTGTTGGGTTACAGATTCAGGCACACTGGACTTGAAGATTAAGGGCCTCCTTCTGATCTTGCTCATGCTGATTTTACACAAGGGGAAGCTCCTGATTTACACTGGAATAAGTGGGATGAAAATCAGGGCCTAGGGTTGTGCCAATCTTCTCCTTTCTAATCTGGGGAATCTTCATAGAAAGGCAGATGGTAGGACCAGAAAAGGCCTTTTTGGACATCAATGGCCTGGTGGTCTTCTCATGCCAATGTAAATCAGGAGTACCTCCACTGCTGCCAGTTGAATTATGCTGGTGTAATTGAGAAGAGAACCAGACTCAGACTGCTCTCTGTTTCCTTTCTCCCCTCACTGCGTGATCAACATTTCACTACATTTATTCTCACTAGGACCTTCTCCATCCTGCTTATAGCCGTTTTGGTGAACATATCCTCCACAGTCCTCCATTTTGTATGGGCTTCTTGTTGTCCCTTAGATCTAATTTGGTGCCCTTTTTCTCAGTACGTGTCCCTGATTGGACAGTCGTAGCCCTGTTGATGTTTGAATCTTCTAGGTTTTTAGTGTGGGTAACTGCTCTGCAACGCTGCCCGGTAACTGGTGGTAAGTCTGCCCAGCAACCGGTGAGGCAGGAAAAAGGACACGTGACCCTAACAGAGACTATATAGGGCCTCAGCTCAGTTTGCTTGTTGCTGTCTGTCCTACTGGCAGCCTGTGTCTGGGGGAAAGCAGAGGTGAGCTCTGTTAGTACTGCAATCGAGACAGAAGATGAGAAGACCTGTCCTACTTATCATCAGTCCTGATCCTGTCCTTGGCAAGGATTCCTGATTTTGAGTCCCTGACGGTGGCTTCTGGGTTCCTATGGCGGTTCCTGGTTGGAGAGTCGTAGTCTTCAGTCCGGTATCTTCATTTCTTGCACAGACACAGTATAGTGGAGACCTTTTTGTATACTTGCTGCCCACTCATTTGTGTTGGTATTTGGGGTCTTTAAGCCCTTGTTATTTTAAACCTCTGAGTTGTTTGTACAGTAAGCTCTTTGGTTGTTTAAGCTTAGCTTTATTGTAGGGGAGGGTTGGTGGAGATGGGAGGTCAACAGATGATAGAGGCTGACTAAGGGGGCAAACCGAAGTTGGGAGGGATCCTATTATTTGGATTCCTAAACTGACCAGGCAGCTAGGGAGTGACTTGTGTAATATGCTCTTTGGCATTTCCTATTTTCCTGTTTGTTCTAGTAAGCATAGAACATTGTAGACTCGTTAGAGCAGAGAGACCAGGAGTCTGGGTCCTTGGGTTCTATTCCTAGTCCCACCCCTGACACATTGTGCAACCTTTGCCAAGTCACTTAGTCCTAAGTCTGCAAAAATTGCCTTTAGTTTGGGATTTTCAAACCAGGTCTCTTTTTTGTGGCTGCAGTTTTGCACCTGCAGTGGATAGCGAGCAATAGAAAAGCATGTATGAACTATGAGTGCAGAATTACACCTGTAAAAAAATGGAGGCTGGACAAATTTAGAACCAGAAGCAGAAGAGTCGATTTCTCTCTGTGAAGGGCTGCCTGTTCATTGTCCATTGTGTCTTGTTGTATAAATGGCTGGTCTTTTGTGTAGCATCCAGTCCATAAGGTAATGAGAGAAGCAATGGGGAAAGTGCTAAAACCCTGGATTCAGTAAACCTCTGCCATAAGCTTAAAGCCAGCCATGGTGTCTGAGCTTAGACCTGAGCCATGCACACACCAGATCCTGCCCCATTCTCAATGAGCTCTCATCTCTCAGGATAGGAGCAACTCACTAAGGCCTTGCAATGCCTGGCAGCGCGTTCTAGACATTCTATCCTCTCATAACACTGTCTGTTCCCTTCACAAGGAATATTCACCACCTAAATCCCACTGACTCCAGCACCCCAACTCAGGATCCCAAACCCACCCTTGATTTCTGTCATTGACCCTATCCCAAAATTCTTTGCAGCTGCTTACTGAGGAATTAAGCAGTGGGTCTTGTGCTGGCTCTGAGAAGAGTAAATTTCACAGTAATATGAACATCTGGCTCTAGGCTTCCAGTCATTTTCTTCCCTTTCCAGCAAGATCATCCCTTCAGACAAACCCACTTTAATTTAGTTCCTCATCCCACCCAAGTCCCTGATGTGTTGTTGACTGAAGAATGTGAGAAAGAGGCTGGGAAGAACTATTCCAGCTCCCCTGGAAGAGTGGAGCCATATATAAGGGCTGGTCTACACTGGGGGGGGATCGATCTAAGATACGCAACTCCAGCTTTGCTATTTGCATAGCTGAAGTATCTTAGTTCGACTTACCTGGCCGTCCTCACGGCGGCGAGTCAACTGCTGTGGCTCTCCCATCTACGCTGCTTACTTCTCCTGCCGAGGTGGAGTACGGGCGTCGATTTGCGGATCGATTTATCATGTCTAGATGAGATGCGATAAATCGATTCCCAGTGGGTAGTATAGACGGGTATTCCGGCGGGTAGTATAGACGTATGCTAAGTGTAACCAGGTTGCTGGGGTGGCATCCCCTTGTGGCCCTTTCTGGTCTCTTCTGGTGTGTCTCTATCCCAACAAGGTCTAGCGTAGCTGCTTTGCCCCCCTGGCAAAAACAACCTTCAGTCCTTCCCCTTTTGAGGCATTTAAGGTTCAAAGGCAGTCAGGAACCACAGCAACACGAACATAACTCAAAGTCAGGGTCATCTCACAGACCCTTGGTGGGGCTCCACTTTTCTATTCAAGGCTCAACTCCCAAAACGTGTGTGCTTCTGGTCATCCCTTCCAGGGGGGCTGATCTGGTGGGCAAGCATGTTCCACCTCGGGGCCGCAGTCACACTTCTCGCCCACAAGGAGAGACCTAGAGCTCCACCCTCCTTCCTCCTTTTATCTCCCCTCTCTATCCCTGTGGTTGGTTGCAGCTGTAGAGGGGTGTGACAGCTCAGTCCACAGACTTTCCCTAACCCTTTCCTTGCCAGTGGAGAGCCTGCCATCCTCCTTAACCCCCTCACTGCCAGTGCGGGGCCTCGGTGCCCCATCACAAGGTTTTATTTTTACCTTCTCTGCTTGTGATTGCCCCGTCTCTATTGCTTTGTAGCATACACGCAAATAAAGCTGTGAAAATAGCCCAATGCTTCTGCTTTGCGTCAGATCCTCAATCAGTCCTAACAGCCATTTATTGCTCCATATTCTACCAAGCAAGAGAGAGTCTCTCTTAATTATTTCCTCCTGCAACTTCGAGTGTTGCAGGAATGAGACAAACAGTTCCCCTAAAAATAGCCTGCAACATAAAGCTCGGTTTTCTATTTCGTGCCTTTATAATAATAATCCTCTGCGCTTCTCTGGCATGCTGCAGCCGAGGAACTCGGAGCACTTTGTAGACAGTAATGAACGAAGCTTCACAACTTCTCATTCCTGTGAAGTGGGAACATGTTATACTCTCCATTTTCCAAACGGAGAAACTGAGGCACAGAAGGTGAAATCCTGTCCTCATTGAAATCAGTGGCAAAATTCCCATTGTCTTCAATGAGGCCAGAATTTCAACCAAAGAAAGTAAAAGGTTATTGAAAAATCAAGGATGTGTTTATATAATGGAGTACAGCTCCCATCTGGGATCTACAGGTGCTAACAAGATGCAGTGTTCCCCACTGGATAGAGCTCTGGACGGGGATTGGGGAGAGCTGGGGTCTATACCCATTGACCTGCTGGGTGGCCTTGGGCAAATGTCACTGCTCTGTGCCTCAGTTTCCCCAACTGTAAAATAGGAATTTTTGTAAAGCACTGAGATCTACTGATGAAAGGCGCTGTATAAAAGCTAGATATTATTAATAGTAAAGTAATATATCTAATGAATACACTACATTGTGTCTCATGACTTTTCACAGATGAACAAATTGCAGTTATTTTGGACACGGTGTTCAATGACTTGCCCATTTACCGCCATGTTGCATCACTTAACTGTTGTTTGCTAAGTATTCAGACACTTTCTTCTGAGAACTGCAGAATCAACAGCCTGAAACCTCTCACCACCTCCTATTCTTTGCTGTTGTGTCTGAATTACCTGTTGGCCTAAAATCTGTGATTCCAGGTGTAATTCATCATCTAGTCTGGCCCGGTTAATTCTCTCCCTTAATGCCGCTTTCCAGGGCAATCGGCGAGGTTCAGCCTCTGAAATATTGACCAAAGCATCTTGAATTTATTACCACAGGTTTATCCCGACATTCAGTTGCTTTGGATGTAATGCCACGTGTTTCCCTTTCCGTAAAAAATGTTAGCGGCTGCAGGGAAAAGCTCCACGAATCTGTGCATGTGATGAACACCATCAATTACGGGCAAGATTGCCTTGCATCTCCCCTTGCAATCGGTTTCATTAAAGCAACAGAGCTTCCAGTAAAAGAGGATTATTTATTTAATTCAGTGATTTTTCACACCACCAATGGCACATTGCCTGAGCACCTCACATTAGTTATTAAAACTAGCTACAACGTTGTTTTATTACCATTACTTGGATAACTGTTGGGCTTAGGAGCCCTAGCCAGAGTCTCGTTGTATTAGGCATTGTACAGACACAGAATAAAAAAACCCTGCCTCTGCCCCTGCCCCTGCCCCTGCCCCAAGGAGCTTACAATCTAAGTATAAAACAAGAGACAACAGATGGATACAGACAGACAGAAGGAGAGAGTATAAGGAAACAATGAGATAATATTGGTCAGCATGATGGGCTGTGGGCTCTGCACATCAGCAGCTAGGGCAGAGGTCCCCAAACTGTTGGACTCAGGGGGATGCAGAAGAACATTGTGGGGGCATGGTGGGGCTGGATGCCTCAGGAAAGGAGCAGTGGAGAGGTCCTCCAAGTGGGCTAGAATGGCTGCTTCCCCTGCAGCCAATCAGAGAGTCTGCAAGGAGCTAGCGAACAGTAGCAGCTAATAGGCCAGTTTTGCGAGGGAGTTTAGAGGGGGCGTGTGAACCGGGGGGCTAGATAGACTTAACATTCTTTAAACTTAAAGCCAAAAATACCCTCTGACAAAAACAAAACAGCAACAAAGGAACAAGCTGCAGGAGTAAAAAGAGAATGCAGGCAGAAGTCCAGCAACAGAGTGGGGGCTACCCAGTTTATTGCACCCAATGCAGCATGTCTGATTACCTATGGGCAGGTGGCGTATGTGTGCATTTGGTGCAAGGAGCTTCTGGCCCTCAGAGACTGTGTATGGGCTTTGGAGACCAGAATGGCTGAGCTGGAGGAGCTAAGGGAGACAGAGAAGTACATAGATGAGACTTTCTGGGACACAGTAGAATGGTCCCACCCGTGGTCTGAGAGCCTCTGTGCTGTTGAGGAGGATGAAAGTCTTAGAAAAAGCGAACATCCAACTGGAGCAGAGGGAAATGATCCCATAGTTGGGACCTTCCTTCCAGATGATATCATGGGACCCTCTCACTCTGAGGATAATAATAAGAGATATACCTATCTCCTAGCACTGGAAAGGACTGTGAAAGGTCATTGAGTCCAGCCCCCTGCCTTCACTAGGAGGGCCAAGTACTGATTTTTGCCCCAGACCCCTAAGAGGCTCCCTTAAGGATTGAGTTCACAACCCTAGGTTTAGGGAACCAATACTCAAACCACTGAGCTATCCCTCCCCTTCTTCCCTCTTTTGGGGGAAGGGAACTCCAGTTATTAGGAAGAGATTGGTAATAGTTATGGGGGATTCAATCATTAGAAACATAGATAGTGCCTCCGTGGCTAAACAACAAAGTAAAAGAAGTAGTGAGAGACAAAAAGGTATCCTTTAGAAAGTTAAATCCTAGTGAGGAAAAGAGAAAGGAGCATACGCTCTGACAAATGAAGTTGAAAAATATAATTAGGAAGGCCCCAAAAGAATTTGAAGAACAGCTAGCCAAAGACTCAAAAAGTAATAGCAAAATTTTTTTTAAGAAGCAGGAAGCCTACTAAACAACCAGTGGGGCCACTGGACAATCGAGATGCTGAAGGAGCACTCAAGGATTATAACGCCATTGCAGAGAAACTAAATTAATTCTTTGTATTGGTCTTCACTGATCGGCTGAGGATGTGAGGGAGATTCCCAAACCTGAACCATTCTTTTTAGGTGACAAATCTGAGGAACTGTCCCAGACTGAGGTGTCATTAGAGGAGGTTTTGGAACAAATTGATAAGCTAAAGAGTAATAAGTCACCGGGACCGTATGGTATTCACCCAAGAGTTCTGAAGGAACTCAAATGTGAAATTGCAGATCATTTAAATCAGCTTCTGTACCAAATGACAGGAGGATAGCTAATGTGATGCCAGTTTTAAAAAGGGCTCCAGAGGTGATCCCAGCAATTACAGACTGGTAAGCCTGACTTCAGTACTGGGCAAACTGGTTGAAACTATAATAAAGAACAATATTGTCAGACATATAGATGAACATAATTGTTGAGGAAGAGTCAGCATGGTTTTTGTAAAGGGAAATCATGCTTCACCAATCTACTAGAATTCTTTGATGGGGGTCAAAAAGCATGTGGACAAGGGGGATCCTGTGGATATAGTATACTTAGATTTTCAGAAAGCTTTTGACAAGGTCGCTCACTAAAGGCTCTTAAGCAAAGTAAGCTGTCATGGGATAAGAGGGAAGGTCCTCTTGTGGATCGGTAACTGGTTAAATGATAGGAAAAAAAGCGTAGGAATACATGGTCAGTTTTCAGAATGGAGAGAGATAAATAGTGGTGTCCCCCAGGGGTCTGTACTGGGACCAGTACTATTCAACATATTCATAAATGATCTGGAAAAAGGGGTAAACAGTGACATGGCAAAATTTGCAGATGATACAAAACTACTCAAGCTAGTTAAGTCCCAGGCAGATTGCGAAGAGCTACAAAAGGTTCTTACAAAACATGACGACTTGGCAACAAAATGGCAGGTAAAATTCAGTATTGATAAATGCAAAGTAATGCACATTGGAAAACATAATCCTAACTATACATATACAATGATGGGATCAAATTAGCTGTTACCAATGAGATCAGTGAAATCCTTTTTACCAATGAGATCAGTGAAAGCCTTTGTACTGACATCATTGGGTGGTGAACCAGTCTCAATGCCAGGAAGTCCAGAGAAACAATCCTCTCACTTAAAATGATCTAGCTTATTAGGGGGCATGATCATAGAATCAGGGTACGTCTACATTACAAGACTATTTCGATTCATCTTAATTCGAATTTCTGGAATCGACCTAATGTAGTCGAAGTTGTGTATCCACAATAAATACAGTAATTCGACTGTGTGAGTCCACAGTAACGGGCGAAGCGTCGACTTTTGAAGCGGTGCACTGTGGGAAGCTATCCCACAGTTCCCGCACTCCCCGCTGCCCATTGGAATGCTGGGATTTCCCACCAATGCATGCTGGGGGGGGGAAACTGTGTCGAGGGTGATTTTGGGTAACTGTCATCATTCAACCGTCACTCCCGCCGGCGGGAAATCAGTTCGCGCACTTTTCCTGCTATAAGTGACAGCGCGGATGCCACAGCACTCCACTGCGACCATGGAGCCCGCTGCGATCATCGCTGCACTTATGGCTGTTGTCAACTCCTCGCACCTTATCGAACACCTCTTCCACAGTGAGATGCTGAGAACTCGGTCGAGAAGGCAACGGCAGCGTGGTGAGGACATGAAGTCTCAGAGTGGCACAGACCTCTCAGAAAGCACGGTACGCCGCGCCGTGGAGATCATGGTGGCAATGGGTCATGTTCATGCTATGGGATGTCGATTCAGGGCCCGGGAAACAAGCACGGACTGGTGGGACCGCATAGTGCTGCAGGTCTGGGATGAATCACAGTGGCTGCGAAACTTCAGGATGCATAAGGGCACTTTCCTTGAACTGTGTGACTTGCTGTCCCCTGCTCTGACGCGCAAGGACACCCGGATGCGAGCAGCCCTGACTGTGCAGAAGCGAGTGGCCATAGCCCTCTGGAAACTTGCAACACCAGACAGCTACCGCTCAGTAGCGAACCACTTCGGCGTGGGCAAATCTACCGTGGGGCTTGCTGTGATGCAAGTAGCCAACGCAATCGTTGATCTCCTGCTCTCGAAGGTGGTGACCCTGGGAAATGTACAGGTTGTCATAGCTGGCTTCGCCGCAATGGGATTCCCAAACTGCGGTGGGGCTATAGATGGGACTCACATTCCTATCCTGGGACCGGCCCACCAGGCCAGCCAGTATATAAACCGCAAGGGCTACTTTTCCATGGTGCTGCAAGCACTCGTGGACCATAGGGGACGGTTTACCAACATCAACGTCGGGTGGCCGGGCAAGGTTCATGACGCGTGTGTGTTCAAGAACTCTGGTCTGTTTAGACGCCTGCAGGAAGGTAGTTTCTTCCCAGACTACAAAATAAATGTTGGGGATGTGCAGATGCCTACAGTGATCCTCGGGGACCCAGCCTACCCGCTAATGCCCTGGCTCATGAAGCCCTATACAGGCGCCTTGGACACTGACAAGGAACTCTTCAACTACCGGCTGAGCAAGTGCAGAATGGTGGTGGAGTGTGCTTTCGGACGTCTGAAGGGGAGATGGAGGAGCTTACTGACTCGCTCGGATCTCAGCGAAAACAATATCCCCATTGTCATTGCAGCTTGCTGTGTGCTCCACAATCTGTGTGAGAGCAAGGGGGAGACGTTTATGGCGGGATGGGAGCTTGAGGCACATCGTCTGGCTGCTGATTACGCTCAGCCAGACACCCGTGCGATTAGAAGAGCACAGCGGGAAGCCGTGTGCATCAGGGAGGCTTTGAAAGCCAGGTTCCTCAGCGAGCAGGGTAACCTGTGACTATTAACTTTGTGTATAGAGAAGCGGAACCTGCCCCTGTTTCTTTACCCAGTTTCTGTTGACTCTCCTCTACAGTTTCATATCCCGTTCACCCCGTTTGCCCCCTTCCAACACACGTGTACAAATAAAGTTAATAGAGCATTGTTCAGCAACAACCTTCTCTGGACTACTGACTTCGCGTAAAAGGGTTGACACAGGGACGCTGACTGTGGTGGGTTGGGTGTGCAGTGATGTAGAGACCGCTTCTAGATTATAGGACTGATAGGCTCCTGCTTGTACAGCGGTCTCTGTGGTGAGGACTGGTACAGGTGCGTGTGCAGGAATGGGTGAGGGGTGCAGGCTTTGCGATGGAGTTTGGGTGCAGGCTCTGGGCTGGGGGTTGGGGGCGTAGGAAGGTGTGAGTGGTGTGTGATAATGGGGAGGAGGTGTAGGGGGTTGCGGGCTGGAGGCTGATGGTTTGATGCATTGTAGAGGCTCAGGGCTACGATAGAAGGGCAGGGTGAGGGCAACCTGCCTTGCCACTTGTGGATGGCATGCTCAATGACCCTGGGGCAGCAGACAGCATTTCTGCGGGTAGCCTCTCTACTGTGAGACAGGGACGCGGCGCGGCGGGGTGTGTGTGAGACGACACGCCGGGGGAGGGGTGGCAGGTGGGGGCTGGTACCTGCTCCAGGCAGGGAATTGACGGGGCTGGGGGAGACCCGCGTGGGACAGGGCACGATCCAGGCATGGCTGGTGGAGAGACCCACCTGCAAATATACCTGGCGCAGGGCACCTTCCGCCTATGAGCAGAACATGAAAATCACCCCACAGACTGACCAGGGTGACTAGAGGCTGCACTCTGTGAGTGACCAGCTGTTGATCTTGCCCCTATATCTGTACCACTATTAACGGTGAAAGTCCTATGCAATTCCCAAACCATTCTCCCCCCTTCACGGAAAGTATTCTGCAAAGAAACCTGACGGGAAAATAAATTACCAAAAAATAAAAACTTTTTATACTGAACAGCACATTAAGGGAAGGACTTCTCAAAAGTAAGGTACTGAGAGCGTTTTGTAAGTTTAGCACTCTGCTGTGGTGCATTAACATTTTTCACGGCCCCTGGTGCCCCTTCCTCTTGTCATTTTGGGTGATGGGGGGATTGGACTTTGCGGCGGGGGGCGGCGGTCGCAGATGCAGTGAAGGGGAGCTCCGTCCTCCTTCCTGCGGTGCTGCAGAACATCGACAAGGCGCCTGGATCAGGTAGGGATACAGTTGCACCTGTGTGACGGGAAAAAGTGAGTGAATTCCATAGAGAGATATTTTTGGTCAAAAAAGAAACAAAGTCTACTCAGTGTGTGTGAACAAGAGCAAGCACAGCACCTCTCTCATGAGCACTCACTCGGGGAAAGTTCGATTTCTCTGGGTTCGCTTTCATTGCCTGTGGTATTGCACTGCAGACCAGAGAAGCGGGGCAGGAAAGAAGAATCTGTGGAGTGGCCAGGCATGGTAAGCCCAGTTTTTTTTGCAGCTTTAAGTTGCATCTACAGCACTGTCCTCCTGCTGCAGGCAAACATGAAAGCAGAATCGGTGCCCCTGTTGCAGCCCCTCGCGGCCGTTCCCTGTTAAAGATCCCTGTATTCTCCCACTCTGCAGCCTCCTACACGTGGCTGTACAGTGACGCTTCTTGTTATGCAAAGGAACAGTTAAGCACAACCATTACTAATAGTACACAAATTACTCTAATTACATGCAGGAGTCTGCGCGCGACATCACACTGAGGAGAGTGTCACGGAGAGAGAGAGCGCGCATGCTGGAGGAAAGCCAACACAACCCTGGGGCCTATGCTGCCATGCTCGTGAAGGCGCTGGTCCCCGACTTCCAGCTGAAAGCGTTGCGTGGAAAAGTGTGCTTCCTCGGGGCACCCAATAAGCAAGCCCTGCCCAGGCACCTCATGCAGAGGCTTGGCAATTACCTCCTGGAGAGCTTCCTGGAGATGTCAGAGGAAGATGACTGTTCCATCCACCTGTACATAGACCTTGTGTTCGCCTAGTTGTTTTCCCAGTTTATTTAAAAAATAAATGTTAACATGTTTGAAGCAGTTACCGCTTGATCCTTCTCCTGATTCAGGGTCCATGGTAACGGGTGGGGAGTGTTGGTAGGGGATCTCATTGACGGTGACGAAGAGATCCTGGGTGTCGGGGAAATCTGTGTTGTAAGCGCTGTCGACTGCCTCGTCCTCTTCAACTTTCCCGTACGCGAACATCTCCGAGGAACAGTCCGTCGACAGTATCCCATCCTATCAGTCCACGGTCACTGGTGGGGCAGTGGTGGCAGACCCACCGAGAATGGCATGCAGTGCCTTGTAGAAGCGGCATGTCTGGGGCTGGGCTCCGGAGCGTCCGTTTGCCGCTCTGAGTTTCTGGTAGCCTTCTCTCAGCTCCTTGACTTTCACGCGGCACTGCGTTGTATCCCGGCTGTATCCTCTGTCTCTCATGGCTTTGGAGACCTTCTCGAAGGTCTTTGCATTCCGTTTGCTGGAGCGCAGCTCCGAAAGCACAGACTCATCGCCCCACACAGCAATCAGATCCGAGACTTCCCGGTCAGTCCATGCTGGGGACCTCTTTGTAGTGTGAGATTGCCTGGACTCCTCTGGTGGAGAACTCTGCATCGTTGCCGGTGCTGCTGAGCTCGCCCCGATGAGCAACCAGGACATGGGATTCAAACTGTCCAGACAGGAAAAGGAATTCAAATTTTCCAGGGGCATTGACTGTGTGGCTGGTCAGAGCATCCAAGCTCAGACTGGCGTCCAGAGCGTCAGCAGAGTGTTGCACTCTGGGATAACTCCCGGAGCTACTAAGATCGATTCGCATCCACACCTAGCCTAATTCGACATAGCCATGTCGAATTTAGCGCTACTCCCCTTGTCGAGGTGGAGTACCGAAGTCGAACTAAAGAGCCCTCTATGTCGAATTAAATGGCTTCCTGGTGTGGACGGGTGCACGCTTAATTCGATTTAACGCTGCTAAATTCGATTTAAAGTGCTAGTGTGGACCAGCCCTCAGAGAGGTTAGATTGGAAAAAAAATCATTAGGGTCCCTCTCCATTGCAGTCATGAAAAGCCAGAACCGAGAGACTGGAATACAGTTGAACATGTGGTGGGAGAGGTTGAAGGGGAATGGGAAATCTAGAGCAGGCTGCAGTGGGCTGAAAGTGGAGACACAACATATTGTGCAGAAAAAATAATGCTTATTTGACTGCACAGATGATAAGAAACTTGGGCTCCTCCCCCTTACTGTAACTTAGCTCAGTGGTGTCACTTTTTCCCCCTTGGAACTTGGATCTCCCTTCCTGCTCCTTTTATCAAAATCTTTCTGTTTCTGGGCTTCACACTGCCCTGTTCCTTTGCTCCATTTTTCAAAGCAGAATTTTTTTCTCTGCCTCTCTCTACTCTATGCTAACATTGTCTCTTTGGTGTAACATCAACTCGGGCACCTCTTGGTTTGAGTTGGAGTTCTGAATCTATGTTGTGGTGGGTAGATTTGACCCCGTGCAAAAGGAGTTCTCCTTTTGCTCCTACTGAGGTTTCACAAACTGGAACAATAACTGAATCAGATGAGTGAGGTTGCAGGTTTTGCTGGTTTGCTTTGTGTTTATTAATATAGAAACTTTGTTTTCCAAGAATGAAGAGTCACCATGTTCTTTCCCAGGACTCCCTCCATGGCTCTGCACTCACCTAGGCCTTGGCTCTGCAAAGTCCGGGTGTTCCATCATGCCAGTCCAGTCGTAAAAGGCTCAGTTCTCCAGCTGAGCCCCAGACAGTCCGCACCTTCCAGGGTTGTCAACGAACAGAAAAAGAAATGAACACAAATGGCTTATCCCACAGCTAGCTGAAGGGTCTCTTCCTTCACGAGGCTGAAGGCTCCTTTTAAGCTATGTCCCCAACAAGACTCACAGCTTAAAAGAAAAATAGTCTCATCAAAGGTGGGTCAGTATCAAGCCCTCCTCCAGGGAGGTGCCATCAGGCAGTGGTTGTCCAGGGAGCTCCCCTCTCCAGGAGTA
Organism: Mauremys mutica; assembly: GCF_020497125.1. Taxonomy (NCBI): domain Eukaryota; kingdom Metazoa; phylum Chordata; order Testudines; family Geoemydidae; genus Mauremys; species Mauremys mutica. The sequence goes on along the minus strand of NC_059073.1, from coordinate 9,780,830 downwards.
GAGGACTGGGGTTCTGCTCTCCTCTCTAGTCTGCCACCAACTCTGCTGGGTTTTTCCTTTTTAAGTTCCCCCTACAGGTCTAACATCTCTCAGAGGTGTGGTGAGGTGGGGCCAAATGAGCCCACAATAGTTCACTAACGCAGTGTGGTCCAGGATGGGGTTTGTACACTCCATCACAGAATGGATACAAGGATAGGGAGGCAGGTGAAGAAGACCATTATAAACAAGAATTATGGCTGGGACTCCACAAATAACAGATATTTTGGACAATGTCAGAGGAGCCACAAATTGAACAAAACTACCGTAAACTTGAGTTGTATATGGCAACAAAGCAAGATCAGATGCATCTAATTCCTCAGTTTGATCAATATGGCAATAATTAATATGATAAATATTGATAGTTACTTTTAACCAATCAGGGGATGATGAACTTGAAGGGAACACTGATTATGAGAAGAGAACGTGAATTTGAAGATTGAGTGGAACTTTTGAATCCATGTTGTCTGGGTGGGTTTGAAATTAGGCAAAAATGTTCCATTGATACTATTGAGATGCCACAAACCTAGAGATGACACTTTGAAGATAAACCTGCCCTAGGAGAGCCCTGAATATGAGACACTAAAGATCCACTAATCTCCCTCTTGGAGAATGAAGTTCAACATGTAGCACTGTACAGCAGGTGTGACTATTTGTGAGTTAATTGGCATTTCAGATATTACACCACAAGGCAACCCCTGCTGGGTCAGTACCTTGGCAGGATGCTGTCACAGAGTGCACCCCCTTGTGGCACAGGATAGCCCTGCAGGTATTTTGCCCTCAGTTCCCTTCAGATCCTGGAACCACAAACGCCTTTCCGTTGGTTAAGGAATTCCACCACCCTCTTTCATAGAGCTGCACAGTGGTTCAAGCAGGCTTCTTCAGCCCACCAGTATCTGCTACATGGAAACTCCATTCTTCTCCTTGGTTCAGGGGCCCTACAGCCCGCCTTGGGGCTGTGCTGTGGGGCAGGTAAGCTTTCCCCTGCCATTCTCCTCTCCAGGCTGTCTGCCCTTCTCACTTCTCCTGGCAGTCATCTAACTGGTGGGTTTTATCATGTTCAGGAGGTAGGATTAACACCTGGCCCTCATTCCCAGCTTGTCTGCTGCTCTTTTGAGCACTTCTTTCCTTAAAGGAACCATGTGGTGGAACAGGGATTAGCTGGCCTCGGGTCTCATTGCTACTTAAAGGGGATACACCGTCCTGTCACAGAACCCAAGGAGGGAGAGGAATTTTTAGGCTACTACGAGGGGTATATAAGTAGGAGTAATGAGACGAAGTTTAGTATAGGACAATATAGGCTGGATATCGAGCGACATTTCTACCAAGATAAGGTTACTCATATTTAGGGGCTGGAGTAGGCAGAATTATTGTGTGAACCCTGGTTTCTCCTGGTACTACAAAACTGATGATTTTCATATTTTGTTTGATACTTAGTGACTACTTGGAATTTATTCCCCCCCACCCCCCGATGTGAACGTCTTTGACTGCAATGAGTGTTGTGTCTCTGATCCTCAGGGCTGCCCACTTTGATTTTTGGTTTGTGGTCACTTATGTGGACAATGTGAGTGATTTTCCTAATCAATACTAGTGAATTCCTCTTTAATTAATATTGATGAGGTGGCGGGAGAATAGCTGCATGGCTCATGACACTTCCCTTGCGGCCAGTGCTTTGGGCAAAAAGTCCTGGTGTATTAAATAGAACTCTTTAGGGGAAAGAAACAATGAAAAGTAGAAAGTATGATAGAGACTCCTGCCTTCATTTGGGAATGAGGAGATCACTCCACAGTCCTTGTGTAGGGAAGGAGAAACTACACTGAAAACTTCTTCACGCCTTCTGAAGAAACCATGTGTCATAAAGCCAGACAAGAGTGTACAAGCCCTGGAACATAGACTCATAGAAGTGTGGGACTGGAAGGGACCTTGAGAGGTCATCTAATCCAGTCCTCTTCACTCAAGGCAGGACTACGTAATAGCTCTGTGTTTCTTCAGCCCTTTTTAACTATGTATTTGTTGCTTCTAGTAATCACAGTTGTGGTAACACTAACTGAGATGTGACTATAATGAAGACCACAAGGAGGCACATCTGTTTCCTGTTTGATTAATAGAGCTACACCGGGGGAAAATTTGACCCAAGATATTTTAAACTAACAGTTGTCAACCTTTCCCATACTGTGACCCGTGACACAACAATGAGAATCCTTCCTCCCATCTAGTCATGAGAAAAGAAGGGTGGCCATGACGGGGGGAAAGGGAGGAGGGGTTGTATAATAAGCAAAGGACATATACACTCCTTCCAAGGTCCAGAAGGAGGTGGGAGGCAGACCAGCTCAGAGTCTCTGGGTAAAGATAAAAGGGTTAAAAATACAGATGATATCATAGTAGGGGTCTACAGCCAAATCAGGAGAAGGAGGTAGATGAGGCATTTCTAAAACAAATAACAGAAACATCCAAAACATAAGACCTGGTAGTAATGTGGGTCTTTATCTACCCAGACCTCTGTTGGGAAAGCAATATGGCAAAACACAAAATCTTCAGAGAGTTCTTGGAATGTATCAGGGACAACATTTTGTTCCAGAAAGTGGACAACTGGGGGGACGGCCATTTTAGGCTTGATTCTGACCAACAGGGAGGAATTGGTAGTAAATCTGAAGGTGGGTTGCCATCATGGGAAGCCTTTAAAAACAAATTGGACAAGCCTCTCACGGATGGTCTAGGGTTACGTGGTCCTGTCACACCACAGGGGGCTGGACTTGCTGACTTCTGAAGGTCCCTTCCAGCCCTAAATTTCTTTGATGCCCCAGTACTTTTTTACCACCCATTTTTGCAACTATTGTCCCCTCCAGGGGGGTTGCCGAAGTGTTGTGATATACTACATGTTTTCCAATGTGATACTTGGTAGCATGTGCCACAAAACAAAGGCCAGTGCTGCAGGTGTTTCAGCTGTTGGAGTCTAGCACTGTGCGGTATCCCAACAATCACGCACACACACACTGACTAAACTACAGGGTCACTTACTAAGGCTGGAGGAAAATTTGTAAATACCACCCCTTCCTTCCCCACCCCCACCCCAGGTGCAACAGCACAGTTACAACAAAGAGAAACTCCACAATTCCTCATTTGGCCTTTGGAGGCAGTTCACATTTGGGTTCGGGTGTCTCAGGCCTAGCATGACCCCCCTGCTCAGGGTTCAATTGCACAGTCTGTTGCTTCACTGAGGGCCAGTCTGCACTGTCCTGTTGATGCAGTGGCTCCCCTGCCGGCCCCCACTAGCAGGACGCTCCACCTGTGGGCCAAGAATTATACTATAGGCCTCAACCCACAGAACCTCGTCTTTTTACCCTTTGTGAGAACCACAAGCCTGTCCCCTTGAGTGTAACACCTGGTCAGATCACAGGGACTCCTTCTCCAGGCTAATCCTCTGACTCTGGGGCACCTTTAAGGGCTGCTGGATCTGGGCTCCCAAGAGACCCCTTCAGGCTCCTGTCTATTCTGCTGTTTGGCTGAAGGGACCTCTGTTGCCCTGGTCTTTGCTGCTTTCTCTCAGGGTCTCTACAGGTTTGTATCCAACTCCCTTGCTCCTCACCCAGCCTCCCAGTTGGCAGGCTATGATGCATCCTCCAAGAACCAGACCCTGGTCATGGTTTGCCACCTTCCCCTCCCCACTGGCAAGGGGACGGGCTGGGTCTGCTGTTGTCACAAGAAGAAATGGATAGACACTGGCCATCAACAAGTTAGACGGAGGTATCTAATGATCAGAGGAGTGAAATTCTGGAACAGCCTTCCAAGGGAACTGGTGGGGGCAAAAACCCTAACTTGTTTCAGAACTGAGCTTGATAAATTTATGGAGGGGATGGGATGATGAGACTGCCTACAATGGTGTGTGATCCATCCACAATGGCTATTAGCAAATATCTCCAACGCCTGGTGATGGGACACTAGATGGGGAGGGCTCTGAGCTACTAAAGAAAATTATTTCCCAGGTGTCTGGCGGGTGGGTCCCACTCACATGCTCAGGGTCCAACTGACCACAATACTTGGAGTTGGGAAGGAACTTTCTCCCAGGTCACATTGGCAAAGACCATGAGGGAGTTTTCACCTCCCTCTGCAGCATGGGGCACGGGTCACTCGAAGGTTTAAACTAGAGCAAATGGTGGCTTCTCGGTAACTTGAAGTCTTTAAATCCTGATTTGAGGGTGTCAGTAACTCAGCCAGAGGTTAGGGGTCTGTTCCAGGAGTGGGTGGGTGAGGTTCTGTGGCCTGTGATGTGCAGGAGGTCAGACTAAATGATCATGATGGTCCCTTCTGGCCTTACAGTCTGTGTCTATATTATTCCCCCTCCTGCTGACCTAGAACCGCCAAGTTGTGGAGGGGCACAGTAATGAACCAGCTGCCCAGTAGACTCCTCACGCTCTCCAGTTCAGTGTCGCTGGGCCTGCCCATTTTGGAGTGATCCTAACAGCGGCTCTTATTCAGGTCCAGGAATGGAGAGGTGCTGAACTCAGTTGGGATTGTAGGTGCTTCTTCCAGGACTTGGCACCTTCAGCTTTGTGTGCCTGATTCAAAGCCCACCAAAGCTGGTACCAGGATTCATGTTGACTTCAGTGGGCTTTGGCTTGGGCTGCATATCTTCAAAACACTTTACAAACATTAACCACAGAGCAACTGAGGCTGCCCCATCCCCAGGCAGCTCCTACATGCTGACTGGACTGAGCCTGCTCCTTCCCTACAGAGCAAGGGGGCATGCTGCCTTGTGTGGCAGCAGGGGCTGTACAGCAGGGGTCCCCAACCTTTTTAGGTCCAGGGACCGGTTTCGTTTGCCGGACCCTCCGCAGGCGTGCCTGCGGGAGGTCCAGCTGAGCCGCGGGACGAGCGCTCCCTCCGCAGTCGTGCCTGCGGGAGGTCCGCTGCTCCCGGGGCTCAGCTGGAGCTTCCGCAGGCGTGCCTGCGGGAGGTCCACCGGCTCCAGTGGACCTCCCGCAGGCGTGCCTGCGGAAGCTCCACTGGGTCGGTTCGTGGCCCGGTTTCTAAGAGGCCGCGGACCGGTACTGGGCCGCGGACCGGGGGTTGGGGACCCCTGCTGTACAGGATGTCCCTGCAGTAGCTCCTCTCCTTTTCCTCAGGCAGAGGAATCCAGAGCAGGGACCCCGTCTCTCCTGTGCTGTCAGAGCCGTCCCCTTGCTGGTGCCCAGGCTGTATGACAATAAGGAGGAAGGACCTGATTGGAACGCAGAGGGGTGGAGGGTGCAAATTGGGGGTGGGGCAGAGCAGTAGCCAGGATGGGGCAGGAAGTCATGGGGGAAATGACATCTTACCTACTTTAATTCCCCCTGCAATTTCAATTCTACGCAGGATTTTTCTTCGCTTCCTGCCCCTTCCGCTGTTGCTCTGAACTGCTGCTCTTCACTCCGAAGGTGGCGGGGCACATCACCCATTTTGTATTAGAATCATAGAATCATAGAAGATTGGGGTTGGAAGAGACCTCAGGAGGTCATCTAGTCCAACCCCCTGCTCAAAGCAAGACCAATCCCAACTAAATCATCCCAGCCAGGGCTTTGTCAAGCCAGGCCTTAAAAACCTCTAAGGATGGAGATTCCACCACCTCCCTATGTAACCCCTTCCAGTGTTTCACCACCCTCCTAGTGAGACATTTTTTCCTAATTTCCAACTCCCCCACTGCAACTTGAGACCATTCCTCCTTGTTCTGTCATCTGCCACCACTGAGAACAGCCGAGCGCCATCCTCTTTGGAATCCCCCTTAAAGTAGTTGAAGGTGGATATCAAATCCCCCCTCACTCTTCTCTTCTGCAGACTAAATAACCCCAGTTCCCTCAGCCTCTCCTCATAAGTCATGTGCCCCAGCCCCCTAATCATTTTCGTTGCCCTCTGCTGGACTCTCTCCAATTTGTCCATATCCTTTCTGTAGTGGGGGGACCAAAACTGGATGCAATAATATTGTTTCTAAAGTGTTCGGGAATCTTTTAAGATGGAAGGTGCTACATTAATGCAAGCGATTATTGTTAGTTAAGCATCCTCCCCTCCATTTGGAGAACAGATATTGTGAGTTGACCCCACCCACCGGGACAGATTTCCCATCCTTCTGCTGAATGCATTTCCCGGGCACAAAATGAACAGTTTTGTTCACCTGAATGGCTTCCCAATGCTTTGTATTATGAGAAGCTGGCGAGGAGACCTCAGCTCATTACGTTTAATTGCTATGGACATTTGTGTGAAAACAGAATCTTTGTTCCTCCGCCGTTCAGCTTACTCCTCCTTGCTTATTCGAGTCCCCACGTGAAGTCATCTCATAACCATTTCAACAGCCGCCACTTGTCATGCCACAATAGAGGGTTGTGACTTCAAGAGCAGCAGGAGAAGGTGAACTAACTCCTACAACAAACATCCTGTTTTCCTGCATAGGGCTGGATTCCGCCTACCCTGGTGTAAATCGAGTGACTCCACTGAAGTCAACGGTGTTAATGAAGGATACAACCAAGGGTAAGTAAGAGAAGGGAGCAGAATGAGACCGAGGCCTAATGTGTATGTTGGTTTAGTGCCTCGGTTAGTGGCCATAGCTGGGAATTAAGGGCCAGATTCTCCACCAGTATACATTGAAATCAGTGGAGCTATGCTGATTCGCTCCTGCTGAGGATCTACATGTCTGGAGAGGCAAAAGGAGTCAAAACCAGTCTGATTCAGACCAAGGGGCTGGAAGAGAGTTGCATAGCAATATAGGCATCTAACAAAAGGTGTAAGAAGACATAAATTAAAGTAATCCCTTGAGCCCCTAATTTGACCTACACTTCCTTCCATCCTCTGAGCTTGTAAATTACATTCCCTCTGTCTAATTCACTTTTCACTGGCGCTAGTGGAATGCCGAGCAGCTTAGCTGATTTAAGTGGAGTGAACCTAACTGTGCCAGGCCCTCAACTGATCCCAATACGTCAGTTTACAGCAGCTGTGGATCTGGTCCAGCTAACCTTGATTTCCATAGAGTTACTCTTGATTTGTTCCAGTGTGACAGGAGAATCCAGTCTCCTGGGTCAAATTCTGCTCTCAGTTACGCTAGCATAAGCCTGGAGTAAATCAATGAAGGCAATGGAGTTACTGCATGTTTATGCTGCTGTAAGTGAGATGAGACTTTGGCTCCATGCCCCAATAACGACAAGTACTGGAGAAGAAAAACACAGAAAATATGAGATTTATTCAGAATTGGACCAACAGCTGCTTTGTTAAAGCAGCACCAATCCAGAGGAACACCATTGACTTCCATGGGGAAATCCAGAATGACTCCAAGTGAGAACAATTTCTACATTTTGCCCATGGCCTGGGCACCTCTCACTAGTTATTAAAACTATGTACAAAGCTGTTTTAAAACTAAACCCAAATCTCATAATCTGCTGCCATCCAAAGTCCAACCAGACAGATAGAACCGGGATTGCATTGTGTGCTGAAGCTTATAAGACTCAAGCTGAAGTGGATGCAGAGCATGGGAACACTTGCCTAAGGTAGTGTGTGTTTAGATTATCCTCTTGCCAGATTGCCTCCATAAATAAACACCAAGAGCAGATTGTAAACGCCATGGAAAAGTCCCCCATGTGGACGCTGCAGGTGTGAACAACAAGGGTCCTAGTTTGCATGAACGTAGTCTGGTTTGAAGAGAGCTACTTCAATGTGAACTAGGAAACTTTTATTCTTCTTCGAGTGCTTGCACATGTCCATTCAACTTAAGGGTGTGTGCTCGCCACATGCACCGGTGCTGGAAGTTTTTTCCCTCAGCAGTATCTGTAGGGGAATGGCTCTGGCGCCCCCTGGAGTGGCGTGCATATGTTGCGGTATATAGGGCGCCACCAGCTCCCCCAACCCTCAGTTCCTTCTTGCCACCAGTGACGGTGCTGGAACTGTTGCTGCTTCTAGTAGCGCTGTTGCTTTCTCGTTCGTACGAACTTGTTGATTCTTTCTGTTATAGTGTATGTAGTTTTCCTGTTAGTGTTAGTATCCATTTGCTAATAGTTAGAAAAAAGGTAATAATTGGAGATATACCAATCTCCTAGAACTGGAAGGGACCTTGAAAGGTCATTGAGTCTAGCCCGCTGCCTTCACTAGCAGGACCAATTTTTGCCCCAGGTCCCTCAGTGGCCCCCTCAAAGATTGAACTCACAACTATGGGTTTAGCAGACCAATGCTCAAACCACTAAGCTAGCCCTCCCCCTGAGACTTCATAGGTCCCAAACAGGCCTTTGCCTCAGGATGGGGCATGCCCCAGTCCCCAGACTTTAAGCCCTGTGATTGCTGCAAGAGTCCTGTGCCCATTAACGATCCACACAGCAGCTGTCTACATTGCTTGGGCGAAGGGCACATTAGTGATAAGTGCAAAATCTGCAAGTCCTTCAAGCCTAGGACAAAGAAAGAGTGCAACACTTGCTTAAGAGTGCTGCTTATGGAGTCAGCCCTCACCCTGGCACCAGAACAACACTTCGACTCGGGGCCGATCACCGGGATCCCGGAGCGCAGCACCGCACCGAGACCGTCCACTGGCCAGCACTGGTCCCCATCCATGGTTCTGGCCAAGAAGCCCAAGAAGGCAGTGCGAGGTCGGTCTCCAACCTCCCATGAGGGAAAGGATAAGACAGAATGAGCAAGGTCCCCTGCCAGGCAACTCTTCACCCTTGTCGGGAACTCGGGCCCCAGCTTCCATTGAGCGGTGTAGCCCAGCCCGATCCTTGCCTCAAAGGAAGCCTGAGGCAGAGCTGAGATCAGAATTCAGAGCTCCTGACTGGCAGACCTCTGCCTGCTTTAATCAGCCTGGGGGGTCCATAGAGAATCATCTGAGAAACGCGGCAGTAGAAGGTTCTGTGAGGAACACTATGACCAACTTCAGTGCACTCATCCCCTACGCGATCAGACCTTTGGTAAATGCGGGGAGGAATTTCCCTAGAGGGGGCTGAGTGATCGTGATTACACTGACCTAACATCTGTGCTTCCAAAGCGATGACTTTACCTTAGTCATTACTGACATATATATTTTTTTAAATGAAACAATTAATCATCATTAGCTTGCAATCTGCCATGCTTGTGTTATCATCCATTATTTGCCTTGTACCTAGGCCTGGGCCCAAGCTAGCACCAGCATCAGCCATCCCTCACTTTCCACGGGGTCCAGTGTTTGCCCCAAGGAAAATTGTGCTTGGGTTGGATGATGGGCAGTTCTCCTCATGTTTCTTTTAAGGGGTCCCTGAGAGAAGACCCCTTCCCTCTGAAAATGTCTGGGCGGAGACTCTTCTTTCTTTCCGCCAGGCTTCTAACAGCAGAAATTCACACCCCTTTGCCATCACGTTTTCTGAAGCTGGCCAGCCACCTTGTTTCTGTATCTGTGAATTCCTTTCCAGAGGGAGGGAGAGGGGAAAAGGAGAAAAGCTGCCACGCTCTGCACTGTCATTTGGATGGTGGGATTAGCTGTAAAAAAGGCTGAGGGGCTATAAACGAGTTTAAAAGCATCCAGCCAGAAATGGCAGACTCACGGGCCAGGTTCTGCCAAATAGCACCACCTCTGCTCCTCAGGTTTTGTTCAGGTAATTTCGCCCATCTATATTTGAAGCAGTGGTTGACCGGAGAAAAAGGGAAATGGTCAAACAGGATAAAAAACTGGGAAAGGTAGGAAACAGCTCTCAGTGCCAGGCTTTTGACATAACAATAAATAAAAGTTGCCTCTCACATGGGGGATTCCCTAGTAGACTGAGTGTGATGTTAATTATATATAAAACAAGATCATACTTTTCATTTACTGTTGTGTCAGCTGTTTCTTCCAATACCTGAGAAGATAAACAGCAGCATTTCCCTGTGCAAAATGCTGTGTGCAGAGGAACTTTCTTAGCATTTAAGATAACAGCATGCAGAGCTCCTGATGTGGTAGGAGGGAACAGATGCTGTACAGTGAGGATATCCATTAGGCTTGTTGCATTGCAGGCACCACAAATTCCTGCTCATATAGTCACTATTCCTAGAGCTTGTGCAGTAGTAGATATTGTGCAGGTGTAGAGGGAACAGTGGGTTGATCTGACATTAAAAAAAAATCTTGTGTTCCTGTTTCTCTCCATCTGACTGCTTGCCTGAGCTTTACATTCACTAGAAAAGAACCACAAATGCCAGGTGACTCTGATTTGCGGAAACCCCTCTGGACCACAAGTGGCCACCTCATGTCTCTGGATCCAGCCAGGGAATGGCAAAGTGTCTGGACCTCATCTGCCATTCCAAACAAGCACATTGTTACTGACTCAACAAACTGCCCTGCTGGTTTTGACCTGTCATGCAGACTTTGGGCGGCAGTAAACCACATCCAAGCAAACCATGGAAGACGTAGCTACTTGACGCACAAGTGGAAAATCAGAGACTCCCCCTCATGCGACTGCAGTGAGAACATCTAAATCATCAAACACACTATAAAACAATGACACAAAGATGGATTCAATAGTGAAGTGGGTGAAGGCCTTTGGTTTATGGACCTATGGCCATATCTATAGACCGTTGCCCTGTAGATGTCACACGCGTGCACAAGAGAGTGCTAGGATTAGGAGTCAGCAATCATGGGCTCATGTCGAACTACAGTTATCTAAATAGTTGGAAAAAAACCAGCGTTTCATGGATTGTAAATCATGTTTTGATTCATCCATGTTTGTACCTGTTTGCAGCTGCTGATCTTTTGGGCTGTCTCCAGCTTTGCATCATCTAGCTTGAGGCAAGGCATGAAGCAGGATGTGTGTGGGAAGTGGCCAACACACAGTGACCTACAAGACAGAGGCCAGAATAGACCTTCTCAAACAGCACTCAAAAGCAAACACAATTATTTGTGTCAGGGTGACAAGAGAAAACCGAATGTAAAGTGCAGCCAAATAATTCTCTCTCATCCTCAGTGAGGCAGGAAGCTGGGTGTTTGATTGAGCACATAATAACGTAGATAATATAGATGGCCAGATGAAGAGACTGTCTAGCAAAGAAGCGCTGCACATCGTGGGCCACATCCTTAGCTGGTATAAACTGGTGTAGCTTCTCGGAGATCCTTGCAGGATCTCTGCACCAAAAGAGGCGATTGGCTTCAATAGAGCTACACCAGTTTAGACCAGCTGAGGATCTGGCACTGTATTTTTTTAGCATGAAGGCCATTAGCCCAGGGACCAATAGAAATGGAGCTATGGTAGGAAAGGACTCTCCTGCCCTCTCAGACATGACACATGGCCCCCGACCTTCCTCCTTTGTCACAACAGGCATGGCACTGAGTACCGTCAGCAATAGGGGTCGCGTGTTTACCCCTTTTTATTCCGGTAATTAACAATAACTCATCTTCAAGCAGACCAGTTCCCCTGGTAGTGGCCATGTCCTCATATCTGAAACTTCTGTTTTTGGTGGAAAGATACAGAACGGCACCAAGAGGCTCAAACCAATAAATGTAGAACCAGGAACGTTTGGGAAAGCGTTATTTTGCATAATATTGTTATTAACAATCCGAAGTGGGGTCATATGCACCAAGCACAGTAACCATCAATAGTAGCACTAACTGAGTCAGCAGCTGATAATCAAGAGTTCGGTCAATAGTCAATAATCACATGTAATTGTGGGAGGTACAGCTGAATGTTCATAGCAATGCAGCGTTATCAAGCAAAAAGGGGTTGTTACAATGGTACTATTCAGCAGCAGCATCCAGATGGCACGTAGTTACTGGAGACAGTTTGAAAGAGCGAGAGTCCTTTGTGGTGGAGAGATGTTGGACTGAACTGTCGGCAGCTGTAGCTTGGTGCTGGGGAAGGGTTTGCTGGTTGATTTCTTAAGTTCCTGAAGTTGCTGATGGAGTTGTATCCCTGACGATCTCATTATAGCTCCCATAGGCCACAAAACATGCTCACTTGCTTCCTGGCTGGTTAGGTTTGGGGGGACATTGGGGGAGGGTGCAAGACTGGGTAGCTCATGGGCTGGGGGGGTTTCGAGTGTAGGGGGCCCTTGGAGGAGCCTGATGGCGATCTAGATTTGGTGGGTACCGAGAGGAAGAAGCTATAGGAGAGTGTTTTCGAGTTAGAGGTGTGGTCACCCTAATGGGACTTAGTGGGCTGTGGGTACTAAGGATGCCTAAAATGGGCCATCTACATGGGGGAGTGTGATGGGGTATTCACCCCACACTTGCCCAGAAAGTTTGATGTGGCTTGAGAAGAGGGCTAATTAACCCAGCAGGCCACAGCTGAGGGGAATCAGGTGCCCAAGTAATCCCAAAACTCGGTGGGGGAGCCCGGCTGAGGAGGAATGAGCTGGGTTGGGGCTATAAAGACAGGAAATTGGCAGCAGACGGAGCTTCTAGGAAAGGTTGCAGTCACAGCCTGGAAGAAGGGAGGAGTGTTTGGAGGCAGCAGAGACAGGTAGCCCACAGTTATTCTCTGGGAGGAGGGAGTGGTGAAGCTGGCGGGGGGAGTACCAGATGGTAAGGAGAAAGGCAGGAAGGTCCAGGTGAGAACCGACCTTGGCTGATGACTAGAGGGTCCCTGGGCTGGAGCCTGGCGTAGAGGGCAGGCCCATGTTCCCCTGCCACCACTGAGGCAGTGAATGGGAAGGCTGCCTAGGGCTGCTGAAGGAAGACTTTGACACCCTGGAAGGAGAAAGCATGTACAGAGACCTGGACGGAGGGCCGAGTCACGAAGAGGCAGCTCTTGGAGCGAGAGGGGGCTGAATACCAAGAGAGAAGGACAGAGAGGGGGCGCACAAGTGCAGGAAGGGGCATTGACCTCATGAAGTTAATCCCCAAAATGGCCAGGAGGAGGCGCCATCCTATTGGTGAGTGGAGTGCCCCATCACAGAGAGCTTGGCTGGCTAGTGAGCTGGACAGGCCCACTATATGGGGAGAATCAGGTGGCTAGTGGGCTGAGGCTGTTTAAAGAGATCTGAGGGATCATCAAATAAGGGACATCATTGACCAATGGTCGGGGGGGGGGCAAGAGGGCTGGGAGAGGCCACCACAGGACGGGGCTAGATTGACTAGGGGGCTAGGAGGGACTGTAATAAGGAAGGATTTATGGGCTATTGGGTTGGGGGTGTTTAAGAGATTCCAGATATTTAGGGGACTGGGAGGGACCATAATGTGGAGGGGACTTGGCTGCCAGTGGAACAGTGGTGTTTACAGGACTGGGAGAGGCTACCAAATGGGGATATTAGCTCCCTTAGCCCAACACACTGCTAAGATGTCTAGGAGGGACCACCATTTGAGCAGGTTGGCTGGGTAAGGGGCTGGGTGGTGTTTAATAAGCCTGGGGTGTTTAGAGGCCTTTGGGGACACCATATGGAAGGATGTGGCAGGGCAAGGGGTGCCAATAAGGCTGGGGAGCCATCATATGGATTGAGGCTGTGGGTGTTTAGGGAGTTTGGAGAGAACCCAATGAGAGGGGCTTGGTTGCCTATGGGACTGAGAGGGGCCATGATATGGAGGGGCTTGGCTGGCGGGATATGTACAGGGAGGGAGGGGCCATACTGGAGAGCGATTTGAAGGGCTGGGAGGGTAGGGGATGTGAGAGGGACTTGCTCCTGTGCAGGGGTTGTTAGCCACATTGGCAACAAAAGAACTGGTGCCACCATTTGTGTCGCCGCTTTTTGTGCCCTCTGTTATTGGTGTCTGAGATTATAATCTTCTCCATCCACACTGTTTTGTAGCCAGGGCAGCTGTGTTGATGTGTTTCTTTGTCCTCAGTTTCCTGCTGCTGCATCTAAACTGCAGTAAGAGGGGCAGCTCGGTGTCTGGGATCCTAGTGGAGAGATCCCTGAGCATGAGAGAGCTAGCAGGTCACCAGTGTCCTCCTATCTATAATGTGTAGGAAAAAACTGTGTGACCATGGGGGACTTCAATTTGAGTGACATATGCAGGAGGGCTCATGCTGCCAGTGCTAAAATGCCCTTGGAATTTCTAAATATTATGGAAGAGAATTTCCTCACTCAGAAAGTGTTGCATCCAACACGGGGAAGTTCTACATTAGATCTTGTCTTGACAAAAAAAGAGGAATTGATCACAGAACTAAAAATTAATGATAGCTTATGTACAAGCAAAATTTACTTTGTGCTGGGACATGCCAGAGCTCATCCCCGGCACCTCTTCTGTCAGTGGCATGCAAGGCATGACCTCGCATATACTCTGTGTGTGAGATTGTGCTGTGCAGAGGACACCATCATTATTGTTTGAGTCCTGGCACTTCTTCCATCACAAATTAAGCACTGGGTACAAGTGATCATGAATTGATCACATTTGTACTATGAAAACAGAATCACAAACTGAAGAAAAACAAATTTATTTGAGCATAAGCTTATGCTCAAATAAATGTGTTAGTCTCTAAGGTGCCACAAGTACTCTTGTTCTTTTTGCTTATACAGACTAACATGGCAACCACCCTGAAAACTGAAGACAGTTATGAGCCAAATCAGTTGGGAGGAAGAATTTAAACAGAAAAATGTGAATGATAATTGGGAATTGTTTGAGAACACTTTACTAGATACCCTCTTTTCCGATCCTTTTCAGGGAAGTACTCCCAAAACTGCAGTTTAAGGCTTTCCAGGTGGCTGATGATAATGGGTTGCAAGTCACGCTTTGGCAAGGCATTTTCATCCAAAAAGTCATCCAGTAAAAAAACACTTCAAAACTGCCACTGGCCTCACCAGCATGCCACAAGGAAAGTTTCTTGATCCACCTTTCGATTTTGTCAGTGAGAAAAAAGACAGAGGTGTCTCAGCTTTGAAGTGAGATATTTAACACATGTAGGCGTTCAAAAATATCTCCCAAGTAAGTGAGCAAAGCAAGCCTATTCAGTTTGACATACAGTAACTCCTCACTTAACGTTGTGGTAATGCTCCTGAAAAATGCAACTTTAAGTGAAACGATGTTAAGCGAATCCAGTTTCCCCATAAGAATGAATGTAAATGGGGGGGGTTAGGTTCCAGGGAAATTTTTTTTTTGCCATACAGTACAGTACTATAGTTGGGAGGTGCCCCCGCCTTACCCCACACAGGCACAGCCCCCTGGCACTGGGGACAATGAGGCAGGCAAGGAGGCTGAAGGTGCTGTAGGCTGGGAGAAGCACATTGCAGAGCAGCACCGTTCCCTGCTCTGCAAGCACCAGGGGCGGGGGGCTCAACCCTCAGCCCACAACTCCATCCCTTCCCCCAAGCTCCCACCCTTAACCCGCATCTTCTTCCCCCCCACCTCAAGTCAGCTTCCCTGGGTCACTTCCTACTGCCCTCTGCAGCCCAGCTGGCTTCTGTCTGTCCCTGGGGAGCAGTGCCTTCCAGGCTTCTGCCCTGGTCCCAGGCTCTGGTGCCACAGATCCCCCCATTCCCTGGCTTGCTGCGGGATCTGGCTATGTCTCCCCTGGAGCTCCCAGAGCAGATCCTTCTCCTTGTCTTGCCAGTCCCCAACTGAGTGGTCTGGCTGCCTTTTAAACCCCACCTCCAACCTGAGCATGCTTGGCACGGGCAGCGGGGAGTGGCTTCTTGAGCCCAGCATTGCTTCTTAACCCTGTTGGTGTCATTAGGCATGACTCTAGGTAACTCAGGAGGGTGGAAAACCACAGTGTCAAAGAAGCCTTTTTGTAGTAGGCCTGAATGAATTAAAGTCACTCTATGTCTGACCAAAGTGCTTCCATGTTTATGTTTGAACTTTAATTGACCTAACAGGCCGGCAACAAAGAATGGTTATCAGTTACACCACCTGCACCAGAAGGTAATAACAAGGCCTGCTATAATGACGTCTGCCTGCTCAAAGAGGGAGTAAAACAAGATAACTGTTCACAGAAGAGTTACTAACGAGCTAAAGTGGTTTTTGCCAAGTATGACTTAACTGCTTAATGTAAGTGCCATTGCAAAGTGTATTTGCTACATGGGAATAGACGGGAGGGGAAAGAAGGGGGCGTAAAGGGGAATGAGTAGTGTGGGGGGTGATGGGAAGGCTTAGCTGAAATCATGTATAAAGAGGGGAAAACTGCTTGTAGGGGTGTGCAGGATTTGAGATTGCTATGTCTCCCTTGCACCTTATTTGGGCTCAAATAAACCTGGTTTGCTTCTCCACCTTGGTGTGTTTATTGGAGCGAAGCACACCGGGCAATGAATCACTGTTTGCTGCCTCGGGGCCTCTGTGGCGGCAACAACCCCATCCTGTCCAGTGAGGGGTTTCTATACCCTGTCACACTTACATTAATAAGACTCTTCAGTTCCATTAGGTGGGGTAAAAAAATAAAGTTAAATTAATTTTAAAGGGCTGTAAACCTTCATACTTCAGGGCATAAGCTGTACATTAGCTTGGGTCAGGAAGGAATAGCCCTTACAAATCAATACACAATTGGGTGCACTTTGAGGGCTCTACACGTTTCCCTGAAGAATTTAGCATCGGTCACTGTCACAGACAACATGCCAGACACCCACTGGTTTGCTCTGATAAGGCATCTCCGGTGTTTCCAGAAGAAATGGGGTGCAGCTGGTGTGAAAAGTGGGCTTGGCTCTGCAATCAGAAACCGTGTGATAGACAGCTTTGGAAAGCACTGCTGAAAGTGGGAAAAGACATTAGAAAGGAGACACAAATAGACAGTTCCTTAAGCAGCCACCATTGATGTAGGAAGCCCCCGCTGGTTCTATTACACGGTCCTTGTTGAGCCTTTCAGCTTTGATAATGTATTTTTGCAGCAGGTGAAAGACAGCTTTGGTGCAATGGTGCTTTGGTGCTACCCAGAGTATAATGCCTAGGGATCAGAAGGGTCAAAGGGAAGTCCACGGCAGTGGTCAGAGTTCATGCAAGAGATCCTATAGCCAGGAGATCCAGTCAAGGGGTATGCACAGCAAGGCAGGTGGTGCGGTCAGGTGAGGAAGTAGGCAGGCCAAGAGGCATCTGAGTAACAGCTAGCAGGCAATGGCTTGTTGCTCAGACAAAGCGAGAAAGGAAGCTGGAAGTTTATATATGGTCACCAGCTGATCAGGTGGCACCATCAGGAAGTGAGGTCACAGAATCCTGGAAGCTGGCCCACCCAAATCTGTGAAATCCCAGGTAACTGGATGAGTTGTTGTGATGCAACAGCCGAAGTCGCTTCCCAGTGGCCTGGGTTTGAGGCTGGGCTTTAAGAAAAGGGTCCTGAGACAGAGAATTTATCTTTTTTGTTGTTGTTGTGCTTTATTTTTTCATTTTCCAGTACCCATATACAGAGAGATAGACTCTAACAATTCTGAAAAGTGGCAGTTCCCGGAGAACTCTTCTGGTCTTATCAACATGATTTGCCATGCACCATGCCGGCTTCTTCATGCCCATCTTATCAGTACAAGATGAAACCTTACCTCGAGACAGCATTTACTGCTGCGCACTGCGGAGGAGGTGTGAAAAGGTATTTTCAGACACATCTTTGGACATTTAACTAGTCATGTTGAGAAAAGTAGGCATGTCTATTTGCACCAGTTTTGGCACATCCGAGACTGATGGAGATTTTCTTTCTTTCTTTTTTTCTTTCTTTTAAAAGGCCTCCATGGGAATAAAGTGGAATAAGAACAGATGTCAATTATGCATTTAATAATCTCATCAGGATATAATAACAGGCTTACTGCATCTTGGGAGGCTCCTGGCAAAAACAAAAGACCCCCCTCCCCCAGTAACAACCCAATACTTACCTCTGCCAGCTCAACTCAACAATTCACCCCACAACCCAGCTCGGGGCACCAGGCCAAAAAGAGGGCTGGGTGTCATGGGGGGAGGGTTGCTTTCTGGCTGTGCTGAGAGCCAATGGGCCAGAGTGAGGAGTCAGAGTAGTCCTGTGGGATAGGAGCCATCACTGTTGAGTGAGTGTGGGGTGAGATCACTCTCCAACTTCCTCCCACCCTCTGGGGGCTGGACCCATAGCCCGCCCAGGTTCATCCACCTCACAGAAGGACGGGGGCAATTTCCATGGTGCACAGGGATCCACCCCTACCTACCACCACGAAGCAGAATTTGGCTGCTAATTCCCTTGATGCTCTACAAACTCTCAGGTAGATATTATAATCTGTGCCCCAAAGAGCTTGCAGTCTAGAAGGGAATGGATGGCTCCATGTGACAAAGAAAATGCACTCTCTGTCTGACCTCTTTTATATAATATGATGAACTGAGTCGAGACTCACAAAGGGGGTGGAAAATACTAAATTCTGAGGTCCAGATCTTCAAAAGAATTTAGGCTCCTAACTTCCATTGATTTTACTGGACTTTGGGCGTTTAAATACCTTTGAGGATCTGGGCCTCTGAGTAATTGAAGCCAGGGACACTTGCTACACAGAAAGATCAGAGGCACTTCCCTCAGTTCCACCCGTGCATGCTATTAATAGGGCTGCAACAGTGCAACTGAGGGCAGAATTTGATTCAAAGACTTTTTGCTTCTCCTAATTACATGGACTTGAAGCCAGGCCATCTGACTGATATATCCATCAATATCTGCCTGTATCCTTCACTTACATAGGTATTTAGAGACAGCTATAGATACAGGGCTTGAGTAGATTTTAGCAATGAATCTTGGTTTGTCTCCCTTGCCCAGCCTCCCAGCTGGCAGGCTGTTGTTACATCCTCCAAAACCAGCTCCCTTCTTGGGGCAGACCCTGGTCATGGTCTGCCACCTTCCCCCTCCGGAGAGGGGCTGGGTCTGCTGTTCCCTGTCTGCTGAACTATGACCAGGCAGCTGTGGAGGGAGAAAGAGATGAACCTGCTGCCCGGTAGACTCCTCACACTCTCCAGTTCAGTGTCCCCGAGTCTTCCCCCCGGAACTGAAATTAGAGGAGGTGTTTGAATTTACAGGGAGGTTGGAAAATGACTAAATTGGCAACACTGGCGTTGGTACTGTGGTTTCTCGCCCGTGCTGAAGCCGGTACCCAGTGCCGTCCTTTCGGTAGGGGGAATCAGGGAGACCGCCCTGGGCCCATGCTTTGGGGGGCCCCGCGCTTTGATAAAATCGGGACTGTCCCAATATTTAGTCCTTTGTCCCAACCAATGTACAATCGGGGCGCCATGTATCCTGATATTCAGGTGCGGAGGCGGGTGGGGAAGTGAGGCGGGTGGGCGAGTGGGATGAGGAAGCGAACAGGGAGGCGGCGGCAGGCGGGCAGGCGGGAGGGGGTGAGGAGGCAGGCGGGCAGGCGGGAGGGGGTGAGGGGGCAGGCGGGCAGGCGGGAGGGGGTGAAGAGGCAGGCAGGCAGGCGGGAGGGGGTGAAGAGGCAGGCGGGCAGGCAGACGGTGAGAAGGAGAGCGGTAGTCAGGTGGACGGGGGCGGGCACCGGGCAGACGGCGAGGAGACTAGCGGAGAGTCTGATTTGTCCTGGGCCCCACACCCCTCTAGGGACGGCCCTGCCGGTACCACCACGTCTATACTACTATTGTTACCTGTGCCCGCTACATTACAGGGAGAACGGACACACCTTCCTATGCTGCAATGACACCTTCACCTGCAGCGTGCCCTCAGAGCCCCAGCCCTCCTCCTGTCGAAGTCAATGGCGAGACAGGATTGAGTTTGATAGACCAGACCCATGCTCAGATTAGGGCCTAACGATATCCATTTATCTACTTGACAAGGGTACGGTGGGAACTAATTAGTTAATGATTGTGAGAAGCATTGAAGCTTGGAGGGAAGGGGAGGAGTTGATCGGCAGGGCCGCTGGTGGGCGGTGCTGAGGGGAGGGAGGGGAGCTGGCTGCTGGTGGGTGTTAAACACCCACTAATTTTTTTCCGTGGGTGCTCCTGCCCTAGAGCACCCATGGAGTCAGTGCCTATGGCCTCTGGAAACATGTGGCGCCAGAGGTGGCTCTTGTCAGTGGAGGTGGCTGCTGCGTTCAGTTGCTGGGGTGATCCCCCAGTCCTACCCAGCTGAGGCACGCGGAACCTGGGTCCTTCGCAGGCGGCTGGTGAGTTCCTGACCCACCTTCCTTGCGGTGGCGGGGCTCTGGCTTTGGCTTAAACCTGGAGGGCAGTAGGGCTCGGGCTTGGAAAAATTGTCAGAGCGGCCACCTGCAAGAGATGGTGGCTGCACTCTGAGGCCACCAAAACATGTGCTGTGAGAACCCCGGTGTAGACATACCCTAAGCCTGTCCATTGCTGATAAAATCCACCTGTGCAAATAGGTCTATAAAAACAAGTGGCATCTTTCATTTTTATCTAAATTAACTGCATTTTTAATACTACAAATCACCCAACGGAAAACATAGATGTGCTTTTGCTTTGTTTTGTTTATTCAATTTGATTTAATTTAATCATCCATGTGTTGTCAGAGCTGTCACTGTGAATCTGTTTAAGTGTGCTGAGTATAGTTCAAAGCACATATCCTGTACCCTCTCTTATAATCAGATATATTCTTTTACATGGTTTGCACTGTTCCTAATGAGCTGTATAATACTTGGTTTATGAGCCTCTTTTTCATTTTTTTAAAGTAGACAATCCATTTTTTAAAAGTAAAGACTCAGTAAAAATGAATTAAGGACCTCATGATTTTCCTCTATATGAGAGCTACACTGTACCAACAACCTAATCCATCGAGTCCCTGTTACAAATCAGCATACAAAGGTAACACCAGCAGGTGGAATTGAACCCAGGATCTCTGAAGCTTAATGCTTGAGCTGCTACTGCATGAGAGTGGCTTTTAACTAAGGCTGTAGTAGACTCATTAAGCTGTAAGTGGTCTCAGTGCCACAAGAAGGTGACAGAGCACGACACCCAGCTGGTGTGTGGGTTACACAAAGAGGAGGCAATGTTGTCTAGTGGTTAGAGCACAGCATTCGGCGTTAGGAATTGTAGGTTGTATTCCAGCTCTGCCATTGACTTTATTATTATTGATATTAGCGTAGTGCTAAGGAATTCGAATCAAAGATGAAGGCCTCATTATACTAAGTACTAAACAGACAAGTAACAAAGAAGACAGTCTCAGATTGCGCAGTCTGCAGGTTAGACAGGATGCACCAGGTGGTCAGAACAGACCATTGGGGTCGTGTGGAATGGAAGGAATGGGTGCTGGTAGTCCATTGCTGACGATGATGATGATATTGTCGCAGTTCTCATCTATAGCTATGCATCTGATTCCGAAGTCCGAACCCTGATGCACAGCGTCAGCCCCACTGACACATGGGAAGTCAGTATCTTTGATGTTTGACGATGCAGTCTTTCACATGCAGACTGGAGATGATTTGGTCGATCCTGCTCAAACCTGTTACATGCTGATTTTGTCAGAGATCACCAGGGAGTCCTGTTCTGAGCCATTTTCTCAAGTTCCTTGGGATTGATGCCAGCCCACTGGAGACTGCTCTTCAGATTATCTTTGAAGCGCTTGTATGGATGACTCGTCTTTCTTTTGCCCTGACTCAGCTCCCCATACAAGATCTGTTTTGGGAGATGGTGGTCTTCCATTCTGATGACATGTCTGGTCCACCTAAATTGTGCTCTCAGTAACATTTCCTCAACACTGGTTGTGTTTGCTCTCTCAGGGACCATAATATTGGTCACTCAGTCCTGCCAGTGAATGCTCCTTATTGAGCGGAGGGAGCGCATGTGACATTGCTCAAGCTGTTTAATGTGACGTCTATAAAATGTCCATGTCTCAGATCTGTACAGGAGAAATGTTAGAGCCACTGCACTGTAGATCTTCAATTTGATGGAGAGACGAATGTTGTGTGGGTTAAGGACTTTTGGTTAAGGAAGGAATGGGTAACAAATGGAGTTGATCAGAAAATCGTAAGTCGAAGCTTGTCACTTCCCTAACAAATGCCAGATGGAAGCGACCTATAGCCACCATGGCAGAGGAAGCTGTTCAGGAGGGATTTGAAGGAAGCGGTGGGTGATCTCGGCTAAATCACTTAACTTCTCTCTAGGCTCGGAACAATGAGCCTCAGTTCACCCACCCACTTTGAGGTCTCTGGATGAAAAGCCCTATGTGAGAGCTAAGTATTGCTGTCAGCCGGGATTTTTATTGTAATCTAAATTAATGTTTTAAAATTATTAAAAAATATAATCACACGCCTGCAATTTAATTCCTATGCAACCCATGCAAACTAAAACACAGATTTGCTTTTCTTAGTATTATTTGATTTGATTTAATCATCCAGTAGGTTTCAGAACTGTAATTATGAGTCTGCTTAAGTGTGCTGAGTGTAATTTAAAAAGTGAGCGTCTCTCCGCTTGTTTGATTATTTTTGCCTATGGGCTGTATTGCTTTTCAGGACTGCTAGGTAAACATTTTCCTGCATCAGACTTGTTTAAACAGTGGGGCCAGACTGAGTCTGGGCAGAGCAGAAAACCCTTCTCTTCTCCTTTTTATTGACCACCCTGAAAATAAGCAACTGCAAATCAAGGATTTCCAAGGAGATTCCATCATGGATGTTTTAAGCTCCAGCAAAAGTCTGTCACGTGCACCCAACAGGATTGCAGGGAGCGAGCCGGATTCCCCTGCGTTGACTCCTCCTGGACCTCGACAGCACTGACATTGAGAGTAAACTCTCTCTGCTCCATTTTCAATGCTCCTCCTCGATGCAAGCCAGGTGCCCAGCCAAACTGGAGCTGCTCTGGGGAAAGAGGAAGAGGTGGCAACAGTTTGCAGCCTCATGGCATTACAGGCAAGGAGAGGAGAAGGACAGAATGAAGGGGCAGATGTTCTAGGCCAGGGGTGGGCAAACTTTTTGGCCCAAGGGCCACATCGGGGTTGCGCAACTGTATGGAGGGCCGGGTAGGGAAGGCTGTGCCTCCCCAAACAGCCTGGCCCCTGCCCCCATCCGCCCCCTCCCACTTCCTGTGCACTGATTGCCCCCTCAGAACCCCCAACCCATCCAACCCCCCCTGCTCCTTGTCCCCTGACTGCCCCCTCCCGGACCCCTGCCCCCTATCCAACCCCCCTGATCCTTGTCCCCTGGCTGCCCCGACCCCTATCCACACCCCCGCCCCCTGACAGCCCCCCCGGGACTCCCACCCCCTCTCCAACTGCCCACTGCTCCTCATCCCCTGACCACCACCTCCCAGGACTCCCCGCCCCTAACTGCCCCCTGGGATCCCACCCCCTTATCTACCTCCCCGATCCCTGTCCCCTGACTGCCCTCCGACCCCATCCACATCCTCGCCCCCTGACAGGCCCCCCCACGACTCCCACTCCCAACCCTCCCTGTTCCCCATCCCCTGACTTCCCCCCCCAGAACCTCTGCCCCATCCAACCGCCCCCTCCTCCCTGACTGCCCCCCAGGACCTTCCGCTCCCTTACCCAACCCGCCCTCCCCGCCCCCTTACCAGCAGCAGGAGCTCACAGCCATGACACCCGCCCAGAGCCAGCTGCACTCCCCACGCGGCACAGCAGGAGTGGCAGGCCAGAGAGCTCAGGGGCCGGGCAGGACAGTCCTGCAGGCCGTAGTTTGCCCATATCTGATCTAGGGGAAGCACGCAGGGGAACAGACTAGGGGGACAGGTACTCCAGGGAGGAATGGCTTGAGATGGACTGGGGCTATAGAGACCCTGGGGACAGACTGGGTATGGGGAACTGAGAGCTCTAAAGGGGAAACAGACTGGGGGGACTAGGGCTCTGGTGGGGAAGCAGGGAGTTCTGGGAGGAAGAGAGTAGGCAGTTGCGGGCTCCCCATGAACCTCTGTTCCCCTTTGAGATCTTGTCCCTGCTATTCTGTTAACCTCAGCTTCTTCCACCGCTCCCCGGGGGGCTGGCAGGGCTGGGTCACTCTTTGCTCAGCTTTCTGAGGCTCTGCACACAGACACCCACCCCTCCACCCCACTGAAACGTCTCCAGGGAGAGGCTATCACCCTGTGAGTACACTAGCACCCTCATGGTTTGTTAACCCCTGCTCTGTATGAGTATTGCCAGCAGCACACCAGAAGGTGGGTCCTGAGCTCTCTGACTTTGATGCAAGTGGGGCCTGAGCATGAATAGTTGGAGAACCTGCTGCTGTGTGTGACTCTCTTGGCAGGGAGCCTCCATATAAAAACAAAATAAACTAGACAGCCAGCTGAGTATTTGCAAGATCTGCTTCATAGCGGACGTCTACAGTGCAGCCTCCCCACCCTTCCCTCAGTGCCTCAGACATGACATCCTGGGAACATCCCCTGCAGACCCCTGACTCTGGAACTACTGTAAAGACTGTTTCCAAAGAATCTGTCTAATATTTTACACAGCGCAAGATCAGACAGGAATCTGGGAGTTTAGTCAGTGCTGTGTTTATACGAATACAACGCAGACATGATGAATGCAGGTCACCGTTATATATCTCACTGTCTGGCTACCAGGCCTACTAGTGGTAAATAGATTCATAGATTATAAAGCCAGGAGGGAGCATTGTGATAATGTAGTCTGACACAAATCATAGGACTTCTCTGAATTCATTTCTGTTTGAACTAGAGCAGATCTTTTCAAAAAACATCCCATATTCATATAAAAATGTCCAGTGATGAAGAATCCACCATGGCCTTTGGTAAGTTGTTCCAATGGTTAATTACACTCAGTTAAAAATGTGCACCTTATTTCTAGTCAAGTCTGATGCTTCTCCTGATGTCCAGTGGTTAAAATATAGGATTGGGGAGTCAAGAATTCTGGCAGGTATTCCAGGGTCTAGATTTGTAGCCTTGGGCAAGTTACTGACCTCACTGCTTCACTTTCCTTCCCTTAAAATAGGATTTTTGGGGGTGTTGTTAATATTGATTATTTAGGGTCAAATTCTCAGCAGTGTGACAGACAGCAGAGTTTGACTCTGAATGTTTGGAAAGTGCTTTGAGATTGTTAGATGGAAGGCGCTATACAAATGCAGAGTATTCTTAGGATGAATGCAGGTAGGCAGGTAGCCCACAAGACAATGTGCTTGCTAAGAATGAAGTGTAATGTGTGGGCAAATCAGCTGAATAAAACACAATCTGTTTAAGCAACTCATCTGAGAGCAAAACTTCACTATATGCCAATGCTGGACATATTCCTTAGCTTAAAAATGTAATTTACAACACCCACTTGCTATTTTTGGAGGATTCCAGAAGGATCACAGCACTTGAAACGATCTCCGGTCCTGTTTCAGCAATGCGAGTTAGCTATTTCATCTTACTAAGGCAGGAACATGCACTACTTAGCATTTCCAAGCAGACTTGTTTCAATTTATTTTCAACAGTTTTCCCCTCATGTCAAGTGCTCTGAGAGGCGATGAAGATAATGCATTCCCACTGGAGACAAGGGATAAAACAACTTTCGCGCACAAATAGGTGTACACTGAGTCACTCCTCTTAGCCGTGAGAGATTTGGGCGGATGGCACTGGTGTAGAAGCATTAGAGGTGTGTTCCAGGGATGATACAAGGGTATTTTACTTGTAACAAGGGTGCGACACACAGGAGTACTTCTGAAAAGCAGATCTTTATTTGTTGGGCCCACTTACATGACCTGGGTCTGAGGTACAAAGGTGAATACCCTGTTACATGGCAGGGGTCAGTCTCCATTGAGTCCAGTGGCCGCTGTCTTCTTTCTTTTTCTTTCTTTCTCAAAAGTCAAATGTAAATAAAAATTAGGTCATTGCAACAGGATGTAGCAGGGCCCCTACTTGGCCTCTGCTCAGCTCCAAAAATCATTCCGAGACCTTCTGGCTCAACAGTCACTAGTGCAGTTTATTAACACAGTTCAAACCCACCACATATCTCTGTGGGTTCCAGCCTTACAGGCTTCTTCTTCCTTTTTTTTTTTTTCCTTGCAGCCAGGCGGGGAGAGCTACCCATCTCCTTCCACTCTCTGGCTTCTCCCCCACCCCTTTGCTTTCTTCCCACTTTCCTCTGAGCCTGTATATAGACCCAGGCTAATCAGGGTGGCAGCTGTTATGCCTCTGCCAATCAGGCTCAGGTTCCTCTAGTCAGCTCCAATTTACTTCCCTTAATTGGAGCTGGAGTGACAGGGCTGGCTCAGCAGTTCCTGGTCAGCACCCTGTCACAGTCTTCCTAAAGTAACAACCACAAACTAAGAGAGCCAACTAATAACACACTCAGATAAAAAGAACTAGATGTCACAGTGCTGGACATGTGTCAGTAACTACCATTTCCAAACTGTGCGAGGTTTCTGCTCGCATAGCTGCTTCTTGTTCTCAAACCAGTTCCTTCTGTGAGGGCCTGTTCAGCCACGGAGGTGGAACAGCTGTTTAGAACCTGTTAGCTGCTCTGGTGTTTCCTGCTGTCAGTGACTGAGCAGGGATGTGTTACTTCTTTAAGTACACAAGCACTTCTGTAGCATTTTGGATGTCCTCAAGAAACAGGCAGTCCTTCTTGGTTTTGTTTATGTGTCTTCATGGAGGACTACTGACTCTCTGGGGATGATTATGACAAATTACCTTGATGCAGATGTCACAACTGTTACGTTGGCATGTTGTCAGCCACTTTCTGTTTGAAATCTAACATTATCTTCCACTTTCAATAACTGTTTGGCACTCTTGTTTCCTGTTTTTGTAACCACTTTAGGGTTAATTATCTTTGTCTCAAAAAGCCTGCCAGATGTTGACACCAATATGTGCTTGTTCTTCTGCCTATAATCTTTGAAATGGTGATCCTAATAAAGAATTAATAGGTGGGTTGTGATCTTCTAACGGCTAACTATGGATCCCTTAAATCTGTCTGACTTTTTTTATATTAAGTTTTGTGCTATTTGTACTGACTTTTCAGCTAACCTATTTGACTGTGCATAGTAAAGGTTTGCTATGGGGGGCTTGAACTGGTTATTGAGCCATTACCTGATATTTCACGGTGAGCACACTGCATTTTACAACGTGTAATTACACTGCTACTCAATGTGCTCTACAGTAGTTCAGTTTGGATAGTAAGACGCTAATAGGTGATGATCTTTCCTGTAAATTCACCTAGATCAGCGCCACCCTTGAACTAAAGGTGACTGGAAAACTCATTTGGCGTCAGTGGTACTTTTGCATTCTATTTCTTGAATTCATTGCAGATTTCACACTTGGATATCTTGGGCCCGATTCCCTGTTGATTTGCACCTTGCTTAGTCACACCTGTGCATAGTGGGTGTAAAACACTGCCATTCTGATATGGTAGTAGATTAGGTACATTTTGCACAGGTGGAAGTTACTACCCAAGGCACAAGGCACTCTAGAATCAAGCCCTTTATCTTCAATGGTAGCTTTTCTGACTGGTCAGAATAGGACATTTTGGGCTTTGTTTTTATAATTTTCAAACTCCAGATGGGCACTGTGGATTCTGCTTAACAGTTCTGACCTCACACTAGTGTGATGTGCGCTATTATGACAGAATGTCCTTTGCCCAGACTTCCCATGAGATTTTGTGTGTGGAGGTGCCAGGGCGATTTCTATTGGTCTGTGATTTTAGTTTCTCACTGTCGGGAGCATTACATTCATCCTCCACCTCCACACCAACACAAAATAAAAACCCTGTATGTTAAAAGGCTCTTTCTCCATTTGTATATGCTCTACATTAGCCCCCATTCTTCCTTGCGTTGTTTGTCTGACTCCGTTTTCACTGTGTCTCCTAGCAGGTCTTTGAATGGGGAGCAAATATAATTGTGCTGGAGTGTGAGATGACACAGCTCTGTTTCCATAACCCAGTCTTTCTAAAATGTACTGCTTAGCATCCTTTGCAGGGATGCTTATTCATAGCCCTTGTTACAGATATTTAATTATGTGAGGCATCTTTTTATTCTTCAAAGACCCTGAAACTGGAGTGGGGGGAAATCAACAAGGAGCCTAATGTCTATGGAGTGGGATGACAACAGTAGCAAAGCTGCCTCGATATGAGTTAACAGCCATGTGACTTTCTCAGGAGTGTTGGCATACGTGGAGACAAGCTTAGCCCATTTATGACCCGGAATGCCCCTGCCTTGATAGCTGGGGTAGGGCTGTGCTAATAACGGACTTTTCTGATTCACAAGCAGTTCTGAAAAATTGGAAAAAAAATTGGTTCATGTCAAACCAAAACCAATTTTTTTTTTCAGAATTTTAAGTGAATTGAAGAAGTTGGAAAAATTTTGCTTCAGGTTGAATGAAACATTTTGTTCAACCTGTAGCGAGGCTTTATTGGAAATCTGGGAGGCCCCTAAAGGCCCCTCCCCCAGCCTTGTGGGAGGGTCCACTGGTTCCCAGGACCACTGGAGGGACTCCAAGAGGGGGGCGGTACCACCCACCCGCTGCTGCCATGGCATCCTCGGCCAGCTCCACCTGCTGGGCTTATCAGGGGGCGTGGCGGAAGGCTCAGCAGTGGCGGCCCCCCCCCCTCATTATCTTGCGGGGGGCCTTTTCCCCTTTCACATTGAAGGAGAGGTGCTAAGCCCGTGCTTTATGGACACCATGCTTCCCCTGAACGAGCACCCAGCCCTCCAAGGTGGAGGCAGAGGGCTGGCCAGCAGGGGCGGGCCAGGGGGCAACAGCGATGGTTCCATGGGTTGGGGAGTCAAGGGGCAGACAGTGGGGGGAAGGAAAACCTCCCCCTGGGGCAGGCCCTCTCCCTCATCCTGTAATGACCTTGCTGCCCTCTCCTCCCTGGGCCCCGCCAAGTTACTCTCAATAAAGGCGGGGCCCACCCGCTCATCTGGGCACAACGGGAGGCTGCCCCGGGGGCCTGAGCAGGATCGGGCAACTATGGGAGCTGGACCATCAGGGTTGCCGACAATGGCAGGGCCGGTGCTCTCCTGGGTCTCGGGGTCCCAGGCGCTCTTCCATGCTGGGTGAGGGGGCAGTCCCTCCGGACATGCCCCATCGCCTGGCAGAGGAAACACCAGGCTTCTCCCAAGGAGTAGTGCACTTGGTAGCGGGCCCCCTGGTAGGACACCAAGAGGGACCCTTCGAGCACCACCCCATCACGCGCCAGCAGCGGCGGTTTCATTTGGACCTGCCAGCGGAAGGACAGGACGTGAAGGAGGGTGGGATGGGAGCCCAGTGGGAGAGGGCTAATTCCAGATATTGGTTTCCCCAGGGTGGAGAGGAAGGGCCAGACAGAAGTGAACACCACCATATGCCCAGGTCCTCCAGGGGCTCGACTGGGACAAATACTCCCCACAACTCCAGGCCCTTCTCCACTGCCTCCTGGGTGGTGGCCTCTGATGCCAGGAAGAAGATGATTTTCCTGTACATCTTGGAGGCTGCTACCATGGCCGTGGGCCCCACCATCCACGCCAACACCCACAAGTAGGTCTCCACCTGGGTCGAGGCGAGCACTGGGAGGCAATGGATGCCATGCTTCCTGGCCAGGGTGGGGAAGGGGCCCCAGCTCCCACGGATGGAGCTGGAGGTGGCGGTCAGGGCAGATGATGTGGTGGTGCGCAGAGGGCCTGCGGCCACCTGGGTGTACGCTCTGGGGCCCAAGGGTGGAACACCCCTGTAGTAAGTGCAGGCCCTGATAAAGGCCCAGTATGAGGCCTGAGGCCTGAACTAAAGTAATGGTCAAGACTTTGCTATCATAAAGCAAAGTCAAGCTGTGAGCCAGAGGTAGGCCCTGCTCACAGAAGCTGGCATGAAAAGGGCTGATGCTGCATAAACATATATTCACCTAGCATAAACACAGCACTAGAACACACTATACTGAAATATTTCATAGATAACAGGAGAACAGGCCGACCCATCCCAATGACAGGGGCAAAAGGGTAAAATGATGGATAGAGTTGTTTTGATCGAACCAACATGTACAAGGTAGAAGGTGGTGCCTTAATACGTAGAAGGGTTGTAACTTGCTACGTAGAGAGGTTGTACCTCAATACGTCAGGTGTGATGTGTAACCTGTTTGTATCTGTGTATAAGAATGCATCCCTGGGGAGGTGCCTTTGTCTGGCCGTAGGGGGAGTGGAAAGTCCCGCCACTAAGCCGGGTCCTTGCCAAGAGGCACTCTCTAGCAGTACGCCCGGTAGACTAAGTAATCTACGGGGACCCTGCACGGGTGTCCGAGGTCGCAATAAACCTAGCCGACGTGGCTTTGCATCTTACTGGACTCTGTGGTTATTGGGGATTCTCGTCGGGTCTGCTGTGTCAGCTACCTGCAAAGCTGGGGCAGCACACAGAGGGAACTCACGCACGCAGCCGAGTGATATCAACAAGGAGAAAGCAGAGCACCATACCGGTACCACTCTGACAACAACCCCTAGGGCTGGTGGAGGGGACAAGAGGGGACAGGGGAGCCGTGGTGGATGGCCCCAACCATGAGGGGCTGTTCCTTCCAGATGGGGCCATTGCCCTTTTTATTCCCCTGGCCCTTCTTACCAGCCAACGGGGCTCCCCCCGAACCGGGGGTGGGGAGGTAGTGGCCATGGCGGCGGTGGAGTCTGGACCGGTGGTCGAGAAGTCAGCCGCTGGGGGAGTTGGTGTGGGGGGCGCAGGGTCTACACAAGGGGCCCCGCCCATGGTCTCCCCTGCCATCTTCTGGATGGACAGGTGGTAATGCTGGAGGGAAGCGAAAAGAGGGTGGGGAGAGGGCCAGCTAGACTGTGGGCTGAGGAGGAGGGTGCCAGTAGAAGGGCGGGGGAGGGGAAAGGCCAACCACTCCTCCCAGCTAGCCTGCAGGCAGGGGAGGAGAGTGCCACTGGGGGGGGGGATTTGGGGGGGCCGAATGAGGAAAGGAAAGTGGGGCACAAGTACTGGCGCGGGGTGGGGATACTGGCTGCTCCGGGAATGGGGGGAATACAGTATCATCCATTGGGGGGGAGTGCACAGTGGGGGGGCAATGTACAGGGGGCACAAGCACTTAGGGAGGGGGCCTGGGCACACAGGGGAGATGGGGTGATCTGGGGGGAGCAAGGGAAGGTAGGGGGAAAAGGGGAAGCAGGCTGGGAAAGGGCCAGAGGCGGGGCAGGAAAATCACAAGAGGAAGTGCAAAAGCGAGTGCTGGGCAGGCATCCAAACTAACACCCCGAGTTTGGGGTAACAAACACTGAAGGGTTGGGGTGGGGCAGACAAACTAACAGAAAGAAAAACTCCCAGGGGGTTAAGGTGAAAAGAGGGGGGGTGCGGGGCAGGCAGCAAGGGGGAAGGGGCAAACTACCACAGGGAGGCTGGGGGGCACAGCAGAGGGGGGAGGCCCACCAGCCAACCGTGGCTGGGGAAACGAGGGTAAGTCGAAGGGGTGGGGGGAGGCGCGTGCGCTTGGGTATCTCAGTCTATAGCTGCAAACAATCCCCGCTGGTAAAACGGGTGAAGCAGACAGCCGTGTCGAGGGCTAAAGAGCAGGTCCAGTGGGGAGGTGGGGTGGTGGAGCAGATGGGTGAGGGGGAGGGCTCCACGCCACTCCCCCTTGCTCCTCACAACAGGAACAGGGGCTACCACCATCCCAGGAGCAGAGATGTTAAAAAGTCACTCAGTCCGTGAACAAACCCCCTCCACGGTGTCCCGCAGGAGTCCTCCTCCCACAACCCTTCGACAAAAGCAGCAGCAAGCAGCCACCCAGCCAGGGGAGACCCCGGGATGGTGGTGGCGGGGTCAGTCGCTCCATCCGGAGGGCGAGCGGGCAGGTCGTCAGGGCCCCCTGCGCAGCAGCGGTCAGGGAGAGCTCCAGCCAGCAGGGCAGCCAGAGCAGAGGCCAGGCGCTGCAGTGGGGCAGAGGGGGCTCCCTCCGAGCCTGAGGGACCACTCCACTCCCCCTGGTAGACAGAGCCCGGTCAGTCCTGCCCCCTGCGCGGGAAGCAGACAAGAAGGAGAAAAGGCAGGTCCTGCAGCTCAGTGCAGCACGCTATGCCCGCAGGGGACCGACCTGAGGAGGAGTTGCCAGGACTACCATCTGTAGTGTACCCCGAGGAGATGGAGAACCCTTGAGCTACAGAACCCTCTACCTGGATAGTGGTAGGAAGTAGCCCAGGGAAACCAAACTTTTGTTGCCAGAGCATGAGTCAGCGTGATTCGGTGGGATCCCCGCTGACCGAGCGGTGGACCCATTCGACGCTGTTAGGGCCCTCGGTTGGGACCCGGTGAAGTAGGATGGGACTGGTCCCCCTATCTCCTGCCACCCACTTGACCCCTGGGGTGGCAGTCTATTCATCCCAGGCCAGAAGGCCGGTGTGTTGCTTGTCGCTTGCCCCAGCCAGGAGACTGTCGGCCCAGACTTTGTGTTTGTTGGCTGCCTTAGCCAGGAGGCATAGGCAAGAGCCTGCTCCCTGCTCTGCCCGCCAGAGGGCCAGAACAGTACACTGCTAATTGACGGCTTGTTGCCTGATGCAGTGAGACAGAGTGGCCTTCCTCCAAGCCTGAGCCTGAGCCCAAGGGACCATTACAGAACCCGAAATGAAAGGTTTTGTTCTGGCATTTTAAACCTTTTTAAAATAAAAGTGAAGGAAATGAAGGGGAGATTCACTGGAGGAGGTAGAATAGGGCTGCCAGCTTTCTAATTGCAGAAAACCGAACACCCTTACCCCGCCCAATGCCTTCCACGATGCCCCACTCCTTCCCTGAGGCCCCGCCCCCTCCCTCCATCGCTCACTCACTCACCCTCGCTCACTCACTCATTTTCACCGGGCTGGGGTGCAGGAGGGGGTGAGAGCTCTGGCTGGGGGTGCAGGCTCTGTGGTGGGGCTGTGAATGAGGGGTTTGTGGTACAGGAGGGGGTTCTGGGCTGGGGCAGGGTGTTGGGGTGTTGGAGGGGGTTTGGGCTCTGGGCTGGGGGTGTGGCTCCAGGGTGTGGCCAGGGATGAGGGGTTTAGGGTGCAGGAGGGGGTTCTGGGCTGGGGCTGAGGGGTTGGGCGTGTGGGACGGGACTTGGGGCTGGGGTAGGGGGTTGGGGTGCAGGATGTGGTGTGGGGTGTAGGCTCTGGGTTGCACTGACCTTAAGCTGCTTCTGAGAAGCAGTGTCATGTCCCTCCAGCTCCTGGGTGGAGGGATGGCCAGGAAGGCTCTGTGCGCTGCCCCTGCCTGAAAGTGCCGCCCCCGCAGCTCCCATTGGCTGCCGTTTCTGGCCAATGGGAACTGCGGAGCCAGAGCTCAGGGCAATGACTGTGGGCGGTGGCAGTGCGCAGAGCCTCCTTGGCCACCCCTTCCCCTAGGAGCCAGAGGAACATGCCGGCTGCTTCCTGAGAGCCGTACGCAGCCAGGCACGGATCCTGCCTGCCCCATTGGCATTGTGGCCAACTGGACTTTTAGCGGCCCGGTCAGCATGCCTGCCAGGATCCCTTTTCAACTGGGCATTCCAGTCAAAAACCAGACACCTGGCAACCCTAAATTAGAACCATCTTTATTCCCAGTATCCCTTTGTTTGGGGCACTCCCCTGGCATGTTGGAGAGTAAGATTCAAATCCCTGCTCTGGAGCAGAGATTCAAACATAGGTTTCCTCTATTCCAGCTGAGTGCCGTAACCACCAGACTAATGGCTAATCTGGGACAGCATGACCACCTTCTCTGTAAATGGTGTCCAAGTCCCCTTGTGAATCTAGCCTAAAAAAAATTTTTTTTTGGCCAAAAGTATTCAGCAAATTCATGGCAAATTGGTGAATCGTTTTGGTCAATCTGCAACTGTATATTTCAGCAAATAAACTATTCGTCCAAAAAACTTCACCCAGCTCTAATCTAGCACTTTATCAGACACAGAGGAAGCCAACAAAGAGACACAGCCCAAGAAGTTCCACCAGCCTGATCTTTAGTGCAGTTCATTGACAGACCAAGATACATGTACCAATCCCAGATCCAACTGGTTACACTTCCTGGTATGTGCCGCTACGTTCACACTTAAAGGCACAGTCCCCTACGTCCTTCCTTTTAGGCTGATTAACTGTATGACTGTAGTCTAGAAAAGTATTAACTATATTTTTTATAAACAGCAACAAATGATACAGGATGGGGTTAGAGGTCCCCGGTTCATTCCCCTTTGCAGAGAGCAGGCTTTTCCATTGCCCTCTCATAGCACTTACTCCTACAGTCATACTTCTCAAAACACAGCTATATCCCAGGGAAGGTTTTCTGGGTTACTGAATCATAGAATCATAGAACTGGAAGAGACCTCAAGAGGCCATCTAGTCCAGTCCCCTGCACTCATGGCAGGACTAAGTATTATCTAGACCATCCCTGACTGGTGTTTGTCTAACCTGTTCTTAAACAGCCCCAATGATGGAGATTCCACAACCTCCCTTGGCAATTTATTCCAGTGCTTAACCACCCTGACAGTTAGGAAGTTTTTCCTGATGTCCAACCTAAATCTCCCTTGCTGCAATTTATGCCCATTGCTTCTTGTCCTATCCTCAGAGGTTAAGAAGAACATTTTTCCTCCATCCTCCTTGTAACAACCTTTTTATGTACTTGAAAACTGTTATCATGTCCCCTCTCAGTCTTCTCTTTTCCAGACTAAACAAACCCATTTTTTCCAATCATCCCTCATAGGTCATGTTTTCTAGACCTTTAATCAATTTTGTTGCTCTTCTCTGGACTTTCTCCAATTTGTCCACATCTTTCCTGAAATGTGGCACCCAGAACTGGACATAATACTCCAGTTGAGGCCTAACCAGTGTGGAGTAGAGCAGAAGAATTACTTCTCGTGTCTTGCTTACAACACCCCGACTAATACATCCCAGAATGATCACTTTTTTTGCAACAGTGTCGCACTGTTGACTCATATTTAACTTGTGGTCCACTATGAGACCCAGATTCCTTTCTGCAGTACTCCTTCCTAGGCAGTCATTTCCCATTTTGTATGTGTGCAACTGATTGTTCTTTCCTAAGTGGAGTACTTTGCATTTGTCCTTATTGAATTTCATCATATTTGCTTCAGATCATTTCTCAAGTTTGTCCAGCTCATTTTGAATTATAATCCTATCCTCCACTTGCAAACCCTCCCCGCTTGGTATCGTCCGCAACTTTATAAGTGTACTCTCTATGCCATTATCTAAATCACTGATGAAGATATTGAACAGAACTGGACCTATAACTGATCCCTGCAGGACCCCACTCATTATGCCCTTCCAGTGTGATGGCAAAACACTGATAACTACTTTCTGGGAACAGTTTTCCAACCAGTTTTGCACCTACCTTATAGTAGTTCCATCTAGGTTGCATTTCCCTAGTTTATTTATGAGAAGGTCATGAGAGACAATATCAAAAGCTTTGCTAAGGTCAAGATATACCACATCTACCACTTCCCCCATATCCACAAGCTTTGTTATCCTATCAGAGAAAGCTATCAGGTTGGTTTAACATGATTTGTTCTTGACAAATCCACGCTGACTGTTACTTATCACCTTATTATCTTCTAGATGTTTGCAAATTGATTGCTTAATTATTTGCTCCATTATCTTTCCAGGTACAGAAGTTAAGCTGACTGGTCTGTAACTCCCCAGATTGTCCTTATTTCCCTTTTTATAGATTGGCATTATATTTGCCGTTCTCTAGTCTTCTGGAATTTCTCCCATCTTCCATGAATCAGGGAGACGATATTCAAACAAATCAGTGCCCAGCTTCTCCCATGGCAAGTTAGAGACCTCATACCAAGAGATCTTTAATGACTAGAAATGTCCAAGGCCTTGGTTTGTCTTGTCATTAGAAGGCCGGTAGCACTGCATCCCTGAATGTAATACCAAGTATTGGTTCAACAGTGACTCAGCAGGAAGATCGAACCTACTGAATCATCAACATCTAAATGGCATGGCACGGAAATCTTTTTCATGACTTCGAAAGTTATAGCAAACCTTTCTTTGTCCCAGCAATGAGTGACACTCTACAACCGAACAGGAGTTTATGGATACTGGCCATTTTTGGTTCCTGGTCCATTTGAGTTACTCTATGTACATATTTGCCTCTAGATTATCTATAGTAGCCATGGTGCCACTGAGCCAATCCATTTGTGTAGAACAAACCATTCCCCAAAAGAGGGATAAACAGATAAAAGTAACTAAAGGTAAACAAAATAACCCAGTCAAATGCAATTGCACTTCGGCAGGTGCACAGAGCTGTCCCCTGCTTCGGCATCCCATAGTTTTGTGCTTGGCTAAGAGATTTGAGGATTGAAGCCCTACATCCAACCCCAAAGGAGAGATGAAATAGAATAGATACAGCAGCCTTCCCCCACACTGCTCTGCTCCTGTGCCTCAGCTGGGCTCTGGAGACACTGCCTCTTGAGATGGGAAAAGAATTCTGCCTCTGTGGCCTCTCTACTGATAGTTACAACATGATAGTTTTGCCACATAATGCCAATGGGAATGAAGCAGATGCTTAAGGGCTTTGCTGAGTAGAGGCCTTATGCTGGTGTGAGTGGAGAATCAGGACTAAAATTTACAGATCTGGCTTCCAAGTTCATTTTTGCCCTCTCCCCCTCAAGTCTTGGAAGGTTTTCGAGGCTCCCTGAGATGGCCATACTGTGCTCATACAGCTCGAGGAGGGCTCCCAACGCGCTTCTCAGGGATCAGTCACTCACTACACTGCGGAGAGCATGAGGTAGCCAGTTTGCGCCAGCGATGCCAATGCCAATGCATCTTGTCCAGAATTTCCGTCACGGGGCCACCCCACAGCCCCATTAACAAGGCCTCCCTGTTTTCCTCCTTGCTTGGTCTCCCCTGGAGCAGCGCACATTAGTACCCGCGTCATTCATTCACAGCCTCCCCCACCTCAGTTACCATTGAAATTTCCTTTTGGCGGCTCATCAACAACTTGCTCAGGAAAGGAGAAAAGCAGTCAGACCAAGGGCTTGAGCGTTTCAATCCCCTTTACTGTTTGCAGCCATTTGTGTGTCCCTTATTATTTCCTCCTCCTTCCTCTTCCCCTCCCCCAGTGCCTCTCCGCCCCGGCAGTTTGGTTCTTTTTGTCCACAACATCCTTTTTCTTTCAAGGAACCACAAAGGCCCGGTGGGGAGTCGGACACAGGAAATGTGCCGGCGATCAGCACTCATCCCTTCCCCGCAGCACTTCAGCGGCTGGAGAGGGGATATTTGTGTGTTGTGTGGTTAAAGATTTTTCTCTTTTAATGTCTGTTTTATTTGTTTTCCTAACGTACTGCTGCATGAGAGCGACTGACTGCGGGGCTCCAACAATGAAACCTGTCAGCAGCGTTCTTTCTCCCCCCTCCACACCTCCGCAAGCATTGGCTGCCCCTATTGAAATGTCTGAAAAGCCAGGTGAAGGATTTCATCTCTCTGCGGCTCACACTCCCACATCACCCACACAGCAGCCCCTTGACGCAGCGCATTCAAGGAGCGTTTCTGGGACTGAAATCCTCCTTCCAGAGCGGTCACAGGGCCCCTCCAGTTGGACCCAGTGTGTCACCACCCCCCCTGCACACCTTTGGTTGCATGTTTTCACTATGGTGAGATCTGATTGTGGTGCATACTGCAAGCAGTAGGCCTTTTGTTGCAGAGAGAGATTATTGTGGGATGTCTCATTGTGGTGAGATCCTGTTTTGGGGCACGTAGCTGTGGGGAGAACTTGCTGTAACGGTACGATCATATCGTGCGCGTGGTGTTGCAGCAAGATCTCCTGATGGGGCATTTTGTCTTGTTGCAGGCATGGTTTGTCATGTCAAGGGGGCGTTTCAGTGCAGCAGGTGATCTCGCGTGACGAGGACTTGCCACAAGGTGTTTCACTGTGGTAAGACCTTGTCCCAGGATGTCTTTTTGGCTCAGCAGATAGAGTCATTAGCACAGCATTCGGCCATTCAGTTCAATTTATCCCCAGTAATGCATACACTGAGGTCAGGATTCACACTTTCTTGCCCCAGGGCCAGTGTACGGGGCTGAGGATGATAGTAGAGCATCAAAATGTGAGTGACCAAACGTGGTCCCACAGCGACTCATCTGTGCTCCCTCTCAAGACAGCAACTACCCAAGCATGGTAGCAGGCACTGGACCTAAGCTGCTCTTCTTCCACACACAAACTTTGTGTTATTCCAGGTGACAGTAGGCAGAGGATGTGGCAGACAGGGGGTCTGATCCTCAGCTGATGTAAACTGGCACTGAAGTCAGTGGAGCTACCCTGATGTCCACCAGCTGAGGATTCTGTCCCAGGTACTCGGACTGGGTCAATGGCACAGGCTCCTAACTGAAGGGAATCTGAGTTAAAGGCCAGAAAGCAGCGAGTCCTACAAAAGTGGCTTAGTAGGAGACAGAGGAGGGATGGGCTGATGTTAATCAAATTTAGGAGTTTCTGAGATGGCAGGCAGCCACACCAGGTCATGAGGAACTAGTTTTCCTTCCGTCTTAACTACATGGAAACTCTCCCTGCCCCGTCCCCCACCAGATCATCAGTACAGGTTGATTGTGCTACAGACCACGTCATTGTCATCTGATAGGTGCTTGGTCAAATGAGTGGGCGGTCCCAATAGACTAGAGACCCCTTCCCCCCACCAACCGAACACCCCTGGAACTATGGGAGAAAATCAGATCGAGATTTGGCTTTGACCTACATGGCTCAGGCACCTCTCTGCAGTGGACAAGTCTAACTCATAAAGCCACAACCAATCTTGGTGCTAAACAGAATCCTCCAGTGCTGAAGCCAAGGACTGAACGAACCTGGCGGCTACCCTTTCAGCCCAGAGGGGCTCAGCCTGGGTCAGGCTTGAAGCACATTAGCAGGAGGCAGTAGAAAAGAGGCTTGCATTGCTCTTGCCTGTTTTGTGCACAAAGGATTTAAGTCTCCCTGGCTGTCTGTCCAGTAGCTTTAGCATCTGCAAATCTAAACACCCATTCTTTGAGTGCCTGCTGTAGCTGAGCATTGCGGGCCTGACACCTCAGATTGCTGTGTTTGATCTCAAAGACTGTTATGGTGGCTTGATTTTTCTCCTTCCAAGAAACCTCCCCTCAACGACTGGCAGTAACAATTTCCTAGGTAACAGCATCTCGCTCGGAGTGCCACCGAGTGTCTTACTTACTTCCATGCATGTGGGGGCGTGCGCTGTTCCTGCACTCCCAGTGGGATAGGAATTGGAGAGTCATATACCATGTGTGTGGGTGAGAAACTTCTCATGCTGCTTCTGACAGAAGAGGCAGAAAGGTCAGCCTCTTGCTTCCCTGTGCAATGCCTCTGCTGTGGCTGCTACCCTACAAATTACTGACCCTCAGGGCTCACCGTGCTAGGGTTGGACGGGGAATGCGGGGGGAGAGGCCCTTGGGTTACCCCGCTGACATGCTTAACTTAGAAATCTTCCTCAACGAGAGTCACCTGTGCACAGCTAAAGCCTTGACCATCCTAGAATCTGGCTCACTGGGTGGACCTGAGCTGCTCTTTACAGCAGAGATTTTGGCTGCCTTTGAACATGCCTCTGAGGCCAGGGGATAGCAGGAACTTACCCAGAGGCTGTTTCCAAGGAAGAACCAGAAATCGCATTCAGTTCCTCTCCCTTCTCCTTAAGCCCTAAGAACCTGACATTTTCCAGACTCTTCCTGTAATCCAAAGGGTTAATCCAGGCACAGGGAATGCCAGAGACGTCATATTTCAGTTGTAGGCAAAGCTCTGTGTCTCATTACTGACATATGGTTTGGAAGCGAAGGGCTGTTAGCAAAGGGCCATGTATGGAGTTGGGGGAGGTCATGGGGTGCCATAGGAATTGGTGCATTTTAATTAACATCTTCATTAGTGACGCACAAAAGGGAGTTAACATGTTAATGGCACTTCTAGCTTATGCTAAATTGGGAGGAGCTGTGCATACGCACAAAGATAGAAAAATTAATATAAAGGGCGCTAGAGAGTTTTGAAATAAGGGCAGAAAACAATAAAATGTGATTTTGCTTGGAAAGTTGTAAGCTAACACAGCTGGGGATAAATCGTCTGAACACAGCTATGCATGGGAAGGGAGTGTTTAAGAAGCAATGCTGTTGAAAGAGACCTACAGGTGAGGGGGGACAGCAAAGCCACATGACGCGGCTGCCAGAGTGGCCAGGGCAATTTCGGGCTGCTTGAGCAGAGGCATTACGTCTCGGCGCAGGGAGGTAAAACAGCCTCCCGGTTCATCTCCATGCCCCGACGTCCTCCTGCTTCCAGCTTTCAGTGTGATTTATACCCCCGCCGGCATGCACAGCGCTTTGCAGCCATAACAGGCTTGATCCCACCCGACGCAGGTGCAAAGTGTTGCATGTGTGACCACAAGGTAAGGAGTGCTGAGCAGGGATGGGAGAGCAAGGTCCTGCGTTCATGCACATGCTACTGCATAGCCACCCGATAACTCTGCCTACTGCCAGGACTGAGGTCTGATAGGGCAGTGTGTAGCTATGTGACTCACTGGTGTGATGAGAATCACCCCTAAGCCCGTGTCTTCTAAGACATGCCTGTTCTCCACTCACAGCCCACCACCCCCATTTTACCCGGGTGGGTCAGCTGGGCCCTGACCTAAAGCCCATTTAAGTCAATGAGAGTCTTTCCATTGGTGCCAGCGCGCTTTGGATCATGCTTGTGACATGCTTGGGACTTCCTAGTGACTATGTGTATTACCTCACCCCGCTGACACCACATGGATCCTCCCATCATGTTTACACTGGAGTGCAAGAGGCGGTGTGCACAGCAGTGGACTTGCAGGCTCGAGGCTGCAAAGGAGACAAGGCTCAGGCCTGGAATGGATTGCAGGGACACTGAAGAGTCAAGGTCAAACAATGAGAAGTGGATACTGCACTTTGGTATCTATTGCTGTTCAGTGATTACATTCAAACAGGAAGAATATAGCCAGGCACCCCAAAGCTCCTTGTGGACCTTATGGAGTCCTCACAGCACCCTTGTGAAGAAGGGAAACACTGTAAGTGGAGAAGCGAGGTCACACAGCAGGTTAGTGAAACGCACACAGGTGCATTGCACACCCTGTTGATAAGTGCCTTAGAAACACCACCGTTCGGCAGAGATCGACCCCGAGTGACAGCCAGCTGGCTGCTGGAGCTGCTAGACCACACTTTCTTATGTGAACTCCATCTTCCATTTCTCTCTTTGCCATGTGGCTGTCCCGTCTTCCTCCCATGGCTTCCTCTCCACAATCTTCCTAGCTGCTTTTGTCCTCTCTCCTACCCACGTGGGTGTTTTTCTTTCCTATGTGCATAGAGCGTCCCCTCACTTCAGCAGATGTCGGAAGAAGAGAGAATAGCAACAGCCGCACAAAAACACTGTTGAAATTATTTTCTGCTGCAGGACAAGTAAAATGACTCAGCAGAGCAGATACATCAGTTCCATAGATTTAGTCCCAGCTAACTATTGATCAGCAATAAAGGTGGCAATCCCTGAAAAATAACCATAGGCTCCCAACACGTCTCAGCACTTTCAAACCCACGTGAGAAGGTGCTTCAGTCTTTCCCCCCCCCTCCTTCTCTCTTGCCTGGGGAGAAATAACTGCAAGGTCTCACCAATAATTCTTCTGCCATTCAAGAGAGATTCAGAGGCAAGCCAGTAAACAAGGCCTTAGGGTATAAGTCAAACGCAGCAGCCTTCCATGTTGGGGGGATGGCAAACAGCTTCCAACACTTGCCTGAGGAGTGTGGGCTACTGGAAGAAGAAGAAGAACGTGCCTCAGAATTAGTTTGTTTCATTTCCCTCTCGTTTTCCTTCTGTTGTTTTCCTGGGGCTGGCGTCCTGCGGTCAGTGCCTTGTTTACAGCTTGTAAGCGCCTGCCCTTATCTCTAGGGCACCCCCTCATGGCCGGACACAGCATCACCGGGGACTTTGCCTCATACTCCCTCTGTAGCTACTTCCTTGCCTGCAATGGTCAGTCCCAGATGGTCCCCTTCTTGGGACGGCCTTACTGGGTCTTCAGTGGCTTGGCCCTCCAGCCAAGTCACTAGCAGCTCAATCCCCTTCCGGGACTCAGCTCTGAACAGAAAGGGGCCTTTGCCCCTCCTGGGCATCTTCCTCATGCCCTGGGCCTCACAGACCCTCACGCAAGGCTCCACTCCACTCTAGGGCCCCACCACAGGAGCTGACCCTGCTCGTGCAGCTCTGCTTCCTGGCCATAGCCAGTCCCCAAAATTACCAGGCCTTCCTCCTGACGCTTCCCAGGAATAGGGGACTCTCCCAAACTCCTCTCTCCTGGGTCTCCCCCCAAAGGAGCTCCCTCAGCTCCTTATACAGCCTCCCTTCACCTCCTCTGGCCAGGAGGCAATTAATCAATCACCTCCCGGGTATGGAGCATAACTAGTTATTTGCTTCCCTTTACCTTACGGAGATGGGGGTTACGTCCCATCACACAGTTATATTGGGCCTCCTGGGATTCATAATCCCTGTCACAGGGTAGCTGGTCCCTGGGGGAGCAGGTGAACCCAGTCCAGCTAATTAAAGAGAGCTGGGCTACACTGGGCCCTATAAAGGGATGCTAGCAGGCAGCTGGAAAGGGAGGGTTGAGATGGACTGAACCCTGGGGACAAAAAGCCTCAATGGAGTGGAGCTAACTCCTGTGGTGGGTTCCTGAAACAAGGGCTCAGGGACTCAGGGAAGCAGCCTTGAGGCTGCTGATCCAGGAGGGGAGCAGAGCTGACTGGAGCCAGAGCCCCCTGGGAGGGGTCGCCCTGAAGCCTGAGGCTAAGAACTGAATTAAGACTATTTTCTGTTTTGTTTGATAACCTCTGTGTAAAGAAATAAACCTTGAAAAGACTGGGAGTGGCAGTCCAGTCTTTGGGGCCGGGGAGAAGCAACGGCCCTGGTGACAGGCCCTAAGAATATTTTTTGTGGGTCAGACATTTTCTGGCAATAGCCATTAAGCTAAGCCTGGGAAAACTAGGTGAATTTAGATGAAGTTAATTTTAAAATTCTGTAAAGAGTGTTATTAATTATTGTGGTAGCTCTTGGGAACCGCAGTCACAGGTCCCCGCTGTGCTAGCTGCTGTACAGACAGAACAAAAAGCTGGTCCGTGCCCCAAAGAGCTTCCAGTCTAAGTTTAAGACAGCGGATGGATACACATAGAGAGGGGATCACAAGGAAACAGTGAGACCATGGTGGTCTCAGCTCTCCACTGGCTCAACTGTTGTCAAGATTTGTGTAGACAACACGGTAAAGGAGATTTGCCTTTTGGTTTTGAATGTGAATAAGTAGCAGGGTGAAAGGAGTGGCCTCGGGTGGAAGTGTTTGGAGAAATGTTCTTCCACCTCGCAGCTGTGGTCTACTAACTGTGATACTGTGTGCCAAGCCTTTAAATCTCGATGGCCTCTTCTCTCTGCAAGGGCAGCTGCCATTCTGTGTTAGTTTCGGGGCTGACTGTCACAGAGGAAGCAGGCACACAGTGCTCTCTCGTTCTCTCTCATGGCGATGTCGCTTTTGCACTTTCTTGTTTTTCTTATTCTAAATAACAGTAATTCTGACTGACAGTATGAAGTGCCTTTTTGTGATCAGCAGAATCATGGCAGGATCCTTTTGAATCAATTATTGCCACAATGAGCTGGATATTCTGATATTGCTGCCTTCATTTGATCTATTGTTAGGCTGCGTCCATCCATTTCCAACCTCCCCCCCACAGACATGTTGATCCTCTTTCCTGGTCTCTTCTACCTAATCCTTCCTCAGGGTCTCCTTGACATCCCCTTATCAAAATGCTCTTGTGTTCTCACCATCTCACTTCTGGATCCAAACACCTTCAGATCACACAGGGCCCATATTCCAGTAAATGACAAGGGACCCGCTTGAGGTTCTGAGCAGTAGAGGCCCAGCCTATGAGATACAAGGATCACTGCCCCCACTCAGAAAGACAGGACAATCAAATCAGTGTAATCTATCTATTTGTCTGGCCATCTGTCTATGATTTAACTGAATTGCCCAGCAAATCACTCAAAGGCACTTTAGTCTGCAGAAGAGAAGAATGAGGGGGGATTTGATAGCTGCTTGCAACTACCTGAAAGGGGGTTCCAAAGAGGATGGATCTAGACTCTTCTCAGTGGTACCAGATGACAGAACAAGGAGTAATGGTCTCAAGTTGCAGTGGGGGAGGTTTAGGTTGGATATTAGGAAAAACTTTTTCACTAGGAGGGTGGTGAAGCACTGGAATGGGTTACCTAGGGAGGTGGTGGAATCTCCTTCCTTAGAAGTTTTTAAGGTCAGGCTTGACAAAGCCCTGGCTGGAATGATTTAGTTGGGGTTGGTCCTGCTTTGAGCAGGGGGTTGGACTAGATGACCTCCTGAGATCCCTTCCAACCCTGATATTCTATTATTCTATGATTCTAAGTGCAGTGGGACAGAGCGGCTGAGGTGGGATGGGGTGCGGAGAGAGGGTTGGACGGAAAGCAGTGGGGGCAAGAAGCACTAGATGAGGGCACCCACACAAGAAGGAAGGGGAGCAGTGAAGGGGACCCTCAGGGAAAAGTGAGACATAGTCTGAGATGTCTTAAGGCTTGCCTAGATGAACAGTTAGTGCACGACAAGCTGAGGAGCAAATCCACCTTGCACTAGCCTGCCACATGCTAACCGTTCGGACCCTGTGGCCGTGCACAAAAGGGTCCCTAGTGCACTATAATCTACCCCTGTTTGGAAGCAGTGCAGATCAAAGTGCACTGCAGAACTTATAGCATGCACTAGCAGGGTGCACAGGGACAGTTAGCACACGGATGGCTAATGCAAGGTCCATTTCCATCCCGGCCTACTGACACGATGTCCATCAATTCCTTCACATGCACGGCTGAAGTCAGTTGTTTGGCTGGAACTCCTAGGTGTGGGGAGAGACTTCCTCATGGTTTGCCTAATACTTCCACCTTTGGGGTGAGGCATTCCCCTGACACTGCAGGTCACAGAGCAAGGAGCGGGCGAGTCCTCACACAGCGCTGATCATCTGGGGGCTTTCTTCTCTCCCCTCCCAGTGCTTGGTGGTAGC
The DNA here is from genome assembly GCF_020497125.1 of Mauremys mutica. Taxonomy (NCBI): domain Eukaryota; kingdom Metazoa; phylum Chordata; order Testudines; family Geoemydidae; genus Mauremys; species Mauremys mutica. Next base: position 9,736,121 of record NC_059073.1, on the reverse strand, counting down.
AACGGCCCATGGCTAGGGCTCTTAGGTGCTATGGTCATACAAATGAATAATAATAATTAATAACCAACATACAACCCCCTGGCTTCTTCCATGGGTCACCCTGGTACTGGCTGACTGGTGCAGTCGCCTGCTATCTTCTCTGTAATATGCAGGGGAAACGCCAGTCTGTAAACGCCTGGCATTTATGAAGGCAGCAGAAGTCATCTGACCACTGATCCGCCTCCATGGGCACTACTTTCAAATGAGGAAGGGGGCAGGGAGGGTGGCCCGAGGACCGTGAGGGAAAAGAAGCCTAGACAAATGCAAGACATTCCCATGGTGGCGTGTGTGTGTGTGCGGGGGGAGCAGACAGCTTCTTCCTGCGGTGTAGCTGTCCTGCTTCCCTGGCTGCCTCCGAAGTGCTTAGCCCCTGTCCCCATCTCCCTCTCCCACTCCCCTCAGGCGCTGTTCCTTCCTGCTGCAGCAGGTGAGTCAGTCTGACAGCTCAGGCATGGGCAGCCCCCTCAGCTGCTGAAATGCCAGCCAATCCGCTCGCTGGACTCAAATGAAAAGCCCACCATTATAGAGGGATGTATATTTTTCGCCCGGCACAGTGAGTCAGTAATCAAGGCTTCTTTGTTATTACATGGGGTGGCAGTGCTGGAGGAGGAGGGGGCACTGTAACATCCAGCCGGTTAGCTAGATCCAAACAGAGGTATTTCAATTCTTTCCTGCCTTGAGAAAGCCCCATCTATTGCAATGGAAAGAAAATACACAACGCAGGGTTGCTGGGTTGTTTTTTTAACCCCTCCACTCTGTGGATTCTCAGGCTCTCATTGCTGGTGCTCAGGGTGTTCTGATAGGGGGAAAGCCCCTTCCACATGAATGATAAATATTCAACAAAGGCCTGGGGGAGAGAGGGGAACCCAAGAGCAGGTGTGTTAGCAAAGCCCTGGGTGAATTGGGTGCCAGAGTATGTGGCTGGCGTTGGTGACAAACATAACATTAGCCTCCTTGTTTACTGTCTTTTTGCCGAGGTGGGCTGCACGCTGAGGTAAATGATACACTAGCAGGGGAGGCGCTGGAGAGGGAAGGGAGCAGACGACAAGAGAAGGGGAGAGGGAGGGTTAAGGAAGAGAGAGAACTGTAGCAGAGGGAAGGGAAGGGAGCCAGGAGTTCTGCAAAGGGCCAGGGAGCAGCTCATGGGGTGGATGCAATGGGATTTAGAGGAGAAAGTGGGCGGGGTTAACTGCATTAGGAGGGAGGAACAGCAGAAAGGAGAAGGAAGTCATTGAGAGGGGTGTGACATTTTCAGGTTCTCCTCAGGGGCTGTATTTTTAGTGTGAATCTCATTTTTTTGGCCACAATTTGTCCAGGTTCAAAACCCACAAATCTTCAGCTAGTGAATGTCAGTGACTTCAGGAGGTGCTGGAGGGGAGGCTGCAGGAGTCACAGAGGGTCAGAGAGTGGCATGGGGATTCGATGAGATCACAGGGATGGGCTTGCAGGGATCAGGTAGCACTGGACAGGATCACAGGGGCCTGGTGGGCCTGAAAGGATCTGGTTGTGCCACGGAGATGAGATGAAAGTATTGGGATGGGTTGATTCCACAGGGATAGACATTCAGGGATTGGCTGGAATGAGGTGGGATAGCAGGGATTGGATGGTATTTCAGGGATCAGATGGGATTGCGAAGATCAACTGAGATGGCAGGGGCCGGATGGGGTGACAGGGACCCAGTGGGGTTGCAGAGGTCAGGTGGATTTGTAGGCATTGGATGGAATCACAGGGATGGGATGGTAGGGCTTAGCTGGGACATTGCAGGGATCAGCTGACAGGGACCAGCTGGGGTTGTAAAGACTCAATGGAATCTAAGGGAATGGATTGTTGGTACCTCAGACAGGAGAACTGGTGATGAGGAGGGAGGTGAAAGGATGCAGCAGAATCTCATGTGAAGAAGGAACAGGGGAGGATGGTCGCTGCTCAGAGACTGTCTGTGGCTTGCAGCACAGTGCTAGGATGAAGAGCTGTACATTGTGTGGGTAGGTACAACAGAAGGAACAGCAGTAGGAAGCACAAGAAATGATGTGACTTCATATGGGAGAGAAAAGTTCAAATATTTTCTCTGTCTCTGGAAGAGGAATTTTAAAAGCACTCGCTCTGCCAGCCAAGGCTGCCGCCACCATCACGCCTGTATGCGCGTATGTATATGTAACAACCTCCACTTTTCCACAGCTGCCAGCACAGCACCTTAAGGCTAAGAAACTATGGCAGTGGGTGGCATAGAAATACCAGAGATAGAGATGGTAAAAAAAATGCAGATGCCAAGGCGGGGACTGGGGAAGAAGAGAGAGCACTGTGGTACAAATTGCATCGGGTGCTACAGAAGTATTGAAGGATTGCAGTGGGATATAGATTGCATAGGAGGCTACAGAACAAGGATAGGGATTTTAGTGTAGTACACTATGCACAGATTACTAGAGAACCAAGGAAGGGCATGCAGATAGTATTAGGTACAGTGGAAAGAAAAGGGTAACAGGCACAGGTGCTAACTTTTTTCTGCGCCAGTGGGTACTCCCGCCCCCGGCCCCACCCTGACTCCACCCCTGCCCCAAAGTCCCCACCCTAACTCTGCCCCTCCCTGCCCCTATTGGACCCCTCCCCAAATCCCCGCCCTGGCCCCACCTCCGCCCCCAAGCGTGCCGCATTCCCCCTCCCAGGCTGACCATGTGAATCAGCTGTTTTGTGGCACAAGCACTGGGAGGGAAGGGGGAGAAGCAGGATGCGGCGCCGCACTCAGGGGAGGAGGCAGAGGTGAACTGAGGCAGGGCCGGGAGCTGCCGGTAGATGCAAGGCACCCACCAATTTTCCCCCGTGGGTGCTCCAGCTCCAGAGCACCCATGGAGTCGGTGCCTATGGTAGCAGGGGGGTTTATGCGGTACAAGTGTGAGGGGACAAAACAGCTGGAAAGAACGAGATCAGTGACCCCGGAGTCTGGTTAATGACAATCTAGAACTTTATCCTTGAGACTAATACGCAACAAAACCTAAATGCAGCCTGCAGCCAGACTGGCTCTTCCTTACAGAACTTCTCTTTGTCTCCACTCCCTCATCTCACCTGCACTGACCTTTGATTGTCATAGCAAAGAACATAATGGTTCGAGATGGAAAGAAAGAGCAGGAGGACCCAGAGGCGGATTGAGTAAACGGGCTTCTGTATTGCAGTATTTGTTCCCCTCGACCCAATTGTCGAGTAAGCCCCGAATTAGTCACATCACACTCCTTTTATCTAAGTTAATATGTAAATACCCACATTGACTACAACGCCCCCACAACCCTTATTTAGTAATACGATGCCCATCTGATGAATATTAATGGCTATGTACTGAATATAATCATACCCACCCCTGTTTACTGTTTACAGCATTAAGCATATTAGACAGACATTTTTACCTTGAAGATACATTTCTTTGCAGTAATTGTAGCCACAAGTTCCCTTAATCAGCAGTTCACAGGGGAGGGAGGAAGCGGCCATGACCCTGAGCTCGTTTATGTAGCTGGGAGAGGAAGGGAGGGGGGAGTTAGCACTTCTTCACGCAGAGGGGATCCTTCAGACAACCATATTTCTCAGGCAGCAGCAACGCTTATCTATCCTTAACACGCAGAAGGGAAGGGAAAAGGGTGGCAACTTTATCTGTCAAGAGGAGAGACAGTGCCTGCCTGTGCCTTTACCCTCTATTACCATGATAGCAGTTACTCAAGTCTTTATTTAACCCTTACATACCCCAAAATGATTGCACGCCATGGAAGAGAACCTTGTGCCACCTTCAAAACTGCATGGGTGGATGGGAGCTGGTTCATGCTGATCATTGATGAGATCTTGCTGGGTTTACAAGACAAAGATCAGGATTTCATTGCGACTTGGTCTCTCATGGACACGGGCAACAGCCTTCCAGGTACTGGAAGATCAAAGAGTCCTAAGAATGGGCTTTTGGTGTAATTCTTGACTATTGCTCAACTTGGCTATTGCATGCCCTTTTACCTCTTTGCTTCTGTTTGAGCAGATGCATGACCCTCTGTGGAGTAGCTGCATGTGGCCCACTGTGACCCCGTGATGGGGGCTGGGCTTACCGGTGGGGTTGCCTAGTAGTTAAGTCACTGGGTCTGGCTCTCCCCCGCCTCTGGCATCCTTTGCCAGCAATTACTCAGACACTGTGGCAGTCCCCCTTTCGGTAGGTAGTGACTCAGCCTTCCGGCCTGGTCACCAGTCAAGTCCATCCCCTTAAGGGGTAACAGAGTCCAACAAAATATATATAGTTCAATGTCCCCACAGAAGAAGAGGGTGGTTGTAGGTAAGCCTGGGCCTTCCCTCTCCACTCGGCTCTGACCTAGCGCCCTACAACAGCTTGTGGTAGCAAATACCCCAGAGTGGTGGAGACATTTCTTACCACTGACCCTCCCAGTCCAGTGCACGGTCAAAAGCCTTGCAAATGCTCCACTAGAAGTCAGAGTGAAGGGTTCCCTAGTCCTAGGAAAGACTGGTCCTTGGTCTGAGGTAGCTGCCACTTGCAGACCTCTCCCCTGTAGCCAGGGTTCCAGTGAGGCCTTGTCTCAGGAGCTCCCAACACAGACTTGTTCTCCTTATCTGTCTGCCCACTTCTGAGCCATCTGGCTCTCTTTTAAGTTCCTCCACCAGCTGGAGCAGGCTCTGCAGGTGCAGTGGGGCGGAGGAACCTGGGCCCAGAACTGCACCTTAACCCCTTCTATCCCACTGTGGGGTTTATACATCCCATCACAGACCCTTTGCATTTTGCGGGGTGGGGGAGGGGAGGTTCAACTCAGTTCATGGGGTGGTTTAAGCATTGTTTTGCTGAAGTGCAGAAAAAAGGGTATTTTAATTGGATAGTGATGGCATTGTATGCCATAGTAGAGATTAATGTAGAACTGGTGGCTTGATTAATTTACTAACCTCTGTGAATGCTCAATAGTCCAAGGCAGGAAGAGGCGTCTAAGAGGAAATTCACTGTGTACGACCATGTATTTCTGAGGTGAAGTTCCCCCCGCCATCAATAAAATTGTTCATACACGTGGTTCACCTAATCCTTCTTGCTTAGGGCAAGATTCTTACTTACACAGACTAGTATGTTACTCCAGGAAGCATCAGTGGGACCAAGCCTGGAGTTAGATGAGTAAAGATATCAGAATCTCACCCTCGAAGGCCTTCGTGCCTTCGTGATGGACCAGAATCTGGGCTTCTTTTCATTCCGTCCCTGCAATAAGAATTTACAATGCCAACAAACCACTGTGCCGTTCACTATCCCGTTATACGTTTATAGCCACTCTTCCCTCTCCCACATATCCACCTGTCTGATTATTGTTTCTTGTATTTTATTATGAGAGATTGTGCTTTGCTAGTGGTTTGCAACAAATCAAGGGATGCCGTGCCACAGAGGTGGCTACTTTTAGTAGGGACAGGACCAAATAGCAACGTTTAGATCCCATGTGTATCCAAGTTTCCCTAAAGTTCAGATTCAGATTTTTGCTTCAGCCTATGATAGGTGGAGGGATCAGCTGTGAAGTTTGGACCCAAATTTCCCCAAAGTTGGGTGCTGTTATTGTTTGCTTATTAATATTACAGTATCTCCAGCAGACCTTATCTGAGATGAGGCTCTGATTGTTCTGAGTGTTGTACAAACACACATTAACAGGCAGTCCCTGCGCCAAAGTGCTTTCAATCTAAGTAGACAAGATGGTGGCAGCGGCGTAGGGGAGTGAGAAGAAGCAAGGAAGTATTGCTAGCGTCATTTTACAAATGGGAAACTGAGGCACATAGAGACTGAGGTCCAGATCCTCAAAGGTATACTTAGGTGCTTAACTACCTTTAAAAATCTGGCCCTGAGTGACTTGTCCAAGGTCACCCAGGAGTTTTGTGACAGTCAGGAAATGAATGCAAATCTCCTCACTCCCAGTCCAGTGTGTTAACCACAAGACCGTACTTTCACTTCCAGAATCAGTTTTGCGTTTCTCTACCTCTCCGAGAGAGAGCGAGAGAGCAAGCAAGCAAAAAGGGGGCTTTGAAGCAGGTACTAAGGGCTTGTCTGCAGTGCCTCACAGTTCAGGCTACAGGGATAGGAATAGCAATGCACACCAAAGTGAGTCTCCATGTAGATGCTCTGGACATGAACTAAAGGTTCTTTGCATTAAGTCTTTTTGAAGAGGACTGTGTTAATGTGAATGAGGAACCTTTTAGTTCCTGCCTGCAGCATCCACACAGGAGAGTTACGGGGCAGTGCTTTGGCACACGCTGCTATTTGCACCCCCGTAGGCCGAACTGCGGGGCAGTTTAGTCCTAGCCTCAGTGCATAATTCTTGTCCATAATTCAGTTAAAAGTAACCAACTTGAATATTTTTCCTATGGCTGGAGAAATCATTTGTGTGGATTCATTCATTTAACATCCTTAAGAGGTTTGCTGAACTTTTACTAGAGCTCGATCAAACTTAAAAGACAGAACAATTCTGAACTGGTTGAGTCTTTTTCAAAAGGGTTTTCAATAGTTGGGGCCACTGACCCCTTAAGAGCAATTGTTAATGTCTTAAAAGCGATGAGACAAGGCAAACAGTGTGTCAGGTGAAAGGGAACAACTGTGGAACATTTAACACAATAAGGTTCTAGAAACAAGTGAATCAACTTGCAGAATCGACACACTGGACGGGAATAAAGAGGAGCAAAGTCACAGGCTGTGTAAATGAAGGTGTACGTTACAGGTTGGTAATGAATATGGGTGTAAACTGATGGATCTTCCATGGTCCGGGCATGGAAAGTAGCTGGAAAAGCAACCAACATGACTAGATAAGGAGACATGAGATAAAACAGGAAGTGCTTACGCTTAAAGTCTTTTTCACTTCCTGTCCTATCTGGTTTCATGATATTGCTGCATGCTGTAAAACAACTGCCGGCTGCATGTCAGATGAATTTGAATGTTTTGTGGATATTTCCACTGACATTTCATTTGGAGGCAGCATCATCATTTCCTTTGGTGAGTTAAATTGTCTTATGGTACATAGCGTTGTTAAAGCAGTTTGGGATCCTTCTGGACAAAAGGTGCTGTATGAGTGGAAGAGAGTTATCACTATTGAAAGGACATGCTGTACTCTGCCGGTATGAGCTGATCAACCTGCAAGGTGGCAAACTGTGAAGCTAGAGAGCTACTTACATGGGCCCGGTTGTGAGCATGGCTCAAACAAGATCCTCACAACACCTCTGCCAAGAGATGTGGGTGACGTTTCGTTTGGAGGAGAGAAGACTGAGGGGCAGGGGCAGATTAACCTTTTGTGGGCCTGATGCCAAACATATTTGTGAGCCCACCTGGGGGCAATGGGCAAGGCGGGGTGGGGGCAGGAAGGGTCAGTCCCCAGAGTGAGGGGCTCACCGGGGTCAATGGGGCACAGTGCTGTGGGGTTGGTCCCCTTCGGCCCAGCCCAGCATGAGGGCTCTGTTTTCAAACCGACAGCTGCCCAGCCCTGTGCTGTGAGTGTGCCCCGTCCCCTTGGGGGAGGGCCCGAGCCGCGCACTGCGCTGCACTACCCAGTGCCCCCCCGATCCCTTATGCCCAGAGCCCTCCTGCCCAGAGACCCCCCACAAGCCCCCACTACAACAGTCCAGTGCCCTGCACACCACTCCCATAGTCCGGCGCCCCACTGCCCAAAGATCCTCCACAGACCCTTATGCCCAGTGCCCCACCGGACCCTCTATACCCTTAAGTCCACTGCACAGCCCCCCCCCCAGCCCCACCATCACCACTGTACAGTGCCCCAGAACCTCAACACACATAGACCTCCCCCAATGGTTGGCGAGCATAACATACAGCATGAGGGGGAAGGTCGCTAGGGCTTGTAGAAGGAAGAGCAGCCAACAGGGGACACCTGCACTGCAGCTGAAGGTGTAACCTGCAGCTTGAGTAGATGTACATGTGCTAGCTTTGACTGAGCTAGATCAGTAAAAGTAGCAGTGTGGCTGCGGGGGTAGGGGCCGTGGCATGGACTAGCCACGCAAACGCAAACCTAGGATCTCAGATTGGATTGTTCTCGAGCCGTTAGCCCAAGCTGCCATGGCTACGTTGCTATTTTTAGTATGCTAGCTTGATCAAAGCTAGTGCTTGTATATCTACCCAAGCTGGGAATTACATTTCCCATGATAGCATAGGTAGGCAACCTATGGCACACGTACCAAAGGTGGCACGCGAGCTGATTTTCAGTGGCACTCACACTGCCCGGGTCCTGACCACCGGTCCGGGGGCTCTGCATTTTAATTTAATTTTAAATTAAGCTTCCTAAACATTTTAAAAACCTTATTTACTTTACATACAACAATAGTTTAGTTATATATTATAGACTTATAGAAAGAGACCTTCTAAAAACATTAAAATGTATTACTGGCATGCGACACCTTAAATTAGAGTGAATAAATGAAGACTCAGCATACCACTTCTGAAAGGTTGCCGACCCCTGGTGTAGACATACCCTATGGGAGTATAAGAAAGTGTAGGCTTTATTTGTGCCATTTCAGTTCATCCAATGTTGCTCCAGATCTTGTAAGCACAGAGAACCAAGCAAATGAAAAAGAATTATGAGTGGAGGAGGGAAACGTAGAGTGAACTGCATGATTTGCTGTCAAAACCATGTGACACATATAGGTTTCATCTGTGCAAATGTGGGTGAAACTCAGCAATTCCAGCTCCGCTTTGCTCTGAAGTGGATCCATTTGAACCTGAAACACAAAATGAAACTTAGAGAGACACAAATGAAAAGTAAATGATACCATGGAGCCCCTGAAAAGTGTCCCTGCATGGAGCAGCCTCTAGAACTTCTTGGTGCATTTATACTTTTTGGTTGTTCTTCCTTTTTCTAGACAGGAAATAGAGAAAAGTTAGTCCCTGAAAATATATACCTCAGAGGAGCTAGTGGCCTGAACATGTCCTACTTTTAGTCCCAGCAGACTTGGAAGCTTTGGGGTTTTTTTATTTGACCTAGATAAAGCATCTTCTTCCTTGTTCCCAAATGCCACAATTACCTGGGCATTCATACAATGCCTTCAGAGAAATATCATTACGTATTCATACACCAGATGTATCCTGTCCACAGAGATTTGCACCACCATTTGGTCTAATGAAGTAACAGCTGGATTGGATAAGGGTACACATTGCAGCAGAAGAAACACATCAATTATGAAGAGTTCCCAACATGTGAGGTCGCGCCGATGTTACATTCTGCATTTGCATTGCACTTAGAATCTAGCAGCAAGTTCGTTTAAAGAACCCCTCTCCCTGCCCAGCATATAAAGAAAACTTTTTTGCTGTATCCACAAGTAGGCTCACAGTCTTCCCAGCACCATCAACCCCAACAGAATTGTTAGCTGGAAGTGCATTGTGGGTAGCAAAATTTAACACCAACTGGTTCCATCCAAAAATTGTAGAGCAATGGAAAACCTGCATCTTCTTTAACTATACGTGTCAGCATTCTCCCTCTTTCAGATTCTGTGGAATCATGGCTTGTTATTATAGTCAGTGGTGGCAATGGGCAGAATCCTCCTCTATTGTAGGACTGTTCAATAGCTCTTTAGATTCTGCTCAATATCCAAGATTATGAACTTTATCCAATAATTCACTTCTTTAATGCTGTTCCACAGCCTTTGCTTGGGACCTTCTTTTGTGACGCGAGATTCAGGATCTCTGTCCATTCATGATGCACCTTATTAAGAACAGTTCGTTGCTTCCATAACTTTATTTACATTGAAATTTCTCCTGTTTTCACTCAACCCAAAGGAGAACGTGTTTGGAAAGTTTCAACAAAATGTTGAGCTGCTTTTGAGTATCTCATCTTGGTTTTTTTCGTCACAACGGTGTCTAGATGCCTAAAAAGGCAAACGAAGCCAAGCCAACTATTCTGCAAGCATGAAAGGATAGATGTACCATTTAGCTCTTGGATTACGATTGTGCCACAACAAGCGTGTTCCATTTGTGATGGTAACTAAATATGGGGCCAAGATATATATTGTAAATTACATGAGCACAAGTCACATTAATATAAGATGCCACAGAGCATTGACATGAGCACTAACTCTAATCAGTATCTGAGCCTTATCAGTGTAGTTATGGAGCCACATCCTTGGGGGATTTAGGAGGTTGTTTGGATAGATAGCTGTGTTATTCTTGCTATAGTTGAAAGGCTTTTTGAAGAGGAAGGTTTGCATTGGTTCCTAAAGACAGTCAGACCTTGCAAATCGCCTGATCTATTCTGCGAGTTTGTTCCATAGCTGGAGCCTCTTGACCAAAAACGCTTTGTGCCCAGCTATGTTGTGCCAACTGTTTCAGTCGTTCATAGATTGAAATTTAGTCTTTAATAGAACTGGGGTTTGATACATAATCGCTTTCAAGATGAGGACCAAAGCCTTCAACTGGCATCTGAAATTCTGGGAACCAGTGGAGGGACTTGACCATAGGCTAGATGTGTTCTTATAGACCTAACCCAAGGAGAAGGCAGGAAGCCACAGTCTGTACCAGCTGGAGCCTATACATCATGATTGGAGTACCAGCATTGCGGGATATAGCTTGTTATGGAAGGATAGATATGGAAAAAAGGAGGAGGTGGTGTGCTGTACATCAAGAATATATACACTTGTTCCAAGGTCCAAGAAGAAATGAGCAGCAGACCTACTGAGAGTCTCTGGGTAAGGATTAAAAGGGAAAAGATAAGGGGGGTGTTATGGTGGGTGTCTATTATAGACCACCAAATCAAGAAGAGGAAGTGGATGAGGCATTCTTCAAGCAGGTAACAAGATTAGCTAACAGACATGAGCTAATATTAATGGGGGATTTTAACTTCCCTGGTATCTGTTGGAAGACTAAAACAGCAAAACACAATATGTCCTGCAAGTTCTTAGCATACGTAGGGGACAACTTTCTGATTCAGAAAGTTGAGGAAACAACTAGGGGCTCATCCATTTTGGATCTGCTTTTGACCAGCAGGGATGAATTTGGCTGTGAATGTGAAAGTGTTCAGGAACTTGGGAGGAAGTGATCATGATCCAATAAAATTCAAGCTCCTAAGGAAAGAAGGACATGAGAACAGCAAGACAAGGATGCTGGCCTTCAAAAAGGCAGATGTCGACCAACTCAGAGAAATAGCAGGCAAAGTCCCATGGACAGACCAATTAGGAGGAAAAGGAGTCAAAGGGGGCTTGCAGTTCCTAAAAGATGTAATACTAGAGGCTCAACATCAAGCTATTTTGATGCAGAGGAAAGATAAGAAGAGCCACAGGGGACCAATATGGCCGCATAAGAAGCTTTTTAGTTATATAAAACCCAAAAGGGATGCATACAGGAAATGGATACAGAGGAGCATGTCACTAAGGAAGCATACATACATGAGAATAGCATGAGTGTGTAGGGACAATATCAGGAAAGCCAAGGCAAGGAATGAGTTACAACTGGCAAGAAATGTTAGGGACAACAAGAAGGGGTTTTACAAATATGTCAGACAAAAAAGAAAGATCTAGGACAGTGTGGATCCGCTGCTTAATGACGGAGAAGAGCTGGTAACAAAAAATGATAAGAAGGTGGAGCTGCTCAATGCCTATTTTGCTTTCATCTTCACACAAAAAATAACATGTGATCGGACAACTAGAAAATTGATCATAGACAACAAAGGGGAAGGGATGCAGATCAGGATAAGTAAAGGACACATCAGAGGTCTGCTGACTAATTGGAATGAATTCAAGTCAGCAGGGACTGATACTATTCACCCCAGGGTACTGAAGGAATTAGCTGAAGAAATCTTGGAGCCATTGGCAATAATATTTGCACACTGATGGATGACAGGAGAGGTCTCAGAAGAGTGGAGAAGGGCTAACATAGTGCCCAATGTGGTAAGATGAGGCCTTGAAACATAAACCCTTTTATCAGAGGCCTGGTATGAGGCCTAAGGCCTGAATTAAAGTAATGGTCAAGACTTTGCTAATATAAGGCAAAGTTAAGCTGTGAGCCAGAGGCAGGCCCTGCTCACAGAAGCTGGCAAGAAGATAGCTGATGTTGCAATTATACACATACCTAAAAGGTACTAAGCATTGGTAATATAAACATATGTCAGGATGGTACCAGAACATTCCGGTACTAGCACATTCCACATAGATAACAAGGAACATGCCAACCCATCCTAAAGACGGGGGCAGGAGGGTAATATGATGGATAGAGTTATTTTGTTCGAACCAACATGTACAAGGTGAGAGGTGGCACCCTAACATGTAGAGGGGTTGCATCTCTATACATCTAAAGTGATGTGTAACTTGTTTGTACTTGTGTATAAAAATGTATCCCTGAAGAGTTGTCTTTGTCTGGCCTAGGGGGCCGTGGAGAATCCCGCCATGGACTGAGCTGGTCCATTGTTAGGGGGGCACATATTCGTAGTATGTCCTGTAGAGTCTGCGAGAAACTATTACTGTGTTTTGTTGGACAATAAACCTGGCTGGGTGCCTTTGTACCTTATCGGAGTCTGTGGTCATTGGGGGTTCTCTTGGGGTCTGCTGTGCCAGCGATCTGCAGAGCCGGGGCAGCACACAGCGGGAACACACACACGCAGCCAACTGTTATCAGCATTGGATAGAGCAGAGCACCACACCGGTGATGTCTGATTACACCGATCTTTAAAAAGGGGGAAAAGGAGGAGCTGAGGAACTATAGACTAGTCAGCCTGACTTTGATACCTGAGAAGCTACTAGAGCAATGTTTAAATGTTCATCTTACAAATACCTGGAGGATGAAGGGGTGATCACTAGCATGGATTTACTAAGAACAAATCATGCCAAACCAGCTTGATTTCCTTCTTTAACAGGGTAACTGATTTGGTGGATAGGGGGAGTCGGGTGGACATAATATACCTGGACTTTAGCAAGGCTTTTGACACAGTCCCACATGGCATTTTCATAAGTAAGCTAGAGAAATGCAGGCTCAGTAGAACCACCACTGAGTGGATACAAAATTGGTTAAACAACCGCAAACAAACAGTAACTATTAATGGAATGATGTCGGATTGGAAGGAGGTCTCAAGTGGGGTTCCACAGGGATCTGTTCTGGGTCTGTGTTATTTAACATATTTATTAATGACCTGGCTGTAGGAATAAAGAGCATATTGATCAAACTTGCAGATGAAACCAAACTGGAGGGCGGGGCGGTGTATTACAAACACTTTGGAGGGTAGAAAATTCAACATGATCTTGATAAATTGCAGAACTGGGCTATAGCCAACATAATGAAATTCAGCAAAGACAAATGTATGGTGCTACCCTTAGGGAAATAAAACCAAATGCACAAATACAGACTGGCGGATAACTGGTTTGGCAGCAGCACTGCTTAGAAGGATCTGGGAGTTGTGGTGGATCACAACCTCAACATGAGTCAACAATGCAATGCTGTTGCAAAAAAAAGCAAATGCAATTCTGGGTTGCATTAACAGAGGCATAGCATGCAAATCACAGGAGGTGATAGTAACGCTCTCCTTGAGGGCTGGCTAGGCCTCAGCTGGAGTACTGTGTTCAGTTTTGGTCACCAATGTTTAGAAAGGATGCAGAGAAACTGGAAAGGATCCAGAGGTGAGCGACAAAGATGATCATAGGGATGGAATGCAAGCCAGATGAGCAAAGGCTGAAGGAACTGGGTATGTTTAGTTTGGAAAAGAGGAGACTAAGGGAGGACGTGATAGTGGTTTTCAAATATTTGAAAGGCTGACATAAAAAAGATGGAGCAAAGTTGTTCTCTTTTTCCACAGAAGACACGACAAGGGGCAATGGGTTCAAACTGCAGCATAGCAGATTTAGATTAAATCTCAGGAAAAAACTACCAAACTGTAAGAACAGTTGGACGTTGGAACAGATGCCTAGGGAAGTCATGGAAGCTCCTTCACTGGAGATTTTCAAAAGGAGGCTGGAGCCAGCTGTCTTGAATAGTTTAGACACAACAAATCCTGCATCTTGGCAGGGGTTAGACTAGATGGCCCTTGCGGCTGCTTCTAACCTTGAGGTTCTATGATTCCATGATCATCGTCACATTCAGGTCCAGATCGAGTGATTTCCAGTAATCCAGCCTGACAAATGCATGCATCACTGTGGCCAGGTTCCCCCAGGGGAGGAAGGGAAGAAGTTTCCCAGTGAGCTGATGGTGAAGGAAGAGATTTTCAGAGCCTGACAGTACTTGGTCATCCAAACAGGACCCTGAGGCTTCACACCACTTTGAGAAATGGGGGCTGAATGCCTCCAGTGGACGATCTGCACAGCGTCTCAGCTAGTTCCAACCAGCATCACATGGTCTCGCCTGGGTTCACCTTCAACCTGCTGCTCTTCCTCCTCTCTTGCAGACATCGCTACCCTTAGAACTCAAAAAGCAGTTAGTTTTTAAACTTCAGACTTGCCACTGACTTGGTCCTAAATGTGTGCAAGTGCCTTTGACTTGTCTGAAACCAAGAGGTTCAACACTTTTGTAAGAAGAGGTGATTATGAAAGACGAAAATGTAAAGTACGGTACTTGGCACAATTTAGCAATGACAGCCCTCACACAAGCAGCTCTGCAACCCACAATTTCTGTGCCATTTCGCTCTCCCCTTCAAAAGGTGTTTCAAATGAATTCTGACACCCTCCAGGGTTTCACAGCTCTCACAAAGGTGTTAGGTTATGAAACCAGAAAAAAGTTCCACTACAAATACCTCGTTCCTGCTGGCCTTTCCAGCAGCATCTCTGAGTAGACATGGAGCAGCCCCAGGTGCTTTATAATTTGTTAGGAAGGGGCTGGAACGTCAAGCTTTGAAGCTGGAAATGAATATAGGCACATTTCAGGGATAGCTGGTCTGCGGCCAGGGGACGGGGTGTTGTTTTTTGCCCAGTATAGAGAAAGGGTCAGCTTCAGAATCAAGGACCTGATCCCCAAATGTCTAGGGAGTTTGGATCTGGGGTTCTCACTGTGATGGGAAAATGAAGATGTCTTATTCCTCTCAATCATTAGGCCACTGGCCACTGCTGGAGGCAGGAAACCAGCCTTAATGAAACAATAGTTTGCTCTTGGAGGACACCTCCTATGTTGTAATCTGGGCAGGTTGTCATTAACAGACTGACAGGTGCTGGAAGATAGATTTCCCATGAATATTTGCAGAACATTTCCTATTGATCTAGTCTCTGGCAGTCCCCTGAGCATTAAATACCTTAAATAGCCTATTCCTCTGTAACACCTTCCCCCCCAAATATGCTTTCGCTGCATGAAACATAAAGCCAGCTTTCTATTAAAAATGAAACACGTTCCAGTGCAGACGCACATCTTCCCTTTCCCGGATTTGCGATTCGGGGGGGAGGGGTGGGAAGGGGAGGCAAGAATGCACTGAGCTGCAGCCACTCTGGTTCTGTGGCATCAGAATCAGATACCTGGCATTGCACACTCAAGGCACTGCACACGTGCCCAGAAGTTTTCTCAATGGGTGTAAGTCAGGTGGAAAACCCATGAGACTGTAACAGCGCTGCCTCTTGCTGTGAGGCAGACTCTGCTACCCCTTTAAATGAAGGACCTCCCCTTCTCCTGCTCCCCCTGCATTGCCCGTGTTGCCCCTTTTGGCCTGACACATTAGCCAATATTTGGGGCTGTCGTCAGCTGTTCGGCTGTGTGTGCATGTGTGTTGTGTTGTCCCAGATCTCGAGCAAACCACCCAATGAAATCCCAATGAAACCACAAAATCCGTTCAGGTGCAGAGGCCCTTAGTCAGGTTTATTGTCAGCAAAGCACAGCCCTAGCTCCCCGGATCAATGGCTACAGTTACACTAGCACATGTATGCCCGTGATCATTGACGCAGCTCAGTTGGTGGCAGGACTTTCCACTGCCCCCTCACCTGGACAAAGACACTCCCGCTGAGATCCATCTTTATACACGAATACAAACGAGTTACATATCACCCTTGATGGATCAGGGTGCCACCCTCTGACGTATTAAGGCACCACCCATTCCCTTGTACCTGTAGGTTCAATCAAAACATCCATATTCATCATGCTGTCATCCTAATCTTATCCTTAAGATGGGTCAGCGTGTTCTTGTTATCTTTGGGGAATGTGTTTATCAGGGTGTTCTGGTACCTGTTCTGGAATGTGTTTGCCTGAGTGTTTTGTGCCTAGCACCTCTTAGGAATATCTGTTTTTACAATATCAATCCTATGCTTGACAAGTTCTGTGAGGAGGGCCTGCCTCTTGCTCGCAACCTAACTTTGCTTTTTGTCAGCAAGGTTTTGACTACTTTAGCCCAGGCCTCAGATATGTTTCAGGCCCTCTTCCTACCTCAGGGGCCTTTCCAGGTTGTTTCTGTTAGGATAAATTGATTATAGAGTCAGGTATTTCTTACTGCAATCTTGTTTATTTACAAAGAATGTACATGACATCCTAGTTCCTGGAACATAGCAGGGATCAAACATCAGGAAGCATTTTCCTTGTTCAGAAATCCAACCCTACTTTCAGCCAGTACTCTGCCCAAAAGAAGCTGTCTCTCTTAGCTTCCTCTCAGGGTCATACTGTTAGAGGGCTTGTTCCTTCACCCTCTCACTTCCCTGGTCCTTCTCGCATGAACAGAGAGCAACAATACCCGAAGTCCAAAGGTGCAACTAATTCAATGTTTATTGGGGTGAACTTTCAGCAAGCAATGATTCCAATTTCCTTCCTCAGTGTCCCTCTTCCCAGCTCTGATGCCACAGAGCCTTGTCTGTGTCCCTGTTCCTATTCGTCCCCTTAGCAAAACATGATTCCAATCCCACCCCGCACCCCTACTTCCTGATTGACTGTGGACTATGTACTAAAGCTTGACTTCTGCTTAGCTTTACCTTAACCAATCATTTTACTGAAATGTAACTAACCAATCCTAACATATTGTAACATGATTAGCTAACCAATTATATCCCACCACCTTCATTGGTTTACACCTAACAAAATGAATTATACAGCGGACAGAAACAATCACAGAACCAGACAGAGATTATACAAGTAGCAGAGGGGTAGCCGTGTTAGTCTGGATCTGTAAAAAGCAACAAAGAGTCCTGTGGCACCTTATAGACTAACAGACGTATTGGAGCATAAGCTTTCGTGGGTGAATACCCACTTCATCGGATGCATCATCATCTGCATCTGACGAAGTGGGTATCCACCCACGAAAGCTCATGCTCCAATACGTCTGTTAGTCTATAAGGTACTACAGGACTCTTTGTTGCTTTTTAGAGATTATACAGCCAAACAATAGGGAAGTGGGGACTACAGTGATAGAACAACAAAGAAACGAGGTTTTACACCCCAGCTATTGATAAGTGAGTTCTTGCCAGACAGGATGCTATCAAACTGCATTTTTTAAAAAAAAAATCTTCTAGGCGCTTCCCTTTCTCTGGAGGTGATAGATTGGATCACCTTTTTAACAGCCCAAACTGCCTTATTTCAGTGTGACTGGGGTGGACGTGACCATATGCTTCCCAGTTTATGGCTGCCCCTGCTGTTTAGCCAAAGGCCTTAGCCTAAGAACGAAGCCTTAGACTATCCTACTGAGAGAAGGCCTATAAACAGGCGGACTGTGATTTTGATTCTTGTTTTGTACCTCTGTAACCAGCTAAGTGATAAGAATACACCTAAATTCTTAAAGTATAGGCCTTTGCAGATAGGCCTGAATATCTATATCCTAACACTTCCCCTCCCCCCCACCCCTTTTTTTTTCTGTTGGGATCCTCCTGCCCAGGTATTCCTGGAAAAGCATAGGACATATGGCGACACATTTCCTGATAGGGCCAGGCATTTGTGCTTCTCTGACTTTCAGCTGGCTTTTCTGGCTGCTACCGCTGGCTTTCTGCTTCCAACTCACACAGACAGTGTGTTTGTTCTCAGTGCCTAGCATCATGGAGTCTATGACAAGGGCGCCTAGGAATTACCGCAAATAATCATAATAATACAAAATACTTCGGTGCATTAAAATCCAGGGATGAAAATCTTGGCCTTAGAAGTTGATGGCACCGGAATTTTACCCAAAGACTGCAATGATGCCCACTCTGGGACGCCACATGAATGAGGACATCTGCCACTGAGCAGCATTAGCAGGGCATTGCAATGGGTGTGTGTTTAGTGTTCTCACGTACACAGCCTGGAATAAACTTTCTAGACGGAGTTGACATTCCCTTCCTCCCCCCGTCTTATCGCCTTCATTCATTTGTACTCTCTTGATCAGTACATGCTTAAAATTCCTCAGCCAAATGCTTCTGGTCAATCAATCTAATCAATGTCTTGTGCTCTTTCTCTTTGGTGCTAATGAAATAGCAGGCAAGTATCTGAATAGTCATAATCACATAATGAGGGGCTATCTTTTAATTTATGGATTCATCTGACTTCTTTATGTCCCTGATCCAGTAAAGCATTTAAGCCTGTGCTTATCTTTAAGCAGGTGAGTATGGTTGTATTATAGTAATGGTGATAAAGACTGATTGATGATATTAATAAAGTTGATTTATATTCCTCTCTATATAATACTCCCTGGTAGCTGTAATGATAATGGGTTTTAGACATACAGGTATAATGAGTTCGAGAATGTTTTAACTTTATCTGATCCTTAACTTGTAATTTATTGTTTCCAGGAGACAATACATGGAGAACTTAGGCTCAATGGGATAAATTAATCTCCGTGGTAATGCCATAGAAGTCTCAATGTCTTAAGAACTGACAGTACTAGTGGGTGGTGACTCCAGAGCTGTGCCTACCATCAGGGAAAGTAGCTTATTGATCCAGATCCCTCTCAAAAGCTTTAGCTTACTGGTTCAAACCCACTCTTGATTAGTAGCAACCAAAAAGTCATTCCTAACTGAGTGCAACCAATGTGACATGAGCTCATGGCAGACAATTGTCTAAAACATCAGAACTCCCCCAGATTGGCCCCCGTTGCTGCCCTTGTTCTACCTATGAGCATCACCTTAGCATCCAAGTTCCTTGTTGATAGTCTGAGCGGAAGAAACAAGAACGCTTTCTCATGCCCCAAAGCTGAACTCACTGCTGTCCATCCTCTGCCATCAGAGCTGTCATGCCAACAGCCTTCCCCAAGCGCTAGAGTCACTAAAGAGATATAGGGTTTGTTTGTACAGCATACTCTCTCTGTCACGCCGTGGAAATATGTGAAAACAATTTCAGCCGCCAATGAAATGAAACCCACATTGGGTGCTTTAAACAGAACCTGCTTCTGAAACCAACACGCCATGTAAATTACTTAAACTCCTTTAATAGAAAAAGTGAAAAACACAGACACTGAGGGCCAGATTTTCAAAGGTATTTCGGGGCCTAAAGATGCAGATAAAGCCCCTTGTGGGATTTACACAAAAGCCTACACAGGTGAGACACCTAAGTGTGTATTCATAGATCCCAAGGCAAGGAGGGGCCCTTGTGATCACCTAGTCTGACCTCCTTTATAACACAAACAGCCCCAAAATAAGCCCTGTTTGAACTAGAGAATTCCTTAAAAAAAAATCCAATCTTGATTTCAAAATTGCCAGTGATGCAAAATTCACCAGATCCTTTGGTAAACTGTTCCAATGATTTATTGCCCTCCCTGTTTAAAATTTGCAGTCTGAATTTGGTTCCAGTCTTCTTTCCAGTCTGAATTTGTCTAGCTTCAACTTCCAACCATTGGATCTTATTATATATTTGTCTGCTAGGCCCATTATTAAATTTTTGTTCACCATATAGGTTCTTATAGGCTGTGATCAATTTACCCCCTAAACTTGTCTTTGTTAAAATAAACAGACTGAGCTCCCGGAGTCTACCGTTATAAGGCATGCTTTACAATCCTTTGATCATTCTCTTGGCTCTTTTCTGAACGTTCTCCGATTTATCAACATCCTTCTTGAATCGTGGACATCAGAACCGGACACAGTTTTCCAGCAGCGGTTGCACCAGTGCCAAATACAGAGGTAAAATAATTTCTCTGCTCCTAATCAAGATTCCAGTTTATGCATCCAAGAATCACATTATCCCGTTTGCAGATAGCATTGCACTGGGAGCTCATGTTCAGCTGATTATCCACCATGAACCCTGAGCCTTTTTCAGAGCCACTGCTTCCCAGGATAGTCCCCCCTCCTGTAAGCATGGCCTACATTCTTTGTCCCTTCATGTATACATTTACATTTGGCCATATTAAAATGCATATTGTTTGCTTGCACCCAGCTTCCAAGTGATGCAGATTGCTCTGTAGCAGCGAGAGTCCTTCATTATTTACCACTCCCCCAATTTTTGTATTGCCGGCACTTTTAACAGGACTTACGGTACGCGTATGCTGCAAAAAAAGCAGTGTTCTAAACCCAGTTTAGCTAACTATATAGAGGCTTTCGGTTGAGCTGCTAATCTGAGTTAAAAGCTGAGTTGCCCCATCTTCACTGCTGTTTCAACCTGTTAGCTAACCTGATTTAAGAAAACACTTTTTTTTTCAGTGTAGACATACCCTAAGTCCCATTGAAAGTCAATGGGAGTTAGGCAGTTAACCTACTTCGGCACCTTTGAAAACTCCACTAGGTACCTATGTATCTTTTGAAAATCTGGCCCTAAATGATTTAATAAAGGAGAAAGTGATGTAGTGTTGTGGAGGAGTTAGAGCAAGGATTTTGACAGCTTCATGAGAATGGAGAACACAGTGTAAGGTCTCGTCACTTTATTTAGCATTTAGATGGTTGCTTGATCCTAGCATTCAGAACTGCATTGTTTGCACATCCGTTAAAGTCAATGGAAGCTATGAGTGGGTGAGGAACTCAGGACTGACTCCAAGACTTGCTGGAAACCTTTATAATGAGCTCCTATATATTGGGATTACATCCCCACTGCTGAAATGCAGCCACTTCTGGTGTGGGTCAAGGCAGGAATGCAATACAACAGGGGTTTTAGGGAGGAAAGTAATGGATACACACACTGTGTTATTGTAACTGAGTCATAATAATAGCAACGAAGAATATGCTCATGTGGATTAAGTATTTGAATACAAGTAAAAAACTCCACCCCCAGTGGAACATAGAGCTCTGGAGCTTTCAGTTTTACTACCTATCCAGGTACTTAATGCCTGCCAGTTAAGCTTATCCACTCTTACTATTGTTGAACTATTGTTCTATAAAACAGAAAAAAAGAAGAGAAAAAAAATGAATTTCTGTCTCCTGCAGTATATAGGCTGCACATCTGACGTGATCTTAAATATTTAACCTGTCTGGAACTATTTCCCATTACAATTTTTGATATTTTTCAACTAAATAATTTTCTTGGGTCGATTATATTATTATTACATTTTGCACAATTTTCCTGTCCTGTCTTTTAATTTCCATTTCCTCCTTATTAAGCCATTTCAATCATTTCCCCTTTCCTTTTTTCTCTAGGCTTTTTTGTTTATTGAGGGAGTTCTCCAAGTGACTTTCTGGATTAAGTGGTGTCAGCTCCAGGAGTTTCGAAGTTAATAGGAGTTTGAGGTAAACAGGGAATGCAAAGAAGCACCTGGTAACACGTTGACCAATGGAGGCCATTTATCTTTCATGGAAGGGGAGGACAGTGTCCCAAATAGTTATTCAAATTATTTTCCACTTCCAGCCAGCATCAGTGCAGTCTTGCCCAGGCTGAGTTTGCTCTTCCTCCAGGAGCTGATCTCGAGCTGGCATCCTTACAGAGTACCAGTGGGGGTGGCTGCATCTTTGAAGATCGGCACAGCTGAGTATCATCAGCATATTGTTGGCAGCAATGCCTGTGGGGTCTCTCCCTCTCCAACTAGTCTCATGTCAATGAACAATGCTAATGCAGAGCTGCGTTCAGAATCTCCATCTGCAGATACAAGCCAAGAATTCATCTCTGGTGGAGATTTTTTTTTTCTTCATAAAGGGAGACATTTCTTAGGCCTGAAAAACTGTGATCAGGGCTGATTAAAGATGGGGGGAAGGCAAACAAATATACCGGGTCCCCAAGCTCAAGCTGCCCCCCAAACATCTGTAACTGGGGTGAAATGGGGGGACCCAGCGAACATGATGTACCAGGGCTCCAAAATTCTCTTGATGGGCCTGGCTGCTATGAATATTTATTTATTTAGATTCACATTTAAAAGTAAAATGGGGCACCTCACCAGTGCTCTCAGCAACCCTGCTGTAAATGACAGGAATAAATTAAATTAAACAGCCGGCACATCACAAGAAAACCGGCCCCTCCAACATACCAACTCCGTCCTCAGCAGCAGCCCATGCAAACAGACGTGCTTTGCAGCATGTTTGGAGGGTCAACAGAGCCCGGCTACTCTGGACCTGCAGAAAATCTCTTCCCAGGCTGAGGACCCCTCACAGGGAAGGTTCTAACACCGGCCTCCCTCTCTTTCAAACTGAAGGGGATATGGATGAAATGCCTTTGCCCACCACAATGGGGGCACGAGAAGAGAGGTGGTCTCTCAATAGGGCAGCCTCAAGCCATTTGGGATTTTATAGGTCAAACCCAACACCTTAAATTCAACCAGCAGGCAGCCAGTGCAGGTCATGGGGAAATGTGTCATAGAGACTAGCACATGTGATTCGTCCACAGAAGAGATTTATTATCGGCAGCAAGGTCAGTTTCCCATCCTCCCTCCAAAGCCCTGCCACTGAGCCCTCCCCTGGACAGAAGAGATTAATGGATTTTAAGGCCAGCACCTTAGTGATCAGCTAGTCTGACCTGCATAGGACAAGCCAACGAAAGACACATCCCTGTGTGGGCTCAACCCACCAGCCTCTCAGCCAGCAGCCACACACGCTAACCGATTGCACCCCCGAGACTGCTCATGACATCAACAACTGTGACCATGACTCGTGGGGTTACCATACCTCCGGGTTTCTGAGGACATAGCCTCTTTTTTAAGCCTGCTTTAAAAAGAAAGAACCCTGATTGGTCATCTTCCCAATTGGTCCTGCCCCTGCATCTGCAGCTGATTGGTCCATTCCCCTGCATCCACAGCAGATTGGTCCATTCCTCTGCAAGCCACAGCTGCCAAATCCCCCCCACCCAGGCACCAGCTTTCAGCCTTGGGGAGGGGGTCCAGCAAGGAGGCGCTGACGTCCTTGGCTTATGCCAGCTGCCCTGCCACCGTGACAAGGAGTGACACTGCCACCCACCTCCAGTGAACACTCCCCTCCTTCCCCCACCAGCACGCCTTCCCTTCTCTTTTGGGGAACTTGAAATATGGCAACCCTAAGAAGGTACACGGACCCACAATTTTCTAATCTAAAGTCAGATGACTTCTCCAATAGTTCATTTCATATCCATTCAGTCATTAGCCTGTCTGCTTTGACCTTCGAAAAGGAGCCAATTCTTATGGGGTTTATTTGTGATGTTAATACCTCTTCAGTAGGAACTGGCACTTGGGAACAGACTTCCTCCAAACACAGCAGCTTCACACAGGCCAGCAAGCACTTGCATATAATAATGACTTTTGGTCACTATCATCTTGCACTAATTTCAAATCATTGACCTAGATGTGAAAACTCATCATCCTTTTTACTAAATCCCTGAGTCATCCAACAGCCCGAGAGTAGCAGTTAATAAACTGCTTAGCAAGATTCACATCTCTTTTAGCTGACCTGTGCTTCTACTTGTTACATGATTCTTTCTGTTAGGAAAACCCATGGGTAACACTGTTTCCTAATACTGAGCACTGTGAAAATGGCAGCTGAGAATAGTGTGAAACTACTACCCTGCCCCTGATTTCTATCCATGAAAGTTCTGAGAAGAAGGGAAAAAAAATGTTCAGGAACTTCAGCAATTCATTTTGTTTTTGAACTGCGGGGATGTTCTGGGTCAGCCCTGTGGTGTCAAGTCTCGGTTCTCCAATGGAGCAGACTGTAGAGGTGAAGGAGAATAAGACCACGGTAGGTTTCTGGGGTTATCTTTGCCTCTTATTTGCCCGTCTCAGTTTGGGACACTGTCTTGTTCGTGTTTGTGACTGTAATGCTAGTGAAAAGTGCTGCACTGACAGCTCTAGGGAATGAAGTCCTCTACTGATCCACATTCCAAGGGCAGCCCCAGAACAAGCTTTCGCCAGAAACTGACTATTGGTGGGTCTCTCTTCTGGCTCAGAGGGACAGTTTCCAAGGGATTTCAGTCTCCAGGCCCATTCAATCCTTGGTTTCTCAGCTGAGACTGCCAACAAGGTGTGTGTGTGTGTGTGTGTCTGTGTGTGTGTGTGTGTGCAATCTTTGTCGTGTCTTGGGTATTGATTGGCCCCACTGAATTTCTTTCACAGAGGCCTCCTATAACGACAAGACCCAATTAACCTATAGGTGGTTTGAATTGGTGACCTCAAATTAAAAGGCTGTACAGTCCATTTGCAATCCCGAAGCCACACATCCCTCCTTTGCTTATTTTCCTTGTATGTACAAGTCAGAAGTCTCTTGCCAAGCAGCAGTTCTTGGGTAACAGGTTGGCAGTGTAAAAGCATGGCAAGGTGTGGGAACAATGCGCCTGCTCTTCATCAGTCTCCAGGGGGCATGTATGAGGATGCTCCCTAAGCTGCTCTCGGATTCTTATCTAGTAAAAAGAGAAGATGGCATAGGGATTCTGTGTACCAGGAGAGAGCCTGGGCACTGAACACACAGGGCCAGCTGCTCGACAGGAGCAAAGCAGCAGAGCTCTGTTGAATTCAGTGGAGCTAAACTTATCTCCACCAGTTGAAGAGCTGGTCTGGGGTCCACCATTCTTTGCTGCAATGAGTACTGAACGCTGCTCACCTCATCCAGGTATTTTTTTCAACACCTGTTTGGTCCGCAGAATACAAATATTGGAGAACCACTACCCTAGACTTTGCCCATCCCTAGATACATGTTTTCTATACATATACAGCCACATGCACACTAAGGATAGCTCAGTGGTTTGATCATTGGCCTGCTAAACCCAGGGTTGTGAGCTCAATCCTTGAGGGGGCTATTTGGGGATTGGTCCTGCTTTGAGCAGGGGGTTGGACTAGTTGATCTCTTGAGGTCCCTTCCAACCCTAATTATCTATGAAAGCCGTCCCATAAATTCCTGTATTAGAAAATTCATGGTACATTTCAAACCACTAGTTACATTGAATTTTATCTGCCATGTGCAGATGCCACTAACTTTCAGTGACATTGCTGTAACTGATAATATACTTCAGAATTGAGTGAGAGACTAAACCAAGGATCAATAACCAAAAATGAACACAATCAATGGCAGGAACAAGCTGTATTGATCAGGACATACTATAGAGGTTTTATTGTACTTTTTGGGGATGACCCTCAAAAATTATTTGCTCTAGAGTATGGGTTATGTGGCCCCCCAAAACTTGTAGCAGTAAATACTTAATAGCCTGTACCCCACACACATTCTACGTCCTCCGTGCATCCACACCCATCACCTATTCTTCTCATGCAATATAACAGAACCTCAGGCGATAAATACATTAAATACAAGCTGGTTATTGGAATCTGCAGCAAAGTGCAAAGCTTTAATATGTGCAACTTGAGCTGATACTCATCCCTCTGAGCCCTTTTCACATAGGAGAGATAATTGGTAGTGTCAGTGAGTGTAAGTAGGACAAGCTGCAGGGACATTAAGACTGAAATATGAGCTTTGTATTTGTGTGAGTGTATGTATTAGCTCCACCAACTGGTGCAGACCTGTATTACACTATTCCAATGTGGAAGCAAGTATAGGAAAAGATGGCCTCTATTTCAGAGTGGCGATGGGGAAATTTCCAAGGTGTCATGGCTTGCATTTGGTTCAGCTGGTTAGCTAAACATTAGCTGAGACTGCTATGGTTTCACTTCAAGAACAGGCTGTCTATAGACCCAGTCCAGCTTCAATTAGCTTTAATGAGATACTCACATGCTTAAATTTAAACATACGCTCTGCTGGATGAAGGCCTAAGTATCTTTCTCCAAGACAGATTTTTTAGTGGTTAGATCACAGGCCTGGGAGCTGGTCTGGAGACGTGGGTCCTGTTCTTGGGTCTGCCACTGACATACTGTGTGACCTTCTCAGTTCTCTTAACCTTGGGGGTGATACTTCCCTGCCTTACAGAAGCATTGTGAGAAGGAATTCCTTCATGTTTGTAAAGTGCTTTGAGCTCCTCAGCTGAAAGGTGCTATCAAAATGAAAATGATTCATTCTAATAATAATGATTATTATTGCAGTGGCAGCTGCATTTCACATGGCATTTTTGTGCTTCCTGCCCCAGCTGAAATAAAGGTGGCCAGCTCTGAAAATCTCTTCCTTCATCAGCCTGATTTTGTTTAGCCCTCAGAAGAAACATTGAATATTATTTTCTAAGATTCCCTATTCCAGTTTCTCTGCACTTTCTCCTTGAACTGCTCCTTTCAAAACCCCAGGGACTCCTTCTGATTATAAGAATTACTCTCATCCAATCCAGAAAGAGAAATAATACCATGTGACTAAATGACCAATCACAACTAACCAACACAGCCTGAATTTTGAATGTTGAGTAGCGAACTCCAGACCTCCCAACTAAAGTGGGATTTCCCCTTGTGGGTTCTCAGACCCTCCTATAGGTCTCCAGGGACAGCCCCAAGCTGATCGGAAAATCACCATTTGATTGGCTGCTTTCCTTATTCCTCCGCGTCTTGGGGAAGGGCAGCCAATCACAGCTGCCGCATGAGTTGAGGGACAGCCTGGTAGCAGCTGGATGACGCTTCCCCATGTTAAATGACTGGTACATTCCTGGAGCTCTCAGAGCCAGCTAGGAAGCTCTGTAGCTCTTCCTCTGGCTTAAAGTGACAGGCCCTCCCTCCCAAGCCTGGGAGAGAAGTGGCAATTCTCCCGTAACTGCCTCTCTCAGGCCTCCTGCCTGCCAGCTTCTGAAGGTGAGGAAAGGGGGTGCATGAACTGAAATGCCTATGCCAGGAGTAGGGAAGCGGTTGCTGCGGCAACCTTAGAAAAGATTTGGATCGGTACCTTCCAAACTGCTCCTCAGAGGCTGCTAACTCATTGCATAGCTTTGAAAGGAAGACGAGGAGAGATTGGGGTGAGTCGGGGGAGGAGGGGCACCACAAAGACAGGAGAATAGGCTCTCAGAGGCCCGAGCACGTTCAGCCTGGATGCAGGAAATGAAGGGAGATAGGTTAATTGTCTACCAATGCAGAAAGGGGTGTTCTAAAGAGGTCATGGATCAGTTACTCTGATTAGTTAAGGAGGATGGAACAAGAAGTAACAGGCTGGGGATGCAGCAGGGGATGTAGTAAGACAAGAATGGTTAAATATTAAGGAAGACGTCATAATCATTCAATGCAAAGCCACGTCTCCACCTCCTGCAGGAAAACCCATGGGTAGGGGCTAACCACGAAGAAATCTCATGCCAGAAATTCCTTCCCAGTGGTTCCTTTGAGGGCAGGTTTTGCTCTCCTGTCAAACAGGGGGCTGCCCCCGCCACTTCAGGAACCCAGAATCCATGTAGATCATGGTGTATCAGCAGGAAGCAACAGCCACCATCCATAAGGAGACCCCATGTCCCTGCATCAGTGCTGGGTCTCCAGTAGCCAAATCCTGACCCAGTGGTGGTGGATGAACTAAATCAATGTTTCTTAACCTTTTGAGGTTGGTAATCCCTTATTCGAAGTCAAACATTTTCTCAAGTCCCTGACATTTACTGTAAATTTAAGAGTACAAAACCGTATGAGCAATAATGTACAATTGATTTATGTGTATGTTTTGAGAGGTTCTCAGAGTGTCCTAGACCTGAAAGGAGAAGGATGGGTAGGGAGTGGGGAAACCAGAAGGGTTTATTTGCTTTAGACTGAAATAACATTTCAATGCCTTGCAACTCACTTGATTGCCTTCATTTTGTGACCCCCTCCCTGAGGATCACGACCCACAAGTTGAGAAATACTGAGCCAGATGACCTACTCTCAAACCATCTGACTGCTTGAGTTGACATCAGCAGTTCTGTGAATCAGATTCATGAGAGTGGCCATACTGGGTCAGACCAAAGGTCCATCTAGCCCAGTATCCTGTCTGCCGACAGTGGCCAATGCCAGGTGCCCCAGAGGGAATGAACCGAACAGGTCATCATTGAGTGATCCATCCTCTTTTGCCCATTCCCAGCTTCTGGCAAACAGAGGCTAGGGACACTTCAGTTTTGCATCCCTGCCCATCTTGGCTAATAGCCATCGATGGGCCTATCCTCCAGGCACTTATCTAGTTCTTTTTTGAACTCCGTTATAGCCTTGGCCGTCACAGCTTCCTCTGGCAAGGAGTTCCACAGGTTGACTGTGCGTTGTGTGAAGAAAATAAGTCCAAAAGCATATTGAGATGCTGTGTTAGAAGCTGGGCATGGGGCATAAGCAGACTGAGCAATGTACCTCAGGGTAACTGTATCCTTCGTTGGTTGGTATGATTAAACTGTACATTTAATAGCCTTAGATATATATTTGTTTTACATGAGTGCAAAATCCAGCTAATCTAATTGGCTAATTCACTCGGGAGTTGCTCACAATGGGCCTTAAACTGTACATAAACAACGGTTAAATTATTAGATATCAGAAAGATCTGCAACTGCATTTTTAATGTAAAGTAAAATGAGAGCTTGGAGAGCCAATTATTATTTTTTTTAAGCAACCTTATTATCTCTACGAGAACCCTGCTCAGGAGACAAGAGTTCCCATTAGAAAATCAGTAGCCGGGCGGCTCTGATAGCTGCAGTAACCTGACTAGTTTCAATTAGTGCTCAGAAAAGATCGATCCTCTCCCCTCGGCCAGTCAACCCTTAATTCCAGTGGAATTCTGTGCGTTATTATTGCTTGGAGAACATGAAATCCTGAGCAGCAGCAGTTCTGTGGCGGGTTATTTTATTGCCGCTGCAATGGCGTTAGCTGCTCAGAGCTGGGAGCAGCGGCACTGGTGATGGGCAACCCTCTGAAGTGATGGGTAACGACCCCACTGTATCTTGACATAAGATCGGCAGCTGTTTGGAAAAGGGACTGTCTTTATGACTAAATGTCTGTACATCACCTAGCACATCAGGGCCCTGGCTGGAGACTGTAGGTGCTACAGTAACCCAAACTAACAATAAGAAAAGTTTCTGGGGCATTAGCTTTTGAGTCCTTCTATTTGGTTAGCTACTTCTTGTCCACCTCTGGTCCCAGGTTCAGCTGAATTCAGTGGGAACAATGGGAAAGCAAAGCATGTGAGTACATTTTTTTCCAGGATCTGTGAGCGTAGTAATACAAGAAACAAGAAGAGGAGGGAGGATGTGGGGAACAGCGACGGGATCATGAGGTTGAGTAGTTACACGTGGCAATTTGCAGCACTGAAGGGTATTTTGTTTTGTTTTTTAAGATATAAATAAACCAGAGATTTTAACAATATCAGCAATCCCAGCTGGCCAGCTGCAGAGCTATTATCAGCTGGCAATTGATCATAGGCATCACGGTAGAAGTGGGTTCTTCCTCCTATTTCTGAAAATCAGGATCACTTTTTGTCCTCTTTGCTACCTAGTTTGAAGCCTCCCTAACAAGTTCTGCCAGTTTCAGAAGGCTGATCACCTGCAGGTTTACTGAAGAGCCTCTCCTCTAGCCAGTCTCTCGCTGCAGAAGTTATTTCAATGCTCTGTGAATCTGTTACCCCTTCTCCTCCTCACCACCGCTGCATACGTGGACCGGATCTCTGCAGCATCAGTCTTTTTCCTCCACTTGCATTCAGCACATAGTTCCCCATTTCTTGCCTCCTTGAGTTCTCCCAAGGAGTGTAGCTACTGTTCAGGTCCCTTTGATCTTTTTTGCCAGCAAGAAAATCAACTGGCATTTGCTCTGAACAGGTTCTGGTCTTCAGCCAGTTCACAGAGGTAATGACTCTGCAGATATAACAGGAGTGTAAACTTATTTTTGTCAGTGAAGTGAGCGGCTCTGACTCAAAGACTCAAGCAGGCTGCAGAGCTATTGATGAGGATGGTGCCATTTTTAAGGTCACTTTTCTGACCCTACCTGCACTTTCAAAAAGAAGTGAACCAGCCACAGAACAAACCAAAAATGGAGTTAAGAAGAGTAAGGCTAACGGTATGTCTACACCGCAGCAAGACACCCGCAGCTGGCCTGTGCCCGCTGACTCAGGCTTGCAGGACTCAGGCGAAGGGGCTGTTTCATTGTGGTATAGAAGCTCAGACTGCAGCCCAAGTTCTGGGGCCCTCCCACCTTGCAGGGTCCTAGAGCCCAAGGTCCAGCCTGAGACCAAAAATCTACATTGCAATTAAATACCCCAGAGCCCAAGCCCAAGTGAGCTGGCACATGCCAGCTGTGGGTTTCTGACTGCAGTGTAGACAGAGCCGAAGTGACTTGCCCAAAGTTACACAGCAAATATAAATAGCAGAGCTGGGTCTAAAACTCAAATCCTGACTCTGTCTTCTGCTCATCACACAAAAAAGCTTTCCTCCATCATAATTGATTGCCTCCAGGTCTTGAAAGTTTTCCATCCTCTAGTGCCCAGCACCGCACAGAAGTGTAGGAGATATGCATACTGATGCCTTTTGGTGGAAAGAAAGTTCATAAATAAAAGTGCTAACAAAATGGATTTGCACCTCAAACAGTGATACCTTTATTAAAAATGATCTGATAATTCATTAATAATCTGTATTATTAAGTAATGCTACTGGATGCAAGGCTTCACATGCAATAATGCAAATTCATAGTGTTATAATGTACCTGACAATTACAGAAATGTACAGTATTAATTAAAGCATAGGAACTAGTGCTAAATTATTAATTGGATGCATTTTTGCAACCTGCCAGGAAGTTAATTTTCTAGATGCTTTTCTGCAGTTTCAGAACAAGTGGTCACATTTCTTCAGATCGTGTTGGCCTGTGCCGTGAGTTCTGACAGGTGGGTGTTGGGAAAGATTTGAAAAGGGGCGGGGGAGTTGTGATTGTTAAAGTCCAGAGCTGAATTCCCAAGTCCACAAAGCTTGTGGAGTTCCCCAAGTGCAAGTGTGGGGGACCTTGGCTTGGCATACAGTATGTTACTGTATCTGCCAAAAGGTGTCCAGAAATGACTGGGTGTCCCCACTATGTGTCTATACTGTAGTGTCTAGCACAACGGGACCCTGACTTGGTTGAGGGCTTTAGACCCTGTCGTAAAATAAATGTTAACAATAATCATCAAATAGACAAGCAATCAGCAGTCTCCTACCGTGGTTAGACTCGGTGCGCATCCCCCAGGGATGCAGTGAGCTAAAATCCATCACCGCTTTGGGGCGGCATAGGCAGACTCCCTCCAAGCTCTACACTTCAGGCAAAGTCTTGTATTTCGGCTGCTGCTGAATCCTTGATTCTTCCAGCAGCTCACGTCTGTCCTAATCAGTAGCAATTAGTTGTGGGCAGCAGCCGTGCCTCTTGCTCCGTCTCACTGATGCACACAGTAAGCCAAAAGGGACCTGTGCCGCAATGGAGCAAAGCGCAGCCATGCAGAGCTTGTCTCAGCTGAGAGCTGCTCCATGCACACCATGTAGGCGACATGGCAGAGGCTGTGAGTTTTATACAGAGTTTGATAATTAGAGCCAAACGCCAAGCTCAACTGTGCAGACCCTCGTGGGTTATTTAGAAGTGCCGGTTCATTGCTAGCATAGAGCAGACATGGTCCTGATCTACACACATAACACACACACCCCACTATACCAGGTCATTACTAGCATAAGACACATGGTCCCAAAACACCTCTAGTCTACTCCTGCATGGCACCAGATGCATCGTGGCCATGACATTCACACGACTGTTGGTCTGTGTTGGACTTCTGGAGTTTAACAAGAGGACACAGCAGACCAACCCTTTTTCTCCTAGATAGAACTTGAGGGCCAGAGCCTCAGCTGTTGTGAATCTGCCAACCTCCCCTGAAGTCAGTCCAGCGGAGGCATTTCTAAAGGCCAAGAGAGGAGCATGGGGAGATATTCTAAATTGTGAGACATTTTATAAATAATCGAGGGGGAGGGATAGCTCAGTGGTTTGAGTATTGCCCCCCTCCCCTAAATCCAGGGTTGTGAGCTCAATCCTTGAGGGGGCCATTTAGGGATCTGGGGCAAAAGTCTATCGGGGACAGTACTTGGTCCTGCTGTGAAGGCAGGGGACTGGACTCAATAATCTTTCAAGGTGCTTTGTAATTCTATGAAATTGGTATATCTCCATATATAATATATTTTGGACATCTTAGCATTTGGGTCTCTGTAGATCTGCACTGGATAAAACTAGGACAAGTTGTCAGTAATCCATCTCTCTCTCCTGGAACAGGAATTGTTTTTCTACATTTGCAATAAAGTCTCGGATTTTACCTGTGCCCTCTTGAATTCGAACAATCTCCCATGGCCAGCCCTGAACCCCTCCTGCTTTATTAAGTGTTGATGGTTGTGCCCTACTGTTTGTCAGTGTAAACATATGTTTCCTTGGAATTGCAGGAAGATCTTGGCTTTGACCCAGTGGCATAACAATTAGATATTTGGAATGCACCTGTTATTCAGATGGGGGTTGGGAGGCTCTGGTGGTGCAAAACTGACCCTGAATGGTGTCAGAGAGAAATTGCTAGTTTGTCATTGTATAAAGATGGGATCATAGCTGAGAAGAAGAACTGGAAATAAATATCCCACATAAAACAGGATTTCCTCTGCCTTGGTACCTGTATGGCCTCCATCACAGTAGCACAGCTACACTTTCTCCAACCCAGTAACTCTCTCTCTTTTCCTTTCCAACTAGTAGAAGTAGCTTGATTAACTGATGAGGTTTTGGGTTGTTGCTTGTTTATGGGTTGTTTGGTTTGAATAAGTAGCTGCTTTGTATGTGTGAAGAAATACTGTGAAAACCTGAGGGCATCCTTCAGCCAAGCCCTTAGCCCCCAAACACTTAGGAATTTAGGGTAGTTCACCATCATATTAATTCTTTGGCTCGCTGGTTATCCCAGAGCACTCTGCTGTTGTTTCACCCTTTTGCAGAGCCCTCTCCCAGCATTCTTTGCCCTGATTGCTGGCCCTTCAAATCTGGGAGAGACAGCCAGCTGCAGCTGCAAAGTAGCCCTTTTTAATTTGATTGCTGCCGTTTGTATCTCCCGGCTGCTTTCCAGCTAGTAAGTTTTTCGGCATCTTTCTTTCCCTCACTGAAGTAGAGGTGAAATGTAATTACAGCTATCTCCCCTGGGATGATGTAGCATACAAAACTATCTGTCTGCATCAAAACAGGAAGTCCTTTAATTCAATAACATGTAATAGATCCCCCTCTTCCCCCCCCATCCCAGTTCAACCATGGCCGACACTAAAAATCAGAACCAAAACTATGGATGCAAACTCCTCTGAACTTTAGTAAAACTTTGAATCTGCATTTTGTGGTGTGGCCCCATCTCTGCTTAAATATCGGCATTCACTTTTGATCCTGGTTCAGATCCTCTCAAGGACCAGGCAATAGCAAATCTTCAAGGCACACAAGCCCATGAAAAATATGGTAGAATGATATACTTTAATGGTTGATAGGTGCCATTAAATACCCTTTGCTATAGCAAGTGAAAACATACAGGTGTCCGGCTCTCTCTTGATGCAGCCATATTGCCTTGTGCTGTGATCCTATTTAATATCAAAGGCCCCAAGGAAAGCTGTGTCTGGCAGGGAGTGGTGTTAGCAGCTCGGTAGCTGGTACTCTTCTCGCTGTCAGTGCTGATCCAGTGACCCATCGTGGTCTTCAGGGTCCCCGTGCTCATGTTTTGGATGAAATATAACAAAGAGGTCCTGGCAAGTTGTGGCCACTAATGATCCCACTCGGCACTTTTTGTAACAGTTCACTCTGGTCTCTTAGTTGGGGCCCCACTGGTAATCACTTAGAGCGTAGTTCCCAGTTTGGTCTTATCAATTTGGCTCTAATGGTTCTCTCTGTAATTACCAGTTTTGGGGTAATTATATTCTGCACTTCACTTCCTGTCTCGAACTGTTGTGTAGGGTTGCTGGCTGCCCTATTCCATCCCAGGGATACATTCTTAAAGCGCGGTACACACACACTGATTAATCCTCTTTCCTTTTGAGATGGGAAAGTGTTGTTATTCCTAGTCCATACATAGGTAAACTGAGGCACGGGGCAGCTGAAGTGACTTGCCCAAGGTCACAGAGCAAGTCAGTGTCAGAGCCGGGAGTAGAACTCAAGAGTTCATGCCTCCTGCTACTGTGCTTAGTCCATCCTTGATAGTGGAGTGATCCCGGTATGTACAGTTTAGTTTGTTAATGTCTGTAACGGGCTTTGAGATTCTTTGGAATGAAAGGCTTTAGGGGCCCAGTCCAGCAACTCTTACTCAAATGAGTCATCTCCATGCTGCACTGCCCAACCTATAAATAGATAATTCTCTTCTGATGCAGCATGTATATTTGTAATTTCATAATCGATTTATTTTCTATTTTTGCCTAGTTTATGTACTTCAAGCCCACCTCCCACCAGGATACCTACATGCAAGAAAGCCACACTGCAGGAATCTCTGGGTGAAATTCTAAGGTCTGTCTTATGCAGATCAGACCAGATGATCCCTTCTGGCCTTAACACCTATGAATCTATCTGTAGAAGAAACTTTTCTCCATTACTCTGCCAGAGGTCTCAACCTGATACTTACTTATTATCAGTATCATGGTAGTGCCTACCAGCCCCAATCATGAACCAGGACATAGGCGGCAGGTTATATATACCTGCAGTGCCCGGGCTCCAGGAATATTCAGGGCCGGGTGCCCTGCTCCAGTAATATTTGGAGCTGGGTCTCTCCCCCGGCCCTGCCTGGATTGGGCCCCTACCCCCGCGGGCCTCCTCCTCCCCGCCCCGCCGTGTCCCTGCCTGGAGCAGGTCCCAGCCTCCGCCTGCCACCCCTCCCCCTACGTGTCCTCCCCCGCCCCCGCCACGCCGCATCCCTGCCTGACAGAAAGCAGCCGCGCCTCTCCCCTGCCTGCTCTGTGCTGCTGGACATCGGCTCCTGGCAGAACTGCTGTCTGCTGCCGCAGGGTCCTAGCGCCTGCCATTCACTAATGGCAAGGCAGGCTGCCCTTACCCTGCCCTTCTGCCCTCGCCTTGAGCCTCCCCAACGCCCCAAACCCTAATCCCCAGCCAGAGCCCTCATCCCCCCACACCCTAATCCTCAGCCCCAGCCAGAGCCCTCATCCCCCCGCACCCTAATCCTCAGCCCCAGCCGGAGCCCTCATCCCCCCACACCCTAATCCTCAGCCCCAGCCAAAGCCCTCATCCCCCCGCACCCTGATCCTCAACCCCAGCCAGAGCCCTCATCCCCCCGCGCCCTAATCCTCAGCCCCAGCCAGAGCCCTCATCCCCCCGTGCCCTAATCCTCAACCCCAGCCAAAGCCCTCATCCCCCCGCACCTTAATCCTCAACCCCAGCCAGAGCCCTCATCCCCCCGCGCCCTAATCCTCAGCCCCAGCCAGAGCCCTCATCCCCCCGTGCCCTAATCCTCAGCCCCAGCCAGAGCCCTCATCCCCCTGTGCCCTAATCCTCAACCCCAGCCAGAGCCCTCATCCCCCCGCGCCCTAATCCTCATCCCCAGCCCTGAGCACCCCCGCATCATGAACCCCTCATCCCCCCGCACCCTAATCCTCAGCCCCAGCCCTGAGCCCCTCCCGCATCATGAACCCTTCATCCCCCAGCCCCAGCCAGAACCCTCATCCCCTCGCACCTTAATCCTCTGCCCCCTAATCCTCTGCCCCAGCCCTGAGCCCCCTCCTGCATCATGAATCCCTCATCCTCAGCCCCCCAGCCCTCACCCCTGTACTCCCTCCTATCCCCAAACTCCCTCCCCAGAAGGTGCACCCCCTCCCCCTTCCCACACACCCTTTCCCAACCCCAAACTCCGTCCCAAAGCCTGCACCCTTCACCCCCTCCTGCACACCCACCCCCTGCCCCAGCCCAGAGCCAGCTCCCAAACTCCACCCCAAAGCCTGCACCCTGCACCTCTCCTGCACCCTAATCCCCAGCCCAGGATCTGCACCCCAGACCTCCCCCACCGAGCCCCCTCCCAGAGCCTTAGGCAGGTGGGGGCAGAGTTTGGGGGGGCGGAGTTGGGGGTCGGGTTCTGGGCACCACCAAAATTTCTACACACTTGCCCCCCATGAACCAGGACCCTGCTGTGCTAGGCACTGTAAACACAGAGCAGAGACTGTCTCTGCCCCCAAAGAGCTTACAGTCTAAGTACACTAGATAAGGGCATATGGGGGCATAGTGAGAGAATTAGAAAACTAGCTCCGTCGGAACCTCTCTACACATCAGTTCTGCCAAAGCACAGCGAGCTAGTTTTCTTCTCTGCATTACCAGCTTCTACCAGGCATTCACCCATGTCCATTTCGCCTGGTCTTACAGGTCCATGAGTTAAAACGCCTATCCACTCCCTAGCTGCCCACAGCTGGGTGGAGGCAAAGCACCTGCAGTTGCAATAGGAGAGTGAATCAATGTATGAGCTCCTTCAAACAGAAACCCTTTGAGAACCTTCCCTCCCCCCAGACAGACTGTATTACGGGAAAGGTCAATATCCAGCAGTTTGCAAAGGGTAGGTGCTTAGTCTGACCTCCTGTATAACACAGGCCATGATAACAAAGCTTAACACAAGACATGTTAATCTCTGAGCTGAACAATTGCAGCTTCCTGCCATGGTAAGCGCTGCCCTATTTCCCCCTGATGACTTTTACGGCTGTTTCACAGCCGTATGATTTGAACAACAGGGCTGGACCGTAAGAGGGAAGCCCGGAGGGAAAGAACGGTTTATTTTCAGTCTGTGATACTGTGAGTGAGGCGCTGTGTATATCTGTGCAGTGTATAGTACAATTAATACTGTGCAGAAAGGACCATCTTTACCATAGCCTGGGCATGACCTGATGCTTGGGCAGCATGTTGCAATTCCGGTCCAGCCATACTCAATACACTCGAGATCCATTGCATTACTGGGATCCCTGTGATTCTAGCTGTAAGGGCTTGGTGTTGTGATGCGTTTGTAGAGTTACATAGCAGGCTCAATCCCTGCCTGAAGCAAACATCTTTGGTTATTTTCCTCCATTTGGAAGAGAGGCCTGTTTTTATTTAAATAAATGATACAGCTGGAAGTGAACAAAAATCAAAAGCAGGAAACCCGCCCAAACGTGTCCACATCAGATATTGGACTTGCCCCCTTCCAGCCCCCAGGCCCGAGCAGTAGTGGCAGACCAAATGTGGAGGGAGGTAGGAATTGCGCAATGAAATCAGCACAGTTGTCACAATCAGTGTGCATGTACATCAGCCATCTGGCCAGTCTGACAGCAGTACCAGTACACTCGTCTGTGCATGTGTGGCCACAGCAACACCATGGTATTGTCCTAAATCCATGGTCACTTGGCCTTCCGTGGATTTCACTGTGCTGCATGTCATGGACAATTGGACATGTCCCTGTGGCCATAGGGACAGTACTCAAATCCAAAGTACAGATAGCTCCCATATGCTCGAGGAGAATCTCCATTAGTATCTAGCACTACAGGGCCTGTGTCACACAGATTCTGATTCCATCCAGT
Organism: Mauremys mutica; assembly: GCF_020497125.1. Classification (NCBI taxonomy): domain Eukaryota; kingdom Metazoa; phylum Chordata; order Testudines; family Geoemydidae; genus Mauremys; species Mauremys mutica. Next base: position 9,698,569 of record NC_059073.1, on the reverse strand, counting down.
GGAGTGCAAGCAATGCATGTACATGATAAATAATACGTTATGACGCATTGCCTATTACATCTATTGCAGTAAAGCCTAGGAGCCACAAGTCATGGGCCAGGACCCCACTGTGCTAGGAGCTGTACAAATACAAGGGAATGATGGCCCCTGTCCCAAAGAGCTTACAATTCAAGTGTAATGGAATGAGTGCTGGTATCATGGTGACTACTAGGGGCAGCCTTATTTGATTTCATTTACTTGCTTCAGCATTTTGTAGCACATGCTGGCACGTCAATTTCCTGTATTTATACTGTAGTAGCACCCAAAGATCCAATCCAATACCCTGCTGTGCCAATGTGCAGGAAGACACGGTCCCTGCACACAGCTTCCCCTCTAACCTGAAACAAGCGATGGGGGCGATGAACAAAAGGAGAACAGGCCTGGAAGAGGTCTGGTAAGGATGGTAACAATAAGACAGTCACAGGTCTAATGGGTTCTCAACCTTTTCCGGGCCAGGATACCCCTGGGACACCCTTCCCATCTATCAGGGACTACCCTCCCTTTTAGCAATGTGGGAAGTGCCGGCTGGCTGAGAACCCATGGATTAGTTAGTGCATTGGTTAATGATGGATCCACATCCACCTAGATCAGTGGTTCTCAAACTTTAACAACCTTTCACTAAAATGTCAAGTCTCGCGAACCCACTCCTAAAAATGAATATTTCCAGGGATTTTCTCTTTTACCTGAGTATAAATTATAAAAGCAGTGATCTTGGAAATATAAAATTTGTTTTTATGACACGCTTATGACACACTATTTATTATTATTATTTATCATTACAGTATTTGTATTTCATTATGAAAATGGCAACACTCTTCCAAGATCTCACTTTCGTACCTTGTATCACTTTGTATTAGTCTGTTATAAGACAAGACTCCTATGTTTCATCAAGGAGTATCAGATGTGAAACAGCATGAAGGTATTTTAGAAGCCAACTCAAAGAGTTCCTCCTACACAAGCATTCAGGTCTTGAGCAGTCCAGGCAAACAACACACGTTACATAATAATTTTAAAAACAACACTAGCTGCCTATTTAATTTTAAAAACAGCGAAAAATATCCACCTCCCTTTCCATCTCTTATAAGGAGTCTTGAAGTTTAAATCTCCTCAGTGGGATAGAGATGCTTGCTTTGATCTGCTTAGCTCTTGGAAGTCCAGGGGCTCCGGGCTGCTGGCCCCATGCTGCCCGGGGTCCTAGGGACAGCTCTGTCCGCCATTAGGGAATTTTTTCCTGAGAACCCCCTGTAACATTTCACGAACCCCAGTTTGGGAACCACTGCCCTAGATCAATAACCTAAAATCAGCTCTCGCCAAATCTACCCAACCCAACCATCATCAAGTGTGTGTATTATTGTGCATGTCTGCATGCGTGTGCAGGCCAGATCCTCAGCTGGTAAAAACTGGTATAGCTCTGACTTCAGTGAAGTTATGCTGGTTTCCTCCAGCTGAGGATCTGGCCACAATCTTTAACCATTCAGGTACATGCTTTTGTGTCCCATGCAATGGTGTCGGGGGGGAGTGGGGGAGGGGACGAAATTTGTTTTCATGCTTTTTATTGGTTGATTGTAAAGTCTGGTCTTGATTTTAAAATACTCCTGTCTCTATAAAGAAACCAGTTTAAAATCAATTCTGTATTGTATCAGTCTGCGAGAGACAGGATCTCCTTAACTAGGAAAGTGTTGCTGTGGGATACAAATGTCACTAATGGACCAAGGAGGGGACAAATGCCATTAGAATACAGGGCTTTTAAGAGGTCATATTTTCGATGGCGGGTCATAGAATCACACATGCTCATGGGGCTATAAAGGGCCTCCTGGGTCATCGGCTGTATCCCCACTCTTCTAGTTCAGGATTGTTCTCTGTATTAATCTCCTTAGGCCCCTGTTTTCCAAAGCAGATAAGCAGCTTTTCCCTGAACAAATGGAACGTAAATGGTTCTTACACTCCTCTCAGACCTAGCTCCGAATTTTCCAACAGCCTTTAAGCAACATGCTTAAGACCTTAAGAACCTGTCTTACCCAAATGGGAGGACAAGCGGTTTTAGGGGGTGTGGTCTTCTTCACATACTGGGGGAGAGGGAGGAGGAGGTGTATTTCCCTGTATTTTCATCTGTATTTCCCAAGAACACACACAATGGTTTTAGAATATTTTTCGGCTTCCTTGAAGTAAGTGCACAATGCAGAACAGCATTAAAGGGACTATGTCGCATTCAGAACACCCTATTTATTTTTAAATACATTTTATTGACTAATAGCACTTTAGACTATTAAGTGTTTTGTTTTTAATAGATCTGTTTTTCCACAATCTATGCCATGTGAGAGGTGGCTGGGGTACTAGCTTGGGACCCTGCTCTGCCACAGACTTACTGTGGGACCTTGGGTAAGTCATTTAACCTCTCTATATTACAGATTGGGAACTGAGACACACAGATACTAGCACCTTCCTTCTTGACAGAAAGGATGTGGTGATAAATCAAAGATTGTGAGCTGCTTGGTTATGATGGACATGGGGCCTCTATACATCCCTAATATGGACAGCGTGGTTGCTTGGTTTCAAGTAATTGTGCACAATGAATGGGAACTAGTTAGTTTCACTGGAGTTTAAGCAGTTTCGCTTTCTGGTTCTTATGCGTAAGGATAGAACTCATAGACTTTAAGGCCAGAAGGGCCCATCATGATCATCTAGTCTGATCTCCTGCACATCCCAGGTTACAGAACCTCACCCACCCACTCCTGTAGCAGACCCCTAACCTCTGGCTAAGTTACGGAAGTCCTCAAATCCTGGTTTAAAGACTTCAAGTTGCAGAGAATCCACCATTTCCATTAGTTTAAACCTGCAAGTTACCCGGGCCCCATGCTGCAGAGGAAGCTGAACCCCCGCCAGGATCTCTGCCAGTCTGACCCGGGGGAAAATTCCTTCCCGAACCCAAATATGGCAATCAGTTAGACCCTGAACACATAGGCAAGACCAGCACCAGACACCAGCAAAAAAATTATCTGTAGTAACTCAGAGCCCTTCCCATCTAGTGCCCCATCACCGGCCTGTGGGGACATTTGCTGCTAGCAGTTGCAGATCAGCTACATGCCATTGTAGGCAGTCACATCACACCATCCCTTCTAGACAATTATCAAGCTTGGTCTTGAAGCCAGTTAGATTTTTTGCCCCCACTGCTCCCCTTGGGAGGCTGTTCCAGAGCTTACACTCCTCTGTATAATTAGAAACCTTTGTCTAATTATAAGCCTAAATTTGTTGGTGGCCAATTTATATCTATTTGTTCTTGTGTCCACATTGGGACTTAATTTAAATAACTCCTCTCCCTCCCTGGTATGTATTTCCCTGATGTATTTATAGAGAGAAATCATATCTCCCCTCAGCCTTCTTTTGGTTAGGCTAAACAAGCCAAGCTCTTTGAGTCTCCTCTGATAAGACAGGTTTTCCATTCCTCGGATCATCCTAATAGCCCTTCTCTGTACCTGTTCCAGTTTGAATTCATCCTTCTTAAACATGGGAGACCAGAACTGCACACAGTATTCCAGATGAGGTCTCACCAGTGCCTTTTATAATGGTACTAACACTTCTCTGTCTCCACTGGAAATACCTCGCCTGATGCATCCTAGGACTGTATTCGCCTTTTTCACAGCCACATCACATTGGTGGCTCATAGTCATTTTGTGATCAGCCAATACACTCAGGTCTTTCTTCTCCTCTGTCGCTTCCAACTGATACCTATGCTTATAGCAAACATTCTTGTTGTTAGTCCCTAAGTGCATGACTTTGCACTAATTACATTTCATCCCATTTCTATTGCTCCAGTTTTCAAGGTCATCCAGATCTTCTTGTATGATATTCCGATTCTCCTCCATATTGGCAACACCTCCCAATTGTGTCATCTGCAAATTTTATTAGCACACTACCACTTTTTGTGCCAAAGTCACTAATAAAAATGTTAAATAAGATTGGTCCCAATACCGATCCCTGAGGTACTCCACTAGTAACCTCCCTCCAGCCTGACAGTTCACCTTTCAGTATGACCCATTGTAGTCTCCCATTTAACGAGTTCCTTATTGTGATGGGGCGTGACTCACCACTGTGGCACCTCCTGCTGGTTGTCCCGGGAATTAGCACTGCCCCTTTTTCTGACAGTGACTTGTCATTTCTGTTCCTGGACTCACATCTCCCAGGACCATGGGGTCTTCTTCAGTAACACTGCCCTCTGGCTGTGCCACACTCTATGATCTCCCCTTTCCAGGGGGACCTGCAATCTACTGTCCAGCCACTCCCTTCAGTGGCAAACTGCAGTCCACGGTCCAGCCACTTCCCCTGTGGCTCCAGCACCCTCTTTGCCCTTGTATCAGGGCCTCAGTCTGCAGATCCCTGCAGCCTGCCAGGAGCTGCCTTTAGCTCTCTGGGTCTCTGCCTGCAGCATGGCTCTGCCCAGGGTGCTTGCTGCCCTCTGCCTGCAAGGCAGCCAGTCCTCCTCCCTTCTCAAGCTCCAGGAAGTAACTGACTCTGCTCTGTTCTGCAGCCCTTCTTATATGGGCCAGCCCCACCCTATTGGCTGCTTCTATAAACCCTCCTGCACAGCCTCCCCAGGGCTGCTTAGAACCCCTTTTCTGCCAGTGTGGGGCAGACACCCCATCACATTTATCAACCTTTCAATTCTCATATTAATCCCCACCTTCTCCAATTTAATTACTATTTCCCATGTGCAATTGTATCAGATGCCTTACTGACATCCAGGTAAATTAGATCTACTGCATTTCCTTTGTCTAATAAATCAGTTATCTGCTCAAAGAAGGAGAGCAGGTTGGTCCGGCATGATCTACCTTTTGTAAAACCATGTTGTATTTTATCCCAATTACCATTTACCTCTATGTCCTTGACTATTTTCTCTTTCAAAATTTGTTCCAAGACCTTGCATACAATTGAGGTCAAACTAACAGGCCTGTAGTTTCCTGGATAACCTTTTTTCTCTTTCTTAAGAATAGGAACTATATTAGCAATTCTCCAGGCAAAGGGTACGACTCCCAAATTTACATATTCATTAAAAAACCTTGCTATTGGTCTTGCAATTTTATGTGCCAGTTCCTCTAATATTCTTGGATGGAGATTATCCAGGCCCCTCGATTTAATCCCATTAAACTGTTTGAATTTGGTTTCCATCTCAGATGTGGTCATTTCGATTTCCATATCCTCATTCTCATTAGCCACCCTGCCTCTACCCCTAAGCTCTTCATTAGCCTCATTAAAAATGTAGGCAAAGTATTTGTTCAGGTGTTGGGCCATGCCTAGATTATCTTTAATCTCCACCCCCATCCTCAGTGTTTAGTGGCCCCACTTCTTCTTTCTTTGTTTTCTTTTTATTGATATGGCTATAGAACCTTTTATTATGGGTTTTAATTCCTTTTGGAAGATCCAACTCTGCATGGCTTGGCAGTTCTCACTTCATCCCGACATTTTCTGACCTCCAAGAGGTAGCTTTCCTTTCTGATCCATCCCATCTTCCATTCCTTCTAGACTTTCAGCTTTCTCTTAATCGCCTGGTTGAGAAATTTGCTCATCCAGCTTGGTCTTCAACTTTTTCCCTACGAATTTCCCACCCTGGCTTGGGATGAAGGCTTCTGAACATTTCTGCAATTTTGACAAAGTAATTCCAAGCCTCCTCCACATTCAGATCCTTGAGTTCTTCAGCCCTGTCCACTCTCCTAGCTAATTCCTTTTTCTTTTTTAAGTTTGTCCTTCGGACAAAGTTGCAGATCTATTTTTGTTTATCTTCCATTTAGTTTAAACTGAATTAGCTCATGATATTGCTCGAGCATGCAGGGGTGTAATCAGGAAGGCCAAGGCACAATTGGAGTTGCAGCAAGCAAGGGATGTGAAGGGTAACAAGAAGGCTTCCTACAGATAAGTTAGCAACAAGAAGAAGGTCAGGGAAAGTGTGGGACCTTTACTGAATGGGGAAGGCAACCTAGTGACAGATGATGTGGAAAAAGCTGAAGTACTCAATGCTTTTTTTTGCCTCGGTCCTAACAGACAAGGTCAGCTCCCAGACTGCTGCACTGGGCAACACAGTATGTGGAGGAGGTGAGCAGCCCTCAGTGGTGAAAGAACAGGTTAAGGACTATTTAGAAAAGCTGGACATGCACAAGTCCATGGGGCCGGATCTAATGCATCCGACGGTGCTGAGGGAGCTGGCTGATATGATTGCAGAGCCATTGGCCATGATCTTTGAAAACTCGTGGCAATCGGAGGAGATCCCGGACGATTGGAAAAAGGCAAATAGAGTGCCCATCTTAAAAAAAGGGAAGAAGGAGAATCTGGGGAACTATAGACCGGTCAGCCTCACCTCAGTCCCTGGAAAAATCATGGAGCTGGTTCTCAAGGAATCCATTTTCAGGCATTGGAGGAGAGGAAGGTGATCAGTCAACATGGATTCACCAAGGGCAAGTCATGCCGAACCAATCTGATTGCCTTCCTTGATGAGATAACTGTCTCTGTGGATCTGGGGAAAGCGGTGGACATGATATACCTTGACTTTAGCAAAGCTTTTGATATGGTCTCCCACAGTATTCTTGCCAGCAAGTTAAAGAAATATGGATTGGATGAATGGACTATAAGGTGGATAGAAAGCTGGCTTGATCGCCTGGCTGAACAGGTAGTAATCAACGGCTCAATGTCTAGATGGCAGCCGGTATCAAGTGGACTGCCGATTTTGTTCAACATTTTCATTAATGATCTGGAAGATGGGATGGACTACACCCTCAGCAAGTTCGCGGATGACACTATGCTGGGAGGAAGAGGTAAATATGCTGGAGGGTAGGGATAGGGTCCAGAGTGACCTAGACAAATTGGAGGATTGGGCCAAAAGAAATCTGATGAGGTTCAACAAGGACAAGTGCAGAGTCCTGCACTTAGGACAGAAGAATCCCATGCACTGCTACAGGCTGAGGACCGACTGGCTAAGCGGCAGTTCTGCAGAAAAGGACCTGGGGATTACAGCGGATGAGAAGCTGGATATGAATCAACATTGTGCCCTTGTGGTCAAGAAGGCTAATGGCATATTGGGCTGCATTAGTAGGAGCATTGCCAGCAGATCGAGGGAAGTGATTATTCCCCTCTATTCGGCACTGGTGAGGCCACATCTGGAGTATTGCATCCAGTTTTTGGGCCCCCACTACAGAAAGGACGTGGACAAATTAGAGAGAGTCCAGTGGAGGGCAACAAAAATGATTAGAGGGCTGGGGTTCATGAGTTATGAGGAGAGACTGAGGGAACTGGGCTTATTTAGTCTGCAAAAGAGAAGACTGAGGGGGGATTTGATAGCTGCTTTCAACTACCTGAAAGGGAGTTCCAAAGAGGATGGATCTAGACTGTTCTCAGTGGTAGCAGATGACAGAACAAGGAGCAATGGTCTCAAGTTGCAGTGTGGGAGGTCTAGGTTGGATATTAGGAAAAACTAGTTCACTTGGAGGGTGGTGAAGCACTGGAATGGATTACAAGGGAGGTGGTGGAATCTCCATCCTTACAGGTTTTTAAGGCCCAGCTTGACAAAGCCCTGGCTGGGATGATTTAGTTGGGGATTGGTCCTGCTTTGAGCAGGGGGTTGGACTAGATGACCTCCTGAGGTCCCTTCCAATCTTTTATGATTCTATGATCACTTGAACCAAGATTGTCCCCACAACCAGTTCTATGAGATCCTCACTGCTCACCAATACCAAATCTAAAATAGCATCACCTTTTGTTGGTTCAGCGACTGTTTGGTGAATAAATCTGCCAGCTATCACATCCAGGAAAATCTGGGCCCTACTATTATTAGTAGCAGTTGTGTGATGTTGGAAAACTTTAACTTCCCAGATATAGATTGGAGGACAACTCTCAGTAGTATTTATTTCATTAAAAACATTAAAGAGGTCTCTATCCATATCCAAATCAGTTCCTGGGGGTCTGTAGCACACCCCGAGCACTATCCCAGGTGAATCTCTACTAGCTTTCTTCCCCAAAGTGATTTTGGCCCAAACAGACCATCTTATCCATTCCATTACTTCTAATTTCTTTACAGTCTACCACATCATTAATATACAATGCTACTCCACCACATTTACGTTTATTTCTGTCTTTCCTGAACAGCACATACCCTTCAATTTCTGTACTCCAGTCATGACTACTATTCCACCATGTTTCTGTTATCCCTATAATATCTGGTTTTACTTGTTGCACCAGTAGATCTAGTTCCTCCATTTTGTTACCCATGCTCCTTGCATTGGTGTACAAACATCTTAGTTGTTTCTGCTTGGCTTTTCCCAGATTCCTCGCCTAATTAGGTACAGTCATTCTATTGCCAGTATTGCCTACCTGACTGTTAGCTTCATTGGTATTGGCACTATCTTTCTTCCTAATGTCCATTCTCCTGCGCACTGCTGTTCCTTTCTCCATTGTTGTATCCTTTCTTACTTGATTTTCTTCCCACTCAGTGTTAAAATCAGGTGTTGAGATTACATGAGCATTTCCCAACAGTCTCCCCCGAGTTGCTAGTTTTAATCCATTGTGCAAGTCTCCATCCCCGAAGTCTATTTCCCTCCCTACTCAGATGGAGTCCATGCAATGAGAACAGTCTTGTGTCCGTGAATGCCTCCCAGTGGTCAAACACCCCAAAGCCCTCCTTATAGCACCACTGCCTGAGCCATCTGTTGATCATCACAATCTTGTCTTGCCTTCGCTCTCCTCCTCTAGGGATGGGCAGAATCCCATTGAAGATCACCTGAACCTCCATTTCTTCAAGCATCTTCCCTAGCCTGGCATAGTCTCCCTGAATGCATTCCAGCGAAAATCTACCTGTATTACTTGTTCTCACATGAAAGACAATCAATGGATTCTTTCCTGCTCCTATTAGGATCTTCTTCAAGCCTCATATCCACATCCTGTATCTTAGCTGCAATGTTGGGTTACAAAGGCTGCAGGGGAAATGCTTTAGACTAGGAATAAACAGAATATAAACAAAAATCCAAAAAAACCATCTCCACGGCTCTTAGATTTTGAGTTTAATTTGACTTGATGATGTCCCTTAAGCTTATTTAAACTTTCAGTTTTGGTCATTTCAAAGTATATACAGAATTTGTAGAGATTTAAGTTTGACAGGATGGAAGAAACTCCCTCCTAATTGGAACCGGCTTTATGCACAAGCAATGATGTTATGTTTCCACACACAGAATAAAACGTACCCTTTCAGTCTAAAAATACTTATTTTGAGATTAAGGGAAACAGATGCAAGAGAGAAGGTAATAATTGGAGATATACCAATCTCCTGGAACTGGAAGGGACCTTGAAAGGTCATTGAGTCCAGCCCCCTGCCTTCACTAGCAGGACCAATTTTTTTGCCCCAGATCCTTAAGTGGCCTCCTCAAGGATTGAACTCACAACCCTGGGTTTAGCAGGCCAATGCTCAAACCACTGAGATATCCATCCCCCCAGCAAAAGAAAAGTCATTACTCCTTGGGAGAGGACTGTTTGTGTGTGCATGTGCACACCCATCTCTCTTTAGCAACCCTGAGAACAAAACAGCTGCTGAGCTCTACACACGAGGAGCGTTTGAAGACATTTGAAGGTGCAGTGCATTATAGGCATTATAGTTTTCTGCACACCATGCTTTTCGGGGATGGGGGCTAAAAGAACTCAATTGGCTAAGGTACTTAAAGAATCAGCTGAAACAATCTCAGAAGCATTAGTAATGATCCTTGAGAACTCCTGGAGGACTGGTGACGTTCCAGAGGGCTGGAGAAGGGCAAACAGTATCTATCGTTAAAAAGGAGAACAAAGAGGACCCAGGGAATTCTAGTCTAGTCAACCTAACTTTGATACCTGGAAAGATACTGGAACAAATTATTAAACAATTTGCAGGTACCTAAGGAATAATAGGGTGATAAGTAATCACCAGCATGGATTTCTCAAGAAGAAATCATGCTAAACCAACAATTTCCTGCTTTGACAGTATTACTCATTTAGGGGAGGGGGAAGCAGTGTGCATGATTTATCTTGATTTTAAGAAGAGCTTTTTTAAAGCTTTTGACACTATCCCCCATGATAGTCTCAGAAACAAAACTAGGAAAATGTGGTCTAGATGAAATCTGTATAAAGTGCGTGCACAACTGGTTTAAAGAGCAGTTATCAATGGTTTGCTGTCAAACTGGAATGAGGTATCTAGTGGGGTTCCACAGGGGTCTGTCCTGGATCTGGTACTAGTCAATATTGTCATTAACGGGATAATGGGAGGGGGGAAAAGTATACTTATAAAATCTGTGGATGACACCAAGCTGGGAGGGGTTGAAAGCACTTTGGAGAACAGGATTAGAATTCAAAAATGACCATAAAGAAATTGGTAAATTGGTATGAAATCAGTGAGATGAAATTCAGTAAAGACATATGAATAGTATTATATTCAGGAAGGAAAAAAAATAAAACGCACAACTACAAAATGGGAAGCAATTGGCTAGGTGGTAGTACTGCTGAAAAAGGATCTGTGGGTGATACTGGATCACAAATTGAGTACGAGCCAACAATGATGCAGTTGCAAAACAAAGCTGATATAATCTGGGAGTGTTATAGGTAAGACGTGTGAGGTAACTGTCCCACTCTACTTGGCACTGGTGAGTACTGTGTCCAGTTCTGTGTGCCATGCTTTCAGAAAGCTGTGAACAAACCGGAGAGAGAGTGCAGAGGAGAGCGATAAAATGATAAAAGGGTTAGAAAACTTGACCTGTGAGGAAAGGTTAAAAAAACTGGGCTTGTTTAGTCTTGAGCAGGGGCTGCGCCAGCCTCTTCCCAGTGCTGGGGGCCTGAGGTGAGCCTCAGACCCCCTTTGCATGAAGCCTCACCCCTCTCTGTGGCCCTGCTCCTCTTCTCCCCCGCACCCTGAGACCCCACTCCCTGGCCACGCTGGAAGCCGGAGTGCAGTGCTGGCTTCTCGCAGGCGGTAAGAGCCGCTTGGGCAAGGGGACCGTGGGAGGTGAGGCCCAGGAGCCCAGGCTGGAGTGGGTCTGGACTGATCTGGGGAGCCCTGGACCCTCCACCTGCCCTGGGTGCAGTGCTCTGGTGGGAAGGGACATGGGCCACCCTTGCCCCACACTCGGGCTTACTTCTCCGCTGCTGCTGGAGCTGGGTGCCCAGCCGGCAGCTGCCACTCTTTCCACTGTGCCTTCAGAGCTGGGCAGCCACAGAGCGGCAGCTGCTACAGGGTGTCTATGGGAGGGATAAGGCAAATTTTGGGGTGGCTTTAGCCCCTGCAAGCCCACCGCCCCTGGTCTCGAGGCAAGAAGACATGGGGTAACCTAGTAAGTCTTCAAATATGTTAAGGGCTGGTATAAAGAAGATGGTGATCCATTGTTCTACTTGTCCACTGACGGTAGAAAAAGAAGTAATGGGCTTAATCTGCAGCGAGGGAGATTTAGATTAGGTATGAGGAAAAAGATTCTAACTCTAAGGGTAGTTAAACTCTTCAACAGGCTTCCAAGGGCAGTTGTGGAATCCCGGGCACTGGAGGTTTTGAACACAAACATCTGTCCGGGATAGTTTAGGGTTAGTTGGTGCTGCCTCAGTGCAGGGGGGCGGACATAATGTCCTCTTGTGGTTGCTGCTAGACCTGCATTTCTCTGATTCTGCAGTTCTTACAATTAATCATGTTTAGGCAGGGGCACTAGCCTGGAATTTGGCAGATATGGGTTCAATTCCCTTTTCCACCACAGCCTGGCTGTGTGACCTCGGGGAAGTCACCTCGCCTGTCTGTGTGCCTGTTCCCCACCTGTAAAAATGGAGAGAACAGCACTTGGCTACCTCGCAGGGTGGTTGTGAGAGTCAATACATTTAAGATTATGAGGTGCTCAGATACTATGGTAACTATGGCTACATACGCAGGTAGACAGAAAGGGGCACAACTCAGACCAGACCAGCTGCCAGCTCCGTGAGCAGAACTGAATAGAGGACCCCACTGGAGCGGTTTGGATTCCTCTCACCCTTGTAAGGCCAGCTCGGCGTCTTATTCAGCACCGTAGCAAACCTATGGTTGGTTCCAAAAAGAGTTCCCTCAGGATCGAAACCCACTGGGAATCTACCAGTTGCTAGGGTACTTCTCCAAATAGCACATTGCCATGAAGAATGCACCAGCAAGTCCTTGCATTTAGCAGTGGGGCTCTGGCTGGAGGAGAAAGCTTGCGCTTTGCTTCACGACAATGCACAGCATCAGGGAATACACTGAATGTTGGTACTAACCAAAGGGCTTAAAGCCCAGGCTTGTTCCAAGCAATTTCAGTGCTTTATAGTAGGAGACTATGTTAGATTGTCTGCCGAGCACTCCACTATTAACATAAACAGCCCCATCCCCGTGTACGCTATAATTATCTCCGAGAAAACCCACAGATGTGGTGAGACTATGCTAGGGTGAGTCATTTATTTACTTTTACAAACATCACTTTTCCATCCTTATTCAGGGATAGTCCTATCAATTCTGCATCAGGTTTTCAAGGCAAGTCTGATCATTGTCACAGGATCAACCTCGGACTGAGTGTGTGTGAACCAAGCCAGGATCAAATGCCTGTGACAGTTGGTGACGGGCAAGTTGCCTGGGTGTGGGGCTGGTTCTGGCAAACACCAAAGGACCTGATCTTGTGAGGTGCTGAACACCAGCCTGCCCTCTAATTTTTCCCACACATGTGCGGAATGAATTTTAGGTGCCCCAATATGGAGGTGACGTGTGACCCATAACAAAATTCATACTGCGGGGGTGGGGCCGAGGGGTTTGGAGTGTGAGAGGAGGCTTCAGGCTGGGGCAGAGGGTTGGGATGTAGGAGGGGGTGAGGGCTCCGGCTGGGGGGTGCAGGCTGCCCGGGGGACTCCCCCCAGCTCTCTGTCCCCGCAGCAGCACCTGGGTTGGGGGGAAAGGTACCTCTCCCCACCACAAAAGCTCCAGGGCTGAGGCCACAGAACAGACGCTTCACCCCTGGCCCCAGGAGGTCTAGGGCTGGGCTGGGGCACCTCTCCCCCATCTGTGGCAGGTCCGGGGGGGCTGGGCTGGTGGAGGGGCACCTCTCCCCCATCTGTGGCAGGTCCGGGGGGGGGCTGGGCTGGTGGAGGGGCACCTCTCCCCCATCTGTGGCATGTCGGGGGGGGGGGGTCTCTGCTGCGGTGCCTCTCCCTGGGCTGCAGCAGGTCTGTCCGCAGCCTGGGCCACTAGCGGTGGTCCGCTGCTTCGGTGGTCCCTCGCCAGCCACCCAGAGCGGCAGCAGCTGTGGGCCCCTTTCCGCCCCCCTTCCCCATCACAGGCAGGCAGGCAGTCGGGGCTGCTGCCTGCTGGTGATGGCGGTGGAGAGAGGAGCCCTCAGCTAGCCGGCTGAGAGGAGTGAGTGAGCTGGGCGGGGCGGGGGGCCAGCGAAGTCCTGGGCCGGTGGGCCTAAAGGAGCCCGGGGGAGGGGCCGGAGAGGAGCCAGTGCTGTAGCAACCGGACTGCAGTGCAAGTGAAGTGGAGCGCTGGGCCGGGCCGGAGGGGGTCACTGCTAAGCGTGGGCCCAGCGCCATTATCAATCCGGTACTGTCCGGGCTGAGGCGGGGGGAGGAGCGCCGTGCCAGGTCGGGGGCTGGGGGAGAGGCAGCCTGTGCGGTGCTTGATAGGCTGCTGTGCGGCCGTGCTGCTTAGAGGGACCTTAGCTGAGCACCCACAACCTCCACTGATTTCCATGGGAGTTGTAGACATTTGGGCCTGGTCTACACCTAAAACTTAGACTGACGTCACTCAGGGGCAGGGCCACCCAGGTGGGGGGGGAAGTGGGGCAATGACCCCGGGCCCCGCAGGGGCCCCCACGAGAATATAGTATTCTATAGTGTGCAACTTTTTTTTAATGGAAGGGGCCCCTGAAATTGCTTTGCCCCCGGCCCCCTGAATCATCTGGGCAGCCATGCTCAGGGGTGTGAAAAACTAACACATCAGAGACCCGTAGTGAAATCAGTCTAAGCCCTGGTATAGACAGTACTAGGTCAACAGAAGAATTCTTCCGTTGATTTAGCTATTGCATCCTGAGGAGGTGGATTAACAGTGGCAATGAAAACCCCCCTTCTGTTCCCATAGCAAGTGCCTACACTATGGTGCTTGCTGGAATTTCTGATCTATCCCTGGGGTGTCCAATCTAGTGGGAGGAGGCTCAGAGGTCAACACTTTAACTGAAAAAGCCGTTATTATTTCAAAGGCTGGTCAGCCCAATAGCACAAACATAACCATTTGCTATCTGCACTTATCACTGCAGCAAAAGTAGAACCCATCACATGTCCAGGTGCTCGATATTCTTGGCTACCCATAAACCTTCTGAGCAAAAAAACCAAAACCTCTGTTATTGTTAGCCCTGTGCAGAGCACCCAGAGCTGGTTTTAACCAGATCTTGACTACTAGTAGTGGCCCTTACTTCCTGGTTAGGACAATCAAAGGCCAAACAAATTCTGCCAGCAACTGCATTACATAGGCATCATTTATATTTCATCAGTTACAGCAGCAGCACCATAGCTATTCTGCTGTAGCATCGGCAGTGCAGACATACACTTGGTCCCTCCTAGGATCAGGACTTTGAAAAGTGACCTGAACTGCTTGAGTCTGCAAATGTGGGCTGGAAACCTCAGTCAGAATAAGCTTTCAGAAAAGATTTACTGCTCTTCTAGGGCATGATCCTCAGCTGGTGTCAATCAGCATTGCTTGATTGACTTTAGTGGAACACTGACTTCAGTCAATCTATGCCAATTGACACCAGCTGAGGATCATGCCCCTAGTGCTGGATAGGTTGGATTATCAAGAGGTCTGGCTCAAGCAACAAGTGGTGGCTTCTGGCTGGATTTAAGATCTAGGAGAAGACGTTCTGATTTTTATCAGTCTGATGGTCACTGGGAATTTCAACATGTGGCCAAAGGTCTGGAATGAGGGATGTACAAGCAGGATGCATTTCTTTGTCATCTACAAAGTTTTCTTTAAGTTTAGTTGCATGAATCAGGATTTCTGAGGTCGGGAATGCACAGGAGGGATGGGAAGATGCCTCCAAAACTCAGAGGGAGGGCAGCGAAATGAGCAGTTCATACCCTGTAAACTGAGCCATTGTGTTTCCCCACACAGAACAGCAACAATGACAGCACAATCTGTCCTCTGAACTGGTGGGACCCCCTCTAAATGGTGAGACGGGAGTTTGTTGTCCAGGCCTGTTCAGCCCTCCACCTGTCTGTTGAATTCACCACTGATTAACTCCGTTTGCAGTGTTCTTGTAGCAGAGTTGGTTCTGGGATATTAGAGAGAGGAGATGGGTAAGGTAATATCTTTCACTGGACCAATTTCTGTGGGTGAGAGAGACAGGTTTTTGAGAGAGGTGCTGGAACTAGGGGTGCTGCTGCACCCCCTGGCTTTAAGTGGTTTCTATCTGATATGGGGTTTACAGTTTGGTTCACTAGCACTCAGCACCCCCACTATAAAAACTGTTCCAGCTCCCCTGGGTTCTGAGCTACACAGAGCTCTTCTTCAGGCCTGAGGAAGGTACTAAATACAAGGTGGAACAGATTGTTTAGTATAAAGTACTTTAGACATATTCCTAGGGATCATTGAAGGTGAAGTGGCCCTTAACACCTCTCCAGTCATAGGACAAAAAAAAAAAAAAAAAAAAAGGGGGAGTGGGTTACAGATTGTTATAATAAATAAACTAGAGTTGTGGTTTGTTAAGCCCATGATTTTTAGCGTCTAGAAAGGCTGAATTTAAACTCTCAGGCTCAACTTTGGAAGGTGGCATGCAAGTTTCCTTTGAGGATGAGGACTGAGTAGTCCACTCTGGAGTGATTGTTTTGAGATAAGTGTTTGCCCACAGGTGACATGGCATTCTTGTCTTTTATCATTTTTCTGCATGAGTTCATTTGGAGCACAGAAGCAACCTGACAGATTAGTTGACATTTTCAAAACTGGCATATGGTTTTTGGAGGCCAGTTTGAGACACCTGAAAGGGGCCTAATTTTCAAAAAGTGTTGACCCTTCTGAGAATCTGACCCCTTTCAGGTATCTCAAGTTGGCACCCAAAAATTGAGGCTAAAACAACAAATTTACATGGGAAAATCATAACCATTGATCACTGCACTCAATAACCAATACGGAATAAATTAAACCACTCTTGTCATCTACAGATTATGGAATTTCATATGGTACATGGCACATCCAGGCCAGTAAGAGGTTTTTTTTTTTAAATGGATGAGCAGCCAGAAGGATTTCTTGCATATGACCTTTCAGAATCCTGAAGTGCTTGTCCCCAAAATTTCACAGAGTAGCAGCTACTTTGCCCACCACTGAAATGCAGCCTTTTCTGGGTAGAAACATACTCATCTTTTAACAGCTCACAGCAATACACCAGTCTAGGACAGGCCATGAAGAACATTCTATTAGGAGTGGGGAATTTAGGGAGGTGGAACGTAATTAGCTAGTTGGGATTTGGCCAGGCAAGGAGAGATACCAGAAGTGACCTGAGATCTGCAATGATCATATGTGATCAGGACCTTCTTGATTTCTGTCTTTCAAAATATGGCTTGGAAGCCAGTAGGGTGACAGCAGAACGAGTAGGGTGACTATATTTCCCAAAGGGAAAATGGGATACCCTGCGGGACGTGCCTGAGCCCACCTCCCCCTCCCCCCACATGGGGTTCACCCAAAGCACCTGGTGTTGCTGCTCACCTGAGCTCCTCCCATTCCACACAGGACTGGCCCTCTCCCTCCCCCGATACAGGGCTGGACCGAGCTGCCTGGCATGGCTGCTTGCCCGAGCCCCAGCACCCGGAGGCGGACTGCCCGAGCCCCAACATCTGGCACCACCACGAGCAAGAACCAACGGGACAACTGCCCAGTGCCCTGATTTGCCAAACGCGTCAGGACATCCGGGACAGGGCTTAAAAAGGGGACTGGTCCTGGCCCGAACCGGCTGTAGGGTCACCCTAAGGAGGAGACAGCAGGAGCCTCAATCAGAAACGTTTCCATCAAAGCCAACAGAAACCCGCCCCGCGCCCCCCTCCGCCCACCCCAGGACACCTCCCTCCTCCGTGGCCCGCGCCCCCGTGCTGGGAGCAGAAAGCCCCCGTCTGCCCGGGGAGTTCCCCGGGATCCGCGGGCGCTGGGCAGAGGGGGGGGGGGGTTTGCAAGCCGAGCCGCCGCCGCCCCCCCCGGCTCCGGGTGAGGGAAGCCGCTGGCCGGGCTCCCCCCCGGGAGCGCGGCGCCCGCGTGAATCAGCGCCGGGGGTGGGAACGGGGGCAGGAGGCGGAGAGGGGGAGGCAGCCGCGGGGGTGGATCTGACTCACGCTGCAGCTCGGGCGTTTGCAGCAGGCAGGGCCCGGGGCGCCCCCGCTGCACCGAGCCGCTCGTCGCGCCCGGCAATGAAGCCCCCGCGCCGGCGGACCCGCCGATTACGCGCTCCTGGGCCGCTCGGGGAAAATGAGTGTGAAGCCCTGGGCGGGGCCAACGTGCCCCCCCCCCCCACGCGAGACGCTGCCCACGGCCCCCGAGGGGTGGCGGCGGGGGAGGGCTGCAGCCGGGGGCATCCCCCCCCCCGCGGGCTCTGGGCCAGCTCCGACGCCCGGTGGAGTCAATGGGCGTTTTACCGGGGGCTTCCGTGGCCTGGGATTTAACCCTTGCCCGCCTGGCCGCCCGCCCACGCTGCGGTTGGAAACGTGCCTCCCGTGAGAGCCAGGTGAGCAGAGCAAGGCGGGATTAGGCCGAGCTCCCCCCGGGCAGGAAATGAGACGTGAATGCACCGGGCATCTGAGTCTGCCTCCAGCATTGCGCCCATCGCTCTTGGAGAGTTATTTAAAAAAAAAAATCCCGTCTGGATCATTCCTTCCCTCCTGGCCAATGGCCTCATTCTTGCATCTCCCCACAGTTGCTTTCTGCACTTCCTGGCTCCCTGTGTAAAGGCAGGGGGCCATGGGGAGAGAGGCTGGCCGCATGGGGTTCCTGTCTCAACCAGAAGCATCTGATAGCCCATTAAAGAAAATCCTTTTCTCACCAGGCCAGCTTTGGATATCCCAGGGGCTGGGGGAGTCTGGGTGTTGAGTCAGACCTTTGCCACTTTTGGCATTCACCCATCATCTTATTCTAACTTTGGACCATTGCCATGGGGCCATGTAACATCCCAACCCCTAGAGCTTTGCTCATTGTAATCTGCTAGGGAGGCAGAAAGCAATAGGTGTAGGTGGTGTATGAGGTGTGATAGGGAGGCAGCATTGTTGAGAGGTTAAAATGGGACTATGAGGCAGAGCTGCTGGATTTTCTCCCTGAATCTACAATTTAGTCACCTTGTGGCTTTGGATAAATGTTTTTTCCTGTCTCAGTTTTCACATCTGTAAAATGGGGATAATCCTACTTAACCAGAGCACGGGTTCATTGCATGGGTAATCCCATTCATGATTTATACAGTGCTTTGGGATCCTCGGTGAAGGGCACTGGGTAGGTGCAAAGTATGGGTATTTAGAATAACTACTGTCATCCAGGGAAGGGAGAGAAGATTTCATCTGCTGCATTTTGAGTAGGCTGGAAAGGAACATGACAGCATCAGAAGAGGCCAGAACTGATGTTTTTTTGAATGGCTGCTTGGCCATGGAATTGCTGTGGGGGCAGGGAGCTAAGAACCAGGCAAAGCTGGTAAAAATGGCGAACGTTGGTTTAAAACAAAGGCAAACCAAAAATCTTCAACAGCTGCAGGAAGGGTTTGAAAACCAGCTAGCCACGTCAAAAACGGCAGATGGCCATTCCGGTTGAGGTACTGTACACAACTGAGCACAACCCTTGGGTGATAAGCCACAGGTACCTGGCTTATAGGTAAGTGGAAATTGTTGAGCAAAATCTTTAGCCAGATGTGATGCAAGGCATTACAAGTGTAAATGCTGGGATACCTGTTGCTGGAGGGAAGATAGAATCGATCAGTTATAAGCTGCAATGCTGTGCAGTAATCCTCTTTCAAAATGTCACTGGGACCTACACCAGCAATTCTCCTTCCTCCTGTCCCTCATTATCAATCTAGTGCATCAGTGGAGTTAACGCATTAGCTCTGCATGGCAGCTGGAATCTGTGCACACAGGTTCTGAGGTCTGAACTAGGACCTTCATAGGCCTTATACCTTCACAGTTTGTACTTGGCATGCTCACCCGTACCTCTGCTGCCACTACCTGTGCTACTGTGGCTACACTGCTATTGATATGTGCCCGGGAGCAGTGCAAGAGTACCCCTTGCTCCCAGGGTAGATGTGGCCATAATGAATAGGCAGTGGCTCTACCAAGTGAACCAGAAGGGGGAACCTCCGTAAAGCTTGTCTCACCTGGAAATTGCTCCATGCATATTTCACACACATACAAATTGAGGTGTGGGACCAAAAGTCTCTCTTGATAAACAGCAAGAGTGGGACTGCAGAGTGAATGAATCCCAAACAAATGCTGGATCACCCACTTTGTAAGAAATGTAGGAATTGCCAGACTGCGTCAGACCTGAGGTCCATCTACTCCAGTATCCTGTCTCCAGCAATGGTCGGTACCAGGCATCTCACAGGGAGGTGCAAGCAACCTCACGTTAGACAGATGTGAGATAACCTGCCCTCCACATTATGTTTCTTCCTAATTTTCTAGTAGTCGGAGACTGGCTTAAGCTCTGAAGCAGGAAGTTTAATTGCTCTTCCATAATTTGTTTGCCTTCGTTATCATCACTTTGGATATGCTTGTTATCTATATACATGTCCAACCACTTTTTGAATCATGCTAAGTTTTTGACTTCCACGACATCGCTGGCAATGACTTTGACAGGTGATCACGCAGCGTGAAAAAGTATTTCCTTTTATCTGTTTTGCGTTTGTCTCCTTTCAGTTCTATGGAAAGTCCCCTTCTTTTTGTGTTGAGAGACGGGGAGAACAGAAGCCCACGGTTCCTGGAGAATAGGCTCCCCTACACCTCTTGGTAGTAGGACACAGAGTAAAGCTGCGCAAAAACCAGGCACCACTCACTTGGCTTGAGGTTTCCACAGAGCCCTGCTGATAAGTTTTTCAGTAGCTCTATTGCACGGAGTCAGCTCTGGTGTTTGTTATAATGTTTAGGCAGCTGTTGCACTCTCTGACCATTGGCTGCCAGCTGATCAGTGCAGTCACATTGTTACTTTGTAGCCATCTCTTTGTTGTATCTAGGGTTGCCTCTCATATTTAAAATGTAAGCTGTTGGCGGCAAGGACTGTCTTGTTTGCACACTGCGTAGCACAATGGGGCCCTCTAGGCAGTACTGCAAAACCAATAAATAGTACCTAAAATGCCAGGTAAGTGTAGAATTTTGGTTAGATGTTGTGGTTATATTCCACCCGCACGCCCAGCACAGAGAGAAGCAAGATTATGGGGGAAAGGAATGGGGGCTAGCACAGAGGGCAAAGGTTTGAGACATCTACCCTGTAAATCTGTATAGCTGATAATATCCTTTCCACTGAAATGCAGTATGGCCTAGGAAGCATGTGGGAAATGGGGCTCCCAGGGGGTGGATCAGAATCTAGGGAGCCGCTGCTGTAAGCCCCATGCTTCTGCTCCTGCACAGAGTAACATCTGCATCAAAATCCCAGATGAGCGGCACTGACTAGCCCAGCACACTCTGTGACTCCCACCAGATGTGGATGTGGGAGCCCTAGAAATTGGAGATGGAAAAGCCCTGATAGGTCGCTTCTCCACTCTTCTTTCATGGTGGGTGTTGTTCCTTAAAGTATACTCTCTGGCATTGTCGCCAGTCTAGTGTCTTCATGAGGCTTCACCATTTCCCTTGGGAGATTATTCCACAGCCTGCAGGAGGATTCTCCTGATTGTCATCTTACATTTTCCATTGCTCATTTTGCCCCATTATCCTCAGGTACCATTGGTACAATAAGCCAGACTATTGGGGAACCCGACTGTGACACCAGACACAGTTAAACACCTGGCCTTGAAGCACAGACTGGCCCAAATTGTGCTTTAACTGTCTTCACTGCACTGTGCTGTGAATTGACTGCTGATGTAATTCCTTTGATTTCAGTGGAGTTGCACCTGCTCACACCTGACAGAAATGTGACCCTTATGACCTATGGGTAGTGTAATACCAAACTGTTTTTGACTGTGTGGTAACTACTCACCTCTTCCCTTGAAAAACAATCATAACACAGGAAAATGGGAGCTGCCAAACGTTATCAGATCAGTGGTCAGTCTAGTTCAGGGGGAGGGATAGCTCAGTGGTTTGAGCATTGGCCTGCTAAACCCAGGGTTGTGAGTTCAATCCTTGAGGGGGCCACTTAGGGGTCTGGGACAAAAATTGGTCCTCCTAGTGAAGGCAGGGGGCTGGACTTGATGACCTTTTAAGGTCCCTTCCGGTTCTAGGAGATTGGCATATCTCCAATTATTACCTTTATTAGTATCTTGTCTTTGAGAGTGGCTGGTATGAAATGCTTGTTAGGTAGTTCAGAGATTACCTGCAGACTGGGCAAGTTTCTTCCTAAGCCCATATAGTTACAGGTTTGGTTTATTCCCTGAAGCATCGGGGGTTAAAAATCTTCCAAAACATTTCATTTAAAAAAATAATCCTTACTAACATATTCATGATATTTTTGGTATCCATTTAAATATCCATTCTTTATTTTAATCCTGCTAAGCTTTGGGCCTCAGTGATTTCTTGTGGCAGGGAGTTCCACAGAACAATTGTGGGTTGTGTGAAAACATATTTCCTTTTATTAGTTTTAAATATTCAATCTCTGTTGAATGGCGTCTAGTTCTTGCCTCATGACACAGGATGAAGAGGTGCGACCCATCTGCCATACATAGACTGCAAACTCTTTGGGGCAGGGACTTTCTCTGTGTTGTGTTTTGTACAGTGCCTGGTGCAGTGGAGTTCTGGTCCATGACTGGAGCTATCAAGGATACCCCAGTACAAATTATAAACATTATCTCCATACCATTCATTATTTCAAATGCCTTTGTCCTATGGTAGCTACTTTGCAGAAAGGGTTCTTGTGACAGGTTCCCCCTGGGGTGTCATCTGGAACTCGGGTACCACTGATCCCTCTGACCCACCAGCCTGGGTTCCCTCTCACACTGTGCTGCTGTGACAAGCTGCAAAGTCCTCCAGCCTGCGCTTTCACCAGCATTCACACAGGTAGGGACACACTCAGTTGCAGTTAACATGCAGGCTCTCTAACCACCAGTTTACCAGCCTAGGACCCCAGAGCAGTACCGTCCTGCCCATGTCAAATCTGGCCAGTATATGGGTTTAATACCCGATCTGCCTCTCCCTCAATGTGAAGAGAACAATGCACACTTGTGGTAACCAAGCAGAGATTTTCTCCAAGCTCTCCCGTCAAAGATCACTGGTTTGGATTAAAACATAAAATAAGTTTATTAACTACAAAAGATAGATTTTAAGTGATTAGAAGTGATAGCAAACAGATCAAAGCACATTACATAAGAACATAAGAACGGCCATACTGGGTCAGACCAAAGGTCCATCAAGCCCAGTATCCTGTCCTCTGACAGTGGCCAATGGCAGGTGCTCCAGAGGGAATGAACAGACAGGTTATCATCAAGTGATCCATGCC
The DNA here is from genome assembly GCF_020497125.1 of Mauremys mutica. Lineage (NCBI taxonomy): Eukaryota > Metazoa > Chordata > Testudines > Geoemydidae > Mauremys > Mauremys mutica. Next base: position 9,675,918 of record NC_059073.1, on the reverse strand, counting down.
CTGTCACCCAATCCCAGCTTCTGGCAAACAGAGGCTAGGGATACCAATCCTGCCTATCCTGGCTAATACCCATTGATGGACCTATCTTCCATGAATCTATCTAGCTCTCTTTTGAACCCCGTTATAGTATTTTCCTAGTAAATAACCAAAACACACACTAAGTCTAAGATACTAGAAATATAGGATATGAACTAGCAAATCCTCACCCTGGCTGATGATAGAAATAGGCTGCAGATTCTTATGGGACAAGCTGCACTTGCTTTATGGCTTGGGATCCCCAGGTCTTTCATAGGCTAGAAATCCTGTTAACCTGGATCCAGCACTTCCCCCAGTTCAGTCTTTGTTCCTCAGGTGTCTTCTTGTGTGGGGAGTGAAGAACCACAGATGATGTCACTCCATGCCTTCTCCAGCTTTAGCATGTGATGGGAAATCTTTGTTTCAACGCTTGGTTCCCAGACCAGTTTGTGGAAAAATACTGACGTCCCAAGATGGAGTCCAGAGACATGTGGTCTGATCACATGTCCTTGTAGAATCCTAGCAGCCATTCTCTCAGGCTGTCTGGAGTGTTCTCAGGAAGGCTCACCAGGTGGGAGATAAGCTTCCCCTAAAGCCTGTTGTTTTCCCTAATGGCTCAATGCCCTGAATAAGCCCTTCCCAACCAGTTATCTAGATTGAAAGCATCTTGAGGGCATCACCCAGGTGTAACTATATTTGAAGTACAGATACATAGTCAGTATTTATAACTTCAGATACAAAAATGATACATGCATACAAATAGGATAATCATATTCAGCAAATCATAACTTTTCCAATGACACCTCACATGACTTACCTTGTACAACATGCATCATAATTACACCATAATCATATAATAATAATATTACTATGACGAATATGGGGTGCAATGTCACAGTTCTAATTACATCCTCTCTCTCTTTAGCAAGCAATTCAAGGCTGCCATGAAGCACATGGAATCCCTAGCCTCCTTTGTCATCTCTTGCCACTTTAGGTAACTGCGCACTAACCCTGGGCTCTGACTCAGGTTTGAGCCCAAGACCTGCTTCTGTCCACATACAGATCAGCCTGGCTCAGATCAGCAAGCACTCAGGACCTAGGTCCTAGGATCCTGCTAGGAGGGTGGGTCAGAGTCTGAGCCCTGCTGTGACTTGGGTCCAGGCCCTGTCATTTTGCAGTGTGGATGCATCTCAGACCCAAGTCAGAAGGTCTGAGCAATGCAGTGTGGACATGTTAGCATGGCTGCGAGGCCCCGGTCCAGCAGCTTTAATTCCTGGTTTACAATGGGGATTGGAAACACCAAGTCCACAAGCACGTGCCCCACAGACATGGGTTTACAATGCAGTGTAGTCAGACCCTTTGTGCCTATTAGGCCTTGTGGTCTGGGGGCTCTCTCCCTCGGAAGCAGCATCAGGGGCCAGCTCCTTTTCCAAAGGACATGCCGTTCCCCACAAAGCACTCTGTTTTGCTGATGTGCATCTTCTCATTGAGAAGAAAAATCTTTGGGGGAGAGGCTATGGAAGTGGGGGCGGGAGAGAAGAAATTAAAAAAAAATAGTTTGAAAGAGGACATGCAGTTCCCATTCTGGGCAGACCCAGTGCTAATGCAGCACAGCCGCCTGACAGCTAAACACACACCTTTCCACCTACAGCTGCCCTCTTGCTCACACTGCGGGTGTCACAGATGCCTTTGGACCAGAGAAAGGGGGCTTGGAAGCACTTTTCATGTTGGTGTTTGGTGCTCACTTCCCTCCATTTCTTCTGTGCAGGCCATGCCATGTAATTAGCAACCTCACTGGGGACGGCAAGGGGGAGAGAGAGAGATCAGCGGGAATGGGGGTGAAACAAGGGGAGAAAGAAAGTCACTGGGGGCAGGATGTTGAGACCAGGGGGAGGAGGAAGGAAAAGGCAGAGTAAAGGGGGAGACGGACGACACCAGAGAGTAAAATGAAAAGCGGGGGAGAGAAAAGGTGTCCAAGGAGCATGTTGAGGAGGTGGGATGGAGGGAGTGGCCTGGCCGGCCCTGCCAGTGACAGCCAGCAAGGCCAGGCTGCCCCTGGTGGGCTGTCCCTGTAGGGAGGGCCCTGCTTGCTTGTTCACCTCTCTCTCCCTCGCTCCCATTTCAGGAGGAAGATGCCCAGGTCCTGCCCAGTAGCTCAGGCCCAGGACGGGTGGCAGGGCGGGGAAGTGCCTCATGTTGTGAGAAGGCAGGTGAAACAGGTCCCTGCCCCAGAGCAAGGATCGGCAGCAGCCTGGCCAGAGGCCCTTTGCTTTGGCTCCCGTTCAGACTGCTCGCAGAAAGGGGGGTGGGATCCCTTTCCTCCCCCTGTTCTGAGCTCTGTAGCCTAAGGGGGAGGGGGGGCAGCATGTCCTAGGAGCCTTGCAGGCTGCTCAGAGGGCTGGAGTCCCCCGCACCTTTTTATCCTTCCCATTGCTCATTATCGTTCCCTCCTCCTTCCCCTCCCCTCTCTCTGCTTCCCTCCCTTCTCTCCCCTTCTTCCTTCTCTGCCTCCCTCTCTCCTCCCTTCAGCCACAGGCAGCCCCGTGCCAGGAGGACGCAAAGCTTTTCCAGCTTCCTCGCTGGTTAAACTCAAACCACCACCCCCCCCCGCCCCTCTTTCACGAGGCTGCATCCCAGCCAGCGAGCGCTGGCTTCATCCAAAACGGGATGGGGACAGAGTTCGGCCCTTTATCCAAACCGCCTTCCCCCATAACCCGGTCTCCCTCGCTCTCTGTCTCCAGCACACACTGTGCCGGTCTGCGCTCAGATTGCCTGATGGCAACCTGGCCGGGCACGCAAGGAGGGTTAATCTTTGCTCCTTTCTGCTGCCAGGGAAAACCGCTGCCTGGGGCAAATAAATCCAGGAGCCGGAATCCGAGGGGATCGCCCCCAAGGGAAACTTCCAGCCTCTCTCTGCCGGGGAGAGGGCCACGGCAAGGCGTGACGGGCTCGCACTTGACCACAAGCCCGTGGCCCGGGACCGAGGCAGGGCGCATCTTCTCCCTGGCGAGCGGGGCTGGCTCTCCGGCGACCTGCCCGGGCTGCGTTTCCCTTGTCTCTGGGGATGGAGCGAGGGAGGGGAATGCTGGAGAGGGGGAGGGAAGGGGACACAGTGATGGGGGGAAGGAGGGAGAGGACGCGGGGTCGGAAGGGGCGAGGTGGAGCGCGCAAGGCAGACCCTGCAGGGTGCGCCTCTCTGTCCCCCTTTCCCTACCCCGGCGCTCGGCTTCTCTCCGTTCCGGCGGCGCTTCTGCCTCTCCCCTTACCCCCCTCCTGCCTGGATCTCCCCAGCGTGCGGGAAAGCGCCTCTCCAGAGCGGGCGAGCCGCTGAGGTCCCTGCGCCTCGCCAAGGGCTTCCCCGCTCTCCGCCAGGGCGCTGCGCTCCATCCGATCCAGCTTCGCGTCCAGCCCGGCCTCGCCGCTGCTGCGGCTGCAATCTTCCCGGGAGGGGTGTGTGTGTGTGTGTGAGATGACCTGCCCGGCCTCCTCACCACGAGGACACTTGAATGTTGGTGATTTATATGTAATTAACAGCACAAGCACTAACCACCACTGCCCGCCCCTCCACCTCCCGGCTCCCCGGCGGAGCAAAGTTCTCCGGGGAGGCTGCGCTGCCCGGTTCTCAGCGCTCCCTCGGCTGCTGCAGCTCTAGCCAGGCCAGGGGAGCATGTGCCAGAATGTGCCCGAGGAGGGGCTCGGTCTGTAGCCGCCTGTTCCAGAGCTCGGTGCCTGTGTGTGTGCGTGTGTGTTATCCCTCCCTCTCTCCTAGCGCTCCCTCCCTCCCTCCCTCTCTCACTCTAATGTGTGATCTGGGAAGCTTATAAAAGCCTGATGTAATCCTTAATGCAGCCCCTGGCTACACAGACTGGATCTAGTTTCACAGAGAGGGAGAGCGAGCGAGCGAGCGGTTCAGAAGTGGGAATTAAAAAGAGGGAAAAAAGCAGACAGACCCCAGTGGATCTAACCAACGTCTCCTTCCCGGGAGGACCGTTCTCTCTCTCTGCACTGGTGGGGAAGCTACCCTGAACCTCCCTTTCGTGTTTTTGAAAGAAGACTTGCTTGTCTCCGTGGATCTAATCCTTGGTTGGTTTTTAATTGTATTTTCCCCGCTCTGCTAAGGATTCCTTTATTTATTGCTTTTCGCTCCCGGCCGCCTTCCTGCAGAGACGCCAAAGGTATTTTTCTTTTAGGTTTTTTTTTTTCAATCAAAGTTAAATATTTTAAATAAAGGAGCGAGTGGGGCGGGAGCGGGAGGGGGTGGGAAGAGGGCGAGCCAGCCAGAGCGCTGCCTCATTCTCCAGGACTTCACACGCTGCCAAATGTTTGTTCGGTTACCCCTGGATTTGTTGGTGGTTTCCATTGGGAATTGGACAGAAAAGGAGAGCGGGATATAATCTAGAAAGTCCATCAGGTAAGATGCTTCTTTCTTATTGCCGAGGGGCCGGGTGGGGAGAAAGCGAGGGGCACTTCCTCGGCTTGCTGTCCTGCTTTGGATGCAGGGTGGGGGGCTTCTAATCATTGGAAGGCGATGAAAAAAGCAGGACCCGAGAATGAGAACCGGAGGTTTCCTTTGGAACCAGACGCGTAGATCATGTTAGCCCATCCTCTCTCTCGGGCACATACTTTCTCCTCCCTTTCAGTTCCAAACCAAAGCTTCCTACCTTCGATCTGAAGTTTTGTCGCTTTTGGGTCCTGTGGGTAAAACAAGCCGGCGTCGTGGAAAATACTGGTGCGCCTAGAAAAAGCGCAGGCATGCACGCGCAGCCCGGGGAAATGAACCACCCCTCCGTACGGGGAAGAGGGGGGAAGGATATGAAACAAACCGATGGGGTGGGGGGAAGAAAGAAGAGGAAACTAGCACCCTCCAAAGATTGCCCCCGTGCTGCAAAGCCAGCGTGGTCTAAACTGCCCAGTGGCGTGGCGCGAACTGTTGTTGAGAGGCAGATTTCAGGCGGACATGCCCCAGACTGTGTTTAGTCTGCGAGGTTGGAAAACAAAGTGTGTGATGGCATCGCAGTTGTGTTTACTTACAGCGGGAGTGACTTGCCTTTCCTCCCCAGCCTCCATCTCGTCCTCTCTCTCCAGGGGAGTTTTGGTAGCCATCCGTCCCTGCCTTTTTGGTTTTGTTTATCACCGGCGCACCGCTGCGGGCAATCGTTTGAAAAGGCGCAAATCTTTACTGACCCTCTCTCCATCTCTCCCCCCACCCCCGCTCCTCGCCTTATGAACACTTTATCTCACATCTTAGAAAACGATCCTTTAACATGGGTGCAGATCAAACCTCTCCCCTCAGTGCCCAGTGCTCCTGAAGATATTACGCGTTCAGTATTTTTAAAAACCCACGCATGAATTAGCCAGTACTGTGGACAAAACAAGAAGACTCCCTCAGGGATGCTTAATTACAGGGCACCTTGTTCTAAATCACCCCGCGTGGCAATGAACAGCAGAATGTGTCGGTCATTCCCTCTCCCCATCCGCCTCTTCCTTTTTTAAATCTATTTCACTGCGTGACATTCTGTGTAGATGATATGATGGAGGTGATCAAGGTACACTCCAGCCTTCACATATAGATATTTCAGCCAGGGCTCTTAGAAGGCTGGTAGGAAACAGAAGGCTGAGGATTAATATGCATTTTCCCACCAATGTCCAACCGGATTCTGTCCAAGCTACTGGATACAAAGAGGCAGGAGCCTCTGTCACGGGTTTTCAATAAACTCAGCAAGGTAGCTGGTACTTTTTTATTGACTGGAGCGCAGGGAGGCAAATGTATGACTCATGCAGGGTACCCCTGCCCAGTTCATGCAAATCATCCAAAGGAATTAATTGCACCGAGGAATGTGAATATCAGGGCAAAGGGAAGAATAAACTAATAACAGAACAGCCCCCAACTCTGGCCAGGATCTTGCTATACTCAGGTTCAAATTCTCTAGAAATATGGACCCGGACAGGTCCAGCGCAGTTGACATGACTGGTGAGAGCAAAACCCAGCTGCTAAAACCTGCCTGTGCTACTAAGCGATTTTCGGCGCCTGAAACGCACATGATCTCTGGACGAAACACCTTGGGAAGGATGCTGTCATTGGACAAACAGGCGGACACTGGGAAGCACTTCGTGCCTGGTAACTGGGTCTCCCCCTTCCTTCCCCTCTCCCTTTACCTGTTGATTAGTTGTTTATTTGATCTCAAGCGGCAGTTGCAGCGTTATTAAATTACCCCAGGCAGGCGGTGGAGTTGACTCTAGCGACTTTAATAAGGACGGAGTAACGAGGGAATATTGGTAATAATGAGCGTAGACTTTGGCTATTGCGAAGGGAAAATAGATCATCTGAGAGATGAGCTTGGAAGCTGCATAAAGATGGGATTGGTGGGGTGGGAGGCAGCCTGGGGCTGTAATGGAAACAGCCCCTTTCCCCGTCAAACGTATATTAATTACATCGATTCCACATTCACCTAGGTCCCGCAGTTCTTACGCCGGCTTCGATCTCCGTTCTCGGGACCCACTCCCCAGGGAGTTTATTTGAGCCAATGCCTAGAACTGCTTTGCTTCGGATGCTGCTGAAAATCGCAGCGGCTGTAGATGCGGGCAGCTGGGAAGGGGTGTGTCGATCCGAAGGGGGGCACGTTTTTCATAATCCTTGTGGGGGGGGGGGGAGAGGAGGAGGAGGATGGGTGAAATGCTTTAAAAATCCAGCCCGCTCCCCCGGAGTGGTAGGTTCCCAAATGGAAAGAGAGAGGCTGTGCTGAGTGTCCTTTGCTCCGGGAGCTGGAGGCGCTGGCAGAGATCTCATTTCACTTTCTAATCAAGGAGCAGGGATTATTTCCATTCGGAGTTATCCCGGGGTCAGTGCGCATGATGCCTCCCGAACTTACTTCACTGCGGAGGACGCAATAGAAAGAGCTGAAGTCAAGCAGGGGCGGGCGGGGACTCCTGGCGCCTGGCCCTTGGCAAATCACCCGCAGCTGAGCACTACCTGGGAAATTGAAATCTATGAGCCTTCGCAGAATTACAGATCTGCGAGCCTTCCCTTCCCTAGCCAGCCCCCTGGCAGGTTTGGAACAAGGCGATTTGAATCCTCTGGGCTTGTGAGCACCATTCGGTCTGAAATGGTTCTGCGCTCTTCAAATGGATGTTCAGGGCTAGTGGAAAACGGATGGCTGGATGCGTAGCAGGTACCAGTGAAGGCTGAAGTGCCGTGGTTATGGATATCTGTCTATGGCTGTACGTGATTAAGGGCGGTAGCAAATCTTCATAGCGCCGCTGTGAGGTAGATAAATATTACACCCCCCCCCGCTTGATTTATAAACATGGGGAAACTGAGGCACAGAGGGTAAATGAGTCATCAGGGATTTGCGTTCCCCAGGCGCGTCCGCCCCTCTGATTGGAAGGGGGGGGGGGAGAGGGGTCCCAGTTCGCTCTCAGAGCTAAAGGCACTTGCCAGGAGCTACCCCTGAGAAAGAGAGAAGCCACCTGCTTTGTAACTCGCTTCCTCTGGTCTCAGGAGGGACACGCAGCTGGGAGTCCATCATCTCTTCCCCTCTCCTTCCTAAGGCTGCTTGTCCCGCCACCCAGGCCAACCCCTGCAAGCCCCTTCGGGAGAGGGGTGCTGGGTTTTTTTTTTAATGAAAATAATGCTAATAACCTAGCCAAATCTCCCATTTCTAACCCCCTTTAGCAAACCCCATCAGAGATTTACCATGGTCAGGGTTTAGCTTGAGAAGGATTATTACAGTCTCCTGCATTTAATACTGCACAGCTCCAGATAAACTAAGTGTGTGTGTGTGTGTGTGTGTGTGTGTGTGTGTTGGTAGGGGGAAGGGAAGCGGCTGTGTCGATCCATTTTCTGTTCTTTCTCATTGCAAAGGACCGTGAGCCGCAATTGTCCTTGATGTAACTCAGCTGACTTCAGTGGGTTTACACTTTGGATGGATTTGGCCCGGGATCTTCTAGGGGCCTTTTGGGCTGGATTGAGCTATTTCTGATGACGCAGCGTGGCAGAGAGATGGCGCTAGCGGCTCAGTTATGCTCCACCTGGGGGCCGAGTCTCATTTTTGGTTAAGTTAAATACCACTGAAGAATTGGCTTCTTCTCCTGCACTTTAAAAAAGCAGAGAACGATGATGATGGTAGCTGGAAATGCAATAAGAAAGTCTTCAAACCCGCCAGCGAGAGAGACAATATCAAAGGCGATTTCATTTTTTTCCCTTCTGTCTATAAAACATTTCCTTCCCCATCCAGAGATTTTCCTGATGCTGTTTAATCAGCCGCTTCTCCCCCCTCCGGCGTTGCCTGGGTTTGAACATCAGCTTGTAAAACAGAGAATCTGTTCTGATTCTTCTCCACGGTGAAGCGATGCTATCTGAATGAAATCGCTCTCTGTATGTGTAACAGGCTGTGCATAGATTTCAGATCCAAGCCAATTAAGTGGGCACGTGTCTGCCCTTTGCCATGGTTTGAGTTTACTGTCGCCTTACACCCTCTGATGTCTGATATTAAGATGCTACCTATGAAATGGGTAGCCTGCAGTCGGGTGTGTGTGTGTGTGTGTGTAAGGAGGAAGCATGTTTTAAGTCCACGCCAGCAGAGGCTTACTCACTTGAGTAACTTTACTCACCTAAGCACTCCAGTTACTCATGGGCAAAAGTGTTTTGCAGGAATCGGGCACTTATTTTCTTCATGGGGGATGGATGCTGATGGTGGTAAGGGGGTTAACTGACTTTTCCTGAGCAAAGCTAAAATCAAATGTATTTTTTCCCCCTAAGAAATGCAGGTGTTTTCAGGGTTATTCTTTGTCCTTAGTGTGCAAATGAATTCACCTTCTAATGAGCCCAGCCTATGAAGGCTGAAGTGGGTCTGTTATGAAATACCTGCCTGCCTCTCAGCTTTCGCCGGCAAGCCTGTGCCCACCTGTTGCTAGGTATATGAATGGCTAATTAATTACCTGCAGAAAATCTGCAGTGGTAAACAAATGAATCAAAGCCCGTTTTTGAGTCTGAGCCTGTGTTTCTTGGGTGCTCAAACCTCTCCTGTTTGATCTCCAGGGGTGTGAAAGAAGTGCAGGGTTTTTGCACACTGGGGGTGGGTGGGTGGGGTCTGACTAGTCCCTTTTTAAAGATACCTTCTCTTAGGAAAACAAAAGTAAACACACTCCAGTATGGGTCTTAAAAAACAAACAAACAAAAAGAAATAGCTTTGGCATCTGGCCCGGTGATTTGTAGAAAACAGTCTCTATTGATCGTACTGCATTATATGGAACTAGCAGAACATGTCTGCAGACAAAGTGCTGTGTGATATCTGACAGCAGGATGCATTAGCTACCAAGCCCGCCAAATATATATCTATATAAAGCTTTGCTTGTGTCAGTCGGTGAGACCATTTTATAACCATTCTGCTCCCTGTGGAAATGTTGCCTTCCATGCTTGTCTGGAGATCCATCTTGGCAGGGGGTGTTTGGCATGTGGGTGCATGTTTCATTGGGTAGAACAGGCGGTGCTGGAGACTGGGATTGCAGGTTAGTGGGTTAACTGCCAATCCCTACTGTGTGTGTGGTTACTGAAATGTGGAGTCTAGCTGAAGACAAGCACAGCGTGACAGGGAAGGTATCATTCCGGCTGCCCCTGGACATTGCACTACCAGTATGATCGGCAGTAGCCCTTGCAGTTCTTGGGCCAGTCCGACATGACTGCAGTCAATTGCATTTTTTTGCTCTTAACTTCAATAGGAGCAGGATCCTGAGCCACCACCACCCTGGTCTGCAGCACCCCTTGCTCTCCCAGTCCTGGGGCACCACACAACTCTGGCAAAGCCGTCACAATTCTGATTGGTAGCATCTTCTACTCTTCCAGTAGTGGATGTCCCAGACACAGCTCTTCCAGTGCACTGCTTAACTGTCTTGCATTAGTCTCTGCTATTCCAGTATGAAGCTCCTCCTGCACAGGGTATGCTAACAGTACCAGCATATTTAAAATTGCATGGTGGTCCGGTGATGCAGAGACGCATTCATGTAGGGCTAGGCTGAGACCACCAAATGCTCTTCACATGTCCTTTGAACAAAAATCTTTACTGTTCTGAGCTGAGTGAAACCTTGTTATGGGTTGAGTTAAAACCTTGGTCAAACTGATGTGAGAACACGCCCTTTGTTTAAGACAGGTAAAAGGGTGGCTAGGGGACTGCACCTAAAACCAGCTCTAACAGAGTCTGCCCAGTAACTAGCACCCTGTGGATATTGTGCTCAGGCGTATGTGGGTATGTGTGAGAGAGAACACACAAAAAGTGGGATCAGAGCGAGGCAAGAAAGCCAAAGATTAGCCTGTGAGCATGCTGTGACCCTGGGAAAAGCTAGAGAGAGCTTTTGGGGCTGTTGGCTAAAGAGGCTTGGGGCTGTAAGCTGGGAAACGGCTCCTTTTGCAGTTGGTTCCTTCTGCATTCGGAGAAGCAGGACTCTGTACAGTCCTTGTAAATAAACAAGGTAGCATCAAAGAGAATATCTGACTCCATCAGTTCCTACTTCCAACCTGAACATCCCCAGGCACCTGAAATGTGATCAGGCACTCGGATCAAAAAAAGGGGGCAACATGGCGATGGAAGGCTGTGTCAAACTCAGTTCTTCCTCCTCTCTTGCATGGATGCTGTATTGTAGATGGCTGCTTAAAACCACAGTGTGAAGTATACTTGGAATTTTATAAAACACATATAAAAGAGAATTAGAAACAAATTACGTCCCTTCAGACAGTCCGTTCATCACTGGGTCTTGGTCTTGCAAATTACTTACAGATAGTCTAAGGTCAAAGGGTTTTGTATTAGTTTGATTACGCTGAGATAATGTTTTGTGTTGCTCCAGGAAGCCCTCAGAAAATAATAATAAAAAAAGATAATATTTTAAATCAGAGGACTGCTTGATTGGTGACTCCATTTCCCAAAGACACACATCACTGCCTCCTTTATGGAAATTTAAATTGGTTACCTCTGTCGGAGAACATGAGAGATCATTTGCTGATTTTTTATTTTTTTTTTGGTTAGAGTGAGTTCCCCCCACCCCTTTGTTTTTTCAAAATTAAACCAGAGGGAGGTTTTTTCTTTCCTTCAGAAGCTTTGATCAGGAAGTGGCCAGCTGACCTGAAATTAGCCAGAGAGCTCCTGAGCGATGTTGTGTATGAAGTCATGCTGCCGGATTTATGGGGCAGCATGGCATAAAAGATGAAAACAGTATTTGGTGGAGGATTAAATACCGAGCTCTTGAGAGGAAATTGTTCTGTTCCCTCCAGCCCACCAATATGAAAATTTGGTGTGACTAGTCTCCATCATTTCCAATAGGACCATACTCGGGGGCTGACCCCCCCCCCAGCGTGGTGAGATGTAACATTCCATTGTAGGCGGTATGGAAGTGCTTACTATATGGGCACTGTGCTAACAGCATAAGGAAAACACTGAACCCGTTAGAGTGGAAAGTCTATTCTAGACAGAGGTCCAAAACCATGGCACTGACTTCACTAGAATTATGCCATGGATGGATTTGGCCCAAGAAATTGACAGTAGCTCTAGGAACATAAAGTCATAGAGTGTAAGGCCAGAAGGGACCACTGGATCATCTAGTCTGGCCACCTGTATCTCACAGGCCGCCAATCCCACCCAGCACCCACACCCTAAACCAGACAACGGATGTAAGACCAAAGTATTACAGGATACTAGATTATGTGCCACAGACTCCTGCAATGACCGACAAATGATTAAGTGAGATACATCTATGTAATCCTGGCAAGTGATCCACACCCAGATGCTGCAGAAGCAGGAGATAAATCCCCAAGGCCACTGACAATCTGACCTGGGGGGAAATTCCTTCCTGATCCCACATATGGCGATCAGTTAGACCCCGAGCAAGTGAGCATCAGGAATTACGAAGCAACAGCTCTGCACTCTGTATGCATGCAATTGTAGATATTGTGGCCAAGCTATTTTTCTTGAATGTTTCTATATTAAGCTAGAGTTGGAAGGCATCTCTCATCTTTAGAGAGGGTCCCATATGAGGAAAGATTAAAGAGGCTAGGACTCTTCAGTTTGGAAAAGAGAAGACTAAGGGGGGACATGATAGAGGTATATAAAATCATGAGTGATGTTGAGAAAGTGGATAAGGAAAAGTTATTATAAATACAAGAACTAGGGGTCACCAAATGAAATTAATAGGCAGCAGGTTTAAAACAAATAAAAGGAAGTTCTTCTTCACGCAGCGCACAGTCAACTTGTGGAACTCCTTACCTGAGGAGGTTGTGAAGGCTAGGACTATAACAATGTTTAAAAGGGGACTGGATAAATTCATGGTGGCTAAGTCCATAAATGGCTATTAGCCAGGATGGGTAAGAATGGTGTCCCTAGCCTCTGTTCGTCAGAGGATGGAGATGGATGGCAGGAGAGAGATCACTTGATCATTGCCTGTTAGGTTCACTCCCTCAGGGGCACCTGGCATTGGCCACTGTCGGTAGACAGATACTGGGCTAGATGGACCTTTGGTCTGACCCGGTACGGCCTTTCTTATGTTCTTATGTTCTCACGTCATCTAATTCAGACTCAAGTGATAAGCGTTACACGATTCCTGTCCATGCACTTCTCCCTTCTGTGCACTCATCTGGTCTTGCTCTTGCTGTTGGATTGTCCTTTGCTGGCTGGAAATTCATCCTAATTTTCAAGATAAACTTGGCTGTGTGAAGTTGTCCATGGCCGATGCCCCGGCTCCTTATTTTGCTTTTGTTGTTGTAGATAGCGTCCTTTCCATCCCAACAGTATGGCCCCTTAAATATTTGAGACCGTTATCATGCTTCCTCCTTTAAATGTCATCGCTATGGGAGGCAGCGTGGTCTCCTTGTTTAGAGCACAGGATGAGGCGTTGAGAGAGCTGGGTTCTAGTTCCAGGAATGCTACTGACTTTCTCTGTGCAGTTAGGTTCGTCACTTAAGCCTACCATTTCAAAAGCATCCACTAGCTTTGGGTACCAATCTTGAGAGTCACACAGGACCTGATAGTCAGAGATGCTGAGCTCCCACTGAAGTCCAATGGCATTGTAGGTACGCAGAACCTCTGAAAATGAGGTGGCACAGATTGGGAGTCCAAAAATGGAGGTGGCCAAAATCAGTGGATATTTAATTTAGGCTCTGGCCAATTTGTGGCTCAGTTTCTCCAGCCGTAAAATGGGGGTGGTGGGCTAAATTCTTCCTTGGTATAACTCCATTTACCTTGCTAGAGTCACACCAGGGATGAATTTGTCCAAATGATACTTTTCCCCCTTTGAGATCCTCAGATGAAAGGCACCACACTAACACAAAGCATGAATTTACTTTATTACATTAACGTGCATCCCTTCGCCTTTCCTCGTGAGTCCTGTTCTGTCACCCGCTCTCAACCTGTATCATCTTGATACTTTTTTATAAAAGCTAAGGCACTAGGACTGGGCACGTTAATGCATGTGCGAGCTGCCCTTCCTCTGCCTTCTAGACTGGCCCTGTATAACCCTTTTCGTGGTGAAAGCAGTCTCACTGGGTAATCATTTCACCCAACTCTATACACTGGCTGATAGCCCCTACCCTTTGTCTCTGCAGATGACTCAGGCAGGGATAGGAGTCAGTTTCAAGCTCCCTTATTTAGCAACAGTGTCCTTTCTTTGAAACATACGTCCATGGGTTCCTGGCACCTGCATTTCCCTCACCAGGTCAGTATACCTTCCTAAGGAAATTTGTTCTGATGGGCTCACTTGTGTCGAAAGCCCTGTTGATGGATTGATTTACTGCACAGGTTTGTTCGCTATACAAGTCAGTTATTCATTAGATGTTGCCTCCGGGTGCTTGGGATTTATGGTTGTGTTGCTTTAATCAGATATTTTGTCATAGCGGACTTTGCCACCATGCAAAGTTTGAATAAATCACCGTGCACCTAAGCTGACCCTTTGAGTCTATTTCTGCACCAAGCGCGAGTCTTTTAAGAATATCTGCCTATTCCTGAAATGCCCTGCTAATTCCATTGCACCATTCCACGCTGATTAGCAATACCGAACCATTGCATTATCGCACACAGAGTGCTACCCATACGTACGTTGTTGTCCCAAAGATACCTGAGATGCACACTCCTGTCATTTCAGCAATCTTTTTTTTCCTCTCCGTCACCCCACTTAAGCATCTGGAAATGGGAGAGGGAAGCCTGAAAAACCTTTAATCAAGCACCAAGGGGGAAGAGAAATCTGATTTTAAGTAGCTGCACTGATGCCTAGAGCATTAAAGAGCTTGCCCTGCTAATCTTTACTTTTCATATATTGTTCTACAATCAAATCAGTCCTATTGAGCTGAACCGAGGGTTAATTGCTGATGGAAAACTCTTTGTGTCTGTGCTCAGGCAGAAGGGAATGGAGAGAGTGTGTAGCCTTGTGGAGTTCACTGCAAGCTAACCACACGTGGGAGAATGTAGGAGTGCCCTGATTCCCACACATCTCTTAGCCAGTGTAGTAAGACAGGAAGGGGCATGCACAGGATCCAGAGATTCACAGGGGGGAAGAATAATCACATTGGACAAATACTTAGACACCAGGTATGTTTTAGGGCCTATATGGGATGACGTGTAGTTACAGTGATTCTGGCTCCTGTGGAAAGGGTGGAACTGAACTCTGTATTAAGGTTTGGGAGGGAATTTTGGCTGAGTGCTCATGAGTGGTTCCTCTGATGCAAGCAGTGGGGACAGCGTGTCCACTGGGACACTGTGGTGTAGTCAGTAGGCCATTCCAGGACTGTGAAGTCCAGGTCAGATTGAGGGAGACCGTGTTGGGTCACCTGGGGCTTTATTGGCTATGCTGGTCAGTGGGGGAGCTAGATAGCTAGGGAAAACCACCGGGCCAAAAACCTCGAGAGGGGAACCTTGTCTTGGGGGTTCTGATGGGCTTGCTTGTGTCGAAAGCCCTGTCGATGGATTGATTTACTGCACAGGTAAATCACCTCGCCACCTGCAGCGAGTAATCTCCTCCTGGCTGCTCCGGGGTCAGCTCCATCCAGGCCTGACCTCCCTTCCGTTGCTCATTTACTCTCACCGCAGCCCCTCTGGGACTCGGCGTGCTCCCTCTTTGCAGCTGGGCCCTCTGTCTAGGACGGTCGCTCTGTGTTACCCCTTCTAGGGTATCAGAGTCCCACAAGATGAACGGTTCCAGGCAGTGTTCAGATCCACTGCCCTGAGTGTGCCACTTCCCCAGTGGCTGGTAGGGGAACCTGGGCCTGTCCTCTGCTCCGGGTTCCGGCTCAGGGACCCTCACATCAGCAGCCAAGGTCTCCAGTGTCCCACCTTGCTGCTGCTTCTCTGAGCCTTTTCCTACTCTGCTTCTCTCAGGCTTCCGCACCTTCCTTCAGAGCCTGGACCCCCAGGGTTTCCACTCTCCCCCCAAGGATTCCTCCTTTCCCTCTCTAATGCCCAGAGAGTGGCTATAGTCTCCCTCATGGCAGCCCTTTCTTACAACCAACTTCCTGGCTTTATCGCAGCCACACCTGAGCTCCATCCTCAATCACGGATTACTTAGGCCACACCTGAGGGGAGTTAGGCAGCCTATTAATCGGCCCCTTCTCAGCCTCATTAACCCTTTCTAGCCAAGAGTGGGGTGAGCGCCCCATCCCAAACCCCTATTTGTTGCAGCCAACTCCTGTCTGTTCCTTGATGCGAGGAACACTGCAGGCATATCCCATACCATCAGTTTCTTTCTGTGGAGGGTGGAATTGGTGGATCTTGGCCCTTCCAAGTTTCTTTTGTTTCAGTTATGTATTTACGTATAGCCTCATTTAATAAACCCTATGGAACAGATACAGTGCTAATCTGTATGCAGGGGACATGCAATTACCCTCTTAAAGGGACATCTCTTTGTGTTTATGCTTTGGAAGTAGATATGATGCAACAAGGAATTTAGGCAGCCTTCGTGGAAGAGTGAATGCAGCCCTGTGAGTGTCCAGATTACTAGGGTATTGTGAATGGAAGTGCTGGGCCAACTGGTACTTACATAGATGGAGCCAGCACCTTGACATAGTGTGGACTTGAGCTGATATACAGCTGTGACAAATGGGGTTATTGCCTGTGCCCGAGTCTCCTCCGTGTGGCTGATCTCTGCCGGGATAAGAACCTGTTCTTTACAGCTGTTGGAATTACTCCTTTAGCTACAGTGGGAGGGGCTTGTGCTGATGGTTCCAGGCTTCATCCCCACTAATCACTGTGGGGATCATATATATATGCAGCTATGGAGCGTCACCCTCCCACCTTCCCAGGTGTCATTGCTATAGGCAGCATAAAGATCTCCCCAGGGGCTCCCTGAGGAGTGCTGCTGCAGGAGGTTGCAAGCTAGCATCTCAGCAGAGAAGATGGGTGCAGAAGCACTTCTGTGAAACTAGGCAAACCTTCCAATCCATTTATCAAAGTGCTTGAAGTTCCAATTTCAAGGCAGGTGAATGGTAATAAATACTGAGCACAGACAGTTAATCTGTGTCCAGAACATTTTAATAACTAAAGACAATTTTTAAAAAAATCCCGTGTACCTGGTACTGACCCAATGGCTCCTGACAGCTTTTGTGCATTTTTTTTAAAATGGTATTGATTAGCAAGATAGTCCAGAATTTCCGATTCTTAAAATCAAGGCACTTCTGCTGTTGGCAGAACAGATGTTTGTCATCTGAAACGTGGCGGGAGGGTGTAGCAGGAGACAGACCCTGCAAAGGGTTATGGGAAATCCCAGAGCAATGTCCATTAGCCTTGGGAGTCAAATAAGCAAATTAAAAGTAAGGCTAAAATATCAGGAAGGGCTTCGTAGCAGCAAGGTGATGATTGTTGTTGCATATGTTTCTCGGTGCAGTAGCTAGACAAGGGCATGGAATGGCTCCCACCTGGAGTGGGTTGGAAACTTTGAACATGGAAAAAATCAGGAGAAGAATGTTAAGGAATATTTGTGGTGAAACCTATTCCCATGTTTCCAAATAGCTCTGTTCTGCATGCTCAGATGGGTCACGTTGAGTGACCCAGCTCATCCCGCTGGGGAATACCTGGGTGAAGAGGTAGCTTTTGTATCCAGCCTGGAGATGGCTCAGAGTCCTGGCATGAGTTGCTCCATGGCCTCAGGCCCTCCACTGAGAGATCTCTAGTCCTGACAAGGAGTAATGTGGGCTCTGCTGGCTAAGTGTCCTATTTGGATGCAGCTGCCATGCTGAGCTTCCCAGCCGGGTCCAAGCACATTAGGGCTGTATGAATGATGACCAGGAGGTCTGTTAGCCGTTTAAGCTGACTTGAAGACAACCCTAGGGCAGTGGTTTTCAAGCTGTGGTCTGCAGAACTCCTGGGAGTCCACAGAGTGTCTAAGATTTCCAAAGGGATCTGCACTTCCATTCAAAGTTTTTAAGGGGTCCACAAATGAAAAAAGGTTGAAAGTTGATGGACTGTAAGGAAGAATCCTGCATGGACCCTTGTGGGACTGACTAGCCACCAGGTCCGTTCTGTCTGTAACCATTATAGTTCTGTGAGCATCTTTCACCGGCTGCAGGCTGGTGGTCTGCGAGGCTTATTGACCAGGGTTCTATTAGAAGGAAGTAAGTCCGGTGGGTTATCACTTAGATGCCCATCTTCAGTCTCTCCCAGTAAAGCTGCAGAACAACGAAGCTGGCAGGAGTGGATCCTGAGAGCACTGCAGGGTTCTGGATGGAGAGGGCTGCACTGCATGACCTTACAAGACAGCCCAGCCCTGTCCCCTGTAACACGGATTCTGCTCACTCTGCATTGGGGCTAAACTCCACCGACTGCACGTGTCGTCACCTTCTCCTTGAGACCATCCATATCTCACCCTCCATCTAAGTCTTAGCCCGGGGTGGCCAACCTGTGGCTCCGGAGCCACGTGCGGCTCTTCAGAAGTTAATATGCGGCTCCTTGTACAGGCACCGACTCTGGGGCTGGAGCTACAGGAGCCAAGTTTCCAATGTGCCGGGGGGGTGCTCACTGCTCAACCCCTGGCTCTGCCCCAGACCCTGTCCCCCACTCTACCCCTTCCCGGCCCCTCCCCTGAGCCTGCCGTGCCCTCGCTCCTCCCCCACCCCCCAGAGCCTCCTGCGCGTGTGAAACAGCTGATTGCAGTGGGTGGTGGGAAAGGGGAGTAGGCGCTGATTGGTGGGGGCTGCCAGCAGGCGGGAGGTGCTGGGAGCGGGATGGGGGAGCTGATGGGGGGCTGCTGACGTATTACTGTGGCTCTTTGGCCATTACATTGGTAAATTCTGGCTCCTTCTCAGGCTCAGGTTGGCCACTCCTGTCTTAGACTAACCCTGCCCTCGATAGTGATCATTAACACAAGCTTCAGAGTCCTTGCTCTACAATACTAATGCACCTGGCCTGACTGCGTAATGTTTCACCTGTGATGGGGGAGTCCGTTCCCTACTATGGCTGGCAATCACCGTACACCCTTCAGCTCTCTCCTGAATTCCTTCGCTGAGCTCTCCTTGCCTAGACCAAGCCTAAATAGCTAGGCGTGGCTCAGGGGGGATTCCCAGGGGCCGCGAGAGGGGAGAGTCCACCCCCATCAGCTGGTGCCCTAACTAGTGCAGACTTGGGGCAGCCCCTTCTTCCCCAGCTCTGTGGGGTTAATGGCTGGTGGATCCACCAGCAGCAGCTCTGATCCTGCAGCTTGTGCGTTTGGCGGAGCTGCTGCAAGCTGGGGTTCCAGGGCCGCCTGGGGGGGGCAAGTGGGGCAATTTGCCCCAGGCCCCGGGCCCCGCAGGGGCCCCCATGAGAATATAGTGTTCTATAGTATTGCAACTTTTTTTTATGGAAGGGGCCCCCGAAATTGCTTTGCCCCAGGTCCCCTGAATCCTCTGGGCGGCCCTGTGGGGTTCTGCATGTGCAGGGTGTTCAGACACTCAGCACTGGATCCAGAAGCCTGCCTGCCCCTCACCCTGTGCAACAGCTCTACTCTGGTTACTGATTGCACTGGGACACTGGGTCCTCCACCTCTGCTGAAGAGTAGCTGGGATGCCAGCCGTTAGCCGGGAGAGGCCTGCAGAATCTCTAGGTCCTTCCCAACAGAAGGACTTGGCTGTACATTGGGGACATGACTGGGCACTCGCCAGTTTCTCATTATGGCCCCCGTCTAACCGGCGGCTGTAACAATCTCTGTGCATTGTGCCAGAGCAGCAGGCAGGAAGATCAGGGAGAGGGAAGGAGAGGGAGGCAAAGGACAGGCAAGTGATTTCCTGTCAATCTGCTGCAGAACAATAAGGTGAATGATAATTCAACAAGTGTCGGCGGGAAATGAGACAGCGTTCGCTATTGTTGGTGATTTGCTCGGCTCGGGCTGATTAGAAGCACAAGCGCTTGCAAACAGATGCTATCCTCGTCCGGAGCACTAGCGCTCTGCGTGACTTCCGGTAGTGCTGTCCTGATGGATGCCACGCCTTGGAGCTAAGGTCTTAGTGGAGATCACAGCAGACAGGAGAGACGCCTGCATCCAGCTCAGGGGACTTGACAACATACAAGCCTCCACTGTGGTTCTTCCTACGAGACCAACTTGGGGGTGGCAGGTCCAGCTGGCCTGTGACTAATACCGGCCGACGGCCCAGTCATGGACTCTACTCATTGGGCCAGGACTGTACTTATCGAGCTTTGCAGCCATTCCACCTTGAATTTTGAGCTTGATGGAGCGTGCAAGCTAAGAGGGGCTGTGCTTGGTTAGATCTGGGATGAGGCTTCCAGGGAAAATTCCAGGGTACCCCAGGAAATTGTGTGGGTGATACAGTAGCTGGAGCTGCTCTATCTCAGAGCCAGCACTGACCAATGCCCCAGCGTGGGGCCAGGCATATTGCACTGCTAGAGAGGTGGTGTATTTTGGACTGCTCCCCTCGTCAAAGGTCCCAAGATACTTTGGGAGAGAGCAGCTGTATTGGCCATGGCATGAGGCCATATTCCAGTTCGGGTCATTGCATTCTCGTGACCTAAAACTCCCCCAGCAGTTTCAGTTGGATACAGTATTTTTTTTCATGTCCTGTCCTAAAACTGTTGTGCAGAAGGAAATATTGCCTAGTGGTCAAGCACAGAATCAAAAGTAGGGACATTGGTGAGCTCTTCCCAGCTCTGGCACAGGCTTCCTTGTGTGACCTTGGGAAAGTCACTTAACCTCTCTGTGTCTCATTGGTGAAATAGGGGTTACAACAGTTACCTCACGGGGGTAAGACTTCAGTGTCTATAAAGCACATTCAGACCCTCGGCTAGAAGATTATGTCTATTGCGGTGATCCATAGAGGTGCTACCGCATTGTGCTAAGCACTGTACGTACATAGTAAGAGACAGGCCTTGCTCCAAAGATCTCACAGTCTAAACTGACAAGACAGGTATAGAATGAGAGGGGAACCAGAGAGGGAAGACACTTGCCCAAGTAATACTAATTAATAACTAGCTCTGAAGTCTACCAAGGAAAAACACTATATACAAGTTTCACAATTTCAAAGGTGGTCAGTATCATTATCTCTTTTTCACAGAAGGGGAAACTAAGGCAAAGTGAGTTGCCCCAGGTCACCCAGCGATAGAGCTGGGAATAAAGCCCAGGTGTCCTGAGTCCCAACCCAGCATCCTGTTCGCTGGACTGTGCTAATTCTCAAGCAGCCATGGTAGGAAGGTTCTACAGGAATGCAAATTAGCATTATTTATAATTACTCCTGGGTAGTGTTTAACAGCTGCTACGTTCCACTCCAGAAGTGGCTGAATTTCCACATGTAGCGAAGAGATCTCGCTCTACATAAGATTTACAAAACGCAAGCAGCATGATGTGCATGCACCACTCTAGCATGATTGAGTTGTTAAAACCCAAATCTCCCACCTTCAGTCACAACCCAAACACCCTGTTTGTTTCCCATTTAATGCTGGTGATTGTTAAGGCTCCCTATGGCTTTATTTTAGCACTAAGCCCTTTTGAAGTTGTTGTTGATTAGACAGTATAATCTGCCTTGGAAGTTATTTGTAGATGGGGGGAAAAATCAGTCTTTCTGGTGCAAATGGCAGCAGTGGGAGGTTGTGAATTAATGATGCTACTCAGCAAGGTTTTCCAAACGGGGCCTTGCATCCTTCTTGACACACAGGCCATTCTGCCACCCTGGCACCCTTTCTAGAAGAGTGTATCTCTGTGTTTAAAACTCCTTGGCAATAAAGATTGGGAGGGCACCGCAGGAAGGGTTTATAGGGCTTAAATTGGTGTAAAACTGGCAAGACATGGCTCAGGTCACTTGTGTAGTTCCATCAGTCTGCCCTAAACTGGAGATCTGAGAGGAGGAATATATCTGGGTAAACCCCTGCTCTCAGACCTGGGAGATCTGGATTCAGTTGTCCTGCCCTTTAAAGGAGGTCAGGCTAGATGATCACAGTGCTCCCTTCTGTCCTTGGAATCGCTGAATTTATCTCTGAATTCTTGGCTTTGCTACAGGCATTTAAAAACAAACAACAGGAAGTATTTTTTCACACAACACACAGTCAACCTGTGGAACTCTTTGCCAGAGGATGTCATGAAGGCCAAGACTATAAAGACGTTAAAAAAAAACTAGATAAGTTCATGGAGGATAGGTCCATCAATGGCTATTAGCCAGGGTGGGCAGGAATGGTGTCCCTAGCCTCTGTTTGCTAGAAGCTGGGAATGGGTGACAGGGGATGGATCACTCAATGATTGCCTGTTCTGTTCATTCCCTCTGGGGCACCTGGCATTGGCCACTGTCGGAAGACAGGATACTGGGCTAGATGGACCTTTGGTCTGACCCAGTAGGGCCGTTCTTATGTTCATTCTGTGTCACCTTGGGCAGTTACTTAATCCCACTGTGCCTGAATTCCTCCTCTGAAAACAATGCTAATGATACTTGCTTTCTCCCACCTTTTGTCTTGTGCGGTGGCAGGCGCTCTCTCTTACAATATGTGTGTACAGCACCCAGCTCTCTGAGATCTGGCTCTCAGCTGGGGCTTCTCCACATTACTGTCATACAAATAATAAGGAGGGCAGGAGACTGGCTTTGCTTAGATCTGAATTTTTTTCTTTGCCTTTCAGATGTTATTTATGTGGTTCTCCACAAGCGCAGTATAGCAGTGGTATTGGAGTGTTATGAAACATCTCATGTAAAGAGCCAGAAATCTGTGAAAGCCCCCAAACTGATATTCTTGTCTGGACATGCCAGGTAGTAGGAGCTGAGTATGGGAGAAAATCTGCATTGCGTGAGAGTAACCACAGTACCTTATGCCAGCTGCTCTTTGAGAACAGTGTTCAGACATAGTCCATCCCCTTTCTTTATTTTAAGAAGTCCCTATCTGAGGCTGTGAAAATGGTGAAACTGCCACTGAAAATACTTGTCTTCTGGCCAAAAATAAAGATCTAATCTTTTTAAATCTGGATGACTTCAAATGAGTTTGGGCGAATTCCATATGATTCTATGGGCTGCTGTGGTGCGTAGAGGCCCCGATCCAGGGAACTGTACAATCACTTATTTTTGTAATTTTTTAAATCTTCACTTTTTTTCCCAGGTGTGAATCTATTGCTGGTGAAAGGTTCCAGGGTCTCCGGAGACTCTGCTTAACCCCTGCCATTGACTTGGTGGACCAGCTCTTCGGCTCGTATACACCCGTAGCGCTCTGCTGAAGTCAGTGGAACTGGACTGATGTACACCAGCTGGAGACCTGGCCCGCGTCCCCTGGCGGGAGTCACGTAGCCTAAGCCGCACAGCACGCACCGCTGCCCTGTACAAGCCTCACTCACCCCTGCTGGTGGGAGTGTCGTGTAGTCTCCAGGGACCATGGAGTCTTTTGTCTCTCTGCTAAGACTGCTACCGTTGGGGACAAGTAGAACCAGTGATGGTGGTGCTGTTAGTGAGGGGGGAGCTGGCCTGAGAGCTATGACCCATTACACAGGAGAGGCACTGCTGACCAGAGGCCTGAGCTGAATCTGTGCTCTAGGGGTGCACAGCATGATGTCCAACCTGAGCCATTAACTTACCATCTTAACGACTCTACTTATTTCCCATCTCACAAAAAACCTGCCAGAGGTAGGGAAGGGGCAATCCAGAGGGTCTTTCTCCCACACAATATGGTTTTTGCATCTGTCTCCTTTCCCCTGCCTGGGATGCATCCAATATGGTGCATCGGAGTTGGGAGCTGAGCAGGGGTTGCTAGAAGGAGGCAGTGCAGTCTGGCCTAGTGGGTAGAGCCCATCAAGAGTCAGGAGACCCGGGTTCTCTTTTCTGTCTGGAATAGGCATATTTGGTGAGTGGCCTTGGGCAAGTCACGCCCACTTTCTGTGCCTCAGTTTCCCCTCCCACTCCTCTTGTCTATTTTGACTTTAAACTCAGGGACAGGTGATGTCTCTCATTGGTGATTATATATTTCCTACTACAGGACAGGCCTGATATCAGCAGTGCTACTGTTAGACAAAGAATAAAAAACATGAGTGTGGATGAAAAGGGCCAAACCAGAACAGAGTCTGTAAGATCCTATCATCGGGGTACCAAGTGCTAGAGGTAATATTCCCAGAACACCTCGTGGGGTGCTGCCTGGCAGATCAGCTGGAATCTGCCAAATAGTGAGCTAACTAGTTTGAAGGGATGTGCATTTGGCAACTTACCCCAGAGCTAGTTTAGTCCAGGATGCCGCATTATTGCGTGTGAAATCTCTAATGCATCTCTGATGCAAGTCTTGGCCAAGAGAGCACGTGCGCCTGGACTAATTCTCACCAGTGCATGGGGCGCACGGCTAGCAGGGTGAACTCCACTGAAGTGTGTGGGTACTAGCTTTGGAGAAAACGCAGTGCATGACAGCACTCCGGTTGTCCAAGCTTGCAATGATTTGCTTTGGCTGGAAAGGGTCTTCTTGCTCCTGCCTTTTAACCACTTCTAAGCAGCAAAGAAGGAAACTGAATTACCTAGGCCCTGCACTTTAGGTTAAACAGACGCATGATTTTATTATTCCCCATTGTACTGACTGGAGCACGTAAAGGCTGGATTTGACCCTGGGTTTATGATGTTCCACTGTGTTACTTGGAGTCTTGCGTTTCATTTTCCTTTAGGCATGTGGTCTTGTATCCGTCAGGCCAGGGGCGGCTCCAGGCACCAGCACGCCAAGCGCGTGCCTGGGGCGGCAAGCCACGGCGGGGGCGCTCTGCCGGTCGCCGCGAGGCCGGCAGGCAGGTTGCCTTTGGCGGCTTGCCTGCGGAGGGTCCACTGGTCCCGTGGCTTCGGTGGACCTCCCGCAGGCAAGCCGCCGAATCCACGGGACCAGGGACCTCCCGCAGGCAAGCCGCCGAAGGCAGCCTGCCTGCCGTTCTTGGGGTGGCAAAATACCTAGAGCCGCCCCTCCATCAGGCCAAGCCTATAGTACATCTGAGCAGAGTGGAATCCTCTGCTTGATTCTGGGGTCCTGACTGGATTCTGATGCTGGTAATTGTATTCTGCTGACCTGAGTAACTGAGACCATTATTCTTCACGTACCCTCCTTACATCTCTAGCATTGTGTTACTGGCCCAGAATGCCACCCCAGAGGTGACCTTCTCAGCAGTTGGTGAGTAACTCTGATCAGAAAGAGTCTGATTGTTCTGGATGAAAGTTGGTCAGTAAAAATAAGAGGCTAGATCCTTGGGTCCTTGATGACTCCTCTGAGCTGCTCTAGTAGTGCAAAGGGACCTTAAAATGGGTTTATCCAGCTACCTGTGTCTCCCCTTCCCTAGACCTTGAGTAGGGTTTTTTCCTCAGGGAAAAGGGTAATCCTAGCTCTTCTGGCTGCCAGAATGGCCCCAGGGAACAATGGGCAGCCAGCTACATCTTAGGCCAGTCCCAGGGACTCACAAAGGGACTATATATGTA
Source organism: Mauremys mutica (assembly GCF_020497125.1). NCBI lineage: Eukaryota > Metazoa > Chordata > Testudines > Geoemydidae > Mauremys > Mauremys mutica. The sequence continues at coordinate 9,651,056 of NC_059073.1, read as the reverse complement.
TATAAAAGCTTTGCACCTTGCTGCTTCTGGCTCTGTGCAGAGTGCAACTCAGCTGGACTAGAGGATCCTGGCCCAAAGTATTATAAATAATAATACCTAGCTCTTATGTAGGACCGGAAATCTACTGATGAAAAATGGCTTTACAAAGGAGCTCAGTATCATTATTCCCATTTTACAGATGGGGAAACTGAGGCATAGAGAAGTAGTGACTTGCCCAAGTCCAGTGGCAGAGCTGCGAATGGAACCCAAGTCTCCTGAGTCTAAATCCAATGCACTACCCATTAGGCCCACTGCCTAGAATAGTAAGTTAATATTGGTGATGATCTTTGATAAGGTAAAAGATCAAATTGGGAAGGAAAACATCCTATCTCATTGTAAAAACATGCTACAATTAATGTTCTAGGGGTGAGCGTGGTGGGGTCATCTGACCCATACTGCCTACTGTTCAGTCCTCCCCGTCACATGACATGACCTTTAAGAGTGTTGAGTGATCTGATAACAGGGCCTGTGGAGATATGGGGAGAGAGGAAAAGGGTCCAGGGAAGAAGTAGCAGTTAAAAGGAATCCTGTTACTGTATCTTTAAGGGTGTGGAGCCTTGCAGAGGGTGGGGCAGGGCTCCCCTCTCTCCCAGCCAATAAGGAAAGAGCTGGGAGAAGAGGCCAGCATAAATGCTGCCTCCTCCTGCCTAGCAGGGCACATGCCTATAGCTGCTGCAGGGAGGAAGCTGGTTCCTAAGGGCCTTGCTTTAACAGGGAGAAAACAGCAGCAGGGGAAGTTCTGCCTGCTGGTCCCTCCCAGCCTGAGGGTAGGAGGACACCTGAAGGAGAAGCTGGTTAAAGCCCTGAAGCTGTCCTAAATCACAGCCCAGCTCCACGGAGGAGAACTGTGGGAAACCCCTGCCTTAAGGAGGGACAATTGGAAGATAGCCCTGTACGTGCCAGAGAAGGTGAGGGGGAGGCTTGTTTGTGTGACATTCAGCCTTTGGGGTTGAATAAACTAGACCCCTGAAAGGGGTGCTGTTTAATATCCAAGCCTCATTGGACTTATTAAAACCCTCACTCAGGGAAACTGAGGCAGAGATGCACTATTGGTGCTGTACCAGGCTGCCAGGGGGCTCTCTAGAGAGGAGGGCCCCCACTACAACAAGTCAGACTCTTTATGTCCCCCCTGAAAAACTGAGGGCATGGAGTTAATTGTAAAGGAAGCGCCGGTGCGCGGCCTGGGCTGTGATCTAGTTTCACAGAGATACTTATCGGGGGGTTGTCTTTGCTGTAAACCATGGAAGTGTAACAATCAGCCACTTTTATGGCACTGTAGATCACAAGATGAAAAACACATTTAATTCCACAGTAAGGTCACTTTTTAGTTAAAAGGGACAGAATGGGCTTAATTTATAAGCCTCTCTAACTTTATAGTCTATGTTTAGAGTTCTGCCTAGTATTTAGTGCCCAACACAGGTTGTAAAGATTTTTTTTTTTCAGATTTGTTGCGTCATGGGGATTCTTATTTTTTCCCCTCTTACCGCCCTCCTTCATCTCCTCCCCTGCCCAGCCAAACAACACATAGATAGATTTGAGGTGTTTTTAAATGCCAGGGAGGACATGACTGGCTGGCTGGGTTATGTCTATGCTGGTGGAATGATGATGTACTTGATGCTGGATGGCTAGAGATGGAACGCTGCCCCCTAACCTGCCTAGGTAGGGGACAGGAGGAAAGAATTGGGGTTAGAAGCAGAAACATGAGGCCATGTGGTATTATTCACCGTAGTGTTTTTCGTGTGGACTCTATCTTTGTAACAGAAGGGACTGGACTTTTCGTAAAAACCAGGCAAAGTGGGTTCTCATTTCAGTGGTGCACAGAGATGCCTCTAGCTGCCTGGGGAGGCTGCCCTTGAAACGCTGCTTCCTGGCTGGTTTCAGCCCTAGGCACCGGGAAGCTAATTGTCTGGCCTGAATGTAGGGTGTAATGCAGTTTTGCTTTGGATAGCAATGAATGAAGATGCACTGCATGCCCACTGTTTTAACCTACATGGTCATGTAGCATTTCTAAGGGCACGTGCTCACAAAGCAAGAGACATGCCCCCAAATATCACAGCATTATTAAAAAAAACAACAACTTTGGGTTCTTTTTATTTGCATTCTGCCTTTAGGTTACACTTGGGCATTTTCAGACTTTACCCATAGCCTTGAAGCCCAGAAATGTTTTTTTTGTTTTAAATGAAAGCTGAAATTCTTACATAATCACATGACTCCAGAAGCTGGGGCATTAAAAAAAACAGATATTGCAAGACTTAAAATTGTGAGAGTTGGTGATGCCGCTTACTGTAGGAAAGGCAGAACCAAATGAAGTTAGGCCCCCAGCATTACACTCCCATACACAAAATGATCAAGAAAACAAGAGGAGGCCACAATCTCATTTCCATGGGAGAGCAGAATGTATTTTTGCATCTCTCCTCTATAACAGTCTGCAGGGAACTCTGCCTCTTCTAATGGCTGCTGACAGCAGGCTCCTAAAATTTAAAGGGTCAATTCATAGAAAAGAAAAACCTTCACGGTATTGTAGCTACATATATCCGTGTCTTTGCTGGAAGGGCACTTCATCCCCATCAATAAGAACTGTGAGCGCTCAGCACTTATGAAGATCAGTCTTTCTAGGGGTCTAAATGTGGCTTTAGGTGTCTAATTTTAGCAAGTTAGAAAAGGTTGGTGCAGGTTTTTAACGTGAGGTTTAAATATGGGGAAGTGGCCACAAAGAATTCCACCTAGACGGGGGAAGTGCAACGGATAGAATGCCAGGCCCTGCCTCTGTCTGCAAATACTGGGAAGATGTAACGTCCCAGGAGAGACCATTATTTAGGGGAGTACAAGAGGGTATGACTGGGAGTCATGGGATGAGATTAAGACTAGGGAATATTGAGCATGACTATTCCTTCAGAGGCAGATCTGCTCAGGTGTGGAAGACCCAGTAACGAGCAAAGCATTGGAAAGCATGCTGGAAGGGGAAGCCTGCAGGTCAAGGAGGAAGGGAAAGGTAGTCTAACACCTGCTCGATTGATCAATGGAATTGGAGCTAACACTGAGAGGAGGGTAACGTTGGAGTAGTGGGGTGACTGGAGACGGGGGAGTTGGTGAATAGAAGATGAGCATTGGCTCCTTGATATTGTGTCTATGATACTATGTCCAAACCTCAGAGCTTCACCGGAGATCTGTGGACAGGGAGGTGGAGATGCCATCAGAGAGGGAAGGTGGAGACTGACTTGAGAGAGTGAGCAGAGTTGTGAGAGCAAGTGGGAAACTGAAGGAGCGGCATGTATGGAGGAGGTGGTGTAGGCGGGTATGAGATCAGAGAGGGAATGCAAGGAGGCAGCTATAGATCAGACCAGAGATTTGTCACAGGCTGGCTGGCCCTTTAAGAGGAGTTGGGTCCTGTTTAATTTGTGACTGACCAGGTACCTTCCAGCTGAGACTGAATGAGTGATTATAAAAATCAGCAAGTGGCTCAACTGAGGGGAGAGCTACAGGAGGGAGGCCGGCTCTGGTGGCAGGACTTGGTCCAATCAAAGATGTCACCTCACTTAGCCTGGTTTATGTTACTTTGTGAGTCTTAAGTTTGAAGGACAAAACTGTGCCCTGACAGAAGGGCCTGAACAGATTTGGGATCTTGCATTAGCCCTTCCTGGACTGGGGAGACAGGCCAGCAGCCTGCAGGGTCCATCTAGCCCAGTACTCTGTCTCTGACAGTGGGCAGCATCAGAAGCCTCAGAGAAAGGAGCAAGAACCCTGCAGGTGGGTAGTTATGGGATAACCTGCCCTCCAGAAAAAGTTTCTTCCTGGCCTCCGGAAGTTAGTTTGCCTTGTCTCCTGAAGCATGAGGGTTTATAATTTTGCCAAAAGTTCATTCTGTCATTCGTTCTTTTAATCCTCACTATTCTAACTCTGGTATTCTTGTTAGGATCCTACTAATCTCTGGGCCTTAATGCCATCTTGTGGCAGGGAGTTCCACGGGCCAGTTGTGTGCTGGGTACAGAACTATTTCCTTTTGTTGGTTTTAAATTTGTGGCCTTTCAATTTCAGTGAATGTCCCCTGGTCCTGGTGTTACGCGACAGGGTGAAAAAACATTCCCCACTTATCTTCACTTACCATTCGTTCTTTGTATGTCTTTGTCATGCCTCTTTTTATCCATCTCTAAAGCCAGCCGATCTGATCTTTTCAATAACTAGCTATGGGGAGTAGATGGACATGAGTCAGAGAGGTCAGGGCAGTGAGCCCAGGAGGAGTTTGGAGGCAGAAGCCTGAGAACACGTGAGTTATATTCCTGGCTCTGACACCAAGGATAACGCATACCTGCCTAAGAGGGCTGTTGTGAGGTTTACATAGTTAATGTTTGAAAGAGCTATTTAAGTATCATTAGTAGTTCTGGAAACCAGGAGGGCGATTTCATACAAAGTGCAGCCCTTTTGTAGCCAGAGAACCATTAGACGTACGATTCCCACAAAGCTGGGCGCTCACGGTCGCTGGGATTGCGGCTTGCACAGGGCAACAATTCGAGCCTGTCGTCTCAATTCTGTATCCCTGGACTTCCACTCGGCGTTCACTCTCAAGTGGCTTCTGGAGCTGGGGCCCTGGCTTCTGTCATTCCAGCCCCGCTGCTACCCGTTCACCTGTTGCCCCAATTAGATTCCAAGGACGGCTCTGCTGCATTTCACACGAGTTGTGTGGAAGAGCGAGAAGTGCCACAGAAAGAGGCGAGCAGCAAGGTTGCCGGCTGGGGAGACGCAGGCTGCTGGGTCTTTCAGCAGAAGTTGATGCATCACGGAGCCTCCTGTTGCCTCTGTCTCTCTCTCTGATGTGACGGATCTAGATGGCAAAATACTCGTTTCCTTGCCAACAGACCCCCTATTCTTAAAGCAATATGCAACTATCTTCATCTGAGGATGGAACCTGCTGGTTCTTATAGCTCCTTAGCCAAACTGAAGGGGGAAGGGGACACAGCAGAGCTAAGGAGCGAGCGTTGGGCCCGGGCACCCTGCAAAAAGTGCACCGGATCCTGAGAGCTGTACTCATCTGTCATATAAAACCAATGGTGCCGGGGAAGTTTTGCCTGAGAAAGAACCTCAGGATTTTGCCAATAGGAGGAAGAAATACCTGGATGCTGCACTACTCAATCAAACAGCTAATCTTGTGTCACCCTGCTGTGGTGCCCGCCAGAGCACTCCAACATTATAACTCTCTGGAGCATCTTTTATAACATTCTGCTCGTTCTTACCCCCGGCCTCACGGTTCTCTGGAGTTCTGCCCCTTAGGACACGACCATGTTCCACTGATTTTTTTTTCCCACTTCAGTAGCACTTTGCTGTCATGAAGTAATGGAGCCTCCTGTGTCTTGGTGGCTCTCCTTATTGGAGATATGAGGAAACTGAGGCACAGGAGTTAAGTGACTCACCTGAGGTGATAAGTCAGTGTTAAAGCTGGGATTCGATAAGTGCCAGGCTGCCAATATGGAGTTCTGATAAACCTCCTCCCCAAAGCTCCACCCCCTACCTCCTTTATACTCAGGCTTAGCAGAACTCAATTTGATATTATCCATCAAAATTCTAAAAATAAATGTTTATTTTTAAGCATTTTTTCTTCTATTTTTATCAATTTAAATTCTCACAGGTGTGGAAAATCGGGGATGTTTGTGTCAGAGAAGAGTGGAATTCAATAATAATTATTTCATGTCAATAAAGGTTGAAATTTTAAAAAGTTTTTAAGTTAAAACAAAGATGGTAATGTCACCTACAAAATATACAAAGGAAATATCCTTAAATCAAAAGCTCCTAGTTCTCAAGCAGCACTTTTTTTCTTTCTTTGTCCAGCTGTACATTTTGATTGTTATCAATAGAAATATTTTTTCCATTGGTTTGTGTGTTGATGGTGTGTAAGCGGGTCCTTTCCTCGGCCCCACCCCCTGCTGAGCTCTTTGCTATTCCAATAAAGCACTGCGAGCCTTTTCTTGATGCAGCACCCGTGGCTTTTATTCACACAAAGTTCCCACCACCAGTGATACTATTTACAGAGCTTTACAGGTCTTACGGTCTCCTCTTTTACAGGGAGTCTCCCCCAGCCTAGAGACTGCCCTTGCGCTGGCTGCCAGCCAGCCTTTATGGCTGTTCAACCAGCAGGCCCACAGGTGCAGCCAGTTCCAGAGGCCAGGCACCAGACTTCTCCCCAGCCCCAATCTATTTCCCCTGATTGGGGCTGGCTGAGCAGGGGCTAATTAGATGCCCTTGCAGCAGCACCCTGCTACATGGTGAAATGGATGTTTTTCCGGCAAAAATCAAGTGCTTCCAAGCCTATATACACTGTGAACACCTTGTGCTGCAAATCTTGGTGTATAGTACTGCATAATGCAAGGTCCTTCATGCCCCGTATTGCACTGGCTGAGTACAGATATAACATGGGGGATAAAGCATTTGGGCACTGGTCACAGTTTGGGATGGGATACTGCACTAAATGGACCGCTCAGGTGTCTCTGTGTAGCATTTGTTGCCCCCTACCCAATGCCTCTGACTCCTCATATCCCTAGCTAGTAAGCTTCCACTCCTGCCCCTCTGAATAAGTAACAGGTATTTGGAGTGGGGCAGAGAACGGTGATCAGCTTCCACCTTAGAATGGAGGCAGCCTGGCAGGTTCTGAGCAGAGGTCTCCTAGCAAAGAGCTGGAGATGGCCTACAGTACCAGGCCATGTTGTGCCTTCCTGGTGGCCAGGGCAGGGCTGCCTTCTGCAGTGTATTTCCTAGTGCTTTATCCAGTCCAGATTTAAACGTCTCCAGTGACAGAGCTCCCACTCCACCCCTTGGGAGACTAGTCTGGTCTCTGGCAGGCGTTATTGTGAGGAAACTGGTATTTTTCTTGCTCGCCAGCCTATATTTTCCCCCCCACCCCCACGCGCTTTTGCCGGGCCGGGGATGAATGGGAAGAGAGAGGCTGTGAGTGGACTCTGTTTTCCAGCACCAGTCGCTGCTGAATTTCAAATAACTCCCAAACAAAATCTGAACAAGCAGGCCCTTGTGTCCCTCGGCCTCCTCTCTCTTTGGCCTCAGTCACCGTGGTTGGCAGCACTGCTGCTCCTCTGTGGTTTGTCACACGCCAGCCGGAGAGTGGGGGCTCTTTGTAATCAGTGTTGTCTTCAGTGGTCTCTGCCCTCAGGGTCTGAAACAACAGGACCCTTTGCCTTGTTTGCATTAGGGGGTAGGTGGGGAAGACAATTGTCCTAACCCGCTTTTCTGTCAGAGAAAACACAGAACCTAGTGTGAAGGTGATGGGCAATGGGAATACTTGTGTATCTTCAGCAGAAGTCCTCTGTCCTTACTGCCACCCCCACTCCTGATTTTCCCCCCTCCCTGCACTTCCTCGGTGCTCCTCTCCTACAGCCGAAGGAGGTGGCTAACAGCATTTATCCGGAGCGCAGGAGAGGAAGGTGCCACTTGATTCCTATGGGACTGGCAACTCTCTCACATGCCAGAAGGGGATTTGATCTGCTGGATGGCACCAGCTAACTCTGGCTGTCCCTGGCTGCACAATGGAAAGAATCTAATTGGCATGGCCTTTGTCCAGAACACAACTGGTGTGTCACTGCAGTGAAAGGGGCAAGTAGCGATAAATCCAGTCGGGAAATGCAGGCTGGCTGGGTCTCTTCTCTGAGGCCTCAAGGCTGGCATTGGTTTCCTGGCACTGGGGAGGGGAAGCAGGCCAGATGGGACTCCACAGGGAGTCAGAGAGGACAGGACAGGAGAGAACAATGAGAGACCACACAGCTCTGCCAATGCACCTTAATCCTCTCATCCAAAACTTCCTGCTCTTCAAGTCCTGAGCCTCGCTAAGCTAGAGAGTGCCAGTCATGTGGAATTGTCCCAGGCTACTGCACGTGCATGCGGTGGCGGATTAACTCACAGGCCACAGCCAATTTGGGGGCCCCATCAGGAGTGCCGGAACCTGTGTAGAAGTGTGTGTGTGGGCCGCTGGTGCCAGAACTGTGATCCCGCCCCTGCTCCTCCTTTTGCTTTCGAGGCTTTGCCCCCTGGCCAGAGAAGCAGGAGCCGGACCATGGTAAGAGCAGCCTAGGGAGCATGGGCTGCTCAGGGGAGCCCTGGGCCCTCCACCTGCCCTAGGTGGAGGGCTGGGGGATCTGAGAGCAGTCCGTGTCCCCGCCCCCTGGGGTGCATTGCCCAGGGCAGGTGAAGGGTCCAGGAGGCCACAAGAGGAAGAGGAGCAGCAAGGGGCAGAGCCCCATGCGAAGGGGAGTGTATGTGGGGGGCAGAGAGTCCCAATGAATCTTAATCCGCCTCTGTGTGTACGTGAGCGGGTCAGATGTCAGCTAGGGACTGTGCTGAAACTTCCCAAACTCATTCTAATTGTGACCCAAGTCAGGATTCGATCTCAAAACTGCTGCAGGGAAAGAAGTGCTATCCCTAAAGGAAAGCTGAGCTCATGTGAACTGGTACAGCTTCCTACAGCCTGCTGATTTGAGGAAGCCACAGCATACCAAGTCTATTTAGCCTGGTGACAATGCTATCTTTTACCCACATAGAATGAACATGATTTATCTAACTGGAGTCCTGTATTGGAAAATCTCACTGTGTGGCATTGTCTCTAATTACAGTGTCACAATGAAACCCACACAAGACACAACGTGAATATTTTCCCATTTGTTTTCTCGGTGGCATGGTTTCTTGTGGACTCCCTTGTACTCAGACTGCTGCTTTGCCTGACAACTTAGGACAAAATTCAGCCTTGATGTAAGTGGATAGGAACAGCCCTCTTAGCCTCTGGTGAATTTGGCTCATACAGATCTGAATGGTAGGACTTAGGACTTACCTTCTGTTTGACAGTTATTAATCTCTGATCTAAAACAGGCCAGAAGGTACCAGAAGTTTATGAAAATTTTTGGTCCTAACTGAGCCCATTGAGGTGCTGCTCATCATCCAATTACAGCTGGAACTGATTTCTAACACCCTTTTTCTTCTGGTCTCAGCAGAGAGGCCAAGTGCTTGAAAGGACCACAAATAACTCACTTAGTCTCATCTTGTAGATGGTACCTTTAGGCCAGACTTGAGGTACATGGGGATGGGGAGGGAGAGATACCCATGGGAGACGTGCACTAGCCATGCTGTACCTTTCTGGGGGATGAATGCAAGACTTCCTTCTCCAGTGCTGCCACCAGCTCCTTTCACTGGTGCTTTTAAAGGGGGAGGGGATGGGAAATAGCACACAGGTTATTGTAGCTGCAGACAGAATCAACATCCCTGAATGGTCCCTGGTGCTGTTCATAGAATACTAGGGATGGAAAGGACCTCAGGAGGTCATCTAGTCCAACCCCCTGCTCAAAACAGGACCAATCCCCAGACAGACTTTTGCCCCAGATCCCTAAATGACCCCTTCAAGGATTGAACTCACAACCGTGGGTTTAGCAGGCCAATGCTCAAACCACTGAGCTATCCCTACCCCTAAAAAAGGTCATTGAGTCCAGCCCCCTGCTATACCTCTCCCTGTTGGAGAGATTGAAGTTATGCAGTCAATAACTCTTGGTACTGAAGGTAGCGTAGCATAGTGCATGGGGAACTGGAGCAGGAGCGAGGAGATCTGGGTGCTAATTCTGCCATTGAGCTGCTGGGTGATCATGGGTCACTACAGGTGGGAAACAGATGAAAAGCAGGGATAATAGAACTTTCACAACTTGTTGGGCTTGATGTAGGAATCAGTGAGATTCTATGGCTTGTGCTTTGCAGGAGGAGAGACTTGGTGGGGATGCCTAACAAAGAATGACTTTGTTTTGCTTAGTACCATGCTGGTGGCCTGTTGTCTAGAGCTGAAGAGGTCAGCCTGAAAACCTCCTTCAGAACTGTATTTTGCCTTTTGTTGATTTACGCATCAGTTACTTGACACCCAACATTGATTTATGGGGCCTGACTGATGCATCTCATTGTTTAATGGGATCTGCTGCTTTTAAAAAGGATCAGATCTCCTATTGTAAAAAATATTCTGATATTGGTGGGGCACTTGCATGAGATCAGAGCTGTGTGAAACCTTTCACATGTCTGTCAAACACTGCACGGCAGCAGGACTGGCTGACTCAGGGGACAGGGAGTGGCAGGAGCAAGCTTTTACCTCAAGGTGACTGGTTCAAATCCAGGACTACAAATTGTTACCATCCTATGACTGTTCTTCTGGCCTCTGAGCTGCTCCTGCCGGAGAGTGGAGCAAAAAGCAACTTTTTAAAACTGTTCCACATTGTGAGTTTTCATACAGAATTTAGAATCTGTGCCATGCTTGTCTTATATTTTATTTTATCAATTTATATTTGAGCAGCTTAAATTGTAAAACAATATGCATTGGGAATTTACCCTCCTTTTTTTCCCCCGTTTGCAAATCACTTGTGAACTGACCCTGAATTTCTGTGAACTCATTTGACTATTCATAAGTATTCCCTTGAGAGTCCAGATTAACAGTTCTCAGCCTATGGGTTGTTGCCAGACTCTCCTTTTTGACTATTAGGATTGATTGGTCCCCTACATCCTGTTATAAATTGCTTCTACTCCCTGGTTGGGCAACTGAAACTTTTCAGGCTGGAGGATAATAAATGATTAATAGTGAATACTGAATAGGAAGCTTTCCTGTATGTCATACTAACAGTGTCCTTAGAGAGGCTGAATGTGGATCTGAACCTGTGGCCACTGGATCTAAAATCATGACCCTCTATTGTCTGAGCGGAAAAGTTAGGTTTATTAGCAAAGGGGCAGTAGCAGATTCATAAACCTCTATACATGGTCTAGTCACTAGAGAGGGACAAAGACCCACCTTGTTTGCCTAGGTTACATAATAGTTTGCGCTAAACTTCATGGAATGGTTGGGATGGAACTGAAAATGTTGCCATTAATATTCCAAGGGTCAGCTGAATATTCATGAGCAATGAATAATATAACCCACTAATAGCAGTGGAGGAAAGTAAGCCCATTATACCATCAATATATCTGCAAATCTTTTTTTTCCCCACCATAATTCAATCACCTTTATGAAAAATCTCCATATTTCATACACTGCTGAAAACAATTTGCTATATGCAAATGAGTGATATGATTGAGTCAAAGATAGAACGAGCTTCAGCAGGAGATGGGGTTAAAAATCACTAGGAATTTCCAAGTCATGGCTTTACAAGCACCAGTTGGAGAGAATACAGAGGAATAATAGTGTTTGTGCATGGCAAACTGATCAATAGTACCTCTAGTCTGGGATCCTGGTACTGACCGTGGCTAATTCTGAAGGCCTCTGTGTAAAATTCCTGTAATGCACCTACCACTGCCATGCTGGAACAGGGGGAAGGAAATAATTCCTGATCTGTACAGTGATCATCTTATGCCCTAAACCATGAGACTTACAACCCAGGATCATTTTATCCTGGAGAGTGCAACGGCTGATGCTGTTCTTACACAGGTGAAAAATGCTATATAAGCACCAGGTATTTATTATTATTAATAATGACAAATCATTTTTGAGTCACATTCTGCCATTTGCCTTAGCAATATCCTGCAATTGCCAAATCCAATAGTTGGTGTTTCCTTCTACCACTCCTCAACATGTTGCCTTCTGACTTTATCGAGTAGCAGATGAACTTCTTGAAGTTCAGTAGGTCCCTTCCCAGCTGTAATAACTGGGTGAGTCTAATGCATCCTATGGTCTGCCTGTGCTAGGTGAAGAAAAGCCAGAGGGATAGAATAAAAACTCGTTATATTTGTGTCTGATGACTTTGTTGATAACCCATCCTTCCTTCTCACCCCTGAACTGATCATCTAGGATAGGAATGTCAACAGCTTGCACAAACAAGGATCACATTGGCTACTTATAAGAAGCCTGAGGCCAGCAGTTAATTTAAATGGAGCAGATTACAGCTACCCTCATCTTCAATCGACTAATAACATTGTGCTTTTCAGCGAAGGATCTCAAAGATGTTTTCTGAATACTAATTAACCCAACATTTTGTACAGCGCTCTAGGTTATTAATTTCCATATCACATATTTGGCCAGGTGTGGAGCTGGGCATACAATCTAGGAGTCCAATTTTCGGGCTTTGATCACTAGATCATACTCCCTGACACGTGGCCCAAAGTGGAGGACCTCATGGTGGGACCTGTTGTCTCCACAGGTGCTCTGCGAAGGCATCTCCAGGTGGCACTGTGGGTTGCTCTTGTTCAAAAGCAATATTGGGAAGTGTTGACTTCTGATTAAGATGCTGATAGGACTAGGTGAATGGGACATTTATAAAAGCTTCTTATCCGTCACTCAGAAGGGTAATTTCATACAGAGGGGGAGTGTAAATATCGATTGGCTCATATACCGGGCTCTGCTTAAAGGCAGGCCACTGGGGAGTAGTTGAAAGTCAAGTGCAAGGAGCATTTAAATTCTAACGTTGCAGGAAGGACACAGGGGAAATATTGGCTTGCGGGGAGAGAGCCCGTTTACACAGCCCTCGGAGTTGCTGCTTTCACCGGATTATTCTTTCCCCACAGTTGACAGGGCAGTTTCAGGCCCAGGCTAAAGCCTGAATGTTCCCCATTGTCCAGTAGTTTTGGGTGCCTCCAGTTTTGAGGGCCCAAATGTGGCCCTGTAGAGCCTAACTCTCGAAAGTGCTGAGTGCCCACAGCTCCCATCGACTTCAAGCGGAGTCGTAGGTCCTCTGTGCCTCTGAAAAATCAGGCCCCAAGTTGGGCACCCAAAATTATGTGGATAATTTTTGAATATGTAGGCCTGAGTACACAGCCATCTATGCCCTCCCTGGAATAGAGAGAGGAGCGAATGCTCCAGTAGGGTCACCCATCAATAGGCCAGTTCCCAGTCTGCTCCACGCTACCAGGGGATAGTCTGATCACCTCATTCCCTCTCCAGGAGTCTGTCCCTTGTGTTCAGGTGTAGCTAGGGTTACTGCTTCCGTGGTCCAAATATCAGGCAGCCAGGATGATCCTGAGCCCATAAAACGGGACAGCTGTCAGCGTGCACCCTTACAGATGTCCCAGGACAGCTACCTCCAAAAAAAGGGACAATCCTGCAAAAACTAGGTGGCTACCCTATGTCTGGCTAGGCCTCGGACACATCCATGAATCCTGCTGCTTCAGCAGCGACATTGACAGACTGCTGCAAAGGATTCTGGGAAACCTTTGGGCTCTAAAGACAGTTGCCTCAAGCAGCAACCAAACCGAATGAAGGAGAGGAGACGGCCCAGCCAGAGGCTAGAGCGAGATGCTGACCTGTGTGGAGAGCAAGGGGCAACGAAGGGAAGAGGAGTGAGGCATCCGATCCCCTCTAGGCCTGGAGTCCTATTGCTCCCCAAATTCCCCCATGTAAATGCCAAAGAGTGAACAAGACGCAGACCAATGTGATGTACTTGCAGTGGCAGCAGGGTTTTGGTCCCAGCCGTGACGAGAGGAACGGACGCTCTTGAAGGTCACTGGAACGCTGACACTTGATAAGCAGCAATAATGGAAAATTACAGATCCCAACCTCCTCCGGCATAGCAGGGACTGTGCAGGCTGAGGGGGCTGAGAGGCAGGCATGTAGCTGTCTCTGGGGACAGGTTCTGCTACTGCACCTGCTGCCAAAGGGCAGGGAGAGGATATACATTGTTTGGGGGCAATGTTCCTACTGATACCAGGCTAGGTCTGGCTGTATTTTGGGGAGGGGTGACCCTGCCTGCATCGGCAGGGCTTCTTGGACTGCAGACTGAAATGAGAGCACCTTCACCCCCCCACTTCCTGCTTCAGGATAGGGGGTCTCCAAAGTCAGTAAGACCCCTAGATAGAATTATACCCTATTGTGACAGAGCGATTCTGGCGGGACCCAACTGAGAGTGCCAAATCAGGACCAATTGCTTAAACAGGGCAGTCACAGCCCTAGGCTGGGGTTTTTCCACCTCTAAGGCAAACCAAACCAGCCAGACAAAAAGGACTTTGGTCTCACCCCACTGGCTAACCACAAGTCACGCAAGCAATTTCCTTAGACACTCCAGTCTCCCAGCATCACCACCAGTGCACTCGTCCTGGGGATGAATGGTTATGAAAACCAACACCCCAATAAAAGAAAAAGGTTCTCTCGATCCCAAAGGACCAAGCCCCAGACCCAGGTCAATATACACATCAGATCTTACCCACAAATCACGCTGTTGCCAATCCTTTAGAATCTAAAATCTAAAGGTTTATTTACAAAGGGAAAAAGGTAGAGATGAGAGGTAGAATTGGTTAAATGGAATCAATTACATACAGTAATGGCAAAGTTCTTAGTTCAGGCTTGCAGCAGTGCTGGAGTAAACTGCAGGTTCAGATTAAGTCTCTGGAACATCCCCCGCTGGGATGGGTCAACAATCCTTTGTGCAGAGCTTCAGTTTGTAGCAAAGTCCTTCCAGAGGTTAGAAGCAGGATTGAAGACAAGATGGAGATGAAGCATCAGCCTTATATAGGCTTTTCCAGGTGTAAGAACCTCTTTGTCCTCACTGTGGAAATTTACAGCAAAATGGAGCCTGGAGTCACATGGGCCAGTCCCTGCATACTTTGCTGAGTCACAAGGCGTGTCTGCCTTCTCTCCATGGGTCCATTGTGTAGCTGACGGTCCTTAATGGGCCATCAAACAGGCTAGGCAGAGCTAACACCAGCTTGTCTGGGAGGCTTCCCCCAGAAGCACAGCACAAACTTGAAATACAGACAGCATAGAGCCAACATTCATAACTTCAACTAAAAATGATACAGACATATAGACAGCATAATTATAATCAGCAACCCAGAACCTGGTCTTAGACACCTTATATGACCCCCTTTACTTAGGATTTGGAGCCACTACAGGACCTTGGTTGCAACCCATGTTCTATATGGTCCCCATTTATATCAATAACGTCACACCCCCAACGCAAAATTGATGCAGGAAGGGATGACAAAACATCGCTGACTGCATCCCAAGAGCCCCCTTTCCTTGGGTCTGTCTCACTACAGCTAGTGTTGGGCTAGAGGCCGTACCAGTGTATAACCGAAATGGTTTATCAAAGTCATGTTCAATAACATGAATGGATCTCTTTACAAACTCAAGGTATAACTTGGTTAGCTTTTGCAGCATGGTTCCTGTATGTTTCATGTGATCTTGCCAAGAGCTAAAGAAAATAGCTACTTTATCCATACCAGTTCTGGCCAATGTTTTGAACCCCAATAACATTAAACCAATGTAGATATTGAGGTTGTTCATAGTACAGGAATCTTGGCATTTAGCCATGAAAGCAATATGGTAGTGTGCCTCAGTTTCCCCTTTCATACAGCACATCAGGTCTGGAATGTATTTTCCCCTGTGAAAAGTTCCAACACTGTTTACATGCATTAACGGTGAAACATCAGTATAGCAAGGCCCTTTAACATAAAGTGTGTTTTCATGTATTCCTTTCAACATGTTTAAGGGATTTTCCAAAAGATTAGGCACATTGTACATTGTTACAGTTCTTGGCCATAGCAACACATTAGTTACAAAAATTAGCATTAGCAATAACAACAAATTCATTGCAAGTGTCCATTTACAATCATGTTTGTCATGCCACACCCTTGGCTCAATACCATTGGAGTTTGGGCATTTTAGGGTTAACCTGTGGCTTCCCTTTGCAAAATTCAGTCTTCTCTTTCCTTCTGGATTAAACCCTGATTTCTCTTGCTTAACAGAATTCACTGGCTGATGGGGTGGGCCCTCTGTGCTAACAGCTATTAGCAATTCTGTCTTCTCCCTGCCAGCCAAGTAATTCGCATCAACACAGACACTAGCTTTTAACTCTTCAGCTGCTATGGATTCCAAGGCTGGACTTTGTCTCACAGAGATACCACACAAATCCAAAGAGTCTGAGGGTGAGAGCTGGCTTGCTCTCCCCTGCCTCCTCAAGCATTTAGCCATACAACTGTTCTGCTCTGAAACATCAGTAACTGAATCTGTCCTCAGATCCTGAAGCACAGACTGCTCACTTACAGATTCAGCATGGAGACATTCCTGTCCCAACAGCATTGTCTCCCCACCAACAAGCTGGCCACACACAGCCAGGTGGTTATAGGGCTGCTCAACTTCCTTAACAGCTTCTACTCCACCTGAGACCTTTTCAAAGCTGCCCACACTGGATCTCTCAAAAGGAAAGTCAGTGGATCCATTCACAACAGAAAATTTCTGGCTGTTAGGAACTGAAACTTTCTTGATTAAATCACTTTTACACCCTTCAGTTGCAGTAAACTGCTTGCACAGGCTACCATGAGGATTCCTTTCCCTAGGAGCTTCTCTAAGCAGCAATTCACCCCTCTCAGAAATTCTGCCCTTCCCCTCTTCACCTAGGGCTTGCTCTAAAGGAACACTTCCCTGAGCAACCACAGATGCTACAGACTTTCTAGATAACAGGTCAGAAGCAGTCTCCTTCCCTTGGCCATGAACAAGTTCAGGAATCTTTTCCTTCTTGCTACAAGTTGTCAAACTGTCAGTCGGTAACACAATTAAATCACCTTTATGCTCTCCTTGTGCCCTGGCTAGGGTATCACCCTGATCAGACAGAGTTGCTACACCCTTTTCCAACCACACATTAGCAACTGGCAAACTACAAGCACCAGAACTGTCTGGTCTTTGGGACCTTGCTAAGACACTAACTGGATGCAACCTAGTCACAGTGCCATTCTCCCCAGCAGACACAAACTCAGGACTATTCCCTTCCTGGGCTTTAGCTGTATTTACAACCAACTCCGAGACAACTGAATCACCCTCAACCATCACAGGCTGAAAGGCACCTTCTGTCTGCTCCACAGACACAGAAGAGCCGGAGACACATTCTCCTTCCCCAGACACACAGCTTGGGATCTCATTTCCCTTGTCCCAGCACACAGGGCTGTTCACAGACAACTGCTTGGAGACCGAGGTAGCTCCCTTCATAGGCAAGTCAATACCCCTGACAGAGACAGGCACATTCCCTTCACTGTCACATTTCTCCACACAGGAAACAGGTAAGGGATATGGACACTCCTCTTCCACTATCCCTCCCTTCCCAAACTGCTGATTAGACAAAGCCATCAGCTCACAAGGCTGCCTAGGCTCCTCCAAACTTTCCCTGCCAGGCACATTGCCTCTCCCAACAGATAAGCTGCTGCTCTTTTCACTACACTGAGCTACTTTTAGCAAATCACAGTTACCCATTTCAGGTTCACTTCTACAAGCTGCACTAGCCACCGATCCATCACCTATCACAAATTTACCCTCTCCTTCCTCAGTTAGGGCCTTAACCTGACCATTTACTTTAATCTGCTCCTGAGAAACCTTTTCCTCACCAATGAGATCTTTCTGCTCTTGATCTAACTCCAGATTTCCTTCTGAGACATCAGACAGACATTCAGAAGCTTCATTCCCAGACACACTGCTTATTTGCACAGACAAACAGCTATTTCCCACCAGGTTAGAATCCCCCTCTCCATAGCCATAGCAAAACGGGTTAAACACAGAGAACTGCCCAGAGTAATACCACATATCAACACAGTTATAAACTGGATTTTCCAGAGGATACAGTCTCTGCCGTTCTTCCACTGCTTTTTTGACTTGGAGCTGGAGTCTAGCAGTTTCTTGTTGCATCTTGTGAGTCTCCTCCTCAGCAGCCAGCAGCTCCAGACGTCCCTTACGAGCTTTTTCTTCTCTCTTAGCAGCCTCTCTCTTTCTCTCCGCTGCCTCTTTCGCTCTCTCAGCTGCCTCTTTCGCTCTCTCAGCTGCCTCTCTCTTTCTCTCGGCCGCCTCTTTCTCCAGCTGGGCCAAGACTTGCTTCTCTTCCATTCGAATTTCTGCCAGTTTTTGCTCATATTCAAACTGCAGGCTGTCTCTCAAGGCTTGCAGTTTCCTTGCTTCTCCTGATGCTTTCTGTCTCATGGTCACTGATCTTTAACCAACCAAACTCTCAATCCCAAAGTTAAAATTTGGATAGCGTGGGGTTCTGACCCAAAGCTTAATTGACCTGGTTCTGTGGATCCTGCCGACAACGCCACTGTGACAGAGCGATTCTGGCGGGACCCAACTGAGAGTGCCAAATCAGGACCAATTGCTTAAACAGGGCAGTCACAGCCCTAGGCTGGGGTTTTTCCACCTCTAAGGCAAACCAAACCAGCCAGACAAAAAGGACTTTGGTCTCACCCCACTGGCTAACCACAAGTCACGCAAGCAATTTCCTTAGACACTCCAGTCTCCCAGCATCACCACCAGTGCACTCGTCCTGGGGATGAATGGTTATGAAAACCAACACCCCAATAAAAGAAAAAGGTTCTCTCGATCCCAAAGGACCAAGCCCCAGACCCAGGTCAATATACACATCAGATCTTACCCACAAATCACGCTGTTGCCAATCCTTTAGAATCTAAAATCTAAAGGTTTATTTACAAAGGGAAAAAGGTAGAGATGAGAGGTAGAATTGGTTAAATGGAATCAATTACATACAGTAATGGCAAAGTTCTTAGTTCAGGCTTGCAGCAGTGCTGGAGTAAACTGCAGGTTCAGATTAAGTCTCTGGAACATCCCCCGCTGGGATGGGTCAACAATCCTTTGTGCAGAGCTTCAGTTTGTAGCAAAGTCCTTCCAGAGGTTAGAAGCAGGATTGAAGACAAGATGGAGATGAAGCATCAGCCTTATATAGGCTTTTCCAGGTGTAAGAACCTCTTTGTCCTCACTGTGGAAATTTACAGCAAAATGGAGCCTGGAGTCACATGGGCCAGTCCCTGCATACTTTGCTGAGTCACAAGGCGTGTCTGCCTTCTCTCCATGGGTCCATTGTGTAGCTGACGGTCCTTAATGGGCCATCAAACAGGCTAGGCAGAGCTAACACCAGCTTGTCTGGGAGGCTTCCCCCAGAAGCACAGCACAAACTTGAAATACAGACAGCATAGAGCCAACATTCATAACTTCAACTAAAAATGATACAGACATATAGACAGCATAATTATAATCAGCAACCCAGAACCTGGTCTTAGACACCTTATATGACCCCCTTTACTTAGGATTTGGAGCCACTACAGGACCTTGGTTGCAACCCATGTTCTATATGGTCCCCATTTATATCAATAACGTCACACCCCCAACGCAAAATTGATGCAGGAAGGGATGACAAAACATCGCTGACTGCATCCCAAGAGCCCCTTTCCTTGGGTCTGTCTCACTACAGCTAGTGTTGGGCTAGAGGCCGTACCAGTGTATAACCGAAATGGTTTATCAAAGTCATGTTCAATAACATGAATGGATCTCTTTACAAACTCAAGGTATAACTTGGTTAGCTTTTGCAGCATGGTTCCTGTATGTTTCATGTGATCTTGCCAAGAGCTAAAGAAAATAGCTACTTTATCCATACCAGTTCTGGCCAATGTTTTGAACCCCAATAACATTAAACCAATGTAGATATTGAGGTTGTTCATAGTACAGGAATCTTGGCATTTAGCCATGAAAGCAATATGGTAGTGTGCCTCAGTTTCCCCTTTCATACAGCACATCAGGTCTGGAATGTATTTTCCCCTGTGAAAAGTTCCAACACTGTTTACATGCATTAACGGTGAAACATCAGTATAGCAAGGCCCTTTAACATAAAGTGTGTTTTCATGTATTCCTTTCAACATGTTTAAGGGATTTTCCAAAAGATTAGGCACATTGTACATTGTTACAGTTCTTGGCCATAGCAACACATTAGTCACTACAGCCACTACAGGACCTTGGTTGCAACCCATGTTCTATATGGTCCCCATTTATATCAATAACGTCACACCTATAATGGCTGGAGCTTAGCCCCTCCCACCCACATGTTAAATGCTGAATCCTCTTTATCTCCTTGCTGCTTCGTGCTCCACCACTGCTTGCCCACCCCAGTCCTAAGTCAGTGGAGACTACAGGAACTGACTTTGAGCCCCAGCCACTCATCGCTATTGTGGTTCATGGCACCTTAATGCCTGCAGCTGAGCAGGAAAAAGGGGCATCCTTAGCGGAGGGGAGGGGGAAGATGGTGTGGTCTGTTCTCTCACAAGATGAGATTAGTGCACCTACCTCTCATCAGGGCTGACAGGTATCACTGGCATAAATACCCTTCCTTTGGCACCACACCGGACCCCCTTAGGAAGGCTTGGCACGCTTTTCAGGATATGGTGGGACTTATGCACCCTTTGATATGTAAAGTAGCCCAGACTCATGGTCATTATCTCAAAGGCCCTAGGGAGTTTCAGCACCCAGGAGACTATCCCAGATCTCAGCACTAGGAGACATCTCCTGCTACTCTCCACTTTCCCTGGCTCATTTTCCTCCCTTGAGGGTTCGCTCTAGCTCCTGTGACCCACACTGTACCTGCCCATTGGACCTTCTCTGGGGAATGGATTTTAAATCAATGATTTTGGTGTATAGCTCCCAGATAAAATGAACCTCTCTGGCCCTCTCACTGAAGACTCCAGGGTCCTCTCCTCACTGGGGATTCGTCCTGATTACAGCCAAGGGTGTCCAGTCACCAGTGCGGCTGCAGTGCAGACAAAAGGCCTGTGACCCTGACCAATGGGAGCAGCAAGAAGCATGCTGCCCTGTGCCTCCTGAACTGTGCGTTTCCCATTGAGCAGCAGATTGCCTTAAACCACAAAGTGGCTGAAGAAGAACATCACGGGGATGATAGGGGATTTAAGGGTATTTGGATGATTAGTGGTGGTAATTTCCTTTATTGTATGTTTGTGTCTGAGCAAAGGCCATGAGAGATGTGGCTCAAGGCAGGGAGAGAGCCTCTCTTCAGGAGAAAGAGCCAACAGACCAGTGGTCAGGAGGGATAAGGAGGCACTGGGGAGCATAGGGAGAGTCCAGATGGATTCCATTACAGCAAGAATTGTAGCGTTAGTTTTAACTGAGGAAAAGCCCATGGAACTGTGATAGGGCCCAGATGCTGATCTCCAGCAAGCAGAGAGATAGGCACAAGGCAAGAGTGCCATGATGAGCAAGTCAGTGGAGTGATGACCCCGTTGGGCATGTGGTGGTGGTGGGGGGATATAGGAGGTTATAGGGAAGCAGCTGGGTGGGAGTTAGGAGAAGCGGTGGCTTTGGGAATGGAGAACTCCACCCCCTGTGGTCATAGGCTGACCTGTGCTCTGGGCTAGTTTTTATTTTATGATGATGATGATTGATGACTGATGAAGAATGAAATAACCAGTGAGGACAGTTTGTTGACTACACAACTCTTTTGATTGTTGCTGGGCAGCTGACTCGTGCTGCCAGCTCACAGGGATGACCATGGAATGGCAAGGTCCTGTCTGAGGAGAACTGGTGGGCAGCAACTCCCATCTGAGATGAGCTCAGCTCTGATGGCTCAGCCAGATGTGGAGGATGCAGCATGGCGTAGGACATCTGTTAGTGGCCTGTGCCCATTTGCCTTTTGGTCACAATAGCATATGCATGACCCTGAGCCAGGGAACTTGAGTAACCTGTTGCCTGCTGACTGCTTGGCAGGCCTAGCACCAGGCCAGTTGCACTGGGGAAGCAGGAATGGGAGCCTGTGGCTGAGAAGGGCACAAGGGAAAGGAGTGGTTAAAGGGGTGGGAATATCCTGTCCTCTAATTGAATGCAGTCATGAGTTACCCCAGCACAAAAGCAGTAGAAGGAAGGAGCTAGATTCCTGATCTAGGGGATTGGTAAATAGTCTTCCAAGGGAATTCCCATCACCTGACTTCTTTAGGCAGGGCAAATCTCAGACTGTAGGGAGTTATCCAGCTCTGGCCTGGGATAATGGGCTAGACGGAATCTACCAGGCCTTTCCCACTACAGAATATCCCTGATTCTCTCCTGTTACTTGGAGTACTTTGATCTTCTGCTTTTTCCACCTAGGAGCTCTGGTCACTGACACTAATGCATCTCTGCAGGGAAAGGGAGGGACCTATACAAATTCTCTCTGTCAGTGATTTTCTCTGGACACACATCTCAGAGTGTGGTGGGGGGGTTTAGACATCTGTATGCATTTTAACTGTTCAGGCTAGGATAAACATGGCTGTATTTAATCCACACACACATTTCAGCACAGCATGGGGAATTAGCATCTTCCATCGTGATGAAACACTGACCGGGCTGCTTTAGGAATGGAGCAGATGATGGCTCCTGCCCTGTCTATAGAGTCGGAAGGTCTCCCTTCAAATCAAGGATGCTCCTTTTCTCTCCCGAAAGCCCCCAAGGTGCCCTTGTTGAGACTGCTGATATCCCCTTAACAAGGTGACCAGGTGCAATTAAAATGGAGCACAGAGATTATTGAGTCTCCAAGGAGCTAGATATTATTTCCTTATCTTTCAAGGCTCTCTATGTATACCTCACCCCTCTGTACTAAACCTTCTTCTGTAGGTTGTCAACATTAGTTTGAATTTAGGCTGGGAGCAGAACATCTTGAGGGTCCTCCGTCATATTCCATCTCCTCACTGACTGTCTTTGCAATGCTCCCTACTGGCAAGAGAGCAAAGGGTCAATGTGATGCCCAACAATCCTGTTGATCTGGCTAGTTGATGAGCTCCCTCAATTCCTATTGGAAGCTGAGGTCTCACCATTTCTCCCATGGCTTTCAGCATCTGCTAGGAGCTGGACAGATCCATCGCTGGGCAGCAGAAACTGCACCAACCCTGCAGGTCATTGAGTGAAAGGTTCTTTAGGAGTCTAGGTGGTGCATATGTGTTGCTGATTGGAAGATTTTACACACACAATCCCTGATTTGTCCCACATCAGCCTTAGTGAAATGGAAACTGTAGCCGTGGTTCAGCTTTTGAAAGTGGTCAGGAGAAGAACTGGGCGTTCTTCTCGACTGTGAAGTGGCTGTGAAACAAGTCTGTGGTCTGAACTAGCACTGTGGAGGCTGGTGAGGAGGTTGGCCAACTTGCTAGGAGGACATTTTATTTATGACACTTGGTTTGAACTGAGTTTCTGTTACTGCCAAACTGATGAATAGAATTAAAGATGGATTTGTACCAGAGCCCTGGATCTACACAGCTTGTAGACAGAGAGGAGCCCAGATCTGTGTCCAGACCCAAACTTCTCAACTCAGCCCAACTTCTTCAGCTGGATCCAGCCTGGGACACTGGATCCAAACTCCCTTGACCTTTTGGGTTTGTTTAGCTCCATCTCTATTAAACTAATTGCCAACTGGTTTGCAGTCCTTCCCTTTGGGGTCCCATGCAGCCAACGTCAGAATAGAAATGACTTGTCAGGAGGGCTGCCTTTCTCACTAGACTCAGAAATCTCCATTGTGATTAAACAGGTGATCTTTAAAGTGACAAATCCATGGCTACTCAGGAACGCCACAGTTATTGCGATGCTGCAGGCCCCTAGGCTGGTTGGAACGTCACACCCGCAGTGAGGACAGAACTCAGACCCCCTTCTCCATAAGCCTGGGCCCTGTTGCTTGAACGAATGGAGAACCTCCATTATGTGCTAGCAGGGTAAGGATCCAGGCTGCAGTTGTAGTGCTGATGCTCTGCAATAGAGGAGGCAGGCGCATGCATGCGCGCACAAAACCAGCAAGCCAGCTGGTTTACCGTGCTCTTCACAGTTTATTCATTGGTGACCGTGCTCCATTTGCTGTGAACTCTCATGTGGTTGGACTGACAGAATGAGTGTGGTTTTCTGTTTAGTATTAAGGGGGACTTATTATCTTCCCTGGGAACGCCTGCCCATTAACTCTCCCTTCTCCTCACACCAAGGGGTGAATAGGTAGCTGGTTAAATCCTAGCCAAGGAAGGGGGGACTGCCTGTGTAAGCGAAGCTGTGAATTCTGAGCTGTAGCTTGCAAGATGTTCCCCGTTCCAGCGTCACAAGCGAGAAGTGACAGCATATGATTAACTTATGAGGCGCTCGCTGAGCTGGCATGCTTGGAGCGAACAGGCCGTTGCGCAAACGGGAGCTACTGGTGGATGAATTTTTAAAGTCCGGGCTGCGTTACGACCGTAATGTGCTGGAGATGGAAGTTACAGCCTGAACTCTCAGAGGTGTGCCACAGATGGGGGCAGACGCCAGTCACACTCCCTTCTCCTTGCTACCTCCACCCCCTCCCTTTAATCCCGACGGCCTGTGCGCATCCACCGCTACCCAGAACTCTTCCCTGTCCTTCCATCTCCTCCTCACATGCCCTTGCATCCCTTGATGATGATCGCCCACCCCATGCTGCTTTCCCTCCCTCCCCTGCCCATCCCTTTCTGTACCCCACACCATTCACCCCAAGCCTCCCTTTGACACCCCATCTGCTTAGCCTCTTTCCCCTACGTCCTCTGGCCCCTTCCACACATCCATTCCCTGCTACAATCTCCTTCCCCCACCCTCTTTCTCCCCACGACTGTCCCCCCGCACTCTCATCTAGCCAGTACCCCTTCCCGTGCATGCTCCATCCCTCCATGGGCACCTTTCCCTTCCCCTCACTCCTTTCTTCCCAATCACACTCATTCCCATCCCTCCACAGCCTGCTTTCCTTCCCCTCCACCGCCCTCTCCCACAGCCTGGCGCTGACCCCCACTCTTCTGTCACCCCGTACCTGCCCTCCCCACACTTCCCCCCCCCCCCCATGAAATCTCCTCTGCCAGTAAAGGCATGAGCTGGCAGTGCCTTTCGCAGGAAGGCAGCACACTAACCAGGGTGAAGAGGTTGCCATGGTAACAGCTGGGTTTCCCCATGGAGAAAGTACTAACAAGACAAAGAGGGACTCCCCACTACAGTCGTCTCCCCCCCGACCCCAGGCACTTTTATGCTGTTAGTGTCTCCTTGCTTTTACATGGTGATCAAGAAGGGTTTGTTTTGTTTTCTCTTGGGGGAAGGACAGGGGTTTTCTCTGAAACAAAGTGCACTCAAGGGCCCCCTACTCTCTAGACATTTAAAACTGAATTGGAGGTTTTTTTGCAGAATGGGTTTCTGACATGATATGGTATGTCAATGCGGGTGGGGCCTGTTGGGCTTGTTCCCTATGAAAAGGGCTGGCTTTTGTTTTAGGTTAAGGGACAGTCCAAGAAAGACCAAAAGGGAAGTCTCCAGGAGAGAGCACAGTGTGTGTTTCTCCATGGAAGCAGACTGTAGCCGGGTCTGATTCTCTGTTGCCCTGCGCAGACCTTGTGTGCTCATTTACAGTCGTGCAATGTGACAGCTCCATCGGCAGGGGGATATTCTACAAATGCTGTGTGCTGGTGTCAAACGCAGAGTGTAGGGCAACGAGGGATCAGGCCCAGAATGTCTTCTGAGGTCTGCACACAGGCAATGCAATTTAAAAATTGAAAGATGTAACGTGTGGACAGTTAAGGGTGTCGTAATTACACAACTCCATTCACCACATGGTCAAGCCTTGTTTGAGACATGGATTAGCCTCACTCCTAGGACATAATTTAAGCAAGGTTCTGATTCAAGATCAAATCAAAACCTCAGGTCCAAATAATGCAGACTTTGGTGACGTTTGGATCCAGATTTGAACTTTGTGGCTAGCTAGTCCTTATCTTTATAATGAACAGGTTAAGGCAAACCCCAGGCTCCCACCACTCAGCATGTGGGAGATAGCTCCAATGCAGGCTGGGAACCAAAATTTGCCTTTGATAGTTCTCACCCCGTTTGACGCTGTGCAGACTAAACAGCATAGCAAACTGATGCCGCTGAAACAACCACTCCTCGGGTTTGAAACCCAAGTGCAGTTGGACCTCAGAAGCAGAGTGGCCAGAAACTAGTGGCGGGGGGAACCAGTTCAGGTAGAATGAGGTACAAAAATGAAAAAGGATAGGCCATAACTAGAGGAAGGAAAGTCCTTCTGAATAAAACATCATGATTCCCTAACCGAAATCTGTTTTAAAGGAGAATGGTCGCCATGGGTTGTGTTCAATTTCCATGGGTATGGTTCTTGTTCATAGCTCTAGGAGCTGGGCATAGTTCACCCTAAACCTAAGCAAAATCCAGACTCTAGTACAACAGAAATGACCTACTCTCCCAGGACTGTACAACTTAGAATGTTCGCCCCATTAATACCTGTGACCCCCGTCAGCCACCATTCACTCCCAACCAGCCCCTGACGAGCAGCCTGAGAGAAGTTGGGCTTTGCAGTGTGCTTGGGAGGGATAACCGATCTGGGCTTGGCGAGATCCCCCTTGGCCAGGGAGTGCATTCCAGAGTCCGAGACCCTTATTGGAGAATACCCTGCTTCCTGCTCTCTTCTGATTAAATTGAGGGCATTGCCCGCTCAGAATCTGCTGCTACCGGCAGTTTTGCTAATGCTGTACTGCACGGAGAGAGCAGGGTGCCTCTTAGGTAGGTCTATGGCTCAGTATGTCCCTTGCCTCTGTGATGGCCTCTAACACCTGAAGCAGAGGAGGGAGCTGCACTCCGCATATTGGGCCTGATTCTGCTCTTGCTTACTCTTCTGCTAATCAGAAGAAACTCCACTGAAGTTAAAGGCGCTTCACTGTTGTAAAACTGATGTATGGCTCCAGTCTGGCCAAGACTCATGCTTGTGCTTAACTAACTTAAAGCCCATGAATAGCACTGCTGAATGAATGGGTCTACTCACGTGCTTAAGATGGAGCTCGTGCATGAGTCTGTAGGGCCAGAGACTGTCTGAGAGGAGAATCTACCCCCTAAAGACCTACCCAGGTGTTTTGTCAAGTTCTTATGGACTTCCAGGGGAGCAGGGGCAGGCCCATCAATAGATGTGTAGCTGACTGTATGAGGAGACCCCAAAGTTGCCTGGAACAGTCTATCAAAAAGAATCACCCCCAGTTAAACAGGAATTAGGTTCCTCTCGCCTTGACAAGTGGAGTGTTATTTAATGTTGCAGAGAGAAAGAATGGTTGCCCGGGGATGTTTGTGTGCTCATGCAAAGGGCAATCCATCAGGTTCTGTGTAGTAATATACCATTCCTTTCATTCAGAGTGTCCCGTATATTTATAAGGACTGCCCCTGGCGTGGCTCAATTATTTCTATATATAGTTATATAGTGCTATTATGGGCTGTTTGGGCTGATACCAAATATCATGAACCACAGGTGGGAGGATCCTTGGAACTTTCCAGACCAGGAGCAGAAGCCATTTACAAAGAGGTGGGGATGGGAGAACCTCTAGGTATTGTACCAAATCTGCAGTCACCTAAGATTTTGCAGTTGTCACTGTGCTGCAAATCATGGCCAGAATGGCATGGCGACAGCGAGGGATAGAACTCAGATCCTCCGGCTCCCAAAACACAGGAATGTAAGACTTATAGGGATCGACTCAAAGAGCTCAATCTAGTTAGTTTAACAAAGAGAAGGTTAAGGAGTGACTTGAGTACAGTCTATAAGTATATGGGTAATAAATATTTAATAATTGGCTTGTCAGTTTAGCGGAGATAGGTATAACAAGATCCAATGGCTAGAAGTTGAAACTAGAAAAATTCAGACTGGAAATAAGGTGTAAATTTTTTAACAGTAAGAGTAATTGTTCCAATGGTTAATTTATCAAGGGTCGTGGTGGATCCTCATTACTGCCAATTTTTAAATCAAGATTGGATGTTTCTAAAAGATCAGCTCTAGGAACTATTTGGGGGGAGTTCTCTGGTCTGTGTTTTACAGAGGAGGTCAGACTAGATGATCACAGTGGTCCCATGAATCCTGGCTGGAAGCAGAAGCCCTGAAATCTCATAGCGGAGCTGGTTCTTCTGAGATTTCCAGCCTAATCTCTGATCCAGGTTGGCCCAGAGAAGGATCTAAAGGGAGATCCTCAGCTGCTGTACATCAACATAGCTCAAACAAAATCAGTGGAGCTATGCCTGATGTACACCAGCTGGAAATCTGGTCCCTACATGATCAGAGGTTTCACTGAATCAATAGTCTCTTTTTAGCACTGAGACATCCCTTCCCTCCTTGCCCCAGGTTGTCCGAATGTTCAGGTGAATGCTGTCAGCTTGCATAGATAACGTTTCCTTCCTGCTGTTCCTACTTCTGGCAGGGTTGTCCCCTCTCTCTGGGGTGGTTTGGCAGCTGGCATGCAACATCAATAACTAAAGTGAAGAAAGATGACAACTAATGTATATGTAGGTGCACAGAGAATGCAGCTAATATGAGGGAAAATGAATTCCTACGATGTCGTTACAAGCGCAGGGTGCTTTTGACTCTGGTAGCCTTTCTTCATCTCCTGCTGTTTGTTTATCTTTCCCCCCATCCTCCTCTACAATTAACTTTGCAATTAGACTTAATTATATTCAGTAGCAACTGAATGTGTCCTCTGCACGGATTGCTCATGTTGGAGATACACTGCAGTGAGGTTGAAGAGTGCACAGGCAGCCGAGCAGACAGTGCAGTTGTGATTCACAGCTCGCACGGAAGGTTAGTAGCCGGAGCTGTACTAAATATTTATTCTCGTGAATTTCCATTTGGCAGAAAATTTTGGAATTTCAACTTTTCGGCCTGTTTTGGGAGGAAAACAAATGTTGCAAAGGTCAGAATTTTCTGTGGGGGACAAATTCAAATTTGGCTCAGCTCTGGTGATGCTCCTCCCTCAGCCAGTGTGGTCATCAAGTCACAGTATCACATAGGGGGCCCCATGCTGCTGAAGGGTCGAACGTTTAAGTGAGATAGAAAAGCAACGTTGTGAATCTAACACCTGCATTAGTGTAATGTGGTGCACTCTCTCCTGCTAGTGACTGGGCCATATAGAGGTTTGAGTAAGGAGAAACATTTGACCTAAGGGAGCTGGGTCTTTTAGCTCAGGCACTGAAGGTGCATGGCTTTAGATCCAGGGGTCTTTGGTTCTATCCCCACTAATGACCCACCCATGGGCACTGCAATACATGAGTATTTAGTGTCTGGTTATTAAATATCCCATGTCACTTTTTGCATGCATTGAGGACTTCGCTTCAGGGTCCTCTCCATATCCTGGTTACAATGTTATTCACAAAAACAAGTGCATTTTCACACAGTCTATTAGTGAAGCTTTTTAAAGCCATTTGGATACAAGGTCATGATCATAGACATGTCAGGTATAGTGTGTGGTTCCTCTTCCAGGACGATGGGATAAGAAGTGAATTTCATACCTAGCATGCAAGCAGAGAATTACTCATGGTCTTGGAAACGAAATATTTTGGCTTAGTACAGCCTCTGTGATTAATCCCCTATTAAGAAAATGTGAGTTGTGTATAGGGAATCTATGTGTAGAAAACCTCTGAAACCAAGTGTCTTTGCCCTAGGTTGGTGGTCTGAATCTAACTTTGGTCAGTAGTAGAGGATAGTTTTTATCTCTGGATGGTTGGTCTTGGCCCCAATCCTGCAAACACTTGCATACCTGCTTCACTTCACTACTGCAACTAATTCTATTGATTTTTTTTCTTTTTAGTGGGACTACTCATGGTACCTTGTGTTTGCAGGTTAGGGGCTGAGTTCCTAGTGAACACACATCCATATCTCAAAGCCCACCTCCACATAGGCAGTAAATGGTGTCTTTTTTTGGCAGTTCTTGCAGGAAGGCAGAGACCGAACCCATCTCCGTAGACATGATCTCCTCAGGACAGGGATTTGAGACATCTGCAGGAGGCAGGGTAGTAATGTGTAGAGGCAACTGACACTACCACTTTTTCTGTGAATAAACAGAGGACTTCATTTTCCAGGGCTGTCAACCCAGATTAATTTTTAATGCATAAAAAGTAAGCTGTCTTTGCTAGATGGAGCTTAACTAAACAATACACCGCTGTCTAGATAAACAGGCATAAATCCCAATGATTGGATGAATGTACAGGGAGTAGAGATAACAGTAAGGCACAGAATCTTTCCCAGGTACTTCCTTAGCCACTTCAGCTCAGGGAAGCCTTCAGGGAAAGAGTGACACCCTCCATCTCAATGATGAGAAAACATGTTTAGAAAACTGAGGACCCTGCATCTTGTCCTAGGAGAGAACTCCCCTCGTTCTTAATTAAGCTGTGCACATACTTCCATCCAGTCAGTGGGACGTATGATTGATGGAGTATGTAGAAGGTTGTCCTTGCCATGAACCGGAAACTCAATGCTTACTGAAATCTCCTGCCCCCAAGCGTGTTCGCTACTTTTGTGTGTGTGTGCTCAGTAGTTAAAACAGTGTCTGGCCAAAAAAAACGTTATTGGGGTGGGGGGAAGGCTAGAGGATGCCAGAAATAACACTGTAGCTCATGAATAATTCAACACATAATATACTTGTTGTTGTAAGGATTTATTGACGCTAATTATAGTCTACTGCTGTCATTCCTTCTGAAACGTTGGCATTGATCTCTACAGGACACGCCAAATGTTTCACTAAAACAAAATATTGCGCTTGATTTTTTCCCTCTTGATAAGCAGGTCTTCTCTTAGAGGGATACCTGTTGTTTCATGCCTTGGTGTTTCCTCTTTACCCTTTTGATGGTAGCTGATCAGAGATTAGATCATCCTACTCCTCCCCTCTGGCCAGATTGTGCCCTACAAAAAGTTCTCCACTACTTTGTTCCGCCTGGTTTTAAATGTCTTGGCATTATGATTTATTGGGCTCTAGTCATGGACTAGAACCCAATAACTTGTAGAAGAATAAAATCCTAGAAATGTCAGGCCAGAGTGGACATCAAGAGGTCATCTAATCCATCTCTCCTGTTTTGAGGCAGGATTAAGTATACTTAGAAAAATAGGAATTGAGGGGGAAGTAAAAAAACCAAAGGTACAGTAACAATGAGGAGTCTGGTGGCACTTTAAAGACTAACAGATTTATTTGGGCATAAGCTTTCATGGGTAAAAACCTCACTTGTACAGATACAGGTACAGTAGATATTTTCTGTGTTAAAAGAACAGGAGTCCTTGTGGCACCTTAGGGCTAGTCTACACTTACCTGCCAGTTCGACGCGGAGAGTTCGACTTTTCGGAGTTCGAACTATCGCGTCTAATATAGACGCGATAGTTCGAACTCCAGAAGCACTCCGTTCGACTCCGGTACTCCACCACTGCAAACGGCGGTGGCGGAGTCGACCTTGGAGCCACGGAGTTCGGTTCCGCGGCGTCTGGACGGGTGAGTACTTTGAACTAGGGTACTTCGAATTCAGCTACGCTATTCACGTAGCTGAATTTGCGTACCCTAGTTCGACCCCCGTTCTTAGTGTAGACCAGGCCTTAGAGACTAACAAATTTATTTGAGCATAAGCTTTCGTGCGCTACAGCCCACTTCTTCAGATGCATCCTGATTTCCTGTGTTGTTAGAAAGAGCTACTCAAGTTATATTGACCAAGAGGGTGGAATTTGTGACTTCACAGATAGTTTTGCTTTTAGACCTCCCTGTGATACGGAGTCACACGAGAGACTACTGCCATGGTGCCCAGGAAGTTCACAAGACTTTATGAGGTATTATATTATCGATAAGGGGAAGAGGCAAATAAATTTATGATCTGATCCAAAGCCCATTGGAGTCAGTGGAAAGACTCCCATTGACTTCAGTGTGTGTTGGATCAATTCCTAATTGCACTGCTAATGTGTGTTCCTTCTTTGTGATGGTGAGAGTGCAGGAAGAAGACACTTGATGGCTATTGACCCTCTCTTAATAGAGGTGTATGTGTGATAAATGCAATACACTAGGCTAAATTCCTCCCAGGTATAGCTCCAGGCACTTATACCACAGCTGTATGTCCAGGTTTAAAGGCTGGTTTAGAGTCCAGTCTAAAAGCAGAGAAGGGGCGGGGGGAAGTATGCCCTCACACAGGAGTTGCAAGCTCCCAGACCAATAATAGAAGAGACGATTTGAGCTAGTCAGTAGCTTGTCAGATGGGTGGAAATCATTATATCCTAAGAAAAGGAAGCACATCAAGAAAACTGTGAATCCAGTACATTATTTTGGTATAAAGACAGGCAGGCTGTGAAGACGTTGCTTGAGAATAAGGCAGATCTAGCCAGAAAATGATCATCTTGTTTGTGGCTGCACAGAGTAGAGATCTGAGAATCCTGAATTAGCAGAACCATTGCTTTGATGAGTGAGTCCTGCCCTTTCGAGAGGAAATGATCACACTGGAAAAGAATGACTGTCTGAAGCATCAGTCCCTCGCTCACTGATTAAAGCCAGGATTGTCTAAGGTGCATATGGGATCCAACTCAGTCCCCTTAGAAAATTTCAGCCTAACCAAAGACACTTCTTGTGGGGTTCCTGCTATTTGAATATGAACTGCCTGACTCTCCATGGCCCTGCATCTTGAGTGTAAAATGCTACCAAACAGGGTACAGTGGAAGCGAGTGACCTAGATGCATGGCAGTGGAGAATGAAATCCCGAGGGTCCAATCCTGCAAGGTGTTGAGCACCATTCTTATCAAGGGCTCTCGGCATCTTGCAAGATCAGGCAATATGGGATCATCTGTCACTGGAGCATGATGCCTCTCTTGAGTATTGAACTCAGGAGGCAGTGTTAGCTAGTGGTTAGAGCAGGGGACTAAGGATGCCTGGGTTCCACTCCTGGTCACGCTACACATTCATTGCTTAGCCTTTGGCAAGTGACAGGTTATTTTTTTCTCCTTTTGTTTCTCCACATTAAAATGCTAGTTTAATTTATATTTCCCGTCTCACGGGCATGTAATGAGGCTTCTTTAATGTTCATAAGGTGTTGACTGTGCGCTGCGTGAAGAAGAACTTCCTTTTATTTGTTTTAAAACTGATGCCCATTAATTTCATTTGGTGGCCCCTAATTCTTGTATTATGGGAATAAGTAAATAACTTTTCCTTATCTACTTTCTCCACATCACTCATGATTTTATATACCCCTATCATTTCCCCCCTTAGTCTCCTCTTTTCCAAGCTGAAAAGTCCTAGCCTCTTTAATCTCTCCTCATATGGGACCCATTCCAAACCCCCTAATCATTTTAGTTGCCCTTCTCTGAACCTTTTCTAGTGCCAGTATATCTTTTTTGAGGGTGAGGAGACCACATCTGTACGCAGTATTCGAGATATGGGCGTACCATGGATTTATATAAGGAGTGCCCAGTTTTGTTAAGCGCCCAGATGAAATCTGCTTTCCCGTCTAGACAAATCCAAGCAGGCACTAAGGCAAACACGTTCTGAGAGTGATGAGCCATTGGAGCAGCTTCCCGAGAGCGGTGGTGGGTTGTCTATCACCAGGAGTCTTTAAATCAAAACTGAATGTCTTTCTAAAAGCTGTGCTCTGGTGCGACCACCAGTCATTCAGCTAGCTGCAGGAGTCACCAGGTGAAATTCTCTGGCATATGTTATGTCGGAGGTCAGACTAGATGATCACAGTGGTCTTATGAGGCCCTGACAACTGTTCT
Organism: Mauremys mutica; assembly: GCF_020497125.1. NCBI lineage: Eukaryota > Metazoa > Chordata > Testudines > Geoemydidae > Mauremys > Mauremys mutica. The sequence goes on along the minus strand of NC_059073.1, from coordinate 9,617,775 downwards.
CAGCTCCTGCCTATTAAAACATCAGGGTGTGGGGCTGTTGCGTTCTCAGGTTGTAGTTAATCTCCACTGCCTGTTTTTCTCATCAGACTTATAGTAGATGGGGGGGCCTCCTTTGGATGCAAATGTTCTGCCTTATGACAGACAATCCAGCCTGGTGTGTCGAAATTTAGCTACATCAGAATTCTGAAATAATAATAATCATTAATATTTGGCACCTCCTATCTGAGGATCTCCAAGCATTTCACAAACATGGATCCATTAAGCCTGTAAAGAGGTAGAAATATGATCATTATTTGACAGGTGGATAAATGGAGGCCCAGCGAGGCGAAGTGACTGGCCCAAGTTCAGGAAGTCAGTGGTGGAGGTAGAAGCAAAATCCACATATTTTAAGTCCCAGGCTTGCCCCTTATCCAGCAGGCCTGACTTCACCCCTCCTTCCTACGGTTATAATAAGAACCCTTCACTCAACAAAGTTCTGTTTTCCCGTCTCAATGTAGAGCCAAGAAACTGGGTGGAAGACCAGTCACTGGCCCGGTGCGGTCTCTCGTTTCCCTAGCTGCACATTCACTCATGCGTTTTGCAAATTAAAGGGACATCGTCAAGGTTGAGAGGCCCAAAACATGACCATCTGAGTTCCCGTTTTCCCCCTTTCAGTCAATGTGGGAAGTCTCTGTAAATCCTTATCAATGATCCCTACCTCAAAAGAAAATCGGACCGCTGCTCTTTATTTTTTTGAACACCCAGCCATGCTGGCAGCTCAGCACACTGGGAGCAAACAGGAAGATAACAAATTGACCTGCACAATGCTCTGTTCAGTACCGAAAAGTGACCCTACAGCAATAAACCAGCGTTGTACGCGTGTTTTAGAAGAGGGAGGAGAGGGCATTGTAAACAACAGTGAGTTTAAAGGGAAAAAATATTTTAAAAATACCTTGGCAGTGACATTTGCACTAAGGTGGGTGGGGAAAATGGAAACCTCTTCATCTAAAAAACTGAGTTTAAAAATGCATTTGATGGTGATGATTCTCTGGCTGCTCCTGTAAATATAGCTGTCTCCACTTTTAAATTGCCCCTTGGCTTCTAGACACCCAATTCAGTGCCACTCTAACAGGCAGCTTTGGAATTTAAAAATAGACCATGTCGAGACAAGGATTTAATACCTCTAGGCAAATGTACCATTAAGGGAAGAGCTGGACAGGTGTGTATTACTGTTACCAAGGCCTCCGTGATTGAAGGAAGGGTGTAGAAAGGACAATCATGCTTCTTGCAAACAAAGCTAGTGGGAGTTGGCAAACTATCTCCCTTGTTATTTAAAATACATGGGCCAAACTTTCCTTAGCTGAATACCTAAAGCTAGGCTCCTAAATCCATGCTTCTGCACCTAACTTGAAGGCCTGTTGCTCAAAGGTGCAGAGACTTCAATGGAATTTGTGGGTGCTGAGCATTTAGGTCTCTCCATGATTTTAGGAGCCTGATTTTTAGGCACCAAGTTTTGAAAATTGTTGCATATCTTTTCCCACCGAAGGGGGTATCAAATTTTCCGAAACACATTTTCCTAACTAAAGGGAGGTTCCTGCTACTAGTTTGTGCTAAGGATAGAAGAACTTTCCACCACCACCGGAAGATAGACTGACATTAGATTAATAGCTTTTAAGGCCAGAAGGAACCAATGTGATAATCTTGTCTGACCTCCTGCATAACCTCACACAGCAATTCCTGCGTCATGCCCGTAACTTTTGTTTGAACGACAGCATCTCTTTTAGACAGATATCTGGTCCTGATTTAAAGATGCCCAGCGATGGGGAATTCACCATGTCCCTAGGTAAATTGTTCCAATGGCTAATAACCCTCACTGTTTAAAAAAAAAAATCATCTCACCTAGGCCATGCCTACACTACAGGGAAAATTCGATCTAAGCTATGCAATTTGAGTTACGTGAATCGACGTAGCTTAGATCTACTTATCGCAGGGTCCACACTATGTGATGTCGATGGTAGACGCCCTCCCGTCGACTCCCCTTACTTTTCTTGATCTGGTGGAGGACGGGAAAGCGGTCTGCGGTCGATTTAGCAGGTCTTCACTAGACCCGCTAAATCGACTGCCGATGCATTAATCGCTGCTCATGGATCCCCTGACAAGTGTAGACAAGCCCCTAGAGAAGGGACCCCATGCTGGTCACAGAACCAATGGTAATACATTGGCTGAGTGTCTGTGATGATGCTTCCCAGTGATGCCTAGCCCCAGTGACTGTGGCAGCCTGTTATTTTCTCTATGGGAGTTCTCCGGCTGTAGTGGTCATGGCGTGTTCTGTAGATCCTGGATTCAAGCCTCAATGACAACCCGGGTACCTATGTAGCATATGTCCCTGGTTTGTTACACAGTGCTACTTGGGCTCATCGGGGGGGGAAAGCAAATAGGAGTCAGTTATGAGCTAAACCTCTAGGGCAGCGCTGGCCATGTAACCAGAGACATGATCCAGAGCTGGAGAACAAGCTGTACATGGTGAGGCTCAAGGAGCTCAGCTTATTCAGCTCGTTAAAGAGGAGGTTGAGAGGTGGTGGGTGTGTAGGAATTTACCCGTGGAAAAGAGATCTGATAACGAGGGCATTGGCAACCTTGCTATGAAAGGCATAAGCAGATCCAAGGGCTGGAAGATGAAGTTAGACCTTTAATCCAGCTTCAGGGAGAAATTCTGTGGCCTGGGTATGTGGGGTCAGGTAGGGCAGGAGTCATGGTGTTCTCTTCTGGCTTTGGAGTCTTGGAATCCAGGGGTCCTCCCTGTTCATTTCCTTCCATCGTGGGGAGAACAGGGTCACCTGCATCCCCCTGCACATGCTCACAACACTTACTTGCAGTGGTACATAAAGATAATGGCTACAATCAAATCTCATGCTTCAGGGCTCCAGCCAGTACTGAAGGATTTTTTTCCATGATGCACAATTGGCTGGAAGTATTCTGGCAGTGGGGGTTGTTGCTTTTTCCCGCTTTCCCTTGAAACATCAGTGATTGGCCACAGCTGGAGATGGGACACTGGATAGGGTAGACTGGAGCCCTGAGTGATCTAGAGAATCCTTCCCAGATGTCTGGCTGCTGTGTCTTGCTTACATGCTCGGAGTTCTACTGATCACCAGATTTGGGGTCAGGAAGGAATTCCCCCCCCCCGCCCCGGACGTTGGGTTTCTTTTTGCCTTCCTCTGCAGCATAAGGTTTGGTTTGCTTGATGGGGTCATCTGGGCATATCTCACCTAATCAATCCCCTGCCACTGCAAGGACCTCAGGCATTGGTGGCACCTTGGTCACTCCTGTTCTCTGCTTGTGGCACACAGCTTAGTCTCCTAAGGACTGAAATGCTTTGGCCTAAGTAAAGTCTTTGGGCTTAGTACAGGGATACAGTACAGAAATGTAATGTCCTGTGTTATACAGAAAGTCAAACTGGATGATCTGTTGGTCCCTTCTGGCCTTAAACTCTATGAAAACCACTGAATATAATTCAATATCCATCCCTTTGCAAAGAGGCAGTGCAAGTCCTGTGCACTGCTTAAAAGGGACTTGTGCCTGTCTTCTGCCCGGGGTGACTCCCACCTTCTGTACAGTGTTCTTCCCTCACCCCCCAGCCTTCCTTTCCCATCTCTCAAAAGCTACACATCTCCCCAGTTACTCCTGTGTTTGTACATCACAGGCCTCACCCATAGGTTGCAGTGACCTTTCTTTGTTGACAGCATGGATGGGCTGGCAGCAGACGGTTTCCTTTCATCTGGTTTTTCCTTGGCATCTATGGAGGGAGGTTTATCAACTGCAGGAAGCAACTCTCCTGCTTGCTTTGCTCTGAGGCCAGCCCAAGTGTGATATACAGGGGCACTTCTCTACATAGCCCGGTGGTCGTGCAGGGCGAAGGACAGCTGTCACTCATGCTTTAGAGCAAGGAGGGAGTATGTGTGGCAGCCAGATCTGGCGCTGGGAGAAGTGAACCTTGTTAATTAAAATGTCAGCGACTTGAATCCCCTAAAGGTGAGAGAGCTGCATTTTTTTATTACCAATGGCTGTTAATGATACAGCTACTTGTACCTTTCTCAGGCATAATTCACTTCATTCAGACTGACAAGGCCTCCCATCTCAGCAGGTTCCCTTTATGGCTCACATTTGACTTGTTGAGGGAGTAATGAAATACTGTTAGGGGGAAAAAAAGGTGAACCATTCTTTTTTTCATACCGCTGGGCCAGATGTTCTTTATGTCATCTGATACTTAAAGTGAAAAACCGGGGCTTGCACGCAAGAGATGTGGTGCCTGGTAAACCCTGAGCTGATGGATTCCCAGTGCTGCGGAGGTGAATTTCAAAGGCCTGTCTGTGTATGCGCTCTGGGTGATCTACTGGAAGGTGACCTCCTAACGTTAGTGTTCACCTGTACCAGCCTCCGTGCACCCCAGGCCAAGCTCCTGTTCCGTTCATCATGAGGAGTGTCGTGAGCTTGTCGTTCCTCTCTCTATGGGAAATGAGGAGGTAATTTACAATATTATAACTTATTCTCTTTTGTATTATGGGTCCCTGCTGAGATTGGGTTCCATTGTGCCAGGCATTGTGCAGACGCATAGCAAGAGACAGTCTCTCAAGAGCTGATGCTCTAGCTTGGCAAGGCAGACAAAGAAAGTATTGTCTCTGTGCTACAGATGAGGAACAGAGTGTGATTTGCCCACGGTCACACAGGGAGTCTGTGGCAGAGTTGGGAATTAAGCCCAGGTTTGCTGATTCCTAGACCAGTGGCATAACCACGTGGTAATATAGGAACTCCACGGCTACTGGGTAACAGTGGGTACAAACTCAGATCCTACTGCTTTAATGGAACAGGTTTCCCTACCACCCAAACAAAGGAGAATCTCCAGCAATATAGGGTCTATGGCCTACATTTGAGCCATTCTGATTCAGTCTAGCAGAAGCCAGTGGTTCCCATATGCACCAGCCAATTCATTAACAACATGCTATTTGGTTGCCTGCCATAAAATATAGAGAGAGCATCTTCCATCTGAAATGAGCTCATCCGAGCTCCTACTAGTACTTCCTTAGCCTAGCGGGAGACCGACCTCTGCGCCACAAGGGTTGTGGTTTGAGATTGAGCCGCTGCATTGCATAGGCTGCATATGCACTGAAAGTCTGGCCGCTGAGTGGGGGATCCTGCTAACTTGTTATGTTTGTTCTAGTGTCTGTGATCAGGCCTTTGTTTATTCTGCACCTGATAAATCAAGGATAATGGAATAATTATCCTGCCTCAACACAGTGGGGGGAAGAGGGGATGGATTCTTGATGTCCCTTCAAGCCCTATAGTCTATGGTTCTATAATGTCCAACAGTAGCAACACAATGTGATGGGAGCCCAAGGACTGAAATCTGCAAAGACAACCCATTCTACCACCCTCCAACACACACGCCGACACCCCTTTCAATTAGCAAAACACTTTCTCACTGTTACTAGGTGCATTGGGCAGTTGATGCCCAGCCCATGATACTAAGTTGGGCAGTGGTAGAAGAACTGTCCAGGCGAGCAATGGCTTTGACACATCTACTTGAGCCAATGGAGATAAGTTCTGAAGAGTTTAAATGTCATGCAGGGAGAGGGATTATTTAGGGTGGTGGAACCAGGGGCTATACCAAGGAGCAAAAGGATGAAAAAAGCAAAGGGACTCGCTACACTTACCGGGTGCAGTTTTCAAAAGTGACGTAGGAACACTCATCCTATTGAAACTCTCACATAACACATTGAGTTTCTGTTGATTTGTGCTCCTAAATCAGTTAGGTTCTTTTGAAAATCTCTTCCACTATTAAGAAATATTTCCTGAAAGGAGTCTGTTGAACATGGATCAGTCTCCCAAAGGCACAGAGATCGGTAAATATTGCATAACATAAAATAAAAATCTTTTGCCAATATTCACTCAGATTTGTAAATGAAATTGATTTGGTTGTTCAGGTGTGCCTCTTGACTTGCTGTTAGGTCATGGTGGCAGGGTCCCCCTTTGTGATTTGTGTGTGTACAGTACTTAGCACAAAGGGCCCCTGATTCCTCAATGGGACCTCTCAGGCCTCCTGCAATACAAATAATAATAATGATTGTGCGCAAACCCTTTCTGCATTTGTTTTCCACAAGGCTGAGTTTCACTGGCATGAATTGCAAGCTTGCTTGTGTGAGGATTAGCATGAACTGAATTTTACATGTGTGCACATGAGTATTTGTGCCAGAAGGGCTTTTGTGCTTATCCAATCAAGGAGCAGTAGCAACCACATGTGACTTATTTGACCCGTACCAACTTATGAGCATGCCATAAATAACTAATCACAGAGAACTATTTATGATTAATGCAGCATTAAAAAAAATCAGCTGAATCAATGAAAATAATGAATAAATTCCATGAAATTTTAATCAGTGAGTGGAAAAAATGCTAATTTGTTGGCTCATTTACTTGTAGCTAACTGTTTATTCATCTCTGCCTCAGAACTGTTGCTTTCTCCACTTTAAATGTAGACTGGCCACGCACTGGAATATATACTGTGCGGAACAATCCTGCATAGAGTTGAGCTGGCTGGATAAAATAATCAATTGCTATAGATCTTTTAAATCTCTAATTCTGTCCCATACATAGGGCATCATTGTGGTAGATTATTGCCGGACAGCTCACACCAACAACTCCAACCCATGCTCTGCAGAGTTCTTACGGATACAAGTGAAAGTCTTGCCTTAATGGAACTGGCCAATGTCCAGCATTATTCGGTAAAATAGCTTATCCCAGTTTCTTAGCACTGCAGCACAGATTGACCCAGGAGAGAGGAGCTTGGTGCCTGCAGCCCTGACAGTACAGAGGGAGAGCACATGGGAGCAGCTTGCCGTAAACAGAGCTATCCTGTGTAAAAATGTTTTTCCCCCCACTCGCTGGAGAATTACAGTCCTGGTCTTTTAACTTCTTCTTCTCCTAGTAAATAGTTCCTGCACTGCAGGATGAATTCTATTGAATAACACTGAGAACCTGTATAGAAGGACCCTCCTTATAGAATAGATGTAGTTTTTAAGGGTCAGGATTGTGTCTGGAATCCTGCCTGTCTTCTTGTTTACATGATCCGTTGCTCAGAGGACTGCCAAATGAGGATTAACTAGCAGGTAAATTAAAACAACTAGTAAGGGGCCTGATGTCATGATCCCCAAGGAATTTCTTGGGTACCTTATAAGAGCCAGTTCTCCAATCCTTACTCCATAAAGGACTCCACAAGGTGCAAAGCAATGGAGAATCAGGCCCCATGTCTGTACTCTGTGAGTATCTACCCAGCACACACTACGGTGGCACAACACGAATGGGGGTGGGTTCTTTGGGGACTGGTCTCTTCCTGGGTTATTCTGAAGTCCTGGTTCGGGATCTGGAGGGAGCATCAGGAAGTCACAGGGTCCACACCCCTCTCATCCTTATAGAGGACCTTAACAGCAAAATAGCTTTGAACAATGCACATTGCAATTAGCTGGTTTAAACCTGGCATTTCCCTTTTCCACCTGGCAGTCACGTTAGAGGGAGAAATGTCTTATTTGTCTGTTGCAGAGTTTCGTTTAAGAAGAAACTCCCCTTCACTCCCTTCCCTTCCCGCCTGCCTCCCCTCCAACTTCCCAGAAGGACTCAAAAATTACTTTAACTGAATCAACGCCCTGCCCCCACTCCCTCCTCCCTGCCGCCATTCAACCTGAACACAAGACCACACTGTTTCACGGCTTCCACTGTGCCCAAACCTATTCAGGCCGCTTGTTCCTCCATGAATGAACCCGACAGAGCCCCTTTTGTACGGAGGCAATTGGGCTTTAATTGGAGGCTCACTGGGGGGCGGGGGATGGGGAAAGGGAATGGTGTCACTAGGTCAGTGTTTTGGAAAGGTTGACTGGAAGGAGCTGTCACGGAGAAAACCAGCAGAGCAGAGAGCTGTGGAGGAGACGGAATGCAGTGCCAGTGACCCACAGGTATAGGAACAGCCAGGGTACCTATCCCTACAATAGCCTGCTGACGCTGGTACCGGATCAGCAAACGAACCGGGCCAGGCTCTGGGTCTATAGCTTTTAATAATCGCTTCCTGCATTGGATTTATAATGATAGATTCCCGGGTCCTGTCTGCAGACAGCACAGAGTAACTCAAGCTGTGGCGAGGACGGTCTTGCATCTGAAAGGTCACTTGCTGCAGCCTGTCCCCTCAGGTAACTAATTCATCATGCACATTAAAGGAGCTGTTGTTAGATTGCCCTCTACAAGCCTCGCTGGAGAAATGTTTAGCTTAGGCCCTGCCTATGGGGAGGAAAGGACCTGCACTGATACAGTGTAAACCCCCAGAGTGCCTGCACTGCACTAACATAAAATTTATCCTGGACTATCACACTGGGGAAAGTCCCATTTTGCACTAGTGCAGTGGTTAACTACAGATTTGAATTGATGTAATCAATGCACAAAATCTACAACCTACTATTGTAAAAGAAACAACACCGTCTTCCGTAACCTCTGTGTCTTTGGGGCATATGTGCTCTGTTAACTGACTAAAACAACTGTTCTTTCCTGCTGACTCACTGGGAAAACCCGTATACTTATGGGAGAGCCAGCTGAATTCTCTGAGGATAGGATCCTTATGATCAACTAAGAAGCAGGAAAAAAAAAAACCACTTGGTTTTCAGATCCCCGATGGAGTTTGCTGCATTAGCACAAAGGGATACCACATTTTGACTTGAAAACTGAGTATGTATGACCATTGAGACAGACGAATGATGGGAGGTGGTTTGAAAAGTAAACAAATAACTGTTATTATTCTGACAATACACTTTAATGTAGCATCTCCTCCCGCCAAAATCCATGGTAAGAATGGAAGAGGATGACCGAGATACTGCCCAGGTGGGCTGGAAAACGGGCAGGGTTTAAAACACAGAAGGGATACGGCTCATTTGGGTGCACTTGAGTTAACTGAAGTGGGATTTAAAGCTGCTTAATCGAGCTTGTTAAATTCCTGAGAATGACATTCACAGGCAGAATCAAGTTCTCATTGTCTCTCTCTCTCTCTCTGTCTCTCAATAAACCCTCCAGTCTGCATCTCCCTCCAAGACAGCTCATATGCCATTTTGTAAGTCTTTGCAGTTACAGAGGCACCAGAGCCTGCTGGTTGTATTCAATGCCGTGCTTCCAGTGGGAAGAAGTGTTTAAGGCCAGTGATGTTGGGCACATGCTAAATTGCACTGTCAGTGTCAGATCTGGTAGAACATGGATCCAATTATTAGTCAAATGGGATCAACGTAAAGGGCCCGGTAGCCTTTGCCCTTGTTTTTTCTACCTGTTTGAAAGCAGACAAGCCTGACATTTATACTGCATTAGCAAGGCCTGAGTTTAGTATTAGGCATGCTGTCAGATCCATGCAGCTGACCAGGGACTGCTCAAAGTTCAGAGCTCAAACTGCTTGCATCTGGAATGGCGGCAGGCACACACGGATCTGTGACCTTCCCTCAGAAAGAGAATGGCAGGTGGGGAGCAGACGGAGAGCACCTCCGTAGCACGTTGCAGGTTCTCAGGGACAATGGGTCTGCAAGGTTCTCCACACCACATTTCCATTCCTATGGCGTTTTCTCCCTGCAGGTTTTTCAGGGTGCCATGAGTACAACTGTCTTTTAGTAAATAGCACAACACGCTCACCTAACCCCAGCCACAACAAAACAAAGTGGAGTTGTGCCTATGCAGCTGCTTTTCTCTCAATGCAACCAAGTCTTGGTGCATTGTTGGACGGACTGGGCAGCTATCCCATAGTGCCTCAGCAGGGAGATAGAACACCTGAAGGACTGGCATAAAGAGCGACATCAGCAGCGCATGGGGCAATGCACTCTGGGGTGCCCTAGCACACACAATTGGGAGGAAGAAGGACTGGCCAAACCAAATACCAAAGCTCAGTTAGGAGTTTATGTCTAAATATACCATGTCGGTTACAGGAAGGAAACTATATGCCACCCTAGGCAACCGACTGGCTATGTTAGCTTGCTACCTTTACTAGCCACGTCCATTAGCCATGTCGCGCGTGAAGACAAACCATGTTTAGAGACAACTGTGCCACTCATGGGTTAAAACTAGGTCATAGTGCAAACAGGGCTTTAGACGACAGTCAGGCATCCTTGGAGAGTGCCCGTTAGCATCATTGCTTTGCTGCCTGCCCGCAAACATCCAGCACAAGAAGCCAGGTGTTTCCGCAGTGCACTGCAACGCTTGCATCTTTGTGCCAGGGTGCTAAATCAACCTGTGACAAAGCTGCGCCTCTCCTGCATAGGGACGCTGCACCACGTTTTGATGAGGCACTACCGTATCGTGACCATAACATCCCAGCCGCATCCCAGCCTAGGGGGTCTGAGCCTGTGAAGTGCTGGTGGAGAGCCCTCAACTTCCAGCGTAATGAAGTGGGTGGTGGGGCTTAGCACTGAGCACATCTCTCCGTGCGGTGTGAGCTACATCTCCAGGACAGGCAAGGCCTTTCTTTTTCAGTTCTCATTTTATTTAAAATGTCCTGGGAATTTATCAGTGCCTATTACAAAAAATTTAAAAAATGGCTGACAATCAGTGCCAAAAATTAACTTCACAGTTTTCTGGGTAAATATCTGGGTTAATATTGGGTGACGGGAGGACAGGAAGAAAAGCAGCAAAGAGACAAAAGTAAAAATACTGAAAGTAAAAGCAGTTTCATGCTATACTTTATTTTATGAAGCGTACATCAATGGTACGTACACATACACACCCGCATGCACGTATAGGTGTGTATCTTCCACTACATTGTCTTGCTTTAACAGACAACCTCACGGTTACACTCAGCCTAACTTCTTATTAACCTAAACACATCTACCTATTGTCATGTACTGGATTTTCTTAACATAATCAGTATTTTTATTTACTTGAGTGGTCCAAAATTTGGGTGAAAATCATTAAATAACAGATTAATATCTTTTGTAAAACCCTGAAATTTTTCTGTAAAAACTGAAAATGAAGGATTTTATGGACATAGGACAGACTAGTGAAATCCATTTATACCGAGATGGGTGGAGACTGTCTTAGCATTTAAGCACTAATCAAATAAATGTCCACTATCTCCTCATAAATGTCAGTGTGTCGCTCAAGATCCCCCACAGTTTTAGTCTGATCCCACATTAACTGGGGATCATTAACTGGTTGATTAACTGATCCCACATTAACTGGCCTTTCTGAATGGTCTGGGAGGACACACAAAGTTGGTTCTGCGGGTTGCCTTTCTCAGCTTTCATCATTGCTGTGTTTCCCTCTTCAAATGGATAAGGGGTCTAACAGGTATCTGGAGAGGAATTTAGGGAAACAGAATCAAGCGAAATCTCTTGTTAGGTATTGAAACATTACCATTTCAACAGGTTAAAGAGACCACATTCTGCCTTTTCTAAATCTTATGATGAGTGGATTTGCCAAACTAGAATATATCATTAGTCTGTATATCACTACGAAGACTCTGGACTGCTACAGAAAATATAGTTAATGTCTGCCTAGTGCTTTGAAGTTGTAAAGTGCTGTCTATCTATGTGCTAAGTACGATTCCTTGTGTAACGAAGGGTTGACCCCAGTGTCCCGGCCTATATTCTGTCACTTAGACACCAACATCTAATGTCCAGGCATGAGTGCGAGCAATTTGCAGAGCTGGCGATTGCTGCTCCCTAGCACGGCGCCATCAATATCTTACCCACTGCTTGATCAAGCGCTGTGGGAGAGCCCCGGGATGAAAGCTGCCTTCTATGAATTCTGTTCTATAAAGTAACTGTAATGGAGCTGCCTGCTCGTCCAGGCCCCATGCATTAAGTGGAGCAACAGTTAAGCTGAAGGGATAATGATCCTTTACTACCCCAGGCAGGTGAAATCCCTCTTTGATGGCTAGAATAGCTCTTGTAAAAGTTGGCCGTAGGGGCTTGAAGGCAGGTTTAATAGGAAATGTTTTTCCATTGGAGCCCACGGCTGTTTTTCTTTTAACCTGAGATAGTTTGTTTAATTTTTTTAAGTAATTGATTTTGTAACCCGCGGATGAAAGCTGTGTGTGTTTTCAGTTCAAACGCAACCAGCGACCGGGTGATCTTACCGTGGCAGGAGTTTTTGTTAGTGAGTTCCCAGCCATTTACATTCAGTGCTTCTCAGGAAACGTCACTCCTTGAACTTGCAGAGACAGACTGTCTTAGGGGAAGGTTGGTCTTGAGGGTAAGAGATTGGCTGGGAATTCAAACGAGTTGGTTTCAGTTCCTCGTTCTGTCATAGACTCTCTCAGCCTCAGATCCCCATCCGTGACCTGGCGATAACGGTACTTGTCCACCCCGTCACAGTTTCAGGGCAACTATACCTGTATTTCCCACTCTGCAGTCCACCAAGGGTATTCCCAGCCCTCACCTCTCTTGGGTGGAGATTTGTGTCTCACTCTTTCCTGAGCAGAGATTTTAAGACTGCACAGCTCCCTTCCTTACACTGTGATAACCTCAGCAAGCCAGGCTCCCTATCAGCCAGCACCTGCACTGTCCTTTCTCTCCAAGGGCTATGATCAGTGTACTGCTAGCAGTTACCAGTTGCCATACAGTTCTTTCTAAGCAAGCACATTTATTCTTAAGGAAAAAGCATTATGGAGAAAGCACATTAAAACAATAAAAGAATCTGCAAGCATGCTATAAAACTTATCAGAGGTCACCCCCAATGTCAACCTAGGATGCTGGTAGGTCTCAGTCCTTCAAAACCCATAACTGGGTTTTCCCCATGGTTACAAGCCCATCCATCTTAGACCCTGAACCAGAACACTGACTGGGCAGATCAGCCATTTCTTTATCTTCTTTGATCTTGGTTTTCTGTGACAGGTAATCAGCAGACAATGACCCATACCCAGGGCACAGCTTCTAAAGGCTGGGTGTTTGCATAACTGGAGTTGGGGAATTTGCATCTCCCTAAGGATTCCCCAGGAAATCCACTGCACGCTTATTACCCCCAAAGTCCACACTTGTCTGGCACATTTTCAGTATAGTCTCTTGAACTCCGAGGTCTCACACAGTGATTTCCCTACACCCCCCCCAGGGGGGGTGTACACCCCCCCTGAATTTTCCCAACACCCCCCCTAGTTTTGTGAGCTAGTTACATACCAATTTAGTGACTGTTTGGAAATCTGAATTTAAACTGAAACATTAATACACACTTTAAAAGCTTATATAGTGTATGATAAAATATGTGTATCTGAAAAAGTATAATAGATTTGAAAAGTATGAACATAGACTAGCTTCCTTGCTTCCTTATACAGCTGTTTTTTATGATGTCAGTGCATTCATTTCGGTGATGTTGGCCAACCTAATAATTTCAAATGCTGATTTGTAAGCAAAGTCTAAGGCTATGGCTACACTTGCACTTCAAAGCGCTGCCGCGGCAGCGCTGCCACGGCAGCGCTTTGAAGCGCTAAGTGTAGTCAAAGCGCCAGCGCTGGGAGAGAGCTCTCCCAGTGCTGTCCGTACTCCACCTCCCTGTGGGGAATAACGTACGGCACTGGGAGCATCAAGAGAGACGGTGGGGACCTGTCCCTCTCCACTGTTTAAAGACAGAGCTGATTAGGCTCCATCGTCTTTTGTTCTGTTAAGTGACCACTGCAGTTGAAATCACTGACAATCAGGTCTAAGTGCTTAGTCCTGTTGTGGGGACAGTGTTCCTGTGGGTACAGTGTTTTTGTGTAAGAGACAGCGCAGACTGCACTAGCAGCGAGGTTCCCGCACTGAGAGCTCAGCTGAAATCACTGAGAGCTGGTGGAACCTCAAGAGACCAACTCGCAGAGGTCACAGTGGCAGGTGACAGCAGAAGGTGACTGCGCAGGGCCATTGGCAACAGAGCGGTGGAGTGAACGGTGGCACAACGAACAGCCGTGGCCAGAGCAAACTGTGCCTTTTTGTCCCCCACCTGGAAGGTGTACTCACGTGAAAGCACCTCTGAACTCTGAGTCTCCACTGACCAAGGACAACACCAGAGAGTGGAGTGGTGGAGGGAAAAGTGAGGGGCATGTTAAATAAACATTTGTTTGTTGGACTATATTTTAGTCACTTTGCTCCAGAATGCTAGATTTGTGACTGGGAATGGAAACTTATATAAATATGTTTCCCAGTAGGCCAAGATTTTTAAAATGCAGTATTTTCCAAGGTTGTTATCTCACATTGTTGCTATCTTGGGAGGTCATTATGTTGGGGAGTTTCTGTACTAAACATTTTTATTATAATTAATTTTTACATAAGAATGGTCATACTGGGTCAGACCCATGGTCCATCTAGCCCAGGACCCTGTCTTACAACAGTGGTCAAGGCCAGGTGCTTCAGAGGGAATGAATAGAACAGGGAATCATCAAGTGATCCATCCCCTGTTGCCCATTCCCAGCCTCTGGCAAACAGGCTAGGGACACTCAGAGCATGGCGTTGCATCCCTCTCATCCTGGCTAATAGCCACAGATGGACCTGTTCTCCAGGAATTTATCTAGTTCTTTTTAAAATCCTGTTATAGTTTTGGTCTTCACAGCATCCCCTGGCAAAGAGTTCCCTGGGTTGACTTTATATTGTGTGAAGAAATACTTTCTTTTGTTTTTTTAAAATCTGCTGCCTATTAATTTCATTGGGTGACTGCTAGTTCTTGTGTTATGTGAAGAATTAAATAAAATTTCCTTATTCACTTTCTTCGCACCAGTCAAGATTTTGTAGACCTCTATCATATCCCCATTAGTCATCTCTTTTCTAAGCTGAAAATTCCCAGTCACTTTAATCTCTCCTCCTGTTTCATACCCCTCATCATTTTAGTTGCCCATCTCTGTACCTTTTCCAATTCCAATATATATTTTTTAGGATGAGTGACCAGATCTACACACACTATTCAAGGTGTGCACATACCATGGATTTATATAGAGGCAATATGATATTTTCTGTCTTATTATCTATCCCTTTCTTAATGATTCCCAACATTGTTTGCTTTTGTGACTGTTGCTGCACATGGAGTGGATGTTTTCAGAGAACTATCCACAGTGACTTCAAGATCTCTTCCTTGAGTGTTAACAGCTAATTCAGATGCCATCATTTTGTATGTATAGTTGAGATTGCTTTCCAATGTGCATTACTTTGCATTTATCAACACTGAATTTATTTGCCATTTTGTTGCCCAGTCACCCAGTTGTGTGAAATCCCTTTGTAGCTCTTCACAGTCTGCCTGGGACTTAATTATCTTGAATAGTTTTGTATCATCTGCAAATTTTGCCACCTCACTGTTTACCCATTTTTCCAGATCATTTATGAATATGTTGAACAGCACTGGTCCCAGTACCGACCCCTCAGGGATACCGCTATTTATCTCTCTCCATTCTGAAAACTGATAATTTATTCCTACCCTTTGTTTCCCATCTTTTAACCAGTTATTGATCCATGAGAGGACTTTCCTCTTACCCTATGATGGCTTACTTTTCAAAAGTCAATTTAAATTAAATACTTTTAAAAAATATATATGGTTTTTTAGAAATCTAGACCTGTTATGTGTTTTGGTGTAACTTGCATTATTCTTATGTTAAATTTGCATAATCCTAACAAAACATTTATTTTATTCATATCTTTTTTATATATCTCATTGGTCCTGACACCCCCCTTGTAAATTCGAACACCCCCCCTAATTTCAATTCCTGGGGAAACCACTGGTCTCACATCTCCCCCCTAGAGAGGTGACCTACAATTCCAGCCTACAATAATATATAGACTTAATGCACTGAGGTCTTCAAAGAATCCTGCGGGACATTGCCATATTCCTCACACATGGCATAAGGAGGTTGTGAGCAACGATGTAGGTTGGTACATGTAAGTACCTCACTAGATAGACAGGAGCTAATCAGCTCCCTAGTGGTGCTCCAGTGCCATGAGATATTAGGGTCAGAGATGGGAAAGACCTGTTTGATCGCCTCTTCCATTTCACAGGTGCCTGTTACAGGACTTGTCCCGACTGAATGTGCTCTGTGCAATCCGGCTTACATGTGGTTCATGGCAGCCAGGCTGGGAGTATGGAAAATAATAATTCTTCTTTGCATTTCAATGGTATATCTCATGCGAGTGTCTTCTGGCATTGTCAGACATTTATTAACCAGTACTGAGAAGTCTGTATAGTGATCCCTGTTTTCCAGAGAGGGAAAATACCAATGCACAGAGATCAGTGCCTTCCCTAAGGGTTCCGACAGTACCCGTTCTGGAATCTCAGCAGCCATCTAACGCCAAGGACCTGATTTTCAGCTACTCCTTTCCCGTGCTTAGGGCAAGAATGGAGGGAGTGGGATACAGTAGCTTTAACCACCCTTCCTGTATTCTGGGGCCATGGAGGCTGTATCTGGACCCTGATGTAAGTTAGAGCAACCTGAGGGCTGCTCTAATGTATGCTCTGCCCCCGGGGCAGCATAGACTTCCCACAATGCAGTCTGCTCTAGCCCCACCTCCTCTGCTGGAAACAGAGCAGTGATGGCGAAGAGCTCTTCCGCCATCTCCACCCTTGCTGGAGAGGCTCTGAGCACAGAAAGTGATCCATCCTCTTTGAGGCCTGTTTATGCTGCCAGAGCATGAATTATGACAAGCCCATCAGTCCACCCAAATGACTGCGAGAGTGAGAACCAGGAGGAGAACATGGGCTTTTGTATCTCTCATACCCATGCCTCTGCCCCTAGGCTGCACTACTACATACCAATGCTGGAGAAGAGCTAAGTAGGATGTTTATAAAGGAGGCTACAGTGTTAACCAGTGGGCCATTGGTGCAAAGGAGAACACCCTTCTCCCTCTACTCCCCACCCTCTGAACTGTCCGATCTCATTGCTTCCCAGCGAGGCACTTTTGTGTGATTGTTTCTGGCAACAGCAGCCACAGGCGAAAAATATTTCCCCATTTGACTCACTGCTCCGCTGCAGTTCAGATTGTATCTCACTTGGGAAGTTATATTTGACACTGTATAATAGACACTTTACACAATATATGCTGTCCTGAACTTTTATGGAAGAGGGAAAAGACAGCAATAAATTACCGGGAAGTTGAAGTAATAAAACCTTTAACAGGACTTATCTGTTCTATAGTTGTGGGGTTTTTTATATTGGAAATGTATGATCCTCTCTTCCTTTCGGCCCCAAACACCCTTCACTTTCTCTCACATGGTAGTTAATGTGCTGTGATCTGTCAGAGCCCACTGTATGGTTTGCCGCTTACATATTTAGAGAACAAATTGTGTCTCATGTTTTGGGGGTGTTTTGGTCTCATATTGTGGCATTGCCTGATAATCTCCCCTCCCCACTGCCTGCTTTCATAAACTCACACTTTAATCACTGTTCAGACTTCAGATCAGATACTGTAGAATGGCTGGCTGGCACCCAAAGCTGCAGGATTTTCATAAAAACCTTTGTGGTGCAGACAATATTATTTTTCCACTTCTGTTCCTTTGTGATATTTGCCAGTGTCTTAGAGCAACACAAAGGAGTCACGTTCCTTTCTCCCAGGGAGTGACCTCTAGGAATTAGAGATGGAAAGGACCCCAGCAGGACATATTGTACAATACCACCCATCCCCAGGTTCCCTATTGTGTGGCTAGAGTGATGGAGTTTCCTTCCCTTCAGTGAGTAGAAGGATCAGGCTTTACCCTTCCCTTGAGGGACTATTCCACAGTCTAGCGGACTTTATGATTAGAACATATGTCCTGATCTTCACCACAAACTTCACATGAGCCCCTGGTTACATCATCTTCCTCCATGGACCATCTCAAAGGCTCCCTCTGGCTACTTGGCATCCCTACCCTTGGAGACAGTTGTCATACCCACCCTTGGCTGTCATTTGGCCAAGCTTTATATAATTTCTCCTCATAAATCATCCCTCCAGCTCCTTAATCATTTTTTGTTAATTAGCTCAGAATTCTCTCCGACTGTGAAACAAACACTGATTAATGAAGTTCCAGCTGAAGCTGTACATTTTTCATCCATCTTGCTCTCTGCTTTGGCAGAAGCTCACCTGCTAGTTGCATTTCCATTCTGTCTAACATGCCCAGATAAGACAGTCATGCATTCTGCACTGTTCAAATGCCCTGTGTGTATGAAACCCCAAGGAGCAGTACCAGAGACGCTCTGCAGTTCTGTCAGATGTACATGTCTTGATGCTGTGGTTAGCCTTCCAAAACGTTAGGGGGTCTGTGTGTGCAACATCCGCCCATCCCAACAGTGGGTGCTAGCACTGCCTCACTAGCGATGGCATTGCATCATGCTTCCACATGAATGTTGTGGTGGACCCTGCTTCACATACCTCATGCTATAATACTCAGTCCTGCCATGAGTGCAGGGGACTGGACTAGATGACCTCTCGAGGTCCCTTCCAGTTCTATGATTCTATGCTTGGTAATAACGTAACTCATTAAGATAGGCAGGCCTTTTTATGGGACAATTTACAGAATCACTGCAGCTCCAGCTTACCACTCCTAGCCATGTGCTTTGCAGATTGACTTCCTGGTGCCTTCTCCAAATTCTTCCCTCCTGCAACCTGTGCTCCTCCCTCCAAATTCCATACACCAGACTATAATGTTGGACAAAATCTTGATGGTGGTAACTTTGGCCCATAAAATGTGTCAGGATAACTGAACTTCAAGTGCTTCACTATCGTTCTGAAATTCCATTGATTGTATTTTTGTCCCTGTTTCTGTATTATCATACGTCTCGACTGTCCTTTATTTAAGGGAATGACTTTAATTTTAGAGATGGTCTTGAACCAAAATGTGGATACAAATAATCCCCCAAATTATCAGAATATGAGCTTTGATCTGGATCCAATTTTTTCAGTGGATCCCTTTCTCTGTTATGGGCTGAACTCACCCCAAGTACAAACACTGCTGATTTTGGTCATTCGGACTCTGGATGGAGATCAGAATATTGTACCGTTGTCCTATTTCTGCTTAGTTTTAGATCCAGTTTTAGCTTCACCCCATGCATATCTTCTATTATCTCATTGTGCTCTAGTGGAATGAGCACTAAGACTGGGACTCCAGAGACCTGGATTCTGTCCCTGTGTGATGTTCTGTACCTCGAGAGAACACCCTGCACCCCCATGTTCATCCTTATAATATGATTGTGTGGTATCTAATGCAAAATTTGTCATGTCGGGTGTCTTCGGAAGGCTCATGATGCACTGAGCATTGTCGTTATAGTAATGTTATAGGCTGTAATTTCATGTACAGAGTTATGAGGCTGAAAATGTGTCCTCATGGCTTAAAACAAGCCCAGGCAAAAACTCTCTAAGAGCAGAGGGGCAGTTCACACCTCATCAGGGCATGGATGGGACAAACCCAGCCCAGCCTCACAGGAACAAAGGACACTGGCCTAGGCTGCAACAAAGGATCTGTTGGACTCTCGAGTGAGTCACCCATCTTCCTTTGGTCAGTTTCGGACTACGATGAGGTAATGCCCACTCGACTCTGAGGGGGGGAGGGGGATGGAACCCAAGAAGGAAGAAAGAAAATGATAAAAGGGAGAGACATTTGCCATGCTCTTCCTCCCTCTTCCACCTCTAGCTACAGACATCACCACCAAGCAACTGAAGCACTGATCAAAGGGGAGAGCCTGGCTGAAGGGCAACCAGCCAGCCTGTGGTGAGAAGCATCTAAGTTTGTAAGGGCACTGAAAGTGTTAAGATCAGCTTAGAATGCATTTTGCTTTTATTTCATTTGACCAAATCTGACTTATGTTTTGACTTATAATCACTTAAAATCTATCTTTGTAGTTAATAAATTCATTGGTTTATTCTACCTGAAGCAGTGTGTTTGGTTTGAAGGGTGTCAGAGACTCCCCTTGGGATAACAAGCCTAGTACATATCAATTTCTTTGTTAAATTGATGAACTCATATAAGCTTGCAGCGTCCAGTGGGCATAACTGGACACTGCAAGACGGAGGTTCCTAGGGTTGTATCTGGGACCAGAGATATTGGCTAGTGTCATTCGGTTGCACAATCCAAGCAGTTTACGTGTCAGAGGCTGTGTGTGAACGGCCCAGGAGTGGGGTTTCTCACAGCAGAGCAGGGTAAGGCTGGCTCCCAGAGTTGAGGATTGGAGTGGCCTAGCAGATCACTGGTCCAGATAACACCAGGGGAACATCACACCCTGGCTCTTCTACTGACCTGCTATGTAATCTTAGGCAAGTTACTTGGGCTCAGATTCTCAAAGGTGTTTAGGTGCCTAACTCCCATTGAAATAATGGGAGTTAGGCACCTAAATGCCCTTGAGGATGTGGGTCATAGGCCCTCATTTTCAGAGTTCTTCAGCACTTGAAGCTCCAATTCAAATCGATTGAAGGGTTCCCCAGCACCTTTGGAAATCAGACATTTAACCTATCCGTGCCTCAGTTTTCCATCTTCTAAATGGGTGCAATAATGTATAATGCTTTGAGATCTACAGATAGTGCTGCCATATGTGACCAGCATTGTCTTCTAAAGTCAGCTGATTCATTTGGAAATGGTGAGCCATGAAACTGAAGCAGAATGAATTGCACATTCCAAGTTCCCTGGACAATTAATTTTTATGTGTCCATTTCTGGAGATCACTTTTTGTCTGTGTATGTCACAGTGTGGGACCTACCAATGGTAGGTCCGATGCTTCCACAGGATGTCTGTGTAGGGTAAAGCATCATCAGCCAATCAAATGCTTCCTTTTTAATAACATACCCGTCATTTGCTAACTGTATTTCTTAAATTGGTCTCCATTTCTGTAACAGTGTAAGTACATTACAATAAAGGGAGGCAGGTGGCGCGTATAGTCTTTTGGTTAAAGCATGAGAGGGAGAAACTGGATGTCTGGGTTCCATTTGTGGCTTTCCCACTGACCTTGTCCAACTCTGGGTGCCACGCTCTAGGGAAGATGAGAACAAAATGGAGAGAGTCCAGAGAAGAGCAACACAAATGATCAAAGGTTTAGACAACCTGACCTAGGAGGAAAGGTTAAAAAACCTGGACGTGTTTAGTCTTGAGAAGAAAAGACTGGGGAGGGGAGACCTGATAACAGTCTTCAAACATGTTAAAGGCTGTTATAAAAAGGATGGTGATGAATTGTTCTCCATGTCCACTGAAGAAGTAATGGGCTTAATCTTCAGCAAGGGAGATTTACATTAGATTAAGCTCTGGACTAGGCTTCCAAGGGAGGTTGTGGAATCCCCATCATTGGAGGTTGGACAGACACCTGTCAGGGATGGTCTAGGTTTACTTGGTCCTGCCTCAATGCAGGGGTGCTGGACTAGATGACCTCTCAAGGTCCCTTCCAGCCTGACATTTCTATGATTCTATGATAAATCACTTGATCTCTCAGTGCTTCATTGCCATATCTGTAAAATGGGGTAATGTTGCTGCCTCTCAGGGGTGTAATGAGACTACACTCATTAATCCAGACAAACGTGTGTCAGTATCCAACAGCTGGAAATTGAAGCTAGACAAGTGCAGACTGGAAATAAGGTGCACATTTTTAACAATAATGGAAATTGTCCATTGGAACAACTCACCCAGGGGTGTGGTGGATTCTCCATTGTTTGGAAGATTTTCACTCAAGATCTTTTTAAACAACACTTTCCAGCCCAAAAGTTATTGGGCTCAGTGGGTGAAACCAGAGTAAAATTCCATGCATGAGGTCAGACTAGATAATCAGATCAGTCCCTTCTCGCCTTAAAATCTAGGACTCAATGAGTGATGGAGGTTAGTGAGGGGCTCATATACTGGGGGTACTCTAGGAATATCTGGATAGATCGAAATACAGCAGTGACCACATAACACCTTATGGATGATAAAGTAATCTAACTGATGGTTCGTTATTAAGGGAACCTGCATGGAAATCATCTACAAGTTAACAGCAGAATAAAAGAACAAAGGAATCAGCCATTATCCGAAGAAGTGAGCTGTAGCCCACGAAAGCTTATGCTTAAATAAATTTGTTAGTCTCTAAGGTGCCACAAGTACTCCTGTTCTTTTTGCGGATACAGACTAACACGGCTGCTACTCTGAAACCTGACATTATCCAGAGAGGTCATGCAGGGCCCGATCCATTGATATGATTAAATAGCTTGATAAGTGAATAAGTAATATTCTAATCAAGTAGTGGGCCAGGAGAAGTCTGTATTAAACTACTATAGTAGGCAAGTTCTTCATGTGCGACCAAATGACCTCATATTTTTTCCATCTGCATTTATTAGGCAGAGTCATTTCTTCCGTCGGTGCAGTGGTGAAAAATTCATTCAGCCACTCCATAGAGTAGGGAGAGAAAGAGGATCTTTCTACAGAGGAAAAAAATGTTTATCCTACTCTCTGTGAAAGTTAATGGGAGCTATGCTGGTAACCTCAGAGGCAGTAGGCCTGGCAGAATGGATATGATCCTGGAGCCACTGGGAACTTTGTCAGAGAGCCCATTCGGACACAGTCAGAGCCTCGCTGACATGAAATGCACTGTCCAGGAACTCAATGGGACCTGAACCGTGGCCTGCAGGGCGAGACTCATGTCCATTTTCTCAGGTGGCCTAATCCTGAAGTGAACTCACTTATCCATTATTGAATATCTGTCAACAATGCGATGCAATTGCCAAAAGGGCTAATATCATTCTGGGGTTATTAACAGGAGGGTTGTATGTAAGACATGGGAGGTAACCGTCCCCCTCTACTCAGCGCTGGTGAGGCCTCAGCTGGAGTACTGGGTCCAGTTCTGGGCATCACACTCTAGGGAAGATGTGGAGAAACTGGAGAGAGTCCAGAGGAGAGCAACTAAAATGATCAAAGGTTTAGAAAGCAGTCCTAGGAGGAAAAGTTAGAACACCTGGGCATTATAATACAGGAGGGCCAGGGAGCACTGGTAGAGAGGTAGAGAGGAAATACATAAACCCTAAGCTAATTATGGCCCAAGAGCAGGGGCAAGGGGTGGCTTCTTAGCCCCCCTGCCAAGAAAAGCTCAGGACCCACCAAACTAACATCGGCCATCTTGTCACAGCATGTTTAGTCTTGAGAAGAGAAGACTTGGGGGGAGGAGAGCTGATAACAGTCTTCAAATATGTTAAAGGCTCTTATAAACAGGCTGGTGATTAATTGTTCTCCATGGTCCACCGAGGGCAGAAGAAGAAGCAATGGGATCTGCAGCTGGGGAGATTAGGTTAGATATTAGGAAGAACTTTCTTACTATAAGGGTAGTTAAACTCTGGAATAGGTTACCAAGGGAGGTTGTGGAATCCCCACCATTGGAGGTTTTTAAGAACAGGTTGGACAAATCCCTGTCAGGGATGGTCTAAGTTTACTTGGTCCTGCCTTAGTGTAGGGGGCTGGACTTGATGATCTCTCAAGATCCTTTCTAGCCCTGCATTTCTATGATCCTCTCTGTGTCTCAGTCATCTCATCTGTAAAATTGGTTGTAATAATCCCTGCCTCCTGGGGAGGAGTGGGAGTGTTGTGAACCTAAATTAATTAGGGTTTGGGATCCTAAATTAATTAGGGTTTGGAGGATGCAGTAGACGGAGAAAGCAGCATTGTTATTAAGAGGGAATATGAAGAAAAAAGTGAAAGGTAGGGGTAATAGGCCAGATTCAGTGCTCACACCTGTGTGATGCTGGAGTGACTTTACTAATGATGATAACACCCAGCTCTTATATAGCGCTTTTCATACATTGATTTCAAAGCATATTGTTTAGGAGAGTAAGTATCCCTAAGCCTATTTTACAGATGGGAAACTGAGTCACGAAGAGGTTAATTGACTTTCTTAAGGGCCCACAGTAGGTCAGGAGCCGAGCCAAGAATGGATCCCTGGTCTGCAGATTCTTCGTTCACGGGACTATTCTGGGTTTACACTGCTAGAGCTGAGACTGACTTTGTCCGTTCGTGTTCAAATGGACCCAAAGTGGAAAGCCAGATCCAATCCCGTCCTGAAATTTGGGGAAATTTGCATCCAGCTCTGAGTGTCACAGCCATGTTTATCTCTATAACGGGCCTAATCCAAACATTGAATTGTGGGGTTTTGGGGTGTGTACGTGGGCAGTTTCACTGGGAACGTGACTTGGCCTAAGTATAGAGGACTAAATTTACCCCTGCTGTAAATCCACTGGCATCAATGCAGTTACACCAGGGCTGCACTTGACCTAATAGGTTTGAAAGTTTCTCCCACTATGAAAGTCCTTCGTTTAAAAGTATCACTGAAAAAGATTGTGCATTGTCGTCTAGTGATTTTGGTGCCACGCTACTTGGCAGGAGGAAAGCATAGCAAAGAGCAGAAGTGACTCAGCCATTCACTTATTTGCAGAATAATTGAAGGTTATTAAGCAGTTAATTACTAAAGATTAGGTGGGGGGATTGAAAAGCTTGGCAAAGATTGTAAACGTGCTGTATCAAAAAGGATTTGTGAATCAACAGAAGAGCAAGAAAATGGAGTCAAATTGATTAGCAGGGAACAAAGGACAGGGACAAACAGGGACACTCTTAGCAAGCTGGCTCTGTCCTCTCAGAGAGAAAGCAAACAAACAAAATCTCCAGCTTGCTTTTATCAGCTGGTAAATGGGATTTATGCTTCACCTTGTAAGTTGCACATGGAATGTGAATAGGGCTTTCCATTCCCATGACTTGCTTTGGACAAAAAACCATTCAGCTAGGAAAGAGAGGAAGTCTGTGTGAACAGATCAATAATATCCATGGTGAGGAAAGTTAAAAATACTAGTAATAACTTGACTTTGAGCTCCCATAATCCCTTCCACCCTAGGATCTCAAAGCATTTTACAAATGTTAATGAACCTTTATGAAGTGGGTAAATGTTACCAGCCCCATTCTACTGATGGACAAAACCCGAGAGGTTGAATCCTCCTCTCCCAATTCCCCTTGCCTGCTGGAAGCATCCCACCATCTGAAGTAAAAATTGCCCAGAATGTAGTGCACCTGGAGCAATGCAAGGGATTCTGGGATATCTACCAATGCAGCAGTGTGGCCAAATTGACGAAGCACAGTACCAATAGGGTTGCAGGGCAGAAATGTATGACAGTTTACACCAGTGCACTTATAACAGTGCAAACAATATAATAGATATAATGGATTAACTCCACCAATGCATATTGCGCCGGTGGAATAGACAAATATAGACAAAGCTGAAAGGCCAGATTCCAATGGGAGTTAGGTGCCTACATACCCTTAAAATCTGGCCCTAAGTGATTTGTCCAACTATGGCAGGTCAGTGACAGAACCAGGAATGGAGTACAACCCATTAATTCTGACCTACTGTCCTGTCCTCTCAACCCCTAGGGTATGGCTACACTTGAGAGTTGCAGCGCTGGGAGTTGCAGCGCTGGGAGTTACAGCTGTGTAGGGAAAGCGCTGGTGTGTGGCCACACTCACAGCTACCAGCGCTGCAGTGTGGCCACATTTGCAGCATTTGCAGCGCTGTTGGGAGTGATGCATTATGGGCAGCTATCCCAGCATTCAAGTGGCTATCTTTTGTGCTTTTCAAAAGAGCGGGGTGGGGTGCAGCGTGACAGGGACCGGGGGGGAGAGAGAGAGAGAGGGTTTTTGGAGCCGACACTGTGTATCAGCTCCCTGCCTTGCAAAATCAGAAATTTTTCCCGACCCCTTACTCTTAACTGCAAACAGCCTGCAGACCAGATAAGCAGCTGCTCCAACGGACTCCCTTTCTCACCCCTGCCCCCGCTGTTTCTCTTGTCAAGCAAACACTCACCCCCCTGCCTGCCTCATTCACAGCAAGGTAGTGGGTTTATCTCATTTGATTGTTCAGTCAGTTACAGATTGATCACGGCAAACAGGAGCTGTGTTTGTTTTTTAGATAAGCAGCTCCCGGAGCCCCGAGTTCACAACAAAACAAAGAGAGGCAGCATAACAAAACAAAGAGTAATTTAGTTAAAAGCATTCTGGGATATCTCCTAATACTCTGGAGGCCAATAACAGTGCTGGTGTGTGGCCACACTTTATGAGCAGCGCTGCAGCACCAGCGCTGCACTCGTTATACCCCAAGCAGACACAGGTGTACGGCCAGTGCTGCAGCCAGGGAGTTGCAGCGCTGGATGTGCCCTGCAGGTGTGGACAGTTACTAATTGCAGCGCTGGAAAGCCTCCACCAGCGCTGCAACTCTCAAGTGTAGCCATACCCCTAGACTCCCATCTCTTTTTACTCCACCCTCTCCAGAAAGGCCTTTCAGATGTGCTCTCCCGAGTGAGGGGTGAACCTCAGTGATTTGGAGGCTTGATCTGAAGGAGCACCCCACAATTCAGGTGCTTTTCTGAACCATCAGAGAAACTTGCCAAGATTCTTACACCTGCCACTGCAGTTGGGAATCTCAGGGTATTAGGTTCTCTCATGAGATTATTGGTACTTCCTGTGGTGCCCAGAAACAGGACGAGACTGATGCCCTGCATCCTGCCATGTTATTTTGAGCACTTCTAAGTGTGCTTCTGGCCAAAACCACAACATGTGAAGCTCCGTGAACAATGAAATATAATGGAGAATAAAAGTTATCTGGGGGAGATCTTGTGGGGGGGCTAAGAGCCCTCAAATCATATTCATGTCACTGAGAGTGACATGTGCTCAAGTTCCTCCTAGATTTTGATCTTTGAAATGCTTCATACTTCAAAGGGCCATCACTGGTACCCAGCAGTTCATGAGGCTCTACGGCTTGAACTCAAGGACTAAGCCCATTACCGTCAGAAGCAATCATGGTTTCATTAAACCTCTTATATTGCCTAGCTACTGAAGAGGGACAAAGACTTTCCTAGCATGGGTTACAAATCGACTATGGCACAACGAAGGTGTATCCATCTACTGGTACAGCTGGATCTGTGCATTTTCATAGGACATGTGAGAATTGCCTGTAGTGTTCCCTCATGAGTACAGCCTGCTCTGTCCTATTCAATCTCAGCCTCTCATCATATACCTCATCCTCCATCCAGCACCTGTTCATACCTGCCTCCCTTACCAGCCAGGTTCCCATCACGCTACACTGACCATCACCTTCTTCCACTGTGCATGGGATTCTGGGGGAAGGGGCTGACATCCCCTGCAATGGTATTCTTCTCTCAAAAGGAAGGGTGTTGAGAAAGAGTCATTAAGCAGATGGCACATAACCAACCAGGTCTGTAAGGAAGAATGAAGGGATGTTCTTCTTCCTGACACTTGGACTTCCCTGAGATGCTTTAAGCCCCCTAATATTTGTTGGTGAGTTCAATGATGATATCATACTGGACATCCCATGATGGGTCAGGGGAGGGGGCTGTCAATTCTGATCTCATGGGCTGCACTTCTGAACGATGGACTCTGTTGTGTCATGTATGCTTCCTTCAGACTGTCCATTTCATTCTCTCTCTCTCTCTGTCTGTGTCTCTCTCTCTCTCTCTCTCGCATATACACACTCCTCTTTTCCTTCCTTCCTGGCTGGATCCATGTGCTGTTTGCTCTTGAAAGTTGCCTTTAAACTGACGTCTGTGAAAATGGGCTGCTGCTCAAATGTGCATTTCCCAGCGCTGCAGTTTCTTCAGAGTGTTTTTTTAAATTAATTAATCCCTTCAAACATGGTGTTAAACAGCTGAGCCCATGGCAGGTCCCATTATCTCTCCTGCTCATTTGTTTTCTAGGGTAAAATGTTTCTTAGTGGGCTTCATTTTTGCTATCTGCGTTTATCAGAGTGAATGCCAGGCGTTGATTGGTTATCGACTGCCAGGCAGTGACTGATTTCCTTGAAACAGTCTCTTGCCTGCCCTGAAGCCTAGAGAGGAAAGAAAGGGTCAGTAAAAATAACTTTTTGTGGGACTGTTGATTACGGTTTATAATTGGTCTTTGTCACAGGTGTATTGACCGGTTTGTTAGATTATTAATCACCTTCGGCTTTGCTCTGGGCCATTAACTAACAAACTTGTCATTAGATGTTGGCAAATGACCAGTCTTTTCCTGGGATTACTCCGTTAAATAACCAGATTCCTTTAAAGAGAGGCAAGAGCTCCCAGTGGTATTACTCTCTGCTTCCTATTGCTGTTGAGTCTTTGGCGATGCATGGTCTGTTGTTCTTGCAGGGGTCGGCAGCATCCCAGGAAGTATTTTCTACCTCCCAAGGTAGCAAAGTGCCTGCTTGCTTTAAAAAAGGAAACGGTTTCCATCTGTCTAATCTTTGGCTCTTTGCTAAAAATGGACCAGATTCCCAGCTGGTATAAAGTGATGTTGCTTGCTTGACTTCAACAGAGCTGTGTTGATTTATGCCAGCACATAAGGGGATTTGAGTGCTGGAGAAAGGTGCAGGACGGAGAGCCCTTTGTCTATCCACAGCATGGGCAGAAGAAAGTTCAACCTTCATGCTGCCATGCTACATATATCCTAACCTTGAGCTTAAAGATCTCCTGTAGAGATCAGAGAGAATGATTAAAGGCCTTGAGAACATGACCTATGAAGGAAGGCTGAAAGAATTGGGTTTGTTTAGTTTGGAAAAGAGAAGACTGAGAGAGGACATGATAGCAGTTTTCAGGTATCTAAAAGGGTGTCATCAGGAGGAGGGAGAAAACTTGTTCACCTTAGCCTCTAAGGATAGAACAAGAAGCAATGGGCTTAAACTGCAGCAAGGGAGGTTTAGGTTGGACATTAGGAAAAAGTTCCTAACTGTCAGGGTGGTTAAACGCTGGAATAAACTGCCTAGGGAGGTTGTGGAATCTCCATCTCTGGAGATATTTAAGAGTAGGTTAGATAAATGTCTATCAGGGCTGGTCTAGACAGTATTTGGTCCTGCCATGAGGGCAGGGGACTGGACTCGATGACCTCTCGAGGTCCCTTCCAGTCCTAGAATCTATGAATTTATGAATCCATGCCCAGTCATTCCTTGGTGGCTTTGATCAGCAGTGGGGACAATCAGGACTTGTCAATCAGTGGTAGTTTTTGTGCCATGAACACCAGTCCGGTAGAAAATAAACTGGGACCCACAAAATCCACCAGGGTACCATCAAATGGAAACCTACTTTTTCCACATTGACCTGAGCAGGATTCAAGCCAGATCCCTAGAGGTGAAAGCCTTCATATTTCATTCCTAACTCCCTGAAACCATCTAATTCCTCACCAAAGTATATCTCCGGAGCCGGGGATATTGTGAATGGTTCCCATTTTAGCTCTCCTGAGAGAGGCAGCGCTTGCAGAAAGCCAAGACACCCAGAGAAATGACCAGCCTTTTAGCATTGCAAGACTAGCTCTCATCATCTTTGGTTGTGCTAGATGCAGGGAAGGAAACCAACAGGCAGACAAAGAAATAAATATATGAAAGCATCAAGTACTAAATAAAAGCACCCGCAGTGTTTCCTTGTAAAAATGCTATTGATAGCAAATCCCATTACTGCTCAGGTCATATGGAATTCAATTCCATGGTCATGTTAGGTTAAGGCTGGCTCCTTCCCCTCCATTTCTCGTTCCTTCCTTTCTCCCTTGGAATTCAATCATGTCAAAGTTCTGCTGCTGCTGAGGGAGACACAGAAAGGAAGAAGGGATTTTTTTTAGAGTCTGTGTCTTGCAGACAAATTGCAACCTCTCAGTCGTATTATTATGGAAACAATAATAATAATAATCACTAGCGAGAAAAGGAGATTTGATGTCTGCATCCAGCAACACGATTCCCTTCTGCAAAGTGTCGTATCCCAGAGAGGTTTCACATCTGATTGTGATCTGTGCAGACAAGTAAACGATTCCCAGGCTGGGCTGTGTTCTTGTCAGAGTCCATAAACTATGCAGAAAGGAGGGCCTGGCCAGTAGCTCGGTGGGATTCTTCCAAAGCAGTGGTTCTCAACCTTCCCAGACTACGGTACCCCTTTCAGGAGTCTGATTTGTCTTGTGTACCCCCAAGTTTCACCTCACTTAAAAACTGACTTGCTTACATCATCAGACATAATAATACAAAAGTATCACAGCGCACTGTTGCTGAGAAATGGCTGACTGTCTCCTTTTTACCATATCGTTATAAAATAAATCAGTTGGAATCTAAATATTCTACTTGCATTTCAGTGTATAGTCTATAGAGCAGTATAAACAAGTCCTTGTCTGTGTGACATTTTAGTTTGTACTGACTTGGCTAGTGCTTTTTATGTAGCCTGTTGTAAAACCAGGCAAATATCTAGATGCATTGGTGGACCCTCTGTGCACTCCCTGGGGTACGTGTACCCAGGGGTGAAAGTAACCTAAGGGACTTACCGGTATGCAGGGCGACCGGGGTCCTGAGCAAGGTGCAGGGGCGGCTCTGGGCCCCTGGAAGGGGCGGGGCTTTGTGCGGAAGGGGCGGGGCTGGGACCAGACTCCCTCAGCCAGCCCTTCAGCGCTGCCTGGCCTGCGCCGCCTGGGGCTCCGGCAGCGATTTAAAGGGCCTGGGGCTCCCTGCTGCCGCCGCTAGCGCTAACCTGGGGCTCTGGCTGTGATTTAAAGGGCCCGGGGCTCCTGGCCACCACTACTGATACCCGGGGGCTCCGGCAGCGATTTAAACGGCCAGGGGCTCCAGCTGCTGGCGTGGTAGCGGCGGCTGGGAGCCCTGCACCCTTTTAAATGGCCAGGCCCTGGGGAAGCTGCCCCTTTTGGCCCCCCTCTTCAGTGGCCCTGCCGGTACGGTGGGCTGTGTACCGGCTCTGACCGGCAAGCTGTACCGGCCCATACCAGCTTCCTTTCACCCCTGTGTGTACCCCTGGTTGAGAACTACTGCTCCAAAGCAATGACGAGGTGGGGCTGGTGTTTCCAAAGGTGCTGCTGTTTTTCCCCCTCGTTATACGGAGCCAGTCCCAGAGCTGGCGGTTGCAGGGCACTGTGGGTGAGAGGTAGAACCCAAGGTCCTGGCTGCTTTGATCCTCAACTCAAGGTAGCTGTAAATACCTGTAAGTAATGGAGTGAGTCCTGGTCAGATTCCAGCCTGGGTAAGTACATTATGTCCACTTATGTTTCCTGGGCAGTCTCAGGAGCAGAAGCGATTGAGTGCTGATGATCTTGGCTTACGGATCCCTGACCACCCCAGCTTTTGAGGGGTCAACTTTAGATGCCTTATAGGGGCCTGCAAGACCAGCTCTTTGGGGGAAGAGCTGAGCACTCTTCCTGTGCAGGTCAGTCCCCTGATGGCCTCTCAAGCTGTGCACCCACAATCAGCAGTCACTTTAGAAGGTCTCCACCTGTGAGGACCTTATCCAAAGCCCATTTCACTCAGGGGTGATTTTTCTTGACTTCAGTAGGCTTTGGATCAGGTCCTAAATGACTTTAGGGTCATTAAAGTTAAGCACGTGCTTAAGTGCTTTGGAAAAGAGGTTCAGGATCCACTCATGCGTCTTAGTGTTCCCCAGCCCCTCCCCCAATCCTTCAAGCCCTTCCCTGAAGGGACTCATCCTATCTTCCCCCCTCCTCCCCACCCCACTGTGTGTGAAAGATTCACTGATGATTCATCCTCCAACGTGGACTGCACTCCAGCCCGGTCTGTCGTCATCTTCCCGCTCCCAGCTGGATTGTCCTGGGATCTACCCCTCTCCTGATCCCCACGGACACTCTCATCATGTGCCATGACGTCAGAGCATGATGTGATCTCAGGGGTTACGGTGGGTGTCTCCTCAGCCTGAGTCTGATGCTGTTCACTTCCACATCTAGATTCCCTCCAGCTGCAAAGTCCCAGATCCCAAGAACTTGCTGTTTCTCTCTCTCTCTGGGTGTTCTATCCCTAGAATGTGACTTTTTTCTGCTTTGGAGTTATGCCACTGCGCATTCATTCCACCCCATCATTTAAAATGTGCCATTCTTTATTAGCTAGAATGTCCTTGGATGATAACAAGGAGCCGGGGTGCAGTATATCAGTTTAGCTGCATTTATCTATATACACACACGGATGTGCCTTCCCCCACCCCACAACAAATCCCTGGAGAATTAAAGGATCCTGACTATTTTAGCCAACAATTTATTGGAGCAGCATCTTAGCATAACACCCTGCCTTGACCTTCACTGGCTCTGGCGGACTGCTCTCTGCGATAACTTTTCGTTGAACAACAGTGGAGGTTAGTGTGGGGTGACAGTGGGTGTTAGAGAACACGGTCTCTAACCTGGAGTCTCACAACGCACTTCATAAAGTAATCAGTTGGACGCTGGTAGCGTCATGGCCAAAGAAACAAACAGGACAGCAAGCTTGGCCTGGCTCATGCAAAGCTCATAGGCTGGGGAAGGGAATGTGGGTCAGGATCTCTCCTTGTCCTTGTCCTTTTGTGGAGAGGTGCTCTGGGATCTTAGCCTTTTCCTATCTGGATACACACCACAGACAGACAGAGGGAACCTCCGTCTGCTGTTTCATTCACAGGATGCCTCCTCCTCCCTCCCCCTCCCCTAGTGCTACATTGCAGTCTAACAAAGGATTTGAATCTACCGCAGTCTTCTGGCTCTGGTGAGATATATATCAAATTTAGCCCTTTTGGTTGCCAAGTGGGCATGGTAAGTGCTGAAGGCCTTCTGGTGTAAAGGCATATGCTATGGGGGCTAACTTCTGCACTTGTCAGCAGGAGGGAAAGCAGCACTTTTCCTTAAGAAATAGCTGGGTGTTTTGCAACTCTGCTATGGGCCAGGTGAGCCCAGGAGTCTTGTTCAGAGAAGTCCAGCTAGCTATAAGAATTATGCATTTGGTTCAGTGCAGTGGGAGTCTATTGGTGACAATCCAGTCACTCTGTAGAGATAGATGAAACTCTGCTTTCAGGGGGCACATGGTGGTGGTTTTGCTTC
The DNA here is from genome assembly GCF_020497125.1 of Mauremys mutica. Lineage (NCBI taxonomy): Eukaryota > Metazoa > Chordata > Testudines > Geoemydidae > Mauremys > Mauremys mutica. Next base: position 9,585,009 of record NC_059073.1, on the reverse strand, counting down.
CTGTAGGTCTGTTTTTGCACCCTTAGTGTTTTTGCTGCAAATTTCAGGGTAAAACAAAGTCAGATACTTTAAAGTGAAATTCAGGCAAAGCCGCCAGCTTTCTCTCCATTTTAGGTGGAAACCACTTCAGGTACTGGGCATCACCCTGTAACTTGTTGTCCTTTCTCTGACGCTCATCACAGGTTTGCCAAACGTTCTGCAAAACTTCATGAAATTTTCCTTGAATTCTAGACAAGTTTCAGATTGGTAACAAAACTTGAAACCAGGAGATTTTCATGCTTGATTGACACAATTTTGCGCCACTGCATTCCTCATGCCTCATTTGGCCTGAATCCATACTGTGTTTATTAGACCTGGGGACAGACCAAAGCCCTGGATCCAACACCACTGATATTAAGGGCAGTGCTTGGAATCCAAAACCAAATCAAGGTCCAACTTTCATGGCTCACCTCTCTCTTTATATTGGGTCAGAACCTTGGTTGGAACACTCCTGAACTTTGTCAGACTGGATGTTTAAAATCTGAAACCAGCTCTGAATTCTGTATCTTGAGCATATCTCTTGTGTTTTGCTCTTCATGCTATTGGGACAGTTCTTCCATACTTGGAGCATTATTATTAGGCATCTATGGCTCAAATCCTGCAGACGCTGAAGTCAATGGGAGCTTTGCCACCAATTTCCATGGCTGCAGGATCATACCCTTAAGCTCAAATAAATGATGTGGGAGAGCAGCTCATGAGCGGCTTCACTCTAGGCTCATATGCCTGGTTGGTCACTGACCTCAGTATCGGGAAATGCTGAATCATAGGCTGTGTTGAGGGTGGGGATGTCACTGTTTCATGAAAACATGAAGATATGAAGAGAGAAATAAAAGATAAAAGCTTTTATGGGTTGAGGAGTTAAGCTAAACTGCAGGTTGTCATGGATACGATATTGTCCTAGCATCCGCAATAGGAAAGGAGAACTTCATTCTCCTCCCAAGGTTAGTCATTTTCTTCACTGGTAGCAAAGGAGCAGGGGGGAGGAGAGGATAAAAGAGACTCATCTTTTCCTCCCGGTTCCTCTCTGTGCCTTAGTCACCAAGGTGCTTTGTGCTCTAAAGAGGTTGGGTGCTTGGCTCTCAGCTCTGAGATCTCATGTACTCACCCACGCCGTTCTTGCTTCTGAGGGCAGGTCTACACTTAAAATGCTTCACTGAAGACGTACTGCACCGATGGGAGAGCTTCTCCTATTGGCCTAGGTCATCCACCTCAGTGAGAGGAGGAGGCTGTCGATGGGAGAAGCCCTCCTGTTGACATAGCACTGTCCACACCGGGGGTTAAGTTGGTGTAACTGCGTTGCTCAGGGGGCTGGATTTTTCACATACCCGGAGTGACGTAATTATACTGATGTAAGTTTATAGCGTAGACCTGGCCTGAGATACACAACTGCAGTGCACTCTACTTGGAGGCCATGGAGAGCCTCCGTGAGCTCCATCTTGCTCTCTGAGGGCCCTCAAGAGGACTTGGGAGGGCTCAGTGCCTCATGTGATTGCATCCTGAGTGAGGTGGGTCAGCATGAACACCAGGCGTGTGTGTTCTGCATGCTAGGATGGGTTCCATTCTCAATGCAAGCCAAGGTGCAGTGAAACCCTACCCTATAAGAGCAAGTCTCCTTCCCTGTATCCCTCTGTGACTTTGAAGGCCACAGTGAGCATCTCAGCTGCCAGAATTCATCTTTCCCAGGTTGGCAGAAGGGCGTTTTCAGTGGAGGGCCCTTGCTTTGGGATTTCATTCGCCTTGATTCTTCCTCAGCCCCTGTTTGGTGAGCTCCAGGTCATCCTGCTAGATGTGTCTGTTCAGAGAAGCTTTTGGTTGAACGCCATTTTGAGTCTGGTCCTCGGCCTCCATTGACTTCAATCAGCATGTCACAGGACCCACACATTTGTGTTTATTTCTGTCCTTTTGTCGTCGTCATTCGGGGTGGGTAGTTGTCTTGTGCCAGGTTAATTTTTTGGGAGGGTATTGTGGACTGACCATTGGACAACATCATGTTCATCTTCTTTATGTGCCATGTTCACAGCCCTCACAAATAAAGAAGGAGGGGAGGGTCTAGTGGAGGAGACCAGGGTAAACAAGATAGGGGAAGGGTCTTTCTACTAAAAAAGCACAGTTTGTAATTAATTAGTTTTGTGCCTGGAGGTTTTTGCTCAGAGAATAGGTGAATGATCATTTCCTGATTGTTGAGGTGTTGCTAATAGCGCATGCTAACTCAGGGATGGTTTGTAATAACATGTAATGAAAAGTCCCTGGTGTCACTTGGACTCTGCACCTTTGATGTGCTGTGGAATCATTAACATCAGAGATGGAAAGGACTCAAGGTCATGTTCTAGGAGGCACTGCAGGATTTTCCCTGCAGTGTATTTGCCAACATTGTGTCCAATGAATCAATCAGTACTGCTTCTGTCTAGTCTCTTGGGAGGTTCTGCAATCTAACAGACCAATTTCATCTTTTAAAGCCATGAGTGGTTTGTCTGTGTCTATAATCTGATTAGTATCAGCCGCCCTTAATAATGCTGGGAGTGTAATTAGAGTGTAATTGCAGTGCAGTTACACTGTGGTTTTGTTTCTCAATAAGTAATTACATAGGAACATAAGGCTGAAAGTGACCTCCTGGGTCACTGAGTCCAGTCGCCTGCTCTCGCAGGCAACCCCGTCATATAATCCTGTTCAGATATCAAGCTCCATCTTAAAACTAGTTAAGATTTTTGCCCCCTACCCTCTGCCCCCTATCCCCAGTCCATCTGTTGGGAGGCCATCCCAGAACCTCATTCCTCTGAAGGTTAGAAACCTACGTCTAATTCCCAACCTAAATTTATTCATGGACGTAATTACTACTAACTGATATAACAAGGATGTTAACTGCCTGAGTGAATTTTTATTAACCCTTTGGGATTCTTCAAGCAGATGCTATTGGAATCCAGGTATATTAACAAGAATGAATTTACAGTGTGTTTATTCTCAGACACACAGTAAATATTTCAGTTACCTTGTATTACCACAAATTAATATATCCGATAACACACCTATGGTATAATTGCACTGTACCTGTTATTTAATTACATTGTAATTGCACTGTAATTGCTATTTACTTACAGTGTAATTACAGTCACCATATTATAGTCTGACCTCATTATTATCATGTAGTGCTTGTACTGCAGTCATGTTCAGAGGTCCCAGTCAGGATCTCCTAGTGCTAGGCGCTGCACAAATGTAACCTATGCTAGGAGAGTGTGGGTATCTGCCACCCTATAGTGGGTGGTTGCATAAGAGGATAGTCTACTGCTGCTACCAATGAGTAGACATAGCTTGTTAGCTCAAACAATAGAGGTTGAGCTGAAGCTCCTAGTTTTAAACCCTGTTGGTGACCCAAATGGGGTTAGTTATACCAACATAAAAGAAACCACAACTCTTGATAAATAGAGTTGACAATTTAAGATCTACGGTTAATATAAAGTACTTTACACCTAAAAATCTGCACTCCAAAGAAATTGCATGGAGATCAAAACAGCCTTTCCTAACAAAACTAGCAGCCAGCTTTTCTGCATGGGCTTTGCTTACATCAGACTACAGAGGTGTCCAAATGAGCCAATGTTGTTATCATCTGCTTTGTGATCTGAACTAAAATACCCACTTTCTTGAGGAATATTTTTTGAAGGTTTGATCTGCCAAAGGCAGAAATAAAAATCTTGAACCAACATTGACTTCCTGAATTATTTATGATTCACCAAAACAATTGCTCTTGGCAGCTTTGCAAAGCAGGAACTTTTTTAAAATAATAAAAAAAAATAATTGGACAAATGTACTATGATGTAGGTTTGGACAAGAATACTGTCTGAGTGTGTGGGATCCTTACAGCATAGGCAAGGAGTTCCAAGCGGAGGAGGATGAGTCAGTATGAATGGGAGAGAGAAAATCAGGAGAGCACATAGAGAACACTCTTAGATCCACCTCAGAACAATATATAGTCACTGAGTGTCATGCTATATGCAAGGAAATCCTGGTCCCATTAAGTCAATGTGAGTTTTGACATTGACTTCATTGAGGCCAGAATTTCACCTATGGAGTCACAATCCATCTTAGACAAGAGGCGTTTATTAAAGAAAACAGCTACAAACTACAGTAGGTTTCTACACAGCTTGAGTTGCAGCTCTTGTTTTCCTTGTTTACCAGGCACTACACTGTCTGGGATTCTGTATAGCACATGGAGACATCTACTGGCTGACTTCTATACTGCAGATAAACATGTGGACTTCACTCAAAAAGTTGCTGAATATCTTCAAATCCCATTGTTTTCAGTGGGAGCTGAGGGCGCTCAGAACTATGTAGTGTCGGGCCATTAATAATTTGTCATTGGCAAACCTCAAAAAAAGTTCATGGGTCACTTTTGGACAAGCATCCTAAAGTTTTAGTAGACTGTCGAGCAGTCTTTTCAAGGAAACAGTGGAAGCATCATTGCTTGAGTCTTTTGAAACCCAACTGGAACAGAGTGCTGGAGAACGTAGTGTAGGGAGCTATTCTGCACTGGCCAGGGGAAATGGAGAAGATGATCTAAGAGGGCTTTTCCTACCGGTAGGCTTGTGCTGCCAAGATGGGATCCAGATTGGTCTGAGATGTTCACGTATTTCCCATGCAGTCCTTTGTATGGCTGGGCCCGAGCTGTGATGTTTGGATGGATATTTGCGTGTTCCCCTGGTTTGAGGGAGGGTTCTGGGTCAGCCCCCATCTCTGATCTCTGCCATGTACAATTTCTATGATTCAGTCATTCCTTTCTGGTGCTACCCCCTCTCCCATTTTAGTTTGCTTCCGTGCTTAGCTCAGTGCCCTTGTCGCTTTCCCAGTTGCCCACTTCTCTATCATGCTACCCTTATTCCTTGTCTTAGCCAACTTCCTCTTTTGTTGCTAAAGTGAGGCTGTGTGATCCAGTGGATCGAGCACTGGACGTGCACTCAGGACACCTGGGTTCTATTTCCAGGTCTGCTATGCAGCTTTGGACAAGTCTGGATCTCAGGTTTCCCCCCCTCTGTAACATGGGGATGATAATATGCACATAATTTGCAGAGGGGTTGTGAGGCATAATTCATTCCTGCATGTAACACACCTTGAGATCCCTAGATTGGAAGGGACTATGGAAGTGCAACATAGGATTATTTGTCTGTCATAAGCTGGGTCCAGGATTTCTGTGATTTCCCTGCAGTGGGTGAAATGGCAAAACTGGAGGAATCAATGCCACCCACCGCCATGAAGAGCGAGTTGGCGGGGGAAGTCGTTTTAACTAGCGTCCCTATGACTAGCATGGACCCAAAACAACACCGTTTCTGCTCAAAATAGCATACCTCCGGCAGAGACATTTTGTTTTTGCTAAAAGCAAACAGAGTTGCTAAGAAACGAATATTGCAGAGACGGAAATCCACAAAAGGTTTGATAGTTGCCGAACAGTGCATGCTGGATTGAGTGGCTTAGCGAACATGACTGTACAGATAGATGAGAGGGGCAGGCTGTTTCCCTGGTAAGCATGGTCATTCCGCAGAGGAGCCTGTCGCTGGGTCTTTGCATCCTACTCTCCATAACCCATATTGCTGCTGGAGAGTGATAACCCAGGGGTGCAGAGGAGGAGGGCATACAAAGAACACAGAGGAACCGCAAAGCTGTGACGACTGAGTGGATGTAAGGCTTAAAAGACATTAATTCCTGTGTTCCAGTTACCCAGAGCTGGGAGCAGCAAGAGAAGGTTAGTAAGTGTGGTTCCTTACGATACCTGCAGCTTGGGCTGTGGGCTTGGTGACACTTTACTCATCGGGGAGATCTCCAAGGAAAGCCCATGAAGTTGGGGTGGTGTTTCAGTAAGTGATAGTCTTTCCTTCAGAGTCTGAGTTAAACCAGTGCCCCACTGTGGTGTGGATAGGAGGCACTGGTTGTGTCAGCTTTCGCAGGGTGTGTTAAACAGACACTGTTATCTATTCAGGTCCTTATACTGCACCATCTGGTGATGTCGGCCACTCATGGCTGTTAAATATCCCATGGTGGTTTTTGCATGGTGTTAACCCCAGTAACTTCCTCAGGCAATTACATTCCATCCACCTAAATTCCTCATGCAGGGGATACGAAGTATTGATTCTAAAGTGTTTTGCTGTGAGCTGTTAAATGGCAGCTGCATTCCACCCAAGAGGTGGCTGCATTTCAGAAACTGATTCTTGTATATTGCTTGAAGCATGTTGTGGATGAAAAATGCTGTATGAATGTAAGGTAATAGGTAGGTTGCTATCCACTTTTGGGTCATGGTGACTCTTTTAAAGCTTCAGCAATCTGTACAGACTATTGCTGCCTGGAATGCTATGGAATCGTGTCTGTTTCCAGGTGCGCTATTGATCAGTTTTTAATTGCTAGGTGTAGTCTTATAAAGGATGGGCTGGGAAAATGAACAATTAAAATAGAACATAAAAGCAAAGCAGACTAGCACCGAGCCAATCAAATAAATGAATAATGCCGGGAGTTGGTGTTAATTTGCAGCTGATTTAAAATGCCTGGTGGGCGGAGAGAGAACAGTCCGCAAGGAGCAGCTGGGCTCTCTCTCCATCCCCCAACCCTTCTGTTAAGGCAGCACCATGGGGATATGAGGAGCACACAATCAAGCAATTCATCCCTGTGCTCCGTTGCTTTACATGGCTTGCAAAGGGGAAGAAGGAAGGGAGAAAAAAATCTCATGAAAAGCATTTTCAGCTAACGTTATGCCACTGCTTAGGCAAACTGGGGTCAACTCATTAGAGCAGGGTTTACCGATCCTTTTGTAAACGGCTGGTAGGCAGCCCTTTGAATAAGAACCCGGTGAACTGATGCCGTTTCTCTCACCGTTGCTGGGGTCAAGCGTTTTGACTGATGGGGAACTCTTGTTATATGCTGCCTCATTGGGGCGGGCAGCTTTCATCTGGTGCTGGATTATTGTCTCTAGAGGCCAAAATTCTCTGTACCCAGTTCTGGGAACAGCACAGGCAAACATCCCAGCCTGCTGCCACCTGCTGGGGGTAAAGCATAGCTCAGTTAATTATCCATATTACAATAGCCCCTTGAGGCCCCATTGTGCTAGGTGCTGTACAGATGCACAGCACAGGACTCTCAGAAGCACCTAAACAACCTAAGAGCACAAGTCCCTGTGAAACTCTTGTGCTAATTCACTTGAATGCTTTTAAAAATCCCACCTGTGGCAGAAGAGAATCCTGGCTCCAAAGATCTTACAGCTGTAGATCAGACCAATGAAGGGTAGGAGTCATTATCTCCATTTTACTGAGAGGGAGCAGAGGCCAAGAGAGATTAAGTCACTTGCCCAGGGTCCTATATCTGATGATCTGGAGGATGGTGTGGACTGCACCCTCAGCAAGGTTGCAGATGACACTAAACTGGGAGGAGTGGTAGATACGCTGGAGGGTAGGGATAGGATACAGAGGGACCTAGACAAATTAGAGGATTGGGCCAAAAGAAATCTGATGAGGTTCAACAAGGACAAGTGCAGAGTGCTTCACTTAGGACAGAAGAATTCCATGCACTGCTACAGACTAGGGACCGAATGGCTAGGCAGCAGTTCTGCAGAAAAGGACCTAGGGGTTACAGTGGACGAGAAGCTGGATATGAGTCAACAGTGTGCCCTTGTTGCCAAGAAGGCTAACAGCATTTTGGGCTGTATAAGTAGGGGCATTGCCAGCAGATCAAGGGACGTGATCATTCCTCTCTATTTAACATTGGTGGGGCCTCATCTGGAGTACTGTGTCCAGTTTTGGGCCCCACACTTACAAGAAGGATATAGAAAAATTGGAAAGAGTCCAGCGGAGGGCAACAAAAATGATTAGGGGACTGAAGCACATGACTTATGAAGAGAGGCTGAAGGAACTGGGATTATTTAGTCTGCAGAAGAGAGGAATGTGGGGGGGATATGATAGCTGCTTTCAACTACCTGAAAGGGAGTTCCAAAGAGGATGGATCTAGACTCTTCTCAGTGGTAGCAGATGGCAGAACAAGGAGTAATGGTCTCAAGTTGCAGTGGGGGAGGTCTAGGTTGGATATTAGGAAAAACTATTTCACTAGGAGGGTGGTGAAGCACTGGAATGGGTTACCTAGGGAGGTGGTGGAATCTCCTTCCTTAGAGGTCTTTAAGGCCCAGCTTGACAAAGCCCTGGCTGGGATGATTTAGTTGGGGTTGGTCCTGCTTTGAGCAGGGGGTGGGACTAGATGACCTCCTGAGGTCTCTTCCAACCCTGATATTCTGTGATTCTATAGAAGGCCATTTGCAGAGGTAGGAATCAACTCCAGAACTCCTGGTGTCTAGTCTAGTATCTTAACCACAAGACCAGCCTTCCTCTCTGGGTTTGTCTAGACTTATTCTGGTATAAGCTAAGGTGTACACTGGTACTACTCACTGAATGGACACGCCTATTCTGGAATTAGTGGGAAGGCATACTTACCTAGCTATTTCAGTTTAACTTTACCAGTGGCACTTTCCTGTGTAGACAAGCCCTTGGTCTTTGTGGCCCATTCAGTCCCTGGCCTCTGTTCAGATGGACAGCAAGAGGGCAAATTAGCATTTTGTAGCCATGTGCATTGCTGTGTGTTAGGAACCAAAGCAGAGAGCACTTGTCAATTGTACCTAGCTCTCAATGGAATCTTTTACTCATGACCAACCTGCACTGGATTTATTCAGGTGACCTAGCAGTGAGAGACTTCATACCCCATTACCAATGCCCTTGAGAGTCCACCACACGCAGTCCTGAGGTGCTCAGCTGGGGTAGGCACTGGGTGAATGAGGACTCATAGACTTTAAGGTCAGAAGTGACCTTTATGGTCATCTAGTCTGATCTCCTGCACATCGCAGAACCTCACCCACCCACTCCTGTAATAGACCCCCTAAGCTCTGTCTGAGTTACTGATGTCCTCAGATCACGATTTAAATATTTCAAGTTACAGAGAATCCACCATTTACACTAGTTCAGACCAACAAGTGACCCGTGCCCCACGCTGCAGAGAAAGGTGAAAAAACCTGAGGGTCTCTGTCAATCTGACCTATGGAAAATTCCTTCCCGACCCCAAATATGGCAATCAGTTAGACCCTGAACATGTGGGCAAGACCCACCCGCCAGACACGTGGGAAAGAATTCTCGGGTGTAACTCAGAGCTCTCCCCATCTAGTGTCCCACCACCATCTGTTGGAGATATTTGCTGCTAGCAGTCGCAGATCCGCTACATGCCATTGTAGGCAGTCCTGTCATACCATCCCCTCCATAAACTTAGCCAGCTCAGTCTTGAAGCCAGTTAGGTTTCTTGCCCCCACTGCTCCCCTTGGGAGGCTGTTCCAGAACTTCACTCCTCTGGTGGTTAGAAACCTTCATCTCATTTCAAGCCTAAACTTGTTGATGGCCAGTTTATATCCATTTGTTCTTGTGTCCACATTGGAGCTTCACTTATATATCTCCTCTCCCTCCCTGGTATTTATCCCTCTGACGTATTTATAGAGAGCAGTCGGTCCTCCCCTCAGCCTTCTTTTGGTTAGGCTAAACAAGCCGAGCTCTTTGAGTCTCCTCTCGTAAGGTAGGTTCTTCATTCCTCTGATCATCCTAGGAGCCCTTTCTGCACCTGTTCCAGTTTGAATTCATCTTTCTTAAACATGAGAGACCAGAACTGCCCAAGAACAGCTCCTAGTAAAGAGGAGGATTGGGGAAGTGCTTCATGCTGTGCAGGGTAGGTGCTCAGTTGGGCAACTCTTCTCCCCTGCACCCATTGGTTTCTTGTGGGATTGGTTCATGAATGCTAGCGGGTTGGTTTGTTATTGTAGGGTTGCTCACAAGCCCTTGGGCTATACATGCCGATTTGTGATGGCCGGGTCGCTCTGAACTGGCAGATCTTGTTATTTTATTGGGATAGGGAAAGGGGCACCATCACTGAAGCTTTTATTTTGAATGGAACAAAGAACATAATAAAGTGTGTGTGCATTGGAAGCTGAGGGAAGAGGGGGAAGAGTAGGTTTGACTGTAGATACATTCCATTTAACAGCTCCATGTGTATTACTTAGTGGCCAAACCCCAAGCACTGGCTAGAGTTTACAGACCTCTTGATGGATTTTCCCCTGCCCTGGCAGCCCCTCTCTCCAGCTCACATCTGTCTGCCTCCCAGGCAGAAGGGGAAACCCATACAAATGAAGGAGTGTCTGAACGCACCAGCTCTGCTGTCACTTTCCATGATGAAACGTCACCCGAGCCATTCTCAGAATAAATACAACCCTCCCTCCTTCGATCCTTCATCTTCATCAAGGTTATGTGCTGACAGCTAACTAACCCCAATCCCACTCCAGCACATTCTTAATGCTACACAAATCACTCAATAACATCTGCTGACATCGTCTGTGATTAAAGAAGCCCCAGAAAGCACCCTTTGCCTCTCCTCCCAGCTAGCCCCTTCTCCCTGACCCGTCCGGCCCCAACTCCATCTCTCAAGGGCTCTGCAGAGGAGAAAATGGTTGAAATAAACGGGGACCTTCGTGCATCACCCTCCTTTACGCAAATCCCAGTGTTGCTGCTTCTCAGAGTTGATGGCTGGTGTGTGATTCACGCAGAAAATCATTCAAACTCATTTGTTCTTGGGCTGTGCTTGTGTACCCACATGCGTGTGTGCGTCTGGGTGTGAGCCTGCCTGTGTATCACTGCAGTAGTGCTTAAGGTCCCCCCTATGCCAGGCATTTGCCCAATCACCGATTAAAAGATAGTCTCTGCCGAGAAAGGTTTGCAGTCCGAGAAAGTCCCTGCTCCCTCCAAATCAAGGGAACAGACAGAGGTGGTTCTGTGAAAGAAGAGGGAGTGTCTTGTGGCTCATTCACCATGGGCCCCTTGGTCTCTTTCCAGCTCAGCTGCCCATCTGTAAAGTGGGGCTGACAGCTCTGCCCCACCTCAAAGGATGCTTGTGAAGATAAATGCATTAAAGATTGTGGGGCACTTATGGATATGGAGGCCAAAGAAGTACCTAAAATGGATCAGAGCCCTGTGCCTTGACCCCCCAGACCAGATACCGGGTAATTAACCTTCTCTGTGGAGAAACGTCAGTCTCCAGGTCTGTCAAACCAGCATCTTTCATCTGGGCTAAATCCCCATACAATAAAGCATTGCACAAAGGTGCCCCATTTTACAGATGGGAAACTGAGGCACGGAGCAGGGAAGTGACTTAGCCAAGGTCACACAGCAAGTCAGTGGCAAAACTGGGACTAAACCCCAGGTTTCTTGAGTTCCCAATCCCGTGCCCTGCCTGCTGGTTGAGGTTAAATGAAGGACTCTGCCTACTGGTTTTTTTTTTAAATGAGGTTTGGCAGGTACTCCGCGTCCCCACTCGTGTGGTTACAATCCTCTCGCCGGGTTTTGATCTGATCCGTGGCTAACTTATGCATCGCAGCACATTCTCTCCTCCTCACTCCGCTCTCTGCTGTCTGAAGTTGAAGTGAGGCTGTGCACAGGCAGCTGGAATCCAGAGCTGTAGACTCAGATTCCCCCTGGGGCCTGGGTTAGCTTGGAAGCAGCTTTTTGGCCTTGGGGAAATGCAGTGCAAGAGCTGGAGTCTGGGACTCTGCCTCTGATCTGTTTTTCCCAGCTCTTGGGGTGGATTCAGCTCCATCTCTTGCACAGCTACGGCCCATGGTCATTTTGTGCATGATCCTTTGCGTACTTCCCCCCTGCCCCACCTCCTGACCCAGGGCTCCCCCTCTCCAGTGGGTTTGCCCCTTCATGTCTCCCTGAGCTTCTGAGGGTGCCCTTTGCTGCATGGTGCAAAGTGTGTCTCTTTGTGTTACAAACTGGCTCTCCTGCATCCAGGCTCTGTATCCGTCTGTGTTGATCCATAAGGAGTATGAGTCAGCTGACGTGCAGCCTGATGTGCCACATCTGGCCATGACCCCGTCAGGTCTCTTGAGCGATGCGGGGCAAAGCCTATTTAATGTGGGGCTAGGAGAGCTTCAGTGGAGAGTCCAATGCTGTAGGAAGTGGTGATGGTGATCCAAGGCTGATAGGTAGCACCTTTCCCCCTGAGCTGATGCCCAGGGTCTCTTTACACAGCCTAATGTTAGCAGGACAGCCTGTCTTGTCAGTGATAGAAACTGCAACACTGGCCACTAGTAACCATTAAAGATCCTGCAGCACTTTTGCAAGAGTTGGGTGTATTAATGCTAATAATCTGCTATGATTGATTACATTCTGCTTTCCCTAAGTCCCCGGCAGGTTCCGTTGTATTTAACGTTCTCCTTCACTTTCTCTTCTTGACTGTTGCGTGCTGTTCCTGGGAGCTGTCTAGCTGCGGCTGCAATTCATCCCCGAGGCTGGATGCCCTTTGCTGTGGGTTTCAAAGCACTTGGGGATGAAAGATGCTGCTGGATATAAATACAAGTAATTACTATAACCGGTGGATCTGGAACAAGCTTTCCTGGGACTCCCCTGTTCATGCCCCCCCCCATACACACATCTGGAGAATTTGAATGCATAGAGTTTAGAGGCAGTAGGTGGGTCTCTGGGATGGGAAGACATGGGGGAGCCCATCCATGATGGCAAAGGGCATTTAAAGTGCAATTCAGGCAGCAAAATGCGAGGGGAAGACTAGAGAATCTTGGCAAGCGGAGTGTCTCATCTACCGTTCTGTCAGCATGGGATTGTTTCTTCTTCTGTGGCTGTCATAGGTTTATTCCCCACTTGGAACTTTAGTGTCCACAAGATGGGGACCTGCATGGGCTTCTCTAAACTTAAATTCTAGTTTAGATCTGGTAATGCTGCCACCAGCTAGAAATTCCACACTCCCTGTTCCCCCAAAACTTTCCCGGGGGAACACTGATCCAAACTCCTTGGATCTTAACACAAAGGGAAATAGCCCATTCCCCCACCTCCCCGTCCCTTAGCCGTCGGGAGAGATCACCTTGATTCAAACTCCTTGAATCAAAACAAAGAGGGATTCACCTTCCCCGCTCCCTCTTCCTCTGAGGTTCCAAACAAGGGAAGAAATCAATCAGATTCTAAAAAGGAAAGATTTTATTAAAAGAAAGAAAGAAAGTAACACTATCTCTGTAACATCAGGATGAAGAATATTACAGGGTCTAGCTTATAAACCTAGAGGGACTCCCCCCCAGCCTTTCTCAGAATAATCAAAAGTAACAGCAAACAGAAATAAAGATATTTCTCCAGCAAACACACATTTGCAAATACAGAAATTAATCACAAAACTAATCCGCCTTGCTAATACTCACTATACTGAATAGAAGGAAATATTTCAGGAAGCTTGGAGAGCCTGGATGTACGTCTGGCCTCTTTAATCCCAAGAGAGAACAGCCCCCAAAACAAAGAACACAAACAAAGACTTCCCTCCACAGAGATTTGAAATTATCTTGTCCCTTGATTGGTCCTCTGGTCAGGTGTCCCTCAGGTTTACTGAGCTTGTTAACCCTTTACAGGTAGAGACCTTAACCCTTAACTATCTGTTTATGACAGTGGCAACTTCCATTCAAACATCTCCAGGCACTTTATCGGTGTAAGTCAAGCCCCTACGTGTTACCCGTATGTAGAGGAGTAGCAATATCCCCGTGTTACACCTCAGGAGTAGGGCAGGAGACCCACCACACACCAAGTGCCTTACTCAGTCCATCTTCTATTGATTTTCTGAGTCTAGATCTCGGGACTCGTTCCAAAGGGATCAAGTGGCTCCTTGTCTATCTAGCACATTGAAATAGCTCTTATCACCACATAGGCAGATCCTCAGCTGGCCTACGCTGGAGTAGTTCTACTGAACTCAGTGGACTGTGCTGATTTACACCACCCGAGGAGCTGGCCCATAGTATCTAAGAGTTGAATTGTCGTCCAGGAAGAGCCAGGGAGTTTCCCTCATCCCTTGCCCAGAGATCCTCCTTCCTCAATTTGTGACACACCTCGTCCTTTGACTTCTGTCAGACTCCTATATCTGAGTGAAGCTGCCGTGGCTTCTTATGGACAAAGTGTTGCTGGAAAGGGTCAGCGTGAGCTCATGGGCGGTGGGTGTGAAGCTTCCTCTTGGGGAGACTAGCTCCCTGCTCCGCCTCTTCCAGCCGAGGCCTCACCCTGACCTGCTGCTCTCAGCCCGCCGTGGCCCCGGCTGGGGTGGAGGGTGGGGGGGGCCGAGAGCTCGACCCCACCTAGAGTCAAGCTCTCAGCCTCAGCGAGGAGCACGTTGGAGCTCTCTGTCTTGGCCCTGGCTGGAGCTTGGCGTCCTTCCCCCATTCTGCCCTTTCCCCCACAGCCCCACCCCTGTTCCGCCCCCACTCCATGTCTTACCCCCTGAGGCCCTGCGCCCCCATGGAGGCCCTGAGACCAGAGCAAGGTTTGGGGTGGGTTAGCCTCCCCCAGCCTCCATTACGCGCTGCCTATGAGTGAACTCATCTTCTCCAGAAGGAAAGTCAGAGGGAAAGCAAAAAATAAGGAAACGAGGACCATAAAAAAGAAAACGAACCAAAACCCCCAAGAGCTGCTACCCCTTGAGATTGCTGGGGAGTTGATGGGCTTCACAAAGACGACTCCATTCAGGCGTAGCTCCAAGATCAGTAGCAGGGAGGCTCTGGCTCAGTGTCTCTCTAGCTGGCGTTCCTGGTCTAGGAAACTGGCACAAATGCACCCCAGCCTCACGCTCAGTTCCCTTCCATGCATGGGCGCTCTCCGTGTGCCGCCGAGTGACAGATGCCATGTCGTTACTCTAGGCACTTCCACTGTGCACTGGCTGTTTGCTTCAGCAGAAAGAAGAAAATTCCCGGATGGTTACAGCCTTCTCTGCTCTCAGTTCACCACGGATAAGGGCACGAATGTGTTTCTCAGACATTACGACACTGAGCCTTTAAGGGCCGTGCCTCGAGAAAAGAGGGCTGATTGATACTGGGGAATTTCTTTAGAGAAACTGGAGTCCCAAGGAAGATTTAGCATTCTGTGATTTGAGTTGTATCCCTGTAGGATGTTAGCCATGCTCCAAGAGGGAAGGGGCATATGGGGAATTAGAATCCTGTCATGTGGCACATTTAAGCTGGTAAGTGGAGCTGAAGGGGTGGAAATGGGGAAGCAGGAAGCCCCTGGAGTCCTGCAGGACATATCTGAGCTGGCTGGTAGAAGAGAAGCGGGAGCAGCGGAGTTCTTCCTTTATGGGAAGGTCCTGTGGAACGTGATACAAAAAGAGACCCTTTCTGTAGTTATTTCACTGTAAGAGACACTGATAATGGTAGCCTACCATGTAGCTAACACTGAGGTAGCACTTCCCTCTGCTGGTCAGAATGAGAACTGCGAAACTATGAGTCATAAACCCTGATTCGGGCCCATCCAGAGAAAGATTCCCCATTAGCTTGTGTGGTCATAACCTGTCTTTCCGAGGCAGGACTACCCAAACTCCGTCCCTGCTTAGACACTGTTGTTAATATTAGGATTAAAGGGCTGAATGTCTGTGAGGTGACATCTGTGGAGTGGTAGGTGGACATGGATGTGTTACCGTCTCATTGGGAAGGCAAGAGAGAGTGATAGCAAAAGCACAGGGCTAGAACCTCATGTTAGTTCAAACAGGGAGAGAAGCTAGGTGCAGGCAACCGGAGAGAGTTCCTAGAGGAGCAACAGCAGTGATCCCGGGGCTGGAAGGACTCGATTTCCCAGGAAAGATGAAAAGAACTAGTTGACTCTCCCAAGGGGAGAATTTGAATGTCTGTAAGAAATAGTCCTTGCCCTGCAGACATTGCACACGCAGGGCACTAGGGGCTCCTGGGGAACAAAAGGCTATTTTCCTTAGGGAGCTTCCTTCAGTCTCTGTCGCAACCTGTGTCCAGAAGGCAGATTGGAGAGGAAGGGTCTTGTGGTTAAGCTTCAGGAGCAAGACTCGGATGATCTCATTTCAGTTCAGTGCTGTCACAGACTCTCTATGGGAGTGAGCAAGGCACATAGTCTCCCTGCGCCTGTAAAATGGGGAGAGGAATACATCCTGTCCTCCCAGTGCTTCTCCGGTTAGACTGTAAGGTGTTCGAGGGCTGTTTGTTACTGTGTTCGTACAGCACCTTGCACAGAGGGGCCCAGACTCTGGTGGGAGCTGCTAGGGGCTACTAGAATACAGGTGACTAAAAAGTGGAGAGAGAAACAACCCAAGGTGGCTACTTTGCCCTGGCTCCTGCAGTACCCTTGTGCTAGGCTGATTGCACAAGCAATTGGAGCCAAGGTCTTTTCTAGCTCTGTCTGCCTAGCTCTCTGCTTTAGCTCTGTTACACACACAGTTAAACCAGGGAGGGTACTTTCACTCTGAACTTGCCAGACTCATTTTTGCCTTTGGATTGTCAGGAATAAATTCTGACTCGTGTGGGGGCAAAAATCTGTTCCTCTTCAAATGTTTATCCTTGCCGAGGTGGGGGAGCCAGCTGTCACCGTTCTGTGGTTGCTTTTCTGTCACAGTCGCTAGCAGAGGTAGAGTTCGGGTCTTGTGTTGCACTCAAGCTAAGAGGAGCCGGTGTCAGTGACAGATCCCGCTGTGATGGATGATTGGATGGGTTGTGTCTGCTGTAGGCTGAAGTCAGGGGAATGGCATGTTATGGTGTGTCTACATTGCATACTAATCCTGGGTTTGTGGAATCCGGGTTTGGAGACTCAGTGTTTCCAAGTCCATGCTTGAGTGTCCACACTGCATTGTAAACCTGGACCCACGACTGCGCTAAAGTGTCCATACTGCACTATACACACAGACCTCCTGATTCGGGTC
Source organism: Mauremys mutica (assembly GCF_020497125.1). NCBI lineage: Eukaryota > Metazoa > Chordata > Testudines > Geoemydidae > Mauremys > Mauremys mutica. The sequence continues at coordinate 9,568,227 of NC_059073.1, read as the reverse complement.
TGCGGCTTGACTTGTATCTACACTGCAAAACAAGAAGGTTTTGACCCGAGTCACAGCAGGGCGGACTCAGGCTCTGACCCAACCCCCTAGCAGTGTCCAAGGACGCAGGTCCTGAGTGCTTGCTGATCTGAGTCAGACTGCTTTGTGTGTGGACGGAAGTGGGATCTTGGACTCAAACCTGAGTCAGAGCCCGGATGCAGTGTGCATTGTAGACACATCCATCGTCCACAATACTTGAGCAGTCTGTCCTTCTGTGTAATTAGAAGGCAGATCGGTACTTCCACGGGCATATTCAGCCAAACTGCTATTGACTTCACTGGAAGTTTGGCCTGTGTAAAGCTTGCGGGATTGGGCCCTTAGCCAGTACATTGCAGTATGCCGGTCTGCCCACACACTGCTGGGTTTATAGCGCATTGTGCTGGAGATCCAGGTGTTCGTGCATTTATTTTTTCTCTTAACATTTCCCACTTGAGCAAGGATGAGTTGAAGGAGAAAAAAATATGTTTCTATTTCTTATGGTAAACCCTTCCAGATGGGACTGCGTGCAGAGGAAATCAATCCTGAGGCCTAACAGCCGTAACGCAGTGTCCCATTAACGGGTCTGTTTAGTTAAAGTTTGTTGGCTTTTACAACACGAATCCTGGAGCGTCTGAGGCAGTTAGAGGCTGGCAAATGTTATTTATTATTTACCTGGGCCAGGCTGCCCCTTATGCAGGAAAACTTGCTTTGCAGGAGACTGGGAGAGTTCCAACTTGTAGAGTCTCTTTGGGGTTCGGCCTTTAAATTAGTGGATCTCAGGACACCTGTCACTGTACCTACTCCTGTTCCTGGCCCTCTTGCCCTGCCGCGTTGACGTGGCATCCTTGCCAGTGACCACTTCCAAAACCACGTATAGGGAGTATTTCACTGGGAGATGGACCCAGATATTCCTAGCTGTGTCAGCATTACCTCACCGGGGGGTTCTCCACAGAAATAGAGCATGGCATGATGTCATGGATCATGGATGTCTTTCCCCCCTCACAAGCAGCATGGCTTGATTCCCAAAGGGCACCCATGGAGGGGCTTCCTTAGGGTCAAAGAAAAGGGAGAATTGCTGGGGAATCTCTTCATCCCTTCTTCTTTGCTCCTTTGGAATCAGACACTTAAGCAGGGCCCCCGCTGGTCACTGAAGCAGAGGAGATGATAGAAAGCCTTAGCCTTAGCAATCGTTAATCATGGTGACCTGTCTTGGTGCTCACGTGGTCCCTGGCTGATGCGTGCAAGTTGCATTATAATTAAACATCTCTTCCTGTCCCCACCCTGGTCTGTTTCCTGAAATCTGGTTCTGGAGAGTGGCATCATTTAAAGCATGTTAGAAATCTGGTTAAGCGGTGGAGTTTGGCATAGAGAAATCTGGGCTATCAAGTTTGGCAAGACTGTCAGCTGGTGTCAGGCCTGGGATTCAGATTTCTGACAGATTAAAGTACAGATGGATTCGATTTCCATGCCAATTAGTGTCTGATCTAACAGAATGCTAGGACACCTAGCACTCTGCTTGCATAGAGTTTTCACAGCGACTTTAAGTGGAAATAAACCCAGGCTGCAGAAGTCAGATCTACCTTTTGAACCCTCTCAAAGCTCAGAGATGTTCAGATCTGTGATTTTGGTTTGCCCTGTAACACTGCCTACAGTGACTCAAGAGCATGAGGACCAACCTCAGGGCAGACTGACAGGAAGCAGGGTACCAACCCCAAATTGGTTGCGAGTTCTATATTTAGATTTCATCAACTGATTATCATGTGTAAACTCCTGAGGCACTGTAACAGGCAAAACATGGAGTCACAGGCTTCTTGGGTACTCCGATCTATCTCGCCTCCCAGACAAGTTTACCTTTGTGCTAGATGGTCCCTTACACCAAGAATCATAGCTATATCCAGGTTACTCCCAGTCCCAAAGGACCAGTCACTTACCCCAGGTCAATTGCACTTTAGATCTTACACCAAAGACAACCTTGTAGCCAATCCTATAATAAACTATATAAACATTTATTAAGTAAGAAAAGGAGACAAGTTATTTACAAGGTTGAAGTAGGTAAACATATATACACAAATCAGTTACAGTTTTAGTAACAGAAACATCTGTAATAAGCAAGCTGTATAAGTCCTTTAGAGCTAACCCAGGCTGAACACTGGGGATCTCTTGCTTATGCCTAGGAAACTTTCCTCCCCCACCCCCAGCCCAAGAAGCATAGAGATACAGCTCCTTCTTGTTAGGGGTTTTTATCCCCTTCCTCCCATGTGTTGTCATCTGTGAACTCAGCTGACAGGAAGAATCCACGTGCCTAATTCATAGTCATGGGCAGGGGGAAGGGGGAGGGAGGCAGAAAACAATGTCTTTTGTCCTCTTTAATGTCCCACAACAGTTCATCTAGTGTTGATGGACCTTCCCCGTTGGGAAGGATGTAACACCTTTTGCTAGGAGATCAGCACTTCACACTAGTCAATGTCTTTCTCTTGTCTGGTGATTTACACAGTCACAGAGCCTCATAATACAACCACTCAAATTGCACCTTACAATACTTGTTACAGATGCTGTGAGATTAGTGCATGCAACAATTTACAAGAATTCAATAAAGTCTTAACACTAACCACATTCTTATCATCCTAATACCTATTTGAACAGTACCAACACCCAGGTGAGCTGGGCTGATTCCAGCCACGGATTTCTCAGTGTTTAGCAGAGACATGGGGACCTTGGCATGAGCTGACACTGGGCCTGCCTGTGTCATAGACCCTTATATTAGGCTCTGGTGCTAAAGTGTGGATGTTGGACTAGGGTTTAGGGGGATTGGGCCCATCTCTAATTGTATGGTCTCTGATGGTGGTAGAGCTCAACTGAGTGAATTCGAGATCTGCTGGAAAACTGGATGTATGGCTCGACACGGAAAATTCCTGATGTGTCAGAAATCTGACTGTACAGAGCCCTCTTACAGGCTAGCAATGAACTGACTGGCTGCAGGAACATAGGTCAGTGGAAGCTGAGTGCATTTGAGTAACTGATGTGTCCTGCTGTGAACTGTGCTCTGAGCACATATATACCCATAACTGGCCTAAGGCAGGAGTTCTCAAACGTTTCCTAGCGTGAACGACATTGTTAGAGAGAGTGTTGTACAAGGCATATCCCTTCTCCCCTTGGCGATCACGTATCATCCCTGTAGGAACTACACCAAGTGCTTACATGGCTAATTCACGTTAGGGGAGTATTTGTATATTTTTAAACTCTCTTGTAATGCAGATTTTTAACAGGGAGCGCGATTAAGTGGTGGAACAGCTCACCCAGGGCTGTGGTGGATTTTCCGTCGCTTGTAGTCTTTTAATCGAGAAGGGACAGCTTTCAGAAAGATCTGCTCTAATTCGACCAGAAGTTAAGGGCTAGGTGCGGGAATCCCTGGTTGGGTTCTCCAGCCTGTGTGATGCAGGGGGTCAGGCTAGATGATCATAATAATCCCTTTTGGCTTTAAAATCTGAGGAGCTGGCACCATGGGACCAGCCTGTGCTGTCTGGAGCACAGTTGGAGAATCATTGCCATCAGACAATGGGCAACCATCTGCATATGAGACTGGGATGCTGGCAGGTCCCCCATGCGCTGCTGTGCCATCTGCCAGGCCTAAAGATGGGGTGACCTGTTTTAATCTGCCCTCTCTCAAGGGAACGCATGGCACCATTCCCTCTCCCATGACCAGGCCTCCAGTTTGCAGTCACCCTGACTGGAGCATGGGGACCCCCGGTGCATCCTGGGGGAACATCAGATAGATAGAGGGGCTGAAGAGGTTTGGTTTGGTGATGATGTAATCCCACCCACCCCCCTCGCCCAATGAGGGCATGGGCTGGCAATGCAATCAGCTCCCCCCAAGGGGGACAGTGCCTGTATCTCCCCACCCTGCCCTTAAGGTGATAAGGTCTCCTAAAAATGTTGGAGTGCCCCTCCTCCACCTCCTTGTGGGTTCCCTGTGCCTCAGTATCTCCAACAGGCTTCAGAGCGTGCTCTGCACTGATCTGCCTGCTGCGGCTACTCCTCAGCAGGTGGGGAGCTCCAGGAGGACTCTGCACCCAGATCCCAGAGCCAGACCAGGATGCTTCAGTTTATCTTGACACCCCCCACCCTTTTCTCCCTTTTCCCAACTAGCCCCAGCAAGAACTTTGTGTGTGGGGTGGGTGGGTGGGTGGGTGGGTGGGTGGGGTAGGGGATGGGGTGGCTGAAGGAGCACAGGGGAAGGCGTCCTATGGGCAGTGGGGGGCACAGGGGTCTCTTGGGTAGTGGAGGAGCCCTGTGGGAAGTGGTGAAAAGGAAGGAAGGGGCCCATTGGGCTGTGTGGGGAAGAAAGGTGTGGGGGGGGTTAGAATCCTTGGGCGGTGCTGGAGGTTTATGGGGGGCATAGACCCTTGGGCATGTGGGGGCTCAGGGGGAAGGGCCCTTGGGCAATGTGGAGGGCACACGTGGGGGGGAAGGACCCTTGGGCATTGGGGGAGCCCATGGGAGGGGTTAGGACCCTAGGGTAGTGGGGGGCACATGGAGGGGAGGACCCTGGGGCAGCAATGGGGGATGCCCGGGGGCAGAAAGGATCCCTGGGAAGTGGTGGAGGGCGCGGTGGGGGACCCACGGGAGGGGTTAGCACCCTAGGATAGTGTGGGGGATGCCGGGAGGGAAGGGGAAGGATCTTTGGAGCAGCGGAGGGGGGCCCACGGTGGGGGGAGGATCCCGGGGTAGTGGTGTGGGGGCCACGGGAGAGATTGGGACCTTAGGATAGTGTGGGGGATGCACGGGGGGAAGGATCCCGGGGCAGTGGTGGGGGATGCAGGGAGGGAAGGGGAAGGATCCTTGGAGCAGTGGCGGGGGGGGGGGGCCCGGTGGGGGGAGGATCCCGGGGCACTGGTGGGAGGCGCGCGGGGGGAAGGATCCCGGGGCAGTGGCGGGGTGTCCACGGGAGAGGTTAGGACCATAGGATAGTGTGGGGGATGCATTGGGGGGAAGGATCCCTGGGGCAGCGCGGGGAGTGCACGGGGTGGGGAAAGGATCTCGTGGCAGGGCGGGGGGCGCACGGGGGGGGGGAAGGGATCTCGGGGCAGTGGTGGCGGTGAGGAGGGGAAGGGGAAGGGGAAGGGGCCCGGGTGGGGGGTAGCGCGCCCTGGCTGCGGGGCTTGGAGCGCAGCGCTGGGCACGGGCTGCCGGCTGCGCCCCTCTCCATCCTGCGGGGGCGCAGCGCAGCGCAGGGGCGGCTCGGGCGTGGGCGGCCGCGGGGCGCAGCGCCCGGGGCGCGGGGAGCGGGGCGCTGAGGAGCTCGCTGGCCGCCACTGGGAGCAGGGCTGCGGGCTCCGTGGGTATCAGGACGGGCAGCGGCCGGGGCTCCCCGCCGCCGGACCGAGCTCGGCGCGGGGGCTAAGGGGCCGCCCCCGGCACGGGACCTCACCCCCCACCCCTGCCCCGCTGCCGGGCCCCCGCACGGCGAGGGGGAGAGGCGCGGGGGGTGGAGGGCGGAGCGGGGACGCCGCAGCCCGCCTGGAGCGGCAGAGCCCCGCTGACCGCGGCGTGCAAGGCAGCCGGAGCTCCCGGGCGCACCCCCGGATCCGCGGCGGAGCAGGAGCCCCCGGCCGCTGGGCAGGCGAGGGCTCCGGCCGGGCTTTGTCCGGGCAGCCGGGGTCAGGGGCTTCCGCGGAATAAACCCAAACTCCCTGCCCCTCTCCCCGGGAGGTCAGCGGGCGGGGCCGGTCACCGCGTCCCGCTCACCGCGCAGGGGGAGGCGCCGCGGAGATCCGCTTAGCTGAGACCATCGAGCGACCTCGGTTCTGTGCTGGAGGCCGCCCAGCATCGTCCCCGGGGAAGTCCCTGCCCGGGAGGGGGCGGGCGCGTCTCACACAGCCGTGCCGGGGGCGGGCAGGGGTGTGGGGAGAGAGCCTGATGCTCCCCCGAGTCTCGGAGCCGGGCTGTGTTACTGAGAGTGAATAAAACCCCCTCTCTTCTCTCTTTCTTTTCTTTCCCAGGTGTTGCTTATGGCCACACGGGGGAGCCCAAGTCCGAACATGGGAAGATCGGATTGATTTCGCGTAGAGTCTCATAAACTCTCTCTTTTCCTCTAAGCTTGCACCTGTTATGTCCAAGATCTGGCACCTGCCTGACAATTACTTTGAGTTCCATAGGACCAGAGACCTAGGATGAGGAGCACTGGCTTTGCCCTGAACCTGCTTTTGATATCACCACTCTTCTTAGTGTGGACAGTGGTCGCCCTCGACCTAGGACAAACTCCTTGCACCACCCTGGTCCAGGGGAAATTCTTTGGGTATTTCTCCTCCTTTGCTGTCTTCCCATTGAACTCCTCTCTGTGCTCTTGGATTATCCAGAATCCGGACCCCAGGAGGTACACCTTGTACATGAAGGTCTTGAAACCCACCGGCGTATGTGACCACCAGCCGATACGCACCTACCAGTTTGACTCTTTTCTGGAGTCCACCCGCACTTACCTGGGCATGGAGAGCTTTGACGACGTGCTAAAACTGTGTGACAGTTCCACTAGGTACTCCTTCCTCCAGTCCAACAAGCAGTTCCTCCAGATGAAGCAGACCGTGTCCCCGGCAGAAGGTGGGCACGTGCGACGGAAGCCCACCAAGGCTCAGGAGCGGGACTTCTCAGCGGAGTACCTGGTGCTGGGCAACAGGAGCCCTAGCAAAGCTGCCTGCCAGATGCTCTGCCAGTGGCTGGACACCTGCCTGACCACCAGCAGCAGCTCCCACCCCTGTGGCATCATGCAGACTCCTTGCTCTTGCTCCGGAGGGGAGGTGCTGGATCAGCCCAGCGAGATGTTGGGGCTACCCAAGAAGAAGGAAGATTGCTTTAAGGATGGGATTTATTTGGAAAACTGCCTGAGCAGCCGGAAAGACAGCAGCCAGGTGGAGTTCCTGGGTAAGTGGTGAAAGCTGTTTGTGTTTCGGGTGGAAGGGGGAGCATGCACAGTGGATCTCTCCTGGCCTATTTTGTTTTTGAGACTGCGCCCATCTCCATGGTATCTGAGCCTTCTGCTCCCTCATCTTAAAGCCGTTATCCATCCTAAGCAGGATCAGTAATTCCAGTGGCAGTTGATTAGCATGTAACTGAAATGCAGAACAGATTAACAGGGACAAGCTCAGGTTGCTTTCATTGTTTCTCAGGCTTCGTGCCTTATTTATTTGTTTCTAATGGAGCCTCAGTGACGATTTGAGATTCTTATCCATCAACAAGCAGGTTTCAAAAGCCCTCTGACCCCAGAATAAACCATGGCCTGAAGGGACCATGACTCAAGTCACCTCTCACGTCAGGCTCCACTGTGCAGCCCCATCCCCATTTAGTGTATAGGAAATATGTAATCTGAAGTGACTTCCAGGGCCAGATAGGACTGACACCAAACCAAAGCAACATGAATGGAGATTTTGATCACGGTCCCATCTATAACTGTAAAAGCTCTTCAATACTGTCTCTGTGGGTAGCTGGGGGCAGGTGTTACATGTTTTCTCCCTCCTTCTTTGCTGTGTTTCTTTCTCTAGCAATTCCTGAAGTCCACAGCATGTGCTGTGCATGGGAAGAGATAAAAAAAAGGAGCCTGTGAGGCAGAAGGGGATGGGATGTAATGGACTGAACATAAGACTGAAAGCTGGGGACTCCTGCTTCTAATCTCAGCTCTTGTGCTGATACCTGCTTGTGTCAAAGTCGCTTAACCTTTCTGCATTGTTGGCATGAAGGGAATGGTTTTGTACTTTCAGAAGCAGCGTGTGTTAGTGGCGCTGTCTGAAGATAGATCCCATTAATCTCCTAGAACTAGACAAGAATGAGGAGTCACAGACTCTCTAGCTTCAAAACAGGGCTTCTTGCCTCTATTTTTGTGTCTGCATAAACCATTTTGGTTTGTTTATTCCTTCTCAGTTCCTGACCAAGCTATCAGCAAGGAGATGGTTCAAAACTGAGACATGATACTAGAAATGGGTCTGACCCAAACACCCCCACACTTTGGAGAACTTCTGATCTGCATCTGAATTTCACAGCTGTCTCTTTAAAACACCAGATTCAAACAGCCTCCCAGATCATGGGAAAGTTTGGATCTAGATTTGAAATTTGTGGCTCATGCTTGGCTCTATATAATATCCAGCTCAGGAGTGGCCCCAGGCTAACTCTTGTGGTAGAGAAAGAGGCAGGACTTGGTTATAATGAATTTAAAGGAGGTTTTCCAACAAGGCTGCTGGACACAGATGAACCTTATAGTGCCCAGTATTCTCACACAGGGTATCTTTTTAGTCCTGGCTTGGCTCTAGCTATTGTAGAAGGATTACACTAGAAGAGCTTCAGTGTTGATTCTGTGGGAGCTTTTGTATCTCAGATGAGTTTTGAATCAATATGCTCAATACTGGAGCTGAGCAAATAAATCCTAACAAGGCAGTCACTTGTCTCTTTTCCTGTTTATGAGCAGCTTGTGAAATTTGTTATTCAAGAATTTCCACAAATTTCTTTGTGAGATGTTTTTTCTCTACAGGAAGAATTTGCAAAGAATTCCATGTGACTGGGTTTGTGTAGCGCTGGTTAGTTCCATAAATCACGCCGTTCCCTTATAGGATGATTTATGCATTCAACCAACACATCATGACCTTTTCTTTATTTTATTATTACAATTGAAGGTGAAATTCAAAATTAGCTTTTTGGCAAATACTGGAGCATTAAAGCTTTATATTGGCTTTTTGTGAGGATCTCTGGTAAAGTTTGAGCACTTGAATGTTCCTGGAAAACAAATATGAACGGGTCTCCGATGTGGAATGAATCAAAGTTCTTTTTGGATGTCAAATATTTGTGGATTTTTTTGGGCCCCTATTCATATCTGCACAATATTAAAAATAAAGAACTAGCAATTTCATTGACTGAATGCCACCGATGTGAAACTGATTAGCACTCGCAAAATATCCTGTGTCTGCATGCAATGGCCTGCCTGGGTCAATTTTGGTTGCTGCAAAAGCTGGGTGAGGAAAATATAGGGGTTCCACCTCAGACATTGAACCAATAATTTCTGCCAGTATTTTTCAGGCTGAACCTTTGACTCTGGCTCCTTAAGTATTGGTGGTGGTTCTTGTTTTGCATTAGTAACCTTTTTCCTTTCCCAAAGTCATGTTTCCTTCATGGTTTCTCACTGCAGAGCCTTCAAAGCCAAGGGGTTTGGAGCCATATAAATGTAGCTGAGTGATCTGGGGCAAGTAGGAAATGCTCGTTAGTGGTCACAGGGATTCTTCCATGGGTTTCTAGATGTCACCCCCAAAGAGAGCAGACAGACCTGTCCTCCAGCTCTCGTTTGGACTTGGGACATTTCAACAGCAAGTGGGGACGTGCGGTGTCCCTGAGCCCAAGGTATTAGGTAGCCTCCAGAATTCCCTCCAATATGAGCTGGTGCGGTTCAGAAGATGGACTAGATGTTTTCAAAGGGGCCAGATCCTCAGCTGGTGAGCCCAGTTTTCACCCGCTGAGAGTATATGTCACCATCAGTCAGGGTTAGATGTTACCCTCTCCCCATTTCATAATCTCTAACAGGAATAGTTATGAAAGGCTTCAGGTGCATTCTCTTTGTGGATTACCTCTGTCTAGAAGCATCTGAAGGATGGCTTTGTGGCAGAAGAATAGGACTAAGAACCATGAGGTCGGCCACCAATTCCCTTGGAGACCTTCGGCAAGTAACTTAAACTCCTCAGTCACAGCTTTGCGTTCCCCATCTATGAAGCTGACACAGTGACACTTACCTCTTAAGGTCATGAGAGGCTTAATTCATAATGTGTTTGTGATTTGAGACCTCAGACAGAAGGGAGTAGTGAGGAGCAAAATTTGCCTCTGACCATGGTACCTATCCTGCTTGTCGCTCACCATGGTACCTAGCATAAACACTAGGGTGACAAGTTGAGCGTGGTTGTCATTTGACCATATTCTCTGCTCCGCTCCATAGGTCTTCTGCAGCAGGCAGTATCTCTGGGGGGCAGGAAACTCATCTGTATGGATGTTGCTGCGTTTATTGAGTGCAAACATCAAGGTGACTGAGAGGCTGTTTAGGACGAGGGGATAACTAGGAGTAATAGGATGCAAAGTGAACACTGGGTAAAACCTGCAGACAGTGAGATCTGTTGGGATAGGATAGCTCCCTGCAGGAAGAGGTGAGAAACCAGCACTTGAGACCTTAAAACTAGACTGGGCAAAGTTGAGAATGTTCTTCAGAGAACAAGGCAGCACTGAAATGTGCAGAGGACAGACTAAAAGGCATCTAATGGGTCTTTTCCATCCCTATGTTTGCAACCTCATATGTCATGATTTGGGGCTGACAGCTGAACTGATCATGCTTAGAGGCAGGATCCTATGTGAGTTGAGAGCTAATGCCACCTTCTAGCCAAGCGCTTCCACTGAAGTCACTGAGGGTTCAGGGTGCTCAGGACTGGGCACTAAATTTTACCTGCCTTTCGTATTCAGGAAGGGATCAAACTGAAGGTGCGTTCCCCCTCATCCATCTCCCAGCAGCAACAACTGTTGGGCGAATGGGCTACTATGACATTTCCAAAAGCAGGATTAATTTTACTGGATCAAAGAGACTGCTTTGGAGAGGCTACACTGGGCTATGAGAAAAAAAAACCACTCTGGCAGGTTCCAGAGATGGCATTAGCTATGAAGATAGTTCTGCTTGTTGCTGTCCGTGGAGCTTATCCTGGTGATCAGCGGCATTTTGACGTGCGTTGGCAGCTGCAGCTTGCCTGTCATTTCCCATTTTGTAGCTGTGGGTACCTCGAGAGCTATTCAGGATTATACTGTTGCTGATGGACTGCAATGATCGGAGAGAACACTAGTGAGAACTAGTTAGGAGGGGAAGGATTACACTAGCTCACAGTGAAGAAAAAAAATCAAAGGTTACCCTCCCAGAATGACATGAGCAATGTGGGACAAAGGTTACTAGGTGGCTGTGGAGGTTATGCCTGAAATACAGTGTTTATGGGTCTGCTGTGTAGGTGGAGACTGTATTAGTGGGTGGAAAAGGTATTTGCACCTGAGGAATGGGGAAATTCCATGAACAAACTGCAATTTATGAGACAGACTCACAAATAGAGTGTAGGGGAGGGGGAACAGCAATAGGAAATAAACATACACTTTGGGAGATTTTCAAAGACACAAAAGGCAGTCAGGTACCCGGCTCTCAAGTGAAATGCCAGGGCAGTTGGGTGCCTGACTCCAATAAGTCTCCTTTGAAAATCCCAGATGTCAACTGGATTCACTGTAAACAGTAGGGCAAGTGTGAAACTTTCAGAACGACTCCAGCGTGACAGGGTAATAAAATAAGGTTAAGTGGGTGCTTAAGTGTTTTGCTGAATTGGGCACTTAATTAGTACATAGCTAATTCTGTCCCAAGTTTATCTGCACCAGGAAAGAAGAATGGAAATCAAAGAACATTTAAAATACCTGGAAGGGCAAAATGACTGGTAGCAGTAGCAACACCTACCATCTGCATAGTCTACCTCCAGTGTGTACATGATGCTTATTCGGAGCTTCTGATTTCTAAAACCTGTTTAGCTCCTGTATGATCCTGAAATCCAGCATTTGCGCCTTCATCAGATGCTTTCAAAATACATGGGTTATAAAGCCAGAAGGGACCATTGTGATCATCTAGCCTCAGCTGCTGCCTAACACAAGCCATACAATTTCACCCACTGAGTCCTGCATTGAGCCCAATAACTTGTGGCTGAACCAGAGCATATCTTTTAGAAAGACACTGAATCTTGATTTCAAAACGCCCATGTGAAGGAGAATTTATGACATGCCTTGGTAATCTATTCCAATGATTAATTATCCCCAATGCTAAGAAATTATGGCTTATTTCCATTTTGAGGTTGTCTACCTTCAACTTCCAGCTGTGGGGCCTTTTTATACCTTTGTCTGCTAGATCCAAGAGCCATCTAGTATCTGATCTCTTCTATCCATCTAGGCATTATAGGTCATGACCAAGTTGCCACTTAAATTTCTGTTGGATAAGGTCAATAGACTTTGCTTCTTAAGTCTCTCATCGTAGGTCACATTTTTCAGGCCTTGAATCATTCTTGTATCTCTTCTCTTAAAGCGTGGGCAGTAAAAGTGGACACCAAATAAAATCCTCTTTATTATTCTCTATTCATCTGGCAGAACTCTGAGCTAACCTCTTGCCTTCTGTCGCAAGATAGAGGAGAAAGAGCAGCAAAAAAAAAAAAAAAGTATCTACTCCCAAAAAATATTTCCTTTTTTAATCCTTGCTGCTTGCAAACTGCTACTGATATGTCTGGGTCCCTCCCATTAGAGTGAGAAGCTGTGATACTTTTCAGGGTTATCCAATTTGTGCTGGGTTAATCACTACCACCCTCTCGCAGTGGGAGGGTGCCCTGTCTGTGCCCACCAAGGGAAACTCTCCCCAGCTGCTGGTTGATTGGCAATGTACTGGGCTCCATGAGCCCTGCTCTGTCCCAGTGCAAGCTAGCAATTCACACACCCCACTTTGTTACACGCAAGTGCCCAGTCCCCTATCTTCTGGACATCTACAGCGTTCACTGATCCGCTGCCTCTGTGGAGACAGTGCTCCCCAGTTCACCAGTTTCATCTCAGTTCAATGCTGTCCTTTGCACAAGGCAGTCAGCCATATGTATAGCAAAACCAAATTAATGTTTATTTAATAGAGCTTGAGATGAAAATTTAAAATAAAAGCAAGTAAAAGGATTTGGTAACAGGTTAAAAAAATATACAACACAGTCTATAGCCTATACTTATTAACAAGTTACTTTCCTGTCTAATAAGGTATTTCTTACCCAAATGGTTAGTCTTTCCAGTGCTTGTCCAGCCCATAAAGTTGGGGTCCACTGTTCATGAGACCTCCCCTTCTGACTGACAGTTCTATCCTGTAATGGATAACCATTTGGGCCAATTCTTCTTGTATACAGTCCCAGGCTATTGTTTCGTAGCCCAGGCCTCCCTCCTTTTCTCAGAACACTTCTTGGGTTCTTTGTCTTTGTAAACCTCCAGCCTGCTTAGACTCCAGATGGTCAACATAGGCTGTGTCCATGGGTGTCCTTTGTTCTCATGTTGATTGGGTCAGCGCTCGGACTCCCTCTCCTTCAGTGGTAGGTTTCATTCCACGTAGGGTTGTAGATATCCTGCAGGTTGCATAAATGTAAAATTGTTTCCCAGACAAACATCTATTAGTCAGTTGTCAACGGTTATTCAGTTGGCTAGCCACTCCCTCCAACAGTTACTCAGTTCTTAGCCCCTCCCTCCAATGGTTATTTAGTTGCTAGCCCCTCCTTCCAATGGTTATTCAGTTCTTAGCCCCTCCCTTCAATGGTTATTTAGTTGTTAACTCCTCCCTCCAATGGTTATTCAGTTGCTAGCCCCTCCTTCCCATGGTTATTCAGGTTTAGCCCCTCCCTCCAGCAGTTATTCACTTACTAACCTCTCCCTCCAGTGGTTAGTCAGTTACTAACCCCACCTTTGCTGCACATGGGATTGAAATGCAGTGCTGTTGCCATAAGGCTTTCCTGCAATGTTACATGCAGAGACTGGAGCTTAGCCCCTCCTTCAACCTAAGCTCTGCTCCTCTGAGTGCAACATCAGAGATGGCCTCAGCATTCCACTTCCACCCCCTGTGGTGTGAAGAAGTCATGGCCTCATGAAATTGTGATCCACCTTCATGCCACAGTTTGCTGAAACTTCTACTTCGCTGTGCAGCAGAAATGACGCTTTTGGTGTCCCCGCTGTTCATCTCTGAGAGCCTGTGATGGGGTGCCTGCCCCCACACTGGGCTCTGAGGGGTTAATAGAGTCCTAGGGAGGCTGTGTAGGAAGCAACCAATCACAGACAGGCTTATAGGAGCAGCCAATCAGTGCCAGGCAGGCCCATATAAGTAGAGCTGCAGTACAAAGCAGTTGCAGTCACTCTCTGGAGCTTGAGGAGTGAGGTAGACTGGCTGCCTTGCAGGTGGAGGGCAGCAAGCACCCTGGGCAGAGCAGTGCTGCAGGCTGAGGCCCTGAGGCTAGGGCAAAGAGGGTGCTGGGGCCATGGGGAAGTGGCCCAGGGAGATCCACAGAGGAGTCGGAGGGGATGCAGTAAGTGGCTGCCATCGATAGGGTCTCTCTCTTGCGTGTTCAGCATTTGAAAGCAAAGGGCCTGGAAGGAGGATGCTGTGCAAACTCGGCTCCTACCGACCGCTGTGTGTGTTGAGGGTGCTCTGCGTCTTGCAGGGTCAGTTTAAAACAGCTCTGCAGGAGAGCCTAAAAAGGCATAGTGGATGGTCTAGTGGTTAATGCACTGGGCTAGGACTTGAGAGATCTGGTTTCAGTTCTGGCCTTTCCACAGACTCTGTGTGACCTTGAGCAAGTCATTTAATCTCTCTGGGTCTAAATTCCCCATTTGTAAAACAGAGATGCAAATAGTCCCTTTATCTGTCTTGACTATTTAGTTTGTAGGAGTTTCAGGGCAGGCACTAATGACATGGTGCCTAGCACAGGATGGCCCCGTTTTCAGGTGCTACCTAATAATAATAGAGTCAAGGGATTTTGTTTTCCATCACTGGCATAAATCCAACCCAGGGTCAGCGCTGACCAAAACCTAATGTCACCTGATGTCTGTGTGGTGAAGTGAATTGGGCTCCGTGCAGTACCTAGTGAACAGAGTTCCTGTTTGCCCACAAAGACCCATCTCTGTTGGCGTGCATTGCTGGCATTTCCAGAGGGCAGGCCCTGGAAGTAAAAATAGGGGGTGCTCAATACCTGCAGGGCTGGATTAATCTTTTGTGGGCCCCGACATCCGGAGTGTGGCCCCGCCCCCTGCTCTGCCCCGAGGCCCCACCCCTGCTCAGCCTCTTCCCCGAGGCTCCGCTCGCACTCCACCCTGAGGCCCTGCCCCCGCTCGGCGTCTTCCTCCTGAGGCCCCGCCCACCACTCGGACGGGGGTGTGGAGGCAGAGAGGAACACCCACCAGCAAAACCAAAAGTCAGCACCTGTGGACTGTCGTGCTGGCCTGACAGCCCGATCAGTGGAATACTCAGATCCTGCAAACCCTTACGCAGACGCTTCACTTTAAGAACGTGAGTAGTCCAATTGACTTGGTTTGCAGGATCAGATCCAAAAGGCAGAGCATGGACGATGGCAGTGATATGTCCCACTAACAAGTCTCAACTGTGAGCGTCTCTACCAGTGGCTGCTTCAGCCCCGGAGCACTCACCGAGTCGGTGCCTGTGCGACAGTCACTCGAACATTTTAAGATATAAGGGAGGAAAGGTAGAAAAATGACAGGCTCTGTTCCAATCTCAGCTCAACAGCTTGTGGACATGATCACAATGCAGAAAGATCAGCAATTACCTTCAGGAAGTGCCACTGTTATACCAAAGAGACTAAAGGTGGAATTTACATCCAGTTGTTCGGGGAATTTTACAGGCAACTATTCCCATTATTGCTATGAGGGGACTTTTATGTGTCATTTAATGAGCAGAGCCATCGTGAAAACTCAGCCTTTTGGTTATGCATCATTTTTTTTAGTTCATCATTATTTAACATCCTCTCATATTCAGGCTGTATTGCAAATGCCCCAAAGTGTTTTGCATGAGAATACGCTGGAATTTAGATGCAAAGAGATGCCAAATGCTGGATTCAAAATCCTCACATATTCGGGATGTAGATATACACACCTAACCCCCGGCACATCCAAATGAAGATATTACTCCAGTAGAAAAAAATATGCACATATCCATTCACAGCCCTTTTTACTGTTCACCCGGTGTACGGAGACCATAGGCCGAGTGGAAAATGGAATCTGAAATGCCTTCTCAGCACTAGAGATTTGTACTTCTAGGGCCACTGAGACACACTGGCAGGGGCAGTGTCAGAGAAGTTTCCCCTTTTATGATGACTATGTATTTGTATTACAGCAGTGTCCAGAGGCACCAAAAAAGATCATGGCCCTGTTGTGCTAGGGGCTGTACAGACCCATAGTAAGAAACAGTCTCAATTGCCCTAAAGAGCTTTCAATCTAAATAGACAAGACAAACAAGGGGTGGGAGAAAGGTAGGTGTTACTATCCCCGTTCAATGGGTGGGAAATCGAGGAACAGAGAGATGGAGTGACTTGCCCCATGTCACATAGGGAGCTTGTAGCAGCACCAGGAACTAATCCAAGCTCTCCTGAGTCCCAGCCCAGTGCCTTAACAGTGAGATTCCTTCATCCCTTTCTGTTCCCCATTTTGTACCTGCTGTGTGGATCAGTCCAGGACATTGTTCTTCAGGAATCTCAGTCTTGACCCTGCATCTTCATCCCTGTTTGATTTTTTTAATCACCCATAATCAGTGAAATTCTAGGTTCTGGGGCTCCCACATCTAAAGGATGGGTGGGCCTTTCATTGCTTTGCTGACTCCACCCATTGTCCCAGGATTTAAACATGTGCTTTGGATGAACCCATGCAGAATACATTTTGAAAAATATCAGCCAAACCCCAGCTGATAGAAATTGCTGTAGCACCATTGAAGCCAGCAAAGATAAGGCAATTGACACTGGCTGAGGATCTGGCCCTAGATGAGTTATTCACTGAGTGTTTTTTCCCTCCATGTGGTCACCCTGTCGGTGTCACTCAGATCAGAAAGTTCTGTGTATGTGCATGGCATACCTTGGCCTTGCATTTGCCAAAGACTTTGGGCCCCACACTACAAGAAGGATGTGGAAAAATTGGAAAGAGTCCAGCGGAGGGCAACAAAAATGATTAGGGGGCTGGAGCACATGACTTATGAGGAGAGGCTGAGGGAACTGGGATTGTTTAGTCTGCAGAAGAGAAGAATGAGGCGGGATTTGATAGCTGCTTTCAACCACCTGAAAGGGGGTTCCCAAGAGGATGGATCTAGGCTGTTCTCAGTGGTAGCAGATGACAGAAGAAGGAGTAATGGTCTCAAGTTGCAGTGGGGGAGGTCTAGGTTGGATATTAGGAAAAACTATTTTACTCAGAGTGGTGAAGCACTGGAGTGGGTTACCTAGGGAGGTGGTGGAATCTCCTTCCTTAGAGGTTTTTAAGGCCCGGCTTGACAAAGCCCTGGCTGGGATGATTTAGTTGGGAATTGATCCTGCTTTGAGCAGGGGGTTGGACTAGGTGACCTCCTGAGGTCCCTTCCAAGCCTGATATTCTATTCTATGATTCAAAGTGAGCTACACAAGATCGTGCAACCTATTTAAATATCCTGCTCGTCAGCCTTTCTGGATGTGATGGCATTATAATGCAGTCTAATAGGATGGGATGTCCTTTAACACAATGTCATAATCACATATATGTTGTGTTTGAATTTTTGCTCCAGTTTCAGCAGTGCAATAACACTATATTACAGAACAGCTCATTACGCCAAATGTTCACTTTGGACCCTGAGCGCCATATACAGTCAAATGAACAATTACGGACCTGTGATACCCAAATGGCTAGAAAGTAATAATAAAGGGCTGAGCCTGGCTCAGTCCGCATAGCTGGGAGCTGTGAAATGTGCAGCCTCACTCCTTATAACGAACTACGCGGCGTCAGCTGGTCAGCTGCCCTTCATGCCCCAGTCAAGATGTTTATGCGCGATATATGCAGCGTTGGCTACAAATGAACACCAGCGCTGGTCAGAAGAGAAGTGGCTGGCTTTTGCCGCAGCTGATTCCAAATGCTAGAATGCAATGACAGCTTGTACATGTTGGATGGGGGTGGGGGGATGTGTAGAAAAGGGGGCGTTGGGGGGGAGGATATGGGAATGATGCTGTTATTGGCAGGTCCTCTTCACTCTGTAGCCATGGGTAATGCCCTGGCACATGTTTCTGGCTGGAAAGTGATGCCCTGGCAGCTTCTAACGTGTAAACAGGAGAGTCCTGGTGTTGTTTTTTCTTATGACAGCAAACTGGTGTTTCCCTGGGCTCTTGTGTTTTTTCTACATTTTTTTGGAATCGCTCTCTCTCCAAGCTGCCCGAGTTATTGGTATGCAGCTAAGTTCTGCAAATTGTGCTCAGTGGGAGCATTCGAAGCACCAGAGAGTTCACATGGTTTTCGTTATTTAATGGAGGGAGTTGCTCATAGCCCCCTTAGGGCTGGTCCACACTAAGAAGCGGGGTCGAACTAGGGTACGCAAATTCAGCTACGTGAATAGTGTAGCTGAATTCGAAGTACCCTAGTTCGAACTACTCACCCATCCAGACGCCGCGGGATCGAAGTCCGCGGCTCCAAGGTCGACTCCGCCACCGCCTTTTGCAGTGGTGGAGTACCGGAGTCGACCGCGGCGCTTCCGGAGTTCGAACTATCGCGTCCAGATTAGACGCGATAGTTCGAACTCCGAGAAGTCGAACTCACCGCGTCGACCCGGCTCGTAAGTGTAGACTAGCCCTTAGTCTAATAGCATAGGTTCTTCTAAAGGGCACTCATATGAAGTATTGTCCTCTGCCTCCAGGTTCCTGATCAGGTCTTTGGAACTAGCAGCAAAGAGGCTACTCCTAGAGACTCTGTTCCAGGTTTGACACTGAGCCCAGGGCAGGACTTGGGGGGCAGGACTTGGGGGGTTCAGGTGAAGGTCAGCCCTGTGCAGAGGGCCAATTCGAGGTCAATGCATCACTTAAGTCCCCCTTGTAAGCCCTGGGGGAAAAAAACACGGCTTAAGTGGGACTTAAATGGTGCATAGGTCGGGAGCGTGTCCGCCTGTGTCTCCCATGCAATGCAGGCATGATCAAGAAAGCTGGTAGTCTGTGCCCTGGTGGCCTGGGATGCAGCACCCAGCTCTGTGGACCGTCAGCCCACCACTAACCTTCCAGCGAAATCAGCCACAGCCCGAGGAAAACGACAGGCAACCGTGGGTCCTGTGCTGTGCTACACAAACCCTCCTGCCCAGCCACAGTGTCGCTCGTTTACCGCTCGGCCAGGGCTCCCAGGAGGGGAGGAATAGTCACAAAGGGGCAGATGCCCGATGGGGCTTGAAGCCATCTCTGAGGGAAATAACTGTGGGCACTGGGCTAGCTTTGAAAGCTTTGGAGGTGCGGTTCAGCGATGAACCCCTCTCAGGTTGGAAGAGTATGGAAACCTCCTGGTCTCGTAATGTATTATTCTTGTGTATTGGTTATTATTGTAGCAGCACCTAGGAGCCCCATCCTGGGCCAGGCCCCCATGGTGCTCGGTACCATACAAACACAGAACAAGAAGATGGGGCCTGCCCCAATGAGCTCACAACCTAAGTAATCAGGCTGATAATGGCATAACAAAAGGCTCTTTTTCTTCTGAGCATTCCTTGCTCCAGTGGATCCAAAATACCCAGAAAGCTGCCTCTGTTTTGTTTGCTTTTGTTTTCCCATTCTGGTCCTAGCGGAGAGCCAAGAAAATTAAACCACAGCCCCCAACTTTTTCCCCTCTCCAAAAAAGGTTACTCAGACGTTTCCAAACCCCAGCCTGGGGTCTGAAGTGCTGGCTTGAGCTGAGTTTAGGGCAAAGGATTGAAGTTTGATTATCCAAATTGTGTGTTGATTGTTCTTATTAATTGATTGTACAGTCCCCGTGTTTTCTACATGGCCTGCTAAACCCAGAGTTGTGAGATCAACCGTTGAGGGACCATCTGGGGCAAAAATCTGTCTGGGGATTGGTCTGGCTTTGAGCAGGGGGTTGGACTAGATGGCTTCCTGAGGTCCCTTCTAATCCTGATATTCTATATTTTTGAGAGTTCAAAATGTTTTCCTGTCTCAAATCAGGGTGAAAAGTCAAAATTTTGAAAATATTCCCCAACCATAAGAACATTTCCCCCTGCCGCCATTTTGGGTCAGTCGAAACACATGTTTTGATTTTGCCTTTTTTTTTTCTTTTTTAACTTTCTTTTCAGTCTAATTAGCTCAAATTTTGAAGTGAAAAGTTGTTTTAAACCAAAACACCAGAATGTTTTGTTTAAAGAATGTTGAAATGAGGCATTTCGACAGTTTTTAAACTTTTTTTCCTCAACTTTCTTTGGAGTCGGGAATGTCATTTGAACCTGACCGCGTTTTGCAAACCATTTTGATTTTGAGAACTCGGCTTTTTGAGGAAATAACAATTTGTGAAAACTTTCCCGATCAGCTGTAATGAATATTAATGGTTTGCATTACAGTAGCACCAAGGGGATCTGGACAGAGTTGTGCCTGGTGTTGTACAAACGTATAACAAAGAGACAGTCCCTGCCCCAAAGAGATTACAATCCAAGACAAGAAACAACACTTGGCTACAAGAAACAGGCAAGGTGAGCACAAGGAAACACCGAGGGTATGTCTACACTGCAATCACGGGGTATTATTGTTGCCTGAGTAGATATACCTGAGCTAGCTTTAACCAACTACCTAGATTAAATTATCTGGAACCCTGGATAATTACTTTCGGGGCTAGCCTGCTCTGAAGCGTGTGTTGCTGTGGCTTCTCTGCTCCAGTATCCAAGCTAGCTAGATTAATGCTACCTTGTATATGTCTACTCAATCTGCAATCACACTCTGTGCATGCAGCATAGGCATATCCAATTACAGTACTGATCAGCAGGGGGTCACAGTACACCAGCTGCCTAACCATTGTCAAGTTTTTTGTAGGCATCACGTTCATAGCAAAGAAGAGTTGTAAGGAGGCAGTTAGCATATAACACGCAGTTTGGAAATTCGGAGAGGGCAGTGATGTACATACACCCTAACAAATAGATTACAATTTTATTATGGTTTATTTTGGCTTCTGGTACCAGCTGCGGTAACTGTGAATCGCAAAGGCTCTTGCTGATTATAACAAGGAAACACAAAACGAAGTGCTTATTACCAGTGTCCAAAACAGGCTTTAGTGTTGGGGAAGGACAAGCTTGGGTCTTATTTTATCTGGTGTAGTTTGCTCGCACCTGATTTTCATGCCTTGAGCAATGTGAGTTTTCTTTTTGCTGGACACATACTGTGTGTTCTGTGCATGCCAGGGCTTCCAGAGAGAGGTTAGTTAATACTTTAGTAGGCAAAAGCCATGAAAGGACAGTAAGGAGAGCAGGAAATGGGAGCTATGAAATATACACTTGTTTCCATTTCCTCTGTTTGGTCGAGGCTGAGGGTGTTTGGAGGTAGCACGCTCCTTGTGAGAGGAGAAGAAAGCAGCAGGAGAGACTGTGTCCTTCTGTGGGAAGCTGCAGGGGAAGTAACTTAGCTATTAGGGGATTTTGAGGTATATGGTCTGGGAAAAAACTTTTTTTAGAGGGGGAGTCTCAGTGGTTTGAGCACTGACCTGTTAAACCCAGGGCTGTGAATTTCCACCTTGAGGGGGGCATTTAGGCATCCAGGGCAAAAATCTGTCTGGGGATTGGTCCTGCTTTGAGCAGGGGGTTGGAATAGATGAGCCCCTGAGGTCTCTTCCAACCCTGATATTCTATGATTCTAGCCTGACCGAGGGGGTGGTCAGCCATCTTGCTGGAAAATAGTATGGCAAGAAGCTTACCTTGAACCAAAACTGTTGTTTTGTTAAGTCTTAGGCATTAGAAAGCGTTTTCCAATTTATTTGCTGGTAATCACTTCGGCCTCTGTTCTTTGTCCTTCAGCTCTCTTAAAATCCTCTCTTCCTTTGTTAATAAACTCATTTTACTTTTACGCTAAACCAGCCAGTGCTGTGTTTGCACTGAAGTGATAGTTAACTCCAGTTCAAGGGATACGCCGTGAGGTCTCTTTACAGACGCAAACAAATGATCCTTATTATTCCTCTGAATGGTCCAGGAAAAGGCTGGACATTGCAGAGCGCACGGCTTTGGGCACATTTGGATCTGGGCAATGTTGAGGTGTAGCCAAGGCTGATGGGGGCTGGAGTGTGGCTGTGGTGGAACAAGCAGGCTGCTGCAGTCGGAGCTGTACGTCCAGAGCTGCTTTACACGCAGACACTCAGTCCATGCTTGTGTGTTGGCTGGGAGCATCCGGACCTGGGAGCTACAGCAGCAGAGCATTTTAAGGCCCCCAGGTGATGACCCAAGCTGGGCAGGTGATGACCCAAGCCATCTCTGGTCTGGATTGCACCCAAGAATGTGACACGCTCCATGAAGAGGTATCCTCCTGTCTGCAGCTCTTCCCGCGCTGTGACACAGCTGCTGAAAGTTGACCTGATCTGAGAGAGAGAGCTCTGGGCTGGTTTGGTTGTTTGCTATAGGAGATTTTCTCCCCTATTTCTCTTCAATCTTTACCTATTGTTTATAGAGAACAGAAAAAGCTGCTCCATCCTTTCTCCACTGCAGGTGTATCCCTGGGCTATTGGAAGGCTGTGCCCATCTTCTGCTTTCACTTTCAGTTTGTAACTCTGCCGCTGTGGTGCTGTGTTTGTTGGTGTGTGAGCATGCACCCTGGAAAAAACACAAATATACGCACACACATGCACCTCCGTCTGAGTACGCACCCAGATGTACACACACACATGTGTGGGCACACACACCTGGCTATCTATACTCATGGCACACAGAGACAGGCAGAGGTTCAAACACATGGCATGCATTCACAAAACACACACACGTACACCGACAGATACCTTAACACACACACGTTCAAGACGCTATCAACCCATGAGATCCCGATGTGTGTAAAAACTCCTTTCCAGTATGGATCTGACTCATGCAAATTCTTTCCCTGCTGGCAGGTGACCACAGGGGTTGGGGTCACTGGTTGGATGGGGGAAATCCTCTGCTAGCTGATAAATTGATTTTCCAAACAGGCATTTTGCGGCATTTCAGAACATGCTCCTTTGGTTTGTGCTTGTGGGATTATTCCAGGAATAGTTTAACTGAGAGCCGTAGAAAGCTAATGGTCACCCTAGACCAGGGATTGGCAACCTTTGGCATGCGGCCTGTCAGGGAAATCCGCTGGCGGGCCAGGATGGTTTGTTTACCTGCAGCGTCCGCAGGTTCGTCCGATCGCAGCTCCCACTGACCGCGGTTCGCTGCTCCAAGCCACTGGGGACTGTGAGAAGCGATGGCCAGCAGATCCCTCGGCCCATGCAGCTACCTGCAGCCCCAGTTAGCCAGGAATGGTGAACCGCGGCCAGTGGGAGCTGCGATCAGCTGAACCTGTGGATGCTGCAGGTAAACAAACTGTCCTGGCCCCCCTGCGGATTTCCCTGACGGGCCGATCCCTGCCCTAGCCCCTCTCTCATACATGATTACTCTGTGGGAGTAAAGAGCCTGAATCGTTAGTGTTTGGAAGACTGGAATGAATTGTTCTGAGGATGCCAGGTACTCATAAAAATCTGTTTAGAAAAGACTTCTGGCCAAATTCTTTCCTTCTGAGACTCCACGGAATTGAGCGGAGGAGTGCTAGGCATGGATTTCCGAGTTTAAAATTGCCTGGTTTTCAGAGCCCTCTGTGGACTACCCCTGTCTGCTTGATGGAACTTATCTCTATCTGCTTTCCCGCCTGCCTCCTAGTTCAGTAAAGCGTTTAAGCACATGCTTAAATCCCTTCATGGTCAGCACAGCAGAGGAGCATGCTTCTAATTCAGCCTGAGCTAATAATAATAGGAGATATACCTATCTCATAAAACTGGAAAGGACCCTGAAAGGTCACTGAGTCCAGCCTCCACTAGCAGGACCAAGTATTGATTTTTGCCCCAGATCCCTAAGTGGCCTCCTCAAGGATTGAGCTCACACCCCTGAGTTTAGCAGGCCAATGCTCAAACCACTGAGCTCTCCCTCCCCCCTAAAGTGCTTTGCTGAATAGCGATGGGCATGGTCTCGTCTTCCTTAATGCTGCTACTGCTGATGCAAAAGCCTTCTTCCCTCTAGGTATGTCCCCTCGACCTTCTAAAGGTCCAAGCCTTGGCTGGGCCCAGGCAGAGATGGCTCAGGGTAACCCCCTGCCGTTCAGAGATGAATCTGTTCCTGTCAAAACCCCATGTGGAAACAGAGCTCAAAGTGAGTACTTGGAGAACTAAACCAAAGCCCATATCCCACCCCTAGAAACTTCTCAGCCCACTTCAGTGCTCAGGACGTGAGGCTGGGTCAGAGAAAAAGAAAACTCCCTCTTGGGAATAGAACAGGGACAGGAGTGGCAAAGAGCAGTCACGGGAGAGACAGCAAAGGATTCTGGGTGAGCCAGCAAGGCACTGATTCAGCTTCCAGCAGGCCCTTGGGCAGAGCAGAGAGATGTGCACCTCTTGCCGGTGCTCAGCTGTGAAAGGCAGACGAGAGCTAGCGAGGCAGAATGTCTGAGAGGAAGGCAAAGCTTGGGACTCTGGACCAGAATCTGAGAACCACCCTTTCGTGAGAGATCTGTTCACACCAGGAGAGCTGCGATCGCTTGCAGCTGGTCGGAGTTCTGCCCTGCGGACATTGGTGTCAATGCTTCTGTCTCTGAGGTCGGAGTTTCCTGCCCCTGGCATGTGCAATATATTCTTCCTCGAGGAGCCCTTTGGGAATTCATCTCCCATCTCTACTTTTCTGCGTTATCTTCTTCACCCTCCCAGAGGATATTTGGAACACACACAACCACACTCATTCACAGTATACGAGCACACATGCGTGCCCATACACAGGTACACATGCACACACTCTGAATGCCCACAGAAACCCATTTATGTACACTCACACACAGATTTGTACACCCAATCTATCGTGCACAGATAGGCACCACTGTGCCCACACACGCATGTGCATCTGGACATAGAAATTCATTTACGTGCACTCACATGCACAGATTTGTACACACACTCTATCGTGCACAGATTTGTACACGCCTGTGCATGCACATATGCCTGAAAGTGGGTGCAAATGTAATTCGCTTCCACTTTGAGAGACCATCTCAATGAGGCTTCAATGTAAATAAGCACTGGGCCCACTGCATCCGCACGCATCAACCCACAGACACAGCCGCAACTTTGAAATGCAACTCTGCTGAAAATGATAACTTAGCCCTCATAAAATTTTAATTAAAATTCTACACATTCCCCCGCCCTTCTCTCTCCCTCCCATACCTTCCCCCCTCCCCCTGTGAGGCAGAAATGAACATCTAATGTCTGGTGGGAAAATATACTCGTTCAGCAATTAAATAATTGAAATGCTCTTCTTGCAAAAAGAACTCGCCTGCCTTCCTCGTGCGTTACAACTTTTTGTGTGTGTGATTATTTTTTTTTCCCTTTTCCCCTTCTTCTCTCTCTCTTCTTCCCTCTGGTGAGATGAGGCCGCTGCTCCTGAAAGCCATTTTAAATATTCATGTTTTAATTAACAGACTTTATTGCATGAACTCTATGTTAGATAATAAAAGGACTGCCTGCAGCACAGTGTATTTTTTGTTTGTTCTTGAAAGGCGACCGGGAAGTAAAAGGCCTAATATATTTCCTCCATAAACATTTGAAAGATAGACAGAAGTACAGGGAAGACAACAGCGCGTCCTCAAAGTTCCTCAAAAGGAGGTGCCTAAATACCTTTGGGTAGCTGGGTCTTAGCCAAAGATCCCTCCATGGGTGATGCGTTCCTAAACCTGATCACTCAGTGGATCTGTCTACGTGCCGGCAGCTACAGCAGCACACCTATGGCACTGCAATTGTGCTGCTGTCGCCTAGGTGCTTCCTACAGCGATGAAAGGGATTTTTCCACCTCTCTGAGAAGTGGGAGCTGAGTTGGTGGAAGGTTGTCCTAAGGACCTTGCACAGGGTATGACATTTTTCATAGCCCTTAGCAATGTAGCTAGGCTGATCTGAGTTTTAGGTGTAGACCAGGCCTGAGCCACATTCACATCTCAGTATAACAGTGGAGTAGATCCATTGGGCCTGACTCCGTTGGAGTTATGAACTGGTGCAACTGAGTGGAGTATTGGATCCCGAGACCACAGTGGTTTTTGTGTGGAGTTACACCTCGGGGCAGTGTTATCTATTGGTCAGAGCACTGGACTGTGAGTCAAGATACCTGGGTTCTATTCCTTGGGCAAGTCAGTTCACTTCCTTGTGTCTTTGTTTACCCTTCCACATTGGTCTGTGTAGGCTATAAGTTCTGAGGGTCAAGAACCATCTCTTACTGTGTGCACAATTCCCTGATACCGGGATGGAGGAAGAGGGAACTCACCTCTTAATCCTACTGGAATGTAAATAATAATAATAGTCTGTTGGTGTAACTGGTATTCCAATCTATCCCTGTAGCTACCTCCCCAGAGCTTCAAAATTTCTTCCGGAAAGGGAGTGTCTCTTACAGGAACTCAGAGTCATCCATTGATTAGGGGTATAGAACGGCTTCCTTATGAGGAGAGATTAATAAGACTGGGAATTTTCAACTTGGGAAAGAGATGACTAAGGGGGATATGACAGAGGTCTATAAAATCATGAGTGACATAGAGAAAGTAAATAAGGAAGTGTTATTTACTCCTTCTCATAATACAAGAACAAGGGGCCACCAAATGAAATTAATAGAAGGTTTAAAACAAACACAAGAAAGTATTTTTTTTACTCAACGGACTGTCAACCTCTGGAACTCCTTGCCAGAGGGTGTTGTGAAGGCCAGTACTATAACGGGGTTCAAAAGGGAGCTAGATAGATTCATGGAACATAGGTCCATCAATGACTATTAGCCAGGATGGGCAGGAATGGTGTCCCTAGCCTCTGTTTGCCAGAAGCTGGGATTGGGTGACAGGGCATGGATCACTTGATGATAACCTGTTTGTTCATTCCCTTTGGGCACCTGCCATTGGCCACTGTCAGAGGACAGGATACTGGGCTAGATGGATCTTTAGTCTGACCCAGTATGGCCATTCTTACTGGAAGGGAGGCCTCATGGTAGGGAGAATGTTAGCATCCTAGGACTGTCTTCTGCTAGGCTGTTCCAACATTAGACTGGGGCAGGGGACAGCGGAGAGAGAGAGAGAGTGTTGTTAATTACATTCATATAATTGTTTCAGTGCTTTAATGATAAATTTATACCCTGCCCTGAGGACACCACTATCTTACGTACCGTTTGTTCAGCTGTATTTCTGACAAGCATCTAAAGCTGAATTGTTCGACCTGCCCCCCTCCCTAGTTTTACAGGCTGAGATAAAGGGCCAAAGTTTGCTCTCAGCTACATTGGTGTAAACCTGGGGCAGCTCTGCCGACTTAGGTGGAGTTACTCTGGATTGACTCCAGGGTGAGTGAAGAGCACTGTCAGGCCAATAGTATCTTAAGGCCCCTGGAGAGAGTATTCTTCACTCTCTCTTCTGATGCTCGTGTGTAGTGTTGCTGTGCACCATTAAATGGTTCATTGAGGCTAAAGATGGGAAAGATCTAGTCCCTACCCCAAGGACCAAGGCAGGACTTTTCCCTGTAGTATGTTCCTCTGTCCGGTTTTTAATGTCTCAACTGATGGAGCTTCCACCACTTCTCTTGGGTGATCATTCCATGGTCTACCAAACTTCGCTGATAGGTTTGCATCGTATTCAGGCTAAAATTATCTTAGTTTAACTTCATCTCTTTCCTCCTGGTTACATGTACTGGAACCACTCTAACGCTCCCCTCTCATGGCACTTTCAAATATTTGTAGATGGTTATTACTGTCTGGCTCCCAGTCACTTAGTCATCAGTTGACCAAGTTACACATTCAGATCTCATGTGCACAGGTGTAAAATAGGAATAACTCCAGTGAAGTCAGCATAGTTACACCAGTGGAAATCAGGAGTAACCGAACACAGAGTGAGGTTTCTCTCAAACTACACAATGAACTGAGGTAAGAATATGGTTTGTAGTTCTGTTCCTTCCTTCATAAACCAATCCATCCTGCTCTTTTAGAGTTCTTCCTGCTTTTCTTTTGTTGTCATATGAGATGGCTGCATCTCAGTGCTAGGGTAAGTGATTCCTTTCTCTCTAGTGTCTGATTTAGATCTCCCATCAGTTTTATGCGAGAGAACTTCACTGGGGCTGATTCTACTCTTGGTTAGACTGGTTTAATGAAATATACGTCCGCTGAAGTAGTGGGACCAGATCCCTAGCTGGTGTGAACCAGTGTAGCTCCATTGACTTTGTACACTGATAAGTTAGAACACAAGGTGCGAGGCAGTGGAGAACCAGTCTCAAAGTCTATCACTGTGGGATATATGGATGCCCCGTGGCACTCTTCTAAGTCACATGCTAATAAAGTAATGGGGCAAAGAAAATATAGACAAGGAGAAGGGTCTAATGATATTAATGGGCCAAATTCTGAAGTCCTTGCTCAGGCAAGACTCCCATTGATTTAGCTGAGAGCAGTGCCTGAGAAAGGAATGGAAACTCCAGGACCGAGCCCAGTGATAATTAAATCAATTGCACCTAGATAGCAGTAATGCTTTCTGTTCAAGGGTCTCCAAAAACTTTCCAAACACGAATTACCTATCACCACTACTATTTGATTTGTTATTATTACTACGCCTAAGTGTGTCAGACAATCCGGGGACAAAGACGGAACTAGAACCCCGGAATCCTGTCCGAAATCCCTGCTTTAGTTCAGCTGTCTGTTTCAGGGGAGCTCATGCCTTTGGCTCAGTGACGTAGAAGGCTGTAGCTAGACTTTCAAAGCGTACGAGCTTTTTGGTGACCCTGCTCGTGTCACTAGGGCGGGCGCTCTTGGAGTAGGGAGGACATCCCGATGTCAGGGCTTTGTCTTGTACAGGACCCTATTAGCCCCCCTCCTGTCCCAGTTTTTCACACTTGCAGTCTAGTCACTCTATCTTGGAGTAACAGAGCAGAACATGACCAACTTGGCCCGAGGAGTGGAGATGTTCTCTGCAGGAATAATCCCAGGTATCTAGGGCATTGCTCTAGTGCTGGGACTTCCCTTAGCTGCTGATTCACTCTGGAGTAGAACTGAGTTGCCTGTTTCTTCACCCGAGCTGGATTTCAGTGTCCACTTCAAGTGCACTTGTGTTCACACCTTGTCGGAAGCTGTACCAATCGGACCTTAACTCCTCTGCCTTGCATAAGTTAACATGGTTGTGCCACTGCAATGAAGTACGTCATGTCTGCAGCAGGGGGACTGGATGGATATCGCAGGGAAATGACAATGGGATGTAGGAGAATGTGACTGGCCTTTCACCTCTATATCACTGGTTTGCCTCTGGCACAGGTTAGCACTGGCAGAAAGCTGATACTGCTTCCTGGCTGTTCAGTGGCTTATGTGAAACGAGCTGCTGGTCTCAGTCCAGATCTTAGCAGTCCTATCAGAAAAGCTACCTGTCCTAAGTGGCAGGCTCAGCAGAGTGTCTGATGGAGAATGAATGCCCTTGTCACCTGGAGAGGCAGTTCCTTCAGATCAGCTCTGAGACATTGTAGCAGAAGCACCTTGTAGCAGAAGCACAGGGTCGGTCCTGGGGCCGGTTTTGTTCAACATCTTCATTAATGATCTGGAGGATGGCCTGGACTGCACTCTCAGCAAGTTTGCAGATGACACTAAACTGGGAGGAGTGGTAGATACGCTGGAGGGTAGGAATAGGATACAGAGGGACCTAGACAAATTAGAGGATTGGGCCAAAAGAAATCTGATGACGTTCAACAAGGACAAGTGCAGAGTCCTGCACTTAAGATGGAAGAATTCCATGCACTGCTACAGACTAGGACCGAATGGCTAGGCAGCAGTTCTGCAGAAAAGGACCTAGGGGTTACAGTGGACGAGAAGCTGGATATGAGTCAACAGTGTGCCCTTGTTGCCAAGAAGGCTAACGGCATTTTGTGCTGTATAAGTAGGGGCATTGCCAGCAGATCGAGGGACGTGATCATTCTCCTCTATTCGGCATTGGTGAGGCCTCATCTGGAGTACTGTGTCCAGTATGACTTATGAGGAGAGGCTGAGGGAACTGGGATTATTTAGTCTGCAGAAGGGAAGAATGAGGGGGGATTTGATAGCTGCTTTCAGCTACCTGAAAGGGGGTTCCAAAGAGGATGGATCTAGGCTGTTCTCAGTGGTACCTGATGACAGAACAAGGAGTAGTGATGTCAAGTTGCAGTGGGGGAGGTTTAGGTTGGATATTAGGAAAAACTTTTTCACTAGGAGGGTGGTGAAGCACTGGAATGGGTTACCTAGGGAGGTGGTGGAATCTCCTTCCTTAGAGTTTTTTAAGGTCAGGCTTGACAAAGCCCTGGCTGGGGTGATTAAGTTGGGGTTGGTCCTGCTTTGAGCAGGGGGTTGGACTAGATGACCTCCTGAGGTCCCTTCCAACCCTGAGATTCTATGATTCTATGTTTGCGGGGGAAGCTTATAGGCACCTTCTACTTGTGCTGTGAACTGGTTCGTTTAACTCTCTGAAGCTGTTAACTTGCAGAAATTAAAAAAAAAAAAATAGAGAGAGGCCTCCAGTGAGTATAAACTGCAGCCCGGGCTCTTTGGAAGACTTCCCGTTTCCCAGTCGCTGAGCTCTGCTGTTATTCTATCCTCCTCTTCCATTAAGCCTGAGAAATGTCATTCTCCTGCCTGCCACCATCTTGACGATTGCCTCTTCCCCTGCCAAGAGACAGCCTTCCGCTGATTGTCCTTTTCATTTCCAGCATGGCCTTCTGATTGAAACCTTGCCAGGGACCGGCTCAGACACTGTTCTGTGGCTTCCCCTTGGCCACGAGGATGTCTCAGCTTCTCCCAGGGTGTCCTGGAGCCCTGTCCTTGGCAGGTTTTCATTTCCTTTGCCCTCGTTACCAGTCCTTACCCTAATGGAAACCATTCCATTTCCCAGGTGGGTCAGTGCAGGGCAGTAAAACTTCCAGTGGGGCTGAGTTTGGCCCTGGATGATTGGGATGGAAGCAGGCTTGTGATCTCCTTGTCACCAAGTCCTAGTTTTAACAGGTGTGCTGGACTCGCCTCTCACTTCTGCCTGTGCAAATCAGGAGCCACTCAGTTGAAGTCGATGGGTCCAGGTCTAACCAAACGACGCTCCACAGGGGAGAGGAGGTAAAGGTACCTGCACAGCATCTTTAAACTCCTGAATCCTCCAGTTCATCCCTCAGTGCAAGTTAGAGCAGCCTGGTGCTGTTCTAACTCCCTTCCGCTGGTAACAGCCCTCAAGAGACAACTCTGCTAGCTGGGGACTGACGGAGTGCAGCAGTGCTCTCGCTCCTTGCCCCTGCTCTGGGCACACCTCCAACATCTCCGCCCACCCCACCGGTGTGGAGTTGGGTCAGGAAGGGTGGTGTACAGCTACCTAAGAGTTCCTCTGGGTAAGGGGAATTCTCAGATGCCTGGTTAGCACAGCTTTAGAGTCCCTTTGGGCCTCCAGACATGGTACATCAGAGCTGAGATCTGGTCCAGTGGATTTACACTTGCAAAACTGGTGTAAGTGAGAGCACATTCAGGCTCACCGTATCTTAAAGATGACCAGCCACAACACAGTACACCACCAGTTTGCGTCCTGATTCTATGAGATGCTCAGCAATCTTCAGTTATCATTGACATCGGTGGAGTGACTCCAGATTTTCCTTGACGTAACAGAGATCAGACTATGAACTTGGAATGTTTTGCAGAGAAAAGGATCAGTTATCTCAGTGACTGGTGTAAATCTGGAGTAGCTCCGCTGAGTGAAAGGGGTCACTCCAGCTTTACTCTGGTGGACCGGAGAGCAGGACTCAGCTGTGACGCAAATGGAATTAAATCCAAAGTGTAAAAAGTCTGGGGTCAGCTGGTCAGAAAATGGGTGGGAGGGGCACAGTAGCGCAACTTGAAGCCACCTAGAGTTCACTGTGCTTGCAAGACAAGTGGACACCATTGCCGACCCCACACATTCAAAAATCATGGCTCAGGCCCCTTCCAAATCAGGAGATTGGCTTAAAAATCATGAGACTTAAAAATCTGGGACCTTTCCATTTGCCCAGATATTTGGTTGCACTGTGGTCACATTAACAACCTTTTCTCTGCCACTACAAGGACTAGAAACTTTTTTTAAATATATATGAAAGTTGAGAGTCTCCCAAATTCTCATGACTGCAGGCGCTGGGCCATTACACCAAATATCGTTGGACTCATGATAAAATTATGAGAGTTGGCAACGCTGAGCAGCTCTTGCACTGCTTGGCTATCCTGGTGGCCCTAAATAAAAGAAGGGCAGGGTCCTGCTGACGTCCTTGGTGCCTGCGCGTTGCACCAGTACTCGGGGGGAGAAGCCGGAGTTCAGGGCCTGGGAACTGACTCTTGTTTCTGATACACTGATTTGGTGTGGACACCGGCCCACTTAGCCACATGGCTGCTGTCCTGAAGCCAGGCTTTAAGGCAGAATAGGAGCAAATTGTGGGCTTGGATTCTCTCCTGGACTCCACCGCTGCATCATTCCACCGACTGTGGTTTCCTTGGGTTTGCATTTAGCATAGCTCTCATTAATGGGTTCATTCCTCTAATTAGAGGTAAATGAGGAGAGAGCACAGTGGGTCATTAAGCAGTGCTGGGGAATCCTAGCTCCTTTCTGGGTTCCGGCCAGGGCCTACCAGGCGGCTGAAGAGGGATGGTGAGGGATGGATTCTCTCAGGCATGCTGCTTATCAGGCCCAATCCTCCGCTGGTGTAAATGAGCACAGTCCCATTGCAGTCAGTGGAGCGACGCTGAACTCCACCAGCCCGTTGTGCGTTTGGGGCACCTCATTCAAGTTTTGGTGGGAGCGGCTCTGGGAACGAGGTAGGATCACTGAGCCAAAAACAGAGGCAAAGTGCAACCTCAGATGGTGTCCCTTGGGAGCTTGGGAGTGATCCACACCCTTGTCGGAGATTCTGCACATGCCAAATGTTTTACAGAACGTCTGTTTCAAAAGGATTTTGAAGCTTTTCTCAGGACAGCATTTTGGCATCCCTCCGCCTGGGTCTGTCTGGGCTTTCATGTCCCATCAGGCACACTGGTCTCAGAATGCCCTGCTGTGAAGCCACGCTGCTTTAACACCATAACGCCAACTGCACGGGCCTCTGAAGGGGAGAAAATGACAAATAAGACCTTGTAAAAGCCTCTCCACAATATAACATACCTAACAATGCAGTGACGCTAAGGGGCATTGCTACTGGATCTACTAGGGACAGAAGAAAGTGGGGTGTGCTCCGTTGGAAAGCTAATCTCCCCCAGCCAATTGTCTCAAGCGCTGGTTTCTATCTACTGGGGCTTAAATATGTCACAGATGCAAGTCTGAATATTGTACTGCTATTGTGTACTTTAGAACAGTGTAATCTGGAGGGGGGAGAGGGTGGTGGAAATTCCACATTCAGTGGGAAAGAGGGAACATTTTCTCCGGTAAGTTGATCAGTTTTGCAAAGCGGCAGCTGCTTGAGGCTGCTCAGGGATTTGGATGGCTTTGGTTGGAGTTCTTGGCAAGGGTTGAGCTTGTATTGTACATGAACAGAGAGTGGCCTGAGCCAGACCTCAAGGAAGCTTGGATCTGAATTCAGAAGCTGGCCCTTCAGTCAGTGATGGTCCAAACTGAATCCTCAGCTCCAAACACCCATGAACTTTGAGGGAGTGTAGACCCAGATCCGAATCATAGAATAGCAGGGTTGGAAGGGACCTCAGGAGGTCATCTAGTCCAATCCCCTGCTCAAACAGGACCAATCCCCAACTAAATCATCCCAGCCAGGGCTTTGTCAAGCCTGACCTTAAAAACCTCTAAGGTAACCACCTCCCTAGGTAACCCATTCCAGTGCCTTATCACCCTCCTAGAGAAAAAGTTTTTCCTAATATCCAACCTAAACCTCCCCCACTGCAACTTGAGACCATTACTCCTTGTTCTGTCATCTGCCATTCTGTCAAGTTTGAGCCTGTTTCCAATCGGAGCCTCTGGTCCAGTTGCCTCTCAAGAACTGGCTCTACAAAACGCTGAGAGGCTGACTGCATAAATCAGAGTGAGATCTTGGGAGGTTGCTGAGTCTCATGAGATTAACCTTTGAAGACCAGGTGTGATGGGAGAAGATCACATGCATCCCCCTTACTCCTCCAACCTTGCGGGAGAGGATCCCATTAGTTAAACACATGCAGCCAGGCTCTGAAATCAAACCTGCTATTACAACCAGTGCCACAGGGGAAACAAATAACCCCTGTGATCGCAAGGGGCCTGTTTAATATTTCATTGCAGGCCTAGCAATTTGTCACCCCCGCAGAAGCGTTCCTGAGATCAGGAGGGTAAGCTTGTTCTGAATGTAGCCAGGCCCAGGGCAAGAAGAGAAATTGACTAGCTGGATTTCTATTTCTTTGTGAGATTAGGTCTAGAGGGTTGTGGGTTCCTTTCCACCCTCTGCCCCCTCTTTTTTCTTGTTAACTAGATGCAGGCCTGAAGGGGTCCCGTCCTTTGCAGCCTCATGTGGCTGCATCTAATATTTATGAACTGAAACAAACAAGCCCACGGAAGCATTGCACTGACATGTGGTGTGAGCCCTGCTTCCATCCTGGAGCAGAGCTTTAGAGACGCGGTTGACCTTTTTTTCTGCTTGGCTATTCAGTGCTCCGCAAAGCAGATGCTGCTCTCTGTCTGGGAGAGGCAGGCAACCAGTAGCTGAACAGCTGAATCATGGCTCTGCAGACGCAGCCTTTTCAAGTCAACCACTGATGGAGTTAGAATCATAGAATCATAGAATATCAGGGTTGGAAGGGACCTCAGGAGGTCATCTAGTCCAAACCCCTGCTCAAAGCAGGACCAATTCCCAACTCCTTCAATCTGCAGCCTGGATTTCTTCTCCCTCCACTCCTCACCACCAACTTCTCCCATTTGATTGAGCAGGACTAGTGGTTGGAGCAGGGGACTCGGGTTCTAGTCTCAGTTCTGCTACTGAGTCTTGGTGTGACCTTGGGCAAGTCATTTAACCCCTTTGAGCCTCAGTTTCCTCATTTTTAAAAAGGGTATAAATATGCTCTCCTCAAAGGAGATTAAGGTTAGTTTTGTAAAGCACATTTAGATCCTCAGATGAAGGGTGCTATGGATGATATTCTTTCTTCCTTTCTTTAATATAAAACCTGTCAAATTAAATATAGAAAAGACCTATTTGGTCACATCTACTCCATCAGTCAGGGACCAGTGCAGAATTGTATGTTTATGAATGTTTTGAGACACAGAAACAGAACAGGCAGGATTGACCCACAGCCTGGCAACTTCAGGAAACTAGTGGTGTGGAATATGCTTGCCCAGTCTCCAAGGAAGACAAGTTCAGCTTTCTTCACCTTCTTAGGGTCCCAGCTGATACACAAGGAGGGAATATTACCTTCTGACCCCCCAATCTGGCATCTGTTTTCTCCTTTGCATGTTGTAGCAAGATTCACTATATAAGGAATAGAACTGGTTGAAAATTGTGTGTGTGTGTGTGGGGGGGTGTTAAAAAAACACACTCCTTTTTCCTGAAATTTCTTGCAAAAATGTTTTGGTTTTCCTAAAACCACAAAAAAAGTCATTAAACAAAATCAGTGTTAGGTTTTGAAGCACCAACATTTTTTACTGAAAATTGAAATTTTATACACATTAAAAAATATTGATTTTTCTTTCATTGTAAAACTGGAAAGTTACAACCAAATTGCTTTGGTCAAAAAGCCATATTTGGCTGCTATTGGAAAAAAAAAGTTCAGATGAAAAAAATTCGGACCAGCTCTAATATTGAAGCATCTCATTTGATGCTTGTGATCCAGTAGGTGGCGCTTGTCCTGCTCGGTCAGCACTGGACCAATGCCCCAGCACGTTAGGGCAAAGTACTGCTGGAGATGAGGCATCAGAGGCCCTGATTGTGTGTGGTTATTTAAGATCCGGGGGGGCTACTGTTTGTAGGATAGGGGGTGTTAGCCTCCATCACCTGCTGAAACTAATTGGGCAGCGATTCACTCTCCATAATTTCCTCCTGCTGTTTCAAAGACATGAAGCCATGTCCTCAGTGGGTGTAAACAGGAGTAGCTCCGTGGGATCATTCCATCCCTGTGCTGATTTACAGAATGTCAGGATCTCTCCTGAACTGTTGCACAGTCTGTGTTAGACAGCTGTTGCTTTCCTCTTCAGAGGTGGCTGCCTGTTGATGCTGGGTGGTCTTTAGATGGAGAGAACTATGAAAGGGCCACATGCTATTTTTATTAGTAATCACAACCCCTCGTATACACCAAGATACTCCTGGAGTCCAGGTCACTGGCCCATTGTTTTCCTTTAATGCTGCCATGGTGGATTCTTCTAGTACAACTGGGGAAACTGCAGGGTGGCCAGCAGGGCGTGGGCGGGCAGGTCCTGGGCATCTGGCATCACAGGCTGTGTCAGTCAGTCTGGGAGCCAGCTAGCCAGGGAGAATTACAGGCTTGCACCAGACCTGCCTATACCGGGCACTGAGATGCCTGGGAACTCATTTGCATAAAATTAGCATTGATATTTGCATAACACTGATAGAATTAAGCAAAGTCTCCTCACCCCATTGGCGTCTGACCCACACAATCAACTCCCCCAACCCCAGAAATCAACCCTCCTCACCCCCGAAAAAGAATCAGCCCCTCCCACTAATCCCTCTTAGGGCTCAGGCTCCTCTTCCCTGGGGCAATGGGCTGAATTCTCTATGTAGCAGCCAGATGCACCTCCTCTCCCACAGTCCTGCTTCCTGGCAGGGAGCAAGGAGGCTGCTCCGCCGATGCCCCAGAGCTCTCATTGTGCAGCCTCAGCTAGGCAAGGGGTGGGTGGAGATGGCAGCCCAGGGGTCAGCAGCCCAGGGGCAAGCAGGGGGCAGAGAAGCTGGAAGTGCCAGGGCGGTAGGAAGAAGAGTGGAGAGGAAAGCCAGAGTCTCCTCCATAGACAAGATGTGGGTTCAGATCCTGATTCGGAGCCCCTGCGAATGCTATTGGCTTCAAAGGGAGCTGCTAGGGCTCAGCACCGGCCAGGATCCGGCCTAAATCACGTGGCAAGAGGAGGCTGATTTGGCCGGGAATCTCCTGGGAGTCCTACTCTCCTTGGCCGGCACCGCTAGCAGGAGGAGCTGCGGCTTCAAATTGAGGTGGATTGGAAGTGCCACGCACGCTCCCTGGAGGTGGGATGGGCGTGAGGGAGGGGATATCTCCCTCTCTGGTGCCTACTCCATGGCTTGGGAAAGCTATGACCCAGAGTACAGAAGCTGCTGTATAGAAACAGCGCCTGGATAGTTCAGCCCCTTCCCTATGCCCCGGGGCTGTCCCACCCAGTGCGTGGATTCCCCCCCTGGGAAATCCACAGCTTCTCTGTACCACAGGACCGTCTCTCAACAACTCGCAGGTCCATCTGTATCTCTCTCCTCTGGCTCTCGCAGTGTCCTTAGCTCTGCCCAAGGTGTGTGTTCACCAGTGATGCACGTGGCAAGAGGATTGCCTGCTCTGGGCGGGGGAAATAAATTAACCTTGTAAACTCACTGCCACAGGATATTATTGAGGCAGGTATCCTGGTATGGCTATAAAAGGGTTAGATCAAGGCCAACCAAAACATCTGCTGTAGCACCAGGATGAGATCCTTCAGTGCTATGCAGCACCTATCGCTCTGTCCTCATGTTCGGGGTCATAATCTGATCACCAGATGGGGGGTCAGAAATCCATCCCTCCATTCATCCCAACCAGGCGTCTGTCCCATGAGTTATACAAGCTCTGGCGCAGTATTACGGAATTAGATTCATGATGGCAGTTTATATTTTGCTTCGCAGCATCCAGCGTTGAAATCCATCAGAGACAGGGCACCAGACTGCAGGGGCTGATGGTCTCTTCTAGCCCGTCAGTTTCTGTGCTCCCTTTTACTCCCGTGTGCGATGCAAATGCCCAGTGGTGCAGGGAGCAAGCAGCGGGCACTGCGACAGCGGAGACGACCCTCTGCAGCTGCTTTCGCTCGCCACGTCTTTGCTGTTTATTTTTGTTGCCTCCTTTGAATTAAGCACATCTGAAATGTGACATTAGGGGAGCGCATTTTCTGTTCCATTAAATCATTGCTGGGGATCGTCACTGCTCCAACGTATTAGCTGCAGAACTTAAAGGGAGAAAAAGAGTTATTTGCAAAATACATGTTGAAAGGAGATTAAAGCTGACATTTCGGCTACTACGGAGCCTTCCTGGGGCGATGGGAATATATAACTGAATAGAACTAAAATATGCTTCCCCTCGTCCCCATCTTTGCCTGGGGAAGGACCCACCCATGGGTTATTGTTTTTAATCTTCTCTTCTGTATGCTTTATAGACAGTCTCTCTCTTTCTGTTCTCTCCTTCCCTCCTTAACAAGGGCTTTCAGTCCTTATCTTTGGGGCCATAAACTGATCATCATGGGGGGTCAGGAAGAAATAGCCTGTCCATCTCTTTCACTCTCAGCCAGTCTTTCTTAACTGTTTGCTATGCCAGGGGAGAAAGGGAGAGTTCTGTTGGCTCAGTGCTTTTCTCCAGCTGATGGAGAGTGATTCTTAAAGACAACTAGACACAGTCAATTATGTGGCTCATAGGGGCTTGAGGACATTTCATTTTCCAAAAATCATTTAGGTGGGCATTTTGGGGGACTTGAGACTCTTGTTCTAAGAAGAACTGCCCCCTATGGGGTTTGGCCTGTCTAATGTAGCTAAGTGTCACCAAATATGTGGGCAGGGTAACCATCCCTTAATATATGGTATTCCAGGGCCCTTGATAAAATACTAGTTCAGATTTAGACCAGACCAGTAGGGACTGAGGACCCACTTGTCAGATTTGGGTTTCTAAACCTGGGGCTGTGTTCATCCACTGAAGGTTACTAGTGATTCTTACGGACTGCAAGTGCCCAGCGCCTCCGCAAATTAGCCCACTTATGTAGGTGCATGAATATGCATTTAAGTGCCTAATTTAAGCTGCCCAGGTGTGATGGGGTGTCCACCCCACACAAGCCTTGGGTGGCTTCATGTGTGCTAAAAGGGGCCCGTTAACCTTCTATGCTGCACCTGGAAGGGAAGTAGGGACTGGCAGGGCCTAATGGCAGATGAAGCCCAGCATGGGGAGGAGCCGGGATAGGATGATAAAGCCAGGAAGTGAGAGCAGAAGGGGCTGGAGGGAGGAGCTCTGCAGCCATCCTTAGAGGGAAGGGGAGTTGGCTAGGGACAAGGAGAAAGTCCAGGGTAGAGCAAGCCCTGGAGCCAGCAAGAGGCTGAGAGAGGTGAAGTAACCCTGGGGAGCAGAGGAATCTCTGGAGGCAAACCCAGAGATAGGTGATAGAGAGATAGAGGGTAGGAAGGAGCCCAAGGAAACAGCAACAGGATCTGAGACTGCGTAGATCTGGATTGCTAGTCAGAGGGTCCCTGGGCTGGAACCTGGAAAACCGGGGGGCTGGCTTCCCCTCCCAGCCACTGGGAAAGCAGCACAGACCATGGGGACGTGGAAGGGCAGGCTGCATGGGACAGCGTTCCAACAGCTTGTCTGGTGGTTAACCTGGAACGGGGGGGTCTGTATAGTGACCAGAGGGCTGAGTCATGAAGAGGGAGCACCCTGCAGAGAGAGGAGGGCCCAGCATGAGCAACCAGTGGAAGGGGGCGCCAGATGGGATGAGCGCTAATCCCCACACCAGCCACAAGGAGGCGCACCTGTGGTGAGTGGAACCCCTTAGCACCAAGTCTGAAAATTTGGGCCTAAGTTGCTTGCCCGAGGTCACCCAGTAACAGAACTGGAAATAGAACCTAGCCTCCTCCCGTCAGAGAACCACAAACCCTTTATCCTCAACCTCCACACAAAGGCTGAAGTCTGACTAGGTCATGAGAACGGGACAGCACTCTTACTTTTGCGGGGGAGAGATGAGGGGCACCACGGGGGAAACTTGCACTATGGCTGCCAGACCTGTGGATGAAGAGAGGGTTGGGTTCTCTCAGGGCTGTCAATCCAACACCGTTCACCTGCGCTACACACACGTGGGGGGAACAATGCCTATTTCATCCTCCATTGCAAGGACTGAAAATGGCTCTCGCTTGTGCTATATTCAGTCTGTAACTATTGCCACCAGTGATTGATCTAATCATGGGCCACCGGGGCTAGAAACAATAGCTTTCCATCTTCCGTAAGCCAGGATTCCCAGCCATCGGGCTGCATGGACATCCCGTTTATGTCCCAGCTGCTCGGGAGATATCAGAAAGAGAGGATGGTTTTTAGGTCAAGTACGTTGCAACATACCAGGGACACATCCGCAGGACTAACAAACTTTCCCAAGCTCGGGCCCTGGAACAGTTTGATCCCTGAATGGTCCAAATTGATTGTATTCTGCTCTTGTGGCTGTCCCTAAGCTCTGCCCTTATAAATCATTGTCCCCATCGTAACTAAGCACACTAAATGTAAACAGGCAGGGTGAGACCTTGAACACACAACAGATCCTTAACATTGAGAGAGGATGTGAAGTCTGTGATGGCAGGATGTGGGCTAATGTTTTGCCTGGCTTAAGAAGGACTGTGGAGCTCCCTGTATTTGGTTTTGCATGGGTGTTTGGATGGCTGTATGCATGGCTAGAAGTGCAGTGTGTGTCACACTAACACACACACATTTTGTACCTGGTCTGTGGCAGGAACCTTTTACTAAAGCCACCCAGGTTGGGTTAAGTGGTGCCCAGCTCCCAAGCCATGTGCCTGAGAGAACTGCCACCTACTAGGTCCCAACTCCCTTTGGAGAGGCAGGAATTAACCCCAGAATCCTCCTCTTGCCACACTGGGAATGACCCACGGCCCTTAGAAGTCCTGGGTAACCCTGCGTCTTTGCTCCAGGTGCAGATGGAGCCATGGCTGCGGGGGATTGTGGCCCACTGGTTTTAATCCTAACTTTATGTGTGGCCAGCCCTGGTGGATGCTCAATGGTCCAAGCAGTAGCAGCAGCAGAAATGGCTCATCGTTAAAACCAGGGAAAGAATCAGACAACTGTCTGGTGGGTGGACGTGCATCTCTGTGCATGTAGGTCATGGTATTTCGGTGCGGAACCCGGGCTGGACTGGCCGTGTCTCTCTGTGTTAGTGTGAACCTGGGACATGGAGGACAACAGCCCACAGCTGTGCGTCTCTTGTCGGTCTCCGCTCAGTGATGTGTACATCCTCTTCCTTGTTCCTGCTGCCGGCATCTCCACCCATGAGCAGTCTGTGCCTTCACAAGGGAGCCCCATGGTCAGAGCGGTGCGCGGAGCAGATACGGTCGAAAGGTTTCTGCCGTGGGAGTGCGCACATCACTGAGGTTGGACTTTCAGTGTTTTCCAAAACGGGGGGGCAGTGGCAGATGGACAGTAAACCCCCACCTGCCAGGCCCCTGCTCCTGGGTGAGAGGCAGGGGAGCGACAATCAGTTTGCGCCTAGAGCAGGGAGCGTGTGTGTGTGTGTGTGTGTGTGTGTGTGTGTCTCTCTCTCTCTCTCTTCGTGGCTGTGGTGTGACCCTGTGTAATCTGTGAGCCTGTATGTGTGTGTCCGTGTGCACCTGTAACAGGAGCTGGACTCTTTGTGGCTACATGTGTTGCCCTGCCTGCATCTCTGGGCTCACGTGTGAGAATTCCTAGGTGTTCTGGGGGGTGATTAGTGGAACAGGGAACCCGCCTGCCCTTTCTCAGGCAGTTCTGGGGGAGTGCACGCACTGTCCTTTGGCACCTTCTGACCCAAAGCTCAGCCTGGGCTGAGGAAAAGAGGCTGCCAGAGACCCTGCAACAGAGAGCAGAGAAAGGAACACGCTGTGCCGTTCCGCTCAGGACTCCATGTAGCTCTATTATTAGCTGCCGCAGCTAGACCGAACTCTGTTCATCCCTAAGGATCTGGTTTTGATGTCGCCCTGTTTCCTCTCTGTCCCTCTTATTATTATTATTATTAATACAGTAGCTCTTAGCACAGCAGGCTCGCCAACCAAGATCAGAACCGCATTGTGCTAGGCATTGTAGAAAGATAACCCCTGCCCTGGAGGCAATGCCATCAAACTGGACAAAGAGGAGGGAGAAGAGAGACTTGCCCGAGGTCATACAGCACGGTAATGGCGGAATTGGGAATAGAATTGGCATCTCCTGCCGCCCAGTCTGGGGATCTCTCCACTGCCCCACACTGTTTCTCTCTTTCTTAACTCTGCCTTTCTCACTCTTCCTTCTCCCACGTCCTCCCTTCCCCTCACTCACTCTCTTTCAGCTCCTTCCTTTGCATTCATATTCTGTCTCTTGCTCTCTGTGTAGTACCGGAATTAATTGCCCGTCTCTGCACCCATTGAAGGCAATGACAAAACTTCCGTTGAGTTCAGCGGTGTAAGATGAAACCCTAAGAGTCCATCTTTGCCTGTATTGGAGCTTTTGGTCAATATTCTAACTTGGTAATAATCTACATGACAACCAGAACCCAAAGCCTGACCCCTTTTGATACAGTTCAATTTAAAAAATATTGGTTGTACTTCTGTATGTATGTCATTAGAAGAGTATTTTCCCTCCAGTGCCAGGCAAAAAGTCAACATTTGCATTTAAATGGAGCTTTCGCTACACAACAGAGGCATGTTTCAGAATTGCTGCCCAGAGATTCCTTTTAAAAAAAACAAAACCAAACCCGACAACAACCCTGTGTGCTGTCAGTAGTGGAGGTGTTATTTATGCATGCAGGAGTGTACCCATTGAGATGTAATCTCATGCTCGCAGGAGCCTCTGCTTGTCAGAGGTGGAATTATAAGAATTAAATATTACAAGCATACAACAAGCCCACTCTATAATGAAATATTACCGAGCAGGTGTAAATAATTGATGGGTAAAAAGTACCCCACGGATCAGTCATCCTCAGTAGAGCAAAGAGGAACAGGGGGACCTGTCAGGAATGTGTTTGAAAACTGCTGTGACCCTGAGAAAGGTCAGTAGAGCAAGTCTCTCCTGGGCTGGTTTTAAAGCAAGGCCCAGCTCACATGCTGCATTGAGTGACTCAGCGATTCCTGCCAGTAGGGGGATGGGAGTGAGTGCCTTGACAGAAGAGAGGTGATACCCAGAGAGTTTGCCCCAGCAAAGGGAGCAGTGGGAGGATGAGGATCATGATCAGGGGGATTTTAGGGGTGTTGGTGGGAGTGGAAATTCAACCTGGCCCAGAGCCCAAGGGTGAGAGGTCAACAGTGTCAGGACGGGATACTCGCTGTGTGGTGACATGAGGTGGGTGAATGTTTTTAGCCAAAGTTTTTTTCTGGCGAAAAACGCAGATTCGGTGACATCAAAGCCTTTCACAAATTTGTGTCGATTCCTCCAGATTGTTCACTTAAAACAAACACACAGGAAAAAGTGCAGAGTTTCATTCTGACCTTTCCAAAATCAAACACAGTTTGAAATTACTTCACTGTGAAATGTCTTTTAAGTGT
The DNA here is from genome assembly GCF_020497125.1 of Mauremys mutica. NCBI lineage: Eukaryota > Metazoa > Chordata > Testudines > Geoemydidae > Mauremys > Mauremys mutica. The sequence continues at coordinate 9,525,039 of NC_059073.1, read as the reverse complement.
CTTAAAAAATTCAAAAAGGTTTAAAAATGGTCAAAATAGCCATGAAATGTCAGATACTCAGGTGATATAGGCTGCTGTGTAGCACAGAATGCTATCAGAATGGATTGTGTGTTCAACCTGCAACCAAACATGTTCAATTTTTTGATTTGCCAAAAATTGAAAAATAAAAATCAGTTTGACCCAAAATATTTTTTTCCCACTTTTCGAAATTACCAACAAACCAAAAAATCTGTTACTCGCTCAGGTATAGCCATGGCTTGGGGAAGAGCTGCCTAGAACTTGCCTTTCTGAACAGAAACCCTTTCTCAATAGCCAGGCTCGAGTGAGGGGGCATCATGGCTCAGCAGACAGTTTAGATTAAGGGGCGTCTGTTGTTCCTACAAGCTATACAGAGTATATTACTAGCCCAGCATGGGGTGTGCTTGTGAAGATCTTTTACAGGTGACTGAAAAGGGTGACTTCTGGAACTATTTGCCATTCAGTGCATCTGGTCCCTTCCAAATTCCAAAGGTTTAAGAATATAAGAATGGCCGTGCTGGGTCAGACCAATGGTCCTTCTAGCCTAGTATCTTGTCTTCTGATGGTAGCCAGTGCCAGATGCTTCAGAGGGAATGAACAGAACAGGGCAATTATTGAGTGATCGATGCCCAGTCATCCACTCCCAGCTTCTGGCAGTCACAAGCTTAGGGATACCTGGAGCATGGTGTTGTGGCTCTGACCATCTTCACTAATAGCCACGGATGGACCTATCCTCCAGGAACTTATCTACTTCTTTTTTCAACCCAGTTACGCTTTTGGCCTTCACAACATCCCTTGGCAATGAGTTCCACAGGTGCCTGTGTGCAGTGTGAAGAAGTACTTCCTTATGTTTGTTTTAAACCTGCTGTCTGTTAATTTTATTGGGCAACCCCTGGTTCTTATGTTATGTGAAGGGGTAAATAAACACTTCCTTAGTCACTTTCTCCACACCAGTCATGATTTTATAGACCTCTGTCATATCCCTCCTTAGTTGTCTCTTTTTTAAGCTGAACAGTCTCACTCGTCTTAATCTCTTCTCATTTGGAAGCTGTTCCATACCCTTAATCATTTTTCTTGCCCTTCTCTGCACCTTTTTCCGTTCTAATCTATCTTTTTTTTGAGATGGGATGACCAGATCTGCACACAGTATTTAAGGTGTGGGCGTACCATGGATTTAGATAGTGGCATTATGATATTCTCTGTCTTATTGTCTATCCCTGTCCTAGTGGTTCCTCACATTCAGTTAGCTTTTTGATTTGCTCCTCTGAAGTGTTTCTTTCAGGTTTAGGACTAAGGCATTTCTCTCAGGGCGGCTTTAGTGGCATTAGAGAACAGGTGACTCTATCACAGGCAGGGAAATCAGACCCATTCAGTTGAACAAGGAGCTCCTGGAAGCCCCCTGTGGCACATCAATGTTTAACAGCTGAATTCACCAGACCCTGCTTTGCTGAAATCCCATTCACTGGTGTGTGATGGGCCTTCACCACCATTACAAATTGGGTGCTGGCCTTCTTGGAGAGTGGGGAATGCCTGCTGAGTGATGGGAGTTAAGGGGAACTGCCCGTCCAGCAGAAGGTCATGTGGGGGCAGGAGGATGGGAAGATCGACTGACATCTTTGACCTTATTCACATCTCTCCCTGTTTAGATCAATAGCATCCTAACCTTTTGTGAATTTCCTCAAATCCCCATTGTGGTGCCTGTTCTGTTGGCACCATTGATTGTGTCCTCCCATGCATACACACACACACACACACACACATGCACAAGAGCATCTTCAGGTGCCATGGGGACAAGATTAATTGACAGTGTGGAAAAATAACAGAGTGTCTATTGATCATGTGTGGCTTGTTGTGTAATAGGACCTGCTGGTGGAAGATTAATAGCGCTGTACATGCAGAACCCTCGAGCCTCACTGAGCCACCCCTCCATCTCCGGCCACAGCAAATCTAACAAACGCCTTTGTCGGTTCAGCAGTGGTTTTAGAAACGGATATAATTAAGATTTTTTTTAAAGATTCAGTTGTCGCAATTTGTACCTGAGACACCACTGGTGTTTGGAGCCTGTACTTCAAACTCAACAGGGGAAGAGGGCTGAGGCATTCGGGAATGCATGCCCTTTAGTGACTGAGTCTAGTCTGAATTATTAACAGGTAAGGATTTATGAGGAAGCATGGCCTAGTGGTTAGAATACTAGCCTGGAACTCTGGAAACCCCAGTTTAGTTCTCTCTTCTTATTCATAATGAGGTCGAAAGATCCAAGACATTGGAGTCACTGCTCAGTGTCATGGATCTGTGGACCCCATCAGTCCAAGAAAGGAAAATTTCAGGTAAGACACAGATAAAATATTCCTATTCCACCACAGTTTTTTGGGCAAGTCACTGAGTCTCTCTGTACCTCACTACCACTTCCCTAACTCATGGGGAAAGGATAAATGCACTAAAGACTGTGTGGCAGTCAGAAGATGCCGTCATGGGGGCCATGTAATACCTGAGATAGATAGATCACAGCTATCAATCTTGAAGGCTGGGTCACATTTGAATGTCCCATTTCAATAATTACAATGAGAGAGGCAGTGTGGCCTGGTGGATAGGTACTGGACTGAGAGTCCAGAGATTATTGCCACTTCAGACACCTGTTTTCTCAGTTCAGTTAGACTATTCAGTAATATGCTGGGTGACCTTGGGTAAGTCTCTTCACCTCTGTTTCCCCTCCCACCCTTTGTGTATGTACAGCACCTGGCACAATGGGCTCATGAGTTTGGGTGGGGCCTTTACATGCTATTGTAATACAATTAGCAATAATAAGCCGTGTTACACTCTGCACCTCTGCCTGTCTCCCAATCCTGGATCTACCCCGAGGTTCTTATTCCGTCTTCATCACTGCAGTATCTAAGCACTTGCCTGTGGTGCATCTTCTTCGTAGCATACGTGCAACGTGCCTCAGGTGACACATGACCAGGATTCACCACTGAATTTGGTCTGCTGGTTGGATCATTCGCTTCCCCGGCCCGGTTACTGACAGGGAACGCAACATGAATGCTGATCCATTAAGAGATGTGTCTACTGTCACGTGTGGTTTGTTCTTTCCCATATCTCCCTGGGAGGGAGGAATTGTGGGTGCAGTGGAGTGGTTTGGTTTGGCAGAGTTTTTTGGGGGTGAGGGTGTTAAAATGTGCATACTGCTCTGTGTTTAAGTTAGAGAAAGCAAGTCAGAGAAGTGTGTCTTGCAGTTAGAAGGAAAGGTGGGGAGGTTTTGGATGGCCCTTAGTTCCTGGGCGAGTTCATTCCATAGCCCCTGCGCTGTCTCCTGCACGGCTGAGCTGTATCCTTGTGGTAGAGAATTCCATGATATCTGAGCAGCCGCACTGTCGCCCACGCGCGTCATCCCAGAGTGGAAGGCGATCTCTTACACAAGCTCGGCCTAGGCCACAGAGGGCAATCTGCCAGAGGTTCTTATCCTAGACCATTTCTGCAGCACTGCAAGGCCGTTCTACTGAAATGTGCTGGGGAATATATAGCAGAATGGCAAATGCTGCTCTGCCTAGGGTCCAGAGGCATTCTACCAGGTGTGCCTGGTACATTGAGCAACGTGGCAGGTACCCTTTATTTCGATGTTCCTGATGCATTTCACAGGATGGCAGGGACGTTTAACCTATGCTGCCTGGTGCTCTAACTCCAGCAGCAATTAACAGGTAGAGATAGAAGGACAACAGTTAGACTGCTGGTGTGCTGAGATCACTCTCCGTCATACTGACCAATATTGTCTCATTGTTTCTTGTACCCTCATCGGTCTGTCTGTATCTATCAGTTGTTTCGTCTTGTAAGCTCCTTGGATCAGGGACAGTCTTTTTGTTCTGTGTTTGTACAGCCCCTAGCACACTGAAGGGCTCCATGAAGGGCTCCTAGGTGTCTGGTTATAGAAATAAATAATAATAATATCACCTACAACTGGAATCTGGCCAGGAGTGCCGAAATTTTGCCTCATGCTCTATGGGATCTGTGATGACCACACATTTTTACCTCTTAAAAGAATGCCCTTCTGAGGAGTTGCCACCATGTTTTCAGTCTCTGTGCTTTGCCCAGACACTGTAGTGACAGCACCTCCAGCTGTACCTCACTGCAGCCACCATGTTGGCACATTGGCTCATACTGACTCAAGTGGCTGCGTGACAGAGGCTGAATTTCAAACCCGCTCACTGCAGTATCTCCCTGTTATTTACATCAAGGCTGGGATCTGATCCTGAAAGCGGCGGTTATTCAGCCTTTTCATTCTAAGAACAGTGTTGCAACGAGACGTCCCTCCCAATGCTTGGGTCTCAAAAGAACATGTACAGGGTTGTACAGACCATCTGTAATCCGGGGACAACCCCGCCTCCCTAGCTGTCAGTTCTTTAAATGTCTTCCATCCTTGGTAGATGGCGACCATTCCTGCCCTTTGCATCAGCATGTGGCACCGGTAGGAACCTGTTGGCCTGGCTGTCCACTGTGCACTACAAAGGTCCTTCAGAGGCATTTTGCAATGTCTCTAGTCTCGAAATGCACCGTACGCTTGTGACAGAGGAAGGAGGAGGTCTGTAAACATATCAGCTGTCTGCTGGCTGGCTGCATGCACCTCTGTTCAGATGAATTCCCATGAAGCTGGGAATTCAAGCACAGGAGATCTGGATGGATGGTGGCTTTCTGTGTATGACTGAGAGAGAAACCATCAGGGAGATGAGCTGGTCAGGGATGTAAAGGAGCGACTTTAAAGAAGGAGCTTGAAGTCGGGGGGCTGGATCCCTTGATGGTGTAAATTGGCCCACTCTGACATCAGTGGAGTTATGCTGATTTACACCAGCTGAAGATCTGGCCAATGGGTATTGACTCTGGCGAGCACGGCTCAGGACCCCACTGTGCTAGGTGTCGCTCAAACACAGAACACAAAGACAGGCCCTGCCCGTGAAGGGGTTCAGGGGGCTCAGAAGGGGCCAATTAACCATATAGGCTGCACCTCCAGGAGAGTCAGGGCTGATGGGCTTCATCATCCATCAGAGCTTTACTGAGCAGGGACAGACTGAGCTGGTGTAAGCCCAGGAAGCGGAGAGCAAGCCCAGGGCTGCAGGAAGGAGCTCTGCAGTCACTCCCTAGAGAGGAGAAGACTTGGCTAGACACAAGGAGGAGTTCTAGGGCAGCCATGGGGAGTGGCTGCAGTGTAAACCCAGATGTGGGCCAGAAGATAGGTAGGAAAGAGCCCAGGGAAAGAGCAACGGGGTTGGAGCTAGAACAGATGGTGGTTGCTGGGCACAGGGTCCCTGGGCTGGAATCCGGAGTAGAGGGCGGGTCTGGGTTCACCTACCAGCCGTTGGGGAAGTGGCATAGTCTGGGCAGAGGATCAGAAGATGCCTGAGACAATTTGTCCAGAGGGACTTTGATACCCCAGAAGGGGAAAACTTTAGTGACCTGGCAAGAGGGCCACAGTGGTGAATAGTATGCCCCGGGACACTTCCTCGAGAGTGTATTGACTACCAGAGAGAGTAGATTAAACAATGTGCTGCGATACGCTGTTCCAGAGCCCTAAACCATCACTGCACCTCCCAACAGGACCAAACCCCAGCCACGGGCAACACCTCACCAGTGGCCACCGCTCAAGGATAGGACCTGGCCCATACGAATTAAACTGGTAGGTCTTTGCCAGCAGCGCAGGAGTGGAGAGAACGAAAGAGCAGCATTACACTCACTGCTCTGCAAAAGGCAAGGACGATGGGGAGAGATTTTCTGGAAATAACAAACTTTGTGCTAAACGATGGAGGAGAAAAACTAGTTAGCAACTAAGAGAAAGGAGAGAAGCAGCAGAACTGTGCTGCAGTTTGCCGCCAGGTTAGAAATATGCTGTAAATGCAGCAATCAATGTCTCTCTGTCGATGGCTGCTCTGCGTCCACCCTCCCCACCCACCATATGCTCACAGTGCTTGTGGAACTTGCCATGTCAGTAAAGTGATCTGAATTTGAACTTGAGTGGTGTCGAGGGTATGGGGAGAGAGAGGGATGGAGTTATTAGGAGAGTGAGTTGAAAAAAGAAAAGAGGGACTGGAGTAAGAGAGGAAGTGAACAGAGAAAGGGAGAGAAAAGAAGGGATTAACAGAGGAGGAGAGAGATTGTTTTAAATGAAGGGACATAGAGCATATGCTCTTCTGGCTCCTAGAGGTTACTATTAGGAGACTTGAAGTGCTAAGCTGGGAAAATATCACACAGCGATCACACGTCGTTTTAAGGACAGGCCTCTAGACATGATCCTCATTGGCTGGCATAAGCCATCTCTCCTCCCTGCGATGTCGCTAACGTGCACTTAAGTGCAATAAGATGTTTCGGGCTAATTGAGATTCTGCGCCACAGTCAGGAGACATTTACTTCAAGTAGCGTTTTAATTGTCTGCTCCCTAGGCTGGTAACAGAATATTTCACTCCTTGCATTATTCAGGCAGACACGAGAGCTCAACCTGTCCCTTTAGGTTTACTGCTCTCTCTTCTCTGGGTCTGTGCTCCCCATCCCTTTAGCTGGGGCGACGTGGTACCCGCGCCCAAACTTACCCATGTGCCCAGCTGGGGAGTGGAAAATCCCACAGTTCCTGCTGTTTGGATGCAAAGGGTTGGTTTGGCCCATTAGGGAAATAGGGACCGGCTTGGGAGTGGGAGGCTGAATCCGGATTCAAATGCCTCCACAGTCTTAATTTTCCCCCTAAACTTTCTATTAAACACAAGGGACCCCCCCCCGATGCATTCACAGACACGGACACACAGACACACACACATACACACCCCGTCCCGAAACCTCCCAACCATGCTGCAATGACTTCCGCAATGAGAGGGAGCCAGGGCTGGGAGAGGAGGGCCTGATTCTGCTCTCAGTTTAAATGCAATAGAGCTCTACTGAAGTCAGGAGAGTCACATCCATATAAACTCAGGATGAGATCAGAATGGGGTCCATACATTAGCGGGTAAGGCAAGGCACCCTGAGCGGTTAAATCACCGACCCGTCTGTCTCTCTGCATCACCTCCCCCTAACGTGAAACCCCCTTTGCAGTAGCAGGGCGCGTTCTGAGCAGGAAAGGTACCCAGCAGGATACTGCCGCGTCTCAGCTTGTGGGCCAGGATCCAGCGTGGTATCAGTTTCACATGGGATCAGGGCCGGCTCTAGGCACCGGCAAACCAAGCACGTGCTTGGGGCGGCACAGTTTCAAGGGCGGCATTTTGGCCATCTCTTTTTTTTGCTTCTGGCGGCAAACCCTAGGGCTGGCCCTGGCAGCAGCAGCGTGTCGTGCATTGGGGGCGGGGAGGCTGGGGCCGCTATGGGGGGGCAGCGCCGCACCTTGTGGCTGGGCCGGGCAGGCTCTGAGCGGGGGACACTTGGGCTGGGGGCTGCCCCACGGGGCACATGTAGCAGCCTGCAGGTGCTGCAGGGCAGCCATTCCCCAGCACCGCAGCCGCGGCTGGGCAAAGCGGCCCGAGCTACCTAGGGACTGCGGCAGGGTGGCCAGAAGCAGCAGCAGCAGCGGGGCCATAGAGGGCGGGGCGATGCCGTGCGGGGCCTGCATCCCGCTCTCCAGGGCTCTGCTCCCTCTGGGGATCCCCTGCCCCGGCTCCTCAGCCCCCTACTGGGGCGGTCCCCTGGCTCTACCTTCCTGGGTCCCAGCTGGTCCTGGAGGCGAGAGCCCTGGCTGGAGGGACCCTGGGCTGAGGCACAGCCCGGGGGCCCCGCTGCTTACCCCGACCCTGCCAGCGCTGGACTGGCTGGAGGAGAGGGAGGAGTGGGCGGAGTCAGCACTGGTGTGGGGGAGCCCAGGGCTGGGGCAGCGGGGTTGTGGGTGGGTTGGGGGGAGAGCCCCGTGCTGGGGTGGCAGGGGGTGCGGGTGTGGGGGAAGAGAGCACCCAGGGCTGGGGCAGCGGGGGTGCGGGTGGGGTGGGAGGGAAGAGAGAGCCCAGGGCTGGGGCAGGAGGGGATGCAGGTGGCGGCGGGTGGAGAGCCCGCCAGTTGGTTAAGAAACAGGATAATCGGATAGACCAAAATTCTTATCTGTTTCCTCCCTCAGTCTTTGGGAAGGAGCAGTTCCCCAGGTGATAGAGAAGCACATTTCGTCTACAGAGATCTTTGAGGGTCCATCTGTCTCTTTGATTTTGGTGCTTGGGTGACATACAGGTGAAGGAGGACTGAAGCTATGCGATGGGATGCCCTGAACTGATGAATCTTAGAGTACGTCTACTGTAGAGTTGGAGGGGTAATTTCCAGCTCGGGTGGACATACCCATGCTAGCTCTGAATGAGCAAATGTGCTAAAAATAGAAGTGTAACCATGGGTGATGGGCTAGCTTCCTGGGCATGATCCTAGGTATGTGTTGGGCATATAGCCCCTCCCACTGCTCATGCTGTTACAGCTACACTTCTATTTTTAGTGCACTAGCTCTGATCGATCTAGTGAGGCTGCCTCTACCAATCTATTAGAGTTCTTTGAGGGAGTTATGACTTTCCCCAGGGTACAATCTAGACTGTTAACCAGCTGTGTCCCCTCAATTCTCCAGTCCAGGGTACCTTTTACACTGCTTTTCTGTGAGAGCACCACTCCTCGCTTTGCTGGCACGCAGCCTCCAGCATGTCAGTCACTCCCAGCTGAGTTATATAAGTGCTTCTAGCCAGCCACTCTTGAATTGTATTGCAGAGCAAGACCAGCAAATTCCCAATCCCAGACTTGTCTCCAGAAACGTGCACCTTGTGCTGCCCAGCTCTTCTCTTCCATGCAACACAAGCTCGTGGAAAGTCTGTTGTTTTGTTAATAGAAAATGATATGCACAAATCTTATCTCAAGTGAAAGTTCCCAAACACTTCCATCCAAACACACACTGGTTTAGCTAAAGCAATAAAACAAGTTTATTAGCTACAAAAAGGTAGATTTAAAGTGATTACAAATAATGAGGCATAAAAGTCAGAATTGGTTACAAAGAAGGAAAAGGCAAGACACAGCTAACACCTAACTTAACAATTGACATAGAATCATAGAATCATAGAATCTCAGGGTTGGAAGGGACCTCAGGAGGTCATCTAGTCCAACCCCCTGCTCAAAGCAGAACCAAACCCAACTAAATCATCCCAGCCAGGGCTTTGTCAAGCCTGACCTTAAAAACCTCTAAGGAAGGAGATTCCACTACCTCCCTAGGTAACCCATTCCAGTTCTTCACCACCCTACTAGTGAAAAAGTTTTTCCTAATATCCAGCCTAAACCCCCCCCCTCTGCAACTTGAGAACATTACTCCTTGTTCTGTCATCTTCTACCACTGAGAACAGTCTAGATCCATCCTCTTTGGAACCCCCTTTCAGGTAGTTGAAAGCAGCTATCAAATCCCCCCTCATTCTTCTCTTCTGCAGACTAAACAATCCCAGTTCCCTCAGCCTCTCCTCATAAGTCATGTGCTCCAGCCCCCTAATCATTTTTGTTGCCCTCCGCTGGACTCTCTCCAATTTATCCACATCCTTCTTGTAGTGTGGGGCCCAAAACTGGACACAGTACTCCAAATGAGGCCTCACCAGTGCTGAGTAGAGGGGAATGATCACATCCCTCGATCTGCTGGAAATGCCCCTACTTATACAACCCAAAATGCCATTAGCCTTCTTGGCAACAAGGGCACACTGTTGACTCATATTCAGCTTTTCGTCCACCGTAACCCCTAGGTCCTTTTCTGCAGAACTGCTGCCCAGCCATTCGGTCCCTAGTCTGTAGCAGTGCATGGGATTCTTCCGTCCTAAGTGCAGGACTCTGCGCTTGTCTTTGTTGAACCTCATCAGCAAAAAGGTTTCTTACAGCAGCGTGGCTGGATTCTTTCAGCCAGGATCCCTCCCTCCTTACTATTGCTTCCTTTGTCTTTCAAACATTGTTGATGCCACGAGTAGAAATGAGGGGAGGGGGTGATTTGGGGCCTCTGTTCCTCATTTTTATATCTTTCCCTCCTCTTTGAGAATCATCTCCGGCTGGAATTCAGGTGACAGCCAGTTTGCGTACAGGGGAACCTTCTAGCTGTTCCATTATAAAGATGTAGATTTTTCGCTCATACCCTTCCTCCTGCCAAAGAATGGCCACTTAACCAGGTGATGATCTGTTGGATTTTGTTGACACCTGGCTGAGGTGTCAGTTTGCTTTTTGTCTCTGAGGAACCGGTTTGTGCCTGCTTTTCTAAACTTGGAGCATGTCTCAGTAAAGTCATATAGTAGAATCTTATAACTTTACCTACCTATTTTACCAGGACAATAATAATCAGCAAAATATGAGTTTTCAAATGATAGCTCACAAGGTATCTTTTGTACAAAGTTTATCGTAATCTTATAAAAAGGAAGAACATTAGAGCATAGAGTGTTACAGGAGTCAACAAACATGTGAACTAGGGAGACACAGTGGATTTAGTGTACTTGGACTTTCAAAAAGCGTCTGACAAGGTCCCACACCAAATGATTTTAAGCAAACTACGCAGCCATTGGAAAAGAGGGCTGGTCGACTCATGGATCAGTAACTGGTTAAAAGACAGGAAACACAGGGTAGGAATAGATGGTTTATGACAGTGGAAAGCAGTAAAAATAGCACGGTCCCCCAAGGATCTGTACTTTGCATGTTCTGTTCAACATATTCATAAATGATGTAGAAAAGCAGGGCCGGCTCCAGAGCCCAGCGGGGCAAGCACCCGCCTGGGGCGGCCCTTTCCCGGGGGGGTGGCAGTCTGGGCCGGCGGACCTGCCGCAGTCATGCCTGCGGGAGGTCCACCGGAGCCCCCGGAGCAGCGGACCTGCCGCGGGCATGACTGCGGAGGGGGCGCTCGTCCCGCGGCTCCAGTGGACCTCCCGCAGGCATGACTGCGGACGGTTCGCTGGTCCCGCGGTTCGGCTGGACCTCCCGCAGGCATGCCCGCGGCAGCTCAAGCGGAGCCACCGGACCTGCGAAACGTCCGCAGCTGCGGGAGGTCCAGCCGAGCCGCGTGACCAGCGGACCCTCCGCAGTCATGCCCGCGGGAGGTCCGCTACTCCCGCGGCTCGGGGGCGCCTCCCGCGCATGACTGCTTGGGGCGGCCAAATTTGTAGAGCCGCCCCTGTAGAAAAGGGGGTGGACAGTGCAGTGGCAAAGTTTGTGGACGATATGAAATGATTCAAGATAGTTAAGTCCAAAGCTGGGTGAAAAGAATTACAAAAGGATCTCATAAAAATGAGTGACTGGGCAACAAAATGGCAGATGAAATTCAGTGTTGATAAATGCAAAGTAAGGCACATTGGAAAACATAATCCCAACTATACATATCAAATTGATGGGTACTAAATTAGCTGTTACCACTCGAGAAATAGATCATTGTGGATAGTTCTCTGGAAACATCTGCTCAGTGTACAGGGGCAGGCAAAAAAGCAAACAGAATGTTAAGAACCGTAGGAAAAGAATAGATAGTGAGACAGTAAATATCATAATGCCACTATATAGATCTATGATACACCCACACCTGGAATAGTGTGTGCAGTTCTGGTCACCCCATCTCAAAAAAGGCCTATTAGAATTGGAAACGGTACAGAGAAGGGCAACAAAAATGATGAGGGGTATGGAACAGCTTCCATATGAGGAGAGATTAAAAAGACTGGGAACTGTTCAGCTTGGAAAAGGGACAGCTGAGGGGGATATGATAGAAGTCTATAGAATCAGGACGGGGGTGAAGAAAGTGAATAGGGAAGTGTTATTTACTCCTTCTCAGAACACAAGAACTAGGGGTAACCCAGGCAGCTGCTTTAAAACAAACACGAGGAAGTACTTCTTCACACAGCGCACAGTCAGCCTGTTGCCAGGGGATGCTGTGAAGGCCAGAACTATAACTGGCTTCAGAAAAGAATTCGATAAGTTCATAGAGGATAGGTCCATCCATGGCTATTAGCCAAGATGGTCAGGGATGCAGCCCCATGCTCTGGGTGTCCCTAGCCTCTGATTGCCAGAAGCTGGGGCTGGATGAGCGGGGATGAATCACTCAATGATCACCTGTTCTGTTCATTCCCTCGGAAGCACCTGGCATTGCCCACTGTTTGAAGACAGGAGACTGGGTAGATGGACCATTGGTCTGCAGAGCTTGGGTGCAGCCCTTCCTCGTGCTCTCAGGTCACCCTTGGGGACTCTGGGTTTGTCTTCTGCGGCTTCTCAGAGGGCTGTAGTTCAATGGCAACTCCAGTGCCTTAGCTCTCAGCAGACTTCTGAACCTGCTCCCTGTCTGCAGCTTGTATAGTAACATATCCCACGGTGCAGGGCCGTCTCCAGAGTTTTTGCCGCCCCAAACGGCGAAGAAAGAAAAAGCCACGATTGGCAGCACTTTGGCGGCTGCTCTACCGCGGCGCTTCGTTCTTCGGCGGCAATTTGGCAGCCGGTCCTTCCCTCTGAGAGGGACTGAGGGACCCGCCACCGAATTGCCGCCCAAGACCCGGGCGTGCCACCCCCTTACATGGGCCGCCCCAAGCACCAGCTTGCTGCGCTGGTGCCTGGAGCCAGCCCTGCATGGTGTCACTTTGCCTCCAAGACCCTGAGTTCAGATTTTTTAATGCACCTTGGGAATTGCCAGGCATGCTGTGAATTGCACCAAGGTTCTAGTGTATACGCTCATGCCGGTGTCACTTCTCAGGCAGGGCAAGGGGAAGACCCTGTAACTAGTATTCAAGGTCAGCCTGGGGCTAACAACGTTTGCCCTAGTGGCTGGGTAGTTTCTGTCAAGGTCACTGAAGTCCCATGAGAAAGGTGCAATTTAATGCACCCCTCCCTGTAACCGGCATGCCAGATCTTTCTTATCTGCAGCTCTTCCTTTCAGCTAGCAGAGTGCAGTGCCACGCTGCTGCAATACCAATAAGCCAGGCAGCTGCAATATTGCTATGTAGCCTTTGCCTTGGTGTTTGTTTCAAATATCAAAGGCATCCTCTTAGAGTGCCCCGCTTCTTCCAAAATCGTCTCTCTCATCAGAGGCAGGTCATTTCTGCACTGACATGTCTGAGAGATGCACTGAACACTCTTTCTTGTCAGATCAGCTCTGGGTGGTGGTGGAGGAATTGGATTAGAATTCAGGCCACTGCACCAGGAGTCAAGAAACACAATTTGGGAGGTGTCCGGGACTGGAAGGGAGAAGCAGAGGCTGTGGGAGTGGATGATGTGGTGCACCTCTTGCTAAAATCAGGAACTTTAATCAAGAGAGAGCAAGGAGAGAATAGGGAGAGGAGGTTTGTTTGGCGTCTGAATTTCAGCACCTCTGCTCCCATCTGGGAGGCAATACCCCATGTGTAAGATTCATCCCCTCGTTACAGCGATGGCAGGTGATTGCGTTTAGAACATTACCTCCAGCTCCACAGCCATCGCCCCGTCAGCCCTCCACACCCCCTCCCATTGCCTCCTACTCTGCACCCAGCCACCAGCCATAATCCCCCGCAGCACCCAAAAGCTGCCCTCAGTTTCTTACGCTGACCCCAAAGGTTTGTGGGGTTTGGGTGTGTCCTGACGAGAAACTGTGGGTGGTTTCTGGGTGCGGGATGGGAATAGTCTGAGAGCCGCTTGCCTCTAGATTGCTTGGGAGCGGACTGAGAGACGGAATCTCCAGGTGCCGTTTATGTGTAATCCAAGGACCATAGCCACAGTCATGGGGACAAGGGGATGCAGTTCCAGAATACAGAGTGACCACAGGTCCGCTTCTTGTGCCTAACCGGGCCTGAACTGCAAGCTTAGGCCCGGTCGCACTCTGAACAAGTTCAAGGCCGTTTGGAGCTGAGGCTTGGGTTCAGGACTACCACTACCTCCTACCGCCAAGAAGATCAGGTGCTAACTCCTAAGCACAAATCACAGATTTGTTGACCCGTTGCATGAGTGTCTGCGATCGGAGCCAGGTGCAATATGGAGTAGCTACATGCAGCTGCCTATTGACATGCGTGGACAGTAGAGGCCAATCTTCTTTGCTCTGATATACTTAGCAGGATTTTTATCCAACGCTGAGAAGCTCATCCTTTGCTACAAGCAAGCTAGCTCCTGCTTAGCCACGTTCAAGCTGTCTCCCCTAATACCACACTCGGCTCCTTCCAATCTTGGTCCATTTTGGAAGCTGAAGGAAAAACAAACTGTGCCGTCATTTCTGATTACCCGGTAAAATAATGACTTGCTGTTTTCTTAATGAGACGCGCTTGAAATGGATCGATATTTCTAGGGAATTATTAAATTACTTAACAAAAGCACGACAGCTGTTTATACAGAAAGAGAAATGATGGGGCCCAGATCATTCCAGCCACTTAATGTGAGTGAAGGTGTGTGGGGGGGAGGGGCTTCCAGCTCAGCAGAATGCCCTCTAGAGGTTGTGAAGTGGATTAGCTGCCTCTTGGCGTTACCCACAACTCCCTTGGGTTCCTCAGAAGCCACTCTGCGGGTGCGCCTTGGGGATCGGGTTCAGTGGGCTGTTGAATTAAGGCCTGGAGACAGGAGAGGGGGTGCAGAAGTGGGGACTAGATTTGTGGTCATATCCATGCAGTTATCCTGCTGGGCATTAATCCCACTTCCAGTGCACTGACTCCCAAGGCATCCCCATCCCCAGCAGCCCAGGGGAACTCAGCCCTTGACACGTCCTGGCTGTACTGTTGCTGCTGTGCTGCCTAGGGGAGGGGAGACCAGCAGGGCAACAAGGAGGGCACCAGTGGATCCTCTGCCTATGGATTTTCTTCCATGTAATTCCTGGGAACGTGTTGGTTTGGGAAGCCACTGGGTACTTGGCTTAGAACCTTACCCATCTTAGAGGACAGGCTCCTGGGACCTCAGTGAGATGCCCCTAGTTGCCAGCCCATCTCCATTACGTCACATTCTTAATTGATACGTAATGATTAATAACTAATGCCAGACATTTATACAGTGGGTTGAATCTCTCTCTCTCCTTAGTATTTGCCAGCCGCGGTACCATTTAGGCACTGCATTGCCATAACATCTATTGTAAGCTCTTGGGGTCGGAGCTGTGCCTTGCTATGGTGTCTGTACAACACCTGATCTCAAAGGGGGCGGCTAGGTACAAGTGGGATACTAATGTGAAATAGTAACTACAGCAAGAGAGTTTATAAAGCTCTGTGTAAGCGACTCTGATTTAGCTGACACTGTGAGAACGAACGAACAGGCTGGCTGTCCAAAGTCCCTGGAACCACCTGGAGTCCCATCAAGGATTATCATCTTTTGGGGATTTGGAAGGGACATACTGGAGCTGAATGAAGAGCAGGGGCTAAGAGTTACTTTTGTTACTATGTGTGATGGCAATGAGAATAATTATCTTTGGGTCTTGCTGCCCGTAACCCTAATCACTTTCACTCGGTGGCCTGTGTGGAAGGATAGTGGGCCCTCAATCCATTTCCTGGTGGACAAGTGTCCATGTCACAAATAACCCCCATGACCATTGCCAGCACATTTCTATTCAGCCCCCTCACCTCCTCTACTCTGCCCCAGTCCAAATTCCTGCAGGGTGTCTGGTAGGACCATGAACAAACCTTTTGCCACAGCACACAGAGCCCGGTCCTACACACATCAGCAGATGGGAAGAACTGCTCATTCAGGTTGATAAACCAGGTTTAACCTTGTTTAATGCACCAACACTAGGCAATTACCACACAGGACAGCACAGACGGACTGAGTCTAGAAAACAAAACGCTGACTGCACCAATTGACGCTAAACAGGGAAAGACAGAGAAGATCAAAGAATCAAAGACAGCCCTGTGGGCAGAGGCCTCCAGGACTTGGGCTGCCCAGGCAGGGTTGGCTCCAGGCACCAGCGAAGGAAGCAGGTGCCTGGGGCGGCCAATAGAAAGGGGCGGCACGTCTGTCTGTTCTTGGGGCTGCACGTCTGGGTTGTTGTCGTCGGCACTTTGGCGGCAGCTCAGTTGGTCTGTTTCAGTCTTTGGCGGCAATTCGGCGGCGGGTCCTTCACTTCGGCGGTAGCTCAGTCGGGTTGTTCTTTCTTTCCTTTTTTGTTTGCCGCTTGGGGTGGCAAAAAAGCTGGAGCCAGCCCTGTGCCCAGAGTCTTGTCTCCTAATAGGTGGCATTGCTGCAACAGTCGTCACAGGGAAGTAGAGAGATCACAGCCGGCCCTGCAGCTGATCTGTTAAGAGAGCAACTGGCAAAAGGATCTGAGAAGCTAAGGAGGCTGATTAGCAGCACTTAATATCCTTCTGCTAGGCTGCAGTGACACTCCCTATATGGAGAGGAAGACCTGCATTTCCCTGCAGGTCTTGCTAACATATAGGGGAGAAAGTGGGTATTATTCTCTACAAGAAGCTTCACTGAGATGTGACCAATGGATTGACTGCTGCAGAGACTTTACAAGCCATATACTACAGGAGTGAGTGGGTGATGTTCTGGGGCCTGTGATGTGCAGGAGGACAGACTAGAACAGATGATCATGATGATACCTTCCAGCCTTAAAGTCTGAGTCAATGATATATTTCACTTCAATCCCCACTGAAGGGCAGCCACCTCTTGGGTGGGACCCGGCATCTTTTGAACAGGGCCCAGCAACAGCGTGCAAGATCTGGCAAATGATATGCAGAAGAATACTGTGGCCAGTTGAGACTTCAGTGGAAATTTGGGGAGACTAATTGGAATCTGGAGCTAACACGTGCAATCTTGTGAATAGAGCAATGGGATGTTTAATGGCCATAAGCATCTGGGACGTCAGTTTTACCCCTTAGTGGAAAGACCGCAGCTCCAGTGAAACAGTCCCTGCCAGCAAAACAGTGTACCATCGGCATCGGTGTTAGGAATGGAAACTACTGCTCTTTGGGGGAAGATTTTCAAAAATGCCCAACTTGGGTCCCATTGCAGTTAATGGTAAAACTCCCAACCAACGGGGCTTAAAATTGCACATTGCTGTTGTTAATGATTTGAATGACAGTGGTGCATAGAGATCCCAGCCAGGTCAGGGCCCGGATGTGCTAGGCGCTGTACGATCAGATAGTGAGAGACAGTCCTGGCCCAGAAGAACTTACAATCTAAAGAGACAAAGGGTGGGAGGAGATCGAGTGGCACAGAGAGAGGAAGTGACTTGCCAAAGGTCACACAGCAAGTCAGTGCTGGAGCTGGGTCTCCTGACCCACAGTCTGGTGCCAAATCTATATCCAGTGGACCCTTTTCTGCCCACAACTGGTCAGGATGAGAATGTCCAGGTAGAATGCCACACAACTTGGCACAGACTTTGCCTGCACTGTCCCTGATTCAATGATGCTACCCAACCCTCTGCGTTCATTGAGCTGGACCCACCCAAGGTAAAACACTAGTGATGGGCCGAGGTATGAGCCAATAACGCCAACCTCTGCCTGTCGAGGCAGCTGTGATCAGTAGTTTCTGCAGTATGATGGAATGCAGCTGACAGGTCTAGGAGGGAGAAGACACTGAGGGGAGAGATGCTGACTGACAGCTTGCTTGTTTGCAAATGTTCCTCAGAGGTGCACACATACCGAGTGCTTTTGTGTGGTTTTCAACCGCTTTAGTTCCCCTTACAGGCAAAACCCTGATTACTGACATCCCTGTGTGAAGTGGGCTTGACTTCATGTACCAAAATGTCATTAAATATTTGGCTTCATAACTGCAATGCAGCTGCCCTGAACGCTGCTCTGAAGCTAGCGTTCCTGATGCATCTAGACGGCTGCTTCATGGTTTTTCATGGAAACTGGGGGAAAAGTTAATAGTTTTAGTCATCTCAGCAAGCGGGGTCTATGTAGCTCTGTCTCTGCACATAACAGTGATTAGAGCAGGGGCCTGGGAATCAGGACTTCTGGGTTCTCCTCCCAGCTCCTTCATTGTGTGACACTAGGTCACTTAACCCTTCTGTGCTTTACTCTGTAAAATAGGGTGATTAATATCTATATATGTCAGAGGGGTGGTACGAAGCATCAATAATAGAGAGGATGGATGGTCTAGTGAGGAAGTTACTAGCTATGATTTGGGAGACCTGGGTTAAAATAACTGATCTGTTGCAGACTTTCTGTGTGACGGTAGGCAAGTCACTTAGCCTCTTCAGGTGTGTCTACATTGCAGCTGGGGACAAGTGTCCCAGCCCGGGTAGACTGAATTGAGCTAGCATGCTAAAAAGAGCCAGGTGGATGTTGCAGCTTGACTCTCAGGGTCAGGCAGCCTTGAAAGCCCCATCCACACTTGTGTTTTTAGCACTCTAGCTTGAGCTCTGCTAGCATGACTCTGTCTGCCTGGGCTGGGAGGCTTGCTCCTGGCGGCAATGTAGAAATACACACTGTGTCTCAACTCCCCATCTGTACAATGGCAATAATAGCATTGCCCTATACAGGGGTATTGTCAGGATAAAGACATTAAAGATTATGAGACGGCCAGATACCACGGTGATGGGAGTCAGATAAGTACCTAAGAGAAAGCTAACATTTAGGAAGCAAGTTGCAATTAACAGGTGCTCTACAAGGACTGAGTATTATATCATACTATTTTGCACATCTAAGAGGCTGTCTTATCCAAGGATCTGACAATGCTTGAAATAGGAAGATAAGGATTACTGCTCCTGTTTTGTAGCTAGGGAAAGTGAAGCACCAAAGCATAGAGTTGGTCGAAAATGAAAATGAATTTTTGGTAACATTTTTGTCCTTTTTTTTTGGTCCAAATTTTGATTAAAAATGTTGTTGGAGTTTTAGATTTGGACAGGTTTGACCGGCTCAAGTGACCTGGCTATATTTTAATGTATATCTTTATTTATCTCCATAGATGTATGTGTGTGTCTGTGTCAACATTTCCCCCTCTGCTTTATGCAGAGCTTTGAGATAATTTGAAGCAGCAAGGTCTTATATAAACCCACATCTTACACACTGAAGTCAAGGGTGGAAAGACACATTGGATCATCTAGTCCTTCCCTCGTAGCGAACGCTTTTTCTCTACAGATCTGTCCTTTGATGTTTTGTCTGCTCTACTTTGAAATAACTTAAGCAATGAGGCTTCTACCACTTTCCTAAGGAGACTATTCCACAGTCTTCTCTGATCTCACATTCCAGATTAATGTTCCTTTTCTCGTTTTCCCCCATTATTCCTACTGCCTCATAAATAGGCTTGAAGGATTAGATTTGTATCGGTAAATGTCAGTAAACGTCAATTTCACTGTATACACAGAAAGCCACAAAAAATATTTCCATAGCTAATCAAAATAGGCAAAGTAAGAAAAGTACTGCTTGCGAACTTAGGGTTTGATTTAAGGACATTTGTATATTTTGCTATGTGATGTTGAAATTTTGTGTTTTAATGGTTATAAAGCTTTAACTTTTTAAATCTCAATATCTACTGTCATAAAATAATTATTATCTGAACCCCCCACAGCACCTGATCCCCCCATAATTTCTCACAACTGACAACTGTGAAAATGTAAATAGAAAATAACTGGAAAAAATGCTGACAACCCACAATTTTGTGCAGCCATGAACATTTAAATAGATAAAAATTGAAAAAAAAACAAAACAAAACTACATTGATGATATCCATAGAAATTATTTAAAAAACTCAAATTCTGCCAAACCTACTCATAGTTATTATATGGAGCTCTACCTATCTCATAGTGCTGGAAGGGACCTTGAAAAGTCATTGAGTCCTGTCCCCTGCCTTCACACCAGGACCAAGTACTGTCCCTGACAGATTTTTGCCCCAGATCCCTAAATGGTCCCTTCAAAGACTGAACTCACAACCCTGGGTTTAGCAGGCCAATGCTCAAACCACTGAGCTATCCCTCCCCCACTGCAGAACTGATCCCTCTTCTTCCCTGCTGTCTCACTTGCATGGATTCAGGGTCCCGCGAAATAAACATGGCTTTATACTTGGTTTGCGTTTCCTTGAAAGCAAAGCTCTGTGGCCCCCATTCAGCAGCCTGGCCCTATTGAGTGGTTTGCAGAGTAGAGGTGGGCGTACGCGTTATTTTAAATGCTTCATTGAATTGGACCCTATTGGCCTTGTATAAAGCTGATGGAATCAACATTTGCTCAGCAGCTTTGAAAATCAGGCTATTTATTCAGGTACCTAAATGTGTATTTTGGCACCCAAGTCTGAATACTGGCCTTGTCCTCTTTGTGCATTTTCCCATATGTAAAGTGGGGTAATAATGATAATATAGTAATAAGTCGTTAAAACCACCGAAGACTTTACGGTTATCGCATATCAGATACAGTGACCAGCTGGAATTTCGCAGCGACAGCAGAGATAGATCTCATACCTCCTGCTCAGAAATACACCTAACACAGTGGTTCCCAAACGTGTGTACTGGTGACCCCTTTCACACAGCAAGCCTCTGAGTGCGACCCCCCTTATAAATTAAAAACACTTTTTAATATATTTAATACCATTATAAATGCTGGAGGCAAAGCAGGGTTTAGGGTGGAGGCTGACAGCTCGCGACCCCCATGTAATAACCTCACCACCCCCTGAGGGGTCCTGACCCCCAGTTTGAGAACCCCTGACCTAACAGCGGCAAAGAGTTCTGTGGCTGCATCTGACGAAGTGGGTATTCACCCACGAAAGCTCATGTTCCAATATGTCTGTTAGTCTATAAGGTGCCACAGGACTCTTTGCTGCTTTTACAGATCCAGACTAACACGGCTACCCCTCTGATACCTAACCTAACACTTGATCTGGAGGAGAATCTCCATTAACAATACAGACTTAGGACAACACGGTTGAACAGTGCAGATTCTATCCAGTAGAAGTCAGTAGTGATACACATATCTGAACTAGTTCATTACAACACTCACCTGGCTTGCAGGGGAAGTTTATGTTGTGTAAAACATTCACGTTCATAAAGTGCTTTGAGATCCTCAGAATGAAGATGCAAACTATAATTACTTAGCACCGAATGGCACCGCTTGGATGGCCATGAGTTGAAAAGACATGGACTATTTGATGTCAACTCCTCGCCATTCCTGTTAGAAAGCATGCATTAAAAGCCTGTCTTGGCATGCTTCGCTAGGCAGTTCCATAAATACCTCTAGCGGAAGAAATCTATTGAATGTTAATACTAATAAAAAGGCACGCCATTCCGAGGAAATGCTGACACAGAACGATCCCCAAGTGGTTTTCATGACAATGCCCTTGCTAGTCACCCAGTTCAGAGTGCTGACCTTCAAACCAATGTAGGCCAATTAAACGAGGTTATGGTTTTCTCCTTCACTGTCATCGTCTTCTGTGGCTTTGTTCTAAAGGGCATTCAGGACCCAAGGTCACAAAAAGGGAAGTAATAATAATAATCATCCAACAAACAAACAAAAAGAAATCACCTCACATCCCAAGATTTTGATCTGCCGTTCGAGTCAGTTCATTATTTCAACCTCTAGGCTTCTGTCTAATAGACAGCAGCCATTCATCTGAAAGCAGCCGCAGAGCAATGGGTGGTGGTAGGGAACAAACAAAAAAAAACCGTTTAGTTTTCCTAATTGAGAGCCAACCGGGCATGATTAACGTTAATGCAAGTTACGTGCTGCCTCTGACCTCTGCTTAAATACTCGGGAATCACAAAAGGCTTTGGAAGAGAGGGCGTAATGAGGGCAATTAGTGGGAAATGAGTTGTGAGATAGAGACATTACAGACTGAGGTCCGAGGGGGACAGGGGAAAGGTTGGCTGGAAGGAGACACCACCGAGGAGATGTCCATATCATTTCATGTGTGCCTGGGATGAACGCCAGAGTTCAGAGCCAGATGTCAACTTTCCCAAGGGTCCTGATGTTCCACACTTTATAGGGAAACAAGGTGGGTGAGGTAATATCTTTTACTGGACCAACTTCTGGTCCTGTTGTTCAGATCCTGAAGAAGGGCTCTGTGTAGCTCGAAAGCTTGTCTTGTTCTCCCATAAAAGTTGGTCCAATCTAAGATAGCACCTCACCCACCTTGTCTCGCTAATATCCTGGGACCGACATGGCTACGGCCACACAGCAACTGATTTTACTGGAAGAGAGGTGATAGGTTAGTGAGACCTTTTCTAGCTACCGTGTCCAGTTCTGGTGTCCACATGTCAGAAAGGGTGTCGACAAATTGGAAAAGGGTTCAGAAAAGAGCTACAAGCGTGATTCAAGCTCTGGGAAACATGCCTGACACTGAGAGACTGAAAAAGCTCAATCCATTTAGTTCATCCAGCAGGGGCTGGAATGATGACTTGCAGTAGCACCCGCCCAGGGGCACAGCTGAGCCATAGCAGGGCCGCTTGATTGGCCACCCAGAGGACGACAGCAAATCTGCTCGTAAGCCCAACGGCAACAACTGATCTCTGGCTGCTCTGTGGGAGCTCTTCTGTGCCTGCCTTCTTCCCAACCCTCTCTACTTCCAGCTCTACTTCCCTGTGGTTTTCCTGACTTTGGCCCTGACCCCTGGCTTCGATCCTGATTCCGGCTCTGACCCATTCACTCCAGCGCCCGAATCCTGCTCCGACCACTAGGCCTGACCACCCATGTCCTGGTGTGTGACAAAGGGAAGGCAAAGTGGGGACTTGATCATGGTCTAGAAGTAGCTACACGGGAAAGAGATTTGTGACATTAGATGGCTCTTTATTCTAGAAGGAAAACAGCATAACATCCAAAGGTTGGAGGCGGAAACAAAACAACTTCAGATTAGAAATAAGATGCACATTGTTAACAGTGAAGGTAATTAATCACTGGAACGACATACCTAGGAATGTGGTGGATTCTCCATCATGTGGGCTCTTTAAAGCAAGGCTAGATGTCTTTCTAAAAGATCTGCTGTAGCTCAAACAGAAGTTATGGGCTTGATGCTGGGATTACTGAAAGACGTTCTATGGCCTATGGGATGCAGGAGCTCGGTCAGGATGATCATGATGGTCTCCTCTGGCCTCGAAGTCTATGAATCTAGTAAGGAAGGATGGTTTTGTGGTTCAGGGATTGGCTCAACCACATACATCCCATGTGATCTTGGGCAAGTCACTTCATCTGTCTGGTGTCTCAGGTTCTGTGTAGAATGGAGACAATAGCATTTCCCTATCTCTGAGGGGTGTTGTGAAGCTAAAATATATTAATGATTGTGAGGTGCTCTGATACTCTGGTGATGAGGGCCACATGGGTACCTAGGTAGATAATGTACAGAGCTTGAAGCACTGCAGTGACTGTATGTGGTCACTGCACCTTTAAAACATGAAACACGTTGGGATGCCCCATTCAGAAGAGACCTATCAACTGAAAGAAGCTGCAGCTGGTGCTGGTGGGAGACTGAGTGCCCAGATGAAGTGGGGCTGGATGTGGCTTGTAAATAAAGACCGTCTCACTGTGCTGACTGGATTGTTTTGGTTTCTTCAATTCCTTGCTGTTGTTGTCTGTATCCAATTAAAATAATTGTCATTAAATTAAAAGGCACGATTGACTGATTAGATTTTGGGAGATGTAACAGCTGCCAGCTGTGAAGTTTATCTCCGGATCTTGATGTGAACTGCCTCAAAGTTCAAGCAGTGACTTGACGTCTTATTTCAGTTCACCGGCATCCTCACACGGGGCAAACAGTCCTGCATGGCGTTGTGAGTTCAGTGGAACTATCCCAAAGGCGCCTCTACCGTTTAATGACAGAGTTCCAGGAGGAAGTAGGCCAGCCTAGTACTAAAAACAATTTAGTGTCATAAGTGGAGTGGGGTGAATTTTTTTCAGTGAATAATGTATTCACTGAAAAGTGCAGTTTCAGGTCAACCAAATGGTTTACAAATTCAGCTCGAATTAAGGGAATAGGTTTGGCTGAAAAAAATTGGGGGGAAATTCCAAAAAAGTTGAAATATTTTGATGTTTCATTTAGAAAATGAGTTAAATTCAGCTCTTTAAAAAAAAAAACCCTCACCCCAATTGGGTGAAAAAAATCCCCCAAATGAAACAAAACGTTTTGTTCAACCTGAAACTATTCCCCTCCCCCAAATTTTTGTTTCAGCAACTGACCCCCCAAAAATGAATGATTTGCCCATCTCTAGTCATAAGTGATCGTCATCACAGCTGGTTTTAAATAGAATGAGGAGGATCCAAATGATCTTTGCAGAGTGGTTAAAGGCCAGCAGTGGGTCGTATTCACAAGAGCATTCAGAACGTTCCTGTTGTCATCCGTTTCATGTTCTGTCGTATGGACATGCTGGGTTGGGACCATCCTGTCGGAGAAAACCTGAACCATTTCTGAGCAAAACTGTGTGTGTGATGACTGCCGTTTCCCAGTTATGAATGGGGGGGCTGATCTGGGGACCTCCAGCGCTAAAAGCATGAGCTGCCTATAGAAGCAGAGAGGCCGCCTAGTGAGATTTGCAAAGGTGCCTAAACAGTTAGTCACCTAACCCCCGTCAAAGTCAATACCTTTGAAAATCTGACCCTAAATCTCCTCAAGTCATCCTTAACATACTCCTTTTCTCTGTGGATTGAGGACAGAGGGCAACGCATGACCCACACTGATCAGTGGGTTACATTTGCATGGGGAGAACTGGTGAAATGAGGTTCAGTGGGCAAAAGGGACCATCTGCATGGAGTCCCATTGGCTTCAAGGGGGTTCTGCATGGCCAAAAGGGTCTGGCCATGTGGCTCGCTTTGCGGCACTGGGTGCTAATTTTAGACCTATTGCTATGAGTGGCGAGCGAGAAGGTTTACAGCAGTAAGACCATACGGCAAATCAGTTCAGGCGTGTGCATATCTTGGTGGAGGCAGTATAAATCCTTAGATATTTAGGAACTTCCATCACCTCCGCTGGCTGGAGCCCAGAAGTGCAAAGGAAGCTGGGAAATACAGGACAGGGGTGGGGGGAGTTGGGTGCAATAAAAGTTATTCATTTTTTTCACCCCTGAAGAAGAGGCTTGCGTCCTGTTGTGAGGCTGAGAACATGGCAGTTCTTGTTTTATCTGAACCAGCTCAGCCATTTTAGCGGCACAAAGAGTTAAGAAACCAGGGGTCTGAAAGACGAGGCTAGTTAGAAGGAATCTCATTCCTACAGCCAGATCCTAGGGACATTCTATTAATTAATTAGAGTAAGCAGAAGCCTTGAAGCCAGCCTCACTGGATAGTTTTTATGGTTTTTAATGCTACCATAATGGATTGCATCGTAAAATGCAGGCCTGTTTCAACAACCCATCGTTAAGCAGGGGCCCTTTGACTGGCAGCCGGTTTGGATAACAGAAGTGTATTTTATTTAACACACTGATACGAAATTACCTTTTGATGCATTCGAGCGATTATGCATTTTGCTTAACAGTGAATTGAAAGGTGTCTCAGACGGATAAATCACAGCCCGAACAATGGCTGCATGGTGCCTGCCTTTGCATGGCCCCCCACCCCTCACTTCAACTCAACCAGGGGAGGGGGAAAAATCCTTCCGATAGCGTGTGAGAAGACTTTATTCACCCTTGTCTGGTTAAACGTGTCTGGTTACAGATATCCTATTGATCAGCTTGAGCAAGACATCAGGGTACCTGCCAGTCTGTCACTAGCCTTTGACGTGCTTGAAACACAATCCGTCTCCCATCAGGAAACGGAAGAGACAAGCCTTCCCATTAGCACACGCCATTAAGAATGACACCGGCAGGGAAAGTGACTTTCAAGGGAAAGAAAATCTCCTTGAAGGGCAAACACAAACAATCTGCTCTGGGCCAGTAACAACCTACCCATCCCACTGCTGAGACTATTACAAACCCTCTGACAGACAGGGTCATTATCCTGGGGCTTCCTCCTAGTCCATATAGGTTCTTATACCGCACTCATCACTGTAGTACTTGAGCACCTTCCTGCAGTGCATTAAGCAACGAGGCCAACGTCTGCCATGTGCTTGTTCTCCGCGAGCATTATTTGCCATGATTGCAGCCGTTCAGAGCACAGGTGACCCGAGGGGGTCATATTTATGGAGGCGTAGCAAAACAGTGATTATGTGTTGTTAGAATGCCTGATTTGAAGCCCATTGAACCAAAGTGAAAGATTCCCACAGATTTCCATCAGGCCCAGAGTGAAGGAATTCCTGGTAAAAATCTAAACAGGTTTTTGTAACACGCAGATGCAGAAAAACTGGAGGTCGGTCGAAGAGTGTATCTAAAAGATATTGCTCTCATTCAGCTGCAGAGCAGCTTGGGGCAGGGATGATCTGTTTTATGTTTTGTACAGCTCTGGGCATGCTGCGAGAACATGGGAAACGGCGGCCCAAGGGCTGGAAGGCATGACTTCTTAGGAAAGAAGAATGAAATATGTGTTGCGTGTGTGATAGTTAAAGAGGGACATGATAATCCCCATGCAGGCGTGTGAAGCAGATGGGGGGTTATTTAGCGTAGAAAGAGATTGGGATGAAATGTAAAGAAAAGAAAATGTTTCCTGAATATCAGTAACAGTGAGAGTTGTCAGCCTGCAGAATAGTCTCCCAAAGGAGGTGAATAAACCCCTTCCCTGAAGACTTAACACTAGTCTGGACAAAGCAAAGTTAAACAGGAACTAGGATCCAGAAACCTAGGTGCAATTCCTAGCTCTGCCACAGACTCGCTGTATGATGTTGAGTCAGTCACTTAACCTTCCTGTGCAGCATTTTCCCAGTTGTAAAACAGGGTAATAATAATATTCCCTTTCTCTCCCTCTCTGCCTGCTGTCTTGTCTGTTTAGAATGTAAGCTTGTCAGCTCAGGGTCTGTCTGACTGTGTCAGCGTACAGCACCGAACACAACGCAGCCCTGATCTCGGTTGGGAGCTGTCGGTACTATTGCAATGTATAGGGAAGAATCCTGCAGTGGCTTGTGGACAATGGGCTGCATGAATCCGAAGCTCATTTGCTTCTCTGGTTTCTATAGGCCCGTGAAAGAATTAAAAACAATTTTTCCTCTATTTGATTTTTTTAAAAATCTAAATTAAGCAAACGAGCTCATTATCTTTGTTTTTGCCTGAGTGCCGCCCAGTCGCTATGCTGACGCCAACTCGACCTGTGCCAGCTTCAGATAATTAGAGAGAGAAAGAGCAGCAGAATAGACAAACACATGGAAACAGACACCGAGTTAATGAAGGTCGACCCTGTTTTAGCTGTGGGTCCAGGAGAACAGTGGGGGATGAGGAAACCACTCGGAGGGGGGCCCACAACTGTTAGTGGCATCCAGGTTTGAAACAGCAAGCACAGATGCCATGTCTCTGGCTTGTTAAATACACCGAACAGGAAGCAAACTGATTACCAGGGGAGGCGAGAGAGTCTCCATCCCTTGAAGTGTCTGAATCGGGCCTGGATGTCGTCCCAAACGGAGACTCCAGCTTGGCTGGGATTGATGCAGAAATTAGTGAGTTAAATTCTCCGGGCTGTGTTATGCAGCAGGTCAGAGCAGACGATCAAACCGGTCCCTTCCGGCTTTTAAAGTCTATGACTGCAGCACAGACGACATTGATTCTTGGGCGCCCTAATGGTGAGGCTAATGCTCGAGTGGAGCATGAAGCTTGAACTGCCTGTTTGCCCCTAGAAGGAATAACCCCGCAGAGATGAGATTCACGTCCCTTGGCCTGGGCAGCAGAGCCAGCCGTATTCTGTGCATAAGTGGAGCACTTCTGACGCCAGCACTTAGCATGCTTCTAATGGAGAGTCAAACAGCTCCCTCGATCACCTCCAAATGGGTCACGCTCAGGCTCCTTATTTATCGGCGTTCCACTAGATTGTAAAACCTGGCCAGGGGCCAGCCACTGCCCCAAGCCCTCTAAAGTGAACGTGGGTACAGAGGGGTTTGCATGTCACATTGCAGTGACTGGGAGGGAGCATTTCTGATGGGTTTCAGAGGGAACGGCACCTCGAATACAACAGAGTTGGTGAACAAGGGAGGTGAGCAAATGTGTTTCCGTGTGTGTGTGAGAGAGAGCGCACCGCTGCCTCCTGCTGGAGGGAGTCAGGGCTCTGTGTGTGTGTAAAGAGAGATGAAGCCCTTGACCCAGGGTCCATGTGTGTCAACCCCCCTAGGCAGATTTTGGATAATCTGTCCCAGGTGGTGCAATAGAAAGAATCGCTCCTGAGGATTCTCGGCATGGGGCAAGGTGAGCAGCGATGCTTTTGCAGTGTCCGGAAAGGGGAGACACACTCCACCAGGCGGGGGAGCTCTCATCATGTCCCAAATCAAGGAAGTGGGGGAGCTTTCCCCCAGCTTTTGGCAATGGAACTGCAGCCCTCCACCCCACCCCTGTACTATACCCCTTGCCTGCGCCCTACTCCGGTTCTAATCCTGCTTTATTGGAAGGCTCAGCAATGGATGTTACTTGGTGGCCTTCAGGGTCTGATGTAGGATTTCCTACTTCTCCCCCTCGCCTGCTGCTTCTTCTCCACCACCCGAGAATGCTGAAGCTGATGGTGCTTTTTCTGGGTTTTGCTCAGGTGGCTGGAACCCTTGGTCCGTTTGGGGAGACTGTACTCGAGATTGTGGGGGTGGTCTCCAGACGCGCACCCGAATCTGCCGGCCCATTCCCGACGAAGGCCTTATCTGCGAAGGAGTGCTGGAGGAAGGAAGACTGTGCAATAGAAAAGCATGCAATAGTAAGTGAGGCATGTTCCAATGCACGGGGGCGAGCCATCCGGTCTCCTAATCAGAGTCTGTCGCTGTCAGTAATGAAGGCGTTTCAGACACAGGGTGAAATTGTTCAAAGGCTGCATCTGAATATCAGTGCATGCTAACGTGGCAAGGAAATGTGATGCCGGGGGGGGGGGCAAAATGCACATGTTCATAGCCCTGCCGTTGCCTACACGGCCATCTTGCACGTATCTTGCCTTTCTGTGACTCAGTTTCCCCATCTGTAAAAGTTCCCCCTCCTTTGTAAAGCGCTTTGAGATTTACAAATAAGAAATGTCCAGCAATAATGATAAACAGAGCAAGACCTGGTTACTAGACTAGTGGATAGACAGGGCAGGAGTTTCAGAAAGGCAGATCTCTGTAGGGACTAGAATCCTCACTGTACACACTGTCCCTTAGGGTCTGTCTACATGCACACAAAGCCTGGGCTTTGACTCAGGTTTGAGCCGAAGCCCCCTTTTCATCCACATACAAATCAGTTGGACTCAAGTCAGCAAGCAGGCAGGACCGGGGTCCTAGGATCCTGTTAGGGGACAGGTCAGAGCTCGAGTTCTGCTGTGACTCAAGTTTAAACCCTGTCATTTTGCAGTGTGGACGTAGCTAAGCTGCAGAGCTGAGCCAGAAGGTCTGCGTTGTGCAGGATGGACATGCAATGCAATGTGGATGCTCAAGCATGGAACCCAGGACCCACAGACCCATATTTACAGTGCAGTGTAGACATATTAGTGTTGCCACTTTCTCTAGAGCAGGGGTGGGCAAACTACGGCCTGGGGGCCGCATCCGGCCTTCCAGACATTTTAATCTGCCCTCGAGCTCCTGCCGGGGAGCAGGGTCTGGGGCTTTCCCCGCTCCATGCAGCTCTCAGAAGCAGCGACATGTCCCTGCTCCGGCTCCTATGCACAGGGGAAGCCAGGGGACCCCGCACACTGCCCCTGCTCCAGGCACTGCCCCCGCACTCCCATTGTCCAGGAACCACAGCGAATGGGAGCTGCAGGGGCAGATGTGGCAGTGTGCAGAGCTGCCTGGCTGTGCTTCCGTGTAGGACTTGGAGAAGAGACATGCCGCCTCTTCTGGAAGCTGCTTGAGGTAAACACCCCACAGAGTCTGCACCCCTGACCCCCTCCCATGCCCCAAACCCCTGCCCCATCCCTGATCCCCCTCCTGCCCTCTGAACCCCTTAGTCCCAGTCCAGAGCTCCCTCCTGCACACCCACCCCAGAGCCCGCACCTCCAGCTGGAGCCCTCACCCTCCCTCCTACACCCCAACCCCCTGTCCCAGCCTGGAGCCCTCTCCTGCACCCAGAACTCCTCATTTCTGGCCCCACCCCAGAGCCCTCCCCCCCAGCTGGAGCCCTCACCCTCAACTTTGTGAGCATTCATGGCCCATTATACAATTTCCATACCCAGACGTGGCCATCGGGCCAAAAAGTTTGCCCACCCCTGCTCTAGAGGATCGAGGGCGATCTGCCACTGCCAGCCAGCAGAGGGATGTTGATGATTCAAGCCTGTGTCTTCAGGCACCTTCATTTCAAATGCTTCTTTTGCATTAGCCAAGTAGGGGGAAAAAAAGAAAAGAAATCCGAGCCTGGCTCATGTGAGCAGGCTCTGATTATAATTATTCCCTTCTTTTTTGTTTCAAATTAGCAGAGAAGTATGTTTGATTAGGTCCTCTGATGAGGCAGATAACCGGGGAAAGTTCAACTGTCTTCAAAGGCAGGGAAGTGGACTCGCTGACAAAGGCAAAGTTAAAATAGAGGGATGTGAATGGATTTCTCTAATAAGGGCTAAAATGATTTCATGCATTTTTTACCACTTCCATAAAGTTAAATCATGTTGTAATTAGGGTTTTTTTTTAAAGAAACTTTCCAGTATATTAAACTTCATCTTCTCCAGTTCCTTCGGCGGATTTGTCATTGAGGCTTTGTCTAAATTAGAGAAGTTTTGTTCACGTTTCCCACAATCGCTAGTAACTTTGGAAGCACTAGTGTGCATGGGCGGCTGGCATTTAAAGTTTAATATTGTCCCTTCGGTTGCGTTATCTGTAGGAATTTAACCTGGGACCTCTGGATCTAAAAGTACAAGGCTGCTTGAGCTAAAGGACTATTTTAGCTCAAGGCCAGTAACAGAGTCTCTTGAACATCTGAAGGTATGTCTCTTCTGTAGTCAAAAGTTGGACTGCAGCATGTAGAGACATATTTGAGCGAACTTTGATCTAGATAACTCCAATAACAATCATAGTGCCATCCTGGCAGCATGGGCTAACTGTCCAGGTACAGACCTAGGACTGCTGTCCATGTTACCATGGTTTCATTGCCAGCTAGATTAAAGCTAGTTCAGGTATGTCTACACACATTGCACTCACACCTCTGACTGCAGTGTAAACACATGCTGTATGTAATCCAGCCAGGGTGGATTTGATTTAAATCAAATTGATTTAAATCACTAGTCAGGAAGACTCAATTTAATCATGGATTTCTACATAAAAGTGCATTCTGAAATATGCGGCTCAGTTTCACTTTTGTTTCTACTGCTGGTCCCTCCCTTCTCACATTTATCTCCAGACTTCTCCTTGTCCAAATCTATTCCGCCCCCACCAATCTTCTATTCATTGAACTTTTTGAAACTTTGCACGTTTAGAGAGAGGTAAGGAACTGACGCTGTGTACACAAATTTACAGAGGGACAATAGGATTGAGGTCTGTTATTTCTCACCTCTATATATTTATTTATTTAAAACATTTTTGCTGTTAACACGCATGTTATCTCTGGAGACACAAATCCACAGTTTGAAAACTGCAAAACTAAGCATCTCTGATGGTATCTTCTAGACTGAGCGCTGAGTCCCATTGGGTAGATAGAAAGATTATTTAGGTTAATCTATACAGAAGCCCCTGGAACCCCATAAAATTGGGTCCCTAATCCATGAACTATTGGAACTCATTTACAAAGCTTTTCTTAAACATGACATGAATATATTGTCTCATACTATAGAGTTAGCATTTATAATCCCTATTCCATGATGAGATAGATAGCTTTGATCTATAATGTATCTTAAGTAAAACTATCTTTAAATAGGTTTTTTCTTCAGAAAGCATTTTATCAAAAAAATCCATTTTAAATAAAAATAATCCATTTTTTTTTATTTTTTTTTAAATCATTGATTTTTATCCACCCTGAATCTAGCCCCTAGACCAGGGGGTCTCAACATTTTTCTTTCTGAGCCCCACCCCGTCCAACATGCTATAAAAACTCAATGGCCCACCTGTGCCACAATACCTGGTTTTTTACATATACACCTCTACCCCGATATAACGCTGTCCTCGGGAGCCAAAAAAATCTTACCACGTTATAGGTGAAACCGTGTTATATTGAACTTGCTTTGATCCGTCGGCGTGTGTAGCCCCACCCCCCGGAGCGCTGCTTTACCGCGTTATATCCGAATTCATGCTATGTTGGGTTGCGTTATATCGGGGTAGAGGTGTAAAAGCGAGGGCCGGCGTTAGGGGGTAGCAAGCAGGGCAATTACTGGGGCCACACCGGCTCCCATGAAGCTACATTGCTCAGGGCCATGGGATTCAGCCCGTGCGGTGGGGCTTCTGCTTTCTACCCTGCTTGGTAGCCCCCCTGAAACCTGCTCGCGACCCCTTAGGGGGCCTCGGACCCCTGGTTGAGAACCACTGCCCTAGAGAACAGGCGAAAAGCCACACGGGATAGGTCTACGCTGCAATAACAGCATGTCGCGACTGGCCTAGATAAGCTGACTCAGGCTTGCAGGGCTTGGCCTTCGGGGCTATCAAGTTGCAGTGTAGATATTTGAGCCGGGGCTGGAGCCCTCTCTCTGGGACCCTCTGATCTCAGAGCCTGGGCTCTGGGACCCTCTGATCTCAGAGCCTGGGCTCTGGAACCCTCTGATCTTAGAGCCTGGGCTCTGGGACCCTCTGATCTTAGAGCCTGGGCTCTGGGACCCTCTGATCTCAGAGCCTGGGCTCTGGGACCCTCTGATCTCAGAGCCTGGGCTCTGGAACCCTCTGATCTTAGAGCCTGGGCTCTGGGACCCTCTGATCTCAGAGCCTGGGCTCTGGGACCCTCTGATCTCAGAGCCTGGGCTCTGGGACCCTCTGATCTTAGAGCCTGGGCTCTGGGACCCTCTGATCTCAGAGCCTGGGCTCTGGGACCCTCTGATCTTAGAGCCTGGGCTCTGGGACCTTCTGATCTCAGAGCCTGGGCTCTGGGACCCGCTGATCTCAGAGCCTGGGCTTCAGCCTGTGCCAGCACATCTGTACATGGCAATTTTATAACCCCACAGCCCAAGCCCGGGGAGCCTGAGTCAGCTGCTCCCGCTCAGCCGCGGGTCTTTTCCCCGCTGTGGGTACATCTACACAGTAGTTGGGAGGTGTGATTCCCAGCTTGGTCAAATGTACATATGCTCGAGTCGCCGGCACCTAAAAATAGCAGTGTGGCCACGGCAGCTCAGGCTAGCCACGCCTAACCCCTGGGTATGTACTTGGAATTGGAAAAAGTTCAGAAAAGGGCAACAAAATTGATGAGGGGTATGGAACGGCTGCCATATGAGGAGAGATTAATAAGACTGGGACTTTTCGGCTTGGAAAAGAGACAGCTGAGGGGGGATATGATTGAGGTCTATAAAATCATGACTGGTATAGAGAAAGTAGCTAAGGAAGTGTTGTTTACTGCTTCTCATAACACAAAAACTAGGGGTCACCAAATGAAATGAATAGGCAGCAGGTTTAAAACAAACGAAAGCAAGTATTTCTTCACACAATGCACAGTCAACCTGTGGAACTTCTTGCCAGAGGTTGTTGTGAAGGCCAAGACCATAGCAGGGTTAAAAAAAGAACTAGATAAATTATGGAGGATAGGACCATCAATGGATGTTAACCAGGATGGGCAGGGATGGTGTCCCCAGCCTCTGTTTGCCAGAAGCTGGGAATGGGCGACAGGGGATGGATCAACGTGATGATCACCTGTTCTGTTCATTCCCTCTGGGGCACCTGGCATTGGCCACTGTCGGCAGACAGGATACTGGGCTAGATGGACCATTGGTCTGACCCAGTATGGCCGTTCTTATGTTCTTAGTGCATGGCTGTGGGTGACTCACTTTACCCTCCCTATGACCTATAAAATGGGAATCAGAACAAATACCTCCCCCAGCTGGCTTTTGTGAGGCTCCACTCAGCAGCTGTAAGGCATTTTGGGCTCTTTGGATATACAGTGCTACAGAGTTGTTGCAAAGTCTTGTGATTAAAAGGAGACCCCTTAGCCCCACTCTTTCAGCCCTGCATCCCACCTCAACAGAGGACCTGCTTCCACTGCCTGTAAACTGGGCTCTGAATTCCTCTGCTGGTGAATCTGCCTCGTCTTCCCTGGCTGTCCATTTCCAGTGTATTTTAATATATTTCTTCAGATCTCTTTACAAAACCAAATCATGACCTCCAAAGTGACTTTAACAAATTCTATGTATGCCCTCCCCCTTCTGTTTCCTCCTTTTTTTGGCACATGAAGCAGTCCTGAAAGGAGGTTTTTAAATTCTGTTTGTGTTTGTTTAGGAAATACCAGGAATTGTTAATTCTGATCTTTCTCAGTTTTGTTGGAGTCCTTCGTAGAGGTCATAAATTCATAAAGGCTAGAAGGGACCATTGGAATCATTTAGTCTGGGCTCCTGTGTAATACAGGCCAGAGAACTTCCCCAAAACAATTCCTGTTTGAACTAGAACATATCATTTAAAAAAAAAGTAAATTATTGGAGATATCCTATCTCCTAGAACTGGAAGGGACCTTAGAAGGTCATTGAGTCCAGCCTCCTGCCTTCACTAGCAGGACCAAGTACTGATTTTGCCCCAGACCCCTAAGTGCCCCCGCCCTTAAAGGCTAAACTCACAACCCTGGGTTTAGCAGGCCAATGCTCAAACCACTGAGCTATCTCTCCCCCCTTGTCAATATAGTAATCCAATCATAGAAATGTAGGACTGGAAGGAACCTCAGTGGGTCATCTAATCCAGCCCCCTGGACTGAAGTAGGACTAACTATTATCTAGATCATCCCTGACAGGTGTTTGCCTAACCTGTTCCTAAAAGCTTTCTATCTGATTTTAAAAATTGCCAGTGATGGAGAATCCACCCCAACCTTGGTAAATTGTTCTAATTGTTCATTGCCCTCTCTGTTAAAAATATACACCGTATTTGCAGGCTGAATTGATCCAGCTTCTCTATGGTCACAGAGACGTATATTGCAAGCTCCCCAACTTCTTGCCAGCACGACCCCATTTTAATGATTTATTTCCTTTCCTGACTCCAGACAACACACCGGGTGCCATTTTATTCTTCAAAATGCCATTCTCCGCAAAGCATCACCTCTTAGGTATAGTGCATAGGAGGTCACGCTGTGCAGGGGGGTGCCATTTTGTAGAGTAAAATGGTGTCCTTGTGCATCGTGGTCTCACACGTACCGCGCATCTGAAGGTCATGCCGTGCAGAGCAAAATGGCCTCTTCTGCCCACTATGGATTGTTGTGGCCCCATCTGCTGATGATGCGACCCCGTCTGATGTCCCAACCCACACTTTGGGAACAGTTGCCTTACCAGAAGGAAAGCTGACTTAAAAAGATGTCCTTTTCCGCAAGTTTTCATTAGGCATCAAAGTTAGATAGAAGTTAAGTTTTAAACAAGAATTTTAAAGAGTCTGACTGCAAATTCCATTCCCTTTGAGTTGAAATTAGTGAACAGATGCACCCACCAGCAGGTGACCCACCAGCTAATGACAGGCTGTAGACTGTATAATATGGGTATTTCCATTGGCTTGACAATTGTCCCTGCCTTCCCATGTGTATCTCAAACAGTCAAGTTCATCACCTGCTGTTCCTCCCCAATTTCCCGAAGCACCCATGGCTAAGTGATGTGCTTGGATGCAGGTGCAGGTGTCCCTCAGGGTGTCCCTCAGCCTTAGTGTGAGCCATGAGCAACGCTTGGTGCCCAGAGATGTCGAAGGATGACTGGACTTGAGGCTGAGCACAGACTGAAAACAAACTTTCATCTGCTAGCAGCAGCCCTGGTTAGCCAGGATCTTTTTAGCCATTCAGCTCAAAACAGTTAATTTGAAGGACAATGTTCAGTGTTTGTTATTGTTCAGATTGTTCCTTGCTAGAGGCAAAGAACTCAGTGATATCCTCCCTCCTAACGCAGGCAGAGAGATTTCTGCCATCTGTTGGGCTTGGCCCAGAGCTGCTATTTCATAGGGAAAGTCGAGCAAGATAGAAAAGGCTTTGGGGACCAGCAAGCTTGTCCTGCCCCTTTTGGATCGAAGGGGCAACAGCCCTTGTTCTAATGGCCGGCCCTGCCATGCGGTGCTAAAAGCTCTGATCACTAACAAATTGGCATGCTGAGTGGAGCTGCTGTTCGCGTGAGGAGGCTGACTCCGGGCACTGACGGAACTACGACAGCAGAGTGGGAAAATACAGACAGGGTATCTCACATCCTAATGCTAGTGCCCTGCCCGCCCAGAATGACCAAAGATGTCAGCAGCCCCCATTTAATCCTGGGAAATGAAACTAACAAGGGAGCCAGCTGAAATGAAGCCATCCAGTCTGGCAGAGGCAGTGTGAAACCATCACTGACATTTATGAATATGCCGAACAGGCACATACATCTCTGCTCCTAATGTAAAGACAACCAGGGCCAAATTCTGTCCTGGGTTACACCGGTGTAAACCCAGAGCAACTCCACTGATTTCAATGGAATCGCTCTGGATTTACATGGGGGTAACAGAGAGTGGGATCTGGCCCTGAAGGTATAACATTTAGCTATGCATATGTTCAATCTGCCATTCAAAGGAGTGCGGCTCATACTCGATATCTACCACCGCCCCCAAATTCCAATAAAAATAGCCCCTTTGCTGGAACCACAAAGGGAGATGAAACGTCCTCTATGTGTGAACGTATCTGTTCCCTGCAGGCAAGCCTGGGATTCATCAAGCTAGAACAGCATCTTGTCCTGTACGGAGGAGCCAGCTGCTGTTGCCAGCAATACGTTAATTATATTTCTCCTTCAGAGAGCACTTCAAAAGTTTAGTAACTGGGACTCGCTGATCACACCAGGCAACATTTTCACTGGTTTTGGGTGCCCAAATTGAGCCAACTGGGGCCAGTTTCTCAGCTGGCGTAAGCAGACAGAGCTCATTAAAGCTTGTAAGAACTGTTGAAGGGACCCCTTTCTTAATGTTCTCCCCATTACTCCTAGTTATGCCTCCTTGTAGATAATGCCCCTCCTTCCTTTGTGTTTACACCACTCTGGCGTTTGTAGCCTCTTTCAGTTGTTTCTTAACCAGCAGAGAGAGCTCTTTTAATCTTTCTTCAGAAATCCACCACTCCAGCCCCTTGAATATTTTTGTTGTCCCTCTATTTTTTCTCGTAATGAGAAATGAATGTGGACCTCCAGCTGTGGAATGCAGACCTCCAGCTGTGGATGCCCTGGAACCATGTAGAGAAGGACTGTAACCTCCTTGCTCTGTGTGGCAATGCCTCGGCATATGCAGACTCCTTTTGCTCATCTCGCACTGCAAGCTCCTATCTCATTTACTGCACACTCATCCCTAGGTCTCTTTCAGCACCACTGCTGCACAGGTCTCTCCTTCCCATTGAATATCTGTGCTGGGGATTATTGCCTTCCCCAGATATTGTTTCTAATGAGAGTCTCATTTGGTTATTTTCTGCCTATGTTTAAAACTTCTCTGGATTCCCTGGTGTCATTTCTGTGTCCTCAGTGCCAGCTCCTCCACTGCTATCTGTATGGTTCCTTAGCCTACAGCGTAAATGACAGATCATTTATGTAGATAAGACCTAAAATACCACCGGACTTAACACTGATCCCTGTATGACCCTCCCTCCATTTGCTACATTGCCGAGCGGGCTGCTGAGTTCCATGCACCCGAGTCGCGTCTGTGCCCCATTTCTCTTGTGTCACTCCCCTAACAAAGCTCCTGCAGACTGACTTTGGGCTGGATCCAAATCCCATTGACAGTTTTTCCATGGACTACACTGGGAGCTGGATCAGGCCCCCTTTATGCAGGGCGAGAGCGTGCCTATTTTTTGGATCACCATTCAAAGCAATTCCAAACAAGGCCCAGGGGGAATGTTCCTGCTTAGTGTGAAAACAGGGCTGGATTCACCCAGTTTACACTGGAGTCACCCCCTTGATGTCAATGGAGTGGCACCGGTGTAAAAGTGGAGTAAGCCAGTGGTGAGTCAGACCCTTAGTGGGCACAAGGGCTGGCATTTTCAGCCCGTGGTCCTGATCAGCTGTCATTGGGTGAGATACGGCAGCTCAGGCCTATCCTGTCAGCAGGGGAACAAAAGCAATCGCACAACTTAGCCGAGACCAACACGAACCATCAGGAGACTCTACTCAGACAGAACCCAGACACTCCATGGCAGGTCCGGTCAGGGAACTAACCCCTTAGGGACAGCCAGGGAAAGCAACGGAACAGCACGGAACGTGTTCCTAATGAGACCCCGTCGATAGATTAGTAAATAGACCGCTGTGGAGGGAACAAGTCTGAGATGCCTTTGTCATGAATAATCATCCATGGTAGCATCTCTGACTTCAACTTCTGGGGACAGATTCATCTAGCACCAGATTGAAGCCTCACTTAACGCCTGGGTCAGTCCCACGGGCCGGATTTTCAAAAGTGCTCAGTACCCACTGGCCCCCGTTGTTCTCACTCAGGACAAAATTGGAGTTTAGCTCTTGTGAAAATTGGGTCCCAATTGAAAATCTGGTTTTAAGTGATTCAACCTTGTTGAAAATCTGGTTTTAAGTGATTAAATGGTTCGTAGGCCTCATTCTGTCCTACTGCTCAGGAGTGAATTTCACCAGCAGAGCATCTTCTGAGGGACTGGAAAAAGGCACACCCGAGATAACTCCTTCCCCCCCATATCTGCACATAGAAAGTCTTACTAAAAGAACCTGAGATTAGTGAAACGGACTGGATTTTTAAAAGCCAATTTGCTTTATCTGTTTTCCCACCCACCCTTCCAAAATCACCAGTCGCTTTTGAAAATCGTGGCCCTGGGTTTTTACACCACATCCATTGCTGAGCTCCCAACCAATCTATTTAAAGCTCCATAGCTAAACATTGCTGCTCGTCCCTGCTTCTGCTCCCATTTTGAATGAGTTTTGAGTCTGGGGGCGGCTTATGGTGGCCAAGGGATGCTGTAGATTCTCCTGGGTTTGATCCTTTCAAAACCGTGGGTTTAGAGTAGATTAGACTTGACTAGACTGGAGTGATAAACAAGGGGATGGATGGATAGATTTTGGGGGTAGGTATGTTGGTAGGGGCCCAAAACCAAACCCTGAGTTTTCCAGGTATTCAAAATATGAACCTGAGGCCAGATCCAGATTTTCCAGATGACCCTTATCTGGGTATAACCAACCCCCCAGCCCCACACACGCTTGAATACTGGGATGTTCAAAATCCAGCGACTGCTGCTAACTGCATCCTGAGCTCCTCTCCGATAACAGACAGACGCTGTCCATCCTCCTCCTCATTTATTTTGCTGGCAGCCAGTCTGCAGCCTGCAAGTGCTGGAAGGTTAAGAGAAGTCACAGCAGACTGGTTCCCGGGCTCCTTTGCATGGATGCTGTGGGGGAAGAAGACAAGGGGAGTGAGATTTCAAAAGGGCCTTTAATTAGGCAGCCCATATTGGCCTCCTCCACAAACCAACCTGCTCTACACGAAGTCTGGCTCCTGGCAGGGACGCGCTGCATCCTTCCTCCCCCTCCTCTGCTTTCCCTTTTTTGATGGTGTTACAGACTCGCACCAGCACATGCCTGGAAGCTTCATTAACCTTTATTAATTTTCCCAGGGTTCCAAGGACCGGATTTGTCACCACTTCCAGCCCTCGGCAGCGCGCGTGCTGTTTTGAAAGGGCGAGAGGCTGTCGTGCCTCCATCAGGGAGAGCGACCCTCTGTCCAGTATATTCTGTTTGGAAACAAACCAGTTGCCAGGTCAGAGATTGCTAGGGCCAAATTCTGTTCTCCCTTACACCATATAACTCTGATAGAGTCAGTGGAGTTATTTCAGATTTACACCAAGGTAACTGAGAGCAGAATTTAGATCCTGGCAATTCTCTCTTCCATTGTTTGTTCCCCTTTAAGGGCATTTGCATGTAGAAACCACTGTTGTGGGTGTGCAGCCTGCTGGATGCCACAGAGGGTATGAATCTACTTCAGGTGACAGCTAGCGTGCTCAGGGCTTAACATGGGAAGTTAATCTGAATTAGAAAAGAGTTAAGCTAAAGTGAACCAAGGCCACTTTCTTTTGAATAAGAGCATCCACACACAGGTTAAATGCATTTTAACAAATGCACTTTAAATTAGTTACTATGGCATAACTTTCCTGCATGTCCCCATGTAGACATGCCCTCAAGGCCTGATCCAGAGCCCACTGAACTCAGTGGGAGAGGTCACTGGTTTCAGTGTGCTTTGGATTAGGATTTTTGTCCTTCAGCTGAAGCAGTAGAGACTCCTGCTCTTAGCTCTGGAGTTCCTGGGTTCAAGGACCGGATGTTTGGTGGTCTCTACCCTTAGCCAATCATGTGATGGGGGCCGACAGTGTTGTGTCCTCCCCTTCTCCGATCCTGAGGAATCCCCTTCCTTTGCAAATTCCCCTCTTCTCTTCCCATCTCCACGATGCCCCGTAGATAGCTGCAGACCAAAAGCAGCTCGGGAAATAACCCAGGCTAGGAGGAGTTGTATGCTAATAATACTAATACCTAGCTCCTATATAGCACTTTCCATCGTAGAGCTCAAAGCGCCTTACAGAGCAAGGTGAGACTCAAAGGTCAGTGAACCCTAATGTCTACAAGGAAAAGCGCAGACATTGGCTTGTCTTAGGGGCCTACTATGAAGTTGCCTGTCGTTCGCAAACACTTTTCTAGTGTGCCTAGCATTCAACCGCCTGGTATCTGTTGATACCTCCTGGGAGTTTCCTAGAGAAGGGCCTGGGGTGGGGGCGTGCACAACGTCACTGAAAGCTATTAAGTGAAGCTTAGGGGATGGATGGAACGGGTCCCAGTGCCTCTAAATGCTAAAGCCCCTGGTTTGACGGCAGCCCAGGCCAATGATCTGGCTCAGGAGCTAACGCTGACAGGGGAGGGGGGATGTCTGTGATGCAAATCAGCGGTGCTGGGACTCTGAGATCCATGCTCCCAAACTGGGGTTTTGCTGTTGGTTGTTGTTTTCTCAAATGTAACTTTGTAGTGAAAGATCTCACAGAGTCAACCCAGATTTATTTACATGACCCATTGCCTTGCCGTAGCCAATGGACGCTATAATTCCAGAAGCCAGTCGCTGAGGTCCACTGATAACAGAAAGCGCGAGGATGCTGACGAACTGCAGCAGTATGGATACCCTGCACCTCAAATAGGTAAGCTCTGAGCTAAGGCAACAATCTCATGATCCTTCGGTGGGGGTGGGACCTGGATTTCCAGGCAGAGTTGGGGTCTGCCCTGGTCTAAAGAGCTAGCTGACTTTTTTTCTTCCCAGGCGACAGACACCAGCCATTAGGGTAACGGTCATTGCCCAGCATAATCCCATCCCACTCTTTCTAAGGGGTTTGTGCTGCCGCCCATCACCGTAGGATCAGGGCATTTCAATAAACATGCAATCAACCAAACTCAGTCTGTGTTGCTCACAATCCACTCGTCAGCAGGAGCGATGCCTGCTTCTGAATCACTTGCTAGAGATCTGACACTTGGCAACGATTCTGATCAGCGGTGGGTCCATTAAGCCAAAGCTGGCGTGACGGTGACATAAAGAGGCCCAACGCGCAGCTGATGTACATGCCATGCATTCCCCTTGACCCCCGAGGACGGGCGGGGGTAGGGGTCGGGGAGAGGAGTATATCAGTGTGGACATTGCCTTAGGCATTCAGTTCTGTGCGGGAAGGCATGTATGAGCAGGTCAGGTGGCACTGGGATGACAGGTTTTTCCACCCATATCTTCCAGCAATCAGGAAAGAATACTGGCAATAACAGGTAACATGCTCTAGGAACTCAGGAGTTCACTGACACATGCCTCTTCCCCCCCCTCCCTTGCCCATGTTGTTGTAGGATTCAGGACTTTTGTATCCCACTCACTGCAGCTCTAGGTTTGACCCAGGTAGCAGGACAGCGACGATCGAGGATTCTGCATCTGATTCTGCGTTAGGGCCTGGGAGGTTCTGAGCTCCCTCCACACCTGCTGACTTCAGCCTTCACCGTTTTGCAGGAGCTCCCGGCACCACATAGTTGGACCCCACCTGCCCTG
Source organism: Mauremys mutica (assembly GCF_020497125.1). Taxonomy (NCBI): domain Eukaryota; kingdom Metazoa; phylum Chordata; order Testudines; family Geoemydidae; genus Mauremys; species Mauremys mutica. The sequence goes on along the minus strand of NC_059073.1, from coordinate 9,483,168 downwards.
TGATTACACCAGCTGCAGGTTAAAAGCATTGTCCTGAGGCCTTTGCTTTCGAAAGGCTCATAGACGAGCTGTGACCTAGATTGCAGGGAACCAAATCCTCAACCAGCCCACTTGCACTGAAGTCAGTAGAACCTGCCAATTTACGCCGTCTGAGGATCCAGCCCCATGTCAGTAGGCAGCACCGTGCAAGCGTTTCCAAGGTTCCCAGGTGTTAGGGCAGAGTTTGGCGGCTTTCCCCACAGGGCAGGGTGTGGTCTGAATTGTCTTGAAAGTAGAAAGGGGTGACTTCGCCTGCTCCGTTTCTCAGCCGCTCTGCACCGGCCGACAGCGCAGGGGCGGTGAGTTGTGCAGCGATGGAATAAAGGAACCCGAGCTGCCTGGACAGCCTGCTGGTGAGACTGTCTTGTGATTAAGGAGCTGGCTTTGCATTAGCGAGATGATGGTGAATCTCAGGGTGGAAGCTGAGTTTCTGGACACTGGTTCAAAGTGCAAGAAAGAGAATGAGAGACAAAGGGTGAGGCAGAGGGAGGGGAATTGTAGTAAATTGCACCTCACTTCCCTGGCCATTTCTGCAGTCACTTGCTGTGTATGGTCTCAGGGGTTCTCCAGCTGGAAAAAGCAGCTCTGTAACAACCCTTAGCTCAGTGATTCTCAAACTGAGGGTCGGGACCCCTCAGGGGGTCACAAGGTTACTATATGGGAGATCGCAAGCTGTCAGCCTCCACCCCAAACCCCGCTTCGTCGCCAGCATTTATAATAGAGCTAAATATTTTTTTAAAAGTGTTTTTAATTTATAAGGGGGGGTCTCACTCAGAGGCTTGCTGTGTGAAAGGGGTCACCAGTACAAAAGTTTGAGAACCACTGTCTCAGCTAATGCAGTGTTGTTGGAGCTGTGTCGGGCCAGGATATTGGAGAGATGAGGTGGGGGAGGGAATATCTTTTATTGGACCAACTTCTGCTGGTGAGAGAGACGAGCTTTTGAGATACACAGAGCTCTCCTCCAGGTCCAGGAAAGGTCCTGAGAGTGTCACAGCTAAATACGAGATCGAACAGATAGTTTAACATGAGTGGTTAGCACATATTCTAAGGGACCATTCAAGGTGAGGTGGCTCATTAACACCTGTGTAGTTATAGGACAAAACAGGGAGTTAGTGGGTTACAGATTGTTGTAATAAGCCATAAATCCAGTGTCTTTATTAAGACCAGGATTTTTAGTGTCTAGCAAAGTTCTGAATTTAAGCTCCCAGGCTCGTCTTTTGAAAGCATTGTGCAGGTTTCCTTAGAGGACCAGGCGTGATAGGTCAGATTTAGAGTGATCACTTCATGAGAGGTGTTCACCCATAGATGATACAGTGTTCTTGTCGTTTATCATTTTCCTGTGAAAGTTCATTCAAGAGTGTAGTGTCTGGTTTCACCCACCTCACTGTCGTTAGGGCATTCCGTGCACTGAATGAGGCACGCCTCGTGTTGTGATAGACATGTGTGGGACCCCTGTGATAGGCATGCGTGGGGAGTGTTGATCGTGGTAGCAGTGGAGATATCACAACATGTGGTGTCCTTCATCCAGTGCACTAAGTGTTAGATCTTGTATTTAGCTGTGACACTCTTGGTACCTTTCCTAGACCTGAGGAAGAGCTCGGTGAAGCTCAGAAGCTCGTCTCTCTCACCAACAGACGTTGGTCCACCCACCTTTTCTCTCCAAACCCTTAGCTAAGGCAGGAGGAATATCACGTCACTCCTTTCTGCAGTGCTGCTGGACCTCACAGCTGGCCTGGATGGCAGATCTGTTGCTAGATGCCAGGTGAAATGAGCCTCTCTTGGCAGCGGACAGCGGAGTGACAAGCAAGGGGAGACGGGGAAGCAATGCATGCAGAAGAGGGATGGATGGGGAGGGGAGTCGATAGCAGTGCTTGGCAAAATGAGTATGCAAATAAATATATCCTCGTTAACATGGGGCGGGGAGCTGTGCTAGCAAGAAGAGGGCCAGATCCTCCACTGATGTAAATCAGCATAGCTCTGGAAAGTTCAGTGGCGCATCGCTGATGCCACTGAGGATCTGGCCACGCCGCTGGTGTGTTTAAACCTTGGTCACTACACAAGAGGAAGGACCAAATTCCAGCAGGTACCTGGCACTGTTCCTCCCGACGCGGCCCACGTGCTGCTTCCGAGCAGCCTTTGCCAGAGGCCGGGTGGATTAATGAGGAAGAGGCGACAAGTGGGAGGATGTCAGATCTGCAGGAGTCACTCAAATATCGGGTAGGATCGTAGGGGAATGAGAGCAATCTGCTGCTTGGATTCTGCAGAAGGGTGAGGGAGACGCTGCAGGCACTAAACAGGTTACATTTCCCTTCACGGCCCATACCAGTTTCTCTCAAAGCCAAAAAGTCACTGGAGTTGGTCCTGGATAGCAGCGTGAATCAACAGCGGAGCGGTGCCCAGTTCGTTCCCTCCGCCTGCTGCATCTGCCATCATGCCCTCACCACCTGGAGAGGTGGCCTTGCGCTGCCGGTGAGTCCCTGCAGATAGTCCCTAGAGTGCAAATGCCCCATTAGGCCTTTTCCATCCCCGTGTGCACATTGGCCCAGCAGCTCCCCTTGGACCAGTTTCTGATCTCAGTTACATCAGTGTAAATCCAGACTAACTCTGTTCAAGTCAATGGACTTACTCCGGATTTACACCACCACCTCCGGAGAGCTACTCTGGATGTACACGAGTGTAAGTGAAGACAGAACTGATCGCCTGGGGTAAATTTGTCCCTGCTGTCTGTGGATTTATTTATAGCCGTGATGAATTTGGCTGTTAGTGCCTGGTTCCGATCTGACATCTGCAGCTATGATTGCATGGCCTTTCCTGGCATTCCTCCTGATTTGCACCTGTGTATGTGAGATTCGAGTCAGGCCCTTTGTCATTAGCACCACCCTACCCTGCTGAGTGAAGAAAGGCTCATTGAAACAAGTGGGTCTGCCATCACAGACAGCCACTGAGAGCTAGTTCCCCTTCCAGAGCTTGGGGTGGGGGGTGAGGAGAGTCCCCCCTAGTCTGAGCATGAACACTGACTTGGTTCTAGTAATAGATAACCCATCATTAGTAAGAAAAGATGATGTTTGTAGCTATGGAGATGGAAACACCTGGTCCTAGCCAGTCATCTTGTTTGTCCTCCTCGGCCAGTACAAGATTGTTCCCCATAGTATGTTCCCCGATGCTCTGGCCCAGTACCATTTCAGGTGACTCAAATGGTGAGCTGTTCCTATTAGATGTGATGGTTACGGTTGCTTGTGTTGCACTGAACCCAGATATCGTGGCAAGTGATTACTGCTTGCAAAACTAAACCCGGACTACTAAATCCACAGAGGCAAAGTCCAAGGGGATTTGGCATTTGAAGAGTGAAGGAAATGACCGGTTGAAATGGATCTCAGTTCCCCAGGTTGCATTTGGAAAGCTACCTCTCTAACAAGGAGAGAGATTGGTGGAGGGGCCAACATTTCCAAGGGTCAATTTTCTTTTTGTGAAACAAAATTAAAAAAAAAAATCATTTCAAATCAAACAAAACATTTTGTGGTGAGAGATTCGAAATGGTTGGTTTTGATTTCAGCCATTTTTATTTAAATTTTAAAAAGTGAATGTCAAAGCAAAAAGTTGTTTTGAATCCAAAATCCCAAATTTTTAAATGATTTTTGCCAGTTTTTAAAAAGAGAACGTTGTTGAAATATTTCAGGTTAGTCGAAACAGCGTTTTCTAGTGGAAAGCAATTCTGATGAACCATTTCCGAGCAGCCCTACCTACGGGGAACATAACCGGAGTCCAGCTAAGTAGGAGATTCATTCAGCAGGGCTGGTGCAGTCACAGCACAGTGTGGGATCGCTCAGGCTTTAGCGAGCCAGAGCAATCTCAGCGACAGCCCTTGTTAATCTGACACAAGAGCTAAAGCTTTTCCACGGGCGCTGGGGAGAGGTGAGCGGGCAGCCTTCACTTCCAACTTCACCTGCTGCGGCTTTACATTTGATTAGCCTGTTGAGATGCATAACAAGCATCTGCTGGGCTCTCCAGTAACCAGAGGGCAGCACCCCTACGACACAGTGAAATGGGAGAGAATTATTGTTCCCTGTAGACAGGAGCCCAGCAGTCCCCTGGCTTTGCCACTCACTGCACCATCCCTGTAACGTGCTCACGGATGTACCGGACACACTGGGTTCTTGCCTTCACTTATCACCCAGGATGGTTTATATATTTTTTTTAATGAGGAACTCGGCAGTTGTCATGGAAAAATCCCAGCTCCAAACACCCTTTAACTTTGCATCCGTTCAGATCTGGATCTGAACTGTCAGACCTGCTGGGAATATGCTGAAAGCAGCAAACCTGCAGGAGCAGGTGGGACAAGGTCACCTCTGTAATGTTCCTGTGGGAAACATGGAGACCTGGCTCTGTCGGATCTTGCAGTGCAAGGAGGGTAAAAGACAGGACGTGAGCCACTTTAACTGGTGAGATACACAGTAGGAGCCTGGTCGCTCTGCTAGTTGGAACGTGGTGTGTAGTTAAGGATGCAAACCCTTGTCAGCCGTCTTCATCCTCTGTCAAACTTGTGAGGCGGGCTGCTAATTTCTCTTCTTCCTTGGAGCACTGTAGCCAGCTGCCGGTATGGTGACGCTGACAGACTCTTGATCTGCACCTCTGCTAACTCCCTCCTCGGCTAAGCATGTGCAGCTGTGAAGGAAAAAGGAAGAGAGAAAGCAATTCCCCATAACCATCTGGGAAAGGGGCTGTCAGCAGTCTGCTGACTGCACAGGCGTTTCCAGGGCCCGGCCCATCTACAATGGAGATCGGAGCTGATTCGTTTGCAGCTTTCGCTTATTCTGCAAAACAAGGAGCTAGTTTGACAAAGCTACTTCCAGCCTGTAGGAAATTAATTAAGCTTCCTGGGCACACAAGTGCACTCACATATTGATTGGATTTTTTTTTAAAATTTGTTTGCCAAGACAAATTCCCATCACAATCAGCACCCGCGGCTAAGGCCGCAGCTGAGCAGCTGTGACTGTTTCTCATTGTTAAACCCAGCAAAGTGATGTCCTAGACTCCAGCTTATTCTGCTGCTGCAGGATACATATAACTTCCAGTGAAGTCAATGAGAATCACTCCTATCCCATGGGCAGAGAACAGGACCAGGGGAAGGAGTCAGCAGGGTTTCCCATTTTTCTCCCCCTCCCACCTTTTTCCTTTCCCTTTGTCCGTCTCCTATAAAATTGGGCTGGATGAAACAGAGGAGAGTATACTATGGGGAACAGTATATTATGCCCAGCTACCATACTGATGGGCACCCTGGAAGTAAATGGATAGATGGAAGGGTCCTACACTGGCATAGATGGTGGATGATGAATGAGCTAACCAGGGCCGGATTTAGGGGCAGGCAACTCAGGCGACCACCTGGGGTGCCAGAGTTGGGGGTGTGCGTGCTGTTTCTGTTGTTAGCGACAAAAGGGAAAATAGAATATTTGAAGTAAAATGTTTCAGGTATTCCGTATGTGGCTTCATTTTTCATTAACCTCCTAGAATGTTCTGGACCTTTGTAGAATCTTGTGGAACCTTCCAGACCTTCTGAGAACGACATTTCCCTCAAACCTTGTAGAATGTTGTCAGCCATGTTTTCGTGGGTATATAAGGGGCGGGGCGCCGCCAGTCAGTCTTACATGTCAGGGATAAGTCATGCATGCAAATTGTGCATCAAAGTCGTGAAATGGGCTACAAATGCAATAAAAATAAGGTATTCAAAAGTTTAACACACGGAGTGGCGGACGGGGTGTGTGTGTGTGCCGAAGACGCTCCTGGCTTGGGGCACCATGTGGCCCTGGCGCTAGCCTTACACCAGAGGTCTCTCCTCATCGCTCTTTGTTAGGATTGCTCATCATCAGCAATCATTGAGCCTAGTTTATCCCCTGCGTGTTGCGCTAGCATGGACAGATACCACCACTAACAACAGGCATCTCCACATTTTGAATCTCTTGACTGTGGTGAAAGTAGCAGTGGCGCATCCTTCCAGCATACCATGAGCTGGTGCGGTTACAGGGCTTTCTGTCAGGATCCCAGGTCATAGGCCAGCATCTCTAGTGGTCGGAGCAGGAATCAGGCTCAGAATACCAGAACCAGAGTCAGAGAAGACAGGAGTAGGGCTGGTTCAGAGGCCGCGGTGAGGCTACGGCAGGACTGGAGCAAGGGCAGGTCCAGGGCAGAGTTGAGGCTTGGTGCAGGGCTTGGAGCGAGACAGGCACAAGGAGGCGGAGAATCCGCAAGCAGATGCCTGGAGCAGCCAGTCAGATGCACCTGCTGCTTGGCTTGAGAGCTGGCCTGAAAGCTTCCTCAGCCAATCAGGCATGGCAGTCCATGAGGCACAGCTCTGGGGTCTTACACACGATGCTCTCCGAGCCCACTCGTCTGCTGCAGACCCCACTGTCCTAAGCACCTTCATAGCTTGTGGGAGTCTGGCTGGCCCCCATTAAACCAGGCACCCTGGTCTGTCATTGTGTGATAGCATTAATCTTTCTTCCATGCCAGCACCCTCTTTTAAGTACTTGTTACTTATACAGTAGCAGATGACCTGGTGTTATATAAGGTAGTTGCATTGGGTTGTGTCATCCCCACTGCTTCATGATGCAGGGGGCACAAAAGGAATAGGAACTTTGCCTGACTGCCCTGTGATTGTCAAAGGGGGGGGGGGGAGTCATCAACGTGGCATTGCCCTTTCACCTGGGCTTGTGGAAACTCCAACGGGAAGAAAAACAGCTTCCGTATCTTAGTGCATCTACTGGGAGCAGCATGCGCTGGCCTTTTTTACATCGGAGAAGCAATGAGACATGTATTGCAGTTATATTATTCAGCCACTAGATAGCTCTGTGTGCTGCGTAGAGTTCCAGGCAGGCTGTGTTCCCTGGTAAAGAAATGAAACAAAGCTGGAACTCAAGTTGTGTGTAAGTCTGCTTACTCGTGACTGTGCTTGTAGCTGTTTCCTTTAGGGTTAGGGGCCTAGGGTCCCGGTTAGGGCCTCCCCTCTAAGAAGGTCTGTGATTAACTATATTTTAACAGAAGGGGAACACAGGACCCTGTGTACTTACCATGGATCATACTATGCTAAGACACCACTGTCACATCATGCTTACCATGGGTTAAACTAGTTAGCAGTGACTGGTGAAGTAAAACCATTCTATACAGCACTAGTGCCTAGAAGAGGGACCTCTTTTTCTAAAAACAGTAGCGGAGTGTGTCTCTACTAACATGACCCCACCGTCCATGGGCGAAGTGGTGTAAACCCCAATTAGAGGACAGGCTTCTTTGGGCAGAATCTTGTCCTTAAATAAGTGACATTTAACTGGCACTAATTAGGGACACAGAATGCAGCGATTAGTAAATAAGAACATATTTAAACTATAGGGACCAGATCTGCAACTGGTGTAAATTAGAGTCGCTTCGCTGAAATCAATGGAGCTACACTGATTTACACCAGGTGAAGATCTGACCTGAGAAGCACAAAACATTCTACGGACAAGATTTTTGTGATTGGCACCTTCAGGATGTGGATAAAGATTTCCTGTGGCCTCATGCCCAGGGGTTCTGAGCAGCTCTGTGGAACAGGTCCAGAGTGAGTGGAAACTTCTTGAATTCCCATTTTTCAGGCCCTGAGGCTTGGACAGGCATATTTGCCCAGGCAGCAGAGAAAACATTTTTTAAAAAAAACACTCTTTTGGTTTTAGAAAGTGAGGTCAGGGGAAATGCAAGAGCTGTGATGATAATTGCAAAAGGTCCCGCCAGATTCCCTTTCCCTTCTAATCATGGCTCTCTGTACTGTGAAAGGGAAAATGCCCAGAATAAGGAAGGGGGAAGAGAGAGAGGAGGTGAAACTTGGGCCGTAGAGGACATGAATTCCTCTAATAGCACCACGACATACAGAAGGCAGCGTCCTACCTTTCATTTCAATGTGGCACTTTCAAATGTGCATCCGAGACAGCCGCCGGGATATGATTAGATTGCAGAGCGGACTATTAAATTTCCCATTCTCTATGCACCATACAATTGACAGAAAGAACACATAAGTCTCACTGCGGGCTTCCCCCCGCCTCTCTATTTGGAAATGGCTTTCCAACCTGGACAGGTAGTGTTTAAAGAGCCGGATAAGAGAGTTGGCCTGCCTCTTGGTAACAGCGTAGATGATGTACCAAAAGCATGAGCTGCTGCAGCACGTTTGAGGCAGAAGCAGATAAGCCCCATCACCATCTACAGTTGAGGGGCCAACTTTTCTATGATCCTGGCCCACACCCGACTTTCCCAGCCCGGCCAAGAAGGTCATTGTCTTTACACTCTTGGCTTGATTGTCTGCTAAAAGACTGGTGCGGCGGAGGTGGGAATTGCTGGTGCAGGGTTAAAAAAATCTGTGGCGGTTTTCTGAGCAGTGCAAATCATTAAGTGCACCATTAACGCCTTTGGAGGGTATGTCTGCATGACGAGTGAAAGATGTGATTGTGTCCGGGGTAAGCACACCTGTGTGAGTTTAAATCTAGCGAGCACAGATAGTAATAGCAGTGCAGATGGGGTGATGTGGCTTCTGCGTGGGCTAACAACCAGAGTACAGGCCCTCCAGGGACCCTGGGTAGGTCCTCTGGTTGTTAGCCTGCTCTGAAACCTGGGCCACCACATCTATATGGCTATTGTTACCCATGCTAGCTAGATTAAAGCTAGATCGGGTCTGACTACCCCTGTTACAGTTACACCTTCACTTGCAGTGTAGACGTACCTATAGAGGAAGGTCTGAAGGGAAGACTGAGAGCAGCGGTCTAAGAGCTGGAGCAGAGCGTTCCCTGGATATTACACCGGTTGTTGGGCATCTTGTAGGAGACAAGGGTGCTTCTAAGGTGGTGGTGATGGAGAAGGCTGCTCATGAGGAGTGGAACTCGCCACTAGGGAGCTGTAAGTCCAGTAATGCTGTATCTGTCTGACAGGGCTGTCAGAATGCTGTCAGTTATCAAAGACCTGATCCAGTTGTCATAACAATCCCGTCCTCTTGTACCGATCTCCCAGAAGATCCTCTACTTCAAAATCAGATGCTGGAGAGAGATGCTTTGCTGTGTCTCAAGGTCTCTAGACAAGGACTGGTTACTCTAGAAGCAGTGACTGAGACTAGTGGTTCCTATAGTTGGTCTAACAGCCACTGGTTGGATGGATTAATCTCCAGAGGCAAATCAACAGAACAAAGTGGTATTGATCATCTTTGGCTTAATGAACATGGGCAGTTGCGTCTAGTATTCTTCCAGTGTACCCCATTCACACTAAGCAGGGGAGACAGGACTGCAAGCACCAAACCTCTCCTTTTCTTGTTGTCTAATCTTCGGGGGGGGGGGGGGTTGGGGGGGAGCATCTGTGCTGTGAATGGGCAGCCCAAGGTGGTTGTTATACAGCAGAGATGGACCTGAATTTTTAGAAGGTAAAGATTTGTCCTAATCTTTCTCCTATTTAATTCTGCCATGCACTATCAGCCAGAGCAGGAGCCAGTGACATGTCAAGCAGAGGAAATCAAGACAAGTCCAACTCTCTTTGTCGTTAAGGCTCTCTGTAAACCTTCCCCTCCACAGGTCCTCATCCACTGGTCACTCTTAAATCCAGAGTTACTAATGGCCTTTGTCATAAACATACAGCTAAGGGTAGCATAAATTCCCTCCTTTACCTGTAAAGGGTTAAGAAGCTCAAATAACCTGGTTGGCACCCGACCAAAAGGGCCAATAAGGAAAGAAGATACTTTCAAATCTGGAGTGCGGGGGGAGAGGCTTTGTTTGTGCTCTCTTTGTTGTTCCCTCTGTATAGAGAGAGACACCTAGCAGGTAACCCAGCTCCTACTGAAATGATACATCTAGGATTACAGAAATTGTAAGTAATAGCAAGGAAATGCATTAGATCATCTTTTGTTTTAGCTTGTGAATTTTCCCTATGCTAAGAGGGAGGTTTATTCCTGTTTTTGTAACTTTGAAGTTGAGCCTAGAGAGGAAATCCTCTGTGTTTTAAATCTTTTTATTACCCTGTAAAGTTACCTTCCATTCTGATTTTACAGAGGTGCTTCTACTTTTTTTCTTTATAATAAAGTTCTGCTTTTAAGAACCTGATTGGGTTTTTAGTGTTCTAAAACCCAAGGGTCTGGTCTGTGCTCACCTTGTTAACCTATTGGTTGGTAGAGTATTCTCCAGCCTCCCCAGGAAAGGGGGTGAAGGGACTCGGGGGGATATTTTGGGGAAACAGGAACTCCAAGTGGTCCTTTTCCTAAATCTTTGTCTAAATCACTTGGTGGTGGCAGCAATACTGTGCAAGGACAGGGAAAGGAATGTGTGCCTTGGGGAAATTTTTAACCTAAGCTGGTAGAAATAATCTTAGGGGGTCTTTCATGCGGATCCCCACATCTGTATCCCAGCGTTCAGAGTGGGGAGGAAACCCTGACAGCCTTCACTTCATCCTTACAGTGGGACATCATTAAACATCAACTGTCCAAATAGCTTCAGTCCTCAGAAGCAGTTGAAATATAAGCACCGAATCAGAGAGATCAATAGTTTCTAGAATATCACTGGACAAATATACAGATACCGACTCCTATTGGTCCGATACAGTTTGTCACAATCCCTTGAAATACCATGGCCCAGTTACCCTGCCAGTGGTTGGTACACAAAGCTCTCCCTGATATGGGAGTCAGTGGCTATCATAGTCTGGTGAGATTGCACTCAGAGCTTTTAGCTCTGAAAGGGAGATGCCACAAGGGGCTTCTGCTAATTATCTCGTGTCGCACTGGTAGGCAGTTGGTGATCTCCTACAGTATGGAGCTGCGAAGAGGGACATTTTGGTCATTCCTTATCTCCTCTCTTGGGTCAAAGGGTGCTGGGAACTCTGCTCATCCCCTCTCAAATGTCCATCTCTATGGATTGTCTCTGCATATTATAGGTCCTGTATGGTACGTTACAGGTGCGCCAGATGTCATTTTCAACACTCTATCTGAAATAAATGAGGTTTCGCTAAATGATTATTGTCTGGGTTCTAGCTGTGGGGCTAGGTTCTCGTGTGTGTTGGAGGATATCGAAGCCATGGGATACCCTCTTCCCTCCCTGCCTATGTCACCTACCGTGGGGTAGGTATTGAAAGGTGATGCAGGCATTTGGGCCACGATCTTGGTATGTTCGGCCTTTGCTGCAAAGGGGCTGCTTGAGGTTTGGATGGTGGGCAGGGATTATAAGGAACAACTTGATGGGTAGCTTCAGTCAGTGTCCCCACCAGGCTCATTCTCTGCTCCCCTCCGCCTCCACTGGTACAGGCTGGCAGAGGCCAGTGAGGAAGGAGAAAGCTGGGGTGGGTTTTCTCTTGTTTTCCAAAGCATGCCGTCACCCCCACCGGACCCCCGTCTCCGCCCTCCCTCACTATAACCATAGGGGTTACCGCGCCCAGGTTCTGACGCCGTGGCCTCACCTTCTGCTCTGAACCTGACAGGTGACCCTGCAGCAGAGGAGTGGTCCCCGTGGAGCGTGTGTTCGACCACCTGCGGGGAGGGCTGGCAGACCAGGACCAGGTTCTGTGTGTCGTCTTCCTACAGCACGCAGTGCAGCGGCCCTCTCCGGGAGCAGAGACAGTGCAACAACTCCGCCGTCTGCCCAGGTGCGCCACCAACTCCACGGGCACAAACTGTGGGGAAGGAGGAGGCGCTCGGGATCTGGGCTCTCGACACTGTGCTTACCAGATGTTCCCCGCATTACCAGGAACTGCTCTGCTGTCCAAATCCGAATGGCAAGGAGCGCTCCCCAGCTCAGGATCCAAGACCCTGAGTTTGCAGCCTGATGCAATCTCTGTCTCCCAAGCAGCCATGCTGCTCTCACGTAGCAATTTATAATGGAGAAACCGCCGCTCTCCTGTGCTCTGCCTGCTCCCACCTCCCCTGCTTCCCAGCATTGCCTTCTACTCATATCCCACGGTCACAGGTGGTTTCTGTGGAAAGCCACAGAACCGTACATAGGCTTTAACATGTTTCCTGGGGATGTTGGTTTATTCACCACTGGAAATTAACATATTCTTTCCCCATACGAGATAACCCTCTGCTAGGGATATGCGATCCCATTCAGTAAAGAACCACTCAGAATCTTTGCTCAGGATTCTGAGGTTTGGAAAAGTTCACTTGCCTCTTTTTTTAGTATGATTGTTTTTGCAGTGGCCTCTGAACTTTCTTATTTGATCCAGAACTTGAGCTGGAGAGGATAAAAACCCACAAAGGAGGTCGGGACTGCTCTTAGGGCACTTGGAACCTAGATTTTATGGTGACAAGTGTATCATACCCACCTTGGCTAGGTTAGATTATATTGCTCTACAACCGAGCAATCCTGGGAAGCCTAAAACTGTGCTATCCTGATTTATAACCCAAATGGCTGCTAGGATAAACTTTCCAATTCCTGGATGCTGTCCAAACAGAGCTGCTGTACGAGACCTGTGTGGAGGATAAAAAGTCTGTTACGTAAAGGGTTTTGAGATTTTGAAATCTGTCCTTGTTCCTATTTGGAATGGAACCCAAAAATTGTCCATGAAAGAAATTTTGGAAAAAAAATAGTTTTGGATCTCTGAAAACATTTGGGTTTGATTTGACTTTTTAAAATTGTATATTATATTATATATTTTTTCAAAAACAGAAAGTCATTCCAAAGTAAAAAAATCGGAACGTTTCATTCAGAAAATTGAAATGGGATTGTTTGAACATTTTCAGAATTTGTTTTTTGTTCTGAAGCAAAATTGATCTGATTTTGCAAAGTGTTTGGTTTCCATCGAGCTACATTTTCCAATGGAAAATGGTTTTGTCAAAGTGTTTCTGATCAGCTCTATGCTGCACCTTGTGATGTCTAATTCTAGCAGTTAACAGGGGTAACTAGTCAATGCTTGTACAGCCATAACAACACTGGAGTTTTGCAAGCCCATCTAGCTATTCCAAATCTCTTTAGCTCTGCCTGTGATGGCGTCACTGCTGAATGATGCATTAGCACTTAGATGTCTGCCTCCTGACATTGCTGCGACTTTCTAAAAGGCTGATGCCTTGTGGAGGTTTAGAGATAAAAGAGAAAGCATTGGGTAAAGTAGCATTAGCAGAGGTGTTGCGTTTTGTGCCTTTGACATTGGAGCTGTCCAGATTTCAACAAGGTTTTCTCTTTCTGAAAGTGTATTTCTGCTGCTCAAAAAGGCCTTTTTCCCCCAGCAAAAATGTGAAGAGGGAGGGGGGGTCAGTGAAAAGCGTGTCAGGATTTTTCACATTTGTGAAACTAGTGAAGAGCCATTTGGTGGCAATTCATGAAATGTTCCATGCAGTTCTCCTCTGCACATTCCTGGCTGATTTGTTTTGGTCCTTCCCATGCTGGTTTCTAATGGGTTTCTTACTATGGGCAAGATACCATGTTCCATGTAATGATTCTCTAGCTATCTAAGACTCCCTAGGATGGGATGTTTATTCCCTCTGCTTTTATTTCAGTGCATGGCACTTGGGACGAGTGGTCTCCGTGGAGTCTGTGCTCCTCAACGTGTGGGCGGGGGTACAGGGATCGGACCCGCACCTGCAAACCCCCTCAGTTTGGTGGAAACCCCTGCGAGGGACCTGAAAAACAAACTAAGTTCTGCAACATTGCACTTTGCCCAGGTAAGGTGGTAAAAAACAGAGCATTCCCTCCAGCGGCTCTTGGCCCTGTTCCTGATGGACAGCTCTCCACATCACCCAAAACCACTAACACGTTTGGCAGTAACTGGCTCCACACTTGGTCCTATCAGCAGAGAGGGCATGCAGATTAAGCTACCCTAGAAGTGGGTCCTCTAGAATAGGTCTGAAGGATAGTGGAGAGAAAGCTTGTACTGCTGCTGCTTCTCCTGCGAGCTGGAGGACTTTGATCTCCAGAGATGTCCATCTGGAAATGTGTCCAGCACCAACTGCAATTTTAGGGTCAGAACTCCCATTCTCAGTAAGTAACCTGGGGCACACAACGTGAAATAGAACAGGGTTGGTTCTAGTGTCGTACTGCTGAGATTCTGTTATCCTCTAATATGTTATTCCACATGGTAAGTTGGGAGCTACTTTGCCAGGTTAGCATTTGAGCTGTGAGGAACTTAGCAGTTTTACAGCGGCTCATGTGACTGCCCCCCAGACCTTCCAGATGTTACTTCTCAAAGATTTGTACTCAACTGAGTTTTGCTTTGAGTTTAAAGTTGGAATGAACCCAAACCTCCAAGCGAATCTCAAAGAAGTGGCTGTTTGTTTGCTTTTGCTCATATCAAAAATAGTTGCACTTGGTACAGCTTCCATTCTCAGAACCGTAAATCATCCCTGCGTGTGTCTCAAAACTTAGCCCATGTTAGCTTAGAGCTTTGCAGGTCCTGAGGAAGCTTTTGAGTAACATGGTCCAAATGTTGGAGCTGTAACCAACCCTCCCAAAATAGGGCTGGCTGAAATGTTTCAAATTTTGACAAAATTATCTTCAAAATTTCATATTTCCCTGGGAAGGAGGGAAATGTGTGTGTGAGAATTTTGTGAAATTTCTCCCCACATTTGCTGTCACCTCTACCCATTTGGCTATCCAGCTCCCAAATCAGGTAACTATCCCTTGATTTCTGCCTTTGCTCCCAAAATCTCTGCTTGGAATTAGAACTTTGCAGAGACCAAGTTGGCTCTCCCATAAAGAGACAAATTGAGGAGGTCAGAGCTGGCAGTGCTAGAGTAACAAAGCATATCCCTAGTTAATATTGATACATAATTAATGGCTCTGACAAAACCAAATACATATACTATTGCAAATAAAATAGCAATGCAAACAAAGGCAGCCCAATTGAAATCTTTCAGCTTTAATTAATCCACAAAGGTAATCATCGGCTTTCCTGTGCCAAACGAGTGCTGCATTGGAGGGCTCGTTGAAACACAACAATGGGAGCTATTCAGTGCTTTATACACTTGACAGTCATATCAGTTATTACTGCCCTACTCTGAGGATTCGTTACTGCACATGGTTATAATGCTCCGCTAATGGGACAATGACACTTTATTCTGTGGGGTCGGCGGCACAGAATGAATCCTGCACCACTTTGGAAGGAGAGGAGAGGACGAGCAAATTGTCTCCATAGACTCTAGAAGATGAACTTCTAATGAACTCCACTGTTATTTGCTTTTCATAAGCTCTTGCTGTGTGTGGTCTACGCTGCTGGCTACTGAGCACCCTCAGCTCCCAGTGTTGTCAATGGCAATGAAGGCTTCTCAGCACCTTGCAGGATTGGGGCCCTTTATGACTGGAGCTATGACTAGAGATGTAACCTGGAACCACAGTCAGCTTTGCTGGCTTAATTTCCTAAACTTCCGAAAATACAATACATTAATAATCCAAACACATGACCGCCCCGTCTCTACGTAGTCTGGCCTTTCCCCTCTCCCCCGATTTCATGGGTAGATGCCAAAGGCAGATCCCTATAGATGTGTTCCCATTTTATATCCCTTACACCAAAAATGCTGCGTTCCTCGGTGACCATAGCCCCTAGCCTTGCAGTGTGCAGTAGTGGTACTACAGCACATGGGGCTATTGTGGGAACTGCTGCACTATATTTCTTATATGGGCTAAGAGACATGGGACCAGATCCTCCGCAGGTGGGAATCATAGCACTGTTGAGTTAGGAACAGCTCCACAGTTATTATTAATATTATTGGGCCACCTGGGAGGAATTGCCTCATCGACTCCAGTGGGGTTTGCTGATGGTGAGCATCTCTTAGCATTCACCCCTTTGGTATTAATATGCACTTATATAATGCCATGAATACAGGGGTGTCAAAGCCTTTATTCTGGAGTGGCTAAAGCCGGGCCCCTAAATCCATAAATAGCTACTGAACTAAGTTGCCTGATGTTCCGATCTGCTGCGCCTTGCAACTCCCATTGACTTTAAAATTGTACATTTTGGCTATGATACATTTTCTTTCATGTGCACAAACAAAAAGCAATGAGACCCTGAGACTAATTTGGTGCCTTTTGAGAGCCTGTAAATTACAAAAGGAACCAGATGTCAAATAGTTTTTAAAAAATCAATTTGTGTCTGGGACTGATGAGCCAAAGAGTAAGAGTTTTTATTCGCCAGAGAGCTGAAATCTCCAAGAAATGGGGTTCAGAAGAGAATAAAAACCTTAATAATAGGGATACCACGGGGCCTTGCTTCTCATCCAGAGAGATAACAACCGCCATTGCTAATGAGGTAAATCAGGAATGGCAGAAAGGTTAGATGAAATATCTGTTGATTGGGGCTAATTAGAGTGGGCCTGCCAGTCTAGGGAATGCTTTAAAATATATCATGCTAATAAAATCCATTCATGTTTCATTCCTGGCCTGTGCTTTTAGTAATTTTCCTTTGCTGTTTTTTTTTGCTAATTAATTATCCAAGATGTTTCTGTTCAGGGACACACAAAGCCTGTCAATGTTAATTCAGCAACAAGAGAAGTGCATTGATATATACATAGACACATACTCATGGATCTTTATTAAATTCCACTCATGCTATAGGGTATGTCCTGATACACGGAGTGAATTCCATTGAATAATAGTGAGCTTCTGTAAAAAGATTCTCTCTGAAAGACAGATGGAGTTTTAAGGTTCATCCATCCATCTTTCTTTCCTTCCACACATGCCACTTTGAACTAGACCTGGTCAACATTTGTCTAAATTTTCCATTTTTCCATTGGAACGTGCTGATTTGGCAAAATTGAAATCTTCCACGGGAACATATTGATTTCAATGAAATGTTTTGATGAAAAATGATCAGAACAATTTATCTCAATTGGGTCAAAATATCTGTGGTTTTTTTTTTACTTTATCATTTTGATTGTTATGTTATATTTATTTTATCATTTATAATATTACTATGAAGGTCAAAAAGTTTGGATTATTATAGGCCCTGTTATAATATCACATCATGTCATGTGATACTGTAATAGTCTATGTTCCTAAGGTTCCTTGGTTGGGCAGAGTTGAGCTCTCCTTCCCTGGGGTACCTGTCTGCATCTCTTTATCAGTCTATGCAAGATGGCTCTGTCTGCTTTGGAGCACTGTATTGTGCCAGTGCAACAGGGCCTTGGCTTCACTGGCCTGGTCTCGCGGAACAGGCCTCATTTCTGGTGAAAGGGATTTTCACATTCTCTGTTTCTTTTTCTTCCTTTGGGCCACTCAGTGGATGGGAACTGGAATGAGTGGTCGAGCTGGAGTTCCTGTTCTACGACCTGCTCCAATGGTACCCAGCAGCGGACACGGGAGTGCAACGGACCCTCCTATGGGGGAGCAGAGTGCCAGGGGCACTGGGTGGAGACCAGAGATTGCTTCCTAAGGCAGTGTCCAGGTCAGTGGCAAATGGGTTACTGTGTATTGTGGATCCTCCCTCAACACTCTACAGTTGCACAGAGACTATGACAAATGCCCCTTTATTTCCTTTGAAGAAAAATAGCACAGTTTCCCCCATTGGTCCATCTATCATTACCATCGATCCATCTACTCCAGTACCCTATCAGGACCAGATACTCCAGCGGAAGGTGCAAGAAACCCCATAGTGGACAATAGTAGAATAACCTGACCATTGGGAAAGTATTTTCCTAACCTCAGGTCAGTGGGTGCCATATGACATGAAGAATGATGGTGTATATCTCTTATAATTGTTTGATCTTATCTCATGCACATGTGGATGTCTGTATTATTCATATAATTTTCTAATCCTTTTTGGAATACTGCTAAGCAGTTGGCCTCAGTAACATCTTGTGTCCAGCAGTTCCACAGGTTAATTAAGGGCTGTTTAAACCAATATTTCCAACTGATTGCCTTTCAGTTTCACTGGTCTCTCCTTATTCTAACATTAAGAAGAAGGGTAGCCAAGGAGACTCTGATTATTGTCTTTGAGTTGTGAACTTCTCATTTATCTCCTGTCGAAATAATATAGTCATCGGGTAATGTTTTCAAAAGTACCTAAGTCCCATTTCTCAAATGACTTAGGAACTGAAATCTCACTGAAAGTCAACGGGACTTAGACTCCAAAGTGACTTAGGTGCTTTTGAAAAAATTACCCTCTTATCCATTAAATCTCTGCTATGGAATTCTTTCCACATCTCTATGGCATTTTCACACTCGTCCTATTATATGTTAGTTGTTTCCTCATCCAGTTATGGTTGAAACTGACAGTATTTACACATTTGAACATTCACCGTGAGTAGGCTGTGAGGCTGGTTGGGGAGCAAGATCCGGGGCTTCTAGGTCGTTGTGACCAGCCCTTCATGGTTAGGTATAACCACCCTGACTTTACGTCATGGGGGATAGGTCCTAGGACAGGCCATTTCAGAAAGGAAAATAAACCAGAACGGACGCACATGTCAGAGAAGCCTGATACCAGCGGGTCTCAGTCATCTGCCTTACCCTGGCTCTCTGGAGTCAGCTGTTTCCAGCCTGGGTGCACTTCACTGCTCTCTGAGGGAATGGGCTTTGCAAATGCTCCAGAGAGAATGAACAAAACAGGTAATCATTGAGTGATCCATCCCCGGTCACCCATTCCCAGCTTCTGGCAAAAGAGAATCCAGCTGCCTGGCTTCCACATCACTAAAGGGTCAAAGTCACCCTTTAGATAGGTGGGGGTAACTGAGGGCTTTGAAGTGGTGCTGTTCCACAGAGACTATCAGAAGGTCCATGGGGGACTACTTTCTCTAGCAGCAGAACACCACACTCACAAAGCAGTGCTTAGACAGGGCATTGGCCTTCCCTACACTGAGACCAATAGGCCCTGCTGTTTAGGCCTCATCTTTTTTTAGTCGCTGAGCTTCTGTTATCATCATTGTTGCTAGCATGGTTTTGAGTGTCGTGGGGACATGGCCCAAGCTGCAGGTGCAGTTGACATTGGTGTAGAAAAGGGCTAGAGGTTGTGTCACACCACATGTTTGGTGATAATGGTGTCCTTCCTCAGCTAAGGAAAGAAGAAAAGTAATCCCTCACCTCCCAGTATCCTGTTAAAATAGGCGTCATAAGTGATTTGCTAAAATGTGATTCGAATTAGGAATCAGGACTCCTGGGTCTTAGCTCTCGTTCTGTTACTGAGCTGCTGCATGGCCGCAGACAACGCACTATTCCCCATCTGTGACATGAAGAGGATATTCCACAGACGTGTTGGGAGGATTAATTAGCAGTTGTACAGTGCTTTGAAGATGTTAAATGCCATTATTAATAGTAAGAAGTGAGCTACGAAGCAGCATGTCCATAGAGGGTGCAGAGGCACTCGGAGAAGTTACACTGAAACTAGACAACCTTACAGTCCATTTCTCAGAGCGCTTGCAAATCCCATTTCCAAGGCATGTGAAACAACCATACGCATTGAGAAAAGACAGTTAAACGTACATATGAGTCCTGGAATGTAAAAACAGGTGACTGGTTCCAAGAAAGAGTTTGGCCAATTTAAGTTCTTGGGGGCTTGTGCTGCACTTACACGGTGCGTGGGCCTTGAAGTAGCTTCTTGCACAAGAGTGAATTTCACTCAAAATGAAGCCCAAAGTGGGCAATAACACTGAAGCGATAGACTTTGGTTATTAAATGTTAATATAATAAATTAGAGAGACATTTATATGGGTCCCTGTCTATATTCAGAGCTTCCACAGTCAGACCCCAAAATCTTATCCCAGAGTGAGATGAGTCAGGAGGCCTGGATGTCTCAGATGACTGGAAATAAAAACCAATGGTCCATCTAACCCAATATCTGTCTTCCGACAGTGGCTGGTGATAGATGCTTCAGAGAGAATGGACAGAACAGAGCAATTTATCAAGTGATCCATCCCATGTCATTCAGCCCCAGCTTCTGGCAGTCAGAGGCTTTAGGGTACTCAGAGCATGTGGTTGTGTCTCTGACCATCTTGGTTAACAGTCATTGATGGACCATGAACTTATCTAATTCTCTTTTTAACCCAGTTATACTTTTGGCCTTCACAACATCCCCTGGCAAAGAGTTCCACAGCTTGACTGTGCATTGTGTGAAGAAATACTTCCTTCTGTTTGTTTTAAACCTGCTACCTATTAATGTCGTCGGGTGACCCTGATTCCTGTGTTACCTAAAGGAGTAAACAACGCTTCTCTATTCACTGTCTCCACACCATTCGTGATTTTATTGACTTCTATCATATCCCCTCTTAGTCGTCTCTTTTCCAAGCTGAATAGTCCCAGTCTTTTTACTTTCTCCTCAGATGGAAGCTGTTCCATACCCCGAATCATTCTTGTTACCCTTCTCTGTACCTTTTCCAATTCTAATATATCTTTTGTTTTGCGATGGGTCAACCAGGCCTGCCCGCAGTATTTAAGGTGTGGGCGTACCTTGGCTTTATATAGTGGCATTATGATATTTTCTGTCTTATTATCTATCCCTTTTCTAATGGTTCCTAACATGCTGTTAGCTTTTTTGACAACCGCTGCACATTGAAGAGATGAAAAATGGGTTAGGGGTCAGCAGCCCAGGATCAGAAGTGAATTAATGCTGCTCTTTGGTAGCTGATTTGAACTGAGCTGATGGCCTGAGCCTGGTTCCTACCAGACAAGTGTCTGCAGGGAGACGCCTGAACGTCATCCTTAGTAGCAGTTTTAGGAGAGAATCCAAGGAGCGATTGGGCCGTGGAGACTGAACTGTCCTAAGGTCCTTCCAGGCTGGGCTGAGGTGGGGAGGGGAGACGTAAGGAGAAGCTTGCACTGGAGCAGAACATGTTGTACTATTTACTCTGGGCATAAGGCTACGATTTCAGGGAGATGGAGAGTTTGTGCACAGCAAGCTGGGGTGCAAATGTACAGTGCATGAATGTGGCACGTATTAACTGGCAGTGTGGCCCTTGCTACCATGCATGAAAAATTCCTCAGGATGCTTTGACGTACTCCTGCTTCAAACAGCAATAGGCCAAAGTGCACCAGGGAACTTGAAGCGCGCTGTAGCCAGGTCCGCACAGCCAGCGAGTGCGCAGCGCGCTAGTGGGCGATCGATTTACATTCCAGCTTGCTCCATTCTAAAATTCTGTTTCAAAAAGCCCCCAGTCTGCAGGGTTCAAACTTCATCCACCACAACTAAAATCATTTTAAAGCAATCCCCAGTTTTCAGGCGTGATTTTGATCCCCCGCACACTTTGCACGGTTGACTACAAGGAGTCTGCTCCTGAATTGCCCCATGCACGTGAGATCAGAGTTAGGCCATCAATGTGCAAAAGCAATCGAGATATGGACTGTTAGATCACTCCCACGCACCTTCTCCTCCTCCTTTTAACTAGTGTTAGAGCCTTTTCCAGGCAGGAAGCCATCACCTAACATCCAGCCATATCGCTGCAAACCGTATGTCCAGTGTTTACCTTGAGGATCAGCTGCCTCGTGTTGCTCAGGAACTTTTCTTTCCTCGTTTGCTCTCCTGCAGTGGACGGAAAGTGGCAGGCGTGGGGGCCGTGGGGGAGCTGTACGACCTCATGCGGGGGCGGGACACAGAGACGCGACCGTGTGTGCTACGGCCCCTTCTTCGGCGGAGACTCTTGTCAGGGGCCCAAGGAGGAGTATAAGCAGTGTAATGACAAGAAGTGTCCTGGTACGTATCTCACACTCTTCCTGCTTTCTGTTCAGACCGGTAGCACAGACTGTGGGGGGCCTGCTGCTTGTATGAGTCAGAGTTTAATACCAGGAGAGACCTCTGGTCCAGCCTTCTGCATAACACAAGCCTGCTGGTGGGGCTTGGTCCAACACCTATCCAAGCCAATCGTGAGGGTCTTCCTGATTTCAACGGGTACGATTGGGCCTTCTGTGGGTGGATGGATATGCTCAGTGCTTCTTGGCTGGTATGTGGTTGGAGACAGGCAGCTGATGATTTATAGAGAGGCAAAGAACTGGTGTGTGAGTACCCAGCAAAAGCAGTACAGATGCTCTGTCATGTTCACGCTACCCCCACTGGGACACTAGCCACTGGAGTACTCACATGCCGATGCACTACCCAGAGCAGTGTTAGACAGCACAGTGCTGGCTGAGTCTCTCTGAGTCCTGCCTAACCTATAGCTCCCGCTGGTGCTATTGCCTGGGGAGAAGAACCTGCTGCAAATTATGGGGCTGAAAAACCTTAGTGAGGTCAGGGCTGTAGAGTTTTGCAGGGCAGACAAAACCTGGGTTTCTAATGTGAAACACAAGCAGAAGCAAATAGTTAAAGGGCTCAAAAGCAATGTTTAGTTTCCTTTGCAGGCCACTTTTAGAGCCCGTTCTGGGGAAATCTCTGGTGGAAATTCCCCGGCCTGTGTTGTACAGGAGATCAGACTAGAGAGTTGCATTGGTTCCTTTTGATACGATACAGAGTTTTGAATAATGAGGGGGTTTAATGATCTGAACAGATTACCAAGGGATGTGGTGACTTCTCCCTCACTGGAGTCTTTAACTCGAGACTGGGTGTCTCTTGAAAAGACGCACTCTAGCCGAACCAGAAACTATTGGGCTGGATGCAGGGATCAGTGGGGAGGTGCGATGGCCTGTGCTATACAGGAGGTCAGAGCAGATGATCACAAAGGTCTCTGTGAATCGAAGGGGAAAAGACCCAAACGGTAGCATGAAGGTGTCCCCCAACTTCAGCGATTGCTCCCGCCCCCGCCCGGATTCTCTTCTAATTCAGCCAACAGCATTCCCCGACCATAGGAAAAAATTGGGCCAGATCCTCAGCTTTACGGACTTTACCTTTGATTTACGCTGGGTGAGGATCTGGAGCAAACCAAGACATTTTGTTAATTTTGGTAGGGGCTTGGAGCTGTGCTATCATATACAAAAGGAGGCACATCTCAGCAGTGCGGGTGTTTCACATCAAAGGAGCCTGTTGTAATTATTTTTTGGAGGGGGGTGGGTGGTGCGGGCAGGAGAGAGGGCAAGGGGGACTCGGCAAGACAATGGCTACAAATAAACCTCCTTGATTTGTTCTCAAGGAAATCTCAAATACCAACATGATTTTGTTTTAACGGAAGGATTGAGCTTAATTGGATTCGATATTAAAATCTCCCAGTGCAACTCGCTTCCTAGAGTAAAAAGGATTTTGTTACAAAGCGATATTAAAAATGACAGTGATCAGCTGATTCCCTCCTGGCCTGGGAATCACTCCTGCGCTTGTCGGCAAGACAATGCCAGGCAATACCAGGCCTTTCTAAGGAGCATCCCTGATGCATGGAATCACATAGCGCTTCCTGGAGAGGGCAGTCACAAGCAGGAGTGAAAAGAAAGCATTGGAGGGTTGGCATTAGGGAGAGAGAGTGAAGGGGTTGGAGTGGGGGAGCCATTCTCCTTAACCCTTCCCCGTCCCCTTCCCCCTTGCTCCTGCAGCTCGGTCACTTTGCAACAAAGAATGCTAGCAACTCTCCATAATTCTCCTTTGAAACACTGAGGGAAGCAGAGCGGCGGGATGGGTTTGTGGCTAAGGCACTGGGCTGGGACTCAGGAGATCTGGGCTCAAATTAACAGCTCTGCCACAGTGTAATGTGGGCAAGTCACCTAATCTCTCTGTGCTTCAGGCACTCTTCAGTAAAACAGGGCGAGTAATACACCCTTGCCCCCCCCACCCCGCTGTCTGTCTTGTGTATGTAGATTGTAAGTTCTGTGGGGCAGACGCTATTTCTATTAGATTCTGTTTCTTGTTGTGCCTAGCACAATGCAGGCCCGATCTCAGTGTGGGCCTTCAGGTGCTACTGGAATACCTCTGACAGGAACAGTAGACAATTAAAAGGAATGGGATGAGAGCTCTTTATGAACGACTGTCATGGCTAGTGGTTGGTCGTGGTCTTCCAGGAAGCATGGGGACGGGGGAGCTGCGTTTCAGATACAGATGGATTTGGATGTAGATTCCATTCTGAACTGGGTACACGTGGATCGCTCTTCCTTTCTGGGGCCTTTATAGACATAGGTGTTACCCACAAGATCTGGAGCCGAGCCGCCCCACGCTCAAAGATTTGTCAGATACAGAATTCTGGCTCCAGCCCCGTCTTTGCATTCACAGCCCTGCCTCCCACCCAGAAGCGTCTTGCAGTCAGTTCCAAAGCAGCACCTGGGGAGAGGGACACACCCAACCCAGCCGTGGAGCCCCGAGGTATTCCATACCCCCAGTCATGCCCCATGTAGGACTTGCGAGCGCTCCCTCTGCTGAAGATGCACTTGGGGGCTGCAGGCCGGGCATGCTCCACTAACTCCCCAGAGCACACAGTAAAACGCAGGACCTAGGACATATATTTATTTCAGTCATCTGCAGCTACTGCCACCCTCCCCCACAGCTTGGCTGATTGTGCCCTTGGCACACCTCTACTGGCGCCACTGAACGCTGGCACCAGCAGTGCTTCCCGGCATGGGAGGAGAGCGCGGTGAACAGCTGCCGAGCCCGGTCAATGACTGGCATTGGCTTGGCAACTGCCAGGCCTGGATGGGAACAGCCGTGCAAGCAGCCTCCTTGTTTATGGGTAGTTTTACATGCACAATAAATAGAAAATGTAATTGCAAACCACCCCAAGGAGTATAAATCGTTTTAATACCAGATTCACAGCTTCCACAGGTTTATGTACCATAAGTAATCTTTTCCCACATAAACCATCACTCACGTAGTAGATGTGCTTCCAACTCGCTGAAAGCACGTTGGCCATTTTGACTCCCTCTGGGGGCTGACCCAGCTTCACCCCACTTTGCAGCCGCCCCTTTCCTCCCAAGCCTGCGTCCGTTAGACCCAGCTGAGGCCGGAGGTTGGCGTAACCGCTGCACAGGGTGCTTTGCGCTGGTGCCGGGAGCAGCCGCAGCATTTAAACATGGCAGCAGCCTGCTGGGCTCTGTGGCGGTCGTTTCGTATGAGCAGCTGATGGAAACCCAGCTTCTCGGCATTATGGGGTGGTACTTACACTCTCTGCTTGTCCACGTTTGCCTGGCAACGTAAGCATCCGATACCCAGTGCCCCAAGGAGAATAGCTGCCTATGCAGGGCTTGAGGGGGCTCTCTAGGTGGTCCGGGTTCAACTTGGTTTCTGTCTAGCTGTGTCTCCTCTCCCTTTCTTTCCTCCCCTTTCCCCTTCCAGTCTTTCCTGTTCTCCCCCTCTAGGATGCTGCAGTTCGACATAGTAGTGTTTTAAACATAAAAAACCTAGGACAGATGTAATGCCTCCTAGGCATGGGTCCTTTGCCACCGAAACCCCAGATCCCTACAATGTGAGCCTAGCACACGCAGCTGCCACAGAGTAGGGGATGCACGAAGCACACTTTGCATTCACCTTAGGTGGGCACTAGTTAATTAACCCTCACAGGGGATCAAGGCTCAGTTTTCGGATAGGCAACGCGAGCTACAGAGAGGTCAGGTGGCTTTGCCCAAGGCCAAGCGATGAGGCAGCTGCGATTTAATCTCAGGAGCTGCTGGCTCTCTACACAGCGCGCTTTCCTCCACTGTCAGGTCCTTTCTCTGCTTCTCCCTTTTCTCTTCCCCCTCTCTGCTACGTCCCCCCTTCCTTTCTTCCCATCCTGCCCAGGCTGAGCAGCTGGTGGTGTGGCCAACCCAGTGCCTTTGTCCTTTACAGAGCCCCATGAAATATGCGATGAAGATAACTTTGCTTCCGTGGTTTGGAAGGAAACGCCTGCCGGAGACGCTGCGGCTGTCCGGTGTCCTCGCAATGCCACCGGTAAGGAGAACGACACGCTCTGCCTGTGGAGTCAACTTAAACTCATGGAGTTCTTGGTCTTCTCGGACCTGGAGCGGACCAGGATGTGTTATATGAGGAGGAGACTTAATACTGAATTTCATCTGCCATTTTGTTGCCCAGTGACGCAGTTTTGTGAGATCCCTTTGTAACTCTTCACAGACAGCTTTATTCTGGAGTAATTTAGTATCGCCTTCAAACTTTGTCACCCCACTGTTTCCCACCCCTTTTCCAGATCATTTATGAATATGTTGAACAACACAGTACAGATCCTTGAGGGACCTCACTTTTTACCCCTCTCCACTGTGAAAACTGACCATTTATTCCTACCCTTTCTATCTTTCAACCAGTTAGTGAAAGGACCTTCCTTCTGATCCCATGACTGCTTACTTTTCTTAAGAGCCTTTAGTGTGGACCTTGTCAAAGGCTTTCTGAAAGTCCAAGTACAATATATCCACTGGATCACCTTTGTCCACATCCAGCTGTCCTCTCTCTCATGCCCCTTTCATTCTCCTTTAGGGCTGATCCTGCGAAGATGCACTTTAGATGAAGAGGGGATAGCGTACTGGGAGACTCCGACCTACATCAAGTGTGTTTCCATTGACTACAGGAATATACAGATGATGGTAAATAAGATTCACTTCTCATCGGAATGGATCCATTTCTCCCCATTGTCGCGTTTTACTTAGATGGGAGATTCCCCAGAGAAACCCAAAGGGCTTACACTGACCCAGTAGTGACCCACTCTTCCCTCTGAGTCAGTAGTGAGCCAGTGACCCATTTCTGGGTGAGAGGGTGCAGTGGTGCTGAAGGCTCTGTTGTTTGGACTAATCCTACAACAGAGGCCTGGCCACTTGTGATTATTTAAAGGGCTCCTAGCACTTTTTGCGAGAGTGGAGGGTGTTAACCTCGGTATCCTGGCCAAATTCCAGTTTCCTTACATTCACCCGGCAGTGTTAAAAGAGAGGATGTCATCTCTTTGTGCCCTAAGCCCTTGTGCAGTGTTGTTGCTGCATTTCAGCGGCCGTGAAAGGAGAGTTTGTAGAGCACTTTGGGATCCTTTGGGAGGGAAGGGGTTATAAATGGAAGGCATTACTGTCCCCTCAATCCGTTATCCTGATGAGATCTGTGCACAGAGAAAAACACAGAGCTCTCAGCTATAAAATGGGGAGGATACGTCTTCCTTGTCCCCCCTTTGCCTGTCTTGTCTAGTTAGATTGTAACCCCCTCGCGACAGGATAGTCTTTCGCTGGGCATTTTAGTGTCTAGCATGATGGGGCTCCATTCTCGGTTGGGTCCTTTAGCTGTTATCATAATAATAAAAACTGTAAATACTTGGCCTGCCTCTGCCACCCTCCGGTGGCTTGTCTGGAAAGTCAGTGCCTGCAGCAGAACCGTCCTTGTTCCCGTCTATGGTCTGAGATAGCTGTAACTCAGGTAAAGACAGCTATAGGACTGAGTGGTGAGCAAAATCTTCCATTGCAGGCTGGGGTAGCCAGCAGCAAGATTATGAGGCAGAATAGTCTGCAGGGACACTTCCCTTTCTGGTCACAAAGAAAGTGGGAATTCAGTTGTCCTCCGATAGCCACCTAAGACCTTTCAGAGATATCACAGACTCTCCCAGATTGCCTGGAGCTGAAGGCCAGAAGGGACCATTAGACCATCAAGCCCGATCTCCTGTATGTCACAGGCCATTACATTTCACCCTGCTACCCTATACTGAGCCAAAGAACTTGGCTTAGACTAAAGCATTTCAGTCTTCAGGAGACCGAACTGTCATGTAGAGGTAGAGAACAGGAGAGACCTGGGTACCAAAGCCCGAGGCCCCTGCAATGGCAGGGAATTGATTAGGTGACATTTGCCCAGAAGGGACCATGGTGATCATCTGGTCTGTGCTCCTGAGACCTGAGAACTTCATTGATCCCCAATAGCGTGTGCTTGACTCATTGTGCTCTTCTCTCATCTCAGACAAGGGAGCATCTCTCCAAAGCCCAGCGGGGGTTGATGGGAGAAGGGGTATCTGAACTGCTCCAAAACCTGGTGGAGATCTCCCAGGATGGGACCAGCTACAGTGGGGACCTGCTGTCCACCATCGATGTACTCAGGAATATGACCGAGATCTTCCGTAGGGCGTATTACAGCCCCGCTGCTGGGGATGTACAGGTGAGCTGAGGAAGAGAGATGCACGTCATGATGGGATGGGTGCCACTGGGCAAGTCTAAGGCACGGGCACATACACACAGGGTTTGGGCGACCACTACGTGCACTGGAATCTACTTATACTGACGAAAGCCCAGAAAAATCAGAAATTTCTCTGCTTACCTCTGTGATGTGCCTCATTTCCCAATGTGCACTTCCCAGGCTAATGAGCTCTGCCCTCCCAATCCCCACTGTTTCATGAACTAGTAACTTGAAGAGCAAAGTCATTTCAAGCTGATTCAACCCAGCTGCACTTTCTGTGGAGTCTAATTGATTTTGGTGCCTTATTTGGAAGGAATTGCAGTCTAATGGCCGAGAGGGGAGTTGATCCTTGGGTATTAGGTGTCTATGTATCGATGTGGGAGAAGGCTGAGGGTTTCTTGCCCTGGGCTTTACTTTCAGCAGTTGCATGCAGACTGGTTACAGATCTGTCCTCGGGAGAGGTCATCAGCCCACAACTTGAAACATTAAACTTGTCCCCTAGGATCTGCTTCCCCATGGTGTCTGCAACGTCGGGGAAAATGGAGAGGAAAATCAATGGCTTTGAACTCTGTATCTCCTGCCTTCACATCTCTCTCTCACACACACACACAGCAGAACTTTTGCCTGGATAGCCCCTCTTCCTCTGACAGTTCATTCTGTCATTCCCCTTTCCCAGTTATAATGGAGATGGAGCCACCAGAAGCTTTCCCGCCACTGGCAGTGGTTTCATCTTCTTCCATAAAGCCCAGCGGCTGGGCTGGATGAAGCAGTGGCTGCTCTAGTCTGGCAGCCCCTGTGCTCGCTGACTTCAGAGCCTGAATGCACTCTCAGTGCCAGCAATGGCTTTTCGGTGGAAGGGGGATAGATCTGCTGGAGATGGGGTCTGCTTGGTACCTTGGCTTCTATATTTCCTGTGTGTTACTCACTGGGTGAAATATCTGACTCTGAGGGGCTCTCTTAGCAGTGAAGGTTTGGTCAAGTGAAGCTAGGACCCAGCAGAGCGTGCAGAGAAAGTCCATTAACTCACAATGGCAATGCAAAGCCTCCCATGCTGAGACCTTTGCAAAGATGGGGAGGGACAGGAGTAGCTGAGCTGGAGAAACCTAACCTCTGTTTGTTTGAGCTAGGGCCAAACGAAGGTTAGGGATAGAGTGCTGCACTTGGGCTGAAGAAACTTGGGTACCGTTCCTTGCTCAGCTTTCCTGTGTGATCTTCGGAAAGTCACTTAATTTGCCCTATGCCTCCATCCACCCTTCTGTACAGTGGGGATAATCTGGCTCTATATCCCAGGGGTGGTGTGAGGAAAGAATCCATGAATGATGGAGAAGTGGTCAGATACTCTGGTGATGGGGGCCAGGGAAATATCTGGCTGGCTGGCTGGCTAGATAGATAGGTTTTCCATTATGATAATCTAGTCTGACCTCCTGTACGGCACAGGCCAGAGAACCTCAACCAATACTTTCAGCATCAAACCCATAACTTCAGTATGAGCTAAAACAGATCCTTTAAAACAACATCCAGTCTTGATTTAAAGACCACAAGTGATGGGGAATCCATCATGTCCTTCGGTAAGTTTTCCCAGATGGAATTACCCACGAATTCTGAACCTGGCCATGAATTCTGAAACCGGGCCCAAGGTTTGCAAGCATTTGTTGTCTCTGTAATAGGCCGAGCCAAAATTGCAGATCCCCACTACTCCTGGATGTTGAGATCTCCAAAATCTGGGCCTGCAGTCTGCAGCGTGAGCCCATCCCCCTGTGAAAGTGAGGGGCTCAGAGAGCTCGCGGGAGCCAGGTGTACTGTGGACAACCCTGCTGCTCTCCATACCCCTCATAGTCAAAACCCCTCTTGGCATTTTATCATTGCCTCATGTCTGCCTACGCCCATCCCTTGGGCTCTCAATGGCATGCAGAATCCTTTGCTTTCTGCTGTGGCCTGGTGGGTAATGAGACACGTAGTACTCACTTGCTGCCCCATAGCACTCTGGTGGTGAGCAAGGTTCTGACTCGTCTCCCCAGGAGAGGCAGTAGGATTTTTGCTACTTATTTCATTGGGAGCAGGGCTTTGGTTTGTCCAGTGCTTTGGGAAGAACAGTGCTCTGTGACCGAGAGCAGATCCTCTTCTTGCTAATACTATTGTTCTCTGCCCTCTCATATGTTGTGGGGCACGTCGTGCCACTCCGTCGTATTCGGATCATGACTTTCTTTTCCTTTTTTGTCTCGCCTCTCTAGAACTTCGTCCAGATCATCAGCAACTTGCTGTCAGAGGAAAACCGGGACAAGTGGGAGGAAGCTCAGATGGTATGAACCTGCTACGTAAACATACAACCCAAATAGTGCTGGCTCTCAGCCTGTGGCATTGTGGGGAGGGGTTATGGGCATTTCCCCTTGGGTTGGGTGATCTCACCACTGTGTGTGCCTGACAGATGTTGTACTCAATGGGCATCCGTTTCACCCAGAAGAGACAGAACTCATCCGGCCACTGCTAGGCATCACCAACACAACGCCTTGCAGTGAAAGAGATTTGTAGGCTGAACTACCCTGCTTGGAGAAATCAGCGGGGACCAGGAAAATGGATCCTGCTAGACTTCAGAGCCAAGTGCAGTCCTGGCCCTTTAAGATTGCTCCCAAGTCTGAGTCCTGTAGGAAAAGACTCAGGCAGGACAGGTAGGGTTTTAAAGGGCCAGGGTTGTGCTCTGCCATCTGAGCCTCCGCTCGAGCTGAGCAAGGGTTCAGTTATATGTTAGCTACACCTTCCTCATAAGGTCACCTGGTGTCTCCTCAGGGATGCTGGCAGTTAGGGAACATGATGGGTAATTCAGCAGATAAAGCACACCCTGTCTGGGCATAGGCACTGCTATTTGTCCCGTCTATGTCTTACCAAATCCTTCCCCTGCCTCAACTGCATTTTCTGCCTCTGCCTGTGCATGTGACTTACCCACTGTCCCTAACCTGGACTGAAAAATTCCTCGCAGCGCTCACTGCTCAACAGCGCTGATCTCCCTGCAGCCCCAGGGAGCTGCATCAGAGTGAAATGATGCTGCCTTGAAGGCAAAGCCTGTTCACAGGCAACTCTGACTGATGGCTCCCTGTCGGTACTAGTTCCTCCCTTGTCTCTTCCACTTTACTGCGTCTCAGAACACAATCCCTCATGTGCCTGCGTCTCGGAAGTCAAGTCACCACAGGCAGTTCTGGTTTCTGACAGGCGTCCATCAGGTGGAGAGTATTCCACTGAGGAGATCACGAGGCACGGGTCACAATATGACAGCTCTTTTAGCTGCCGTGTTGTCCGGTGAACCCCCTCAGAAGGGGCAGCAAACAGCAAAGGAGCGAGAGACGCTTGCCCGGCACAAACATGAAACCTTAAAGGTCGATTTTCTTCAGAATGGCCACTGTACTTCTCTGGCAGCTAAAGAGCTGCCGGTTGAATCTGAGACCTCCTACGTCAAGGGGGTGATAGAAAGACTGTTGCATAAGGGAAAATGAAATGAAAATAAATAGCTCCAGGGAAGGGTTGTGCTATTGGCGCATAGCAGGCACTGAACGTTGATTGAGCTTGGAAGGGATTGGCTCCTCTGCAAGAGGTCACAGGTTCAAAGGTGGGTTCAGTCAGTAATGGTGGGAAGATGTTACCACCTGATGTCTGTTCGGAGGCTTCTCTGAAATGAGTCAGCTAGGGGGAGGGGTACATTAACTAGGTAAAAGGGGTTAGACCAAGTATTGAACAGACCTGGAGACTGAACTCGCCTTTTGCCCCTAGAGCTGGTGTTTCCTCAGCATATTTGGAAATCGATGAATGACCCTGGCTGGTTCCAGAGGAGGCGAAGAACCGAATGCTCAATTTAGCAAATACGTGTCTACATCCACATTGCACTGTGGAGCAGACTCTGCTGAGTCGTCATGACAACGCAGAGACCCTGTTGATCATAAAAATAGTTGCAGTTTTCTCCAGCCTGCAGTTAGTTCCCAGTGGTTTTCCCTTATCAGCTTCCCTATGTTGTAAACCTGGCTTGCTGGCCTCTGCCACCTGATGTTCATTCCTGCTGTGTGACCAGTCTGCACTCTCATGACAGCGGATGTTATTTTCTGCGCTGCTTTGATATCAGTCAGAGGATCTTTCATCTTTTGACCACTGCCACTATTATAGACAGCACGAGGACCATGGCTGAGATGGCCTAAGTTGCCTAAGGGATATGGATGCCCAGTTCCCGTATATTTGAATGAGAAATAGGATCTTGGCCTAAAGCTTCAGTTCTAAATCCAGAGTCTGCTCTCCCCTGAGCACCAGGGGGGAATCACTGGTAATAGCTTCTCTAAAATCCTCCAACCGCTAGAGGGCAACATGCACTGGATCTGGTCTCAGCCCACCTAGCAGAGGTGAGAGGTGCAGGCACACACTATTTACCATGCCATTTTAACACAGGACTTTAGTTCCCATCTCCCCATTAAAAAACAAACAAACAACCAACCTACCAAACAAACCCAACAACTCTTATATGGCAGCACACATCTTAGTGTCCTATTCCTTCCCCTGTTCTCGCTGCATATTCAGGGACAGCTCAGATGGAGAGTTTTCCCTGGCTGTTTAACAGTATTCTCTTCCTACGCAGATCTATGGGTTGGCTGGGGATAGTCCCCTCTACAGGTAGCTCCTTGTGCAACTGCTTGATCACTAAACTGTGCAATCAACCTATGATCGATCTAAGATGCAATTACTTTGATATCGAAGTACCAGGCAAAATTGTGACAGAGTATATAAAGGAAACAAAACAAAACGGTCCTTATTGCTCTCCTTTCTCCTGTGCATAGGCAGGTGTGAATTTTAAGTCTAGGAGTGTTTGGGGAGTCAGGTTCAGTCGTTGTAGGTTAGAGACATTGTCCCAGGGTCATGCCTTATGTCACTAAACACAGCCAGTCTTTGGCAAGGAAACCTCTAGCAGCTGGAGTCCTGCCATTGGGAATGATCCATGCTGTATGCATGACAGTCTAAGCCAGGGTCCCACTGGAGGGCCGTGGGAGGGAGCAGCAGTCTCTGATGGAGGTTCAGAGACCAGTACTCCTCCGTATGAAGACTCTCAACAGAGAACTGTACATAGGAAAGAGCCAGAACGTCCCCTCCAACAACAGCTCATGGTGGCCCCAATTTTCAGACATTGGCACCGCTGTGGGACATCTAAATATTCTGTGTGCGGGCACTCAAAGGGGTACGTACTATATGGGTCCGAGAGAGGCGTTTCCCTGCCTAAATTCTGATGTCTGCTTCCCAGCTGGGATTTAGACATGCTCTTGGTGTACCCAGATTTGAGGAATGGGCTCCCCGATTTTTGTAACAGCTGTGCTCAGATAGTGGTATTGCATCCTGTTTCACAGCTTTGTGAAAACGTTCCCTTTCTTAGCCTGGGGAGTCTGGACCGGCCTCGCTGTACTCAGCCCAGGAGTCGTGGTGCAGGCAAGGACTCTCTGGACTCCCTCTCTTTGCTTAATGATTTCCAGTCATGTTGACTCCCAGAGCTGAACACAATATTCCAGGAACCAGATCCCCCCGAGTCCTTGAAGTGAAGGGGAGTTTTGAAGGAGTAAGGATCTCAGGGTTTGCCTCTGGGCGCAGACACTCCAGAGCTTGCATAGAGCAGATCTATTACCTCTTTGCTCCATCACATGATGGCTCTGCATGTGCCGCGCCAAATCACATTGGCCTCGTTGGTGGACCCATCAGGCCAGATCCTCCAGCGGACATAAATGGAGCACTGCTGAATTACACCACCTGAAGGTATGGCCTGGCATGTCTCATTTGCTGGCCATGTTAGGCTAACTGCCGGTGCTGGGAAACTCTAAATGTTTGCTGTGGTTTTCCCGGCCAGACCGGTGGGTAGAATAAGTAACCTTGAGGAAGGAGGGTAGGTTGGTAGGTCACTATCAGAGCCCTCCCGTTATGGTTTTGCCCTCCCGTTGTGGTCAGGACTATTCTCCTCCATGGCCATCAGCTGCGTTTTCCCAAACCGGATCTTATATTGTCATTTCCTGTCTATGTTTCTATCTCCTTGGATCATTTCTCTGCCCTCACATTGTTCACTACTCCACGGTACTCCAGCATGAGCAGAGAATGCCTCTGGCTCTCTCTGTGTGGGATAAGCCTGGCTTGGACCCTGGCCCTTGGAGAGGCCCAGGGTGAGCTCATTGCTATCTGTGCCATTAAATATTTGACCTCTCTTCACTGGGTTTGCAGATGGGGCCGAATGCTAAGGAGCTGTTCAGGCTTGTGGAGGATTTCATTGATGTCATTGGATTCCGCATGAAAGATTTCCGGGATTCCTACCAAGTGACGGACAATCTAGGTGAGTCGGTTTGGATTCCGCTCCCCTCCCCTGCTCCACAGGCAGATTCAAACCGTGCTGTCACTCCTTGCAGTTTTCATGAGCTGGCTGTGAGCCTGGGGAGGGGAAAAGGCTGGCCAGGGGCTGGGAGGGAGCAGAGGGAGCCACGCAGCAACTTGTTCTCATGTCAGAGACACATGATGCAGACGCAGCCCAGGTCCTTGGGATCAGGCTCCCCGGTGTTACTGTTAGTGGGAAATGTGCTAACTTGGAAGGCTCCTGGGGTAATGGGAGGTGAAGTGAAGCGGTGCTGTCCTTAGCTGTCAGCAGAGCTGGCGCTTCTCTGAGGCCGAGGGAGGCTGGAGCAGGCAGGTCAGCTCTCCCGGAAAGAATCAGCCACTGTAAAGGATGGGACTCCAGGCCAGTGGAGCGATACCAGTAACAGAAGCAGTTTTCTGGCAGTGCCTAGAGACCTCAGCTGAGGTTGGTCCTGGTGCTAGCCCTGGTACATACACATGGGAAGAGGCAGTCTCTGCCCTCATCAGTTTACAAGCTCAGTAGATGGGACGGGCAAAGATTGGGGGAAAGGAAGGGTTGTTCTCCTCACAGAGCGATGGAATGACTCGCCCGGGGTCCCAGAGGAGCCTGGCAGAGCTGGGGATGGAACGGGGCTCTCCTAAGTTGCAGCCCCCTCATTCAAACCCAAGACCACCCTTCTTCTCTCTGCTCTCTCCAGAGTTTATCAAAGGGATGGTACAAGCGTCTCAGGCTGAGTGCTGCATTCATGCTCCCCAGAAGGCAAATACATTTGCTGTGTGTCCCATCCCGTTGTGACGGAACGCATGGTGCAGGGTATAAAACATCATTGGTCAGGCTAACGGCTCCATTCACATCAGCACAAGCCCGGTGCCATCTCTAGGGTCACACGGCTGGGAGCAAGGGCAGCATTTGGGTTAAGGTGTCTTGAGTTTAATCCGAGGTGGAGGAGGCTGAGGAAGTATGGAGGGACAGAAGGATGCTTGGGAGTCCTGCTCAGTGAACAGAAGCTCCAGCTCCACCTGCCTAGTGCTATCACCTTGCTTTATGTACAGACGTTAGCTGAACAAATACCTTCTGCCAGGCCAGAGATCTCAGCTCTCCTGGACAGGATCTGGCTAATCCAGAGGCTCCTGGTCTTCCTCTGCTTTCATCCACACTCTTGGCCACCAAGATCACAAAGCCCCATATGCTCACAGCTCATCCCTTCTCAATCCCCAGTTGCCTCAGCTCATGGTAGGCAGGGAGAGACATTTCCCAGGGCCATGCCTGATCTCACAGGCACCGTCCCACCAGCTAAAGAGAGGTTTGCCCCAAGGTTCTCCATTAGCCAAATGAGCAAGGAGGGGCTTTCTCTGAGACAGTTCATGCACGGCCTTGACCTCTCTCCCGGCTAAAGGAACGCCATCTGTCTGGTCTGAGCTCCCCCTTGCACCGTACATACAACATGGAGGGCTGCATTTTCAAAGAGCGGAAAATCCAAAATTTTGGGTGCTCATTGTCTCTGAATGGTCAGGGACTGAATTTCTACTCATAGTTGCACCAATGCGAATGAAGTCTGGATTTGCGCTGGTGTAAATGAAGTCAATAGAGTTACTCTGGGTTTACACCAGTGTACATGAGAGCAAATACTGACTCTTGCCAAGCGCCTGTCCTGCTAGTGCACCTACGGGTTTTTCAGTGGTGGGAGTGTGAATGTTGAGCTGGCCATTTGGGCTTTGCTTTACTCACTGTTTCTATTTCCCCTCAAGTCCTCAGCATCCACAAACTTCCTGCCAATGCAGCCACTGACATCAGCTTCCCCATGAAAGGCTGGAGGGGCATGGTGGACTGGGCCAGGACCTCCGAGGACAAGGTCACCATCTCCAAGAGCATCCTCTCTACGGGGCTAGCAGGTAAGGCAGCGCCGCTGCAGCATCGCTGTATTTCACCGTTAAGGGGGTGTCGATCATTTACGCTCTGTCTGCAAGCTCTGCTCTCAGCTAGCGAGGATCTGTCCAAGAGGAGCTGCCCTGAACGCAACACTGACCCTTAAAGATGAGGCGTAGTTTAGAACCAGTTCTGAGCTCCCCTGCAAGTTCAGGAGATTAGTTCACATCCCGGATTTGGGCGCAGATCAATTACTAGACACAACAGCTTCTTGCTTAGAAAACAGCTGGAGGCAGAGCCAAACCCCAGAGCAGCAATGCACCAGAGACACATTGCAGACAGTATTAACCTACTCACTCCACTTAGTCTGAGAGGAACCTGATGCGCTGGGTTCCAGGCAGGTCTTCAGCTGAGTGGGACGTCCCCTCCCAGTGCGGGCTGGACCCTGAACTGGTTCCTTTTAGCCCTCGGTGGGGGGGTTGTGTGTTTTTTTCTCTCTGGTCCGCGGCATCATTTCGATGCCGTTAGCCAGCGCGCACAAAGACGCTTCTCTGGGAGCGAACATCTTGGCATTTGGAACGGTTTGGGAGCAGTGTTACCAGTTTAATGATTTGTATTTTTCATGAAAATAGGCTCCTCGTGCCGAGTGGCAACGGAGGGAGTTTTGCGGAGGCAGGGAGGGCGGGAAAAGAAAAGGTTGCCATTCATCGTGCGGCGGATATGAAATGTTCCGGGTTATTAGCTTGGCTGGCTCTGGCGGCCGGGCAGGCAGGCAGTACTTGGCCGCCGGATGGGCAGTGGCCGTGTAGCTGGAGTGATGTCTGTGCCTCTTGTGTGTAATCCTCTGTAACCACACATCAGCTGCAGGAAAGGGGGCATTAATCACTCGGGGGTCATTTGCTCCGCGGCAGTCTATTATCAGGCCCAAACAGCATGGGGAGAGAGAGGCGAAGCAAACCGAGCAAATCCAGCCTTCGCTTGAGCATAAGCCAAGCCATCCTGAATCTCAGATCTTAAAAGAAAACTGCAGGGCTCAGGGCTCAGATCCTAGAGCACTCAGCCAGGGTCTGATTCTGTAGCTACTCTGTGGACCATCCGTTAGCTGCAGTAGGTCTTCTGAGGTTGGGATCAGCTGCAAACACATGATCCTGTAGGGTACTGAGTGTAGACGCCGCTTACTGAAGTCAGCCTCGGTTCTCAGTAAGCTCACGGGGCTCCTCTTTGCGTGGGAGGTGTTCGGTTCTTTGCAGGCCTGGGCCCTAAATATTTAAGAGTAGTACTTCAAAAAGAGGAGCCTAAATTGTGCCTGCAATGAGGACTAGCCGTCACCTTGTCCCTTTCTCTGTAGCTGTGCCCCGTGCGGGTTGGCTTCATCAGCGAGAGCAGGCAGTTTGCGCTTTCTTCATCAGACCACACCGTCCTCTGCTGAGGCAAAGGCAGGAGACTGTCCGAGTTGTTGACATGATCCCTTGGCTTCCCAGTGCACCTTTCACCCAAAGATCTCCAAGCACAGCCATTCCTGAAGCTGCAGAGTCTGTCCCATTGGGTACATCAGCATTAGAACCACCATTCTGCTGATGGGGACACTGAAGTGCAGCACAGTTAAGTGACTGCCCCAAGGTCAAGCAGAGAGTCAGTAGCAGAGCAAAGACTAAATCCAGGACTGCAGCTCAGGCTAGGAAGAGATCACTGCCTGGTAAACTGCATTACGTCCTTTACAACAAGCACAATAAATGGTTAGATACCCCAAATTAGGACTTACATTATTATTCTTTTCCATCCCATCCGGAGCTGCATTTCCTGGGTGTTATCCTGTACCATCATATTAGCAAAAGATGGTCCTTTTCGATATCTTACTTGTGTGGGAGACGCGTTTTAATTCTTTTTAACGCCCGTCTCTTCTTTGCAAATGCATATGGCAGGGAGAATACCGGGGCACAGTTTGTCTTTGTAGCAGGGGTGGCCAAACTGGCTCGTGAGCTGCATGTGGCTCTTTTACAGTTGAAGTGTGGCTTGTGGATCCTCCTGTGTCCCCATCCCCCGCCTACCAGACTGGGGGGAGAGCTCAGGGCTTTTGCCCTGCGGTGGGGTGGTGGGACTTCCCAGGGGCTGAAGCCCCGAACCGTGGCAGGCGCGCCCCGGCTCTCGAACTTCTGAAGATTGTCGTATGCGGCTCGGAGGGTCAGTAAGTGTGGCCGCCCCTGCTTTCTAGAACAACCACTTTGCAGCTCGCTGGAATAAAGACCCGGTATTCAGCGGGTGGGAATTAGCGGTTGGCTTCAAAGGAGCGATGCTGATTTAGTTGGGGTTGGTCCTGCTTTGAGCAGGGGGTGGGACTAGATGACCTCCTGAGGTCCCTTCCAACCCTGATATTCTATGACTCTATGATTTACACTGCTGAGGAGCTGACCATAAGGTTTTAAACCTGGCCATGTGAAAATGGGCATCCATCATGCCTGCAAGCCGCAGCTAGAGCCGGGCATGCAGTTTTCATAGAAGTATAGGACTGGAAGGGACCTCAGGAGGTCGTCTAGTCCAGTCCCCTGCCTTCGCAGCAGGACCAAGTACTGTCCCAGACAGATTTTTGCCCCGGATCCCTAAGTGGACCCCTCAAGGATTGAACTCCCAACCCTGGGTTTAGCAACGCTCAAAAATCTTCGCAGCTCCATGTGCAGGGGGTGTAGGTGTGCAGCTTCCAGTGTCTGGGCTACTGAAGA
The DNA here is from genome assembly GCF_020497125.1 of Mauremys mutica. NCBI lineage: Eukaryota > Metazoa > Chordata > Testudines > Geoemydidae > Mauremys > Mauremys mutica. The sequence goes on along the minus strand of NC_059073.1, from coordinate 9,444,339 downwards.
ATGGATAATCAAAATAAAATACTGTGCCAGGCCAGGTAACCTGTTGGTGTAATTTCATAGAATCATGGGAGATTAGGGTTGGAAGAGACCTCAGGAGGTATCTAGTCCAACCCCCTGCTCAAAGCAGGACCAACCCTACCCAAATCATCCCAACTAGGCCAGGCCTTAAAAACCTCTAAGGAAGGAGATTCCACCACCTCTCTAGGTAACCCATTCCAGTGTTTCACCACCCTCCTTGTGAAATAGTTTTTCCTAATGTCCAACCTAGCCCTCCCCCACTGCAACTTGAGACCATTGCTCCTTGTTCTGTCATCTTTGCACATAAATAAGACGGAGCAGTTACGTCGCTAAAGTCTTGATAAAGACCCAAGAAATTCAGACCCGAGTCTCATTTACACGACAGCCTCTTTGCATGCCCAAAAGGGTGTAAATGAGAATGAGGCCCAGGGGGTTAACGTTTTCTGCTCACCTGTGATATCATGCGAGTGTGAGAGCCTGGGGTGTGTGTGTGTGGGGGGGTCCTACCACAAAGGAGGAGAGGGGGATCTTGTCTGTGTAGGGATCTGAAGGACCAGGCCAAAGGCCAAATAAATGTTTGTACCCATTAAGGTTCTGCTCAGATGTAGCATCTGGTTTTCAGGGGGGTTGTTGCTTTTCCCAGCTGGGTTGTGCGAGAGAGGCGGCTGGGGGGGGGGCGGGAGGGGAGTGACATGCCCAGAGGTCACACAAAGGAGTTGGAGGCTCATCTGGGATTAGAACTGAAGGGCCTGCGGCCTCTCGCCCCGGCTGTGCAGTGTCAGCGAGCATTAGGGTCCATCATGCCAGCGTGAGGGAGCCAGCCCAGTGGAGCCGGGCCCCGCTATGCAGCGTTCGTGGCTCATCCTCTGGAGAGAGAAGAGAACGGCCTGATGTCAAGTGCAGAGTCATGCGGGGATGGAGGAGGGTCTGGGTCAGGCTGGGGCTTGGCAGCCTGTGGGTGAAAATCTCCCACCCTCAGCTGCTGGAGTCATCCTGGTACAGCTCGGCTCCCTGACGGCTCGTCATCGGCTCGGCTTCGGAACTGATCTGCAAGGCAGCCAGGTGTGGGCTAGCGACCTTCTCCTCCGAGCCGCTCTGCGGATTGGCTCGCGGAGCCCGGCTAGAGATGCCCGGAGGCGAACGAACCGCTGGGTCCACCCAGCCGCTGCCAGGGCGGCTGCTGCTTCCGATTAGACTCCCAGCACGTGCCTCCTGTCCTGGCCTTGTCAGAGGAATTAGCTGGAGTTCTGAACAGGAAACCTCCAGTCCGGCTCAGTCCAGTTAAAGCTCAAGGCCTGTGCACGGGCCTCGGGCCTGTGTGATCATAGAGGGTCCGAGCCGGCGAGGTGCTGAGCACTGCTTGTGGGGTGCTGAGGGCAGCGGAGCCTCGGCCATGACTTTGAAAGCCAGGCTAGGCCATAGGGAGCCCCTATGTGGTGAGAGTAGGTGCTGCAGCTTGTGGGAGGGAGGCAGGCTAGGCACCCACTGCGGCAGCCCTGCTGAAACTAATCAATGGCACCTGGGCCTTGCCTGGGCCCTCAGCACAGGGGGGAAATTTCAGCCTGTGGGGAGGTGAAGAGCTGAGGAGACGTGTTTGACCTTGCCTGAGTGCAGCAGCCTCCACAAAGACCCCCATTCCTGTTGTGTTCATTACTCCCATGCCCTGTCTCCCGTCTACCCCCACTGAATGTGTTCCCACTGAAGTCTAATGCCGCAGGACGGGCCCCACGTAAACTGCCCTCAGACCATGACGATGCTTTCACCGTCCCTGATCATCACAGTGCTGTTGTCTTTCTCTCCCTTCTCTTTGCCGCTCTGTAGAGACAGACGACTCGTCCGTCTTCGTGGTGGGCACCGTGCTGTACCGGAACCTGGGGAGCATCCTCTCGCTCCAGAGGTAAGGACACCCTTATCTTTCCGGAGCCCCTCGGCACTCGGAGAGCCCCAAACCGCCTCCTTGACTGGAAATTAAAGGGGCCAGGCAAGACCTGAGCAGCCAGTGGAGCTACTTGCATAAGAGGGAGAGGATTTGGTTCTGCAGGGATAACTTTTGGGCCACTAATAACTGGTGCTGCACGTGAAGTTGGCTCAGTCCAAGCTCATGCTTCAGGGCATAAGCTGATCACTTTCCGGGTGGTCAGGAAGATTTTTTCCATTTTTATGCAGCATTGCACATCATGTGGCCAGCTGCGCCAGGGGAGGGCTTTCCCTTCTGCTCACTGAAGCACAAAGTAGTAGCTACTTCCTGAGGTATTATGCTCCTACAAAGAGACATAGAGTCAGGTGAGATCCCTGCCCTCTCAGCGAACATCTCCTCTGGTGCTGAGATCATGATGGGCTGCCAGGTTCCTTGGGATCGTTATTCCTTGGGATCTGTTCTGGATGAGAAATGAAACAGCCGTGGTCTCCGTCCAGAGAGATACAAGCAGTGGGGACACAACACCTGTGTGACATGGACACTGTCCCTGGCGCCAGCGCTGGGCATCATGCAGCACCTGTCACAGGTGGAAAGAGCTGGCGAATGAACCCTCAAAACCCACTCATCAAATGAATTCTCAAATCTTTGCCTTGCTGCCCAGACTCAGGACAGCTGCAGGGGAGGCCAAAGAGTTAATAGCCCCCTCTCTCCCTGGCACGCTTCCTATTTCCTCCCCGCCAGGAGGTGCTGAGTGCTCCCGCCTCCCTGGATCTCAGCGGGCGCTAAGGGCACTCAGCACTGGGCAGGATTGAGGCATATGATGGCAGAGCAGAACTGTGGCATCGAAATCTCCTCCCCACAGTGGATTTTTACCCAATCGCTCCCTGCTGGGAGGCATTTCAGGTTGCCGTGTTCCTGACAGATCTGGGGCTGCGTGCTCGGGAGAGGAGCTGCCTGCCACACGGTGCCATTCGAGAGCACTACTGCTCAAGACGGGCTCCGAGAGCGGAGCAGAGTGGCACGGATGGCTGCACATGTCTGCAGCGTTCCAGGCCTCTGCAAAGTGCCTCAGGGCGCTGAAGCTTTTGTGCTCAGCAATAGCTTTTCTGTTCCTTTCTCTCTCTCTTTTTTTTTCTGAGGCTGGTACTGAGGCAGTAAATTAAGCATCCTAAGGCACCTTCTAAATCTGTTCTGGACTGATTAGCATGAGCCCATTTACCATAAACGCCAGGGCATCTCTCCTCGTGGATAATCATTGAAATACCTACAGATTTAGCGCTGGCAGTGGCGGGTGGCTAGTGAATTAGAATTAGTGAGCAAAGGGGCTGTATTCTGTAATATCTTCCATTACAGCACTGGGAATGAGACTGGAAGGGCTGAGTGGTGAATAGGCTTTGCTAACCGGCTTCCGCAGGAGTTTCTGCCAGGGCATTCTCCCCTGGGTCCTGATTTATGGCATTGCTTAATTAAGGCCAGTTTTCTTTAAACAATGCACAGCCCTGAATCTCCTGTGACTGTACGGAAGAAATGCTGGATCAGAGGAAAAGTCCATCATTCCTCTGTCCAACAGGGATGTTGCAAGGAGATGGGAGTAGCCCCAATAATGTACTTAATTGTGCAATACCGTACTATAGGGTAACTGTCTTCCTGACCTCAACTGGTGATCAGTCTATTTCCTGGGAGCAGGAGGAATAAGGATCAGATTTTGTTTTCAGTAACACTGGTTTAAATCCAGAGTCACTCCATTTAAACAAAAGGAGTCACTACAGATTTACCCTAGTAAATAACAACGGCTAGTCTTATTCATGTATGGGTCTCCTCCCTCTTGACTTGCCTTGATTATCTCCTGCAGCAGTGAGTTCCACAGGCTAATCACGCATAGCATTAAAGACATTTATTTTTAACTATTTTAAATTTCTTCTTCGATCCCGCAACTCTTGAATAGTTGTGGCCTCAGAGCTGGGGTTTATAGAAGATCCACCCTGAGAGAGGAGTGACATTCCAAATAGAGGCCCTTGGTACGAAAGCCGCAGTCTGGAGTTGAAGGGGGTGGCAGGACAGAGGGAGTCAAAGGGTTAAAAGTCTGACACCCCCCTCTTCCCCCCACCCGGTCACTTCAGAGTAGAAGTTAGCTGCCCAAAGCCTTTCCCAATAGTTATTGGGTAAATAGAAAATAAGACCCCGATGAAAAGAAAATGATTTCAAACATGCCTGGGATAAGTGAGAATCAGAATAGGGAAGGAGTGTTCCCTAGTGGTCAGTGCAGTGATGACTGGGAGTGTCCTGGGATCTATTCCCATCCCTGCCACCAGGGGCAACCAAATGTGACTGTCTGCAGGTAGGTGCCTATGTATCACCTGAGCACCACAGGTGGGACATGAGGACCACGAATCACCTCTGATTTTACGTGCCCAACTCAGGACACCCTAAAGGGGCCTGATTTTCAGAAAGTGCTGAGCACCCATCCTCCGAGAATCCGGCCCCTTTATGGCATCTCCAGCGGGGACCCCCGAATCACTAGCCACTCGTGAAAATGTCAATCTAGGCACCTAACATTAGACACCCCAGGCTGAAAGCTTGGACCTCTGACTTCTCATCCAGTCCAATAAAAGCTATTGCCTCACCTCCCTTGTCTCTCTAATTTTCCATCTATCTGAGGACAGCACCCGTTACCCACGGCGTGGTGAGGGTTAACGGATTCAGCGAAGGGCTTTGAGATCCGGGAATAGCAGGTGTTACTGAAGTACCAGGAGAGGGGAAAATGCAGCCACCCGAGTCCGTGCCAGGGAGTTGGTTGGTTAGAGGGTCCCTTGTTATCCATTCGTGCTGCAGGGCCAGTGCTCTGCGGCACGCGGCTCTCGTTCCAGAAGAGCTGGCAGGGGCTCCAGAACAGCAGCGGGGTGGGGTCTGTCAGCAGGAAGTGCATTGGATGCTGACTGCACAGATTGGACCGATTCCACTCCTAGCGTACTGCTATAGTCGTAGCTGGCCTTGTTCCAGGTAGCCCAGTGGGACTCTCTCTGTGTAACCGTCTCCGTCCGCTCTCAAGTGCCGGTTTCCTTCTCTCCCCAGGAACGCCACGGTGCTGAACTCCAAAGTCATCTCGGTGACTGTGAAGCCGTCTCCCCGCACTCTGCTCACGCCCCTGGAGATCGAGTTCTCCCACCTGTACAATGTAAGTCCCCTGCCCTCGGCATCAGGAGTTACGCTCTTGGTTTGGGTGTCGGCGATAGCGCGACGCCGAGCAGGTCTCTCCGGGGGGATGGGCTGTGAACATCACCGCCAGACCCTTTCACGTCTCCTAGCCCAGGCTCGCAGTCACGGGTCTGACACAGGTTGGCGTTGGTGTCCTGCTGTCACTCCCTCCTCAGTGATTGTCCTTGGGAACCTGGACTGTACAGTGAAGCTCACTACAGGGAACCCACTTCCCTAACCCAGAAGGCAGGCGGTGTAACAGGGACCAGGACTCGGGAGACAGTGGGTCTTGCCCCAGGATTTGACTCTGATTCACCCTGGGACATGGCAAGTCACAGCCTCTCTGGGCTGCGGTTTCCCTGCTCATAAGATGAGGCTAATGATATTGACCATCTCAGGGCAGAGGCTTTATTCATGAATGTTTGCAAAGTGCTTTGCAGTTCTCAGGCAGTGCTAGAGAAGTGCGGCTTGCTGTTGTCATTGGCACCTTGAAAGCAGGTCCATTGCCAGATCAGGATATCTGAGTCAGTCCTTGGATGCATAGGAAGGGTATTTACATGTCTAAGAGCCAATCTGTGCCTCCAGTCTCCCAGACTGGATGTCCTCTTACAGCCCCCGCATGGGACTACCGCATCCTGCGGGGAGGGAGTTTTGAAAGCGCTCAGCATTGGCCTGGCTCGAGCCCTGCTGCAGCCAATGGTAAATCTCCCATTGTTGTCAGCGAGCACCGAGGGCATGTGGCATCTCACCAGAGGTTCTCCCCCAGGATCAACCCATACCGCAGACACACGGTCCTGCTTCCATTGCAGCCCCTGGGAGCAGGACTGAGCCCAGCGAGAACAGGCAACCCTGCAGCTCCAACAAAGGAGGGTCGGATGGGATTCTGAGTGGGGAGAAGAAGGGGAAGATCGATCAGACAATGAGCCAAGCTCCCTGCTTGATGCTCTGACGAGTGTGAGTGTGATCACGGGGGCGTGGTACAGTTCACTTCTCCCCTGGCCCTTGAGCCACAGCAGAAGATGGCCATGAAGAGGGCAGAGGTCTATGACGGCATGTCTGCAACACGGCTGTGTGTTAATGCCATGTTAAATGCCGTGCCCATGTCAATTCTGTAGATGCCCTGTTGGCAACACTGGTGTAATCTCCTTTTCTTTCCCTTCCCACCCCTTTCTTCTTCCTCTCCTGCCAGGGAACCACCAACCAGACCTGCATCCTGTGGGACGAAGCCGATGTGTAAGTCCAGCTGCTTTTGATTGGCTCTCCTCACCTCTGGAGCATGTTAGCTTTGGGACTTGGCAGGGTGTGTCTGTTTTGGGAGGCAGCTGATGAGGTGTCACTGTCTTGAGCCCCTCACTTTCACCATTCATCTCTTTCCTGCGTCTGGCTTTGTCTGTCAGCTTCCTTGGCAAGGGAAGGCGAGATCTTTCGCCCACTTCCCTCAGCAATTTCCATTCACATCCTTGCAAGCAGGATCTGAATAAGGATCTGCCGCTAGGCCATTGCCTTCTTTGTCAGAAACACCGTTGAGATAAATCGTATATTTGAAGGCTGTAGATCACTTGTTTCCAGAGTGCGACCCAGGTTCTGACCCACTGATGTTCTCCAGAATGCTTCCAGTCTCTCCATCGAGCTGTGTCTGTCACCACAGTGTGAAGCATCCAAGCAGTGATGAGAATAGCTTCCTGCTGCTGCACCAGAGAGGCAGGTGCATTTGCCATGGGAGCTTTGGGGACTGGACATAATTTTGCAAAAGTGGCCTTGGATTTTGGGTGCCTCTATTTTTGGGGTGCTCAGGATGAAGAATGTTGAGCCTGACTTTTCAGAGGTGTTGGGCCAGAATTGTAGGTGCACAGCACCCTCTGAAAGTCAGTGCAAGTTGGGCACCGGGAAAGTCCAAAATTAGAGGCCACTTTTGAAAATAAGGCTCATTAAATGGAAGTAGGTGGTGCATTGGTCTGGTGTGGTGGGATGATTCCTCTGAGGAATCCTGTTATCTGTAGCCCTGTCTGGGTCTTTCTTAGGGTCTCCTGATGTGTTGTTGATCAGCTAAGTGAAAAACCTGATAGTTGCCACAGGGAATCGGGACTGACAGTTTGGGGGAGGAGATGTCAGTCAAAGCAGCATTATCGTAAGAAGTAGCTGGTGAAAAAATGTCTTAGATTGTGAATAAACCCCAAAAGGATCAGAAATATCTCACTTACCGGCACTTTTTGCCACTTCTCTGGTTTATTTTTGTGTATCAGTCTGGGGGTCAGTTGGTTTCATTTTCTGTTTATAGTCAGTTTCACTCCTTGGGTTCAAATGCACAAAGTTCTGTATTAATTAATTAATTAATTAATTATTATCATCATCTTGAAAACAATTCTGATCTTCCCCCTTTGTCTCCATTAAGTCACTTATACTTGGGCACGTTTCTAGCCGGCTGATAGACTTCTTATTGGACAATGATTAGCACAAAGGAATACACAGGCTAAATCCGATGAACGCAGTGATGCCTTCAGGCATGTCTGTGGAATCACCCTAGTGTACCTCAGGGCAACCTGGAGCCGCAGGGCTAAACCCAAAGGCTGCTCAAATACGTGAGGAGATACGTGGGATGCTGGTGGCAGGGGTCTGCCACCTGGCTACCATGCTGACACTGCAGTACGGTGATGGGTACGTGTGGAGATGCATCTCGGTGCTTGCTAAGGTGCGATGTATACGCTGTTCGCTAGGGGGTACACTGAGCCAGGGGCTGTCCATAGCGGTGATGTGCCAGGAGAAGCTCCAGAAAGGATCCCTACTTCAGAGCCACGGTTCCTGCCTGCTCCCCTCTTGCTGTGGAGTGAGGTTACTTCCCCCCTGTTCACTTCCGCCCCTCTTTACCTGGCCAGCAAACAAGGATGGGGCTGAGCCCAGGCCCCTCCTTCTCTCCGCCCCCTTGGCCTCTCCCCACTTGTTCTCAGAGTGTGACTCATATCGCGAGAGCCGTGGCTGCTCTCCACGCCAGGCTGAGGCTAAGATCCAGGTGTAACCCACACACCTCCTGGGTGTGGTGCTCTGTCCCATCTAGTGGCACCAAGACCACTTAAAGAGAGATTAATGTGTCTGCTCTACAGCCTTAGCTAAGGGCCATAGGGTGTTTAGCTCACGCAGTACAGGCTTATGCATTCAGCTTTTAGAGGTCCTGGGTTCAGTTCTGGCTGCCGATGACCGGGGTCTGTTGGTGTTACATAGGCAGGCTGAGCAAGTGCATTGCGGAGTCTTGTTCCCCTTCAGCCTCTTGCTCAGCTGAGTGAGATGAGTGTAGCCATGATGAGAAGGGAGGGCATGGCAGAGGCCTGAACGAACCCATGCGGCTGATCCTGGAAAGGGCTGCATCAGGGCAGGAGTTGTTTTGGCTCCGTTACTGACCTGGAGGCTCATGTGACAGGGCCCAGGATTTGAACAGGAAAGAGTCAGGGCAGAGCTAGAAATTGGAAGCGGCGGGGACAGTGGAAGGCAGCTGAGATGGAAGCAGCGTTCAAGGTGGTATTGTTATCTCAGACAGCCTTGGGGGTCTGGCTCCCTGGTCCATCCAGGTGCTTCAGATCACTGCCCACAAAGTGATTGGCCCAGAACAGCTTGTTCTACTGCCTATGCTGTCTCTTGTCAGCTAATATGTTACCGGTGTTTTCACTCTGGAGTCCTCAACGCGCCGCCACACCAGAGGACGTGCCGTTAGCTCGGAGCTAAGCAGGCACACTCTAGGTGCTGATGTGGGGGGTCTGTTATCAGTGCTATATTTCAGAACCTCAGACAGATTTGTTGCCATCCATCTGGAAGATTGTTTCTCAGGCTCTGGTATCAGAGGGTAGCCGTGTTAGTCTGGATCTGTAAAAGCAGCAAAGAGTCCTGTGGCACCTTATAGACTAACTGCCATATTGGAGCATGAGCTTTCCTGGGTGAATACCCACTTCATCGGATGCTCTGGTGCGTTGTGTTTTTATCCAACGGCTTTTAAAATCCAAACTGGTTAAAAGCTCCAAGAAGACTGCAGCTGCAGACTCCACTGGAGGAAATTCCAGAGCTAGATCTGCCTGGCTGCGCTCTGGCAGAAGGAGCTGCGAAGCTGTTTGCATAACGTTTTCAGGCTGCTTTGCTGCCCTTGACGACGCCTGGGAAAGTTTCTGCAGCAGGAGTGTTCTCCAAGTAACCCATGTCCTCGTCTGTCCTTGAGGCTTGACCCTTCACCCCAAGCTTCAGCTGAACTCCTGAACTCCAAAGCGTTTCGACAGCTGTTTCTGCCAATGGTATTGTTTGCAGCAAAGGCTCCTGCATTCTATCCCTGGCTCTGCTAATGAGTACAATAGTTGTGTGACCTCAGGTTAATACTTCCAAAGTTAAGTGACTGTTCATGTTAGAGGCAGCGTGTACTGGGTCTTTGATAATGTAGCAGCACCAAAAAGGTTAATCAATCTACTGTGCAGTCTAGCACTTTGATTGTATTTTTGATCAAGCCCAAGAATTGTTTTAAAGGGAAAGAAAATCCCGATAGCAGCAGGTGGTGAAATTCACTCTGCTGCAGCTGCAGCCACTGATGCTTTTCTGTGCATAGACTGCAGCCGCTACAGGCACCATAGACTAAAGGAATCACACTGTGTGACTGCTTCTCTTACAGGCAATTGGTTGTTGATGGGTGGCCAGTGGTCTGAGTTTGGTTAGGAGCACGCTTTGGGAAAGGTGGTTGCTTTCAGTGTGGTAGAGTCATGGTCCGTTGGTGTGCGCGCAGAGCTCAGAGCCAGGAAAACCTGAATTCTAACCCTGCCTCTGACACAGAGTCTCACTGTAGCCTGGGACAAGTTGCTTCCCCTCTGTGCAAAATAGGGATAATGGTACTGGGTGGTCTCACCGGAGTGCTGTGCAAGTTTGAAAGTATAAGGAGGGGTTTGTGGTAAACGCACTGGACTGGTCATCAGGACACCTGGGTTCAATTCCTAGCTCTGCCAGATACACCCTCTGTGACCGTGGACCATTCAATCGGTCAGTGCCTCAGTTTCCCATATGTGCAATGGGTATAATACTACTACTTCCTTTCTCTCTCCCTTTGTCTGTTCAGACTGCAAGCTCGTGAGGGATCGGGACTGTCTCTGAGCATGTGTCCTAGAGTTCAAGGCCAGAAGGGAGCACTAGATCACCCAGTCTGCAGGCCACCAGCGCCCACACACTAAATGCAACAGCCAAAATCAGACCAAAGTATCACTGCCCACAGGAGACTAGACTGTTATGTGCCACTGCAGAGAATAGGAGGGACCGAGGTGCACCTGAGGCCCCCGGAATGGCAGGAGAATGATTCAGTGAAATATACCCAGATAATCCTGCCAAGTGACCCGCACCCACACACTGCAGAGGATAGCAAAAAACACCCACGGTCACTGCCAGTCTGACCAGATGGAAAATTCCTTCCTGATCCCATGTATGGGTTAATGTCTGTGCAGCACCTAGCACCAAGGGGCCCTGATGTCAGTTAAGGCCTCTAGGTCAGGCGTGGCCAACCTGGGCCTGAGAAGGAGCCAGAATTTACCAATGTACATTGCCAAAGAGCCATAGTAATACACCAGCAGCCCCCCATCAGCTCCCCCACCCCGCTCCCAGCGCCTCCCACCCACCGGCCGCTCCGCTAATCAGTGCCTCCCCCTCCCTCCCTGTACCTTCCAATCAGCTGTTTCGTGGTGTGCAGGAGGCTCTGGGGGAGGAGCGAGGGCACGGCAGGCTCAGGGGAGGGGGGTGGGAAGGGGTGGAGTGGGGGCAGGACCTGTGGCATAGCCAGGGGTTGAGCAGTGAGCCCCCCGCCGGCACATTGGAAAGTTGGCGCCTGTAGCTCCAGCCCTGGAGTCGGTGCCTGTACAAGGAGCCGCATATTAACTTCTGAAGAGCCGCATGTGGCTCCGGAGCCACAGATTGGTCACCCCAGCTCTTGTGTAAATTCCATTTTAGTGCTCAGGAGTGGACCAGCGTGCTGGGAGGGTCTCAGGGGTACTGTGCTGGCTGGCCTGGGTGATCAGGCTGGACAGGCCTCTTCAGCTGCCTGCCTCTCTTCCTCCTCTGGGATGTCTTCGATCAGCTGGGAGTAACTTGGAGGACTCTCTTGCCTCTCCATTAGCCAAAGCTTGATATGGATCAGTTCATTATATAAAGTCCCTTGCAAATTGGGCTGTCACATAAGAGTCACTTCTCCCTCCTCGCAGCTCTCTGTAGTAGCTTCTCCAACCCCTGTAAACAGGCTGAGACCTTCTCATTTCTCTGCTGACTGACACTGGAACTTAAAATACAGGTGCTGAGCTCCCAAGGGTGTGACTGACGGCTGCCAGGCAGTCATTTATGCTAACCCCGGGGTTATGGATTTTCAGGGTACGCACAATATCAATGGCTGGGCCCCCGAGGCTCTCTACTATAGACGCTTTTGGTTTTCTGCATCCGCTACCTGCTCCTCCTGCAGCATTTCAATGGCAGCGTCTAATCATGAGTCAACCCCCAATCCCCCAGGTATCGTGCCCCCAGAAAATGCCCTTCCCTTAGGATAGGGGGCTGACTCAGGATGGGGCTGCACAGCATTTTCCAGGTTTTGCTCACACGTCAGGATTGGGGCCGCTGGTCTTTCTTTGGCTAAGAAAGTGGACAGCTCAAGGAGGTGGTGGGGGCTCGCTCCCTGAGACTGCCAGCTTCCACTTCGATTTCGCTTGGCGCTTGCGAGGGTTTCTCTGCTACTGGCAGCTCGTGTATTGCTGCATGGCACCGTCCTCGCTCCTAAACATAAACTCATGTGCCTTGCTCCTCCCAAAACACCCTAGAGCTATGTAGAGGGTGGTTTTAACTGACTCCTCGTTGTGTGCCCCTGACAGCCCTGTTGTTAGAAGAGATTTCTTGGGGTCTATACACATCCTCTTACACCAGTACTCCAGCAGGGGGCTAGAGGGGCTGATTGAAAGCCCGTGGAAGGCATTGGAAAGACTCCTCTGGACTCCAGTGGACTTTGGATCAGGTGCTTCATTTGCCAAGAAAGAAAAGGCAGAGAGAGATTCCCTGGGAGGTGTTTCGGTGGGGAAGGTTATGCTCCTGACGAACGTAAACGCTCTGCGCCCACTTCTGCTTCCCATTACGTGCACAGGACTTCCCCTGGCTTCAGGGCAAAATCGGCATGAGATTAGCCTAGGGTAACCAGACGTCCCAATAAAATCGGGACTGTCCTGATTTTGAGGATTGTCCTGCGTCCCGACCAGAGTATGGTCGGGACACCATTTGTCCCGATATTTTGTTTCCTGGTCTTCGGCGATAATTTGTCGGAGAGTCCTTCAGTCGCGGATGGTCTTCGGAGGTATTTCGGCGGCGGGCGCTTCTGTCTTTGACAGCAAGATTTATTACCCCCAGCCGAAATACCGCCGAAGACCGTCTGTGACAGAAGGGCTTTCCGCCGAACTCCCGGACAGGTGAGTGTAAAAAAACCCACCACCCCCGCTGCGGCGGTCCTGATATTTTCCCCTTAACATCTGGTCACCCTAGATGATCCCCCCTAGAACCGTAGCCTAGGGACTGCTCATGGGCAGGGGAGTTAAAACATTCACATATCACTGATCTCCAGCCTCCTTCCACCTACCCTAGATGCTCTAGCCATGGGCACGTAAAAATGCAGAGCGAAAGAGAGAGAGAAAGGTAAGGCCTGATTCTGAGGGGTGCTGAGCCCCCGGCACTGCAGCTGAAATCAATGGGAGCTGTTGGTGCTCAAAATCAGGCCAATACTATAGGGAGAAGGACAGACACCGAAAAGAATTGATAGATATTTGCAGTATCGCAGTATTTAGCGGCGACACTTTGAGTCCCTTCCCCAGACCTGAAGCAGAGCTCCGTGGAGCTTGAAATCTTGCCTCTTTCACCAACAGAAGTTTGCCCAGTAAAAGCCATTACCTCACCCGCCTGGTCTTTCCTAGATAGATAAAGAGGGCATGCATAGGGATAGGTAAGCAGGTACATAGATTGAAGGGTGGTATGCGGCTAGATATGTAGCTAGCTTGAGGAGTTCTTTGGGGATGGATAGGTAGATAGACAACCATCTCTTTCTGGCAGATGCTAATCTTGCATCCTTGCCCAGTGTTCAAAGAAATCCAGCTCACTTTATTCTCCTCTTTATTCCAAGCAAGCCAGCAGCCAATGGACTTTCGGGTTTATACCTGCCGACTTGGTGACTTAACCGGTACCGCTGCAGCTCACCTGAAAAATCAAAACAATCTCCATGCTCGAGTCCTGGCCTAAGGCAGCAGCCAGCTGAGCTTTAAAACACAGCCAAAGCCGGCAGTGGCCCTTTAACGGCCACTTAAAATCCATGGGCCATGAAGGGTTGAACCGTAAAATTGCAATTAGAGCAGACAATTGTCATCTGTGTAGCTGCTTCCCCAAGATGGAGTTGTTAGGCACGAAACTTTAAATAATATAAAAAAAAATGCCAGGGTTTGTTCATTTGCATTTAGATAGATATTTAAGCTTGTATTATTAATAATGGATTTTTGATTTATTAATCCTAGCCCGTTTGGGTGACCGTCTGCTAGGCCCACTCGTCACCGCCCCCCCACGCCCCTCCCCTGCTCCCACTGGGGCCCCAATCCTTCACTTGAAGCATGAGAGGGGAGAAGATCACACGCTAATTTTTGTTGTGTTTGGTGCAGTGAGTATGATTAATGAGCTTGGCAGCAACTGGGTAAATTGAAAGCTGAAGTTGCGGAATGATTTGGGCTTGGCTGGCTTTATTCCAGGGGCATTCATCTGAAGTAATTATTAGCTGCTTAGCAGCACTGTTCAAGTTAAAATCGAGGCAGGTTCTTCTCTCTCGCTCGCTTTCCAAGACGGGCCGCAGGGAGCTGATGGATGGAGACATCATGGATTCTGTTCATTGGCTTCTGCATTCAGGGAATTTGCTTTCCACCTCCCTTTGCTCCTCCCTTCTAGTGCCTTCACCTCCACAGCTGCACAAAGGCAGCGAGAAGGAAACCCCTGGTGCTTACATTCCCATGGCCAAAGTATCAGTGGGCTGGCAGTGGTGTTTGACGATACCGCTGGGGACCGGGCGCCAGGACTCCTGGCTACGACACCTGGCTGTGCTGCAGAATGATTCTTTGATCCTGGACAAGTCACCTGGGGACTTATTCTTCCCCCCCTTACACTGGTAGTCCGACTACTCGAGGAGTAAAGCACTGCTCCGTGTACGAAAGGGTGGCAGAATGAAGCCCTGACTTCCTGGTGCCTCTGTTTTCCCAGCCAGTGAGTGGTAAGATAAGTACTGTACAGGGGAGCTGGCAGGCTTAAAAAATGTTTGTAAAGTGCTTTGAAGGTTAGCTGCTCTAGGAGTGCATGGTTTTAGTTCAAGGATGATATAATCTTTCCTGGGGGAAGATCCTCTGTTCCAGGACTTAAAGCCTTTAACCTATATAACTTTTGGAATGCGGATCTTACCTTTTACCAAGGTCCCTTTGGTGGGCTAAGGGTAGGCATTTATAGGAACAAGGGCTGCTCTGCGGCTCGGCTAGCTAGAACAAAAAGGTCAAACCTGCGTCCTCCAGAGCCTGGGGTCAGGAAGAAATCCAGCTCCATGGTTCAGTATTGTACTAGGTGTTTTATGCAGCTGCCAGATGAGATGGACCATCAGTCTGTTCTGGTTCAGAAATGTGTATCTTCTGAGATATAGTTCAGAGCCCCTGATTCAGGCCTTGGACACGGGTTCTTTTCAAATAGTAACTTAGCTGAAGTGCAGCCTTGTGTTCCCAATCCTTTCAGAGGGCGGGAGCACAGAGCTGGAATAAGAGCGGGTGTTACAAAATGGAACTGAGGTGCCTTGGAAAGACCTGTGTGGTGTAATAGTCAGAGGTAGTGTAGCTCTGGGACGGGGTACATTGGTAGCAATGAGTGGAGACCCATATCGGGAACGGCAGGGGATGCAGCAGGTGTGGCTTGGGATGCATTGGCAGAGGGGAGGCTGGGACCGGAGTAGCAAGGGGCACAGCACAACAGGTCAGCCATGGCAGAGTTCTGCTGGGATCTCAGAAATTAGCACGTGGTTGCAAAACAGCCCCTTCAGCCTATCAAGTACAGGCTGAGGAGTCTCCAAAGGAAAATCTTACATATTTAGAAGCTGTCTGAATGCATAATTGCCTGTGTTATGTGTGTCATCTGTTGGAGCAATCCCTGTCTTCAGCATCAATCCCCATCCCCAGAACTCCCTCCTGCTGTGTAATGATGGGCTTGGATTAACCCCCGGATGGCCAGGGGTAGTAGGAGCAGAGTTAGCCCAGGGCTGGGTGCTTTAGAAAACCGCATGCCATGTGTCTTGCAGTGGGAGCAGCAGGGAGCGCCCCAGGTAATGTTACACAATTGTTTCCATTCTCACACCCTGTTGTAGCTTTTGAAAACTTGCACCGTTGGTGCTGAACTTCGGGCGGTGGGTTTTTGCATTTGAAGTTTAAGGCCGTTCAGCCATTTTCGAATTGGAGGACACTGGGGAGAAACCAAAAATAGCAACAATTTTCTCCTTCCCAAAAACCAGACAAACCCAAAACGAAAAACCACCAAGACCAGGGAATAGTTGCAGCCTTTTCTGAACAGCTGTGCCTTGATTGGCTGAAGGTGGGAGGGGGGGAACCTACCATGGAAATAGCTCTCTCTGAGGGGCAGTGCCTTTGGCATTCACTGGTGAGTGTGTTACACCACCCATGCCAACGCACAGAGGGTATGGGGTTGGTACGGACGTCAGCTTTAGCAGCTCCTGTTTTTAGCTCTGGAGATCCCTGGTTCAGTCCATAGTGTGTCAGTCAACAACTCTGACACCTTCCTCTGCTTTGCAGTCGATCAGGCTAGGACCTTTGAAATTATATGCTAAGATTCATAGATTCCAAGGCCAGACGGGACCAGTGTGATTGTCTAGTTTGACCTCCTGTCTAACACAAGCCAGAGAACTTCCTGAAAGTAATTCCTGCTCGGACTAGTGCAGATCTTTATAGAAAAACAGTCAATCTTGGTTTAAAAATCGCCAGTCCACCACCACCCTTGGTACATTGTTCCAATGGTTATTTACCCTCACTGTTAAAAATGTACATCCAGTTTCCAGTCTGAATTTGCCTAGCTTCAACTTCCAGCCATTGGATCGTGTCAGACCTTTCTCTGCTAGACTGAAGAGCCCATTATCATATATTGTTCCCCATGTAGGTACTTATAGACTATGATCATGTCACCTCTTAACTGCTTAAATCTGTCACCGTAAGGCTTGATTTCTAGGTCTTTAATCATTCTTGTGGCTCTTCTCTGAACCCTCTGCAATTTATCAACATCCTTCTTGAACTGTGGGCACCAGAACTGGATACAATATTCCAGCAGTGATTGCACCGGCACCAAATACAGAGGTAAAATAACCTCTCTGCTCCTACTGGAGATTCCCCTGTTTGTGTCTCCAATGATCGCATGACCCTTTTGGCCACAGTGAGTGTGTCTACACTGCAATTAAAAACCCGCAGATGGCCCATAGTGTAGTTGTTCAGGCTTGGGCTGGAGCCCGGGTTCTAGGACCCTGTGAGAAGGGAGGGTCCCAGAGTGTGGTCTGCAGCCCAAGCCTGAATGTCTACACGACAATGAATCAGCCACTTATCCTGAGCCCCTTAGCCCAAGTCACCTGCCACGGGTCAGCCACGGGTGTCTAACTGCAGTGTAGACATACCCGAGGTTGCACTCCTTCACAGGAGCCAGCCTTCCTGTCTCCTCCCGGTGGTTTCTCTCCCTGAGTGACCCCTCTCAACTTGTTTATAAGGCCCAGATGTCATGTTATCACCTGAGCCTTTTTGTCCTGCCCTCTCTGGCTGACAAGTAACTACCTAATTACCACCCAGGTGAGGTGACTATGACTGACTGGGCCTTTAACCATTTCTCATGTATTGCTGGGGCTTTACCCCACCACGCCTCCTTTAATTATTTAATCAAGTCCTATATCAGCCACTCCAGTATCTTGCCTTGATTTGATATCAGGCAGACAGGCCCCAAATTTTCCAGGTCATCCCATTTCCCCTTTTAAAATATTGGCACATTAGATTTCCTCCAGCCTTCTGGAACTTCCGCGGTGTCCCAAGACTTATGGAAAATCAACATTAACAGTCCTGGTTGCTCCTCAGAGCTCTTTTTAAACACTTTAATGCAAATTACCTTTTTTTGCATGATTATTGATAATTCTACCATTTCCATCTAGTAATGGACCTGTGTCATTGTTAGGATTCCCTTTGTTCCTAATATACTTTTAAAAATCCTGATTGTCCTTAACTCTGCTGGCCATATAGGTCTCCTTGTCTCCGTTTGCTTCCCATATCAATTTTCTACAATACTTACCTTCTGATTTATAGTCATTACTGTGGACTTCCCCTGTCTTCTAGTTGTTATATCTTGAGTTTTTATTTTCCATAGCTGCCTTCACTTCCACTCTAAAACGGATAAGTGTTTTAACCATTAGGGCCTTCTTTCTTGACTGTGGGATTGTGGCTTTTGAGGCCTCTAGTAAGATATTCTTGAATAATTCCCAATTTTCATTCACATTTTTATATTTAAATTCTTCTTCCCAGTTGATTTGGCTCAGAATAGGGTTTTTAGCTTTGTAAACTGACGCTTTTAAAGTACCCAGTATATCTATTACTCTTTTGAATGTTATTCTGTTTGCACATTATTAATCATGATCCGCTTGTCTCATTCATTTTTAGTCCGGGTGGTCAGTTCCTCGTTATCTGACAGGGGAAGCTCTCATGTAGAATTCCCCTGTGTTGGAGGCAACCCTTTCTGACTTAGGAAATTGTCATCTATAATATTTAGAAATTCCGAGGATGTTTTAGTACTGGCAGCATGAGACCTCCAGCATCTGTCACTCAGATTGAAGTCCCCCATGATCTTGCCGCTTTTCCCCCCTCTTGCAGATAGATGCTTACGCAGCTGTCTAAGCATGTGCAGTAGATGGTTTTTTTTGTAAAGACCAGCTCGCTGCTCAGCTTGCTCCCCCTCTCCCTGCCATTGTTGGTGCATGGGGAGTGGGCGAGGATGAGCGGAGGCTCTGCTTCACCTCCTGCGGCATGTCAGCCAGCAGCTATGAGCCGGCATGGAGAATGCAGCCATTCACTGCCAGCAAGAAATCCCTACACCCCAGAGCAGCGGGGAATAGACACGATTCCTCTCCTGAATTACCCTGGTGGTGGCTGCAATCCAGCCCTAAGCCTGCCAGGCGTGGAGCTATGGGGGGCGGGATTCTCTGTGCATGGTTACCCTAGCTGTGGAGTGGAAGGTCTCTTCAATTACATGGCTGCCGGTTGGGCAGTGTCACTGGGGCTAGGGCTGTGTAATGGGCACAGGGAAGAGATAGGAGGTGACCAGGTAACAGGAGGTTGTACTGCAAAGGATAAAGCCAAGGGGGCAAATTCCCTCTGAACTCTGCCTGGCTGTGTTATATATTGGGGGGGGGAACCCTTGCCCCTAGCAGGAACCTATAGCAGCCTGCTCCTCACACCAGCCGTTAGCATGCTAGCTTTCAGCCCCAGCTGCAAATGCTGCCTTCTGCAGAGGACTTGGGAATGCTGGAGGACAGCTGTGCTAGCAGTAGCAGCTGCCGCTCTCCCAGTCAGCTCAGCAGATGGCTGGCTCTGGGAGCAGCAGGTAGACCTGATTTCATGGAGCTATTGGAGGCGAGAGGTGATCTGGTCAAAGCAGAACTCAGGCAAGGGGGAGCATGAGAGAACATCTACCCAGCCCCTTCCACAGCATTAATGAGTTGACCCTCGTAACAGATGAGGAACTAAGGGACAGAGAAGGTAGGGCCTGGTTCCTCAAAGGTATTTACTGGCACCTAATTCCCATTGATTTCAGTGGAAATTGGGCACCCAAAGACCTAGGAGGAGCCAAATCATCAGTTTAAGGCTGCACAACGGTTGGTGACTCAACAAGGATTTGAACCCAGATCTTTGAGGTTTCACTGCTGTGCCTTTAGCGCAAGACCGTCCCTGCACTTGGGAGGGGCTTGTTAGCTGAATGACACAGATGCTGCCAGAGAGAGGTGAGGTCAGATCATTTACTGGACCAACTTCTGTTGGTGAGAGAGACACGCTTTCGAGCTTACACAGAGCTCTTCTCCAGCTCTGTGTAGCTCGGCAAAAGTGTGTCTCACCAACAGTAAAAGATCTGACCTCACCCACCTTGTCTCTCTCATACCATGGGCCCAACACAGCTATACCTGGGCTGGCCTGATAGCAAGTGTGAAAGATCAGGGTAGGGAGGAATAGACACCTATCTAAGAAAAAGCCCTGAATATCAGGCCTGTCCCCATCAAATTGGGACAGCTGATCACCCTAGCTAGACCAACGCCGCAAAGAGCAGGTGCTGCCAGTCAGCGGAGCCGCAGTGCCTGGCTAGCATGACTTGGGATGTACAGTATAAACCACCGCTCACAAATACGGGTGAGAAAGGCGTCCTCACCCCTCCTTCTAGCCCGGAAATGAGGGACTCAGCCCCCGCTTAGCTAATCCTCCCTAGCCAGCATCGTCCCAGGGGCTGGGAATGGCCTACAGGAAGAAGCTGGGTTTTCTCTATCGCCTTTCCCTAGGGCAGGCTGTAGGAGACCCGGGTGCGCAATACAGGGCAGCTGCTTCCTGCCAAATGTACCACGGCGTGTGGCACTAGGCAGAGGGGAAAGCGGAGATGGGGAAGGTTTCAAAGGGTCTGAATCAAACACTCTTGTCTCCCCGTCTTCCCTCCAAGTCACTGAGTGAGGGAAATTTCCTCTTCTCTTCCCCATTCCGGCTTGACCCCTCTCAGCCCCCTTCCTGGGGCTAGCCCTGCTGATGCTTGGCTGATGAGCAAGGCAGCGGCCAGCTGGCTGGCTCGTTCCGTTCAGCAGCCCCATGCCAGGCCCTCCGTTTGGTGTGAGCGGGGCCCCGGTGGCTGGACTCACAGCGCGGCCGGGGGAAAGGAGCCCAGCTTCTCTCTCCAGTGCCGCCTTTGTCTCAGCGGGAAGCTGAGAGTGTCTCCACCCCTCGGCCTCGCTCTTCAGTGGGGCGGGGGGGGAGGGCTATTTTTATGAGGCACTTGGGAAGTATCCAGCGTTTGGGACTTGCGTCTCCATTGGTGCCAGATCTATAGGGCTCATTAAGGGTTGCCAGGCTTACAGGTCACATCGCCCCGTTTGCTGCACGGAGCCGCAAGGGTCATCTGGGAGGGGCTCAGTGACTGGCTGCCGGAAGGAATCAAGTAGCTCCCATAATTCAATGGGAGGAGGCCTGGAAACCTTCCCCTTGAGGGGAAGGCGGAGGGGGAGGGCATCTCCTGTGAATGGGGCAGGTTCGCTGGTGGGTTTCCAATGATTAAAGGCCGTGACAGTGCATGGCCATGGCGTGGCTGAGGACACACTGGCATGTGCCTGTGTCTTCGTGTGCAGATGGATGTGTGTGTGTGTGATAAGCCTGTGTACACAGGTGTGTGTACATGTCTGTGGGTAGCTGCATAAGCCAGGATGCATGTGTGTGTGCGCACTTGTGGATCAGGTATGTGGTGCATGCATGCTGGTGTGTAAGTACCTGGTTATGCAGGTGTGTGTGTGCACACACTTGCATGCATATGTGGGTATGTGTAACGTCAACAGATCCCGGTCATCGGCGGGCAGGATCAAACCTAGGACCTCTGGAGCTAAATGCATGAGCCTCTACTGCGTGAGCTAAAAGCCATATCACCCTTAGCTAAGGCTGTAGCAGACTCATTAATCTCTAAGGGTACGTCTATACTACCCGCCGGATTGGCAGGTAGTGTTCAATGTATCGGGGATTGATTTATCGCGTCTCGTCTGGACGCGATAAATCGATCCGCGAATCGACGCCGGTACTCTACCCCGGCAGGAGGAGTACGTGGAGTCTACAGTGTAAGTGAAGTTAAGTATCTTAGTTCGAACACCCCCCTACCCCTCCCCCCGGCTAGTGTAGCCCAGGCCTAAGTCGTCTCGGTGCCACCCGCTGGGACAGAACACCACATCCAGGAGGTGTGTGGGTTACACGGGCCCATGTATGCAGGAGAGTTCAAGTGTATGTGGGTGGAGGGGTCTGTGTGCATGCATATGTCCCGGTGTGGGTATGTGGATAGCTGTATGTGTGCACAGGCGAGCATCCAGACATGTAGTACGTGTGGGTACATGTGCCTGTCCCATTGATATGGTGTGTTCTTAAGGCGCGGTGTCCTTTTCCTCCCAGCCCCTTGGCGGCTCTGAGGGATCAGTTGAGCATCCCCTGTGGCATCATGTTTCAGAAGAATCAGGTCAGCTGATTACGTTCTGTGGCACAGGGTGGCAGCCCCAGCTGTCACTTGCCTTTCACAGCCTGGGCGACCAGGGCAGAAGCGTGCGAGGGAGTTGGTTCAAGGAGGGGAAAGGGAGGCTCTGACTGTTCGCGAGCTCTGGTGCAGACTGCATGGGTCTTCTGCGTCTCTCTCGGAGTTCATTGTTGCCTGTGCGGTTTACCTGGTATGTGCTGGGAATGTGTAATCCGTTGCAGGCTGCTTTTCAATGGTCTCTGTGTGGCGGTTGTGAATGCTGATTTGCGGCCTCAAGTGCTGCCAGGCACAGCCATTCAGAGCTGAAGAAAAGGGACTGGGAGAAAACCGCATCCCTGACCTCACGCGCTTTAACCTCTAACTGCTCAATAGCCAATGTAACTCATATCTAAGGCAAACTTAAGGCAGCCTGGGGCCTTGATTTTGGAAGGTGCTGAGCACAGGCAATGGCCATTGGCTTCGGGGGAACTGGGGCTGCTCAGCACCTTTCTCTCCAGCTCACATAAAGGCGGAAGTCTTCAGGGGCTCAGACTCAAGCATAAACTCATTTAACTTCCACGTGTTTCATTTTAGTTGTGAGCCTACTTCTGCCACCTGTATTCATGCCAGGAACCCTGACTTGCACCAGGAGTCTGGTCAGATTCAGTGGGACACGTGTGAGTGCAGATGAGTGATCTTAGGGTTTACGGAGCCAAGATTCTATTTGCTAATGACCAAAGCTCTTTGTGTGTATTTACATGGAGGCTCTGAAATCCAGACCCCGGCACCCACTGGCAGCATCAGAAGGGTCTCCTTCCTTCCAAGCCAAATGTCACCACCTGTCTCATCAGTGGCCACACTGCACTGATGATCCCCAGGTCCAACAACCCTGGACTTTAGAGTAGCTCTGATCCATAGCAGGGCTTCGCAGTTCACCTCATCTTTCTGGGCTGAACCAATCCCTCAGATCCAAACACCCTCCAGCTTTGGGGAAGACCTGGTCCACGTATGATCCTTCACAGCTGAGCCTTGTCTCTCTGATGAGCTGAACATGGTAGAGGAGCCAGCACTGGAATGAGCTAGATCCCAGGAATGGAATGACCACATCAGCCATAGGGAAAGGAGGTGTCATCTAGGAGCCTGAGCTGAGGTCCTAAAGCCATAGTGCCCTCAGTCTGATTCCTGACACTGATGGGATGTGAAGGATTAGACATGTCACTTCTCTTTGTGTCTTAGTTTTCCCTGCGTTTCCTCACCTTCAGTTTGGGATTCAGGTAAATGCAATTGAAACTGCTGAATTTCACCTTGTTTTCCAGTAAATCCCTGAATTTCACAGTTTCAATCCAGAACCACAAATCAACCTAGGATTAGGCCAGGTTTGCTTTAAAAACTGGTGTACCAGTGGACTAGACCTCTTGTTCTTTAGCTCTAAAACCACAAGCCTCTACCACTTGAGCTAAAGAAGAGGGCTCTTAGGTCCTTTATAACAGCAGGTCCCTTATCTTCTCTGTGGACCAGCCACTAGGGGGCAATATCATACGCACAACAGCACTACAGTACATTATGCTGCACTACAGTTCTATGAAGGTGAAAAGAAAAGACAGAACCAACAAAATAAGTTTTTCATTCATTAACTACATCTTTCATAATAGGGAAGACAAGTCCAGGCTAAAGTCCATGGAGAGAGAGAAATGTTTATAAAAGTCATGTCTGTTTGGTTGTGAATGTACAGAGGGAGCAAGCGGTGTGGATAAAAAAGAGATCTGACCCATCTTTCCACACAAACTACGAGCAGAATTTCTGGAAGGACTGGAAAATGTGCATTGCTTTTTTTTAATGACTTATTTTTCTGTGCCTTCTGCTTGTCCCACTTCTGGTCAGGAGCCTGAAATAAAATCTCCTGCTAAACCGACACAAGAGAGGGTGCTCTGGGATCTGAGGTGGATGTGAGGATACTTGGCATTTAATGTTCTCACAGTCATTAACTTACTGTGTGATCACAGGCAACTTATGTCACTGCTCTACGTCTCAGTTCCCCTGTCTAGAATATGACAATATTAATATTGAGCAACCCCTTCAAAATGCGTTAAGATCTAGCAATGAAAAGCTCTATATAAGCGCTAATTATTATTATTCGGTTATTATTATTGTTACTTTATGATCTGAAGTTGTGAACTTTATGATCTGAACTTTATTTTATGATTCAAACCTTGTTAGTTTTGCCCATCACATCATATTTGCAATTTGAATAGTGACAAGCAACACAATCCCTATTCTGTTCTGTTTCTATTCTATTCTCATAGAACCCAAGTCCGACTTTACAGATTCAGAACCCAATACATCCATTAACTAACTGAAACCTAAAATAACACAACACATCACACAACATAACATAACACCACCAGAGCATGTATTCTGATGGCTACATTAGCTTAAAAGTGGCTTCTTAGCTGAATGGCAAAGCAGATTAGAGAATACATGCATCAGTGAGCCAGTTCTGACAGCTGGATCAATATCTAGCCCCAGCAGGCTCTTGCTACCACAGGGAAAATAGATGTCTTGCAGCTGACCTATTGCTGGGGAATGTGAATGCGAGATCATCAAAATGTACAGCATGGGCACGTCCCAGTTCCCTTAGAAGGGAGAAAACCTAGTAGATAAAGCTCTTAGCCTGGAGACAGAGAGAATGAATGCTTGGTGCTGAAAGGACAGTTCCTCTTTGCCCTGGTCACTGTATTTATTGGAATTCACTTTAACCCTCAGTCGGTAGCTATAGGAAGAAATATAACTGGCACAGTGAGGCCAGAAGGCCTCATTAAGGGCTCTGAGAGGTAACGCTGCATGTAATGATTTTCAGACTTGTCAAGGCCCTTTCTGATGCTTTGCAAATACTTTGATCCTATTACAATAATGACCACCTGAATGACGCGTATTAATCTTCCTCAGCTGGCCTCTGCTTCAGGCTAAAGCTGTCGCTCAAGGTGGTTTAACGTACACCCTCCACATTTGTATGACAGTAAATCTGGCAGCCTGGATCTGCTGCTTGTCCCTCGGTCAGAGCAATGGAACAAATCCATCTCTGCAGTAACACTGCTGGACCCAATGGAGTTACAGTAGGGACAAGCTTGGCCCAGTGCATGCCTAGATTTAATCTAAGATACATCTGCACATAGTTGCTCTATGCTGTTGTTAAGAATGGAGGCTGCTGGCTGGCTGGCAAAGATTCCAGTTCTCTGCTATCCAGTCCACCAACTTCGTGCGTTGGACTCACAGCAAATTTGCCCAGGTTACAATGCTAGTAATCAACAATAACAATAATGCCTAGCTCCTGTGATGTGTAGCTTTCAGAATATCATTATCCCTATTTTATAGACAGGAAAACAGAGAAAGAGCCCAATTCACGCACTGTCACCCAGAAAGCTGGTGAAAGAGCTGAGAGAAGAACACAAGTCTCCTGGTCTAGGGGTCTATCCACTGGGCCCTACTGCCTTCTGTAGTAGGAAGAGAGCCTGAGACATAAGCCCTTGCATTAGAGGCCTGGTATGAGGCAGCACCTGCTCACAGAATGTAGTAAGAACAGGGCTGATATTGGAGACACACATAAAAAGTGCTAGTTACAAAATACTTATGCAAACACATTTCAGTATTAAGTGGTACCAGAACATCCCGATATCAAAGAGGGTACAAAAAACATTGCTTAGGAATTACAGGAACACACTGAACCCTTCTAAAAGATAAGATTAGGATAACAGTATGTGATAAAAACATTTTAATTAAACCAACATGTACAAGGTGATAACTAGCCATGTCAGGGAGCAGTGACTAACTATGTCAAAGGCAATACTAACTTGTTTGTATTAGGGTATAAAGATGTATCTCAGAGGAAGTATCTTTGTTCAGCTTAGGTGGGAATGGAAAGTCCTGCCATTTACTGAGCTGCGTCCATTGTTACGGGCATATATGTTTTAGTATCCTTGTAGAGTCTACCAGGTGCTATTACCATGCTTTGCTAACAATAAACCTGCCCTGGCACCTGCGTACCTTAACGGATTGTGTGGTCATTGGACGGTTCGCTCGAGGTCTGCCATGCCGGCTGTCTGTGCAGAGCTGGGGCAGCACACAGGAAGAACACACACACGCAGCCAAGCATCTAACTACACTAGTAGACCTCGAGCAAACCCACCCAGTGACCACAAGATCCTCCCATCTGACTTGATGGAAGTTACTCATACTCTTTGGTGGGAGAACGGGCCATCCTGAAATTACAGGGGAGAAAGCATTTGGGAAAACATTGCTTTTGCTTTATTTATTACATTTATTTTTTATTATTTACTAATAGATCAAACCCTCAGAAACCCTGAGTATCTGCTGACCACATGCAGCATTCCTGGGAGGCAGTGGGAACTGCAAGGGCTCGGTACCTACAAGGATTTGGCCCATGATAATAATTAATGGTGTAATATTCTTATCCCATTGATTTATTTTAATCTGTAACTCCTGGTGCCAGGTATGCAGCTGATGTTTTGCCGAGTGACATTTGCAGCTCAAAGGTGGCACAGAGCAGCTGAAATACGCATTGGAAAATCTCTGGCTCTGAGCTGCAAATAAAGAACCTGATCCTGCACTTGGATCTGTGGGTCTATGAGCAGGTCGTTTACTTCCCCATGGGCAGACACTTCCCTGGACAAGGAGCCTATTGAAGTCACTTGGGCTCTGCACAATCACTGGGGAACAACTGCGCAGATCTCACTGCAGGATCAGGGCCCTAGCTGGGAACAGAGATGTGGTCTCAGCTTTCTATTTATGGGGCAGGGAAGATAGTTCTGCCAAGTTTTACAGATAAGGAGTTATTCACTAATGCAAACAATCTGGGAACAAGCACCAACAGGATGATATGAAGGGATGAAACATACGCAGAAGGGCCAAACCCTCAGCTGGTGTAACTTGCCGTAACTCTCCTCTTTCCCTCCTGCAGAGGGGCCAGAGCAGAGGTGACTGGAAATTTGTTCAAAGCTTGTCAGCTTGATCCCTTGTCATAATCGGGACCCTACTCAGACTCAGAGACATACAGGGTGCAGATTTGTGCTATATCTGCCTACTTATATGGTACTTATATGTCCCATAGTATCAGAGCCCCTCTGAATCTTTAATGTATTCATCCTCAACATCCCTGTGAAGCATCCCTGTGCTATTATCCCTGTTGTACAGATGGGGAAACTGAGGCACGAATTGGTTAAGGCCCAGATTTTTAAAGGGATTAGATGTTGCTGTGCTCAGCATCACTACACCTAACTGGTTTAGGAGACAAATCCCATTTTCAATAGGGATTTAGGCACTCAGGTACATGTCTGCAATGGGGAATTCTGCTGCATGAGTCTATATTCGTGTAAAAGGATGTTCATGATGCTGCATCCCATACATGGGGAAGCAGATGCCCTTTCCAGCTGAGGACCATGCAAGTTGATGTAACTAGGAGCCTCCTCTTTTCTGCTGCCATGTCATTGGCAGGTATTAAATGAGTGAAAGGATGTCCTTGTGCTAAGTGACAATAGGAAGCTCCCCTTTGGGTGACTTCTCTCTCGATCCCTCCAACATTCATCACTGCAGCAAAAATTAATGCCAGGGTGTGAAACACAACTGACAGTTTAGCGGAAGATTGCACAGATGCTGCAACATCTGTCTGCCTTTGGAACGAGCTGATTGGCTGCAGGGACAAGCATGCTGGGAGATGGAGATGAAATTAGCATTCCGTGCTACCTAGAGAATTATTTGTAGTCCGTGTTTCCACTGTGTATTATAAACTCGATAGCGGGATAAAATAGAAGGAAAGGATGGATGGCTAGAGGCCACTGCGAGCCCACAAGGCCTGATTCTCCATTGCCTTACACCTTGGGTAGTCATTTACTGCAGTGGGAAATGGTTTTAAAATGATTGAGAGCATCTTGCACTCCCTTTTCTCGAGTACAGCTGGCTACACCAAGTGCTGGGGAGCAGAGAATCAGGCCCAGGCTGGTTTGAATTAAATAAGTTGTCATCTACAAGGCTGGGAAAAGATTGCTCCATATTCAGCTGCTTTATTGTAGCGCAAAACATACGTGATCTCAAGTCAGAGGACACTGAAGAAAGAAGAGGCACTGCATTACGCAGCCCCTAGTTTCTTCTCCATCCATGTGGCTGATTCATAGATTCATAGACTCTAGGACTGGAAGGGACCTCGAGAGGTCATCGAGTCCAGTCCCATGGCAGGACCAAATACTGGCTAGACCGTCTCTGATCAGATGTAACATTTCAGGTGCAAGTATGTCTTTCTTGCACATCTGTGGAGCACCTGCTTTCTGTTCGGTGGGACCCAGCAGTGGAGGAATCCTCAGTGTAAATCCAGTGACAGCTTGCTAGCCCACGTGAAACGAATTTGGTGGGTCTCAGTTCAGTTTGCCCAACCCTGCAACTGCCTCTGATTGGCTACCTTGATTGCTCACGTCAGCAGAGATAGGCCCGGAGACTGAATGATCCTGTCACCTCTCGTCCTTCCAGGCCAGGCGGGCCTGTGGAAGATGTAGATAAATAAGATCCTGGGTTTTGATGCCTGGGGTTTAGCATGTCACTCAGCCAGAGAAGCTTCCCTCATGCAGGTTTAATCAATACAGAATACAGTTCCTGGGGGTGGGGTTTGGAGTTAAGGGGAACGAATTCAGCCTCCTGCCTGCGTGCTGCCAGGGGTGACATATCCTGAGCCACGAGTCATCCTGCAATGGGATCCTCACTGTGCCTAAAGAGCTGCAGCTGGGTGGCACAGACGCTGCTCATGGGAATCCTATTGACACCAGTCATGTGGCTAAATACCTGTTCAGAGCACAGTAGCGTGAGGATGATCGGGGGTGGGGGAGGAAGAAACCAGTGCAGCCCAAAGGATGGGTGTCGCTTTGAAGAGAAGGGCTGTGATCAGGCTGGTCAATGAGGGAGCTGATTCGGTCCACTGGAGCCCTGGCCATAAACTAAAGCTGCCTCCCCCACATAAGCTCTGGCAGAATCCCCAGGAGTTGGCTGCAGTGATGACACCACCTGCTTTTCTGCAGGGGTGTTCTCCCTGAGGTGCAGGGACCAGGCAAGTGAAGAGGGGTGAAATTAGCATCCCCGGAAGCCAGCGCTAGCTGCATCAGCACGAGTGCATCTGTCCCGTGCACCAGTCAATCTGCCACAACACTACTGCATCTGGCTTACCCCTTGGTGCGGCTGCATCGACACCCGTGTATCTGTTTCATCTGCTGTTATTCACAGAGGTTTCCTCTCAGTTGCGCCGATGTAAATCAGGAGTAACTCCATTAGTTCCCTGGCATTACACCAGGCGTAAGGGAGATTGGAATCAGCCCCCACTTTGAATCCTTCCAGTCCCACCGTGGTTTTTCTCCACATTTCAAGTGTCAGACATCAGGCGCAGCCACAAATGCAGAATAACGATGAGGACAAGAAGCAACTCAGCAGTTCGGAGGCGAGACTCGACTGACCTTCTAGAAAGGGAAACCGAAGCTTTATGAAACACAAATCAGAAAAGACAGTTTAAAGTGCCATGCGGAGTTGACCGTCCTGGCAACATTGTGCTTAGCCCATGTGAGGAGTTTGTTTTGAGGATCACACAGCAAACAGATTGCAAAGAGAACGAAAGGAGCCCTGACAACACAGGAATATCCTCCATACGATGAAGAAGAATCTCCATGATCTGAACCTCCCTGCCTATAGAGCTGTTGCTGCATTTCCCTGTCCTTCTATCTCACAATTCCTTGATGTCCCCCTTAGAAGCATGGAATCATAGAATATCAGGGTTGGAAGGGTTGGAAGGGACCTCAGGAGGTATTTAGTCCAAGACTAGGACCAAAGCAGGACCAATCCCCAACTAACCCATCCCAGCCAGGGTTTTTTCAAGCCGGGCCTTAAAAACCTCTGAAGATGGAGATTCCACCACCTCCCTAGGGAACCCATTCCAGTGCTTCACCACCCTCCTAGTGAAAAAGTTTTTCCTAATATCCAACCTAAACCTCCCCCACTGCAACTTGAGACCATTGTTCCTTGTTCTGTCATCTTGTACCAGTGAGAACAGTCTAGAATCATCCTCTTTGGAACCCCCTTTCAGGTAGTTGAAAGCAGCTATCAAATCCCCCCTCATTCTTCTCTCTGC
This sequence comes from Mauremys mutica, assembly GCF_020497125.1. Lineage (NCBI taxonomy): Eukaryota > Metazoa > Chordata > Testudines > Geoemydidae > Mauremys > Mauremys mutica. Next base: position 9,414,727 of record NC_059073.1, on the reverse strand, counting down.
AGACTAAACAATCCCAGTTCTCTCAGCCTCTCCTCATAAGTCATGTGCTCCAGCCCCCAAATCATTTTTGTTGCCCTTCGCTGGACTAGCCAATTTTTCCACATCCTTTTTGTAGTGTGGGGCCCAAAACTGGGCACAGTACTCCAGATGAGGCCTTACCAATGTCCGTATTAACCCATAGCCCCATCCAAGGCCTGCTGGGGTCCATGGGAGTTCACCCATTTACTTTACTAGGGTTTGGATGAGCCCAGGAGGTTCTGATTATTGCTTTTTCAGTAATTGGACTAATGCTCCCTCTGGCTGCAGAAAATGCTGGTCATGTGCTCTGTTGGACCATACCGAGCAAGTGCATATATCAGCCAGAAGAGAGCAGTTCTTGGAATGATCCGAACAAAGATTGAAAGGACTTTATACTGCCAGGGAGGCTGTATCAATATGTTAGAAAGCCACTGTGAGATCGCTTGTCTTTTTTAAAAACCAAAAACAGTAAATAAAAAAGCTCTCCCACCCCGTAGCCCCAGCCTAGGTTTCCCAAAAGTAAGACAGGGTATCTGTTGGATGTTCCATTACAGGACACGATTTTGCTGCTGTAAAAGAGATGCCAGTTCTGGAGAAAGGAGAATCCCCTTTAGCAGTTGAACCCTTCTGATTTCAGGGATAATATGTACATAATAGTTAGATTGTTGCAATATGAAGGAAAAAATTTACAAGCAGCATCGACCCGGCCTGTGCATGTATCTCTGCGATTTTGCACATGCTTGTTTTTGTGCACTTGAGTTGTTTACGTAGGAACAGAGGGACATAGGATTTGCCAGACTGGATCAGACCAGTGGCCCATCTACTCCAGTACCCTGAATCTGACACCGGCCAGAACTAGATGCTTCAAGGGAAGGTGCAAGGAACTCTGAAGTAGGCAGAGTTCCCAGAGTTTGGATGTGACCCATTACACCATCCAGGCCTGAAGACCATCTCTGCTCTCTAGATCCAGTTGCCACTGATTTGAAGATCCAGTGGCAATAGCATCCTGTTCTCTCATTTTCACAGCTCTCTGCTCCCTGCAAGGCCCAGCTGCCATAGCAATTTTCTCTTTAATGATGAGTCCCCTTGCTCCACTTTTAATCCTCATCCGGAACTGCAAACAATGGAGCGAGTATGAATGGAGGAGTTCTCGGGACCAGGCGCTGATGCACCCCTGATCCAGTTGCATCTCTGAAGACTTCATTCTTGGGAGATTTCCATGGATTTTGCTGAGTCCCTCTCAGCCACTTGTGCCTTTAAAGAACTGCATCCCCCTCTCAGTTATGGTTAATCTTTAATCCTGCATCTTCATCTTTGCCTGCAGCTCCTTAGGTTGGCTTCTTGATTTAATTTCTTTACCCGTCTTCCCCCGCCTGCTGGCCCCGCTCTCATTTGCTTGATTTATTTTACCTCATCTCTTTATTGTGTAGTCTTGCACTAAGCCATTTAAAGCTTGTGATTTAGGTTTCTGGGAAACAGTACTACCTGGAGGAACTAGTGCTGATTGGTCCGAGTGAGCCAGTGCTCTTACTGACCCACTCCTTGGGTCATGTGTGCTCTTTGAATCAGGGACTGGGTCTTATTAATCTTTGTTTTACAGTAGCACCCAGAGGCCTAAGCTAAGATCTGGGGCCCATTGTGGTAGGTGCTGTACATACATCTAGTAAGAGACAGTCCGTGCCTGAATGACTGTATGGTATAAATAGACTTGACACTAAAGGGGTGAGGAAAAGGGAAGATTGGTGTGCCCTTGTTACAGGTGGGGAACTGAGGCACAGAGTGATTAAGTGATTTGCCAAAAGTCATCCAGCAATTCTGTGGCGGAGCCAGGAACTGAACCCAGGTCTCCTGAGTCCCAGGACAGTACCTTAACCAATAAGCCCTTTAGTAGAAATGGTCTATGTCCCTGGCCCTTTAACAATTCCTCTTCTCCCACAGGAAGGGGGCATTATGGGTTTTCACAGGAGCTCAATGTCTTTCAATGGCATGCACCATGCAGAACTTGATATCTCCCAGCCGGGTGGGCACAATTCTAAAAGGGCAAAAGCGTCCTTCCTCAATGTTAGCTGTACATATTAAGCATTTACAACAATGTGATGATACTTGTGTCCTTTTCCTGGTGCCAGTTAACTGTCCTTGTATGATGAGCTCTACTGTAAGTGGGGAGTGACTGGTACCATCAGCTTGTATCACTGCTCCTGCTGAAGAGCAAGATTTCCCTTCAATCTAATGAATACGTAGAATGCTGCTGGCATTATCCAGCCCGCCAAATGTATTCCGAATAGGACCTTAATCGAGTGATCTGTCAGTCTAATCCTGGAGCGGGCAAATTTTTTGGCCTGAGGGCCACATCGGGTTTCCAAAATTGTATGGAGGGCTGGTTAGGGGAGACTGTGTCTCCCCAAAATAGCCAGCCGTGGTCTGCCCCCCCTGCTTCTTGCCCCCTGGGACTCCTGCCCCATCCAGCCTCCCCTGATGCCACCCTGGGAGCCCTGCCCCATCCACCTATTCTCAGACCCCCTGCCCCTGACTGCCCCTCACTGCCCCATCCAGCCCCCCTTCTCCTTTCTGATTGCCCCTCCGGAACACCTGTCCCCATTCAACCCCCCTGATCCCTGCCCTCTGACCACCCCGATCCCTATGCACACTCCTGCCCCCTGTCCACCATCCCAAACTCCCCTGCCCTCTATCCAACCCCACCCCCCAGCTCCCCACCCCCTTACCGCGCTGCCCAGAGCACCAGGACAGGCAGCCGCCCCGGCTGGCTGGAGCCAGCCACGCCACCGTGCAGTACAGAGCACCAGGACAGGCAGCCGTGCCGCCTGGCTGGAGCCAGCCATGCCACCATGCAGTACAGAGCACCAGGACAGGCAGCTGCGCCGCCCGGCTGGAGCCAGCCATGCCACCGTGCAGTACAGAGCACCAGGACAGGCAACCGTGCCGCCTGGCTGGAGCCAGCCATGCCACCATGCAGTACAGAGCACCAGGACAGGCAGCCGCGCCGCCCGGCTAGAGCCAGCCACGCCACCGTGCAGTACAGAGACCGGGATCAGGCCAGGCTCTGCAGCTGCGCTGTGCCAGGAGCTCGCAGCCATGTCGCCCAGAGTATTGCGCCAGCAGCGCAGCGAGCTGAGGCTGTGGGGGAGGGGGAACAGCAGGGAGGGGCCGGGGGCTAGCCTCCTGGGCCAGGAGCTCAGGGGCCAGGCAGGAGGGGCCAGCCCGCAGGCCGTAGTTTGCCCACCTCTTGTCTAAAATATCTGTCTAGCTATTTGCCCATCATCACTGTATTATCCGAGGCCCAGATCCTCAAAGATATTTAGGTACCTAACTCCCATTGATTTAGTTCCTTTGTGCAGCCGTTGTTAACCAAAGTTTGTGTTGCCAAGGTGCTCAATGCTATTTGCCATGTTGTCCCTTTTAGGGGGCAGGGGGGATGGGTGCACAAGTAAAGCCATTGGCCAGTTTCACCATTCGTCCCAAACATGATTTCCCCAGAGATTCAGGACGTCCACCAGGACCTTCTTATTAATGTGGTCTGTAATGCGTATGCTGCTTGTCTGACTATATCTTAATTTTTCCAACAGAGCACATTCTCTAGCAGCTTTCAATGCAAGTGCTTCAGGGCTAGTTTTCATAACTAGGGATGCACCCTGTCTTGGAGCCTGCATTATGAAGAAAACTCTTCTAAAGCTCCAGAAGCCTGAGCTCTGGAAGGTTCTCAGGATGATCAGCTGTGTGATGGGGAAGTGAGAAGTCTCTTAAGGAGAATATCAGGAAATTATGTGCTCTTTTCTGCAGCTGAATGAGAGGGTAGCTATGGAGAACAGTGATCCATCATGGTTATTCCTAGCACCAGAGAGGCTGTGTTTAGGATATGTCCATGCTGTACCTCCCACAATCCTCTCTAGATTCATGTGTGGGCCATACTCTGGTTCACATGCTAACTGAGAAATTAGAGGTGAAAAGCCCTTATCAGAGCTGGGAGTGCTAGGTTAAATTTGCCAATGGGACTTGCTTTCATTCTGTTCGTGCTAAGGGCACTTCTGAGAGTGCCCTGCGGTGCTGCGTAGTGAGTGGTCGGGAGGCTGTTCAGTGAAGTCCTGTTCCTGTCCTTATTTCGCAGCCCCTACTGCAATGTGCAGGTGCAAACTGTATCATTTGGGACCTCAGGGCAACTGCCTCAGCATAGACAGACGCTGCATCTAGAAGATCTGCTCGATCAAGATAACAGCAGGGAATGGCACATTGAAGTGGGATGGAGGCAGATCTATCACACTCTGATCTTTTCATTTGTCTGGGAGGGGCTCTAGATGTCCCAGCTGGAGAGGCTCCACTGACCTGTGTGAACATCTTGTCCATTCCCTGGAGGCCAGGGCTGATGGTTCCCTACAGCCCGTTCCCCAGCGCTTTGCTTAGTCTAGTTTTCAGTGTCTCGAGCAATAACTGTAAGCCCCTTACAATGGTGCTTCCCCCTCTTCCCTTGAGAAATTATTCTACAGCCTAATACATCATGGCTCAGATTTTCTGCTTTAGGGCACACAGTGGCCCTAAAAGTATTGTAGCTAACCTCCAGGAGGATTGTCCCAGTCCAGGGGTGAAGAGCTGACATAACTGCTCCGATGCTTCCTCCTTCCTGCAGCCAGTTATGGGGTTGTAGTTGGGCTTCCTTACACTTCTGTGGTTCCTAGCCGCCATATTGTCTCCTGGCAGTCATGGGCAGCTAGCATAAGACAGAGAAGAGGTTAGGAGGCTGGAGTGCTTCACAGCTGGTCCAAGGTGGGTGGTACATTCAATGGTCTCCTCTGGGAATTATCCAGTGGACAGACATGATGGAGACACCATGTGCAGTGTGCCAACTTGGGGGATTTTATTGAGCCTCTCACCATATGTTTTGTTTTTTGTTCAAGCCCCAGTTCCTGGAGTCATGTGTTTTATAGGAGAATTTCCATGTTCATGAGTTTCTACCCCTCATGGCTACAGAGAAGAGCTTGAAAGTGTAATCCTTAAAGGCTAAAAATTAGAAGGAAAATCCAAAGAATTCCCATCCTGTTATTTTTAAAAAAAATCTCATGATTTTTAAGGCAACTTCATGATTTTGTTGAGAGGTTCAACTCCTGATTTTCGAGCATGTGGGTTGGCAAGACTCCAAATGTGGAATAAATCACCAGAGATATTATTTTATTAATATTATTCATTATTTTTATTGTGGGAACCCCTAGGAGCCCAAGACACGGACCACGACCCCATTGTGCTGGGTGTTGTACAAGATTTGAGTGTCAGGCTTTATAATGTATATACACTATTGTTGTAGAGCAAGTATATACAGATTAATAATTAGCCCCGTGCTCTGGATTTTTGAATGCATTTTCAACTCAGAACTGGGCTGGGGTAAAAAGCCACTGCTGCTTGGGAAGTTGTGTTTCCTCTCAAGTGGAATCTGCTGGCCTTCTGATGGGAGTCATTATGGCTCAGCGTCAGCTGTATTTATGGTGTCTGAAAAGATTATCTCCAGATAATCTTACGGGTATTTAGCCAGCCATATGCTTTATTTTGATAGCAACATGCGTTTCTTTGTGCATTTAACATTGTTTATGTTAATTAAGGTTTCAGACTGGAAGCTGCATATGGGCTCTTTCGTTTCTCTGTGGCTAATTTGCAGAGAGTAAGTAACCTTGTCCTTTGTGCAATGCTTCAATTCAGTTAGACATGATTATGGATTCACAGCTGGGAGAAGGCCTCGTTTCTAACCTTCTTACTACTTCCTTCCCCCACAAAAAACTTCCCGTATGCCTGATAATTCCTGAGTTGATTCTCAGGTCAGCAGTGCTTTTATTTTATTTGTGGTCAAATCTGAAGCAAATCAGCCAAGCTGATTTCGAATGATAAGCCTCTGAAAAAATATTATCTTTCCTCGGGATTCACTTTCTGTGCCTGGACTAAGTGGATCGATAGCTGTCTTTTTAAAAGAGAGTTAATTTAATAATAGTTGCTAATCTAATAATAGGTTCTTCCCTATCAGCATAGAGTTGTTTTTTTCAGTGCCAAATGTGTGCTGCAGAGAGTGGTGTGAGAATAGAGTTTGAAGCCAAAGATGGGTAGAAGCAGCTGCAGTTGGATGAAATTCAGGGATCCGGCACAAAGCTTACCTCCCAGTTAAATCCCACTTTAAGTCCCGTGTCGGGTAATACCCTGGTGCTGAAGAGTATTTCTGATTGGAGGAAGAACCTCCTGGTTCGCAAAGAGCATTTAACTTTGTGAAATGTGGTCCTTGAACCTAGGATAATACAGTGGGGGTGGATGTAGCTGTGTTGTCCTGGCTGGACACTTTCACAGCGGAGATGAAATGGAACATCTTTCATCTCTGCTTTAAAGTGGCACTGGAAAGCTTTTGTAACTAAATAAGCTAATCTAGGGTCCTAAATCACTGAAAGGATGTATGGGCATAGCTGTTGATGGAGAAGTAGTGTTGCTTAGCGAATAGAGCACCAGGTGAGGATTTGGAAAACCTGGGTTCTGTCCTCAGCTTGGCTAATTGCCTTCCAGGTGACCTTGGAAGGATCATTTCGCCTCTCTGTGACTCAGTGTCCCCATCTGTAAAATGGGGCTAGTGATATTTACTCCTTTTGTAAAGCTCTTTGAGATCTATAGATGACAAGTCAAAACTAGGTATTGGGCTGGATAATCCGCTTCATTGACTTTAATAGAATTATGCCAGTTACACCTGCTGGCAGAATATTTAGAGATTCAGGACAGTGGCTGGGTTTTGGGGACTAGCCCCAGGATGAATCATCTTTCAGTTCTAGAGGCCCAATTCTCCTCTCAGTTACATCAATTTAAATCGAAGCTGACTTCAGTGCAGCCACTCTGGATTTAAATGAATGTTACTGAGAGCAGAATCTGGCCCCAAACCACTGGATCAATCACTGAAAGTCATTACTGTCTGTTGGGTGTTTAGTGGCTTGTGTGATAAAGCTTGTTAGCCTGGGGGCCTCGTTCTGATTCCTAAGGGGACAGGTGCCAAAATTGCCCAAACCACCATTGACATTATGGGTGTCAATTTTAGTTTACCCTGGAATTTGGATCAGAAAGTTCAGTACTTTCATAGTGTTTGAAATTAGAGGTTGATGTTGGCTCCTTTCCACTTTAAAGTGTAATTTGTTTTCATTTGTAAGCATGCAGAATTCTCTATCACTGGTTCAGGATTCTAATTAGATATTTTCATCCTGTATTGCTCCTGAAAGAAAGTAGGAAAGAAAGAAAGCTTTTCCTTGCACCTTTCCCCAGGACTCTTTAATCTCCTAAGGCAACTATGAGGTCCAGGAGAAACTGTGGCCAGAACTCACTCTTCAAGACAAAATGAATTTTATTCCAAGCCAGCTGTACAAAGGCAGCCCCGTTCGCACTTCCAGAGTGTTCAGAAGGAGCTTTGCAATGGCCTTTTGCTGGAAATGAAAATTGCTTTGGGAATCCTGCAAAAGGGATTAACTGTGACTTGGGTTCCAGCTCTCCAAATTAATAAACAAGCCGCTAGATGGATCCCAGCCAAGCACTTGATTGACCTGTCAGTTTGGTCGGGAGGGAGGAAAAAAGCCCCTGTGAATCAGGAAGTATTTATATATTATTTAAGCCTTAAGTATAAGCTCCATTGTTTTAAAGCTTCTTTCTGTTCCATGCCTGTTCCTACAACAAAGCCCTTAATTTGCTATTAATCACTGTTCAGGAAGGTCCTTAAGCAAGTGCATAACTCCCATGGAAGTCTATGGGACTATGTCCTTAATTGCTTTCCTGAATCACATTCTCGGTGTTTACACCCATCATGAAAACCTATAGCCAAACTTTTCTCTCCTGGAATGGGCTAGGGCTGAATTTGAACCCACGGATATTATAGATGGAATAACCCTCTCGGGTGTCCTGATGCTTCCAGCACTCACTGATGTATTCTCAGGTTTAGTTTTGGAGCTTCCACCCCTCCACTTTGGCTAGGCCACAATCTGTTAGATCTCATTATTAGGAAGAATTTCCCTGATATCTGCATCTAAATTTTCCCTTGCGTAAATTTCCTCTTATTTTCCCTTATTTCACCTTTAATTAATTCCTCTTTGTCCTTGGGATTCACAGGTTTTAATATTTATAGATAAGGCTCATCAACCCCCTTCCTGTTCCTCACAGCTGTGAGCACGTGGCTTTCTGTCACGTGCAGAATCAAAGGTTTCACGGAGGGACTCATCCTCCCCACCCCCTTTAATACCCCACCTCCTCTGATTCCCTTTGTTTTCGTTTTTGGCCGATTTTCTTCTGGTTTTGAAATGGTTAAATGAAACCCAATAAATCCCTGGGAAATTATCAATAAATAAATTAAATCAACCGATCAATAAATAGCCCAAATGAAGAGCCTTACTGGTGAGGTACAGGACTCAGTATTGAATTATAAGATACCTGCACATGCACACATCACTTATAGGAACTTGTCACGTGGTATGCTTGCCACTAGGGCATCACCTTGTGGCCGCATCAGGGGATTAGCTCCACATCAGGGGTCTGACGCCCCTTTCTTTGCCCAGTGGCTCCCTTTCTCTGGGACACGGGGTGCTCCATCTTTGTGACTTAGCCTTCTGGCCAGGTCACTATAATCTTCCCCTTTCAGGGGACCAAATCCCACTGGACAAACTTCCTAGGCAATCTGTGCTCCACTGCCTGGTCTGTGCCACTTTCCCAGTGGCTGGGGGAACCCTGGGCCCACCCACTACTCTGGGTTCCTGTCCAGGGACCCTTCCTGGCAACTGTGGTCTGCTTTCCTTCGGACCCTGTTGCTTTTTCCTGGGACTCCTTCCTATAGTTTCTGGCTCCCCCTCTCTGGTTGTACCAGCTCAAACGCCTTCCTCCCACGGAGTAACTGCAGACTATTTAACTCCCTAGCCTCAAACACCCCTCCTTGCCCCCAGGGGGTGACTGCAGCCCACTTCTCCTGCAGCCCCTTTCGGCTGTCAACTTACTGGCTTCATACCCACCCCTCCTGTTCCTTCCCAGCTGGGCTCCATCTTCAATCAGTCCTTCAATCCCTGGCTCTTCCCAGGTGCAGCCTATCAGGTTAACTATCCTAATTTACCAGCTCTGCCTTGCATGGGGTGGACACCCCATCAGACCCCTGTTCAAACACCCACTGAAGTCCATGGAAAGCCTCCCTTGGGCTTCTGTGTGCTTTGGATCCGGCTCATAACAAAGTCATTCAATACTCATAGTAATACCCACCCCTGAACAGAGGCTTATTCTAAGCAGAGCTGCAATGTGCATTGGACAAACAATTTGGGACCTTCATTCTATGCTGAACTAAGTGGAGTTTGCTAATATGCATTGGCTAGACCCTACATCTTACAGTCTCTGACTCAGGCAAAACTCCCACTGATCCAGTGAGTGAATGGCTCTGAGGGAGACTCTCCTTGTCCAGAGTCCCATTGCAGTCACAAAGCCAGAGTACTAATGGAACCCGTGGGAATTTTGCATGAATGAGATGGCACAAGCTAGCCCATTTAGTGGCTTCCACTCTCTACTGTTTGCAGTCGACAACATCAACACTCTCCGTGGTGCTGGGCGAGTCCTCACAGCATGGTCAACCACAAGCATTCAACAGTCATGAGTCACGCTCCCAAAAATTATGAGACTGGCTTAAAAATCAGGAGATATTAAAATAAAACATTTTGGTTTTAGTTTGTCTGCTGGGTTTCTGGGCTGTTAGGTCACGCTTGGGTCATGTTTTTTAGGCTTTTCTTTGCAACCACAAGGGCTAGAAACTTAAAAAAAAATACTGAATGCGAGATTCACACATAAATAATTTGACTTCAGGGGCTGGGGCTTGAATGCAAATACCAAATATTGCAAACCTTGCCAAAAAATTGCAAGAATCGGCAATGCTGGACTGAACTGCACTGTTCCAGTCTATCCTTCTGTAAAATGGGGATAATAATATGTCCTATCCTACTTTGCTGTGTGTGTTGTGTGGACTGAGTCATTTGTGGGTAAATCCATCCTTAGGCAGCAGTCCGGCACAAGAGTCTTTGAGCTCACATGGGAGTAAAGTGGTGACCAAGCCTTTGGGTTTAAGTGCTCTGGTCTTGCACTGGTCCTGTGCTCTGGATCCAGCTTTGGATCATTTTGCAAAGTGCTTTGAAGACAGAACGCTCTGTAGAGGAGCAGTGTGATTACTGCTGGGGGAATTGGTGATTTTTTCATATCACCCCAAATGTTCTTTTAACAGCACCACTGTTCTCCCCAAGCCATGTCAAAGACATGCTGAAGGATTAAAACCAGAGATGAGGAAAGGATAAGGGAAGGAGAGGCATTGTTTATGCTGAGGAGCTTAAAACTGACGGATCGCACTTGCATCCTGTAGGGTGAATTCAGTACTTTAAGATGATCGAGATGTTTAATCAGTGATCTTTGATAGTAGGGGGCCACATTCTCAGCAGTTGTAAATTGACATAACTCCACTTACTTCAGTGGACTATGCCGATGTACATCAGCTGAACATCTGACCCAGGATATCCCACACCGCCCCTTTGGTAATTTATAGTGGCTTTTAATATAAGAGCTATATGGCTTTGATCCAATGTACATTGAACTCAATGGGACTCTCTCCAATGATTTCAGTGGACATTGGATCACGTCCTATAAGAGCAAAGCATGGTTATTGTAAAATATGTCCTTTCCTGCATCCCACTATGTGCTTTAAATGTATGAGTTGCTTTGCCATGTCTAGAAATGGGGATGGGAACAGTGCAGGAGTGTTTGGATCTGATGTTTCAGCTTGACCCAGTAGAGATGAGCAGCCCAGATCCATACCCACTTTGCTTTGAAGCTTGGAGGTAACTGGAGCTGAGATTTGGAGTCAGGTCTATCACTAACACAAATGTATCCATTCAGTTGTTAAGTGCAAACAGAATAAAGTCCAAACCAGCAATATACATGTGGGTTTTTTAATGGCCAATTTCATAAAGCTCAAAACAGTGACAAACCAAATCAGTTGAGAGAAAGAATTTAAACAGAACAATGTGAATGATAATTGGGAATTTTTAAAGAACATTTTACTAGATGCCACAATTGAGAACAAAGGCTGCATTGGTTAAAAAAAAATCTAGTTTAGAGGTGAAGTGAAAGCAGAGTAGAAGTTGATAGGAATGAATATAAATCAGATGCTAGGAATTGTAGAAAATTGATAAGGGAAGCAAGAGAACTCTATAGCCAGCAAAATTATGGACAATAACTAGGAGTTTTGTAAGTATCTTAAGAACAAAAAAATCCTAACAATGGTATTGGTCTTTACTAGATGGAAATGGTAGAATTATCAATAATAATACAGAAAAGTTAGAAATGTTGAATAAATATTTCTATTCTGTATTTGGCACTGGTTTGACCACTACTGGAATACTGTGTCCAGTTTTGGTGTCCACAATTAAAAAAGGATGTTTATAAATTGGAGAGGGTTCAGAGAAGAGCCATGAGAATGATTAAAGGATTGGAAAACTTGCCTTTAGAGTGAAAGACTGAAAGAGCTCAGTCTGTTTATCTTAACAAAGAGGTTAGGGGGTGACTTGATCACAGTTTATAAGCACTTACATGAGGAACAGCAATTTGATAGTAGAGGGTTCTTCTAGCAGAAAGAGGTATAACAAGATCTAATGGCTGGAAGCTGAAGCTAGTCAAATTCAGACTAAAGCTAAGGTGCAACTTCTTTTTAACAGAGAGGGTAATTAACTATTTGAATAATTTACCATGGTGGATTCTCTAGGACTGGCAATTTTTAAATCAAGATAGGATGTTTTTCTACAAGATCTGCTCTAGTTCAAACAGAAATTAATTCAGGGCAGTTTTTTGATCTTCTGTTATGCAGAAGATCAGACTAGATGATCTACAGAAAAGGACCTGGGGAATACAGTGGATGAGAAGCTGGATATGTGTCAACAGTGTGCCTTTGTTGCCAAGGCTAATGGCATATTGGGCTGCATTAGTGGGAGCATTGCCAGCAGATCGAGGGAAGTGATTATTCCCCTCTATTCAGCACTGGTAAGGCCACATCTGGAGTACTGTGTGCAGTTTTAGGCCCCCCACTATAGAAAGGATGTGGACAAATTGGAGAGAGTCCAGAGGAGGGCAACGAAAACGGTTAGGGGGCTGGAGCACATGACTTATGAGGAGATGCTGAGGGAACTGGGTTTATTTAGTATACAGAAGAGAAGAGTGAGGGGGGATTTAATAGCAGTCTTCAACTACCTGAAGGAGGTTCCAAAGAGGATGGAACTTGGCTGTTCTCAGTGGTGGCAGATGACAGAACAAGGAGCAATGGTCTCAAGTTGCAGTGGGGGAGGTCTAGGTTGGATATTCAGAAACACTATTTCACTAGGAGGGTGGTGAAGCACTGGAATGGGTTACCTAGGGAGGTGGCAGAATCTCCTTCCTTAGAGATTTTTAAGGTCTGGCTTGACAAAGCCCTGGCTGGGGTGATTTAGTTGGGGATTGGTCCTGCTTTGAGCAGGGGGTTGTACTAGATACCTCCTGAGGTCCCTTCCAACCTTGATCTTCTACGATTCTATGAGTGGTCCCTTTTGGTTTTATAATCTATGAATCTATCTACACCAACATCATGTACGCGCCCTCTCTGTCTGTCAATGGCCATTTGGGAATGGAATGGACTCTTAATTCCACGTTGCGGCAAAGTGCCCAGCGACTGCTATACTCAGCACTGTGATATATCTCTTCTTTCAGCCAGGCGACAACGAACTTTGGCTGTTTGCCTGACCCTTGAGCCCTTATTTGCATTGTGAAATGTGACTGTTACTGTCCTCCATCCTGTGGCATCGCTTCCTGTTCACTGCTCTTCCTACATTCCAGACTCCTGTGCTTTCTTATGTCTCCGTCATGCTATTTCCACCTGCTGTGCTTGATCTGGCTGGAAGAAGCCATTTTATTCTGCTTCTTCAAGGGTATTTTGGTTTGCAGGCGATACAGAGGAAGGTGTAGGTCTTAGCCTCTGGATTCAGTACCAGAGGGGGCTATTTAAGCTCCTTGATTCTGCTTCGTTCTGTTCATACTCAGACCTTTGCATTTCAGTTTCAACTCAGTTACCCTTTTCTCTGCTCTTCCTCTCAAACCAAGGCCCAGATTTTGCCTGCCCACAGATCAGGCAGAAGGATGCTGCGGAAGGAGGTTCCACTCTGTGACACAGGGAGAGAGTTGCTGTGTTGTAGGAGTGGTACAGACCTCTTGAGCTACGGACAGCCTGAATCCTGCAAGGAGCTCCCACAGATCAAGGGGCATCTGCCAAAGGCAAGGGCATCTGTGCAGAAGCTCAGTCCGTCTGTTATATGCCCTGGGCTCTGTAGCAGCATGGCTCCATCTGGAGCTGTACTGCCGGTGGCTCTGCTGGCACTCTTCACTAGCTCTCTCCTCAGAGGATGGCTGATTGTGCAAAGAGAGCATCCCATAGCTGGAGTGTGCCACTAATTCTCACAGCTATTTCCCTGTGATACGGCTGCTATGCCCTTCCCTTCGCTGTGATGGAGCCCTGAGAGTTTGCACATAGACTCATCCCACCCAGCCTCCAACAGTTCCCATTGTTTTTACCCTTTCCATGAAAGCAGCAGGAAGGGGCGATCTGGCCCTCACAGTGGGTGCATTAGAGCTGTGGAACTTCGTGATGCTTTGCATGGAGTTTCCCCATTTATCTAAAAGAAAAAAAAACACATTAAAAAGCAACATGATTTCTTAACTCAATTCCTCTCTTTTCCCATCTCCTGAGCTTGGTTTCAGACTGTTCAGGCAATGCTTGAATGTTTATTGAGATGCCGAGTGGTTAACTCTCAGCGCATACAGTTTGGTCTCATTAATCCCAGCTTTTGGCAGCCGTGCCTTTTGGGGAATGTCTACTTGACGTTTGAGTCGTGCTTAGGCGATGGCCGCCATCTTGGCCAACACGCCTGCGAATGAACCGGGGATCGCTAAAAACAAGAGCTGTTGCAACTTGAGCTGGAGCGCCAAGGTTTTGTAACTGGGGCTGGAACGGCTCCTGTCCTCTGTGGGTTGGCACAGAGGGGGACCTGGAATGCACACTGACCACTGGGTAATTCTTTCACACGTGTTAACAAACGGGATTGAAAATTCTAGGGCCGGATTAACCTTTTGTGGGCCCAGCGCCAAACATATGTGTGGGCCCCCATGGGGACAATGGAGCATGGTGCAGGGAGGTCAGTCCCTGGAGCGAGGGGCCAGCCAGAGGCAATGGGGCATGGCATGGCAGGGGTGGCCCTGCTCCGCCCAATGCGAGGGCACTATTTACAACCCGGCAGTTGCCAGACGCACAGTGGCCTGCCCAGCCCTGTACTGCCAGTGTGTCCCTTCCCCTTGGGGGTGGGCTTATGCTACACCATACAGCCCCCCCACTCCCTATGGCCTGAGGCCCCCCAGACCCACCCACAAATGCACAGTGCCCTGCACAACACCACCCCTACCCACAGCCCCACCACAACTGCCCAGAACTCCCACTCCCTAGTGCCGCAACACACACAGAGATCTTCCCCACCCCTTCATAGCCCAGCACCCCCCCAGACCCTCAAGAGACCCACTCCCCGGCACCCTGCCTCCCGGCCATGCTCACCGGCCCTGCTGGGAGGTGACTGTGTCTGCTGGGCTGAGACATGGCAGAGAGGAGCCCTCAGCCAGCTGGCGGGCAGGCCGAGAGGAGCAAGTGGTGGGCAGGGGGAGCCAGGGGGGTCTCGGGGCGCAGTGTAAGTGGAACAAGCCGGGGCCCCTTCTCAGCGTGGGCCTGGCTCCATGGATCCACTGGAGCCATTGTAAACCCGGGCACTGCTGATGCCACACAAAGGTTTGGAACACGGCACAACTGTGGTGTTTAACTGGAGGCTGCAGTAAAATGACCAGCAACACACATTTATGTCCTGGCCATGCCAGTGTGCACAAGTGTGTTAATGAACATGGGGGATAATTCTCAGTTTCCCCTCTCAGCCTTTGCCTGTCTCGTCCATTTAGGTTGTAAGCAGGTCAGGTCAGGAACTGTCTCTTGCAATGTGTGTATACAGCGCGGAGCACAATGCAGTGCTGATCTCGGTCGAGGCTTCTCCGTGCTAAGTGGAACAATAATTCAACATGCTCTCAGTTGCCACGCAGAGCTAGACTGTATCTAGGATATGTCTGGGGGTGTAACTAGGGCTATGTCTACACAGCAAAGAAAAACCCGGGGCTGGCCTGGTTCATTGCTGGGTTGGCAAAGGCTTCTGGACTGGGGAGTGGGGAGCTCCCACTCGCAGGGTCTTACACCCCGGGCTGCAGCCTGAGGCCAGATATCGACACAGCGAATGAAAAAGCCCCGCTTCCCACGCCCCATAAGCCGAGCTGGGTGGCTCTTGTCTAGACGTACCCCTAGAGTAACTTGGTGGAGGCTGAGCGAGGGAAGGATTCCACGACTGTATTCCATGGAGAAGGTTCGGACAGTGAGCTGCATTGGGCTGTGGAACAGTCGCCCAAAGGAAGAATCTCTTGCCTGGGACCTGTACAATCAGCCCAGCCAGAGCACTGGAGATCAGTGTGTAGGGGAGAATCCTGCTCTGGCAGGTCTTTTCCATCTCTCCTGGTTCTGCTGTCTCAGCCTCTGCTGGCTTTTGGAGCAAGGAGGCAGGGGGCTGGGGCTGAGAGTGTGGCACTTAGCTTGAGGCAGCACATGCTGTGGGCATGATGGAGCAGTCTCAGGGAGAGTGGAGGGGGTCCTAAGTTCCGGGCTACCTGGCAGTGTCGCCAAACACAGGGAACGTCTCCTTCCCTCTAATCCCCACCGGGACAGATGTTGCTGACCCAGGTTACTTTTACTAATGCCTAAGAGGCACTTTTTCATGCCCAAGAGCCTCCACCCTCTCTCCCAGCTTCTGGAATGGGTTCCCTAGGGAGCTGGTGGAATCTCCTTCCTTAGAGGTTTTTAAGGTCAGGCTTGACAAAGCCCTGGCTGGGATGATTTAGTTGGTGTTGGTCCTGCTTTGAGCAGAGGGTTGGACTAGATACCTCCTGAGGTCCCTTCCAACCCTGAGATTCTATGAGTCTATGATTCTTTCCCCTTCTCCCACCCCTGGTCACTTTCCTCCCACCCCCATCCCCGAGCAGCAGCAGGCTCCCTCAGCCAGCCCCAAGCCAAAGGAGATTAGCCCCAGATGCTTGCCTTGGAGGAATGACTTTTAAAAAAAACAACCCTCCACTATGCCTGTCCCTCTGTGCACCAAGCCTGGATACCCCAGGGCTTCAGGTCCTCTTGTGCGCTCTCTTCCCCAGCCTCCCTGCACCTGTGTCAGCTCACAGGGTCCGGATCCCTGGGTCCCACTCCCTGTTTCCTGTGTCCATTGCAGGATAGGTGAGGTTCGTGCCCCAGTAGCCCTCTCTGATCACCCCTCCCGGAGTCCTGCTGCTCCCAGATCTGGGGAGGTTGGGGTGGGGTCTGGGGTGGGCCATGCGGGGAACAGATGGGAGCGAGAACAGAAGGGTATCAGGACAGGAGCTACTCTGCAGCTTTCCATAGGGATAGGGAGAGGAAGGGAAGGAGGGGGGAGTCATGTGCTGAAATGGAGGATGGGGGGCTGTGCGAATTTAGAAAGGAAGGGAGCTCTGTGTGCTGGGATGTGGGAGGGGAGCTGGGGGGGAGCTTTGTGTGCTGGGATGGGGGATGGGAGCTGTGCAGGGTTGCTGTGTGTGCTGTGTTGAAGGAGGGTAGTTGTGTGTGCTGCGATAATTAGGGGAGCTGTGTGCTGGGATGGGGGTGTTGCTCGGGGGGGGGGGAAAGCTGTGTCCTGGGATGGGGGAGATGCTGGTTGGGGAGGAGCTGTGTGCTGGGATGGGGGAGATGCTGGGGGAGGGGAGCTGTGTCCTGGGATGGGGGAGATGCTGGGGGAGGGGAGCTGTGTCCTGGGATGGGGAGATGCTGGGGGAGGGGAGCTGTGTCCTGGGATGGGGGAGATGCTGGGGGAGGGGAGCTGTGTGCTGGGATGGGGGTGTTGCTGGGGGAGGGGAGCTGTGTGCTGTGGTGGGGGTGATGCTGGGGGAGGGGAGCTGTGTGCTGGGATGGGGGAGATGCTGGGGGAGGGGGAGCTGTGTCCTGGAATGGGGTGTTGCTGGGGGAGGGGAGCTGTGTCCTGGGATGGGGTGTTGCTGGGGGAGGGGAGCTGTGTGCTGGGATGGGGTGGTGCTGGGGGAGGGGAGCTGTGTGCTGGGATGGGGTGTTGCTGGGGGAGGGGAGCTGTGTCCTGGGATGGGGGTGTTGCTGGGGGAAGGGAGCTGTGTCCTGGAATGGGGTGATGCTGGGGGAGGGGAGCTGTGTGCTGGGATGGGGGTGATGCTGTGGGAGGCGAGCTGTGTCCTGGGATGGGGGTGTTGCTGGGGGAGGGGAGCTGTGTCCTGGGATGGGGTGTTGCTGGGGGAGGGGAGCTGTGTCCTGGGATGGGGTGTTGCTGGGGGAAGGGAGCTGTGTGCTGTGGTGGGGGTATTGCTGGGGGAGGGGAGCTGTGTGCTGTGGTGGGGGTGATGCTGGGGGAGGGGAGCTGTGTGCTGGGATGGGGTGATGCTGGGGGAGGGGAGCTGTGTCCTGGGATAGGGGAGATGCTGGGGAAGGGGAGCTGTGTGCTGGGATGGGGTGTTGCTGGGGGAGGGCAGCTGTGTGCCGGGATGGGAGTCCAGCTTGTGGGGGGTGGTGATGCTCCCAGCATGTGGGGAGGAGGAGGGGGTCAGTGCTCTGGCTGTTTCTTTTGCATTTTGTTGGTGATGGTTTTTCTTTTTGCTGCCTCCTCTCACTCTGTCTCTCCCTCTCTCTCTCTCTCTCTCCCTCTCTGCTGTCTCTCTCTCGCCTCTCTGCACTTTGCCACCCCCTCCCTTAACAGATCCTCCTCCTCCTCCTCCTCCCAGCTTGGTGCCTGGTCCTGGCGCGGCTGCCGAACAGTCCCAGTCGATTCCTTCCGAACTAAATGCCTCTGTGAGAGACTCTCTACCTTCGCCATCTTAGCCCAGCTCAGCTCAGACATGGTAAGTCCTGCCAATAACATACAATGAAGAAAGAATGAAAGAATGCCAAGAAAGAAAGGAGAGGGGGGGGGAAAATCCCAGCCCAGAATGGCACAGCATCCAGCGTGTGACATTTAAATGACAATCAATCGCCAATACCAGCCTGGCTGTTGGGAGGCGGAGGGACCAGGATGCTGCTGGAGGGGGGTGTGTGTGTAGAGAGAGAGAGACAAGGTGGGGGAGGTAATATCTTTTATTGGACCAACTTCTGTTGGCGAGAGAGACGAGCTTTCGAACATGTGTGCGTGGAGACATTGCAATATAGAAAGACGAGTACGCGGCAAAGCGGCTCAGATGTGCCGCTGACAGGCTGTGACCTAAAAACAAACCCAACCGAGGAAGCCTGCTGCATTGAAGTGCCACCGATTCCTTAAGTCAGGATGTTCCGGGGGCAGCGAGCCCTTGGGAGACAGAGAGCAGATCCCACCCCTTGTCTCCCCAAATTTCCCTCCTGCCACCCTCCCTCCCCCTTAGGGTGACCAGATGTCCCGATTTTATCGGGACAGTCCTGATATTCAGGGCATTGTCTTATGTAGGCACCTATTACCCCCCACCCCCGTCCCGATTTTTCACACTTGCTATTGGGTCACCCTACTCCCCCTTCCTCAATTGCAGCGTGAGCTGGAGCCTGCACAGTAGAATACATTTGGGTTGCTGTGGCTGCTGCAGTGATTGTATTGTCGGTTTCAGGGGCCTCCCTCCCACCCCCGCCCCGCTCTCTTCCTGCACCGTGGATTTGAATATGAATGTTGGTGGAACCAGGGAGGGGACTCGCACAGGCTGGCATCTGCACTGTTGTCAGTGCCCGCACTTAATCTTTGCACGTTCTCCACCCCTTCCTTTTCCCCTTTCAACCTTGGTGCGATCTCTGGTTGCTGATCACCCCTGATTGGTAGACCCTGAAAGGGTTTGTACTGCTTTGCTGACTCGGTTGTTGTTTGAAGGGGGTGGGGAGTAGGGTGGGGGCTGGAGGGGTGTGTGTGTGTGTGTGTGAAGTTTCTGCTTCTTTATTTAAAGGGAAGCAAACGTTGGGTCTCAACGAGAGTGTTTGAAAAAGTAACAGATTCCGAGAGCTGATCCCAGCTCCGGAGCGGAGTCATGCCTGGTCTCCGGGAATGCGGAGCGCATGCAAAGTCGCTGCTGGGGCGTTGCTCCCAGGGATTCATAGAGTCATCCCAATGTCTTTAGTTCGGGTTGATTAAAAAAAAAATTTCAGCCATTTCTGCGCAGATCCCAGGCGCACATTGATTCACAGCTGAACACGGTGCCTCATGTGACACTTCCATCTGCTCGGGCACTAGGAGTTACTAGGCCCTTCCAGTAATTTACTAATTACACCTTGCTCAGTAAATGCCGGTTTAATTTAGGAAAAGGGAGGGGAAAGGAAGAAGGGGTGGGGGAAGCACATTTTCCAAGTTGAAGGTTTGGTTTATTATTAGGAACACTAATATATTTGGTCCACTAGTTACCATGGAAACAACATCTGCACTGAAGTGGCTTTAAAGACACAGTGTTGGCTGTTTTGCTTAGGCCCAGGCAGGTCCAGCTGCTAACCCACTTTGAAACGGCTTCACCAGGGCGGGGACTGACTCGTAGAGAAGTCCCTGATGTCCCTTTTGGTCTTGCCAGAAAGCAGCGATTTAAAGGGATTGTAGCTCCAACTTGGGGTGGGGGTAATTAGAGATCCTAGCAAGGCCTGTAAATGGCCAGAAGGAAATGGTAACTTTGGCACAAGCCACCCTAGCTTCCCACCCTTTGCTGCATGGGCAGTGACTACCCTGCTCCCAGCCATGTAGACTTGATCGGGGTGAGACAGTGGCTGTGTGAAGGCGACCGGCCTGGCCAATGTTTTATACAAGTCGTTTCCAACTTCCCTGGGGCGGCTGGGCTTGTGCGCCAGGCTGAGCTCAGCTGTGCCAGCTGGTGCCCATCGCCTGCCACTCAGTGGAGTGCTGTTCAGTATCCTCCCTGGGCCTGATCTGCAGAGGATACAAATCTTTTAGCTCAAGCAGTGGAGGCTCAGGCTCCCAGCTTGGGAAGGCCCAGGTTCAAACCTTAGTGATGACCATGATGGTGGTTGGTGTATGTACCCTCCCTTGCAACGGGACCTAAAGTGATGTCACACTTTACTCCTGCCATGACCCATGCCCAAGCGGGGCAGGAAGCAGGGATGCACCAGGGCCCAGTATGGAGACTCACTGAGTGGCAGCCACCAGCCCCCACTGATACTGGGGCATGGGCTGGTGATGAAGACCCACTGCAGATTTCCTTCCAAAGATGGAGTGGGAAAGGAGTAGTGAGCCTGAGTAAAAGGGAGGTGACTATTAGCAAGACTAAGGTCATGTCTTGTTCTGATTTAACTAAATTGGCAGAAAAACTGATGCAGCTCTTGAACGTGGAGGCAGTTCTACTGGTTTCAGGGTGTTTATAGTGAAAGCTGTGCTGCGCTGGTATAAACACCTTTATGCCAGTATAACTCCAGCCACGCTAGACTCTAAATCTGAAGCTTGTAGCAAAGGTGACTCTGTTAAGCTTAAAACTGTAGCCACCAGAGCTGAACCCACGGTGGTGTAATACCACATGGCAAAATTCATTTTAAATAAAACAAAAGGCTACAGGATTTAGTTAAAATGGTGGAGATCAGCCCCAAGGCGTGTCTGTATTTGCATTGTATTCACTTGATATAGTTTGTCTTTGCTGGACCTCCAGGCAAGGACCTTTAGGCCCAAAGTAACCACCATGCTCTCCCCATCACTCAGAGTTAGCATTATGTCTGTGTCTATGGCCATGCCACACTGGGCTGCCTCTCAGCCGTGCTCACTATGTAGGGGAGACCCTGCTGTAGTGCTTGTATGGGAGACCTAAAGGAACAGGTGATGGACTGTTCTCTCAGGTGTCACTGAAGCAAAGCCCAGAGATGGTGCTAGGTGATGCTATGGAGCTGGAGATGCTTGTCTTTCAGAAACTTGTAAAAAAACCCAGCTTGTCCTGGGGCCAGCCTTACTGTGCTGGCCTAATCCCATCTGGGGTAACCCTATTTGGCTGCTCTCTGTCTCCCTCTGCAAAATGCGGATGATATGCATTCATTTGTGGCTGGTAAGCACCCTGAGTACGACAATCCTCTATAAGGAGCTAAGTGCTATTTCCCCTGTAGCATGAGGAAGTTACACATTTTAAGCCAGCAGCCTCCCTGAACTAGCTATTGATGCACCAAGAAAGTTTTGGAATTCCAATTCAGTTCAGACAAGCCCCCCCCCCATTCAGCAGTTTATGCAAACCTCCCAAATTTGCAAATCTGGGGTCTGACCCTGTGATTCTAAGCAGAGGGGGCTCTGAGTCACTCAGGATTTCTGAAATTAAGTCTTTGGGCTGGAAATCTCATGAGATTTCCTGGTAAGAGATCCCACTTCTGGGATTGCACTGCCCCTGCTGCTGGAGCCGGAACCTGGGTATGGAGAGGCAAAAATAAGATGAGGGAGGGGGCAGCTGGCTGAACTTTTTCTTGTCTCAGAAGGGTTTTGTGTTGAGGTTCAGCTTGGTTTTGGTGTGAGTTTTAAATGAGGTTTCTGCAGTTTCTTATTGAGGCTGGTTTGCCCATCCCTGCTCCACAACAGCCGCAGCCGCAGTGTCCAATCCAGCCTGCCTTTCCCCTGAGGAAGGGGCAGTGCACTGCTGCAGGCTGGGTTTCTGAGTTACAGTCTGTCTGTGGGCTCCTCCTGCTGGGCAGGGCATGTACCCTGCACCACGTCTGTTCCTGGCACAGAGTACTTCCCCTAGCACTCTGGCATGGCCATACCAGCCAGCATGTTGTAGGGGTGGAGCCTGGGTCCCCCTCCTCCCCAGCTGTAGGAGCGGTGGAACATAGCTTTACGGTAGCTCCTGTACTGAGAATCTGGGTAGCAGCAACGAGGGGGCATCTTAATGGATCGACATTGTATTTCCCTTCCGTCCCATTGATAGGGGACTGAATTCTAATACCATGGGGTCTTTCTGTATTGGATCCCCAGATCTAATCTACGTGATAAGGGGAAGCTTCTTGGGCTTATTTCTCTATTACATGTAGCTGTTTAGATGAAGGTCGTCTGCATGATTAGCCCTTCTGTGCAGTCCTCTCATTACTTGGAGGATGTGGCTGGAAGGAGCATAGGGTTATTTTGTGGTCTCAGCCTTTGTGGAATGTGTTGTTTCAGCAGTTCTTTTATTTACCTGGAAGCAGGCAATCTGAAATGTATTTATCTTTTTTAATGGCCAACTTTCTCTTAGATACTTTTGAAATAGAAACTGGATTGATTCTGGTTTTCAACAGAGCTTTGTAGGCTGCTGATATCCCTAAAGCACTGCAGAGAGGAGTAAGTTACAGTGGATTCTGATGGAGCGATGCCAATAGATATACAGCAGCTGAAGGCCTGGGTCTCTGATAGCATAGGGATTGGAGCTGCACAAACCTGAGATGTGGGATTAATTACAGATGTGGGTCTTGGCAGACTTTTGGAAGCTTGTGAGTTGTTCTGTGACACTGGGTTGAATTTGGGTACAATTGAGGGTGAATCTGGGATGACCCTGGTCTGAGTTTGACATGAGCCTAGCCTGAATTTGCAGAGAAGCTGGGTTGCATTTGGGGAGAAAGTTGGATAAGCATGAGCTGAGTTTGGAGAGAACGTAGACTGAAGTCCAGGTGCCAGGGATGGATGTTGTTGTTGTTGTGCCCACAGGCAGCAATCCGGGCTTGGCACCCCATTGTGATAGGTGCGATACATGCATTTAACTAAAGAACAGTCCCTGAGACAGAGTGCTTGCAATCTAAGTGTATGAGGAGAGACAACAGGTGACTACAGCAAGCAGACAAAGGGAGCCAGTGTAATCAACAGTCATCCAAGCTCCGTAACTGTTGGGGAGCAGTGTATCCTAGTGGTTAGTGCATTAGACAGGGATACAAGAGACCTGGTTCTTTTCCTTGCTCTGCTACTGACTTGGGGCAAGTCATTTCCCCTCTCTGTACCTCAGTTTACTTTGAGATCTACGAAGAAAAGCACTATAAAAGCTAGGGGTAATTGTTTGTGGTCTGGTGGATGGCTTGGTAGTTGTTCCTGGCTTTGACTCAAAACCTGGCTAAGTTTTGCTGAGCGTCTGTTTTGGCATTATGGTTTCAGGTAAATCCTAAACTCACAGTGTCAAACTCGGGGGGGAGGGGGGAATGTGAACTATTGCTCAGCATCTCCCCTGCCCTACTGCCAAGCCATCCCCTGTGAGTTCCTCACAGTGCTGTCAGTGACTCCTCTGCAGGCAGATGCTGTGTCACCCCGTCACTCTTCATCTGACGGAAGGGAGCTTTGTGGGATTCATCGCTTCGGCATGAGCAATACTGAGCCAAATTCACTCTCCGGTGTAAGCAGGGATGACCCCACTGAAGCCAACGGCCTGATGCCCACTCACACCCAGGGTTGGATGGGCCAGTTGTCTATCACCTGTTTCATGCAATGTTTCTGGTGTAATTAAGGTGGGTTGCTGTATCTCAGGGGTTCTCAAACTAGGGGTCGGGACCCCTCAAGAACATAACATAAGAACGGCCGTACCGGGTCAGACCAAAGGTCCATCTAGCTCAGTATCTGTCTACCAACAGTGGCCAATGCCAGATGCCCCAGAGAGAGTGAACCTAACAGGCAATGATCAAGTAATCTCTCTCCTGCCATCCAGCTCCATCCTCTGACAAACAGAGGCTAGGGACACCATTCCTTACCCATCCTGGCTAATAGCCATTTATGGACTTAACCACCATGAATTTATCCAGTTCTCTTTTAAACGCTGTTCTAGTCCTAGCCTTCACAACCTCCTCAGGCAAGGAGTTCCACAGGTTGACTGTGCACTGTGTGAAGAAGAACTTCCTTTTATTTATTTTAAACCTGCTGCCTATTAATTTCATTTGGTGACCCCTAGTTCTTGTATTAGGGGTCACGAGGTTATTACATGGGGGGGTCGTGAGCTGGCAGCCTCCACCCCAAACCCTGCTTTGCCTCCAATATTTATAATGGTGTTAAACATATAACAAAGTTTTCTTAATTTGTAACGGGGGGGCGCACTCAGAGGCTTGCTATGTGAAAGGGGTCACCAGTAAAAAAGTTTGAGAGCCACTGCTGTATCTCCAGGGTGTTAGGGAGGAATCACGCTCCACTGGAGTTTGAATGGCGGCGGGGCCTTATCACCAGGAAGGGACGCTCAGCTAGCAAATGGAGCAGCTGCCATGTGCCCAGTCATAAGTAACCACATGGGAGCCTTGTTTACTGAGAGGGGGGAATTCTGACAAGGACACCACCCTCCCCCACCTTGCCTGTTAATTCCCACCTGGAAAGCAACCATCAGAGATGGGTAGAAGATGTGGCTCTGTTCCCAGGAGAGGGGCAGGAATGCACTGAAAGCTGCAGGAGGGGTGAGCAGCGTCACTCTGAGGTGCTGCAGCCCTCCCTGGGAGCCTTCTGAAGCCCCTCAGCGTGATCCCTGGGCAGTTGGTACCCTGTAGGCTCGGGGGTTATATGAACGCAGGGGAGATTGGTGCTGGGAAGTAGCCATTCTGTGAGGCATTTCCACCTTCGCTGGCCGTGGAAGTTAGTGCTGCTAGAGCAACGTTAGCTCCGCTCCACACCTATGGCTGCCTGGGAAGGAAGCGGGTATGGCACAGGCATGGCCACTAGCAGCCTGGCTCTGAAGATAGCCATGTTACCAGTGGGTTACAGAGCAGTGAAGGAGGCGTCGGCCCTGTGGGACTGAAATTTGCTTTTCTCTGGGATCTTTGTGATAGGAGGCCATGGCACAGAAACTAGACAATCAACTTTCCTTCCTATCTATCTATCTATCTATCTATCTATCTATCTATCTATCTATCTATCTATCTATCTATCTAATACAGCACCCATCTCTGTGGTATCTGAGTTCCAGGAAGAGCTTATGTCTGGGCACTCAACTAAGCTTTCTGAGTCCTCTTGTCTGAGTTCTCTTTTCCCCTTTGTAATGATATCGGTTGGCCCTGAATTAGCAGTATTTTGGCCAGGAGAATAAATCATTCCCCCCCGCGCCCTCAAATATCTGCTCACTTAAAACAAAATGAATTAGTTTCAGCTGTGCTTGTGCCCTTTAATACTTTTGCTTTCCATGAATAGCCTGGTGGATGAATTTATTGGCAGAAATGGCAAATTTTGAGCAGAATTGGGGAATCTGAATAGAAAGCAAATGGAAAGCAGATTTCAAACATGCATATCTGAGCCCGCAAACTGATGCTAAGAGTTATGCTCATCCAATCAGGGAGCAGAAATGATATCATGTGTGTTACCTGCCCAGTCAAAAGTAGCCGACGGGGTTAACATTTTTAATGTGTGTTGAATACTCATGGTTAGCTACATGGGACCAGTCTGTGAACCAGGAACAAACTGGCAAATGACGAATAAAGTTAATAAAAAGCAAAAAGAGGCTGCACTGTATTTATTAGAGATTACGCTCCCTGCTCTGCTAAGTAAGTTAGCAGTGTCAGCGCTGCTAGTGTAACAGGCTGTAAAGGGAAGACCTTAAAGAGAAGAAATATTAAAGATCCAATGACTTGAAGATGAAGCTAGATTACTTCAGACTGGAAATAAAGTTAAATTTTTTTACAGTGAGGTAATTAACCATTGAAACAACTTACCAAGGCTTATGGTGGATTCTCCATCCCTAGCAATTTCTAAATCAAGATTGGATGTTTTTTTCCTACAATAGCTGCTCTAGTTCAAACAGCAGTTGTTTCAGGGAAGCTTTGTGACCTGTGTTATACAGGAGGTCAAGTTTGATGATCACAGTGGTCCCTTGTGACTTTGGAATCGATGAATCTGTAAACCATTGAGGCTGATTCTGATCTGACGTACACTCCCTTTACACCATTAACTGTGGTGGTGTTTACTCCTGTGTTAGTGGATGAGAATCCAGACCAGGGCCTTGTGGTTTGAATGGTAAGTGGAGGTAAATGTTCCCTGGGGAAGGGAGTGCTTTAGCAACGTGACTCCCTGCTTATGTGCCATGCTGGCAAATTTCTGTGTATCGTACTGACTAAGAGGACAAAGACATGTTTGATCATATGGGCACCTCAGAGGGCTACTAGATGAAGATGTCACTGTCATCATAACGGTACAAAGCACCTGTGAGGCTCAGCAGATCAGATCTGTTCTGTGGCTGAAGATTGCAGGGCAAGGATCAGCCAGTGGGGGACGTGATGTTTCACAGGACTGGTGATGGGATACAGAGTTGTTCTAAGTCACCGGTTCAAACCCAGTTCAGGTCAGAAATCACCAAAAGCCATTACCAGCCACAGCTCTTCGCTGAAATTCATGGTCTCTGCCTGGTTCCTAGTAGAGAAGAATCATCGTAGTGACTGGCACTAATTAGCACCCTTTGTTGAAGGGCCACCGATGGGGGCCATGGAGGTCTTACAAGTTGCCAGTGAAGGTCCTGCCAGGTTATGCTGAGTGTCATTTCCAGTGTGGCTCGTGCCATCTGTGTACAAGTGAATAAAGAGAACAGGGTTGGTGCTTTGTATGAACTCAGAATTGTCCTCTCAGAAGACACAAGGAACCTCCCCCACCTTGCTCATCTATGCACTGAGCAGGCCCAAGGTCTGGAAGTAGGTGGTGTCCACAGAAATGGTTCAATGCCCTAAATTTACTGCCATGTTGGCTCCTGGCTGGCATCCTCCTAGAGAAGCCAAGGCTTGAACGAGTCATGGATGCTGAGCTCCCCGCAGACTGGTCTCTTGGCAAGGTCAGGGCTCACTCCCAGTGGGGTGAGTGGGGGGAAGCTTGTCCGGCCCATTCTGTGGGGAGAGGCCTCCCCTCCCAAGGGCTGTCAATCTGGTGTCTTTCACCAACGCGACATTTAAAGAGAAAAACAAACAGCGTGTTGTTTTGGAATTATTTGGTGGAGTGCTGTCGGCTGGCGTCCACCCAGGATGCCGCTCAGATCAGGATAAACACAATCTGGATTTCCTTTCCCTTTCCCAGTCTGCCACGGCCTCATTTTGTAACTGGATGGCGGTTGCATGACTGCTTCCAGCAGGGCCCAGTCCTGCCAGGTACTGGGTGCTCCTGCCGTGAAGTTGATGGGAGTTGAGGGTGCAAGATCAGGTCTGTGGGGGCTAATATAAGCAGAGGATCAGCAGGATTTGCTTTTCTTGATTATCAGCTGGACAGTGCAGAGAGGAGACATGGCTGGGCTGTCATGAATAGAAATGGGATCCTTTATTAAGGCTGCTGGTCTCAGATAGGCCCTGTGACCGGCTCCTCTCTCAGAACAGATGCTTCCTACCATCACCACACAGGGACTCCCTATGTCCTGCCTGGACTCAGCAGTCATGGAAGAGACTGGAGACGGCACTGATGGGTTGTCCTGATCATTATCAGCTTTCCTCTGAGGGAGTAGCTGAGGCTTCAGAATTACTCCCGCCTTCCCCTTTGGAATTTAGACAACATTGGAAGGGAAGGGCTGGCAGAGAGCTACTCTCCTGTTTCAGGCAAGGTGCCAAGATTCAAAAGATAGCTGGGCCTCTCACCTCTCCTCCAGGCCACCTGAGTGCCGTCCACAGTTTAATGTTGTGCAAGGGTGGAGCAGATAATAGGAGCTCTTCGTCCTAAGTAGGGCCCTGTGAAAAATCGTGATTTCAGAGACTGCTTGGAACTTCCGAGATTAGCCCAATCCTGTGATTTTTCCAGCAGCAGAAGTAGGCCTTCCCTCGTGCTGCTCTCATGCACGGTGTGATGTTGGCAGCATGACACCAGAGCAGCAGTTTGTGGGGGAGATGACTCGGTGGCCGGTTATACGCAAGGCAGAGTCGCCACTGCTGTCACCTCTTGAAAAACAAGCAGTCACGGCCTCAGCAGGCAGGTGGGAGCAGGCATCCGCGGGTGTCGGTCTCACGCTTGGTGCTGCTCGGGGGTGAAGTCCAACATTTTCAGATTTGATTGCCTGAAGGTGGACCATTCAAAAGTGGCCATTGAAAAGGCTGGCTTAAATGACTTAGCCAAGCAGGTCAGTGGAAGAGCAGCCAGATATAGACCCCAGGATTTCTCACCAACAATCGCTTATCCTAACCCAGTGGGTCTCAAACTTCTGTACTCGTGCCCCCTTTCACACAGCAAGCCTCTGAGTGCGACCCCCCCCTTATAAATTAAAAACACTTTTTTATATTTAGCACTATTATAATTGCTGGAGATGAAGTGGGATTTGGGGTGGAGGCTGACAGCCTGTGACCCCTCATGTAATAACCTCACAACACCCTGAGGGGTCCTGACCCCCAGTTTGAGAACCCCTGTTCTAACCTCTAGACCATTTAGCTGGATAGTGAGAAAACAGTCCTAAGAGTCTGTATAGGTCCAGTCCCGCTCCTTTCCAAGTCAGGGGTTGTTAGGAGCAAGTTCAGGCCTTAAGAATGTAGAATAATCTTTAAAGGGAAGTCGTGGGAGCCTCATCCCTTTGGTAATTTGTGAGTGAAGTCAGCTAAACTCTGGAGAATATGCTGTAGGACAACATCTTGCCTCGGCTAGGGAGAGAGACTAGGTGAGTGAATCAGTCCTTTCGTCCCTTCATTTCTGTGGTTCTCTATTACACTGAAGGAAGCTCTCTTGACGCTGCTTGTTAATAATCCACTGTGTGATCACTCGTCAGCATTGAGAGCTGTTTACTAAACACAGATTGCCATGTGGTATCTGGGGAGCGAGCTCGATACAGAGTGAAGAATTAGCAATTGTTAATAAATAGTAGCACATTAAGATGTCTCTCTGGGTGATTTTTACTTCCTATAATTATGTGGAATTGCCTGGTAGACTGGCCAAATTGTATAAAAGGGGCCCTAAATTCCAAGAATACGTTTCCAATAAGCTCTTTATCAATTTTTAAATAAGATGCTCATTACCACGTGAAGGAAACAAAAGGATGTAGTGGGTCTTTGAATCTGCCTGGCTGAAGGGATATCAGCAGAGCTGAGGAAGGCCCTGGTCTGATGAAGGGAGGTGAGAGAGAGAGAGAGGCGGGGAAGAAATGAAGAACTTATCTTACCGCTTCTCATGCGGAGATCCCAAAGCGCATCACAAAGAACGGGAAGTGCTATTATGGCCAGAAGCGTAGGAGTCGAGGGTAGGTTTGGCGCCTGCTCTGAACAAAGCGGTGCTAATTAAGCCCAGGAATTGATAGGGGAGGCACACAGAAACCACACTGAGTGACAGTCCCTCCCTGGGGTCCTCCCGGCTCCACAGGGGCAGCTCATTGCGCTCCACTGAATGAGCTCGGCACACTTTATTTAGAAGGCTCAGCAGGTGCCTCTTGGAAGCCCCTGGTCTTTTTCCCTCTTACAATTATTTGGCTGGAGCAACATGAGGGGGAGTGGGAGAAAGTGGGGGAGAAAGAGCTAAAGAGAAGAAACTGTCTATTCTGGCATTGTATAATATGGTCAGTTTGGGGTCCCTGTGCCCACTATGGGGCCCAAACTCTTCCCCGTGAGGGGTGTTGCTTAGAAAACTGCAGAGTTCACACTTCTCCGCCCCCGGCGGTCTATAGCACCCCGGCAATGCTGGCCCTTAAGAGTCTAACCCAACACTCTCCCTTCGTTTGGATTGTAGCCTCTACCTGCTCTCATTGAAGTCAGTGGCGAAACTCCTGCTGACTTCAGTGACGGGGGACCGCCCCTTGCTCAGGTCCTGCCCCCCCCCCGGCCCCTCCGATCTGTGTGTGTGTCAGCGTGTGCCTGGGCTTTCTCTCCTGCAGCAGAGCAGGTTGCAGTGTATGTTGGGCAACAGCAGGACCACACTATTAATACATGCCAGGAGTTACTCTTCCAAGAGGTGAAAGCCGAGCCTTCCCATCGGAAGGGCCATCTCTGTCTGGGGTGTCACCACTGGCCCTAGCTACTGGCACAACGAATTGTGACAGGATGACTGGGCATCGGTGCGAATTACATTGAACACTGAGTGATGCTCAGAAAAGTGACTGGGTAAGAACAGCGCCTGCTTATCCAAACGCTCTGCTCCCTGGGTGCATGTGAGACCCATCTGCTCACTCTGCTGGCAAGCCTCAGTGTTCATCCCCCATTAGCGCAGCAGAGCCCTTGGAGCTGCAGCGGAATTGCTGGCTAAGGTGCTGTCACAGGGCGCCTGTGCTCTGCTCTGGAAGTGCAAAGGGGCCTTAAAGTGAGTGTAAATCATTCCAGCAGCATAACTAGGGCCATAAGTTCATTGGGACTAGCTATTCTGTGTTTGTACAGCACCTAGCACAGTGTAGACTCGGTCCACGGCTGGGACTGCTGGGAACCACTGCAATGCACAAAACAATAATAATTAATAAAAGGATTTTATGATTCTATGATTCTAAGGAGATGTAAAATGAGAGGAAATTATACTAACACCCATTTTTAAGTCACCTTTACACTGTCAGGATGGCATGAAGAGGCCTTAGCATAAATGCGAATTAGATTCAGGATCTTTATACTGGTAGACCTGAGTGAATGCTGCCAAAATCTATTTGAGGATAGTCAGCCAGATGGAAACAGCACATTCCGTTCATTGGCATTCTACTCATTTTGATCATTTTCTGCAAACATTTGTGCACATTTTGTCTGGTTGGTTGGTTGTTTGGTTCATGAAAATGTTTGCTCTTCTGAGTACTGGTGCAAATATACGTTTGTGCAAAGTGTGCACTGGAAACATATTTATGACCATCTTAAAAACTCTTTGGTGGCCAGCCAGGGAACAGAAACAATAGCATGTGACTTAGGCGACCACTGCAAGCCACGAATGCTGACCAGTTGAAGGCATAGTAGCAAATGGTTGATGAATAATCCCTGGGGTGAAATATTTTCACCTGAGGCTTGATCAGAAGCCCATTCAGGTTAATGGAAAGATTCTTATTGATTTCAAATGAGTATTGGATCAGACCCATAAAATATCCATGAGACCATTTTGAATTACAAACATTTTTTTTTAAATCAAAAGTGTGTTTGCAAATAATCTGGGAGCAGAAGAAACAGTCAAATGCCTGAGTTACATTATTAGGGTGATTATGTCAAATACAGAGTTTGCTCAGCCCTAATCACCACTGAGGCTGTGAGAGGCAGAAAGAACAACATGTGCAGCATTGAGAAATATCATCCTTTGACTTAGTTCTAAATGGAGCTAACTTGGTGCAGGGGCACGAGCAGGGAAGTGGAGCAAGGATAATGCTGCTGCTTTAACAGAGTCACATTTCACAGTTACTGGCAAAGAAGAGACGGAAGGGAGGAAAGGTGGAGCGAGAAAGTGAACGGAGAGGAGGGCTGAAGAGAGGAAAATAAGAGAGGAGGGCTGAGGTCAGAGAGAAAAATAAAACAGGATCTGGAAAGAGGGCTGTGAAATAGAGGGCAAAGGGGGCCAAACTGGGGAGGAAACAGAGAGAAGTGGCTAGGAGAGGAAGACGGAAAAGAGAAAACGGGATGGTAATGAGGAGAGGCAGAAAGCAAAGAAGGAAAAAAAGATGTCTAAGAGAAAAGGAAGAGCATCCGTCTTCCCTGCCAGGCAGACAGATTAGGTAGCAGGGAGAGCAAACAGCCTCAGGCAGGAGCATTCATTATTCCACCCTAGTTGATATCGCTGATTGCAAATCCTTCCATTCCTTGTCCTCGCCCTGTGACGGAATTGTGGGAATTGGAGATGAGACTGACCTATTGTTCCCTTCTGATACGGCAAGAGTGGCCCCTCTCCTTTGGTCACTGGGGCATTGTCCCTTCTGGATGTCAGGGCACCAAATGGGGCTTCCACATGGCACAGTGTGGGTGGGGATGGGACAGAATGCAGTTTTAGATGATCTCCTCCAGAGCCTGGTGGCTCTCAAAGTGATGAAGACCCAGTGTGCCTGGACTGCACATCTGGAAGTGGGTCCTTTGCTTCCCAGTTGTAGTGCTTGCCTTATCAGTCTCCAGATGAGCATCTCCCCGGTGCGGGCCGACCTGTCTCTTTGGTTTATTATGATGGAGCACCTTCTTGTCATTACTTCTTTATTTTATTAATAATCCAACCCTTTTTTCCCCTTCCTCTGAGGAAATTGTCCTGGCGAGGCTGAGATCCTACATCAGCTGGTTGCTGTCTGACAGGGGCTTTAATTAGTTAGAGGAAATAAAACAAAGGCTGCCTCTCTTGCTAAAGAGAAAAAGGAAAAGGAAAAAAAATCAACCTAATAAACAAGGAAAAAACAGAATCCTGAGCTGACTGGGACTGACCCTGTGAGACTTCCCATTCCTAGGGACTTCACTTGGGCCCAGATCCTCGGAAGTACTGATACATTTCGCTGGGAGTTAGGTGCATAAATTCCTTTCAGGATCTGGGCCTTAATATTACCATTGAAGTCAGTGGGACTTCCAGGATCAGGCCCTTCATTCCGAACCATCTTCCCAAATTCTGCAAACATTCTGCAAGCAGCACTGGGTTCAATCGCTTCAGGGTTGGGTAAACCTTTGCTCCTCCCTAGGGAGAGAGAATGAGTAGTATGCTATTTCCTCAGTTGGGGTCTTTCAGCTCAGTCCTCGCAGATGAGGTCCTGACCAAGGATATCCTACCTTCATATTTGTTCCATTCCTCTTTTATGATTTTATTCCACAGTGGAAGGGAAATTTATCTTTAAAAGATTTTTTTATATTTCTCCATAATATTTATTCCTTAATATTTGAAATATTCTGGTACTCATTTAAATGTTATATATTTGGACCCTTTTTGGGAATATCAATTTCTAAAATTTCAGATTTCTTGTAATTTGTTTTGAAGTAGAATAGCTTTCCCTAATTTGGCTTATTATTATTACACATCACAATTAAAAGATGTGATAGATTCATAGATCCCAAGGCCAGAAGGGACCATTGTGATCATCCGGTCTGACCTGATGCATAACACAGGCCATAAAACTCCTCCAGCACAATTCCTAGAGCAGGTCTTTTAGGAGAACATCCAATCTTGATTTAAAATTTGTCATTGATGATGAATCTACCACCACCCTTGGTAAGTTGTTGCAATGGCTAATTATTCTCACAGTTAAAATTTTACACCTTATTTCCAGTCTGAAATTGTCTAGCTTCAACTTCCAGCCATTGGATGGTGCTAGACCTTTCTCTGCTAGACTGAAGAGTCCATTATTAAATATCTGCTCCCCATATAGGTATTTATGGATGGTAATTGGAGTCACCTCTTAACCTTCTCTTTGTTAAGATAAATAGATTGAGCTCTCTGAGTCTATCACTATAAGGTGGGTTTTCTAATCCTTTAATCCTTTAACCCTTTCCAATTTATCAACATCTTTCTTGAGTTGTGGGCACCAGAACTGGACATAGTATTCCAGCAGTGTTTGTACCAGTGCCAAATACAGAGAACATAAGAACAGCCATACTGGGTCCATCTAGCCCAGTATCCTGTCCTCTGACAGTGGCCAATGCCAGGTGCTTCAGAGAGAATAAACAAAACAGGTAATCACCAAGTGATCCATCCTCTGTCATCCATTCCCAGCTTCTACAAACTAGGGATACTTCAGAGTATGGTTTTGCATCCCTGCCCATCCCGGCTAATAGCTATTTATGGACCTATCCTCCATGAACTTAACTAGTGCTTTTTTTGAATCCCTGTTATAGTCTTGGCCTTCGCGACATCCTCTGGCAAAGAGTTCCACATGTTGACTGTAAACTGTGTGAAGAAATACTGCCTTTTGTTTGTTTTAAACCTGCTGCCTATTAAAATAACCTCTTTACTTCTGTTCAAAAGCCCCCTCTTTATGCATATCAGGATCACATTAGCCCTTTTGGTCACAGTGTCACACTGGAAGTTCATGTTTTATCTACCATGACCCC
The DNA here is from genome assembly GCF_020497125.1 of Mauremys mutica. Taxonomy (NCBI): domain Eukaryota; kingdom Metazoa; phylum Chordata; order Testudines; family Geoemydidae; genus Mauremys; species Mauremys mutica. The sequence continues at coordinate 9,380,748 of NC_059073.1, read as the reverse complement.
CAAGTCTTTTTCAGAGTCACTGCTTCCTAGAATTGAGTCCTCCATTTATAGCCTACCTTCTTTGTCCCTATTGTATACGTTTACAGTTAGCTGTACTAAAACACATATTATTTGCTTGTGTCAGTTTACCAAGCAATCTAAATTGCTCTGAATCAGTGACCTGTCCATTTCATTTTTACCACTCCCTCAATTTGTGTGTCATCTGCAAAGTTTATGAGTGATGACTTATGTTTTTTTTCCAGGCCACTGATCAAATGGGTTAACAAAAGACCATGCAAACACTGGGCAAACTTCAAACAAGACTGGAGCCCAAGTATGGCTATTTATAGTAATAGGTGGGTTAGAAAGAAATTTAGGTCAAAAAAATAAAAAAGAATCGCCCATTCATCCAGACCATCTTCCCAGCTTTAGCCAATTTTTTTACTCCTGTCATCGAGACCCTCTCCCTTAGCGACTTTCATTAATAATGAGGTATGGATCCCTAGGAAATATCAAATTGACTATTCCTTGTGGACAAGAACTGAGATTACTTAACTTCAACAGCTGTTCTTGGGTCCTGATTTGAAATCATACCCAAAACTATGTAATAATGTAAATAATGTAAAGATACTGTAATTTCAGTATGTAAGTATCAAACATTTTATTGTGAAATCTGGATCCAAGATGGCTCTATCTAGACCTTTAATCATGTTTGAGGAGTTGACCCAGGAGCAAGCTGGAATAAAAAGTTTAATTTCTAAGATACATACAGGTTTTACTGAAAGAGATGTTGATAAGAAAACAACCCCGATGAAAAGATAGAAGAGAGATTTAGATGAAGAAATTCATCTGGATAAGTGGGTCTTTATGTGGGAGATCTACATCTTCAATTTGTATAGCTAATGATGATTTTTTTTATTAATTATTATCTAGATGGCATTTGACTCCAGTTAAAAACCATCATATTTTTGCTAGTAGGAAGCACTTCACTGGAGTGGTTGCAGGGCAAGGGGAACATACTTGCATGTGTGGTGTGTCCAGGAAGTAGACAGTTTGGGGAGTAAATTATTAAAGGGTTTCGTCTTACTGCAAAATGCTGGCATCCTAAAGAGCCTTTTCCTGATTATATAATGCTTCAGTAAAATATCTATATTTTAAACAGAATGACAAATTACTTTCTTTTTCATTATCAGAAGGGTATCCGTGTCAGTCTGTATCCACAAAAAAACGACGAGGAGTCTGGTGGCACCTTAAAGACAGATTTATTTGGGCATAAGCTTTTGTGGGTAAAAAAACACTTCTTCACTTTATTGTTATCAGCAAGACTTTGTATTGCATGTTATTGGAAAAGTGTGACTTCTCCTATGGAATTGTGGTATAGGAAAATAAGGACTGTCCTAGTAATGGAAAAACTTTGACACCAAGTACGTACATAAGAGAAACACCAGAAAGAGGATTGGTGTTTAGAAATTTGCTCACCATACTCAGAGAAGGGGGGCTTCTGCTGTCATCAAGCCAGAATTTTTAGCTAGGTTCTTTGATTATTAACCTGATCCTGAATAAGTAATAAGCAATGTACAATGTAATAAGTTAACCTTCTATTTTAACTTTGCCTGAATAAAAAGTGGGTTTTTTTTGTTTTTGTTTTTAAATGAGGGGAAGGGTCCTGCTGGCAGGGTGTGGAAACAAGCCAACCCCTGGCTTGTCCTTGGCCAAAATTTCTCCTCATCCTATTCCCTTCCACCCTAGTGGTGGCTGCTTTTCTGTGGGGCTGGGTACAATAGCTGAAAAGTGCTTTGGGATCCTGTGGATGAAAGAAATGAAATCATTCATTTAGTGCTACGACAGACCCCTCGGTTTATGGAACTCATTTCACAGGGAGAGACGCAGTATGAAAATGTGGATGGGTGGCTGAAGGTTTTAGGACATGAAATTAGAAGAGATTTGTCACGTGGATGGGGGATTTGTCAGTTTCGGGAGTAAGGATTCGTCGTTTATACATGAAGATTTGTTAGTGTTGGAATGAAGTTTTGGTTTGGCAAGGGAGGACGTTAGGGATATAGCTGGGAGGTGTAATTTCCAGCTTGGGTAGATGAACGTGTGCTGGTTTTGATTGAAATAGTGCTCTAAAAATATCAGTGTAGCTGTGATGGCACCTGAGTATGTACCTATTTGTGGCATGGTAGTTAGATCAAAGCTAGTGCGTGTACACGTGTACATCTCCCCGAGCTAGAAATCACACATTCAGCTTCAGTGTAGACGTACCCCTAGGTAGGGGTTTCTTTGGTTTGAGGCTCCTGTCCTCGCCTGAAGTGTACAACTTTGTCGTACTGCAAGCCCAGGTTTTACGGACATGGAAGAGACATGTCAGAACTGGGACTGGCTGATGGAAATCAGGACACAGATTCAGCTCTTAGACCTAATTCCCTCTAAGCCATGCAAGGATGCAGGCCAGCCTGCCAAGCTGTCACTTCCCCACAAGGGCCAGTAAGGCAAGTATGAGTTCACCTTGAGGGAATGTCCCAGTTTACAAAGGTTTGAACATGTGTGAATTACCTTCAGTCTGGTTCTCTCGCTGAGGAATCCAGGATCATAAGCAAACACTCTCCCTCTCCTAATGTAAAACACAAACATTGCATTAGTTCACTGCCAGCTCTGAGGTGTATTCTGGGGGTGGGGGGAGAGGGTTGTTTTTAGTACAACTTCCTAGACTTGTCTTTTCTCCTAGCCACATGAAGATTCACTTAAATGAGACTGGTTAAATACCATGTGGTGCTTGCTGCAAATCCCTGGCCATCATTACTCTGTTTGTGTAGCAGCCCAGGGGTGTCGCTGTGTCAGGGAATGTTGCAGGGGGTGGTAAGACAGCAGTCCAGGAGGACATTTATCTAAGGTAACGATATGGTGCCTGTTACCTCCTCACACTCTTTCGTGTGCTGATCCTCGCAGCGTTCCAGGGCAGGGCTGGAACACTGTTTTACAGATGAGGAAGTGAGGCACAGAGAGACCAAGTTATTTACCCAAGGAGACACAGAAGGTCTGTGGCAGACCAGTGAATTGAACGCTGCTTTTGCGAGGCACAAGGCAATGGCCTAACCATTGGACCACCCTTCCTCTCTGGAAAGAAGGCTTCACATTGTTATCAAAAGAAGTGCCCTTCCCAGATTTGTTTTTGTGGGGAGTGGTATACAAAGCTTTGGCGCTGAAGGGTGTAAACACCCAGGAAGGGAGTGGAATTATCAGCATGGCCCCAGGGAGTGCAATGGTTTGAGCTAAATCCCCATTGAAGTTAATGGGAAGATTCATCCTCCTTTCAGTGGGCTTTGGATCAGTCCCTAACGGCAGCAGAAATAATGGGATGAAGCTGAGCAAAAGCAAGGTTGGAGGCCAATAAATATTTCCCGATGGTGAGATCTGTCAGACTGCAGCAGGGTCTCCCAAGGAGGAGCAGTGGGGGCCTCATCACTCAAGTCATTTCTAAATAGAAATGGTGAAGCCCTGGAGCAGATACCATTCTGCCACAGTTGTGAGTGACAGTGGTACTTGAGTTAGGAGATTCCTGGACTACACTGAAAAGAGCTGGAGCTTGGTTTAGGGTGGTGAAGCACTGGAATGGGTTGCCTTGGGAGGTGGTGGAATCTCCTTCCTTAGAGGTTTTTAAGGTCAGGCTTGACAAAGCCCTGGCTGGGATGATTTAGTTGGGAATTGGTCCTGCTTTGAGCAGGGGGTTGGACTAGATGATCTCCTGAGGTCTCTTCCAACCCTGATATTCTATGATTCTATGACTGATTCACTTTCCAAGCCATCTCCCACTTATGTTTTCAAACAAGCACCTTTGTGCTGTCTCCCAGGCTGCCCCTCACGCTTGGGAGGAGCTCCCTGAAGACATCTGCAAAGCCAACTCATTGTCCTCCTCAAAACTCTCCTTTGCCGTGAGGCACAGTCAGGCTGCTGGTGTGCTGAGACCACTGCCTATCATGCTAACTCATATTATCTCATTGGTTGTAGTGCCCTATCTCTATCTTTCTGGGGTCTCTTGCCTTATACTCAGGGCACATTTACACTTACAGCTGCACTTAGAGTGCAGACACTGCATGCCCAGCTAGCACAGGTATCAATAGCGGTGTAGGCACTGGGCATGGCTTAGGCGAATAAAGTAGAATAGAGTTACTTCCACGCCTAAGCCCCCAGGGTTTATACCATACATGGCTTGCTAGATACCCAAGCAGTGCCACTTCTACACTGCTAGTTTTAGCAGTTGCATCCCACTGTCTGGCCACTACCGGAGCCTTTCCCCACTACAGAGGAAGACTCCGGCAGTGGGGAAGGGCACTGGGCCAGATACTTTCCCTGCTGTCTCCCCCCTGCCAGTCTTTTCCTGCTGCATCCCCAGTGCCAGAGCCTTTCTCTGCGCATGTAGATACACACTGCAGTGACAAGTGAGGACGCAGACTGCCTTTCACTGTGGTGTGTAGCTCCATGTATAGTGCCTGCACTCTGCGTGCTGCTCTGAATGTAGACGTAGCCTTAGATTGTCAGAGATCATCTTTGTTGTTGCTGTTCTTGTTCTGTGCTTGTACAGTGCCTAGCACAATGAGGCCCGGGTCCCTGGTTGGGGCTCCTCGGTGCTTTGGTAGTAACAAACGATTAATAATAATGAGCTGGAAGCAGGGCATTCTTCATGAGGCCCTTAGACTCTGGAATTCACTACCCCACATGGTGGTCATCCAGAGATTGATTTGTTAACCTTAGAGCATGTGGCAAAGCCCCTCTCTTCTTACAGTCATTTCAGGAAGAAGGGAGGTCTAGCTGGTGGTTGATGTAGACGTCACGTTGGTTGGAACCATAGGAGGGGTTTGGTTTTTAGGTTTTTTTGGAGGTTTCTTTTCACTGCAGTGTGATTACTGGTAATTGGGTATTTGTTTAGTTGGGACACTGAGCTATTGCATTGCTGATTTTGATACTTGTGAGAGTATCATTATGTGTGTTTGATGAATAAGAGGTGACTAGAGCTAGGGGCTAGGGGCTGGAGAGATCTAAATTATGAAAGAAACAGCTGTTAAAACAAACTGCAGTGTATAATGATGGGTGAATTTCTCAAAGGGCCTCATCCGAAGCCTGTTGAAGTTAATGGAAAGGCTCCCACTGACTGCAGTGGCTTTTGGAACAGATCCCAGATCCAGAATCTCATTTAGGTTGAGCATCCAAAGGTTTGGACGCTTCTCTAAAAGTTTATCCCAAACTCTTTGGGCTGGAAATCCTGCAAGATTTCCCCTGGGGTCTCTAGTATGTCCTGGTGGGGTTCAGTTTATAAATACTTTAAGAAGGGTCTTGCTCTTCATTAATGCCTCTAATTAGAGCCAAAATGTGCTCTTGGCCCACAGCAAACAAATGAAACAAGCAAAAAACCATCACCCAGCTTTTTCAAACTGCAAGGATGGTTCAGAGCAGGTGCAGTTCACCTCTGGGCAAAGGTTCAGCTCAGTTCTCATTTGGTCCAATCTGGTTTGCTTGTCTCTAGTTAGCAGAGTGAATTGCAGAGTTAACCGCATGCGGACTACTTGTCCGTGAGGGCTGCCTGTTCCTGTCCCAGATCCATGCAGAGCCCAGTGCTGGGGGATGTTTATGTCAGAAACCACCTCATTTCAACAGCTGTAGCAATAAACATGGATACTGGAAAACCTAATAACGTCCTTGTCCCTGGCCTCACACCCCCACAAGCTGCCTCAATTAGTTCAATCACAAGAGATCATTCTCCTCTGTCATCAGCATTGTGGATTTCTGCTAGCTGTTCTGTATTCATTCTAAGCAGGGAGCATTGACATGGATAGCATGGAGCATGGTGGATAAAGAACATGCAACAGAGAAATACACTGTAGTCTGGAGAAGGGGAAGTTTTGCCATCCATGATCTGGAGAACCAGATTAGGAGACGCCACTGTGGAGCGCTTGACACTTCAAGAGCACATGGCTGACAGGAGCGGTGGGTTCACACATCAAGGGAGAGAGATTCCTCTCTCCCATCCCCAGTCATGTCTTCTCCAGCTATGCTAAAGGCTGGTGAGGTCTAATGCACAGGATGAACTACCTACACAGGTTCTCCTTCCCACAGGTCTCCCTCCCTCCACCACCAAACCTTTAAAAAACTGCCTTGACGTGTGTTTACCCTCAAAGTCCCCGCTCATGGGCAGTGTCTGGGAACCAGTGAGGCCACTTGCTATTTGACCCAATAAAGGCCTCAAGCAAAAACACGTCAATGTTTAATAGACCTCCACACCTCCTTCTGCATGAATAACAAGCCAAATTCATCCCTGGTCTACCTCCCATGCATTCAGTGCTGTTACACCTGCAATGAGTTTGGCCTCCTGGAGTTTAAGAGAATCCTTCCATGCCACCGCCCAGTTTTGACCAGCCAAGTGGTAGATCCACCAAATGGACTTTGTCACACAGGAGACCAGTTCATACCATTCTTATCCCTGTCTTGGATGAATTACTAATTACTAGACTCCTCCCTTTCCTTTCGTGAGTGAAATTAATTTTGTCCCCGCTCCCCACTGTGTGGCAGGAGAAGACTTACAGCTGAACTGAAAAATTAGAAGAGCAAATTCTTTTCTTCAAGGATGAGACTGTGGCACCTCCCAGGCTGAACATCCAGGAATCAAAACAATATGAGAACCAAAGCATAAGCGTGAAAGGAATTTTGGGGCAAATGGAGGAACTCAGGAGGAGGGAGTCACCATAATATGATCATCTTCCCCTGCTGTGGTCTCAGATGCCAGCTTAGGATTTGTGTGTTGGCTGTGAAATGGGTAGCTAGTTAACTCCTTTCTTTTCGCAGGTGAGGGGCCAGGAGGGAGGTGAAGGAGCAGGGGCGGGAGGGATCCTGTAATTTGGCTGAATTCCCTCCAAGTGGACCGGCTTGCTGTGCATAGGAAGAGACGCGGAGTGCAGCTGAGGCAGGGTGGTGAAACATTGACCATTCCTGCCGGATGTTATCACCGAGTTTATTTATTTATTTTCCTCTTCGCTTGTTTTGTCTCCTTGCCTGCCAGATGGTGCTTTCTAATTGGTGGAAGATTTTCACCCTCTTCTCATCCTCCCAGCGGCAATGATAGCAGCTCCCAGAAGAGCTGATTTGTAAACCTGAGAGCGTGCGGACCGCCTGCTGTTATTGCCTCATTAACCCTCTCGGGAGCCTCCTGTTAAAGATGAAGGGCCCAATTCTCCTCTCTTAGACAGCACTTTCGCACTGTTTGTCTCCATTGACTTCACTGGAATTACTCCTGGTTTACACCAGTATAAGTGAGAATAGAATCAGGCCCGAGGAGAGGCTGGGTCAACCAAAAATGTGTCTGTTTCTCGCATCCTGTTTGTTTGTTTCAGTTTGATGTGATCGCCAGGTCAATTGACACGTGCTCAGGCAATTGTGGGGGAAAGATCTTGTTATGAAACCGAGCTGGTAGCACTTGCTGAGCATCCTTTTTGTCTCTTGTTTTCTCTTTTTCAGAACATGGAAAAAGTGCTGGTCCCGTCTGTCACATTAATCGTAGGCTGTGGAGTATCTTCACTGACGCTTTTGCTCTTGATTATCATTTACGTCTCCGTCTGGAGGTACAGATTTCTTTCTCCACTTTTCTCACTGGGCACAGCAGCTGTCATTTGGTCTGGGTGGATTCTGGAGGTTCTGCCCTCCTGTTGTGGATGTTTGGGTATCGGAGGCAGAACCATTTTCTGATGAGCAGGTGCTGAAGGAAGTGGTGTTGGTGGCTTAGTAGGTGGCATTCTCTTCTCTGGCACATAACCCAGTATGTTGCTGGCTGGAGAGGCAATGGAGCTAATGCCCTGAACACTTGAGTCATAGACGTTAACATTTTCAAAAGTGACTTGCTGTTTTGGGTACCTTGGTTCTTGGGTGTCCACCTTGAGACACTTTAAGAGGCTTGGTTTTTGTAGGGCGGTTGCTCAGCACTTTCTAAAAACCAGGACTCTTTAAGGTGTCTCAAGCTGGAGATGGGCAAAATCGAAGCACCCAAAATCACTAGTCACTTTTGAAAATGTAGATCCTAATGATCCCACAGCAATTTTCATAAACTTAAGGGTATTAAAACTGAGTGTCCTGGCCTAATCCCAATTTATATAGTTACAGTCTGTCTGCCTAAATTCCCCCTTCAGTTTCAAATATGGGATTCTTCTTCACTTTGTGTTGAATAGGGTTACTGTTCACTGTTAAACAGCTGCTGTGTATCACCCCAGAAGTAGCTGCATTTTTGTGGTGGCTGTGACTCCTTAGTTTGATTCATCCAAGGCCTGCACTGGCATAAAGTCTCCAGAGGAAAGACCTCACCCAAAGTCCAGGTCATAAGGTGCATGTAACTCTGTAGATTTTAAGGCCAGAAGGGATTTAGTCTGACCTCCTGCATAGCACAGGCCATTGAACCTCACCCAGGGATTGCTGCATTGCGCCCAACAACTTGTGCTTGAGCTAGAGTATATATTTTAGAAAGTCCTTGCTATAAAGACTCCAAATTACAGAGAATGCACCACATTACTTGGTAAACTGTCCCAATTGTCAGCTACTCTCACTGTTAATAATGTACACCTTATTTCCAGCCTGAATATTTTAGCTTCCGATTCCACCCGCTGGGTCTTGGTATGCCTATGCCTGGGGAGTGAGTCGAGGTGAGTTTGAGGTGAATGTTGGGGCTAGTTTGTAGCAAGATTGGGCCTCAGTTTTATACTTAACCAGAGGCTGAATTTCCAAGCAAGCCAGCTACGGCAGGAGTTTCCAAGTGAGCCTGCGATTCAAGTTTGTCTAGGTTAAGAAGCCCTCTATGATCAGAAAGTTTCTCCCTATACTTACAGACTGCGATCAGATTGCCTCTTAAAGTCTGATAAGCTAAATGAATTGTGCGGTTCTTTAATCGCTCACTGTAAGGCAGGTTTCCAGATCTCGAATCCCACCTCTGAACCTGCCCCATTGTTTCAACATCCTTTTTAACATGCGGACACCAGAACGGGACACACTTGCAGTAGCAATCTCCCCCGTGTTATATGCAGAGGTAATATCCCCTGCTCAACGTTCCTCTGTTTATTACAAATCCCAGGATCAGGTCAGCCCTTTTAGCCACATTATCTCATACAGACAATGGGGAGTGCTCAGAAGTGGGTCCAGCTGCATTATTCCTATGTCATTACCATCCAAGTCCAGGAACTCCGCAAACCTGGCCTTTTGCCAATGCGTGGGAAAGTAGCTTCTTGTTACAACAACGTTTCTACCCACATGGTGTTCTGTGGAGAGCACTTACTGGAATTCAGCTGCTTTGTGGCGATTTAGCTGAGAATTTCCCATGCAGACTTTTGGACAAAGGCAGTTGGAGCATGTGTGTGTAGGCTCAGCTTGAAAACCAACCTGTTCTCATGAATAGATTCACCAAGGCTGATAATTTGGAAACATTCCCAGAGTTTTGCCCCACTAGAGTTTGCTTCTGTATGGGAAGGCAGAGAGAGGGAACAGGAATGGGGACAAGAGGGAGGGGAGAGTTCAGGACTTTTGGAGAATGGGCCAGATACCCGAGAGAACATGAAACAATCCTCGGGTTCTCAGTCAAATCCTCAGAAGCTGTTTCCCCATCCTGATACATGCCAGGCTATCAATGAGATTGGCTCGGAGCTTTTTGGCTCGAGTGACCAGTTCAGATACAGTCAAACTGGCAGAACGTGGTTCCAAACTGAACATTGTTACTGTCTGATGGGCCGTTTGGTGACCTATTGGTGGACTCAGTCCAGTTCCTGGTGGACAGATGGTGGCAACTGTCACTCACCCCCTCCACAAAGGGTACATCAGTCCCTTTGTTCACAGCCTTGACAGAGCAGCCGGTAACTTACTGGGCCATGGAAACTGAACTGCCTCCCTGTCCCCAGCAGTGGTTCCTCCTAGTCAGGCTTGGAGATGCAGCCTGCTTGTGGTCCGTGTGCTCTACATGTTCTCTGGGTAAAGAGAGGACTTCTCTGCCCAGAGCCATCCATCCTGAGCCTTATATCTGTGCAGAATTCTCTCAAAAAATGCCCCACCAATGGGCAAAGCCAAGGGGAATAGACGGTAGGGAACATTCTGCCCTGGCTGGGGATGGGCCAGGTTATCTAATCCTCTTGCAAAGCTCTGATTGCTGTGACTCCTTTTCCTCTGCTTCTTGACGCTTAGGAGCATTCGTGAATGTTCTAGTGTATTTTCCATCCCTGACCTCCATGTTGTGCAGCAAGCCACTGAGCTGGAGTGACCTTTCCATGCCACCACGATCAATGCTCTGTATTGATTAGCTCTCCCACTGCTGCTCTCGTCAGCCAGTCAACATGCAGAAAAGCCCAGGCCTCTGTGGTTTGCCGCTAATGGCTGTGTAAAAGCTACGTCCATGTCTTTCTGCAAGATATCAGCATGAATTTGTCTCACCTCTTGCTCCTCACAGCTGAGTGTAATTTTTGTGGCTGTCCGTGAACTGCCAAGGTGCTCCTGCCTCCTGTTGCACGCTTACTCTGCTTTAAATCCAGTTGTCTTCCCTTCACTAGAGGTGCTCAGATACTGCGGTGGGGGGTCATACGAGATAGAAAGTGTGGCTACAATGGAAGGAAGGAAGGAAGGAAGGAATAAGCATGGTTGTGTGGCTCTCCCTGCAGCTTGGAGAAGCTGGAGCTATGGTTCCCAACTGCCTCAATGTTGACAGGGCTTTGCCTCATCAGAAGCACCCTGGAGTATCATGACGTGTGATCTCCTGCACGTTAGTGGGTGATAAAGTAGCGTTTAACATCAAGGAGAGGAATGTGCAGTGGCCCTCATGCAGTGGTGTGGGTGCTGTGCCGCGGCACCCTTTGAATGTGGTGTGTACGTAGGGTAGGTAGAAGAGAGCGGGCCCCTAATATCCCCTCATCTCAGTATTTTCGGAGTCCACAGAGAGTCAGGTGGAGTGCGGGCCAGAGGGGACGACCGCTGCCTCATGGGTTATTCTAGGACGAGGGCAATGACGAAGGCATGGGGGGTTTGTTTCTGTAAGGATGAAGCTGTGGTAACCGGGATACTGGAGTAAGGTAGAGATGGTCACTCCTAATGCAGAGCTCAATGGCCAGTACTTCATTATAGATGAGCTGCTCATTCCATGACTAACTGTCAGCCAAGACTTGGCTAAGGTTGACAGCTTTGAGGAATGCAGGACAAATCTGCCTTTACCATAGGCACCTGGGCCTCATTGTCCATTGCCCCGTACCTTATGCCATCACTTACAATTGGTGCAGAATAGGTGTAATGGAAACAGGGACATTTACAGCCAATTTGCATTGGTGTAGGTATTGCATTGGTGTAGGCATCCCCAAAAGCCCTGGATTGTGGGGACTCAAGAATCAGGATCACAATTTCCTGTTTTGAGCTCAAGGAGAAAAAGAGAGTTGACGTTGATTACAGTCATACAGCATGTAATTTTTGATCCAAGGAATTTAAAGCACTTTGCCAGTATTAAGCAACTCACCCAGTATCACACCAATGGGAATGAAGCCCAGGAGACCTGTCTTCCTGCTCTGATCATTGTACATTGCCTCCCTAGCTGGAAAACCAAGAAGAGAGTATGCTTATTCCTAAACATATGCCACAGAAATAAGGGAGGTTCCTCCTTTCCCCCACCCCCAACCCTCTTTCCTTTGGCTGTGAACGTCCAGATAACTTCCCATCCAGAGTATGTATTTGCCACCGCTCCATGGTTTGCATTATCATTTGCTCTGTGTGTGCTCTTTACCGTGACTCAAAGCTCTGAGTTTTCCACTCTGTGCTGTCTCTCTCACCCCACCCTGGGAATGTCAGAGATAACCCACCAGATGGCCATAGCTTCCCCCATTGCCCTCTGAGAACATATTGCTCTGTCCCAGGTAGACAGGAGAGGAAAAGGGTGCTGGGCACCAGGGATTTGGGGAAGTGGAAAGGGAAGGCTGTTCCAGAATACATGGCTTGCTGCTGCAGCATCTGCGTCACACAATCTAACAATGCACCGTTGTTAGATTGTGTTTGCATGTGCGTGCTTAGTTTTAGCATCTGTTTTTGCTGCCACCGAGCAGCTTCCACTGTGCTCGTGACCAGTGGAGAGCTTGACCCATTTACCCCCTATGTCTTATGGCTAATTTATGTCAGACATAGGGAGACTTGGGAATTCTTCCAGGATTGCTGCTTGGCACTGGCAGGAAATGGTGGAGCAGGGCCGCCCGGGGAAGGCGGGGGAGGCTAGTGGGGCAATTTGCCCCAGGCCCCGGGCCCCACAGAGGCCCTGCGAGCTCTGGCCCAGAGGCAGTCCGGGTCTTTGGCGGCATTTCGACGGCAGGGGGGCCTTTCAGTCGCTCCGGGTCTTCAGCGGCATTTCGGCGGCGGGGGGGCCCTTCAGTGCTGCTGAAGATGCGGAGCGACTGAAGGGCCCCCCGCCGCCGAAATGCCGCCGAAGACCTGGACTGCCGCCGGGTGAGTACAAGCACCGCAGCTCCCCCACTTTGCCCCAGGCTCCCGAATCCTCTGGGCGGCCCTGTGGTAGAGCCAAGACAATTGGCAGCATCCTCGGTGGTCCTTGATGTCTACTGTTTCCAGGTGGAGTAGAGGTTCCCAATTCTCCCCTCTAATCCCCCAAACTATTCCCCTTCCTTCTCCCATGCCTATATCCCTACTGTCATGTAAATTACCTGGTCTCCGCAGCTCTACAGTTCCCTCTTAGCCTTTGCAAGGGCTGAGATAATACTGAAAGCTAATTTTCCCCCTACTGTTACTCACACCTTCTTGTCAGCTGATTATCACTACAAAAGGTTTTTTTCTCCTGATGATAAGAGACCACCTTAATTGATTAGTCTTGTTACAGTTGGTATGGCAACACCCATTTTTCACGTTCTCTGTGTATACATATCTTCCTACTGTATTTTCCACTGCATGCATCCTACGAAGTGGGCTTTAGCCCATGAAAGCTTATGCACAAATAAATGTGCTAGTCTCTAAGGTGCCACAAGGACTCCTCAGTCTTTTTGCTGATACAGACTAACACGGCTGCTACTCTGAAACCTGTGAAAGTTTTGTGGCTGTTCAAACAATGTTTAACTTGGCAGACTGCAGCCAAGCCCTAGGGTGTCTCATGCCTTCTGGACTGGCCAGTGTCCTGGGTTAAAAGTAGCTTCCAGGGGGTAATAAAAGGTAATAATTAGAGATATACCAATCTCCTAGAACTGGAAGGTTATTGAGTCCAGCCCCTGCCTTCACTAGCAAGACCAATTTTTGCCCCAGATTCCTAAGTGGCCCCCTCAAGGATTGAGCTCACAACCCTGAGTTAGCAGGCCAATGCTCAAGCCACTGAGCTATCCCTCCCCCCAATGTGTTGCAAGCAGTAAGGTCTGTGGCTGCTAAGTGGCGGTACCAGATTGCAGCTTCTAGGCAAAGCCAAGCCAGACTCGCTTGCTGCCCCTTGCCAGGACCCCCACCGCCCCAAGCCATGTAGGCTCCTTGTTCCACCACCCTCTGTGGCAAGGTGCTGCCTCCTGCTTCCTGTGTGCAGCAGCAGAGGGTTGGTGGTTCAGAGCTGGAAGCTGCAGTGGTGATTCCTTGGCATGGAGCATATCTGTGCTGAACGAGGGGGATGCTTGCTGACTAGAGCCTTCCAGAATATTTGCATTGAGACACATGCTGGATTCACCTGTCAATAAACCCAGCCCCAGTGTGTGTCAACATTGCGCCTAGATTGGAACGGGGAGTCAGAGAGAGCCTGAGGACTGAGCTGAGGTGAATTTGAGGTGGATATTGGGAAAAGATTGGACTCGGTTTTCAAGGGAAACTGAATTTCCGAGCAAGCTGGCTGCAGGCTGGTTTCCAAGAGAGGCTTTATGGGGGGAGGATGCGTTTTGGGAAGAGCTGGCTGAGGGCCTAGTTTCAGTGAGAACTCGAGACCCGAGTCTCAGAAGTTTGGGCTGATGGCTGCTTTCAACATAAACCCAGTGACTCTCAGTGTCACAGTAGCACAGCTGGAGTTCACACTGAGCCTTGATAGTTGCCTGAACGCAAAACGGAAAGGGAAGTAAAGTGGAGTTGAAGGATGCAGGCTGTGTACCAACAGCACATGGTCCCACTCAACAAAGCCCGGGCACCTGGAGCACTGAGTAGCGAATGCTGCTTTGCTGGACCGGCAAGGAATCCAGAACTCCGTACACAAAGCCCAACATATTTACTGTTGCCCCAAATTATATTAAATGACTAGGCAACATGCTGGAATACACACTTTAGAGAGAAATCTTCACTCTCTAATTTCCATGGGCCCAAGGTCCTGTTTCTACTCAGGCAAACGCCCACCAATGGCAGTGGGAGTACTTGGATGAGTAAAGTGACTCATGCGTGGGACTGGGCCCTAAATCGATTGCTGAGTAACGCAGTCACTTTCTTTTTTGTGCATTTCGTTATGTTTTCTTTTCTTTTTATTAAGTAATTAAAAATGTACTGAGAAATCTCCCCCAAATAATGAGCGGGTTTAATTAGATTGCACACACGCAATTCAGGAGCAAGACATAGCTGTGCTGTGCATTGATAATCAGAATGGAGTAACGACTTGAGGCCGGGCGGTGCTAAAGGCAAGAGTTGCTACTGTGGATTCCTAGAGTCCAGTGCCAAAATCCTTACTCAGGCACGTACACGACTGGCCTGTTTTTTGAGGGCATTCGTGCCCCCCAACTCCTGTGGAAAGGGTATCAGCAGCACCTTTAGAAACCAATCAATGATTATTTTCTGTTTCAGGGACGCCTTGTCAGGTTAAGCAAAGGGGGGGGAGTTGATTTTCAAGCAGTTTGTTGAGAAAATGCATTTATTTGTAATATCCTTGGATAGCCTGCATGCCTGTGGCTCTGTGACTGATTTGGAAATCTTAGCACGTCTGCGTTGTTGTTTAAAGCTGCTTTTCAAGGCCCCTTTCACATCATTTGAACTGAAGAGAACTTTTAGCACTTAGCAAGTTTCAGAAAAGGTTTAGATATTTATATGAATAGGAATAGCATCTGTACTGACAGTAGCTAGGATAAAAATTACAGGGGCTTTCAATCTTTGTCCTTCAGGGCGCCAGCTGATCACTACCTGGGGTCAGGAAGAAACTTCACCCTCACATAGTGTAGTATTGTACAATTGGGGTCCTGTGCTTTCCCCTAAAGCATCCAGCTTTTGCCACTGGCAGCGACTGAGTACGCCACTAATTTGTCAAGTATCAGAGGGGTAGCCGTGTTAGTCTGGATCTGTAAAAGCAGCAAAGAGTCCTGTGGCACCTTATAGACTAACAGACGTTTTGGAGCATGAGCTTTCGTGGGTGAATACCCACTTCGTCGGATGCAACTAATTTGTCAGCTCATACACTTCTAAGGTTTATATTCCTGTCTCATCTAGGAAGACAGCATTGTCTAGTGGCTAGAGCATTCTGGCTCTGCCACTGACTTGCGGTGTGACCTTTTGGACAAGTCCCTGTACCTCTTTGCCCTCCCCCCTCCTTTGTCTACTGAGACTATAAAATCTTTAGGGCGGGGACTCTCTCTTACTAGGTGTATATACAGTTCCTGGCACAATGGGGCCCTGATCTGGTTGCACCCTTTAGGTGCTACTGTAATACCAATTAAAATACAATAGTCCCCCCCCTCCTCTTTTCTCTTTGCAGATATATCCGCTCAGAACGCTCTGTCATTCTCATCAACTTCTGCCTGTCCATCATTTCCTCCAATGCTCTCATTCTGATTGGACAAACCCAGACCAGGAATAAGGTAGGAGACAAATTTCTTGTTCTCTGATTTAGCACTGAGATGATCTGTTCAGGCAGCTTTCCCCTTCCTCCCTCTTTGCCTCCCTCTGTTAATTAGTTATGTGTCAGAGACACCACTAAACGGCAGATTTCAATTTTCTCTCTTGCTCGCTTCTTGATAATTTGGGAGCATCCTCAGGGCTTTCATGAAAAAAACAATGTGATATCACATGGCTCAGCAAAGGAGCATGGTTGTTTCTAAGACTTGAGCCATTTTATCTTCGAAAAACTCCAAAAGACAGATGGAGGGGGGGTGGGAACCGCAGAAACTCAGCACTGTAAATGCTTTGCCCTTCTTGGCTGGCTTTCATCCTCGGAGCTCAAAGTATGTTGCAAGCGTGAATAAAAAGAGCCTCCTCACACCCTCTCTAGCGCAGGAAAGTGTCATGAGACCCATTGTACACATTGCAGAGCTAAGGCCAGGGGGCCCAGCACCTCCTCGGAATTTAGATTTCAAATCAATGGGAGTCAGACACCTAAATACCTTGGAGATATGAGCCTGAGGGCTTACGTGATTTACACAAGGTCACAGAGTGAGTTGGTGACAAAGTTGGAATACCCAGTTGCCCCAGGGTGACCAGATGTCCCGATTTTATAGGGACAGTCCCGATATTTGGAACTTTATCTTAGATAAGCGCCTATTACCCCCTACCTCCTGTCCCGATTTTTCACACTTGCTGTCTGGTCACTCTAAGTTGCCCTGATGTGGCCACTAAAGTACACTCCTTCTCTGTATGATCAAGCAGGCTATCAGAATGACTCTGATTGCCAGCCAAAGCACTTTAATTCACCTTTTATAATACCAACCAACTCTTATCATCCATCTCTCTGAAGGCACTTTACAGAGGGGGCCACTGTACTGTATGATCCCTATTTTACAGATCAGGAAACTAAGTCCTAAAGAGGAGAAGGGACTAGCGGGCTAGTGCCAGAGCCAGGACTAGAACCCAGGTCTTGTAAAATCAGTGCTGGCCCTGCTGCCTCTTCTTGAAGCTTTATTATGGAGAAGCCCCAGGACTGAATGAGCAGTGGTGACTGACTAGCCTTTTGGTCCCTAGAGAGGGCCTTTCAGCTCAGCGCTAGGGCATGTCTGGGGGCCAGGGTGGAAGACATTTCCCTGCAGCTGCTGCCCAGGTCATACTTTCTGTGGATAAATAGAGGGATTCAGTCCCCAGGCTTGCAACTCTGGCTCCTCTCCCTAGTACAACGTGCGCTGCGAAAGTAAAGCAATAAGCTTGCCGTCTTTGTGCATCGTGCATGGTCTGTTAAGTGGTAGAGTGGGGTGGGAGAGATGGAGAGAATGGCTTTGCAGGGGCTTTCACTGGGAACTTCAGCTGAAGCCAAGAGATGTGTGTGCCAGGGCCATGAAAAACAGCATCTCTCCACGTTCCTTCCCATTTAATAAACCTGGAGGACTACAGCTGTGGCTCCTCTTTGGCTCTGGTCGCTAAACAATCAACTTCATCCTGGAAAAAAAATGTCAACAATTTTGGCCGCTCCTGTGCCTTTATTTAATTCTGTCCCTCTTCTGTAGAAAGTTATGGTCTAGTTTGTCCTTGGTGATTTTGCTCCCCATTTTATGGATGTCCCTCATCGGAGCCTTTAGTGGGGGCTTCTGACTGTGATTGCAAGAGGCAGATTAGTTCTTTGCACATAAATATGCATGAAACCCCATAAATAGAAAGGTTATTCTTGGATTTCCGCTCAGCCGTCTAGTCTCCAGTAGGGAAGAGAGAGAGAAACTATGCAGAGAAAAGGTTGGGGCTCCATGGAGTCTAAATTAGGAATTTATAAAAACTGAATTATTGATGATGGAGTTCTGAAAATTTGGCAAGGGTTTGCAGCTCCATTTTCCCCCAAGGGTTTCTTTGGCATTGATTAGCTTCAATATTGTGAATTCGTCGCTCATTTCCACCTGTGGAACTCCAAAGGCCAGAATCTGATTCTGTTTGCAAAATGCTCCTCAAAGAGGAAAGTGCTAGCTAGGGGCTAAATAATTGTTAGGTAATACAAAAGGAATGAGCCCTGCATTATCCAGTCACACATTCATGTCTGTGAGTTTATTAATATATTCTAGGCACGATTATGTGGTATTAATTAGGACTCCATTAATAAAGAACGAAAGGAGGGTGATGTAATTAATGCAAATTGACATGGGTTTATGGAAAATAAATTCTGTCAAACTAACTCGATATCATTTTTGATGAGATTACAAGTTTGGTGGATATATTTAATAGTATTGACATAATATAGTTAGATTTCTGTTAAGCATTTGACTTGGTACTGCATGATATTTGATTAAAAAACTAGAGTGATACAAAGTTAATATGGCACACATGAAACGGATTAAAAACTGGCTAACTGTTAGGTCTCAAAATATAATTATAAACAGGGAATTGTCATTGAGCAGGTGTGTTTCCAGTGGGGTGTCTCAAGCACTGGTTCTTGGCTCTATGCTATTTAACATCTTTATAAATCACTTAAAGAAAACGTCAAATCATCACTGATAAAGTTTGCAGATGACACAAAAATTGGGAGAGTGGTGAATAATGAAGGGGACAGGTCACTGATTCATAATGATCTAGATCACTTGGTAAGCTGGGCACAAGCATAAAACATGCATTTTAATATGGCCAAATGTAACTGTATACATCTGGGAACAAAGAATGTTGGCCATATTTACAGGATGTGGCACTTTATCCTGGGAAGCAATGATTCTGGAAAAAAATTTGGGGGTCATGGTGGATCAGCTGAACATGAACTCCCAGTGTGATGCTGTGGCCAAAAGAACTAATGTGATCTTGGGTTGGAAAAACAGGAGAATCTCTTGTAAGAGTAGAGAGATTATTTTACATCTGTATTGGTCACTGGTGTGACCCCTGCTGGAATTCCGTGTCCAGTTTTGGTGCCCATTGCTCAAGAAGGATGTTGGTAAATTGGAGAGGATTCAGAGAAGAGCCACGAAAATGACTAAAGGAGTAGGAAACATGGTATATAGCGACAGAGCTCAATCTATTTAGCTGAACAAAGAGAAGGTTAAGTGGTGACGTGATCACAGTCTATCAGTATCTACATGTGGAACAAATATTTAATGATGGGCTTTTCAATCTAGCAGAGCAAGGTCTAGCATGATCCAATGGCTGGAAGTAGAAGCTAGAGAAATTCTGACTGGAAATAAGGCATTATTTTTTAACAGTGAGGATAATTAACCACTGGAAGAACGTACCAAGGGGGATGGTGGATTCTCCATGACTGACAATTTTTAAATCAGGACTGGGTGTTTTTCTAAAAGACCTGCTCTAGGAATTATTTTGGGGCAGTTCTCTGGCCTGTGTTACACATACGGTCAGACTAGATGATCACAAAGGTCCCTTCTGGCCTTAAAGTCTATGAATCTATCTGTTGCAAAGGAAAAAAAATCTTTTCTTCAAAAAGAGAAGTGTAAGAAGCCTGTATGCAGTCTAGCAGAACAGCTTGGTAAATTGGTTTGAGTAGCCGTCTCTCCTGTGAAAGTTGCTGGTTTGAACTCAGCATGGTGTAGCAATGGAAAAAGGTTCTTGCTATCTCGAGACTTCTTGATGAACAATGAGTATGTCTGCGCTAGAGCTGGAAAGTGTAATTTCCACCTTTGGTTGACTTACCTGCTATTTATAGCTTGCGTGCTATAAATAGAAGTGTAGCTAGCAAGACATGGGCAGCGGGAGAGGTGCCCCAAGTATGATCTCGTAGTCTCCCCAGAGAGGCTGAGGGCTGAGTTGACCATAGAGAATCACATTCACTTTCTCATCCTTATACTTGGCCTTTCCATGGTATGCTGGGGTGATGTAGCCATGAGGCAATGTGGGAGAAGATTCCCCTTCAGCTTCCTATTTTGTAGATAAATGCAGGATTTCATTCTCACTGGAAGCATGAAATTCAGACCTGCTCAGCTCCTCACTGTCTCCACTCCCCAGATTTTTATATTAAACTCTGATAAAGGTAAAAGTGCCTGGAAAATCTAATGCACCTCTTTGGGATGCTGGAAAATCTGGAAGCAAAACACCATTCTCTCTCCCAGATAAACTGTTGGCCAGGATGGCAAAATCATGCTGGCCTAAGATGAAATCAGTAACATGGAGAATTTGTAGAATTGGCCAGAAAATAGTGACTTTCTTATGGGAATGATTTGGAATTTTTTCTGGAAAATGTTGAGTCAACTTTTTGAATTTTTGAAAATTTCACCCAGATCTACAAGCTGTTTTTGGGGAAAAAAATAAATAGATAAATAAATAAATAAATAAATCATAATCATAATCCTGATCCCACTGAAGTTAAGGACAAAAATCCCGTTGACACGGACAGGACAAGAATCCCCCCTCTCCCCCCGGGATGCACTTGGACTCCAATTCAGCAAAACTCTTATGCACATGCCAAACTTTAAGCATATGCTCAAGTCCCAGTGCCTTCAATGGGATGCTTAAAGTTCAAGCACGTGCTTCAGTGGTTTGCTGAATCAGGACCTTGAAGGTGAGGTGCATCTTTTCATTGTCTGACTGCGGCGAGCTTCCTTCTAGAACGCGGTTTGGAAGCTGTTCCCCTTCCCTGCTGCTAATCTCACCTGTATCCCTTTCCTCCCATCTCCAGGTGATATGCACACTGGTGGCAGCTTTCCTGCATTTCTTCTTCCTCTCCTCTTTCTGTTGGGTGCTGACAGAGGCCTGGCAATCCTACATGGCTGTGACGGGCAGGTTACGGAACCGCATCATTCGCAAGCGCTTCTTGTGTCTCGGATGGGGTGAGAATTATGGGTCTGTGACTCAGCAGTATACTGGAATCTAGGGTTTGCTGGCGGACTGGATCTCTTCACTTTCCATTCTCCCTGCATTTTCCTCATCTTCCCTCTCTGTCTCATTCTCCCTCCAGGCCGTTCATATTCTCTCTCACACTCTTTTTCCCTCCTAGTGAAACAAGCTCTGTAATTCTGTCTCCATGGCAGCAGGGTTTTCCATAGGCAAATCAACTATTAGGTTGGTGCAGATGTTTGCAGCTAATTTTTCTCCCTCTGCCATTCCCGTATGTTTAATTTATTAGCCTTAAATGAGGCATTTTGTCGTAGAAATCAAAGGCAATAATGTGGCTTGGGCTTTCAAAAATGTTACAAGCTGGAGTTCGGAAAGAGCAACATCACCAAAAAGTTTGCCCAAAAGCGAGTGAAAAACACAGACATGCACACAGACACACAGAAAACATTGCACTGTACTAGTGACTCATTTTACTACTGAAGTCAAACACTTTTCCTGAGGCAGGATATTTTTGATACTTATAAAAGGACTTGACGTTTCAAGAAGCAGCCTCATGCCAGCATCTCAACTCCTGGAGTAAGCAGATTCTCCAGCCACATGATAATCTTGCAGCTGACCTCCTTTTGTCTGACTTGGCTAACCTGACCTGGGCTCTTAGCTCTGATCCCCTTAGCTCTTGGGATTTCCTAGTGATATAGTTGTGAATAGAATATACCCCACAAGCTAAAGAGAGTAGTCAAAACCTACCAATGTCAAGGTGATAAGATTAGAAGCAGAGCATTTAAAGCCAAATTCTGCCCTTGGATGCACTCTTGCAATACCCATTGGCCAGGAATGGAAACCATCCATATGTGCAAAAGCAGAATCTCAGTTGTACTATTTGACAATATTTAAATAGCCCTTCCAATGTATTTCTGTACATCTATTAACACTGCTGCACCTCTGTAAGTAAGGCTGGGTTCTACTTGTCATTGAGAGGAGGGCTTATGGTGCATCTTCCTCAGGCCACGTTTACACTTACCGGGACGGTCGACGCGGCGAGTTCGACTGCTCGGAGTTCGAACTATCGCGTCTGATCTAGACGCGACAGTTTGAACCCCGGAAGCGCTAGTTCGAACTCCGGTACTCCACCGCGGCAGGAGGAGTTGCCGGAGTCGACCTTCGAGCCGCGGAGTTCGCTTCCGCGGCGTCTGGACGGGTAAGTAAGTCGAACTAGGGTAGTTCGAATTCAGCTACGTTATTCACGTAGCTGAATTCGCGTACCCTAGTTCGACCCCCGAGCTTAGTGTAGACCAGGGCTCAGATTTACAGAGCAGCTCCAGCGTGGAAAGCATGAGTGTTCAATTAAATCTGTTACCAAGTTTATGAACTAAAATAGTTAAACACGGGACTTTTAAAAATGAATATTCTGTGTGTGGGTGTATGTATGTGTGTGTGCACACACGCACATATGCAGACACACATACACACATACACACTATTTTATTACTCAAACCAGATGAGGGGCATTAAATGAATTTAAGTAATCAGGGAGCAGTTTCATTGTAATTAATAAACACTGGGGCACTTGACTATTTTAGATACCAGAGAGTTTTGGGCAAACAACTTTCACAAGCCTCAGATGGCTGCATTCATTTACAATGACAATAGGCGTCATTCCACCTACTGCTGCAATGCAGCCACTTCTGGGATAGATCACATTAGCTGATGAACAGTGCATAGTAACAATTCACAACAGATTAGGACAAGAAGTGAAGAAGAATGCCATGTCCCATTAATGCAGCAGGGAATTTTAGGTGTGTAGAAGGTAGGTAGACTTTGGTCACAACACTGGGACAAATAACACCTATACTGAAACAAAAACATGTAGAAAACATATCTTTAAAAGCATAATTTCAAATAATTTACACTTCTGGCTCCAGAGGGAGGTGATTTCTCATAGCCATTTTCTTTTTCAGTTGGATTTCTGAATTGCTATTTTAAATTTCTTGCCAGATTCTCTGCTGGTGTCAACTAGTGCAGCTCCACTGACTTCAATGAAGCTGCATCAGTTTCTACCAGTACTAAGTTTGGTCCTCTGCTTTCTCATTGTTTCTCACTTGGTTTTACACCTGCTGCTCATCCAGAAAAAAAGAGTCATCGGACTTTTAGCAACCACTAAGGGCTAAGACCACTTAGGACATGGAGGGATGAATTGCTCCCAGAAAACAATTTCTTCATCAAATGTATCCCTTTTTAATATTGACAACTTGTTTGTGACTGTATTGTAATTTCCACTGTTATCCATCAAACGTTTGATGCTATCATAGTTCAGCCTCTGGGCTGTTCATTTCAAGTATTGCTTTGAGTATTTGATATTGCAGTATGCACGCTGAGCTTATTAATTGGATGTGTTGGTCACAGGCTATGATTATCTGGCCTGATTGGATGAGCAAAGCTCTTAGAGTCAAATTTTTGGCATAAACATTTGGAATTATGTTGTGGGGAGGCACCTAAGATTTAGTGGCCAAGAGTTTTAGGGGAAAAGAGACAAGAGTAGACGGTGGGGGGGAGAGTAGGGAAGTCTTTCCAAGCCTCTTGTAAGTTTACACGTGATCAGGCAATTCTAGTGGATTGCACCTGGAGATGTCAGGTGGGAACAGAAACCCATGATCATGTAGCTGCTCCTAGAATCTCCCCATAGCTGCTTTCAACTACCTGAAAGGGGGTTCCAAAGAGGATGGATCTAGACTGTTCTCAGTGGTACCAGATGACAGAACAAGGAGTAATGGTCTCAAGTTGCAGTGGGGAAGGTTTAGGTTGGATATTAGGAGCAACTTTTTCACTAGGAGGGTGGTGAAGCACTGGAATGGGTTCCCTAGGGAGGTGGTGGAATCTCCTTCCTTAGAGGTTTTTAACGGCAGGCTTGACAAAGCCCTGGCTGGGATGATTTAGTTGGGATTGGTCCTGCTTTGAGCAGGGGGTGGGACTAGATGACCTCCTGAGGTCCCTTCCAACCCTGAGATTCTATGATTCTATTATTCATATCAAACAATAAGGCACGATGCCGGCAGACTGGTTGCTCACCCTGATATCTGATGAGTCTTAAAGTGATTTGCATCCCTGGAGGCTGCACGTGACCGCTGTGGATAGCCATCACCAGGGTCAGTGGATACCTGCACTTTTTCCACAGCCTGATGTGAACCCTGTTGCACAAGTATGGGGGCTTCGTCAGAGCAGAGCTAATCCTTGTTTGCTAGTGATCCCACTGATTCCTAATGGGATTTGCCCGTCTTTAGCACTTAGATGGCTTACTTCACGATGTCCCAAGGAGCAGGGCTATAAAAAGCCGCATGGAGACCTCTCTAACTGAACAGGCAGATGTTACTATCTGGTATTCAGGCATTTTCGCTGGGGAAAGGGAGGGCCAGGCAGGGCAGAGTGAACCAGAAAGTCACCCTGGTCTCCTTCATAGCTCCTTGAGTAGCTTATTGCTGGAGGAACTGGAAGGATCAGGAGGCTGTTAATGGGTTACAGAGCCTGTCACCTCTGTGTGACTGGTTCAGTCTGTGCCTGGGTATGTAACGACTTAACCTGTTACCACCCCAGTGCTGTTCAGTGCTCTCTATGAAATCAAATCGGCATCTCAGGCTGATTCTGAGGGACCAGACCTGCACGTCACAATAACCAGCTGGCTCTATCTGCCCTCCCACTTGGGGCAGCCTCAGCAGAGAGAGCGAGAAGGTGGTGCCAGGTCAGGAGGGAAGCACCTTGGAAGGGGGATGTGAGCACCGTGGCTGCCCGCACTGCACTTGCTCTGTGAATATAAGCTGAGGGCGTCATCAGCCTCTAGCTCAGCGTCACTCACCAGCACTACATGGCTTGGTGCATGTGTCACATGAGCAACACAGCTTTCCTGCCAGACACCCGCCCGCCACTAGCCGGGGTCGCTACAGAATGTGTCCAGCTAGGGGTGTCATCCTTCACCTCCCCTCAGAGACGCTGGAAGAGAGCGGGTCTCTCTGAAACAAACAGTTCTACGTGCCACGTGTCGCCCTCTAGCGACAGATCCACACCAGAGGATAGGAGCCTACTGCTACTACCAGCCAACGGAGTTCCTCCTTTAGCTCAAGGGGCAGAGTCTCGTGTCCTTAGCCCTGAAGAGTCAGGAGTTCAGGTGCTGCTGAGGATCCAGGCTGGGGAGAGGGGTTTGTGGCAGAGAAGGACTCGCTGAGCGAGGTGCAGCCTCCGTAGAAACTAAAACGACTGACGCTCTTTTTGTTTCATTCCCTTAGGGCTGCCTGCCTTGGTGGTTGCCATTTCCGTGGGATTTACGAAAGCCAAGGGCTATGGCACCGTCAACTAGTGAGTAACAGGCCACCTCTTCCGTACTCTTCCTTTCCTCCCCTCTGTCCTTTCCTCCCGCATGAATTGACTCTCCGGGGCACCTGTAGGAAGCGGGGCCCTCCAGGCTGCAGCCACGCCAACAGAGGCGCCTTTCCCGTGGGGAAGATGAGAAAGGAAGCAGCCTTCACACTGCTCGGTTGCACTAACCGATTGGCTGCCTGTTCGGGTCTGGAGGCTGCGTGATTTCTTTGTTCTTACCTGAGCGCCTGTGTGAGGCTTTAGGAAGGAAAGGGCCTGAGAGAGAGAGAGAGGACGGGCCTGCCTGCAGTCCGGTGGGAGCTTTGCCGGTGGTTTCAGCGGGAGTAGGATCAGCTCCTATATTCCCTTCCCCGTTAGGGGGCTGGAAGGGAATTCCCCCCATGGCAACATAATGTAGCACACTTGGCCAGGTGCATTATTGTTTTTCTCCATCTTCCTAAGCACCTAGCGCTGGCTACTGTCAGAGTCGCGACAGGCACTAAACTCAGAGGGTACATCTACCCTGCATCCTAGCCCATGCTCTGACTCAGGTTTGAGCCCAAGCAGCCCTACACACACGTCAGCCTGACTCAGGTCAGCAAGCACCCCGGACTTGGGCTCTAGGACCTTGCTAAAGGTGTGGGTCAGAGCCTGAGTTCTGCTGTGACTGAGGGCTAAACCCTGTCATTTTGCAGCGTGGACAGAGCTCCAGCTGCAGACCCGAGTCAGAAGGTCTGCGTAGTGTAGGGTGACCAGATGTTCCAATTTTATCAGGACTGTTCCGATATTAGGGGCTTTCTCTTCTATAGGACCCTATTATCCCACCCCAGCCCAGTTGGTAACCATTGCTACCTGGTCAGACTAGCCTAGGGCAGTATGTATGCGTTAGCATGGCTGGAGTTGCCGAATCTGGCAATCGCAAACCGCAGTGCGGTCTCTCAGGCCCGGGCTTGGAAACACCAAGTCCACGAGCCTGGATCCCATAGATCTGGGCTTAGTGTGCAGTGTAGACACACACGTAATCAGTTTGTGCATTGCAACCCCTTCGTTCCTGACATAGAAAAGGCCGAACAGCTGGTTAGATTAACTGCTGCATCTATGACGTCATTCTGATGTAGGCCTGTGGTATTTGGAGAGTTTTTAAGAGGCCAGTGTGCAAGACGTACCTTTCAGGGTGGTTTTAATATTGAAGTTACGTGAAGTAGGAGGAATGCCTGTTGGGTTGATCTCTGGGGTCTGTTTTATCAGTCAATGGTGGGAACTGCATGATCCAGGCCAGAGTCTCAAAAGAGCTCCGCTACCAGGTAGGCACCAAAATAAGGGTGTGGTTTGCAAAGGGAGCACATTGGGAATGGAGCATTTGGAAAATACGGCCTTTATTGATATACCTAAATGGGAGCCGAAAGTAAATCCATCCATTTTGGTTCACACCAATGCTCTGCTGGCCATAGGGGAATGTAGAATCAGTGGAGGGATTTTGAGTATAGGCCTCTGGGAAAGTTGTTGATCGGGAGGCTTTCCAGGTCTGAGAATTGGAGATGGAGAATTGGAGATAGAGTCAAGGCTGGCTCGTGACGGTATCATGCCTGCTGGTGTGTGGAAAATAGTTTTTCACGAAATGTTCTTGGAGATTTTCACCATTTCATTTCACCCCAAATGTCATGATTTCTCCTTCCACGTTCTGGGCCACGTGCTGTTTATTTACTTGAAAACAGGCAAAATCGCCTGCTCACAAAACCTTGAGTGGGAGCAGCACAGCACCCGCCTTCGAGATGTGTGTTGGGGACAAGGAGAAGGGGTGGAAATGGCAGAATGAGACAGAGAGGGGAGAATAAGGGAATATAGCCCAGGCTGAAATCACTCAGCATAGAGCAGAAGCAGCAGCAGCATTAAAGAAAGTGCAGCTGAGAGAGTGTACAAAAAAAGGCAGTTTAGCCATAGAGACATGGGCACATTGCACCCAAAGGACAGCAACTTCAGCAGCAATACGCCAATCTGTTCCCCACCCTGATTCCACCAGCGATTCTATGCCCTGGAGTGACGCTGGAGATCCAGCCAGCAGCAGCAGAGTTAGACAGACCTTCTGATCTGGGACAGTTAGTGTGCAGCAAGCTAGGATGTGAATTTAAAGCTCGCCCTCTACTCTGTACTAACTCCTCATGTGCACTAGCTTAGTGCATTTCCAAAGTGCACACCCGCTAGGGTGAGCTTTTTCCCATATAGACACGCCATTCTTCTCCAGCCAGGATCCCTGCTCACTCCTTTAAACATGCAGCCAAAGCAAGGCAGAGTCTGGTCTGTCATACTCTGAGACCCGTATTCTGCACTCAGCACACATCCCTTGCCTGATTCTCCACTGCTTTGCACCTTGGCTAGCAAAGGGTGTACAAAGAGAGGGTAACACGCTACTCACTCACTCATGGCGGTGGTGTTTGACCACACAAGGTGCAGGACCATAGGGTGACCAGATGTCCAGATTTTATAGGGACAGTCCCGATATTTGGGACTTTTTTTTTAAATGGGCTCCTATTACCCCCCACTCCCTGTCCTGATTTTTCACACTTGCTGTCTGGTCACCCTACAGGGCCACGGAGAAGCAGGCTGTTGTAAACAAAGGGGTTATAAGAGGCAGTTCCTAACATCTGTGTCAGTGTCAAGGCTGTTTTATCGGAACTGTACTGACTCACCTGCCTCCGCTCAGCATCAGTCACTGCCTGGAGTTTAGCCCGAACTAGAGACCGAAGACACAAGTAGGCGTGCAGTGCCCAGACCCTGGCCGGTGTTATTGTAGGGTCCCCACTCAGGGGGGTGGAGGTTTGAGATGGGAGAGGTTCACCCTGAAATAGAGCCAGGGGAGGAGAAAGGAAAAAGGGAGAGATGCAGAACAGAATTCTCCATCTAGGCTGCAATGATCCCCTCAGTGCAAACAAAGCTCGACCCCGGAGCAATCAGCGCCCGTCTTCCCTCGCCCTCCCACGCCAGGGCAAAGCAGTGCCAGTGAACAGAGAAACCTTACTGGCTCCTCTTTGCCACTAGATCTGCACGCTTGCAAAGCGGCCAGCAGGCTGCCGTGACTTTCCATCGTTCTCAGGGGCAGACCTGCTGCCTGTGCCTGAACCAAGCTGGAATCTCCCCAGGAAAGCTGATGTGACTGCTCCGCTCCTTCCCTTTGCTGCTAATCCCTGACTCTTTTTAGGCCGCTAGCCACTGTCACTCCTCGCACCCCGGGACAGGACGTTGGCTGCTGTGCGGCCCAGCGGGATGGCTGGCTGCCGGCCATTGCTGGAGCTGGCTGCCCGGACTACTGCAGGAGGCTCCGTCACCTCTAGCAGAATTACACCAGTGCCCTCTAAGGCTACGTCTACACTACACACCACTGGTAGTAGCGTGTCGGGCACATGCAGCTACGCGCTACAGTGGAAAGGCTGCTGCATCCACACTGCAGCATGCACTACGTGTCAGTGAAAGGCTCTGGCAGGGCAGAGACTCCAGCAGCAGAGAGCTGCCCAAGTCTTTCCCGCTTGCCAGAGCCGGAGTCTTTTTCTGCATGGGGGAAAGGTTTTAGCAGCGAGGAGACAGCTGGACACTACGTGGCTAAAACAGCAGTGTAGACAGGGAGGCCCGGCTTGGGTGTGCAGAGAGCCGGGTGCGGTATGCACTTGCATACTCCCCTCAAACCCTTCAGGCAGGTCTTTACTCACCTAAGCCTACACTGCTGTTGATACCCATGCTAAGGGGGCTGTGCGGCTATGTAATCCACATGCTGCTGATAGCAGCGTGCAGTGTGAACGTACTGTGCAGCATGAGGCAGCTGATTCCTGCCTCCCCTTCTGGGTGCTCGGGGTGGAGGCAGCAATGTGCCTAAATCCCCAACTCCCAGATAGAGCCGGGTGACCCAGTGCACTCGTCACAGCGAAACTCCTCCCCTGGGGTGTATTGCAATGCTGTAATCCAGAGTGCAGAGGGGAGAGACGCCTCCTGGAACTGACCCTCAGCAAGGCGGTCAAAGGGCCAAGTGGTGCTCACAGGAGTTTGGCCAGTGACTTCAGGGGAACCGGGCTCAGGCACAAAAGAAGCAGTGGGCCATGAAAGCTGAGCTCCTCCGCTGTGCTCCGAGGGAGCAGCTGTACGCAGGAGCAAGCCATCTCTGCCGGTGCAGAGCATGCCATGAGCTCACACACACTCTGAGGCTCTCAGCCTTAATCCATTTGAAAACTCTGAGCAGGACCGGCCCTGGCGTGCTGTGTTATTAACACCGCGGCTTAGGAGACACCTCCCCCCCGACCCCAGAAATTGCACCCAGTCAGCCATTTATAATGCTGCCGTCCTGCTGCCAGGCCTTGGTTGAGCTCCTGATGTCTGAGTGAGGGGAGATCAAACTCCCCAGCACGATGCAGAGCGCTGCCTGAGCCCAGCTTGGGTGATGACTGCACCTACTGTGCCTGCGTGAGGTGTACGTCATGGCCAAGGCTCGTGGGGAGAGGAAACCGTCAATCCCCCCTTTCCTACCAAGAAGGGTTTTTTTTTTTGTTTTTTTTTAACCATAATAGCTCTACAAAGCCACTGAGCGGATGGTTTGGCTTGATTGGGGGTGTGTGTGTGTGTGTGTGTGTGTGTTCGGCCATCACCACTGCTCTGATCCTGCCTTTATGGTGACCCATACTGCAGCTGTGTTAGTGAGTCGCTCAGGAAAATGCACAGAGATCATTTGGAAAGATCCTATTCCTCGCAAACATCTGCTCTGGCCGGTTTACAAGAGGGAGAACTGAACAGCGACTGTGCCCTGGGACTCATGTCCCTGCTACACACACACTCTCTCTCTCTCTCTGTCTCTCCCTCTCGCTCTCTCTGTCTCTCTCTCTCTCCAGGCTTTGTTTAAGTCCCTGGTGGCTGTTGAATGCTGTAGGCACATCCAGCAGAGCGTGACTGGCTCAGTGTAGAGTGGCTGTGGCTGAAGAGTTCAGAGCCTGCTCTGAAGCCGCTGCAGCACACACTGGGGTCTCATGAGACAGGCCAGAGCACGGCGAAGGAAATACCCTTTCGGAGCTCACTGTAATTGAGAGATTGAGAGGACTGTACCTGTGGGCAGCACAGGGCTAGTGGAGCTCTGAGAAACAGCTGCTGAATGAAGGCAGGGGCATGCAATCCGTGGTTGGATCTAGAGGAGCAGGAAACTGGTGCATGTCCCTGTAGGGCCAGGGATTTTAGCACCTTGTTAATTCCCCTCTTGGGAAGCATGGCTTGCCTGGAAGAGTGACTTGTATCCCGGTAAAACCCTCCCAGGGATTTACCCCGCAGCCGTCTCCCTTTGACTCCGACAGAGCAGGAATTTCCATTATCCAACTTCAGTTTTTTTGTAGTGCTGCAGTGCACCATTAAACAGCTGCTGTCAGTCCGCTGGGATTGACAGGGCATGAGGTGGCAAAGCAGGTGCAGTCAGTGAGAAGGGCAGAGCCGTTCCAGCCGGTGCTGCAGTCTCCACTGAGCTGCTCTGAGCTGGGCTGACGTAATTAGTGATTAATTAGGCCTTGCATTTAATAATCATTATGAATGGCAAATAGCTTGCATTTATACATAACACCTTCCATCACTTTCTCGCCAAATGATATTAAAGCACGTAACAAACTCTCCTTCTATGGGCTTTTTTCACCCACTGCTGAAATGCTGTGAGTTCTGGAGTGGAATGGGACAGTGTGCACACCAGCACTGCGCCAGTTAGAGTCAGGACGCGAAGCGTATCGTGTACTGAAGGGGGATTTAGGCAAGCAAGATGCCATTACTTAAACTGGAATGTGGTCCGAATCTTTGAGCTAATTCTCCCCATTCTTGTACAAATGCACAAGTCCCTTTATGAGCACAGTCGGCAAGACCCTTGCTTTTACCTTTCATCCAGTTGATACAATCAGAGGTGGCCTTGAGACTCAAAGTTTGGATCCAGATCTAAACTTCCCCAGGGTCCCATTTAGCTCAATTTAGAAGGAAGAGCCATTTTCAGAGTTTAGATCTGGTGCTGAACAGAGCAGCATGGGGGATTGGTTTATGCCCGTTAGAGAGATGTGTGAGTCAACTGCAAGATTTGGACCTGGTGACTAGATGGGTGGTTTTTGTTCAGACCCATCTCTAGATACCATGGCAGAGTCATTTTGAAATGCTACGTGTCCTGAATCTTCAGTGAGCATCTCTGGTCTTGCCAGCCTGATGTTTCGTCTTGAGCCGGTGCCATCTTGAAGGAATGGAAAAGGGACAGCACCTTTAGCCACGCTCCCTGAAGTGTCATCCGTTGGTTTAAATTGTGCACATTCTGACAGCCCATCGCAGCTTTAATCTGATGCCATGAAATTTCCTGTCCATGCATTTCCTTTGTTGGTTTTTTTCTAAATGCCAGTTTAGAATGAATAACAGTGGAAGGGTATAAGAGCTGACATGACGAACTGTAAGAGACTTGACAATGTCCCTGTAAGCTTCTTTCAACCCCTTGCAATTTTGTGATCCTAACAGTCAGTGCATTAGCATCAGGGAGCCTGGCTTTCTCCTGGAGATGCATGGTTACAGCAGACGCAGCTCAGCTGAGTATAGACTTTGGTGCTCACCTCTTCATTCTGCAGCAGCTTTTCCTGTGATCTTGCTTGCAAGGGAAGGAAAAAAAGTAAAATCCAGCGGAGACAAGATTAGCGCAGCTTAGTGCTGGCTTCTATTTGTAAATGTCGTACAGGACAACACTGTTGCATCCCAATGCTGTAGGAATGAGTTGCAAAGTTTGCATCATCCTGTGGGCACTTTGAATTGATGGATGACCCCTCCACATCCTCATATTGTGAACCAACATAATAAACATATTGCTGTGACAGTGTGAGGCCCGAGATAATTTGGAGGGGCTCTTTTAGCTGGCAGGACAGAGCCAGATCATCCTGAGATCCCAGAGATCAAGGGGAATTTGTCCTGAATAAAAACTTCAGAGTTTGTCCTTATGTTTCTGAGGCCCATTGACTGGCCATCTTCTTGGCTGCATCTTTCCCAGGGCCAACATACTGCTTTCATTGCTCAGTGCTCTGCTTCTGGAATGCTTTGCAATGTCCCCGTTAAAGGGCAGGAAATCGTTCCAATTTGCCTTTTAACAACGTTTGACGGAAGCCGCTCCAGTTACCTGGAAACCCATATGCCATCCTTTTGATGGGCCGCATAGGTGTCATACGTGCCATAAACCCTCCGCTGGTTTAGCCACCATTTGCCATATTCTGTTGAATACATGTGTGACAGCCACCCTCCTGGCCAACACACTGGGGATTGAACTGGGGACCTCCAGAACTAGAAGCAGGAGCTGCTACAGTGTGAGCTAAAGAACCAAACTCGTAGCCGTTGTGGATCAACACCACAGGAGCACCAGTTACACACTCTCACCAGTGGGTTTACATGCATGCAGATGGCTTAGGGCTGGTCTGCACTGGAGGGGGATCGATCTAAGATACACAACTTCAGCTACGTGAATAGCGTAGCTGAAGTTGAAGTATCTTAGATCGATTTACCTCTCATCCTCACGGTGCAGGATCGACATCTGCGGCTCCCCCTGTCGACTCCGCTACCGCTGTTAGCACTGGTGGAGTTCCGGAGTCGACAGGAGTGCTTTCGGGGATCAATATATCGCGTCTAGATGAGACACGATATATCGATCCCCGAGAAATCGATCGCTACCCGCCGATACGGCGGGTAGTCTAGACATATCCTTAGAGAAGTACAATTGCCAGGCTTCGAGGACACTTTTCCAAGTGTCCCAGAGAGAACCCCCCAGGTTTCTTAGCATCCCAATGCTCCTCTTGGTGCGGAGAGAGAGCCTGATGTCGTGCAACGTCCTGCTTCATGCCGTGTAGTGTCACGGTACCAGGCCTCCGTGCCTGCACAGTTCACAAGTGACCAAGGAGCCATAATGTAGGTGGGGAGCACTCCACATTAACCTCTGTGGCAGAGCTCAGATTCCCAGCTCTGCCCCTTCTGTTATAAATACGTCGGCTGTGGGATGCTGGCATGAGACCCACTGCATTCTGGCCAACAAGGTGTGCCTCCGAAAATGACTTACAGGTTAAATCCACTTCTGTACAATGGGCCAGCACAAGATCGCAGCACCACTTCAGGCCCGCTTCGGCTCTTGGGAAATTCAGAAAAGGATTGGACTCATAACAAATCACGAAGGGGTCTCAGGGAATGCCTGGAACAGTTGCGCTCAGTCTGATTGCTGCTTGTGAGTGGTTGACTGCGTCTAACTCCAAAGGATATTTTTCACTTCTTGTCCTAAATAGTTGCATGGCGTTGCTGTGCGCTGCTAAATAGCTGGCTTGTTCTACCCCAGATATGGCTGCATTTCAGTGATGTTGACGAGATCTGTAAAGCACTTTGGGATCCTTCAGTGAAAGATGTTCTGGAAATGTTAGCTATTTACATTGATTTAATGGGCTTTGTCGAGTCCCAAGATCCTGATACAGAAGAGGCTGAGAATTGCTGCACTAAGCTAATGACCTTCTCTGGAGTTTCCTGCCTGGAACCGCTGTAGAAGCCAGCCTTGCCCTCTTCACATCTCTGCCATCAGCCACCACATCTGACAGCTTTGCATGAAAGCGCTTCAATTAGGCACTGTTATCCAGTGGTCCAGGCAGTCAGAAAGGATGAAGGACAATGCCTGGTGATGTGTGAATTTCCCTTCAGAAAGCCTGACATTCTGAGGGAGGAGAGGGGCTGCCAGGGATGTGAAGGGAACAAAAGCCCTTGTCAGTCTGAATCCTCCCAGCTAATTGCAGCCCGGGACTGAACGCTGTCAGTTCCATCACTCAAAGGCATTCCGCCTCGTCTGCCGCTCAGCCCGGCGGGTTAGCAGATCACTGCGTTCCTCCATCTCCAAGCTGCTCTGTTCAATCGCCGTTTTCCCCGTTGTTTAAAGATGGCACTGGGAAGCCGGTCCCAAACGTAGGGCTATATTGAGTTCTAGGCACAGCATTGAGCAGAGCGTAGGGGGTAGGCAACATCGTCTGAGGTATAGCTCTGGGGGGCACGAGGACTCAGGCGTCCTTGGGTCACAATCCTTCCCCTACCCCGTCTTGCACGTGGGAAGGAAGTCAGTTACTGCAGCCCTGGATGGAGAGCCGCTTTTCGCTCCTTTGCACCTTAGCATTGTTATTAGAGCTGGTTGAAAATTTTCCGACACACCATTCATCCCTCTCGGAAAATGCCGATTTGCTGGAATAGAAACATTTTATGAGAATGCATCGATTTCAGCAAAATTTCATTAAAAAAACCCATCAGAGTGAAGTGTTATGATGCGGTTGAAGTGCTCCAGAAATTTTGATCTTTCATTGCAAATTTTCTTTTATGTCATATTGTAAATTATAACGTCAGATAAAAACAAGTCGAAACTGAAACAAAACATTTTGGTGGACCTGAAATGAAATTTTCCTGGAAATTTCCTTTCCTGGGAAATTCCAAATGTCAATGTTTCATTCCGATTCAGAATAAAAAGACATTTTGAAATCATGAAATTTCCCTGTGAACTCTAATTCTGGCACCTGTACCTCTCCAGTTGTTGTTGTTCATTACTTATAGTATTGGAACATCTAGGAACCCTAATCAAGCATCCAGGCCCTTTTCTGCTGGTCTCTGTACAGACCAGTAATGGGAATGCTGCAAAGATTCCCCCCACCTGCTCTGCCACTCTCCTCCAACTTGTTCATAGCAAGACTATCTGGAGAGCGAGGGGCTGCACTGTGTGCCCAACCTGGACCCAAGATCCAGGCAGATTCTATTCTGGCAAGGAAGTTTCCTCCTTTTTGCTCCCCTGCCCGGCTTAGTAGAACAAAGGCAAAATCTGGCCCAGCGGGTTTTGTAAATATTGAAATGGGTTTTGCAGAATGTGCTTATTGGCATGGATTTTCTTTGATTTCAATGCAAGCATTTTTCAACAAACACCTTTTTTCAGACAACTCCAAAGAGCTTAGATTACTTTGTGCCAGTCCCTGAGAAGCCAGAAAGAAAACCGACTATATATAAACACAGGATACTGACTAGGGCTGGGTGCCATTTTCTGGCTGAAACTATTTTTCCGTGAAAAATGCAGATTCAACAACGCCGAAAAGTTTAGCAATTCCGGTCAGCTTCGCATTGGGAAAAAAAACAAAAAGAATCTGAAAAAGTCAGAATGTTTCATTCTACCATTTTTTAAATAAGTCATTTCCATTTTTCAATTCAAAATGACTTTTTGTTTCAAAATTTCCTTTTAAAAATTAAAGAACTTCCAACGTCACATTCTGGGTCAAACAAAAAATTTGTTCCATCCCAAACACATTTTTTTTTAGACTTATTGATTTGCCAAACATTTCGTTTTCAGGTCAACTTGAAATGTATTTTTTCTCAAACTTTTCAGAATGGCCAGTCAACCAAAAAATCAGTTCTTTGTCCAGCTGTAGTACTGCCCAGTCCGTGGTGTTATACCATCCATGATAAGTGTAATGCACAAAGCAAACAAGGGAGAACTTCTGCGTCAGGTAGAACTGGGACGCGCTGTGATTTCCTTTCCCCTTTGCAGCAATGCTGGCCACTGGGGTGACAGTGCTGCTTGGTAACTTCTTTTCTCTCTCCTTGTTTTCCAGCTGCTGGCTGTCATTAGAAGGAGGCCTTCTCTACGCCTTCGTGGGACCAGCAGCTGCAGTCGTTTTGGTATTTGCTCTCACTTGAGAGTTTTCTTTTTTCCCCCATGTGCCTTCCTCACTCCCTTCTTCCCCCCCAATTCCTTTTTATCTCCCCTTCAGGGGAAACAACCTTGTAGGAAATAGCAAAAACATCAGAGGCCAGAAATGTGCTGATTTCACTAGCAGCAAAGCATGCCACATGCACCAACTGACCCATTGGGCTCTGAAATGTAACATATCAGCTCTGATCCTCCTTTTAGAACCAAGCTGGTTAAAGCTGCCATGTTGTGGCCTGAACTGGATGGAATCGCAGGGCAATGGTGGGAAATCCTGACACAACTGCTTTTAAAAATTGCCATTCCCCATTGAGATCGGACCAAGCTAAGCCAGTACAGCCAGTGTGTATGTGTTCACTCTTCCAGACTGGAAGTGCATGCAGGAGATTTTCTTTTTCAGAGGCTAAATGAAGCTCTTGAAATCAGTGGTCAGACAGTGCTGAGCGGGTCCTGTGCAGCTCAGTAGGCAAGCCCCCTTTCCTTTCAGCTCACAGTATGATCCAGAGAGCCACTGCTACTTTAAACTAAAGGAGCCACTGATACATTAACTAAATTAAACCATGCTCATAAAGAATCTGTGGTTACTTTCCAGTTACTTTGCCTGCTTTCAGGCAAAGGGTCTGCAAAGACCCTGTGGGTGCTGGAGAATCTCTGGGAGATGGGGATTTTAGCAATGTTTGATGTTCCTTTCCAAATCAAGCTTTCGCTTTTTTTCACTGCATGTGCCTACATGACAATCCCACATAGACAGGAGTAAATATGACACAGCTGTGGCCTGCTAGGACTTCACTGTGCATCATGCCCTGGCCCTATGCAATTTCATAATGATGGAGGAGATAGAACTCAGGGTATCCTGCTCTAGAACAGGCTTCTAACAGCTAGGCAAAAGGAAATTTGACTCTCTTTTAGTTGCTAGCAGTATAGGGCCTATGGCACACAGTCAAGCAGTTCAGATTACATTCAGTAGAGGGCAGTGGCATACCGATATACACATTAGCCAGCACAATATACCTCACTGGTTACAGGATCAGTTGGGTTTTACTTAGTAATGTTGCAGATGAGGTCATTTTTATTATAGAGCAAATTATTCTTATAGTCAGTCCTAATTAATAATAGTATGATACAGTATCAGTGCAGTGACTTTGCTGATTTGGACACATGCCAAGGATGAATGTAGGGGACCTGGTGAAGATAGTGCGGTAGGAGTGGGTGGCAGGAAAGAAGCCCCAAGGAAAGCTGAGGAAGCCATGGATGATTCCATCAAAGAAGATGGCAAGCAGGTGGACCTTAATGACCCATGGGCAGATGAAGATGGCAGATGCTTGCACAGTGACATGATGCCAGTTGATGGGATACAGGG
The DNA here is from genome assembly GCF_020497125.1 of Mauremys mutica. NCBI lineage: Eukaryota > Metazoa > Chordata > Testudines > Geoemydidae > Mauremys > Mauremys mutica. The sequence goes on along the minus strand of NC_059073.1, from coordinate 9,343,735 downwards.
AAGAAGAAGTGCTTTCAGAATAGCCAATCACTTGCCCATGTACCATATTTTCCATATGGTTTGGTGGCCAAGAGAAGTTAAACACCGATACACATCTGTGGTGGGTAGGAAGTGACATTTGGGAATGTCCAGAGAAACTGGAGTCATCGTCACTCCTCCAGCCATTTTGCTTTTGCTGTGTTGATGAACAAGACACTAGGAAGGAAGGGAACTTAATCCTCCAGGTTTTCTTAGAATGGGATTCTCTTTGACTTGAAAACAGAAGCATGGTGCTTCTTCCCTGTCCAGCTCTTTTATTATTCTCCCTTTCCAACCACCTGCAGCCTGTCCTTATTGGCCTCCAGAAAGGGAGTGTCATCTTATCATAGAATCATAGAATCTCAGGGTTGGAAGGGACCTCAGGAGGTCATCTAGTCCAACCCCCTCATCTAGTCCAACCCCCGAATGCATTCGCTCTGCTGGGCGGCAGGAATTTTAAAGAGCCAGGCCTGTAAATTCAGCCGCTTCACTGTCCATATGATGTACAGAAACCCCTGTTTGGTTTATCTCAGCACTGCCAACCCTAAGCATTCAGAAATCATGAGAGTGTCTTGTAGAAACAAGAAGTCGGGTTCTTTTTATTTGCCTTGGAGTTTTTGAGCCTTTAGGGTTCACGGTTTCAGTCTTTTTCCCTGCGGTCATGACAGCTAGAAATTTACTTTCTTGCAAGTCAAAGCTGCTGTTCTCATGTGATCACATGACTCCATGAGATGAGGCTTTAAGAACAGCACTAAATATTGCAAGGCTCATGAGAGCTCACAATACAGTTATCACCATTACTCCAGGCTTCTCTCTGGCTGTATAGATCTTCCATTATTTCACATTCCCTTTCTCCTTGTTTATTCTTTTCCAGCCCCCCAAGGTGGTTTCTCTATTTGGGTATGTCTACACAGAGAGAGAAATGACCCAAGTCAGTTGACTGGTGCTCATGAGGCTTGGGCAGCGCGGCTAAAAATTGCTGTGTAGACGGCCGGGCTCAGGCTGGATCCTCGATCTCGGGTTTCAACCCAAGCCTGAACTTCTACACAGCTATTTTTCAGCCCAGAGCCCAAGCCCCATGAGCTCCAGTCAGCTGATCTGGGCCAGCCGTGGGTTCTTTATCCCCATGTAGACATACCGATTATCACTATTGGTGTTAAAGTAGCACCAAGAAGCCCCAACCATTGTGCTGTACATTCATCTCACAGTGAGAGACAGTCTCTGCCTCAAAGAACTTACAGTCTAAATAGACAGACAAAGGGTGGAAGAAAGAGGAAGCAGTATTCTCCCTCTTTTATAAATGGGAAACTGAGGCTCAGAGCGAGTAAGTGACTTGCTCAGGGTCACACAGGAAGTCTGTAGCCAAACCAGGAGTTTAACCACAGTCACCTGAGTCACAGATCTGTGCTTTGACCACAAGACCATCCCTCCTTTGTCCTTCTTCCTTTGATCAAACTCTGTGTTCGGGCTTGGAAATATCTTTATAGACACTGCTATTCTTAGGGTCATCTCCAGCAGCATGTGCACCTCTTGTTGACATCAGCAATGGAAGAACAAAGGCGTGATATGACCCTGAGCCTAAAATCCTGCCAAGCTCCCAGTATGTTAGTCGGTTTCACTCACCTGATCTGAGGTGAACTCCAGGATGATACTTCCTTGCATGGACGTGTGGTTTGTGGTAGCAGATTTCTGCATGGAGACACTCAGGACTTGGCTAACATGAGACAAAGAATAATCATCAGCTTCTTTCCTCTAGTTATCTTAATGGCTGGATCTCAGACTTGCTTATTCATTTCTAGATATCATCCCAGAGATAAGGAGGGGGAGTTATGAGGCATGTAATTAAGAGTGGATGTCTTTGTAAGCGGGCCACTGCCATACTCCAATGCGTGCTTGCAAAGAAACACGGTTATGATTTTTATTTGCTGAAATATCTTGTATTGATTCAATTACTGAGTTACACTACATAACATGGATGTTTCTGGAGATGAATGATAAGAAATGGTTTACCATGAGATTACAGATGAGCCTTTGGGTTGCAGCTAAAAATTCCATCGACTTCCAGGTGAAGCGTAGCTGTTACACAGCTGCTGTGTTTACCAACTGCCAGCAGGGATAAAGCTCTGAATATACCAGCTGTGTTTCAGGCAGAACACACTTGTAACACTCTTAAGTGTACCAGGCAATTCACACCTATTGGCATGCTAGGGACACACACTAGTAGACCAAGTAGGTACACCAAGCAGACCACCCCCACAGTGCTGTGATCAACCACTGATCGATTCCCTGCACATATCTTTGGCTGTACTGCTCAGAGTCCCTCCGCCTCCTCAGTGTTTTCTCAGAGCCAATCACACCCGGTGGTTTTGGATTTTATTAATACCTGTGGAACAGAATCCAGTGACCCAGCAGCTGATCTAACCCCAACAGCAGTTTCCTCAAGGGGAGGAAAAGTAAATAACCGATAGCAAAAGAGATCAGACTGCGGTGCACCCACGTTCTTATATTGACTGGTCCCTGTTTGCTGCACCAGGGCTTGGGCTTCCCCCATCGTTTAAACTAGCTCATGGTGGATAATTGCCAAACGAGAACCAGGACCAAATGTCATTGCCCATTCTTAGCAACATTTGGTAGCACAGTCCCGGTGTGGTTTAGGTTCTTGGGCTGCAGCTAACTCACCTCAGGTTGACTTTTTCTAGACTTTTTGGTAGTTTTCTAACTCAGAAAAAGTAATGCCTGGTTCTCCTCTTCCGTGCCCCCGGTGCTGTCATTTACACCAGTGCCACGCGACTGTTGCAAGGGCAGAACACAAGGACGAGGTTGCCTGTGTCATTTACGTGCAAGGCTCCAGGCAGGAGAGAATCAGGTCCTACCAGTCCAAATTCTGCCTCCTGTACTGACACGAGCAGACCAGCTGGCATGAATGGGACTGCTTGCCCGAGTAACCAAAGCAGGCTTTTATTTAATGGACTGTTAGTTCACATCATTGGATGGTGCTATTGGATCAGCTGGCAATCAATGAAAACAGCCCTCTCTTTTCTTTTCAAATTAATGGATTTAGGCAAGTGGATTCAGGCCACACAGACTTTTCTACCTTCTACTCCTTTTCACTGAAAACCCTCCAGGACTTTCTTTTAGCCTGTGGATTTTGGTGCCTTTGGGTGGAAGCTGCTCTGAGATGACCGGCTTTTAGGACTGTTTTTGAATGACCCTATATTGTTTACCCTAGAAAGCACCAAATGCCTCATTTGGGCCTTCTGTGTCTCTAGCAGGGTCTCTAGGAAATAACCCAGAGCTGGAGACTGCCTGGTGCTGAGCAATTCCGTTGGCTAGAGTAGGAGGGTGGGACTTTGCAGGATCAGCCGCCCCTTGGAGCTTCTTGGTTCATTCCCAGCGGTGAGGCCCCATCAGTGAGCTTCTTCTTGCTCCTGCTGAAGCCAGTGGGTCAAATGCAGAGGTGATTCGAAATCTCAGACAGTCTGAAGGAGACTGTAGGGCAGGTTAGGCAGCGTGACGTACATCTTCCTGCCCCGCAGTGTGTTGTGTCCACCAGGATAGCCTGCCTCTAGACATGCGTTCAGGGTATGGCTCCATTGCAGTCAGGGGGTGTGATTGCAGCCCAGGGCTCGGTACATACACAAGGAGCTGCCCCGACCTCACTGCTGTTGTTATTCAAGGGAGCTGCACTCACACCTGCCGACTGCAGTGTAGATGTCCCCTCAGATGCCACTAGACTTAATCACTTAGACTCCCACTTACATGCCAATGTGTAACTAGCCCCCCTTGCACATCTCTGGGTTTGGCCCTACATTCCTGAAAAACCCCACATGTAGGATTTCTAACCTGAGCAGAATAGTATTAGGACACCATGGCAACAAAACCTGGATGGTGTCATTTTTCCACCATGGTTGTGGCCTCCTTTCCTGTCCCCTTAATGCATTTTCTTGTGACCTGAGTGATACCTGTGTGACGATGGCACATTCACATCTCCGTAGCACATGCTGAAAGCCCAGTGGCGTTTGCAGAAATGCAGCTTGCAGCAGTGAGTCCTGCTGTGCATTGGGAGCTGGGGATTGGTCCTGCTTTGAGCAGGGGGTTGGACTAGATACCTCCTGAGGTCACTTCCAACCCTGATATTCTATGATTCTATGATTCAGGACCACTAAGGGAGTTGGCTTCACCTTGTGAGATCTGAACTCCAGGAGGTCCTTGTTGCTTCAGTCATGGTTTCCCCATACATCTGATCAGTACACATATTAATTCATGCTTTTATAAGTGGTCTGAGCTCTCCAGAGAAAAGGTTTTATAGAAGTGGAAACTCATGCATCTCCATGCTGTATATACACAGCTATGAGTATGGTCAGCAGAGTTCTGTTCTGAGCCTGACCAATCATGCCAAGTGACCATGTGGTTCCCTCTCATAGATGTGTAGGACTGGAAGAGACCTCAATAGGTCATCTAGTCGAGTTCCCTGCACTCAAGGCAGGGCTCATCCTCTAACACAGTGGTTCTCAACCTATTTACCATTGTGGGCCTCATGCAATACTACCTGTATGGCCCTGAGGATGTCACATGAGCTGCAGCTCTGTGCTGATTGGGCTGCAGGTTGAGCACCACTGCTCTAACACCTCTTGGAAACAGATGGCTAGCACAGGCTCCACCCTTGGCGACTGCATCGTCCCCCAAAGCCAAGACAAGGCTAAGGTAGCTATATCATTGACATGCTCACTTGCCCTGAATGTGGCTGCTTTCACCACATCTTGGAGTGCGTCTGAGCAGAACCGTGGCTGTCCACAGGGCGGTGAGAATGGCAGACTCTCAGCACTGCCTGGTCTCACCTTGCCATGGCAGCAGCAGCTCCTTTAGCTCATGTCAGAGATGCTGAAAAGCATTTGAAACCCAGCCCCTGTCTCCTCTCCCATTTGCCTTTTTCTTTATGTATTCCCTAGAACGGCCCTGATCATTCGGTTGTGCTGCCTGTGTTTTCCTTTCTAGACTCCGAGCGTTCATCGCCCAAAGCCCATCAGGCTTCAAATGGTTGTGCTATGATGTGACCGTTTTGCAGTCTTGTCCTGAGTCACAATGACCTCTCAGATCTGCTAGCAGCTACACTGGGTGTTGCTAAACCCACTGGCCTGCATTTGGGGGGCTGTGGTGGGGTGGCGAGAGAAGGGATGACTACTGGTCAGCTGGAGTAGATGTTCATGTGCCAACCTTACCGAACGTTTTTGTGTTATTGAGTCCACCCTGAGCCGTTTAAAAACAAACCTGTCTGTTATTTTTCTTCCAACAGGTGAACATGGTTATTGGCATTCTGGTTTTTAACAAACTTGTATCCAAAGATGGGATAACAGATAAGAAACTGAAGGAACGGGCAGGGTATGCCTTATCACTACATCTAAGCAAAGAATGAAAATAAAAAATGTCATGATCAATAACCAGACAGAGAGCAGAAAGACAGACGGGGGGAAAAAAAACCCATGCAGAAAAAGACTGATTTAAAACAGCAACAGAAACATAACTTTTTGCTGTGCCTCTGGGTGCAGGGGAGACAAAAGATGAGACGCAGCATTGTGTTAGCATGCACGGGGGTCAGACGTTCAGATGGCATCAGCCCCGGCTGACGTATCCCAGCAAAGATTAGGAAAAGCCTTGCTTAGTGCTAACTCCCTGCGACAACAGCTGGCTAGAAGGACGTGAGTGTGTGGAGCATGGTGCAAGCTGGGGAGAGGTGCAGAGAGAATAAAGGCAAGGAAGATGCATCCTGTAGAGTGCTGAGCTCCCTCACTGCCTGCCAAAATGAGGGTGCTCAGGGCTTCACAGAAAGGGGCCCTGCTGGCTTTCTGAGTGCATATATGTGTAGGGCTGGGCAGATGCCATGATGGAGAGAGAGAACGATAGAGCGAGACTTGTCTTCCAGGCCTTTCTGGTATCCCAGAGTCTGTTTACATTGCAGTTCTCCCTGGTTTTCTTTTGAAACGCATCTCGATTTCTTTGTGAGCCAGATCCCACAGCCCTTGCTCACTTGATTTCAGGGGGTATCGCTGTGGGCAGCCAGACAGAGCCCTAAATACCATGCCAGCGCTTGGCTGGCTTAGAACCAAGCCCTGAGTCCACTGAAGACAAATGGATTTTCCCCACTGGTTTCAGGTGGGCCGTTTTTTGCCTTGTGATGAGTTAGTTCACACACCCAAGGCAGCATCCGGGCCAGACTTGCAGCCTATCCTACCTCTCAGACTTCGAGGAAGGGGCCAGAAAATGGCCCATCGTCTCCAGGGGTCTGTTTAAAACGAGGTCAGAAGTAAGGCAGTGCAGCGCAGCACCTCTGATAACGTAAACACATCAAACCCTGCAGCCCTACCTGTGCCATTTCATGTACAGACTGTCCGCTCCCTGTCGCTCCAGTAATTCCAGAGAGGAGCACAAACACCCGCCTCCCTTCGTACATTGCTGTCAGCTGGTGGTCTCTGATTTACCATCCAAAGTGCCATTGTAGTTTTGAAAATGTCACTTGCTGTCGGGGGCCGAGCGTGTTGGTGCCTAAATACCACAGTGATGAGGCAATTGTAAATACTTGAGAGAGGAGACAACTGGATTCACAAGGGGTGGATGGGAAAGGTACAAGATAGATCTGTACCTGCAGCCCTGGGAAATTAAGTAGATGCCACATTAACATATCTATTGTAGAGGGGGATAAACCAGGACTCCTAAATGATGGGCATTGCCTGGGATCCATTGGGATCTAGTGGATTAGGCACCATTGTAAGAGTCAAGGGTCTTGACTTTTTCTCCTGGTTGTAGTAAAGAAGACCAGAGAGGCCAAGAATTCCATGGGCCATGAAGTGTGATCTCGCCAGGTGCACTCCGCCCCCATTCTCCAGAACTCAGAGACACAGAACAATATGGGGAAAGAGGTGTTGCTGTCCGTAGGCTGTTAAACCATCAGCTTAGCAGTGTTGCTGTAGCCGTGTCAGTCCCAGGCTATTAGAGAGACAAGGTGAGTGAGGGAATATATTTTATTGGCCCAACGTCTGTTAATGAGAGAGAGACATTTTCGGGCCACACAGAACTCTTCTTAGGTCTGTCTCTCTCCCCAACAGAAGTTTGGCCAATAAAAGATACTACCTCACCCACCTTTTCTCTCCAAACCATCAGCTCGACATCCATTTTATACCAGTAAGCAGGTACCAGGTGCCATGATCACCAAGTGCTAATTCAGTGGAATTGCTGCCAAGTTCCATGGTCTTTACCATCGATTCACCGTGCAGTTAGTTCCCTTCTAAATCAAAGGATTTTACAGGATTCTTGGGCCTGAAGATGCCTTAAAATGCCAGTGGCATTGCAGTGTGAAATATACAGCGAGAATACAGATTCAACTCTTGTAACTCAGCTGAAGTCAGCGACTAATGGCGTTACGCCTGACTCACACGGGTGCAATGGAGGGCTTCTAATCCTCACTAAGAAATAAGAGGATTTAAAAAAAATTGACTTTTTGATTCAAGCTATTGAGGCTCCCAAATGGAATAGGTCATCGGTGAAATGAGGTGAGACGTTCTCTGGCAACCTGCCTGCAAGGACAATCTTTCCAGTTAGACAGCCCTGTTGGTTATTTGCATAAGCACCTTTTTTTCTGGCTTTACTTTGGGAAGAGAGGTGGCGGAGGAGCGAGGCAAAGAGCAGGGATGTTAAAACCTCCAGTCACCCTGTCTGCTGCAGGATAATTCCTTCGGCTGGGGAGTCAGTGTGTTTGTTTAAAAATATTGTTATTCAGACCTAGGCTGAGATGTAACAGTTGAGGATCAGGCCCCGGATTCTTCTCTCGCACCAGGGCAAATTGTTGACATTGGTGGCTTTACGCCTGTATAACAGAGGGAAAGAATGCAAGTGCACCATCCCTTATTGCTGGGTGGGGGGGAGAGGGACCTGGGGAGCAACCTTCAGTGCACTGCCGCACACTGCTGCTGCTAAAAGAGGGGGCTTTGTTGCCTCCTCTACAAAGAGAGAACTAGAGAAAATACTGTAACCCCGAACAAGAGTCTGTAGCCAGATAATTGCAATTGAAAGTGAATGTTCAGCTAAGTCATTGATTGGATTAGCAGAGGAGAGAGGTATTGTCTTGTGTGCTCGCTCTCTCTCTCGGAGCAAAACCACCCCAAAGTCCTTATTTAAAAGATGCCAGCTGGTTATTGATCATACTGAATGTTATACTTTGAAAACAAAACTGACAAAGAAAAAAACCCTTTTTTTTCTGATGTTCTTTGTTGTTCCCCCCCCCTTTCTCTTCTTTTATCCTCTTTCGTTTCCATGTGTGCGTGTGTGCGTGCAATGATTTTAAACGTTCTCTGTGGTTAATGATTTTGCCAATTTCATTCTCCTTTTGAAACACACCCATTGAGAACCCTGAAATGCCTCAGCGAACTGTGTCACATCTAGCCAGCCGCTTACAGTGTGGGCTTGGGAGCCATGTTGGAAGGTAACTCTAGAGACCATCAAGACAAGTAACTGCATTGGAGATCTTTGGGCTTGGGCACTGGAGGGGAACTGGTATAACCAGTGTCTTCTGTTTCTCTTGTAGCAGAGGCAAGAAGTATGGTTCGCTGTAGGAGAGAAAGCTCTGTGACACTATAATAAGCACAAAACAATCCCTAACCTACAGTAGTTCTCATTAACAAGTCAACAGTCACCACACAGTGATATCTGAGATACAACAGGTTTTTCCCCTATACTTAGAACAGGAAATAACTGTGATTATCGTGTCAATATTCTTGGCAAATGTTGACTTTCTAATAGTAATGACCTCACACGCATACCATACATGTTGGTGCTTAGGCCAAGATCTACAAAGATATTTAAGCACCTAACTCCCTCTGATTTCCGTGATTTCAATGAGGGTTAGGCACCTGTGTACCTTTGAGGATCAGGGCCTTGTAGCACAATGATGAGTGCAGCTATATAGCTAGCTAGATCAACACGCACCATCAGCCTGCACATGTACATCAACAACTGTGCACTAGAGCTGGGGGAAAGAGTATATCACGTTTTCAGTGAATACTCACTCCACATTGTCAATCAGTTCCCTATGGCCCAGTCTTATCCCTTTTGCGTTCACTTGCTGCAGACATTCAGCATTTGGGTTTTACTGAGGCACAACACAGCTTGAATTGTGAATATCTGCTGCCAGTGTATCGAGTAAAACAATTGTAAAGATGTCAAATCAATTAAAATGGGGTCAGATTCTAATCCCTGGACACCGGGTAGTACTTTCCCCCACAAGTTGTGGCACTGAAATCAGTCAAGCTACTCACGGCTTCCGGTGCTAGTCAATAAATGTATCACAATCCAGGCCCTCATGAATACTTTGGAAGAGATTGTGATCTGCTTGTGGTCTTTTAGCAAGCAGAAAAAGAAGCTAAATTCACTGAATACGCTATTTGCTATGATTATTTCCTTTGCTGTACTGCACATACTCCCCTCCCTGAAAAACAGACACATGTGGACTACACAATCAGCCCTCCCCCCCAACAAAACACACACCAGAATGTGAACCACCTATATCTGTGTTTACTTGCCCCAGCTGTGTGTGCCCACATGACAGCAAACCTCTTTCCACCTCTAGCTGATGTGTTGTCACTTACTTCCTAGCAGAGGTTCCCATCAAATGCCTTGTTAGATCCCATTTTTTGCTCCTTACAGTTCCCTGTTCCTTGTGGCCCACAATGGAAATCTGGGGAGAAAGCACCTTTTCAAGGGTCATTCAGTGGATGTGTCTCAGCAAGGCACACACGGTGCCAAATTTATGCCTGGTGTGACTCTGTTGATTTCACTGGATTTACACTATCCATGCGTTTGGAGCACACTTTCTAGAAGACGTGCATATATTTATACACCCACATCCAATGGAGCCAGTGGCTAATTTTCTCTCTGTCTCAAGGCTGTGATAGCTGTGAGATACCTTAGCTACAAGTCATTATTTCTGATGGAAGTAATGGCTTATGTTATACCAGCTCATTAAAAACTGTCCGGTAGCCTTTTAAGTAATAAGCCCATTGGACACATCATAAATACTAAGCTGGTTTTCACAGTGACATGCTTTCTTGTATTTTAGACTGGAGACATAGTTAGAAAAGCTAAGGAAAGACATTTGTCTAGTCCACCTTCAAGGCAAAGTGGGTTTGCAAACGCTTTGCATTTGGAATTAACTAACTGCCTCTCACCAATGGTGCAATGCACACCCATTGCGGGTGAATATCATGTTGTCTCTTGCCAGTGAGATAACACCCTCTCTGCTGTTAAGCTATTTTATTGGCTTTATTAAATCCAAGTGTGGTGCCCAAAACCTGTGCGTGGGCCCTCAAATACCTGTCTGTGGCTAGTGCCATTGCGAAAACAGGGTGATCCCTCTCTGATACATGGACAGAGCAGCGGGGATGTATGATTGCCTACACCGTTTGGGATGTTGGCACAGCAGCTGGGAGGTGTACTGCCCAGCTTGGGTAGAAGTCCATGCACTAGCTCTCACTGAGCTGGCACACTCAAAATTGCAGCCTCAGGCTAGCCACCCACGTACAATCCTGTCTGATATCCTAGTTATGTACTCGGGCCACTAGCCTGAGCCGCTGCCATCTAGGCTACCATGTCCCCACGGCTTTTTTTAGTGCACTAGCTCGATGTGAGCCCTACCCTTGCTGGGAATTACACCACCCGGCTTCTGTGCAGACATACCCTTTATGAGCAAGGCCCAGAGTTAAGCGTTGTTGACTCCTAAAAGAAGATCCTTGCTCGAGACAAGGAAACAACCTGGTAGGACCTGCAGTTCCAGCTCCCTTTATGGAAGGATTAAGGCCCTGAATCAGCAACATTCTTAAATCCATGCTTAACCTTACGCACATCAGTAATCCGATCTCTGTTCAGCAAAGCATTTAAACACATGCTTAGTGGGAAGTACATGCTTAAGACCCATTGAAGTCAATAGGATTTAAGCATGTGCTTAACCATAACCATGGCCTTCTTTGCTTTGCTGAATCAGGGACTAAGGGCCAGATTTTTAAAGGTATTTAGGTATCTAAAAATGCAGATAGGTGCCTAGTGGAATTTTCAGAAGTGCCTAGGCACCATTGATAGGCACCCTACATACCTTTATATATCTGGCCCCGAGTCACTAATGGTTTCTTTCTTTCCTGTCACCGTCTGCTGCTAGGAAGGTATTTTGCCTGCTGGCTGAGCTAGCGCAGAAGGGACAGTGGAAAAAGCATGTCGTCTACACCTCACTCTGCTTCATCAAACAAAATTAGCCAACACAGTGCTGGTCCCACCAGCCCTACTTCTTGCCTTTCAAGTGCAACACGCTGCAGCCAGGCCAGAAGCAAAAACACCACAGAGAAAGGACAGACGGGGAGAGAAAATATGCTCACGATCAAAAACATGCAAGCAGGCCTGGGAGGGTAACAAAAACATGCAGTAAAAGGTTACCACCAATGGAGGCACCAGAGGGTCGCCCTGAGCCCGGCGGAACCTTTCCCAACACGGTTCCGCCCACACCCGTGGCACCAGCACAGCTCTTGACTTGACTCCATGCATCTGGAATGACACAGCCGAGAGTTTTATTCCTTCCTGTCTTTTGATCTCTTTGCTCAAACTGGGTGTGGTGTGGCTGGTTGGTTCCTTTTTTTTCCCCCTTTTCTGTTCCTTTCTTCGTTTGTGTTCACAAGCAAAGTGTTTTGTTTTGTTTCAGTCTTTTGATTTTAATTGCAGTCAGATGGCAGTGCCTCTTTACGGCATGACGCTCAAATGTTCCAAGTGTGGAGTAGTTTCTTCCGCTGAAGTTTCGGCCACAGCCACCAGTAACGCCATGTTAGTTCCTCTAATTTCAACTTCTTGCTTTCTTTCTTTCTCGCTTTCTTTCTTTCTCGCTTTCTTTATTTGATTTCCCTCTTTCATTTTATTCCCTGTTTGTTTTCTCTCCCCGTGTCCCACCCACCCTCCTGCCTTCCCATCCCCTTGGGCCATAAGAAGTTAGAAGTGTAGGCTTTCTGCAATGTCCCTGGAACAAGGCCTGCAAGAGTTAAATGTCCTGGGGTAGACTGGACCCTACCAGGTGCTGAGCACTCCAGCAAAACACTTTGATATGTGCTTAAAGCAATGCAGGTGACTAGCCCCACGGACGTCAATGGGACTATTCATGTGCTTAAAATTGAGCCCCAAAGTCAGCATAGCGCTTGGGGCTTGACGGCAACACTCCCATTGACTTTAATAGCTCATCGATACACAAGTTAAAGACAGAAGGGGCCACTGTGATCATGTAGCCTGGTCTCCTGCTTAATACATGCCATAGGACTTCCCAGGCTCAAACCCTTAGCCCCCAGTTTAGCAAGGCACTTAAACATGTGCTTCAGTCCCATTCGCTTCAGTGGAACAGTGCTTAAAATTCCGCATGTACTGAAGTCTTTGTTGAATCAACCCTAAGTGTCCTGCTGGACCATGCAAGAGTGCTCATCACCTCAAAGGACAGAGCCCCTGGTTCGCTACATGTTCTTTGGCACAGAGAATCTTATAGAAGCAGGGAGCTGTTTGAACTGGATTTAGATGCCTTTGGTTCAAGGGACACTGTCAAGTGACAAAATAAAATATTGTTAAATGTCGTAATTTTGATACTAACTGGTTTTGAGCTGGTTGAAAATTTAAAAAGTCATGAACTCAGGGATGTTTTTGTTCTGCTGTTTTTTGAATGGATCAGGGTTTGGTTTTTTGAAAGTTTCTGTGGAATGTTATTTTCAGCATTGGGTTTTTTGGTTTTTTTGTTTTTCATTTTGATTGTAATTGACAAAATGAAATGTTTCGATTTTGAAATGATTTTTTTCCCCAAAATGAATGGTTTTGATTTTGAAGAGTCCCCATCATTTGACTAAACTAACCAATCAAACTTTGCAATGGAAAAAACAAACCAAAAAAGTGAAGTTTTTTGTTGAAAAACTTTGAAAAATTGAAAAATTTCAAATCAAAAAGGTTTTCTGAAAATTTTCATTTTTGAAAAATGACCAAATTTCATCAAAATAATTTGAATGAAAAATTTCGATCAACTCTATTGACAGTTTAGATTTTTTGAAACTGCGAGGATTAAAAAAAAATCATATTTACTTTTCCTTGTTGATCCTGTGTTATTTTGTTCACCAGCTTGGATGATGAAACTGCACTGGGTGTGACACTTATGTGTTTCTAGTGAGTTTCACATACCAGTTCCTGTGAATTAGCACCACATCGTAGCATTTCAATTTCCTACCATTCAGGAGGAATGTTTAAATCTGGCAAAAATATGATCATTGATAAAAATGATATATTTCATGGAATAAAGATATAATTCATATTAAGCTTTGTAAGCCACACTCCTTTTTTGAAACAAATTTGAATATATTGTCCTATTCTACTTGACATTGTTCCTTTACAAAATACATGATCTAATTCATTTTCAAATTTAAAAAAAAATGGCTTTACAGGGCAGTTAGAAATCACCGTCTCCTACTGAGCCTGAGAGCTGCTCATTTTACTTAATTGATTTGATAAGTATCAGTAAAAGAATGTATATATGCTTTGTTTTCCTGGCAACAGAATAACAAAATCAGTAAATTTCAGTGCAAGATTTTGTTTGCTGTGATCTTGCCTTTGATAAAGGACATCTGAGCACCTGAAGAAGAATTTGTATTGTTGGCCCTGACCCCACTCCCATCATCCACTTGGTTCTGCGGTTCATTATTATCATTTTGCACACTCCAAATCTCTTGCAAACAAGGCTGTTAATATGGCAGAGTCCTGGAGAAGCTGACCATGCCTCTTGTTGATATCACTATTTCATTATGCTGGGCATTCGAATCATTAATGCCAGGTTTGGGGCCAGCTTTGCCCTTTCATATTGAGACCTTTGGATGAAAATTGCATGGGGCAGATCTAGACTGGATTCTTGGCTCCTCTCTGACACAGACTATAGCAGTGATTGTTGTGGTTGGTGGAGAAAGGCAGAGAAGGAATAGCAGTGCCTTGTTATTTCCATGTTTCTGTGTGGCACAGGCATCACCTGTCAGACCAGAAGGTCCCCTGGAGAGCAGAATGCATCTGGGATGATGGTGCATGAAAATACACAGCAGGGTCTCCATTTGCTTGACTTTGGGGATTTATGGTACTTTCTGACAGCTGGGTCGTGAAAACACCCGTGCATCAGAGTGAGGAGGAGGCAGAAAAATAGGCATTTAGCACCAGTCGTTCCCAGACTGGGTAGAATCAAACCACACCACTGGTAGGGAGGGCTAGGTGGGAAGTGAGATCTGGGCAAAGGTCAGGGGTACTGGACATTGCCAGGTTTCTTTTCTTGGGAAACATTGAAACAGTTGAGAAGGTGGAAAACTTTGGACCTCTTTGACTCATGAAGTGTAGGGCAAACGTGCCAGATGTGTCCTTTACCAAGCTGGCTTCCAGCTGTGGACTCTACCGCCATGCTGTAAAACTGTTCCCTGCCAAGCTGCGCTTTGAGAAGCTGCGGAGATCATTTTGCTGGTGAATGGGCTTTTCTTCCTACTGGGATTTCTCTTTAGCTGATTTGTGCCCGGTCTGCCTGCTCCCTAATCCCTGGGCAAACGCTACCCTAAAGTCTTTTGGCTTTGCCACCTTGGGAAGAGGTTTGATCTGAAAGTGGGACTGCTGTAGATGGTCTTCTCAGCCATACCAATTCTTTGCATGTTTTCTATGAAAAGGGGGCTGCACTGCAGAAAATTGGAGTTACTGTTGTTTTGATTAGATAGCTAACTAGCTAGAACAGGGGTAGGCAACCTATGGCACGTGTGCCAAAGGCGGCACACGAGCTGATTTTCAGTAGCACTCACACTGCCCGGGTCCTGGCCACTGGTCTCGGGGGCTCTGCATTTTTATTTAATTTTAAATGAAGCTTCTTAAACATTTTAAAAACCTTATTTGCTTTACATACAACAATCGTTTAGTTATATATTATAGACTTATAGAAAGAGACCTTCTAAAAACGTTAACATGTATTACTGGCACGCGAAACCTTAAATTACAGTGAATAAATGAAGCCTCGGCACACCACTTCTGAAAGGTTGCCGACCCCTGAGCTAGAATTCCTGTCCGTAAACGTGCCACTTTATATGACATGTTCAAAGACGGGGCTGAAATACTGGCCTCAGGGAAGTCAATGACAAAACTCCCATTGATTTCAGGTGCTCCAGGATCGATTTCATCCAGGATCCTTCACCCCTCCTCCCCCGTGAATCTCAGGCAAATAGGAAACATGGGACATCAGTTCAGGCGGGAGTAGTTTACCAGCCCATGGTCGGTGTCCCTATTGAGAAACAAATTTTACAGCACGTTTTCTCATCAGGATAGTTGGAATTTAAATGCCTTTTAAAACTCACAATACTTTTGTTAAACAAATAAATGATTATTTGGGGGGTTCATTTAGGAGAGGCTGTTCTTACATTATGCCGGAAACTTTGACAGGAGATTTCAAAGTCCGCTGACATGAGGCTTTCCATGGATTTCAGTGGTCCTTGGATCAGTTCCTTATTTCCCAGTTTGCTTGTGGAGGAACACCTGCATCTTCTACTGGGAGCTGGGGATGTCTAGAACTTAGGAATGGCCAGAGCAGATCAGACCAATGGCCCATCTAGTCCAGTATCTTGTCTCCAACGGTGCACAGCTGCTCCAGAGAAATGTGCAAGAAACCTCCCTGTAGGCAATTAAGGGATAACCTGCCGCCAAGGGAGAGTCTCTTCCTACCCACTCCCAACTTAGAATTAGGCTACTTATTTAGTTGCCAAAGTCTAGGCACTGACATTTGAAAGCCACAGCTGAAGCCTACTATAGTTTAAAGTTTCCTCCATTATGCAAGTGGCTGTTTAGGATTAAAAAGTGCTGCCACCCCTTACCGCTCCCCGCCCCTTGCACACACCCATATCCAGGATGGCTCTTGCTGGACTATCAAAAGGATGGAGGAGCTAAACATTTAAACAGTCCTAACCAACAGGCCTCCATGTCTGCACGCTTTGAAGATCACCCTGTTTATGTGATTTCCCTAGGAACAGGATGTAGAATTGTGAGGTCTCAGGTTACCTTTGGGCATGACTTATTCTATGAGTTGTGCCATGCCATGTCCTTTATGGCTGCTGTTTTCCTAGCCTCTCTCCTTCACTTACCTAGCGGCCACTACTTCCACGGAGATCCTAAGGCAGCTTGTTCTAGCTGTCAGGCCTTTCTTGGAGTCTGTCCTTTCAAGAGTGTCTCGGTGCCGGGGATTCCGTTTCTATTTTTCATTGATCAAGATGTCGGGTTGTCCTTTCTCTGTCCTCCAGAGATGCCGCTCTCTGCTTCTTGATCTCAGAGCGTTTGCAGTCTTTTCTTGGCTCATGGTCACTTCCACAAAACTCTAGGTGCCTTCAGAGCCTGATTCTGTGGCCCTTACTAACCCTGAGTACCTCTTCCATGCTTGGTTAGTACCATCCATGGTATTACTCACCTGGGTCAATGCTAAGCAACACAAGTAAGGAGTGCTGAAATCGACCCTCAAAGTGTAGATGCTTCTTTGCCACTTCAGGTCCCTGTTTAGACTGGCAAAAAACAACTTCTATATTTAGGTGTCAAAGTCCTGTCTCACTTAGCAGGACCTCGTGGTGCAGTATTTTGATTTGTAGATTTCGAGTAGATTTGTCAAGATGGCCATCGCTAATAAACTGTCTCAGAATGGTAGCCATCCCACAGCTAACTTATCATCTACTCAAGTGACTCTGAAGAAACTGTTCCATGTACCTGAGATGTTAGGTCTTGTGATCGTCCATTCACAGGGTTTAGAATCCAATTATTGAGGGAAGTACAATTCCCTCAGGAGCAATTGTGTGGAGATGGGCAATCATATCCTGATGGTTCCATTAGAACTTGTTGGTTGCAAACCCAAACATTAGCTTCTTTTCTGGCATTCTTGGGGGGCTCATCCTGCTGGAGGGCGGCTTGGAAAGAGGAGTGGGATTGTGATGCTTATGTACTTCTCTCAAGAGGGTCCCTAAAATGGAGACAATAACTTATTCCCCTAGGGCAATGGTTATGTCCCCAACTTTTGCTGAGCAGGAGGAAGCATGGTGCTGGTAGTCTGTGAACCACTTTTCCTACAACTGGACGGTCATAGAACTAGAGAAGCATTTGGGTTAGGATGGACTTCCATAAGCTCAGCTAATCTCTACCCTCTGCATCAGGGCAAGACAGACATTACCATCCCTAAATCTTCCCTGATGGATGTGTGTCTGGTCCCAGCCTTACTTGTCTTCAGCTTTGGCAGTTGCACCTCCCTTGGCAGCTTTTTCCATAGCCTGAGCTGCTCTTTGAGTTATTAAGTTTATTTCCTGCTGCATCTTTATCCCATTAATGCTTGTTCTGTCATCCTAAAGCAATGAGAATAATTGATCTCAGTCCTCTTTGTAACATGCCGTTACATCTCTGAAGACAACCATTGTGTCTTGCCTTAGTCTTCTTTTCTCTAGGCCCAGCCCCCTTAAACTTTCATCATTGTAGATCTTTGTTTCCCAAACTTTTTTTGTCATTTGTGACATGCTCCTCTGAATTCTTCCTAGTTTATCTTTGTCCCATGGCAAAAATGGAGTTCTTAGAGCTGTCGATAATAGAGAATGAAACAGGGCATCTACTGGGGGTGTAGTGTTGGTGAACATCCTCTGATTAAAGACCATGACATGTCCCTGCTTTTGACAAGGCCGAATATGGTCCCACATGTGCAGCCCTACTAGGGTTTGCTAGCTTTTCAGTATATGTCCTGTTGAAGAAACGTGAGGGCCACAGTATTGTAGAGGCGTGTTGTCACATGGCATCATCATGTTACATCATTGTGCTGTGTTGTGGCATCCGCACATCCTGGCATGATACCATTGCTCTGGATCATACGGTGCTGCAGCAGCATGATGCCATGACATAATATCTCTGTGCTGGCATGTAGCAGCGTTGGACCATGATCATGCCTCGTTAAAGCAGCATCCTAGTTCAATGATCCAATAGCACAGGACCCAAGCTATAATGTCACCGTAATCCACACGAGAAGAATATGGGTCTTTGTCCCCTCTAGTGCATGGGATACATACGTAAGAGGATAAAAGCCTACCTCAGCTGCCAGCCAAAAGCCTTATTTCTTGATCTCAAGCCATTAAGGTCTTGGGTTTAATCCCAGCCCATGAAAGAGGGCTGTTATATAACCATATTGCACCACAGCACCATTAGTTAGCAATACCATCATGTCATGTTGCAATGCAATGTCATGACATGCTGACATAGCACCTAAGTATTATGATGTTGCATAGGCCCTGAGATTTATATCAAGACCCTTGCAGGCTTCATAGATGCCAAAGCACCTAATAAGAAACAGGACAGTCCTAAAGATATAGTATGTGTGAATCACAGTACAGAGCCAATGCACAGGAGGTGGAATTAAGGGCATGCTCCTTTCAGGCCTGTTTTTCTTTCCCCCTTCTTTTTCCTTAAGCCCAGCCTTGATGTGTGTTTTAAAAAAAACAACACAACCCTTTTGCATTTAATACTTCAAAAGCTAAGCAGAGCTATGAAAGTGAAATCAGAGTAATTTATAGCCCATTGCCATCTGTCGCCTGGGAGAAAAATTGTGCATTATATGTCAAGCAGCATTTCCATAATATTTGTAAGGGATGAATATTGCTGAGAAGGCCCCCGGAAGATGAAGCAGAAAAAGATCAGAAAGTTGGGTCAGATGGTGTGTTGGCATAGGTCCATTGAAGTCAATGTAGCTATACTGATTTACACCAGCTGTGGATCTAGCCCATTGTTATTTTAATCATTATTCTTCTGGTTAACATTTGGGGGGTGGCAGGGACTGGGGAAGCAGGCTGGATCTGCTGTGTAGTAACACGTCTAAAGGTTGTTTGTGGTGGGAATTGGAGAGAGGTCCAACAGAATGTCTTGACTAAGAGGGACAGGAGAACAGTCGCACGTGGAAAGGATGTAGACTCCAGGGAAGAAGAGGGATTGTTTCAGGTGATCCCACTGCAGTCTTGGGCCGTTGTGGCTGAGATTGGGAGGACAGCTTCAGCCCTGACTCCTCGCTGAGTCAGTTTGTGTGCACGCATGCGCATCGCGGGAGTCATTTATGGAGCTGGTGTTGGCACTAGTGTGAATCAGAAGCAACTCCACTGAAGGCAGGAGAGGTATGCTAGTGTAAGTGTGATCAGAACCAGGCCCACGGTACTGCTATTAGAAACAGGCCTGAGCCAAAGCCCTAATCTAGCCCCAACTCTGAACTCTGGATCTGAGTCCAAACTTTTTCGCATTTAATGTTTGGACTCAGCCTGTTACAGAGACAGTTTCAAGCTGCCGAATCTCATCCAAAGCCAGATTTGTGGTTCAGATCTGAGCTATGGTTCAGGCCTGTTGCTCTCGCCAGAGCCTGTTGTGTGCTTTCCTGCTAATGTCCTTAGTGTAGCCGTTCCGATGATAGGCCAGGGAACTCCAGAGGGCAGAGTAGTCTGATATCACCCAATCCAGTGCCCTCTCTTTCCCCTTGTTCTCTCTCGTCACCAGAAGTATGGTGAGCAACTTGAATGAGCTGTTTGCCCAGCCAGACAGCTGGCGTGTTGGACATCCTGATCCTGGCATGGAATACACCTGTGGAATCCTGTCATCAGGCAAATCACATTTTTCCATTCGGCTTTTCTGCCACTTCAGTTTTGTTCTCCCAACACTTGTTGTCCAGTCAGCTTTATTAGCATCATGTTGCAAATGGTGATTCTGAGAGGTGGCTGTTATCAGATGCTCTCAGCCACTTGGGGGAGAGGGGAAGCAGGAGGGGGAATAAAAACACCTGCCTGGTTTATGACTATGCTGAAAAACTACAGTGTGTCTGCAAAAAATTGGGCATTCAAGAGTCAGTCGTAAACTTTCCACTCAATGTCCTATGTGCAGTTATAGGGCATGCATATCATGTTGTGGCTCTTTCCTTACATGGTAACACAAAACCCTCTACTTGGTGGAGAAAGGGCAATTACACAGGCATTGACCTGCTCTTTCAGTTGCTGGTTAATTGCACCAGTAGCTCCTACATTCATGAACTCAAGCCTGGAATGGTGTGCAGAAATGCTGATGCATAATTATTAATTACAGAAATAACCCATCACTGCAACCTACCATCATTGCAGTGGGAAGTCCTTGGGCGTTGTGCCTGGATAACGAGGGAGTGTAAATTGGGTTAGATCTTACTTGACCATGTTTCATTAAATGGTCAGTGGTTCCCATGTAAGTGCTGCAAAGTGTGCGTCGTGATATCTGTGTCCTATAATAGGCCATGTTACCTATCTATGTGTCTTTACGTATAGGTCAAGATTTTCTATCCAGAAAAGTTTGAGGTCCACTTGTTATTTCCGTCTCTGTGTGTACTCTTGCTACGCTTCTATTGTAGATAGAGTCCCATGGTTTCCTCTGTGCACCGCTGTCCCCAAATGTTTAGAATTAAAGTTGAGTCCATTTCCTATGTATTGCCACTGACTGCTCTGATTTGGCTCCCTTGGTGGCAAAGAGGTCAAGCATGGTCCATGGAGACGGAAATGCCTTCTTATTTCTAGAGGGGGTCTGTCCAGTTCAGACCTGGAGCTCCTGGTTGGGGTAGGGCAGGGATGCTCACATTCCAGATGACTGTGATGTACAGTATCGCTCCCATGGCTAAACAGATTACTTGAATCCTACGAGCCATCAAGCCGGCGCTACATTCACTTGCAAGAATAGCTTAAGGTTCATCAGAGAGAACTGGTTCCAGTTTTCCAGGATGTTTATTTAGCAAGGTCCCATCTGTACCCCGTAGCCCCTTGTTAACAGATAACAGGATTCAGGTGCCAGCGGCCTCTTTAGTGGTCTGGCTATTTGTACGTGGGGAACATTTGACGGAGGGCAAGAAGTGCTTCCAGGAGCTTACCGTCCAGGCTTAAATCTGTCCTTGTCAGCTTAGCCACCCGAACCCTCCAAATAAAACCCCAAGTGATACTGATTTACTGAGTGCTGTGACAGTCCAGGCACCAGTAGCCATTAGCTAAGTGTTGATGGCCATCAAGGCAACCTGGCCTCTCCTATAGATGTTCCACTCCCCTCTCGCAACATACAGTGGCCGCATCTTCTCTCCGCTTCTTGGACAATACCACAGGTGTGATTAACAGTGCGGAGTGGGAGGGGCATGAGGGGGACATGATATGCCTGCCTCCTTCCTTCCCACCCCGAATTTCTGTGCATGCTTGCACCACTGAGCCGTAGTCCCCTCGAAGTGTCTGCCGCCTGCTCTCAGAGCATGAATGTGATGAGCAAAGCAGCCTCCTGCGTCCCTGAGGGGGCTCAGAAATCACCCAAAATGAGTCCACTGTTACTGAGGAAAATTCTTCAGCAGCCCTTTGGGATCAGGAGGCTGACTTGGCTCCCACGAGTGATCACAGCGTTTAACCGGCTGGGGATGAAGCTGAACTCAGATTTGCTTTCTCTTCCCTGACAGGGCGTCCCTTTGGAGCTCCTGCGTGGTCCTACCTCTGCTGGCGCTGACCTGGATGTCTGCGGTTCTGGCAATCACGGATCGGCGGTCAGCGCTCTTCCAGATCCTCTTTGCTGTCTTTGACTCCCTGGAGGGCTTTGTCATTGTGATGGTTCATTGCATCCTGAGACGAGAGGTGGGCACCGCCAATGATTCCTACTGCACAGCCCAGAGGGCTGCGTGTGACTCGTCTACCAGAGGCCAGATTGGGAATTGCAGCCTTCCCGCAGTCTCTCTGGGGATTCCTCTGATCCCTTGAGCTGTGGGCCATGACATTCAGCTCCACAGACGTCACAGTGATGAGTGTGACAGAAGTGCCTGGACAGATGGATGGATAGGTGGACATCACGCTGAAAACGTACAGTGGAGCAGAGTTTTGGGGACAAGCCTCGTTTAGTTTATCATTGGTCCAAAATTTAGGTTTTGTTTAAAAAAAAAAAGGTTCTACAAAACCTAGGATTCGCAGAAAAGTTTTCATCCGTGTTTAAAGACAATATCAACAAAAAACAAGGTTGTTTTCTAGGGGTTGTATTGAAATAGTCCCCAGCAGTGTTGGAAACCCAAACACTGCATATATGGTGCCAGTTTATGGGACCCATAAGTTAAACTTGACTATGAATAGACAGTGAAACTTTATTTTACTTTAAACCAGTGAACTCCATCAATGATGAAAAGTTACATTCTTTTTTTCTTAAGTTCTTTCCATTGCAATAAAATGGGGTGTCATTAATAACATTGACAAGGAGCTTTTTGTGTATATATATGCATGTTACCTTGATATAATCCCTTTCAATTAAGTGGGCCTGATAGATTCAGTGGAATTACACCAGGGGTTGGCCTAGCCCAGAGTCTTTTCATTAATTTCATTATCCATTTAGACCCTCTCATTGCGGTCGTTGGGAGTTTTTCCATTGGTTTCAGTGAGCTTTCGATGACACATAATATGCACACAGTATAGACTCTTGATCTGACATTATATATCTCTATGCCATGATTTATGCAACAGGGTCCTTTGTAAATATCATGGGTTACAGAATAAATTCATGGTTATTCCTGCTAGGCAAATCCAGCAACTAACTACTTTGGAAGCTATCCCATGTAATAATCCTGTAAGCATGTAGGAATCTGGAGTTGCTGTGTTGGTGTGTCAGATATGTGTCCTCTCAGCCCCTCTGAAGTCATTGTGTAAGCCTTAAACGAACCCATGTGTGCATTACAATCTATCCCCAGCAGGGTTGGATGATCCTTTGCTTTAAACAGTGCCTCTGTCTGACTCAGTCTTGTGAAAATCCGTTTCCCCCGGCAGGTCCAGGATGCAGTGAAGTGCCGAGTAGTGGACCGTCAAGAAGAGGGCAACGGAGACTCGGGGGGGTCATTTCAGAACGGACATGCTCAGCTAATGGTAGGATAAAGTGCCACCTGCTCGCTTGCCCAGGGACTCAGTGCATTTAGCCTGAATCCAATGAACTATGGCTCTGTTTCAACATCTTAGACTTAGCTGTCATCACTCTCCTTCTTTTAAATCTATGATTGGATCATGCTGGAGCTTGGGTGAGCCTCAGTTTCACCCATCTATAGCTCCCATTCCCTTCATAAGAATCAGGATCCCATCCCTCTCCTGCCCAGACCTATGCAAGCACCGGGGCTGTTTTAAGCCAGATCCTTTTGGTCTAAGGATGACAAAACCGACATGCACCTGGTTTCCCATAAAAGAAATTTCCCAGGCCTTTCTACCTCTGAGAAGGCTGCATGTCCTGTCCAGCATGGTGGTAGGAGACAGCAGTTTAATACCTATTCGCTCAGAGCATGTCACATTGTAGTCATGATTTTCAAGACATCCTTTCTGAGGAGACTTTCTTTCTCCAAAATACTTTTCTTCCCCATTTCAGTAACATTCCTTTCTGGATGCTCATTTTAAGATCATTTTGTGCCAAGATAAAAAACTTCATCCTGTTACATGAGTCCTTTAAAACTGGACTAGATAAAGCCCTTGGAGAATATGCTGTAGGGAACAATCCTGCATTGGCCCCTTCGTGATGGACTGGATGTCCCTAAAAGGTCTTTCTTGTCTCTGATTTCTAAGCTTCCCACAGTTTACAAGATTTTCCCAGGCTCCAAAACAGGCCTGTTGGGGCTTTCCTCTATCTTTATGCCTGAGTGTCCAGCCAGTCAGGCCCAGAGATGCAACATATTCATAGATTCATAGAGCTCAAGGCTAGAGGGACCATTAGATCATCTAGTCTGACCTCCTGTATAGCACAAGCCATAAAATTTCACCCATCTTGCCCCATATTGAGCCCAATAACTAAAGCTGATCTTCCAGAAAGGCATCCAGTCCTGAATAGATATCAAGAGAGAGAATCTACCACTTCCCATGATAGTTTGTCCCAGTGGTTAATCACTCTCACTGTTAAACATTTTTGCCTTATTTCTAATTTGAATGTCTCTGGCTTCAGCTTCGAACCTCTTGTCCTTGTGGTGCCTTTCTCAGCTAGATGAAGGAGCTCCGTGTGACGCGGTGTTTTGTGCTGGTGAGGGTACTTACACGCTGACATCAAGTTACTTCTTAATCTTCTTTTTGATCTGTTGAACAGATGGAGCTCTTCAAGTCTCTCATTATAAGCCCTCCTTTCCAGCCCTCCGATCACTTTTGTGGTTCATTTCTGTGCTCTCTCCAACTTTTCAGGGCCCTTTTTAAAATACAGACATGAGAACTGGCTGCAGTGTTCCAGTATTGCTCTTGCCAATGTTGTGTGCAGAGCTGAAACCACCTCCCTGCTCCTAGTCGCTGTTCCCCTATTTAGATATCCAAGGATCGCACGAGCCCTCTTTGCTACAGCATTGCATGGAGAGCTTCTGTCGAGCTGCTTGTCCACTCTCACCCCTAGATCCTTTTTAGCGTCTCTGCTTTCCAGGATACAGTTCCCCCATTCTGTAGGTATGACCTGCAGTCCTTGTTCCTAGACGTAAAACTTTGCATTTGGCTGTATGAAAATATATTTTGTTTGCCGGGGCCCTGTTTCACAAGCCATTCAGATCACTCTGTGTGACTGTAGTGTCCTCGTCATTATTTATCACTCTACCAATCTTCTATCACCTGCAAATTTTACCAACAGTGATTTTATATTTACTTCCAGATCATTGATAAAAATATTGAATAGCATCGGCCCCAGTTGCAATTCCTGCAGCACCCCACTAGAAACACCCCCATTCAACGATGATTCCCCATTGACAGCTACTTTTAGAGATCTGTCAGTCAGCCAGTTCCTAATCCATTTAATGTGTGCTGTACTAATATTGTATAGTGGTATTTTTTAAATCAGAACATTGAGAGATACTATGTCAAATGTCTTACAGAAGTCTGTGTATATTATATCTATGCAGTTGCCTTTATCAACCAACCTTGTCATCTCATCAAAGAATGAAATCAAGTTTGTTTGACAAGACCTATCTTCCATAAAAGCATGTTGCTTGGCATTAATTATAATCCTAGTCTTTAATTTGTTATAAGTCGAATCCCACATCAGCTTTTCCATTCTTTTGCATGGGATTGATATCGGGCTAACTAGCCTATGGTACCTAAGTCATCCTTCTTGCCAAGATCATTAGCACCTTGCCAGTCTTCTGGTGTTTCCCCAGCATTTCAAGATTTATTAATAATCAACATCAGCAGGTTAGCGATCTCCTCAGACAACTCTTTGAGTTGTGCAGGTTAGCTGGGCCTGCTGATTTCCAAATGTCTATCCCTGGTAGGTGCTGTTTAACATCCTCCTTAATTACTAATGGACTGGAAAGTACCACAACAGCCTCCTGTGGTACCAGCACATCATCCTGCTGCTTAGCACATCTAGTATGGAAATATTTGTAGGACACCTGTCTTTTCCACATCGCTATGAACACGATTACATGGAAGCCCATGTTCTGGTGTGACTCCATTTCTCCCATTCTCTGGGATGATGGCAACCAAGGGTTTCAAGGCAGGCACTAGTTTAGGGGAGAGGAGGGCTGCATGCGGCTGCTTTTGGCATCCCCTGCTCAGGCATCCCCTGCTCCTGTTTGGGAGGGGCTGTGTCTTCTATCTCAGGGCCATTAGCCAGCGAGTCTGATTCCAAAGCGCTGAGCCGAGCCCTTGTTCGCGCCATTCTGTCTGGCTTTGTATTGCTTTGTGTGTGGTCCATGAGTAGAAACGTTCATTGGATTCCAGGTTGTCTGCACCTCTCCACTTCCCCTCCCCCCCCCCGCCCCGTTGACCGCGCCCTCTGCTTTCTCTGTCTTTCAGACCGATTTTGAGAAGGATGTGGATATGGCTTGTAGATCAGGTGAGCACATCACAGGTGAGAAATCAACAAGTGACCTGGTTTGGGGATTGAACTTGGCCATTTTTTTCCCTTACTATTTGTGTGTGTCTGTGTCCCCTCAGTGGCTTGTGTGTATGTGTATGGGCTGTCCTCGCTCCTGCTCCCACCTCGAGAAAATTCCTAACTCCGCCCCTTCGCTTTGCTTATCCCCCTCCCTCACCCACGCGTTGCTTGGCCTCTTGGCTAAGATCAAGCCTCACCTTGATTTAACACCCTTTATCCGGGGCCTATACCCTGCCTGGCAGGGGTGGTGGGATCCATGGCCTTCTCCATCTCTCACTACTGGGTCCTGATTTTGTCTCTGCTCATAGAGTCATCTCTGGGGCTGGCCTCATACCCCTCAGGTATCCTGAGAAATGGGTATAAATCTGGAGCATCCTCCCCCAATCCGTGAATGGACAATTGTCCTCTGGGTCCATCCATACCAACAGCCACTTGGGCAGTCATAGATCAGACTGTGCTTGGGGAGATGGCCCACCCCCTCCCACACACAACCATTCATTGCAACTCTGTAGATCTGCATGGGCCAGCAGTCCCTGCTGCCACAACCCCTCTTCAATCGCTCCTGTTTGTCTCATGCCCACTGTGCTGTCTCTGAAAGTGCTGTCCAGAGTCTTCTGTGCTGCCTGTTCCTCTCTGCAGGTTCTGTTCCCTCCTGCCCTTGGCACGCCTGACCAGCTGGCTGACTTTAATCAAACCTTTTGCAGAATTTCCGACTCTCACTGGCTCTCCCAGATGCCTCCCCTTTCCCAAGCAAGAGTTTTCCCAGCTCATTTGGCCCTTGTGTATAATTCACATCTTCCAAACCAGGATCTCCCTCTAGCTGCCATGGAGTTTGCATCCTGTATGCTCATTTAGGGGGCATCACAGAACAGGGTTTTTTTTAATCTAATCTATCTATCTATCCCCATACACCCCATCTATCTATCTATCTATCTATCTATCTATCTATCTATCTATCTATCTATCTATCTATCTATCTATCCCCATACACCCCTGCTATCTATCTATCTATCTATCTATCTATCTATCTATCTATCTATCTATCTATCTATCTATCTATCTATCTATCTATCTATCTATCCCCATACACCCCTGCTATCTATCTATCTATCTATCTATCTATCTATCTATCTATCTATCTATCTATCTATCTATCTATCTCTATCCCCATACACCCCTGCTATCTATCTATCTATCTATCTATCTATCTATCTATCTATCTATCTATCTATCTATCTATCTATCTATCTATCTATCTATCCCCATACACCCCTGCTATCTATCTATCTATCCCCATACACCCCTGCTATCTATCTATCTATCTATCTATCCCCATACACCCCTGCTATCTATCTATCTATCTATCTATCTATCTATCTATCTATCTATCTATCTATCTATCTATCTATCTATCTATCCCTCCTCATCTCTCTCTCTCTCTCTCTCTCCCAATACATCCCCTTATCTATCTATCTATCTATCTATCTATCTATCTATCTATCTATCTATCTATCTATCTATCTAATCACATTCTCTGTATCATTATCAATTTGTCTGTCACCCTTACCCTCATGGTATTAATTCCACAGTCTCTTTCTGTCTATACCTTATTTAGGGTCTCTCTCTTTCTCCTCTCTCTCGCACCATATTTCTAGCGTGCTCTCTCCCGCACTCTCTCCCCTTCCTTTCTGATGCTGAGGACCTGACTTTCAAAAAGGCAGGTGCAAAAATTGGTGCATGCAAGAGTGTGCCCGAGGTGCACATATGGTTGCCTCAGATGTGCACACAAGACAGGTATTTGCACATACAGCTGGCTAATTGGGCATGTGCTCACTGGTCATGCACAGTTGTGTGCTTTTGAGAATCAGGTCCTGAAAATCAGTGCTGAGCCCCGGACAGGCTCCTCCAGTGCAGGAGACTTCCTTGTGCTGCCGTTGAGTCTCTGGCTCCTGGATTGGGTCTCCCCGAGCAATGGGAGGGAGCCTTTTGGTGTCAGGTGACTCCAGGACAGAAGACCCCTGATCTCCGCCTCTGCTCACTAACCTGGCCTGGTTTTCTTTGCCAGCAGCCAGCTGTACAAGTCTTCAAACCCCAGCAGACAAGAAATGAAATAATCCCAATTTGTTGTGCGCCACAGCCTCGAGACAGGACCTAAACACCACCCCTGGGGAAGCCAAAGCATGCAGGGAGCTCCCATGCACAAAGCATGTCCCAAGTGCTTCCTTGAATACAAGCCACAGTGTAAAAAAATGCCCAACAACCCACTGGCTGTGGCGTTTGCTGAAAGGGCATTGTTAATAAAGCACCGATCCTGATACCTTAACAAGGATCAGCCGGCTCCGAGGCAACATGTGGCATTTTCACTTAGAGCCAGTGGCAGAATTTGGCCCATGAATGGGGCCAAAGCAAACTTATATCCTAGCGCTGTTCTCTGCCAAAGCCATAATGACTGAGACTGTCACCATGCAGCGGGTCTGGCTTTCAAAGATGTTTTATGGTTGGTTTCTTTCTCCTGGCTTCCCTTTGATTTTGCCCTGCCTGCCCTGCACCCATTGGAGGTACCTACGCTCGTTCAGCACTCACCATGCCTGGCACAAGTTAGCATGTTTTACCTGGCACCAGAAATCCACCTGTGCCATATAGTACCTTGATCATAAATGGGAATGTGCCAGGTCGCAGCAAAGCCTCTGCTTTGTCTCCTCTCCTGTCCGCTGCATTGGTAAAAATGTGTAAAAAGAGCCTGGTTTTTTGTTTGATTTTGGCTGGAATTGTTTCCCCTTTTCCATGCTGAAATGCTGGGTAAGTAGCATTCAGCCCTGCCCACCCCAGAACCCTGTGACTTTATCCTCTGAAGACATCCAGGCTGATGTCACGAGCTTATTAACATTTCTGTTGCAGCCTAGAACCAGCTGCGCAGCAAAGCAGATTTGAATGAGACAAGAAACAGCTGTGTTTGTGTCAGTGGATGATGCTCTCTGTGTGTGTCCTGTGTATATCTCCGAATTGGCATGATTGCCCCACTCTCAGATTAAGGTTCTCTCCTATTTGAATAACGAGCACTCATTTAGCTCCCTTTGGCTTCGAGGCAGGGGGTGAGAACTTCAAAACCTGTGGTATAATTACCCCCACTTGTAAGCACTGGCCCAGTCACCAGTGTGGGGATGTCACGGGCCTGGGGTCTAGGAGCCAGAAGCATTGATCCGCCATTTAACCTCTGTCTGAGAGAGTGGAGGGAACATGCCAAGGGGGGTTGACTGTGGTGAGATGGTTGACATTGTATGTGGAGCTCAGGTGAGGTGAGTCTGAGGTGCTGAGGATGCTTCTCTGTCGCCCGCAGTGCTGAATAAAGACATCACCACGTGCAGGACCTCGGCCATCACGGGCACGCTGAAGCGTCCATCGCTGCAGGATGAGGAGAAGCTGAAGCTCCATCACCAGAAGGGGTCCTCGAACTTTAACAGTCTTCCAGCCAACGTCTCTAAGATGCACCTCCAGGGCTCCCCGCACTACCTGGGGGCCATCAACCTGAATGAGTTCAGCAACCACACGCTCACCCTGAAGAAGGAGAAGAACCAACCGCCCAAGTCTATCTACATCTGCGATGGGGACATCTTCAAGAAGCTGGACTCTGAGCTATCCCGGGCGCAGGAGCAATCCCTGGATACCAGCTACGTCATCTTGCCCAGCAACAGTTCCTCCACCCTGCGGACCAAGCCGCCCAAGGACGATGGCAAATACAGCATCAACATAGACCAGATGCCCCAGACCCGGCTCATCCACCTCAGCATGGCAACGGACCCGGGCTTCATCGTCAAGAGCCCACCCAGGGAGCCCATGGCTATGACATGCACCGAGGTGCAGGGCTCCCCCATGCTGCAGCAGCAGCAGCAGCAGCAGCAGCAGAACCTCTGCAGCGAGTCACAGATCCCCAACATCCTGTGTGACCCGGGTGACTCAGGGAACTTGGGCATGGTGCCCAAGAGCGAGACAATCTCCACCCTCTCCATGAGCTCCTTGGAGGTAAGCAGGCAACCTGCGGCCGCTTTCATCCATAAGAACATCCCAGTTGTCACATTGTTCATGCCATTCTTTTCCTTCTATGTTGTTGCCTTCTCTCCTACAGTGGCCAATGCCAGATGTTCCAAGAGTAGAACCCTGCCTTGAATGCACCCAGCTGTGCAGTTTCAGTACCTCTTTCATCCTAGGTAGTTACACTGCAGATGCCGTCTCTTTTCCAGATCAATGTCTAATCTGTTTTTGAAGCTTTCCCTCCCTCCTAGTTCCAGCACTGGGTATTTTGAGCAAAGATTTTAGGATGGGAAGGAGCCAAAGAGTTTCTTAGCCCCCTTTTTTTTAACATCCAGTAGATGCAGGCTGCAAGGTTCTCCTTATCTCCCATCAACCCTATGGAAACTGGATGTATTGACAGTATTCAGAGATTATTCATGAGGTTTTAGCCAGACCACTCCCATTCATTTTAATGGGAGGCATGTGGCTAAACCTCCTGGTTGGCTTTGATGATTTCAACCCTTCTGGGAAGAGACAGATAAATACAGGTACGGGAAGCTACAGGAAAATTCCAGTGCTTGCAGAGTTAAGCTCTATGTACGCAATCCTAAGACAAGCCCTGCAACCCTATTGATGTCGGTGGCATTGCAGAGGGTGTGCATGAGTGCTGGATTTCCTTTCTTTTTCTGCTGCTTCTTCTGACTGCTGTCCTTTGGCAGCTCATTTCATCTTGTAACAACGCTCCCAAGTATAGAATTCCCACCCAGCCGGGTTCCGCCTTAGCAGACGTTTCGTCCCTCTTGGTTCTTATACTTGGCCCCAGTTCTAACAGTCTTGCGGCATCTGTCTCCTTTGTCCCCTGTTATAGGATGTGGCTCTCAACCTCTCCTATGCGTCCTTCAGGCCTTGGTCTGTGGTGCTCCCAGAGCTCACACAGGTTCTCTCCCCTGGGGCAGTGACCGAGGTTGCGTCTATCACTCCAGCTGTCTCCTTTGTATCAGAGCCAGAGCTGCACGGTGCAGGCAGAGCAGGGTGGGGAAGGAGGCAGGGGCTGTCTCTCTGTCTCTAGCCACTATGCAGGGGTGTGACCAACCCGTATCATCACTTACCAATCTTTCTTTCCCTTTGAATCTGCAGAGACGGAAATCCCGATACGCAGAGCTAGATTTTGAGGTGAGCGGTTCCTCCTTTAAATCCTTTTACGGAGGGGTGAGGTGGGGGAGAGGACCAGGCTCTGCTTTTCCCAGCAGGAGCTCCCGTACTGCCTTCGCCAAAGAACCAGGGAAAGGGCTAGAAGCAGACAGGGGGCTCCAGCCAGCCTGGCTGAACAGGGGGGTTCGCCCTGCATATCTAAACAAACGTGGGATTTCCACTTATTTGATACGGCTTCATGTATTGAGCAGCAACTGCTGAGTAAATGTTTGTAAATGAGGATTTTAAGTCAGTTTGCACAAGGCCTGTAAACAATCTCATCTGTCAGTGAGATGCCGATAGAAAGCTGTACTACAATATACCAGGATCAGGAATCTGGGCCACTTTCCAGCCAGTGTGAGAGAGGTCAGAGGTCCTGAGTCTTAGGCCAGGTCTGCACTACAAACTTATATCGGTATAGCTACATTGCTGAGGGGTGTGAAAAATCCACCCCCTGAGCGGCGTAGTTATACCGACCTCACCCCGCTGTAGACAGTGTTATGTCGACAGGAGAGCTTCCTGCCTCTCACGGAGGTGGAGAAACTACGCCGAGAGGAGATGCTCACCAGCGCAGCGCTATACGTGTAGAACTGCCCCCAAACATGAAATCTGCTCAGATGGTCCCCATCATCCTGGCATGGGAGCTCCTCACAAGATTAAGGAGCCTCCCCACACTCCTCGTAGATGAGGAAGTATCCACGTCTTCCAGATGGGGAGATCTGAGGCACAGAAGGGGGAAGCAGATGCTTTAAAGAGGAAGCCAGGCTTCACACAGGAAATCTCTGGCAGAGCTGGGAACTGAACGCAGGTCTCCTGAGTCCTGTTGCAATGCAATGAAGCTGTCACTTTGAAGAGGAAAGATGGTTGGGTTGTGAAGGCATCAAACCTTCCTTCCTCTTCAAAGGCATCAAACCATCCTCCCACTGTGGGGAGGGATAGCTCAGTGGTTTGAGCATTGGCCTGCTAAACCTAGGGTTGTGAATTCAATGCTTGAGGGGGCCACTTAGGGATCTGGGGTAGAAATTGGTCCTGCTAGTGAAGGCAGGGGGCTGGACACAATGACCTTTTAAGGTCCCTTCCAGTTCTAGGAGATTGATATATCTCCAAGTATTACCTTTTTATTACCTTTAGCTACTGCTTCATTCCAAAATCAGCCATCACTCCTGGGACCACATGGGGAAGAAGGGAGGTTGTTCGAAGCCTGGGCTCCGAGGTTTGCTCTAAAACTTAGGACCCTGGGCTCAGTCTGAAATAGGGACACTGTGTGGCTCCAAATTCCGAAACTCACATGTTGGACTAGATTTGAACTCAGGCCTCACACTTCTTCAAAAGCTTTGCAACCCTTGGAGAACTTTCAGGCTAAGATTCAGGTTTGTCACAAATCCTGTAACTAGCCAAGACTCAGCTAGTTTGGTGTAGGCTGGAATTTTCCTGCCTGTAGTGAGATCTAGATTTCTAGTATCCAAGGCCAAGATCCTCAAAGGGATTTGGGCACCTAACTTGAACCTAGGTGCCCACTTTGGCAATTTCCTAGTTGGTGAGGGCAGTGTAGACTCTAATGCCATGAATCGTAAGGGGAGAAAGGTTTGCTGACCTGTCGCACACGTCTTTGCTTCAGAAAATCATGCACACGAGAAAGCGTCACCAGGACATGTTCCAGGACCTGAACAGGAAGCTGCAGCATGCGGAGAAGGAGAAGGAGTCTCCGACAACGGAGAGCAAGGTCAGTCACTCACCCTTTGGAGCTGCTGGCTTCCCCCTCCAAGAACCACGATGAGCATGGAGATGGAGGAAAATATAGGGGCTCTGACCAGAACCCTACACTTCAGTGTCCCTCCACTCTCAATATCTCTGTGCATGTGTTTGTGTGTGGGGGTGGGTGTAAAATCATAATGCTAGTGCACACCCAGTGACATGTTCACTCTCCTCTAGCTCACATGGCAACAGCTTGTCGTGCTGATACAGACGCTTCTGAACTCTGTTCCTTGTGTCTTGTGAGACTGTGTGGTTCAGCTTGTGTCTGTGGTGTCCATCTTCTCTGCACCCAGTACATGGAAACTTTAACACCTTTACAGTGCGGACTGGGAAGCAGAGGGAGGGTGCAGTGGAGATGGGTTGGATCCCGTTACCGTCTATGGGAGCTGGTCTCAAATCCAAGGCAGGAGTGGAGATCAGAAGTTGTGATGTTTGGACTGTCAGGGAAGTGGGATTTATGCTGTGGAGGCAGCAGCGCCTTCAGATGGTCTGGGAAAGGAGAGGGATGCTGCTGAGGGAGTCTGACCTCAGGACAGGGGTTCCAGTAAAGGCACTTATGGCAGTGACCTGTTGTGTGGTGGCTTAGAATCATAGGGTTAGAAAGGACCGCAAGCGTCATCTAGTCTAATCCCCTGCCAAGATGCAGGATTTGTTGTGTCTAAACCAGGGATCGGCAACCTTGGGCACACGGCCAGTCAGGGAAATCCACTGGCAGGCTGGGACAGTTTTTGTTTACCTGCAGCGTCCAAAAGTTTGTCCAATCGCAGCTCCCACTGGCCGTGGTTCGCTGTTCCAGGCCAATGGGGGCTGTGGGAACTGGCAGCCAGCACATCCCTCGGCCCATACAGTTTCCCACAGCCCCCATTGGCCTGGAACATCAAACCACGGCCAGTGGGAGCTGTGATCGGCCGAACCTGCGGACACCGCAGGTAAACAAAGCATCCCAGCCTGCCAGCAGATTCCCCTGATGGGCCATGTGCCAAAGGTTGCCGATCCCTTGTCTAAACCATCCCAGACAGATGGCTAGCCAGCCTCCTTTTGAAAACCTCCAGTGAAAGAGCTTCCACACCCTCCCTAGGCATCTGTTCCACTGGCCTACTGTTCTCACAGTTAGGAAGTTCTTCTGAAGCAACCTTCTGAGCGACCTTCAGTGGCAGGGAGTCTATGTTGTTGGAAGAATACAGGGGAAAGCCCTGGAGGGGAAAATAATAGGATCTGGAAACAAGAAAGGCCCATAGGCTGCTTCTGGCCCTGTGCAATTGTGTGCATTACACTGAATTATACCATGGCTGTCAGCTCCAGCATATGTATCTATGTAAAGTTCTAAGTCTGTGAGGTGGCCCCTGTAGGGACGTCCCCTCCAAGGAGTGAGTCCACCACAGGGAAGGCACATGTTGTGCTAGTATGTGGGGTGGGGGCATGCACTGTGGCCAAATCGGGTCCAGCATGAAAGAACCATAGTGGCAAATAACTTTTGCTGCAGCAGTAAGGAAAAGCAGGCTGGCCAAAGGGCCATCTTCCTGGTGTCTGAGCCCTTCCATGCCTGCTGGGCTGGTGCCAAATGGCTGGCCAGGAATTTAATCTAGTCCAGCAGAGATGGAAAATAACTAGCAGCTGCAGAGTGGTGGGGGCAGCCTGGCTCAGGGCTGTTCTCTGTGAGACTCTTGGGGATTGCCCCAAGGTGGGATTTCCCTCTGTGGGTTGGAATTTCTCCCATCCATCTTCAAGAGAAGGCAGAGTTGGCATTCACGGCCACCTGTAGCATGGCCAAAAGGACTAGCCAGTGAGTGACTGCTGGAGCTTTTCTTAGGATTGAGTTAGACATCAGGCCAAGCCCCAACGTTCAGAGTGTGATAGGGTGAGAGGTTTTGGCTTGGTCTGTTATAAACACAGGGCCCAGATGTAACACTGGGATCTGGGCTGGGATTGTGCAGTCGATGGTGTTGGGAGTCAGGGTTTTGCTCCATGCAATCCCTAGTTTTACTGTGCATTGTGGTTGACTGCAAGGGGTCTGCTTGTGGAGACTGGCTGTTCAGAACGACTAGGCTCTCAGGCTAGATTCAGCTTATACCAGAACCAGCCCTATTTTTTGCCCAAACTCCAAATGGATCATCACTTGAGATGGACAGTCAGTACACCCTTCACTTGCTATGCGCCTCTGTATTTCCTGGGTTTGGCCCAGGACTGGGAGCAGAAGAGCCTAAATATTTCAAGAAAGCCTCTCCGTGTAACAGTCCTAGGCCGGCTTTACAAACTCAGGTTGTTCAGCTATTTCAGAGAAGTGTCTGAGCTTATTTGGTAGCCTAATGTTAGGAGACTTGGTTCCAGCTACCGCACCCAAAGGGCTTTCAGATGGTAACAGCTTTCAGCAGGTGCTGGAGTTAGACTGAGGAGATGTATATTTTAAATATTCACACCGAGCAGCCTGATTCACTTTCTGGCTATGACCTTTCTTTCCTTAGGTGCATTAAATAAGGAGCCTTCTAAGCATTGGTATTCAGTGGTCAATAGTGGGGTTTGGTTAACCCCAATAGTGGGGTTTTTTCCAATAAGAAAAAACTATTACTTCCCTCCACTGCCCCTTTCCTGTCTTTCCCTTGCACTGGCTGCCATCTGACCTACAAGGTGGACCCCATAGAGAAGGCAACCTTTAGATACCACGGATACCTTCATTAACCCCCCCCCGCCCAATTCTTTTCTGTGTGTGTTTAGGTTATAAAACGGTGGAGTGTTTCTTCTGGTGGAAGTGATAAAACTAACGTTAGCGTAAGTCTGCCTTTCTGCTTTGCATCAGAGAGCCTTGTACACAAGTCCCAACCCCGGCCATGATGCATGACTCCAAACACATTCCCTCACCCACAGAAAACCCCTCAGCTTTTGGACACAAACGAGATCACGAGCATCCTGGAATGCCTCGTAACCTCCATAGCACCATGGAGGAGAAGAGACAGCTAGTGGGTCTTCTTGCTCATCCACCTGCATTGCTAAAGCTTCAATTTCATTCTCCCTAAGCACCCCTCCACTTGATGGCTGTCTAGTCTTACCTTGACTATTTCCAGCAATGGCAATTTTCCAACCCCTCCAGGTAGCATGTTCCATTGCCCTAGCTGCTCTCCTAGTTATGAAGCTTCTCCTAATCCTTCCATGACTCCTCCCCGCACCCCCCATCCCTCAGATCAGAAACTTGCAGCTGAAATTCAGGGCAAATATCTACTTGAGAGAAAACGCCTTTGATGAAGTCTAGAATTGGTGCTTGCTCTATTGTTTTGAATTCAAGTGACAGTCCCCCTTATATTCCATTGAGCCACTTCGTATCTGTCTGAAAATGATTAGCCCGTCTTTGCATCTGGCTAGATTCTCTCAAATGAACCATTTTGCAACCACTATCAGATCTGCAGAAAGGGCTGGGAGGAACTGGCTTTGGGCCTCACAGGGGGGCTTGTGAAGGTGTCCCGGGAATGCAGCCATCACAAGTGGCTACTGTTTATAAGTTGTTCATATTTGATATTAAAACATCCTTCTCCAAATACCTTCGGAAAAGAGCTACAATTGAGTAACAGGAATCCTCTGCATTTCATGGGATACTTTTCCCTAGGTATCCTTAAAGCAATTTGTACTCTTTAATCCTTCAACACAGCCTGGATAAGTTTATGAATGGGTTTCTATGATGAAGTTGTCCATGATAGCTGTGGACTAGACATGACGACTTAGGAGCTGTCTCCCAGCATGGTGTTCCTCTGAGAAGGTAAGTATTATGGCTACACTCTTCTCACAGATGAGGAAGTCTGTCGCTTGGGGTGACTTGGAATAGGACTTGAGTGTCCTGACTGCTTGTATCCTCTTCTGACTGTTAGCCACAATTTCTCAGATACAAATAAAGGGCCAGATCCTCAGGTGGCATAAATCAGTTTACACTTGCTGAGAATATTGTCCAATAAATCACACGCCACAATCATGATCTACTAAAGTGTCAGCATTCTTATGCCCTACTTTCCATGGGCTCACAAGGTGATTAACATTCAGAAGTAAAGAGACGGAGAGGGAAATTAGTGTTATTTATTGTCGTTATTAATTATTTTCTGATTGCAGTCATGGATCAGGCTCCCATTGTGGTAGGTGCTGTGTGAACACAGGCCAGAAAGACAGTCCCTGCCCCAAGTTTCTTACCATCTCAGAATAAGACAAGAGACAACAGATGGATCCAGATAGACTGATGGGGGTGTAGAATGAAACCCGGTGACAGTATTGGTCATCGTGATCAGCAGTGGTCTCAGACCACTGTTAGGTTTCCCCTGGGAACTCTTCCACTCAGTTCCCCAAGGACTCAGTTCAACTCCGGTCTCATCACTTAGGTTCCTTTGTTTGGCACACAGCAAAGGTCAGACTCAAGCTTAGAGGGGGTGGGTATAGGGTGTACCACACATCCATGGTACACAGCAAAACTTTACATTATGTACATGTGTAGTAACACTAGTACATGCATTTTTAACTCTATATTGCATTGTGCTTCATGATTGGCTTGGTTCTTTTCAAGAACCTGTACAGCACGCTCTGTCCGTGTGCCGTTCATGTAGAACCTGATCTGTACAGTTCAGCTTTATCTTCTCCATTTTCCCTAGCACCAAGGCATTCCTACTGATCACAGCTAGCACAGATACCCTGACACCAGCATACTGTTAACTTTCCATGCACCCTCCCAATCATGCCAACTAAGAAATGAGGTCTGACTTATGTCTAGTTACGTATGCCCAGCCTGGCTACACACACCAGCAGCCTAACCGTCGTCAGGTTTTTTGTAGGCGTCACGGCAAAGCAGACTTTTAAGGAGGGATTTGAAGGAGGAGGATGAAGTACTCACTTTAGACGTGATTTCAGCAGGATACTGAATCTTTTCAGCACATCAGCAGGCCCTGGGGCACGTGAAGATGTCCACGCAGTGTGCAGAGGCGGTCAAAAAAGCAAACAGGATCTTAGGAATCATTAAAAAGGGGATAGAGAATAAGACGAGAATATATTATTGCCCTTATATAAATCAATGGTACGCCCACATCTTGAATACTGCGTACAGATGTGGTCTCCTCACCTCAAAAAAGATATTCTAGCACTAGAAAAGGTTCAGATAAGGGCAACTAAAATGATTAGGGGTTTGGAGAGGGTCCCATATGAGGAAAGATTAAAGAGGTTAGGACTCTTCAGCGTGGAAAAGAGGAGACTAAGGGGGGATATGATAGAGGTATATAAAATCATGAGTGATGTGGAGAAAGTGGATAAGGAAAAGTTATTTACTTATTCCCATAATAAAAGAACTAGGGGTCACCAAATGAAATTAATAGGCAGCAGGTTTAAAACAAATAAAAGGAAGTTCTTCTTCACGCAGCGCACAGCCAACCTGTGGAACTCCTTGCCTGAGGAGGTTGTGAAGGCTAGGACTATAACAGCGTTTAAAAGAGAACTGGGTAAATTCATGGTGGTTAAGTCCATAAATGGCTATTAGCCAGGCTGGGTAAGGAATGGTGTCCCTAGCCTCTGTTTGTCAGAGGATGGAGATGGATGGCAGGAGAGAGATCACTTGATCATTGCCTGTTAGGTTCACTCCCTCTGGGGCACCTGGCATTGTCCATTGTCGGTAGACAGATACTGGGCTGGATGGACCTTTGGTCTGACCCGCTACGGCCGTTCTTATGTTCTTATATTCTTAAGGGCCTAGACCTTCAAAGGTGTTTAGGCTCCTAATTCCTATTGATTCCACTGATACCTGTGAGGATCTCAGCCCAAGTGCTTTCAGTGAGTTGTCCCATGGGTACTTAAGTGGGTGCTTACATCTGGGCATGTATCTGAAAACCCTGCTGAATTTGGGCCCTGGAGCCTGAGTCGAAGACCATTGAAATCAGTGTATTCCCACTGTAGTCAAAGGGCTGTGGATCAGGTTCTTTGGAGTTAATGAGATCTGGTGCCAGAGGCTCTGCTGCGGGATGGGGAGGAGCAAGGGAATTGTTCCTGAAATGGAGAATGTATCTGAAACCTGAAGACAAGGTGGGTGGGGTAATATCTTGTATTGGACCCACTTCTGTTGGTGAGAGAGACAAGCTGTCACACTTCTTCAAATGCAGGCCAAATCCCAAAGGCATTTATGTAGATAATCTAACCCTGACTAGTCGGGATAGGAAAGTCCAGTTTGTAGTAGCAGCGTTAGCAGCAATTATTTCTGTGCCTCCCACAAAGCATTCCAATACGAAATTCATCCTGTGTCTCAGAGACCAATTAAATTGCCTAGCTCAAGACCAGGGTGGGATTGCCCCCTGCGGTATATTATCTATGTACCTCTTCATCTGGTTATTTCAGTGTATGAAAACCTGCCCAGCCAGTGCTGTGGGCACATGTCCAGCAGTTTATGATAGAAACTACATCACCCAATAGGACTAATTTTCAAAACATAAGGACAACGCCCTCCAAACTCCATCTGTATTTCAAGCAAGGCTTCCCCATTACTTCCGCCCAAGTTCTGCAGCTAAAATAAATGGGTCTTACACGTCTGGGCTCTGATGAACCAATCAGGGATGTAAATTTCACTGCCAAAGAGATGATAAAGTATACTACTAGAGGGCTCTTAAATCTAGCAGACAAAGTCATAACAAGACGTCGTGGCTGGAATTTGGAGTCAGCAAAGTTCAAGTTGAAGTAAGGATCCAGATTTTTAACTCAGAGAGTAATTAACTCTTGGAACAGCTTGCCAAGGGATGTGGTAAATTCACCC
The DNA here is from genome assembly GCF_020497125.1 of Mauremys mutica. NCBI lineage: Eukaryota > Metazoa > Chordata > Testudines > Geoemydidae > Mauremys > Mauremys mutica. The sequence continues at coordinate 9,304,062 of NC_059073.1, read as the reverse complement.
TCTCTTGGAGTCTTCAAATCAAGATTGAACATCTCGCTAAAAGATCCAGAAGTTATTGGGCTGGATGCAGGAATCCCTGGATCATGTTCTCTGGCCTGTGTTATCCAGGAGGTCAGACTAGATGACCATAATGGCCCTTCTGGCCTTCAAATCTATTAATCTCATCTCCAAGAAGCATCTGCCTTCAATCCGTTCATGAGTAAACTGGGGAGAATTTTAGCTCAGGGCCCTGAGAGGATGCTGCCTGTCAGGCTAGTAGTGGGGAAGGGTGTTCTCTGAAGTAACCAGGACCCAACTCATTTAAGGATTCATAGGTTGCAACCAAGAGAGCACGGGTCACAGAACAAAGGTGTAACATGTTCCCTGCGAGCAAAGTTAAGCGGTGGCAGCCTCCTGAGCAAACACAAACAATTAAAAGCACTCTTGGCCACTGCTGCCATCTGGGCATCCAACCGGCCCTCGGCTTGCAAAAATGGGCACATTCCCTCAATGGAGGCAGCTGATATCACCTTCCCCCAATAGCGTCAGTCTTCCCCCTCCGATCTGGGTGAAGACTCAGCCAGCTTGCCTTCACTCCCAGCCAAGGGGATCCTACAGTGTCCCTCTAGGGCAATTTAAAATCACTTTGGGCTGCTCTGGCTGTACCATGCTGGGGGTTGGTTTATTGCTGGCTCAGAAGATCGAGTTTCACCCACTGAATAGCCAGCATCACTTTGCGTCCCTCCCGTTGGGTCATTCTTTGGCTGATACAAATTGTTGCCCAGATCCTGTCTGCTAAAAAAACCCAAGTTAAGCCGCTGGAAACCTTGTTGCTAACGCATTTCTCTATTCAAATGCTAATCAGTGCCTGATGATTACAGACTATGGGCCAGATAGACAACATCCCCTCCCCCAAGCTCTGTCTCTCTCCATCCAAGAGCTGTGAACGTTAAAGCCATGTGGAGCCACTTTGTAAGCTGCTTCTCCTAGTAAATTAGTCAGAGGTTCTAAGGCTTTTCCTGGGTGTTGTCGGAAACCGACACACTCTGCAAGAACATAGTATAAAAGATGAGCCTTTGCAGGCTTCAAGGTAAGGGTCTCCTTTGTTTATACTGTGCTCACCGCCTGCTTTGAAAGCAATGAAAGTGATTCTCCTGCAGTTCCTCTCCCTGGGCGTTCTTTGATCCGGCACCACTGGGAGAGTTTGAGTCACACAACAGTCCTCTCTCTCAGTGTCTAGTTTTGCAGCTCGTTCTTTACTTTTGTTGAGACCAGCAAATACGATTCCAAAAGGAGCTGTGTAAAATTCCGTGGATTCCTTGGGCAAGGGGTTCTTGCACACCTTTCATTTTAGCTCTCAAGGGGTGTGAGCCCCCCTAGGCTTTGGTTGGAGTTTTGGATTTGAACAAAGTCCAATGTTCAAAGGGCCAGTCCGTCATAAAGTCTAAGCTGGCCACGTTTCCTGCCAGAGCCAGGGCTGAAGGTCACTTAGGCTATGTCTACACAGTGTTTTGGAGCCTGCAGAAGCAAGCCTCCAAGCCTGGGTCGACAGGCTTGAGCTAGCAGGACTCGCTTTAGTGCACTAAAAATAGCTGTGTAGACAGTGCTTTGAAGTGGAGTTCAGACTGGAGCCCAGGCTATGAAACCTAGCCCAGGTCAAGCAAAACTGCAAAGCACTGTCTACATAGCGATTTTCAGAACGCTAGCTCAAGCTCCACTGGTAACCTGAGTCTGTCAGCCCGGACTGGGAGGCTCGCTTCTGCAGGCGCCAAAACACTGTGTGAATATATATTCAGAGGCCCCGGACCTAGCCCAGAATTCAGCCCCAGGCTCATCCCAAAACCTGTCCTCCTCTTGCCCCAATTTCTGGCCTTTCGCTCATCCCAATATCCAACCCCAAGCTCACCTCAAAACCCAGCCCTACTCTCATTCTGAAGCCTGGTCTGGCTCTCGCAGACATATATGTACTGCTTGTGAACTTTCTGCAAGCCTAGGTCAAGTTTTATGTTTGTAACGGTGATGGGGCATGTCTCACCACTGCGGCACCTCCTGCTGGCTGTCCCGGGGATTGGCCCTGCTAGCCAGTGCGCCCTCTTCTGGTGATGTCTCACCACCGTCACTTCTGCTCCTGGACCCGTGTCGTCCTAAGGACCACAGCATCCTCTTCAGGACACAGTCCTCCGTCTGTGCCACACTCCGTGCTCCCCCCTTCCGGGGCAATGTACCGCAGTCCGATGCTCCAGCCACTTTCTCAGTGGTGAGTGGAGGTGAGAGGGGGGCCCGCCCTCCCCAACTACTCCAGGTCACGGCCCAGGGACCCTGTAGATGGCAGCCATGTGCTGAATCCCCTCCAACCTCTCCGTACCTTTCCCATGGCTGCTTCCCCGCAGACCCAGCACCTTCTCTGCTCTTATCTCAGGGCTTCAGCATGCCAGTCTTAGCAGTCAGCCAGGAGCTCACTCTCACTCCCCTGACCCTGCCCAGCACTGCTCTTTCCAAGGGGCTAGCTTTCCTCCTCCTCCTGCAAGGCAGCCGGTCCTTCCTCCTTGAGCTCCAGGAAGCAACTGCAGCTGCTCTGCCCTGCAGCTCTTTTTATATGGGCCTGCCGGGCCCTGATTGGCTGTTCCTTTGAGCCCTTCTCTGAGTGAATGCCTCTTGCACAGACTCCCTAAGGCTCGACTAACCCCTTAGAGCGCAGTGTGGGGCAGGCACCACGTGAAAGATGCAAATTCTGAAACCAAGCATAAAAGCTTTGCCCAGCTCTCGCCTTGACCCCCAGCAGGTCCCCGGCAGAGGGTGTTCTTAAGTAGAGCTGAGTGAAAAATTGATTTTTTTGATTCAGTGGCCAAACCAGAAAAATTGAGGGGAGGAGAGAATTTGCTTCAGATTGAATGAAAACTTTTGTTAAACCCAAAATGAGTTTTTATGTATTTATTTTTCATTTGGCTTATTGGGGGTGGGGGGAATCCTTTTTTTGTTTGGTTGCTTTTGCAAATAATCTAGCAAAATTTTGAAATGAAACATCATTATGAAACCAAAAGTTGAACTATGTAGCTTAGAAAGTGTTGACACAAAATGCTTTGTGTTAATTTTGTCTCATTTTGGCCAAAACTGTTCACTGAATTTGACCCAAATTCACAAGTGGTTTTGGTTAACCTGAATCTGTGTATTATGGCAAGTGAATAATTCATCTGAAAAATTTCAGCTGTTCCTGAGATGGCTATGCCCTGGCCTCTTGTGGTCTTCTCCAGACATGGCTTGATCCAGCCACTTTGCAACCAGTTCCTCCTGCTCAATCACCAGGAGACTGTACCAGTTTCACTGGTGCTTTCATTGACATATCCCAGAGTAGAAGGAAGAAATGATTGTAAATCACACCTCTAGGCTGCAAGGGGCAAGGATCTGGATGTGGGAATCCTGTTATGGACAAGGTTGAGGAGCTCTGCTTTGTGTCTCTATATCCTCTGCTAGAAATGTGGCTCTCAGCTGGAGGTTTGCATCATCAGAAATGTACCATATGGTTCCAAGGCTCATCAAAGGCTCTTCTGGAGAAACTCCCCTCTTTCCCTTCTGCCCACTGCCAGCCTGAGCTTTCAAAAGGCTTTTCAGATCTTCCCAAAGAACATACTGTTGTAGGTAATTAGTAGTCTGGGCCATGTGTCCGCCTGGCATATCCCAGTGCATGTCAGAGCTAATTCACTCATTTGCTGGCTACCTTTTTTTTTGTTAGCTGGCTTGGTAGCTGGAGACGTTGCTTCAGGGTGGGAAAATTGAGCCAGAACAGAGTGCACGGTTGTGGGCTGAGCATACAGGGCTACAAGGCCGGTCTCTGGGTCAAATTTGGAAAATAGAGAATCTGCTCGTAGGAACACAGTTCTAATCATTGTGAGTCCCTCAGCAGGGGTCCCCCACTCCCAGGCATAACGTCCCTGTGGCATTTACATGTGTAATGCTCTCTGCACTTTTTAAAGGCTTTGATAAAACGATAATTAGCAACGGTTAAAAGGAAAATTAGAGTGTCTTTTACAGGGAACGCTACATAAAGTGTAATAATTGCTACAATAAATTCTGTTATGAAAATTGCAGAGAACCTTAATTAATTCAGTCATTAAATATCTCTAAGCTGTCCAGTGTCCCATATACCATCCATCAGCAACCCCGCACCTCACATAGCTCATCTGCTACCCACCATGCTGTATACCTTCCATCAGCTACCCTGATACTCATATACCATCCCTGGACTGTCATCAACAACAGACCTTATCATGCACCTTACATGGTTTTCAGAAGTTCAGGGCTCACCCGCTGCCCATTCTCCCAACCTATCATACAGCAGGTGCCTTTTTAAAGAGAAGAAGCTGAGTTATCGAGTAGGTGGAGCAAAGGTGCAGTAGCCCAGAGGATTCTGGATACTAATTCTGGCTGAGCCATTGACTTCCTGTGTAACATTGGGGCACGTAACCTGGATCCAAATATTTTCAGTTGAAGTCAAGGGGGGCCTTCAAGTGCTCAGCACTTAAACTCAGGCCCAGGGTGTCTGAAGTTGGGCACTCATGAAACTGAAGCCCCCGAAATTGAGGGGCACACTGGAAAATATGGGCCTTGTGCTATTAGTGCTTCAGTCAAACACAGCTGTGCAACATAGTGAAAACCAGACAGCTTGCTGGGAACAGGTGCGGCATCACCAAGCTATGCAGGTAGATGAAATACTAACCAAAACAATGAGGAGAGGGTTCCCATTGCTCCGACAGAGTCCTGGCTCCTTATTGCTGATGTTCCTCTTAGTGCTGGCACATCAGGGTTTGCTGCTTGGTATTCTAGACTCTCTTTCCTTCCTTAACGATAAGCCTGTATGATGGGCCAAGTGCATCAACGCTGCCTACCTTTCTTTGGTTGTGCACAATTTCCTCAGCCCTGGGATCTGGGCTGCAGTGAGCCTGGTAGGTTATATTACATGCAGATGAAGAGGAAGCAGCAGTAGAGCTGGTTGGAAAATGGATTTTCTGTCCCATGAAACATTTTGAGAGTTTGAAAAATATTTCATCCCAGGTTGGGACAGACACCCAACATTTTAAATTGTTTGATGAAAAAAAAAATCTGGAAAAAACTGTTTTGGGTCAATTGACCCATTTTGTTTCTCTAAAGTTGAAACATTCAGCTTTGATGTCAACCCTTTTTATATTTTTATAAGAAATAAAGTAAATTTAGAAATGAAAATTAATTTAGGAAAAAAATCGAAAGGCTTTGATTCAAAAAGATTCAATTGCTTTCCAACAAATTTTCATTGAAATCGAAACAATTTCACAAAAAATGTTCAGCTTTGTCAAACAGCTGAAGTCATTGGGAGCTATTGGGTACTCAGCACTTTTGACAATCAAGCCACTTATTGAGGTGCCAAAATATGATCTTAGGAGCCTACCATTGGGCACCCATTTTTAAATACCCTGGCCTATCATCGTTCATTTATATGGTACTTTTCATGTCCAAGCTATTGACCAGCTCATTGATAAACTCTGTGTGACATATAGGAATAATTTCAGCTATCACTGAAATATCTTCCCTTCCGGCATGGAAAGTAGTAGTTGTTTTAAGAGCCAACAGCAACACAACAGTTTAGGGCAGAAAGTAATTTCTAGGACACGTCATGAAAGACAAACCTGCATGCAAGCTCATCTGACTACTGCCATTTGTGCTGGGGAGGTTTCACAAAGTGGGCATGGACTGAGATGTACCAAGGAAGATCAGAGCGGCAAAGGGCTGCAGTCTGAGTTGGTTGGGTCTCAGTCCAGCTCCAAAAAATAACAAGCAACTTTGGGCCTCTTTGTTGGACATCTCTGCAGAGCGAGGCCCCAGAATTGAAGGGGCCAAGGAGAATATATTCTGGCTGGATTTTCAAAGCCACCTAAAGGATCCAGAGAGGCCCCAGTGGAGCATCCAAATCTCTGACAAAGCATTGACAACCTTAACCTGTATTCTCAGCCCAGAGGAGCTCCCTCAAGGACAGAATGGATGCACATGGGAGAAGCTTGCGCTGCTGCTGCGCTGTCTCTTGGGTGCTTAGAGCATATCATTCTCTGCGGCTGTCAATTAACCCCCATTCACGAGCTCTGAAATCATCACCCCCACCCAGTTAATCCAGCCATTTTAAGATTAGTAACTAAAATGGAAGCCCTCAGCAAATGAGTGAGACTTTAAACAAAGCAAGGGGAATCTTGGCCCCACTGAAGTCAGTGGGATTTTACCATTGACTCCACTAAGGCCAGGACATCACCCGCTGGTCTCTACTTCCACCAGACCAGCCGAGCATGCCGGGGGAGACAAGAGAGCTGAGGCATCAGTACAGTCATTCCCCCTCCCAGAGGTTACAGAGGCACAGGTAGACTCTGCAAAGGTCTACGGCCTGCCTCCTGCCACACACACACCAGGTGTCATGCCAGCGTTGGGCCGCTCTGTGAAAGAAATCCACTCAGCCAAGCTGTAACCAGCCAGGAGAGGATACGTGTTTTTATCTCCTAGGAGCAACAAGCCCATGGAATGTGTCAGGCCAGAGTAGTGATTCCATCTTTTTGAATTATAGGTAGTGCAGCCCCTCTTCACTTTCAGTTTCTCTTTATGCATCTTCCTGGCTCTCCCTGAGGTCTTAGAAACTGAGGCCAGCGCCAGAGCAGTTTGCAGGAGGATCACACAATTCTCTCCTCAGGTTTTTCTTTGCTGTGGATTGGTGGGTTTTTCATCCTGCTCAGAAACTCCGCTAAGACATTACAACACTAAGTAGCAGTGGCCATCTTATGTAGGAAGCTAAGTGGTCCCAGGGACACAGAGACCCAATTTTAATAATTTCCACATGGAGGTGAGATGAAAAAGGGCACTGGAACTAACCACTGATCCCCACTGGTCTTTTTGTGAAGAGCAAGGGATGTTTGAGCCCCAGCGTCTGGGCCACTAGTCAACTCAGCGAAGTGTGTTCAGCCTACTAAGATCCAGTTGGATACGATATTCTTCTGCACTGTGCATATTAAACTGTTGTGCAGCATGGCCCACCTCAAAGGCAGCTATGTCAGCGACAGGAGCTGTGCTCCTTATATTTAATGTATTTGAATGTTTTTCATGTGATTTGGGGTGGAGTTGACACGCATGCAGGCTGGCTACCTCTGCCTGGCCACACAAACAGAACAGGAAAGGCAAGCTTCCCCTGGCTGCTCCTCTCCCTGGCTTCTGAAAACCACACTTTAAATGCTGGCTTGCGTCATCTGTTCATATGACTTGGCTGGGTCTCAGGGTAGTTCCCAGTTCTTCATATCCCTAGAGCACGTCATACTGATTGGCTTGTTCAGGTTCCAGTGCTCAGAAGACACCCAGCACAGGAATGGCTGGAACCGTTTCAAGTCAAGCTTAAAGTATATTGGCAGAACTGAGTTGTTTGGGGACCAGGCCTGGAGTACTGGGAGGTGCTAACGGTCAAGACTGAGGTTCATTGGCAAAGCTCTTGAGCTTGTGTGGGAGGGCAAGTTTAACATAACAGGGTCCTGCTGCTGAAGGTGGCTTTAAAGAATAACCAAATCAAATGAGGTCTTTCCATTGCAAGAAGGGAGGGGAGTTCCCTACTACATTGACGTGTACTAATCCAACCATCTGAGCCCCTTTCTGTGAAGTATCATATATGTGGACTTGGTTTGCTCTGAAATCAGTGGCTTGTGGTACTACAACATATTGTGAGATCTTGTCTTTGGACTGCTGTATATACACGGACATGGTGCCTATCAGCTTGCCACTGAGCCACATTCACCTAATTCTTTCCCACTGAGTTCAGGCCCTGTTTGAAGCAGTGCATGGGAGAGACGTTAGAGCATGGCACAATTACGTACTAAGGGCCAGGTTCTGACCTCAGTTACATTAGTACAAGGAAAGAGTAACAACAGCAATTTCAAAGGAGTTACTCTGGATTTACACTGCTGTAGCCCAAGTAAGCTTGTAGTATTTGTACAGCAGTGCCTGTCATGCCAGGATTTCAGTACAAAGGTGAAATGAATCACAAACAGTTCAAGTGTTCAAGAAATATGAATTCCAACTGGACAAGGTGCAGAGAAGGGCTGCGAGGATGATCGGGGAATGGAGAGCCTAGTTTGTAAGAAGAGACTGGAGGAGCTTGGCTTCTTTAGCCTAGCAAAACAAAGGCTGAGAGAGGATCTGATTGCTCCCAGTAAATACGAGGGAGAAGAGCTATTTAAGCTACAGGACAGTGTCGGCACAAGAACAAATGGGGCTGATCTGTCCAAGAGTAAATTTCAGATGGAAATTAGAAGAAGGATTCTAACCACTAGAGCAGGGGTAAGCAATTTATGGCACGTGTGCCGAAGGCGGCATGTGAGCTGATTTTCAGTGGCACTCACACTGCCCGGGTCCTGGCCACCAGTCCGGGGGGCTCTGCATTTTAATTTAATTTTAAATGAAGCATTTTAAACATTTTAAAAACCTTATTTACTTTACATACAACAATGGTTTAGTTATATATTATAGACTTATAGAAAGAGACTTTTAAAAAACATTAAAATGTATTACCGGCACGCGAAACCTTAAATTAGAGTGAATAAATGAAGACTTGGCGCACCACTGCTGAAAGGTTGCCGACCCCTGCACTAGAGGAGTGGGGTTCTAGAACAGTCTCCCAGTAGGAGCAGTGGGACTAAGAAACCTAACTAGTTGGAAGATCCAGCTTGCTAGGTTAAGGAAGGGGGTTATCTGACAATAGCAATAGCAGGGGACTGGACTCACTTCCCCAGGAGGTCCCTGCCAATCTTAAATTTGAAAGTGTCTTGATAGTCATGGTGGAGTGAGGAGTAGACCCCATGGCAGGTGGCTAGCTTAGATAGGCAGACGGAGCTCTAAGCTTTTGATTTGTGGCTCTCCCCACAACGTCACGCATAGGAAGTACACTAAAACACCACAGTTCAGTGTGTGGATGTGATTCTTCCAGTCAATACCTCGGAATAACGGCACAAGGACTATCGGGTGGATCTGACCTGCATGTACATCTTCTTGCCTTCTCCCCTATTTTTCTCCCTCCTCATAACCTGAATCGTCTTTTCTTTTTGTCCACATGTCTTCCAGACCAAACCCTTTTCCGTGGCAGGTGGTTTGCAGAGAATTTCATGCTGCTATTGTGTCTGGGAGAACCCATTTTATTCTAATGTTCAGGTGCTTTGTAGGGCTGATGAAGCGTGAAAAGCATCTCTTTAAAAAGGAAAAGGGGGGGGAAGCTTTATGGAATGCCAATTGAAAATATTATCTAAGCATGTGTTTTTATTCACACATGAGAATGAGAACACACCACAGATTATGAAACCCCTGGCAACCCCTATAAAATATACTACAGTATTCCACAATATGTTTGCAGAAACTTCAAAATGCCATTCATGGGTTGATTGCAATGGTGTCACACTGACGTAAAGTTGCACGTACATAGTGGTGGTGGATCAAGCCCCAAAAGCACCATGTGGAGTCAGTGGAAAAAACTACTATTGATTTCAGTTTTGCAGAATTGAGCCTTTAATCATCACAGGTATCATCAGTAAAAGAAGCAATTACATTTATGAGATTTGTATTGGACGTGGATTTAGTTCTAGATATATAGAGATGTACTGTGGCCCTTTAAATAAAGCTGTGAAAAAAATGATTTTTATGCAAAAATTTCTATGAAAAATAAAATTAAATAATTTTCTTCTAAATTTTCCATGGAAATGTTTGAATTTTTTTTTGATGGAAATTCAAATACTGAAAATATTCATCTGAAAACTGAAATATTTTGGTGTTCAGTATTTTGTGGAAAAACTGAAATTTTCCATGGCAAGTAGCCATTTTGCACAAAACAAACCCTTGTTTATTGGAAAAACTAATTTTCTTTCCAGAAAGAATTGTGATAGAAAATCTTCGCCTAGCCCTACCTTTAAAAAAGACAGAAGAAATCTACAAAAAGAACAGGAGTACTTGTGGCACCTTAGAGACCAAGAAATTTATTTCAGCATGAGCTTTCGTAAGCTACAGCTCACTTCTTTGGATGCATAGAAGAAGTGAACTGTAGCTCATGAAAGCTCATGCTGAAATAAATTTGTTAGTCTCGAAGGTGCCACAAGTACTCCTGTTCTTTTTGCGGATACAGACTAACACGGCTGCTACTCTGAAAGAAGAAATCTAGTGTGTGAAGGGTAGTGTTTGCAGGACTGGCAGTAACTTTCTTTTTTTCTTCTTTCTCTGTCTTTCTTTCCTTTGCTTTGTAGCAAGAAAAACAGCAGACACCAAACAAGAGACCCTGGGAAGGAATCAGGAAGGTCCACTCGCCACCATCATGGGTTAAAAAGGACATGGAACCTTTACCACAATCTCCCTTAGAACTAAAAACTGTAGAGTGGGAGAAAACAGGTGCCACCATCCCTCTGGTGGGACAAGACATTATTGACCTTCAGACGGAGGTCTGAGCAGAAAGGAAAAAGGGGACTTTTTTTTCTGGAAAAACAAACAAAACAAAATTTTAAAAGATGATTAAATTCAATTGAAAGCGAGCGAGGAAGAGTGTTTGGTTTCTTTTGAAACCTTTGGTAAAAAGAAGTAACTTTTGTATTGTTCTCAGCAGAGAGGGGGAATATTACTTTATAGAACTTAGTAGCAGTAGGTACAGAACAACGCGATCTTCCCTGGGTAGGCCCAAAGAGGACATGAACCTGTAAACGTAAAAGAAGGGGGAATGGGTGGGGTGGGTGGGGAACAAAATCAACACGACACTTTAGTGGCGAGAGGATGACGAGGAGCCATCGCCAGTATGTTGAGTCTTCCTGCTCTGGAACTGGGAGCAACGAAAGGACCCTGGGAGCAAATATGGCGGCAGAAAGGCCAAGAGGATTGGGGTTGTCTTGGGGGGAACAAGGAGCAGGGATTAATGCAGCCAGAACCCAGCCAGGATGCTGGCTGGCCAAAGGCTCCAGGGGAAAGCTCAGCGTTGGCTGGTCTATAATGTCCCATTGCATGGCGATGGGAGTGAGAGAGATATGTCCTGCTCACTTCTGTCTCCCCTGGCCCAGCTTTTCGGAGAAAAAGGGAACTGGAGTTACCAAGCTGTTGCATCCTGTGATCAAGAAGACCACTGAACTCCAATCTGAAAAATTAGGTTCTCAGCCATGGATCTACACAAGCCAGCTCAGAGGATGCTATTGGGGAGAGGCCAGATATAATGGTTGCAGCATATGGCTAGCAAGAGTGGCGTGGTGGGTATTTCCCCCAGTCCCTCTGCAGAGGACTTCCTGAACTCTCTGAAGAGCGGGATGTGCAGAATGGGAAGAGACCTTCTCTTAAGTCAACAACAAACCCATTCATCACGTCTCCAGATAGAGACATTAAAAAAACAACAAAAAGAATGTAGATCATTTCATTGACTGTTAAAAACAAAGAGATAAACTCAACGCGAACCTTGTGTAAAGGTTCACATGGCCTCATTGTCTTTTCCTTTTTTTGTTTTGTTTTGTTTTGTTTTGAGATTTGACTTATTTCCAGCCACCTCCCCTGGAAGCCACAGTGACCTGTTTATGTACCTGAAGACGTTCAGTATACGGAGAATATTGCCGTAGGACATTGAGACAAACTGATAAATGAGTAACATACACTTGGAAAAAAATCTATTTTTTCTTCTTCTTTTCTTTTCTTCAATAAAAACAGAACTTGAAACCCGAGACCTTTCCTTTCTTTGGCTCTTGTCATTTCAAATATCTTTCCGTAGCTTGGTTCCGTGCACATGTGGGGCAAGGATGTCCCTTTCCAAACGTTGAGTGGGGAGTCCCCTGTGGAAAGATTGGGATGGTGAGGAACACTCAGGCCCTTGTGTGCAGTAGGTTGGAATGTTTTGTTTTATTGTATTCAAGTCACTGGCTGGTTGTTCTCCTTACACTCCACCCTGTCTTCACTACTTCACAGAGCTGGGAAACAGGTTTCTGGTGCTAGTGGAAGGAAAGGAGATAGGAAGAGCTGGACACAAAATGGGGACATTTTTTCATCAAAAATTGTGCATCAATGTTTTTTTCATGAAAAATTTTCCTCAGTTTTTTCATGAAAAAAGTTCATTAATATTTTTACACACAAAAAAGTCAAATAATTTTTGCACAAAACATTTTTGTCCCCCCAGAAAGTTGTCTACATTTTTTCATCTGAACATTTTAAACAAAATAATTTCATCAGCATTTTTCCATGATCAAATGTTGTTGTTTTTTATGAAAGACTTTAATCAGAAGTCCTCACGTAACATCATTTTCACCAATTCTTTTTCACCACATTTGTTTCACCAAAAATTTTCATCTCACTTTTGATCAATTTCCACCAACTATAGAAATGGCTATCGCTAAGCACCTAATTGTGAAACATCACATTGAGCCAAAACAGAAGCTAATCTAGATCAGGGTTTGATTTATGTGTGTGTGTGTGTTTCTTTTTTTAGGAAAAAGCTAAAGACGGGAACAAAATTTAAAACAATCAATGAAATCAAATTGTGCTCCCCCCGCCGACAGCGGTTGCTTGATATGCAAGCATTTTTTAAATTTAATTTCAGGCCACACGGTTTAGTTTTTTTAAAGTATAATGACATTTATCTTGTCATTAGCTGTATAATATTAAAAATAAAATAAAATTTTAAAAAAATTAGAAAATCCAAATAGTAAAAAAAAAATACTTATCAAAACTGTGATGTAATTGTCAGATTTTAGATTATTCTATGAAACAGGAAAGCACAAAGGCCTCTCATAAATGCCGGGTTGTAGAATATTGTAATTATTATAATTACACATAATGAATTTTAGCATACAAATATCTTTCTACTGTGTTTTAATTCTTTTTTCCCCTTCGCTACCCAACCAATCTCCCCTCCCTCCTTCTTCCAAACCTTTCCCACCTGCTCCTCTCATCCCAGCCAAGCTGCGGGACATTAACAGTGTTATGTAATTACAGAGATAAATGTTTGTTTAATAACTGTTGATATTCTACTTTTTCTGCTGAGTTTCTCTGGTTAATACTGTTTTCTCCTCACCCTTCTCTGCCCCTCCCATTTTCACCTCCCTTATTTCTGTGTTCGTCAGTTTTTTCTGTACAGTTTTCAGAGCACAAATGAATGTGTCTTATTTCTAATAAAAAACATGTAAACTCTAGTCATGTCTTCTTTTTAAAGGCCTGCTTCCACATCTTGTACCAAGGGCATCTGGCAGATGAGGGTTAGGCATGTACTGGTGGCCAGCAGAGAGTTGCAAGGATAAATCCTGCTGTTCTTTCACAGGCAAAACCCCCGCTGGGTTTCCAATGTAGTTTAGAATTGTGGAATTTCACCTATAGACAGTAAGGGACAAAGAGTTTGCTTTGCTCAACCAGTTTAACCACCTCTAGCACCTACCCTCTGTGGGACAATGTCCCATGTTCTCCCACTGATGACTTCTTCCTAAACATCTTGCAGTGTGTTGCCTCAACCATGTCACCTAGGAATCAAAGCCACTGCCCACTTGCTATTACCATTAAGAACATTATCCTATTGTTTAGCTTGAACTTTTCCTTCCTTAACTTCCAGCCATTGCGCCTTGTCCTACCATCTTCAAAGACACTGGAAATTTCCATTTTTTCATGCTGAGTGTATGGTCCCCTCAAAGGTCTTTATGAACTAAGGTCACATCAATCCAGCTGGAGTTAGCATGTGGCACAATGATACTGGCCATTGATAACATCAGTATTCAAATGACACCATTATTGGCAGATTGTTGGAAGAGTGCCAGGATGATGGTCCCAAGGTGGCTCAAGTGTGAGACTGTCCATGCTTAAAGGTATAAAGACTGTGGCTTAATGCTGATTCCTTTCTTATTGCCGCAGCCCTACCACTGAACCGCTGTCTGTCTAGTCACTGAAGGGGCAGCACCGAACAAACGTGGAGAGTGTCCCATCCGCCACTTGAAGGAGAGTAGCTGCCATGCAGGGACCCAAACTATGATGGCTAAAGTTAGGGAAGGGGATAAAGACACCAACCCACCCGAGGCAAAAATGGACAGGCTTATTAAGACCCGGCTTGACAAAGTCTTGGCCGGGATGATTTAATTTGTGTTGGTCCTGCTTTGAGCAGGGGGTTGGACTAGGTCTCTTCCAACCCTGAGGTCTCTTCTAACCCTGATATTCTATGATTCTATTGTTTAGTTCCTTGAGTTTTGGGGATTCTCTTCCAATGGGGAAACTTGTTCTTTTCCCTCTGAGTCCATGTTCCTAAGGCAACTGATAGAGTTTAGGTTTGGAGACAGGGTGACGGGTAGGTCAGGAGCTTGGGAGCAGCCACGCTGGACCAAGTCTGAATCAAAGCCCTAGAGATGTGTGATGCTGTATCTATCCTATGTGACAAATGCTAATAGCTAATGACAAATGCTAATAATGTTGGCTGGGTGTTTGGGGGCCTGCACCGGATGAACTAGGGTCTCAGGCCAGTTCTTAGTGCCACTTTCCACCCTCAGTTCCCTCCACAAACAAACCAAAGCCAACACTAGCCCTGCTCCATTAACACTAATTATCCCATTCACTGGCATTCTCATCATGAAGGGTGAATAGGCCATGGAGACTAAAACTGTCTCTCATGCCTACAGATGCCCTCCAGCACAATGTTGAGGCATATTAGCCCCATGAAGAAACCTGCCACTGAAGCCAGCTGTGCTGTATTGATTTTGTAGATCGAAGACATCTTTCTTGATAGCTACTGGGACACACTTGATAGAAATCCCAACTAAACAGAGGGCCCTATTGTGTTAGATCAGCTTTGTGTTAAGCTGATCTTGCCCCAGCAATTGTATAATCTAAACAAAGAGAAGATGGGAAAGGGAAACATAGGCCGTCTTGCCTGAGGTACAGAGGAGAGCTTGGAAGAGACTGCAGATCTCCTGAGGCCTTATTTAGTGCCCTGTGCACTAGGACATGCCGCCTCCCACTAAGGTGGTGAATGAGGGAACATACAGTGCCACTCTGGCCAAATGATCCTAAATACTGCCCCTAAATTTCAGATCTGCTGCAGGTTCTTACTCCGAAGAGGCATTGGAAACACTTCTTCGGGTCCTGTGAAATCGTGTGGTCCGCATTACTCGCTGGAAGTGGGTAGGGGGACCACAGCCTGAGTTGTAGTAAAGACTAAGCTCCGGCTTTTGTCTGGTTAGCTGTGCAGCATTTCAGGGGCAGCAGTTTCTGGAGCGATTATGGGGAGGGTGGCAGGTAAGTATGAGAGCGCTGCAAGGCCTGAGTCTTGGACATGGCCGGCCACTAGCGAAGTGGAGGCCAAACAAGGATCATTAGCAGAAGGTCAGTTTACTAGCTTTGATTAAAGCCTAGGCTGATGGCAAGGTTAACCACGATGGGGACAAAATGCTAGGGAATTCTCTACCTCAGCCCCTCTACCTTAGAGACCCTGCAATGGAAGGGCAGGAGTGTATGCTGCAGCTTGGTGCGTGAGTGTCAGGTTAAGTGAGGAAGAGATGGGGGAAATGTACATACTGAAGGGACCAGAAGAAGCTGTAATTTACACTTGTGCATTTGCGCCAGGGATTTTACTGCCCATCTCTTTCTGTCTTCTGCAAACTCCCCTATGCCATTTGCTGTATAGCGGAGGTGGGGCGAGTTCCAATCATAGTTATTTCTGAGTGGAGGAGGCTGGGAGTGTTTCTCACTGCCCTTTGTGCCCCCAAAAGGAGGAGGGGATGGAAGAGAATGTTCCATTTGTGGGAGTTTTCTATTGCTCTCCAGTCAAACAGAGAAAAAGCAAATCACTTGTGAAATAAGCACTCAAATGTGGGGCCAGGCACTTATGTGTGCACACGTGAACATACACACTTTAGACTAACACGGGCTCCAGAAAACACCTTAACCTTGAAGGTGTCTTCCTAAAATTGAGAAGAACCTCAACTCCGAGGGAGGTGCAGTGTCCAGGTAACGCCCAGTTAAGACAGACCATCTTTGCACTGGCTTTCATAACTGGCTGGCCACATGAATGATCAGTCAACAGCACAGTAGCCTGTTGGAAAGGAAACTCTGGGAAATCTCTCATCGCCAGACGAGAGCAGACCTATCGGCTCCATTTGGAATAATGTCTTTGTTATGCTATAAGAAGAAAACTTTGTACTCTTAAACGGCAAATGACGGGCAGAAGGGCTAAATCCAGCATCACCATGACAGGGGTATCCAGGGCTTGGTAAAACTGTGCAGTAGTCATGGAAAAAAGCAATACCAAAGAAATGACCGATTGTTGAACAGAGGCATGTGCTTCATGGTGGTTTACTCTTCTCTGTAACCCAGGCCCACCTGAACTTTGCAAGACTGAAATCCACTTCACAGTGGCCATCCTTAATATGCATATATGCATAGTATTGTTGATCCCGACTGTATGTATTCAGTCATACTAATGCTTAATGACAGAATGTATTCCATCAATAGCGTTCAGAGCACTTTATATCAGTCTCATTTTACTGATGGGGAAATTAAGGCCCAGAGAAGGGATTTGCCTAATGTCTAATAGCAGGTGAGTGACAGAGCTGGAGATAGAACCCAGGCGTCCTGGAGGCCACTGGACCATGCTGCAAAGTGTAATGGTTGTTTATCCTATTTTCATTGATAGACACATTTGGAGTGAGTAATTGATCAAGTTCATTAGCAACCAAACCTGAAACTGATCCACTTCATTCTCTTCTTGCAATTCATTTCAAGGAGCAGGTGGCTGCAGGCTTCATTAAGGGCTTGCAAAGTGGGGTGTGAATCTACCCCTCCCTAGCCTGTCGCACACTAACTCTGTGTGGACCTTGCTCCTGTTTCCAAGTTGGGTAGTTCAAAGCACATGGTGGGACTTCTGGTGAACGGCACCAGGATCCACAGTGCATGGCAGGATAGGGCGACGTAGATTTACACCCCAGATTGCTGCAAACCCAGGATATGTCTACACTGCCATCAAACACCCTTGCGGGGCCGTGTCGGTTGATTTGGGCTACTGGAGCTCAGGCCATGGGGCCAATAAATTGCCGTGTAGACGTTCGGGCTGGAGCCCACGATTTGGGACCCTCACCACTCATGAGGTCCTAGAGCCTGGGTTCCAGCCAGGCTCCAAATGTCACCACTGCAATTTGATAGCCCTGCAGCCCGAGCCCCACAAACCCGGGCCAGCTGACACTGTCCAGCTGCAGGTGTTTTATTGCAGTGTAGACGTATCCTTAGCGTTCCCCTAGACAAGCCCTAAGACTCCATGGACCACTTTTGGGCTTCACTATGGATCCTCCTCCCACCCGCCACTGGCTTAACAGGTTTATAAAGTAATTAAAATCTGAGCTGTAGCCTCAGAGCCTGAGCCAGTATTCTCTGACGTCAATGGGGGTCTCTGTATATCAGTGCGTTCGGGGGCACCCTGCTCTTTTTCCCAGCTGAAGCTCTGGCCTTGTAAAATCACCACAAAGGATCAGAGTTTGGGTTCAGGTGGAGGTTCTGGCTAACGGACTCGGGCTGGTTCTTGCTCTGGGTGAAGAGCTTCGTCTGTTGGTCCTGGCCCTTCAGCTGCCGACATTAGTCTGAACCGTGCGGTATGGACCAAATTCTGACTTTATTTGCTCTGGTGGCAACCTGGAGTAACTCCACCCGAGTCACTGGAGTGCTGCCAGATTTACAGTGAGGTAAGCCAAAGCCCAGGTTAGCCCTGTGTAGGGTGACCAGACAGCAAATGTGAAAAATCGGGATGGGGGTGGGGGGTAATAGAAGCCTATATAAGAAAAAGACCCAAAAAATCAGGACTGTCCCTATAAAATCGGGACATCTGGTCACCCTAGTTGTGCATTTTGCTGGTAAGTAACACTGTGAAATTGAAGAGGCCAAGATCCCTCCGACTTTCTCAGCTCACTCCTGCCCCAAAGCAGGGGAAAGGCCCCTGGGTCTCCCATAGCACCTTTTAGACTGGGTTGCTGGTGCAAAAGGTTAAATCGGGGCAGCTAGGCCAACCGATTTCAATCATGTGGATAACGGAGGCTGTTCATTAATAATCATTCATTTTACTCTCCTGGCAGGTCATTTCTCTTTGGATTCAGCAAGTGAGGCATTAATTTCTGAGCATTTAGCTTCCAGCCTTGACTATATGCTGCTGAGAATCTGGCTGTGGCAAGTACTAAGCAGAGGAGGGAGAAAGGAGAGCCCCGATCCTGTCCTGGCTCATTTTCCCTCCTTTGAGCATCCCTGGAAGAAGTCAGCCCCTCCCCCAGGAAGCCGACCTTGCCGCTTGGCTAGACAAATAGAAAATCCTTCAAAGTGGTTCTCAACAGACAACCCGGAGAGGGGTCTAGGGTTCCACCCTGAGCTCCAGCCCAGGTACCGACTGCGCTCAGACCTGCTTTCGTTCAGAGGCTTCCAGGGAACGAACGTCTGTATCTGTTGTAGTGTCAAGGGTCCAAGCTTCCCTCATGCTGAAGCACTGTTGCGTTAGCCTAGCTTTTCATACCTCAGCTGCGATGGTTAAAGACAGTGCAAGATGCTCAGAAGTAATTCTCTGGCCTGTGCAATATGGGAGGTCAGACTAGATGATGATAATGGCTCATTTTAGTCTCAAAATTTACACATCCTGCTAAGGGTAAAATACTCAAGGACAAAAAGTGAGCAGTCTATGCATGTACAGTTTGGCAGATAAATGTCAAACCTCCCCATTAGCATGGCAAGTATCACAAGGAGGGTAGCTGGTAACATCGGATGGCCCTTCGGTGGCCCATGGGCAATGAATTGGGTTGGCTTGGCTTGGCTCATTTCCTAGCCACCTTGTTGCTAACCTCAGCCCGGAGCCTGAGGACTGAATGGGCCATGGAGCCGGAACTGCCTTCTGTAATCCCAGAGGAGGTCCCTGCAGAGGAGAATGCAGAGAGGGTGGCGTTGGGATGCTTGCACTGCAAATCTGCCCTGTAGGTACACAGAGGATTTTAGTCTCTAGGGCAATTAACCTGGCATTTTTGACTATCACCAAATTCAGCAATGTTATTATAAGCAGGGGCTGAATAAGCTCGCCCCTGACATCTAGTGACACACTAGGGGAAAAGACCTCAGGAGCAGACTGTATTTGCATAGACACACCCTCTCTGCCTAGGTGTTCAGCAGACAGAGCTGCTTTGCCAAAGTGATCAGTTTGGGCTAGAGTTGGGTTACAAATCACTACAGTTCAGATTTTAATTACTTTATAAACCTGTTAAGCCAGTGGTGGGAGGGAGGAGGATCCATAGTGAAGCCCAAAAGTGGTCCGTGGAGTCTTAGGGCTTGTCTAGGGGAACACTAAGGATATGTCTACACTGCAATAAACACCTGCTGGCCCGGGCTTGTGGGGCTCGGGCTGCAGGGCTATCAAACTGCAGTGCTGACGTTTGGAGCAGGGCTAGAACCAGGCGCTGGGACCCCATGAGTGGTGAGGAGCCCAGAAGGTGGGTTCCAGCCCAAGCTTCCACACTGCAATTTTATTGGCCCTACCTCCTGATCTCCACCAGCCCGAATCAAGCGACACGGACCAGCGCGGATGTTTGATGGCAGTGTAGACATATCCTTTGCCTAAAGAGTAATTGAAGCCGCTGAATTCTTCCCTGCCCAAGTGTTCAAAGAGCTGGTTGGACTCAACTGTGAGTCTTTGTTTCTGTTCAGTGATGGGCAGAGCTGCAATCACTGATGATGATGCAGTCTAGAGGGTGCGAAAGTAGAATGAATTATATTGCAGAAGTAGATGAATTAAAGAAATGCTGTATGTTCCTTTAGGCAGTGTCATAACCAGATAGTTAAGGGTTAATGCCTCTTTTACCTGTAAAGGGTTAAGAAGTTCACCTAGTCTAGCTGACACCTGACCAGAGGAACCAATGAGGGGACAAGATGTTTCAAAAGGAAGGCAGAAAGTTTCCTTTGTTTAGAGTCAGTTTCAGTTTGGGCCGGAGTGGAAAATATCAAGGAATCAGCCTCTTATCAGAGTAGTGAGTAAGAAGGAAGGAAATAAATAGATTTATGTTTATTTTCTTTTGTAACTTGTCTTGGCATTAGGGGAATAATCAAATTTGGGTATTTTTGTGTATACTAAGGATTTTGCCCAGGGGAATATCCTGTGTTTTAAATCTGTTGTCTGTGAGATCAGCTTGTGTGCTATCTCCCAGAGGGTTTTTTTCTTTTACCTTTCTTTTCTTTAATTAAAAGCCTTCTTTTTAAGAACCTGATTGATTTTTTCCCTGTTTTTTAGATCCAAGGGGATTGGATCTGGACTCACCAGGGATTGGTGGGGGAAAAAAGGGAGGGAGGATGAGTAATTCCTCCTTGTTTTAAGATCCAAGGGGTTTGGATCAGTATTCAGCAGGGAATTGGTGGAGGAGTCTCTCAAGGCTACCCGGGGAGGGGAAGGTTTTGGGGGGGAAGACAGAGTTTTCCAAATGACTCAAATATTTGGATGGTGGCAGCATATTGATCTAAGCTGGTAATTCAGTTTAGGGGTTCACATGCAGGTCCTCATATCTGTACTCTAAAGTCCAGAGTGGGGGTGAAACCTATGACAGGCAGGAATGTTGAGATAAAGTTGTCAGGAAGAGGAACATTAAGGTATTGAACAATGGATCCACTTAAACTGATGGTGGGACATTAACAGGAGATTGGTGAGAGTTAATAAGGACATGAGATATGTGTCTAGCCCCAGGTAAACTTATCAGTTCTGCTCCCTTCATCATCTTGTTAATTTCACACCCTTTAATCTGTATAAATAAGGTGGTTTGAGCCTTGTATGGCGCTCACATTTTCTGGGTGTATTAGCAGAGCGCTTTTGCTAATAAACAGAGGGGTGTGACAAATTGTGAGTCCTGAGTCTGACTTTGACAAGGGTAACCTTAAGGTCTGGTGTGGGGGCAGTGTTGTGGGAAAAGAAAACAAAGCGGCAATAGTGCAGATGTTCCTTAAAATTGCTGGGAGCTGAAATCACCGAGCGCTGGGCTAAGTGGGGGAACATCAGAAGGTGGCTTCGCGGACGTGGGCGTGAGCGGCAGCTGAGCTAGCCACACAAGTGGCACACAGAGGTGGAGATAATAACAATGGCAGTAGCCATGAGCTAGTTGCAGAGTGGGCGAGGTCGACCCACATGAAGGCACCTCTGAGCTCTGGGTCTCTGCTAACCAAGGACAACCAAGTGTGAGTGGGGTGCAGTGGAGGGAAGTGGACATGCTGTGTCATTAGGGACATTCTTTCATCGGACTTTCACACCACAAGGTGGGAAACTGAGGCAAAGGACACTGCCCGATGTTCTGTGGGGTGGGTGTTTGCTTGTGGTTATATGCTTTCGAATCGTGGTTGTTGTTAGGGTGACCAGACAACAAATGTGAAAAATCGGGATGGGGGTGGGGGGTAATAGGAGCCTATATAAGAAAAAGACACAAAAATCGGGACTGTCCCTATAAAATCGGGACATCTGGTCACCCTAGTTGTAGTATTTTCCTAGATTAAGCCTGGATTCCCTTTCTCTGTTAATAAAAGTATTTTTTTTTGGTTAAACACAGACTCCCTGCTTGCAAATGGGGAAGGATTGCCTCTGAGAGGTGCCCGGGGGTGGTGTGTAGTTTTCCCAAGTTACTGGCTGGGGGCTTGAGCCGGTTCTGATTTGTATGGTGAAGAGGAACCCCTAGATACTGAACCCAGCCCTTGTGACTGCCGACACCACCTGGCAGAAGGGTTACGTTATTAATGGACAAAAGATAGCAAGAGTCCCAGCTCAGAAAATATGCCAGGTGGCTGATGGGAGAGAACTTTCATTGCAGAAAGAAGCAGAACCAGATTCCTGTCCCCCCAAACGAGGAAGAAACTCGGCAGCAAGCAAAAACTCAGCTGTTTTTTTAATTCCATAGTAAAGCTGAAGAGCAGCAAGGATTTGGGCCAGCCACTCCTGAAATGATGGAGCCCTAGACTGCACCAGTGAAAGAAACCCCTCCTTTAGTGTAAGGCCAGTGAAATGAGTGATGTCCCAGCAGGGTGGGATTTGCCTCCTTAACTCCTCACTGTAAGTGCTTTTCAATGACCACGCGCACTAAGGCTTTGGCTACATATGTGTGATTCCCCTGCGTGTGTGCACACGTGTATAAATTGCAGCGTAGCCATGGTTGCACTAGTGGCAGCAGTGGAGGCGTGGCTGAACCACACTGAGGACAAGCCCACGTAAAACCAATCGGTATGTACATGGCATGGCTCAGTCGTGCCTCCACTGCCGCTACCAGTGTTACCGCGGCTACCCTGCGATTTCTACTCGATGAGTGCTACCTTCTGCTGACAACATCATCCACGGTAGGGGCAAAGCCATCACTAGTCATAGGGCCTATTCCCCAGGGGGTGTAAATGGGTGCAGCTCATTGAAGTCAGACTTCTCACTCAAATGTGATTTGGGTTTCATCTGTCCCTGCTACCCAGAGTTCCAGGTGGGAGAGTTGGTGCTGTCCCGGTCTCTGCCACTGTGTTTAGCCTTGGGCAAGTCACTTTGCCCACTGAGTTTTGGTTTCCTCTGCTGTTAAAGGCTGGTAATGTTAGCTTGCCTACTTTACAACATGCTTCAGAATGAGCGCTCCAGAAGCCCAGTGCAATGGAAACACACCGTAGCATTCTGTGTATTCGGGCGTATGGAAATCCAGAACCAGAGCGCGCTACAGGCTTTCCACTTTCCCAGGCAGAGCTCTTCCTCTGCCTTCTTTTCTCCTGACCTCGTTGTTGGAGAAGAAAGGGAAACTTTGAGTGAAATGCAAGGTGACAAAGACGCAGCAAGCCAAAAGCAACAGCCCTTCCAGTTATAGAACGTGGCACACCTCAGATAAGGACTGACAATGCAGTTCATCCAAGGATACCAATGCAGCTCACGACAAATCCTGCATCCTGGCAAGGGGTTAGACTAGATACCCTTTGTTGTCCCGTCTAACACTGAGTCTATGATTCACAGAGGAACCCTGTCAGTTACTTAGACTGTAAGTGCCTTGGGGCTGGGACCTTCCTCGCTAGACTGCACAGTTGTCAATGCCCTGACAAGTACTCAATACATAATAATACTTTGAGTTTTGTGACCAGGGCTGCTAACAGGGAGTTTCACAAGGAAGTTCTCCAGGTGAAGGAGGAGCAAATACAGCACCCTTGGGGTAAGCGGCTGTCTGTAGTGTGTGTTTGTGTTTGGGGGTTACTTGCTGTGTGCTGAGCTTGTGTTTGTCTGTCTGGTTGGTTGATTGAAGGACCATGTGCTGTGGCTGGCAGTTGGAGGCTGTGAGCTTCAAAGTAAGGTTTGAAAGCTAGAAGCCTCTGTTAATTGGCTGAGCCTTAGTCAGTGGGCGGGGCTATCAACAAGACCAGGGCTTTATAAAGCAGTGCGCAAGCGACCAGGGCTGCTAACAGGGCGTTTGGAAGAGGAGTAGGAAGGGGGGGCAAGGTTCACTTGTCGTTCTTTAAAACCTGTAAACTAAACTATATTCAAAACTTCTTGATTTAAACAAAACCCTTTCATTAACTAGGTAGCTGCAGGAGACAATGCAGGCAGAAGCCCAGCAGCAGAGTGGGGGCTATCCAGTTATTTGCGCCGAGTGCAGCATGTATGATTACCTGCCCTGTGGGCGGGTGGCGTATGTGTGCATTCGGTGCAGGGAGCTCCTGGCCCTCAGAGACCTCGTACGGGCTTTGGAGGCCAGAGTGGCAGAACTGGAGGAGCTAAGGGAGGCAGAGAGGTATGTTGCTGAGGCTTTCCAAAACACTGTAGAATTGTCCCACCTCCGCTCAGACAGCCCCTGTGCTGTTGAGGAGGATGAAAGGTCCAGGGAAGCAGAGCAGTCAACGGGAGCAGAGGGGGGACCCTCCTTCCAGATGGTGAGAGGGTATCCTCTTGCGCTGAGGTTACCTCTCTGGGGGAGGGAACGCCAGTCACTAGGATGATTAGGGGTTTGGAACGGGTCCCATATGAGGACAGATTAAAGAGGCTAGGACTTTTCAGCTTGGAAAAGAGGAGACTAAAGGGCGATATGATAGAGGTTTATAAAATCATGAGTGATGTAGAGAAAGTGGATAAGGAAAAGTTATTTACTTGTTCCCATAATACAAGAACTAGGGGCCACCAAATGAAATTAATGGGCAGCAGGTTTAAAACAAATAAAAGGAAGTTCTTCACACAGCGCACAGTCAACCTGTGGAACTCCTTGCCCGAGGAGGTTGTGAAGGCTAGGACTATAACAGCATTTAAAAGAGAACTGGATAAATTCATGGAGGTTAAGTCTGTTAATGGCTATTAGCCAGGCTGGGTAAGGAATGGTGTCCCTAGCCTCTGTTTGTCAGAGGGTGGGGATGGATGGCAGGAGAAAGAGCTCACTTGATCATTGCCTATTGGGTTCACTCCCTCTGGCTAGATGGACCTTTGGTCTGACCCAGTGCGGCCATTCTTATGTTCTTATGTCTGCCTCTAAAAATGCAGCTTTGGGATAAAATGGGACTGCTACTTAAGGGGGGGTGTAACGATGCTACAGAACGGCTTAAGGGCAAACGTGATGGATAAATTCATCCAGTGGAAACAGCGCCACTTTTAGACCAAACATACTTTCCCAAGACAAAATAGAGCCAGGATGCTGGGGCTAACTCCCCAGATCTTGTGCAAAAAGACATAGGATCTTTATTGATCATGAGTGGGCAAGACGTCAGTTGTCTGATGTTATCCAAAAAACTTGACCATCAGTTCTAGCTCACAAAGAAGAACGTTTCCTAGGGAAGTGCTGGGTCAAGACTGGATGTTTTTCTAACAGATAATCTTGAGTTCAAATGGGAATTATCTGGGGGAACATCTCTGGCCTGTGCCCTCCAGGAGGTCAGTCTATGTGATCGTAATGGTCCCTTCTGACCTTAGAAGCTATCAAGTACATGGGTGTTTAACCTGGACCTCGCCCATCCAAGAAATGATCATTCCCATCTCAGCTGACTGTGTGGGATATAGCCAGCTCACAGCCTGAGATGTGATTACTTTCACGCTGTGTAATAAAATCACTAGACATGACATGGGTGTAGTATGGTT
Organism: Mauremys mutica; assembly: GCF_020497125.1. Taxonomy (NCBI): domain Eukaryota; kingdom Metazoa; phylum Chordata; order Testudines; family Geoemydidae; genus Mauremys; species Mauremys mutica. The sequence goes on along the minus strand of NC_059073.1, from coordinate 9,279,008 downwards.
GTACACTCTGTAATATGGTAACACCTTGTTACATAGCGAGAGTTGATCACCGTGCTACTATATAATGTCTTTTTCAATAAAAGCTGACAGTTGTAGTGATCATTGTTTTGTTGCTGCTATTTACATGGCAAGGATTTGTAAATCTGTTAAAACTTCCCAAATACATAAATAGTAGAAGAATCGAAACAGAGGTATAGTCTTCACAGTCTCATACATACAGTAGACGCAGGACTTCTCTAAATAGGGCCCAAGTCTATTGCTTTGCACCTTGTGTCGCTATTAACAGCTATGCAAAGCGAATTGAAATTAGGTTCTTCTTCGCGTGATTGCCCATATCAATTCCAGTTAGGTGGGTGTGCACTGTGTGCATAGTCGTCGGAAAGTTTTTCCTTTAGCAGCACCCATTGGGTCGGCTGTGGAGCCCCCTGGAGTAGCGCCTTCATGGCGCTCAATATAGGACCCTGATAACCCGGCGCCTTCTCAGTTCCTTCTTACCGCCAGTGACGGTTGTTGGACCTGTGGGGGTCTTGCTTTGCAAGCTCGTCACATTTCCATAGCTTTGTTCAGACTGTCCTGGAACTGTCAGCGGATGCCCTGTCACGTTGCCTCTCCTCCCCGACATGATCACTCAGGACCACGGTGGTCTCCATCACCCTGACCTCTGATGGTGTCTATCACACCCTCAGGGCTTGGAAGCTTCATGACTGAGCCCTATGGAGCTTCTAGTATCAGAGGGGTAGCCGTGTTAGTCTGGCTCTGTAGAAGCAGCAAAGAATCCTGTGGCACCTTATAGACTAACAGACGTTTTGCAGCATGAGCTTTCGTGGGTGAATACCCACTTCTTTGGATGCAAGTAGTGGAAATTTCCAGGGGCAGCTTCTGTGCTCAGAACAAGTAAGGGAGGTCCTACCCGGCAGCAGGAAGCCCTCCACTAGAGCCACATATCTGCCAAAGTGGAAAAGATTTACTTGTTGGTGTGACCAGCATCATATACCCCCTCTCCAGGGACCTGTACCTCTCATATTAGAGTACCTTCTGCACCTGAAACAGTAAGGCCTGGCAGCATCCTCCATAAGGGTTCACCTCGGTGCTATCTCAGCCTTTCTCCTGGGAGCATCTGGACTCTCCGTTTTTGCCAACCCTGTGGTTGGTCATTTCCTCAAAGATCTGGAATGCCTACATCCCCATATCAGACAGCCTGTCTGTACCTCCCCCAGCCCTATCACCCTCCCTTACACCCAGCTGTCTGCGTCTCCTGTCTGGGGCGGGGGTGACATTCCCCTCTGGTGTTATCTGGACCAATGAGCAGCTAGGTTACTCCAATCCTTGACTCGGGGAGCCAGCCTTGCCCTGCTCTGCTGTGAGAACCCCCACTCCTGAGCTGTTCACGCACAGCCTCTGGCATGTAAGCTGCTCCTTGGATTGTGCAACCGAATGACACTAGCCAATATCTCCAGTCCCAGACACAACCCTAGGAACCTCCGACTTCAAACCAAACACACTGCTTCAGGTAGAATAAAGAAACAGATTTATTAACTACAAAGATAGATTTTAAGTGATTATAAGTCAAAGCATAACAAGTTGGACTTGGTCAAATGAAATAAAAGCAAAACACACTCTAAGCTGATCTTAACACTTTCAGTAGCCTTACAAACTTAGATGCTTCTCACCACAGGCTGGCTGGTTTCCCTTCAGCCAGGCTCTCCCCTTTGATCAGGGCTTCAGTCGCTTGGTGTGGTCAGGGGCGGATCTAGGCATTTTGCCACCCCAAGCACGGCAGGCAGGCTGACTTCGGCGGCTTGCCTGTGGGAGGTCCCCGGTCCCGCGGATTTGGCGGCTTGCCTGTGGGAGGTCCGCCGAAGCTGCGGGACCAGCGGACCCTGTGCAGGCATGCTGCCGAAGGCAACCTGCCTGCCGGCCTCACGGCAACCGGCAGAGCGCCCCCCTCCCCGCGGCTTGCCGCCCCAGGCACGTGCTTGGCGTGCTGGTGCCTGGAGCCACCCCTGGGTGTGGTGTCTGTAGATGGAGGTGGAAGAGAGAGAGCATGGCAAAGTCTCTCCCTTTTATCGTGTCCTTTCTTTCCTCTTGGCTTTGCCCCCCGCCCCTCAGTGTCAGGTGAGCATTACCTCATTGCAGTCCCAAACTGCCCAAAGGAAGGGGGTGACTCACTCGAGAGTCCAACGGATCCTTTTGTTGCTGCCTAGGCCAGCGTCCTTTGTTCCTGTGAGGCTGGGCTGGGTTTGTCCCCTACATGCCCTGATGAGGTGTGAACTGCCCCTCTGCTCTTAGAGAGTTTTCCCCTGGGCTTGCTTTAAGCTGTGGAGGACACATTTTCAGCCTTATAAGTATATACATGAAATTATAACCTATAACATTAGCGTAACAACTATGCTCAGTACATCATGAGCCTTCCGAAGACACCTGACATGACAAACTTTGCATTGGATACCATGCAATCATATTATAAGGCTGAACATGGGGGTGCCGGGGGTTCCCCCAAGGTACAGAGCGTCAGAGGGGGTGCGTGCTGCTTGAATGCAAGAACACAACCAGGGACAGCTGCCAGTGAGACAGGTGCCCACCCCAGTGGACAGGGCTGGGGTGGTACAGCCTCACCAGAGGAGCTGCCAGCATCGTGAGCTGGCTCCTGGGAGCAGCAGCTCCATGTTCTGCTCCTTTCACTGCTGCAGTTCCCAGGAGAGTCCTGAATTATATCTGCAGATAGCTGCATCCATGGGTATACATTTGTATCTGCACTGGGCTCTACATACTGGGTCAGACCAAAGGTCCATCTAGCCCAGTGGCCTGTCTTCCGACAGCGGCCAATGCCAGGTGCTTCAAGGCAAGGCAATGAAGAATCAGTGCCAAAAATCAGGTAACACCCGAGTACATACATTCAACCCAGTGGAAACACCTAGAAAGTTTAAATATGACAAGTTCATTTTCCAAACGGACTCCACCACTGACTTGAAAAGAAAGCCCGGGTGAACCAATAAACATGTGGCTGATGTGTAGTCACGTTGCTTAATGCCCGCCTGGAAGTACTCAGCTACCACAGTATTAAGTGTGACTACGAACCTCTACGGAATAGAATCGTAATAGTAACAGCCAACAGAAATCAACACTGCAGCCGAAGACGCATTCATGTAAGATAGGCCACAGCAATCAATTGCTTGCGCTACCGGTTTTGTTTGAGCCACACAACTATAAAGTGTTTTTCTATTTCGGAGCAGGAAAGACATTGGAATGTGGATTTTTCAACCAAAACCGATCAATGTGGCACTGCACATCAATGCTCATGATAACTCCCCAGCCCCAGAATGACTCCAGTTGAATCAGGATGGTCTGAGAGAACCAAACAGCTACAAAAGGCAGTTGGGCTTCTTAGCTGATGGCGTTGTCACCTGTTGCGGATGGGGCTGCCTAGCTGGGGTTTTGTTTTGTTTTGGAGAGGCTCCAAAAACCAGGTAATTAGCGAGTGTGAGGTCATCCGGTCAGCCGAGATTGACTTTTACATTCCAGGGCATGCGTAAAGACCTGTTAGCACCCAGCAGCTTGCACTGAGCACACAGACAGTGTGAGTAGCATTGTAATTCCAGAGCTCATTCACAGAGACACGGTGAGAGAGAGAAAACAAGAGCTTGGGTTCTTCTTTGACCATGATAACAGCATCATAGAATAGAATCATAAAATCATAGAATATCAAGGTTGGAAGGGACCTCAGGAGGTCATCTAGTCCAACCCCCTGCTCAAAGCAGGACTAATTCCCAACTAAATCATCCCAGCCAGGGCTTTGTCAAGCCTGACCTTAAAAACCTCTAAGGATGGAGATTCCACCACCTCCCTAGGTAACCCATTCCAGTGCTTCACCATTCTCCGAGTGAAAAAGTTTTTCCTAATATCCAACCTAAACCTCCCCCACTGCAACTTGAGACCATTACTCCTTGTTCTGTCATCAGGTACCACTGAGAACAGTCTAGATCCATCCTCTTTGGAACCCCCTTTCAGGTAGTTGAAAGCAGCTATCAAATCCCCCCTCATTCTTCTCTTCTGCAGACTAAACAATCCCAGTTCCCTCAGCCTCTCCTCATAAGTCATGTGCTCCAGCCCCCTAATAGCACTGGAGTAAAACCAGATCCTTTTGGGAAAGACGATGTCCTGGCTCAGGCACTGGGCAGAGACCCAGGAGAGCTGGGTTCAGTTCTTCGCTCTACCGTAGTGTTGCTGTGAGTGGCCTCAGGCAGGCCACTTTGGCTAGCTCCACAAAGAAGACTTAGGTTCAGTGGTTTAATGCCTGACTTAAGAGGTCAGGCTACCTGGTAGAATTAGGCGCCAGGCTCCCTCTACAAGGCATGGGGAAAGTTGGGTGCCCAAGAATGGGATTGACAGAAGCCGGCACACTGAGTGGGGAGCTGCCGAAGTTAGCCCATAGGAAATGCCTGAGCCTCAAGCTTCAACGGTAGTTAGGTACCTAATTCTGGACCAGAGGGAAACGCTTCCCTTTGCTTGGGATTCACAGCAGTGACCCCCTCCTGGAATCAGGCCCCTAAGCCAGGCCCACTGATGGAGGGGCGGCTCGTGCACAGGGGCCCACGCAAGGCCCCTTAGAAGGCCGGAGGCATAGTGCTGCTGGAGTGGCCTGGAGTGGTGCTCTGGCACCTGAACTCCAGGCTGGAGCAGCGCATCCGGCACTTGGTGCCAGGGTCGGAATGCCATTGGAATTTGGCCTGGCCGCCCCTCTATAATGCCAGACTGAGCAGTGGCTGGGCTGAATGTGCCCGGTCACAGCACCAATATGCCCTTTACGCCGTACGCCCGTGCAGCAGCAGCTACTTCCCATGGCTGGGAGCATGGCCGAACCGGCGTCCTGCTCCGCCTTCCAGGCCCTCCTGCTGCAATCTGCGGCGACGCGTCTCGGCGCCAGGGACCCTCGAGCCAGCAGGGGTGGGTGAGGAACGCAGTGAAGGCGGCAGGGGCCAAGGCTGTTATTTAGAGAGGGCAGGAAAGCTGCTCATAGTCCTGTCCTGGGCTGCCCGTAGCCAGCTGGGAGAGGCTGGTGCCAGCCACCGGCGGCAGCAGCCAGGGGCTGGTGGTGCTGAAATGAGCCCCCAGCAGGGACCTGTGGCGTGTGGGAGAGATGGGGAGATAATGAACCCATGCTAGCGCCGCTACTGGAACACTGTGTGTTCCTGCCCACTCAGGCAGCTGAAAACCTGCACTGGGGGCCGTTTTTCTGTCCCCCTGCCACTGGCTGGCTCAGCCCTTTCTTGAAAGAAAAAAAAAAAGACGAAGAAGAAGACAGTAGTTGTGTCCGCAGCCCAGTGGCTGGCACACTTGCCCAGCGTGTGGGAGAATCCGGTTCCAGTCTGCCCAATTCAGAGCAGCAGCCTGAATCTCAGCTTCCCAGGAGAGCGGGGTACCTGGGGGTTGGCTTTCTCTGAAATGCCTGTGTTGAAGTGTCCCACGGTGTATGAAGCACTTACGTGGTCACTGGGTGAGAGAGAGAGTCAGACTGACTCTGTAGTCTGGGGATCAGAGCTCTGCCCTCTGAGGCGGGAGAGTCCCTGGCTGACCCTGCCACTGTGCTCCAAGGCAGCCCCTGAGCTCGGCTGGCTCTGGCCCTGCTGGGGAATGCCAAGGTGGTGACTCCTGCCAGCATGTAGGTGCGTGGTGGTAGGGAGGCAGCTGTGTATGTGCCCATGGGCAGAAATTAGGGGGCTTTCTCTGCAGAAAGATAGGCAGGGGTAGGAGGCAGTGAAGTGGGTTCTGAGGCTTCAGATTTTGGTCTTAAGGACAGTTAGGTGCTTAAATCCCTTAGTGGATCTTGCCCTTAACCTTGCTGAGCCTCAGTTCTCCCATCTATACATTTTGACTGATTCGTTCAGTCTTCCACCTTTTATTCATCCGGTCTGTCGAGAGTGTATTATTATTAATAGTTATTATATGAATTATGGGCCCAACCGAGCACAGGGCCCTGTTGCGCTAGGCGCTGCACAAAGGAAAGAGAAGATAGTGCCATGCAGGCCAAGCTTTCTAGATACTGTTATTCTCTGTGGGACAAATTCTGCAGTCCTTACGCAGGCAAAGTTCGCATTAAACTCATACCCACAGTTCTTTAGGTGAGTGTCCAGGTCCTAGCTCCACAAGTGCTATGGGAATGTGTGCTGCATCCTGCATCTGGGAATTAAGGAGGCGTGTGACTGTCATTCAGGTCCACAGAGGCTAGGAGATGGCTGTAGCAGGCGGGTGGGGTGGCCGTGCCCTAGAAGTAGACTCCAAACCACCACTCCCTGCAATGCTGGGCATTTGCGTTGGAATTCTCCCACCCAGCCCGAAGCTCAAAGGAAAAGAGAGACAAAGTGGGTGGTTTACTCAGTGCCTGGACTCAGGTCTCTATGTGAGAGGCATCAGGGCAGAGGCATTTACGCTGTAATGGAAAATGTCAGCTTCAAAGCAATGGAAATTGTAAATTAAAGTACAGCCCTGTGCAGAGCCCTTGTGACACGCCAGTGCTGCGGAGCGGGAACAATGGACCACGCTAGCGATGCAAATGAAGGGAGCGATTTGCCTGTACAGGCGGCGGGAGGAACTGAGAGAGGAGGAGGATGCAGGAAGGAAGGGAGGTAGAAAAGAGGAATGCAGAGATGCACCCAGTCAATGGAACTAATTCAATTAAAAAGCCAATCGCCGTCTCGTGGGCTGAGGTGTCGTCCTAGGGATGGGCAATCAAAGCAGCTGTGTGGAACGGCTCATTCGAGTGCGCTGGCTTTGATCAGTTGCTGGCCATTGTAATTGGCAGCTGCTTGCCATTTGCTGATGTTACGACCGGCTGTTAATAGAGCCTAGAGGCCCGCGCCAATGTCAGGGCTCCCCTCATGCTCGGAGTGGTGCGTGCCCGTCGTAGGAAGCAGACCCATCCTCAGTGGATGTACCATTGACAAGATGGGTGGGAGGAGGGGGGGACAGAAGTGACGTGACCGGCCCACGCTAGATCAGAGCTGGGAAGAGCCCACCCGTCTCCTGACTCCCTGGCTAGTTCCCTATCCACTAGCCCAGTGTTTCTCAACCTTTTTGATACCGGGGACCAGCTTGCTGCCTTCCTGGGAGATCTCAGGGGCCGGTGCCGACCCATGGACTGCTTGTCACAAAACACGGCACTAGCCACGCTGCTTCTCAGCCCCATAGCCTCTCTGCTCTTGCCCTCCTTCCCCATCTCTTCAGGCTCCGCTGCTTGGGGTAGCTCATATGTAAGTGTTGGTGAAAGGCCGATAGACACAGACGTCCTCTGTCCATTGAACGGGAACAGCCAAGGCGGCGGTGGTGCAAGTGCTTGCCCCCTTTACACCATGTACGTCTCCAGCCTCTTCTCGTGGTGAGGCTACAGACTGCCCTAAAGAGACTGCCACAGCCATGGCCCTAACCAAGCTACGGCCTTTAACGCAGCCTGCAGAAGTTCTGGGTTCAATCCCTACTGGCCCCTCCACGGGTGACGCCTCTGACGCTTTCCTCACCCTGCCCAGCCATGTCTACGTAGTGGGGAAGGGTCTCTAAGGTGCCTCTCAAGACCCTGGGCCCCAAGTGCTACCCCATTTTCGATCCTGCCCTCTGCACTGGGTGAGTTTCACCCTACATCCCTGGACTCTGCCAATCACCGAGAACTGCATAGGCAGCATGCATGCGGGGGGATGCCTGTCTGCTGCTGACTAGAGCTCAGCTGGGAATGAGTTAGCTCATAGCTGGACTGGCTTTGTGCTATCGGGTCGGCGCTCGCTGCATGGACTATGCACCTGTTACTGCCGTCACTGGTTGCTGCCACCCGCCAGGGACCCTGTCACTGGTGAGCGAACGGGCGTCTTCTCAGCTGCATCCTAGGGGCCGAATCCTGAGCTGGTGTAAAGCAGCACCGCTTCACTGACATCCTCAGCTCCCCCATTGGTAAAAGGGGGCTAGTGACTCTTCAGTTGGCTGGCAGGTGTATTGACATTGCTCACTCTTTAGGGTAAGTAAAAAGCGACAGAGTCCTGTGGCACCTTATAGACTAACAGAGGTATTGGAGCATGAGCTTTCGTGGGTGAGTACCCACTTCGTCAGACGCAGTGGGTATAGTCACTTTTTACAGATCCAGACTAACACGGCTACCCCGCTGATCTTTAGGGCAAGAACTCTCTTACCAGGCAGTTGTAGTCCTGTCCGGGGCCTCGTTCTCAGCGGTGGAACACCGAGCTCCCTCTGGCAGACCAAGTGGAAGCTAGAACCAGTTGCAATGAGCAGAGGGGGACAACTTGCCTGAGGGACCGAGCAGATCCGCCATGCTCCAGCCTGTGTGTGAGCTGTGTTGAGCCCATGTTGCCTGCTACAGTTGGCCTACCCAGACTGACCTTCCATCCCCTGGCGAAGCCTAGAGTGTGATAAATACATTACATAAAAACATGACAAACTCCCATCCACGTGGACTTAATAGAGAGCGAAATCACCCCATCAGTGGAAAACAATAGTGACTGTGCTAATGAGGAGGAGGAGGATGGGGGTGACAGGTTCCCACCAAATGGAATGCCCCATCCTACAATGCTTGAGTGCATCCAACATGACGCTACAGCTAAGGGCTTGTCTACACTACCGCGCGGGGTCGATCTAAGATACGCAACTTCAGCTACGTGAATAGCGTAGCTGAAGTCGACGTACTTGGAGCTACTTACCACGGTGTCTTCACTGCAGTAAGTTGACGGCTGGCGCCCTCCCATCGACTCCACTCGCGCTCCTCGTTCTGGTGGAGTACCGGAGTCGACGGGAGAGCACTCAGTGGTCGATTTATCGCGTCTAGACTAGACACGATAAATCAACCCCCACTGGATCGATCGCTGCCCGCCGATCCGGTGGGTAGTGTAGACAAGCCCTAAGCTTCCAACGTGACCCTGCACTGCCCCAGTCTCCTTCTCGGGGGAGCTCTGGCTAGTTCAGGTGAGTGTTTCAGGCACATGAGACCAGTGCTCTCCTTTAAGTGGAAGTGTCAGGGAGATGCAAGGCTGAGCACACTGTGTGTGCAATGGGTTCTGCAGTAACGTAGCTCCACCCTGCGACTGAAAACACCCAGCTCTTCTCTCCCTTTGCTGGACTAGGGGGTGACTGCAGCACGTTGCTGGAGGTTATTTTCATCCATTCTTCATTCAGAATTTCACCTCGTCATCCCTGCTCCCACAGTGAGTACGTAGGACCAACTCCAAAGCCCACTGGGGGCACTGGAGAGACTCCCATTGACTTGACTGGGCTGTGGGTCAGGCCCATTGCTTTGGTGATAGGAGGCTGCTATCCCTTTAAAAGCAGGGCAGGCTGGGAACGCTCTTAAAACTATAACCTGGGAGAGTGGGCAGTGAGAAAGCAAAGCCTACAAGCAGTGGAAGACGGCAGTCTGGAGGTATGTTTGGTGTGCGATTGCTTTGTCTTTCTTTCCCTTGTTGCTAATAAAAAGGGATTTTGACTTTGAGGCCTTGCAGTTCGTAGGCGTAGGTGAGGCTGTATCGTAACCTCAGCATACAATGGCTTCGAATGCCAAATGCGTTTAGCTACTGTGTTCTCATAGATGGATGTTCTTGTCCCTGAGAACCACTGCTCTATAGAATGCCCATTCGGTGCCCCCATGCCCAGCAGTACGAGTACCTGTTCACCCGGAACTGGACTGATGCCAACCAACTCGTTCTCCAGAAGTCACCGAATGATAACTCTCTGTCATCTCACCCTGCCCCAAGAGTGAGCCAGTGACCTAGAAACCTGAGCCCAGTTCCCTCAGCCGTCCTGCCCTGCCACATGAGAGCGCTGAGTTGCAAAGAAGAAAGTGAGGGAGAGCTGGCATGTGGGATGGATTTTTTTTTTCCCTTCCCAAGCTCAACTAATTATATAACTCTTTAAAAAGGCTTCTGCCAAGCAGGTGAGGGGCTGAGATGAAACAGCAGCCTAATCTGCAGGGATGAACTCCATCAATGATCCAATTATTTCAGATTTGATGCTTTTTTTTCTTTTTCTTTTTCGGCGTCTGCTGTTCCCTGCCCTGTATTCAGAAATGAACTGCCTTTTGCGCCGAGTGAATATTTTGTCGGGGCGGAGGTGGGTGGAAGGGAGGCATTGGCAAGGGCTGCCTTGATTTACAAACGAAGGCCATTAGCATATAAATTGATACTATAGGTTAGCGAGCCAGGTAGACTCGCGGAGCTGAATGAATCAGGAGGGGTTAGTCCATGGGAAGGAGGCAAATTACAGTCTCCGCGCGCCTTGGAAGGCTGGAGAGTGAAAATGAAAGTCATCTTTTTTCAGCTTTATTTATTTTTGCTTATTTGTAGCTCGCACCTGCTTTATATTCTCAGTCTCTCATTCCTCCCTTTCACAATCCCTTCACTTTCCTCTCGCCTGCTGTCTTGTTCTGCCATGGCTCATCATAGTTTCCTAGGCTCCTTCCACGTAGCAGCAATTAGCAATAGCAAAATCCCTACTGTACTCCCCAGTGTCTCTGGCTCTTTATTATATCCCTACCCGCTTTTCCCTTTTCCTTTATCTCCTTCTCATGTCCTCTTCTCTTGTGCTCCTCCTAAGTTCTTGTTCTCTACCTAAGCACTGGAATGGGTTACCTAGGGAGGTGGTGGAATCTCCTTCCTTAGAGGTTTTTAAGGGCAGGCTTGACAAAGCCCTGGCTGGGATGATTTAGTTGGGGTTGGTCCTGCTTTGAGCAGGGGGTGGGACTAGATACCTCCTGAGGTTTCTTCCAATCCTGATAGTCTATGATTCTATGATCCTCCCTTGCTCTAGCTTTCGCGTTCGTATTGCTTGCCCCATTCCTCTCTCTCTGCCTCTTACTATTGAGATGTATTAAGGCAGCACCTCAGATCCCTGGTCAGGATCACACTGGGTGGTGTGGAGACACATTCTAAGGGATGGGCCCTGTCCCAAAGAGCTGATGTCCTAAATAGACCAGACAGGCCGGCAGTAAGCGATGAGGATTGCCTAGTGGTTAGGGGCTAGCCAGAGAGCCTAGTTCAGTGCCCTGCGTCCCCCGCAGATCTTGCAAATTGTGCATTCTCTGCTTCATTTCCCCACCAACGTGCGCCCCTGCCTCCCAGGGGTGTGGGGAGGAAGAAAGATGGAGGTGCTCAGACACTCTAGCGACAGCGTGAGTATGCAGGCGGGACACAAATACCAGCCCAGTACAGAACTGCGGGGGGAGGTTGGTTATTAGCGCTGGCCAACTCTCCACCTCTGTCCCTTCCCTTTGTACAAATGCCCTGCCCTGGCTCTGCTCACCCCAAGCCCTCCTGCTTGTCCAGCACTGAGACGTCACCCTCTCCTTTTCTCTTGCCTCCCTTTAACTCTTCCATTCCGCCCCCTCCCCCACCTCACACACGCCCCCCCCCCCCTTCCCAGGGCTCTCAGCTTTTCACTCCTCCACCAACTTTCATTGGGAAGCCAACGGACTTTCCCCCTGAAAACAGAATCAATTACTGGTCACAACTCCACTGGGATGGTGCCTCTTTTCAGTACTTAAAGGGGCGGGGGATGTTGCCCGGGGTCACAGACCTGACAAATAAATCAATATGGCTCGCTGGGGGGGAGAGGCGGCACTTTAAGCCCTTTCTTATCAAAGCTGCTGCTCATAGATTATGATATATCCCCCCCACCCCGTTCCCCGCCCTTCCACATTCAGCGCTGCCTCGAGCTCTCAACCTCTCGCTGACGTAGTGGAAACTGTGTTTCTTTGGGAGGAAGTGGCGCGTACCTGCCTGACAAACACTCTGTGCCTGGGCTGGGCCTGAGAAATGAATCACTGTGGCCCGAGAAGGCAGCAGAAGCCAGAGAGGGAGATCTTTATTTATAAGCAGCGCCGAAGCTAAGATGATTGAGTAGCTCCTCTGTGTCGGGAATGACCTCTCCCTCCTCCCACGAGCTGCCACCGGAGGAGCAGGTGTCTCTCTCATTTTGATGTCCTCATTAATTTCTCTCGGGGGACACTCCCCATCCCTCCATGATTAAAACCTGCTACTTGCACTACATGAGCTCTTCCCTGCCTGAAATTAAAGACTCAAGGTGGCATGCACTGAAGAGAGATGGCAAATTTATATAACTCACCTAGGTTGACCAGATGTCCCGATTTTATAGGGACAGTCCTGATATTTGGGGCTTTTTCTTATATAGGCTCCTATTACCCTCCACCTACTGTCCGATTTTTCACACTTGCTGTCTGGTCACCCTAAACTCACCTGACTTAAATGGCGTCGCTGGCTGCTGTGCGTCGTAGTTACATAGGCTAATGGGCTGTAAAATCCCTTGCCTATTTGACAAACGCAGTCTGAGCCAGGCTCAACTCAGACCACCTCTCACTGCACGTACCGATTTCACTAGCTTGCCTCTTGGATCCGTGGTCCTTGGTCGTGGGGGGAGCTTGTTCCACTATCTTGGATCGACCCTGAAGAAAACCGTCTCCACAGAGGAGTGTTATTACTCAAACCTGTGTGGGAGCCTCTGTATTTGAAGCCGGCCCTTAGAAGGTCTGTTGCTGACTATGATGTGTTTAACACCCATAGGCTGCAGATCTGGGTGCATGGCAGTGGAGAATTGGGCTCTATGGTTGTAAAGCGTTTGGAGAACTCTCAGAGGCCGTAGAGGTGAAGAGCACTGTATAAATAGAGAGCTATTGTGACGAAGTGGGACTGTTCTTGATGTGTTAATTGAATGCTGAGTGGGGAGTATTAACCTGGGAAGGTTGCAGGGGAGTTTTGCTGGGACTGCCTGCATTGGGGAAGGGAGGATGCCTGAGCATGTAGCATGAGAACCCAGGAGGGGGGTTGGAGGCCAGGTAACACCTCTGCCCGGGAAACTGGACAAAGGACAAAGGCTGGGGAAGGGGGGAGCTGGGGGGAGGCCAGAAAGGAGACGGCTGAAGGGTGTTTCAGTTTGGAGCTGGCTGGGAAATAAAGAGAAGTGCCCCGACCAACAGGGCTGTGACCTCCCTGGGGCCCCCAGATGGACCTAACTAAAGGGGGTCCTGTTGTCTGTATGGGCAAGACCTGTTTTGGACTGTGTTCCTGTCGTCTAAATAAACCTTCTGTGTTACTAGCTGGCTGAGAGTCACGGTGTGCAGGAAGCCGGGGGTGCAGGGCCTTGTCTCCCCGACACTCCGTGACAGCTATCATGAGTCTTCACCATTGCCTAGTAGAGGACATGCCCAGCCTGATTCATCGATCAGTCTAATCCTGGGGTCATTACGTACCCCACATGAATCATGAGTAGGGCAGAACCTGGGACCTTCATTACCAAGCTACAGACCTCTATGAATTTAGCTAAAGTACGGACTCTGTTAGCTGTGTGGTACTGCTCCCACCCATCTTTTGTGGGCCACCCACAGGAGGGGAGCTGGAGAACATTTCACAAGCTCAGTCCTTATTTAGGTAAAATTCTCTCTCTCTCTCTCTCTCTTCCTTAAGAGAGGAAGGATTTTCTTGTGGGTGCAACTCTGGACTGGACCTTGGGAGAGCTGGGTTGAAATTAATGGGAATTTGGTCTGGGTAAAGGGTTCATACGCTCCTTATTTTTCCCCTCAAATCCCAACAAAGGGCACTTGCAAACAAACTCATGTGATAGTCGTCAGCTTTCTGGGCATTGAATGGTTGCAGTGATCCTGCCACAAGCAGCTACCCTCCTTGTATACATGCCAAGAACTCAGCAATCATGGAGGATGCATTTTCTCCCAGTTATCTTCCACTGGGCAGCGGAAAATTGAAATTCTTCTAAAGCAGTCAGCAGAATCGGCCTTGGAAAGCGACAGTGCCATGTGTGCAAACCGTGGCCCTGCAACATGTTGTGTGGGATTACGTGCCCTTAAACCAGCTGTTCTCCGACCAGGGAAAGAAAGGTGGGGGTGGGGAGCAGGCTAGCAGATACAAAACAGCACGGGCGCACCCTTGCAACCATCTCAGTAACTTCATGCTACCTGGGCTGAGGGTTAGAGGTTACCAGGAAGTGGAACGCCCACTCGGCATGAGCTGTAGGGTGGCGCGAGGAGTGAGGATAAAGCAATTAATTAAAATCAGAAAGAGAAGCAGAATCCAAACCAAGGAAAGAGACCAGAATTGCCCCCAGCACTGGCCATCCCACAGAGTTGCATTGGATGGAAGCCATTCTGTCGGAGGCTGATGCGCTTCACGCGATTTTGCCCGAGGGCGTTTGAGATGAAAGCCTGGAGCCGCCGCGGTGGGTCGTTTCAGAGGGGAGATTTATGAAGCTACTTGCTGCATGGGGAGTGCCTGAGATTAGAGAGCTGTCTGTCAGGGCCGCCTGAGCTAAGTAGGCCTCTGAGGACCCATCACACAAGGTGGCACAATTATTGGGCCGAATGGTTTTTGCTAACGCTTGTGGGAGCGAGAGGGGTGAATAAGGGGCCTCGTTTAGCTGTAGGAAGATCTCATCTTTCTATAATACCCATCCTGGGGTTCTTCAGCTAGCAGCCCTGCTTGTTACATTATCACACAACGGAATGTTTTTTGCTCAGTGTGTAACGTTCCCACAGCATGCCCCGTTATCTGCCACAGCAGAACTGCCTTCATTAGTGCAGGGGGCAGAGAGCTAGAGGGCAGCATGGAGAAGGCCTCTCGGACCAGCCGGATTCCTGATGTGGTACTGGAAGCCTTGATTTAATATGCCAAGACTCACTACTAAGACAAAGAGGTAGCAGCTTTCTCCAGTGCATCCAGCCTGGCTTGGAGCCCACGTCACTCCTGCAGTGACCGTTCCTAACGTGCGCCAGGTCTGGTGGAAAGCACAAAGCCTTTCACTGCAGGCTCTTGCTAACACCTAAGGAGGGGCTCTTTTCAGGGCCTCCCAATTTGGTCTTCTCCTGTAGGTCAATCCAGAGAGACCTGGGCTAGGAAAGGATGGTCAATATTACAGCTTGGGCTGTATGGTCCAGTGAGGAAACTACCTGTCAATTGCATTGCTCTCCCAAACACACCCCAGGAGGCAAGTGGGATGTAACCCGTGTTACCCAGGGTCTTCAGAACTTAACTGTTTCTCTCCAGGCGGTGTCAGGAATAAATCCACAGGGACACAGCTCCTCCACCTGATAAATGATTGGTACAAACAAGAGTGCTGTTACCTAAAACTACTTTTTTGTTAGGTCTCAAGCACACACGCACAGATACGCTGTCGCAGTAAGTTCAGAGCATCACAAACGTTTCTGTTTATCCAAAGTCTGAGATGGTTTTTGAGGAATCCGCAACCAGCCTTCAGGGGGCCTGCCTTCCAGCCAGCTGCTGGAGAGTTTAGGTGCCAGCTCCTTGCCCAAAGAAAAGCTTCCTCCGACTGTTCCAAAGTGTATCCTTTTGCCTAATTTTTTATAGGTAACTTAAACAAAGCACATAACTCATAGTGGGTCACCCTAGTAACCCCGAGTGGGTCACCCATTCTTCTAATTTCAGCAAGCAATTCATTATCACTTAGCCTCAAAACATTTCTAGTGCTTCTAGCCATAACAACAATAAAACTTACACGTCAGGGGCACTGAACCAAGGACGGCTGTCTAAACATTCCTTTACTTCTCATGGTGTATTAACTGTCCCATCCTCCCATTCTGACTAGCAGAACTGCAGACATGCAGCTGTTTGGCCTGGCCTCTCAGAGCGTAACATTATTTCTAGCAATGTGGCAATTGGTTTTTGGCTAGCAATGGCTGGGCGCACAAAAATGGCTGACTGCAGTAATGTCAAGTTTTGGGGTTACACCTACTCTGCATGGCCTATTCTCCCACTTGGAGAACTGTCCGGCTCTGTCTCCCGTTAGCTTCCATTGATACTGTGGAGAAGAGGCCCAAGCGAGGTAGGCAGTAAATTAATGGGATGGGCAGGAGGGAGTGAATCGTACTATATTATGCATATAAAATACCCTTTGCTTCACAACACTTTCCAAAGCACACCCCTGACACTGGAAAATACCACGCCAAGGCTTGAGTCTCCAAAATACTGACCCAGGAAGAACTGAGGTTAAAGGATGAATGGGACCTCTTAAAATCAGGCCTCAGTAGGGTCACTTAAGTTCACCCAGGGAATCTGGGGCAATGCCAGAAGCAGAGAGTGGCTACCCTGGCCGTCAGGAAGGTGGGTAGACAAAAAGAGCATCCTCTCAAACTTTCCTCCAAGGCAGGTTGGATTATACCCCTTGTTCTACCCCACCGTGGGGGATGAGAGACAGCATGGCTGGCTGGTGAAAGCCTGAGTGAGGTTCAGGAGATCTGTGTATGCGTCCTCAGCTTTGCTGCTGACTGGCCGCATGAACCAGGGCAAGGCTGAAAAAACGAATTAATCAGCCTGTCTCTTACCTAGCAGATCTAAATCAAACACAGGGCAGCAGCGTGTGTGCCATCTTCGCACGCTATGGCTTTAGTCTGGTACATGAAAAAATTAGCCACAAAACCAAGGTTAAAACACAAAGAATTCTTTAAAAACCCAGAGCTAAAGATGGAATTCAGTCTAGTGTTTGGAGCAAGGTCCACTGCTCTCGTGTTCTGTTACTGACCTCCTGTGGGATTTTTGGTTTTTTAACATGCTCTTTCCCCTTTCTATTGCCTTGATTTACACATTTATAAAATGGAGAGAGCAATCCCTGCCTAAGATGTCAGGCTTTGATGGGTAATGTTTGTAAATCTATTGGCGATGCCTAGGTGGAAGCGGCTAGAGAAAACAAAATATTAGCAGTACGAAGCAGCACATATAATCCAACTGCACCCAA
Source organism: Mauremys mutica (assembly GCF_020497125.1). NCBI lineage: Eukaryota > Metazoa > Chordata > Testudines > Geoemydidae > Mauremys > Mauremys mutica. Next base: position 9,262,250 of record NC_059073.1, on the reverse strand, counting down.
TTGTGATTCTCCCCTTACAACTTTAATTAAAGATTTAAAAAACCAAGTATTTTCCTTATCAGTATGGATGGGATTTTTTCCCCTCTATGTGAGAAGATCAAACAAATGAACCGGTAGCTCCTTTCATTAATTTTTCACCATGTACATCGTCCCCGGGATAATTACTCATCCTGAAATACATCTCCTTGGCCCAAATCAACTGAAGCATAAATACCGATGTGAAAGGAAAACAATCAGAAATGTTACCGCTGAGTATTAAAATTTGACTGAGTTGTAAATATCACAGCAAATCAGCTGGCATTTTCATAGCAATTATAAGATTCAGTGGATGCTATTTCTGGGCAGGCCAGAGCACAGAATATGGAGCACATGAACCTTGATTGGTACAGGTGCCCTCTTGACCTTGGGGCTTGATGGGAGTTGAGAGTGCTGAGCACCGCTCAGGATCATCCCCTTGAACAGAAACCTCTTGTCTTGGTTGCAGTCAACCCAGGGTTTGCAGCCTGTAATCCAAGGTCTTTGTACTTATAGGGTGCAAGTTCTAAATGCCCCTGACTAAGATCATGCCAAGGTCAATACGTGAGATTTAGTCACTAGACCTTGGGCTTCCGTCCTTGAGATAGGTCAGACTTGCTGCAGTGCTACGATACAGTGCTACAATACAGAAGCAGCCAGTAACAATAGTAACAACCTCAGCTTTGCCTACTGATTCTCCTTTGCCTGCTGGCTTATAAGGCTGAATACCCACTTCGTCGGATGCATCCGACAAAGTGGGTATCCACCCACGAAAGCTCATGCTCTAATACATCTGTTAATCTATAAGGTGCCACAGGACTCTTTGCTGCTTTTACAGATCCAGACTAACACGGCTACCCCTCTGATCTTGGACACTGGAAAGCATGCTAGATTTTGTTTTGTATGTAGCCATTTTCAGTTTCTATTGTCTCCGCTTAGTGTCAGGATCCCAACCAAGGCAGTCGGGGCCAAGGGTCAAAGTAGGGGCAAGCCTGAGGCTAGGAGTAGCTGAGGAGTTCATATTCCATTCATGGCCAGGCTTGATACCATGGGTCAGAGTCCAAGTCAGGTTTCAGGGTCCGAGTCAGGAGGCAAGGGCAAAAATAAGCCAAAGTCAAGCCCGAAGTTCAGGTGCATAGAACCAGAATGGTGGTCGTGGCAGCTACAGAAGAGCCACATTGTTGCCCGGACACTTCCTGGAATTCCCCTTGGGTTTATATAGAGCCGGGAGCCAATCGGGAGCGATGGAGCTGCTGCCTGTCAAACCCTTGAGGTGGAACTTCCTGTGATTTACATCCACAGTGGATCACAGGAAGTGGAGTGGGGATTGGTTACAGCTGCTGCTGGGTAGCAGCATGGAGATGTTAAGTGCCTGGAAGCTCTGCAGGCCTGGGATCTAGACACATTGGACCTTACATTTCATATCACTTAAATCTCTGCTTTTTATTAATAAACATATGCTTCATTTGACTATAAACTATCTGAGTGCTGTTACACTAAAGGAAGACGGGCATCCCCAGATGACCCAACGGGCTGGGGTTTATTCTGTCTCTTTGGAGACAGTGAACTTGGTTCATTTCTGTGAATGTCCAGTGGGGCAGGATACTGCAAAGAGATGGCTCTGGGGAACTGAATGTTGCCTGCCAGGGAAGGTTTAGACTGTCAGCGCTTCGAGGCATTTGCTGGTGAGGCTGACAGACTGGTGAGGCAGGGGGCTGACGCACTTCAGGCCCCAGCAAAGATCGCTCTTGCTGAGGCAGAGAGGTAAGACAGTGGCTTACGGCCCTGGACTCCCTGAGGAGAGCGTCACAGTAGCGTAGTTGGCAGGCTTTGCACACAGCTTGCTGGCTAGCTACAGGTCACCCTTCAAGCAGTGCTGCACTAGACTTGCAAGTGATTCAGAGTGAGCAGGCTGGGACCAGTCAGAGACGATGACCGGTTTTAGTTTCTGTTTATTGCAGGTAAAGGAAATAAAACAAAGGAAAGTGTAAAGACGAGAGAAAAGCAGAAATGGCAGGAGGAGGAAAGCAGCAGATGCTGAGCTCTCCAGGAACCAGGTAGCAGAGTGGCATGCCCTGTCAGGTCTGTCAGCAGCTGACTGGAAGCAATCGGAGCTTGTAGTCATGCAGCACTCACCTGCCCCAAACCAGGGGACAGAGGGTGTCCCTTTGTCTCCCACAGGGCATGCAGGAGCCCAAGCAGACGATTCAGCAGAGCCAGTGGCAATGGTGACCAGAGCTGGGGAGGCTGGAGTGGAAATGGCTGCCGGCAGAGGAGAGATGGATGGAGCTGGAGGCTGGAGTCAGCCTAGGGAGGCATAGCTGGAGCACCAGAAGCTTACAGACCAGGAGCGTGGCACAGCTAAAAGCTGTTGTGGACCAGGATCTGCTAGGAGCAATGGGACCCTGGCACAGCTGGTAAATAGCTGTGGGCCAGTATGTCACTGAGAGCCAGGGAGACTGCTGGGAGTGGCGAGACTCCAGCATACCTAGGAAAATGGTGGACCAGCATGATACGGAAATCAGGGAAACTGAGGCACAGCTGGGCGTGACTATGGCTTGAAAACTGTTGGGTACAGTGAATCATTTGTACAGCTAAGAAACAGCTGTGGGCCAGGGCTCTGCTGGGAGCAGGGGAAAACCGCTGGGTGCAGTGAGACACTGGCACAACGAAGAAGAGTTGTGGGCCAGAACTCCCCTGGGAGCAGGGCAGACTCAGGGTAGTGAGAGATCTGGTTTCACGCCTTAGGGGGTGACAGAACCCTTTACTGGTCCGGATGACCCACATGGGTGTGACCCAATTGCTGGTGGAGGTATGGGTGTAAAAGAGAGGGAAAGGTGCCCCTTAATCTATGGGTTTGGGGTGGTCATTTCAGATGTAATTAAACATTGAGGGGTTGGAAAACCAAGTAGCCAATGCCCTACCCAAAAAAGAGTGGGCAAAAGGGAAGCTTAATGTCATGACCAGAGGCCAAAACACCAGCACCAAACTCACAAGGGGCGTGTAACAGTCAGGGTCCAGACACCCCATGAAAACAGGGCAGTTTGAACCCTGATTTTCACATTCCTCCCCTATTTATACCATTATACATGCCGAGTTTGGGGACCACAAGAATTTGACTTGCCCCCTTTAAGACAGACCCTTTTCAATTGTACCGCCCTTTCCTCCCTGGGTTACTCAGGAGAAGGCAACACTCACCTGGGTGCCTGGGTGCTTGATGTTGTTGTCAGTCAAGGAGATCTCGAGTATCCAGTGGTGATGTTGTATAGGTGAGAATCCTCTCTCCACCCCTCTGCTGCCATCTTGTAAAGGAAATTAGAATTGGCGGTGCCATGTACACACTCACTGGTGTCCCTTGGGAGCCTCCAGGAAGAAACCTAAACTAATCTGTGCAATGGGTCTCTGAGAAATATCCCTTATAAACCATACGCCCCCAATATACATTTAGCTTGGAGCTCACACACCTTTACTTAACAACATAAGGAAACGTGGCACAACACACTGAGACTGAATGTCACTACTAATTTAAATCAGCAGGGAGCAGCTCGATAAATTAATTAACTACAGGTTACAGCCGTCAATGAAACGTGACCAACGTGCCTTTACACTGCCACCGTTTATCCCACCCCGGCGCGTGCACACCTCTGGATGTCAGAGCTCTAAACGCTTGCTTGACGAGCTTGCTGCTGGGGACGGCGCTCTGTTGGTCCAGTGAGTCGGTCCGGCTAAGGCAACGAGGGGCAGAACCATTCTAATTTGGGATCCTCCCAAGCTGCACACCCCTCTGACGTCTGGAGTTACTTTAACCAGATGCCAGCGGCCCTGGGTTCTGGTTCAATGACAAGACCGCTCTGCCTCAGACAACCCCTTAGAGTCTCTTCGCTGTTCCTGTCTCCTTGCAAACACTTTCCCAGACAAGGGGGGTGGTTACACACACTGCCCTCACTGCAGGCCCAGCTCAGTCAGCTGTGGGCTCAGCAACAGCCTCTGCCCTGGCTCCCGTGAAACCCACCACCAGCCTCTGAGGCTCCCTGCTTGATCAAAGCCACAGCAGCTTCTGGCTTCCCAGCAGCAGCAGCTTCCCGTTTGGGCAGAGCTCCACAAAAGCAATCTCGACTCCTCTCCAAACTCATGGGAGTTGTAGTCTCCAAGGCTGGATTGCAGCAAGCAGGAGCTTCCCAACTGCGACCCTCTCAATTAAGAGTTTAGAAGCCCCTCTGGTAAAAGGTGCCTAGGCAATTCTTTAGCATACATGTGCATACAATGGTGGCTAATCAATGAGCACTCTCCAGTGGCACGGAATGGATTTTCAGTGTTACCACTGTGGAATATTTCCTTGTAATCTCAAGAAGCACTAAAGAGACCGAGATTGATGTTGATAAAGCGTTCAGTGCTTTCTGGCCAGGCACGGTTTCGTCAGCCAGGCATGGGGCTAGCAGGCAGTGATGAGTGTGGCCTTGAAAACACACTGGCTGGGTTCTGAAGAGCTCCTTTTGCTAATACCAGAAATAGCTTCCTCTTCTATACGTCCCCATACACTTGACAGGCACCAGTTAACTCACACTGACGAATCCCAATGGAGTGGGTAAGCATGGCCTTGCCGATGGGTTGGCTGGACTGTGATATTGTGACTCAAGAACCAATTCATGCCAACTGACAAGGGGTGCGGAGGGACTACAGGAATCTCCTGGTGCTGATATGTACATTCTGGTTCACCAAAGCCCATCACGTGAGGTCTCAAATGAAAGCTGGTGTTACACTGGCCGTCAATATTATTGTCAAATGTATGTATATCTACTATGTACAGAGTCATATATATATATACCGAAAATATGCTGCATAGTGTATCTAGAAACTAGTCACCAGCAAAGCTGAAAAACAGGTTGTTTCTCAGCCAAGAAATGTTAGCTATCCGGCTGTGTGCGTGTACATTAAGTACTGTATGTTTCACAATGGGTCCCCTGTCACCAGTCTGGACTGAACACGATGAAAGATTGTAAGAATTTCAAAAAGAAACTAAACAGGAATTAAAAAACACCTGGGTGAGGGAGGACCCTATCCAAAGATATAAATCAAAGATTTCCTCCTCTATATTTTGGAGGCAAAGAAGACACCCTGGCACCCTTCACTGAGGAAGAAAATGGACAGCACTTTTGCTTCATGAAAAAAGGCTCTAAAACCAGGCGTGCTTGAAAAATACTGCAAGGAACTTTGAGTGAGACAAACTTCTCTAGATTAAAAAAAAAGTTACTTGTTAGTTTAGTCTCTAGAAAGTGTGGGATGATTGTGTTTTACGTGGAACCATTTGTTTGCAACATTCTTATTCGCTATCATTTGAATTTCTGTGCTTTGATCACAAACTTAGTCTGGTTTTTACTAGAAATGTAACTCTGCACTGTGGTGTTAAGCAAGGTGAGGGTGATGAGTCAATCTTACACGCGGGGGTGTACAAGTCCTTTGGGAGCAGCAGGCCTGGTAATTCTGAGTGTTTGGTGGATAAGGGGCTGGACACTGCAGGGAGCACTCCCAGTATTCAGTGGTCAGTATGTGCCTGTCACTGCCTATACAGAGAGAGCCTGGAAGGCAGTCCCTGTGTTGGCAGAGGCAGCTGGTTTCAGGGAGCTGATCCATAGCAGGCACAGCCAAGCCTGCGTCACACTAAAGACAGGTGGTGATGAGGTGCTTCCCAACCCTGGGTACCCCTGGCAGTGTCACAGATTTCTAAGGTAGTTTTGCCTTCAGTGGGTGACTTATGAATTGTCAAGATGATGGATTGACACATTGGAAGATTGACACATTCCTCCTCCTCACTTCCTGTCTGCTCCTCAGTTGGCATTCAGTGCCTGGAATAATAGAATCATAGAATCATAGAATTCAAGATCAGAAGGGACCATTATGATCATCTAGTCTGACCTCCTGCAAGATGCAGGCCACATAAGCCGATCCACCCACTCCTGAAATAATTCTCTCCCTTGACTCTGCTGTTGAATGCTCCAAATCATGATTTAAAGACTTCTAGTAGCAGATAATCCACCAGCAAGCGACCCCTGCCCCATGCTTCGGAGGAAGGCGAAAAACCTCCAGGGCCACTGCCAATCTACCCTGGAGGAAAATTCCTTCCCGACCCCAAATATGGCGATCAGCTGAACCCCGAGCATGCGGGCAAGACTCTCCAGCCAGACCCTCTGGAAAAAGGCTAACAATATCCTATCATTGACCCTTTGTACTAATTACCATTGTGGCACGTTATTAACCTATTGACTAAACCCGTTATCCCATCATACCATCCCCTCCATAAACTTATCTAGCTTAATCTTAAATCCGTCAGCCTACCACCTCTAAGTACAGTAACACAAAAAACCCTTCCGTGCTGTAGTTGTGCTGCTATAGAACCTGTTGTATAGACATAGTTGGTAATGGAGTGAAGAACCAAGCCCCGTGTCTTTCCTTATTTCTACGTGACAGGCATCTCACTATAAGTAGCTGTGTTGATGCCCTGGTAAGTCAAACAGCAACCAGGATGGAAATCTATCCCCGCCATCTTGTCCCCCGCATCACTAGGACCATCTAAATGCTAAACAGGAAGCAAAAGTAATTGTTCAGTTTTTAAAAAGGACACACCTTGCAGTGTTAAGGCATTGCTAATTCTGAATTCTCGGGAACAGCACAGACGCCAAGTGGGGTTACGCTGGATTTATTCCATTGTGAGAGCAGAATTTGGCCCTTTGTGTGCTCAGAACTCCATTGCAGCTGGCATGCCAGCCCAAGAGCAGAGTTCAACGTCAGGTGGCCTGTTTAGCAAAGCATTATTAAGGCTGCTTTTGCAGTTTGTGAATTACCCTTTCCTCTGCCTACTAAAACCAAGGATAGCAGGCTTGGTAGAGTCACAAAACGTGTCACATTTTCCTCATTTCTGCTTAGATCCTTCAAAACAAAATAAACCCACAACCCTCCCCCCACCTTTTTCTGGTTTTCTTTTAAACATTTTTGTCTTATTAGGGTGCCATTTCATTCAGGATCTACCAAGATTCACTACCTCAACTTCTAGCTTTTGTTGCTGGGTTACGCTGGAGAAGACGATTATTCTGCAAGTGCTTGCTTCGCAAAGAGCTCGGCAGATAATGCAATAAGAAATGGCATTACAAGAAGTAGTCTTAAATCCTAACCAGGTTTTTCCAACGGGGATAGTAATGTAAGTGTAAATAAAAACTAGTACTAAAAATGGCCCCGTGTGGCTTGGAGCTGCGGTATAATATAGCAGACTGTTTATGGGTGTCATATAAGTGGAACTACCTAGATTTTACTGTCTGCTCCTGAGCTTTCTTTCTTAGGTAATTTACTAACATCCTCAGGAAAATTCAGCACTGAGGAGTTTTGTGCCTTTTTAAACCGGTCTACTGACTGGTTTAACGGAGGCACAAGTTGGGCCTAGTTAGTGGATGGGTAAGCGGGAGCTCCAATGGACTGGTCTGGTGCACGTGATTGGTGTTGCACTGGAGCTGTCAGGTAGTAGTTACATTGCTGCTAGGGTTAGTTAAGGATTGTCAGTAGCTCAGACAAGATTAGAGGCCCAGAACTCTGATCCCTAATGCTACTGGCTCTGTAACAGTCTAATTTCTTGCTTCATTCATAATACTTGGCTCCCTCAGTGAGATGTTCAATACAGTTGAAAATCAGGCCACTATTGTGCTAGGCCCTGTACAAACCCAGAACAAAAAGACAGTCCCTGCCCTGCAGGTGCCTTAATATTTATTATTTGTAATGTGGCAGCGTCTAGGTCTAAGTGCACCCGCGTACTGGCTGGCGGACGAGCATCCGCCGAAATGCGGCCAAAATTCGGCAGCATTTCGGCAGCGACGCCTCTGGATGACGCCACTTGTCAGTGGCATTTCGGCGGCTGCTTGTCTGCGGCCACGGTCCTCCGTGGCTCATCGTCTGGCACCCACCAAACGAAAAAGGTGGGGGACCACTGGTCTAGGGACTCCAGTCAGGGTCCCACTGTTCTAGGTGCCATGTAAACATGTAACAAAAGCTGGGCTTTGCCCTGAAGAGTTTAAGCTCCTATTCATAAAAGCCTTGGCCTATACGTCACTACAACGCCTAGGACAACATGCTTCTGATGCTTGTGTGGGATCTTTAGACACTACTCTGAGCAAATAAATAGGCACTGGATCATATCACAGCTCACCTGAGCCGAGTTGAGCCATCAGTGGCTGTCAGTTGCTTTTATCTCAATCCCTCTCTCAGGTAATTCTAATACACTTGTCACTCTAGTGTCTAAACTCTTGTAGACATTTGTCCGGTAAGCACAGGCTAAATTGATCTTTCATTGGCTAAATGAACATGGGGGCAAATGAGATTAGGTTGCCTCCTTTCCAAATTGCTTGTCTTCCCCCGGTTCCAGCTTGACTAGTTTGCCGCAATATTGACTGGGCCATCCCACCAGTAATGTATGATTGACTGCTGAGTTTTATAAGTAACGCAGTGAGTTGCTATCTGAAATGAGAATTTCAGGTGAGTGGGGGACCTCAGCTGCTCTCTGGCAGTTTCAGGGCTAGGAGTAAATTTCACCTTGAGACAGAGAGGCAAGGCCAGGAAAGAGGAACCACCTCAGGGAACTAGCTAGAAATCGATCCAAGTGGCGCTCAATCTGCAACGAGACAATGTCTCCTTGGGATTTCCCTTGGGGATGATGAAGAGAGTCATCCTTCCATCTCTTCACCACCACTTCGGTGAAGTTGCAATGAATTCTGCCTCATTCATGATGAAGCTGTATGACTGGGCATCTTCATTAGCTCTGCTTTCTTCAAAGCCTAAACTTTTATGGGAAGGGGAAAAGAAAGCAAGCCAGTTTGCTACCTGGACTTTGTGGTGAGAGGGTGTCTCAGTCCTTCTCCCTGTACCTTGAAGGGTCTTGTTAAAACATGTTTTGTACTTAAAAACAGTGTCTCTTATTCTGCTTTAAACCAGTTGTCAGTGTCCGCCCTGAGTTAATGACAAGGTCACCAGCTGATGTTTCCAGTCCATTGCCCAGCCAGGGTTTGGTATTAGGTCATGCTGTTCACCCATGGTGCAATGAGATTAAACGATGAAACATGGCCTTGCAGTTACAGCACAGGACTGGGCATCAGAAGAAATGAGGTTTCTTCTCAGCCCTGCCACTGACTTAACCAATGATGTGACCTTGTGCAAGTCATTAAGTCACGTTTTTTCCAGCCACTGATTTTGCAAATGTTGGCCTTAAGTTCTGTGTGTCGCCATACGGAGAAATGGAGACACAATTGATTTCCCTCCGTCAGGGGGGTGTTGTGAGACTTAATTAATTAGTGTCTTTATAAAATGCTTTGAGATCCTCTCATAGGAAGTGCTATCAGAGTGGCACATGTTGGGGTTATGTCATGAGTAGCTATTTTGAATAAACAGGACACGAGAGGCATCTGAAAGAAGACTAGATATAGAACTTGGGATGTTTATTCCAGAGGTCACGCCTGCCCTAGGAACATCATCCAAAGCTCAGTGAAATCCATTGAGTTCAGTGGGCTTTGGAACAGGGCCTATTAAAGAGGAGTGGGGTGGGCAAGGCGATGACTCAAAGACTCAAAGTAAGACAATGCAAAGACTTTTCCTGCGCCAGCAGCAGCTGGGCCTATGAAAAACTATCCTGGGACACAGCTTAACATCGCGTAGGTGGCTTGTACTGGTATTTCTGTAGCCTAGTCTCCCAAGCAAGCTACAGCTGTCCTGTGTACGATACATCACAACCAGCTCAAGTATCCGAGAGGTCTTAAACTGTGTGTAGATGGGTGCTAAAGGGACGGAGTGGGTGGCTCACAATACTAGTGTAATTCAATTGAGGTGACTTGATTGAAAAAAACACACACAACTTATTGATTGTGTAGACGCAGCCTAAAGGGATAACGCACATCTTGAAGCAACAGGCAACTGATCCGCATTGTGTGCCTAGAGGAAAACTTAAGCTGCATCTCAGGCACGGTGACCATTTGTCTGTTCCATCCCTTCTTCCACTATTTATAGGTCCCTCACCTTTGCAGGGAGACTAGCGCTGCCTTGGGACTCATGTCCAATCATAAAGTTAGGTTTTCACCCTGTAAATCAGTTTGTCATTGGTTCTGTGTGTGTAATATATCATGCTTATCAACATGAGCGCCTGGCTGAAGAGATAAGACCTTTTGGGAACAGGACAAGGTGGTTGGGGCTAGAATGACTGTAGTAATAATTGGGGCCTGTTAGGCCTATTGCAAAATGTGAGCTCAAGTGCTGGAAAACAGACAAATGTTTATAAAATCTTCTAATCCCTGTAGTGAATGGTGGATGGGAAAAGGAGAAAAGGAAGACAGAAGACTAGTGTAGTCCAAACGAAAAGGCCTCCTGATATAACTCAAGGACTGTTGAGATCATGGCAGGTGAATAAGAGAAGTGTGGGATTGGAAATCCATGGACCAAGATTTGTGTGTCAGCAATTAGTGCGCAGAATAATAAGGGGATGGGATATTCCCCCCATTGCTGCCTTTTTGGGGTCCTTAAATAGAGACTCTGGGGAGAAGGTTGGCTGGGGGGGAGATGGGTGGACGGAAAGAAGTGAGCTTTGCCTTCCTGGCTGCCACGCCCACTGTGTCCTAGGCCTCTGAGATTCCTCATGACACCGCTGGGCCTTTGTCATCACGATTCTGAGAAATGTCCTAACTACACCAGGCCAGAGAGAGGGACCTTGGTGACAGCACCACCTCCGCCAGCTCTGTTTACATCCCGGACACCACCTGGGTTGTGCAGCTTGGTTCCTGCTCTCACCTCCTTCCCTTGTGTGTTATTTTCCTTCCGCACCATATTTTTTTTCTCATTCCTCTTCCTGTTTCTGTTTGAGAAGGGTCTGGCTTAGCCAGCCAGCCAGGACTGTCTCTTTCGCAACACCACGGTGACCAGTCAGGCGGCTAAAAGCAATGCCTGAAACAGCCAGACCCTGGCACGAGCTCACCAAGGCTCAGAGTGGTTGTTCAGACCAGGACGCTGCAGCACTGGGGGATGCTCGCTTTGAATGCAGAGGTGGAGGGCTGAGGAGGGGGTGCTCTGCCCGGGAACTGAGGAGAGCTCCTGAGACTCAGTGAATGAGAGGACAGCTGGCTCCAGGCTAGAAGGGGAGGGGCCCGGCAGATCCTACTGGCTCCCCCACCCAATCCTAGGCACTGCAGCGGCCCCTCCAGGTCCTGTTCTCACCTCTCCCCCAACATGTAGTAAAATGACAGGTGGGGGTGGAAACATGGATCATCCCTCACCACATTTCCATTGCAGGGAGCGCTAGCCTATACTGTCCCTCCGCCCTGCCTGGTTCCGCCACCCCAAGGTGCTGGGCCTGTGTTTCTCCAGCAGCGAGGTCGCAAGTCAAAGCCAGCACCAGGGACAGACGCAGCGTTTGCTGTCTCTGCAGCCACAGTTCCAGCCCATCTCAACTCACTCTTCTGCTGCAGAAAGGCCAGTTACCGCCATCCTTAATACCATCTAAAACCTCGCTAGGTGGGCAGGAGAGGGGTTCTCAGAAGGGAAGGGGAATAAGCAATATTATTCAAATGAAAACCGTACTTAGTATTTCTTTCCATTTCAAATGATTTAACTGTTTTTCCTCCTCATCTCCCCCTCCCCGCTCCAGCCCCCAGCTATCTTTAATTTGAAAGATTTTGAATGGCGTTCTTGCCCTGGGATTAAGCAGGCCAAGGTCTCTATACTCTAGACCCAAACCGTGTTTTAACTGTTTCGTGTTGTGCAGTGGACAGGGTCAGGCTAACACGTTGGACTCTCTGGGCCCATTTAGACCACTGAAATTAACATAGCATGACTCCTTCGGCAGAAAGAAATTTAAATAGCCTGTGTACTCAGTGAGAGTCTTTCTTCAATCAGCTTCCCCAATCACCTATTCCACATGCTGTCTCCCCCTCTGAGTGAAAAATTGCTTTAGATTTTCTTGAGATTAAGGTTCATTTCTTGCATTCTAGGCAATATCCCCTGGCTTCTGAACCAATCATCAGAGTGAAAACCATCTATCAACTTTTAACAAACCTTTCATAACAGGAAGAGTGATCACCTCCTATCTCCGTCACTGCTCTTTCATTCTTGAGTGCTACCGTTGCTGTCGTGCTACAGGAGCTAAGTTATTGCCTTGGTACATATCTCCTCCCTGTGCATTAGGGGTGTGTTATCAACACTAGGCACTAGACTTGCAATGGAATCTGAAAACTAGAGGTGGCCAAAGACTGAACGGGAAACGGTCCTCCAAAACTGTAATTTTTCCTTCCCTGTCTTTAGCTGAAATTTCAACACATTTTCAGCCACATTTCACAATTAAGAACATGTTGACCTGTGCCTTAGCTCTCTTGAAAATGGGAAGAAAAGAGCCAAAATGTTTTAATTCAATATTTTTGATGAAAAATTAAATTTCAGAATGTTTCAACCAACTCGACTGAGCGCCCTTCTCATTTCTCTCCCCACGGGAAAACTAAAGCGAGTTATCATGAGGGATGTTCTTGGGAGGAACATTTGTAATTAATTTAGACTCATTTATACACAAATATTCCCTTCTTCAAGCAAATCCCATCAAATTTCAAATCTGAAATGTCAATGTATCATATTGGCAAAGATCAATTTTTACATCAAAATCTATTTTGATGTAAAAAAGTGGCAATTTTGTGGTCTGCATAACTCAGAGCAGGTATGTTTTCCATCCATCTCTCAGAGGCCTAGTAAATGTTTTACTATGTGTTTCCTTTCCACACGGGACAGCTAAATGGGTGCCGGCTAGAGGAAACATACATTTTGGCATCTGCTTCTCCCAGAAGCTGTATAATAAGCCAACCACTGAGAAGCTGAATCCCAATTATAGCTAAAGTTTGTCCGTGTGGGAGATGAAATGATTCTCTTATGGAGCACTAAAATGGATTTAATATGATGAGACCATAAAACCATAACCAGCTTTCGCTCCACTGTGTACTACCGGAGTGCTCCGGTTGCCATTGGGAAGAATTAAGTTTCAGATTGTGAGGAAATTGAAGGTGTCTGGAGCATTCATAAAACCTCTCTGACTGCTGTGCAGTTGGGTCTGCAGAGACGAGGATGTGCTCTCTTCAATATAAGGAAGCCCAGCGGTGGTGGATAGGGACACATATCAGAGATGCTGCTCTGCGCCTGCACACTTCCACATGCCTGATTTGCAAGGGCGGCTTTTCCCTTAATGTGCCCACATGCTTCACAGCTTACGGCCAGAGAGGACACTGTGATCACCTAGTCTGACTTCCTGCAGAGCGCGGGCCACAGGACTTCCCTGGATTAATTGCAGCCCAAGAGCTGGGCTTGAATGAGAGCATCTCTTTGAGACAAAAAATAAATCTGTCTGGATTTAAACAATTTCAAGCAATGGAGAATCCACCACAGGTGCTTTCAGATCATGTAGAGCCAGCCCAGCTGCTGTGCACTCTCTATAGGAACAGCGATCTGGAGGGTCGTGTAACATCTCAGAGCAGGGCTGAGCTGGGGGAGCAGAGGGAGATATGGGGGAGTGGGGGTTATGCTGCATGGCAGGGCTGTGCTGGGTCACCAGAGCCTGGAGGGGTGATGGGAAAACAGGCATAACGGAAGGCGGCAACGTGGACTTGTGCTTACTGCACAGGGTGAGAAGATATGGAGTCTAATCCTCGGTCTGACAATGACTCACGGTCAGACTCTGGGAAATCACTCTTTGGCCCAAAGCAATGGAAGTCAGGAGCCTAAATACTTTGGAGGATCTGGGCCCTTGTGCCTCAGTTTCCCTGTCTGGAACCTGGGACTAAAAATATTTCCCTACCTCCCAGGAGTGTTTTGAAACGTAGCCAGTCAAGTCATTAATGTTTGTGACATGCTTGAAGACCCTCAGGTAGAAGATGCTATGGAAGTGCTAGGTATTATGAGTAATCCTACAGGAGCAGAACCCTGCGGGTGGAAAGGTGGAAAAGTAGGAAAGAGGCAGCTGCAGTCTAAACCGGGCTAGTTGCTGTCACCCTGTTATATACCGATGTTCGTACATTACAGGGTCAGTGACTGAAACAAGCACCCACTGCCTCCTCCGCCGATGTCCAGCTGGCACTGTCAGCATTCTTCTGGTAGTTCAAATGTGCAGATGTGAGTCAGTGCCAAGGGGATTTCCTCTCGCTCCACAGAGGTCTCTAGATATTACTCAGTGTTCTGTGGAGTTATTACCTAGGGGAAAGCTGGAGACTGATCATGATTCATGTTAACCCAATGCCGTACGTTCTTTGCGAACGTTAGATCTAAGAAACAGAAAATCATGGCTGTCCATTCACTCGTAGGCAACATTCTAAAGGAAACCTGCAGGGGTAGACGTACATCCAGCAACTTCCACAGAATCGTAGAATCACAGAATATCAGGGTTGGAAGGGACCTCAGGAGGTATCTAGTCCAACCCCCTGCTCAAAGCAGGACCAATTCCCAACTAAATCATCCAGCCAGGGCTTTGTCAATCCGGGCCTTAAAAACCTCTAAGGAAGGAGATTCCACCACCTCCCTAGGTAACCCATTCCAGTGCTTCACCACCCTCCTAGTGAAATTTTTTTTCCTAATATCCAACCTAAACCTCCCCCACTGCAACTTGAGACCATTACTCCTTCTTCTGTCATCTGGTACCACTGAGAACAGTCTAGATCCATCCTCTTTGGAACCCCCTTTCAGGTAGTTGAAAGCAGCTATCAAATCCCCCCTCATTCTTCTCTTCTGCAGACAAAACAATCCCAGTTCCCTCAGCCTCTCCTCATAAGTCATGTGCTCCAGACCCCTAATCATTTTTGTTGCCCTCCACTGGACTCTTTCCAATTTTTCCACATCCTTCTTGTAGTGTGGGGCCCAAAACTGGACACAGTACTCCAGATGAGGCCTCACCATGTCAGAAACACAACTGCTTTATCCCCAGGTGCCTGCCCAGCTCCCTGAACAAAAGAGTCCACAGAGAGCAGGGAAAAGTTCAATATTTATGAGCCATCTACAAACCCAAAGAGGCAAATGCTGCCCTCAGATCCAGCAGTTGCTGCAGATGCAGAGCTGGAAGCAGGATTTGGAAGTGATAAGAGAGGGGAATTGTTTGGAGGAAGAATGATAGTCCTGTGGTTAAGGCACTGGGCTACAAGCCAGGACTCTAGGGGTGAAATCCTGGTCCCATTGAAGTCAAATAGCAAAATTCCCATCAACTTCAATGGGACCGAGATTTCACCCTGGGGGCTGTTCTTGGCTCTGCAGCCTCCTTTCTCGTATGATATTGGGGACAAATCACAAATGCCATGTTGGGTAAATTCCATTGCACCCCCCTACATCCCCGTGCAGTTCCAGTTGGGAAGGGGATTCTCTGAGGCCCAGATACATAAAGGTATGTCCATTGAACTCAATGAACTCTGCTGAAATCCCAGTCCAGTTGAAATCATGGGATACTAGGAGCCTTTCTGGATCTAGGGTTCACTTCCTGCCCCACCACACCCGAGCGGTGGGAGTAGTGACCACTGAACATCCCTTACCTGCCTCCTGGGGGTAGAGGGAGGGGAATGAGGTTGAGAGTGGGTGTTAGCAAAGCATTCGGTGGTCTTTGTATCAACAGTGCTATAGAATTGCAAAGTATTATTATGACTAATAAGCAAATACACTCCATACACACCGACCCCGTTTACCTGCCTGTCCATGAGAGCTTCAGTGATTGTGAAACAAGTGGCTATTAAATACAAAAAACACACAAGAGGGTATTATTTTAAAAATCCTCCTTTATTCATTAGAGCCTCTTAGCGACCCACTGAGTTCTATGGCATCATTAATTTGTGATCAGCCAATTTACAGAGGATTTGTTGTGGAGAGTTGATAAAATAGGAGGAATTAGCATTGGGACTGTGGTGGGGGTCAACTATACTCAGATATCACCACAGCAAGGGTTAAGTCCACATCTGCAAGGCAAGAACAAATGGCGCCTCCACAGCCTCCTTTCAGGCAGATTCCTCTGAATCATCCCTGTCTCCCAAGCTCATCCCTACTCCAGCCCTTTTGTACATCTGTGAAATTTCAAACCTGTCTGCAGCAGCAAAATTGGGCTTTTTGTTTGTAGTCAAGAACGTTCGCTTTTGCGGGTTTACTTCTGACACCATGTTGAGCTACATGGAATCACAGCTCTCTTTAAACAGGAGGACTTTATTAAAGAAAATACCTACCATGGACACAAACAAACAGGTTTCCACACAGCTTCAGTTCCAGCTGTGTCTCCTTTATTTACCACCCAGGACCACAGTCTGCCTGGCACTTTGTATGGCACATGGAGACATCTAGTAGCTGAATTACACACTGAAGTAAACATATCACACAGCTGGTGTCATCCTCAACACCTTTGTCCCCTTTACCCCTGACATCCTTGCTGTTTCTAAATCTTGTTGTTTCTACCACAGTAAAATCTCCTTCGTCCTCACTGCCAAAACCCTTTTCCATACCTCGGGAGCCTACAACCTGCTTTCTAAGTTAACTGACTTGTACTTCTGCTCCCTTTGTGGCCTCCTCCCATTCTATGGGTTCCTTTGTATCTGAGCATCTAATAGGCATTTGATCCTCTGAACGCCTCTGTGAGGTAGGAAGGAATTATCCCCAGGAGGAACTGGGGCACAGAGTCAGTTCAGAGGATCACCCAAAGTCACATGGGGAATCAAACCCAAATCTCCAGGGTCATAGTTCAGTGCTTTACCCAATAGGTTACCCTCCCTACTACATCTAGGCTAAACTCTGCACCAAACCCATTGGAATAATTAGGCAATGCATAATGCCATAGTGAACAACAAAGAATGTGGCCTTACGCTTAGATTATTTCCCCCTCCCCAACCTCGCAAAACTGTGGATTTATGTCCTCGGAAAGATACTGTGTCCAGCAAAATAGTATTTCTGTAGTAATCTGGGGGGTACTAAATCACCAATCTGAAGACCTTCAGAAGCCAAACTTCACATGGGAGATTGCCCATCAAAGTAGAAAGCTGCTTTGCTTGTGAATACAGGCAGGTGCGCAGCACATCCCATTACAGATACGGTTCCAACAGAGGGGCAATTACTTTATTCACCTCAATATCTCCCACTGTAGTGTGGAAGGCATTTGCAAAGAGGGCTTTGAAACATTGCCAGACACGGTCCGATCCATCAGGTCTCGCAGTGGAGCTGATGCGGGATGAGAACACCGGAGTGGAAGTGAAAAAAGAGGGATTCTCCAAAGAGACATAAAGAATCTGAAAAATAAATGTCATCAGAAATGCCCTCCTGGGCCAAGTCAGTCATGCAAAGAGGAGCTGGGTCACTCAAGAAGCAATTAGACATCATCCTCTGGGAAATGAGGAAATAAAAAGAGCAGCTTTTCTTACGCCTAGTATTTACGTGCTTCTGTCCAGGCTCCCGTCCGTTACCGTGGCTGATACCAAAAAACAAGGCAAGAGGTGAAAGCTTTCAATATCCTTTTAACCCAGCTGATCCAAATCTTTCAAATGAGCAGCTGCTAATGGGCAGTGATCTCAGGAAGGGAACTGGCCTGCTAATTGACTGCACACATGAGATTACAGGTAAAGATCACTTCATTAAGGGGTCCATGTTACATGGCACAGAGATAAACACTCCTCAAATTAGCCCAGAAACATAAACACTACTGGAGAGTGTGATTCTGTTCCAAGGTCACAACTGAGCAGAACCTGAGATGTTGAGGGAAAGGAAGCAGCACTCACAATAAACACACCCAAACATTTGAACAATGCTAATCTGAAGTCTAAAATAGAGCAAGGGAACAGTCAGATTCCAGAAAATAACACAACTCATACAAGTTGGGTAGGGAATTATATTCTCATAATTCCTAAAACCAGGAGAATCCTGTTGAGAGAAACCTTTTAAATAGAGAAGAAATGTCTGAGTGTTTGGCATGCGGGAGAGGTAGAGAACGGTTTTGTGATTTCAACAGGGTGAAGGCCCCACCTGCACTATCTCTTACCATTCATTAGCACCATGCTTACAAACTTGTTATGAAACTATGCCCTAATCCTAGTGGATCAAGATCCAACTCTATCATAGACCAGGTTTTGGCCCATGACCCACCACAACGGCAGTGCTCCTCTGGGACAAAGCAGATCACAAAGAAGTTCTGGAGAGCATTCTCTGTTGAGGGGTTCCAGATGTGGAACATACTCCCAGAGGAGATCAGATAGACCCAGAATCTGGCTATGTTTAGGAAACACTGCAAAAACCTTCCTCTTTGAAAAGGCCTTTCTATCAGAAGCATGATATTCCCACCCCTGACACCCCCTTCTATCCAACCAACTCCTGCTCCCCAAATGTAAATGACTAAAATCTTTAAAAAAAAAATCAAAACCAAAATCCTCATCCAAAATCAGAGTTTTTGTGCTGGGAAGGCAGCAGAGCCAGAGACTCCATGAAGTCACCAGGGACTTCGCTGTTGCTACTAATTTTATGTGGAAGATGCTCAGATACAGTGATGGGCCGCCTAAAAGAGAGAAAATCTAGTCGAGAGGGGTTACTTAACATGGTAAGTCATGCCACACAGGGAAAGCCAAAGCATGTTACACCTACAGCTGGCAAAATAATACTCACCAGATACAAAATTCAGCAAATGTGGGCTTCGTTAATCATTCGTGAACCGGTATTAAAGCAACCATCACTCAGGCCAAGATTCTCAAAAATCAGAGCCTAAAATCGGACTCCTAAGTCTATATTTAGACACCTAAAGTTGTCTGGTTTCCAAAGTGCTCCACACCCAGCACCTCCCGCTGACTTTAGAGGGAGTTGTTGGCTGCTCAACACTGATGAACACAGGCCGCTTCTTTTCTAAGCTGGCTAATCAAGAAGTGAGCAAAGAACAGTCTCCGGTGCCAATATTCTCTGTCTTTCTCAGTCAGGCCTCGGCATGGTACTAAAAGAGCACTTGTTACTATGCTAGGATCTATCTCTTTTTGTCCATAGACCAGGGCACTCTAGTCTCTCTGCCGGGCGCCTCTCTGTGACATCGGTTATCAGTGACCCCCAGATACTCCTGTCCAGCCTCCAAGCAGCTGCGGGAGTGAATGGAAATGCCCTGATGTGGCTAAGAGCCTCTGTCTCAGAATGAACCAGAGGGTCATCATAGGCAACTATTCCTCTTCATTTGTGGAGTCCCTCAAGGCTCACTCCTCTCCCAGGAAAGTTCAGTTTGGGCTGAGTGGTGAAAAAGGCTCATCTTGGATGTATCAACAGAAGTGTCGTGCATAAGACATGGGAGGGAATTGTCCCACTCTGCTCGGCACTGGTGAGGCCTCAGCTAGAGTACACTGTCCAGTTCTGGGTTGCCCAACTTGAGGAAAGGCAGGAAGAGGGAGGTGCTTCAAAAAAACTTGCACCTCCCAAATAGCCAGGGTATCCAGCGCCAGCATTCTGTATCTGGCATTAGAGTTTCAGAACTGGTCACCCAAGTATTCAAATGGGTAGAACATGTGTATTGACCAACTAAAGCAAACTGGCTTCAACGCTTCACACTTTGCAAACCTCAAATGGCTCAGAGATTCTCAGATTAAACTATAGTCCTGGCACTTATGAAATATTCATAATTCACAACCTCTTCTCCTAATATCCGAGAAGCTCCTGCTATAACACAGTCAGGTGCTGCACGTCCTACTTTATCTGTGAGGCCCACTCCCCACAAACAAGGTGGCAAGAGAAAGTGGGGACAATCGAGGGGAATGCAGTGATGTGGTTGCTGAGGCAGTTACCTCTGGAACTTAAACACCGCAGACAACTCCGATACATAAAGAAACATATCCCGGGGAGTTAACGTCTCTAACCTTTTGACCTTCGGCTCAGGGAGAAAAGAGATCTTTAATATGAGGAGGTGGCGGTTATGCTGCACATAGAACTGGTGTCTCAAAGGGCCAGTAAATCCACACCAACTCATGGACCTGGGATTGTTTTTTAACCACACTGACATCATGGACTTTGCTTATTTGCCGTGCGTGCCAGGAGACAACTTCTGCCTTGACTGAACACTCTGGATCCTCTTTGAACTTCGGTTTGATGATTCACAGTGCTATTCTTGCTTGGCAACATGTGAGCTGGATGTCTGGCTTCATGGTGAGCTTTACACTGATGTCTTCCATTCGATGCACATATCTCTGGAAAACAGATGCATGCCCCTTCGACATGGCACCTAGCTTTGTTCCGCCATCTTGTGAATTGGCAGATAATTCAGCTGGATCTTTGCTAACCACCATCAGCCCACTTGGCATGAACCCCCTCACCACAAACAGTGGCAATATAGCACTTCGCCTATCTAGTTCAACCAGCCCCTTCACAGTCCCTCATGATGGTCCCTGGGGGAACATCCTCAGCACAGCTTTGCTAGGTGACGTACTGATAGAGCCACTGTTGAGGCAGATCTCTAGGAGACCTAGTCTGAGAAGTATAAAAGTCAAGGCCGGCAGGAAATAAAGGTCATTCAGTCCCTCCCCCTGGTTTCCTGAGTCTCTGTGTATTCCACAGATTGCACAGGGGGGTAGTTGAGATTGCCAGAATATGCTACAGCTGATGCATTAGCGCCTTCCATCTGGCTGGCCTTCCAATAGCGGAGTTGCTCAGAATTTATGGAAAGGCCCTGGCATAAAAGCTAGGAGACACAAGGTCATTTTCTCTTACTTTTCCCTTCTAATCTTCCTGCTCCTTCAGAGAACATGTTTCTTGCTGCACCACTTTGGCATTGTGTTTCTTTTTATTTAAGCAGCCCCAGTCTTCCCTGCAGCCCTTTCCAGCCAATAGGCATGCTCGGTTATTTATTACATGTCTCACAGTAGCGCCTAGGGAGCCTAAGTGAGATCAGGACCCTACTGTGCTAGGTTCTGTACAGACATAGACTAAGACACAGTCCCTGCCCCAGAGAGCTTACAAACTAACTGGACCAGACAGACAAGAGGTGTGGCTAGAGAGGGAACCATGCGATCGCTTGCAAGTGTTATGTTAGGGTCACGGTATTTCTTATCGATTTGTTTGTTTCTGTACGAAAAAATGGTGGTGGGCATGTTGGGATGGGATTAGCTGAATGGAGAGCCAAAGGGAGGGGGCCCTGAAAGGAGGAGATAAGAGGGGGAAGATGGAGGGCAGGCGGAATAAGTCTGAAAATATGGAAGGAGGGGTCAGGAAGGAGTTGGAGCAAACAGCCAATCAGCAGGAAGGAGATGGAGGGAGGGAGTTGGAGCATACAGCCAATCAGCAGAGAGGAGAGAAAGCTGTCAAACCAGTTGGCTGCATCAGTCCATTTGCCATGTCCACTCATACCATGCTGCTGGCATGCCGCATGCATACCTCTGGACATCGCTTCCGAACGGCCCATCTTGCACCATCGGTCACGTTCCCTGATGCATGGCGTTATGCTTAAAAAGATACATTTTGTATTTGGGCTCCTCATCTATGCAGCTCTTCTGTGCGTACCCCAGCCAGGACTCATTATCCGGGTACTTGCTGATGAGTTGGTTTGTTATAGAGTCATAGAAATATAGGGCTGGAAGGAACCTTGAGAAATAATCTAGTTCAGTCCCTTAGCAGAGGCAGGACCAAGAAAACCTAGACCATCTCTGAGAGATGTTTGTCCAACCTGTTCTTTAAAACCTCCAATGACTGGGATTCCACAACCTCCCTTGGTATCCGATTACAGAGTTTAGCTACCCTTGTAGTTAGAAAGTTTTTCCTAACATCTAACCTGAATCTCCCTTGCTGCCGATTTAGCCCATTACTTATTAGGCAAAGAGTTATGGTGTTTAAGGCCAGAAGGGACTAATAGATGATCCAGTCTGACCGCCTGTAGATCACAGGCCACCAACACCAAAATTAGACCAAAGGAAATGAGACCCACAGGAGACTAGACTGTAATGTGCCACTGGCAGAGAATAGGAGGGACTGAGGTGCACCTGTGCTTGAGATCCTCGCAGTAACAGAGAAACGGTTAAATGATTTATACCCAGATAATCCCGGCAAGTGACCCATCCCCACACACAGCAGAGGAAGGTGAAAACCACCCAATGTCACTAGCTTTAGTGGACATGGAGAACAAATGATCACCGTCCTTTTTATAACAATCTTGTACATGTCTGACGGCTGCTTTCTGGTTCCCCCTCCTTTTCTCAAGACTAAACATAGCCAGTTTTCGTAACCTTTCCTCACAGGTCAGGTTTCTAAGGTTTTGATCATTTTTGTTGCTTTCCCCTGGACTCTTTCTAATTTGTTCACACCTTTCTTAAAGTGTGGTGCCCAAAACTGGATACAGTACTCCAGCTAAGGTCTCACCAGCACCAAGAGTATTGGCCTCTTTTGCAACTGCATCGTACTGCTGGCTCATATTTAGTTCTTGATCCACTATGATCCTCAAATTCTTTTTGGCAGGACCACTGTCTATCTGGGTATTTCCCATTTGCTAGTTGTGTATTTCATTTTTTTCTTTCCTACGTCCTTTGCACTTGTCTTAATTGAATTTCATCTTGTTGCTTTCAGACCAATTCTCCAATTTGTCAAGGTCATTTTGAATTTTAATCCTGTTCTCCAAAGTGCTTGCCACCCTTCCCAGTTCGGTGTCATCCGCAAATTTTCTAAGCACACTCCATTATCCAAATCATGAATGAAAATATTGCCTAGTGCCAGACCTAGGACAGTGGGGCACCACTAGATTCATCATCCCAGTTTGACTATGAACCATTGATACCTACTCTCTGAGTATGGTCACCTTATGGTAATTTCTTTGAGATCACATTTTCCTAGTTTGTTTATTGGAATATCATGTAGGACTAGTGTCAAAAGCTTTACTAAAATCAAGATAAATCATGTCGATTGCTTCCTCGATTCCTTCCACGAGGCCAGTAAACCGGCCAAAAAAGGAAATGAGTTTAGCATGAATTGTTCTTGACAAATCTGTGTTGGCTATTACTAATAACCCTCATTTCCCCTACACATTGATCATTTAACAATTTGTTCTAGTATCTTTCCAGGTATTGAAGTCAGACAGAGTGGGCTATAATTGCCTGGTCTTCCTTGTTCCCCTTTTTAAAGATAGGTACAAGGTTGCTGATTTTTCTCTCTGACCCTATAGAATCACTCTTTGCCTGCATGCCTAGAGCAGGGCAATCATCTCATCATTCCTTCCCACCCAACATCCCGCCCCCTCCCCCAGATCTTTAGCTCATGCAACCACCTTTTGAAAGGTTTTGTGCTGATGAAAGTGAGAGCATTATTAATAGACTCAATAGCTCTGCAAAGGCACCTCATTTCTGATCTGCAACACTCCTACGCCTTGGTGACCATGCCCCCTTCTCACATGCCGCCCCAATGCATCTGTCTCCTCACCTACAGTACCTGCTAGCTCTGAGCTCCCCATAAAGCTCTGGGGATGCATCTCTCTCTTGACCATCAGCCCCTTTTGCTTGTGCAGCTCTGGGCTTCAATACTTCATCTGCTGCGAACGTTATTTCTGAACAGCAGAGCTCCTCAAGCACACACTTAGACCTCTTCAACTGTGCCTCAAACATGGTCTGCAACTTCCCTTGATGTTCCACTTCCAGACCTCTCTTGGTTTTGTCATTGAGCAAAAGATCCTCATTGCACTTTTGGACATGATCGCACACATTTTCACTTGCCATTTGAACCCAGGTCACCAAAAGTGAAAGGCTGTTGCATTACTGGTTACCGTGTTTTAGATTAACAGTCCTTCTTGGCTAAGAACATAAGAATGGCCATACTGGGTCAGACCAAAGGTCCATCCAGCCCAGTATCTTGTCTACTGACAGTGGTCAATGCCAGGTGTCCCAGAGGGAGTGAACCTAACAGGTAATGATCAAGTGATCTCTCTCCTGCCATCCAACACCACCCTCTGACAAACAGAGGCTAGGGACACCATTCCTTACCCCATCCTGGCTAATAGCCATTAATGGACTTAACCACCATGAATTTATCCAGTTCTCTTTTAAACCCTGTTATAGTCCTAGCCTTCACAACCTCCACAGGCAAGGAGTTCCACAGGTTGACTGTGCACTGTGTGAAGAAGAGCTTCCTTTTATTTGTTTTAAACCTGCTGCCTATTAATTTCATTTGGTGACCCCTAGTTCTTGTACTATGGGAACAAGTAAATAACTTTTCCTTATTCACTTTCTCTACATCACTCATGATTTTATAGACCTCTATCATATCCCCACTTAGTCTCCTCTTTTCCAAGCTGAAAAGTCCTTGACACCCACAGCAACATGAAGGCAGCCAAGTTATAAACCTTTGGGGGGGGGGAACATACTCTTTCCATTAGAAAACCTAGCTCAACCCTCACTGTAGTGCTGTACATTTATGACTGTAATGCTCAGGTCCAAGAACATAAATTGGTATTTTATAACTGAGCTGACTCAACCTGCATATGTGTCAGCTCCTCAGCATGATGCCAGTGACATGTGTTAGAACTGCACAGCTCTCAGGTGATCGCATAACAACGTGTTTAGCATGTTACCCAATTGTTATACCATTGTTTCAGATGAACGGCCAGAGGATTAGATCACCCAGATCTAGTTAAATTCAACTCTGATCTAATCTGTCCATCCACAGCATTGAGCAACAGTAGTAAATCCAGGCGCTGAGCCGAGAAAGGGAGTGTATGACTTGACTGTGGCCTCCGCGCTTGTCTTTCTGGAGCTCAGTCATCGGGTTTTATTCATAAATCCCCCCAACTGGGTAATGACTTTTCTCTGGACTTGACTTCACTACAAAACCAGTGTGTGTTGAACACCACCTGGAGCAATTATGTTAATTAACTGCAAAGCAAAACACACTCTTGCTCCGTGTACACCCACCACACAGCTGTGTTCCATATGGTCTTCTAAGGCCTGGTCTACACAACCCATTGAGGTCAACATGAGCTGCTTTGGGTTGACCTCGCTGTGGAAGCCTCTTCACAGCTGTAGAAGGTGACATAAGTGCCTCTCTATGCCGACTTAATAACACCCCCTCCCCGAGCGGCGTTGAGTCACAGTCAATTCATGCAGACACTGTGTTGCTAACGTCTATTGTTATTGGCTTTCAGGAGCTGTCCCACAATGCCAGAGGCGACACATGGGTCGGGGGGAGGGGACACAGGGTAACGTACACCAACCCCCCTCCCCTGATTTTTGCCAGGGTTCACAACAGAACGTTCGGCTCTCTGCAGGCTGGAAGGGACAGGGGCTGCTTCCAGCTGCCGGCGGGGGGCGGGGTGGTGGGATGATCTGGCCCATGTCTTTGCAGAGCCCATCCCTTCCTGCCCGCACAATGCCAAAAGGCAGCTAACATCTCCAGGCTGCTGCTGGCCACTGACATAACCCAGCCACCTCCTGTCCCCCAGCTGAAGTGCAGGCAGGAAGGGGTTAAGCCCTAAGGAGGCATTGGGCACCTGGCTGCAGAGGCTTCGGCCTGGCCAGAGGTGGCTCAGGAGGGGAGGTCGCCTAAGGGACCGAGCAGCCCCGTGCTTCCTGGGGCCAGGACCCAGGGAGGTTGGGGAGGGGAAAAGAGGCCACTGAGTCTGGCTGGACTTTGCTTCAACCCCCACTCCAGAGTTTAGCTGAGGGGCGGATTGGCTCCCCCGTGCCAGGACTGTGTGGGCCTTTGACACATGCAGGGCTCGGCTCCTCTTGGGCAGCACCCCGTGTGAGAGGATCGTGGGCTTTCCCGGGGCGCTGGTGTGGCCAGAGGCCACGGGGCAGGAAGTTGCCTGCTGGTCAGGCTGCCGGCGTGCTGAGCGCTCCCCGAGAGGCTGGTTCTGTGCACAGTGTGGGAGCAGCGGGGCTGGAAGGGGTGTGTAGGGGCAAAGCGGGGAGAGGACAGTGAGAGGGGGACTCAGGGAGGGGGAAGGAAGGCGAGGAGCACGTAAAGGGCTGACGAGTCGCCGGCAGAGGTGACACATGGGGCGGTCATGTGCCCCCCGACCTTTCAGTTGTGCCCCCTAGTGTTACCCATGGTTTTTTCAACCCAAAGCTCTTGGTAACTTTTACTCTGTGCAAGGAGGTGTCAGGAAATAAATCAGGGGAGACACGGCCGTCCGACCGATAGATGGCTGCACAAACAGGACAACACAAGAGTGCTTTTGCTTAAAGCTAAACTTTACTAGTCTCAAGCACTTACACACGTCCGCAACAAGTTAGTAAAACACCCCCGACCCTTGATAACTACCAAAGCTGAGTGTGGCTCTCGAGTGACACAGCGGCAGGCTTCCGGTGGCCAAATCTTTCATCTGCCGGTGGGGACCGCAAGATGTATCCAGAGGGAGAGTCCAAAAAGAGTCCAAAAGAGTCCCCAAATGAGGCCAACTATCTTAAGCTTTTTCCCCTTATTTATACATTAGTAACAGAATCATAGGTGGCAGGTTTGTATAATTTTTGGTGGGGCCCAAAATGGTGGTGCCCCCCCCACTCCCGCCCTGTAAGCCGATATAAAATGAAGCTACAACGCGTCAGTGCCACAAGATTACAAGGTTGGAGAAGGGGTAGGGGGTTCCAGGGGCCAGTCAAGGGACAAGGAGCAGGGGGGGTTGGATGGGGCAGAGGTTCGGAGGGGCAGTCAGGGGACAGGCAGCAATTGGATAGGCATGGGAGTCGAGGGGGTTTATCAGGGGACAGGTGGGGTCCTGGGGGGAAGTTGGGTGGGGTCTCAGGAGGGGGCAGTTGGGGACAAGGAGAAGGGAGGCTTAGATAGGGGCTGGGGTCCCAAGGGGCAGTTAGGGGCAGTTGTCTCGGGAGTGGGTAACGAGGGACAAGGACCAGTGGTGCTTAGATAGGGGGTGGGAGTCCTGGGGGGCAGTTGGGGCAGGGGTCTGGGGAGGGGGCAATCAGCAGCCAGGGGCTGGGATTCAAAGGGCTCTGAGCTACTGGCAGCCACGGGGAGCCCTGAGCCCTTTAAATCCCAGCCGCGGCGGCTGAGATTTAAAGGGCTCTGGGCTCCCCGCGGTTGCAGGCAGCCCGGAGCCCTCTGATTCCCAGCCGCGGCTGAGATTTAAAGGGCTCTGGGCTCCCCGCGGTTGCAGGCAGCCCAGAGCCCTCTGATTCCCAGCTGCAGCTGGGATTTAAAAGGCTCTGGGCTCCCTGCAGCAGCGGGCAGCCCAGAGCCCTCTGATTCCCAGCCGCGGCTGAGATTTAAAGGGCTCTGGGCTCCCCGCGGTTGCAGGCAGCCCAGAGCCCTCTGATTCCCGGCCGCGGCTGGGATTTAAAAGGCTCTGGGCTCCCTGCCGCAGCGGGCAGCCCAGAGCCCTCTGATTCCTGTCCGCGGCTGGGATCTAAAAGGCTCTGGGCTCCCCGCAGCAGCGGGCAGCCCAGAGCCCTCTGATTCCTGGCCGCGGCTGGGATTTAAAGGGGCGAAACCTAGCTCCAAATATTGGTGGAGCAGAGCCCCTGATTTTGAATATTCCTGGGGCTTTAGCTCCATGAGCCCATATAAGTTGGCGCCCATGATTACAGAATGACATGTCCCTTAAAGAACCCTTGTTAAGTAAGCAATTTCAATGATCAAGCAAGAAGTTCCTTCTGATTATTGATTAACCAGGTGTGGGTTTTTCCAGAGCCCGCAGCCTTGAGACCCCAATAGACATTCCTGGGGCACATCCTGCTCTTCTAAAATGTATCAGCAACTTCAACAAAATTCTTATCAAGAAGGACGCGGGGTCAAGCTGCCCTTTCTGTGGCAGCCAAAACTCCCTCCTCTCCTGCCTTGGTCAAGCTGAGATTGCTGAATGGCCAATTTACAGCTTGCTGAGTAGGCCGCCTTTAACAATAAGCCATAGTGGTTTCAAGCACTTTACTGGTTAGCCAAAGTCTCCCCGTACACCTAGTGTCAACAGTGATGTGTTGCCTCCGCACAGTGCCCTGCACTGACAGTACGATCGACACAAGTGCTCCTTTCAGTACGCGCATCGCCAACACCAGGAGCCAAGTGTGCACACATGCGAGCAATTTAATAACTGTGGGGGCCGTATGCTGCCGTAAATTAGGTCGACATAATTTTGTAGGGTAGACATGGCCTAAGCTTACCTCATTTGCTGGTGAATTTGATGTGTTCTTGGGTTGCCCAGAAACATTAGCTGCTGTGTTATCTCTTTGTTTAAGCTCTGGCAAAGCTCTCTCTTGCTGAGGCAGTGTGCCAGCTCCTTGCCACACCAGTCTGTTCGCCTCTCCAGCAAACTCTTCAAGTTGCTGCCTTCCTGGTAACCCTCCATGAACCCCAGTTCCTAAGCTCTCCAGAGACGTCTCTCTGCAGTATCCAGCCCCGATCACTGGCCACTCACAGAAATGACCATTGCCTCCAAAGAGACAATGCACACCCCCAGCCTGTTCGTTTAGCTGAGGACTCGCATTTTAATATACAACTCCGAGATGGCTGATAGGAAATCTCAGAATAAGTTTATTACTAAGGAACAGGGATTTAAGTGATACTAAGCCACAGAAAGAAAGGAGTTCTGGCTACAAACAACACAAAACCTGTCCAATGTCTGGAGTCTAACACTTAATTCCATGTGTGCTACGTCTCTGTCTCACGTATATCAAGCTACCAGCAAGTCTAGCCCCTCAGGAAGGAGCCCCCAGGGTTCACAGGCTCAGAGGGCACAGATCCCTTCACCCCAGAGTGATGGGTAACAAAGGAGTCCCCTGCCCGCCCTTCTATAGTCCAGAAAGCCAATGAAATGAATTATTGGAAAAGTAAACCAAAGTTCCTCTCCCTTGCTGCTTGTTCTTTGGGGTGCAGGCAGCAAACCCCATCTTCCTCCTCCGATCAGCCTGCTCTCTTGATTGGCGTGGTCACTTTCTTTACCTTCCATGCAAAGGGTCTGTAATCAGGCCATGCTGTTTTCTCATCCCCTGTTGGCTGGATTCCTGCTGACAAGTAAATCCACATCCTCTGGCCAGGGCAGGTTTGTTTATCAGCTGTCTCCATGTGCCATGGGTCTACAAGCTCTATGCTCTTGAACAGCTCTGAATCAGCCCCTGCCAGGACCCGCTTCAGTGTGGCAATCCCCTCAGGGCACACTCAATAGGCTTAGCCTCCTTGGCTTCAGTGCCTCCTGGGACTCGCCAGGACCTCTGTTTCATGCCGTGAGCTCCCTGCAGTGAATCCACCTGAACAGGACACCTGGGGAAGCCTTGGACACCCCACCAAAGGGGACCAATGCACCCCCGCCTTCCTCAGTCAGCAGTGACTCTCAGCCAGCGCTGTAGAAAACAAAAAGGTTTATTATTTGTCTGGAACCCAGTGTAGAAAATTCTTCCTTAGCACAGAAAGCAGGAAGTTACAGCACAGTCCATCTGGCTGAGTCCTGAGCCTGGAGACCTTTTCTCCTGGCCCATCCTGACGCCAGTCCAGCAATGCGTGTCCAGCAGCACACATGGCCACCCCACCTGGCCAATCCTCAGTCTTTTTTTCCTCTTCCTGGGCAAATATGGTCACCTGGTCTCCTCCTGACTCATTCTTTGTTCTCCATCTGGTCAAACCATCTGGCTTCATGAATAGGGCCAGCGTTATCTAGCTAGGAAACAAATTGCCGGGCTATCATCTGGGCCCAGGCCCCACCTGGATCTCTGAATTCTTCTGCAAAGAAAATGCATTTTCCCCTCCCCTAGTTAAGCCCCACCTTAACTGATTAGTCTCATTATAGCTGGTATGGCAACATCCATTTTTTCATGTTCTCTGCATATATATATATATATCTATATATCTTCCTACTGTATTTTCCACTGCATGCATTCAGTGAAGTGGTTTTTAGCCCATGAAAGCTTATGCCCAAATAAATGTGTTAGTCTCTAAGGTGCCACAAGTACTTCTTATTCTTTTTGCTGATACAGACTAACAAAGCTACCCCTCTGAAACCTAGTATCAGAGGGGTAGCCGTGTTAGTCTGGTTCTGTAAAAGCAGCAAAGAATCCTGTGGCACCTTAGAGACTAACAGACGTTTTGCATAAGGGAAACCTGTCACATAAGGGAAACTGAGGCACACACAAAATGCATATAAAATATTCTGAAAAATCCTATGTCATCACCGGTGCCCACACATAACTCTCTATGCACAAGCTACCTCCATACATCATGCAATGATATTCATGACCAAGATGTCACGTTTATGTACGATGCCTTACAAGACATTGTTTGGCTAAATATTCTAACTGTGTGTTGAGTGCACCCTTTGCCAGAGAAGACTAGCCCTGTATGTGGCCAATTCTGATCCTGTCTAAGAGAATGGGAGTTTTGCCCTTGCCTTGAGTGGCAGTGGTATGAGCCTGGGTCTCTTTTGTCCTGCACCTCGGACCATCATTTCCACCTGTGCAAAGTGGGTTTAAACTGATGCAATCTGATCTGGACACTCCTTGCACCCAGCTGAATGACTTCACGTGGTGCAGGGAAATGGAAAACCGCACCCTATAATTCTCAACAGCTCACAGGTAGGGAGTAGATTTTCAAAGCTCAGGGGCCTGGGGGTTTTCAAGTTGGGTGTGGAAACTGATGATGCAGTCTGGTATTTTCTGTGATACACTCGTGCTTATTTACAAGGAATGTACAAAGGCCTGTTTCTCTGAACACAGGAGGAATCAAACAACACCAACAGGTTCACTGTTCCAAACCTGCCTTTCCACCCAGCCCTCTGTGCCCAAAAAGCCTTTTCCCTTTGCTTTATCTCAGGGCCACATTACTGTGCTTCTAGGCTGTGTTTGCTTGGCCTCTCTCTGTCCCTGTGTCTCTTTGCTTCTGGTTCCCGCACTCTGACCCCCAAAACAATGCTCAGGGCTTGGCTACTCTTACGAGTTATAGGGCATTAAAGGAGCCCCGGGTGCCCTAGCTCATTCCCCGTCCACACTGGCAAGGCACGTAGAGAGCTCTGACTTCATGGCTAGAGCGCTCCTGGTACTCCACCTCGGCGAGTGGAACAATGTTTGCTGTGCCCCCGCTGGAGCACCATGGCGCCAGTGTGAACAAGGTGCTGCGTTACTGCACTGTGATCAGCCTCCGGAAATGTCCCATAATCCCCTTAAGTCAAGTGGCCACTCTTGTCATTGTTTTGGATATGCCCTTTGAAAGCTCCGTTTCTGACAGCCGGCTGCTTATCTGCTCCAAGACAAAGCAACCATTACAGTCGAATGCTGTGTGTGAGAGAGAAAGAGGTGAGGGGGGGGGGAATAGGGGGAGGTCTGCTGCTGTCTGAACTTACAAGGCAGCATGCTGACATGCTCTCAGCCCCCCCAAAAACCCACTCTTTCTCCCCCACATACACACAACTCCCTGTCACACTCCCCCCGCATTTGGAAAGCACGTTGCAGCCACTTGCATGCTGGGATAGCTACCACAATGCACCGCTCTCTGTGGCCATTGCAAGAGCTGCTAATGTGGCCCCGCCAGTGCGCTGGCAGCTGTCAGGGTGGACAGACTGCAGCGCTTTCCCTACTGTGCTCTAGGAAGGTTGGTTTAACTCAAAGCGCTCTACATCTGCAAGTGTAGCCCGGCCCTCAGAGAAAATCTCTGAGTCCGAGTCACTAGAATTCCTGAGCGGCTTTGGATATGCCTATGTCTTGGAGACAACTATTGTTTCTTACATTAAACCTGAATGAACGGCAGCTGTTACACTCATTAGTTTACATGAGGTTTTTAAACTACTCTATAAAAATACTCCCTGCCTTAGCTTCACCCATTCTCCAGATGGAGCTTAACACCTTGTTCCTCCCATCCCAGATGGAACGGAAAAAAAATTAAAATTTTCCACATTCTCCAACAGCCCTGGAAGCAACATGTGTTGTGTTGGCTGGGGACGGGCAGGTCACCCCAGATGTGCACGGCTGAGGCTGGCCTCCTCCAGGACACAGTGCCTGGGCTAACAAGGATTGGCTGGCTGTGTAGCAACAGGATCCCTCAGTCACAAATGCATCTCTTTGTCTTAAATGACAGTTTGGAATAAAGCTCATTAGACTCTCAGTTTTAGCCAGTTACTGAGCATTTGCTTTGCACAGTTTGCACGAAGAACAACTTATTACAGCTCCCAATCTGCGTGGAATTGTCTTCCCTTCCCAGCAGGACACTGCGCAGATGATGACTAATGGCTTTGAGTAAATACCACAAGACATGGCAGAAACAACATTACTGGGCGCAGCCCGGGGAGAGACCACACCACAGAGAGTGGGGATGTGGTCACTCCCGATTAATGATTAAGGAGCTGATCACAGGCTGGGCTGAGCATCCATTGTGTCCATTGAAATCAGTGTACTGGAAGGAACAATCCTGCATTGGCGAGGGAGATGGACATGGACTGGAAGATGCAATGGCTAATTTTTAAAAGTGATTTGGGAGGAGCCTCAATTTGAAACTCGAAAGTCCTTAAACACAGGTTGCTTTTCAAAAAGGGGACATCAGACTTCTTCACCGAGTCTCAAGGTGGGCACTCAAAAATCACATCGTCACTTTTTTAAAACCTTGGTCCTCCTTTCTCGGGCCACAGTCTCTAGCTGTGATTCTGTGACTGCAAGTAGTGGGTGAATTAGGTTCTACCCAGGGAGGTAGACAGCAGATATGAGTCAAAATCAAAACCCTTCATCCAGTCACCCTTTACATTTGTGGGCAGTGGAACCAGAATCGAAACACAGGCCAGAATTTTGTGGCTAGCCCCATCACTATCATGACATAAAAGAAAACTCTGGATCCCGACCACTCTGAAATGTAAGAAGCCCAGCAGAGAAACATGTTTCACTTGAAGCCTTCAGGAAGTGTAGATTCAGCATTTTCAAGCTGGCCTGGTGCATATACCACTCTTTGCCTCTCCAAGCAGAGAGAGTGTGTGTGTGTGTGTGTGTGTGTGTGTATTTATGTTCCATTGCCTTTTTGACCATTGTTGATCCCTGATCCGATCCTGGATGATGTATGGTTTGGGGTAAAATATAATCTATTTGCTAATCACACACAGAGAAATAACAATGGAAGTTAATGAAGCTGTAACAGAAAATAGAAAAAACCATTAAACTAAAAATAGGCTTGCCTGTAAGTTTTAATCATTGAGCGTTAAGAGTTTAGGTTGAGACTCAGTAGAAGTGGGCAGCTTGCATAAGATAGCATGTGTATTATTTGCTTGGCCTAAGGTATAAAATTTAGCAATATGTACCTTGTTATGGTTGAGCAATGCAATGTGTGATAAATAGGTAAAAAAAATTAATGCATGGTAGCATCTTAGGGTACCTTTACAAGGAGGTAACCATGGAGCAAGCTGCATTGATGTTTTGAAACTATTGGGACGTTAATTGATGCAAGCGAGGTGTTAACGGTGAAAAATTTAAGTATGGTTATCTGGAATACCCCATATGGTTAGCCAGAATACCCCTATAGGCAAAGGCTGAAAACTTGGTCCCAGACATACAGGGTGGAATAGGAAAAGATGCATAAAGGATGGGGTTATTCAACCTGTTATTGAGACACTGGAACGATGACATGGGACAACTGGGTAGGACGCCTGGCCCAGATCTTTCCTCCGGGGGTGATCACTTAATTTTTCTTGTACCTTTGTTAAAATGGTTTCCACAAGGTTGGAAGAAAGCACAATGTAAGATTGTAAATATGAACAATGCAGGAAAGCACTTTACTGTTCTTATTGTGGAAGCCAGTTGAGAGACCTGTCCGGGACTGGGGTGACCCTGTGTCCTATGGCACTCTCTCCCTCCATTGTAATTACTGGAGAAATAATAAAGTATTTGATTTTGCTGCACCCAAACAAAAAGCGAGAACAAAGTTTTTCTCCGACATTATCTTAGTCTTACACTTATGTAATTAAATTTTGTCTATGATTTCAATCGTCAGAATAAACTAAGGCTCACAAAGTTTCTGTGTGTGCGTTGCCAATTTCATCATCTTAATTAACTCTACATAGCCATCTGAATCAACTACCTGTTATTGGTGACAAGTGCATGTTGCACCCCAATACCTAATTTTATAACGGCAATAATTGGACAGATTAGAGCTTCCTTTCCTTCTCAGAGATGGGGAAATTCTCTGCCCCCTTTGAGGACAAAAACATAAAAGCAATGGGAGGAGGGTGAGCAGCTGGGTTTTCTGCTGACTGACACAGGTGCCGATGAATTTGATGGCTAGCAGTTATGGGCAACCCGTGTTTAAACAGTGAAGTAACCGCTCCCAGCAGGTCTCATTACTGGAGAAAGTTCTCTCTGCTCCCCTCTCTCCCCCTGGAAAGATGCTTGGATTTAGGATTCAGCAGAAATCTGTTAATAAGGACACTTGGGGGGTGTTTAGGTCAGGGTCTCACTGTCGGGAGTCCCTGTCCGCTTTGTATTTGTAACTAGATGCGCTCCCATAAAGAGTGTCATTTATCCAGATTGCCTTGGTTCGCATTACAACTCTCCTCCTGGCAGTTAACTATGTATCATAGCAGGGTGGGAAGTGATTCCAGGATCTCTTCCAGATGATGCCACAAATCAGTCACGATGGCAATAAAACATACGTGAGCTTTTTAGCAAGAAGCTAAACCCACTAACTAAGTCAGGAGGAAACTTCCTCTATGGGTGGGTTATTCTAGAACTGCCCACTAGGGGGCTACTTGCACATTCCTTCGGAACCAGCTGGCGCTGGCCAGGACCCTGGACTAGAGGGAGACCAGCTCATTTCACAGGTACCTGTTCCTAGAGCAGATTCCCTGCCCAGGTGCTTTGCAGACCCGGTATGAAGATTGCTGCCTCCTAATGAAATCTCAGGGGAAGTTTAGGGAAGGTGGATTGTACTTATGTGACAGTTATCAACTTGGTCATGACTAGGAATTGAACCATAGATCTTAAGAGCTAAATACATGTACCTCCCCAGTAGGATCTAAAGGGCACCTATAATTGAGAACTATAGAGGACACTTCCATGGGGGGTGACGTATGCAACACACACTGAACAGCAGGTTGCACTTACTACCTACCTCCGAATGAGGCTAACACCTCTGTGTTTGTGAAAGGTTGGAAGGATATTTGGCATCCATCAGTAGTCACCAAGAGCCGTGGCTTTAGGTCAGCAGCACAGCGCCCTCTATAGGCCTAGCCCAAGACTCACGGGGTAATAGCTACCTACGGACGAATCAGCACCCGGCTTTTCTCCAGTCTAAGCAGCAGCCAAGCCCAAAGCTGTTTAGTTTGCAAGCACTAGCACTCACAAGACGAACCCCTAAGAGACTCTGGCTGGAGACCACCGAGGATCTGTTCAGTTTAGATATAATCATAGACTTATAAACCTTAAGGTCAGAAGGGACCATTATGATTATCTAGTCTGACCTCCTGCACAACGCAGGCCACAGAATCTCACCCACCCACTCCTGTATCAAACCTATGTCTGAGCCTTTGAAGTCCTCAAATCATGGTTTAAAGACTTCAGGGTGCAGAGAATCTTCCAGCAAGTGACCTGTGCCCCACGCTTAGCTTAGATAGTACTGAGAGTACCACACCCAAACCCAAGGCCCACGGGTGGCAGGTGAAGGCTAGCCCCCCACCTGACCTCTTTCTGCCAAGGCCCTGCCCCAAATTGGCTGGGCCCTTTTATCTTCACCCCATGTCACCATTTATTCTGCATGAAAAGTACCTCTTACCACGTGGACCTCCCAGCTGCTGGACCTACAAATGGTGGGAGCTATCCTCTCCTTGGTTTGCTCTTCTAAGAATCATCCAGCTGTGTGCTAGCAACAAGCTCCCTGCTAATACTGACTCTAGAGAGGACTCATGGGTGGGTAAGGTACTGGATTTCCTTCCCCTTTCATGTGCCACTCCTGGGATCTCTGGCTCAGACCTGCCATAAAACAATGGGAACTTTTGCTCAATGTGCAGTGGCAGTCAAAAAAGCGAACAGAACGTTAGGAACCATTAGGAATTAGATAGTAAAAGAGAAAATATCATAATGCCACTATATAAATCTATGGTACACTCACATCTTGAATACTGAGTGCAGTTCTG
Source organism: Mauremys mutica (assembly GCF_020497125.1). Lineage (NCBI taxonomy): Eukaryota > Metazoa > Chordata > Testudines > Geoemydidae > Mauremys > Mauremys mutica. Next base: position 9,226,213 of record NC_059073.1, on the reverse strand, counting down.
GTCACCCCATCTCAGCAAATAAGTGATCTTCCTCCTCCTGCCATCCATCTCCATCCTCTGACGATTAGAATTGGAAAAGAGAAGGGCAAAAAAATAATTAAGGGCATGGAGCAGCTTCCATATGAGGAGAGATTAAAAAGACTGGGGCTGAGATGACTAAGGAGGGGTCTGATATAGGTCTCTAAAATCATGAGTGGTGTAGAGAAAGTCAATAGGGAAGTGTTATTTACCTATTCACATAACACAAGAACTAGAGGTCACTTTATTAAAAAAAAACAGGCAGCAGGTTTAAAACAAACCAAAGGAAGTACAGTACTTCACACAATGCACAGTCAGCCTGTGGAACTCCTTGCCAGGGGATGTTGTGAAGCCAAAAGTATAACTGGGCTAAAAAAAAATATAGATAAGTTCACGGAGGATAGGTCCATCCGTAGCTATTAGCCAAGATAGACAGAGATGCAAGCCCGTGCTCTGGCTGTCCCTACACTCTATTTACCAGAACCTGGGAATGGGCGACAGGGGATGGATTACTTGATAATTGCCTGTTCTGTTCATTCCCTCTGAAGCATCTGGCACTGGCCACTGTCAGAAGACAGGATACTGGGCTAGATGGACAATTGGTCTGACCCAGTATGGCCGTTCTTATGTTCTTAACTTCTCTTCCCCCCAGCTCAGTCACTTAACATCATTAAAGACGTCCTTCCTGCTTTTAGCCAAGGTCGTATAAATACCTGACACATAATTTACAACGCAGCTGTGGCCTGTAACAGTAATAGAACACCCTGGGAACCTCCACTAATGCATTCACTTACACCCAGGGCTGCCCTTCTCATTATAAACATCTTCCACATAAGAAACTGCTGGCTCCTAATGAAATGAGCAACGCTTGAAAAAAGAAGAGGACGTAAATGGACCCGACATTGACAACTTATTAGTGGGACAAGGTGAGGGAGGTAATATCTTTTATTGGCCTAACGTCTGCGGGTGAGAGAAACAAGCTTAAGCTCAAATGCTTGTGTTCTCTCACCAACAGAAATTGGCCCAATAAAAGGTTTTACCTCTCCCACCTTGTCACGCTAATATCCCGGGATCGATACAGCCACAACAACACTGCGTTGACAACTTACAGCTGTTTAATAAGCCATCCATAGCAAATTCCATGTGGATACAAATGCTCCAGACAGCTTTTGAAGAAGTCATTGATAATGAAAAGCAGAAGTTAGCAGGGAGCTGTGAGACTGTTTGAGAGAGGTCTGGTGGAGTGAACAATATGTTGACTAGTTTTCCAGTGTGCCATCTATAGCATCTTTATAAATATATTAACCCTTGTGAGCTGGCAGTTAGAGTTTAGTTTAACTTAAAAAAATGTTGGAACATGGGCTGTATATCCACTGCTTTCCAAAATGGCATCTCATCTGTCCCATTTGTGGCACTCTTTAGAAATGTGAGCTTGCTAGAAATATAGGCGCCTACTAGACAGATAAACCTATAGATGGACGGATAGATGAATAGATAGTAACTGCTGCGTGAAACGAAAAAGGGATGCGATCATAATTAGATGAGGTGTTTGGCTTCTATTGTTTTTTGAAAGGGCTTTATATTTACATTCTCTTCTTTTTATGGGTCTAAACTTGGTTTTTTATGGGCGGATACTTACTTTTTATCCGTTTATGGTCTTGCTTTCCTCCACTTTTTTATGTCTTTCGTTTGGTTGTGGAGGAATTTTTATTCATTTTTTTCTGATAATTGGCAAGATAAAAATTGTTTATGCTGCCTTATAGTACGGGCATAAAAGAAGCTGTTGGAGTTGGAGTTTTTTTAAACTCTTTTTACAACATGCACGATCGCTCCTGAATTTGTGGTCTAGGTTTGTGATGTGTGGCTGCACTCCTGCAGTTATTGTGCTGTGTCCAATGAAACATGGACTTTTTGGTCATTATTCACATTGATGCCAAGTGGTCTAGGCATAATGGACGAGTCAGATAGATTTTTGGGGGAGCCTTTGAAGGTGACCTTGCCTGGAGACCTCATAATACCTAAACCTCCTAGCAGTGAATAAATGAGAGTGCTGAGACCACGGCTTGTCCTGCTGGCCCATATTGTCTCATTGCTTCTCTTGTGCTCCCCACACTTTGCCTGTGTCCATCTGTTGTCTCTTGATTTACACTTCAACGGTAAGCTGCTTGGGGACCATCTTTGTGTACTGGGTTTGAACAGCATCTGGAACAATGGAGGCCTGGCCTGGCCTGGGACTTGGGTTCCTAGGGTCAATGGCAATACAAATAAATAACAAAGTGTAACAGAGAATAAACATAATACCGAGCTTTTACGCTGTGATTTTCACCAGTAGATCACAAAGTGATTTTCACAGGAAGGTATCGTTGTCCCTATTTCCATAGATTCATTCATAGACTCATGGATTTTAAAGCCGAAAGCGTCATCTAACTTGACTTCCTGTGTATTACCAGCCATAGAATTTCACTCAGTTACCCTGTATGGAGTCCAGTCATGTGTGTTTGGCTAAAGCACGTCTTAGACTCATAGAGTTAAGGCTAGGAGGGGCTGTCATGATCATCTAGTCTCTGGCACATCGCAGGCCACAGAACCTCACCCTCCGACTCCTGGAATAGACCCCTAACCTCTGGCTGAGTTACTGACAGCCTCCACTCTTGAGAACCCACCATTTACATTAGTTCAAACCCGCAAGTGACTCATGCCCCATGCTGCAGAGGAATGAGGGCCCCCTCCTCCCACCCGGGTCTCTGCCAATCTGACCTGGGAGAAAATTCCTTCCCTACCCAAAATGTGATGATCAGTTAGATCCTGAGCATGTGGGCAAGACTCACTAGACAGACCCCTGGGAAAGAATTCTCTGTAGTAACTCAGAGCCCTCCCCATCTTGTGTCCCATCACTGGCCATTGGAGATATTTGCTGCTAGCTGTCACAGATCAGCTACATGCCATTATAGGCAGTCGCATCATACTGTCTCCTTCCTAAACTTATCCAGCTCAGTCTTGAAGCCAGTTAGGTTTTTTAGCCCCATTGCTCTCCTTGGAAGGCTGTTCCAGAACTTCACTCCTCTGATGGTTAGAAACCTTTGTCCAATTTTAAACCTAAACTTGTTGATGGCCAATTTATACCATTTGGTTTTGTGTCCACTTTGGTGCTTAACCTAAATAACTCCTCTCCCTCTCAGGTATTTATCCCTCCGATGTACTTATAGAGAGCGGTCGTATCTCCCCTCAACCTTTGTTTGGTTAGGCTAAACAAGCGGAACTCTTTGAGTCTCCTCTCTTAAAGTAGGTTTCCCGTTCCTCTGATCATCCTCTTAGACCTTCTCTGCCCCTGTTCCAGCCTGAATTCATCTTTCTTAAACACGAGAGACCAGAACTGCACACACTATTCCAGATGAGGTCTCATCAGTGCCTTGCATAACTGTACTAACACTTCCTGTCTTTATTTTCTTTTTCCAGAAAGGCATCCAATCTTGATTTGAAGACATCAAGAGATGGAGAATCCATCAATTTCAGTGGTTAATCACCTTCATTATGAAACCTTTAACAATGCCTTCTAATTTGAGTGTGTCTGGTTTTAATTTCCAGCCACTGGTTCTTGCGATGCCTTTCTCTGCCAGGTTAAAGCATCCTTTAAAACCTTGAGGATACTTTTATCCCATAATCAGGTCAACTCTCAATCATCTTTTTGGGAAGCAAAACAGACTGAGCTTCTTTTAAGTCTCTCTCAGTCACTCAGTTTCCCCAGTTCTCAAATTTATTCTTCTAGCTCTTTTCTGAACCCTTTCCAATTTTTCAACGTCCTTCTCAAAATGTGGACAGCAGACCTGAGTGCAGCATGCGGTATCAGCCTCACTAATGCCACAGACAGAGGTAAAATCAACTCCTCTTCCTACTCACTAGTGAAAGCTCTTACATAACACACATGGGAGCTGTGCATGGTTTATAGCAGGTGGGTATTATTATTTCAGTCCACAGACAGGAGTAGCTGCTACAGAAGGGATGTGCCCCAGCCCTGCCATAGGCTTGTGGTATATTTTGCCCCTGCATCTGCATAAACTGCTTGATTTCCAGCATTTCCACTCATGGGAGTAAATTAGCAGAGAATTCAGTGGGAAGACAGGATACATTAGGCTGGCCACCTGAATCACATGGTCCCATCATGAACCCCACTGAGGGACTCAGAGAGCCGCTGATGATTCTCACCTCTCTCTAATCAATCATTGCTCACTAAACGGGGATATTTCTATTCTTCCCCATTTGATCGAAACAGGGTCATGTCGCTGACTCACAAACATAGATGCCAAACGATTGGGAAATGAGCAAACACCTGCACCCTTCCAAACCATCCTATCCCTGGAAAGGGCAGCTATTGATCTGACATTTAGCTCTAATTGGCTCACTCAACTTGGTGCTGGGCTCACCAGGCACAAACTGTTTCTTCTTGCCTGGACAACATTTCTGTTAAACTAGACACGCTCAAACCTGTAAGGTCCTTTATTAAACGGTAGTGAATAGCAGGCTAGTGTGTATCTGTGCCACAGTGCCTGCTCCAGAGGCCACATACTATAAACAGCTAATGGGGATTCTTCTTTAGCTCAAGTGCTAGGCGTCTGTGCTTTCAGAGAAGGGAGATTGGAAATAACAGGGGTGATGTGAAGACAAATATATTAAACATTGTGAGGTGCTCACATACGATAGTTATGGGACATATAACTTAGATGTGTTGTCGCAGTGCATAGTTAGCCATCACTTTACTGAACACTGGCATAGCGCTCCATCAAGTGTCGGATACACAAGCTGGTTAGTTGGCTACTCCTCTGCAGATAACAGGTGCTGCTTGAGTTTCTAGAATTTTGGAAGAAGAGATACACAAGGTGTGAAGCTATGCACGAGGCAGAGCCAGGAACTGACCTCTGATCTACAGAGTCCCAACCCACTTGTAAGACCATCCTGTTACCGCCCTGTCTTCGTAACCTTGACTGATCTAGTCGAGAGGGCAGTGCTGCCTCCTAGTGGCAGAGGAGTAGGCAACATCCTCAGTGAGATTTGTTCTTAATGAGTTGATTGGGAGGCAGGGCAATATATCAAGCAGAGTGCCACAATATTTTGTTCAATATCTTCATCAATGATATGGAGGATGGCGTGGACTGCACCCTCAGCAAGTTTGCAGATGACACTAAACTGGGAGGAGTAGTTGATACGCTGGAGGGTAGGGATCGGATACAGAAGGACCTAGACAAATTAGAGGACTGGGCCAAAAGAAATCTGATGAGGTTCAACAAGGACAAGTGCAGAGTCCTGCACTTAGGATGGAAGATTCCCATGCACTGCTACAGACTAGGGACCGAATGGCTAGGCAGCAGTTCTGCAGAAAAGGACCTAGGGGTTACAGTGGACAAGAAGCTGGATATGAGTCAACAGTGTGCCCTTGTTGCCAAGAAGGCTAACGGCATTTTGGGCTGTATAAGTAGGGGCATTGCAAGCAGATCGAGGGACGTGATCGTTCCCTCTATTCAACATTGGTGAGGCCTCATCTGGAGTACTGTGTCCAGTTTTAGGTCCCACGCTACAAGAAGGATGTGGAAAAATTGGAAAGAGTCCAGCGGAGGGCAACAAAAATGATCAGGGGGCTGGAGCACATGACTTATGAGGAGAGGCTGAGGGAACTGGGATTATTTAGTTTGCAGAAGTGAAGATGAGGGGGGATTTGATAGCTGCTTTCAACTACATGAAGGGAGGTCCCAAAGAGGATGGATCTACACTGTTCTCAGTGGTACCAGATGACAGAACAAGGAGCAATGGTCTCAAGTTGCAGTGGGGAAGGTTTAAGTTGGATATTAGGAAACACTGTTTCACTAGGAAGGTGGTGAAGCACTGGAATGGGTTACCTACAGAGGTGGTGGAATCTCCTTCCTTAGAGGTTTTTAAGATCAGGCTTGACAAAGCCATGGCTGGGATGATTTAGTTGGGGATTAGTCCTGCTTTGAGCAGGGGGTGGGACTAGATGACCTCCTGAGGTCCCTTCCAACCCTGATATTCTATGATTCTATGATATAGAAAGGGGTAGAAAGGGTCTCCATGTTTCTTTAACCCAACCCTTCCGTCTACACAATACATCTGAGCACTAGCTTCCCTGCTCCTGTCTCCCCATTCCCAACAGCATGATATGACTGTAAAGTTAATTGATCTCCATAGACGGCTCATGAGCTCTTGCTTGTGCATAAAAAGTTTTTTTGATGGGATTTGGCATTATCTTGACACTTCAGGCAAAGGTCTTTTTGAAACAACCACTGCATCTGAAAGCCTGGCTTCAGCACCTGTGTGTTAGCAGCACCTGTGTGGTAGGAGCAAACTGTTCTCCCTTAATATGTGAGCAATGAGATGAAAGGCACTCTGTCATTACCATTACAATTTATTATGCCAACCAAACTGGGACTGACGTGTGGAGTGGATGATTTGATCTGCCTTTGGATTCATTTCTTCTCATTTCCATTTTTTTCCTGTAGGGCTGGAGAACAGAAGGAAGTGGCTTTTCATTGAATGCCTACGTAGGTGCGCTGCTAACACCTATTCTGGGGGCATTGGAAACTAGTCTGAAAAGCAGTAACACTTTGCATCCTTGTACCATTGAAAATATCAAAGCACTTTAATGTTGATTATAGATCTGAGCGGTAATCGGAACTGCGGGAACTTTTTGCATTTCCAAATTATTTTTCGTTCCAACTCAGAATGAAAAGATGATATATGAAATTTTCTGTGGAATGGATATAATTTCTTTTTTAAAAAAAGAATCCCCCTGCAAGCTACAAAGGTGAAACGTGGAGTTGGAATAAGACCCAAGAGAGCAGAACACTTCTGTTCAAAGGCCTGTCCTGAATGAATGCCACTGAATCAGGCAGGAATGCCTATATGCAGTGTTACTGTGGTTGTGTTGGTCCCAGGATCACAGAGAAAGCTCGTCTCTCTCACCAACAGAAGCTGGTCCAATAAAATATATTACCTCACCCACCTGGTCTCTCTAATAGCACAGGTAACAGATAGATTGGCATGAATGCTGAAGGGATATCTTACAAGGTTACACAATCGTGGTCCCACAGAGACCACACTCAACTTAAACCAGGCCCTTCACTGTTCATTGTTTATCAGTAGAGGCTCTGTTCTGTTTAACTTGATATTTTTGACCTTTTACACATTTTAACAGATTTCTCTCTCTCATTGTTCATCTCTCTGGCTCTGCGTTTACATTCTGCTGTGCCCAAGCATCCTTCACGTATTCTCGTGAGCATTCCAGCTTGTAAAATCTTAGGCATGACGATTCTGTTTCCTCTAACCAACATGCCATCAAGAACCAACAGTTCTGCTTTGAACCGGAAATATGGACTTGGTATGTAATATCCTGGCCACCCTGTGGCAATAGAATTAATTACCCTCTGTAAAATCTCAGTGTTAGCAAATTCATTCCACCTCCTTTCTGAGCCTGGACAATTCTGTTGTAGCAGGTTGACATGCACATCTCTGTTTCTACTACAGTTTTATCAAATGCTCTGGACAATGTGTCCCTTGCATCCTCTTCCACGAGCGCTCTTTGTATCAGCCCAAGGGTGTTGTCAGGTAGGTGCATGTGCACTCTCTCCATGTGCTGTCCCAGCCCTGTGCAGATAGTTGCTTCAGAAGACCTTGATAGCACTACCCAGAAAGAACCAGACTCGGTTCAGTGACAAAGGCAGTCGGCCAGATGTATTGCCCTCAAGACACCATCCTGGTGTCCTGGCTCCATGGTTACAGGCACACTAACGCATGAGGGCCCTTTGGCAAGGCACGTCTCAGTCAGCACCGGGAGTCTTTGCTGTCCCCTTGGCTGCACAAAAGGTTCAGGTGAAGTACCCAGAAATTTATAGACTGAGACAACCAGACAAACAACTTACCTACCACCTTACGTGTTTCATGACCTCTGCTTGTTACCTCCCCTTGTATCATGCTCCAGCTGTTTCAGGCAAAACACTCTCTTATCTGGTGTTATGTGAGGATATCCCATAGCTTATCTTTTGGAGTGTGTTTTCACGCCTACCCAGTATCTGTTGCTTCTTAGGAGTGCCTGTGATTTACCATCACTAGCAATACTTTTGCTGAGGTCATACATTGGAGAGTGAACTTGTAAACATCTATTTTAATCCATGGCCCAATTTTGATTCACAGCCTCTAGTTCAAGCCTCAGGTCTTGTGCCTAGCCCAGTACTCCAGGCTCCCTCTCGCTCTCTTACAAAGGGCTTGGCATGTTTTTAAACCCAATATAGAGTCTTCCCTTTAACTATCGCAGAGTATAACAATTCTGTTTGATTTTTTGCTTCCACTTCTAGTACACATGGATCTCTAGTAAGAATGAGTTCCCCATTATAAGCTTTCACTTTAACCTATTTGCTCATCCTGTTCCCTGTTTTCTTCTTCAACCTTTTAACACTAATATCTGAAACAACGCTTCCCTGAGCATCCGTGTCCAGTGTGTAGGTTATAAGAGTTCCATTAGTCTCTAAAGAAAGTGTCCGTTTATCTGTTCCTTCCTCTTCGGATACAGCTCCTAGATGGAACTTCTTTCTGTGTTGCTGTCTGGGCTTTCTGCCTGGATTATTGCATCCGCATGCCTGCTTTGCTTCCTCTTCTGCAGTTGCTGATCCCGGTTGCAGACTTTGGCACAACGACTGTATTTCTTACAACTATTGCAGCGCTTACCAAAAGCTGTGCATTGCTGAGGTCAGTGTTTGTGGCCACATCCTGTGCAATCCTTGAAGCTGTCCCTTGAAAATGCTTGTGCTTTGCTTTCTTCACATTTCTCTGTTTGTTTGTTCTGTACTGATGTACAGCTTGCTAGTGTTTTTTCTCTCATGTCACTCTATCCAGAACTACAGTGTCCTGTTTCCTTTCCATTGTTTTTATTCTGCTCAGAGGGATTACTGCTGCCTTCCACAGTCATAGTGCTTTATCCACAGGGAGAGCCATAGCTTCCGGTAGTCTTTTTTGCAGATTTGGATCTCTGATTCCAATTACAGTTTGATCCCATGTAACTGAATCTGTTCACTGGCCATAGTTGAAGGTTTGGCTTATTAGTTTCAGTTCAGTTAGGAATTCTTCAAAGAACTCTCTTTCCTTTTGTCTTCTAAGGTGAAACTTCTACCTTTCAAATGTTTCACTCTTTCTAGGTGTGCAAAACTCTTCAAAGTTCTGCAAAATTGTGTCATAACTTGCTCTCTCTCTGCCTGACTTAGTTGCACGCTATTAAAGACCTCCACTGCCTCAAATCTTACACTGCTTAAGATGATTGCAATTTTCTGCTGGTCGTCTTTCTCCCCATAGCCAGCTGCTTGCATCTGTTTGAATCTCTCCCAGGAGTCTGATGCGTTACCGGCAGGGCCGCCCAGAGGGGGGGCAAGTGGGGCAATTTGCCCCAGGCCCTGGGCCCCGCAGGGGCCCTCACGAGAATATAGTATTCTATAGTATTGCAACATTTTAAATGTAAGGGGCCCCCGAAATTGCTTTGCCCCAGGCCCCCTGAATCCTCTGAGTGGCCCTGGTTACCTGAGTATCAGAGGGGTAGCCGTGTTAGTCTGGATCTGTAAAAGCAGCAAAGAATCCTGTGGCACCTTATAGACTAACAGACGTTTTGCAGCATGAGCTTTCGTGGGTGAATACCCACTTCTTCAGATGCAAGTAGTGGAAATTTCCAGGGGCAGGTTTATATATGCAAGCAAGAAGCAAGCTAGAGATAACGAGGTTAGTTCAATCAGAGAGGATGAGGCCCTGTTCTAGCAGTTGAGTGAAAACCAAGGGAGGAGAAACTGGTTCTGTAGTTGGCAAGCCATTCACAGTCTTTGTTTAATCCTGAGCTGATGGTGTCAAATTTGCAGATGAACTGGAGCTCAGCAGTTTCTCTTTGAAGTCTAGTTACCTGAGAGTTTCCTTGGAGGCTTTTAAGTTGCTCCATCTCCAAGATGACTCCTTTCCCACAGCCTTCTTTTCTCTGTCCTGTCTCCTACCTCACTCTGGTACCATATGCTGTAGATTCCTAAGAAGGAGGCCCAGCCTGGACTCTTAGAAGTAAGGGTTTATTAGAACTAACCTACAGTTACATAACACAAAGGAGAGCCACGTGCTCCTAGCCGTGTGTCTGGGGGAGCTGACTCTGGACTGCCAGTTAGTTCTCACTAGTCCCAATCCCGTTCACTGTAACATTTGCTCTGCTTTTAAAGGGACAGTACATACTCCTAACACCTGTGACCCAGGAAACTGGGGGTCAGTTTGTGGTTCTACCACAAGCCCTGTGTGGCCATGGGCAAGTCTCAGGTCCCCATCTATAAAATGAGGATGAAACATCATAGGGCCATTGAGAATGATCATGAAATGCTCAAGTGCATTTAAGAACCTAGACAGATAGTGATGGTACCGCTATCTCCCTGGCCAACCAAAATGTCATTCGGGCTCATTAACCTGATTTTTCCAGGTGCCAGAGTGTAAACACTGCATTTGGGGCAGCCCAGCTTCCAGGGAACTCATTAGTAGAATTTAAAACCTGCCAGAAATTAAAAGCCAGGGTGAGTTAGGTGTATTTTTGCTGCATTATATAAAAACTGGGATGGCAAAAATAATGTCCCTTGGCAGGACTCCAGGAGGCCAATGCAGACGGTTCCCTACAGTGAAGGGAAAAAGAAAAATATTCTTAAAGGGAACGGCAAAGTTCAGCAAGGATAAACGTACCTGTGGATTGGGATCCAGGTAAGGAGAAATTCAACCCAGTGTAGAGGGCCTACGTACCACTTAGGCCCGACTTCCAGTCATAGGGAGGAGGTGAGCATGGGGATGAGGATGGTGAGAAAGGACGTCAATTTGGAAGTTGCTGTTAAATGTTCCACTTGCTACATTTTCTAACAAGCCCCTTCGTGCTGCGTCATGCTGCCCCTCACACTTGGGAGAAGCTCTCCATAAACATCTCCAAAGCCACCTCATTGTCCTCTTTCACATCCCACTCCATGCAGCGATGCCTACAAAAAAAAAACCTATCGCGCCGACCAGTATTGTCTCATTGTGCCCCCACCTCTGTTTATCTGTATCCACCTCTTGCTTCTCATCTTCTATTTAAATGGTAAGTTTGCTGGGGCAGAGAGCATTTTTCTGTTCTGGGTTTGTACAGCACCTAGCACCATCGGGTCCTGGTCTGTGGGTAGAGCTCATAGGCATATAAATAATGAATAAATAATAGCAATAAGATAATAATTGGAAATATACCAATCTCCTAGAACGACCTTGAAAGGTCATGGAGTCCAGCCCCCTGCCTTCACTAGCAGGACCAATTTTTACCCCAGATCCCTAAGTGGCCCCCTCAAGGATTAAACTCACAACCCTGGGTTTAGGGGGCCAATGCTCAAATCACTGAGCTATCCTTCCCTCCCCCCTGGGGGTCTCATCTGAAAGCTAGCAGGTCCAACAGCATATAGCCTTCCTCACACCATGATGGAGCAGTATTTTAATCCTAGTGAAAGAGAATAGAGAGGCAAAAGAAACCTGCCAACTTCTTTCCCTGAAAGGCAATTTTCTTCTTCTCCTCAGCTATTGTTGTTACTTGTGGGTTTTTTGTTTCTGATTTTTTTTTAATGTTCATCGTCAGCTGATCTAAAGGGCTCATGTGCTATTCCAGCTATCTACAAATGTCATTAACATCCAACATGGACAATGATGATCAGATACGTGGGGTGTGGGGAGAAAGAACCCCCCAAGTGCTGTGGATTCTTCTGCCTGGTAATAATGATCCATCTAAAATTTAACAACACTAAAGAACACTCATCTCAAAAGAGAATTAGTTATTTCCCCTCAGGTAATCCATCTCCAGGACACAATTTGGGGTCTGATTTGCAGAGAAACAAGCCTGTGGTTTGCTGTTTCCATTCTGCTACTGTGTGGCCAGGGAGGTTGAAGTGTTCTCCTACAGGCTTTTGTATATTGCCGTTCCTAATGTCTGATTTGTGTCCATTTATCCTTTTTCGTAGAGACTGTCCAGTTTGGCCGATGTACATAGCAGAGGGGCATAGCAGATCTTAAGGTGGCCATCCTGCAGCAAAAAAACTTCAGGACCAGACTTCAAAGAGAAACTGCTGAGCTTCAGTTCATCTGCAAATTTGACACCATCAGCTCAGGATTAAACAAAGACTGTGAATGGCTTGCCAACTACAAAACCAGTTTCTCGTCCCTTGGTTTTCACACCTCAGCTGCTAGAAGAGGGCCTCATCCTCCCTGATTGAACTAACCTTGTTATCTCTAGCCTGCTTCTTGCTTGCATATATGTACCTGCCCCTGGAAATTTCCACTACATGCATCCGACAAAGTGGGTATTCACCTACGAAAGCTCATGCTCCAAAACGTCTGTTAGTCTATAAGGTGCCACAGGACTCTTTGCTGCTGTTAAGCAATTGCATCTTATCCCCAGTCTTAATTTGTTTAGCTACAGCACCTAAATTTTTCCCTGTGTCTGCCCTACACACATGCAAGCAAGTCTCAGGCCTTGTCTACACTACAGGACTATTTCGAATCTACTTAAGTCGAATTTGTGGATTCGACCTTATGAAGTCGAATTTGTGTATCCATACTAAATACACAAATTCGAACTTCTGAGTCCACATTCACGGGGCCAGCGTCGACTTTGGAAGCGGTGCACTGTGGGAAGCTATCCCACAGTTCCTGCAGTCCCCGCTGCCCATTGGAATGCTGGGTAGAGCTCGCAATGCCTGCTGGGTGAAAAAATGTGTCGAGGGTGGTTTTGGGTAACTGTCATCATTCACCGTCACTCCCCCCCCCCCACAAACAGCCCTCCTCCTCATGAAAAGCGCCGGCGGGAAATCTGATCGCGCCCTTCTCTGGTCAGTTACAGAGCGCGGACGCACAGCACTGCGAGCATGGAGCCCGCTGCGATCATCGCTGCACTTATGGCCGTTGTGTCAACATCCTCGCACCTTATCGGTCCACCTTGCAACAGACAGCTGCTGAGAAATCGGGCGAGGAGGCTCCGGCAGCGCGGTGAGGAGGGGGGGGGAGAGTGGCGCAGGCCTCTCAGAAAGCAGGGTACGCCGGGCAGTGGAGATCATGGTGGCAATGGGTCAAGTTCATGGTGTGTGGAACGGCGATTCTGGGGCCCGGGAAACAAGCACGGACTGGGTGGGACCGCATAGTGCTGCAGGTCTGGGGGACGAATCACAGTGGCTGCGAAACTTCAGGATGCGTAAGCGTACTTTCCTTGAAACTCTGTGACTTGCTGTCCCCTGCCCTGAAGCGCCAGGAGACACCCGATGCGAGCAGCCCTGACTGTGCAGAAGCGAGTGGCCATAGCCCTCTGGAAACTTGCCACGCCAGACAGCTACCCGGTCAGTAGCGAACCACTTTGGCGTGGCAAATCTACCGTGGGGTTGCTGTGATTCAAGTATAGCCCACGCAATCGTTGAGCAACTACTCTCAAAGGTAGTGAACCTGGGAAAACGTTCAGGTCATCATAGATGGCTTCGCCGCGATGGGATTCCCAAACTGCGGTGGGGCTATAGATGGGGACTCACAATCCCTATCCTGGAACCAGCCCACCAGGCCAGCGAGTACATTAACCGAAAGGGCTACTTTTCCCATGGTGCTGCAAGGACTGGTGGACCATAGGGGACGTTTTACCAACATCAACGCGGAGTTTCTGGGTCGGGTGGGCGGGCAAGGTTCATGACGCGCGTGTGTTCAGGAACTCTGGTCTCTTTAGACGCCTCCAGGCAGGAACTTTCTTCCCGGACCACAAAATAACGGGTTGGGGATGTGCAGATGCCTACAGTGATCCTCGGCGGACGCCAGCATACCCGCTAATGCCCCTGGCTCATGAAGCCCTATACAGGCGCCCCTGGACAGAGAGAAGGAACTCTTCAACTACCGGCTGAGCAAAAGTGCACAGAATGGGTGGTGGAGTGTGCTTTTGGGACGTTCTCAAGGGGAGATGGCGGAGCTTACTCCACTCGCTCGGACATCAGCGAAAAGAATATCCCCGTAGTTATTGCTGCTTGCTGTGTGCTCCACAATCTCTGTGAGAGCAAGGGCGAGACCTTTTTGGCCGCTTGGGAGGTTGAGGCAAATCGCCTGGCTGCTGTTTACGATCAGCCAGACACGCCGTGCTGAGAGAATATCCCACGGGAAGCGATATGCATCAGGGAGGCTTTTGAAAGCGGAGTTTTCCTCGCAGAGCAGGGTAACCTGTGACTGTCCACTTGATTTTAAGAGAGCCTGATCATAAACCAAGTTTCCCCACTTCCGAAGGACGTTTTAAAACTAAGGACATGTTTTAGTAATTAATAATAAATCTTTCGTTGACTTTGCATTTCTGTTTCCTGGTTGAAACATGGAAGCATTCTGTGACTGGGTAAGGTGTGCACTGATGGGTGGGTGGGTTTGCAGGAAGGGGCGAGGGGTGCCGTCTTTGGATAGGGGTTAACATGACGGCTGTGGGTTTGGGCGTTGGAAGGGGTGAGGGGTGTGGGGGGGAAGGGTGAGTATCTGCCCCTGGATGAGGTCTCTTTTTTGGGGCTCAGGGCACCGGGGAGGATCGTGACTACGGTCCAAGTGCATGTGAAGGGAAGTCTGCCTTTACATTTCGGGGACGGCAGGCACCAGGACCCTGCACAAGCATACACATCAAGGAAAGACCCGGGGCAGCATACACCACACAGACTGTCCCTGGTGCCTAGTGACTGCAGTCTGTGTGTGCCCTGCAGTTGACCCTGCAGCAAAGTCTGTAGCATGGCACTGTGGGCTATGCACTGAAATTACAAATTCCCCCCCCCCACACACACACACAACAACAGAAAAGTCTTCTGACACCAGAAACGTGACGGAAACAGTCAGTAACACCAAACCGCTTTTAGTAATGTAGTACACAGTGGGGGGTTTTTGAAACTTGTGGAGTTGGGACTGGTTGATGCTGTAAGGAAAGAGCTTGTACAAAATTTACAGCCCGAGAGTTGTCTCGAACATTATCGGTGTGCTGC
Source organism: Mauremys mutica (assembly GCF_020497125.1). Classification (NCBI taxonomy): domain Eukaryota; kingdom Metazoa; phylum Chordata; order Testudines; family Geoemydidae; genus Mauremys; species Mauremys mutica. Next base: position 9,211,148 of record NC_059073.1, on the reverse strand, counting down.
GGTGCAGGGAAATACAACAGTTTCTCACGGCCCCTACCGCCCCTCCTTCTTGTAACTTTGGGTGAGTGGGGGGGACAGGACTTTCCTGGCGTTGGAGGGCGGTATTGCAGATGCACTGCAGGGGGGCTCTCTCCTCCTGCCTGCGGTCTTGCAGAACATCTACAAGGCGCCGTAAATAAGAAAAAAAAAAAAAAAAAAAAAAAGGAAAAAAAAAAAAAAAAAAAAAAAAGGAAAAAAAAAAAAGAAAAAAAAAATAAAAAAAGAAAAAAAAAAACAAAAAAACAAAAAAAAAAAAAAAAAAAAAAAAAAAAAAAAAAAAAAAAAAAAAAAAAAAAAAAAAAAAAAGAGCGTGTCCGTTTGCTCCCTCATTAGACCAAGCAGCGTTTGAGTCGCCTGCTGGTCTTCCTGCCGCCACCTATCCTCCCGTTGACACAGGCTCTCCCTACACTGTCTCTGCTCTGCCGCCTCCGCTCTGGAGCTGGCCATCAGTTCCTGGAACATGTCGTCCCTAGTCTTTTTCTTTCGGCGTCTAATCTGAGCCAGCCTCTGCTTGAGGGGGATGCCGGGGCAGTCCGGGAAGGAGCCGAAGCTGTGTGATGCGAAAAAGTAGGTGATTTCCTGAACAAATACATGTTTGCCAACAATTTAAAATTTTTTAAAAAAATAAAGTAAACACAGTCTAGTCAGTTTCAGTTAAGAAGACCAAAGAGGGAACCAAGTCTCATGAGATCTCAGAACTAGTCCGAGATTTAGGAATACGCTCTCCATTGGCGGCGCCATTGCAACTGGATAGCGCACAAGCGAGGAAGACAGCTGCATCCCTCTTGCACAAAGTCCTGGTAAGCCTTACAGTACAGAGTGCTTATCAGTTAGTGCTTAGCTGTGCTCTCCTGCTGGAGGCAATGTGCAAAGCAGAAAAGATGACCATTTTGCGGCCCCTCCCGCCAGTGCACAGGAAAGATCACTGTATGCTTTTCCTCTGTGGCCTCCAACACGTGGCTGTTAAGCGAGGGTCATTCTTATGCAAAGTAAAAACTCTTGTTAAGCGAGGGTCATTCTTATGCAAAGTAAAAGTCTACCATTCACAATAGTAACAGTACACTAATTCCACTAATTAGATGCAGCACTTCCACAACGACATCACCCTGAGGCGTGTCAGGCGCACACAGAGAGAGAGCGGATGCTAACAGAAGCCCTGCACAGACCAGGACCATACGCTGCCATGCTCATCGAGGCGATGGTCCCCCTTTACCTGAGGATGGCCTGGCGCGGAAGAGTGTGCTTCATCAACGGAGCACCAACAAGGCACCTCTACCAAGGAACCTCCTGCTGAGGCCTTTTCCAGCTGCTCTCTTGAGAGCTTTTTTGAACTGTCCCCAGAGGACTATTGCACCATTCCTGTATGTGTAGACCTGCTGTTTGTATAGCTCCTATATGTGTAGACCTGCTGTTTGTATAGTTTCATATTTAAAATTTTTGTATAGTATAGTATAGTATAATTTTTGTATAGTATTTCTATTTTTTCTATTTTTTTATATAGTATTTTATATTTTTTTTATATATATCCCTGTTTCTTAAAAAAAATAAATGTTTCCCCCCTGTTTGTAGCACTTACCGCCTGATCCTTCCCCTGATTCCGAGTCCGGGTTAACGGGCGCGGAGTGACGGTTGGTTAGGGGGATCTCTGTGAGGGTGATGAAGAGATCCTGGCTGTCAGGGAAAGCGGGAGTGGGTTCGCTGTCGCCTGCGCCGTCCTCAAAAGACCCTTCCTCATCTTCCCCATCGGCGAACAGGCAGGAGGAACTGTCCCAGTACACTATTCCGTCCTCGGAGTCCACCGTCACTGGTGGGGCACTGGTGGCAGACCCACCTAGAATGGCATGCAGTGCCTGCTCGTAGAAGCGGCATGTCTGGGGCTGGGCTCCGGAGCGTCCGTTTGCCGCTCTGAACTTTTGATACCCTTGTCTTAGTCCTTCACTTTTCACGCGGCACTGCATCGCATCCCGGCTGTATCCTTTCTCTTTCATGGCTTTAGAGACCTTCTCGAAGGTCTTCGCGTTCCGCTTGTTGGAGCGCAGCTCCGAGAGCAACAGACTCCTCGGCCCCACACAGCGATCAGATCCTGGACTTCCCGGTCACTCCATGCTGGGGACCTCTTTCTATTCTGGGATTGCCCGGAACTCCTCTGCTGGAGAGCTCTGCATCGTTGCAGGTGCTAGTGGAGCTCGCCCCCGATGTGCAACCAGAACGTCAGATTCAAAACCGCGCCAGACAGGAAAAAATGAATTCAAAATTTCGCGGGTCATTTCCTGTGTGGCTGGCCAGAGAATCCAAGCTCGGACTGCTGTCCAGAGTGTCAACAGAGTGGTGCACTGTGGGATAGCTCCCGGAGCTGCTAAGTTCGATTAGCATCCACACCTAGCCTAATTCGAGCTAGCCATGTCGAATTTAGCGTTACTCCACCTGCCGGGGTGGAGTACCAAATTCGAACTAAAGAGCCCTCTAGTTCGAATTAAATGGCTTCCTGGTGTGGACGGTTGAGCGGTTAGTTCGAATTAACGTTGATAAATTCGAATTAAAGTCCTAGTGTAGACCAGGCCTCAGAAGCCTGAAGGTGGTGTGTCAGAGTGAGGTCAGCTTTAACTTACTCCTTCTTCCCTCCTTTACAGGGTAAATTGCAGCCACTTAGGGTAGGTCTGCACTTCAAGCTGGAGACGAAACTGACCGCTCAGGTAGACATACTCGCGCTAGCTCTGGTTGACCTAGTGCACTAAAAATAGAAGTGTAGCCATGGCCATGTGGGCAGTGGTAGGGGCTAGATATGTTCTAATCTATACACCCCGACCTTTACGGATGCGATGTGATTATCTGTGCAAATGTACCTAACAACAACTTGATAGGGAACTTCCTCGGGCTGCCGCACTCTATAGAGGTGGTGATTCCAAGAATGATATATGAGATGAGTGTAGTTCTCATGCAGTCTATCCATACAGCGGCAACTCTATGTATGTGAGATGGCTGCCATCTTGGACCATCGCACTGGGGATTGAACTAGGCATCTCCAGAGCCAAAAAACTTCACAGGGAGCCTAGGGCTCTCTGATACAGCTTCTAACAGACTCATATTCTCAGTGGATCGGGCATAGCGGGGGACCTGTACCACACACTTCCCAGTGGGTTACATCTGGGTCTATCTACTGTCCGTACGCATCTCTCTCTTTCTTGTATCTGTCGGCAGTTTCCTAATGTGCCAATCTGTGCAGTGTTTTACACTTGCCCAAAATTAAGGCTTGCATTCTAATTAGCAGTTAAAGAACCTTGCGCTCATCAACACTCCTCTTGACACAGCAGTCATCTCGGCTAGTTCAGCCCCAGCAATATATCACTAATTAAAAGAAAACGCCAAACGGGTCCCCATGTGTTGGGTGCAGACAGCACGAGGCGGAACTGGAGTTCTCCAGCTGCTGTAGGGCAGTGGCACATAGCTGCTTCTGAGCAGCGTTGACAAGCCTTGAACGCTGTGCTTTTCAGAGGGGCATGCTGGGAGGGAGAGATTTACAGATGTAAAACACATAATTGAGCCCATTAATAAAATTGGATCCACGTCGCCACCAGGGAAACGGCTGATGATGGAGGAGAGTGAAGAAACACGGGTGCTGCTGAGTTTATCCTGTTCATGTTTTATCTTGCCTGGCGAATGACACAGCCTAGGGCTCTCTGCTGTCCAGACAGAACATGATTTGTGGAGACAGGGCAATGCAACAGCATTGAGAAATGCATGCATCATGGGAACAGGGCAGTGTGGCGATCGCAGGGTGGGGAGGGGGGCCAGAACCCCGACAGAGAAAGCTTGAGGACTCACCAGCTGAGGTGCAGAGAAGAGCACTGATGGAGGAAGGGTGACAGGGACTGGCTCCAAACAAAGGAACAGCTTCATGGCAGAGGGAGAAGGCCGTGATGAAAGCCACAAAGGACAGTGCTGGATGCAGGGGAAGAATTTGGAGGCCTGTTGTATTAATTTTGATGGAATAAATTGGCCAAGAAAGTTAAAGGTGTTACCATGACCCTGCCACTGTACAGCATTAACAGTTTTAAACAAGGATTGGGGTTCTGAGTACAGAGCCCTGGCCGGCTTAGTCCCATGGCAAACACATCATTAAAAATCTTCTTAACCTTTTATTAAAGACACAGAAAATAAATGTGGGTGGGGGGAGTGAAAGCATTTGAAATGTAAAGTATTAAGTAAGGCTTTTATTTTAACAGTATCCTTTATTCCCTTGATCTGCAGACAGTCTTTAGAAGGAAACCGCCACTGTCTGACAGGCTTTTAGATGATTTTAAAGGTGCTAATGACTTTTTGGAGGGAAAGAGAAGAAGGTGGTTGAGTGGGGTTGGAGCTGTTTGTTCTTGCTAAAGTCCAATCCCATTTCCTATAAGACAAAACAAGGCAAACACACCCAGGAGGGGAGAGGAAATGCAGCGTCTGTCTCTGGTGCTGACTTGCAGACTCACTTCTGGAGAAACACAGGCAAGGCACATGGTCTTATTAGCCACTCTGAGATCTTGCAAATGTGTACGAAAGTCTCAGATTTCAGCTAAAGCTCATCTTGATTTGGCCGTTAGCTGGTAGAGGTGGTGATGTCATCGGGGCCCGTCTGGCCAGGACACCTCTGGGAAGTAGGAGGACGAAGGAGGATCCTGGAGTCCCAGGAGATGGTGGAGGTGGCAGCCATGGTGATCAAGCTTGCTCCTTTCCTGTCTCTCAGTCAGCAGTCGTTGCCAGGAAGCTGGATCTCTTTCCTCAAAGTCATTTATTTTGAGGACACCAAAAGGGGAGTGGTAGGTGAAAGGGCCCATCCCCTCATTATTCTGCTCAACATGTAGGCCTAATTTCTGACACACCAGTTTTGGTCCATTGATTTCCAGGCCCGCACTTCTCTGGTTTACCATGGATGTGTGATGGATTGGATTACAGAAACCCCCTTGGGACTGCCAACTGATGTGCTGAGACTACCTCTAAGCCTGTTTTCCCTGACAGCTTGAGACTTCAGAACCCTGCCTGGTTGTGCCAGACACACTAGCCTGCTACAAACGCAGACCCAGGTCTGATCCACGTCCCCCACAAGCTGCAGGCTTAACTGAAAACAGATTAAGAAGCGTTCCTGTCTCCAACACTCAGGTACCCAACTCCCAATGGGGTCCAAACCCCAAATAAATCTGTTTTACCTTGTATAAAGCTTATGCAGGGTAAACTCATAAATTATTTGCCCTTTATAACACTGATGGAAAGATATGCACAGCTGTCCCCCCCCCGGTATTAATACATACATTGGGTAAATTAATAAGTAAAAAGTGATTTTATTTATTAAAAAAAGTAGGATTTAAGTGGTTCCAAGTAATAACAGACAGAACAAAGTGAATTACCAAGCAAAATAAAACAAAACATGCAAATCTTAGCCTGATACAGTAAGAAAATGATTACAAATGAAATCTCACTCTCAGAGATGTTCCAATAAGCTTCTTTTACAGACTAGCCTCCTTCTAGTCTGGGTCCATCAATCACTCACACCCCTCTGGTCACTGTCCTTTGTTCCAGTTTCTTTCAGGTATCTTATGGGGGTGGAGAGGCTATCTCTTGAGCCAGCTGAAGACAAAATGGAGGGGTCTCCCAGGACTTTATATAGTTTCTCTCTTGTGGGTGGAAACTCCTCCCTCCCCCTGTGTACAATCCCCTCTACAAGATGGAGTTTTGGCGTCACCTGGGCAAGTTACATGTCCATGCATGACTTAGTTCTCTACAGGAATGTTCCCAGGAAAGCTCAGATGTGGACTGATACCTATCAAAGTCTATTGTCAGATTAAGTGTTTCTTGACTGGGCACTTACTGAGAATAGTCTTTTCTCAAGAAGCTGACCAAATGCTTCAGTGGGGCTACTTAAAATTAAACAAATACATAGCCAATATTCATAACTTCGAACACAAAAATGATACATGCATATAAATAGGATGAATATATTGAGTAGACCATAACCTTTGCAGAGATATGTTACATGGCATATATAGCATAAAATATATTCCAGTTATGTCATATTTACATTCATAAGCATATTTCTATAAAGCATTATGGGGTGCAACATCATAGGATGATCTTGAGTTGTATTAAGAGGCCTTTTGTGTTTGGATTAATTCAGTCTGTCTCCCTTTTGCACTTTTTAAAAATTGTTGTAGGTTATTGTGATATTTTATGAACTTTTACTCACTTCTCACATTTGAGCTGTCAATTAGGGAAATGTGAAGACCCAATTATTACAACAGGCCTTGGAAGGTGAATCAATGCAATGAAATTTGGGAGTAGGGGAGCTGGGTCACCATTCCCAGAAACTCATGGAAGACCCTATCAGAGCAGATCTGTGAATCCAACCCTAATCCCTCCATTGGGCAGGAGAATGTGGAACTTGGTGGTTCTTTACTCCAGACTGTTAGTAGCTTCTCTGTGCTCCAGTATCGCTGCATAGTCACCAAGACCAATCTTTGTAGCAGGACCAAGATCACTTATACCCTTGACTCAGTGTATGTTTATGGAGGAGGCTGGATGGGGGAACATGCTTATAAGACCTAGTTTGAACCTTATCCTTTTCTCTGAACCAACCTTTCCTTAAGGTTCAGATCCACTGAGGAAAGGAAATTCCAACCTCCCACTTTCTCTGCTAGAAAGATTACGATTTGTGAGTAAACTGGTTATGGAAAGGAGCCTATGTTGGAGTTGGTGTCAAAAAGCAAAAAAGATACTGGAAAAGAAGGAAAAACAGTTCAAACATTTGAAATGTAACATATTAAGTTAGGCTTCCATTTAAACAATGTCTCTTTTTCCCTTTGCCTTTAGCCGGAGAGAGATTTTAGAAGGAAAATCCCCTGGCTTGACAGTCTTTTAATTCATATGAAAGATGGTAATAACTGTCCTTTTTAGGGAAAAGAGAAACCATTAATTGAAATTGTCTGGTACTGTTGTTAAAATCTGATCCCGTTTCCTAGACGACAATACCAGACAAACACACAGAAGCGGGGAGAGAGAAGAATAGCAGAGCTAGACAATGCAGCTTCTAACTCTGGCGTTGACTCTCACTTGCAACCTCCCTGCTGGAAAACGACAGACCCAGCACATGGTCTGGTCTGATCAGCCACTCTGAGACCTGGCAAACTGGTACCTGTTTAGGGCCATTGTTTTTATCTGCTTCTTTGGTCACAGGCTCACAGCAGTCTTGGCTGGCCGAGAGAGACTCTTATTAAACAGAAAGCAAAAGCAGAGGGATAAGAAAGAGGAGAAAGAAGATGGGGAAGGAAAAGAAAGCCGGTGGGCAGGGGATGACAAAGTCTCACGTCCAAGATGGTGTAAGAAATTAGTCAGAGTAAGTGCCGGTGGCGATGTCGTCTAGGTCCCTCTGTCTAGCCTGGTGTGGTCAGGACATGTCAGGATTAGGACCATGGAGACTCAACCGTGTTATGATGGATCTGGGGTCCCAGGAGATGGTGGGGGTTGCAGTCATGATGCTGAAGCTTTCTCCTTCCAGTTCTCCCATTTTTTAGCTAGCCAGCATTCTTTAATTCCCCCCTATATTCACCTCCCAAGTCTCATTTGGAAGATCCCAAAAGGGAGGAATAGAAGGAATAGCTCATCCTCTCATTATTTTGTTCACCAATTAGGCCTAATTTCTGCCACACTAATTTGAGTCCACTGATGATTGCTGGTCCCACACTACTCTTGTTTACCAAGCATATTCTTAAAATAATCCCTGAGTTATGTCAATAGGTCTTTTTGTGTTGGATTAATTCAGTCTGCCTGTCTCCCTTTTGCATCTTTTCCCACCAACATTTAATGTTATAGGTTGTTGTGACACTTAATGAACTTTCACTCACTTTTCCCAGTTGAGTTCACAAGCAGGGAAAATTTGCAGGCGGCTATACTGGGTCAGACCAAAGGTCCATCTAGCCCAGTATCCTGTCTTCCGACAGTAGCCAATGCCAAGTGCCCCAGAGGGAATGAACAGAACACGCCATCATTGAGTGATCCATCCCCTGTCACCTGTTCCAAGCTTCTGGCAAAAAGGTCAGACTGGATGGGCTCTGACCCTTAATATATATATATATATATATATATATATGTTGGTATCTATGACACCTAACACACACTGAACCAGTGGGATTCTTGTTCCCCCAGAAAACCCCCATTACCATCAATGGTGGTTATTGAATTCATGAGATATGGGTTATACCGACTCTTTCGTGGTTGGATCAATGGCTGTTTAATCCAAAGCAGAAAACCCCAATGGTCTGGAATTGTTGATGTTCTCTTGGTCTTGGGCAAAGTAATGCCACATTTTTGGGCTGGCTTTCAGCACGCAACTTTTTAATTGCTTTAATAGTGCACACTTTGTTCTCTCTTTTTACCCAATCATTTGACGTTCCCCTTGCTGAAATAAAAATCTTAGTGCAAGCGAGCACACTGCAGCGTGACGGCCCAGCTAACCCGCTGAAGCATGCCAGACGCTCTGGTTTTCCACACTACAGTTGTTTGTTTTGATATAGGTTGGGCCCGGTATGATTAATTCACAGTGAGAACATTTTGTTTACCAGGAACATGCAGTGAATTTAAAAATAAAAACCCAAGCCCATCGAGGGCAGCTGAGAAATTGAACAGCTCTGGGAAGCTCGGCTCTCTTTAGCTGGTTAAATATTTCAGCCACGTGGTACTACCTGGGATTCTGTGCTAGGCAGGGGGTCAGATGAGATGATCATCGTGGTTCTTTCCAGCTTTAAAAATCGATGAATCTCTGAACTAAAATCTACGCCCACGGGGAATGAGGCGTCATGACAAAGCTTGCTGACTGGTGACTGCATATACATACTGGAATGGGCTTGACCCATTAAAAGACTCTCTGCACAACTGGCAGTGTATAAGTGCCAACCAAGGGGATGCCCTGGTAGATCATATGCAGCAGGGCTGCCACTAGAAGTGTGTAAAGCCTGTGTAAGGAGGAAGTGTGTGCACATCACAGAGTGGTACTTGAGTATCGTGTGTAGCATATGTGATGTGCAAGATCACCCACTGTCCTTGGATCTGTGCAATGCCCAGGTGCACAAGCCATTTAGTCCTGTTGTGTTTCAGTTTCTCCATCAGGGATAATGATACCTACCTCAAAGGAAGCTTAGTTCATCAATGTTTGAGCATGGGCCTGCTAAACCCAGGGTTGTGAGTTCAATCCTTGAGGGGGACATTTAGGGAACTGGGGTAAAATTCTGTCTGGGGATTGGTCCTGCTTTGAGCAGGGGGTGGGACTAGATACCTCCTGAGGTCCCTTCTAACCCTGATATTCTATGATTCTAAGGTCCCCAAATGGAAAGTGTCGTATGCCAGTATGACGTATTATTAAAACGTAAAACCTAATACAAGGCAATTGAAAAAAACCCTATGGAATACAATATTTGAGAATGATGAATTGAAGGGCCCCACCAAGCTCCCACCGCCATGCAGTTCTCCGTCACTCCACAACCTACCCATAACTTTGCTCCCTAAAACACATCCTAAGTGGTTGAGAATCTAAATCAGTGGTTCTCAACCAGGGGCCCCTGGGGGACCACGAGAATGTTTTGGGGGGTCTGCCAAGCAGGGCCAGTGTTAGACTCGCTGGAGCTGAGGGCAGAAAGCCAAAGCCCCACCTTATGGGGCTGAAGCCTGGGGCCCCGAACTCCGCCACCTGGGGCTGAAGGTGAAGTTTCATGGGGGGACCTGAGGCATGGGGCCCCAGGCAGGAGCCCTGCTTGCTACTGGCTCTGTCTTTTATATGCAGAAAACTAGTTATTGTGGCACAGGTGGGCTGTGGAGTTTTTATAGCACGTTGCGGGGGGAGGGGAAGGGGCTCAGAAAGAAAAAGGTTGAGACCCCCTGGTCTAAATAACAGATTGCTAGATTGTAAAACCCCACGTCCTATGAGAGGGACCCACTTACAGTGCACTGTAACACTACAGATATTACAGAAAACCCAGCGTCCGTTCCTAGATCGTACTATTAAAAACACAACCTACACCCTGCCACACCGAAAAGTGAATACGCTCAGTGACACTCAATGGTCCCTCCAGTGCTGTGCCTAAAAAACATTCTTCTATCTAAGGTGACCATTTTTTTCAAATTTAAAACCAGGACATTTAAAATAGCTCAGCCAGCATGAGTAATAGTCGCTGTCGTAGAATATAAGTTGAAAATATATTGCGGAATATGCTTATCTTTTTTTTTCTTTAAGTGAAAGAATACAATAAAATGTACTTCTTTTATTTATATTATATATTATTAAAGTAATTTTGCGGAAAAAAAAATTTGATATGGGTAGATTAGTACATAATTGTATACTTAGGATTTTGGGATCCAAGTTATAAAGAAACAAGTGTAGCAGTAAAACAAAATGGTTTTAATAAAAAATGGTACAAAAGTACTTAATCTACATTCCTAATTTTGCTTCTTATATTTTTGTGAAGAGTGGATTGATTTTAATAATAATTCGTTTTCCTGGATGTTTTTATAAAATTCCATGCAAGTTTGGTTAAAATTATATTTAGTAATTAGCAAACATTTCAAAGTTTCAACATGTACTTGAGTTTTATCACTGGACCAGATATTGTTCATCAAAGAAAAAAAGACGTTCGGCAGGTGCATTGGTTCCTGGTAAACAGAGACAATATTCTACCAATTTGCCAATATTTTTGTAGGAAACATCATTTTCACTGAAGGCTTTGAATATTTCAATCCATCTGTTCGATAGTGGTACAGAATTTTGTCTCCAGTGAGTAATTTTTTCATCTGTAATGTAACGCAGGACAAAGCAGGTTTCATCAAACTGTTCATCTTCTACTAAATTGATTTCAGAAAAATACTGAAGAATGTAATCACTGCAAACTTGAATGTTGTCATGGGTGAGTTTAGTGTTTAACAAAACCCAATTGAATTTTTCGGTATGCTTAATAGGTCCTTCCCATTCCTCTAGATATTGAATACATGTGTCATAAAATTCTACCACTTTTTCTTTGAAAATAGCAGGTTTTAATATGCCTTCTTCCTCAAGCTGCTTCAAATTTTGCCGCACCTGTAACGGCAAGAAAACGTTTGCTTTTCTGTCAGCTAATTTTGTTTTTAAGTCACTGTAAATATTGCTAGTTTCTATAATAGAAATCTCCTGTCCTTCTATTTTCAAAATAGCATTGTGGAACATTGATGACACGTTATGCAAAAAGTAAAGCCAAGACTCTGTCTCTGAATTATCAAAATAATTTGTGATAATTGTGGGGCTCTTCTCGTTTGAGGCAAAATATGAATTTAAGGCAGGATATATTTGTAGGACGCGCTCAATCGCGGGTCGTAACGCCAACCATCATGTGGCACTGTATCCCAAGACTTTCTTATATTCGATGTCCACGAATTCACAAAATTCTTTCAATTCATTAACGCGCACTGTATATATATAAAAGTATGAATAAATCTTGGTGATGAAAGTTTGCACATCAATTGGTACACAGTCAGCTGCAGTTTGTATAGCATTGTTCAAAATATGAGCGGCACAACCAATTCCCACAAGCTCTCTTCCACCCAAATTTGATTTCAGCTTGGTAAAAATGTTATTTTTCCCACTTCTTCGCATTCCTCCAAAGTTAGTATTGGTGTTGTCAGCACAAAATCCAAGTACCTTGGTATCTAAACAATACTTTTTTAACACTTCCAAAATATAATCAGTAACTATGTCATATGTTTCGCCTGGCAAATCTCTTACTTCCAAAATTTTGACGTGTATTCCAGACTGGTATGAAAAATATCTTCTTATTATGGGAATCAACTTTACTTCCTTGTGGTCTGATGCATCCGAATAAATAGAAATAAAATGTGCAGCATCTAAATCCTCTTCCAATAACTGTTTCGCATAAGGCACCAGCACATCGGTAACTATTGCCTCGCATTTTGTTCTAGAACATGTAAACCTGGCATCAAAACATGTTTTAATCAGTTTGCAGGTACAATCCATTGATCGGAATGAGTGATTATGCATTACTGTGTGGTACACCCATAAACCTTCAGCTGCAGCTAGTTTTCTTTCAACATCTTCAAATTATTTTTTCTTAAAATATGATGTCACACTCGTACTTGCAATTGCTGCAGACACGGCCCATTTATGTTTGACTGTTTGTATGTGGTTTTCAATGTCAGTTTTTCCACTGTTTGCAATAGAAAATAGACTTCTGCATTTTACACATTCCATCTCACTATTGTCATTATTAGTACTTGCTTTGATGAATGTATATTTCGATTTTAACTCGTCATTGAAGACGCACTTTCGTCGTTTTGGCGCCATGGGTGTCCAAAAATAAACAATTATTACAAACTTCGTCAGATGTCGGTCTTGGTCCGAGGGGGCGAAGTCACCGGTCCAGGATCGAGGGGGGCAAAGATGCTGGTCCTGGTCCAAAGGGGCGAAGGCGTCGATCCTGGTCCAAGGGGGCGAAGTCATCGGGTCCTGGTGAAGCAGCGAGGTGCGCCGTGAAAACGGTAGAGCGAAAAGCTCGAGTAACCGAGAGAGCGCGGAGCTCTGAGGGCCAGTGTCACGGTCCGAAGATGCCAGATCACTGGTGCCTGTCCTGTGCTGTGGAGGGCCTTTTATAGTCCGAAGCTAACACCGAATTGGTCGATTTTGGCGGGCTCTGTGTGATGACATCATCATCGAGTTCCCACGGTCGGGCTGTATGTAATGCGTGGGAGTATTATCGAAGAGTCGCCGCGGCCACAATATAGTGAGAGTGCGTGTGCTGAATGCTGAGTATTGCCAAGATCCAACGACGAGAACCGTCATGTAAAATAAAACTAAAACTAGGATAAATTAATAAAATTGATTTAGGCTGGTTTATCAAGGATTGATTTGATGTACTCAATCTTTTGATAAATTAATAATTTTTGATTTTGTAGTCCTAAACTGTACTGGTTACATCTCACGACTAACCAGACCAATGTCCAAAAAACCAGTACTGTACTGGTAAAACCAGTACGTATGGTCACTTTACTTCTATCCCACCAAAGAAGCCTGGCTGAGAGTTATTGATATTCAATTAGAGGAAGATAGCTGTCAAAATCTCCCAGAGTGCTCTGGGAATCCCAGCTTCTATGTCTGTAATACACACTTAATAAACAAGCCATGGACTCACCCAATGGCATACGGAACAAACCATTACAGAGGAAAATGAGGGGGCACTGGTGGGGCAATACTGAATGATGGGGGATTATTGGCTTTATCCAGTGCCAACAGAGGTCAAGGAAAGCACTTCCATTGGCCACTGATTGAACTGGGCTCGAAATAGCAGTGGGGAACCAGCTGGGTCCCTCCCCTCACTGGTCACTTTTAGACTTCTTAACGTTTGAGTTATTAAAATGACGGAGGAAGAGATTTAGAAAACACAGCCTATGAGGACAGGTTGAAAAACCTGGGCATGTTTCAAAGAAGGCTGAGTGGGGACCGGACAACAGTCTGGTTGCTATGCAGAGGACAATGACCAGATGTTCTCCATGTCCACCAAGGGTAGGACACGTAATCGGCTTAGTGTGCAGCAAGGGAAATTCGGGTTAGATGTTAGGAAAGTTTTGTAACTATGAGGACAGGTAACCACTGAAATAGGCTTCCCAGGCCGGTTGTGGAATCCCCTTCATTGGGGTTTTTAAAGAACAGGGTAGACAAACCCCTGTCAGAGGAGGTCTAGGTATTCTTAATCATCCCTCATCATGGGGGGATCAACTAGATCAATGGTTCTCAACCAGGGGTCCGGGGCCCCCTAGGGGGCCTCGAGCGGATTTGAAGGGGGCCTCCAACAAGGGCCAGCATGAGACCCAGTGCAGAAAGCCAAAGCCCCATCGCACGGGGATGAAGCCCAGGTCCCTGAGCCTCGCCACTCGCTGCTGAAACTGAAGCCTGAGCAATGTAGCTTTGTGGGGGCCCTCGTGGCATGGGGCCCCAGGCAACTGCCCTGCTTGCTACCCCCTAATCCCGACTCTGGCGTTTATATGCAGAAAACCAGTTATTGTGGCACAGGTGGGTCGTGGAGTTTTTATAGTATGCTAGGGAGGCCTCAGAGAGAATAACGTTGAGAACCTCTGGACTAGATGACCTACCTAAGTCCATTCCAGCCTTATATTTATATGATTGCATGATTTTTAGAGGCACAAAGGGTAACTGGGCACCCACTGGCCACTGACTTTAATCCACCCTGTAGGATTTTGTAAAGGATGTGTAATTTGGGGGGGCGAGGTATGCTAGAGTCCATTGAAACACTCCCAACATTAATGTTTTCGAAACATTTTGGTTTGTGGAGTGGGCTTCGTTCGGGGGCCAGCAGGCCTAGTGGTCAGGCCATTGCCAGACAGTCTCTCTGAGCCTTGAGGTGGCTCTCCTGACCAGTCCAGGGCCTGGCGGCCAAGCCAGAGTTCATGACCCTCCAGGACCTCTCAGGAGGATGGGGAAAGGGGGAACGGCAGGGGGACGCAGGCCCTCCCTCTCCACCATCTCCCAGCCCAAGAGGAGAGAGGCGAGGGGCGGCTTAGTCCCTCCTGGCTACCACTCCAGATCAACCTCCCCTGGGCTGCTTCCTACCTTCCCCATTTTCCCTTCAGTTCAGGGGGTAGCCCTAGCCTTCTGCTTACACAGACTCAGTAGTTCAGGGCTTCTGCTGTGGTGAGGACACTGCCCATCTCACCCTCAGAGTCCAGTTATCCCCCCTTAATCCGGGGGGAGGGGAAGTCCTATATACAGTGTCCAGGTCCTTCCCCTGTAGAGTGCTCTGCCTCAGGGGCTGCGGCCTAGCTGCCTTCTTGCAGCCAGTGCCCAGAGCTCCCTTTTAAGCAGGTCCTAGGGGAGCATGCCCAACTGGTAGAATGAGTATCAGAGGGGGAGCCGTGTTAGTCTGGATCTGTAAAAGCAGCAAAGAGTCTTGTGGCACCTTATAGAGTAACAGACGTTTTGGAGCATGAGCTTTCGTGGGTGAATACCCACTTCGTCGGACGCATGGTAAAATGAGCAGCACTAAGTCCATAACTTCACATGCACAACATGAATGAAATCCTGGTCTCATCGAAGTCAGTGGCAAACCTCCCAATGACTTCAATGGGGCCAGGATTTCCCCTCAAAATGTGTTGATATCTGTGGGAAGGGTGGCCAGCACATCTCTCGGCCCACGCCGCTTCCCGCAGCCCCCATTAGCCTGGAACGATGAACCACGGCCAGTGGGATCTGTGATCAGCCGAAAATGCGGATGCTGCAGGTAAACAAACTGGCCTGGCCTGGCCTGGCAGCGGCAGCGGCTTTCCCTGGTGGGCTACGTGCCAAAGGTTGCTTATTCCTGCTCTAGTTGGATGAATGTGACTCTGCTTATAAGGCTTCTGATGTGAATGTTCTTGGAAAGTGAATTTAAAATGTGCTGTCTGCAACTGTTTGAGCATGTGAGCTTAAAATGTGCTTTCTGAAACATATGCAGTACTAAAACTCAGTCTCAGGAATGCTTGCAGAAAGAAAACTCTAGTGAGCAAGAACACAGCCCTAAACCAATTTTTAAAACAATGTTGTTATAAATATTTGTAGAACTATTTTTGCTGTACGTGGCCAGCTCTGACGCATGCTGCTGTATCTATGAGTTTATATGGAACCGCGGGCTGGTGGGTGGGAAGCAAGTGACATGGTAGGTGTCGGAAGTTTTTCCACTAACAAAAGCCACTATTGACAAATGAGCATTTGCTCTCACTTTATTGCAGAGCAATAATAATAAGTGAGACCCACAGCCCTGGCTCCAAACGTGATAACAGCTGGAGAGTTAATATAAACGACTTGATCGACGTGAGGAATAGTGCAGAGTATCTCAGCAGCAATCTTACCGGCTTCCACTCGGAGCCTCATTCTGCCAGCCAATAGCGCTTTGTTTAATTTGGGACGCATCAAACTAAATCCCTCTCTTTTTTCCATAAAAATCCATGAGATGGCACTACGAAGCTCCAGGCGGCCCTATTATCATAATATACGCAGAGAACTGGAAGGGACCTCTTGGGTCATCAAGTCCTGTCCCTGCTACCACCGGCTACCCCATCCAATAATCCCATTCAGAAATTTCTCAAGCTCCATTTTAAGCCTAGATAGGTTATTTGTCCCCAGTACCTCTACTGGGTGGCTGTTCCAGAACCATATTCTTCTGATGCTTAGAAACCTTCTTCTAATTTTAAAAGATTCACAAATTCCAATGCCAGAAAGGAACATTGTGATGATCCAGTCTGACCTCCTGCGTAACACAGGTCAGAGAACGTCCCCTAGAGCAGATCTTTTAGAAAAAGTCCCATCTTGATTTATAAATTGCAAGTGATGGAGAATCTACCATGAACCCTGGTAACTTGTTCCAATGGTTAATTTCTCTCACCATTAAATATTTATGCCTTATTTCCGGTCTGAATTTGTCTAGCTTCAACTTCCAACCGTTGGAGTGAGTTCTACCTTTAAGGGCCCAACCAAGCCCCCACTGCCATGCAATTTTCCATCACTCTGTGTAGCATCAGGGACATTGAGAGAAGGAGAAGAATGTCGGTTAATTTCAGGGAAATGTTAGCATGCCCGGGGAGATCAATTTTTAATGTATCATTAATAATACCTACTGTTTTTTCCATCTCGGAGATCTCCAAGTGCTTTATGGAGGTGTGAAAAAGCAACATTTCAAGAAACTCCTGGTGGAATTTGAATCTGCAGCATCCCAGTTCTAGCAGTTGCGGCTACAACACACTGCCTCATAGCATTTCTCCAGCAAAGCCTCAAGTAACCTCTGCCAACAAAAGCGGATTCCACCATTAGATTTATGATTTGTTCCTCATCGCTGAGATGAGCATAAGGGACCTAAGCATCTTCCTGTCTTTATCTGCTGTCCACACTTCTGAGGCCTGTTCTACACTATGGGGCTAAGTCGACCGAAGTTACACAACTCCAGCTATGTGAATCACTTATTGCGGTGTCTACCCTGCCCTGGGTTGACAGGAGACACTTTCCGGTCGACTTACCATACGCTTCTTGTTCTGGTGGAGTACTGGAGTGGATGGGAGAGCGATCTGCAGTCAATTAATCAGGTCTTCATTAGACCCGCTAAATCAGCCCCAGGTGAATCAATCGCTATAGTCGATCCCTTGCTTCCAAATTAATTGCATCTAATTCTTCAATCTATGTTTAACACCATATCACAGGTGAACTTGGAAATGTAAAACGAAATGTCCTCTTTCCCAATTATTCCCTTCAGCTGTTAAGGGGCGTCACCCAAGTACAAATTGGGATGTGGTGGTGCTACACTAGGTCATCCCCTTTGACTTCTGTCTGATTCTTGATCACAGAATGCAGAGATAAGACCTCTGATTTCAGACAGTCCTGCATTTTCCCCCACCCCACAAAAATATGACGCCAGTAACAACTAGAAACCCCAACCAAGACTGTGCTTTGCATAAACACATGGTGAAAGACAGTCCAATCATCCCAAAGATCTTATAATCTAAACAGAGATAGAGAAAGGAATTATAACTATCTCCATTTTATTGAGATGGGACTAAAAGACAGAGTTCAAATAACATGCTGAAGGTCAAACAGAAAGCCAGTAAGTGAACGCAGATCTCATATTCCAGGGTAGTATCGTAGCCACAAGAACATTTTCCCACTTTTCATATAGTTCAGTTATTTATCCCCAGACAGGTTAGCCCAGCATTGCTCTGTACAGTGTATTTTTCAGTGCTTCGCCAAATCTAGCTTTAAATGAGTCATTGTGTTTCGTAGCATCTTCCTTGAAAGATTATCCCAGGGGTTGGCGACCTTTCAGCAGTGGTGTGCCGAGCTTAAGGCTTCGTGTGCCGGTAAAACATTTTAACGTTTTTTAGAAGGTCTCCCTATAAGTCTATAATATAGAACCAAACTACTGCTATATGTAAAGTAAACAAGGTTTTCAAAATCTTTCAGAAGCTTTATTTAAAACTAAATTAAAACGCAGATCTTATTAGTTTAGTGTGATCCTTGCCCTTGCTTTTCCTTGCTGAGTTTTCCAATGTCTGGTGGCACGTACTTGGATACTTTAAGCTGCACACAGGCTTCGGAGTGATCAGTTGTTAACCGGCTGGAACCCCAGGTCGGCCGCTGAGGGGAGTGGAGCTGGCGGCTGGTAGGGCTGAGCAGGGCTGGAGGCCTGGACCCTGTATGGCAGGGGGCCTGCGCTGGAACTCCAACCAGAAGCAAGGGGAGTGGGGCTGCGGCGGGGACCCCGGCTGGCAAGGGGCCAGCAGCCGGAACCCCAGAGTGGCAGCGGGTTGAGCGGGTCAGCCCGCCCCGCGTGCCATCAAAAATCGGCTCACGTGCCACCTTTGGCATGTGTGCCGTAGGTTGCCGACCCCTGGATTATCCTACTCTGCCATAAATCTCAACTTTTTTCATAATCTCCTTTTAACGACTAGTTTAGTGATTGTACAGCCGGCTCTGTTCTGAATTATTTAGTTTTCCAAAAAGCACATTTGAAAAATACCAAACAAGCATAATGCACAGATGGTGACAATAGCTCATATGCAAAGTACATTGCAAGTTGTATACTGTACGTAAATGAAGATGAACAGTGGCACGGAGCTTGAAAGGGAATCTGTGTATTGTTCCCTACAGCAATACATCTCTCTGCACTAACGGCAGAATCAGAACTCATGTTGATCACTTTTAATAACGTCTCTGACCATTTGCCTAGTTTCCATTAGCATATTGGCTTAAGTCCAATTCCAAAGCTAGCCAATAATGGTCTGAGAAATATGCACTGGAAGGCTTTGAGACCACGTAATGTCTTCGTTGCTAGTAAGGACTCATCCCCTGAATACATTTTGCAAACCCATTTCAGCCTCCAGATTGTTCATGAGTTGCTAACATCTACGATTATCTCTTGGTCCCGTGGTATTGTTTCTGCTCCCTGCCCGGGTGAATGAAACTGTTTATATCAATAAATGACAGAAAGAATAATGAGTAGCATATAAAGAGTCAAAAAATGTGAGATGGAGCTGATTGAAATCTCCTGCTGTTACAGGGCCCCCAGAAGAAATGCGACGGTGGAGTGGCAAATGCTGTGGGTTTTTTCCTGGTACCTGTTCTGTCTGTAACCCATGCTAACCGAGTGTAGCTCTTTCTCTTGATCCTGTTGCAAACCCATATATGGAGGCTTATGAGTGCTACTGGCCCTGAACAAACAGAGGTGGATATTTAGCACAAACAGTCAAGACTTGTGCTTTTAGATATCAAGGTCCTGGGTTCTATCTCTACAGATAACCTGTCTAAAAGGCTGCAATATACATGGCTAAAGAGTTGATCGATGTTGAGCCTGCATCGCTAATCCCTAGTACCAAGGATGGTCTCATCCTAAACCATCATCGTTAGAGGCTGGTTTAAAGCCTGAAACATGAATTCTATCTTCTTTCCAAAAGCATTTTTAGCACGAATTCTTCTAAGTCTGGACAATCTTGTTCTCCATATAAATGGCCAATCTCTTTTTCAATCTTGCTAAATTCTTGTGATTTATCTCACCTCACTGTACCCACCTTCCCCCTCCGTGGGCCATCACAGCCACCGTGGAAGGAAGAAATAAATGAGCCGACCCACTTGTAGGAATAAGACTGTTTAGAACTGGCGTCCGACTCTTTGGAGGAGTTCGTGCGCAGCAATCTATTTCAGGGACAGCTGCCTGCTGGCATGCCACCCTATCTACCTGAGGAGCCATTTCCTTTGACTCACCTTGGATTCTGGCAATTGACACACTCCCATATATTACATACTAAGGCTCTGTGCAATTATTTTTAAAATATGTGCTCAGCTGAGTGACCTTAGTGGAAAACTGCCAACAAGTGCACAAAAGTTTAATTGAATTAGATCTAAATAATATGGTCTTAAACTCTTAGCACACAGACTCAGCTACTGACATTGTTTCATGTTCTTGGTGAGGTGATCTGTTCCTTGTTTCTGACCTTTCTGTGGGGGAGACAGTTTACAGTGCAGACTGAAAGGAATCCAAAAATCCATGCTCAATGTGCAATCTTTTCCCATTGTTGCAAGGCTAGCACCAAAAGTTCTGCTAGCAGAAAACTTTTGGGACCTGGAGACAAAGATGCTGTGAATGACAGAGTTCAATAAACCAGAACAGGCTGGACACTCTTTATTGCAGCTGCTACTGCATGATGAGAGTGATTTCTAAAACAATGTCTTGCCCTTGTTCCCCACAGATCTCAAAACACTTCATGTGTGTTCCACATGGTCTGCATTTCTACCGATGGGGAAACTGAGGTAAGGGGTGAAGCGATTTTTGAAGGTCAAGCAGCAAACTACTAGCAAAGCCAGAACTAGAACCCAGGTCATGTAACTGTACTACCTCGTTTCTACAACAAGTAACAGCATTTAACCATCTGCACAATCAGGAGTAGGGATTGCCTGACCTAGACACAGTGGAGTCTATTCGTTCTAAGTCTAAATATGGTGGCCTACATTTTCAAAAGTGCCTCCACCTTTGGGTGACTCATTTTTTGGTGCCCATCTGATACTGTTGCTGCAAACATGGACTTCAGTCAGGCTCTAGTCTGTTTTCTGTTTGGAGCAGTAGGGTTTAGCTGCTCAAAGGTGTCTTTGTCTGGGGTTGGGAGCTCTAAAATCCACACAGCCAAAATGAATGTGGGCTTCTGAAGATCTGAGCCTGGGAGCCTATCTTGGCAGGCACCGTATAGGGACCCGATGCTCTCTGTCATGCAGACATAATGGTTGCCAGCAGATATAGAACCCAAGCCCCCAATACCAAAAGCATAACCCCTTACCACTTGATCTAAAGGGTTAACTCCATCAGGATCACAGAGCCACCTGCCTCAGCTGCCATCACATTCAAACGTCTTGTCACTGCCTCCAAAACCCTGTAGGCCTCAACATCTCCCTGCCAGGCTCATTTTCCACTGCTCCCTCCACCCCGTCAGTGACATTAGCCTCATCCACCCATTCAGCAGCTCCTCGCAAGGACTTTCTCCCATCTTCCTCCATGCCACTCCTTTGCATGGAGCTCATCCCACCTGGATACCCCCTGCTGTTACAATGCCTGTAAGGGAAGGTGTGGAATCCATCTGATTTACTCTTGCAAGTCTGAGGAGTAATAAGGAATGATTTCTATCCTATCTAAATAACCAAACATTGACTTGGATGTGACCAACCAGAATAATCACCACTTTGCTAACAGGGCATGCCTCTTCCCACCACCGTGTCTCTGTCTACCGTGGGACTGTGAGCTCCATGAGACAACAGCTATGATGTCATCTCTGTTTTCAAAAAGCACCCAGCACACAATCAGTAATATCAATAATTATCCTCCACATGGGCCAGCCACAAGGGGGAGACAATCACCTGTACTGTGCTAGTGTATGCCATCAGCATGAGGGCTGTTTGAATAACTGATTGTTGGCTTACTAGCAATTCCATAAAATCAAAAACAACAACAAAAAAAGTTTTGAAACTTTTTGACAAATCAAAAAGTATAAAAGAAAGAAAAAATTTGCGAGTAGAACAAAAAGTTTTTATTTTGATAAAATCAAAACATTTTGTTTAAATGTTATAGTCCTAGCCTCCACAACCTCCTCAGGCAAGGAGTTCCACAAGTTGACTGTGCGCTGCGTGAAGAAGAACTTCCTTTTATTTGTTTTAAACCTGCTGCCTATTAATTTCATTTGGTGACCCCTAGTTCTTATATTATGGGAATAAGTAAATAACTTTTCCTTATCCACTTTCTCCACATCACTCATGATTTTATATACCTCTATCATATCCCCCCTTAGTCTCCTCTTTTCCAAGCTGAAGAGTCCTAGCCTCTTTAATCTTCCCTCGTATGGGACCCTCTCTAAACCCCTAATCATTTTAGTTGCCCTTTTCTGAACCTTTTCTAGTGCTAGAATATCTTTTTTGAGGTGAGGAGACCACATCTGTACGCAGTATTCGAGATGTGGGCGTACCATGGATTTATATAAGGGCAATAATATATTCTCAGTCTTATTCTCTATCCCCTTTTTAATGATTCCTAACATCCTGTTTGCTTTTTCGACCGCCTCTGCACACTGCGTGGACATCTTCAGAGAACTATCCACGATGACGCCAAGATCTTTTTCCTGACTCGTTGTAGCTAAATTAGCCCCCATCATGTTGTATGTATAGTTGGGGTTATTTTTTCCAATGTGCATTACTTTACAAATTCTCGTGTCCTCCTGAAGTTCTGGCCCCAGCACCATCCTACATGGATGACTTTAAAGTTTTTCAGGACTTAGAGAAGAGGATGGCCGAGACTTTTCAGATCCCCCAGGGGCGGTGCAGGAATCCCAGCATTCCTTGTGCGATATCCTCCACTCTACATTGCAAGGCAAGCCAGCCATGCGTATTAATGATGCAATATTGTCATCAGGTCGTAACATCTGGCAGACACCTGTCACCTTTCCTCTGAAGGGCCTAAGCTCTTCAGCAACACTACATACAAGTGCCTAAACTCCCTCAAGGTCACCAGGGCAACCCTGTGCTCTGTGGGTATTTATGTTCCTGCAACCAAGAGGGAATTTAGTAAATCTCTGAGAGCTCAATGCTCCTGCTAGGTCACATTTTCACGTTGTGGAATCTGACGGCGCCACCAACAGAGATGCTGAGGTTTCACAAGAAGGGACCTTCCTCTATTGCCACCACTGAGTTTTTCTCCTCAGCCAAGCACCCATTTTGATGCGTTTAGTCAATGGCCATGAACTGTTGCACTCTCTGGGTCATGCGCTTCACCACCATGTCATCCACCTATTCAATGGGGGCTGCCTCTCCCGATTTACACCTTATTGGGAGCTCATCACGTCCGACAGGTGGATCCTGGAAAGAGTCTCATCAGGCTACACCATCCCTTTTGTTTCCTTGGCCCCAGCCCACCCAGTCCCTCTTCAGGGACCCTGCTCACAAGCATAGGCGCCGACTCCGTGGGTGCTCCAGAGCTGGAGCACCCACAGGGCAAAATTGGTAGATGCGGAGCCCCACCAGCAGCTCCCTGCCCCGCTCCCCGACCCCAGCTCACCTCCGCCTCCTCCCCTGAGTGGGCTGCTGCATTCTGCTTCTCCTCCACTCTCCATCCCTCTCTCCCAGCGCTTGCGCCATGAAACAGCTGTTTCCCGCAAGCCTGGGAGGGAGGGGGGAGGAGGAGGAATGCGGCGTGCTTGGGGAAGAGGTGGGGCCAGGACGGGGATTTGGGGAGGGATCCAATGGGGCAGGGACGGGGCGGAGTAGGGGCGGGGCAGGGAGCGGAGGCGGGGCCAGGGACAGCGGGGGGCATGAGCTTCCACCAGCGCCAACAAAAGTTGGCACCTGTGCTCACAAGGGTCTCTTTAGGTCTCTTTGAATTCGCCAGAAAGGAGTTTTATTCCAGATACTTCCTAGTTCCAAATTAAAAAGGGGGATGGAGGCCAATCTTGGACCTCAGGACACTGAATACCTTCATCCCAACTCAGAGATTCAAGATGGTGTCCCTCACAGGGAACATACCATTGTTAGATTGAAGGGACTGGTTTGTGCTCCTCTCCCTTCAGGATGTCCACATAGCTATGCATCCTGCACAAACGATTCAGGGTTGGGAATAGCACTACCAGTAGCGGGTCCTTCCCTTCAGCCTTTCAACTGTCCCGGGAGTCTTTACAAAAGTCCTCTCAGTTGTCAATGCCTGTCTCCATTGGATGGGTGTAATTGTATTCCCCTACCTCAAGGACAGCTCCTTTTCTGAAGCCAAGTCATCCACTAACAAGGCCTTAGCTCTGTTTCACTCCCTGGGCCTTCGCTTCAAGACAGAGAAGTCCAACATCGTACCTGTTCAACATTTAGCCTTCCTCAGGGCCACACTGGACCCTCTAGCCAGCAGGGCATACCTATCCATGGACAGCTTCGGTGCCATGACCAGCCACATATCCACAATATAACAGAGCCCCCAGACCACAGCAGAATGTACCCTCTGCTGACATTTGCAAAGGCACTACCTGGTCATCAGTGCGTACATTCACTCAGCACTATGCCCTCCTCTACACTTCCACATCCAATGCAGCCTTTGGTGAGGCCATCCTCTGCACTGGTATGGACTCATCTCCTCAGCACCTTCCTCCATGTTGAGTTATGGCTTGGTAATCAGCCAATGTGGAGCACCCATAGTGACATACACTCAAAGAAGGAGGAGCAGGAACTCACCTGTACAGTAACTGGAGTTATTCGAGATGTTACATCCCTATGGGTTGCTCCGCTACCTTTCCCCTCTGCTTTGGAGTTCTTGCCTTCAGCTGTTGGAGTTGAGAAGGAAAGGGAACAGTGGTGGGTCTACCCCTCTTTGTGTAACCTCAGCCTGGAGCACAAAGGTATGTAGGCCATAGGCATGGACCCACTGATGCTGCTGAAGAAAAATCTCCAATCAAAAGTGCATGAGCTCACCCACACACAACATGGAGCACCCATAGGGGCATAACATCTTGAAGGACTCCAGTTACCATACAGGTAAGTAACCTCTCCTTTCCATGTCAAAAATGTTGACATGAAACCTTTCAAATTTTGTTCAGAATCTTTTAATGTTTTTTTTTCCAACCAGAACCGTCCATCAGAACAGACACGAATTTGTGAAGCATTTTGGTGTTGCCAAATGTGCATTTTTCACTGAAAAAAGTTTCATGTGAAAATTTCCCCCAAGCTCTAACCATCACCATGACCAGCTGTTGTTTGCATTAGAAATTCCCAACACAAATGCATTTGCATTAACAGTGCCTTCTTGGGTCCTAGGACCTCTTCCTCAGAGCAAGGGTCCAGCACAAGGTATTCAGAGTCACACATGCCTCTGCTTCCAATCTCTTCCCGTTGTTTGTATTTTTCATCTGCAGGGTGACATTTGTTGGAGAACCTTTGTTGGAGAAACTGAGTTATTTTCCTGTATGTCTATGCTATGAATCAAACCCATGTTGCTTAATGGGATTGTACCAGTACACCTACCACTGCCCTGATGAAATCCTAGATGCTCATCCTTTCTTGGTGGTTATTTCCTGCCATAGCAGCAAAGAATCCTGTGGCACCTTATAGACTAACAGACGTTTTGCAGCATGAGCTTTCGTGGGTGAATACCTACTTCGTCGGATGCAAGTAGTGGAAATTTCCAGGGGCAGGTATATATATGCAAGCAAGAAGCAGGCTAGAGATAACGAGGTTAGTTCAATCAGGGAGGATGAGGCCCTGTTCTAGCAGTTGAGGTGTCTTCACAGTCTTGCCAACTACAGAACCAGTTTCTCCTCCCTTGGTTTTCACACCTCAACTGCTAGAACAGGGCCTCATCCTCCCTGATTGAACTAACCTCGTTATCTCTAGCTTGCTTCTTGCTTGCTTATATATACCTGCCCCTGGAAATTTCCACTACTTGCATCCGACGAAGTGGGTATTCACCCATGAAAGCTCATGCTGCAAAACGTCTGTTAGTCTATAAGGTGCCACAGGATTCTTTGCTGCTTTTACAGATCCGGACTCACACGGCTACCCCTCTGATTTCCTGCCATGATTGCCAGTAGCTGCTGTTTGAAAATAGATATTTTTTTTCCTCCACAGTCATTGCTTTGTTGATGAGGATGTTTGAAATCAATGTTAACACGAAGGGATTATTGCAGCCCTGTAAGGACTTGGAGGAAATTACTATGCAAACAGATGGTACTCTGGGAAAGTGCTAAAAAGACTTTAGATTAGTGAGCCTGCAGGATGAAAGGAACTGATATTAAGGAATAGGGAGATATAATGATGTTAAAGAGAGATGAACCAGTTGTTTGAAATTCCTCATGGAGCTACCACACTCCCTGTCCTCCCCGTTCAGCTCTTTGATATGCTCTCTCTCATTTTAGATCTTAACTACCACTTGCAATGAAAAATTTCCAATGTTTTATTAGACTACGAGGAACTTTGATGTCAGAACTGGCTCCCTTCTGTAATTTCAGCCTTTAATGTTTCACGTGTTTCCTCCCACCAGTGCCCTTCCATAAATTGTCTTCTGCATTTGTCAGTTTTACTATACCCAGCCCAAGCTGTCATCTGTAAAGCAGGGATGAGAAAACTTACCCATCTGAGTGAAGCCTCCTTGCGATTCGCAGATCAGAAGCACTATATAAAAACTACGAAGTATTATTACAACTTACAGATGTAACTTGCAGGAGAGATCCTTCAGTCTGCTACATCCATTTTGTACTGCTCACGTGGCACAAAGTGGAGAGAAACTGGATGGAAATAACTAGCAGATAATTCCTGAAGCACAGTGGAGATCCCCTTTAAAGGAGGGGACGTGTCAAAGGAGAGAGGGGCATGCCCTGGGCAGGGCTGATGACAAGGAAGGGGTGTGGCAAAAGCAGAGCTCTACTACTCTGATCTTCCATTGGGGTAAGGTCTCTCTTATACAGGGACGGCTCCAGGCACCAGCACGCCAAGTGCGTGCTTGGGGCGGCAAGCCACGGGGGGGCACTCTGCTGGAGCCGCGAGGGCGGCAGGTAGGCTGCTTGGGGTGGCAAAATGCCTAGAGCCGCCCCTGCTCTTATACCAGTCGTATGACTGAGAGCTGTTTCAGGTTATGCCAGGGCCAAGATCAGGGAGCTTCAACCTGTTTCCTGCTGGGACCCGCATGGAGTTTTGAAGAACCCATGCCAATCTAGTTCCCATTGCATCCAGGAGTATTAGCTTCGCTCATTTTGTGCCTTCATGGGATTTGGTCCTTGGAGTCAAGCAGATATGAAGCCTCTCTTTTCAGCTGCTGTAATCTGTCTCTTTATAAAGCCACCATCACTGCAGTAGCTGGGCCCATTCAGACACACACAGCCAGATTTGGCTCTCATTTACACCTCTGCAGTCCAATTAATTTCAGCTGGAGTTGCAAACATGGAACAGGTGGCTGCATTCGGCCTGTGGATGCCGCGGCTGCCTCCTTTTATTCATGTGTGCCAAGTTACTGGATTTTGATAACGATGCCCCTTTAAACTCCAGCGCTATGGTCAGTGTATTCCCAAGTTCTCTGGTAGGTGCTACGTTGACTGGAGAGGAGCTTCAAGTCATTGGTCCTTTCTGGAAATAGAGGTTAGCTCTCAACCCTGTGCAAAGTGAGTTGATGGTCTCATCCATGTTTGCAATGGAAAATGTATCCCCATTACAAAGTCCACCACCACCACCGCCACTCAAAGGCACCCTTGTTAGGTGTCTCGGTGGAGAGACATAGGACCGAGCGAGCCACAGAAGGGGATTTTCCGTCTCACACCTACAGGTGGACCTGACGTTGCAGGAAGAAGCAAGTACCTAGCACCTCTTGAAACAAGGCCACTTGGGTGCCTAAATGTGGATTTAAAAGACAAACCATAGGCTTCAAGCTTTGCAAAGGCTGACCCTGGTTTTTAGGCGCAATTAGGGTCTCTCATCTTCAACGGGATTTGGATCCTAGGGATGACCAAAGCAGCGGGCCTGCAGTTATGTCTACCCATAAACTGCAGGAGCAAAAAGAGAAGCCAGCTCTTAACACTCCATCCTTCAATGAGCCGTCAGGATCTCAATGGTTAAGGTCTCTTCTAAATGGCCGAAACACCGGAAACGGCCGGGGGGAAATAGCAACACTAGAAATCAACATGGGGAGCTCTGCTACAGACACAAGGAAGGAAGCAAGTGCCTGGGGCGGCCAATAGAAAGGGGCGGCACGTCCGGGTCGGCACTTTGGCACTTTTCACTCCCTCTTCCTCTTCGGCGGCCACTCAATTGGGTTTTCTTTTTTTTTTTTCTTCGCCGCTTGGGGCAGCAAAAAAGCTGGAGCTGGCCCTCGTCTGTCGTAGTCTATGCCCGCCCACGTACCCTTTACAAGTACACATACCGATAAAAAAATAATCAATAAGCGACTCTCACTAACTATTAAAAACAGTAAGGCGTTGATTCAAACAGAGCCAACGATCCACTGGAATAAGAGCAAAAGCAAAACTGTGACTGCGGTCGATCCTTCCAATTAAATGTGCGCATCGCATCGTAGCAAATGGATTTACGTATAGATGGCAACGACTTTGTATAACGTTATGCAAGTGAACAGAAATCCGTCCACCTGCAGAGCGCCATCTAGAGTCAAATGCACAGCACCATCTGAGGACCTGCTAGGTCTGGAGGAATCAGCTTGGCTAGGTTTTCATTGCTGTGGGTAAAAGACGCACAGTAATTCCCCCCGTCCAGCTTCTCACACCCCGCACAGAATACCTTGAGGGGGCCACTTAGGGATCTGGGGCAAAAAATTGGTCCTGCTAGTGAAGACAGGGGGCTGGACTCGATGACCTTTTGAGGTCCCTTCCAGTTCTAGGAGATAGGTAATAGGTAATAATTGGAGATATACCAATCTATATGTACGTGCTCACACCATTACGGCTCAGGCGTTTCACATTGGGCCTGATCCAAAGCCCAGTGGAGAAGACTGCCACTGACTTTAATTGGCTTTGGATCAGGCCCAGAAGGCCCAGTCGGACTCCTACCAGGGTCTTGCAACTGCCTTCAGTCTCAGTCAGACCAGCCTGGTAATCTCATGCAAAACGGGTTGCAGGGAAACACATTTTTCACCCTCTTGACTTTCGCTTGCTTCCTTTCTGTTTTCCTCCTTTCTTCCATGCTATGTGCCGTGTTTCCCTTTTTAACCAGCCTCCCCAAACCCCATGCTCGGGAAAGAGAGGGCAGGGGGGTATCTGTAGGTTTCCTTTCTGTTGCTCAGAACCAGTTACTTCCACAAGCAAGAAATGTCCAACTTTAATCAATTGCCACCAAATTAATTTCTACAAGTGTTGCATGATCACCAGGGAGGGAGATGAACAAAGGGAACGGAGACAGCCAGGAAATCCCAGGGCACTGGTGCTTGGCTCCAAGAGGCAAACATAATTAATTGCAGCCGCTTAATTCCTGTGCCTTCCGCCAGTTCCCATGTCAAAGCCCAGGTGCTTTCACCGGTGTGTTAATTAGCTCTGTGTTAGCAAGTGGAAATGCCAGGATCGTTAAAGGCACGCAACCGCAGAGTCAAAACGCTGCCGTTGGAGCCGCCTCTCAGTTAGCTGCCATGTTTGTGTGGCTGGAATGAGCCGTGCTGACGATGCTGAGATGTGTTTTGAATCATTGCTACAGACTCTGGAACTTATTCATTCCTGTGGTTTTCAATTATAACTTGTTACAGGTGACCTGGTCTCCCTGTTCACAATGGGGCAAATGGCCCCATCACTGCTGCGGGGTTGATGCAAGCTGCCGGTGTTTACCTGAGGCTGTATCTAATGGATGGAGAAGACACTGCCAACTCATTAGGAAGAACATATCATTTGCCCTCTGATTCGATCCGTTGGTTCTGTGCCAGGCTCTTCCAAGATAATGCCCTTACCCGATCTCACATGCTACGGAGTCTTCTTAAGCAAGTAGTAAGGAGACAATGAACAGGAAATGATCACCTTCCCAGACACCTCTCTGGTCCCTTTCACTCCAGCGTCAGAGCGTGCCACGTGGGTTTATCATTCCTACCCCACCACCCAGTGGAGACGTGCTCTCTCTGTTTTACACATGAGGAACCAAGTCACGGAGAGATGGAAATATTGAAGCGTTGCCCTCCACCTAGTGGAATTTTCCAAGCCTCAAGTTAGGCAGCTCTGTGGTGCCCAGACTCCTTGGTGAGCGGCTGAGAAAGGGATTGTTAGAAGCTGGCCAGTTGAGCAGGGAACTGCCTAAGCTAGATGGGAGTGACATACTGAGGAGAGGAGAGGGGCTTAGACGCCTAAGCAGCTGGCCTGGTGTGCTTGGCTGGCAAGCTAAGGATAGGTGCCTCCCGTGCCCATAAACCCTCTTCAGGAGTTAGCCGTCTAAGCCAGGTCTGCTGCTAGGACAGCAAAAATCATGTCTCTCTCTCTCTCTGTATATCTCCTGCTCAGACTGGATACCTCTCTCATACTCACCCTATGCCTGCAGGTCTGTTTTGTGTGCAGGCTGTGCTACCCCCACCACACACCCCACTTCCAGCCCTCCTGCTGGGGGGGGTGACAGGTATCAGGTGTTCGGCATGTTCAGGGCATAGCTACAGGATTGGGCCCTGCTGGGCGTCTCCCAGCCTGGTCTGAGAATCCCCCTTTCCAGGCTCCAGCATGAGTCAGGGCCGTGAGCAGCTTGTTAGCTGTGTAGTGGCGGCAGTGGGTAGGGGGCTTTGAGAACGTCGAGCTGCGGAAACATAGGTGCCGGGGGGAATTGGGCACCTACTGGGTTAGGCAGCACCTGAGATGTGGCTTTGAAAATATCATGGTGCCTATCTGTCTGTCTAAGTCTCTAAATCCCTTTAGAAACAGGAGCTAAAGTGACTTGCCCTAGAATGTGCCATTCTCAGAGTAGGGGAACATCGCACCTTGTTTGGGATAACGTCCATCGGCCAGCTTCTTGCTGTAATTGTGGAGGCTGGCATCCTCGCAAATGCAAAGAGAAGCCTGCCCAACTCTGTGTTAAGAGACAGGCTTCCTTTCATAGCACCTGCTTCTAACCAGAAGGAGACTGTAGAAAAGGAGAACCGGTATTGAGATACCCCAAGGAAGGCTAATCCATTCCCAAGGTCCCTCGGTACCCAAAATCAACCGAGAAACTTCCTCAGCCTTTTTATAGTCCTACTGCTAATGCAATCAGACTGACAGTTTGGCAGGTGAAAAAAAATAATTACGGTAATTAAAGGAGTGTGTTTTTTGTATTCCCGTACAGAGGACAGAATAACAGCTAAAATAATTTGAAAACATCTAATAGTGGGACCCATTGGTCCTTTCACAGTGAACTCTCCCATCCGTATGGAAATGCAAACCACAAATTCATTTTGCTTTCACAGTGGCAGTAGGTCAGTCCGGTGGCTTTGGGGCTTTAGGAACAATGCACAAATTTACTAGCTGAAAGGAATTGTTGGAGTGATATTAGGGGGGCGGTAGGATCACCCCTCTAAATCCTGAAATTCAACCATTTGAAAATCACAAGGAGGTCTCATATGGAAATATAGTATTGTGGTAAAAATGGGAAAATTGCTAGAGCCATCTACTGGTGAGAAAATATAGAGCTGGAAAGGCCTCTAGCTCATATGCATATTCCCAAATAAGGTACAATTAGAGGGCTGCTGTTTGTTTGAATCACATCCAGTTAAGATATTTGTAAATATGCAATTTTATGCCTGGTCTTTTTAATGATGTTGTATTTTGGATAAATATGTTGACTTGAAAATTAATCACCATTGCAATCAAGCACCAGTGAGAGATGAGGATTTGAATGTAACAGGAGTTAAGAGTCATCGCTGAGTGGATAAATGCTGGCACGCTGTCTAATGCTCTTAAGGGGGTTTGAAATGTCACCGCAGGTTGGATCTGTGCTAGTAGCAGGCTTTAAAGCTCTTGTGAGATTGGGAAAAAGGATCCAGTGACCACGGATCTTGGGGGGCTACAAACTTCCCTGTTGGACGTCAGTAATTGAAGACTCCTTTGTGCGTGTATCTGGATAAAGAGAAGGAATATCTCCATTCACAAAAAGATGTATACAAGGCAATCAGCCAGGACAGACCATCTTTCACTGAAGTTCATATGAAACACGAAGATCACTTTTTCATGCCAGAGAGGCTAGCTCAGTATCAAGTGGGTAATGCCTCGATCACAAATTAAAGCCCTTCACATTCATCTCAGCCTTCTATGCTTCCTTCTACAGCAGATCAACAGAATTCCAGGCAGCTTGGCATGCCCGGATCATCCTGAAGAAACCTTTAAAAAGCTGGTGTCCTCCTAGCTGAGGGTGGGCAGGAAAGGTCCCTGGCACATCTTATGAGAGGGAGATTTGGGCAAAATGTCCTTGGCTCATATCCCCACACTGCTGTATTGTACACTGGCTGGCTTGATCTCCAGCCTGTCTCACTGGCATTGCTGGTCGAGCCTTTGAGGTCAGTGAGCAGTACGGTATATACAGGTACAAACTGCAGCAATACAGGAGTGGATGTCTTAGGAGGCCATTAATGAGTTGCAGGATCATGCATTTCCTGGTCACCAGCTCAAAGCTAGCCCAGCTAACTGGAAGCAACTGACAATTGACACCTGAGAGCTCTCAGTGAAAGGAGATGGTGTGTTCAGAGAAGTTACTTATGCATGCTGAGGGCCCCCTCTGTTATAACTGTTAGGTCAACACCCCTGGATGGATTGTCCCTAGGACCTCTAGATCTTAATACCTGAGCTTCTGCAGCCTGAGTTAAAAGACAGCTCTCACACAGCCAAGTTAGAAACAGGCTCATCAATCTTAAGGTGCCCTAGCTACCACCAGGGGGCGACAGAGCACCACACTGGGCAGGCATGACTTACATAAACCCCCAAAACCCAGAAGCCCTATGCATTGGTTATCACTTTCATTGTGGGGGGTTATCGTTACCATTTTTTGAGTTCCATGTAGATGTCCAAGATCAGAGGGGTTGGGTGATCTTTCTTTGATAAAGTAAAGATTATAGGAGTACTCCCCCAAATTCTTGTCTAAATAGAATCTAATTTAATTTTTATGATCTGTATTAAAAATGAATCTCATGTTAGTTTAAGCTTTGAATCCTTGTTGTTGAACCCCTGGTTTTGCATTTAGTGTGTTTGTTCCCTAGTGTGCTTTAATGTAGTGCTGTTTGAAGCATTAAAGCTCACTAGGGAACCTTTAGTAGGGTCTACAGGGACCAGTTAATGTGAAACCTGTTAGCATGCTTTAGAAATCACACCCTTATAGTCTGCCTTATTGCTCTATGTAGACAAGCCCTTGGATACAAGCCAGGGAGAAGGGCCACCGCCTATATCAACAAAGCATTGGGAAAGGAATGAAGTCAATGTGAACTGAGTAACCATTTCCATTGTTTTCTGGTGTTTATGGGATAAACACTGATTTGTTTGGTAGCAAGAGTGTTTCGTTGGTGTTTATCAGTTAAAACCTGCAATCAGAAGCCTTACGAATGTAGCATCCCCTTCAACAGAGAGTCCCTGTGCTACACAGAAGGGATGAGATGAAGAAGGACAGAGACGGCAAGGTATTTCTTGAGACCATGGTGTTCGTTACGCCATAAGATATAACAAAGACTAACACCCAGTCTAGATCCCCAAAGCTCAAAGTGATAGAAATCCCAAGCGTTTCTTTAATATAATGGTTACTCAAGTCCAAAACGGTCAACCAAACAGATGAGTCCCTCCACACCCACAGGTTCCACCTCCTAAGGGTCATTCGCAGTCCTGTAGACAACACTTTCCTGCTAAGTGCTGCCTTCATTGTGGGTCCCCTGAGAGCAAGAGGAACCAGCATTATAGAGGTCCCAGACTCTCCTTTCCCAGCACGCTCTGCAAAGAGGAGGGCATGCCTATGCGGCCGCCCCTTCCCACACCTTATTGCTGGACTGGCTCAGACAGTCTCACGTGGTTCCTCTCTCTTTCATTACTGTGGAACGTCCTTTGGGTAAAGAGATATAACTTCCTAGGCCCTTCTCTTTGGTCTTTCCTCTCTCAGAAAAGAGACACTAGGCCATCCAGTTAGCGCTGGGCATGGGCAGTGGGTGAACTGTTGACTTGGGGAGGCCAGCCTCCCAGCTCCGCCCCTTCTGCCCTGTCCCTTCTGTGGCTGCTGGTCGCTGCCCAGCACCCCCAATTTCCCCCTCACTGTGTCCACTGGCCTTTGCCCAGCACCCTCAGTTTCCCCCCACTGTGGCCGCTGGCCCCTCCCCATACACACTGTGGCCGCTGAGCCCTGCCTCAGGCTAGTGCCCCCAGCCCCAGAGTGCCGGGAGGCCTGGCAGCCTGGCCCCAGTCCCGTCCCCCTAGCCCCAGAGCACTGGGAGGGCGGGTAGTGTGGCACCTGTCCCAGCTGGGGCCATGATGGCATGGCACAGGGGAACAGCCACCCTGCAGAGCGGGAAGCAGGAGAGGGACTGGGGGTGGAGTGTGGGCAGGGCCATACTTGGCTGTTTGGGGAGGCTCAGCCTCCCCCAGTCCATGATACCTACTGCCCATGGCGCTGCGGGAAAAGGGCAGCTCTGACCCACCCTTCTCTCAGAGCTCTAGACTCAGAGCCATAAACACACAGAGACTGGGAGAAAAGTCTGGTTTGTTAATAAGCACTGACTTCTTATGCCTGACACCGTGTCCATTTCTCCGAGTGACAGCTAGCAAACCATCAGCACCCCATGGGCCGTCTCAGCAGAGAGGCCAAAGGCTAGAAGGGCTATGGAGAGCACTCTCTCCTCTCACCCCTAGAC
Organism: Mauremys mutica; assembly: GCF_020497125.1. NCBI lineage: Eukaryota > Metazoa > Chordata > Testudines > Geoemydidae > Mauremys > Mauremys mutica. Next base: position 9,176,754 of record NC_059073.1, on the reverse strand, counting down.
ATGTCTCTCCATGTCAGGTGTAGGGCAGTGGGAGCAGCCTGCTGCTGTCAAGTGGGCACAGCTGGACAGGCAGAAAGAGTCTTACCTGAGAGCCAGCCTCTTTCTATCAAGGCAGTACTAGGTCAAATCAGTGGGTCCATCTAGCCCAGTATCCTGTCTTCCGCCAGCAGCCAGATGCTTCAGAGGGAATGAACAGAACTTCTCATGCAAGATCCAGGAGGCTGTCAACCGAGTCGCACTGACAACCTGACAAGTCTGTCATGCCAGAGTGCAGAAAGGAGCCTGCGACATTCAGCACTGCCTGCTGGAAGCATCAGTGGTGCAGAGAGGAGGATTCCTGGAGCACTGGAATGACTTCTACGATGGGAGAGGGATGAGACAGTCTTCGCTTCAGCAGAAGGGGAAGTGGATTCCTGAGTTAAGCCCTGTCAAGGGGTTGTTGGAAAAACCTTAAACTCAGTAGATTGAAGAGAGAGATGTCAGTTACCTCAAATGCCCCGACGCGTACTCCCAGCATCCAAAACAAGGTAGAAGACAGAGTCCTAAAGCTCATGATAGGAAAAGGTAGTGTATTAAGAAACACACAAGGAGAAACAGGGACAATCTCTCTCTGCCTGGGTGACAGACTGGTTAGCCTAGTGATTATTTTCTATCCCTGATTTCTATGGGTCCTGCTTTTGGCACGGACCAGAAAAAAATCACCACAGTACTGCATGGAAGGCTGTTCTTGTGATGCTTCTAACCAGGCGTGAAATACCATATGCCACATGAGAAGCTCAGATACCATGATGATGGGAGACTCTATAAAAACCTAGTTAGAATGGAAGCTCGATAGAAGGGGGAACAGCCTGTTTTTCGAGGTTTAAATAATTCAGATTTGCCCATCACTGCAGAGATCTCTTTAGCATTCAGAGAGTCATAGATTTTAAGGGCAATAGGGACCTTTAATGGCATGGCAACCACCTCTTGCAAGCACCCCTTCTGGTCAGATGTGTCTGCAGTCATTAAAAACAGCCCCAGCCCTAGTATCAGGTAATACCCACCTAGGTCTTCTTCCCGGGAGGCAATGGATTCCACCCTCTCTGGGCCCTTCTGACAGTTCAGTCCCCTTCTGGGGGTTTATTGCTGTGTGATTATAGGCCACTTCCCCAGTGGCCTATGGGGTGAGACCTGGGCTCACCCACTACTCCAGGTCCCCACCCAGGACCCTAAGAGTAGCAGCCACATGCCATCATGTCTCTTTAACAAAACTGCTTTCAGTTTCCTGGGATACTTCCCTGCAGCCCCAGACTTCACCAATGCTTCACCCTTAGCTCGGGGCTCTCCTGTGTTCAGGCCCAGCAGCCAGCCAGGAGCTCTGTCTCATTCCCCTTATCCCTGCCAGCACTGAACTCAGTCAGTCAGTCAACCGGCACTCCTCTGACTTCAGCAAGGAACTGATTGTGTCTGGCCCTGCAGCTCCTTTTTAGATGGCCCTCCTGGACTCTGATTGGCTGCTCCCTGCAGCCTGTCTGATTGGCTAGCCCTTTTGCAGCCTCCCCTGATTGGCTGCTTCCTGTACAGTCTCTCTAGGCTGCTCAGAGGACTTAGCTCCACTGCTCCTTTCCTGGGATGGGTGTGGCAGGACCCTGAGGCCTCCAGCAGGGGGCCTCTGGCCCTAGTCCATCTCATCAGGAGATCCTTGTGATCATCTAATCTGACACGACAAAGGCAGAGAAGTTCAACATGTGCAGGAAGCACATGTTGAACTTCTCTGCCTTTGTCGTGTCAGATTAGATGATCACAAGGATCTCCTGATGGGGTGGACTAGGGCCAGAGGCCCCCTGCAGCCAATCAGGATGGCTTCCTGCACCAAATCTATATCTTGTGGCTGAGCTAAAATGTCCAATTTTGATTTAAAGACTTTGCGTGATGGAGAATCCGCCATATGTCCAGGTAAATTGTTCCAGCAATGCTCATTGTTAAAAAGGTGAACCTTATCTCTAGACTAACAGATGCAGGATTCTTTGCTGCTTTTACAGAACCAGACTAACACGGCTACCTCTCTGATACTTATCTCTAGGTTGATATCTATTCAGGTTCAGCTTCCAGCCACTGGATCTTGTTATGCTTTTTTTATGCTAGATTAGAGAGCCCGCTCTGCTATCAGAAATCTTCATCCCATGTAGGTCCTTATAGACCATGATCAAGCCACCACTTAACTAAGCTAAACAGCTTGAGCTTCCTCAATCTTTCCATTTAAGGCGGGTTTTACAGACCTTGAATCATTCAAATTGCCCAACTGCTCAGAAATTTGGCCTAGGCATTACTCTGCTTCTTTAGCCACTTTGAGATAAAACCCCCCACAGTGGCCTCCACCTTGGCAGGGATACAACTCAGAAGCAAATCCATGTCAAAACTTTGCTCTTTGGGAGCTTTGCAGAACAGTGTAGCTTGCCAGGAGACGGTGGAACTCAAAGGACATCTGTGGCCTTTTGTTTCAAACACTGTTGAAACCTTGAACGTGAGCCAATGTCTCGGGGAAAATCCGATACTTAATTATCCCAATCTGAGAAGAACACCCTGTACTGCTGACTTGATATAAAAATGCTGTCAGGAACATCTGTACCCCACAGTCAACTTTTCTAGCATGTGAGTTACAGCTCCTGCCACCTCATAAAAATACCCACAAAAATGTGCATTTCTTTTATTATTTTTGTAGTTCCTAGTGGCCCCAACTGAAACCAGAGCTCACATTGCACGCGGTGATGTAAAAAAAAAAAAGAACCATGGTAAAAGACGATCCTGGCCCTCAATAGCTTACAAATCTAAAGAGTTCTAAGGGAAACTGAGGCAAAATGACTTGTGCAAGGTCACAGAGCACATCAATGCCTGAACTTGGACTAGAACCCAGGCCTCTAGAAGCAAAACCAGCGATTTACTCATTGGGCCACAGGCCTCCTCCTCAGTAATAGAGGACAACTCTAAGAACAGCCACACAGGGTCAGACCAATGGTCCATCTAGCCCAGTATCCTGTCCCTGACAGTGGCCAATCTTTCAGTGGGAGAGCACAGAGCAGGGCAACTGTGGAGAGATCCATGCTGTCTTCCCATCCCAGCTGCTGGCACTCAGAGTTTTAAGGTCGCCCCTGAGCATAGAGTGGCATTCCTGACCATGTTGGCCAATAGCCATTGGTGGTCCTATCCTCCATGAACCTATAGTTCCAGTTTTCAACCCAGTCATACTTTAGGGCATCACAACATCCCACGGCAATGATTAATTGTGCATTGTGTGAAAAAGTACTTCCTCTTGTTTGTATTAAACCTGCCGCCTGTTAATTTCATGGGGTGATCTTTGGTTTTTGTATTGTGGAAAAGGATAAATAACATTTCTCTATTCCCTTTTTCCACACCATTCACGATTTTATGGCTATCTATCAGACCCCCCTAAGATAAACAGCTCTGATCTTTTTACTCTCTCCCCAAATGTAAATTGTTCTATAGCCTTAATTATCTTAGTTGCCCTTCTCTGAACCTTTTCCAGTTCCACTATATCCTTTTTGAGATGGAGGAGACCAGAACTGGACACAGTACTCAAGATGTGGGGGCATCATGGATTTATGTAGTGGCATTATGATCTTTTCTGTCTTATTTTCTCTCTCTTTCCTGACAGTTCCTAAAATTCTGTTGGCCTCTCTTGACTACTGCTCTGCACTGAGCTGGTTTTCAGAGAACTATCCACAATGACTCCAATAGCTTTCTTGAGTGGTAACAGCTAATTTAGACCCCATTATTATATATCTGCAGTTGGGATTATTTTTTTCCAATGTGCATTGCTCTGCACTGATCAATCAACATTTTGTTGTCCAGTCACCAGTTTTGTGAGATCCCCCTTGTAACTCTTAACCATCAGCTTTGGACGTAACTATCTTGAATAATTTTGTATCTTAAACTTTTCCACTTTCTACTGTTTACCTCCTTCCCCAGATCATTAATGAAGATATTCAACAGCACAGGTTCCAGTACAGCTGTCTGGGGGACCCTGCTGTTTACTTCTTTCCATTGTGAAAACAGGTCATTTATTCCTATGTTTTGTTTCCTGTCTTTTAACCAGTTGCTAATTCATGAGAGGACCTTCCCTGTTATCCCAGGGTTACTTAGTTTCCTTAAGAGTCTTTGATGAGGGACCTTTCCAAAGGCTTTCTGAAAATCCAAGTCCACTATATCCACTAGATCCCCCTTAGCCACATGTTTCTTGACACCCTCAAAGAATTCTAATAGACTGATGAGGCATAACTTCACTTTAAAAAAGCCTTGTTGACTCTTCTCTAACATATCTTGTTGATCTATGTGTCTGGTAATTCTGATCTTTACAATGGTTTCTAACAATTTGCCTGGTACTGAAGTTAGGTTCACTGCCCTGTAATTGCCAGGATTGCATCTGGAGCCCTGTTTAAAAATTGATGTCACATTAGCTATCCTCCAGTCATCTGGTACAGATGCTTGTTTCAGCAATAGGTTACATATCACAGTTAGTAGTTCTGCAATTTCACATTTGAGTTCCTTCAGATCTCTCGGGTGAGTCCCATCTGGGCCTGGTGATGTTTTACTGTTTAATTTATCCGTTTGTTTTAAAACTTCTTCCACTGACACATCAGTGGATGTTGTGAAAAGCACAGGAAAACCATACGAAAAGCAACTGACGTGCCCTAGTCATTCTTTTTATCTAACATAAGAGCGGCCCTACTGGCTCAGACCAATGGTCCATCTAGCCCAGTATCCTGTCTTCTGACAGCAGCCAGTGCCAGGTGCTTCAGAGGGAATGAATAGAACAGGACAATTATCAAGTGCTCCGTCCCCTGTTGTCCACCCTCACCTTCTAGCAGTCAGAAATTGAGGGTCACCCAGAGCATGGGGCTGGATCCCTGACCATCTTCGCTAATAGCCATTGATGGACCTATCCTCTGTGAACTTATCTAATTTGTTTTTGGAATTCTTGTTATAGTTTTGGCCTTCACAACATCCCCCGGCAACAAGTTCCACAGCTTGACTGTGCGCTGGGAGAAGAAGTACTTCCTTCTGTTTGTTTTAAACCTACTGCCTATTCATTTCATTTGGTCATTCCTGGTTCTTGTGTTATGTGAAAGGGTAAATAACACTTCCCCCCACCAGTCACGATTTTATAGACCTCTATCATATCCCCCTTTAGTGGTCTCTTTTCCAAGATGAACAATCCCAGCCTTTTGATTGCCATTATTTCTGATACACGAATTTGCACAAGAGTTTTACCCTTCAACTCCAACATCTCCTGCTTGATCCTGCAGTGATCTCATATCCTTTTGTCTCCTAGACCACTAAAAGTCAGGACGTTTATTATGGAGGGGTTGGATCTCTCCATAGCAGATGTCACAACTAGCTTTTCATCATAACTTTGATTTTGACCCTTTGTCCCACCCTTATTTCTCCAAAATTAAACTAACCTGTCTGAAATTGTGTGTGTGGGTCCTCACTGGCAAGAGAAGAGTCCATCTTCAAAATCTGGGAGGAAGTAGGAACCAGCATTAATGAGAGGCAGAAAGCCAGAAGTATTTTGCTGTTTGAAAAATTGTTCTAACGTCATTTTGGAATGTCACATCTAACCAGCGGGTTGGCCTAAAATAGCAGATGGAGCCTGATACATGTGAAAATACAGCAGGGAAGGTACCAATCGGTGGTTTATTGCACTGTGTCAACATCTCTTGCCAGGCCTGACATACTCACTACCCCTAACACACTGTTGTTATAACCTGTATCTAAAAGATGTCCTGTAAAGTGTCATGCAAACTGGTAACATGCTGCTCCCAAAATCATTGTGTGGGGTGTGTACCAGGCATTAAAAACAGGTGCTAGAATTATGCTCTTAAAAGGTGTTTGGCAAGCAATGTATACGCCCAATCTGTCCTAGACAAAGGAATGCATATTTGCTTCTCTGATCAGCCTGGTCATCAGGCAGAGACAATTAAGGAACATTTACATGCAAGATAACAAGCCATAGGAGAGCAAGAGGGGAAAGATGACTCCTGAGGGCTTGGCTACACTTGCAAGTTACAGCACAATAAAGGAGCTCTGTGCGCCCTAGCTCACTCCCCGTCCACACTGGCAAGGCACGTAGAGCGCTCTGACTCCACGGCGACAGCGCTGCTGGTACTCCACCTTGGCAAGAGGAATAATGTTTGCTGCACCCCCACTGGAGCGCTGCGGCGCCAGTGTGAACGAGGTGTTGCATTACTGCGCTCTGATCGGCCTCCGGAAACATCCCATAATCCCCTTAAGTTTCAATAGGGGATGAGACTGCAGCCCCAGGAAGCCTTCCTGTCTTTTGAAGCAGGGTCACTGAACTTTGGGAAGATATAAGGGAGAGAGAAAAAGCCATTTTGGCATCTTCGCCTGCACTTTGAGATCTGTGAAGGGTCTTGGCCAGAGAGTCTGGTTAGATACTGGAAAAGACACTTGGTGAGAAATGCTTCCTTGAATAAGAGGGTCTAATGTGCCAAATCAGATTTTAGTCCTAGAAGCATATTTTTACTTTTCTTTGCTTATATCCCTTTCAATCTTTATCCCTTAGACTTGGTAGCACTTAATGCTATGTCCTACTGCTAAATAAACTTTTTTTTTTTTTTACTTTTACTATAAATGAATTCAGTGGAAAGGGGAATTGAAGGGAAAGGGGTGTGAACCCAGTCATGCTAACAGACTGCAGTGTATTGTTTCTTAAAAGGAGCAACAAACTTAAAACCATCTGTAAGTGTTCAGTAAGGGGGCTGAACACTGCAGGGCAGATAGTTTGGGGAAAATGCGGGTATTGGTGTTCTGCAAAAAGCACTGGGTGGTGGAAACCAAGGTGTGACCTGAATGCTTGTCTACTGGTGGTTGGTGTCAGGGCTGTGAGCCAGAGCGGCATAGCATTTATAGTACCCAAAGTTCACAGTTTAAGGCAAAATCATAAAAATGTTGTTTATGTGAGGGGAAAACTTGTAGTATTTAGTTGGCATCAGTGAGAGTTGGAATGTTTTTGCAAAGCGTTTGTTGTCCTTTTTGTGGTCCGGAGTTTGCAAATCTAACATCACTCCATCTAGTCCAATGCAGCCACTACCAAATCTGCTTCTTGGAACACAAAGATTACAATGGTCGCTGGGTCTCTTGCAAGTTTTAAACAAGAGAAAAAGACACACAATGGTCTACTGGGCTGAGCAGAGGAGTGGGAATCAGGAATGCTTGATCTCTTTTCCCATGACACATTAATACTAATACTTTGCACTGTTGTGACACCCGTCATTCAGGGATCTCAGAGTGTTCTTATGCCCCTCACCACTGCTCTGTCTGGTTTCATTATCCCCATGTTGCAGATGAGAAATCTGAGACACCATGGCCAATCTCCACAGGATAGAACTTATTTTCTCCTACTTAATACCAATACCTATCATTGTATATCTAGATTGTAAATAGATAACAATGCAAGTGCATTATTTACCTCTCTGAAAGCCTTGGTGACAGCGATCCCCCAATCCTTCCATTATTCCTGTTGTAAGTTCAGGCCTTTGGCTTTCAGACTGCACATAATAAAGTCAGCCATGTATTATACAGTGTAGAACTATCATTTCAGCTAGCACTGAAACGCAGCCATCCCAAGGATGGGATACATCTGCCATGGTAAAGACACTGGTAACTGTGCCCAAACATCTGTCTTCCATCCTTTTCTAAGGTGGCCCCATTCGTTCTCATAGCTTTAGCTTTTGTTTCTTTCGGTCTGTGTTTGTTTTACGATTGCTGCTACGGATGCTTTATCCCAGAGAAAGGATTTAATAACTGTACAGTACTCCCTCCTGCGCACTCAATGTATATATATATACTGGATTCCTTTTTCATATTGCTGCCTTGATATTTCTTTCTTCTCCCTTCCTCTTGTCGGGGAGCGATGCTGCGCATCAGACATCAGCATGAAGTTCATCCAAGGCTGACAAATGAGCTCTTCAATTCTATCCCCTTGTTTAACATTCCGAAGGAGGAAATTAGTCTTAAAACGAATGCATGTAAAACAGATTTAAAAAAAATTAATTTATCCCAGTGGAAAATATCTTATGAGAGGAGCTTTTCCATTTCAGAGTAAAAAAGCTAATTCAGTCATATGCTTCCTTTGATCAAAGCTTATGACTGGGTGCGGGCGACGGGGGGAGAGGGAACACATTCTGCAGAAGACTGTTGATAACTGTAAAGAATAGCAAAGCCTCGCAATACTTGATACTGATATTAACATGGACCATGTCCATCTACACAAACCTTTGTCGTGGTTTATAGGCGCACACAATATCAATTCACTGAGGCACATTCCACCTCATCTGGATGAGTCCAAGGAAGGGTTTTAACCTATAGGAATCTTAGGGTATGGCTACACTAGAAGTGTCAGTCGAATGATATTAGGTTGACTTACAGCCACTGCAGTAATTACTGTGATGGTGCATGTCCATAATATCTTCCTTGGGTCAGTGGTGTGCGTCCTCTCCAGGAGCGCTTCCATGGACGGAAGTAAGGCAGTGTGGAGAGCTGAGAGCCCAGCCAGGAGTCTGGCTGCCCCGCAGGTTCCAAGGCTCCAGGTGGGCTGCCCCACCTCTGTTCCCCATTCCCCACTGGGAGCAGGGGAAGCCACCCAGGGCTTCTCCCCTCCCCATTCCCTGCATGGAGCTGGGGGAAGCTGCCCGTGGCTTCTTGCCTCTGGCAGGGCTGGATTTGCAATTAGGCACAGTAGGCATGTGCGTAGAGGTTAGGGTGACCAGACAGCAAGTGTGAAAAATCAGGACGGGTTGGGGTGGGGGGGTATAGGAGCCTATATAAGAAAAAGACCCTGAAATTGGGACTGTCCCTATAGGTGTAACCCATTAGCTAAGGGTGTTTCCCTTTCCAAGAACTGGCTCATACAAGAGTAGAACAGCCTACCACTATCAGCTAATGGAATTACAGTGAAACCCTGCTATAACGCGACGTTTGGGGTCCAAAAAGTTCTATCACGATAAATGCGGGGTCGCGGTATAGCGGGGTTTCAAGCCGGTCAGTTTAAGTCAGTGGTTCCCAACGTGGTGCATTGATGTGCGCCGCCTAGTGCCTAGTGCCCCTAGTGCCCAGCGGAGGAGAGAAGCCACGGCCCCGCGCCTGCCGGGGACAGAGAGCACCGGCGCCCGCAGCCTTGGAGTTCTCTGTCCCCGGCAGGCGCGGGGCCGCAGCTTCTCTCCCCTGCCATGGTGTTGAGGACCACTGGTATTAGGCCTTAAAGGGGAGTCAACTTATGATCGCATTATATGTGATTTCGCATTATGGCGGGGCACATTATTGCGAGGTTTGACTGTACTCCTCTACCACAAGTGGCTACGGCCCTTCCCTTTGAAGATGTAGAGAGAATTTGAGCAGCATCTTGTTAAAGATGTAAAAACTAACAGCACGACAAGTACATCAGAAGCAGAAGCCCTGCCAAACAGGCAGTGGGGCCACTAGGTGACACAGGTACTAAAGGAACACTCAAGGAAGACAACACCATTGCAGAGACGCTGAATGAATTCTTTGCATTTGTCTTCAGTGCAGAGGATGAGTGGGAGATAGCCACAGAAGAAGTATTCTTGTTGAGTGACAAATCTAAAGTACCGGATCACATTGGCATGTCAATAGAAGAGGTTTTAGAACAAAAATCGATAAATTAAACACTAATAAGTCACCAGGACCAGATGGGATTCACCCAAGAATTCTGAAGGAACTCAGATATGAAATTGCAGAACTACTAGCTGTGGTATGTAACCTCTCTCTTAAATCAGCCTCTGTACAAGATGACTGGAGGGTAGCTAATGTAGCACCAAATTTTAAACGGGGTTACAGATGCAATCCTGGCAATTACAGGCTGGGGAGCCCGACTTCAGTACCAGACAAATTGGTAGAAACTATAGTAAAGAGCAGAATTATCAGACACATAGATGAACATGATTTGGTGGGGAAGACTCAGCACAGCTTTGGTTAAGGGAATCCATGCCTCATCAATCTATTAGAATTCCCAGAGAGTGTCAAGAAGCATGTGGATAGGGGTGATTCAGTCAATATAGTGGACTTGAGTGACAGTCCGTTTCCTTATGTTCACCCCTTTCATAGGATTATGATAAACTTTGTACAAAATATGCATTGTGAGGTATCATTTAAAAACTCATAATTTGCTGATCGTTATTGTCCTGGTAAAGTATGTATGGCAACATTGTATGTAAAAAGTTATAAGGTTCCTCTGTATGGTATTACTAAAACATGTTCCAAATCTGGGAAGCAGTCACAAACCAGTTCCTCAGAGATAAAGGAAAAGCTAATGCCTAAGCCAGGTGTCAATGAAATCAAATGGACCACCACCTGGTTAAGTGGCCATTCTTTTGCAGGAAAGAGGGTCTGAGCAAAAACATGCATCTCGACAAAGAAACAGTTTGGGGTTCCCATCCACACAGACTTTCTGCCTCCTGAACCTCAGCTGGAGATGCTTGTCAAAGAAGAGAGAGAACTCTAAGAAGGGATAATATATGCCCCAAATTATCTCTCCATTTCTCTCTATCTACATCATCCACAACACCTGAAGAACAAAGGAAGCAGCAGTGAACTGGGGTCGGGATCTTGACTGAAGGAAAGTCAGCCAGTAAGATGGCTGAAACATGTGGTGAAAGAGACTTTGCTTTGAATTCACCTAGCTTGTTAACTTAGGCATTAGATGCATTTTACTTTTATTTTTCTTGTAACCTATTCTGACTCTTATGCCTCATTGTTTGCATTCACTTAAACTCTCTCTTTGTTCTTAATAAACTTGTTTTATAGTTTTATCTAAACCAGGGTGTTTGAACTGAAGTACTTGGGAAATTCCATTTGAGATAACAGGATTTGTGCATATCATTTTCTATTAATAAAATGGTGGACTTTATATGAGCTTCTATTGTCCAGGAGAGGGCTGGGCAATACAAGACCTACATTTCTGTGGAAAGTCTGGGAGTTTGCTGGTGTCACTGGCTAGCGAACGTGCTCATATGGTATATTGGGGGAAACTTACATACAGGCTGTGTGTGGGCAGACCAGGAGTGGTAGCTCTCACAGCAAAGCAGTGTAAAAGGCACCCCAGGTTGCAGCACTGAGGGGATCCAGCTCTTCATCAGTCCAGATTGTGCCCTGGGTATGTCACAACTTGTATTTTCAGAAAGCCTATGATGAGGCTCCTCACCAAAGGCTCTTAAGGAGACTAAGTAGACCTGGGGTAACAGGGAAAGTCCTTTTATGGATCAGTAACTGGTTAAAAGACAGGAAACAAAATGTAGGAATAAATGGTAAGGGTCCCCCAAACATCTGTACTGGGACCTGTGCTGTTCAATACATTCATTAATGATCTGCGAAATGGGGTGAACAGTAGAAAGTGGTAAAATTTGCTGATGATACAAAAGTATTCAAGATGGTTAAGTCCAAATCCAACTGCGAAGAGTTACAAGAGGGATCTCACAAAACTGGGTGACCGAGCCACAGAATGGCATATGAAATTTTACATTAATAAGTACAAAGTAATGCATATTGGAAAAAATAACCCCAACTGCACATACATAATGATGGATTCTAAAATAACTGTTAGCAATCAAGAAAGAGATCTTGGAGTAACCTTGGATAATTCTCTGAAAATGTCATTTCGATGAGCAGCAGTGGTTAAAAAGGCTAACAGAATGTTAGGAACCATTAGGAAAGGGATAGAAAACAAGATAGAACTGATCGTAATGCCACTACATAAATCCATGGTGCACCCACGTCTTGAATCCTGTGTCCAGTTCTGGTTGCCCCATCTCAAAAAGAAGATATTGGAGCTGGAAAAGATTCAGAGAAGGGAAAGAAAGATGATCAAGGGTATGGAATGGCTTCCATAAGAGGAGAGACTAAAAAGATTAGTGTTGATCATCTTAGAAAAGAGACGATTAAGGGGGGATATGACAGAGTTCTATACAATCGGGGGATAACTCCCTGCCAAATTTCAATCTTTGCTCCAATGCACGGAGGGATTAGAGGTTCTCAATGAAATGGTTGTAAGATTCATTTTCTTTTAAAAATGAGCTAAACAATGTATTTTTCCAGCCTGATTTTGAGAACAGTTTTTTGCCTACATTTTCAAACAAAATAAAAAAAAGTCTGAGGCAGACACCCACTCTGGAATATTTCTGCCTGACTGGTTAAAGTTTGGCAAAGTTATAAGATACTGAAAACAGGGTCTTTTGATAGAAAGTATTGGGCATCCTTAATTTACTTCACCTTAACAGGAATTGCCACCTGTGCCAGAATAGACTTAGGTCCCTGACTGGGGTGAAATGCTCCAGGATGGAGGAAGCATTATATCTCCTTAGCCCCACCTCTCATAGTTTCTGGCCAATTATCCTCCTCCATCTGATATACCATGGGGCTCAACAGAAATAGCCAATTTAACCCTTTTGGAAATCAACCTTTGGGCCTGCACACACTATTTCGTGGACCAGCATCACAAAGATGCTGCAGAAAATATAAGCTCAGGCTCAAACTTGTCTCCAAATTCTTGACTTTGGCAGCAAAGTATGCCTTAAGAAGTGCCTGTTAAATGTCTATTGGCATAGCACCGGAATTGAATTCCTTAAGCTGGTCTGCTTCTTAGGAGGAGGTATAGTGTCTTTGTCAGTAGCCATCTTAAGCAAAGTCATCTGAAGTGTCTGGAGTGGTACCAACAGTGCTGCCTTAGGAAGATTCTCCATATCAGATGGGAAGACCATCGCAACAATGCCAGCATTCTCTGCAGCTAACATCGTCAGCACTGAGGTGAAGATTAACTTTGCTGGGCTGGCCATTGTGCACGAATGGCTGATACTTGTCTTCCAAAGCAAGTCCTCTTTTCTCAATTTAGTCATGGTAAGAGGATCCACAGAGGACAGAGGAAACATACAAGGACACTTTGAAAGTACAGCTTAAAAAGGGAGGCATTGACCCTATGAACTGGGAAGAGCTGGCTGGCAACAGACTGAAATGACATCACACCATGCATCAGACACCCAGCCTCAGCTCGTTTTGAAGGGAATCAGCTTGCTCAAGAGGCTGAGAAACAGCAGAGGAAGGAACGTGTGCAGCATCCTGGCCAGCAGTTGTGCTCTCTCCAAGCAACCACCTGTCACATATGCGGAAAAACCTGTAGAGCACAGATTGGACTTCTTGGCCAACTTGTCTCATCAATGACTTTTCCCTCTGGCAGACATCAGCCTTGTATCGAGGGACAGGTGAATATAAATGTGTCTTTGTGAGAACAATAGATTGAGGAATCAGAATTCCCGTGTTCTATGACTCTGACCAGGGGCGGCTCTAGGCATTTTACCGCCCCAAGCACGGCAGGCAGGTTGCCTTCGGTGGCTTTCCTGCGGAGGATCTGCTGGTCCCTCTGCAGGCATGCCTCCGAAGGCAGCCTGCCGCCGAAGGCAGCCTGCCTGCCGCCCTCGCGGCGACCGGCAGAGTGCCCCCAGTGGCTTGCCGCCCCAGGCACGCGCTTGGTGCTGGTGCCTGGAGCCGCCCCTGACTCTGACACTGATTCAGTGTGTGACCTTGGGCCAGCTCTTTTATCTACTCTAAGTCAATCAGGAAATGGTTATAGTAATAACCTGCTTCACAGGAGAGATATGAGGCATTGAGATCCTTGGATGCAAGGTGCTATTGCAGGGCAAACCATCAGTGCTCCAGTCCTGCTAAACAAAAAAGCATGTCTTTCATTTTTGCACGTGGGTCAAGCACACTACTCATGTGCTTAAAGTTAAGCATGTGCTTAAGTGATTTGCTGGATCAGGGCCTAAGAGTGTTGCACTATGGTACAGTCTTCTGTGTATTGTAGAACTCAGATCTGCACCATCTGCAGAAGGCTGAGAGCCTTGTGTCTCTCTGAGCCATGTTTATCTTATCGTATCAATCCTCTTCTCTTCACCCTTAAGTGCTTTAGAAGAAATGATGGGGCAGATCATACTTTAGGGCCAGAAACTGATAAGCTTAGCCTTCAAAATGAAGGACACATGACATAAATAAGAAGGATATGCCATAGCCGGCCGAGTAACAATTATAAATCAGAGAGTCAAGTGTGAAAAAACAGCCACCTGTCAGCCATTAAATAAATAAATAAAACTCTTGCAAAGCAGAGAAGGCAGTGATTTAAAATATGCTGGGTACAAAATATACAGTGAAACTCACCCCTCGAAAGACTGAGTGAAACAGTTTCTCTATAAACACTGCAGATTTTCAACTACACAGTGACACTGCTTGGCCTTTCCGTAGCATCTTTCATCCATCTCATGTGCTTATCTGGCCCCTGTTGTCACAGCACTAAGCAGCTCATGGACTTTAATATATTTACCCACTCAACTCCTGGGGAAGGCCTGTGACCTCCACTTTCCAGATGGGGAATGCAAGCACAGAAAGACTAAGTGACTTGCCCCAAGTCACACTGGAACTCGGTGGCAGAGCAGAGAATTGAATGTTAGTGTCTAAAGTTCCAGGCTAGCCACCTACATAGCAGACCACCCTTCCTCTACGACCAAATGATCTTAATGCATTTTACAAATGATAATTAATTCAGTCTCACCACCCTGCCTGTGAAGCAGGTAAGTGTCATTCGCCCTTGCGGATGGGAAAACTGAGACAGAGAGATGTTAAGACCAAATGTTTCATGGGGAGAAAACTTATGATAGTAAATGACTTGTTAATCTAGGAAACAAAAGCAGTACAGGCTAGAAGCTGAATCTAGACAAATTTGGACTGAAAATAAGATACACATTTTTAACAGTGAGGGTAATTAAGCATCGGAACAATTTACCTACTGATCTGGTGGATTCTCCATCCTTTGAAATATTTAAATTGAGACGGAGTGTCTTTTTAAAAGACCTGCATTAGCTCAGACAGAAGTTATGGGCTTAATGCCAAAATCAGGGGGTGAAATTCTAGGGCCTATCACCAGGTATATAAACAATGGGCAACAAAACAGGGCTCTCAAATCTGGCATGGCCCTCCGGACCGTAATACAACAGTAACTTACTTTTCCTGGTGTATATTGGGAGTAACTCCACGGGAAGCCAGGGGAATTAGAACAGTGGAAAATCTGTGTAAATAAACCCAGAATCAGCGCCTTATGAAGCTTTTGATGACTCTTTAGTTTTGTTGCAAGTATTTCATGCAGCCCTATGCACAGCGAGTGGCTCTAACCAGTTCTTTTGCCACGCTGAGGTGCACCCTTCTCTCAGCTCATTTAAGTAGGTTCCACTTGAATCAGAGAAGAAATTATATTACCAGCAGTGAATTGAGGTTTGATTCCATATGGTTCTTCAGCATTGTTCCCTATCTCCTGGGCTGAATGCTCCAACGGGTGCAGAAATGTGTGACGGCCACAACGGCACATGATACTATCAACACTGTCTCTCATGAGAACCCTAGTAATTTCGAGAGTAGCCCACTTCTTCTGCGTTAGGGGCTAAGGTATCACCAACTCAATGGCGCTTGGTGGGAAGGATTAGGCAAATACACATTAACCATGTGTGTTTGCAACAGTATTGACTGGACTGGAATGGGAAAATACACGGGTCCTCCTTATATCAACCGCTGGGCTGAGAGTTACAATTTACACAAATATCTAGAGGGAAAAGATAGAGGCCGATCAGTGAGGAGGGAAAGTCCTGTGATTACTGGGAGAGCCGAAGACCCAGGTTCAATTCCTTGCTGTAGCACAGGTGACTTTGGGCAAGTCAGGCTGTTTTTCTGTGCCTCAGTTTCCCATGCATAATATGGAGATAATTGTACCTTTCTGCCTCGTAGGATAAAATACGTAATTCACTGTATGGGCTCATTTAGTCTAGAAATATGGGCTTTATACGTCTGTTAGATAGAAATATCACAGAAAGCTTCTCTGTCGATGTTTTTCAGTGTGTTTCAGAGAACAGAAGAAAAATGTAAAAGCGAACATGATAAATTACTAGAATCGAAGCCCAAAGCAGCAAAAGGCAGTTACAATGCGGCTCTGCAGAAGAAAGCCCCAGGCCCAGAGAAGCAAGAAATGGTGCACAGAAGGGTGGGCACATAGGGACAGAGCTGTACGGAGGCCCAGGATGAAGACAGCAGGCTGGGTAGAACCAAGATGCAATGGCCGAGCTGGGTAAGGGGATCTGGACTGGTGTAGCCTGGCTAGATGTGGGTCTGGAGTGGGTCGCATCAACAGAGTGGTGTGTGTTTGAACCCAGCGCTGTACCTGCATTGCTGGCCCAAGGACACGTCTCTTTCCCCTTTGTGAGTAGAAGGCCGAACTATCTCATTAACGGCACCCAAGAATTTCCCCCCAAAATAGAAACAGGGCAGAAAATAAAACCGAGAGAAAGGAATAACACGGAGCAGAGAATCCCCTTATAGAACAGTCGTGTGCAGCAGACCAGCAGCTCACCACCTGCCAAAATGAGTGGAGCTGCTAAGAGAGACAAGGTAGGTGTGTAATTATCTTCTACTGGACCAACATCTGTTGGTGACAGAGACAAGCTTTTGAGATACACACAGCTGGTCCATTACAAGATATTACCTCATCCACCTTGTCTCTCTAATGTGCTGTAACCAACAGGGGGAGGGATAACTCAGTGGTTTGAGCATTGGCCTGCTAAATTAAGGGTTGTGAGTTCAATCCTTGAGGGAACCATTATCTGGGACAAAAATCTGTCTGGGGATTGGCCCTGCTTTGAGCAGTGGGTTGGACTAGATGACCTCCTGAGGTCCCTTCCAGCCCTGGTATTCTTTGATTCTACCACACCCCAGCATGCAAGGAGAAAGGAAAAGTGTGCACAAGAAAACAAAAGCAACCTGCCTTTGTCTCTGGCTCTTACAGTCACATCCTCTCCTGGATGCCAGTGACAGATCCTTGATTTCCTCCCCAGCCTGAACCCTAGCACTGGTTACAGTAGCCTAGGGGTTGCTCTGTCTAACATAGGCCACCTGGCCATGGCCCTCCAGGGACCACCTGCTAGCTGGGAATCAGTGAGGCATAGCAGCAGGGTGGTGGCATAGGAGCGACAAACACTGCCTCCGCACCAGGTGATGGCTCCCTGCAGTCCCCTTGTGCAAAGGGGTCAGACCTCCCAAGAGAACCTGGCCTTGCATGCACCTCTCCCCATCTCTGTCCACACCTGCCTTGTGCTCTAAGAGTCTGTTCCTCTGCCTCTGGCTCTCTCTTCATCCATCTGTCCCTCAGCCCACACTAACACAGATAAGAGCATTCCCAGCCCGCCCCCCTGCAGGGGCGCCCAGGGTGAATGTCACCATGATGTTACCTAATGACCTTTTTAATCTCCATAGGAGGATTTTCTGGTCCATTTCCCTCCAGTAAAATCTTTATCTATCATCCCGGGTGCCACCACAATTTACAAGAGGGGAAGGGAAATAAACAGCATCCATCCAAGTCGTTGCCTGGCAGATAAGCAACAGCCCTGGTGCATTAGCATCACAGTAGGACACATACTCACATGTGCAGCATTTGCCAGTCCTAACAGACGTGCCATTTTGCCCCCAGTCCTCTGTCCTCCGACCTCAGTGGCAATTTATTTATACAGCTTTGGAAAATAATACAGATCCCCAAGCCTTGTGTGTGAACATGTAGTTGTTAATGCACGGGGGGGAGGGGACTGCTAACTCCCACAGGAGCGGAGATGGCTGACAAACAACAACTCCTCATTTAAGGAGGAGGGAGAGATTGATGAGGTACTTCTCGCCAGAGGGGGCCTGACCTTTGTGCTCTCTCTCCAGTGCCATAAAAGTTTCATGCCCTCACCCCGGCAAATGTCAGCTTAATTTTGTTCTTCTTCTCACCCTGCTCCTGCCCAACACACAGGGGAGGAGAGAGGGAACACTCAGGGGGAAATGAGAAATCACAGCCCATGCATAGGAGAAGATGGGATGGAGGGGATTAACGGAGGGGACTTTGCAGAGGTGGTTGGGAAAAGAGAGCCGAGGAGAACATTGTTCACTTTCCTCTTAGGAATTTAGAACTTGAAATACAGCTGCAGGACTCACTGCTGCGGGAGAGCGCTCATCTTTGCCATGGTGCCACTGAAAAACTTGGCAACGGTTGGGCAGACCGGGCCCATCCCCCTGACCAATGTTGTCTCATTGTTTCCTTGTGCTCCCCAGTCTGTCCCTGTCTATCCCTCGGTTGTCTCTTCTTTTATACTTAGAGTGTGAGCTTTTTAGGGTAGGGCAGATCTTCTTCTGTTTGTACAGGGCCTAGCACAATGTGGTCTTGGTTCATGACTGGGGCTCCGACAGGTAGTGCTGTTTTCAGGTGTTGGCTGTGGGGGGGGTGGTTCTCTCAGCGTGCTGCACTAGCTCTGGCCAGGTAGCCCGTACAGCTGACTCCGATCGAACTGCCCAATAATCACAGACTTGATTCAGTAGCGAAGGCACTTGGTCAGGTTTATTGTCGACAAAGCAGGGTGCTAATGCCCCACCTCAGTGGCTACAGGAAGACTAACACATGTATGCCCGAGACAATGGACCAGCTCAGTCAGTAGTGGGACTTTCCACTGCTCCGGAGGCCAGACAAAGGGTTAAGACGAGGTAGCCCAATCTTTATAGACTGAGACAATCTGGGATAAACAACTGATGTATCACCATATGTGTTTCATGCCATGTTTGTTACCTCCCCTTGTACTTTCCTCCTGCTGTTTCAGACAAAACATCCCAATTCAGCACCTGTCTGTGTACTTTTACTCCTGATGTTTCTGACAAAATATCACTATTCATCTCTTGTGTCAAACTATTTTATCGTGGGCTAGGTTGGGGGGGTTCTTGTGCTGGCCTGCTGGAATGTGTTTCCTTATTCAGTGTGTTTTAGCAATGCCAGCGATACTGGGCCGGAGTTCATGTACTGGACGCTGACTTGCCAACAAGCATCTGCTTTTGACAGGGACTATCCGTCGCTCATAGCATAACTTTTGCTGACTTTGGTCCAGGCCTCAGGCCTTGCACCAGCCCATGCTTCAGGCTCTCTCTCTCTACTACAGTTGCTATTATAATAATAATAATAATAATAATAATAAAATATCAATGAATGCATTGGAAGAGGTATTAATCATTTGTAGAACCATGTGTACCATCTGCAATGTCATTGGATACGATATAAATGACAAGGCACGTCATCCTTCTTCTACCAGGGCACAGTCACCTCGCAATTGAGGGAGGAGCTCTGAAGAATTTAGAAGGGTTAAAGAGTAATTCATGGGGTTCCACTTTCAAAATATGAGCTGTTTTGGCTGGGCCACGTGGTACTGGATGAGCATCACTTAGAGTCAGTGATTATGAAAGTAAGCTACGCAGTGATTATGAAAGTAAGCTACGCAGAAGTGTGGGTGTGTGGGAGGGAGTAGGAGAAGCTCCTTTTGCCGTTCCCCATCCTTGGGCATCTGCTCAGATACTGGGGCAGAATCTGGCTCCAGTAACAATAGTTTGATGATTAACAGCTGGATCCAGCTGCCACCGAAATCTATGGGGAGTGAGACCCAGGCGCCTCATGTTGCCAACAGAGAGGGGTATACAGTTCTGACACTGTATCCAAGGACTTGCCTAGATGTGGGGGAGGTCTAGGTTGGATATTAGGAAACACTATTTCACCAGGAGGGTGGTGAAGCACTGGAATGGGTTCCCTAGGGAGGTGGTGGAATCTCCATCTTTAGAGGTTTCTAAGGCCCAGTTTGACAAAGCCCTGGCTGGGATGATTCAGTTGCTTTGAGCAAGGGATTGGACTAGATGACCTCCTGAGGTCTCTTCCAACCCTTATATTCTATGATTCTATGTGCCCAGACAGGAATGTTTCCCCCGTGATCACCATCTTCACCATATTTCACTGGACGGGGGCCATGTATGTGGACTCTGCTGAAAGCAAAGAACTGGCTGGTTGTCACGATTATTGCGGGATGTATGTATGGAAAACATCTTTAAGAGCTATGTAACATGTAGAGCAGTGGTTCTTAACCAGGGATCTGGGGCCCCCGGGGGGCCGCGAGCAGGTTTCAAGGGATCTGCCAAAATAAACCAGAGAGGAGCTGGCATTAGACTCACTGGGGCCCAGGACAGAAAGCCCAAGTCCCATCACCCAGGGCTGAAACCAAAGCCAGAGCAACATAGCTTCGGAGGGCCCTCTGTGGTATGGAGCCTTGGGCAATTGCCCTGCTTGCTACCCCCTAATGCCAACCCTGGCTTTTAATCTACTGGATATGCAGAAAAATAGTTGTGACACAGGTGGGCCGTGGAATTTTTATAGCATGTTGGGGAGGCTCAGAAAGAAAAAGGTTGAGAGCCCCTTATGTAGAGTATTGCATCCCAAAGGTGCTGGAGGTGTAACTGATCAGGGAGGTTCTCAGCTGACATCTCCCAACCCAGCCCAGCCAAACGTTGACTGTCTAGAAAAGGTACAGACTTGGGCCTTTACAAAGCACCAAAGAGCCAAAGAAAAATACCTTGACCAGGGCCGCCCAGAGGATTCCGGGGGCCCGGGGTCTTCGGCGGTGGGGGGCCCCGCTTCGGCGGTAAGTCGGCGGCGGGGGGGTCCTTCCGTTCCGGGACCCGCCGCCGCCAAATTACCGCTGAAGCGGGACCCGCCGCCGAAGTGCAGCCCCCACCGCGGGTCTTCGGGGTACTTTCAGCGGCGGGTTCCGGAACGGAAGGACCTCCCCGCCGCCGAATTACCGCTGAAGCGGGACCTGCCCCCAAAGTGCAGCCCCCAGCGCGGGTCTTCGGGGCACTTTGGCGGCGGGTCCCGGAACGGAAGGACCCCCCCCCGCTGCCGAATTACCGCCGAAGACCCGGCTGCACTCCGGCGGCGGGTCCCGCTTTGGCGGTAATTCGGCGGCGGGGGGTCCTTTTGTCCTGGAGAGGAAGGACCCCCAGCCAGTGAAGACTGGGAGCGAAGAAGCTCCGGGGGCCTGGGCCCCGCGAGAGTTTTCCGGGGCCCCCGGAGCGAGTGAAGGACTCTGCTCCAGGGGCCCCAAAAACTCTTGTGGGGGCCCCTGCAGGGCCCGGGGCCCGGGGCAAATTGCCCCACTTGCCCCCCCCCCCGGGCAGCCCTGACCTTGACTGGGGGGACCATCATGGACGAAGTGAAGTTAACAAAACACCCTGGTTATGAAAAGAGACAAAGAGTCTGGAATTGCATAACAGGAGAAAGAAGGGCACCAGATGGAATCCATTAGGGAGGCAACACTCTGCCAATGTGCCTCATGAAAGGTGGATCCCAGCTCTCTCTACTGGTAAGCACAGGACAGACGGCCCATAGGGTGAGAAATACCTTATTAGATGGGAAAGGAACTTGATAATAAGTGTAGGCTCTAGATTGCATTTTATATTCTTCTAGTAGATAATGATAGTATCCTAGGGCCAGAAGGGATTGCAAGGGTCATCTAGTGCAGCCCCCTGCCAGGATACAGGATTTGTTGTGTCTAAGTTTTCCATCCAAGATAGAACAGTAGGACAATGGCACAGACGCCTAGGGAAGTCATGGACGCTCCTTCACTGGACGTTTTCAAAAGGAGAGTGGAGCCATCTTACAGTTAGGAACAGGGCCGGCTTTAGGCTGATTCCCCCTTATTATGGGGCTGGAGCAATGACTTATGAGGAGAGGCTGAGGGAACTGGGATTGCTTAGTCTGCAGAAGAGAAGAATGAGGGGGGATTTGATAGCTGCTTTCAACTACCTGAAAGGGGGTTCAAAAGAGGATGGATCTAGACTGTTCTCAGTGGTAGAAGATGACAGAACAAGGAGTAATGGTCTCAAGTTGCAGTGGGGGAGGTTTAGGTTGGTCCTGAGGTCCCTTCCAACCCTGATATTCTATGAGTCTATGATTCCTGTGAATCGGGCCCCACACCTCAGTGTCCAGAAGAGAGGCCCCGCAAGATAAGGCCCCGGAAGACAACTGCTGCTGAGGAAGGACCCTTCGCCGAAATGCCGCTGGAAACAGCGGCAACCGATTGAGCTGCTGCCGAATTGCCGCCGCTATCTTCGGCAGCGGCTCAATCGCTTCTGCTGTCTTCAGCGGCATTTCGGCAGCAGCTCTTTCGAATCGGGACCTGCATGTCCTAAAGTCAGCCCTGGTTAGGAAGTTTTTCCTGAGATTTCATCTAAATCTGCTCCGCTGTAGTTTGAACCCACTGCCTCTTGTCCTGCCCTCTGTGGCAAGAAAGAACAATTTTTCTTCATCTTTTTTATGGCAGCCTTTCAAGTGTTTGAAGGCTGCTATCATGTTCCCTTTAATCTCTTTTCCAAACTGAACATACCCAATTCCTTCAGCCTTTGCTTGTATGGCTTATAATCCATCCCTTTGATTGTTTCTGTCACTCACCTCTGCATCTTTCCCAGTTTCTCTACATCCTTTCTATACGGTGGTGACCAAAATTGGGCACAGTTCTCCAGCAGAGGCCTAACCAGCGCCGAGTAGAGCGGTATTATCACCTCCCTTGCCTTGCATCCTATGCCTCCGTTAATGCAACCCAAAACTACATTTGCTTTTTTTCCCCAACAGCATCTCATTGCTGACTCATGTTGCGGTTGTGATCCACCACAACACCCAGCTCCTTCTCAGCAGTGCTGCTGCCAAACCACTTACCCCTGATTCCGAATTTGTGTGGTTGTTTTTTCTACCCTAAGTGTAGTACCTTCTATTTGTACTCACTGAATACCGTTTTGTTCTCTATAGCCCAGTTCTCCAATGTATCAAGATCCCTTTGAATTTTAGCTCTATCCTCCAAAGTGTTTTCAACATCCACCCCCAGCTTTGTGTCATCTGCAACTCTGATCAGTGTGCTCTCTAGTCCTACATGCAAGGCATTAATAAAGATAATCAACACCGGACCCAGAACAAATCCCCGTGGAATCCCACTTGAGACCTCCCTCCAATCTGACATCATCCCATGAATGGTTATCTGTCAGCAGGTTTTCAATCCTTAATACTGGCTTCTGTTCCAATCTTTATCTTAAGCTTAGTCAAATATTAACTTCTTCTGTTTGCCTTTGCTATAGGCGGACTAAGTGCTTGCTGCTAAGGGAGCGCTGAACTGAGGTGACGGTAGTGAACTGGAGCACTGGAGGCAGCGAATGCTTGTGCATTGCGGGTGTCCAGAGGTCGAGAGGGTGGGCCTTTGAGTGTAAGGAAGTGGGGGTGTGCAGGAAGGACCTGTGCCCTGGGCCAGAGCAGAACTGGGGGTTAACTATCCCCACAGATTGAGACCCAGGTTCCCTGCCCTGCCCCAAGGACTCCCTTAGAGATCCTAAAAGACTGCGTGTACAAATTGCTAGCCTGCAGAGGGACGGCGCGGGGGCTTGCAGAGCCTGGAGTGGGTTCTGCGGTGCCAGCAGCTGGCAGTTTTGGGTGAGCCTCCCCCAGTGGGCACAGACAAGGCTCTCTTACACTGGAAGCGGGAGGGAGCGATTCACCCTGTATCCTTGGATAATCCCAGAAGGGCCGCAGGAAACTTTCCATTGACACCAATGGGAATCAGACTGGACTCTACAACTGTAAGCTCTGTAGGGCAACCTGTGGGCAGAAGAGCTTCTTGGCTAAGGGACTGCTGGAGGTTTCCTGTGTGAGGTCAGGCAGGTCACTCAAAATAAGGATAATAGACCTTCCTTTGTCTTGACCATTTAGGTTCTAAACTCCTTAGATCAGGAACCGTCTCTTGACAAGGGAGATGGGAGGGGTTTCAAATAGCATGACACGGAGAACATGCCCTGCCTAGCTGCTGCAAATGCTTCACTGGGTTTACTAAGAGGAGAAGTTTTAGCTCAGAAATAGCATGGCGTGAAGTATTTTTTGCTAGGGAGACTCACAGCTTATATTCCCTTGTACTTCAAAACCCATCAAGTCAGGTTCATTCCTGGTCTTACCCTGCTGCTGCCAATGGCGTTCCACCAAGGATGAATTTGGCCGACAGCATTTAAAAGTATGTTCCTATCGTGCATCAGAAACGTAACCTCCTGGGCTGGAATCATCGCGCTGGGATATAACAGGGCAGGGGCTAAACTCCTTTTTGTGCTGATGCTCTGTTCTCAGAGGGCTGCATCCTCAGCTGGTGTCAACCAGCCGAGCTCCATCGAGGTGAATGGAGTGTTACGGCAACTGAGCATCTGGCCCATGGAATCTTCATTAGCGCAGCAAAGAGGTGTCGTGCTAAAACAGTTGGGAGTAGCAGAATTTTGTATTTCTATTGCCCCAGGATCTCAGAGCACTCCATCGCGGCCAGCACTTTGATATCTCCTGGGGGGAGGGGGGGGAACGGACAACACAGAGATGGAAAGAGGCTGTTGAGAAGTCCCACTGAAAGGGGAGGAGGGGGGAGGGATAGCTCAGTGGTTTGAGCATTGGCCTGCTAAACCCAGGGTTGTGAGTTCAATCCTTGAAGAGGCCACTTAGGGATCTGGTGCAAAAAAATTGGTCCTGCTAGTGAAGGCAGGGGGCTGGACTCAATGACCTTTCAAGGTCCCTTCCAGTTCTAGGAGATTGGTATATCTCCAATTATTACCTTTAAGAGCAGAGCAGGGAATAGACCTGAGAACTCCAGGTGCATTGCACCCACCTCTAACCACTCAACCAAATTCCTGAATATGAAACTACAACTGTCTAGGACTGGGGGCTAGACTAGATGGCCCTTTGGTTTATTCTGTCCTTATTATCATATAACCACATACAAAGCTGGCTAGGAATCAAAGTCAGACTCTCCTCAGGCCAGAACCTCAACTGGTTGTAGTTTCATCACAAAGAGGGTCAGGTACTATGGTGATGAGGGCCAGGGAAGATCCAGAACAGAGTAAAATTTACCAATTTACTCCAGCTAAGATCCTGGTCATCTCTTTCCTCCCTCTCTCCCTGCACCTACCATCCACAAAATCAAAGATATGGGAAAAGGCCTCTCCAGACTCCTCCAACAACTACTCATGGTCATGGTGTTATTAAGGAGTCTCATTTCATTGGTTTATTTAACTGATACACTGTTTCTGGTAATGATTTTTTTTTATTAAGGTGAAATTAAAATAAAATGTTAACATACTACATTGTACATTGCTTATTATTTATTCAGGATCAGGTTAAAGATTCTGGCTTGCTGACAGGGGACCCCTAGAATCATAGAGTCATAGAATATCAGGGTTGGAAGAGACCTCAGGAGGTCATCTAGTCCAACCCCCTGCTCAAAGCAGGACCAACCCGAACTAAATCATCCCTCTTCTTCTTCACCCAAATAGGGCGAGCAAATTTCTAAGTAACTATCCTCTTTTTGGTGCTTTTCTTGTGTACGGAAATGGTGTGAAAGCTTTTCCATGGAAAGGACTTCTCATATTTTACTATGCCCAATTTCACAAGGGAAGTCACATTTTTCCAATAATGTACAATAAAAAAATGATTTCTTGTTGTGTTTAAAATGTAGATCCTTTACTGGAGCACTTAATGGTACTCACTTTACAGAACAGATAGAAATGCAGGCAGCTGTCCATAGGTGGGACAAGTGCTTATAACCTCTAATAAAGGACAGAAGGTGCTGTGTATGTTATTATTCATTATTTTTATTGCAATAATGCCTAGATGCCCCAGGATACACATAAAAAGAGACAGTCTCAGCCCTGAGGAGCATATAATCTAAACAGACAAGATAGACAAAAAGATGGGAGGAGAAACTGAGGCAGGTGATGTGCCTGAGGTCACACAGCAGGTCCAGTGGCAGAGATTTTCCCAGCAACCTTCTGCTGAGTGCACCTGAGATGTTGCTACTGAACTGGTCAATGATTTGCTATTGTCTTGAGGTTCTGGGCAGATAATCCTGAACATTATTCTTATTCTGCCTTTATTTTATATAAAGGATGCCATGTGGCTGCATGAATGCAGCCAGGTTTGTCTGTCCGGTTATTCAGCGCTGTGCTTGACTGTTCAGTGCATGAGCCTACGGGGGCTCGGGAAATGGTCTGAGACTGAGGTTCCTGTATAAACCTTAAGTTCTATTCCATTTTCCTTACACAGTGTGTTATCCTCAGATGGGCAGGCGGCAGGTGCAGAGAGAGAAGGAGAAATCGGATCCTGTATTTGGAGCTCTCAAGAAATATGTCAGAACAATCTATTATCCCTACATTTAGGCCCGACTCACCCCTATTCAGAAGGGTGCTGAAGCACACACTTAATTCCCATTGAAGTGAATGAGATTTAAGCACATGCTAAAGTTATAAATGTGCTCAAGTGCTTTCCTGGACTGGGGTCTTATCTTATGCACCACCTGTCAGCCCAGAGAAAAACAAAGTTCTTTACAGATTCTCCAGATGGGGAGTTGCCATGCCCACCACTTAAATGCAGCCAGCTCTGGAGTGAGTCCAGCCACACTGCACCAGCAGTGCTAAACTATTAGAAGGCCAAATCTAAATCCCATTCCAGCCCCGATGTGCCACTCTGGCAGTCTATAAAGAAGTGTAAAAGGGGACAGGACAAAATGTCTCCAGTGCAGGAGCAACATAGGGCTGATGTAAATGGCTCCATGCTACCCTCTCGTGTACGTCCTGGAGTAGGGGTCACATCAGGGTTGGAACTGGTGCACAGTGGGAGGGAAATGGTATGCCTATAGCACTCAGAGCTACAGGGTACAGAGCACAGATGGACATGGGGAGGCTGCCATGTGTTAGAGCAGCCCCTGGGCTGCTCTAATTTACTCAAGGTCCTGGGGAGCGCAAGCATGGCTTGGAGCCACCTTTCCCCTTGTGCCACATCTCTCAGGAAGCAGGGCAAAGAATCAGCCTCAATGTTTTTAATATGGATGATTTTCGAGCCAAAGCAGTTTTGCTAGTTTGTCATGGGTGGCTAAAAATAGGGTGAACAGTGGAAACCGGCAGCAACCTTATGTATGGGGCGGTTGTTCTCTCCCTGTCAGACGCTCCTTGTAACAGACTCTTGCAAAGACTTAAACAAAAAAGAGAGAGAGAGAGAGAGAATAGGCCCGTAGTGGGTAATACTTGGAACAGCGAATTAATTCTCACAAAGACAATTCATTTTGGTAATATTCATTCTCACTATCCACACTAAGGGATAATGACTTCCAATAGGCTAAAGTCTCAGAAATTGGACTTAATAAGTACTTAGAATTCAGCGACATTAGCATGCTGTGTGTGAGGCTTCCTGGTCCATTGATGTCCTTATATTTAATGACAGCTGTAGTCCCCTTAAAAGGACAACAAGCCTTACCGCTTTCTTGATGGCTATATGGGATAGCGACAGGGAGAGAGCAGCCGTAGAAATATGAATTTACGAACCCACTACCGTACATCGTATATGTTCATACAGACGCGAAATACAGTTCCTAGTTATAGATATATTGACAGATGATACAGATCCAACGTCTTTACGTGCATTTCATTAGAACACAGGCTCTGCCGTCCTGTGACAAACGGAAGGCCAAATTCTCCAATCCACTAAGGCCACTTTGTGCCACCCAACTTATGCCCAGTGCAAATGGAGAGCGGGGGCCTTCCAGGGAGCTCCTGGGGAAAGGGCAGGATGGGGAGCATGGTCAAGTGGAGGAGAGCTACATCTGATCCTCCCTGGCATAAGGCAGAGCTGCTCCTGTGCAATGGGAGCTGGATCAGGCCACTGGTGATCAACTTATGCCTTAAGTATGAGGACTTGTGGCCTCTTTTATTTTTGATCCTAGCCAGAGTCAATGTGGAAGACATTTGTTCCAGCTGCTCGAAAGATTAATGGATTCCAAGGTCAGAAGTGACGATTGGGACCATCTAGTCTGACCACTTGTTTAACCCAGGCCAAAGAACTGCCCCCAGATAATTCCTAGAGCAGATTTATTAGAAAAAAAAAATCCAACCTTGATTTAAAAACTGCCAGTTTGACGGAGAGTCCACCACGACCCTGGGTAAATTGTTCCAATGCTTAATTAACCTCACTGTTAAAATTTACTCATTTCCAGTCTGAATTTGTCCAGCTTCGACTTCCACACATTGGGTCATTAGACCTTTCTCTGCTAGACTGAAAATCCCAAGTCACCCCTTAACCTTCTCTTTGTTATGCTAAATATATTGAGCTCTTTGAGTCTCTCACTATAAGGCAGGTTTTCTTAGCTTCTAATCATTCATGTGACTCTTCTCTGGGCCCTTTTCAATTTATCAACATCCATTCTTGAATTGTGGACACCAGAACTGGACACAAGATTCCAGCAATGGTCACACCAGTGCCAAACAGGGGTAAAATAACCTTTCTACTCTTCCACGAGATTCCCCTGTCTATGCAACCCAGGATTGCATTAGCCCTTTTGGCCACACCATCTCATTCAGAAGGAAATTCTGACTTTTCAAAAATTATTTTCTTACCCAGTCAGAACAAAAATATTCCAAATTTCACATGAAACAACATTTTTGAAAAAGAAAATGACATGTGGGTCAACCGAAACATTTCGTTTCAATAAAATCAAAGTGTTTGGTTCCAGTTCGGACTCGTTTTAAATATTGTGATTTGTAATATGATATAAACTACATTTTGAAACAGTCATTTTGACATTAAAAAAAATCAAAATGTTCCATTCTGATCAAAACACTTGTTTAAAAAATAATTAGTAACAGCATTTCATCTAAACTGACATGTTCCCAGGAAAATTTTTGATTTTGACAAAATGATATTTTCTGATGGAAAAACCTTTTGTCAGAATTTTTTCAACCAGATCTATTATTTTTCTATGTATCTTCCAGATCCCTTCTCTGGCAGTCCCTGCCGAACTTGTTGCATGTATTGCTTTTTACAGACTGGTCCATATTGTCTGGGATACAAGCGCCTCAGACTCTGAAAGTCACGCTACATTGATGACATCTTCATCATCTGGACCCATGGAAAAAAACCTTGAGGAATTCCACTGTGATTTCAATAATTTCCATCCCACCATCAACCTCAGCCTGGAACAGTCCACACAAGAGATCCACTTCCTGGACACTACAGGGCTAATAAGCGATGGTCACATAAACACCACCCTATACCGGAAACCTACTGACCGCTATACTTACCTACATGCCTTCTGCTTTCATCCAGACCACATCACATGATCCATTGTCAACAGCCAAGCTCTAAGATACAACCGCATTTGCTCCAATCCCTCAGATAGAGACAAACACCTACAAGATCTCTATCAAGCATTCTTAAAACTACAATACCCACCTGCTGAAGTGAAGAAACAGATTGACAGAGCCAGATGAATACCCAGAAGTCACCTACTACAGGACAGACTCAACAAAGAAAGCAGCAAAGAATCCTGTGGCACCTTATAGACTAACAGACGTTTTGGAGCATGAGCTTTCGTGGGTGAATACCCACTTCGTCGGATGCAAGTGGGTATTCACCCACGAAAGCTCATGCTCCAAAACGTCTGTTAGTCTATAAGGTGCCACAGGATTCTTTACTGCTTTTACAGATCCAGACTAACACGGGTACCCCTCTGATACTCAACAAAGAAAGTAACAGAACACCACTAGCCGTCACCTTCAGCCCCCAACTAAAACCTCTCCAGTGCATCATCAAGGATCTACACCCTATCCTGAAGGACGATCCCTCATTCTCACAGACCTTGGGAGACAGGCCAGTCCTTGCTTACAGACAGCCCCCTAACCTGAAGCAAATACTCACCAGGAACCACACAACAAAAACACTAACCCAGGAACCTATCCTTGCAACAAAGCCCGATGCCAGCTCTGTCCACATATCTATTCAAGAGACAACATCATAGGACCTAATCACATCAGCCACACCATCAGGGGCTCGTTCACCTGCCCATCTACCAATGTGATATATGCCATCATGTGCCAGCAATGCCCCTCTGCCATGTACATTGGCCAAGCCGGACAGTCTCTATACAAAAGAATAAATGGACACAAATGAGACGTCAAGAATTATAACATTCAAAAATCAGTTGGAGAACACTTCAACCTCCCTGGTCACTCAGTTACAGACCTAAAAGTCGCAATACTCCAACAAAAAACCTTCAAAAACAGACTCCAACGAGAAACTGCTAAATTGGAATTAATTTGCAAACTGGACATCATTAAATTAGGCTTGAATAAAGACTGGGAGTGGATGGATCATTACACAAAGGAAAACTATTTCCCCATGCTATTTTCCCCTACTGTTACTCACACCTTCTTATCAACTGTTGGAAATGGGCCATCCTGATGATCAGTACAAAAGTTTTTTTTCTGCTGCTGATAATAGCCCCCCTTAATTGATTTGTCTCATTAGAGTTGGTATGGCAACACCCATTTTATCATGTTTTCTGTGTATATATATCTTCCTACTGTATTTTCCACTGCATGCATCCAATGAAGTGGGTTTTAACCCACGAAAGCTTATGCCCAAATACATTTGTTAGTCTCTAAAGTGCCACACGGACTCCTCGTTCTTTTTGCAGATACAGACTAACACAGCGACCATTCTGAAACCTCCTTTCCCTGGTTGTCAAGGTCAGTCAGCATAAAAGCCTGCTGTTCGCTCAGTAAGGCTGCTGTTTTCAAAGTGACAGAGATGCCCAACTCCCATTGGCATTTGGGTGCCTCACACCCTTGAGCTTTTGCAAAAATCCCAGAAAATATTGCAAAAAAAATATTCAGAAAATATGCAGGACCTGATTCTGCTCCCCCTTGCACTGGTGTAACCCCAAATAAATTCACAAAGGGATAATCTGGTGTAAAGTCAAAGGAGAAACAGAACTTTGAAGATCACCTTGTGCAGACTGAGAAGGGGCCCAGAGGGGCTTGTAATTTATACTTTTGTCGTCCCATTGCACATGCAGCTTTGATGTTCCCTGACACGCCCCAGCCATTCCCTGTGATCCTGACATGCGGTGCGGCAGGCTAGGTTGTGTGACAAGACCTACTACAATGTGCCGGCGAGAGCTGAAAGCTAAGAAGTGTGCCATGCATGCTGGAAATATTAATGGTGGAACCGAGAAGCGCAGTTGTTTGCTTTGCTAATTGACTTGTAAACTCGATTTAATCACATCCTGAGGCTCCTGTTCTTTTCCCTCCCTGTGGCTTACGATGCGGAGAGGGGGAAAACATTGATACAAACAAACCTGAAGACCCTGTGGGAAGTGAAACTGTGGGGAGTTCTTCCTAGGTTCTTCCCTGAGTGAAGAGACAGTTTCCAACAGTTTGCAGTACGAATCAGCACCCAAATATTCCCTGATGCCAGCGGTACAGATGCTGCCTTCCCAACATGCTGGCTCGTCCTGCCAGCACTGGCTTATTAACACATCCAGCGACAGGAGGCAGCACTGCAGGAGAACATGGGGAATGTAGCTATGGAACTGCTATGGTATTATTTTGGGAATACTGTGCCGGAATGTTAGCAACCATTAGGAAAGGGATAGATAATAAGACAGAAAATATCATAATGCCACTATCTAAGCCCATAATATGCCCACACCTTGAATACTGCATGCAGATCTGTTCACCCCCAACTCAAAGAAGA
This sequence comes from Mauremys mutica, assembly GCF_020497125.1. Lineage (NCBI taxonomy): Eukaryota > Metazoa > Chordata > Testudines > Geoemydidae > Mauremys > Mauremys mutica. Next base: position 9,145,205 of record NC_059073.1, on the reverse strand, counting down.
TATTAGAATTGGAAAAGGTACAGAGAAGGGCAACAAAACTGATTAAGGGTATGGAAAAGCTTCTGTATGAAGGGAGATGAATAAAATTGGGACTATTCATCTTAGAAAAGAGATAACTAAAGAGAGATCTGATAGAGGTCTAAAAAACCATGACTGGTGTGGAGAAAGTGAATAAGGAAGTGTTATTTACTCCTTCACTCAACACAGGAATCAGGGACCACCCAATCAAATGAATAGGCAGCAGGTTTAAAACAAACATTAGGAAGTACTTCTTCATACAATGCCCAGTCAACCTGTGGAACTCCTTGCCAGGGGATGTTGTGAAGACCAAAAGTATAACTCGTTTCTGAAAAGAATTAGATAAATTCTTGGAGGATATGGCTTGTAGCCAAGATGGTCAGAGACGCAACCCCATGCTCTGGGAGTCCCTAAATCTCCAAATGCCAGAAACCAGGACTGGATGAGAGGGGATGGAAATCTTGAAATTGCCCTGTTCTGTTCATTCCATCAGAAGCACCTGGCACTGGCTACCATCAGAAGACAGGATGCTGGGCTACATGGACCATTGATCTGGCCGTTCTCATGTTCAGGCTTTCATTTTTAACATCCCTGGTTTCTTTTCCCTTTAGCTAGAGAGAGATTTAGAAGGATCCCCAGGCCCTTTGACAGTTATTCAGATGGCATTACAGATGGGAATAACTCGTCTTTCGGGGGAAAAGAGAAGTTAGTTGAGCTGGGCAGGAGCTGTTGTCGTTAAAGTCCAATTCAGTGTCCCCCAAAAGCCCATACAAGACAGACACACACAGAAGAGGGGAAAGAAAATAACAGCGAATGCAGAAAATGCAGCATCCGTCTGTGGCACAGCACATGGTCTTATTAGCCACTCTGAGACCTGGCAAACTTACAGCAACATTGGGTTGTTTAGGGCGTTGTTTTTATCTGTCTCTCCGCTCACAGCAGTGTTGCAAAATATACAGTCTTGGCTGGCTAAGCCAGACTGTTATTTGACAGAAGGAAAAAGGAGAGGGACAGGAAAGAAAAGAAATAAGGTGAAGAAAGAAAAGGACACCTATGGGAGGGGATGACACAGTCTCATATCCCAGTTGGTGGTTGAGATTTAGCCAGAGCTGGTGGAGGTGACAAAAGCCATCGGGGTACCTCTTTCTGGCCTGGTCAGCTGTAGGGTTAGGACAACAAAGTCTCAGTGGTGTCATGGTGGATCCCGGGGTCCTGGCAGATAGTAGAAATGGCAGCCTGTGGCTCCTTTCCTGTGATCCCGTCTTTCTGTCTGTGGTTGACGACAGGCAGCTTCCTGAGTCTTTTCCCAAACCTCAGAAGGAAGTGGTTGGCAGGAAAGCCCAAGCCCTTGTTATTCTGTCCCCCAATTAGATTTGATTTTCAACTCACTCATTTTGGTCCATTGACTTTCAGTCCCACACAGTTCTTGTTTACCAGGCATGATCTTAACACAGTCCTTGAGTTATATGGGGGGTAGTGATAGCTCAGGGGGCCACTTAAGGAACTAGGGTTAAAAAAAAATCTATCTTGGGCTTGGTCCTGCTTTGAGCAGTGGGTTGGACTAGGTGACCTTCTGAGGTCCCTGATAGTCTATGATATCAATCAGCCTTTTTGTTTGGCTTAATTCAGTCCATCTCCTTTTTTGCATCTTTTCCTGTCCACATTTGTTATCGGTTATTGTGACATTTTATGAACTTTGACTCACATCTTACAATTGAGCTCACACTTGGGGTAAATTTGAATGTCTAATTATTACAACAGTTCTGTTCCTAGTTCTGCTACTGGGTGACCGTGGGTAAGTCATGTCACTCTCCAGCTCAGTTTCCCCATCTGTAAACTGGGCATAATGATACTGACCTGGGTAACACACTTTGAAGTCTTCGGCTGAAAGAGCGAGATATTATTATCTTAAGGGGCTCGGCTAAACAATTTCTTGCCATTCACTCTGTTCTGCCACCTCATTTAATTTCTTCCTTGTATGGCGCTGGATAGGGGAATACTCCCTGTCTGGAGACTCTGATGATGCTTCTTGTGGAGAATATAACTGTCAAGCAGCTAATTAGGCTTTCCCGGGTCAGTGCCATGAAGCAAACAGAAAAGAATAGAGATGACGAGCTATTCCGAATGACAGCGCAAAGTGACAGGGAGGCTGATACGAAGAAGGCTGCAGATCTCTGTCACTGTTCCATTAAGCAATCACTGATCTTGCTTTTCATTAACAGATTGCCAAGTTCAGCAAGTTACTGTTACGTAAGTGACGCGTTGCAGGCGCAGCTCTTTAAATAGTGACTTCTTTCAGTGGCAGCCACTGGAGTGTTTGAGTCAAAGTTGTAAAAAAGAAAGAAAGCTTTACGTGGAATAAGAACCTGTCAAATGTCACAAGGGGAAGAAAAAACCCTGTAGATTTGAGCCAAAGGAGGAGAATATCTCTACAACTGGTAGAAGGGGGCCAGTCATGACCCTTTGAGTCTTAGGATCCAGGCATGACGATACCTGATGTATCTCTGCTTGCTGGGCCTACATACACCAAGGCACTAAGACACAGCAGTGATCCACATGCTAACCATGAGCCTTACTGAGCAAGATGATACCCCAAAGGACAAACGAGAAGCAAAGTAGGAAAACTGACATGGCAATTTTTTTGTCCAAATATGGAAAATGTTGAGAAAAATCAAAAACTGATTTCATGTAATTGTGGGGCGGGGAGTTATTTTTGGTCAACAAATTTGTTTGAAAATGTCTACTAGTTTTTTCAGAGCTATTTCCATCCTTCAAGGACAGGTAGCATGGGCTGATGGATAGTGCCCTGGACTGGGAATCAGGAGAGCGTGAGACCTTTCTTTAGCTTATGAGCCACTAGCAGACAGGACGCCCTCCCCGGCGTGTGTGATTGGAAAATGGGTGGGGGAAAGTCTAAGAATTCCCCCACGCCATCGAAGGCACCCCTGCGTATTATATGTATGTGCACTATGGCCCAAGGACCTGCAGGTATTTAGAAAATTGGAACCGTTACACACGTGATAATCCATCTAAACAATTCCCATTAGAAGGTACCTTTGATTTAGCTAAACTCATATACCTCAGAGGAACCCTTACATCACCAAAAGCCTCTGATACACAGTGGGAGCGATTTGTCTATTTTTGGGAGGAAGCTACAAAGAGACTGCGTGAGTCTCGAATGCGGAGTCTAAAGGACTCCCAGGCAAAATTAAAACCTCAAGTGCAGGATTTAAAAACGAAATGAAGGGCCTTGGCTACACTGGGGCTTTACAGCGCTGCAACTTTCTCGCTCAGGGGTGTGAAAAAACACCCCCCTGAGCGCTGCAAGATACAGCGCTGTAAAGCCCCAGTGTAAACAGTGCCCCAGCACTGGGAGCACGGCTCCCAGCGCTGTAAGCTAATCCCCTCGGGGAGGTGGAGTACCTGCAGCGCTGGGAGAGCTCTCTCCCAGCGCTGGCGCCGCGACCACACTCGCACTTCAAAGTGCAGCCGCGGGAGCACTCCCGCGGCAGCGCTTTGAAGTTGCAAGTGTAGCCGTATCCTAAGGCATCCGGATGCCTCCTGACCCAAACCACTTCATCAACACCCTCGGCTTCTTTATACTCCTAATTAGTTAAGGCTGAAAGCAAAGAGGGAAAGGAATGGGTTAATTTGAAAATTCAGCTTGGCCTAGAGGTAAAGAGACAGCTGCTCTGCGTTCAAGGTCAAGAATCAACACAGTCTGCCTTGCTCTGCATGCCCAGCACAACCCCCCCTCTGCCCCCCCCCCCAAAAAAAAAACAACCCACCACCAGCTGGCTGTGAAAAATATAGACAGAGACAAGCAAAGGCAACACAAGTTGCAGGACTGAGATTACATTTGCAGAGGTTGGCCGCCCAGTGCGACCCTGGAACCGGTGTGGTTTGCGGACACTGAAGAAGCCACCGGCAGCTGGGCTGGACTGGAATACTGAGCAAAGGTCTCTGAAAGGGATGCCCAAGAGACCCCAGGGCAGGAAAAACCCAAGAGCGGAAGCAAGTTGGAGATTTTTGCAGCGTACCTCTGGACAACCTGTGCACAGGATAACCTCCCGTCCACCTCTCTCTCTCTCTGTCTCTCCTACACCCGGGCCTGGTCAGCCTGGGTGGCGTGTCTGTGAGTATGAAAGAAGAAGGTTGCAGGTGGGTCTACTTCCGGTTGTAGCAATAAGAGGAGCTGGAGAAAAGGGAAGAGTTGTGTACCTGCCAGCTAGAGAAAATGATAAACAATTAAAATGCCAATTGGCTGTGCGTCCTGTCCAGGTGGCAAGCCTCACGGGGGATGATTCAGGTGACCCTGGTGAGTGATATTGTTAAGGAAAGGAACCTGGAGGGCTGGGGGTTAGTCAAAAAGCCCACCCTCCTTACTAAATTGGTAGTGAAACAAAGCCTGTGCCTATGGAAGGGAATGATGCAGTGAGGAAAAAAGGATCAGGCCCAGACAAGCAGGCAGGGAGCAGAAAGAAAAAAAAAGATTGGGAAACGGGTTGGAAACCTTGAAAGCATAGTGGCAGAAGTAAAGGACGCAGTAAATGCAAACATGGGAAACTCAGATCCCTAAAATAATACTTGGAATGGTAAATCTGAGTTGATGAAGGTGTTACTGTGGGAGCTAAGCAAGTGATTTAAGGGAAGAGAGTGAGAAGTTAACTCCATAGCTACTGGAGGGAATTTAAGCAGTGAAACTTTATACAAATGTTAAAAGAAGGTGTTATGAAAAGAAAATTCTTGGTTTCTTTGCAGCCATTCTGAAGGAGAAATGGGCCCTTTTCCAAAGGAATTTCTGTAAATAATCCAGGCAAGAGATTATTTAAGTGCAATCATTTGACTATGAATAAGTTAGTCGAATTTACTAAAGAACACTCCTGGTGTGTACAATCTGTGTTTTAGAAGTTTGAGATGAAATGGTGCTGTTTTAAAGTTGCAAAACTGAGAATACTTTTGCCAGACACCGGAAACTAGTGTTGTTTAATTTTGGTATTTAGCATTTAACCGTTAAGGTAACTTAACGTTTTACAAGATTTAAAATGTTTTTTAATAAGACCAAAGTTGTGGGTGCAGCAGGCCAGTCAAAGCCAGGAGAATGGGAAAGGGCTGGAAATCTGTTTTTGGTAACAAATAGCAGATAAAAGCTGTAGTGAAAGAAAGAAAGATCACGCCCCACTTGGCCTAGTGCCCTTACTAGCGCTTCAGGAATGCCATCTGATCTGTGGCCAGAGACATACTTGGGAGATTTTCAGGGTGGAAGTGCAGATGTTCGCAGTGCTCCTTCCAAGCATACAGGCCGGTTGGAAGGGTGTGGGCTTCCACATACCAAATCCTGCCAGGTCTGTGTGGAGGATGCATGTGGGATTGGATAATTCACTGAGGGCAGGTCCATACCCACCGCGTGGGTCGACGCGGTGAGTTCAACTTCTCGGAGTTCGAACTATCGCGTCTGATCTAGACGCGATAGTTCGAACTCCGGAAGTGCTGCGGTCGACTCCGGAACTCCACTACCGCGAACGACGGTGGCGGAGTCGACCTTGGAGCCGCAGAGTTCGAACCCGCCGCGTCTGGACGGGTAAGTCAGTCGAACTAGGGTACTTCGAGTTCAGCTACGCTATTCGCGTAGCTGAACTTGCGTACCCTAGTTCGACCCCCATCCTTAGTGTAGACCAGGCCTGAGACATTTGGGAAATTAAACTACCTGGTATGCCTAATTGATTTATAGTCAGTGCTCCTGGAATAACACCCAACATTTGGATAAGGATAGGGAGTTAATGGACACTCTGGCCGTTAGAACTCCCCCAGCTTCAGTGTATACGTAAACTGAAACCAGGGGAAGTTGTCACTGTTTATGATAATGTCTGTTGGGAAGGTAGGGGACAAGGAACTACCCTGACAGGACACCTGCTTTTCCAAGCTAATGACAGCTGTGTGCATGTTAAGGCCACCACTTTACAAGATATACATTTTAAATCTCACCACTGCTGCAGGCAACAATATAATTTATTGGCCTGGGGATAGAATTTTACAGTCAGCCTTTAGATTTTAGATACCCTTTAACTGGACTTCCTTACTACCTGACCGGTTCCAAAATTTGCATTCGCTCCTACCAGAGGTCCAGAAAATCTCTGAATTATAAGGTGTGATAGACCCAGGCCAGTTGTGAACAGCAGAGTAGTAGAAGGGAGAAATATTGGCCACCGGATAATCAGTTTTCTGTTCCCTGAGTGACCAGAGCAGGGGCTGATCCAGGCTAATGAGAACACCTGACTCCAATTAACCTGCTAAGAGTCAGGTGAGGCTGTTAAGCACCTGATTCTAATTAAGGCCCCTCTGATGCTATAAAAGGGCTCACTCCAGTCAGGCCAAAGGGGAGCCAGAGGAGAGGAAGTGTGTGCGAGGAACTGGGAGCAAGAGGCGTGCAAGAAGCTGAGAGTGAGTAGGCACTGCTGGAGGACTGAGAAGTACAAGTGTTATCAGACATCAGGAGGACCGGTGGTGAGGACAAAGAAGGTGTTGGGAGGAGGCCATGGGGAAGTAGCCCAGGGAGTTGTAGCTGTTGCGCAACTGTACCAAGAGGCGCTCTAGACAGCTGCAGTCCACAGGGCCCTGGGCTGGAACCCGGAGTAGAGGATGGGTCCGGGTTCCCCCCAAACCTCCCAACTCCTGATCAAACACAGGAGGAATTGACCTGGACTGTGGCTTCTACCAGAGGGGAAGGTCTCTGGGCTGTTTTCCTGACCCACAGGGTGAATTTGTGAGGCGAGCAAATCCGCCAATAAGGGCAGGACCCACGAAGGTAGAGGAGGAACTTTGTCACAAAGGGGCAAATTCATACGCTCCAAAATATATATCAGATTGAAAAGTATGCTTTTCATAGAGACTATAGAGTGTCTTCTTTATGTACTAAGTATGATGTATAGCGTTCTGTGACTAAGGTTGTACAGCAACCCAATCATATTATTACAATGAGAATGTTAATGCTTTTATTGTTGTTGTTTAGTTTAGGGTTAGGTTATTGTTGTTGTAAAGGACGTACTAATAATAGCATCTTCCATGTTCATACTAACCATGCTTTGTCGTTGTATTCAATTAAACCCCAGAAGGTTGTACCATGTGAGCTAGAGTCAGAAATACGAGGTTTGATGAACATGGAGGTTTAAGATTGTGCTGGAAGCACAAAAGCGGGGAGCGGGGAAGTGGAAAAAAGCACAGACATCTTAGTCTTCTAGGAAGAGCAAGAGTCAGGCTAACTCTGACAGCTAATAACACGAGACTTCCAGGCAGGGCTGGGCAAGAGGAAAAGAACTGTAAGAGAGGTGGTTTTGACCTTGTGTTAGATAAGAATGGAACGCAGACTATAGCACGAATTGCTGAGAAAAGTAAGATATCATGAAAGAATATGTATAAACAAAATGCTGTTGTTGACCATTGTAACAAAAGGTATGTTTGCCCTAATTGTTTCTCTTTTGGGAAGACCTGCCGTTGTGCACTCTCCCCCTTTTGCAATGGCTTGAGAATAAATTGCCTCTGACATGTTGCAACCAACCTAAGAGCAAAGACTGTGTTATTCTTCCACACATGCTTGTGCAAGGTTTTGGTCTGGAAATCCAGCATTCCCAGTGTTCTTAGTCCCTTCTTGCTGCCTGGTGTCTCTGTTTCTAGGTGGTGCTTTGTTTTCCAGTTAATCTCTTCCTTGCTGTGGGTTTCACTAGTCTAACTATGGTTTCATGTACCATGTGCTGGTAATAACATGAGAGAAATCCATGCTTGGAAAACTAAATGGCTCTTTATTAAGAAAACTATTTACAGAGATGCTGCAGCTAGCATTCCAGCCATGTGATCACAGACTGATGTCTTGGTGCCACCTCCAAACTCTTCCCTCCTGCAACCTGTGTTCCCCCCTCCAAGTTCCAGGCAAGAAGCTATATCCCCAAAGACAATGCTGCTGAGAATTTCCTAGTGCTACGTGTTCTGATGTGCTTCAGATCCCCAGCCAGCCCAGTACCGGCATGCTCTCTGTACCCAAACTTGCAAGGTGTCCCCAGAAGGCTTTGTATCGCAGTGCCTGCACCGGGTTTATCCCCTCCTGGCCCACTGTGGATCTTCTAGGTCCCCTTTATAATGAGGCGTTCATCCCTCAGTAAAATATAGCAGCCCCTGTTTCTTCACTGCCTGCCTCAAGACTATGCAACGCCGTCTCTACCATGTACCAGCCAGTCCCCAATGTGGGCAATTCTCCATCCTTTACCACCTCTGCAAAGCCTGAAATGAAGTAGCCGTGGAACAAATCTGGCATTTCTCATTCTGTTCCCTGCAATCATTTTCTTTTTAAGACGCTCAATTTTTCTCCTGTGCATTCTGTGTCCTTCGACAGCTCTTTATTGCGAGCTGAAATATCCACTGCCCCGCTGTCTTTAATGTTTCTCTCTCTCTTTTGTTCCTGGTGCAGCTAAATACCTGTTTGCTTTGTTTCTGCTTTGCTTTATTGGGCTCCCAATCCTCCTCTTTCCTAGACTATTTAAGTATCGTTTTTCACAAGTCCTCATCTTCTTGGTTCTCTCGTGACGCCTCGATCTAATAACACTTAACGTTTATTTAGGGCCATTCCGCCGATGGGTGCGCAGAGGTTCCTCTTCCGAAAGCTCAGCAGTGGCTGCCTCGGGGGTGGGAATATGGCAATCAGCCTCTCTCTTCACAACAGGCTTATTTATTTAGAGGGGGAGGAACAAAGCATAATTTATCCTGTTGAAACTACAGGGACAAATTGAAATAGGCAGGATGTAATTGGCCAAGTTGAGGTTTGGTCAGGAGAACAGGGTGGGTGGGGGAACAACTACCCCTCCTTTTTGAGAAAACATTGTTGGATCTTATGGGCTTCATGCAGGGCCACTGGCTGATATTCTCAAGCCCACAGGAGGTCAGATTAGAGGATCATAATGATCCCTTCTGGCCTGAGCCTTTACATACTGTGATACATCAATGCTCAGGATGGTGTGTGCAGATACCCAGCTCCATTAGCTAGTGGAGGATTTCCCTAGATCTCATATCACAGCACCACTCTCCGGTACACCAGCAGGTCTCCCATCAGAGCACTACCCCTGCCCAGCTCGTGCAAGCAGCTATCAGTGCAGTCTGGGCTGAGAGGGCTGCCAAACAGCTTGGTTTTCTTTCTGCAGTGCATAACACTTGATGGCATTTGCCTTGCTGGCGCTCCATCACAAAGCAATTCACTGGGATTTACTTATAGATTAGTTAGTAACTTCCCTTAAGCCTTTAACGCAGGAGCTCATATTTCTGAATTAGTTACTGTTACAAGCAGTTCATTGGCTTCACCCATTGCAGCCCCTCCAAGATCTTCTAGAGTTAAGAGTAGCTATCTAAATGGCAAAGCCTGGCTACTATTTTATCTGAACAAAGACCACAGGTTCCCTGAATTATCCCGGTTGCCCACGGGCATGCACTTTTGCAATCACAAGTGCCTTTCTGTTTTTCATGATGAACGCCTGTGCTTTTCAGTGCAGAAGTCCATGGGGTCTTGAAAATAACACTTCCCATCTTCACCAAATCCATACAATTCCAGTGGACCAGGCAGCAAGAGTAAGCTTGAAACTAATGCGGAACCAATGACCCTCTTACGCTTCATATGTATGCTAGCCAGAAGAGCTATTGCAGGTTTTTCTACAGCATCTGTCCCTGTGGAATCAAAGCGCTGAATTTGGACTATTTAGAAACCAGATCCAACCCCCTCAAAGTATCAAACCCAACAAAATCTTTCCCACTGGTAGAGCCAACTTTATAATTTTTAGTTCCCCTCTGACCTACTTCAGCCAGTGTCCAGTTCTTTGATACTTCTGCAACAGACAATGACAAGGAGGATTTTTGCTATTCATCTGCTCTTATATATCGTAATATGCTGGCAAATGTGTATGTGCATTACCGCCATCTACTGGAGAGAGGTAGAACTGCTTATACAAGTGTCATAGGCCCCACACTGCTAAGAGTGAGGCATTCTTTTTTAGGACAAAGAGGTGAGGGACTGTACTCTCAGGGAAGGAGGACATGGATTCTGCCCTCGCTATCAGTGACACAGCATGGAACAGAAGCGGGATCCCTACCTGTGGGCTTGTTGCTGTATTTATACATGGATCCGAAATCTTTTTGGGCACATCACAGGTGTTGGTTTTGTTGTTCAAGGTGAACATAGAGCTGGTTAGAGATTGGCCGGGACTGGAGCGCCATACGCCTCCTGCTAACTCTGGGGAGTGCAACACGGGGTCAGATTCTGCACCTGAACTTGGCCACTCAGGCCTGTCTCTGGTGCAGGTGACGGGCTGGGTTGACTGCCCTCAAGACTGAAAACCTCGAGCCATGCCACAGATGCTATAAAGAACAAAATGAAATTCAATTAGCACTTAGGGAAACAAAACCAAATGCCCAAATAAAGAATGGGGGATAACTGGCTTGGCAGCAGCACCGCTGACAAGGATCTGGGAGTTGTGGTGGATCACAACCGCAACGTTTGAGTCAGCAATGAGATGCTGCTGGGAAAAAAAAAAAGCAAATGCAGTTTTAGGTTGCATTATCAGAGGCACAGCATCACGTCACAGGAGGTGACAGTAACATTCTACTCGGCGCTGGTTAGGCCTCAGCTGGAGAACTGTGTCAGTTTTGGTCACCAATGTATAGAAAGAATTCAGAGAAACTGGAAAGTATCCAGAGGCAAGACACAAAGATGATCAAAGGGGTGGAACACAACCAGATGAACAAAGGCTGAAGGAACTGGGCATGTTTAGTTTGGAAGAGAGGAGATTGCAGGGGAAATGATAGTGGTCTTCAAACACTTGAAAGGCTGCCATAAAAACGATGAAGAAAAATTGTCCTTTCTCGCCACGGAGGGCAGGACAAGAGGCCCTGGGTTTAAACTATAGCAGAGCAGATTTAGATTAAATCTCAAGAAAAACTTCCTACCGTAAGACCAGTAGGAAAGTGGAACAGACGCCTAGGGAGGTTTTCAAAAGGAGGCTGGAGAGCCGTCTGCCTGGGATGGTTTAGACACAACAAATCCTGCGTCTTGGCAGGGGTTAGACTAGCTGACCCTAGCGGTCCCTTCTAACCCTATGATTCTATGCAGTATGGGCAGGAGCAAAGCATCCTTCCCCACAGGGCCCCATCCTGAACTGGACGGACCTGCTGTAATTCAGGGGGAGGCAGTTACTAGTAGTGGGATTTAATATGTGCATTATAGTAGGGCCTGGGGGCTCATTGCGCTAGGTGCTGTACATACACACAGTGAGAGACAGTCTCTACAACAAAGAGCTTCCAATTGAAACAAACAAGACAGACAGCAAGTTGAGGAGCAGAAGCACCGTATGGGGGGAAACAGAGGCAGACACAGACCAAGGAACTAGCCCAAAGTCACACAGAAAGTCTGTGGCAGAGCTAGGAACTGAATGGAGGTCTCCTAAATCTTAGTCAATGGCCTTAAGCATATAGCAGCATCTTTCTTCTTCTGATAGTGATAGAGGCCCATTCCCCAGGAACCACTCAGGCCTTGACAGTTCCATTGCTGGCAAAGGTGTCACTTGGGGCGGTGAGTTTGTGGTGCGCGTTCCAGTCAGTTAGCAAATGGACTGAGGGCGCCGACTCCATCCACGCCGGCCACCAAACAGCCACTGGATAGTGAACAATCCAGGACGCCACGGGCCCGGGGCCACTGTCAAACTGGTCACCTGGATGTAAAAATCCACTGTCTAGTGCCAGTCCTGCAGGCTATTCAGTCCTCCGTGCCCAGCAGTCCCGACAGAGAGCTGCATAATCTTATCTCCGCCGGTTGTGCTGAGCAAACACAAACTCCTCCTCTCCCTGGCTAATGGCCAGCATATGGCAGATGACAGAATGCGTATGCAATGCCAGGGGACCGTACTGAAAGGCACAGCATATCCACACTCCTTAATAGTACCATCTGTGCGACTTCATGCCAGGTCCCGGGATGTGCCTTCTATTTTGTCTGTGCAGGGCCAAATCTCAGGCTATGCTAGACCAGTTCCAGGCTGACTCTTGGTCCTGGCACATCTGCAGAACCCATCAAGCTGGAGGCATGTGACCATGGGGCTGCACGGCTCAGCTCCTGATGAGTAGAGCCGCTTCGCCCCTCCTTTGGAGAGACATTCGGGATGCCATGTGCAATCCGTGGAGAGTTTTCTCCCAGGCTTGCAATCAGCCACAGACACCAAGCAGTGCCATGGAGGCCCAAGCTGGGTGTTGGCCTGGGGGAAGGATGGTGCTCATCATGGCATGGATTGCACCCCTGGAATCAAGCAGGTGCAAGCTGGTGGAAGGGGCGTGGGAAAAACCCAACCCAATACTCTCCACAAGGTAAACTTTTGGTGTGTGCTTGAGTAGCTCAGGGGACTCCTCTCTCATCTGTGGCAGCTTTATGGGGGAGGTTCTGAAGCCCTGAGACTGGAGTAACCTCCACACACACACCTCATATGGGGACTAGCATCAGCAGAGAGCCACTGAACCAAACTGCAAACCTTGTATATAATGGAAACCACTTCAACCACCCCTAGTTCCAGCACCTAAGTTTCAGGAATTCCTATGATGTCACAATCCTCTTCCATTGCCAGGCATTCTAGCTCCCATGTTTTTGCCTTGAAGTTCTGCACACTGCTGTATAGATATTTGCAGTTTCATTCCTGGCTGCATGTGTCTATTTTTATATAACTCCTTTATGTGACACACTCCTTCCTTTCTCTAACGTACCTCCATGATCTCAACCCATCCCACCTTCAGTTCACCTGTCCTTTCTGGTCTAGGCTTTACTTCCAGACACAAAGGTAATTTTCTATTACTAACTTTTTGTAACCAACTCCTTTATCTGACCCAGCTATTCCTCAACACCTATTGGCTTTCCCCCAAGCTTCTCATTGAAACAATCATCTTCCATCTATGCCCCAAGACTCTGAGAAAGGATTTGTCCTGGTGACAGACAGATGAGGGTCTCCTGCTGTATTTTCCTCTGCTTTTTGCAACTGAAGGCTCCAGTCATTGTTATCATTTATATTGTGTAGCCACAGAAGCCCTAGTCACAGACCAGGACCTCACGGTGCTAAGTGCTGTACAAACACAGAACAAATAAATGACCCTTCTCCAAAGAGCTTCCAGTCTAAGCATAAGGCACAAGAGAACAGTTGGATACAGACAGACTGATGGGGATCACAAGGAAACAGTGAGTCGATATGGGTTCCCTAGGGAGGTGGTGGAATCTCTTCCTTAGAGGTTTTTAAGGTCAGGCTTGACAAAGCCCTGGCTGGGATGATTTAGTTGGTGTTGGTCCTGCTTTGAGCAGGGGGTGGAACTAGATGACTTCCTGAGGTCCCTTCCAACCCTGATATTCTATGAATATTGGGCAGCATGCTAGGTAGTGGTCTAAGCACATCTGCTGTCTATCCAATGGGCCGTTGTGGAGTGTGGCATCTCTCTTCCTGCAGCTTAATTGTTTTTAAAGCTTTGACTAATGCTGAATTTAGATGCAATTTTTTCCTCATTCTTGACTCGCTTTTTGTTTGAGGCACCATCAAAGGAAAGTCAGGGGTTGGTTTTTTTTTTTGAAAAAAAATGTAGATTTTGAAAGTACTCCAATACTCTGAATGAAGAGGCTGTCTAAAAAAAGGCAGGTTAGGCTCACAGCAGCAGCGATAATGCCCGTTTTCAGATGCAAGCTGGGAAATATTTACTCGTTGTTCCAAGCTGCCAGCACCAAGGTGACTTTCCTTCTGTCTCACTCCAACCTGTCACTCCTGGCCCTTCCCGAGATGCCTCTCCATTCCCTAACACACGCGTGTCCAAAACCACCGTGTGCTGATCCTTCCTAAAATACTGCCAGCACTGGAAGGCAATTTGCGTGTTTGTTTACCCATAGTGCTTTGCACTGTTTTACTCTACTTCAGGAATGTTCCTGCTCGCGTGAAATGGTTGTCAAACCTTGATTGCCACTTGGACACTTATGGTGGGAGCTGTGAGTTCCCCACGCTTATTGGCAAAGCCAGTTTCATCTATCCAAAGATTTTTTAGGTCAGAAGGGACAACTAGATCATGCAGCTTGACCCCCTGTATAACATATGCCATAGAAAGGTTAGTTGTGGCAGTTCACCATTATATCTGTGTTGAGTATTGGTTATAGAATGTGGGTTCTCAACACAGGAGCTTTGAACTGGTTTCAAGGGGCCATGACTTCTCTTTCTTTTCTAGCTAGCTAAATGGGAAGGGTCCTCTTGTCCAGATGGGAAGGGGGTCTTGATAAGGAAAAGGTCAAGAAGCCCTGTGACAGAAGACAGCAACCTGTTAGATCATTTAGTCTATTGCCCAGGCAATTCAGAATTGGACCCAGCACTTTAGAAAATCTGTGCTTGAATCAGGGGTAGTTTAGATGTCTTCAGTCCATTGGGGCAACCTGCGTGAACTTGGAGGGAGGAACTTGGGCTGCAGGAAGGGTTTGGAGGAGGCACCAGGAAGTCAGTCTGTGTGCACATGGCTGGATAGCTCAACTCTGTAAATGATTCCTTTAATACAGAGTCAGTTTAATTTTACAAGAATGGAACCCTCACATATCATTACCCAGCATACAATGCTTGAAACATTAGCCTGGGGGTTCTAGCATTTCCCTTGGGAGAATCTGAGTCTCTAATAGATCTCACTGGGGTGGTGGTGGGGGGGGAGGAATTCTTCCACCCCCGTGTTAGGACTAACTTTCCCTTTGCTAACTCCCATCCGGTTAGTTTTCCTTTTGCCCCTTTGTTTTGATAAGCAAAAACACGGGGTTCCTGTACACAGAAATAGAGGCTCCAATTCTCAACAGGTACCAAGGAGCACTCAGCAGGTTGCAAACATTACTTTATGCCCCCTGATCCTGGCCCACCTGTGTGCCAGGTCAGTCCTCTGGCATAACTCAGAGCAGTCTTTATCCAGCTGCCAGTAGTCTGTACGGCTGGAATAGCAGCCAGTGATCAGTAGGGAAACCACAGACGTGCCTTCTTCCCACTGGCACAGCTCTTCACCACCAGAGGATCACAACCCATGCTGGGGTGAGCCGCCCGTGGCTGAATACTCCACCAGGGTACCCAGGGTTGTGGGGCAGCTTGCTACAACTTGCTCTTAGCGTGAGGGAGTCTTGTCTGTGCTGGATGTGGGTCAACTCCCTGAATTCACCGGCCTCTGGCAGCACAAGCCTCTGCAGGCCTCATCCTCTCTGCAGCTTAGCAATAGGCACACGATTACACTGAGCATTCCCCTATCAGGACAGCTCACCCCAAGCCCTATTCCCGGCCATCTGGAACCAGTTTGACTGAGATCCTCTCTCATAAGCTCAAGCCTGCTGGTGGCTTGTCCACACAGACTGAAGGAACACCTGGGGTCCACCAGCACCCCGTCCCCAGCTACAGTTTCAGATGTTCACTGTCCACCCCCTTGATGGGATAACCCCGCTGGGGTTTGTTTTTTCCTGCTGCTGTTGATTAGCATTGTGCCCTCTGACAGCTGGCATCTAGAGGTCCTGGGGTCACACAGTTTCATGGCAGAGGGTGGCGACTGAATTGCCCCTCCCCTTGCTTTGGGTGAACACCTGGGTGCAGGGCAAGTGCATACTGCCAGTCTCCCTCTGCTGCACACCCAGGGTGGAATCTGGCTCCCAGTGCCAGTGAGGGAGCGCTGCTGTGGATCGTATGCCAGTCAGCACAAGTCTAAAAGCAGGACGCAGTGGGCGCTAAGAAGCTGGAAATTAGTCCCTTTCAGTTCCTCCTGCTCCACTTTTCTCCATCTTCCTCCCCCAGTCCCTTCTGTAGCTGGCCACAGCAAGGGAGGAATTCCTGCCTAATTAAGGCGCCTCTTTGGTGAGTGATTGCAGAGCACTTTGCGAGCTCTCTCAGCACAAAGGAGGCTATGTTAGAGAGTGGTGTGGCCTTCACTCTCCCCCCACTGCCGGAAAGTGCTCTTCTGGGTTTCCAGGAAAGTCTCTTTCCTCCCCAGGAGGTTTGAAGAGGTGACTCAGCGGCCGCTCTGATCTTTACTGTTTGCCAGCATAAAAGCTCACAATAAAGCAGTGTACTGCATGTACTGTGCTAGTGCGGACAAAGGGGGACACTGTCTGAACTTTCAAGAGCAGGATGTTCACTTAAAGGGACACCATTATCTTCAGGGAAGTAAATCCCATGTAGAGGTGAAATATTTGAACCTACCTCTGCTACACGTAACCTCCAAGATTGCTACCGCGGAGAGACTGTAGGAAAAATGGGTTTTCCTGCCATTTTAATGTATTGCATTTGTACCTTTGATAGCATAAGCCATATTAGGAACACATGCACCTCTATCACCCTCTAGTGAGGGCTGGTCCACAACAAGATAAGCACCTCCTACAGCTAAGGGACTCACTCTGATACAAAGCAAACGGCCTTGCAATGACTGCTGTGCATCCCCTTCCTACCTATCGTGGATCAGTCATTGCTCAGATGCCAGCTGCCACCTGCGCTTGGCCCGTGGTGCCAGCCTCCATCAGCCACTGGTTACATTTTCAGACAAGCCCCTTCATGCTGTCTCCCATGCACCCCTCACACTTGGCAGGAGCTGCTCAGATACATCTGCAAAACTAACTCATTGTCCTCCTCCAGACTCTCCTCTGCCATGATGCCTACAAAACACCTGACAACACTTAGGCTGCTGGTGTGGAGACCTCAGTCTAGCATGCTGGGAAATATTGGTGTATTGTTTTCTTGTACAGCCCTCTCTGTATGTATCTAACCAGGGGCGGCTCTAGGTTTTTGGCCGCCCCAGGCAGTCATGCCCGGGAGGCGCCCCCGAGCCGCGGGAGCAGTGGACCTCCCACGGGCATGACTGCAGAGGGTCCGCTGGTCGCTCGGCTGGACCTCCCGCAGCTGCGGGCGGTTCGCAGGTCCGGCGGCTCCGGTTGAGCTGCCGCAGGCATGCCTGCGGGAGGTCCAGCCGAGCCGCGGGACCAGTGAACCGTCCGCAGTCATGCCTGCGGGAGGTCCCCTGGCGCCGCCGGCCAAGCGTCCCCTCCGCAGTCATGCCTGCGGCAGGTCCGCTGCTCCCGGGGCTCCAGTGGACCTCCCGCAGGCATGGCTGCGGCAGGTCCGCCGGCCCAGCCTGCCGCCCCCCCGGGAAAGGGCCGCCCCAGGCAGGTGCTTGCCCCGCTGGGCTCTGGAGCCAGCCCTGTATCTAACTGCCCTCTCTTGTACCATACTTCAATTGCAAGCTGTTCAGGGACAGGGGCTTCCTCTTTGTTCTGGGTCTGCACAGAACCTAGCACAATGGGATTTTGGTCCATGAGTAGGGCTCCTAGATGCTACCACAGCAACAGTACCAGAACTGGGGGATGTCAGGGGGCCCACTTTTTAAATTGAGCAGTTTGGGGCAACAGGGAGGGATTATCACCATTATTAGCTCCCCCCGCTCCTCCCACTGCAAATCACAGCCCCTGCCAGCACCACTCCCCACCTACTTGAGAGTTGTAGTTCAGTGGGTCAATGCTGCCCCCTGCCATCCCAAACTACACCCATGTTAAAAAGATGGGGGCATGGCCCCCTGACTCCTTCCAGCACCAGTAGCCCCCCACTTCTACAAAGGTTCCTGTGCTCTTGTACCACAGCACAAATAATAACTAAAATTCAAATCATAGGACACATTTATCAGTAAGATGAAGGAAAAGAGCAGAAAACTCAGCAGCTGATTTTTTTTTAAATAAAGAAAAAAAATACATGATTTGCCCTTTAAAACTCCCTTAGGAAGCATGTCATTAAGTTACAAGGATTTCAATGCCAGCTTCATAACAGGTTCATAAAGTCTCCCCACAAAGGGCAGAAGGAAAAACAGAAGTCCTAATTGCAGCCCTTAAACTTCCCTGGCTCTGCAGATCAGCAAAATCTCCTGAAACACAAACTCCCAGCCCTCCAATTAGCACAGCCTTCTGCCTAGATTGAACTCTCAGACCAGAGTGACTGTAAGACAACGGGAGCAAGCTTTATAGGCCTTTAGCCCCACCCCTAATAGGATTTGGCCAATCATCTCCCTCCACCTGCCTCACAATGGAGTTTTATGCAAAGGACCTGGGTAATCTACACACTCTCTGCAGCTGGGCACTCCACCATGTGCTCCTTAGCTCCAGCTATAGAGGCTCTAAAGGTCCCTGGTTCCAAACCCGCTGTTGGTGAAAACAGCCCTTTGGACCTGGTGCCTCCTGAATTCTATTGCAGTGGGACTTGGCAGCTTGCAGAACAGATCCTCAGCGTGTAGTCAATTTTATTGCCTTATGGTAGGGCACCCCCTCCCCATGTCTTTTTGAGGGGCATTTGCTAGTAACAGCAGCCACAAAGCAACACCTGAAGCTGAAGCTGGAGGGACAGCAGGGTGCAGCAAGAAAGGGGCTGGAGTAAGGGAGGTGATTTGAGCAAAGACCCTTCTAAGTATCACCAATAAAGCAAAACTTCCGAAGGCCTTTTAACATAATCCAGAATGACCCTCACATTGCTCACTCCGAAAACTCCATTCCACGTATTTTTCAGCTTAAAAAGACAACTTCAAGTGGGCCACATCCCTTTACAATGCCACTGAGCATCCCCAGTGCAGCTTAGCTTGCTTTGTCTGGGTGATGGATGTGGTGGAGAGGCGTGGGAAGAAGAGACACAAAGGCCAATCAGGTAACGGAAGATGGTTGGCTTGGTTTGCAGCTATCAGAGCAAAATCCCACATTCATGCTAATTTGCAGATTAATTCTGTATCTGGATTTAACTATAATAAGGTACCGTGGGCTACCAGGTGTCACATGCGCCCTAGATTGGAAACTAAAGATGTTTGGATTCATCCCAGCTCTGCCCCTGACCAGCTGTGTGACCCTGGGCCCGTCTCTTCCCCTTCCAGTCTTTGTCTGTTGAGACCCTGGGCCTGCCAAGATGTATTCATGTGCTTTCCGTACTGAGAGTAGTTCTGCTGAAGTCACTAGTGTCTTAGACCGAAAACTCTTGGGCACAGAGACTGTCTCTCACTATGTGTCTGTGCAGCACACAGCACACCAGGACCTTCAGCTGGGACCTCTAAGCACTATCATAATATAACTAATTGTTAATAATTAGGCCCCTATAATTTCCTTGAGCAAGATCCAAATCCTCAAAGGTATTAATGCTCCCAACTTCTTTTAAAACCTGGGCCCTAATCCAGATGGGTCAAATTTATCCCTGCTGTAACCCCACTGAAATCAGTGCATTTACATTGGTAATGAATTTGGTTGGATGGACCTCAGTTTTCCCATCTATAAAATGGGGTTGCTCATATTTGAACATCTCCCAGCAATGTTGCAAGGCCTAGTGTTGCTAAGGTACTTTGAGAGTGGTGCCTGGAAGGGGCGATAGGAGTCATTAGCATTTTAAGACAATTTGAGGCAATTTACTGCCCCTCTCCCCTGTCTAGGCAGCATATCGAGCAGCCCTTAGCAGGTGGCTTATCAGCTTAATCACCTTCCAAATAAAGGCAAGAGCTACACCTGGTTCAGACTCCAGCCCACGCAAATACAGCACAGCTGAAAAAGAAGCCCAACCTGCTCTCTCTTTCCATCTCTCTTACTTCGGAGCAGGGAAAGGCAGCTCTGCGGCTGGCTTCCTTGCAAAAGGCTTTGCACCAAGGCACCAAGCAAATCAACGGGTTTGTAGTACACCTGCAGATGGAGCCACTCCAGCTATTGGCAGCTGGGATTATTTAATGAAGCAAGGAGTTTTCTATTGATTTTGTGACTCCAGCTGAAAATTAGAAGGCCTGCTGTAATTAGCCCTTAAGTCTCCCATTTGCCATCCAAAACAAACCTGAGATTTAGAATCTATGGCTGGAAATGGTTGGTGTGGCTGCAGATTCACTGTCTTTAGGCCCAGAGGTATAAGGGTGATAACTCAAGTGAGAACATACATCATAGTATCCGATCAGTGCAAGCTATTTTCCCTTTGCTGGAGGCTCTGAGCATGGTCCAGTGAAGGCAGGGAGGGCCTCTGAGCATGTTCTTCACCTGAATAAGTCTTAACTGCTTTACAGAATGGCAATAAATGCAAGAGTGGTGAAGGGGCAGTAACATAGGACCAAATCCTCCAATGGGAGTTAATACCTTGAGGATCTGGGCCATAGATAACAATGCTTTGAACTGAGGGATAATCTGGTTAAAGCACAGAGGCAGGAGGCCAGAGATTTGGGTTGTATTCCTGACTCTGCCACTGATTCCCTCGGGGTCCTTGGTCAAAGCACCTCACTGCTCTGTACCTCAGTTTCCTCCCCTGTAAAATGGGGCTGTTGTAAGACAATTTAACATTCATCAATTGTTTTGGGATCATCACATGGATTATGCCAGAGGAACCTGAAGAAGAAAGAAGAGGAAGCAGCCCCTGCTTTCCTTTTATCGCTAACACTAAACTGGCTATTTTAGCCACCTGCTTCTGCTCCGAAAGCTTCCCTTGAGTTTTCAGCTGTGCATTGAGTGAGTCTCATTAGCTACATTTATTTATTTTTTTGTTGTACAACCGGGCCACTGGAAATAACGTCAGAGCAGAAACACTGCTATTTTCCCTGGCAGTTTCATCAGCGAAAGGCATTCGTGTTTTGGTCTGAGGGCTGGAGAGCTGTGATTTAACAACAGGAGCAAATCTATAAGTAGAGACCACCCAGCCGGCGGGGAGAAAAGCTGGTTTTAATGGTGGGATCATTGTAAAGGCTCCTGTGGATGAACTCAAATGGGAAAAGAAGGCGTCAGACCTGATTTTGAGAAAAACTGGTCTATGCCCTGGGTTTATTAGGCAGCCGGTTACTGCGGTAATGATGAGGGCTATATATGGATTTAGACAGATGAGGGCTAAGAGGAGAAGCAAGCACCAAAGGCATGGGAAGGCACAGGCCTGGAGGGGTGGCATGCTGCTAGAGGTATTCTGCCTGCAGAGTGTACAGCCAGTCCAAATACCTCCAGGGGTGCTGAATAGTGGCACTGCATTACTTGCACGGCAGCAGCATCTCAGCACTCCAGTTATGGAACAGGCCCCATTGTGCTAGGTGCTGTACGTACCAAAAGTCTCTAGCATTGCCGGTGGCACTAACCATCTCTAAGGGTGACAAATCTTGGTCCTAGTGAAATCAATGGGAGTTTGGCCATTGAATTCAGGGGCTCGGCCTTTCTGCAGCCCAGCAGTGGTTGCAGACGTATAAGCCTCCATCCTGGCAATAGCTTTGTGTGGGTGGATCCCTGCCCCTGCCCAGAGCTCACTGCAGGAGTGGGGGGGCCTCCTCATGTCAAATGGGATCTCCAGGCTCGGTTCTTGCAGGTCGTTGTCTCAGAGCCAGCAGGGAAGCTGGGAAACGTTTGAAACGTCAGCGAACAGAATGGAAAGTAACCTCTGCAACATCCCAGAAAATCTCTTCAGCCGGCTCTGTGTCACTTTGCCTAGGAACGGCACCTCAGGCCCCGAGCTGGTACAAAATGCAGCGCTTCGTCTGCTAAGCCACACGGGATTGCTGGGAAAACCTCAGTCTGGCCCCTGGCTGAACAGAGTCCAGGCCTGAACTCCAAAGCGCCAGAGCAAAGGGGTCAGACGCTCTGGTGCCATTCAATGAGCCCTGTTCCAGTTCCCTGACCTACCTGCCTGCAGCACACTCTAATTAAGCTCCCCCCTGGCTGTTTCTCTTCTCTGGTTTCACAACAGTGCACTGCACCAGCTGCTTACAAGACCCTGCCCTCTCTAGAAGACATTCAACTGTTTGCTACGCCAGTGCCTCTTTCCGGCTCACCCGCATTGTTGCTCTAATCACCACCATTTTCACTTGTCATTACCTGTTCCTTTTCCTGGGCAAAGCAGTGAAGCCAGCCATGCTTTTGTAGCGAATGTCATTACACTTAATGACCCCTGCTGGAGAAATTAGCAGAGTATGTTGCAGCAGAATTGCTTACTTAGCATTCAGCTTTTGGGAAACTTTCTCCTTCCAGCTGCACCGCTTAGAAAAACAATGGTCCTGAGCCTCTCCAGAAAGGAGAATGACTGTACAAGCATTAGGGTCACCAGATGAGAGATGTGAAATATCGGGATGGGGTGGGGGGGGGTTGCCGGTGGAGCAACAAACAAAAACAAAAGCAAAACAAAAAATCAAAAACTCAAGAGCTGCCGGAGCATAGGATAATTGGTGGGGGCTGAGGACCCACTGGCAGCTCCACACCCCACCCCCCTGCACCAGCTCGCCTTCACTCTGCCTCCACCTCCCCTGAGCTGGCTGCCGCGTCCTGCTTCTCCTGCCTCCCTCCAGTGCTTGCGCTGCCATACAGCTGATTAGCGCAAGCCTGGGAGGGAGGGGGGAGGAGGAGGAATGCGGCATGCTTGGGGAAGAGGCGGGGCCAGGGCAGGGATTTGGGGAGGGATCCAATAGGACAGTTAGGGGGTGGGGCTTGGGGCGGAGCCAGGTGGGGATTCGGGGAGGGATCCAATGGGGGGAGGGGCGGAGTTGGGGTGGGGCCGGGGTGGAGTTGGGGTGGGGGGGTGTGAGCCCCCTCTGCCTGTGAGCCAGAGGGCAAAATATCGGGACAATTCGCGTCCCAACCAAACATCGGTCAGGACACAGGACAAACAAGTAAATATCGGGATAGTCCTGATAAAATCGGGACGTCTGGTCACCCTAACAAGCATCCAGTGTGCTTTTACCACTCCAGTGAGGTGGGGTCAGGGGTCTTGGCATGGAGGCAGCATTGTAGGACTAATTTGGGTGCTGGGATTTGGGACGTGTGTAGGAGGGGAGCTCTGGTCCACGGGATGGGGGCATAGGAGGGTTTGGCATCTGGGAGTGGATTCCATTTGGGAGCTCTCCTCCACCAGAAGGGGGCATAGGATGGATTGGCAGCAAGGAGGAGATGCTGGTTGGGTCCATGGCTTGAAGGGGAGTTACACCAGGGGTGAGTTTGACCCACCCAGTTTAAGATGGCAGCGAGAGACTGGAGAGACTGGAGGAGGTATGTGACGGGCTAGAGGGTGAAAGATTGGGGTATGGAGAGGGACACTCGAGAGTCATGGCCACAGAGGATGTAGCTGAATTTATGGAAGTGAATGAGGTCACCTGAACTGTGTCCGAGAGAGGGGCTGGGAATGGTCAATACGGTGGGACAAGAGGAAGCCAAGGACATGGGCGTAAAACATCTGCTCCAGCAGAGTGGTGGGACAGGGCGGGGCAGGGATTGGGCAGGCAGGTGGGACCTCCAGGGGTGAAAGTAGAAATAGGGACTTACCGGTACGGGGCTGGGTTGGGGCCGGCTCTGGCCCCTGGAAGGGGCGGGGATGGGGAGCTCAGAGCCAGGCCCGACCTGCCCTGTACCGGTAAATGCCCTCCCCCACCCCCACCCCCACCCCCACCAGGGTAGCGGCGGCAGCTGGGGGCTCCAGCAGCAGTTTAAAGGGCCCAGGGCTTGGCCGCTGCTACGGTCCCGGCCCTTTAAATAGCCGCCGGAGCCTGCCAGAGGCCTGGGGTAGCAGCAGCAAAAAAGGTAATAATTGGAGATATACCAATCTCCTAGAACTGGAAGGAACCTCGAAAGGTCATCGGGTCCAGCCCCCTTCCTTCACTAGCAGGACCAATTTTTGCCCCAGATCCCTAAGTGGCCTCCTCAAGGATTGAACTCACAACCCTGGGTTTAGCAGGCCAATGCTCAAACCACTGAGCTATCAGTGGAACCCCCGGCCCTTTAAATAACCCCTGGAGCCCCGCTGCCGCTACTCCAGGGCTCTGGCAGCGGGGCTCTGTTGGCAATTTAAAGGGCCCCGGGCTATAGCCGCTGCTGGGAGCCCCAGGCCCTTTAAATTGCTGCCCGGGGAAGCCAGGCTGCCCCGGTACAGTGCACCGGCTCTTGCCAGTATGCCGTACTGGGGCGTACCGGCTTACTTTCACCTCTGGACAAGGGGTGTTTGGGTCTGGGCGCACACAGGAGAGGAAGACGGGTGCTGGAGTTCGGAGGGGAGTGTGGTGAGAGCTAGCAGGGGTAGAGGGGATGGAACGAGAGGGAGGAGAGCTCCCAGCAGAGGGAGTTGAGCAGGTTATCAATA
Source organism: Mauremys mutica (assembly GCF_020497125.1). Taxonomy (NCBI): domain Eukaryota; kingdom Metazoa; phylum Chordata; order Testudines; family Geoemydidae; genus Mauremys; species Mauremys mutica. The sequence continues at coordinate 9,121,065 of NC_059073.1, read as the reverse complement.
AACAGTCGAGGAAGGGGAGGTGAGCAGAGTCAAAAGCAGAGCGGATATGCTGAGAGCCTGGAGCATTGGAACAGGGTAGAAACACATTGTCAATAGCTTCCCTCTCGGCACTGGTAGCAGGTGCGTCTGCTGCCAGCCCCGACTGAAATCAAAACACGCAGAGATGCTGGAGGATTGCTGCCAAAAGCCAAACTCCAAGAAGGTGCTGAATTTGACGGAAAAAGTTCATCCTCATCCATCCTGCGGGCAAACCGTTTTGCTGGGTCCCTGGATTGAATGCAGGCAGATTATATTTATTGATCTTTATTTGTGGTTGCACCAGTGTAAACTTTGAACACACCCCATGCATTTAAAACATAGTACAATACAGTAACGCAGGGCTCCTCAACAATACAACCTGCTTGCTCAGCAGTAACAACACCCTGCTCTGATTTAGCACTCTCAGCTGCAGGTCTCACACAGATCTTTTCACAAACAAAACTGTATTGTTAACCCCGCGGCAAAACTGAAGCACAGACTGGGGAAGGGACTTGCCCAGGGTCCCACAGCAGAGCCAAAAACAGATCACAGGTCTCCTAAGTCTTAGCTTAGTGCTGCATCCGCTGAGACATCCTGCCTCACCGAGGCTGGTATTACAATCATAGAATCATAGACCGTAAGGTCAGAAGGGACCATTCTGATCGTCTAGTCTGACCTCCTGCACAATGCAGGCCACAGAATCTCACCCACCCACTCCTGGAACAAACCCCTGACCTATGTCTGAGCTACTGAAGTCTTCAAATTGTAGTTTAAAGACTTCAAGGTGCAGAGAATCCTCCAGCAAGTGAGCCATTCCCCATGCTGCAGAGGAAGGCAAAAAAACCCCAGGGCTTCTGCCAATCTGCCCTGGAGGAAAATTCCTTCCCGACCCCAAACATGGTGATCAGCTAAACCCTAAGTATGTGGCAAGACTCACCAGCCAGACACCCAGGAAAGAATTCTCTGTAGTAACTCAGATCTCACCCCATCTAACATTTCATCACAGGTCACTGGGCATATTTACCGCTAATAGTCAAAGATCAATTAATTGCCAAAATTAGGCTATCCCATTATACCATCCCCTCCATAAACTTATCAAGCTTAGTCTTGAAGCCAGATATGTCTTTTGCCCCCACTGCTCCCCTTGGAAGGCTGTTCCAGAACTTCACTCCTCTGATGGTTAGAAACCCTTTCAAGTCTAAACTTCCTGATGGCCAGTTTATATCCATTTGTTCTTGTGTCCACATTGGTACTGAGCTTAAATAATTCCTCTCCCTCCCTGGTATTTATCCCTCTGATATATTTATAGAGAGAAGTCACATCTCCCCTCAGCCTTCTTTTGGTTAGGCTAAACAAGTCTCCTTTCTTAAAACAGGTTTTCCATTCCTCAGATCATCCTAATAGCCCTTCTCTGTACCTGTTCCAGTTTGAATTCATCCTTAAACATGGGAGACCAGAACTGCGCACAGTATTCCAGGTGAGGTCTCACCAGTGCCTTGTATAACAGTACTAATACCTCCTTATCTCTACTGGAAATACCTCGCCTGATGCATCCCAAGACCACATTAGCTTTTTTCACGGCCACATCACATTGGCGGCTCATAGTCATCCTGTGATCAACCAATACTCCGAGGGCCTTCTCCTCCTCTGTTACTTCCAACTGATGCGTCCACAATTTATAACTAAAATTCTTGTTATTAATCCCTAAATGCATGACCTTGCATTTTTCACTATTACATTTCATCCTATTACTATTACTCCAGTTTACAAGGTCATCCAGATCTTCCTATATGATATCCCAGTCCTTCTCTGTATTGGCAATACCTCCCAGCTTTGTGTCATCCGCAAACTTTATTAGCACTTGCCCACTTTTTTTGCCAAGGCCAGTAATAAAAAGGCAGTAAACAATGTTTCTTAGCCTTCCCACTCCTCCACCTCAAGCATTCATCCCACTTCCCAATGAAAGAACAGGTGAGTTTTGCAGTATGTCCTGTCAAATCTAAGCTGTGGCGCACCAAAGGAGGGGCAGGGAATCCAAGATGCAATGCCCTCCAGTCAACTCACTCTGGTTTATAACATTTAGCTCTAATGTATTCGCTGGCCACTAAAGCTGATGTATTCCATAGAGAGAAAGATGAGCCTTCAGAGAGGAAGATCCAAGCCAGTGAGGGTTACAACCAGACCTAGGAAGCTGACATGCTGTTATAACCCACTGGCGAGCGTGCGAGACAGGAAGAGCTGGTTGGGCATTTTTTGATGAAACTTTTTCACCGAAGAATGCCGATGGTTGAAACTGTTCACAAAACGGAAGCTTTTGGCAGATCTCTCGACTCAGTGGTTTTTTTGGGGGAAAAAAAGGGCTTTGAAATTGTTGCAAGGTCCCATTTTGACATTTTCAAAAGGGAACGTTTCAATTTTTTGAGGCAAAACAACTTTTTTGTTTAGGGATTTTAGTAAATTGAGACTGAAAAAAAAGTTTAAACAAAAGAAAAAAGGATGAAATCAAAACAAACCATTTCAAAGTAGTGTAACAGACCTTTTTGATTGACCCACATTTATTTTTCAGACTTTTTGGTCTGTGAATATTTGGCCTATTGGCTTTTTTTGTCCTGATTTGGGACGGGAACATTTTTTGATATCTCGGGAATTTTCATAGGCTGGGGAAATGGGTTCCTGCCCAGTCTACTTACATGTCCTATTCTGTACCACCCACAGAGGGTGGGAGGCTGTTATGGCCCCACCTATGGAGCCTTACTCTTTCAGCTCAAGCTGCCCTAACTCACCCTTTTAGCTCTGGAGATCCCAGGTTCAATTCTGGTGCCAGGATGTTTCTAATTACACTGATGCTGCACCAGCCTCAGTCATCTCACTGCTCTCGTGTGCTCCCTCTAGCTGTTGAAGCCACCTGTTGTGTCTCATCTTATCCTTGGCCTGTTAGCGCCTCGGAACAGGGACCGTGTTTGTTATGCGTGTGTGCAGCGCCTGGCATAATGGAGGCCTTTGGGCACTACCGCAGCATAAAGAAAAAAAACTAAAATCAACCCTGGCACTGCAGCCTGGAATCACCTGATAGTCTGTGCAGGTTTCAGAGCCCACGTGTAAGGTGATCTCTGGGCAAAGGGCTGCTTAGTGAGCAGCCTGCCTCATTCTGCCAGGTAGCCTCAAGGTGCAGCCCCATGTAGAGCGCATCACCATGACCCAGCCGCATGGAGAACTGGGCATTAAAGAAAGAAAACTTCAAATTGCACAAAGGTTTTTCTCACCTCCGGTAATGGTATTTTTATCGCCACACTAAGCTGGGTCTGTGCTGGAACAAGAGCACTCCCTGCAGGTCTCCAGAGGGTTGCACAGTCCATGGAAGTTCACTTCTGGAGTTCCAGGGTGGCATATACCCAGCTCAGCCCTTTGGCATGGTCACATCTAAAACCTGGGGATGCATGAAGGTTCAGGATGAGCGGTCCCTCACTGCAGTAGCTCAGCCCAGAGAAGCATGATGCAACCTCCTCTCCATTTGTTCCCGCTCCCTTTCCCTCACATTCCCTCCCCTTGCTTAGATCTCTGCTCATTTAGCAGTTTTCTTTTGCGTTCCAGTGTCCAACTGTCATGACTGCAGGAGTCTGGCGTATGAAAAGTCTGGCTGAGATGTAAGTTCATTAATTATATCTGTGACAGTTGGGAGGGGAAGTGGAGGGGTGGGAGCCAGGAGGGTAAATTAGTGGATGCTGCACTTGAATGAACACACTAGATTGTCAAAAAGGCCACTGAAAATTAATAAATTCCCAATCACAGCATTAGCAGTTCCAGCCACTCCAATCACCTCCCTTTTGTTCCTTTGCATATAAAATATTGCTCGGTGAGTGGTTATAAAAATCAAACTGCCAATAGCGTTTAACATTTTATTTGCGTCTGTGTCTCTTTGAGGGAACTCTTCGTGGCTTTCACAGTATCCCCCTGGACGTAGGCTGGAGGCACGTACATTGCAAGATCCGAGTGGCCTCTTGCTGAAATTATCAAGGTATTTTTAGGAAGCCATTGTGCGGTTTGTAGCGTCACTTGAGAATGGCTTTAGACAACACGTCCCGTCATGTTGTGAGCATAATCTTAATCTCCCGTTCAATGCCTCTGAATGCAGCATCAGTAAAACCATTGCTGGAATACTGTGTCCAGTTCCAGAATCCACACTTCAGATGGGATGTTAAAAAATTGGAAAAGGGTCAGAGAAGAGTCAAGAGAATGATTTGAGGTCTGGAATACTTGCCTTGCAGTGAGACTAACGAAGCACAATCTATTTAGCACATCGCAGAGATGTTTGAGATTAAAGGTTCATCTAGCCCAGTATCCTGTCCTCTGACAGTGGCCAATGGCAGGTGCCCCAAAGGGAATGAACAGACAGGTTATCATCAAGTGATCCATGCCCTGTCACCCAATCCTAGCTTCTGGCAAACAGAGGCTAGGGACACCATTCCTGCCCATCCTGGCTAATAGCCATTGATGGACCTATCTTCCATGAATCTATCTAGCTCCCTTTTGAACCCTGTTATAGTATTGGCCTTCACAACACCTCTGGCAAGGAGTTCCAGAAGCTGACAGTGCGTTGCGTGAAAAAATACTAATGGGTTCTTTAGTCTGGTGAACAAGATCCAGTGGCTGGAAGTTGAAGTCAGGCAATCTAAAACTGGAATTGAAGTGCACATTTTAACCAGGAGGATAATCAGTCACTGGATCAGTAGATCAGGGGATGTGATCAATTCTCCTTCACTTCGCATCTTTAAATCAAGATTTCAAGCAATTCATGGGGGTTAAGTCCATTAATGGCTATTAGCCAGGATGGGGTAAGGAATGGTGTCCCTAGACTCTGTTTGTCAGAGGGTGGAGATGGATGGCAGGAGAGAGATCACTTGATCATTACCTTAGGTTCACTCCCTCTGAGGCACCTGGCATTGGCCACTGTCGGCAGACAGGATACTGGGCTAGATGGACCTTTGGTCTGACCCAGTACGGCCGTTCTTATGTTCTTATTATGTTCTTATATTCACATCTTTCTAAAAGATATATTCTAGTCTAGCTCATTATTGGGGTCAATGGCCTGTGCTATGCAGGGCAAGCTAGATATCATAATGGTCTCTTCTGGCCTTAATCTACAAATATGGACACTTTGCTTTCATAATTCTCCATCCAGTTCCTAGTACAAGAGTGTCCACACACCACAAGCCCCAGACCCACTGTAACTGTCTGCTTTGCTGTCACAACAGAGACACGGGTGCCTGAACCAGCCAGGAAGAGGGAAGGTGTTCCTTGCAAGTCAGGTCTGAGCAATATTGGCAGGACAGTTGCACTGCTGTTGCTCATTTGGTACCTGCTGTTTGGGACATAAGCCCTTTAGATTCCAAGCCTGTTTAAACGGTCACTGTTCACCAGTCTGCTATTTGTATGACAGAATGAAAATCCTGGGTGTTCTCAATATTGGCTAAAGAAACACAGCCTGTGTTGTGATGTGGGCTCTTTAGCTGACCAGAGAACAGCCCTCAAGATGAGGGGTAGGGAAAGAAAGAGAAAATGGTACCGGTGGCTCCTTCTTTCTGTCATTTTCTCTCTTCTTTCCCACATTCCCTCATTCACTGTCTTTCTTTGCCTTCGCTGAAAATCATTCACACTGATGACCTGTTTTAAGACACTTGCTTAAGAGAATGCAGCCATGTATCCCCCTAGGGGCTGTCCCCAGAAACTATAACAGGCTACTACTAAGCAGCTGCTAAAGCAGAACTCTTTTACCTCAGGTGGCTGAGCTCTGGGTTTGCTCACTGCTGACAACACAGAGCCTCAGAGTGTAAGGCCAGGAAGGGCCCATCAGCGCCTCTAGTCTGACCTTGTGTATATCAACAGGCCACTAACCACCACCCAGCACCCACCCACCAAGCCCTACAACCAAGATTAGACAATTGTACATCCTGCAGGAGGCTGAACTGTTGTGTGCCGCAGGCAGGGAACAGGAGGGACAGCCACATTGTGGGCCTCTCTGGCCACCCTACTTTCTGGGGAATGGTAGCCTGGGAAGCAACAGCATCCTCCAGGGTTGGATGTGAGCACTGAAGTTCCTGCTTCTCACTGGTCCCATAAATATGTGTTATCTATCAGCAAGGAATAACTACTAGTCATTCACGGAGCCCTTTCCCAAGGCCATTTACAGCCTACAACCGGCTCGATCTTGTGTGCATCTGAAAACCCTAGAATAGTCTGGGGGAGAGCAAAACTTTTCTTGCAGGTGAGTTTCAGTTGACGTATTTTCCTTTCTGGGGAACAAACAAACAAAAATCCATTTGTATTTAACTGGAAGCATGTGCTAGGTGGCAAAATTCTCATTGCTTACAGCATGGAGTCTGGGCTTGAATTTGCTTCAAACAGGGCAAGCAGCAACTGGCCACATGTTTAGCATCGCAGCCTGTGGAGACTACATGTCTCGGCATGTAGAGCTGCACGGGCAACCGCCACGCCAATGGAGATTGACACAGCCCTGGCTGGGATGATTTAGTTGGGGTTGGTCCTGCTTTGAGCAGGGGGTTGGACTAGATGATCTCCTGATCTTCCAACCCTGATCTTCTATGATTCTATGATTTCTCTAGTGCTTTTTATGGAGCCTGTTGTAAAACTAGGCAAATATCTAGATGAGTTGATGCACCCCCTGGAAGACCTCTGTGTACCTCCAGGGTACATGTACCCCTGGTCGAGAACCACTGCTTTAAGTGAAGAGCTGTTCCCAAGAAGCCCAACTGCAGCACACAAGAGCCAGTTATATTGGTCCAGTGAAACCCCAGAACCAGGCTAGATATTCTTGGGCACCATCGCCAGGTCCCCGTCACTGTTTGCACCGCACACACCCCTAGCACCAGCAAGGAAGGAGGAAGCCCCAGCTCTTGTTCAGGGGAACAGAGGGCTGAGGAAAGTTCTCAGCCAGTCTGGTTAAAATGAGCTAAGAGGGATATGGCTGTGTGACTGGGTCACTTCGGCTCCCATGGCAAACTCCTGTGTGGGCACTGGTGGGGTCAAGTCAACACAGGTTGATTGCTGGCGACCACTGGCTACCGTGGCTGTACTTAAGCAGGGCCTGGGCAGGGCAACACACTGAAAATGGTGTCTACATACAGTGGGAAGCGTGGCACATATTAACGTCCCACGCCAGGCCTACCTCCCCCAAGGAGACTCTGGCAACAGGCAGTTTCTGGATAGATCCTGGCTCCAGCCAGTCCTTTCTGCAGCCCGTCCTCCACCAGGCCTTCTGTTAAGGAACTAGCACAAGAATCCCCCTCCCTCCAGGCTTGACTCCTCTCACAGGTGTCTCAGGAGGAGCTGACTGAGCTAACAGGCTCTCGTTATCCCCTTCCTGGTCAGTGCAAGGCTTGTATAACCTATCCCTGTCCTCCTCAGAGTCCCAGCGGCACTGGGCTGAACCGTCCTCACCCTGACGCAAAGCAGCAGGCAGGGACATGATGGCTACTCCATGCTAGGCATGGAAGAAGTGATGGGGCCCTCAATGCCTGGCTGGGATCTCTGAGTCATAGCAGTGCTGTGGGTTGCAGTCTGACCACCACGACGTAGGCAGAGACTGACAAGGGATGAGCAGTTAGCTAGAAATCAAACATAGGCATCCTCAGCTGATAGTATCCCAGCAGAAGCCAGCCCTGGAGAAGAAAAACCAGCTGCTCCCATGGGTAGGCATCAGATTGCTCCTTCTTGTGCCAAAGCATTAATGGCAGCTTCCCCAGGCAGCTGGCCCTATGAGTCTTCTTTTCAAAATTAGAAATTGGTTGAACGCTTCTCCTCGTTATGGCTTGATTAAGGAGATAGTTAGTCTCACCCAAATACCAGTGTCGTTTGTTTCAGCTGGCACATTCATGACAAATGCATCCTCTGAAAGAATGTTTTTGGCAGTGAATTTGTGGTGTTGGGAAGAGGCGCCAGGCTGATGGGGATGGTGACGGAAATCTCCTTTCCCCATAGGGTAGACGAGGGTTTCCCAAAGGATGGGAGGTGAAGAAGTATCAGTGGAAGTGGTGTGGAAGGGCCCAGATCTGGCTGTTCTCCAGTCTCAGCTTTTTTGTTTAAGGCGTTAGCTTTTTATGGCTGCAAAGAAAAACTTTGAAGTGCAAAACAAATATAACTCAGTCTGCCTGAGTTTGCAGAGAGCCTGAAACAATAGCTCTGAATTACCCCATTCCCGTCAACGGGTTCTATCTCAGATGCCAATGATGGTAGCATACAAATTGATACCGTTACCTATTTTACTACACATTAAAGCATGTAAAAAAAAAGAGAAAGGATCATATTATTTGGATTGTAAATTCTTTAAGGCACGAGTGCCTACTACTCTGTACAGTGTCTAGCACAGAGGGGCCCAGACCGTGACTGGTCCCTAGGCACTGCCATAATAAACATGAAACATGAAGATCAACACCAGATTTTCCCACAGTGTGGAGCACATGCCACGGTGTGGGGGGAGAGGGGGCTCTCAGCAGCTGTATAAATGAAGATGGATAGGCTGCTAACAACACATGGCAGGTGGCATGGGCCCCTGACTGAAGAGGTGGCCAGCGATAGCAAGGAATTGGACTCATTGACCCAGAGGTGCCTTCCAGTCCTAGGACTGGTTTAATTTTCCTGAAGGGGAGTTCAGCTTTCAAAGCCAGGGAAATGCCGGAGCAGCTATAGCATAAACAGATGGAGTGTCAGCTTCCTTCACGCTGCACGGAGTGTGGAGACACCAGCGCCGTCTTCACTGCCAAAAAGTTTTGAGTCAGGCCAGCTAACTTAATTTAGCAATGTCACTGCAAAAATCCCAGTGGAGCAGTGGCGGATTACTGCAAGGGCCCATGGGGCCTGTGTCCGGAGACCCCGGTCAATTTGGGGCCCTTGGAAAAATCTCCCCCCACTCTGACCCCAGGGTTGTGGCTGGGGCAAAGAGCTTCTCCGGTCTCTGGACCACAGTGTGGGAGCGGTGCTGTGCGGACAGGGCAGAATGGGGCAGGGCCATGGATGGAATGGGGGCGTGGCCATGGGGGAAGGGGCAGAGTGGGGGTGGGGCTGCAGGTGGAAGGGGTGGGCACGGCCATGGTTCTGGCACCGGGCTCCCCCCCCACTTGCTCTGACCCAGGGCCCCAGGAGACGTTAAATTGCCTCTGTAGTGAAGACAAGGCACATGCAGTTTTTCAGCCAATGTAGCTAGTTGAGATTAACGCTATATCCCGCTCCCTCAAGCTGGGGTTGAACCCAACTAGCTACACTGAAGTGAAAACCTGCAGCGGATTGGCTCTTTTAGGATTTCACAGTGAGATAGCTAGTTTTAGGCCTGTGGTTCCCAAACTTTTCGGCATCACGCCCCCTTTTTAATTTTTGTGAAACCCTCACGCCCCACACCTCTCCTTTACCATCATCTAACCCCCCCATCCTTGTCCCCTGACTACCCCCTCCTGGGATGCCCTGCCCCTAACCGCCATCCCTGGTATCACACCCCCTATCCAACCCTCCCTGCTCCCTGTCTCCTGATTGCCCTGACCCCTATCCACACCCGCAACCCCTGACAGGCCCCCTGGGACTTCCACGCCTATCCAGCCCCCGATCCCTGTCTCATGACCGCCCCCCCAGAACCCATGCCCCATCCAACCACTCCCTATCCCCTGACTACCCCTGGGACCTCCTGCCCCCTTTCCATCCCCTCCTCCCCCTGCTCCCCACCCCCTTACCAGGCTGCTCAGAGCTTATTGGAAAGCCTGGGAGTGGGCCAGCACAAGCTGTGCTTGCCGCACTGCACTGTGGCTGCGGGAAGGGGGGACGGGGTCAGGAGCTAGCCTCCCAGGCCGGAGCTCAAGGGCCGCGCAGCCTCATGCCCCCCCTTGGAATTTCTTCATGCCCCCCTAGAGTGGCGCCCCCCCCCCAGTTTGGGAACCAATGTTTTAGGCTAATGAACAGAGCACTGGACTGGAACTCAGGAGACCTGGGTTTTATTCCCAACTCTAACCTTGGGCAAATTACTGGACCACTTTGTGCCTTAGTTTCCCCATCTGTAAAATGGGTATAATGACCCTGCGCTCCCTTTTGAAGCCCTTGGAGAGCTGCTGATGAAGAGAGCTGGGTAGTAGTTATTCATTGTTATTTATTATTTATTATTATCCTCTTGCAGTAAAAGCACACCTTCGCTGGCAGTGAAGAGCTAGCCCAAATCGAAGGGTGGGAAGACATCTCAATGTCTAGGTCCAACCCATACTTGGCCTCCCGTGTTGCAAATGGGCACATCACAAAATCCACCATCACGTTTGGTACCAATTGGCCCCTCTTGCTGGCCATCTCAGCAGAGTTCTGAATCATTCTGGAACCTGGACTATCCTTGACTGGGGCCACGCTCTATGCTGGGATGTCAGAGGCTCTTCTACCATTGGCTTGTGCAGAAACTCTTGCAGGCACTTGGTGTGGATTGGAGTGGGGGAAGGAGAGAGATCTGGAGCCATGGACCCCCATCTTTTGAGCCAGTCTTGGCCAAGGAGAGCTCAGGGGGTCATTGGAAAGGAAATCCTGTACCCACTGCACAACTTCCTTGGATTGTAGTGATTGGCAGACTTCTCTGGACCTCCTATCTCTAGGACATACATAGGTGAACAAGACAGTGTGTCCTCAGAGAGCAGGGAAGAGACCCTCAATGGGAAGGAAACTGATGATGATGATGATTAGTCCCGAGAGACAGAGGGAAGGATCAGGAATGCAGAAGAGAGGAATCACCACGCACCATTGCTTCCCAACTCCAAGCCAGTTAGACTCAACCTTGTCCTCCAACGGCGCCTGAATAAGCTGTCATGCACTGGGATTTGGAGCACTTCCTGCCGATTGCACACAGTGGATGAGGAGGCAGGACATGACGTTGCGCCCGGCCTGGAACCTGAAATTCATCTCTACAGCCACAATTCATCAAAGCACTCAGGCATGTGCTTTGATGCTTTGCTGAACTGGGGCCCAAGATAAGCAGTGGAAGAGGCCACAGGCTGTGGAATCAGGAGGGTAAGAAGTTGAGAGACCTGGTACAGTTGCCTGGAAAGGTTGGGAAAGTTGTCTGTGTTACCTTGTTTGTACCCACTGTTGGCTCGTGTCTTATGCTTAAATTTTCAGCTCTTCAGGGCAGGAACTTTCTTTTTGTTCTGGGTTTGTATAATGCCCAACACAATTGGGTTCTAGTCCGAGACTGGGTATCCTCGGCACTACCACCAAAGAGAAATAATAACATGATCTGTCTAGCTACCATATTTGTCATTTTTGTACATACTGTATCTGACCATCTATTCATATGACCCTCATCACCTTATGGGCTTGTCCACACGAACAATTAAGCAGTGCATTAGTTCATTTGAGCTAATCCCAAAGAGGAGTACATCAAAGCGCTCTAAAACACTGTTCACATGCATCAGTCACAGTGCAGGGAAGATTCACACCCCAGCTTGCCTCAGCCTAATTGTTCATGTAGACAAGCCCTACGTATCTGAGTGTTAACAGCTTCCTTATCAAAAAGAGAGTGAAAGTCATAACTAGTGTTGCTCCAAACATGACAGACTCCTGCATTCGGGAGGTTGAGTGAGTTTAAAAATTCTGATTTGATCTCATAAAGCGCCTGGACCTTTTTCAGTGAAGTGCATTTTCCCCGCACCTTGACACACAAGTATTATACAGTTAAAAGAATAGTTTTCACACAGACCTTCAAAACCCTTTAATTTGTCCAATTTGCTTTGAATGAGTCTAAGTCTATCTAATTGCAGTTAATATTTTGACAGTCTCACTACAAACTAGTTTCCTCAGCACAGGAGAATCTAATTAAATGGGCACATTTTAACCTTATTTCATTTCAGACGGCGCAATGCTATGCCTACTAATCTGCAAAGCTAATGAGCATGCTCTGACCCAGAGTTCTTCCTTTCCATGCCAATTCACCCTGGATGTGGGAGAACAGAAGCCCTTTTTTTGTGTGTGTGTGTTGTGTTTGATCTGGATCTGTTGAGTTCTAAACTCCGAATAATGAGTTTTGCACCAAAAGGACCGCAGGATCCTGCTTACTTGTAACTACATTTCCAGATTCTATGTGAAAAAAGGCACAGGGCATCTTTTTTTAAGGCACATCATCAAATTAATGTAAGGCCAAACTCTCAAGTTTTTGTTCAAAAAGAAAGGAAGAGGATGGAAAACAAATCAGGAATTTATAGCATTCCGAAGAAACAGATTAGCAATACTTCTTTTCTGCCCTATTCAGCATGAGACATGTTGTCCTATCAGAGCACTTAGGTGATCAATTTCTGCCTCTGCCACAGCTTTCCTGTGTGGCCTTGGACAAATCATTTATTCTTTCTGTGCCTCGGTTCTCCAGCTATAATATGGCAGTACTAATACAGTAGATTTCACTTTATAGCAATCTCTCAGTTCCCAGCAAAAAAGTTGCAATTATCAGGAAGTTGCCAATATGCGGAAGAAACTCTTGTCAGGGGGATTCATAGGAAAACAAGGGTGAAATAATGATACGTTGCACGGTGTAATAGTTGTGAGTCTGTTAACTGCTTATTAACTTTCAATACTAAAAGGTGAAAACCAGACATAGTGCATGGTAATAGAGACACTGTATGGTGCCCCAGAAAGTTTAGAGCAAACTTAGGAAATCTTAGGAGAACAGCGACTGTTTGCCATTCCACTTGTAAATCCTTCCCAGTTTTGCATGCAGCCTCGTAACCATACTTAAAATCATGCCTCTCTGCTGTTAGATTGGCAGGAACAGAAACATCATCCAGCACATCAACGTCCGCCAGGCCATTGTTTTGTGTTGCTGACGCTAACCCTCTCTTTCTGAAGCAGGTTGGAACAGTTGGCGGGAGGACAAGGGCCTGTGACTCCTTAGCGAGATGAAGTGCCTCAATCGGAGCTGAGGTTTTTTAGCAACATCCACCACTAGTACAGTAACTCCTTGCTTAACGTTGTAGTTATGTTCCTGAGAAAAGCAACGTTAAGCGAAACGATGTTAAGCAAATCCAATTTCCCCATAAGAATTAATGTAAATAGGGGGGGTTAGGTTCCAGGGAAATATTTTTCATCAGACAAAAGACTAATATATATATATACACACACACACACACACAGTATAAGTTTTAAACAAACAATTTAATACTGTACACAGCAATGATGATTGTGAAACTTGGTTGAGGTGGTGGAGTCAGAGGGTAGAATATTCCCAGGGAATGCCTTAGTGCTGAATGATGAACTAGCACTCAGCTGAGCCCTCAAGGGTTAACACATTGTTGTTAATTAGCCTCACACTCTACAAGGCAGCACAAATGGAGGGAGGGGAGACAGCATGGCAGACAGAGACAGAGACACACACCTTGTGTGTGGGGGAGAGAGATGCACATTGCCCCTTTAAGTATGCTGAGGCCACTCTAAGTACATTGTCTTTTTAAGTAGATCAGCAAGTTGAGACAGCAGCTGCTGCCAGCAAGCTCCCTCCATCCTGAGCCCTGTCCTGTCATTTCTGCCCCCCTGCTCTATGGAGATGGGGTAAATTGGGGGGCAGGATCGGCAGAGGGAGACACCCTGACATTAGCACCCCTCTTCCCACCCCCCCCCACGCCAGCAAGCAGGAGGCTCCCAGGAGCAGCTCCCAGGCAGATGGCAGGAGAAGCACATGGCAGTGAGGGGAGGGACAGCTGAAATGCAGGCAACTGATAGCCTGCTGGGCAGCTGCCACACAGGGAACTTAGGGGAGCAGGGAGCTGATGGGGGACTGCTCATACACACTGGTTCCAAGCCCCCACCAGCCAGCTGCAACAGGCTGCTCTTTCTGCAAGCGGTGGACAAAGCAGGTGGCTGCCAAACAACGTTATAAAGGAGCATTGCACAACTTTAAATGAGCATGTTCTCTAATTGATCAGCAACGTAACAACGAAACAACATTAACCGGGACGACTTTGAGGGGTTACTGTAGCTATGGGTCAGTGTCCAAAGAGGCGATGACGTGTGCATTAAGACAAGGTCTTCCAATGCCTATTTCAGGTGTTCCTCTACTCGGTGTCTGTACAATCCCTGGCACAATAGGACCATGACCGCCAGGTGGTGGGGGAACACAGATCTGCAGATCCAGAAAAAAGGAGAGGTGAGGAAGCAAAGAGTTCTGGCTCTGTGGCAGATTCTCCCAAACCAAAAGAAATTAGAAGTGGGTGGGAAAAGTTTTCCCTTCCTGTGAAAATATTGAATGTTTTGAAAAATGTTCACATCCCAAACCATGACAGAAAGTCAAAATCTTGAATGTGTTCACAAACCTGAAAGTCTGAAGGAAAACAACAACAACCTTCAATGCCTGTCACTGCCATTTCTTTTCATTTTGCTCCTCTTCTCCAATAAGGACTTTGTATTCTCCGAGATTCTTCTGCTAGCTCTTTTTGGTCTTTCACGCTCAGCTGATTTCACGCACCATTCCAGTCTCTTGCTGAAGTTCTCATAATCGTCGTCGCAGTCATCCAGGAGGCTCCAGTATTCCCTGGAAATGTTTTCCTTCAGGATTTCCTTGTTGAAAGCTACCGGTTGGTGCCTTCTGTTCGCCATACACAGTGCCTTTTTCTCCACCTTCACAGTGAACATGAGTCTGACTCTCAGTAGGCGATGATGACTACCGATGTTAAATGATGGCATTACTGAAATATCCTGCACAATGCGTCATCTATCCATCAGAAAGTAATCGATTTCATTCTTTGTCTTCATGTTCGGTGTGATCCAAGTCCATCTCCTGTTGGCCTTCTTTCAAAACCAGGTGTTACCAATGAACATTCTCCTTGTCTCTGCCAATATAGCTAGTTGTTCTCCTCGCATGTTTTGTTCTCCGATACCGTACCTACCTATGAACTTTTCGCCCTCTCTCCCTCTTCCAACCTTGGTGTTAAAATCTCCCATTGCAATCGTATGTGTGGAACTTTGAGTGAGGGTTTCCTCCAGCTCCGAATAGAATCTTTCCACATCATCATCATCTTCGCATGCACTTGTGGGAGTGTAGATCTAGATGATTTTGAGGGTTCTGTTTTGGTTCAATCGGAGGTAAAGCACCCCAATATGCAATAACTTCAAATGGCATGAGATAATTTTCGAAGACCATTCCTTGTTTATGATGAATCCAACTCCTCCAACTGTCCTCGTGCCTTCTCCTTTTCCTAGAATGACCGTGCTTCCATCCCTCCAGCTGACCTCCATCTCCTTCTTTTGTCGTGTTTCACAAACACCCAGCACATCGCAGGCTATTTTTGCCTTTTCTTCCATTAGATGGTTTATTGATTCCTCTCTCATCAGTGTTCTGCAGTTATAAGTGCACACTGAGAGAGTTGTCCGGTTTCCTTTTGGCAACCTAGCACCTGAGATTCTTTTCAGCCTCTCGTCGATCGAATACCTCACTGCCTCCAGAGTGGGGATCGAGAGATGTGCAGAGAACTGAGACTTGGTTTTCTGTGTTGTTTTAGCCATTATTTTCAGCCACTTACTGGCTGGGCTGTCAGTGGCGCATTTACCTCCTCAATTTAGCTAGCTTACAGCCTCAGAAAGAGGGATTTTACGCCCCTCCGCAGAGGAAGCAACCCTCTCGCTGGGCTCACAGTCTGACACTTTGATAGCATGGTTAGACCTGCCGGAGAATACATCAAACAGCCAGGGTCACCGCTGCACCACGTTGAGGTGTCGAGGTAGGATTTGCAGCAGTCAATGCAAGTCAATCGAAATAATTAATTTTGATTATTTTGAAACATTTTGTTTCAATTTCAGCCATTTGTCAACTTTTTTTTTTACTCTAATTAGTTTACGTTTCTAAACGAAAAGTTGTTCTGAACCAGAAAACCAGAGGTCTTTATTTCAAAAATGTTAAGTGGGACATTTCGCCAGTTTTGAAACTTCAATTTTTTTTTCAAACATGTCTTGAGTTGAGAAATTTGTCGAAACTGACCCTTTCCTGGAAAAAGTTTCAGTTTTGGTGAATGGGCACTTTTTGATGAAGAAATGTTTGTCCAAAAATTCCCAACTAGCTCTAGCATGTCTGGCTCTGGCTGGCGCAGCAGCCAGACATGCTGCTCCGCATGCTCTGCTCGGCAGTTAGGGGCAGAGGGTCCTGGGAGGGGGCACTTAGGGGACAAGGAGCGGGGGGGTGTTGGATGGTCTGGGGGTTCTGAGGCGGGCAGTCAGGGGGTGGGAAGTGGGAGGGGGCAGATAGGGGGCAGGGGAGGCACAGCCTTCCCTACCCAGCCCTCCATCCAGTTTTGCAACCCCGATGTGGCCCTTGGGCCAAAAAGTTTGTCCATCCCTGTTGTAGAGAATCAAGATGTCAGGCTTACATGATGTTCTTCCCCCTAGGTAGTGGCTATCCAAGTGGACAACTGCACCTACTGTAAGTTAACATTGCCACACCATTCAGTAGTTTGCAACAGGAGCTCTGCAATGTAATTCCTCAGTTCTCCTGGCTAGTGCGGAAATTAGATGGGTGTGATGGCTACATCTACTGTTGCCTCTAGAGTACCCAAGTTCTCATGTTCTGGGAGTTCAAGGGCTAAGATTGTGCCTGCAATATGGAGCAGAAAGCTCCTTCCTTTCTCTTCACATCCTGCGGTAGCTGCACTGAGTTAACCACAGTCTCCAGCACCTCTGAAGGTGGAGTTGCTGAATGGAAATGAAACAGGACGTGGAGCCAGCCTTGTTTGCTTTTCCAACCCCCCTTTCAATCACTGGCCGTTTCAGTTCAGAACCTTTTTACTGTTACATTACCAGAAGAATATCATTTAAGTGCCACAAGCAGATATTTCTGTAGCATAAAAGAGCATCAGGAAATGTAGTGTCATCTGCTAACAGGCTGTAAATAGCCTCAGCAACAGCAAGAGAGAGAGAGACTATCCCAGGCAGGCAAAACATTTATACTTACAATGATTGTAATGTTGATTGCATAGGAATTTATGGGCAAGTACATGCAATTCAAACATAATAACTATCCACCTGCTGTGAATTAGCAGGGAGGAGTTTAATTAGACTGTAGAAACATAGGAAGTAGAGATAGGGAAGACAGCTTAGTTGTATTGTCCATCTCCTTGATCAACATGGATTTTTCTCCATTGTTTATCCAGTGAAGTTTGAAATGATTTAAGCCATCCATCTTCCACCACTTCACACCACTTGAGAGTCTAGGAGCCATCACTGTACTAGAAAACATTTCCTGATATTAGCCTAAATTTTCATTTTGCTCAGTTGCATCCTTCTTGCTGCTTAGCTAGGCAGCCTTCTTGCTTAGACGGTTCAGGAAAGATGCCGTCCTCTATTAAACCACAGCACCTGTTGAGCTGCGAGTCACGGGGGTTGAAAAATGTCTGACATTCTGTTGGAAACCTGTGTTTCATCTCAATGGAAATGTTTCACAACAGCTTGTTAATTTTGATAAAATTCCCTGGAGAAAAATGTTTGACCAAGTTGATATTGAAACGGGGTATTTTGTTTTGATTTTCTCATTGCATCTATTATATTATAATGTTTACGCCTTATAGAAACATGTTTTGATAAGATTGTTTCAATTTTCCCATTTTTTTTTCAGAATTTCCATTCCACCAAAATTTGAGATTTCAGTTTTGTCAGGGTTTGGGATAGAAATAAATTTCAAAATGTCAGAATTTCCCACAAGCATAGACCCCGACTCTGTGGGTGCTCCAGGGCTGGAGCCTCCACGGGGAAAAATCAGCAGTGGGCTGAATGGGGCTGTTGGATGGAGCCCCAGATCAGCAGCAGGGTGAGTGGCTCAGCCCGCTGCCGGTCTGGGGCTCCGTCCACTGGCTCCCGCCATCCGGGGTCGATCGGGGTGCCTGGACAGACAGGTATCCTCCTCATAGAGCACCGAATCCGAGTGACTCCAGCTAATTCTCTTCTTTAAGTTTTGCCTCATGGAGATTCAGTCCTGCCTGGAATATCATGCGAGCTGGAGGCTTCTGCCTCAGACTGCTCTCCCAGCCGGCAGCACCGTGTGGTTGCACCTACCCCAGCCTGCCCCTTGCTCCCATGGCTCATGAAGCCTGGACAGTAGTAAGGAGAAGTTCAACTTGTGGAATGGCAAATCCAGAACGAAGGATTGCACTCTAAGGGCCACGTTAAGATTATTTCAGAGTCCTAGATAGCATTTAGTCCCTATAAAAGGCTTCATGAAAATTTTCTCCCTCCCCTAACAAAAAATGTTAATTTATCAGAGCAGCTGAAAAGGTAAGGGACTATAACTTAGAGAGAGCTTCCATATTATTGAAAATGCAGGAGCGGAGTCAGAAAAAGGAACGGTGACCTGCTTCCGCCCGGTTTCAAACTAGGGACATTTTGCGTGTTAGGTGTACGTGATAATCACTACACTACGGGCTTCTCTTTTTTTGCCACAGACTTTGCTGAATGCACAGGAATGTTTTCTCTAGCTACAGAAGCTACCTAATGCGATGGCTATGTCTATGGCCTTCCTGCTCACAAAGCGGTCATGCCCCCGCCCAAGGCTGACACAGCGCAGAGTGCATGTGACACAGCGACCTGGCTCGGGCAGGATCACTAGCGAGGCATGATAGTTTTGCTGTTAAGCAAACACAGCAATTCTTTCCTGACCTCTGCTACTGAATGCCTCCATGCATTATGTTGTGCCCTATCAGTATGGGAGGACTGCATGAGGTTGGAAAACATGTCATTGCGAGTACGTTTTTTTTGCCTTCTAATCTGCAATAACCTCAGGGATGGAGATGATAGGGGCAGTGTAGAAACATTCTGGGGGGACTGCATGGTCACCTGTGCTGCTGAGTGCTGCTGCGTTTGCCACTCTGGCCAAACAGGAAATGAAATTCAAAAGTTCCTGGGGCTTTTCCTGTGTACCTGGCTAGTGCATCTGCGTTCAAAGTGCTGTCCAGAGCGGTCACAAGGGAGCACTCTGGGATAGCTCCTGGAGGCCAATACCATCGAATTGCGTCCACACTACCCCAAATTCGACCCGGCAATGTTGATTTCAGCGCTAATCCCCTCATTGGGGAGGAGTACAGAAATCGATTTTAAGAGCCCTTTAAGTCAACAAAAATGGCTTCATCATGTGGAGGGGTGCAGGGTTAAATAGATCTAAGACTTTTAAATTTGACCTAAACTCGTAGTGTAGACCAGGGCATAGAAGCTGAAAACCACAAAAATGGAAAAAAAAGATAAATTGGGGATAGAATTCCAGGCAAAAGCATCTTTAAGGCTACTAGTTTGAACTGGCCTGAAATGGGTACAAATAAACTCTCTCTGAAATTAACTAAACGTTACCCCAAATTTTTGTGAATTTTAATCGGAATACATCGAATTGCTTTGGTTTAATTTACTTCGGTTGAACGTAACTGAATTTAAGCAAATCGCACAATATTGATTGTTGTGTGTTTTAAATGAACGTGATTTATTTCCTCTGTAGTAAATTCTTTTAAATGAAATTCCTTAAACTGATTTATCTGTGCTGCATTTAGCTGAAATGGATTGAATTAGAGCGAGCCAAGTGAAATCCCATTGAAAACAGACAGAATTAAATTGCATTAAATGTTGTTAATTTTAATGAGACAGTGTATTGTATTTCTACTGAAACAAGGACAAGCAGGCCAGAAGAGTAAAATAAAGTATGAGCGACAGTCACCTGAAAAAATGGGTTGACAACAGCTGGACTTACAGAATAATGAGCTCAGGACAACACCGCTACAGAAGGAATAGCTGGAGACCACGATATTCAGAGATTCAGAGATTCTAGGACTGGAAGGGGCCTCGAGAGGTCATCGAGTCCAGTCTCCTGCCCTCAAGGCAGGACCAAATACTGCCTAGACCCTCCCTGATAGACATTTATCAAACCTACTCTTAAATATCTCCAGAGATGTGTATTATTCATACACAGAGTTTCCCATATTAGTCCATCTAGCCCAATCTATCTATATACTTCCTAAAGCTTCCTCATCACAATGTATGTGTGGTGGACCAAGATGTAGGCAGTCTGGCCTAGCAGTCAGAGATTAGTGAGAAGAGCAAGCATCCAGGTTGGGGAACAAAGCTGAGGGTCAGCACCAGAATCAGCTGCTAGTTAGCAGAGCAAGGGGGCCAGCCCGAGTCAGAGTCAGGAATGGAAGCGGCAGGTCAAGATCAAGGTCAGATACCAAATGCCAGAATCAAATGTCAAGCCAGAGGCTGGGGTCAGAGACAGCCCTGGCAACTGATGGTGGAAGCAAGGACAGGAACTGGAAGAGAGGTAAATATCAAGCACAGAACCGGAGCACCATGGGAACAGGAGCGAAGGTAGGGGTGAGGCAGGAGCCAGGAGCAAAGCAGGAATCAGGGAGAGTGTTGGATGCAGGCACAAGCAGGGTCCAATGCAGCCACAACAGAAAATTACCAACTTCCTGAGCCTCCTTCTGGCTTAAAGAGTGTGGTTGGGCCAATTGGTGGTGCCTGGGCGATCTTCCAGTCAGGGCTCCCGGGGTGGTACCTTGGCTGAGGCTGTAGTCCTGCTAGCTTCCGGGCCCACGAGCTTTCAGCAAACACTGGGTGGAGGCCAGGATGTGGTGGCTGTCTGGGACCTTCGAGACCTGGGCCATCACATTGAGCGCCTTAATGGATTTATCCTGGCAACACTCCTTGAGGTAGGGAAATACTATTATCCCTGTTTTATAGATGGGGAAGCCAGGCAAAGAGAGGCTCAGAGCCAAATTTTCAAAGATATTTAAATGTCTAAATTTAATGCCTCCACGTAAGGGGAGACAACTTCAGGAAGCCCTGTCCCATACTGCACCACCTCTCCCCACCCCCATCCTGTGTGCATTTAATGATGCTAACTGGTGGCTCCCTAGCCCCGTGAAATATTTATTGAACCAGATTGCCCAATGTAATCGGAGCATCCATCCTGTCTGTACTGGTCGTTAATTGGTGGCATAATATTACTTAGGAACATTCTGTGGCAGCTAAAGTAAAACAATAATAAAAGGCAATCTGGAAACGCAGCTCAGGGACTCGCAGTTAGAGCTGGGTGAATAATGGCAATTCCAAAACAATGGAAAATATTCAATTTTTTTTGGCCTATTGAAAATTCAAGAAAAAAAAATAATTGTGGATTGACCAAGGTTGCTCAACGAGTCACTGGCAGAGACACGAACGACCCTGGTCACCTGACTCCCACGCCCAAGCGCCATCCTCTGCCTCTTTTAACCCACACTCGTGATGTTTCCAGTACTTTTAACTTGAAGGGCTTCCCAGTAGGAGGCACACATGAGTGCAGTGCCAACATCTATCCCTGGCACTGCAGCCCATGGAGACCGTATATGAATAGTCAGGGCCCAACCTCATCACCTAAAGGCGCCATCACACACTTAAGAAGAAGAACCACTGTAAGGCTTAATTTCATTAAATAGATTAAGAAGTGTGTTGATCAGTTAAACTGGGGGCCTAGGAATCAGGAAATCTCCTCAGTTCTATTCCTGGCTCTTCCACTGATTTGCTGCAGGGCTTTGGCCGTGCCCCTTACTCCCTCTGCTTCCATTTTCCTGTCTAGAACATAGGGATAACAATGCTTCCCTAACACAGTTGTCTGGCTCCACTAATTAATCCTCAGAAAGCACTTTAAGGAGATCTCCAGACATAGGTGCTGGAACAAGGGGTGCGGGAGGTGCTGCTGCACCCCTGGCTTGAAGTGGTTTCCAACATATACAGGGTTTACAGTTTGGTTCAATGGCTCTCAGCATCCCCACTAACCCCTGTCTCCAGATGAAAAATGTGTTAGAACGCTTTGGGAAAATCCCTTGGCCACCAAGAGACTTCAAAGTTGTCCTTATTACACACAGCATGGTTGCTTGGACCTTTACAGCAGCAGTGGGGATAGAATTAAGACCTTTCTTCTCCAAAAGCATAGGCCTGCTCCACTTGAGCTAAAGGTGAATCTCCTTTATCCCTCTGACAAGGTTGGGACTCACCACTGCAGCACCTCCTGCTGGTCATCCTTGGGAATTAGCTCAGTCCAGTGGAGCACTCTCTCTCAGTGGTGTCCCACCCGTTGTCTCGCCCTTGGTTGGCGGCTGAGCCCGCGTCGCTCTCCAGCTCGCGGCGTCCTCTTCTGGACCACGGCCCTCCGGCAGTGCCCCTTAGTCCATCCACAACCACTTCCAGGGGGCAGGGGGTGATCAGCAGTCTTTCTATGCCCCAGCCACCATGTCCAACCACACACCCCAAAGTCTAATCCCTCCTGTCAGGGATCTGGCCTAGTCTGTGATGGCCGCTCCCCACGGCCAATGGCTGGGTGTACTGCAAGAGGGGCGGGAGGGGACCCAGGCCTGCCCTCTACTCTGGGTCCTGGCCCAGGGACCCTCTGATGGCAGCCTTGCTGTCCTCCTTCTCCCCCCTCCATCTGTCCACTTCCCTAGGCCACTTCCCCTTCGGCCCCTTGCACCGGCTAGGCCATTCCCCTCAGGGCTTGCAGCCTGGCAGACACCCGGCTGGAGTCCCCTTCTGCTCCCCCGGGCCTGCCCAGCACTGCGCTGTCCCTGGTGCTAGTCTCCCCACTCTGGAGACAGACCTTCCCCTCTCAAAGGCCTGAGACAGACTATCTGCTGCTGTTCTGGGCAGCTTTTATATATGGCTGAGCCTGGCCCTGATTGGCTGTCTCTAATCTGGGCCCTGATTGGCTCCCAATAAGCCCTTTTTTGATTGGCTGTTCATCTGTGCAGGCCCACTGGCCTACTGCAGCCTAAATTCTTAGGGAGTGGGGCACCTGCCCCGCTGAAATCCCTTAGCAGTGTAGGATATAAAACAGGGTGAGCAGTTATAATTCCATCCACTAGAGAGCAGTGGTGCACACATACACTAGCTAACTTCATCACAGAGTTAACCCGGAACAAGATTGTTCCCCTCAGCATATTCTCCATTTCCTTTGGGAGACTATTTGTTCCGCATTCTAACAAACCTCATGTTTAGGAAATTATTCTGCTCTTCAGCCTAAACTTTATTTTGTTCATTTAAGAAATCTCTAGGTGTATCTGAGCCCAGGACCTTTAGCACCGCTGTTTAGAGCTCTACCACTTGAGCTAAAGGCATAGCTCGAATGGCTACTACAACTAGTAGTAGGCTGTTATCTCCAATCTAGTGGACCGCACACTAGCAGACAACACAACACTGGCTGGGCCACATTAAAGTCACTGGTGTTAATTCTGGAACTGCTCAAGCTTCCATCATCTCTACTTTCACCACACATTTTCCCAAGTGCAGCAAAGAAGCCAAGAAGAGAGATAACGCTGTTATCTTGCCATACGAAGTTGGCACACCGTGCTTTTATGCCATTAGCCAGCACTAGGCAAAACTGGGCAACTTTGCCAATACACACACGTTCGACCATTGGGGAGTTTGAGAGCAGAAAAGGGAAGCACAATCCATGGCACGTATTCAAAAAGCTCTGAAGGAAATTTTTGTAATCAGTTTGTTTTCTTCTGCCACTTTGTTCCTTTTCATCACATTAATTGCTTTGGGGAGGAAAATGTGTACACTCTGCATTTCTGATGGATCCATTTAAGCTGCCTGATTTCTGAACATATTTAGTGCTTGCTCAGAGAAGATTTATTCAGTTAGATCATTTTACTTTTTTAAATGTAAATCACAACCCTCTCCCTCTCCCCATTTCTTCCTCTGATGGTGTGATCCTGTTTAAAATGATGTCACTCTGCCAAGCCATACATCACAGACAGAGGGAGAAAGAGTTAAGCCAAACTCTCCCATCAGAAAATGATTTTCCCCTCCCCTTGCCCAAGCATTTATTGTTAGCATCTCTATATTTAATTCTCCCGTTCTGCATCTAGTGCCAATTTCTGGAATACTTCAAACGTCAGCATAATATAACAGTAACGGTTAATGTCATAATTAACTCAGAGGCTTAAGGGATAGGAACCAGAGAGCAGCAATTCATTAACCATGCTTCTGTACCTCTTGCTGGCAAACAGTGCTTCTCTGCCAGACTCAAAGGATGGGGAGTGCTGCCTGTACCATTCCTAGAGCATCGGTAGCCATTCCTGTAGGATCTATCTGTTCCGAGGGCCTCCATTATTGTGGCATCCGAGCCCATTACAGCACTCCTGCGAGGTCGAGAGGTAGCATCATTCCCCCAGCATGTGGCCTTCAAACTGACTTGAGCCCAAAGAAGCAGGAAGGAGCCTGGGTTGGGCCTGCAAGAAAGCCACAACTGTCACTGACAGCTGCTCTCCCTGGGCAGGAACTCCAGAGGGAGGGAAGCAGCCAGGCCCCAGGGATTCACTATCCCGAGAGGAATGTAGGGCGTAGATAACATGTGGAGACAGAGAGAGAGAGGAAGAGGGTACATATCAGGCCTAGATGAACCAATGTGCACTCGGTGCACTTGCCTGGCTGGTTTTTCCCATGTGTTGCCGGTTGCCATGCCCTGGGTTTTTTATGTAGAATTTGCAAGTTACAAAGGGGAAATACCACCCTCCCCTCTCCCCCTCCCCTTCCCCCAGCATGTGGCAACTAACAACCCTTGCTGTGTCTATGCGGGGGGGTCACTGGCGGTTGCAACCAGTATGGTGCACAGGTCACACGGCTGCTGGTAGCGCTGAGTGCTGCCGGCATAGCACCAGGGTGCTGAGGTGTCTGGCTCTGGCTCCTCTCCGCACCAGAAAGCAGGACAGACCTGAGTCTCGCTGGAAGGGAGAGGCAAGAGGAGGGACCAGGGTTGGGGAGGCAGGGACTCCTGGGCGGGGGTATAGGGCTTTATGGGTGGGGGGTCATGCTAGTGGTGGGGGTCAGCCACCCGGGAGGGGAAGAGGAGGGTCAGGCGGGGGCAGGGACACCTCAGAGGAGGAGAGCAGTGTGAGACCGGTGGGGGGGAGCCTGGGAGCAGAGGAGGCAATGGCCAGTTTTTCTGCCCTTTGGAGATAGTGACCCTCTTTGGGCTCCAACCAGGTTTGGCCCAGGCGCTTCCTGTTCTGACTTACGATGGGGGAGCACCGAGGCCAGACTTCAATGAATGGCGTTGCGGCCTGGCGCACAAGGTCACAGCGCCACTCAGGTTTGGCGCCCTAGGCGGCTGTGCCTCTTCTCGGTGCTCTCTGGGGTGGCCATGGCAATCAAAGCCATGCAAAAGTAGGGGGGCTTCTTGGAAGGGAGCCAGTTTCCCAGGCCCTTTCCAGGGTTCAGCCTGTCCTTGGTTCTTTCTGCCTCCTTGATGGCCTTGTGGGGTCATCAGTGCCATTGTCCACAGGACCTCTTCAGGGTCCTCGCTCCCAAGTCCACCCTTTTTCTCAGGGCGAAAGGACCCCGCTTTCCTGCACACTCAGCTGCTGAAGCCCAATCTCACAATCAGTGTCTCAGAGTCAGTTCCTTGTTTGTATTGGTTCGGAACAAACTTGTGTCCCCAGCCAATTGAGACTCTGGGGCTCTTTCCCTTAGGCCAGTGGTCCCCCACCTCTTCCTCTGGCGGTGGAGCACCCGCCGAAATGCCAACTTGGGGGGCAACGCCTCTCGATGACGTCACTTGTCGATGGAAAGTGGCGTCATCCAGAGGCGTCACTGCTGAAATTCGGGGGTGACGCCTCTCGACGACATCACTTGTTGGCAACAAGCGTCGTCATCGAGAGGCGTCCCCGCCGAAACGCTGCTGAAATTCGGTGGCATTTCGGTGGGTGCTCTCCCGGGGGCCAGGACGCGGGCGCATTAAGATGCCCCCACGGGCGCCATGGCACCCGCGGGCACCGGGTTGGGGACCCCTGCCTTAGGAGCTCTCTTAGCCCTGCCCGTTTTTCAGCAAAGTGTCTCTGGCTCAGGAGGCTCAGTTTTCCCAGGCACTAGGCACTCGCGCCTTTCTGATTTGTAGGGTCTCCAGCAAGTTCTGTTTTAGTCACGAATCCTTTGCCCTGTCACTGGGGAGGCAGCTCGGCACAGTTGAATCCATTTCTAAGTCACATTTCACAAATAGACCCAGCAATTAGACTACTTAGTAAATGTTTCCCAGAGCAAAAGAAGTCAGAGTGGGTATTAGATTTTTTAAAATAATCAAATTGCCATGTCGTTTTAAATTAAATATTCTAGATCTATTAATATTAATATATTTCATATTAGATTTTGTAAAAAGTCTTCTCTCATATACCAATAATTATTAATTAATGGAAAGGTTCTCATATTTACAGACTGTATATCACAAGCTCTGTCTACTTTAAGGAAGATGGGGGCCCGCTATTTCTATAATGCATAGGGCCCCAAAATTCTTTTCTTTGGCCCTGGTACAGGATAGGTAAATAGAGAGAGAGAGAGAACAAGCACTATTTCAAATCTAGCAGCAGTCTAGCTACAGCACCATTTACTGGACTACAGGAAATGGCAAGATGGTCTGAATCCCAGTGTCGCAAAACCTCTGTGAGTGATATGACAATTTCCGGCAATAACCTTGGCAGGCCTTATTGTATTAAGTCTATTTATTATTGTGGTCCGGGTTTGTATGTAAACTCTCTAGGGAGGAGAAGTAACAGCTGGGTGTTCAAAAGACTAGACTGAAAATGTGCCAGACAGGTATGGACTTTTGGGACAATAAGAGTCAAGTGGATTTCCTCAACAATTCCTAGGGAGAGGTTAAAGCTCATTCCCTAGTTCTGGTTAGGCGAAAACCCAGCCTTTTGAAGCTAAACCCTGAGGACAGGGTCATTGTCCACTGATTATAGAAGGCCAAGAGCAAAGTCTCCAGCAGTGTAAAGAAACGTGATCTGCCCAGCCTCTGTTCTGATTCTGGATCTAAAATGGATGAATTTGTAACCACATAGAAAACCCAGCCGTGGGTTCAGAGGGACTAACACCTATTAGAGCCCTCAGTTGCAGTTGGCGGAGAACTCTGGTAAGGTTTTTAGCATGCGTGTGGGTTCTTTTATTATTTTAATATGTCTTCTCTGTAATGTTCTTACCTTAAGAATAAAAGTGCTTGCTTAGAAGGAGCTAGATTCATAGATTCTGAGGCCAGAAGAGTTCACTATGATCATCTAGTCTGACCTCCTGTATAACACGGTCCATAGGATTCCCCCAAAATAATTCCTAATGCAGATCTTTTAGAAAAACATCCAACCTTGATTTTAAAATGGCCAGGGATGGAGAATCCACAATGACCCGTGGTAAATTGTTCCAATGATTAATTACTCTTACTGTTAAAAATGTACACCTGATTTCCACTCTGAATTTGTCCAGTTTCAACTCCCAGCCATTGGAGCATGTTATACCTTTCTCTGCTAGAGGGAAGAGCACATTCTCAAATATT
This sequence comes from Mauremys mutica, assembly GCF_020497125.1. Lineage (NCBI taxonomy): Eukaryota > Metazoa > Chordata > Testudines > Geoemydidae > Mauremys > Mauremys mutica. The sequence goes on along the minus strand of NC_059073.1, from coordinate 9,093,716 downwards.
TTGTAGGTACTTACAGATTATAATCAAGTCAAGACCCCTTAACAATCTCTGTGTTACGATAAATAGATGGAGCTCTTTGAGTCTATCACTATAAGGCCTGCTTTCTAATCTCTTTAGTATTCTCCTGGCTCTTCTCTGACCCCTCTCCAATGTATCAACACCCTTTTCAAATTGTGGACCCCAGAACTAAACACAGGATTCCAGCAGCAGTCCCAAATATAGAGGTAAAATAGCCTCAGTACTCCCCCCTTGAAATTTCCCTGTTTATGCATCCCAGGATTCCATTAGCCCTTTTGGCCTCAGCATAACACTGGGAGCTCATGATCAGCTGATTATCCACCATGACCCCCAATTTTTTTTTCAGAGTCACTGCTTCCCAGGATAGAATCTCCCATCAAGAAACTATGGCCTGCATTCTTTGTTCATAGATTCTACATTTACATTTAGCTGTATTAAAACACATGCTGTTTGCTTATGCCCCTCTTAGCAAGCGATCCAGATCACTCTGTGTCAGTGACCTGTCCTCTTCATTATTTACCACTGCCCCAATAATTGTGTCATCTGCAAACTCCATCAGTGATGGTTTTTATGTTAATAAAAACTTTAAAAGAGAGCTAGATAAATGCATGGAGGTTAAGTCCATTAATGGCTATTAGCCAGGGTAAGGAATGGTGTCCCTAACCTCTGTTTGTCAGAGGGTGGAGATGGATGGAAGGAGAGAGATCACTTGATCATTACCTGTTAGGTTCACTCCCTCTGGGGCACCTGGCATTGGCCACTGTCGGCAGACAGGATACTGGGCTGGATGGACCTTTGGTCTGACCCAGTATGGCCATTCTTATGTTCTTATTAATAAAAATGTTAAATAGCGTAGGGCCAGGAACAGATCCCTGTGGACACCACTAGAGACACTTCCGTTCAATTATGATTTCCCATTTGCAGTTACATTTTGAGATCTATCAGTCAATCAGCTTTTAATCCATGTAAAGTATGCCATGTAAATTTTATATCATACTTAAATCAAAATGTCTTGCCAGCCCAAGTCAAACGCCTTACAGAAATTTGTAATCTTCTCAAAAATAGATATTGAGTTAGTTTGACAGGATCTGTTTTCATAATGTGTAGTAACTTGTAACTGTGGGCAATACACCGATCAAACCCCGCGGGGAGAAAGCAAACCACAGGTGCTGGTCTTTTTAGGCCATTTGGCTTGCTGGGGAAATCACAGCATAAGGCAGAACTGTGCCACCTTAAAATCCCCAATCAGGATTAAGTGAGACACAGATTTCACCCAAGAGAGGTGAGAGCTGAGAGCCGGAAGGCTAAAGTGAGTGCCCTTGGTGGACCACGGAGGGGGAACACAGACGACAACCACCATCAACCCATGGTGGGGGGGTCACTTCTTGGCAGACTTAGCAGAGGAATCAAAGACATAAGATCTGTCTACACTGCATTGTAAGTCCTGGGTTAGCAGAACTCGAGTTAGCAGACCCTGGGTTTGTAACCCAGGGGTTGAGCGTCTATGCTCATCTGTAATCCTAGGTTAGGAATTGTTGAACCCCGGGTCCCACTTGGGGGCTCTACTGTCTACACTGCCTTATGTGGGGGCAAGTCCAAGCACCCATATCCCAGACTTCCTAGCATCCTCCCAAAACGTGGCTACTTTAGCCCTTTGCTCATGGTGGGAAAACTTGATTGCCCACCAAACCTGACTGTCCAGAGGACAAAGAAAGTTGGTCTGTGGGACTGTGGGATACTTTTGGTGATGAGTCCAGTGAGGCTGCGTCTACACTGCAAAGCAATAGAGCTTGAACTCTGGGTCCTGGCTTGACTCAGGCTCGGACCCTCCACTCCTGTGGGATCCTGGTTCTAAGCCTTGGGTGACTATGATTTGTGTGTAGACATAAAAGGGGGTTAGGCTTGAGTCTGAGTCACACTCCAGACTTACATTGCGGTGTAGACATGAGACTGAGCTTTCCTCTGATCCACACAGGTGGTGTTTCCACGATGATGGGGAAGCTGCCTATGATGGCCCTCTTCTGGGGGTAAAGAAAGGCTCCAGATTCCAGGGCTGTCATCCTAGCACTTGTCACAGGCCCTAACAGCTGTGTCAGCCCTTAGGAAAAGGGGTGGAGAAATGGTTAAAATATTTATATCCCAAAGGTTGTGGGTCTGTGTGAGAGGCAGAGAGTGTGTCTGTGAAAGTATGCGTGTGCTTGTGAATTTCAGCGTGTGTGTGTATGCATGTAAGAGTGTGAGAACAATCGTGAACTTGTGTAAAACGTATGCTTGTTTGTATATACCTGTGAGTACGTGTGTGGTTTTGCGTGCGTGTCTGAGGGTGACTGTGCCTGAGTACCTGTGAGTGTGTGCGCGACTATTTGTGAGTGTTCATGCAAATGAGCGTGTGTGCACATGATCTGCGCCTAAGCAAAACCTCCAATGAAGTTCGCTATAATCTCTTCTTCGCAGCTGTTAACAGGAGCAGGGTTCTGAAAAGCAGTTTTGATGTTTAATCTTCTTACGCTTTCTACCAGGGACCTGGTAATAATTGGAATATAAATATCTTTTATAGAGGCTGCAAAATATTGGAGGGAGGGGAAAAGAAAAAGATGTAAAAATGGAGTTAGTGAGGGAGGAAAAATCAAAGAATTAGCTACATGATAAGGAGGAAACATGGAAAGAATGAAAATCAAAGTGCTGTGCTTCCACGTGAATATTGCTGACGGATGAAATACGGCATCCCAGCCACAGCCTGGTTTGTTATGTCTCTGCTGCAAGGCAAATGTCGCTTGAACGCCCCTGAGAGGGAAGAATAAAAGAGCTTTAATTCAAATAGAAGCAGCTAAGGCGAAACAAGGGGAAGAGATACGGTGATGAAAGCAAAATAAAAGTCGAATGGCAGAAAATATGAAATGAACAAATAATGCTTCGGCTGGCGGGGGGGTTGTGTGCGGGTGATTACCAGGGAGAATATAAAATAAAGAGGCTCTAAGCTAGAACATCAGACAATGTTCTGCTTCAGTTCCGCTTTGGCGGCAGAGTCAGATGCAATCGTCACCATGGTGAGGTTTGCTCACATGCTGCTGTGCTGTCAATTTCCCTTTCATCACTGACTTGCTTCTGACCACTCCTCTCACCTATCCCCGCATCCAACGGTCTCTTGCGGACTCTACCGCTGTAGCTGGCTGTGTGTAGACACAATACACACAGAGCCCCGATTCACTTCAATGGGGCTGTGCGTGGGCATCTGCCGATGACAGACCCCACTGGAGGATCTGGATCTTGTTTGATCTTGATTCAGCAGGGTTCTTTCGCTTCTGAGCAGGCCCACTGAAGCCCCTGGGAACGGACTGGACTGTCCCTGCCCTAAAGAGATTACAATCTAAACACACAGGGCAGAGAAAGGGAGGAAAAGGGAACACAGAGGGTAGGTGATTTAACGAAGGTTACACAGCAGGTCATCGGAACAGCCAGGAATAGACTCCAGGACTCTCGAGTCCTAGTTCAGCACCCTGTCCATTGTATTATGTTCCCTTCCACTCAGTAGCTGGCTGAGCACCCAAATGCAAAGTTTGGATGGTCAAGCAAAGCCTCTGTATTTGAAAACTGGACTCTGATTTTTTTATCCATAAAAACAAGGCTGTTTTAAAAAATTCTGTTATGAATTCAGCACCTCTCTCTCTCTCTCTCTCTCTCTGTCCTTCCTCACTTTCTTCAGGAAAGTTCAACTCGAATACAGCATCCAGTTTTCTCTGAAGGCTGCTGCATTATCCAGCTTTATCGCTAGGTTGATAGAAATGGAAGAAGACCAAGTGACACACACACACACGTGTGTGTGTTTCATGGGTGGTGGTGGGAAATTATATTCTCATCTGTAGGCCAACAGACTCCTGGGCCCAAATCCGATATGAGGACTGCTGGCTGTCCAGGTGCAAGTTAGAGACTCTGTAGTGCTCCCCCAAACAATCAGTGAATAGCCCAGGTATCCTCGGCTAATATCTCCTTTCTCTGGAGGGTGAATGCTGACATTCAAGGCTGGGGGTGAGATTTGGCTGTGTTTGAGCACTGAGAAGTGCACTATGCCACATATACCTGAACCAAGCACCTGAAGGACTCACTTGGGCCAAATTCATTCTTGGCATAACTCCCCTGAAGGCGACAGAGCTACACAAGGGACGGGTTCGCTTCATGGAGCCAGAAGGACATTAATGCAAAATCACTTAGGAGCTCAGACCCCGATTCTGACATTGACAGAGGAAGTCAGGAGTCACTGCACTGAAATCGGTGGTGTCAAACCAGTGTGAGATCAGAATCAGGCCCTTGGTCCATAATTATGCCTGCAGTGGAGTTACACCACCAGCGAATTTGGCCCTTAAGAACCTAGATCCCATTTCAGGAAGTTATTTAAGCACATGTCTAACTTTCAGCATGTCAACAGTCTCACTGAAGTCCACAGGCCTATGCTTAAAATTAGATACGTGCTTAAGCACCTTGCTGGATCAGGCCTGTAGCATCCTCTTGTGCATTAGTCCCTGGGCAAGATTCTGCCCTCAGTGTAAATCAGAAGTAATTCCATTAAGCTGATGCTATTAAAGGCATCCACGTGGAAACACGTAACAGTGACTGGGGTTATGCAACGTATTTGCAATAGCTCAATAAATAAGCCAAACTTGGGACAGGGACTGTCTGGCAGCCGACCGGGATGAGGGCAGTCTAGCCTAATGGTCATAGTGGGCATCAGGACCCAAGGGCTAGGATCAGAGCCAGAGTCAGCAGTCCAGAGCCGAAGCCAAGGATCAAGCCAGACAGCAGGAACTGGAGCCAGCAGGGTATCCAGCAAGGTCAGGGTTCAAGGCAGGGACAGAGGCAAGGCTGGGTGCAAAGCAGGAGCGTAGTGGGTTGGTGGTGGTGGTCCCCCCTCCCCTGGGTCCATGGGAGGCCACTCTGCCTTACTACGTCCTTGTGTGTTGCCCACTGTTGGAGAATTAGCAGGACAACACTCAGCCTGGGGCTCTGGCATGCAGTCAGGGCAGAGTAGCAAACACAGTTAGGAGCCCAAGCTCTTAGTCAGCGAGGAGAAACAAGTCATTAGGGCTCTGGCAGGGGCTGAGAGCCCAAACACAGTGAAGGGGGCTCTGGTGGGGGCTGAGCAGAGTCTAGTGTCCTAGCTCAGCGCACTAGGCTGATACAGGCCTCCTCGCCTGAGGACGGGAAGTACTGCCACCCCAGGAGTGGAGGGGCAGCGGTAGGGGGACACGGGCCCACCCAACTCCACTGCCCTGACCATGGCATAGTGGTCTGCCTCTGAGTCAGTGGGGAATCCAGCCGCAACATGCTTCTGGCACTAGGGTCAGCTGCCCACTTTCCACCTCCTCCTTGGGGTGTACCTGGATCCGTAGTGGGGTCCTTTGGGTCGTCAGGGTAGAAGGCCAACAACTCCTCCGTAGCTTGGTCAGTGGGTGGCTCTGGCCAGTCCTCAGCTCCACAGGGGTTTGCGGCCTTCTCCCAGCTCGGGAGCAGACAGAAAGCATCTGGCTCCTTCGGCAGCTGCCGCCCAACTGAGCTCAAAGACCTGCCTTTTATACTCCCGGTCCTGCCCACTGACTTCCGGTGGGAGGGGTGAACACGGCCTGGCTCCGCCCACCACGGCTCAGTGAGTGGGCCCTCCTCCTCTGGGTCCATGGGAAGCCACTCCACCTCACTACAAGGAGCTGCAGGAAGCAAGTAATGCAGGAGCAGGCACAAAGTTGGGCATGGCCATCCGGAAGCCAGCAAGCTGCTGCTGCTGGCCTACGAGCCAGCCTGCTGGCCTCTGCAGCCACTCAGGTTGGTGTGGCTAATCAGGCCGCCTGCTGCAAGCCCGCTATACAGATGAGGCTGCTTAGAGACTAGCCCTGATTCCTGACACTGTCCCGTGTTTGTACAGCACCTGGTACAATGGGGCCTTAGCCCGGGACTGGCTCCTAGGCACTGCCCCAGTGCCCATAATAAATATTCATAACATTTGAAATATCCACATTATCACAATGGGGCCCCAGTCGGCTTGGCCTTCTGGCGCTATTGCTACCTACATGTAACTAATAATAACAACAACGGGTTATGGATTGTTATATATGCTTCATGTTTCATGTAGCTGCATATTCCAGGGCACACAACTCATAGAACACCACATCAATCAGTCCTCTCATATCCCTGATCTGGGGGAAGGTTCCCTCTTATTCCTCTGGTAAGACCCATGTGAATTTTCTTGTTACCCTGTTGGAGGAGATTCTGGAGGTCTGGCTCCTTTGTTGACTTGCCTGAATACCGCGCCTGGTGCAAAACAACCGCTGGCTCCGTTAAAGGCCTTCCCTTCCAATTGCACACTGACAGCAGTCTCTCAAGCAGAACTGAGATCGCTTCTCTCCTTCCGTGTGTCAGGAATGTAGAAGTAGGGGCACTGTGTGTCAGCCAGAACCCATGGGGTGTGTATTCCCCACACAGAGACCGCAGCCCAGCCTGGCTGTGAGCAGTAGCTAATTGGAGCCGTTAACTCAAGCGCTGAGATATCCCAGCAAGCCAGCATGGAGCCTGTCAACAGACTAATAAGGGTGAAAGATGTTTTGATACCGTCTTAGCTCAATGGCGCAGGCGCAGGAGTCAGATTTACTAAGTTCTCTCCTAGAACCTGTCCTAGGAGACGGGAAGGTTATGCAGCTTCCTTCACTTCACTTTGAATCATCCACACGTGGGGCTGTCCTCAGGTCAGGGTGGAAGTTGCATTGGACTAAAGTAAGGATGCTTTGCACTTCTGTAACAACACCCCGGCCGGTCAGCTGCAGGGATTCAATGCAAACCTCTGCATCTACAGGCATAAGCCTTGAGTTAAAGGCGCAGGACGGCTAGCTCAGAGTGTAGCACATTCACAACCTTTAGGGGTGGTCTAAATGGCCCAACCACAATGGGGGAAAGAAATGTGGGAGGAACAAGTAACCACCTTATCCCAGGCTGGGTTACATACTTCTATAGGATCCATCTAGCTAATCTGGCTCTCGGCTGATATTTTGACAGCACGCAAGTGCTGTTCAAGGATTACACAGGGACAGTGAGAACAACAATCAACTCTCTGTTCTGCCCACAAATGCTGAGCATCCGGCTGGCTCTCCATCGTTCCCTAGGTTCCATCAGGGCGGCACATTTCAAGTGCGAGGTCGGATTTCTGCTTTTCTCTGACCCCTCACCGGAGTATCCAAGCACCTCACAAACATTAGTGGCTTAAGCCTCATAACACCAGGGCGGAGATACCCCCGCCGCATTTCAATGGGTGCACTATATCACCTCCAGCCTGGCTCCCACTTTCTTCCCCCTTCCCCACATCCAGCCCAGGTCCCTCCCCGCTGTGCCCTGACCCCTTTCCTCCTTCTCTGCCCCACATCCAGCCCTGCTCCCTCCCCCTTTCTGCCCCAAAGGCAGCTCTGCTCCTTTCACCTCCCTCTCTGGCCCCATCCAGCACGCCTCCTTCCTCTTTTTCCTTGACCCACATCCAGCCATGCTCCCCCCCACACACTCTGCTCTACATCCAGCCTTTCCTCCCGCACCCTGGGGTCCCTGGGAAAAAGTTGCCATGGCAGCCTGGAGCGGGCAGGAGTGCACAGACCAAACACCCCTGCCCAAGAGGTGGCAGCACAGACTCTGCCAGGCCAAGCTCTGCCAGGCCAGACAAGGAGAACAGCCTGTCTTGCCCCCCTTCTCCCCGACCCACCCTCATCCTTACCCCTTCCTGCTCACGCCAGCCATCCACCAGTCCCTAAGGCCGAGAGATGCTGCTGTGGATTCTGGCAGGGAGCGGGAGCTGAGTGCTGGCCGAGAGACGTGAGACGCACAAGCAGTAGTGCCTGATTTCTGTGGGTGCAGTTACACCCAGGAACCCTAGCTTGAGCTGCCAATACGCAATACCCTTGTGAAATAGAGAAGCATCATTATCACATTTTATAGAGGGCAAAGCTGAAGCACACTGTGGCTCAGGAAGTGTCACGGAGCCAGGAGTTGCTTCTGGGAGCTCTGTTTCCTGTCAGTTCAAGGTCCACCTAGCTGGTCTTCTGGAGAGTGCTATAGTGAAAAGTAAGTGTTATAGCACACCCAGATCATAGGCTGGGACTTCTGACCTCTGGTTTGTAGCGCCAACCTCATCCCAGCTGAGCCTTCCCTGCACTTCTCTCAAGTCAAGGAACAAACAGTTTTAGGAAGAAAATTACACTGCATTCAGGAAAAGTCCAGAGCGATAATAAACGGAAGTGTGGGAAAGGCAGAATAAATGTAGACAGGGGAGAATAGGATAAGGTGGAAACTAGGGGCATGAGAAGACAGTCTGGACAGCAAGGAAGACAGATACGCAGGTGACTAATTAATCTCACAGCAACGATCAAATGCTTTCCCCCCTGTCATAAACAGATAGTTAAGGGTTAATGTCTCTTTTACCTGTAAAAGGTTAACAAGCTCAGTGAACCTGACGGACACCTGACCAGAGGACCAATCAAGCAGTGGATGTACTATTTCTGGACTTTAGCAAAGCTTTTGATACAGTCTCCCACAGTATTCTTGCCAGCAAGTTAAAGAAGTATGGGCTGGATGAATGGACGGTAAGGTGGATAGAAAACTGGCTAGATGGTCGGGCTCAACGGGTAGTGATCAATGGTTCCATGTCTAGTTGGCAGCCGGTATCAAGTGGAGTGCCCCAAGGGTCGGTGCTGGGGCCGGTTTTATTCAATATCTTCATTAACGATCTGGAGGATGGTGTGGACTGCACCCTTAGCAAGTTTGCAGATGACACTAAACTGGGAGGAGTGGTTGATACGCTGGAGGGTAGGGCTAGGATACAGAGGGACCTAGACAAATTAGAGGATTGGGCCAAAAGAAATATGATGAGGTTCAACAAGGACAAGTGCAGAGTCCTGCACTTAGGACGGAAGAATCCCATGCACTGCTACAGACTAGGGACCGAATGGCTGGGCAGCAGTTCTGCAGAAAAGGACCTAGGGGTTACGGTGGACAAAAAGTTGAATATGAGTCAACAGTGTGCCCTTGTTGCCAAGAAGGCTAATGGCATTGTGGGTTGTATAAGTAGGGGCATTTCCAGCAGATCGAGGGAAGTGATCATTCCCCTCTATTCAGCACTGGTGAGGCCTCATCTGGAGTACTGTGTCCAGTTTTGGGCCCCACACTACAAGAAGGATGTGGATAAATTGGAGAGAGTCCAGCGGAGGGCAACAAAAATGATTAGGGGGCTGGAGCACATGACTTATGAGGAGAGGCTGAGGGAACTGGGATTGTTTAGTCTGCAGAAGAGAAGAATGAGGGGGGATTTGATAGCTGCTTTCAACTACCTGAAAGGGGGTTCCAAAGAGGATGGATCTAGACTGTTCTCAGTGGTAGAAGATGACAGAACAAGGAGTAATGGTCTCAAGTTGCAGAGGGGGAGGTTTAGGTTGGATATTAGGAAAAACTTTTTCACTAGTAGGGTGGTGAAGAACTGGAATGGGTTACCTAGGGAGGTAGTGGAATCTCCTTCCTTAGAGGTTTTTAAGGTCAGGCTTGACAAAGCCCTGGCTGGGATGATTTAGTTGGGTTTGGTCCTGCTTTGAGCAGGGGGTTGGACTAGATGGCCTCCTGAGGTCCCTTCCAACCCTGAGATTCTATGATTCTATGATTCTAAGGGACAAGATAATTTCAAATCTCTGTGGAGGGAAGTCTTTTTTTGTGTTCTTTGTTTTGGGGGTGGTTCTCTCTTGGGATTAAGAGAGGCCAGACATACATCCAGGCTCTCCAAGCTTCCTGAAATATTTCCTTCTATTCAGTATAGTGAGTATTAGCAAGGCTGACTAGTTTTGTGATTAATTTCTGTATTTGCAAATGTGTGTTTGCTGGAGAAATATCTTTATTTCTGTTTGCTGTTACTTTTGATTATTCTGAGAAAGGGGGGGGGGGAGTCCCTCTAGGTTTATAAGCTAGACCCTGTAATATTTTTCATCCTGGTGTTACAGAGGTAGTGTTACTTTCTTTCTTTCTTTCAATAAAATCTTTCCTTTTAAGAACCTGATTGATTTCTTCCCTTGTTTGAAACCTCAGGGGAAGAGGAGGGGGGAAGGTGAATCCCTCTTTGTTTTGATTCAAGGAGTTTGAATCAAGGTGATCTCTCCCGACGGCTAAGGGAGGGGGAGGTGGGGGAATGGGCTATTTCCCTTTGTGTTAAGATCCAAGGAGTTTGGATCGGTGTTTCCCCGGGAAAGTTTTGGGGGAACAGGGAGTGTGCTAGACACTGGAATTTCTAGCTGGTGGCAGCATTACCAGATCTAAACAAGAATTTAAGTTTAGAGGAGCCCATGCAGGTCCCCATCTTGTGGACGCTAAAGTTCCAAGTGGGGAATAAACCTATGACACCCCCAAATAATCAAAAATTGACATTTGAAACTTGAAATGTCAAAATTTGAAAAATTTCAAGCTTCCCCATAGTTGGCTGAAAAATGGGTGCGTGTGTGTGAATTTCCTAAACATTTTATCTACATGTTCTCCATTTATTGTTCAAAATTTTGAAATTCAAGATTTGGCTGAAATTTCTAATTTTGAAAAATTCGGACTAGCTTCACTAATGGCTTGATGCTGCCTTGCAATGTCCCAGTACAAATGCTGGGGCCAGGGATGCTGAATGGGCAACTGAAACCTAAACTGGACTCTACCGGAGTTTTTGCAACCCTGACTCGGGGTACACTCATATGATGGCAGCTTCGATTTTTACCAACCTACCAATTGAAAAAGGAGGAATGCAGTATGGATAACAATACTTTTCTTCCTCACAGAGGTGTGACGTTATTGATATAAATTGGGACCATATAGAACATGGGTTGCAACCAAGGTCCTGTAGTGGCACCAAATCTTAGGTAAAAGGGGTCATATAAGGTGTCTAAGACCAGGTTATGGGTTGCTGATTATGATTATGCTGTCTGTGTGCATGTATCATTTTTAGTTGAAGTTATGTATATTGGCTCTATACTGTCTGTATTTCAAGGTGGTGATGTGCTTCTGGGTGATATCCCAGACAAGTTGGTGTTAGCCCTGCTTAGCCTGCTTGATGGCCCATTAAGGACCATCAGCTACACAATTGACCCATGGAAAGAAGGCAAACACGCCTTGTGACTCAGCGAAGTATGCAGGGACTGGCCCATGTGACTCCAGACTCCATTTTGCTGTAATTTTCCACAGTAAGGACAAAGAGGTTCTTACACCTGGAAAAGCCTATATAAGGCGGATGCATCATCTCCATCTTGTCTTCAGTCCTGCTTCTTACCTCTGGAGGGACTTTGCTACAACCTGAAGCTCTGCACAAAGGACTGACTGACCGATCCCAGCGGGGGATGTACTCCAGAGACTTGACTTGAACCTGCAGTTTATGCCCTCACTGCTGCAAGCCTGAACTAAGAACTTTGCCATTACTGTATGTAATTGATTCCATTTAACCAATTCTAGCTCTCATCTCTACCTTTTTCCCTTTATGAATAAACCTTTAGATTTTAGATTCTAAAGGATTGGCAACAGCGTGATTTGTGGGTAAGATCTGATGTGTATATTGACCTGGGTGTGGTGCTTGGTCCTTTGGGATCGAGAGAACCTTTTTCTTTTATTGGGGTGTTGGTTTTCATAACCACACATCCCCAGGACGAGTGCACTGGTGGTGATACTGGGAGACTGGAGTGCCTAAGGAGATTGCTTGTGTGACTTGTGGTTAGCCAGTGGGGTGAAACCAAAGTCCTTTTTGTCTGGCTGGTTTGGTTTGCCTTAGAGGTGGAAAAACCTCAGCCTAGGGCTGTGACTGCCCTGTTTGAGCGATTTGTCCTGATTTGGCACTCTCAGTTGGGTCCCGCCAGAACAGCATCGTCACAAGAGGACATTATTGAGGCTTAATGCATTCATATTGGTGAAGCGCTTTGAGATCCTGAGCACAAAGACACCATGTAAGTGGTGGTGCTCAGGCAGTAGACATCTCAGAAATAGGTAGAGAGCTTGAAATGTCTCAAAATATCAATAAATAGCTCCCACCTACACCATAACCCAAGTGAACTCTCATTCTCAAAGCGCTTCACCTCTATAGAGGGCTAGCACAGTGCTCATGTGTCACTTCCCCTATAGAGGACTTGTTTTGAAGACTCAAGTGGGACTTAAAGATGCATAGACTTTGTGCTGGCCCTCTGTGCACCAGTGAATTTCACCCAAATATTTTAATCAACTATTACCGAAGGTCACCGTCGCACTAACCCAAACCAACACTGCTCTGCATCACCACTTAACAATACTGGATCTGAGCCAAGACCACGGAACTCAAGAGGAATCTTTCCAGTAATTTCAGGGGACTTTGGATCAAGTCCATTGAGAAGTTTCTCTCATAGCAACCCTCTTACATTACAGTGTGAAAGTCCATGTCATGGTCCATAGATTCATAAGGGCCTGCTCAGACCATTATGATAATCTAATCTGACCTCTTGCATAGCACAGACCGCAGAATTGTACCCAGGGATTCCCACATCAAGCCCATAGCTTCTGATAGAGCTACAGAAACTCTTTTAGAAAGACATCCCGTCTTGACTTCAAGACTCCAAGGTGATGGAGAATGTACCACAACGCTAGGTAAGCTGTTCCAGTGGTTAATTACTCCACTGCAAACAAACAAACAAACAAACAAACAAATAAATAAATAAAAGTGCACCTTCTTTCTGATCTCAATTTATCTTATCTCAGTTTCCATTCACTAGGTCTTGTTATGATACCAAAGTAAATCTGCAGTCATTCCATTTTAGTTGGCGGATCTACTATAGATTTATATCAGTGTAACAGAGGCTCGGATCTTGTGTCATCCATTCCCTCCAAAGAAGAGAGGGTTCATTTGACTTCATTTGTACTCTCTGTGGTAATACAGGGATATACACTCTATTTGTAAATATTTGCAGTTAATATATTGGACAATGAAAGCTAATTTCAAAGCTGGCTTTGTGCATCTTCTTATTAATTAATAACATATTATTTACATTAGGTATAACATTCCTTAGGCACTCATTATATATATATATATATTCCTTTTTCCCTTGTGCTTTACTGTTTGCTTTGTGTAACTATTGCTTATATTTTGCAACCAGGATTGTCTGATGTATTTCAGTATAATTTATAAACTGCTAATAAAATGACAAGTCTTTAAGGAGGCTGCATGGGAGGAATCTGTTTTCAGTCAGCTGATTGGTGGAGAAGACAAACAGTGCGGTTTGATGAGTCATTAAGAAACAATTTTGCATTGATACAGCTTAATTATACAAGCACACATGATACCTACGGTATTGCTACCCTTTTCACGTGGTGCTCAACCCAGATGGTTATGAGAAACAAAAAATATTTCCACTCCACAGTCAGTAAAATATCCTGGTGCTCCAGTCGGAGAGAAAAGAGCCTGTTCTCCCATTGGTTGACTCCAAATAAATGATGAGCAAACAGTAAGAGAACTAGAGGTTTGCATTTGTTTTCAAGATCTCTAAAGTTTAGCAGTTTCTCCAAATGGTCCATCTTTCGAGATGCTTATGTCACGGTAGTCTGAAAGCTATTTACAGTCCTTAAAGAATTTCTCTTCAGGATTTCTCACAACACCCCTGTGAAGTTGAAGAAGTGGTCTCATCCCCATTTTTCAGACAGGGAAACTGAGGCTATTTCTACACTGCACAATTATCCTGAGTGATCGACACCTGGGTCTGAGTGCCCAGGTTGGCCTAGCCTAGGTGTGAGTGTCCCCACAGCAAAACCCTCCGTGTCCTCAATGTTTGGCACTCTCCTGTGTGTTTGGGGGTCTATCCCATGGTTCTTTGCACTGAGACGCTCTAGGATTCTTTTCCAGTCTGTTGTGTCAATTGCGGAAGAACTTGTCTGTCCTTCAAGGGGACCTGTGGGAAGGACATTGGAGGACTATCAGGACTCGAGAGATTTTGGCTGTGTTCACACTGGGTCAGCTAACCTGGGCTTCATGCACTTCCAAATGCAGCTCAAAGGTTTTTCTGTGTGGGCCGTAGGAGCTTTACAGCTAAGAGCTTGAGTTAACTGTGCAGTGCAGACGTAAAGAGAGAGAAGTGAAGTGAGGTGCTCTAAATCACATAGTGTGGCTGCAGCAGAAGAAGGATTAAGAACTCCCTCTCCAATGGCCCATCTGGACAGGGAGGGAAATCATCTTTCCCTCTCTCACAGGAGTGTTGTGAGGGCAAACACATCCATATCTGCGATACTATGGTGCTGACCAAACACAAGAGTTTATAGAGAGTTACCACTAAAGAAACTCCAACAGCAGGAATTTGCTCCATGATACCAAGCTTTCGTTCCATCTGTTTTTGTTGCCTTTGTTCCCTTCATTTAAAAAGAAGATCTTCACCGTCCAGTGGTCAGAAACAGGGTTTGGCAGAGGGGCACTCCATAAAATGCTGCAAAGAGCTGTGAGGGCTCCTGGACCAGCTGCTGCTGACAGGAATTGGCAGAGGATGGGATAAACAAACATCCTGACTAACACAGACTTCAGAAAACAGGAGCACAAACACAGGCTTCTCCACTGGGGAAAAGGCAAATACTTCTTGCTTCTGGTGGATGTAAGTGAAAGCAGCTAGAGGGTGAAATCCTGGCCTTAGAGAATAGCAGGGTTGTAAGTCATCTAGTCCAGCCTGCTGCTCAAAGCAGGACCAATCCCCAGGCAGATTTTTGCCTCAGATCCCTAAATGGCCCTGTCATAACCAGATAGTTAAGGGTTAATGCCTCTTTTACCTGTAAAGGGTTAAGAAGTTCCCCTAGCCTAGCTTTCAGAGTAGCAGCCATGTTAGTCTGTATCCGCAAAAAGAACAGGAGTACTTGTGGCACCTTAAAGACTAACAAATTTATTTTAGCATGAGCTTTCGTGAGCTACAGCTCACTTCTTCGGATGCATAGAATGGAACATACAGACAGGAGATATTTATACATACAGAGAACATGAAAAGGTGGAAGTATGCATACCAACAGGAAAAGTCTAATCAATTGAGATGAGCTATCATCAGCAGGAGGAAAAAAAAACTTTTTGAAGTGATAATTAAGATGGCCCATAGAAGGTGTGAGGAGAACTTAACATAGGGAAATAGATTCAATTAGTGTAATGACCCAACCATTCCCAGTCTCTGTTTAGGCCAGTGTTAATTGTATCTAATTTGCATATTAATTCGAGTTCAGCAGTTTCTCTTTGGAGTCTGTTTTTGAAGTTTTTTTGTTGCAAAACTGCCACCTTCAAGTCTGTCACTGAGTGGTTAGAGAGGTTGAAGTGTTCTCCCACTGGTTTTTGAATGTTATGATTCCTGATGTCAGATTTGTGTCCATTTATTCTTATTGGACACATTCTTATAAATGGACACAAATCTGACATCAGGAATCATAACATTCAAAAACCAGGGGAAATGCAACTTTTTCTAGTTTTTTTTTTAAATTGGAAGTTTAAGATGTGCCTCCTCATTTCTGAAACGGTTAAAAAGCTTTTAGACCCTATCTATGCTAGGGGAACGTTCTCAAATTTCCAACTATTGCAACTAACTTCAGTTTATTTCTACTGCTAATAATAATAATAACGGAAGCTCTAGTTGTAGATGAGCTGCAGGCAGCCAAAGGCATTTATAACAAAGATTTATAGATTCCACAGCCGGAAGGGACCATTGTGATCATCTAGTCTGACCCCTGGATGACACAGGCTATAAAACTTCCCCAAAATAATTCCTGGAGCAGATCTTATAGAAACACATCCCCTCTTGAATTTGTCCCGCTTCAACTTCCAGCCATTGGATCACATCATACCCTTCTCTGCTAGATTAAAGAGCCCATTATTAAATATTTATTCCCCATGTAGATACCTATAGACTGCAATCAAGCCACCTCTTAACCATCACTTTGTTAAGCTAAATAGATGGAGCTCCTTGAGTCTATCACAATAAGAGATGCTTCCTAATCCGTTAATCATTCATGTTGCCCTCCTCTGACCCCAACTGTGAGGCTGGGTTTTACGATGAAGACACTTGCTGGCCCCTGTTTCTCCACAGCCTGGGGACGCTAGGGATTCTCAATGGAACCCCTGTAAGAATTTGTTTACTGTAGGCAAAACAACACATTTCTCCTCACCTTGTTCCGAGAAAGAGCTGAACTGTTTTTGCTGAAAAGAAAAGAAAAGAAAAGAAAAGAAAAAATATCAGACAGACATCCAGTGTGGAAAATTTCAGCCTGAATGATTAAAGGTTGGCAAAGTTATATGAAACTGAAGACAGGGTCTTATAATAGAATATGTTGGGTACACTTAACTACAGGCATCTGACCTGTACCACCAATAACAACAGGCAGGTATGAATTACAAGCAGGGACTGCAATTCTGTCTGTTTTTGATGCTGACAGCTCCGTATAGGAGCTAGGTTAAGACCTTTCCAACTTGTATCAGTAAGTCTGAGGACCAGATCTTGGTGGAAATTTTATCATTTCATTTTCAATTTCACTGCAGGTTATAAATTAAACAAACAAACAAACAAACAAACAAACAAACAACAACCCACCACCACCACCACAACTACCACCA
This sequence comes from Mauremys mutica, assembly GCF_020497125.1. NCBI lineage: Eukaryota > Metazoa > Chordata > Testudines > Geoemydidae > Mauremys > Mauremys mutica. Next base: position 9,077,086 of record NC_059073.1, on the reverse strand, counting down.
AACACACATTCAGCCAGATGTTCTGCTAAGATAATTGGTGTAGGTCCATTAACGTCAAGGGAGCTATGTTAATTTATACCAGCTCAGAAGCTGTTCCATTGACTTGTCCCTTGTACTGTCTTAAAATTAGAAAAGCTGATGATCCATCTGGTTCTGAATAAATCAGTTAGTGGTATGCAAGGATCTGAAATTGCTTCCCAGATATACTGTAGAATCACTCTGACGAAGCTTCTTCAGATCAGATTATCCACTTAATTCATTTCTCTAATGTTTGAACCTAGATTGCTATGATCCAAGTATCAACGAATATGTGATTAAAACACCCAGCTACGCTACCAGCTAAGGAACGTAATTAAAATGGTCAGTAAAACAAAAAGAGTTGGCCTCTCTGATGACACTGCCATCAAAAGGTGCCACTTAGCAGACCGGGTTTTATGATGCAAACACCTGCCAGCTAGAAATTGGACTGAGGGTATGTCTATACTGCAAAGAACCCTGCAAAAGTGAGTCTTGTTACCCAGGTCATCTGACTCGAACTCATGCTACAGGGCTAAAAATAGCAGTGTGGACATTCAGATTTCGGCTCTGCAACCCAGCAAAGGGGGGGGGGGTCTCACAGCTGAGGCTCCAGCCCAAGTGGGAATGTCTACACTGCTATTTTTAGCCCAGCAAACCCAAATCAGTTGAGCAGAGGCTCCAAGCTCTGAGACTAACTGGTGCAGAGTTTATTTTGCAGTGTAAACATACTCTGAGACAACTGATGGATATGAGATAAGCCACTGGACAGCTATCAGATGGTACCACCTCTGGCCTGGACCATACTAGAATCTATGTAAGTTTGTCTCTCATATCCCATTTCCTAAGAAGAACTGGTCAAAATTTTTTGCATGAAAAGGCTGGGGGGGGGGGGGGGTTCAGATTTTTTTTTATAAAAATGTATATTTTTTGTGCAAAAAGTGTTGATGTTATCAAAATTTTCCATTTCCCATGACATTTTCTGTTGATATTTTTGTTAGAATGACCTGCAAAATGTTCTGTTTACCAAAAACCACAGTGGCATTAATAAAGTACAGGGCTTGGTAAACAAACATTTTCAATAACGATTCCAAAACTGATGTTGATTAGAAAATACAGGGAAAAGAAAACAGAAAATGGGTCCAATCTGACCCTTTCAACATGGAAACAATGTTGAAATATCATTTTTTACACACTCATTTTCCTGTTTCCCAATCAGACCTATCGCTAAGCCATCTAGCAGTGATATTGGCTGGCAGACTCATTGCTTGTGCTGTTAGCTATGGCTTGTTCTGTTGCAGGTCCAGGGTAGCTGAGATCAAAAAAATCAGCCCCATAACTTCCAGCCCAGAGAGTGATGTCCAAGACCCTGACCCAAAGCCCCTTGAAGTCAATGACTTTCTATTGATGTCAAGCTTCACAGGGTTTAGCTGATGCTCTATAAGGACACACCTTAGAAGTGTCAAGTATCAGAGGGGTAGCCGTGTTAGTCTGGTTCTGTAGTAGCAGCAAAGAATCCTGTGGCACCTTATAGACTAACAGACGTTTTGCAGCATGAGCTTTCGTGGGTGAATACCCACTTCTTCGGATGCAAGTGAAGTGATGCAGTTTAATATAAAAAAAGTGAGGGTTGAAGTTGGTTCTCAGCTATGTTCTTGCAGTTGACGGGGTTGCACAGATGTACAGTCCTGGAACCAGCTGGGGCATTCCTGCCCTGCAGGGTGAATGCCATTGAATAACATTGAGTTCCTGTATAAACCCCTTGTCTCCTGCAGGAGGGATTTTTAAGGCTGTGGGACTGAAGCCAAGGGAAGAATAAGGCCGGTTGTTCCATACATCTCCAGAGAAGCCCGTTGGGTTTCATAACAGCTTGACTTTTGGTTAATCCCGAGCACAGTGGAGACACTTGCGCAGAGAACCATATCCACAAAGGGACTGGATGCTCAACCAGCTTGGATATGCGGGGCTTAGGCCACACCCCTCTCTCAGCATTTCCTATTGGCTAGCATGAGCAGATCCCCGCTCAGCATGCTGGCTTTTGGGCATCCCATTAGAGAGGGCATTTGGGCGCCCAGCTCAGGACTGGGGATTCCAGTAGGTGACAGGGAACCTAGACGTTAGGTGCTGTAATGCTAAGCCCCTTTGTGAGTCTAGCTCAGAACACCTCCCTCTGCTGAGCAGAGCTCTCCAGCACAGCAAGCACAGGCTGCAGGGCCGGGGAAAGGGAGTGGGGTTGTCTCCATGGGGTTCCTTCACTGCAGAAACTCTGTGTGCTTCTCAGGTGCCCAGATTCCCTGCTTATTGCAGCCCCTCCGCTGAGAGCGTCAATCCTCTTTAAGGGGAAGGGCAAATCTTTAAGCAAAAAAGCTTGGTTGACCTGAGGCAGGTAAAGTGACCAAATGTGGCAGGTTCAATAGCACCCTTGGCCTCCCTATGTCTCTCCCCGAATCTCCCTCCCCACCCCAGTCTCTTCATTTCGCCTTTTGTCTCTGCTCACGTCTCTCTGCTCTCTCTCTCGTCTGGCTTGCCAGCGTCCTTACACAGGTACCTCTCCCGGCATCAGCATGTCATTTGCATTCCAGGCACGAGTCGGCCATGTGTGGCTGTCACAAATGACAGCGGCCCCTTGTTATGGCCAGCGCCCGGAACAGTTCCACACGACAGCTGTAGCGTCTGAGGTAAAAGTCTATGTTTATTAGCCAGCAACTGATGTTACTCTCCCTGTCCCTTTCCTGATGCGCTGTTCCTTTCTTCCCGGCAATGCTGGAGCCAGGGCGTCCCGTAGGCAGGGGAGGTTTATTTCTGATGTCCTGCCGGTGGGAGACCTCCCAGGGAAAGGAAGAAAGAAGGGCCCACTTGTTAGATTAGAACCAATCAGGGATTGTCCTACCAGCCAGTCATTTAGACTGAAGCAGCCATCGCATATAAAGTCTACAAACTATATCTATGGTATGGATGTGACCCTACCACTGTAGCATCTGTGCACTTCATCATCTTTAACGTACCCCTGTGATGTAGGGAGGTGCTATTATCCCCATTGCATGGGAGGGAAACTGAGGCAAAGAGCGACTAAGTGACTTAACCATGCTCATACAGAATGTCAGTGGCAGAGCAGGGAGTGGACCCCAGGTCTCCCAAGTCCTAGCTTGTGCCCTAACCACTAGACCATCCTGCCACTTAAGGCTCAGAGGAAAAGCAGATACAGGCATGCTTAGCCTAGTCCAGGGGCCCAATCCTGCATCCCTTACTCAGCTACTGAGACTGACTAAGAGCCGCAGAGGGAAGATCGCTGGCCCCGAGGTCTCCAGCCATACAACAGGCTGTCACTCAGTGCAGGGCACAGGCTGCTAACGTGTGGCATGTGGCTAATGGTTTATTGATGTTGTTTATTAAACAAACGATTTCTGTGCATGGCAGCTGGGCACACACCATAAATAACACACAGCGGAGCCTTAAATTAAACTGCCAGCCCTGGACATCAGTGCAAACATCCCCCACCCTTCCCCACTGCCTGACCACAATAAATAACAACCCAGCAGCCTCCCAGAGACAGAGCCCAAGAGACGTTCCTTGAGTACCAATTCCACTCTCCCCTGGGGACGGAGCCCACAGACACCGAAAGGGAGAGGCTAATGGAGCACCTCTGTATTTATCCCTTGTGTGCAGAGGCACCAAAGACAGGCCTGGCGACGCGCTATCCCCCACTCTGTCAAATGTGCAGTATGTTCTGCAGGGGCCTAAGCAAAGCTCTGGGTGTGAGCTCCACAGCCAAAGACCATCCATGGAAAAGCTCTGGGATTGTGACTGCAACATCTAGACCGCTAGCATCCCAGCGGGTCTCTGCCACTTCACAGAGGCCTAAAGGAGAGAGGTGGATTCCAAGGTACACAGGTCGCAAAGCACACGGTTCTTTACGGATTAGGCCCATCACCTGGGATTGGAGCCGGACGCAGAGGGGAAGTGAGTGCAGTTCGCTTAGCCAGAGACCCTAGCACATTCTGTATGAGCTGAGGTGTCTGAGTGCTCTGCAAAGTTAGAGCGCATTGTTGTTTAATCTGGAAGTGAGAGCTGCATGGATGACAGTGGCAAAGTCCATAGGAAAGGTCACAACCTCTTAGCTAATCAATTAGTTGACACTGGCACAGCCCCTTACAGCTGATAGAAAGGATTTCAAAGCACTTTGCGGCTGGGACTCTGTTAAATAACAGCAAAAAACTAGTGCACCTAGCAACCCATGCGGGTTGCTAGGTGCACTAGAAAAGACAAGCACCACTCAATACATCTGTTAAACAAAACACTAAAAACCTACATAAGGGTGCAAGAATTGTCTCTTGCTATATATATGTCCAAAGCTTTCAGAACAATGGGACCCTGGTTGGGACCTGCAACCACTATTGTAATTCAAATAAGTAATGATAAAACTCCTATGTTTACCACTCACCTCATGCACCCAGACCATTAAGCAGCTACATTGTCCAGGACCAGGAAATGCTGCAATCTGAATACTATTATAAATTGTGTTAAGGTGTAAGTGGGGATTGATACTCAGTCTCTAACAGCTGAGGGTGAACCTTAAAAGAACCCTTGTGCTGCGTCAAAAGCTCTAAAGAAATCCTGGTAATTTTTACAGGAATTTCTGTACCCTGATGGAGATTCCCTAGAAAGACGTCATTGTCTTTCTCCTTCAGGTGGGCTGGGGTTAAGATACTTATGAATATTTCTGTATTCAATAGTAACCAAGCAGCACAGAGAGAATTCAAGCTAGGCGAGAAAATGCCGGGAGATCTTGCCAACATATATTTGAAAAAAAGTCCCCTTTTTTTCCAAATACGGAAATTCAAATGTGTAATCTGAATCCATTTCAACCAGCTCCGTAGAAGACCAAAATACAGGGGCAGGGCGCACAGCAAAAAAGTCATCCAATTTTTTCAAAAAAAAATTGGAATGTGGAAGTTTAGAAATTTGAGAATTTGCAGCCAACTCTAGTATCAGCTGCTTTATCAATCGTCCAGCACCGTTTTTCTAGAGTGGTTACAGCGTGTGGGGATCGCCGATGTTGTTTTTCCGTTAGATCAGCGAAAGCGATATTTCCCAGTAACATGTCCGCTCCGGTAAGCTGAATGAACAGCACCTCTCTAATGTGCCAAGAACATTGCTTCAGCAGCACTGCAGAGCCTTCTGTGACCTTCCTGGGAAGCGGAGGTACATTGAGACTAAATGACTTGCCCATAGGATGTCCGTTCAGAGCAGGGACTCAAACCTGAGTCTCTTAAGCACCGGGTGTCTAACCATTGGGCTATCTGTCTTCTCCGGCACTTGTCTTCCCATCTGAGCTAGGAACCTCCCACCATGATTTCCACAACTCACCTCCATCCATCCCAGGAAGACAGGACTGGAAAGGACCTTGTGGGCCACTGAATCCAGTCCCCTGCTCTCCCAGGCAACCCTATCAGCCAAACCCATTCATGAATGTACCAAGTCCCTCTCAAAACCCGTGAGGTTTCTTGCTCCAATTGGGAGGCCATTCCAGAGCCTGCGTCCTCCGATGGGTCATGACGGTCCTAGGTCAAACGTTGTGTCATCAAACGCTTTGTGATGCCGACTCCAATGATCGTGGGCCACTGGGGCCTAACTGGGCCTAGGGGCATCCCTAGGGGGCTCCCCGATGCAGCCGGGGTCCAGGCTGGGGGCCAGTAGCAGTCTCAGAAGCAGAGGTGCCTCAGGAACAGCACTACATTGGACAGTCCCCAGCGGGCAGCTCACGTAAGGAGTTAATACATACACGATGCGGGTCAAATTGCAGCCTGGCTGACACTGCTGAAAGGGTAATGCCCCCTCCCTCCCTCCCATCTCCTAGGCCCCTGCGTGGGCTGCCTGCACTGGGCATAGCAGTGCTGGGGCCGACGCTGCCTCCACGAGGCCGCTACGTCCCCCCGTCCCCGGCTAGGTGCGAGAGGAGGCGGGAAATGGGTGGAGCTGTGGGTCTCTTTGGCCAATGCGCCAGCCTGGGGGACGTATGCTGGGCCAGCGAGAGATCTGGCGCAGGGTGCTGCCCCACCTTGGGGAGCCCAGGAAGTAAACAGCGACTCTCAGCACAGCTGCGCGTTGCCCCCTCCTCGAGGCAAAGCCACGCCCGAGTCCTCCCTGAGCAGGGCCAGCCAGGCCAAGCTGCCACGGGCCGGCACGGCAGAGCACCCTTCTCTCCTCACCGGGGAGACGACACAGGCCAGAGGGCAGCAGGGAGCTCTGAAAGCTTGTGTCCCCCAAGCCTCCCGTTGCCTTGTGAGCTCGGCCTTTAGTCTATTGGTCTGCCCTGCCCCCCTCACCTTTCCCAGCCCAGGAGAGGGGAAAAGCAACCGTCTGCATGGGCAAAGGGTCGCTCTCCGGGCTGGTGCAGAGACCGTCCCTCCTTAGCAGGCTGGGAGCGACTGAAGTACATACGCTTTGGGTTGCTTCTCGTCGGGCCTGAGTCACACGCCTCCACCTGCTTCCCCCTGAACGATGCGGCGGGAGGCGGGTTGAAATCACAGTGCAGACCTGGAACTTGCCCTCTGTAAAACAGGCCTGACCCAAGCCCCAGGATGCAAACACCATAGCGGGGCAGGAAATCTGGGTGAGGATCAGGACTTCTCCTTTGTCCCTCCTCCCCCTGGTCTCTCCCTCTTCTTTCATGCAAACTGTTCGTCCCATCTCTGATCCAGAAGCACCTGTTACTAAACTGGTGTCAGTGCCTAATGGAAGCCCCCTGTGCCTGATCCCTCTGGGAGACCCTCTCGAGCTCATTACGTTCCCGGATAGCTCAATGGGCTCCATAATTAACCATTCTCCATGGCTGCAGCATATGAGGCAAAGGAGGCCGGTCAGCGCCAGGGTGTTGGGGCTGGCAGTGAGGGGATGTGTAATTAACATCCTCTAAAATATGCAAATTAGATTTCCTTGCCTCTCAGGCCACAGGCCAGGGAATAAAAGGCAAGAAGATATGGAGGCTTCTTTCAAATTAACACCATAGCAGGGCCGGTGCCATTACTGCAGGGAATTCAATACCCTGAGAACTGGGAAAACACTGTGTCCATCCCACTGGGGCAGCTGTACTCATGTTTGCCAAAGTGTTGCCTTTGAGTTTGCTGGTGGCGAGGCATCTACTTCTGCAGCACAGGAAGCCAGAGCAGTTCTGACTCTGGCATGGGGTAGCCATTCACACAACCCCAGTGATCCGTGAGCAAGTGGGGGCGTGCCTAGTTCCCCTAGCCGAGGAAGCACGTCCTGAGCTTCAGAGACTTCCCCGTTGAAATACCAGATGAGCCCCCACTTGTAACACTGACAGACCCTAGTTGAGCAGGATCGAACCTGGGACCTGTAGAGCTAAATGCATGAGCCTCTTCAGAAATTCCTATTCTTCCTCAAAGCTGGAAGGTGACGAAAAGTCACACAATGTAGGCTGCCATGAGAACCGAAAGGCAGTGTTGCCCAGTGGATAGAACACTGGACTGGAATTTGGGTGACCTGCATTCTATATACAGCACTGCCAGCAACCTTGGCCAAGTCACCTCCCCTCCAATTCCTTTCCCACCCTTTGTCTGTCATGTCTATTTAGACTGTTATATCTTTGAGACAGAGACTGTCTCTTAGCCGGTGTGTGTACAGCACCTATCACAACCGCAAAGCTAGCAGCTTCGGATCCAAGGTGACAAGAAACCCACTGTGCCTTTGACCTTCCCTTTTTCCTAGGTAAAGAATACGGTAATACAATAATACAATACGGTGCAATGTAAGTCAGAGGAGGGAAGGCCTTTCATGTGTCTCCAGGCTTCTTTTGCTAAATGCTCAAAGTACAACAAACCAGATGAGTTCAGCAAAAGGCGCATGACCTAGCAGCGTGATTTGGTGCTGAATCTCTCTCTGATGTTTGCCTCTTTCTCCATCTCAAAATTGCTGTCCCCAGGTGCACTTGCAGTGTTATTTCTCGGTAAACACAGTGCAGTTACTGGCTTGTCCACGAGGTGGCGTTAGACCACGAATTGTAAGAGCAGTTGGCACCGGGATCTCTTCTTAAAGGGAGTATACGGCTGATATTTGAGAAGAGCTGGAGTCCTTCCCCAGCCAGCTGGCTTCTCCAGCTCACCCACTCAGCTAGGAACCATGAGCAGGAGCCTCAGCTCCTGCCAACAGCACCCTATTTTCAGCTGTTAGGAATCACGAATCTTGGCTGCGTTGCAATGAGTGGAAACCCTTCATGTCTTCCATCAGGAGGGCGGCTTTGGGACTGGAACTCAGCGGATCTCTATTCTACATCCAGCTGTGCCAAAGAGTCACTGCAAGGGTGTCTACACTGCAGCTGGGAGAGCACCTCCCAGCCTGGAGATTAGCCAGGCTTGTGCTAGCAGGGCTCAAGCTAGCGAGCTTAAAAACCAGCAGTGTGGACGGTGCAGACTCAGGCTAGCCACCGGAGCTTGGACCCGGGTGGGTTTGAGAGCCCGGGCTGCCGCCTGAGCCATAACGTGCTTGCTTCTCATTTTAGTTTGCTAGCTCAAATCCCGCTAGGGCAAGGCTGTCTCCCTGAACAGGGAGGCTTGCTCATGGGGCAGTGTAGACATACCCTGTGTGGCCTGAGCAATTGACTTTAACCAGCCATGTGTCAGCTTCCCCCCGGGGGGAAAAATTTACTCCGTTCCTTTGCAGAGTGCTTTTAGGTCCAGCTGTGGAGAGGGGGAAGTGATCATTGCTTTCGGTTGAGAGGCTGTTGGCTTTGCAACCTTTAACCATTTTCCCTCTGGGTCAAATGGGTGACCCACCTTGAGAGCAGGAGAGGTGGAAACCTGGCTGATTTCAAAACAAGAGCCTTTAGGGTAGGGGTCGGCAACCTTTCAGAAGTGGTGTGCCGAGTCTTCGTTTATTCACCCTGATTTAAGGTTTCGCGTGCCAGTAATACATGGTAAGGTTTTTAGAAGGTCTCTTTCTATAAGTCTATAATATATAACAAACTGTTGTATGTAAAGTAAAGGTTTTTAAAGTGTTTAAGAAGCTTCATTTAAAATTAAATTAAAATGCAGAGCCCCCCGGCCCAGTGGCCAGGATCCGGGCAGTGTGAGTGCCACTGAAAATCAGCTTGCGTGCCGCCTTCGGCACCTGTGCCATAGGTTGCCTACCCCTGGCTTAGGGTATGGCTGTGATGACCACTCATTTGGGCTGCTTGATTCTTGCCTGTGTTTGGCCCCTTTACTTGGTTTTTGTATCTGTCCCTTTCATTTCCCCTCATTCTTTCTATGCCTGGGGATTTTCCTGCTTTCACTGCTACATACAGGGCCGGCTCCAGACCCCAGCGCGGCAAGCACGCGCGTGGGGCGGCCCTTTCCCGGGGGGGCGGCAGGCTGGGCCGGCGGACCTGCCGCAGTCATGCCTGCGGGAGGTCCACCGGAGCCCCAGGAGGACCGGACCTGCCGCAGGCATGACTGCGGAGGGGGCGCTCGTCCCACGGCTCGGCTGGACCTCCCGCAGGCATGACTGCGGAAGCTCCACTGGGAGCCGCCGGACCAGCCAACTGTCCGCAGCTGCGGGAGGTCCAGCCGAGCCGCGCGACCAGCGGACCCTCCGCAGTCATGCCCGCGGGAGGTCCGCTGCTCCCGCAGCTCCGGGGCGCCTCCCGCGCATGACTGCTTGGGGCGGCCAAAAAGGTAGAGCCGCCCCTGGCTACATACCTTGTCTTTTGGTCAGGGCCGGCTCCAGGGTTTTTGCCACCCCAAGCAACAACAACAACAAAAAAGCCAGAGTGCCACCCCTTGAAAAGTGCTGCCCCCAAAGGGCCAGAAGCCCCCCCTTGAAAAGGGCCGCCCCAAGCACATGCTTGGAATGCTGGTGCTTAGAGCCGGCCCTGCTTTTGGTTTGCCCTTGGGCCAGATGGTTTTGAGGTTGCCTGAGATGGTTTAATGGGGCCGCTTGGTTTTTCAAAACCATTCGGTAGTAGGTTTATTTCCGAAGTGCCTTGCAAGGGTGAAAGAAAGAAAGAAGATTTGATGAGCGGAGGTGGAAAGATTCCTCAGTTCCCAAGTTGGCAGGTGTTAGAACAAGTTGCCAAGTGGTGTCATTGCATTGGAGCACGACTCTTGTGTCCTAACACCACAACGCTGCATTCCAACATGACAACACAGCACATGGCAACGTTCACACAGTTGGGACGGTGGCCCCCAGGCAAGATCGCAAGGCTGAGACAGTTCTGCCCCTGGGGCTGGCCCTGTGTGAATTTAGGACTGGAGAGCAGAGAGGTGATTTACTGGAGAGCTCCATTCCCATGTAGCAGACCCCAGAGGTTACAAATCGGGAGCACTCAGGATAAGAAACTATTCAAGCAAAACAAAATGTCCAGTCTTTCCTGCCATAGGCCGTGTCAAATCGCTGAAGATAGTTTGCAAAACTTTTTGTTGTTGTTTACTTTATGGTAGCACACAGAGGTTCCAAGCAAGATCAGGGCCCCCTGGTGCTAGGCGCTGTGTATATGCACAGTGAGAGATGGTCCTGGCCCAACAGAGCAGATGGTCGAAATAGACAAGACAAAGAGCGGGAGTCGAAGCAAGCACAGAAAGGGGAAGTGACATGCTCCTAAACCCTGAGACAATGCTGTGTCTGCTAGACCACCCTGCTTCCCAATGTCTAGCCTGTAGTATGCCTGTGACAGGCCCATCTAAATCCAGACTGGTTCAGCCCCACAAATCCCAGGACTGGCGGTTTACTCGGGTCTTATTTATAGTCTGAGAGACAAGGTGGGTGAGGACATATCTTTTATTGGACCAACTTCTGTTGGTGAAATAGACAAGCTTTCGAGCCACACAGAGCTCTTCTTGAGGTCTGGGAAAGGTAATCTTAGCTAGCCTAGGGGGAAGGGATAGCTCAGTGGTTTGAGCATTGGCCTGCTAAATCCAGGGTTGTGAGCTCCATCCTTAAGAGGACCATTTAGGGATCTGGGGTAAAAATCTGTCTGGGGATTGCCCCTGCTTTGAGCAGGGGGTTGGACTAGATGACCTCCTGAGGTCCCTTCCAACCCTGATATTCTATGATTACAGGTAAATGGAGCAGATTGTTTAGCATATATTATAAGGTACCATTCATGGTAGAGAGTACTCCAGCAGAGGGCAGCAGTGCACATAAACAAGCCTGTACATTACATCCTGTCTGTCCTGCAGCGAACATGCAACATTTCCAAATGGCACATTTGTTTTGGATAGCTGGGGCCGTGCATAGGGATACCAGCACCATTACCCACCGCACTTTGGGAGGCATGTGTATGTTTAGCAAGGACACAAAGAACTCCTGGAGCTTTGCGTGGTAAGAAAGATCTTCACGCAGTTACAGGCCTTCGGGTAGTTTCTGTCTCAGCAGACTGTCATTGCATGTGCCAATGGCGATGAAAAGAAACCCTCAGAGCTTTGGTCTGGGTCCCAATGTCCCATGCAGGTTGCTTGTAATCCAAGAAGCCAGGACGTTGGAGAGCTGCAAGTAAGTGTGTGCCTCGTTATTAACGCTCTCAGAACCCTCTGTGTCTGAAAAAAATCCAGCTTGGAAGAAGAATACCCATTAATAAAGAATAGCGAGGCCTCGTGACAACAAGCCTGTCCGGGAATAACAAAGGACTAATTAAAGAAATGTAACATATCTCAGCCTGACAGTGGGTAAGGAAGGGCCTGTGTGTGCCGAACTGTCTCTTTGTGTAACGGAATCAACATGGGCAGTGCATTCGGAAACGCTGCCTTGCAATATGGTCCCCTTCCTGGTTTAATCAGAATTGCTGGGTGATTTGCCTGACTGGGGAAACCTCTGAGCCTTGGCACCTTGGGGAAATAGGTTTTCATGTATCTAAGAGCTGGATGTTATGTACTGTCTGTCTAAGGTCCTTACACAGCTCCCATCACCAATATACTGGAGCACCGCACGGACTTCAATGTATTTACCCTCTCAATCCTGCTGTGTGGTAGGGCAGTGCTGTGCTCTCCCTTGTACAAACGGGGAACTGAGGCATAGATGGGTTAAGTGACTGGCCCAAGGCCACACAGAAAGCCTGTGGCATTCATATCTCTGTGCGTTTTTTTCCCCAAGCAGCAGCAGGAGGGAATGAACGGTGCAGCTGATCTCCCTGCCAAGCTAAGCTGCACTCGCATGAGTAGCCTCGTTTATGAGGACGATTAATTATATTGCAGCAAGTGGCTATGGGGCAACTAGCTGTGGGGGTCATGGGGGTCAGGTGCTGATCAGCCCAGATCCTCAAAGGGATTCAGACCCCTCTCTCCCACTGAGATCAATGGGCCACGGTATTGGATCTGGGCTCTGCGCTCAGGATCTTACTCGGGGAGGCAGCTCCGGTGAATAGAATTACCGCCATGTTTGCCCCAGGCTTTGTCAGCAGTGTATAGAATCGGTGTCTGATCCAACCCACACCCACGTGGGTCAAAAAGCCTCCGGCTCGACTGACTGTTTACAGCGTGTTTTAAACCATGAACAGCTTCTAGGCCTTTGCTCCCCCGCGCCGCACTCCCCTGCCTCCCCGCCCGTCCTGCCGTCGGCCACAGCACAGGAAAGCAGCGCGTGATCCAGGGACATCGATCGAGATGTAATCTGGGCAATTAGGAGCTGGGTCGCGCAGGGCAGCTGAGCTGTGACAACCTAAAGGAGCGCGAGGGGAGACTGAGATTGTAAACGCCTCATTGATTTGAAACCTGCTACGCGCGAGAGGGAGAGGCTGCGGGGAGAAAAAAGGCCTTACAAGGAATTCAGAAGGAGGGAGGATTGGCAGGTTCCTTTGTGCCCGCTGTTTGTACGCAGAGCTGACGAAGGACAGGTTGGCTACCCCGGGGGAACTCCTTGGCACCCTGGCACTGCCTATTCTGGCTGGAATCTGGCATCACCTGCACTCCCGCAGCAGTAGGGAATTAGCTGCAAGCAGCACCTGCCTGAGTCACTTTTCTCCACCCACTTTCAGATGTCACCTGAAGACAAGGAGACAAGGAGTGTCATGCTGTGGCCAACGCCCTGTCAGAGCTGATCTTAACTTGCCAGCGTGCATCAGGGGGTTCGTATGCGGGGATTGGGAGCAGGAGGGGCAAAAGGGGGCTTCTGCGAGCTGCCCCAGGGCAAAGTTGTCAGTGTCAGAGCTGGGATTAGCGAGGAGGAGTTTCTGACTCCCATTCCTGCCCTCTTCCCGCGCAGTGAGCACGCTAATCTGGGGAGGAAGGCTGGTGCACTGTTTGCAAAGAACATTGGACAAGCGATGGCGTTTTTATGAACACAAACAAAAAAAGGGAAACGTTTTGCCACTTCCGCTTCTCTTCCCCACCGCTCCCCACTTCTTTTCTTCCATTCAATTGTTCCTTGTGTTGCATCCCTTAACCTAACACAACCCGCTGATGGCTAGGCAGGGCGGGAGCCGAGATCAGTACTCCTGACTCGCTAAGCATTGTGCACGTCCTAATGTATTTATTTATTCCACCGTCTCTCCCACTCACTCTCATCCATGTGTTTGTCTCATCTAGCTGTTGCTTCTTTGTCTGGTGGACCGCAAGCTGTCATCTATGATACGTTTGTACAGAACCTACCACCGTGGGGCCCAATCTGCTTCTGGCCTTTAGGAATTGCAGCAATATAATAATCATCCATTTGTTAGTTATCATTTCAAAATCTCAGCCTGACAAATACAGGCAACCTACGCTTCCCACCTCCTCGTACTCAATATACACATTGCAGATGTAAGCAGAGTCAGGATGAGATCTACCCTGACATCTGGTGGTACATTATGAGGAGTGGGCAAAGGAATTTTAGGAATGTGCATTTGCATTGGTAAACCCACTCCACTTAGCATAACACACAGCAGCATGGGATGGTTATTTTCACACTGTGGAATCCCCAATTTCTTTGTTATTGGGGCAGGAAGGAAAAAAAGGGGCTGTTACCTTAATTATGTGAATGAGGAACTATGAGACTGCTGTGTGACAGAAATGACTCAACCTACATTAAATAGTACTTGCTAGACAAGGGACATTGGTTCCAAAACCCAGTGAAGGGAGAGAGGTTGGGGACTGGTGTGTGTACCTGATGGTATGGGCCCCTTTTGAGGGCCTGGAACACCAATTGCACTTCCTCCTCTCTCCACTGTTAAAGAGCAGAGCTAATTTTGAATCCTTTAGGAGTCCATCTAGAGGTTGCTGACCTGAATTCACGTTGGGCCATGTGGCACTGGGGCTCTCCTACTACAAGTTGAAATCACTAAGAGCTGAAATCACTAAAAGAGCTAAGCTTACTGAGCTGAAATCACTGAGTGCTGTGTTAAGTAGTGGGAGAGCCTGAAGATCTATCACCAAGCAGCTGGCAGAGTGGAGCAGTCTGCAGCACGTTGGAGCAGCCCATGGAACAGTGAGCAGTGTGGAGCGGTTTGTGGGGGACGGCTGACGTGGTTCACGGGTCTGCTGGAGGAGCGGCACAGCTGGTGGAGTGGAGCCAGTCGTGGTGAAGGCTGCAGCAGAACTCCACGGAGAAGCGGGGCAGTCGGTCCTGGCCCACGTAAGGTGTCCCTAGCACCCTGTGTGTGCGACCCCCCCCCCCATTTCCACCCAGGCTGGGGGGGAGTAAAACTCTGCAGATAAACTTTTGAACTCTGGGGTGGCACTGACCGGAGACTGAGACTTTTGGGTTGTTGGACTTTGGGGTGATTGGACTTAAGACCCTAAGGACAGTGCCAAATGTACTTGGAGGTGGGTTTTGCTTATGGTTTGTGTATAGTCCTGTTTGTGGTGTCTCTCCAACGTGATGCCACATTGTTTCCCTCCTTTATTAAAAGGATTTTGCTACACTCAGACTTCGTGCTTGCGAGTGGGGAAGTATTGCCTCCTAGAGGCGCCCGGGGGGGTGGTAGGTAATTGTCCCAGGTCACTGGGTGGGGGCTCGAGCCGGTTTTGCATTGTGTTATTGAAACGGAACCCCTGGATACTGAACCCGGCCCTTGTTGCTGCCAACTCAGAGGGGCAGAAGGGTTACACAAACAAACCCAAACCCTATGCTTTGTATCCCCTTCTATTTTGGTGTCCAGTCACAAAAGCTTTGGAAGCCCCGACTGTATCTCCAGTGCGGTGCAGGAGCACTGGCTGGGCCCTGCTAGGCTTTTGGTTCTAACAGCAGAGCAGGGAGAAAGAGTAAGGGGCTCATTCAAAGTCCACCGAAATGACTGGCAATCTTCCCATTTACCTCACTGGGCTTAAGATCAGGCCCTATGAGAAGCGATTATTGTCCTTAAGCATGTTAGTTACAAAGCCCCGCAGGTGCCACTCTAATGTGTTCGTTACAAACCCCCCTGAATGTCTCTCAGCATCACCACCTCCATTTGCACACCAAGGAACACATGTCTCAACAGCACCCATGGATCCAATTAGTCCACATCTCAGCAGCACCCATGTCTTCCATTTGTATTCCCAAACCTCCAGCATCCACCGAGTCAGTTAGCATTAAAGAGAGGCTTTTTTCCAGCCAAGAAAAACCCAGAGTGAACCTCAGGAAAATAGCTTCCGGGCACGAGATGCCAAATGCAGATCATTCATGTTAAAGCAGGGATGTGTTTGAGCCAAAGTCCATTCGCCTATGGAACATGGAATAGTCAGCCATGGAAGGGATGTAAGTCCAAGTGCTAGCACCACTTACAATTGGGGGAAACACAGAGGGTCTGTATATACCACAAGTCAAGCTATCCTTGTAATATTGTTGTTGTCCATTTGCTGAACAGGAGCAGACATTGAGGCCTAGCAGGTGGGTTTTCCATTAATAGTGAAAATGATGCAGAGTCTGGGCATTTTCTTAATGCAACCTGTTTTATTTGCACAATATACACCAGTCCTTGAACAGAGGTGGTCACAAACAGCATTCCCTCTTTTAGAAATCTCAGCCTGAATACCAATGCTCAGTTGCCAGGGAACAACGCAGCTTCAAAAATTGAAGGGAGATTAAAACAGGGAGCAAAGGCTTGCTGTTTGCAACAGCTTCCCCAAAATAAAACTGCATAACAAAACTTGCAATGCAATCCTCCGGCTGCTGACATGCTATGAAAGAGAACTTGTAAGACTATGTGTAAGAGGGCCAGCCGTTGACTTCTGTGTACACTGTATTCAGTTCAGGACACCATGATACCAGAAGGATATTGATAAATTGGGATGGATTTGAAGAGACAAACTAGAAGCATTAAAGAGTCAGGAAGGAGGAGAGATTAAAAAGGCTCAATACATACAGCTTTTCTAAGTTGTGCCAAAGGGGAACAGAACCATCTACAAGCATTTGCAGAATGTAAAAACAGCAATTTTTTTTGACTCTAAACCAGTTAGGAACGATGGGATGAACAAGAGAAAAGGAAAATTTAGCCTGAATATCCTAACAGTGATTTTTATTAGATTGCAGAATTATTACTTGTTAGTTGGTTGTTTGCAGTGTTATTGTCGTGTTGGTCCTGGGATATTAGAGAGACAAGGTGGGGGAAGTAATATCTTTTATTGGACCAACTTCTGTTGATGAAAGAGACACGCTTTTGAGCTACCCAGAGCTCTTCTTCCTCTTGCTAGTTAGCTGATTTTTTACATTATTTTTATATAAATATGGTATTTTTAAAATGCTTTTTTTTTTTACTTTTTTGAAAAAAAAAATCATTTTTGCAGAAGTCCTTGAACCATTTTTTATAAATGTAAGAAAAATTATTATCAAACTCTTAGCTAATTTTTTCATTTAGTAAAAATGAGGATTTTATGTAAAGAAAAATATTCTATCGTCCCTCTGAATAGAACATTTTATAGAAAATGTTTATGAAAAGTTTTGAAAAAAATAATTGAAAAAAGAGTCTGTTTCCAACCTTGTGAAATGGAGAAAACTTTGAATTTTTTCAACCAAAAAATTGTTCCTTTTCCACCCAGCTCTAGTATTTGTATTAATAGATGTTTTAAGGGCAAAAGCAGTCATTATGATCACCAAGTCTGACCTGACCAGGCAATTCCACTCATCCCTGCATCAAGCCCATAACTTTTTATTTGAGCTAGAGCATATATTTTAGAAAGACTCCTAGTCTCGATTTGTAAACTTCAAGTGACGGAGAATCTGCCACACCCCTCAGGAAGTTGTTCCAATGACAGGGCTGCCCAGAGGATTCAGGGAGCCTGGGGCAGGGCCGGGTCTTTGGTGGCAATTCAGCGGCGGGTCCCTCTCGGAGGGAAAGATCCGCCGCCGAATGCAGCCGAAGAATGAAGTGGCAGCGGTAGAGCAGCCTAAGTGCCGCTGATCGCGGCTTTTTTTTTCCCGCTGCTTGTGGCGATTGTACTCACCAGGCGGCGCTCCGAGGCTTCGGCAGCACTTCAGCGGCGGGTCTTTCACTCGCTCCGAGTCTTCTGCTGCACTGAAGGACCTGCCGCCGAAGACCTGGAGCGAGTGAAGGGCCGCTGAAGCGCTTCTGAAAATCCAGAGCGGCTTGAAGGGCCTCTGAGGCAAATTGCCCCATTTTCCGCTACCGCTCCTCCTCCCCGCGGCCCTGTCCAATGGATGATTACCCTTGTTGAATGTTTGTGTCCTGTTTCCGGTCTGAATTTGTCTAGTTTCAGCTTCCACTCATTGGATCTCATTCTGCCTTTTCCTGCTAGAATGAAAAACCATCTGCTATCAGAAATCTCTTCCCCGTGTAGGTATTTATAGGCTGTGTTCAAGTCACCTGTTAACCTTCGCTTTAGAGCAATGCAATGGATTGAGTTTCTTTACTCTCTCTGCGTGAGGCATGCTTTTTCCCAGACCTTGTAGCTCTTTTCAGAAACCTTTCCAATTGCTCGCCATCATTTTTGCAGTGTGGGCACCAGAACTGTACACAGTGTCCAGTAATAGTTGCCCTGATGCTGTATACTGAGGCAACACTACCTTCCTATTCTTAGCTGATACTTAGCTTGTGCCTCTGAGCTTCACATTTGCCCTCTTAGCTACAGCATGGCGCAGGGAGCTTATGTTCAATTTGTTGTCTGCGGCGATCGTCCAGTCCAGGATTCCCTTCTTACAAGTGTGATCTACGTTCTTTGTTCCTAGATGTTCCTTGCAGGTCATTGTACCATAGCAGCACCGAGAGGCTGCCATGGGGAGCAAGGCCAACCCTGCGCTGAGTGCTGTGCCAGGACATGCTGTACAAGGCAACAGAACGGCAGGTGAAATTCAATGTTTATAAGTGCAAAGTACTGCACCTTGGGGAACATAATCCCAACTACACCTACAAAATGACGGGATCTAAATTAGCTGTTACCACTCAAGAAAAAGATCTTGGAGTCATGTGGATAGTTCTCTGAAAACATCCACCTAATGTGCAGCCGCAGTCAAAAAAGCGAACAGCCTGTTAGGAACCGTTAGTAAAGGGATAGATAATAAGATTGAAAATATCATAATGACACTATATACATCCCTGGTACGCCCACAGATTGTGCAGGTCTGGTCACCCTCTCTTAATAAAAGATATATTAAAATTGGAAAAGATGCAGAAAAGGGCAATGATAATGATGAGGGGTATGGAACATCTTTCATATGAGGAGAGATTAAAAAGACAGGGACTGTTCAGCTTAGAAAAGAGATGACTAAGCGGGGAGGGCTATGAAATCGTGAATGACATGGAGAAAGTGAACAAGGAAGTGTTATTTACTGTTACCAGATTTGCCCGTTACTGTGTGGTATGGTCATTTATTACAGTTACTCTTCAGGGTGTGGGGGCGCTTTTCTGTAATTCTATCAATGTCCTGCTTGTGTCACTTGTGTTTTCATCTGGAACTTTACTTCTCCGTTCGGCAAGTCCTCTCCCAATGGAGCTACCTTGCAGGACCTAGGTTCCCCAGGGCTGGGTTCCTCCAGCCCCAGAAGCAGACGAACACCCCCACACACATTAACAGAGCAAGTCTCAGTGGACCAGGTCAATCAGCATGTTCAAGTTGACCCCGTGTATGTCCCTGGACTCAGCGGACTGGGTCAAGCAGCACTTTCAAGCTGCCACCTTTATATGTCCCTGGACTCAGTAGCCTGGGTCAAGCTGCCACCCTCGTATGTCACAGGTTCAGCATGTCCCTATCCCCATGTCCCTATCCCCACTTGTTCTGGTAGTAACCCACTTGATGTGCAAACCCCACAGTATTTTTGGGTGCTACAGGGATCTTTAGCTTAGGTAGGAGGAGCGTTGCTGCAGAGTAAACGGGGAGGCCAGAAACACAAAAGACTAAAGTTCAGAGAGAGAGGGAGGGAAGCAACCAGCTTAACCATGAAAATTATGTATTGAATAATAGTGATAACCACACAAGGAGCCTAAACCAACATAACAGTTACATTGTAAAAGATTACAAACGTCATCTATAGAAAACTATACCCGATCAAACAAGTCAGGGTTAAAAAGTTATACCTGAGGTAGAAAAGAAAACAGAGAGAGAGAGAGAGCTGGGGTCTCACCACTCCATGAAGCTTGACCTGGTCGGGGTTCCCAGGTGGTGGTGGTAGCTCAGGATCCTAAGTGCCGGAGACAGGCAGAGCCCCCAGCACGGTCCGTCAGGAGAAGATGAGGTCCCAGTGGAACTGATGCAGAGTTTGGATCCAAGCATCAGAACACTGACTTGAGCGAGAATAGGGGGGTTTTGTAGGGAAACAACGATGGTTCAAGGGAGGACACTAGATTTGTTTATGGGTAAACTGATGACTCAAGGGTTTTCTTTATGCTAGATAATAGGAGCTGATCACTCTTGGCTATGGGCGGTGTTCCTTGGAGGGAGCTCACAATGCAACTAGGCAGCTTCAGTATTTTGGATGCCAATAAAGGATTTATTACTAGAATTGGTCTGATAACTGCTGAGCTGGGTGTGTGCAGGCGTGGGCTCATTGACATCAGGAGTAGAGATCCCCCATCATGCACTGCTTCTCTGCTTTTCTGGTCCCAGAGTTCAGTGCGGTTCTTGCCTTGGAATCTCTGTTCTCCATTCTGGATGCTAATGGAGATGCCTCCCTGTCCCGTCTTTGATGCAGATGAGGCTGGGGAGTTGCCTTAATCCTGTCACCCTTGTCAGGAGGAGTCTAGGTGTGTCTCCCACTGCCCTTCACTGCTCTCTGAAAGTCTTTTCTCTGATGGGGTTTTGGTTCAAGCAGAGGCTGGGGGAGGGGTCCTTTCATGAGTCAAACAGGCCCTGGTTCCCCAAGAACACAGAGCTGACTGGTATCATTACCCCTCCACATAACACAGTAAACAGGGGTCACTCAATGACATTAATAGGCAGCAGGTCTAATACAAACATAAGGAAGAATTTCTTCACACAAGGCACAGTCAACCTGTGGAACTCATTGCCAGGGGATGTTGTAAAGGCCGAAAATATAACTACGTTAAAAAAAGAATTAGATACATTCATGGAGGATAGGTCATCAGTGGCTATTAGCCAAGATGGTCAGGGATGCAACCCCATCCTCCAGGTGTTCCTAAACCTCTGACAGCCAGAAGCTGGGACTGGACAACAGAGGCTATGTCACCTGGTGTTTGCCCTGTTCTGTTCATTCCATCTGAAGCATCTGGCCCTGGCAGCTGTCAGAAGATGGACCATTGGTCAGACACAGTGAGACCAAAAGCACCCCTGTATTCACACCCTCCACACTATTGTAATAATCTTTGTACAAAATATGCCTTGTGAGGTATCATTTAAAAACTAGTAACTTGCTGATCAATAGCAACATGGTGAAATGAATGTAGCAACATTATGTGTGAAGGTATGAAATTCCCCCCCTATGTTGTTAAAGACACATGTTCAAACTCATGTAGCCCCAGTTAAGCAGAACTGGCCAAGGAAGCCTGTTTAACCTCAATTTGCATAGAAACTGCAAATAAAGGCTTTTTGTTTGAGTGGGGGAGGGATAGCTTAGTGGTTTGAGCATTAGACTGCTAAACCCAAGATTGTGAGTTCAATTCCTGAGCAGGCCACTTAAGGATCTGGGGAAAATCAGTACTTGGTCCTGCTAGTGAAAGCAGCGGGCCAGGCTCAATGACCTTTCAGGGTCCCTTCTAGCTCTATGAGATGGGTATATCTCCATATCACATATATTTAGAGGACATGGAAAATCTGTATCTCAGCATACACAGCAAAATGAAACAGCATAACACCTCTTCCCCAGCACCCCATGTCTCCTTGCTCTCAGCTGGAAAGAACTTTATCTAACAGTCACTCTCAGGAAAATGCATTTCAATGGGTGACTGAACTATCAAAGCAAAGAGCAAAACCACCCCATCTTCTCTCTCCCTGTCCATCTGTCTTGAACCTAAGAAGACAAAAGAATCCACCTCTCTGACTTTGGGAGGGATCCTGACCTGGTAATTGGACAGTAATGTTGCTGGAAGTGTGTGGTAAGAATTTTGCCTTGAACCAAGCCTTGTTCATAAAGTTTTAGTACCAGGAAGCATTTAATCTTTATTTTTCTTGTAACCAATTCCGCTTTAATGCCTTAATACTTGTACTTACTTAAAAATCTCTTTCTTTATAGTTAAATAAATTTGTTTTTTTGTTCTTTAATCAAAATGAATCCAGTGTTGTGACCAGTCTGTGTAAATCCATTGAAGGTAGCAAGTTGTTGTATATTGTTCCCATAGAGGGACCTAAAATACCTGAGCTGTCCAGGAGAGGACGGGATAGTACAGAACATACATTTTTCTGAAGGGATGTGGAGGGAAATTGGAGAATGAGAGTGTGTTGGGGTTCACCCTGCAGGTAGTAACCACAGCTCCTGGAACCCAGAGTGTGGCTGATGTTTGCAGACAGGCTGCTGGGGTCAGAGTTGCTGGACCAGGCCTGTGGCTATACAAAGACACTCCAAGTGTGAGCGGCATGTGGTCTGGCTGTTTGTGAGAGGCCCAGGTTGGGAGCTACATCAGCAAAGCTCGATGAGGCACTCCAGGTTGCAGGGCAGGTGGTGACACAGCCCCTCCTTGGTCTGGATAGCACCCTGGAATGGCATAGCCAGTCTGGCCGTTCTTATGTCCTTATGACGCTGGAAGATATGGACTCTGCCTCAAAGAGTTCACAGTCTAACTGCTGTGGGTCTGGCCCACTGGGTATGGTCCAACACTCTGTGAAGTCAGCAGGAGTCATTCCATTGACTTCAGTGGGCTTTGAATCAGGTCCACTCGGAGTCACTGAGGAAGGGGAGGTGGGACAGGGTTACAGTACTGGCATTGCAGGTTACAAAGGCTGCTTGATGGGTCTTCCCACTTCAAGGTCTTGAGGTCTGGGGTGGAGGTTCTTCCCTGGGGAAGAAAACAGCCAAAGTGAAACCCTGCCAAAGGAGCCCAACATTAATTTCTGGCACCTGTGCAGTTATTGCCATCTAGGGGTTCGATCTGGCCCTATGATCCTTCAGCCCTATTCCTGGCAAAACCAGCCTGGCACAATCGGTGTCACACAGGGGGTCAGAAGAGGTGATCACAGTGGTCCCTGCTGGCCTTGGAAGCTAGGAATCTTCCCACCCACCCCTCCTCCCTCTGCTCTGAGGGGCCTCCCTTCGTATCCAGACAAAACAACCTGCCCGCACCAAGCCCGGTCACCCAATTAACACGGAATAACCCTCCCGGCCCAGCAAGACACCTGCTGAAAAGCCACCTGAGAGCGAGTTCCAGGGAGTACGTCTGGGTCATCCCCCCAAGTCTAGCACCCGACAGAACTCAGTGCTCCGGAGACTCAGAGCTGCGCTTCCCCAGCTAAGCTCAGAACGAAGCAACAGCCCCGCAGCACGCAACAAACCCAGCTGTGCTGCCTCTGAAACGTAGTGCGGGGGGCAGGGGGAGAGCGACACAAGGAAGCCAAAGTGATTCTAATCCAAAGGCTTATTGTGTGCCCTGCTTAATTGCTTAGCACTCGCAAGGGGAAAATTACCATTTCTCCTTTCTTTCTTAATTGCACTCAAGCACTACGATTGAATCCAACTGCTTATTTATTTATTTATTGCCTTCCACTCTTCGAGTGCAACAGCTGTTATGAGCAAGCAATTGCAGAATTATTCTGATTGTCTTGGGGAGGGAGTCCCATTGCTAATTCGCGCCTATGGGCGACAGGGGATGGATCACATGATGATGACCTGTTCTGTTCATTCCCTTGGCAGCACCTGGCGTTGGCCACTGTCCGAAGACGGGATACCGGGGTAGATGGACCTTTGGTCTGACCCCGTATGGCTGTTCTTATGTTCTTAATGGACAGGCTTCCACCAAATTCAGTGGCCTTTGGATCAGGTCCTGTTGTCTCCCAAGGGAAGTGATGGAAGCTCTATTTTTTGAGTCATTCAAAACTAGACTGAAAAACACACACAATAAAGTGGAATCCGCTACTGGCTTGCAAAGCAGTGCTCTATATGGCCTAATAGTTATTTTCCATCTGTAACTTCTCTGACTCTGACATACATCCGATGAAGTGGGTATTCACCCACAAAAGCTCATGCTCCAATACGTCTGTTAGTCTATAACAGGGGTAGGCAACCTATGGCATGTGTGCCAATGGTGGCACGCGAGCTGATTTTCAGTGGCACTCACACTGCCCAGGTCCTGGCCACTGGAGCAGGGGGCTCTGCATTTTTTACTTTAATTTTAAATGAAGCTTCTTAAACATTTAAAAAACCGTATTTACTTTACATACAACCATAGTTTAGTTATATATTATAGACTTATAGAAAGAGACCTTCTAAAAATGTTAAAATGTATTACCGGCACGTGAAACTTTAAATTAGAGTGAATAAATGAAGACTTGGCACAGCACTGCTGAAAGGTTGCCGACCCCTTGTCTATAAGGTGCTACGGGATTCTTTGCTGCTTTCTCTGACTCTGTCACTCCTGCACTTTTCAACAGAGCTAAGTTCAGACTTAAGCAACTGAACATCCTACATTAACATAGTTAGAAAACAAAGAAAACCAGCTTTCCCAGTGGCTGGGGCTTTCCCCTTACAACCTGCAACAGGAGCGGTTTTAATCAGTTGATTTAAAAAAAAACCCTCTGATGGCAGGAAGGCAGCAAAGGAAAGTTGCCATTTACAGGTGGTTAAAGATCAATTTTTTGCATCCATCAAAGTAAGAGCTTGGAGAGGAGTGAATGTATCCATCAGAAGGAACTCATGTCACTCCATTGATTACATGACCCCGGAGCATCCAAAGGCACTCTGACCATAATTACAGCTTAACAACGCGCAGAATATAAATCAGGCACCAGCAAGTGGCTTCAAAATTCTGCCTTCCCAGCTACAGCAGTGACAGGTGTGTCAGTTTCATACGACGGGATAAATAGCCAGTGCGTCTATTTCCACTGTGCCTTGGGCAAGGGGCAGCCGTATTGTAAAGCTTCTCCAAAGGGCGCTCTCGGGATGAGAATTAAGGGCTGGATTCATTCTGCTAGATCCTCCGTGCCGGATCCTCAGCTGGTGTAAACGGGTGTTGTGCCACTGACAGTGAAGGTGCTACTGGGATTTGCACCACTTAAAAATCTGGCCAATGGGGTTGGAAAGTCCTCCAGGATGGGAGGCTGGGCAGCGGGAAGCAGGGCCACCCAGAGGGGGGTGCAATTGGCCCCAGGCCCTGGGCCCCTCAGGGGTCCCCACGAGAGTTTTTCAGGGGCCCTGGAGCGGGGTCCTTCACGCGCTCTGGATCTTCGGCAGCAATTTGGCAGAGGGGGGTTCTTCCGCTCCGGGACCTGCTGCCAAAGTGCCCTGAAGACCCGCGGCGGGGGGTCCTTCCACCCCGGGACCCGCTGCCGAAGACCCCAGGCCCCCTGAATCCTCTGGGTGGCCCTGTCGGGAAGTGGCCTCAGCCACACTCACCTTTGAGATCTGGGTAGGTGAAGCTGCTCTGAAAGCAGGTGTTGCTCTCTGGGGAAGGGGGAAGACCAGGGCAATTGGGCTTGTACACCAGTCCCTTAGGGTCCTGACACTTCTCTCCTTTGCCAGAACCCTCAGGAGGGCAGGGCAAGAGAGAAAATCCCCCCGGCTCCCAGCTGGGTTGTGGGGAATCCCCTGGGGTACAAGAGCCCTCACTAGTTCAAGGAGATGAAAATTGCACATCCCTGCATCGCTGGGGCAAAGCTAGCCCGAGATGTGTGTTGAGAAGCCAGTTCCCCATGCGTACGCCCCAGTCCTGCTCTGGATCTGTGTGCAGAACTCCACTGGGCAAAGTCTGACGGGGAGCTGTAAGCATCTAAAACCAACGTTTGTTTATTTCAGGACTGCCCCGGTTCTCAGACCCCAGCCCTAGTATCTGCACTGGGTGCACAGGGGCCATCACAGTGGCTGGAGCAGAGGAGTCCTTCCAATCCAAGGGCCACCAGTCAATCCTGTGAGCTGCAGAAGCCTGTGCAGGTCTGATGCAACCAGCCATTTTCCGGGGGTGCACACACCGGCCAGCTGCAGCTGAAAGGGACTGCAGTGGTTTTCTCACAGGGCGCACCCAGCTCAACCACACCAGAGCGGGGAGGCCTGGAGAGTTAAGAGCCAATCCTCTAGCTTTCCTATTCAGACTGGATGCTCTCGGGGGAGGGGGGGGGGAGAGTGCTACTCTCAGCATCCCCAGTTCTCGCTGTAATCAATCACCCTGTCACATTCTCTTTGTTAAGCCTAAATAGATTTGAGCTCCTTGAGTCTATCACTATAAGGTGGGTTTTCTAATCCTTTAAACATGCTCCTGGCTCTTCTCTGACCTCTCACCAATTAATCAACATCCTTCTTGAATTGTGGGCACCAGAACTGGACACAGTATCCCAGCAGCGGTCGCACCAGTGCCAAATACAGAGGTAAAATAATCTCGACTGCTACTTGAGATTCCCCATTTGCCCTTCTTGTGATCAGCTGATTCTCGACCGCACCCCCAAATCTTTTTCAGAGTAACCGCTTCCCACCACAGGGTCCCCATCCTGCCTGGCTGACATCCTTTGCTCCTACATGGATACATTGACAATTTGATCAGTATTGTCTCCTTGTTTCCTTGTACTCCCCTGTCTGTCTAAATCCATCTGTCATCTCTTGTCTTAGATTGGAGATTGTAAACTTCCTAGGGAAGGGACCGTCTGCTTGCTCTGTGTCTGTACAGCCCCTAGCACAATGGGCTCCTGGTCCAAGGCGAGGGTTCCTGGGTGCTATGGTACAGCAAATAAATAATAATAAGGAGCCTAGTACTGACGATGGGGGCTATTTCCATGTTAACTCTAACATACCTGAGAATAGATGGCATCATTCTAAAATAATATTTTACATTCTAGGTAAACAAGAAAAAAAAGTTGGGAAGAGGAGGATTATTATCATCATTCTTATTTAACAGAGGCCCAAAGAGATTAAGGGCTGGATTTTGAAAGGTATTTAGGGACCTACAGATGCAGATAGGTGCCACTGAAAATCCACCTAAGCAAGATGCCTCACTCCTTTTGGAGAATCCCACTGGGCACCCATCTACATCTATGGGTGCCTAAATACCTTTAAAAATCTGGCCATAAGGTCACAGTGCAAAATCCCGAGAGATCTCCCAGATCTCAGACCCCCACCTTAGTCGGTCTCACCTTACACACTCTCCCTCTGTCTGGGCACTTGTAGATTGACCCTCGGTGTTCCACTCAACCCTACAATGGATAATTCATACACAGATTATCCATCTGCTATTTTACTAGCCTGCAAAAAAACAGTGGTTCCCAACCTTCCCACTCACGTGTAGGAATTTCCCCTACTAAGACTTGATCTGTATTGGCTAGTGCCTGATACTTCCATGTGACTCTGTGCCCTTCCACCCAACAAACCCACAGCTGCTCGGGATGCTGAGACTGGGCTCTGGAGAAGCCAGCTTCCATGGTAGGCTGGACTCTGCATGGCAGAATGAGAAGCAGGCATTGGTAGCACAATTCTCATCCCCATTACAGTCTAGTATGGGAGCTAATGTACCAGCCCCCCCCCAAAAAGCCGGCATTATTAGCACCGATACATCTACACCAGCGTACGTAAAAGATTGTATAAAATAATACAGCCCGCTCTGTGTGGATCCTGGATTATTTCTGTAACTCGCAACATTTGTGTCTGATCTTAATTAGTAGATTTTGTGAGCTTTGTTTTGGGTTTTTTAAATTCTTCTGTGTACTGGTAGAGAGTCGTATGTTACATTCTCCAGCCCCTCTGCGACACCAGCAGGGGAAGTCTGGCCTTTGCTCTAATGCAAAAATAATGATTCACCAGAATAATTGCTTTTATTCCTGCAGTAATATAGACTGAAAAGCTTTTCTGCAGCCAGAAGAGCAGGAGCCGATTTACATTAACCCCTGTGCGTGGTGAGGCGGGGGGGGAATTGAATCCAGTTCTCTATTCCTGCTACCTCTCTTCTTTCCTATATTTTCATCCCAAAAGAGATATTTGCAAGATCTTTAAAGAGCAGCTTCCAGCTGAGGGGAGGATAGCACATGCAGGGCCTAATCTTCAGCTAGCATCAGTAGGTGTCACTCATAGACTTTAAGGCCAGAAGGAACCATCATGATCTGATGTCCTGCGCATTGCAGACTGCAGAACCTCACCCACCCACTCCTGTAATAGACCCCTCTGGCTGAGTTACTGAAGTCCTTACGTTATCATTTGTTTAAGTTATAAATAAAGACGTCAAGTTACAGAGAATCCACCATTAACTCTAGTTTAAAGTGAGCTGTGCCCCACACTGCAGAGGAAGGTGAAAAACTCCCAGGGTCTCTGCCAAGCTGACCTTGGGGAAAATTCCTTCCCAACCCCAAATGTGGTGATCAGTTAAACCATGAACACATGGGCAAGACCAGCAGCCAGGCACCTGTGAAAAAATTCTCTGTACTAACTCAGAGCCCTCCCCGTCTAGTGTCCCATCACCAGCCTTTGGAGATATTTGCTGCTAGCAGTCGCAGAATGGCTACATGCCATTGCGGGCAGTCCCATCAACCTCCACTGGACTTCCCCGTAGCTGCTCCCTCTGAATGACCGGAATATAGTTTGTGTCTTGATTAGGGGCGGCATATTCAGAGCAAGGACCCACCTGTGGGAGATGCTGAGCAAACCCAGCTCCCATTGATTGTCAGATTAAAGGGAACATCACCCCGTACGCAGGTATGTTTCATAAGGGTGAACGTGCCCTCGGAACAGGCCAATCGGAATGACCTGGGCTGTTCATAAGCTAGATGGGCCATCTCAGCGCAGTCCAGACTCAGACATAGTGTAGTATCCGGGGTATCCAAATGAAGGAGACAAGACCACATTGTCATAAAATCCATCTAGCCTTGAATACAGCCAGATCGCTCACAAGGCAGCACCTGTTCCCCTAGAGCTGGCTACAGGCAGCCCCACACCCCAATACACGTTCAATTGCCCTTTCCAATCCCACAGCCTCCGAAACGCCCACCTGCAACTCAGCTAGTGGAGGTCAGGGAGACTCATTACAATGTATTTTATTACTTGCAGATTTTTACTCCAATTTCTTTCTTTCTCTCCTTTTTTGTGCAGCAGAGTAACAATGCCAAGGATTTAGGTCCTTCCTAAAGATCAAGGCAGCTGGGCCTCAGGAGGTTAATTTTCAGCAACCTCACTCTAGCCTCCACTTCGGTGTGTGAAATTTGCACATGTACACACCTCTTTGGTGCAGCATTACTGCACATGCAGTTGCCAGACTGCAGTTCCTAGCAGACTAGGGTGACCAGATGTCCCGATTTTATAGGGACAGTCCCGATATTTGGGGCTTTTTCTTATATAGACGCCTATTATGCTCCACTCCCCTCCTGATTTTTCACACTTGCTGTCTGGTCACCATATATCGGGCCCATGTGGAAGGCACAGATGTTCTTTTGCACATGACAGTGCTAATCGCTGCAGGTTGGGGTGGGTTGAATCCAGCAACAGTGCAGGCAGGTGCTGGATTTACTAGCCACACACACAAATGCACCAAAAATATATATCCCAAAGTGGAGACTGCTTGCAGACAAGCAATTCCTGAGTCCCTGTTATTGGCCCTGTGCATGCTGGTCTACAGTATTTCATTTGCTCTAACCCCTTTTCTGCATCCTGGATTGAGGCAGAGTAGCCTGAATTAAAAATAGTCAGTATAGGACGGGGGTGGGCAAACTACGGCCCACGGGCCACATCCGGCCCGCGGGACCGTCCTGCTCGGCCCCCGAGCTCCTGGCCTGGGAGGCTCTCCCAGCCCCTCCCCTGCCATTCTCCCTCCCCCGCGGCCTCAGCTTGCTCCGCTGCCGGAGCAATGCTCTGGGCGGCAGGGCTGTGAGCTCCCGGGGCAGCGCAGCTGCAGAGCTCGGCCTGACCCCGTCTCTGTGCTGCATGGTGGCGGCAGCAGCGTGGCCAGGCTCCAGCCAGGTGGCGTGGCTGTAGTGCCGCCAGCTACCGGTGCTCCAGGCAGTGTGGTAAGGAGGCAGGGAGCAAGGGAGTTGGAGGGGTGGTCAGGGGGCGGGGGTGTGCATAGGGGTCGGGCCGGTCGGGGGGGGGGAACAGGGGATTGAATGGGGGCAGGGGTCCAGGAGGGCAGTCAGGAAGGAGGGGGGTTGGATGGGGCGGCAGGGGGCAGTCAGGGGCAGGGGTTCTGGGGGCAGTCAGGGGAAAGGGAGAAGGGGTGGTTGGATGGGGAGGGTCCCAGTGGGGGCCATCAGGAATGAGAGGAGGGGTTGGATGGGGTGGCGCAGGTCTGGGGCGGGCATGGGCACAGGGAGCGGGGTGTGTGGATGGGACAGCAGTCCCAGGGGGCCGTCAGGGAAGGGGGGGGGTTGGATGGGGCAGGAGTCCCAGGGGGGCAGATAGGAGGTGGGGGCCGGGCCACGACCCCCTCCCGTAACCAGCCCTCCATACAATTTACAAAACCCGATGCAGCCCTGAGGCCAAAAAGTTTGCCCGCCCCTGGTCTAGGAAATATGCCGGTGAATCACACTTCAGTAAACAGGGACTCCCCATCTGCTTGCTGGTGCCTGGTTTTGTGGAAAATGGTCACCATGTTTAGCGATACTATAACGGGCGCGTCCGTTCATTCCCAGAGTAGAAAAGTGCCAAGGTGCAGCCAGTAGGGGCAGAGGAACTTCCTGTACGCTGGTGGCTCTCCACCTTCGGAACCTGTCTGTCTGGCTCCCTCCGAGGGAGCATTCCAGAAGCATCTGTGGCCAACTAGCCAACTTATTGTTACGTGCCAAAAGTGTAATTACAAATACCTGGACACGTTAGCACCCTGGAGCGTGAAAATAAAGGGCTCAGTAGAGATCTTGCTGACAATGGACAAAGTCATAGCCACCATCACAGGAATGAGGCATTAACCATTTATTGATGAATAGATGCCAGTCGGTAGCAGTATAGACATGAAGAGCCAAAGATTTATAGTCTATTTTGGCTCTGTCATGCCTCTATAGGTGTGATCCTGCTTTGACTAGATACCTCCTGAGCTCTCTTCCAACCCTGATCTTCTATGATTCTCTCTGCCTGGCTTGCTCTCCCATGTACTGTGCCATGTTGAAAGTGAACTGTTGCTCTGGGTTCTAATGATGACTCCATCTCTGTGCATGAAAAAGAGCAATAGATTCACACACCTTTAACTGGATCTGTGCCTGGATCTCACAGCCTCTGCTCCTGTACAGTGTCAGAGCACCAGTGGGTTCAGGTATCAGAGGAGTAGCCGTGTTAGTCTGGATCTGGAAAAGCAGCAAAGAGTCCTGTGGCACCTTATAGACTAACAGACATTTTGGAGCATGAGCTTTCGTGGGTGAATACCCACTTCGTCAGATGCATGTCAGTGGGTTCAGGGAGGAAGGATGGTCTAGTGGTTAGGGTGTTGTTGTATTAATTTAGATGTAAGACATGGGCCAAAGGTGTTAACATAACCCAGCTACTGTCTGACATTAAAAAGCATTAAACAAGGTCTGGGGTTTGGTATACAGAGACTCAGCCTGCTTAGCTCCATGGCAAACACTATTAAAAATCCTTTTAACCTTTGCTGTATCTTTAATAAAAGAAGGGAACACAGTTAAAGCATTTGAAATGTAAAGCATCAGGTCAGGCTTTCATTTTAGCAATGTCCCTTGTTCCCGTTACCTTTAGCTAGAGAGAGTTTTCGAAAGAAACATCCCCGTATCTGGCAGTCTCGGTGCTGGGGCCGGTTTTGTTCAATATCTTCATTAACGATCTGGAGGATGGTGTGGACTGCACCCTTAGCAAGTTTGCAGATGACACTAAACTGGGAGGAGTGGTTGATACGCTGGAGGGTAGGGATAGGATACAGAGGGACCTAGACAAATTAGAGGATTGGGCCAAAAGAAATATGATGAGGTTCAACAAGGACAAGTGCAGAGTCCTGCACTTAGGACGGAAGAATCCCATGCACTGCTACAGACTAGGGACCGAATGGCTGGGCAGCAGTTCTGCAGAAAAGGACCTAGGGGTTACGGTGGATGAAAAGCTGAATATGAGTCAACAGTGTGCCCTTGTTGCCAAGAAGGCTAATGGCATTTTGGGTTGTATAAGTAGGGGCATTTCCAGCAGATCGAGGGATGTGATCATTCCCCTCTATTCAGCACTGGTGAGGCCTCATTTAGAGTACTGTGTCCAATTTTGGGCCCCATACTACAAGAAGGATGTGGATAAATTGGAGAGAGTCCAGCGGAGGGCAACAAAAATGATTAGAGGGCTGGAGCACATGACTTATGAGGAGAAGCTAGGGGAACTGAGATTGTTTAGCCTGCAGAAGAGAAGAATGAGGGGGGATTTGATAGCTGCTTTCAACTACCTGAAAGGGGGTTCCAAAGAGGATGGATCTAGACTGTTCTCAGTGGTAGAAGATGACAGAACAAGGAGTAATGGTCTCAAGTTGCAGAGGGGGAGGTTTAGGTTGGATATTAGGAAAAACTTTTTCACTATTAGGGTGGTGAAGAACTGGAATGGGTTACCTAGGGAGGTGGTGGAATCTCCTTCCTTAGAGGTTTTTAAGGTCAGGCTTGACAAAGCCCTGGCTGGGATGATTTAGTTGGGTTTGATCCTGCTTTGAGCAGGGGGTTGGACTAGATGACCTCCTGAGGTCCCTTCCAACTCTGAGATTCTATGATTCTATGATTCTTAGATGGTCCCAAGGATGGCGACTGTTCTTTTGGGGAGAAGAGAAGAAGTGAGTTGAGGTAAATTGGAGCTGTTGTTTGTTGCTGCTGTTGTTAAAGTCTAATCCCGTTTCATTTTAGGTGGTGGCTGGGATCCAGGTGGACTTGCTAGGGAGGGTGATGTTATCTGGGTCCCTCTCTCTGGCCTTTCTTTAAGCACTCCCAAAGGGAATGGTGGGCAGAATAGCCCATCCCCTCATTAACCTGTCCACCAATTAGGCCTAATATCTGACATAGCAATTTTGGTTCATTAATTTCCAGTTCTACAACTTTTGTTTTAACCAAGCAAGATTTCAGCATAACCCTGGAATCATATCAACTTCGGCTTTTTGTTTGGACTAATTTAGTCTGTCTGGCTTTCTTGCACCTGTATTGAGAACAGATGGGCCTGTTTTCCATTGCAAAATTGCTATTCTAGGTTACTGTCTCATCTTGTAAACTTTTATGTAATTTTTTACAACTGAGCTCCCAATTAGGGTAAATTTGCCAGCCCAATTATCACAATAGGGCTAGCCTTAGAATGAGACACCTAGATTCAACATCCTGCTGAGCTACAGACTTCCTGTGTGACCTTCAGCAAATCCCTTAGCCACTCTGTGCCTCAGTTTCCACATCTGTTCACTGAGGATAATAGCACTTCCCTACCTCACAGGGGTGTGGTGAGGCTAAGTACTCTAAAGTATGAGATGCTGAGATACTATAGTAATGAGGGCCATATTAATACCTCCTCTAAGAGACAGGCAGCTGAATCTAACACTCCATATGGGGCTTTGAAATTTGGACCAGATTTTGCAAGTGTCTCATCATAATAAGGGCTTGAATCGAACCCCTGGCTCTGAATAACCTCAAACAGTGTTGCTTTCCAAATCGCTATTTTATTCATGTCACACTTGTTATTAATTAGGTCTTCCTTTTCCTTTCCTTGCCCTTCACTGTTTCCAAAGATTTCAACAAGACTGTTGCTGGAATCTTTCCAGATTGGCTACTGTGTTACTTAAATAAGTAAAAATACTCAGAATGAAAATGAGGGTAGGAAAAAGGGTAAGAAAAAGTGCATGCCTTGCATACATCAATCAATGTTTATCTTAAATGAACCAGGAATTTTGTCACCCTGCACTGGAATGCAACCAGCTCTGGGGAGGATCACAGCACACAGCAACACTACAAAACACTTTTAGGACATGAAGTGAAGTTATTAAA
This sequence comes from Mauremys mutica, assembly GCF_020497125.1. NCBI lineage: Eukaryota > Metazoa > Chordata > Testudines > Geoemydidae > Mauremys > Mauremys mutica. The sequence continues at coordinate 9,043,739 of NC_059073.1, read as the reverse complement.
GGTCTAAGCAAACTGTACTAGGCCCCAGGAAAGCAGTGGGGACAAACATGATTGCAAAATGTTGTTGTGGAAAACACAGTATTTCTAATAAGCTTGATGCTCTGGTGTAATAAAGTTAGGTCGATGTTTCATTTTACCTGTTAATCTTCCACCCACTTCCAATAGCTCCTTCATTATTTTCTCTGTCTGTAACCACTTTAGTTATTAGACTTATTATGAATAGTCTTTCTGCCTGGAAATCTGCTCCTCACTCTCCCGTTTCATAGAGAGTTTCTCCTCTGACGTGGTTTCCAGACACTTCACACTGATATTGTATAATGGTTTTGGCAGGAGAGAGAGGCTCTTTAATGATGATGGGCATAAATGACATTTCAAAGTTACTTCTCTTTATTAACAAGCAGAGATTTTTCAAATCCTCATCAGGAGCCAGAAGGAGAATCAGTCCCAGTCTTGATGAGTCTTTTTAAATGGCTTGTCCTCTGCTATTTCATCCTGCACCACTGTACAGTACTAGGCTCTCTGGATGCCCCTCTGTGTGGGTCTATACAAGCTCGCACAAATAGCTCTCAGATCGATGAGTTTCTTCAGGGTGGTTACAAGATGGGGAGGAAACATCTGTTAAGAACTGGTATAATGAGCTGCACAAAGAGAGCCATTCAGACTGTACACACAAGTGTCATTAGTTTACACACGTCAGGAACTATGCCATGGATTCTGGAGCATCGTCTTCTGGCACCTGACTTCATTTCTATCTATTTACACATAGACAGACATGCAGCACCCTCCTGACCTGGTATATCAGATGGAGCATGGGACTGCAAATCAGTCCTTGGCACTCAGAACCTGCTGAACACCCAGTGTGTTGCTATCCCTAAAAAGAGCTAAAACGATCCGTGGGTGTAAAAACAGGAGACTTTAGAGTAAAAGAAGATAGCTTGTAATACCCCTGTATGCAGCACTGGTGAGACCTCTGCGGGAATAGCTGTGTCCCGTTCTGATGCCCACACTTCTAAAAGGATAAAGATTAGGAGACATTCAAAGAAGAGCTACAAGAAAAGTTTAGGTTGGGAAAATGTACCTTCCAATGAGAGACGTAGCGAATTCAGTCAGTTGAGTTTAATCAAAGAGGAAGGTTAAGGGGTGATCTGATCACAGAATGCAAGTACCTACATAGGGAAAATATTTCTGCTAGGGCGGGCCCTTTCATCTAGCAGACAAAGGCACAGCAAAATCCAAGAACTGGAAGTTGAAGCCAGACAAATTCAGGTTCCCCACTTACGAAAGCATTGACGCCCCGGCTTAATTAACGTCCCCTGGACTTCAGAGCGAGAGGAGTCAGGGAAAGTGCTTGCAGCCAGTTTTCAGAGCCCCTGCAGTAAGAGCAATGGTGGTAGCCACTCCCTATGTGGCAGGGTCACTTCTAGATCAGGACAGGAATTCTCTGCTGAAATATTATTTTATTGGAAAATACCAGTTTGTCGGAACTGAAATGGTTCACTGAAAAGGGTCGATTTTGATGAATTTTTCAACTCCTAAAAGTTTTGAAATTGTCAAAATGTTGTGTTTCTATGGTCTCTAAAGGAAAACGTCTGGTTTTCCAGGTCAAAATGACCTTTTGTTTGGAACTTTAAGCTCGTGATACTTTTTTTTACAAAATGGCAGTGCCACCTGGGGAGGGGCAAGTGGGGCAATTTGCCGCAGGCCCCAGGCCCTGCAGGGGCCCCCAAGAGAGTTTTTCGGGGCCCCTGGAGTGGGGTCCTTCACTCACTCTGGGGGCCCCGGAAAACTCTCACAGATCCTGGGCCCCTGGAGCTTCTTCCGCTCCGGGTCTTCAGCGGCAATTCGGCAGCGGGGGGTCCTTCCACTCGAGGACCTGCCGCTGAAGTGCCGGGTCTTCGGCAGCAATTCGGCAGCGAGGGCTCCCCACCACGGGTCTTTGGGGTACTTCGGCGGTGGGTCCCAGAGCGGAAGGCCCCCCACAGCTGAATTACCGCCAAAGAGGGCCCCCCCGCCGCCGAAGACCCCAGGCCCCCTGAATCCTCTGGGCGGCCCTGCAAAATGGAAATGGTCAAAAATCAATAATTTTGAAATATTAATTTGGAAAGGAAACGTTTCAGTTGACCTGACCCAATCCCCCTGCCCCAGATTTTTGGTTTGCAAAAGTGTTTGAAATTTTGACTTTTCATCCCAATTCAGGACAGGAATTCTTTTCCAAGATCTCAAAAATTGTCGAGGGAAAGTTTTACTGACTGATCTCTATTTATTTCCCTTGTTCCTGATAACAATGAGAGTGTCTAGTGCGCCGATTAAACTGTGTGTAGCTCAGTGCTCCCCCCTGTGAACAGTATGCAGCTCTCTGTCTGTGTCATCGGCAGGATATTACTACTGGCTACTTCTCACCCGGTGTCTCTTGAAAGGGCCAGTGTGACTCAGCAGTTCCGGTGATGGTAATTTGCTACAGGGGTCCAGGCACCTCCGGAAGAGCTATGGCCTCTCGCTGACAGGTTTATTTCCCAGCCTCACTGCTGCTCCGCTGATTCATAGTCTGAACCAGCAAGTGAGGATACAGCTCCATGCCAGGTGCTAAAATGGCAGCCACTGTGTGCGGACTTGATATAGGCCTTTGCAGACAAGGGCCCCCATCTTCCCTGCGGAGGGGCTGCTCAGCACGGTGTGAAGAGAGCTGGCAAGTTCCCACGGTGGTGGTGAGAGAAGCATGTCAAACACAGAGACGTGATGCAGAAAGAACGAGGAGTCCTTGTGGCACCTTAGAGCCTAACACATTCATTTGGGCATAAGCTTTCATGGGCTACAGCCCACTTCATCGGATGCATGCAGTGGAAAATACAGTAGGAAGATATATATATATACAGAGAACATGAAACAATGGGTGTTGCCATACCAGCTCTAACGAGACTAATCAATTAAGGGGGGCTATTATCAGCAGGAGAAAAAAAAACTTTTGTAGTGATAATCAGGATGGCCCATTCCAAACAGTTGACAAGGAAGTGTGAGTAACAGTAGGGGGAAAGTTAGCACGGGGAAATAGTTTTTACTTTGTGTAATGACCCATCCACTCCCAGTCCTTATTCAAGCCTAATTTAATGGTGTCCAGTTTGCAAATTAATTCCAGTTCAGCAGTGTCTCGTTGGAGTCTGTTTCTGAAGTTTTTTTGTTGGAGAATTGCGACTTTTAGGTCTGTAATAGAGTGACCAGGGAGGTTGAAGTGTTCTCCGACTGGTTTTTCAATGTTATAATTCTGTTATAAATCTGATTTGTGTCCGTTTATTCTTTTGCATGATGGTCATCAGCTTCAGCTCAGCCCAGCTTTCAGTCCCGTGCAGTTTATCACAGCTTATTACGGACGCCACCAGCTTGACAACAACGTTTGACTGAACTCATTTCAGGGCCGAAACACATGGGCAGCCGAGGAAATAACGTATTGTTGTCAAGCTGCATTGCTGCTCCATTCAGGGAAGCCAGGAGGTGGAAATTCCAGCCAGATGTACCCCTGCACTCATTCTGGCAGAGGTTTCATTTTCCTCCTCTTACTAGATTGCATCAGAAATGAGCCCAAGACACAAAGTTGGAAGCAGAGCAGGATCCGAGCTTCTCCAAAGCGCAGAACATTCAGCATGGGGAGTGTGGTTTGGTCCACTGTAGAGACCCAGGTCTGAACTTGGTCAAAGGGCATATGTGCCTCTCTGGAAGATATGCTTTATCCAAACACAAGCCACTGGACTCAGTGCACGGGTATCTGGGTGAATTCCACGGCCTGTAATGTACAGGAGGTCAGACTAGAGGTTCCCTTTGAAGATAAGGCCTTGATCCTTATCATCAAGATAAGGCCTTGTTCCTTATCATCAAAGTCCTCTATGGCCTATGCCCAGGATATCTGATGATGATGTTGGTCCATCGTTGTCGATGACGACCTCAACAATTCATTCTTTCGATGACTGGACTCTGTGCGTCCGAAGATGACTGATCAGTCCGATTCGGGCATGGAACGTCCTGTCACATGTTGGGCAGACATGTGATGGCACTGTCGATGATGTGCGGGCAGCTCTGGACTTGCGCAGCTCACGCTTTCTTTCAGCCTCAGCAGTACGCCTCGCCTCAGCGGTATTACTGCCTGTGTGAATGAGGCTGCGCCATGCTGGACGGTTCAGTGCGAGGGTTTCCCATGTGGCGGTGTTAATCTCAAAGGACTTCAGAGAGGTCTTCAGCGTGTCCTTGAACCGCTTCTTTTGTCCTCCATGGGAGCGCTTTCCCTGGGCGAGTTCTCCGTAGAAGAGCTGTTTAGGAATGCGCTCGTCTGACATTCTCACGACATGTCCAGCCCATCTGGTCTGGGCTCTCATCAGCAGTGTGTGAACTGACGGCAGACTGGCTCTGATAAGGACTTCAGTATCGGGCACTTTGTCCTGCCATCTGATTTTTAGAAGCTTTCACAGACAGGAAGTGTGGAAGTGATTGAGCCTTCGTGCATGACTCCGATAGTCCACGTCTCGCAGGTGTACAGCAGAGTTGGAAGCACCACTGCTCGGTAGACCTTCAGCCTCATTGGTAGGCTGATCCCTCGACGTTCCCAGACGTCGGAGCGCAATCGGCGAAATGCAGAGCTGGCTTTAGCAATTCTACACTTTACTTCTTCATCGATTGACACTGCTCGAGAAAGGGTACTGCCCAGGTACGTGAAGTGGTCCACTGCCTGAAGTCTCTGTCCATTTACAGTGGTGGATGGTTCTGAGTACAGAGTGTGGGGAGCTGGCTGGTGCATGACCTCAGTCTTCTTGATGTTAATGGTGAGGCCGAAGCTGTTGCATGCAGATGAAAACTTGTCCATACTGGCTTGCATTTCTGGCTCTGTACTAGCATTCAGAGCACAATCATCGGCAAAGAGAAAGTCTCGAAGTACAGTTTCCTTCACCTTGGTGATGGCACGCAGTCGCCTCAGATTGAATAGTTTCCCATCGGTTCTGTACTTCAGGCCTACTCCTTCAGTGCAGTGTTGAAAGGCATCAGTCAGAGTCCAGGATATCTAGGACATCATTTAAAGCTCTGGGACAAAGACCATGATCCACCGCTACACTCCTCCACCCCGATGGAACTCTCAGCAATAGGAGCAAAGCTTGGCTGTTCGGGAGCCAGAACATTCTCCGTAGGGCGGTCCAAACTTGTGGAACAAACTCCCCCAGGTGCTAAGGACCATCTCAAACCTCCCCACTTTTCGCTCCAAGTGCAAGGCACATTTTTTTGATCCAGCCTTCTCTAAAACATATAACAACAGGTATGTTTATTAAAAAACATCAAAAACACACACCGAAAAAAACAGGACACTCCGCTGCACGCTTTTCTCCCTCTGGTGAGAGCACACACAATATGTGACAGATACGTGGCGTCATGTTGCTTTCGGCCCTGCTGGAAAGTGTTCAGTTACCAAGGTGATGACCATGGTCTGAGAACTTCCACAGCATAGAATTCTGGCCTTAAATTCTATGAATCTATGGTTTCTATAATTTCAAGTCCTTACCATTGGTTCGGGACCAAACACTTTCAGTCTCTTCGGGAGGATCAATTAGGGATAATCAAAACATTTCTGTCAGAAAATTGGAGTTTGGATTCAATTATTTTTGTGTGTGTGGAAAAAGTTTGCTTTCCATGGAGAAATCTGTCCAAAACCAACACAACAAAACCATCTGAAAACCAGAAAGATTTTTTTTCCAAAAACCTCACAGTGTTCAGTTTTCACCAAACAATTTTTTTTTAATCAAAAGCTGAAATTTTCCATGGGGAAAAAAGAATTCCAACAAACTTTGAACTTAGTTTGAACTTTTCTGCTGACTCTGCTATCGCAAAGTTGCCAGTTAGTATCCGTGCCAATATTGCAGAAGATTTGCTTATGGGGATACCCACTGGCCCCAAATCTCCACTTTCACTGGACTTAACCCAGTGCAACTTTTATCCACTCTTCTGTAGGGCTCAGAAACATACCAAAAGACTAAAAAGTTTTCGTATCAGATGCTTGCATAAAATTCTTTGAATAAGATGGCAAGACTGGGTGACAAATGTGGAAGTGTTAAATCGTGCTAGTATGTCATTCATGGGAATGTTGATTAGTAAGAAAAGACTCAAGTGGCTTGGACGTGTCACACGAATGCTGGATTACAGGCTCTCGAAGAATGTGCTGTACTTTGAAGGTATTGAAGGGTCTAGAAAGAGAGGCAGACCACTGTGAAGACTTCAGGATGCTTGCAAAAATGATTTAGCATCTTTTGGCATCTCTGTGGATGCTTGGGAAAGGAGTGCAGAATGCAGCTCCGGTTGGCAGAGTCAGCTTGTAGAAGGAGCGAGGCATTGTGAGGCGGACTGGATCAAGCTTTGTGATGACTGGTCTCAGACGAGGAAAGAATCTGCTACTCGGTTTCTGAGCATTGCTAGTGCATCAGACTCACTAGCCAACAAAGAACACTTTGACCTATACACCATGCTGTGTAAAGAACGACGGTGCCATTGTATTAACGTCACCCACTTCTGTGGTGTTGCTTTCACTGATGCAAATCCAGAGAAGAATCAGGCCCCAGACTGCTGTGTGTGAATGTGTGTTGTTTGTCTGTGTGTGAATGTGTAGGTCAATTTGTATGACTGTCAGCACCTGGGCACGTCTGTGTGCACAGGCGCACGTATGAGTGTACATGTCTGTGTTTGGGTGTGCAGGTGGGACTGTGTCTCTACGTGCAGGATATGCGGGATCATGGCATTTGTGTGTGCGAGTCGACTGTGAATTTATAGGCATGTGTGCACCTGGTGTGTGTGAGTGTGTCCCCCTGTAGGAGAATGTGTGTGCAAAAGATTCGTACACAAAATAGTGGGGACCTCTGAATTTGACTTTCTTTCATAAATTCAATGGAATTAGCAACCAGCTCACAGGGGAAATACAGAGCAGCAAAGTGATTTGGGCTTGACAGATTAGCTCTCGAGTCTTTATGAGAGCATCATTCAATGGTGCTGAAGAGAATCTCTTCTCGTTGCACGTTTAATTAATTAATCTGCTCAGAAAAGAGGAGTTTAAAAAATCTGAAGTCACCCTGATGCAGTATGTCTCTCAGCAGCATGTCTGCTGGTTTCTAGTTCACAGCATTTGTATGTGTATTGAGGTGTCATTGCACGTATGTTAGGTTATACCTGGGGCTGCCTTTGTATATTGCAAACGGCTTGATTTTGAGAGTTGTCATTAGGTTTATGGCGGGTTATATTTAGGTTTTTCTTTATGTATGTTGTCCTGTCCTCATGTTTACAGAGACATATCTTAGGCTCCCGTTTTACTGGGTCAGACCAAAGGTCCATCTAGCCCAGTATCCTGTATTCCAATAGTGGCCAGTGCCAGGTGCCCCAGAGGGAATGAACAGAACAGGTAACCATCAAGTGATCCATCCCCTGTCGCCCATTCCCAGCTTCTGGCAAACAGAGGCTGGGGACACCATCCCTGCCCATCCTGGCTAATAGCCATTGATGGACCTATCTTCTATGAACTTATCTAGTTCTTTTTTGAACCCTATTATAGTTTTGGCCTTCACAACATCCTCTGGCAATGAGTTCCACAGGTTGACAGTACGTTGTGTGAAGAAATATTTCCTTTTGTTTGTTTTAAACCTGCTGCCTATTAATTTCATTTGTTGGCCCTTAGTTCTTGTGTTTGAGAAGGAGTAAATAACACTTCCTTATTTACTTTCTCCACACCAATCATGATTTTCACAGAATCATAGAACTGGAAAGGACCTTGATAGGTCATCTAGTCCAGTCCCCTGCACTCAAGGAAGGACTAAATATTATCTAGACCATCCCTGACAGGTATTTGTCTAACCTGCTCTTAAAAATCCCCAATGATGGAGATTCCACAACCTCCCTAGGCAATTTATTCCAGTGCTTAATCATCTACATTTTATAGACCTCGATCATATCATCCCTTAGTCGTCTCTTTTCCATGTTGAAAAGTCCCAGTCTTATTAATCTCTCCTCATACGGAAGCCATTCTATACCCCTAATCATTTTTGTTGCCCTTTTCTGAACCTTTTCCAATTCCAATAGATCTTTTTTGAATGCTGGGGGATCTTTATGTTCAAAGTACTGATGGGTGTAAACAGGCCTGGGTTTGGATGTGTAAATACTTGTCCTGGTGGCTTTTGTTTTGCAAAAACTGGGCAGAGTAGTTCAGATCAAGCTCCCATTACAGCAGACGCCTCGATATGAAAGGGGTTCAGTTAAAAGGTGCAGGTTTTGAACTGCCACTAACTAAACCTTTCCTTCCATTGATGTTGCGTAATTCTTACTGGGGAATGAGTAGAGTTGGTCAGGAAGGGTGTATTATTTTGAAGGAAGTGAAAACTTTTCATAGGCATTTTTTACAGAATTCTTTGGTTTGCATCAAAGCACAAAAAATCTCCAAACTATTTTTAAATAAGTTTTCAGAAACCTAAACATTTTCTGGTTTTGGTTGTCAAAACCCAAGAAGGTCTTCAGTTGATGAACCAAAAATTGTCCATTTTCGTTTTCAAGTTTGGGTTTTTTTCCAGAAAAAACTCATTTTTTGACGAAAATGGATACTTTTGCATAAAAATACTGGTTTGTCAAAAACACATTTTTCACCCTCCTCCTTCCAAAAAAGTAACAGAATTTTTGTAACCAGTTTTAGTGAGGAAATGTCAGTGATTGTTGTGCTGCAGTGTTCTTTTTAAAATACTTTTGGCCTTTGAGGTTATAGTTATTATGTCTCCTTATTTGTCTTATGCATGTGACTAAGTGACTGAACTGAGATGAGAACCCTGTTTGCTAGGCATGGTATGAACACAAGATCTCTCTATGTTAGAGGATTTGGTTGTGTTTTAAACTCTAGCTAATGGGGTTAACTAGCATAAGTTTGAATGCTACTCTAGACACTAATTGTTTGTATCAGGACAACAAATGTTGTTCCTGGTCCTGCTTCAGACTAGGTGCCGACTGACATGGGGACCCCAATGTGCCAGGCGCTGTCCACCACATAGCCAGCAGCAGCTATTACCTCAAAGATTTTACAAACTACACAGAAAAAACAGACAAATGGCGTGTAACGCCGACAGACTCCGGTCATCATCAGCTGGGATCAAACCTGGGACCTCTGGAGCTGAAGGCATGAGCTGCTACTGCATGAGTTCAAAGATGCATCTTTCGTAACCAAGTCTGTAGCAGGCTCATGAAGTTCTACCTGGTCTAGCTGCCACTAGAGGGGGGACAGAGTGTCACACCAAGCAGGCATGGGTTACAGGTAGGAAAAAAAAGGATTGTTGTCTCCCTTTAGTGATGGGGAAGGGGTCACTCCTGGCATATCCTCTCAGCCCAGCAACTTCCAGGGGCTTCCCATTATGGAGCCTGTGCCTCCCTGGGAGCAGGGTTGAACACAGCTCTCCTGCCTTGGGGGGTGCTTTGCGTCTGACAGGCTCCCCAGGCCCAGCAGGGGTCTGTGCTACCAGCCCCCATCCCTGCCCATTGCCCCTGGCTGAGCCTTTGCAGGGCAGGGCTTTCTCATGCTCCGCAGGGTAGTCGCCTGACTGCAGCCTGGACTCCGGGGTTCTACTGATGCTTTCTGGACATCTGTCCTTAAAAGGGCCCTCGCCTTGGAACAAGGCTGGCTGGTCCTACGCCCCCACTGTTCTTAGAGGGAACAGGCCACCCTGTAACAGTCGCCTTTCCCCTCCTCCTGGGCTGAATCATCTGAGCTGGACCTACACAGCACACATTCTAAGGCCGTATATTTGTGGGCCAGCATCATCGTCCTGAGATCTGCACTATAAAGGAGAGGGAGAAGCAATCAGCAGCATCTGCCCCCCATTCCGCATTCCTAGGCCTCACAGAGGGATGGGGGAGAGGTGGGGCACGGGCCAGAGAGGGAGGGGTCAAGGGAAGATGCATGTAGACCCAACCCCACCCCATAGGCGAACCCCTCAGACGCTTAGGCAGCACAAGGATGTGTTGTGTCCTTCAGAGTGGAGACTCTCCAGGCTGCAGAACCTCCTTTTACTGGGTGGGGGGCTCTCTTTGCAGGGGCTTTACCATAGCAATGCTGACATGGATCCAGATGAGATCAGGAGCCAGCACCGGGGCCATGGAGAACACGGCCCCTTTGTGCCACCAGCAGATCAGATGTCTGGATCACGAGAATCTTGGTGGAGATGCATATCTGGGCAGAAGGTAGGTGATAAGAGATCCGGTGCTGGTGAGACCCCCAAAGGTGAATGACACAACTTATCTCACATATATAACTTCAAGCCATGGCAGCTGACAATGATTACGGCGTGTTATACATCTGCGCTGGCTAGGGAGACCATAGATGATGATGCAATGCAATCTAAAGCTTGTGTTACGCACGAGTGGCCTATCCCATCCATGATATGTGTTCATAACCCTGGTCGTTCCTGAAGGACATCAGGCACATTTCTCTAGGGAAGATTACTGCATAATCCTTTTCTCGCTGTCTCACTCTGTGGCCTTGGGCAAGTCACTTAAATGCTCTGTGCCTCAGTTTCTCCATCAGTAAAATGGGGATAATAAAGCCAACGTCGCTTGAAGGGCAGGTAGGGAAGATGACTACATTAATGTTTGTAAAGTGCTTTGAGATCCTCTGGAGAAAGGGGCTACAGTAGAGCACATTATTTTACCCGACACATGTTCTGAAGGCGCTAACCTGGTCCATGCTGTCCCATGCTCAGGTCTCCAGGCTGCCTCATGTGCTAGAAGCACTGGGTAAATCACTTGCTGTCCGGTTAAGGCTGGAGATCCTCTTTCAGCGCTGCCGTCTCTGCATTCCACGCACAACCAGGCCCACCCTAAAGCTCAACCCTTTCTCAAGCCAGACGGGGTAAAAGGCGGAGGAGGGTGGTAGCTGCGAAGACAGGGAATGTATTTCCTGCCCTAGCCATTAGAACACAGCCCATTATGCCCAGCTCAGTGTGGGACTGTGGAGTGGCCACAAACCCACCCACCATACAGAAGTAAATAAATTGGCACCAGGACCCCCTTCCTGGCTCTAGTCCACCCCATTGAAGATGTGTGAGCATTTGCGGGTGTTTTTGTTACAGCGACGGGGGAGGGGTGGGATCTGAATGCCATTCCCAGGAAGGAAAGGCCTGGAGGAGTAATAAATCTGAGTTCAATGTCACGTTAGCACCACAGCGTTTTACATGGGGCGTCTGGGCTCTGAGAGCTACTCAGGGAAAATTCGTCATAGTGGCAATTTCAGTGCAGCTCCTGCAAAGCCTCCAGGTTTCTAAAGACGGCCCCGGCTGCTAGCAATGGGCACATGAGGCCCTGCTAGTCAAAAGCGATGCAAACAGGGAACTGGCAAAGGCCTAGCCAGCTAGATCCTGGCCTGAGCAGGGGTGCGAATCGCGGTCTGTATAAGCACAAGAGAAATGATCATTAGCAGGGAAAGGCGCATGGGAATGTTCCAAGCTGGAGGAGACACTCACAGCCCAGCCAAGGCAGGCAATGGGGTACACACATCCAATGTATCACTTGTATCACAGGTTTCTACTGCAGTGTTTGTTTTCGCTTGTGACAAATCTGGAGCCATCTGGGTACTTTGTGGCTGTCGCCAAGTCCCATGGTGCAGGGCCCTGGCTTTTCACTCTGTTTTACACAGAGACACCCCCTCCATCAGGGCTCAATAGATGATATTTATGATGATTAATAAATACAACAGCAGCAATAAAAAGAATAGGCAAGTATCCTTATGGTTGTTCCTGGCTCGGCCAGAAATATAGGCTCATAGGAATTGCCAGACTGGATCTGACCTGAGGTCCGTCTAGTTCAGTACATTGTTTCCAGCAGCAGTCACCACCACATGCATCAGAGGAAGGTACCCTCCAGTGGGCCGTTATGGGATAACCTGCCTCCAGGGAAAGTTTCCTCCTGACTCTCAGTATTTACCAGGGTGGGGGGGTTAAGTTGTGAAGCAAGGAGAGTTTCTAGCCCTTCCAAAGCTCTTCTAGAAACCTACTGGCTATTCTCATTATCCGGATGGGCTAGCCAGAAAACAAAAGAATTGCGAGGTTTTGTTCCACAGCGGGAGGAAACCAAGACCTTGAAGACATTTTTAATGAAAAACCAGAGAGAAACCAGAATAGCCAGTAGCCGGGGCATTCAGTGAGGATGTGGGAGACCCACTTTCAAGTCCCTGCACCAAATCAGGTGCACAGTAGGGCTTGAAGCTGGGACACCCATGTGCCAGATGAGTGCATCTCTCTGAACAGAAATTCTACCCTGGACCTGAGAATCCGTCCTGTAGAAGAGTGGACTCGCTGGTGCACTGCCTTGTTGTGGCTAGGCATGGCATAGCAGTCTCTCCTCCTCCTCCGGACAGCTGCTATGGCCCTGCAGTGGTCTGCCTCTTCTCACAACTTTGCCCTACAACCAGGTCACTTATAATCCCCCCCCCCCCATTTTGGGGGTAACAGAGTCCTCACCAGCGAAGGATCCCATGACCACATTGTCCTTACCCCATTTGGCCTCAGGGTTTCATGACCTCTCCATCTTCCCAGGCTCCACAGCCGCTCAAGATTCACCCTTCTTTCAGGGCACAGGCTCCCGCTGGAGTCCTCCAACAAACCCCACCTGAAAACATAAACTTCAACCACTTCTAACCTCCTTGGGCTTGAACTTTCATCCTCCTTAAGCTTCCTCTTTGCTCCGTTCCTCAGGGTGCTGCGCTGGAGGCATAGATCCTTCTCCTCATCACCAGAGCTTGCTCTACCCTGGTGGCTGCTACATGTCTCTCCTGTCCTCTTGCCAGACTGCTCCACTTGGGAGAGTGTCCCATGGCCAGCTCTTCCTCCAGGTTCCTCCTTGACCCTCTCAGTTTCTCCACACTCTGCTGCCAGACCAGGGACTGCAGAGTTCATCCCTCTCTCCCTTCAGCCCTCCCTTGTTTTGGGCTTCCTCTTTTTACAGTAAGCACCCAACTTTTCCTCCAGCTGGCATCCCCTTTAACTGGGCCTGGCCTACCTTCCAGGTGCAGCCAGGTGGCCTAATTGAGTGCTCCAGTGCCAGTTAACTCTTTCAGAGCCACTATGGGGGTTATACACCTCATCACACTGCCCAAGAAAAGTTTTGTGGAAATGACAAAAAGCTTCATTTTTTGATGAATCAGCATTTTCCAATGCATGGGGTGGGGGGTGGGGGACTGAAAAATTCCTGATTGGCTCTATTATCCATAAAACTGTCTAATCCCTTTACTAAGCTCTTGGCTTTGATACTGTCTTGTGGAAATGAGTTCCATGGAATAAGCACACATTATGTGAAAAGTTCTATTACAGAAATATCCTCTCACTGTATTTTGCAGCAAAGAGTCCTGTGGCACCTTATAGACTAACAGACGTATTGGAGCATGAGCTTTCGTGGGTGAATACCCACTTCATTGGATCAAGTAGTGGAAATTTCCAGGGGCAGGTATATATATGCAAGCAAGAAGCAGGCTAGAGATAACAAGGTTAGTTCAATCAGGGAGGATGAGGCCCTGTTCTAGCAGTTGAGGTGTGAAAACCAAGGGAGGAGAAACTGGTTCTGTAATTGGCAAACCATTCACAGTCTTTGTTTAATCCTGAGCTGATGGTGTCAAATTTGCAGATGAACTGGAGCTCAGCAGTTTCTCTTTGAAGTCTGGTCCTGAAGTTTTTTTGCTGCAGGATGGCTACCTTTACATCTGCTATTGTGTGTCCAGGGAGGTTGAAGTGTTCTCCTACAGGTTTTTGTATATTGCCATTCCTAATATCTGATTTGTGTCCATTTATCCTTTTCCGTAGTGACTGTCCAGTTTGGCCGATGTACATAGCAGAGGGGCATTGCTGGCATATGATGGCGTATATTACATTGGTGGACGTGCAGGTGAATGAACTGGTGATGGTGTGGCTGATCTGGTTAGGTCCTGTGATGGTGTCGCTGGTGTAGATATGTGGGCAGAGTTGGCATCGAGGCTTGTTGCATGGGTTATGAATATGCTTCAGGTTGGCAGGCAACCCAAGAAAGAAACCGACAGGACTCCACTGGTCATCACATATAGTCCTCAACTAAAACCTCTCCAACGCATCATCAGGGATCTACAACCCATCCTGGACAATGATCCCACACTTTCACAGGCCTTGGGTGGCAGGCAAGTCCTCGCCCACAGACAACCTGCCAACCTGAAGCATATTCTTACCAGTAACTGCACACTGCACCATAGTAACTCTAACTCAGGAACCAATCCATGCAACAAACCTCGATGCCAACTCTGCTCACATATCTGGATAGGAGGAAGCAGTAGATGTGATATATCTTAATTTTAATAAGGCTTTTGACACAGTCCCACATGACATTCTCATAAACAAACTAGTGACATTTTGTCTATAGGACATTACTGTAAGGGTGGGTGCACAATGGGTTGGAAGAATGTACTCAAATGTTTCACTGTCAACATAGATCCCACAGGCATAAATCCTGGGTGTGGATCTATTCAATGTTTTCATTAATGATTTGAATAACGGAGTGGAGAGTATGCTTATAAAATTTGTGGATCACATCAGGCTGGGAGGGGTTGCAAGCACTTTGGAGGATTAAAATTCAAAATGACCTTTACAAACCAGATTGGGGGGGATAGCTCAGTGGTTTGAGCATTGGCCTGCTAAACCCAGGGTTATGAGTTCAATCTTAGAGGGGGCCACTTAGGAATCTGGGGTAAAATCAATACTTGGTTCTACTAGTAAAGGCAGGGGGCTGGACTCAATGACCCACTGGGGTCCTTTCCACTTCTAGGAAATAGGTATATTTCCATTATTTTTTTTTTTTTAATTTAACAGAAATGATCAAAGGTTTAGAAAACTTGACCTATGAGGGAAGGTTAAAAAACTGAGCATGTTTAGTCTTGAGAAAAGAAGACCGAGAGGGAACCTGATGATAGCCCTTAACGTAGGTGAAGACTGTTATCAAGGGGATGGTGATCAATTGTTCTCCTTGTTCACTGACGGTAGGACAAGAAGTCATGGGCTTTATCTGCAGCAAGGGAGATTTAGGTTAGATATTAGGAAAAACTTTCTAACTACAAGGCTAGTGAAGCTGCAGAACAGGCTTCCAAGGGAGGCTGTGGAGTCCCCGTCACTGGAGGTTTTTTAAGACCAGGTTGGACAAACACCTGCCAAGAATGGTCTAGGTTTATTTGGTCCTGCCTCACACAGGGGGCAGGACTTGATGACCTCTCAAGGTTCCATCCAGACCTACATTTCTACAATCCCATGATTCTAACCCAGTGGTCAGGGTGCATTATAGGTCCCTAGCTGTGCCCGATCCACAGATTCTAGGAGTCTGTTATAGCTGCACCCAGGGAGAATTGTCTCTTTAGCTCAATCTGTAGCAGCTCTTTTAGCTCTGGAAGTCCCCAGTTTCATCCCCAGTGTGATGGTGACTATCACGTAGGTGGAAGCTCATATCATCTGTGGATTGATATCATTCAGGCTGGGTATAATACAGAGATTGTGCGGGTGGCAACATCGTCCACTGCTAGCAGGAGACAACTGACCAGTCATTTGTCTATGCCAGTTGTTCCGAGGTGTCTCTGGAATTACATTCCCGACTCCCTTTGACAGAGTGAAATAATACTGTGACCACAGGCACCGACTTTCCAAAGTGCCAGGGGATGCTCGACCCCTGGCTCTGCCAGGCCCCGCCCCCAATCCAACCCCTTCCCCCAAGGCCCCCACCCTTCCCGGCCTCTTCCTACCCAGTTCCACCCCTTCCCCTGACTGTGCCATGTCCTTGCTCCTCCCCCTCCCCCCCCCCGAGCCGCCTGTGCACCGCAAAACAGCTGATTGCAGTGGACAGGAGGCATGGAGATGGGGGAGGGAGACGCTGATCTTGTGGGGGCCGCTGGCAGGTGGGAGGTGTTGGGGGATGGGGAGGAGCTGATGGGGGGCTGCCGATGGGTGCTCAGCACCCACCATTGGAGCACCCATGGAGCCAGTGCCTATGAGGCTGGCAGGAGCTTAGTTAAGAGATACCACATGCATCCAGTTGGAAAACAGAAGTGCAAAGAAATGAGAAAGAAAAGAAAACTGGCTCTCTTGACATCTCCGGGAGCTAAAGGGCAAGGTTCCAGCCATGCCCATCCTAAGAAGAGATGTAATATGCCCTGACTTTTCAAGAGGCCAGATACTATATCCTAGCACCCAGGGTGGAAAGAGCTGTCAAAGGCAGAGGTGGAGGGATGAAACATGGCATGATTATGAAATTGAGCCTGTGATGGTCCGTGGTACCTGATATGTAATGCACTAAGACATGAAATGTTCATGCACGCAAGCAGATCTTCGGGGCTATTGGTGAGCAGAGGGAGAGGGGATGATTTTGGAGAGCTAAAACAATTGCAGGCCATCTAGTCCACAACTCTAGTCTCTGCTGTCAAATGCAAAATTAAATATAATTATGCCAGACACACACCATGATATCAGACTGAATAAATCCAGTGAACCATTGCTTGTTCCAAGGTGAGTTGGATGTGCAGATGTGGTTGCCTCATCTCAAAAAAAGATATATTGGAATTGGAAAAGGTTCAGAAAAGGGCAACAAAAATAATTAGGGGTATGGAACGGCTTCCGTATGAGGAGAGATTAATAAGACTGGGGCTTTTCAGCTTGGAAAAGAAACGGCTAAGGGGAGATATGATTGAGGTCTATAAAATCATGACTGGTATAGAGAAAGTAGATAAGGAAGTGTTGTTTACTATTTCTCATAACACAAGAACTAGGGGTCACCAAATGAACTTAATAGACAGCAGGTTTAAAACAAACAAAGGGAAGTATTTCTTCACACAACACACAGTCAACCTGTGGAACTCCTTGCCAGAGGATGTTGTGAAGGCCAAGACCATAACAGGGCTCAAAAAAGAACTAGATACATTTCTGGAGGATAGGTCCATCAATGGCTATTAGCCAGGTTGGGCCGGGATGGTGTCCCTAGCCTATTTGCCAGAAGCTGGGAATGAGCGACAGAGGATGAATCACTCAATGATTACCTGTTCTGTTCATTCCCTCTGGGGCACCTGGCACTTGCCACTGTCAGAAGACAGGACACTGGGCTAGATGGACCTTTGGTCTGACCCAGTAGGGCCATTCTCATGTTCTTATGAGTTCCAGGGAAAAGGATCAGTTACAGAATGGGACTCTACCCCTGTGGAATGGTATTTGGCACTCAGGTCTCCTAGGTCACTGGTATGAAACTAACTCAGGTCAGTAGTGTCCTTACGTCACTGTCATCTGTGGCCCTTTGCTGGAAGGAGTTGAAGGTCTCAGTTAAGTCATGGGCAGACAGGTGTCAGATTACATCAACCACTACGATATTTGTCATTCTCAGCAGATCTGTCAGTAACTTGACTAGACAAAGGGTACATCTACATTGCAATAAGGGTCCCATGGCAGCAAGTCTCAGAAGAGGTCTGCAGACCTGGGCTCGTGCCACAGGGCTAAAAATAGCAGTGTGGATGCTCCTGTCCAAGTCTGAATGTCTACACTGCAATTTTTAGCCCCATAACGTGAGCTGCCTGAGCCTGAGTCTGTAAACGTGGACTCTGAGATTGACTACCACATGGGTTTTTTGTAGTGTAGACGTAAAGATAGCGGCAGGACCACTGTCTCACCACTAAAGTGGTCCAACCAAAATAGACCTGATGCATACTGGCAGGGCAGGGTGAGGAAGCTTGTATCATTTGTCCCTAATGTTTTATCTGTGTTGTGGATAACATAGGGCTTTATTCCCCCGGGGTGCTGATCTGACACCTCTCACCAGAACTAAATGCACTTAAAAAAATAGATGTAGTGCATAGCATGGTGCAAAAACATTCTTCTCACATTTTTCTCTTTTCTTTTTGTCAAAATACACTTTCATCAAAGGCGAAACATTTCACAGAGACATATCGATTGTGATGAAGTTTTCAACACAAAAGTTTCTGAAAACTGGGGTGGAATCTCAGGGAGTTGGGGGAGAGAGAGAGAGAGAGCCGAAGCAAAATGTGACCTTTTTTATTCCAAAAGGGACATTTTAACACAAATTTATTTTCATCAAAGCGTCTGAAAAGTTTTGTTTTCATCCCAACCAGGACTGAAAACAAATGTCAAAACCTCAGAAGGGCCATGAAGCAGAATTGCCATTCTCCAGCCAGCTCTACAGTGGATCAGAATCTGGCCCAAATACAGTCAGAAAGAAACTTCCACCCATTCAACAGTATTGCGCTAGCAGGAGCCTTCTGAAATAGTTTGAATTGACCTAAATGGTTCAGGTCCACTCAAAAGAAATGTTCTTTCCTTTCTCAAGCTTATTTTATTTTTAGGTAAATTGGCCAAATGTGAAAATGAATTGCCATTTCAAAACAAAAAGCAAATCATTCTGAAAAAGTCAAAGCTAGGGCTGTCGATTAATCACAGTTAACTGACATGATTAACTCAAACAATTAATCATGATTAAAAAATGAATCATGATTCATTGCCATTTTAATTGCATTGTTAAACAATAGAATACCAATTGAAATTTATTAAATATTTTGGATGCTTTTCTACATTTTCAAATATATTGATTTCAATTACAATACAGAATAGAAAGTGTACAGTGCTTATTCTATATTATTATTTTTTATTACAAATATTTGCACTGTAACCATAATCTGATGAACAAAAGAAACAGGGTTTATTCAATTCACCTCATACAAGTACTGTAGTGCAATCTCTTTATCGTGAAAGTGCAACTTACAAATGTAGATTGTATTTGTTACATAACTGCACTCAAAAACAAAAGAATGCAAAACTTTGAAGCCTACAAGTCCACTCAGTCCTATTTCTCATTCAGCCAATTGCTAAGATAAACATGGTTGTTTACGTTTATGGGAGATAATGCTGCCTGCTTCTTATTTACAATGTCACCAGAAAGTGAGAACAGGCATTTACTTGGGACTTTTGTAGCCAGCATTGCAAGGTATTTACATGCCAGATATGCTAAACATTCATATCCCCTTCATGCTTCAGCCACCAATCCAGAAGAAATGCTTCCATGCCGATGACACTCATTAAAAAAGAATGTATTAATTAAAATTTGTGACTAAACTCCTTGGGGGAGAACTGTATGTCTCTGGCTCTATTTTACCCACATTCTGCCATATATTTCATGTTATAGCAGTCTCAGATGAAGACTCAGCACACGTTGTTCATTTTAACATGCAAGAACACTATCACTGCAAATTTGACAAAACACAAAGAAGGTACCAATGTGTGATTTCTAAAGACAGCTACAGCACTTGACCCAAGGTTTAAGAATCTGAAGTGCCATCCAAAATCTGAGACAGATGAGGTGTGAAGCATGCTTTCAGAAGTTTTTAAAGAGCAACACTCTGATGCAGAAACTACAGAACCTGAACCACTAAAAAAGAAAAACAACCTTCTGCTGGTGGCATCTGACACAGATGATGAAAATGAACATAAATCATCCACACTGCTACAATCATCATCACAGTGCCATGAGAACACCTGTTCTCACTTTCAGGTGAACAAGAAATGGGCAGAATTATCTCCTGCAAATGTAAACAAACTTGTTTGTCTGAACTATTGGCTGAACAAGAAGTAGGACTGAGTGGACTTGTAAGCTCTAAAGTTTTACATTGTTTTATTTTTTTAATGCAATTTTTTGTACATAATTCTATGTTTGTAAGTTCAACTTTCATGATAAGGAGATTGCACAACAGTACTTGTATTAGGTAAATTGAAAAATACTATTTCTTTTGTTTTTTTACAGTGCAAATATTTGTAATAAAAAATAAAGTGAGCACTATACACTTTGTATTCTGTGTTATAATTTAAATCAATGCATTTGAAAATGTAGATAACATCCAAAATATTTAAATAAGTGGTATTTTATTATTAACAGTGTGATTAATCGTGATTAATTTTTTTGATCATGCGATTAATTGTGATTACTTGTTTTAATTGCTTGACAGCCTTAGTCAAAACAAAATATTATGACTTTTTTAAAAAAAGAAACAGGTTGGTTTCAGCTGAAACTATTTGTCAAATTCCTCCAGATTTTGTGAATAGTTTCAGAGACCCCAAACATGCATTTTTTCATCAAAACATTATTTGCCAATTTTTTTTTTGCCAAGCTCTAATCCAGCACTGGCTATTGTCCCAGAAAGAATACAGAGTTAGATGAACCATTCCTCCATTGCCAGATAGTGACCCTGACTCCGATGAGTCACCAGTGGCTGTTCTGCTTGTGATTCAGAGTTCTTGGACCTAGATCTGTACAAAACATGTCAGCTGAGCTTACAGAGGGTTATGTGAACATTTTCTCTGAGTTTCCAGTCAAAAGAAACTCTCAGACCGGGAAGGTTGAATGTGGCACCACTATAATTGAAAGCTCAGACCATGGCTAATTTTTAGAAATCCCTTTGTCTGTTTTTGTGCGAGTGGTGGATTTTTCAGTTCAAAATAAAATTAGCCCATAAGAGTTGAATCATGCAGAGGCAGACGCACCCTGATTTAGGGGGCAGGCACACAAGGAGCGAGTGAGGGAGGCGTTATATTTTCATAAAGCATGTTTCCAGATGTTTGGTACTTGTGTGAAAGGCATAATATTGAAATATGGAAAGTTTAAAATTATCAATAAGAATGGAAAACAAGAAGAGGTGTTCAATAAATGTTTCTGTTCTATATTTGGGGAAAAACAGATAATGTAGTTTCATCATATAACAGTGATAACATTTTCATTCTCACTAGCATTTCAGGAGATGATAAACAACAGCTACTAAAGAATGACATTTTTCAGTCAGCAGGACCAAATAACTTATATCCAAGAGTTTCAAAAGAGCTGGCTGAGGAGCTTGCTGGCTCATTAATGTTTCTATTCAATGAGTCTTGGAACACAGGGGAAGTTCCATAAGACTGGAAGAAAGTTAACATCACACCAATAGGTAAAAGTGGTAAACAGGATGATCCAGGTAATTATAAGTCTGTCAGTCTGACATAAATCCCAGGCAAGATAATAGAGCATCTGATACAGAACTCAAGTAATAAAGAATTAAAGGAGGATAATATAATTAATGTCAATCAACCTGGGTTTATGAAAAATAGATCCTGTCAAATTAATTTATCTTTTTTTAATGAGATTACATGTCTGGTTGATAAGAATAATATGCTGGTGTACTAAAACTTCTGTAAGGCGTTTGATTTGGTATTGCATAATACTTTGACAAAAAAAACTAGAACAATATAAATTTAACATGGCACACATTAAATGGATTAAAAGCTGCGTAACTCATAGGTCTCAACATGTAATTGAAAACTGTGAATGATTATTGATCATGTGTATTTCTAGTGAGGGCTCCTCAAGGATCAGTTCCTGGCCCTACGCTATTTAACATTTTTATCAATGACTTGGAAGACAACATCAAATCACCACTGATAAAGTTTGTAGATGGTACAAAATTGGGGGAGTGGTAAATAATGAAGAGAACAGGTCACTGATTCAGAGTGATCTGGACTGCTTGGTAAAGTGGGTGTAAGCAGACAGTATGTGTTTTAATATGGCTAGTTGTAAATGTGCAAATCTATGAACAAAGACCTTAGGCCATACTTACTGGCTGGGGACTGTATCCTGGAATGGAGAAAAAGATTTGGGGGTTGTGGTGGATAATCATCTGAACATTAGCTCCCAGTGCAACATTGTGGACAAAAAGGTTAACACGATCCTTGGATGCATAAACAAGGGAATCTCATATAGGAGGAATGAGGTTATTTTACCTCTGTATCTGGCACTGCTGCTGGAATCCTGTGTCCAGTTCTCATGTCCACAATTGAAGGAGGTTGATAACTTGCAGAGGGTTCAGAGAAGAGCCACAAGAATGATTAAAGGATTAGAAAACCTGCCTTAGCATGATAGACCCAAGGAGCTCAATTTATTTAGCTTAACAAAGAGAAGGTTAAGGGGTGACCTGATCAGAATCTACATGGGGACCAAATATTTGATAGTGGGCTCTTCCATTAAGCAGAGAAAGGTCAACCATGAAGGTGAAGACAGACAAATTCAGACTGGAAATCAGGTGGAGGTAATAGCAGTGTAGACATTGCAGCTTGTGCTGGAGCTCAGGCTGGAGCTTGGGCTCTAGAGCCTTAGGGGGTGGGGTGGATTGACACTCCAAGCTCCAGCCCGGGATGCAATATGAAAGCGCCGTCTATCAGCTGTTTTGAGAGGGCTAGTGCAAGCCCTGCTAGCCCAAGCCTGGGAGGCTCGCTCCCAGATGCAGAGTAGACAGGCCTTCTAGCACCCATAGCTGCAGTGTCTCAGTGCTTAGCAGTGGTGTAGCTGTCTCCTTCCCGGGCACATTGGGAGTGGAAGAGCATTGCCGCCTCCTCCCATTCCACCACTCCCAGCGCAGAAATCCCCCATAGTGCAGCGTGCCCAGCTGTTGTATTTGGAGCCAGGCATGGTTGGACCTGGTCGGTCATTGCATGGGAAAACCTCCGTGGAAGACTCAGATGCTCCTGATTAGGATTCAGTGGGTTCTAGCCAACCGCCACCTCACCCTGCATAGTGTTAAAGGGGTGTCCTATTATGGAGCTTGCTGGGCGGGGGAAGGGCTCTCAACATACCACCCCAGAGACAGCCACAGTCTGACTCTTAGCACTTCATGTAACTGCAGACCCTTGCTGCGATTGTTAAATTGCTACGTTTGCCATCAGAGCGATGAAAATACTGCAACAGGCACCTTTGGCTCACGCCCCTTTCAGATGGGATGTAAAATTAAGCCTGGAATATTATAGCAGGCGATGATCAACAAAATCTGGCTTTATGGCTGAAAAAATCAGAGATGGCCTCGTTTGTGAGCGAGGAGTGTCCTAGCATGACCTATATCCCAGTGTAATTACAGGCGTGAGATCGTGTCAGGCTGAGGAACAGCTGCTCACCGGCACTGTAGTCCTGCTTTATGGTTTCCGAGCAGTCACTGAGCATATGCATGTTCCGAAGCTGTAATAGGTTCAGAGATATTGATAAAAAACACCCCAGCGGAAGTTCGTGAGGCTGATCTGCAGTGAAATAACCCTGGGTGGAAACAGCTGAAGTGTAATAATCATTGACTGTCAGCAGCATCTTTCCCACAAACCGCATCCCCAAGCGCTTTGGAGGGGTAAGTTTAACGTTGCTGCAGAGTCAAATGAAACAGGTATAAATGAAAAACTAGCAGCGAGAGAAAGTCCCTGGAAGGCACAGGCCAGTGCAAAAAGGTGCTGGCCGCTCAGTTTTGAAAATCCGTGGTGAGCTGGGAAAGGGGGCAGGGATGCACACGTGGTTCCAGGTGGCAGAGAAGGGTCTTGCGCCAGCAGTGGGAGGTGGCATCAAGGGACCGAGTGAAGCAAGTGAATGGAGATGCGATGGGGAATGGGTCTCTCCTCCCACGACTCCCCGGGCCGACACAGCTGAGCTTGCCCAGGGTTGTGGTCATTGGACGCTGGTCTAGATCAGCAGCGAATCACTTCCTCCCACACCCGGACAGGGGAAAATTTGTGACTCAGAGGGTGACTGTGCATCACAGCGCCTCTTTGGGGAGGCTGATCATTCATCCTTGCTCAGGGGTGTGCCTAACCACAATTTAGCCCACGCTGGGTGGTTATGCCCCCCACACTCACATCAGCAGATTAAATTCCACCCCTTGGCATCATGAGTTCTGCTCCTCAGTAGCAGTGACTGGGACGTTTTGTTTGGCTTGCTGCTATCTGCAGCCAGGATCTCTGTTTACAGGAACACTGTCTGCTGATCTCCCATTACAATGGCTGTCAGGCTGGCTGCATGAACCCTCAGAGACAGCAGGACTGGCCGCGAGCACAAAAGACAGTCAAGGTGTAATGGAGGTGTTAAAGGCAGGTTTTAAAACATTTACACGTGTTGGATGAACCGGAGGGGAGGCTGTTCCTGCCCCTTCCTTCAAGGTCTCTGCTGTGGCAGGAACAGATGTGCCCTTGAGATTACAGTCTACCGGACTGGGAGGCGAAATACACAGCTTGCAGCCAGCACCAGGTACTCTTCATTATTCAGATGTGGGCCCCGCTGTGCTTGGTGCTGTCCATGGCCCGAAGTGCTACATGCTAAACAAACAAAGGAAATGCTATTCTCTTCATTTTACAGCTGGGGAACAGAGGCAGAGAAATTTGCCTGAGCCTATACAGGAAGTCATTGGCAAAGCTAGGAACTGAACCAAGCATCCCAGCCCATTGCCATTGAAACCCACACACTTCCTGGTTATGGTGTTCTGGCCCATCCAGTGGCACCGTGACCACTTAAAGAGAGAGATAAAATGAGTCTGCTCTATGGTCCTAGCTAACAGCCAGCTGGCTTTTAGCTCATTTGGTAGAGGCTCATGCACTAAGCTCCAGAGATCCCCGGTTCGATCCCACCGCCGATGACCGGGGTCTGTTGGTGATACACAATCACCATGAAACCATCCTTCTTCTACGCTGAACCTCTTCCATCCAACAATCTCAAAGTGCTTCACAAGCATTGCATAATGAAGCCCCACAATACCTGCAGAAAGTGAGGAATAGATCCACTTTGTAGGTGAGATACAGGGAGGTTCTGACTTGCCCCA
Source organism: Mauremys mutica (assembly GCF_020497125.1). Taxonomy (NCBI): domain Eukaryota; kingdom Metazoa; phylum Chordata; order Testudines; family Geoemydidae; genus Mauremys; species Mauremys mutica. The sequence continues at coordinate 9,019,066 of NC_059073.1, read as the reverse complement.
GTCAGTGACAGAGACAGGAATGGTTGGTCTGGTGGTTACAGTTTAGGAATGGAATCCAGGAACCCCTGAATTCTAATGCTGGCACCCGTGTAATCCTGGCCAAATCAACTGCTGCTCCTGGGTAGCTCATGCTGCAAAACGGGAATAACAATGGGCAGTAACCTCTCACTCGGGAGTGCCATATGAGGGATAACAGGTTGATGCTTGTACAGCATGCTGAGCATAGAAAGGCCTGTATACATGGTAAGTATCATTAGCCACTAGATTATACCATGTCCCCTGGGAGTGCCCCACAGCACTACTGTATTTGGGACGCCTGTTCTACTGACAAAGATTAAAAGCACATTGAAATGTAATAAAGACAAGTGCAAAGTACTACACTTAAGAAGGAACAATCAAATGAACAATTACGCAATGGGCAATAACCGGCAAGGTCAGAGTGCTGCTGAATAGGATCTGGGAATAGACGTTAACAATGTGATGCAGTTGGGGAAAAAGGCTAATATCATGCCGGGGTATATTAAGAGGAGGGTTGTGTGTAAGACATGGGAGGTCATTGTCCTGCTCTCCTCGGCACAGGTGAGGCCTTAGCTGAGTACTGCATCAGATTCTGGGTGCTATATTCTAGGAAAGATCTGGATAAACTGAAGAGAGAGTCCAGAGGAGAGCAACAAAATTGATAAACGGTTTAGAAAACCTGAACTATGAGGAAAGGTTCAAAGACCTGGACATGTTTAGTCTTGAAAAGAAGACTGAAGGGGGACCTGATAACAAGTCTTCAAATATATTAAGGGCTCTTATTAAGAGGACAGTGATCAGTTGTACTCCATGTCCACTTAAGGTAGGACAAGAAGTAATGGGCTTAATCTGTAGCAAGGGAGATTTAGCTTAGATGTTAGGAAAACCTTTCTAATTTGAAGGGTAGTTACATTCTGGACTGGGCGTCCAAGGGAGGTTGTGGAATTCCCATCACTGGAGGTTTTGAAGAACAGGTTGGACAAAAACCTGTTGGGAAGGTCTAGGTTTCCTTGGTCCTGCCTGAGCACTGGGGGCTGGACGTGATGACCTCTCGAGGTCCCTTCCAGCCCTGCATTTCTATGATTCTTTGAAAGAGAACTATCTGTGCAATAACACGAATCCTACGCAGATTCCATGTAGCCCACAATGGGTCTAATCTCTATTCCTCAGCTGATAGATCCACTTCAGATCTGTTGGCCATTGGATCCATGTGAAGGATGCATGGCCAAGTTTTTCTGTAGTTGCCTATGTGCTGGAAAGGAAAGAACCCACCTTCTCCATGGGATACTGGAGAAACATTGCATTTTCTAAGTGCCTTTTTGACATCATCGTTAACCCAGGGGCCAGTTATGACCAATGGCAATCCCCAAAACAATACAAAGCAGCTGGGGCATACTAGTGAATCTAGCCCATATAAAATGTTCAGTGACCAGATGACTTGATTTGAGCTGGTTAATTTTTGAGACCACAACTTTTTGATGGTATTTTGCATGAGTTAATCCAGCTACCACCTCTGCCATGACCTCACTCACTGGCTTGATTCAGTTAATTGAATCACAGCCTCCTATCTTGACCTGGATGGTGTGTGAGAGAGATTCATCACCCTTCTCTGAGATTGTCCCATCTGTAATATGGATATTTCAAGAATAAAGAAAGAACATTTGCATAGTGCCTCCTTAAAGGAATCATGCACAGGATTTGCATTTTTCCCAGCAAATCCTAGATGCATCATGATTCACCCAAGCTCTGTGGCTGAGGCTTAAGTATTACTGGAAGGAGAAGTAATTCTTCCCCAAGTGGCTTCTTAATGCCCTCTTGTGTCTCCTGTCATTTCTCTTCTTCCCCTCACCTTACTCTTTTCCTTTTCTTCCGTGTGTCTTTACAAGATACTAGTTAACTCTATGAAGCCCATATCAGCGGCTGAACTGAAGAGAACATGGGGCAGTCTCTGTCCGTGAGCTGTCGGGCTCTATTTGTTACATATTGACCACTGAGTTATAATCCACATTAAGCATAATTGCAGCATCTCATTCCGCTAGAATGTTAGAGGGTCGGCTAGATGACCAAAGAGCTAGACATTTCCAGTTGATACCAGGTTTTCAGCATGGAAATTATGGATGATACCTCTCAAGACCAGCTGATACAAGGGAACATAGAGGCATATGGGACACCCTGTGAATGGCAGCTCAGCCCAATCTGTAAGGAACATCAAGCTTCTCCACAAAGAGTTCTCCCACCATCCAGTGAAGACAGATGATCCTTGTTGGGGATTCAACACTCAGAAGAATTGGAAGAACATTCTGCAAGGGACAGGCAGATAGGACGCTTTGCTGCCTTCCCGGAACCAAGAGATGAGATGTCATTCTGAGGTTGAATAGGCTTTTGAAGTTGATGGGAAAGGATCCATTGGTGATGGCTCATATTGGCATTGATGACACTGCATTGCAGGATCTCTCACAGAGAGCAGATGACTTCTGGGAACTCAGACGCATGCTGAAAAAGAAGAATGTCTATGTGATCTTTCCTGAGATCCTTCCTGGTCCCTGAGCAAAGGAAGATGAAAGTTTCTGGAAGTGAACCACTGTCCAAGTCAGTGAGGTAGGTTGTAGGGGTTTGGTTTTGTGGAACATTGGTCCATCTTCTATGGGGAGAGGCGGCTGTAGAGTCTGAATGGCCTCCACCTCAGTAGAATGGGGAACAATCTTCTCAGTGACAAGCTGGCTAAAATAGACAGGAGGACATTAAACTAACACGGGGAGAGTAAGAAGAGAGAAGATTTGAGGACTCAGCACAAAATTGAGATGTTGAGTGTAGAATTAATCAAATAATCAGAGGACATAATAAGAAGACATTCTTTAATTGCCAGTGCTAGGAGCCTCAGTAACAAAAAAGATCAATTGGAATTGCTCATTCATGAGCATACATTTGATCCTGTGAGCGTTACTGAAATCCAATAGTATTGATTGCATACCTGGAACGTTAAAACCAATGGTTATAACTTATTTAGAAACTCTATGACCCTAACACTTTGCAGGGTTCCTTTGGAAATGTGGTGTATCCTGGAGTCAGCACAGAATTCCTGCCGGGGAAAAGATGAACGTATGTACGGATCGGTGACTTTCCAATGCAGAGATGATAGAAACTCACTTTGAATGGGCAGGTGGGGGGTTAAAGGGAGAGCAGAGTGGGTGCTCTCTACCTGGGGAGTGATGGGAGCTAAGACTCAGCAGGAGGAGTGAACGAGCCCCGAAATGACTGGGGCTCCGGAGAGACAGCATCTCCCCGGTGCGTGGGGCCCAGGCCAGAGAGTGGAAGGATCTTGCCCCGGGCTGTGGGGTGTGAGTGAGGGAGCTGCAGGGTCTGTGCCTGGGAAATGTGGGAGACGTGCCATGGTCAGTGGAACCCATGCTCTTTACAGAGCCTGCTTTGGATGGGACCCCAGGAAAGCAGGGAATGTGAGGAGTTGGGCTGATAGTAACTCAGCCACATGGCCAGAGCAGCGCTCAGGGCTTAACAAAGCTCCACCGGTTTAGCTTAACCTGCCTTCAGCTTCCCTCAGTGCTAATGAGACACAGCAGCAGCGTCTGAGCGGGGAGTTCTCTGCAGTGCAGCGGCATGAGCTTGGGAACTCCGCCTGTAGCCCCCTGGAGCTCAGGATCTTGCAGACACAAGGCCAGCCCAGCCATGGGCCTGCTGGAAGGAGGTGTTCCAGCTGCTCACAGACCTGCCCATGCAGGGGGCTGACACTGGCAGGAAAGCAGAACTGTTACGTAACTTTTCCTCAAGCCTCAGAGCAGTCCTAAGGGTCCTGGGCAACTGCTGCTCCCCAAAGCCAAACCAAGCTGTGGAGCGAGATGGATTTTTCACTGGAGACCAATCCAAAGGGGAGGGAACAGACCCCGGTGTCACAGCCTGATGCACACTGGCTGCTATTTGCAATCTTGGAGACTGTGTGCGTTCTCCCCTGCTGCCTCTGGCTCTTGGGAGGAGCTCCACGTGAATGCCTGCATATCTAACTCACTGGCTTCCTTCAAAACCCTCCTTAAAACTCTCCTCTGCCGCGACGGCCACCATAAACTTAACAGCCAGGCTGCTGGCGTCCTGAGACCACAGCCTACCATGCTGACTGCTTTTGTCGCACTGTTTCCTTGTCCTCCCCACTCTGTCTGCATCCTTCTGTTGTCACTTGTCTTATACGTCGACTGGAAGCGCTGTGGGGCAGTGTAGCGGGGCGGTTATGCCGCTCCAGCCCTGAAGGGGTTAAAACCAGCCCTGGGAAAGGGCTGCTCTGGGGAGGCAATAGGGGAGGCTGATTGGGGAAGCGGCCACAGCTGGGGCCATGCCCCACTCAGAGGGCAGCTGGCCCTATCAAAGGGCTGTGAGGCAGGTGCCGAGAGAGTCTCTCTCGCTGGAGAGAGAAGGACTGGGCTGGGCTGCCTGGGAGCTGAGCAGGGTACTGGAGGCTGAGCAGGCCTGGGGAAGGTCAAAGGAGCTGGGGAGCTCCAGCCTGGTAAACCCCCAGGCTGCAGGCCTTGGTGAAGGCCCAAAGCAGGTACTAGGGGTTGCAGAGGCACAGCCTGGGACTAGGCAGAGGCAGCGGGTCCAACCCCCCCTTGTCAGTGATGAGTGGATTACAGACGGCAGTCTGCCCCGGTGAGTGGGGGCTAGACGATGACTGGCAATAGCCACGGAGGCAAGGTGGGGATAGAGGGTTGGGGGTTCCCCTGGGAGGGGAGACCCAGAGACTGTGGGGGTACTGCAGAGGGCAGAACCCCAAGGGAAGGGGCACCGGGGTCCAGGAGGTACATGGGGGCCTGAGGCAAGCAGGACATCGGCCTGAAGAGGGCGCTCCGGAGCTGGGGAGCTAATTCCCAGGACGACCAGCAGGAGGCGCTGCGGCGGTGAGTCCTCACATCGCTACAGGCAGGGACTGTCTCTTTGGTCTGTGTTTGTACAGCACCTAGCGCCCTGGGCTGTGATTGGGGCTCCTACGCACTGTACACAAACAACAAATAATCACAACTAATATTAGCTCTCAGAGGACTGGAACAGAATAGTTTTAAGTGAAGGAAAATGTAAGGTTCAAGTAGGGGAAAAAATAACCCTGAGAATTGTTACTAATTTTTCTTCTGAAATGTGGCAGAGTTAGTAAGGCTGCAATAATAATTCAGTGCTCCCACAATCAAACCCCAGCCAATTTCCCTTGCTCTGCATGCACAAGCTGCCAGCTGGGCGAATGTTCTGGGAACTGCTAGGTAGATTAGCCCACCAAGCATCTACTTCAAAACTTCTCTATCCGGAATGGAACAGAATGTACCAGTGACGTTGGCATTGATCTCGTTCGCACATTTACATATTGGCTCTGCCTCTGTTTGAAAAACGCCTCATCCTGGAGACTTCCGGGGCCTGATTCTGATCTCCCTCACATTAGCTTTACGCCGGTGTAACCCCATTGAAGTCACTATAGTTACTCCTGATTTACACCATTCTAAATGAGATCAGAACTGGCTTCCAAATGTGCATGAATTTCAGGGCTTCTTGGTAAGGGGAATAAAGCCTTTTGGTTCGAGGTGAAGTGCCCTTCAGTTGTGTGCTTGGACAAGGTACTAAACTCAACCACTCAGCCACGGGTAATTTCTCTGCTGGAGCTGGGTTTATGCAGGGAAGTGTCCAGATGTGAAATCAGCTCCTCAAGAGATCACCAGTGTGTAGGAAAATGGCCTGACCATGGTGAAACTGGATATAAATAACCCAAACCAACACCATAACGGTCTGGAGGTTAAAGAAGAGGAAAGCTAGACCCAGTTCTGACTTAACTTGGGAATTCACTGACTCCCGTCCATCACCATAGTATCTGGGCTCCAATTACTCTGTGATGTTCTCAGAGTTCAGGCAACAGCAACTGCAAGCTGGAAGAAATGATCTGCTTTGTGAAGGAACAACTCAGTGAAACAAGTCTACCGCTAGGACCGCAGGCTGGGAACTTGCTGCTTTATTCAACTGCACCACAACAGAAGGGGGCGGGGGTAGGGGGAAATAATCTCCCACTTAGCAAAACAGATCGGAAGGAAGGAGGTGGAGCATGACTCCATCCCAGAACACCCTGGGTAGCCTCATTAACCCTATCATGACCACTTTACTATAATATACAAATAAGCATTCTGCTTTACTTCCAAATCCCTGTATCCCATACTGAAAATTGTTCCTAGGAAATCATAGGTGTTGGTAGAAAAGCTGAACCACCACCAACAAAACCACCTATGGCAGGTGTGACGTTAAAGGACTCAGATGCATGCTAATGACCGAGAAACCCCCATGCCTCTTGGTTGTTTTCTAAGCCCAGCTGGTGACCAAGAGCATTACCATCTGATGGGCCATTTATGGCTTATGTTCAAAAGAGTTTGGTGGGGCTGAGTCCAGTGAAAAGGCATCACAAAAACTCACTTCCCCGATTCCCATGAGGCCACACCCCACAGTCTGTGGAGCACTGCCATAGACTGAACGGGCCTTGGAGACTCAACGGTCCTCTATTCTTTAGGTTGGTCCAGCCAATTAAGGACTGGGATGGTACTGTTGTTATTAGTGTTACTACCCAGTGGCCTCAAACAAGATCTGGATCCCACTGTGCCAGGTGCTGTGCAAACACATAATTAGTCCCTGCCCCGAAGATCAGTCACAACAGACAAGACAGAAAAGGGAAATGGAGGCACAGAGATGTGAAGTGATTTGCCCAATGCCACCCCATCAGTCAGTGGCAGAGCTGGGAATAAAGGTGCCCAATTCATTTCCCCATCTAGTGCCCTTGATCCCACTTGATGCTAGGGAGAGATACATGCTGTTGTCTGTGCCATGGATAAGTGCTGGAGTTTAGAGCCCGGAGATGCCTATCCAGCACCTTCCCCCAGCACTACTAGTTTGCAGTGTGTTTTAAGGATGAGGCAAACTTAGGGTGACCAGAGGTCCCGATATTATAGGGACAGTCCAGATATTTGGGGCTATTTCTTATATAGGTGCCAATTACCTCTCGCCCCATGCCGATTTTTCACACTTAGTATCTGGTCACCCCTGGCAAACTCAACAGAGAAGCCCTGGTCTCATTTCCCACCAATGTCAATAGCCGTTGGATGAAGTCACCTGTGGTGATTGGTGCTGCTTTGGCGCCCCCTACTGGAAGATGCCCTGTCTAGACAGACCCAAAGGTGCTGCCCCTGCAGGGCTCCATGCTCTGAGACAGCTGTTCTGTTCAGCTGCAAGGGGAAATCCATTCCCTCCATGTTAAGTTCTCCCATGTTTCCCAAGTGGGGGAATACCCCTCGGGAAGGGCTGCCGGCAGCCCGCTCTCTTCCCTTCACCCTCTGCCCAGGGACACACTCAGATCTTCCCAGTCATTAGCTGCATGGAACTGGCGCAGTCTGTTCTCCCTTGGTAGCTTTAGCAAGCTCCGTCTGTCCCGGGGAGCGGGGAAGGGAACCGGAAACCTGTCACTGTTTAACCATGGACCACTGGTTCTGTCAAGAAAAGAAGGGGGAGGGGGGACTCAGCGATGACATGGGTGCCACAGACAAGCTGGGTAATAGAATATTGACTGATGCCCCGATACAGCCGCACGAGGCCATTAATCACTCCCATTGTCCGCTCTGATTTATTCTTAAAGAGTGCAGTGAGGAGAGACTATCTGGGGGGGGAATGTGTTCAGCTCTGCACATGTGAGGCTGAGTGAGCTGGGAATGGGCAGAGGACTGGGTTGGAAGGAAATATACAAATCAAAGCCGCCCCCCCCCAACAAAGGACACCTAATAATTGGAGATATACCAATCTCCTAGAACTGGAAGGGACCTTGAAAGGTCATTGAGTCCAGCCCCCTGCCTTCACTAGCAGGACCAATTTTTGCCCCAGATCCCTAAGTGGCCTCCTTAAGAATTAAACTCACAACCCTGGGTTTAAGCAGGCCAATGCTCAAACCACTGAGCTATCCCTCCCCCTCTGAGAGGAAACAGGGAAGAGGCCCCGAGCCTGCAATGCTGCTGTGCAAGATTTTACCAGCTTGCTGCCAAACGCTATCTAGGAGAGTGGGCCAGTTTTCAGGGGTCAGAGATACTATTTTTAAACCGTCCTGCACTGCTGTAATGCTGGGAATTTGCCCTGATTTCCGCCGTGAGGAGAGCGGCCTAGTCCCTAGCGGACAAAGGCAAAGTTCCTCTCTGCACCCGTGTCGTTCGTTACAGGAGGGCTGTATAAAAGGGAGCGATTACTTCATGTATTACAGTAGCATGCAGACACCCCAACAGAGATCGGGGCCCCAGGCTGGACACACACACACAGATACATAAGTTGGGGCAGGGTGGTAAAGGAGAGCCACAGAGTGGGCAGTGACTTGCTCCAGGGCATGAAGCAACTTAGCTAGGAAGAGACCCCCCCCACCCCCTCAGGTCTGCTGAGTCCCAGGCTAGTGCCCTATCCACTGGATCAGAGGTTTTCAACATGTGGGGGCTCCAGGAGGTCGTTGGGGATGCAAGGACCTGCTGAGGCCAGGAGGAGGCGCTGCTTGGGTGGTCTCGGCTGCCGGGACCTCTCCCCCAGTGCTGCAGTAGCCACACATCAGCAGTTCCACTCCTCTGCTGGGGGCGGGGGGGGGTGTGTGTGCAGGCAGGGGCTGTGTGAGCCAGGCTGCCCCCCAGGAATACTGACCCTCTTCTGGACAGAGCCCCCTCTGGACCCTGTTAGTTCAGCGCAGCCCCAGGGCACAGGCCCCATCCGCTTCCCCCCTCCGGACGGAGCCTGCGCAGGGGAAGCAGACAGGGCTGTGCTGAAGGGCTGGGGTGGGTAAGGGGCGGTGTCCAGCTGTCACTCCTCTCCTGACCCTGGACCATCAGTGCAGCTCTGTTCACTTGCCCTGTGGACGGGGGGAACGAGGGGCAGGGAACTGGGTCCTGGCAGCCGAGACCACCCGGCCACTGCAGGGAGTGGAAGACTTTCTCAACTGCCACATGAAGAGGTCCCTTCCTCATCTCTATAGGTACCAGGCATCCCTCGCCCCAGTCCCCAGAGGTACAGGTATCCCTTGCCCTCTGCCCCAGATCCCCATGGTCACAGGGCACACCCTCCCCCCACTTCCAGCCCCCATGGGTACAGGGCATCTCCTCTCCCCACCTCGGGCACCCCTCCCTCTGTCCCAATGTGTACAGGGCACCCCCTCCCCGAACGCCTGTTTCTTAGAAAGAGGGGTGCACACATGGGACATGAAACTCCAAAGCGGGGACTCCACACAAAAACTTTGGGAACTTCTGCATTAGATCATACTGCCTCCCTGTAACCCTGCCGTTGTGTATCTCTAGAGAGAGCCATCTCCAGAGCTCACCATGCGAGGCCAGGGCACGGTGCACTGACACAAGCTGCTACTCACTGGGTTGACCCCAGCAATGTGGGAGATTCACATGGGACATTGTCCCTTCGTGCCTGTAACGGGGGCAAATCCCTAGCGCAGCCACGGCAGGATGCCAGCTCTGACCCAGGCAGAACGGCCCCGCTCAGCTTGTGCTGTGTGGATTCTGATTGCGATTTGCCTTCCTTCCTCTGAGCTGGTGTGAGAGAGCTGACAGGGCAGGGGGGCAAAGACCTTCCCCCTCTGCTGGGACCAGCCAGCTTCCTCGTGGTTACGCTTCTCTGCACCCAGCGCCCCACAAAGGAAATAGCCAGAGCTCCAGCCACGCTCCCTTTCCCCAGCCACCTCGGCTTCATGCCCAGGTGCCAGGGTCAGGGAACGCCCCAGTAGCCAGAAATTCTACACAGTGGCACACAAGAGCTTTAGGGACATATCACTTCAGGGGGTGTGACAGCTCGCGTAGGGTCACATCACCCAGGCTTATTGCAGGCAGCCATTGGCTACCATGCTCGTACTCCAGCCTTCATCAGGGCACTAACTCACTGTGCCGGGTTCAGAAGGAAAACACATTAGCCACAAGAAATATCGAAGTCCCACGCCAGGGCTGCCTGTCCCAGGGACTCTGGAGTCTAGCAGTCAGTGGATAGATCCTTCAGTCAGTCTCTGGGTATGTCTACACAATTCAAAACCCGCGGTTCACCTGAGCTAGTTGACTTGGGCTTGGGTGGAGGAGCTGTCTAACTGCAACTGTGAAATTCTCAGATCCGGCTGGGGTCCCGGCTCCAGGACCCTGTCAGATGGGAGGGTCCCAGGGCTTGGGCTGCAGCCCAAGCCTGAATGGCTACATGCAATTAAACAGCCCCCCAGCTGGAGCTCCACGAGTGGAGTCAGCAGGCCCGGGCCAGCCACGGGTGTCTAATTGCAGTGTAGACATGTGGCCTGAATATCCCCTGGCCTCATGCAGGCTTTTCTTCAGGCAGTCCTTGGATCCGTGCTCCAGGCCTAAAAAAGACCTGCTGGGATGCACTCCTGGTACTTTGAGTGAGCGATAGCAGTAGAAGCCCCGGAAGCACACAGCTCACAAATAGCGCCAGGACGGCCGTTCTGGAGCACTCTGGCCTGACGTGAGCCCTGCTCTGGATAGGCCCAGCCAGGCCTTCGTTCAAGGAGCTGGCCCAAGAGTCCATCCCTCTTCCCAGCCAGTCACTGCTGAGCTGGGCTTTCCCCTTTGTAACTGCTCCCATAGGCGCCGACTCTGTGGGTGCTCCGGGGCGGGAGCACCCATGGGAAAAAAAGAGTGGGTGCTCAGCACCCACTGGTGGGCCCCACCAATCAGCTCCTCTCCTCCCCTCCAGTTCCTCCTGCCCACTGTGGATCAGCTGTCCCAAGACGGGCAGGAGGTGCTGGGGGGAGGCGGAGGAGTGGGGGCAGGAGGAGGCGGAGCAAGGGTGGGGCCCTTGGGGGAGAGGGCAGAACGGGGCAGGAAGAGGTGGGGTGGGGGTGGGGCCTTGGGGGAAGGGGTGGAGTGGGGGCGGGGCCTGGGGTGGAGTCGGTGTCCAGCTCCTCCAGGGAAATCAGGAAGTTGGCACCCGTGACTGCACCTCCAGGCGTGACAACTGTCCCAGGTGTAGCAGTTTGAGTCCCCAGGCTCTCATTAACCCCTTCTTTGTCAGTGTGGGGGTCTATCTATCCCGCCCCCGGGCCTGAGCCGAAGCCTCGAAAGACTCCCCTTGCCTTTGATGGGCTTTGGGTCCGGCTCGTAGTGTGGGCCGTGATCTGCGAGTCAGTCCCACCTCCAGGTTCTCTCACGCTGTTGCTTGGTCTTAGCGCTGCTGTGGAGAGGTTGCCATCGCTGCAGGGAAATGTTTAAATCACCCTCCACCCCCCCGTCCACAACGGCAGCCCCAAACAACGCCACCTGTTTTCACTGGAATTCTTCGAAGGAAATCATGAAAGGGTTTGGGTCAATATCTGGTTCTCTAAAGTGGGTTATTGAAGAGAAGCTACATTTGGGGTCCGAATGACCAGCCAACATCCCTGCAAAAGGCCATCCCGCCTCCTCCAAACTGTCGGCATAAGAAACATCCCACAACTGTGGCAGGGGCCCAGTGGAGGCCTACGTGAATGGGCTGGCTTGGTGCCAGTCCTCTTTTAGACACAGGTGTGCGCACCACAAAGCCACCGAGGGTCAGAGCTGCCAATTTTGCAGGCAGCCTCAGCGGAAAAGCCACGGACGAGAGGCCTGACCCAGAGCCTGCTGAACCCAGTGGGAGTCTTTCCAATGACGTCAGTGGGCTTCAGATCGGAAGCTCAACGTGCATGGAACCTGTTTCCCTTTTCAAACCTGGAGCGTGTCGCTGGAGATCAGGGTTGAGGCCCATTGGCAGATCAGTAGATGAAGCTTGCATCCCACTGCCTGTGACACACCCATTCAGCGGCTAGACAGAGGATTCTAATCCCATGCAATACAGTAGGACCTCAGAGTTACAAACACCAGAGTTAGGAACTGACTGGTCAGCCATATACCTCCTTTGGAACTGGGAGTATGCAGTCAGACAACAGCAGAGACCAGAAAAGAAAAAAAGCACAAATACAATACAGTGCTGTGTTAAGTGTAAACTACTAAAAAAAAGGGAAAGTTTAAAAAAAAAAGATTTGACAAGCGAAGCAAACTGTTTCTGTGGTTGTTTCATTTAAATTAAGAGGCATTTTTCTTCTGCAGGGTAAAGTTTCAGGCTGAGTTGTAAACTTTTGAAAGAACAACCAAAGAACCCAAAATGTTTTGTTCAGCGTTCCGAACAACCTCCATTCCCGAGGTGGTTGTAACTCTGCGGTTCTACCCTGGATCAGTGATGCTCAGACTGAGGCGTGAGCCACCAGTGGCTTGTTAGTGTGTCGCTGGCGGCTCTCTGCAGCACATGATATTAAAACACGGTGTGATTTCATTATTAACCGATCTAAGTTATTAACCAATCAGGATACTTTTCCTATGTTATTAACCAATTGTAGTTGATAAAATATTAATACTTGATCAGTCATTTTGCTGTGAGAATAATATATATATATACACTAAATATTAGTGTATATATATATTGTTGTACTGTTTAAATATGACTCTATAGTACTATAGTAAATGAAACAATGAATTCACACTACTGTGGCTCTTTGGGGTAATGCTGATCTCTAATTTGGCTCTTGAATCACTGAGGTCGGAGTATCACTGCGATAGCTGTATCACATGTTGGTATTAGACCAGTGCTAATAGGACATTGGGAAGCAATTATTTTCCCACTCCCCAGGTCTCCATCAGAAAGCAAATTGGCTTTTTAGGGGTTAAAGATTCAGCATTCTACCCTTAAAAATAAACTTGGGCCTCTTTTTGTTGGTTATGGGAAAGATTTTTTTTTAAAAATCTTAGATCTTGGGTTTATTTTCTCTCTCTCTTTCTTTCTTATGTGGCCTGAGAACCTAATTCCTGAGAAGTCAAAGGTATAGACATTCTCATCTTGCCATACCAAGGAAGCAGTCTCCCTAGCAACAGAAACTATGGAGGCACTTGGATCTGATTAACTCCCCATCCCATTCAGGTGCCTTTCACTCCCTGTGGTGCCCTGATTGAGGAATTAGCTGCCCTACATTTTGCTGTCAGCGCCCTGGGGGTCAGAGTTGCTTTTCAGTGAATCCTCAAGCTCATCTCTACTAGAAAGCATCCAGCTGGCATGCAATTTCCTCATTCAAACTCCAGCGAATGAGAAATCTGCTTTGGGGCTGGAGTAAGGGCTCCAGCTGACAGCCCCGGAGATCAAGGTCCTTGACTTATGCACAGAACAGGTGCAGCGTGGGCAGCAGCAATGCAAGCTTCCCTTAGGCTACCCCACCGATGGGCCTCCACCCGGACCTTCACCCTAGTAAGACCAGCTCTAGCCAGCGAGCAGTTCGGTCTCTGAGCTTGACACTACCCAGAAGGATGCTGGTTAGCATGGCAGAGGGGTTTGCAGGGACAGAACTCAGACCCTCTTGTTCTAATAGCACAGGCTACTAAGCTGAGCTCCAGGAAAATCTCCTCTAGCTGGTGGCAGTATTGGCCATATGACACACAGTGCACCAAGAGCACTGCTGCCAGCTCATTAGAGTACAGTAGTGGGGTGAGGTAGTTAGTTGGTATCTCAGGACTTATGATCAACCTTTGGTAGTGAGAGAAGTTTTGAGACATGGGAGAAAACATCAGGCATCTTCATAAAACAAATACAGAGCCTTCAGAAATCCATATCCCCCACCCCCACTCAATACACAGACCCATTTGTTTCAATCTGCCCTCCATGTCTGGCAAACCCTCCACGCACTTGTCTTTCCTACCACTTAGGCTTCGTCTATATCCCCGTTCTCTTTCCAAACTCCTGTCCCTCATCTGGGACTGTCCTCATCTCTCCCCACTTCCCCCACACTCATCGGCGCCGGAGCGAGAGAGCCTTCTCCTCTGCACCTGCAACAACCTCTTGGTATCTTTCAAGCCTCTAGACTCCCCAGCTGAAAAAAGTCTCTTTTTTTCCGTGCATAGAGAGTGCGTTTGAATTTCTCCCTCCCTCTGCTTGTTATTTGGCTCTATGCTGTCAAGCTTCCGTGAGCCAGTCGCTATGAAGGGTGGTGCCCAGAGATGAGTGACTTCTGGCTCAGCACCCAGAGCCACAGAAGGAACGGGGAAGCAACCTGCCCACAGAATAACTTTGCTTCCTCGCGGGACCCTGCTGACAAAATCAAAGCTGTAGGGGAAGATTTTCAAAAGCCTCTAGTCATATTGGGTGCCTCCAACCTGAGTGGTCTTTAAAGGGCTTTGACCCCTTTCAAGCTGGACACCCCAGAAATGGACGCACTCTAAACCACTAATCCTCTTAGCAAAGATTGGCTCGGTTGCTTGGCAGTTGCAAAACCCTTTTATTCCTATAATGTCTGTACCATGGGAAAGCCACCAGCTGCATTTCCATCTTGCATCAATCATTAAATCGTATTTAATAACTACCAAAAGGAGGTGAATAAGTGAAACTCCGGCTCAGAGCATCGTTTCTTCATTGAGATGTGAGGGGAGGAGGGAGTGTTGCCCAGATCCAGGGAGAATCGAATGCCTTTTTTATAGCAAAGGCAATATTAATATCGTATACGAATGTGAACATTCAGGATGGGAATCTCTGCAGACAGCAGCCCAACAGGCGCCGTAATAACCTATGTCTCGTTTCCATAGAGACTTGGGCAGTTTTCGCCAGCAGCGAAATCATGATTGACACCGAACACCTTCTGAGAGGTAGAACCCCGGTGTCATAGAAACGGGCTATGAATGTGCATTAAAGCCTCTCACCACAGGGTGTTGTTTTTGTTTCCCTAAGTCAATTTCGTGCCAGCGAAAGATGTGCTGGATCGACAGCTCTGGAGACGGAGGGCCCATCTTTATTCCACCAGACAGGTACAGCGCAGGCAAGCAGCCAGTCCTCGCTGGGATGATGGGAGAGGGGGCGAGTGGGATGGGGAGACAGAGACGCCTGATTGCTTTTGCTGAACAGAATTGCGTGGGGGAATCCAGAGTATGTGCTGACTTCACAGCGCGTGGGTGGTTCTGGAGGGCTCTTCCATGTAAACAGGCAAAGATGGTCTCCTCATACCACACTGCAGTGGCTGGTTTGCTTTCATTTTCAGTGTAAATTGGACAGCGTGGGGGGCGGTGATTGGGAAGGGGGCATGGGATTGTTCCATCTCTAGGTTGACAGTTCACACAGCAAATGAGTCAGACCTGAGAATCCAAACTCCCCCATGCGAGGGGCTGTGTGGGAGGGGGAGTTGCTGCACCGGATCTGCACGGCCCGCTCATGATTTAGATCCAAAGTCCTGAGGGAGCCATTTCCGGATCCAGATCAGGGTAAGGGGAGCAAGGGTGGGGGAAAACAAAATCCATAAGGTGCCTCTTCCTGGTGGTTCTCTTTCCTGGCCCCCACATCAAACCAGCTCTCCCTCCTTCTGTCCATGTCGCTGCCCCTCGTCCGCCAGCCCTCCCACCCCACCGGTCACCCTTGACTTCCAGCAGGGAAGTCCCTTCCCTCTGATGGGGGCAGGAAGGGAAAGGGGTAGGGGGGGATGCACATAGTCTCACTGGGCCTTTCAGAGGGTTGATAGGTAAAGGCCACCCCTTCCCCTCCCCCAGAACATTCAGTATTATTCTCCGCTCCCCACAGCAAAGCCTGCTCCAGCCATCACACTGAGCTCCAGGCCTCAGATGCCCAACTCTGTGGTTCTCATGGGGGGCACCGCCCCACAGAGGGCTGGTGAGGGAAGGACCCCTCTGATCCCTCCCCCAGCAGGCCGGGAGGATGGAGAAGAGGAACAAGGGTCATTGCCCCGCCCGCGAAGACAGGGATGGTGAGAGGAGCAGAGAGGCTTGGCTGTGAAGAAGGTTAAATGTAGGCTGGGTAAGAAGGAAGGTACCTGGGAAGGGTGGGTCAGAGGGAGGAGAGGCAGTTGGCCGGGGTGACATGGACCTGGGTGGGGATGAGAAGGTGCTAGGAGGAGGCATACCTGGGTGCACAGGACAATGGGAAAGATGCTGGGAAGAGCCCAGGCTGGGGGCCATGCCTAGCATCCAGTCCCAAACGGAGCGGCAGACTGCGAGCGCCCCGCCAGAAAACACCCCTGGCTAACGGGGTGCTGCCTGCTGGGGCAGAGTCTGTTCCGGAGCCTGTAAAGCACCATGGCTTCTAGCTGCCCCCACCCCCCAGTACTGCTCCGGTTTCTTTGCCTCAGCTGAGGCTAGAACATGCCACAGTGGCACTTTACCCCACCGGGACCCTTTCCCCTCCATGTCCAGCCAGCTCTGCTGGCCAGTGCAGGGGCACAGCTCCCCATCCCGTGCACAGAGGCGCACTAGCAGGAAGCTGCATCCAGCGCTTTGGAGCGGAGCGCGGAGCAGCAGGTTTTTGCCTGGAGCTGGAGCAGAACCGGAGCACAGCTCCAAAGCCCTGGCTGCATCCACACTTATGAAATTGCAGTTGTGACCACCTCCCCTCTTTGTGCCCTGGTGCAAGGCAGAACCATTACCTGGCCTTTAGACAACTCTCTCCAGCTCTGTCCTGGCACCAATTCCCTCCTGCTTCCCCTACAGCCTTGTAAATCTACCTAAGCTCTTGTTTCTTATTGGGTACAACCACACTGTATTGTAAACCTGGGTTTACAACTGCTGGACCTGCTCTCACAGCCTGGCTGACGTGTCCATACTACAGTACACAGCCCTTCTGACTCGCGTCTGTGGCTTGAGCTGCGCACAAATGACAGGGCTTGGGCCCGAGCCCCAGTGGTACTTGGGCTCTGATCCACCCTGCTAGCAGGGTCATAGTATGCGGGTCCGGAGGGCTCGCTGTCCTGACTCAGACTGATTTGTGTGTGGACGGAAGGAGGGGCCGTGGGCTCAAACCTGAGTCAGAGCCTGGACTTAGTCTGCAGTATAGACATGCCCAATTGTCTCCAGCACCCTCTTGTGGCTTCCTGGTCTGCCCCCACCCCATGTATCTTCCTTTGCCCCCAGCAGCCTCTGGCTTACATCCACTGAGGGGTTCCCCACTAGGTCCCTGGGCTTTGGATCAGGCCACAAGCTTTCTTTCCTTCCTCCTTCTAAAATGACCCGGTAACGAACTGAAATCAACACCACACGGGTTCAAATCCCCACCCCGGTGACTCATCCCACCACGGCAAACTTAGTGCATTAACTCTTAGGCATGGGCATCGTTATGACCAAGCCCTTTAAATTGCGCCTTCTATCTAACCTGTGGCTGCGTGGATACAAAAGATCCCACAGCACATTTCAAAAGAGCATCATTGAGCCCCTTCCAACCTTTCCCACTGATTGCCATGTACTAGTTGGTTGTGACCCTCCACTCCAGAGGTGGCTGCATTTCCGTGGGGCTCCATGTGTATAGTTTGTGTGCAGGGCCGGTGCAACCACTAGGCAAACTAGGTGGCCACCTAGGGCGGCAAGATTTGAGGGCGCCAAAAAGCAGTGCCCAAAATGTCTGGGATGCTCACCCAGCGCCGGCTAAGGGGCGAGGGGGCTCTGCGGCTTTGATCAGCTCCGGCCGGCGGGGAAGTGATGTCATTCCTCCTCTGGCCACCAGGGGCGCTGCGCTGCTCCCTGCTGCTCTGGCTCCGCCCCAGGCCCCCCGCCCCTGCTCAGCCCCACCCCGCCCCCACTCCCCCGAGCTCTGCAGCAGGGCTGGGGCTGCGCTCGCCGGCGGGGGGAAGTGCAGAGACCCGGCCCCAGCTGCGCCGCCGGGGGGTGCTGGGGGGTGGTTCCCCCTGCCCCCCAAGCCAGCCCCGCCCCCCCGAGTCCTGGGGCACCCCCCCGCGAGGTGGGGAGGGTGCTGCGTAGGGCCCCGGAATATCTGGGGACGGCCCTGGTACCCGCCACCCTGCCCCCAGCCAGCCCCTGCTGCACCCCTTGCCCACAGCCGGCCCCACACCCCCTGCCCACAGCCAGCCACTACTGCACCCCCTGCCCTGCCTCCAGCCAGCCCCACACCCCGCCCCACACCCCCTGCCAGCAGCCAGCCCCTGCTGCACCCCTTGCCCACAGCCAGCCCCACACCCCCTGCCTGCAGCCAGCCCCTGCTGCACCCCCTGCCCTGCCCACAGCCAGCCCCACACCCCCTGCCCTGCCCGCAGCCAGCCCCTGCCGCACCCCCTGCCCTGCCCCCAGCCAGCCCCTGTTGCACCCCCTGCCCAAAGCCAGCCAGCCCCACATCCTGTCAGGTTATTCATTTATTTTAATTAAATATGTAGACTAAATAATTAAATTAATAAATTTTCAAGACGAATCTGTGTTAATTCTAATGAACAATGCCACATTATGCAGTATTAATTTTTGAAAGTTTATAAGAAGTGATGCTCCGGGGGGAAGGGTGGGGGCAGGGGGCGCAGGGTGGAAGTTTTGCCTAGGGCGCAAAATATCCTTGCACCGGCCCAGTTTGTGTGGGATATAAAGGTCCCGTGTTACTTGGAATTGACAGGCCACAGCGTGGCTGGTTTGGGTCCCCTCCAGAAGCGATAGGAGCAGGCACTGAATCGAGCACAGTCAATGGGCTCCTGTGGGTACCACGGTAACTCTTTGCATAGACCTCATTGGGACATCGCGCTCCATAATGTTTCATGGAAATATGCTTATAAGTGCAAATATGATGTAACTGGAATATGCTTCATGCAAAAGGTCTCTTGTAAGGCATCATTACAAAGCTTATAATCTACTGAGTATATTCATCCTATTTGTATGAATGTATCGTTCTTGTATCTGAAATTAGGAATATGAAGTGTAACTCTGAGGGCCTACTGTAATTATGCAAAGTGTGGGCCATTAATGGGCCATCTAAGATGTCTGCTGGAACTGACAAGGACTGTACCAGGGGAAAGGATTGGGCCCAGACTAGGACGAAGTCTAGTCTGTGAAAGAAACTTAGTGGAACATCTCCGAGGGTGAGATTTTACCTGTAATTAGTTTTTTTAATGTATTAAGGTTAGACTTGTGTGTTTTTGCTTTATTTTGCTTGGTGACTTACTTTGTTCTGTCTGTTATTACTTGGAACCACTTAAATCCTACTTTTCATACTTGCTAAAATCCCTTTTGTTTATTGATTAAACCCAGAGTAAGTGATTAATACCTGGGGGAGCAAACAGCTGTGCATATCTCTCTATCATTGTTATAGAGGGTGGACAATTTATGAGTTTACCTTGTATAAGCTTTATACAGAGGAAAATGGATTTATTTGGGGCTTGGATCCCATTGGGAACTGGGTGTCTGGGTGCTGGAGATAGGTGACCTGCTGAGCAGTTTTTGGTTAAAGTCTGCAGCTTTTGGGGTGTGGACCAGACTTGGGTCTGTGTTGCAGCAGGCTAGCATGTCTGGCTCAACAAGGCAGGGTTCTGGGGTCCCAGGGTGGGAGGGAAAATGGTCTCAGAGGTAAATTCAGCACATCAGGTGACCGTCCCAAGGGGGTCTCTGTGACCGAACCCGTCATACTCATCGTAACTGTCACGTTATCTGAGTTCCTCACAAACATGAGCAGAACTTATCTTCACAACACCCCTGGGTGGTAGGGAAGTATTAGCCCCCTCATACTGATCATTAACAGAGACACAAGGTAGATTAAATGCCTTGCACAAGATCATAAGGGAAATGGGTGGCAGAGCATGGCAAGGGAGCAGACCTGGGGCTTGGGAGACGAAGGTTATGTTCCCTACTGTGCCCCACAACTTCCCACTGACCATGTGACCTTGGGCAAATAATCCAGTTGCTCTAAGCCTCAGTTTCCCAACTGGAACATGTGGGGAATTTCCCATTTGTAATGTGAGGCTAATGTGTGTTGTGAGGCTCAGAGCTGTACAGGTTTGAGGTGTTCAGATAAGATGGGCTGACATCAGCACCCAAGATAACTATGAATGGAACCCAACTCTCCTGGGTTCCAGCCCAGTGCCCCATCCCTTCTTACCCTCAGTTCTTACATACAACACAGCACCCCACAATGTTACACCTTTTCTTCCCCAGAGACACCAACAAGGAGTGTCCCATTCCAGGCAATAGACCCAATTCCTCCGACACCTGTTGCACAGAGCTCCTCCCAAAAGCCAAGACGCTCTCTCCCAAGCGATGACTGGTTGTGTGTCGGAAACAACCGTTGCTGGGTTTTTATTGCTTGGATTATTTGCTATTTCTTGACAAGCTCACACAAGGTCTCCCCACGTCCCATGAGAGGGCGGCAGTTTGGTGGGTGCAGGCTGCTGCGTCCCAGAGCTGCGCACGGCGCTGGAAGCCAGAATGCAGCTCTCAGGTGGAGGCAACGGAATAGTTATTTTTCAATTCAAAGTTTGCCAAGGTTAATTCAAGGGTTGTTTTAACTCCCCAGGTCCTAGATGTGATCCGCTGAAATAGAGTTCGGTAACGGACGAATCTGAGGAAATGCTAGTGAAGGAAGGGGGTGCGGGAATTGAGAACGCGGGGAGGTAGCGGGGTGGTTGCTGGGTGCTACCAGGCGGATGGGGGAGCTGGCTGTGATTGTGCTGGGCAGTGGATAATGGGGATGCCGTCATGCAGGGTGTGGGTGCCTGATAGGAGGGTGTCTCTGGTGGGGGGTGCTGGGTGCTGCCCCAGGATGGCATGGAGCTGACAGAGTGCTGCGAGCAGCAGGTGCTGCGGGAACCAGGAAGCTGAGTGGAGGGGGATGAAATCACCCCAGGATTCCTGCCTCTGTTGTGGACATGAGATCGCTCAGGAGGGTGGAGTCCGCGGGCAGAGGGAGAGCTGGGAGCAGCTCACGCCATCCTGGAAACTCACTTTAGTGTTGCCTTTGGCTTCCTTAGTGCCCAGCCATGCCAGGCCTTCTTGCAAAGGCCCCAGCCCGAGCTCGATGTCTAGACAGCAGTTTTATGTCCCGCAGCCTGAGCCCTGCGAGTGCGAGTCTGCTGGCCCAGGCCAGCTGGGGGGTTTTTATCCCCTCGTAGATGTACCCACAGAGCGCGTGGTTCACTAGGGAGCGTGTATGGGACACCCCTAAAGACCGGCGGCCGTAGGCAATACAGCATGCACCATGGGGAAAGCATTCCAGGCGATGAACTCCCAGGAGGGAACAACAGCACCAATGTTTTAGCTCCAGAACCGGGGACACTAAATGCCTCTGGGAGGAGGGTGATGCTGACTCAGTCTCTAATAAAGCTCTGGGTGGGTTTTATGAGAGAGGATTTTAACAGGTGCTGCTCTGGGTGTGTAGGGAGGAGAGATGTTGCCCTCTAGTGGCTGGGCCCATGGGGAGGTTAAGGGACCTAGCTCAGTAATAGGCCTGTGTGGTTTTTGGCTCTGGAGGACTGTGGTTCTACTCCCAGCTCCCCAGCAATGTGTGTGACTCATACTGAAGAGGATTTGTCTGTTGTCTGCAGCCCATGGATGCATTATGCTCAGCTGAAGAAGTCTAGCAGCCTTCTCCCTCAAAAGCCCGTGCAGGGAGGGCCAGGGGTTAACAAGGAGCTCTGCGGCACCACAAAAGTTGTGAGGCACAGTCAGCATGAGTGAATTGAGCGCCTGTTTGCTGAGAGCTTTGGAAAAGTTGAAATATATTTGGAATCCCACCAGGCCGGGTGGGTGAGAAAATACAAACCTTCCGTCTCCCCATTGTTATTTTGTATCGTGCCCTTCCCCTTATCCATCTCCTCTTTAAACTAACCAGTCCCAAGCTGGTCAGCAGCCTCTCCTCATAGAGAAGCCCCTCCAGATTTTTACCCACCTCTCTCTGCTCCTCCCCTATTTCTGCTATGGGATGGGATGGGGTGACCAGAAATAAGCACAGTATCTCTAGGGAGGGTGAGCCATTGATCTCATGTTATTAGTGGCTGTCAAACCCATCTCGTGCGGTGAACGCCTTGCTCGTCCTATCATAAAAGCCAACACAAAACCAGCCACCTGGGCTTTCAAACTTTACTACAGAAATAGAGAGTTTGTTGCATGTTTTAACTGAAGGCCCAGTCATGTTGTGAGGCCCTGTCCCAGGGCTGGGTGTTTTGGGTTAGGACCTGAGAGCTCTTCTCCTGCCCTAGTGTCACCCAGCACTCTCCCTATGGAGGGGCAGATGAGGCATCTTATCTCATCTGGTGGGCCCTGATTGGCTACTGCTTCCTGTCAGCCCCTCTAGCCACTGGAGGACCAAGCCTTGTTGGTTCTGACAGTCCCAGACCCTGAGTGACTTCTCTAGGCAGCGCTCAGTGGTCTAAATTCACTGCCTCTCTTTTCCAGGTGACACTGTCCCTTCAGGTAGGGATGTCAGGGGTCAGAGAAAGTCTGGCATACCCTGTCACAGTGACTTACAGGTTGAAGAGGATAGAAGTCACACCAACATAGACTGCCTCTATATGCCCGCTGAATTTGGGCTGGTATCACAATACAAGGCAGGGTCAGAGTTAAGGTCACTATTTTAACTTTGGCATGGTGTTTAAACTGGTAGCCTCACTCCACCACTGTCCACTGAGTGGAATCGGAACTGTTCAACTATGTGTCAGAGGGCCTCTACTGCTAAGCACTGAAGGAGTGCTTTTAGCTCAGGTGGTAGGAAGCCTCTTTTCAGCAAAAGAGAATCTGAGTTCTAGCCCCACAGAGGCCATGAAATTTTGCTTTGTCAGAGTATGCAGCATACACACTCTATGCCTGCCTGTAGCATCCCCTGGAATGGATGTGGGACAATATCATCTCCAGCGATCATAGCAGCTAGCAGGCTATTAAGGCAGTAGTTATGGCAGCAACATATTGACATGGTAAGTGGAGCTGTTATAGCCTGTTGTGTCAGTAATGTAGGTTTTATTGCCTTCCTAATTACTCATTGACATACCACAGTAGAACGGATCTACGGAGCAGTTACTTTCTGTGTGCACCAATGCCTGACTTTCACAAGAGTCAATCAATATGATTGACAAGATTGACCATTCCAATTTCTTTGTTTAAAAAACAAACAAAGCAAACTAAAAAAAAAAAAAACCAAAGCAAAACAAACAAAAAAACGACACAGAGATTTAAAAAAATACCATGCAAAAATATTCTAATAGGAATGCCCACATTGGAAAGGTCCCTCCCACTGTTCTCTATAGTGTCCTGGCCAGTACAAACCAGGGGATGCAAAACAGTCTTTAAACAAACCTGACATAATGCTTGTTTTCCACTCTCTAAGAGCTTGATCCAAAGTACCATTGCGGTCAGTTGAAAGATTCCCATTGACTTCAATGGGCTTTGGATCAGGTTCCAAGAAACTTCAGGAAGGGTCCTGTCTTGGTCAAAGGTTTCAGGTTGGTTCTGCGTTGATTGGACTTAATCCATTCCCAGCTTGTGAACATGCCTGGGGACTCCCTAATGGCCGAGCTTGGAGCTGTAATAAGGCATTTCTTCATTAAACGGAGGTTTAAGCCCCGGGGCTCCCTAGGGACCTGTGGGCTGCCCCAGCAGAAAATAGGCAAACCACAATTATTTGGCTGCGGTTGCATTAAAATCCAGATGGGACTGACACGAAATTGAAAACCTTGCCAATCTATAAAGCCCTCCATGCTCCAGGCAACCTCCACAGCAAAATCCATCTCTCCCCATCTTCACTGAGCTAGCGTCTGCCCTCTCTCCATCCCGGTACATAATCCAGTCACCAGTGATGCAAGAGCCTTCTCCTCGGTCGCTTCTGCCAGCTAGCCTAGCCTTTCTTCTATCTTCATCTCACTGACACCCCAGGTATTTTTCAGTTCAAATCAGCAAACACCGCTCCTCCCCGTACCTTATATATTCTCTCCAGGAGCTATTATTTACTGACCTTTATGGGAAATAGATTTTAAAAAATATTTTATTTTAATCTCCACTAGCGTAGCTTTGTCCCCCTCTACTGGATGAGTCAGTTACTGTCTCTTGCTTAACAGGGCTGCTCCTTTAGCTCAGACTGGGAACCCTCGTGAACTCTTGTGAACCCTCGCGCTTTTAATTACAGCGGTCCAGGGTTCATTCCTTGCAGATGACCCACTCAAGAGCACCATTATGCTGGGGTGCTATATTACACCGTGTCCCAAAGCAATCTTATGGTTGGATTTGCTGACTGAGTTCCTATTGCTAATAGTCCCACTGTTACCAAAACATGACATCTATATCTGCCCGGTGGTGCTGAGAATCAGACATAGAAGGGGATGCCCGGGTTTCACTGATCTAGACTGGCTCAGTAATGATCATAAATTGGTATCGTCTGATGACTGTGAAATGGGTGAGTGATTCAGTCCGGTTCAGCGACCTCCCAAACCAATGCGGTTATCACTGACGTGAGCTTCCTGTATGGCAGCCGAGGCAGACAGACAAGGACTGAGTAGATGTAATACCGGCAGACCCCAGTCGGCAGCGGACAGAATTGAACCGGGGAACGTCTGGAGCTTAGGGCATGAGCCTCTACAGCATGAGCTAAAAGCCAATGGGCTGGTCACTCAGGCTGTAGAACAGACTCATTCTCATTCTCTCTCTCTCTCTCTCTCTCTCGTCTCGATGCCACTAGACGGGACAGAGCACCACACCCAGAATGTGTGTGGGTTAGATAGAGCTTGTCTACACTGGCACTTTACAGCGCTGCAACGTTCTCGCTCAGGGCTGTGAAAAAACACCCCCTTGAGCACAGCAAGTTTCAGCGCTGTGACGTGCTAGTGTAGACAGTGCACCGGAGCTGGAGATGGGTTTTTTTTTTAGAGCACTGGGAGAGCTCTCTCCCACCACTCTGCCGCAACTACACAAGCCACGTTAAAGCGCTGCTGGGGCAGGGCTTTAATGTTGCCACTGTAGACTAGCCCATAGGCACGGAGACTGAACAAACCCTCACCTCTAGGTCAGGTTTGGAGTGCAAGAGGAGGGCAGAATCCTGTGCTGTGCTATGGGAAAGGAGTGATCTCCAACTCAGTCAGTCCAGCACATTTCAACAGCCCTATGTTCACTTCACCTACTGGGCTAGATTCTCTGCCATGGCACGATCCCTTTATGCTGCCCTGGAGGGCTAAAGCCGTGGACCCAGTCAGTGGAAAATATCCATGGTGCAGAGAGATTTCCCAGCTGGAAAGGGCCAGCACGAGGGCTCTCCCCTTCTCCTCCTCGCTGCTCCTGACATTGGCCACTTGGGAAAGGTGGGTGTAGCTTGCGTGCTCTGGCTATTCTGAGCTGCTGATCCCCCCTGGGCAGTTGAGCATAGTTAGAGCAGCGTGGAGGCTGCTGTAACTTGCCTCTGATTGGACCCAGAACTGGGGAAGCACAAAGGTGAGGTGACTGTAACCAGACATATACCTCCCCACACTAGCTGGTGCTGCAGCACTCTGCCTCAGTTTCCCTTTCTCCAATTAACTCCACCAATCCAGAGTCCTTAGAAACATCTCCCTTTGGGGTCTAATTTAGTTAGTTATATAAAATTCACAACACTTGGTCCTGGGGCTTCTCCCCAGAGAGGATCCGAGACCACTTTTCCCCCGAGCCAATCCAGGCCTTCCCACTGAGGCTTCCCTTGCTCTCGGTAGGCCACTCCCAGCCCTGCCTGCTTGGAGTCATTTGGGTCCTGAAGTCCAAGACTTTTCTGCAAACTTCCTCTCCCTGCAGCCTGCAGGAGCTTTCAACTCTCTGCACCTCCACTCTCCTGCACCCTTCTCCCTCCAGCTCTTTATGGAGAGGCTGTTAATGAGGCACAGACTGACAGGACCTGTTCCCTCTTAAAGGGCCGGGCCACCCTCTAACAGTGACTTAAAGCCATCTTTGTCCTGCATCTCAGACCCTTGCAGAGCACAATGTGATCATAAAAAAGACCTGGGCTCCCCTCCCTTTAGTTAAGTAGGTTGCCTACTGCACCTAGGATGGATCCAGGATCCGCAGGGTTAAAGGGAAATATGAACTTTAAAAGAGCATTTTGGTCCTGCAGACATGACGGCAGGATTTTAAGGGGTTAAATAATTTCTTACGGGTGAGCAAATGCAACTTTTCTCAGGCTGGCATGTACCTAGCTTTGCAGGGAACGAGGCAGGTAAAGAACAGAGAGCAAGAAGCGGAATAGTGTAAGCGGATGTTTCAGCGTTTTATTAAATAAATCTACAAAAGGCTCTTTTCTAAGAACAGACGTTGCTACAATAGCAAACAGAATGGGGTGTTGTTCTATTGACAGATTCTAGCGACTGACACCGTTTGGGTGAGTCAGTAACTCCAAGGTGACACATGAGGGATAAACGAGCAGATACAGTCAGAATTAGGTCAAGTTATTTCACCGTGCAAAGACCTTTGGCTTCCAACCTAATACAGTGAATACAGAGGCCTGTAATGGCTCCACACAGTCACCTTTTATACAATACAGTCTGAATTAATAAGATCTATAGTAAAAATAAACCTATGTAGCAGCTCTGTCAGAGTTAAAATGTAAAATTGCCTAAGAAAATGATACAGGAGTAGAAGTCTGTTTAGGTTCCACAGACACAACACACACCAACTCACACACGCCAGTCTGCCCCGGGACAGAAATACTATCAGTCCTTTCAAGAAGAGCTGATTATATAAACTGGGGTGCTACAAGCTCCAATCTGCTAGGAGCAACCAGTGGAATAAAACCAGTACCAGTTCTGCATACATCTAAAGGTCAGGTGACAAAAATCCCAGGGCCAAAAGGTGCCATGGCTCGGTTTGCTTCATTTATTTAGCAAAGTGAGAATAAATGTTCAGGAAAAGAAAATGCCGAAAGACAACGCCAGTGGATATTGGGGGTCCCTGAAAAAGCCTTTGTACTGAGCACTGCAAAACAAAGGATTTTTACCCCGGTGGTCTACCTAACTACCAGCTTCCTGTGGCATCCACGCAATCTGGTCCCCGGGCATTTTTGCTGACTGATCGTTGGAGTATGCATCAGATATCATCAGTTCAGTCAAAATGTAACAAAATGCTGCAGAATTTGGTTATTGGGATTGATTTGGTTGCTCAGCGCACGCACACACACACACACACATGGGACAGGTGGATTTGGAAGAAATAAGAACCAACCTGACCCTTCACCCAACACATGAACCAAAACTTTCTTGAAGTTCAAAAAAGTTGGGTCAATTTTCACTCACATGATTGTTTTTCACACACCATTCCACTTCCTGGTTCTGGCCGGAAAGAAAAGCACCAAAGTAGCACAAGAAGCCCAGTTCTTGCAGTAATTCTGGCCCATCCAGAAGCAGGAAGTGCCTATTATCTCACAAGATGGTCTGTTCTTGTGAGCTGACTGGCCCAGTTGTGCAGACTCACATTGTTCAGACAAGCATCTGGCTTCCAGGATGCTTTTCTGAACCCCCAAAGCTATTGCGGTTTGACCACGGCTACCTGCATGAAATGAAACTACCCGCAGTCAGGTCAAATGAGTTAAAACGTTAACAACCAGGAGAGTTCGCAGCCCGCTTGGATCTGTCACTTTCGGCAAATTGAATCAGAGCAGGATTTTAGTTCGCAACCAAGGATCAATTCTTTCCTCCAGCCCCCATCAGCCTCCAAATCCCCGGGTGCAGTTACGCCTAAATCAGCAGGGAGTATTGCTCAGTTACAGCCCAACCGCAGCGCCCCTGCTGTCCCCAAAGTCCAAGGACCAGCTTGTTCCTTCATGGCCACTTTTGCCTTTCCTTCCATACGGAGCTTGCTCTATTCAGCGGCCCGGCTTTGGCCAAACTGGAGCTTTTCCTGCTCAGCGGATGTAGTTCCCTCTTCGTCTCTTCATCGCTGTGTCTTTAAAGCCGCTCTTTCATCCCATCACCTCTTTCTCTGGCAGAAGGCTCTTCTGGGAGCTCTCCCGTTCTTCCCAATGGACACAGCGACTCCCAGCCACATGGAAAGAGTCTCAGCAACAGTAGCAGCAATCCCTAAAAGCAACAACAAGCAGGATTAAGTGGCGGGTGCGGGATGGAGCAGGGGCTGGAGGGAGGAAATGCTTTCAGGGTAGACCGCCAGGGAGGAGCCCGGGATCTAGGACCCTGCAGGCTGGAAGGGTCCCAGAGCTCAGGCTCCAATCCCCAATCTGGACGTCTACACAGCCCCGCAGCCCCGGTCGACTGACTCGGGCCAGCCGTGGGTTTTTCTTTTCTGTGTAGACATCCCCCCTGGTGGCCTGGGTCAGACCCTGATGGCTGCTTGGTGGCCTGAATGTCATAAGCAGAAGACAAGGCTGTGATGCCCCCCCCCCATTAGGAATAAACTCCTGTGGGTGGTGCATGCACTGGCACCAAGCACCCTTCGGGGGGCACTTGGCATCAGACCCTTTAGGAGGCTCGGCACTAATTACCTGGTCTGAGTGTTTCCCTCAGGGCTCCAGATGAGGCACACGGTGGCTTTGAATTCTGACATCTGCTCCCCCTTGGAATTCAAGCCTCTTTTCGCCTGTGCTAGGAGCAGCGTGGAGCGAATTCTTCCGAGGAGGGGCTGAGTGAGTCACTGTAACAAAGCAGAGAATACCCGTGAGCCACAGTGACAGATACTCCTTTGCACTGACACTCTGTCATCCATTCCCACGCGTCCCAGCTCGCTAGGGTAGAGATCCCCCTTCTGCACGGGCACGCAGTCAAAGCCCAGCAAAGGTGTCTCGGCAGCAAGGAAAGGACGCTTGCCCTCTGGCCCAGACGTGGGTAAAGTCCCCAGAGCTGAGACTCGACTCATGCTGTGCAGGTCACTCTCCTCAGGACTTGAACTTGGAAACTCTTAGTCTAGAGGCAGCGGCTTATTCAGCTGTGCCAAAGAGGGAGCTGGTAGGCTGGTTAGCTAGCAGGAGGGGTAATTATCCCTGTTTTAAATGTCCCACCCCTCCCCTCAGGGCATTATCCCACAGTTCAATGCATTTAATTTCCCTTTGCTCGATCCGCTCCTTTTATTCTGAGCTATTATACCCCCTGGGGCCATGCAAAGCAATCTCCATCCCTCTCTCTGGCGTGACACGCTTCAGCGGCGCACCTAAGTTTAGGGACCAAGGTCAGTCTTGGTGCAACGCCCCTGGCTTCAGTATTGTGGGCCCCCCGGGGCTGAGTTAGCTCCTATGACACCTGCCTTAACAATTGCTAATTGCAGAGTGGGGAAGCGGTCTTACCTTCAGCCTCTGGGAAGGTGTCGCACCCAAAGGCTTTCAGAGCCACCTGGGCAGCTGCGGAGTCCCAGGGAAATTCCAGCTACTCCTTGTTGTTTCTCTTTTCCTCTCACGGGCTGATGCTGCCTATTAAATCAGGTGATGGATGCTATGCAGTTGCTGAAGTGCAGCTGTCGGCGGTGTGGGACACTGTTGCTGGCACACCTCCAGTAAAGCCTTCCTCAGTATGTTAGCCGGGCCTGACGAGCAAGAAGGTCCAAACGTCCTGTCTCAGAGTCCCATCTTCATGCTTTAGTCAAAGTGCAGCCAGTTCTGGTCTTTGATATTTAACGTGGAAAAGTAGCACAGAGCCCAATTCCAGCTCCATCTAGTACCAGCTTGCAGAACGAAGGGGCTGGTTTAGAAAGTCCATCGATTTTAGACACAGTTCTGCCATCGGACTCCTCATACCTAGGACATCAGGCCTTCCAAAAGCAATGTGTGTGTAGATCTGCCATCAAGGAGTCTTCTTTGCAAGCAGGGTCTTGGACCCAACACATGTAGCACCTCTTAACTTTGTTTCTGCTTTCCTGTGGCAAAGTCCCACAGAAATGGACTGCTGATGTCCTACTGTCCTGGCATCTCCAATGGAGGGGCCATGCTTTGCTGCTTGGGGGAAATTTGCTCTGAGTTCAGGGTGTGTTTGTTTGATATACAAAAAATAGGAATTTACCCCTGTACAATATTGGTGCCTTGTCTGATTGCCCCATTTCACGTCCCTCAAAGTAGAAAGATCTCTGGCTTATCCCCATTAATCTGTCTGATCCTGAATCTCAGATAGAGAAGACTAATGCAGCAAGGAACAAAGGTTTAGTAGTGCCCAGTCTAGTGGTGAAACAGCACATGCTGAATTGCCACCTGGAGGGATGGCGAGGGAGTGAGTTTGGGCTTCCTTCCCCGTGGTAGCAGTAGACATGGGATGAAATTTCCCTTGTTGCTGCAACAGCCTGTTGGCATGAGTCACCCACGGGGAGAGAAGGAGCTGAGAACGGGAGAGAACCACTGGGAGGAAAAATGAGAGCAGGTGCCAGGTGAGATACAACAGCAGGTGGTAAAATTGATCAAACCCGTTAAAGTTGCCATTTGCCGCAGCTCTAGGCTCACTTCAAAACCATGATGAACTTTTAAAAAGTTTCCTCCCTGAAGCTATGGTGGGAGGTTGCGAGGGAAGCAGAAGCCAGTGGCTTCCTCTTGGGCTGGACAAAGCCCCGTCAATAAGGCAGAGATGAGCAAGAGTCAAAACAAGGATGTTCCACTGAGGAAGGGGACCCCTCTCCAGAGGATACGAGACTGGTGGGTAGGTGGGAACTCTTGGTCAATAGCTGCACCTGTTTGAAGTCCTTGAAAGGCGCCAACATAGGGTGGCAGCCTCTGCAGGGGGGAACTGTCTAGCTTCCTACCAGGAGTATCATAAAACTGTCCACCCCACAGTGGTTAAAATAGTATCCTCAGACTTGCCCCCACCCCGTCACATGACTTGGGTGAGGCGGGCAGCTACGTTCTCACGTGGCCCATCCGTAAACAAAGTTCATTCCTCTGCCGAGGGCCATTGGACTGAGTCCAGCCATGACTGGTCACAGCCAGAACCTCTCGCTAAGGAGAAGCTTCCTAAATCAGCCCCCTCCACACCTTTGTATAATACAGGCCAATCCCATACTTATACTAGCTCATATCACCGTAGCTGGTGGGGTAGGGGGCTCGGGTTGCGTCTCATCGCTGGCAATGGGACTAGCTGTGGTTGAAGGCGGCAAGCTATCAACTGAGTCCCCTGGCTGATGCTCTGGGGTTCTCTGCGGGGTCGGCTCTTCTGACTGGTCGAAGTCACTTAGGACTTCCTTCCCCCTCTGGATCAACTGCTCTAAGGTCTTGGGCAAAGGGTGACTCAGGAAGCGCTTGAATTTGGGCCGGAGGGTGCCTACCACATACTGGATAATCTCCTCCTCCTCTGCATCAGTGTAGAGTGTCTGATACAGGTCTCTCTTACGCCAGAGGAACTCGTCCAGGGGTTCCCCCTGCTTCTGGGGTAGATCCAGCTCCCTTTTGATGGCGTCCCTGGTCAAAGTGCCCTCGCTGTACTGCAGGAACTCCTTCTTGAACTCCACCCAGTTCTTGACTGAATCCTGCTTGTATTCCCACCACTTTTTAGCTGGCCCGTTCATGTGGTTTTGGATCTGAGAGAGCCAGTACTCCTCAGTCCCTCCCACCTGCTTCAAATATTCCTCCAAGTGGCTCAAGAACTCCCGGGGGTCCTCAAAGATCTGGGTCTCCACCGGGGAGGCTGGAACATCCTCCGGGGCAGTGATCCACTGGTAGGAGTCGTGGGGCTGGGGCATGCTAGTTATCTCCCCGGGAGAGGGAGTCAGTGCATACATCTGGCTCATGTCAAGGGCGTAATCGTAAATCTCCCCTTCATTGCCCCTGCTCTCCGGGCCACCCACCCCGACAGAGACAGTCTGCCTGGCATGGTCTGTGGGGCCATATTTGCCCCCCATAGACTCCAACCGGTCTGCCCATTTCTCCAGGCGGAAGAACACCTCCCTCCAGACATTCATCTCCCTCTTAACCCACCTCTCCAGGTGGGCAATGGTCTCCTGGCATCTGGCCAGGCAGGCCTTGATGGACTTTTTCCACCTCTGGTTGTCCGTGGATGGGACATGGTCCTCCAGGTTATTCTCTAGCTTCCCCACTGATTTCTGCAAGCCTTTCAGCTCCCGCTCCACCTGCTTGGACACCTCCGTGAGGAGGTGCCGGTGGGTCCTCCTGACATGCTCCAGCATCTCAGCCCTGCACTTCCCTATCTGCAGGATCACGTTGGGCTTATTGGCTACTCCGCGGTGCCCCTGGAAGGTGTGGACGCTCCCATTGGTGATGCTATCCAGCTGCATGGTACCTGTGGCGTGAGCAGGTTAAACCAAGCAGCAAAGCAACAGAACTAGAGGCAAAGCCCTAGTGGTTACTCCGGGGCTTTTAATTTAGGGACACTCCCGCCCTGCTTTTAAATCCTCTCCCGAAAGGCACACACCGCCCCCTCTTGCCTCCCCAAGTACGCCTCACACAAACACAACCGAGTCAGATATCACCCCAAGGAGAGCTGTCCAGTCCCCTTTGCAGCCAGCAGGAGTCGGTGGCAAATTCGTTCAGGCCGCTCCCAGCGCGCTGGTCCCACGTGCCTCGAGTGACGCCGTCACGGCAGTGAGCGTCTGGAAAAAAGAGGGCGTCCTGGCCTGGGATCTCCCACCGCGTCCGGTGTCTGCTGCTCCTCGTCCGGAGTGCGGGATCTTGATCGGCCGAGAGTTCCCTCTGCTCAAACACACACACACAGCTAGAAGCTGCTTGCTAAGATCCTAGCGATTTCCAATCTGCTGTTAACTTCGAGTGCCAAGTGCCGGGCGAAAGCGACGAAGAGCTCGTTCGCTTCCCTGTCGGAACTGCTACTGTCTCAGGCATTCCCTTGTACTTATACCTCGCCCGGCTCCACATGTGGGTGGCACACTGCCTCTTCCTCCACGCGCAGCTCCGCGCTCATTGGAGGAGAGCGGGCCCGGTGGCTGTGGCAACACAAATCTTGGCAGCCCTCCCTCTGCTTCCCGCCCCCTCGCGCACACCCCCAGCCGCAACGCTGAGAAGCGCTTGAAAGGTTCTGGAGACAGTTGGATGGATGGATGAGTAATCCCACCTTCTGCCTTTCAGCTCCCAGAAAGCACTTATTCATCGCTCAGCTATTTACTCAGCAAGGTCAGCGGCGCTCACAGAGGGGGGGGGAATGCATATGAATTCAGTGTGTCACACCAAGCCAGCCGCCCACAGTCCCCCGCACACCCCCTGCATGCACACACACACCCACTCACACTCACACACACACACACACAGGCAATTGTTGAAAAGTGTGACAATTCAGCAGACAGGAGAAAGGGGAGGGAGAGGAGTGGACGGAGCCACTGGGATTCCAATGAAAACACCCTGGAATTTCTAAAGCTCTGGTAGGTGGGAGTTGTTCCAGCCATTTAATGACACCAGGCCAGCTGCTATCTTGGGGATGGTTGTGATGGAGGGAGGGAAGGGAGAGGAGGGGGGAAATCTCATCTAGGTTTTCCACCAAATTAAATCCGCCCATCCAAAGTGCGTTCCTGACTAAGCTTGAATCAGATGCTTTAATTGTTCTGCCAGCCCACAGACGCAGATGAAGCTGAATTTGTTCTTGGCAAGGCAGGAAAGCCAACCATAAAAGGAGACCGGGGCCTTATATAACCGACGGATGAAGGATTCCCTTCCAGAGAGAGTTCCCTTCCGGAAGAGCCGTCATACGGCTTGGGGGAGTGGTGGGGTGAGTGCGTGTGTCTCCTCGTTCCAAGGAGGAGGGAGCTGTCCTGGGCTGCTTACTCAGAGGGTTTGCAGTGTTATGTAAGGAGGTGGCTCATGCCGGTCCCCAGTGGCTGTCTCCCCCCTACATTCCGGGCAGCGTGCCAGCCATGCCAAGGCAGTGTCCGCACCAGGCTATTTGCCAAGCGTCTCCTACAGTCACTAGGGCTGGTTCAGCTCTGACGCTGGCAGGGAGAGCGGGAGCCTGAGCGTGGACAGGATGCCAGCACTTGCCAGCTTTTTAACAACCCCCTGCTCAGAGGAGAGCCAGCTGACACAGCGGTTCAAAGGCTGGTGGCCTCTGGCGCTCCCACGGGAGCCGGGGTGACAATGTGTAGACCAAGCCATAGCGGCTGAGATCAAGCCACACAACTCCCAGCTGGTGCCTGACGCACCCTCCTCTCCTGGTATGTTGTGATGTGACATGCCATGGACCTAGGGTGCTTCTCTTCCTCCCCGGTCCCGTAGTAGCAGGTATCCAGCTGCCAGAATCACACGCTGCCCTCTGGGCCCCTCTGGCCACAGGACTGATATCCCAGGGATCCTGCCTTAAACCTCCCTGGCTGATAAGCGGCTAGTCTCCAGGATTTCATGGAGTCATAGACGTTAGAGAAGGAAAAGGACAATCCCACATGGGCGGCACAGGGTCGTTCCCTAGAGGACAGGCTTAGGTGTTCTATCCAGCCCATGTCCCATGTAGTGAATTAGGTGAGTGCATCGGATTACGAACCCAGTTTGCAAAGGTCTTGCTTTGCATGCCCAGTCACCACGGGTGTGCACATGACTTGGGGAACTGCTTGCACAACTGCCGCAACACAGTACACACTTTGCACACCTAACTGGATACCTGCCCCTGTGCAACACTTCTCCCCCATCTTCCACCACACACACACACACACACACACACAGGGCTAGCTCCATCCCAGCTGTGTCCCACTGAACACTGGAGTTACACCAGCAATGCACTCGTGTCTCACAAACCCCACGCCCAAAGCCCGAGTCGCCGGGAGGTTAGGATGGGCCCGGATGGTGCTTTGGATTCAGTTTGTCTGATTCCAGCTCTGCTTTCTGCAGTGCGCTGGTTCCCTCCCGAGCGGTTTGGCTTTCTGGGGCCTGGGGAGTGGGGGTTCCTTCTGGGCTTCCTGGGGAATGTCTGGCTGGTGGAAAATACCATGACAACAGGTTTCCTGGTATTGCTAATTAAAGGAAGGTGAGTAGGCAGCAA
Organism: Mauremys mutica; assembly: GCF_020497125.1. Taxonomy (NCBI): domain Eukaryota; kingdom Metazoa; phylum Chordata; order Testudines; family Geoemydidae; genus Mauremys; species Mauremys mutica. The sequence goes on along the minus strand of NC_059073.1, from coordinate 8,984,409 downwards.
GGACGGAAGGAGGGGAGCCGGAAGCAAAGGGAAGGAGAAAGAGAACTGACACAGACACGGAGGAATCGGGACAGTGGGAGAGACAGACAGAGACAGACCAGCCAGAGGGTCGCTGGGACCATGGAGAGGGACAAACAAGAAGAGTGGGGCCAGGAGGGTCACAGGGAAAGGAGACTCTGAGGCCTAGTTATTATGATTGCCACTGTTTATTGCTGGCCACCATGGTGCTCAGCACTGAGCTAGACACACGGTGCCCTCGTGCGCAGGCTGATCAGAAGAGGGCACGAGCCGGGGAGAGGATGACAAGCTGGAGAGCAGAACAGAAGGGGAGGTGAGAGGCTCTCACTCGCCCTGTCACCGGTGGAGCCGAACCAGCGCTAGCTAGCAAAGGAGACACTGGGCAAAGGGAGAAAGGAAAACCAGGGCAGGCAGTGAGTGGCCGGCTCCCGTACGGCTGAGAGAGGGGAAGGGAGCAGAAAGAAAGAAAGAAAGAAAGAGAAAAAGGGAGGGAGGGAAAGCAAACTAAATAGAAAGAACACGATTCATCTCTCACTGACACTGTGTAAACTGATGTTTATTCCCCTAGGGTTTATTCCCTTGTGTGAGATCAGAATCAGGCACAAAACATCCAAAGAGGGGAAAAGGGCTGATTAGGCTGACCCCCAAACGAGAGCACTCTGGGAGAGAGAGCGCCGAACACCCACACAGACAATCAAAAGGACAATGGGCTGGACTGATCCCCGGAGCAGCTCGTTATTCTCCAGTGGAGTCCCCTCAGGGCTGAGTTTGAGCCTGTATCTTTAAGAGTGTGGGCTCCCCCCAGAACCCTGGGCTCCCCAGGGCTCAGTAGCCCCCCAGTGCTACAGGAAGAGCAAGAAGCAAGCTGTGAGGAAGAGCTCCCCGTCCACCTGCGGTGGGGTGCTACAGCTCCCTGCATGGGCTAGGGATGTGCGGAGATGCTGCCAGCTGCCCCCTGTGCCACACGAGATGTTTCCCCTGGGGCATCAGTGGCAGTTGTCGCCCAAAAGGAAAACCGCCTATCACAATGAGTTTGTGTGGGTCCTGTATTTACCATAAAGGGAGGCTGAATGGCCTACGGAAATAACTTGGGCTTGGCACTCCTGGTCTGAATCCCAGTTGCACCGCTAACTCTCCGTGACCCTGGGGAGAAATGTTCTCCCTGCCTCAGTTTACCCATCTCCAAGACAGATGCTGTGTGCTAGGCTGCAGGAGAGCAGCTCAAATCAAGGTGCTAAAGGAAAGCACTGAGGCTGCGTCAGGGGCGGCTCTAGGAATTCGGCCGCCCCAAGCAGTCATGCCTGCGGGAGGTGCACCAGAGCCGCGGGACCAGCGGACCTCCCGCAGCGGAGGGTCCACTGGTCCCGCGGCTCCAGTGGACCTCCCGCAGCTGCGGAGGGTTCACTGGTCCCGCGGCTCCGGTGGAGCATCCGCAGTCATGCCTGCGGGAGGTCCACCCGAGCCGCGGGACCAGCGAACCGTCCGCAGTCATGCCTGCGGAAGGTCCGCTGGACCCGCCTGCCGCCCTGCCGGCAAAATGCCGCCCCAAGTGCGCGCTTGGCGCACTGGGGTCTGGAGCCGGCCCTGGGCTGCATAGTGAGGTGCCCAGCTGAGAACAGGCAGAAGGTGCTGCATTTGCAGTATCTGCACTGCCTGGAGCCTTACTGGGAAGACTAGCAACATGATCTAGTCTGAAGCAGAGCTGGCCCCAACTTGTGTGATTTGAGCATTAACCTGCTAAACCCAGGGTTGTGAGTTCAATCCTTGAATAGGCCATTTAGAGATCTGGGGCAAAAATTGGTCCTGCTAGTGAAGACAGGGGGCTGGACTTGATGACCTTTCAAGGTCCTTTCCAGTTCTAGGAGATTGGTATATCTCCAATTATTATTATTACATGGCGGGATTACGGCTTGAGCTCCGGAGCTAGCTCTGATCTAGCTAGCTCAGGTTCCAGAGCTGCAAAGGCGTGTACTTCTGCACGGGCTGTGCAAACCTGCCCCCAACCCTGGGGAAACTATTCGGGAGGTTGCCTGTGATTCCCAGATTCCAAGGCCAGCGGGACCTTTGTGATCATCTAGCCTGACCTCCTGCATAGCACAGGGCAGAGAACTGCCCCAAATCAATTCCTAGTGCATACTGCTTAGAAAAACAGCCAGGCTTCATTTACAAATTGTCAGTAATGGAGAATCCACCATGATCTTTGGCAAATTGTTCCAGCAGTTAATTACACGTGCTGTTAAAAGTTTCTGCCTTATCTCCAGTCTGAATTTGGCCTACTTCAACTTCCAGCCATGTTAGATCTTCCTCTGCTAGACTGAAGAGCCTGTTATCAAATATTTGTTCCCATAGGAGGTCCATATAGACTGTGATCCAGTCACCCCTTAACCTCTTGAGTCTGTCTATAAAACATGCTTTCTAATCCTTTAGTCATTCTGGTGGCTCTTCTCTGAACCGCTCCAATTTATTAGCAACCTCCTTCAGGAGGGAGAAAAAATGTTCTTCTTAACCTCTCAGGATAGGACAAGAAGCAATGGGCTTAAACTGCAGCAAGGGCGGTTTAGGTTGGACATCAGGAAAAACATCCTAACTGTCAGGGTGGTTAAGCACTGGAATAAATTGCCAAGGGAGGTTGTGGTATCCGCATCACTGGAGATTTTTAAGAGCAGGTTAGACACCTGTCAGGGATGGTCTAGATAATACTTAGTCCTGCCTTGAGTGCAGGGGACTGGACTAGACGACCTCTCAAGGTCCCGTCCAATTCTATGATTCAATTGCAGCCCCCCAAACTGGGCACAGGATTCAATTAGCAGTTTCACCCGTGCTAAATTCAGGGGTAGAATAACTTCTCTGCTCCTACTCGAGCTTCCCCTGTTTGTGCAGCCCAGGATGGCATTAGCCCTTTTGGCCACAGCGTCACACTGGGCATTCGCGTTCAGCTATTTATCCACTACAACCCTCAAAGCTTTTTCCGAGTCACTGCTTGCCCGTCCCCTGTCCTGTAAGCACGGCCTACATGCTTTGTTTTTAGATGTATGCATTAGCCATAGTGTAACACACATTATTTGCTTGTGCCCTGCGTACCAAGCAATTCAGATTCCTCAGTGACCCGTTCTCTTCTTTATTTACCACTTGGCCACACCCCAAGACTCCAGTAAAGTCACAAGACAGTTGTCGTCTTCTAACACTGAACAAGGAACTTTACTGGAATAAAGAAAACAGTGGGCTTGTCGTCACTGCAACGGTTAGCTTGAGCGACGCCTCTCCGCCTAGCCTTGCAAAACACTGGAGCTGCCCAGCGGGACTAGATTAGCAGTTGGTGAGTTGTACTAACTCCAGCTGGAGCTTCGGCCTTCCCACCGCCTGGCTGGGCCAGAGAGCTGGAATTTAAAGCACCATTTAACTCAAGCGAGAGATGTTTGTGCATGAGCGGAGGGGCAACACTGGGGTTGTAGTTTGAGCTGACAAACCCACAGCATTATCCATAAGCTGCCCAGCCTTTCTCCCTCCTTCACCGCAGAGGTCACTTCCCCAGCCTCAACCCACCAGCCTCCTGCTATAGATTTAAGGAAACAGCGCACACGCCCTCTCAGCTCTGCCTGCGGTAGAAAGTTGGCCGGTGGGTTGTTTTTTTCTGGAAGCAACGTCTGCAGGAAGGGTGGTTGGAAGGAGAGACAGAGATATATAAAAAAATAACAACAATAATAATACATTTAGAGTACAGTCGAGCGCTCTAGTCATCCGTCTCCAGGCCGGGAACATTTCAAACCGCACTCAGAACGCACAACATACCAATCACAACACAATTCACGTCAGCGCCTGCACTGTTCTTGCCGCCTCAAAGTGGGCGTCCACTGTACTTCTTTGTCGAAACCCCCTCATTTTGTGGCAGCAGGGAGCTCGCATGTGGGGGACGTCAGAGGGTAAGTGCTTTATTGGTATTAATTATTATTATTATTGACAATAGCTGGGAGCAGGGAAACCTGCGAGTTCTTCCAATTTTTTCCCCCCAACTAGCACTTCCTTTTGGAGCCAGATAAATCTTGTTCCAGCATTCAAAAAAAAAAAAAAAAAAAGGAAAAAAATTCAGAGTGGCCTTTATTTTCTAACGCAATGGTTTTTGGTTTTGTTTCCTTGGTAGGCGGGGAAAATATTAACAAGCGATTGATTATCCTGCTCTTACCATTGCGTCCCCACAGCGTCAAACCAGCAGAGGCTTAATCAAGGAAAAAAACTCATTCTCTTTATTATTTTTCCTGGTTTTTTTGCCATTCCAATCTGAACGGTGCCCTTGGCTGTTCTGACACTGATGGGATTAATGCGATAATAGGGACGTAGCTAAATTGGCCCGGTATATGTGTCATGTATCGAGCTGATTAGCTGAGAAGGGACATGTCTGTTGCTAGAAAAGTAACCAAGCCACATTCGGATCTTGTTTACATTGGTCTAGCTCGGCATGGGTGTAGTGAGGCGTGGAATCCGGGCCCGATTGATTAGCTGGGGTTATTTTTAAGTGTGTACTCCTCTTCCTTTGAGCACTGAATTGTCTATCCACTGTTTCTGAATTATGTAAATATTAATGCCTCTTCAGCAGTAAATTTTAAAATGATGGGGAGGAGGCATTCTGGTTTGATTTCCAGCCACCCCAGAGCCTGGTTTTCATCAATGGGTGAGATTACACTGACTGCGTCCGCACAGTTCTCATCAGTCGCTATTGTGCAGTGTTGCTAACCTGAGCCTCAACCAGCTTTGCATCAAAGTCATCCAGGGACATGATAATCATCCAGGTCCTTGAGGGCTAATGAAAAGTGGCACTTTCATGTTGGCACCTACATTAGAATGGACAAATAAACAGCCCACGTGGTGTCCCTGATGCCTGCACTGGTATCACGGCATTCCTATGTGGAAGGGGTGGTGTCGGCACCATTCCCACTGTCCCAGCACCTGCAGGGAGCCCGTGGTGGGTCTGGGGGTCTCTTTTGGGGCTGGAGTGGATATTGTCGTCCCCCCCCCCGATGTATTGATACATCAGCAGAATCCCCCGGTACTAGGGAATCCCCTTTACAGAAGGCAGGAGATGCCTCGGCAGCATGGGTAAGGAGTGGACATCCGGGCAGGTGGGCCCAGAATCAAGGGAGGGCACAGAGCGATATCACCCGAGAGCTGCAGGATCTGGGGGTCAACCCCTTGCTCGTTCCATGGGGCGAAGGATGGGCCAATGCTGGGGCAGGAGTTTAACCCCCACCAGCGCCTGTCTCCATGGACCAGTCTGGGAGAACCCCATGAGAGGAGCTCCATCCACATCACCAGCATGAGCTGGCCCTGCAGCTGGCTTAACCAGTGCACTAGCTAGCCCAGGGAAGAGAGGGCTTGGCTGGGACACTGCGCTAGGTTGATCCTTGATGGCCTTTTCTAGCCCTGTGTGGCTGCTGCAGCCTGGCATGGCTACTCAGGGGTACTGGCCTGCACAGAGCTACAGCAGGCTCAGGGTCATGCACAGGTGAACTTAAAGCCACCTGCACTCTGCACAATGCGTAGCTGTGGTCCGTAACTGGTCTGGATAACACCCAACTCCAATTCATCCAGCAGAGCGGGGTTGCTTGACTTTGGCTTCGGAAGCTCCTGGGTAACTAGGAAAGTTTTTCTGAACACTGTTAGAGATCTCAATGTTGCCAGACGTCACCTGTCTTGTGATGGTCGATGCTTTTTCTTAAAGCACCAGCCCCTGGGGTCATGTTATTACACGAGAATCTCAGCTTACACTAAAAAAAAAAAGTAAGACTCTGGCCCTTCGTGACTGGGGAGAAAAGCTGGAAAGTGGAAACCCTAAAGGTTAAAAAAGAACAGACGACAAATAAAAATAGCCCATCCTTTCTGATTTTTAAGGTAATTTTATGAATTTGGGGGTCTGAGTTTTGAACACTTGGAGCTGACAAGACTGAAATCCCCGGTAACCATAATCACCAAAACACTCCTACCTGCCTCTGAACTGTGAGAGATGGGGATCAATTTGCTCTTTTGCATATACTCTCTCAAGTCAGGCTTAAATGGAAAGCCTCAGTCAGTGCCTGCAGCATATTAGAAAGCTTGTGATCTGACCCTCAGCTAGTGTGCGCTGGAGTTAACGGAGCTACACCAGCTGACAATCTGGCCACTGGCTCTTGTCTCTGATTTCCACCTGTGGCCTTTACATTTTGCTGTGCGCCCCTCTGCCAGGAGGGCCAGGGTCAGTGAAAAGGGGGAAGAGGGGAATAGGAGCTTCCCAGGGTAATAATAACAAAGACACCCAGCTCTTGCTCAGCAGATCTCAAAACATTTCACCGGGAGGTCACTATTATTACTGGTCCCATTTTACAGAAGGAGAAATGGAGGCACTGGCCCAAGAGCTAAGACTAGAACCAGCCCTGAGGCCCAGGCTAGGGAGCTGTTCACTCCACTAATTAAGTGGGCTGCATTAATTTACCAAGCCTCTTGTGTTGGCTAAACACTTATTCCAGCCCACCAGGCTGCATTCCGACCGGTGTCAATATCCAGCCAGCTGCCCTCTCAGCAATAGTCACTGCAGCAGACTAGCCCCTGGCGTGTGCTGAGGTTTGTTTATGTTCCCTGTTTTGCTTGCTGCTGCTTCTCACCGCTTTTCGTTTAACCCCCAGTGTGAGTGCTTACGTCTCTGATCAATGCTACTCCCGGCTTTATCCACTAGCCCGCTCTAGCCAGTGGGAGTTTCAGCTTGATTAAATGCATGCAGCCACCTTCTGTTTGCTGAGGCTAGCCGTTGAGTAGCTGGTTCCAGGGTGCTCTGGGGAACCCATGCCATGGCTGACGGAGAGGAAGGGAAAGGTTACTTCCTGTGGTCAGGAGGCTTGATTCTGAGCTTTCTTAGCCTGGTTTTACACCAGTGCAACTCCACTGACGTTTGTGAAGTTACTTTTGGACTTATAGCGGTGTAATGAGAGGTGAATCTGGCCTCGTTAGGAGCAGGAAGGAGACTGAGGGGAGACAAGAGGAAGAGGAAGGCAGCGATGGCTCTGGGTAAGGAGACTAATAGGTGAGGTTGAGATCTAATGCGGGCAGCAGCTTATCCCACATCTGCCCACTGTGGGGTTCTGGTACCATCTCCTGAAGCACCTGGTGCTGGCCTGCATTGGAGACAGGATACACAGTGGATGGACTATGGGCTGATCTAGTCTGGCAATTCTGGAAGGCAGGAAAAAAATGCAATTAAAAACCCTCTTGACTTGTAATTACCTGTGTGACGGGTTAGATCACAGAAACCCCCTGGGAGCTGCTACCCGATGTGCCCAGACTACTTCTCCCCCTGCTTTCCCTGCCAGCCCAGGACCCCAGCACCCTGTCCTGCTGAGCCAGACACTCCCGTCTGCTCCAACACAGACCCAGGGTCTGAACCACGCGCCCCAAAGCTGCAGGTTTACCTCAAAACAGCTCACAGAAGTGTTCTTGTCTTTAGCACTCAGATGCCCAACTCCCAGTGGGGTCTAAACCCACATAAATCCATTTTACCCTGTATAAAGCTTATCCAGGGTAAACTCATAAATTGTTCGCCCTCTAGAACACTGATAGAGAGATTTGCACAGCCGTTTGCTCCCCCAGGTATTAATACAAACTCTGAGTTAATTAATAAGTAAAGAGTGATTTTATTAAATACAGAAAGTAGAGTTTAAGTGGTTCCAAGGAGTAGCAGACAGAACAAAGTAAGTCACCAAGCAAAATAAAATAAAATGCGCAAATCTATGTCTAATCAAACTGAATACCGATAATCTCACCCTCAGAGATGCTTCAGTAAGTTTTTTTCCTCAGACTGGACCCCTTCCAGGCCTGGGCACAATTCTTTCCCGGTACAGCTCCTGTTCCAGCTCAGGGGGTAGCTAGGGGATTCTTCACGATGACTCCTTTCCTCTTTGTCCTGTTCCATCCCTTTATGAATCCTTTGTCTCTTTCTGGGTTCCCACCCCCTCCTTCTCAATGGAAAGACACCAGGTTAAAGATGGATTCCACTTCAGGTGACATGATCACATGTCACTGCAAGACTTCATTGCCCATTTGCCAGCACACATGTATACAGGGAGACTTACAGGTAAAACACACCCATCTGCAGGCAATTGCCCTGGTTAATGGGAGTCATCAAGATTCCAAACCACCCACACTTTGCATAATCACAAGAGGCCCTCAGAGTTATATTTCATATTTCTAGTCTCAGATACAAGAGTGGTACGTTTCTACAAATAGGATGATAATACTCAGTAGATTATAAGCTTTATAATGATACCTTACAAGAGACCTTTTGCATGAAGCATATTCCAGTTACATTATATTCACTCATTAGCATATTTTTATAAAACCATATAGACTGCGATGTCACAACCTGATTTTGCAGATCTGTCTTATAATGTTGCAAGCCTGGAGGTGGCAATAACTGGACTCCTTGGTTGGTGCCATGTGACACCCTGTGACGTTTCTCTTGTGTGTGTATATACACCATACAGGCAGCAGCTCTGTGCCTAATAATTGATTCAGCCAGAGAGACTCACAGGCAGGAAGAACAAACTTCCAGTGCTATGGTCAGTTTCTAAATAACCCTGCATCTCAATGAACAACAAAGCACGTCTCCAAGATCTAATGGCCTATATGTTCAGTTAAACTTGTAAAATCACCTGTAACTCTTTTCAGCTTGGAAAAGAGACGACTAAGGGGGGATATGATTGAGGTCTATAAAATCATGACTGGTGTGGAGAAAGTAAATAGGGTAGGAAATGTTATTTACTCCTTCTCATAACACAAGAATAGAGGCCAACAAATGAAATGAATAGGCAGCAGGTTTAAAACAAACAAAAGGAAGTATTTCTTCACACAACGCAGAGTCAACCTGTGGAACTCTTTGCCAGAGGATGTTGTGAAGGCCAAGACTATAACAGGGTTCAAAAAAGAACTAGATAAGTTCATGGAGGATAGGTCCGTCAATGGCTATTAGCCAGGAAAGGCAGGGATGGTGTCCTTAGCCTCTGTTTGCCAGAAACTGGGAATGGGTGGCAGGGGATAGATCACTTGATGATTCCCTGTTCTGTTCATTCCCTCTGGGGCACCAGGCATTGGCCACTGTCGGAAGACAGGATACTGGGCTAGATGGACCTTTGGTCTGACCCAGTAAGGCCATTCTTATGTTTTTAACAGTGTCAGGACCGGGGTATGGGTGGTCAGTCCTAATGGTTGGAGCCACAGCAGTCTGGAACCAGAAGTCAGAGCCAAGAGCCAGGAAGCGAGCAGGGGAAGAGGCAGGACCGGACTGGAGCAGGACAACAAGGAGGCTAGGAAAAAGGCAGGCACGGGAGCCTCACTTCAGCCATGCAGGATGTCCTACCGCAAGCCAGTCTGCCTCGAGGCTAGTCCTCAGGCGCGGCTTACAGGGCTCGATTCTGACCCCAAGCCTCTACACTCCTTTCACCAGCACTAAATTCACCAAGGGCCAGATTGTGAATGTGAGTGTGCAAGGGGAGGGGGGAAAGCAAACTCCCCCCCCCCCATTGCCTACTACAGCTCTCCCCAAAGGGGGTTATGCCTCCCTGAAGCACAGCGCCTCCTGCTGGTCCCGCCGGGGCAGTGCAGCGCTGCCCCATGGCCAGTGAGGGCCAACCTTCACAATGCCATACAACTCAACAGCTCGCTCCTGAACCCAGCCAGAGGCTGAGGGAGAGTCCTGCTCTGAGGAAAGGCCTGCACCAGGGGCTGTGCGTGTGGAGGAGGTGTGAGCCGCTCTCATCCGAACGACAGACTTGTAGGTAAGAGAGAATGATTCAGCCTGGGGGCAGGTCCCCGCTGCACCACAACCGCCCTGGGTGACGCCGAGCAGATCACTGGATCTCCCTGGGCTTCATCTGGGAAGTGGGGATAACCAGGCCTCCCTTTGCCTGTTGGCTGCCTGGGGCAGGTGTGGGTCGATACAGCACCTGCGGGGCCCTGATCTCAGCGCTACCAGGACCCAAATAATTCCAGAGGCGTCAGGTCTTTGGCAAGGCTCTTTTGCTGCTCACGAGTGTCTCCCTCCATTTCACCCAGAATAGCCTGTGTCACCACTTGACCTTACGAAGCAAAGGCGCCTCGGGGGGGGAGGATATCTGGATTTCCCACCCCACCTCCCTTTTTTCTGTCTAGTTTTCCCCAGCACCTGCTTGGAACGCCCTGGAGAAAAGGGCCACCCAGAGGGGGGGCAAGTGGGGCAATTTGCCCCAGGCCCCGGGCCCCACAGGATCCCCCATGAGAATATATCAAGTATCAGAGGGGTAACCGTGTTAGTCTGGATCTGTAAAAGCAGCAAAGAGTCCTGTGGCACCTTACGTCTGTTAGTCTATAAGGTGCCACAGGATTCTTTGCTGCTTTTTCATGAGAATATAGTGTTCTATAGTATTGCAACTTTTTTTTATGGAAGGGGCCTCCGAAATTGCTTTGCCCCAGGCCCCCTGAATCCTCTGGGCAGCCCTGCTGAAGAAGCAAGTTGGTCTGGTCTGTATCTGCTCCCTGCCTTAGCGAGGGTGGGGAGAAACTGAGAGGCAGGAGGAGGAGGGGGAGCAAGAGGATGACAGGGAAGGGGGGGGTGAGGCGTGGGAGGGGTAGACGCGTGGGCTGAGCGTGTGTGACAGGTGTAGAGAGAGCGATCTCCTTGACTCCCAGACTCCCGAACGTGCTGCTGTCATGCCATGCAAGCACCCCCACCCCCACACGCTTCCCCTGCTCTGAAAAGCAGTGAGCCACCCTGAGACAGTCACAGGTGAGAGGAGGAATGCCTCAGAGCCCTGGGGAGAGGGGGCGGAGATGCCATCCTGCTGTGTAGCCACCTCCCGCTGGACACTGCTGAGAAATCAGAGCCCCTAGCCAGGGTGGGCCATGCCCCCCCTGCCCCGACAGACAGCTGGCCGGTCTCTGTCACGCTTGGCAACACCCATCATGCCCAGAAAGTCTCCTCAAATTGAACAGAGAGCGATAGAGGTGGGAACAGCATGAGAGGGGGAGCTTCTGAGCTCAGAGCCCCGGGCAGCCAGGTGCTCAGCATCCCCAACCCCTAGCAAATCACCAGGGCACCTTGCCAGCACCTCCTAGGGCTGTACATTCGTAAGCTCCTGAGGGTGGGATCTTGGCATTGTGGGCAGCCCGTCCTTAGTGAAGAGAGCAGCCCCACTGACATCAGTAATAACTCACGTGAGGAAGGGTTTGCAGGGTCATGTCTACACAGCACCTTAAGACTATAACAGGGTTCAAAAAAGAACTAGATAGCTTCATGGAGGATAGGTCCATGAAAGAATTCTAGCCAGGATGAGCAGGGATGGTGTCCCTAGCACAGGGGTAGGCAACCTATGGCACACATGCCGAAGGCGGCACACGAGCTGATTTTCAGTGGCACTCACACTGCCCAGGTCCTGGCCACCGGTCCGGGGGGCTCTGCATTTTAATTTATTTTTAAATGAAGCTTCTTAAACATTTTAAAAACCTTATTTACTTTACATGCAACAATAATTTAGTTATGTTATAGACTTATAGAAAGAGACCTTCTAAAAGCATTCCCATGTATTACTGGCACGTGAATCAGGCTGATTGCCTTCCCTGGAGTGTGGCGCTCCCTGGGGTTAAGGGCAATTCATGCAATGCTGCCGGACCTTCTGGCGCCAGGTGCTCTGTGATGTGGGTGGAGGGCTAACCCAACCAGGGGCTGACGGAGACACTGGCGCAACATTCATTGCCAAGGTGCCAGTGCTGTGTTCAATACAAGATTGAGAGCTCTGGAAAGATGGACTGGAGCTCCCCTGGAGATCAGGCATCTCCCCCTTTCTCTCAGCCTCAGTGTGTTCCCCAACCTCCATTGATCAGGAAACCCCCATCCACTGCCCCCTCTCCGCACAAACACACACATCAGCTCTGTATTTGTTTCCCTTCTGCCAATGGCGCCAAATCCTCCTCTCCAAACCTGCCTAGGCAAGCTGGCAGGGGGCAGAGTTCTAGGGTGTGTCACAGTTCAGGACACTGGGGCCTGTCCCGGCACAGACTACGGGGGCATGCCACAGAGCTGGGGCCTGTTACAATGCAGGATGCTGCAGCATGTCCTGAGTCAGGGTACCGGGTTGTGCCAAGGAGCAGGATGCAAGGACATGCCGAGGTGCAGAATGTTGTGGCATACCATAGCTTTGGCTGCTAGGGCATCCCAAGGCATTCCAAGGGAGGGATAGCTCAGTGCTTTGAGCATTGGCCTGCTAAACCCAGGCTTGTGAGTTCAATCCTTGAGGGGACCATTTAAGGATCTGGGGCAAAAAATCTGTTGGTGGATTGGTTCCCCCTTTGAGCAGGGGGTTGGACTAGATGACCTCCTGATGTCTCTTCCAACTCTGATATTCTATGATTCGGTGCCAGCTGTTGGACTGAGCTTCAGCACAATGCACTAGAGCCTGTCACAGTACAGGATGTGGCCAGGGTCACATTCAGACTTGATTCAAGAGGGTGATACTCCGTCAGCAGCACTACCCCTGCCAACACCAGCTCTTAAACCATGACAAAATGCCACCTCTTCTCCATATTTGGGGCATCCGGTGCACAGCACAGACTTTGTTCCCTTTGTCTTCCCTCTCTTTTCTCGCCAATATGTTTGCATGTTGCCTGTGCCGTTTAGAGCAGCTAAAATTATCTCACGGAAGCATCTCCGCTGTCTTCCTTTGTTGTTCTTTTCTTTCTGGCTCTTTCCTGCTGGGCAGCTGGAGCCTGTCCCGGATCTTTAAAGAAAAACAATCATGCAGCTCAGTTAGGTCTTCTTTAGGAACATAGGAGGAGAGGATGATGTGATGAAACCAAAACCACCCAAAGCATTTTGCGCAGCCTTCAATCACACGACCTGTCCTGCCCGCTTGAGCCTAGTGGACAACCTTTACTAAGTTCTTCAGAAGAAGGTCTCCTTGCTCCCCCATCAGCCCCCCAAAATCCCTGCTAATCTGCAGTGGAAGGAAAAATTCTTCCCTGCATCTAATCTGGCAGCTGCTGCATCCCTGTGCATGACAGCATGAATCACCATTGTAAAGTAACAGAATCCATTTATACATCGAGCTACTGTTAGTGTCCAAGCAATTATCCTCGTTATTCTTTAATCCTGAACCTTATTGTGACGCTGGCAGACCAGGTGCCAGCTCATGCCAAGGCCCCTAGGCCTCACGGAACAGTGACAAATGCACAGCTGGAAACCAGCCTGGTTCCCCTGTGTGTTAGCATTGTTCAAATAGGTGTTACATTGATCAGAATACGTTCAATGTTTAGATCTGATGAAATGCTTGGAGGATGTTGCATGCCTTGATCTCACTTACAGCTTCTATAGCCCATGGTATAAAGTTATGTGGAGCACTTACATTTTAAAGCTCTTTTTTAATTGTGTAATTCACCAAACAGGACAGACGCATTAATTAATGTAAGTGCTGGACTTGAAGGCCCATTGAAAGCAAATGAGTCATTGTGAAACCTCAAAGGACATAGATTTCACTGATTTCCTCCCCCGCCCCACCACACCCAGGAAGAGGAGACAGATGCAAACACGTGTCTCATCAGTTTGATCTCTGGGGGAAGGGAATGAAAATCCCTGACCAGAAGGAGCTGTATCACTACACTGCTTGGAATTTGGGGACGGCAATGTTTCTAAGCATAAGCAAGGGATCCCCAAGCTGCTTAGCTTGAGTTAGCACTAAAGGACTTATTGGGTATGTCTACGCAGCAATTAATAACCCGTGGCTGGCCCATGCCAGCTGACTCAGGCATGCGGGGCTCCGGCTGCGTGGCTCTTTCATTGCAGTGTGGACTTCCAAGCCCGGGCTCTGGGACCCTGCGAGGTGGAAGGGTCCCAGAACTCGGGTTGCAGCCTGAACCTAGAAGTCTACACGGCAATGAAACAGCCTCGTGAGCCCAAGTCAGCTGGCACAGGCTAACCGCAAGTGTCTGATTGCAGAGCAGACACACCCACAGAACTTGCATATTACAGCAGCTTCTATCACCTTCTGGAACCTAAGACTGTCACTCATTCATATGACACAGGAGAGCCATGCTGCCCACTTGATCCTAGTGGACAAAGCTGCGTGTGTGTTTACCTGCTTTAAACTAGTAAATAACTCTCATTTCTTTTTCTTAGTTCATAAATCTTCAATTAGTTTATTATAAGATTGGCTACAAACATTGTCCTTGGTGAGAGATCTGAGATACAATTGACCTGGGGTAAGTGACTGGTCCTTTAGGATGGGGCATAACCTAAATATTGTTGTGAATTTTGGTGTAAGGGACCATCTATCACAAAGGCAGGCGAGCCTGGCTGACAAGCTAGCCTGGGTGGTCGGAGTACCCAAGGGGACTGTCTGTGACTCCATATTAAGGCTGATATAATGCCCGAGGAGTTCACACTGGGTTGATGAAATCTAAGTGCAGAACTCACAGCCTGTTTGGGTTTGTGCCCTGGGTTATAACAGTCTGTCCTGAGGCCGGGATTCACATCTGTGAGCCACTCCAGACAGTTTGACACCGATCACTGTGGAGTCTGTCAATACTATTTTATTCCTCTTCTTTAGTTCATCATTTTCCACTGTATGATTTTTTGGCATCTCCTTGAACGTCTGCAGCTTTGTATAGACCTGGCCTTTTGGGGCATTGCAGAACTAGGCAGAGTTTGGGAATGTTCTACCTGTAGGGGGCCGTGTTGGCCCCGCCTGCACGCCGCCCGTTCCCTTCCCTGCTCCTCCTCTTCCCTGAGGTCCCCACCACCCACCGCTGCCTGGGGAGTCCCTCCTCTCCTCTCCTCCACTCCACCCCCCCTCCGGAGGTCCCCACTGCTCGTATGTCCCTGTGAGGGGGGGCTTTGGGGCGGAGGGGGTTGGCAGAGGAGGGTCGTGATGGGTGGGGGAGGGGAGGTGGAGGAGAGGAGGGACGTGGCGGTCGGTGGCGAAGGGGCTGAGCGGGGAAGGGACCCAGCAGGGGCAGGGCTGGGGCGGAGCAGCTGTGGATTGTCGGCGGGGCCGTGAGTGGAGGAGGCAGGACCGGGAGCTAGCCTCCCCCCGGGGAAGCTGCACCCGCCGCCCATGGTTTTACCCGTCCAACCTAACCCCATTTCTCCACCCCAAAGATGGTTTGTTTAGGAAAAAATATTTTAGCACCTCTGGGGCTGCCTCTCTAAGAAGCTCACTCAAGCCAGTCTGGCAAGGGCCATGTGCGTTGCTTACACCGGATGCCATGCTGCCTGGCTTTTTTCCCATTAGGTTGTTTTTCTTTCACACAAATACTCACCTCGCTGCTGCTTTTATTCACACTCTCTCCGCAGACATTTTGTTCTCTTCCTACCCTTTGTGAGGTTGGTTGCCCTCATTCTTCAGAAACCCGGGCTTAAGGGAAAGCTCCTAAATCCATATTTAGGAATTTCGGTGGGAGCCACTCTTTTCAAAATGAGGCCACGCACAGGCTTCGGAGCCTAAAGCTAGAGTCATATTTCTGACCATCTGGAGCTGGGTAGAGAGACAAAGTACCAATATTATACTTATCATGGGAACCGTATGGTGCATTGTGGGTTTAGCAAGGCAGCAAGACATTCTGGGATGTTACTGGATTTGGGAAAGGACCATTGGACTAGTCTATTAAGTTTCACTAGAGATTCATAGAATGCAGTTCCCTTCTTAAAGAAAGTGCATCTGGAGCTGTTCATAAATATATTCTTTCTTTAACGTTTTTAACCGCCATGAAAGATCTGGTCTGCCAACGTAGTTCTCCATCTACCAGAACCTAAGATTTTCGCTATGTGTCTGTTGCATGTTTTGGAGCCCAATAATAGCTTGTATAATTTCTTGAGCAGTCCACGTTTGTTAATCTGTTCACGTCGGTGTCTGAAGGATGAGGCGACAAGTAAGTCTCCTGCTGGGCAACCTTTATAAAAGCTTGAGCCTCTTTCCTGAAGCTGGAGTTCAGTGTCCTTAAGGAGATCAACTTGAGAAAAGAAAAGAAAAGAGCCGCAGCAGAATGGAGAGAATCATTAAAACAGTTTCCCAAGTAAATGAAAGTGCCACTCAGTGTAATGAGACCGAAAAATTCAAGAGACCTAGAAAAAGAGCTTGTGTGTCTGTTTTCTTTGACATTTTGGAACAAAGTTGGTGCGTAGGAAAGGTGTCAGAGCTATATTGATGTCCCGTGTTTCTTTGCAGTACTATCACGAGGGGGAGTTTGGTCCCTATGGCCTATGTAGTCCCCAGCCGCTTTGCTCAGGCTGTTAGCAATCGCACCAAATGTTAAGAGCTGGATTCAGGGCGCCGCTAGCAGCACATAACAGCAATAACTTTATCAAAGCTACAAGGGCAGTGGTTTTCAGCCTTTTTAAGCACAAGGTCACTTTTTTGAATTTAAGTGCAACCCAGGATCTCCCCTTCCACGTCCATGAGGCCCCACCCCACTCACTCCATCCCCCCTCCCTCCGTCACTTGCTCTCCCCCACCCTCACTCACTTTCATCGGGCTGGGGCAGGGAGTTGGAGTGCAGGAGAGGGTTCGGGGTGTGGGCTCTGGGAGGGGGCCCAGGGCTGGTGCAAGGGGTTGGGGTGCAGGAGAGGATTCTGGATGCAGGCTCTGGGAGGCGGCCCAGGGCTGGTGCAGTGGGTTGGGGTGCAGGAGGGGATTTGGAGTGCTGGCTCCCGGGGGAGGCTCAGTGCTGGGGCAGGGGGTTGGGATGTTGGAAGGGATGAAGGGTGCGGGCACTCACCAGGCAGGGCTTACCTCGGTCGGCAGCGCAGCAGTGCTAAGGCAAGCTCCCTGCTTGCCCCAGACCACGCCGCTCCCAGAAGTAGCCAGCACGTCCCTGCGGCCTCTGGGGTGGGACACGTCGCTCCGCGTGCTGTCCCTCCCTGCAGGCACCGCCCCCACAGCTCCCATTGGTCGCAGTTCCCCATTCCCAGCCAATGGGAGCTGTGAGGGTGGTACCTGCAGGCAGGAGCAGCGCCCAGAGACCCCCCCATCCCCCTCTCCCCCAGGGGTCACAGGGACGTGCTGCTGGCCACTTCTGGGAGCGGGACAGGGCCAAGGCAGGCAGGGATCCTGCCTTAGCCCCACTGCGTCACCAGCTTTTTAGCGACCGGATACTGCGATCGACTGGCAGAGGCTCCACAATCGACCAGTCAATCATGATCTACCAGTTGGTGACCACTGTACTAGGGTGAGCAGATTTCCCAATTTTATAGGGACAGTCCTGATATTTGGGGCTTTGTCTTATATAGGCACCTATCCACCCCCACCCCCTTCCTGATTTTTCACACTTGCTCTCTGGTCACCCTAAAAGCTACTAACTTCTGAACAATGCTGCTATTCCTGAAGGTAGATGGCACTCTCTATATTAACTGTCTGCACACGTACAGTTCTAACAGCTCTCCCGTAACACCAAGCCAAGACACACACCCGCTGGCAATGACCTACTACAACCACTACGATGCTGGATTGGAGCCAATGATTAGCTCTCAGCAAAATTTGTCAGCGGAAACTTTTTTTCTCCCGGTGAGAAACACAGATTTGGATACACCAACATGTTTTCTGAATTCATGTTGATATTGCTCATTTGGGGGAACAAAAATCCAGAAAAACACTTACATTTTTTCATCTCAAACAACTTGTAATTTCAAAATGTCCTTGAGTTTTTAAAAATTAAAAAAATGGAAGCACATTTTGATATCGTCAAAACAAAATATTTCATTTGACCCAAAAATGAATCCCGCCCCCCGCCACCACTTTTCAATTATCAAAAATATATTTTTTTAAAATCACTTTTGGTCTGACCTGAAACGATTTTTTGCTTTGACTTTTCAAAATTGCCAATGAACAGAAATCTCTGTTACTCACTGAGCTCTCCCAATGATCTAGTCAAAGACAACGTAACCCTTTGCCAAAACCTGAGCTATCCGTCACCTCTTTTTATACCGAGTGAGGAATGAAAGAGCTGCGTTTTGTCTGATTGTCAGTTTGGAATAAAATATTTCAAGAGACCTCAAAGACTAATAACATAAATCAGTCTGGGGATAATTCATCTGTTGACATAGGCTGGGTTTCTCTGTCTCCTCTTTGATGGGATAAAGTTCAGGTTCCAAGTTCACTAGGAAGGAACCTGATTTAGTCCATTTAATTGGCGTTGATGTTGTATTCCCATCGTCTTCATAATCTCATTACAAAGCCCTTTGAGCTGGCAGCTGGCATGTTTTAATATTTTAAAGATCAAACTGCAGAGGGATCCAGCCTTTGAAATCTCTGATTTAGATACAGCATGTCATTTCTCCTTGCATGTGTTTCTCTGCCAACTGGCTTAACGTTTCTTTTCTCATCCACTCACAGCGTCTGATACCATTTATGGATGGTAGCACGCCATCCCTTTAAGCGGGAGACTTGTATCCGATTCATCCATGTCCTTGTGCAGGCATTTGCACCAAGGCAACACGGGTGCAAAATGACATCACCGTTCCCATTTGGTAGTGTTTTAGCCCTACCTCGGACCAGTATAAATAGGACCCTACGAAATTCACAGCCTTGAAAAACAAGTCACAAACCATGAAATCTGGTCTCCCCTGTAAAATCTGGTCTTTTGTGTACTTTTATCATGTAGCAGCATTTCTCAAACTGGGGGTCCCGACCCAAAAGGGGGTCACAAGGGTATTGTAGGGGGGGGGTCACAGTACTGCCACCCTTACTTTTGCGCTGCCGTCAGAGCTGGACAACCAGACACTGGCGGCTGCTGGCTGGGCGCCCAGCTCTGACGGCAGTGCTGCCACCAGCAGCAGCACAGAAGTAAGGGGGCACGGTATTGGTGGGGTTGTCGCTCTTGGGGGAGGGTCATCATGGGCTTTACATGTTTATATTTTGCCAGTTTTAAATACATATTCATGCTTTGTTACGACACTGTGAAATTTAAGATTTAAATATCTGAAATTCAACATTTTAAAAAGGCGATGACCGTGAAATTTATGAAAACGGGCCGTGAATTTGGTAGGGCCATGGGTGACACAAGGTGCGGGGCAACACTGAACCTCCTACGCTGTGATCGGAGCCGGTTACCCTGTGCTACCCCCAGCAGCGCGTCAGGAGCTATGTCCAAAGATCCCCAATATGGTGCTCTCTGGGGTGCCTTTGCCAGCCAGTGCCCTCTGATGGGTGTGCATGGTGTGGTGGCAACTCTGCCCTTTCCTGCACCCCTCCAAGAGTCATTTGGCCCTGTGCCTGCTGGCATCCTCTTATGACGCCAGCCCTCCACCCAAGCTGTTGGTAATCTCTCCTCTGAGAGACCAGCAGTCTAGTGACCCTAGCGAAGGGTCAATAACCTCAGGCCCCGAAGAGTCCTGATCCTTTGCTCCAATGGGTTTTACTATCCTTTGCTGGGGATGGTAGGAGAACTCAGGCCCACCCACGCTGCCTTCCAGTCCCTCCGTCTCCCTGGCAGCAGCTTTTCTCCTCTGATCTGCAGCCCTCTTATCCCCAGATGTTGCTGTCCCAGGGATTATCCACAGATGAGGAAACAGCTAGCCTCCTGTTAACCCCTTAATAGCCCAGGCAGACAGACACGTGCTAACTCCACTGGAGCTCGCATGCTGAAAATAGCACTGTGGGTGTTTCAGCTTGGGCTAGCCACACAAGCTTGGCCCCAGGAGTCAGGGGGGCTTGATCTCAGGGGGCTAGCCAGCACCGCTGCCCATACCACAATGTTCACACCACTACTTTTAGCTTGTTAGCTCAAGCCATGCTAATGCGTCTCTGTCTACCTGGGCTGGGAGGCATGCTCCCAGCTGCTGTGTAGACGGACCCTTAGTGGCCATGGTAGGATGGGGTGGACGCCCCATCAGCGGTGCATTTACAGAAGAACATCCCCTGTCTTTTATGTTTCTCTCATTTGGAGCCTCATTTGAATGTACAGCTGGGTGACATTGTACAACTGAAATATTTTTCGGCAAAACAGGCAAATTCTACGACACAGAAACATTTCACAAATTCGTGTCGATTTCACCAAATAGTTTCGATTAGAAAAAGAATGGAAGAAAAACACTGAACAATTGAAATGTTTAGTTTTCACATTTGAAAAACAAAATGTTTCCATTTGTCAATTCTTCATAAATTTTCATTCTGAAATTTTCTTTTTTTAATGTAAAACATCAACAAAGCTCAGCATCAAAACAAAGTACCTTGGTTTGGGGCAAATAAAATTTAATTTGACCTGAAATTATTTTTTTTACTTGGCAATCAGCTGAAAATTACAAATAAATTCATTTTTAGTTTGACCGGAAATATTTTTATTTGATTTTATAGAATTGCAAGTAAACTGTAAAAAAGTACGTGCGCAGCTCTATTTGTATGTCAGTCAATACACTTGTCTTTTCAAATTTACTATGTGAGAGGATTTAAAAAGCTATATCCTTCAACATCCTTTCTGTGAAATTGAATGCCAAACAGAAGAAGAGCACACTTTGCATTTTCCTACAGTTCATTTAATATTCATTCGTTCATTTAACCTAGAGACTTGTCCATCCCTTATTTCATACAGAAAGAAAGAAAGAAAGCAAGCAAGCAGCAATGGGCAGGTTGAAATGCTATATACTCCCTGCCTCCTCTGGCACAGAATTCCTGTTCTTGCCCATCACACAGAGGAATGTAGCAGACTTAGCGACTCGGGAGTCCTAGGAATTAATACTATCAAAACACACACCACATGGGAGGACTGTGGGGTAGGAGGGCTGCTTAGGGAGATCCAGAGAGTGATGGGGCAACATTAAGCAAGGAAACCTGTAAGAGGATTTCAGGGCAACTATTCTATCAAGCAGGCTGTGGACTAGTCTCCCACGGGAAGGATGTATCCTGTTGCTTTACGAGCCTGATGAAAAGCCCACTGGGGTCAATGTAAAGACTCCCATTGAGTTCAAGGGGCTTCGGGTCGGGCCGTGTCCTGTACAGCTGAATTTGGGGAAAGCTGTAGAGATTGCAGAGAGGGGGCAGCCCGCCCTGCCAAGAAAGGTGGCCGAGATGGGCTCTAACAGGCCTTGTTGCTTCTCTAACTTGCATGTTCCCTGTTGCCCGGGCGCAGGTGAAATCAGCACCGAGTTCTCTGGCTCGTTCTCTGCCTCAGCCCGAGCTGCCAGGGAATCTAGTGCTCGTGGATGTGTGAGATTCATAACACAGGCATGAGCCAGGCACAGCGTGGGCGGCCTCCCCCCACACAGCTCTTCTCAGAGCACTTCAGTCCTCAGCGGCAGCGCTGCCCTGGTATTCCACGGCGGAGCCCCCGTGCAGCTGAGCCCGCGCTCTCCAGCCCTGGCTGTGCAGTCACTGCCGTTCTGCTGCTGCCCACCCCGCAGTTCTGCCAGCCCACCTCTGTCCTGGCCTGCAGTCCCCTGCTATCCCAGCCCTCAGCTCCCCCCAAAAGCTCTGCCAGCCCACCTCCCTCCTGGCCTGCAGCCCCCTGACGTTCCAGCCCTCAGCTCCCCCCACAGCTCTGCCAGCCCATTTCCGTCCTGGCCTGCAGCCCCCTGCTATGCCAGCCCTGGGCTCCCCCCCCCCACCAGCTCTGCCTGCCCACCTCCGTCCTGGCCTGCAGCCCCCTGATGTTCCAGCCCTCAGCTCCCCCCACAGCTCTGCCAGCTCATCTCCATCCTGGCCTGCAGCCCCCGCTATGCCAGCCCTGGGCTCCCCCCCACAGCTCTGCCTGCCCATCTCCATCCTGGCCTGCAGCCCCCTGATGTTCCAGCCCTCAGCTCCCCCCACAGCTCTGCCAGCCCATCTCCGTCCTGGCCTGCAGCCCCCACTATCCCAGCCCTCAGCTCCCCACACAGTTCTGCCAGCCCACCTCCCTCCTGGCCTGCAGCCCCCCCCCCACTATCCCAGCCCTCAGCTCCCCCCCCCCCAGCTCTGCCGGCCCCCCTCCCTCCTGGCCTGCAGCCCCCTGCTATACCAGCCCTCAGCTCCCCCCCCCACAGTTCTGCCGGCCCACCTCCCTCCTGGCCTGCAGCCCCCTGATGTTCCAGCCCTCAGCTCCCCCCACAGCTCTGCCAGCCCATCTCCATCCTGGCCTGCAGCCCCCGCTATGCCAGCCCTGGGCTCCCCCCCACAGCTCTGCCTGCCCATCTCCATCCTGGCCTGCAGCCCCCTGATGTTCCAGCCCTCAGCTCCCCCCCACAGCTCTGCCGGCCCACCTCCGTCCTGGCCTGCAGCCCCCACTATCCCAGCCCTCAGCTCCCCACACAGTTCTGCCAGCCCCCCTCCCTCCTGGCCTGCAGCCCCCCCGCTATCCCAGCCCACATCTCCCCCCCCCCCCCCAGCTCTGCCGGCCCACCTCCCTCCTGGCCTGCAGCCCCCTGCTATCCCAGCCCTCAGCTCCCCCCCCCCACAGCTCTGCCTGCCCACCTCCCTCCTGGCCTGCAGCCCCCTGCTATCCCAGCCCTCAGCTCCCCCCCCCCACAGCTCTGCCGACCCACCTCCCTCCTGGCCTGCAGCCCCCTGATGTTCCAGCCCTCAGCTCCCCCCACAGCTCTGCCTGCCCACCTCCCTCCTGGCCTGCAGCCCCCTGCTATCCTAGTTCGGCCCCCCACCAGCTCTGCCAATGCACCTCAATCCTGACCTTCGTCCCTGGACTTTCTCTCCTCTTCCCTCCAGCTATCCAGCCCCGGCTTCCCTTCCTCCAGTTCTGCCATTCCCCCTCAGTCCTGAGGACACCTCTCTGCTACACTAGCCCAGGGGTCCCCCCACAGTTCTGCGAACCCCCTTAATCCTGATCTGCAACCCCCTTGCTATTCCACAGGGCTTTGAGGCCTACCAATGAAAAAGTCCTTATAAGAACTAGAGATTCGATAACAAGAGACAGTTCTCCCCTTCCGCCCTGCTCTTCTCTGAACCCTCTCCAATCATCATCCTTCTTGAATTGTGGGCACCAGAATTGGACACAGGATTCCAGTGCAAAATATAGAGGTAAAATCACATCTCCTTGCCTCCTTGAGATTCCCCTATTTCTGCATCCCAGGATCCCATTAGCTCACACTGGGAGTTCCTGTTCAGCTGATTATCCATCACAACCCCCAAATCTTTCTCAGAGTCACTGCTTCCCAGGGCAGAGTCCCTTCTCCTGTACGTACGGACGACATTCTTTGTCCCAGATGTATTTTACGTTTAGCTGTATTAAAATCCATATTGCTTGCTCGCACCCATTGTACCAAGCGATCCAGATTGCTCTGAATTGCAGACTCATGGACTTTAAGGCAAGAAGGGCCATTATGACCATCTAGTCTGACCTCCTGCACAATGCAAGCCACAGAACCTCAGCCACTCACTCCTGCAATAGGCTCGTACCATCTGGCTCAGTTACCGCCAGCTCTTGATTTAAAGACTCCAAGTGCCAGAGACTCCGTCATTCAAACCAGCAAATGACCCATGCCCCATGCTGCAGAGGACGGTGAGCCTCCCGCCACGGTCTCTACCAATCTGACCTTGGGAAAAATTGCTTCCCATCCCCAAATATGGGGATCAATCTGTTCAAATAGGATTTAATTCAAAGACGTTGTATGGCCTGGGCGATGCAGGAGGTCAGACTAGATGAGCGGAGCGGTCCCTTTTGGCCTTGAAATCTGTGAATCAATGAAAATCCAGCCCCATTTGCAATCAGAAGAGTTGCAATCCAGTCCTAGGTGACATGCCCAAGTCACCCGGCAAGTCTGTGGCAGAGACAAAACCCTAGCCCGCCTTTCCTGAGGCCCATGTCAATTCTTTAACTACAGTTCCATCCTTCTACTCTTGTGCCACTCACCGGGTTGGCAGGAACGATTCCAGTTTGGTGCCTCCTGCCCCAACGGAGACACAAAATGTGGCCTGAGTCCTGTGAAACTAATCCACCCTCTGCAAATGGCAGCAGTTGGCCAGCATCTTGGCTAACCAGGACCCATGGCTCGTGAATGATTAGACTGTGAGTGTTTTCGGGTTTTATTTCAGGTTTGTTCACTGAGGCCCATTCCTGACACGGGCCTCTGGCTGCTACTGGAATAATAATAATTAACAACAATTGGCCTCATTCATTACCAATGGAGTTAAGCGATATAAATAGGCAAACTATACTGAGAAATGCACTGAGGCACTTGTCCTATTGCTAATGAGATTCGGTGCCTTTCATCTAGGTTGCTAAGGTAAATTCAGCCCAGGACAATAGTTGGTGACCACTGTCTCTCTATTAGAGCTGTGCGAATATCTGATTTTTTGGTTCATTTGGAGGTGAATGAAACATTTCTTGAGTTGTTTTACCTTTTTAAAAAATAAAATGGAACTTACATTTAAAATGAAAAGTCATTTGGAATAAAAAAATGGCGACATTTCACTTTTCCCAGAATTTATTTTGCTTGCTTATTTTCCACCGAAACGATTCGTCGCTTTCAACACAAATTTGCAAAGTGTTTCATTCACAGGAGGCAGGCCCCCAAGACTCATGAGACTGGCTTAAAAATGATGAGATTTTAAAATGATAAATGTAGGGCTCGTTTTATTTGCTTTTGGTTTCTGAATGTTTGGGTTGCATTTGGATCCCATTTCCAAGCTTTCCTCTGCACATAAAAGGGTAAGAAAGGAACTTTCTTTCACACACACACATACCCCATGAAAGATGAGATTCATGTGAAATCTCTTGATTCCAGCAGCTGGGACTTTAAGAGAAACACCAGCTATTGTGAGACTCCCAGTAAAATCCCAAGAGATGCAATGGGCGTTGAAGGGAGGGAGATTTTTTAAAAAAACCATAAGGAAGATATGAATGGAATAAATTGTCCACAATTAATATTTTGGCCAGATCTGATCATTACTAAACGAGAGCCAGGCCATATGTAATATTGGAGTTCTGGAGAACTTTCCGACGCCTGGCCCCAAAAAATCATGGGATGGGTTTAAAAATGATGAGATTTTTAAAAGATAGTAATTGTGGGTCTCTTTTCATTTCACCTTGACACAGGGAACTCCTTGAGTCATTTTTATTCAGTGCGTCTGCCTCAGATATTTTCACACCAGCCTTCTTATGTGGGTGATTCTCTGCTCTAGTTTCCAAGCCGAAGAAGTTCGTACAAATTGGCGGAGGAGGGCTCAGCATCTCAGCAGGAGGAGAGAGAGAAAAAAATCAGGAGGAGGAGGCATGGAACGGGCTTTTGAAAGTTATAAAATTAGCATAGAAAACGGCAGCAGCTTTTCTTAACTCACAGCAAGCGAAAGGCACTGCAGTTGCCTGGAGATTCAGGAGCTTCTCCATTAATGATCTTGATGGGTGGCCAGAAATGTATTCGATTCTCTCCACCATGAGGCTGGGTGGCTTTTCAGTTAAGGCAGCAGATGGAGGGGCTAAGAGAGAGAAGGGTTAAATTCCCAGCTCTGCTAGTGTCACCTTGCATGACCTTGGGCATGTCACTTAAGCCCAGATTTTTAAAGGTATTAAGGTGTTGCTGAGCTCAGCGTTGCAATGCTGAAATACCTTTAAAAATCTGGGTCTTTGTGCCTGGTCTGAAGTCAGGTAGAGTCTAGCCATTGACTTCCAGGGATCCTGCCTCATGGTGGCAATATCCCCTCTCTGCAAAATGGTGGTGTCAGAGATCCTTCCTTCCTCCCAGACTCGCTCCATCTAGCTATGACCGCCCTGATCCTGGCACCCAGGAAACAACGTAATACAAATGCTCATATTAAAATCAGTGCTGTAGGATGGGTCGCCCACCTCACACGGCTCCATGCAGGGGGAACTCTGCCGGCTGCATTAACTCCACAGGGATTTTCAATGGAGCCTTTCAGATCTCTTGTCCCACGTCGGCACTGCGCCTTCAGGAGGAGGCCAGGCTGAGGATCTGAGATTAGGTCTCGGTCCTCACCATCAAATAGCCTGGCTGAGAATGAGCGAATCGGACCCTGTTTGTTCAATGTGTGCCAGCTTTTTCCCTCCACTCCCTGGGCCCTTTGGAGATGTGGCTGGCTAAGGAATGAAATCCAGGAAAGCTTCTTGCCAAGCCTGGAAATAGTCTTGCCTTCATGGGTAACAGAGGGAGAGAGGGACACACACACATGGAGCAGGAGGCCTGGGAGAGCACAGAGGAGACCTCCCAATGGGTTGGCTTACAGGATCTGAAGCTCTACGGGGCTGATTCACCAATCTGCGTCCTCCAGTGATACTGAACCGGAGTGACCCAGCCGGGAATCCGGCTGGAGGAACCCCCGGCGTGCCATGCAGGGTGCGAGCCAGCGAGGTGCCGAGCTGTCTCAGCTCTAGTTGATTTCAGAGGGAGCTGAGGGTGGTCGGCACTTTGTGGGAGCCACACAACTGCTGGCAGGCTTGGGGCTGCAGTTAGGCGGGTGAGGGTCTCCCTTCCCCATCCTGCTTTTCTTGCCACACATAGTTCCTCATGGGGGGCAGGCAGGAGCGGCGCCAGGGTTTTTGGCGCCCTAGGCAGGGGTCCTTCCGCGCTCCCGGTCGTTGGCAGCAATTCTGTGGCGGGCGGGGGAGGGTCCTTCTGTGCTCCCGGTCTTCGGAGCACTTCGGCGGCGGGTCCCGGAGTGAGTGAAGGACCCACCACAGAATTGCCACTGAGGTCGGAAAAATGCCGCTTCCCCAAATTCTGCCGCCCTAGGCGACCGCCTAGGTCGCCTAAATGGAAGCGCCGGCCCTGGGGGCAGGGAGCAGTGGGGGGCCCAGGACGGGAGAGAGAGGCTGGTGGAGGTCTTGGCCTCCAGTCAGAAAAGGGCTTCCTTTAAGGCACAGGTTGCAGAAGCTGGGTCATAAGACAGTCATCCTGCCACATAAACCTCCCGACGCCCCACTTCCTCCATCCCTGGCTGAGAGCTCCAGCAAAGAGCAGCACCACGCCGCTCTTGGGGGGCAGAGCTTGGGGGCCGACAGCGGCAGTTGCTGCTCGTGTAACCCACACCAGGGCCACCCAGAGGATTCGGGGGGCCTGGGGCAAAGCGGGGGAGCTGCGGCGCTTATACTCACCGGGCAGCGGTCCGGGTCTTCAGCAGCAGGGGGCCCTTCAATCGCTCTGCGTCTTCGGCAGCACTGAAGGGCCCCTCCACCGCCGAAATGCCGGCAAAGACCCAGACAAATTGCCCCACTTGCCCCCCTGCTCAGGGCAGCCCTGACCCACACACCTCCTGGGTGTGGTGCTCTGTCCTATCTAGTAGCACCAAGACCACTTAGAGGGAGATTAATGCATCTGCTCTACAGCCTCAGCTAAGGGCCCTAGGGCTTTTAGCTCATGCTGTAAGCTCCTGAGGTCCCAGGTTCAATCCCGCCCGCTGACAACCAGGGTCTGTCAGTGTTACACACAGTAAATCAATCTCTGCCCTGAGATGCTCACAAGCTAAGCAGGCAAGACAGACAAAGGACAAGTTATCACCTGCACTTAACAGGCAGGGAAGAAGCAGAACGTGACTGGCCCAGGGGTCACACACGAGGTTGGTAGCAGACCTGGGTATTGAACCCAGCTCTCCTGTAACCAACTCTCTTATAAGGTACAGCCACATCCCTCATCACCACAGCCTCTATGCGCCTTGCAGTGTGTCCTCGTGACACCTTGTGAGGCAGGGCAGCATGCTCAGCCCCATTGCACACAGAAACTGAGGCACAAAGAGGCTAAGGGATTTGCCCAAGACCCCAGAGGGCACCTGTGGCAGAGTAGGGGATTGAACCCAGCATTCCCAAATCCTTGGCTAAGACTCTAACCACTAGACAATCCTCCCCAAAAAGTGATGCCTACTCCCCCGCGGCCTTTGGAGGCACTTTAACCCCAGATGCAGGCTGACTCCAGAAACTCCCTGGAGTCACGCTAGCAGGGTCCCCGGCTCTTCCCCACCTTCACTCGCCTTCTCTTCTCCTGCGATTCTCCCTCCCTCCCCCTGGCTCTCTCAGGCTGGCTCTTCCTGGCAGGTGGGTGTTGTCAGGCTGGTGCTGGCGGGCAAGCCAAGGCGAGTGGGCGGGCAGCACAGAGAGCTCAGGAAATGTGTTACTAGTTATTTCTGTTCCCCGCCGGGGGGAGGAGGGGGATTGCACGGCTCCTCGGGGGGAGCACGACTCACCAGCCGTGTCCACCCACTGCCAGCAGCCGCCTTCGCTGGCAGAGATGGGCAGGAGAGGGGCATTTTAAGCTTAAACTAGTGAGAGGTCACCGAATCAGCTCTCTGCTCCCACGCAGCTCTCCCTGCCTCCCGTAATGCCTGTCGCCAGACCTTTGCACACCGAGCCGAGCCAGACCCCCAGGAATCACTTCCATCCCCCCCAGTGGTGCTCCTGCCTCGCGGGCCCTATTGGGAAAGGATTTGAGGGAGGCAAAGGGCAAACTGACTCCTATTCACTCCCCGTCCCACAAGCAAGTGGGAACTGGGTCCCGCCCCCTTGCAGAACAGGGGTGATGCCCACTGATTTCAAGAGGAGTCGCCCCTCGTGTCCTGCAGGGGGTGAGGCAGGCTCGGTCTAATGAGCCTTCTGACTGGTTGGGATCCAGGACCGTGTCCCACTCTGCACCCTGCTGCCAGTGGCAGTGTGGCAGGGCCTCCAGTTCCCTTGGAAGGGTGAGATCTTTGACAGAATAGGGCCGCGTCCTTGCACACCCTCCTGCCCCCAAGCCTCCCTTCCCAGTGGGCCTGTCCTGGCACACGGTCCGTTCAAGAGGGCGGAGTTATGCAAATTGCCTCTTGCCTAGCAGCTGTGATCCTGACTCCACCCCTCCCCGAGCCTGGATGGCTGCACCTCCTTGGCCTCTGCAAAGGGGGCAACACAGCGAGGGGATGCTGCCACACCACTGACTTTCCCCTCAACACATCTCATTCCCTGCCCCTTGGACCTCGGTGGCATCTCTCGACTTTTGCTCATCTCTGAATCAGTCTAAGTTGGTAAGAAAAACACTTCTTCACATGACATTTAATTAACTTGTGGAACTCACCGCTTCCAGGTGTCATAAAAGAAAATAATAGGCAGGTCTACACTTAAAACACTGCATCTGCAGCACTTTAATGAAACCGCTCTACACTGACGGGCAAGAGCTTTCCCATCCATGTAGTTAATCCACCTCCACGACAGGCAGTAGCTATGTTGATGGGAGAAGATCTCCCACTAACATAGCGCTGTTTACTCTGGTGTTCAGGTCAGTATAACTACGTTGCTCAGGGGTGCGGATTGTGCACACCCCTGAGCGATGTAATTATGCCAAAGTAATTCTGTCGTGTGGACATGCCCTAATATAGTCAGGTCCAAGGAAAGGATTGGACTGCAACAGGAATTAATGAAGAAAAAAAGAGCAGTAATTGTTTAAAAGGGAGATGGCAAACACAAGGCGAGCTTAATATATTTTGCAGCACACATGACACATGGATCCTGCCGAATCTCACCATTCATTCCAAAAAAGTTAGTTTTATACCCTCATGATTGCAAAAAAACCCAAAACCTTAAAACCCTGAACTAAGACTAACCAATGAACTGATGTCTGCCTGAGTCTGCAGAGAGCCTGAAACAATGGCTCTGGGAAGTGTGAACTTTCCTGCCACCCAGTAATGTCATGGCAGTTGTTCACTCTCAAGCCTAATGGTGACACTTTAAATATCAATGACCAGTATTGCGATGGGGTGGGAATCAAGTGAAGTCCATGGGAGTGGGAGAAGGAAGTGTAGAGGGGAGAAAGGAGGATGGGGAAAGAACAGGAATAAAGGCAATGTGCCTCAAGGGCAGCATATTTTCACACTGACTCTGACAATAAGGTACGGGACACATAGTGATAACTAAAATCTTCTAGGCTAGATCCACCAAAGAACTTAGGCAGCTAACGCCAACATTTAGGCATCACAGACATCCTCAAAACCCAGCCTCTGCCTAGCTCTGGAGGCTTCTGAAGTTCATCAGTGACTGAGTTTCCACTGTTACAGTCCCTATGGCACCTACATTTCTGCCAGTGAGC
Organism: Mauremys mutica; assembly: GCF_020497125.1. Lineage (NCBI taxonomy): Eukaryota > Metazoa > Chordata > Testudines > Geoemydidae > Mauremys > Mauremys mutica. The sequence continues at coordinate 8,954,432 of NC_059073.1, read as the reverse complement.
ATACCCGTCCCCTCCTAGCTCACCTGACCCCATAGCCATTCTTAGTACACACACATAAAAAGGCTTGGACCCTCTCTGCTAGTGTGTAGCCCAGTGGTTAGTCACTCCCCTGGGATGTAGAAAATCTGGGTTCAAATACGCAGCTGTCTTAGTGGGACAACAGAATTTAAACCTGGATTCTCCACCCCTCAGGTGAGTGATGGAATCACTAGACCTTGCAGTCCTTCTCGCTTGCTCTCTGGCCCAGTGCATTAGTTATACCCAGTGGAATAGCTTCACGAGGAGAAACTGAGCAAGGGCCAGGCCGGGCTAGCCCGGTGGTTATGGCGCTCATCTAAGAGACTGGAATTCAAGGTACCTAAAAGTCTCTTTATAGACCTAGCCTTTGTTACTCCATAGAAGTTGTAATAGATCTCACTCCTGCCATCCATCCCCACCCTCTGACAAACAGAGGCTAGGGACACCATTCCTTACCCAGCCTGGCTAATAGCCATTAACGGACTCAACCTCCATGCATTTATCTAGCTCTCTTTTAAACCCTGTTATAGTCCTAGCCTTCACCCCGCCTCCCACCTCTGACCTTTGTGCACCTTCCATTGCAGTGGGACAGGAAGGACAGCTTGGTGGACAGGATGCTGGTTTGTGACCGTAGTGTGGTGGCTGCCCCAGTCCAGCAGAACAAGGGTCACAAAGCAGCCCTGGAGAGGGCTGCGGCTGGGATAAAAGGAGTGAGAGCAGCTGAGGGAGTAAATGACCACGGGTGTGGCCAGCTCAGTTAGGGCCAAGCCCCCCCCGCCCCTGATAAGAGGGCTGGGGGCCTGGAGTTAGTAGAGTCTCACTCCAATCCTGGAATGAGAAGGACCTAGCTTCCTGGGGACAAAGCACCTGAAGCAGAGCAGAGCAGAGCTGGGAAAGGCGAGAGGAGCTGGGGAGCTCCGGCCTGGTAACTCCCCAGGCTGAAGGCCTACAGAGGTGCTGGGGCTGCAGTGATACAGCCTGGAAATAGGCAAGAGGCAGCTGGTCCAACCCCCTTGCCAATGATGATGGCCATTACAGACTGCAGTCTGCCCCAGAGAATGAGGGCTAGATGGTGACTGGCAGTAGCCATTGAAGCAAGGTGGGTATAGAGGGTTGGGGGTTCCCCTCAGAGGGAAGACCCAGAGGGGTGGGGCACTGCTGTGGGGTGGCACTGCTGTGGAGCAGTACCGCAAGGTAAGGGGCACCAGGGTCCGGGAGGGACACGGGGCCTGAGGCAGGCAAGACACCGGCCAGTAGGAGGCGCTCAGTATGTTGGAAAAGAGCTAATTCCCAAGGCAACCAGCAGGAGGTTCCATGCCGGTGAGTCCGCTCGATTTGCTACAGGGACCCAAGAAACCTAGGTCCAATTTCCACCTCACTCAGGCTTTCCTCTGTGACCTTGGGCAAGTCACTTAGCCAAGCTGCTGTTTCAGGTCCCAATCTGCAGAAAGGGGTGGTTGCTTCCTTACCTCACAGGGGTGTTATGATGATAAAATCCATGAATGATGGCGAGGTGCTCTGATAAAGAGAGGGCCAGGTGAATACATCATCCTAAATGTTTCCCTCAGCCCATAATGAAACATGGAATTTGACCCTCTCTACAGAACAGGTTTGACAGCCTTCTTAGAATGATGCTTGTTGCTGCTAAAATTGCACAGAATCATAGAACTGGGCTGGAAGGGACCTCGAGAGGCCATCAAGTCCAGCTCCCTGGGCTGAGGCAGGACCAAGAAAACCTACATAAGCCCCAACAGGTGTTGTCCAACCTGTTCTTAAAAACCCCAACGATGGAGATTCCACAATCTCCCTTGGAAGCCTATTCCATAGCTTAACTACCCTAAGAATTGGAAAGTTTTCCCTAATATCTAACCTCAATCTCCCTTGCTGCAGATTAAGCCCATCACTTCCTGTCCTACCTTCAGTGGCCATGGAGAACAATTGATCAGTGTCTTCTTTATAACAGCCCTTAACATATTTGAAGACTGTTATTGGGTTCCCCCCAAGGCTTCTTTTTTTGAGACTAAACATGTCCAGTTTGTGTAAATGTTCCTCATCGGTCAGGTTTCTAAATTGTTGATCTTTTTTGTGTTTGTTTGTTTGTTTGTTTGTTTGTTTGTTTGTTGCTCTCCTCTGGACTCTCTCCAAGTTGTTCACATCTTTCCTAAAGCATAGGGCCTAAAACTGGACACCGATTCCATATGAGGCCTCACCAGTGCCAAATGGAGAGGGACAATGACCACCCATGTCTTACATATGACACTCCTGTTAATACACCCCATTATGATATTAGCCCTTTTCGCAACTGCACCACACTGGTGACTCATATTTAATTTCTGATCCACTATAACCCCCGGCTCCTTTTCAGCAGTACTCTTACATAGTCCATCATTCCCCATTTTGTAGTTGTGCATTTGATTTTTCCCTCCTAAATGAAGTACTTTGCATTGTCTCCATTGAATTCCATCCTGTTGACTTCACATTCAGATGCATAGAATCATAGAACATCAAGGTTGGAAGGGACCTCAGGAGGTCATCTAGTCTAACCCCAGGACCAAAGTAGGACCAATCCCAACTAAATTATCCCAGCCAGGGCTTTGTCAAGCCTGACCTTAAAAACCTCTAAGGAAGGAGATTCCACCACCTCTCTAGGTAACCCATTCCAGTACTTCACCACCCTCCTAGTGAAAAAGTTTTTCCTAATATTCAACCTAAACCTCCCACACTGCAACTTGAGACCATTACTCCTTGTTCTGTCATCTGGTACCACTGAGAACAGTCTAGATCAATCCTCTTTGGAACCCCCTTTCAGGGGGTTGAAAGCAGCTATCACAATCCCCCCTCATTCTTCTCTTCTGCAGACTAAACAATCCCTGTTCCCTCAGCCTCTCCTTATAACTCATGTTGCTCTCTGCTGGATTCTCTCCAACTTTTCCACATCCTTCTTGTACTGTGGGGCCCAAAACTGGACGCAGTACTCCATATGAGGCCTCACCAATGCCGAATAGAGGGGAATGATCACGTCCCTTGATCTGCTGGCAATGCTCCTACTTATACAGCCCAAAATGCCGTTAGCCTTCTTGGCAACAAGGGCACACCATTGACTCATATCCAGCTTCTCACCCACTGTAATCCCCAGGTCCTTTTCTGCAAAACTGCTGCTTAGTCAGCCTGTAGTGGTGCATGGGATTCTTCCTTCCTAAGTGCAGGAGTCTGCACTTGTCCTTGTTGAACCTCATCAGATTTCTTTTGGCTCAATCCTACAATTTGTCTAGGTCCCTCTGTATCCTATCCCTACCCTACAGCATTTCTACCACTCCTCCCAGTTCAGTGTCATCTGCAAACTTGCTGAGGGTGCAGTCCACGCCATCCTCCAGATCATTAATGAAGATGTTGAACAAAACCGGCCCCAGGACCAACCCTTGGGGCACTCTGCTTGAAACTGGCTGCCAACTCGTGGAGCCATTGATCGCTGTTGTGATGCATGTTGTGATGTCGGTAGACTGGAGCTCCTTCCAGGAATTTAGCCATACAGTGCATTGAACTTTGACGTGGTTCCCAGCTCTACAGTCATTCAATCCAGGTAGGGTTTGACTCATGTATAAGCTAGTCTTTGATGCACAGATGGAGGATAGAGAGATTGTAATTGTGCCTGCTGGCAGCATACAACAGGTATCCTGGGGCCTTAAGGAGAGAAGAATTTATTTGTATAATTCTCTCCAGCTATTTTCTTCAGATGCTGGTCCCCTTAAAAAAACACCCATGAGACTAGCAAAAATCAGTCGCCCATGGCAGCAAAGAATGTTCTTTAAGCAAAGGTTAGACAAGCTTCACCCAGCAGTGCCTTGGGGACACTAGGCGGCGTGGCATGAGACAAGGGGTTGTCTGGAGAATGTGGCCTTCTGTGCATGATTCAGCTAGGCTGGCACCAGCCTTGTGCTTCTGTGTTTTCATAGGCAATGCGGCAGTTCCCCGTGGTTGCAGAAGTTTTAGAAAAACAAATGAAAAAGGACTTGAGAGGTGCATGAGTAATAAGAACGGCATCTGCAGAGACACGTGCCAGGAGAACACAAACAACCAGCCTGAACACTCATAATACGCTTTTCATCTCTCCAATTAACCCTCACAATACCCCATGAGGCAGACGATATCAGCCTCGCTGTTTCAGGTGGGGAAACTGAGGCACAGAGCTTTCCCCAAGGTCACACAGTTGGCCTAATGCACAGGAGACTCTAAAACGATGGAATTGATACTTTCTTCCGGATGCTAGATGTGTGAGTTACACCAGCTGAGACTCCCTTACACTCAGAGGGCCAAATTCAGAGCTGATCCGAAGGGAGTCTCCATGTGTGTAATTTACATGCTGATGGGGCTGGGAGAATTCTACCATTTGAGGCTCCCTAATGAATTTAACCCAAGTGGCTCAATAGCAGAGCGAGGAAGAGAAGCCGTGTGTTCATGATTCCCGCAGTTCCATGCTTGGTCCACCAGATCCCTACCAGTCTTCAGCCTCTCCTGCCTTAATCAACCCCTGGCCTCCCACTGATACTAGGAAACCAGTAGTGACCCCTCCTTAGCTGCTTTATAACCAGTTTGAAAGGGCTCCTCAGCCCTCTGCTGTAGCTGCCAAGGGGACCACCCACCACAGGGGTCAAGTGTCACTCAAGCAAAGTCAAGGTGGCAGAAGTACCGGAACATGTTGTTTCCTAGGAAGTGGGGCAGATGAAAGACCCAGTTACACAGAGCTGGCTTTGGGCTCCATCCCACCAGCTTCCTCCACCTCCAAGGAAAGCTGCACATCCTCCGGAAAGGAACAAACACACCAAAGAAGGGCAGCAATCTGTGCCGAGCGCCGCGGAGCTGGGACGCACAGATGGTGTCTGCGGCAGCAGCGGAAGTTTAGCCGGGGCTCGGAGCGTGACGTAGTCTTGCAGATCAAGTGACAGATGACAAGCGCCGAGGCCTGGGAGCTGGCAGCGAAATGATTGTGAGCCAGCCTCCCTTGACACAGATCATTATTAGCTTGTCAGAAACGCCCTTACCGCTCCAAAGGCCCAGGCCTCCACGAGAAGGGTCGTTTCCTTGGGCACATCGTTGGTGTGTGAGCATGACCTATGATGCATGGAGGAACGACTCCTGACAACAGCTGAAAGGCAAGGGTGTGTGGACTACAAATCGCTATTCCTGGGGGCTGGAGGAAGGAGACAAGCAATTACAATCTATTGGAGAATCTTTCAGTGGCAAAACCTTGCGGCACCACACAAAGAACATATGACAGCTCCAAGGTGATAGGTAGCTTGGGGTGGATTTGCTGCAGCTGTGAGGTTCCTCGGAGGGCCTTGGATTTCCCTGCTATATATGGGACCAGATTCCAGTTACCCTAGTGTAAAACAGGAGTATCTCCATTCAGTTCAGTATAGTTACTCCAGACTTCCCAGCACTGCGGTGATCTCCGATTTTGGTGCTGTTCAGCAGGTCGGTAGCAAGCAGGACTGGTTGACTCCAGGGATCTCCTCCATGTCATCCATACAAACACTGCATTGGAAAGCAGCTATCGATCCGTCTGCCTACGCTGTTACACGGTGCTCATCACCATGGTACCCTAGCACCCTCCGAAATTATGAATGTAACCAAGACCCCCTCAGTCCTCCTCGAGTGGTGGCTGGTCTCGAGGCAGTGACTGAAAATCAGAACTGTTGGGTGGCCGCTGTGTGCAATGAGCTGCTGAGGCTCAGTGGAGTTCCTGATAGGCAGATGTCTGTATTGGGGGAAGGGATAGTTCAGTGGTTTGAGCATTGGCCTGCTAAACCCACGCTTATGAGCTCAATCCTTGAGGGGGCCACTTAGGAATATGAGGCAAAAATCAGTACTTGGTCCTGCTAGTGAAGGCAGGAGGCTGGACTCAATGAGCTTTTGAGGTCCCTTCCAGTTCTAGGAGCTAGGTATATCTCCAATTATTGTATTGTATCACAAAAAAACAGCCTCATGTTTGGCACAAGGCCCAGATACTCAAAATAATTTAGGTGCCTAACTCTCATTGGAATCAATGGGAGTTAGACATCTGAGGAGCTGGGGCTAATCGACAGCCCTGGTAGGAATCTTAGCAGACAGCTTAAGTACTGAACGGGCACATTCTATTCTGGTTCTTAACCTGCACCCATCACTGTGGTATTTGGAGAACCTTTTCATAGCAATTGGCACCCCCTCCAGGCCAGAGGGGAAGGCACATTCATGGGGCAGTGTGGGAGAGGCTTGTGCTCAGGGGCACTGGAACAATTTGTATAGGGAGGTGCTGAAAGCCATTGAACCAGACTGTAAACCCCGTATGCATTGGAAACCACTTCAAGCCAGGGGGTGCAGCAGCACCCCTAGCTTCAGCACCTATGCTTGTGCGGCCCATCAACCTACCCTGTGGATAGAGGATTTCGCTTGTCAGGATTGACAAGCTGACATCTTTCACCAGCACTAAATTCACTTCCCCCTCAAAAAAATATGTAAACGGCACAGTAAATTTTCTTTGCCCTCTAAAAGCTGGTGGTGAAAGATGTAGAAAATACACTTAATCTAGGGCTAGATGTCCAGCTGGACAGAAGCTGATATTACCGGAGGAGATTTATTAGATAACAGTCCCTGATACCCAGGACTTTACAAACTCTCTGGCTAGTCCTGTCCTGGGGCACTTTCTAAGGAGTGACTTTCACACTGGGGAAAACTTTCAGTCATTGCAGCTGTAGGCTGGGCCACATAGATCTCCAGCTGGTGTGAATTAGTGTTGTTCTACAGAGCAGCTGTTGTATATCAGCCAAGAGTCTGGCCCTCAGACCTGAACCCCTTTGCATCATGCATCTTTTAAAAAAAAATAGCAAGCAAGGCAAGAAACAGAATCAAGGGTCAAAGCTGAAGTCAGGGGTAGCTTTGGCTGAGTACAGATGTCAAGATTTAGGCCCAAATGCACAGCACCTTTTCTGCTAACATATATGCCTAGATCCCTGCATCATGAATTATTAATGGAGATTCCATCCATGGACCCTGAGTGCTAAAAGTGTAGACCACTGCCACCTGAGATAAAATAGCTCATTAATTGCTGGCTACAGTAGACTTATTTTATGTGCATCAGCCACTGGATGGGGACAAAGATCCCATATTCCCAGTGTGGATTTTGTAGAAAGGAAGTATCAGAATATTAGGGTTGGAAGGGACCTCAGGAGGTATCTAGTCCAACCCCCTGCTCAAAACAGGGCCTATCCCCAGACAGATTTTTACCCCAGTTCCCTAAATGGCCCCCTCAAGGACTGAGCTCACAAGCCTGGGTTTAGCAGGCCAATGCTCAACCCACTGAGCTATCCCTCCTCTCCTCTCTGCTCTGTTCCTCTCCAACACATAAAAACTTCATAGGTTTTTTCATAAGGAGGCAGTCAGAAAGCCATGTTCTTTAATCCAGTGAGTTAGAACAAAGTTGGGTAGATGCCAGGTTCTAATGTAACTGCTGTTCTCCACTTAATGGGTGATCTTAGAAAAACAGCTTGATCTCCTCTGGAAGGTGGTGCTAGAAATCAGGGACCTCACACCTGCCTGAGATCTGCATCAGAACTGAGTTTTCTATCAGAAAAAGGGTCCCAGAAAATTGGGAGTGGACCATATCCACCCTGACTGAATTGGCCTGGTTAACACTGGTTCTCCACTTGTAAGGTAACTCCCTTCTCTTCATGTGCTTATTTATGCTTATATCTGTAATTTTCACTCCATGCATCTGAAGAAGTGGGTCTTTTACCCACGATGGCTTATGCCCAAATAAATCTGTTAGTCTTTAAGGTGCCACCGGACTCCTCGTTGTTTTTGTGGATACAGACTAACACGGCTACCCCTCTGATGCTTGATGGTCTGTTTGTAACTTCTGAGTAAAGCAGCTCTCCATCTGGAAACACCTTGCTGAGGTGTCTGAGTGTTGCTGTGAAATGTAATTTGCCAGACTGGCTCTAACCAGGCTCTCTCCTCCTGATTTCCTAGAAAGATCTTTCGCCACCAGATAGTAATGAGGCTAACATCCGCACCTGTCTTGAGGCTGTTGGATCGCTGCTGGATTTTCAACAGCACTTGCCCAGTGCACAGAGGGGGAATAGGTGACCAATGATACTGTACAACTAACACAAAGAAGAGGATGCAGGGTGGATGGAGGGTGGAAGTTCCATTTCGTGAAGGGTTTCAAGATTTTGAAATTTGGTTTTGTTGTAGTTCAGAGTGAAAACTGAAAATTTCAAAACTCTCTGTGAAGAGAAATTTAACCCCCTCCTCCAACACATATTCTTTTCAGGTTGATCAAATGGTTCATTTCAATGTTGACTTTTTTAAAATGTGGGAATACACCATAGAATACAAAATTTAAAAAAAAACTAAACAAAAAGTTGTTTCTAAGTGAAAAATCAAAGCGAGACAGCTCAGCATTGTCGGGATTTTTGTCTCCCCCTCCTCCTTCCCTGCCAGTGCTGGCTAGGCCTCTGCGCTAGACCCTCCAGAGCTACGGTCAGCGGATGGCCTTTGTGATAGGCAGAGGGAGCTCCTTCAGAGTCTGATCTCTCAGTATCCCGGTCACAGGTCAGTGCTGCCATCAGCCTCCCCCAGTTATTGCACCAGGCGCCACCGTTTAAAGTGACTTGAGGATTGGGGCTTCACCGGGGCTCTTGCAAATTATTAGGAACCAGAGACTGACCCGGACTTCCCCAAGGGCGGGGCTGTTCGGATCCTGGGTTCCAGTCGGGACCACATCTGTTTGGAAGTTCTTCCTCGTATTCATCCTAAATGGTCCTTTGTTAAATTTCCACCCTGGAGCTCAAGTTCCACCAAGTAAACCACCAGGAGAACTCAGAACTAGAGCAGAGAGATGGATGGCTCAGTCCAGAGCCCCACTCTGGTCTCCCTGTGCCTGTGGGTGCAGCAGGAAGGGATCAGGAAGCAGCTGCATTCTCCCAGCTCTGAGTTCCCATAGATGGAGGGAATCCCCACGTGGCACACAGCCAGCACGGATGACTGCTACCAGCCTCCCCCGGGCACTGGGAGGGGGGACATTGTGAGGGGGAAGTGGGCATGACTCTCCTGAGCTCCAGCAATCCCTTGTGGGCAAACAGCCCCTTGAGAACAGGTGTAGTTTAGAAAGAACTCCTAGGTGGCTAAGGATTAGGGAGCTGTAAATGACTCCCAGTTTTAGCTGCATACAGCACCTGCAGGACAGGGCTAAGGAATAAGGCCAGAGGCTTTCAAGGAGACCAGATGTCAAATTCCCATCCTTTTCCCCAGTGGTATTTCCCCTGCGTTAGAGACGTTAATGGAGGAAGAGCCTGGAATCTTGCAGCAGGTGGAGATGATTAGAGACCAGCCCTGAAGTCTAAATGAACGCTCCTTTATTATTTATCCTCCTAGCTTTCCAGCTGGTGTCCTACAGGACCCCGGGATCAATGAGACAGAGATATTATCAAGGAAGCCAGGGGACCCTGAACCACATACGTCTCTCTAATTGTTCAGCAGGGACTTTTTACCTGAAAGCTTAAAGGAGACCAAGGGAGAAATCTGTTAGCTAATGGGAAAACTCAGCATCGGGGGCTGGGCCAGGGCTATGCATTTATATGTAAACGGGAGGTATTTATTCTACCAGCGCTCAGCCTCCTGCCCTGATGAAGGATTATACGTCCTTCACCGCAGAACAGCCACTTGCCGCAGAAGTCTGTTTTCAGAACGATGTTTTCCCCCTTCTGTGGCCTTGTTTGTTTTGTTTTGTTGGTTAAATAAGACTGGAAAGGAGTGCTGGGCTGGGCATACTGGTTAATTATTGTAGGGTCCCTCAGGGAGGGGCGCTGCTGGGACCTACTTTTTTGGCCTGATCTGAATTGGACCCAAGCTCACGTGACCAGTCCCAAGCCCGAGAGGCTCCAGTTGTTTTCCCAGCTGACCCAACCCAGACCCAGCGCCTCTAGTTGGGTCTGGGTTGGGTTGCAGTATGTCAGGGTATGTCTACGCTGCAGCTGGGACCACGCCATTCCGCCTGGCTAGACAGGCTCATGCTAGGACACTGAACATTGGTGCACAGGTGGAGCGCGAGTAAGCCGCCTGAGTGCACACCCGCCCCACCCTGGCTCCAAGCTTGGGTTTCTAGCCTGAGCCTCCATTGGCGGTGCACTGTTCACGCAGCTATTTACAGTGGGTTGGGGAGGCATGAGCTAGTGCACATCTGTCTACCCGGGCTGGAAGCCTCGTTCACTCACAAACACTGAGCTGCTCTTGCTGGGTTGTTATTGTAGGGTTGCTCGTGAGTGTTGCGCTGCTGGAATTGAACTTTGTTGGTATTTCAAATGTAATTTTTTTTCTTTAAAAAAAAAATAACACAACACTCCAGGTATCTCTTTGGAAGCAAACGGAATGGAAGCACTTTGCAGACAGCTAGTTTAATTTTGGTGTCGTTCTCCCCCACCCCTCCCACCCCGCAACCCTGATAGCATTTCTTAAATACTGTAAATAGCCACATAAGAAAATGCCAAGAGAGACAACACACATAGCGGAGAGATGGGGAATGTTTTCCAGGCGCCCTAGTGCTGTGCACCATAAAACGTGATTCGGTGTCAATTCTAGTGCACACAAGTCACCTTTGGGAGGTCACATCCCCTTCCTGTGACTCAGTCTCCCCATCTATAAAATGGGGATAACAGTATCTACCGGCCTTACAAGGATGCTGTAAATGGATTAACACTCATTCTCTATAGAGCACTGGAGCCCGTGAAGTGGAAGGTACTAACTATTATTCTTATTACAGCTAGTCAGTCATTTTCCAAAAAATGGAACATTTTTACATTGGAAAAACATGCCTTTGTGGGATTTCAATGCAATTTCATTTAGCAGCTCCTGACACACAAAGCATTTGAACGCCTTCTGAACAGAATGTTTCCACTTTTCATTTCAAAGGGACCTTTAATTTGAAAATAAAAATCTTTATTTTTTTAAAAAAAAAGTCAAAATCAGAAAAAAGGTTGTGTTATCAAAATGAGGCATCCAATTGACCCAAAAAGAAATTGTTGAAAAAAATTGACCCCAAATGAAATTTTTGAAAATGTTTTTATTTCGCTGCAAATTGTGCAAAGTTTTGTTTTCATTCCGATTCAGAAGAAACACAAATTTCAAAATGTCAGAATTTCTGAGGGGATGGAAATGTTGAGGTTTGACCAGCTCTAATTTATTGCTAATGATTAATACTACTTCTTAGTCATCAGTCTTGGCACTTTCAGCTTCTGCAGTCCATAACAGAAGTGCCAGGAAAGGGCTTTTCGGATGGTGATATCAATCTGACAGGGAAATAGAATGGACCAGAAATCTCATGAGAAGGTCGTTCTCTTGAGATTAACTTCCTGGTTTTGCAGATCCAGGAAGTTTGGAGAAGATTACTAATTTGCAAACTTTGAAGGCCAACATTAAGAAAATTAGCCTCTGATTTTGCATCCCTTCATGTTTGGTTGCCCAGCCGGAGACACCAAGATGTCTGAAGTTGGCCCGAAACCATTAGGGCCCCTCTCCACTATAGCTCAAACTGTGTCAGCAACACACAGCCTTGTCTGGTGAATTTGGGGCAACCTCATTCTAACATGGTTTCACGTTTGTAGTGTGGCCAAGGAAAACATTGTCATGAGCTGTAACCACATTCCCTAAGGTGGCTGTCCAACTGTGTAGTGTGCCCTCGGCACACTACAAGCAAACTAAACGGGAATGTCTCCATTGCAGAGTTAACTCAAGTGACTGGCGCCTGGGTTTGAGCACCTGTGTTAGCTTAGCCCAACTCACATCAGCCACACTGTGAAGCCCTGCTCAAGTTACTTGGTCCTCACTGGTCCTGCAATACCCTATGTGTGTGGCTAAGGCTTCCGGGGGCAGAGTCCACAGTTCATGCTGCTGGAAGCTGGGACGCTCTATCATTCTTTCCTGGTAAATTGTGGAAGGACTTGTCTATCCTTCAGGGCACTCAGTGGGGAATTGTGGGAAGGCACTGGAGGCCTGTCAGCACTTAAGTAGTTTAGCTTGTGTCCTTAGTACAAAGTGGGCAGGTGTCAGCCTGGGTGAAAGAGGAAACCGGGCTGTAGCCCACACCCTAGTGGGGCCAGGTAGCCTGGGATGAAAACACTACTTGAGTTGGGTGAGAGGGTTGCGTGTGTGGACGGGGGTTAGGGTAAGAGCCCAGGCTAACTCTGGAATGAAGACATGCCCAAATGTGAGAACACCAACCAGGGCCGGCTCTAGGTTTTTTGCCGCCCCAAGCAAAAAAAATTTTGGCTGCCCCCCCCCTCCTGCCCCCAGACATGAGCCCCCCCCGCCCACCAGTGCCCCCCACTCACACCCGCTGTTGCCCCAGCACTGGGCTCCCCCCCAAATGTGGGATCCGCTACCAGCGCACTGCAACCGAGCCCTGGCCCAGCTGCGACTCTGTCCCCATGCGGGTGGAGCTGCTGGGCGGCGCGGAGCGGGAGTACTTCCAGGTGGCGGCACGGCTACGGGGTGGCGCAAAGAACACGGCCCCATCCCTGGGCTTCGCAGCACTGCTGGTGGCCAAGGTGGATCAGTTCGAGCTCACCGCCCTCACCCTCGACATGCTGGCAGCCAAAGACCTGGAGAGCCCCCTGGACCTGCTGCTCTTCAGCCTCACGGTGCCCTGGCCCAGCCCTGGCAGGAGGGAAGGCGAGGATCTCCGGCTGCGGGGCTACCTGCTCAGCACCAACGAACCCAGTTGGCCGCTCACCTCCTCACACACTCCAGGAGCCCCTCGCCGCCATCGCAGCCCGGGCTCGGCTCCAGGGGACCCCGTTTCCCTCCCTCCCCGGCTCCTCACACACACTGGGTAGGGCCACCCAGAGGATTCAGGGGGCCTGGGGCAAAGCAATTTTGGGGGCCCCTTCCATAAAAAAAGTTGCAATACTATAGTAACATGTATTTGGAAATGTAAAAAATAACTACTGAAAATTAATTTGTAATAATTTGAAAATACACCAAATACATTATTTAAAAACATTAAATGCTTTACTGGTCTGTATACATTTGCAATTACAAAATGGGCTGTTGCTGGGTGATGGTGATGGTTGGTGCCAATGGGCTGTCACTGCCTGGAGGTGGTGCTGCTGTTGCCCAGGGCTGGGTGGGGAGCTGGGCTCTGGGGGGTGCCCGGCTCACAGGGGCTGGGCTCAGGACTGTGAGGAGATGGGGTCGGAGGTTGTCTGGCTCAGAGGGGCTCGCCTCAGAGCTGGGGGTCTGGGGTGGGGGGATGGGGTCGGAGGGTGCCCAGCTCAACGGGGCTGGGCTCGGAGCTGGGGGTCTGGGGTGAGGGAGATAGTGTCAGGGGGTGCCCACCTCCGGCTGGGCTCAGAGCTGGGGGTCAGGGCAGTGGGGGATGGGGTCTGGGGTGTCCGGATCAGAGGGGCTGGGCTCAGAACTAGGGGTCAGGGCTGTGGGGGGAATGGGGTCAGGGAGGTGTCCGGATCAGAGGGGCTGGGCTCAGAGCTAGGGGTCAGGGCTGTGGGGGGAATGGGGTCAGGGAGGTGTCTGGATCAGAGGGGCTGGGCTCGGAGCTGGGGGTCAGGGCTGTGGGGGGAATGGGGTCAGAGGGGCTGGGCTCAGAGCTGGGGGTCAGGGCTGTGGGGGGAATGGGGTCAGGGGGGTGTCCGGATCAGAGGGGCTGGGCTCGGAGCTGGGGGTCAGGGCTGTGGGGGGAATGGGGTCAGGGGGACTGGGCTCAGAGCTGGGGGTCAGGGCTTTGGCGGGAATGGGGTCAGGGGGGCTGGGCTCAGAGCTGGGGGTCAGGGCTGTGGGGGGAATGGGGTCAGGGGGGTGTCCGGATCAGAGGGGCTGGGCTCAGAGCTGGGGGTCAGGGCTGTGGGGGGAATGGGGTCAGGGGGGCTGGGCTCAGAGCTGGGGGTCAGGGCTTTGGGGGGGAATGGGGTCGGGGGGCTGGGCTCAGAGCTGGGGGTCATGGCTGTGGGGAGAATGGGGTCAGGGGGGGTGTCCGGATCAGAGGGGCTGGGCTCGGAGCTGGGGGTCAGGGCTGGGCCTGGGGGGTAATGGGGTCGGGGGGTGCCTGACAAACACCTCCCTGAGACCCCCCCAATCCAACCCCCCTTCCCTGGCCCCTGACCGCCCCCCCCACACAGAACCTGTGCCCCCTCCCTGCCCCCCGGACTCCCTGCCCCTTAGCCACCCCCCCGGCTGCTTACCCCAGGCAGCTTACCCCGGCTCACCGCGCGGCAGCCGCATGGCTCCGGAGGGGGCTGAGCTCTTCCCCGCTCAGAGCCACGTGGGGAGGGGGCGGGGCCGCGAGCTCTAGGCTCAGCTCAGCTGCCTCCGCTCGGCCCGGAGCTCGCAGCCCCGCCCCCTGACCACGCGGCTCTGAGCGGGGCGGAGCTCAGCCCCGCCCCCCCAGCCAAGCTGCTGCCGGGCTGTTGAGGACCTGGGGGAACAAGCGGAGGAGGAGCGGCCCGTCTTCTGCAGCCAGGCGGGGCCGCGCTACCGGTCAGGGGCCATCCCTCTCCCCCAAGCGGAGCCGGTAGCGCGGCCCCGCCTGGCTGCAGCCTTTTGCCGCCCCCTATATTTTGCCGCCCTAGGCAGCAGCTTGTTTTGCTGGTGCCTAGAGCCGCCCCTGACACCAACACTCCAAATTGTGCCAGATAGCCACGCACTATAGGGCCAGATCCTCAGCTGGTGTGAATTGCTGTAGTTCCCTGGAAGTCAATGGAGCTATGTTGAGTTACCCGGCTGAGGACCTGCAGGGGCAGCAGGTTTGTATAATTTTTGCTAGTGTCCAGACTGGGTCCAAGTCCCGCCCTCCCCTCACCTGCCTAAGGCTCTGGGAGGGAGTTTGGGGGTGGGAGGGGTGCGGGCTCTGGGAGAGAGTTTGGGTGCTGGGTGCAGGCTCTGGGCTGGGACAGAGGATTGGGGTGCAGGTGGGGATGTGGGGGGCAGGCTCTGGGAGGGAGTTTGGGTGCGGGCTCTGGGCTGGGGCAGGGAGTTGGGGTGCAGGAGAGGATGAGGGGTATGGCGCTTACCTCGGGCAGCTCCCGAAAGCGACCCGCACACCCCTCTGGCAGCAACTCCTAGGCGGGGGACCCGGGGGGTGTGTCTCCACATGCCGCTGCCTGCAGGCACTGCCCCCGCAGCTCCCATTGGCTGCAGTTCCTGGCCAATGGGAGCTGCGGAGTCTGCACTTGGGGCGGGGGCAGCGTGCCGAGACTCACCCTCCCTGGGGGCCATAGGGCCATTCCAGTCACTTCCGGGAGTGGTGTGGAGTGAGGACGGGCAGGAAGCCGCCTTAGCCCCGCTGCACTGCCGGTGGTGGCAGGCGGGGTCGGGAGATGCTCCAGGGGAGGCGCACAGGGGCGGCAGGCAGGGCTGGGGGAGAGACCCAGCCCTACACATTGGTGGAGCCGGGCCCTCAGGCCCTTAATATTCCTGGAGCATGAGCATCCCGGGCCCATATAACTCACTGCCCCCGAGGGCCTGGGCTATGGCATCCTGGTCCCTTAGGGTACATCTACATTGCAGTTAAACACCTGGGTCTGGCCTGTGGCTCGCATGGCTTGGGCAAGAAGGGCTGTTTAATTGCAATGTAGACGCAGAACTGCAGCCAGAGCTGTGGGACCCTCCCACCTCACAGGGTTTTAGACCCCAGGCTCCAGCCCGAGCATCTACATTGCAATTACATAGCTCCTTAGCCTGAGCCCTGTGACCCCAAGTCAGCTGGTACAGGCCAGCCACGGGGGTCTCACGGCAATGTAGATCTACCCTCAGTTTCACTTGGCACTGATAAGTGTGTTTGCAGCACTGGAGACGAGAACAAAGAGCCTGAACGGACCAAACAGGAGAAGTCGCCAAGGTTCAGTTGTCTGGAGCTCTGCTGTTGTTCAGTTAAGCAGTGACAATCTCTTAGCCAAAGAGAACCAACCGCCTGTGGGATTGTTCCCCGCCACTCCAGTACAGTTTGTGTTGCTTGCTTTAAAGGGAGAGGCGCTAGATCCAGACCCAATCTGCCTCTGAGTTCAAGGGAGCTCAGAGACGAAGCCTAGGTTGGGGTCACTACAGTGACCCAGGGCCAGCCACAGGGATTAGGCCCAGATCTAAGGGGTCCCCAGGGTTCAGAGGTGGGTGCACTCCATTTCAGAGGATAGAACAGGACGTGCAGCTCTTCTCAAATCCAGTGGCGCCACCTAATGGGGAAATGGCAAGGGACCCAGTTTCTCTGAAGCAAAATCCTTCCCTGTCTTCCCACCATGTTGCTAGGTGACATGATGTTGTAAAGAAGAAAGCCCTGATATAATCCTCTCCTTCCCTTTGTGTCTGTCCCCTCGTCAGCCCTGCCCCTTTTCCCCAGCGCTGAAGCCACCTGCAAAAATGCAAACCCCACCACTTTGATAACGGAACTAATCAACCAAACAGCAAATCCCGCTAGTTCCTGGTCAGATCCTCGCTTCACAAGCACTGATGAGTGCAAACTGTTTCTGTGGCTGCTTTGCTGCTTGCAGTTGGTCTGGACTGAAAAAAATAAAAAATGTGCGAGAGCTTCTGATTAGGGGAACTCTGTGCAGGTCAGATGAGCTGGAGCAGCCAGCTGCTGAGTGCAGATCTGTATTTAAACTCCCAACCACTCCTCCCCCGTCGGCGAAAACAGAGCACTCTGGGTCCGATTCTCCTCTCACACATTTAGCACCAGGGTCACCCCAATGATCTCAGTGCACATGTTCGCTCTCTCATTGGCACCAGTTAGAGTGACACCGGATCCTGTGACTCACAGGGGAAAAGTGTGCGATTTGTGAAATCACAGATTACCCAGCTGCACAGTGATTTGCTTGGTTTTCAGCCATACATAGGTCCCAGCTACCATCTCCTATAACTGCTCGTAATACTAAACAACAACTGCAGGCAGAAGTGAATTCCAAATCCTCTCCCAGGCCCAGGGGGTTAGTTCCTCATCTGACTGTAAAGATTCCCCATCACCTACTGCTGTTTCTTTATGACAGTCTAACTCACAAGACGCTCGGGAGCGTGATCAGGTTGGAGGAGGAGTATCTAGTGGTTAGAGCAAAGGGCTCAGCAGCTGAAGTCCTTGCTTGGAGTCCGGGCTTGGACACTGATCCCTGTATGTTTTTGGCCACGCCACTTAGGGAAGGTCTACACTGTAGTTGGAGTTTTGACTGCAGCTCGGATAGGCCGACCTAAACTAGATTTAGCCTAGCAGGGCTAAAGATGGCAGTGAAGACATGCCAGTGCAGATCCTGGCGTGGGCTCGGAATGGGAATACGTACCCCAGGCTCCTGGAAGGAGTGTACAGCCCTTACTGCCTACCCGAGCTCCAATCACAGTGTAGACAGCCCCTTAGCTGCTCTGTGCCTCAGTTTCCCTTGCTGGGAAATAATGCTTCTCAGCCTCCCAAGGATGTCCATTCACTAACGTGGCAGAGTGATTTCAGATCCTCCAGTGAAAAGGGAAATATGTGGGAGCCTCAGCAAGAAACCGCGCATGAGACTAAAGTGCTGAGACTACTGCTTTCAGGGACAGCGGCTTCTGCTTTATCTCAGCGCTTCCCTCGTTTGACTGCACAAGATGGCAGCCCGTGAAAAAGACAGTGCAGTTTCATGCTTTGAGAAGCGATTACCGTAAGGGCAAAGGGGGTGGGGGGGGGGTAACCTGCCATAAAGCAGGCTCGGTCCATTAATTCCCAGTGAGGTATTCAGCTCTGCTGGTAATGCCTACTCGGCAGCAACGCCTAGTGTCCCACTCACCCCCCAGCACTGACTGCTGACTGTCACACTGGTGAGCTCACAATATGGCCTCCTTGAGTGGCTTTCTTTTTTGTGAGTCTAGCACCAAACTAAAGACGTCCTCTCTGGAGGGGTATCATGGCTGTAATAGACACGAGTCCAAGGTGCAGAGTTTGGAGCCAGAGCCAAACTTCCCCAGTGTGTGGGGGTGTTTGAGATTGGAGGGGGGTAGGTTTGGTTCTTTCTAGAGAGAAGGACCAGGAACATGGTGTTGACCTCATCAGAGTCTGAGCATTTCCCAAACACTCGGGGCGGGTGTTCACACCTAGCCGTTCCTTTTGGGCTCCTTTCTCATCATGTTCTGAGCACCAGTGGTTCAATCGGTGACAAATAGACTGATAAGAAAATGACCTCTGTAACATATGGACTGGGCATCTTGATGAGCGATGGTGCCCTCTACTGGCTGGACTTCCAGGGACGCTCTGGGACCTACGAACACAAGCTAGGTGTGTGTTATTGCCCCAAAGGGTCCGAGGTACTCTGCAAGAACGAGACCGACTCCACACTGAGAGTAATTGGCTTTAATGAAGGTAAAGTGACACATCTGCAACGGGGACCCCAAGCGTTGCTGTCACTGAGACGGGGACCCAGCGCCCTGTAGCTCGGCCTGGGGTGAAGTCCGAAAACAAACACAAAGCATGCTCATTTTATACAAAACAGCAGCATATCAGCTCATACATAATGCAATAGAAACTCTCCACCCTCCGGGGCTGCCCCCCTGGCCAACAGCCAGGGGCTAGCCACGCAGCAGTCCCAGCCGGTTGCGGCAGGTTAAAGCTAGCATGCTGTGTCCTACAATAACCGGAGGCTGAGAAAGCGGAACTGCCTAAGCTAAGCCGTAACAGAATCTTCCGTGGTTCCCTAGCCTCCTACATTCCTCCCCTCGCTTTCTCAAGCGCTCCGGTACAACAACAGCAGCATAACCTTGAGCTAATCTAGCAATACAAGCACCAGCATTCCCATTTGTCTGCTTGCGCTTAAACAGAACAAAAAATTACACAGAGAGCAGAGAAAATTACAGTCTAAGCCAGATTTTTCCTACTTCCATTACATTGTCCGCTACAGGGGGGGGGGCGGGACTGTAAAATCTCAGGACAACCTCAGAGCTTCATCGCACACATGGCTTCCACCCTGAGGAATTACGAACGAGAAGTTCAGTTCCGCTCACACTCCTAACGCCCAAATGAACAGAGCAAAAAAAAACAACAGTAACCGGTTAAACAAAACAGAGCCAAAGCTAAATAGTGCACCAAAACCAAATAATATTTCCTTAATCTATTAGGGCTCACCTTTAATCATGCAATTCCTAACATATAACACCAGCAGTACCAAACAAAGCAAACATAAATATAACAAGGGTAAAACAGATAAATGGTGTAAATTCTGCAGAGCTCCCCCGTTCATAATTGCTCACCAAACTGTGACAAATTTCTGTTACCAATCCATCCCTCATGTGTCAGGTGATCAAACTGACACTGAGGGGGGGGATTCACAGCAGAAAACACAACATAAACCACATAAACATCTCAACAACACCACAACAATTCTGGCCAAAAAACACATATCACAAACAAACATAAAACATAAAACATAAATGTAAACTCTATAAATAAATGCATGGTACATTAAATGCTATGCAGCTAACACCAATTTTCTTAATATCTAAAAAACAAAAACAAAACTACCCCTACTGGGCAAGCAATCATTACATACAATATACAAATACCCTTATTACTATCAAGCAAAAAAGGAAAATTACATCATCAATTAAATCATTTACAGTAATACAATTGCATCCTGGCTTACTTCTAAATTCAAAGCTATTCACAGCTTAAGGGTTCTTACTATTAACTTCTACTTTTTAACACTAAAGAAAAACATCACCACTTATATGCCCTTAAGCCTAATACAATTACAAGTACATAGCACTATATACATTCTTCAGCTAATTCAACGAAATTGTTTATAGCCAAATAATTACAATCTAATAATTTCCGTGCCTGAATTTATTTAGAACTTTTCTCCTTAGCATCTTCACAAAGTTCAACTGCTGTTCCCTCCAGCAAACATTATCATGAACAGTGACAACTTCCCCCGGGCTCAGTGCGTACATACACTGAGGCTGTAGGGATCCTGATAGCCATTGACTCCCTATTTCTATCCAAAATGTCAGGTGCTATTCTAGGGGCACTTGCCCATAACTCAATACCACATTCCCCAGCAGGAGTCCCACAAATTTCATCCTGCCAGGGGACAATTCTTTGGTTCTTCACCAGGGTCAGTCCTTAACGTCCTTCCTGGTCAGGAAGTCCTGGATTTAGGCTCCAGTCATTTCGATGGCGTGGGTTTTTGGGTGTTTCTCCTTCTTTCCCAACACAGTCGTGGTTCAGCTCCAGTCTCTTCGGGGGTAAGGTCACCAGCACATCACCCTGTAATGGTTTTGCTTCTTTCAAAAGAATCCAATGACACAATGGGGGCTGCCAGTGGACAAGGGAGAGGTTAACCAGCCCTCCACCTTGCCCCCCCCCCAGCTCCAGTCTCTTTTTTTTGTAGCGTTTCTTTACCCATGAGAAAAGAAATCTAACACATTCCGGTAGTTTCTGGCCGAGTTTTACAGCCATCCCAGCAGCTTGGGCACAGTCAAGCCCCCCTCCTTTTTTTTTGGTTGTCCGCCAAGTCTCAGCTGCAAGCGATGTCCTTGACTGGGGCTAGTCTCTTATCTTTAGCTTTCTTCAGTTAACTCATTGTGTTCCTTTTCCTCCCCTCGGCTGCCTTAACCTGCGCATCCTGTGTCAGGACACCCAGCTGATGCAGCTCATACCGGAGAAGCATAACGGTGTTCCCGGCACTGTCCCAGACTCGGACCAGTCAGCGTAGGATGCCTTCTCTTGGCCCCTGCCGAAACAACTCACTCGCTTGTAGGTCCGAACGACCTCCGGGGCACCGGCACGGGCCTCTGCCTGCGCCGTGCACTCCAACGCCTTCCCGTCCAGGGCCCGCTGCCAGCGGAGCACCTCCTCGTCCTGGGCCCAAAGGGTGGTTAGGAGGAACCACCCTAGCTCCCCCATCGCCCGCCGCTCCGTCCCAGACTGCCGGTTCGCCCGCAACCGCTGTAAGCTCTCAAGCAGCTGCTCGGACGTAACCCCAGCTGCCTGCTGGAATCCCGGCCAGTTAGCTGGAGCCGCCCAGCCTGCCAAGGTCCGCGCTACCGACCCCCAGCGTTCCGTCTGGGGCCACCCCGGTATGCGCTGTAGGGACAGCAACGGCTTCCCTACCTCCCCTACCTTCTGCCAAAGCGGCATCGTCTTCCAGAGCACCCTGCTCGCTGCGCCACTTGTTATTGCCCCAAAGGGTCCGAGGTACTCTGCAAGAACGAGACCGACTCCACACTGAGAGTAATTGGCTTTAATGAAGGTAAAGTGACACATCTGCAACGGGGAACCCAAGCGTTGCTGTCACTGAGACGGGGACCCAGCGCCCTGTAGCTCGGCCTGGGGTGAAGTCTGAAAACAAACACAAAGCATGCTCATTTTATACAAAACAGCAGCATATCAGCTCATACATAATGCAATAGAAACTCTCCACCCTCCGGGGCTGCCCCCCTGGCCAACAGCCAGGGGCTAGCCACGCAGCAGTCCCAGCCGGTTGCGGCAGGTTAAAGCTAGCATGCTGTGTCCTACAATAACCGGAGGCTGAGAAAGCGGAACTGCCTAAGCTAAGCCGTAACAGAATCTTCCGTGGTTCCCTAGCCTCCTACAGTGTGTTTACACCGCACACTAGGCCCAGGTCTGTGGGAGCTGGGCTTGTGTAACTAGTGCTCCTCAGCAGTGGTTTCCCCAGGAATTGAAATTAGGGGAGGTATTTGAATTTACATGGGAGGGGGGTGTCAGGACCGATGAGATATATAAAAGAGATATGAATAAAGTAAATGTTTTGTTAGGATGATGCAAATTTAACATAAAGATAATGCATGTTATACCAAAACATATAACACGTCTAGATTTCTAAAAACATATAATTTTATTTTAAAAAATGTATTTAATTTAAATAGACTTTTGAAAAGTAAGCCATCATGGGATAAGAGGGAAGTCCTCTCAAGGATCAGGAACTGGTTACAAGATAGGAAACAAAGGGTAGGAATAAATTATCAGTTTTCAGAATGTATAGAGATAAATAGTGGTATCCCTGAGGGGTCTGTACTAGGTCCATTACTGCTCAACATAGAATCATAGAATAGAATCATAGAATCTCAGGGTTGGAAGGGACCTCAAAGCAGGACCAACCCCAACTAAATCATCCCAGCCAGGGCTTTGTCAAGCCTGACATTAAAGACCTCTAAGGAAGAAGATTCCACCACCTCCTTAGGTAACACATTCCAGTTCCTCACCACCCTACTAGCGAAAAAGTTTTTCCTAATGTCCAACCTAAACCTCCCCCTCTGCAACTTGAGACCATTACTCCTTGTTCTGTCATCTTCTACCACTGAGAACAGTCTAGATCCATCCTCCTTGGAACCCCCTTTCAGGTAGTTGAAAGCAGCTATCAAATCCCCCCTCATTCTTCTCTTCTCCAGGCTAAACAATCCCAGTTCCCTCAGCCTCTCCATATAAGTCATGTGCTCCAGCCCCCTAATCATTTTTGTTGCCCTCCGCTGGACTCTCTCCAATTTATTCACATACTCATAAATGATCTGGAAAAATGGGTAAACAGTGAGGTGGCAAAATTTGCAGATGATACAAAACTATTCAAGGTAGTTAAGTCCCAGGCAGACTGGGAAGCGTTACAAAGGGATCTCACAAAACTGGGTGACTGGGCAACAAAAATGGCAGATGAAATTCAATGTTGATCAGTGCAAAGTGTTGCACTTTGGAAAACAATCTCAACTATATATACAAAATGATGGTGTCTAAATTAGCTGTTAACACTCAAGAAAGAGATCTTGGAATCATTGTGCATAGTTCTCTGAAAACATCCACTCAATGTGCAGCAGCAGTCAATGATTCCGAACATTCTGTTTGCTTTTTTAAAAAGAACAGGAGTACTTTGAGACTAACAAATTAATTTGAGCATAAGCTTTTGTGGACTCCAGCCCACTTCATCGGCTGTAGCCCACAAAAGCTTATGCTCAAATCAATTTGTTAGTCTCAAAGTGCTCCTGTTCTTTTTAAAAAAGCAAACAGAATGTTTGGAATCATTGACTGCCGCTGCACATGGGCAACAGGGGATGGATCAATTGATGATTCCCTGTTCTGTTCATTCCCTCTGACGCACCTGGCCTTGACCACTGTCGGAAGACAGGAGACTGGGCTATATGAACCATTGGTCTGACCCATTATGACCATTCTTATGTAAAAATTAATTATAATAATACAAATGTTTAGTACAGAAACTCCCCAACATAAAGACCTCTCAAGATAGCAACGATTTGATATAACAACCTTGGCAAATACTGCATTTTAAAAATCTTGGCCTACTAGGAAACATATTTATATACGTTTCCATTCCCAGTCACAAATCTAGCATTCTGGAGCAAAGTAACTAAAATATAGTGCAACAAACAAATGTTTATTTAACGTGCCCCTTATTTAAGCCGTCGGAGGTGCTTTCACGTGAGTCCACCTCCCAGGAGGGGGGGCAAGAAGGCACCTTGCTCGTTCCCCCAGCTGCTCACTGTTCGCTCTGGCCAGGGCTCTTCATTCACTCCACCACTCTGTGGCCAATGGCCCTGCGCAGTCACCTTCTGCTGCCACCTGCCACTGTGACCTCTGCGAGTTGGTCTCTTGAGGTTCCACCCGCTCTCAGTGATTTCAGCTGAACTCTCCGTGGGGGAACCTCGCTGCTAGTGCAGTCTGGGCTGTCTCTTACACAAAAACACTGTCCCCACAGGAACACTGTCCCCACAGCAGGACTAAGCACGTAGACCTGATTATCAGTGATTTCAGCTGCAGTGGGCACTTAACAGAACAAAAGACTATCTGTGGAGCCTAATCAGCTCTGTCTTTAAACAGTGGAGAGGGACAGGTCCCCACCCTCTCTTTTCATGCCCTCAATCAGCACAGGCTAATACAGTTCTACTGCCTTTTACTCATACAATAAGAACAACAACATTTCATTCCCAACCCCACCCCCCGCATTCAAGTGATTTGTAACCCAACCCCAGCCAAAATCTATCACTTGGGCAACACAGCTCTGTTTGCTGGATCCCTAGGTAGATTAGGTGTGAATGTTAATACAATCTGGTCCTGAAGCCTTTCCCTGCAGCCTCCAGCTCATCATTAGTTGTCAGGGAGAGCTCATTGAGACTTTGCTTACAAATCATCATTTGAAATTATTAGGTTGGCCAACATCATGGAAATGAATGCACTGGCATTGTCATAAAAACAAGAGCTGTATAAGGAAACTAGCCTAGGTTCATACTTTTGACATATATTATACTTTCAGAAACACGTATTTTATCATACACTGTATATGCTTTTAAAGTATGTATTAATGTTTCAATTTCAATTCTAATTTCCAAACAGTCACTAAATTGGCATGTTTCAGAGTAGGAGCCATGTTAGTCTGTATCCACAAAAAGAACAGGAGTACTTGCGACACCTTAGAGACTAACAAATGTATTTGAGCATAAGCTTTCGTGGGCCCACTTCATCGGATGCTTAGAATGGAACTTATAGTGCGGAGCTATATACACATACAGAGAACATGAAAAGGTGGGAGTTGCCCAAGCAACTCAAAGAGGCTAATTAATTAAGATGAGCTATTATCAGCAGGAGAAAAAAACCAAACTTTTGATAATCAAGATAGCTCAATGGATCGTGTGGTGCGTCCTGGATGGAAGCGGGAGGCATGTAGGTAAGTATAGCGGTCAGTAGGTTTCCGATATAGGGTGGTGTTTATGTGACCATCGCTTATTAGCACAGTAGTGACAAGGAAATGGACCGCTTGTGTGGATTGGTCTAGGCTGAGGTTGATGGTGGGATGGAAATGGTTGAAATCATGGTGGAATTCCTCAAGGGCTTCTTTTCCATAGGTTCAGATGATGAAGATGTCATCAGTGTAGCTCAAGGAGAGTAGGGGCGTTAGGGGATGAAAGCGAAGGAAGTGTAGTTCTAAATCAGCCATAAAAATGTTTTGCATACTATGGTGCCATGCGGCTCCCCACAGCAGGGCCACTGACTTGAAGGTATATATTGTCCACAAATGTGAGATAGTTGTGGGTGAGGACAAAGTCGCAAAGTTCAGCCTCCAGGTTTGGCATGTAACTAGTTCACAAAACTGGGCGGAGGGGTTGCGGAATTTCAGGGTGGGTGTAGGGAAATCCCTGGAGGTACCATTTGAAAACTAACAACTCTCTGGTCAATAAGATCATGATGCAACATTACATGGAGAGTTATGAGTTCCCCCTCTACGACAGTACTTGTGAAAACCTGACAGCCCCTCCTAGGCAGTGGTGAGCTGGAGCAGGTTCCCACAGGTTCTCAAGAACCGGTTGTTAAAATTAGACCTCCATGGAGAACCGGTTGTTAAAGGGCCAGGGGGTGGGCAAAGAACTCTGGTCTGTGGGCCTGACCATCCTGCTGCTCCCAGGATTCCCAGCTGGGGAGGCTGAGGCTTCTCCAGCCCTTCCCCCGCTTCCCCCCCAGCTGCAGCGTGGCCAGCTGCCAGCACCAGCTGGGCAGCTCAGCTGAGCTCTGGAGTCGTCCTGCTGCCACTTTTTGAATGGCCCAGCAAGGGATGGGGATGGGGGTGGGGGTGGGGGTGGGGGGCTGCTGCAAGCTCCAGGGCTGGCCAGAGGAGAGGGGAAGGGGCAAGTTGGGCAATTGGCCCAGCCCCTGCAGGGACCCCCAGCCCCACGAGGATCTCTCCCCTGGCCCCTCCCCCGCACCCCCCCCCCATTAAATCAGAACTTTTTATAGGGAACCAGTTGTTAAGATTTTGGCAGCTCATCACTGCTCCTAGGCAAATGCTGTTAAAGAGATCTGTCCTAAACAAAGGAATGGGGGTTTATATAAGCAGCAAACAGGGTCATCAAGACAGCAGGGGAAGGAGATGGTAGTGAACCAAGCAATTTACATTTCAGCAAAGACATGTGAGGGGAGGGTAGAGCATATGTAATGTTGACAGACCCTGGTAGCTGGCAGGCAGGATCAAACCTGGGACTTCTGGAGTTTAGTGCATGATCTAAGAGCCAACTGGCTGGTTGCTAGAATTGTAGAGCAGACTCATTTAACTGTCTCTAAATGGTCTCGTGCCACTAGATAGCACAGAACCCTACACCCAGGAGGTGTGTGGGTTACATACTTCCCCTCGCTGAGAAAGCACGTCCTGAGCTCAGAGACTTCCCGGTTAAAATCCCAGACGAGCCCCCACTTGTAACATTGACAGACCCCTGTTGGTGGCGAGCGGGTTTGAACCTAGGGCCTCTGGAACATACTGCATGAGTCTCTGCCGCATGAGCTAAAAGGCTGCAGCACAGATGCATTTTAGCTCTCTCTCATTAAGTGGTCTTGGTGCCACTAGAAGAGACAGGATACCACACCCAGGAGGTGTGTGGGTTACACACGGAGCCTTCACCAACAGATTTCAAGTCTCCTTCCTCACAGCTTGGATAAACTTTGCTTTGAGGGGATCCTTTAGAACAGTGGCTCTCAACCTTTTCAGTCTACTGTGCCCCTTTCAGGAGTCTGATTTGTCTTGTGTACCCCCAAGTTTCACCTCACTCAGAAACTACTAGTTTACAAAAACAGCTCTAAAATACAGATGTGTCACAGCACACTCTTACTGACAAATTGCTGACTTTCTCCTTTTGCCTGTATGAAATTTTAACCTGTACTTATTTCGCTAGTGCTTGTTATGTAGCCTGCTGTAAAACTAGGCAAATATTGACAGGAGTTGTGGACCCCGTGCCCCTGGTTGACAACCACTGCTTTAGAAGAATCAGCTTCCAAGACTCAAGGGGCTAGAAAAGAAAGGGGCAGACAACCCCACATTCTTTCACCTAACAAAACAAAACCACCAGCACCTTTGGGCCCCTGGAAGAGAGCTTGAGCAAGGGGGAGCCAGGCACCACTTTGCTGGGAGACTGTGGTTGAGAGAAACCATCTTGAAGAAAGCCCGTGTGAAATAAGGCATACATTGATATTGGAGAGAGTAATTAATCATTGGAACAATTGACCAATGATTGTAGTGGATTCTCCATCACTGACAACTTTTAAATCAAGACTGGATGTTTGTCTAAAAGAGCTGCTCTAGGAATTATTTTGGGGAAGTTTTCTGGCCTGTGTGATACAGCAGCATTCTGGCCTTGGAATCTATGACAGCACCTTCCAAAGGGCAGTACGGGTTAGTAGACTATTAAACATGTGAGGAAACTGAGGTACAGAGAGGCATCTCATCCAGGCTCATGCAACAGGTTAGTAGCAGAACTGCGACTGCACTGAAGTTTCCTGACTGCCTAGCCAGTGCTCTGCGCATTGGAACACACTGTCTCCTCGATAGTACATTACATTCCTGCAAATAAATTCTGAAGAAGGAAAGGAGAGCATTCATGCTAGCAATCAGATTTCTTGGAGTCCTACTCATCCAATCAGGGAACAGAATGAAGTCATATGACCCGAGTGTCCAATCCACACACTGTGAGTTTTAACTAGCAAACTGATTCCTGAAGCAGAATTATTCATTGAACTCCCCCCGCGATTATTTTTGAAATAGGGATAAATTTGAGTGCCCTGGAAGCTTTTTAGGGAGAATTTGTGAAGATGCAATGGGATGGGTTCACAGCTTAAATTATTCCCCATGAATTAGTTGCTTGGCTGTAAAGATAAGTGCTTCCATACCCCGCACATATCGGCAAGTACTGCCGACCCAATACATTCAAACAAGGCAGGCGTCCCGAATCATGAGATTTTAAAATTATCTGGGGGATTCTTTTGATTTGCCTTATACTTTTTGAACCATTAGGGGGGTCCCATTTTGAAGCATGACGGGCTAGACATTTACTATTTTTTAAATGAAAGTGGAGATTCTTGTGTACTCGGGGATGGCCCCACTCCGGGGTACTCTCTCTGCACCGGCCGCTTCCCTACCCCTGATCAGCACATTAAGTTCAAACCAAATACAATTTATTGAACAGCAACTGTAAGGAAAACAAGGAAAAATGGAAGAGGGTTAAGGGGAACAAGGGACCCGCCCTGTGGGCTTGGGGGCACCACAACCAGCGTCTCTGGGATGTGAGGGCAGATCATAGACTGTTCCTCACACTCCCGGCTAGTCACACCATCAGTCTCATTGAAGCCCCAGGCCCCACTTTCATCTTGGAATCTGGGGTTAAACAGAATATTGACAAAACTAACAGAATCTAACATACAGATGTCTTCAGTACTGAAAGGTACACGGGCCACTAATCCTATGCATTGAAAGCATGCGCTGCTCATTTGGCATTTATGTCCTCACGCCTTCTTGAGCTGTCCAAGCAGCAAGCACCCTGTTCTTTGCATAGGCTGGGATCCTTCTCCTGGCAGTTATCTGCTTGCTGCAGGTAGCCAAAGCAGGCCTGCGAACATCAGCCCTCAGTCATACCCCAAGGAGAGTCTCTTATCATCAGTCTCTGTGTCCCAGGACAACAAGCACTTGAGAACATCAGTCATATCCCAAGGAGAGTCTCTTATCATCAGTCTCTGTGTCCCAGGACAACAAGCACTTGTTCTCAGCCACTTTGGCCCATGCTTACAAGGCCCACTGGTTGCTAGGGAGATGGTGGAATTAGTGGGCCCCTTCTGTTAATGGGCATGCTGGCAGGGTGGGATTCAGTAGTATGGAAATCGGAAATAGTATAAGGGACCTACCATCAATCAAACCCTAACCCTTCTCCTTGGCCACTTAAACCCTGCCCCTTGACCCCTTATGCCACGACCACCTGTCACTGGAAGTCCCACCCACGGGGAATATTACTTCTGGGGTCAAGGAGGAGACATAACTGGAAGCAAAGGGTGTCATGTGACCCCTCTAAGAACTCCTCCCACTGCCCTCTACCAATCAGGAGGGGTTTCGCCCCCATAGGCCTACCTGGAGAGGGGATTTGACCAATCAGGGGTGTTCCGGGGCATGGTGACCCATCCGGAAGTGGTTCGTGTGACCCCTCTAAGAACTCCTCCACTGCCCTCTGCGAATCACGATGGGTTTCAGCCACACAGCACCGCCCTGAGAGCAGATTTGACCAATCGGTGGTGTTCCAGAGCGGGGTGACTTGCCCAGAAGAGAGTCGTGTGACCCCTCTAAGAACTCCTCCCAGCGCTCTCTGCCAACCAGAGCGCATCACCATCACCCCATAAGACCCAGCAATCGGAGCAGAAGAGGCCATCTCTTACCAAGGACGCGTGCTTTAGAAATCGTGGAAACATGGACTCCTTCACCACCCTGGTGAGAACTTCAGACTTTGTGTTAGCCCCGAGGACCTTTGGACTTGTGTGGAGAAAGCGCTACATGAGCGACAGTTCCGACGACGGCCCTTTGACTCAGCCGTTGATGGATACGCCAGAACCCGAAACCCAAACCCTCGTGAGGCACCCCGATGAGCATGAAGGCCTCTCATTGTCCGTCCCACTAGAGGCCTTTGAGAGCTGACAGCGGTAGCATCAGCTGTTTTTGCTCATGTCTGAGACACAGATCTGAAGAGGAAAATCCGGAAAAGGACAAAATGGAAGAATGGACCAGCTCAGACTCCCTTATGGTAGGGGTCGTGGTGTCCATTTTTACAGGCGTTTGTAAAACGGCATGTGAAACCAGGCGATTAATAACATTTATTTATTTAAATGTGTCAATATGAATGTGTCCCCCTTCATATTTGTGTTAGTAAAAGACGGTACCAGTAACAGTCATTTCTACACAGGCAGCTCTGTTAAAGAAAATATATTACACCCCCGGGGAAGTTGGGAGCTTCGGCGGGGTGAACCCTCTTTCTCAAGTGGCCAGAAAGCATAGCAAAACTTTACATAGAAGACAGGCTTTCAGACAGGGACACTTACACTTTATACATTTCCACCCCACCATCAATCTCAGCCTGGACCATTCCACACAAGAGATCCACTTCCTAGACACCACAGCACTCATAAACGATGGCCACATAAACACCACCATACTGATCGCTATACTTACCTACATGCCTCCAGCTTTCATCCAGACCACACCACTCGATCCATTGTCTACAGCCCAGGTCTATGAAACAATCCCATTTGCTCCAAGCTTTCAGATAGAGACAAACACCTACAAGATCTCCATCAACCATTCTTACAACTACAGTACCCACCTGCTGAAGTGAAGAAACAGACTGACAGAGCCAGAAGAGTACGCAGGAGTCACCTAATACAGGACAGGCCCAACAAAGAAAGTAACAGAACGCCACTAGCCATCACCTTCAGCCCCCAACCAGTGGCATATTATCGCCTAGGCCAACAAGGTTTAGGCCTAGGGCGGCAAATTTGCTCACGCCCCCTCCCCAACTCTGCCCCTTCCTCAAATCCCTGGCCTGCCTCCTCTCCCAGGCGCGCCACTCTTCCCCCCTTCCACCTCCCTCCCAGGCTTGCCACGCTAAAGTGCTGGGAGAGAGGGAGAAGGGAGTAGCGGCACATTCAGAGGAGGCGGAGCAGAGGTGAGCTGGACCCACGGGTGCGGGGAGTAACCTGGGGGGGCCCGGGAACCGCTCCCCATCCCAGCTCATGTCCGCTTCACCGCAACCATCCCCCGAGCGTGCCACAACTCCCCTTCTCCCCGCCCCCTCCCAGTCTTGCCGCGGGGGAGCAGAGGTGAGCTGGTGCACGGGGTGGGGAGGGGGCACGGCAATTTTTTGAGGGCCTAGGGGTGGCAAATTTGTTAATCTGCCACTGCCTCCAACTAAAACCTCTCCAGCGCATCATCAAGGATCTACAACCTATCCTGAAGGACGATCCATCACTCTCACAGATCTTGGGAGACAGGTCTGTCCTCGCCTACAGACAGCCCCCAATCCTACAGCAACCACACACCACACAACAAAACACTAACCCAGGTACCTATCCTTGCAACAAAGCCTGTTGCAAACTCTGTTCACGTATCTATTTAGGGGATACCATCATAGGACCTAATCACATCAGCCACGCCACCAGGCACATCTACCAATGTGATAGATGCCATCATGTGCCAGCAATGCCCCTCTGCCATGTACTTTGGCCAAAGCGGACAGTCTCTATGTAAAAGAATAAATGGACACTAATCAGACATCAAGAATTATAACATTCAAAAACCAGTCGGAGAACAATTCAATCTCCCTGGCCACTTGATTACAGACCTAAAAGTCACAATATTACAACAACAAAACTTCAAAAACAGATTCCAACACGAGACTGCTAAATTGGAATTAATTTGCAAATTGGACACCATTAAATTAGGCTTGAATAAGACTGGGAGTGGATGGGCCATTACACAAAGTAAAACTCTTTCCCCGGGCTTATTTTTTCCCCCACTACAGTTCCTCACATCTTCTTGTCAATGGCCCTGGAAATGGGCCATTTTCATTACCACTACAAACAGTTCTTTTTCTCCCCTGCTGATAATAGCTCACCTTAACTGATCACTCTCCTTAGAGGGTGTATGGTAACACCCATTGTTTCTTGTTCTCTGTGTATATCTATATCTTCCTACTGTATTTTCCACTGCATGCATCCGATGAAGTGGGCTGTAGCCCATGAAAGCTTATGCTCAAATAAATTTGTTAGTCTCTAAGGTGCCACAAGTACTCCTGTTCTTTTTTCACTTTACACAAACCGGCTCAAATGCATTTTAAAAGAAACAAGACCATTGGTTCATATGTGGATGTGCAATGGCAGGCAAATTTGGTGGATATGCACCAGTTCTCCAAATGCAACAGCGGTTTTAAGTACATCTTAACAGTGATAGACATTCTATCCAAATATGCCTGGGCCTTAGGTCAAAAACACAAGACGAGTGGTGAGGTATCCAAGGCCTTTCAAGCTATTTTCAGCAAAGGTCACGTGCCTCTTCCTTTGAGAAATGCGACCACGTGAGACTATCTAAAACCAAAGGAGCTTTTGAAAAAGGTTATGAAAAGACATTTACCGATGAGATATTCCTTGGGCATGCCTAGCCTTGCTCAAAACAGGTTTCAACAAGCACAGACATGTATTTTGTGATAATTTTCACAGCCATGTTACCCAATAAAGCACCCCAGGTAAGGGGTTTAAAGACAATTGATGTTTGGTGTTTGTTTGTTTTTTTTTAAAAAAGACCAATTCAGAAAAAAGTACACAGATTATTATTTTTTAATTGAAATAATCGCTCGTGAGGTCCCTTAAATAATCCCCCCGAGGGGGATTCCACTCATCCTCCCTTTTCACAAATATCACCAAGTCAGTGTCGTGGTACAGGAACCACTCTTGCAACCTCTCAAGGAGGTTGTATAGTTCTAAGCGGGCATAAGCGGTGGTGAAACAGGCTATGAAGACGTTGGTATTGCCAGAGACAGAGTACCGGTCTTTTGCGTGCTTCCAAGACACACACACGGTTTCAGCGTCAATAAACTCACAGGATGAAACCTTGTAATTGGGGGAAAACAGGTACTGAAAGTGTGGAGAAATTGGAGAGGGTCCAAAGAAGAGCAACAAGAATGGTTAAAGGTCTTGAGGACATGACCTATGAAGGAAGGCTGAAAGAATTGGGTTTGTTTAGTTTGGAAAAGAGAAGACCGAGAGGGGACATGATAGCAGTTTTCAGGTATCAAAAAGGGTGTCATAAGGAGGAGGGAGAAAACTTGTTCATCTTCACCTCTAAGGATAGAACAAGAAGCAATGAGCATAAACGGCAGCAAGGGAGGTTTAGACTGGACATTAGGAAAAAGTTCCTAACTGTCAGGGTGGTTAAACACTGGAATAGATTGCCGAGGGAGGTTGTGGAATCTCCATCTCTGGAGATATTTAAGAGCAGGTTAGATAAATGTCTATCAGGGCTGGTCTAGACAGTATTTGGTCCTGCCATGAGGGCAGGGGACTGGACTCGATGACCTCTCGAGGTCCCTTCCAATCCTAGAATCTATGAATCTATAAATCTATAAAATCATAAAAGGAAAAAGATACAGATGAGAGCTAGAATTGGTTAAACGGAATCAATTACATACAATAATGGCAAAGTTTTTGGTTCAGGCTTGTAGCAGTGATAGAATAAACTGCAGGTTTAAATTAAGTCTCTGGAGTCCATCCCCAGCTGGACGGGTCATCAGTTCTTTGTTCAGAGCTTCAGATTCTAGTAAAGTCCCTTCAGAGGTAAGAAGCAGGATTGAAGACAAGCTGGAGATGAGGCATCAGCCTTTTATAGTCTTTTCCAGGTGTAAGAACACCTCTTTGTCCTTACTGTGGAAAATTACAAGCAACATGGAGTCTGGCGTCACATGGGCAAGTTCCTGCATACTTTGCTGACTTACAAGGCGCATCTGCCTTCTCTCAATGGGTCAATTGTGTAGCTGATGGTCCTTAATGGGCCATCAAGCAGGCTAGGCAGAGCTAACACCAACTCGTCTGGGATGTCACCCAGTAGCATAGCATAAGTTTGAGATACAGACAGGATAGAGCCAATATTCATAACTTCAACTACAAAATGACACATTCATACAGACAGCATAATCATAACCAGCAACCCATAACCTGGTCTTAGACCCCTTATATGACCCCCTTTACAAAAGATTTGGTGCCACTACAGGACCTTGGTTGCAATCATATTCTATACGGTCCCAGTTCAAGTCAAGAATGTGACACAGGCATCTTCCGGTTTGGTCATTTTCTTTAAAACACGGCCAGGGTCTGCACTAAATTGCACAGCATTTATCAAGGTCACCCCTTACGCTAAATGTTCTTGGGTAGGCACAGACATTGCGTAGCATAACCTATGGCAAGAACAGTGTTTAATAAGCTTTCCAAACAGAACTCAGCACACAGGCGCCGGAGCTTGAAGTTTAGATCTACTGAAGTCCAAGTCACACAGTCATGGTGCTGTTGTGCTGGCGCATCTATGACACAGCCCTCACAATCTTCAAAAAGCTTTTCCCTAAGGCACTGATTAAGGACAGCATAAACAGCAACACGTACAATAGTCCGCATGACTTTTTTACGCTCACGACGTGGCCTTGGCTCAGTTAGTTCCATGCCAAGCCTCCTCATAGCCGTCATCCTTGGAGTCCTCTTCAACAATTTGTACCGGCATTGAGCAAAAACAAGGAGAGCCCGGTTCATCTTCGCTGCTTGATGCAATGCTGTCCAGGGCCTCTGGGTCCTCTAGAAAGGCATCGTCAAGCTGTGGAGAGATTTTCAGAAAAGAAACAGTGCAAGCTCCCACTCCTTGTTTTTAAATATACACAACCCACCCCACCCCCCGGTTACTAACCCCATTACACCCCATCATCAACAGTCACTTCTTAATCATTCATTTACCTGAGCAATGTCTTTTCCGTTCACCTTGTCCTCCGATGACTCCCCTGAGCTGCGTTCACCTTCTACCTCTAGGGGGGCAGACAATGAGAGGCCATCACACTCATCGGGGTGCCTCATGAGAGTTTGGGTTTCGGGTTCCAACGTATCCATCAATGGCTGAGTCAAAGGGCCCTCGTGGGAACTGTCGCTCATGTAGCGCTTTCTCCACACAAGTCCAACGGCCCTCGGTGCTAAAACAAAGTCTGAAGTTCTCACCAGGGGTGGTGAAGGAGTCCATGGTTCCACGATTTCAAAAGCACACGTCCTTGGTAAAAGATGGCCCCTTCTGCCCCGGTGCTGGGACTTATGGGGTGATAGTGTTGCGCTCTGATTGGCAGAGGGCGCTGGGAGGAGTTCTTAGAAGGGTCACATGACCCTCATCTGGACAGTTCACCTCATCCCAGAACACCACCGATTGGTCAAATCTGCTCTCAGGGTGGTCCTATGCGTCCGAAACCCATCGCGATTGGTAGAGTGCAGTGGGAGGAGTTCTTAGAGGGGTCACACGAGCCACATCCAGATG
Organism: Mauremys mutica; assembly: GCF_020497125.1. Classification (NCBI taxonomy): domain Eukaryota; kingdom Metazoa; phylum Chordata; order Testudines; family Geoemydidae; genus Mauremys; species Mauremys mutica. Next base: position 8,919,558 of record NC_059073.1, on the reverse strand, counting down.
GGTCAGCCCACCCTGGAACACCCCTGATTGGTCAAATCCCCTGTCCGGGTAGGCCTATGAGGGCGAAACCTCTTCTGATTGGTAGAGGGCAGTGGGAGGAGTTCTTAGAGGGGTCACATGACATACTTTGCTTCCGGTCATGTGTCCTCCTTGACCCTGGAAGTAATACCCTGTGGGTGGGACTTCTGGTGATAGGTGGGCGGGGTTTAAGTGGTCAAGAGGCGGGGTTTTAGGAGTCAAAGGGCCGGTTTGTGTTTGATTGATGGTAGGGCCCTAATAGTACTACTGGACACACTTAGAGGCCCTTGCCTTCCAAAAGGGTGGCTTTGTAAATTTAGTGTCAGCTCTTCTTGAAGGAAGGATTGATTCTTGAACCGCATGAAGTAAAGTAATAAATCCAGTGAGCTAGCCACACGCTCAATCTCATCCAAGCTCCCAGGCCCCCCTTCATCTTGGAATCTCGGTTTAAATGTCATACCCCAAGGAGAGTCACTTATACATCAGTCTCTGTGTCCCAGGACAAGAAGCCATTCTTCTCAGCCACTTTAGCCCATGCTTACCGGGCCCACTGGATGATAGGGAGAGGTTGGAATTTGTGGGCCCCTGCTGTTAGTGGGCATGCTGGCAGGGTGAGATTCAGTAGTATGGAAACCGGACACCCTTGGAGGCCCTTGCCTTCCAAAAGGGTGGCTTTGTAAATTTAGTGTCAGGTGTTCTAGAACAAGGGTCCTTGGACATTCGGGTCTTCACTTTGTGTTGCAGCTTGCTGAAGGTTTGCTTCAGGCACATTAACATCTTTTGGAGAACTTTGCTCCTTGAAGGGGATGGTGTCCTAGCTCTGGAGGCCTTTGGTGACTTTGAGGGAGAACCGTCAGGACTCCCACTTGCTTTCTCCCCAGCTTGCGAAAGCCCTGTTGTACTTGTTGCAACGGACACCATCTTTGGTTGCTTGCGGGGAGCCCTTTTCCCCTTTCCATCCTGCGTCTTGCTCTTGTCTGCTGGAAGGAGCCACAGCACTGGCAACTTATTGTGGTAGGATGATGCTGAGGAGTCTCCTGGAGTCCATCGCTGTGGAATTCCATGGGATCTTCCCGGCAAGTCAGCACCTGCAGAGCCAGCTGGTCTCTTCCGTCGATGCTTACCACACTTCTCGCAGACTCTGATTGGTGGCTGGTCCCTGGAGAGCTTTGAATTCACAGTTCCATTGAACCCATGTGAATGCATGATGTCTCGGACACCATGGAGCTCAGCAGATGTCTCCTTTGGAGTTTTCTCACCCTTCCTCTTGCCTGGATATTCCTTGCGGCACTGCTGGCAAACTGAGACCTGGCCCGCCAAGGGGCGGGAGCTGCTCAACATTTCCGTCAGGTGCTTGATCTGCAGGTCGTGTGCAGCCTGCCCAGCAATGAGAGAGTCAAGGGTGGACCTTGTTAGCTGCTCAGAGCCTGGTGCCTTTGGGGCAACCTGGTGCCATTGGGTCCTGGGAGGATTTGCCCTGCCCTCACCTGCTTGTGCCCCTGGCCGCAGGCAGGAGCCTTCTCCCAAGAGAACCTTCCTCTCCATGTGCAGCTCCAGCTTCTCTTCAGTCCCTTTGGTGCCGCTCACACAGGTAAGGGGCTTTCTCAACTCGCTCCTATAAATCTGGAGTGTCGCTGCGAGTGTCTTCTCTGCTATTGCGGTTCCTGGAGGTGGCGATGTCAGACCCATCCCTGCTGGCAGAGTGCAGCGCTGTGGGTTAGTCTGGTTTCCTGCCGCGCCATCATTCCTGCCCGTCTCCATGGTGGTATCTTCCACTGGCGTTGGAGGACGTGTGGAAGAAGAGGAGCTTGTGCTTCGCCTCCCCGTCTGCAGGAAATCGATCTCCATCTCACTAAACTCCACATGGGCTCCCCTGGCTGGGACGGCGTGAGGCAGCTTTGCCGGGGGCTCTGGGTCCAGGGTGAGCAGCCCCCTCTGCATGACCGGATGCTGATGCCTTATGTGGAGTTCGACGGGGTGGGGAGGATGTTGTCCCATCGTTGGGAATACCGCTATCCTGTGCTTGCCTGGCTCCTTAGGGGGGTGGAGTGGCCCAGGCAGGGCAGTCTCTCTCCGGAGAGGAACATCTCTGTGCGACTCTCGCACCATCTTAGGAAAGGCCTTCGTTTGGATCTGCCAGCATTTCTGAGCCACGTGATCCTGCAGCTTGACCCCCGCCATGGTCACAAGCCGGGCCAGGATGGCATCAGGGGATGCCATGATCCTATGGGCCTTTTGGGGAAGGGGTCCCCAGGGGCAGACACATGGCTCCTGGATCTCCTGTGCACGCTGAGAGCTGGTGTTGGATCTGAGGGGCTCCGGGACCTTTGCTGGAAATCCACATTTGGGCGGATCTGTGTCTACTTCCAATTGATGATTGGCGTCCCGCTTACCCAGCAATGACTCCCCCGGGATGGGGGTTTGTGGAGCCCCCAGTCGCCTCTGCAGATGCTTCTGCCGGAGGTTGAAGTCTGAGCTATGGACTGAAGTCTGGTCCAGACCCGTGGTCTGCTCTCCCCGGTCTCGTCTGCTGTGGGCAGGAGGCTTGGAGAGAGGCTGGGCTTGGATGGGATGAGTGGATCCTTCCCAGCTCGCGAAGGGCATGATCTCCCCTGTGTGGCAGAGGGGCTCCGACTGAATGATGGAGGCTACTCTCAGGGAAAAGGAGCTGGGACTCCAGAGGGCAGAGGTGGTGGATTCCATAGCGGAATAGCAGAACTGGTTCGTCAGGGCTGTCGCCACACTCGGCCTGTGGGAGAGAGCAGACAGGGACAGATGGGACATGGCCCTGCTGAGCAAAGGCAGGGCTTGGGCACAGCCTTCCCACAGTAGTGCAATGGGGCAGTGCCTAGGCATGCATTGCACACCACAGCCTGACACAAGGACATCAACTGGGTAACGCAGGACTGAGAGGGGGAGCCAGCACTCATTTTATCTAGAACGATAACCCCTTCGTCACACGCACATGTGCAGCACCTAGCACAATGGGGCCTTGAGCATGATTGGGGACCTAGTGCTATTTTAACACAAAGATTAGCTAACAACAATTGCTTTGGGTGAGGAAGATGTGAGCATGTGTGTGTAACCCTCGCCAGAGGAGGTGGTGAAGGCCAAGGATACTGGGCTAGATGAACCTTTGGTCTGACCCAGTCTGGCTGTTCTTATGTTCTTACATTCTAACCCACTGGAAACCTGTCCTCTTCTAATGGCTGACACTAGAGGCTAACAACCTACTATTGCTCCCAGTTAATGGAGATTCTCTGGTGGTGGGGGACTGTGCTATGGCCCGAAAAGTCCTGGGTTTGAACCCAGCTGATGACTCATGTTTGGGGTGTATCACGTGGTGTCCCACTCACTGCTTGTCTGGAGCCTATTCTGGGGATTAGCTCTTGAGGCCAATGCCCCTTCCAATTGTCGCATGTGGTCACATCATCTCTCTCTCATTCCAGGAACTGCAGTGTCCTCTACTTCGCTAGGCCACTCAGCATTTCCCCCTCTTCCAGGGTACAGTCCTTCCATTGCCTATCACTCCCACAGTGACCCAGACAGTCCTCCTGTTCAACGCCCCGCCGGTCTGGGCCGTGCCCTCGGTGGCTGGTAGGGAAACCTGGGCCCACACTTCACACCGGGCTCCAGGCCAGGGACCCTCAACCCAGCAGTTCTGGGCTTTCCTCTCCCAGCCTGGACGGCTTCCTACTACTCCTGGTTCCCCTCCTTGCTCTGGGAGCACCAGCTCCAAACACTCCCACCTCTTCCCAGGGAGGGGCTGCCCTTTCCCAGCCGCAGCCCCTGTCTCTTGCCAGCTTCCTGGCTTTATCGGCCCTGCCCAGCTGAGCCTGCTTGGAATCAATTCCCTGCTCCCTGGCTCTTCCTCCAGGTGCACCCTGTGGAGTTCATGGGCCTGCCTGGCCACCTGAGCCCCTTCCAGTCCTAGGTGGGGAGGACACCCCCTCACAGCGTGTCATTGGATTGCTTTTTCTTTCAGACACAGCACGGGCAGGTTCGAGACAGTCGCCTGCTGGCAGATATTGCCGTACAGAAGGATTTGATCCTACTCACAACCCCAACTTGTAGTCTCTGCATTTAATTTCTGATAATCCCTCACCTCACTTTCACTGGTATCTCACCTGTTATTTTAGGATGCTGGCGTGTCTGCTTTTCCCTGCTCCCTCCTCTCTACATTCATTATCCCCTCCCACCCAGCCCCCAGTCTGGTGCCCCCCGCTCAGTTGCCTTACGGTATCAGAACTGCATCCAGGTATCTGGCCATGTCCTGTTGCCTCCTCTCAAGAAGCCAGAGGCTCTGAGCCAAGGGGAGCTTCTCCAGGTGCACAGGGCAGCTGTGGAAGAGAGAGAGCAGATAGCTGGGTGCAGGCCCTGCCCTCAGGCCCTCTTTTACCTAGAGGGGCGGCACCGAAAGGCTCCCTGTCCCATTCTCCACTGAGGCAGCCTCCTCCCCTGTAATACCCGGGCCTTGGAAGTTCTGGGTTGGGGTTAGCTGGATTGTTAGGTGATCCTGTCTAGTGCTGTGGAGGTGAGTGTCTATCCTGCTGGCTGCATGTGTCATGTCCCTTCCACAGAAGCTAATCAACGTATAGGATAACAGCCTACTCTAGCTACCAACTATGCAGCTACTTCTTTAGCTCTAAGGGGTGCTTTATGCTGCAGAGCTGAAGGTCCAGGGTTCAAATCCTCCTTGGAACCTATGCTGGGGGACTGGAGGAGGGGCCATTACCCAAGTGCTGCTGGATCCCCTACTCACCGTACCAGAAAGGCCAGCCTTCCTCCTGACCTCTCCACCTCACCTCCCCGGGGTGCACGGGGCTGCTCCCAGAAAACATTTTCTCCCGCTCTTAGGACGGGAGGAGGGTTCAGTCCAGTCGACACAATCTACCCCTCCCCCCCACTGCCCCAGGTTAAAGGAGCCGTATGATGCTGGAAGAAGGAAATGACCCACTGTACGAGGCGTGGGGGTGGATTAGAGATGGCAACTTCTGCAGGGTGGGAATGAATTGCAGGAGTCTAAAGGAGAAGAGTTGCCTGCGTGGTACATAGGTCGGGGCAGGGGAGGGATTACTCGGGCTACTGCCCCTGGGTGGGGATGAATTGCATGACGCTAAAGGAGGGGACTGACCCACTGCAGATTTATGGAGGGGGGCATTGCTTACCACGTCTCTGGGGATGCACCAGCCTCCTCCACCTCTTCCTCACAGCGTCCAAAAGCTGCCAGAAGTGAGACATAAAGGAGACATTGAGCTGCTTGGGCACCCTCTGCTTCTTAGCAGCCTATTGCCCCCAGATTTCAGAGGCAGCCTGTGAACAGAGCCCCAGCCAGTGCCTCTGCACGACTCCGGGCATTTCTGTGCCTTCACAGGAAGAGGGGAGGCAGGTGGGGGAACAGACCCTATTTCTTTGCTTTGCATGGGGCCTGAGTCTGCCACTGCAGCTGTGGGTCAGGGGCTGCTTACCTTTCGGTTTCTTTTTTGTCTTTCTGGGCCTCCTCTTCCTCGGAGAAGCCTGCCACACACAGAGAAAGCAGCAAGGTTAGAAGAGAACTCCTCAATAAACCTGGGAGAACAATGAGCCAGAGGTGATTGCCATGTGGGGCCAGAGGGAAGTTTTTCCTTCTGGGAGAATATTGCGCTCTGAGGCATCATGGGTAGGCATTGTGCTTTCCTACATCTGGACAACAGTGTTTCCTGGATACATATTTAGGGAATGCATGATATCGGGGTTTTCTCTGCAGCCATTTGGGATGGCCATGCTACTCCTGAGTGATGAAGTCATGAATGGCTTATGCAAATCCTCCCAAACAAGTGCTGATATAACCCCTAGATCATCCTTAAATGGCAGCTGTTTTACACCAAAAAACAACAACAACAGTTTGGCATGAGCTCAGTCCACTTGCCTGAGAGCTGCAAAGTTTCTTGAAGGTAAACTGCACTGCTTGCAGCTTAACTAGCCAGGTATTCCCTTCCCAGGCTAGATCTTTCTCTCCTGGGCTCGGCCCCTTCCCTCCTCCCCCACAGTTTAGTTCCTTTAGTTCTCCAGATGTTTTCAGCAGGCTTCCTTATGGGGCAGGGAGGTGGTGGAGAAGAACCTAGATTAACTCACTTCCAAGCCTTCAATAGGATTTGGCTATGACAGGAATCCTTTGTCTCCCAGTTTGACACCCGCCCCCCCCCTGCCCCTCCAACCTAGTGGAAAAATACCACCAGTCCAAAATGATGTCCATCTGAGGGAACTGGGATTGTTTAGTCTGCCGAAGAGAAGAATGAGGGGGGATTTGATAGCTGCTTTCAAGTCCCTGAAAGGGGGTTCCCAAGAGGATGGATCTAGACTGTTCTGAGTGGTAGCAGAGGACAGAAGAAGGAGCAATGGTCTCAAGTTGCAGTGGGGAAGGTTTAGGTTGGATATTAGGAGCAACTTTTTCACTAGGAGGGTGGTGAGGCACTGGAATGGGTTCCCTAGGGAGGTGGTGGAATCTCCTTCCTTAGAGGTTTTTAAGGGCAGGCTTGACAAAGCCCTGGCTGGGATGATTTAGTTGGGTTTGGTCCTGCTTTGAGCAGGGGCTCGGACTAGATACCTCCTGAGGTCCCTTCCAACCCTGAGATTCTATGGATTGTATAATTCTATGAGGTGACATGATCACAACACCCTGCAGTGTCAAAGCAGCATCCCAGGAAACTTCTCAGGAAGGAGGAAGATTAGCATCTTCCATGTCCTATTGTCCTTCCTAATGGCCCATCCAGGCTGATTGCCTACTATTTGGGGGCATTCCCCTGGTGCAAGCACTTTTGTAATTGATACAGAGCCCATATTCCTAGCTTCAGATACAGAAATGATACATCCATCCAAATAGGATAATCCCATTCAGTAAATCAGAACCTTTCCAAGGATATCTCACATGACCCATCTTGCATAAAACATACCTTAGTTATGCCATATCCCTAGAACAATATCTCTATGAAGAATATGGGGCATAATGTCACAGGGGTGAAGAAGCATGTGGACAAGGGCGATCCGGTGGATAGAGTGTACCTGAACTTTCAGAAAGCCTTTAACAAGATCCCTCATCAAAGGTTCTTAAGCAAAGTAAGTTGTCATGGGATAAGAGGGAAGGTCTTCAATTGGACCACTAACTGGTTTAAAGATAGGAAACCAAAGGTAGGAATAAATGGTTAGTTTATGAAGAGAGATAAATAGCAAGGTCCCCCAAGGATCTGTACTGGGACCAGAGTTGTTTAACATCTTCATAAATGATCTAGAAAAGGGGGGAAACAGTGAAGTGGCCAGATTTGCAGATGATACAAAGCTAAAGATCGTTAAATCCAAAGCTGAATAGGCCCTCCTTGTTCCCAGATGTATAACTCTGTGTTGGGCTGTGTGAAAATGCATTTTGTTTGAATGGGCCCCATTTGCCAAACAAACTCTCCAGAACTCTTTGTCTGACTGCCCTGTCCTGATCATTATTTGCCATTCTGCCAATCTTCGTGTCATCAGCACATTTTTATCAGCAGCAATTTTGTATTTACTTCCAAGTCATTGAAAAATATTGAGTAGCATCAGACCTAGTACTGATCCCTGCAGAGCCCCATTAGAAACACCCACATTTGATGAGCCCTTTGACAATTACTTTTTGAGATCTGTCAGTTAGCCATTAGCCTGTTCTCAATCCCTTTCACCTGTGCTCCATTGATATTGTATAGTGCTAATTTTTAATCCAAATGTCCTGCGGTTCTTGGATGCCTAAACAGGGGAATCTCAAGTTGGAGGAGAGAGGTTATTTTACCTCTGTATTTGGCACTGGTGCAACCATTGCTGCAATCCTGTGTCCAGTTCTGGTGTCTAACATTCAGGAAGGATGTTGATAAATTGCAGAGGGTTCAGAGAAGAGCCATAACAATCTTTAAAGGATTAGAAAACCTGCCTTATAGTGATAGAGTTTAGGAGCTCAGTCAATGTCGCTTAAAGAGGTTAAGGGTGATTTGAGGAAAAGTCTATAAACACCTACATGGGGAAGAAATAATTACAAATGGGCTTTTCAATCTAGCAGAGAAAGGTCTCACATGGTCCAATGTCTGGAAGTTGAAACTAGACACGTTCAGACTGGACAGAAGGTGTCCATTTTTAACAGTGAGAGGAATTAACCATTGGAAGAATTTACAAAGCTCACGGTGGACTGATTCTCCATCACTGGCAATTTTTTAAATCAAGATTGGACATTTTAATTCAAGGTATGCACTAGGCATGATTGTGGGGAAGTTCTTTGGCCTGTGCTAGACAGGAGGGTCAGACTAGAAGATCACAATGGGCCCATCTTGCCTTGGAATGTGTGAAGCACAGCACCTTCCAAAAGTCTAAGTTTGTCACATCTATGTTTGACATGGCCCATTTTCCATAAAACATTGTTAACCTGCTTTGAATATATTCCCGTCCTTTAATTCTTTATTGATTGAATCCCATATCAGTTTGTCCATTATTTCAGGCTAAATGGCCTATAAGAAGCCAGGCCAACCCCCCGTAGCTTTTTGAATATTGACAAAACATTAGCACACTTCCAGCCTTCTGGAATTCCCTCAGGAATCCTACATTGGTTAAAAAATTAATGTCCGTGGGCCAATAACCTCCTGAGCCAGCTCTTTGAGGACTTTTGGGTAGAGATGATCCGATCCTGCTGATTGAAAACTACTTCTGTTTGGTTCCTGCATTCAGCTGGCATCAATCCAGCCTTTCCATCTCTCAAGGAGCCTCACTTACCTCAGATCTGGCAAGCCTGATCACAGCATAATACAGAAGAAAGAGCAGCAGGATCCTTAGGCAGGAGGCAGAATTGAGAAAGAGGAGGAGTGATCTCATTTCGCCGGGCTCAGGCACTAAGAATCAGAGATACACTCAAAGCAGCACCAAGTACCCAGGCTACACCTGAGGGCAGGTTGCTGCTCTGGCATGAGGCAGGCGCTGATGTCATCCCTAGGTCACAATGAGGCTGCTCTCCTGCAATCTCCCTCTAGCCTGTGAGGTGTCAATGCTGTACTTAGATCAGGAGATAGGATGTGGCAATCGCCCAAGGGGGCTGAGCTGCTGAGCTCAGAATAAGGCAGGAGAGAGGGCATCAGGTTTCCCAGGAAAACCCTGGGTCTTTTCCGAGCTCTATGACTCTCAAGCCCCTAGGCATAGGACATTTTTTCCCTACTTGTGGGAACTCCTAAAACCCCTGAGGCAGAATCTCCCAGCCTGAAGTGAGAGGCAGCCCTGAAGTGATTATCCAGTGCTACGAGGGCACAAAAACGTTCACGGTATCACCAGCCCAAGCATTCCAAACCCTTGATCTGGGCCCCAACTAAATCATGAGATTGGCTTCCAAATAATGAAATCTTCAAAAAACATTCATCTGGGGAACACTTCATTTGCCTTCTGGTGTCTGAGCTGCTAGGGTGCACTCAATTCACGTTCTTCAGGTTCTCTTTGCAACCATGAAGGAATAAAATTGGTTAACAAATAAAATACAATAAAGAGCAGAGATTCTCAAATAAATCACTTGACTCCAGCAGTGGGTGCTTTAAGAAAAGCACCCTATATCATAAGTTAATAAAGAGCCCTACCTCTTATTAACATCTTCAATCAGTAGCTCTCAAAGCACTTTAAAAAGAGGTCTGTTCATTCCCTCTGAAACACCTGTCATTGGCCATTGTCGGAAGACCGGATACTGGGCTAGATGGACCTTTGGTCTGACCCAGTGTGGCCGTGTTTATGTTACAGCTGTTCAGTCTCCTTGATACCTGTGATGTCATAATCCCGCTCAGTTCTCCAGTATTCTTTGGAGTCTGGATGGAAAGACAGGGTAGATGTCACCTAGTGAGCAGGGCCTGTAAGAGCAACCGGTGTTGAGGCAGAGAGGGGCTCCTGGGAGAGCAGAGTCAGGGCTCCGTTAAAGAGCCAGAGACAAGGGCCCGGCCTGAGTGTAACCCACCAAACTTTGATTACACCCGTACCCGTAATAATTCCATTGTATTGCAGGGACAGTGAGCAGGTTCAGTCTGTTCTGACAGCGGAACTCCCACCTGTGGAGAACACCACAAATATGCAAATTGGGACAGGTGCGGATGCCAGTACCCTGAGTAGCTCTGATTTGGAGAAGAGACACCACAGTGTAGTAAAGCTGCTCAGACTAAACAAAAACATTCTTCTGTTGATAAGACGACAATCTGTGCATTAACTAAGTCGCCTCATAAATCGAAACATGCTCTTATCATTACAGCAATACAGCACATACCGGTCAAAGAAAACTAACAGAATCTAACATACAGATTTCTTCAGTACTGAAAGGTACACGGGCCACTAATCCTATGCATTGAAAGCATGCGCTGCTCATTTGGCATTTATGTCCTCACGTCCTCTTGAGCTGACCAAGCAGCAAGCACCCTGTTCTTTGAATAGGCTGGGATCTTTCTCCTGGCAGTTATCTGCTTGCTGCAGGTAGCCAAAGCAGGCCTGCGAACATCAGCCCTCAGGGCAGAGATCTTCAGCGCCCTTCCGATATGGCTGTCTCTCTCTGGGGCTGGCTGAACTGGCAGAACAGGTTGGCACCCCCTTTTTTTTAAATTTGGGAGTGGAATTGGCCCTCCACTCTTGGAGATGCCCTACTGAGCATGTGTGACCCAAAGCAGCCCTCTAGTCACACCCTACATGCGATGGTAATAATCTTTGTACAAAATATGCCTTGTGAGGTACCCAATGTTTTCCCCAGGAATTGAAATTAGGGGAGGTGTTCGAATTTACAGGGGGGCGGGGGTGTCAGGACCGATGAGATATATAAAAGAGATATGAATAAAGTAAATGTTTTGTTACGATGATGCAAATTTAACATAAGGATAATGCAAGTTACACCAAAACATATAACACGTCTAGATTTCTAAAAACATATACATTTTTTTAAATGTATTTAATTTAAATAGACTTTTGAAAAGTAAGCCATCATGGGATAAGAGGGAAGTCCTCTCAAGGATCAGGAACTGGTTAAAAGATGGAAAACAAAGGGTAGGAATAAATTATCGGTTTTCAGAATGTAGAGAGATAAATAGTGGTATCCCTGAGGGGTCGGTAATGGGACCATTACTGCTCAACATATTCATAAATGACGTGGAAAAATGGGTAAACAGTTGAGGTGGCAAAATTTGCAGATGATACAAAACTATTCAAGATAGTTAAGTCCCAGGCAGACTGGGAAGCGTCACAAAGGGATCTCACAAAACTGGGTGACTGGGCAACAAAAGTGGCAGATGAAATTCAATGTTGATCAATGCAAAGTGATGCACACTGGAAAACAATCTCAACTATACATACAAAATGGTAGTGTCTAAATTAGATCTTGGAGTCATTGTGGATAGTTCTCTGAAAACATCCACTCAGTGGGCAGCGGCAGTCAATGATTCCCAACATTCTGTTTGCTTTTTTAAAAAGAGCAGGAGTACTCGTGGCACCTTTGAGACTAACACATTGATTTGAGCATAAGCTTTTGTGGGCTCAAGCCCACTTCATCGGCTGTAGCCCACAAAAGCTTATGCTCAAATCAATGTTTTAGTCTCTAAGGTGCTACAAGTACTCCTGGTCTTTTTGCGGATACAGACTAACACAGCTGCTGCTCTGAAACCGTTGCTTTTTTAAGAAAGGGATAGATAATAAGACAGAAAATATAAAATTCATGGTACTTGTACACCTTGAATACTGTGAGGAGATCTGGTCACCCCAGCCCAGAAAAGAGATATTGGAAATGGAAAAGGTACAGAGATGGGCAACTAAAATGATTAGGGGTATGAAACAGGAGGAGAAATTAAAATGACTGGGAATTGTCATCTTAGAAAAGAGACAACTAAAGGTGGATATGATAGCAGTCTATAAAATCTTGGCTGGTGTGAAGGAAGTGAATAAGGAAATGTTATTTAATCCTTCACATAACACAAGAACTAGCAGTCACCCAATAAAATTAATAGGCAGCAGGTTTTAAAAAAACAAAAGGAAGTACTTCTTCACACAACATAAAGTTTAACCCGTGGAACTCTTTGCAAAGGGATGCTGTGAAGACCAAAACTATAACAGGATTAAAAAAGAACTAGATCCATTCCTGGAGAATAGGTCCATCAGTGGCTATTAGCCAGGATGGGGAGGGATGGAACACCATGCTCTGAGTGTCCCTAGCCTGTTTGCCAGAAGCTGGGAATGGGCAACAGGGGATGGATCTCTTGATGATTCCCTGTTCTGTTCATTCCCTCTGACGCACCTGGCCTTGACCACTGTTGGAAGACAGCAGACTGGGCTATATGGACCATTGGTCTGACCCAGTATGACCATTCTTATGTAAAAATTAATTATAATAATTTTATAATAATACAAATGTTTAGTACAGAAACTCCCCAACATAATGACCTCTCAAGATAGCAACAATGTGAGATAACAACCTTGGCAAATACTGCATTTTAAAAATCTTGACCTACTAGGAAACATATTTATATACGTTTCCATTCCCAGTCACAAATCTAGCATTCTGGAGCAAAGTCACTAAAATATAGTCCAACAAACAAATGTTTATTTAACGTGCCCCTTATTTAAGCCGTCGGAGGTGCTTTCACGTGAGTCCACCTCCCAGGTGGGGGGCAAGAAGGCACCTTGCTCGTTCCCCCAGCTGCTCACTGTTCGCTCTGGCCAGGGCTCTTCATTCACTCCACCACTCTGTGGCCAATGGCCCTGCGCAGTCACCTTCTGCTGCCACCTGCCACTGTGACCTCTGCGAGTTGGTCTCTTGAGGTTCCACCCGCTCTCCAGGTCCACCCAGAGGGGGGAGCAAGTGGGGCAATTTGTCCCTGGCCCCGGGCTCTGCAGGGGCCCCCAAGAGAACAGCTGAGGCTCCCGCCTCCGCCCCTCTCCTGGAGCCTTAGCGCATCGAGCGGCGTCCTCAGACAGCGCCGCAGCGTGTCTCCGGTGGGGCCCCTGAGCCCCGCCCCACTCCGAGCCGCGTGGGGAGGGGGTGGGGCTGCGAGCTCCAGGAGGACCTCAGCTGCCTCCGCTCGGCGTGAGCTCACAGCCCCCCCCCTCCCCACGCGGCTCTGAGCGGGGCAGAGCTCAGGCCCCGCCGGAGACACGCTGCGGCTGTTCAGCGAGGCGCTGAGGCTTCGGGTGAGGAGGGAGCCGGGGGTAAGAGGCTGGGGCCGGGGGGGGTTGCTAAGGGGCAGGGAGTCCTGGGGACAGTCAGGGCACAGGGAGGGGGCGGAGGTTGGGGGGGCGGTCAGGGGGCAGGGAATGGGGGGGTTGGACTGTGGGCGTTCTGGGGGGGGTGGATAGGGGTTGGGGCAGACAGGGAGCAGGGGTGGGGTCCCAGGGTGGTGGTGGTGGTGGGGTCTCTGGGGGACGGTGAGGGGACAAGGAGCAGGATGGGTCAGGGATTCTGAGGGGGGCAGTCGGGGGCAGGAAGTGGGTGGAGGTCGGATAGGGGGCAGAGCCAGGCTGTTTGGGAGGCAGAGCCTTCCCTACCCTAAAGCTCATTCAGCAGTTTGAGACTTGCAGAAGAGCCAAGCTGTTAGCTTTTCCTTTAGGGCTACCATCCCTTTCACTTCTCAAATGCCAAGTTATAGTCTATATGTAATTTCAGTGCCATAGGGAGATTCATGTCAGGGGAGGGTAGCTTCATTTAAAATTAGCCGCTGGGAGAGGGATCACATGAGAAGAGCAATATCCTTTCCGACTCTACCAAGGGAGACCCCCCCTCCCCTGCATTCCCTGAGGCTTCAGAGGGGTTAATTCAGTGGTTCTCAAATTTTGTCCTGGTGACCCTTTCACATAGCAAACCTCTGAGTGAGACCCCCCCACAGTTATAAATTGAAAACACTTTTTTATATATTTAACACTATTATAAGTGCTGGAAGCAAAGCGGGGTTTGAGGTGGAGGCTGACAGCTCACGACCCCCAGTAATAACCTCGTGACCCCCTGAGGGGTCCTGACCTCCATTTTGAGAACCCCTGGATTAATTTAATTTTAGCAGCTGGTGTCCATTCACATGCATGTGCTATTTTGAGCATTTCAATTTTGATATCATAGGCTCATCCCAGATTCTGGAACAAGCTCAAATGCTGAGATCGTGGTGTATGTACATAAGCTATACTAAAGACAAACCCACAGTAACCGTCTCCAGTTTGTGAGGGACCACATGGAGTCAATCTCTAGGAAACAGATAAATGCATGGAGATTTAGTCCATTAATGGCTATTAGCCAGGATGGGTAAGGAATGGTGTCCCTAGCCTCTGTTTCTCAGAGAGTGGAGATGGATGGCAGGAGCGAGATCACTTGATCATTACCTGATAGGTTCACTCCCTCTGGGGCACTTGGCATTGGCCATTGTCAGTAGACAGATACTGGGCAGGATGGCTTTTGGTTTGACCCAGTATGGCTGCTCTTATGTCCTAACCTAAATGAACCCAAAGTTATGGAGACAGATATGAGTCAAGGAAGCCAGCAGAGTATCAGAAACCTGGAAAAATCTCTGCTCAGGTGTTTGGTTACAAGTTGAGGTGGTTCAAAAGTTTTGGATTTTTTTTAAGCAGAATTTTTTTATTGTTTCTTTAAACAATCAAACACAGCAAGCAGCAAATATTTGGCCACACACTTCTGAAACCGCAAACCATGTTCAGGTTTTGGCAGACTAATTTCAGCTTTTCAATTAAAATTTTTTGAAGGAAAGCAGACATTGTCCGTGATTTTTTTCTGCTTTTTAAAAACCCTTAGTTTTCGATCCAGAAAAAGTTTTGATGGAAAATATTTGTCCAACCCTTTTAATGAGCTTTAGTGCCTTTTAGCACTAGCTGATGCTGAGAACCAGTGATACCTTGTAAAGAAGTTTTCTCAAAACTGGGTTTGTGCCGAAATGCGGAAGGTTTATTTTTCCCAGGGGCGCCCGTGGGGGGGGAGCGAGTGGGGCAATTTGCAGTGGGCCCCACAAGGGCCCCCAGGAGAATATAGTATTGCAATTTTTTTATAGAAGGGGCCCCCAAAATTTCTTTGCCCCAGGCCCCCTGAATTCTCTGGGTGGCCCTGCCGCTCTCAGTGATTTCAGCTTAACTCTCCGTGGGGGAACCTCGCTGCTAGTGCAGTCTGGGCTGTCTTTTACACAAAAACACTGTCCCCACAGGAACACTGTCCCCACAGCAGGACTAAGCACGTAGACCTGATTATCAGTGATTTCAGCTGCAGTGGTCACTTAACAGAACAAAAGACTATCTATGGAGCCTAATCAGCTCTGTCTTTAAACAGTGGAGAGGGACAGGTCCCCACCCTCTCTTTTGATGCCCTCAATCAGCACAGGCTAATACAGTTCTACTGCCTTTTACTCATACAATAAGAACAACAACATTTCATTCCCAACCCCACCCCCCACATTCAAGTGATTTATAACCCAACCCCAGCCAAAATCTATCACTTGGGCAACACAGCTCTGTTTGCTGGATACCTAGGTAGATTAGGTGTGAATGTAAATACAGTCTGGTCCTGAAGCCTTTCCCTGCAGCCTCCAGCTCATCATTAGTTGTCAGGGAGAGCTCATTGAGACTTTGCTTACAAATCATGATTTGAAATTATTAGGTTGGCCAACATCATGGAAATGAATGCACTGGCATTATCATAAAAAACAACAGCTGTATAAGGAAGCTAGTCTAGGTTCATACTTTTCACATCTATTATACTTTCAGAAACACGTATTTTATCATACACTGTATATGCTTTTAAAGTATGTATTAATGTTTCAATTTCAATTCAAATTTCCAAACAGTCACTAAATTGGCATGTTTCAGAGTAGGAGCCATGTTAGTCTGTATCCGCAAAAAGAACAGGAGTACTTGTGACACCTTAGAGACTAACAAATGTATTTGAGCATAAGCTTTCGTGGGCCCACTTCATCGGATGCATAGAATGGAACTTATAGTGCGGAGAGATATATACATACAGAGAACATGAAAAGGTGGGAGATGCCCAAGCAACTCAAAGAGGTTAATTAATTAAGATGAGCTATTATCAGCAGGAGAAAAAAAACAAACTTTTGTAGTGATAATCAAGATAGCTCAATGGATCGTGTGGTGTGTCCTGGATGGAAGCTGGAGGCATGTAGGTAAGTATAGCGGTCAGTAGGTTTCCGATATAGGCTGGTGTTTATGTGACCATAGTTTATTAGCATAGTAGTGCCAAGGAAATGGACCGCTTGTGTGGATTGATCTAGGCTGAGGTTGATGGTGGGATGGAAATGGTTGAAATCATGGTGGAATTCCTCAAGGGCTTCTTTTCCATAGGTCCAGATGATGAAGATGTCATCAATGTAGCGCAAGGAGAGTAGGGGTGTTAGGGGATGAGAGCTAAGGAAGCATTGTTCAAAATCAGCCATTAATATGTTTTGCATACTATGGTGCCATGCGGCTCCCCACAGCAGGGCCACTGACTTGAAGGTATATATTGTCCACAAATGTGAGATAGTTGTGGGTGAGGACAAAGTCGTAAAGTTCAGCCGCCAGGTGTGGCAGGTAACTAGTTCACAAAACTGGGCGGGGGGAGTGTTGAGGAATTTCAGGGTGGGTGTAGGGAAATCCCTGGAGGTACCATTTGAAAGCTAACAACTCTCTGGTCAATAAGATCATGATGCAACATTACATGGAGAGTTATGAGTTCCCCCTCTACGACAGTACTTGTGAAAACCTGACAGCTCCTCCTAGGCAGTGGTGAGCTGGAGCAGGTTCCCACAGGTTCTCAAGAACCGGTTGTTAAAATTAGACCTCCATGGAGAACCGGTTGTTAAAGGGCCAGGGGGTGGGCAAAGAACTCTGGTCTGTGGGCCTGACCATCCTGCTGCTCCCAGGATTCCCAGCTGGGGAGGCTGAGGCTCCTCCAGCCCTTCCCCCGCTTCCCCCCCAGCTGCAGCGTGGCCAGCTGCCAGCACCAGCTGGGCAGCTCAGCTGAGCTCTGGAGTCGTCCTGCTGCCACTTTTTGAATGGCCCAGCAAGGGATGGGGGTGGGGGGGGGGCTGCTGCAAGCTCCAGGGCTGGCCAGAGGAGAGGGGAAGGGGCAAGTTGGGCAATTGGCCCAGCCCCTGCAGGGGCCCCCAGCCCCACGAGGATCTCTCCCCTGGCCCCTCCCCCGCTCCCCCCCCTTAAATCAGAACTTTTTATAGGGAACCAGTTGTTAAGATTTTGGCAGCTCATCACTGCTCCTAGGCAAATGCTGTTAAAGAGATCTGTCCTAAACAAAGGAATGGGGGTTTATATAAGCAGCAAACAGGGTCATCAAGACAGCAGGGGAAGGAGATGGTAGTGAACCAAGCAATTTACATTTCAGCAAAGACAAGTGAGGGGAGGGTAGAGCATATGTAATGTTAGAATTGTAGAGCAGACTCATTTAACTGTCTCTAAATGGTCTCGTGCCACTAGATAGCACAGAACCCTACACCCAGGAGGTGTGTGGGTTACATACTTCCCCTCGCTGAGAAAGCACGTCCTGAGCTCAGAGACTTCCTGGTTAAAATCCCAGACGAGCCCCCACTTGTAACATTGACAGACCCCTGTTGGTGGCGAGCGGGTGTGAACCTAGGGCCTCTGGAACTTA
Source organism: Mauremys mutica (assembly GCF_020497125.1). Classification (NCBI taxonomy): domain Eukaryota; kingdom Metazoa; phylum Chordata; order Testudines; family Geoemydidae; genus Mauremys; species Mauremys mutica. The sequence goes on along the minus strand of NC_059073.1, from coordinate 8,901,908 downwards.
CTGCATGAGTCTCTACCGCATGAGCTAAAAGGCTGCAGCACAGATGCATTTTAGCTCTCTCTCATTAAGTGGTCTTGGTGCCACTAGAAGCGACAGGATACCACACCCAGGAGGTGTGTGGGTTACACACGGAGCCTTCACCAACAGACTTCAGGTCTCCTTCCTCAGAGCTTGGATAAACTTTGCTTTGAGGGGATCCTTTAGAACAGTGGCTCTCAACCTTTTCAGTCTACTGTGCCCCTTTCAGGAGTCTGATTTTTCTTGTGTACCCCCAAGTTTCACCTCACTCAGAAACTACTAGTTTACAAAATCAGCTCTAAAATACAGATGTGTCACAGCACACTCTTACTGACAAATTGCTGACTTTCTCCTTTTGCCTGTATGAAATTTTAACCTGTACTTATTTCGCTAGTGCTTGTTAGGTAGCCTGCTGTAAAACTAGGCAAATATTGACAGGAGTTGTGGACCCCGTGCCCCTGGTTGACAACCACTGCTTTAGAAGAATCAGCTTCCAAGACTCAAGGGGCTAGAAAAGAAAGGGGCAGACAACCCCACATTCTTTCACCTAACAAAACAAAACCACCAGCACTTTGGGCCCCTGGAAGAGAGCTTGAGCAAGGGGGAGCCAGGCACCACTTTGCTGGGAGACTGTGGTTGAGAGAAACCATCTTGAAGAAAGCCCGTGTGAAATAAGGCATACATTGATATTGGAGAGAGTAATTAATCATTGGAACAATTTACCAATGATTGTAGTGGATTCTCCATCACTGACAACTTTTAAATCAAGACTGGATGTTTGTCTAAAAGAGCTGCTCTAGGAATTATTTTGGGGAAGTTTTCTGGCCTGTGTGATACAGCAGCATTCCGGCCTTGGAATCTATGACAGCACCTTCCAAAGGGCAGTATGGGTTAGTAGACTATTAAACACATGAGGAAACTGAGGTACAGAGAGGCAACTCATCCAGGCTCATGCAACAGGTCAGTAGCAGAACTGCGACTGCACTGAAGTTTCCTGACTGCCTAGCCAGTGCTCTGCGCATTGGAACACACTGTCTCCTCGATAGTACATTACATTCCTGCAAATAAATTCTGAAGAAGGAAAGGAGAGCATTCACGCTAGCAATCAGATTTCTTGGAGTTCTGCTCATCCAATCAGGGAACAGAATGAAGTCATATGACCCGAGTGTCCAATCCAAACACTGTGAGTTTTAACTAGCAAACTGATTCCTGAAGCAGAATTATTCATTGAACTCCCCCCGCGATTATTTTTGAAATAGGGATAAATTTGAGTGCCCTGGAAGCTTTTTAGGGAGAATTTGTGAAGAGGCAATGGGATGGGTTCACAGCTTAAATTATTCCCCAGGAATTAGTTGCTTGGCTGTAAAGATAAGTGCTTCCATACCCCGCACATATCGGCAAGTACTGCCGACCCAATACATTCAAACAAGGCAGGCGTCCCAAATCATGAGATTTTAAAATTATCTGGGGGATTCTTTTGATTTGCCTTATACTTTTTGAACCATTAGGGGGGTCCCATTTTGAAGCATGATGGGCTAGACATTTACTATTTTTTAAATGAAAGTTGAGATTCTTGCATGCTCGGGGATGGCCCCACTCCGGGGTACTCTCTCTGCACCGGCCACTTCCCTACCCCTGATCAGCACATTAAGTTCAAACCAAATACAATTTATTGAACAGCAACTGTAAGGAAAACAAGGAAAAATGGAAGAGGGTTAAGGGGAACAAGGGACCCGCCCTGTGGGCTTGGGGGCACCACAACCAGCGTCTCTGGGATGTGAGGGCAGATCATAGACTGTTCCTCACACTCCCGGCTAGTCACACCATCAGTCTCATTGAAGCCCCAGGCCCCGCTTTCATCTTGGAATCTGGGGTTAAACAGAATATTGACAAAAATAACAGAATCTAACATACAGATGTCTTCAGTACTGAAAGGTACACGGGCCACTAATCCTATGCATTGAAAGCATGCGCTGCTCATTTGGCATTTATGTCCTCACGCCTTCTTGAGCTGTCCAAGCAGCAAGCACCCTGTTCTTTGCATAGGCTGGGATCCTTCTCCTGGCAGTTATCTGCTTGCTGCAGGTAGCCAAAGCAGGCCTGCGAACATCAGCCCTCAGTCATACCCCAAGGAGAGTCTCTTATCATCAGTCTCTGTGTCCCAGGACAACAAGCACTTGAGAACATCAGTCATACCCCAAGGAGAGTATCTTATCATCAGTCTCTGTGTCCCAGGACAACAAGCACTTGTTCTCAGCCACTTTGGCCCATGCTTACAAGGCCCACTGGTTGCTAGGGAGATGGTGGAATTAGTGGGCCCCTTCTGTTAATGGGCATGCTGGCAGGGTGGGATTCAGTAGTATGGAAATCGGAAATAGTATAAGGGACCTACCATCAATCAAACCCTAACCCTTCTCCTTGGCCACTTAAACCCTGCCCCTTGACCCCTTAAGCCACGACCACCTGTCACTGGAAGTCCCACCCATGGGGAATATTACTTCTGGGGTCAAGGAGGACACATAACTGGAAGCAAAGGGTGTCATGTGACCCCTCTAAGAACTCCTCCCACTGCCCTCTACCAATCAGGAGGGGTTTCGCCCCCATAGGCCTACCTGGAGAGGGGATTTGACCAATCAGGGGTGTTCCGGGGCATGGTGACCCATCCGGAAGTGGTTCGTGTGACCCCTCTAAGAACTCCTCCACTGCCCTCTGCGAATCACGATGGGTTTCAGCCACACAGCACCGCCCTGAGAGCAGATTTGACCAATCGGTGGTGTTCCAGAGCGGGGTGACTTGCCCAGAAGAGAGTCGTGTGACCCCTCTAAGAACTCCTCCCAGCGCTCTCTGCCAACCAGAGCGCATCACCATCATCCCATAAGACCCAGCAATCGGAGCAGAATAGGCCATCTTTTACCAAGGACGCGTGCTTTAGAAATCGTGGAAACATGGACTCCTTCACCACCCTGGTGAGAACTTCAGACTTTGTGTTAGCCCCGAGGGCCTTTGGACTTGTGTGGAGAAAGCGCTACATGAGCGACAGTTCCGACGAGGGCCCTTTGACTCAGCCGTTGATGGATACGCCAGAACCCGAAACCCAAACCCTCGTGAGGCACCCCGATGAGCATGAAGGCCTCTCATTGTCCGTCCCACTAGAGGCCTTTGAGAGCTGACAGCGGTAGCATCAGCTGTTTTTGCTCATGTCTGAGACACAGATCTGAAGAGGAAAATCCGGAAAAGGACAAAATGGAAGAATGGACCAGCTCAGACTCCCTTATGGTAGGGGTCGTGGTGTCCATTTTTACAGGCGTTTGTAAAACGGCATGTGAAACCAGGCGATTAATAACATTTATTTATTTAAATGTGTCAATATGAATGTGTCCCCCTTCATATTTGTGTTAGTAAAAGACGGTACCAGTAACAGTCATTTCTACACAGGCAGCTCTGTTAAAGAAAATATATTACACCCCCGGGGAAGTTGGGAGCTTCGGCGGGGTGAACCCTCTTTCTCAAGTGGCCAGAAAGCATAGCAAAACTTTACATAGAAGACAGGCTTTCAGACAGGGACACTTACACTTTACACATTTCCACCCAACCATCAATCTCAGCCTGGACCATTCCACACAAGAGATCCACTTCCTAGACACCACAGCATTCATAAACGATGGCCACATAAACACCACCCTACTGATCGCTATACTTACCTACATGCCTCCAGCTTTCATCCAGACCACACCACTCGATCCATTGTCTACAGCCCAGGTCTATGAAACAATCCCATTTGCTCCAAGCCCTCAGATAGAGACAAACACCTACAAGATTTCCATCAACCATTCTTACAACTACAGTAGCCACCTGCTGAAGTGAAGAAACAGACTGACAGAGCCAGAAGAGTACACAGGAGTCACCTAATACAGGACAGGCCCAACAAAGAAAGTAACAGAACGCCACTAGCCATCACCTTCAGCCCCCAACCAGTGGCATATTATCGCCTAGGCCAACAAGGTTTAGGCCTAGGGCGGCAAATTTGCTCACGCCCCCTCCCCAACTCTGCCCCTTCCTCAAATCCCTGGCCTGCCTCCTCTCCCAGGCGCGCCACTCTTCCCCCCTTCCACCTCCCTCCCAGGCTTGCCACGCTAAAGTGCTGGGAGAGAGGGAGAAGGGAGTAGCGGTACATTCAGAGGAGGCGGAGCAGAGGTGAGCTGGACCCACGGGTGCGGGGAGTAACCTGGGGGGGCCCGGGAACCCAGCTCATCTCAGCTTCACCGCAACCATCCCCCGAGCGTGCCACAAGTCCCCTTCTCCCCACCCCCTCCCAGTCTTGCCGCGGGGGAGCAGAGGTGAGCTGGTGCACGGGGTGGGGAGGGGGCGCGGCAATTTTTTGAGGGCCTAGGGGTGGCAAATTTGTTAATCTGCCACTGCCTCCAACTAAAACCTCTCCAGCGCATCATCAAGGATCTACAACCTATCCTGAAGGACGATCCATCACTCTCACAGATCTTGGGAGACAGGTCTGTCCTCGCTTACAGACAGCCCCCAATCCTACAGCAACCACACACCACACAACAAAACACTAACCCAGGAACCTATCCTTGCAACAAAGCCTGTTGCAAACTCTGTTCACGTATCTATTTAGGGGATACCATCATAGGACCTAATCACATCAGCCACGCCACCAGGCACATCTACCAATGTGATAGATGCCATCATGTGCCAGCAATGCCCCTCTGCCATGTACTTTGGCCAAAGCGGACAGTCTCTATGTAAAAGAATAAATGGACACTAATCAGACATCAAGAATTATAACATTCAAAAACCAGTCGGAGAACAATTCAATCTCCCTGGCCACTTGATTACAGACCTAAAAGTCACAATATTACAACAACAAAACTTCAAAAACAGATTCCAACACGAGACTGCTAAATTGGAATTAATTTGCAAATTGGACACCATTAAATTAGGCTTGAATAAAGACTGGGAGTGGATGGGCCATTACACAAAGTAAAACTCTTTCCCCGGGCTTATTTTTTCCCCCACTACAGTTCCTCACATCTTCTTGTCAATGGCCCTGGAAATGGGCCATTTTCATTACCACTACAAACAGTTCTTTTTCTCCCCTGCTGATAATAGCTCACCTTAACTGATCACTCTCCTTAGAGGGTGTATGGTAACACCCATTGTTTCTTGTTCTCTGTGTATATCTATATCTTCCTACTGTATTTTCCACTGCATGCATCCAATGAAGTGGGCTGTAGCCCATGAAAGCTTATGCTCAAATAAATTTGTTAGTCTCTAAGGTGCCACAAGTACTCCTGTTCTTTTTTCACTTTACACAAACCGGCTCAAATGCATTTTAAAAGAAACAAGACCATTGGTTCATATGTGGATGTGCAATGGCAGGCAAATTTGGTGGATATGCACCAGTTCTCCAAATGCAACAGCGGTTTTAAGTACATCTTAACAGTGATAGACATTCTATCCAAATATGCCTGGGCCTTAGGTTAAAAACACAAGACGAGTGGTGAGGTATCCAAGGCCTTTCAAGCTATTTTCAGCAAAGGTCACGTGCCTCTTCCTTTGAGAAATGCGACCACGTGAGACTATCTAAAACCAAAGGAGCTTTTGAAAAAGGTTATGAAAAGACATTTACCGATGAGATATTCCTTGGGCATGCCTAGCCTTGCTCAAAACAGGTTTCAACAAGCACAGACATGTATTTTGTGATAATTTTCACAGCCATGTTACCCAATAAAGCACCCCAGGTAAGGGGTTTAAAGACAATTGATGTTTGGTGTTTGTTTGTTTGTTTTAAAAAAAGACCAATTCAGAAAAAAGTACACAGATTATTATTTTTTAATTGAAATAATCGCTCGTGAGGTCCCCTAAATAATCCCCCCGAGGGGATTCCACTCACCCTCCCTTTTCACAAATATCACCAAGTCAGTGTCGTGGTACAGGAACCACTCTTGCAACCTCTCAAGGAGGTTGTTTACTTCTAAGCGGGCATAAGCGGTGGTGAAACAGGCTATGAAGACGTTGGTATTGCCAGAGACAGAGTACCGGTCTTTTGCGTGCTTCCAAGACACACAAACGGTTTCAGCGTCAATAAACTCACAGGATGAAACCTTGTAATTGGGGGAAAACAGGTACTGAAAGAGTGGAGAAATTGGAGAGGGTCCAAAGAAGAGCAACAAGAATGATTAAAGGTCTTGAGAACATGACCTATGAAGGAAGGCTGAAAGAACTGGGTTTGTTTAGTTTGGAAAAGAGAAGACCGAGAGGGGACATGATAGCAGTTTTCAGGTATCTAAAAGGGTGTCAAAAGGAGGAGGGAGAAAACTTGTTCATCTTCACCTCTAAGGATAGAACAAGAAGCAATGAGCATAAACGGCAGCAAGGGAGGTTTAGACTGGACATTAGGAAAAAGTTCCTAACTGTCAGGGTGGTTAAACACTGGAATAGATTGCCAAGGGAAATGGTGGAATCTCCATCTCTGGAGATATTTAAGAGCAGGTTAGATAAATGTCTATCAGGGCTGGTCTAGACAGTATTTGGTCCTGCCATGAGGGCAGGGGACTGGACTCGATGACCTCTCGAGGTCCCTTCCAATCCTAGAATCTATGAATCTATAAATCTATAAAATCATAAAAGGAAAAAGATACAGATGAGAGCTAGAATTGGTTAAACGGAATCAATTACATACAATAATGGCAAAGTTCTTGGTTCAGGCTTGTAGCAGTGATAGAATAAACTGCAGGTTTAAATTAAGTCTCTGGAGTACATCCCCAGCTGGGACGGGTCATCAGTTCTTTGTTCAGAGCTTCAGATACTAGTAAAGTCCCTTCAGAGGTAAGAAGCAGGATTGAAGACAAGCTGGAGATGAGGCATCAGCCTTTTATAGTCTTTTCCAGGTGTAAGAATACCTCTTTGTCCTTACTGTTGAAAATTACAAGCAAAATGGAGTCTGGAGTCACATGGGCAAGTTCCTGCATACTTTGCTGACTTACAAGGTGCATCTGCCTTCTCTCAATGGGTCAATTGTGTAGCTGATGGTCCTTAATGGGCCATCAAGCAGGCTAGGCAGAGCTAACACCAACTCGTCTGGGATGTCACCCAGAAGCATAGAATAAGTTTGAGATACAGACATGATAAAGCCAATATTCATAACTTCAACTACAAAATGACACATTCATACAGACAGCATAATCATAACCAGCAACCCATAACCTGGTCTTAGACCCCTTATATGACCCCCTTTACAAAAGGTTTGGTGCCACTACAGGACCTTGGTTGCAATCATATTCTATACGGTCCCAGTTCAAGTCAAGAATGTGACACAGGCATCTTCCGGTTTGGTCATTTTCTTTAAAACACGGCCAGGGTCTGCACTAAATTGCACAGCATTTATCAAGGTCACCCCTTACGCTAAATGTTCTTGGGTAGGCACAGACATTGCGTAGCATAACCTATGGCAAGAACAGTGTTTAATAAGCTTTCCAAACAGAACTCAGCACACAGGCGCCGGAGCTTGAAGTTTAGATCTACTGAAGTCCAAGTCACACAGTCATGGTGCTGTTGTGCTGGCGCATCTATGACACAGCCCTCACAATCTTCAAAAAGCTTTTCCCTAAGGCACTGATGAAGGACAGCATAAACAGCAACACGTACAATAGTCCGCATGACTTTTTTACGCTCACGACGTGGCATTGGCTCAGTTAGTTCCATGCCAAGCTGCCTAAACTCCTCATAGCCGTCATCCTTGGAGTCCTCTTCAACAATTTGTACCGGCATTGAGCAAAAACAAGGAGAGCCCGGTTCATCTTCGCTGCTTGATGCAATGCTGTCCAGGGCCTCTGGGTCCTCTAGAAAGGCATCGTCAAGCTGTGGAGAGATTTTCAGAAAAGAAACAGTGTAAGCTCCCACTCCTTGTTTTTAAATATACACAACCCACCCCACCCCCCGGTTCCTAACCCCATTACACCCCATCATCAACAGTCACTTCTTAATCATTCATTTACCTGAGCAATGTCTTTTCCGTTCACCTTGTCCTCCGATGACTCCCCTGAGCTGCGTTCACCTTCCACCTCTAGGGGGGCAGACAATGAGAGCCGATCACACTCATCGGTGTGCCTCACGAGAGTTTGGGTTTTGGGTTCCAGCGTATCCATCAAGGGCTGAGTCAAAGGGCCCTCGTGGGAACTGTCGCTCATGTAGCGCTTTCTCCACACAAGTCCAAAGGCCCTCGGTGCTAACACAAAGTCTGAAGTTCTCACCAGGGGTGGTGAAGGAGTCCATGCTTCCACGATTTCTAAAGCACGCGTCCTTGGTAAAAGATGGCCTCTTCTGCCCTGGTGCTGGGACTTATGGGGTGATAGTGTTGCGCTCTGATTGGCAGAGGGCGCTGGGAGGAGTTCTTAGAAGGGTCACACGACCCTCATCTGGACAGGTCATCCCGTCCCGGAACACCACCGATTGGTCAAATCTGATCTCAGGGTGGTCCTACGTGGCCGAAACCCATCGCGATTGGTAGAGTGCAGTGGGGGGAGTTCTTAGAGGGGTCACACGAACCACATCTGGATGGATCACCCCACCCTGGAACACCCCTGTTTCGTCAAATCCCCTCTCCGGGTCGGCCTATGAGGGCGAATCCTCTCCTGATTGGTAGAGGGAAGTGGGAGGAGTTCTTAGAGGGGTCACATGACATACTTTGCTTCCGGTCGTGTGTCCTCCTTGACCCTGGAAGTAATACCCTGTGGGTGGGACTTCTGGTGATAGGTGGGCGGGGTTTAAGGGGTAAGGGGCGAGCTTTTAGGGGTTTGATTGACGGTACGGCCCTAATAGTACTACTGGACACACTTAGAGGCCCTTGCCTTCCAAAAGGGTGGCTTTGTAAATTTAGTATCAGCTCATCTTGAAGGAAGGATTGATTCTTGAACCGCATGAAGTAAAGTAATAAATCCAGTGAGCTAGCCACACCCTCAGTCTCATCAAAGCTCCCAGGCCCCCCTTCATCTTGGAATCTCGGTTTAAATGTCATACCCCAAGGAGAGTCACTTATACATCAGTCTCTGTGTCCCAGGACAAGAAGCCATTCTTCTCAGCCACTTTAGCCCATGGTTACCGGGCCCACTGGATGATAGGGAGAGGTTGGAATTTGTGGGCCCCTGCTGTTAGTGGGCATGCTGGCAGGGTGGGATTCAGTAGTATGGAAACCGGACACCCTTGGAGGCCCTTGCCTTCCAAAAGGGTGGCTTTGTAAATTTAGTGTCAGGTGTTCTGGAACGAGGGTCCTTGGCCATTGGGGACTTCACTTTGTGTTGCAGCTTGCTGAAGGTTTGCTTCAGGCACATTAACATCTTTTGGAGAACTTTGCTCCTTGAAGGGGATGGTGTCCTAGCTCTGGAGGCCTTTGGTGACTTTGAGGGAGAACCGTCAGGACTCTCACTTGCTTTCTCCCCAGCTTGCGAAAGCCCTGTTGTACTCGTTGCAACGGACACCATCTTTGGTTGCTTGCGGGGAGCCCTTTTCCCCTTTCCATCCCGCCTCTTGCTCTTGTCTACTGGAAGGAGCCACAGCACTGGCATCTTATTGTGGTTGGATGATGCTGAGGAGTCTCCTGGAGTCCATCGCTGTGGAATTCCATGGGATCTTCCCGGTAAGTCAGCACCTGCCAAGCCAGCTGGTCTCTTCCGTCGATGCTTACGACACTTCTCGCAGACTCTGATTGGTGGCTGGTCCCTGGAGAGCTTTGAATTCACAGTTCCATTGAACCCACGTGAATGCATGATGTCTCGGACACCATGCAGCTCAGCAGATGTCTCCTTTGGAGTTTTCTCACCCTTCCTCTTTCCTGGATATGCCTTGTGGCACTGCTGGCAAACTGAGACCTGGCCCACCAAGGGGCGGGAGCTGCTCAACATTTCCGTCAGCTGCTTGATCTGCAGGTCGTGTGCAGCCTGCCCAGCAATGAGAGAGTCAAGGGTGGATCTTGTTAGCTGCTCAGAGCCTGGTGCCTCTGGGGCAACCTGGTGCCATTGGGTCCTGGGAAGATCTGCCCTGCCCTCACCTGCTTGTGACCCTGGCCGCAGGCAGGAGCCTTCTCCCAAGAGAACCTTCCTCTCCATGTGCAGCTCCAGCTTCTCTTCAGTCCCTTTGGTGCCGCTCACACAGGTAAGGGGCTTTCTCAACTCACTCCTATAAATCTGGAGTGTCGCTGCGAGTGTCTTCTCTGCTACTGTGGTTCCTGGAGGTGGCGATGTCAGACCCACCCCTGCTGGCAGAGTGCAGCGCTGTGGGTTAGTCTGCTTTCCTGCCGCGCCATCATTCCTGCCCGTCTCCATGGTGATATCTTCCACTGGCGTTAGAGGACGTGTGGAAGAAGAGGAGCTTGTGCTTCGCCTCCCCGTCTGCAGGAAATCGGTCTCCATCTCACTGAACTCCACACAGGCTCCCCTGGCTGGGACGGCGTGAGGCAGCTTTGCCAGGGGCTCTGGGTCCAGGGTGAGCAGCCCCCTCTGCATGACCGGATGCTGACGCCTTATGTGGAGTTCGAAGGGGTGAGCAGGCTGTTGTCCCATCGTTGGGAATGCCGCTGTCCTGTGCTTGCCTGGCTCCCTAGGGGGGTGGAGTGGCCCAGGCAGGGCAGTCTCTCTCCGGAGGGGAACATCTCTGTGCGACTCTCGCACCATCTTAGGAAAGGCCTTCGTTTGGATCTGCCAGCATTTCTGAGCCATGTGATCCTGCAGTTTGACTACCGCTGTGGGCACAAGCCTGGCCAGGATGGCATCAGGGGATGCCATGATCCTATGGGCCTTTTGGGGAAGGAGTCCCCAGGGGCAGACACATGGCTCCTGGATCTCCTGTTCACGCTGAGGGCTGGTGTTGAATCTGAGGGGCTCCGGGACCTTTGCTGGAAATCCACATTTGGGCGGATCTGTGTCTACTTCCAATAGATGATTGGCGTCCCGCTTACCCAGCAATGACTCCCCCGGGATGGGGGTTTGTGGAGCCCCCAGTCGCCTCTGCAGATGCTTCTGCCGGAGGTTGAAGTCTGAGCTATGGACTGAAGTCTGGTCCAGACCCGTGGTCTGCTCTCCCCGGTCTCGTCTGCCGTGGGCAGGAGGCCTGGAGAGAGGCTGGGCTTGGATGGGATGGGTGGATCCTTCCCAGCTCGCGAAGGGCATGATCTCCTCTGTGTGGCAGAGGGGCTCTGACTGAATGATGGAGGCTTCTCTCAGGGAAAAGGAGCTTTGACTCCAGAGGGCAGAGTTGGTGGATTCCCTAGAGGAGTAGGAGAACTGGCTCGTGGCAGATGTCAACACACTCGGCCTGTGGGAGAGAGCAGACAGGGACAGATGGGACATGGCCCTGCTGAGCAAAGGCAGGGCTTGGGCACAGCCTTCCCACAGTAGTGCAATGGGGCAGTGCCTAGGCATGCATTGCACACCACAGCCTGACACAAGGACCTCAACTGGGTAGCGAAAGACTGAGAGGGGGAGCCGGCACTCATTTTATCTAGAACGATAACCCCTTCGTCACACGCACATGTGCAGCATCTAGCACAATGGGGCCTTGAGCCTGATTGGGGATCTAGTGCTATTTTAACACAAAGATTAGCTAACAACAATTGCTTTGGGTGAGGAAGATGTGAGCATGTGTGTGTAACTCTCGGCAGAGGAGGTTGTGAAGGCCAAGGATACTGGGCTAGATGAACCTTTGGTCTGACCCAGTCTGGCTGTTCTTATGTTCTTACATTCTAACCCACTGGAAAACTGTCCTCTTCTAATGGCTGACACTAGAGGGTAACAACCTACTATTTCTCCCAGTTAATGGAGTTTCTCTGGTGGTGGAGGACTGTGCTATGGCCCTAAAAGTCCTGGGTTTGAACCCAGCTGATGACTCATGATTGGGGTGTATCACGTGGTGTCCCACTCACTGCTTGTCTGGAGCCTACTCTGGGGATTAGCTCTCGAGGCCAATGCCCCTTCCAATTGTCGCATGTGGTCACATCATCTCTCTGTCATTCCGGGAACTGCAGTGTCCCCTTCTTGGCTAGGCCACTCAGCGTTTCCCCCTCTTCCAGGGTACAGTCCTTCAATTGCCTGTCACTCCCACAGTGACCCAGACAGTCCTCCTATTCGCTGCCCCGCCGGTCTGGGCCGTGCCCTCGGTGGCTGGTAGGGAAACCTGGGCCCACACTTCACACCGGGCTCCAGGCCAGGGACCCTCAACCCAGCAGTTCTGGGCTTTCCTCTCCCAGCCTGGACTGCTTCCTACTACTCCTGGTTCCCCTCCTTGCTCTGGGAGCACCAGCTCCAAACACTCCCCCCTCCTCCCAGGGAGGGGCTGCCCTTTCCCAGCCGCGGCCCCTGTCTCTTGCCAGCTTCCTGGCTTTATAGGCCCTTCCCAGCTGAGCCTGCTTGGAATCCATTCCCTGCTCCCTGGCTCTTCCTCCAGGTGCACCCTGTGGAGGTCATGGGCCTGCCTGGCCACCTGAGCCCCTTCCAGTCCTAGGTGGGGAGGACACCCCCTCACAGCGTGTCATTGGATCGCTTTTTCTTTCAGACACAGCACGGGCAGGTTCGAGACAGTCGCCTGCTGGCAGATATTGCCGTACAGAAGGATTTGATCCTACTCACAACCCCAACTTGTAGTCTCTGCATTTAATTTCTGATAATCCCTCACCTCACTTTCACTGGTATCTCACCTGTTATTTTAGGATGCTGGCGTGTCTGCTTTTCCCTGCTCCCTCCTCTCTACATTCATTATCCCCTCCCACCCAGCCCCCAGTCTGGTGCCCCCCGCTCAGTTGCCTTACGGTATCAGAACTGCATCCAGGTATCTGGCCATGTCCTGTTGCCTCCTCTCAAGAAGCCAGAGGCTCTGAGCCAAGGGGAGCTTCTCCAGGGGCACAGGGCAGCTGTGGAAGAGAGAGAGCAGATAGCTGGGTGCAGGCCCTGCCCTCAGGCCCTCTTTTACCCAGAGGGGCGGCACCGAAAGGCTCCCTGTCCCATTCTCCACTGAGGCAGCCTCCTCCCCTGCAATACCCAGGCCTTGGATGTTCTGGGTTGGGGTTAGCTGGATTGTTAGGTGATCCTGTCTAGTGCTGAGGAGGTGAGTGTCTATCCTGCTGGCTGCATGTGTCATGTCCCTTCCACAGAAGCTAATCAACAGATAGGATAACAGCCTACTCTAGCTACCAACTATGCAGCTACTTCTTTAGCTCTAAGGGGTGCTTTATGCTGCAGAGCTGAAGGTCCAGGGTTCAAATCCTCCTTGGAACCTATGCTGGGGGACTGGAGGAGGGGCCATTACCCAAGTGCTGCTGGATCCCCTACTCACCGTATCAGAAAGGCCAGCCTTCCTCCTGACCTCTCCACCTCACCTCCCCGGGGTGCACGGGGCTGCTCCCAGAAAACATTTTCTCCCGCTCTTAGGACGGGAGGAGGGTTCAGTCCAGTCGACACAATCTACCCCTCCCCCCCACTGCCCCAGGTTAAAGGAGCCGTATGATGCTGGAAGAAGGAAATGACCCACTGTACGAGGCGTGGGGGTGGATTAGAGATGGCAACTTCTGCAGGGTGGGAATGAATTGCAGGAGTCTAAAGGAGAAGAGTTGCCTGCGTGGTACATAGGTCGGGGCAGGGGAGGGATTACTCGGGCTACTGCCCCTGGGTGGGGATGAATTGCATGACACTAAAGGAGGGGACTGACCCACTGCAGATTTATGGAGGGGGGCATTGCTTACCACGTCTCTGGGGATGCACCAGCCTCCTCCACCTCTTCCTCACAGCGTCCAAAAGCTGCCAGAAGTGAGACATAAAGGAGACATTGAGCTGCTTGGGCACCCTCTGCTTCTTAGCAGCCTATTGCCCCCAGATTTCAGAGGCAGCCTGTGAACAGAGCCCCAGCCAGTGCCTCTGCATGACTCCGGGCATTTCTGTGCCTTCACAGGAAGAGGGGATGCAGGTGGGGGAACAGACCCTATTTCTTTGCTTTGCATGGGGCCTGAGTCTGCCACTGCAGCTGTGGGTCAGGGGCTGCTTACCTTTCGGTTTCTTTTTTGTCTTTCTGGGCCTCCTCTTCCTCGGAGAAGCCTGCCACACACAGAGAAAGCAGCAAGGTTAGAAGAGAACTCCTCAATAAACCTGGGAGAACAATGAGCCAGAGGTGATTGCCATGTGGGGCCAGAGGGAAGTTTTTCCTTCTGGGAGAATATTGCGCTCTGAGGCATCATGGGTAGGCATTGTGCTTTCCTACATCTGGACAACAGTGTTTCCTGGATACATATTTAGGGAATGCATGATATCGGGGTTTTCTCTGCAGCCATTTGGGATGGCCATGCTACTCCTGAGTGATGAAGTCATGAATGGCTTATGCAAATCCTCCCAAACAAGTGCTGATATAACCCCTAGATCATCCTTAAACGGCAGCTGTTTTACACCAAAAAACAACAACAACAGTTTGGCATGAGCTCAGTCCACTTGCCTGAGAGCTGCAAAGTTTCTTGAAGGTAAACTGCACTGCTTGCAGCTTAACTAGCCAGGTATTCCCTTCCCAGGCTAGATCTTTCTCTCCTGGGCTCGGCCCCTTCCCTCCTCCCCCACAGTTTAGTTCCTTTAGTTCTCCAGATGTTTTCAGCAGGCTTCCTTATGGGGCAGGGAGGTGGTGGAGAAGAACCTAGATTAACTCACTTCCAAGCCTTCAATAGGATTTGGCTATGACAGGAATCCTTTGTCTCCCAGTTTGACACCCGCCCCCCCCCCTGCCCCTCCAACCTAGTGGAAAAATACCACCAGTCCAAAATGATGTCCATCTGAGGGAACTGGGATTGTTTAGTCTGCCGAAGAGAAGAATGAGGGGGGATTTGATAGCTGCTTTCAAGTCCCTGAAAAGGGGTTCCCAAGAGGATGGATCTAGACTGTTCTGAGTGGTAGCAGAGGACAGAAGAAGGAGCAATGGTCTCAAGTTGCAGTGGGGAAGGTTTAGGTTGGATATTAGGAGCAACTTTTTCACTAGGAGGGTGGTGAGGCACTGGAATGGGTTCCCTAGGGAGGTGGTGGAATCTCCTTCCTTAGAGGTTTTTAAGGGCAGGCTTGACAAAGCCCTGGCTGGGATGATTTAGTTGGGTTTGGTCCTGCTTTGAGCAGGGGCTCGGACTAGATACCTCCTGAGGTCCCTTCCAACCCTGAGATTCTATGGATTGTATAATTCTATGAGGTGACATGATCACAACACCCTGCAGTGTCAAAGCAGCATCCCAGGAAACTTCTCAGGAAGGAGGAAGATTAGCATCTTCCATGTCCTATTGTCCTTCCTAATGGCCCATCCAGGCTGATTGCCTACTATTTGGGGGCATTCCCCTGGTGCAAGCACTTTTGTAATTGATACAGAGCCCATATTCCTAGCTTCAGATACAGAAATGATACATCCATCCAAATAGGATAATCCCATTCAGTAAATCAGAACCTTTCCAAGGATATCTCACATGACCCATCTTGCATAAAACATACCTTAGTTATGCCATATCCCTAGAACAATATCTCTATGAAGAATATGGGGCATAATGTCACAGGGGTGAAGAAGCATGTGGACAAGGGCGATCCGGTGGATAGAGTGTACCTGAACTTTCAGAAAGCCTTTAACAAGATCCCTCATCAAAGGTTCTTAAGCAAAGTAAGTTGTCATGGGATAAGAGGGAAGGTCTTCAATTGGACCACTAACTGGTTTAAAGATAGGAAACCAAAGGTAGGAATAAATGGTTAGTTTATGAAGAGAGATAAATAGCCAGGTCCCCCAAGGATCTGTACTGGGACCAGAGTTGTTTAACATCTTCATAAATGATCTAGAAAAGGGGGGAAACAGTGAAGTGGCCAGATTTGCAGATGATACAAAGCTAAAGATCGTTAAATCCAAAGCTGAATAGGCCCTCCTTGTTCCCAGATGTATAACTCTGTGTTGGGCTTTGTGAAAATGCATTTTGTTTGAATGGGCCCCATTTGCCAAACAAACTCTCCAGAACTCTTTGTCTGACTGCCCTGTCCTGATCATTATTTGCCATTCTGCCAATCTTCGTGTCATCAGCACATTTTTATCAGCAGCAATTTTGTATTTACTTCCAAGTCATTGAAAAATATTGAGTAGCATCAGACCTAGTACTGATCCCTGCAGAGCCCCATTAGAAACACCCACATTTGATGAGCCCTTTGACAATTACTTTTTGAGATCTGTCAGTTAGCCATTAGCCTGTTCTCAATCCCTTTCACCTGTGCTCCATTGATATTGTATAGTGCTAATTTTTAATCCAAATGTCCTGCGGTTCTTGGATGCCTAAACAGGGGAATCTCAAGTTGGAGGAGAGAGGTTATTTTACCTCTGTATTTGGCACTGGTGCAACCATTGCTGCAATCCTGTGTCCAGTTCTGGTGTCTAACATTCAGGAAGGATGTTGATAAATTGCAGAGGGTTCAGAGAAGAGCCATAACAATCTTTAAAGGATTAGAAAACCTGCCTTATAGTGATAGAGTTTAGGAGCTCAGTCAATGTCGCTTAAAGAGGTTAAGGGTGATTTGAGGAAAAGTCTATAAACACCTACCTGGGGAAGAAATCATTACAAATGGGCTTTTCAATCTAGCAGAGAAAGGTCTCACATGGTCCAATGTCTGGAAGTTGAAACTAGACACGTTCAGACTGGACAGAAGGTGTCCATTTTTAACAGTGAGAGGAATTAACCATTGGAAGAATTTACAAAGCTCACGGTGGACTGATTCTCCATCACTGGCAATTTTTTAAATCAAGATTGGACATTTTAATTCAAGGTATGCACTAGGCATGATTGTGGGGAAGTTCTTTGGCCTGTGCTAGACAGGAGGGTCAGACTAGAAGATCACAATGGGCCCATCTTGCCTTGGAATGTGTGAAGCACAGCACCTTCCAAAAGTCTAAGTTTGTCACATCTATGTTTGACATGGCCCATTTTCCATAAAACATTGTTAACCTGCTTTGAATATATTCCCGTCCTTTAATTCTTTATTGATTGAATCCCATATCAGTTTGTCCATTATTTCAGGCTAAATGGCCTATAAGAAGCCAGGCCAACCCCCCGTAGCTTTTTGAATATTGACAAAACATTAGCACACTTCCAGCCTTCTGGAATTCCCTCAGGAATCCTACATTGGTTAAAAAATTAATGTCCGTGGGCCAATAACCTCCTGAGCCAGCTCTTTGAGGACTTTTGGGTAGAGATGATCCGATCCTGCTGATTGAAAACTACTTCTGTTTGGTTCCTGCATTCAGCTGGCATCAATCCAGCCTTTCCATCTCTCAAGGAGCCTCACTTACCTCAGATCTGGCAAGCCTGATCACAGCATAATACAGAAGAAAGAGCAGCAGGATCCTTAGGCAGGAGGCAGAGTTGAGAAAGAGGAGGAGTGATCTCATTTCGCCGGGCTCAGGCACTAAGAATCAGAGATACACTCAAAGCAGCACCAAGTACCCAGGCTACACCTGAGGGCAGGTTGCTGCTCTGGCATCAGGCAGGCGCTGATGTCATCCCTAGGTCACAATGAGGCTGCTCTCCTGCAATCTCCCTCTAGCCTGTGAGGTGTCAATGCTGTACTTAGATCAGGAGATAGGATGTGGCAATCGCCCAAGGGGGCTGAGCTGCTGAGCTCAGAATAAGGCAGGAGAGAGGGCATCAGGTTTCCCAGGAAAACCCTGGGTCTTTTCCGAGCTCTATGACTCTCAAGCCCCTAGGCATAGGACATTTTTTCCCTACTTGTGGGAACTCCTAAAACCCCTGAGGCAGAATCTCCCAGCCTGAAGTGAGAGGCAGCCCTGAAGTGATTATCCAGTGCTACGAGGGCACAAAAACGTTCACGGTATCACCAGCCCAAGCATTCCAAACCCTTGATCTGGGCCCCAACTAAATCATGAGATTGGCTTCCAAATAATGAAATCTTCAAAAAACATTCATCTGGGGAACACTTCATTTGCCTTCTGGTGTCTGAGCTGCTAGGGTGCACTCAATTCACGTTCTTCAGGTTCTCTTTGCAACCATGAAGGAATAAAATTGGTTAACAAATAAAATACAATAAAGAGCAGAGATTCTCAAATAAATCACTTGACTCCAGCAGTGGGTGCTTTAAGAAAAGCACCCTATATCATAAGTTAATAAAGAGCCCTACCTCTTATTAACATCTTCAATCAGTAGCTCTCAAAGCACTTTAAAAAGAGGTCTGTTCATTCCCTCTGAAACACCTGTCATTGGCCATTGTCGGAAGACCGGATACTGGGCTAGATGGACCTTTGGTCTGACCCAGTGTGGCCGTGTTTATGTTACAGCTGTTCAGTCTCCTTGATACCTGTGATGTCATAATCCCGCTCAGTTCTCCAGTATTCTTTGGAGTCTGGATGGAAAGACAGGGTAGATGTCACCTAGTGAGCAGGGCCTGTAAGAGCAACCGGTGTTGAGGCAGAGAGGGGCTCCTGGGAGAGCAGAGTCAGGGCTCCGTTAAAGAGCCAGAGACAAGGGCCCGGCCTGAGTGTAACCCACCAAACTTTGATTACACCCGTACCCGTAATAATTCCATTGTATTGCAGGGACAGTGAGCAGATTCAGTCTGTTCTGACAGCGGAACTCCCACCTGTGGAGAACACCACAAATATGCAAATTGGGACAGGTGCGGATGCCAGTACCCTGAGTAGCTCTGATTTGGAGAAGAGACACCACAGTGTAGTAAAGCTGCTCAGACTAAACAAAAACATTCTTCTGTTGATAAGACGACAATCTGTGCATTAACTAAGTCGCCTCATAAATCGAAACATGCTCTTATCATTACAGCAATACAGCACATACCGGTCAAAGAAAACTAACAGAATCTAACATACAGATTTCTTCAGTACTGAAAGGTACACGGGCCACTAATCCTATGCATTGAAAGCATGCGCTGCTCATTTGGCATTTATGTCCTCACGTCCTCTTGAGCTGACCAAGCAGCAAGCACCCTGTTCTTTGAATAGGCTGGGATCTTTCTCCTGGCAGTTATCTGCTTGCTGCAGGTAGCCAAAGCAGGCCTGCGAACATCAGCCCTCAGGGCAGAGATCTTCAGCGCCCTTCCGATATGGCTGTCTCTCTCTGGGGCTGGCTGAACTGGCAGAACAGGTTGGCACCCCCTTTTTTTTAAATTTGGGAGTGGAATTGGCCCTCCACTCTTGGAGATGCCCTACTGAGCATGTGTGACCCAAAGCAGCCCTCTAGTCACACCCTACATGCGATGGTAATAATCTTTGTACAAAATATGCCTTGTGAGGTACCTAATGTTTTCCCCAGGAATTGAAATTAGGGGAGGTGTTCGAATTTACAGGGGGGCGCGGGTGTCAGGACCGATGAGATATATAAAAGAGATATGAATAAAGTAAATGTTTTGTTACGATGATGCAAATTTAACATAAGGATAATGCAAGTTACACCAAAACATATAACACGTCTAGATTTCTAAAAACATATACATTTTTTTAAATGTATTTAATTTAAATAGACTTTTGAAAAGTAAGCCATCATGGGATAAGAGGGAAGTCCTCTCAAGGATCAGGAACTGGTTAAAAGATGGAAAACAAAGGGTAGGAATAAATTATCGGTTTTCAGAATGTAGAGAGATAAATAGTGGTATCCCTGAGGGGTCGGTAATGGGACCATTACTGCTCAACGTATTCATAAATGACGTGGAAAAATGGGTAAACAGTTGAGGTGGCAAAATTTGCAGATGATACAAAACTATTCAAGGTAGTTAAGTCCCAGGCAGACTGGGAAGCGTCACAAAGGGATCTCACAAAACTGGGTGACTGGGCAACAAAAGTGGCAGATGAAATTCAATGTTGATCAATGCAAAGTGATGCACACTGGAAAACAATCTCAACTATACATACAAAATGGTAGTGTCTAAATTAGATCTTGGAGTCATTGTGGATAGTTCTCTGAAAACATCCACTCAGTGGGCAGCGGCAGTCAATGATTCCCAACATTCTGTTTGCTTTTTTAAAAAGAGCAGGAGTACTCGTGGCACCTTTGAGACTAACACATTGATTTGAGCATAAGCTTTTGTGGGCTCAAGCCCACTTCATCGGCTGTAGCCCACAAAAGCTTATGCTCAAATCAATGTTTTAGTCTCTAAGGTGCTACAAGTACTCCTGGTCTTTTTGCGGATACAGACTAACACGGCTGCTGCTCTGAAACCGTTGCTTTTTTAAGAAAGGGATAGATAATAAGACAGAAAATATAAAATTCATGGTACTTGTACACCTTGAATACTGTGAGGAGATCTGGTCACCCCAGCCCAGAAAAGAGATATTGGAAATGGAAAAGGTACAGAGATGGGCAACTAAAATGATTAGGGGTATGAAACAGGAGGAGAAATTAAAATGACTGGGAATTGTCATCTTAGAAAAGAGACGACTAAGGGTAGATATGATAGCGGTCTATAAAATCTGGCTGGTGTGAAGGAAGTGAATAAGGAAATGTTATTTAATCCTTCACATAACACAAGGACTAGCCATCACCCAATGAAATTAATAGGCAGCAGGTTTTAAAAAAACAAAAGGAAGTACTTCTTCACGCAACATAAAGTTTAACCCGTGGAACTCTTTGCAAAGGGATGCTGTGAAGACCAAAACTATAACAGGATTAAAAAAAGAACTAGATCCATTCCTGGAGAATAGGTCCATCAGTGGCTATTAGCCAGGATGGGGAGGGATGCAACACCATGCTCTGAGTGTCCCTAGCCTGTTTGCCAGAAGCTGGGAATGGGCAACAGGGGATGGATCACTTGATGATTCCCTGTTCTGTTCATTCCCTCTGACGCACCTGGCCTTGACCACTGTCGGAAGAGAGGAGACTGGGCTATATGGACCATTGGTCTGACCCAGTATGACCATTCTTATGTAAAAATTAATTATAATAATTTTATAATAATACAAATGTTTAGTACAGAAAACTACCCAACATAATGACCTCTCAATATAGCAACAATGTGAGATAACAACCTTGGCAAATACTGCATTTTAAAAATATTGACCTACTAGGAAACATATTTATATACGTTTCCATTCCCAGTCACAAATCTAGCATTCTGGAGCAAAGTCACTAAAATATAGTCCAACAAACAAATGTTTATTTAACGTGCCCCTTATTTAAGCCGTCAGAGGTGCTTTCACGTGAGTCCACCTCCCAGGTGGGGGGCAAGAAGGCACCTTGCTCGTTCCCCCAGCTGCTCACTGTTCGCTCTGGCCAGGGCTCTTCATTCACTCCACCACTCTGTGGCCAATGGCCCTGCGCAGTCACCTTCTGCTGCCACCTGCCACTGTGACCTCTGCGAGTTGGTCTCTTGAGGTTCCACCCGCTCTCAGTGATTTCAGCTGAACTCTCGGTGGGGGAACCTCGCTGCTAGTGCAGTCTGGGCTGTCTTTTACACAAAAACACTGTCCCCACAGGAACACTGTCCCCACAGCAGGACTAAGCACGTAGACCTGATTATCAGTGATTTCAGCAGCAGTGGTCACTTAACAGAACAAAAGACTATCTGTGGAGCCTAATCAGCTCTGTCTTTAAACAGTGGAGAGGGACAGGTCCCCACCCTCTCTTTTCATGCCCTCAATCAGCACAGGCTAATACAGTTCTACTGCCTTTTACTCATACAATAAGAACAACAACATTTCATTCCCAACCCCACCCCCCGCATTCAAGTGATTTGTAACCCAACCCCAGCCAAAATCTATCACTTGGGCAACACAGCTCTGTTTGCTGGATACCTAGGTAGATTAGGTGAATACATTCTGGTCCTGAAGCCTTTCCCTGCAGCCTCCAGCTCATCATTAGTTGTCAGGTAGAGCTCATTGAGACTTTGCTTACAAATCATGATTTGAAATTATTAGGTTGGCCAACATCATGGAAATGAATGCACTGGCATTATCATAAAAAACAACAGCTGTATAAGGAAGCTAGTCTAGGTTCATACTTTTCACATCTATTATACTTTCAGAAACACGTATTTTATCATACACTGTATATGCTTTTAAAGTATGTATTAATGTTTCAATTTCAATTCAAATTTCCAAACAGTCACTAAATTGGCATGTTTCAGAGTAGGAGCCATGTTAGTCTGTATCCACAAAAAGAACAGGAGTACTTGTGGTACCTTAGAGACTAACAAATGTATTTGAGCATAATCTTTCGTGGGCGCATTTCATCGGCTGCATAGAATGGAACTTATAGTGCAGAGATATATACACATACAGAGAACATGAAAAGGTGGGAGTTGCCCAAGCAACTCAAAGAGGTTAATTAATTAAGATGAGCTATTATCAGCAGGAGAATCATAGAATCATAGAATCTCAGGTTGGAAGGGACCTCAGGAGGTCATCTAGTCCAACCCCCTGCTCAAAGCAGGACCAAACCCAACTAAATCATCCCAGCCAGGGCTTTGTCAACCTGACCTTAAAAACCTCTAAGGAAGGAGATTCCACCACCTCCCTAGGTAATCCATTCCAGTTCTTCACCACCCTACTAGTGAAAAAGGTTTTCCTAATATCCAACCTAAACCTCCCCCTCTGCAACTTGAGACCATTACTCCTTGTTCTGTCATCTTCTACCATTGAGAACAGTCTAGATCCATCCTCGTTGGAACCCCCTTTCAGGTAGTTGAAAGCAGCTATCAAATCCCCCCTCATTCTTCTCTTCTGCAGGCTAAACAATCCCAGTTCCCTCAGCCTCTCCTCATAAGTCATTTGTTCCAGCCCCCTAATCATTTTTGTTGCCCTCCGCTGGACTCTCTGCAATTTATCCACATCCTTCTTGTAGTGTGGGGCCCAAAACTGGACACAGTACTCCAGATGAGGCCTCACCAGTGCTGAATAGAGGGGAATGATCACTTCCCTCGATCTGCTGGAAATGCCCCTACTTATACAACCCACAATGCCATTAGCCTTCTTGGCAACAAGGGCACACTGTTGACTCATATTCAGCTTTTCATCCACCGTAACCCCTAGGTCCTTTTCTGCATAACTGCTGCCCAGCCATTCGGTCCCTAGTCTGTAGCAGTGCATGGGATTCTTCCGTCCTAAGTGCAGGACTCTGCACTTGTCCTTGTTGAACCTCATCATATTTCTTTTGGCCCAATCCTCTAATTTGTCTAGGTCCAAACAAACTTTTGTAGTGATAATCACGATAGCTCAATGAATCGTGTGATGTGTCCTGGATGGAAGCTGGAGGCATGTAAGTAAGTATAGCGGTCAGTAGGTTTCTGATATAGGCTGGTGTTTATGTGACCATCGCTTATTAGCACAGTAGTGCCAAGGAAATGGACCGCTTGTGTGGATTGGTCTAGGCTGAGGTTGATGGTGGGATAGAAATGGTTGAAATCATGGTGGAATTCCTCAAGGGCTTTTTTTCCATAGGTCCAGATGATGAAGATGTCATCAGTGTAGCTCAAGCAGAGTAGGGGCGTTAGGGGATGAGAGCTAAGGAAGCGTTGTTCTAAAACAGCCATAAAAATGTTTTGCATACTATGGTGCCATGCGGCTCCCCACAGCAGGGCCACTGACTTGAAGGAATATATTGTCCACAAATGTGAAATAGTTGTGGGTGAGGACAAAGTCACAAAGTTCAGCCTCCAGGTTTGGCATGTAACTAGTTCACAAAACTGGGGGGGAGGAGGTGTTGGGGAAATTCAGGGGGAGTGTACGGAAATCCCTAGAGGTACCATTTAAAAACTAACAACTCTCTGGTCAATAAGATCACGATGCAACATTACATGGAGAGTTATGAGTTCCCCGTGTACGACAGTACTTGTGAAAACCTGACAGCCATTCCTAGGCTCATACTGTTAAAGAGGTCTGTCCTAAACAAAGGAATGGGGGTTTATATAAGCAGAAAACAGGGTCATCAAGATAGCAGGGGAAGGAGATGGTAATGAACAGAGCAATTTACATTTCAGTAAACACAAGTGGAGGGTGGGGGAGACCACATGTAATGTTGACAGACCCTGGTTGCTGGCAAGCAGGATCAAACCTGGGCATTCTAGAGTTTAGTGCATGATTCTCTACTGCATAAGGTAAGAGCCAACTGGCTGCTAGCTAGGGCTGTAGGGCAGACTCTTTTAACTGTCTCTAAATGGTCTTAGTGCCACTAGAGAGGACAGAACACCACACCCGGGAGGTGTGTGGGTTACATACTTCCCCTCGCTGAGGAAGCACGTCCCGAGCTCAGAGACTTCCCAGTTAAAATCCCAGATGAGACCCCACTTGTAACATTGACAGACCATTGTTGGTGGTGAGCGGGATTGAACCTAGGGCCTCTGGAACTTACTGCATGAGTCTCTACCACATGAGCTAACAGGTGGCACTGCAGACTCATTTTAGCTCTCTCTCATTAAGTGGCCTTGGTTCCACTAGAAGGGACAGAACACCACACCCAGGTGGTGTGTGGGTTACACACGGAGCCTTCACCACCAGACTTCAGGTCGCCTTCCTCACAGCTTGGATAAACTTTGCTTTGGGGGGATCCTTTAGAACAGTGGCTCTCAACCTTTTCAGTCTACTGTGCTCCTTTCAGGAGTCTGATTTGTCTTGTGTACCCCCAAGTTTCACCTCACTCAGAAACTACTAGTTTACAAAATCAGATCTAAAATACAGATGTGTCACAGCACACTCTTACTGACAAATTGCTGACTTTCTCCTTTTGCCTGTATGAAATGTTAACCTGTACTTATTTCGCTAGTGCTTGTTATGTAGCCTGCTGTAAAACTAGGCAAATATTGACAGCAGTTGTGGACCCCGTGCCCCTGGTTGACAACCACTGCTTTAGAAGAATCAGCTTCCAAGACTCAAGGGGCTAGAAAAGAAAGGAGCAGACAACCGCACATTCTTTCACCTAACAAAACACACCACCAGCACCTTTGGGCCCCTGGAAGAGAGCCTGAGCAAGGGGGAGCCAGGCACCACTTTGCTGGGAGACTGTGGCTGAGAGAAACCATCTTGAACAGAGACCATGTGAAATAAGGCATACATTGATATTGGTGAGAGTAATTAATCATTGGAACAATTTACCAATGATTGTAGTGGATTCTCCATCACTGACAACTTTTAAATCAAGACTGGATGTTTGTCTAAAAGAGCTGCTCTAGGAATTATTTTGGGGAAGTTTTCTGGCCTGTGTGATACAGCAGCATTCCGGCCTTGGAATCTATGAAAGCACCTTCCAAAGGGCAGCACGGGTTTGTAGACTATTAAACATGTGAGGAAAATGAGGTACAGAGAGGCAACTCATCCAGGCTCATGCAACAGGTCAGTAGCAGAACTGCGACTGCACTGAGGTTTCCTGACTGCCTAGCCAGTGATCTGCCCATTGGAACACACTGTCTCCTCGATAGTACATTACATTCCCTGAAAATAAATTCTGAAGAAGGAAAGGAGAGCATTCACTCTAGCAATCAGATTTCTTGGAGTTCTGCTCATCCAATCAGGGAACAGAAGTCAAGTCATATGACCCGAGTGTCCAATCCACACACTGTGAGTTTTAACTAGCAAACTGATTCCTGAAGCAGAATTATTCATTGAACTCCCCCCGCGATTATTTTTGAAATAGGGATAAATTTGAGTGCCCTGGAAGCTTTTTAGGGAGAATTTGTGAAGATGCAATGGGATGGGTTCACAGCTTAAATTATTCCCCACAAATTAGTTGCTTGGCTGTAAAGATAAGTGCTTCCATACCCCGCACATATCGGCAAGTACTGCCGACCCAATACATTCAAACAAGTCAGGCCTCCCGAATCATGAGATTTTAAAATTATCTGGGGGATTCTTTTGATTTGCCTTATACTTTTTGAACCATTAGGGGGGTCCCATTTTGAAGCATGACGGGCTAGACATTTACTATTTTTTAAATGAAGTGGAGATTCTTGCGTGCTCGGGAATGGCCCCACTCCGGGGTACTCTTTCTGCACCGGCCGCTTCCCTACCCCTGATAAGCACATTAAGTTCAAACCAAATACAATTTATTGAACAGCAACTGTAAGGAAAACAGGGAAAAATGGAAGAGGGTTAAGGGGAACAAGGGACCCGCCCTGTGGGCTCGGGGGCACCACAACCAGCGTCTCTGGGACGTGAGGGCAGATCACAGCCTGTTCCTCACACTCCCGGCTAGTCACACCATCAGTCTCATTGAAGCCCCAGGCCCCGCTTTCATCTTGGAATCTGGGGTTAAACGTCATACCCCAAGGAGAGTCTCTTATCATCAGTCTCTGTGTCCCAGGACAACAAGCACTTGTTCTCAGCCACTTTGGCCCATGCTTACAAGGCCCACTGGTTGCTAGGGAGATGGTGGAATTAGTGGGCCCCTTCTGTTAATGGGCATGCTGGCAGGGTGGGATTCAGTAGTATGGAAATCGGAAATAGTATAAGGGACCTACCATCAATCAAACCCTAACCCTTCTCCTTGGCCACTTAAACCCTGCCCCTTGACCCCTTAAGCCACGACCACCTGTCACTGGAAGTCCCACCCATGGGGAATATTACTTCTGGGGTCAAGGAGGACACATAACCGGAAGCAAAGGGTGTCATGTGACCCCTCTAAGAACTCCTCCCAATGCCCTCTACCAATCAGGAGGGGTTTCGCCCTCATAGGCCTACCTGGAGAGGGGATTTGACCAATCAGGGGTGTTCCGGGGCATGGTGACCCATCCAGAAGTGGTTCGTGTGACCCCTCTAAGAACTCCTCCACTGCCCTCTGCGAATCACGATGGGTTTCAGCCACACAGCACCGCCCTGAGAGCAGATTTGACCAATCGGTGGTGTTCCAGAGCCGGGTGACTTGCCCAGAAGAGTGTCGTGTGACCCCTCTAAGAACTCCTCCCAGCGCTCTCTGCCAACCAGAGCGCATCACCATCATCCCATAAGACCCAGCAATCGGAGCAGAAGAGGCCATCTTATACCAAGGACGTGTGCTTTAGAAATCATGGAAACATGGACTCCTTCACCACCCTGGTGAGAACTTCAGACTTTGTGTTAGCCCCGAGGGCCTTTGGACTTGTGTGGAGAAAGCGCTACATGAGCGACAGTTCCCACGAGGGCCCTTTGACTCAGCCATTGATGGATACGCCAGATCCCGAAACCCAAACCCTCGTGAGGAACCCCAATGAGCATGAAGGCCTCTCATTTAAATGTGTCAATATGAATGTGTCCCCCTTCATATTTGTGTTAGTAAAAGACGGTACCAGTAACAGTCATTTCTACACAGGCAGCTCTGTTAAAGAAAATATATTACACCCCCGGGGAAGTTGGGAGCTTCGGCGGGGTGAACCCTCTTTCTCAAGTGGCCAGAAAGCATAGCAAAACTTTACATAGAAGACAGGCTTTCAGACAGGGACACTTACACTTTACACATTTCCACCCCACCATCAATCTCAGCCTGGACCATTCCACACAAGAGATCCACTTCCTAGACACCACAGCATTCATAAACGATGGCCACATAAACACCACCCTACTGATCGCTATACTTACCTACATGCCTCCAGCTTTCATCCAGACCACACCACTCGATCCATTGTCTACAGCCCAGGTCTATGAAACAATCCCATTTGCTCCAAGCCCTCAGATAGAGACAAACACCTACAAGATCTCCATCAACCATTCTTACAACTACAGTACCCACCTGCTGAAGTGAAGAAACAGACTGACAGAGCCAGAAGAGTACGCAGGAGTCACCTAATACAGGACAGGCCCAACAAAGAAAGTAACAGAACGCCACTAGCCATCACCTTCAGCCCCCAACCAGTGGCATATTATCGCCTAGGCCAACAAGGCTTAGGCCTAGGGCGGCAAATTTGCTCACGCTCCCTCCCCAACTCTGCCCCTTCCTCAAATCCCTGGCCTGCCTCCTCTCCCAGGCGCGCCACGCTTCCCCCCTTCCACCTCCCTCCCCGGCTTGCCACGCTAAAGTGCTGGGAGAGAGGGAGAAGTGAGTAGCGGCACACTCAGAGGAGGCGGAGCAGAGGTGAGCTGGACCCACGGGTGCGGGGAGTAACCTGGGGGGGCCCGGGAACCGCTCCCCGTCCCAGCTCATCTCCGCTCCACCGCAACCATCCCCCGAGCGTGCCACAACTCCCCTTCTCCCCACCCCCTCCCAGTCTTGCCGCGGGGGAGCAGAGGTGAGCTGGTGCATGGGGTGGGGAGGGGGCACGGCAATTTTTTGAGGGCCTAAGGGTGGCAAATTTGTTAATCTGCCACTGCCTCCAACTAAAACCTCTCCAGCACATCATCAAGGATCTACAACCTATCCTGAAGGACGATCCATCACTTTCACAGATCTTGGGAGACAGGTCTGTCCTTGCTTACAGACAGCCCCCAATCCTACAGCAACCACACACCACACAACAAAACACTAACCCAGGAACCTATCCTTGCAACAAAGCCTGTTGCCAACTCTGTTCACGTATCTATTTAGGGGATACCATCATAGGACCTAATCACATCAGCCATGCCACCAGGCACATCTACCAATGTGATAGATGCCATCATGTGCCAGCAATGCCCCTCTGCCATGTACTTTGGCCAAAGCGGACAGTCTCTATGTAAAAGAATAAATGGACACTAATCAGACATCAAGAATTATAACATTCAAAAACCAGTCGGAGAACAATTCAATCTCTCTGGCCACTTGATTACAGACCTAAAAGTCACAATATTACAACAACAAAACTTCAAAAACAGATTCCAACAAGAGACTGCTGAATTGGAATTAATTTGCAAATTGGACACCATTAAATTAGGCTTGAATAAAGACTGGGAATGGATGGGCCATTACACAAAGTAAAACTCTTTCCCCGGGCTTATTTTTTCCCCCACTACAGTTCCTCACATCTTCTTGTCAATGGCCCTGGAAATGGGCCATTTTCATAACCACTACAAACAGTTCTTTTTCTCCCCTGCTGATAATAGCTCACCTTAACTGATCACTTTCCTTAGAGGGTGTATGGTAACACCCATTGTTTCTTGTTCTCTGTGTATATCTATATCTTCCTACTGTATTTTCCACTGCATGCATCCGATGAAGTGGGCTGTAGCCCATGAAAGCTTATGCTCAAATAAATTTGTTAGTCTCTAAGGTGCCACAAGTACTCCTGTTCTTTTTTCACTTTACACAAACCGGCTCAAATGCATTTTAAAAGAAACAAGACCATTGGTTCATATGTGGATGTGCAATGGCAGGCAAATTTGGTGGATATGCACCAGTTCTCCAAATGCAACAGCGGTTTTAAGTACAGTGATAGACATTCTATCCAAATATGCCTGGGCCTTAGGTCAAAAACACAAGACGAGTGGTGAGGTATCCAAGGCCTTTCAAGCTATTTTCAGCAAAGGTCACGTGCCTCTTCCTTTGAGAAATGCGACCTTTTGAAAAAGGTTATGAAAAGACATTTACCGATGAGATATTCCTTGGGCATGCCTAGCCTTGCTCAAAACAGGTTTCAACAAGCACAGACATGTATTTTGTGATAATTTTCACAGCCATGTTACCCAATAAAGCACCCCAGGTAAGGGGTTTAAAGACAATTGATGTTTGGTGTTTGTTTGTTTTTTTTAAAAAAAGACCAATTCAGAAAAAAGTACACAGATTATTATTTTTTAATTGAAATAATCGCTCGTGAGGTCCCCTAAATAATCCCCCCAAGGGGATTCCACTCACCCTCCCTTTTCACAAATATCACCAAGTCAGTGTCGTGGTACAGGAACCACTCTTGCAACCTCTCAAGGAGGTTGTATAGTTCTAAGCGGGCATAAGCAGTGGTGAAACAGGCTATGAAGACGTTGGTATTGCCAGAGACAGAGTACCGGTCTTTTGCGTGCTTCCAAGACACACAAATGGTTTCAGCGTCAATAAACTCACAGGATGAAACCTTGTAATTGGGGGAAAACAGGTACTGAAAGAGTGGAGAAATTGGAGAGGGTCCAAAGAAGAGCAACAAGAATGATTAAAGGTCTTGAGAACATGACCTATGAAGGAAGGCTGAAAGAACTGGGTTTGTTTAGTTTGGAAAAGAGAAGACCGAGAGGGGACATGATAGCAGTTTTCAGGTATCTAAAAGGGTGTCATAAGGAGGAGGGAGAAAACTTGTTCATCTTCACCTCTAAGGATAGAACAAGAAGCAATGAGCATAAACGGCAGCAAGGGAGGTTTAGACTGGACATTAGGAAAAAGTTCCTAACTGTCAGGGTGGTTAAACACTGGAATAGATTGCCGAGGGAGGTTGTGGAATCTCCATCTCTGGAGATATTTAAGAGCAGGTTAGATAAACGTCTATCAGGGCTGGTCTAGACAGTATTTGGTCCTGCATTGAGGGCAGGGGACTGGACTCGATGACCTCTCGAGGTCCCTTCCAATCCTAGAATCTATGAATCTATAAATCTATAAAATCATAAAAGGAAAAAGATACAGATGAGAGCTAGAATTGGTTAAACGGAATCAATTACATACAATAATGGCAAAGTTTTTGGTTCAGGCTTGTAGCAGTGATAGAATAAACTGCAGGTTTAAATTAAGTCTCTGGAGTCCATCCCCAGCTGGGACGGGTCATCAGTTCTTTGTTCAGAGCTTCAGATTCTAGTAAAGTCCCTTCAGAGGTAAGAAGCAGGATTGAAGACAAGCTGGAGATGAGGCATCAGCCTTTTATAGTCTTTTCCAGGTGTAAGAACACCTCTTTGTCCTTACTGTGGAAAATTACAAGCAAAATGGAGTCTGGAGTCACATGGGCAAGTTCCTGCATACTTTTCCGACTTACAAGGTGCATCTGCCTTCTCTCAATGGGTCAATTGTGTAGCTGATGGTCCTTAATGGGCCATCAAGCAGGCTAGGCAGAGCTAACACCAACTCGTCTGGGATGTCACCCAGAAGCATAGCATAAGTTTGAGATACAGACATGATAAAGCCAATATTCATAACTTCAACTACAAAATGACACATTCATACAGACAGCATAATCATAACCAGCAACCCATAACCTGGTCTTAGACCCCTTATATTACCCCTTTACAAAAGATTTGGTGCCACTACAGGACCATCATATTCTATACGGTCCCAGTTCAAGTCAAGAATGTGACACAGGCATCTTCCGGTTTGGTCATTTTCTTTAAAACACGGCCAGGGTCTGCACTAAATTGCACAGCATTTATCAAGGTCACCCCTTACGCTAAATGTTCTTGGGTAGGCACAGACATTGCGTAGCATAACCTATGGCAAGAACAGTGTTTAATAAGCTTTCCAAACAGAACTCAGCACACAGGCGCCGGAGCTTGAAGTTTAGATCTACTGAAGTCCAAGTCACACAGTCATGGTGCTGTTGTGCTGGCGCATCTATGACACAGCCCTCACAATCTTCAAAAAGCTTTTCCCTAAGGCACTGATGAAGGACAGCATAAACAGCAACACGTACAATAGTCCGCATGACTTTTTTACGCTCACGACGTGGCATTGGCTCCGTTAGTTCCATGCCAAGCCGCCTAAACTCCTCATAGCCGTCATCCTTGGAGTCCTCTTCAACAATTTGTACCGGCATTGAGCAAAAACAAGGAGAGCCCGGTTCATCTTCGCTGCTTGATGCAATGCTGTCCAGGGCCTCTGGGTCCTCTAGAAAGGCATCGTCAAGCTGTGGAGAGATTTTCAGAAAAGAAACAGTGTAAGCTCCCACTCCTTGTTTTTAAATATACACAACCCACCCCACCCCCCGGTTCCTAACCCCATTACACCCCATCATCAACAGTCACTTCTTAATCATTCATTTACCTGAGCAATGTCTTTTCCGTTCACCTTGTCCTCCGATGACTCCCCTGAGCTGCGTTCACCTTCCACCTCTAGGGGGGCTGACAATGAGAGGCCATCACACTCATCGGTGTGCCTCACGAGAGTTTGGGTTTTGGGTTCCAGCGTATCCATCAAGGGCTGAGTCAAAGGGCCCTCGTGGGAACTGTCGCTCATGTAGCGCTTTCTCCACACAAGTCCAAAGGCCCTCGGTGCTAACACAAAGTCTGAAGTTCTAACCAGGGGTGGTGAAGGAGTCCATGCTTCCACGATTTCTAAAGCACGCGTCCTTGGTAAAAGATGGCCTCTTCTGCCCTGGTGCTGGGACTTATGGGGTGATAGTGATGCGCTCTGATTGGCAGAGGGCGCTGGGAGGAGTTCTTAGAAGGGTCACACGACCCTCATCTGGACAGGTCACCCCGTCCCGGAACACCACCGATTGGTCAAATCTGCTCTCAGGGTGGTCCTATGCGGCCGAAACCCATCGCGATTGGTAGAGTGCAGTGGGAGGAGTTCTTAGAGGGGTCACACGAACCACATCTGGATGGATCACCCCACCCTGGAACACCCCTGATCGGTCAAATCCCCTCTCCGGGTCAGCCTATGAGGGCGAAACCTCTCCTGATTGGTAGAGGGCAGTGGAAGGAGTTCTTAGAGGGGTCACATGACATATTTTGCTTCCGGTCATGTGTCCTCCTTGACCCTGGAAGTAATACCCTGTGGGTGGGACTTCTGGTGATAGCTGGGCGGGGCTTAAGGGGTCAAGGGGCGAGGTTTTAGGGGTCCAAGGGCTGGTTTGGGTTTGATTGACGGTACGGCCCTAATAGTACTACTGGACACACTTAGAGGCCCTTGCCTTCCAAAAGGGTGGCTTTGTAAATTTAGTATCAGCTCTTCTTGAAGGAAGGATTGATTCTTGAACCGCATGAAGTTAAGTAATAAATCCAGTGAGCTAGCCACACCCTCATCAAAGCTCATCCAAGCTCCCAGGCCCCCCTTCATCTTGGAATCTTGGTTTAAATGTCATACCCCAAGGAGAGTCACTTATATATCAGTCTCTGTGTCCCAGGACAAGAAGCCATTCTTCTCAGCCACTTTAGCCCATGCTTACCGGGCCCACTGGATGATAGGGAGAGGTTGGAATTTGTGGGCCCCTGCTGTTAGTGGGCATGCTGGCAGGGTGGGATTCAGTAGTATGGAAACCGGACGCCCTTGGAGGCCCTTGCCTTCCAAAAGGGTGGCTTTGTAAATTTAGTGTCAGGTGTTCTAGAACGAGGGTCCTTGGACATTCGGGTCTTCACTTTGTGTTGCAGCTTGCTGAAGGTTTGCTTCAGGCACATTAACATCTTTTGGAGAACTTTGCTCCTTGAAGGGGATGGTGTCCTAGCTCTGGAGGCCTTTGGTGACTTTGAGGGAGAACCGTCAGGACTCCCACTTGCTTTCTCCCCAGCTTGCGAAAGCCCTGTTGTACTTGTTGCAACGGACACCATCTTTGGTTGCTTGCGGGGAGCCCTTTTCCCCTTTCCATCCTGCGTCTTGCTCTTGTCTGCTGGAAGGAGCCACAGCACTGGCATCTTATTGTGGTAGGATGATGCTGAGGAGTCTCCTGGAGTCCATCGCTGTGGAATTCCATGGGATCTTCCCGGCAAATCAGCACCTGCAGAGCCAGCTGGTCTCTTCTGTCGAT
Organism: Mauremys mutica; assembly: GCF_020497125.1. Taxonomy (NCBI): domain Eukaryota; kingdom Metazoa; phylum Chordata; order Testudines; family Geoemydidae; genus Mauremys; species Mauremys mutica. The sequence goes on along the minus strand of NC_059073.1, from coordinate 8,868,360 downwards.
GCTTACCACACTTCTCGCAGCCTCTGATTGGTGGCTGGTCCCTGGAGAGCTTTGAATTCACAGTTCCATTGAACCCATGTGAATGCATGATGTCTCGGACACCATGCAGCTCAGCAGATGTCTCCTTTGCAGTTTTCTCACCCTTCCTCTTTCCTGGATATGCCTTGCGGCACTGCTGGCAAACTGAGACCTGGCCCGCCAAGGGGCGGGAGCTGCTCAGCATTTCCGTCAGGTGCTTGATCTGCAGGTCGTGTGCAGCCTGCCCAGCAATGAGAGAGTCAAGGGTGGACCTTGTTAGCTGCTCAGAGCCTGGTGCCTTTGGGGCAACCTGGTGCCATTGGGTCCTGGGAGGATCTGCCCTGCTCTCACCTGCTTGTGCCCCTGGCCGCAGGCAGGAGCCTTCTCCCAAGAGAACCTTCCTCTCCATGTGCAGCTCCAGCTTCTCTTCAGTCCCTTTGGTGCCGCTCACACAGGTAAGGGGCTTTCTCAACTCGCTCCTATAAATCTGGAGTGTCGCTGCGAGTGTCTTCTCTGCTATTGCGGTTCCTGGAGGTGGCGATGTCAGACCCACCCCTGCTGGCAGAGTGCAGCGATCTGGGTTAGTCTGGTTTCCTGCCGCGCCATCATTCCTGCCCGTCTCCATGGTGGTATCTTCCACTGGCGTTGGAGGACGTGTGGAAGAAGTGGAGCTTGTGCTTCGCCTCCCCGTCTGCAGGAAATCGGTCTCCATCTCACTGAACTCCACACGGGCTCCCCTGGCTGGGACGGCGTGAGGCAGCTTTGCCGGGGGCTCTGGGTCCAGGGTGAGCAGCCCCCTCTGCATGACCGGATGCTGATGCCTTATGTGGAGTTCGACGGGGTGGGGAGGATGTTGTCCCATCGTTGGGAATACCGCTGTTCTGTGCTTGCCTGGCTCCTTAGGGGGGTGGAGTGGCCCAGGCAGGGCAGTCTCTCTCCGGAGGGGAACATCTCTGTGCGACTCTCGCACCATCTTAGGAAAGGCCTTCGTTTGGATCTGCCAGCATTTCTGAGCCACGTGATCCTGCAGCTTGACTACCGCTGTGGGCACAAACCTGGCCAGGATGGCATCAGGGGATGCCATGATCCTATGGGCCTTTTGGGGAAGGAGTCCCCAGGGGCAGACACATGGCTCCTGGATCTCCTGTGCACGCTGAGGGCTGGTGTTGGATCTGAGGGGCTCCGGGACCTTTGCTGGAAATCCACTTTTGGGCGGATCTGTGTCTACTTCCAATAGATGATTGGCGTCCCGCTTACCCAGCAATGACTCCCCCGGGATGGGGGTTTGTGGAGCCCCCAGTCGCCTCTGCAGATGCTTCTGCCGGATGTTGAAGTCTGAGCTATGGACTGAAGTCTGGTCCAGACCCGTGGTCTGCTCTCCCCGGTCTCGGCTGCTGTGGGCAGGAGGCCTGGGGAGAGGCTGGGCTTGGATGGGATGAGTGGATCCTTCCCAGCTCGCGAAGGGCATGATCTCCCCTGTGTGGCAGAGGGGCTCCGACTGAATGATGGAGGCTTCTCTCCGGGAAAAGGAGCTGGGACTCCAGAGGGCAGAGGTGGTGGATTCCATAGCGCAATAGCAGAACTGGTTCGTCAGGGCTGTCGCCACACTCGGCCTGTGGGAGAGAGCAGACAGGGACAGATGGGACATGGCCCTGCTGAGCAAAGGCAGGGCTTGGGCACAGCTTTCCAACAGTAGTGCAATGGGGCAGTGCCTAGGCATGCATTGCACACCACAGCCTGACACAAGGACATCAAATGGGTAACGCAGGACTGAGAGGGGGAGCCGGCACTCATTTTATCTAGAACGATAACCCCTTCGTCACACGCACATGTGCAGCACCTAGCACAATGGGGCCTTGAGCATGATTGGGGACCTAGTGCTATTTTAACACAAAGATTAGCTAACAACAATTGCTTTGGGTGAGGAAGATGTGAGCATGTGTGTGTAACCCTCACCAGAGGAGGTGGTGAAGGCCAAGGATACTGGGCTAGATGAAACTTTGGTCTGACCCAGTCTGGCTGTTCTTATGTTCTTACATTCTAACCCACTGGAAACCTGTCCTCTTCTAATGGCTGACACTAGAGGCTAACAACCTACTATTGCTCCCAGTTAATGGAGATTCTCTGGTGGTGGGGGACTGTGATATGGCCCGAAAAGTCCTGGGTTTGAACCCAGCTGATGACTCATGTTTGGGGTGTATCACGTGGTGTCCCACTCACTGCTTGTCTGGAGCCTATTCTGGGGATTAGCTCTTGAGGCCAATGCCCCTTCCAATTGTCGCATGTGGTCACATCATCTCTCTCTCATTCCGGGAACTGTAGTGTCCTATACATCGCTAGGCCACTCAGCGTTTCCCCCTCTTCCAGGGTACAGTCCTTCAATTGCCTGTCACTCCCACAGTGACCCAGACAGTCCTGTTCACTGCCCCGCCGGTCTGGGCCGTGCCCTCGGTGGCTGGTAGGGAAACCTGGGCCCACACTTCACACCGGGCTCCAGGCCAGGGACCCTCAACCCAGCAGTTCTGGGCTTTCCTCTCCCAGCCTGGACTGCTTCCTACTACTCCTGGTTCCCCTCCTTGCTCTGGGTGCACCAGCTCCAAACACTCCCCGCTCCTCCCAGGGAGGGGCTGCCCTTTCCCAGCCGCAGCCCCTGTCTCTTGCCAGCTTCCTGGCTTTATAGGCCCTGCCTATTCCTGCCCAGCTGAGCCTGCTTGGAATCAATTCCCTGCTCCCTGGCTCTTCCTCCAGGTGCACCCTGTGGAGTTCATGGGCCTGCCTGGCCACCTGAGCCCCTTCCAGTCCTAGGTGGGGAGGACACCCCCTCACAGCGTGTCATTGGATTGCTTTTTCTTTCAGACACAGCACGGGCAGGTTCGAGACAGTCGCCTGCTGGCAGATATTGCCGTACAGAAGGATTTGATCCTACTCACAACCCCAACTTGTAGTCTCTGCATTTAATTTCTGATAATCCCTCACCTCACTTTCACTGGTATCTCACCTGTTATTTTAGGATGCTGGCGTGTCTGGTTTTCCCTGCTGCCTCCTCTCTACATTCATTATCCCCTCCCACCCAGCCCCCAGTTTGGTGCCCCCCGCTCAGTTGCCTTACGGTATCAGAACTGCATCCAGGTATCTGGCCACGTCCTGTTGCCTCCTCTCAAGAAGCCAGAGGCTCTGAGCCAAGGGGAGCTTCTCCAGGTGCACAGGGCAGCTGTGGAACAGAGAGAGCAGATAGCTGAGTGCAGGCCCTGCCCTCAGGCCCTCTTTTACCTAGAGGGGCGGCACCGAAAGGCTCCCTGTCCCATTCTCCACTGAGGCAGCCTCCTCCCCTGCAATACCCGGGCCTTGGATGTTCTGGGTTGGGGTTAGCTGGATTGTTAGGTGATCCTGTCTAGTGCTGTGGAGGTGAGTGTCTATCCTGCTGGCTGCATGTGTCATGTCCCTTCCACAGAAGCTAATCAACATATAGGATAACAGCCTACTCTAGCTACCAACTATGCAGCTACTTCTTTAGCTCTAAGGGGTGCTTTATGCTGTAGAGCTGAAGGTCCAGGGTTCAGATCCTACTTGGAACCTATGCTGGGGGACTGGAGGAGGGGCCATTACCCAAGTGCTGCTGGATCCCCTACTCACCGTACCAGAAAGGCCAGCCTTCCTCCTGACCTCTCCACCTCACCTCCCCGGGGTGCACGGGGCTGCTCCCAGAAAACATTTTCTCCCGCTCTTAGGAGGGGAGGAGGGTCCAGTCCAGTCGACACAATCTACCCCTCCCCCCCACTGCCCCAGGTTAAAGGAGCCGTATGATGCTGGAAGAAGGGAATGACCCACTGTACGAGGCGTGGGGGTGGATTAGAGATGGCAACTTCTGCAGGGTGGGAATGAATTGCAGGAGTCTAAAGGAGAAGAGTTGCCTGCATGGTACATAGGTCGGGGCAGGGGAGGGATTACTCAGGCTACTGCCAATAGGTGGGGATGAATTGCATGACGCTAAAGGAGGGGACTGACCCACTGCAGATTTATGGAGGGGGGCATTGCTTACCACGTCTCTGGGGATGCACCAGCCTCCTCCACCTCTTCCTCACAGCGTCCAAAAGCTGCCAGAAGTGAGACATAAAGGAGACATTGAGCTGCTTGGGCACCCTCTGCTTCCTAGCAGCCTATTGCCCCAGATTTCAGAGGCAGCCTGTGAACGGAGCCCCAACCAGTGCCTCTGCACGACTCCGGGCATTTCTGTGCCTTCGCAGGAAGAGGGGAGGCAGGTGGGGGAATAGACCCTATTTCTTTGCTTTGCATGGGGCCTGAGTCTGCCACCGCAGCTGTGGGTCAGGGGCTGCTTACCTTTCGGTTTCTTTTTTGTCTTTCTGGGCCTCCTCTTCCTCGGAGAAGCCTGCCACACACAGAGAAAGCAGCAAGGTTAGAAGAGAACTCCTCAATAAACCTGGGAGAACAATGAGCCAGAGGTGATTGCCATGTGGGGCCAGAGGGAAGTTTTTCCTTCTGGGAGAATATTGCGCTCTGAGGCATCATGGGTAGGCATTGTGCTTTCCTATGATGCAGCCAATATAGGGCGCAAAGCACAACCATAACAGGGGTCACTGGAACACTCCAGGGGTTGGAGAAACAGGGATTGCTGGTACCAGGAGCCTGCAGAGTTTATAAGCATTGAAGGAGAGAGCCTGCAAAGTTCTCTCTCCTGCAGAGATGATCAAACTCTGCAGGTTTTAGGATTGCACAGTATACAACTAACCCCAGATACCATGCACGGAATTCAGACCCTGGGGGAGAAATCCCACATCTGGACAACAGTGTTTCCTGGATACATATTTAGGGAATGCATGATATCGGGGTTTTATCTGCAGCCATTTGGGATGGCCATGCTACTCCTGAGTGATGAAGTCATGAATGGCTTATGCAAATCCTCCCAAACAAGTGCTGATATAACCCCTAGATCATCCTTAAACGGCAGCTGTTTTACACCAAAAAACAACAACAACAGTTTGGCATGAGCTCAGTCCACTTGCCTGAGAGCTGCAAAGTTTCTTGAAGGTAAACTGCACTGCTTGCAGCTTAACTAGCCAGGTATTCCCTTCCCAGGCTAGATCTTTCTCTCCTGGGCTCGGCCCCTTCCCTCCTCCCCCACAGTTTAGTTCCTTTAGTTCTCCAGATGTTTTCAGCACGCTTCCTTATGGGGCAGGGAGGTGGTGGAGAAGAACCTAGATTAACTCACTTCCAAGCCTTCAATAGGATTTGGCTATGACAGGAATCCTTTGTCTCCCAGTTTGACACCCGCACCCCCCTGCCCCTCCATCCTAGTGGAAAAATACCACCAGTCCAAAATGATGTCCATCTGAGGGAACTGGGATTGTTTAGTCTGCAGAAGAGAAGAATGAGGGGGGATTTGATAGCTGCTTTCAAGTCCCTGAAAGGGGGTTCCCAAGAGGATGGATCTAGACTGTTCTGAGTGGTAGCAGAGGACAGAAGAAGGAGCAATGGTCTCAAGTTGCAGTGGGGAAGGTTTAGGTTGGATATTAGGAGCAACTTTTTCACTAGGAGGGTGGTGAGGCACTGGAATGGGTTCCCTAGGGAGGTGGTGGAATCTCCTTCCTTAGAGGTTTTTAAGGGCAGGCTTGACAAAGCCCTGGCTGGGATGATTTAGTTGGGAATTAGTCCTGCTTTGAGCAGGGGCTTGGACTAGATACCTCCTGAGGTCCCTTCCAACCCTGAGATTCTATGGATTCTATAATTCTATGAGGTGACATGATCACATGACCCTGGAGTGTCAAAGCAGCATCCCAGGAAACTTCTCAGGAAGGAGGAAGATTAGCATCTTCCATGTCCTATTGTCCTTCCTAATGGCCCATCCAGGCTGAATGCCTACTATTTGGGGGCATTCCCCTGGTGCAAGCACTTTTGTAATTGATACAGAGCCCATATTCCTAACTTCAGATACAGAAATGATACATCCATCCAAATAGGATAATCCCATTCAGTAAATCAGAACCTTTCCAAGGATATCTCACATGACCCATCTTGCATAAAACATACCTTAGTTATGCCATATCCCTAGAACAATATCTCTATGAAGAATATGGGGCATAATGTCACAGGGGTGAAGAAGCATGTGGACAAGGGCGATCCGGTGGATAGAGTGTACCTGAACTTTCAGAAAGCCTTTAACAAGATCCCTCATCAAAGGTTCTTAAGCAAAGTAAGTTGTCATGGGATAAGAGGGAAGGTCTTCAATTGGACCACTAACTGGTTTAAAGATAGGAAACCAAAGGTAGGAATAAATGGTTAGTTTATGAAGAGAGATAAATAGCAAGGTCCCCCAAGGATCTGTACTGGGACCAGAGTTGTTTAACATCTTCATAAATGATCTAGAAAAGGGGGGAAACAGTGAAGTGGCCAGATTTGCAGATGATACAAAGCTAAAGATCGTTAAATCCAAAGCTGAAAAGGCCCTCCTTGTTCCCAGATGTATAACTCTGTGTTGGGCTGTGTGAAAATGCATTTTGTTTGAATGGGCCCCATTTGCCAAACAAACTCTCCAGAACTCTTTGTCTCACTGCCCTGTCCTGATCATTATTTGCCATTCTGCCAATCTTCGTGTCATCAGCACATTTTTATCAGCAGCAATTTTGTATTTACTTCCAAGTCATTGAAAAATATTGAGTAGCATCAGACCTAGTACTGATCCCTGCAGAGCACCATTAGAAACACCCACATTTGATGAGCCCTTTGAGAATTACTTTTTGAGATCTATCAGTTAGCCATTAGCCTGTTCTCAATCCCTTTCACCTGTGCTCCATTGATATTGTATAGTGCTAATTTTTAATCCAAATGTCCTGCGGTTCTTGGATGCCTAAACAGGGGAATCTCAAGTTGGAGGAGAGAGGTTATTTTACCTCTCTATTTGGCACTGGTGCAACCACTGCTGCAATCCTGTGTCCAGTTCTGGTGTCTAACATTCAGGAAGGATGTTGATAAATTGCAGAGGGTTCAGAGAAGAGCCATAAGAATCTTTAAAGGATTAGAAAATCTGCCTTATACTGATAGACTTTAGGAGCTCAGTCAATGTCGCTTAAAGAGGTTAAGGGTGGTTTGAGGAAAAGTCTATAAATACCTACATGGGGAAGAAATCATTACAAATGGGCTCTTCAATCTAGCAGAGAAAGGTCTCACATGGTCCAATGGCTGGAAGTTGAAACTAGACACATTCAGACTAGACAGAAAGCGTCCATTTTTAACAGTGAGAGGAATTAACCACTAGGCATGATTGTGGGGAAGTTCTTTGGCCTGTGCTAGACAGGAGGGTCAGACTAGAAGATCACAATGGGCCCATCTTGCCTTGGAATGTGTGAAGCACAGCACCTTCCAAAAGCCTAAGTTTGTCACATCTATGTTTGACCTGGACCATTTTCCATAAAACATTGTTAACCTGCTTTGAATATATTCCCGTCCTTTAATTCTTTATTGATTGAATCCTATATCAGTTTGTCCATTATTTCAGGCTATATGGCCTATAAGAAGCCAGGCCAACCCCCCGTAACTTTTTGAATATTGACAAAACATTAGCACACTTCCAGCCTTCTGGAATTCCCTCAGGAATCCTACATTGGTTAAAAAATTAATGTCCGTGGGCCAATAACCTCCTGAGCCAGCTCTTTGAGGACTTTTGGGTAGAGATGATCCGATCCTGCTGATTGAAAACTACTTCTGTTTGGTTCCTGCATTCAGCTGGCATCAATCCAGCCTTTCCATCTCTCAAGGAGCCTCACTTACCTCAGATCTGGCAAGCCTGATCACAGCATAATACAGAAGAAAGAGCAGCAGGATCCTTAGGCAGGAGGCAGAATTGAGAAAGAGGAGGAGTGATCTCATTTCGCCGGGCTCAGGCACTAAGAATCAGAGATACACTCAAAGCAGCACCAAGTACCCAGGCTACACCTGAGGGCAGGTTGCTGCTCTGGCATCAGGCAGGCGCTGATGTCATCCCTAGGTCACAATGAGGCTGCTCTCCTGCAATCTCCCTCTAGCCTGTGAGGTGTCAATGCTGTACTTAGATCAGGAGATAGGATGTGGCAATCGCCCAAGGGGGCTGAGCTGCTGAGCTCAGAATAAGGCAGGAGAGAGGGCATCAGGTTTCCCAGGAAAACCCTGGGTCTTTTCCGAGCTCTATGACTCTCAAGCCCCTAGGCATAGGACATTTTTTCCCTACTTGTGGGAACTCCTAAAACCCCTGAGGCAGAATCTCCCAGCCTGAAGTGAGAAGCAGCCCTGAAGTGATTATCCAGTGCTACGAGGGCACAAAAACGTTCACGGTATCACCAGCCCAAGTATTCCAAACCCTTGATCTGGGCCCCAACTAAATCATGAGATTGGCTTCCAAATAATGAAATCTTCAAAAAACATTCATCTGGGGAACACTTCATTTGCCTTCTGGTGTCTGAGCTGCTAGGGTGCACTCAATTCACGTTCTTCAGGTTCTCTTTGCAACCATGAAGGAATAAAATTGGTTAACAAATAAAATACAATAAAGAGCAGAGATTCTCAAATAAATCACTTGACTCCAGCAGTGGGTGCTTTAAGAAAAGCACCCTATATCATAAGTTAATAAAGAGCCCTACCTCTTATTAACATCTTCAATCAGTAGCTCTCAAAGCACTTTAAAAAGAGGTCTGTTCATTCCCTCTGAAACACCTGTCATTGGCCATTGTCAGAAGACCGGATACTGGGCTAGATGGACCTTTGGTCTGACCCAGTGTGGCCGTGTTTATGTTACAGCTGTTCAGTCTCCTTGATACCTGTGATGTCATAATCCCACTCAGTTCTCCAGTATTCTTTGGAGTCTGGATGGAAAGACAGGGTAGATGTCACCTAGTGAGCAGGGCCTGTAAGAGCAACCGGTGTTGAGGCAGAGAGGGGCTCCTGGGAGAGCAGAGTCAGGGCTCCGTTAAAGAGCCAGAGACAAGGGCCCGGCCTGAGTGTAACCCACCAAACTTTGATTACACCCGTACCCGTAATAATTCCATTGTATTGCAGGGACAGTGAGCAGGTTCAGTCTGTTCTGACAGCGGAACTCCCACCTGTGGAGAACACCACAAATATGCAAATTGGGACAGGTGCGGATGCCAGTACCCTGAGTAGCTCCGATTTGGAGAAAAGACACCACAGTGTAGTAAAGCTGCTCAGACTAAACAAAAACATTCTTCTGTTGATAAGATGACAATCTGTGGGTTAACTAAGTCGCCTCATAAATCGAAACATGCTCTTATCATTACAGCAATACAGCACATACCGGTCAAAGAAAAATAACAGTATCTAACATACAGATTTCTTCAGTACTGAAAGGTACATGGGCCACTAATCCTATGCATTGAAAGCATGCGCTGCTCATTTGGCATTTATGTCCTCACGTCCTCTTGAGCTGACCAAGCAGCAAGCACCCTGTTCTTTGAATAGGCTGGGATCTTTCTCCTGGCAGTTATCTGCTTGCTGCAGGTAGCCAAAGCAGGCCTGCGAACATCAGCCCTCAGGGCAGAGATCTTCAGCGCCCTTCCGATATGGCTGTCTCTCTCTGGGGCTGGCTGAACTGGCAGAACAGGTTGGCACCCCCTTTTTTTAAAATTTGGGAGTGGAATTGGCCTTCCACTCTTGGAGATGCCCTACTGAGCATGTGTGACCCAAAGCAGCCCTCTAGTCACACCCTACATGCGATGGTAATAATCTTTGTACAAAATATGCCTTGTGAGGTACCCAATATTTTCCACAGGAATTGAAATTAGGGGAGGTGTTCGAATTTACAGGGGGGCGGGGGTGTCAGGACCGATGAGATATATATAAGAGATACGAATAAAGTAAATGTTTTGTTATGATGATGCAAATTGAACATAAGGATAATGCAAGTCCACCAAAACATATAACACGTCTAGATTTCTAAAAACATATACATTTTTTTAAATGTATTTAATTTAAATAGACTTTTGAAAAATAAGCCATCATGGGATAAGAGGGAAGTCCTCTCAAGGATCAGGAACTGGTTAAAAGATGGAAAACAAAGGGTAGGAATAAATTATCGGTTTTCAGAATGTAGAGAGATAAATAGTGGTATCCCTGAGGGGTCGGTACTGGGACCATTACTGCTCAACATACTCATAAATGATCTGGAAAAATGCGTAAACAGTAAGGTGGTAAAATTTGTAGATGATACAAAACTATTCAATGTAGTTAAGTCCCAGGCAGACTGGGAAGCGTCACAAAGGGATCTCAGAAAACTGGGTGACTGGGCAACAAAAGTGGCAGATGAAATTCAATGTTGATCAATGCAAAGTGATGCACATTGGAAAACAATCTCAACTATACATACAAAATGGTGGTGTCTAAATTAGATCTTGGAGTCATTGAGGATAGTTCTCTGAAAACATCCACTCAATGGGCAGCGGCAGTCAATGATTCCCAACATTGTGTTTGCTTTTTTAAAAAGAGCAGGAGTACTCGTGGCACCTTTGAGACTAACACATTGATTTGAGCATAAGATTTTGTGGGCTCAAGCCCACTTCATCGGATGTAGCCCACAAAAGCTTATGCTCAAATCAATTTGTTAGTCTCTAAGGTGCTACAAGTACTCCTGGTCTTTTTGCGGATACAGACTAACACGGCTGCTGCTCTGAAACCGTTGCTTTTTTAAGAAAGGGATAGATAATAAGACAGAAAATATAAAATTCATGGTACTTGTACACCTTGAATACAGTGAGAAGATCTGGTCACCCCATCCCAAAAAAGATATATTGGAAATGGAAAAGTTACAGAGATGGGCAACTAAAATGATTAGGGATATGAAACAGGTGGAGAAATTAAAATGACTGGGAATTGTCATCTTAGAAAAGAGAGGACTAAGGGTGGATATGATAGCGGTCTATAAAATCTTGGCTGGTGTGAAGGAAGTGAATAAGGAAATGTTATTTAATCCTTCACATAACACAAGAACTAGCAGTCACCCAATGAAATTAATAGGTAGCAGGTTTTAAAAAAACAAAAGGAAGTACTTCTTCACACAACATAAAGTTTAACGCATGGAACTCTTTGCCAAGGGATGCTGTGAAGACCAAAACTATAACAGGATTAAAAAAAGAACTAGATCCATTCCTGGAGAATAGGTCCATCAGTGGCTATTAGCCAGGATGGGGAGGGATGCAACACCATGCTCTGAGTGTCCCTAGCCTGTTTGCCAGAAGCTGGGAATGGGCAACAGGGGATGGATCACTTGATGATTCCCTGTTCTGTTCATTCCCTCTGAGGCACCTGGCCTTGACCGCTGTCGGAAGACAGGAGACTGGGCTATATGGACCATTGGTCTGACCCAGTATGACCATTCTTATGTAAAAATTAATTATAATAATTTTATAATAATACAAATGTTTAGTACAGAAACTCCCCAACATAATGACCTCTCAAGATAGCAACAATGTGAGATAACAACCTTGGCAAATACTGCATTTTAAAAATCTTGACCTATTAGGAAACATATTTATATACATTTCCATTCCCAGTCACAAATCTAGCATTCTGGAGCAAAGTCACTAAAATATAGTCCAACAAACAAATGTTTATTTAAGGTGCCCGTTATTTAACCCGTCGGAGGTGCTTTCACGTGAGTCCACCTCCCAGGTGGGGGGCAAGAAGGCACCTTGCTCGTTCCTCCGGCTGCTCACTGTTCGCTCTGGCCGTGGCTCTTCATTCACTCCACCACTCTGTGGCCAATGGCCCTGCGCAGTCACCTTCTGCTGCCACCTGCCACTGTGACCTCTGCGAGTTGGTCTCTTGAGGTTCCACCCGCTCTCCAGGGCCACCCAGAGGGGGCGGCAAGTGGGGCAATTTGCCCCGGGCCCCGGGCTCTGCAGGGGCCCCCAAGAGAACAGCTGAGGCTCCCGCCTCCGCCCCTCTCCTGGAGCCTTAGCGCATCGAGCAGCGTCCTCAGACAGCGCCGCAGCGTGTCTCCGGTGGGGCCCCTGAGCCCCGCCCCACTCCGAGCCGCGTGGGGAGGGGGCGGGGCTGCGAGCTCCAGGAGGACCTCAGCTGCCTCCGCTCGGCGTGAGCTCACAGCCCCCCCCTCCCCACGCGGCTCTGAGCGGGGCAGAGCTCAGGCCCCGCTGGAGACACGCTGCGGCTGTTCAGCGAGGCGCTGAGGCTTCGGGTGAGGAGGGAGCTGGGGGTAAGAGGCTGTGGCCGGGGTGGGGTTGCTAAGGGGCAGGGAGTCCTGGGGACAGTCAGGGCACAGGGAGGGGGTGGAGGTTGGGGGGGGCGAACAGGGGGCAGGGAATGGGGGGGTTGGACTGTGGGCGTTCTGGGGGGGGTGGATAGGGGTTGGGGCAGACAGGGAGCAGGGGTGGGGTCCCAGGGTGGTGGTGGTGGTGGGGTCTCTGGGGGACGGTGAGGGGACAAGGAGCAGGATGGGTCAGGGATTCTGAGGGGGGCAGTCGGGGGCAGGAAGTGGGTGGAGGTGGGATAGGGGGCAGAGCCAGGCTGTTTGGGAGGCAGAGCCTTCCCTACCCTAAAGCTCATTCAGCAGTTTGAGGCTTGCAGAAGAGCCAAGCTGTTAGCTTTTCCTTTAGGGCTACCATCCCTTTCACTTCTCAAATGCCAAGTTATAGTCTATATGTAATTTCAGTGCCATAGGGAGATTCATGTCAGGGGAGGGTAGCTTCATTTAAAATTAGCCGCTGGGAGAGGGATCACATGAGAAGAGCAATATCCTTCCCGACCGTACCAAGGGAGACCCCCCTCCCCTGCATTCCCTGAGGCTTCAGAGGGGTTAATTCAGTGGTTCTCAAACTTTTGTCCTGGTGACCCTTTCACATAGCAAACCTCTGAGTGTGACCCTCCCCCCCTTATAAATTGAAAACACTTTTTTATATATTTAGCACTATTATAAGTGCTGGAGGCAAAGCGGGGTTTGAGGTGGAGGCTGACAGCTCACGACCCCCAGTAATAACCTCGTGACCCCCTGAGGGGTCCTGACCTCCATTTTGAGAACCCCTGGATTAATTTAATTTTAGCAGCCGGTGTCCATTCACATGCATGTGCTATTTTGAGCATTTCAATTTTGATAACATAGGCTCATCCCAGATTCTGGAACAAGCTCAAATGCTCAGTTCGTGGCGTATGTACATAAGCTATACTAAAGACAAACCCACAGTAACCGTCTCCAGTTTGTGAGGGACCACATGGAGTCAGTCTCTAGGAAACAGATAAATGCATGGAGATTTAGTCCATCAATGGCTATTAGCCAGGATGGGTAAGGAATGGTGTCCCTAGCCTCTGTTTCTCAGAGAGTGGAGATGGATGGCAGGAGCGAGATCACTTGATCATTACCTGATAGGTTCACTCCCTCTGGGGCACTTGGCATTGGCCATTGTCAGTAGACAGATACTGGGCAGGATGGCTTTTGGTTTGACCCAGTATGGCTGTTCTTATGTCCTAACCTAAATGAACCCAAAGTTATGGAGACAGATATGAGTCAAGGAAGCCAGCAGAGTATCAGAAACCTGGAAAAATCTCTGCTCAGGTGTTTGGTTACAAGCTGAGGTGGTTCAAAAGTTTTGGCTTTTTTTTTAAGCAGAATTTTTTTATTGTTTCATAGAATCATAGAATCATAGAATCATAGAATTCAAGATCAGAAGGGACCATTATGATCATCTAGTCTGACCTCCTGCAAGATGCAGGCCACATTAGCCGATCTACCCACTCTTTTAGCAAGCGACCCCTGCCCCATGCTTCGGAGGAAGGAGAAAAACCTCCAGGTACACTGCCAATCTGCCCTGGAGGAAAATTCCTTCCCGACCCCAAATATGGCGGTCAGCTGAACCCCGAGCATGCGGGCAAGACTCTCCAGCCACACCCTCTGAAAGAGGTTAAGAATATCATATTATTGACCCAATTTGACCCAATTAAGTACCAGTTTGGCACTTAATTGACCTATTGACTAAGCCTGTTATCCTATTATACCATCTCCTCCATAAACTTATCTAGCTTAATCTTAAAGTCATGGAGGTCCTTCGCCCCTACTGTTTCCCTCGGTAGGCTGTTCCAGTATTGCACTCCCCTGATGGTTAGAAACCTTCGTCTAATTTCAAGCCTAAATTTCCTGACTGACAATTTATATCCGTTTGTCCTCGTGTCTACATTAGCACTGAGCTGAAATAATTCCTCTCCTTCCCTGGTATTTATCCCTCTGATATATTTAAAGAGTGCAATCATATCTCCCCTTATCCTTCTTTTGGTTAAGGAAAACAAACCGAGCTCCTCAAGTCTCCTGTCATACGACAGGCCTTCCATTCCTCGGATCATTCTAGTGGCCCTTCTTTGTACCCGTTCCAGTTTTAACTCATCCTTCTTAAACATGGGAGACCAAAACTGCACACAATACTCACTCCAAATGAGGTCTCACCAACGCCTTATATAACGGGACTAGCACTTCCTTATCCCTACTAGAAATACCCCGCCTAATGCAACCCAAGACCGCATTAGCTTTTTTAACGGCCACATCACATTGCCTACTCATAGTCATCCTACGATCAACCAGGACTCCCAGGTCCTTCTCCTCCTCCGTTACTTCCAACTGGTGCGTCCCTAGCTTATAACTAAAATTCCTGTTAGTCATCCCTAAATGCATAACCTTACACTTCTCACTATTGAATTTCATCCTGTTACTAATACTCCAGTTTACAAGGTCATCCAAATCTCCCTGGAGGATATCCCGATCCTTCTCCGAATTGGCAATACCTCCCAACTTGGTGTCGTCCGCAAACTTTATCAGCCCACTCCTACTCTTGGTTCCCAGGTCAGCAATAAATAGATTGAATAAAATAGGACCCAAAACCGAACCTTGAGGAACTCCACTGGTAACCCCCCTCCAACCCGACAGTTCCCCTTTCAGTACTACCCTCTGCAGTCTCCCCTTTAACCAACTCCTTATCCACCTCTGGATTTTCATTTCGATCCCCATCTTTTCCAATTTAACCAATAATTCCTCATGCGGTACCGTATCAAACGCCTTACTGAAATCCAGATATATTAGATCCACCGCATTTCCCTTGTCTAAAAAATCTGTTACTTTCTCAAAGAAGGAGATCAGATTGGTTTGGCACGATCTACCTTTCGTAAATCCATGCTGTAATCTATCCCAGTTGTCATCGGCCTCCTGCTCCTTAACCACTCTCTCTTTCAAAATTTTTTCCATTACTTTGCATACTACAGATGTTAAACTAACAGGCCTGTAGTTACCCGGGTCACTTTTTTTCCCCTTCTTGAATATAGGAACTACATTAGCTAATCTCCAGTCCAACGGTACAATCCCCGAATTTAGAGATTTATTAAAAATCATCGCTAACGGGCTAGCAATATCACTCGCCAATTCCCTTAATATTCTAGGATGAAGATTATCCGGGCCCCCCGATTTACTTCCGTTAAGCTGTTCAAGTTTGGCCTCCACCTCAGATACCGTAATGTCTACCCCCATATCTTCATTCCCATCGGTCCCTCTATCACTATTCCTTAGCCCTTCATTAGCCTCATTAAAGACCGTGGCAAAATATTCATTCAGATATTGTGCCATTCCAAGATTATCCCTAATCTCCACTCCGTTTAAAGTTTTAAGCGGTCCCACTTCTTCCTTCTTGGTTTTCTTCCTATTTATATGGCTAAAAAACCTTTTGCTATTGGTTTTAATCCCCTTCGCTAGGTCCATCTCCACCCGTCGCTTTGCCTTTCTCACTGCATCCCTACACCCTCTGACCTCAATAAGGTAGGTTTCTTTGCTGATCCCTCCCATTTTCCACTCCCGGTACGCTTTCTGTTTTTTCTTAATGACCCCTCTAAGACGCTTGGTCATCCAGCTCGGTCTAAAACTGCTACCTACGAGCCGTTTTCCCTTTCTCGGGATACATGCCTCAGACAACTCCTGCAATTTCAACCTGAAGTAACCCCAGGCGTCATCTACCTTTAGATTCCTAAATATGTTGGTCCAGTCCACTTCCCTAACTAGTCGTCTTAATTTAGTAAAGTTAGCCCTTTTGAAATCGTAAACCCTAGTCTCAGATGCAATATTAATTATCCTCTCATTAATTTTGAAACGAATTAGCTCGTGATCACTCGAGCCAAGGTTGTCCCCTACAACTATTTCCTCAACAAGGTCCTCATTACTCACCAAAATCAGATCTAAAATGGCATCCCCCCTCGTCGGTTCAGCAACCACTTGATGTAGGAATTCATCAGCTATCACGTCTAGGAAAAGCTGAGCCCTATTGTTATTACTAGCATTTGTTTCCCAATCTATATCTGGGAAGTTAAAGTCTCCCATGATCAAGCAGTTCCTATTAGTGTTTACCTCCTTAAAGACATTAAAGAGCTCTCTATCCGTCTCCAAGCTAGATCCTGGCGGTCTATAGCACACCCCAATCACTATCCCGGGTGAGGCTCTGGTAGTTTTCTTCCCTAATGTGACCATTGCCCACACAGACTCCGTATTAACCATTGCATTGCTAGTTATTTCATTACATTTCACCTCATTATTGATATACAATGCTACTCCCCCACCTTTACCTTTGCATCGGTCTTTTCTAAACAGCACATACCCTTCCATACCTGTACTCCAGTCATGGCTATCGTTCCACCATGTTTCGGTTATTCCTACGATATCCGGTTTCAATTCTCGGACCAGGAGCTCCAGTTCCTCCATTTTATTACCTAAGCTTCTCGCATTGGTGAACAAACATCCTACCTTTTGCTGTTGTTCTCCTCTCACTCTTCTCACCCCGCTCGGTAGGGACACAGTACTACCAGTATGACCTGTCGATCTAGTATCCGTCCCCCCCCTCTTCCTTACACCTAACCGTCCCCCTCTGGCTATATCTGTTGTTATCTTCTTGTTCTCACTCCCAATGTATAAATTTGGCGTGGAGTGCACCAGGGCCTCTCCCAACCGTCTCCCCCCAGTGTCTAGTTTAAAGCTCTTTTAATCAGATGAGCCAGCCTCCCTCCTAGAAGTCTACTTCCTTCCCTACTTAGGTGGAGCCCATCCCGTGAGAACAGTTGTCTGTCCCCAAAAGCCTCCCAGTGCCCATACATCCCAAAGCCCTCCTTGTAACACCACTCTCTCAGCCAACTATTAATCGTCAGGATTCTCTCACCCCTTTGGCGCCCTTCCCTAGGGACAGGTAGGATCCCACTGAAGATCACCTGAGCCTCAATTTCCTTAAGCGTCTTACCCAACCTGGCATAGTCTCCCTTGATCCTGTCTAGCGAGAATCTAGCAGTATCATTCGTTCCCACATGAAGGATGACCAAAGGGTTCTTACCTGCTCCTCTTAGGATCCTTTTCAACCTCAGGTCCACATCCCGTATTTTAGCGCCCGGTAGACAGCACACCCTTCTGTTCTCCGGATCGGCCCTGGTCACAGGCCTGTCCAACCTTCTTAGTATGGAGTCCCCAATCACGTAGACCTGCCTTTGCCTGGGGACAGTGCGGTCCTCTAACCTATCCCCCGTTCCCCCTGGTTGCAAGCTCCTTCCATTCCTATCTTCCCTTGTGGTTCCCCTTAAGCCATCCTGTAATCTCCCCTGACCCAAACTTGGTGTTGCCTCCATAGACTCCTCCCCTCTATCTATGGGACTGGCCGCTCGTCTCTTTTTCCTTGGCCTCCCACCATCAGCTACCATATTCTTTACCCCTTCCTCATTCTCCAAACCTTCAAACCTTCAAACCTGTTCCTTAGCTCTATTTCCCCGTCACTGGCTCTCCTTTTCCTTCTTTAAACAATCAAACACAGCAAGCAGCAAATATTTGGCCACACACTTCTGAAACCGCAAACCATGTTCAGGTTTTGGCAGACTAATTTCAGCTTTCCAATTAAAATTTTTTTAAGGAAAGCAGACATTGTCCGTGATTTTTTTCTGCTTTTTAAAAACTCTTAGTTTTCGATCCAGAAAAAGTTTTGATGGAAAATATTTGTCCAGCCCTTTTAATGAGCTTTAGTGCCTTTAGCACTAGCTGATGCTGAGAACCAGTGATACCTTGTAAAGAAGTTTTCTCAAAACTGGGTTTGTGCCAAAATGCGGAAGGTTTATTTTTCCCAGGGGCGCCCCTAGTGGGGGAGCGAGTGGGGCAATTTGCCGTGGGCCCCACAAGGGCCCCCAGGAGAATATAGCATTGCAATTTTTTTATAGAAGGGGCCCCCAAAATTTCTTTGCCCCAGGCCCCCTGAATTCTCTGGGTGGCCCTGCCGCTCTCAGTGATTTCAGCTGAACTCTCGGTGGGGGAACCTCGCTGCTAGTGCAGTCTGGGTACACAAAAACACTGTCCCCACAGTATTAGCACAGGCTAATACAGTTCTACTGCCTTTTACTCATACAATAAGAACAACAACATTTCATTCCCAACCCCACCCCCCGCATTCAAGTGGTTTGTAACCCAACCCCAGCCAAAATCTATCACTTGGGCAACACAGCTCTGTTTGCTGGATCCCTAGGTAGATTAGGTGTGAAGGTAAATACATTCTGGTCCTGAAGCCTTTCCCTGCAGCCTCCAGCTCATCATTAGTTGTCAGGGAGAGCTCATTGAGACTTTGCTTACAAATCATCATTTGAAATTATTAGGTTGGTCAACATCACGGAAATGAATGCACTGGCATTATCATAAAAAACAACAGCTGTATAAGGAAGCTAGTCTAATTTCATACTAGGCAATGTATTTGAGCATAAGCTTTCGTGGGCCCACTTCATCGGATACATAGAATGGAACTTATAGTGCGGAGATATATACACATACAGAGAGCATGAAAAGGTGGGAGATGCCCAAGCAATTCAAAGAGGTTAATTAATTAAGATGAGCTATTATCAGCAGGAGAAAAAAAACAAACTTTTGTAGTGATAATCAAGATAGCTCAATGGATCGTGTGGTGTGTCCTGGATGGAAGCTGGAGGCATGTAGGTAAGTATAGCGGTCAGTAGGTTTCCGATATAGGCTGGTGTTTATGTGACCATCGCTAATTAGCATAGTAGTGCCAAGGAAATGGACCGCTTGTGTGGATTGGTCTAGGCTGAGGTTGATGGTGGGATGGAAATGGTTGAAATCATGGGTGAAATCCTCAAGGGCTTGTTTTCCATAGGTCCAGATGATGAAGATGTCATCAATGTAGCGCAAGGAGAGTAGGGGCGTTAGGGGATGAGAGTTAAGGAAGCATTGTTCAAAATCAGCCATAAAAATGTTTTGCATACTATGGTGCCATGCGTTTCCCCGCAGCAGGGCCACTGACTTGAAGGTATATATTGTCCACAAATGTGAAATAGTTGTGGGTGAGGACAAAGTCGTAAAGTTCAGCCTCCAGGTTTGGCATGTAACTAGTTCACAAAACTGGGCGGAGGGGTTGGGGAATTTCAGGGTGGGTGTAGGGAAATCCCTGGAGGTACCATTTGAAAACTAACAACTCTCTGGTCAATAAGATCATGATGCAACATTACATGGAGAGTTATGAGTTCCCCCTGTACGACAGTACTTGTGAAAACCTGACAGCCCCTCCTAGGCAAATGCTGTTAAAGAGGTCTGTCCTAAACAAAGGAATGGGGGTTTATATAAGCAGAAAACAGGGTCATCAAGATAGCAGGGGAAGGAGATGGTAATGAACAGAGCAATTTACATTTCAGTAAACACAAGTGGAGGGAGGGGGAGACCACATGTAATGTTGACAGACCCTGGTTGCTGGCAAGCAGGATCAAACCTTGGCATTCTAGAGTTTAGTGCATGATTCTCTACTGCATAAGCTAAGAGCCAACTGGCTGCTAGCTAGGGCTGTAGGGCAGACTCATTTAACTGTCTCTAAATGGTCTCGGTGCCACTAGAGAGGACAGAACACCACACCCAGGAGGTGTGTGGGTTACATACTTCCCCTCGCTGAGGAAGCACGTCCCAAGCTCAGAGACTTCCCGGTTAAAATCCCAGATGAGACCCCACTTGTAACATTGACAGACCATTGTTGGTGGTGAGCGGGATTGAACCTAGGGCCTCTGGAACTTACTGCATGAGTCTCTACCGCATGAGCTAACAGGCGGCACTGCAGACTCATTTTAGCTCTCTCTCATTAAGTGGCCTTGGTTCCACTAGAAGGGACAGGACACCACACCCAGGTGGTGTGTGGGTTACACACGGAGCCTTCACCACCAGACTTCAGGTCGCCTTCCTCACAGCTTGGATAAACTTTGCTTTGGGGGGATCCTTTAGAACAGTGGCTCTCAACCTTTTCAGTCTACTGTGCCCCTTTCAGGAGTCTGATTTGTCTTGTGTACCCCCAAGTTTCACCTCACTCAGAAACTACTAGTTTACAAAATCAGATCTAAAATACAGATGTGTCACAGCACACTCTTACTGACAAATTGCTGACTTTCTCCTTTTGCCTGTATGAAATGTTAACCTGTACTTATTTCGCTAGTGCTTGTTATGTAGCCTGCTGTAAAACTAGGCAAATATTGACAGCAGTTGTGGACCCCGTGCCCCTGGTT
Source organism: Mauremys mutica (assembly GCF_020497125.1). Lineage (NCBI taxonomy): Eukaryota > Metazoa > Chordata > Testudines > Geoemydidae > Mauremys > Mauremys mutica. The sequence continues at coordinate 8,847,792 of NC_059073.1, read as the reverse complement.
GACAACCACTGCTTTAGAAGAATCAGCTTCCAAGACTCAAGGGGCTAGAAAAGAAAGGAGCAGACAACCGCACATTCTTTCACCTAACAAAACAAACCACCAGCACATTTGGGCCCCTGGAAGAGAGCCTGAGCAAGGGGGGAGCCAGGCACCACTTTGCTGGGAGACTGTGGCTGAGAGAAACCATCCTGAACAGAGACCATGTGAAATAAGGCATGAGAGTAATTAATCATTGGAACAATTTACCAATGATTGTAGTGGATTCTCCATCACTGACAACTTTTAAATCAAGACTGGATGTTTGTCTAAAAGAGCTGCTCTAGGAATTATTTTGGGGAAGTTTTCTGGCCTGTGTGATACAGCAGCATTCCGGCCTTGGAATCTATGAAAGCACCTTCCAAAGGGCAGCACGGGTTTGTAGACTATTAAACATGTGAGGAAAATGAGGTACAGAGAGGCAACTCATCCAGGCTCATGCAACAGGTCAGTAGCAGAACTGCGACTGCACTGAGGTTTCCTGACTGCCTAGCCAGTGATCTGCCCATTGGAACACACTGTCTCCTCGATAGTACATTACATTCCCTGAAAATAAATTCTGAAGAAGGAAAGGAGAGCATTCACTCTAGCAATCAGATTTCTTGGAGTTCTGCTCATCCAATCAGGGAACAGAAGTCAAGTCATATGACCAGAGTGTCCAATCCACACACTGTGAGTTTTAACTAGCAAACTGATTCCTGAAGCAGAATTATTCATTGAACTCCCCCCGCGATTATTTTTGAAATAGGGATAAATTTGAGTGCCCTGGAAGCTTTTTAGGGAGAATTTGTGAAGAGGCAATGGGATGGGTTCACAGCTTAAATTATTCCCCACAAATTAGTTGCTTGGCTGTAAAGATAAGTGCTTCCATACCCCGCACATATCGGCAAGTACTGCCGACCCAATACATTCAAACAAGTCAGGCCTCCCGAATCATGAGATTTTAAAATTATCTGGGGGATTCTTTTGATTTGCCTTATACTTTTTGAACCATTAGGGGGGTCCCATTTTGAAGCATGACGGGCTAGACATTTACTATTTTTTAAATGAAGTGGAGATTCTTGCGTGCTCGGGAATGGCCCCACTCCGGGGTACTCTTTCTGCACCGGCCGCTTCCCTACCCCTGATAAGCACATTAAGTTCAAACCAAATACAATTTATTGAACAGCAACTGTAAGGAAAACAGGGAAAAATGGAAGAGGGTTAAGGGGAACAAGGGACCCGCCCTGTGGGCTCGGGGGCACCACAACCAGCGTCTCTGGGACGTGAGGGCAGATCACAGCCTGTTCCTCACACTCCCGGCTAGTCACACCATCAGTCTCATTGAAGCCCCAGGCCCCGCTTTCATCTTGGAATCTGGGGTTAAACGTCATACCCCAAGGAGAGTCTCTTATCATCAGTCTCTGTGTCCCAGGACAACAAGCACTTGTTCTCAGCCACTTTGGCCCATGCTTACAAGGCCCACTGGTTGCTAGGGAGATGGTGGAATTAGTGGGCCCCTTCTGTTAATGGGCATGCTGGCAGGGTGGGATTCAGTAGTATGGAAATCGGAAATAGTATAAGGGACCTACCATCAATCAAACCCTAACCCTTCTCCTTGGCCACTTAGACCCTGCCCATTGACCCCTTAAGCCCCGACCACCTGTCACTGGAAGTCCCACCCATGGGGAATATTACTTCTGGGGTCAAGGAGGACACATAACCGGAAGCAAAGGGTGTCATGTGACCCCTCTAAGAACTCCTCCCACTGCCCTCTACCAATCAGGAGGGGTTTCGCCCTCATAGGCCTACCTGGAGAGGGGATTTGACCAATCAGGGGTGTTCCGGGGCATGGTGACCCATCCAGAAGTGGTTCGTGTGACCCCTCTAAGAACTCCTCCACTGCCCTCTGCGAATCACGATGGGTTTCAGCCACACAGCACCGCCCTGAGAGCAGATTTGACCAATCGGTGGTGTTACAGAGCGGGGTAACTTGCCCAGAAGAGAGTCGTGTGACCCCTCTAAGAACTCCTCCCAGCGCTCTCTGCCAACCAGAGCGCATCACCATCATCCCATAAGACCAAGCAATCAGAGCAGAAGAGGCCATCTTATACCAAGGACGTGTGCTTTAGAAATCGTGGAAACATGGACTCCTTCACCACCCTGGTGAGAACTTCAGACTTTGTGTTAGCCCCGAGGGCCTTTGGACTTGTGTGGAGAAAGCGCTACATGAGTGACAGTTCCCACGAGGGCCCTTTGACTCAGCCATTGATGGATACGCCAGAACCCGAAACCCAAACCCTCGTGAGGAACCCCGATGAGCATGAAGGCCTCTCATTTAAATGTGTCAATATGAATGTGTCCCCCTTCATATTTGTGTTAGTAAAAGACGGTATCAGTAACAGTCATTTCTACACAGGCAGCTCTGTTAAAGAAAATATATTACACCCCCGGGGAAGTTGGGAGCTTCGGCGGGGTGAACCCTCTTTCTCAAGTGGCCAGGAAGCATAGCAAAACTTTGAATAGAAGACAGGTAACAGCTTGGCTTTCAGACAGGGACACTTACACTTTACACATTTCCACCCCACCATCAATCTCAGCCTGGACCATTCCACACAAGAGATCCACTTCCTAAACACCACAGCACTCATAAACGATGGCCACATAAACACCACCCTACTGACCGCTATACTTACCTACATGCCTCCAGCTTTCATCCAGACCACACCACTCGATCCATTGTCTACAGCCAAGGTCTACGAAACAATCCCATTTGCTCCAACCCTTCACATAGAGACAAAAACCTACAACATCTCCTTCAAGCATTCTTACAACTACAGTACCCACCTGCTGAAGTAAAGAAACAGATTGACAGAGCCAGAAGAGTACGCAGGAGTCACCTAATACAGGACAGGCCCAACAAAGAAAGTAACAGAACACCACTAGCCATCACCTTCAGCCCCCAACCAGCGGCGTATTATCGCCTAGGCCAACAAGGCTTAGGCCTAGGGCGGCGAATTTGCTCACGCCCCCTCCCCAACTCTGTCCTCCCTCAAATCCCTGGACCGCCTCCTCTCCCAGGCACCCCACGCTTCCCCCCTTCCACCTCCCTCCCAGGCTTGCCACGCTAAAGTGCTGGGAGAGAGGGAGAAGTGAGTAGCGGCACATTCAGAGGAGGCGGAGCAGAGGTGAGCTGGACCCACGGATGCGGGGAGTAACCTGGGGGGGCCCGGGAACCGCTCCCCATCCCAGCTCATCTACGCTCCACCGCCACCATCCCTCGAGCGTGCCAGAACTCCCCTTCTCCCCACCCCCTCCCAGTCTTGCCACGGGGGAGCAGAGGTGAGCTGGCACGCGGGGTGGGGAGGGGGCGCAGCAATTTTTTGAGGGCCTAGGGGTGGCAACTTTGTTAATCCGCCACTGCCTCCAACTAAAACCTCTCCAGCGCATCATCAAGGATCTACAATCTATCCTGAAGGACGATCCATCACTCTCACAGATCTTGGGAGACAGGTCTGTCCTCGCCTACAGACAGCCCCCAATCCTACAGCAACCACACACCACACAACAAAACACTAACCCAGGAACCTATCCTTGCAACAAAGCCTGTTGCCAACACTGTTCACGTATCTATTTAGGGGATACCATCATAGGACCTAATCACATCAGCCACGCCACTAGACACATCTACCAATGTGATAGATGCCATCATGTGCCAGCAATGCCCCTCTGCCATGTACTTTGGCCAAAGCGGACAGTCTCTACGTAAAAGAATAAAATGGACACTAATCAGACATCAAGAATTATAACATTCAAAAACCAGTCGGAGAACAATTCAATCTCCCTGGCCACTTGATTACAGACCTAAAAGTCACAATATTACAACAACAAAACTTCAAAAACAGATTCCAACAAGAGACTGCTGAATTGGAATTAATTTGCAAATTGGACACCATTAAATTAGGCTTGAATAAAGACTGGGAGTGGATGGGCCATTACGCAAAGTAAAACTCTTTCCCCGTGCTTATTTTTTCCCCCACTACAGTTCCTCACATCTTCTTGTCAATTGCTGGAAATGGGCCATTTTCATTACCACTGCATACATTTCTTTTTGTCCACTGCTGATAATAGCTCACCATAACTGATCACTCTCCTTATAGGGTGTATGGTAACAGCCATTGTTTCTTGTTCTCTGTGTATATCTATATCTTCCTACTGTATTTTCCACTGCATGCATCCCATGAAGTGGGCTGTAGCTCATGAAAGCTTATGCTCAAATAAATTTGTTAGTCTCTAAGGTGCCACAAGTACTCCTGTTCTTTTTTGCACTTTACACAAACCGGCTCAAATACATTTTAAAAGAAACAAGACCATTGGTCCAGATGTGGATGTGCAATGGCAGGCAAATTTGGTGGATATGCACCAGTTCTCCAAATGCAACAGCGGTTTTAAGTACATCTTAACAGTGATAGACATTCTATCCAAATATGCCTGGGCCTTAGGTCAAAAACACAAGACGAGTGGTGAGGTATCCAAGGCCTTTCAAGCTATTTTCAGCAAAGGTCACGTGCCTCTTCCTTTGAGAAATGCGACCACGTGAGACTACCTAAAACGAAAGGAGCTTTTGAAAAAGGTTATGAAAAGACCTTTACCGATGAGATATTCCTTGGCCATGCCTAGCCTTGCTCAAAACATGTTTCAACAAGCACAGACATGTATTTTGTGATAATTTTCACAGCCATGTTACCCAATAAAGCACCCCAGATGAGGGGTTTAAAGACAATTGATGTTTGGTGTTTGGGTTTTTTTTAAAAAAAAGACCAATTCAGAAAAAAGTACACAGATTATTATTTTTTAATTGAAATAATCGCTCGTGAGGTCCCCTAAATAATCCCCCCGAGGGGGATTCCACTCACCCTCCCTTTTCACAAATATCACCAAGTCAGTGTCGTGGTACAGGCACCACTCTTGCAACCTCTCTAGGAGGTTGTATAGTTCTAAGCGGGCATAAGCGGTGGTGAAACAGGCTATGAAGTCGTTGGTATTGCCAGAGACAGAGTACCGGTCTTTTGCGTGCTTCCAAGACAAACACACGGTTTCATCGTCGATAAACTCACAGGATGAAACCTTGTAATTGGGGAAAAACAGGTACTGAAAGAGTGGAGAAATTGGAGAGGGTCCAGAGAAGAGCAACAAGAATGATTAAAGGTCTTGAGAACATGACCTATGAAGGAAGGCTGAAAGAATTGGGTTTGTTTAGTTTGGAAAAGAGAAGACCGAGAGGGGACATGATAGCAGTTTTCAGGTATCTAAAAGGGTGTCATAAGGAGGAGGGAGAAAACTTGTTCATCTTCACCTCTAAGGATAGAACAAGAAGCAATGAGCATAAACGGCAGCAAGGGAGGTTTAGACTGGACATTAGGAAAAAGTTCCTAACTGTCAGGGTGGTTAAACACTGGAATAGATTGCCGAGGGAGGTTGTGGAATCTCCATCTCTGGAGATATTTAAGAGCAGGTTAGATAAACGTCTATCAGGGCTGGTCTAGACAGTATTTGGTCCTGCCATGAGGGCAGGGGACTGGACTCGATGACCTCTCGAGGTCCCTTCCAATCCTAGAATCTATGAATCTATAAATCTATAAAATCATAAAAGGAAAAAGATACAGATGAGAGCTAGAATTGGTTAAACGGAATCAATTACATACAATAATGGCAAAGTTTTTGGTTCAGGCTTGTAGCAGGGATAGAATAAACTGCAGGTTTAAATTAAGTCTCTGGAGTACATCCCCAGCTGGGACGGGTCATCAGTTCTTTGTTCAGAGCTTCAGTTTCTAGTAAAGTCCCTTCAGAGGTAAGAAGCAGGATTGAAGACAAGCTGGAGATGAGGCATCAGCCTTTTATAGTCTTTTCCAGGTGTAAGAACACCTCTTTGTCCTTACTGTGGAAAATTACAAGCAAAATGGAGTCTGGAGTCACATGGGCAAGTTCCTGCATACTTTGCTGACTTACAAGGTGCATCTGCCTTCTCTCAATGGGTCAATTGTGTAGCTGATGGTCCTTAATGGGCCATCAAGCAGGCTAGGCAGAGCTAACACCAACTCGTCTGGGATGTCACCCAGAAGCATAGCATAAGTTTGAGATACAGACATGATAAAGCCAATATTCATAACTTCAACTACAAAATGACACATTCATACAGACAGCATAATCATAACCAGCAACCCATAACCTGGTCTTAGACCCCTTATATGACCCCCTTTACAAAAGATTTGGTGCCACTACAGGACCTTGGTTGCAATCATATTCTATACGGTCCCAGTTCAAGTCAAGAATGTGACACAGGCATCTTCCGGTTTGGTCATTTTCTTTAAAACACGGCCAGGGTCTGCACTAAATTGCACAGCATTTATCAAGGTCACCCCTTACGCTAAATGTTCTTGGGTAGGCACAGACATTGCGTAGCATAACCTATGGCAAGAACAGTGTTTAATAAGCTTTCCAAACAGAACTCAGCACACAGGCGCCGGAGCTTGAAGTTTAGATCTACTGAAGTCCAAGTCTCACAGTCATGGTGCTGTTGTGCTGGCGCATCTATGACACAGCCCTCACAATCTTCAAAAAGCTTTTCCCTAAGGCACTGATGAAGGACAGCATAAACAGCAACACGTACAGTAGTCCGCATGACTTTTTTACGCTCACGACGTGGCATTGGCTCCGTTAGTTCCATGCCAGGCCTCCTAAACTCCTCATAGCCGTCATCCTTGGAGTCCTCTTCAACAATTTGTACCGGCATTGAGCAAAAACAAGGAGAGCCCGGTTCATATTCGCTGTTTGATGCAATGCTGTCCAGGGCCTCTGGGTCCTCTAGAAAGGCATCGTCAAGCTGTGGAGAGATTTTCAGAAAAGAAACAGTGTAAGCTCCCACTCCTTGTTTTTAAATATACACAACCCACCCCACCCCCCGGTTCCTAACCCCATTACACCCCATCATCAACAGTCACTTCTTAATCATTCATTTACCTGAGCAATGTCTTTTCCGTTCACCTTGTCCTCCGATGACTCCCCTGAGCTGCGTTCACCTTCCACCTCTAGGGGGGCTGACAATGAGAGGCCATCACACTCATCGGTGTGCCTCACGAGAGTTTGGGTTTTGGGTTCCAGCGTATCCATCAAGGGCTGAGTCAAAGGGCCCTCGTGGGAACTGTCGCTCATGTAGCGCTTTCTCCACACAAGTCCAAAGGCCCTCGGTGCTAACACAAAGTCTGAAGTTCTCACCAGGGGTGGCGAAGGAGTCCATGCTTCCACGATTTCTAAAGCACGCGTCCTTGGTAAAAGATGGCCTCTTCTGCCCTGGTGCTGGGACTTATGGGGTGATAGTGTTGCGCTCTGATTGGCAGAGGGCGCTGGGAGGAGTTCTTAGAAGGGTCACACGACCCTCATCTGGACAGGTCACCCCGTCCCGGAACACCAGCGATTGGTCAAATCTGCTCTCAGGGTGGTCCTATGCGGCCGAAACCCATCGCGATTGGTAGGGTGCAGTGGGAGGAGTTCTTAGAGGGGTCACACGAACCACATCTGGATGGATCACCCCACCCTGGAACACCCCTGATTGGTCAAATCCCCTCTCCGGGTCGTCCTATGAGGGCGAAACCTCTCCTGATTGGTAGAGGGCAGTGGGAGGAGTTCTTAGAGGGGTCACATGACATACTTTGCTTCCGGTCATGTGTCCTCCTTGACCCTGGAAGTAATACCCTGTGGGTGGGACTTCTGGTGATAGGTGGGCGGGGCTTAAGGGGTCAAGGGGCGAGGTTTTAGGGGTCAAAGGGCCGGTTTGGGTTTGATTGACGGTACGGCCCTAATAGTAATACTGGACACACTTAGAGGCTCTTGCCTTCCAAAAGGGTGGCTTTGTAAATTTAGTATCAGCTCTTCTTGAAGGAAGGATTGATTCTTGAACCGCATGAAGGAAAGTAATAAATCCAGTGAGCTAGCCACACCCTCATCAAAGCTCATCAAAGCTCCCAGGCCCCCCTTCATCTTGGAATCTTGGTTTAAATGTCATACCCCAAGGAGAGTCACTTATATATCAGTCTCTGTGTCCCAGGACAATAAGCCATTCTTCTCAGCCACTTTAGCCCATGCTTACCGGGCCCACTGGATGATAGGGAGAGGTTGGAATTTGTGGGCCCCTGCTGTTAGTGGGCATGCTGGCAGGGTGGGATTCAGTAGTATGGAAACCGGACACCCTTGGAGGCCCTTGCCTTCCAAAAGGGTGGCTTTGTAAATTTAGTGTCAGGTGTTCTGGAACGAGGGTCCTTGGACATTGGGGACATCACTTTGTGTTGCAGCTTGCTGAAGGTTTGCTTCAGGCACATTAACATCTTTTGGAGAACTTTGCTCCTTGAAGGGGATGGTGTCCTAGCTCTGGAGGCCTTTGGTGACTTTGAGGGAGAACCGTCAGGACTCTCACTTGCTTTCTCCCCAGCTTGCGAAAGCCCTGTTGTACTCGTTGCAACGGACACCATCTTTGGTTGCTTGCGGGGAGCCCTTTTCCCCATTCCATCCTGCGTCTTGCTCTTGTCTGCTGGAAGGAGCCACAGCACTGGCATCTTATTGTGGTAGGATGATGCTGAGGAGTCTCCTGGAGTCCATCGCTGTGGAATTCCATGGGATCTTCCCGGCAAATCAGCACCTGCAGAGCCAGCTGGTCTCTTCTGTCGATGCTTACCACACTTCTCGCAGACTCTGATTGGTGGCTGGTCACTGGAGAGCTTTGAATTCACAGTTCCATTGAACCCATGTGAATGCATGATGTCTCGGACACCATGCAGCTCAGCAGATGTCTCCTTTGCAGTTTTCTCACCCTTCCTCTTGCCTGGATATGCCTTGCGGCACTGCTGGCAAACTGAGACCTGGCCCGCCAAGGGGCGGGAGCTGCTCAACATTTCCGTCAGCTGCTTGATCTGCAGGTCGTGTGCAGCCTGCCCAGCAATGAGAGAGTCAAGGGTGGACCTTGTTAGCTGCTCAGAGCCTGGTGCCTTTGGGGCAACCTGGTGCCATTGGGTCCTGGGAAGATCTGCCCTGCTCTCACCTGCTTGTGCCCCTGGCCGCAGGCAGGAGCCTTCTCCCAAGAGAACCTTCCTCTCCATGTGCAGCTCCAGCTTCTCTTCAGTCCCTTTGGTGCCGCTCACACTGCTAAGGGGCTTTCTCAACTCGCTCCTATAAATCTGGAGTGTCGCTGCGAGTGTCTTCTCTGCTACTGTGGTTCCTGGAGGTGGCGATGTCAGACCCACCCCTGCTGGCAGAGTGCAGCGATCTGGGTTAGTCTGGTTTCCTGCCGCGCCATCATTCCTGCCCGTCTCCATGGTGGTATCTTCCACTGGCGTTGGAGGACGTGTGGAAGAAGAGGAGCTTGTGCTTCGCCTCCCCGTCTGCAGGAAATCGGTCTCCATCTCACTGAACTCCACACGGGCTCCCCTGGCTGGGACGGCATGAGGCAGCTTTGCCGGGGGCTCTGGGTCCAGGGTGAGCAGCCCCCTCTGCATGACCGGATGCTGATGCCTTATGTGGAGTTCGATGGGGTGGGCAGGCTGTTGTCCCATCGTTGGGAATGCCGCTGTTCTGTGCTTGCCTGGCTCCTTAGGGGGGTGGAGTGGCCCAGGCAGGGCAGTCTCTCTCCGGAGGGGAACATCTCTGTGCGACTCTCGCACCATCTTAGGAAAGGCCTTCGTTTGGATCTGCCAGCATTTCTGAGCCACGTGATCCTGCAGCTTGACCACCGCTGTGGGCACAAGCCTGGCCAGGATGGCATCAGGGGATGCCATGATCCTATGGGCCTTTTGGGGAAGGAGTCCCCAGGGGCAGACACATGGCTCCTGGATCTCCTGTGCACGCTGAGGGCTGGTGTTGGATCTGAGGGGCTCCGGGACCTTTGCTGGAAATCCACATTTGGGCGGATCTGTGTCTACTTCCAATTGATGATTGGCGTCCCGCTTACCCAGCAATGGCTCCCCCGGGATGGGGGTTTGTGGAGCCCCCAGTCGCCTCTGCAGATGCTTCTGCCGGATGTTGAAGTCTGAGCCATGGACCGAAGTCTGGTCCAGACCCGTGGTCTGCTCTCCCCGGTCTCGTCTGCTGTGGGCAGGAGGCCTGGGGAGAGGCTGGGCTTGGATGCGATGAGTGGATCCTTCCCAGCTCGCGAAGGGCATGATCTCCCCTGTGTGGCAGAGGGGCTCCGACTGAATGATGGCGGCTACTCTCAGGGAAAAGGAGCTGGGACTCCAGAGGGCAGAGGTGGTGGATTCCATAGCGCAATAGCAGAACTGGTTCGTCAGGGCTGTCGCCACACTCGGCCTGTGGGAGAGAGCAGACAGGGACAGATGGGACATGGCCCTGCTGAGCAAAGGCAGGGCTTGGGCACAGCTTTCCAACAGTAGTGCAATGGGGCAGTGCCTAGGCATGCATTGCACACCACAGCCTGACACAAGGACATCAAATGGGTAACGCAGGACTGAGAGGGGGAGCCGGCACTCATTTTATCTAGAACGATAACCCCTTCGTCACACGCACATGTGCAGCACCTAGCACAATGGGGCCTTGAGCATGACTGAGGACCTAGTGCTATTTTAACACAAAGATTAGCTAACAACAATTGCTTTGGGTGAGGAAGATGTGAGCATGTGTGTGTAACCCTCGCCAGAGGAGGTGGTGAAGGCCAAGGATACTGGGCTAGATGAACCTTTGGTCTGACCCAGTCTGGCTATTCTTATGTTCTTACATTCTAACCCACTGGAAACCTGTCCTCTTCTAATGGCTGACACTAGAGGCTAACAACCTACTATTGCTCCCAGTTAATGGAGATTCTCTGGTGGTGGAGGACTGTGCTATGGCCCGAAAAGTCCTGGGTTTGAACCCAGCTGATGACTCATGTTTGGGGTGTATCACGTGGTGTCCCACTCACTGCTTGTCTGGAGCGTATTCTGGGGATTAGCTCTCGAGGCCAATGCCCCTTCCAATTGTCGCATGTGGTCACATCATCTCTCTCTCATTCCGGGAACTGTAGTGTCCTCTACATCGCTAGGCCACTCAGCGTTTCCCCCTCTTCCAGGGTACAGTCCTTCAATTGCCTGTCACTCCCACAGTGACCCAGACAGTCCTCCTATTCGCTGCCCCGCCGGTCTGGGCCGTGCCATCGGTGGCTGGTAGGGAAACCTGGGCCCACACTTCACACCGGGCTCCAGGCCAGGGACCCTCAACCCAGCAGTTCTGGGCTTTCCTCTCCCAGCCTGGACTGCTTCCTACTACTCCTGGTTCCCCTCCTTGCTCTGGGTGCACCAGCTCCAAACACTCCCCCCTCTTCCCAGGGAGGGGCTGCCCTTTCCCAGCTGCAGCCCCTGTCTCTTGCCAGCTTCCTGGCTTTATAGGCCCTGCCGAGCTGAGCCTGCTTGGAATCAATTCCCTGCTCCCTGGCTCTTCCTCCAGGTGCACCCTGTGGAGTTCATGGGCCTGCCTGGCCACCTGAGCCCCTTCCAGTCCTAGGTGGGGAGGACACCCCCTCACAGCGTGTCATTGGATTGCTTTTTCTTTCAGACACAGCACGGGCAGGTTCGAGACAGTCGCCTGCTGGCAGATATTGCCGTACAGAAGGATTTGATCCTACTCACAACCCCAACTTGTAGTCTCTGCATTTAATTTCTGATAATCCCTCACCTCACTTTCACTGGTATCTCACCTGTTATTTTAGGATGCTGGCGTGAATGGTTTTCCCTGCTCCCTCCTCTCTACATTCATTATCCCCTCCCACCCAGCCCCCAGTCTGGTGCCCCCCGCTCAGTTGCCTTACGGTATCAGAACTGCATCCAGGTGTCTGGCCACGTCCTGTTGCCTCCTCTCAAGAAGCCAGAGGCTCTGAGCCAAGGGGAGCTTCTCCAGGTGCACAGGGCAGCTGTGGAACAGAGAGCAGATAGCTGAGTGCAGGCCCTGCCCTCCGGCCCTCTTTTACCCAGAGGGGCGGCATCGAAAGGCTCCCTGTCCCATTCTCCACTGAGGCAGCCTCCTCCCCTGCAATACCCGGGCCTTGGATGTTCTGGGTTGGGGTTAGCTGGATTGTTAGGTGATCCTGTCTAGTGCTGAGGAGGTGAGTGTCTATCCTGCTGGCTGCATGTGTCATGTCCCTTCCACAGAAGCTAATCAACATATAGGATAACAGCCTACTCTAGCTACCAGCTATGCATCTACTTCTTTAGCTCTAAGGGGTGCTTTATGCTGTAGAGCTGAAGGTCCAGGGTTCAGATCCTACTTGGAACCTATGCTGGGGGACTGGAGAAGGGGCCATTACCCAAGTGCTGCTGGATCCCCTACTCACCGTACCAGAAAGGCCAGCCTTCCTCCTGACCTCTCCACCTCACCTCCCCGGGGTGCACGGGGCTGCTCCCAGAAAACATTTTCTCCCACTCTTGGGAGGAGAGGATGGTCCAGTCCAGTCGACACAATCTACCCCTCCCCACCACTGCCCCGGGTTAAATGAGCCGTATGACGCTTGGAGAAGGGAATGACCCACTGTACGAGGCGTGGGGGTGGATTAGAGATGGCAACTTCTGCAGGGTGGGAACGAATTGCAGGAGTCTAAAGGAGAAGAGTTGCCTGCGTGGTACATAGGTCGGCGCAGGGGAGGGATTACTCAGGCTACTGCCCCTGGGTGGGGATGAATTGCATGGCGCTAAAGGAGGCGACTGACCCACTGCAGATTTATGGAGAGGGGCATTGCTTACCACGTCTCTAGGGATGCACCAGCCTCCTCCACCTCTTGCGCACAGCAACCAAAAGCTGCCAGAAGTGAGACATAAAGGAGACATTGAGCTGCTTGGGCACTCTCTGATTCTTAGCAGCCTATTGCTCCAGATTTCAGAGGCAGCCTGTGAACGGAGCCCCAGCCAGTGCCTCTGCATGACTCTGGGCACGACTGTGCCTTCGCAGGAAGAGGGGAGGCAGGTGGGGGAATAGACCCTATTTCTTTGCTTTGCATGGGGCCTGAGTCTGCCACCGCAGCTGTGGGGTCAGGGGCTGCTTACCTTTCGCTTTCTTTTTTGTCTTTCTGGGCCTCCTCTTCCTCGGAGAAGCCTGCCACACACAGAGAAAGCAGCAAGGTTAGAAGAGAACTCCTCAATAAACCTGGGAGAACAATGAGCCAGAGATGATTGCCATGTGGGGCCAGAGGGAAGTTTTTCCTTCTGGGAGAATATTGCACTCTGAGGCATCATGGGTAGGCATTGTGCTTTCCTATGATGCAGCCAATATAGGGCACAAAGCACAAACCATAACAGGGGTCACTGGAACACTCCAGGGGTTGGAGAAACAGGGATTGCTGGTACCAGGAGCCTGCAGAGTTTATAAGCATTGAAGGAGAGAGCCTGCAAAGTTCTCTCTCCTGCAGAGATGATCAAACTCTGCAGGTTTTAGGATTGCACAGTACACAGCTAACCCCAGATACCATGCACGGAATTCAGACCGTGGGGGAGAAATCCCACATCTGGACAACAGTGTTTCCTGGATACATATTTAGGGAATGCATGATATCGGGGTTTTCTCTGCAGCCATTTGGGATGGCCATGCTACTCCTGAGTGATGAAGTCATGAATGGCTTATGCAAATCCTCCCAAACAAGTGCTGATATAACCCCTAGATCATCCTTAAACGGCAGCTGTTTTACACCAAAAAACAACAACAACAGTTTGGCATGAGCTCAGTCCACTTGCCTGAGAGCTGCAAAGTTTCTTGAAGGTAAACTGCACTGCTTGCAGCTTAACTATCCAGGTATTCCCTTCCCAGGCTAGATCTTTCTCTCCTGGGCTCGGCCCCTTCCCTCCTCCCCCACAGTTTAGTTCCTTTAGTTCTCCAGATGTTTTCAGCACGCTTCCTTATGGGGCAGGGAGGTGGTGGAGAAGAACCTAGATTAACTCACTTCCAAGCCTTCAATAGGATTTGGCTATGACAGGAATCCTTTGTCTCCCAGTTTGACACTCCACCCACCCCTGCACCTCCATCCTAGTGGAAAAATACCACCAGTCCAAAATGATGTCCATCTGAGGGAACTGGGATTGTTTAGTCTGCCGAAGAGAAGAATGAGGGGGGATTTGATAGCTGCTTTCAAGTCCCTGAAAGGAGGATCCCAAGAGGATGGATCTAGACTTTTCTCAGTGGTAGCAGAGGACAGAAGAAGGAGTAATGGTCTCAAGTTGCAGTGGGGAAGGTTTAGGTTGAATATTAGGAGCAACTTTTTCACTAGGAGGGTGGTAAGGCACTGGAATGGGTTCCCTAGGGAGGTGGTGGAATCTCCTTCCTTAGAGGTTTTTAAGGGCAGGCTTGACAAAGCCCTGGCTGGGATGATTTAGTTGGGGATTGGTCCTGCTTTGAGCAGGGGCTTGGACTAGATACCTCCTGAGGTCCCTTCCAACCCTGAGATTCTATGGATTCTATAATTCTATGAGGTGACATGATCACATGACCCTGCAGTGTCAAAGCAGCATCCCAGGAAACTTCTCAGGAAGGAGGAAGATTAGCATCTTCCATGTCCTATTGTCCTTCCTAATGGCCCATCCAGGCTGATTGCCTACTATTTGGGGGCATTCCCCTGGTGCAAGCACTTTTGTAATTGATACAGAGCCCATATTCCTAACTTCAGATACAGAAATGATACATCCATCCAAATAGGATAATCCCATTCAGTAAATCAGAACCTTTCCAAGGATATCTCACGTGACCCATCTTGCATAAAACATACCTTAGTTATGCCATATCCCTAGAACAATATCTCTATGAAGAATATGGGGCGTAATGTCACAGGGGTGAAGAAGCATGTGGACAAGGGCGATCCGGTGGATAGAGTGTACCTGAACTTTCAGAAAGCCTTTAACAAGATCCCTCATCAAAGGTTCTTAAGCAAAGTAAGTTGTCATGGGATAAGGGGGAAGGTCTTCACATGGACCACTAACTGGTTTAAAGATAGGAAACCAAAGGTAGGAATAAATGGAGAGTTTATGAAGAGAGATAAATAGCAAGGTCCCCCAAGGATCTGTACTGGGACCAGAGTTGTTCAACATCTTCATAAATGATCTGGAAAAGGGGGGAAACAGTGAAGTGGCCAGATTTGCAGATGATACAAAGCTAAGGATCGTTAAATCCAAAGCTGAATAGGCCCTCCTTGTTCCCAGATGTATAACTCTGTGTCGGGCTGTGTGAAAATGCATTTTGTTTGAATGGGCCCCATTTGCAAAACAAACTCTCCAGAACGCTCTGCATGACCATTCTGCCAATCTTTCTGTCATCAGCACATTTTTATCAGCAGCAATTTTGTATTTACTTCCAAGTCATTGAAAAATATTGAGTAGCATCAGACCTAGTACTGATCCCTGCAGAGCCCCATTAGAAACACCAACATTCAATGAGCCCTTTGATAACTACTTTTTGAGATCTGTCAGTTAGCCATTAGCCTGTTCTCAATTCCTTTAACCTGTGCTCCATTGATATTGTATAGTGCTAATTTTTAATCCAAATGTCCTGCGGTTCTTGGATGCCTAAACAGGGGAATCTCAAGTTGGAGGAGAGAGGTTATTTTACCTCTCTATTTGGCACTGGTGCAACCACTGCTGCAATCCTGTGTCCAGTTCTGGTGTCTAACATTCAGGAAGGATGTTGATAATTTACAGAGGGTTCAGAGAAGAGCCATAAGAATGATTAAAGGATTAGAAAACATGCCTTATAGTGATAGAGTTTAGGAGCTCAGTCAATGTCGCTTAAAGAGGTTAAGGGTGGTTTGAGGAAAAGTCTATAAATACCTACATGGGGAAGAAATCATTACAAATGGGCTCTTCAATCTAGCAGAGAAAGGTCTCACATGGTCCAATGTCTGGAAGTTGAAACTAGACACGTTCAGACTGGACAGAAGGTGTCCATTTTTAACAGTGAGAGGAATTAACCAGTGGAACAATTTACCAAGTTCACGGTGGACTGATTCTTCATCACTGGCAATTTTTTAAATCAAGATTGGACATTTTAATTCAAGGTATGCACTAGGCATGATTGTGGGGAAGTTCTTTGGCCTGTGCTAGACAGGAGGGTCAGACTAGAAGATCACAATGGGCCCATCTTGCCTTGGAATCTGTGAAAAACAACACCTTCCAAAAGTCTAAGTTTGTCACATCTATGTTTGACCTGGCCCATTTTCCATAAAACATTGTTAACCTGCTTTGAATATATTCCCGTCCTTTAATTCTTTATTGATTGAATCCTATATCAGTTTGTCCATTATTTCAGGCTAAATGGCCTATAAGAAGCCAGGCCAACCCCCCGTAGCTTTTTGAATATTGACAAAACATTAGCACACTTCCAGCCTTCTGGAATTCCCTCAGGAATCCTACATTGGTTAAAAAATTAATGTCCGTGGGCCAATAACCTCCTAAGCCAGCTCTTTGAGGACTTTTGGGTAGAGATGATCCGATCCTGCTGATTGAAAACTACTTCTGTTTGGTTCCTGCATTCAGCTGGCATCAATCCAGCCTTTCCATCTCTCAAGGAGCCTCACTTACCTCAGATCTGGCAAGCCTGATCACAGCATAATACAGAAGAAAGAGCAGCAGGATCCTTAGGCAGGAGGCAGAATTGAGAAAGAGGAGGAGTGATCTCATTTCGCCGGGCTCAGGCACTAAGAATCAGAGATACACTCAAAGCAGCACCAAGTACCCAGGCTACACCTGAGGGCAGGTTGCTGCTCTGGCATCAGGCAGGCGCTGATGTCATCCCTAGGTCACAATGAGGCTGCTCTCCTGCAATCTCCCTCTAGCCTGTGAGGTGTCAATGCTGTACTTAGATCAGGAGATAGGATGTGGCAATTGCCCAAGGGGGCTGAGCTGCTGAGCTCAGAATAAGGCAGGAGAGAGGGCATCAGGTTTCCCAGGAAAACCCTGGGTCTTTTCCAAGCTCTATGACTCTCAAGCCCCTAGGCAAGGGACATTTTTTCCCTACTTGTGGGAACTCCTAAAACCCCTGTGACTGAGGCAGAATCTCCCAGCCTGAAGTGAGAAGCAGCCCTGAAGTGATTATCTAGTGCTACGAGGGCACAAAAATGTTCACGGTATCGCCAGCCCAAGCATTCCAAACCCTTGAGCTGGGCCTCACCAAAATTTTGAGATTGGCTTCCAAATAATGAGATCGTCAAAAAACATTAATCTGGGGAACTCTTCATTTGCCTTCTGGTGTCTGAGCCGCTAGGGTGCACTCAATTCACGTTCTCCAGCTTCTCTTTTCAACCATGAGGGATTAAAATTGGCTAACAAATAAAATTAAATAAAGAGCTGAGATTCTCAAATAAATCACTTGACTCCAGCAGTGGGCGCTTTAAGAAAAGCACCCTATATCATAAGATAATAAAGAGCCCTACCTCTTATTAACATCTTCAATCAGTAGCTCTCAAAGCACTTTACAAAGGAGGTCTGTAGTATTAGCCCCCTTTTCGAGATGGGAAACTGAGGCACAGAGCAGAGCAGACTGGATACTGGACTAGATGGCCCCTGGGTCTGACCCAGTGTGGCCGTTCTTATGTTACAGCTGTTCAGTCTCCTTGATACCTGTGATGTCATAATCCTGCTCAGTTCTCCAGTCTTCCATGGAGTCTGGATGGAAAGACAGGGTAGATGTCACCTAGTGAGCTGGGCCTGTGAGAGCAACCTGTGTTCAGGCAGAGAGGGGCTCCTGGGAGAGCAGAGTCAGGGCTCCGTTAAAGAGCCAGAGACAAGGGCCTGGCCTGAGTGTAACCCTCCAAACTTTGATTACACCCGTACCCGTAATAATTCCATTGTATTGCAGGGACAGTGAGCAGGTTCAGTCTGTTCCGACAGCGGATCTCCCACCTGTGGAGAACACCACAAATATGCAAATTGGGACAGGTGCGGATGCCAATATCCAGAGTTGCTCTGATTTGGAGGAAAGACACCACAGTGTAGTAAAGCTGCTCAGACTAAACAAAAACATTCTTCTGTTGATAAGACGACAATCTGTGGGTTAACTAAGACGCCTCATAATTCGAAACATGCTCTTATCATTACAGCAATACAGCACATACCGGTCAAAGAAAAATAACAGTATCTAACATACAGATTTCTTCAGTACTGAAAGGTACACGGGCCACTAATCCTACGCATTGAAAGCATGCGCTGCTCATTTGGCATTTATGTCCTCACACCCTCCTGAGCTGACCAAGCAGCAAGCACCCTGTTCTTTGCATTGCCTGGGATCCTTCTCCTGGCAGTTATCTGCTTGCTGCAGGTAGCCAAAGCAGGCCTGTGAACATCAGCCCTCAGGGCAGAGATCTTCAGCGCCCTTCCGATACGGCTGTCTCTCTCTGGGGCTGGCTGAACTGGCGGAACAGTTTGGCACCCCCTTTTTTTAAAATTTGGGAGTGGAATTGGCCCTCCACCCTTGGAGATGCCCTACTGAGCATGTGTGACCCAAAGCAGCCCTCTAGTCACACCCTACATGCGATGGTAATAATCTTTGTACAAAATATGCCTTGTGAGGTCCTCAGTCTGTGCTCTAGTAACCCCCCTGCATTGTAAGCCTGGGTTTATCATTGCTGGGCTGGGTCTCACGGCCAACATGTAACTCCAACAGACCACAGTCGTCAGCAGGATTGAACATGGGATCTGTGAAGTTCAGTATATGTGCCTCTACTTCATGAACTAAAAGCCACGTGGCTCTTAGCTAAGGCTGTAACAGACTCATCAATCTCTAGCTAGGCTGGGCGCCACTAGAGGGGGACACAGACTCATAGACTTTAAGGTCAGAAGGGACCATTATGATCTTCTAGTCTGACATCCTGCCCAACGCAGGCCACAGAATCTCACCCACCCATTCCTGTAACAAACCCCTGACCTACGTCTGAGCTGCTGAAGTCCTCAACTTATGGTTTAAAGACTTCAAGGTGCACAGAATTCTCCAGCAAGTGACCCGTGCCCCATGCTGCAGAGGAAGGCGAAAAACCTCCAGGGCCTCTGCCAATCTGCCCTGGAGGAAAATTCCTTCCCAATGCCAAATATGGCGATCAGCTAAACCCTGAGCATGTGGGCAAGACTCACCAGCCAGACACCCAGGAAAGAATTCTCTGTAGTAACTCAGATCCCACCCCATCTAACATCCCATCACAGACCGTTGGGCCTATTTACCTGCTAATAATCAAAGATCAATTAATTGCCAAAATTAGGCTATCCCATGATACCATCCCGTCCATAAACTTATTCAGCTCAGTCTTGAAGCCAGTTAGGTTTCTTGCCCCCACTGCTCCCCTTGGGAGGCTGTTCCAGAACTTCACTCCTCTGATGGTTAGAAACCTACATTTAATTTCAAGTCTAAACTTCCTGATGGCCAGTTAATATCCATTTGTTCTTGTGTCCACATTGGTACTGAGCTTAAATAATTCCTCTCCCTCCCTGGTATTTATCCCTCTGATATATTTATAGAGAGCAGTCACATCTCCCCTCAGCCTTCTTTTGGTTAGGCTAAACAAGCCAAGCTCTTCGAGTCTCCCCTCATAAGACAGGTTTTCCATTCCTCGGATCATCCTAATAGCCCTTCTCTGTACCTGTTCCAGTTTGAATTCGTCCTTCTTAAACATGGGAGACCAGAATTGCACACAATATTCCAGCGCGCCACACCAAGCAAGCATAGGTTACATACTTCCCCTAGCTGAGGAAGTGCCTCCCGAGCTTCGGATACTTCCCATCTGATATCCCAGATAAGCCCCTGGTTCTAGGGCCAATAAAGCCCAGTCATTGGCAGGCAGCATTGAATCTCAGACCTCTGAAGCTGAGTGTTTGAGCCTCTACTGCATGACCTAAATGCCAGCCTCCTAGGCTAAGCTTCAGAGGTCCCAGGTTTGATCCTGCCCACCGACAATTGGGGTCTGTCAGTGTTATACTAACACATCCATATTACACTACACAGACCTTCTGACTCAGGTCTGTGGCTTGAGCTGCATCCACACTGCAAAATGACAGGCCTTGGACCCAAGTCCCAGCAGAACTCAGGATCTGACCCTGAACTCCCATTTGTAGGGTGTTTGCTGACCCGAGTCGGACTCATTTGTGCATGGATGGAAGTGGGGCTTGGGCTCAAACCTGAGTCAGAGCCCGGGCTTAATGTACAGTGTAGACGTACCTGCAGTTAGCTTGGCAGGTTCGTCCTTTAGCTCAAAATAGTTACTAAACTGCTCAAGATAGTTAAGACCAAAGCAGACTGTGAAGAACTTCAAAAAGATCTCACAAAACTAAGTGATTGGGCAACAAAATGGCAAATGAAATTTAATGTGGATAAATGTAAAGTAATGCACATTAGAAAAAATAACCCCAACTACACATACAATATGATGGGGGCTATTTTAGCTACAACGAATCAGGAAAGAGATCTTGGAGTCATCGTGGATAGTACTCTGAAGACATCCGCGCAGTGTGCAGCAGCAATCAAAAAAAGCAAACAAGATGTTAGGAATCATTAAAAGGGGGATAGAGAATAAGACTGAGAATATATTATTGCCCTTATATAAATCGATGGTACGCCCACATCTCGAATACTGTGTACAGATGTGGTCTCCTCATCTCAAAAAAGATATACTGGCACTAGAAAAGGTTCAGAGAAGGGAAACTAAAATGATTAGGGTTTTGGAACGGGTCCCATATGAAGAGAGATTAAAGGGGCTAGGACTTTTCAGTTTGGAAAAGAGGAGACTAAGGGGGGATATCATAGAGGTCTATAAAATGATGAGTGATGTGGAGAAAGTGGATAAGGAAAAGTTATTTACTTATTCCCATAATACAAGAACTAGGAGTCACCAAATGAAATTAATGGGCAGCGGGTTTAAAACAAATAAAAGCAAGTTCTTCTTCACACAGCGCACAGTCAGCTTGTGGAACTCCTTGCCTGAGGAGGTTGTGAAGGCTAGGACTATAACAGGGTTTAAAAGAGAACTAGATAAATTCATGGAGGTTAAATCCATTAATGGCTGTTAGCCAGGCTGGGTAAGGAATGGTGTCCCTAGCCTCTGTTTGTCAGAGGGTGGAGATGGATGGCAGGAGAGAGATCACTTGATCATTACCTGTTAGGTTCACTCCCTCTGGAGCACCAGGCATTGGCCACTGTCGGCAGACAGGATACTGGGCTGGATGGACCTTTGGTCTGACCCAGTATGGCCATTCTTATGTTCAGGTGACACAGGCCCGTGACTGCAGAGCGGAAGCACCAGACTTCACGTCCCTGCCACCATAGGGACAGAGGGTGTCTGATTCAATGGAGTAAGCATGCCATATAGCACATGGATTCATCGCATGGGATTACATAGCAAGACTACTCAAAAACTAAATCCCTGGGGAATGTAATGCTCTCTTTACTGAGTGGAGCTCCAAGCAGAAGCAATCACACCAGGCAGCAGCAGATGCCTGTAGGTTTCCAGGTGGCACTGAAGATGCTGCATAACACCTGGAGCTCTAAAGACCGCATTGCATGGTCCCTCCACTTGAACCTCTCCTCCCTCATAATCCCCGGCCCTGGGGCTGTGCTATGGAGGCCTTGGACAGGCCATCCACATGGAGGTGAATGTGACCTGTCCCTCATGTCAGTGCTTGAGAGCCATTTCCCCTGGTGGTTTCACAGAGAATGACATCCAGGCAGGTCTCTCTCCAGCTGTAATTACTGGCATTAGTCACCGGAGTGCAGGGGTTATTGGGGTGACTTGTTTCCCCACCCCTTCCTGGGTAACAGACTCCCACACAGCAGTACTCCAGTGGCCTTATGCCAGGGCTTTGGCCTGACTCCGGCCTCAGGGGTCCTTCCAACCCTTATATCAGGCGGCTTTCCAACCTTGGTGGCTGGCAGGGAAAGCCAGGCTGCCCCTGTATTCTGGGTTCCAATCCAGGGATGCTGACGCAAGCAGTTCAGCTCTACTCCCTCTCTAGTCAATTCCTCCCTCAGCCAGTCTCAGTCTAGGCCATCCCCGGGCTCACCCCTCCACAGACTCTCCCCCCCATCCCAGGCTCTGCAGAGTTCTCTCCAGCTCCTGTACCGAGCCACCTCCCCCAGCACTTTCTCGTTGGGAGCCCAGGCCCTGGTTCCCCACCCCTGAAGCCCTTCCTTTGTATCCGCCACCAAGCTCCTCCCCGGCTGGATCTCATCCTAAACTGGGCCTGCGCTGCCCTGTAGATACCGGCAGGTGCCACATTGAGCTCTCCAGCTCCCCTTAATCCTGTCAGTACCCGTGTGGGGCAGTGGAGCTGGAATACTTTTCATAGTGGGGGGGGCTGAAAGCCAGCCCCCTTACCCCAGTCCACCCCACTCCCTGCCTGCAGAGCTGGGAGCAGGACCATGTCTCTGGGAGTGGGGGACCCAGACAGGGGTAAAGGGGCTGAGGCTGTGGCCACAGCTGGGGCTGGCAGCTGGGACCCTGGGCCGGCACTGGGGTGGCAGCCAGGACCCAGGCACAGGGCTGGCAGCAGAGCCCCACGTAGAACCTGAGTTCCCGCACTCATGATGTGGGGCTTACGACCCCCTCACAACATGGCTCTAGGCTTTCCTTCCCTTCCTAACCTGATTCTTCAAGAAGTGGGGAAACCTTCCAGCTTCATCAGATTCAAAGTGGTCGGCACTTGTATAGTGACTTAAATCCAAGGATCTCAAAGCATGTCACAGACACTGAGTTGAGTCCCCTGTTAGCTGGGAGATATTATCTCAAAGTTGCAGATGGGGCAACGGAGGCAGAGAGTGATTTTAAAGCCTTATGTTCAGAGGTACTGAGGACCACTGGCTCATGCTGATGTCACTCTTAATCACTCTGTGGCTCGGTTTCCCCTTCTGTAACATGGGGGTGCTACTCCCCTACCTCATAGGGTTATTGAGTGATACAAGTGTGACATTGGGCAAGTCACTTAGCCTGTGCTTCAGTTCTCCATCCATACAATGGGGCTGAAAGCATTTCTCCACCTCCCGGCGATGTTGTTGGGATAAATACATTAAAGACTGTGAGGAGCTCAGCTACTGCAGAGCATATAAGTACCCAGGACACATAGCATCACAGTCCTCTTGTCAGCACGGGAGTAGCACAAAAGTCAACTTCCCAGCCCCACAGCTGTAGATAGATTTTAAATTTCAGGATACTCTGATCTTAGCTAATGCAAGTGGTTGGAAATGACTAACAGAGGAAAAACCCCAGACAGTTCAAGCAGTAATTGTCGCTGCTTTTCAAGGAGAGAAGTTTGCCTGATGGTTGTGTGTGGGCCACTTTGCCACCTGTGGAATGACCTGCCTGAGGGTAGATTGATAGGTTCCCCTGCAAGAGCCAGACCACTGGTGCAAGAGAAAAAGAAACAAGCCAGAAAACTCGAGAGTTTATAGAAGCATTAACTCCCCAGAGGTCTAAACCACACCAGCCTAACTTGCACATTTGAATATGTTACATAAAACGAAGAGGGAAACTTTAAATTTCCTCTGCTGAATACTCCAGATACTGTTCCAAATCGTACAATTGCAAAACAATTTTAAACTCGCCTTAAAATACATAAATCACCTTCAGGCATTGTATTTTTCCCCCCAAGAGCCAACATTTTCCCTTTCCAAAACACAGCAATCTTGTCGTTTTCGGTGTAATTATCTAACACACACAGCTTATTGCCACCTCTTAAATACACAAAATAGTGTGTATTCCACAGAACCAAATCAAGTGCATATCATTTTCCTCGTCTATAATTGCTTTAAGTACCGAGGCAGTTGTCATGGTTATGAGGCTTATGTTACATTACCCTTTAGCTTAAAGGTTTTAATGGAGAGAGTTGAAAAAAATGACTCCAGCCCGTAAATGCAAACGTTTAACATCTTAACTTTGAACCACGTGCTGAAAGATCGGAGAGAAACACTGGGTCTCTGTCTCAGTTACCCCAAAGCGGCTTAACGCCGCCGGAGCGTCTTCAGCCGGTATGGAGCTGGCCTGAGGACCCTCTCCCAGCCAGGGACATATTGAAGGTGCAGAGGGGAGGGCCCGGCCTTGCTCCAGAATATGAAGAGCACAATGGAGACCGAAAAGCCACTTTACCAACACTACCTGCCTGAAGCACAGGAGCGCGGGGGTGAGGGGCGGGTTGTTGAGAAACGGGGCCATTGGCCTTTATTTCTCCTTCCCAACACCATCCACTCTCAGCATCACAGGGCCTGATCCAGAAAAAACTCAGCTGAGCATCACACGCCACACTCTGAGCAGTCCTGCTGACGCCCATGGGACTACTCATGCAATAGCAGGCATTGCACCCAATACTCAGTGCTACCAAAAGCCCATAGCCCTCATTTTTCCATAGCCCCCTGGGACGTTCCCCTGGTGTTATCTGGACCGGTGAACTGCTAGGTCACTCCAATCCTCGCCTCTGGGAGCCAGCCTTACCCTGCTCCGCTGTGAGAAACCCCACTCCTGGGCCGTTCACACACAGCCTGCGGCGTGTAAGCTGCTCCCAGCTACGTGAGTGAGCACTTTTGGCCAGCCGTTGCTTGGATTGTGCAACTGAATGACACTAGCCAATATCTCTGGTCCCAGACACAACTCTACGAACCTCTGTCTTGCAGTGTCCAGTTATGCCCCCCGGACGCTGCAAGCTTATATGAGTTTGTCAATTTAACAAAGAAATTGATATGTACCAGGGTCGTTATCCCGACATGCTTCAAACCAAACACACTGCTTCAGGTAGAATAAACAAACACATTTATTAACTACAAATGATGGACTTTAAGTGATTATAAGTCAAAGCACAAGAAGTCAGATTTTGTCAAATGAAATAAAAGCAAATCACGTTCTAAGCTGATCTTAACACTTTCGGTAGCCTTAAAAAATTAGATGCTTCTCACCACAGGCTGGCTGGTTGCTCTTCAGCCAGGCTCTCCCCTTTGATCAGGGCTTCAGCCTCTTGGTTTTGCCCCCTACCCCCGCCCACCTTCAGGGTCCGGTAACCATGACCTCATCGTAGTCCAAGGGAGGGGGCTCACTGGAGAGTCCAACAGATCCTTTGTTGCTGCCTAGGCCTGTGTCCTTCGTTCTTGTGAGGCTGGGCTGGGTTTGTCCCATCCATGCCCTGATGAGGTGTGAACTGCCCCTCTGCTCCTGGAGAGTTTTGCCTGGGATTTGTTTAAGCCATGAGGACACATTTTCAGCCTCATAATTCTATACATGCCATTGCAACCTATAACACTACTATAACAACAATGCTCAGTGCACCATGAGCCTTCTGAAGACACCCGACATGACAAACTTTCCATTGGATGCCACACAATCCTATTATAAGGATGAATACGGGGGTGCAGGTTGCTCCCCTGAGGTACAGAGTCTCACCTCTACTTCCCCTCTTTTTATCAGCCTTCACTACCACATGGCTATATGCTCCCCAGTGCAAGCCATGGGTGCACAATCTAGCCCTTAACGTTCAACCTCCTTGGGGCAGTAACCTGTCGGTCACTTGTCTGGAAAGCACCGTGCACCCCTATGGAAGGATTGCTCAGTGGTTAGGACACTAGTCTGGGCCTAGGGAAACCCAGGGTGACTTCCCTGCTCTGCCACAGTCTTTCTGAGTGACCCTGAGCAAGTCACTTATCCTCTATGGCAGGAGTGGGCAAACTTTTTGGCCTGAGGGCCACACTGGGGTTGCAAAACTGTATGGAGGGCCAGGTAGGGAAGGCTGTGCCTCCCCAAATATCCTGGCCCCCACCCCCTATCTGCCCCCTCCCACTTCCTGCCCCCTGACTGCCCCCTCAGAACCCCCAACCCATCCACCCCCCCCAATCCTTGTCCCCTAACTGCTCCCTCCTGGGACCCCCCACTGCTAACCGCCCCCCAGAACCCCACCCCCATCTGACCCCCCCTGCTCCCTGTCCCCTGACTGCCCCGATCCCTATCCACACCCCCACCCCCCTGACAGGCCCCCGGTTCTGCAACCCCCCTGTTCCCCATCCCTTGAGCGCCCCCCACGAACCTCTGCCCCATCCAACCACCCCCTGCTTCCTGTCCCCTGACTGCCCTCCGGGACCCCCTGCCCCTTATCCAACCCCCCAGCCCCCTTACCATGCTGCTCAGAGCAGCATGTCTGGCAGCTGCGCCGCCCAGCCAGAGCTAGACACGCTGCCGCCCAGAGCGCAGCCCGCATGGCGGCGTGGCTGCGGGGGAGAGGGAACAGCGGGGGAGGGGCCAGGGGCTAGCCTCCCTGGCTGGGAACTCAAGGGCCAGGCAGGACGGTCCCGCAGGCCATAGTTTGCCCACCTCTGCTGTATGGGCCTGGGTCACACTGCCCTCCCTGCAGGAGTC
Organism: Mauremys mutica; assembly: GCF_020497125.1. NCBI lineage: Eukaryota > Metazoa > Chordata > Testudines > Geoemydidae > Mauremys > Mauremys mutica. Next base: position 8,821,409 of record NC_059073.1, on the reverse strand, counting down.
CTGTGCGGATAAACGCATTATAATCTGGGAGATGCGCCAACGAGATGAGAGCCACATACGTTCCTTAGCTAGGCAAATAAACCCAGCACATACAATAACAATGCTAATACCTCGGCCTCTCAGCATGCAATCGATTTGACAGGGCTCACGCAGAGGCATAAAACGGATTCTCAGATATTCTGGCTGTTAATTGGAGTTGATTTGAAGCTGAGTTTGGCAGAAATCTTGAGGGGTTTGCTCAGCCTGAAAGGAAAGAGAGACACACACACAACATCTTGAAATCCGGCCAGGAGGGTGTCAGAGGACAGGTCTCCTCTGTTTTTACAGCGCCTCAAGGTTCACCTGGGCCCTGCTGTGGAAGCAAAGGGAGGCAGCAGTGTCTGATCCATTGCATTCGTCCCTGCTTTCAACTGGGTTCCTCTAACACGTTGGCAGGAGAGCAAACAGCAAGGGTTGCTTCTTGTCATAGGTCCTCTGTCACTGCCAGCTGCCATTTTCAAGGCGAACAGTCTGGCCAACCCCAAATATTTAAAAAATCATTAGTTAGCCCCATCCCCCCCAAAACCTCTTGAGATTGGCTTAAAGATCACAAAGTTTAAAAACAAACAGATTATGGCTTCCTTTCCTCTGCCTTCTGGTTTCTGGTGTCTTTAGGCTGCAATCAGGTGCCCAGCTCTGAAGGCCGTGCTGCTGCCAGCACAGAAGTAAAGGGTGGCATACTTTTATCCTATAGGGTACTTTTCTAGTATGGGGTAAAAGTACATGAAAGACCAGATTTCACGGGGGAGACCAGATTTCATAGTCCACAGCGTGTTTTTCACAGCCATTAATTTGGTAGGGCCCTACTTATTACACCAGTCCCTGAAACAATTCCCGCCGAGTCAGCTGGAATCTCCCGTTCTGGCACCGCCCCCTCCAGGAAGAGAGGGGACATAACTCCACAGTCTGGCCCTTTCAAGGATCTGTGTCTTATTAAGCTGCCAGTCAGCAGGGTCTGCCCACTGGGTGCCTGCCCGTATTGTTGCTAAGTGTGCTGACTGAATGCCGCTTCCTTTTCTAGCCCTCAGCCCCGGTCCCTCTTTGGTTCCAATTGCGAAGTGGAGAAGCCAATTCCAAATCCAGCCCCCCTCTCCACAAGGGATTAAAGCCCCAGCTCTGCCATTGAGCCTGGGATCCAAACCTCCTGACACGAAGCCCTTCCTGATCGAAACCCTGGTCAAACGGCCCCACGGAGCCCCTGGGAAGGAAAGGAGCCACTTCCCCCCATGCTCTTAGCCCGTCAGCCTAACACAGCATCTCCTCCCATTCTTCTCCCTTCCCCGCAGTCTCCTGCCAGCACTTCACCTTCTTCTACCTCTGCTGAAAAATCCTCCAGCTCCAGAATGACTGGGGTCCAGCTTTCACAAGCATCATCCCTGGCGGAGGTGGAAAGGGAGAGAAAGGAACCTGTAAACAGACGATGACAATGTTACTCCCCCTCTCTCTTCCAGCTGCTCCCTCTCCCAAAGCCGGCAAACAGATGAGTCACTGAGCCACTTGGCTTATGGATAATCAACCCTGGCTCTCTACCTGCGGAGCCAGCATCGAGCTCTGCCAACCTGCCATCCTCTGCCATGACCGTGGCTGGCGTAACCCCACAAGCTCGCCCAGACAGCAAGCGGGCCCTGCGGACTCACAGCAGGGCCTGATCCTGGGGCTGGTGCCCAGCTCAGGACCCAAGGAGGGTGGGGAAGAAGGTGCTTTTACATCACCTTTGTGAGTCCCCAGTTCCAACCTGCCTCACGGCACGGGGAGGTCGGCCAGAACCTCCAGGGGTCTACCTGCTTTTGGGAGTGTGGCGCCACTCGGCACTGCAGCAACCGTCCCCACTCCCCAGTGGGAATGACGGGAAGGCATGAGAGGAAGATTGCTTGACTTTGCTCCTTACCCCTTGCATACTCATCTGCAGGGAGGGAGAGACACTCAGCCACCTCTGGGGTGGGATGTGGCAGGTGTTTAACAGCCCACAGGAATGCTATGCAGCTGAGCTGGTCAGGAGATGCCGACAAAACATTGTATCCAAGTGAAGCAACAAGAAGTTTTTTGAGATTCTGAATCACGGGGCCTGATCCAGCAAGGTACCAAGCACCCTCTGGTCCCCTGGATATCCCTGGGGTTAGCAGGCATCACCCTTGGCAGATAGCCCTGTGATGGGTGATACAGAAAAAGTTATGTACACACATACCTATCTCATAGATGTGGAAGGGGCTTTGGAAAGTTATTGAGTCCAGTCCCCTGCTTTCACCAGCAGGACTAAGTACTGTGCCTGGTAGGGTTTTTGTTTGGGTTGTTTTTGCCTCAGATCCTTAAATGGCCCCCTCAAGAATTAAACTCTCAATGCTGGGTTTAGCTGGCCAATGCTCAAACCACTGAACTATCCCTCCCCGCTATAGTAGGAGAAAGCAGCACCCCCCTCCTTACAGCTGACCACACCAGCACAGTCAGACTAGCTGCAGATTTCTCAGGGGTTAGCTGGGCTTGGAGCTTGGCAATGCTCAAGCCAAGTCACATTAGTGTCCCTGTAGCACCCGTGTTCAAACAGTGGATGGGAAATGATTTTGCTGCTGAAGGATTTTTTTTTAAAACACCCTTGTCTCTGTTTGCTGAGTCTGCTCCCTGCCCAGCTCCCCTAGATGAGTGCGTGGGCTTACCTCATAGCGCACTCGGAGCTCTCCCACTGTCAGTAATACAGCCCGGGGATAATGGAGGACTTAGCTCAGGTATGCAGCCAGGCAGCTGGTAGCCTGCGATTATATAAAACATTCCCTTGACATGTAGGAAGGCCCTGACTGGCCAACTTTCTAATGGGAATATTTGCACCAGTCTAGGCTGGCTGTCCTAAGCATTCAAATTAATCAACGTTGCAAGCTTGAAAGTGCTGCTTAGATTAGCTGTTCCTCTGGCTACACCTCTTTTCACCCAGTTTATCCACAAGCCGGGTTCCTTCGCTGTCCATTAGGCACCTCTGAACTGTGTTCCATCAAGAGCGGTTCACACAGGTATTCTCTCTGTTCAGCTCCCTTAGCGCCTTTGTGGGTGGGCTTCTCGTTTTCTGCTTTCAGGGTCCGTTTTCATCTAACACGGCTTTTTGATCAGTTCCCGTTTTCACCCATTATCTTTCCTGGCAGTTTTTCCCCTTGCTACCCTCTCTCCAGTTCATCTGTAGATTTGATTTCCCTCTCCTTCCCTGCTCTCCTAGTGCCAGCTCACACACCCAGCGCTATTTCTTCTGCTTCTCCTGGCCTGAAACCCTTCCCCCTTCCCTTCTTTCCTCCTTCTTGTTTCCCAGGCCTCTACTTTTCTTCTCTTGTTCTTTATTTTATCACCTCACCTCCTACCCATCCTCTGGTTCATTCACTAGCTTGGCATCTTGCGTCTTCTCCTTCCCTTCTCCTTCTCTAGCAGCTTTTTCCAGCTGTCCCCTTTGGGCGGATTCAGAGCCCCCTGCCCATCACTGGCTGCCCTCTCACTGGCCGTCTCTCTCCCCAGGACCGTGCTCTGGGCTGCTGCTAGTGCCAGGGTCAGGGTTACTCAGAGGTGTGAAAAATCCACATCCTTGAGAGCCGCAGCTCTGCCGACCTAACCCCCCATCAGGGGCAGAGGAGCCTTCCCAAAAGTGAGGGGGCCAGGAGCCAAGGGCCCCCACCCCCTCCACCCCTGCCCCACCCCTTCCTTCTGAGCCCTGCCCTCAGCCATGCTGGAAACTAGAGTGGGCCAGAAGCCACAGACCCTCCACCTGCACAGGGTGGGGGAGCCCCGGCCTGTGTCCCCGCCCCATGGGCCCCCTGCCCAGGGCAGCAGCGTCCGTGGCTCCCCACAGTTGCCCACATGGCTCTTACCCCAGCCTGGCCCCTGCTGGGGTGCCAGAGTCCGGCCATGGTGAGAACCACACAGGCAGCTGTGGGGAGCCGTGGACCTTCCATCTGCCCTGGGTGGGGGGGGCCACGTGGCGTGGGGCCACGGGCTGGGGCTGCTCTGCCCCCCCCCACACACACACTCTGGGCAGGGGGAGGGTCTGCGGCACGGCGTCCCACCTCTGCCCAGGCTCCCTGGTCAGCATCCAGCTGCCAGCCTGGCCAGGGATGTGGGACCTCTGGGGGAGAGGAGAGGCAGGGCCCCTGGTGAAAAGGGAGAGGCCAGGCCCCCTATTCCGGCTCCCCTGAACCCCATGTAGACAGTGCTAGGAAACGGGAGAATTCTTCCCTTGACGTAGCTGCTGCCTCTAGGGGAGGTGGATTAACTGCAGCAATGGGAGAACTCCTGCCGCGAGCGCTATGCGGACGCCCTACCGTGGCGCACCTGCGGTGTTTCTAGTGAAGACGTGGCCTCGGCAAACAGCAATGAAATCACATCCACGCTAATCCAACCCCCACCCGATTACACACTCACTGCAAATTTCATCAGCACCAGGAGCCAATTCTGTCCCTGTTAGCAATGCCTCTGGGGGCTTAGCAAAGGGAAGATGCATGATGTCAGGGTAGGATTGCAGCACATGCTTTCCTGGGGCGGCGGGGGGCGGGGCAGGCAGCAGCCATTTAGACTGCTCAGGCCCCGTGGGCTACATGTGACCATGCTGACCATTTTTGACATCCCTAGAGAAATGATCAATATGAGCAGTGATGGATTCAGCTGATTTAGTTGGGGATTCAGTGATTTAGTTGGATGACTCTGTTTTGAGCAGGGGGTGGGACTAGATGTCTTCCTGAGGTCCCTTCCAACCCTGATATTCTATGATTCTGTGATTCGAACCCTAACCCTAGATTAGGTGTTCAGATACCACCACGATGACCCTATATCCAATAGAACAGCAGTCCAGTTCCAGTCTAGTTTCTTTTCCTGAAACAGGACACATTCTCGTATTGCCGCACTGTGATGTGAGCGATTTTGTGAAGGGGCTAAAGCTGTCCAGAACTTAAAGGTGGATCCGTTTCTAGCTTATCCCACTTCAGGACTGGGGGCAGAGTCCCAAGTTCCACTTGCCTGCCAATGTCACTAGAACAAAAAATCTCACCTGAACACAATATGGCATGACAAAGCTGGGGGTTCAACTGGCATTTTTCTCCCTGGGATAGACCCTTACAGGTTGCTTATCAAGTTAATGACACATCTGGGCATAGATCCTTCAAAAAAAGAACTAGAGAAGTTTCCACTACTTGCACCCGACGAAGTGGGTATTCACCCACGAAAGCTCATGCTGCAAAACGTCTGTTAGTCTATAAGGTGCCACAGGATTTTTTGCTGCTCTTATGGAGGATAGGTCCATCGATGACCATTAGCCAGGATGGGCAGGGATGATGTCCCTAGCCTCTGTTTGCCAGAAGCTGGGAATGGGTGACAGGGGATGGACCACTTGATGATTCCCTGTTCTGTTCTTTCCCTCTGTGGCACCTGGCATTGGCCACTGTTGGTAGACAGGATACTGGGCTAGATGGACCTTTGGTCTGACCCAGTATGGCCGTTCTTATCCTTCTGCAGATTAATTTATTGAATTGGAGAAATAGTGGTGGGAAAATTATATGGCAAAAGAAAAAGCCTTCCCTCCATGAAACAGCTCTGATATCTACATTCATATCCATAAATCTGTGAACAAATGTGCATGTGCAAGGCATTTTGTCAATAGCAGACAAGTTCCTTTTCTTTGGAGGAACTCAGTATAAAGTATACTGGCTGCGAGTCATTGTATTCTTTTCCACTGCTAGCATGTAAATGAATTGGAACAATCGCTTGCTTCCCTGAGAGTAAATCACAGCCCACACTTGGTGTGGGAGGCCAGATGAAATGTAGGCCATGGCATACAAGATTTCAGGTAGTGACTGACAGGTATTTCCCTCCCTTCTTTCATCAGGCCTGTTGCATGCGGTTGGAACTCTGCCCATCTAATTAAACCCTGTGAGTTAGGCCTGGTCTACATTGCAAAGTTCGGTCGACCTAAGTCAGCTTGCGACAACCTAACTGTGCATGTGTTTACACCAAAATTTGTCTCCTGACAATGTAAGTGCCCCATTCCAGTGACTCCCTGAGCAATGTGGAGAGACCACCTAGGTCAAATACTGCATGACCTGTGTCAATCTTAACAGTCCTCCAGCTGCTGTCCCACAATTCCCCTGTCCCCGTGGCAGCGAGCGCTCCGTTCACAATATGGAACTCAGAGACCCAGAGGTCACAGAAACCGGAACACTGCCCCCACTCCTTATAGGGGTCCCACCTTTCTAATTGCTGGTATCTGGACCCCTGAGGCCCTGCCCTGGCCCACCTCTTCCCCCAAGGCTCGGTCCTGCTCCCCCTCTTCCCCCAAGCCCAGCCCCACCCATGTCTTCCCCAAGGCCACGTCCCTTCTCTGCTTCTTCCCCAAAGCCCCACCCCTATTGTGCACTCCTCTTCCCCCCCGCCCCCTATCACTCACTGGACCATCTCAAGGAGCCTACCTGCAAGTAGCAGGCAGCCCCAGCTGAGCAGGGACTGGCATGGGCTAATGTCCCAGCCTCACCCCGTCCCACTGTAACTGGACTTTTGATTCAGGTGCCGTTTAGGATTGTCAGGTCCCCTTTTCAAATGGACTTTCCGGTTGAAAACCAGGCACTTGCCAACCCTAAATGGCACCCAGACACAGAAGCCAAAAACCGGACTGTCTGGGGGAAACCCTAACCCTACCACCCCATTTAAAACCTCAACGTGTTTTGGAAATGCCTTTTCCTGACTGCCCACCTTGGTGAGCAAACCTAGCAGCTCACCTTTGTTGGATTCATCTGACCAGGCGCACGGATTGCTTCTAGATCCCCCTTGCCTGGAGCAGGCAAGAAGCCTGGGAACTTCTCAGCCTGTGGGGAGAAGATAGGGTGAGCAGATGTCCCAGTTTTATAGGGACAGTCTCAGTATTCGAGGCTTTGTCTTATATAGGCGCCTATTACCCCCCAACTCCCCATCCTGATTTTTCACACTTGCTGTCTGGTTAGCCTAGGAGAAAAGTCTGTGTAAGCCCAGTGATGCAACAGCTGTAGAACCATCGACAATTACCAGCAGATCATAGGCGCTGACTCCGTGGGTGCTCTGGGGCTGGAGCACCCACGGGGAAAAATTGGTGAGTGCTCTGCACCCATCGGCAGCTCCCCGCCCCACCCCCCTCACCCCAGCTCACCTCCGCTCCGCCTCCACCTCTTCCTCTGAGCACACGGCATTCCCTTTCCTCCCGCCTCCCTCCCAGCCTTTGCCACCGCGAAACAGCTGTTTCGCGGCGCAAGCACTGGGAGCCAGGGGGGAGGAGGGAGAATGCGGCGCTCAGGGGAAGAGGCGGGGCCAGGGTGGGGATTTGGGGATGAGTCCAATAGGGGCAGAGAGGAGGCAGAGTTGGAGAGAGGACTTTGGGGAAGGGGTTGGAATGGGGGCAGGGCAGGGGTGGAGTTGAGGCAGAGCCAGGGGTGGTGCGAGCACCCACCGGCGCCTATGCAGCAGATTGCCTGGGGGATGCTGGCAAAGAGGCGCGGCAGGGATCAGCAGCAGTGCCGCATGAAAGCGAAGGAGCTATACCAGGCATACCTGAAGGTGCGTTAAGACAGCAAGACATATGGGTGCATGCCAGACTTGGCAGGGACCCCACAAGCAGCCCGCAGACGACAGTGGACACTTTGCGGGAGTCCGAGCTCCCTGCTGTAAACAGCAACGTGATGCGACGTGGCCAGGGACTCAACCCATGCCATGAGCGAGGAGCTGTTTGCAACTTCTTCGGAGACAAGCCAGTCCCACCAGGCAAGCACAGATCAACCTGCTGCTGAAGCGGAAAGGAGCTTGGGGAAGGGAGCTCGGGGAAGTTTGTAGAAGATTTATTCCTTACTGTAATTTTTCCCCTTTTTGTGCCCCCAGACTTCAAACATCTCCCTCACTCTTCCCCCTCCATCCCATCTGCAGCTTAGGCGAACATTGACTTTTGATTAATTACTCCACTGGTGTAATGTTAGAAAAAACAGTGTTAGAAATACATTCTAAAAACTAGTACTGGAGTCCGATTCTACAATCCGCAGCAGATCCGTGGCCTGTGCTTGAGTAGAAAGAGAAGAAACAGAGGCAGAGGCAGCATCTGCTTTTCTAGTCTTTGGTTTGTCGGGTGAGGCAGCGAGTTTCATGTGGAGGAAGGCATGGAGCTGATCTGCAACTGCAAGCAGCAAAGTATCTCCAATGGCCAGTGATGGGACACTGGATGGGGAGGGCTCTGAGTTACTACAGAGAATTCTTTCCTGGGTGTCTGGCTGGTGGGTCTCACCCACATGCTCAGGATCCAACTGGGAAGGAATTTTTCCCTGGATTAGATTGGCAGGGACCCTGGGGGGGATTCGCCTTCCTCTGCAGCACAGGGAATGGGTCACTTGCAGGTTTAAACTAGTGTAAATGATGGATTCTTTGTAACTTGAAGTCTATACACGAGGATTTGAGGACATCAGTAACTCATCCAGAGTTTGGGGTCTATTCCAGGAATGGGTGGGTGAGGTTCTCTGGCCTGGGATGTGCAGGAGGTCAGACTTGATCGGTGGTTTTCAAACTTTTTTTCTGGGGACCCAGTTGAAGAAAATTGTTGATGCCCATGACCCAACGGAGCTGGGGATGAGGGGTTTGAGGTGTGGGAGGGGCTCAGGTCTGGGGCACAGAGTTGAGGTGTGGGGCTGAGGGCTGCAAGATAGGGCCAGGAATGAGGGGTTCATAGCGTGGGAAGGGGCTCTGGGCTGGAGCAGGGGGTTCGGGTGCGGGAAGGGGTCAGGGCTCTGGGCTGGGGGTGCAGGCTCTGGGGTGGAGCTGGGGATGAGGGGTTTGGGGTGCTGGAGGGGCTCTGGGTTTGGGGGGGGATCAAGGCTGGGGCGGGGGATTGAGGTACAGGGTTGGGGTGTGGACTTACCTCCAGTGGCTCCTGGTCAGCAGCGCAGCCAAGGTACAGAGTCAGGCTTCCTGCCTGTCCTGGCACCGTGAACTGCGCTGTGCCCCGGAAGCAGCCAGCAGCAGGTCCAGCTCCTAGGCAGGGGCACACAAGTGGCGTCATGTGACTGTTGCCCGCAGGCACACCCCTCCCACCCCCAGTTCCCATTGGATGGTCCCCTGGTGCTCGGGGCAGGGGCAGCGTGCTGAGCCCCAGAGTCCTGCCTAGGAGCCAGACCTGATGCTGGACTAGATGATCATGATGGTCTCTTCTGATCTTAAAGTCTATGAGTACTTTGTTTTCTCAACAGGGACGCCCTTATGTCCTCTTGAGAGATCTCAGTGACACTTCCAGAGAAATACTCTGCAATCCTCCCCCAAACACGTCCAGGGACGGCAGCCTTGTGTTTCCTTCTGTGACGGTAGCCTTCCCATGCCCTCAGTGCAACGAGTTCCTCTGGGACCATTGCAGCGAACACGCTAGCAGCACAGGGGTAACTTTTGGATGCTGATAGCGAGGGGGTTCTCTGTGCCTCTGTCGCCCTCAGGAGTGAAATATCAGCCAAGATTGCCACGGCCTGGGGTAATATTGCCAACACCTACTGCAGTTTCCCTCTCCCCAAATACCCCGGGATCAGCATCCAGCTTCTAAAGCTTTCATGCAACAGAACACGCCCCATCCTCCCCGCCGGGCTGGGCTTGAGCTGCAAAGAGGTGCTGTAACGGGGTACTTCAGTGACAATTATCATTTCTCATTACAGATATTTATGGGAATAATGCAAGAGAATTTTAGATGTATCTTTCCCTTTCCATTGTGATTGTAAATCTAATGGTGTATCTGGCCATTTTAATCAGTAGTCTCTGGTGCACTGGCCTTGAGGGGTGCCAACTCCCTGCCTGCTGCATGTCCGACCCTGATCAGGAAGAGAAAGAAGAGGACTAGGGAGGATGTGTTTGGCAAGCACCTCCAATCCTCTGCGGCCTTGGACCATGAACACAGAGCTTGGAGGAGCCATGGTAACCATGGAGAAGGACCGAGAATGGAGTGATCAGCTGCTGCAGGAGTGGGAAAAGGAGCGAGAAGTGCGTCAGGAAATGCCCCAGGACATCATGGGTCTGCTCAGGCAACAAATACAAATGTTGCAGTTCATTGTTGACCTACATGCCCAAAGACCATCAACTCTGCAGCCTTTCCAGCCTTTGGATTGCTCCATGGTCCGTGGTGTCTACATTCCTCAAAACAGCAGATGGCACCGTGGTGTGCACCCGGCCCCTACCACGCCATGCCATGAGAAAACAAGGAGAACCACAGCTACACATACACAGACTGGTGAAAACCACAGGATCAGGCAACGCTGGTGTTTCATTCTGTTTTGGACTGGAGGCGTTTAAAGGATAGTTCAGCCTGTTACACTATAGACAGTTCTTACTGTTTCTTCGCACATTATCAAGTTCTATTTTTGGAAATTCTGAGTCTCTTTATTACCGTACAGCAAACATTACAGAATTCATAGTGGGAGATAATAAACATCCCATATTCAAAATATTACACCAAGCATTACAGAAATTAGATCAGGAGGCAATAACCTCCACATTAAATAGTGTGCATGAAGCATTACAGAATTAATAGCGGCAGACAGCAACTCTCCTATATTAAATAGTTTACATTGAGCATTACAGATTTCTAAGTGGGAGCCAACAGCACGCCTATGAATACTGTTTCATAAGTGTTCATCAGACAAAGACTAATGTGCCTGAGTGTTAAAATAGTCCTTTAAATCCTCCCTTAGCTGTACCGCTCCACGGAGAGGTCTTCTAATTCAGCAGACAGCTAGTCCACCTCGCTCCTCCACCATGGTGGTAGCATTTCCCCCTTTGCCTCACAGATATTGTGCAATACCCAACATGTAGCAATAATGATGGGGATGCTTGCCTCACTGAGATCCAATCTAGTGAGCAAACATCGCCAGAGCCCCTTCAATCTAACAAAAGTACATTCAATTGTCATTCTGCAGCTACTAAGCCAGCCATTGAATCCCCACTTGGTGCCGTCAGGGTGGCCATTGTACAGATTCATGAGCCAGGGGAGCAAGAGGTAGGCTGCGTCCTGTAGAATTACTATTAGCATTTCCGTAATGTGTTAATGTGCTGGATGGGGAAGAATGCCCCCGGTTTCAACTTTTTGAAAAGTCCTGTGTTCTTAAAGATACATGTGTCATGCACTTTCCCCGACTGATATCGGTGAAGCATTCCAGTGGTGCATCAGGGCTTGCATAACCATGGAAAAATGTCCCTTTCTGTTGATGTACTCAGTGGCAAGATGGACCAGTGCCAAAATAGGGATATACGTGCCGTCGGTCACTCCACTGCCATTTGTGAACCCCATGGCTACACGTCTATCCACTATTTCCTACACATTAGCGAGATTCCCAGTTCTGTGTAGCAGGGGATGATTACACCTTTGGGTGACAACCGCCTCCTCTGTGAATTTTTTTCCACCTTCCAACTGATTGCTCATGGCTCGTAGCAATCTGGCATTGCAAACTTCCAGAGCAGGATTGTCAAAGGGGCTGTCATTTTGGTGTCCCTGTATCAGATGGCTGGGGTGAGCTCGACACACCGATCCAGGCATGTGGTCTTTCATATCCAAAGTTCTGCAGCTACTGCTCATCATCCCACACCTGTCCTCCAATCAATCAGTGTCTGTTTCTCGGGCCCAGAAGTGGCAATCCATAGTGTGGAGCTTCTCCATTAATACCAGCAGCAACCGGGCATTTTTGGTTGCTGTGGCCACCAGCCTGCAGTTATTGTGCTTGAATATCTCTTCATCTTCCTCCTCGCACACCCAGTTGTAGTAGTACTTCTTCAAGTCCTGCAAATACAGGAGAAAAGTGTATCCTGTATTAGCAAAGCTTGTGAGAATTGCACCGAGCTGTGTCAGGTCCATGCTACTGCCCGAGAGAATGTAGTGTGCAGGACTGTGGGAGTTTTACAAAACGATGCAAAAATTATGGGCTGGAGTAGGCATTATGGGATGGAGAATGTGACTCCCCTCCCCCCAGTTCCAAGAAATCCCTGAGTGAAACAGTGGCTTCCCACAAAGCACTGAGAAAATGTCCCTCTAGGTACTGAGCCACACAGCAGTGCTGGGCACGCTGGGATACCTACCTGCAGTGCACTGCATTTTACGTTGACACAACCACTCCCAGTGAGACTGCGCAGTGCCGATGTGCGGGCGCATGTGTGACAAGCTACAGTTGGTGTCTCTACACCAATGTGACTTGCATTGACAAAATATTGTAGTGTAGACATGGCTTAAGTAATAAACGGAGATAAGACTGGTAAATTCAGATCAAGATCCAGATTTCGAACTCCCTCGAGTTCTGTCTAAGGGTTTTGTTTAGCCTATTATGGAGATAAACAGCAGATGGCATCTTTGGAGTTTCTAGCTGTGAAGTTCTGGAAAGTCTCTGAGCATGTGTGAGCTGTGATTTTTCAAAGGTTTAAGACTTGGCCAAATGTGCATGGCTTTTCAGAAGGATAGCCAAAGGAACATCCCTGATGCACAGGCTGTCCCCTGTCAAATTTCTGATCCCTACTCCAAAGGAGGGGGGGTGAAAAAATGTCCATGACACTTTTTTCCCATCCAGACCAAAATGTTTCATGGGTGTCAACACAATTTTCATCAAGAAGGTTTCTCAGGTCCAGGGTGGAAATCCAGAGAGCAAGAGATCTCAGAGCAGCCAAAAACATGGTGGTTAAGACACTCTGGGAGCAATGACTTGAATCCAGGTCTCCTCTATCTCGGGTGAGTCATCCTAGCCATGAATCTCAATTACCCTCTGCTGCCAGTCTTAGGCTCCTTGACCCAATCCACACATCCTGTTCTTGTCACCTCTGCATTTGAATCAAGCAGGTGCTTGGGGCATTAAGAGCACAGGAGAGACAATCTCCCTGATTTCAGTCCCAAAGTCTAGCTCCACTTCCCAGAGCTGCAATTTCAGGGAAAGGCCAGATTTCCCTTGCGCAACTACAGGCTGGACAACGCTCAGGACAGCTGGAACGTTTGGAGTTTTTCACTGGGACGCTCTATCAAGTCTCTGAACATGTGCAAAGTGACATTTTTCAGAGGTTCGTAGCTCAGCCAAATTTGGGTGGATTTTCACAGGGACAGCCCAAGGCACATCCGTGTTACAAAGGCCACAGCCCTGCCCAATTTCAAGTCCCTGCTCCAAAGCCTTGGGGCAAAAGAGCTTCTCCGAGAAAAGGTTGCAGCATTTTTTAACCTGGGCAAAAAAATGTATTGGCCCTAGCCTCCTTCTGAGAAACAGCGAGATGATTTCGACTGAAGTTTAAACAAAAATCAGCCTGAGGCAGATGTTCTGCAGGGGAAAATATCAACCCTGATGGTTACGTTTTGGCAACATTATGAGCATCCAAAACAGGGTCTTACACTGGGAAGCATTGGGCAACATTGATAATAGGTCTTGCCACCAGCCCTGCTTATCATAGGAAGAACGCATGCGCTTGGCTCTCTGTTGACCCTAACTGTAGAGATGCAGCCTAGAGTGTCTTCTGGGCTCTCCATATAAGGCTATTGACTCACCCAGGAAGGAGCAGTGTGGAAAGCAGCTACGTACCTGGAGCCTCCCATCCACAGGAGGAGACTGAACATGCCTGGGAACGTGTAGGACCCTTCTTAGAGGAAGCCCCAGGCCTGTGGAACTTACTGCCACTGGAGCACTGGCTGAACATGAGCCTTGCTGGTTTTTGGATGTACTGCTGCCCGAATGGGGTCCAGATGGATCCTTCTTCTTTTCAAACAACACAGCAGGAGATGAGGAGAGAGTGATGCTCCTGTTACAGCATTCTGTTGCGTGATGCATGCATTGGCGTTACAGCCATGGGTGCCTGATACATGGGGATAAACAGTAAAGCAAATCCTCAGTCTCCCTAAGCAATAACCAGGAAGGTCTGTGTCCCAGGAAATCATTGCTTGAGCAGAGCCGGTCCAACTCCCCAACTTTTAACGGCAACTGGACAAGCTACTGCTCCATTGGTCTGACTCTGCTCCCCCTCACATCGTGCACAGGTTGGAAGCATCTGCAGAATTAGAACCTGGGCACACTGAGGTTCCATGCTGCTGATGCTTCCCTAGCGCCACCAGCATCTCAAGCCGGGCTTCCCCTGAGGGACCCTGTGAAACTAGACACTGCAGGAAGTTCCACCCAGCAGGGGCTGAGTGGCACCTCCCTGCAGCCCTCTGATTGGCCCATGCCGATATATAAACCAGGAAGCCATCACAGGGAGCTGTCTGAGCAACAATGCAGATTGCCTGCTTGCTTCCATGCTAGACCTTGACTTCCTGTGAACCTTAGACTCCAGTACCTGACCCCGGCTTGTCCCTGATTCTGCTAGTCGCCTCCTGACCACAGCTTGGCATCTGACCAGTGACGCCAGCTGCCCACAGCTCTTCCTATTACTGTCACAAATCTGAGCATTGAGCTCATACGGATCTGGGTTGAGAACGGCATCGCAACTCATTGATCCTGTCAAGGAATGGTGCCTGAGGTCACCCATCCGTCAATGTGCATGGGTCTGTCGCAGACCACGTGGGATGTCACTGCTAGCTGCAGGATGAAACAGAGCTGATTGTTGAGGAGACAATCAGGGTCAGGGCCGGGTAGAAGAATGCCAGGATGACAGCTGTAGCTCTGCCAGGGGGCAGCACAGGCTCTGTGACCCCTGGGACTCGTGCTGACCTCTGCACAGGGGCAGATTTCATCCCCTGCCTATATCCGTACAACTTTGCAGATGAATCCTCTCCAACTGCATCCCTGGCATGTTTGGCATTGGTCCCCTCCCTTCACCCACCCAATATAATATTCCAGTGAAAGAGTTTCCTGGTGGAAAAAGTCCAACTTGTCGGCTCAAGAACAAGAGTTCAAATAAAGGGTTCACTCTTACTCCCAGTGAAGTCAATGGGAGTTTTGCCAGCAGCTCACAGAGGTAGGATCACACCAGAGGCCAGAGGCCTGCACTCCGGCTGGGTTCTCCCGTCCTTCCTCACATCACACACACAGGCGGCCAGAGTAGGGAGGGAAATGCGGGGAGCTCCGATGATGTTGCAGAGCAAGGTTGGGGGGGGGGGCAGGAGCAGGGGGGGATAATGGGAAGGAAGGGAGCTTCCACAATGCAGCAGGACAAGGCTGGGGAGCAGAAATGGGGCTGGTGTAGATGGGAGCAGGTGCGAACACATCCTCGTATTAACCCTTATTCCTCTCTGATTGCATCTCCTATAAACTTACGCTGGATCCGTTACAGTTCTCCTTTTGGGGGAGGGGTGCTTTGTTCAAATGGGCTCTCCCCACCCCTCGCTAATGCAAAATAAGGGGGGCAGAGCTCTTTGGGCCCCAGGTACAACCACACTCTTTGGGCCCCAGATCCACGAAGGTATTTAGGCTCCTAACTTGCACTGAAATCAACGAAACACCTTTGGGCGTAAATACCTTTGTGGGTCGGGGCCTTCGTGCCCATGGATGTCTCAATGCTAGCGGGTGGACACACGCCTCCCGGGGTGGGCGATGGGTATGTCTGTGCTGAAGCTGGAGGCGTCATTTCCAGCAGATGCACACGCACTCGTTTTGGTCAAGCTGGCATGCTAGGAATAGCCGTGTGGCTCTGGCAGTGCGGGCAGCTGGAGGGGTTAGCCGCCCCCGAGACCGGATGCGTTCGGAGCAGCTAACCTGGCCTGCCACCCGGGCCACTGCAGCTACGCTTCTGTTTCGCTAGTGCAGGTCTGTCCGCTTGAGCTGGTAACGGCCCTGTCCAGGTGTGGTGTAGAAATACCCTACAAGCCTGATCCTGGGTTGGCATAAATCAGCATAGTCAACGGCGCTACTCCAGTTTACATCAGCTGAGGATCTGTCCCTGTGGGTTTCCAAGAGGGGGTCTCAAACCACCTCTGAGCTCTGAAATGCTGGCGGGGCCTTGATGTCTGTGGCCTCTCCTCATTGTTACAGGTTTGATGGCCTGGCTGGTAAGTGGCCGAGGGTGTATAAATACCTGATGTACCCGTCTGCGCCTTTATGGCTTCGATTCCCTGACCTGCTCCGGTCTGCTGAGCCCAGATCCAGCCGAGCAGCACGTACGACTATAAAGCCATTCAAAACAAGAGTTCATTACCAAGCGGAGAGCTTTTAGGATTTATAGATAATAATGTTTCAATGAAACGGTAACCGCGCAGCCAGCTGCGGCCTCTGCCACTCACTCTGGATTTCTGTGCTCTGACTTCTCCCCTCCTTCCCGCTCCCTCACGGCCTACTCTGTCCCTCTGCTTCAGGCCGGACCTCCTACTGACATCCAGGGCCCATCTGGTTGCCTCTCTCTGCTTGGGCCCCTACTCCCCCCGTCCCGGAGGAGGGTGACAGTGCATACCTGTTGCCTACCCCAGGGGCATGGTGAGGGCTTGTCAATTCATGTTGAATTGCTTTTTATATATAATATTAATCAAATTAACACAATCCCCAAACTGGGCATGCACCTAACCTGAGTAACCTCCTCAGCCCTGCTGCTCTTACCCATCCCTGTGCCTGCTGTTTGCTGGCCCCACTCATCAGTAGCCAGCCAAACCTCAGCGCTGATCCAGCATCAGGATCTGCTAACACAGCCCCGTGGACCTCTTTGGGGATTCAGGAGCAGGACGTTACCTTCTAAGCCAGCTGTGGCTTCTGCGATGCTCCACTTCTGGGCACTATCCAATGATGCAGAACTGTCCTGTTTAGGAAGCACATTGGGCTCTGCAGAGGGATGATTTCACATTAATAATGCAGGGGCCGCAGTCAAGAGCCAAGCCCCTTTGTGCTACAAGCTCTATAGACAAAGGTTTCTAACCGTCAGAGGACTGATGCTCTGGCACAGCTTTCACAGGGGAGCAGTGGGAATAAAACACCTGACTTCAGGACTGTGCTTGATAAGTGTATGGAGGGGATGGTGTCACGGAGTGTGGGGGTGTCCGGCCCTGCACCCCCGGGCTCCCTGCCGATTCACCAGGACTCTCAGCCAGCCAGTAAAGCAGAAGGTTTATTTAGACGACAGGAACACAGTCCAACACAGGTCTTGCAGGCACAGATAACCGGATCCCCCCGGTTAGGTCCATCTTGGGGCCTCACAGCCCCCCTCGGGGATCAGAGCCCTCTCTCCCTGCTTCCCCTCTTTCCCCAGCCAACTCCAGTCTCCCCAACCCCCTCCGGCCCCTCCTCTCTGCTCTGCTTCTTTCCCAGGCTAGGAGGTCACCTGACCCCTTTGTCTCCAACACCTTTAGCCAGAACCTTTGCAGGGAGGGGCCCGGCCATCCGTTGCTAGGAGACAGAACTTCAGGCATTTGGCTGCATGGACTTTTGCTGCTAGATACTTAGGATCTGTACCCAGCCCCCAGTACGAACAGTCCCACTTTGTCACGTGTCTGGTGGGGATGGTCTGATGACATTGCCTGCAATGCCATGTAGCCGAGCTGCAACTGCTAGCAACAAATATCTCCATGGCTGTTGATGGGACACTAGATGGGGAGGGCTCTGAGTTGCTCCAGGGAATTCTTTCCCAGGTGTCTGGCTGGTGGGTCTCACCCACATGCTCAGGGTCCAACTGATCACCATATTTGGGGTTGGGAAGGAATTTTGCCCCTGGTCAGATTGGCAGAGACCCTGGAGGGTTTTCACCTTCCTCTGTAGCATGGGTCATGGGTCACTCTCAGGTTTAAACTAGTGTAAATGGTGGAGTCTCTGTAAATTGAAGTCTTTAAACCACGATTTGAGGACATCAGTAACTCAGCCAGAGGCTAGGGGGTTATTGCAGGAGTGGGTGGGTGGCAGGGCCAGATTAACTCTCCAGTGGGCCCAGGGCTATTAGATTTTGTGGAGCCCCTGTATACAAGTCTTTTTCTTGGGAGGGAGTTTGGTGCAGGAGGGGGATGGGGCAGGAGATTGGAGTATAGGAGGGGGTGCAAGGCCGGAGAGGGAATTTGGGTGCAGGAGGGGGATGGGGCAGGGGATTGGAGTATAGGAGGGGGTGCAAGGCCGGAGAGGGAATTTGGGTGCAGGAAGGGGATGGGGCAGGGGATTGGAGTATAGGAGGGGGTGCCAGGCCGGGGAGGGAATTTGGGTGCAGGAGGGGATTCTGATCTGGGGCAGGGGTTTGGGGTGGAGGAGAGGAGAGGAGGAGAGGCACAGGCTCCGGCTGGGAGGCGCTTACCGGAAACGGCTCCTGGCCAGTGGCGTTGCAGGGCTCAGGCTGCCTGCCTGCCTGCCATAGGCCCATGCCGCTCCCGGAAGCGGCTGGCTGCTAGCATGTCTCTGCGCGCCCCTTGTGGGGAGGGGGGCAGCAGGTCTCCGTATGCTGCCTGCGCCCACAAGCACTGCCCCTGTAGCTCGCATTGCGGGGACGGGCTGGGGGTGGGGGCAGTGCAAGGAGCCGCTCCCCCCCCCCCAGGGGCCGCAGAGACGTGCCAGCAGCCAGCCGCTTCCAGGAACGGCATGGGGTTAGGGCAGGCAGGCAGCCTGCCTGAGCACCCCTTTTAGCAGCCCAGAGATCGCTGCCTGTGATTCACTGAGCAGGGCTCCCGGGCTGCAGCCCCTAAAGGCCCTGCCTTAATCCAACCCCAGTGTGTGGGTGAGGGTCTGTGGCCTGCAACGTGCAGGAGGCCGGACTAAATGATCATGATGGTCCCATCTGATCTTAAAGCCTATGAACCTATGAGGCACCTCAGAAGACACCTGCCCCGAAGAGCTTCCAAGCCATAGTCCTGATCCAGGGTGTTGGAAAATGTGTCTGAGTGAGTGGGAGAGTTGGCTGTGAGAAGAGGAGGAAGCGTAGCGTTTGTGTGGCTCACACCCATGAGCAGGTAAAGTTTGCCACATCTCAAAATTATTTGGAAGCCAAACTGATCAATATTCCAGGCTGTTAGCAGTTCATTTCCGCATTCACCACACAGCCCCTAATAAATCGTCTGGTCAACAAGCATGATATGAAAGCTTCAGAAAATATGATAGCAAGTCAGTAATGTACGGAGAAGACTTTTTAAAATAACACCACATCGCCCCAGTTTTTCAGCCAGCTCCTCAGTATGTGCATAATTTAGAAAGTTGTGGTCCTCGGAGATAAAATTCCAAATAGATTTATGGAGTGGTCTCAGCGGTAGTTAGAGAGATGAAATCTGAGTTTTAAAGGCAGTTGTGTGTATAGATGGGTAGCTGTGTTTCCCACCCAGATTGAGAAATGTACCACACACACACACACACACAATACAGGATGGGGGGAAGTATATTCTCAGTTCACAGACAAATGAGCTAACCTGAGAATCTCATTTGAGAAGGTGCGAGCTGTTTCATTTGTATGTTAATATGCACATAAGCAAAACAGACAACTTAAGTCAGTTTCATAAGGCAACTACAGAACAAATGAAATAAACCCAGCTGTCTGGAGGATGTGGTTTATTGTTTATATCACTGGCAGAGTGGTTTATTGTTTGGGGCTTTATAGCCTTAACTCAGTCTGCTGGCTTATAGTCTATGATGAAGACCTGAAAATCAAATTCATACTGAGCCTGTACAGGGAAATGATGAGAAGTCAGGCACCAGTTTTTTTAAAATGGTGTAAGGCACAACTGACTTACCTTTGCAGTATTGCTGGGTTATAATTTAGGCTGTTTGTCCAGTCTCAGACAATAACGATACAAAACAGCTTTGTTTTGCAGAGTAACTTTCCTACATATGCAACCTAAAACTTTACAGAGCTCCATAGTGATAGAGGGAAGCTGGGCAAAGGAGAAAAGAGATCACAGAATCATAGAAAATCAGGGTTGGAAGAGACTTCAAGAGGTCATCTAGTCCAGCCCCTGGCTCAAAGCAGGACCAACCCCAACTAAATCATCCCAGCGAGGGCTTTGTCAAGCCTGACCTTAAAAACCTCTAAGGATGGAGATTCCACCACCTCCCTAGGGAACCCATTCCAGTGCTTCACCACCCTCCTAGTGAAATAGTGTTTCTTAATATCCAACCTAGACTTCCCCCACTGCAACTTGACACCATTGCTCCTTGTCATCTGCCACCACTGAGAACAGCCGAGCTCCATCCTCTGTGGAACCCCCCTTCAGGTAGTTGAAAGCAGCTATCCAATCCCCCCTCACTCTTCTCTTCTGCAGACTAAATAAGCCCAGTTCCCTCAGCCTCTCCTCATAAGTCATGTGCCCCAGCCCCCTGATCATTTTTGTTGCCCTCTGCTGGACTCTCTCCAATTTGATCACATCCCTTCTGTAGTAGGGGGACCAAAACTGGACACAGTACTCCAGGTGTGGCCTCACCAGTGCCAAATAGAGGGGAATAATCACTTCCCTCAATCTGCTGGCAATGCTCCTACTAATGCAGCCCAATATGCCATTAGCCTTCTTGGCAACAAGGGCACACTGCTGACCCATATCCAGCTTCTCATCCGCTGTAACCCCTAGGTCCTTTTCTGCAGAACTGCTGCTTAGCCAGTCAGTCCCCAGCCTGTAGTGGTGCATGGGATTCTTCTGTCCTAAGTGCAGGACTCTGCACTTGTCCTTGTTGAACCTCATCAGATTTCTTTTGGCCCAATCCTCCAATTTGTCTAGTTCACTCTGGACCCTATCCCTGCCCTCCAGCGTATCTACCTCTCCACCGAGTTTAGTGTCATCTGCGAACTTGCTGAGGGTGCAATTAATCCCATCATCCGGATCACTGATAAAGATGTGTCAGACTGTTTCAATACAACATAAACAGGAGACACTTTGATCTAGAAAATAAAGAGGTTTCAATCAGAACTAAGTATCAGCTGCCCTTAATGATTTTAACAGTAAAATAAAAATAGAATATTTCAATTATTACCCTATTTATGTTACAACACATCATTAGCAGTAGAGCACTTTTATGACTAACTTGCCAAACAATAATAAAAAGAGTAGAAAAATGAAAAAAGCAACATGAAATTTCTAATGCAAAATTCGGAAAGGTTCCTAAACCAATTGTTCCATGGGAATTTTAGTCTAAATTGACACATGTTTCGATGTCAATGAAAAAGGCATTTTCCCCTCGAAAACACATTTTGATAATAATTGTCCGAGCAGTTCGATGAGACAGGGCGGCTGTTCCAGACGGCAGGAACATCAGAGGAAGAGACTTTGGCACAAGCAATGGTAGAATGGGTGAAGGAACATGCTGGATGATGTAGCAGGGAGGCCCTTCCTGGAACACAAGCCCCCAGTGGCAAGGCAAGGCACAACTGGTGTGCATGCCTCAGTTCCCCTTTCTTTCCACAATAAACATAAACTAAACACACAGTGGACTTTTCCTATTCCCTGCTCCGGGACATCACCGCCAAGTCACCCACCTGAGAGTCAACAGCAGCACTCCGTTCCCAGCTCCTTTGTCCTCAATCTAGGCCCCGCTCTCCAGCATCCCTGCCTGCAAGTGGCCACCTTTCGCTCAGGTCTTTGCCCCGAGGGCTAACCTCCTTGTGGTGTTCCACTCCTCCTACCACTCCTCCTACCCCTGCTAGCTGCCTGCAACAAACCTCTTCATTCTGGTTCTTCCCCTTTTTCCAGATTGGCCAAGTGAAGCTACGTCCTGCCTAGTGCTCATCAGGAGTCTCCAGCTTTGCTCAGTTCTCACCAGCAGTTCCAGGTCTCCTCTTAACTCAGCTCACTCTACTGGGTCTCAGGCAGCTCTCACCTGCCCTTCCTGTACCCAGCTCCTCTCCAGGACTCACCCAGTGTCTCCATCTTGAGGGCCCTGGTGCTCTTTCTTAAGCCCAGTTGGCCAGTGTCCTTCACAGAAGGAATGGACATGGGAGTATTCCAGGGCGGGGACAATGATGTCATGCTCCGTCTGCAGGAGGAAGTGGGCTGTAGTTCCCGTGCTGGGTTCTGCAGAGGTGGGACCTGGGGAAGGCCAGAAAGGGAGATGCAATAACCTGGGATGTAGGAGAGATGGCATCAGAGGGCTGGCATACAGCAGCACCAGGCAATCAGGTAGGTCTGGTAATGAGAGTGGCACGTATATACATAGTGAGATGAGCTGTGGCAGAAGTGGAGACCAGCTGAGTTACAGATCTAAGAGACGTGGAAGAAGGAGTGTTCCAGGTCAGGGATAATGTCAATATTAATACCTTACATACAGTCATGTAGCATCTTTCATCCTCCAAACAGTGTGTCAAGCGAATATCCAGGAATCGCGTCACTCATGATTGAAATGCAGCCTCTGTGAGTAGCCTGCAGCAGCAATTTAGCATCCCAATGCTACCCAGCCTAGGACAGCAAGTGAAGAGGAATCCTAGCCATTGTCTAGCTGGAATTGCAGCCAGCAAAATGTACGTATCTAGGTTTGAAGTTAGCCTGGAGCAGGGGTTAAGACTTCTGTTCAATGAAAAATGCCACAGGATCTGTAATGACCACAAAGGTTAAGTACTTTTGGTATTAAACCTCATCTATAAGACAGCACCCCCTAGCGGTGTAATGGAGAATTGCTTTGGAGTAGAGTGCCATCCACTGAATCCCCATACAATCTATGTTTTTCTTGGAGATCTCCAATCCAAGTATTGACCAGTCCTAATTCTATTACTTTGGGCTGTGATCCTACCAGGCCTTACATACAGACTACTACAGCTACAGGTACCATGGAAGGGATTCAGCTTAGAGTTCATTCCCTCTGGGGCACCTGGCATTGGTCACTGTTAGAGACAGGACACTCGGCTAGATGGACCTTTGGTCTGACCCAGTATGGTGGTTCTTATGTATGTCAGGGAGGACATCTCACCAATGTAAAGACCTGGCAAACAGCCCAACTCCTTATACAACAGCTCAAGAAGCTTGGGGAATAGATTCAGGAGGGCATGAGAGGGACCGAGGGGTTTTATTTTATTTTTGGTTGCACAGTAGGTTCCCCTACAATCATTGGAAACATGGATGGAAGTCCTAGACTAAGTCACAAATCAGATGAGTACAATGATCGTAGTGTCAGTCCTTTGTGGCGATTTGATCACATCACATGAAACCTTCTCACCAGTCGGCACAATTGGGCATTATCACTAGTGGGAGCCCCATGAAAATTATTTTTTTGTGAAAATTTTCATTTTATTTTTCAATCATTTCATATTATCTCATTTTATCCTGCCCCTAGGAGGGTGGGAGGCCCTCGGGGTGGAGGGGTGGGTCCTGCCCCCATGGTAGGTGAGAGACCGTGGTGCAGGGGTTGTATCCTGCCCTAGGCAGGGTTGGAGCACGAGCTCACCCTGCACTCACCCCGCACTCGCTCCTGTCATGCAGGGCTGGGCCAGGCTACCTGCTCTGGGCATTGTGACTTGGTGGATGGGGTCCCAGCGCCACTCACTCAGATTTGGCCATCATGATGGAGGGGTGGCCAGGCCAAATCTGAGTGGCACTGAAACCCTGTGTTCCAGGTTGCAACGCCTGTAAAAGGGGACCAGGCCAGACTCCCTGGTACAGGAGCTGCAGGACCTGCTGCTGTAGGGTGATTTTTTTTCCATTTTATGTCATTTTATACAATCTTACTCATTTTATTTTGTGTTATTTCACATTTGCAAAAAACCCATGAGGCTCATCACCAGCTGTATGTCTGAGACACATTCCTGGAGCACAACAGCAGGGGGTGCTGCAGGTTAGGAATGAGGTGTATTAGCAGAACTGGTGCATGAAAGACTGTCCTGATCCATAATAAACCTGGGTCCAGCCACAATCAGTGCTGTCAATCCTTCATTTTAAAGATGGATAGGAGGAACGGACATGTTGCAACATGGACTCTAACCTGCTACCTTTGGCGCCTTCCGAATTGGCTTGGCCGACACTGAGAAACAAACACACATTGCGGATCCTTTTGGCTGTGTGCCCTCATTCATCATGAAAGACAAACTCATGAATGATGGTTGCAGGTGCCATTACAAATCCAAATCTCAGGGGTGATTAGCCCATGAATCTGTGGAGGGCAGAGTTCAGGGCAAGCATTGGTCTGAGTTTCCAAGCAAGCCAGGAAATGTAGGTTTGGAGTGAACCCAGGGGCAGCTGAGTGAGCCTGAGATGCGGCCGTTCAAGACGCCCGAGGCTAGAGCCAGTCAAAAATCTTTTCACAGAAAAGCAATTTTGACCCCCAATGGTTCTATGGTGAAAACACAAAGTTTCATAGAAAAAAAAATATTTTTGATGAAATTTTTGCAGATTTTTGTCAGCTGAGACCCAAACATGTTTGGGTAAAAGGTCTGTGTGTTTCACTGTTCGCAGACTTGAGAATTCTGCCACAAATTTGCGATTTTTGAAAACCGACATTTCTTTCAAGTTGAGGTTGTTCATCAAAAACAAACAAAAGGTTTGGGGAAAATTCTGAGGAAAACAAAAGAAAACCAGTGCTCAGCATTTCTCACCAAAAATAATCTGTATTTTTCTACCAACTCAGCCTGAGCTCCGGCTTTGACCGAGCCCAGAGAGAAGGCCGAAGAGCCAGCCTTTCAAATGAGTTTTCACCTGAATTTGCAGCAAGCCTGCGTCTGGCTTTCCACTGAGGCTGAACCTCGCTTTCAGAGCGAGGCTGGGCCCGGAGTTATGAAGCCCTAGTTACAGCATGACCCTGGAGAGTGACTTCTGGCATTACACTTGAGGTGCATTTTGATACAAACCCTGAGGCAGAATTTGAATGCAAGCCCAGGCTGGGCCTGGTTCCCCCTGAAGCCCAGTGAATCCTGGCTACTTTGGTCATGCATCCCTTACAGAGTGGAGGCTTTGTTCGAATTCCAAAGCAAACCATGGGAGACTGAAGCAACGGGGGACCTTCTCCACGAACTGCTGTGAACCGCCACTGAGTTCCAAGTGCCTCCGGTCCCTTCCTACTGAGTCAGGTTTGTGCCACCTCCCTCCGACCTGGCAAATCTTGATACAGTCTAAGCTGAGAACACTGCAGGGGGGAATAAATCAATCAATCAGTCAAATAAGCCCACTGAAGTACCTGTGAATGCACCCAGGGGCTCGTCTGTGCTTCTTAGGCTTGTAGATGAGCTGGGAAGACCAGCTTTTCCAAACCCCGCTGCCCATAATTGTTTTTGCTTTGTATTTGTAATCACTGCTGGTAACTCCAAGCCTGACCGTTTATTTATAACATACTCAACCTAATGCCCCCCATGAAATGAAACACCCCCCTGGGGCTTTCCTATTTTCCTTCCTGCATTTATTTGCCATCTCAAGTTTAGTGCCTTTATACTTCTCAACAGGTTTATAATAACTTCGTTCTGCCTCACTACTTTCATTGCTCTCGTCCCCGGGTTATTTACCAAGCAGAGGGACGGCTGCAGAAAGGGCAAACGGATTCTGGAATTTAGAGCTCCGATGAGTTTATAAGAAAAGTACACGTGCGCACACGCACCAGCCCAGCAGGAAGGAGAAAGAGGTGATGAGTGTATGCCAGTTAACAGCTGGACTTTGTCTATACAGATAAGAACATAAGAACGGCCACACTGGGTCAGACCAAAGGTCCATCTAGCTCAGTATCCTGTCTCTGACAGTGGCCAATGCCAGGCGCCCCAGAGGGAATGAACAGAACTGGTGATCATCAAGTGATCCATCCCCCATTGCTCATCCCCAGATAAGACAATCAGGGCACATTCAAGTACAGTGTATCCACCATTCTGGGCATGTCCAGATGGACCTTTGGTCTGACTCCGTATGGCAATTCTTATGTTCTAGCTCATCTCTCACACCATCCCTATTCCCAGGACATACAGACAGGATGCACCAGCTTGTCATGCCAATGAAATATACAGATAAGATAGTCCTCTAGTGCTGTGTATTATTTCAGGTGCATCTGCGTAGGACATTTCCATTAGCAAACTTAACATGTCCAGATGGAATACATACGCCACCCAACATTACCGGGGCAGCGTGTCTCTCTTGTCGCCAACTGCTCTAATTACTTCTGGGTAGAGGAACAAAACATTCCCACTGCACGCGCTCACAGCAGACCTGCCATGTCACTGAATGTTGCAGGAATCATCAGGTAGTCTGTTCCATAAGGCCAATGAAGGTAAAAGACATTTATTCTATTGCTCTGCATTCCAGGAATGGCCCATCGTTATTGCACAGCTGCTTTTCATCAGCAGACACTTCATAATCTTCAGATGATCACAATGGTCCCCTCTGGCCTTGGAATCTATGAATGTACTCGCCTTGCCTGTGAGGTAGGGCAGTCTTCTTAGTCTCTTCTTGCAGCTGGTGACCTGAAGTACAGAAGAGCTAATTGACTTGCCCACCATCTGTGAGAGAGAAGGGACTTGAATCTAGCTCTTCTAAGTCCCTGGGTAGTTCCCGTACCACTGGACCATTCTCTATGACAGGGCTGCTGGTGACTGCAGGTCTGGTGAGGTAGCGACTGGACGCAAACAGAGCTTTGGGTACACAGAATTACCCTGCCCCCTTGGCACTCAAGCTGAACTATTTCTGGAGTATAAAACTCCAGATAACGTTTTTTTTCCAGCTCAGCACTTGTGGGCTCCAGCCAGGATCAGAAACAAAAGAAGCAACGTAGCATTAGGTGATCTGCCTCTTCTTTCATATGGCAAGCCAAGGGACTAGCAGTGGTCAGGTAACCAAGGCCACATTAGTGAGCCAGCGAATAGCTTTGCAAGCATCTCAGTGTAAGTCTGAGATGCCACCTGCAAACAATGAAAGCAGGCACTGCTGGACAACGTGGGACATAGTTTGTGACTGGTGTCCAGTGTCACATTGTGCTTTGTCTCTCATCTTTTGGAGACGTAAGAAATGGCAGCATCTGCCACACGATCTTCTGAAGTGGTTCAAAGTACAGGGTTGCCAACCTGGTACTTAAAAAATACCGGGCAGACCTCAGGTGTCCCCAGTCTTGACTTGAACCTCTGGGGACATGTCTCTTTCCCACCACCCCCATGCTGCTGAGAACCTAGGGCCTCATGTGCTTGGCCTGCAGCCACTGCAACTCCTCTTGAGGATCTGCATGGGCATCAGGAGCTGAGTTGGAGGCTGCAGTTGCTGGTCTTTGCCTGCTGCA
This sequence comes from Mauremys mutica, assembly GCF_020497125.1. Lineage (NCBI taxonomy): Eukaryota > Metazoa > Chordata > Testudines > Geoemydidae > Mauremys > Mauremys mutica. Next base: position 8,794,380 of record NC_059073.1, on the reverse strand, counting down.
GCGCTGTGCACCCTGTTGGGGAGGTTGGCAGAGAGTCTACGAGTGGGGAGGCTGCTGTATGGGGAGACTTTGGCAAACCAGTAAAGTGCCTGAAACCACTATGGCTTATTGTTAAAGGCGGCCTAGTCAGCAAGCTGTAAATTGGCCATTCAGCAGTCTCAGCTTGACCAAGGCGGGGCGGGGGGGGAGGAGTTTTGGGGTGGCACAGAAAGGGCAGCTTGACCCTGCGTCCTTCCCGATAAGAATTGTGTTGAAGTTGCTGATACAGGCATTTTAAAAGAGCAGGAATGTCTATTGGGGTCTCAAGGCTGCAAACTGTGGAAAAACCCATACCCGGTTAATCAATAATCAGAAGGAGCCTCTTGCTTGCCCATTGGAACTGCTTGCGTAACAAGGTTTCTTTAAGGGACGTGTCATTCAATTACTAATGTATAAATAAGAGGAAAAACTTGGGATAGTTGGCCTCATTTGGGGACTCTTTTGGACTCTTTTTGGACTCTCCCCCTGGATACATCTTGCGGTCCCCACCAGCAGACAGAAGATTTAGCCACCGGAAGCCTGCCGCTGTGTCACTTGAGAGCCACACTCAGCTTTGGTAATTATCAAGGGTTGGGGGTGTTTTATTAACCTGTTGCGGACGTGTGTAAGTGCTTGAGACTAAGTAAAAGTTTAGCTTTAAGTGAAAGCACTCTTGTGTTGTCCTGTTTGTGCCAGCCATCTATCGGTCGGACGGCCGTGTCTCTCCTGATTTATTTCCTGACATCTCCTTGCGCAGAGTAAAAGTTACCAAGAGCTTTGGGTTGAAAGAACCCCGGGTAACAGCTACATCCAGGGAGTACTGACCCGCCTGCCAGACAGAGCCCCTTCAGCACAGCTCCAGGGCACGCAGCCCCATCCACTTCACCTGCCAGACAGAGCCTGTGCAGGGAACCAGATAGTGCCGCCCTCAAGGGCTGGAGTCAGCAGCGGGCATGGTGGAGGGGGTGTAACATCTGCAGTAGGAAATTGCTCGTTGGAGCTATGCCATCAGCGATGAAGGCTTCTTCAAAATATCGCCTTGGGCATTGGCATTGGGTGGACAAGTCTAGCAAGAAGCCTGGAAATGATGGTAAATACAGGAAGCGAAGATGCAGGGCAGCAGCTGCAGTTAGCTACCCGAGGTGAGGGAAGTCGTTGAGAAAGACTCAACGTCTCGGACCGCATAGCGCAAAGCTAGTACTGTTAGACCAGGAAAAGGTTTGTGTTACTGCACCTCCCTCTCATCCCAGTGGGACAAGGCATTCTCTGGGGCATTCGCTCGCTCGCTCGAGGTCTTCACCGAACACTGACAAGTACAGAGCTGGAACCTGTCTGGCTCACCCGGATATTAGTATTGTTAAAATAGGAATTTGAGTTATAAAAATATGTTTAGACTTTATTGAATTACTGTAAGTTACTGCCTGCATTAATCTCACTTACAATGTCTGTAGCCGGTGTTATAAGGTAACATGCAAGAATTTTCTCGATAACTGTGTGGCATCAGATAGCAGAGAAGCATTAATACTAGTCTCCACCAGGAGGTCTTATCTTTTGGCCAACCAAGAAGGCCCATCAACACCAGACTAACTCTTGCAGAACAGCAGAGGACAAAAGACTGTGTTGATTGCTTTCCCCACACCGCCACTCGCATGAAGAGGAGGTGTGCAAGTGAATTCCTTCCATCAGGTGACCTGGCAGCTCAGAGAATGGGAATGGGATACACTTCCCTAACAAGAAACTGTATCTCTGCGCTGCTTGGACTCTTGAGGGCAAAGTTTGCTAGGCATAAGGAAGAGATCTCCAGTGTTTAGCCTGGGTTAGCCTTAAGGGACATATAAAGCTTGCTTATTATAGAAGCTTCTATTGCTTTGGAAATTTAAGACTATAGCTCATCTGTGTATACAGACGTGCCCTGGGTTGCGCAAACCCGACTTATGGAAATCTGGAGTTACGGGAAAAAGTTCTGTTAGTTCCATAAGCGCCTTTTTTTTTTTTTGCGTAATTGTCGGAGATACGTTCCTGACTTACACAAATCTCGACTTACACAAGGCGTTCTGGAATGGAACGCTTGCTTACGTTGGGGAGCTTCTGTATATGTTTACCTGCTTTAACCTTGAAAATAACTCTCTTACTTCCTTTTCCTAGTTAATATACTATATAAAGATTTATTCCAGAATTGGCTACAAGCATTGTGTTTGTTGTGAGATCTAAGGTGCAATTGACCTGGAGTAAGCAACTGGTCCTTTGGGACTGTGAGTAACCTGAATTTTGTTGTGATTTTTGGTGTAAGGGACCATCTAGCACAAAGGCAAGCTTAACTGGGGTGTGAGATGGATCGGTGTAGCCAAGGGGACTGTCTGCAACTCCACGTTAAGGCTGTTATAGTGCTTAAGGAGTTTACAGCTGAAAATTGGTTGGTGGAATCTAAGTGTAGAACTCACAGCCAATTTGGGGTTTGTGCCCTGGTTCTTAAGAGTCTGGCCTGAGGTTGGTCCTCATGCCCCTGAGCCACTGAAGGGCAACTTGGCAATGCCCTTTAGTGGCTGTTCCACAGAGAGGCTGTCAAGGCTCTTTCCCTACTCTGGCACTTGAGTGCAGAAGGTGGGGGCCTGCAAGGACTCCAAAAAATAACATTTGCCACTCCAGGCTTGTGTTAAACTCCCAAGGTTACAGCTTTTCTCTGACCTTGGCTTGGTCGATGCTGCCACCACCCAAGTGTAGAACCCCTTTGAGAGCCCAGGAAGGTGCACTTGGGAATTCCTTCCTGTGGGGTACCCTCAAGCCCTTTCAACCCCCACCCCCTCTGGGGAAGAGCTGAGAAAGGAAGAAAAAAGGAAATCAGCTGTTGCCACCAGCTAATTAAACAACACACACACAAACCTTTTAAGAAACAAAAATCCAACTCTGTTCTTAAAAAAGGTACATTTTATTAAAAACAAAAAGAAAGAAAATACATCTGGGAACTCAGGCTATTGCTAGATTTTAAAAAAGCAGCTATACAGATTAAACACCAAGAATAGCTTTCTTGAGGTCCAGCCTAAAGGTTACAAGCAAAACAAAAGCACCTGGGGTTAGCACAGAGGACTCCACAAGCCTTAAAGAAATAAAAAGGGATAAACCCAATCGCGTCTTCCTGGACATTTCCTGATCTACTTACATATCTGGGGTTTCAAATGAGTAATTTCTAGGTATGATATTGAGGATTTTTCATACCTGGCCCCAAACTTCTTACAGCATAGCTGCTGCCCTGTCCGCCTCTCCCTGGGAGAGCAACTACAGACAGACAAAAGGGGAGTCTTTTCTCAATTTTAAAAAGTTCTAGCCTTCCCATTGGCCCTTTTGGCCACGTGCCCACTCACTTATTTTACCTATGCATAGGAGTGAGACTTTTTAACCCTTTACAGGTTAAGCAAGTAGAGAACAGCTACTAAGAAGGATTTTATAGCTAACTGGCTGGCTGAGTGTCCATAAAAGGGAGCTCCCCCTCCATTCATTTATCACGGAGGCTAAAGGACATGTGATACTAAAAGAGGTCTTCCTACAGCTCAAATGGTGGAGGCCTGTCTCCTTGGTGATGAAAAGTCTAGTTTCTAGTATCAGATCCCTAGTGGTGTGTGTCTTTCTCTGTCTCTGAGCAAGAGAGATTTATTCAGCAATTGAGTCTACTATCTGCAACACGTGGATCTGAGAGCACAGATCAACCGCAGAACTTTTGGATGCTAGTTCAAGTGGAACCTTTGACTCTTTGGAAATTCATCATCATTATTAAAATAAAACTCTTTGAATGTCAACACTCCACCCCCAACTCCACACACCGCACATACTCACACAAAATTATACTTTACTTTTCCTTGTTTTAATTACAAAGCATTACTCATCAGAATGTCAAGATTTTATTACTCAGTATGACACAATTTCTTTATTATCTAACCCTAACAAAAAAGAAAGAATAGAAAAAGAAGTTACATGGGGGAGGGACAAAAAAGAAAGTCTAATAACGAATGACTTAATTTTAAGAACGAACTCTGACTTCAGATAATTATTTTCTCACAATTAGAGTTTTTGGTTCAAACCTTAATATTGGGTTTTGTTTTTTTAACTAATGTCACATGAAGTAATTTTGTAATTAGAATAAACGTGTCGTTTCTGTGATTAATTCCTTTTAATTAGAACTAAACTGCAGAAAAAGTTTTATCATTTCAAGTGAAGTCGGATAATATATTGATTAGTGAGGCATTCATGGGGGAATGCTTCTTTTTTTTCTTTAATGATTCAGTGTGTGTGTGTGTGTGTGTGTGTGTTCCTAAAGTCAGTCACTTTTCACCTCCCATTGAGCCTCTTTTCTCTGTCACTTTTTGGAAGAAAATCGAGTCTCCGAGCCCAGTTTCAACTCAGGTGATTCCTTTCTGTCTCCTGAAATCCCTCCTGCAATTTCCCTTGGCTACACTGCTCATCACTTCCTACCCTAAATATTTCTGCAGCTTGCCTAGCCAGAATGGGTCCCATTCCACCCCAGAGGTGGCTGCATTTCAGTAAGTGGTGAAGTGATTACTCACATGACAGAGAGCTGTGAGATCTTTGGGGATGAAAGGTGCTAAATATAAGAGATTTTTATTACCTATAGATGAGGAACAATTTGGCCAGGTGCAGTGAGCCTTTGATTGCAAGGACACCGGGACCCTGGGGTGACTCCATAGTACTAAGTGGCATTATAGCAGGGATGAATTTGCTGATGTGGGACTGTGCCTGTCCAGTCGATGACTAGAGGATTTCAATCTCCTAGGAGGACCATGATGAGGAGTTCTAGCATCTCCTGGGCATGAAAATGGCAAAGATAGTTAGTCCCTGATAGTTACTTTCTTCTCTTGCAGATTGTCCAGCAAGGATGAGTTTGTAGCTAAGGCACTGGACTAGAACTCAGGAGATCTGGATTTAAATCTTGGCTCTGCGACAGGCTTCCTGTGTGACGCATGCTAGCTACTAATTCTCGCTGTCCTCAGCTCCCCAGCTGTAGAGTGGGGCGATATTACCAACCTGTTTTGAATCCATTAATGTTTGTGAGGTGCTCAGAGACTATGCTAATGAAGTCATGTAAAAAGGTAGGCAATACACACAAATTGCTAGTCTCTCAGATCCTTCCCTGGACTGCTAGCATGTGAATGGAATGTAATTTAGTAGGTGTTGGCATGTCTCCCTCTGGTGGTAGTTCCTGGCCACTTGTCCATCTGCGGCTAATACCTACAAGCTCCTCCAAGGCCAGGTCTACGCTAAAAAGTTAGGTCAACCCCGCGATGTCGCTCAAGGGTGTGAAAAATCCCCACCCTTGAGCAGCCTAGTGAAGCTGACCTAACCCCTGGTATAGACAGTGCTAGGCCACACTATCGCTTCTCTGGAAGGGAACCCCTCCCAGCCCTGTAGTGCAGTGGTGCCCAGACTTGTCCTGTTGCACCCCACCATACCAGTAATGGAATCTGTCTGCGACCCCCCCCCTTCCATGCCTGCACAGTGGGCTCAGCAGAGGAGCTTGGGCTAAAGGCAGGGCTGAGGGCTGAACTGGGATAGGGGGAGGAGCTAGAGGCGGAGCTGGGCTGGGACAGAGAGGGATTGAGGACAGAGCAGGGGGGAGCAGGGGGCGGAGCTGGGCTGGGGGTGGAACAGGGGGCGGAGCTGGGGCAGGGTGGCACTCCTTCCTCAGACCCCCATGGGGGCTGGTCCAGGCCCTGCCACGTGCCCCCTTGAATGTTCCTCTGCGCCCCCTAGAGGACGTGCCTCACAGTTTGGGGACCACTGCCGTAGTGAGTGTCTGCACTGAAGCGCCACAGCAGTGCAGCTGCTGTGTAGACATAGCCTAAGTCAAGTGGTAGAGGTCTATGCGGTGGGAGCTGAAGATTCCCACATTCAGTCCCACCTGATAGCCACGGCACCTGGAGGTATGTAGTCACGGTGCCTCATAACAGCACAAGATGTTATCTTCTCACCCCGTGCCTGCAGGCTCCCCCTGGCTGAAAGCAGGCTGGAGTGAGGAGGTGTTCCTCACAACCAGCCAGAGAATGCCGATTTCTGACCTCCCACACAGCAGGGTTTGCAGCACACCTCGGATTCATCCTCACTGTGTTTGCAAAACACATGCAAATAGCAACCAAGCGCTGGACTAAATTATCCCACGGCCCATTGGGCTGGGGGCGGGAGTGAGGAGATGAAGGGAAACCGAGGCATTTTGAATTACTGAGTGGCACAGCCTGGAAGCAGGTTCCTGGGAAGTGGTCACTTAACAAATGAGGAGAATGACACCTTCATGGAAGGGGGCTGGGAGGATGAATGAATTAATTAATCTGCTTCCCTCACATTCGATGATCCCCTTATCCCTGCGGGACTAGCTTGCACCGGCTACCGAACGAGAAAGATTTTCTTTTGGCTTGTTGAGCAATGAATGGAGGCACGTTTTGGGGGGTCCTTTTATTATAGACCTGGAAGGGTGACTGCCCACCCTGTGTGTGACACACGACAGCCAGCAATGCCTCCCTGGCCGGTAACACAGCCCAGCCCTCACAGACATGCACTAGGTCTGCGCTACGCTTGTCCTGCCAGTGTTGTGCTTTACCAAAGGGATTTTGTGTTGTTGTGGCAGAGCAACAAGCTCACTCCTTGTTCTTGTGAGTCCTTGGCGACAAAACGGTGCCAGGAGCCTGTTCAGTACCTGCTTCAAAAAGTGTGAAGCCAGACCAGGGAATTCGGACACCTGGATGATCCCAGTACAGGAACTATGCCCCATGCTGCAGAGGAAGGCAAACCCGCCTCTGCCCCAAGGTCCCTGCCAATCAGACCTGGGGGGAAATTCCTTCCTGACCTCCCAGTCTGGCAATCGGTTAGACCCTGAGCATGTGAGCAAGACACACCAGCCAGGTGTCTAGAAAGGATGCTCTGTATCATCCCATACGTGGTTGGAGAATCTCTTGGCTGTAGCATAGGGAAGGGGTGGAAACCCCATTCCTTGAGATGTTTAGAAACTAGGCTGGAAAAAGCATCGGAGAATACAGAGACGGGCACAAAGATCGACTGATGAACTCTGTTAGCCTCTGACTCCTGACCGGGTATATTATATAGAAAGTGTTTAGGTGAATATAGGTCAGAACGTGCATTCAGGAGATAAGAGTAAAAATGAAGATTGCAAGTGGAGGAACACGCCGTATAATCTGACAGGCCTAGCAAGAAGGTGATATCTAGCAAAGCCTATACGGGGGTCATGAATGAGCATCACTAGCATGGGGATGTAAGGGCCCACAGACCTCAAACCCTGGCCCATTAGCTCCCATGCGGCCCTCACACGCTGGATGGCTAGAGCTACTGGAACTGAGGGGCTAGCAGAACTCTGACCCCTTCCAGAAGCACCGCCCATGAGGATCCTGATTGGGGGAGATGACCGGCCCCAACGATTGGCCAGACCATAGTATTTAAGCCAGAAGAAGGTGTAGGAAGCTATCTGAGCAATTGAGACATTTCCTGGCTGAGTACTGCAATGGACCTGATTCTTGAATGATTCTTGGTTTCTGATTTTGGTACTGATCCCTGGACTGTGATTCTGGCTTTGATCTCTGGCTTGGACTCTGGCTCTGACCACTCCTGCTCTGGCCACTAGGCAGGGTGACCAGATAGCAAATGGGAAAAATCAGGACAGGGGTTGGGAAGGTGGGGTAATAGGCATTTATATAAGACAAAGCCCTGAATATTGCGACTGTCCCTATAAAACTGGGACATCTGGTCACCCTACCACCTGTCCTGACAGTGGGTTATCATTAGCAAGTGACCTAGTGTCATTTTATAATATGTGTCTTGTGACAGACAAAGGCGACTATGAAGAAGCAAAAACAAGTTAAAACAGTAGATTTGGGGGGAATTCTGAGTACAGGTACCCATGGAGCTAACCACATGGATGTATGGAGTGTATTGGAAGGGGGTGGACACAGATGACTTTGGCCAACCTCGGAAGGAGAGCTATGCGGAGCTGGAATACCAAACAGGGTTTTCTGGAACACCACACATGGAATATCCTCAGATACAGCCCCAGACCTTTGTGGGTCTCAGAAGGAAAAGTTGTATAAAGAAGTTGTGTGTCCAACCTTTAGTGGGCACAGTGGGAGGTGGTGTGAACTGGACCATGACTTCCCATTTATGCTGTACTCCACTGACTAATTTCTTCTGTCTGTATTTCCTTGGTCTCTAGGGGTTCATCAGTCTAACAGCACAAGGGGCTTTTCTGTTGTACGACTCTTGTTCATAGAATCATAAAATATCAGGGTTGGAAGGGACCTCAGGAGGTATCTAGTCCAACCCTCTGCTCAAAGCAGAACCAACACCAACTAAATCATCCCAGCCAGGGCTTTGTCAAGCCTGAGCTTAAAAACCTCTAAGGAAAGAGATTCCACCACCTCCCTAGGTAACCCATTCCAGTGCTTCACCACCCTCCTAGTGAAAAAGTTTTTCCTAATATCCAATCTAAGGTTGCATTAATGCTGTACTTTATTTGGATAATAAATAAAGCTTTTATGTCTCTATTCCTGCAATTCACCAACGTCATCTGTTAATGAACTTAGGTAGCCACAAGACAAAGAGCCTGTTAGCTGGGACTCATGCACTTTGCACCTAATGTTCAAGCTACAACTAGCAGGTATTTTTCAGCTCTAACTCCTGCACCACGATTAATTCCCTCAGGTGCAAAACAGTTCCCATGCACCTGTAATTCTCCTGGACATTTTTGCAACCCCTGGGGAAACAGAAGGCGTTTTCACACGCTTCTCGGTGTGCCTGGGGGCTCCAGGGACACAGCCTGACCCCTTCGCCTTGTCGCTGCTGCTGCTGGGACACTCGCTTGAATTAATCTACCCACTGGCAGAACAGAAGCATCACACTGGAGGCATGGCGAGATTGTTTTTTTTCTCTCAAATGTCAGCTTATCAGCTGTGAGTTATTTCTCCTGGAGGATCCAGATGCTCCGTCAGAGGCAGGTGTAATTCAGTGAATTCTTGTAGGTGTTAAAGTTGGTTCCAAACACATTGGGAGAGAGAGAGACAGAGAGAGAGAGAGAGAGATCCTCTTCTGCATCTGGAGTGACTGAAGCTGGGGACAGCTTAGCCTTATTGAGAAGGAGATCGAGGAAATTAAATTCCAGGGTCAACGTGTCTCAAATCCTCTTCTCCCTGGAAGGAAAATAAGCTTCCATCTAATATAAAAGAGACAATGTCATCAACTGCCTCTCAGAGCATGTCGGTATGGGGGGCCACTTCCAAAAGGAATGAAGCTAAAGCAGACCAAGGCCACTTTACTTCTGAATGAGAGCATCCACACAGGAGGCTAATGCTGTTTAATTAGCGTGTTTGAATTCACACCTGCAGTGAATTCGGTTCAGCTTTCCTGAGACTCTCTGTAGACGCGCCCTGACTTTGGGGACGAGGACAGCAGAGGAGGGAAATCACTTAATGCTGTTTGAAGTCATCACGCCCCTGAACTCCTAGGGACGACACCGGCTACTGAAATGCGGGCTCGATTCTCTCTTTTGTGTCTGTCAGCAACCGGCTCACTCTCTCGGGCCATGGGGAAAACTAAATGCCATGACAGATCAAAGAAGGGTGCCTCATCTTTATCCCGGACAGTGAGTGACGGCTTGGAGAGGTTCCGAACACTCCGGGGGATGCTTACGTGGCTCCTGCATTGGCTTAGAAAAACAAGGGAGAAAAACAGACTTGAGCGATGACAGTTCCGTGAAAGACTCTCTCTGTACATTTAGTCCATCAGTTAGTGCTGTCACCACCTCCAGCATGTGTGTGAGACACGTGGATGTGTTTGTGTGAGAGACAGAAAGAGACGTGTGTTTTGCTGGGAGGAGAGTTTGGGGTGTTTGAGAACAACTTTGAAAGAAGGGGATTGGGTGTGAAGTTCTGTTCATCTAGGAAAGCGGCATAAAGAGGCCTTAACGAGAGTGCACGCGCACACCCCCAGAAATATCTGCCCAGTGGCAGAGCAGCTCTCTGCCAGCCCCCAGTGCATAGAATCATAGGACTGGAAGGGACTCGAGAGGTCATCTAGTCCTGTCCCCTGCACTCACGACAGGACTAAGTATTATCTAGACGATCCCTGACAGGTGTTTGTCCAACCTGCTCTTAAAAATCCCCAATGATGGAGATTCCACAACCTCCCCAGTCAATTTATTCCAGTGCTTAACCACCCTGACAGTTGGGAAGTTTGTCCTAATGTCCAACCTAAACCTCCCTTGCTGCAATTTAAGCCCATTGCTTCTTGTCCTATGCTCAGAGATTAAGGAGAACAATTTTTCTCCCTCCTCCTTGTAACAACCTTTTACTTGAAAACAGTTATCATGTCCCCTCTCCATCTTCTCTTCTCCAGACTAAACAAACCTAATGTTTTCAATCTTCCCTCCTAGGTCATGTTTTCTAGACCTTTAAACATTTTTGTTGCTTTTCTCTGGACTTTCTCCAATTTGTCCACATCTTTCCTGAAATGTGGCACCCAGAACGGGACATAATATTCCAGCTGAGGCCTAATCAGCGTGGAGTAGAGCGGAAGAATTACTTCTCGTGTCTTGCTTATAACACTCCTGCTAATACAGCCCAGAATGATGTTCGCTTTTTTTGCAACAGTGTGACACCGTTGACTCATATTTAGATTGTGGTCCACTAGGATCCCCAGATCCCTTTCCACAGTACTCCTTCCTATTTCCCATTTTGTAGGTGTGCAACAGATTGTTCTTTCCTAAGTGGACTACTTTGCATTTGTCCATATTGAATTGCATCCTATTTCCTTCAGACTATTTTTCCAGTTTGTCCAGATCATTTTTAATTTTAATCTTATTGTCCAAAGCACTTGCAACCCCTCCCAGCTTGGTATCCTCTCCCAGTGTAGCCAATGATTTTAGTTTATTGTTCTTTTATTGTGTGCTTATAATTAACTAACATGTTATGTCATATACAGTCATTGGCTGTTGGATACAGTTACACTGTAGGAGTAGAGAATGAGAAGACTGATCAGTAGTTAGAAGGAATAATCGTGTATTAGAGATCAAAGGAAGAAAGGCTGGAACGTAAGGCCCGTAGGCTGAGCAGGCCCATGGACAGCAATTCCGGGCCCCAGGGCAGAACTGTCAGTGGGCCCCCAGCCCGCCTGGACACGGTCCGCCTGACATTTGGGCGGTGCTGTGCCCACGCTGGTGGTGCCCAGTGAGCTGCTGCCAGCTGCTGCGTGCGCTCTTCTGGCACGGGCCGGGCTTCCACCTGCCTGTCCAGCTGCCTTCGCCGCTGCCAGTACCACCCTGTGCATGCCTATGAGCCCTGGCCGGAGGCGACTAGTGGCAGGGACACAAAGGCAGGGCCGCCCGGGGGGGGGCAAGTGGGGCAATCTGCCCTGGGCCCCGTAGAGGCCCCCACGAGAATGGCTGAGGCTCGCCCCCGCCATCCCCCCAGCGCCTCAGTGCATCCTGGACAGCGCTGCAGCCGCGTGGCTCCGGGGAGGCCTGGGCTCCGCCCTGCTCAGAGCCGCGTGGTAAGGGGGCGGGGCTGTGAGCTCCGGGCCGAGTGGCTCCTCCCCTTACCACGCGGCTCTGAACAGGGAGGAGCTCAGCCCTCCCCACCCCCCGAGCCACGTGGCTGCAGTGCTGTTCAGGGCCGCTTCTCGACGAGCGCGCTGAGTCGCTGGGCAGTGGGGGTAAGCGGCCAGGGCCAGGGGGGGTTAGATAAGGGGCAGGGAGTCCCAGGGACAGTCAGGGGACAGAGACCGGGGGTTGGATGGCGCAGAGATTCTGGGGGGGGCGATCAGGGGACAGGGAAGGGGGGGTGTATTGGAGGAGTCTCGGGAGGGTCAGGGGACAAGGAGCAGGATGGGTCAGAGATTCTAAAAAATTCTCATTTCATTTGAAATGTTTAGCAGGGTTTTTATTTGTTTGTTTGTTTTTGTTTTTCTGCTTCTTGGTGAAACAAGAACCAAAAAAGCCTCCCAGGTTTTCAATTTGTAGTTTCCCCTCTACCCCACCTCCTTTCTCTCCCTCTTTACCTTTTTCTCTCCCCGCCCGAGAGGGAAACGGAGGCGAGGAGAAGGAAAGCCCAGGAGAGGAAAAGCTCAATGAAAACCATTTTTAAAGACTTGAATTTAAGTGGAAAACAAAAGTTGAATGAAACGTCATTTTTCTGCACATTTTTCCTTAAATGTTCTTTTGATTGAACAAAAAAATCACCCAGCTTTAGTCGTAACCGCACAGGCTTCTGTATGCTCCTGATGCCTCGCCTGAATGCCCACTGGCCTGAGTTCAGTCTCATAGGGGGCACCTGCTAAATATGGCTGGCTTACCTTAACCCTCAGCTTCTCACCCAGCCTCTGTGCCAGTGCCTAGATATCTGGCTGAAACTGTTACTTTTGCTGGATGGCATGAGCACATTCCTCCTCCTGACCTATCACTGAGTCACTGCTTGGGCAAAGAAGAAAAATAGTGTATTTCTGCTCTGCAGATTAACCACAAGATATTTCTACATTATTTTAGCCAAGTATGTGCTTGGCCTGCCTTGTATGGCTCAGTCATGTGCAGGTAGGTGAAACAGTGGGTGTAAAACAGGTTAGAGGACAGTAATCAAGGAATGGTTATCAATGATACACTTTCAGACTGGGGAAATGTGTCCAGCAGGTCCCACAGGGGTCCAGTACTATTCAATATTTTCATAAATCAATTGGATAATGGAGTCGAAAGTTCACTTATGCAATTTGCAGATGACACCAGGCTGGGAGGGGTTGAAAGCACTTTGGAGGACAGGATTAGAATTTGAAATGCCCTTGATAAATTGGAGGATTGGTCTGAAATCAGCAGATGAAATTCAATAAAAACAAGTGCAAAGTACTACACTTAGGAATGAAAAATCAAATGCATAACTACAAAATGGGGAATAACTAGCTAGGCAATAGTACTGCTGGAAAGGATCTGGGGATTATAGTGAATCACAAAGTGAATGTGTCAACAATATGATGCCGCTACAAAAGAGACTAATATCATACTAGGTTGTTATGACATATGTTGCAACCTTGTGCAGCATCTCTGGGGATACAAACTGTATTAAGCTTATGAATGGTTTATGTATCACTGTGGGCCAGGGACTGTATGCAACTTGGGGCAGTGGAGGAGAGTGAGGGGAAATGATACCCCAGCTCCTCCAGGAACTAAAAGCAGTGGATGGTGATTTAAGGTGAATCACTCAGGTTGTAAAGACCTCCAGAGAGGTACCATGCCTGGGGACGCTTGCATAAACCGGTTCAAACTAGGTTTTCCAGAGACCAACTGACTAAGAAAGGACGTTTGGCATAAAAAGTCTACATTTAAACTGACTCAGGGCCTGCTTTTGATTCAGCGAGCAGACAAGTCCTTCTGACCAAAGACACAACCCTTCCAGAAGGGCTGGAAGAACTTTGGCTTACTAGGGCCCCCGTCAGATTGAGCAGTGACATCTGATCAGCTTTTAGAGTGTGTCATAAACATACAGTTAAGGGTGAATTCCTCTTTTGCCTGTAAAGGGTTAAGAAGATCACATAACCTAGCTGACACCTGACCAACAGGACCAATAAGAAGACAAGATACTTTCAAATCTGGGAGGGAGGAAAGTCTTTGTCTGTCTGTTGCTGTGTGTGCTTTTGCGGGAGAAGATCAAGGAGCCATCTAACGCCATTAAAATTCAAAAGTTTTGGATTATTTTTAAGCAGAATTTTTTTATTGTTTCTTTAAACAATCAAACACGGCAGGCAGCAAATATTTGGCCACACACTTCTGACACCCCAAATCATGTTCAGGTTTTGGCAGACTTCTTTCAGCTTTTCAATTAAAAAAACCACAACAAATTTTGAAGGAAAGCAGACATTGTCCGTGATTTTTTCTGCTTTTTAAAAACCCTTAGTTTTCGATCCAGAAAAAGTTTTGACGGAAAATATTTGTCCAACCTTTTTAATGAGCTTTAGTGCCTTTTAGCACTAGCTGGTGCTGAGAACCAGTGATACCTTGTAAAGGTGACTTGAAAAGAAATTTTCTCAAAACTGGGTTTGTGCTGAGATGCGGAAAGTTTTTAAATGTTTATTTTTCCCAGGGCCACCTGGGGCCCCACGAGAATACACGATTCTATAGTATTGCAACTTTTTTTTATGGAAGGGGCCCCCAAAATTGCTTTGCCCCGGGCCCCTTGAATCCTCTGGGTGGCCCTGCACAAAGGGGGGTGCCAGCTAAAGGGGGGGGACACATGACACCCCCAGGTGACCCCTCCCGCATGACTCTGCCCCTCCCCCAGCCCAGGGCCCCCGCACTCTCCCCACCCCCTCCCCATCCCACGTTACCTGGGCGGGGGGCTGTGTCCTCCTGCTGTGCCAGCCCAGCTCCCTCTGGCTGGTCGGCTGCTTTTCTGGCAGCCAGGCTCCGGAGCCCCTGCCGGAGAGAGGGCTGCCGCTCTTGCCGCTCCCTGCCTTGCCCAGGCTTAGCTTCTGGGGACAGGAGCCGACTCTGAGCATGCTGGGAGGGCTCCGGCTCGCTCAGCCACTGTCCCCAGAGATGCTGAGCCCCCGGGCAGCCCTGCTGCTTCCTCGCCCCAGGCGGGGCTGGCTGCTGGGTTGAGTGCCCCAAGCAGGCGTCTGGGGAGGGTGGCTGGCTGACCCTTCCTGCCCCCCTCCCCTCCCGCATCGCCTCTGAGCTCCGTGGCCCACCCAGGAGATTTAAAAGGGCCTGGGGCTCCTGGCTGCTGCTACAATGCTGCGGACGGGGACCCCCAGGCCCTTTTAAATTTTCTGGGCCCCATGGCAATAGCTCCATTCCCTCCCACCCCCACCCCCCGCCCCTGTCGGCTGGCCTGAAGCTGAGGTCTGCAAGATTTAGGCCTTGGAGATAAAAAATGCTGACATAAGAAAGTGACAAAAGAATAACCCTAGGCCACAAGACTACGGGAAAAGATGTATCAGCGGGTGATACTGCAACAAACTAACAGTAAAATACAAAATACCCGGTAATCCCATTGTTCTAACACATGCCCTAACCGCAGGGTGCTCTATGTGTGTAAATGCTAATGAGATATAGTCAGAATCACAGTATACAAAGGGGGTGCCCAGAGTGGGAAAATTGAGCTCCCTACGGGAAACTCCAGCAGAGACCATCCCTTTACTGATGATCAAGCCATGAGAGACCCATCAGACCGTAACACTAGAATTAAGGATGTGAGTATAACTATAGTTGTAACGTGTGCATAGGTCTGTGTAGTATTTCTACGTGCTTGGGTAATCATAACTTTAATTGTAACTTTAATAAAACTTGTAAAACAGACTAGACCTCCTACTTGTGAATGCAGCAAAGAGTCTCGTGGCACCTTATAGACTAACAGACGTTTGGGAGCATGAGCTTTCGTGGGTGAATACCCACTTCATCGGATGCATCTGACGAAGTGGGTATTCACCCATGAAAGCTCATGCTCCCAAGTGTCTGTTAGTCTATAAGGTGCCACAGGACTCTTTGCTGCTTTTACAGATCCAGACTAACACGGCTCCCCCTCTGATACTTGTGAATGTCAGTGTGGTCACGACCCTGGGTCTTTATGTGTCCTATCTGAAGCAAGAAGAAGAGGTGACTTTCACTCTGTTAAGCTGGAAACTGTAGCTGCCAGAGCCGAGCCCATGATGGTGTAATACCCCATTACTACATTCACTTTAAATAAAATAAAAGGCTACATCACCCGCACCTCACTTGCAGTGGGCTCAGTGATCTCTCCACCCACCAGACACCTGTAAGAGGTTCCACTTTCTGTTCTCTAGCCCCTAACGGCCAACATTGCATATGGGAGGGGAACATCGTGGCGCATACTCTGCAGAGTGCAACCAGAATCCTGCACATGGCACTAGCTTCCACAGAACAGCAGAGATGAGCCCTGAATTAAGGCTCTGGGTTAGCCAAGACAGAGGTTTGACAAAGATCAGGCTCCAAGATCCATAGCCATAGAATCAGATTTAGCTGACAATTTTGCATGGTTTATTCCCTGGAGGGTCCATGGCACATTTGCCGTGTTGTGATTTTACTGCTGTTTTGTGCTCAAGTCAGAAGCTGACACTTACAGAGGAGAGGCACTCACTGTGCTCCCTCTCATGGAGACTTTACTTTTGTTCTTTGTTGCTTCCCCTTCATTCTAAACAAAATTAATTCTGAATGAAAATAAAGGGGAAAACTGAACGCTCAGCTGCTGTCCTCTGAAACACACAATTCTATGAGAACAGGACCAGCAGACTAATCAAACTGAAATAACCTTATCCAATTCCATGCCTCAAACATACTCTTATTTCCAAGCACCTCCGGGTTTCAGCTATCGTGGCCAAAACAGCATGAGGAAGCTTGTTCTCATGCTATTTCCAGCACCACTAGAAGACAGAAATGTCAAGAATCTCACAAGAAAGTTTGTTCTTTCAAGATTTCCACCCTTGTTTTGCAGACTGTAGGCATCTGGAGAGTTCAGATGATGTTCAGAGAAGCATCTCAACTTCTGGGGGCTTCTCTGAGACAGCGCTAAAATCCAGATCTTGTCGGGTAACCACAACCCTTATATTGCCAAGCCGTCAAACTCTTGGACACTTATTAGAGATAGTATCAGAGAGGTAGCCGTGTTAGTCTGGTTCTGTAAAAGCAGCAAAGAATCCTGTGGCACCTTATAGACTAACAGACGTTTTGCAGCATGAGCTTTCGTGGGTGAATGCCCACTTCGTTGGATGCAAGAACGAAGTGGGCATTCACCCACGAAAGCTCATGCTGCAAAACGTCTGTTAGTCTATAAGGTGCCACAGGATTCTTTGCTGCTTTATTAGAGATAGGTTTAACCATGTTCAACCTGGGATAAAAACTTTCCCAAAGTCCTCAGTTTGGATTGGGAAGTTATGTAGACAGGGACCAGCTATGCAGTTTGGATCCGGATCAGAAAAGTGTTATTTATTATGGTGGTGCCTAGCAACTCAAATCAAGGCCTCCTTGTAGTAGGCCCCATCCACATGAAGAACAAAGAAGACAGTCTTTGTGCTAAAGAACTTCCACACTCCACGTTAGCCAGTATGCAGCCATTGATTGGATGGATGAGCAAAACAATGAGAAGTTTCCTCAAACTACCCGGGCCCCTGGAGTCAGAGTTTGGATTGGGCACTATCTCCTGCTACAGACTAGGGACCGAATGGCTGGGCAGCAGTTCTGCAGAAAAGGACCTAGGGGTTACGGTGGATGAAAAGCTGAATATGAGTCAACAGTGTGCCCTTGTTGCCAAGAAGGCTAATGGCATTTTGGGTTGTATAAGTAGGGGCATTTCCAGCAGATCGAGGGAAGTGATTATTCCCCTCTATTCAGCACTGGTGAGGCCTCATTTGGAGTACTGTGTCCAGTTTTGGGCCCCACACTACAAGAAGGATGTGGATAAATTGGAAAGAGTCCAGCGGAGGGCAACAAAAATGATTAGGGGGCTGGAGCACATGACTTATGAGGAGAGGCTGAGGGAACTGGGATTGTTTAGCCTGCAGAAGAGAAGAATGAGGGGGGATTTGATAGCTGCTTTCAACTACCTGAAAGGGGGTTCCAAAGAGGATGGATCTAGAGTGTTCTCAGTGGTAGAAGATGACAGAACAAGGAGTAATGGTCTCAAGTTGCAGAGGGGGAGGTTTAGGTTGGACATTAGGAAAAACGTTTTCACTAGTAGGGTGGTGAAGAACTGGAATGGGTTACCTAGGGAGGTGGTGGAATCTCCTTCCTTAGAGGTTTTTAAGGTCAGGCTTGACAAAGCCGTGGCTGGGATGATTTAGTTGGGTTTGGTCCTGCTTTGAGCAGGGGGTTGGACTAGATGACCTCCTGAGGTCCCTTCCAACCCTGAGATTCTATGATTCCATTTGAACTGTCTCTCTTAATTTTCTAGTTTCCCCGTTGCTGTTCCTGGTGCATATTCAAAGAGTAAGACGGAGGATTCCAGAAGCTGTTTACTTCTGCCCAGCATGTTCAGTAATTGCAGTATCACGCTCCCATTTTCTACAACATTTTGTCTAATCCACTCTTAAAAATCAATACCTGAAAAATTCAGGTGTGCTTTAAAGGGAATAATCTCTAGACTACCATCTGTGTCGGCTTAGAGATAGCCTTGTAAGAACAAGCCGAATATAATCACCTAACAAGATGAGGGAGTCGTGAGTAGCTGTCTGCGCAGATTTGCTGCAATTTACCAAGAAAAGCTGTTTGCTTATTTACTTGAGTTTCCTTTCAAGTGCTCAGAGATGCCAAATTGCCTCAGAGGATGTGGCCACTGTCCAACAAGGTGGTGCCCTTGGGAGCCCCCAAATGGGACCACTCAGACTTGCTAGCCTAATATCCTGCTTCTGACAATGGCCAATGTTGGATGCTTCCAATGCAGATGTAAACTGAAAACTCATAATACACCCTGCGTGTGCCTTTTCTTAGCTACTGGGTGAAATTTCTTCTTGATCCCAATTGATGAAGCCTAAGTGCTGAGAACCAAGTAATTTCTCTCCCAACCAGTGTAACATAAATCTCTAATAATCCTTTCTTGCATCTTCCTAAGCAATTTGCCTCAATAATATCTCTTGGGGGCAGGTCCCACAGCAGTTTCTGATGACCGGCAGTCAGGCCATGTGACGGGGAAGCAGGGACAGCCACCCAAACCAGCAAAGCAGTCTCTGGTGTATTGGCAGGAGACTTCCGTCATGATGAAATGACGGCTTCAAACAAGAAACAACAACAACAGATAGAAGCCAATAGCGAAGCAGCAGCAGGTTGTGCAGACCGGAGAGGCACACAGAGATTGCTGCTAAGCCAGGTTTCCTGATTTTTAGATTCCAGGATGGCAGAGGATGATGCAACACTAACGAGCGGAAATATGAACTTTCACGCGCAAGGAGACAACAAGATGGGAAAGCAGCCCCTGTGATGGCTTTTCTGATTCCTCTGAGCCCCCTAGAATACAAAAGGTCGCTGGTTTTATTGCTCTGGCCAGCTCCTTGGCTGAAGGTGTAATGTAATGTCATTTACAGAATGGACGGGAGATTTAATTTCCGGCGCAGGCTTCTTTTGATACATTCTTTTCTTTTTATGTCAGCGGTCGCTCTAATCTCCCCATCAGCCACGGCATGCAAGAGCCCTTTGCCCCTTTCAGTGGGGAAAGGGCACCCATTGTGAGTGACAGCTAATATTAAAGTGTCTCAACGGTGCTCAAGTGAACTTTCAGTCTCCTGCCGGGTGCACTGCTGAAGAGCCCATCAAACTGGGAACGATGAAGGTTGTTTTATTATTGCAATACTCTCCAGAGGTCCCACGCAATATCAACAGCCCCACTGGTACTAAGAGCTGTACATCCATATAGGACGAGACAATCTCTCAGTCAAAAAGCTCACAATGTAAATAATTATTATCCCCATTTCAGTGATAGGACAGTGAAACACAGAGAGATTAAAGAGCAGGTGTTCAAAGGGATCTAGGTGTTTCTGTGCTCAGCATTGCAACACCTAAGTGCTTTAGGAGCCTGACTCCTTTCCAAAGGGACTTAGGAGCCAATTGAAATGACTCCTGACTCAGTCAGGTGTTGCAATGTTGAGTGAAGCAATGCCTAAATGCCGTTAAAAATCTGGGCTTCAGTGGTTTGCCCAAGTCACATGCAGAGTTTTTGGCACAGCAGGGAATCGTTTCGAAAATTTTCCATTAAAAAAAATGTCCTTGGCATTTTTCAAATGAAATTGCTTTGTTTGCAATTTTACCTGGAAATAATTTTGGAATTTTCAGCAAATTCTTGAATCCCAGGCCTTCTCCTATTCCTCAAAGGCTTGCAACTTTCAGCCCAAAGCTTTGCAGGTCACCTTGCCCTGACTAACTCCCTCAAGTGTCCGTGTAGTTCCCAGCGTATCCTTTGCCATCGCTGCCCCTTCACTAGGTGTGAACAGAAGCCTGTCAAATCCCCTTCCCTTCCTGCCTAACTCACCGCAATCAATCGCTTGTGACATCAGAATCCATCACCCTGGAGATGGTGTGATGTCGCAGATGATGAGCTGCCTTTGTGAATGAGTCAAGGGAGAGTAGGAGGCATTTGATTAATGGAAGAGGACTCCTGTTCGCAGCCAGCCCTCTCGGGGATAAGCGGTGACAGCAAAGGAGAGACAGGAAAAGCCAACTGTCAGAGAGAGAAGGAGACTTACATAAATGTTAGTAGCTAAGGCTCTCAGAGCACGTCTCCTGTGTTAACTAACCCTCACCGTCTTGTTATGTTCACGGCATGCACGCAGAGAAGTTAGAGACAAACATGAATACTCCTGCTGGAAGTTTGTAACGTAATAAAGAGAGACACAGCAGGCTGCTACCTAAGCTGCCTAACACAAAGAGACACAATTCTCCCCCTGCTACAGTGAGAACACAGAGCCCGCCTGGGCTGCGCTCAGTGCAGGACCAAAGATGGGGAGAAAGGGGTCTTTATACCCCCTTTGCAGCACCCAGGGGCAGTGGCGTCAATCCTGGTGTAACTCTTCTGCCAGGTGGAGCCAGCAACAACAAGGGCTGGGTTCAGTTTCTAGGGGTTCTTTTTTGTCAGTACAACACAAAACCAGCTCGAGCCCCTACCCAGTGACACCCCCTCTCCCCTGGGTGCCTCTAAGAGGCAATACTTCCACTCTTGCAACCAGAGTCTGAGTGTAGCAAAACCTTTTAATAAAAGGAGGGAAGTAACTCAGCATTAAGTTGGGAACACACCACAACTAGGTTCACAAACATAAACCATGAGCAAAAGACCCACCCCCAAGTATGTTGGGCAGTGTCCTTTTCCCCTCAGGGTCTTAAGTCCAGCAACCCACAAGTCCCTTTAATGTGCCCGTCCCATCTCTGCATTCCACTCACAGCTGCTGTCCTTGGCCAGTGCAGCCCCAGAGTTCAGAGGTTCATCTGCAGAGTTCACCTCCCACCCTGGGTGGAAGGGGGGGTAAGGAGGCACCTTACACACTCCACTGCTTAGGCACTCACTTGCCACTCCACCAGCTGATTGCCATGCCTCTCTTAGGGGCTCTGCCCTGGCCCTCTCTGCCAGCTGCTCACTCACCAAGATGTTTTCAGGTCCCACCACTTAACACAGATCTTAGTGATTTCAGCTGTTAGTGTGGGAGCCTCATTGCTGGTGCACACTGTTCCTAAGTAAACCTAATGCTTAGACCTAGGTAACAATAATTTCAGCTGTACAGCATAGAACAAGACTCTCAGGCCTTGTCTACACTACAAGACTATTTCGAATCAACTTAGTTCGAATTTGTGGATTCGACCTTATGAAGTCGAATTTGTGTATCCATACTAAATACACTAATTCGAATTTCTGAGTCCACATTCACGGGGCCAGCGTCGACTTTGGAAGCGGTGCACTGTGGGAAGCTATCCCACAGTTCCCGCAGTCCCCGCTGCCCATTGGAATGCTGGGTAGAGCCCCCAATGCCTGCTGGGGGGAGAAATGTGTCGAGGGTGGTTTTGGGTAAGTGTCGTCATTGAACCGTCAATCACAACCTCCCTCCCTCCCTCCTTGAAAGCGCCTGCGGGCAATCTGTTCGTGCACTTTTCTGGTCAGTGACAGCGCGGACGCCACAGCACTGCAAGCACGGAGCCCGCTGCGATCATCGCCGTTTTCTCCTCCTCGCACTTTATCGTCCACCTCTTCCACAGTCAGCTGATGAGAAATTGGGCTACTTTTCAATGGTGCTGCAAGCACTGGGGGACCATAGGGGACGTTTTACAAACATCAACGTCGGGTGGCCGGGCAAGGTTCATGATGCGTGTGTTTTCAGGAACTGTGGGCTGCTCAGACGCCTGCAGGAAGGTAGTTTCTTCCCGGACCACGAAATAACTGTTGTGGATGTGCAGATGCCTATAGTCATCCTCGGGGACCCAGCCTGCCCGCTAATGCACTTGCTCATGAAGCCCTATACAGGCGCCTGGGACAGCGACAAGGAACTCTTCAAATACCAGCGAGCAGCGAGCAGTGTGACCTGTGACTGTTCAGTTTCTTTACAGAGAAGCTGAACCTGCCCCTGTTTCTTTACCCAGTTACTGTTGACTCTCCTCTTCGGTTACATACCCCGTTCACCCCGTTACCCCCACTTCCAGCACACGTGTAAAAATAAAATACATGTCCCATTATTACTTAACAAAGGTTTCTTTATTCATGACTTTTCGTGAAAGGGTTGAAACTGGGACGCAGGCTGTGCTGGGTAGGGTGTGCGGTGATGTAAAGACCGCCTCTAAACTCAAGGAATGACAGGCTCCTGCTCCTAGAGCGGTCCGCAGTGCCGGAATGCTTCTTTCAACGGAGCCTGCCATCCCTCTTTATGGAATTCTGTGTGCGGGCGGATATGTGACCTTGTGGTGGAGGAGGACGGATACAGATTCCTCAGCTGCGTGACTCAGCGGTCCAGGACAAGGACCGCTGTATAAGATCTGTAACCGCCCTCCCCCGCTGCAAAGTCACATCTCCCCCGCCCACACAGATCCTGGAAACCACCTCCAAAAACCGACCAGGTTGCCTACTGACTGCACCGTGTGTGTGACCCACTGCTGATCCTGCCCCCGTGTCTGTACCCTGGGAAAGGTGACTGTCCTATGCAATTAACCACCCCCTTCCCCACGCCCCCCATTCGAACACAGTCTTCTTTGAAAAAACATAACGGAAACAGTAATTAACAGCAAAGCATTTTTATTAATTAAGTAGACAGGGGATGGGACTGGGATTGGGACTACTGTGAGTCTGGAAGTGAAGGACTTCGGCAAATGTAGGGTATGAGAGCTTTTGGGTACTTGAGCACTGTGCTGTGGTGCAGTGACAGTATTCACGTCCCCGGCCGCCCCTCCTCCTGATTATTTTCGGTGAGGGGGGTATGGGACTTTGTGGCGGGGGAGGGCGGTTGCAGATACACTGCAGGGGGGCTCTGTCCTCCTGTGGTCCTGCAGAACATCCACAAGGCGCCTGAGCGTGTCCGTTTGCTCCCTCACTAGTCCAAGCATTGTTTCAGTCGCCTGCTTGTCTTCCTCACGCCACCTCTCCTCCCGTTCGCTGTGTGAGCACTGGCACAGAGAGACGGTCTCCCTCCACTGGCTCTGCTGGTCCGCCTCTGCTAGGTAGCAGCGCATACGTTCCTCGAACATCTTGTCCCTTGTCTTTTTCTTTCGCTGCCTAATCTTCACCAGCCTCTGCGAGGGGGATGCAGTGGCAGATCTGGAGACAGTGGAAGCTGTGAGATGGGAAACAGGGAGTGAATTCCTTGCAAAGATACATTTTTGCGAACAATTAACTGAGTCTAGGCTGTCTCTGGGAATTCTGGGTTGAGACCCCTGTGCCTGCTGGGGCAGAAATCATTTTCGCGATGGATTCTGGGTAAATGTCGCCAGTCATTCCTTCCTCCGGGAAAGCAACGGCAGACAATCATTTCAAGCCCGTTTTCCCAGAATTGCCCTGGCATACGCCATAGCGTGGCAACCATGGACACTGTTTTGCCTTTTGTGTATGTCACCGTATGTGTACTAGATGCCGCTGACAGAGGCGGGCCAGCAGCGCTACACAGCAGCATGCTTTTGCTTTTGCATGACAGCAGAGATGGTTACCAGCCATATTGTACCATCTACCATACCATAAATTGGTAATAAAATGGTAATAAGATGGGCATAGTTACCTGTCCTTTTGCACTGCCCCATTTGGTGCTGTCATAAGTGCCCCTGGCCAAGCAGCCAGGGGCGCAAAAGCAAAAATTGGGAATGACTCCCTGAGTCAATCCCTCCTTTTTGGTATCTAAAAATAGAATCAGTCCTGCCTAGATTATGGGCAAGTGTACTAGAGAACCACTGAATCATAGAACCAGAGAGCACAGCTGCTCTGTGTCCGATCCTGCATAAATTATGAGCTGTATGCTATTCACAGGGGGTGCTCCTGCAACAACACCACCTGTTCATTCTGTTCTTACCCCAGCCTTCCTGGGCTACCATACCATTGTCCCCCCACTTGTGTGATGAAGTAATAAAGAATGCAGGAATAAGACAAAGTGACTTGTTTGTGAGAAATGAGTGGAAGGAAGCCTCCAGCTGCAATGATAGTCCAGGCAGGACATTAAGGAGTGTGGATGAAGGAGCCTATCATCCCTCTGCTAGTCCAGGGGCAATTGAATCTTTTATTTACAATGAAGGGTGGGGGCTGATGGAGCTCAGCCCCCTGTTGCAATGATGAGGACGGTTACCAGCCATATTGCACCATCTGCCATCAAAAATTAGGGACAGGAGCCCTTAATCAACCTTACTGATGCTAGTCGGCATGGTTACCAGCCCTTTTGCACTGCCCCATGTGCCAATAGGCTGATGATGAGGACGGATTTCCATCTTTTTGTACCATCAGCCATCCATAGCGTGGGGGGAGCAAGGATGTTGGTGTTGAGTGCTGCACCATCGCGTCTATCTGCAGCATTCAGTAAAGATAGGGTGACATGTAAAAGAGTCAACAGAGGATTGTTTTCACTTCTGGTGGTGGGTGGGGTGTGTGCGCAAATTGCCGAACTATGCCCTGACCCACCGCAGACACTGTGTTTGACCCTAGAAGCATTTGGAGCTCATCCAAGAATGCAAATACTTTTCAGAGACAGCAGGAACTGTGGGATACCTTGCGTCCTCATTCCCCCCTCCCTCCATGAGCGTCCATTATATTCTTTGGCTTTCCATTACGCTCGTCACGCAGCTGCGTGCTGAGTCTGTGCTATGCCGTCTGTCCGTAGATTTTTTAAAAATACTTTGGACCAGGCGTAAAATTACAGTAATTACCCTAATTAGATGCAGGAGTCTCCGAGCGAGATCACCCTGAGGAGGGTCACTGAAGGAGATAGAGAGCGCATGCTGCGTGAAAGCTAGCACGAACCAGGGCCCGATGCAGCCGTGCTCGGGGAGGCAGTGCTCCCTGAGTACCTCATGAAAGCCTTGCGCGGAAAACTGTGCTACCACGGAGCACCCAATAAGGCAGCTCTCCCCAGGAACCTCCTGCTGATGCTTTTCGATTAACGCAAGGAGAGCTTCGTGGAGATCTCAAAGGATGATTTCTGTTCTATCCCCATATATAGAGAGTCCTCCTTTTCACACAGTTAAGATTCCTGTTATATTAAGAATAAAAGTTAACATGGTTAAAGCACTTACCGACTGCTCCTTCCCCTGATTCAGGGTCTGGGTTAATGGCCGGGGAGGGTTGTTGGGGGATCTCCGTGACGGTGATGAATAGATCCTGGCTGTCGGGGAAACCAGCGTTGTAAGCGCTCTCGCCTGCCTCGTCTTCCACAAACCCTTCCTCATCTTCCCCGTCCGGGAACATCACCGAGGAACTGGCCGTCGACACTGTCCCATCGTCAGAGTCCACGGTCACTGGTGGGGCAGTGGTGGCAGGCTCCGTAGTGTCCGTTTGCCGCTTTGATTTTTTGGTAGCCTTGTCTGGGGTCCTTGATTTTCACGCGGCGCTGCGTTGCATCCCGCCTGTATCCTCTGTCTCTCATGGCTTTGGAGACCTTCTCGTAGGTCTTCGCATTCCCTGTTTTGGAGCGCAGCTCCGAAAGCACAGACTCCTCGCCCCACACACCGATCAGATCGAAGAGTTCCCAGTCAGTCTATGCTGGGTCCCTCTTTCTATTCACAGATAACATGAACTCCTCTGCTGGAGAGCTCTGCATCGTTGCAGGTGCTGCAGAGCTCGCCCCGATGTCCAGCCAGGACGTCAGATTCAAAATGCCCAGACAGGAAAATGAATTCAAATTTTCCCGGGTCATTTCCTGTGTGGCTGGTCAGAGAATCCAAGCTCAGACTGCTGTCCAGAGCGTCAACAGAGTGGTGCACTGTGGGATAGCTCCCGGAGCTACTAAGTTTGATTTGCATCCACACCTAGCCTAATTCAAGCTAGCCATGTCGAATTTAGCATTACTCCACCTGTCGGGGTGGAGTACCAAATTCAAACTAAAGAGCCCTCTAGTTCAAATTAAATGGCTTCCTGGTGTGGACAGTTGAGAGGTTAGTTTGAATTAACGCTGCTAAATTCAAATTAAAGTCCTAGTGTAGACCGGGCCTCAGTTGAGTCTAAATTAGCTTCTATTACACTATGGAGATGAGACAGATAAACTAGCTGCCTCAGACCCTAACCTATACCACTCCCCATCTCCTGGGGTGGAGGAACCCATGTCCCCTGCCTAGCAAGTGACATTCACTTGAGGGTGAGTCCCTCCATCGGGGGTATGCCAGGTACGGTTCTGCTGCCCTTAATTCACACAACAAGGATAACAATGCTTTATTAGTCCTGCCCCAATAACAAGGAGATTGGGGATCCAACACCAGCCACAAGTGCTCATTTAGGCAAGCAATCCCATCATGCTGAGCACCTAGGCAGGGTGGGTGTGCCCATGCAAATTAGATCAGCTCCTGAAGTCCTTTTCCACAGCTCAACACTAGATGTCAGGGGAGAGCTCCTTCAGACTCTGTTTACACTGGCACAAGTTAGAGCAGCCCTTGGGCTTGTCAAAGGTCATGTCTCAAGGTTGCCCATTTCGGGTGAAGTTAGCCACCTTGCTTACCTCGTATGTCTGTTCCCAGACCAACAACTGCCCTATGGCATGAGCTATAGCCTGCCACCGGCTGTACCTGTTAGTGAGTCTGCCCCCTCCTGGGGGAGTATAAAATAGCCCCAACAAAAAAAGGAAATGGTTCCGAGGCCCACGAGGACTAGGCCCTCTTTCCTCGCACAAAGGAGAGGAAGTGATCTGGCCGGTTCTGCAGGAAGTCTCAGCTTCCATCCTTCTGGGCAGCTAAAGACCAGCCTGCCTTGGGGATTTCAACAAAAGAGACAAACTGGCCCTCTCCTCTTTCCTCAGAGGGCTTGGGCTGGTGGCCTTCTCAGGCTGTTCCTCAGTAAATAACCCGGTGCCCTGGTTTCAGAGTGCTGCCTCGCGAGAACTGAGTTCCTGCCTTTTCATGGCCCAGCCCAAGTCTGACAGGCCCCAGAAACGTGGTGGGTTGGGGCTGACCGGAAACACAGGAGTTCTTTAACCTATTCTTGACTCATGGTGGTGGTGATGGGAGAGGGGTGTTTATCTGCTGTAAATTATACCCAGCTGCCTGTGGCTTTAATGACCATTCCAATAGCTGGCCACATGCCCTTTTCCCTCAATGATTTGAGCAGATTTGTGCCACTTTGCATGAGTTTTGGCTCTTTGGATTTCCATAGGACCCTGTTACATTTTGGCCATCCTTTGTGTTAAGAGTGCATTGGTAGCTAGCTAAGTAAACCTAATACTTAGACCTAGGTAACAGGGATGGTATAAGCATATTACAGACATGGGGAGTGGGTGCTACAGATGGCTATAAGCGCATCAGTAGACAGTGTTGTAGATGGTTCTCAGCAACCTAGTGGAGTCTATAACAATGAACCATTTATGACAACATCTATTGACCCTATATAAACTATTTCTAAATATTATGAAGTGTGGCCCACCTTTCTGCAGTCCCTTATTGGTTTCATCCCCATATTGTATAGGGCCTAATGTCTGTTGGATTTTCCCATAAGGGTTAGCACTGGTTGATGTTAAGCATTTATTACTTGTCCTTAGTTGTGGCTTGCCGCAGTGTGGCACTGGCTCTTTAAGGCCATTTCGCAAACAACACTCACGGGATAATGGGCTGGGACCCGTTTGAACACAGAGCCTGCCACCCTTGTCAGTCTCTGTTGAAATGTGCCTTGTGATGGATGTTTTTCCAGCTGGCAGAGCTGACGAAAAGAGACCCACATTGTGTGTCCAAGTGAGTTGGAGTCAGCAACAGCCCTGACACCTCCGGTAGCACTGCATGCAAGAGAACAGGCATTTAGCACAGCTCCCATACTGGGATGGCTGACATATGCCTTGAAATCTCTCCCCCGCCCTCTGGCTCAGGGTGATGCACCCGGAGCTAGATGTAATGGGAATGTATTCTTCTTCCCCATTCTGGAGACAGCGGGAACATCTGGAGGGCTCCTAATGGAGAATCGCAGAACGTCAGCAGCAAAGGTTCAGTGACAGAGGAGGCGGGAGCGGGATTAAATGAGCTGTTCCTGCGGGACTCGCTCGCTCTCCCTCTCTTTGCATGAATGAAAGCCGCGCAGCCAATCAAAGGAAGCACTGGAAAGGCCAATTACTCAGCAGCGATGTGCATTAATGTTTTCTTTGTGTTGCTGCTGCTCAGACCCATCCAAGCTGTCGTTAAATGCATTCATCGATGCTGGGAATTTCCCCCGCTGCCCTTTGATGAAATGCTTGATGCTGGGTCCTCAGTGTAAACAGTAGGGTTGCCAGGCGTCCCGTTTTCAACCGAACCCCCGCTCGAAAAGGGAGCCTCTCCCCAGCCCTAGCAGGCCCAGGGAAAATGAGCGAGCGAGCGAGGGTGGGGGAGAGCATGCAACGGAGGGAGGGGGGATGGAGTGAGCAGGGCAGGGCCTCGGAGAAAGAGCGGGGCAAGGGTGTTCGGTTTTATTCGCTCCGAAAGTTGGCAACCCTAGTAAACAGGCAGAGCGGCAGTCACCGATTCACCCCCGCGGGTGATCTGGCCCAGCGCGTGCAGTCCTGGTGTCTGCACTCACACCCGACAGTTTGAAATGATGGTACCGTGAAGCCCGACTTCCAACGACCGCCTGAAGACCTCACAAAGAACCACTTCCTTGGCGGATCTGGGGCTTTAATTAAAGGTCGGGCAAAATCACAGTAGAGGGTCACTTCAAAGCAGGAGCTGTAGGCAGGCGCTCACTGGAATAACAACGCTTGGTTCGTAGAGAGTATCCATCCTTGGTGCGTAGCCTTCAAATCCATGTCGGCTGTTAGGAGGACATTGTTGTTGCTTAGCCCTGCTAGCTATAGTGACCTCACCAATCCAGGCTCAGGATGATCTCACTCCCTCCAGTCTGTCAATATCTACCAGGTACATCTATTTTAGGCTCCCAACTTCCCCTGAAACCAATAGGCGTGGGGTGTGTACATGCGTTTGGAGATCTGGGCCATGGTGCCTGGAGCTGGGCTCAGTATAATGGGGTGGCTATGCCAGAGCCATGCAGAGATTGCCAGGTACTGGAGTTATGGCCAGGTGCGGGTCAAATGCGCCCACAGCTCTGCCCTATGTGCCATGTGCTTTATGCAATGGTGTTCCGTAGGGATGGCAATGGGGCGCTGCTCCCCACAGCACTGGGGTGGGGGTCTAGCAGTGAAGGGGTCAGTGGAGGTGCCATTCTCCAGGGGATGTTACAGTGTTGTTACAATTCATTTCTATTATGATAATCTTCAAAGGCACCATTCAGGGACCAGGCCCTGTTGGGAGATATGCTAACCCGAGGTCCCTTCCCCTCGTCTTTTCTGAGCTGGCCTGGCAGACATTATCAAGAGGTCCCTTGGCATTTTCTGAGAGGTGTAAGAGGCGTTAAGCCACCTTTGCATCTGTCTCCCTCATACTGGGTCTGGTTGCCGGGGCAACTTAGAGCAGCCCCAGGGCCATCCCTCTGGTGGAGAATCAGGCTACGTCTACACTACCCGCCGTATCGGCGGGTAGCGATCGATTTTTCAGGGATCGATATATCGCGTCTCATCTAGACGCGATATATCGATCCCCGAACGCGCTTATATCGATTCCGGAACTCCACCGCCGCGAACGGCGGTGGCGGCGTCGATATGGAGAGCCCCGGAGATCGATCCCGCGCCGTGAGGACGGGTAAGTTATCGATATAAGATACTTCGACTTCAGCTACGTTATTCACGTAGCTGAAGTTGCGTATCTTATATCGATTTTTCCCCTTAGTGTAGACCAGCCCTCACTGGAGTGAAGAGCACCCAGCCACCCACTCCTGCTGCAAGTCCACCATGAAATATTCCCTATACTGGGAAGCCAAGAAAGAGGGTGGCCGACCTAGAGTCACCCAGCTAGCCAGAGACACCCCCCCCCCCAGGACAGGGGTACTCTGCACAGGCTGTTTAACCCCCATAAAATGTGCTGCTGGATTATAAAACAACAGTTGGCCTGGTCACTTGAGTTCATCTGGGGATGCAGGGGGTTGGTTGGTCTCTGCAATGTCCCCGCCTGCTTTTTCCTTCTCTTTCTCACTCTTTGCTCTCTCATTTCCCCTCCCGCACATATCCCATCTTCTCTTTTTTTTCCCCTTCCCCCGCTCCTCTCATCTCCCACGGCCCTTCCTCGGCTGAGACGTGACCTTTCAGTCGCAACCTAGCGAACCTGAGCAGGAAAACAGCTTCATCAGCCCAGGGGAACGCCAGGCCTGCAACCAGCTGACAGTGGAGTGGCAGCAGCAGACAGCTCAGCCATGCTGATGGAACTGCATTAGGCTTAAGCATAAGCCCTATGAGAACAGAGGAAGCAGCCCTTTGCCTGTGCTGGACGTTTCTGAAGCAGCTATTATAGCTCAGAAGGGCTGGGCGGATGAAAGCAACCATGGCGTTTGTGCTCCAGCAATGCCCCAGCACTGTGCAGTATCCGAAGTACCGTGACACCTAGCAATTATCTAGCGCTTTTTATCCCTAGGTATCAAACCACTTTTCACAGGAGGTCAGTGTCATCGTTCCCTTTTTCACTGCGGGGGGAAAGTGAGGCACGCAATAAAGTGATGTGCCCAAGGTCACGCCAAGAAAGAACGAAAACAGTCTCCATGGCTGAACGACATCGGCTGAGACCAAGTTCGGTAGGTGAACGCGAAAGGAAAGCCAGAGATTTTAAACCTGTACAATTAACTTAGGGTGGTTGTTTTTTTATTTGGTTAATTTATCATGAGTTAAACCGCTGTGAAAGTAATCAAAAACAAAACGTGACCTTTCCAGCCTGTCATTTGAAAGCCTCCAGTTTGTCTCATGCATTGAAATACTGAGCAAGGTCGTGGGAATTTCAGATTACGGCCTTGATCCCATAAAGCTTTGTGCATGTGCTTCATTTTATGTGTTACCCACGCCGACTCGGTGGGGTGCTCTGTCTCCCTCTAGTGGCACCTAGCCTACCTGGCGCTTGATGAGTCTGCTACAGCAGCGGCTGTCTCTTTTAGCTCATACAGTAAAAGCTTATGTGTTAAGCTCCCGAGGTTCCCAGGTTTGATCCCAGCTAGGGTCTGTGGGCATTACATACGGAGATGAGCCATCCCCTTGTAGTGATTACTGCCAATATTGATCACTCAGCTTTAGATAATCAAACTTGTCTTTCCAGAAGTCAGAACCCACTGGTGAGGTATGTTTGCCACTTGCATATAGTCTCAATTCTACCAAGTCATTAGATGACCTTCACTCACTTTCTGAGCTTCTCCATCTGTAAAATGGGAATAATGCTCCTTACCCATCTTTGGAAAAGTCCTCTTAAGCGCCATGCTATCTAAATCAGTGGTTTTCAAACTGCGGGTCATGACCCAATACTGGTTTGCGGAATGGAAGGCACTGGGTCGTGGTGGCTCTGGTCAGCACCGCTGACTGGACCATTAAAAGTCCCATCAGTGGTGCTGCCCCCTAAAGCAGGTTAGTTCCTATCTGTTCCAAAGCTGCACCCTGGAAGCCCCAGTTCTGGCTCCTAGGTGGGGGGTCATGGGGTTCTGCATGCTGCCCTTTCCCTGAGCACCGGCTCCACACTCTCACTGGCCAGTTCCCAGCCAATGGGAGCAAGGGGGTCAGTGCTTTTGGGCGAGATCTGCGCAGAGCCACTTGCATGCCCCTGCATAGGAGCCGGACCTGCTGCAGGCTGCTTCCAGGGCGCAGCACAATCTGCAGTGCCAGGACAGGCGGGAAGCCTGCCTCTGCACCTCAGCTGCGCCGCTGACCAGGAGCTACTGGAGGTAAGTCTGCACCCCAACCTCATGCCTCAATCCCTTTCCCCAGCTCTGAGCTCCCCTCAAACCCAGAGCCCCCACCTGCACCCCAAACCCCTCATCCCCGGCCCCACCCCAGAGCCTGCATGCACAACCCAGAGCCCTGATCCCCTCCTGCACCCCAACCCCCTCCCACACCCTGAGCCCCTCATTCACGGCCCCACCCCACAGCCCTCACCCCCACACCCCAACCCTCTGCCCCAGCCCAGAGCCCCCTCCCATACCCTGAACCCCTCATTCCTGGCCCCACCCCAGAGCCTGCATGCACAACCCAGAGCCCTGATCCCCTCCTGCACCCCAACCCCCTCCCACACCCTGAGCCCCTCATTCACGGCCCCACCCCACAGCCCTCACCCCCACACCCCAACCCTCTGCCCCAGCCCAGAGCCCCCTCCCATACCCTGAACCCCTCTGTCGAAGAAAAACTAAGTTCTCGCTTTTATTGTTTGGGTGCAGCAAAATCAAATTCTTTAATTTCTCCAGTAATTACCATGGAGGGAGAGAGTGCCATAGGACACAGGGTCACCCCAGTCCTGGACAGGTCTCTCAACTGGTAAACAATCACAGCAAGCCTTTATACCTTTTACAGACAATTTCTAACAATAATACAGACAGTAAAAAGCAACAACTACATTTTGTTTATACATAGCAAAAAGGCTTATCTTATTTGTCTCAATCCTAGAAAAAGCAAGCCTGCATTTTGGTTAGTGATTGCAAGGTCGTAATAACTTTGTACACAGTTCCTGTCCTGTCGCCTCGCACTATCTTTGCTCCTACAAGTCTTACATCATTAAGGTTACAGTATGGCCTGACTCTTGCTAACTAACATTCATTAAGATCTCTTCAAATCCTTGTTAATTATTTACTGGCTTCCACACTCCCCCCTTTTGTACTTCTAGTACAACAAACAATTTCAAATCTCAATTCGCATGAAACCATGGACTTCAGATTCTACAGCAAACCTGTCAACCGTCATGGGACGTAATGACAATGCATGATTAGCATGAACATGAAAAGGTATTATAACTATAATTATGTTTTTGTTTTTTTTTCAAAAACAACAACAATAACATAATCCTAAACTAACTAACAACACGACAAACAATAACAGTCCCAGAGGAACAATACAACGGGGCTGTTGTACAATTCTGATCACAAAGCATAAAACAACATACCTAGTACATAAAGTAAACACTCTATAAGCTGTATGAAAGGTATCCTTTTCAGCTTAAAATATATTCTAAAGCAAGTGAATTTGCCCTTGCAATTCAGAGATTCTTTGAACCTTAGGTAACAATGAAAGCAAATTTATGAAACCGATCAGGCATTATTCTAGTCCAATCAAAATATACCTAAAATCTAAGAGCTACTTGCAACATTCTATCTGCATTCTATCTGCATTCTATCTGCAGGCCAGTAAATGATATAATTGCCTGCAGCAGTGGTAAGATCAATATGTATATCTTGTCAGGTGTTATTCTAGGGGTACTGTCTATAAATCAGGTAGGTATACCAGGTGGTCTAATTTCCCAGATGTCTCGGTAAATAATTCAGTTCCACATGCATCCTCCCCATGGACCCAGCAGGATTCGGTATGTGGGAGCCCACACCCCCTAACTGGTCCATATGCTTGGAAGGAGCACTGTGAATGTCCACACTTCCATCCAGAAAGTGTCCAAGTATGTCTTCATGACCACAGATCAGATGGTACTCCTGACGTGTCTGTAAGGGCAGTGGGCCAAGTCTGGTCCAGATCCCACTGCAATGCCTTCCCAGCCTCAGTGATATTCAATACCATCTCTGTCAGTAACTTCTGGGTCATAAAACTAAGGGTGGAAATGACATGTAACTCACCAACTCCAGCCTGTACTTAAGATAGCTGAGCTTCAAAAATAAGACTAGTGGCCTTTTCTAGTTGCCCCAATTTCTTATCATGTTCTTGGCCTTTAAGAATAGTCCAAATGACTACTACACTATTGGCCCCAGCCCACAGGGATCTGGTCAATTCCCTTCTTGTCCAGAGGAAATAACCCAGGCCTTTTGTTGTGCTAATCTAATGGCAGCCCCTTGTGAGCAATCTGGGTATGTAGAAAACTGGATAAGGGCAATGTCAGTTAAAATCCAATTAGGGAGGGCAATACATACTGAAGGATTTATCCAGAACACAGGGCGCAGCCTGTAGAATAAACCCCAAAATCCAATTAATACCACAGTCCCAAGCATGGGTCCCACAAATTTCTTCCTGCCAGTATGTAATTCTGTGTTTCTTCACCAGGGTCAGTTCTCAATGTCCTTTTAGTCAGGAATTCCTGGACTTTGGCAATGTCAGTGGAGTGAGTGCTTCTTCTGCCTTCCCAAAACAATCAAGGTTTAGCATCCTACAGGGGAGAGGTTTCCAGCACATATCACCCTGTAATAGCTGTGCTTTTTCTAGAAAAGTCTAAAGGCACAGTTGGTCTGTCAGTGGACAAGGGAGAGGTTGTCCAGAAGCTGTCCAGAAGCACAGTAGAACTAGAAGAAAGAATAGGCTAATCATCAATAGGAAAATTCTTCTGATGTGGAGGGGTCTTTTTGCAGTGAGAATCCTGGGTCCAAGCAGTCAGTCTGTGGCACTTCACAGCGGTGTCGGTAGTCAGCAGGACTTGGAAAGGGCCTTTCCAGCATGGAGCCAAGGCAGTCTTTCGCTGATGGATCTTTATGTAGACCCAGGCTCCTGGTTCCAACGAGTGGCAAGGTTGCACAGGATCCTTTGGTAGTGCTTCCATCACCTGTGTATAAAAAGACTTAACACATTTCATTAGTGCCTGACAATATTTAAGCATTATGTTATCCAGCAAATGAATGTCCATCTGAGCTGGGGTTAGTGGGGGTGCAGTTGGTAGTCAGCATTGGGTGTCCTGTCAAATTTCATGAGGGCTGAGTCCAGTCGTTCAATTGGGAATGGCTCTCATACACATCAGTGCCAAAGGAAGGGCATCTGGCCACTTTAAGTGTGTCTCAGCACAAATCTTGGCCAGTTCATTTTTTGTAAGTCCCGTTCCGGCGTTCCACTGTCCCAGCGTTCCCCCCCCCTTCTCTTGGTAGGCAGCCAAGCGGTGTCCTTGACTGGGGCCAGCGCATGTTAGCCATTCTCTTCTTGGCTTTTTTTTTTTTTTTTCATTTAACCTACAAAGAAAACTTTTACTCTTCAATTATACACCTTTTTCATACCATGAACACATAAACAGTACTGTTATACAGTACAGAAGTATTATCATTCAATGTATGCCACATATACCCTTTCACTAAAATAACCTTATTACAGAACTTTGGAAGAACAAGCCAGGACAAGCACACCCACTGTGAGAAGTTCACTTAATATAACTTCTAGTCCAATAGCTATCCACCATCCCCAGCCCTCTGGCTAAAAGTCTGAGGTAGCCAGAAGGATCCCTTGTACAATATGGGGAGTGGGTTAACTTTTCATGTCCTCGCTTCCAAAGACTGTCAGTATGCAAATTTTAACAACAATTCTCAATTAAAAGATTTGGCCAATGTAGTTTCTTTCTCTTACTTAAGAAAATGTATTAGACTTTAGTATATCACATTTTCTGATGTAACCAAACACTTTGTATTCCAAATTGAACAAAACAAGTATCTGCATCTCAATCCAACATTTCCGCTTGATATCAAATCAGACCATCTCATGAAAATATTAAACACAACAATTCTGGCCACAAAAAAAAAACACAACAAGACAGAACATAGAACACACAACATAATCTTCTACTGTGCCAGTAAATCAAGGTACGTTGAATGCTGTGCAGCTGGCATTAGTTTTCTTTGATTATCTGAAAGACAAAAACAGAGGTCCACCCCGTCTGGGCAATTAAATACTTAAAATATACAAATACTCTTGTTGATTCTAGGCAAAACAGAGGAATTACCCCATATTTTCTCGTATGTGTTTCTTAGACAGCCTTGGTTTCAGCGGCCTCCACCTTATCAGTTAGTTAATTTGCATTATCACAGATGCTTTCCGGCTTGCTTTCCTATTGTTAACTCCTGCTTTTAAACACTGAAAGAAAACATCACCACTTATAGTGCCTGTAGAGCCTAATAAAAGTATCATTACATAGTACTGTATACAGTCTTCAACTGATTTAACAAAATTGGTCACAGCCAAATTATTACAATCCAATAAATTTATTTGCCTGAATTTATTTACAAACATTTCAAAGACACCAAAAAACTGTCCTCACTTGCTTTTCCCTTCCAACAGCCACTTTACCAATTCAAATCCCATTCCAAATATACTTCTGAGTATTTGAAATTCTCATGCTTATATTCACTTACTCCTTTATTCCACTACACCCTCAAAAGTTTCCAACCTGTTGTCCAATCACTCTGTCTGTTGCCTGCTCGCCTGGGCCCGATCCTTTTTTCTTGCTGAGCCGTCCCTTCCATTTTGCACCAATTTGCTCCACTACCAGTTTAGCTAGGAGGGTGGGCTTCACAACTAGCCCTCACCCTTCTGGTCTTGTCCCCAAAACATTTCTACTCACAAGACTACCCGAGTCCTCCCTAGTAAGGCTTGCCACCTGGGCAAAAATACATGGCCATTTACTTAACACATAATCCAAACCCCTTTGGGGGTCTACCCAGAGACCCACCCATTTGTCTGCTGACACTTAAACAGAAAAGAAAATTACACAGAAAGCAGAGAAAATTACAGTCTAAGCCAAATTTTTCTACTTCTATTATATTGTCCGCTACGGGGGGGCGGGACTGTAAAAATCTCAGGACAACCTCAGAGCTTCATCGCACACATGGCTTCCACCCTGAGGAATTACGAACGAGAAGTTCAGTTCCGCTCACACACCTAACGGCCAAATGAACAGAGCAGAAAAACATCAGTAACCGGTTAAACAAAACAAAGCCAAAGCTAAATAATGCACCAAAACCAAATAGTGTTTCCGTATTCTATATCAAGTTTTAAAGCTTAATTAAAAATAATAAAACAACAATGGAGAGTATTGGGAATGCTCCCACCTCACACAGAAAAAACATGAATGCCCCAAGCCTTAAACCACTTTAATGCTCACACATGTCTCACTGGGAAGTTAAGCTTTGCAAATATAATTCCAATTCCGCAATCTGTACTGCCTTCGGTTTGCCCGTCTCTATGTTCCACAAGTGCAAAGCAGTTTTCCTTTGCACTTAGCATAGTCCGCACTGATTTTCGACCTTGAACACAAAACAACTTCTCCTATCTCTGGGTGAAGCCGAATTTCAAATTAACCCGTTCCTAGACAAATTGCTCACACCGTGTCAGAGGCTTTTCTTTGGTGATTAAAAGCTCCTCTTAGATATATGATCTTATCTCGATTGAAGGTGCCTTCTAATGGACATTGTTTAAATGAATTTTTTCACGCATGTACAGATTCCAATCATTTAAATACCTGCAGATTTTAGGACCATAATGTACGTACATGTAATATGCTGGGGCACTCTTAGGGGGTAAGGTGGAATATTTAGACTGTCAGTAGCCCACACGGAACGGAAAGGGGAGGGAAGATGGGTTCACACACCCCTAGACCCAGGCAGCTTCCTCGCCGGACTATGCCAGGCTGAGTCAGCCCACCGTGGGTCGGATCTCCTAAAGATCCACTAGTTACTGGGCTAGCCCGGTAACAGCCACTCACACTGGTGTACACACACACACACCAAGGCCTCTTTTTCTTCCTTTTTCTTTTTTCTTTTTTTCTTTTTTTCTTTTTTTAACCCTTTTTTTTTTTAACCTTTTTATCTCTTTTTTTTTTTTTTATTTTAACCATGATGCATCTTTACCTGGTCCGGACCAATACCATGAGGCGGTATGACAACCCCTCTTGAGGCGGTAAAAACCCCTCAGCACCGGTGCATTCTAATGCATTTACCTATGCATTTACCTTATGCATTTACCTTGGCCAACTCAGCAGTTCAAAGTACTGCTATAAACTAACCTTATTGGGGCCTCTCCCCAATACCACTTTGCATCTGATCCTGCTGCACAGTCAATAAGTTCAGATGGCGTGAGCCCAACAGAGACAGATGTCCTCACGGAAAGTCCTCCTCCGATACCCCAATAGAGATTTCAAAAGGTCTCATACCTCTCATGTGGCGCCATGGGGTTCGAAGGGGAATGATCCGTAGTAGCCGTCTGTGGGTCCGTGGGCGTTGCCATCCCGGACGAGCCCCCAAATTGTCGAAGAAAAACTAAGTTCTCGCTTTTAT
Source organism: Mauremys mutica (assembly GCF_020497125.1). Classification (NCBI taxonomy): domain Eukaryota; kingdom Metazoa; phylum Chordata; order Testudines; family Geoemydidae; genus Mauremys; species Mauremys mutica. Next base: position 8,756,173 of record NC_059073.1, on the reverse strand, counting down.
TGTTTGGGTGCAGCAAAATCAAATTCTTTAATTTCTCCAGTAATTACCATGGAGGGAGAGAGTGCCATAGGACACAGGGTCACCCCAGTCCTGGACAGGTCTCTCAACTGGTAAACAATCACAGCAAGCCTTTATACCTTTTACAGACAATTTCTAACAATAATACAGACAGTAAAAAGCAACAACTACATTTTGTTTATACATAGCAAAAAGGCTTATCTTATTTGTCTCAATCCTAGAAAAAGCAAGCCTGCATTTTGGTTAGTGATTGCAAGGTCGTAATAACTTTGTACACAGTTCCTGTCCTGTCGCCTCGCACTATCTTTGCTCCTACAAGTCTTACGTCATTAAGGTTACAGTATGGCCTGACTCTTGCTAACTAACATTCATTAAGATCTCTTCAAATCCTTGTTAATTATTTACTGGCTTCCACACCTCATTCCTGGCCCCACCCCAGAGCCTGCATGCACAACCCAGAGCCCTGATCCCCTCCTGCACCCCAACCCCCTGCCCCAGCCCAGAGCTGCCTCCTACACCCTGAACCCCTCATTCCCAGCCCCACCCCACAGCCCTCACCCCCACACCCCAGTCCTCTGCCCCAGTTCTGAGCCCCTCCCACACCCAAACCCCTCATTCCCCAGCTCCGTTGGCTCATGGGCATCAACAATTTTCTTCAGTTGGGTTGCCAGAAAAAAAGTTGATAAACCACTGATCTAAATACGGATGAAAATGAGGGTGTTCACCAGTAAGTGGAGATGCAATTGTACATCCTTTAGCTAGGATGTAATGTCTTCAGTTTTCTATGAGGCTTCTGAAAGTCAGAAAAAAATTCACACCTTTCTGAGAGCTGCTGGGCTAAAAGAGAGAGGATTTCCCAGCTTTTGGGGGTGTTAACAGGAGCAGAATTAGAACCAGACTGACCTGGCTTAGCATCACATTGCCTGGAAGCACTCACATGCCTTGCAAGATGGAGAGGGTTCTGCGTGGTTCCTGGATGTGGGACGCTCACCAATTTGTCAATCTGGAGAAAGCAGTCAGGTGGCTCTAATGGTCAAAAGAGAGGCAGCCCAAAGCAGTCCGCTTAGCAGATTCATCTGTGTTTGGACAGCTGCCAGAAGCAACCACCAGTTTTCCAGTGGTTTGAGTGACAGAGCACAAATAGAATCCACCGCTGGCCCGCTCTTCCGTTTCACCTCCCTCCCTGCTGCGTGGCCATGTGCACATGACAGCTCGGCAGGTCTCCCTGGATAAATATTAGGCTCTGTAATTACATTCTGCTGCAGATTACTTAATGATTACACGTTGCGGGTCAACATTAAACTAGCATGGAACCCACGGCGCAATCAAAAGCCCTGTGTACACTAAGAAACTGGACAAATATTTTCACGGCTACTACCACCAGTTCTGCTCCAGCAGCATTAACAAGACTGGGAGCTCTCCTGGAGAGGGGGGCATGGCTGTTTTAAGCACCCTGGCATCCAACCCTGGGGTGAGCAGGTTGAACATCTTGTCTCATCTCAGATTTGGGAGGTGTTGGCTAACACGTTAGCAGCCTAGCGTAGACTAGATGATCACAACGGTCCATTCTGGCCTTGGAATTTCTGAATCAATGACAGGTAACAATGTGCCATTGGAACATTTCCAATCTCCCAAGGGGACTATGAAGTTTCATTACTGAATGCATGCAAAACACTGTGACATCCTTGGGTGGAAGGTGCTATAGAAAGACATCTCTCTAATACTCTCTGAAGAGAAGAGTGAGGGGGAATTTGATAGCAGCCTTCAACTACCTGATGGGAGGCTCCAAAGAGGATGGAGATTCAGAGGGTACTTATGAATAACAAGCAAATGCACTCCCAGAGAAACAGGATCACTTAGCAGAGGCGTATTATTTGTACTGCAATGGAGCTTCCACTAATAAGACATCAATAACAATCAACTGTAAGTAATAATGATGAATAATTAACTTATAATAGCTCACAAGCCCCACTGAGGTGCTGTAGAAGCCCAGGGAGGTGGGGGAATCTCCTTCCTTAGAGGTTTTTAAGGCCTAATACTCTCTGAAGAGAAGAGTGAGGGGGGATTTGATAGCAGCCTTCAACTACCTGAAGGGGGGTTCCAAAGAGGACGGAGATTGGCTGTTCTCAGTGGTGGCAGATGACAGAACAAGGAGCAATGGTCTCAAGTTGCAATGGGGGAGGTTTAGGCTGGATATTAGGAAAAACTATTTCACTAGGAGGGTGGTGAAGCCCTGGAATGGGTTACCTAGGGAGGTGGTGGAATCTCCCTCCTTAGAGGTTTTAAGTCCCGCCTTGACAAAGGCCTGGCTGGGATGATTTAATTGGTGTTGGTCCTGTTTTGAGAAGGGCTTGGACTAGATGACGTCCTGAGGTCTCTTCCAACCCTGATCTTCTATGATTCTCTGAATTTTATTGTGAATCAGGCATGACATGCTGCACAGTGGATGAATTCCCTGAATGGATAAATTTCCCAGCACACCTTGTAATGTTCATAACATTACAGTGCTCTCTCTCCCTCCCTCCTCTTTTTATGACTCAGGCACTTGAGAAGCTGCGAACTCCAGCTGCTTGTCAGTCCTCATTACTCTGGGAATACATAGCAATGAAACAAGTCACACCACGGTAGGGTCAATTGATAGATAGTGCAGTAGGTTATGATAGACACCTGGAGCCTGGTTCTCCTCTCCCTGATGTTGGTGTAATGCTGTTGGCTTCAGCAGAGTTACTCCTGATTTACACTGGAGTGACTAAGAGGACCTGGGCCTTTATCCTTCCTGTGATGGTATTGGAAACAGGTATGGTCCTGTCTACACTAGCACCAACCTCTGCTCCCTCTGCCACTCCCCGCCACCCCAGCCACTCCTGGCTAGCCACTTTTTCCTGGATTATTGCTCTTGAGACTTAACTGTTCATCTCAAAATATCTCCATGCCACTGAGTCTGTGACAACCTCTATGTCATTCTCCTGAGGGTTTTCTTGCTCGTCATCGCAGTGCCATTTCAACCATGCTCCAAGGGCACTGTCCGGGCCACAAATTGTATAATTGTCACACTGTCTGGTGTGGCTCCCGACCGCAGGGCAGACTGTCAGAAAGCAGGGCAGACCCGCCCCAAGCTGGTGGTGTGATCTACAATTAGATTTCACCAAGCCAGTACCAAACGGGAACTCCTGGATCGCTATTTGAGTCTTACCATGGAGTCGCGGACAATCCCCTTCGACTCTCCTGTCTTTCTTACCTTCCCCCCAAAACAAGCTGGACTGCGTGAGAAATGGTCACTTACACCAAAAATCACACAACATTCAGGTCACCCTCATCCTTGCCCCAGATCAATTGGTACCCTAGATCTTACATCAAAGACAACGCCTGTAGCCAATTCTATAGCAAACTAACTAAAGGTTTATTTGCTAAGAAAAGCAGATGAGTTATTGAGCGGTTAAAACAGGTAAAATCTATAGACAGTCCATAATTCCAAATGATAGCAGAGATGTAGTAATCTGCCAGGTTCCCAAAAGGCTCTCAGAGCTACCCAGAATAACCACGGGGATCTCTGTCTTTTCATTCAGTTACTCCAGCCGGTTAGAATCCAAACAGTCCAGAGATATAGGATCTTTCCCTACATCCATACTTACAGATTTTCACAGCAAACAAGCTGACGGGGTCTTTTCCTTTTGAGGCCGGAGCGTGAGGAACGCGTTTAGAGCCTCTGACCTCGATCATCACACACAATGACCCCTTGCTTTGAAATTAGCACTTTTTCCCAGTTCATTTGCATTCCATGAGACTTCCTTCTTGTTTGATGGGTTATTTAGTGACAGGGATACACACAATGTAAATGTTTGCTACAACATTATAACGGGAGACAGAGAAGTAAAAACAATGCATGTCACCTCCCATTCGTTTTCAGGAGGCTTAAACACCAAATATGCTCTTATACACGTAACAAGCCCTTTGATCTCTACTAATACACAAGTGAATTTGCCCGGCTTTTAGCCAAGCATTTGTAAGCATTCAGTGAGGCCTGGGGTTTTGGCATCAGCTGGCACCTGGTCTGCTAGCCTCACACATACATTGGCATGTCCATGAATCTCAAGGGGCGAGGTTAAGTTAGCTTTTTGACATTGACATCAGCTTTTTCCTGTTGTAGATTTTGTCAGAAATCCGACAAACTTTGAAGGAAAACAAAATTCCAGTGAAAAATTTTGTTTGGAAAAAGCATTTTCTGCTGGAAAAAAATGCCACATTTTTTTGACCAGCTCTATACTGAAATGGAAGTGGGGAAGTGAAGAATTTTGTATTTTGATCTTGCATTCTGAAGTGGCATTTCTTTTGCATTTTGAAGTCTAAACAAATCCTCCTCGGTGGTTCTCATTGGTTATTACTTGTGTGTAGGTCCAAAAGATGTGAGTAAGGCTAAACATTGCTTTAACTTGGGCTTGTTTGGTGTTATTATGGTGAAAATGGCGTGAATCTCAGTACCAAACAATCTAAAAATTCAGACTTGAAAATGCATCATTTGCAATTTTTTATTCTCTGGTTTATAACATTTGTCAAGCAACCAAGAAACAGAAAGAAACCGTCCGAGTAAAGGAACCAATCCCACAGCATGAGCACTGAATAGCAAAAGGCAAAGGAAGTATTTCTAGCTCTGTTTTAGAGATGGGGAGGTGAGGCACGGAGAGACTAAGGACACAGGTGCCGACTCTGTGGGTGCTCAGGGGCTTAAGCAGCCATGGAGAAAAAAATAGGGGGTGCGCTGCACCCACGGGCCTGGCCAGGGCGGCTGCTCTGGTGGCCCCGGGGCTGGCTGCCAATCAGCTGTTCATTGGCTGGCCCTGCGCCCCCAATCAGCTGTTGAGTGGGGCTGCCCCTCCACTTGCTTCTTTCTGCCCCCTCCCCCCTCACCGCCCTTAAGGAAAAGAGCAAGCAGCGGGCGGGAGGTGCTCAGGGGAGGGGATCTGGGGGCAGGAAGAGGTGGAGGGGGGGCAGGGCCCCAGGGGCAGAGTGGGGGCGGAGCATTGGGGGAGGGGGCAGTGCCCGTGTGGGGCACTCACGGGCAAAACCAAACGTCAGCGCCTCTGACTAGGGGCCTGCCTACTCTGCACCGTTAACACCAGCTCTTACCTGAGTTTTAGCCTTAACCCCTCTATCGCCCACACAGAAAAACCTCCGATCAGGGTGTGCCGGCGCTTTGAGCCCCGGCTGGCTGACCCAGCTGGGGGTCCAGGTTACAGCTTGGGCTCTTGTTTCACTCTGGCTAGACCCCACCCCTAGTGCAGTGAGGGTGCAGGCTAAAATCACTGCAGTTCTGACGGGCTTCTATTGCCCTTCCTGCAATTCGCCCCAGAGGGAAGACACATTTGTCCTCCATGGAGTGGGACAGAATCATGGAATCTCAGGGTTGGAAGGGACCTCAGGAGGTATCTAGTCCAACCCCCTGCTCAAAGCAGGACTAATTCCCAACTAAATCATCCCAGCCAGGGCTTTGTCAAGCCTGCCCTTAAAAACCTCTAAGGATGGAGATTCCACCTCCTCCCTAGGGAACCCATTCCAGTGCTTCACCACTCTCCTAGTGAAATATCCTAGAGCTGTGCAGCACAAAGACCTCTGGGAGAGGCTGCTAGGCCAGCGAGGGCACAATACCGGGAGCAGTGCTTTGCAGAGGGGACACTCAGAGCAGCATAGACAAAGGCTCAGTAACGCCCCCAGGTGCAGGGCCGGCACAACCCATTAGGCGACCTAGGCGGTTGCCTAGGGCACTGACATCTGGAGGGCAGCGACCGCGGTAGCCGAACATCCAGCCGCCACGGTCGTCAGCGGTATTTTGGGGGCAGGACCTTCCGCCACCTAGGGCACCAAAAAGGCTGGCACGTCTTCAGATTTTTTTTTTCAGTTTTTTACCCATGAAAGCTTATACCCAAATAAATCTGTTAGTCTTTAAGGTGCCACCGGACTCCTCATTGTTTTCGTGGATACAGACTAACACGGCTACCCCTCTGATACTTGAAGTCTAAGAGTGGGATTTTCCAAAGTGCCAAAAAAGTTAAGTGCCTAACTCCCACATCTTTGTGCCTAAATCGCTTAGGCTCGGTGCTTTAGAAAATCCCACCCTAAAAAGACAAGACAGACAAAGGGAGAGTTATAAGCCTCATTTTACTGATGGGAAACTGAGGCACGGAGACACTGGTGGTAGAATGTTTGAAAGGAGTTAGTCTCCTAACTCCTTTTAAACATTCCACCCTAAGTGACTTGCTCAAGCTCTGGCATAGCTGGGACTTGAACCCAGAGCTTTGAAGCTAGTGGCCCAGCTGCTCATCCTAAGCACATACCACAAAATGATCCACAGGCCATCTCCATCAAGGTGAGCTACCTAAAAGAATAAAGGACAATAGCAGGTGTAGTCCATTGGCTAAAGGGTTTTAAGCATTATGACAGGTATGAGGATAATAATATTTATTAATTTTTACGGTACTTTGGAGTAATGATTTCCCTGATATAATTAGGAAAGACGACGTTATTATGCCATCTCCACAATGTACAAATATTGATGGCACCCGCTGTAAATTATTGCCGTGCTAATAATTAGCTGTCGCAAATCTAATACAACGTCTTGTAACGAGCCATGGAAGGAAACTCCGGGTTCAATAACAGAGAGCAGCTGTTGTGTCCTGGGAAGAGCCCCTTCCCTTCCCTTCCCTCCGCTCCCTGCATAACCTACTAGCTGGGCTGTGATCTTGCAAACTGCACCTATGCACACCCTCCTGGAAGGATCAGCCAGCAGGATTGGGGACCTTTCTGTGGATGCTGCTGCCCCCTAGTGGTTGGTCCATTGATTGAAGGCACCAGGCTCAGCTGCCATTGGCTGACAGAACAGGGCCATGCTAATAAGTGGGTGCTGGAGGTTGAACCCACTATTCCCCAAGCACAGGCAAACCCTGCCCTTCCCCGGCACAATGAACTTTACCACATTTTCCTCACCCCAGCTCCCTCCTATAGGCTTTCCCCTAAGAGAGCTGGTCATCCAGCCCCTGGTAGCTAGCTGGGAGGCTTGACTGCTCGACTGGTGCGTCTGATGGTCTAGAGGAGCAGGAGGGGCAGAATTCTATTCCCTCTGCTGCCACAAAACTCCACATGGCCACAGCTCGCTGCTTGATTCCCAGTGAAATCAGGCTTTTCTGAATTCCCCCCCCCCCCCCAATCAAGAGGGTTCTGTCCCTTGACGCCTGAGATTTCGGAATTGATTGGATGCGTTTTTCAAAAGTTATCACATTACAGACAAACAGAAGAATGCCACTGTGTTGGGTTTAGAGACTTGCTTTGTTGGGCCACCTACTCCCATCACGAGGGTAGCAGGTGGCTTGATGTAGTCACAGGATGCTTTGCAATCCCTCCATGAAAGCTAGTGTAGAGCCCCTTATTAGCTTACGGAACGTTCCTCCTGAGAACTGATATCCCAGAGAGTAAATACAGATGCTGTTATTCTTTGCTAGCAGCGTCTGTCACTGGATTTTTGCCTCAGAGATGGCAGCCTTTATGTATTTGTTGTTCTGTTAAGGGTAAATTGGATGTGAATTACAGATTTCTGATGTGTTTAAGTGGGAAATGAAATGTGTGTACCTCTGTCAGGGCAAGGGAGAAAAAAGGAGCTGAATGTGCAGCTAACTCTATTTCTTGGGCACCTTACGGCGCTTTGCTAATTTAATCCAGTTGTAAGTAGCGATAGTATTTGATAGCGATGTTTTACGGCGCATGTTATCGATATTGAGAGTCATACGTCTGATACGTTCATTACACATTTCTGGAATCCTGTGAAGCTTTGGGATGTGGAAAGAGCCACATAAATCATGCTGTATTTTTATTGCTAACTTGAAATTTGCAGTATAAAGAAAAATGGATTTAGAAATCGCTTTTTTAAAGGTATCTCTGAATTCTGATGAGCTGGGAAGTTGGAACTCCATCGAGATGCCAATTTGAATGATGGAGAGTTTGCTGAGCGTCAGTAATTATTTCACTAATTATAAATATAATTATTTATTAAAAATGTTCAAGGCTCAGTGCACTGGTAATTGCATTTCTTCCTTGGTGACAAGATGTCCTGAACCAATATAGAAGCAATTCCCCTGTGCAGCTAAAGACGCTCCCGTACAAACAAACCTAAAAATGTCAGTCCTAATCACTTGTAGTCACTGTAGATACCATGGTGCTGTTTGCAAGTGATGTCCCCACTAAATTCCACACTGGGTAATCCACACAATTTTGTTGGATTGAAATTCACCACTCAGCAGATCAGGTTAACAAATCTTTATTAGTAAGGCAAAACTTTAGCTAGTAGAGATTGTAGCTCAGTGGTTTGAGTACTGGCTTGTTAAACCAACAGCTGTGAATTCAATCCTTGAGGGGGCCATTTAGGGGACTGGGGTAAAAATGCATTGGGGTCTGGGGCCTGCTTTGAGCAGGGGGTTGGACTCCATGACCTCCTGAGGTTCCTTCCAGCCCTGGTGCTCTGTGATCTATTCTACTTATAAGTGGGATGCTCATGAAGGTGGTATCACACATGCTTCTAGGAAGAGTCAGTTTATAGCTTTCTCAGTCTCTTTTTAGGCTGACTATAACTTTTTGTTATCTTGTCTTATACGTATGTACCAATTCCTCGTTTTCCTGTTAACTGTCCTCTTCTGTAAGGACAGGCTGTGTCTGTACTTTCTAGCTTTATAGGTACTTTATCTTCTGTTTTCCTAACAAACATGATGACTCAGTGTCATTCTTCCATATGCACAATTTGACTCATGCTAAGCTGTTAAACTGTTATCAGAACAGGAGCTGTCTTGAATATGCTTTCGCGCTCAAAAACTAGCACCAGAATTTAAGGCTATGAATTTGAATTCAGCAGCAACCTGAATATCCCAAATAGCAAAGTGATCATATTTCTATTTAGATTTCTTGTGGCCTTTTTTCCTCATGTTCCAAAGTAACATGAAAGTTAAGGTCAGATTTTCAAACAGATCTAATTGTCTTACAAGCCAAAGTCCTAGTTCCAAAATTGAGTTAGTCACGTAGGCCAGATCCTCCAAGGGAGTTAGGTGCCTACATGCCTTGAATGAGCTGGGCCTTAGAATCATAGAATATCAGGGTTGGAAGGGACCTCAGGAGGTCATCTAGTCCCACCCCCTGCTCAAAGCAGGACCAATCCCACCTGAATCTTCCCAGCCGGGGCTTTGCCAAGCCGGGCCTTAAAAACCTCTAAGGATGGAGATTCCATCACCTTCCTAGGTAACCCATTCCAGTGCTTCACCACCCTCCTAGTGAAATAGTGTTTCCTAATATCCAACCTAGACCTCCCACACTGCAACCTGAAACCATTGCTCCTTGTTCTGTCCTCTGCCACCATTGAGAACAGCCGAGCTCCATCCTCTTTGGAACCCCCTTCAGGTAGTTGAAGGCTGCTATCAAATCCCCCCTCACTCTTCTCTTCTGCAGACTAAAGAACCCCAGTTCCCTCAGCCTCTCCTCACAAGGCTCTGAAGTCTCATCCAAAGTCAGTGGGATTTAGGTTCCTAAGTCACCTCGACACATTTGAAAACGTTATCCCTAGTCTCGCCCGGGAACGGATGCACCATGGAATGTTCAGATCCCATGTTGGTTTCAACTCCATGAACGGCAGCTATCATAAAATAAAAAAACTGGAGAACAGCATAGGGGGGAAAAATCACCACAAGGAAAATCCATAGTGCACATGAGAAATTGCCTCCAAAAATGTGATCCATGAATGAATGAACAGGGCCTTCTATAACACTCTGTGAACCAGGAGAGTGACCCCATGTGAGCAGCATCACATGAAGAGGCAAGGGAACAAAAGAGGCAGGGGAGTCAAAGTAGCCTGGGGGCAGGAATCCTGGATGGCATGTGAGCGGCTGTGGGTTTGAATTCCGTATCAAGGGCCGCTCTGAATGACGGCAGGTAGAGTGGGGCTAATCTGATCACATTGGACTTCTGCAACCTATTTAGACTGGAAGCTTTTTGAAGCAAGATCCCCCCCTTTCTTCTGTGCTTGTACAGCCCCTAGCACAACGGGGGCTTGGTCTGTGACTAGAGCTTCTAGGTGCTAGAGCAATACAGATAATAGGCAGAGGGACCCCACCACAGTCTCAGTGAGTGGCTCTGTAAAATGGGGCTTTTGTTACGCCCTGGCCAGTTTAACCGTGTCCAGTATGAATATTCCTAAAGAGAGATGAGCCCAGACCAGAACAGCACCCGTTTGAGACCTCCACGTTGCTAACCCCATTGAACATGCTCCTTGACATACCCATGCTGTGGGTAGGTGCTGGCTCAGTGAGTTAGAAGAGAGCAGGATGGGTAATTCCCAGCTGAGGGGGATGGGGCTTAGGGGACATTTCCAATCATAGCGCAAGATGGAGTGTTTTGAAATCCCAGTCAAGATGCTGCGATTGCATCGGAGCAGAATGCGGCAGTAAGCAGGGGTCAGGCAGCGAAGATCCAGGCATTTAAGAAAAGGCAGAACAATTAGCCTTCCCTGACCCACGTGCCTGGTAGCCAGAGCTCTCTGGTCAGTGGCAAAGCAGAAGGAGATGCTGCTCCTTTGCCAGGCCAGCTCCTGGCTCCATCTCTTTTGTTATTATTGGAGCATGGACACAATGTTCTAATAATCAGAGGGGTAGCCGTGTTAGTCTGGTTCTGTAGAAGCAGCAAAGAATCCTGTGGCACCTTATAGACTAACAGACGTTTTGCAGCATGAGCTTTCGTGGGTGAATACCCACTTCTTCGGATGCAAGTGGTGGAAATTTCCTGGGGCAGGTATATATAAGCAAGCAAGAAGCAAGCTAGAGATAACGAGGTTAGATCAATCAGGGAGGATGAGGCCCTGTTCTAGCAGTTGAGGTGTGAAAACCAAGGGAGGAGAAACTGGTTCTGTAATTGGCAAGCCATTCACAGTCTTTGTTTAGTCCTGAGCTGATGGTGTCAAATTTGCAGATGAACTGGAGCTCAGCAGTTTCTCTTTGAAGTCTGGTCCTAAAGTTTTTTTGCTGTAGGATGGCCACCTTAAGATCTGCTATTGTGTGGCCAGGGAGGTTGAAGTGTTCTCCTACAGGTTTTTGTATATTGCCATTCCTAATGTCTGATTTGTGTCCATTTATCCTTTTCCTTAGAGACTGTCCAGTTTGGCCGATGTACATAGCAGAGGGGCATTGCTGGCATATGATGGCATATATTACATTGGTGGAAGTGCAGGTGAATGAACCGGTGATGTTGTGGCTGATCTGGTTTGGTCCTGTGATGGTGTTGCTGGTGTAGATATGTGGGCAGAGTTGGCATCGAGGTTTGTTGCATGGATTGGTTCCTGAGCTAGAGTTACTATGGTGCGGTGTGCAGTTGCTGGTGAGAATATGCTTCAGGTTGGCAGGTTGTCTGTGGGCGAGAACTGGTCTGCCACCCAAGGCCTGTGAAAGTGTGGGATCATTGTCCAGGATGGGTTGTAGATCCCTGATGATGTGTTGTAGGGGTTTTAGCTGGGGACTGTATGTGATGGCCAGTGGAGTCCTGTTGGTTTCTTTCTTGGGTTTGTCTTCCAGTAGGAGGCTTCTGGGTACACGTCTGGCTCTGTTGATCTGTTTCCTTATTTCCTCGTGTGGGTACTGTAGTCTTGAGAATGCTTGGTGGAGATTTTCTAGGTGTTGGTCTCTGTCTGCGGGGTTAGAGCAGATACGGTTGTACCTCAGTGCTTGGCTGTAGACAATGGATCTTGTGGTGTGTCTGGGATGGAAGCTGGAGGCATGAAGGTAGGCATAGCGGTCGGTAGGTTTTCGGTATAGGGTGGTGTTGATGTGACCATCACTTATTTGCACCGTGGTGTCTAGGAAGTGGACCTCCTGTGTAGATTGGTCCAGGCTGAGGTTGATGGAGGGGTGGAAGCTGTTGAAATCGTGGTGGAATTTTTCCAGAGTCTCCTTCCCATGGGTCCAGATGATGAAGATGTCATCGATGTAGCGTAGGTAGAAAAGGGGCGTGAGTGGACGGGAGCTGAGGAAGCGTTGTTCCAGGTCGGCCATAAAAATATTGGCATATTGTGGGGCCATACGGGTGCCCATAGCGGTGCCACTGATCTGGAGATATATATTGTCAGCAAATTTGAAATAGTTGTGTGTGAGGATAAAGCCACAGAGCTCAGCAACCAGGTGTGCTGTGGCATCATCAGGGATGCTGTTCCTGACAGCTTGTATTCCATCAGTATGTGGGATGTTTGTGTAGAGAGCCTCTACATCCATGGTGGCCAGGATGGTGTTTTCTGGAAGGTCACCAATGCATTGTAGTTTCCTCAGGAAATCAGTGGTGTCACGGAGATAGCTGGGAGTGCTGGTAGCATAGGGTCTGAGTAGAGAGTCTACATATCCAGACAGTCCTTCAGTGAGAGTTCCAATGCCCGAGATGATGGGGCGTCCAGGGTGCCCAAAGTTTGGCGCCAAGTCCCATGGATAGACTCCTAAATCAGTGGCCTGATTTTCAAAGGTGCTGAGTGCTTTGAGCTGCCGGAAGCAGTTCAACAGGTACTGCTGCACTGGGCTGGGGAAGGTGTAAAACGGAGCCTGGCTGAGGTCAGCCCTCCCCCGCATCAGGCCCTAGACCCAGAACTGAGCAGGGGAGACCCCCCCCCCAAATCCAGGGGCATTCCTCACATCCGGTTCTGTGGCCTTTGGTACAGAAACCACAGGGAGGAGCCAGTCAGAGGCTGAAGCCAGCAGGAAATCACACAGTTAAAGACCTCTCCCCTCTTCTAGGTTGTTGATCATAAGTGATGGGTGTTTACAGCTAATGGTGAGAAAAGGAACCGTGGTATGGGGGTGACTTTGCTCCCTGAATCCCAGCACCCTGAGCTAATTTTCCAGCTCCCCGCAGGGACGTTACATGGCAGGGGGCTGGCAGCTACGTGGGTGCGTGAGATGTTGGAAGGAAAATCCAAGTGAAACGAATGCTTGTGAAAGACACCAAGCTGGCTGCTCTGGGCGACTGGTCCACGAGAGGAGAACAACCTGCAACTGCTGCCAGCTGATGGAGCCCCTCCTTTAGCTCCAGGGCTTGAAATCTGTGCTGAGGGTCTGAGGTGCAAACCCTGCTGGCAAGACACACGGGGGCAGTTTACCAAGGCTACCTCTCCACTGGAGGGAGGAGAAAGGAGCATGGGCACTGCTGTCCCAAGTTTAGTTTTCCTGGGATGTGCCTTCCAGCAAGTGAAACAGTCTGGGGCTTGCCTACACCCGGCCCCTTTGACCACCCTCTCCAAACGTGAATCCTAACACAGGTTGCTTGGGGTATGGCTACCCCACAGCTGGAGGGTGGAAATTCCAGCTCGAGTAGACACCTCCATGCTAGCTCAGATCAAGCTAGGCTGCTGAAAAAAGAAGCATAGCCATAGTGGTGCCAGCGGTGGGATGAGTTACCGGCCGCCTGAGTACAATCCCAACCCTAGGTACATTCTTTGGGTGGCTGATGGCACTGCAGCCATGCTCTTGGGTTTAGCCCCCAAGCTCAAAGCTAGTGTGGCTTCTGGTTGCCCCTCCCCGCCCCCCGAGCCGATAAGAGACAGGGCAAAGGGCAGATGTTGGAACTTGACTATCCTCCCTGGAGCAGCAGCAGGGCTCTTTGGACGCCTGAGTCCCCCAGCTCAGCTGGGCTGGACTTTCCACCCACAGAGCCATGTGTGAGGACACCGAGAGCCCATTTCCTGTGCCCTCAGATGGCTAGATTTGAAATGGCACCAGGCTTCATAGCCCAGTGCCGATCCTCAGAGCCCTCCCGGTCCCTCCAGCTTCACCAGTGTTTATTTTCGGCTGGGGGAGGGACGCGAGGCACAGAATCACTGTACTGGGGTATTACAATAACGACACGCCCTGGATCTCATCTAAAGCTACTACGCCCAGGGCTAATATTGGAAGACGTCCGGGAGGCTCTAAGCACACACGGTTTATGCCGTTGAATCTAAATCTGTTTGCCTACCTTATACACCATTTCCACCGGCGTCACAGAGGGGCTGCCACATGCTTAGCAGACCCACCTGCTGCTCCCAGGAGATCCCTCTCGACCCTGCGTTCAATCCAGGCCATCGCAGACACCAAACAAACCTTTCTGAGGAGGCCGTAGCAGCCAGCTGGCAATGCTGCGGGTCCCAGGGCTGGAACCAGAGTGGGGAGTTCATGGCACTGGGAGCAGGGATGCTGGAAGGAGCTGCCATCTCAGCTGCTAGTCCTCGCTTTGTGCCAGATCCAGCGCCTGTGGGTGTCAATGGGGCACTGAGGGTGGCTCTCTCCAGTTCCGTGCATTGAGCATCACTGTGATGCGGCGTTCCCATCCCTCCGGATTCAATGTGCCACTGACCCAACCTCCATGGGCTTCCCCTGCTTTGTAGGCGCCATCTTCAGTGCACAGAAAGGGAATCTGCAAGAGTGACTCCACAGTCTGCACTCTCCTTGTGCCTGGGTGTGGCGTAGCAGGATCTCCTCATCTAGCGCCCGATGCAGACAGCTGCTCCGGCCCTATGGTTGTCTGCCTTTCCTGCGACTCAGCCATGACCATACTTGCTTCTCCAGCCTCCACTGCAGCGCCGCTGCAGGTTCTCCAAGCCAGAGGGCCCAGGCTTCATTCACTCAGCAATGGCACAACATCCTCATCGCCCGGCGGATTCGCCTTATTGATTTAAACCAGGCACTGAGCAGTCACTGCTGGACAAGGGGCCTTCTTGTGTGGCCAGAACAAATGAAGGCTTTGCAGCAGGAGACAGGTGGGCCCTGCATGTGCCATCGGGAGCAGCTGTCACCTACGGTAAACCACAGAGCACCGGGCACTCCCAGAGCACTAACCAAATCCTTGCTAGGCCTGGTGAGTCCAACAGGGAGCGGGTAGAGAGTGAAAGGAATCCTCTATCCTGCAGCCCTGTGGAAGCAACAGCACCTAATGCTTGTGCACCTCTACTCACTGAAACAGTGCTGGTGACATCACTGCCCTGCCCCGTCCCCAGGCCCAGGTGCACGGGGACACACAAGGAAGCACCATAGAGCTGGACCCCGCAGCATGCAGGGGGTCCAGACTGCCCCCATACAGGCTCCCTAAATCTTGAACTCACCCCATGCTGCAGCACTGCACAGGTTCCCCAGGTTCTGGGGGCTGGTCTGCAGAGGGGGCATTTTGCACCAATGCCATTGCACCAGTGCAAACCCCTAGTGTAGAGGTGTTGTGCTAGCACTGGTGGTTTGAAACTGGAACAAGCTGTTTTGGTTCAAATCACCTTTAACATCAGTGCAGCACCTCTACAGTGGGGCCTTTCTCTAGTGCATCTGCACTGGGGTAGCTGCAACGACGGTGCCAAAAATGGTGCCTAGTGTAGACAAGCCCTGGGACTGGCTCATGATCACGGTGCAGAGGGCAGATTCCACCTTGTAGGACTTGTACGCACCCAGTACACATAGCGTGTGTCTGCTAACCCTAAACTCCAGAGGGTTTCCAAGCATTAGAAGCCGATACACCCAAGTCTTCCCTGACTTTGAACCGAGATTCTCTTGTAATTTCCTTAATAGAGGAGATATTCAAATGCATATTTTTAAAGCACTTCAACTCGGCAACAATAGAAACAAGGCCTGATGTCGGTGCTTCTGCACTGGCGGCGCTCAAACGCCAGCTCCCTTTGCGGTGGCGGTGAGTGCCGTCGGATGTTCAAAGGACTGTAATTTGAAAAGCAAACAAAGGCAGCTCTCACCAGAGGAACAAAAGAACGATGGATGATGGGAGTTCTGTTAAGGAGAAAGGCGCATTGTTTGCCGGGACTAAGATCAGCTAATACACACGTGAAAGACGCAGGACTGAAAGTGTCATGCATGGTTAGCTGCTAATAGCTCTGTCACTGACAATCTTTTTCTAAAGTTACAGGCTTCCTAAAAGATTCACCCTCAGTGTAATAGGGCTGCACTTATTATTTCATGTTGTTTTTAGGCCCTGATCCAAACTCCATGACTTCACTGGGTTTGGGTTAGGCTTTTCAATTCCCCACAAGCTTAGAAAGGATCATAGAATCATAGAATCTCAGGGTTGGAAGGGACCTCAGGAGGTCATCTAGTCCAACCCCCTGCTCAAAGCAGGATCAAACCCAACTAAATCATCCCAGCCAGGGCTTTGTCAAGCCTGACCTTAAAAACTTCTAAGGAAGGAGATTCCACCACCTCCCTAGGTAACCCATTCCAGTGCTTCACCACCCTACTAGTGAAAAAGTTTTTCCTAATGTCCAACCTAAACCTCCCCCTCTGCAACTTGAGACCATTACTCCTTGTTCTGTCATCTTCTACTACTGAGAACAGTCTAGATCCATCCTCTTTGGAACCCCCTTTCAGGTAGTTGAAAGCAGCTATCAAATCCCCCCTCATTCTTCTCTTCTGCAGGCTAAACAATCTCAGTTCCCTCAGCCTCTCCTCATAAGTCATGTGCTCCAGCCCCCTAATCATTTTTGTTGCCCTCCACTGGACTCTCTCCAATTTATCCACATCCTTCTTGTAGTGTGGGGCCCAAAACTGGACACAGTACTCCAAATGAGGCCTCACCAGTGCTGAAAAGAGGGGAATGATCAAATCCCTCGATCTGCTGGAAATGCCCCTACATATACAACCCAAAATGTCATTAGCCTTCTTGGCAACAAGGGCACACTGTTGACTCATATTCAGCTTTTCGTCCACCGTAACCCCTAGGTCCTTTTCTGCAGAACTGCTGCCCAGCCATTCGGTCCCTAGTCTGTAGCCGGGCATGGGATTCTTCCGTCCTAAATGCAGGACTCAGCAAGGATGTCCTTGTTGAACCTCATCATATTTCTTTTGGCCCAATCCTCTAATTTGTCTAGGTCCCTCTGTATCCTATCCCTACCCTCCAGCGTATCAACCACTCCTCCCAGTTTAGTGTCATCTGCAAACTTGCTAAGGGTGCAGTCCACACCATCCTCCAGATCGTTAATGAAGATATTGAACAAAACCGGCCCCAGCACCGACCCTTGGGGCACTCCACTTGATACCGGCTGCCAACTAGACATGGAACCATTGATCACTACCCGTTGAGCCCGACCATCTAGCCAGTTTTCTATCCACCTTACCGTCCATTCATCCAGCCCAGACTTCTTTAACTTGCTGGCAAGAATACTGTGGGAGACTGTATCAAAAGCTCTGCTAAAGTCCAGTAATAGCACATCCACTGCTTTCCCCTCATCAACAGAGCCGGATATCTCATCATTGAAGGCAATTAGGTTAGTCAGGCATGACTTGCCCTTGGTGAATCCATGCTGACTGTTCCTGATCACTTTCCCCTCCTTTAAGTGGTTCAGAATTGATTTATTGAGGACCTGTTCCATGATTTTTCAGGGACTGAGGTGAGACTGACTGGCCTGTAGTTCCCTGGATCTTCCTTCTTCCCTTTTTTAAAGATGGGCCACATCATCAGCGGCTATAAGTCGGGGCAGGCCCATCAACTGGGGATCTGGTCCTTTGACCTCAACGGAGCACCCATGATTTATACCAGCTGGAGATCGGGCCCTGGATGGGGAGCTACACTGAAAGGTGAGGAAGAATAGCATGTAAACGGTTTTGATCCACTGGCGAAGTGCAGCCACCTCTGGAGTAGGTTGTAACAGGACACAGCAACCAGGCATCTTTGAACAGGAAGTGAAGGAAAGCATTGTAATCCACAGGAACTGCGAAAGGGGTCGTTGGTGAGAATGTTGCTATCCCATGTGGGGATTTGGCCAGATCTCCATGGTGACTAGCTCTGCAGTTGGGGAAGATGCTGTTGGCTCTTGAGACATTCCAATAAATACGTGTATAATCTCAAGGGGTCAGCGCCTTGATTTTTGCATCCCACTATGTGGCGGTGTATACACATCCCATCCCTTGCCAGGGTAGGCAGAAGGCGTGATGATACCACTGCCACAGCTACTGCTACCATGGGGCTCTGGCGGTGATTTAAAGGGCCCAGGGCTCCCAGCTACCACTACCACAGCCAGAGCCCCGGGCCCTTTAAATTGTGATTTAAATGCTCCGGGGATTTAAATGCCCCTTCCCTTCTGGTTGAGGCCCCACCCCTTCCGGTTGAGGCCCCGCCCCCTGGTCAGAACCCCGGCCGAGCGTTCCGGTAAGTCCCTTAAGTTACTTTCACCCCTGGTTATGATACAACTCACAGTGTGTACGACCCCCCAGCTAACTTAAAATTCCAGTTAAGGGTGGTCTTTGGCATTGCACTGACTGAAGGTCCACTCCACTCCTTACAATTTAAGGTCTCTGCAGAACTGGCTCTCCCTGGATAAGAGGAATCGAGGAAAGATGTCCCAGTGGTTACAGTACTAGCCTGGGTTCCAGAAGACCTGAGCTTAATTCCCTGAGTTACCATAGACTTGGCCTAGTCTCTCTGGGCATCAGTTCTTCATCTAAAAGGGGGATATAATAGCATAGCTCGGCCCTACCTCACAGAGGTGCTGAGAAGATAAAGCAATTAAAGACTGTGAGGTGCTCAGGTGACGGGGACAAATCAGATCATAGATAGCAGGGCCTTTCCTGCAGCCATGACCATTTGCATCTCTGGAGCAGCCCAGCTGAGTTCTTAGAAGGACTTCTCCCTGCACCAGGATCTGTGGGTCTATCTTCAGGCAGTTTTGGAGCTGAGGCAGGCCCGAGGAGAGCTGGGAGGTGACTCCTGTTGATGATATATTCCTTCCCATCTCCCTCTGCTGCTGGGCGTTTACATCGGGAAAGGGTGTGCGGATGGCAGCTGTAAGAAAGGTGCACAATAAAGTCGCTGTGTCATCTGCCCAAGTATGTGAGTGTCACCCTCACCCCAATACAGCCTAGCTCTACCACGGCGCTGACTCCTTGTCTGCCGAGATCTTCACCCAAGCCTTTCTCTTCACCTGTAGCTTCCTCCTCTACGGCACCCCCAAGTCCCACCTCTGCACAGTCTGTGGGCCAACTTTCGGAAGAGCTCAGGGCTGGATTTTCAAGCCCTCAGCACCCACATCTAGGGCCAGATGTTCAAAAGCGCGCCACATCTGCTGCACGCCCAACGTGCTGGGCTCTTTTGAAAACCTGGCCTCACTTGTGGGTGCTGAACTCATTGGAAATGTCTGGTCTATTTATGCATCATGGAGCTTGTGTTTTCTTTGTCTGTTCAATGTCATTTTTCACCACTGAACACAGTTGCCACATTCCTGAAATAGCAAACGGATCCATGGTAATCAAGGTCGAGTTAAAAAATGACAGTGTACCTCCCTGCCCCTCCACAAACTCCTCCTCCGTGTGTGTTTGTACATAGAATTCCTGCCACCCCTCGTACAAGGAAATTCTGTTTTATGTTTAAGGCTCTTTATGGCTTAACAGAGCTGTACAGAATATATATATATATATTTATATTATCAATATAGATTTATGCAGACAAAAAGATTGGCCTAAATTAAATGACAATACTTTCCATTCTGAATTCATTCAGATTGGACAAACAAAATGCCAATATATGAATAAAAAAAAACCTGGCAAGATTGATAAAGACGGCAGAATGATGACTTTAAAGTGGATTTTTCTACTTTAAATGCATAGGTTACATTTTCTTTATGCAGTCTTTAAATAATTCATTAGTCCCCAAGACAGTTTTATTAAGTCTGTGACTATTGCTATAGAATTCCAAGTAGCTATAACTTCTCTGAAGCTTATGGGACCAGACAGTTCGAATGCTAAAACATACTTAAATTGAAACAGTCGTATATTTGCACTGTGAGATTGTATTTTGTCACCCTATTACAGCTTTTTATGTTCTGAAATCAGAATGCATCTTGGTTATTCGATCGTGAGCAATCTACCGATTTGAGCACATTTCTGGCAATCAGCGAAGATTCAGCAGCTTTTAACAGCCCTCCCTTTCAAAGAAGCCACATGTGCACAGGAATGTGGCCCACGGGAATGAGAAGGGAAGTTTTGGGCTCTTAGATGCCAGGAGATTTTGCACAGAGAGCAATGGGAGGACTGGTCGGCACAGGGGATCGCTAACAGGGCATGGAGCCTTCCATTTGAAGGTTTATTTGGGCATAAGTTTTTGTGGGTAAAAAAACCTCACTTCAGATGCAAGTGAGGTTTTTAACCTACGAAAGCTTATGCCCAAATAACTGTTAGTCTTTAAGGTGGCACAGGACTCCTTGTTGTTTTTGTGGATACAGACTAACATGGCTACCCCCTGATATATGAAGGTTGCCAGTTGAAACACTAAACTCTCAAGTGCTGTTGAGTGGGAGCATGGTCTAGCGTACAGGATACTGGACTGGGGCTCTGGAGCCAAGATTCTACTTCTATTCTATTCCGCTATTAATCATGAGTGATGTGGAGAAAGTGGATAAGGAAAAGTTATTTACTTGTTCCCATAATATAAGAACTAGGGGCCACCAAATGAAATTAATGGGCAGCAGGTTTAAAACAAATAAAAGGAAGTTCTTCTTCACACAGCGCACGGCCAACCTGTGGAACTCCTTTCCTGAGGAGGTTGTGAAGGCTAGGACTATAACAGGGTTTAAAAGAGAAATTCATGGAGATTAAGTCCATTAATGGCTACTAGCCAGGATGGGTAAGGAATGGTGTCCCTAGCCTCCGTTTGCCAGAGGGTGGAGATGGATGGAAGGAGAGAGATCACTTGATCATTGCCTGTTGGGTTCACTCCCTCTGGAGCACCTAGCATTGACCACTATCGGCAGACAGGATACTGGGCTAGATGGATCTTTGGTCTGACCCAGTAAGGCCGTTCTTATGTTCTTACATACAACCACATCTTGTGACAATGGGGCCAGATCCAGCTCTTGTTTAGCTCCATTGGCTTCAGTGGAGCTATCCTAATTCGCAAGAGCTGAGGAGATGGTCATACTTATATGGCACCCAACAGGCTAGTGTCTGAGCGTAACCCACTGGGGACTGTGTTACAGGTCCCTCTTTAAACCTCTAGCTTGTGAACTTTGGCTTAAGCAATAGCTCATGCTCTTAGCTCTGGAGGTCACTGGTTCAGGCCCTAGTACACCCTTCAGCACATGAGCTTATCTGCCATATGTTTGGATTCATCCTCCCAATGCCAGAGGGAGGCTTTACTAACTTCATTTTACAGACAGAGATGTGAGGCACAGATGGCTTGCCCAAGGCCACATCAGAAGTCTGTGGCAGAGCCAGCAGCCAAACCCAGATCTCCTGAATCCTGCCCCAGCACCTTCACCACAGACCATCCTTCCTTTGCTAAGCCAGCTGAGTTAAGCTCATGACTTAGGTGAGAGAAGTCTGTCCATTTATTATTAGATGTGGCCACATGGCCATGCTGGGTCAGACCAAAGGTCCATCTAGCCCAGTATCCTGTCTTCCAACAGTGGCCAATGCCAAGTGCCCCCAGAGGGAATGAACAGAACAGGGAATCATCAATCCTCAAACCTCTACAAATACATCACACACAAACCTGACATATCTGACATCAGCTGGCTTCCTTACTGGCAGTCTCAGCACTAAGGCAAGGGATTAAATGCCCCCCCCCCAACCGACCCTGAGAACAATGTCCCTGAAACAGGTGTGAAGCAATGCGTAGAGGTTTGCCCTGCTACTGCATGTGCTAAACCTCTCCATAGACAGAGGCCATCTGTCTGCAGGGTGGTCAATGCAACACCTTTCCACAGATGTTACAGTCACTTTGGCATCTTTGAAATGGCCCACTGAGCCAGCTTGCCTGAATTCACCTAGAAACACCTGCAAGGGATGTGAAGGGTAACAAGAAGGGTTTCTGCATGTATGTTAGCAACTAGGACTGTCAAGAGATTAAAAAAATTCATCATGATTAATTGTGCAATTAATCGCGTTGTTAAACAATAATGGAATACCATTTATTTAAATATTTTTGGAAGTTTTCTACATGTTCAAATATATTGATTTCAGTTACAACACAGAACACAAGTATACAGTGCTCACTTTCTATTTATTTTTTATTACAAATATTTGTACTGTAAAAAACAAAAGAAATAGTATTTTTCAATTCACCACATAGAAGTGCTGTAGTGCAATCTCTTTATCATGAAAGTTGAAGTTCCACAGGGGCAGCTCCAGGCCCCAGCACGCCAAGCGCGTGCTTGGGGCAGCATGCCGCGGGGGGCGCTCTGCCGGTTGCCGGGAGGGCGGCAGGCGGCTCCGGTGGACCCTCCGCAGGCATGTCTGCGGGAGGTCCACCGGAGCCGCGGGACTGGTGACCAGCATAGCTCCCCTTGCGGTGTGCTGCCGTGCTTGGGGCGGCGAAATGGCTAGAGCCGCCCCTGAACTTACAAATGTAGAATTATGTTCAAAAAATAACTGCACTCAAAAATAGAACGATGTAAAACTTTAGAGCCTACAACTCCACTCAGTCCTCCTTCAGCCAATTGCTCAGACAACCAGATTTGGTTACAATTTACTGGAGATAATGCTGCCGCTTCTCTGAAAGTGAGAACAGGTGTTCGCATGGCACTGTTGTAGCCGGCGTCGCAAGATATTTACGTGCCAGAAATGCTAAAGATTCATATGTCCCTTCATGCTTCAACCACATAGGATATGCGTCCATGCTGATGACGGGTTCTGCTAGATAACGATCCAAAGCAGTACGGACCAACACATGTTCATTTTCATCATCTGAGGCAGATGCCACCAGCAGAAGGTTGATTTTCATTTTTGGTGGTTCGGGTTCTGTAGTTTCCACATCGGAGTGTTGCTCTTTTAAGAGTTCTGAAAGCTCCACACCTCTTCCCTCTCAGATTTTGGACAGCACTTCAGATTCTTAAACCTTGGGTCCAGTGCTGTAGCTATCTTTAGAAATTGGTATCTTCTTTGCGTTTTGTGTCATGTTGGGTTAGAATGGGCACTTGCTGTGGGTTAGGGTTGGAAAGCATCCAGGAAGACATGACACTAAAAGAGAGGGGACCAAGAGCAAAAACCGGCCTCTCCCAAATGTCCAGTGCATTTTTATCTTCTAGGGTGAAACCCTAGAAACCCCGTGCAGAAGGTTCAAGACCTATGTACAACTTAGCTCTTCAAAAGAGAGCTCAGTTTGGAATGAAGTAGTTTTCCTGGTCCTCTGCACAGGGGTGAATTTCCCGCTTAGAGTGAAAGCTCCTGGACGTATGGGTATATTTTGTATTAATGTCAGGTACAGCACATTGCGCATGGTTAATAAATAATACATGCTAAGAATAACGACTTTAATTGATATAAGGCCTTTACAGAATTACCTGTAGCGTTCACTTCACCCATCACTGCAATGCAGACACCTCTGGAGCAGAACACAGGAGCTGTCTCATAGTTCACAGCAAGTTCACACAACAATTTAGGACAGGAAGGGGAAAAATATCCCTCTCACAGTTAAAAAATTCAGGGAGAGTTTACGTAGGCAGGCTGGAATTAGCCATATCAGAATGTAGCCGAGGACATGCGGGCCGAGGCGCTGAATCTTGTTGAAAGCTCCATGGGATCGTTAAGCATCACAAAGTATCTTGGATCCAGGTTCGCATCTCACAAGTGATGTCACCCTGGGTGGCAGAACGCCATGCAAGCACCATTCTGGGACAGGACAGTGGCTATGAGGACTGGTGGGGATTGGGGATTGGGAAAGCTTTTGATACAGTCTCCCACAGTATTCTTGCCAGCAAGTTAAAGAAGTCTGGGCTGGATGAATGGACGGTAAGGTGAATAGAAAACTGGCTAGATGGTCAGGCTCACCGGGTAGTGATCAATGGTTCCATGTCTAGTTGGCAGCCGGTATCAAGTGGAGTGCCCCAAGGGTCGGTGCTGGGGCCGGTTTTGTTCAATATCTTCATTAACGATCTGGAGGATGGTGTGGACTGCACCCTTAGCAAGTTTGCAGATGACACTAAACTGGGAGGAGTGGTTGATACGCTGGAGGGTAGGGATAGGATACAGAGGGACCTAGACAAATTAGAGGATTGGGCCAAAAGAAATATGATGAGGTTCAACAAGGACAAGTGCAGAGTCCTGCATTTAGGACAGAAGAATCCTATGCACTGCTATAGACTAGGGACCGAATGGCTGGGCAGCAGTTCTGCAGAAAGGGACCTAGGGGTTACGGTGGACGAAAAGCTGAATATGAGTCAACAGTGTGCCCTTGTTGCCAAGAAGGCTAATGGCATTTTGGGTTGTATAAGTAGGGGCATTTCCAGCAGATCGAGGGATGTGATCATTCCCCTCTTTTCAGCACTGGTGAGGCCTCATTTGGAGTACTGTGTCCAGTTTTGGGCCCCACACTACAAGAAGGATGTGGATAAATTGGAGAGAGTCCAGCGGAGGGCAACAAAAATGATTAGGGGGCTGGAGCACATGACTTATGAGGAGAGGCTGAGGGAACTGGGATTGTTTAGCCTGCAGAAGAGAAGAATTAGGGGGGATTTGATAGCTACTTTCAACTATCTGAAAGGGGGTTCCAAAGAGGATGGATCTAGACTGTTCTCAGTGGTAGAAGATGACAGAACAAGGAGTAATGGTCTCAAGTTGCAGAGGGGGAGGTTTAGGTTGGACATTAGGAAAAACTTTTTCACTAGCAGGGTGGTGAAGCACTGGAATGGGTTACTACCTAGGGAGGTGGTGGAATCTCCTTCCTTAGAGGTTTTTAAGGTCAGGCTTGACAAAGCCCTGGCTGGGATGATTTCGTTGGGAATTGGTCCTGCTTTGAGCAGGGGCTTGGACTAGATGACCTCCTGAGGTTCCTTCCAAACCTGAGATTCTATGAAAGCATGGGTTGTCATTATTTCTGAAAAGACACAGCTGGAACTATTTGTCTGGACTGAAGACACCTATGTGATGCCCATCATATTTTCTTTCAAAAACCTCGTGTTTTAAATGTGCTGGAGCCCTGGCCTGCAGGGACCACTTCTGAGGCTGGTCGCAGCCGCTGTGCTCCCTGAATCCACATGCTCTCTGCTAGGCGAACACCCATCACTAGGCCACAGATGCTAAAGAGAGGACGTGACAAGAAACCAAGGCAGAGAGGCGATGCGGCAGTGGCAGTTTTGCTGATCTGGATAATTGTGCTCCAGGATCAAAAGTTCATTAGGCGTTAGACACTGGAGCCAGTGATTCTATTGGCTTCAGAATGTATCTGTGACGGGTTGGATCACAGAACCCACCCTGGGAGCTGCCAGCTGATGTGCCAGGACTACCTCTGCTCCTGCTTTCCCTGCCAGCTCAGGACCCCAGCACCCTGTCTTGCTGAGCCAGACACTCCTGTCTGCTCCAACAAAGACTCAGGGTCTGAATTACCTGCCCCAAAGCTGCAGGTTTACCTGAAAGCAGCTCACAGAAGTGTGCTTGTCTTTAGCACTCAGATGCCCAACTCCCAGTGGGATCTAAACCACATAAATCTGTTTTACACTGTATAAAGCTCATGCAGGGTAAACTATTAAATTGTTTGCCCTCTAGAACACTGATAGAGAGATACGCACAGCTGTTTGCTCCCCCAGGTATTAATACAAACTCTGAGTTAATTAATAAGTAAAAAGTGATTTTATTAAATACTGAAAGTAGGATTTAAGTGGTTCCAAGTAGCAACAGACAGAACAAAGTCAACAAGCAAAATAAAATAAAATGCGCAAATCTATGTCTAATCAAACTGAATACAGATAATCTCAGCCTCAGAGATGCTTCAGTAAGTTTTTTTCCTCAGACTGGACCCCTTCCAGGCCTGGGCACAATTCTTTCCCCTGGTACAGCTCTTGTTCCAGCTCAGGGGGTAGCTAGGGGATTCTTCACGGTGGCTCCTCTCCCTCCTTTGTTCTCTTCCACCCCTTTATATATCTTTTGCATAAGGCGGGAATCCTTTGTCTCTTTCTGGGTTCCCCCCCCTCGGAAAAGCACCAGGTTAAAGATGGATTCCAGTTCATGTGACATGATCACATGTCACCATAAGACCCCCCAAGCCTTCATTCCTCCCAGCCTGACTCACAGGAAGGCCTGCCTGCAAACAGAGCCCCAGTCAATTGTCCTGGCTGATGGGAGCCATTAAGATTCCAAACCACCATTAATGGCCCACACTTTGCATAATTACAATAGGCCCTCAGAGTTATATTTCATATTTCTAGTTTCAGATACAAGAGTGGTACATTTATTCAAATAGGATGACCACACTCAGTAGATTATAAGCTTTGTAATGATGCCTTACAAGAGACCTTTTGCATGAAGTATATTCCAGTTACATTATATTCACTTATTACCATATTTTTACAAAACCATATAGCCTGCACACCGTCCCAGTATCCATTATGAATTTAGGCACTATTGTTGCTACTGGATCATGATTTCCTATGAATCATAGACTATCAGGGTTGGAAGGGACCTCAGGAGGTATCTAGTCCAACCCCCTGCTCAAAGCAGGACCAACACCAATTAAATCATCCTAGCCAGGGCTTTGTCAAGTCGGGCCTTAAAAACCTCTAAGGATGGAGATTCCCCCACCTCCCAAGGCTTCTACAGCACCTCAGTGGGGCTTGTGAGCTATCATTAGTTAATTATTCGTCATTATTACTTAGAGTTGATTGTTATTGATGTCTTATTAGCGGAAGCTCCACTGCAGTACAAATAATATGCATCTGCTAGGTGATCCTGTTTCTCTGGGAGTGCATTTGCTTGTTATTCATAAGTACCCTCTGAATCATTTTGTCATCTAATTCTCAGCCTGTGGAATGAGGGTTTTCTCGCAAATTGTTTACTCTGTATTTGCTATTTAGCATTTGTGTTGTACTCCAATGGGGGAGGGGACAAACACCCTCACTAGTTTGCAGATGGCGCTTGATAAATTTATGGCTGGGACTATCTGACAGGGCGGCTTGATGACCCAGGGGTGGAGTAGGGGAGGCCCTCTCAGTCCTATGTCCTGTGATTGGTCACCTAAGTCAGATGGCATTGATTCTGTTCCCTGATTGGATGGCCATTTTTTTTAAATGGGAACATTTTTTGATACCCAAAGAAATTTATCCCAAGAACAATAACCACCCAGTGTTGGAGCAAGTGACAGATGGTCAGCATGTCAGCACCCCTCACCCTGTCCCTGGCTGCACACTCCTCTTCTTTCCACTTGGGGGCAGCCTTGCTGGGACCTTTCCTCTGCAGAAGGCCTCCAGCAGGGCAAAGTCCAAGGAAATTAGTACCTACAAGGCCCCTTTCCTTAATGGCATTTCCTGGGGTGGGGGGGACTATCTGCTGGGTGTGGAAGGGGCTCAGATCCACTTAGCTCTTTCCTTCATTCCTGCTCCCTGGTCTCCGATCGCTCAGTCCTGTGCACCTCTCCCACCCTGGGAGAACTGGAATCCCCATCTTAGGAGATCTCATCACAGAGAAGAGACAGGGAACTACAAATGTTGGTCGCCCCCACACTGCTTGATATCTATATCCAGAAAAATGAGACCGGTGAAATCTGTGCCTGTTAGTATAGGAAACTGGGGATTGCCAGCAAAACCTAGAAAATCCATTAAAACATGGATAGTCTGTACGATTGGCTGGGATCCCCTTGATTTTTTCCTCAAAGCACCATGTGGTCTTTGCCAGCTACCAGAGATGAGCAGATGGGGCCTGGGTTTCATAAGAAAGCCAGTCAGGATTTTTGCATCAAAACATTTTTCCATCAAAATGGCAGTTTTTGTAATAAAATGTTGATGTCTCTTTTCTGTGTCTCCCCCCACCCCCGCCTATTTTCCTCTCCTTCTTTTCAAGTGGGGAGAAAATGGAAAGAAAGGGGGTGAGGATGAAAACCAAATCTTTTTTCTTTCTGAAACTCCACAACCCCCACCCCCACCCCAAAAATTCTGCAAACAATTTTGAATGACATGAACATTTTCCCTCTTATTTGAAAATACACCACATTCCCCCCCCCCCCATCTCTATATAATACCTCACACAAAGGACAGCACCTCTAGCAGGGTGTAAGCACTTATCAAAGTCAAAGCTCCCCCTGCACCCGCCAAGGGCTCAGCAGGCTAACATGGCTAAGGCTCATGAGTTTCATAGCCAATATTGCAATGGGGAGCAATGCGCCACATGCAACCAGCTTCGACTGCCCTAACCTGGTGGCTCAGGTACCCATTTTGCAGTTGGGTGAACTGGGGGGAGTCTTCCAGGGGGAGTTCAAGCAAGACTCAGTCCCACCATCTTCAGGATGGTAAACAAGCACCCTCATCACTTACCTACCACAGCTCAGGGTTACAGTGCTAAGAACGGCCATACTGGGTCAGACCAAAGGTCCATCTAGTCCAATATCCTGTCTTCTGACAGTGGCCAGTGCCAGATGCTTCAGAGGGAATGAACAGAACAGTGAAGCCATCAGACTCTTGCCAGGCATTCGAAGGAACGCAGTTCATATGAAAGACACTGCGGTGCGAATCAGCCTCACTCCAATGACTCCCCCAGTGGAGGATCTGTCCCCGGACCCAATTCAGGGGGGTGGTACCATATTTTACTCCCAGGACATGGAAATCCAGAGCAGCAAAACAGAACAAGGAACAGAGGCTTTGCCAGTCACCTACTTCTAGAACATTCTCCTTCCCCAGAAATCATTCAAGGAAAGCAAGTTCTCCTAACTTTACACTTAGCCCCAGCATATGTTTAGGGAATCAGCGAGTGATTCATATTCCAGGCTGTAATTTTCTGTTGATTTTTAGTGACTCATTTATATGCCAGCTCAGCACCACTTAAGGCTGACATGGACTTAACGCTCATTCAATATTGGTTTGCCATTCATTTTCCAGGAGGCCCTGAGCAGAGAAATGAATCATCCCATTAGCACTGAATTAATATCATTGAGTGGAGTGGGTCAGGAGTGGGTCCAGCACAAGGTTGTCCTACACCCACAGGGGGTCACAGCAGTTGATAGTCAATTCCACTCTACATTCCTGCCCCCTCCTTTGTCAAGACTGTCAGATATTCTAATTTTCCTTATTTTACCTTGATTATCTCTAAGAAGAGTTGGAAGCCCTGATTGTCTGGGGTGTTGGTTGATTTACTCCTTGTGGTAAGAAACTTTCTCTTAGTTTCCCCAATTACCTGGAGATAGATAGATAGATAGATAGATAGATAGATAGATAGATAGATAGATAGATAGATAGATAGAACCTTGGGCAATTCACTTAATCATTCTGTGACTCAGTTTCCCCATCTGTAAAATGGGGATTATATTACTGACATATCTCACAGAGATATTGCAAGGCTTGATTCATTACCATTTGACAAACACTTTAAGATCCCTGGATGGAAGATGCTCCAGAGGTATTGGTTATCTTACATTTAGATACCACCATCCAGACAGGGACGTTCCAGATAATTCATGGATAATTTCTTCCAAGATCCACTTCTGCTGCAGGGCCCACAAATGGGAAATGTAGATGCTTCCCTCGACAGTAAGTGCTTCCTCTGGATCTCGCAGTGGGGCTTGTTGTCTTTTAGACTGCAATCTCTCCTATCTGTGGTGGCAGTGCTTAAACTAGCATTATTACTATTGATTACTATTGAT
The DNA here is from genome assembly GCF_020497125.1 of Mauremys mutica. Classification (NCBI taxonomy): domain Eukaryota; kingdom Metazoa; phylum Chordata; order Testudines; family Geoemydidae; genus Mauremys; species Mauremys mutica. The sequence goes on along the minus strand of NC_059073.1, from coordinate 8,726,587 downwards.
AATATTTATCTTTATGTCTCTCACCATGGAAATGCAGTCAGCTCTGGGGAGGGACACAGCAACTTGGCCAGAAAGTGACGAATACCACATCCAACTGAAGCTCCACTGGTGAATTTTAAATAGGCAGAATGCAATCATCCTGCAGTGCAATTTACGCAGAAGCTAACAGCCCTAACCTGGAAAACATAACCAGCAAGAGACTTGTCATCTGTGGTCAGTAAGGGTCCATTTTGCAAGAAAAGGGGTGTTTGCTATGATCTCCTAGCCAAAACTATAGTTGTGTAACTCCATTCTACCTAAACGTCTCCCTGCAATTTCAGCGATCTCAGACTTCTGCACTTCCTTTCCTGCACTGTTGGGCACTGCTGTTGTTCTTTGCCAAGCAGCCCCTATGCTCCACCCCAGATGTGGCTGCCTGGCAGTAATTGATCAAACGATTCCTATGAAGAGAGCACAGTTTAACACACAGACATTCCCCCATGCACCTTCCCTTGAAGTCAACGGGAAATCCACCTTCATGTATGAAGGTAGCGATCAGGGCCAGCCTCAGTTTGGGAAAGTGCAGAGTTTGTTTTGGGATCTTTCAAGGTGAAAGGTGTTATATAAAAACAATAACATGTGTTTTAACTTTGCCTTTCTTGTAAGCTGATAACAAGAGCCCCCGCAGAAGGGCCACAGAACAAATCACACTGTTACCCACTCGCCCACCTCCTCACCTTTTATATTTTATAAGAGGGCTAAATACACAGAACTGCAGAGAAAATGGCACAGTGCCTAAGAGCCATAAATGCAGGGGGGATGATCCCGCCTGCTTGTTTTTCACACGGAATTACTGGGCATTGTGTAAACCCATTAGTTTCTCCCTGGGCACTTCAGTACTCAGCGGGGTTGATTTTTACAAATGTATCTCTGGGCCTGCTGGCTCGGACCATCAAAAACTTTGTTAATTTTGCATTAAGATTATGCGTGGCAGAGCGATTTCGGGATACATTCAGCAACACTTACCCCCGGTCAATTCGTACTGCAGATCTCACACGAAAGACAACACTGGTAGCCAATCCCGTAATACACTAACTAAAGATTTATTAGCTAGGTTAAAGAGATGAGAGAGTTAGCTACAGCTTAAAGCAGGCAACATAGACACACAAATGAGTTACAGTCCAGGGGTCCAACAGGTGTCAGGGTTGTAGCAATCTGTCAGCACTGAATGGCTGTTAGGGCTAACCCAGGTGACCCTGGGGATTGCTGCTTTAGTTCCCTCGCTCCAGCCCTGTGAGAGTCCAAACAGCAAAAGAGATGAAACATTTTCTTGCCAGCTATCTTCACACCCTTCTTCCAGAATTCAAGATGATGGTTCGAGCCCTTTTGCACGTGGCTATTAACAAAGACTTTGGATTGCGATGTCCCACCATGGCCCATTTCACTTTGATAGCCCTTCTTGATGAGCAGGAGAGGATCCCTCTTGACAGGTTCACAGTTTCAGAGCAAACATTTTTTACAGTTACAAACATACCCATTATGTTTATAGCATGTGACTCAGTAAACACTCCCCTCTTTTATGCCTTTGGATGGTTGGCATTGCCTCCTTAGTCTGTGTCTGCATGAGCTAGCCATCTTTAGCTCCTCTAATCACTGGGATGAACTGATGACTCAGGGGGCTAGTTCTTACATTGCAGATCTTGGTAGACATTAATTAGAATCATAGAATATTAGGGTTGGAAGGGACCTGAAGAGGTCATCTAGTCCAACCCCCCTGCTCAAAGCAGGACCAATCCCCAGACAAAATTTCACCCCAGTTCCCTAAACGGCCTCCTCAAGGATTGAACTCACAACCCTGGGTTTAGCAGGCCAATGCTCAAACCACTGAGCTCTCCCTGACGCTTAGAACTCTTTTTTTTTGTAGTTTTGCAGTAATGCTTACGAACACACAAAGGCATACTCTCAAACAAAACCACTGCTGCTGAAAATGATGGTGACAAGAAGGGAGATCTCAACATTTCTCCTGTAATTTAAGAGCCGAGCATGGGACATCCCTGACCGCAGGAATCAGAGGGTGGACGTGATCCCACATCCCTCTCTTTGCAGTTCCCAACGCTGCCGCCGCTGGGACATGCTATGCATTGAAGCATTAGCTTGTACTACAGCACCAGGCTCTGATGTACTTTTGCAGCCCGTGAATCATCACCAGGATATGAAGGACCCCCCAGAATTAATCTTCTAGGCCCCTTTCAGTTTTTCTTCAGGACCCATTTCCACTTGGAAGCCAGTCAGCCAATGAGGGTCAGTTGATGCACCAGTTGGTGGAGGAGCAGAGAAGGGACCTAGACTACCCAGGCAGAATTGAGATCAGCGCCCCTGCAATTGTTCAGATTGCACCCCAGATGAGGACACAGCATGGTCCCCATTTGGTGCTTACTCTGGACCCACTTTCAGCCTCCTACCTCCCACAGCGCTGCCCTACTATTGCCCTGATCAGAATTCTGGGCAGCCTTCTTCCAGTCCTAATGGGTTAGGCACAGGTCCTCATGCCCCACCTCCAGAAAGACCTGGCTCTGCCCCTTATAGAAACCTGTCACTAGATACCCAAAAGAAATGCAATAAACAGGGTGAGTACAAAGGACAGTGATGACAATGAGTTGTATTTATACAGCATAATTTCTCCAGAAAGAACTCAGAGCAATTAACAAGATGACTGGAGCAATCATTTCCCCCTCCATGGAAATGCAGCTCGCTCTGAGGTGGGTTACTGTAGTCATTTAACAGTGCAAAGCTGTACCTTAGCATAGGGTGTAAGTGAATAATCCATTAATACTTTGAAAGTAGGCAGGATTTGATGATGCTAATTGGAACTGAGCCAGCCCTAATCTTTCCAAAAGTGCCAGGGGATTTTTAATTATTGCAAACCACAGAGAGCACAGTTGCACATCCCCCTGGAAAACACCTTAGTGCTTCCATATTGGCTCAGATTCTGCCATCCAAGTGCTAACCAAGCTGCATGGCATGGAGCCATTCACTCCTCCAGGCACCCAGACAAGGACAGAAATCACAGAAGGATTTGCTTGACAGGCCAGTTCTTAAGGAGTCCTTCATTCTGGGACTTAATTGTCCATGTAGGGTTCACTTTCTGCTCCTTTATTACCTTTCTGGGTCTGACCCCTTCGCTCAGCTCTTAGTTTTAATCATCCCGCCCTAGCTCTGTAGTTCCCATTGACCTTTCTCGACTCCCCTAGTCTCATTAGTTTGACTAATTAACCAAGCTGCCACTAGACGGAAAGCATTATGTGAGTCTCTTCTCACTGCCTTTTGCAGTTTGGCGAAGTACAAGAATCCCTAAGGAAACCAATGACACGGTGTGAATTCATAGATAGAGAAGAGCCTGTTCTCAGGCAACAATCCGGACACCTCTTAACCTACCTACTGGTATCCATGGAGATTCAGGTGTTACATGAGGAATGACTGACATAACTAAACAAAAATACCACAAATTTTAGTAGCAAACCTGCATGCTTCAGGGTTTAAGTCAACCTCTAACTGATGGGGGTCAGGAGGAATCTTACCCTAGGGATAGGTTATCTCATAATTGCTTGCTGAAGGTTCCTTGCATCTTCCTCTGAAGCACCTGGTACTGGCTATTGTCAGAGAGAGGATATTGGTCTTGGTGGATTACTGAGTCTTATTGGCTTCACACAGGCTAGTCACATGAGTGAGAATTACTCATGTAACTAAGAATGTGCAAGAGACAAGTTTCCAAGGTTAGGAACTGGTACAGAAGGAAATTTCCTTCCTTCCTATAATGTTGAGTCTTCTCCGTTTCAAATCTTTCTCTCCAGTTGCACCTCTGCCCACTGACCTTCTTGTACATTGCAGAGAGAAAAAGGGGAAGAATAGCACGAATACTCTCATTTTTGCTGCAAATAATATATTAATAAAAAATGTCTGAACTGCAGAATTTACAGATGTTTGACTTCTATTTTCCAGGTTTAATTTCCTCTGAAGGGATTTTATGTTTTGTTTTGTTTTTTATAAATGAAAAATGTCTCCAAGTCCTTGTGGTCTCACATGTAAATGATTCTTCTGGTGCTATTTACATAATCCCAGGCTTTTTAAAGGGCATATAATATACGGCTGATCCCACAGCGACTCCTTGGCAGTCTGCTGCCAGAAGCTTTTGTGTAACTGAGGTCATGGGATCTTTTAAAAACGTGCAGCTTCAAATGCTGCCCTCTGATGTGGCTCCCGTTGGAAGAGGGATGTCGACAAGAGCCACACGTTGCTTTTCAGGGCAGGATTGGCCCTAGAGTGAATGGGCGGGAGAGCGACATTATAAAGAATAACCTGATGTGCAGATCTGCCCAGGAGAGCGCTCACTAGTGTCACTTGCCTCTCTTAAACACAAATCCCAGCACCCGCTAAGCAACAGCCCAGCAGGAAATCTCCACCCCCGGCTGTTAACTATTGTTAGTCAGTGGCAGGCAGCAAGGGAACGGGCTCTTCCAATGGCTGAAAGGGGTCACTGGCTGCTCTGAGCTGGACTGGGCTGTCTTCTCTAGGCAACACCAGCAGGAGAGGGAATTGGACGGGAAGGGAATGTAATTTCTCAGCTGCGGTTCTAGTGTCCTCCAACACTGGGGATTCTGTTGGACCATGGGAAGTTGTGGAAGCCTAACAATGGAGGACACTTAAAAACAATCCTGCAGAGGCCTCTCCTGGGGAAAGAGCTGGATGATTTTTTTCCATTCCTCAATTCCCTGGGCTTGACTCTCTGCTGCCTTGTGTGACCCAGGCTAACATGGCATCGCTCTTTGTCCCCCTCCAGTGGCTAGGGCTTGACAAGGGGTTTACAAGTCTCCTGCAGCATCTGCACTCAGAGAGCTGGTCAGTTAGCTCAAATAGTTGAGCCTTGTGCTTTTAGAGCCAGAAGTCCTGGGTTTGATCCCAGCAGATCTGACCCACCCTAACAGTTGCATCTGGTGTAGTCACTGACACCAGTGCAAGGTGGGTATGAAGTGCTACCCTTTCAGAGCTCTCCACTCACTGATGCCTGTGAAGTGGTGTTATTATCACAGCTATGCACTCTGCAATCACCTTGGATGGGCAAGTGGTGAGTCCGATTCCTTGATCCTACCAGATTATTATCCTAGGCCAGGATACACCATGAGCAGCTCCTCTGACGTTCCACCAGTGCAAACCCAGCATGAGATCAGAATCAGGCCGTCTGTGCTTTGCAAATATTGACGTCTCTCTTGTTTTTCAGGGTAATAGATTTATGCTTCAAACGAGTCCCAACCACTGCACAGTTTAGCTGGCTGATGGATAGCTTGGGCTCCTGGAAGAAAGTCTTTATGAAAAATGTCAGTTATATCAAAATAAACCATCATGATTTACTCACTTGTCAGCTCTGGAAAAGAATTTCTAATCTGTCTTCTATTTCCTGTCCTTAAGTAACAGCCCTTTCCCCATTTATTTTCACCATAACGATTGCCTCATGCACAGCATGTGCTGCTCTCAGCGAGCAGAGATTAAATAATGGGTAGAACCCTAATACTGGCTGGTCAGAACCTCTGCCGCTGACTAACATGCTAATCATAGAATCATAGACTATCGGGGTTGGAAGAGACCTCAGGAGGTATCTAGTCCAACCCCTTGCTCAAAGCAGGACCAACACCAACTAAATCATCCCAGCCAGGGCTTTGTCAAGCCAGGCCTTAAAAACCTCTAAGGATGGAGATTCCACCACCTCCCTAGGGAACCCATTCCAGTGCTTCACCATCCTCCTAGTGAAATATGCTTAAAGACACAGACATTTAGCAGGTGTGAATCAGCATCGCTCCATTGACTTCTGTAGAGTTAGGCTAATTTGTACCAGCTGCAGATTGGGCTCACAGGCAGGGCCACCCAGAGGGGGGGCAAGTGGGGCAATTTTCCCCAGGCCCCGGGCCCCACAGGGGCCCCACAAGCCCTGGCTGAGAATCCCTTCCCTGGCTACTCACCCGGTAGCGGTCCGGGTCTCGGTGGCACTTTGGCGCCGGGCCCTTCACTCGCTCCGGGTCTTCGGCGGCACTTCGGCGGCAGGTCCTTCAGTGCTGCCAAAGACGTGGAGCGAGTGAAGGACCCGCTGCCGCCACCACCTAAGTTTCAGAGTGCCGCCCGGTGAGTGCAAGCGTCCGCTCCCCCGCTTTGCCCCAGGCCCCCGAATCCTCTGCCCGCAGGTTTCATTCATTCTCAGACACATAAGCGACGCGTGGAGGGGCAACACGTGGGGTCATGTGCCCCCCCAAAATTGCTGCTTGCCTTGTATTGGGCATGCTCACATGAACTGAGCATGCTCAGTAACATTTGCTGAAGCCACTGCCCTCACTCTGCCCCACTTCTTCCCTCTGTCAGCAGGGCCGGCTCATCTCTGCTCGGACAAATGTTGAAAATAACTTTACACTTGCCCGTAGCAACCTTAACACTGATCCTTCCCTTTCTGAGTACTAGAGAGACAATTAAAATAGTTTAAATACTTGTTTCAACACTTCAAACACTTGTGTTTCTTCAATCACTGTAACCGTGATACCCCGAATAACATAAATAACACCTTTCAAGATTCATTGTACACAACTTCTATGAGATGGCAACTAACATTTCAATGATCCAATTATTGACATTGCTTTTTGTGTCTAACACTGATGTGGAACTGAGACATATAGCTCTTCCTACAGCACATCTGCTGAATAGAATATGATTCTAAGCATATCAGAAGTAAAATAACCCACTATTAATCAACTGGAAAAAAATGACTTCCCCTTCCATGTCAGAGTTATGAGGCACACTGCTGAGCAACTGTCTAACATGAGGAAAAAACAAGGTTAGAGTTAAGATTGTCATTGAAATATCTAATGCTAATTTTCCGATGTGTGGCTAAAGAAGCAGCGTGGACAGACTTCAGCAAGAGCCTCATTAAGTCCACTCCTGATAAAGGCCCATCAAAACCCAGGACTGAACGGATTCCTAGGCCAATTGGGCGAAACCTGGAACCTAACGTCTTAGGATGGAATCCTGGTTCATTGAAATTAATGGCAAAACTCTCGTTGGCGTCAGTGGGGTCTGGATTTCACCCCAAACCTCTTCAGATTTCAAAGGGGAGGAAGGCCATAACTCGATCTCTGCGTCTGAAGCTGCCCCTATGGCTTTGGTGTGGGTTGAATCCTAAATCAGAAGGGGCCTATTTGCCTCATTCCCACTGAGGTATGGACGAAATCATGCAAGAACCACTGCTGACATCAGATGTCAAGGCAGGATGACGGCAGACTGATCTCATGAGAGTCTGGGCTGGAATCTGGGGAGATCAGCCTGTGAGATTTCAGCGCCTAATGAATCTGAAGCCAAATCGCAGTCCTGAGTCAGGCTGAAATCCTACGCTAACCCTCCACCGGATCTACCCATCACCCCATCTCTGTAGTCTAGAAATCAAATCATCTGGAATATATTTTACTCTGGAGTCCAGGCCTTCTCTCACTGCAGTCAGTGACAAAACTGCCATTGCCTTAGATGGAAGAATGGGGAGGCTTATCCTGTATCTTTAATCACCGATGTTTTACTGCTGGATAATCCACCCCTGCAGTTGATCACACATGGAGAGAGAGTGCCATCCAGTGGCCAGTTCCATTCCTACCATAGCATGGGAAGATTTCCTGGGGTACAGGACTAGTGGGGACTGAAATGTGCTAGGGATTAGCTAACGCTTAGGTGGCACCAGGAACAACATCAAAGAAGCCTGATCCCTCCACAGATCTGGCTAGAAGAGGGGCAGCCAATCTGTGGATTCGTTTTGAAGTAAGAGCTAGCAGAGTTCAGCCCACACGACGTTACCCTGGAATGTGCCTCTTTCAGTCAACCCCTGGATTTTCAGAGAATAAAATTTGCCATGATCCAGCAACTTTCTGGCCTTTGCTGCCACTAAAGCTTTGCAGGGATTGTCCAGGGAGAAGGTGCATGCTGCACTGCAGATGCTTCAAACAGAGCAGAGAGGCCCTTGAGCCAGGCAGAGCACATTAGCTGGACTGAATTTGTAGGTATGGGCATTTTCTGCGCTGCAAGATCCTCCTGGTACGTCGGGGAGTACAAGCTCTGCTCTGCTGCCAATTCAGGGTTAGGGGCAGTTCCGGCCAAGCGCAGAAAAGCAATGGGTTAATCAAGGCGAGGCTAAATGAAATGCTCTCATCTGTATGTCATTCAAGAAATACCCAGTATGTGGGAACATTTTTGTATGGAGATAAAAAACACAATGATGGCTGTTAAAAACCTGGCAATGCAAAAGCAACCAGGTTGCTTTCAGAAAGATATCGGCTCATCATATTATTTAGCCGGATACACTGTATTTAGAAGGTCACTCTCATGAGATTTCTCCCCTCCCCATTTTATTCTAATATGGAATAACTTCATAGGAGCTGAAAACAGAAAACTCACTCCTCACTGAAACGGGCCGGCTTCTCCTGTCTCTACCTACATGGATACAGCTCTGCACAGATATGTTATTGTGAAGCTGCTTTCAGAAACCAGGCTGGACGTTGCGCATTGTTATTGTAGGGTTGCTGGTCAGTGCAGGGCTGCACATTTCGGTTCATTGCTGTAGGGCTGCTCACAAAGGGCAGCCTGCAATGGCCAGCGTGTTTGGTGATTTATTTCAAATCGCAAGCTGGCTTATGAGCTTTGGCGACAATCGGTGATGTCCCCGGGAAAGCGCACAGCAGGAGACCCGAGGCAGAGGGAGAGAACTGCAGGCATATTTAGAAAGCACGACACGAGACTTTGGAGCTACCCAACCAGACAGTGCCCCTGTTTTGAGCATATGGTCATGAGGGAGTTGGAGCTTTGGTGGGGAGGGTGCAAGCCCAGCCCCCGCCTGCACAGAATGCCCTTTGACTGGGAAAGATGATGTGACCATCCATCGCCGGAGGATAGCTGAGGGGCCAAGCGGGTGCTCAGTTTGAGCGAGAGCAGAGCAGAGCTGGGGGGCGTTGCTATGGAGATGGAGGCGGTTTGGGGATAGAACCCACGGAGGGTTTAGCTAGAAGAAGTCTAGGCAGAGGACAACAGAGTCCTAAAGAAGGGCTTGTGGTCTGGGCTCTGATACAAGGGACAAGAAAATGCCCTACGCTGAAGGGAGAAGGATTGTGAAGCCATGGGCTATGACCAAAGGGCTTGTGGGATCTGGGAAGTGCTGCACAACTCTTGTTCGAGCTGGACTGTAACTGACACCCTAATAAAGAGATTCCAGGAGGGGAGACTGGTGTCTGAATGCTAAATCTTGGGTCTAAGCGGTTAAAAAGGGGAAAGTTGTGGCACAGCATTGTGCCCACAGATGGTCGCACTTGACAACAGCTGGGCTGCTGGTGTGGTGAGACAGCTGCCTGTCCCACTGACCAATACTGTCCCATTGTTTCCATGCCACTCCTCCATCTGTCTCCGCCTGTTGTCTGCCTTATGCTGAGATTGTTAGCTCGTTGGGGCACCGACTGTCTTTTTGTTCTGTATTTGTACAGCGCCTGGCACAGTGGGGTCCTGGTCTCTCCTGAGGGCTCCTATGTGCTAAGGAAATACTAGTAATCATTGTTACATCAGGTATATGTTTTAAAATATGAAATGCATTCGATTGCTGATGGCAACACTGTCGAATTAATGTAAATACAAACATTTCATCTGCTGATTGCTTGGCAGGCTGTGTGCTCTTTGCAGTCTTGTCTGTGTCTCTTCTCATCTGAAATAATGATTTCTCTGGTGCCACAGGTGCACACAGCACTTTGTAGATGAATAAGTAACTGATAGCACTTTCTGACAGCGCTGCAGGAGGGCTGTGGTTTCTAGCAGAGCAACTCAAGGTAAAAACACTGAGTGGGATTATAGGGACAAAATAGCTTAGAAAACAAGCATTTTGTAAATCCAACACCTGAATTAAGCTTATTGCCAGGACAGGGATAGACCAAACCAACTGGGTCAATTGTAAATGCCCCCTGCAGTTTCAAATACACCTGGGATTGTTTTTTCAGATCCTGTCTCAGACTCTTGCCTGTGTGTTAGTGAGTCGCTGTCGTGTTCCACCCTAGAGGTGGCTGCATTTCCGTGGCGCATGAAGTGAGCCATGTGTTTAGCACAAGATTCTGGTCTCTGTTACACAGTTGTTCCTATAGGAAACGGGAGTTACTTCTGACTTCGAGCTCCAAAGCTGGCCTGTTGTCAGTAAATCAAATACTGAGGGAGGGATAGCTCAGTGGTTTGAGCATTGGCCTGCTAAACCCAGGCTTGTGAGTTCAATCCTTGAGGGGGCCACTTAGGGATCTGGGGCAAAAATTGGTCCTGCTAGTGAAGGCAGGGGGCTGGACTTGATGACCTTTCAAGGTCCCTTCCAGTTCTAGGAGATTGGCATATCTCCAATTATTTAAAAAAAAAATCAGTCTGACACTGGGATATTTGGAGCAAAAGATTTTAGGAATGTCATTCGCCATCATCAGGGAGGAACAATTCCGTGCCTCACCCATTGAGGAGGAGCCCTGCTGCAGTAGCATCATAAATGTATTTCAAGCCCCACTGGCTTCATAACTGACCATCTGGGATCAGTGGAGCCAGCCTTCACTTTCTGAAAGGAAGGGGAGACAAACTGGAGATCTGTGTAGCCTTCATGTGCACGCTGAAACCTCTCAGGACAACCCCAGGGAGAGGCCACGAGACATGGTGTTGACTCGGTAAGTGATGTCCAAACCCGTACCCTGGCATGGTGGATCGGGGCATGCTGCTGTGATTGTGACTAACTGCAATCCTAAATTAAGACCAGCTGTAGCCAGTCAAGATCCGATGGCACTTCCTGTAGGAACAGGAGGGGACCGCCCTGATGTTCTGGCCAAATATCAACTTCAGCATCCAGCTTAATTAGAAGCTCTATGGTATTCTGCACTTCCTGTCCTAAACTCTTCTGTAGTGGTGCTCGGGTGGTGAAACGGTTGCCGTGTTCCACCCCAGAGGTTGCTGCATTGCTGCGTTAAAGAACTGCTTTGCTCCTATCTAATTTGTATGATCAGTGGGGCGGGGGTGGTGTGCAGGGAGGGACCACGTGGGCAAAGGTTATAAGGAGGGGCATTTCCAGCAGATCGAGGGATGTGATCATTCCCCTCTATTCAGCACTGGTGAGGCCTCATTTGGAGTACTGTGTCCAGTTTTGGGCCCCACACTACAAGAAGGATGTGGATAAATTGGAGAGAGTCCAGCGGAGGGCCACAAAAATGATTAGGGAGCTGGAGCACATGACTTATGAGGAGAGGCTGAGGGAACTGGGATTGTTTAGCCTGCAGAAGAGAAGAGTGAGGGGGGATTTGATAGCTACTTTCAACTACCTGAAAGGGGGTTCCAAAGAGGATGGATCTAGACGGTTCTCAGTGGTAGAAGATGACAGAACAAGGAGTAATGGTCTCAAGTTGCAGAGGGGGAGGTTTAGGTTGGACATTAAGAAAAACTTTTTCACTAGTAGGATGGTGAAGCACTGGAATGGGTTACCTAGGGAGGTGGTGGAATCTCCTTCCTTAGAGGTTTTTAAGGTCAGGCTTGACAAAGCCCTGGCTGGGATGATTTAGTTGGGGTTGGTCCTGCTTTGAGCAGGGGGTGGGACTAGATGACCTCCTGAGGTCCCTTCCAACCCTGACATTCTATGATTCTATGAAGCCTCCTATGCAAATGAGATTGTCATCATGTGTCCAATCGTCCCTTTCCACTGGGTGCCCGCTGGGGGGTGCGGTAGGGGTAGGAAGGGTGTCGAGGGGGGTGCTGCCAGCTTTCTAAGTAATAAAGCAGACAGCAGAGCCAGTGTGGACTGGTTGCATTCAAGCCTGGGTTTTGCAGGTACCGCGAGCTTGTCTCCCCTCCTTACCAACCTCGCTGCTGCTGCGTAGAGTTGATAAGGAGCCTGTTCCTTGATAAGGGAAGGGATTAAAGGGAGCCTTTGCAGGAGGAGATCAACAACTGCTTCATTAGCCTGCGGCACAGCTTGGCCTCTGAGTGCCTTCAAAGCATCCTACCCCAGCCATAGCTGCTGCTGCTGCCGCCTATCTCCATCTGAAAGCCTAGGCCTGGCTATTTAAACTCTTGTACTATTATTCATTCCGGGGTGTCACCGGGGCTCCTGCCTCCAGGCATCCCCTAAGCCCCTAAGGGCTGAGCCTCAGCATTCCCCGGGGATTTGCCTCTGCAAGCTCCAGGGGTTTCCCCACACCCGTTCCAGTCAGAAGAGACTGGCCGCCCCTTCTGGGGTTGTCAGTGAACAGAAAAAGGGACGTCGACCTCATGAGTTATCCTACCATTGCAGGAAAGCGCTCTTCCTTCCGAGACCCCTTGCCGGGCTGTGACCACAAGCCAAGTTCACAGGCTAATATAGAGGAACAGTCCCCTCAAAAGATGGGTCAGCATTGGGCCCTCCCTTCCTTCAGGGAGGGGCTACCAGACGGTAGCCATCCAAGGAGCTCCTGACTTCAGCCAGACCTCTCTCCAGGTGCTCAGAACCAGAGGTCTTCTCTCCTCCCTGGTCTACCATCAACTGTGCTGGGTTTCCCCTTTTAAGCTCCTCCCTCTAGGTCTGACATCACTCACAGGCATGATGGGGGCGGGACCAACTTCCGCTTATTAACCCTGTGTTGCCCAGTGTGGAGTTTGTATGCCCCATCACAAGGTGGCACGGTGGAGATTCAAGTAACCTTAGATTGACTGTGCCCAGCTCTGCCCTCAGTGATGCCTGTTGACCACTCCCCTGTCAAGTGGACAATATTTAGTGGGGCTGCCTGGGTGGGAACCTGTGAATTTAGCCCCGTAACAAATCCATGGCCAGCTGGAACATCATGACTGCCGCCTTCTTAGACCTTCAAGGGGGCGTCAGGGTTCTTGGGAGTTGTCTGCCATTCTCGGGAATACTGGGAAGGGATCACTGAGCATCCCCCTGAAAAACCAATTCACCAAAGAATTCATAGGCTGAAATCTTGGCTCTGCTGAAGTCAGTTTTAAGGCCACCGGGCACCATTATGATGATCACGGGAGATAGGAGGACACTGGAGTCGATGAGCCAGGAGGTCGACTCCAATCCTGTTCTTATGTCTGATCAGCTAGCACAGAGCATCTTGACAAAGGATGTGGTGGATTCTCCATCACTTAGCGTCTTTAACTCAAAACTGGGTGTTTTGCTGAAAGAGACGCCTCAGTTCTCCCAGGAGTTGTTGAGCTCAGTGGATGACATTCTCTCGCACGGCGGCGGGTATAAGAGGCCAGGGGAGGCCAAGCCTCCCCAAACAGGATGTGATGCACATCCCTCCGGAGGTGCACCGGCCTGCTGCCTTTGGATTGCTGCCGCCAAAGGGGCATCCAGGCCATAGCCCCACCTCCGCTCCACCCTAAGGCCCTCTCCGGCTCATCCTCTTCCCCTGTGGCCCTATCCACGCTGCTTCTCTTCCTGCCCCCACTCTGCCTCTTCCCCCCCAAAGTCCAACACTCGCTCTGCCTCTTCCCCAGAGCCCCCCACACACACACACACACACCCCCACCCGCAGCTAGGGGCAGAGAGGCACGAGCGGTGGGCGGGCGGGTAGGAGCCTTGGGGGAGAAGAGGGCAAGTGGCAGGTAGGTTGGGGTGGTGCAAGCAGCAGGTGGGGTTTCAGGGGAGGGGGCCGGGCCTGGGGTGGAGTGGGGGAAGAGCAGGGGCGGGGCCTAGGGGTGGAACGGGGGCAGGGCCATCTCTGGGCACCAGTGCTCCTCTCCATTTCTAGGGAGCTTCCGGCGCTCATGCCCAGCAAATGAGTGAGTCACGCGTCACCCATGTTCTCTGGCCTGTGCTATGCAGGAGGTGGGACTAGATGGTTGTAATGCTCCCTTCTGGCCTTAAAAATCTGTGACTCTTCTTGTGAGATTTCCATAGTCTCTGCTTCCAGTCAGGAAATAGCATTGAAAATAACTTTGCTCCCGCTGCTTCAGGACTAGGAAATACAGTGGCTGAAGCTAAAAGGAAACATCAACGCAGGGGAAGGGTTAAAAAAAACAACAAACTTTTTCAATCCTTTAAAGGCTTTTTCTGGTTCAGTCCAGTCATCATTCTCTGCAGTGATCGAGGTCAGCTCTTATTTTATCCAGATTAGTTTGCTTGACTTTATGTAGGTTTTTTTTTTTTAACCTTTCAATATTATACATAATTTTCCAGTTCAAGTCAAGAATGGCCTTTTTCACCTGCTATAAACGGGGAGGTTAATAGTCTACTGAGGGAGAAAGGATCTAATGACTACTAAGAGTGTCAGAAACAGTGTGGTCTGCACTTTCTCTTTTGAGTAAACGCTGCAAAAACTAAGCTTGTGTCCATAACGGGGTTTTTTTAATGGCCGTTTCACATTGGCTACCAACTGAATCGGTTCAAGACTTGGGTGAATCATTCATTTGGCAAATTGCACTTATTTAGGTAGAGAAATTCTCCAGTTTGTGGGCTATTGGAAGAGAGAGGAAGGATGAGATAAGACTCATTAGACACCAGGGCTCTATTTAACAGTGAGGGTAATTAACCACTAGAACAATTTACTGTGGTGGATTCTCCATCGCTGGGAGGCTTTACATCTAGACTGCATGTTTTTTCTAGAAGATGTGCTCTAGTTCAAAAGCAGCTACTGGAGTTGAAGCAGGAATTAATCCAGGGAAGTCCTGTGGCCTTGTCTTATGGTCATCCAAGAGGACGAAGTGGTTGCTGAGGCGCTTGAGTCGGAGAAGGATGTGGAAACATCTCATTTTGCTTTGATACTGCAGGGTTACATGACGTAGAGGTGTCCTTTATTTTGTTACGTGGTGTATATGGGAGAAGGGACAGAAAATAACAACACTAGGTACTGTTTGCCTCTGCTTCTCATTCCCGTGGGCAGCTACGCAGTGCTCGGAGCCCTGTGGGAAAGTTTGTTAATGCAAATTGCACACCGAGATCTCCCAGAAAGCCTCCATGGAGATTTCTAGGAAATCTTCCTGGAGATACTCTGCAATCCTCTGCTGAAGGTTCCTTGGCAGAGCTGCTTTGTTTCTTCCCCCACGGTAGGAAACTTTGCCACGCCAATTGGCAATTACTTCTGTAGGAACCAAAGCAGCCAGAGGTGAACGTAAGCCCGTCCGGTATGGCGTACCGGTAAGAGCTGGCACACAGCCGACCACACCGGCAGGGCTGCTGATGGGGGGTGGGGTGGCAAAAGGGGCAGCTTCCCCGGGGCTGGCAATTTAAAAGGGCCCAGGGCTCCCAGCAGCGGCCGGAGCTCCTGGCCTTTTAAATCGCCACCAGAGCCCCGGGGTTCCCATCCGCTGCTGCCACTTCCACTACCATGGGACGCCGGCAGTGATTTAAAGGGCCGGAGCCCTGGGATAGCGGCGGTGGTGGCCGGGAGCCCCAGGCCCTTTAAATCACCACCAGAGCCCTGGGGCTCCCAGCCGCTGCTGCCACTTCCACTACCATGGGATGCAGGCTGCAATTTAAAGGGCCAGAGCCCCGAGGTAGCGGTGGTGGCGGCTGGGAGCCCCGGGCAGCGTAGGCTAGGTAGTGCTGAAGGGCTGGCTGAGGGAGTTTGGCCCCAGCCCCGCCCCTTCCATCTGAGGCTCCACCCCTTCCGGGGGCCCAGAGCTGCCCCTCCACCTTGTTGAGGACCCCGGTCACCCTTAAGTTACTTTCACCCCTGTAAGCAGCACCCAGGCGACCAGCATAACAGACTCGGTCTGAAGCTGCACGCATGCAGGAGATGCTCCCTTGCATCTTCAGTTACCCTCAGCAGTGTGATTTGAGCTTCGATCACCCCTGCCTGTGGAAAACGGTGCCAGTATTCAGAATAGTGTCCCCAGGCGCTTGTACTGATCCCCTTCTGAAACCACCCAGACCTTCGTCCCAGCCTGCACCCAGGTCTCCTGTGATTTAAAGACAACAAGGAGTTCTGGGGTCTGTAGAGCTGCCTAGTGGCTCACTCATGGGCCAGGGACTCAGGAGACCTGGGTTCTCTTCCTATCCCTGCTGCTGGGCATGTCACGGCTATGCTCCGAGCCTCAGTTTCCCCAATGATAGTGGCCTCTTTTGTAAAGCACTTTGAGATCTATTGATGAAAAGTGCCAGACAAGAGCTAAGGCTTATTATTATTACCTCAGCTCCACACTTAAATCACAGGACCCTGCTCGATTTGGGGCAGATGGCTGAGCCAGCACTTATGGGGACGCAAGGACTAGGAGCTAGGGTGGGGAGTTGGGAGAACTGACTTCCTGGCTCTGCCACTGTGTAGTCTTGGTAAAGTCACTTAACCACTCAATTTCCATTGATTTCAAAGAGAGTTAGAAGCCTAAATATCTTTGAGGCTATGGGTCTTAGTCTCTCTGTGCCTCAGTTTCCCATCTGTACAGTGGGGGGCACTACTTCCTTGCCTCATTGTGGGATTGTGGGGTAAATCCATTACTGACAGTGAGGTGCTCAGCTAATTAATCATCATCCCGAGCTCTTCACCAGTAGATCTCAAAGGCCTTCACAATCTTTTAAAATCTATTTCTCCTCCCCATGAGGCAGGGCAGTGCTGTAATCCCCATTGTACGGATGGGCAACTGAGGGACGGAGAGACAAAGGCCCAGATCCTCAAAGGTATTTAGGCCCCTAACTCCCATTGACATCAATGGCAGTTAGGACCCTAAATACCTTTGCGGATCTGGGTAAGTGACGTGCCCAAGATCACACAGGAAGTCAGTGGCAGAGCATGGACTTGCTAGGGGCCAGATACATATAGGCAAGGAATCTAGGTGGCTCACCCCCAATGCTTGGCCAGAAAGCATATGCAGGCACTGCTTCTGCAACTGGATAGATGTGGGTGGACTCTGATGTCTGAGGAGGTTCCCATTGAGTCAAACAGCTGTTGCACAGGCAGAAGGAGCTGGCTGCAGGAGTAGGGCCTTCAGCTGCACTCCTGAGCCCCTGTGCTGCAGTGTGAAAATGGGGCAGGCCTGGGAGCACCTGGTACGTGGCAAAGGCACTTGCGTTTCCAGCTCACCCAATGCCAGCCCAGGGCTTTGACAGCTTCGTCTCCCCCGCCGCACAATAAGTCCTCCTGATTCTCTTGAGAGGAAAGAAATAAAACATCCTGTGGAGCAGCTTTAAGTATTTCCCCCCCCCCCCTAAAAATGTGAGGCGGTAAAAGAAAGGGAGTAAACAGATTTAGGGCTTTTATTTGTATTAAATGCCTGTCATTTGTCTCTCGTAGCAAGGCAATAATCTGTAAGTAATTTCTCCTGCATTACGAAAACACACACCGCCGATTTGCTGTGACTTATTTTAAGTGACACTTGGTTAAAGCACGGTGATCAATCAGGTGCCTATGAAATATTGGTTTCCCAGCTTTGGCTTTTTATTAAAAAAAAAAGTGGAAGAAAGAACCGTTGCGAGTGAATTGAATGCTCATGATTTGGAGTGATTCACAGCGGTTGGAGATGGGCGTTCAGCAAGCAGGTGCTTAGCAAGCGTCTGCCACACAGTTTTGCAGCTAGAGCTCACCTCCTGCCTGCCCCCGCGTGTCTTTGCAGACCCCGATGCCGCTTTGCTAATACACTTCAGCCCTGAACTCGCACCTTCTGTTGGCCCAGATCTGGGACAGCATCCCGCTCTGGAAGGCTGCTCAATCCATGGCACCCCTTGTTGATGGGCTCTCCAGATATAAAGCTCTGCCAATGCACCTTGACCCCCCTGCTATTCCAGTCCTGGGCCCTCCACACTGCTCTTCCAATGCAGTTCAGTCCTAACCCCCAGCACCCCATAATGCTGCAAGCCTGGGACCCCACACAACTGCCAATGCACCTCGACCAGGGCCGGCTCCAGACCCCAGCGTGCCAAGCGCGCGCTTGGGGCGGCCTTTTGCCGGCAGGGCGGCAGGCGGCTCCGGCGGACCCTCCGCAGTCATGCCTGCGGGAGGTCCACGGGAGCCGGGGGACCAGCGGACCTCCCGCAGGCATGACTGCGGAGGGTGCGCTGGTCCCGCAGTCGGGTAGACCTTCCGCAGGGATGGCTGCGGATGCTCCACCGGAGCTGCGGGACCAGTGGACCTCCCGCAGCATGCCTGCGGGAGGTCCGCTGGTCCCGCGGCTCCCGGGGACCCCCCGCAGGCATGACTGCAAGAGGTCCCCCGGCGCCGCGGGACCGGCGACCGGCTGTGCGCCCCCTGCAGCATACCGCCATGCTTGGGGTGGCCAAATTGTTAGAGCCGCCCCTGACCTCGACCCCCCTGCTATTCCAGTCCCAGGGCCTCCACACTGTGCAGTCCTGACCTGAAGCACCCTCTGATGTCCCAGTTATTAAGCAAAGATTGCAAGTCATGCTGTTGCATTGTAACAGGAAAGAGAGGATTTGCTCTGCACAACGAGGACTCACGTCCATCATGTCTGGTACTCTGCTTTCAGCAGTTGCCAATACCTGATGTTTCATAAGTAGGTTGGGGGAGGGAGGCCAGGAATGTGACAATGCTGCATATGAAAGATAGGGAACAAGTCCTTCCTGACCCCCCGTGGAGAGCAGCGCGTGTCCTGAAGCATGAGCTTTAATCACTAATGATGCGAAAATCAGATAATTATTTTCAGACATTATCCAAAGCTCGGCAGTTTGGAGTGATCCAAAGGGGCTTTAATCTCTGCTGGATGCTCATTGCTTTTTCGACATGGTGTGTTAGTCTCATTCAAATCCCTGGCCACTGTCTAGTCCCCGAAGGCCAGGCTGGGCTGAGGTGTGTGTCCTGGACACAAATGTGAGAAGTGCCCAGAGGCCCCAACACGCTCAGCAAGGTGCCTCTGAGCTCTCATGCCTATGGCTGCACAGGCTGGAGATTCCCCGAGAAGGTTGGGAAATAGAACAGAATAGAGACACTGAGGCACGGTGCAGTGAGTCTGACTCAGCACAGTGCAGTGCAAATAAACCACAAGACCTTCCCTCCTCGCTTGAAGATGTCGTTATTACTCCCTAGCCCCCAAGCCTGCTCCTGTCCCCATAGACCCTGGGTGCAGCCCCTCCCCCTCCCCCGTGGAGGCCTGGGGATGCCCCCCCCCAGAGCCCTGGGGCCAGCCCCCACCCCCTGCGGGGGGCTGTGTAGGGCACCACAATGTCTAAGGACGGCCCTGCCTGAAACCCCACCTCGTGGGAGGAGTGCCACCGAAGTCAGTGGGATTACTTGCAGGAGTGAGGTTTACTCCCACGAGTAATGACCGCAGCCCAGGTTCAACCAACGAAACACCAAGCGTGTCGCATCGCCGCTCAGACCTGACATTCCCCGCTTAATGACTCCGCCGATGTTTTTTAAAGCCTGGGATAAAAACTATTCAATTGGACTCCACTTATCTCCTTCCCTTGTAATATGGAAATCAGGGGCGCGCAGCGAGATGGAGCGATTATACAATGGCCCTGGAGCATTAGCAGTGCTGAACGCACGCATGCCAACCAGCCGTGCCGTATTTTTAGAGCCTGGGCTTTTTAACTCTTGCTTATAATTCTATGCAAGCTACAAAAATAAACCTGAGCTGCACTGGGGGATGAGGGGTGCTATTAATGATCGGTATTACAGGAATACTTAGAGGCCTCAGCTGCCATCAGGGACCCATTGAGCTAGATGCTACAGATGTGCATGGGACGAGAGAGCCTCTGCCCCAACGAGGCTGTGCCAGGTGAGTGCCCCCTTTTGGACCAGGTGCGTCTCTGCAGTGCCCTGCCCCTGTTTTCCCTGCCTTCAGGGATCCCTAAACAAACTCCGCGCAGCCACGGGCGACACATACCGGAGGCTGGGGGAGGCTCTGGTAAGGCTCGCCACCACAGGCCCGTGGCAGGGCTCAGACCTCCTCCGGGCAGGCAGGGTTTCGAGCGGGCCGGCTGAGGCTCCTTTGGCCAGGGTGGGGGGCTTGGGGCTCCTCTGGCCCTGGCGGGCAAGGGGAGGAGTGGGGGCAGGGCCTCAGACAGAAGTGGCAGGGTAGGGGCGGGCCCTCGGGTGGAAGGGGCAGGATGGGGGGCTAGCCTCTCCGAATGGGGGTTCACGTCCCCCCCACGCATGCAGCCTCGCTCACCCATTCACAGCCCTTCCTGGCAGGGCTGGTTTCTTTATTATCACAAAGCTCCAAAAAAGCAAACACAAGAGCAAAGCTTTAAGCCAGCCCCAGGCCCTGCGGTACCAGCCCTTTCTGCTCGCTGGGCAGCCGGAGAAGAAGCAAGGCCTGGCCTGCCTCCTTCCGAAGGAAAAACAAAACGTTCAGCTGCGTCTCCTTCCCCAGCGCCCAACTCCCTTCTTCAGGGACCCCTGCAGGAAACCCGCTCCCCCGGCAGCTCCCCGTCTGGCTTTCCTCTAACTGAACTGCCATGTGCAGCCCCACCCCCTTAGCTGGTTCCGCTGGGAGGTTGGCACAGGAGAGCTGGACCTATTTCAATCACAGGGGGCCAGCCGCCCTGCGACAGGTTCCAATCTAAAGAGACAAGCCAAGCCAAGGAAGTGCACTATCACTGTTCCCATTTTACAGCCCGGGAGCTGAGGCAGAGAGATTCACCCAAGGCCGCATGGGGAATCTGTAGCTTGAGCCCATATCTCCCGAGTCCCACTCCTGTCCCTTAGCCACAGGGTCACCCTACCTCTCCAGAGGGTGCTGGAGTTCACTGACCACTGTTTGTGGCCATCATGGGCTCAGAAGAGCCAGCCCAAAGCCAGTTCCCAGCAGTGCTGCGGGTGAAGATTGTCCGGCTGTGGTCTCCAGGGTGCTAGCATGTTGCCACAGCTGCCGCTAGAACATGAATTGAGCACAGATGGGAGGGCACCAGGCAGATGGTCCGTGGGACGTTGAAAGGGAATGGGAGAAGGCCCAGGAGACAATCCGTCTATTACAGTGTGGCCCAAGGCACAAAGAAGGCTTCAGGCCTGTTGCTCACAGCAATCGGTGAGTCTTTGGGTGGCAAATTTAGAGAGACGCCAGAACACCCACACCCTTGCCGGAGTAGCTGAGCTAGCAGGGAGCAGGGTGGGGAGGATAATGCTTTGCTGCCGGTATGAAAACCATGGAATTGACCCAATGTGTTACCGAGCTCGTGGCAGCAATAGGCGTGCTGGCAGCGTGGTCACTGAGGAGCTGCTCAAAGTCACAATGAGGACCGGGTTGGCTCAGGGGTGCACCACCGAATGGAAAGCTAGCTTAGCTCTGTCTCTCCACACCCCTGCCCCTGCGCTGAGTGTAACTAGACCAGACCCAGGGATCGGGACCCAGGAATGTGCAATCAAATGCCTAATTAGGTGTGTAGCTGGCAACTTGCACATGCAGTTACCACAATTGTGCATGCCCCGGTGGGGACTGCATGAGCAAATAAATCATGCAAATACACACACATTTTTGCAGAGTACATGTAAATGCCCAGATCTGAAAATGGAGCCCTAATTTATTTGTTTATTAGGGCAAACTTTCCTAAAGGAAGATATTGTTTGTAGTCAGGCATAGACTCATAGAACCATAGGGTTAGAAGAGACTGCAAGAGTCAGCTAGTCTAACCCCCTGCCAAGCTACAAGATACAAACTTTCTGTCTGAAGGTTATGACCATGGGGCAGTGAGTTACACAGGTTAATTGTGCATTGTATGACTAGGTGAAATCAGGGCTGGGGGCAGTTATTCCTTTGTCTGTAACAATCACAAATGGCCACTGCCACTGACAAGATACAGGTCTAGTTGGTCGGCAGTTCTCATGTGCTTTCATCACTTCACAGATTTCAAGGCCAGAAGGAACCAATCTAGCCTGACCTCCTGTGCTACACACGCCGTAGAATTGCCCCCAAAATAATTCCTACAGCAGATCTTTTAGAAACACACCTAAGCTTGATGTAAAAATGGCCAGTGATGGAGGATCGGCCATAACCCCTGGTACATTGCTCCAGTGATCAGTTACTCCCCTGGTTAAAAATTTACACCATATTTCCAGCTTAAACTTCCAGCCATTGGCTCGTGCTAGACCTTGCTCTGCTAGATGGAAGCGCCCACTGTTACATAGTTGCTCCCCGTGTGGGTACTTACAGATGGCGCCCAAGTCACCTCTTAACCTTCTCTTTGTAAAACTCAATAGACTGAGCTCCTTGAGGCTGTCACTAGGAGAGATCAGACAGAGGTCTTGGCAGTGCTCCCCTTGAAACAGCCAGCTGCCTGCAGGAGCCAGTTTGTGGTAACTTAAAACAAAGGGACTGATCCTTATTACATACAATCAATATTTTCCTTGGTCTCTGTGTTTATACTTTGCTGCCACCAACTGTACCCTGTGGATACTGCACCCGAATTCCTGCAGTAGAGGAAACCCACAGGCGTGTGAATTCCCTGCCTCACCTTCTCTCCTACTTATGTAGCTCACCTGAGAGGAAGAGGCGATTGATAGATTTGCTTTTAAGGACGATAGTGCCACTCATGAGTCAGGAGAGAGGCACCAAAATACATGGGAGCATCTGGCTTGAATGGTAGCTGCCCCAATGACTGACAGTAGACGGTTGGAAGGGATGGACACAGGTTGTGAGCGACATGGCTGGTCCTGGGGGGTATGAACACAATGGAAGGTGGAACGCCACTGTGACCTGATCTACTGGCTGCCAGCTGAATCTGAGATGCAGGCAGGCATGGTGAGGCAACCGGGCATGAGATATGTGACAGCAGAAGCCCTGAGATATGGCAGGTCCTTTGCGTTGCAAGCATCCAGGGAGATAATGCTCCTGTAGCCTGATCTACTGGCTGGTCCACTCATCTGTACAAGGATAGTGAGCACACAGGGTGCTGAAATCCTGTAGCTCAGAGCATGTGGGGAGGGATAGCTCAGTGGTTTGAGCATTGGCCTGCTAAACCCAGAGTTGTGAGCTCAATCCTTGAGGGGGCCACTTAGGAGTCTGGGACAAAAATCTGTCTGGGGCTTGGTCCTGCTTTGAGCAGGGGGTAGGACTAGATACCTCCTGAGGTCCCTTCCAACCCTGATATTCTATGATTCTCTGCAGCACCTTTAAAGGTGCCACTTGCCCAATAAAATCCTACAGCCACTTCTTTGGAGCAGCAATGGAGCTGGACTTTCATAACGCCCATGAACAATGTGGTGTATTTGTTCCTGTGATGTGGTGTTCACGTCACACAAATGCTGAGTAGAGTAATGCAGGCCAGAAGGGTCCAGTTAACCTCAGACGCTGACCCTGCCGGCATCAAGCAGGTGCTTGGGGTGGCATGTCTGGCAATTCAGCAGTGGGTCCCTCAGTCCCTCTCGGAGGGAAGGACCTGCTGCCAAAGACTGAAGCAGCGCGGTGGAGCTGCTGCTGATCACGATCGTGGCTTGGGGTGGCAAAAACCCTGGAGCTGGCCCTGCCTGCAGGGGAGCTAGGGTCTGATAAGGCTTAATGGCAGATGAAGCCCAGTGGGAGGAGGAGCTGGGATATGATGATAAAGCTAGGAAGTGAGAGGTGGAGGGAGGAGATCTGCAGCCACTCTCTAAAGGAAAGGGGAGTTGGCCAGGGACAAAGAGAAAGTCCGTGGGAGAGTAAAGCCTGGGGTCCTGCCCTGGATTAGGGAGTCTGGCAAGAGGCCGAGAGGGGTGAAATAGCCACGAGGAGCAGAGGAATCTCTGGTAGTGGTGGGAGGGAAGATCTTCTGAGACAGCATCTGGATCGCTTGTCCTGTGGGACTCTGACACCCTGGAAGGGGAGCGCTGTGCAGTTTTGTTTCAGCCTGTCTCAAGGTTAAATCCAGCCTGCAGTTTCAGCTCTCTCCATAGCAACAGTAGTAATGCAATTCTCCCTGGGCAGATGTGGGGAAACAACAGTAAGCTCAGCTCCAGGGACCAGGTGGAGGCAGGACTGGAATGGGTTCCCTAGGGAGGTGGTGGAATCTCCTTCCCTAGGGGTTTTTAAGGCCTGGCTTGACAAAGCCCTGACTGGGGTGATTTAGTTGGGGATTGGTCCTGCTTTGAGCAGGGGGTTGGACTAGATGACCTCCTGAGGTCCCTTCCAACCCTGATATTCTATGATTCTATGAGGATGGAGGTGCAGGCAAAAGGACCCTCCCCTCATCTGCCTTCCTGGCCAGTTATTCAGGCTAAGAGCTAGATTCTTGGGCTTGACCCTTGAGGAGTATCAGAGCGTAACTGCCTCGCCATTACCCTCTGCTCGCTCTGCCTCAGTTTCCCCTGTCTGGTACCAAATGGAGACCAGTGCTAATTGCCCAAACCACTCCAAACAACCCCCTTCCCCCCTGCTCTAAAGTTTCAAACAGCAGCACGTGCACCAGGGCCTTACAGTGCAATGCTAACAGAACGCCATTCTGCAGCATTTCTACCAGCACCCTCTCATCCAGAGCCATCCCCCCGCCCCCAGGGCTCCTTCCCACCAGAGCAGCCTCCATCTGTGCCCGGAGCGTCCCCTCAGACTTGGCTCTGTCCCCAGTCTTTCTTCTGGAGAGACCCCCAGCAGCCCTGCTCTCTGCAGCAGCGACGCCCATAAACAGCTCATATATCCTCCACACCTCTCACCACACTGACCAAAGCACTCGCCTTATATCCTTACCCCTTCTTCCCAGAGTGCATTGCTGCCCCAGCCTCCATGCTAGGCTGCGATCCTGGACCCAGGCTTGCCTTTAAAGGGCCAGCGACAGGGCAGGATGATCCATTCTCATTATTGCTGATCCAGGAGCTACCATGGTGCAGGGCAGCAACAAAGTGACATCGTCTGCTGTGTGCAGACCAATAACCAGCAGCAACTGTGGGATAAAGCAGGATTAGGGCAAATCACCTCTTGCTGTTGCCTGGGGTGGGGTTTGTAGATAAATGACTCAGATCCCAGCATTCTGGGGGAAATGCAAGCGCCTGCCAATTTCCCAGAAAGCTTCTGTCACTGCTGCAAAGGCCAAATGTCACCAGCAAACAAATTCCAGCAGGAAAACTCCACCGGGGCCAAACCGTCCTTTCATTAGGCTGCTGTGTGGTTTGCATCTCAGAATGCACACACGCAGAACTGGCCTGAACAGTGACAAGGAAGGGGTTCTCTCCGTGGTGGGTGAATTTCACCCGGAGCAGAGGTCTAGCACCCAGGGCTATGCACGTCTGCCTGCCGGAGTCCAGTGGCTCGCTGCAAAAGGTGTGGAGTATTCACAGCTCCCATTGACTTCAGCTGCACTCGTGTATGTGCTCGACCGCTCTGAAATTCAGGTCTCGTGTCTCTAGGTGGGCACCCAGAAAAGGAGGAATGTCAATACTGGCCCCCACAAACACCTCAGGTCCGCATGTAACACCGACAGAGCCTGGTTGTCGCCGGGTGGGATCAATTCTAGAACTTCTGGAGCTTAGGCCTGGTCTACACAGGGGGGGTGGGGGGGATCGATCTAAGATACGCAACTTCAGCTACGGGAATAGCGTAGCTGAAGTCGACGTATCTTAGATCAACTTACCTCCCGTCCTCAAGGTGCAGGATTGACGGTCGCGGCTTCTCCGTCGACTCCGCTTCCGCCGCTCGCCCTGGTGGAGTTCCGGAGTCGACGGGAGTGCGTTTGGGGATCGCGATGTATCGCATCTAGATGAGATGCGATAAATCGATCCCCGATAGATCGATCGCTACCCGCCGATCTGGCGGGTAGTGTGGACGTACCCTTAGTGTATGAGCCTCTACTGCATGAGCTAAAAGCCACATGCTCCTTAGCTAAGGCTATGCAGACTCATTAATCACTAAGTGGTTTCCGTGCCCCTAGATAGGACAGAGCACCACCCCCAGGAGGCATGTGGGTTTTACACACACACACACAAGTATTCCAAACAGTCTATCTCCATTCCAAGAGCAACTCTGGTTCAAGCAGAACTGTTTTAGTCCCAGTGTAGACATAGACTAGGCAGAGTACCTCTATTAGGCTCCCATACCATTGTCCTATGATGCACCAGTGTGTCCTTCCCAAATGTCCTTTGGGAACTGTGGGAGGGTTAGCTACAGGGCAGCACTAGGGTGGACGTCAGGCACACCAGCAATAGTTAAGAATGTGAATCACTGTATATGCATTGAGCTGCTTGTTCTAAAATTGGGTCTATCCCCCCCAATTCAAGTGCAGCCCCTTCACTTCTCGAGGGTGGACACAGTCCTAGAGCTCTGCGGATAAGAAAGAGTGCAGAAAACAGGAGCCGTGTGGGGTCATGGAGGGATTTCCTATCCCACTCTTATGCCTGGGGGAGTGGAGAAATCTGGGTTCTATCGCCTGCTCTGTAGAGCGAAGTGAAATGTTTTCAGTAAATACAATGTTTGCTGAAAAATGTATTTTGCAGAGGCTTCAAAACTGTTTGCAAATTTGGGTCAATTTCAATGACTAGTTTTGACCTTTAAAAAACAAATGAAAATTTTTCATTTTGACTTTTCCGTTTCGAAACACTTGATGTTGGAAATTTTTTAAACATTTCATTGCGACTTTTACTTTCAAAATTGTGTTCCATTTTTAAAGGCGGTCGAGTGTTTTTTGGTTTTTTTGTTTTTAAGGTGAAAAATCACCTGAAAACAACCAAACCAAAACACTGAAAACATTTCTTTTTGGCTCAACCGAAAATGTTTCGGTCAATTCAAAACAATTTTATTTTTTTCAGGTTTTTTTCTAGGCTACATCATATTTAAAAAAAAATCAGTTTTGGTGTGAATCAACCCAATTCTTCCCCTCTCCCCAACTCCCCCCGCCCCGATTTTTCAGTTCAGTCCCTGAACTGAAAAAAATCAACTATTCACTCAGCTCTATTCCTGTCTAAATGTGGGCAAGTCACTTGATCTTGCTCTACTCAATGAGAGTTTTACCATTGACATAAATGGCAGCAGGTTCCCACTTTTAGTCTCTCTCTGCCTCAGTTTTGCCATTTGTAGAGGGGGTTAATACTGACCTACCTCCCAGAATGGTTGTGAGGCTAAACTCATCAATTTCTATAACATCACTATTTAGCATTGAATATGGCGGGAATTACTGATTCTCCTCACTTTCCTTATTCTCTTTTTACAGGCTCAAATGTCCAGACCAATCCCTTTCCTTATTCTCTTTTTACAGGCGCAAATGTCCAGACCAATCCAGACTTTTAAAAGCGCCTTTAGTGCTCATTAACCTGGGTCCTGTGACTGCATTGTAGCGCGACACGTCAGGGATTGATATGCTGTTGTTTCAATTGGCAGACATAATTTCTGCATTTTGTTCCTACCCTTTGTAGATACGATGTCATTATTTGTTATGAAAATTCAATAACATTTTAATGATTAAAAATAAATCCCATCTGTTTGTTTTTCCCCTGGAGGAACAAGAAAAGATGTATTAATAGGAATTCCTTCCATTTCTAATTTTGAAAAAAATATTTGTATAACCTGGGGTAACTGAATGAAATTTAAATGACAGCAATTCAGCTGAATAGGATGAAAAATATCCTCCTGGTGAGCTCTATCGTCTGTGGAATTGTAGTGGGAGCCCCTCCCTGGGTTTTTTAAAAAGGGAATAAAGAGATTATGCCTAGTTAATCAGTGGAACTCCCTGTTATAAGATATTGAGGCCACAAGCTTAGTAGGGTTCAAAACAAAATTGGATGTTTCCAAGAACACACGTTCACACAAAAAGCAAGGCTATCAAGAGATACAGTTTTTAAAATATTAGAAGAAATACAAGGGATGTGCTTGGGAAAGGATGGCCCAATAGTTAGGATGCTAGCTTGGTACTTGGGAAACCTGGATGCTGTTCCCAGCTCTGCCACAGGCTTCTTGTGTGACCTTGGTCAAGACACTTATTCTCTTTAGGCTAGATCCACAAAGGGGATTTAGGCTCAGCATTGCAATCTAAAGTGCCCTGTCACTTACTGGGATCCACGGCCCTGAGTTTGTTGCCCTCGCTCGTTACACAATGCATGGGGAGAGTTAGGCACCAAAGAATGAGTTTCGCAAAAGCCAGCATGCTGAGTGGGGACCCACCTCAACTAGCCAATAGGAAAAGGCTGAGGAGAGGGATGTGGCCTACGCCCTGCCCTCCTCAGTGTCTCCAGCACCCAACTCCACTCGGGATTCGCTGCTGTGAACCCTCTCCTAGCCTTAATTTAAATATGCATTGAAGCAGGACCTTCCTCTCTCTCTCTCTCTCTCTCTCTCTCTCACACACACACTCTCATGCCCAGTGAAATTCCTGATGTACGAAACCAAAATGTTCTGTGGGAATGTGTCAGTTCTGTCAAAAATTTGAACAGAAACCAGGCAGGGGAACAGGATGGCTCGTTTCCTGCCATCCAGCCAGCTGGTGGGGGGGTCCCAGGCTCCCCCTTTCCTCAGCTGTCTGCCCAGTGGGCTGATGGGCTCTCTGGCTGCCCACCCAGCAGGCTGCCAGAAAGCCAGGGACCCTGGGCTGCCCAGTTCCCTGGCTAGCTGGTTCCCCAGCTGGCCCCGGTTCAGGGAGCTGGGTGCTAGCTCCCACCTGGCTGATCCCTGGGCAGTCTTGCTCCCTGGACTCCCCAAACAGCCAACTCCCACAATGTGCACATCTCCACGCTGCCCCCCACCACATCTGCCCACCTAGCAAGCAGCCGGCAAGCCAAGAAGTTCTATCTCGGTTCTTCCAAAATGGAAATTTTCTAGATTGTCCTTCCTGCAGAAATTTTCAAATTTGACTTTTCGTCCTGATTTGGGATGACATTTTTTTCTAGTCTGGGCAGCTCTATTACAGAGGCAGGATGTAAGGGCTGAGTGCAGAACTTGTCTTGGGAACGGAGCCAGGGAAGGGGTGATGAACACCTGTCATAGGTTTGTTCCCCACTTTGAACTTTAGCGTCCAAAAGGTGGGAGCCAGCATGTACCCTTCTAAGCTTAAATCCTAGCTTAGATCTGATAGCGCGGCCACCAACCAAAAATATAGTGTTTTGGTACACTTTCCATTCCCCCCAAACCTTTCCCTGGGGAACACAGATCCAAACTCCTTGGATCTTAACACAAGGAGAAATTAATCATCCCCCCTCCTTTTCCCCCCCCACCAATTCCTGGTGAGTCCAGACCCAATTTCCTGGATCTTAAAACAAAGAAAAATTAATCAGGTTCTTAAAAAGAAAGCTTTTAATTAAAGAAAAAGAAAAGGTAAAAATTTTCTCTGTAAAATCAGGATGGAAATGCTTACAGGGTATTCAGCTTATATAGACTAGAGGGACTCCCTCCCCCCTAGCATAAGTACAAGTTACAGCAAACAGCAAAATATCCTTCCAGCAAAATACACATTTGCAATAAAGAAAACAAACAAAAGACTAATCCGCCTTCTAGCTAGTACTTACTATCTTGCACATGAGAAACTGTTTCAGAAAGATTGGAGAAACCTGCTTGCACGTCTGGCTTCTCTTGGACAACCGACAACAAAACAAAAAGCACAAACAAAGACTTCCCTCTACCGAGATTTGAAAGTATTTTGTCCCCTGATTGGTCCTTTGGTCAGGTGTCAGCCAGGTTCACTGAGCTTGTTAACCCTTTACAGGTAAAAGAGACATTAACCCTTAACTATCTGTTTATGACAACACCCCTGCTCGGAACCTCGCTTTCACATCTCCTCGCTAAGATGGCACCTCCCACAACACAGCACCCCCAGCCACATGGCTGGCTCACTGGTTTGACACCAGCTCCGAGTGAGACCACCACCTACAGACTCATCAAAAAATGTTTCCTGCGATACCCTGGCTTTTCCACAGAGCTCCCAGCCCAGCCTGCTCTGGACTATGAAATCTCATGAGCCCACAGTGACATGTCTATAAAATAGAAAGTTTTCCAAAAGGAGAGAGTTTGTGATTTCCTTTCACAGAATCATAGAAGATTAGGGTTGGGAGAGACCTCAGGAGGTCATCTAGTCCCATCCCCTGCTCAAAGCAGGACCAACACCAGCTAAGGGCGTGTCTACACTGGCATTTTACAGCACTGCAACTTTCTCACTCAGGGGTGTGAAAAAACGCCCCCCTGAGCGCAGCAAGTTTCAGCGCTGTAAAGCCCCAGTGTAGACAGTGCGGCTCCCAGCGCTGGGAGCTGCGCCCCCTGTAGAGGTGGTTATTTTAGAGCTCTCTCCCAGCGCTCTGCCATGACTACACAAGCCACGTTAAAGTGCTGCCACGGCAGCGCTTTAACATTGCCAGTGTAGACTAGCCGTAAATCATCCCAGCCAGGGCTTTGTCAAGCCGGGCCTTAAAAACCTCTAAGGGCTTGGCTACACTTACAAATTTGCAGCGCTGCAGCAGGGTGTGAAAACACACCCTCTGCAGCGCTGCAAATTGCGGCGCTACAAAGCGCCAGTGTAGTCAAAGCCCCAGCGCTGGGAGCCGCGCTCCCAGCGCTGTCCGTTATTCCCCACAGGGAAGTGGAGTACGGACAGCGCTGGGAGAGTTTTCTCCCAGCGCTGGTGCTTTGACTACACTTAGCGCTTCAAAGCGCTGCCGCGGCAGCGCTACCGCGGCAGCGCTTTGAAATGCAAGTGTAGCCAAAGCCTAAGGATGGAGATTCCACCACCTCACTAGGTAACCCATTCCAGTGCTTCACCACCCTCCTAGTGAAACAGTATCAGAAGGGTAGCTGTGTTAGTCTGGATCTGTAAAAGCAGCAAAGAGTTCTGTGGCACCTTATAGACTGAGGGCTTGGCTACACTTACAAATTTGCAGCGCTGCAGCAGGGTGTGAAAACACACCCTCTGCAGCGCTGCAAATTGCGGCGCTACAAAGCACCAGTGTAGTCAGAGCCCCAGCGCTGGGAGCCGCGCTCCCAGCGCTGTCCGTTATTCCCCACAGGGATGTGGAGTACGGACAGCGCTGGGAGAGTTTTCTCCCAGCGCTGGTGCTTTGACTACACTTAGCGCTTCAAAGCGCTGCCGCGGCAGCGCTGCCACGGCAGCACTTTGAAGTGTAAGTGTAGCCAAAGCCTAACAGACGTATTGGAGCATGAGCTAGTGAAATAGTGTTTCCTAATATCCAACGTAGACCTCCCCCACTGCAACTTGAGACCATTGCTCCTTGTTCTGCCACCTGCCACCACTGAGAACAGCCGAGCTCCATCCTCTTTGGAACCCCCTTCAGGTAATTGAAGGCTGCTGATCAAATCCCCCCTCACTCTTCTTTTCTGCAGACTAAATAAGCCCAGTTCCCTCAGCCTCTCCTCGTAAGTCATGTGCTCCAGCCCCCTAATAATTTTTGTTGCCCTCCGCTGGACTCTCTCCAATTTGTCCACATCTTTTCTGTAGCGGGGCACCCAAAACTGGGCGCATTACTCCAGATAAAGCCTTACCAGTGCCGAACAGAGGGGAATAATCACTTCCCTCAATCTGCTGGCAATGCTCCTACTAATGCAGCCCAATATACCGTTAGCCTTCTTGGCAACAAGAGCACACTGCTGACTCATATCCAGCTTCTCATCCACTGTATTCCCTAGGTTCTTTTCTGCAGAACTGCCACTTAGCCAGTCAGCCCCCAGCCTGTAGCGGTGCATGGGATTCTTCCATCCTAAGTGCAGGACTCTACACTTGTCCTTTTCATCAGATTTCTTTCAAATTAATCCTGCAAAGTATTAGTTTCTCGGCATTTGTCCTGATTAAAAAGGAGGTTGAGGTTAAAAAAGAAGCCAAAGACCCTGAATCGTTCAGAAAATATAAAGGCTAATTTGAAGATTTTAAAGCAAAATATTTCATGAGCGAAATCAGTCCCTCTTTTGCCCTTCTCATCAGATCTGAGCTAACGTTTCCATAATCCTCAGCACCAGGCAATGACCTTACTAAAGACAGCATTGCCCTGCCTGCTCCAGGAGCTGGAGATATCATCAGCTCATGCAAGGGAAAGCCTGGATTCAGTCCTTGGCAGATAAGTGAGGGAGAAAATAGTTTCTGGCTGCTCTGCATTGATTTTAGTCTATTAATGATACGGGCATGATCTTAAAGGAGTTTTAAAAGAAACTGCAAAAGGGTTTCTGTTCATTTTGAAGGGGATTCATGCATGAAGGCTCATCTCTGGCTGAAATTGACTCACCTGACCTCTGCCTCCTGCTGTTCCGAGTTCAGCCAATGAGGCGGGACTGTGCAATGCAACGTCTGAATGCAAGTGAATAATTTACACCCAGAGGAGGAGGAAGCAGATAGGTGTCCGAGAACAGAGACCGCGGGACGGAATCAAGAGAGGAGAAAGAACCAGGAACAAAAGGGAATGTTTTTCCTCGGGTCTGGGAGAGTGGTCAGTGGAGGATTAAACTCTGCTCTGATGATGAAATTCACCCCTCTCTGGACAGGCAGCACAAGGCCTAAAGCACAGAGAGGTCACACAACATGCAGCAGGTCACCAGCTCATACTGCCTCCCCTCCAAACATTTGGCGGTGGACCCACCCGTGCCCAGATTCCTGTTCCCTGACAATGTGCAATACAAGCTCATATGGTAGCTCTGTTAAGTGGACACGAGAAACATCCATCCGTGCATGTCTGCGTGGCATGGTGCATGCATATGTAGCTGTGATGGAAGAAATCCCACAGCCAGGCTGCTGAATCCCACTCATATCTGTCTTGATTTTTGCAGGCGCTTTTCACATCTGCTGCTAAAATCTCCTCCGGCAGTTTGGGTTGCAGGAACAGCACCCAGCAACCATGGGGTCAGCAAGGGGGAGGACAATTTTAGGAGCTTTGAAGTGCTGCGTTTGCTCTACCTTATTGCTTCAGAGATGGAACTGGAAAAAGCAAGGAAGAGAGAAAGGACGGATTAGTAACTTGACCCTCAGGGTGTATCTAGCAGCTGGGAGGTGTGATTCCCATCTTAAGTAGACATATAGGTGCCAGCCCATTAAAAGTAGCTGTTTGGCCACTGCAGCATGAGTGGCGGCTTAGACTAGATGCCTCAGTATGTGCCCAGGGGACCAGGTGGGGTTGTACTCAGACCGCTAGCCTGGGCCACTGCTCGTGCCACCACGTCCACGTTGCTATTCTTAACGTGCTAGTTTGAGCGGCACGCGTGTGTGTATGTCTACCCAAGCTGGGAATCACACCTCCCAGCTGTTGTGTAGATGTACCCTCTGAGACCCGTTTGTTTAAGGCGCGCTACTTCTGATAGCACCGGGCGTTAGCACGAGAGTTACAAAAACGCGATACGTTGCAGAAACATGAAATAAATGCACCAAAGACATGCCTAGGACTGAATCACTGGCTGGTTAATAATCCATCTCCCTTGGACTTATTCTAGCATTGCAAACCCTGCTGTTCCACATTACATCTGTGTGCATGTATATGAACACAAGTGCACACAGACATAAACACACACATAAACAGACACACACAACTATAAAAGATGAAAGGTGGCATTAAAAAGTCAATACTAAAAAAAAAAAAAAAAAACGCAGAAGAATGTGTAATGTTTAAAACTAGGGCCTGTTGTGTTGCAATGTTTCCAGGGAAGGACTGCCAACTAAAAATACCCCTGTAGGGAAGAAGATGCAGATTTAAAGAGACAATGTGCGTAAGAACTATTGTCCTTTAGGGTCTGCTCTACTATAGTCAGTTACCGACGCATCTTCCTTCTGTGCTGGTTACTGGCTGCGATTTGGATGTTACAATGTGCAGTTATATATGTGCCAGAGAGAGCGGCTATGCGGTGCAGGGGGCGGAGGGAGCGGGCGGGGGGGGGGTAGCACTGGCATTCAGGATATTGTGATGGGCTGGTTCAATCACTTGGAAACTGGGTTGGGGGGAACAGCTGCCTTTCATTTTAAATAGTTGAAAGAAGCCATTAAGCTCCTTTAGGTAACCAAACGGCTGAAACAACAGCAGGTCAGGTACATGAGAGAGAAACAGGAACCTGTCACCGCATAAAACATAGGCACATGGGGGGGAGGGGTTTCTCTGACTATTGTTTTGTGAAGGTTTTTGTGTCTGTGAGAGAAACAGCAGAAGGACCAGATAAGCTGAGCTAGAAGGCAGTGAGGAAGCACCAGCCACAGCCACAGAAGCACTGGTAGCACGAGGCTGAGAAAAGGCTAAGAGAGAGAGAGAGCTTTTGGGCAGGGGTGAAAGTAACTTAAAGGTACCTGGAGTCCTGAGAAGGGGCGGGGCCTAAACTGGAAGGGCAGGGCCTCAACCAGAAGGGGCGGGGCCTTTAGAGCCCCAGGCCTTTTGAATCGAGATTTAAAGGGCCCTGGACTCCAGCTACAGTAGTGGTGGCTGCGAGCCCCGGACCCTTTAAATCACTGCCGGAGCCCATCGTTTGAATTGCCCTTGTGTAGGACAGGTACTAAGGTGCAGTATTGCCCACCTCAAGCAATCAAATATCATGAGTCTGGGGCCCAGAAATCATGAGATTTTTAGAAAAGTGACACATTTGGAATTCTTTTTATTCACCTTCTGGTTCCGGAGGGTTGAGGTGCATTGGGGGTCACATTTCCAAGCTTTTCTCTGAGAGCTAGAAATTTACTTTGCTTTTAATGAAAGCTTTGATTTTCATGTATTCACATGACTCCAGGAGCTGGGACTTTGAGAAACCCACTAAACATTGTAACACTCATGATGAATCGCAAGAGCTGGCAACACTGTACCCATAAAGCTAATTTCTACAAATGTACAGAGAAAAGCTATGCTGACAAAAGCGCTTTTAGAACAGTATAGCTGCATAAACTTTAGGGGTCTGAATCGATATAGCTACATTGTCTTCCAAACCAGTATAGCTAAATCAGACAAACGCTGGGTGTAGACCAACCCTTATCCTGTCGCTATCCAGGCCAAAAGACAAGGAAGCTGGAGGCAATTGATTTGCAGCTATGTGTGTGTCTGCAATCAGTTCAGAACTGATGGCTCTCACCACCGGCTAGCCTCACTGGACTCAAGGATGATTCTGATTTACTTGAAAATAGCAATTTTTTATGGAAAGAAAGAAAGAAAGAAAGAAAGTTAGTTTTGAGGACAATCCTCAAGTCCCTAGGGGATTTTACTACATTCTTTTGGGCTGCCTGGCTCACCCCACAGAACGCTATAAGGCCAGGTTCTGACCAGAGATGCAGATGCATATGGCTAATGGAATAGTAAACAAGGAGATCCCTTCTTCTGTTGCACATCCACTTAGGGGCCGGATACCAAGGGGGAAGCGTGCTGTGCTTACTTCTGTATCAGCCAGAATTCTGCTGTGGATTGGCCAATTAGCACCATAGTATTCCCATTGCTGGCTAAGCCTCCACAGCAGTGTCCTCCTAGCAGCCAGATCCCAGTGGCTGGAGGTTCTCATGTATGTCTTCTTCTGCCTTCTTTCTACCTTCTTTCTTCTTCCCTGCACCCAACTAAAACAGTTGATGGTATTTATGGAACAGTCTGTCCCAGAGGGAGAGAGGAGGAGAAAATCACTTGAAAGAAAGAATGGGTCATACCATTTCAGATTAGAATTGGGGGTCAAACCAAAATCCTAGATCTGAACATCATTGGTGAAGTTCTGCTCTGGACCTGACTCCAAACTTTACAAGCCTCGGCCCATCCCTAGTTCATTTAGATAAAATAAGAACAAACCTTGGCCCAAAACTCAGTCACAACCCAAACTTCTAGGATATGTCAAAAAGGTCTAATTTAGTTCTCCCTCCATAACATTATTTTTCATATCTGTCTGTCTGTCTATGGGTTTTCCATAGTCCCATCACTGTAATATCTAAGGACTTCTCAGGTAAATCAGATTTAAATTCAGGACTTCAGGAATTCTTCTGACCTTTAGCCCTCCCTGATCTATTAGATTTTGCTTGAGACATACCTCTCTGATTTTGTCCTCTGGTATTTCTAGACTTCTTAGTTGCAAATGGAACTGGAAGAGCTGGAAAAAAATATTAGAAGAAAAAGATATTTTCACTGTATTTCTAGTCCCCTCCAGTACATTTTGTCTGGTTGTCTCATGCGAGAGTTTGCCTCATGCAAGAGTTTCCCCTTCCAAGATTTCCAGTTGAAACTCTGGATCCCAAGAACAGTCATCACTGTCATGGAATGGAACCAGAGACCTTAGCAATGGAATGGAGTTAATACACCACACAGTCCATGGGCTCCATCCAACCAGCAAGGTCAATGCAGCTATTACTATCGGGCTCAATGGGAGATGAACTGGGCCCGGTGTCCTTGCCAATGGAGGGTTATTTCCGACACTGTAATCATTGAGAGGGAGTACGGGAGAGCTGAACAAAAACCAGAATTTCCATTTTTCAAGAAATTCCATTCTGTCAGAACAAAGAGTTGAAATAAAGGCGTTTCCCACATCGTGAGATATTCAGAACTATTTCTGTTTGACTTTGTCAACGTGTTTTGTTTCGATACGGTCAATCATTTCAATTTCATCATTTTGACTTTTCTTTTATAGTCAATCGTAAAACAAGAATGTAATTTAAAAGTTGAAATGCAAAAGTTTAAATGAAATGTTTCAACCTGAACAAAACATTTAATTTTGAGAATATTCCTGTTGGAATGTTGGCTAAATTGTTACATTCCCATGAAATGTTTCAATTTTGTCAAATCAGCGTTTTTGGACAGAAAATTTGTCTAGCAGAAAATTTGCAACCATATGTGGCAGGGCCCAGCTCGCTCCTGCCTCCGCTCAAGTCCATAAACAGCACAGAGACCTTTATGCTGATAAAATACATTGTGACGTTTATTTACAACGAACACTATCCATCCTTATACCTACAGTCGTAGGGAGCCATCCACTCCTCAGGCAAGAGCAATCTCTCTCTGTTTCCTCCTTCCCCCACCCCCTTCCCCCACTTCCTTCCTGTGCCTTTTTGTATCCACTGCCTAATGTCAGAGGCTACGTCTACACTACCCGCCGTATCGGCGGGTAGCGATCGATTTTTCAGGGATCGATATACCGCGTCTCATCTAGACGCGATATATCGATCCCCGAACGCGCTTATATCGATTCCGGAACTCCACCACCGCGAACGGCGGTGGCGGCGTCGATATGGAGAGCCCCGGAGATCGATCCCGCGCCGTGAGGACGGGTAAGTTATCGATATAAGATACTTCGACTTCAGCTACGTTATTCACGTAGCTGAAGTTGCGTATCTTATATCGATTTTTCCCCTTAGTGTAGACCAGCCCTTAATTAGCCTGCCCGCCCTCCTACACCCATCAGTTAGGCACAGCTCTTCTTAACACAGTCTGTTCTGCAGTAATTAATCGGAGCTGCAGTGACCAGAGAACTGGTTAGGCGGCAGCTGCTCAACTCTCTGTCTCATCATAGACTTGTTGATTTATAAAGGCAGAAAGGACCATTGTGATCATCTAGTCTGACCCCCTGCGTAACACAGACCATGGCACTTCCCTGAATTATAAATCCATGGTACACCCCCGTCTTGAATCCTGCAAGCAGATGTGTCGTCCCATCTCAAAAAAGATCTATTGGAATTGGAAAAGGTTCAGAAAGGGGCAACAAAAATGATGAGGGGTATGGAACGGCTTCTGCTGAGGAGAGATGAATAAGACTGGGACTTTTCAGCTTGGAAAAGAGACGACTAAGGGGGGATATGATTGAGAACTATAAAATCATGACTGGTGTGGAGAAAGTAAATAAGGAAGTGTCATTTACTCCTCATAACACACGAACTAGGGGTCACCAAATGAAATGAATAGGCAGCAGGTTTAAAACCAACAAAAGGCAGTATTTATTCACACAATGCACAGTCAACCTGTGGAACTCCTTGCCAGAGGATGTTGTGAAGGCCAAAACTATAAGAGGGTTCAAAAAAGAACTAGGTAAGTTCATGGAGGATAGGTCCATCAATGGCTATTAGCCAGGATGGGCAGGGATGGTGTCCTTAGCCGCTGTTTGCCAGAAATTGGGGATGAGCGACAGGGGGTGGATCCGTTGATGACTCCCTGTTCTGTTCATTCCCTCTGGAGCACCTGGCATTGGCCTCTGTTGGCAGACAGGATACTGGGCTAGATGGACCTTTGGTCTGATGCAGTATGGCTGTTCTGATGTTCCTGTTTGTACCAGAGCAGATCTTTTAGAAAAACAGCCAGGCTTGATTTTAAAATGGGCAGTGATGAATCCACCATAGCTCTTGGAAAGTTTTTCCATTACTTAATGGGCCAGCTCTAAGGTTGGGCTCTGCACATCTCAAAGGGCTTCTGGGATTAATGTCCTTCAATCAACCCTTTGCTGCTAATGCCTGCTTAGCAAATTCCTCCTAGCCGCCAGATCCCAGTAGCTGGCAAGACCCATCTAAGGCCTGGTTTACACTACAGCTTACATCGACCTAATTACAGAAGTGTCTACACTTAAATTTTGCTCCCGCCGATGTAACTGCCCCACTCCACCAACTTAATAACTCCACCTCCATGAGCAGCGTAGAGTCAAGGTCGATATAGGTAGGTCGAGGAAGTGTCAGTGTAGACACCGCGTTGCTTATGTCAACTGCTACTGGTTCAGGAGCCCTCCCACAATGCCCCACACTGACAGTACAATCGATGCAAGCGCTCCTGGTGAGGACGCGCACCACCGACACAAGGAGCCAAGTGTAGACACACACAAGCGACGTAACTACTGCGGCAGCTGTATGTCATTGTAAGTTAGATTGACTTAATTTTGTAGTGCAGACATGGCCTAAGAATCCTTCTATCGTCTCTTCCTTTCACTTCTTCCTCTTCCTGCTCTTGGCTCACAAGTCCTCCAGCTTCCTCCCCCGCACCACCCTCCTTAACTTGCCCCAAGCCTTGATTTAAAATTTACACTGCCGTCCTTCCACAGCAAGTTAACTCTGAATTAATACCGTTTCATGATGGGCCTTGTCAATTTTGAAGGGGGGGGAGGCTTGTAAGGATTAGTCTCCCTTGGAAAAAAAAAAAGCTCGGTCTGGAGGGAAAGTTTAATTAAAAAGAGCAGAGTTTTTAATTACCAAAGAAATCTACTTGAATGGTTCATTTGCATAATCCCGATGGCAGTGGGGGAACAGGCAAGAATGAGATAAGGCTTCTTTACAATCATTTCCCTGCGTTCCCATATCTCTCTGGAAAGGACTCTGATCCGTCCCTCCCTCCCACTTCCATACTCCTCTGACTGACTGACTGCTTGGCCTGGCCTTCAGCTGCCCGTGTGTTCGGCTTCCCTTTTGTTTGTCCCTAGTGCATCCTACAAGAATAATGTGCCATTCTCTGGGTGGGGCCACGTGGGCGAAATGTAATTGTGCCACTTTCCACTTTGGTGGATTGTCCTCGGCTGTGGAGAGCACATGCAGATTCTTGTCAAAACCCTCATGGGGCGAGCGGGGAGAAGTCTGACACAAGAGAAACCTACCAGGAAAACAGAAGGACCAGGGCTTGTCCACTGCTGGAAAATGGCCCGGAAAGACACCCATGCATCCGGATGGATGATTCCTATTCAGCAGAGACAGATTAAGGCAGTCCAGGCACCCAGACACACCAGAACATAGGGTATCCCATGAATTCATCCCACAGCCCAAGTTCTACACTGTGACTCCACCTCCAACATGACACAGGGAATCCTATGGCTCCATCCCATTGTCCTAGCCTCCTACTGTTACCCCTCTCCCTCTAGAACGTGGGATATCCTATGGCTCCGCCCCCCAGCCCTAGCCCTGTGCTGTGCCCTGCCCCCTACAGGACATGGGGTAACGCCCCACAACCTGAGCCCTGTGCTGTGCCCTCATCTCCTGCCCAGGGTGGTGGTGGCAGGGAGGCTGCTCCTCCCACCCCATCAGAAGCAGCAGCATGGAGCTCCCTTTTCTCCCGCCAGAAGTGCAGCAGGGGCTCTCTGCCCTCGGGGGCAGCAGGGGTCCTTCCTTCCCTCTGCCCAACTGAGCAGAGAAAACCTATTGCCCAAGGAGAGAGAAAAGGGGAACCAAAAAGGTGGGGGAAGGGGCAGCTCCTGCAGAATCAGGCCTTGGAGAACAGACCTTTCTACCTCCTTCAGCAAGTCCCACCAGCAGGCGAGTCGCATTATGCAACTGAAGAGATGGGGCACCACCTATCCGGTCCCCATCACCAAAGTAGCTGAGCCCCTCCCAACACCCCCAGGCCGTAGGGAAGTATCCCCACCCCCACTTTACAGATGAGGAAACTGAGGACCAGAGAGACGAGGTGTCTTACCTTAGGTCTGGATTCGGCTATGATTGGAAAGTTGTTGCGTTGGTGATGTCCCTATGGTTTCAGAGAGAAACCTGGCTGGTTCCAATGCCCATCCCCCAGCCACCTGGCATATACCGTTCTTTCAGGGCCGTTCTCTGCACACTGCCTTTACTTCTGTCTTTCTTTGAGGCTTGGATAAGGGACAGCAAAAAAATACCCTGTTTCGCTCCCTTCAGACCCTTCATTTCCCATGGTTTGACTCCAGTGCAGGGTTTGTGTGGCCTACAGCGAGCACAAGGCCCTGCGTTGGGGTGTTTGGTTGACTTAACCAATCACACCTAGGGTGACCTGATAGCAAGTGTAAAAAAATGGGACAAGGGTGGGAGGTAATAGGTGCCTGTATAAGAAAAAGCCCCCAAAATCGGGACTGTCCCTATAAAATTGGGACATCTGGTCACCCTAATCACACCTCTCCTGCCAAATCTCTCTGCAGTGTCCTTTGTGCCAGTCTGGGACGGGAATGTTGTAATTCAGGGATGAGATAAATAAATTGGATCAGAAGCGACCCAAACTCATGCCTGAACGTCTACAGATAGTGATAGGCAGAGAGAGAGAAAGACACGCAGAGAAAGGCCTAGAGAAGGGGAAGGACAGAGAGAAAGACGGACGAGGAGGGAATTGAGCAGTGTTCAGTTGTGTGGCTGGAAGTGGGCAGCATGTGTTAGAGGAATGTAATCTGGGCCTGCGAGCCCATGTGTTATGGGCATCAGCAGCATGATCACACCGCACAGCGTGTGGGAGCCCAGCTGAAGGTTTTATTTCCCGCCCCACCGCCTCCACCTAGGCGCACACGTGAGCTCGGCTGCAGAAAGGGAGAGCTTAGCATCTCCCTCTTTCGCTGATCAACCAGACCTGCAGCACAGAGTCACCTCTTCTAATTACTCCCGGGGGGCAGGAAGGGGCAGCCCAGGAGAGCACCGGAAAACAACATTCTCTCTGTGCGTAGCATGCAGCATGCGTGCAAGGGCATGTGCGTGTCTCTGGGTGTGTACCCAGGAAATGTGTGTGTGTGTATACAATAAGTGGTAAGGAGAGGGGTGTCCGGGGGTATACACTAATCCATGGGATGTATGCAGTAAGCAGTGGATGGATTTGTCTGTGCACGTGCTGTTGTGTGTATAAACCATAAGGGGTGTGTGTGTGTGTGATACACACAATAAGCAATGTGTGCGTTTGTGCAGACGACTCGTGCACATGTGTGTGTGGTGTTGCCGTATAGATGTGGTGCAGGTGTCTTTGGGTGTTTGTGTGTCACAAAAGCAGCGCTCTGAGCTGCACAGCAGAGCCAGAGCTGCAGAGGCTCGTTCAGAGGGGACGCAGTGGGGGAGCAGGAGCTGGGGGCTGTTCCCATCCAGTGGGAAGGTTTGCGCCCAATGAGCCAATTTACCACACGGGGCAGTGAGCACGTAAACGTCTCTCATTCATGGATTTTGGGAGAAAACAGAGGGCAGCAGCAATCGCAGGAAAGTAATGGCTGGCTGCCAACTCCTGATGGGCCTTATTAGCCGCCTCCCAGTGCAGCCATGTCATGGTGCCCTTCTTACTGGCCACTTTCGCGTATCCTTCAGGGGCTGACCGGCCCTGCAACCGCCAGGCAGCAGCATGCTTGGGAACCAAGAGCAGAGAGGCTGCATGCTGCCTTTAGCCCATTTGCTAAAGATGATTAAATGTTCCAAGGTTGTTGTTTTTTTGGTCCATTCTTGGAAATCGTGTTTCTGGGCTTGTCAGTTGCACTTCTGCAGAAAGTGGCAGCGACAGGTCGGACAATAAAAGTAACCCAGCTGGCCGCCTGGATTCCCAGGCATATTTCCGAGTGAGTGCTCAATTAGTAGGGATTATAGTCTACGTAGGCTGGGCATCTTGGGTTGTGTGCGATGCTTTCAAAGGATTTCTTGCAGCTCCTAAAGCTTGTCAGAGCAACACATTTCAGGTAAGAAAGGTGGTAAGTCCTAGAGGTGATCTCAACTGGTAAGGAACAGATGAAATGGTAATCATTAGTCTGTTATAGCCTGACAGCAATCGCGGGCAAAAGAATGGAAAAGTTGATATGGGATTCGATCAATAAAGAATTAAGGGATAGGAATAAAACGAGTGCCAGTCAACATGGAAAATAGGACTTGTCAGACCAACCAGATTTCATTCTTTGGTGAGACTACAAGTTTGGTTGATAAAGGTAGTGGCGCACATTTTGAAGAGTGATTACCCATTAGAACAAACTACTAACGGAAGTGATATATTGTGACCAAGTGGGAATTTTTGTAACATTTTTATGGAACCTATGCATGCCTCAGTTTCCCCTATATTCCGCATTATCAACCAGTGTGGGGGAAGGAGTGTTTGCTCTCAGAGCAGGATGAGAACAGTAAGTATGAATATTGCCTTGCTGTCGTGGGTCTGTCCTACAGACCTACACTGGTAGAACTATATTGCTCAGGGGTGTCGTTATACCGACCTAACCCCCCATATAAACAGCACTATGTTGGGGGGAGAGCTTTTCCTGCTGATATAGCTACTGCCTTTTGGGGAGGTGGATTAACTACGCCGATGGGAGAACTCTCTCCCAGTGGCATGCAGCATCTTCACTAAAGTGCTACAGCAGTGCAGCTGCTCCAATGAAGCGTTATACGTGTAGACGTGCCCTGAGACTAAATGGGACATTGGAAAGAGAGTGGCGGAGGCCGAACCCATATGTGAAGACAATGGCAAAGCCAATCAGCAGGACACTGACACCTAGCAATCA
This sequence comes from Mauremys mutica, assembly GCF_020497125.1. Lineage (NCBI taxonomy): Eukaryota > Metazoa > Chordata > Testudines > Geoemydidae > Mauremys > Mauremys mutica. The sequence goes on along the minus strand of NC_059073.1, from coordinate 8,683,711 downwards.
ACGACCCCGAGGGAGGGAGATTTCCCCACCTCTCAGGTGGGATGGGCAACATTTCCCAGCTGGAGAACAAAGGATTGGGACAGTGTGAGGGGAAGATGAGAGTGCTGGACGTGCTGTACAGAGCTCCGGTTTGAAGCAGGAGTGCGGCAGGCTCAGGGCTCCAGTCTAAGGAGGCGGTGAAGCCATGTGGCTTGCCTCAGAGAAAGAGCGAGACCCCTAGGGGGTCGGGCATACTGAAAGGGTTACTCCTAGAGACTGATCCAGAGCTGGGGGCGTCGCACCAATCCTGCAGCTCCATGAGGTATCTATAAAGAATACACAAGTAAAGAAGAGATTGCACATTGTACAACAGCTGGCATGAAAGGTTTTTGAATATGAACCAAACTAGCAGTGCCTCTTTATAGTCTCAACATTGTTCTGTATTCTCTACTTGAGGCTCAGTCCTCACAGATGCTGCATTCCTCCAACATCCATCAAGGTCAACAGCTCTTGGCGAGATGAGCCCCTTATTGATTCGGTAGCGAGCGCTCTTTCCTCCCTGTCAGCTGTGAGCCAGTTCTCCCCTATGGATTTAGGAGGAACCTGTGATATAGAAGAAGCCATCTTCACATGAGATGGAAAATACAGACCTTGGCTGCTCCTGGGTCAGGACCAACCATCCCAGATCTGCACATGGAGAGGTCTCCTCTATAGGAGCCCCCATAAATAAGGAGATTGCGTTAGCTGCCTTCAGGGCACCATCTCTCCCTCCTCTAGACCCTGTGAAGGACACTACATGGTTCCTGGGTCCACACAGGCTGGGAAAAGGAGCCCATGGGACAGGGACCCAGGGGATACATACTCATCCTTCCTCCAGCCTTGTGTAGTTTAGGTCAAAAAGATAACATGGACTGGGGCTGTATTGTCTTCTCTGAAGAGACCACACCCGGTGCCCTCCCTCAGGGTCCCAGGGCGGCCGCAAGATGCACCTCGGTGGCTTGCCTTCAACAGAGCTGTGTGGTCGGGAAGGCAGGAGAAGAGGCCTAGGCAAGGCCAGAGCCAGGCAAAGTGCTACTGTCACAGGCCGATCAGCAAAAGAGAAACTCCTGGGAACATGACGAGAGAAAATTCCACTCATGTGGGTGAATTAACCTGGCGCAAAAGGGAGCAGGAAGGACAGACCCAGGCTTGGTGTTTCACTATTACTAGCCCCTGTGATTTTTTCCTCAGGTGGTGGGATTTCAGAGGTGGCTGGAGACCATCTGCAAATGACACAAGAAGCTCCAGCCCCCTGTTGCATGCCAGCTCTGTCTCTCCCCTCCACTTGCAAAGAATCATAGAATATGAGGGCTGGAAGGTCATCTAGTCCAACCCCCTACTTAAAGCAGGACTAATCCCCAGACAGATTTTTACCCCAGTTCCCTAAATGGCCCCCCAAAGAATTGAACTCACAATTCTGGGTTTAGCAGGCTAATGCTCAAACCACTGAGCTATCCCTCCCCCTCCAAGGGTGCAAAGAAACCTGCAGCTCAGAGTGGCTCCACTGCCTCCTCCCATCCAGTGAGAAACACAGCCAGGACGGTACCACTTCTCCTCCCCCCCTGCAGCACCTGGTCTGGGAAGGGGAGAGGGTTGGGGTGAAGAGCCTCTGGAGCTGTTCCCCTGCCTGAGAGGGGGTAAAGGAACCCCTAGAATCTCTCCCCAGCCTGTAATGGGAGGAGGAGAGTCTGCTGCAGCCCCCCAGGGCTGGGAGAGGGGGTGAAGAGGAGCAGAAAGCAGGCTGACGAGCTGGGGCTGAACTGATGCGGTGGTGGCTGAGTGGGGGTTGAACTGATGGGGAGACAAGGTTGATTTGGAAGTTTGGGGGACAGGATTAATTGCTGGGTAGGACACAGGCAGATGTGGGGGTGAGAACTGCAGTGAGGAGGGCAAAATCTCCTTAACCAATAAATTTGGGAGTGTGAACAGTACTAATTGTCTCTCTCTCTCTCTCTCACACACACACACTAAGCATAAGCAGGGGGAATTCAACAATCAAAAGACAGAATGAAAAATGCACAATAACATGTTGTTTAAAAAAAAATTCTCATGTTTTTTTTGACCAATCTTATGATTTTGGGGGGATCTGACTATAATTTTTGGTCTTTGAGGTTGACAATACTGTTTGCAGCCCCAGGAACTCTTTGAGGTGTCTGACCCAGCGCCCTTACAAAAGAAATGATTACAAAATAAAATATAAGGAAAACAGGTTTACTTACCTATTCCTTGCAGGAGAGAGATCCTGGATGCATTGACTTTCTCCAGGTCTCTCACTGTTCACTGGGAATGGTGCTGTTCATATACACCTCCCATTTCCCAGTAGGCCTTGCTATGACTAAAGGCTGGTTGCCATGATGGACTACATTTCCCAGTTTGCCTTGCTTTCATGATCCTCTAAGGAGACTGGATAGAGACACCAAGACGCAGCCTTATCCCTCACCATAGAGGGGCATTCCAGCCCAACGCCCTATATGGGGGTCAGCAGAACAGGCTGTCTTGTATAAACAACAGATTGCTTCCCCGAGGCCATTTCCTCCCCCCTCAGTGACGGTGACCCCTCCGAGATTTTCACGGATGTTGGGTTGCCTAGGTGGAGCTAGATACTGAGGTTCAATATTTATCCACAAAACAGGTTGCATCAGTTTGTGCTTTCCCACGGCCCCAGTGTAAGCTGGACAGGCCTCTTCCTCGGGCTGAGAAGTTATCCGATCTCCAGGCCCCCTCTAATTTGTGTCCTCTTGCCAATGACTGCCCACAAGCGTACCAGTTGCTGCCAGTTGTGGTGTGACCATCACCCCGCTAGAAATGGGACTTCACTTCCCACAGAACAGACTTCAGATGGTAACCGCTTTGGAGGTCTATTTGGGCTGTGGTAGACATGAATGATTGTTCTAGAACATAAACATAAAATGGTTGTTTTATGGCTGACTTAGAACAACGCTTCCTTAGCTCTCGTGCCCTAACGCCCTTACTCTACTTGTGCTACATCGATGACATCTTCATCATCTGGACCCATGGAAAAGAAGCCTTTGAGGAATTCCACCATGATTTTAACAATTTCCATCCCACCATCAACCTCAGCCTAGACCAATCTACACAAGCGGTCCATTTCCTTGACACTACTGTGCTAATAAGCTATGGTCACATAAACACCACCCTATACTGGAAACCCACTGACAGCTATACTTACCTACATGCCTCCAGCTTCCATCCAGGACACACCACACGATCCATTGTCTACAGCCAAGCTCTAAGATACAACCACATTTGCTCCAATCCCTCAGACAGAGACAAACACCTACAAGATCTCTATCAAGCATTCTTAAAATTATAATATCCACCTGCTGAAGTGAAAAAACAGATTGACAGAGCCAGAAGAGTACCCAGAAGTCACCTACTACAGGACAGGCCCAACAAAGAAAATAACAGAACGCAACTAGCCGTCACCTTCAGCCCCCAACTGAAACCTCTCCAGCACATCATCAAAGATCTACAACCTATCCTGAAAGATGATCCTGAAAGATGATCTACAACCTATCCTGAAAGAGATCTTGGGAGACAGACCAGTCCTCGCTTACAGACAGCCCCCCAACCTGAAGCAAATACCAGCAACTGCACACCATACAACATAAACACTAACCCAGGAACCTCTCCTTGCAACAAAGCCCGATGCCAACTCTGTCCACATATCTATTCAAGTGACACCATCATAGGACCTAGTCACATCAGTCACACCATCAGGGGCTCATTCTACCAACATGATATATGCCATCATGTGCCAGTAATGCCCCTCTGCCATGTACATTGGCCAAACCGGACAGTCTCTATACAAAAGAATAAATGGACACAAAAATGACATCAGGAATCATAACATTCAAAAACCAGTGGGAGAACACTTCAACCTCTCTAACCACTGAGTGACAGACTTGAAGGTGGCAATTTTGTAACAAAAAACTTCAAAAACAGACTCCAAAGAGAAACTGCTGAACTTGAATTTATATGCAAATTAGATAATAATTAACGTAGGTTTGAATAGAGACTGGGAATGGTTGGGTCATTACACTAATTGAATCTATTTCCCCATGTTAAAATATCCTCACACCTTCTATGGGTCATCTCGATTATCACTTCAAAGGTTTTTTTTCTCTCTCCTGCTGATGATAGCTCATCTCAAATGATTGGCCTCTTCCAGTTGGCATGGCTACTCCCATCTTTTCATGTTCTCTGTATGTATAAATATCTTCTTTCTGTGTGTTCCATTCTATGCATCCGATGAAGTGGGTTTTAGCCCATGAAAGCTTATGCTCAAATAAATTTGTTAGTCTCTAAAGTGCCACAAGTACTCCTGTTCCTTTTGCAGATACAGACTAACACGGCTTATACTCTGAAACCCGTTCTAGAAGTGAACGTCTGTAGCCCGTCATACCCATCCAGCTTTCCTCATTCCACTGTTTAATGAGCTCCCCTGGATGCTATATTCTAGGAGAAAAGATGCCCCTTTGTGCGATAAATCTTATGGAACTGTTTTTCCTCCTTTAATTCTCAATGTCCCTGCTATTTATGCCACATTGAAGGCAGAAATTTGCATTAATATGCCCAGTGCTATCTGACAGATGATCTGTCTAATTTACACCAACCCGTGGGCTTTCATTATTTTACACCACGCGCCAGAAATGCACTTCACAGGAATTAGAGATGAGCCAAATTCTTATAATAAACAACCTTATCTCTGACCCACAAACTATATGTGAGTGCCTTCCTTCCATACATCATGAGAGAGAGACAGACCAAGATATACATAGACTACACACTCGAAAGGGTGTTAAATCGTTAAATTTGTAAAGTCAAGCACTCAAAAGCAAGGAAATCGCAGGACAAAGGTTGTCTGGGCATCTTTAATTCGACTCTCTTGTGCATATGCGTTATGATACAATCTTGAATTCCACAATCACATACTAGTTTTCCACAGGACCCCTGCTGAATTCAGTGCATAGGATGATCAGTGCTGGATGATGAACTTTGGTACACTAGATTTGCCATATTAGATGAGACCCTGGGTCCATTTTCTCCAGTATCCCGTCTTTGGCAGTGGCCAACACCAGATCCTTCAAAGACTGTGCAAGGCAACCCACAGTAGTGTAACTATGGTGTAACCTGCCCATAGGGGAAATTTCTTCCCAACCCCTGTTAGTTTGGGATGGTTGAAGAAGAAGTTTGGTTCTCTAACAGGGAGTTTCGCAAGGGAGTTCTCCAGGTGAAGGAGGAGCTAATACAGCATCTGTGGGGTAAGTGACTGTCTGTAGTGTGTGTTTGTTTGTGTTTGGGGGTTACTTGCTGTGTGCTGAGCTTGTGTTTGTCAGTCTGTTTGTTTGTTTGGTTGTTTGAGGGACCGTGTGCTCTGGCTGGCAGTTGGAGGCAGGTTTGAAAGCTCGAAGCCTCTGGTAATTGGCTGAGCCTTAATCAGTGGGCGGGGCATTCACTCAGGCCAGGGCTTTATAAAGCCGCGCACAAGCGACCAGGGAGCTTTGCGAACAGGGGCTGCTAACAGGGAGTTTCGCAAGGGAGTTTGGAAAGGGAGTGGGAGTCCCTTGCCGGCCCTAACCCCTTCCCTGTAGCCCCCCCTAAAACCCTATAACCTATATACCAAACTACATTCTAAAACTACTTTCCGTAAACCACCCTTTCACTAACTAGGAGACAATGCAGGCAGAAGCCCAGCAGCAGAGTGGGGGCTATCCAGTTTATTGCACTGACTGTCGCATGTATGATTACCTGCCCTGTGGGCGGGTGGCGTATGTGTGCAGTCGGTGCAAGGAGCTCCTGGCCCTCAGAGACCATGTACGGACTTTGGAGGCCAGGGTGGCGGAACTGTAGTTGCTGAGAGAGGCAGAGAGGTATGTTGATGAGGCTTTCCGGGACACTGTAGAATTGTCCCACCTCCGCTTAGACAGCTCCTGTGCTGTTGAGGAGGAAGAAGGGCTCAGGGAAGTAGAGCAGTCAATGGGAGCAGAGGGAAACCTTCCCGTAGTTGGGACCCTCCTTCCAGATGGTGCTGGGGTTACCTCTCGCACTGAGGTTGCCTCTCCAGGGGAGGGAACTCGAGTTTCTAGGAAAAGGCAGGTGTTAGTAATGGGAGATTCGATTATTAGAAATGTAGATAGCTGGGTCTGTGATGACCGGGAGAACCGTATGGTGACTTGCCTGCCTGGTGCGAAGGTTGCGGATCTCTCGAGGCATCTAGATAGACTTATGTGTAGTGCTGGGGAGGAGCCGGTGGTCGTGGTACATGTAGGTACCAATGACATAGGGAAGGGTAGGAGAGATGTCCTGGAAGCCAAATTTAGGCTGCTAGGGAAGAGACTGAAATCCAGGACCTCTATGGTGGCATTTTCAGAAATGCTCCCAGTTCCACGTGCAGGGCCAGGTAGGCAGGCAGAGCTTCAGAGTCTCAATGCGTGGATGAGACGATGGTGTAGAGAGGAGGGGTTCACGTTCATTAGGAACTGGGGAAACTTCTGGGATGGGAGGAGCCTATACAGGAGAGATGGGCTCCACCTAAACCAAAGTGGAACCAGACTGCTGGCACTAAACATTAAAAAGGTTGTAGAGCAGTTTTTAAACTAGGAGATGGGGGAAAGCCGACTGCTGCAGAGGAGCGTGTGGATCGGACTCAGACTTCTCTTAGGGGAGAGTCTGATGATAGAGAATCTCCAGGTTATAGTCAGGAGCAGAGGAATGAGAAGTATAATGTAAGGGCTGGATCAGATGATAAACAGTCACATAAAAAAGAATCTGGCACATCAGAAAAAGGTAGGCTAATAAACAGGGACAAGTTTTTAAAGTGCTTGTACACAAATGCCAGAAGTCTAAATAATAAGATGGGTGAACTAGAGTGTCTTGTGATAAAGGAGGATATAGATATAATGGGCATCTGATGATAGAGAATCTCCAGGTTATAGTCAGGAGCAGAGGAATGAGAAGTATAATGTAAGGGCTGGATCAGATGATAAACAGTCACATAAAAAAGAATCTGGCACATCAGAAAAAGGTAGGCTAATAAACAGGGACAAGTTTTTAAAGTGCTTGTACACAAATGCCAGAAGTCTAAATAATAAGATGGGTGAACTAGAGTGTCTTGTGATAAAGGAGGATATAGATATAATGGGCATCACAGAAACCTGGTGGACTGAGAGCAATCAATGGGACACAATCATTCCGGGGTACAAAATATATCGGAAGGACAGAACAGGCCGTGCAGGGGGAGGAGTGGCACTATATGTTAAAGAAAGTGTAGATTCAAATGAAGTAAAAATCTTAAGCGAATCCACAGGTTCCATAGAGTCTCTATGGATAGAAATTTCATGCTCTAGTAAAAATATAACAGTAGGGATCTATTATCGACCACCTGACCAGGACAGTAATAGTGATGATGAAATGCTAAGGGAAATTAGAGAGGCTATCAAAATTAAGAACCCAATAATAGTGGGGGATTTCAATTATCCCCATATTGACTGGGAACATTTCACTTCAGGACGAAATGCCGAGATAAAATTTCTCGATACTTTAAATGACTGCTTCATGGAGCAGCTGGTACGGGAACCCACACGGGGAGAGGCGACTCTAGATTTAATCTTGAGTGGAGCACAGGAGCTGGTCCAAGAGGTAACTATAGCAGGACCGCTTGGAAATAGTGACCATAATACAATAGCATTCAACATCCCTGTGAGGGGAAGAACATCTCAACTGCCCAACACTGTGGCCTTTAATTTCAAAAGGGGGAACTATACAAAAATGAGGGGGTTAGTTAGACAAAAGTTAAAAGGTACAGTGACTAAAGTGAAATCCCTGCAAGTTGCGTGGGCCCTTTTTAAAGACACCATAATAGAGGCCCAACTTCAATGTATACCCCAAATTAAGAAAAACAGTAAGAGAACTAAAAAAGAGCCACCGTGGCTTAACAACCATGTAAAAGAAGCAATGAGAGATAAAAAGACTTCCTTTAAAAAGTGGAAGTCAAATCCTAGTGAGGCAAATAGAAAGGAGCACAAACACTGCCAACTTAAGTGCAAGAGTGTAATAAGAAAAGCCAAAGAGGAGTTTGAAGAACGGCTAGCCAAAAACTCCAAAGGTAATAACAAAATGTTTTTTAAGTACATCAGAAGCAGGAAGCCTGCTAAACAACCAGTGGGGCCCCTTGATGATCAAAATTCAAAAGGAGCGCTTAAAGATGATAAAGTCATTGCGGAGAAACTAAATGGATTCTTTGCTTCAGTCTTCACGGCTGAGGATGTTAGGGAGATTCCCAAACCTGAGCTGGCTTTTGTAGGTGACAAATCTGAGGAACTGTCACAGATTGAAGTGTCACTAGAGGAGGTTTTGGAATTAATTGATAAACTCAACATTAACAAGTCACCGGGACCAGATGGCATTCACCCAAGAGTTCTGAAAGAACTCAAATGTGAAGTTGCGGAACTATTAACTAAGGTTTGTAACCTGTCCTTTAAATCGGCTTCGGTACCCAATGACTGGAAGTTAGCTAATGTAACGCCAATATTTAAAAAGGGCTCTAGGGGTGATCCCGGCAATTACAGACCGGTAAGTCTAACGTCGGTACCGGGCAAATTAGTTGAAACAATAGTAAAGAATAAAATTGTCAGACACATAGAAAAACATAAACTCTTGAGCAATAGTCAACATGGTTTCTGTAAAGGGAAATCGTGTCTTACTAATCTATTAGAGTTCTTTGAAGGGGTCAACAAACATGTGGACAAGGGGGATCCGGTGGACATAGTGTACTTAGATTTCCAGAAAGCCTTTGACAAGGTCCCTCACCAAAGGCTCTTACGTAAATTAAGCTGTCATGGGATAAAAGGAAAGGTCCTTTCATGGATTGAGAACTGGTTAATGGACAGGGAACAAAGGGTAGGAATTAATGGTAAATTCTCAGAATGGAGAGGGGTAACTAGTGGTGTTCCCCAAGGGTCAGTCCTAGGACCAATCCTATTCAATTTATTCATAAATGATCTGGAGAAAGGGGTAAACAGTGAGGTGGCAAAGTTTGCAGATGATACTAAACTACTCAAGATAGTTAAGACCAAAGCAGATTGTGAAGAACTTCAAAAAGATCTCACAAAACTAAGTGATTGGGCAACAAAATGGCAAATGAAATTTAATGTGGATAAATGTAAAGTAATGCACATTGGAAAAAATAACCCCAACTATACATACAACATGATGGGGGCTAATTTAGCTACAACGAGTCAGGAAAAAGATCTTGGAGTTATCGTGGATAGTTCTCTGAAGATGTCCACGCAGTGTGCAGAGGCGGTCAAAAAAGCAAACAGGATGTTAGGAATCATTAAAAAGGGGATAGAGAATAAGACTGAGAATATATTATTGCCCTTATATAAATCCATGGTACGCCCACATCTCGAATACTGTGTACAGATGTGGTCTCCTCACCTCAAAAAAGATATTCTAGCACTAGAAAAGATTCAGAAAAGAGCAACTAAAATGATTAGGGGTTTAGAGAGGGTCCCATATGAGGAAAGATTAAAGAGGCTAGGACTCTTCAGTTTGGAAAAGAGAAGACTAAGGGGGGACATGATAGAGGTATATAAAATCATGAGTGATGTTGAGAAAGTGGATAAGGAAAAGTTATTTACTTATTCCCATAATACAAGAACTAGGGGTCACCAAATGAAATTACTAGGCAGCAGGTTTAAAACAAATAAAAGGAAGTTCTTCTTCACGCAGCGCACAGTCAACTTGTGGAACTCCTTACCTGAGGAGGTTGTGAAGGCTAGGACTATAACAATGTTTAAAAGGGGACTGGATAAATTCATGGTGGCTAAGTCCATAAATGGCTATTAGCCAGGATGGGTAAGAATGGTGTCCCTAGCCTCTGTTCGTCAGAGGATGGAGATGGATGGCAGGAGAGAGATCACTTGATCGTTGCCTTTTAGGTTCACTCCCTCAGGGGCACCTGGCATTGGCCACTGTCGGTAGACAGATACTGGGCTAGATGGACCTTTGGTCTGACCCGGTACGGCCTTTCTTATGTTCTTATGTTCTTATGTTCTTAAGTTAAGTGGTGCATAGGCCATGGGCTGGCCTTCTGCATGGGGAGTGATTTTCACATTGTGAGTCTGAATTGCAGCATGTGTCTGATCTGGACTGTAGGCAGGACCCTGTCTCCCCCTGTGCTTTATGCCCTGACAGCACTCAATGAGTAAACAATCCTAATTAACAACACTGCCACTGCCTGCCTGATACCTGTTTTGTGGCCTCAACCCCTAGGATGGTCAACCTGGCGCTTTCCAGCAGCACAGAACTCACCCTGAAGAATGGCAGAGGGGCAATTCACAGCCCCTCGAGCACATCTCCCTCTCAAAACATTACCATCAGCTTTGACCCTCTCCTCTATCGAGAATGTCCCAAGAGCAGATGCCAGGTGACGTCTTGACCAGGGTTTTGCCATACGGACAGAGTTAATTGCAAAGGGCTTGTTTGGCTTTTTGATACCTTTCCAATTAGACGCATAACGGCTCGCTCCCTCCGCCAGCCCCTGGCTATAAGCATACCACAGGCCCTCTCCACGCAGCGCCAAAGAGAAAGAAAGGTTGCAATCATTTAGATCTCTGTTTCCGACAGTGATGACATTGGAAGCTTATTTTATTTAACTCTATTAAGCAAATATTAGCCATTCATTATCGCCTGTCTCCTTTCATTTCTGCCTTTGTCGGTAAAACATCTAACGTGGGGACAAATTATGCTAATTCCGTTCCAAAAATGATTAGGCAGAGGGTTTATTTATTTATATATTTGCCTGGGACTGATCTTGTCTGACCTCTAAACCACTAACCCGGCATTCTGTCTTCAAACAGCTTTGGAAAGAGGATAAAGATGGAAACAAACAGACATATGGTACACAGGAGCCTAATTCATGCGTAGTTGCTCATCCCAGGCAGATGGAAATGGCTGTTTGAGTACCTTGGTTAGAGAGCTGCCTTTAAAATGTACCTTCTTTTTATGTTCCCTTTGTCATCAGCGCGGCTAATTAGTCGCTCCAAGGCAACTTTTTGCTTGGCTCTGAACCGTACACACACATTAATTTTTTCCAGTGGGGTAGGTCCCCCCCCATCCAATCCATTTGCCAGTTTAGATGACAGGCCGATTACTTTAATGGTAGCAAATGTAAAATATGCCCAAGCTGTTATGAATGCTAATACAGAACGGGTACGGCCATGGTTGCGGGTAGAGTCAGTGAAGAGCAAAGTAGCGGCGTGAGGATAACTGAAACGTCCAAGGATTTTGTCCTTCAGCTCTTCCTTAACCACTGTACCTCACCTGCATTATGAGTATATCCCATCTGAGCTCTGCATACACAGTCCCTGCCCAAAGAGTGTACAGTCTAAGTCGAAAAGACAAAGCCAGAAAGAAAGTCAAACTTTCCCCTGTTTTACCAGTGGGAAACCGAGGCACAGACTGATTAAAGTGACTTGCCCCAGTTTACAGAAGGAGTCTGTGGCAGAGAACTTGGATTGAGCTGGGAATGTGCAATGCATGAGGCTGGGGAGAAAGTTCTCCGGGGAAATTAGTTCTGACTGCTCAAAGGAAAGTAACGACAGGTAACGGCGCGACACCGACTGACTCCAGCAAACAAATGAAGCAGAACTTGAAGAGGTGGAATCATCAGCGAAGAAAACTCACTGAATGCAGAGCCTGCAGCTCACTATGTCCCTTGGGTCACAGAGACAGTCCTTTGGAAAGCCACGCTTCCGGCTGCTTAGTGACACCAAAAGACTGACCTTCTCCCTTCCATTCCTCTTTCTGACCGACGAGGCAAACTGAACCCTGATTTAGGTATCACCGTTGATTTCCATAGCTTTGGCCCACTACGTATTTGGCCCATTACATACTTGAAACACGTTTTTCTCACACTTCTCCTTCTAGATAAGAAGCTGCAATCGTCTGATTTCAGAGGGTGTTTGTGTGTAAGCTTCTAATTCATTTCCAAGACAGTGCACCTCACAGCAGCAGTTGTATCGGGATATGTTTCCTAGAGCTGAATAATTCAGTCTCCTAGAATTTTGCTGCAGCCTGTGACACGCATTCTTGCTTCAGGTAGGATGGCATCGACTATCTGTGATTTGTCCTTTTTATTCACCATAAAACGCTAGCGACTGGGGAAAAGGCTGGAGATTGACTGTATGGCACAAGGCCAGTCCTGCTGGGTGCTATGCCAGTGATGAACACATTTAACAGAATTGGGGTCTGCTATGCTCATATAGCTTCTACTGACTTCAGCGGGCAGGAAACACTCACGTCCAAGGGCAGAATTTAGTTGTCGTACAGGAGGGATTATCATGCTGGCAACAGGTTTAAAATCTGCGAGCACCTAGGATTTCCTCACTATGCTGCGAACCATGGAAATGCCACAGCAACTACACAGAGAGCACCTGCACCCTCTTGTCCTGAAAGCATAGGCTTTTAACAGTGGAGCTAATGGAGAATCACCTTTAGCTTTTGGCAGTATGGTGCATATGACACACATAATAGATACTGTGATAAACTCAGGACAGACAGTTGCAAGAGGGGGGGAGGAGTCAGTCCCAGAGGGTTAAAAGGCCCTCCTCCTTATCAACTGAGAGGCAACTACAGGTCAACCAGGTTCAGCTGAGAAAGGGTTACCAAAGTAGCAAATTAGAATCAGCTGAGGGGAGCTACCTGAGGGTAATTAGGATCAGCTGATTCCAACTTGGAGCTGCCTGAGATCTTTTTAAACCCCTTCCTGGGAGGAACGAAGGGGGGGGAAAAGCAGAGAGAGAAGGAGCCCGGCTGCCATGAGTGTTGAAGCAGCAAGCCTCCCCAGGAGGAGCGGCAGGACGCTCTCCTACAAGGCCGGGTAAAAAATATTTGAACTAAGACTGATGGGAAGACAGGGGACAGACTTCCCCTGAGTTCTAAGGGGGACTGCATTACCCAAGCCGGTCTCACCAGAGCTAAAAACAGCAGAGGCTGGGGAGACTGAGACGGGACTTTGCCACACGTGGTGTCAGCGGTGGGATTTGAGTGAGGCTTTGCGGCAAACCGTCTCGGGGCAGGGTAAAACACCCCCCCAAAAAAAAAAAAAAAAAAAGGAAGATGTAGTGAAGGCATTGGTGCAGGCTACTGCGGCCCAACAAGAAGCTACCAGGGTGCAGATGGCTGCCCAGCAGGAGGCGGTGCGAATGCAGCAGGAGACAAATCAACTCCTGATGAGCCAGGCAGCTCAGGATCGAGCCACCTTGCATGAGGTTGTGAACCAGCTAAAGGCCCTGACCACCCTAACGCACGGCCCCCATGGGACTCGGCCCCTGCACGCAAGCCGCTACTTACAGAAGATGACGATGGATGATGACGTGGAGGCATATCTCCTTGCGTTTGAGAGGACGGCCCGGCGGGAGGCCTGGCCCCAAGACCAGTGGGCCAGTATCCTGGCACCTTTTCTTTGTGGGGAGGCACAGAAAGCATATTTTGATATGACAACAGAAGCAACTTCAGATTACTCCCAGCTAAAGGCGGAGATCCTGGCGAGGTCTGGCGTGACGACAGCTATAAGGGCGCAGAGGTTCCATGAGTGGAAATACCGAGCCAACAAAGCCCCGAGGTCCCAGCTGTTCGACCTGATCCATCTGGCCCGGAAGTGGCTATGCCCCGAGACCCGCCGGCCGGAGGAAGTCGTGGAGACCATAGTTGTGGACAGGTACATGAGAGGGCTACCGCCCGACATACGAGGATGGGTCAGTCAGAACGATCCCTCCTCATATGATGAGCTAGTTGCCCTCGTAGAGAGACATCTAGCAGCACAGGAACTCTCTCGGACCACTGGGGAAGGGAGGCGCCAGGATAGGAGGCAAGTCTATGTACCAAGGGCCCGAGTTGCCATAGCTCCAGGCCGAACTATGGCAGGGAAGAAGGAGGACGAAGAGCGGCCAAAGTACTCGGAGGGACCTGGGGACTGGGAGAGAGAGACTCGGGGGGTAAAGCCTCACAGCCCAAAAATTAAGGGGCTGCCCCGAGGAGGGTACCGATGCTATGCATGTGGAGAGATAGGGCATATAGCTGCCCAATGCCCAAACCTAGAGGAGCCCATGCAATGCGACCTGGGAAACCTAGAAGAGCCATGTGACCTGATAAGTCTAGTAGGAGTAGCGATGGTCCCTCATAGATATACTAGGCAAGTTAAAATGAATGGTATAAAGACCACCGCGTTAGTAGACTCAGGAAGTGCGGTCACGCTGGTCTCGGGAAAGCTGGTCGGGTATGATCAACTATCCCGGGCCAAGCGCACAGGAATATCCTGTGTCCACGGGGATGTCAATTACTACCCGACCATCCGAGTGAAAATAGAGGTCCAAGGAAACCCCACTAAGGTGATGGCGGGGGTGGTCCCAACACTCCCCTACCCAGTCCTCATAGGACGAGACTTCCCAGGGTTTGGCGGTCTACTTCCTGGAGAGGAGCCAGACGAAGATAACACCCCAGAGAGCAATAGGGCGGCCTCGATAGTTAGCAACCCCCCGGCCTTCCAAGAATTTGCCCAGGATTTATTCTCGCCCCCTGGGAAAACCAGGAAGACTCGGCGAGAAAGGAGGGCAGATAAGAGGAGGGGAACGAGCATCTTGGCCCAGAACCAGAAGCCTATACTCGTAGGGGAGAGAGTCGGCCCAACTGACAAGGGGGCTAGGCAGGAGGTTGGGGAGCCGGTAGCCGGGCCCAGTTCCCCAGGGACCTCCCTTGAAGGGGAGGGGGAAATTGAACCCTCTGAGTTTGGGCAAATTGGACCTTCACTAGAAAATTTTGGACGGGATCAGGCCAATGATCCAGTTTACCAGAACATTCGCAAAGAAGTAGTGGAGGTGAATGGGGTCCCTGTGGAAGGGAGAGCCAAGGGCCCAGGGCCGTATTATATGATCAAGAAGGATCTGCTGTACCGAGTCGTCCGTATCCAGGAGCAAGTCGTGGAACAGCTCCTAGTACCACAGAAACATCAGAGGGGCGTGATGGAGCTAGCCCACAGCCATCTGTTCGGGGGACATCTAGGGGTAGATAAAACCCTGGACCGAATTCTGCAGAGGTTTTTTTGGCCTGGAATATATGCGGTGGTCCGACGATATTGTGCCTCCTGTCCGGAATGCCAGTTACACGGGCCCCGACCACGCTTAAGGGCACCTTTGGTACCTCTCCCGATTATTGAAGTCCCCTTTGAGCGGATAGCTATGGACCTAGTAGGGCCGTTAGAAAGATCAGCCCGAGGCCATCAGCACATACTGGTGGTGCTAGATTATGCCACCCGATACCCCGAGGCCATTCCCCTACGGAACACTACGTCCAAGACCATAGCTAAAGAATTAATCCAAATTTTTGCTAGAGTGGGAATACCCAAAGAGATCCTGACAGATCAAGGAACTCCCTTTGTGTCTAAATTAATGAAGGATCTATGTGCAATGCTCCACATACGGACCCTAAGGACATCCGTCTATCATCCGCAGACTGATGGCCTCGTCGAGCATTTTAATAGGATGTTGAAGAACATGATACGAAAGGTGGTGAGCCGGGATGGGAGGAACTGGGACACCCTGCTACCGTACCTAATGTTTGCGATCAGGGAGGTGCCTCAGACTTCGACTGGGTTTTCCCCGTTCGAACTGTTATATGGTCGCCACCCCCGTGGCATACTGGACATTGCCAAAGAAAGCTGGGAGGAACAGCCGAACCCAGGGAGAAACGTCATCGAGCATGTGTTGCAGATGAAAGACAGAATAGCCCAAGTCACTCCCATAGTGCGGGAACACATGGAGAGGGCACAAGGGGCCCAACAAACATATTACAATCGCCAGGCGACGATCTGAAAATTCCAGGTGGGAGATCGGGTGATAGTACTCGTACCCACAGCAGAGAGCAAGCTCCTGGCCAGATGGCAGGGGCCGTACGAGATAATAGAAGCCGTTGGAGAGGTCGATTACAAAGTTCGACAGCCCGGACGCCGGAAGCTGGAACAAATCTATCATGTGAACCTGTTGAAACCTTGGCAAGACAGAGAAGCGCATGTGGTCACTATAGGGTCACCTCCTCCTGAGAGCAACCTGCCTGGCCAAGTGGGAATATCCCCAGAATTGACCTCTGACCAACGAGCGGAGGTGATCAACATGATCGAACGCAACCAGGACGTGTTCTCAGAAAAGCCAGGCCGGACTACTGAGGTTCACCATCACATCCTCACAGAGCCTGGAGTGAAGGTGAATGTAAAGCCATACCGGATCCCGGAGGCAAAAAGAGAAGAGATCAAGTCAGAAGTCAGGAAAATGTTGAAGTTAGGGGTCATTGAAGAGTCTCATAGCCAATGGTCAAGCCCCGTGGTCCTAGTACCTAAACCGGATGGCAGTATGAGATTTTGCAATGACTTCCGGAAACTGAACGAGGTGTCCCAATTTGATGCGTATCCTATACCCCGGATAGATGAGCTAATTGACCGACTGGGGAAAGCACGATTTTTGTCCACCCTTGACCTGACTAAGGGTTATTGGCAAATTCCCTTGTCCAGGGCCGACAAAGAGAAGACGGCCTTTTCAACTCCAGAGGGACTGTATCAATACACTGTCCTCCCTTTTGGTTTACATGGGGCTCCTGCAACCTTCCAACGGCTCATGGACAAACTGTTGCGCCCACATGGCAGGTATGCGGCCGCCTATCTTGATGATGTCATTATACATAGTCCGGATTGGGAGACGCACTTGGGGAAGGTGGAAGCAGTCCTGGACACCTTGAGGAAGGCGGGGCTGACTGCAAATCCCTCCAAATGCGCAATTGGGCTAGCAGAAGCCAAATACCTTGGGTATATAGTGGGGAGAGGTGTGGTGAAGCCCCAACTCAACAAGTTAGAGGCAATGCAGAATTGGCCCCGACCTGTCCGGAAGAAACAGGTCAGAGCATTCCTGGGGCTGGTGGGGTACTACAGGCGGTTCATCCCCCACTTTGCCACCAGGGCATGCCCGCTAACTGATCTAACGAAAGCCCGTGGCCCGGATATAGTGAGATGGTCTAGCGCGGCTGAGGAGGCGTTTGCAGATTTGCGGACCGCGCTCTGCACCGACCCAGTGCTGGTAGCTCCAGACTGGGAGAAGGAGTTTATCTTGCAAACGGATGCCTCAGAGGTTGGGTTGGGAGCGGTGCTTTCACAACTGGTTGGAGCGGAAGAACACCCCGTCCTGTTCCTCAGTAGGAAACTCCTACCCAGGGAACGTAAATATGCCGTAGTAGAGAAGGAATGCCTAGCCGTAAAGTGGGCCATTGAAAGTCTTCGCTATTACCTACTCGGACGGAAGTTTACCCTTGTCACGGACCATGCTCCTCTGAAGTGGATGCACCAAAACAAAGAGAAAAATGCGAGAGTGACCAGGTGGTTCCTGTCGCTACAACCCTTCCACTTCAGAGTACAACATAGGTCTGGAATCAAGCATGGCAACGCGGATGGCCTTTCAAGGGTACACTGTTTGCCGACCCAAGTAGCCCAACCCTGTAGTGTTGAGCGGGGGGGGGGGGGGGATGTGTGATAAACTCAGGACAGACAGTTGCAAGAGGGGGGGAGGAGTCAGTCCCAGAGGGTTAAAAGGCCCTCCTCCTTATCAACTGAGAGGCAACTACAGGTCAACCAGGTTCAGCTGAGAAAGGGTTACCAAAGTAGCAAATTAGAATCAGCTGAGGGGAGCTACCTGAGGGTAATTAGGATCAGCTGATTCCAACTTGGAGCTGCCTGAGATCTTTTTAAACCCCTTCCTGGGAGGAAGGAAGGAAGGGGGGGAAAAAGCAGAGAGAGAAGGAGCCCGGCTGCCAGGAGTGTTGAAGCAGCAAGCCTCCCCAGGAGGAGCGGCAGGACGCTCTCCTACAAGGCCGGGTAAAAAATATTTGAACTAAGACTGATGGGAAGACAGGGGACAGACTTCCCCTGAGTTCTAAGGGGGACTGCATTACCCAAGCCGGTCTCACCAGAGCTAAAAACAGCAGAGGCTGGGGAGACTGAGATGGGACTTTGCCACAATACCTTCAGCCAGCAGAGGGCGGTACGTACGTACGTACGTACGTACGTACACACACACACACACACACACACACACACACACACACACACACACTCTCTCTCTCTCTCTCTCTCTCTCTCTCTCTCTCTCTCTCTCTCCACTTTGGCTTCCAGTGGGTTTGTAAATGGACTGAGCAGGCCAAACTCCTCTCACAGCCACTCCAGCGCAGCACCCATTGAAACTTTGTTTTGTTAAATAAAGCCTGGGAATCCCAAGGGGCTCCCACAGGAATGGGGCACACACCTACCCGTGCCAATCAGGATGTGGACCCCTGGGCCATACATTCAAACCCCTGTCTTTTCCCCAAGGCTTTGCACACTGTAATGAATTAAATGGACAGATCACGGACACCCTTGACTTTCAATAGGAGTTGGGTGCCTAACTCCCTTAGGCTCCACTCTTTAAAGACACCATGGCCCAGTGGTTAAGGTGCCAGCCTGGGACTGTGGAGGCTCAGGCTCAATTTCCTGCTGTACCACGGTGACCTTGGGCAAGTCACCTAGGCCCACATTTTTAAAGGTATTTAGGGCAGTTGATAGGATTTGGCTCCTTTCGAAAAGGAGATTTAGACTCCTAAATCAGTCAGGTGTCGCGACGCTGAGCCCATCGATGCCTAAATACCTTTAAAAATCTGGGCCCTAGTCCCTCTGTGCCTCGGGGAGTATTTCTTTACACAACGCACTGTCAGCCTGTGGAACTCTTTGCCAGAAGATGCTGTGAAGGCCAAGATTATGACAGGGTTCAAAAAGCACTAGGTAAGTTCATGGAGGATAGGTCCACCAATGGCTATTAGCCAGGATGGGCAGGGATTGTGTCCCTAGCCTCTGTTTGTCAGAAGCTGGGAATGGGCGACAGGGGATGGATCACTTGATGATTCCCCTGTTCTGTTCATTCCCTCTGGGGCACCTGGCATTGGCCACTGTCGGAAGACAGGATACTGGGCTAGATGGACCTTTGGTCTGACCCAGTATGGCCACTCTTATATTCTTATGTTCAGTTCCTCCCCTGTGAAATGGGGATAATAGCACCTATCTCACCAGGGTGTTGTGAGGCACTCAGATACAAAGGTGATGGGACCTACCATAGATAGCTTACAACAACAGCCCTCCTTCCTGGGGCTGTTATTCTGGACTCTCACCAGACTGCCCGGTTTGCAACAACCCTGTGTAAACTGCCTCTCTCATTTTGTCTCCCGGAAAATAAGCATTGTATTTAAATGTAAAACAGAAAGAGACAGAGCCCTGAAGAGCTTAGCATAAAGCAGCCCCCAGACTGCCCTACCAATCCCAGGACTACAATTCTGCATAGCAGGTGTCTTCAAACTCAAGCAATTTCACTCTTCCCAACTGTTTGGGTTGCTGAGGGGAGTGGGGGCTCCCCTTCAAACTTCTGAGAGAAGGCATTTGTGGGAGCCATCTGCTACATGCAAACTCATTTAGAATTTAAAACTACAAGGAGGAACGGGCTAAAGAGATTACCGAACGGAGCATTTGTCTCTTAACTTTGCAAATCAGGCCCTGAAGGGACTGAGTTGCCAGGTTGCTTAGTTGAAAGCGCCGGTATTTTCTCTAACATGAAAGCCAGACGTTGGCGTCTGTATAAATTCCCGCACAGCTTGACACAATGGCTGGGGAGAAGGGGAGCTTAGATCACATAAGGAAGTGCAGGCCCTAAAATGAGAATAAATTCTTACTTGTCTCTAGGGATGGACTTGTTGCCTGTGTGCCTGATTAGCATAGCTGTGGCCAATGAAAATTACAGGACTTTTCCTTGAAAAGCTGTCCAGCTTGCTGATATCCACTTGCTCAAGAAGGGGTTAAACCAGGTGGAAATTTCCCCCCTCACCCCTTTGCTGTCTCCAAAGCCAGTCTATCTCGCTAGGTTCTTTTACTGGTGCCCATAAAGACCTTCACAGCCCTAAAGCTTGAGGTTAAAAAAAAATAATTGGAGATATACCAATCTCCTAGAACTGGAAGGGACCTTAAAAAGGTCATTGAGTCCAGCCCCCTGCCTTCACTAGCAGGACCAATTTTTGCCCCAGATCCCTAAGTGGCCTCCTCAAGGATTGAACTCACAACCCTGGGTTTAACAGGCCAATGCTCAAACCACTGAGTTATCCCTCCCCTCCTAGGTTACAATGACTTTCAGTTTTATTTTTCATTAACAATTACATGGATTGAAACCAGCTTCTTCTTCTGGGTCAGTTAATACAGGCCCAGTTTAGAAACTGGAGTCCCATGATATTGTACAGAACACGTACAAGGGCAGTAGCACCACATCCTCCCTTATCAGCATGCTCAGCCCCAAGCCCTACCACCACATCTAGGGCTGAGAGAGCCAGGAGCTCAGCTCCACTTGACCACTGACACAGCTACCAAGTGGTTGCGGTTTCATAACACGGATGCTTCTCTGCTGGGAAGTGGACTGCAATCTATGCCCTTGTGTCACACCTACGTATAAACGTGCTGCAGGCTGGATTTGAACTGGGGATGAAGGGCTCGAGTGATCACCAACCCATTAGTTGGTGTTGGTCCTGCTTTGAGCAGGGGGTTGGACTAGATGGCCTCCTGAGGTCTCTTCCAACCCTAATATTCTATGATTACCCAATCCCTGAGCTATCCACTCACTTTTTCTCTCTGTGCTATGCCCACACCTGCCCCACATTTTGGCAATTAATTGATCTTTGACTATTAGCGGTAAATATGCCCAATGGCCTGTGATGGGATGTTAGATGGGGTGGGATCTGAGTTACTACAGAGAATCCTTTCCTGGGAGTCTGGCTGGTGAGTCTTGCCCACATGCTCAGGGTTTAGCTGATCGCCATATTTGTGGTCGGGAAGGAATTTTCCTCCAGGGCAGATGGGCAGAGGCCCTGGGGGTTTTTCGCCTTCCTCTGCAGCATGGGACACGGGTCACTTGCTGGAGGATTCTATGCACCTTGAGGTCTTTAAACCATGATTTGAGGACTTCAATAACTCAGACCTATGTTAGGGGTTTATTACAAGAGTGGGTGGGTGAGATTCTGTGGCCTGCGTTGTGCAGGAGGTCAGACTAGATGATCATAATGGTCCCTTCTGACCTTAAAGTCTATGACTCTACACCATTGTGCTCCACCTCGCTGGGCCCAACCCATTCTCTTTCAACCACTCGGTAGCCTAGCTTCCTCTGTCCCAGCTTCTTGTGCTCCACCCACTCTCAGGTCCTGTATCCTGTCCCGTTCTTGCCGAGTTCTTCTTGCATCTCTGTCCACTCCATCCCCCATCCTCACCTGCCTGTCCATGTGATCAAACAAATGCACTTGTCTCATCATCTTTCTTCTGAACATTTGTCTATTGGGAAAATGAAGTGTGTTTAACTAACTCTTGTTGTTCACCTGGTACTTCACCCAGGAGACTCTTACGTGTGACTATGACAACAATAGAGATGATGTCGGTGACAGCCTTTGGGGGTGGGTGATAGAACCAAGGCTTCCTTTTGTGTTGCCCATAGCAATTGATTCTGTGTGTGACCTTCTGGAAGTGATCACAACTGGTCTTTGTGACTTGGGTGTTTATATTTTTTATGCCTACTCCACAGGCATTATCCCTGCCCTCAGATGCCTCCACCTGGGTGCCTTCTTGTCCCTCATCAAGTCCAAGCTCAGCATTTTCAATGCTCTGCAAAGCTATTATACAGCAACTGTACACAATCACGCCTACGATGCATCTTCACTCTCAGCTTCTGCTTCAACCCCCTCTTCTGGGCAGGCCTTTCCCTTCCCTGGTGACTTTGTCACCTTCTTCCATTCTCTTCAGGCAACCTGGGGCCAGGCCTGGCTAAGTGTTCAAATTCTGAAGCACAGGACTACGCCCTTACCTAGAATGCCCTTCTGAGGCACACTGAGGAGAAAGGGAAGTATTTACTCATTGCTGGCAGGTCTCAGCCAATCCCTAGTGTTTCCACCTGTGGTTCAGGGGGTTTTAATGTTCCTCTCATGTGACTGACATCTGGGGGATCAGACCTCTATTCACAGCTAGTGCAGGGTATCAGAAACCCCTTTAGGTCACCCATAACTGAGCAGAAAGTGTGATACTCTTTTCTCAGGGGACCAGACAGATGGGCAGAAACTTTGCAGCCAGAAGATATACCTTGGGGGAGCACCCTGTAACCCCCATATTCCTCATGTATATATAATTGTGATCTTGTATATACAGCAGGCCATGTGAGGTATCAGGGAAAAGGTTATGGTCTGCTGAAAGTCACTGTTCTATCTAAATACGTATGTCATTAGTGCATATGAAGTTATGAGAATTGTGCTGTATGGTTGTCAGTAATACATGCTGTAAGTTGGGGAATTGGCCAGATAGTAGCTGCCCACAGACAACAGCAAGGAAAGTAACCAAGGCCGGGGCGGGCATCAAACAACCCTCAACACCCATTGTCCAGCAAGGGAGTTACAATTCAATGACTCATCTGCATAAGGCCACACCAGGAGAATTGGTCAACCTTGCCTGGAGACTCAGCAATGCCCCCTGACATGCCTGGACTTGTGTCCTCCAAGCACATGGACTAAGGGTATAAAACAGAACACAGGGGCCCATGCTGGGCCTTTCTCCTTCCCGCACCTATGCTGCAAGCAACAAGGATACTCAAAAGACTGAAGACTCCAACAGAAGGGACCGGCCCAGGTTTCAAGGGTGAAACCTGTGTACTATGAACTGCAATATCCAGTGGGGCGAGAAAAACTGCTTAATGTAGATATTACCCAGTCTAATAGGGTTGAGAGTTCAGACTGCAGGCTTATATTTTGTTTTCTTTTGGTAACTAACTCTGACTTTTTGCCTATCAGTTATAATCACTTAAAATCTATCTTTTGTAGTCAATAAATTTGTTTAACTGTTTATCTTTACCAGTGAGTTTGCCTGAAGAGTGTGGTAAGTCTGCTCAGGTTTGCAAAGGCTGGTGTCTATCCACTTTCCATTGCTGAAGTGGTGAACCAATTAATAAATCTGCACTGCTCGTCTTGAGCAGTGCAAGATTGTGTATTCCTGAGCTACAAGGCTGGGAGCTGGGGGGATTTGGCTGGTGCCTTTCTCCATGTGATTCATGAGTGGCTCTGGGAGCATTCATAGAATCATAGAATACCAGGGTTGGAAGGGACCTCAGGAGGTATCTAGTCCGACCCCCTGTTCAAAGCAGGACCAATCCCCAATCAGGCAATCTAGCTGGGTGTGGGGCTTCACATGCTGTTGTGTTGAGTGATAGCAGGGCCTGGAGGTTTGCTGCTTGTCACTAGCAAAGCATTGAGAGAGACAGTCCACACTGGAGAGTTCAGCAACACAGCGGTCTCACAGTCCCAGCCTGCACCCCGGGGACCCCGTCACAGGCATCATTTCCATATGACCCTGTTGCTTTCATGGCTCTGTAACTTCCCCATAGATATAGTGCCCTAGGCCGTCCTGCACTTGGACATTACATGCAGGTTATCCCAGCCTCAGGCCTTATTTACCCCTGGAAAGAGCCCCAGTTTCAAACACTGAGGTAGTTACACCTGGGTAGGGTGACCATACGTCCCGTTTTGGCTGGGACATTCCCTTTTTAAGCCCTGTCCCAGCCATCCTGACTTTTTTGGCAAAAGTGGGCGTTTGTCAAAAAAGTGGGATGGGGTGTAGAGGAAGATGCAGGGTGGTGAGCAGTGATGCCAGCCCTGCCCGGGGGTGGGAGGAGATAGGGCTCAGAAGAGCAGCGACGCCAGCCCCAGCCTCGTGGGGTGGGCAGATGGGGCTTGGGTGAGCAGCTCGGGCCAGTCTCACCCGGGGGGCAGGCAGGGCTCAGGTGAGCAGCTTGGGTCAGCCCCTGGGGGAAGGGGCTTTGGGTGCGTGGCTCGGGCCAGTCCCGCGCGGTCTCCCATTTTCCCTTTGGGTCACCTTACACCTGGGCAACTGCCAAGTATAGACAAGCAAACTAAGATTTGCACCATGTTTACGCCTGCTTGACACCAGGGTTAGCTCTGCCAGTGACAATTGCTCCTTTCCTTGTCCACACTCGAGGGTTGCACCGATGCAGCTGCATCTTTGGCTGAACACAGGGCTAATCTATATATAGACAAGGCCTAAGAGTGGAAAGGAGTCTAATAGTACCCACTGCTCTCGTAGTTGGAATGGAGGAGCGGGTGTCCTGGTTCCGCCGTAAACTTCCTGTTTGGCCTTCACCTCTCTGCATCTCTCAGTGTGGACAAAGCACTGCCCTGCCCTGAGATGTGGTTAGGATTGATTAATGGATGCCGTGAGTGAACTGAGAACATGTTTTGCAGAGGCACGACTGACATTTTCAAAAAGGACTGGTGATTTGGGGTACCTCCATTTTCGGATGTCCAGTCCAAGAGGCCTGCATGGGGCCTGGTTTCGCAGAGCGCTGCCGCTTTCTAACTGGGCACTGCAAAAGGAATCCCCTAGAATCACCAGAATCACCTAGGCCCAGATCCTTAAAGGTATTTGGGCTCCTAACTTCCACTGAAATCAACTGACGCTAGGAGCCTAAATGCCTTTGCGGATCTGAGCCTTCGTCGCTTTTCAAAATATGGGCCCTCGTTTCGATGTGCTCAGACAGCCGCACTCGGCCTCAGGTGCGGCTCTGCCTCAGGCGCACGGGAAGGTGAAAACAATAGAAAGGGGAGACACACATGCCGCTGCCTCCCTGGTCATGTGGCTGATCAAAACATCTGCAATCCCTCCCGCATCCCTCTGGCATAAAGGGTCCGTGGTTGTGCCTCCATTTCGCATTTTGCTTCGAGCAAAAGGCCAAGCATTGCTGTGTGTGTTGGAAGTGGTCCTGACAAGCCCGATGAGCCAAAATGAATGAAAGCCCCAGGATTTTTATTTGAGGTTTTTTATGGTAAAACAGCCAAAGCTCATCCTGCGGGACGCCCTTTGTTTATGTACAATAAGGAGAGATGCTGTCAGCCAGCGAGATGAGCATAACCTCCAGATCCCAGCATACCCCTGGCCTCCCACAGATGCAGCTTCTTGCAGCTCAACTTTTCAACTTTTGCCTGGAGCGGGAGGGTGGGGGGTGGGGATATGTAACAGCTTGTTGCTTTTTTGCCTGCCCGACTCCTCCCTGGAGAACAGCTCCTGGCTGCTTGTTTGGAGCTGCTGGCTAAAAATAAACGCTGCTTCTCGAGACAATTTGTATTCCGCTAACCCTGCTGCAATGCTCTAGCCACTCATTATGCGAGCGGCTGGTTTTCTTTCCGAGCGCAGCACATGCCTTACGTAAGAGAATAATCCTGCACAATAGAGCGGGTAGTACGGGAGGAGGGGATCCAGTAACATAATAACAGGGACACGTTATGTACAGATTTTGGAGTCATGTTGTGAAGTAACTGGAGTAATTCTCCATCCCCACAAGCGTGGCTCCCCCCTCCATTTTTCCAATTTTCTTCCTCTGTACAAGGAAAACAAGCAGTGAACTGATCTCAAATGAATTAAAGGGACATGGGGCCCTGATGCTGCAAACCCTTTCTCAGCAGAGGCGTCCTGCTGAAATCAATGGGAATGCTCGCATCGGTAAGGGCTGTTCGTGTGAGGAAGGACTTATGGGATCTGGCCCAGTAACAGGCTGAAAATTCATAATATGTTTTTTTAAATGCCCGTACCTAGGTTCCTAATGACACCTTAAAAGGGAAGATTGCAACTGAATCTGCTCGATTCTGCACCCTTTATTATTATTATTATTCATTACTTGTATTATCATAGCACCTAGGAGCCCTAGTCATGGTGCTAGGGGCTGTACAAACACGGAACAAAAAGACAGTCCCTGCCCCAAAGGGCTCCAATACACAAGACAGACACAGCAGGGGGGCAGGGGTACACACAAACTGAGAGACCTTCCATTAGCACCTAGAACTAAGTCTCAGTTGAGGCCAGAATTAGCGCTCCCCACCCCTTTTTCCATACAGGAAACTGAGGCAGGGAGAGATTAAAGTGAACTCGGCCAAATTGGCCCAGAAAGTGTGCAGCAGAGCTGGGAACCGAGCCCAATGCACCTGTCTCCCAGTCAACTGCTGTACCTGCAACACCTCATGTCGCCCATGCTGCTGTCTTTCTTTTTGCACTTCGCTCGTTCACCTGCACATCTACCAATGTGATTGATGCCATCATGTGCCAGCAATGCCCCTCTGCCATGTGCATTGGCCAAACCGGACAGTCTCTACGCAAAAGAATAAATGGACACAAATCAGTCAAGAATTATAACATTCAAAAACCAGTCGGAGAACACTTCAGCCTTCCTGGACACTCCATTACAGACCTAAAAGTGGCAATTCTTCAACAAAAAAACTTAAAAACAGACTCCAGCGGGAAACTGCAGAACTGGAATTAATTTGCAAACTGGACACCATCAAATTAGGCCTGAATAAAGATTGGGAGTGGATAGGTCACTACAGAAACCAATTTCCCCTACTGTTACTCACACCTTCTTGTCAACTGTTTGAAATGGGCTGCCCTGATTACATTGCCTTCATCACCACTACAAAAGTGATTTTTCCTCCCTTGATAGTCTACTGTTGAGAATAGCCCACTTCCACTTTAATTGCATTGTCTCGTTAGCAGTAACCCTCCACTCGGTAAGGCAACTCCCATCTTTTCATGTACTGTGTATATATACCTGTCTACTGTATTTTCCACTCCATGCATCTGATGAAGTGGGTTTTAGCCCATGAAAGCTTATGCCCAAATAAATTCGTTAGTCTCTAAGGTGCCGCAACGACTCCTCGTTATTTTTTCAGATAATTTAGTCTCTCTAGATAATCAGTAATCTAGTCAGTTTCATTCTCATCTCCTAGGAAGCGTCACTATCTGGTTCTCTGGCGACATCATCTTGTCTGGGTTGCAAACGCTTCAGGGGACATTTTAAATCCAAGCAAACAGCCAGGCTCTCTTCATGCACCACTTTCAGCAGTAATAAACTGCATGATCTTTCCCACATTTTAGGCCTCTGTTGCATGTAAACCAGCTTCCCAGTAAGAAGCAAGCAAGTGCCAGCAAATGCTAATATTCTACCTCAATACTTGTAGATCCCAGGAGGTTCCTGCAATACTCATAGTTGGGGCTATATTTAGAGCCATATTTCTGACTGTAGCTAGGTTGTATAACATTGCAGTAATCCGCAAATCTCTACCAAACGCGTAACCTTGTCCCCCTTCCTTACACCCCCAAAATATTATTTGAACAGACCTATTCTTATAACAGCGTTATTTAAAACCGCCTCCTTCATTGTGCAATAAGGATGATTTGGTACATAGGACCCACTGCAGTTAAGCTATTGAGAAGGTAAAACGCAAAGGGACATCGATTTTCCTGCATCAGAACCAAGCTGATGGGCAGCGCAGGCGAAGGAGAAATCATAGAATCATAGAATATCAGGGTTGGAAGGGACCTCAGGAGGTCATCTAGTCCCACCCCCTGCTCAAAGCAGGACCAATCCCCAACTAAATCATCCCAGCCAGGGCTTTGTCAAGCCAGGCCTTAAAAACCACTAAGGAAGGAGATTCCACCACCTCCCTAGGTAACCCATTCCAGTGCTTCACCACCCTCCTAGTGAAATAGTGTTTCCTAATATCCATCTTAAACCTCCCCCACTGCAACTTGAGACCATTGCTCCTTGTTCTGTTATCTGGTATCACAGAGAACAGTCTAGATCCAACCTCTTTGGAACCCCCTTTCAGATAGTTGAAAGCAGCTATCAAATCCCCCCTCATTCTTCTCTTCTGCAGACTAAACAATCCCAGTTCCCTCAGCCTCTCCTCATAAGTCATGTGCTCCAGCCCCTTAATCATTTTTGTTGTCCTCCGCTGGACTCTTTCCAATTTTTCCACATCTTTCTTGTAGTGTGGGGCCCAAAACTGGACACAGCACTCCAGATGAGTCCTCACCAATGTCGAATAGAGGGGAATGATTACGTCCCTCGATCTGCTGGCAATGCCCCTACTCCAGGACCAAACGATGAGTTGGACTCTCTCTGAAAGATGCAGCAGTGGAGGTGGAATTGCCCGGCCGTTCTTACCTGTGTAGTTAATGGGTTAATTTGCAGTCGTGTTGCCATCTAATCTGTGACCATCTACCACTGCAACTCTTGGTTGTTCACCATGGCTACTTGCAACAGTAACGCAATGGTGGGCACATATCGCATAGCCTGCCACTCCTACAGGGCCAGGGGAAGGATGATCCAGTGGTTTGGGCTTTTACCTTGTAGGGTTAAAGCTACATTTTAGTTACGGGTATTTTTAGTACAAGTCTTGGACAGGTAACAGGCAGTAAACAAAAGTTCATGGCCCATGACCTGTCCATGACTTGTACTATATGCCTTTGACTAAATCCGGTAGAGGGGATGGCCTGGGGGTGCCATGGGTGCTCGGAGGGTGTGGCCCAGGGAATGTTGCAGGTTCTGGGAGGTGTCCCGGAGGCGCCTCGGATCCTGGGGGAGCGGCCCTGGACCCCCACTGGTGCTGGGTGGGCAGGTGGTGGCATGTGGCCTGGGACCCCCACTGGTGCTTTGGGGGAATTGGGAGGGCTGGCAGGCTCCCTACATGGCTCTGTGCCTCCCTGAAAGCAGTGATATCCCTCTCCCTCAGTTCCTAGGTAGAGGTGTGGCCAGGCACATGCTGGCTCCAGCAAGAGCACCAGCTCTGCAGCTCCCATTGGCCAGGAACCGCGGCCAATGGGAGCTGTGGGGGTGGTGCCTGCAGGTGGAGGTAGCACGCAGCATGGCCTGGCCACACCTCTGCCTAGGAGCTTAGGGAGGGGGATGTCGTCACTTTTGGGGAGCCCCCCGAGGTAAGTGCTGCCCAGAGCCCTCACCCCATCCCATGCCCCAACCCCCTGCCCCCTCCCACACCCAAACTCCTGCTGCTGCTGGGGGAGAGGTGCACAGTGGCCCAAGACTGCCCCAGGAGCGGCCGGTGCGACTGGCCCAGGGGCTGCCTGAGCTGCAGAAGTCATGGAGGTCAGGGAAAGTCATGGAATCCATGACTTCCATGACCTCCGTGACAAACTCACAGCCTCACTCAGGGTATGTCTTAGCTACACTGCAGCTGGGGCCGAGCTTCCTAGCCTGGGTACACATGGACTGAAAATATCTGGGTGGGTATTACAGCTCATGCTGGAGCTCAGGCTTTCAAACCTAGGGAGGGCAAGTGTTAATGACAGTCAGAAGTACTTTGTATTTAATAGGTTTCAGAGTGGTAGCCATGTTAGTCTGTAACAGCAAAAACAATGAGGAGTCCTTGTGGCACCTTAGAGGCTAACAAATTTATTTGAGCATAAGCTTTCATGGGCTAAAACCCACTTCATCAGATGCATGGAGTGAAAAATACTGTAAGCAGTATATATATTACAGCACATGAAAAGATGGGAGTTGCCTTAACAAGTCAGGGGGGTCAGTGCTAATGAGGCCAATTCAATTAAGGTGGAAGTGGCCTCTTCTCAACAGTTGACAAGAAAGGGTGAATATCAAGAGAGAGAAATTTACTTTTGTAGCGCTAAGGAGGCCAGTGCAATCAATTTAACAGTGACATTTGGAGTTAGTTTCCCAGGCCTGAAGGAGAGCTCTGTGTAAACTCAAAAGCTCGTCTCTCTCACCAGCAGAAGCTGGATCAATAAAAGATATTCCCTCCCGCCACCACCTTGCCTCTATAAGTACCTAAGATAGACAAGAATTCTGCCATGACTTCATGTGGATTTCGCCAAATTGTTTCAGTCAGGAAAAAAAAAACCCTAAAAATAATTCTGAAAAAAACTAAACATTTTATTGACATTTTTTAAACAAACTTTTCAATGTTTTGATTCAAAAATACTTTTCATGTTGAAATGTCCTTTAATTTTATTTTTAAGGGTTAAAAAATGCTCAAAATCAGAGCAAAACGCTTAGTTTTGTTTGACCCCAAATTATTTTTTTTCCAACTTTTCAATTTCCTGAACATTTTGAAAAGAAAAATGTTTTCAGTTCAACGCAAACTGATTTTTTTTCACAGTTGCCAACATACCAAAAAATCCCTAATTTGCCCACATGATGGGGTGTCCATCCCACTCAGGACTGGAAGGGGTTAAGATGGCCAGGTGGGTCAATTAACTCCACAAGCTGCACCTGGAGGAGCAGTCAGGGAGCAGGAAATGAACTGGAAGCAGGGATAGCTGATCAGAGACAGGAGCAACCTCTATAAAGCCCAGGAGCTGAGAGCAGAAGGGGGCTACTGGGGAAGGTGGCAGCCATTCCCTGGGAAGAGAGAGGACTGTTTGGAGCAGGTAGATCCAGAGCAAAGAGAGGAACCGCAGTGGCAGGAAGCAGTCCAGGAAAGGCGCAGTGAAGGCTGGGAGAGTAAACCCCAGAACTGCTGGGTTGAGGGTCCCTGGACCGGAACCTGGAGTAGAGGGTAGACGTGGGTTCCCCTGGCAGCCACTGGGGATGTGGCACAGGCCAGGCAGAGGACAGCAGACTGCCTGGGAGTCCTGGAAAGACTTTGTTACACCTAGCCCGGAAGCAGTGAACACGTGTGGTGACCCTGCCAGAAGGCCGCGTCAGAAAGAGGAGGCCGTGCTTCCTGGAGTGAGAGGGGTCCACTGGGCAAGAGGATGGCAGGAGAGACACTGCCAGAGGAAGGCCCGAGGCCTGGCCAACAGCTAATCCCCTAAAATGGTCAGGAGATAGGGTTGACAGCGTTCTAATCTCATAAAACCAAACACCCTTGCCCCGCCCCTTGCTCCACCCCTTCTCTGAGGCCCCGCCCCTGCCCTGAGGCCCCATCCTCTGTTCACTCCATCCCCTCCATTACTCTCTCCCCCACCCTCACTCACTCTCTCATTTTCACTGGGCTGGGGCTGGGGGTTGGGGTGCAGGAGGGGGTGATGGCTCTGGGGTGGGGCTCTGGGGTGGGGCCAGAAATGACGGGTTCAGGGTGCAGGACTGGGCTCTGGGCTGCAGCAGGGGGTTGGGGTGCAGGAGTGTGGGCTCTGGGGTGGGGCTGGGGATGAGGGGTTTGGGGTGCAGGAGCGGGTTCCAGGCTGGGGGTTGGAGCTGAAGGGATAGGAGTTTGGGAGGAGGCTCCGGGCTGAGGCAGTGGGTTGGGGTGTGGGAGTGGGTACGGGCTGTGGGCTGGGGGTGTGGGTTCCAGGGTGGGGCCAGAAATGAAGGGCTCAGGGTTTTGGAGGGGGCCCCAGGCTGGGGCAAGGGCGTGGAAGGGAGTGCAGGCTCGGGGAGGGAGTTTGGGTGTGGAAGGGGGCTTAGGGATAGAGCAGGGGGTTGGGGTATAGGAGGGAGTGTGGGGAGAGGGCTCTGGGCAGCGCTTACCTCAGGAGGCTTCCTGAAAGCAGGAACATGTCCCTCGGCTCTTAGGCATAGGGGCGGCCAGGTGGTTCTGCATGATGCGTGCTGCCTCTGCCTGCAGGTTCCACCCCCACAGCTCCCATTGGCTGCAGTTCCCAGCCAATGGGAGCTGCAGAGCCAGCACACAGTGTGGGGGCAGCGGGTGGAGCCCCCCTGGCCGGCCCTCTGCCTAGGAGCCAGAGGGACATGTCGTCACTTCCGGGAGCTGCGCAGAACCAGGTGCGGCGCCTGCCAGCCCTGCCAGCTGGACTTTTAACGATGCTGACCAGAGCCTCCAGGGTCCCTTTTCGACCGGGCGTTCCGGTCAAAAACTGAACACCTGGCAACCCTACCAGGAGGAGGTCCCACCAGTGGTGAGTGAACCCCATGATAGCCCAGTATAGGCCCTATGACCGTCAGCTGAGCAGTTCTGATTCCATCCAGCAGAGATCAGTGGGGCACATATGCACCAGGCAGTCTATTGCAAGGTTCTACTGTGTGCTGCATTTTAAGTCAAATCTTTTTGCTTGGTTCATTTCCAATAAATATTGGATTTGTTTCCATACATTCTCCCTGTATAATATCCGTCTGTAAGAGACTTTTGCTGCCTTGACGGGGGTAGAAGGGAGGAAAAGAGGAGAAGACAGGCAACTTGGTAGCACTTTACTGAAGTGTTCATCATACTTGACAGCTGCCTTGATCCTAATGAATTCCTGGCTTGTACATCTGAATGTCATATGTGCTGTCAGCGAATGGGGCTATCATTCATCCAGGGCTGATTGTGCATTAATGGGCAGCACTCGACACTCTGGGGAGTAGAAATGAGGAGAAGCAGAGGTGTTAATGGGAGAGCAGAAATAAAATGGCAGAGTCAAAGAGAAAGGCCTCATTGAGTGTGTGGGAAGCCCAAAGATAGGAGCATCTTAATATATTTGAGTGTGATGCTATCTGTCAAGGCCTGTGCCATCTTTCAAATGGCTGCCGGCCATCCATCTATCCCCATTAGAGAGGTCTAGTTCATAGCTGATCATGTGGGGATATTTGTGCAGCCACAAAAGAAGGGAATACTTTATAGCCTGTATGAATACAGAGGCTGCACTTGAGATAAAAGATAGGACGGTGGATGTGCCAAATAGCTTGGCAAACACTCAAGTATTTTCAAGACTCGTCGCTGCAATACTTATCTAAATTAACGAGGTACAGTTTTAAGCCCAGGGTTCTTCCTATTACAGGTAGATTTACCGGATGTTAAATACCCATTCAGCACCATCCTTTGCTTAGGTCTGGAGCCCTTGGTTCATTTTCATAAGGCCATAAAACAGAAGATAGAATTCTGCTTTACCCTTTCCTTAGAGAGACAAGGTGAGTGAGGTCATATCTTTTATTGGATGAACTTCTGTTGATGAGAGAGACAAGGTTTTGAGCTTACACAGAGCTCTTCTTCTGGTCTGGGAAATAGACACACAGTGTCACAAAAAAATATAAGTTGGAACAGATAGCATAAGTATTTAGCACCTATTTCAAGGGACCATCCAAGGTGAAGTGGCCCGTTAACACCTCTCCTGTCATAGGGGGAAAGGGAAAAAAAGGCTGGGGATGGGAGGGGGTTAGTGGGTTCAGGGCCAGCTTTAGGCTGATTCCCCCGAATCGGGCCCCGTGCCTAAGAGGGCCCCGTGCCCTAAAGAAGAGCACCTAACTTAGGTGCCTTTTTAATTTTTACTCACCTGGCGACAGTCCGGGTCTTCGGCTTCACTTCAGCGGTGGGTCCTTCACTTGCTCCGGGTCTTCAGCGTCACTTCGGTGGCGGGTCCTTCACTCGCTCCACAGCAGCATTTCGGCGGCGGGTCCTTCAGTGCCGCAAAAGACTCGGAGCAAGTGAAGGACCCACCACCAAAGTGATGCTGAAGACCTGGACCACCGCCCGATATTCAAATTGCTCCCTGCACTTCCTAAAGCCAGCCCTGAGTGGGTTATAGGTTGACATAATAAACCATAAATCCAGTGTCTCTGTTCAGTCAATGATTTTTAGTATTAGCAAAGTTATAAATTTAAGCTCCCAGGTTCGTCTTCTGAAGGTGTTGTGTGGGTTTCCTTTGAGGATGAGGACTGAGAGGTCAGATATGGAGTGATCACTTTGTGAAAGCTGGTCACCCACAGACTTGTGACTATAACAGCAGGGGGTGGGTAATGTAGGCAGGGCTGTGTAGAGGAGAACCAGAGGGGTATTGAGGTGCATGGTAACAATGAGGAGTCCAGTGGCATCATAAAGACTAACAGATTTATTTGGGCATAAGCTTTCGTGGGTAAAAAAACCCACTTCTTCAGATGGAGCAGCTGTTTAGAAGGACCCAGAAGTGCAGTAACAAAGGAGGTCCTAGATTTGGATAAAGGAGCATTGGCAGAGCTGTGTGAGAGCCCAGGACTGGAATGGCAGAGGCTGCAGGACAAGAATGAAGTTTCACTGACGTAGCTGCAATGGAAAGCCAGGACTGGGTTAACGAAGGAGGCTGTGGGTTATTAATGAGGGCCACTAGCAAAGCTGAACGGAGGACACATACAGTGCCTGCTTTGCTCTAAGTTATTGCATTAGTCCCTCACTCTCAGGATAACCAAATTTACCCTTTTCTAGCAAAACTGACTAGAAAAAGGAGGCTGGCTCAGCACCAGGATTGATATTGGAAGGTGCTGCGCTTCTAAAAGCAGGGAGAAAAGGAGCACCCAAGCAGCGGGGTCGACAGCTGACCCGGAGCTATGACAGGAACTAACGACTCTGGCAGGGCCAGGCCTCATCGCGCCTGAAGGCCCCGCCGACCATTTAGTCTCCCTGACAGAGGAAATAGTTCCAGTTCCAAACTGTCACTTCATATTAAAGTGACTCCTTTCTCTTGCTTGAGTGTCAGCCAGACAAACAGAAAACAGGGAGCTGGCTAAACGTGCCCCATGGTCATTGGTAATAACGCTTCCCTAACTTGGGCTGGCTGGCTGGCAAATCAAGCCCCATCCATCACTATCTGCAGGGGAGAGCAGGTCATCGGCTGCTCCTTAAATACAGTCGGTCTCTATGGGGTGGGGCTGCAGGCCTGATACGTAGTGATGTGGCTTGCACCTAGATCTCCATCTGGCTGTGGAATTACAGAACACAGCACCTTTGTTCGTCCCTTTGTGGTCTCTGGGTTGGATTCCTGCCATGTGTTTGGCTTAGAGCAGCCCCTGAGGACAACTGGCTGGTTACAGTTAGTGCCGAATGCGCTTGCCATGTACTTAGAGGTGCCAGCCATACCAGGTCCAAACCTGAAGCTCTGGCTCAGGTCTCATTCACCCTTACTCAGTCAAATTCCCAATGATTTTCAGTGGCTGGGATGCCTGAGTAAGGATGTCAAGATTTAGCCCAGGGAGTGTGTCGTGCCAGATCTTCAGAGGGCTTGTCTTTGCCCTCCACTGGACTCTCTCCAATTTGTCCACATCTTTTCTGTAGTGGGGGGCCCAAAACTGGACGCAATACTCCAGATGTGGCCTCAGCAGTGCCAAATAAAGGGGAATAATCACTTCCCTCGATCTGCTGGCAATGCTCCTACTAATGCAGCCTAATATGCCATTAGCCTTCCTGGCAACAAGGGCACAATGTTGACTCATATCCAGCTTCTCGTCCACTGTATTCCCTAGGTTCTTTTCTGCAGAACTGCCACTTAGCCAGTCGGTCCCCAGCCTGTAGCAGTGCATGGGATTCTTCCATCCTAAGTGCAGGACTCTGCACTTGTCCTTGTTGAACCTCATCAGATTTCTTTTGGCCTAATCATCCAATTTGTCTAGATGACTCTGGACCCTAACCCTACCCTCCAGATTATCTACCTCTCCCCACAGCTTAGTGTCATATGTGAACTTGCTGAGGGTGCAATTCATCCCATCATCTGGATCATTAATGAAGATATTGAACTAACCGGCCACAGGACAGACCCCCGGAACACTCCACCTGACACTGGCTGCCAACTAGACATTGAGCCATTGATCACTACCATTGAGCCCTACAATCTAGCCAGCTTTCTATCTACCTTTAGTTCATTCATCCAGCCCATACTTCTTTAACTTGCTGGCAGGAATACTGTGGGAGACCGTATCAAAAGCTTTGCTAAAGTCAAGATCTATCACGTCCACCACTTTCCCCATATCCCCCACAGCGCCAGTTATCTCATCATAGAAGGCAATCAGGTTGGTCAGGTATGACTTGCCCTTGATGAATCCATGTTGACTGTTCCTGATCACCTTCCTCTCCTCCAAGTGCTTCAAAATGGATTCCTTGAGGACCTGCTCCATGATATTTCCAGGGACTGAGGTGAGGCTGACCAGTCTGTAGTTCCCCGGGTTCTCCTTCTTCCCTCTTTTAAAGATGTGCACTATATTTGCCTTTTTCCAATAGTCCGGGACCTCCCCCAATCACCACGAGTTTTCAAAGATAATGGCCAATGGCTCTGCAATCACATCAGCCAACTTCTTCAGCACCCTCGGATGCATTAGATCTGGCCCCATGGACTTGTGCATGTCCAGCTTTTCTGAATAGTCCTTAACCTGTTCTTTTAACTTCCTCCCCATACTGTGCTGCCCAGTGCAGCAGTCTGGGAGCTGACCTTGTCTGTGAAGACCAAGGCAAAAAAAGCATTGAGTACATTAGCTTTTTCCACATAATCTGTCACTAGGTTGCCTTCCCCATTCAGTAAGGGGCCCACACTTTCCCTGACCTTCTTCTTGTTGCTAACATACCTGTAGAAACCCTTCTCGTTACCCTTCACATCCCTTGCTAGCTTCAACTCCAGTTGTGCTTTGGCCTTCTTGATTACATCCTTGCATGCTCGAGCAATATTTTTATACTCCTCCCTAGTCATCTGTTGAAGTTTCCACTTCTTGAAAGCTTCCTTTTCGTGTTTAAGCTCACCGAAGATTTCACTGTTAAGTCAAGCTCGTCGCCTGCCATATTTGCTATTCTTTCTGCACATCGGGATGGTTTGTTCCTGCGCCCTCAATAAGGCTTTAAAATCCAGCCAGCTCTCCTGGACTCCTTTCTCCCTTGTATTAGCCTCCCAGGGGATCCTGCCCATCAGTTCCCCGAGGGAGTCAAATTCTGCTTTTCTAAGTCTATAGCTCTGTGTGGTTTGAGTCTCAGCTAATCAGGAGACCATCTCTTTTTCTGGGACACATTTCTGCAAGCTGCTATAAGCTAAGGCACTTTGGCTATAGCCTCCGGTACTGATTGCCAAGGGGCAGCTGGCAGGTTTGTGTTTTTCCTTATGCTTGTGTGGCAGAGCTAGGTCATGCATGTAGTCTAGGCACGTCACTTCCCCTCTCTGTACCTCTGTGTCTTCTCCCACCCTTCGTCTGGTCTATTTAGACTTGAAGCTCTTTGGGGCAGGGACTGTCTTTTCCTGAGTGCATGACTACACTTTGAGGTAGAAGTGTAATTTCCAGTTAGAGGGGATGGACCTGCACCAGCTCCGATTGGGCTAGTGCCCTAAAAATAGTTGCAGCCACAGCAACACGAGCAGCTAGCCTGCCCAAGTCTGTACCCGTCCGAGATGCTAGGCACATCCTCGGCCGTCAGTCCCTCCCTCCCCTCACACTGCCACAGGTACACTGCTATTTAAGCCCACTAGCTTGGTCAGAGCTAGCGCGGGTACGTCTCCTCAAGATGGGCGTTATGCCTAGGGTAGGTCTACACATTTTGAGCTTGGGTTGTATGTACAGCACCAAGCACAAAGAGGCCCTGATCTCAGTTGGGCATTACTGTAATACAAATAATAAATAACATCTAGCAACGTGAACACTTAGCAGATTGCAGGCAAGAGACGTGTTTTATAGGGGGAAGGCTAATTAATATTTATAAATGAGATTTTTTGTTGAATGGGATCTGGGTGTACATATGATTAATAATTATTATCAGCCCTATAATCAAGGGACATATTTCCCTGTCTTTCCAAACTGCTCAGATCATGACGGGATCCCACTTTGCTAGGTGTACTTTAGTGCTCCATTTTGCCGGGTGAGTGATGAACGCCTCTGAAATAGTCCACGCGCCCATGGCTATAAACCTTTTAGCAGTTACAATTTTTAACAAATCATAGAATCTCTATTATGGCCACCACGGCCGCCACCTTAACCCTCTGCGCTGCTTAATACACTGTAAAACGTCTCCACGAAGGACCATTTCCATGGAAACAGTCCATTAAAAATGAATTTTATATCTTATGTTTTCTATAAATGGACAGCTTACTTACTGGTCTTTTACTGTCGCACTTTGCTGGAACGGCTTCTAGTTTCACCCCAGTTAAGTCTCCTATCGTTGGAAACAGCACTTTTTTTTAATGGTCGTTATAAAAGTTCAGCTTATCGTTAGAGGTTGATGCAGTAGGCACTGGAGGATTCCAGAGTGAAAAGGAGGTTTGGGAACGGAAATTATATCCAGCACACAAAGGACCTAACCCGTCACAGTGCTCCTCCGCATGTCTCGCCCTCGGTTTCATTAACAGCTGCATGTGCTCATCACCTCTACATGGAAGGCCAGCATGGGTTATGCTACCTGTGCCCTTGTCATGGCAGGAAGCACAGGAAGGTTGTATTCTGAAGTGTCCCTAGCCTCTGTTTGCCAGAAGCTGGGAATGAGCGACAGGGGATGGAGCACGTGATGATTATCTGTTCTGTTCGTTCCCTCTGGGGCACCTGGCACTGGCCACTGTCGGCCGACAGGATACTGAGATGGCCCATTGGTCTGACCCAGTATGGCCGTTCTTATGTATTTACTAGGGAAAAAAATCATTTTTAACAGAAAAAAAAGGCTCTTTGAGAAAACTTGGCAAATAGAATTTCTGTTTGTTGATCTATTTTTTTCAAAGGAAAATTGACGAAACTGAAATAAAAAAAGTTGCTTTCAACAACTTTTTCCTCAGAGGGGCAGGAGATAAAATAAAACATTTCCCAACAGGCTGTGGGGGTCACTTGTTCTCTCCCAAAGAAGAGCTCTGCCCCTGCTGTTCATGTGAGTGAGTTTCTGGGAAGGTTTCGTCTGTCTTTGGCAGTTATATGATTTTTATTATTCTAGGAGCTCAGCACCTCACCATCTTTAACATATTTATCCTCACAGCATCCCTGTGAGATAGGACAGGGCTCCTATCCCTATTTTACACTTAGGGAAACTGAGGCACAGAACAAGTGACTTATACAAGGTCACACAGGAAGCCTGTGGCAGAGCAGGAACTTGACCTCTGTCTTCGGGTATGTCTACACTACGAAATTAAATCGATTTAATAGAAGTCAATTTTTAGAAATCGATTTTATACAGTCGATTGTGTATGTTCCCACTAAGCGCATTAAGTTGGCGGAGTGTGTCCTCACTACCGTGGCTAGCATCGACTTATGGAGTGATGTACAGTGGGTAACTATCCCACAGTTCCCACAGTCTCCACCGCCCATTGGAATTCTGGGTTAAGCTCCCAATGCCTGATGGGGCAAAAACATTGTCACAGGTGGTTTTGGGTACATGTCGTCAGTCGCCCCTCCCTCCATGAAAGCAATGGGTGTCAATCGTTTTGCGCCTTTTTTCCTGGGTTATCCATGCAGACACCATACCACAGCAAGCATGGAGCCCGCTCAGCTCACCGTCATGCACATTAAAAGCTCGCTGGCGCTGTTTGCTGACTAGGTCAGACTAGCGCAACCAACATTCCCATTGTTATTGCTCCTTGCTGTGTGCTCCGTAATATCTGTGAGAGTAAGGGGGAGGACATTTATGGCGGGGTGGGAGGTTGAGGCAAATTGCCTGGCATCCAATTTTGAGCAGCCAGACACCAGGGCGATTAGAAGAGCACAGCAAGGCGCACTGCGCATCAGAGAGGCTTTGAAAACCAGTTTCATGACTGGCCAGGCTACAACGTGACAGTTGTGTGTGTTTCTCCTTGATGCAAACCCGCCCCCTTTGTTGATTTTAATTCCCTGTAAGCCAACCACCCTCCCCCCTTCGAAATAAAGTAACTATTGTTTTGAAACCATGCATTCTTTCTTTGCTAATTAAAAAACAATGAGATAACGGACGAGGTAGACGAGGTGAGGTGGGGGAAGAGGGAAGGACACGGCCACATTGCTTATTGTAGCCACCCTAAAAATCAGACTGTTTGAATGACAGCGTTCTGTTGCTTGGGCCATCCTCTGGAGTGAAGTGACTGGGTGCCCGAGCCTCCCCCCACATTCTTGGGCATCTGGGTGAGGGCTATGGAACATGGGGAGGAGGGTAGGTGGTTATACAGTGGATATAGGTCTGTGCTCTTGCTGGCTTTCCTCAGCATCGCGTCCTGCCTCTGCTCTTTGCACTCACTTAATTCTTTCCTAGCCTCTGCCACTGAATGCCTCCATGCATTAAGCTGTGCCCTATCAGTGTGGGAGGACTGCCTGAGATCGGAAAACATGTCATCGTGAGTGCGTTTTTTCCACCTTCTAATCTGCAATAACCTCAGGGACGGAGATGGTAGGGGGAGGGTAGAAACATTCTACGCTCTACGATTCTGGGGGGACTGCATGGTCACCTGTGCTGCTGAGTGCTGCTGAATTTGCCACGCTGACCAAACAGGAAATTAAATTCAAAAGTTCCCGGAGCTTTTCCTGTGTACCTGGCTAGTGCATCGGAGTTCAAAGTGCTGTCCAGAGCAGTCACATTGGAGCACTCTGGGATAACTCCCGGAGGCCAATACTGTCGATTTGCGTCCACACTACCCCAAATTCGACCCAGCAAGGTCGATTTTAGCGCCAATCCCCTCGTCAGGGGAGGAGTACAGAAATCGATTTTAAGAGCCCTTTAAGTTGACAGAACAGGGTTGGTTGTGTGGACACTTTCATTTTAAAATCGACCTAATGCGGCTAAATTCGACCTAACCCCATAGTGTAGACCAGGCCTTCCATGTCCCAGGTTAGCATCCTAACCACTGGCTCATCCTTCTTCTTGTTTAGAAGGTCCCTGCCTTCTCCTGATAGCCTGGAGATGGGTTCTTGCAGTTCAGAGCTATTCTGAGCCAATCACAGACTGTGAGGATGGACTCTCATTCTAATAAGGGTCTCATACCCTGCCCCTCTCTCTCTGCTATCTGAGCAGCATGAAGTGCCCCTTGGGGCAGGGAATTCCAGAATTTGATAATACTCTGCCTGCCTAACTATTTCCTTAAACTTGCTCTAAATTCATCACTTATTAATCTCAACGTGAATTTCTTTCTAAAGGCCAGACCTGTTGCCTTTAGATTTAAGTCAACAGGAGCTTTCCTATGGCCTTCAGTGGGCATTGGGTCAGGTCATAAGTCATTAACTCTGCCCAGTAAGCACTGTTTCATTTACAATATGTGCATCCAGTAACCCCCTGTGATTATCAACTCCTCTACAGTGATAGTTCAATGGGTGTGTCTCGTGTACTTAGTTCTGCTTCCTGGCATGCAGACAAGTATTGCTGTGTTCCCTTAAGACTCACTTCATCGCCACACATCACAGAAGTAAGAGACAAAAAGTAACAGGAGATCTATGCCAAGCAGATCCTCTTGTATCAGGGGAGGGAGAGGAAGAGGAAACCTCATGAAGTTATAAGAATGGCCATATCAGGTCAGCCCTATAGTCCATCTAGCCCAGTATCCTGACCATCTTGGCTAATAGCCATTAACCTAGTCTCCGTGAGCGTATCTAACTCCTTTTTGAACCCAGTTATACTTCTGGCCTTCACAACATCCACTGGCAAGGAGTTCCACAGGTTGACTGGGCACTGTGTGAAGTAATTCCTTATGTTTGTTTTAAACTTGCTGTCTATTAATTTCATTGAGTGATCCTTGGCTCTTGCCTTATGTGAAGGGGTAAATAACACTTCCCTATTCACTGTCTCTACACCATTCATGATTTTATCATATCCCCTCCTAGTCGTCTCTTTTCCAAGCTGAATAATCTATGTCTTTTTAATCTCTCCTCATACAGAAGGTTGGTTTTACCCCTAATCATTTGTGTTGCCTTTCTCTGTACCTTTTTCAAGTCTAATATATCTTTTTTGAGATGGAAATCAGAACTGAAGGCAGTATTCAAGATGTGGGCGTACCATGGATTTATATGAAGGCATTATGATATTTTCTGTCTTATTATCTATCCCTTTCCTAATGGCTCCTAACATTCTGTTCGCTTTTTTGACTACCGCTGCACATTGAGTGGATGTTTTCAGAGAACTACCCACAATTACTCCAAGATCTCTTTCTTGAGCGGTAACAGCTAATTTAGCCCCCATCATTTTGTATGTATAACTGGAATTATTTTTTCCAATGTGCCTTACTATGCACTTATCCACAGTGAATTTCATCTACCATTTTGTTGCCTACTCACCCAATGTTGTGAGATCCCTTTGTCATCATCACAGAAATGTAGGGCTCTCTTTGCAGTCAGCTTTGGACTTATGTCCACTAAGGAAGATTCTATACAGATCTAATTTATCTGGAAAGTGCTTAGATATAACAGTGACGGGGCAACAGAAACAGTCAGGAAGGATGGAAGAGTCCTGCACTGGCTGGTGGTCAGACTAGATGACCCAATAACCCTCACTGAAGACTGGACTAAATGGCCTGTTAGAGTTTTAGCTCTCTGTTGATAAGATCACTTAGTCCAACCCGCAGCTAGTGCAGAATTATTCCCCACTATCCATCCACTTTAGATGTTCATAGAGCCCCGCTGCTTCAGCATCTCCCTTCTATACACAATAAGAACATAAGAACAGCCTTACTGGGTCAGACCAGTGGTCCATCTAGCCCAGCGTACTGTCGAATGTTCCTTGGCAGAGCTGCTTTATTTCTTCCCCCATGGTAGGAAACTTTGCCATGCCAATCGGCAATTACTTCTACAGGAACCAGAGCAGCATACGGACCCTGTCTGAAGCCACCTGCCTGCAGGAGACACACTCTTGCATCTTCGGTTACCCTCAGTAGTGTGATTTCAGCTTCAATCCCCCCTGCCTGTGGAAAACAGAGCCAGTATTCAGAATAATGTCCCTA
This sequence comes from Mauremys mutica, assembly GCF_020497125.1. Lineage (NCBI taxonomy): Eukaryota > Metazoa > Chordata > Testudines > Geoemydidae > Mauremys > Mauremys mutica. The sequence continues at coordinate 8,641,194 of NC_059073.1, read as the reverse complement.
GGCATGTGTAGTGATCCCCTTCTGAAACCACTAGACCCTTTGTCCCATCTTGCACCATCCCCTCTTTGGGCCGAACTCACCATGGTTAGTGCTCTGGTTCTCCTGAGTGCTTGCCAAGGGAACGTGAGAAAGAGGTGTATGCAACTTTTATGATTCAAGGCTGTGAGTGCACCCACAATAACAACTGTGTATTATTTCTTTTGTTTCTGCAGATGTGCTCTTGAGGGCCTGCTTCTACACACCAGCTGAGATGCTGCTTCAGATAAGGAGGTGAACGAGGAGGACATGTTTCACAAAGTGCTGCCATCGTCTGGTCAGGCCAATAGTGAGCACAGAGCCTGGAGAGAGACAATAAACTTAGAAAAGCTAGAAATGGATAGCCAGGAGAGGAGGCAAGGGCTGGAACAGATAATAGAGTGTCAGGAGCAGATGATAAAGCTCCTGGAGGACCCAACAGAGACGCTCAGGTCCCTGATTGCACTGCAGTTGGAACACAGGTGTGCTCAACTCCCCTGCAGTGTATACAAGAACTGCGTTCCATGGTTTCCACAAACTCCCCACATACATTCCTCACATGTTCCTGGCCCGTTACAGTAGCCCTTGCACTCCATCCCTAGGCCATAACAACAGCTGGACTGACACACAGATGTGAGATCCTCATTTCAGAGAGTGGTGCTCAGTGCCAGGTCCCTTGTAAGAAATGTTACATGTGAATTGTTGTTTAATAAAAATTTAGTCTTACAAATACAATGATTCTTTATGTGTGACTGTAGCAAGGGGGGCATGGTCTCCCTTCCTGACAGATGGGGATAGAGCCGTGAGCACCCCTTGGTGGGCAGAACTGGGATACCCGCGGCTACCCCACCGGAAGCAGGCACAGGAACTATAAATGGCCGGCCCTCTTGCTCAGTTATGGTAGAGCTGCCAGAGGAGCAGGATGTCTCTCTCCCGCTGTTGGAGCCCAGACCTGACGGAGGCTGCTACAGTGCCAGAGACTCGGAGGGACTGCCGGAGCTGCCGGACACCAAGGAGCTGTTGGGGCTGCCACTTGCTGTTTACCCGAGCGAGACCGATGACAACCCCGGAACCCAGGTACTCCCGGACTGGGAGGGTAGGAAGGAGCCCAGGGAAGCTGAATAGGGTTTGGCTGTGTGAGTGATTGCAAGCCGGCCAGAGTGTTGTGGTCAGATTTCCCCACTGACCCAGTGGTGGATCACTCCACCACTGTTAGGGCCCTGGGCTGGGACACATTGGAGTGGGAGGGCCTGCATCCCCCTATCCCCTGCCACCCCACCATCAGGAGTGGCAGCCTCCCCTCTTTGTGGTCAGGAGGCCTGCATTGGTCTGGCACCCGCCTGAACTAGGGCGCCAGATGGTTTGCTGACTCTCACACCAGAGAGCTAAACTCCCCTAGACTGAACTGACTGCTGCCCTGCCCTGACGGAGGGCCCCGGGCGAATAGACTCTCTGCTGCTCTGCCTGACTGACTGCAGGTCAGAGCCCCTGTTGGATTACTGCCCCGCCCGATTGAGGGCCCGGGCAGATAGACTCCTTGCGGCTCCCCCAGACCCCTGGCCAGAGCCATTAACTGTGTGTCGCCCCACCCTGATTGAGGGCTCCGGGCCTATAGATTTATTGCAGCTCGGCCTGACTGCAGGCCTGGGACACTAACTGTGAGCCTGAGCACTCCGGAAGTGTCGTAGCGAGGGGGCGTGGTCTCCCGCCCTGACCGATGAGGAGAGAGCTGCGACTGCCTTACTGTGACCTACTCAGGGTGGTTGCAAGAAAAATTCATGCACTGGGGCATTCAGCAAATTTGCAGACTACAATTAACACTGAGACAGGAATCAATACAAGGGTCCTTCCAGGTGGCAAGTAAGTAATGCCTGGCTGAATGCATTAGAGAAACACACATTATTAGGGCTCACTGTGAAAATGCTGCTTCAAAGCCTCCCTGATTCGAATAGCCCCCCGTTGAGCCCCTCTAATAGCTCTGGCGTCTGGCTGTTAAAATCTGCCACCAGGCAATCCACCTCAACCCACCCTTGGGGAAACTGTTCCCCATTTGCTTCACAAATGTTATGCAGAGCACGACAGGCTGCTTTGACCATGGGAATATTTTCGTAACTGAGGTCTAACCTGCCAAAAAGGCGGCACCAGCAACCCTTTAATCTGCCAAACACACGTTCTATGGTCATTCTGCACTTGCTGAACCTGTTGTTGAAGTGATCGTTGCTGATGTCAAGGTTTCTGGTGTAAGGCTTCATTAACCACAGGAGTAAGGGGTCAGTTGGGACTCCGAGGATCACTATGGGCATTTCCACATCCTCTATTGGAATCTTCTAATCTGGAAAGAAAGTCCCTGCATGCAGCTTTCTCTACAGGCCAGTGTTCCTGAAGAGGCATGCAGCAGGCACCTTCCCTGACCACCCCGCACTGATGTCAGTAAATCAATCACAGTGATCCACCAGTGCCTGCAATACCACAGAAAAGTAGCCCTTTCTCTTGATGTACTCTGTGATCAGATGGTCTGGGGCCAAATTCGGATATGCGTGCTATCTGTCACCCCACCGCAGTTATTAATCCCATTGCCGCAAATCCCCACAGTGGACTTCCCAACTCCAGACTGATTTGTGAATGACTGGTAGCAGTCTAGAGTTGCCAGTTTCCACATATGCTTGTTTTCCGAGCCCATTAGTGATGGCCCACTGTATGCAGCTGCTCCGTGAATGCCACCATCAATCTTGAATTGTTTCTTTCCATGGCACACAGCAGGGCAGGCAGCATGGATTCCTGTTCTTAACTTGGGAGCCGCGCAGGATCCATGCTTTCAGGCAGAGATGGTGGGCACAAAGTTTACAGGGACAATTGAAAAATGACTCAAAACATAGTCGGAAGGCCTTGGAATTATGGGACAGAGAAAACTGCATCATGGGTCAGTGATCCCTCTCCCATGATGCACTTTTATTTGTTCCCAGAACTCCTAGCTGCAGAAAGTGGTGATTTGCACAGTGGGATAGCTACCCATGGTGCACTGCTCTCCCTTTTGGTGCTGGAGCAGCAACTGTGGATGCGCTCCACTGACACAAGAGCGTTTTGTGAACATGCATGTAGGGCAGTCGAGACTCACCTGGCATGGTGCCTCCTGCTGGTTGTCCAGGGAATTAGCTCTTTTCCAGTCCAAAGCGCCCTCTGCAGGCTGGTGTCTCACCTGCTTTACGGCCCATGTGTCCCTCCCGGACCACAGTGCCCCTTACCTGGGGTTCTGCCCACCACAGTACCCCCAAACTCTGGGTCTTCCCTCCCAGGGGAACCCCCAACCCTCTATCCCCACCTTGCCTCAGTGGCTACCTCCAGTCATCATCCAGCCCCCACTCACTGGGGCAAACTGCAATCCCTCATGGCCACTCATCACTGATAAGGGGAGGTTGGACCTGCTGCCTTTGCCTATCCCCGGGTTGCACCTCTGCAACCCCAGTACCTGCTTTGGCCTTAACCAAGGCCTTAATCTGGGGAGTTGCCAGGCTGGAGCTCCCCAGCTCCTTTGCCTTCCCCAGCATGGCTCAGCCTCAGGTACCCTGCTCATCTCCCAGGCAGCCCAGTCCTTCTCTCCAGCGAGAGAGAGAGACTCTGACCCAGCTCCGCCCTCAGCCCTTTTATCAGGGCCAGCTATGGCCTGAATGGCGAAGCGGTCACAGCTGCAGCCGCACCCAATCAGCAACTGCCCCGCTACAATGCACAAGTGATGTAATTACAGCGGTTTATGATGGTCGATGTAACTTAAGTCAACTTAATTAGTGTAGATAGGGCCTAACACTGAGAGTGTTGCAACAGAGAATTTGGAGATGAGGTGGATTTTCCATCCTGAGCGTCTTCACATCAGGACTGGCTGCCTTTCTAAAAGATATGATGTAGCTCAGATACAAGGTAGGGCAGGGGTCTCAAACATGCGGCCCGCGGGCTCCCTGCGGAGCTCCCCAGGGCCCGCGGAGCTCCCCAGGGCCGCCCAGAGGGGGGGGCAAAGGGGGCAATTTGCCCCGGGCCCCGGGCTCCGCAGGGGCCCCCAAGAGAAAAGCGGAGGCTCCCACCTCCGCCCCTCTCCTGGAGCCTTTCCCCCGCCTCCTTACCCCCCTTACCCGAGCGCGTCTCCGTCCGAGCGCCTGAGCCCCGCCCCGATCCGAGCCGCGTGGGGAGGGGGCGGGGCTGGGAGCTCTGGGCTGAGCGCTGCGCTCGGCGTGGAGCTCCCAGCCCCGCCCCCTCACCACGCGGCTCTGAGCGGGACGAAGCTCAGCCCTCGCCGGAGACAAGCTCGGGTAAGGGGGGGGGGGGGAAGCGGGAGCCGCCGGGGCCGGGCCGGGGCCGGGGTGGGAAGCGGGACCCGCCGGGGCTGGGGCCGGGCCATGGGGGGGGGAAGGGAAGCGAGACCGGCCGGGCCGGGCCGGGGGGTGGGGGAGGGAAGCGGGACCCGCCGGGGCCGGGCCGGGGGGGGGAAGGGAAGCGGGACCCGCCGGGGCCGGGCCGGGGGGTGGGGGCGGGAAGCGGGACCGGCCGGGGCCGAGGTGGGAAGCGGGACCGGCCAGGGTGGGGAAGGGAAGCGGGACCGGCCGGGGCCGGGGTGGGAAGCGGGACCGGCCGGGGTGGGGAAAAGAGGGACCCGCCGCCGCCGAAGCGCAGCCCGGTCTTCGGCGGCGGGGGGCCCCTTCTGTTCCGGGACCCGCCGCCTAAGTGCCCCGCCGCCAAGCCACCAAACAGCTGTTGGTGGCGCTTAGCACTTTCCAGGAGGGAGGGGGGAGGAGCGGGGAGCCGCGCGCTTAGGTGAGGAGGTGGAGAAGAGACAGGGCAGGGGCGGGGCCTCATGGAAGGGGTGGATTGGGGGTGGGGCCAGGGGCAGCAAGGGGGCGTGTCAGTGATGCGGCCCTCGGGCCAATGCACTAGTCCTCATGCGGCCCTCGGGGTCATTTGAGTTTGAGACCCCTGAGGTAGGGGCTTGACACAGGAGTTACTGGGTGAGGTTTTCTGGCCTGTGCAGTGGAGGAGCTCAGATGAGATGATCACGATGATCCCTTATGGCTTTCAGTTTTGTGCATCTACCTTATCCAATGTCCAGTATGAAATATCCACTGCTGAATCTCTTCCCATTACTCCTAACTGAACCATCCTGAGACTGCATGCTCCATAGTGTCTGAGACTGTCTAATTCAATAGTAAACCTGGCTCTGTACTAGGTATTTGCAGCATTTCACCTCAGTTTACATTTCAAATCACACTTCAACACATCTTAGTCAAATGAGAACTCCGTGTGTCTGCAGGCAGAATGGATTATTCAGCTTGTTTGAAATACAAACCATGAGCTGTGGTAACACAAGGGTACATTTTTTTCCTTTTATATGGGTTTTGTTCCTGTCTCCATAGCCTAACACGCCCCCGGTAAGCTCTGGGCGAGTTGTTTTACCATTTCAAAAGCATGTTCGGAAACACTTCTGGGGAATTAATAACCAAATGGTGCCGCAGCTCCAGAGACATTTTTAAAATCATCACGGGGTGGGCAGAACACTGCAGAAATTAACTAACGAACCTGAGGCAGCGACGTTGAGGATTAATACTGTGCAATTATTAAAAAGTAAATATTCATGCACACTTATCCGGCACTCACCGGGAAAACCTCAAAGCAGCCAATCTCCAGCAAGGGGTGGGGCTACAGAGAAGCCTGAACATTGACTACGACTATCTATCCGTGGACCCCATCACAAGAGATGACCCGTGTCTGCCGATAGTGAGGGGGCAGAGTGAGGGCAGCCGGCTTCAACAGTGTTACTGAGCATGCTCAGCAAGTCGCGGGGGGAGGGGGGATCCTGTGACCTGCATGCCTGCCCCCCACATCACCTCCAGGTTAAAAAATTTCCAGCGGAACATTTTCTCACTGGAAAATGCCGGTTTGACTCACTTGAATCATCTCATGGGCATGTATTGGATGTATTGCGATTTTCAGCAGAAAATGAAATGGTTCATTTTGCTAAGACTGAAATATTTTCTTTCAGCCTTATTGAAATGGCAATATCGTGGTGGGTGGGAGTTGTACTTTTTGGTGAATTTATCCTCACAGCAGTATTGTGCTATTATCCCTATCGCACAGAGAGGGAATTAAAGTCCAGAGAGAACAAGAGACTTGCCCAGTGTCTCGGAGAGGCCCTGTGGTGGAGCAGGGAATTGTATCTCAGTCTCTAAACTCACAGGCTAATCCCCTAACCACTGGACCATCCTTCTTCCTTCTTGAATAGCTGATTACTAGCACATTGATTATATTCCTCACCTCAGACTTTTTTTTAAACAGGGATTTAAGGCAGATTTAGTGGTGGTGAATATTCCACTGGCTCCTTCAGGTAGTTTCTATTATTATTATTATGTAAATTGTGTGATGGTAATAGAGGCCTCTCCAAGGATCAGGGCCCTGTTGTGCCAGGCGCTGTTGAAACACATAGGCAGACAGTCCCTGCTCTGAAGAGGTCCCACTGAAGTTAGGAGTGCTCAGAACCTCACACGGTCAGGGCCATAAAAAGAATGGCCTGAAAAGAATAAAAACTTCATAAAATGCTGCACAAGCGACACTCACTGCATTGAGCTAATCCCTGTTTCCTCTTCTTTAACTTCCCTGTTAACTGGCCATAGCCACGAAGTCCATATCAAATAGCTGATTCTATTGAATAGCTGGCTAAGCACCAGTTAATCCCTTGGCACTGGCTGACAGCACCCTAGTATGGTGAAACTTTCCTAGTCCTGTTCTAGTTAAGGTGCCATCAATGCCATTCACAATAGATAAGATCAGGGCTCATGTGTGGTCCTCAGTCCTTCAGAGAGTCGAAGGGCACAGCCAGATCTTAACGCTGGCATTACGTAGAGTTTAAATGCAGGGCCTGATTCCACTGAATGCACTCTTTAACACAACACTGAGCTGAACAGCACTTGGACCTAATTGCACTTGAGTGTATTCGCTGTTCAAAAAAAGGTGTTTCCTATACTGCACCTCCTGCTACTGATTTGCTTGTTATTTTAATGTGTTTATGGCCACAGGGTGCACATATTCTCCACTGTGAGTGAGGGGTGGAGCATAGAAGAACTCAGAGAGGGTCCACGCTTCCAAGACAGCACAGTTGGGATGAGGCAGAGAGGATACAGCATGCGCCCCCACTTGCTTGCCTCTTCCACAGGCCAACGCATGGAGAGCAAGGGGTGTGTGTGTGGAGAAATGGCCCGTCCCCTCCTTCCCCACTTGCTTCCTGGGGGAGCATTTGGTGTTGACCCCGGCACCCTCCCCTGTGCCAGTCCCCTGAGCTTAGATCTACATCACCCGACTGCAGCTGGGAGAAAATTCCTGGAGCACGCAGACCATGTGAAGACGTGTTATCCCCTATACTCTGCATTACTCCTTCAGGCAGGGGAATGCCCTGTGGGGTGAGATGTGTAATCACTGCCCTGTACACAGCACTAGGAGCTAGCGAGAAGCGCCTTCAGAATTCGTCTGAAGGCACGTGAACAATGTGTGCCCTTGGGCTCCCATGGGAAACTGAAACTCTTTTCTGCAGCTGAGCTGGAGGGGAGGAATAACCCTCTAAGATTTAATGCGCTCCTGTGGCAAGGTGTGCATACTCCACACTAGTCAAGAAAGGGTTAACCCCACACTATGGGCAGAGGAAGTCCTGCCCCTCAGACCATGCTGCGCATGCTCCAACTTGCTGTGCTAGTATAAAGGAGAGCAGCCCAGCTCCATCCAGGATGACCACCAAAAAGGAAAGATGCTTGGTGGAGGCTCTCTCCCAGAAGCTGTTATGGCCCTTGCCTGTGAGAGCCGGAGATCCCAAGACCCAGACAGGAGACCTGTCGCCAACAGCTGACCAGCTAGAACTGGAGTCCCAGGAGCCCTGAGACCCCAATGTCATAGGGACTACAACTTCAGGAAGTATGGTTGGAAGTGGCCAAGGGAGGTGCAGTGAGTGGTATCTCCCACCTGGGTAAAGTCAGGATGTTGTGGCTAGATTCCACACTGAGCCAGTGGTGAACCACTCCTCCATTGTTAGGACCCTGGGCTAGGACCGGGTGGAGTCAGGTGGGTCCTGGTCCCCCTACCCCAGCTGCCACCCTCACTTTGGTGGTGGCCTCCAGATCTGGCCACTAGGTCTTGAAGCGCAACACTCAAGGGTGGCCCTATTGTCTCAGGTCACTAAGCCGTGCAGCCCTGGGGGAGGGAGGCCCTCTTGTTTTGGGCCATTAGTCCATGCAGCCCAGAACCTAAGGGTAGCTGCTTTGACTCTGGCTATTGTGCTGCACTGTCTTGAGTCCCAGGACAGTCTGGTAGACTGTAACCACGGTGTCACCAAACCCACGATCCACCCCAAACAGGTCCCCAGGGGCAGCCAACATAGTGCCTGCATCATTCCACCTCTCAGACCCATCCCAGGAACTAGCTTGTAGACCTAGAATTGAGCTTAACAGGAAGCCCATTGACAGATTACACTCAATGGACACAGGATATTGACAAAGCAGGAGCTAGAATGGAACGACCTGGGGACCAATCCTGCAGGTGGCTGCTGAGCGCCTTGTATTCCAATTTCTCTCTGTGCCTCAGCTCCCCGTCTTTACTACGTGCTGTAACAATCGAGAATTATTATCTATAAATGGGGATAATCGGCATGGGCGCTGGTTGTTTCAGGTTTGTAATGGCTTACATCCCTGGGGAAATCACTGTACACTAACTGCCCTACCACCCGTTGTCCAGCCGCTCTCTTCCCCCGTCAGTGTCGTATCTCAGCACCAGAGCAGCATTGTTATCCCAATTTATAAATAATCATTCTTGGCTTTCACCGCACAGAGTGAAGACAGGGAACCGAGGCAGAGAGCCAATGGAATGGAACATGTTCTGCTGATCCAACATATTTCTTTGGGAATCATGGTTAGGAGTGGGCCAGGAACTGGGTTTTCAGTTTGCCAGCAGTTCAAGAAAAAAATATTGATTTGATCCAAACCAAAGCAGAAAACTCTGAAAAAATTTGGCAAATCAAAGAATCCATTTCAAGTCACATAAAACATGTTGTTTGAGCCAAAACATTTTATTTCCAGCCTTTTTAGAGTCACAAAATAACAAAAAGAACAGGAGCACTTGTGGCACCTTAGGGACTAACAAATTTATTTGAGCATAAGCTTTTGTGGGCTGGAACCCACTTCATTGGATGCATAGAATGAAACATATAATAAGGAGATATACACATACAGAGAACATGAAAAGGTGGGAGTTCCCCTACCAGCTCTAAGAGGCTAATTAATTAAGATGAGCTATTGCCAGCAGGAGAAAAAAAACTTTTGTAGTGATAATCAAGATGGCCTATTCCAGACAGTTGACAAGAAGGTGTGAGGATAGTTAACATGGGGAAATAGATTCAATGTATGTAATGGCTCAGCCATTCCCAGACTTTATTTAAGCCTAAATTGATGGCTTCAAAAACAGACTCCAATGAGAAACTGCTGAACTTGAATTAATATGCAAACTAGAGACGATCAATTTAGGCTTAAATAAAGACTGGAAATGGCTGAGCCATTACACACATTGAATCTATTTCCCCATGTTAAGTATCCTCACATCTTCTTGTCAAACTGTCTTAAATGGGCTATCTTGATTATCACTACAAACATTTTCTTTCACCTGCTGGCAAAAGCTCATCTTAATTAATTAGCCTCTTAGAGAAGGTAGGGGAACTCCCACCTTTTCATGTTCTCTGTATGTATATATCTACTTACTATATGTTCCATCCTATGCATCCGATGAAGTGGGTTTTAGCCCATGAAAGCTCAAATAAATGTGTTAGTCCCTAAGGTGCCACAAGTACTCCTGTTCTTTTTGCGAATACAGACTAACTCGGCTGCTGCTCTGAAACAGAGTAACAAGGAATAGAAGGTGGTGTCCAGCTTCTGATTTTCAGCCTAGGGCACTCACATGAGAGATACACATTCAAATCTCCCTTGTAGAGCAGGGATTTGAACCCATCCTCCCCACAACTAACATGTGCCTTCATTGGTAGACTGCCGGCTATTCTGGCAGTGAGCCTTTGTGTTCTCACGCGCTTTTCTGCCCAAAGCTATTTGGCCAATTCCAGTCAAATTTGCAAAGAATTTCAGGTTGACCTGAAAGTGCCTTTTTTGGTGATTAAACTATTTTTCCAAAAAACATTCACCCAGCTCCAATCATGACGCTTTCACTGCTAGATTCCCTTCTACAATCTTCTTCCCACTTCTTTTTCTGCCCTTATTACTGTTGTCCCATCTCCTTCCAACCACTGTATATTTTTTTTAATTTATCTGCTCTCGTGGGGACAAGCTGTTCTATTACAGCCTTGATTCTCTGCTATCATAAAGATTTCTAATTTCCTCCCTACCGCCCCCTTTGAACGCTAAATCAATAGGAATGAAAATTGCTGCTTTTTTTAAAAAATGTATTTGTCTACTTAAGTGTGTGAACCTAGAGGGAGGTAAAATATCTTTGGCCTTTGTTTATTAAACATTGAATTGAGAAGGAGAAGGGGCTTCATCTATCGATCATCTGGCCTAAATTACAATTGACTGCAGTCTATTATTATGTTGCCTCTGAAATTACACCTGGCTCCTTGTTCCCAGAAGGGCCATATATCCAAGAGACAGACTTCAAGAGCATCCAGAAACTGGCCCCCCTGCTTCGTCTTCTGCTGACATGCATTAATGGGAGTTTTGGCACCCCTTGCCAGAGGACATCACTGGCTTCTTGCCTCCCCCCTCATCTTCAAGGAGACGGGCACATGCTTAGAAAAGGAACCATTTTAGGATCAGGTGCTGAATTATGCCCCAATTACATCAGGCATATCAGGTCATTGGAAAGTTAGGGGTTTGGTCCAGGAAGGTGCCATGTACCCCCATATCTTACTGATCTTGCCAGGAGTTGAAACTGCTCACTGCCTCTCAGGCTTACATCCTAACTTTACTTTGATTATTTTTCTTTAAGCACAGTCTGTAATTATATTTGCAGTTGTATGATGCAGCAACTAGATGCCTGTATTCTGCATATAGTTCCAGACAGGATGTGGTCCCTGGTAAACAAAGGAGACAGAGCTAGGACTGAAGTTGCATGGAAGCCTGTTTGTTTGGGCATCTCATTATTTTTTTTTAATTTACTCTACCTGTTTAAGAAAGATTGTGATCCTACGTGTCATGATACGGTCTATCGTCATCCTTTACAGACAGGAGATCTAGATTCTAATCCACTGTCATTGCTCACTTCCTCAGTTTCCCTGTAGCGAGGAGGCGTGAGCTCCCTCAGAGGCAGATGCGGAGGGAACACTGCACGCCGCCTGGTGGGAGGAACCAGGAGGGCCAGAAGCAGAGGGGCAGGACAGGAAGTATAAAAGGCCAGCCCAGCAGCTCAGTTGGGAGGGAGCTGCCGAGGGAGACAGATACTTCTTCTCCGCTGCTGGAGCAGGCCGCCAAGGAGAACCGCTGCTGCCCCGCGGACCTGCATGAGCTTCCAGAGAGCCCTGCCACTCCTGACGCTGAGGAACTGGTACCACTCTCCTTGGCGGTGTATACCAAGGACAGCCCCTGGACACAGGTACACATGAGGGGAGAGTAGGAAGCAGCCCAGGGGAAGCAGACTACTGTCTGGCTGTGGTGCTGCCGGAGACACGGTCAGTGTGTTGCGGGCGGATTCCCTGCTGACCCAGTGGCAGACCACTCTTCCACTGTTAGCGCCCTGGGCTGGGATGCAGTGGAGTGGGGTGGGCCCGCGTCCTCCTACCCCTGCCATCCCACCCCCGGGAGGTGGGGTTGCCAACTTTCCTATGGCACAGGGGTAGGCAACCTATGGCACACGGGCGGAAGGCGGCACACGAGCTGATTTTCAGTGGCACTCACACTGCCCGGGTCCTGGCCACCGGTCCGGGGGGCTCTGTATTTTAAATGAAGCTTCTTAAACATTTTAAAAACCTTATTTACTTTATATACAACAATAGTTTAGTTATATATTATAGATTTAGAAAGAGACCTTCTAAAAACGTTAACATGTATTACTGGCACGCGACACCTTAAATGAGAGTGAATAAATGAAGTCTCGGCACATCACCTCTGAAAGTTTGCCGACCCCTGCTATGGCACAAAACCAAACACCCGACACCTGCCCCACCCCTTCCCTAAGTCCCCACCCCCACTCACTACATTTCCCCTCCCTCGATGGCTCACTGTCCTCCACCCTCACTCACTTTCACTGGGCTGGGGTAGGAGGGGGTGAGGACTCCAGCTGGGGGGGTGGGCTCTGGGGTGGGGCCAGGGATGAGGAGTTTGGGGTGTAGGAGGGGGCTCCAGTCTGGGAGGTGGGGCTGAGGGATTCAGAATGTGGGCGGGGGCTGCGGGTTGAGGCAGCGGGTTGGAATACAAGAGGGGGTGAGGGCTCTGGGTGGGGCTGGGGATGAGGGGTTCAGGATGCGGGAAGAGGGTTTGGGCACAGAGGGGGTGAGGGCTCTGGGCTGGGGGTGCAGGATGAGGGGTTTGAGGTGGGGCCAGGGATGAGGGGTTCAGGATGTGGGAAGAGGGTTTGGGCGCAGAGGGGGTGAGGGCTCTGGGCTGGGGGTGCAGGATGAGGGGTTTGAGGTGGGGCCAGGGATGAGGGGTTTGAGGTGCAGGAGGGGACTTCAGGTTTGGGGGCAGCTCCGTGCTGGAGCAGGGGGTTGGGGCGTGAGCTTAACTCGGGCGGCTCTGGGTCAGCGATGCAGCGAGGCTAGCTAAGGCAGGCTGCCTGCCTGTCCTGACATCACGTTGCATGTGCCCCGGAAGCAGCCAGCAGGTCTGACACTAGTAGGCGGCGGGGGGAGGAGGCTCCCCACATTGACTGGAGCCACCAGGGTCCCTTTTCGACTGGGTGTTCTGGTGGAAAACCGGACACCTGGTCACCCTACTGGGTGGCAGTACTCCCCGTCAGGAGGCCTGTGCTCCTGAAGCACCTCCTGCTTGAGCCCCAAAGATGGTGGTTGGGGCTCATCCCCTGCCTAGCCCTAGAGACGGTGCTTGGGGCTACAGCTCTGCATGATGACAGGCCAGAGCCCTGACTGGTTACTGCCCTGACCTGCAGCAGGGATGGGCTCATGACTTAATACCACTCTGTCCTGACCGCAGGCCAGAGCCCAGACTGCTTGAAGGCCAGGGCCCATTGAGTACCACTAATTCCTCCTTTCTTTGTGTTGAGAGCACTCTAGCAGATCAGCCTGTGAGGGGATATGGCCTTCCTCACAGGCGGAGAGGGGAGGACAGCCAGGCTCGTTTACTGTCCCCATTTGTGAATTAAATCACATATACCTGTGACAGAAGACACCCCTACACACGACTGTAATAATCTTTGCACAAGGTATTCTGTGTAAGATATTATTTAAAACTCACAATTTGCTAGTCAGTATTGTCCTGATAAAATATGTGTGGCATAGGGCTGTCGAGCAATTAAAAAAATTAATTGCGATTAATCACACTATTCAAAAAATTAATCACGCTGTTAAACAATAATAGAATACCATTTATTTAAATATTTTTGGATGTTTTCTACATTTTTGAATATATTGATCTGAATTACAACACAGAGTATGAAGTGTACAGTGCTCACTTTATATTTATTTTTATTACAAATATTTGCACTGTAAAAAACAAAAGAAATAGTATTTTTCAATTCACCACATAGAAGTGCTGTAGTGCAGTCTCTTTATCATGAAAGTTGAACTTACAAAGGTAGAATTATGTCCAAAAAATAACTGCATTCAAAAATAAAACAATGTAAAACTTTAGAGCCGACAACTCCACTCAGTCCTACTTCAGCCAATTGCTCAGACAACCAAATTTGGTTACAATTTACAGGAGATAACGCTGCCGCTTCTTGCTTACAATGTCACCTGAAAGTGAGAACAGGCGTTCGCATGGCACTATTGTAGCCGGCGTCAGAAGATATTTACGTGCCAGATATGCTAAAGATTCATATGTCCCTTCGTGCTCCAATCACCATTCCATAGGGCATGTGTCTGTCCATGCTGATGCTGGGTTCTGCTTGATAATGATCCAAAGCAATGTGGACCGATGCATGTTCATTTTCATCATCTGAGTCAGATGCCACCAGCAGAAGGTTGATTTTCATTTTTGGTGGTTCAGGTTCGGTAGTTTACACATCGGAGTGTTGCTCTTTTAAGACTTCTGAAAGCTTCATGCCTCGTCCCTCTCAGATTTTGGGAGGCACTTCAGATTCTTAAACCTTGGGTTGAGTACTGTAGCTATCTTTAGAAATCTCACACTGGTATGTTCTTTGCATTTTGTCAAATCTGCTGTTAAAATGTTCTTAAAACAACATGTGCTGGGTCATTATCCGAGACTGCTATAACATGAAATACATGGCAGAATGCAGGTAAAACAGAACAGGAGACATACAATTCTCCCCCAAGGAGTTCAGTCACAAATTTAATTAAGGCATTATTTTTTTAATGAGCATCATCAGCATGAAGCATGTCCTCTGGAATGGTGGCCAAAGCATGACGGGGCATATGAATGTTTAGCATATCTGGCATGTAAATACCTTGCAATGCCGGCTACAACAGTGCCATGCAAATGTCTTGTCTCACTTTCAGGTAATTTTGTAAATAAGAAGCGGGCAGCATTTTCTCCCGTAAATGTAAACAAGTTGTTTCTCTTAACGATTGGCTGAACAAGAAGTAGGACTGAGTGGACTTGTAGGCTCTAAAGTTTTACATTGTTTTGTTTTTGAGTGCAGTTATGTAACAAAAAAATCTACATTTGTAAATTACACTTTCACGATAAAGAGATTGCACTACAGTACTTGTATGAGGTGAATTGAAAAATACTATTTCTTCTGTTCATCATTTTTACAGTGCAAATATTTGTAATAAAATATAATAATATAAATTTAGCACTGTACACTTTGTATTCTGTGTTGTAATAAAAATCAATATATTTGAAAATATAGAAAAACATCCAAAAATATTTAATAAATTTCAGTTGGTATTCTATTGTTTAACAGTGTGATTAATTGCTATTCATTTTTTTAATCACGATTAATATTTTTTAGTTAGTCGCATGAGTTAACTGCGCTTAATTAACAGCCCTATTCTTAAGTCGATATTAGTAAACATTTAATCTTTATTTTTCTTGTAACAATTTCTGACGTTTATGCCTCATTACTTGTACTCACTTAAAATCTCTCTCTTTGTAGTTAATAAACTTGTTTTATCTAATCCTGTGGCTTTAAATTGAAGTGGCTGGGTAACTATTTAAGATAATAAGTTGGCATATGATTCCCTGAAAGGAATCATGGACTTAATATATTTGTACTGTCCAGGAGAGGGCTGGGCAGCACAGGACATACATTTCTGGGGGAAATCTGGGATTGAGGCTGTGTTGGGGTCACTCTATAGCCAAGGCTGGTCAGAGCCAGTGTGTAGCTGCCAGGCTGACGTTACACACATACACAGACATTCAGGGTCTGGTTTGCGTGCCAAAAGGATGTTTGTGAGCCGCCCAGGTGGGAGCTACTTCAGCAAGGCATTGTTAGGCACCCCCGGTGGCAGGGCAGGGGTAACACAGCCCCACCCTGGTCTGGATTGTGCCCTGCTGTGTCACACTACCACACGATTGGGTTGTGAGGCTTCTTTAGTCAAAAAAGATGGAGAAACATTGTTCTCTCTTGCCACAGAGGGCAGGAAAAGAGTCAATGGGTTCAAACTATAGCAGAGCAGATTTAGGCTAAATCTTAAGAAAAACTTGCTAACTGTAAGAAAAGTAGGACACTGGAACAAACTGCCTAGGGAAGCTATGGAATCTCCATCTGTCGCGGATGGTTTAGACACAACAAATCCTGCATCTTGGCAGGAGGTTAGACTAGATCAGTGGTTCTCAATGAGGGGTATGTGTACCCCTGGGGGTACGCAGAGGTCTTCTGGGGGTCCATCAACTCATCTAGATATTAGCCTAGTTTTACAACAGGCTCCACAGAAAGCACTAGCCAGGTCAGTACAAACTAAAATTTCATAGACAATGATTTGTTTATACTGCTCTGTGTGCTAGACACTGAAATGCATGTACAATATTTATATTCCAACTGATCTGTTTTTTAATGATATGGTAAAAAGGAGAAAGTCAGCCATTTTTCAGTCCTAGCGGGCTGTGACACTTTTGTGTTTTTATGTCTGATTTAGTAAGGTTTTAAGTGAGGTGGAACTTGAGGGTACACAAGACAAATCAGACTCTTAAAAGGGGTACAGTAGTCTGGGATGGTTGAGAGACCCTGGACTAGATGACCCTTGTGGGCCCTTCTATTCCTATGGTCTATGATCCTAAATAAAGGGCTTTCAGATCCTCAAACAGAAGCTTCTAGAAATGCAAAGTATAATGTTCTGTTATTGTCCACGTCAATGATGGGCAGCCCTAGAGGATTCAGGAATGAGACAGATCAGAGCTCCTTAACATAAAGCCTTGGTGAGCAGCAGGGCTACCAGAGGACAATGGGATCTGTGTAGTCCCAGCTTTAATTATGCCCTTTGAGCCTGATTCTTCTCCCAGTCAATTTCAACACTGCTATTAACATCAGTGCTACAGGATTAGGTTCTACAGTGAGCGGTAGAACTGTGTCCTAGAGTGTAAATCATACTTTTTGGGGTGAATAATAATAACTCTTATACTGTACTGTGCATGGGTATATTGCAAAGGAAGTCAGTTCCATTATCCTCATTTTTACAGATGGGGACACTGAGGCCGAGCTAAGAATTTAATACAACTCCCTTAAGTCACAGTCCTGTTCCTTCGCCACCAAGCCATCTTTGCTCTCAGTAGCTCTTATTAAGGTAGATAAGTATTATCTGCACTTATTAAGGTAGATAAGTACAGGTGAGGACGTTGATGCAGAGTTTGAGACCCAAATTTTCCAAAAGTGGCCACTCACTTTGGGTGCCTCCATTTTGGGTGCCCAACTCGCAATACTAGGGCCTCCAGAAATGGAGGCATCAAATTCCAGTGGTCACTTTTGGAAAAATTGGGCCTTAATGACTTGCCCAAGGTCAGTAAGAGTCAGTGGCAGAGCAAGGACAAGAAGCCAGAAACCCTGACCCACTAGGCACCTGCTCTCACCTCTAGACTGCCCTGCCATTCCAATGCAGGGTGGGGTGTAAGAGGTTTTCCAGTCTACAGGTGGAAGCTAGGCAAGGGTACCAAGGCCAGAGTTAAGGTTATTTTGGAAACTGCAATGTAGGATTATTTAAGAGATGACTTTGAAAATATTTCACTGCCTTTCTTTAAGTGCTCCTTTACATCATTTTTTAACATAATTTGTTTTAAATTAAAATGTCCTTTTGCATTCATGCACAGTGGCAATCTTAAACAAACAGTTCTCTTGGCTGTTAAAACACAATTCACTTTCAATTTCCAGGGCTGTCAGTCTGGAAACTGACACCAGGAACCACCAATTTTAAAGAGGCAGTGACAAGTAAAATGGTTCCCACTGCCCACTCCAGTGTCCCTAATTCAGAGTATGTACATGCAGACAGTACACAGCCAATTCAATAAATCTGTTGCCCCTGACTCAAAAGGAAACTTCCTCCGTGGTGGAGGCAGAATGCTGCCCGGGGTGTATCCCTTAGCCGATGTTAATCATCCCTGGGGCAATTACTGCAGACAACAGGCTGTCTGAGCTGCTCAGCTGATGGTAATACAGTGCTCAGCCTGATTACAATGAAAAGGCAAAGAAACCCATTATGTGGCAGTCAAAGGAATCAGACAATGGCTGGTGGTGCAAAGTTGCCAGTTCAGTAGCTGAGACTATTTGGATTTCTTCTGAGATCCTGCAGTTTTCTTCTCCAGCATGTTATTTTTGCCAGGTTGTGTGGTCACCATGGATTGTGTCTAAACCATAATAGCTTAAAGTTCTACCCTGGTAAAACACAACAGGCACATCCAGTAGAATTTGGCCCTAGACTGGACTATGGGACTCCTTGCCACTATCTTTAGTGTTCAACAGAAAACCCATCTGTTTGCATTAGACTTCCTACAAGAATAAATGTTTTCTCCTGGGAACAAATGGTTACCCCTTGAGCTCGGTGATTACTGAAAACAAAACAAAGAACGAACAAAAAATCTTATTCTTTTTAAGAAGATTTGGTTGAATCTTTAAATTAATCTGCTTCGGTCAAGTTTGCACCCCCTTAGCCCATGATCCTCTATGCCCTTGTGCTTGGTGTGCTCATTCATACCCGCACAGGCAGTGTAAAAGCCCGGCCATTTTGATTTGGCAGCATTTGTCATTCACACTGACTGAGTACAAATGACACGGGGAGCAAAGCAGGGTGCGTCACAGCTGTCCAGTGTTTAAAGCAATTGGATCTATTTACTCTTCCTTTCTTCTCCTTGCTGATTTTTCAGATTCTTCTTCTGACATTCTGCTTCCAACCTGCCCACTGTAGACAGGGGAGGGATAGCTCAGTGGTTTGAGCACTGGCCTACTAAACCCGGGGTTGTGAGTTCAATCCTTGAAAAGGGCTCTGGGGCAAAAATCTATCTGGGGTTTGGTCCTGCTTTGAGCAGGGGGGTTGGACTAGATGACATCCTGATATTCTATGATCTGATGCCTATTGTTGGCCATCCTCAGAGCATTTATTTGGGGAAATAAACACAACGCTGTGAGATATTGCTTTTTAAAAAATCCATTTGCTGCTTATGATCTAATTCCCCTTAGGACCCTTGCTAAGGGGCATAAACATGCATGGCTCAGTGCACTAATGCAGAAGGCAGGACTCCTGCTCACGTGCTCAGGGTTTAGCTGATCACCGTATGTTGGATCAGGGAGGAATTTTCCTCCGGGTCAGACTGGCATGGACCTTGCGGGGGTTTCGCCTTCCTCTACAGAGAGGGACGTGGGTCATTCCTTCCATTGTCTGGGTATATCTCCAGGCCTGCCGACAGCAATTCCAGGCCCCAGGGAAGAACAGTGAATGGGCCCCCTCGCCCGCACAAGCCATGCCCACGCAGACGCGGTTCGAATGACATTTGGGCGGTGCTGCGCCTCTGCTGGCTGGTACCCAGGTTGCTGCCGGCTGCGCTGCAGGGCGCGATCGTACAGCACGACCAGGTCTTCTACATGCCCACCCGGTAGGGTTGCCAACTGTCTAATTGCGCAAACCCAAAGACTCTTTCCACACCCCCTACCCCACTCCTTCTCTGAGGCCCCGCCCCCTGCTAACTCCACCCCACCCCCATCGCTTGCTCCCCCCCCCACCCTCACTCACTTTCATCAGGCTGGGGCAGGGGGTTGGGGGTGCAGGCACTGGG
Organism: Mauremys mutica; assembly: GCF_020497125.1. NCBI lineage: Eukaryota > Metazoa > Chordata > Testudines > Geoemydidae > Mauremys > Mauremys mutica. The sequence continues at coordinate 8,621,827 of NC_059073.1, read as the reverse complement.
AGGGAGTTTGTGTGCGGAAGAGGGTAAGCGCTGATGCCCTGGCCTCCTTTCTGTGCTTGGTCTCCTCTGGGGTCAAGGCACTACGTGGCAGAGTAGAAGAGCTGGAGTCGTGTAGTGGGCTAGGGATGTCTGCCTCCTTCACTGGTTCCCCCCCAACTTAACAGAAGGGCCCACCTCTTATACTTCCCACCCTGCCCCTCTGCTTTGGGTGGGGTTGGTGGCCTGTGATATACAGGAAGTCAGGCTAGACAATCCGGTAGTCCCTCCGGGCCTTGCAATCCATGAGCCCCAGAATTGCTCTCCAGATCAGTCTAGTTTACATGTTCAGAAGAGTTTGATGCAACACTATACCCCCCAGTCCTCAGGTTGCTAAACATTCTGTACATATCTAGGTTCTTCTATGGTCACCCATTGCCTGAGCATCAGAGCACCGCTTAACATCTTCAGCTCAATGAGTGCAGGAAGAGCATGGCAGTTCTGGAGAGCCACAGCTGCCTCTGAACTGGGTTCCTTGGATCTTAGAATCATAGAATCATAGATTAGGGTTGGAAGAGACCTCAGGAGGTCATCTAGTCCAACCCCCGGCTCAAAGCAGGACCAACACCAACTAAATCATCCCAGTCAGAGCTTTGTCAAGCTGGGCCTTAAAAACTTCTAAGGATGGAGCTTCCACCACCTCGCTAGGTAATGCATTCCAGTACTTCACCACTCTCCTAATGAAATAGTTTTTCTTAATGTCCAACCTAGACCTCTCCCACTGCAACTTGAGACCACTGCTCCTTGTTCTGTCATCTGCCACCACTGAGAATGTCTTGTTAGGGAACGTTAACTAAGCAGGGTTGGATTTGCTCATGACTTGGATAGGAGACCTCTAAACAAAGACATGGATACTGCAGCAGGTGGTGCTATGAAGGGTTAAGAAGGTGCAATCAGTACTGGACAAAGGCCCAATATGTACTAGGTGGACAATGTTGGACAGTTCCTAATCAGTACAATTCCATCTGTGCATGCATAAGGGTATTAACCCTGGTGTGCTAGCCAAATTCCAGGTGGGTAAATCTACTTACCTAAAATCCACACTGCATGTGTGTTTGACTGTGCTCCCAAAATTGTTTCTGTGGTTCTGTGCTCTCATCTGGCTGGCAGTGTAGCTGGGTGAATTTAAACAGATGCTACATTTCACCACAGAGGTGGCAGCATTTTGGTGGTAGATAAAGCAAGTCATATACTGGGGCCACAATCTATAGAGAGAAATACAGAGGGCCCAATTCTCTGCTCACTTTGGGCTTCTCTACATAGGGATATTGAGAAAAAAAACTATTGCAGAAGGAATAGCTCCAGAATAAGAATATCCACATAGAGAATCAAAGTGCCTTTTTCCAGTTTAGACACCAGTTTAGACCCCAGTGTAGACGCACCTATGCCAACAGAAGAGTGCTTCTGGTTGCTTAGCCAATGTCGTGGACTGGCAGAAAAACTTCCAGCAGTGTATGCTATGCTGACGTATGTTCCATAGTGTAGACATAGCCACCGGGCTTGTCTATACAATTAGTTTGCAGCCGTCTGGGGTGTGAAACCCTGCTGTCATGCATTAATAGTTGGTTAATGCACTTTGATCTAGTTCTCTTCAAAACAGGACTAGATGAAAGCACATTAATTATATTGATTCTGGAATAGCAATTGTTCTTTACTTTCACTCCCACCCGTACTCCAGAATAACCTTCCCATGTACAGAAGCCCTGCTGCACTGGGGATATATCAGGAGTGGCCCCACTGAAATTGGCAGAGTTACACTGATTGTTACTGGTTTTACCCCCATGGATCAATACTCCAGGCAGGTGATGTACGGATCGAGGACCCACAATGTCTCCTCTTTGCTGGTTTCGTGAGCAGCTCAGCTCTTTCCCTAAATAAAATGAGGTATAACAGAGTTTGAACTTCTGGCCAGGTGCTTTTCTCTCTCTCCCTTTGCCACTCCACCTTCGCCTCTTGCTCAGTCACGTCACTGCAGAAGCATAAAAAATGCATAGGCGCCAAGCGCTGGATTGGCTTCGGCTTTATGTCATTTGGAAATCTTCCCTTTTTAATAGGTCGGTTTCCAAGAGTGCACACAAAGAAGAAGGGGAAATGACGCCCTTCTCAACCCTTCACACAGGAATATCTAAAGTTCCTTTGGCACAGCAGTCATGCTGCTGAAACCAGGCATGTTGCTGATTTACCAAAGTAGGAACATGCAGCTTTATTAGCCGGAATGGATAGTCCATGATGAGATCTCTATGGAAGTTTTTCCTGAGCTCTATATTCCTAAATTGTGGGGATTTATGCCAGCACTACCTACCATGCTCAACCTAACCCCAGCTTCGAAGACTCATCCAAGTGACGGGGAGGAAAAAGCCACAACGATGGAGGACTTCTTCAGTGAAACCTGGGATGAACTAACGCTTATTTCTATACAATAGGAAAGAAAGAGTCTCAGCTCACACAAAGCAAAACCAATGAGTCAGATCCTCATCAGTCCATGGAGCTATGCCATCAAGTTACGCCAGCTGAGTATCTGAGCCAACATCTGAAAATCTGGTTCTAGTCACTTAAAGAACTCTTCCCCGCAACGGCCTCTTCAAATGCATAACATGAGTGCTCGTCACCTGGGGACCAGACATCAGTCATCAGCAGGCCAGCAGAATGGATTCAGGCCTACAGCACAGAGATGGCGACTCACCCTGTGACTCCATGACTCTCCGAGGAAGGAAAAGACCCGGGCTATGTCTACACATAAACCGCGGCAGCTGTGTGGCTGTAGCGCTTCCGTGTTGCCAGTCACCACAGCAACAGGACGGGTTCTCCCATTACTGTAGTTGAGCCACCTCCCTGAGATATGGTAGGCAGGTTGACAGAAGAATTCTTCCATTGACCTAACCCTGGTAGGTCAGCTTATCTATGCCATGCAGGGGTATACATTTTTCACACCCCTGAGGGACGTAGCTGGATCCACCTACCTTTTTAGTGTAGACCTGGTCTCAGTCTCTCAGGGCCGGACTGTGACTTGGGCTTCCCCACTGGGAAAGGGAGTAACGCTCCCACATTATATCCCAGCACCGGCAATCCAGACCGTGAGTCTGGACACATACTCTACTCGCCTGCTTCCTCCCTCCTTTGAGCAGGTGGCCAGGGAGGGGCAGGGAATAGGCAATCAGTGTAATGTGCCCCTTAAATAACACCACCCACGTGCGTTTGCACATTGGAAGCCCTGAGACATATGTTACAACACAAGGCTGTCACGGCAATTAAGTGACAATTTTGTTACATGTTAATATCATGTGTGAAAAACAAACAGCTGTTGTGGAGCTGCAAAGAGACGGAACTGGCACCCTTATTTCACTCCATCCCATCAAGTTGCCATTCAGTCATCATCTGATCAGATTCCTTGCAGGCTCTGCATTCAGACGAAATCGACAGACGGTCAAAATGTGGGCCTGAGACTCAGAGACCTCCCTTCAGATCCCAACTCTGCAGTGACACCAATTTTGTGTGACCTTCCACAGATCCTCAAAGGCGTTTAGGCACCTAGCTCCTACTGATTTCAATGAGAGTTAGTGTCCCAACAACCTTTGAGGAGCTGGGGCTTAATCTCCTTGTGCCTCGGTTTCCCATCTGTAACACAGGGGTAAAGGCACTGCCTTTCTCCACCCTGTGTCTCTCTTGCCTGTTTAGACGGTAAGCTTGGGGCAGGGACTGTCTGTGCAGCACCTAGCACGATGTGGACCCAATCTCAGTTGGCAGCTCTGGGCAGGATTGTGATATGAATAATAATAGAGCAGCTGCAGTTGAAAACCCTTATAGGCCCCAGCATCTTTCATCTGCATTTTAAGAGGTCTTCATTAGAAAATAGGATGCACTGATTATTATAATTTGGCTGAATTGTTTTGTTTTTCCGATTAGGAGAAACACTACAACAAAAGGGAGTAAACTTCCCCATGAGGGACAGCGCGTGGTGTATGTTTATCTCCTGTGTCATAGCCTGTAGCACAAAGCTGGATGCTGGCTTACAGAGAGTCTTTAGCGATCTGAAGGTGCTATTGCTAGAAATCGAAAGGCTTAACCGTTTCACAGCAACATAGGCCATTTTAGCTTGAAAATGAATAGAAAGCTGACGAAAGGTGTGCATTTAAAGTGGATTGGTTCAACTGCATTAAGCCTGTATCTGGATGCTCTTAGTCACAATTAAATTCGGTTTAGTTTAATTTGCTTTGGAAGCAAAGTAAAATAAACTGAATTAAGCCCACTTTTATTCTGAATAAGAGCTTCCTTACTGAGGTTTAATGTAATTTAACTAATCTACTTTAAAGGCACAGCTTCAGTTAATTTGGATTAACTTTCCTGCGTGTTCCCATGTAGACAAGCCCTTAGGTTCAAATCCTGCTCCTATTGAAGTCAAAGCAGCAAAGAGTCCTGTGGCACTTATAGACTAACAGAAGTTTTGGAGCATGAGCTTTCGTGGGTGAATACCCACTTAGTCGGCTCATGCTCGAAAACGTCTGTTAGAATAAGGTGCCACAGGACTCTTTGCTGCTTTTACAGATCCAGACTAACACGGCTACCCCTCTGATATTGAAGTCAGTGGCAAAACACTTATTGGGCCCAATCCTGTAAGATGCTGAGTGACTATTACAAGGCACTGGGTATATCTAATGCTGCAAAAGGAATAAAGGTGTGTTCTTAACGCTGGCTAACTAACCCAGGATAAAACAGCAGCGTAACCCTTCTGCCAGGCGGAGCCGGCAGCAACAGGACCAGGTTCAATATCTAGGGGTTCCTTTCCATCGATATAACACAGAACCGGCTTGAGCCCCCACCCAGTAACCTGGGACAATTACACACCACCCCGGGTGCCTCTGAGAGGCAATACTCCCCCTCTCGCAAGCACAGAGTGTAGAAAAGGGGGGAAGTAACTCGGCGTTAATTTGAGAAAACACCGCAAACAGGGTTCATAAACCATGAGCAAAAGACCCCCAAGTAAGTTGGGCCGTGCCCTTTTCCCCTCAAGCTCTTAAGTCCAGCAACCCAAATATCCCTTTTATGTTCCCATCCCTTCTCTACACCGCACTGAGAGCCACTGTCCTTGGTCAGTGCAGACCTAGAGTTCAGAGGTGCATCTGCAGAGCTCACCACCCACCCTGGGTGGAGGTAAGGAGGCACCTTACTCACTGCACCACTCCACCAGCAGCCCTGCTGGCTACCTGCTGTGCTGCTCCAGCCACTAGTTTGCCAACCAACTAGCAACCACCATCTGCGGCCACCTGCCTCTCTGCTGTGACTTCTACACATCAGTCACTTAGTGATTCCCAGCTCTTTGGAGGCTGGGCAAAAACACTTCTCCAGCTGAACCGTTGTGAGTTCTGACTAAGCATTTAAAATAACAAAAGAGGCTCCTAACGAAGTCTATTTAGCTCTTGCTTTGAACAGTGGGAAAGAACAGGTTAAACCAGACTAGTGGGAGATTCTTGGAAAAAAGCAACCAAATCCCTCAGCTGTTAGTACATCTATCCCACCCCTCTTACTTTCAGAGAATGCTGGCAGTCGAGCCCCTGGCTTAACGAGGTTCTTTCAAGTGAGGGTGGCCCCCTCATTTGGGACAGGTTAAGCATAGTCCTGCTTCCCTGTATTCCTACAATAATTACAACATTAGTAACCGTATTTCACGACCCCTGCATTCAGTACTAAAGTGATTTGTAAACCAACAACAGACAAAACTGATTACTTTGACACTGCTCTAGCTGCTGAATATCTAACCAGAGCAGGAGCAAACTGTATTTACATAAACACACCCAAAGTCTCTGCCCCTCCCAGCTAGCTGTCAGGGAAGCATTCATTCAGACCCTGCTTCCATCAGTGAAGACACAGCAACCTGGCTTTTGACTTATAGTTAGCAGCTCGAGTTAAAGCCTATAGAGAGCCTGGGGGTGAATTCAAGCTTCCAACCCAAATCAAAAGCCAATCTGCTTTGTTTTCACTGCTGTTTTAATTTGAATTAAGTAATGCGGATCAGCTAACCTGAGTTTTGCAGTGCAGACATACCCATTGTCAATCAGTACAATTAATCCAGGTAAAACTCTTTCATCATCCCTCCCTCTCTTCTTTCATATTCACTTTCTCCTCCTTTATCTCTATCTATCCTTTCCTCCCGTTCAGGATCAGGCCTCTTAAATCCTCACAACACCCCTTCTTAGTAGATATTATGTCCATTCTTAGACACCGATGCTAACGGGGACATGGTCAGGCTAAATGTAACATATTTAAATTTTTAAAATATTTCTTTATGTTGCAAATAACCCCTTGGAATTATTTAAAGCAAAAGAATTGACTTCTTCCTATTCCTTTCTTTTGCTTCCTTTTTTCTTTCCTCACTGGTTGGGTAATGAAAGCATGCACAGCAATTTCATTTGAGTTCCCTGTCAGTTGCTAGTCGGGTTCCTGAAACCAGCACAATGCTGTAATGTTTTGCATGCAGCCCACGTGGTGGAATGTTTACTTTACGGTACTGCCAGCCCCAAGCATTCAAAAACCATAAGTCAGGCTCGGAAAAGGCAGGAGACTGACTTAAAAATCACAAGCTTTATTTACTTATTGTTGTATTTTTAATAATAAATGTGTGTAGGGGGGTCTGGTTTTTGAACTTTCTGAGTACATTTGGGTCTTGTTTTCAAGCTTTTATCTGCAGCTCTGAGGGTTAGAATCTTTTTCTTAAATTGTGATTATTAATTATTATTAATGAAAGCTGAGAGCCTCCCAAACTAGCATGACTCCAAGGGGTGGGCTTCAAGGAAAATGCCATCTCTCATGAGACACGTGATGAAATCCTGAGAGTTGGCAACACTGGCATTTGTTTAGGAAAAGTCACAGCAATTTTCCATTGAATTAAAAAAAAATACCCCAGAAATATTCCCATTGGTCTTAGTTTTTATAGTTGTTTATGATGATGATGTATTAACCGTGTTTATTAAAGCAGTGCTCTAATGGCCAACCAAGAGCGTGAGCCCGTTGTAGGGGCGCTGGACTCTTTCTCAAAGTGGAAAGCTGCTGAGGCCTCGCCCTCACCATGCTCCTGCCCCTGCCTCTCTTCTCCCCACTGAGCCCCCCCCAGCCAAACTGGACACCAGAGCCGGGCTGGGAAGCCCGAGCCTCTCCACCTGCCTGGGGTGGGGGCGGCCAAGAGCAGCCCCCAGCTCATGTCCCCATCCCCCAGAACCCCCACCCAAGGCAGAGGGAGCTGCCCACGTGGCTCTTATCCCAAACCCAGCTTCAGCTTCCAGCCAGGGGTGGCTCTAGCAATTGCGCCGCCCCAAGCAGGGCAGCACGCCGCGGGGGGCGCTCTGGTGGTCGCCGGTCCCGCGGCTCCGGTGGACCTCCTGCAGACGTGCCTGCGGAGGGGCTGCTGGTCCCGCGGCTCCAGTGGACCTCCTGCAGACGTGCCTGCGGAGGGGCCGCTGGTCCCGCGGCTCCGGTGGAGCATCCGCAGGCACGCCTGCGGGAGGTCCACCAGAGCCGCCTGCCGCCATCCCGGCGGCATGCCGCCTCAAGCGCACGCTTGGCACGCTGGGGTCTAGAGCCAGCCCTGCTTCCAGCCTGCCCTGGGGGAGAACATGGGGGGGCAGGGACATGGGCTGGGGGCTGCTCTTGTGCCCCTTCACCCCAGGCAGGTGGAGAGTCTGCGGCTCCTCACAGCTGCCTGGGCTCCCCGGTCCAGACTTCAGCTTCCAACATGGCCGAGGGGCAGGGACTGAGGGGGAAGGGGAGGGGCCGGCCCATGGTGAAAAGCGGACAGAACAGGCCCATTCACATTCAAAAGTGGGAGGACCCTGGCCCCTTTGTCCCCCCGCCCCCCATTCCATCGCCCCTGCCCCACTGTGCTAGGCACTGCACAAACGAAGTAGTAAACAGTCCTGCCCTGAAGCGGTTACGATCTAAATAGACCAGAGAGGCACCGGGTGGGAGAAGGGGGTAGAACACACACGCAGAGTGAACAACGCCATGGCAAAAGCTTTGGGCCAAATTTAGAGTGACTGGCCCAAGGGAGAGTTAGCTTCGGAGGCAGGGCTCGGACTCCTGCGTACCTGCAGCCCAGGGCTGGTCTCAGATTAGCAGATGCTCCAGTGCCTATCCTTTGTGTGGAGGATTAGGGAGTTCACTAGTCAGCTGGTTTCCCCCAGCCTTAGGGGAACGGAATCGGGCCTTTCCAACAGGCAGTCTCACAGCTCAGTGCACCTCGCCGGCCTGGCCTCAGTCCAGCTTTTATGATTATTTTATCACCTCTTGTTAAAGCCGATTGCAGCCTGTCAGGTTTGATAACAATCCCATCCAGCCACGCATTAAGTTACCATGGGGAATAAACACGGGCACCGCGAAATAACGAGGCCAAGACTGTCAGTACCAGAGAGGATCAATCTGCCCCCTCGTAAATCCTCTCTCTGTCTCTGACAGCAGCGGGAGGGGGCCCCGAGGTTACAGCTGTTGAGAGTCGGATTGTTCCAGTGATCCTTGCCGACAGACCCCTGAGCTGCAGCTGCTTCAAATGGACTAAGCAAGGCTTGTCTCCACCATTGCTGACACTGCCTCAGCTTCACCAGCATTCGCAAGCTTGGGAGCTACAGTTTAGACCAGCCACCGGCTGTTGCCAGTTCTCAAAATGCCACCGACCCCGCTCTACTAGGCCTCCCAGCATTGCTAAAACCAGTGGTTACCAGCTGTTACAGAGCTGTTATTAGAAACATTTCCATCCTATAGACCAGGCCTAGGAGTGTCAGGGTCCCTGCATGGCAGGCATTCAAAGGAAGCTCAGGATGCTGCAGGGAGCAATGTGGGTCAGTCAGTAGGGGGCGATCTCTCACACCTCTGGCTATGTCTACGCTTATGGCGGCATGTACAGTACATGCACTGCACGCTCCCTAGCATATAAATAGCAGTGTAGACACGGTGGCACTGCTTAGGTGGGTGAAGACCTGCCAGAATCTAGGTTAAGGACCCTATGCAGATCTCTACATGCACAAGCAGCCCTCTCCTGTCTACACTGCTAGTTTTAGCCATGTAGCATCCTACTGCCTTCCCCCTGCCTTTTCTCATTGTCTCCCCCATGCCAGAGCCTTTCACTGACACATGTAGCTAGACACCGCAGTGTAGACGCAGCCTGCCTTTTACTGCAGCGTGTAGCTACATGTATCCTATACGCCACTGACAGTGTAGACAAGGCCTGAGCCAGTGCTGAGCTCAAGAGGGTGCCGCACTGCAGAGAACAGAGTGGGTGACACAATAGGAGGTGCTCTTCCCTCTAAGATAGTACAGAGCCCTATGGGTGAGTCTGCTAGCAGACACTGCTGCAAGGCGTGGCTTGGGTGACTCAGTAGGGGGCGCTGTTTCCTCTGAGTCAGTATTGACACCAGCGTAGTACCAGAGCCACTGTGGGGCAGGGAACAGTGGGGATGACTCTGCTACTAATGCTCCAGTGCAGAGCCGGAGGATGCTGTGCCGCTGGGAGTGGCCTGGGTGATTCAGAAGGAGGCGCTCTTCCCTCCGAATCAATGTTGAACCACAGCAGATGTGCACAATAAAGCTGCTGATATTTCACCTTCCTACTGAGCCTTAGGCTATGTCTGCACTAGCACTTTTGTCGGTCATAGAAGCATACAATATCAGGGTTGGAAAGGACCTCAGGGGGTCATCTAGTCCCACCCCCTGCTCAAAGCAGGACCAACCCCAACTAAATCATCCCAGCCAGGACTTTGTCAAGCCTGACCTTAAAAACCTCTAAGGATGGAGATTCTACCACCTCCCTAGGTAACCCATTCCAGTGCTTCACCACCCTCCTAGTGAAATAGTGTTTCCTAATATCCAACCTAAACCTCCCCCACTGCAACTTGAGACCATTACTTCTTGTTCTATCATCTGCCACCACTGAGAACAGCTGAGCTGCATCCTCTTTGGAACCCCCCTTCAGGTCAGGATGTGAAAAAGCCACCACATCGTTGACTGACATAAGTTTCACCAACAAAAGTGCTGGTGTGGACAGTGCTATGTCGGCAGGAGAGTAGCTAACGCCGATTATTTGGGTGGTTTAATTGTGCCAGCAGGAGAGATCTCTGCCACCAGCAAAGAGACCTTTAAGGTCCATAGTGCAGACATAGTCCTTGATTGCACTGGTTTAATTAAACCATGTCATTGAAGTAGTGTAATTAAGTTGCAGACAACCTCTGTATGGCCTAGGTTAGGGTCTTGGTTTAGTAACCGGCAGACCTGGATGTAATTCCTGGCTCTGTTGCTGCACTGAGACATTTGGCAAGTTGGTTCCCTCCCCATGCCTCAGTTTCCCCACCTGTAAAGCAGGGCTGATGATAATACTGACCTCCTTTGGAAGTGCTTTGAGATCTATGGATGAAGAATGCTATTGAAGAGCTGGGTATTATTGTTAATTCAGTGTAAGAATAGCTTATTTTGGTTTAGATTAAACTAGCTGCTAAGTGATTTAAAATAAACTGACATAATCCTGATTTTGAACTAAAATAAATGTCCAGGTGGCCTTCTCCACTGGTTTAACTAAATCAGTTACATTCACCCCTTAAATCACACCAGGGAAATTCTCTGTATAGATGAGCCCTCAGTGAATGAATTACAAGCGTTCAGCAATCTAGCCCACATCAGCAGCCACTTAGTGGAGTTCTTTGCAAAGAATGTCAACGGAATTATAAAGAAAGTCAACAAAAGGGAGGAAGTGTGTTAGCGGCAAGAAATCCTTAAATACCCATTTGCTTTGGGAAAATTAACCCACCATCTTGGGAATAAATAGAACCCTGGCTTTTGCAGTGGGATAAAAAAAACTACAGCCCCCTGGCTTAATTGAACTGTTCAATACCATCATTAAAAAAATGTATTATGAATAGCCCAGAAAAGAGAACCCGGCCGGAAAAAAGCAGCAGATGCAGAAAAGGAGCCACACAGACGACCAGGAGAATTAAAATATCCTAGAGCTGAGAACAACATAACTGCAGCCTTTCAACCAGGGCATTGTCAGAGCCCTTGAGAAGGAACACGGCTCAACACAGCAGTAACCGGTGCAACAATGTGCACTTATTCCTAATAGAGGGTTTCTAAAAATTCCCCAGGAGCATTAAAAATCACCTTAGCAGTCAAGAGGGCCAGAAGCTGGGAATGAGCAACAGGGGATGGATCACTTGATTACCTGTTCTGTTCATTCCCTCTGGGGCTCTTCCACTGGCCATTGTCGGAAGACAGGATGCTAGGCTAGATGGACCTCTGATCTGACCCAATATGGCCGTTCTTGTGAGGGGCCATCATGCTGGCGCTGACAGCTACCGTGCCTTGTGGAGGATGGGCAGGATAAAGAAATTATAGTTTGAAAGTACCTGTTCTGACCAGGAAGGTTGGAGGAAATCATATCTTTACTGCTCTCCTCTGAGCCCGCCCTCACCCCACCCATCCTTCACCCAGGAGTCTGAGGTTCCGGAAAAGTCTGGTCAACATTTCCCCAGTGTCTGCGTGGCTGGATTTTCACCCAGTGGCCTGTTCCGACTCCCAGTGAGGTCAGGGGAAAGGCTGCCATTTACTTCAAGAGGAGAAGGCTCAACTCCCACCTCCGACAGGATGGCTACCCCACTACAGGCTAGCAGCCAACTTGTCTCCCCTAGTGCATAACTCCTTTAGCTTCAGTGGTAGAGGTCTTTGCTGCAGTGGGTTCAAATCCTGTTTGACTGACCCTGGGGGTGGCTGTTATAAAAGCATTCCCCAGCATGCAAAAGGCTGGCCCTGGGATAGCTCCAGGTACGTGCAAGAGGGAAGAACTGGAATTGCCAGAGGACCTTTTTTCCACCCAATTTGCACCCCAGGTTTGTGTAATGAAGCAGATGGAATAGCTCCAATATGATTGTGACGCAGCGGCCAAATTTCAGATGCTGTGTCCTGATTAGAGCTGAGTGGGAGACACCTTTCCTGTTCCCACCAAAGTTTTTGAGATTTCAGAAACATTTTCCTGTTCCGCAAATGGGACAAAACTGAGACCTGGGAAGCGGAGAGCGAGAGAGACCCAGCCAACAGGTTGGGACACTCATCTGGGAGAGATTCACTGCAAGTTCCTACTGCATCTGATTTGGAGCAAGGGCTTGACCCTGCATCTTCTACACCCCAGCTGCGTGCCTGACCATCAGGCGCATTTGGGGTGAATTGCTGTGTCTCGCTCTGCTTTCCATCCTGGATCTGAGATACCTTGTCCCGAAGAGCCTTTTTTTCACCAAAACCCACCCTTTCCCACAGGAAGTTTGGGGTTTTGATAAACCTGTTTGTCAAAAAAACTCCAGCTCTTGTCCAAATGGAACCGTCAATCCTTTTAAAGTTGGTCCATTATTAATAGCCACCCTTAACATCCTGAAAGCTCCTCGTACACACACACACATACACGTCCATATGGTAGGTCAGCATCATTATCCCCATTTTACAGAAGAGAAACCGAGGCACAGACAGGCGAGGCGACACCCGAAGGAAGGACACCGAGAGGTTCAGTATAGAGCTGGCTCCTGTTCACATGAGAATACAGGGAATCATATGAAGAGCAGCTATTTCCCAAATATCCATATGGACAAAAACTGATCACAAACTGTATAGCAAGGAGGCTTGGACATGGGGGAATCAAACCACTATTTGGAATCCAAGTGGCTCCATCCGTCTATGGTACTTATCTGGCCCCCATCTCTCTAGCACAGGGGTGGGCAAACTACATCCCGGGGGCCACTTCCGGCCCTTCAGAGGTTTTAATCTGGCCCTCGAGCTCCAGCCAGGGAGTGGGGTCTGGGGCTTACCAGGGGGCTCTGCATGCTGCCCCCGCCCCAAGCACGGCCCCTGCAGCTCCCATTGGCTGGGAACCGTGGCCAATGGGAGCTGCAGGGGCGGCACTTGCAGATGGGGCGGTGCGCAGAGCCATCTGCCCGTGCCTCTGCGTAGGGGCCGGAGGCGGGACATGCCACTGCTTCTGGGAGCTACTTGATTTAAGTGCTGCCTGGAGCCTGCACCTCTGACCCCCTACCATACCCCAACCCCCTGCCCCAGCCTGATCCTCCTCCCACCCTCCAAACCCCTTGGTTCCCCCCAGAGCACCCTCCTGCACCCCAAACCCTCATTCCCAGCCCTACCCCAGAGCCTGCACCCCTAGCTGGAGCCTTCCCCCACTGCACCCCAACCCCGTGCCCCAGCCCCCACCCGCACCCTGAACTCCTCATTTCTGGCCCCATCCCAGAGCCCACACCCCAGCCAGAGCCCTCACCCCCTTCCATATCCCAAGCCCCAATTTCATGAGCATTCATGGCCCACCATACAATTTCCATACCCAGATGTGGCCCTTGGGCCAAAAAGTTTGCCCTCCCCTACTCTAGCACCTGAGCACCTCACAACTTTTTAATGCATTTGTCTTCCCAACACCCCTGTGAGGTAGGGCCGGGCTATTATCCCCATCATGCAGATGAGGGAAACTGAGGCACATAAATGTGAAAAGTGTTGGCCACTCCCTCCCCCACCCAAAAACTTCTGAGCACTCCTGAGGGGTGGGAGAGAGAACACTCGCGGCCTCCTATATGGGCTTTTATTGGCCATTTGTCCCCAGGAGGCGGGCAAGTGTGAAAGGGAGCCAATCAGGGCTGGCAATCATGTGACTACTGGAGCTGGTGACATCATCATTATTAGTAGCAGTAGTTATTACTTGTATTACCACAATGCCGAGGTGCCCGAGTCACGGATCAGCACCCCATGGCGCTAGGGGCTGTACAGACACTGAGTAAGAAGTAGGGGCCAAAATCCCCTTAGTGGCAGTGAAGTCGTGGGAGCTGGCTACAGTGCAGCTGGTCTCAGTAATTAGCAGCCTCAGTTTCCCAGGTTCGGCAGTGCTGAGGGCAAGAGGAGAGGGCAGTGCTGAGGGCAAGAGGAGAGCTCCCCTACCGCCCCCCGGAATCGCTTGTTTCCGTGTTCCCCACTAATGAGCAGGCGGCAGGACTGGGACCGTACTGAAGTTTCTTCTGAACGCCGTTTGCGCTCAGTGTCATGGGCTTTTGAGGAGCGCCTTGCTGTGGCTTTGGGCTTCCATGCCTGCGGAAGTCTAAGGCAAATATGGGGTGGTGTGATATACCAACGCCTCACACGCCCACGGGGCTTTTCATCCAGCGGCCTCTCAGGCTGCTTTAGGGAGCAGGCCGAGCATCACTGCACACTGTGCTATAGCAGCAAGGAGAGATCAAGGCCTCACGCAAGAATAATCCACTGGTCAGCGTGTGTTACACCAGCGGTCCTCAACCAGGGGTCTGGGGCCCTCTAGGGAGCCGCGAGCAGGTTTCAGGGGGGTCAGCCAAGCAGGGCCAGCATTAGACTCGCTGGGGCCCGGGGCAGAAAGCCGAAGCCCCAGTGCATGGGGATGAAACCCAGGGCCCTGAGCCCCGCCACCTGGGGCTGAAGCTGAAGCCTGAGCAACGTGGTTGGCAAGGGGCCCTGTGGCATGCGGCCCCAGGCGATTGCCCTGCTCGCTACCCACTAGTGCCAGCTCTGGCTTCTATATTCACAAAACCAGTTACCGTGGCACAGGTGGGCCGTGGCCTTTTTATAGCATGTTGAGGGGGCTCAGAAAGAAAAACGTTGAGAACCCCTGAGTTACAGGTCCCCCCCTCTGTGCCCATCCACAGAGGAACTGCACCTGTTACCCAGCCACTAGCTACAGTGCCTTGTTCCTTTAGGCCAAGTTGGTATAGCCTCTCTCTGGACCCCCTGGTTCAACCCCGGTGTGTCAGTCGAGAAACTGGCTCTCACCCAAGGAGCTGGACGTACCCACAGAGAAACGCTACCAGCCCCCAAGAGCTTGCAGCCTCCATAGACCGGAAAAGGGAGTCATGTTATTCCCATTTGACAGAGGGGGAACGCGAAGCAGAGCTGAGTGTTGAATGTGGGCCTCCTACGTCCCAGCGCAGCCTTGGCGGCGCAGCGTGCAGAGCTGCCCAGGAAGGACGCCAGGAGAGAGCACGAGATCCCTGTGGTCCCTGCATCTCCAGGAGGAGAGGCCGCTGGCAGGGACTGGGAGGTCCAGCAGGGCCATTCCCCCTGCAGCTGGGACTCAGGAGTGGCCCCCTCTGCATTCAGCCTGAGAGAGGGAGCAGCGCGTCTCCTCCCGCGTCCCTCCTAACTTATACCCCTGCCTGGGACCCTCACGTAAATGCGCTGAGTGTGCGTTTCTCCTGGAGCAAACCCTGAACTTGCAATCCTGCGTCTGAAGAAGTGAGGGCTTTTTTGCCCACGAAAGCTTATGCCCAAATAAATCTGTTAGTCTTTAAGGTGCCACTGGACTCCTCGTTGTTTTTGTGGATACAGACTAACACGGCTACCCCCAATACTTGGAACCCTGAACGTGATCCTCTGGGCACAGATTGGCACTGCTGTCCTTGGGAGTCGAGGGGTACATGAAACACGTGGAGCATGTCAGGACATGGGGCTGGGGGGCACTGGAATTGCAGGCAGTCCTGCACGGACAGGAGATGCCAGGACTGTTGGGGCCCAGCCCCCAGTCTCAGCCCTCCGGGCAGCTGCTCCACGAAGCTCCACACGTCACAGGGGAGCGCCGGCTGCTAATGTAGTGGCAAGACTTTGTGTTTCCATTGCCGGTTTAGCGGGGCGTTTCCAGATACCAGCTTAATCCCAGTAACATCCGCATGCCTGTATTTCCCGGGGAGCCTCCCTGCGGCCGCCTCAGCTAATCCGATTGGATTTCTGCCCTCAGCAATATCCTCCTGTTCACATTACCATGTGGCGCCCCTCGAGAAATGGGGCGGTTTACTGCTGCAGCAGCCAGGAGTTTATACCTCATGGTGCCTGCGCCACCTTCAGGGATGGCCCAGGAACTGCAGCCTTTTCAGTTTATCTCCCATATCTCAAGATACCTGTAGCCAGAATCCAGGCTGATAAACGGGTATTTAGAGTCTTCCCCATATGAGAGAGGGAGAGGTTGGCTGTGCACTCAGATTCGGATCCAAAGCCCATCAAAGGGAATAGAAAGACTCTCCTCTGCGGAGTCCAGATCAGCCCCTCGTGTGTTAACTAGTAGCTTTAAAAATATTTAACCATCCAACTGTGTTTACCTAAAACAAAGTATATTTAAAATTTAGAAAATGCAAGTGCATTTAGTGAGCTTTGGGGTGGGATGATTCAGAAAACACTGGAAGCTCTTGCAGGCAGGAGCGTTTTGTGTTTGTACAACAGCTGGCACAATGGGGCATGTGACGGGGCTCCTGGACACTAGGATTACAAGTGATAAAGGACAGAGAGTTACGCCGTGACAGCCCTAGCCAAGAACGCTTGTATGCCACTTGAGGGGTCCATAGTAGTGCAAATCCCCATACAGATGTGGGATCAAGGGGTGTAACATTGACCCACACATGGATTTGGGGAGCATATAACCCTCCACCTTCTCCTTTAGAGGTTAGACCACATATAGACATACAGGAAACAGAAATTAACCAGTTTGCTCAAGGCTACACACCAAGATCATAGGAGATCCAGGAACTGGACCCAGTATCTGAACCACAAGACCATCCTACCACCTGTTTTTAATCCTCTAGTACGCTGGCATATCTAGTTTTAAAGGTCCCAAGCAATTACTTCCATTATTTCCCTTGGGGAGACAATTCCGCAAGTCTACAGATCTCACCGCTAGAAAGTGCTTTTCCCCAATGCCCAGCCTAAATCTGCCCAGGAACGTCCCAACACCGCTAATGACAAACCTCGCACTGCTGCCGACACCAGCGATCTGGTCTGCCTCCTTCTGCTTGACCTCAGGCTGAAATTGCAACAGCTTTGACAATCTACGCACTCGCTCACCTCGCTGAGAGCTGCCTGACCCTGCCAGTCAGTGCTGACGGGAAAAACTGCAGCACAGGTGTTCCTGGGGCGAATGATGGAAATCCAAGAGGCTAGGAGTAGTGAGCAGGACTCCCTGCCACGTGGCTCACTGCCATCCCAGCTAAAGCATATGGCGCTACAGCGCCCCCCCTGCTGTCACAAAAGGGGATTGCGCGTCTTACAGCTGTCAACGGCCTAGCGAACAGCTCAGCACTTCCCTGACAGGTGTCTCATTAATGAGGAAAAGGAGCGTCCCTGTAAGGGAGAATAAAGGGATCATTAGCACACCTGCCTGTCAGCCTTTTAACGAGCCTTGGCAAACGAGGGCGAGTGCTGCTCAGTTTGCAGACAACAGTTTTTCGGGGCTGGAGTGAAGGCTGTGACATTGATGAAGAGCAAAATGAACTCTCCAGTCCCTGGAAAGGGAGAACTTGTTCCCAGGTTGGCATTGTCCTGCCAGGGATGTGTCAGTGTTATAGACTGGAGCATGGTTGGGGCGGATACTGGCAGAGAAGGCATTAAGGGAGAGGCTTGGAGGAGCCCAGATGCTGTGGTGATGGGAGCCATATAAATTCCTTGACAGACAGAGGCAATTCAGTGGGGAAGGGGGAGGGAGGGGAATTGGAATGGGCAGAGCTGTAGTGTGTCTGCCAACTGCTGGATATCCGCTGGAACAGACTTGGGACCCAATCACGTGCGGTCCTGAGCAACTTATGCTCCTGCTGATTGTAATGGGAATGTAGGAAGCTCCGCACCTTGCAGGACTGATATCTGTGCCAGTTGCAAGTCACTAGGAGCCCTGTTCTAAGCTTCCCTGAGCTGGAAATGGCTCTTTGCATATTTTAGACGCTGGGCTGAAAACATACCGGCCTTGATATCAATGAGCTGCTGAGGTGCCGGGCCTGGGAGGTAACTGTGAATGCCCTGGGAATTGCAAATATTGTCTGTCGTTTTGTCCAAACAGTAGACAGGAGGGACAGAGTGAGCCTCGTTCATGACCTTCATAAGAATATTAGAAACATCATTAAAATTAACTCTGGAGTCTGCCAGAGCTTCCCTGGTGTGCCAGGCACAGGCCTGTCAGACTGACTGATCGAGGTTCCTTCCACTGCTGCTTCCAACTTGCAACCTTGGACTTTGAGGGCTCTCAGGAACTGATTATGTGTTCAGGGTGGAGATGGACAGAGGGATGCTGGGAAAGATGGGTCTCCATGACAAAAGCAGTAGTCCTTAAAACATCTTCCAGGTAGAATACAATGTGTCCTGCTTCTTTCTCCTGCGCCTATCCAACTGACTAAGAGAAATCTCACTGAGCTTTACATATAAATATTCAGTGTTACCGCAGACAGGGGCTGATAATAATAATCATTAGCAATGACCAAGTTACAAGAAAAAGGGGACATTCAATGGAACAGGAAGGTGGCAAATTCAAAGCCAATAAAAAGGCACATAAAAGGGCACAGACAATGACAATATGTTCCCAGGAGTGTTGTAAGCAAGACACGAGAAGTAATTTTTCCGCTCTACTTGGCGCTAATTAGGCCTCAACTGGAGTATTGTGTCCAGTTCTGGGCGCCACATTTCAGGAAGGATGTGGACAAATTGGAGAACGTCAGAGAAGAGCAACAAAACTGATTAAAGGGCTGGAAAACATGACCCATGAGGGAAGATTGAAAAAAAATGGCTCGGTTTAGTCTGGAGAAGATAAGACTGAGGGAGGACATGATAACAGTTTTCAAGCACAGTTTTCACATTACAAGGATGAGGGAGATAAATTGTTCTTGCTAGCATCTGAGGATAGGACAAGAAGCAATGGGCTTAAACTGCAGCAAGGACAGTTTAGGTTGGACATTAGGAAAAACTTCCTAATTGTCAGGGTGGTTAAGCACCAGAATAAATTGTCTAAGGAGGTTGTGTAATCTCCATCATTGGAGATTTTAAAGAGCAGGTTAGACAAACAGCAGTCAAGGATGGTCTAGAATACTTAGTCCTGCCTTGAGTGCAGTGGATTGAAGCAGAAGACTTCTCAAGATCCCTTCCAGTCCTACAATTCTGTGATTCTACGAACCTCTAGATACTCAAAGAGAAAATGGAGGTTTCGTCTGGAAGCTTCTCATGGAAGGATAGATGCAAATGCCCATCCTCATCTCCATTTCCCTATCAGGAATGGGCACTTCTAGAAGACGGGGACAGCAGAGGGCACGCTTCAAATTGCACCTGCTCCCAGCAGAAGTTGAAGTCATGTCCTGTGCTCTCCTTGAGCCTGTGTCCCATCTAATGAGAGCTGAGTGCAGAAGACATGAGTTCCCACACCACACAGTGAAATGCACGCACTGCAAAGAGGGTGACCAGGTGCCCGGTTTTCGGCCGGAACAGCCTGTTGAAAAGGGACATTGGTGATTCTGGTCAGCACCGTCGGCAGTGCTGCAGAACCACGGCAGGCTAGTCACCCGGCGCACCCGCTCCACACTCCCATTGGCCAGGAACCAGCCAATGGGAGCTGGGTGGGCGGTGTCTGCAGGCGAGAGCAGGTGCATGTCATGGAGCCTCCTGTACTCCCCCAACCTAGGAGCCGAACCTGCTGGCAGCTTCTGGGGTGCAGCACGATGCCCCAGGCCAGGCAGGCAGCTGCCTTAGCATTGCCGCTGCGCTGCTGACCAGGAGTCGCCTGAGGTAAGCCCGTGCCCCAACCCCGAGCCCCAACCCCTGCCCCAGCCCTAAGCCCCCCCAAACCCAGAGCCCTCTCCTGAACCCCAAACCCTCATCCCCAGCCCCATCCCAGAGCCCTCACCCCCCGCACCTCAACTCCCTGCCCCAGCCCGGAGCCCCTTCCCACACCCTGAACCCCTCATCCCCAGCCCCACCCCAGAGCCCTCACCCCACCTGCACCCCATCCCCTGCCTCAACCTGAAGCCCCCTCCTGCACTCCAAATCCCTCAGCCCACCCCCAGCCTGGAGCCCCCTCCTGCACCCCAAACATCTCATCCCCAGCCCCACCTCAGAGCCTGAACCCCCAGCCAGAGCCCTCATCCCCTCCCACATCCCCGTTCCAGAGCCCATACCCCCTCCTGCACCCAAACCCCCAGTCCTGAGCCCCCCAAACCCAGAGCCCCCTCCTGCACCCCAGATCCCTCACTCCCCTGCACTTCAACCCCCTGCCCAGAGCCCCCTCCCACACCCTGAACCTCTCATCCCCGGCCCCCAGAGCCTCACCCCCCACCTGCAACCCATCCCCCTGCCTCAACCGGCAGCCCGTTCCCACACTCCAAATCCCTCAGCCCACCCTCCCAGCCTGGAGCCCCCTCCTGCACCCCAAACCTCTCATCCCCGGTCCCACCCCAGAGCCCAAACCCCCAGCCAGAGCCCTCACCCCTCCCACATCCCAACTCCCTGCCACAGCCCACAGCCCCCTCCCACACACTGAACCCCTCATTTCTGGTCCCACCCTGGAGCCCAGACCCCCATTTAGAGCCCTCACCCTCTCCTGCACCCCAACCCCTTCCCCCAGCCTAGTGAAAGTGAGTGTGGGTGGGGGAGAGCAAGCCACCTAGGGAGGAGGCAGGTAGCGAGCGGGGGCAGGGCCTTGGGGAAGGGGCGGGGCTAGGGTGTTCCATTTTGTGTCAGTAGAAAGTTGGCAACCCTAATTGCAAATGACACCGTAATCCATTAGAACTATTTGAACTTGACAACAGACTAGTGGATAAAGGAGAACCAGAGGAAATCATTAATTTGGACATTCAGAAAGCTTTGGGCAAAGCTGTTAATTGTATTGTGGTAGCACCTAGGAGCCCTAGTAGCATGGATCAGGACCCTGTTGTGTGAGCTGCTACAGAAACCCAGAACAGAAAGACCATCACTGCCCCTCAGAGCTGCAATCTAAACATAAGACAAGACGCAGCAGTGGATGTGGACAGACTGATGGGAAAGCCCCAGAAAACGCTGGCAAGGTGCAGGTCAGCACGATCAGCAGTGATCTCAGCCCGTCAGCTGCTCAACCACTGGCAGGGTTGACCGAGTCCCTCACAAGAATGGAACGGAGCAAAAAAAAAATCTATTGAAATTGCAAAAATTTTCAAAAACCATTAAAAATCATCATTAAAACTTACATTTGTTACTGGTTTTTCTAGCAGCCCAACTAGTAAGTAAATGAAGTGGTCCCGGGATGAGAGTAGAAACTCTATTAAGGATTAGAAATGGGCGAAGAGACAGAAGATGAAGAGTTGGAATAAATGGTCGGTTTGCTTTATGGCCAAAGGTTAGCAGCAGGGTGCCCAGGGTCCCCTACCTGTAGCAGTTAACATCTCCATTAGTGATCCAGGCTACCTCACTCTCCGGAAGCCAAGCCACAGGGCAGACTTGAGTAGGGTGCAAAAATCAGAGTATATTGCAGCTATTCCCTACACACACACATGCACACAGGCAGGGGTTCCCTGCAACAATCTTGTAAGGCCCCTCAGGCTTCTCCTGGGCAGCAGATTGCCCTACAGTCATTTCATAATGAAGCAAAGGAAAAGACCCATGAAGAAAAACATGATTTGCGCCAGGCCCACTCTCCTCCTCAGAGACGGTGGCATCCAGCAGTCCCCGCAGAGGTTCAGGGCTGGTCCTTTCCACAGGTAGTAAAGAGGAGGCTATGTGTTCTCTTCCCTGGCCAGCCAGCAGCTGAGTTGAACTCTCCCCTGTTTAACTGCCCCTTCGTCACTTAGTGGGGCCCAGAGCAGCTCATTACCCCTTGCTGGTTCAGGGTGGGGTCAGCAGGCCCCATCACAATCGGAAAAGATGGTGAGCAACGAGGTGGCAAAATGTGCAGATGCCATAAAATCATTTATGCGCGTTAAGAGTGTAAGGAACTTCTGAGCAAGCTCACCAAGCGAGGGGAATGGGCAACGCGACGGCAGATGAATGTCAAGGTTGACGTGCGAAGGAATCCATCTCTAATGAGCTAAGACAGCATCAGGAGGGGAGGACAGCGACAAGGTATTGTGATAAACAGGTGCGGACAGCTGGAAAACCGAAGACGTCACATGGCCATTAGTTCCCGCAGGCCGTGAGGGTCACTGATCGTGAGATCAAGTAGGTTGATGTCTCCTTGCAGTGCTCTGCAGCAAAGAAGGACCAAAGTTTAGAGAAAATCCTCTAGCACCTTTGTAGTGGCCAGGAGAGGCAACTAGGTTTGAGTCCTACAACAAGATCAAAGACCACGTTGGATATGGTGTGTGCCCCCTACCTTTGCAAGATGCACAAGGAAGTGAGTGTTCCATGTGGGAGATGACATGGCCAAATGCACAGGAGGAATGTATTTATCACATGACTGCAATTTATCGCATAGTTATCACCTCCACCGATGTGCACTTAAAGATATACGCATACGGTCCCTGTAACCATACTGTAGTGGTAAAGAAGACTGAAAATAAAGTTACATAAAATACACTTTCAAAATCTATTAATCAATTAAAGACTAAATTACTTGGGATGTATGTTTCTTCTTACCAGGCCAAACATATGTTTTGTTGAGAAGAGATGTTAGGCCACTACCATGAAGAGGAGAGGTTAAGAGAAGGAGGGGGAAATCCCTTTCACTGAGTACATTTCATGGGGAAATTATCCCTGAGAATCACATTCAGCCTGTCTTGGCTTTAAACCCAACCATCAGCAAATTTAAATTATATTTAAAAAAATGTTTAGCGTGTTATCTATATTGTTTCCATCTTGTCATTCTTTATCAGGCAATTAAGTGCAAAGTGACATTTTCTTGACAAAGTAGCGGCGTACAGCTGTGCCTTTCTCCAGACGAAACATAAAACAAGTGAGATTGCACGCATCCCTAAATCTTCGGCTGCAGCTGTAGTGAGGGGGCGGGAGGGGAAGAAGGAATGATGACGCATGGAGTGCTTCACAAAAGATCTGTCTGGAGCTCGAGCTTCGTTTCCTTTTTGTTATCAATTTAGTGATGATTAGTAGCACGCTGCCCTTCAACAGTGCCTGCTGGCCGGATAGCTCAGCCCTTCCCAAGCCTGAAGGAGTCAACTCTCACCACACTCCATTTAATGTACCAGTAGCATTATCCTCATTTTACTGATGGGCAAATCGAGGTGATGCCACTGGACTAATATTAGGCACAGCGATGATGTGAACTTTGATCTCTTTGATTCCAGCCCCAGGCATTCACCACAAAACTGCGCTGCCTTTCCAGTGCCCCAGAAAGCCAGGCTAGCCTCTTTTCTTCCATTCTCCGAGCAAAACTAGCCAGATTTCTGAGGCTAGCCAACACAGTGCCTGAGCCCATGTCCTTCGATCACGGACTCCCTTGGCTAAATTGTTTGCAAACCTCAAAGATGGGGAAGGGAAAACGAAAAAAGATTGTGGGTCTCCCCTTAGTCTGTTTCCTGAAGCAAAACTGATTAGCCGTTTCACAGGGCCAGATGACAAACTGCCAACCCCTCTCTGTGTTTGCAGAAATCACTATAAATCTACTTTGGGCAGCAAGCTGTGTCCAAACAGAAAATTCTGCCGGCGGTCCTTAGAATGAGGACAGCAAAGGAATCATGGGTTAATTCAGAAGCCCGAATCCACTACCCGAGACCCTGAATTGGCAAACTTGTCATGACAGGGACCGGGGGAGGGATTGCTATGCCTGGGAATCTTATTCTTTTAACTCATCAACACTGGTGTGTTAGTGGGGACATTGCTACACGATGCTCTAGTGTTCTGTGTGCAGCTCTGGGTGTTTCCCCATTCGGATTCAAATTACCAATAATGTATCACGTATAAAGAACACCTGACGGGCAGCTTATTCAGCCATGACTCTACCAGGTAAATGCTGATCGATTCCTTAAGCCGGGAATTTTGGAAGGGCTCAGACAGCATCTGCAAATAGGGCCAGAGTTTTAAATGTGCACAGTACCCAGCATCTAACCCAAAAGGCCCCAAAGAGAAGCTAGCGGAAAGCACACTGGTCTGGGACGCAGGCAACCTGGTTCTATTCCCAGCTCTGGTTACTAGTCTGCTTGCGGAAGTCATTTTAATCATTCTGTGCCTCCGTTTCCCCATCTGTAAAAGGGGGATAAATGATACTGACGTCCTTTGTAAAGCATTTTGAGCTCTCCTACTGTAAGCGCTAGCAGTGGGGTGTGTACGCATGCATATAACTTAGCTAGATTGTAAACTCCTTGGGGCAGGGACTGTGCTTCCTTTTTTACAGCCCCAAGCACACAGAGGGCGCTCAGCAAATATTAAATAACACCACCTCCGACGAGCCACAAGAGGGTGACCTTTCCGGGGCTCCCCACTGAGCGAATGTACTGCAGAGAGATATCTATGGGAGGAGTGCTGAGAGCAGGGGCTAGATCCTGCTTGTGCCGTTAAGGCCCTATGCAGCCAGGGTCAAGTGGGGAAGCTCTACGACGGGGTCTCAAACTCAATTTACCTCAGGGCCAGGGCCAGTCCTCAAATCCTCCCAGCGGGCCAATGTCACTCATGCCGCCCAGAACCCGCCCCCCCCCTCCCATCTAAGGCTCTGGGATGGAGTTTGGGTGGGGGAGGAAGTCTGGGGTAGGGGATTGGGGTGCGGGCTCTGGGATGGAGTTTGGGGGCTGGGGTGTGTGGGAAGTGGATGCAGGCTCTGGGATGGAGTTTGGGGGCTGAGAGAGCGTGGGAAGGGGGTACAGGCTCTGGGAGGGAGTTTGGGGGCCGGGTGTGTGTGGGTAGGGGATGCAGGCTCTGGGAGGGAGTTTGGGGGCTGGAAGAGTGTGGGGATGGGGTGCAGGCTCTGGGAGGGAGTTTGGGGGCTGGGGGAGTGTGGGGATGGGGTGCAGGCTCTGGGATAGAGTTTGTAGGCTGGCGGTGTGTGGGAACAGGGCGCAGGCTCTGGGAGGGAGTTTGGGGGCATGAGGGGATATGTGGGGAGGGGGTCGGGGGTGCAGTGCTTACCTGGGGCTCCAAGGTGGGGTGGGCTGGGGGGCCTCTGCATGCTTCTGCCCCCAGGCACCGCCCCCGCAGCATCCCATTGGCTTCAGGGGCGATCGGGGTGAGGGCAGCGCGTGGAGGCACAGCCCTGCCCTGCCCCACCCCTGGGCCACTGGAGCGAGCAGGCAGACGCTGCCGGGGTACCTGAGGAGGGAGCGCCCAGGGGCGGCAGGTGGGGCCAAGGGAGAGACCCGGCCCCAAAACTGCTGGAGCTCCGCAGGCCACGCTGGGGAGGCTCGCGGGCCGCAGATGGCCCGTGGGCCGGGAGTTTGAGACCTCTGCTCTAAGACCTGCTCTAACCTACATAGGGGGGCTGAACCTGTTCCCAGCAGCCCTGGCTGAGGGAAAACGCCAGTTGCCCTCCGTGGTTCCGGCACCTGTCTGAGCATTGCTGGATTGCAAGTCCCGCCTCGCTCAGCCCATCCTTATTCCTCAGCACGAACGCAGAAAGATTGTGCCATGCCCAGCGTCATGCTTGGGAGCTGCCCCTAATTTTCCCCTCGGCTGCATCAGTGGCAGCTCACAGTGATAAGAGTGGCTGGTTTGTCAGCCGAGCCAGCCATATTTCTTTATTAATTTCACAGGCTTGGTCTCCCGAAATGGAATATTGATGGTGCTTTCCTTAAAGGACAGAAGATTCACGTACTGACTCGCCAGTGGCACCGTAGTGCTGAGGAGCCTGGCATCACAGTCGCATCCCTCAGTGCACCACGGGCTTGCCCATGAGCTCCTAATGACTCTGTGGTGATCACCCAGACATTTTAGGGTTCTCTTTGAACGCACAAGGCCCAGGCATTCTGCAACAGGAACTTTACGGCTGTCACTTTGCTGCATGACATGGCAACTGGGATAGAACTTGGTTCCTCCAAAAACACGCCCCTTCCAAGTTAGGGTGAAGGAAAATCTCCATGCACTGTTAGCAGTACAGGGCTTATGACATGCACAGGTCAGCAGTTCCAATTATATCCAGTAGAGGGCAGTGGTTTACACACACCAGCGAGTTCATTGGGGTAGAATCATGGATGTAAACCATTATAAAGCACAGTGAAAACAGGCTGTAGACACCATCCCACCCCACTTGTGGTGCCACATGCCGCGTCTTTTAATGCAGCATAGACGTATCCTTAAAGGCCAGCTCATGGGGGGGAAATAGAAATGAAGATCCAGTAGTGACCCACATCAAAGAGACTCTTTGGGGAAAGTGAAATTCGGAGGGGCTGTTCACTGTGGGAATAAGGGACTGAGAAAAGTGGGAGCGATGGAGCCCGACCCTCTCTAGGACCTGTCTCAGCAAAGGCGCAATGTCCTGCTGAGAGCTGAGGCAGGTGATCGGCGAGATCTCGCCGTGCCAGGGTCTGGATACATTGTGGCACAAGTTTGCAAGAGGAGGCCTCAGGTGCAGCTATTCCGGGCTTGGAAAACCAAGAGTCCTCCATGCTTTGCCCTAGAGTTATGGAGTCGCTGGGTAGGAGGCTCTGGCCTGTGCCATGCAGGAGGACACACTAGATAACCGCAATGGTCCCTTCTGGCCTTAAAAAATCAATCTGCCCATATCTAGGCTTCTGAGAGGCTCCCTGTTCCACTGCATGTCAGGGCAGGCACTATTCAAAGAGAGCCAGAGGGCGAAATGTGGTTAGTTCTCGGGGAAGAGCCACTCTTCTGGGCTAGGCTGTGAGTCAGGCTGACACACAGGACTGGGGAGGAATGCACCCCCGCCGGCTCCCCCGCCCAGCCTCATGCCTGCCTCAAACCCCACTCCCTTATGCAGCCCTGGCTCGTCCTTACTCCTCTGCACACAGAAGTCGCAATCCGATTAGTTATTTATAGAAGCCTCACCTGAGATCAGGCCCCCAGGGTGCGGCTCCAGCCCCAAACAGTGAACAATCTAAATAGACAAGACAGGCAAAAAGGAGGAAGGGAAAGAAATGACATGACTCCCCTAAACCAGGAAATGCATGAACATGTGCTATGTCCTACCCCAGAGTGCTACCTCTGGCCCCCTTCCGCCAGCCTTGTGCAGACAATGAAATAATCTAGACCAACAGAACTAAAAATCCATTTTCCCCAAACAGGTAAAGTAAAAAAAAAAAAAAAAACGAGCTTGTTAATATGCAAAAGCTGGAAGTTCTTGAAAAGACAAAACAACCTAGAGCCTGGATTAATTCTAGGCTTGTAACTGAAAAGGCCAAATAAAAATGCGGCTCTGCATTGAACCATGTGATTTAAATAAAGCCACAAAGCATTAACATTTTTAATGAATACTGCTGGAGTTATTGGTAGTCAAAACCTTCTCCGCGTGTGTATCTTGTCAAGGAACGTTGGATGAGTCAAGCTTTAAGTCAGTGACTTTTCATGAGAGCTGGGCGGGAATTGGTTTTCCTGTCTCATGAAGATTTTCAGATATCAAAAAAGCCCTTTTCCACAGTATAAAAAAAATCAAAATCTCAAAAGTTTCTGCAAACTAAAAATCTGGAAAAACAAAAAAACAAAAACAAAAATCAGTCTGGGTCAACTGAAATGTCTCATTTCGATTTTGGCCATTTTTAGTTATTATATATTGTACCTACTATTGTTAGCGTAAATTTGTAAACAAAAAGTCATTTCAAAGCAGAAAATCAGAATTTGTTATTTCAAAGGGCTCATAACAAACCATTTAGTGAAGTTTTTTTTTATTTTTTGAGTTGACAAATGAGTTGAATCTGATCCCATCCCCCCCCCCCCCCCACAATCAATGAATGTTGATGAATCAGCATTTTCCAATGAACAGTGTTAAATGGAAAAATTCCCAAACAGCTCTATTGTTCAATACCATCCTCTGGACGTCACCGGGCCCGAGTGTCCGCTCACGGACGTTAGTGTTACGCCTCCGTGACTGCACTAATTCAGTGACGTGATCCCTGGTTTACAGGGGTGTCGGGGAGCAGAGACTCAGGCCCGTGTGTGACTCAGAGAGGAGGGATGGCAGGCGAGGAAACAGTTGGCCACCCCCCAGTTTAGTGACAGCTCTGGTGCGATTAAGCCCTTTGGGTGTTGATGCTTTATGAAGCATTATGTTTGCAGAACAACTATTTGCTTTAAAGCCTCAGCCACGTCCCCGGCTCCTGGCCCCACACTTGGTCCTGTTCCCAGGCTTGGACGTCGCTCCCCTCCCGGCCCCACGCAAGCCCCCAGCCTTCGCCATGGCTCTGTTCCCGGCCCTGGACCAAGGCTGGGGGCGAGGCTGAGGCTCCTCTGCTCCTCCCCCTGCCCCGCCCCTAGCCTTAGCCACTGGCTGTGGCCCCAGCCCCACCCCCAGCCTTGGCCCCTTCACTCCTGTCCGTGCCACCTCCCTCTAGGGTGACCAGATGTCCGGATTTTATAGGGACAGTCCCGATGTTTGAGTCTTTTTCTTATATAGGCTCCTATTACCCCCCACCCCCTGTCCCGCTTTTTCACACTTGCAGTCAGGTCGCCCTACCTCCCCCTCCTCTCCCCGGAGCTGCAGCCCCGCTCCCAGTCCTGGCTCCAGGGGTGGGAGGGTTAGGGGGGTAGTGAGCATGGACAGAGGTAAGGGGAGGCGCAACCCTCAAAAATTTGGAGACCACTGCTCTGGAGGCCCCAGCTGAGATCAGGCCCACATTGCGCTAGGGGCTGTACAGACACAGAACAAGAGATAGTGCTGGCCGCAGAGAGCTTACAATCTAATAGACAAGCCAGACAGAGGTAGGAGGGGATGTGAGCTGCCCAGACCATGGAGCCAGAAGCAGAACCAGGGCTCTGTAGTCGTTACCCAGTGTATTCTCCACTTGCACAACACTACTGAATCATTATGTTTGCAGAACAACTATTTGCTTTAAAGCATCAACACCCAACGGGCTTAATCGCACCAGAGCTGTCACTAAACTGGGGGGTGGCCAACCGCCCCACGACACTGCTCGTCACGTCAGCGGGCAGACTTCGTCCGGATGGAACAGCACCGCCCCGGAGAGAGACACATTTACACAGTCACCTCCAAGAGCGGGCGCTCCCCTGGCAGAGTTCACAGCAGTGCAGCTAGGCCCTGCTCCAGTTCCCATGAAAGCTAACGGGCGTCTTTCCTTTGCCTTCAGATGAGAACTGGATGAGGCCATTACAGCAGCTGAACGGCAAGTTTAAGGGCCGGGCAAAAGAAACAAAATGGTACACGGACATATAAATATAAGCACCGTCCAGACTGACAGCCAGGTCTCCGGTCCATTTGAGAGCAGGCATTGGTACCTCCCCCGTTTCCCGCACAATCACAGTCACGTAGAAATGAGCAGTCTGAGATACTGAAGAAATCAGCGAGTCATTGGGTCCATCGACATCAGGGAAATTTGCACCGATGTAGCTACACCGAAGCAAACTCCTATTATGCTGAGTTGGTGCAAAATGGGGCTTGCACGGTGACAACTTACTCCTCCCTGTCCTGTTCCGGGTGGGCATTGATGGGATGCACGGTGCTGTACATCCGACAGAGAAAGATGTGGTCTGTACACAGAGAATCTCTCAAGTGACGTGAGTGATACAGCTGCATTGCAGTGGTGGGGCAAGTGGACCGTGAACAGACCCCCTTTGCCCATCTCACCGCAGCGTTCAGCTGAAAACCTGACCTGAAAATGGCTCTAGAAAGCAAAGTATTGCAATTGACACGACCGATTTCCACCGCTGAGAATAGTTAGTCTGTGTAACTCCCTGGGTAAGCGTGCTCTACGTATCCCCTTCTGCGCTGGAACTGCAGAGGGTGTGGGCCTCGTGGTAACCCCTCGCTTTGAGCGCTGGAATCGCTCATTGTGTCCCCAGCGTCAGCTGAGAGGGCAGTTATCACATGAGGAAACTGTCTTGAACCGTATTAGATTAGAGAGGGCGGCTGTGTAGAAAGGGGGGATGGTCTCAGCCTGAGTTGTCCCTTTGTAAAATGGGGGTAACAATGTAACCCAGTGCTGAGTGTGTGTTACAGGTAGGGTGACCAGACGTCCCAATAAAATTGGGACTGTCCCGATATTTAGGCGTTTGCCCCGCATCCCGACCGATGTTTGGTTGGGACGCAATTTGTCCCGATATTTCACACTCGGGTTTTTTTCTTTTCTTTTTTTAGCTCTGCTGGTGCCCCCCCCCCCACCCATGTGTCTTCCTCTCATCTGGTCACCCTAGTTACAGGTCCCAGTCCAAGCCCCACGACATCAGCCAAGATGGCAGCCATGACAATGACAATCTTTTTGTCTATGTGTATGTACAGCGCCTAGCACAACGGGGCTCTGGTCTTGGTTAGGGCCTCTAGGCACCCCAGTAATATAAATAACATCTCATAGCTGCTCTCTCAGTCCCTCGTGTTAATGTACAGAGGCGCTGGTAAGTTATTCCCCTCCTGCTGTAATGCAGCCCCTGTAAGGCAAACAAGCACAATCCAGGCCCCTTAACCGGCTCCAGACAGTTCTGTGCTTTGCCTGGCGCCGCTATCCATAGCTTTAAAAACCCTCCGAAAGCCCTGACGTATCCATTTTCTTTTGCCCCCGGCGGCAGGCCGCCGATCTCCCCGTCGTGCCCTGGAGACTGGTGAAAGATGTCGCGTTTCACTTGCAGCGCAGGCCTCAGCAGGAACTGAACTTTGCCTTTGGTAATGAATAATCTATCGGGTAATGGCCGCCTGCTTCTGGGCATGATTTCGCCTTTGATTGCCCCGGCAACAGAGGCTGGTCACTTGGACGATGTCGTTTCCTCCTTTAATGAAAGAAGAAGAATTGCACAAATCCAAACTCCAGGCAGCCCCTTGGGGGAAACCGCAGGAGAGCTTTTTACAAGCCATGGCTCCAAAGCACGGCGAGTAAATGAGGTGTTATGTAAGAGCCAAGGGACAGCAGGCAGCAGCGTGAGACAGGGACACAGGACTGTGTCCTTTGAATGGGTTTGACTCGTCAGGTCTGGTTGCTCTGAGCCGGTCGCAGCAGGGCAAAGAGCAGGCGTGAGAGCCAAACTGCACAGCCCGGGGCTCAGTTGCCCTCCCAGCCTGGACTTCAGAGAGACGGAGATGAATAGATGGAATCTTTTAAGCTGATTGCAGTAAAAGAGCCATGAGAGAGTGGAGCTCGCGGGGAGCCTGGATACTTCACCGATCCCAGAATGCCATGCGAGACGATGGTGGCCGCTGTGCCAGGAGATGGAGCCTGCAAGGAGGCAGCCTCAGGAGCAGGGATCAGAGACAAGCTCCTTTAACACCAGCAAGGAGCTCTCTGCGAAATCAACGTGCTCCGTACTCTCGCTGTTAACAATCTACACCTTTTTTCCAGCCTTCAACTTCCAGCCGTTGGATCGTGTCAGACCTTGCCTTGGAAGAGCCCCTGTCATGCTGTTTAAATACGACTATATGGTACCATCGTAAACAAAACGACGAATTCACACGACTGTGGCTCTGTTGGGTAATGCTGATGGCTAATTTGGCTCCTGAACCACTGAGGTTTGAGTACCACTGGTCTAAACTAAAGAAAGCAAAAAGAGCATCTACATGGTGGGTTGAACTGGTTTAATTAAAGCTGGCCATATTTGGGGGTAGACGAGGTCTGTGTCATTGTCACAGCTCCCCCGTGAGGCAGCAAATCACCATCACTCCCACTTGACAGATGGGGGAAACTGAGTAACAGAGAGGGTTAAGTGACGTGCTCAAGGTCACTGAGGGAATCAATGGCAGAGTTGGGAATGGAAGTCACCAGCACCATACCTGGTCCGCCACACTGTGCCGCATCCAGATAGTTGGACTGTTTTGATGTCATTTGCCACAGCGCTAGGGGTGGGGGAGGCACTTTAGAAACAAACGAATGATTTATTATCACACTTCCTCTGTCTGGCCCTGCTGATGATACCTCACTCTATCGGGCCACATCTCTCTGGGGTTTGATGCTGGCCAAGGTGTCACGCAAGATCCTGGACCATCTGGCCTGATCCAAGCCAGCAATTCCCAAGTTCCTAGATCATGACTTTTTAAGCCACATCCTTGTGCAAAGAGCAACACAGAGCCAGAGAGGTCCAGGAGGAGCACTGGAGCCAGTGAGGCTCCAGCCATTAAGATGGTGCTGACTGCTCCCCGCAGGGAGCTCCCCCCCTCTGAGCAGCCCTATAACCCTTGATGACTCAGGGGCCACTCGCAGTCTGGGTCTGTATAACTGCAAGGTCCTCTCCGAACATATTTGCATATAGTTGAGGAGCGTGTATGTGGCTAGGGGACCTTTCACAGTCATGCCGGGGAGCCAATGTCACTTAGCAAGGTAAATTTCTCCATGTCCAAAGCCTCAATGGACAGTTTAAATGCTAACAATACTAAGCCGCATTTCCATTCTTATTTTTTTATAGAAATTAAATGTGGGGGGGGAGGAGTGCTACATTCATGCACCAGTCAGGTGAGGAGTTTCCATACACAAGCCTCAGGAAATCAAAAACTAGTAATCAGAACTGGATGGAAAACATATTTTTATTTTCCATGGAAAAAATTAGATTTTTTTCATTTTTGTCAATATTTTTGGGGGAACATGAGGAGGTTCTCTTGGGAAAACCAAACTGTTCTCAGCTTCTGGGTTTTTGACATAAAAACTGAATATTTTTAATGAAAAGAGAAATTTACTTGGAAAAATGTGCATTTCATCCAAAGGACATTTTTTGCCAAAAATAGTCAACAACTTATTTTTACCAACACTAGTAAGAACCTCAAATAATAATATTTACCTTTCCTACCAAACATGTATTGCATAGAACTGATAGACAGCGAGTTGTCTGACCCACATGCTATACAGACAACCTAATGTAACTACCCCTAACTTAGCTGTCATTTGCTGATATCTATATGATATCTAGATGTTTAAATTATTAGTTAAGGTCTGCAAAGCACTTTGAACATATAAAGCACTATGTGCTATTATATATATATATATTATATCGTTATATATAATAGTCATAATAAATGCATTACCTTAATGCTGCATCAGCTTAAATGATAGGGTTTTTAAAACATGAAATTATATGTAAAACCAATGTAGGAATTTGAAAAAGAAAAATGGGAACATAAGATCAGCCATGCTGGGTCAGACCAATGAGCCCAGTAGATGGCCAGTCTTCTGACAGTGGCCAGTGCCAGATGCTTCAGAGGGAATGAACTGATCTGGGCAATTACCTAGTGACCCATCCCCTGGCCCAGCTTCCAGCAGCCAGAGGTTTAGGGCACCCAGAGAACGGGGCTGTATCCCTGAGCCATTGATGGATCTATCCTCCATGAACTTATCTAGTTCTTTTTTTAACCCAGTTATACTTTTGGCCTTCACAACATCCTCTGGCAACGAGTTCCAAGCAAGTATGGAAAATTTCAGATCTTAAGAGCTGGTAGAATTTAAAAAACCAAACCAAAGCAGGAAAGAACGAGGACATACACTGCAAAGTGAGAACATTTCACTGTTATCAGACAGGTTGTTAAATGACCTTTAAGTTCCTTTTTTTAAATTCTTTTCCCCTGCAAGACACATTTAACATTGCATAGTTCCTCTTCTGAACAAAAATATCTCTCTGATAATTGCATTTCCCACACTCGTGTTCGTCCCCGTATGACTCCAAAGTCAAGTCTGTAAAGGCTACAGCGTAGCCACACTTTCCTCTCTGGCCAGGCAGCTATAATATGGATGTCCTTATTGCCTGCTTTTGATAGAGTAACACAAGTCTCCGTAGGGCCCTGTTGTTCCCTCTCCAGTGGGAAAGCAGCCTCTGTTGGGCATAGGAGCAGAGAGCATGTCAAGAGCCTGTGATATTGCTGAACGAAAGCAGCTGCCATCACTTCCCACAGATCTGCCCAGCCCTAGACTGGAAGGGGCTGGTTTCCTAAGCCTGGGAATGAGGGCAGCTCCTCCTCTGCCACTGAGGCCCCCGTGCCCACCTCATGCCATCATTTCTCCTTTTGCCCATGTTGCCACTTTGTCATAGACTAACAGATGCATTGAAGCATGAGCTTGCCAACCTGCCAACCTGAAGCATATTCTCACTAGTAACTACACACTGCACCATAGTAACTCTAACTCAGGAACGAATCCATGCAACAAACCTCAAGGCCAACTCTGCCCACATATCTACACCAGCGACACCATCACAGGACCTAACCAGATCAGCCACACCATCACCGGTTCATTCACCTGCACGTCCACCAATGTAATATACGCCATCATATGCCAGCAATGCCCCTCTGCTATGTACATCGGCCAAACTGGACAGTCTCTACGGAAAAGGATAAATGGACACAAATCAGATATTAGGAATGGCAATATACAAAAACCTGTAGGAGAACACTTCAATCTCCCTGGACACACAATAGCAGATTTAAAGGTAGCCATTCTGCAGCAAAAAAACTTCAGGACCAGACTTCAAAGAGAAACTGCTGAGCTTCAGTTCATCTGCAAATTTGACACCATCAGCTCAGGATTAAACAAAGACTGTGAATGGCTAGCCAACTACAAAAGCAGTTTCTCCTCCCTTGGTGGTCACACCTCAACTGCTAGAACAGGGCCTCATCCTCCCTGATTGAACTAACCTTGTTATCTCTAGCCTGCTTCTTGCTTGCATTTTATACCTGCCCCTGGAAATTTCCACTACATGCATCCGACGAAGTGGGTATTCACCCACGAAAGCTCATGCTCCAATACGTCTGTTAGT
Source organism: Mauremys mutica (assembly GCF_020497125.1). Lineage (NCBI taxonomy): Eukaryota > Metazoa > Chordata > Testudines > Geoemydidae > Mauremys > Mauremys mutica. The sequence goes on along the minus strand of NC_059073.1, from coordinate 8,587,264 downwards.
CTATACGGTGCCACAGGACTCTTTGCTGCTTTTACAGATCCAGACTAACACGGCTACCCCTCTGATACTTGACACTTTGTCATAGTCTTTCCCGAAATGTCCTGGGACGCCTCCTATGTTCAGGCATAGGAGAAAAAAAAGGCATCTTCCACCATGCTCTGCAAATGCTTGTGCAGGATGTGGTCAGCAGCAATGCATTTTCCATGCCCGGCCCCCACTCTGATCAATGGCTGCAGTCAGGGTTGATCCCCTCACTGATGGCAGGAGTGGGATAACGGTGGCACTGAACATGTGTGGTGACCCACAGTAGGAAGAATGCAACAAGCGTACTAGGGGGAAAAGGCTAAGTCTAAACATGGTCCAGATCTGCTACTGAAATGCAGCCTCCTCTGGAGTAGAATGTGGCAGCTGATTAATACTGCACAGCAGCAACACACAACAATTTAAGACAAGAAGCATGCTTGGCTGAGTGAAATATGGGCTTGTGGTTCACACACTGGCCTGGCACTCAGGAGATCTGGGTTTAATTCCAAGCTTTTCCACAAGCTTCCCAGGCAACCTTCAGCAAAGTCATTTCATTCCTTACTTCCCCACCTGTGAAATAGGGCTGAACTTGGCCTGTCCTGCCTAGACAGAGTGCAAGTTCTTAAGGGAAAGGATGACCTTTCACTATGCATGTATATACAGTGCCTCGCACAAGAGGGTCTTGTTTTATGTTGAGGCCTCTGAGTGCTACTGGAATACGAGTTTGTCCACGCTCCAGGGATTAGTGAACGCCTGTTCTCTTACAGAAAGGAAGTTCCATGGGATCTTTAATGACAGAGGCTCAGAAGCTGAGTTTATCCATCTCCTCGTGAGGACAGCGTCCCTGAGGCTATGCTGGGACAGCGGATGGGTAGAGAAGCCATTTCCTACAGCATGCTGGCTTTCCTTGGAGGTCTCTGCTAGAAGATTCACAAACTATTTAAAGGGCTGCTACCCTAGTGCCATGTCCACTACAGTCTCCCACCACATGCCAGCTTAGGCTGATGGAAATCTGACAAGCTCGCAGGCCGTAGAGCTGCAGGAAATGAACAGAAAATGGGCTGCTCAGGCGAGGCACCATGCAGCAGGGGGAGGAGCTGGTGAGCTCAGCAAGTGGCTGGTGTCTGCCAGAGCTTCTCCGGCACCTCCCGGGCCCAGCTGAGAGAAATACAATGCGCCTTTGCTGGAGAGCACTGACTGGAAGACAGGGATGAAAGGGCTCATGTAAATCTCCCCCTGCCGCCAAGTCTCGCGCTTCTGATTGCTGCACCTGCCTCTCAGGAAGTTTTTAAGCAGCCCTTCCTCATGAATATGCATTGAGTCCTCAACAGAGCTAGAGACATCTCTGGCTTTCATCCCGAGTGAGCTGGTTTGCTTTCGGGCTTCGAGAGCTGCCAGAGGAAAGGCAATACAAAGCGGGATTTTCTGTGTGTATTAACCCCTGGAAGATCCCCCTGCCTGAGCACCTCACAATGATGTCTTTATCCTCACAACATCCCGATCAGGTGGGACAAGGCTGTTAGATCCCTTGTACAGATGGGAATTCTGTCCCGGTTTACACTTAAAAATTATAGTGGGATAGCAATGGCGGTCAGGGATGTGAAAAAAATTCCACACAGACCCACAGACCAGAGCTTTGCTGGCAAAACCACTCAGGGTAGAGGCAGCTCTGTCGGTGTAAGAGTCCTAATGTCGTCCAGGGAGGTAGTGTTCCTACAGGGGCAGAAAATTTCCTTCTGTTAGTGTAGCCTGCATCTATGCTACAGAGCTGTAGCCAGGCATATCCCCAGCTGCATGCAGAATAAGTGACTTGCCCAGGGTAACACAGGACATCTGTAGCAGAGCAGAAGCTGAACCCAGATGTTTAGTGTCCCAGTCCTGAATCTTATCCGTATGGCCACCATCCTTCCTCTCCTTAGGGAGAAACATGACAGAGAAAATTGCATTCACTGTATTAGCTCTAACTACATAGACAGGCCAAATGTTTCAAATGTGGCACCTAAGATTAAGCACCTAAGTAAATGGCCGGCATGCAGAATGGCTGAATATCCAGCAGCTCCTGCTGAAGTCAACTGTGAGCTACTAGTGCTCAGCTCCTCTGAAAACCAGCCCACTTTTAATTAGATGCCTAAATATGAAGGTAGGTGCCTAACATTAGACACCTGCATGTGAAATGCTCATAGAATCATAGAAGATTAGGGTTGGAAGAGACCTCAGGAGGTATCTAGTCCAACCCCCTGCTCAAAGCAGGACCAACCCCAACTAAATCATCCCAGCCAGGGCTTTGTCAAGCCTGACCTTAAAAACCTCTAAGGAAGGAGATTCCACCACCTCCCTAGGGAACCCATTCCAGTGCTTCACCACCCTCCGAGTGAAATAGTTTTTCCAAATATTTTTTCCAACCTACACTTCCTCCACTGCAACTTGAGACCATTGCTCCTTGTTCTGTCATCTGCCACCACTGAGAACAGCCCAGCTCCATCCTCTTTGGAACCCCCCTGCTAGTAGTTGAAGGCTGCTATCAAATCCCCCCTCACTCTTCTCTTCTGCAGACTAAATAAGCCCAGTTCCCTCAGCCTCTCTTCTTCATAGATCATGTAGCCCCACCCCCCTAATCATTTTCATTGCCCTCTGCTGGACTCTCTCCAATTTGTCCACATCCCTTCTGTAGTGTGGGGCCCACAACTGGACACAGTACTCCAGATGTGGCCTCACTGGTGCCGAATAGAGGGGAATGATCACGTCCCTCGATCTGCTGGCAATGCTCCTACTAATACAACCCAATATGCTATTGGCCTTCTTGGCAACAAGGGCGCACTGCTGACTCACATCCAGCTTCTCATCCACTGTAATCCCCAGGTCCTTTTCTGCAGAACTGCTGCTTAGCCAGTTGGTCCCCAGCCTGTAGCAGTGCATGGGATTCTTCCGTCCTAAGTGCAGGACTCTGCACAGAACTCAGCCATGCTCTTGATAGCTGTGGATATTGATATATGTTCTCCATATACGTGGGGCTCCATGGTGAGGTGGTGAGAAATAAATGTCTCGGTGGCAGAAGTTGGGGATGGGGATGTTATTGCCCCGGAGTGCTGAAGCCTCGAGTGAGTTATGGAGCGATCCCCTTTTTGCTAGTGGGAAAAAATGGCAGATTCCAAATGGCACATGACTAGCAACCTGACAAGGTAACCGCTATCCCATGTGCACCAGTGCCATGGGTGTGGCGGGGGCGGGAAGGGGGCTCAGTCCTACCAGAGGAATAGAAGACACTGAAACAAAACCAAGGAGGACTCTGGCTGTTCCTTGAGGACATTGAGAATGTGACATTCACTGAGCAAACCAACAAAAGCCCATCCAGTCACTGGCCATGGGAAACAGCAGAAGTAGCAAACGGAGGTTTATCGATCAGTCAAGATCGAACTATACAGGGAATCAGTCAGTAGAACCTCATCTAGTGTAGCTATTCCTGCAGGAAAACAGTGGATAGTGATTTACCAATCCCTACTCAATACAGCCTTGCCGCTGTCGTTTTCTATCAATGAGGGATATAGGATACATCCCTGAATCTCAGTGGATCTGGATACTCACCTGTGCACTTTGCTGGACTGGTACACACACAGGTCTGATTCTGTAACAGAATGCAACAAGGGCCATTGCCATGGGGCAGCCGCCATGTTAACTCTTGTCCATTGCTCCTTTTCTGTCTCACCTTGCAAATGGAGACCCCTCATCTCAATGCTCCCCTACCACGATTAATTTGTTCCACCATGGCCCCAGGCATCATAGCCATCATCAGTCTCTGGGTTGTATCAAACCCTTCAAGGCAAACCCAATTTTCAGCAGGAAGAAGCCACCCCATGAAAAATGTGCCCTCCTAGCCACAGAGATATGTTCTGCCCTAGACTGCAGGTGGATTCCAGCATCCTGGCCAATGCTGAATTCTTTACATTCCATCAAGAAAAAGGAAAAGAAAAAGGAAAAGGGGATTCCAAGATTCAGAGAAAAATACACTAGAGGGAATAAAATGGACAGAAGGTGGTGGAGAGACACAGCAGGAATAAGTTCCACATCCAGTTTACATCACACAAAATGCCCTGCGGCATTATAGGAGCTTCCCTATTTCCCCCTCTGCTCTCCAGCTCCACTCTGCCCTTTATGGGATGATGGGAGCTCACCTGCTCCCCCAGCTCAGCCCTGCTCCAGTGGGTCCCCTGCTCCCCCATGCCCCCTGCGCTCTGCATCATCACAGTAGCTACCCTGCTGCCTCATTTCCCACGCAGCAGCGTGGCCATCCTCCCTCCCCTTTATTCACCACTCCATCGTGATCAACAGAAATCTGCCATCTGCCCCTGATCAAATCGTTTAGCCTTCAGCCTCAAAAACCAACGCTGATTTCTAAGGTGCAGACCCCCTCTCCTGGCTCCCACGGCTGGAGAGAAGAAACCTACACACCAGCAAACCTTGTGCTTGGTTCAGAAAAGGCAGTCACCACAGCAGTGATCACAGCAGAGCAGCTCTCATGAATACGCCATGAGGGACCATCCTGTGCGTTCACCAGAGGGACCGGTACAGGAGGCAATTCCTATTCGGAAACGCTTTGTGTGCCAAGTGAACCATTTAATTAGAAAAAGGCCTTTTATTTTTAATTTCTTTCCAATATATCTAATACAGCCTCAAAAACACCCAGAAGAGCCAAGGGCTTTGCAGAGAGGTAGCGGATCAGAACGTGCTGATCCATCAGCGGAGAGGACAAAAGCTGGAGCAGCAGGAACGTGGAGACAACGAGGAAATAAGGGCTGATTGTTTTCCCATCTAATAGGAAAATGTCAAACGGCTAATGCAGCATTCAGTGTGAAAGTAGCTGCTCCAACAAGACAAACTGCCCTGTGCTGACAGGTACGAGCAGGGGGAAGAATGATCTCATGCAGCAAACAACAGAGAAGGCCTCCACCGCAGTTAGGGAATTCCACTGCCACAGACCATCCACTATTTCACACACATTCCCCAGCGTCACCGTGCTCTGTAGCAGGATGCAGTTAATGGCCCTGCAAACTTGCATGAACGCAACCCCCCCGCGGTCTGGAGTTGCCAGCTTCCACACAGCGATCGCCACACACGTCTCCACCGAGAGGGCACCTCTCATTCTGGTGTCCTTGCACCGCAGGGCAGGGGCGAGCGCTGCACACAGTTCCAGGAAGGTGGCCTGGCACATACTTGAGTTTTGCAGCACAACTCGTCGTCCCAGATCTGCATAACGATGCAATCCCACCACTCAGTGCTTGTTTCCCAACCCCAGTAGCGCCGGTCCACCCTGTGCAGCTGCTCCATGAATGCTAAAAGTAATCGGGAATTGTTTCTTTCCATGGCACACAGCAGGGCAGGCCCCCGGATTCCTGTTCAGATTCGCAGCTCATAAAATACTGCATGATGAGCTGCGTTGTGTTCATAACATTTATCACAAGACTGGAGAGCAGTGCAGGATCCATGATTTCAGGCAGAGATGGCAGGCACACAGTTTACAGGGACTGCTGAAAAATGGCATGAAACGTAGTCGGAAGCCCATGGAATGATGGGACAGAAAAAACTGCATCATGGGACAATGAGCCCGCAACCATGATGCATTGCGATCTATTTCCCATACCCACAACTCCTAGTGGTAGAAGGTGGCGAGTTGCACAGTGGAACAGCTACCCATGGTCCACTGCTCCCTCTGTCAATGCTCAAGAACCCACTGTGGTTGTGCTCCTTCGACACAGGGAGCATTGTGTGAACGTGCACAAGCCATGTTATTATTGCAGTTTATGATTGCCAGCATAACTTGTGTTGTCTTAACTTTGTAGTGTAGACATAGCCAAAGGCTACCATGAGCTTGGCTTGCTAGAGGTTAGGAGTAGAAAACCCAGATGCCCTCACTGCCCCACCCCCTGTAAAAATGACATACACTGGCACAATAATGCCATCCTCTGCTGTCTAAATAAGCCCTTGTGCACAATGCTTCATGTATCACGTGGTAGGTGACAACATGAGAGGGCTGTATTTTTCTAACCAGTGCTTTATTAAGAGAATTATTTACAGTGATGCTGCAACTGCAGCTAGCATTCCAGCCATGTGAACGCAGACTGACTTCCTCGTGTCTCCTCAAAACTCTTCCCTCCCACAACCTGTGCTCCTCCCTACAAGTTCCATGCAGGCTGCTACACACGCTATCTGAGCAGGTGTGCCAGGCGCAAAAACAGCTGGCCAGCTGCCCATATTGATGCAGTGCTCTGTTCTGTTTACAGGACCTTTTTAAGTGGCTCAGTACCCCACACAGCAGTGCCCCTTCCAGTTGGGCTGGGCCAGGTGTTGGGGTTTCCCAGGCATTCCAAGTGACTCTGGTTCCGGGATTTACCCCCTCCACTGTGGCCTGTGGGCATTTCGCAGGGTGTTGGGACAGGCCATGGCAGGTGGCCGCAGTTACAGCCCTTGTCGCGGCTCAAGCCAGGTCGGGCCGCCATCTTAGGGCTGGAGGGTTTTTCCGAGCTCAAGGAACTCCATGTCCCCGCCGCTGCTCCGGGCACCACTGGGGTCTCAGCAGCCAGGAAGTCCTCCATTAAACTGACCATCACCCTCAGGATGGTGTGTCGATGTCGGAGGACCCAGGCCCTCCCTTAGGGTGGGAGGAGGTGGACGAATTGCTCGGTGACCACCTGTTCAGCAACTTCGGTGGCAGAGCGTCACTCAGGCCAGCAGGTGTCCTTGAGGTCCTGTGCCACTACCTGGAGTCAGGCCCCCAGAGGGTAGAACTTCCCTGTAACCAGCATCAAAATGATTTGGGGAGCCCGTGATAAGCAGCTTGGGTCGCCCCCGTTAAGCAGGGAGCCAGGAGAGTGGCACATTGGTTCGGGGACCATCCGGCCACTGAGGCCACCTGTTTGTTATCAAGTAGGCTTCTGTGTCATCTTCACACCCCATCTTCGTCAGGTGGACCAGCATCACTGGGGCCACCAGAGGCATCATCACCTTGGGAAGTGGAACCAGAGGGGCTGGGTAGCAGGACAGCCAGATGCTGGAACATTGCTGTGGTTGTTCTTTCTGCTGGTCCCAAGGTGCTGCACCAGCTGCTGTTGCTGTTGGAGCTGGGCGGACTGTTGCTGATGCTGGCTCTCCACTCACAATTTCATGAGCTTGTCAAGCTCTATCATAATCACTCAGGTTGGCCACGGGCTAAGAGCACCTGCAATCCCCATGCCTCCGGGGTCAAGCCATTAGCCGCATTCTCCACCATGTGGAAGAAGTTGTGGCCATCCCTACCCATCAGTCTCAGAGGGAGGTCATGCTATCAAGGCAATATTTACTGGGGAATTAGCAGTCTCTACGGCCCTGGCCCTCTAGGCAGGGCCAAGCAGCAGGTAGTCTGTGGCTCTGGCCTCAGGCAGTGCAGAGCTAAATGCACTTTCGCCTGACATCCTGACACCGGCAGATGGTAGACAAATGCAGGCCTCTTGGCCTAAGGTGGGTAAGCAGCCACCCCAGAGGTGGCCAGCCACAGGGAGTAGGGGGACCTGGGTCCACCCTACTCTACTTGGTCCCTGACAGTGGTGGAGGCCTCTGCAGGGATCCCACTGAAACAGGCTGACCAGTGCTGTGGCACCACACCCGGACTATTGTCTGGTGTCCCTGGGCTACTTCCTATGACCCCCAGACTGTGTACCTTTATCTTGTGGGCAGGGGCGGCTCTACCTTTTTGGCCGCCCCAAGCAGTCATGCGTGGGAGGAACCCCGGAGCCGGAGGAGCAGCGGACCTGCCGCGGGCATGACTGCCGAGGGTCCGCTGGTCGCGTGGCTCGGCTGGACCTCCCGCGGCTGCGGACGGTTCGCAGGTCCGGCGGCTCCACTGGAGCTGCCGCAGTCATGCCTGTGGGAGGTCCAGCCGAGCCGCGGGACGAGCGCCCCCTCCGCAGTCATGCCTGCGGCAGATCCGGTCGTCCCGGGGCTCCAGTGGACCTCCCGCAGGCATGACTGCGGCAGGTCCGCCGGCCCAGCCTGCCGCCCCCCCGGGAAAGGGCCACCCCACGCGCGTGCTTGCCGCGCTGGGGTCTAGAGCTGGCCCTGCTTGTGGGTGTCCTCCATCCCTCCGGAGCACACACTAGCGGCAGTCCCAACAGCTCTTCAGCAGTGTCAACGGGCAGCCCCTTCGAGTCCTTGGCACTGCAGAGGTCCTCTTCGGGTTCCAGCTCTAGCAGCAGGTGGGAGGCCTCTGTCTCCTTTGCCGGCTCCGGCTGAACTGAACTGCAGGGCTCACCTTTTAAACATCCTGCCCTGCCCCTCAGCTTCTGGCGTGGCATGTGTGTCGTGCCTGGCTCCTCCCACCAGGGAGTGGGTCGTGGTTCCTCCCCATCAGTCTTGGAGGGAGGCCACACCCCTTCACTACAGATACCCCAGGTTGGTGGGAAAGAGGACCCAGTGGTCCCACAGTTCCGGTTGCATGCCAGGGACCCACCACAAAGCTATGTTAACAATGTACAGCTATATCAAACGCAGACAGAGAATACAATGAACATGTATTTTTACTTGGTCTTCCTCTCCTTCAGTTGCAGTGGTTGCAAAGTAGTGGCAAAGGGCCTCCTGCATTCTTTCTAGGATTGTACATGGTGCCTATCCCCATAACAGAAATAACAGCAGTTCACAGATTGCAAGGCCATTATGATCACCAGGTCTGATCCCCTGCATAGTACAGGCCAGACAACTCCACCCACTAATTCTTGCAATATAAATTTGTGTCATATTTTAAATTTGTTTTTCTAGCTTCCAATTTCCAGCCATTGGATTCTTTCTTTCTTTCTTTCTTTCTTTCCAGCAGGTAGGAATAAGTAACTTGCTTAGATTATTCGGGGTGGGGGGGTGGTGTTTTGTTTTATTTTGTTTTTAACTGTTGTGTTTGTTTGAGGAAAGATTTAAAAACAATGAGGTTTGTGGATAGCCTAGTGATTTGGGTGTTATAAATACATAAAATAAATAAATTAATGTAGATATACCTATCTTCTAGACCTGGAAGGGACCCTGAAGGGTCATCGATAATCAATAATTCCTCCTAGAACTTAGGAGATCTAGGGTCAGTTCCCTTCTCTGACACAGAGTTCCTTTGTGACCTTGGCCAAGTCACTCAACCACTCTTTACAATGGAGATAACAGCACTTCTCCCTACTTTGTAGGGGTTCTGTGATACATTAAAAACTATGAATTGCATTAGAATATAGTGAGGAAATGTGCTATATGAGAGTGAGGTATTATTATGTTTTCCTTAGTCTCAGTCCCATTCCAAGGAATGGTCTGGTCCATCCGTTTCCAAGTTCCCATGGAATGAAACTGCCAGGGGAGGTCAGAGGTGATGGAGGGAGTCATAGGGATCAGCGCAGACCGGGTTGCACCAGTGAAGGAAGTGGCGTGACTAAGCTAACCAGGGAGTGAGCTGACTCGGCATGTTCGCTTAGGAGCTCCTACGGACCCCTGGCTTGACTTCAGGTCAGCGCCCATTGACATGACCCCCGAGGGAAGGTGACAGTAGCATCACTGCCAGCCCTCTGTTCGGGTGAATGTGCCCCATTGAGGTGACATGCCCAGCCCCAAGTGCACGGCTGGTACAAGCAGGTGTAATTTACACCTGGCCAGTGGCTGTGAATTGTGGTGATTGTGATTGCACCAGCGTAGCCGTGTCACAATGGGAGGGTATCCGAGCAGGTAAAACAGGGAGCTAAGTGACTTTACCAAAGCCATGAGAGTCACTGTCCCAGATGAGGTTAGGATTTAGCAGGTTCCTGGCTCCCAGTCCTACGTTTATGCCCCTGGATCACACATTGAATGGAGCACTGAGAACCGATTCACCATGTTCCTGGAATGATGAATTCTATATGCAGTAGAAGTGTGGGCAGGGATGGTGTCCCTAGCCTCTGTTTGCCAGAAGCTGGGAATGGGCGACAGGGGATGGATCACGTGATGATTCCCTGTTCTGTTCATTCCCTCTGGGGCACCTGGCATTGGCCACTGTCGGCAGACAGGTTTCAGTGGTAGCCGTGTTAGTCTTTATCATCAGCAAAAATGAGGAGTCCTTGTGGCACCTTAAAGACTAACAAATTTATTTGGGCATAAGCTTTCATGGGCTAGAACCCACTTCGTCAGATGTATGAAGTAAAAGATACGGGAGCAGGTATAAATACATGAAAGGATGTGGGTTGCTTTACCAAGTGTGAGGTCAGTCTAACAAGATAAATCAATTAACAGCAGGATATCAAGGGAGGAGAAATAACTTCTGAAGTGGTAAGAGAGTGGCCTATTACAGACAATTGACAAGAATGGGTGAGCAACAGTAGGGAGAAATTAGTATACTGGCTAGATGGACCTTGGGTCTGACCCAGTAGGGCCGTTCTTATGTTCTTAAATAGAAGACAACAGCAAGAGGTTTCCAGCTGTGGTTATCATCACCTCAGGAGACTTCTGCCTTGCTCCTGTTTGCTGATGATTTATATGGAGCTATTTATACCTGAGACAATATTTCCTTCTGTTATCCTATCTAGTTCCAGTGTCCTCTGCATAGCTACTACATTGCTTTGATTTATGATTCATGCTATTTTGTTTCGTTCACTGTTCTGGCATATTTGTTTATGTTGCCCCGAGAGCTGATTTGCAAATGCACCGACTGCAGCTGGGACTAAGTTGCCAGTACACACACACAAGCATTTCCTGCTTTTGATTAAGTCATTTTTTACAGAGTAATACATTTTCATAAGGATTTTTAATACAAGGAACGACACTGGGGTCATTAGCAACCATCTCTCTCCTTATAATGGGGCTGATTTGAATATCTGTAACATTTCTGATAATGGCAAATGTCTAATTAAGACATCCATAAAAATAAGCCAGTAGCATTAATTTTGCTGGGGGAGGCGGGGGTGGGGGAAGGACAGAAATCCAGTGGCAATTTAGTAGATGAAATTAAATTGGCTGACTTTGACAAATGTCCCAGACAGTCACTGGGAATATGCCAGTTGAAATCATACCCCTTTCCCCTTTGTCTCACTGGGCTCCAGAATGACAGGCGCCTAGAAATATGAGATGGAAAGAAATCCAAGGTCACCTAGACCCATTCGCTGGAGTCAAAGTAGGATTGCTCCCTCCAGTAAATTTAGAACATAAGAACAGCCACACTGAGTCAGACCAATAGTCCCTTTAGCCTAGTGTCCTGTCTTCCAACAGTGGCCAATGCCAGGTGCCCCAGAGGGAATGAACAGAACAGAACAGGGAATCGTCAAGTGATCCATCCCCTGTCGCCCATTCCGAGCTTCTGGCAAACAGAGGCCAGGGACACCAATCCTGCCCAGCCTGGCTATAGCCACTGATGGACCTGTCCTCCACGAACTTATCTAGTTTTCTAGTGCTTTGTCTAGTTCTAAAGGTGCTAAGTACCAGGACTTCCATCATTCCCTTGGGAAACTATTCCCCAGGGTTGCTCTGGGATCTGCTAGGAAAAGAGGGGCCTCCTAACACCACTGTCAAAATGGGACCCTTATTATGGTCTAGGCTCCTCGCGAGGGTCGGCCCCTGTACTGCAGCCTACAACTATGCAACTTCGGATTGTGATATCTGGGCCAGTCATATATTGGGAGAGGAGATGGACAAGGAGAGCAAAAGATTCTGGGGGAAGCGGCATTGGGAATTCCGGGGCATGTGTTACTCTGGGTCAGAAATGAGCCAGTGTTTCGGCTTATGCTGGGAGGTACCATTTGTGGAGGTGCCATTTTATGGTTGGCAATGAGAAAAAAAACCCACCAATATTCCTCATCATTCATGGCTGAGTTACCAAAGTTCTCACCTCTTGATTTACAGAACAAGTTACAGAGAATCCTCCCATTTACTCTAGTTCAAACCTGCACATGACTCGTGATCCATGCTGCAAAGGAAAGCCAGCCCTTCCCTAACTTCCCCTCTGGACTCCTGCCAAGCTGACCTATGGGAAAATTCCTTCCCCACCCCAAATATCACGATCAGTTAGACCCTGAGCATACGGGCGAGACCCACCAACCAGACACCTGGGAAAGAATTCTCTGGAGTAACTCAGAGCCTCCCCGGCATGGTGCAAATGCAGCCACCATGGCTGCATGAGGCCATCAGGGGCTTTTCTCGGCGACCAGCAGCCTCCCCTCTGGAGACACCTGGGGCACAGGATCAGGCAGCTGGTGAGTTCCCCACCTTCCCAGGGGCAAGGGGACTCAGGCTTCAGCTCTGGGGTGGTGGGCTCTCGCCCTGGGGCTTTCAGCTCCATAGAATCATAGAATATCAGGGTTGGAAGGGACCTCAGGAGGTATCTAGTCCAACCCCCTGCTCAAAGCAGGACCAATCCCCAGATTTTTACTCCAGTTCCCTAAATGGCCCCCTCAAGGATTGAGCTCACCACCCTGGGTTTAGCAGGCCCATGCTCAAACCACTGAGCTATCCCTCCCCTCCATCCCCTGGCCCCAGGGCTTCAGGCTCTGACTGTGGGGCTTCAGGCTCCAGCCCCCTGCATCACCCCAGTCCACTGCCTTCCCTGACCCTCTCATCTGGGCTCACTTTGTCCCCAGGCTTGCCAGGGCTGAGTAAGTCTGCTGTGAAAAGTGATACTTATATGTTCATTAATATCACTTTTCACAACAGACTTACTAGCTAGCAATCAATAAATTACAATGATTTGGATGTGTACACGCGCATATGTATTTGGTTTTCCTAAAGCTAATTAAGTATTTTAGGAAACAGTGTGAGAGCGGTCGCCAGCAAGAGTTGGTGGCTGCACTCAGAGGCCACCCAAAAATTTGTCCTGAGAACCCAGATCCTAGTGTATTCAAGCTCTGTCCTTACCCCCCACAACTTGCTTTTTTTATTGACTGTGCCTAATGAGCGGTTTGGCCACACTCCAAGTCTCCAGCCATCTTCCTGATACGCTCATCCATTACCTTTGCCTCTGTGAGGGGCCTGATCTGCCTGACAAAGAGTTTCTAATCTCACCCATTGTTCATCACTTTCTCCCCTTAATCTTGGCAGCTCAATGTGTCAACAGCAATTGCATGAAATCACTTATCACGGGCACAAGCCTGTCCTCAGATTTGTTTAGAATTAATCAGAGACAATTTGAGATGTTTGTTAAAGCAGCAACCATCTCAGCTTGACCTTGCCATGGGATTTCTGTCTCGGAGAAACTTTTCTGCTCTGACATGCGGCTGAAACAAACTTTCATGATGGACCTAACAAAGGGGAAACCAGCTACTGAACTTCAGGGGATTTCCAGGAGTGGATGCTGCTTACTGGGCTGACGGCAAAAGTATGTGGCCATCTCTTTCTCTATTATTTGTTTTACAGAAGCACGTGCGAGCAACAGCTGAGAACAGGGCTGCACTGAACTGGGCACTGTACAGATACATATTAAGAGACCATCTCTGTGTATAGTCCAGGAGACAGGAGGAAGGATGAGAACCCACAAAGAGAGAGACAGAGATATAAATGACATGGCGAAGGTCATATAGCAAATCAATAGCAGAGCTAGGAAAAGAACAGAGGTGCTGCTAATGCCTTAACCCTAGACGACAGGAACAACCTACCAGAGGTTGCTGTGGATTTCCTGTCACTGGTAATTTTAAAGCCAGGATCTAGTGTTTTTTCTATATGATCTGCTCTGGTTCAAACAGGAATTAATTCAGGGAAGTCCCACAGCCTATGTCACACAGGAGGTCAGACTTGATGGTCACAGTGGACCCTTCTGGCCTCATGATCTAGGAACCCATGTGTGACAAGTTCTCCCTGGAGTGCAACTTGGAACTGGGGTACCACTGATCCCTCTGACTCACCAGCCTGGGCTCCATCTCACATTCTGCTGCAGAGACAAGCTGCAGACCTGCTCCTGCTCCTACACTCCCACCAGCATTCACACAGCTAAAGGACACACGCAGCTGCAATTACATGCAGATTGACCAGCCACTGCATGAACCAACAATAGAGAGGCTACAGCCAAAATAACCGCCAGCTTCCTAGCCTAGGATCCCAGAGCTGTGTCATCCTGCCCTGTTCAAAACCCTGCCCGGTATGAATTTACTCTCCAGTTCCCCTCCCTCTCAATGTGGAAAGGAATATGCAACAGCCTTTGCCCCTTGAGCTAAGGTTTCCAAGCACTTCACTCCAAACTTACTGGTTTAGATGAAGCATAAACCAAGTTTATTAGCTACAAAAGATAGACTTCAAGGGATTATATGTGATACCAAATAGATCAAAGCAGATTACTTAGCAAATAAACAAAAACGCAAACTAACTTAACGTACTAGATAGATTGGATGTGAATTAGCAGTCTCTTACCCTGGCTGATGATACAAGCAGGCTTGCAGATTCTTAAGGAACAAGCTGCACTTTCTTTGCAGTTTGGGATCCCCAGGGTTTCCATACACAGGCTAGAAATCCCTTTAGCCTGGGTCCAGCACTTCCCCCACGTCAGTCTTTGTTCCTCAAGTGTTTTCAGGAGTCCTCTTGTGTGGGGAATGAAGAACAACTGATGATGTCACTCCCTGCCTTATATAGCTTCTTCAAATGGTGGAAACCTTTTGTTTCAAACTTGGTTCCTAGACCAGTTTGTGGAAAAATACAGGGGTCCCAAAATGGAGTCCAGAGTCATGTGGCCTGGTCACATGCTCTTGCGGAGTTACAGCAGCCATTACTTACAGGCTGTCTGGAACATTCTCAGGGAGGCTCATCGGGTGGGGGCTAAGCTTCTCCTAAGGTCTATTGTTTTTCCTAACGTCTCATTACCTTGCATAGGCCCTTCCTAGCCAGCTCTCTAGACTGGAAGCATTTCTCCTAATGGGTGTCACCCAGGTGTAACTACATTTGAAATAGAGATACGTAGTCAATATTTATAACTTCAGATACAAAAATGATACGTTCACTCAAATAAGATAATCATGTTCAGCAAATCATAACTTTTCCAGTGACACCTTTCATGACCCATCTTGTACAAAATGCATCATAATTATGCCCTAATTATATCATAATCATACAACTATGAAGAATATGGGGTGCAGTATCACACCGTGAACCCTCGCTGCTGTACATCAGCAGAGGAATCCACTCTTTTGTTAGTGCTCGTCACCCTGAAAGAGTCTTAGGCTCTCTGGAAGCTGGGAGCTGAGTCCTGCTCTCACTTCCCACCATGCAACTCCACTGAGCACAATTTAGTTCCCCCTGCATACTCTGTCTAGCTAAATTCACCTTTATTGATGCCCATCTTCAGCCTCATGCTGGACTGGGACTCAGGAGATCAGAGTCCCATTGGTGGGTTTCCCAAAGACTCCTGGTGTGGCCTTGGACAAGTCATCCAATCTCTCTGTGCCTCAGTCCTGCCCCCTTCCCCCATTAAAATGGCGATAAAATGTTCCCAATCCAGGGGGATACACTTATCAGCATGTGCGAAGCTCTCTGATAATATGGGGTGGGGAGCATCTAAGGAACGAGCTAGGTAGCATGGGCCAGATGGTCGGCTGGTGTGAACTGGTGTAGCTCCACTGACTGTAAGACAGTGCTGAAGATTCACACCACCTGAGGATCTGGTCCTGTGTATCTCCTGGTGGACAATTTACAGTGGATTAAGCCAGAAGAGCAGACACAGAGAATCCCCCAGCGGCTGAGCTAACACGGCTGTCAGAATTGTAACGTTGTCATTCCCTGCCTTTAAGTAAGTGCACAGTACCATCTTTAAAAAGAACAGGAGTCCTTGTGGCACCTTAGAGACCAACAAATTTATTTGAGCATTAGCTGGCACATGATGGCATATATCACATTGATAGATGTGCAGGTGAATGAGCCCCTGATGGCGTTGCTTATGTGATTAGGTCCTATGATGGTGTCACTTGAATAGATATGCGGACAGAGTTGGCATCAGGCTTTGTTGCAAGGATAGGTTCCTGGGTTAGTGTTTTTGTTGTGTGGTTGCCGGGGAGTATTTGCTTCAGGTTCGGGGGCTGTATGTAAGTGAGGACTGGTCTGTCTCCCAAGATCTGTGAGAGTGAGGGATCGTCTTTCAGCATAGGTTGCAGATCTTTGATGATGCACTGGAGAGGTTTTAGTTGGGGGCTGAAGGTGACGGCTAGTGACGTTCTGTTATTTTCTTTGTTGGGCCTGTCCTGTAGTAGGTAACTTCTGGGTACTCTTCTGGCTCTGTCAATCTGTTTTTTCACTTCAGCAGGTGGGTTTTGTAGTTTTAAGAACGCTTGATAGAGATCTTGTAAGTGTTTGTCTCTGAGAGATTGGAGCATATGTGGTTGTATCTTAGAGCTTGGCTGTAGACAATGGATCGTCACAAGTAGAGTAGGGGTGTTAGGGGACGAGAGCTAAGGAAGCGTTGTTCTAAGTCAGCCATAAAAATGTTGGCATACTGTGGGGCCATGCAGGTACCCATCTTTATAAGCCACCAAGCCACTTAGCTGGGCCCATTAGCTGCAGCAGATGAAACCTCTCTTGGGAATAGCTCCCTGCTGTTACAAGGGCCTCACACAGCAACACAGGGAACAGCTGGCTCTCTAAATAAAGTGGCAGCTTGGTCAGAGTCACTGACCTTGTGCATCCAGAACCATCTCCCTCATAATTAAACTTGTCACCAGAGGTCTTCCCACCCCAGGAGATTCCTGAACTCGAGTCACTGCACCCATCTGTGTCTGCTGCATGCAGCCTTGCTCTGCTCCTCTCCTAATCAACATTCTGTTCATCAGTCAAGAGGGCGAGATGTCTGTGAGCTCCTGATTGCATCGTATGGCTAAATTATCCCGTCCCACCAAAGCACTGCCCCAGAGGACAGCAGCGAATATATCACACGCTAAAGAAGCTCTGCCTGCTGAGGACGTCAGGCCCGTTATCGGACTGATCTCAAAGCTCAAGGCCTTCACCCAGAGACTTCAGAGTCCCGGTGATTCCTCAGCCCTTCTTTATAAAGCTTATTTCATCCGAGCAAGGCAGTGAAGCGATACCATGTGACTTAAATGACCAATCACAGAGCACGAATAGCAAAGCACGAACAAGGAAAACTTGCACCAGCCACTTTGCAGACAGCTATTTGTGCAAAAGTTTGCCACACAGTTGTGAACAGTGGGTTGTAACCCGTTCCACTCACCACCATAGCACCTCCTGCTGTCAGTGTGTGGCATTGCAGGTCTTCATCTCTAGCTCGCCCTGTTGCCCACTTCTTGGGCCCTGCGATGGCCTGTCTCTGGTTACGTCCTCTGTGCCTCCACCCTCCAGTCAGGACGCCTCTTTCCAGTTCTGTCCCCTTCCAGCTGTGGGGGGAAATTTAGTAGGCCCGAAACTCTGGTCAAATAACTGTGTAAATGGTCAAGAGACATGGAAAAAATTTAAGCAGAGCTATTTACAATAGCCAGTCTTATGAAATATAGCTGTGACCGCAAGTGTTCGGAAAGCCGTTAACCGCAAAAGAACAATCAGTTAATCAACAGGAGAGCTTGTGCTTCTGTATGCCTAATAAGGGGTTGTTTTTCTGTTTTAAGGGATATTACTAATGAAAAAGTTTGCTTGACTAATTGTGGTTTTAAGCTATATACGCTTTGGTGATTCTATATTCGGGGGAACTGCCAGCTTGCAGGTATCCCCCTTGCAGCGTAACTAGAGTCCAGCTACAGAATCCACATCAGCATCAAACACGAGATCCCTCTGCCCCACTCCGGCTACATCGAAGTTCCCTGCTATTCATCCTCCCAGAGACTGCGGAGTTCCTTCTTTGCTCCTTTGGCTGAGCACTGCCTCCCTGGGCTTTTTCCCTGGAGGCCCCTCTTCTTAGCACTTTTCTCCTACCCATGGACTTTGGCTGCTTCTCACATGTTCTCTCTCCACGCCTGCTCCCTGGTTCTTTCCAGACAAAGGAAACTCCCCTCGGTCCTGGGTGTCCTGTCTCACTGAGTTCTCTTCCCTCTCTTTGGGGTCCGCCTTGGTCCTTTCAGAGCTGGGCTCACTAACCGTCATTGGGTCCCCAGCTCAGGATCAGTCGAGGCGGGTTAACTTCTGGGTCACAGGCAAGACTTGAACCCAACTCCCCTTAAAGGGCCAGCCAGACTGTGACATGAATTTCGCAGTAGAAGTCACAACCAGTTGGCAGTTTGGTCACACACAGAAAATGGAGCAGAAGTTATCTACTAGCTTATTCCTTGTCACTTGTTTACCCAGGAAGGCTGTTCTTGTAGCAATTTGGTATTTCTGCTTCCGGTCCCAAAGAAGTGGGTATTTCTGGAGATGGGGTTTCTACTGCTTTTATTGATGGTATGTGATGACCAAGAGCAGTAAGGAGACATGACTGAAAATGTTATGAGATATCATAATTGATGCATCCTAGAATTAAACATACCTGTATCCATAATTCACATATATCAGGTAAAGACCAGGCACAGTAATAGTGTAAATTTGTCCCATGAACTATACATACCAGAAACAAGCATCAGTAGTCGTTTTCTGGAATACAAATACACTTCCATTTCAACACACACACACACACACACACTCTGTTACTTGCTTGGATCTATCCATCCATCCATTGATCCGTCTATAAGGAAACCTGTCTGAAAGTCCTTTTCTATTCTGAAAAGCACTTCTAAAAAAGTTCCGTGTTTATTGCCCTTCAGTGGTGCCCCATACAAGTAAAAAGATGTGAGCCTGGGATCTGAGGGTCAATCTGGGTGCTTGCCTTCTTGTCCAGTCTTATTTTAGTCACTAAGAGCAGCAGATACGACTCTGTAGGCACTTGGAGACTGGAGACGATCCGATGCATTTTGGGAATGCATTAAAGTAGTGTTTTAAGATTGGGATTGATGCACGAATCGCTGAACGAAATGCTCTGATATGGGTTAGGAAGATGGTCAGAGGAATTGATCTTAATGGTTTCTTAAAATATAAAATCTGTGTGCTGAGGCATCTCGACATGGAGAAGTTGCTCTGGTTTAAGCAAAGACACGTTTATATACCAAGAATCAGAGGGGTAGCTGTGTTAATCTGGATCTGTAAAAAGCGACAAAGAGTCCTGTGGCACCTTATAGACTAACAGATGTTTTGGAGCATGAGCTTTCGTGGGTGAATCCCCACATGTGTCTGACGAAGTGGGTATTCACCCATGAAAGCTCATGCTCCAATACATCGCTTAGTCCATAAGGTGCCAAAGGACTCTGTCACCTTATATACCAAGTTAGTTAAACCAGCTCACCCGCTTGTGTGGACGCTCTTATTTCAGTTTAAACCAAGCTTATTTGGGGGTTGCTTAAATGGGTTGGAAACAGGTTCAAGCTACATCAAAAGAAACTATTCTTACACCAGACTGTGTGTGTGTCCACACAGGGGTTTGCACTGGCTCAACTAAATGACTGATTGAGAAGATGACACATGGTATCTGCTTCACGCTCTCTGAGAACTGATTATGCAAAAGAGATTTGTAAATTAACCCATAAGCAGCTTTTATTTGCACAGTCATATTCCCTTGGACTTGTGCAAATTAAAGTTTAATATATCTGTTGCGTTATCTCGATCTGAATTATACCCTGACAACCACATTTGCATAAGTCAGAGATTGTAATGACTTACTCAACTAAGCATACCCATGCAGTTAATTACTTTTTTCCAAATGAAATGCCAAAATTATTTCCCAGCAGAGAAAGGCAATTGCTCACCCAAAACAGTGCAGGATGCTGTAGCTTTTAAAACAATTAATATGAAATTAATTTTAACAGACCACTGAACCATACTTTGTGAGCAATGCAAAGCAAAATGCGACCAGATATGGCAGCTGAACTGACTAACCCATTCCTTCTTTATCTTTCACCAGTGCAGTCAGGAGCTGTGAAATACACAAAAAATAACATGCCCCGGGAAACAGCGGTATTCAGCAATTCAGAGATAAGCAGAACCCTGGCTTCTGAGAGAGCAAAAAGGGATCTTTGCAAGCCTGCATCATCATGAGCTCAGAAAACAACAGGGAAGGAAATAGGGCTTAGAAACGAACTCGTCTACACACAGAAGGAGCACCGGTTTCACTTCAGTCAGTGTAGCTACATTATGATTCCTTTTTTGCATCACTGTCGCACTAGGGGTGCCAGTCAGGGACAGGACCCCATTGTGCTAGGGCACTGCACAGACACAGAACAAAAAGAGGCTCCCTGCCCCGACTCCCTTGCAATCTAAGTATAAGCCAAGAGATGGAAACAAGCAGCTTGGGGAGTGCAATGAGACAATCAGTGCAGCTGTTGTGTGGGGGCTGTCTTGTATCGCTCTAAAACTGGTTACATTGGTTTCAGTAACAGGCCAAGCTAAACTGACATAATCCAGGTTCAAACTGCTATGAGAATGTCCATACACCAGGCTGCACCAGTTTAACCAAATCAATATAAAATCTCATGTGTCGTTTCACAGATTTATAGATTCCAAGGCCAGAAATGACCATTGTGATTATTTAGTCCAGAGGTTCTCAAACTGGGGGTTACGAGGTCATTATATAGGAGGTAATGAGCTGTCAACCGCCACCCCAAACTCCGCTTTGCCTCCAGCATTTATAATTGTGTTAAATTTATTTAAAAGTGTGTTTAATTTATTAGGGGGGTTGCACTCGAGACTTGTGATGTGAAAGGGGTCGCCAGTAAAAAAAGCTTGAGACCCACTGATCTAGTCTGACCTCCTGTGTAACACAGGCTATAGAACATCACCGCAATAATTCCTAGAGCCGCTCGTTCAGAAAAATATCCTGTCTTGATTTTCAATTTGCCAGTGATGGAGAATCCATCATCATCCCTGGTAAATTGGTCCAATGGTTAATTACACTCTCTGTGTTAAAAATGTACACCCTATTTCCAGTCTGAATCTGTCTAGCTTCAACTTCCAGCCATTGGATCGTGGTAGACCTGTCTCTGCTAGATTGAAAAGCCCATTCTTAAAATAGTTATATCAAATGAGTCCGGGTGTTGACCATAGCTAAGGGACAGATCCTCTGCTGATTTTACACCTTGTGCAGCCATATACACCTAGCCAAAATGGGTGTAGAATGATTATTATTATTAGTCATTATCTCTATTATGGTAGCACCTAAAAATTGCCATCCAGGATCAGGGGCCCACTGTGCTAGGCCCTGTACAAACAAGTGAGCAACTGGACACTCCCTGACCCAGAGATCACATGATCTAGGTGTCAGACTAGGATCCAACTGATGGAGGCAACGGACGAATGGAGCGTGGGGGTTGGGAGCATGAGGCATGAACAAAATAAACAAGGCCTGAGTCTCAGCAGATGGTCTTTGGCATAGCTCAATTGAAGTCAACAGAGCTATGCTGATTGACACCAGGTCAGGGTCGGGCCAGTGTAACTGGAACAGACGTCTCAGCTGGGTGCATGGCTAACCAGTGCGGCAGTTTTGGGGAGCACTTTGCACAGGCATGCCGACAGACGCGCATGCCAACAGACGCGCAGGGCAATGCGGAATCAGGAGGCAGATGCATTGTAAATGGGTTCTGGCCAGGAAGGCACAGGCAGGGAAGGATGCGATGAGGCTGGGTTGTTTGGTGCGGGCAGTGCTGGCTGGCATGCTGGAAGTCATTGCCAGTGTGAACAAATGGAGCTTTTTAAAAGGCTTCCGAGTAAGATTTGGCAGGATGACAGGAGCCTGTGCCAGGGCTGAAATCCATTTAATCCAGTCACCGCCTGACCCAGAACATATTCAAACCAAAGGAAATAGCAGCTGAGGCCCTTAAGATGCTCGGACACCGTGGGAATATCAGCCACATAGATGGGGGGAGAAAACGCAACATCAGGAGCAGATAATGGATATGGGGCTATGATTAAGTATGTGTATTACAGTACCTCCTAGAGTCTCCAATGGAGATCAGCTCTCCACTGTGTTAGGTGCTGTACATTTCCATAAAGACACTCCCTGCCCTGAACAGCTTACAGTCTCAATGAACAAAACATTATTATCCTCCTTGTACAGATGTGGAGCTGTGGCACAGACCAGTTCAGTGCCTGGCCAAGCTCACTCAGGGAGTCCTAACTTCTTGTAACTTCACCCAGCTGGGGTTTGGGTGGATCACAGCTGGGACATAGGGAGGGCTCTTCTGCCCTTAGAAAGCAGTTCCCAAGGAACGTGATGTCATCTTTTTCTTTTAATGAATAGATTATCATGTCAATTTGTTGCAGCGAGGATTTCAATTGACGGGGTTTAATTTCGGAGGGTTTTTCCGCTGTTTGTTGCAGTTCACTTGCCCTCTCTCGGGTTTACCTCCAATGACATTTTATCCAAGCTTCATCACTCGCCACACTTGTGATTTATGGCAAAACGCCAGCTAGGCTCACGCAATGCAATACATGATAGAATCAGCAACAGAACTCAGGTCTCATGATTTATGGCCCTGTGCCTTAACCATCGGACCTTGCTTCCCATCCACCTTAATGCTTCTGCTGACTCATGTAAAAGGCTGGCAGTGTTTGCCTGACACAAGCCACCCTGTTAACCAGTGTGGATGCTGCTGGGAAAGGGATAGGTTTCTGCTGACTCACTGAGGCAAGAGGCTAGTTACTCCACCTGGATATAAGAGATGTGGAAATGGCTATTTGGGGAGTGTGAGGATGTAGGGTGTGGGCTGAGTCACCCTGAGGGAGGAACCTGGGAGCAGCCAGACCTGGAGAAAATGATTTGTATGGATCCTTGCTATCCTGCTTCTTTCTTAGCAAAGCCAAATCCTGGGATGGGGCTAAGTTTGGAGTTGAGCTATCGTGTGTGGTCTGTGTTTGTGGAGCAACATGCTCACAATGCCATATCCCTGACTAGAGCTATTAGGGAAAGGTAAGAAACTACCTTCATTTACTACTGAAAACCAAGTATCCAGTTAGAGAACCTTATCTCCACCCCATTATACTGAACTGCACTCTGCAGGGTCACACTGCCAGGAAGGGGGCCAGCGAATGCCAGAAGATGTGATGACTTTGCTACATGACTGTTGTGACAAAGTTCCCCCTCCACCTTGATGGGTCCTGCGCTTATTTGGCAGATTTGCTCACCTCAGTGATCTTCCCCACAGTCTGGGTCAATTCCTCCTGTCTGATCAGTAGTGGGGAGGTTTGGGGGGAACCCGGGCCCGCCCTCTACTCCGGGTTCCAGCCCAGGGCCCTGTGGATTGCAGCTGTCTAGAGTGCCTCCTGTAACAGCTGCATGACAGCTACAACTCCCTGGGCTACTTCCCCATGGCCTCCTCCCAACACCTTCTTTATCCTCACCACAGGTTCTTCCTCCTGGTGTCTGATAATGCTTGTACTCCTCAGTCCTCCAGCAGCACAGCCTCTCACTCTCAGCTCCTGGTGCCTCTTGCTCCCAACTCCTCACACACACTTCCTCTCCTCTGGCTCCCCCCCCGCCTGACTGGAGTGAGTTCCTTTTTAAACCCAGGTGCCCTGATTAGCCTGCCTTGATTGGCTGCAGGTGATCTAATCAGCCCGTCTGCCTTAATTGGTTCTAGCAGGTTCCTGATTACTCTAGTGCAGCCCCTGCTCTGGTCACTCAGGGAACAGAAAACTCCTCACCCAGTGACCAGTATATTTGCCCTCTACCAGACTCCTGTACCCCACTGGCCTGGGTCTGTCACACCATATATGAATTGGACCCAGGCTCATTTCACCAGAAACGGGCAGCCAGATAGTTTCTATTTCCAAAGAGCAAAGTGAAATATGATGCGAAGCATCTACAGTCGAGCTAGGCTTCCCTGGACGCGTCATGCCACGGTGGGGGATCTTTCCATTGCAGTCTGAGATACTGCCCTTAAAAATCAGCAGTGATCACTTCCCTAATAATTAGAACTCCAAGAGAATATGGGGTGGGAGTGGAGGGGAAGCCATATGCTCACACTGAGGCCTTGTCCACACTACTAAGTTTTGTCGACAGAACTTATGGACACAAATCCGATATTAGGAATGGCAATATACAAAAACCTGTAGGAGAACACTTCAACCTCCCTGGCCACACAGTAGCAGATCTTAAGGTGGCCACCGTGCAGCAAAAATACTTCAGGACCAGACTTCAGAGAGAAACTGCTGAGCTTCAGTTCATCTGCAAATTTGACACCATCAGCTCAGGATTAAACAAAGACTGTGAATGGCTTGCCAACTACAGAACCAGTTTCTCCTCCCTTGGTTTTCACACCTCAGCTGCTAGAACAGGGCCTCATCCTCCCTGATTGATCTAACCTCGTTATCTCTAGCTTGCTTCTTCCTTGCATATATATACACACCTGCCCCTGGAAATTTCCACTACTTGCATCCGAAGAAGTGGGTATTCACCCACGAAAGCTCATGCTCTAAAACGTCTGTTAGTCTATAAGGTGCCACAGGATTCTTTGCTGCTTTTACAGATCCAGACTAACACGGCTACCCCTCTGATACAGAACTTATGTCGACACCCAGAAGTTGAGAAAACAAAAATCGCCAAAGGGTGTTCACACTTTCTCCCTCTGTCGACGGATCATGTCCACATTGGGGGCACCATCATCGACAGCGTGAGCAATGCACCGTGGGTATGTATCCCACAGTGCAGTGCTGCGGGAAAGTGCAGCTGATCGCTGCACATCTTGGGATTCCCTCCGAGTTCTCCCACGGCCTCCTCCGCTGCCGGGAACGACATCATGAGAAGCTCTGTGAGCTCTCCCTGCTGAGGAATGGCAAAGCAGCGCAGCAGTCTTTCCCCCCCCCGCACAATGACAGCAGTCTGCCTGCGGCTGTGTTCCTAGAACTGGGCAGAACAGGAGCATTCCAGTGATTTTCTCTTTGTTCCCCAAAGGGAGCAGCGCACTCAGCTGACAAATACTTCCCGGAGCTTTGGAAGGGGAGGGGCGGATGCCTGCAGGGCAGCAGAGATCAAAACACGGAGAAGAGTCACCAGGGCAGGCGTTGTGGGATACTGGCGGAAGCCAATTCTGTCCACAAAACAGTGTTTACACTGGTTCTTTGTCGACAATAAAGGGAGGGGGAAAGAAAAAGTCTCTCGTAGGGGTGGAAGTTTTGTCACCAAAACTGGGCGTTTTTCCTGACCGACGTCGCATTGCAGTGTCTGCGCTCTTGCTGTTTTGTCGCCAAAAGGCAGCTTTTGGGTGACAAAACTCGGTAGTGTAGACAGGGCCTTAGCAAGCAGCTTAGAAATCCCCCGTAGCAAATCACACAGCCTCGGGAGACACGAAAGACTCTTTGATCTACATGCAAACACATTTTTGTTTGTTTAAATCATTACGTCCTGAGAGTTATTGGAATTTTAATTAGGTGAAAAACAAGGCCTGAGAAGCGTCGTGGATAACAAAACAAAAAGAGTGAAAATGGAAGAAAAGCGCCATTCCATTTTGCAAATGACATGCTAATTAATTTCACAATCGATTGCCAAGAAAGCATTAACACCGCTATATAATAATTAAAGCACATCATGGCTCTTTTTTACATTCCCCACCACCATCATCTCCTGAAAACCATGGAAGGAAAGAAAAAGATGGCAAGACCAAACTGCTGGAGACAAGACCCACACAGACAGGCAGAAGGTTGTCATGCTGGGTCGATTTAAACCAGTGTCTGAAGGGCACTATTGCATGGGTGTCTGTACTGCTGTGAAACAGGCTCATTCCCTGGCCAGTTGGACAGTGAAGCATTTAAATCCATTGTACAATCTGGAATTTGTCCAACATTTTAATGTCATGTTCCATCAAATCAAAAAGCTAGAGGCACTAGCAAACCAATTGTGTGTTCTGTAGATACACACACACACGTGTGATAAATATGGAGCACCAGAAGTGGACCTTTTTATATTGGTAGTGGCTAGAGACCCCAAATGAGATCAGGGCCTTTTTGTGCCAGGCGCTGTACACACATATACATTGAGCAGACTGAGCTGTTTCTCCTGGGAGGCTTATATACCAGCCCTGAGAGTCACCAGACCAACTCCTGGCTTGTGGATTGGCCTAGCATGGGAATGACTCATCACTGCATGTAGCTTAATCAGGCTCTGGTTCAGGGACGACTCATCACCGCACCCAGAGGCTAAAATGGGTGAGAAATGGTTCTCCGGTCCTGGGAGAATTTTCAAGATTTCAAAAAAGTGTCCTGCCCCAAATTGAGACAAGTTGAAATCTGGACAATTTTCACAAACCAACAATCCAGAAGAAAAAAAAATCATGTCTGGTCAGCTGAAACATTTCATTTTGAAACATGTTGTTTCAATTTTGAGCTGACTTTTTTTTTTTTAACTTTAAATTAACTTAAATTCCTGAACCAACAAATGTTTTGACCCCAAAATAGAACCTTCTTCATTTAGCAAAAATGTCAGAATGGGATGTTTGGACAATTTCAAAACTTTAAAAAAAAATTCAAAATGGGAAATTCACCTAAATAGTTTTGATTTTGACGAATCAGCATTTTCCGGAGGACAAAAATTTTTGTCAAAAAGGTCCCGACCAACTCTAATCCTAGTGCTGCTTACAGCTACTAGATCTTTAACACAAGCAGTAGGTTCATGTGTTGGTAGAATAGAAATTCTATTCTGTATGCTGCAGCATGTAGTTTAGCAGGCAACTTTTGTGTTTGTATGTATGCAGCCAGGAGGTGAAAATTGCTTCATTGCAGGGTGTATTGTGATATTCTCTCCTTTTAGATGGAGGGAAAGCACTCCTGCAAATGACGGCTTGTTTGTATAAAGCTACACAATGAACTTTATGCCTAGCTAAAGCATCCAGGCCCTATGGGAACAAATGAAAGCGTTGGTCACCTTGAAAGGATGATGCTAGGCAAAGCAAGAAAGGTGGCTAAGGTTTTCCTTTCCTCTTGCATAGAGATGCTTGTACACGTGGTCCGTATGTCCAATCAATTGATGCTATCGCCCATGAAAGGTAGCAGCTTTCAAAAATTAATCTTTCCCACTTTTTTAATCTCACGCGCAGATGCGAATTTGGCTTTAATTGCTCTCTAGCTGAAATGATCATTGAGGCTCTGTCAAATTGGATGTACCAGAGAGGTGCAAACAACTCGAGAATGGAGCGGCAGCTCATTCGCATTAATGGAAGATGCAATATGTTCAAGCTGTGCAGGCATTATCTTCCCATCAATCCCCAGACCAGGTCCCATTCATCCAACCCTGGCTGGGCTCTAGCGAATTGGAAGGTTCTTTCATGTCAATAACTGTTGTCCTTGTCAAATGCTTTTTCAGAAGAAAAGCAAGAGAAATGCACAGATGAGCAGGGCAGAGAGACACCGAGAGGGCAGAAGGGAGTAGCATAAACTCAATTATCTGTTTAATAGTTTGGAATTTTGATGCCATAATTATAATAATAAACTTAATTTTTCAAGCCCCCCTCTCCAGCTGCCAAGCTGCTTGGGAGGGCTGTGGAGCAGAATGAAAATCCAGTGCATCTGAACACTGGCCACAGATTGGTAGCACCAGTCAGCAGACAGGTAGCACCTTCCATCCAAGGCTCTCAAAGCAATTAGCGAAGGTCGGCGAGAGACCAGCCAAACCGAGACACAGAGAGGTGAAATAATTTACTTGCTGTCATCTCGAGTCAGCAGCAGAGCTAGGATAGAACTCACGTTTCCTGCCTCCTAGCACTGCTTTCTAAACAATGCTCACACGGCCCTATCCAAGCCAAATGGAAGTGGGGAGGGTACCCGAGGTAATATTAAATAGTCTCTTTGACTGAATCATGTCCAGTTATTACAAATTATACAGAGGAGGAGCAACATGAGCTGCTCACAGGCTATTCAAACCACTGCAGACACTCCGTGGACCAAATCTGATGATATGTAAACTAGTGTAAGACTCACTCAGGTCCTTTAGACCTGTGTACACTCGCTCGCCGACATGTAAGGGAGTTTACGCTAGTGTAACACACTCCAAGAACCTAGGAGGTGAAGAATGTGTACATTAAGCTGGGGGATGCTCCATATTTTATCTTGCACATTCGTAAAGCTTCCTGGTAATTGTTTCTCTTGCTACAGTTTTCTCTTGGGGTCTCATGGGAGGTCCTAAGTGAAAAGGGAGGGACAAGGAGAGTTCAAAAACATTTCTGGCGCTTGGCAATTAGCTGCTGCTGTTTCCCAGAATGCACTTCTGACCATAGAGTACAGTTAGACGGAGTCTTCGCCGTGGATGTCAACAGGTACTCGGGGTGGCAGGAAATCTGCACTGCAGGCACCAGCTGAATTTTAATGTGAAACTGTGCGAGGTGACTGTGGCTGTGACTGGTGATGGAGCTGCACTTCTGGCAGTGGTATGGGTTGGATATAGCGTGGGTGTAAATAGCACTGATGGTACTGAGGCACAGCTCAGGAGAGTAGAGACAGACATGTACTCTACATGACTCCCTACATATCCAAGCCGTGCCTCCCCTGTCTACACCGCTACTTTTAGCAGCGTAGTGTCCCACCACATCCCTGCTGCAGAGCTTTTCCCCGTGGCAGGGAGCTGCTGGAGCCTTTCACTGCGGCGTGTAGCTACAGCGCCCTGCACACCGCCCTCAGTCAGTGTTCAACGGAGACACACCCCAAGTGACTGTCCAAAGGCACACGCCTCGTCACTGGCAGCGCTAGGAGTAAACCCCAAATCCCCTGAGACCCGCTGATCACTGGAGGGTTGTAACGACTAGACCATGCTCACTCTCAGATTCCTGAGAGCCAGACAAAATATTCCCATTGCTCCATTTCCCAGGACCAAACAGGAATTTGACTCAGGCTCTTTAAAGTGCAAACAGTGATATGGACAACCCTGAGTGGTTTTTCTATGACAGCCACATACGCCTCCCACTGAAAAACAAAATACCAATTAAAAAAATATTTAGAGCCCCCTGTTCAAAATGACTCGGCTGGGTGTGCTTGGGAGGAGACATCGTCAGCCGTATTTCAGCCCCTGTGGTGCTGCAGGATAATACAAATAGTAAATAATAATAATAATTATACAGCGGCATCCATGGGCACTTGGCCTTTGCTATCCATCCAGATTAACTCCCGTGCAATACGAATCACTGTTTAGTGCCACAGATGATCTTCGCTAATTGCAAAGCAGGAAGCGGAGCAGTCACTGCGATTTTACGAGCCACAGGCTGCATCCGTAATAATAATAATTCTGCCATAAGAACAGGGCCTTGTGCTCTTAAAGGCATAGGGGAAAGAAGGTCTGTGCTACCCTACAGAGTTACAGTCAATGGGGGTAGAGGGTGGAAGAGGGAGTCACCATTGGAATTACCTCCACCACAAAGTCTTCCATCACTCTCTCCCGGGCTACCCGGAGTCATTGAGACCCACAACACAACAGGAAGGAAAGACGCTCTCCTGAAGAGGCAGTGAGATCCAGTGGGTAAGGCACAGTGCTGGGACTCAGGAGACAGGGAGTGGTCCTGGGGTTTCAACAGGCTTGCTGCTTCTCTCTCTCCGTCAGTGACCCAGGGCGCCTGCATCTTTTGGGCTCGGCCACTGAGCTGCTGTGTGCTAAGTCATTTCACTTCTCTGGATCTATTTAGACCGGAAGGCCCAGATCCTCAGTCCCTGGGAGTTAGGCACCTAAATACCTTTGAGGGTCTGGGTCTAAAACTACGTCTACACTTGCAGATGTGGAGCGCTGGGAGTGCAACCAGCCCTCGGAGACAGCAGCAGGGACAGCGCTGCCGTGTGTTCACACTGGGCTTGTTGTGACTGTGGAGCATGTCCACATTAGCAGCTCTTGCAACGCCACAGAAAGCAGCGCATTGCGGGAGCTATCCCAGTGTGCAAGTGGCTGCAGCAAGCTTTGGAAAGGGTTTGCAGTGCCTAATGGGGCAGGC
Source organism: Mauremys mutica (assembly GCF_020497125.1). Taxonomy (NCBI): domain Eukaryota; kingdom Metazoa; phylum Chordata; order Testudines; family Geoemydidae; genus Mauremys; species Mauremys mutica. Next base: position 8,557,394 of record NC_059073.1, on the reverse strand, counting down.
ACAGCGTCACATGATGCAGGTTTCCCAATCCCATTGTTCCATGGGTTGGGCATCCTACTAGATTGCCAGCTGCTTTTCAAATGAGGGGGAAGGGAGGGTGACAGGGAGTGTGTTGTGTGTATGTGGGGGGAGAGACAGTGTGTTTTGGGGGGCAGAGTGTGCCAGCATGCTGTCTTGTAAGTTCAGACAGCAGCAAGGGGAAGGGGGAAACTTAACATCAGCCCCCACCCCCCGCCTCTCTCTCTCTCCCTCTCTCTCTCTCTCACACACACACACACACACTCACACACAAACGTTTGCCTCTGCAGCAGGAGCATTCCACAGTAATGGTTTGCTTTGTGTCCCGGAGCAGATAAGCATGCAGGCTGTCAGAAACGGAGCTTTGAAAGGGGATAGCTGCATGCCTGTAGCCAAGTTCAAAACAATGACCAGAGTGGCCACCTGACTTCAGGGGATTATGGGACATTTCTGGAGGCCAATCACAGCGCAGTAATGCAACACCTCATCCACACTGATGCCCAGGCATTTCAGCCGGGGCGCAGCAAGCTTTATGCTTCTCAGGGAGGTGGATTATCAGAAGCGCTCCAGCTTCAGAGTCCAGGCGCTCTAAGTGCCTCGCCAGTGTGGACGCGTTAGGAGTTATGGCACCCAGGACTGATTTAATACGCTCTAACTTGCAAGTGTAGCCAAGGGTCTGAGTTCTTTGGGACAGGGTGTATCCCTCACCATGTGTCTGTACAGCACCTTGCACAAGAAGGCCCTGTGCTCAGCTGGTGTCTCCAGATAATACTGAATCAATTTGTGCTGTGGTCTCTCTGGAAAAGGCAAGAGAGTGTGAAGGAAGGAACACAGGTGTGTATATGGGTTCCCTCAATGATTCCTGAGCTCGGTGGTGCTCTGTGGCTGAGAGACCCATTCTGAGGGAATTCATGGTGTCTTCTTTTCAGAATGATATCTTCAAGTTATTGAAAGGGGAAGGGAGAACAGAGGCCTGAGTCTGCACTTACCCCCCGTGGAAGTCTCTAAGCGACTCCAGTGAAGCCGACGTTGTTCAGCAGCTGGAAATGAAACCACAATTGGGACATCATCCCGTTTCGAAGGCTGAGTTTGAAACAAGCCACCAGCCAGCCAGGAGGAGTACGGTGGAGTTGGCCAGAGCATTGTGACATCCCCCAATGACATTTTTCATTGAAATTTGGGGAAGTTTGATTTCAAAAGCAGACAAAATTTGTCACAAAAAATGTTAGAAACAATTTCACCCCGTTTCTCAACCCGCTGTAGAGATTGGCGCTCTTGCAAATAACCCCACGCAGATTTTACTTTTTAATTATTTTTTTTTTGTGGGATAGAGGGGATAGTTTTCTTCCTCTGTGTATGCCTCTCTGCCCCCACCCCTCCCATGTCCCACTCCACACGGCGATGGGCTTGGCTCTGCTCTCGGTGACAGTTGGCTAAACACGGAGTCACGCTGCGGAGATAATAGGACCAGATCCCTCCCTGATCCAGAGTCTTCAACGCTACTGAGTGTCTCTGATGGAATTCCTACCGGGATGTCGTGGGTCGCTCACGCAGGAGTGGCAGCTCACAGGAAGGTGTGAGGGGGTGCCTACCCCACACAGGAGAGGAAAGGTCTAATGTGGGCTGGAGAGGCCGATTAGCCCACCTGGTTGTACCTGGAAGGTGGGCCTGGCCTAATTAATGATGAAACCCAGCTGGGGAAGAGGTGGGTGGTGCTATAAACAGAGGAAGTTAGAGCCGAAGCGGGCTGCAGGGAGGCCACTCTCCTGGTACTAGGGAGTGAGGAGTCCTGTAGGGAACAAAAAGACTCTTCCAGGGTGAGGAGAAAGCCCATGGAAAGATTTGATAGGAAGAAGTCCAGGGAGGTGGGAGCAAGGAGTCTGGTGCAGGGAACCTTGCTGCCTCTGCCAGGTTCCCTGGACTGGAGTCCAGTGTCGAAGAAGGTCTGAGCTCTCCAGGGAAGGTGATGTGAAGCTCTTAACATAAGGGGTAAGGACGCCTGATAAAAGGTGTGTGGACCACCAGCCCCAGAATTGAGGGCGGCAGGCGGGACGGGGGGATGGGACATGTGTTTCTGTTGGACTTTGTGTTACTCTAGTAGGTGGGGACTATAAGTGATCTGGCCGAAGGGCTGAGTCATGGGAAGAGCCAGACCAACAAGGGCCAGGCAGTCGTCAGCCAGGGGTACCAGCCACAAGGGGCCGTGCTTTAGCCGTGAGCCCACTCTGCTGCAAAAGGGTCAGGACCTGGCTCTCTCCTCACGCTCCCAGCGCACTTTTAGGCAGCTACCATCCGTGGCAACAGGAGCAGCGAGCACAGCTGGTGCCCTCCAGCTGTGTCATGGTGGATGCTGCATGGGAGCATATGAGTCACGAGTGGGATGCGGGTGTGAAAAAGGCTAAACTCATTCTGGGGAGTCTTGTAGGTAAGACACGGGAGATAACTGTCCCGCTTTCCTCGGCACTGATGAGGTCTCAGACGGAGAGCTGAGTCCAAAGCTGGGTGCCATACTTTAGGAAAGATGTAGACAAATTGGAGCGAGTCCAGAGAAGAGCCACGAAAATGAAAAAAGGGTTAGAAAACCTGTCTTGTGAGGAAAGGCTGAAAGGATTGGACGTGTTTAGCCAAGAGAAGAAGCAGCTGAGGGGGAGTCTGATAAAAGTTGTCAAATATGTTAACTTTGGCCCTTCAGAAGAATGAGGGGCTAACTGGTCCATGTTAGGTGGGCTACACATGGGAACACGCAAGTGCTCCAGCTGGAGCCCCTTTAACTAATTAGCAATGGAGCAGCAAGGGAGGTTAAGGTTAGATATTAGGAAAAACTTTCTAGCTATAAGGATAGTTAAGCTCTGGAGCAGGCTTCCAAGGGAGGTTGTGGAATCCCCAACATTGGAGGTTGGACAAACACCTGTCAGGGATGGTCTCGGTTTACTTGGTCGTGTCTCAGTGCAGGGGCGTGGACTAGATGCCTTTTCGAGGTCTCTTCCAGCCCGACATTTCTCTGGTTCTATGAGGCAAAGAAAGTCCCTTTCTACTCTCCCTCCCCATTTCCTACCTGCGCTGGTGCCAGCCACAACCTATTACCATGAGCCAACCGTTTTCTTTCCGTTCCTGGATCTTTCCTCCAGTGCCCATGAATTCCCTCTCCCTAGCATGCATTCAGCAGGCCTGCGACTCACAACCCACCCATACCCACACACATTCGCCTTGGAACAGCCTAGCTGTACAGCTACACCCTTCTGGCCTCAGATGCTCCTTCCAAAGAGAACGCTGGCCCTATCAAGCAATTCACATTCCCTGGCTGACTTCTGAGGATAAGTAAGAAGGAGGATCATCATTTTCGTGGCTTAGTTGAAATGCATACAGTAATGGTTTGGAGATAAAACCCATAAAGAGGAGTTAATAGCATTCTTACACAGCTGCAAAGTGAAATCATTAGACAGAAGCTCAGCTCCACGGTACTGAACCCTTTGCCGGCACAGACCTAAGACAGCTGGAACAAGCTCATATTTTTCCCGCCTCCCTGTGGAAATAATGTTAATTTTAAACTCTAGAAAAACAAAAAACAAAAAAAAACGAGATGGAGGGGGGAAAATTTGCAAGATCTTCAGCATTTTTGTAAGAAGCAATCGAAGTATCTGTCAACCTTAAAGATTAGCAATAACCCCAACAAGACAAGTGACCAGACCAGCTCCTCGGAGAGAGGTGTACACATTACATCCACCACCATCACAATGGGCATCAGCTCAGATCCTTGTGCAGTCCCAGCAGAGCAGGCAAGGAGAATGGAGGAAGGACGGTCATGGGGTACAAATTCTGGGGCCAATACTTGGAACATCTGGGGTCATGGATTTCAAGGCCTGTTTATGGTCATGTAGTCTGGCCTCCTGCTTAGCACGGGTCACAGAGCCTCGTCCAGCAATGTCTGCATAAATGAAAGTTCCTAGGTCACCCAGGAATCCTGTGATGAAGCAGGAGAATTGACGCCTAGCTACCGGAGAATCCTTCCCCTGCCAAATCCCAGCTCTACCAGAGGCCTCTTTTGTGACTTTGGGCAGGTCCCTTCCCGTTTCTGGGGCTCACTTCTCCAGCTGCGCAATGGGGATTCTATTCCCTTGGTTCTCAGGGAGTTTGTTAGTAGTAGTAGTTAGCGGTAGCACCTGAGAGCTGCAGTCGTGGATCCGGGCCCCATTGTGGTAGACGCGGTGCGAACATGGAACAAAGAGTCAGTCCCTTTTTCAAAGGGCTAAGTGGAAGGCTCTGTCTGTCTGGCAGGGGAGGTTAATTCACACTCTGGTTTTTTTACACTTTAGATAGTCTGCAATCATTGCATACACACATCAGCTGTCTCCTGTTTCAATATGAATCCCTGTGCGTACAAAGCAGGGACATTCTATGGAGTAAGCACATGGCTTTGTGGGAGGGTATCCCATGGTGCTTTGCCTTGCTGCTGGGCTCCATGCATTCTGGGACGTTCTTCACTGTTCAGTGTGGGGATATATAGCTGAAGTCAGCCAGAAGCAACTGGAATTCTGTGATTTGGAGTCAAACTCAAAAACTCCCATGTTTCCTCTCCCACTATCCCATGATTTATAAGATCACAAAAACATGCAAATAGCCATATGGGGTCAAAGCAATGTCCCAATGTCCTGTCTTCCAACTGAGGTTGGTGCCAGATGCTTCAGAGGGAGTGAACAGAACAGGGCAATTTATCAAGTGATCCATCCCCTGTCATCCAGTCCCAGCGTCTAGCAGTCAGAGTCTTAGGGACAACCAGAGCATGGTGGTGTGTCCCTGACCACCTTGGCTAATAGCCATGGATGGACCTATCTTCCGTGAACCTACCTAATCCTTTTTTGAACCCAGTTATACTTATGGCCTCCACAACATCCCCTGGCAATGAGTCCCACAGGCTGGCTGTGCATTGTGTGAAGAAAATACTTCTGTTTGTTTTAAACCTGCTGCCTATTAATTTCATTGAGTGACCCTGGTTCATGTTTTATGAGAAGGAGTAAATAACACTTCCTTATTCACTTTCTCCACACCAGTCATGATTCTATAGACCTCTGTCATATCCCCCCTCAGTCGTCTCTTTTCCAAGCTGAACGTCTCTCCTCACGTGGAAGCTGTTCCGTTCCCCTAATCATTTTTGTTGCTCTTGTCTGCACTTTTTCCAATCTATCTTTTTTGGGATGCGGCAACCACAGTATTCAAGGTACGGGCGTACCATGGATTTACATAGTGGTATTATGATATTTTCTGTCTTATTATCTATCCCTTTACTAATGGCTCCTAATATTTGACTACTGCTGCACATTGAGCAGATGTTTTCAGAGAACTGCCCACAATGACTCCGAGATCTCTTTCTGGAGTGGTAACAGCTAATTTAGACTCCATCATTTTATAGTTGGGATTATGTTCCCAATGTGTATTACTTTGCATTTATCAACACTGAATTTCATCTGCCATTTTTAGCCCAGTCACCAAGTTTTGTGAGATCCCTTTGTAACATTCGTCTGCTTTTGACTTAACTATCCTGAGTAATTCTCCATAGTCTCATGGTTTACCCCTTTTTCCAGATCATCAATGAATATGTTGAACAGCCCTGGTCCCAGGACAGAACTATTTATCTCTCTCCACTGTGAAAAGTGTCGGTTTATTCCTACCCTCTGTTTCCTATTTTATAACCTGATCCATGAGAGGCCCTTCCCTCTTATCCCAGGGCTCCTTACTTTGCTTACGAGCCTTTGGTGAGGTGCCTCATCAAAGGTTTTCTGTAAGCTTTCATCGTGGAATGAGTCATAAGACAAAAGATAGCAGATAAGAAACCGGGAGACTATACAGGTCAGCATCATAAGCAGCAGTCAGAGCAGACCAGCTGTCACACTGTTGTGAGGATACATTTATTAATGTTTGTGAGGTGTTATAATAACTGGGACCGGGTGGGCCTACCCCAATTGTGAGCTCAACTCTGGGAACGTGTATAAAAGTTTACAAAATGTTCCCAATATCGATACAAACAAATGTTGGTGGGAAAGATGCAAAAAGGGAGACAAAAAGAGTGAATTAGCCCAGCCAAAAAAACCTCCTGATATAATTTAAGGCCTGTTACGAACCCGTCTGGTAAATAGAAAGAGTACGAGACTGGAAATCAACGGACCAAAACTGATGTGTTGGAAATTAAGCCTAACTGATGGACAAAATAATGAGGGGGTGAGCTGTTCCGCTCATCAGTTAACTTGGGGGGTTCTTAAAATTACTAAACTGCTGGCTGGAGGAACAGGAGAACCAGAAGGGGAGAGCTTCACCATTGTGCTGCCACCCCTACCATCTCCTGGGACCCAGCTGGTCCTTCATTGTCCTGATCCTTAGAGATGTCTTGACCACACCGGGTCAAAGAGAGGGACCCAGGTTTCATCACAACCTCTACTGGCTTCTGTTGAATCCCAAATACCACCTGGGATGTGAGACGTGGTTCCTGCTGTCACCTCTTCCCTCATGTGTCCTTATCCTTCCCCACCTTACTTCTTCTCTTTCCTATCCTGCTCCTTTTGCTTTCTGTGAAACAAGAGTCTGGCTTAGGAGGATAGGCCCATCAATGGCTATTAGCCAGGATGGTGTCCCTAGGCTCTGTTTGCCAGAAGTTGGGAATGGGTAACAGGGGATGGATCACTTGGTGATTACCTGTTCTGTTCATTCCCTCTGGAGCACCTGGCATTGGCCACTGTCAGAGGACAGGATACTGGGCTAGATGGACCTTTGGTCTGACCCAGTATGGCCGTTCTTAACTGGCCAAGACTGAATATTTTGCAACACCACTGTAAGCCTGTGACCAGAATGGCTTCTAAAAGCACTGCCTTAAACAGCCCAATTTTGCTCCAAGTGTGCCAGGTCTCAGAGTGGCTGATCAGACTGCGTATGGTGCTGATGTTTCTGCTGTAGTGAAGTTGCAAGTGAGAGTCTGCACCAGAGACAGGAGCTGCATTCTCCATCCTTGCTGTTCTCCCGTTTTGTGTGTCTTTGCCCTGGTCTGTCTTTAAGGAAGCAGGATAGAGCTTTTATAAAAATAGCAACCACAACAGGTCTGGCTCAGCTCAACTAACTTCTTCTCATTCCCCCTCCAAAAAGGACATTTATTTCCATCTTTAATACCATCGGCGAGACTGTCGAACAGGAGGACCATCCTTCTAAAAACAATCGACAGCTAAAGGAACAAGGGGCACTGTTAAAATAAGAGCCTCGCCTAACACTTTACATTTCAGATACTTTAACCGCTTTCCCTTCTTTTCCTGTGTTTGCCATGGGTCTAAACAGGCCACCATCTATGTACTGGAAACCCCAAACCTTGTTTAACTGCATAGCGCTGTACAGTGACAGGGTCATGGTAACACCTTTGACTCTCTGGGCCCATTTACTGTACCGAGGAGCACTCTGAAACTGGTGATGAGGGTCTCGTAGGAACGAAGTCTGAGATAGTGACTGAACTGCCCTTTTACCAGTAGAGGGGGTGATGCCCAGGCACTGCTGAAACACATAGGAAGGGCTAGTGCAGGGAAAGTTTGCAGTGCTGCTACCCATGGTACCTGGAACTTCTTCTTTCTCTGCTTGTTTGTGCATTTTTTAAATAAAAACCTTGGAAATTACATACAAAAAACTTTGTTATGAGAATGCAAAGTGAAGCCAGGAACTGCCAGGATTTGGGTGGCATGTGCAACCTTGTATCAGCTGCTTTGTTCACGTGCATTACGAAGCAGTCTTTAATTACATAATCACATGCTATTTATTCTAGCCCCAGTCAATGGGCAGGATGGACAGCGAATGAGGTAAAGGCTTATAAGAAGTGAAAGGATGTTTTCTTGTGGTTAAGGCACTGGACAGGGATTCTAGGGAGCTGGATTCTATTCTTGTCTCTGTTAGGGACTTCCTATTTAATGTTGAGCAAGACTATCATTATGCATTTTCCCAAGTGGGCTAAATTAAGGTGGCACAGGCAACCTTAATGCTGGCATTTCCTAACTTTTCAGTTCTTCCTCCTTATTGGCCTTTTAATGTATTTTTGACGTGAATAATAGCGTAGGTTAATTCACGTGCGTAAAGCACTTTGAAGATTATAAGGGCTGATATAGGGCCCGATCCAAAGTATGCTGAAGTCAATGAAAAGACTGCCCTCGACTTCAATGAACTTTGAATCAGACCGTGATGACTGAGGAGTTGCCATGATTGGAGATAATCAAAATGTGACTTGCTTCTGGGCAGAGTATGCAGGAGCTTAAAAATAAATCCAGTTTCCTGAAAATATTCTGGATTCTCTGTGCTTCACTCATTAACGCCGTGATTTATTGCCATAAATATTGCATAACTAGTCTCTTCCTGACACTGAAATATTGGAACCCTAGCCCAGGATTTCTGAGCCGGCTCAGTGGAAGCAGAACATGGTGAATCAGAGATCTTGAAAGCTGCTTGCTTTGGCCGTATTCCCTTGTGCACATATGTCTTCATTCAGAAGCGTGCTCAGAAATTTCCATGAGTGTTTCATGAAAGACTGATATATTTTCAGAGAAATTTGTCAATAAAACTTTCTCTTACATTGCAGTAAAAGAAGGGGGGGTTAGTATGATAGATACATGATGCCAGAATTATTTGTCATGTTATAAAAACACTTCTGGTTTATGTCCCATTGTACATGCAAAGCACAGCAAACGGCAGTAGTGTGATTCCACCAGGATTTTCTTTCTTAATTCAAAATGGATTGAGTAGTAGAGACTGAAATCCTCTTTTTATCTGCAAATTAAATACAAAGAGAATGAAAACTCCCCCCACAATGCCTCTGCCAGAACTGGGAGAATATCTATCCTAGAATATATTTGGAAAAGAATTTGTTTTTATTACAATGATTATTTTATATTGGGGTCATGCTTAGAAGCTCCAATCAGGAATCAAAGCCCCATTGTGCTTGTACATGCATATCACAGTCTCTGCCTCAACAAATAGAGCCCTGCAAATCCAGGGATATCTGCTTTATATCCATGGACTATTTTTGCAGATCGCGGTTGGATGTAGATCCAAATTTTATATCTAGAGCCCTGAAAATCTGTGGATATCTGCTTTATAGCTGCATTTGTCCGCATCCATGGATGTGGATATCTGTGGATCATTTTTGCAGATGGTGGATCCGATGCAGATACACACAGGGCTCCACTTACAAACTAAATATATGAACAGAGATAACATTTGCTTCTCTGCATAGCTCCTCACATCAGGGCCATGTCTAAATCCTTACAATTTGTTCTGCATAACATCTTTGATATCTGGCATTTCCTATCCACCCACACAGCTAAAACTCTCATGCAGGCTTTCAGTGTCTTGACATCCTTCTCTCCGGCCTTGACAGACGCAATCTTGCCGCGCTTACATCTATTCAGAATGTGGCTGCAAAGATCATTTTCCTAGTGTTATTTTCATGAGAACAGAGAAATTAAATAAAAATATCAAATACTCTTGCAACTACTTTTATCCTTAGAATCCAGAAGATAACACATAGTAACCGAAAACAGAGAGAGACAAATAAGGCTGCTCTCGAAGGCAGCATGGGGTACATCGCACCCAGCCTTGTTCTAATCTGGTTCTTTCCAGACTGACTGTGATTGCACACTTCCTTACAGAGCTCCCTGGCCTGCAAGCAGGACCAGGAATCCTCTCCCCACTCTAAGCACAAAGTCTGACTGACTATGTCCTGTCTACAACATGCAGTTCTATTCCTATGTGAGACTCTTATCTTCCTCAAGAAGGAAATTTAGAGCTCTGGAGACCACTAGATCTCCTGGAAAGATACTAACCCAGCAGCATGGCAAAAATTCACCAGCCTTTAACTTTGCCCTGGTCTACTCTGGCAGGTGGGGATCGAGCTAAGTTAAGCAACTTCAGCTACATGAATAACGTAGCTGAAGTCGACGTACTTAGATCGACTCACCGCGGTGTCTTCACTGCAGTGAGTCGACTGCTGCCTCTCTCTCATCGACTCTTCCTGCGCTTCTCACAGCGGTGGAGTACGGGAGTCAATGAGAGAGCACTCAACTAGACGCGATAAATGGATCCCTGCTGGATCGATCGCTGCCCGCCAATCCGGCGGGTAGTGCAGACATACCCTGAGAGCTCAGCATGGAGTCATGGTACGTCCTTCTGAATGTGGGGGTCCTGGCTTGACCCCTCACAAGGGCTTTCCGTGTACCACCAGGCAATGTGGTACAAATATCAATCAATCACAAGGCGACAACATCTTTCTAACCAACTTGTAATTGATTGCTACATCAATCTATCCCCCATGCCCCCTGCTCCCCATGCTTTACAGCTTAATAACATCGTTGTCAGCTGGGATGATTCATAGATGAGTAAAGCATCAGTTTAAGAATATATACATCAAAATAAACCATAAGCTGGGTAGTGTCAGGAGACCGGCGCAAGGAAGCAAGGTGGGGGGGATCAATAGGCTGCTGAAATAGTAATCATAGGATCTTAGTTGTTTTTTAAATAATAACATTATAAATCAAAAGGCCTGGGCCAAAAAGAAGGTAGGGGAAAGAAAATCAATTTTGGTCACTGGCTGGAGTCTCAAGTCACGGGTGGTCCTGATTCATACAAATCTCAGCCTCAGAACTTAATGTTTGTATTGCTCCTGCAGGGGGAGAACGCTGTAGGGGGCTGGGGTAGGGCGCAATGGGGAGCGGGGGTCACAAGGCAGTGGAGCAGGGATCTATAGCTGAAGGTGAGCTGTGTTACTTTTTGTTTTCTTTGTCAGGACAGGCTGCTGGTTCAGGGTATATTCACACCCCTGAGCACTGTAGTTAAGTCAACCTAAGCCCCAGTGTAGACATAGTTAGGTCAACAGAAGGATTCTTCTCTCAGCCTAACTACCATTGCTCAGGGAGGTGGATTTCCTACATCAAAGACAGACCCTTTCCATCGACACTATGGTGTTACAGCAACATAGATGCAGCGCTGCAGATGTGCCCTTAGTGGCAGCTGGGAATCCATTCTGTGCTGTGTCGGTGGTGACTGGTGGTCATCAGCCCCACTGCCGGGCAGGAAATAGGGACTGACAGCGCTAAGCACTAGATGGAGGCTCCAGGGATCTGTTCATGGCTCTGTCCCAGGGTTAAAGTGTGGAGGGGCATGGGTAAGAGGACAGGGAGAGCTCTTGCACATGCTCACAAGATAGTGAGAGAAGCAGGTAGGGATGGAGCCTGACTGGAGAATTTCGTGGGCTCTCAGCTTTCTTACTAGTACGTGGGGCAGCAGCAGCATCTAACGGGAGGAGGAGATGTGCCCCTTCCACATCTGTCCTTGCTGCCTCTTCCCTCCAGGGAACAGTGGAGACCCTTCACCACCAGAAGGTTCAGGAGGGAACTGGGCTTATTTAATCTGCAGAAGAGAAGAATGAGGGGGGATTTGATAGCAGCCTTCAACTACCTGAAGGGGGGCTCCAAAGAGGATGGATCTAGACTGTTCTCAGTGGTAGAAGATGACAGAACAAGGAGTAATGGTCTCAAGTTGCAGAGGGGGAGGTTTAGGTTGGACATTAGGAAAAACTATTTCACTAGGAGGGTGGTGAAGCACTGGAATGGGTTACCTAGGGAGGTGGTGGAATCTCCTTCCTTAGAGGTTTTTAAGGTCAGGCTTGACAAAGCCCTGGCTGGGATGATTTAGTTGGGGTTGGTCCTGCTTTGAGCAGGGGGTTGGACTAGATGAGCTCCCGAGGTCTATTCCAAACCTGATATTCTATGATTCTAAGAGGAGACCTGAGTCCCTGTAGCACCCCCTGGCAACTGCAAGAAGTAAGATTCTAGGAGTTCCCCCATCATCAACTTCTCCCCTCCAGGGTGAGGAGTGAATCTAGCGGGGGCGGGAGGGCAAGTGGAGGGGAATGGAGGAGGGCCGAGGGGGGCAATGGAAGAGGAGAGGGTGATCAGATGGAAGAAGGGAGAAAAGGCTGCAGGCAGACAGAAGGGAAGGTGAATGTGGAGTGACACAAGGAAAGGAAGAGCAAGAACAGAAGACTTGGGAGACATCACAAAGGAACGGAAAGGGCTGCTGTATGGAAATTCTGGTGGCAAAGCACCACAGGGCTGTTTGATGTGGACCTCAGGAGACACGACTATATAGGAGAAAGGAGATGGATACACCTCACCCCCGGCCCCTGGGCACTGGGGCTAGAGGAGCATAAAGGTGCCCTACAAGTCCCTTATCTGGCTGGGGAAAATTCCACCCGTGCAGGTGTAACCCACTCATGAGCATATACTATAGGTCCCCCTCTGCGCCGATGCCCGCAGGATACAGGGTGGTTGTAGGCCCAGCTAGTAGGATGAGCATCCATAGGATACAGGACTTCAGCAATGGCATGGGCCGACCCCCACCGGTGTGACCTCGCCATCCCACCGCACAGAGCAGGTGATTCTGCAGAATTCGCGGCCTCCACCCCCACATAAAAAGACTGGAGATTTTCAGCTTGGAAAAGAGACTACTAAGGGGGGATATGATAGAGGTCTATACAAACTTGACTGGTGTGGAGAAAGAGAATAAGGAAGTGTTATTCCTCCTATCACGTAACACAAGAACCAGGGATCACCCAATGAAAGTAATAGGCAGCAGGTTTAAAACAAACATAAGCAAATATTTCTTCACACAACACAGTCAACCTGGGGAACTCATTGCCAGGGGATGTTGTGAAGGCCAAAACTATATAAAAAAGAACTAGATAAGTTTGGGGAGGATAGGTCCATCAATGGCTATTAGCCAGGACGGTCAGGGATGCAACCGCAGTATCTGAGTGTCCCTAGCCTCTTTTTGCCAGAAGCTGGGAGTGGATGACAGGGGATGGATCACTCAATGACTGCCTGGTCTGTTCATTCACTCTGGGGCACCAGGCATTGGCCACTGTCGGCAGACAGGATGCTGGGCTAGATGGACCATTACTCTGACTCACTATGACCTTTCTTATGTTCTTGTGTTCACAATGATATGGGACAAACCCAAGTCCAGTTTTATATCAGTACCGGACCAGGACAAGCGTAAGGAAAACGGGACTGTTTGGCTTCAAAGCCAGATGAATGGCTTGCCTACCAGTTAGTGAGGCTCGGCCGTTTAGCCCAAGCTGTAACAGATCACGCGTTGACTCTGGAAGGCAATGCTCGGTGTGTCAGCTGGCATATCAGCAGGTGGGACTCAGAGTGCTCACCCTGAGTGCCAATTGTGGAGACACCAAATCAGCAACCAGGAAGGCACCTTGTCACTTTGCCACTATTGTGTTTTGCTCTTCCAGTCATCTCAGGGAAATGCCAAAAACGTTTTCGACCCTGGGCAGCAAAACAGCTAAGCCCAGCCCTGTGTATAAGTGAAGGCTAATGCGGGACATACACAACCCACTGTTGAGTGTGTCTTACAGGTGCCTCCTCTGTGCTGATCTGCAGAGGACTGGAGTCTGTTACCCCACTAACTAGGAAGCTGGGGCTGTTTTGCTCAAGCTGTAGCAGCTCCTGCTCTCTCTTCTGTCCATGGAAGAAAGACTTGTAGGGTCAGAGCCCACATGTTTGGGGTTTTCTTAACCCAGTAAATACAGAGAGGAGGAAATCACACATCTTTTCTATCACAGAAAAACAGGCATCTCCATCTGGTCTATAGGAAAGGCAATGAGGCATCCTCAAGATGGACAGGAGGCAGGTGCTTTAAGCATCCATGGGAAAACAATCACTGGCCAGCAAGATGACTGGCTCTCTTTATCCAGCCTTCCCTTGACAGTCACTGAAACGCTGCCTTCTTCACTGAGTGCCCTGGGTTAATGACAGTAGCCCCTAATATCGGGATAGTTCCGATAAAATCAGGATGCCTGGTCACCCTACATGTAGACCAGTGGACAATCCAAACCGATTCTATTGAAACCAATGGAATTTGTTTGGATTTACAGTGGTTTAACTGATTGCAGGCTGGTCCAGCTGCCGTAGGGAGACTGTTAAAATATTTGCGTCTCCTCCAGTTCAAGAAAGTGCATTTTCTCTCCATCGCATGCACACGGAGCTACAGTGGAATGAATTCTGTACCAAAAAGTCATTCAATCAATAACCTAGTTAGTTAAAGGTTTATCTCTTAACCCTACATAAATATATTTTCCCACAGGGTCCCATTATCTCCAGAGCCGGAACAGGTTGGACGAACACCTCTCAGGGATAGTCTAGGTCCACTTCGTCCTGCCTCGGCACAGGGGGCTGGACTTGCTGACCTCTCCAGGTCCCGTCCATTTCTATGATTCTATGATCTTATTAAAGTTTAGTTGCAGTTAATGCTGAAGCAGAAAACCGCTCAGAGAGGAAGACAGGTCTGAGGATGTGGCTACTATTTCTTTAAACCTGAAGCCAGGCCAGAGGGAGACGGGGGCAGATTCTAGCAGGGACACTCCAGTGAAGCCAAAGCAGAGGGCTTTAGGGATAAAAGTGTTTCCCTTATTCTAACAAAGATCCTTGTTCTGCATTAGAGGAATTGACTTGTTCTGTGATTCTGCGCCGTTGTCATAGCAGTGTTGTCAGCTCTCATGATCGGATCATGAATCTTGTGATATTTATTCTCTGTCTTAAAGCTCCAGCTGCAGAACTCAGCTTACATTTAAAAAGAAAGTCAGATTTTAGACCTCCTGGTTGGAGGGAAAAGCTTAAAAACACGTGCCCTAAAGGCTCAAACACAGAAGGGAACTAAAAAGAATTCAGATGTATTATTATTTAAATCTCATGACTTTTTTCATTCAGTCTCGTGTTTCCAGGGGGCCTGACTCACGTTTTTTTAATGTCTGCGGCTGGCGATACGGCGTATGAGATGACAAAGGGGTGCATTCAAACGTCAAGGGTGGTGATTTGAAATAAGGCTCAAGCTTTTTGGCTGTAAATGTAGCTGAGTCAAGTTTACAGACTCCCTAAGTGGTCTCCGGGAAAACAGGCTCACTACATGAGAGTGAAAACATGACACCGATTGGTGCCGGCAGTGTTATCTGATAGGACAGGGGTAGGCAACTTATGGCAAACGTGCCGAAGGCGACACACGAGCTGATTTTCAGTGGCACTCACACTGCCCTGGTTCTGGCCTCCAGTTCAGGGGCTCTGCATTTTAATTTAATTTTAAATGAAGTTTCTTAAACATTTTAAAAACCTTATTTACTTTACAACAATAGTTTAGTTATATGTTATAGACTGATCAAAAGAGACCATCTAAAAATGTTAAAATGTATGACTGGCACGCGGAACCTTAAATGAGAGTGAATAAATGAAGACTCGGCACAGCACTTCTGAAAGGTTGCCGACCCCTGTGATAGGGAATAAAGAAAGACAGGAATTAGGGGTGAGTGAAATGCCCCTGACTATGTCTCTCTACAATGAAGACTCTACAAAAGCCAAGACAATCCTGTTCCAGGGTGCTGCTCTCTCCTTCCCAGGCCTGGCTGTTCCAAATCCTTTTGGAGGTCTCAAAGGAGCATGTTATCCTGCTAAAGGGGGAATTCCCAAACACGTGCATACACACTTTTGTGCGTGCCAGTCACAGGTGTGCAAATATCTTGAGGTAGGTGTGCGAGTCAGGGTATTTACATGCCTAAGCTAGACATGCTTAAAGAGCTGTGCACATGTTCAGGTTGCTGAAAATTCAGCCCTCGATATGCAGCAAATCCTAAAAGCAACAGTGGCTTAACAATGGAATGGCCATGCAGCTATGAAATTCCTTATTCTTCTGGGGGTGGATCCTGTTCCAATTGAAGTCAACAGGAAAACTCCCAGTGGGAGGGCTAGAAATTCAATCTTGGCGTTTAATCAGACGACTAACAGCATTTTAATGCAGTGGTGTGTGTGTGTGTGGGTGTGTGGGTGTGATGTTAAAGATGCATAGAGAGAAATAACACAGAATACTGACCTCCTTTTTTTAAAGTGCTTTGAGATCTGCTGATGAAAAGCATTACCTACAAGCCAGGTATTGTTGTTTATTTAGTATAGCTATTGGCATCTAGTCATGGCCCAGGACCCCACAGTGCCAGGTACTGTACAGACACAGTCCTGTAATAACTATGGAGCCCTGGCACGGTGTGATACCTTTAAATGCCCAGTCCTGCCACCCATTGAAGACAGAGACAATACTCTCATTGAGTTCAATGGGAGCAGGATTTGGCTTTGGGGACCTCCACCTGCTATGCTTACTGTGTGCAGCTCAAGCAGAAGCGATGAGTGGGGGGGCATGTAGGGTCAAGTCCCCCCTCTCCCTCCACCCCCATTTCTGCTTAGCCTGCCAGGGGGCAGGGAGAGGGACTCCATCCTTCTCCCGCTCCCCCTGGCATGCTCGGCCCCTGGCAGCTGGGCAGGGAACAGAGTGGGCAGGATCACCTGCTTCTCGTGCCAACCGCTCCGGGTCGCTGCTCCGTGCAGCGCGGCGGCTGCCTGAGAGAACCTGACTGGGGAGCTGGTGGCGGCGGGCTGCCCCCTGTCCAGGCCCGGATGCCGGGGACAGGGGCCAAGCGAGTGAGAGTCCCCCTTGTCCCCCCGGGATGTTTCCGGCTCTCTTAGCCCCTGTCCCCAGCAGCCGGGCCTGGGTTCCACCACCTCCCCAACCAAGCTCTCTCAGGCAGCTGCTGCTCTGCACAGAGCAGCCATGACAAGAGTTGCCAGCTTCAGTCGGCGTGAGAAGTGTCTCCCTCCCGCTCCTCGCCTGCCAGGGAGAGCAGCCGAACGTGCCGGGGCAGAGGCGCAGCGGCAGAAGGACTGAGCCCTCCCTCCCCACAGGTAACTCTGGTACAGTGACCAGACAGCAAGTGTGAAAAATCGGGACAGGAGGTGGGGGGTAATAGGAACCTTTATAAGAAAAAGCCCCGAATATCAGAACTGTCCCTATAAAATTGGGACATCTGGTCACCCTGAACTCTGGGGAGGTGGGGAGAGCTCAGTGGCTCTGGGTTGGCAGACGGGGGGGTCTCTGGGCAGAGGAGACACATGGGGCAGTCACGTATCCTCCCAGTAGCGGGAGACCCGACTCCTCTGTGAGCTTAAATCTAGGACTACGTTCCGCCTCAGTGCTGATAACGGGGTCACATTTCTACAAGAGCCAGGCTAGGTGAGTTGGGATTATTAACAACTGCGACTGCTGCAGAGGAAGGGAGCGTTCCCCTTTATTAGGGTTGCCCTTCTCCCATTGAATCAGGAGTTTAAAGGATGCCGGAGCACTTCGTGTTTCGTAGTTGTGCTAACAGGAGATAATGCAATTCCAGCTAATGGTTTCATCCACCTGAGGCCAAACAATCTACTGTGAGGTGTGGAACTAAAATCAGGGGCTGCAAGATATTTTCCAGTATTCATATTGATGACGCTTTCCAGGGTAACAGAATAAAAGGGATGTTAATAACAATAATGACACTCGACGCAGGTGTTTTCACTTAAACTCCCATTAACTCTCCTTTTTGCTCCATCAATATTTCCATCCTGCCATGGGCTGTTAGCAGAGAAAGCAGGAACGGAGTGATTGGAATAACGCAGTCCACGAAAATCAGAATAATTTGCTGCACCACCCCACTACGGTGGTGGAGCTCTGCTAGCTGCGAGTGACATGCAACCCCCATGTGGAAGGCCAACACAGTCTAGGCACCGTTTATGCCAGTGGTTCTCAAACTTTAACAACCTGTGAACCCCTTTCACTAAAAAGTCAAGTCTCGTGAACCCCCTCCTGAAAATGAATATTTCCAGGTGATTTTCTCCTTTATCTGAGTATAAATTATAAAAGCAGTGATGTTGGAAATATAAAATGTGTTTTTATGACATGCTTATTACACACTATTTATTATTAATTATGACAACATTTTTATTACATTATGAAAACAGCAACACTCTTCCAAGATCTCACTTTCATAGCTTGTATCACTTTGAATAAGCCTGTTACAAGACAAGGCTCCTATGTTTCATCAAGGAGTGTCAGATATGAAACAGCATGAAGGTACTTAAGAAGCCAACTCAAAGCGTTCCTCCTACATAAGCATTCAGGTCTTGAGCAGTTCAGGCAAACAATGTATGTTAAAACAAAGCTTAAACTTGTTCTTCATCATCATTTTAAAACAATACTAGCTGCCTATTTAATTTTTAAATCAGCAAAAAATATCCACCTCCCTTTCCATTTCTCATAAGGAGTCTTAAAGTTGAAATCTCCTCAGTGGGATAGAGATGCTTGCTTTGATCTGCTTAGCTCATGGAAGTCCAGGGGCTCCGGGCTGCTGGCGCTGTGCTGCCCGGGGTCCTAGGGAGAGCTCTGTCTGCCATGAGGGAATTATTTCCTGAGAAACCTCTGTAACATTTCGCGAACCCCCAGGGGTTCCTGAACCCCAGTTTGGGAACCACTGGTTTATGCCAATAACTGGGCTGAAGGTCCTACATCCCTTTACCTTCCCACAAGCCAGGCAGTTCCCCATTATTAGCCTTAACATTCCATTGTATGTGTATCCTTTGGCATGGGAACACGAAGGGAACATCTACACAGCAGAAGCCGTGCATGGTTAGGTTGCTCATGTGCTGACACCATTGCCTATCATGCTGATCAATATTGTCTCAGTGTTTCCTTGTACTGCTCCATCTGTTCTTTCTTGTCTCAGATTGTAAGTTCCTGGAGGTAGAGGATGTCTTTTTGCTCTGTGTTCGTACATTGTGCCCTAGCACAGTGAAGGTCTGGTCCATGACTTGGGCTCCTACACTCTAGGATAACACAAAAAGTAAATAATATTTGCCTCCCCAAGATAGCTTGAATCCAGCTAGCATGGGTAACAATACCAGTGAAGACAGCATAGCACGTGTAGGACAAGCCTGAAATAGACCCTGGGTATGGCCTCTGCTTGCTAGCCCGTGCCGGGTTGTCTTCACTGTTATAGTTACCCATGCTAACTGGATTCAGACTAACTCGGTAGGCTACCTTGTGCCCAGATTCTGCAGTGAAGACACATCCAAAGAGAAGTGATTTGCCCAAGATCAATCCGCACGTTAATGGCCAAACTGGGTCCCCAAACTCCCACTCCAGTGCCCTACCCACTACACCATTGTTGCCCCACATATCTGATAGCCCGACCCCTTTCATGCTCACATGGCTGTTAGCTGCATCTCCATCCCTCCCTTATAGATTTTTCCAGGCGATCGCTGATTGAGATTCCAAACCACTTCCTCCTCTGCTCATTCCACATTCTCTTGGAGCCGGCGCCTTTCAAAACTCATTAGTGGCATTTATCCTCATTTAAATGAGAGGAAGCAATGGAGGTAAAGTATACAGATGGCATATTGTCTGCAGAGAATCATTAAAACTTGCAGAAGATATTTTAAAAAGAGTGGTGTGCCGGGAAGAGAAAAACTGCTGCAGCAAATAATTGGAGGATAAGCAAAACCGGGGGGGGGGGGGGGCCGTTGAAAGGTAGGATTGACTCCTGAGCTAGACTCCGGAGATCTCTGTGACAATCAAGGGGAATCCACAAGGGGCATTTTAACTCTCAAGAAAAAAAAATCTGTGTGATCAAATAAGCTAAGCAGGATTGGGCTGGGTCAAAATGTAAATAGGAGACCTGTGAAAAACAGCTAACACCCCCTAATGCTGTAGGAAGTTATGCTGATGGTTCAATAACTGGAGCTTGTGTTGTTCTTCTCAGCAAGGCCCAGAGAGCTTGTGTATCCGCAACTAGAGCCGTGCGAATACCTGATTTTTTGATCTGGTGGCCAAATTGAGGGGAAAAAATGGGTTGAATTGAAATGAAAATCTTCAGTTTTTTCAGTGTAAAGAAAAAGTTGAGGGGGTGGGGAATCATTTTGGGTTGAACAAAATATCTTGTTTTTAATGGCTTTTTTAATTAGAATTGAGTGACATTCCAAAATGAACAGGAGTACTTGTGGCACCTTAAAGACTAACAAATTTATTGAAGCATGAGCTTTCGTGAGCTACAGCTCACTTCTTCGGATGCATAGAATGGAACACACAGACAGGAGATATTTATACATACAGAGAACATGAAATGGTGGAAGTATGCATACCAACAGGAAGAGTCTAATCAATTGAGATGAGCTATCGTCAGCAGGAGGAAAAAAACTGTTTGAAGTGATAATTAAGATGGCCCATAGAAGGTGTGAGGAGAACTTAACATAGGGAAATAGATTCAATTAATGTAATGACCCAACCATTCCCAGTCTTTGTTTAGACCACAGGTAATTGTGTCTAGTTTGCATATTAATTCGAGTTCAGCAGTTTCTCTTTGGAGTCTGTTTTTGAAGTTTTTTTGTTGCAAAATTGCCACCTTCAAGTCTGTCACTGAGTGGTTAGAGAGGTTGAAGTGTTCTCCCACTGGTTTTTGAATGTTATGATTCCTGATGTCAGATTTGTGTCCATTTATTCTTTTGCGTAGAGACTGTCCAGTTTGGCCAATGTACATGGCAGAGGGGAAACATCTTTCCACCCGCTCAAGCTATAACAGCTGCTTTTAGCTCTGGGGTCTCTGGTTCAATTCCCAGGCATGCCAGCCGGGATGGCAGCTGTCATATTTCACAAACTATTTTTATTTAAAAATCGTAGAATACCATACCTGCAGCCCGCTGCCTACAGCTCTCTGCCCTTCTGAGAGAATAATACCTTCCCCTTATACAGCGCTTTTCCTCAGTCGTTCTCAACGCACTTCACAATCATCGATGTATTTATTCTCACAACACCCTTCTGAGGCAGGGCAGTGCTATTATATCCATTGTGCAGATGGGAAACTGAGGCACAGAGCGGCTAAGTGACTTGCCCAAGGTCAAACAGGAAGCCTGTGGTGAAGCAGAGAATTATACCCAGATCTTTCACATGAGCTGCTGACCACCGTACTCTTCCCCTCTAGAGAAGGGCACCAGCACGCGGTTAGCAAATGTGGCACAGCTGGAATTGTAAAACCCCAGATCCCACTGCACCTTTATTATCCCCCAGTCACAGATAAAGGTCCCATTGCACTAGGTGCTGTACAAACACTGAACAGAAAGTCAAGATAGTGCTGGAGAACTGGGATGACCAGCAGCAGCAATGGAAATTCAGGATGCACGAGGCTATTTTCCTGGAGATCTATGCAGATCTCACCCTGGATCTGCTGCACACCGCCCTGACAGCATGGAGAAACATGTGGCCACTGACATTTGGAATCTCTCCCTGCTGCCCCTCCTGATTGCTACCGATTAGTTGCTAACCTGTTTGGGGTTGGTAGAGCAGCTGTCCTGGAGGTGTGCGCCGCTTGGCAATGCACAGGGAGTTAGTGTAGGGTGACCAGATGTCCCGATTTTATAGGGACAATCCCAATTTGGGGGTCTTTTTCTTATATAGGGTCCTATTACCCCCACCCCCACCCCCTGTCCTGATTTTTCACACTTCACCCTAAGTTAGAGATGGATCTGCATGCTTTGAGTTCCCAGATTGTATAGGGGGCCCTTGATGGGATCCACCTGCCTACTATTTCCACCATATGCACTGTTAGGGGGCTTATTCCTTCACCCTCTCACTTCCCTGGTCCTTCTCGCATGAACAGAGAGCAACAATACCTGAAGTCCGAAGGCGCAAACAATTCAATGTTTATTGGGATGAACTTCCAGCAAGCAGGATTCCAGTTTCCTTCCTTAGTGTCCCCCTTCCCAGCTCGGACAGCACAGAGCCTGGCCTGTGTCCCTGTTCCTGTTCCCATCCCCTTTTCCCATTTCCCCCTTTAGCAAAACATGATCCCAATTTCCCCATCCCCATCCCCAGTCCCTGTTCCCATTTCCCCCCCTTACTTCCTGATTGACTGCAGACTATATAGTAAAACTTGAGTTCTGCTTAGCTATACCTTAACCAATCATTTTACTGAAATGTAACGAACCAATCCTAACAAATTGTAACATGGTTATTTAACCAATTATATGCCGCCACCTTCGTTGGTTTACACCCAACAAAATGAATTATACAGCAGACAGAAACAATCACAGAACCAGACAGAGACCATGCAAATAAACATACAAAACAATACAGAGGTGAGGATTTCACAACTACAGCTATACAGACATAAGGTTTTCCAGCTGTGTCTATTGATAAGTGAGTTCTTACCAGACAGGATGCTATTAAACTAAGTTTCTTTTTACATCTTCTAGGCTCTTCCCTTTCTCTGGAGATGATAGAGCGGATCACCTTCCTAACAGCCCCAGATTGCCTTCTTTCAATATGACTAAACAGGGCCTCAGACTGTCACAGTAAGAGAAGGCCATTACACAGACAGACAGTGATCTTTGATTCTTTCTTTTATACCTCTATAACTAGCTAAGTGATAAGAATACACCTAAATTCTTAAAGGACAGGCCTGAATATCTATATCTAATTTAAATATTTAATAATTGGAGATATACCAATCTCCTAGAACTGGAAGAGACCTTGAAAGATCATTGAGTCCAGTCCCCTGCCTTCACTAGTAGGACCAATTTTTGCCCCAGATCCCTAAGTGGTCCCCTCAAGGATTGAACTCACAACCCTGGGTTTAGCAGGCCAATGCTCAAACCACTGAGTTATCCCTCCCTAACATGCACCAGGCCCCAGGGGTCAACAACAGAAAGGGACATCGCTCCATGGTGCTCATAGACTGGCTGATCACCAGGGAAGGGTCACAATTATTAACGAGGGGCAGGGTGGGTGACAGCAGGATCCTTAGAAACTCACCCCTGCTTTAGGCAATGAAAAATGGGACTTTTGCTCCCAAGATCACTGTGGCCATTCCCGGCAGTGCGATTCTTCCTGTCCCTGCAGGAGACCCCGCCCGCTCGAAGAGGAGGATGGTGCTGTGTCACTCTACTCCAAGGAGTTGCAGAATGAGAGGGGAGGGGGGCATCCGGAAGATCTGAGAGCTGCTTGCTATGTTTTGCACATGGGTGGCAGGTACAATAGGCCGGGGAGGCTAAGCCTCCCCAAACCCAGGCTATGGTCCTGCCCACGTTCCACCCTGAGGTCCTGCCTTCTCTCCGCCTCTCCCCCGAAGCTGGCAGGGGCTTGGGCCAGCTGGAGGCTTAGGGCCGAGGGGGGCTTGGGCCACGGTAGGGAGTTTGGGGCTACTGTGGCTCTGGCGGGCGAGGGGTGATAGGTATAATGGGGCAGGACCTCAAGCCAGGGGGCAGGATTGGGGGGGGGCATAGGGTGGGGCAGGGGGCTAGCCTTCCCAAATTGGGTGGGGAGAGGGTTCACCCACTACTGGGGAAGGCAGCTGCCCAGCAGATCTCCTGAGCAAATGGGAAGAGTTTGCTTATGTAAGCAGAGTCAGGATGAGCCCCACCCTGACATCTGGTGGTAAATTATGGGGAGTGCGGAAAGAAGTTTCGGTTATTTGCATGGGCACTCCCACCCCACTTAGCATACCGCAAAGCAGCATGGGATGATTATTTTCACAGCTGTGGGACCCCCAATTTCGTTGTTATTGGGGCAGGAGCAATGAAATGTTGTCACCCTGATTGGGTAAATGGGGAACTACAAAATTGTCTTGTGATGGGGGGTTTCATTGTCAGCAGGATAGTGCTTGCTAGACGGGGGACATGGGTTCCAAAACCCATTGGAGAGAGAGGCTGGGGATAGGTATCTGTACTTGGTGGTGCAGGCTCCTTGTGTGAGCCAGAAGCACCAGTTTCACCTGTGCTTCTCTCCACTGTGGAATGTCAGAGTTAATTTTTGATTCCCTTAAGAATCTAGATGCAGGTTACTGAGCTGAATTCATTGGTACTGGGGCTCCCCTACTATGAGCTGAAATCACTGAAGAGCTGGACTTGCTGAGCTGAGAGCACTGAGTACTGTGCTGATGAGTGGGGGAGCCTGAAGCAATACTGGCAGAGCGGAGTGGAGCAGTTTGTGCAGCCACTGGGTGAGTGGAGCCAAGCAGCTTGCGAGGACGGCCGGAGCAGATCACAGGACAGCTGGTGGACCAGAGCAGCTGGCAGAGTGGAGCAGCCCACAGGGTAAGCGGAGCTGAGCTGTTTGCGGGGACGACTAGTGGAAGCAGAACCCCACGAAGAGGCAGGGCAGTTGGCCCCGAACCACGTAAGGTGCCCCTTTCTACCCAGGCTGGGGAGGGGGACCTCTGCAAAGAGACTCTTGAACTCTGGGCTGCCTGACCCGGGACAGAGACTTTTGAATTGTGGGACTTTTGGGACTGTGGGTGATTTGGGGGGGTTGCTGGACTCAAGGGGCCAGAGAGAAGGACACGGCCCAAGTTGCTGGGGTGGGTCTTTGCTCACGATTTGACCTATGAACTCCAGTTGAGGTATTTTCCAAATGTCATGCTTGTTGTTGTTTATCTTATGTAATTAAACCTTTTCTGCTACACCAAGAGTCTGTGCTTGCGAGAGGGGAAGTATTGCCTCCTTGAGGCGCCCAGGGGTGGTGTGTAAGATTTTCCCAGGTCACTGGGTGGGGGCTCGAGCTGGTCTGCATTACGTTGTGGGGAAGGGACCCCTAGGTATTGAACCTGGCCCTTGCTGCTATCATTTCAGCCTGGCAGAGGGGTTACACTTAGGTTGCTTCAGACTTGTTTGGGGATTTGAGAGCCCCGGAAGGGGTACGGCTACAAGCGACGTAGCCAGAGTGCTAAGCCTCTGCAGCCCAGATGGCGCTGGAAGCTGGGCAGGGCAGAGCAGGGCAGGAGTAGAGAGTTGGGCTACTGAAGCGGAGTGGTTGCAGCACTGTGCAATGCCAGAAGGGGGTGCTGTGGTAAGCACGTGGTATAAGAGAGCAGAGAACCAGGGAGCGGGAGGTGTGGTGCTCCCACTTCGAGACCAGAATGTGGTGGAGGAAAGGAACGTTCTGCAACCGAAGAAAAGACTCCGCTTTGTGTAGCCATTGTATTAGGAACGGCTGTTACGACAGGGAGCGGCACCTCCGTTAAATGTTTCAGGCTGAGTTGGCTTGATTGGTTTAACAGCTAACACAGTGCAAAGCTAAAAAGCAATGGAAACGGGGCTGAGTGCAGACATCTTTGTGCAGAGAAGGGTGACAGACACGTCCAGGTGTCCTTGTGTGGGTGGAGGTGGGGGAGGGGGTGGAATGGTGTAGGAAGAGCTCCCAGGATCTTACGTCCTTTGTGGTCTTTGGGGTGCTGTGCTCCAGAAACCTTCCCACCACGTTTCTGTCCTTATGGCTCTCTGCCAGGACAGCTCATCAGGTCATCAGACATATCCTCCCTCGTCCTCTTTCTGCTCCCTCAGAAGTTTGCCAGGCGTTGAGCGACTGATCACGCCCCTTCCGTGAGGGCCGAGTCATGCCAGGTGCTAGGACAGGGAAACAGCCCAAGTAGCTTTTGTCCCCTCATGATCCTGGTCTCCCTGCCAGCAATGATCAGACGCTGCTTTTTGTTCTCAGTTTTGGACTTTCTTTCCCTTCTGCCCTTCCAAGGCTGAGG
Source organism: Mauremys mutica (assembly GCF_020497125.1). Taxonomy (NCBI): domain Eukaryota; kingdom Metazoa; phylum Chordata; order Testudines; family Geoemydidae; genus Mauremys; species Mauremys mutica. The sequence goes on along the minus strand of NC_059073.1, from coordinate 8,531,929 downwards.
TGCGTGAGGAGATGGTAAGATGTTTTGCACCTTAGTTCCCTGTACTAATGCTGAGGGAGAGGCCTGGGGGTAGCACTAGGGAAGGAGGGTCCTCCAGGGACGGGTTAGTAATTATATGGACACCTCTGCAGTCTGTCCTAATGCTGGAGGATGTTCCCTGAGGCGAGTCCCCAGGAAGCGGAGCAGAGCTCTGTTCCAAAAGCCAATGGGCAAACCAGGAAGATAGGTACTGCTGTTTACCAGAATGGGGTCCCCCAGATGGTGCAGAAATAGACAGAAAACACTACCTCTATGTGCAGCTCCGAGATGGTGTCATTCCCTTGTGGTGTGCATGCCGAAATAAAGCCCCAGCTTTGCCTTGGTCATCCACACAATCCTTGCCGGGGTGCAGGTCAGTCCAGAAGAGAGTCGTGCCGCTTTCAACACGGATTAATTCAAGTGAGCTAAAAGGCCCGGATTGCTCCAGAGAAGAACTTTTATGGTTGGATGCAAGGCAGTGCACGCTGAAAAAACTAAATGGAGACCCAAACCACTTTCCCATCTAGCCCAGTGGGTTAAAGACAATGCCAAGCTGGGCAGACTGTTCTGGGCAGAGACGCTGGGATTTCAGCCATTGCTGCAGTTCCACAGGATGGTGGGGGAAGCAAGAGAAGAGGCCAAAGAAATGATGGAAAGGGGATTATGGGGCTCACTACGCATCTTAAAATCCATGAGATCAGTCCAGTGGGGGCAGGTCATCGCCCCCGAGAGCAGAGTGGAGTGAAATCAGGAATGCCAACCAGTAGCCAGATCCTGCTAGCAAACCTGGTCACTTAGAGGAGTCACTCAGGGTTTAAGCCAACCTCTAACTATTGCAGGTTAGGAGGAAACATTCCCTAGGGACAGATTAACCCATCACTGCCCACTTTGCTTGCACCTTCCTCTGAAGCAGCTGGTAGTGACCACCGTCAGACAGAGTACGACCTAAATGGAGTCATGGTTTGATCCATTCTTATCTTCTTCTGTCCATCCCCAAACCTGGGGAGATCCCAATCTGTCACCTTCATTCCCCTAGGATCTTGGGGGGAGCCCTTTGTCCCCTTCAACTGGCATTGAGCTTTTCACAGCTGGATGTGTCACCAAGCCAGGCTAGCAACAAGTTAATCCTGCTATAGCAAGGCCCGGTCTACACTACAAAATGGCTTTGGTAGAACTACGTCGCTCAGGGATGTGAATAATCCACACCCCTTATCCTGAGCTAAGTGCTGGTATAGACAGTGAGAGCTTCTCCGACTGATATAGCTACTGCCTCTCGCGGAGGTGGATTGACTAAGTGGATGGGAGAAGCTCTCTCCTGTTGGCTTAGAGAGCGTCTTCATTAACGCACAACAGCTGACTCACTGCTCTGTGCACTTTGTGTGCACCCTACCTGGGCCAAACTGAGGAGCTAATTGATTAAGCACCAGGTGATTAATTAATTAACAAAATGATTCAGCTCCCAAGCTGAGCACAGTTCCAAGAGAGGTGGGAAAGGAAGGCTGGAATGAAGGGCCAGAGACGCCCAGGTTCCCAGGGAGGTGAGATCTCTTCCTCCCTCTCACGCTGCATCTGGGGAGAACAAGTGGGGAACAAGCATTTGGACAGTGGTGCACACACACCCCCTCGGCCCCCATCACAGTCTCCCAAGACCTCATCAGAATTTCCAGTGAGAGCCAAGAGAGAATTTACAAGGAAGTATTTTTCCAGGTATGCAGATCTCTTCTCATGGAGCAGCTCAGAAGGGCCAAGGTGAAAGAACCCTCCCCTTTTCCCTGGGAGTTTATGAGTTAATGGTGTAGCTTCCCATCCACACAATGACACCAGTCAGAAAGCCACCACATTCTAGATGTCAAGTTCTCTGGGGCAGGGCCATTCTCTCAATGGGGCCGTCTGCACAGCAGATGGGGGGTGGGATTCCCAGCACAGGTAGACAGAGATGCTAACTCAGCATGAGCTAGTGCCCAAAAATAATAGCATGGCCGCTCCAGCCCTGGCAGCCGCATGAGCTATCCACCCGAGCCCGTACCCGGTGGGCTGGATGGGATTAGCCCAGGCCAGCGCAACCAGGCTGCTATTTTTAGCGTGCTAGCTCAAGCCAGGATAGCACACGTCTGTCTACCTGCAACTGGGAATCACACTCCCCATCGGCTGTGTGGACGTACTTGTTATATTAGAGAGACAAGGCGGGTGAGGTCATCTCTGTTATTGGACCAACTCCTGTTGGTGAGAGACACCCGCTTACAAGCTGACACAGAACTCTCCTCCAGCCCCAAAGCCGGTTTCTCTCACCACCAGAAGGTGAGATATTCCTTCACCCACCCCTTGTGTCTCTAATATCCTGGCACTGACACAGCTCCAACATGCCCACTAGATGTCTGTACAACACCCAGCACAACAAGGCCCTGATTTCAGCTGGTGCCTCTCCACGCTACTGTAGCAATAGCAACACACAGGCAGGTCTATATTTATTAGACAAGGCTCTTTATGAAGAGATGGCTGACGCAGAACCCTGGCTTTGAACCCCCCTGACCTTTGAAGGTGTTTGAAACCTGGACCCAGATCGAAGTTTGCCACCTTGAAGCTACTTCTGTCTTTTATTGATGTATATCATTTCCCCCACCTCATCTCAGGGTACGTCTATACTACCCGCCCGGGTCGGCGGGTAGCGTTCGACTTCTCGGAGTTCGATATATCACGTCTCATCTAGACGCGATATATATCGAACTCCGAACGCGCTCCCGTCGACTCCGGAACTCCACCACCGCGAACAGCGGTGGCGGAGTCGACGGGGCAGCCGCGGACTTCGATCCCGCGGCGTCTGGACGGGTAAGTAGTTCGAAGTAAGGTAGTTCGAGTTCAGCTACGCTATTCGCGTAGCTGAACTTGCGTACCTTAGTTCGATCCCCCCCCCCCCAGTGTAGACCAGGCCTGAGTTATTATCTAGCCGGCCAGGGCACAACACGAAGCGAAGGTTGAAGATGAAGCTAAGCAAATACACACTAAAAATAAGGTGCAAACTTGTAACAGTGAGTGTGATTAAACATTGGGAAAATTTACCAATGGGAGTGGTGGATTCTTTATAACTCAGGGTGTATCTACATTGCAATCAAAAACCCCTGGCTGGCCTAGGCCAGCTGACTTGGACTAAGGAGCTGTTTAATTGCTGTGTAGACATCCAGGTTTGGACTGGAGCCCCGGCTCTAGGACCCTGAAACAGCCCTGCAGCCCAAGCCCCATGAGCCCAAGTCAGCTGGCATGGGCCAGCCTTGGTTGGCTAATTGCAGTATAGACACACCCTTGGAGTCTTTAAATCAAGCTGGGATGTCTTTCTAGACATGCTGTAGCCCCAACAGAAGTTATGGGATTGATGCAGGAATTTCTTGGGGAGGTTCTCTGGCCTGTGCTATGCAAGAGGTCAGACTAGAAAATCGTTATGGTTCCTTCTGGCCTGAGAGCTCTGACTCTATGAATGATGCAGCTGGGAATATTCAGCCAATTGCATCGCTCAGTTCCAGCGACAAAATAGTTGATGCTATTCTGACTCATTTTCCAAACCAGGTGAGGTCACCTGTGCAAGGTACTCTCGTGCAGGGAGTAACTCCTGCACTGCGCTCTTGTGCAAGGGATGAGCCGTGCAATGCACTCTCATGCAGGAAATCTTCCACGCAAAGGGTCACCCGGGCAATGCACTCCTGTGTACTCAGGTGCCCGTTCAAGGGTTTTTCATGCAAGACATCAATTGTGCAAGGCATTCTCAAGCCCAAGGAGAGTCATGCAATGAGCTCCTGTGCAAGCATCTGTACCTAATGAAATGGTCCATTGACTGGCAGGTAGCGAGGAAGGAAGCTGCTTCACTTAGGATGTGGTTTCTTCTAGGTGCAGCCATCAAGAAGACAAGCGTGTTTGGTATATTATAAAGCAGCAGCAATTTTGCTTATGCTTTAAACCAGATTTATTACCGGGGGCTTGTCTGCCTGTCTGTTTTGAGTTTATAAATTACTCTTGTTCTCTATTGCTTCCTGCAGTTTATCCTCTGTTGCTTTTGTCCTCAAATTGCTCCCTGCAGTTAGATCCATCTCAAAAACAGCTTGCTGGAGAACTTTATAATAATACTCCAAAGAAACAAGCCGGGAAGGGAGCATCTTCCACTGGAGAAAAGAGACCAAGAGACCATCTTTGGTGGGAGCGTTGCAGCAAGAACATGAGTCTTCTCCCTGCTCAGCATTCAGCAGCGTTCTGAGACCTGCCTGAGATGAGTCGTTCGAGCAAAACATGTTCCTTGGGTACCCCTGGACACTGCTTTCCTGATGATGGCTGAGCGATGGTTTAGAATCACCCAGGCAGCCTGGCAAATCGAAGCTGATTAGTTACCTGCTGGATAATGCTTGGCATTCCTCAGGCCTTTGCCATTACTCGGCAGAATCCCCACTATGGGGATGTAGATAAATGATCACCTCTTTTGCGAATGAGAGAACCCAGCCCCACAGAGGGAAGATGACTTGTCTAAGGTGACGCTGGAGTTCCGTGAAGGAGGCAGGACCAGTGGAGGAAGGATGGTTCCGTGGCTAGGTAATTAACTGACAACTTGGGAGATGCGCGTTCACTTCTTTGCTGGTTTCAGGTTTGCTGTGTCACGAACTTTGTACAAGACCTTGGGAGAGACAGTTCGTCTCTCTGTGACTCCGTTCCCCATTTGTAAATATGGGGATAATAGCACCTTCCTACTTCCCAGGAGTGTTGTGAAGCTCAGCACATTAAAAGAGAATGAAGCTGGGGAAGCACAGTATATAAGACCTAGGGATCGATATAGAACTCAGACCCCTCCTCTACTGTTATAACTACAAAATCATTTTTCCTTTCTATTTGCCCAGAAGGTCTGAAATCTCTCTGCTCGTCCTGTTCTGATACTAGCTGCCTTGCAGGCATTCAAACCTCATGGATCAGCCCCCCGCAAAATAACGAGATTTTCTTTAAATCCTGAGATTTAGTTTAAAAAATAATACATTTGGGGTTCTTTTTATAGGCTTTCTGGTTTCACTCATTTCATACTTTTAAGCTTTTCTGTGCAACCATGGGAGCTAGAAACTGACTTTCAAAAAAAAAGAAAAAAAAAAGAAAACTGAGATTATCCTGTGTTAACATGACTCCAGGAGCTGGGGCTTTAAGAAGAAAACAAGACTTGTGATAAAATGGTGTGAGTTAATCATGCGAATTGGCAGTGCTGCACTGATGATGCTCCAAACCTCATTTGGAACTGGCTATTAGGTTACTTTGCAAATACAATATGGCATTGAAAAAGACTTAAGATCGGAAGGACGTTTCAGCGGAGCCTAGCTAACATGGCAAGAGAACGTTGCGCTTTCCTTACAAAAACTCTTTAAAACAACCAAATGCTACAGCGTTTGGAAATGATCGGTCAAAAGTTATAGCTCATTCCCCACTGCCGCGTCATCCTCCAGCGCTCGCTCTGCCCAGACCCAATTTACACCACTATCCTGGAGGTTTGCAGAAATATTCACGAAAGTCAAATCACTCCAAGATGATTGGAGATGGATCCTGGGCACGCTTCTGCCTACGTCTCATGCAGCAGATCCATCCCTGGGCACGGGGTCAAACATGACCAGCTTTGATGGAAACGACTCAAAACCAGAAGCAGAGAATCTATGGCTCTAGCCCTGGGAAATGTAAACACGCAGAACAAGGGTAATTTGATGGCAGTGAAAATCTAATCTATTTTGCCCTGTAGTGAAAAGATTCAGGCCTGATCCATAACGATACTTAGACACCTAAGTCCTGTTTTTAGGTGCCACTGAGATCCACAAAACACCTGCTTGGCTGCCGCCTAATCCTAGAGGCACCTAAACTCACTCAGCACCTGAGATTTTGTAGTAGAAGTTCTGTTGACACCTAAGTTCCTGCCTTGGGCCATGCACACTGCTGCTTTCCTGTAACCATCTGGGCACCTCCTCAGAGTGATCCACAAACCTGGGAGAGACAGATATTCCTCCTCCTTGTTCGCATGCAGGATCCATTCTGGTAGCTGTGTTCAGAAGCCACCTGGATCTACATGCGGCGACACGAAGAGGCCCTCATTTCTAACCGTTAGCCCAGTGGTTAGAGGATTCACTTGGGATGCAGGAGACCAGGAGTTCCAGGTGTCTGTGTGCCTGATGAGGAGAAGGGATCCAAAGAGAGGTCTGCCATCCCTCAGGGGAGTGTGCAAACCAGAGGGCTATGGAATGGTCTGATCGTCCCTCTATCTCTTGTATCGAAGTTGTCCACTTAAACTGAATAATTAAATATTAATTGGGCCAGCAAGAGAGTGAGAATGACTCTCTAACCCTGGGGTTAGGGCTCTCACCTCCGAGGTGGTAGATCCCTTCTCCTCACTGAGTAGAAGGGGGACTTGAGTGGGTGTAGGAGGGGATCTCCCACATCCCAGGTGAATGCCCTACAACACTAGGCTAAGCGTCAGAAGTGAGGCTGCCTTTGTGTATATGCAGGCAAACTTTGAGCATGTCTCTGCATGTGATTTAGGCAGAGGAGTGCCTATTTCCTCCCAGTTCATGGATCACACCCTGAAGCCCAGACTTAGGTACCAAGCTCTCTGAGAAAGGGGGGACTTTTCGCAACACCCCTCTTGTAGGCGTCTCTTATTGGCTAGCTTAGGCAGCTCCCTGCCTACCGTGCTGGCTTTGTGGATCTCATTCTAAGGTGCCCATCTCCCCCCCATTCATTGTACAGGGAGCGTAGGCACATAATTCAGGCTCCGTGGATCACAGTCTTCTTCCTGTAATTTTCCTAAGAGCCTGAAAGCCAGGCATTGTGACACTGAGCGTCACAGGGCTTAAGTCCCTTTGTGGAGCCAGGTCTCACCCACTTGCATTGTCAGGCCAGCTGATCACAGTAGTGCCAAGGCCAAATGTTCCAAAACCATGAGACAGGCTGCAAATGCATATGGTTGTCTTAAAAACCACAAGTGTTTTGTTTTTTAACAATACATTTTGAGTTCTTTCTACTTGCTGTGGGGTTTCTGAGCCTGTAGGATACACCAGAGTCATGCTTTCAAGCTTTTCTCTGCAACCACGAGGGCTAGAAATGTACTTGTTATTTTGAATGAAAGCTGAAAGCCGCAGAAAATAACGTGACTCCAGGAGCTAAAGCCTTAATCAAAATACCAAATGGCAAATCCTGGTGTAAACTGTCACAGCTTCAGCTGAGGATCTGCCTCCGGCTATCATGACTCATGATAAAATCATGATTTGGCAACATTGGGTAGGCTGAAATCTGGCCCTGTACAGAAGGCATCATGTGGGCCCTATATTAATCTATAAGGGACAGATTTTCAAGCATTCAGCGTCCGCAAGAGGGTCAGATTTCCCAAAGAGCTTGGCCCTCAATGTGACTTTGTGCGGGTACTCTGGACTAAGGTGAAGATCACCCGTAGCAATCAGAGGTTGCCACAGTTCTTAGGAGATAGTTTTGTAAGAGATCTCATGCTTTGTCCTTAAGTGACTCAAAAGCCACGAGACAGGGCTGTCGCTGCAGCACCTGACTTGGAACAACACAGAACTAAGAAAGTTTCATCAGTGATTGCAACTACTTTTAGAGGAAATTAATATTAGCAGTTTCCACTTTTTTTTCCATCTGTAATTAGCAAGATAAGGGAGCTGGGATTTGGCAAGGAGACCAGGTAGTCTCAATCCAATAACTCTGCAATTTAGGATGAAGAAGCAGTGCTACTCATTTGACTAACAAGAGGGTCTCACGGTGAGCATTTTTTAGCACTCTAAATTAAGTGTCATTGAACTGATTCTGAGACCCAGTGATTTGTTTCCAACTACTGAAAATGTCCCTTGTGCATAACAGAGTCAATGCATTAACATACCCTCGCTCAAGTCCTCCACAACCAAGACACAGGTTGGGTCTTAAATAGAGATAGAGAAAATTGATTCAGATTAATAAAATAGACATATTTTGCCCTATCATGCCCTTTTCATTCAGGGAACTCAACATGATTTACAGACAGTATCTATCTATCTATCTATCCATCCCCATACTGCCCCTCATCTATCTATCTATCCCCATACTGCCCCTCATCTATCTATCTATCCCCACACTGCCCCTCATCTATCTATCTATCTATCTATCTATCTATCTATCTATCTATCTTTTACGCTGCTCCCATCCGCCTGATATCTGGGCATTCTCTATAAGAACTATTATTACAGCTGGGCAGGAAATGGTTTTCCCATCCCTCAACTATTTGTGAGGGTTCTAAAATTTTTCCCATCTAAAACTGGGATGTAAAGTTGAAATCTTGAAAATATTCACGCACCAAAACACCAACTTTTGTTTCGGTTGGAAAGATTTTGTTTCAATCATTTCAAAATTTTCCATTTTGATGTTGCCCTTTGCCCTTTTTGTTAACGCTTTTTCAGTCCAATTAGCTTAGACTTTGAAACAAAACATCAGAAAGTCGGAATTTTTCATTTAGAAAACATCTGAACAAAATGTTCTGACGGTTTTGAAAGTCAGGCGGGAAATTCATGGAACCTGATCCTGTATCATGAACCATTTCAGGTTCAATTAATCAGCATTTTTTACCACAAAAAAGTAATTGAAAAATTCCTAACCAGTTTTGATTAGTAGCCCCGTGTTTGTAGAAGGTTAAACTCAGGAACACAAAGAGTTAAGCAAATTGTTCTCAGTCAAGTTCCAAGTCACTGGATACCACTTATGGTATCCATCCATTCATGTATAGTATCCATCCTGTCTCATCCATCTATCACTCTACTTATGCACCCTCATCACCACATTGTCTGAGCACCCTTGACAATCCCTCCACACCCTTCCATCCCTCCCCTGCAGTCCCACCCTGCAGAGTATCTGACCTGTCTCTGCAGAGGAGCTACAGACAAAAGTCACAGTTGGGAAGAAGGCAGCAGCGATGCAATATCTTTTCTTGTTGCTGTTGCTTTACTGGGGTCTTTTGAGTGCAGTCAATTGAGCTAGGAGGTTTATGGAAAGCGGCTGATGTTTTAGAGTCTTTCCCCACTTATCTATCTACATTATGGGACACTGGGTGTTTCAGGCGTATATTCTTGAGATTATAAGGGAGCTGACATGTAATCAGCTAGTCTAAATATTTCAGAAATAATAACCTTCCTTTTTTCCCTTCAGTAACTAGCTTATTATTCTATTCCACTCAGTTCCTTAGGGGGCTTAGAGGCCTTGTTAGAGCTAGGTAATTCCTTTATCACTTCCAGGCTGTCTATTAGATGAGATCCCAACCTCTCTAAATCTTTCCCCTTAATTATTTTTGCACTCACTCTCTCTTTTCTTATTATTAGTTTTGAGCTGGAGGTTCATTCAGTAGGTCTTGGCAGTTCCCAGCGCAAGCACGCTTCAGCCACTATCAATCACTCCCCAGCACAGAGCTACAGACGGAGCTCTGCTCCATATTCCCACGGCTCTCAGCTCCCCAGGAGGCGTGAGTTGGATCTCAGTTACCGCGGTGTGAAGCAGGAATAGCTCAGCAGAAAACAGCAGTGTGACAACAGGATAAACTCAATCCTCCTCTGGCCTTGCCCCAGGCTATGTCAGAGGGCTACCATTTACCGTTGTTCAGAGCCTGGGTTGGATGGACAGATGGATGGACAGATAGATAGATAGGTAGATTAGATGATGATTAGATAGATATTGTGTCCAATTCTGGGTACCACACTTCGGGAAAGATGTGGAGAAGTTGGAGAGAGTCCAGAGGACAGCAACAGAAACGATTAAAGGTCTAGAAAACCTGACCCACGAGAAAAAAAAATGGGTTTGTTTAATCTGGAGAAGACTGAGCGGGGACGTGGTAATAATCTTCAAGCACATCAAAGGTTGTTATAAAGAGGAGGGTGAGAAATTGTTTTTAACCACTGAAGACAGGACAAGGAGCTATGGGCTTTAATTGCAGCAAGGGCGGTTTAGGTTGGACATTAGGAAAAACTTCCTTAACTGTCAGGGTGGTTAAGCACTGGAATAAATTGCCTAGGGAGGTTGTGGAATCTCCATCATTGGAGGTCTGTAAGAACGGTCAGGGATGGTCTAGATAATACTGAGCCCTCCCTCAATGCAGGGGGCTGGACTAGATGACCTGTCAAGGTCCCTAACAGTGCTACATGTCTATGATTCGGTGATAGCCCTTAGATAGCCATTGCATGGTTCCAGATGGGTGGGTGGGTAGGTAGAGCCGCTGTTTTAATCTCACTGTTTGGACTACAGGCAAAGACTACAAGGTGAGAGACAAAGTCAGGTAATCACCCCATAAGCCCCCCACTCTTCTTAGGTCTGCTTCAATGGCCACTGACGTTATAGGGAGCCTGTTAAGTAAACGATTCCATCCCCTTCTGCGAGGTTTCAGAGCAGGGGGACCCAGCGAGGCTCTGTTCCAGCAGAGCACATGCTGAGCGCACAGCGAGGGAGTCAGGAACGCAAAGGCGCATGGCCAGGAATTTCGGGTGATTTCCTGAAAGTGCAGCTCACCAGCCTAGGACAGAGAGCAGTCGTTTCTGTATGGTTTTTGCATGCAGCCTTTGGCACAGTGGCTAACTCACCCAGTGCATTCTCCAATCTTTGGGAGCCTCTCCAGCTGGGCTAGGGCCTCTCTGAATGTAAGTTGCTATTTTACTGTATTCCACTCCAGTCCAGTTCTAACCCTGCCCATCACCCTGGTATCTGAGTTCCTTCCTGGAAGACGTTAAGGGACATGACTAGCATCTGTCAAACATGGCTCTTTCCTTCTTTCTCTCTTCTTCGCCCCAGTCATCCCATGACTAGATTCAGGCACTTTGTTAAGTATTATTTATTGATTCCTTGCAGTGCAATAGCATCTAGAGGACCCTGCGAGGGTTGGGAGCCCTATTGTGCTCGGTGCTGTACAAACATACAGGCAGAAAGTGCTCCTGCCCTGCGGAGCTGATGTTCTTATTCCAGACAAGCTGTAACTAATAGGGGGATAACATGCAAACGGAGGGGGCAAAGGGGAGAGGACACAGAAAACAGTGCGAGCACCATGGGGTTACAAAACCCAGATGTGCAGAGTCTGCTGCTGCGGGGCCACTCAAAGACTTTAATCCCCTTATAGTTTTATGACCCAGATAAGCCAGAAATATTGTTGAGGTGTACAGCGAACGGGGCAGTTCAGCATAGCTGCACTGCATTGAAAACAGGGGAAGGATTGTCTAGTGGTTAGCGCTCTGACCTAGGAAGTGGGAGTCCCAGGTTTAAATTCCTTCTCTGCCACTGACTTTCTATGGGACCTTGGACAAAGCACTTAGCCTCCCTGTGCCTCAATTTCCCATCTCTACAATGGGGATAAACCGCATTGCTTGATAAATGTATGGACAGGATTATATGGCGGGGTTGCCTGCTGTGATAGGAGGGGACCAGACTCGATAACCCAGGAGGTCCTTTCCTTTCCTATGTTCCGATTGTAGGTGCGCAGAGACTTAGTCAGAGATCAGACACCAGCATCACATCTGACGTGTGTGTGCCTCTGTCCTCAAGGCCTGAGCCAAAGCCCTCAGACATCAACAGAAAGACTCCCACTGATCTGAAGGCCCTTTATGCTCCCTCCACCAACTCACGCAGCGTTTCTGTGCACAGTACAAGCTGTTTGGAGTGCTAGCCCTGTCTCTGGGACAGGTGGTCCCCTTTCCTTGCACGTCCAGTGATGTAACAGTTCCAGAGACACGGGGAGGAGTTTCACATCCTCGCTCTTAAAGGGGCACGCAACCTCATGACGGCCGTGCTGCGCTTGTGAGATCGAGCCATGGTTTTCACACGTGATTACCGGTTCTGGATGCCTTAATTTGGGGGTGAAACACCTTCGAGGGGCTTGATTTTCAGAGGAGAGATGCGCCAAACTTATTGGAAATCTATCCAGCTGTCTGAGGGTTTTATCAAACCACCCATCATCATAGTATCTGAATGGCTTCCACCTAAAATCAACAGCAATAGCAAAGTCCCAAGACCAAACCAGACTATTCTTTTTCCAGTTTAACTTCTGTTCCCTCTGACTTTGCCCAGGCTTTTCCAAATGTCCAGTGTTTTGATCACCTAACTCAGGTGAAATTCCTGTCGCCACCTTCCCCCCGTCCCGTCCCCCAGCTCGGCACAGCAGTTCCTGGTGGGAACGAAACACCTTTTGCCACTTGGTTTAATTTCTCTTTCTCTGGTTTTATGATCCACGTGCTTTGGGGGTTTTGTGCTTGTGTGCAAGTGTGCGGGGGTGTGTATGTAGCCCCACTGAGAAAAGTTGGGGGGCCCAGTATATCCCACCTTCTTCCACATCATCCCAGTTCCAGATATTTGGGCGGGGGGTCTCTGAGCTCAGGACCCCAAGAGAGTTGTCTCCCTTTTCCCTCCATCTCGTCAGCCTTGTGTGTGTCTATATGCTTGAAACGCATGTTTGGTGAAATGAACAGTTCAGTGGGAAAGAATTAAAACCCAGCTGTATTTTCTGACTGTGGGTTTCCGGGTGGGTCACATAGCGATTTCTGACAGCGTGACATTTTCATTCCAACTACCAACCCATTTGCCTGAAATCGCTGTTTGGCAACCAAACTTGTTCTCCTGCTGGAGGAAGTTACACAAGTAATTCATTGCTTGCCCAAGTCAGTTGTGCCAGTTGGTTCATAATATTGATTTTGTCTTTTGGCTCCTCGGAAACGCTGCTGAAAGCATTACACACCAGAGCCAGAGCCAGACAACAGCCAGCGTAATCAGCATAGCTCCACCAAGGTCAATGGAGTTATGCTGATTTCCACCAGCTAGGGGGGTCTGTCCCATTGTGCTTCCATAATATTTGGAGTTGAGCCATGGAAGAGAGGGTACATTTGCAGATATGCAGGTACTGTAACAGGATGGGGGGTTGTATCTTGAAACTCAGAGCTGGTTTAAAAGCAGTCATCCAGTTCTGTACCGCTAAACTCAGACATACAAATTGCACCACTAAATGAAGCATGCCACAGCCACCTTTTAAGAACATAAGAATGGCCCTACTGGGTCAGACCAAAGGTCCATCTAGCCCAGTGTCCTGTCTTCTGATAGTGGCCAGTGCCAGGTGCCCCAGAGGGAATGAATAGAACAGAGAATCATCAAGTGACCCATCCCCTGTTGCCCATTCCCACCTTCTGGCAAACAGGCTGGGGACACCATCCCTGCCCACCCTGGCTAATAGCCATTGATGGACCTAGCCTCCATGAACTTACCTAGTGCTTTTTTAACCCTATTAGTGTCTTGGGCTTCACAACATCCTCTGGCAAGGAGTTCCACTGGTTGACTGTGCGTTGTGTGAAGAAATACTGCCTTTTGTTTGTTTTAAACCCGCTGCCTATTCATTTCATTTGCTGACCCCTAGCTCTTGTATTATGAGGAGTAAATAACACTTCCTTATTTACTTTCTCCACACCAGTCATGATTTTATAGAGCTCTATCATATCCCCCTTTAGTCGTCTCTTTTCCACGCTGAAAAGTCCCAATCTTATTAATCTCTCCTCATACGGAAGCTGTTCCATATCCCTGACAGGCAGCTCAAGCTGTTGTGCAGCTAAGGTCCCTGATCCAAAGGCCATTATTTTTGAAAACTCGTGTTGATTGGGGGAGGTCCCGGATGATTGGAAAAAGGCAAATATTATGCCCATCTTTAATAAAGGGAAGAAGGAGAACCCGGGGAACTACACACTGGTCAGCCTCACCTCAGTCCCTGGAAAAATCATGGAGTAGGTCCTCAAGGAATCCATTTTGAAGTACTTGGAGGAGAGGACGGTGATCAGGAACAGTCAACATGGATTCACCAAGGCCAAGTCATGCCTGACCAAACTGATTGCCCTCTATGATGAGATAAATGGCTCTGTGGATATGAGGAAAGTGGTGGATGTGATATATCTTGATTTTAGCAAAGCTTTTGATACGGTCTCCCACAGTATTCTTGCCAGCAAGTTAAGAAGTATGGATTGGATGAATGGACTATAACATGGATAGAAAGCTGGCTAGATTGTCAGGCTCAACAGGTAGTGATCAGCGGCTCGATTCTAGTTGGCAGCTGGTATCAAGCGGAGCGTCCCAGGGATCGATCCTTGGGCTGGTTTTGTTCAACATCTTCATTAATGATCTTGAGGATGGGATGAATTGCACCCTCAGCAAGTTCATGGATGACACTAACCTGCGGGGAGAGGTAGATATGCTGGAGGGTAGGGATAGGGTCCAGAGTGATCTAGACAAATTGGAGGATTGGGCCAAAAGAAATCTGATTTCAACAAGGACAAGTGCAGAGTCCTGTACTTAGGAAGGAAGAATCCCATGCACTGCTACAGGCTGGGGACCGACTGGCTAAGCGGCAGTTCTGCAGAAAAGAACCTGGGGATTATAATGGATGAGAAGCTGGATATGGGTCAGCAGTGTGCCCTTGTTGCCAAGAAGGCTAATGGCATATTGGGCTGCATTAGTAGGAGCATTGCCAGCAGATCGAGGGAAGTAATGCACATTGGGAAAAATAACCCCAACTATACATACAACATGATGGGGGCTAATTTAGCTACAACGAGTCAGGAAAAAGATCTTGGAGTTATCGTGGATAGTTCTCTGAAGATGTCCACGCAGTGTGCAGAGGCGGTCAAAAAAGCAAACAGGATGTTAGGAATCATTAAAAAGGGTATAGAGAATAAGACTGAGAATATATTATTGCCATTATATAAATCCATGGTACGCCCACATCTCGAATACTGTGTACAGATGTGGTCTCCTCACCTCAAAAAAGATATTCTAGCACTAGAAAAGGTTCAGAAAAGAGCAACTAAAATGATTAGGGGTTTAGAGAGGGTCCCATATGAGGAAAGATTAAAGAGGCTAGGACTCTTCAGTTTGGAAAAGAGAAGACTAAGGGGGGACATGATAGAGGTATATAAAATCATGAGTGATGTTGAGAAAGTGGATAAGGAAAAGTTATTTACTTATTCCCATAATACAAGAACTAGGCGTCACCAAATGAAATTAATAGGCAGCAGGTTTAAAACAAATAAAAGGAAGTTCTTCTTCACGCAGCGCACAGTCAACTTGTGGAACTCCTTACCTGAGGAGGTTGTGAAGGCTAGGACTATAACAATGTTTAAAAGGGGACTGGATAAATTCATGGTGGCTAAGACCATAAATGGCTATTAGCCAGGATGGGTAAGAATGGTGTCCCTAGCCTCTGTTCGTCAGAGGATGGAGATGGATGGCAGGAGAGAGATCACTTGATCATTGCCTGTTAGGTTCACTCCCTCAGGGGCACCTGGCATTGGCCACTGTCGGTAGACAGATACTGGGCTAGATGGACCTTTGGTCTGACCCGGTACGGCCTTTCTTATGTTCTTATGTTCTTATGAAGTGATTATTCCCCTCTATTCGGCACTGGTGAGGCCACATCTGGAGTATTGTGTCCAGTTTTGGGCCCCTCACTACAGAAAGGATGTGGACAAATTGGAGAGATTTCAGAGGAGGGCAACAAAAATGATTAGGGGGCTGGGGTATATGACTTACAAGGAGACACTAATGGAACTGGGTTTGTTTAGTTTGCAGAAGAGAAGAGTGAGGGGGGATTTGATAGCAGCCTTCAACTACCTGAAGTGGGGTTCCAAAGAAGATGGAGCTCGGCTGTTCTCAGTGGTGACAGAAGATAGAACAAGGAGCAATGGTCTCAAGTTGCAGTGGGGGAGGTCTAGGTTGGATATTAGGAAAAACTTTTTCACTAGGAGGGTGGTGAAGCACTGGAATGGGTTCCCTAGGGCGATGGTGGAATCTCCATCCTTAGAGGTGTTTAAGGTCAGGCTTGACAAAGCCCTGGCCTGGATGATTTAGTTGGTGTTGGTCCTGCTTTGAGCCGGGGGTTGGACTAGATACCTCGTGAGGTCTCTCCCAACCCTGATATTCTATGATTCTTCTAAGGCAGTGGAAAGACTCCCACTGACCTCAAGGAGCTTTGGCTCATGCCCTGGATGATCAGAACCAGGCAAAAGGCTTCCCTTGGAACTTCAGTCTGTGAGTTGGGTGATTTCTTACACCCTCCTGATCAGTCAATCCCTGGCTCCTGCATAGTTTTGCTGGAGGGAGGGGGAATCGCCGATGCACCATTTCACCCCTTGCACTTGTGCAAAATAACGTTATACAAGAAGAGTTGTAGGAATGAGACATTTCTCAAAGCAGAGACGCTGCCTTTCTCACCGTGATTCTCCCCCACCCAACCCCAGGACAGGGTTTAGGCCCCAGGCTACAAGCACATCTGTCTCAGAACCTCCCTTGACTTTGATTGGAGCTTCGAGGAAAGAAAGCTCACAGAATCAGAGCCCGTGATTTGCGGCTCTCCAAGCACGTAAGTCTATTGAGAGTCTGTTTTTTCAATAAAACCCCCTGCACGGTGGCTGCTGCGCTTTTCCAAAATTCTAGCCCTAAGAACCACAGTGGGAGCTGGTGGGCACTGAGACATTGGAAAAGCTGACCCCATGTGTGAGTGCTGAGTATTTAGTTACCTGGCCCTGTGACCGATCAGAAAACAGTGTTGCCCCCTTTCCACTGGGGTGGAAACGGGGTTACAGAGAGGTTCAGGCCAATGGCTAACATTTTAAACCTTGTGTTCCTACAGTTAGGAATCTAAATCCATATTTACACACTAATAAGTGGCCTGATTTTCAGACCTACAAGTGATACATGTTCAAAATAGAACGTCTGCCATAGTTTCCCATGCAATGTTAGTAATACTCCCTGCATCCCATAACACACTTCTCTAGCCTCTCAGCCCTTAACTTTCCTTGGGCTTCAGTCTGAGCTAGTGCATTTTCCTGGTGAAAATCTTGGAGGGGCTCCATCATGCCATTTAAGTGCTGACGACAGATACGTTATTGAGTGATGGCCTTCCAAGTCATGGTGCTCCAATCTCTATTTTCCATGTGTGCTTCTGTGGACACCGTAGCATGCCCTCAAATCTCAAACAATTCGGCTTCCCCACAGCATACGCTTCGTACATCGAAACCATGGATACTCAGACCTCAGTGGTTCCGGAGCCAAATTAGCGATCAACATTCCCCAAAAGAGCCACAGTCGTGTGAACTCCTTGTTTCACTTACTATGGAACGATTCATGTTTAAACACTATGACGGGGTAATATTTAGTTATATATCTATATAATTATCAGAGCAAATAAGTTCATAACTTAGTGCAAGTTGATAACTTAATGGGTTAATAACATGGTAACAGCATCCTGATTGGGTAATAATTAAATCACGCCGTGTTTTAATATTGTGTGCTGCGAAGAGCTGCAGGAGACACATTAATGAGCCACTGGCAGCTCACCATATCCTTGCTAGAGCCCCCAGGATCAGTAGGCACTGCCTACAGACTGGGCCGTTATGGTGAGTGATGGAGGTTCTCTCACACACAGAGAGCGAGTTGCACTCATGTAAAACTGGTGTGAGGGAGAGGAGAATCGAGTCCAAAGAACACAGGAATGGCCAAGATCCAGCTGGTGCCGCATCCTGTCTATGAGTGTGGAAGGGGGGCAGTTATGGACTAATCCTCCCATAGGGGAAGTCTCTTCCCAGCTCCCCTGGTTTTCTCTGAGTATCATGCTGGCAGTAGATACCCCGTACATACTGAGATATTACGGCTACCTTATCATGGGTTTCTGAGGCTCTAAACATCAGCCACCATCCCCCACACTCCCTATGCTGCGGGGTCTGTCAGATCCTCGGCTCAGTACACATGCTGCTGTCACAAATTTGGGGCCTCCTAGGACTTCTCAGGGATTGCTCTGCCACACATCGTAGTTGTCTGAAAAGTCATGGTCACAGCAGACAAGGAACCCAGATCCTCCTGTTCCAGTAGACAAGCATGTCTGGTACAGTGGCTAGAGCAGTGGTCCGGCACGCGGAGGTGTAGTCCTTTTTCTGACTGCAACTCACTTCCTCTCTCTGTACTTCTGTTTCTCCTCCGCCCTTTGTCTGGTTTCACTATTGAGACCAGTGAGTCTCAAACTAGGGTCGCCGCTTGTTCAGAGAAAGCCCCTGGGGGGCCGGGCCGGTTTCTTTACATGCCGAGTCTGTAGATTCAGCCGATCGCGGCTCCCACTGGCCGCGGTTCGCTGCTCCAGGCCAATGGGGGCTGCAGGAAGCGGCGCAGGCCGAGAGACGTGCTGACCGCCCCTCCTGCAGCCCCCCTTGGCCTGGAACGGTGAACCGCGGTCAGTGGGAGCTGCGATCAGCCGAACCTGCGGAGGCGGCAGGTAAATAAACTGGCCCGGCCCGCCAGGGGCTTTCCCTGAACAAGCAGCAGCCCTAGTTTGAGAACCACTGATTTAGACCATAAGCTCTTCTGGACAGGGACGAGTTCTTGCTCTGTGTTTGTACAGCACCTAGCACTCATTCCTGGTTTAACACTATACAGTAATAGGAATAATTAACAAGAACATTTTTTTAAGTTAAAGAGAATCTCCATTAACCATTAGCTGTGCGGGGCATATGGCAACAGCGGAGCAGTTTTGATTTTATCCATCAGAGGACAAGTGGCAGTCACTGCATAAAAGGGCTGTATACTGCTTGCACCTCATTTTCGGCTCATCATTGCGTGCGTGCCTGTAGTTTCAGGGTTGAAGATGGCTTATAAAGTGTTCTCATAAGCACTGTATAAAAACATGTACAGCGTAATGTAGTGATTTTTTCTGTGTTTTTTCTAGGGTGGCCAGACTTATTAGGGGCTTTGTCTTATGTACGCAGTGATGCCACCTCCCCGCTCTCTGGGGAAAAAAAAGTGTCCCGATTTTTCACACTTGCTCTCTGGTCACCCTAGGTGTTTCTAAGGGCCATTATTCCTTCTATACCACTAAGATGCTTCATCAAGACCATCATCCTTCCTAGAGTTCCTTCCCTGGCCAGAACATCACCCTTTCCCCCTCTCCTTCCCGCAGCTTTATTATAATCCTTTCAGTGGCTCTGCAAATGCTACTGTGAAGGGAGAGATTAATTGAATAATAATGAAATGATTAAAATTTAAAGTCTAATTTTCTCCTTCCCATCCATCTCTGCCAGCGTGGTCCATCGTCAGGGAATCTCTAATGAGAGCAACCAGAGCCCAGAGAGAGCGGCACATTTGTCTGCAGTGCCTTCGGCCATGCTGAGGGCCGTGCGTTGGAGCAAGACATGCTTTTCTCCTTGTGTGGCTATCAGGCCCAGACGGATCTGTTGCCTTCACAGGGTAGGGATTGAGCTCCTGAGCTGCCTGAGGAGACCACTGAGATCACCTTTTCTGCCCTCCTTTTCAAATTGGTTACAGTGCAGGTGGCATGTAGGAGAAACAGGGGGAAACTCACACTGAGTTTCCTAAGCCATCCTATGAAATCCAGGCCAGTTTGGTCCCTTTCCCTTAGGGTAGATCATCAGGTCATGCAGGTTGGAACAGGATGACAGATCTCAACCTGCCAGCCAAGGGGGCTGGGACTGCTGCTTACCCAAGGCAAGGACGAGACAGGGAGCTCCCTTATTGGAACCCCTGAATAGGAAGATGGGATGGGACTGAGACTCCCTCCTGGGTCTGAGAGAATTAAATGGAGTGGGTCTAAGGCCACTTACACCACCCGGATGCACCTGGAGGCTGGGCCGGGCTTAAATCAAGATGAAGCCCAGCTGAGGAAGGAACCGAGGGGTGACTACAAAGAAAGGAAGCACAGATTAGAAGGAGGCTGCAGGGAGACGGGAGAGCTCTGCCATCCCTCTCGTCTCCCTAGAGTGTGGTGAGCCTGGCAGGGTCAAAAAGGAGGCCCAGGGGGAGAGTTGGCCCCGGGAACCGCTTCCGAGTAGAGAAATCTGGCAGGAGGCCCGGAAAGACACAGAGCAGTTGCTGGGGGTGAGCCGGGATAAAAGGGTGGGATCTGGGGAGGGAGATACTCAGGGCTGGTCTACACTGGGGCGGGGGGAAATCGATCTAATCGATCTAAATTCACACAACTTCAGCTATGTGAATAGCGTAGCTGAAGTCGAAGTATCTTAGATCGATTTACCTCTCGTCCTCACGGCGCGGGATCGACGTCCGCGGCTCCCCCTGTCGACTCCGCTACCGCCGTTCGCGCTGGTGGAGCTCCGGAGTTGACGGGAGCACTTTCGGGGATCAATATATTGCGTCTAGATGAGACGCAATATATCGATCCCCGAGAAATGAATCGCTACCCGCCGATACGGCGGGTAGTCTAGACGTACCCTCAGTGGACGAACAGAGCAAGGGAACTTCACAGGGAAGAGAGGTCAAGCCTGAGGAGGGTGAGAGTTGGTACTTTTAGTGTGGGATATGTGGGGGGGTGGGATGCCAGGGGAGAGCCCTGGGTGTCCTGGGCCAGAGAGGCTGTGTGAGAGGCTTGATGACCCCCACAGTAGGCAGAAGTCCAGGGAGGCAGCAGCAAGGAGTCTGACGAGTCCCTGGTCTGGAACCCAGTGTAACAGCAAGGTCTGGGTTGCCCCAGCCAGCCACCGGGGAAGGTGGCATGAAGCACCTGACATAAGGGTATGAGAACTTCTGAAAGCCCTGAGACGAGGGTGTAAGTACCGCAGGGCCCAGAGCCAGAGGCTGGAGACCTGGCGGAAGGATGTCGGCCTGGCCGTTGGTTGTGTTGGACTCTCTGTTACCCCGGAAGGACAGGAACTCAAATGTAGAGTCGTGAGAAGAGGCAGGGGCCGGAATGACCATCAATGGAGGATGCCAGAGCTGCTCTGCCATGCCCAGCCGTGAGAGGGCATGCCTGGGATGTGAAAACCCTTCCACAGAAGGCAAAGTCCCGCCACCACCTTGCTGCGCTGCTCAGGTTGTGACACCGATTGAGAGAGCAGGAGCAGCAAAATCCTGGGTGGGGCGCAGGCAGAAATGGGTGAGGAGAGAGAGGAGCCCTGGTTCCACCTCCCACAATTCACCCGCCAACAGTGCTGGAGACAGGCAGCTTTGATGCTGGGATGGCAGATATTTCCACAGGGTCTCCAGGCCATCTGAACACAAGGGGGAGGCCATGTCAGGAGAAAAACTCAGTCCCCAAGGGTCCAGCCCCAACATTTATTGATTGAAGATGTGAAGTGTTCAGAGAGGATTTGGATAAGCATCAAAGGGGAGAGTTTCATGGGTGCCTAAGAGAATTAGGCACTCAACTCCCATTGCAATTCATGAGGAATTGGGGTGCATAAATCCCATAGGCACTTCTGAGAATCTCACCTGGAAACTTTTGAGATTTGGAAATGGGAGTTTGCCCTCATGCTTATGCCTGGGGCCTCTCAGTTTGGGTCAACTAAGGCACAGAAAAATTATTACATCGAGTGTAAGCTCTTTGGGGCAGGGATCAACTTTTTGTTTGTGTTTGTCCAGCCCCTAGCACAACGGGGGGCTCCTAGGCGCTGCAGTGATAAATAATAACATGATTTCCCTGAGGTTACCCTGCAAACCACTGGTAGAGTCAGGAACAGAACCCAGGAGTCTTGACTCTCCACCTTCTGCTTTAACCACCTGCCTCCTGGCAGTCAAGTCAGGAAATATGGGGCCAAAGCAAGGGGGAAATTAAACTCTTCCCTGTGCCACCGCCATCCCAGAGGGCGGGCCTTTCTGCTTCCCAGCAAACACCGACCCCAGACGCTGCTTGCGAGCTGACTCCAGCATGCATTTGTTATCAGCCCTTCCAGATCCGAGCCTTCTAATGTCTCTTCCCTATTAGCTGAGAACAGTTTCGTGCTTTGCCGCCTTCAGTGCGAAATGGATTTTCCCTGGGGAGGAGGGAAGCGGCGAGGGGGTAACCCCTATGCGGCTATAATTGAAAATAAAATCTGTGTCATGGTCAGGGTGCATTCTGCACCAGCCATGTGGGGAGGAGACATCAGGCAGCAGCGTCCAACTCGTAATGCAGGGTGCAATTAACATCTCCAGCGGCATTGGCCCTCCATAGCGCAAGGTAAATTCACTGCCAGGGAAGCGTTGCCAGTGTTACTGGAGTGCCGGTGTGAGTGAGTTCCAATCACAGGGTCACCAGTTAACGAGCCTGCAGGCAGGGTAATTCTTCCTCATTTGTTTCAGTGCCAGCGGCCACTCATTATAAACCCATTCTGCAGCCTCTATCAGCCAGAGAACAGCTCGGCTGCAAGCCGGGGGGATATTGCCTGAGACCCAGAAAAGCGCACACAGGCTACCGAGAAGGTGTGCGAGGGGTTGCAGCTGATTTCCCTTGGGATTCCAGCATGGTTCTGAGTTACCAGCACTGCAGGTTCGAAGGCCCAGGGCCTGGTTCTGAGTTACTCCGTCGCTGGGCTGGCAGAGGAGTGCTGTCAAGCCACCGGCCGTTGCACCCGCTATGTTCTCGGGCTGTGTGGTGGCTTCCCTGGCCCCTGGGGTGAGTTACAGCAGGCTCAGGGCTGTTTTACTTTACACGCAACGTCCTGTGGCTGCTGCTGGGCCCTGGGAATCAGAGATGAGCTGCAGCACAATGCGCTACGTCTTCATCCCCCCAGCTCTGGGCAACCCTGACTTGGTCCCGACGACGGAGTCTAGGAGCAGGTCTTTGACATGAGTTGTTTGGTCACATCTAGTACAAGTACCTAGACCTAGAATAGATAAAAGCCTCACTGAAGACGTTTGCAGATGACCCCAAAATTGGGGGGAGCGGTAAATAATGAAGGGGACAGGTCACTGATCTCCAGCAATCAGGAGTACTTGGAAAGCTGAGCACAAGCAGCCAATATGTTTTAAGACAGCGAAATGTAAATGTGTACATCTAGGAATAAAGAACGGCAGCCATACTTACAGGATGGGGGACTCTAGCCTGGGAAACAGAGACTTTGAAAAAGGCTCAGGGGTCGTGGTCAGTGGTGGCTAATCAGCTGCACAGGAGCTCCCAGTGCGACACTGTGGCCAAAAGGGCTAATGTGATCCTGGGATGCATCAACACGGGAATCTCGGGAAGGAGTAGAGAGGTTATTTTACCTCTATTGGCCATTCGTCCAACCACTGCTGGAATCCTGTGTCCAATTCCGGTGTTGACAATTCAAGGAGGATGTTGATAAATTGGACAGGGTTCAGAAAAGAGCAAGGCGAATGATTACAGAATTAGAAAACCTGCCTTATCGTGATAGACCCAAGGAGCTCAATCTATGTAGATGGTTAACGGGTGATTTGGTTACAGTCTATAGGTATGTACAGGGGGAACAAATATTTACTAATGGGCTCTTCGATCTACCAGAGAAAGATGAAACATGATCCAATGGCTGGAAGTTGAGCTAGACAAAGTCAGCCTAGAAAGAAGGTGTAACATTTTTAACAGTGAGCGTAATTAACCATTGGACCAATTTACCAAGGGACGTGGTGGATCCTCCATCACTGTCAATTTTTAAATTAAGATTCAATGTATTTTTTCTAAAAGACCTGATCTAGGAATTATTTTAGGGATGTTCTCTGGCCTCTGTTACATAGGAGGTCAGACAAGATGATCACAATGTTCCCTTCTGGCCTTAGAACCTATGAATCTCCAAATGCAAGAATCTGTCATTGAACAGGTCTTTTAGAAGCACTGCAAAGCAGCGTTCCCTACAGGGTGTGGCTGGGAAAGGCAGACCATAAGTGTGTCTGCAGAGACAGTGCATCCCTGCATGCTGAAAAAAGCCATAAGGGCCATAAATACTTCTTTCCAGTGGACAAAATTCCCCGGGGACCAGCATGAGGCCTACACGCTTTTGATGTGTTATAATTAGCCATATTTTGAGGACATAAGTGGGACCCAGGTAGTGTATTGCCTTACATTGGCCTCCTGCCCAAAGGTGAATCCATCCTAGCTGCACAGCCGGATCTGGTGCTGGAAGACGAGGTTGGCTCAGTGTTGTTTTCTTTAGGCTCAGATTAATTAAATTGTACTGCAAAGGCCATGTTTGCCCATGGCTGGATTAAACAGAAAGTGGTAAAAGGCTGAGGAGCCACATTACGGGCATGCCAAATTCTCTCTGGCTTAGACATGTGCAGCTATGCTGACTTCCAGTGATACGTTCCCCTTTATTTACACCACTGGTGATCTTGCCATAGGTATGTTACTCTCCAATCCACTAAAGGGCATAATAGCATTTTTATGGCTGGCCTGTCAGATTATATACTACATTTTATAGCCCAATGAATTATGTTAATAGCAAATTATACATTTAATTACCACCGGTTCTTTGCAAAGGGCTACACCGAAGATTGTTGTTGAGTGTGGGATTGATGAAACACACAACAGCTAGAGGTGAATGCTCTACTTAATAGAGGCGAATATAATTGAAATCATAGGGAAATTAATTTACATACATATAAGAGTAAAATAAGTACTGTCAAGTGGTTTCTTGCATTGTTTATCCTCGCAGTGTTACACTGTGCATGCAGAAAACCTCGTGGAGATCATTAGAAACAACGATGGAAGATGCAATCAGTGGAGCACATCACAGCACTAGTCCTGATTCAGTTTACACCATCTCGGGGACCCAATGAACCCAAACTTTGGGGCAGAAATCCAAACCTTTTTTTTACCCATCTCTTATGTAGCCCATATGGATACATGACTATATTTGCCCCTTTCTGCAACCATAATAGACCCTCTACCAATCCATTGTGCATATGTGGGATTCCCAGTGACCACAATCATATTTCCAATTGATGACATAAAGCAATTTGCATCAATCACTTCCTTAATACACCATATTTGTCAATGGAGTTTATCTCCTTAGCTACTATATAGCAAAAGCCGCCCCAAAATCCTGTTTCCAGATTACTTACGCAATTATGCTGTGCACCTGGTTTTCTAAAGCAAACTTGTTTGCCACACAGCATAAGAGTGTGCAATTTATGGTCTGGGGTTAACCCCTCAGGCCTACTTTGGCTAATCCCATTAATTAGGCCTGTTACATTAGGCCTCGCAATAAGCTACTATTAATGTATACAATAGCAAGCCTAACATTTTCGTTTGTTAATTAAGTTCCCCTGCTTGCATTCAGCATTAGTTCCCTCTAATAACCATTAGTATCATACCCCTTAGCAGCATTACAACATCATTTGTCAATAACAACTCTTAGAACCTAACAGCAAATTCCTTTTTGATAAAGTCCAGACAGGGCCATAGGTCAATAATCTGGATGTTAATGACATCTGGCCTGTAGCTGGTATGTTTCACTGCTTGGCATTTGTTGTCCATTGTCAGGGAAGAGGATATTGGTCGGCCTGGTGAGTAGGCAGCTTTCTGAAAGTTTAAGTAATAGCCCCATCACAGATGCTGGATCCAAGACCTTCAGCACCACAGTACAGGCCCCTCCCACTTGAGCGGAAGTAGGAACTTCATTAGCCAGCCGAAATAGGAAGCCATTTTCCTCTATGTAGACCAACCACTAGATGTGGACACAGCACACAATTTGCAGCCTGAATCCCTGTGCGTTTAAATACAGAGCCAGCAGAAAGAACAGGAGTACTTGTCAAGTATCAGAGGGGTAGCCGTGTTAGTCTGGATCTGTAAAAGCAGCAAAGAGTCCTGTGGCACCTTATAGACTAACAGACGTTTTGGAGCATGAGCTTTCATGGGTGAATACCCACTTCATCGGATGCACGCAGTGGAAAATACAGTAGGAAGATATATATATACACAGAGAACATGAAACAGTGGGTGTTACCATACACACTCTAAGGAGAGTGATCAGGTAAGGTGAGCTATTACCAGCAGGAGAGAAAAAAACTTTTTGTAGTGGTAATCAAAATGGTCCATTTGCAGCAGTTGACAAGAAGGTCTGAGGAACAGTGGGGGGTGGAGAATAAACAGGGGAAATAGTTTTACTTTGTGTAATGACCCATCCACTCCCAGCCTTTATTCAAACCTAATTTAATGGTGTCCATTTTACAAATTACCGGTAATTCCAATCCAGCAGTCTCTCGTTGGAGTCTGTTTTTGACGGGTTTTTTTGTAATGTTGCAACTTTTAGGTCTGTAATCGAGTGACCAGGGAGATTGAAGTCTTCTCCGACTGGTTTTTGAATGTTAGCAGCCAGCAGAATAACTCAGCCCCTAACTCTCTAGGTAGGTCATTCCATCCCTCTTTGTCGCCAATTCCCCATCTGTAAAAATGGGGCAAGAAGTACCGACCTGGCCCAGTGGGGTGCTGTGACACTTCATTCACTCATGACGGTGAAGAGTTTTGTGACGTGTGGCTGAAGCTGCGGTGCAAGTATGAATCTATTATTGTTTTCCTGCACAGAGTGGTTTCAACTGTTATTGAACCCAGAGGTAGAACTATTGGGTTAGAAGGGACTGCAAGGCTCTCCAAGTGTAACCTCTTGCCAAGTTGCAGGTAGTCTGCCTGTTCTGTTTTCAGGGGGCTGAATTCAGGTGCAAAGAGGTTACAGTTTGGAGCTGTTCATAATGAAACTGAACTAATGTGCCCAGCTTTGCATTGTGGTTCAGTGGCTAGGGCACCAGACTAGCAGTCAGGACTCCTGGGTTCTATTCCTGTCTTGCCTTAGGCCTAAATTTCTAAAAGGAGCCTGTAAAATGGGGTGTCTTGGTTATTGGGTGTCTAACTACAGGCTCTGATTCCCAGAACTCCAGCGGAAGTGATTGAGAGCTGTGCCTGCTCAGCACTGAGAAATCAGTGTCTTCAGTTGGCGACCCCAACACTGAGACACTCCTTCTGAAAATGGGGGCCCTGGTCTCTCCGGGATTCAATTTGCCCACCTGTAAAATGGGAAGAACCATATATTCCCACATTTGGAAAGCACCTTCAGACCTACAGCTTGGGAGCTGTGCATCATGGCTCATTTTGATCATGATTGATTTAGGTTTCTGATTCTATGCTGTTATTATTAGTAATTAGCATGACTGCAGTAGCAGTGAGGTGCTCCAGTCATAGGCCAGGACCCCCCTGTGCAAGGTGCTGTACAAATACAGAACAAAGAGACGGTCCTTGCCCTAAAGAGTTTACAGTCTAAGGTATGTCTACATTGCAGCTGGAGGTATAATTTCCAGCTCAAGTAAACGTGCCCACGCTAGCTCTGATCGAGCCAGTGTGCTAAAAATAGCAGTGAAGATTTAGCGGCTCAAATGGCTAGTCGCTTGGAGTGTGATCCCAGCCAAGATTCTGAATTCGTACTCGGGGCAGCTAGCCTGTCCCACTGATTTTGCTGCCATGCTACACTCCAGAGCCTCCTAGCATGATCAGAAGTTATGCCTCCATCTCCAGTGTAGACATACCCCAAGTCATCCACATGTACTGCTTTAATTAGGGAAACAGAATCCTTCTACATCCAGTGTTCTGCCACATTAAGAGTGACCTTCACTTCACAACTGGGCGACATCTGGTTTTCCCCCTTTGATCTATGCTGTTGCTTTGCCCGTTAAATAGAAACAAACCCCACTTGGCAAAGACCTAACTGGTAAGAATTTGAATTTGGTTTTCACGTGGGACATTCATCCGGCCTTGCTTTTTAATACACTTTTTTTATTTAATTTAATTTTCAGTTTTCTATGAATGATCTATCTATAAATTGGTTCAATATATCAGCAGCTATTATGCTAGAAGTATGTTGATGGATCATTCAGTGCCTTAAAGGAAGCACTTACAAGGCTCTTGGAGGCACTTCAGTATTTCACGTCGCTTTCCAGGGTACTACACTGCTTTAAAACGATCAAAGTGATTGATTTTTTTTTCTTTATAAGCAGCCAAATGCGGAGGAGTGATGGGTACAAGGCCGGCAGAATGATTTCAAATTATTATCGTCGCTTCAGGATTTCTCACCTTTCCTAAGCCCGTTCGTTTGACATTCAGCAGTTTTGGGAGCTAGGACGTTTAAAATGATCTGGTATATTTCAAAATAAATAAATAAATACAGGATGGTTCGATGCTTGAACATTTGAAAATACTCTGATAATTTTTAACCTACAATTGAGAAAAAGGAAAATTGAAGCGTGAATATCAAGAACGCTTATTTTAATTAGTGATTCAAAAAAGGATTTGGACAGTTAAATGGAAAATAAGAACATCCAGAGTTGTGTTAGCAAGAATTAAAAATAAAAGGAATGTGGACTCTCAGACTTCTGGGAGTTCACTAATCTTTACCTGATTGGGGTAAGAACAAAGTTCCCCTTGGGTGGGTTATTCTGGAATAGCCCACTAAGGGGTTCAGTAGCGAGATGACAATCCACCGGTGGCGCCTCTTCCTGGTCGTCCAGGGAATTAGCTCGCCAGCCTCCGGAGCGCCCTCTGCAGGCCGGCGTCTCGCCTTGCCACTGGCCCCGTGTCCATCCTGGACCCCAGCGCCCCTTCTCTCGTGTTCTGCCCCCTGCAGTACCCTGCAGTCTCGCTGGGTCTCCCCTCCCCAGGGAACCCCCAACTCCCTATCCCCACCTCGCCTCAGTCTTGGGCTACTGCCAGTCACCATCTAGCCCCCGCTCACTGGGGCAGACTGCAGTATAATTGCCACTCATCATCGGCAAGGAGGGTTTGGACCTGCTGCCTCTGCCTACCCTTGGGCTGCCTTCTGCAACCCCAGTGCCTTTTCCGGCCTTTAGCAAGGCCTGCAGTCTGGGGGGTTTCCAGGCTGGGGCTCCCCAACTTCTCTGGCCTTTCCCCAGCCCTGCTCCACTAGAGGTACCCAGCTCAGCTCCCAGCAGCCAGGTCCATCCCTCTCATAACTATGTCCATACTGAGGAGTGGGGAGTTATCCTGCTTGAAATATACCAGTAGAATACCTAATACCAGTATAATTAAAGCAATACATTACCAGTATTATACTGGGATAGTTAAAGTGATAAAACTTTGTGTACAGATCAGCCCACATAACTCTTTGTAAGTCAGTGGAAAGTTACTCTGAAGTTTGCATAGGGCATATGTTTTGATGGTGGTCCTGCATGTAAATCATCTGATACTTTGTGCTTGGTCTGTGTGGGGTTTTTTAAAGTTTTTTTTAATTCTCCTTACCAAACTGGAAATAATTGCCTGTGATATGCAAGTTAGTCTGTGCAATTTTTATCAAGAACATTTGTAATTTAAATTAGATCTGCATAAGGAAGGGGATAAAACAAAACAAAAAAACTCCGTTCATTTCAAGCTTGTTATGCATCTCAGCGAGACTGATGACATTTTAATATTAACATTGTTACGGGGCCTGTGTAAAAAATTAAGGCTACTTAGTATTCCAGACTCTCTGCTGAGTGGAACCTAGTTATTCTTGACAATGGAAAATCAATTGGTATTCTAATTAAAAGAATAGCTGAGGAATAAATAAAGCAATAGAAATCCGTTTCACATATGGCATACAAGCCTATTCTGTCTCATTCTCCCTTCTTCTGACGTTTAAGAATATCTTAAAAACTGTGCGACTGATTCTCATCTCAATCCAGCAGCATAAAGGAGTTTCAAAGGCCCCCACAAAGTACAAGGGCAACATAAGACTCACGTAAACATCCCCTATATGACCTGTAGGGTAAACTCTAGCATAGAGGGCGGGGCAAGGCACAGGAAGGGGCGTGGCTACAGCACTCAGTGCGACACCAATTCTGAAGTGTGGCCACCATCAGGAGAGGTGATCTAAAAATGCCACTTGTTGTTCGTGGCCAATTTCAACAACGTTTTGTTTTTTTCAAAATCTCCCCCCAAAAGAAAATTTCAACACAACCGAAAACTCTTTTTTATTCGTTTGTTTTTGAAAACGTGTTACTTTGTGGGAAGTGAAATGTTCTATTTTCTCACCCTTTTTTCTCCCTTTTCCAGGGACGAAATGGAAAAATGATTAAAGGAGGGGAAACGGCAGGAGAAAGGGGGGAGGGCATGGAAATTTTTGGAGCTTTCAATTTTATTTTTGTTTGTTTTATCATCAAAAAGGACAAATTTTCAAAAGAAA
Source organism: Mauremys mutica (assembly GCF_020497125.1). Lineage (NCBI taxonomy): Eukaryota > Metazoa > Chordata > Testudines > Geoemydidae > Mauremys > Mauremys mutica. The sequence goes on along the minus strand of NC_059073.1, from coordinate 8,501,981 downwards.
CAAACGTTTTCCACAAAACCAGTTCACAGATGCTGTTTGTGACGGAAAGTTTTCAACCATGAGCTAGAGCAGCACTCCCTGTCCTGTACATCTTGTACACGGTAGGCTGTGGAGCAGTTACTAGCATGCCACACTCCTGTGTCATATATGGACTGGCTACAGAACCCCTTTCCCAGAGGGAGAGACCAGATTAAGATCCTTTAATGTTGTGCCAGGAATGGATGAGGTTCCAAAGCCCGTTCATTGGACTCAACGCAAGGGCTTCTCCCATTGGCTCCACTGGACTCTGCATCAGGCTCACAGGGGTGGGTGGGCAGGAGGAGAGAGGAAGATGATCCGGGTCTCATATATGGTTGATAAGGTCACATATATGCCACTGTAAGAGGAACAGCTAAGCAATACGAATACTTCAGGATGTACATACAGCTTTTCGTCCTGAGGATGGATAGGCCATGTTCAAGACAGGTGTCAGACACAGGTCTCCATTAAAGTAATGACATCCATCCTGCATGGCCAACGCTCAAAGGAGATACATAGATTCCAAGGCCAGGAGGAGCTACTGTGAAGGAGAATATGGTGAACTACAGACCGGTCAGCCTCACCTCGGTCTCTGGAAAAATCATGGAGCAGGTCCTCAAGGAATCCATTTTGAAGCACTTGGAGGAGAGGAAGGTGATCAGAAACAGTCAACATGGATTCATCAAGGGCAAGTCATGCCTGACCAACCTGATTGTCTTCTATGATGAGATAACTGGCTCTGTGGATATGGAGAAAGTGGTGGATGTGATATATCTTGACTTAAGCAAAGCTTTTCATACCATCTCGCACAGTATTCTTTCCAGCAAATTAAAGAAGTATGGTTGGATGAATGGATTATAGGTAGATAGAAGCTGGCTAGATCATTAGGCCCCATTGTTGTGATCAATGGCTCGATGTCTAGTTGGCAGCTGGTAGCAAGTGGACAGGGCCGGCTCCAGAGCCCAGCGGGGCAAGCACCCGCGTGGGGCGGCCCTTTCCCGGGGGGGCGGCAGGCTGGGCCGGCGGACCTGCCGCAGTCATGCCTGCGGGAGGTCCACCGGAGCCCCGGGAGCAGTGGACCTCCCGCAGGCATGACTGCGGACGGTTCGCTGGTCCCGCGGCTCGGCTGGACCTCCCGCAGGCATGCCTGCGGACCCTCCGCAGTCATGCCCGCGGGAGGTCCGCTGCTCCCGCGGCTCGGGGGCGCCTCCCGGGCATGACTACTTGGGGCGGCCAAATTTGTAGAGCCGCCCCTGCAAGTGGAGTGCCTCAGGGGTCAGATTTTGTTCAGCAGGTTTCTTTTAGGGGAGAGGGATAGCTCAGTGGTTTGAGCATTGGCCTGCTAAACCCAGGGTTGTGAGTTCAATCCTTGAGGAGGCCACTTAGGGATCTGGGGCAAAAATTGGTCCTGCTACTGAAGGCAGGGGGCTGGACTCAATGACCTTTCAAGGTCCCTTCCAGTTCTAGGAGATTGGTATATCTCCAATTATTACCTGTCCCATTTGGCAGACAGACAGTGATCCTTGAATGCAGCACAACATCTCCTAGGACACTTCCCAGTGACCAGAGAGGAAACCTGGCTTTTCCCTCCTTGAGTTTTTGATAGTGGAGGAGATGAACAGAGCAGCGGTAAGAGGTTCTAGCTCTGTATCTTGTCTCTCCATCTTGCTAGGCTTTTGTACCATGCTCATCATTGTCGGATCGGCGCAAAGTATCTCAGGCTGGCTTCAGAGCCCAAGACGTCCATTCATTGGAAGCTTTTAATGCATTTTTCAGCGTGTCAAACTACTCAAATGAACTGGTGATAGTTGCCTGAGCTGACGTAATAGCTCAGTGCTCTGATCTGAGAGCTACTTGCCCTCCGCTGGGACTTACTAGCAGAGTCGCTGTGAGTCGCTCAAGCTGAAAATCACTGTGTTTCTAAAATACAGAGCCGCTGGAGAGCCGGTAAATTGCAAGTTGGATAAAAGGAAACAAATCAGTCATTGGGTTGGGTTTGTTTTCTTTTTATATATTTATTTATCGCTCTCCACAGAGAGTTTTTTAAGGCACTGCTGAGGAAAGATGGGAACTAGCCAGTGGGATGCAAGACTCAGCTGTGCACAACTGAACTAGTCTTTGGTTGTTTCAAGTGAACTTTGTGCTGGTCAAAAGTAACAGGTTGATGGCCCTGGCGAATGAAGCCTTCTGTTTTTCCAGGTGCATTTTGGGAAGCAGTCGTCTGAACTTAAAATCCACACCTGCCGATGTGCCTCCATCTTACCCTGCAGGGTCCATCTCTAGGGTTCAGAAAGGAGGTGTGTTACTCTGTATCTCAGGGGAACACTCTGCACCCCCATGTTCATCCTTATAATAGGATTGTGTGGTATCCAGTGCAAAGTTTGTCATGTCGGGTGTCTTCGGAAGGCTCATGATGTACTGAGCATTGTTGTTATAGTAATTTTATAGGTTGTGATTTCATGTACAGAGTTATGAGGCTGAAAATGTGTCCTCATGGCTTAAAACAAGCCCAGGAAAAGCTCTCCAGGAGCAGAGGGGCAGTTCACACCTCATCAGGGCATGTATGGGACAAACCCAGCCCAGCCTCACAGGAACCAAGGACACTGGCCTAGGCAGCAATAAAGTATCTGTTGGACTCTAGAGTGAGTCACCCCCCTTCCTTTGGTCAGTTTGGGACTATGATGAGGTAATGCTCACCTGACAAGTGGGGCGGGGGCAAAGCCAAGAGGAAAGAAAGGAAATGATAAAAGGGAGAGACGTTTGCCAGGCTCTCTCTCTTCCGCCTCCATCTACAGACACCACACCAAGCGACTGAAGCCCTGATCAAAGGGGAGAGGCTGACTGAAGGGCAACCAGCCAGCCTGTGGTGAGACGCATCTAAGTTTGTAAGGGCACTGAAAGTGTTAAGATCAGCTTAGAATGTGTTTTGCTTTTATTTCATTTGATCAAATCTGACTTTGACTTATAATCACTTAAAATCTATCCTTAGTAGTTAATAAATTTGTTTGTTTATTCTACCTGAAGCAGTGTGTTTGGTTTGAAGCATGTCAGAGACGCCCCTGGTACATATCAATTTTTTTGTTAAATTGACAAACTCATATAAGTTTGCAGCGTCCAGCAGGCATAACTGGACACTGCAAGATGGAGGTTCCTAGGGTTGTGTCTGGGACCGGAGATATTGGCTAGTGTCATTCGGATTCACAATCCATGGAGCGACTGGCCAAAAGTGCTGGGAGCAGCTTCCATGCCAGAGGCTGTGTGTGAACAGCTCAGGAGTGGGGGTTCTCACAGCGGAGCACTCCCAGAGTTAAGGATTGGCGTGACTTAGCAGATCACTGGTCCAGATAACACCAGGGGAACGTCACAGGAGGTCAGTTGCCATGGCCCCATTTACCCTTCAGCCTCTCCACTGAATCTGCCCACAGTAAGGTCTATTGTGTGATCATGGTCTTGCTGTTAAATGTTCAAGTCATGTGCCCTGCACACACCAGCTGAAACTAAAGTTTCCCTGAGTTGGGCACCTGTGAAACTGCTCCTGGTACTTGAGTGGTCTTAACTGGTACAAAAGGTCCCTGGTTCAACTCCTACTACTAGTCTTTGGGAAGGTTGGTTGCATAGACATAGAAGAAGAGGTGTTGAAGTTAGGAATGTCAGCTGAAACTAAACAAAAAATCTTATTTTATCTAGGTGCTTCCTTTAGAGGCCATCACCATAACATCTGGGCGGTTCTCATCACCTTTGTGAAGCAGGGCAATATTATTTCTCTTACAGGTTTATCATTGTAAGATTTAGCATCTTCCATGTGAAATCAGTAGCAACGTTCCTGGTGGACGTCATACAGGTTCCAGTGCTTCTCCCTTTGCAGGGTCAAACTCTGCTCAAGGTATGGTATTTCAGCCTTACTTTACAGAGAAACTAAGTGACTTTGCCCGCCCCTTCCCCCCCCCCCCCCAGGTCACACAGAAAGTTTGTAGCAGAAGAGGGAGCTTCAACCAGGATCGCCCCAAGTTCCAGCATAGCACCCTAACATCTGGGCCATTCTGCCTCTTGGAAATGGCTGCCAGCTGGGTGAGGAATTTGATACAAGCCCCATCGTTTGAGTCACTGCAAAGCCCACTAGACAGGGTGTAATGGAGGGACTAATACTGATCTGGCGGCAGAGATGGATTGAATGACCGAACAGGACTTTCCCAGCCTGTATTTCTTTGTGAGTAAAACCAAGTAGCAGCAGCCCAGGGAGCTAGGAGGTGCTCCTCCAGCTGTGCGACTCATCTGCCACCATCTCTCTGGACACAGATTTTCACAAGAAAAGGAAACAGAAGGGAAATTATTTTAAAGAGCCTTCCTCTGTTTTCATGGACTCATCAGACCACGTTTAAGGGTCCTGGGCAAGCAAGGACTTTGGACCCAGCATGTCTTCAATTAATTGGCTGGTGTCCGCCCAGAGAGGGTGGCCAGTTTTGGTTGGCTGGATTCCTGGAGGTTTCATCACATCACATAATCTTTCATTAAAAATTAATCTTTAATTCCTGGAGACTCCAGGACAATTCGGGGGGGCGGGGAGGGGGGTTGACAACCCTACCCCTAGCTGACACTTTGGAGAGGGATATAAGTCAGCTTCTGGCTCGGGGGCTGACCTGGACACTGGCTAAAAGAGCTTTGTAAGGCCGAAGTCCCCTTTTTCCCCTTTCTCCTTCTTCACACATATCTCCCAGGAGCTGCTGGAATTTTTCACAGCTGTAATTAGCATCAGTAAATGAGCATTCCCGAGAGCATGCTACTGACCCAGTAGAGGCAAGCAGGGTTTAGAAAGTTAAAAGCCAGCCTTTAATTGGACTTGCATCTTATATATTCACCTGCCCTTCCCCGTCTCTGTCATTTGCTTAATGGAAGGATAAAGCTCTTTTATTCTGACCTACGTTGCATTCTTACCTAGCCCCCAGCTGGCTCCAGCCCCCTCCTTTTAATTATCACTCAAAAAGCACAGAGCCCACGGTAAGATGAGTCACAAATGAGATCGCCCAGCAGTGCATAATGCTCCTTTTCACACCTACAGAGGAATGACTCACTTTTCAAAAAATTTTAAACACTCCCCGTTGATAACCACATCAAGAAAAAAAAAGAAAAGAGAGAAAGAAAAGAAAAGAACCAGTGCCCACATCTGGCAGCACATCCCCCAGAGCAGAGCTGGCTCACATTGAGATGGGGCTGACTGCCCACCGACGGTCCTTCCGGTGAGATGCACCCCAGTAAAATCTCGCCGAGGGCTCTCAACAGGGAGTCCAAGCCCTTGATTCTGGATGCACGGCACCGCTGCACCTCCGCTGGCTTCAGCAAATGGCTAGCTGCAAAGATGCTGGCCGCAGCATGAGGGGAAGATGCCTGATGCGTGTAGCAGAGGTAAAGGCTTTCCAAGCAATCCGGCACAGATTCAAAAATGTTTGTAAAAGATACAGATGCAAGGGGGTAGTCATAGAGTAGCTGGCCCTTTAAGGGGAGTTGGGCCCAGCCTCACCTTCGACAGATCAGCCGCCTCCCAGCTGAGACTGATCTAGGGTTGCCAAGCCTCCAGGACTGGCCTGGAGTCTCCAGGAATTAAAGATTATGTCAGGTGACGAAATCTCCAGAAATACACCCAACCAAAATTGGCAACCATCGACTGATCAGCTGGGAATCAGGTGACTATAAAAGCCAGTGAGCAGCTCAGTTAGACTGTAAAGTTTCAGGGAGTGGGAGGTCCAAGGATGCTGTAGAAAGTAGGTTTCCCTAGGAGGGTGGTGAAGCACTGGAATGGGTTACCTAGGGAGATGGTGGAATCTCCATCCTTAGAGGTTTTTAAGGTCAGGCTTGACAAAGCCCTGGCTGGGATGATTTAGTTGGTGTTGGTCCTGCTTTGAGCAGGGGGTTGGACTAGATACCTCCTGAGGTCCCTTCCAACCCTGATATTCTATGAGTCTATGGCTCTTGTGGTGGGCCCTGAAGCTGGGTTGACTGCTAGCCATCTGGGCAGCAGGAGGACTGGGGGAAGAGCTGTGGCAAGGAACCCTCTGGGTGAGGGAAAGGGACAGGTTTGAGCGGTGGAGTTTGGGGGACCATGAAAGAATGAAATCTAAAGGCCTGAGATAGAGGGTTTGAAGCAGTCAGAGTAGCATCAGTACTTCCTGGGCTGAGGGGACAGGTCAGCAGCCTGCATGGAAAGATTCAAGGTAGAGCGTCGGCTAGGAGCCCAAGCCACAAAGTTTGGCAGCAGCTCCCAGCTGGAAGCCACTTAACAGCCTATGACACAGCGGTTATTGCTGGTGCAGCCATCATCTCGGGCCAGGAACCAAACCAGCGCCCTCCTGAGGGAGAAACAGGAGTTGCTGGAGTTTGAGCCAAGCTGCGTAGGTGAGAGCTGTGCCAGACTGGCTGAGGCAGAGAGGGGACATGCAACTGACCACTGGGTACGAGTTCACCTACAGCTCCAATTCCAGCATCTTTTCTGCCAAACCTCCCCACTCAATACCCCAGGTACCCCCAGTGAATCGGGCGGGGACAGGGTACGTCAGTCCAGGGGAGCGTGCAGAAGGAAGGGTCGAGACCCTGATTAAAAGCGAGCACTCTCCACAATCAATATGGCCCACTTCACATCGATCAAAACTGATTGGTCTCAAAATGTAACTGTTCACGGGGAGTCGCCAATGAGGGGGGTTGTTCCTAGTGGGGCCCTGCCGGGAACAGCTCTCAGCCTAATGCTATTTGATATTTTTCGCAGGGATCTGGAAGAAAGTACAAAATCATTTGCAAACGGACCAAAGATTGCGGGTGCTGCATGTGTAATGAACAATGGACACAGGTCACGGAGACAGAGCACTCTGGATTGCTTGGTAAACCGGCACGCACAAACCAGCTCTATTTTATACCGCCCCAGGCAAAGTCATCCATCTAGCAACAAAGTGTGGGCCATGCTTACAGGATGGGGACTGTATCCTGAAAAGCAGTGACCCAGAAAAGGAGTTGGGGGAGTCATGACAGATTGAAAACCTGAACACGAGCTGTGAGTGTGACACTGTCAACGTGATCCTTATATATGTAAACAGGAGAAGGATCAAGCATCACTACCCTTGTTCTTGTCTGTTGTGCTTAAGACCCAGGACAATACTGAGATTATTACAATGCCAAGTTATAAATCAATGGAACGCCGATGCTGGGAGTAGTGCATTCAGGCCTGGTTGTGCTATCTCAAAAAAAGAGAGAGCAGAAATAGAAGGATGTAGAGATGAGGGGCAAAAATGATTTGAGGGCTGGGAAAGCTTTGTATGAAATAAGATTGAAAAGATTGGGGTGATTTAGCTCAGAGAGGAGATGGAGAAGAGAGCACACGGAAGAGGTATGGAAAATAATGGATGAGATAGGAGTTCCCAATTTGCATTTTCTATTAAGCTGTCTCACAATACAACAAAGGGACATTCAATGACATTGAGAAGGCAGCAGATTTTAAAATGATAGAAGGAAAGTCCTTCTATTACATGGCACATAATTAGCCTATGGAACTCCCAGCCACAAGATATCACTGAGGCTGGGAGAATTTGAAAACGGGGGGGATCTGACATTTATATGGATAATGAGAACATCCAAAGTGTCATTAGATCTCATTTTTTAAGATCTATGAGGGCTAGGGACCCCTACTGCTTCAGGGCATCAACCTACCTCAAACTGATAGGGATGAGGAAGGAAATTTCCCTATGGGTGGGCTATGAAATAATTGCCCATGAGGGGGTTTCTTGCACCTTTCTCTGATGCAGCTGGTACTGGCCGCCACTGGAGAGAGGGTACTGAACCAGATGGACCCATAGTCTGGCCCACTCCAGCAATTCCTACGTTCCTAATCCTGCAGCAGGGAAAACCCTGAGTTCCCAGGAGCCATTCAGCTAATGATAATAGGGTCATTTTACAGCACCTTGTTTCTCTGCAGTGTGACTCACCCACACCACTTAACAAGCTGTTCCTTGAGCTAAGCGCGATTGCTTAATGGGGTTAGTACAGCAGAATTCATGTGGCTGAAAGGTATATGATGCAAGCACTTGGCATGGCTCACATGTCTGCCGGGTCTTCACAAGGGCACCACATGCAGAGATGCACACAAGCCTCTCCTGACCTATCTCACTTGGAAATGGGGACTGAAGCAGGAGAGCCAGTCCCTGTCTGTGTGACTATGTGCTTAGCCTGAGCGAGGACTAAGTAAGGGAGGAGGGACCAGTCCTCCCTGCCACACAGAGATTGGCACCAGCTGTCTCCATGGTACCATCTTCTTTCCCCATGCCCCATGCAACAGCCACCATTAGACCAGGGCATCGCCTACAGCAAGGAAAAGACTGGTGCACAAGGACCATGATGGGACTAGCAGGGACATCTCTCCCTCCCGACCTTCTGGAGCACCACTGTATCATGCCCTATCGGTCCCCCTGTCGCGCTGGGCAACTCTGGGGGCAGAAGATCCATGGCAACGTCACCCCAGGAAGCAAGGTCAAACCTCCAGGAGTCCTGGACCTGGCGTGGATGGAAAAGCTTCTGAGGGATCCCTGCAAAGATTTAGAGCAATGCCAGCTCCAGTTGGCTACCAAGGGCATCCTAGAGAGAAGGGAAGGCAAGTCAAGGAGGCAATGGATGGTGGGGACAACTTGGCCTAGTTTCTGCTGGTGTCTTGTCCCCCACCCAGTGAGGTTTCAGGCTGGGACACAAGAGCAGAAACAAGGCTGGGGGTACCGATGGGTGATCTCTCAGCCATAGATGAGGACCATCCATCCATCCAAGTATATATCGTCGGACCTCTCTGCAGCATCTTAGAGGGTCAGCCAAGGACCTGCTCTCCCGCCTCAGAGGCATGGCGGGGGGGTGGATTAGTCCAAGATGGCTTCAGTCGTTCCTCTCCTCTCATGCAGCCATGCTGAGCACCTGCTCTTCATCTCCTAGACCCGTCACTCGTGCAGTTCCACAGGGATCCATCTTGTCCCCATGCCATTCAGCATCTAGGCAAATCCCCTGGGGGAGACAGAGCGACAGCATGGGCCAAAAGGTCGGCAAGATGGTGGCCACGTCCAGCTCCATATCACCGTTGTATTAAGGCTTAACAGCATCATTTGACAGCTACCCGAAGGACTGCTGGAAATCAGTAACCAGGGTGAAGCTGTATCCAGAAGAGGCTGATATGAGGCCAAGGAAGTCCCGATAATACATCGCCGAATGGACGAGGTCTGTCCTCATGTTGATAAGATGACCTTCAGCTTCAGAGCTCCCATGCACTCCTGACTGCTTCTGGGAACCCAAGTAGCCACATGTGTAAAAATCGCTCTTTCTCACCTGCAGCTGGCCCCATCCTCTGAGACTCAGTCTCCATCATGCTGACCTACATATCCATGACCTCCAGGCTTGATAACAGCAATGCTGTGGGCCTAGGAATTAAACCGCTGCCGTTGGTTCAGAGCACAACAGCAAGACAAGCTTCCGAGAGCCCAGCCGCGTCTGCTCTCGACGCTGAGTCCTCAGTGAATATGGATCAAACTCAATGGCTTTGCCCTTGTCTTCAGTGCCCTATGGAGCACTGGCCCGTGTCCCCTGGAGGGACCATCTCACACTGTGTGACCAGGGATAATGACACGGTCAGGCTCAAGGCTGCATGAGCATGTGCAGGAGAGAGGGCCGATTGTGATAACCAGGATGACAAATTTATCTTAACTGTGAGCTCAATGGTAAAGAAGTCTGTGGAAGTTCATGAGTTGTCACAATAACCTGGAACAACAAGTGTTGATGGAGAAAGATACGAAAAGGAGACAGAAGAACTAAATTTAGTCTAAACAAAAGGGACTACTGATATGGTTCAAGGACTATGTTAAAATCATGCTTGATATGAACAGAAGATGTGAAACCAAAAATTAACGAACCAAAATTGGCGTGTCAAATATTAGGCCTAAGTGGAGGACAAAATAACGAGGGGCTGGGGTGTTCCGCCCATCACTCTCTTTTTGAGTCCTTAAAGAAAGAGACTGGGAGGAAACTATGGAAGAACAGATGGATGCTATTGGGGTGAACTTCATCCTCATGACTGCCACCCCCACCATCTCCTGGGACCCTTTGTCACCCCCATACTGAGAGATGTCCTGACTAGACTAGACCAGAGAGAGGGACCCAGATAATGTTGCCATCTCTACCAGCTTCAGCTGAATGCCAAACACCACCTGGGATGAAACAGGGTTGGACTTTAACAACAGTAGCAGCAACATCTCCAGCTCATCTCAACTAACTTCTCTTTTACCCAGAAGGACAGTTATTACCAACTTCAATACCATCCAAAAAACTGTCAAACAAGGGGTGGTGTTAAAATGGAAGCCTTATAGGAGACTTTACATGTCAAATGCTCTAGCTGGTTTTCCTTCTATTCTTCATCTTTAATGAAAGGTGAAAAGGATGGTTAACGGTGAGTTTGCTGTGGTGCTAAGCAGGCTGAGGGCTCTGTATGCCAAGCTCTAGAACTCCTTTAACACTGTTCAATGTGGGACGATGACTGGGTTATGTTAACCCCTTCGGCCCATGAATTCCATCTCCATGCATACAATGGGCCCTCTTTCCCATTGGGAACAACTTCCCATTGTTCTTTATATTATGATAATACTTAAGGACCCCAACCGAGATCCCTGCCCCATTGTGCTAGACATTGTATGGACACATAGGGAGAGAGATCCCTGCTCTGAGAGGCTTAACATCTAAGTGGACAAAGGGTTTAAATAAGGCTAATGATCCTTAAAGAGAGAGGTAGCTGAAGTGACATGCCCAAGGCCGCAGAGATTCTCTGTGGCTGAGCTGCACCCTGGTCACTTGGGTCCCCAGGCTACAGCTTTAATCACAGAACAACCTTTCTATCATTGTAGCAACTGAGGGCCCCCAAATAGTCCTACCCCCATTTCCAGTTGAGCCCTACTGTAGCAGCAGCACAGTGTGGGGGTGGGGAAAGAAGGGGTGCTTGCCCCTCTCTTCTTCCCTTCCCCGGTCTCTGCAAAAGCACCAGGAGCAACAGCTCTGCCCGGATGCCTCTTCAGCACCAGAGGAATCCGAAAATCTGTGACCCCCACCCCCAGCCCCCGAACGGGCCAACAGCCCTAATTACAAGAGTCCCTGCTCTCCTCGCTGAGCTTTAACTCACCACTTCTTCCTTCTGCAAAGCAAGCCTGGTGGGTGAGCACTTGGGCACACTGCCAGATTGGCAGAAAGGGTAAAAAAAAAGAAGGCGAGAGACTCCTTGCCTGCCCGTTACCCCCATTTCACCTGGGCTGCCAGCCGCAATCCGCTCAGTCAGATCAACCACGGTGTCACGGCCATCAGCCGATACCATCCCCATTCCACCAGGAACCTGGGAAATGTGGGCCTGCTTCCCCTCTCACCAACCGGGGCGTCTCTGCTGCAGTCACTAGTGTAAGCGGGATCGCGATCGCACTTTTGTTCCTCTGTGGTTTAGAGGTCCTAGCTGGCTCAGTTTCTACCAGTGACAAGCAGGTCAGCAGAATGATTTAGCCCATGGCTACTTCAGCTCCCTGGCCTTTGTTAATTTCCCTCCTGGCCCTGGGCAGCTCGGCTTGTCCTGTCACTTGGTTCCACTTAATTGCTTGGCTCCTACCTGACTATGTTGGATTTCCTAGAGGTACTTATCTTTTTTCCTCCTCCTCTCTCTCTCTCTCTCTCTCTCTCTCTCTCTCTCTCTCTCTCTCGTTACTCTTGAGAGAACAAATTGTTTAACCTTTGGGCTGATGAAGTCCGGAAATTCACTCTGCGGCTTGTCTCAAGGCAAAAGAGACCTTCTACGAAAATAGTTCTGCAAGCGTGTCTCCAAAGCGAGTCTGTTCTGTAGCTGGGTGCCCGTGCGTGTCTGTCTGTATTTGAGCGTGTCTTCATGTGGGTGTGTCTTCCCTCGATGTGCTCTTTATTTTTAATGAAGCATAGAGAGCACGATAATATATTAAACATCCAAGTTAATTAAACAACACAATGCAAAAATCTTCTTAAGGGATTATCTGGTCTAGAAGCATCGCAGTAACAATGCTCACGTTAAAGGGAATGCACAATTGATTGGTAAAAGAAGATGATGGTGAGTAGATTGCTGAATAAATCCCATTATTTGATAGTCGGGTTTTTTAATTTTGCAAATTAAAAAACAAATTATCAAGAGATCTGACCAGTTCCTGGGCTGTAGCTTTGTTCTTAGAAAGGAATGAGACACAGTTACATTGACATTCAGAAAATCTGCATTCAAATGCCAGTGCTGCCATATTCCCTGTGACCTTGGGCAAATCATTTAATCTCTCTGTGTGAAAGTTAAGAGCCTAAATCCCAGTTTTAGGCTCCACCATGACCCACAGAGCTCCCACCAAACGGCGTAGGCACCTAAACTCAGGCAGCACCTAAGTTTTCAGGGTAAAAGCTCCCTAGACGCCTATGTTTCTGCTTCTGGGCGCATGCACTGCTGCTTCCTTCTAGGTGTCTGGACACCTGTCTCCTGCCTAAATCCCACAGCAACTAATTAACCGGGTGTTTGTCCCCCTAAATCACATGCAGGGCTCAATCACGCTGTCTGGAATGGCTCCTGCCAGGAGTGCCAACCTCAGGGCAGACACTCCAACCTGGTTGCATTTTCTGTAATCAGATTTCAACAACCCACTAATAAATATGAACTCCTAACGCACTATAACAGTCTTACCATGGAGTTATAGACAGTCCCTTTAGGCATTCCAATCTATTCTGTCACCCAGGCAAGCTGGAGACTATCACAGGACTGGGAGGGACCTTGAGAGGTCGTCTAGTCCAGTCCCCTGCTCTCACGGCAGGACTAGGTATTATCTAGACCATCCCTGACAGGAGTTTGTCCAACCTGCTGTTAAAAATCCCCAATGATGGAGATTCCACAACCTCCCTAGGCAATTTATGACTATGTGATAGAGGGTCACTTTACACCATAAATCACAATATTCAGGTTTCAGAGCAGCAGCCGTGTTAGTCTGTATCCGCAAAAAGAACAGGAGTACTTGTGGCACCTTAGAGACTAACACATTTATTTGAGTATAAGCTTTTGTGGGCTACAGCCCACTTCATCGGATGCATGCAGTGGAAAATACAGTAGGAAGATATAGATATACACACACACACACACAGAGAACATGAAACAATGGGTGTTACCATACACACTCTAACAAGAGTGATCAGTTAAGGTGAGCTATTACCAGCAGGAGAGAAAAAATCAAAATGGTCCATTTGCAGCAGTTGACAAGAAGGTGTGAGGAACAGTGGGGGGTGAGGGGAAATAAACATGGGAAAATAGTTTTACTTTGTGTAATGACCCATCCACTCCCAGCCTTTATTCACACCTAATTTAATGGTGTCCATTTTGCAAATTAATTCCAATTCAGCAGTCTCTCGCTGGAGTCTGTTTTTGAAGTTTTTTTGTTGTACTATTGTGACTTTTAGGTCTGTAATTGAGTGACCAGGGAGGTTGAAGTGTTCTCCAACTGGTTTTTGAATGTTATAATTCTTGACGTCTGATTTGTGTCCATTTATTCTTTTGTGTAGAGACTGTCCGGTTTGGCCAAAGTACATGGCAGAGGGACATTGCTGGCACAAGATGGCATATATCACGTTGGTAGATGTGCAGGTGAACGAGTCCCTGATGGTGTGGCTGATGTGATTAGGTCCTATGATTGTGTCCCCTGAATAGATATGTGGACAGAGTTGGCAACAGGCTTTGTTGCAAGGATAGGTTCCTGGGTTAGTGTTTTTGTTGTGTGGTGTGTGGTTGCTGCTGACTATTTGCTTCAGGTTCGGGGGCTGTCTGTAAGCAAGGACTGGCCTGTCTCCCAAGATCTATGAGAGTGATGGATCGTCCTTCAGGATAGGTTGTAGATCCTTGATGATGCGCTGGAGAGGTTTTAGTTGGGGGCTGAAGGTGATGGCTAGTGGTGTTCTGTTACTTTCTTTGTTGAGTCTGTCCTGGAGTAGGTGACTTCAGGTTACTCCCAATCCCAAAGGACCAGTCACTTAGCTAGGTCAATTTTACTCCAATCTCAAACCAAAGACAATGCCTGTAGCCAATCCTGTAATGAACTAACTAAAGATTTATGAAGTAACAAAAGAAGTGTGAGTGATTTGCAAGGTTAAAACAGGAAACAAACACAGACAAATGAGTTACAGTCTTAGATTTAAAGAGGTAATATCAGCTTCTGTTATATGCAGCTCTAGCCTTTAGAGCTGACCCATGCCAAGCAACATGGGGATCTCTTGCTTACGATGAGGAATCTTTGCCCCTCAGAGTCCAGACGGCAGAAAGATCCCAGATTCTCCTTGTCAGGGATTTTTATCCTGTTGACCCCAGAATCCAAGCTGATGGGATGAATTCATGTGCAGGCCTCCCCTGGCTGGAGGGAGTGAGGAATGCAGTCAACAAGGTCTCTGCCCTTTGGTGCTACACAATGCCTCATTTGCCTTCCGTGGGCCATCTTGTGTGCAGGGCAAGCACTTTACCTGAGTTAATGCTCCTTTTCCTGTTTGCTGAGTTACACCATTACAGAGGTTTACGATGCAAACACTCATAGCTTTATACCATGGGATACAGATACTGTAGGTAGGATTAATGCACGCAGCATCCTACCAGCATTCCCTAAACTCTAAGCACATTCTTATAACACTGTGATCTGCTTTAACAATACTAACCCACTGGTGAGCCAGGCTGGTTTCCAGCTAGGCATTTGCCAGGGAGGCCCTGGGCCTTGGCATGAGCTGTCACCTGGTCTGCCAGCATCACCATGGGGACCCTGGGTCTCCCACCTACGTGGGTGCACCAAGCACTGGACTACAGAGTCATTCTCACTCTCCTTGTCTCTGGCCCAATGGCTATTTAAATAGTCATCAGCAGCATAGCCCAGGCCAGAGAATTTCACACACTGATTCAAATCACAGTCAGGAAACACAGAGCCGGTTGCTGGAAAAACCGTGTGTGGTCAGTGGCTTAAGCTTTTAAATCAATAGTGCAAATCAATATTGGTCTAATATTGTCTCTACCTAGGTACTTATATGGCCCTCGGTCCATAATATGTGAGCCATTAAGGAAACCAAGGTGGCTTTGCAGATTATTTCATGCCTCCATACGATTTAGTTCGAGGAGGAGACCTGAGTCTTTTATACTTATAGGTTCGATGGGAAAGAGGAATGTAGCAATATTCAAAAGAGACATGATTTCCCATGTGCTCCGAGCTCATCAATTCTTTACCAATATGCATGGGATGGTTTCTTTTCTTCTTCTTTCACAGCCAACAGGGAGCAGGCGAGAGAGAGGCAGAGCGAGAGTAGGTATGTCCTAGGTTTAATGAAATCTTGCTGCAAAAAATGGACTTGAGAGGGTGCCACTCCAGTCCAGTGGTAGCTGATCCTTCTTTTAAAGCTGTGCAGAAAAAGCATGTGACCATTCAAGCCTCCCACAGCAACAATTTCAATAATGAAAACCAACCACAGAAAAGAGACAAGCGCCAGCAATCAGGGAAAAAAATGACCAAGTGGCTCAGCATTGTGTTCGCTTATTTATAGCTCCCTGTAAACACGGATGGGAGCTCACATTTTGACGCACTGGAAGTTCCCTTTAGTATCAGGGAAGCGTTTCCTCATCTCTGCCTTTGCCACCTGAGCAATCGTCTTTAAAACACACAAAGCGGGGGGTCAGGGCTGATGAAAAGTGCCCAGCAGGTAACACAATAAACCAACGCCCCCAAGCCGTGCAGGACGTCTTACAGGGCTGATCCAAAGCCCGTGGAAGTCAACGGGAAGTCTGTTGCTGACTTCGCTGGTTTGAATCCGTGTCTGAAGGCTTTCCCCACACTGCTCCTACGGTACCTCCATCTCCAATGCCATGCCCGGCAGGGCAGGTTCCTGGGGTCAGAGAGCAGTTCGGCCTTCGTTGGGCCAAGCCTTAACTCAGGCTTCTTTGCTGGGAGGGTGACACAGGAGCTCCCGTCAGTACCAGTTGCCAGAGAAATCTGCCATGAAGCAAACACCTCCCCGTTAGGAGCTGGACCGACGCCGTCAATGAAAACACAGAGGGGCATGGCTACTTTCTGCCTTGGAAGACCAGCAGAGATGTGACCCACAGCTCCCCGTTTCGCAGGTGCAGCATAGGGCAGGCATGCACAGTCGAGACGCTGATTGGTTTCAGGTGCAAAGGTGGATGGTGCTTTCTGTGCAGTCACTGTCCTTAAATCATAGACTCATAGAATCTCAGGGTTGGAAGGGACCTCAGGAGGTATCTAGTCCAACCCCCTGCTCAAAGCAGGACCAACCCCCAACTAAATCATCCCAGCCAGGGCTTTGTCAAGCCTGACCTTAAAGACAGTGCCTGGGTAGGCCCGGTGATTGATACGGGTCATCTTATTGAGCACTCCAGCCTTCCATCCCCCCTGAGCTTCCTCCATCTCAGTATCTGGGCACCCCAGCATCATTAACAGAGTTTAGCTTCACCACACCCCTGCAAGGGTAGAGAACCGGCACCCCCCCATTTTTACAAGTGGGAAACCGAGGCACAGGGAAGATTATGTGACTCTCCCAAGGTCACGCAAGGCATCTGTAGCAGAGCTGACAACTGAAACCAGTTCTCCTGAGCCGTGCTCTAGTGCTCTGCCCATTAGGCCATCCTCCCCTCCCTGCTATATGGCTAGGAGAGATTGCAGACCCGCGGCTGAGGCAGAGCTGTCAGCTCAGAGCGGCTAAGGCGCGCCAGCCGACGCGACCGCTCGTTAGTCATTCACACCGGCACAGCGCGGGAATGCTCTCCGCAGGAGCCTCGACACACCTACGCCATGTGATAATTAGAAATGTCAGGCAGCAGATCCCACCCTGCCCCCGCACACCACCCCGTGGAAAGCAGGCGGCGAGTCGGGAGGGGTTGTTTATTAAAGGCTTTCTCGGCCTTCATATTTAAGCAGCATGTTTGCAGCCGTTTCCCCTCCCCCACACGTGCCACCTCCCACCAAATCACCGCCCGGAGCCCCTCGGTGCCGCGGCTGGCTCTAAAGCAGAGGAGTGGGAAGGAGGACACGCACGGTGTATTTCAGAGACGCTAGCTCTGGTCTATCATGGCCTCCCAGCATCGAACACACATCCTCACGGCTCCTTGTCTGGACCAGAAAGATCGGGGGGAAAGGGAAGGAAGAGGGGCCCCGATGGCGCATGACAGTGGTGATGGGATAGGGAGACCTTCATCTCAAGGGGACGAGTCCCAAATTCCCATGGGCGCAATAGGAGGTTGGCGCTCCAAGAGACAGAGCGTAAACGAAACCCCACCAGGGTGGATAGCCTCTCGGTAAGAGCAGCCAGGCATGCCAGCAGGTGTGATGGGCATGAACGTGTCCTTGCAGAAGCCTGAGGGAGTTTAGCTGCTGTTGTCTAGGGGAGCAGGGACGAGCCCTAGAATTATGTGTGTGTGGGTAGCTGTGCCAGACGCACCTGTTCAAAGGATTAAACAGAGATCTTCAGTCCCTCCTTGGCCAGCAGTCTGTCTCCTAGCATTACTAGATGCATTGCAGTAGCATGTAGGAGCCCCACGTGTTGACCAGGACCCAGGGTGCTCGGTGCTGTACATACACAGAGCAAAAAGAGATGGTCCCTGCCCCCCAACAGCTTACAAATCACTAGGAATTTAAAAAACAAAACAGGGAAGGGAAAATGTAGCTTGGAGTTCGTGGGCCTGTTTTGCACCTTTTTCTTCTCAAAACAAAAGTGCTTTGCCTTTATTTGGGTCGCGTAATAAGTGCATCGAAAGTTTCGTTATTATTTGGCTTCGTTATGGAGAATTAGCAGCGCAGGTGACGCGTTTTTGCAGCCGTCTCGCCAGTCCTGACCGCCCTGGCATGAAACGTGGCTTAAATTCTGAGATGAACTAAACCAAAACTGTGTGGGACGCTGGATCCCACATCTGTTTAGATACTTAACTGGCTCCCATCACCGCAGCGCGGCTCTGATCTTGCGCCATTACAGGCAGTGGGAGCTTTGCCATCGGCTTTCAAGAGCGTAGGCCCAAGCAGTATCTGAGCACCACCCTGACATTGAGGAATTTATCCTCACAATACGGGTGGCAGGTTGGAGGAACGGAGTGGTCCAGGGACGTGTCCACCTTCAGCAAGTCACTGACTAGCTAGATCTCAGCTATCCCGATGCCCAGTCTCTTACTAGGTTCCCTGGAACCATTCTCTTTGACTAGCATGAGATTATTGCTTTATTATGGTGCAGTCCATACTGACGGGTGTGCATGGTCTTGTACAAACAGCGAGAGATGGTCCCTGCTCCACAGCATAATGTGGATGAAGACAATACAAACGGAGACAGGATGAAATGCACAAGTCGGAGCAGATGGAATCATACATGGCAGAAGGTTAGTGACAGGAGAGTTAAGAGCATTTGAGAGACGGCCGCTATCTTTGCCGACATACCAGGGGCTGAACTGGAAACTTCCAGAGCTAATATCATGAGCTGCTACAGCTTAAGTGGGAACCTTCTAGCTGTGTGGCTGTGACTGACTCATATCCTCTGTGAATTGGGCACATCAGAGGCCCTCTAATGCACACTGACCAGTGGGCTCCATTAGCAGACAGCACCTGGGTGTTTGCATCCCCTGTCATTTGAGGAGCATCCCATCCGTTTGCTCAGGAGGGAGGAGAGCATGTGAAATGATGATTAATCGCTGAGCTGTTCAAAAATGCAGTAGATGTCGTCAGGGTAGCAGCCTAGAAATGAGTTGCTGTGGCAACCTAGCGAGAGAGGCTGTGTAAGAGGGGGCCGGAAAGATGAAATCCCTCGGCCTTTTGTTTTCTTTCCCTGGTCTGTGGAAACCCATCAAACGTCTCTAACACGTTAATGTGTGACGTGCATTGAGGACTGTGTCTCTTCTCTCAGCCATTGGATTGTTGTCATTAATATTACAGTGACAGGACAGTGTGCCAGAGGCTACTGGAATCAGTCTCCTTCAAAGGCCATTGAACCCAATAGGAGCCTTTCTATTGACTACAGTGGGCTTTGGAAAGAGGCTCCATGTTAATCCTGAAGAGGATGGATGGATGCTGCTCTCAGGCCTGGTTTGAGTGGTGCAGTGGGAAGAACAGTTTTAAGAGCAGTGAAAGGACAGTGTGGTAGCAAAGCTGGTCTAGTAGTTAGTGCGTGGGCTAGAGAGACAGGAAATTCACGTTTGATTTCTATCAGACGTCTGTTGTGAAGATGGGCCAGTCCCCTACTCTGCTCGGTAAAATGGAGACATTGCTTCACTGCTCAGTTAATTTATGAGGATAAAATTATTAATGGTTGTGAGGGCCTCAGATGCCCTGCAGATGAAAGCCCTGGGAGCACCTCCACGGATTTAGAAACAGCCGACCAACATCCCGTTTCCAGTCCAGACAAGGTCCCATTAACCTTCATTTTCCCTGGGAATTTAACCTAAGTAAAAATGAAGTATTTGGCCCATTGACTTCGGTAGGAATTTGGCCAGAGGAAACCTGTATAAACCCTTTAGGAAGTGGCCCGATACATATTGGAATCACTTCTTCCCTCGTTGAAATGCATCCCTCTTGGGCGGAGCGTTAGTGATTCTTTCTGTTTCGCTAGTGCCTGGAGACCCCAAATGAGATCGGGGTCTGACTGTGCTAGAAGCTGCATATATTTCCTCTGCCTGCCTAACACAGGCCTTGCTTAGTGAGTTAACAACTTTGGTAAAGTCCTTTGAGACCCTTGGATGAAAAATACGATAAGAATGCAAGGTATTCGGTCGTTCATAATAATGATGGTTAATAATAGCAACGCCTGGCTTTATTCATTTATTACACGTACTCGAGCAATCTGACAAATGCCCCCAAAGGCTCTCGTTCATCCTTCCCTGACGCTGGAAACGCTGCAGGCAAACGGTGTTGCTGTCCAGGAAAGCACATTGTCTGAACTGTAGTTTCCAGGCTGCTGCTTAAATGAGTGAAGTCTCTACCCTCGAGTTTAGAAGAAAGGACGCCAAGCACCGCCTATTGCAGAGAGTCTGGGATGTGTGGCTCAAACAGCAGCAATCAGAGGAAGAAACAAGCCCCCCCAGCCTACGTTAAAACAAACCTAGAGCCAACCAGAGCCATCTCATTGGAATAATCACTGGATAAAAAGGGGGGTTAAGCTGGTGCTGAATATCACCTTTTAGGAATCGTGGGTCAACTGCCATTAGTACTAGCAGGCTTGGGCCATGAGTTTATAGCCTCTTTCTACCCAGGAGTTCTTCTGTTCTTTGAGTTTATTTGCCACTTTCTGCAGAGAAAATTCTTGGTTGTGCAGACGGTCTGTGATCAGTTTTTTGTTGCATGTTTTCGGGATTCACGCTGGACACGCAGGACCCACGGCATTAGTGCTGCTGTTATGTATTACAGTAGCATGCCAGGGGCCGATAAGACCCCGTGTGCTGCTGGGTGCTGTATAAACAAAAAGGTGCCTGCCTCGCAGAGCGGAGGTTGGGGACTTAGGACAAACACAGCCGCAAATGAACAGGGGGATGAACGGCACAGCTTCGCTAGTGACACATTTCTGTTCTCTGATTGGATGAGAGCAGCCCTCTGTGTCCAGCACAAATACTCTCCACGGGGATACTAATCTGACCTTCATCACTGTAGTATCTGAGACCACACAATCGTTCATGGATTGTAGCCTACCAACATTCCTGTGAGGCAGAGAGGAACTATCCCCATTTTTAGAGGTGGGAAACTGAGGCACAGATGGGGACTCTGTGCCTAAGTGTAAGCAGAGTCAGGATGAGCCCCACCCTGACATCTGGTGGTAAATTATGGGGAGTGCGGAAAGTGCTGCATTGGTATTTCGGTTATTTGCATGGGCACTCCCACCCCACTTAGCATACCGCAAAGCAGCATGGGATGGTTATTTTCGCAGCTGTGGGAGTCCCAATTTCGTTGTTATTGGGGCAGGAGGAATGAAATGTTGTCACCCTGATTGGGTAAATGGGGAACTACAAAATTGTCTTGTGATGGGGGGTTTCATTGTCAGCTGGATAGCGCTTGCTAGATGGGGCACATGGGTTCCAAAACCCATTGAAAAGAAAGAGGCTGGGGACAGAGATCTGTACTTGGTGGTGTAGGCTCTTTGTGTGAGCCAGAAGCACCAGTTTCACCTGTGCCTCTCTCCACTGTGGAATGTCAGAGTTAATTTTTGATTCCCTTAAGAATCTAAATACAGGTTACTGAGCTGAATTCACTGGTACTGGGGCTCCCCTACTAAGAGCTGAAATCACTGAAGAGCTGGACTTGCTGAGCTGAGAGCACTAAGTACTGTGCTTATGAGTGGGGGAGCCTGAAGCAATACTGTGGAGCAGAGCAGAGTGGAGCAGTTTGTGCAGCCACTGGGTGAGTGGAGCCAAGCAGCTCGTGAGGATGGCTGGAGTGGCTCACAGGACAGCTGGTGGGCCAGAGCAGCTGGCAGAGCGGAGCAGCCCACAGAGCAAGCGGAGCTGAGCTGTTTGCAGGGATGACTAGTGGAAGCAGAACCCCACGAAGAGGCAGGGCAGTTGGCCCTGAAACCACATAAGGTGCCCCTTTCTACCCAGGCTGGGGAGGGGGACCTCTGCAGAGAGACTCTTGAGCTCTGGGGCTGCACTGACCCGGGACAGAGACTTTTGGATTGTGGGACTTTTGGGACTGTGGGTGATTTGGGGGTTGCTGGACTCAAGGGCCCCGAGAGAAGGACATGGCCCAATTTGCTGGAGTGGGTCTTTGCTCACGGTTTGACCTATGAACTCTAGCTGAGGTATTTTCCCAGTTTAATGCTTGTTGTTTGTCATGTAATTAAACCTTTTCTGCTACACCAAGACTCTGTGCTTGCGAGAGGGGAAGTATTGCCTCCTCGAGGCGCCCAGGGGTGTGTGTAAGATTTTCCCAGGTCACTGGGTGGGGGCTCGAGCTGGTTTTGCATTATGTTGTGGGGAAGGGACCCCTAGGTATTGAACCCGGCCCTTGCTGCTATCGTTTCGGCCCGGCAGAAGGGTTACATAAGGTAGGAATAGACCCTGGGTTTCTTGTGTCCCAGTGAATTTTCCAGCCACAAGACCATGCTTCCCACCCTCCTCATGGCTATGAATGTGGAGTTTTCGATTTCTACCTCATCCGCTTGCCCTGTGAACATTCCCTCCAGCCAACTCCTTCGGCAGGCGCTTTGCAGAAAGTAAACAGAAAAGAGTTGTGAACCCGGCGGAATGAAATTCATTTAAAAATCTGAAAACGTTTGTGGACAATATCTGTGGCATCCCTTCAGCTCTAAGCAGGACACGCAATAAGTGTCCTTCCGACAGGAGAGAGGGAAACAGACAAGGACGTGCAGTGAGTAGATGGCTTAGGGATATTTGACAGAGCTGTGCTTTTACTGATCGTCTTTCACACTGGGCACGGGGCCTTTTTCTGAAAGCATCCTGCTGCTGCTGTCACTCGGCGATTCAATAATATGAATAACAGTCACACCCCTTTGCCCGAGAGTTGCATCGATTTTCAGGGGGAATATTTCAGGGTCGAACGCTGCAGAACGCAGAATCATGAGGATTCCTGCGAGAAAAAGCACAAGTAATTGGACTAGTAGATGCTGGATAGAATCAATAACAGTTCTTTGTGCAATTGGTGCCTTAATACCAGGGAGTTTATTGCATAATATCAGGGGCAGGAAATTGTACTGTCATTAATATAATATTTGATGAATGGCTGGCAGGTGAGATTGGTAGTGGGAAAATAGAACCTTTCACTTCTAAGTCACAACTTTGAATCCAACCCAGGTCAGTTCGTACTGACCCTAAATCCCTATCTCAGTGGTATTCAGTGGCTATTGTGACACTTTATATTGTTTCCATTTATAATGGGTTAATAAGTGATTAATGGATGTGATAAGCATGTTGCAGACACAGGGCCAATGTGCTATAGGTAATTATAGGTATCTCATTAGAAGGTGTTACAGAAAGGGTTATAGGATACCTATTGACCTCTGTGACAATTGATTAATCATTTATTAAACCATCTGTTAATTCTCCGGTAAACGGGACTTTAAGATACACCATGACTCATCCTTGTTTTAATTTTCAGGATTGAAAGTGCTGTGGAGATCAAACTCTCCTGCAACCCTAAGAGATGGTGGCTGCCACCAAGGACAGATTTAAACCAACGTTTTAGCGATGCAAGGCTTCATAGCCCATTCTAGCATCCCTGAACCACTCAGTGTTGTGTATTTGGTTGTCATGGGTTTTGTTACTATGGCAACTGAGTTAGACTATTAAGGGATAGCTCAGCCGGTTTCAACCGGCTGAGTGAGCTCTCTGTTTCTGTAAATAAAATGGAGGTTTTGGTTAGCTGTCTGCTCTCTGGCCTCAAGTGATTGTTTCCTACACCGGCTGCCCCAAGGACTTAACACTCAGCGTCCCCTGCTAGCTCACACCCCCTCTCTGTCTAGCCCAGCGTCCTATTGCTCATAGGTTTCTATACCTTTCTTAACAGTATTGTGACAAAGGTGGGTCTTCAGGAGACCCGTGTACGTACACAGGGCAGAGACCTTGCAGATGAGCTCAGCATGGTGGTGAGATGCTGAGAGATGGGAGGCCTCATTGGTAGAACAGGGGATAAGTGTGGCTCTGGAGCCTGGCATCGGTAGATAGGCAGTGAGGGGCAGAGCTTAGGAGGCAGTAACAAGAAGCTGAAATGTCGTGCCGTGGAAAAGCGGGAGCTCTAGGCGCGGCAAGGGAGCTATGGAAGGAGGGACGCAGCTCGTGAATGTCAGCTCTTGGGACACAAGACTAGCCAGCCCACTGCAAAAACAACCACGCTAGCCCAACCGGCAAAAAGGCATTACGTGGGTGACGCTTGCAAGCCCCTCGCACCAGCACAGGTGTCTTTTAACTCCATGTTGCTCTTTCAGTTTGGACGTTTCGTTGCAGCCCTGAAATAGGCAGAGGCGGCTCCAGGCCCCAGCACGCCAAGCGCGTGCTTGGGGTGGCACGCCGCGGGGGGCGCTCTGCCGGTCGCTGGGAGGGCAGCAGGCAGGGTGCCTTCGGCGGCATGCCTGCAGAGGGTCTGCTGGTCCCGCGGCTCTGATGGACCCCCTGCAGGCGTGCCTGCGGAGGATCCGCTGGTCCCACGGCTCCAGCGAAGCCACGGGACCAGCGGACCCTCCGCAGGCACGTCTGCGGGAGGTCCACCAGAGCCACGGGACCGGTGAACGGCAGAGCGCCCCCCGCCGCATGACGCCGTGCTTGGGGCGGCCAAATGTCTAGAGCCGCCCCTGGAAATAGGTGCTACTGGCTCGAGAAACACTGCGAGAAATCTATGGACTGCAGGTAGCAGACACCATTCCCATAGGAATCTCACACAAAGACAGGACTAGAAAATTACACCTTCAAATCTAGGCCTGCAGAGATCCGAGCTAAGGGGGAGAGTGTGTAGCTGTTACTAATAGAAGGCCCCTTAGTTTGCCTGAGTCCCGCCACTAGAGGGCAACATTGACCTCACACCCATCTACTACTACTGGCTTTTACCTGATTCTTCAGCTGAGGGCAGGGGAGTGTTGCTGGTGGTGAATTTAATGTGCACTGACAATTACAGGGAGGCGGGGGAAAAGAGGCCATCTCAACAAAGCTGACATGTTTTTTTCCAGCCACTCGTCTCTCTCTCTCTCTGCAGTGTTCTTCTAACACACTCATAACTGCAGTGCCTCACAAATATTAATGAATCTTGTCCAGGCCACTTGGTTGCGTGTGCCGAGTATGACTTATTTAATACACCACCGGCTGTAGGATTCTATGACAGAGGAATTCAGAGATCCACCTGAACTCCGGCACCGTCACTTCTGTCCTCTTCCAGCTCTCTTGGGCACAGTTGGAGAGATGAGAATTACCCATTTAAGTGTAATAAAATCAAACCCGTGTAAGCTATTACTTGTCATTAATGCTTTATGCAATGTGCAATAAGCAGGGAAGCAGGGTTGGGTGTTTTGGGGTTGTTTTATTTTATTTTTTTTTCAAACCTGCAAATCAGGACGTTTATATAAAGTTCTCTGACTGGTTCCAAAGAGGGAAAGTAGGTCACAGAGAGAGCTCTAGAGGCTAGCAAGAGGCTGTCTATATAAGGCTAGGGTGACCAGATGTCCCGATTTTATAGGGACAGTCCCGATTTTGGGGTCTTTTTCTTATATAGGTTCCTATGACCCCCCACCCCTGTCCTGATTTTTCACACTTGCTGTCTGGTCACCCTATATAAGGCTGGAATTTCAGGGGGAACTGAGCTATTTCTGCTTGATGCTGATTCGCGCCACAGCGTGGGGTGATTTCACTTCTGCAGCTAGCCAAACCTCAGCCCCCGGCGAGAACAGTTGCAAACAGGACAAAAGGATGATTCACAACCATACTAGGTAGTTTAGGAAGCACAAAGGCCAATCTAATCTCCCTCCCCATCTTCTCCTTTACTCTGCCTTACTTCACCGGGACTCTTACTAGAATCAGTGGGACAAACGGTGACCGAAGGTGGCATCTCTGACTCCTGATGGCTTTCTCTCACTCGCTGCTCTAACCCTCCTATCATGCTGGCTCTCCACATTTGGAACAGTTCCTAACCCACTTCCTGCCCTCCACCCTTACACCTAGTGCTTGAAGATCTCAAAGTGCTATAAAAGGGGGAAACTGAGGCACGGAGCGAGCCAAAGGGGCTTGCACAAGTCACCCAGCCAACCAGTGGCAGAGCCAAGAGTAAAACCCAGCTCTCCTGCATTCCAGTCAAGTACACTAGTCACTAGGCCATAGGCCTCTGCAGCTTGCTGCCTTTCCCTTGTCTTCTCAAACCTACTTCTTCCCAGACAGCGTCTTTCCTTGCTATCTTCCCCATTCACCTCTCCTCACTCTCCCTGTCCTCTACTGTTGTCCCTCATGAGGTGTCCATTTTAGACTGTAAACTCTTTGGGCCAGGACAGTTCTCTTTACCAGATTTGGCCAGCCTGCCCTTCTAACTAGTAGGGGGAGGCTGTGTGTTCTAGCTGATGGGACCTAGACCTAGACCTGCTCATCAAAAGACCTGGGAACTAGTTCCAGTACTGACTTACCGGGTGCTCTCAGGCAAGTTAGTTTCTGCCTCCATTTCCCATCCTGGGTGTGTCTATTCAGATGATGGGCTCTATGTACAGTACTGGGCCCTACCTCAGAGCAGGCCTCAAGGTGATACCATTAACAGTAGCTATTATTGCTCTTCTCTTTGCTTGAATTGCTTCAAGGTTAGTTGATTGCTAAGACATGATTTCACAGCAGGACATTTTATACATGCTGTATTTTGGATTACTGGGTTAATTTTAAAAAATCAGGTTTTTTCTCTCTCTCTCTCTCTGTATCTATCTATCTATCCCCATACACCCCCACTATCTATCTATCCCATACACCTCCTCTTCTATCTATCCTCATTAGGGTGACCAGGTCACCCAGGTCAAATATCGGGACGCAGGGGGGCGGGGGAGAGTAGGGGGTGGCCTGTGGGGCCAGGTGGCGGCTGTTGCAGCTCCCACTGCTGTGGGTGGAGGAAGCGGCCGCTGGCCAAGCTCGGCGGCTGTGGCTCTGGCGCCCATGAACCCCCCGAGCCCGGGCCTGCTGCGGGGACCCAGCAGCGTGCACACTGCGCCCAGCCCCTGGCCAGTCGCATCTGGGCTGGCTGCCCAGCAATACCGCGGGCGGCCCCGGACTGGGGGCAGCAGGCCCCAGTTCCCCCATCCCGCTCGGGTCCCGCAGGGGAACGAACGGGGCTGGGCTGCCGATGCCTCTGCCACGGGATTGCACCAGCCGGGCAGCCAGCCCAGACACGACTGGCCAGGGGCTGGGGTAGCGTGCGCACTGCTGGGTCCCCGCAGCAGGCCCGGGCTCGGGGGGTTCAGGCCCAGGCTCCACGTGCTTGGCCACTTCCTCCCTTCGCGGCAGTGGAAGCTGCAGCAGCATCTGCTCCCGACTCCCGCTGCCCAGGTGGGGAGAACAGCCGCCGCCTGGCCCCGCGGGCCGCCCCCTACTCTCCATCCAGGTACCGCGCCCGAGTCCTGCCTGCTCGGGGCCAGGCTGGACTCACATTCACCCCGGCGTCTCCTGGGCATGGTGTGCTTGGCAAGAGGCGGGGATTTGGGGAGGGAGCCAATGGGGGATGGAGGGGGTGGAGTTGGGGCGGGGGAGGATGCGAGCCCTTCCGGGCTCTGGAGCCTTTGCTTGTTTGTCCAGTGTCCCGACCTAACATTGGTCGGGACGCGGGACAAACAAGCAAATATCGGGACAGTCCCGATAAAATCGGGACGTCTGGTCACCCTAATCCTCATACACCCCCTCATCTCTCTCTCTCTCTATCCCCATACACCCCCTCATCTATCTAGCTAGCTAGCTAGCTATATTCTAAATGGTCTGAACCCTACACGGTATGCTGGAAAAAGCTGGGGTGGTGTTGTATTACATATAACAGAAGTTAAGTGAAATGTCACTACAACGTGTGTAATCTGGTGTTTATTCCAAATGCTCTTGGGCCTGTTGGAAAATTTCAAAAGTTGAATGAAAAATGGAAGAAAGGGAGCATTTCCATGGACATTTTCTCCATGTTTGGAGGAGCTCTGCTCCCACGGGAGTCTGATGTTTTAACGTAAAAGGGACTTACTCTCAGTGTTATTCCCATGGACATTTCTGCCAGCAGACTCTTGGGTCCAGCACTGTTTTATCCATGAATGGCTTCTTGGTCTCTCCTGTTCTCTGCCTATGGCACACAGGATAGTTTTTTGAGGCCTGAAATCTTTAGCCTAACTAACGTCATTGTTCTTAATACAGGGGTATCTGGGTGGACAACGGACTAGATCTCTCATAGTCCCTTCTGGCCTTAAACGCTATGAAATCCCTCTCTGGAAGTCTCCCCATTGTTTCCTTGATCATTCCTGGCAGGAATCCTCTTCTAGAATACTGGTGCTGACTCACCCTGCATTACTCCAGTGTGAGGCCGTTGGTTTTAGTGAAGTCACGTGGGCAAGAAATGTGGAGTAACACAGCACTGAATCAGCCCCAGGAGCTGTAAATCGGGGTCTGAGGCTTTTCAGTCTCGGGAACATTTACACCTAAGTCAGACCATTTCAGGGGAGGGATCGCTCAGTGGTTTGAGCATTGGTCTGCTAAACCCAGGGCTGTGAGGTCAATCCTTGAGGGGGCCATTTAGGGAACTGGGGTAAAATTCTGTTTGGGGGTAGGTCCTGCTTTGAGCCCCAGGTTGGGCTAGATGATCTCCTAAGGTCCCTTCCAGCCCTAATATTCTATGGTTTGGGGTCATGGGGTCTTTTCCTTCTTCCTTTGGGTTCCTAAGGGTGAGCTGCTGAGCTGACGTGGGCTTTGCCTGACCTTTATAAAGCATGAGCCCTTTAAGAGAAGAACATGTTCCTCTGAACACCCAGCAGGACTTAGGGGAGGGGAGGGTGTTGTGACAGCATCTTGAACATGCTTTGATCCAAGGGCCCCTGCTCTCTTCTGCTCCTGACAGCACAGTGACAAACCTACGCTGCCGCACTCAGAAAGAGAGAAGGAAGAAAAGGTCACGGAGGCTAATTGTGTGATTAAAGGGATGAGCTGTGCCCTGCTGGAAAACCCCACCTCACCCCTTCTCCGAACGGCCTGTACAAAGCTGAGCTCAGTGTGAAGAACGAATGGAGAGTTGCTTCGTTTGAATTTTAAAACATCTGGCCCATGCTTCTGCTGCAGCTGGAGGGACCAAGCATGGCGGGGGAAAAGATAGGCATTAGAAAGCCTCTGTGAATACAGAGACAGATGCTCCAACCATATGCAGCGCTACACAACACGAATGGGCTTTGTAGAGACAGCTGGGAAAACGCTGCAGAAAAGCCCCACCCATATTCACTCCTCCTTCCAAACGCATTCGCCTCCCGTCTGCTCCCACTCCTTTCGGGATCCTTTTCCACCGCGGTGCGCACATAGCAGCTGACTGGCGGGAATGCTTGTGGGAGCCAAGTGGGAGACTTGCAGAGGAAGGCTCTGGGCGCAGAAGAGACATCATGATGATGAGAGAAAGAGACGAGTGAGGGGGAGGAGCAGATCCACCAGAAGGCGCTAGAGTCACTGCCGCCCCTAGAGGGGATGGATGGGCCAGTGGTTGGGAACTTAGGTTCAACTCCCTGCTCTACCCTACATTTCCTGTGTGATGTTGTATTAGATGGAAGGGGTGGGGTCAAAGGTATCACCACCACCCACTCCCTGTCCAGCACTGGGGCAGGAGGAGTTCTCCGGCCTGCACAGACTAGCTGACCACCACGATCCTTCCTGGCCTTAGAATCGATGGAGCCGGTGCAGGAGGAGGGAAGCGGTGGTCTGAAATATCCAAGCCAGTGCTGAAGTCAATGAGGAAGAGGAGGGAGGATGAGGCAGCAGAAAGAAGTTGTTTCCTGATGGTGAACCATCTGGTTCTGAGCAACACCGCCCGGCCCGCCTGTTGCCACTCAACGACTGACTAAGCC
Organism: Mauremys mutica; assembly: GCF_020497125.1. Lineage (NCBI taxonomy): Eukaryota > Metazoa > Chordata > Testudines > Geoemydidae > Mauremys > Mauremys mutica. The sequence goes on along the minus strand of NC_059073.1, from coordinate 8,472,395 downwards.
ATGTTGAACTCCCCTCTCGCTCACCAGAGCGGCTCCTGGGGTTGAAAAGCACTGGCAGGGCAGCAGCGAGGCTGGCCCTGGTCAGTGGGGACAGAGAACTCTGTGCTGCTCCGGCTCCCTTCACCCAGAGAGATGGGCCGATTGCATTTGGCAGGTCCCATGGCCAAGGCCGTCCCATTACGTGAGCACTGGGAGAACTCGCTACTAGCCCAATTGCCCCCTTGTTTCCCAGTGCATTTTCCTCCCATGTCAGCATCCAAGGAGCTGGCGAGAGGGGATGCAAGGGACTTGGTCCTGGTGTCCCAGGAGAATGACCTGATCTCAGTCACTCAGCCAGTGAGACACAAATCCCAGGAATGGCCCGGCTGGAAACGGGCTCTCTGGTAAAGAGAGCTTCTTAGGAGCTGGAGCACCGAGATCGCTGGAGATGCAGCAGCACGCTACACAGCGGACCGAGTTCACCGCTGGATTTAAACTCCATGGGCGCTCCATTGATTTGCAACAGCGGAGGAGCCGAGCCGGTGTGTTACGCCAGCACTCCTCGCTCATGTGGCTCAGTGACAGACGTTGAGGGCAGCGCGTGGGCACTCCCATTAGACAGCCCATCACTCAGCTTCATAACCCAGGCGAGGGGCCAAGGGTCGATGGAGAGTGACCCTAGAGGGGAGACGCATCGTGCGTGTTTGGGAGGAGCTATGTAACTGACAGGCAAAGCATGTCATCACCCCCGAGAATGGCTGTCCGGTGCTGGTGTGGTTCTCTGCTTGAGTATGGAGCTTCCCTCATTAATGTCAGCCCAGCTAGCACATCTCACCCGTACTAAATTCTCTAGAAAGGCACATTAAAAAGCAGTGAAGCTGGTGGCTCAGGCTCCTCCAGCGACCATATTTCTTCCTGCAAAGTGTCTGCCAGCTCCTCTAATTAGCAGCAGAAGAGCTACCCCTTGCTAATTGCAATATGTGCATATCTCTATGAAAGGAAGCAGCTATCGGCTGTAATTAATCGCCAGGCTGTGCTTGGGCTGACGGATGGTGACAGGCCACCGCACACCATCCTTGCTGCACCAACATCCCAACAAGGAGCAGATGTTCCCTCCATTCCTAGTTGAATTGCCAGAAGCCGGGGGCCAGGCCTTTTATTGCGGCTCACATTAAGCCATTAGCCTCCCTGAATGTCTGGCTTCTGGCTCGTTAACACACTGACTGTGGAAGGCCCAGTTCAATTAATGATCTGATCAGTGGCACAATTCTCCTTCAAAGCCAACGCGGTGCAAGCAGGAGCACTGGACTAGCTGCGCTCGAAGCATGAAAAGCATGGGACAGGGACAGGCCCAGAGCAAATGTCCCCACAATTTTGCCTATGACTCTACCCTGGAGGTCCCCAGTCTAGGGCCCAAGGGACAGTCTGACTCCATAGCTATTAAGTCCTTGTTGTCTCAGCCAGCCCTGCTGCCCAGGTGATGGACTAGTTCCACTGGGCACAGAGGGTTCTCTGATTTGGACCCGGGTCCTGCATCATTCAAGTCAACGAGAGATTTACCATTGACTCCGATGGATGCAGGATCAGACCTCAGACAAGTGCCACAAGAAGCTGGACTCCTAAGGAAGACAAAGAGGCAGACGCTACCAGGAGGCAGCTCCATTGACTTGAGTGAAGTTACACCAGCTAGCCCTGGAGCTGAATCTGTCTCAGGGGTTTTATAGCTGTAGGAGTGAGCAAGAGCCCAGGGAAGTGGCTATGGGGCTGAGGGATGGAGACAGTGGAAGCCTGCTGCACCGGGATGTGGAGGGCATGCCTGACATGGGACACCACCATGGATGGAGGCATGAAGGTGAGGGTGGGAGACGGATACAAAGGGAGTGGCTGAGCATGAAGTGTTGGCAGAGCAAAGAGTGTGAATAGCAAGGGATGAGCGAGCTGCGTAGAGACTCAAACGTGAGCGAGAGGAGCTTGAATTTGGCCAGGGATGCAAAGGGGAGCCCCTGGGCCGGGCCCAGCTCCACCTAGGCTACCAATCAGCTTTCTCCCGGGAGGCAGATTCAGAGCAGTGAGCTCTAGACCTGGTTCCATAACCCACCACCCTATGCCCTGGATTTGCGTGGTCAAAGGCAGGGACCCACAACCACTCCTAGCGACAGCTGAGCGATAGAGCGCTGCGCACCATGTGACGGAGTGCAGGGCGTGACCAGGTGAGCCCATCCTCCGCTCACTCAGGGCATGTCTACACTGCCATTAAAAATCCACACCTAGCCTGTGCCAGCTGACGTGGGCTGGCGGGCTCGGCTAAGGGGCTGTTTAATTGCGGTGCAGACAATTGGGTTTGAGCTTGGGCCCTAGGACCCTGCCAGGTTCAAGGGGGATCTAGTGAATAAATGACAAACCTGAGATCCAGGTCTTGTCAGGTCTGTTCCCAGCTCCGCTACTGGCCCCCGGTGTGTCCTTGGCTAAGTCACGTCAGCTCCCTGAACCTCCGTTTCCCAAGTGCAATAGCAGCGCTTGCTGGCCGACCCTGAGGGTGTTGTGCAGGTGAATTCATTAATGTTTGGGAAAATGTTTTGAGATCCTTCGCCGGTCGGTGCTAGAGAAGTGCCATGGGATGAGAATGACAAATGACACATTCCTTCCACGAGAGCAACACACACACACACACACACACACACACACACACCCCGGCCCATGCTGTCACGACAGCCTCAGTGTGTAAATCATTTCCATGTCGAGGCGACTGGCTGAGAGAGAAATGGAGCCTCGGGAAGCTGTACCATACGACCAAGGTGAAATCTCCAGCCTCTCAGGGGTTCCTTTGCAGGATGGAAAAGGCCAGTTTATTATTGTTGTTATCTAGGCGACATTTCTCTTCTCAGTTCCTTCCTCGGTTCTCCCAGCCCTGATAAAATCCCCTGCTGCAGCTGACAGACAGCTATGCTTGGCTAAGGGCTGCACCTGTATTCCCCCTCCATGGGCCAGTGAGGGCACCCACTCTTAAGCCATTGTGGAGAAGCTAAATGAATTCTTTGCATTGGTCTTCACTGCAGAGGTCTCTGAGGAACTGTCCCAGATTGAGGTGTCAACAGAGGAGATTTGGGCACAGAGGGATAAACTAAACAGTACTACATCACCCGGGCCAGATGGGATTCACCCGAGAGTTCTGAAGGAACTCAAATGTGAAATTGCAGAACTACTAACTGTGATGCATAGCCCGTCGCTAAAACCCTCCTTTTAGGGTGACTAGATGTCCCAATTTTATAGGGACAGTCCCAATATTTGGGGCTTTTCTTATATAGATGCCTATTACCCCCCACCTCCATCCTGATTTTTCACACTTGCTGTCTGGTCACCCTACCTCCTCTGCACCAGACGACTGGGAGATAGCTACTGCGACGCTGACTTGTTTAAAAGGGATCCAGAGGCGATCCTGGCAATTACAGGCCAGCAAACCTAACTTCAGTACCAGGCAAGCTGATTGAAGCTATGGGAAAGAACAGAATGATCAGACACGTAGATGAACATGATATGTTGGGGAAGAGTCAACATGGATTTTGTAAAGGGAAATCATGCCTCACCAAGTTATCGGAAGACGTGGTTCAGGGCTAGATGGACCGTTGGTCTGACGCTGTATGGCCGATCTTACATTCCGTCTCCCCAGCCATCACCTCTCTTGGGTGGAGCCCAGTGTCTCTCTCCCTCCTGACAGGGGTTTTTCCAGGTTACACTGTTCCCTGCCTACGCTGTGAATTCCCAGCAAGGCAGACAGCCTAAGCAGGCCTGCTTTGCCTTCCTTCCTTCCTTAAACAGCCTAATTTCCCATAGTTAAGTTATCACATGGCTCTTCGTAGGCAAGCACATTTATCCTTAAGATGACAGCGTGACAGAGAAAACATCACAAACAATCAAAGAACCTACACGCATGGAATCAGCTTACTAGAGATCACCCCAACACCAGCAAGTGCTCTGCGGTGAATGGGCCTGCCAACCCCCCACAGGGCTTATTCTATGGTTACAAGTTCTTAACCTGCCTTGGCTTAGAACAAGCATCCCTGTGGATCCGTAAGTCACTTCTTTATACGGTTGGGGTCTCTGATCTGTCCTCATGGAACAGGAGATCAGCCGACAAAAGGTCTCTCCCTCAGGGCGAAGCTTCAAAAGGCTGAATTCCTGCGTAACTGGAGGGTTTCACTGGCATACACCTTCCCCCTAGCAATTTCCCGGGAAACCAACGTAACTTTAAACTGTCACATTGTTTCAAATTGCCCTGTGCAGCTCAGAATGTGGCCCAGGGTTTACATTAGTCAGCTCTCCTCCCTGGTGATATTACATGCATTCCCACAAAGACACATAAACACTAACATGTTTGATACAATGAGCTCCTAAGATACTTAAGCTCCATTCACTTCAGGTTGTCCAGGATATTGTCTTATATGTCATTGTTGTGTATTTGGTTGTCATGGGTTTTGTTACTATGGCAACTGAGTTAGACTATTAAGGGATAGCTCAGCCGGTTTCAACCGGCTGAGTGAGCTCTCTGTGTCTGTAAATAAAATGGAGGTTTTGGTTAGCTGTCTGCTCTCTGGCCTCAAGTGATTGCTTCCTATATCGGCTGCCCCTAGGACATAACACTGGCGACGAGGATGGGATCCTGGTGCTGCTCCAGTAACAGAAGGAAGTAGAAGTCAAGGTAAAGACCAAACAAAGAAAAAAAGCTGCTTGTTTGCACTGACTGTGAAAGTGAAACTAAAAATCATGGCTACTCTGACCAGGCCCCTGGAGCCTTTTGATGAGAATACAGAGCAGTGGCATGTGTATACTGAGCGTTTTGAGCTTTTTGGTATTGCAAATGACATTACAGAAGCGAAGAAGGTGCCAATATTCTTAACTGTTGTAGGGGCTAAAACCTACTCTCTGCTACGCAGCTTATTACACCCTGTTAAGCCTGAGACTAAATCTTACAGTGACATTGTGGAAATCCTGGGGTCTCATTTCTCCCCAAAACCACTGGTAATTGCTGAAAGATATAGGTTCCACAAAAGAGACCAAAAGGAAGATGAAACAGTTGTACAATTTGTAGCCATTTTAAAAAAGCTAGCAGAACACTGTGAATTTAAAGAGATGTTAAATGATGCCCTGCATGACAGGTTAGTGTGTGGCCTCTGCAGTGAAGCTATACGGAAGCGCCTACTGACAGAGGCTCAGCTTACATTACAGAAGGCTGTTGATATTGCTGTCTCCATGGAACTGGCTACAAGGGAGGCACAATACATCGGTGCACCCCCTAGGGTGCAAAAAGTGTCACAAGAACCGACCCACAAAACTGTGCAGAGTCAAGAATGTTACCGCTGTGGTAAGCCAGGACACCAGGCATCAGAATGCTGGTGTAAGGACCTGGTGTGTCGACACTGTGGCAAAAAGGGACACATTGAGTGTGCCTGTAAACAAAAGAAAAAGAGGCCTGTGGTCTGGCCGACAAAAAGAGGAACCTTGCATACCCTAGAGCAGACCCAGGATGATCAAGGTGACACCGCCTCACAAGAGGAAGTGCCACTGCATGTTTTGTCTTTGGCAGCGGGCTCCCATGAATACTGGGTAACCCCCTTATTGGAGGGCAAACCTATACGCATGGAACTGGACACCGGTGCAGCTGTCTCGCTGGTTCCTGAGACTGTGTATAAGGAAAAGCTACAGCATCTTCCGCTTAAGGCAACAAAAACTGTTCTGAAGACGTATACAGGTGAAGCTGTGCCCATGTTGGGCACTATTGATGTTAAGGTGGAGCTCAATGGACGGGCGGCTAAATTGCCACTGTTTGTGGTGAGAGGTAACTACCCAGCCTTAATGGGTAGGTCTTGGCTTGGGAAGATTCAGCTGAACTGGGCAGAAGTGCACCAGATGACTAAAGAAGAAACCAGTCTAACCCCTATACTAAGGAAACATGCTGCTGTTTTTGGAGATGATTTGGGAAGTATGAAGGGAATCACTGTGACATTGAACATTAAACCTGGCAGTCCACCAAAATATCTGAAAGCCCGAACTGTGCCATATGCCATCAGGCCAAAAGTTGAAGCAGACCTGGAGCGTCTGGTCACCAATGGAGTCCTAATACCAGTTACCCATAGCTCATGGGCCACTCCTATCGTTCCAATAGTGAAGAAAGATGGCTCTCTCCGGATTTGTGGTGATTTTAAAGTCACTGTCAACCCAGTGTTGTGTGCAGAGCAATACCCGCTTCCCCGCATCGATGACCTCTTCGCAGGCCTGGCTGGGGGACAAAAGTTCAGTAAGATTGATCTGAGTCAAGCATATTTACAGATGCACGTCGATGAAAAGTCCCAAGAGCTGTTGACTATTGTGACTCATAAGGGGCTTTATCGATACTGTCGCCTACCCTTCGGAATCACATCGGCTCCCGCCCTGTTCCAGAGGGCTATGGACCAGTTCTTGTGTGGCTTGTCAGGAGTTCAGTGCTATCTGGATGATATCCTGGTCACTGGAAGAAATGAAGAGGATCACTTAAAGAATTTAGAGGCTACCCTACAAAGACTGGAAGAGTATGGCCTACGAGTTCGCAAAGACAAGTTTGAATTCTTCAAGCCCTCTGTTGAATATTTGGGACACATCATCGATTCTGCAGGTCTTCATAAAGCCCCTGCAAAAGTTAAAGCTATTGTGGAGGCTCCCCCACCTCGAAATGTAAGCCAGCTGCGCTCATTTCTAGGACTACTGAACTATTATGGAAAGTTCATCTCACAGTTAGCCACACTGCTAAAACCACTTCATGAGCTCCTTGGGCAGAACAAGGCCTGGAAGTGGACTGAAGCCTGTGATGTTGCATTTAACAAAGCTAAGGATGCATTGTTAAATTCTGAAGTTCTAACGCACTTTGATCCATCCTTACCCCTGCAATTGGCCTGCGATGCTTCCCCTTATGGAGTGGGAGCGGTCGTGTCACACATTATGCCTTCGGGAGAAGAAAGACCTATTGCTTTTGCTTCACGCACTCTAAGCAAAGCAGAAACTAACTACGCCCAAATCGAACGTGAGGCATTAGGAATTGTTTTTGGAATTAGGAAGTTTCATCAGTACCTGTTTGGGCGAAAGTTTACTCTTCTTACAGACCATCGACCTCTGACATCAATTTTTGGACCCTACACAGGCATTCCCCCATTAGCTGCTAGTCGTATGCAACGTTGGGCATTGATACTTTCTGCACACACATATGAAATCAAATATCGGAAATCCACTCTGCACGGCAATGCAGATGGCCTCTCAAGGTTGCCTTTACCAGTCAAACATCAAGATAGTGCCCAAAAGGAAATCTTCTACTTTGAACAGGTAGAGAATACACCCATCACTGCTACTCAGATAAAGAAGGCAACCCGCGTTGACCCAGTATTATCCCAAGTTATGGACCTGGTGATGCATGGAAAATCTCGACAAACCTCTCCGGTCTCACCCAACCTTGTTCCCTACATGTCCAGGCGGACAGAGTTATCGGTCCAATCTGGTTGTTTGTTGTGGGGGAGACGTGTCATTATTCCACCACCCCTGAGATCACAGATGTTAGAACAGCTACATTCCGGTCACTGTGGAATAGGGCGCATGAAGGAAATTGCACAAAGCTATTTTTGGTGGCCTAGATTGGACAGTGCTATTGAAGAGAAGGCAAAAGCTTGTATGTCATGTCAGGGTGTAAGAAATGCACCCCAGTTGGCACCCCTACACCCATGGGACTGGCCTGAAAACCCGTGGCAACGTATTCATGTTGACTTTGCTGGCCCCCTTGAAGGAAGCATGTTCTTGGTGGCAGTAGATGCCCATTCTAAATGGCCAGAAGTCTCTATAATGCAGTCCACTACTGCAGAGAGTACTATTCAAAAACTACGAGGACTCTTTAGTCGTTTTGGTCTGCCAGAACAACTTGTGAGCGACAACGGACCACAGTTCGTCTCTCAGGAGTTTCAAAATTTTATGAAGGCAAATGGGATACACCACATCACGTCAGCACCATATCATCCGTCCACCAACGGATTAGCTGAAAGATTTGTGCAGACAATGAAAAACGCTTTGAAATCAGCAAAGGGACAACACTCCATTCAAAAGCGTCTGGATACCTTCTTACTTTCCTATAGAAACATACCTCATGCTACGACCCAGGCTTCCCCAGCCTTTCTAATGATGGGACGACAGCTGCGCACTTGCTTTGATCTGCTGAAACCTTCTGAACCCAGACAAACTGTGCAACATCAGCAGCAATATCAAGTCATCAGACGGGCACCCAGAGCAAAAGACCGAACCTTTAGCCCAGGACAGCCAGTTTTGGCTCGGAATTATACTTCCAGAGCTAAATGGGTCCCGGCCACAGTCATCACTCAAACAGGACCTGTTTCCTTTACAGTCCGGACTGCAGAGAATCTTACCTGGCGGCGACATGTAGATCAGCTGTTGCCAGGTCATGCCAGTCTTCAGGACGCATCTGCAGTTGAGGGGTCTGACTTCACCCCTCCTGGTGAGACACCGAATCATGAGTCACCTGTTCCTGACTGTTCTCCATTACCGCCGGCAGCTGAGATACCCCTTTGCCCAGCACGAGCTGATACCACCTCCTCAACTATTCGTGCTGCGGACCCTCAGCCCCTAGTACTTTCGGGTGCAACAACACCAGAAGTTCGCCGTAATCCACCTAGAGACAGAAGGCCTCCTCATCGGCTGGATCTTTAGTTAGGGCGAACCCACGGTTATGGGGCAAAATAATCCCCAGGGTTTAGCCGGGAATGGAGGCAGTCTACCCTCCTTCTCTAGTTTAGTGTGTGTTTTATTTTGGGGATGTTCTTATTAGGGGGGGAGGAATATGTTGTGTATTTGGTTGTCATGGGTTTTGTTACTATGGCAACTGAGTTAGACTATTAAGGGATAGCTCAGCCGGTTTCAACCGGCTGAGTGAGCTCTCTGTGTCTGTAAATAAAATGGAGGTTTTGGTTAGCTGTCTGCTCTCTGGCCTCAAGTGATTGCTTCCTACACCGGCTGCCCCTAGGACATAACAGTCATGGGTAGTCACATCACACTGGCTGGCTGCCAGAGATCTGTTTCCGCCATAGCGTGGAATAGGTCTTCATTGGAACTAGATCCAGTGACCAAACAATCTAATGCAATGGCAGCTAGTAGCCCTAATACCCTCCACCTGCCAGAGGGCATGTCTGCTGCCTCTGAGTCTGCCCCAGTACAAAGGGTTTGCGGTTCTGCACAGATGGTCCTTCAAGCAGGGCTTGCAAGCCTGACTCACATGCAGTCGGCATGGTGGGTAATCCCTGTGATGTTGCACTCCATATGATTTAATGAAAATATGCTAATGAGTGTGAATATGATGTAACTGGAATATGCATCATGCAAAAGGTCTCTTGTAGGGTATCATTGCAAAGCTTATAATCTACTGAATGTGGTCATCCAGTTTGTGTAAATGTATCATTCTTGTATCTGAAACTAGAAATATCAAATATAACTCTGAGGGCCTATTGTAATTATGCGAAGTGTGGGCCATTAATGGGGGTTTGGAATCTTGATGACTCCCATTAACCAGGACAATGGGTTATATGTGGCTCTGTTTACTTGCCAGCCTTCCTGCGAATCAGGTCAGGAGGAATGAAGGCTTCAGGTCTCACGGGACATGTGACCTTGTTACCTGGTACTGGAATCCATCTTAAACCTGGTGCTTTTCCATTAGATGGAGGGGTGGGGACCCAGAGAGACAAAAGATTCCTGCCTTGTGCCAAAGCTATAAAAGGGGCTGGAACAGAACAAAGGGGGCTGCAGCCATGATAAATCCCCTAGCTACCAGCTGAGCTGGAACAAGGGCTGTACCAGGGGACAGGATTGGGCCCAGACTAGGAAGGAGTCTAGTCTGTGAAAGAAGCTTATTGCAACATCTCTGAGGGTGAGATTTACCTGTATTCAGTTTCTTAAATGTATTAGGCTTAGACTTGAATGTTTTGTTTTATTTTGCTTAGTAACTTACTTTGTTCTGTCTGCTATTACTTGGAACCATTTAAATCCCACTTTTTATATTTAATAAAATCACTTTTGCTTATTAATTAACCCAGAGTAAGTGATTAATACCTGGGGGAGCAAACAGCTGTGCATATCTCTCTGTCAGTGTTATAGAGAGTGGACAATTTATGAGTTTACCCCGTATAAGCTTTATACAGAGTAAAACGGATTCATTGGGGGGTTGGATTCCATTGGGAGCTGGGTGTCTGGGTGCTGGAGACAGGAGCACTTCTTAAGCTGTTTTCAGTTAAATCTGCAGCTTTGGGACGTGTGGTTCAGACCCTGGATCTGTGTTGGAGCAGGCTGGCATGTCAACAAGACAGTAACAGCAAGAGCTGGGTGAATGCAGCACAAAAATTATGTACAAATGTTTCTATTTTTAAATTTTTGATTTTGCTTGCATGCCTTGCAGCATCCTCTGTGGAAAGCATTTTACTGACAGGAACATTTGCAGAAATACACCTAGCAGAACACTTGTGGATAAATCAATTGCATGGCTTTGCACTGGAGACCTGGTGCTATGCAGTACACTCATCCAGTCTGGAAACAGAAACATACCAAGTGACCTTAAGTCCTCCAATCCAGGACCAGAAATGTACCACATGACCGATGTGTCCAATCAAGCAGCTTGGATTTCCAATATTGGCTGCTCAAAGCAATACCCTCAGCAAACATCTTGGGAACTGCCAGTGGGCTGAAATCTATTTGTATTAAACACTGGCTGAGTCATTGCAAATGAAGAACATGGTGGAAACTGTGATGTGTTTGCAGGTGTTTTCCAAAAGGAAATGGCCAACAGTGCCTGGTTCTGCCAAGCCCCAGAGAGATGCTTGTGTATTTATTTACCTGCAAAAGTAACAACTCCTGTGACGTGCCATTTTTTAAGTTGCGTGCTAGCTTTTCTCCTCTCTGCTTCCATTCCTTCCTCTCACAGGCAATAGAAAAATACAGGCTATATTGCCATGGACAGGCTGCCGTTGTAGAGAGGTGAGAGAACAGCTGATCCTGGAAGCAACAGGAGGAGAGAGTATTATATGTACTGTAACACTGTTGACTCGCTCCTGTTATCACTGGAGCCAAAGAAAAACACCATAATCAGTGATAAATGCTCATGAATCCATGTCTCATCTTCCCGGGAGCCTCAGAACAGGGGACAGACAGAGAGTCAAATAACTAGCCCCTGAGTCTCATCCAGCCCCCTGCTGTTTGGCTGCCAAATTAACCTCCTGCCTGGCCCCCTGACAATCACATAACCCCTGCAAGGGAGGAGCAGGGAACTCTGAGCCACTGCGCTCTTAGACACAGCCGTGCCCTTAGCCCTTAGAAAAGCCAAGACATGAACCCATCAATCCTGCCCTGCGGTTTTTTGCCTTCCTCTGCAGCGTGGGGCACGGGTCACTTGCTGGAAGCTTCTCTGCACCTTGAAGTCTTTAAACCACGATTTGAGGACTTCAATAACTCAGACACAGGTTAGAGGTTTGTTACAGGAGTGGGTAGATGAGATTCTGTGGCCTGCGTTGTGCAGGAGGTCAGACTAGATGATCATAATGGTCCCTTCTGACCTTAAAGTCTGTGACTCTGTGCATGCACCGGGCTGCAAGGGATGGGCCTGGGTGGGCTGTGTGTTAAGCCCTGAGAGGGAAAGGGCCTGGGGAGACGGGACTTCATAGCATTTCTGCTTCCTCTGCACAGATGCACCCTATCCTCTCTAGTGTTAGGGTCCGTAGAGTCGTAGAGTTTAAGGACAGAAGGGACCACTAGGTCATCCAGTCTGACCCTCCCCGCCAGGCTGCCAACGCCACCCCACAGACTAAACCCAACAACCGAAATGAGACCAAAGTACCACAGGAGACTAGGCTGTCATGTGCCACTGTCAGAGAACAGGCTGTGCCCAAAGCTCCTGCAATGGCAGGACAATGATTAACTGAGATACACCCAGGTAATCCCAGCAAGTGACCTGCACCCCACGCTGCAGAGCAAGGTGAACACCCCCCCCAAAGGGCCCTGCCAATCTGAGCTGGGGGGAAATTCCATCCTGACCCTACATATGGCCATCAGTTAGACCCTGAGTGTGTGAGCAAGAACCAGCCAGCCAAGCCCCTGAGAGAGAGGGTGCTCGGTGACACCTCAGAGCACCGGCCCACCCTGCTGAATGTCCCTTCTCCAGCCAGGGACATCCCTGATGCTTCACAGGAAGAAGATTAAAAACACTACCCAGAATACATTGGTGGGGAGAAACCCCTTCCTGACCCCTACTGCAGGCCAGCTGAAACCCTGGAGCATGAGCTTTAGGAACAAGACAGGGCAAACACAGCAACATTTGGCTTTGGCTTCTGCTGTTGGAGCCTGTACTCCTGCCAGCAAGCCAGGGATGCAGCATAAGGGGCTCTTCCCTGTGTCCCATCCATGCTTTGGGCTGGGCTGGGCTGGGCCAGCTGGGAGCAGCCAGCCCTCCTTTCCCTCCAGTCTAGGGATGGGCACCAGAAGAGTGAGGTTATTCCAGGCCAGCTGTAAGGAAGCAGTGATGAGTCTGTCACCCAGTTGCTGAGATGCACCCGTCAGCCTAAAACGTGCTGGTCCTGTGTCTGTTAATGCAGACTCGTAATGACCAGATTGGCTTCAGCGGGGGCGCTGAGACTGTGTCCAAGCAGCCTTGGATTTGTGGCCAAAGTATCCTACAAGCTGGGGAGAGGCTGTTTTGAGGCTCCTTTTTATGCATCCAGGCCTTCCGATTCCTTGGAATCCCACCTCAGTTTAGAACTAAAGCGGGAATTCCCTTCTTCTCTTAGCCCTGGTCTACATGGGGAGGGGGGGGGATCGATCTAAGTTACACAACTTCAGCTACCTGACTAACGTAGCTGAAGTCGACTTACTTAGATCGACTCACCGCGGTGCCTTCACTGCGGTGAGTCGACTGCTGCCGGTCCCCCGTCAACTCCGCCTGCGCCTCTCGCCGAGCTGGAGTACAGGAGTCGACGGGGGAGCGCTCGGGGATCGATTTATTGTGTCTGGACTAGACTTTGGTTCTCCTGGGATAGTTTTAGAATTACCTAGTGGTCAGAGCATGGGGCTGGGGGTCAGGACTCCTGGTTCTGTGTCCAGCTTTGGGAAGGGGGCTGCGGTTTCATGATTAGAGCAAGGGACGGGAAGTCAGGGCTTCTGCCGCTGATTCTCTAGGAGACTTCGAGCCAGTCACTTAGGCCTTGTCTACAGCAGGCTTTGGAGGGGTGGTGGTCACTAGCGCATTTTCAGAGTCTGGTCTAGACAAGGCCAGAGAGCCCGGTTTTTTCAGAGGAACTGCACGTCTGCGGCACTCGCTGACTGGCTGGAATTAGGCGTGGTCAGCACCTCGGAAAATCCGGCTCTGTGCCCTCCTGTGCCTCAGTTTCCCCATCTCTAAAACAGGGCTGGTGATACTTCCCTGCTTCACAAGGATGCTGGCAGGCGTCATTAGTTAGGAGTTACAATGCTCCAACTAATACCTAACCCTCATCAGCATGAATTTGTTTATCTGTCAATGCCTTGGCACGTTACCTGGGGTGTTGCTATTTCACAGCCCTTTACGGTCAGTTCCTGCCTACGTTACCCGTTAAGAAATCCATGCTGAGTGAGGAACGTTTGCTCTCAGGAGGAGAACTAGTAATGAATGGGCTGGGAGCCTTTAATGTCACACAGGCCAGATTTTACTGTCACACGAGGCTAATCGGAGTGAAATCACTGGCCACATTCTCTTGCGCAAACGTTAATTGAGGTGCCCGCCTGCACGAGCACGTAACATATAATTTCCTATAGAGGCCCCTCCCCGTGGGTCTGTTAGGGACCAGCCTTTCATGCCCATTCCATTTGCACTGCTTAAAGTGCTGCTTGGGTGAGCAATCTGCTCAGCGCTTAGGCGGGTAGGAGCCCTTGGCAGGGAGTTCTCCTGAACTACCACCCTGAGCCTCTAGGGGGCTCACCCGCGCTCTACACCAGGGTTTCTCCACCCGTGGGTCGGGACCCAGAACTGGGCCGTCAGAGTGTTTCAAAGGGTCGCGTGGCAGCTCCTGTCCCACGGGGCTGGCTGCGCGCGCCTCCCTGCTCCTGGCCCTGCAGCCTCCGGGGTCCCAGCGCCACTCAGGTTCGGCCCAGCCGGCATGACGACAGGAGTCCGGGGAGGCCAGATTTGAGTGAGTGGCCCTGCGACTCCATGAGCCGGGTCACAACTCCAGTGGCACAAATCCAACCCAATCAGGGGCGGGGCCAAACCCGAGCGGCGCTGCAACCCCAGAGGTTGCAATACGGAGCGGAGAGCCGAGCCCAGCCAGCCCCGGAGCTGCAGGAGTCAGCACTGCGGGGTGAGTGCCAGGCAGGACCCGACCCCTTGCGGGGCAGGACCCTACCAAAACCACCCCAAGGCCTCCACCCCTGACTATTTACTCAGTCACAACAGCCCATAAACATTTACAAATGGGTCCTGAGCCCCAAGATATTGAGACCCACTGGCCTATGGCATTAATGGAGGTAGAAGGTCAGGAGTCTGGTTCCCAGGTTGCTGGAGTCCAGGGTGGAGATAGAACAAGATGGAAGCTTTTCCAAAAGCCAAACTCAGAGGCAAAGGGGTTGGTTGAGCCGCAGTGCTGGCTGGAAATGTGAAAGGGATCTTTGAAGGGTTTTAGCGGCAGCCATGCTAAAGGAGCTACAGTAGAGGTTGCAAATGTTTTCGTGCATGCGTCTCTGTCTCTCGCTCTCTTTGGATACACAGAACTTGAGCTCTCTCTTTATATATATCTTAGCTCTTAATCAGGCAAAGGTCCCTAGAGTTTTGTGAGTGTGTGCGGGGAGAGAGAGAGAGAGAGAGAGCTCTTAATTAAGTAAAGATCCCTAGAGTGGTGTTGATACCTCAGTGACAGGCCTTCCCCACCACACAGGGGTGTTTTAAAAAATTCAAATTAAATATGAAGATAGACCTATTTCATGGTACTAGAAGGGATCTTGAAAGGTCAGTGAGTCCAGTCCCTTGCCTTCACTAGCAGGACCAAGTAGTGTCCCTGACAGTTGGTTGAATGAATTCATAACCCTGGGTTTAGCAGGCCAATCCTCAAACCACTGAGCTAGCCCTCCAGAGAAGACTGCAAGCACTCAGGTATGACATCAATGGGGCCATACAGGTACCTAGGACTGATAGATACGTGCCAGCGAACTTCAGCATGATTTTTGTGGAAATGTCCCTCCCTTGCCTGATGTCTTTGGACTTTGCATCATGTCACGTTATATCTAACCTAGATTGTATTACTTTTGCAAAGCATCGGGGATAGCATTTGTGCTAGGAATACAACAGCTAGATAATAATTATCTCCAAAATTTGATCTCTGTAAGGATTTTGTACCTCTCCCAACCCTGGAGCATCTCCCACTGATCACGCAGGTAAGAAGAAAATCTTCTGAACCTGACAAGCCAAAAGGAGACAAGCTAAAAATGTAGAAAGTGATTGGGGTGCCTCCATTTTTGGATGCCTGATTTGAGACACCTTAAAAAAGCCCGATTCTCAGGAGGCGTGTGCTTACCATGAAAGGGCCTCTCAAGACGGTGCCTAAAAACTGCTGAAAAGTTCTTAATAAGAGGATAGAGAGAGAGACAGTTGATAGCTGCAGATCTTCACAGGCCAGGCAGTGTGACCATGAAAATGGTTTTCATTACCCATCATCAGTGCTTAAGAAATATTAAATTAATAATAAAGTTGCCATTAAAAGCTGATTGACCCATGAAATTAGAAAGCTCCTTAATGGATGTTGCTCTTGTGGGTTTTCAGCCACCAAGAGGAGAGGCTTTGACGCTTTGCTCCCTGTATTTGTCATGGCAGCGAAGGCGTCTGAACAGACATTGCAGTGGCATGAACTCAGACTCTAAAGAAAAACCCAGCACACCTCAATGAGCCATGTCAATCGGGAGCGATTTTCCACCTGAAAATGTATGCGTTGATGCTAATGTCTTCCTGGCAGAAAGCACAATGGCGAAGGACAAAGGAGTACAGAGCGGGAACCAGCTGTGATGCCAGAATACGGTGCATATGGCATGAGGCACAGCTGGTACAAACAAACACTCATTTCTATGCACTTGCTGCTGTATTCCGACACACAGTAACAAATACGAACATAAGAATAGCCATACCGGGAGAGACCAATTGTCCATCTAGCCCAGTATCCTTTCTCTGATACTACCAAATGCTTCAGAGGGAATAAACCAAACAGGGCAATTTTGAGTGATCCATCCTCTGTTGTCCAGTCCCAGCTTTTGGCAGTCAGAGGTTTAGGGGCCACCAGGAGCATGGGGTTGCATCCCTGCCCATCCTGGCTAATAGCTATTGATGGACCTATCCTCCAGGAACTTGTCTAAATCTTTTCTGAACCCAGTTATACTTTTGGCCTTCACAACATCCCCTGGCAATGAGTTCCACAGGTTGACTGTGCTTTGTGTGAAGAAGTACTTCCTTCTGTTTGTTTTAAACCTGCTGCCTGTTAATGTCATTGGGGGACCTCTGGTTCTTGTGTTAAGTGAAGAGGTAAATACCACTACCTTGATATAACGCCACCCAATATAACACGAATTCGGCTATAACGTGGTAAAGCAGCGCTCCGGGGGGGTGGGACTGCGCACTCCAGTGGATCAAAGCAAGTTCGATATAACGCGGTTTCACCTATAACGCAGTAAGATTTTTTGGCTCCCAAGGACAGCGTTATATCGAGGTAGCGGTGTAACATTTTTTTAGTCGATTCTTCTACACCAGTCATGATTTGATACAGCTCCCTAAAAAAATCCCTCAGTTGTCTCTTTTCTAAGCTGAACAGTCCCAGTCTTTTTAATCTCTCCTCAAATGAGAGCCACTCCATACCCTTAATCGTTTTTTTGCTCTTCTTGTGAATGCCAAACACACCAGTTCTGCTTCTTCCCCAGCTCACTTTAAAGGCAACAAACAACATCTTTTCTCTTGCTGATTTGCACTATTCTTTTTCTAACGTGCTTTCTTCCTTCCCAGCAGCTGCCTCTTGCTGTGGATGAAATCTTCTAGTGCTATCACTCCGTCTGAGCCAGAACCTCAGCTTGTGTAAATCAACACAACTGACTTGAATGGATGCTGATTTACACCTCTTCATGCTCTGCGGGCCTCTTTCTGCTCTTGTTCACACAGGGGAAGGACTAATTTCAAAATATCAATAGAAAGTTTCATCAGCATGTTTAAAAATGTTTCACAGCTCCACGGTTGGTTGAAAAGCAAAACCCAAACAAATCCATGAAATTTTCCTTGAATTTTGGACGACAATTGCCATAGAAAATTTGCAAATATGAAATATTTAGATTAGCTGCATCAATATCGCTCCAATATTGTTGGGACAGCTGTAGTGGAGTGGATACAGCTGTAATTTAGAAATTATTATCATAATGTATTAATGTCTATTACGTTAGCATCCACAGACGCCCATCCGGATCAGGGCCACATTGTGCTTTTTACAGACATATATGTCTGCTTCAAACAATTGAAAATTGCTGCTCCTAGGACAACTTCAGGAAATGGTATATGAACAGTCCAGACTGAGATACTACAGGAAGATAGAAGGAAATCTAACACCTGCAAACCCTCAACTTGAAGCCAAGAATGTAACAAGATTCAAAAAGGGACTGGATATTCCTGTAGATAACAAGAATATGAAGAGTGATCATTATTCATCTAACACACATTTTGGAAGGGATACTAAACCTTCAGGCCTTAAAACCAGAAATCGAGGGGACACCTAATGTGAAGGGCAGATTTTCCCACAAATGCTGGGATGGTCACATCTTACACCTTAAGAACATAAGAATGGCCTTACTGGGCCAGAAGAATGGGCCATCTAGCCCAGTGTCCTGTCTTCCGACAGTGGCCAATGCTGGGTGCTTCCGAGGCAATGAACAGAACAGGTAATCACCAAATGATCCATCTCACGTCGCCCATTTCTAGCTCCTGGCAAACAGAGGCTAGAGACACCATCTCTGCCTATCCTGGCTAATAGCCATTGATGGACCCATCCTCCATGAACTTATCTAGTTCTTTTTTGAACCATCTTATAGTCTTGGCCTTCACACCATCCTCTGGCAAGGAGTTCCACAGGTTGACTGTGCTCTGCACTGTGCATTGGGATACCTTCCTTTGGAGCATCTGGTTCTGGTCACTGTCAGAGCCAGGCTAGATGGTCCTTGGGTCTGATCCAATCTGGCAACCTCTATATTCCTAACTAGCAGAGTACAGATTGAAATTCCTGGATCAGCTAAGCACATGAGTAAACTCATCTCTGTTCAGCAAAGCATTCACACATATACTTAATTATAAGCATTGACTTCAAATGTGTGTTTAAATTTAGGCAAGTGCTTATGGCCCTGATCCAGCAAACACCTACACACACTTAACATACAGCAGATGAATAGTTCCACTGACTTTACTGGAGCTACTTACATGATTACAATGAGGGACATATGTGGGTGTTTGCAATAGCAAAGACTGAAAGCCTGACCTTACACCATTGAATGGGGTCTGTGCCAATGACTTCAATAGAAGCAGGATCAAGACCGAAGTGCTTCATAGAGGTCTAGGAACTGACTGGGAATAACATTAAGCAAACCTTACAGGTCCTTGAAAAGCTTCCCGGAGGCTTAGTCCATATGCACAAAAGCCAGGAGATAAAATATCTCACTCTAGTAAAAGGCTGTTTGCTTATGTTCAGCATCAGCAGCTGGTTTAACATTAAAACTGCCTCTGCTGCGGAGGGGAGAAAACAAACAAACAGAGAAACAGTGTTTAATAGTGTGCGTAGACTAAAATTACAATTCCCCTTGCTTGTTTCCTTTTCTTCTATGCAGAAGAGAGAAAGTGCAGGCTCCACAAACCGTTATGATAAATCACAGGCCATCAGAGCCGGCGAGGTGGTTACGAGATGTGTTTAATAGAAATTTTCTCAAAGACAACGTAATTACCAACCAGCTCGGGTGCCTGAAAATAGGAAATCTTAACAAAACCCCACAGAGTCACACAGAGACCTATAAAAACAGACGGCACACGGCATCCCAGGCCTTTGATCCAAACCAAGGTCTCAGCTATCTAGCTGCCGAGCGGCTGGGCCAGCACACAGGTACCCCAGTCAGGAAGGTGCAGAAATGACTTTATTAGACAGAAATAAATAATAACAATCAAAGCAAGTGCAGCTGTGAGGTTCGGCTGAATCCCTCTTTTGAGTGGGCAGCTTGAATGGAGCCAGATTCTGAGCCAGGTCCTCGTCTGATGTCAGGTGTAGCTCCACTGAAGTCAACTGGACTTAAGCATGAACTTAAAGTTAAGCACTTGCTTTAGTGATTTGCAGAATAGGTAGAAATCCTAAGAGTTACTATTGAACCAATGCCCCCAGACTATTGCCAGAGGCCACTGTTTTCTGGAAGATAGCAGCCTACTGATGAGATGTAAAATAAGTGTGGTTGTTAAAGAAGGCATGTTAATCTGGTGTCCTGGCCAAGTTCCAAATCAGATAATTGCATCCTGCCTACCTGAAATTCCCCTGTTGTTTTAATTGATATGCTATACTTCCTTACTTTCTGTCCTCAGCTGTTGTGCTGTGTGGCTATGTGATATGAAAACAACTGAGATGTTCCACCCCAGAAGTGGCTGTGTTTCAGTAGTGGATAAAGTAATAACCATATATTTTGTTCTTTGGTTGAAAGGTAGGCTATTTAGTGAGCACCTGTAATTATCCTGCGGCTAGTCTGACTGGCCTGGCTGGAGGAATCCTATTCCCCAGATCTGCGATGCATCCTTTAGCAAACGTCCATTTGAGAATTTCAAGGCGAAGAAAGTTTGGGGATGGGGTTCTTGGTAGGCTTGGAGGTAGAAGCACCTGCTGATATCCATCCTCCAGGTGATGTACAGACCTCATTGACAGAGCGCTCTATTCGTTGCTGGAATGTGGTACAAGGAAACATTACCCCATAATATTTTGTCCGTGGCCATTTGACGGCCTTCCCTTGTAGCCGGTCACACCCCGACCTCTACAGCCCATGTGACTTAGCCATTGCTCATTTGGCCTGAGCCAAAGTCCACTGGAGTCAGTGGGACCTTTTCCAGTGACTTCAGTGGCCTCTAGATCAACATCTACGGAGGGATCAATAAAAGTACTAGTATAGACAGAGCCAGGTACATGCACTAGATATGATATCAAAACACATCTATTTACTGCACGTCATGGAATCATAGAACCACAGAGTTAGAAGGGACCACAAGGGTCATCTAACCCCCTGCCAAGATGCAGGATTTGTTGTGTCTAATCCACCCCAAACAGATGGCTCTCCAGCCTCCTTTTGAAAACCTCCAGCGAAGGCAATTCCATGACTCTAGAATCAAATATTCAATATGTCAAATAGCCTCTTACTCATTTTCACTCCGACAGTTACTCACTAAACTCCAGATGCTGAGAAAAGGCTCCATCGTGCTACATTTGGGAGCGAGACTCCTCTCCGACATGTACCTCGCTGGGCTGGAATGCCTCCAGCTGCCATTGTGTAGCCGGGAAGGGCCTCTCCGCTTCTGTAAAGCAATTTTAGTAGCTGTTCTCTTATTCATCTCTCCATCTCGAGTGGCCTCCCCAATTAGTTAGCTGTCGCTGACCGAGCCGAATGATAATAAAGGCCGACGGGCTGCTCATTTTGTCTGAGTGATTGTAGAGAATGGGCTATAACTTTCTCCAGGAACAAACAGGAGAAAGGGCAGTGTCACAGGAGGTGGACACCTGGTCTTCGCACTGCCTGGTGCTTCTGTGAACACTCTGATTCTAATGATGCTACGTTTCCTTTCCGAAACCGAGCTCTAGGGAGAGTTCTTTGAAGGGAAATCAGCCTGGAGGAGATAGCTTTGATTAGACATATTTACATTCCCCGAACCTCCAGGTTTATGGCTGGCAGAGTCAACTCAGCTTTTCATCGTTCAGAGATAACCAATGCTGAGCAGCCTATTGTCAGGGGCGCTTTCTAATGAGACCGTTTTGGGAAAAGCAACCTGAAGAAAGGCCTTGCCTATGCTCTGAGGCGATTAAAGATTGTAAGTGTCCCACTGGCACGCCAGTTCTTGTTATCCAATGCTCAAAGTATGGCACATGCTTCAGGTATGATGAAAATGAGTAGAGAGTCCACACAATTTATAATTATAGCACAGGAAAGAAACGAACTAAATATCTGCTGTTATGAAAAGACTACATATCTATCTAGCCATTTATATACACATCCACCTATCCAACCATCCATCCATCCCTACTGATATCTGTCCATCCGTCCCTCCATTCCCAACGATACCCATTCATCCATCCATCCCTATTGATACCCAGCCAGCCAACTCTGTTGATACCGATCTACCCAGCCAACCAGCCCTATTGATATCCATCCATCCTTATTGATACCCATCTATCCACCCATCCATCCCTACTGGTACCCATCCATCCATCTCTATTCATACACATCTATCTATCTATCTATCTGTCTATCTATCTATCGTGAAAACCTTTTTTTCATTTTTCAACTCCCCTCGAAATATTTGGGTTTGGGGGTTTTCAGTTTTTCACTAAAAATCCCCCTAAAAACTGGGGGGAAAGGTAAATTTTTCATTTTCTTTGAACTATTCCATGGGAAATAAAATCCATTTCACAACCATTTCCTACCATCTTCCTGGTGTCCAAGCACCCCCCACAATTATAAAGTGCCATAGAATGATGCATTAAGAACATAAAAACATAAGAATGGCCGTACCGGGTCAGACCAAAAGTCCATCCAGCCCAGTATCTGTCTACCAACAGTGGCCAATGCCAGGTGCTCCAGAGGGAGTGAACCTAACAGGTGATGATCAAGTGATCTCTCGCCTGCCGTCCATCTCCACCCTCTGACAAACAGAGGTTAGGGACACCATTCCTTACCCAGCCTGGCTAATAGCCATTAATGGACTTAACCTCCATGAATTTATCTAGTTCTCTTTTAAACCCTGTTACAGTCCTAGCCTTCACAACCTCCTCAGGCAAGGAGTTCCACAAGTTGACTGTGCGCTGCGTGAAGAAGAACCTCCTTTTATTTGTTTTAAACCTGCTGCCCATTAATTTCATTTGGTGACCCCTTTCTCTCTTTGCAGTCAGCCCGGACTGCGCAGTATTTTCAGTGGAAAGGTTTGTCTCTTGCTATGTTGTTATGGGAAGGCCAGGTGAAAGAAGCAGGCATTGCACTAACTCTTGCTGATCACAGAAAAGCACTCTCAGTTCATTGTTTCTAGTATTCTCAATAGAGTCCCACTGCCTCTCTCCCATATTGAAGCTCCACTATTTTAGGGCCAAATTTTGCTCCTGTTATTCATGGTGAAGCATTGTTATTTGCATTGCAGTAATGCCCAGCGGTGCCAACTGTGGTCAGGGCACCATCGTGCTTGTAGGGAAAAAAGACAATTCCTGCCCCCAAAGAGTTTACAAACTAAACAGACAATGAGTGGGAGCAGAGGAGACAAGCCCAGTGACGGTCACACAGCAGGACAGGGGCAGAGTTGGAAATAACACCCCTCGTCTCCTGATTCCAGGTCCAGGGGCCCTTTCCACTAGACCATACGCCTGAATAGTCCCTTACTACAAATAGTCCAACAGTTGTCCACGGGGCAGTGTGGTCTAGTGGATAGAGCAGTGGACTGGAACTCAGTTGACCGAGTTCTATTCCTGGCTCTGTGATTAGTCTGCTGATAACCTTGGGCAAATCATGGCACCTCCCTGTATTTAAAATGGGATAATGTTACTGAGCTCCTTCGTAAAGCACTTTGAGCTCTACAGATGAAAACCTGTACATAAGAGTCAGGTGATGCTGTTATTAGAAGATGGCAAACTTTGGTCTAGATCACTTTTGAAGTTCACTGGTGTTCAAATTCCAGGTTTCGATTGAGCCAGCATCGTCACAAAGAGTGCTGTGTAAGAGATTAACCCCTGCCTTTGCGGTATTATGATGTATATTATGATGCCACCTAGAGGCACCGACTGAAATGGTATGACTTGTGCAGTAGGGTCTCACTCAACGTGTGCAAGGCTATCAGAATCTGCCCATCGTTAACATAAAATGAGCACTGTATATCAAATGTCATTACATGGGCAGAAGAAGGGTCTATAAATATATATAGCCTAATTCATCATGCAAAGGAACTTGGAAAATAATCTGTGGGGCAACCAGCCCTCAGGATTCTCCTTCCTACATCTACTCAGAACAAGGCCCATAATCCCTGATGGCACATGATTAATTTGTCCAATTAATCCTTTCATCTTCTTTTCAGTTGCAAAGCTGTTTTTGGCAGCACAGATCAGCTGATCACAAAGAGACCCATGGACCTTCGTTAATGGGATGCACGTGGCCGCCGAGAAATGTTCCACTTATCTTTATCTGAGCATCTCTAATGATTATTTAGAGAGTTTACTTCAAGAAAGGATCATTAGATCATCGAATCCGAGATCCTGTATATTACAGCACAACTTCCCACTAAACCCAAGAGCTGGAATTAGACCAAAGTGTTACAGCCTTCACACAAACTATTGTGTGCCACCAGCAGACACTAGGATGGACTTAAGTGCACCAGTGCCCGAGGCCCCTGTGGTGGCAGGATATTGACTTAGTATGATATTATTATATCAGATTTTATCTTCAGGCACATGATGCTGAGCCATTCTTTAAGGTCCTTCTTGTGGGAGGAGAGTGGGGTTTGTTTCATTCTGAAAGTGGCAGGCACCCGTACACCTGGCACAACAGCATTCCACAGCCACCGGCTAACCACCACAAAAGGTCTATTCGAATTGGAAAAGGTACAGAAGAGGGCAACAAAAATCAAGAGGGGCATGGAACAGCTTCCATGTGAGGAGAGGGACTGTTCAACTTAGAAAAGAGATGTGGAATCCAGCTCTTAAGAACCAATTCAAATCCCGTTCAAATCCTTGGGAAAGCTGCCCATTCACTCCAGTGCACAATGTATCAAGCTCAGAAAGTTCAAGGTTAGCTGATCCCTGCCCCTGCTGATGTTAAAGGGAGTTTGCTATTGAAATCAATAGGGACAGACTTAGGCCAACGCTGAGTCGTTTTGAAAAATCACATATTTCGGGGGAACTCCTGACCCTATTGAAGTCAACAGCAAAACTCCCATTGTCTTCACTGGGGCCAGGATGTTACCCTCAGTGCATATCCTCTGCCATGCTAATGCACATTCACATTGCTGCTACTGGAGAATAAATAAATAGAATAGCAGAGGTCACTAGAATCAAGCCTTCCCCATGTGCACAATGGGAACTCTTTCATATGGGTATTAGCCAGCATCACTTCCATTTGCATAACAGCTCTGAGAAAGTGTGGGGTTTTCTAATAGGTTTTGCAGCAAAATATGTGTAGCAGAAGGAAATGCAGATATTAATTGGAATTCTTATGGTCTATTCTATCTCCGTTATCAGACCGCCCCCATCACCATAGTATATGATAACACATGCAGCGTAGGACAAAAAGATGGAGAAAAAATCTTTTCCCCAGTGCACAAAAAACAGAACATGCTTAACATTCTTGCACCTGCATGATTTTCTGATGCACCAAAAAAACGGGCATTTCCCAGAGGGTGGAAAGCCACTGTTTGGCCTTGAAAGATGTGCCGTGAGCTCACAAAAATTCATAGAGGGTGGAAAGGTCAGCCACATCGGGTGCACAAGTGCTCCTGGGGGGATGATTCTTGCGTTCATTGTGATACAAATGTGTGGAGTGGCACTGGCCACTGTCGGAAGACAGGCTACTGGGCTAGATGGACCTTTGGTCTGACCCAGTATGGCCATTTTTATGTTCTTATGAGTTTCACACCGGTTCAAAATCACCAGGCAAACTCTCTGCTGAAAATCATCAAAAGGATCCATGTGTCACAGGGTGCTGCTGGCTCTTTAAGATGGAATTGGCCAGTGTTCCTGTGACTGGTCAGCTGATCCCAGTTGGGCTGCAAGAGAAGGCACCTAGATCCTAGAAGGGGGGGCGTGCTGGGGGAGTCAGGCAAGGGGCAGAGAAGGGGTAAGCCTGAGAGCCCTCCAGACTGAAGGATGATGAAGACCGATGACAAGCCTGAAGCCAAAGAAGGCAGCAGAGCCTGATCCTTGTGAGTTATTTGTGAGTTGAGGTGTCCATATTAATACATTACCCCACCACACGGGTATTATCAGCCTCAGAGTGTTGGAGAGAGTTTCTTGAGGAGCCCCAAGAAGGGGAAACTGAGGCTGGAGTGCCTGCAGAGCCATCCCATGCTAGGAGAGCTGAGTTGCCAACCCTGTAATGGCAGGAGAGCACAGACCCAGAATGCTCCAGATTTAAGTATGACTCTAGCAGCAGAGACATAGACAGCTGAGACACAGAGCTGTGTCGTACCAAAGGGATTCTCTCTCCAGAGGACTAAGGCAGGCGGGGGGCCCCTGAGAGATGGGGAGAGCACTTCCTTCTGAAGAGCAGAACTACTGGCATCACGGGTAGGTTACATAGGCATCTACCCAGTTTTATAGGCAGCTCTTGACTCCACCACTGCTAGCAGTGATAGCTTTAAGAGGTCTGCCTCTTTAGCAGTAGCCGCCCATGCATTGTCATACACCGGCCTTAAGAGGTGTAACATGTACCGTATTACCTCCCAGCACCAGCCTCAGACCATCAGCCCAAACCAAGGGGGAGGAGCCTTGGCTGGCCACACCCCAACGCAGCCACACCCTCAATGGGGTGTGGATGCTCACATCCCTGGCCCAGCAATGGTATTCTGGCTGCCCCATGAGTGAGATCTCCCTGGTCCTCCTCACTCTCTCTTCCATGCTGAAGTAATCTTAGGGTCTGCCCAATCATTTCCAAACCCCACCCAATCTGCTCTGAGCCTGGGCTCCTGGAGAGCACTGATCAAATGTCACTAGCCCGGCACTGGTCGGGGGCAT
The DNA here is from genome assembly GCF_020497125.1 of Mauremys mutica. Taxonomy (NCBI): domain Eukaryota; kingdom Metazoa; phylum Chordata; order Testudines; family Geoemydidae; genus Mauremys; species Mauremys mutica. The sequence goes on along the minus strand of NC_059073.1, from coordinate 8,446,377 downwards.
CCTACTGGTTAGCACACAGGAGAGTGCCCAGGTTTCCAGATTCCATTCCCAGCTCAGCCACCGTGTGACCTTGGGCCAGTCATTTCTGCTCTTAGTTGCCCCCTTTATAAAACAGGGACCTGCCTCAGAGGCGCATTGCCGAGGCCTGCACAGAGCTTTGAGAACCCAGGTAGCTGGTCTGAATTCCTGCCTTGAGCTGTTTCCCCCAACAGCAAAGCTCCAAGAAAGAAAGTCCATTCCCATCTCCTCCTGCAAACAGCACGGAGACGCGCTAGGCTCCTCCTGCAGCCGCTGGCAGGGATCCCACACACGGAATCTTTTTACAACCAAACGAGCGCAGCAATTAGCAAAATGACAAAAAATGTCAGATGCATTTTTGATGTGCTGGAGTTGCTGGGATTTTGAACAAACAGTCTGGGCTACTCCTCCCCGCAAAACCACCTGGGCACGAATGGTGGTGCAACAACGCCACCTTCTGGAAAGCTTCCAGGACCCGCAGCCCTCCAAAATCAATCTAGCGATGTGCTAGCCACCAGCCACAATTAGCATTAAGTTGTGGTGCTATATTGATTTCCTGGTCTCCAGCAAGACCATGTGTGAGGTAGTGGGGAATTCTCCTTCCAAGCCGATCAGGCTGGCTAGAGAGCGCATGTGGACAGACGATACAGGTTCTTGGTTGGGAATGTCGGTCTCTCCCTTGGCCCTTCTAGAAATGCTCAAGGTCAAACAGGTTTCTTGTTTAATGAACTTGGATAGCCCTTCTACAGCATTTTTCATCCATAGATCTCCAAGTGCTCTGCAAAGGAGGTCAGTATCTTTATCTCCCTTTTAAAGATGGAGACGAAGAGGCACCTAGCAAGTGACAGAGCCAGGATGCAACCCAGTCCTTCTGAGTCTTGGCCCAATGCTCTATCCTTTCGTTTAATCCAGCTCATTAGGGCAGCTCCATCTTGGCAGATCCTGGAGAGTCTGTCTAGGCCACCTGACCTCAAAGTATCTCCAGGGGTGTTCTAAAGCTACGCTCAAATCAGGATCCAAATTTCACAAATTGCCCCAATCTTTATCAAGATCTGAGCCAGCCCCGCAGATGCAAACACCTCTGAATCTGGCTCCAAATTCAACACCGTGTTCTACTTAAAGTCTGAGCGAGTTCAGCCCTGGCGAAAGCAGGTGTCATTCCTATCAAATCCCATGGGTGTTGCAGTTGCGGATGCCAGGTCTGAATTTTCTCTTCTGAGCCACAAAACAACAAGCCTGGAGGCCTGGAGAGTAGCTGGAAGCACTGGCTGAAACCGTTCGTTGCCCGAGACAGCTCAGGCATTCTTTCCTTCAGCCACAAGAGTGTGCTCATACGGGAAAAGTCAAAACTTACTAACAAATGCAGTTATAGAACGGTGTGTCTTCCTACCGATTATTGTACATTGCTCCTGATCTAGCTAATATTTTTATATTACTGTATTAATTGCCTCCTGCTTGGCCAAAGGTTTCTTGCTGGGTTGTACTGTAGGGAAACAGGTTTCAGAGCAGCAGCCGTGTTAGTCTGTATCGGCAAAAAGAACAGGAGCACTTGTGGCACCTTAGCGACTAACACATTTATTTGAGCATAAGCTTTCGTGGGCTATGAATGCTGTGAAGGATGGGATAATGTTATGTTTGCACAGCGCCCGAGCGGGACTAAAACTCCTCACTAATGATGGCAAATATGTAGTTATGACAAGCAAGCCATTCAAAATCCAGCCCTGCTCTCTTTACAAACAACAGTGTAAGAACAGTGTAATGTGACTGTCTATACTGACAGCTAGTGGTAGAACATGGGATCATAGAATCGTAGGACTGGAAGGGACCTTGAGAGGTCAGCTAGTCCAGTTTATTCCATATAGCCCATTGTCCTGCCTCCCACAGTAGCTTATATGCCAGATATTCAGAGGAAGCTGAAAATTCCCATAATGCACCTAGCTCGTTGTGTGATATTATTACTTAATGGGAGTGAATCAGTCTAGCCCCATTAACTTGCAGCACGTTGGTTTCAGCGGAGGTAGGCCAATTTACGCCAACTAGCTAAGGACCTTGCCTAGGAAGTATATACAGAATCACCAACCATTTAAAAATTAGGAGTCAGCCCATCCCCTGCCCCACCCCACCCGAATCAAAAGACTGGCTTAAAAATCATGATCTTTAAATAAATAAATACATTTGGGTTCTTTTTATTTTTCTTCTGGTTCTTGAGCTGTTACGGGGAGTTTGGGTCACATTTTCAGGGTTTTCTTCACAACCATGAGACCTGGAAACATACTTTTTAAAAAAAAAAGAAAGCTGAGACTCTCACCTATTCACCTGACTCCAGAAGCTGGGGCTTTAAGAAACTCACCAAATAGCATGAGAGCTGTGTTAAAAGTGCACAAGTTAGCAACAGTGATAAATAACAATGGCTTTGTATGAAAGGAGCTAGTCAGCTATTCAAAGAAAAGGAAACAAGGCTTTTAGAGAGGACATAAGTTTTCAGAAATAATTCAAGTGATAGCGAACTCCTTATAGTTCTATACTGAGACATGGGACCTAAATTTGGACACCTCAATCCAACTTTAGGGGCTTAAATAAGCAGCCTGATTGTCCATTGAAAGGGCAAATCCTCAGCCGTCAGAAAGAGACCTCCCCATGGACAAGGTAACACTGAAGAAACAGCTGGGTCAAGGAATCACTCCCCCTCATTTCCTTGCCGACATTCTCATCCCAATTACCAGGGTTGATGTGGACACCCAAATGTGACTGCCTCAATGGCAGGGTTGTACACTAAGCACTCAGGGCTCAAACCCAGCTGCCTATTTCGCAGGAGTGGGGGAGACTGTTTTGAAAAGGCACATTGGCTGCTGAAGTCTGTCGGCACACATTTGTTACACAGTCTTTAGTGCGGTGAGTTTTACAATGCGCCCAGGAGGCAGGAAGTGCTATTATCCCCACTGTACAGATGAGAGACTGCAACTCGGTGATTTGCAGGGATTTCAACCCAAGTCTTCTGTTAGAGCACTAACCACTGGACCATCCTTCCTCCCCTGGAAATGCTTAGGAACTGACAACCAGAGCATCCCAGTGATCTTTGTTGCCACGGCAGGACAGAAAATGAGTGGCCTTTAATGTGAAATAATTGCCAGCAAACTAGACAGCTGTAGCAATAATGCGATCGTTTATTTCAAGGAAGGGAAATACGAAGAGGGATTTGAATCAAGAAAGTAACCAACCAAGTCATTGGAGGTCAGGCTAGATGGTCCCTGCTGGCTATGAATTTGTCCAGTAGAATTCGTTTTCTAGACAGATGAGAAACTCAGCACACATTCTTTCCATCCTTAGATCCCAAAGGATTTGGCAAAACTGGATGAAGATGATCATCTCAATTTTTACCTATTTGCTGAGGTGCAAAGAGGTTCTGGGCATTGCCACAGGTCACAGAATGTGAGCGGCCGAGTCTGGAACAGAGTCCAGATTTCCTGACTCTTACTCCTGTCTCTTAGCCATAAAATGTGTTATCCATAAAGAGAGTCAGAGATTTGTGCAGACCTGGGGGCAGAGACCACTGGGAGCTCTCCCAGAGGGGCTGCTCCTACCCCATGCACTAGTGTCAAAGATCTGGTCTGTCTTCAAGCTTTAAAGAAAAGGGAATGCCCATTGTACGCTGCGGGGCTTGGAAGCAATGTGAGAACACGACACATCTGTATAGCTATTGGGCTATGCCGGCACCTCAGGGTTCCCCTAATGACTTTCCCTTTCCAGGTCTGTGAGCCAGTCAGAACCCTGAGATCCGTGTGTAGAACTTAATTTGGAATTCCCCTGTGTTCTTTTTCTGCACTTCTAGAGACATTCCAACAAAACCAGGCCGTTCCTGAAATCATAGAAATTTCTCTCTGCCATCTGGCCCACCTTGCTGCAGTACCTTCTAACCACCTGCTCTAATGGTTACTACAACCTTGGAATGCTAAGCAAGTTTCTTTCATTGATACACACCTGTGATACCCCAAATTTCCTGGTGCAACGGCTCACCTACTGTCTTTGATGGCCTGAGACTTCTTCATGTGACATGTCTTCATGTGACATCTTCTGCAGCTGTCCTAGGGTCTCACCCCCACTTTGAGCTTGTGAGTTCAAAGATGGGGACCCGCAGGTATTCTCCCCCCACCCTAACCCGTAGGGTAGGTTTCCTTCTCGCTGCCACCACTCGATTTAATTCGGTGAATCGAGACACCCCTCTGTTCCCCCCTCCTCCTTCCAGAGACTTTCCTGGGGAAGCACAGATCAAATCACAGAGGGAGAAAGATTCCTTTCACTTCCCTCTCCCTTCCCTGCTTTCTCTGCTTGGAGACAACCCTTGTCTCCACAGAGTGGCGCCTAGCTTCCTTCCCCTGAATCCACAGGTAAGGAACTTAACCAAGTCCTGAACCTAAAAGAGTTTATTAAAAGAATAAAAAAAGAAAAAAAATACACAATCTCTATGAATCCAAGATAGACATTCATAGGGTCTAGTCTTATTAATCCCTGGAGAAATTTCTCCCTTTTCCTCAGTACGAACAATACAGGCAAAATTACGAATAATCAATACAAACACACAGAATTGCAGACACAGGATTCTTATATGAAATTACCCAGTACTTCTAATACTCACTAGCTTGAATAAAAGAAATTAGTTCAGAAAGATGCGTAGACTTGGTTAAGCGTCTGTGCTGGTGTAGTTCCAGACGGCTAAGAACACAGAACAAAGAACACAGAGACCCAAGTTCCCGCTCTCTGGGATTTTCAAATTCTCTTCCCTGATTGGTCCTTTGGTCAGGTGTTTCACCAGGTCTGGGTTAACCCTTTACAGGTAGAACTTAACCCTTAACTAACTACTTATGACAGCAGCGATGTACCATGTCATTGTAACCAGTGACATCGCACCGTGAAACACCAAGCTACTCAAGCCTGACATTTAAAGGGTAATGCCAGGTGCCCATATATTATCTGGAGAATAAACTATACCTTCGATGGAAAGACACAAGAATATATTTCTATCAAGACTTTATACTGACACAAAAGCAAAGCCCGAGTGATTTGTAGATCTTCCTAGATCCTCAGGAGAAATAGACGGCCGTATATTATGCACAGTTAAGTGGACTTGTGATTTGAAAATACAGGGAGGAATAAAATATATGCACACATACTCACACATGTATGGCTGCATGTTGATGCTACCTGCTGGTATCTAAAATGGTGCATGTTTGCCATCTTCAGGAACTGAGCCGGAATTGCACATATATTCAAAGTACCATTAGGAGTCATTCATGCCTCAAAGGTACAGAAATGCATAGGTTTTCACGGTACCCCCAAAATGGGCACGGGGAACTGGGGAACCCATCCTGCCTGGCCTGCTTGTATAGCTCATGCTGAAGCCCATCCGGTTTCATCTGCCCTGCTATTTTTAGCTATGCCAGGATGGGTATGGTGCTGCAGTCAGACCTGGGATTGCAGCGGAGACGTACCCTAAGAGCCCTCACTGTTAGGGAATGTTCCCTAATAGTCAGCCAGGTTGTAATATTTTAATATTAACTTTACATCGGCGCTAGTATTTCAGTTCCGACATACGTTCCCTTAGCTCGTTTTTCTCTCCCTTACTCATAGTCCTAGCTGAAACGTTGCTCTTGTCTCCTTAGTGTTCCCACCTTGCAGACAGTTAACCATGTCCTACAGCAGAGGTCCCCAATCTGTGGGACGTGCCCCCCTAGGGGGGCCCCGAGGAACATTTGGGGGTGTGCAGTTGGGACCTGGGCCACCCCCCACTGCGGGGCAGGAGGGAGTGTCACCCTGCTCTGCCCCTGGCCCTGGCCCCAACTGCTGGCCCTCTGCCTGGGGTCTCAGCTGTGGCCCGTGCCCAGGCCTCTGCTCCCAGCCCTGCACCGGGGGCTCCACACCCACCCCAGCTGTGGCCCTGGCCTTGACCCCTTTACCCTGTCCGCATCCCCCCTTCCTGGAGCTGTGGCCTACAGAGCCTGGCCCAGCTACACGTATTAAGATCTTTCTACGTTTCTTTTCGCTATATCCTATATTTATTTTTTCCCCAGAACCTGAAGCCCATTCCACCTTGGGATGCGATCCCATCTGAGGTCACAAGCTAAGGAAACACGGGTCAGTGAGTAAGCTGGACGACGTCCAGGCATCATCCGTAGCGTCTGCAGAACGGGTTGTTGATGGCAGTCTCAGGGCTTGTCTACACAGGACATTTGTGTGTGGCAAGCCAGGGTGCGAATCTACAGAGCACGCACCCGCCACACATTAATGTCCCACGTGGACACGTGGACAGCACACTATAAGTTGTGGTGTGCACTTTGCCACACTCCCGTTTCAAACACACTGCCGGACTTTTCACGCGCTGTAGCAGTGTCCACACAGGCTGTTGCTGCGCGGCCAACCGGCACACTGTCGATTCACACCTCAGCTTGTGCTTCAGACGTAGAGGAGCCCTTACTGAAAAAGGCAGCGAGGAAGGGTGGCCATATGGGTAAAGCACTGGACTGGGAATAATTTCCCGGCTCTGCCGCAGACTGCCTGCGTGACTGTGAACAAGTCACTTACTCCATCTGTGCCTCAGTTCTCCCTCCGCAATACAAGAATAAATATATTTCCTTGCTCCCATCCTTTGCTTGGCTTTCCCATTTACTTAGTAAGCTCAAGGGCAGTCTCTTGCTATATGCATATCCAGCTCCTAGCACAATGGGGTCCTGATCTCAGCTGAAAACTCAGGGTGCTGCTGTAATACAAATAAAAAATAATAGCAACACTGTCCTCAGCGAGCTGGGTGAACAGAGGAAAAGCAAATTCTTGGCCTGGGAATAATCTTTTAGTGGCTCATGAGTTGGCCTTTTTGCACAGTTACTCTGCTCCTCTTCCAGACGAGAAACTGGGCCCGGGCTCGGACGGAGACTCTCTGAGGACAAGCACAGAGTTAATATACCTGTGTGTGAAACAGGCAAGCCAGGTTTCTGCGATCCCCACAGGACTGAAGAAAAACTGGAGATGAGGCAGCTGTCTTTTATATTCTTTTGCCGTGTGGCTGGTACTTCATGCGTCCCAAACACAAGCTTCACAGCACATGGCATGAAAAAGCCTTAGAGTTCTGTCCATAGGCATTTCCCTACATGCCTTGCTGACTCATAAGGTGTATCCCCTGGCTCCTCTCAGTGGGTTCATCAAACAGGTTAGGCCGTGCTGATGCCAAGCTGTCTGTGGGTGTCACCCAGAAACATAATACAAATATCCCCTACATACCTATAACTCACAATACAAAGCGATACACACATGTAAACAAGATTATCATACCTGGCGCAAATTATAACATTTTCGCAGATACCTCACACCGCAGATCTGGCATGATTCATTGCAATTTTATAATATTGGTAGTAATAATAATAATAATAAAAAAATAATAATTCAAAGTGTCTCACAATTCCATACAGCATCACACTAGGGGTCACCCAATGAAATGAATAGGCAGCCGGTTTAAAACAAACACAAGGAAGTATTTCTTCACACAACGCACAGTCAACCTGTGGAACTCCTTGTCAGAGGATGGTGTGAAGGCCAAGCCTATAAGAGGGTTCAAAAAAGAACTAGATAAGTTAATGGAGGATAGGTCCATCAGTGGCTATTAGCCAGGATGGGCAGGGATGGTGTCCCTAGCCTCTGTTTGCCAGAAGCTGGGAATGGGCGACCGGGGATGGATCACGTGATGATTCCCCTGTTCTGTTCATTCCCTCAGGGGCACCTGGCACTGGCCACTGTCGGTATACAGGATACTGGGCTAGATGGACCTTTGGTCTGACCCAGTATGGCCGCTCGTATGTTCTTATGTGCATATGTAGAGAGTTGACTGAACACGGAGAGCCGGAGATCACAGCAGCTCTGTCCGAGTCAATGGGGAGCAGCCAATTGATGTCTGGGGACCTGGCCCCAAGTCCCCATCTCCCAGGACCGCTTTGGGCTCTGAACCTGCAATGGGATCCGCACAACATCACTGGGCCGTGCCATTGTATGTGTTCACTGGAACAATTGCTGAGCCAACCCCTGCCTGCAGTTCTACCCCCCCCAGGATATAGGGGGAGGTGGTTCTACCCCCCCCCCGGCGTATAGGGGGATGTGGTTCTACCCCCCCTGGGGTATAGGGGGAGGTGGTTCTACCCCCCCTGGGGTATAGGGGGAGGTGGTTCTACCCCCCTGGGGTATAGGGGGAGGTGGTTCTACCCCCCGTTGGGTATGGGGGAGGCGGTTCTACCCCCCCTGGGGTATAGGGGGAGGTGGTCTATGCCCTGTGGGGTATGTTGGAGGTGGTTCTACCCCCTGTTGGGTATGGGGGAGGTGGTTCTACCCCCCATTGGATACTGGGGAGGTGGTTCTACCCACCCTGCGGTATGGGGGGAGGTGGTTCTACCCTTCATGGGGTATGGGGGAGGTGGTTCTACCCCCTGTGGGGTATGAGAGGAGGTGGTGCTACCCTGGGGGGTATGAGAAGAAGTGGTTCTACCCATGTGGGATATGGGGGAGGTGGTTCTACCACTTGCAGGGTAAAGGTAGGGCCCTACCAATTTCACGGCTGTGAAAAACATCACATAGACCATGAAATTAGCCCTTCCCCTGAAATCTGATGTCCCCCCATTCCTAGAAGCGCGCCAGCAAAGGGGGCTCCGGCTGGGCTGGGGTAGGACCAGACTTAGCCATCCCCTGCACAGCCGCTCTGGGACAGAGGGAGACAAGACCCATCTCCAGGTGCCTCCCCCGTTCCCTCTGCCCCAGAGGTTCCTGCAGCTGGAGGAGACTTGTGGAGTTGGATCCGATCTTCCTGTGCTGTTGGGAGCACCCCCTCACACACACAATTCCCTTTTGGGTCAGGACCAAAATTTACCAATTTTAAAATCCCATGCCCGTGAAATTGACCTATGCATCTGATGAAGTGGGTTGTAGCCCACGAAAGCTTATGCTGAAATAAATGTGTTAGTCTCTAAGGTGCCACAAGTACTCCTGTTCTTTTTGCGGATACAGACTAACACGGCTGCTACTCTGAAACCTGTCATGAATTTAGTAGGGCTCTATATTTATGGCTCTACTGAGACACACGAGGGCAGGTTAAGGACAGTCCTTGGTATTATTAAGTTCATTTAGTGTCAATGAAAGGAACTGGTTGACAGCCCCGGAGATGGGAGTGATCTTCTCAGCCACAGAGCAGGTAGAACATGGACACCTGCAATGAATGATTCCCGCACTGCTGAGATGCCTCATCTCTGTCCTGGAGGGAGCAGCTCCCAGGATGAAAGAGGAGTTCACGCTCACTGAGCCGTTCAGTCCTTGGCATCTCTGCTGAGTCTCCCAGCTAAGTTACCGCTTAGTGTCATCTGGGATGGCGTTCCCTGCCATGAGGCTATTTCTGCACTAGAAACTGGACTAGAGCCACCAATGGACTTCAGATAAGCCATCAGCTGCTTCATTCAGTGTCTAGTGAATTCACATTCAAACTGGTGAACTGGAGCTGAAAGGCTCTATAACCCATCAGCCATTCCCCTGAGCAAAGTTCTAACTCTGGATTTCCTCCCTCCTCTGGGTTTAGTTCAGGCCCGTAATAGTTTCTCCATAGATTTTTTCTATTTAAGTTCTACAATATAACAATATTTTCTTCCGCAAAGAACCATTTGCGCAACAGCTATGAATAGAAATTACAGTCCTAAACCCTTCAAAAGATTTCATCTTTCCAGCGACTATAGATCTATGTATGCAGAGGCTGTGTCCACCCTTTGGGCCTCTCCGAAGATCAGGATCGTACAGAGCCCCAGGGCATGAACTGTAGCCACAAGGTTGAAAACAGAAACCCAGGTGCCAGTGGTTTCAATCAGACGCTGAGCTAAAGACACAGAAACAACAGCTGGGTATAGAGAGAGAGCAGAAATGAATCAAATAGAACTAGGCCAGGTCATCACCCTGTAATGTCGGCTTAGCCAGAGGATCCCCCTCAAATGTGGGACAATTCCAGGAAAATCCCTTACCTAATCGGGCTCCACCTGTATTTCCAACGCCTGTAAAGAGAAGAAGGAAACCACTGCATCACGTCAATTTACACACAATGCTTCTAACCGTAAGCTACTTGCTAGGAATCTGTGAGCACACATTTAGCAATAACTAGTGACTTCGGTGCATGGTTTCATCGGGGCTTCTACTCTCCCTCCACTTTGTGAGCAGGCAACATTGGCAGGGGCAAACGCCAGCTGGAAACTCTGACACTCGCATACGCCCTGTCCCTCGCCTGACTACTGTGTGTGCACAAGCATTAGGCTCGTTAAAGGGCATGCACGTGCAGTTATTTGCACCTGCCGAGGGCAGGGGAAAGCACATGAATAAGCACAGGGAGAGGCTGCGGGTTGAAAATCTAACTCTGGATGTGCACAGTGCTACTCCCAAGACTTTTCACTCCCTTTGGGTTCGCTCCTTTGCTGGTTAGGCACAGCCCCGCTGTGTGGGTGTCAGGGTAGAGTGCAGGGCCGGCTCCAGACCGCAGCTTCGGGGGAGCATCCACAGGCGCGTCTGCGGGAGGTCCACCGGAGCCGTGGGACCAGCGGACCCTCCGCAGGCACGTCTGCGGGAGGTCCACCGGAGCCGCGGGACCGGCGACCGCCAGAGCGCCCCCCGCGGCGTGCCGCCCTGCTTGGGGTGGCACAAATCCTAGAGCTGCCCCTGGTGGAAGGTCTGCTGATCCTGCGGCTTCGGCGGACCTCCCGCAGGTTGCCGTGGAATTTGCAGGACCGGGGACCTCCCGCAGGCAAGCCGCCGAAGGCAGCCTGCCTGCCGTGCTTGGGGCGGCAAAATATCTAGAACCGCCCCTGGTAGAGTGGCAGCTCCCCATGAGGTAGGGGGGGGAGATTCCTCCCCGAACTCACAGAAAGGGCTTACCCACTGCTACCCCTCGCTGGTAGTGCAGCGTATACTTTCCCTAAGGTGCACCTAAGTAGCTCAGCTGTCCAGTGTGTGGAGGGCAGGGTCCACCTCCTTCCCATCCCCTTCCGGATGTGCTGCTCTCCCAGGGGGGTGCAGAGACAGCCCCTGAGCCCAGCGTTCCCTCTAATTTTTCCCACCTGTGTACGGAATGAATTTTGTTATGTGCACCAGTATGGAGGTGATGTGAGGCACCTCTCCCTGCCATGGCAGCTCTGGGGCTGGGGCCGCGGGATGGGCGCCTCTCCACTGGCTGTAGCAGGTCCAGGGCTGAGGGAGGGAAATCTCTCCTCACCACAGCCCTGAGCGCCTGCACAGTGCTTAATAGGCTGCTGCCTGGCCGCACAGCCGCACAGCTTAGAAGGAACTTAGCCTGAGACTGGCTGCTGTGTAGGAGAGAGGACTCCTTGCACACTCCCCATGCCCCTATGCACCCATAAAGCCATTCAGCTTCGTAAATAGGGCCCTACCAAATTCTTGGCCATGGAAAACATGTCACCGACCATGAAATCTGGTCTCTCCCCTGTGAAATCTGGTCTTTTGTGTGTTTTTACCCTATACTGTACAGATTTCACGAGGGGAGACCAGCGTTTCTCAAATTGGGGGTCCTGACCCGAAAGGGAGTTGCAGGGGGGTCACAACATTGTTTTAAGGGGGGTCACGATATTACCACCCTTACTTCTGTGCTGCCTTCAGAGCTGGGCAGCCAAAGAGCGGCGGCTGTTGGCCGGGCCTCCAGGTGTGAAGGCAGCGCTGCCGCCAGCAGCAGTGCAGAAGGAAGGGTAGCAGTACCGCAACTCCCCTTACAATAACCTTGAGACCCCCCCAACAACTCCTATGGCGGGAGATTGTTCTACCCCTTGTAGGCTATTGGGGGAGGTGTTTCTGCCCCTGTAGGCTATGGGGGGAGGTGGTTCTATCCCCTATAGACTGTGGGGGGAGGTGTTTCTGCCCCCTGTGGGGTATGGGGAGAGGTGTTTCTGCCCCCTGTGGGGTATGGGGAGAGGTGTTTCTGCCCCCTGTGGGGTATGGGGGGAGGTGGTTCTACCCTCTGTAGGCTATGGGGGGGTTCTACCCCCTGTGGGGCATAGGAGAGAGGTGGCTCACAGTGGGGTTCTCCAAAGGACTCGTGGCCAGTTCCTGCTCCTTGAGCTCTATGGCTCCTGGTAGAGATTTCCAGGGGACAAGGGTTCTGAACGACTTGTCTCTATCCCTGGGGACATTTGGGAATATTGGGGCTGGAGTCTTGAATCAAACAAGGGGGTGAACATAGGAGATATATTGTGCTTAGGTGCTTTTTATAGAGCCCATCATCGTGGTATCAGGGAACCTCAAGCCACCCCCATGAAATAGGGAACTATTATCTGTCTATGTTTCTAGATTTTAGTTTTATCCTACCACCTGTCACTGCTGTATCTGAGCACCTTCCATGTAAAATCAACTATAGCAAAATCTCTGGCACTGCTCCCTTTTCAGGGTAAAGCCTCTGCTTGAGGTAGGGCATTACTACCATAGTGCACAGATGGGAAATTGAGGCACAGATCGAGGCTGAGTGACTTGCCCAAGGTCACACAGAAAGTCTGTGGCAGAGCAGGGAACTGACTGTAGGTCTTCACGTCCTAGACAAAGTCCCTAACCATTGGACCATCCTCCTTCTTCTCTGAATTGTCCCCAGTGGCACAGTTTGTGACACATGCAGTATACATCTGTTTACTGGATCAGCTGGGATGCATATGGCTGGGGTACCCACATCCCACTGAATTCTGAGAATTCTGTTTTGGTCTCTCCATAGGACAATCCCAAGATGCCCTGTTGGGATTTTGAAACCTGGTTGTGGTGCCCCCCAGCAGATGGGTACTGTGGCCCCACCATCCAAGCTCTTGGCTTACACAGCAGATGAACAACGCTCCCATCCATGCTGTCATGCAGGAGGTGGGAATGCTTTTCCTTCGACTTCCATGGATCTACACCTGCTGACTTCATAATATCAATCCAGAAATTACTGATCACACGCTAAGCTCTGTCCGAGCTCCAACACCCTTTTTTTTAATTAGAAAAAGCTCATAGCATCCTGAAAGTAAAAGCCAAAAAGAATACACCCCCCCCCCCCCCCAATGCTATATACTGTGAAAGAGCTGTGTTTCGAAGATAGAGAAATTAGCCCTAAAGAAAGCAGGAAACTGCAGGAAATTGAATTTGAAAACCAGTCTGTTTCCTTTCACACTGATCTCAATAAAAAAAACCACCCAGCAAATGGCACAAGGAATGGAAAAACCTGTCTGATCAACTCGCTAAAGTAAACATGCAACCTGCAAGTTGGAATCTGAATGAACTAACCTTCACCTACAATGGGGAAAAGTGTTTTCTTAGGAACCCTAAATTTGCATGAGGACCTGATGTGAATCCAACTATGAGAACTGAATCTACCCTCTGGGCAGGGACAAGCCACAGGACACACCCAGGGAGAGAGCTTAGCTATGCTCTGATTGCATCGAGAGCGTCATTCAATCAAGTCTCACCACACACCTGAGGATACAAACAAGCGAGACCCATCTAGTGTCTATAGAGGTATTTACGTGGCTCTCCTCTCTGTGATGTTAGAGGCCCTTCCCATCACCTCACCTCTACAGGTGGGGAACAGAGGCAGAGAGTAGAGGGAGTTTTTTGTCCCAGGTCAAACACATTGTCTGTGGCAGACTCATGAACTGAAACCAGCTGTCTCTTGAGTTCCAGCTTGGTGTTCTGTCTGCTAGACCATTCTGCCCATGGGACATCACCCAAAAGCACCTCTCAGTTCAGGGGTGACCCCGCAGAGACCCCCTGACAGAAAATTGGTTCCACCTCCTCCCTCTGAGGACCAGAGTCCCGCAGCCCTGACTGCTCATTAACTGTACCAAACCGAGCAAAACTGGGCTCAGCGCACCCCGGCGGCCTCCTCCATACATTGGTTCTGGGATCTCGCTCTCCGCTTTTCCATGCACCTATTCAAGGGCCTGGGAAAAGGACTCTCTCTGGTTTTCACCCACGTACTGGAATGGGAGGTTTTGTCAGGGGATTGATAGGGTCCTAAATTGGCAAGAAAAGACCTTGGCTGCTTTAAGAAGGCCTGTGCTTTCAGGGAATACAGCTACAGATAGAAACAGAAATTTACTTCCCAGCTGTCCTTCTGGTATATTTATTCCTAATACGGTTGTTCACTTCTAGTGTTAAATAAGGGCTTCCTCTCTCATGGCTCTGCTTCCCCCCAGGAAGGCATCAGGCCATATTTTGCCATCCACACAGAGAAATGCCCATCAAAATCACTGGGCGGCTCAGCATAATGAATTGATGGCCCATGATGCTGTACTGATGACACTGTGTGACAGCACAAACTCAGACATGGGACTTCACTGCAGGAGGAGCTTAGGAGAGGGAAAGGGCCCTTTAACCAGATGTAAGTGTCTCCAGTAAGTGTCTACGATTCCTTTCATCCTGGGTCTGTAGGGGATGTTTAATCCCTTTCTTTGGGGCCCTTCTGAAAGATTCCACAGTGCCCCCCATGGGTCTCTTCTTCCCTCTCCTGCGGGAGCCTTGGTTTCTGATGATCAGTCCCTTAGTGATGCTGTGGCTATTTCTGTGACTGCAGGGAGGACTCCGTCTAGAGCATTGAGGACAATTGTAGCCTGTTCCAGGTACCAAGTGAGAACTGATCCTGTCCGTTCCCGACAGCTCGCTAGTGCGTCCCCCAGTACCCGCCAACATCCCTTCCTGTGGATGTTGGCGGGTACTGGAGGAACATAAGAACGGCCGTACAGGGTCAGACCAAAGGTCCATCCAGCCCAGTATCCTGTCTGCCGACAGTGGCCAATGCCAGGTGCCCCAGAGGGAGTGAACCTAACAGGCAATGATCAAGTGATCTCTCTCCTGCCATCCATCTCCATCCTCTGACAAACAGAGGCTAGGGACACCATTCCTTACCCATCCTGGCTAATAGCCATTAATGGACTTAACCACCATGAATTTATCCAGTTCTCTTTTAAACCCTGCTATAGTCAAAGCTGTGGGAGGAGCTGGGATAGCCGAATAAGCCAGGAAGTGAGAGCAGGAAGGGGGCTGCAGGGAGTAGGTCTGTAATCACTGCCAAGAGGGAAAGGGACTTGGATAGGGACAAGGTGGAGATCCAGGGGAACAGTAAGCCCTGGGGACTATACAGGGACCTGGCCAGAGGGCTGACTCATGAAGAGGGCACACCCCAGGTCATGAGCGAGGGTGGGGGACACACAGCAGGGTGCCAGAGGGGGTGAGAGCTAATACCCAGACCTAGCCACAAGGAGGTGCACTTACAACCCTGTCCACCCTCTAACCAGCTCCGTGTGTGCCCAGGGGCTCCTACGCATCCTTCCTCCTCCAGCTCCTCTATGATTCTGCATCACATGTCTCGCTTGGATATTTGAGTTAATACGCAAGCTCTCTGTCCTGGCTAACAGATGAGGAACCCGAATTCACAGCAACATGCCCACGACACAGATGGAGCAATGGCAGAAGGACTCTGCTAGGAGGGTCAGCAAGGCAGGAGAGGGATAGTTCCATGGCTTGCGCATTTGCCTGCTAAGCCCAAGACTGTGAGTTCAATCCTGGAGGGGGCCATTCAGGGGTCTGGGGCAAAAATCTGTCAGGGGGTTGGACTAAGTGACCTCCTAAGGTCCCCTCTAACCCTGATATTCTATGATCAGTCTGCTATCAGAACAGCCCTCCCTTCTTCAGGACTTTCCCCCTACAGGGTCTCTACCATCCCCTCTCCTTCAACAACAGGGATTTTATCCTTCCTTCCTGTTAGGGTGACCAGATACCCCATTTTTATAGGGACAGTCCCAATATTTGGGGCTTTTTCTTATATAGGCTCCTATTACCCCCTCACCCCATCCCTATTTTTCACACTTGCTGTCTGGTCACCCTACTTCCTGTTGGCTGCTGGTGAGGTTGCGGGGGTCTTTGCCACCCTGTTTAATTGGCCGAGTGTCCTGAGAACCATATTCTCCTCTCAGCGAGTCCCCCATTTAGTATTCAGAGGGCTAGAAGTTCTCCTGTCTTTCTTCCCAATGGGAACCACCATGCCACCATACACGGAGGTCATCTGTTCTCTGAAACTGGGCATTGGCCACATGTGGCAAAACCAGAGACCCTGGGAATTGCCCCCTAGGAAACGTGAATGGAATTTTATTCCCCTCCAGTGTTCTGCAAAGAGCCCGGGAGACGGCTTGCATCATGCACATGGTCTTAGAGAGGCGTGACTCTGAGCTACTGTGGAGACACCTGGAAAATTCGTTAAAGAATGAGCCTGTGTTTAATTTAAAGCCAGTGTCCCTGGTTACAATGGGCGTAGCACTCGCAGATTAGTCACACCTGAGCAGCAAAAATCTCCCCAGCCCAGGGAAGGGTCACAAAGAGAAGGCCATCCTTGATTGTAGGTGCTTTGTTTTTCTCCGTTGAGATGTGAACCATTTGCCCAAGCACGTTGGACAATGAGGAAATGAGCGGTGATGCGGAGGGAAGTATCTGAGAGCACAGCATGATGGGGACAGGTAGACAGAGGAGGGGCATTTATCACAAATATCAGTGCCATGACTCAAAGAACCAGCTGGACCTGAAATGACAGATTTACCAGTGAAACCTCCCAGCCTCTTGCGGTTGATGAGATAACTGAAATGGGCTATAAAGCACCCCAGGAGGAGGTGTCCTGTATTCTCTGTGCTTGGCTCACCCTCCGAAGATGAAGGCTTTTCTGGTCATCCTGCTGGCTGCCGTCCTGTGCACAGAGCCAGGTAAGACATCCAGGAGATTCCTCCGTACCCCAACCCATCTCCTTACCACCAAGATAAACGGCTCTGGGAGTGGCTGGAGAGATCTTTAGGATGCGTTTGCAGCAAAGAAAGAACTACTGAAGTCACTGGCTCCAGCTCCAAATATAGTGTATTGGCATTCTCCTGGACCACTTGATGGTTGATCACTTGATGATTACCTGCTCAGTTCATTCCCTCTGAAGCACCTGGCATTGGCCACTGTCGGAAGACAGGATACTGGGATAGATGGACCATTGGTCTAACTCAGTGTGGCTGTTCTTATGTTCTTATGGACAGCAGACCTGTCCGTATGAGGATAAAGATGGTCCTCTGCATTCCTGATGGGAGTTTATGTGCTTGGGATTTGATATGAGTGCTCATATCTATCTATCTATCTATCTATCCACACTCCCTCCATTACCCCGGTATCTGAATACCTGGCTACCTTTCTAATCTTTTTTTTTATGACTTTCCCCTGCCACATACCACAGGAGGGTTCCATTTACTGGCAGGTTTTCTTACTGCTTGGAGCGGTGTCGCTTTGGAAACCAGTGAGATGCCTCAGGGGCTTATTGTGAGAGGGAGTTTAGAGACGAGCAACAGAATGAATGGGGAGGAAAAACTAGACTGTCTAGCTTCTCTAAGTCATAGCCAAAGGGGGCAGGTGATGTGCCTACAGAGATGTGTGGGAGAGGAATGATTTGAGATGGCACAAGAGGGTCTGGCTGAGAATACTGAGATGGAATAAGAAAGGGAAAATTTAGGCTGAAAAGCTGGAAAAAGCATCCTGCCAGACTTCTTGGGCTGTGGAACAGCCTCCCAAGGGAATGGGTGTTAGGCAAATTATTTGGGTCTTTTATAAGCATTTGGGATAATACCCTAGAAAATGTTAAGTAAGAACCATCCTGCCATTCTGGGTGATGAACTGGGCAATCTAACAGAGCACGTGCAGTTCTACAGCTCTGCACTCTGGAGCCTGGGTTACAGCTGGGAGAGACATGGGAGTCTGAGCACACTGGGGCGGTCTTTGGTTTATTTGTTTGTGCAGCTGCTAGTGCACTGGTGCTCTGATCCTGACAGGAGCCAGTCTGCGCTCCGGCCACATTGTTATTAATAATCATCCTCGTGCCACGAACCCTGCCGAAGGCACAATGTCAGGCCTGGATGTTGCCCTAGATCTGGGAACTCTGATCCCCTTGATCTGAGCCTGTGAACCAAGGGGACCAGTGCAAAGTTGGCATGAGATTAGATCGGCTTCCTGGATTCATTTTATCCTGGAGGGCATCTCCTTAGTCCTGGGTATAATTGACACCCTCTCCCCACCACACACACAGAAGAACCATTACAGGTTATGGAGCTTGAGAAACCCACTTGGCATGTGTGGGAAGGGGGAATGAATTCCCATCTCAGATCCCATGGGGACAGCTGCTCCCAAGGGGTTATGGATCCCCCAGGGAAGGCCACATGGGAGTCCCACCTAAGAGCTGGCTGGATCAATGTATCTCCCCAGGCATCCTGGGTATGCCCCGGCTAGCCAGCCTCGCCTGGGAGCAGGAAGAACTTTATGCTACTGGGCTTCCCTTCCACTGGTGGTTGTGCTGGTGAATCAAAGCCAAGACTGGGAAGGGAAGCCGCATAATGGAACTTCCCTGAAATTCTGCACTCGGAGAGGAAGGCTGGTCTGGTGGTGAGGGTGCTAGACCTGAGTTCAATGTTTTGCTCTGCTACAGGCATGTTGGAGCACATCACCTGGCCTCTCTGTGCCTCCGCTCCCCATCTGTAAAAGGGAGATAATGGGGTGCTGTCAGGGCAAGTGTATGAGAGGTTACAAGGTGCTCAGATACTGTGCTAGTGGGGACCAGATAAGTGTCTAAGCTAGATCAAGATGGAGGCAGTGAGCTAAACCCACAAGAGTTTGTGCATATAGACTTAAGCAGGGCCAGATTTAGGGCCAGGCTCAGGGGGCTTTGGGCTAGAGGGGCTGTTTTTGTTGTTAGCAACAAAAGGGAAAATAGAACGTCTGAAGTAAAATGTTTCAGGTATTCCGTATGTGGCCTCATTTTTCACTAACCCGCTAGAATGTTCTGGACCTTTGTAGAATCTCATGGAACCTTCCAGATTTTCAGAGAACTACATTTTCCTCAAACCTCCTAGAATGTTGTCACCACGCCCTCATGGGTATACAAGGGGCGGGGCGCCGCCAGTCAGTCAGCGAGATGGGCGACCAATGCTCAAAAAAATAAACTATTCAAAAGTTTAACAAATGGTGGGCGGGGGGCTAGGGCTGGTAAGGTGAAAGCTCCAGCCTTCTAGTTCCCCATTGAGAGTAAAGCAGGTATGTTCATTGCAAGTCCTCATGCTGAACACACCTGCTGTGCTGTTGGGCATTTCACAGAAAATCAGGCACTTCTCCTCCCAACACTTCTGGGAGGTAGGTAAGCGATTCCAGCCAGCGTAGTGCTGAGCAACCAGGTACAACACAAGTGGGGGTTTTTAGGCACCTAACTCCCATCAATAGCTACCTAAGCACCACTGAGGATCTGGGCTTTAAACTGCGAATGTCTGCGCTTGTGTCATTGCCTTTGTTCAGTGCACTTCACCGTGCTGTGGAAATGTACAGCGTTGCGTCACGCTCCCCCAGGGCCTTCACACACGCCCGGGCGTATGAACCCTTTCAATTCACCCAGGACCACTCTACCCACTGGGATTCATTTCCAGAGGGAGATGAAGGGTGTGTACAGACTCTGTGCTCGAGGGGGTTGCCAGAGAGCTGGTGTCACAAGTCACAACGCTGTCACATGAACATTGGATCAGTCTACACCTTTTGGGCCTTCCTCCATCCATCCCTGTTAAATTAAACATTGATGTCCGATTGTAAATTACTACCATAGCTCTCGGGGGCTCCAATCAGGAGCGGAATGCCAGGGTGCTCGGTGTTATCCAACATTTTGGAAGAAATGGTCCATGTTCTCATTTACCAATAATCATCATCAGCATTAATAAACTGTTCTCTCCTTGATAGTCCTTATTCCTCAAACTATTTAGAGGGAACCTGCCCCAACCCCTCCAAAAATTTCCCATCTCCTGCCCCCTTCCTACACACGACTGTCTGGGGTGTGACCCACGGTAAAAATGGAGGGAGGGTCTTTTAAGCCCTGGTTGACACCCTGTCTGCTTGGTAGTGCGCATGAGACTCCCCGTATTGCATTCCCTTCTAACCCCTCTTCCTCTCCTGCAGGTGGTTCTTTGAAATGTTACATGTGCAAGACGCAGCTCAGCAACTCCAACTGTCTGACGGAGATGACGTGTGCCAACAACTCACAAATGTGCAAGACGGATGTGATCAGTAAGGCAAAGTCCCAGTTTGGTATCAGACACTGAAGGGGCTAACACAGAGACATCCCCCTAGGATGTGCGAACAGATCCCCTTCCATGGCAGCCTTTCTGAGATTCCTGTCCAGGGGCCGGGTCTCTTAAAGGCACGGTGCGCTACAGGAGGAGAAACACTGACTGGGAATGAGTGGGGGCAAAAGGCTTTCACTTTATTCACGAAAGGCAGAAAGCGAACAGTGATGCGCAGTGCTTATGGTGTACACTGCTTTCCTGCAGCAGCCTCTCTGCAGAAACCACTTCTCCCCCAGTGCCCAGAAGAGGGTGGTGTTATATTCATATTGTAAAACCCAGCCCATTAGGGTGTACCCCTCTTTGCCCATCTGGAAGTCGCTGAGCCAGATCCTCAGCTGGCATAAATCAGCACTGCTCCATTGACGTCAACGTGTAGGGAGCCCAGGGACACTGAAAGCAATTCTAGCTTTAGAAATTACCTGTTGGAGGAACACTAATATCCTCTGTTAATGCTTTCTTTCACACAAAACTTCCCTGGGTTAGACAGGAAGGCTGTATGGTTTAGTGGTTAGAACAGGGACATTGGGAACCAGGACTCGTGAGTTCTGTATTGCTGGCTCTTCCGTTAACTCATCAGGCCAGATTTGGTAGTGAGGACTTCACTCAGAGCTGGTCTACACTGGGAGCTTACATCAGCCTAGTTACATTTCTTGAGGGTGTGAAAACACCTCGCCTCTGAGCACAGGCATGGGAACAAGGGGTGTGGCAGGTGCCGCAGCATCCCCAGGTTTAAAAGTTTGCTGGTGCTGTCAGAACGAAGCAAGCGTTATTTCACGATTCTTGAAAATCCTAGAGCTGCCATGTGGTGAGAGCAGGAATTGCGCTTTTCCACATTGCTTTTGAAGACACATAATTTACAGTTTCGTTAGCTGACTTTCAGCACCCCCAGTATAAAAAGGGTCCCAGTGCCTCTGGGAGACGTAGCTATACCGATCTAAGCCCTAGTATAGACAGCTCTGGGCTGATGGAAGAATTCTTCCAGCAACCTAGCCACCACCTCTCAGGAGGTAGATTAACTACAGTAACAGATGAATTCGTCGTGTCGGTGTAGGTAATGTCTACACTGTCACCTTGTCTACACTAGAACTTACTTTGGTATAACTTATGTCGTTCCGGGGTGTAAATAATCCACATCCCTGAGCGATGTAGACAGCGCTGGGTCAGCGGGAGAGTGTCTCACGCCAACATAGCTACCGCCTCTTGCGGGGGGTGGACTCATGAAGAGCTCTCTCCCGTCGGCTTCGAGCCTCTTCATCAGAAGCCCTACGGCGGTGAGGCTGCAGCGGGCACCTGCGCGGCTGTAACAGCTGTAGTGTAGCTGTAGCCTTATCTCCCTGATGTTATCTTAAACTCTCTTAGACCCACTTTCATTAACCTTGCACCTATGTGCAAGGAAGTCTGAGCTTTTGTACCTGACACACTGAAGGGCCAAGAAAAAGTTTGTTACACCAGCTTATAGTGTCCAGCTCTGAATTTGATCCCCTGTGTGTCTCTGGGCAAATTGCTTTAGCCCCTGCCACTCTCCCATCTGTAAAATGGGGATACCAAGACTCCATTAACTCACAGGGATGTCGTGAGGCTAGACGTGTTTATAACAGAGGCGCGGGACTGTCCCAGGCTCTGTGATTGTACAGTGCTTGCCACAACGGGGTGTGCCGAACCCTGCACGGGGTCTCTGGAGTTATAATAATAATGCTTTGAAAACCTTGGCTAAGTGCGCTATAGAAAGGCAAAGGGTTTGTTATACTATGATTCAAGCAAACACGCCCAAGTAAACGGGATTTTTTTTACAAGCCAGTTCTCCCAAGAAACGCCACCTGCTTTATGTTCTTTCCCTTCTCTTTGCCACTCCTTTGCCTAGGCTCCTTCTAGTGGTCACCGTTATGAACTGCCTCGGCTGATTCAATTCAGTGAGACTTGGCTGTGGTCAGGGCCGGCTCCAGGGTTTTTGTCGCCCCAAGCAGCAAAAAGAAAAAGAAAAGCCGCGATCACGATCAGTTCTACCGCTGCCGCTTCAGTCTTCGGTGGCAATTCGGCGGCTGGTCCTTCGCTCCGAGAGGGAGTGAGGGACCCGCTGCCGAATTGCCGGCCTTCACCGTTCGCCGCCCGAAGCAGCTGCTTGCTGGGCTGGTGCCTGGAGCCGGCCCTGGCTGTGGTAGTGTTTTAGAATTAGCATTACCAGATAGCAACTGTGAAAAAATGGGGCAGGGGGTGTGTGATAATAGGTGCCTATATACGAAAAAGTCCCCAAAAATGGGACTGTCCCTTTAAAAAGAAGACGGATGGTTGCCCTATTTAGAATCCCCCGTGCAGGGGTTCCCAAACTTTTGACTAAGGCGACCTACCAGCTGCATGTTGTCTCTTTTGGGGAACCCACCATTACAGAGAGAGAGAGAGAGAGAAACACAAAATCAAGTGATTTCCACACTGCTAGCACCCCTCCTCAGCCCCCTGCTGCCGCTTCCCCTCCTAGACCAGCCCGGCTCCCCAAGCCCCCTGCTCGGCTCCCCCCAGCCCTCCTGCTCTCGGTCTCTGAACAACTTGTGCAGTGGGGGGGGCTGAGAGCCATTGAACCAAACTGGTAAACCCTGGATATGACGGAAACCACTTCAAGCCGGGGGGGCGGAGCTCCCCCCTACCCCCGCTCGCACCCCTAGGTCTAGCACCGATGCCTAGGGTGAGCAGATGTCCCGATTTTATAAGGACAGACCCGATTTTGGGGTCTTTTTCTTATATAGGCTCCTATTACCCCCCACCCCCTGTCCTGATTTTTCACACTTGCTGTCTGGTCACCCTGCCTGTGCCTCTTGTGAATAGAGCAGGGCTCCTGCTCCAGCCCTGTAGTTCAGGCTGTAAGTGAGAGCGGAAGACAGGCTACAAGGGAACAGAAGAGCCCTCCAGGCTGTTTCTGTCCTAGGAGAGATTAGCCTCACCCTCTTCATCCTTTCACGTCTGTGGGCGAGGGGAGGGGCTAACTGAACAGCCCCCACCACAGAGCCCCCTCCCAGCCCCACAATCCCAGTCTTCCCCTCCGTCAAGGCGAGAAGAGCACCCCTGTCTCCATCCCAGCTCCCCTCCTGGGCCGGGCCCCCGAGTCCCATATTCTGGTCTGCCTGGGAGAGACGGTGATCCTGCCCCCCCCCCACACCCCGCTGCAGCAACTCCTGTCCCGGGGGCTCGGCCTGGCTTCCAGCTCCAGGCGTTGCAAACTGGTGCATGAGGGTTGCCGTGCCGGTCAGGTTTGGCCCAGCCGCCCCTCTGTCACCGGGCCCCCAAACCTAAGTGGTGCTGCGGCCCCAGGCACCAGGTCGCAGTGCCACTCGCTCAGATTTGGCCCGGCGCCTCCTCCATCATAACAGATGGGACTGGGCCAAACCCGAGTAGTGGTGTAACGCCGTGCACCAGGTCACACCACCACTCGGGCTGAGGGGCCTCTCAGGTAGGGGGCCCAGGGCAAGCTACCATTTTTGCCCCCACCTCCTTCTGGGTGACCCTGGTGGGGGGGGGAATACTTCTGGGGAATGCACGGGGCAGGGATTGATGTCAGGGGGAAGGGCAGTGACAGGCAACCCACGTAAACCCTTTCCACGGCCCCCCGCCCAAAATGAAACCCTTTTGTCTTCCTTCCAGACGTCGTGGGCCTTTTCAGTGTCATCAACAAGGAGTGCGCTACGTCGTGCGAGACGCGCTTCCAGGACTTCAGCGTGGGAAAGCAGAACGTTTCCTGCTGCAGTACCGACCTCTGCAACCGCAACGGGGCGGGCAGCGTGAGCAGCAGCTACGCCACCATGGCAGCAGGGCTTTCCGCCAGCGTCCTCTGCGTCCTTCTGAGGAACGGGTTGTGAGGCGTGGGGAGGAGGCCTTCGGCCTGACAGAATCCTGGCGCTTCCCCACTGCAGCTAGGATGCTAACCCCAGCTTCACACTCAGCTCTCTCTCGCACGCTTATAGCTGGCTGCCGATGCCTCCTTGGCAAGAGCTTCGTTCCTGCTGTTAATTGAGAATAAGAAAGAGTGTGTGTGTGTGTGTGTGTGTGTGTGTGTGTGTGTGTGTCTGTGTCTGTGTCTGTGTCTGTGTGTCTATGCGCGCGCGCCTCTGAGAAGGACACACTGCTCAGCTGATGCATTTGTTGCTCCATCAAGTGCACATCCGTGCGTGTGTGTTTGTGTGCCAAGACACCGATTTTGGCAGACACACGTGCTTTGTCACTGTTGTCGGGAGCATGTGTGTAATGTGAGATACCCTTTACTGTTGTATAGCAAAGCAGAAGGCATGAATTGTACATAAAGAACAGCTGGAGCCCTGGCCCGTGACGCTGGTTCCTAGGTGTGACTGCTGAACAAATAATAAATGATAACAATAAAGGAAGGGAAGCCTTGGCGTGTTTGGGGGCCCCGGTACCATGCACACCGTGTCTAATCAGCTTCTCAGCTGTCCCACTAGGAAAAGAAAGACCTACACTTGTCAGCAGCCCACCAGCCGTGATTTCTTGTTAACTCCTTCCATGCTGCTCTCTTTCCCCGACCCAGGCCAGGCCCCTGGAGACATTTTCACCTGGAGTCACCCCAGCGCTAGGATTGTCTGCAGTTGTTCCCCTTGTCTGCTGTTCTGAGTGGTAGTCGCACCCTCTGAAGCCACCCTCCCTTGGGGTCTTTGATTCTCTCTCGCTATGTATCCTCCAGGCTACTCCCTGGTGCATGTCTGAAGGCGGAGATGGGAACAAGCTTTGCTGCATGGCTGATGAGGTGTTTCCCTTGAAGCAGCTCCGGGGTTATGCACTGTACAAGGAAGAGTAGAGAGAGTCAACAAGCAGGTGCATATTTTCCACCCCAGCTGCTTGATTTCTGAGACACACACGCACA
The DNA here is from genome assembly GCF_020497125.1 of Mauremys mutica. Lineage (NCBI taxonomy): Eukaryota > Metazoa > Chordata > Testudines > Geoemydidae > Mauremys > Mauremys mutica. The sequence goes on along the minus strand of NC_059073.1, from coordinate 8,421,300 downwards.
CGCCCAATACCACTGGCGAGCTCCAGGGGGAGGAGAAGCCAGGGCTAGAAAATCACTAACAGAACCCAGAGAAGGGGAGATACAGAGACTTGTCTGGACGGACTCTGCCTCAGTGAGATGTTCTCAATAGCACTCAGGAGCAGAGAGGAGATCCTGTCTAGGATCATCACAATATTTCCCCCTCTCAGGACTGGCCCTGGGATTTCTGGGAGCCTCTGCAAAATAGCCCACCTAGATTCCTCCCTCCTTCCCGGGGATCGTGGGAATTTCCCCTACCTCCCAAGCACATCCATGCCACCTCCTTGCTGCCTGGGAGCTCCCATTCAGGCCCTGGTGGCTCTCTCCTTCCCTCACATGTTTAAGGCTCTGTATTATCTAACATCCCTCCGAGTTTAATGGCAACTTCCTCCACAGGGAGGACTCAGGGCGATCTCTGGCATAAGAGTCCATCCTCACTGACAAAACCTGTTTGCCTGCCCACACCTGCCAGAGTACACAGGCAGCTAGCTCAGAGGATTGTGGCTGGTTTGCATAGGATGCAGTGCATTTAGGAGCAAGGTTAGCCTCCTTACATAGGTGTGATGAGGAGGTCCCAGCTACTCATCCGCTTGCATTAGAAGACTCTGGTAAAGGCAGGCGATTGAGTAGCAAGTTGGTATATGCAAGGGGGTTCTTTGGTACTTTGGGTTCCCCCAAGGATCTATTCTGGGACCTGTGCTGTTCAGCATATTCATAAATGATCTGGAAAAAGGGGTAAACAGTGAGGTGGCAAAGTTTGCAGACTATATACAGGTTTCAGGGGGGTAGCCGTGTTAGTCTGTATCAGGAAAAACAACAAGGAGTCCTTGTGGCACCTTAGAGACTAACAAATTTATTTGGGCATAAGCTTTCATGCGCTATAACTATATACAATTAATAGATCATATACAATTACTCAGGACACTTAAGTCCAAAGCTGATTCAGAAGAGTTACAAAGGAATCTCACAAAACTGGGTGACTGGGCAAGAAAATGGCAGATGAAATTCAGTGTTGATAAATGCAAATCGATGCACAATGAAAACTGTAATCCCACCTACACCTACAAAATGATGGGGTCTAAATTCGCTGCTACCACTCAAGAAAGAGACCTTGGAGTCGTTGTGGATAGTTCTCTGAAAACATCCACTCAATGTGCAGCAGCAGTCAAAAAAGCTACCCAAAAAAAATGTTAGGAATGGTTAGGAAAGGGATAGATAGAAAATATGATAATGCCACTATATAAATCCATGGTCTGCCCATATCTGGAATACTGTATGCAGATCTGGTCGACCCCCTCTCAGAAAAGATACAGAAAAGACATAGCGAAGGGCAAAAAAAATTATTAGGGTATAGAACAGCTTCTGTACTAGGAGAGATTAAAAAGACTGAGATGGTTCAGTTTAGAAAAGAAGTGACTAAGAGGGGATATGACAGAGGTCTATAAAATCATGAGTTGTGTGGAGAAAGTGACTAAGGAAGTGTTATTTACCCCGTCACACAACACAAGAGCCAGGGTCATCCAATGACATTAACAGGCAGCAGGTTTAAAACACTCAAAAGGAAGTATTTCTTCACACACCGCACAGTCAACCTGTGAAACTTGTTGCCAGGGGTGTTGTGAAGGCCAAAAGTATAACTGGGTTCAAAAAAGCTCTGGCTACGTTCATGGAGAATAGGGCCATCAGTGGCTAGTCCCTAAGAGGGTCAGGAATGCAACGCCATGCTCTGGATGCTGCCTCTGACTGCCAGGAGCTGGGACTGGACAATAGGGGATGGATCACTCAATAAATTGCCCTGCTCTATTCATTTCCTCTGACGCATCTGGCACCAGCCACTGTCAGAAGACAAAATACTGGGCTAGCTGGAAGACATCCGTTCTTATGTCTCATTGGAAGCAGACATTGCTGAGTTCTAAAAACCTAACTCTGAGCACTCAGACAATAGACTGGGTGTCATGGCCCCTACTGAACTCAATAGCAAAACTCCCACGCACTTCCCTGGGGTCAGGCTTTCACCCACCGTGAACAACTCAATGAAAGCCTCTCACCAGCCACGGTCAAAACCCAAACCTACTATGACGGATGTGATAGAAACCGTTACAATGCCATGCCACGCCGTGGTGCACCTCCAGCTGCAATACTGGGTTGAGGTCTGATCAGAATGTCACCAAAAAAGTCGCAGCAGATATAGAGGAGATTCCAAGACAGGCTCTGACCACGATTAAAAGCCTGGAGAGATTTCTGTATGAGGAGACACTGGGAAGATTAGAACCGTTTAGCAAGGAGAGGAAGCTAAGAAGAGAAGCCATGAGAGAGGTGTATAAATTAATGAATGGTCTAGAGAAGGCAGGTCGGATGCTCCTATTTACCCTTTCTCATATAAATTTTTTAACCATAAGGGGAGTTCAGCACTGGAATAGGAGTCCAAGGGAGGTTGGGGAATCCCCATCACTGGAGGTTTTTAAGAGCAAGTTGGACACACACCTGTCAGGGCTGGTCTAGGTTCACTTGGGTCCTGCCTCAGTGCAGTGGGCTGGACTTGATGACATCCCGAGGTCCCTTCCAGCCCGACATTTCTATGATTCTATAAGACCAGGACAATAGGACACTGATGCACAATGTACTTGCGGAACTCACTGCCGCTGTTAGAGGATCCCTGAGACCAAGAGTTCAGGAAGAGTCAAAGAATCAGACATTTACATGGATGGTCTCCTCAGTGTATGCACAACGTGCCTCCGATGGCACATGACCAGGATTCATCACTGAATTTGGTCTGCTGGTTGGACAATTAGCTTCTCTGGCCAGGGCCAGGTACTGACGAGGAACACAACACGAACACGGATCCATGTGAGAACTCCCAGTTACATCAGTCAGGATTAAAACAATTAGAAGGGATATAAACCCACCTGCTTCAAGGCACAAGCCAGCCACTAACTGACTTGTTAGGAAGAAACTTCCCCTGTGGAGCAAGGTCTCCCATCATTATCCCTTAGAGGCCTTTCGTACTTGCCTCTGAAGCAGCTGGCACCAGCCACTGTGGGAGGCAAGACGCTGAACTGGATGGACCCAGGCTGACCCAATGTAAAGTCCTGCTCAGCATAGGGTTCAAGCAATGGACACTTACACCGTTAGGAACGATCAGTGCCAGAGCTGGGCCTAGGACCCTGGTCTCCTGCATGTCTGGCCTGTGCTTTAGCCACAAGACCACGATCCATCCCCTCTGCTGCGACCCCATGACGCGCATAGACCGGACTGTCTCTGTCAGACCCTGCTGCTCCTTTCTACTGGCTGCTAAAATAAAGGGGCCGATTCACATCTGACTTCTCAGGAGCCTGCAAACCAAGGCTGAGGAGGGGCATTTACTCTTCACTGCCCCGGGCCTCTGCCATTGCCCATGCTAGTAATGTAAGGACACAAAAGCCTATTTACCAGGCAGCTCATCTGTAGCTACCACACCCTCCTGTACACAAGGCAGGACATGGGAGGTGGTCCTGTTTAGCGGCTTACAGCGAAAGAGGAAACTATGTTGTTCAACGCCCCAGATTAAGATCCAAGAGGCCGATTCACCTGCCTTACCCTTCAAGATCTGCTCTCCATTCACGCGAGCTACTCTGTTTGCTTATGGATGAACTGTGCTTAGGGAGATGGGCCAAGGTCCTAGGCAATGGCAAATAGGAGGCAAAATCCAGCAGTTGAGAGAAAGAGAAGAGGACGTATGGGATATATAGGTGGTTGGTCAGCAGACGTTTCAGTTAGACTGAGCCCTGGGGATGAGCTCATTGGGCCCCCGGCTGCTGTCTGAGCCCTGGGGATGAGTCCAATGGGACCCTACTGCCGCCTGTAGTTCCTAGATATTCTGCTGCCCCAGTACTACCCAGCCACAGCTTAGGTTGTAGGACTGAAGACATAATCGGCGTATGGACCGGCCTCTCCCAGCTTGCTTTCTCGTTGGGCATTCAGCACAGAGCTCTGAAGCAGATGGGGGTTTGTTTGCACTTCAAGTATTTCCAGAGAGTCGCCCTTTAGTGGGTGGGGGAGCAACCTTCCTCTTTGAGAAAGAAGCCTTTTTGGCCAAGAGCCCCTCCCGGGCCTGTGTTATTGTGTCAGGACCTGCGGAGTGGCTCATCAAAGTCAGTGGCTGAGGTGGCACCTCCCTAGCAGCAGCAGCATCGCATGCCCCCTGAGGGCTCTGAGAGACACTGCTGTAGCTGTGTATGTGTCAGGGGTGCCCCAGAGGCTGTGATGCCATCATCACGACTCTGATAACCCACCAATCTAGCCCCAGGGGCCGCCAGCCTTTCGTTCTTCTCCACAGCACCTACACAGGGCCTCAGGAGAAGGTGGGATCTCCGTGCAGGAAGCTGGGGGCATTTTCTGGGGCCTTTACAATGTGTGAAGGACTTAAGGAGCTCAGTCTGTCTAAGGGTACGTCTTCACTACCCGCCATATCGGCGGGTAGCAATCGATTTCTCGGAGTTCGATATATCGCGTCTCATCTAGACGCGATATATCGAACTCCGAACGCGCTCCCGTCGACTCCGGAACTCCACCACCGCGAACGGCGGTGGCGGAGTCGACGGGGGAGCCGCGGACGTCGATCCCGCACCGTGAGGACGGGTAAGTAATTCGAACTAAGGTACTTCGACTTCAGCTACGCTATTTGCGTAGCTGAAGTTGCGGACCTTAGATCGAACCACCCCCCCCCCCCAGAGTAGACCAGGCCTAACTTATCAAAGAGAGGTTCTTTTTTTAACCCTCTTACATTTTTGGCCTTCACCACACCCCCTGGTAACAAGTTCCACTGGTTGACTGTGAGTTGTGTGAAAAGTGCTTCCTTGTGTGTTTTTTTAAACCTGCTGCTTATTAATGTCTGTCATAAACAGATAGTTAAGGGTTAAGGTCTGTTTTACCTGTAAAGGGTTAACATGTAGTACCTGGTGACCACCTGACCAGAGGACCAATCAGAGATAAGATTTTTTCAAATCTCTGTGGAGGGAAGCCTTTGTCTGTGTGAGAACTGTTTTTTGGATCTAACAGAGGACAGTCATGTCTCCAAGTTCTCCTGGAGTAGTTTCTACTAATTAATAGTGAGTATTAATTAGAAAGGCGAATTAGTCTTATGATTTGATTTCTATATTTGCAATTGTGTGTTTGCTAAAGGAAATGCTTTATTCCTGTTTGCTGATATTGCTTTTACTGAGAAAAGGGGGAGAGGGGATTCTCTCCAGAGATTGATAAGGTTATACCCTATGAGTGTCCAGCTTGGGCTCATAGAGATTCTGTATTTTCTTTTTATTCTTTAATAAATTCTTTTCTATTAAGTACTTGTTGGTCTTTCCTTGGGTGGATTCTCAGGGAAAGGGGAGGGGGAGGTATCCCTCTGTAGTTGGATCCCGGTATCTCTCCTAGGAAAAGGGAGGGGGGAGGAAGCAGGGGGAATGGTTTGTTTCTCCTGGGTGTGAGAACTCCATGGATTTGGGGCTCTTGGAATCCCCTAGGATTTTGGGGAAGGACTGTGTCTCAATCCACATTTCTTGATTGAGTGGTGGCAGCAAGAAGGAACCCTACCCTAAGGGTTAGGGTGGTGGCAGAATACCTGCGGGTCCCCATCTTTGAACCCACAAGCTCAAAGTGGGGGTGAGATCCCATAGGACATGGTGGCAGAATACATGCGGGTCCCCATCTTTGAACCCACAAGCTCAAAGTGGGGGTGAGATCCCATGACAATGTCATTGGGTGACCTCTCGTTCATGTGTTATATGAAGGGGTAAATAAACTAAATAAAATAAAATAACACTTTCTTAGTTACTTACTCCACACCAGTCACGATTTTATAGACCTCTTAATATGCCCCCTCAGTCATAGACCCATAGAAATGTCGGTCTGGAAGGCACCTCATCAAGTCCAGCTCCCCTGCACTGAGGCAGGACCAAATAAACCTAGACCATCCTTGACAAGTGTTTGTCTTACCTGTTCTTGAAATCCTCCAATGACGGGATGTTCTACAACCTCCCTTGGAAGCCTAGTCTGGAGCTCAACTATCCTTAGAGTCAGGAAAAACGGTCTAATATCTAACCTAACCCCCCCTTGCTGCAGATTAAGCCCTTTACTTCTGGTTCTACCTGCAGTGGACATGGAACACAGTTGATCACTGTCCTCATTATAACAATTATAACAGGCCTTAACACATGTGAAGATTCCCAGTCTCCCCTCTGTCTGCTTTTCTCAAGACTAGTCATCTCTTTTGCAAGCTGAACGGTCCCAGTCTTTTTAATCTCTCATCATATGGAAGCTGTTCCATTCCTCTAATCATTTTGGTTGCCCTTCTCTGCACTTTTTTCCAATTCTAATACAGCATTTTTGAGTTGGAATGACCAGGACGGCACTCAGTATTTCAGGTGTGGGCGTACCATGGATTTATCTAGTGGCATTAGGATTAGTATTGCTGGCTGATTGATTTCCCAGGCTGTTGAATTGATCCACTCCCATTCTATACTCCCCCTCACTCCAAAGTTCACCCATTGGATTGGTTCCATTGCCTGAATCCATAGGCACCCCTATTCTGGCTATTTGCGTCAGCCAGGCAGACGTCACCCTTCCCTGAAGTGGAGATCCTGTTTCTGCCTTGTGGGGAGCGGATCCCCTGGCCCTTGTAGTAAGATGAGGCCCTGAAACATAAACCCATATCAGAGGCCCGCTATGAGGCCTAAGGCCTGAACTAAAGTAATGGTCAAGACTTTGCTAACATAAAGCAAAGTTAAGCTGTGAGCCAGAGGCAGGCCCTGCTCACAGACGCTGGCAAGGAAAGGGCTGATGCTGCAAAAATACACATACCTAAAAGGTCCTGGACACTAGAGACTCCAGAACACTCCGATACTTGCACATTCCACACAGATAACAAGGACAGGGCCAAAGGGGAATATGATGGATAGAGTTGTTTTGTTCGAACCAACATGTACAAGGCGAGAGGCGGCACCTTACTGCGTAGAGGGGTTGTACCTTGCTGCGTAGAGGGGTTGCACCTCAATACGTCAGGAGTGATGCGTAATCTGTTTGTACCTGTGTATAAGAACGCATCCCTGAGTGGACGTCTTTGTCCAGCCTAGGGGGCAGTGGAAAGTCCCGCCACTGACTGAGCCGGTCCATTGCCAGAGAACACATATGTACTAGCTAGCAGCAACTTGGATATCTAATCCGGGGAGCTGGAGACTGTTTCTCTTCGACAGTAAACCTGTCCCGGGTGCCTTTGTGCCTTATCGGAGTCTGCGGTCATTGGAGGTTCTCTCGGGGTCTGCTGTGCCAGCGATCTGCAGAGCCGGGGCAGCACACAGAGGGAACACGCACGCAGCCAACTGAGTCAGAGGCCGCCTCAAACGGCTCCGGCGTCGATGGAAGATGCTCATCCTCGTTGAGGTCCGTGGATCTCGACCAGTCCGGACCCGACCGCACCCCCGCCGGGGCGGGAGTCAACCGAACCCATTGGCCTTTTAAGGTCCTGGTGGGCTGATCGGCCCCGCACTGGCCTCTTTTTCTTTGCGGGCACCGGAGATGGTGATCGGTGCCTCATGGAGGCCGATTTTCTATGTCCCGATTCTCCCTGGTGCCGGGACTTAGAAGTCTTAGACTGGGCCTCCTGACTTGATAGCGGTGCCGGGGTGCTGCGCACCGAGGAAGAGGTGCTGGGCACCCGGTCAGGCAGCTCGGGGTTCGAGTGTGGCCATAAGGCTGCCTCCATCAGGAGCACTTTGAGTCTCTGCTCTCTGTCCTTAAGAGTCCTGAGATGGAATCCCCTGCAGATACTGCACTGGTCTCTTTGGTGGCTCTCTCCAAGGCAACTTAAGCAGGAAGAGTGCGAGTCATTCTTCGGCATAAACCTCCCACAGTCCTTGCAGAGTTTAAACCCTGGGGATCCGGGCATGCCCCAGCGGGGCGACGAGTACATTGGGGGAAAAACTCCCAAACTATTAACTGTCTAACACTAACTCTAAACTATGAGAGAAGGAACAACTATATACACTTAAACAGGACATTGCTATGCTTGCTGTAAGAGTGAGCAAAAGTTCCAGCTAGCCTTCACCTTCGGTAAGAAGAAACTGAGGGGGTGGAGGGTCGGCGAACCACTATATAGAGCGCCATGGAGGCGCCAGTCCAGGGGGTGCCAAGGCCGACCCTATGGACGCTCCTAAGGGAAAATCTTCCGTCTGCCGTGCACACGGCGCGCACACACCTGCTTGGAATGGACATGAACAATCACTCGAAGAAGAACCTTAATTTATTTTGCTTTGGAAGGGAGTTAAACTGTGAAAAAAAGCTATACTTATTCTGGAATAAGTGTGTCCACGTGGTGGAGTTATACCAGTATAACTATAGTGGTTTAGTATACTGCCATCGTCAAACCACTATAATTGGGGATGGAAGGATTAGATTATCAGTAAATGTTGATTTCAACACACACACACACACAACACACACACACAAAGCAACAACATATTTCCATTGATGATAATTGAAACTTGCAGACAGACAAAATAAGAAAAATGCTGCTTGAGAACTTATTAGAGGTTTTGATTTTCAGGATATTTACTGTGTCTATTTTGACCTGGGATGTCGACAACTTGTGTTTTAAAGCTTTAAATTTTTGCATCTCAATGTTTATTGTCATTAAATAATTATTATCTGACCTGCTGCCTGATTTCCTGCAACTGTGAACATTTAAATAGATAAAAATCAGGCAGGAGGGATGCTTAAAAATTAACATGGAAATTATGCATCAAAATTATTTTTAAAAAGGAATTCTGTCAAGCCAAACTATAGTTATACTGGTATAACCCTCCAATGTGGACACACTTATTACAGAATAAGAGTAGCTTATTTCAGGCCTCCGTGATCACCAAATACCTGGTTGTTGTTTTTTCAAGGTTATGAAATCAGCAGTTGATTTAAAGGTGACCTGCAATAGAATTTGCATAAAACAATGGGCTTCTGCCATTTTTGGGGGCTCTTTGTGATTAATAAAGAAGGTTGGAGTAGATTTTGCCCCTCAAAAGCGTTTCATTTTCCCCCTATGCTTATTCTTTTTATGAGAAGTTAAAATCTTGTCTGCCCTGGAAGAGTCTACAGAGAACTTGTGGTCACAAAAGTCAAGAGAATGAAGGTGGAACAAATGAGAGAGGAATAAGGTTTTTTAGTACAATTTCACTACAGCGTTAATTTGAGTGATCTACCCTGGAGCTACTTCAGTCATATTTAGCCTGTCATGAGGGGTCCTGGCCACGCAACAGAATAACAGACCCGGTGTCATAATGCCCTGGGTCCACACTGGCGCTCTACCACCTGGTGTGTTGTGCAGACTTCTGAGGGACGTGATATGGCTTGTAGCTGCACAATGAGCTTCCCCGCTCTATGTATGCTTTTGCAGTGTATTGTGAGAGAACTTGTCTGTCCTTTCTGGGTACCCCAGGCAGACATGAGCCTGAGATATAATATATGGTAACTTTGCAGTGAAGACAAGGCCCTTTTGTTTGACTCTGTTTGCGTCTGTTGGCTCACATTTAACTCTGATGCCTAATGAACATTTGGGAGAAAGGAAGGCTTGGTTAAAGATTCAACCCTTCATTTAAGTTGTGAGCACTCAAGGATCACTGATCTTTTCTGTCCCTCTACACCCACAAAGGGGCTTCTAGGAAAAAACAGGGAGGGAAAGGCATGACATGCCTAAATGTAAATGCAAGCAGTGACACCCAATGCTTAAAGACAAACAAACCACCACCCCTCTCAGGCCTTCTTCATAGATCGGAAAGAAGATCGGGGAAAAAAGCAGATCCTCAATTAAAAAGACATCCTGTGCCGAACCCTTACAGCACATGCACTCTTTGCTGCCTTTGGACTGAGACCATTTGCCTCAACACCGGTGGTGAAATGGCAGAGCCGTTTATGGAAATTCACAGACTCGGGGACGTTCAAAGAGAGCTTTTGTTTCCCTGCCCTTTCTAAGCCTTGTGCAATGAATGGCTCTCCCACTTAGAGGTTTACAGTAGAGGTGAGTTAGTGACATTTCTCAAACTGGGTGTTTTTAATTAAGGTGACCCTAATCAGCTTATGAGTCACAGAAGTTCAGCCTCTGGAGAAGCTGCAGCTTTCATGTTCCCCTCTGCTTGGTGTACTCCAATGAGGGAGAATGCCCAAACCGCACCCCAACGCCATAGCCTAGTCTTCCTGAATGTTAGGAAGACCTCACACGGCTGGCCCGTACCTCTGCAATGAGCTGTGTCAAACCTCCAGCTCTCTCACCCCCAAATCTTGAGAGAATGCCCAGGCTCACTTTACCTGGCATTCTGCTTCCGCATGCTTCAGATGAGAGAGACACTACCCTTGTGCTTTCCTCACAGCTGCACTCTCAGGCCTGGGTAAAGGTAGACCTCTGCGGATACATCTATACCACCCACAGCAGCCAGTCACAGAGCCTGGGGACCTCACACTATGGTGCTAAAAGCAGCGGTGTGGACATTCAGGTGGAGCTCGAGCTCTGAAATCCACCCACCTCCCTAGACTTCAGAGCCCGAGTTCTGGCCTGAGCCGCAGAGTCCACGCAGCTATCCTTAGCACTGTACCGTGAGCCCGAGAATTGCTGCTGCGGGCCGCCGCAGAATGTGTAGATGCACCCAGTGTTGCTCTGCTGCTGCTGAAGCGGGGTGAGAAGGAAACAGGCCACCCACTCCCCTGAAGATAGTTAAGGATATAGCGGGCAGAGGGCCTTTTCAGGTACCCCCTAGAGATGGCTGATGTGGGGAGCAAGCCTGCTGCCTGCCCCAAAAAGATAGGAAGGAATCTACCCCCAAACATTGTGGGGGAGGGAGCATGTGGGCTACAGGGATCCCCAGAAACCATCTCATAAGAATGGCCACACCAGGTCAGCCCAATGGTCCATCCAGCCCAGTATCCTGTCTTCCCACAGTGGCCAAAGGCAGATGTTTCCGAGAGCATGAACAGAACAGAGAAGCATCGAGTGATCCATCCCCTGTCATCCACTCCCAGCTTCTGCCAGTCAGAGTCTTAGGGACAACCAGAGCATGGTGTTGTGTCCTTGACCATCTTGGCTAATAGCCATGGATGGACCTGTCTTCCGTGAACCTACCTAATCCTTTTTTGAATCCATTTATACTTATGGCCTCCACAACATCCACTGGCAATGAGTCCCACAGGCTGACTGTGCAGTGTGTGAAGAAATACTTCCCTCTGTTTGTTTTAAACCTGCTGCCCATTAATTTCATGGGATGACCCCTACTTCCTGTGTTATGGGAAGGGGTAAATAACATTTCTTTATTCACTGTCTCCACACCAGTCACGATTTTATCAACCTCTATCATATCCCCCTCAGCTGTCTCTTTTCCAAGCTGAACAGTCCCAGTCTTTTTAATCTCTCCTCATACAGAAGCTGTTCCATGTCCCTAATCATTTTTGTTGCCCTTCTCTGTACTTATCCCATTTCTAATATCTCTTTTTTGAGATGGCAACCAACACTGTTTGCAGTATTCCAGATGTGGGCATACCGTGGATTTACATAGTGGCATTATGATATTTTCTGTCTTATTATCTATCCCTTTCCTACTGGGTCCTTATATTCTGTTCACTTTTTTTGACTGTTGCTGCACGTTGAGCGGATGTTTTCAGAGAACTATCCACAATGACTCCAAGGTCTCTTTCTTGAGTGGCAACAGGTAATTTAGACCCCATCACTTGGTATGTCTAGTTGGGATTCTGTTTTCCAATGTGCATTACTTTGCCTTTACCAGCACTGAATTTCATCTGCCATTTTCTTGCCCAGTCACCCAGTTTTGAGAGATCCCTTTGTAACTCTTCACAGTCTGCCTTGGACTTGACTATCTTAAGTAATTTTTGTATCATCTGCAAACTTTGCCATCTCACTATTTACCGCTTTTTCCAGATAATTTATGAACATGCTGAAGAGTTCTGGTCCCAGTACAGACTCCTGGGGGACCCTGATATTTACTTCTTTCCGCTCTGAAAACTGGCCATCTCATACTGAACTCGGTGCAAACCAGGCCTTGTTAGGAGACAGTCTGAATCATCTACAGGCTTTGTGGGAGCCTCTTTCCTGAGACAGAGTGAAGCTTTACTTGTCTATCCCTGCCGCATGCCGTTGGACTTCATGCAAGGATGGCTGGGAGAATTTCTCTGGCCTGTGCTACGCGGGAGATCAGGCTGAATGATCACAATGGTCCCACCTGGCCTGTGAATCACAGATTGAACCTGAGTTTTGCCTGGTCTCAGGCTGAATCACCCACTCAGGTTGTCGCCTTCTGCCAGTCACCACACCCAGCATGGAAACACAGCAGGCCGTGTGCTCTGCGCTGACAGGGCCAGCCTCACGGGTGGGTGCTGTGGTCTTGGGGGTGCCGTGGTCAAGAGTCAAGGAGCAGGGTGAGGTGTGAGGCCATGAAAGGGAGCTTGGGGAAATGGGAGAAGGCAGTGGGGTTCAGCAGTGGTGGGGGAGGTGGGCAACCCGGGGAGGCAGTGGAGACCAGGGTGATGGGGGTAATGGGTGAGGGCCTGGGGGAGGCAGCAGGTGCCAGGGGCAATGAGGGGATGGTTGGGGGGCCGGTGGAGGCAGTGGAGACCAGGGCAATGGGGGGAATGGGTGAGGCAGCAGGCGCCAGGGGCAATGAGGGGATGGTTGGGGGGCCGGTGGAGGCAGTGGAGACCAGGGCAATGGGGGGAATGGGTGAGGGCCTGGGGGAGGCAGCAGGCGCAAGGGGCAATGAGGGGATGGTTGGGGGGCCGGTGGAGGCAGTGGAGACCGGGGCGATGGGGGGAATGGGTGGGGAGCCAGAGGAGGCAGCAGGGGCCAGGAGCGATGAGGGGATGGATAGGGAGGTGGTGGGGACCAGGAGTGATGGGGGGGATGGGTGTGGGACAAGGAAGGCAGCGGGTGCCAGGAGCAATGAGGGGATGGGTAGGGAGGTTGTGGGGGGCAGGAGAAATGGGGGGATGGGTGTGGGGCCAGGGAGGCAGTGGGGGTCAGGAGCAATGAAGGGATGGATTTGGAGGTGGTGGGGGCCAGGAGCAATGAGAGGATGGATAAGGAGGTGGTGGGGGTGAGGAGCGATGGGAGGATGGGTGTGGGGCCAGGGAGGCAGCGGGGTGAGGGAGGGGGCAGGGTGGGACACCCGGGCACCACAATACAAATTGGGCCAGGGCCTCATTTTCCCTAAGGCTGTCCCTGTGCGTCGAGCTGGAATGGAACGCAAAGGTTCTAGCTGGAATTCAGCCAAGACACCTGAGATGATCACAACGCTCTCCCGAAAAGAGCCATAAACATCCCAACTGGGCGATCCGCCGACAGGCCCAGGCCCTGTCCCCCAGGCAGCCTCGGGCTCTGGTTGTGAAATCCCAGCCAGTTAGGAAAGAAAAGGAGGGCAGGGAGCGACTGCCTGAGGGAGCTCCCTGACCAGTCCTACCTCCTAACACCTCCCCAAAGGCAGCAAGCTCCAGGTGACCCCCAGATTTCAAGGGGGTTGCTTGGCTTTCAGTCTCCGTTCACTGCACTGAGGTCCAGCCAGCTAAGGCCTGGTAGCTTATTTTCCGTAAAGCACCCTGTTGTTGTCACCCCCAGCTCAGCCGCACCCTGGGTAGCTCGGGCAGGAACGCCAATGCACACAAGCCATGAGCCTCTGCCAGTGTTTTAAACACCGCGGCGTCCGTCCTGACGTGCTGTAGCCAGGGGCTAGGCACAGCTCGCTGAGCCAGTGCTGGTTGTCGAGGTTGGGAGTCCTGCTCCAACACACCCTCTGGTTCAACAACTAGCTCCTGGGAGCCACAGCGTCGGGGGGCGCTGGAACGGCGAGGCCAAGGCCATGGCCCTCCCACTTTTTAAACTGGATGGGCCCGTCCATTTTTCACCACGAGCATGACCACCTGCCCCTCCTCTTCCCCTCTGATGCCCTGCCCCCGGCCAGGCTGGATTGCGGGGAAGAGCGGCCTGGGGAGCCCGGGCAGCTGTGGGAAGCCGCGGACCTGCCACCTGCCCTGGGTGGGGAAAGCCCGAGAGCAGCCCCCAACTCATGTCTCCACCACCTGGCCCCTCTGCCAAGGGCAGATGTAGGTCCGCACCGCCCCAAAGCTGCAGGGTTGCCAACTTTCTAATGCTACAGAACTGAACACCCCTGCCCCACCCCACCCAGCCCCTTCCCCAAGCCCACACCCCTCGCTCCATCCCCCCTCCCTCCATCACTCGCTCTCCCCCCACCCTCACTCATTTTCACTGGGCTGGGACAGGGGGGCAGGGTGCGGGTAGAGGGTGAGGGCTCCGGCTGGGGTGGTTTGGGGTGCAGGGGTTTGGGGTGCAGGAGGGGGTGTGAGGTCCCAGTGGCACTTACTGCGGCTCCCGGAAGCAGATGCCAGGTCCCTGCAGCCCCCAGGTACATGGGTGGCCAGGGCGGCTCCGTGCCTGCTCTCACACCCGCAGGCGCTGCCCCCGCAGCTCTCATTGGTCGCAGTTCCTGTGCGCAACCTATCATGGCTTTAAACGTGGCTTTAGTGGTACCTTGGCCCCCAGGAAATTATCGCCTTGGTTTTGCTAGTGGTTCTTCTAAAACTACCCACCAAGCCTGTTCGGTGAGTTTCATGGAGCTACAATGGACTGAGAGTGGCTTGCAGAAATCTTGTTTACTATCAGTTTTAATATGGCTAACTGTAATTGCATATGTAGAAGAACAAAGAATATTGGCCATACCTACACGATGCGGGATTCTACCCCGGGAAGCAGTGACTCTGGAAAAGATTTGGGGGTTGTGATGGATAGTCAGTTGTGGCCAAAGGAACTAATGCAATCCTTAGATGCAGAAACAGGGGAATTTCAAGTACGAATAGAGAAGCTATTTTAACTCTGTATTTGGCACTGGTGTGACTACTGGAATCCTGTGTCCAGTTCTGATGCCCACAATTTAGAAGGATGTTGATAAATTGCAGAGGGTTCAGAGAAGAGCCATGAGAATGATTAAAGGATTAGAACACGTGTCTTATAGTGATAGACCCAAAGAGTTCAATCTACTTAGCTTAACAAAGAAAAGGTTCGTAAGTGGCTATATAGGGAACAAATATTTAATAACGCGCTCTTTAATCTAGCAGAGAAAGGAGTGACATTATCCAATGGCTGGAAGTTGAAGCAGGAAGAATTCGGACTGGAAATAAGGTGTACGTTTTTGACAGTGAGCGTAATTAACCATTGGAACAATTTGTAAAGGATCATGGTGGATTCTCCATCACTGGCAATTTTAAAATCACGGTTGGGTGGTTTTTTTAAAGAGCTGCGCTAGGAATTCTTTTGGGGAAGTTCTATGTATTATACCTAAGGTCATAGTGTCATACAATCATAGTGTTAGAGAAGGGACTTGATCCCTAACCACCGGACCATCCTTCCTCTCTTTCCCTTTGCCAGTCACCCCCCCCCCCTTCTGATCTCCACTCCTACCTGCTGCTGTAGCTTCAGGCATCTGGTTTAGCTGATCACCATATTTGGTGTGGGGAAGGAATTTTCCTCCAGGGCAGATTGGCAGAGGCCCTGGGGGGTTTTCAAATTCCTCTGCAGCATGGGGCCGGGGTCACTTGCTGGAAGATTCTCTGCACCTTGAAGTCTTTAAACCACGATTTGAGGACTTCAATAACTCAGACATAGGTTAGGGGTTTGATACAGGAGTAGGTGGGTGAGATTCTGTGGCCTACGTTGTGCAGGAGGTCAGACTAGATGATCATAATGGTCCCTTCTGACCTTGAAGTCTATGATTTTATGATCTCCCCATTGAAGCTATTGGGCTGAAGAAACTAATATGGAGAAACAGCCCACCAAGGTACCAAGGGGAGAGACCTACCAAACTCATCTCACCTAAAGCCATGCCTTTCTGGTTCGGTGCAGCTCCGCTGAGCACACAGAAAGTAAGGGCCTGATCCTCAGCAGGGTGAATCCGCATGGGTCTGCTAAAGTAAAGGGAGCAACATTTATTTCCAGCTGAGAAGCCGTCCCTAAAGGTGCAGGCACCTGGGCCCCGCAAAGAGTCAAAGGCACCCCAATATGCACCGTTAAGAGTGGGAGAGCCAGTGACTGCTGCTTTGTGTGGATGCCTAGCAGGCCGTCAGGACATGGGATGAAGGTCCAGAATAGGGTGGCAGGAGAGAGCTGGATGGTAGCAAAACAAGCTGTGGGGAGGCAGCCCATCTCTGGCAGTCAGAGGGGGTGGAATTGGGGAGCCCAGAGTGGAAACCGACTGAAGGTAGCTCAGAAGGATTGTTGGTCAAGCTCCTTTGGTGCTGGTTCACCTCAGGTCCAGATCTGTGATGGGGGGATGAGCGGAGAGCTCATACGCACAAGACAAAGCAGCCATTGTCTCACCCTCTGAGAGAACAGCTGGCCACAACAATGTCCCAGGACGACACCCCCAGTTCTAAGTAAAGCTGGCACACCCTGCTATCTGGTCCATTAGCCAGCGGGCAGGTGACGATGAAGGCCTCTCACCCAGCTGAGCCGTGTGTCCCACACGCCCAGCTTTTGCTCACTCATGTGAAAATGTCTTCGCTGAGCACACAGGGAGGGTGGGGAACACCAAGTCCCAACACAACCCCCAAGATGTTCTGAAGCTCTGCCTCCCATGGCAACCACAGCTTTGCTCCCGGTCACCACAACCGAGCCCAGGAGAGCAGATCTTTAATGCTTCTTCCCTTGTTATTAAAAATGCAATAGATTAACTGTGCGACAGGCTGATTACGTACGAGGCTGGAGCCCAAGGCTGGTAGCTCTTAAACCGTTGGCTGCTGAGACACAACCGTTTCCTATCATTACAATCACTAGCAATAGCGTCATCTTTAAAAACTCTTGGGTTCCCATGGACTTCGAATAGGCCACGGTGCATCTCCTCCACAGTGCCGCTTCTGGGTAAACAGGTAAACAGGCCAGAATCCCAGACATCCCCTGCAGCTTAGCAAATCCCAGAAGACCCTCCTCAGATGGATCCCAAGCAGATCCATCCTCTGGTTGTTGCATTGATGCAGCTCCACCAGTGGGTAGCAGTGGTCGGAGAGCTAGTGTGGACTGTCCCTGTCTTTTCCTCACCACCGTGACCTCTATGATTATTATCCAGGCTTGTTCAGAGCAGGGTGAGCCAGCTGTGCCCTACCACACGAGGGCTTGCACCAGGCAAGGGCGGAGGTGGGGAGGGGTTAGTTTCCTGATAGTGCTTCCTCAAGGGAGGAAGGATGGGCCGGTGGTCAAGGCCCAGGATTGGGAATCAGGTGATTTGAGCTTAATGCTCAGGCCTGTCCTTTTGTTGACCATGCCTCAGTTCCTGCTCTGTAGCCTGTGGGTCGTGCGGAGGGGCCATATCAGGACCTAGACAGTCCTGGAGTGGAAGCCTGGCCTAGTCTGAGAGCAGTGGGGCCTGGAGAAGGGCAGAACGGGCAAAGAAACTCTTCCAGGCCTGGAGGCTGCTGAGGGGAAGAGGAGTTGCCAACCTGTCACTGCTAGGACTGGATTAATGGAGGCCCATGTACAGCGGGCAGGGAAAGAGAGAGCAAAGAACGTCGTCACTTGCATTCCAGGAGCACCTGCCATTGCTCAGGGTGGTACAAACACAGAGTGGCAGGCAGCCTGGCCTCACAGAGCTCCCAGTCTGACAGGGGGAGGGGGCAAGAAGCAGCGTTGCCCCCCCACACACACACACAAATGTACAGAAGGGGAACTGAGACACAGAGAAGCTAAGTGACCCACCCAAGGTCACACAGGAAGTCTGTGGCAGAGCACAGGTCGCCCAAGTCCCAGCCTAGCAGTCTGACAGAGGGACGTCCATGCTCTCGGACTTGCTTCACTTCCCTGGTGCCACTTCACTCCCTGCCGCCCAGAGCTTCTAAAGACAGTTTCATCCAGGGCCATTATCCCTGAGGGGCTCCCAGCTGCCTGAGAAAGCAAAGAGGGTCAGTGAGGGGCATCAGTGTGGCACAAGGAGCTGCCACGAAGAGTCACTCCGATGGGGAGGGTACAACCCCCCCCCAACCAAGGCAAGGATCCCTGACCATAACCCCTCTGTCCTGCTATTTCCAGCCCTGGAGAGCTTCAGGATGTGCAGGGGTGGGGGAGGAAGGGGGCGGGACCCTGCGGCGATGAGATCACTCAAGGAACTTGTTGCACTACAGGTTTGGAGAAGGCTCTGATCAGAACCAGCGGAGGCTGGGAAATCAGCTGCAGAGGGGAAGAGTAGAACAAGCAGCTCTTGCTCTTCCTGGCCGCCCAGGCTGAGGGTCTGCTCAGGATGAAGGCGCTTCTGGCCGTACTGCTGGCTGGCCTTGTGTGCGTGGAGCTAGGTAAGATTGCAGGGGCTCCACCTGGATTATCCGGGGTGCAGTGATTTATCTGTGATGTTCCCAGCGTGCGGCTACGCTGGACAAAGGCTGGACAGCCCAGAGAGAGGGAAGCCGTGTCGTTATGTATTTGACAAATAATCAGGCAAAATGAGAGGAAGGTTTTGGGGAAGGGAAATGGGGGGGCATGTTCCCAGCTGGACAGTTACTGACAGTCGAGAGGGAGGCTCTCCTGCATTGCACTAGGTGCAGGCATTCACACGGGTGTAATGCGACCGCCTCTGGGTGGTGACATCTCACATCCCCTCTATGCTGGTGTAAAGAACTAGCAAGGTAACGGGGCAAGGGAGAATGGGATTCTCCTCTCTGCTCCAGATCCATGACCCACAGCAGAACGGGGAGGGTGAAAGGACTGGGACATGCCGGGAACAGGGGCGGCTCCAGGCCACAGCACGCCAAGCGCATGCTTGGGGCGGCATGCTGCGGAGGGCGCTGTGCCGGTCGCCAGGAGGGCAGCAGGCGGCTCCGGTGGACCTCCCGCAGGCGGGAGGTCCACCAGAGCCGCGGGACCAGCGGACCCTCTGCAAGAACGTCTGCAGGAGGTCCACCGGAGCCGCGGGACCGGCGACCGGCAGAGCGCCCCCCGTGGCATGCCGCCGTGCTTGGGGCTGCGAAATGGCTAGAGCCGCCCCTGGCCGGGAAGGAGGCCGTGGAATAGTAGGCAGGGATCTGACCTAACACATGTGCTCCACCTAGCCTGCCAGCTTGGGCCTTTAAGTGCAGGATGGGTTGCGCTCCACCTGCTATGTGACTGTGGTGGCAGTCCGTAAATCGGGGGGGGCCAGATGATGGGGAGGGATGCGTCCAGAACTCGGATAGTTAATGCTAACACAAATTTTGGAAAAGGTGTTGGCCCATGGGATTCAGCGTGTAAGCCAATCTCTAGCTAGTGGGGTTAGAATGAGACCTTCATGGGGGAGCTGATCCTACACGTACCTTGTATAGCGTTTCCTGGACCTTCCCCTGAAGCATCTGGTTCTGGCTACAGTCAGGGACAGATACTGGCCCCGATGAACCTTGGGAGTGATCCAGTCTTGGTGTGATCCTGTTATATATCCTTGCAGTGTGCAACCCTGGCCATGCTGAGATTTAACAGCCTGCTGGGGGGGGGGGTCTTTTGACATCTCTGCTGTGACTTTAATCTTAATCCAGGAGTCTTTCAAGAGTTAACCGCTTGGGGGTTTTCCTGATCTGCACTGTCCTGCCTTTCCTCCCTACCCCTCGATCCTCTCCATCTGCTGCAGCTAACCCAGCCATCTGCTGAACTTCTTATTTCTATACCACGGGACAGCTTCTCAGCTGGGTTAAATAAGCAGAGCTCCATTTACTTCACCAGAGCTACACCGATTTACCCCAGCTGAAGCTCTACCCCATGTTCTTGTTTCAGCCCCCATCCAGGTAACCTATTCCACATACTTAATTATTTCTCTCTGGGGTGTCAGAATATTGCTTAATATTAAAATACCATAGATGGGGGACATGATACTGACCCATTTTACAGATGGAAAGATTGAGGCACAGAGAGGGAAGAGTGACTTGCCCTAGATCCTGCAGTGAGACAGGGCATGGCTGGGCCCAGAACCGTGATCCCTTGAATCACTCTCGGGTGTGCAGGCCAGAGCATAGCACAGCCCTTTGTATGCCCTTGTTCTGCTTCTCCGTGGGCTCTTTCCTCACCGTTGGACTGTTCCTTAGTTTTGTAACCTTCCCTCGTGCTTCTTTGGTTCCTTCCACTGCCCCCTCTCCCTGGCAATAATGGCCTTTTGCTCCTCTGGGAAGGATTCATTTGCCAAGGAACGTGGGGGCCTGATTCTCTTCTCCTTTAACATGGTGTAAATCGGAAGTAACTCCACTGAAGTCAATGGAGTTACCCTAGTAGAAAACTGGTGTGAGATCCAAATCAGACCCAACCAAAAATTGCCGGCCAGACCATGCCAGCTACACTGATTTATACTCGCTGAGTTCGGATCCCACATGTTAACAACCATCTTTGGGGGGGGGGGGGGAAGGAGATGGAGAACTCTATTTCCCTGCACCACCCTTCGCTTGTTATTATGCAAATAAATCTTTGCAGGTCACCTGGGGTACGTCTATGCTGGAAAAAAAAAAAAAAAGCCACATCAGTGAGTCTCAGAGCCTGGGCCAACTGACTCAGGCTCACACGACTCGCACCTGGGGCTACAATTATCAGTGTAGACATTCCCGCTCGGGTTGGATCTCGGGCTGCAAAACCCAGAGGAGGGGATGGTTCTCAGAGCCCGAGATCCAGCCCAAGGGAGAACATCTACACTGCTGTTTTTAGCCCCGTAGAGCACAGATGTGTCTACACTGCAGTTAAAAATCTGCGGCTGGCCCATGCCAGCTGACTTGGGCTCACGGCGCTCGGGCTACAGGACTGTTGAATTGTAGTGTAGATGTTCCAGCTCGGGCTAAAGCCCGGACTCTAGGACCCTGCGAGGTGGGATCTGGCCCACTGAGCCTAATTTACCACTCCTTGCCACCT
Source organism: Mauremys mutica (assembly GCF_020497125.1). Taxonomy (NCBI): domain Eukaryota; kingdom Metazoa; phylum Chordata; order Testudines; family Geoemydidae; genus Mauremys; species Mauremys mutica. The sequence continues at coordinate 8,400,356 of NC_059073.1, read as the reverse complement.
TATATTGTCATTCTGACCTGTGCAAAGTAAGTGGAGAGCATCTGCAAATCAAAATGGGACCATTTCATACTCATGCTCAGCTCCCCTTGAAATTCAGTCGGCACTGAATAGCTAATTGCCTTCGGGTCCAAAATGACTACCCTAGGTATGAGGCTGTGGAGAATTGCCCATACAGAGCACCTGGATCCAAGTAGCAGAGGGGTCCCATGTTAGTCTGGATCTGTAAAGCGACAAAAAGTCCTGTGGCACCTTATAGACTAACAGACGTATTGGAGCATGAGCTTTCGTGGGTGAATCTCCCTTCGTCAGACGCATGTAGTGGAAATTTCCAGAGGCAGGTATATTCTTGCCTGCATATTTATACCTGCCTCTGGAAATTTCCACTACATGCGTCTGACGAAGTGGGTAGTCACCCATGAAAGCTCATGCTCCAGTACGTCTGTTAGTCTATAAGGTGCCACAGGACTCAGATTGTTGCTTTCTATGGATCCAAGTAATATATCGTTAGAAACAAAAATCATTTCTTTCTACATTTTCACCAGGAGGTGGCAGTAGAAACATTTGTTGCATTTTAAAACTACCATTAGACTGATGATGTTTATAAAAAGGACAATAGGAAAGAAGGTTTCAACAGGTCAAAGGTCTTGACTGTGCAAGCCGCTGCTCTTCGCATATTACGAAACAACTGTAACATCATCAGCGGTATTATACGGCAATAAAATACCTTGATGGGTGCATGTCCTCACTCTGTCCTCAGTAACTCTGGGGTAAATCTGAAATTCACTGGCCCATATTCTGATCTCAATTACATCAGGGCATTTCACACACACACACACACACACACACACACAACTCAGGCTGAAACAAGTTAGTCTAAAAAACAACTAACTTCTGAGCGGAGAGAACGTGCATAGAAAAATTCATCCCGAGAGGAATTTCTTTTGAGAACCCTCTGAGCAAGTGAAAGGGATCCTTGCCCTGGGTGCTGCAGCAGTTTGTTCCAGAAGACACGCACACACGCGCACACACGCACACACGCTCATGAGAAAACATCCCTTTTGTTCTTCGTTGCTTTTCTTAATCTAAAACCAAAGTCATTTCAGGTGGCTGGAACACGCTTGCTCGTCATGCACTGCCGCACAGCAGCTCCCAGCACTGGCTCTCATGTATATAAACAGGCGTGACAGGAACAAGTGTCTGTACTGCTTGACAAAAATGCTGACCACGCAAGCACCTGATATAACCTCAGAGGTGGCAACTCTACAAGGAAGTAATGAGGATTGCCAGGCAGATGATTCATACTAGATCCCTGCACTTTTCAAGTTGCGGAACCCAAACTAGGAGACTATGGATCTTAGGTCCTTCCAAAATAAAATAATAGCAATAATTAATGAGCCAGCTACAGCTTGGGCTTTTAGCTCAAGTGATAGAGGTTCATGCTTTTAGCTCTGAAGATCTGGGTTCAAATACCACTGCACATGGCTGGTTATCAAGGTACCTGAACCTCTGACTTACAATCTCAACATACCCTGCGGGGGAGGGAATCTGGTGTTCTAAACAGCCATTTAGCACAATTGCAGGTTCTCCAAAGCTGACCAAAAAAAGCAGAGCCACACTCAGTACCTGCTATTTTGTTCCTCTTGACAGCCCAGTCCTTGCGATGCTACACCTGCAAAGAACCGACCGATCTCTCTGCATGCACCTCGGTCAGCAACTGCTCTGAGAACGACACCGCGTGCAGGACAACTGTGCTTTCTGTAGACTCTGGTAAGTCTCATCCGATCACAGCAAATACAGTAAACACGGCAAAGGAAATACATCCCTGATGCAACTTGGTTATAACTTCTCACGCACCCTCTTCTCTCTTTTCCTCCTACCCGCTTCCCCAGCCAGTGTGGCATTGCCCCCTACACTGTCTTTGAGGAACCCAGATGGAGAAGTCCAAATTCAAATTTACAGAAGAAGGAGAATAGTCTATTTAACTCTACCCTAGTGGTAAATCACCAGGATCTGGGCTCTCTCTCCTTACTTTGCTTCATCTACATATCAGGGGATCTTACCTCTCTAGCTTGTGGGGATCGGGACTCCCTTTGTTCATTTTGCTTCACAGAAGCTTTGGCCGGCGCTGGTCGTTTACAAAGGAGAATAACAATGCGCCGGTGCTAATTTTGCAGTAGCGTCTCCTGAACCCTCTGAATTGATAGTCTGCACTGTGCCCTTACTGGAGAAACTAAATACTGTTCATATGGCTGTTCCCCATCATCATATGCAGTGACTTTTCCCTTAATTTACATGGGCATCAGCTCAGAATCAGGCCCCTGGAGAGGATGGAAATACCAGCTGGTGCCTAGGTCTGAATTCCATGTAACTTTGGCACAGTGACTGTGTCTTCACATGCACGTACAGAACAACTAGCACATTGTGAGTACCACCGGATTACAGATACTAACTAAAGCCAATGAGCCTTTTTCCCACTTGCACTCAGGCTCCTTTGAATATAGTTTGTTTACCCTTTTAAGGCCCTTTCAGTGTCAAGTGGCCTTAGCATAAAGGAGAACCTAAATCTATAAACCTCCCTTCACCATTTCTCTCTCCCCGGTTTTTCCTAATCCATCCATTATAGGTTACCCCTTTTTCGGGAACATCACCGTCTCCAAATCCTGTGCTAAGACGTGCACACCCTCCGACCCGGATGGAATCGGGGAGTCCCACCCCAACTCGTGCTGTCACACCGACCTGTGCAATACCGGTGGCGTGCCAGGGCTGACAGCCGATGCCATGGCAATCACAGCTGCCGCTCTCTGGACCCTCCTGAGGGTCATGCAGTAGCGCAGGGGGTCTCAGGCAGAAGTCCCCCTGGCCAAGCTGCCCAACGCGTGGAACCATTAGACACTTGAGGGAGATATTTCTCCAGTTAACTGTGGCTTCTTCGATCGATGCCGGGAATTTAATGGACCATTGGAGATCAAACCCACCCAGCTTTGAAATCCTGGGCAGTGCTCTGCTCCCAGCTGCTAATCAAGGGGACATGTTGCTTCAGCATTGACTACATCCTGCCGCTGCACCCCTCCAGGGATGGGGACATGGAAGAGACGTGGCCGTTCTGCATAGCAGGAGTTGCCAGGCGACAGGGACTGTGGGGGGGTGGGCACTGTTCTGTGCTGGAGGGTGGGGCAAGAACAGGACAGGGCCATGGCAGGCAGGTCAAAGAACTACTCAAACTCAACCCTCAGCTAAAGCCTGTTTTCTTGTGCAGGGGATCCAGCATTTAACCCCAATCCTGCCACATTTGATTCCTTCCTCGCAGCTCCCAAGCACTGCAGTCACCCATCTTCCTGTCCCCTAAATAGCTTAACGTAGCGATTCCCTGTTCTCTGGGGCCGTCAATTTCCACTTCCCATTTTCTCAGCATGCTTTTATTTTGAACCCCAGGAGGCCTGTTTTCAAGTGCTGCTTAGGACAATGAGCGAACGGAGCTTGAGGGCTCATCTGAGAGTTCCTCTAGGCTGCACATCCCACTGCCCAGCTCAAGAGAGAGGCCCCGAGTTGGAAGGGCAGGGGGGGTTGTGCAAATCAGAAACGAGGGCAGTAGCAGAGCTGCAGGTGCAGCTAGTAGGGAACCTGCCTGCCCTTTGCCTGATGTGAACTAGTGGTCTCAGGCCTTTACTTTCAATTGCACTAAAATCCAGACAAGTTCCCAATTGGCTTCAAACACCTGCCTCCACCCCCACCCCCACCCCAAAATAAATAAAAGGGAAATGTATTACTGGGCCACATCCGGTCTTCATAGTCCATTGAAGCATGTCCTCTGCTGAGGATCTGACCCCGCTGAGGATCTGGCCCCCGACTCTTGAGAAATGTTTCTAAGGCACATTTGCCCCAGCTCTGCAGTAAAACTAGATCCAGCGTGACTGGATCCCGTTCAGAAACGGCTTGCCAGGGATTCCTAGCTCTGTCCCGTCTAGGGAGGAGAATTTGAACTGTGCTCCACTCTCATTCCCATGACAAAGACTTTGGCGTGTGAGCCGCCCCGCTGAAACCAACTCGGGGCCTCTCTCCTCACGTAAATCAGGGAAGGAGGTCTGGGCAGCAGGCCCTGAATTCCAGTTATAAATGTTTCACTTTGACCAGCCTTTCCTCTGTGTTACCTTCCCATGTGGGGTAAGATCCAGCTTCGCTCCCATGAACTCCGGCACATGGAAACTGACCAGAAACCTGATGGGCAAGATGTCTGCTCTATCCTCTGCTGCACGCTGCCTCTAGCTGGTCCTTGCCCTCGGCCTGGCTTGGGCCCGTATGTCTGGAGTCCCACAAGGGAGCACAGCACGAGCTTGTGGCGAGGGCAGAGGACTTGCCCTCTCATCATGGCTCTGCCACTGACTCCGTGTGCCACCCTGTTCAAGTCATGGGTTCATTGCTCCGTGCCTCAGTTTCCCCAGCTGTAACATGAAGACAGCTTCGTTGACACAGCTTTGTAAAGTGCTTTGAGATCTAGGGGTGAAAAATGCTGATTATTGCCATTAGAGGGGGCACACTGCCTCAGGCAGAGCAAGGTCTTGTCCTTGGGTTACTGCTGCCCTTCCATTTCAGACTGGTAAGCCCCCTTACTTCCCATACCTCTGAGAGTCTGAACTCTAAATGCCAGAGCAGACCAACCTCACCATTATTATTTTTTAAAAGAAGGTCCCGATTTCCCCTTTCTACACTGTAAAGACTGGAGTTCAGCATTATCTCTCTGGTCTTTTGATGCAGATCCCAAGCCAGAAGTGGTGACATGAGCAGAGCTGAATTCTCCACATTGTATTGTCTGAACATGTAAAGTTATTTGCCACGGTCTATACGAGGGGGAAGCGGGCAGGGGCCCTGAACTCCCAATGGGGCTATTGTTCAGGCTGGCAGGCCTGTGGAAGGATCCAACAAGCAAAGTCACATTCACCAGCTCTGCAACCTGTTCCTGTACACTTCCAAACCATTGCCCAGGGACCGACTGCCCCCCTCCAATGGGGAACAACAATCTGACCACAGGCAACTAAAATTTGATAATGGGCATTTCAATCTAGCAGACAAAGATCGAACAAGATCCAATGGCTGGGACTTGAAGCTAGACAAATTCAGACTTGGCAATAAGGTGCAAATTTTTAACGGGGGGGGGTAATTACAGAGGGTAATTGGAACAATTTACCAAGAGTCGTGCTTGATTCTGAATCACTGGCAACTTTTCAATCAAGATTGGGTTTTTAAAAAAAAAATTCTGAAAAATCTGCTTTAGTTCAAAAATTCAGGGAAGTCTTATGGCCTGTCTTAGGCAGGAAGTCTGTTGTAACCAATGGGCCTACAAATTCACCCTCATTGTGAGCGCTGCTGTAAAAAGGGAACGTTTCGAAGATGTCACAACAACAACAACCCATGTTGCTGAGAAAAGGCATAAAAAGACTGAATTAGTCCAAACAAAAAACCGACCGATAGAACTCAGGGGCTGTGTTAAGATCATGCCTGGTAAACTATAGGAATTGAGGAGCAAAAATTAATAAACCAAAATTGGTATGTCAGATATTAGGCCTAATTGGTGGACAAAATAACATAGGGATGGGCTATTCCACCCATCACTGCCTTTTGGGGTCCTTAAGAAAGAGACTTAGGGGAGAAAAACTGGCTACTGGTGTGAACTTTGCCACCCCCACGTCTCCTGAAAGATGTCCTGGCCAGATTGCGCCGGAGAGAGGGTGCCAGGTGACATTACCACCGCTACCGGCTTCCACTAAATCCTGAATAGCACCTGGGATGTGAGACTTTGTCCCTGCCCACCCACACCTTGTGCTTTTCCTTCCCTGCCTTGTTTTTTTCTTGTTTCTATCCTTCTCTTTTTTCCTTCTGGCTTAGCTAGCCGAGATGGCATATTTTGCAGCACTTCTGTAAGCCTCTGACCCAAAACAAGCGGCTAAAAGCACTGCCCTAAACAGCCCAATGCTGGCATGAGTTTGCCAGGTCTCAGAGCGGCTGATCAGCCCCTGTGCTGGGCCTGTTTGTCAGCATGTGAGAGTTACCACCAGAGACAGAAGCTACATTGTCTCTCTTTGCTGTTCTTTTCTCTCCTCTTTTGTGTGTGTTGGTCTTGTTTTGTCTTCTAGGAAATGAGATTGGATTTTAACAACAGCTCCCCGCCCATCTCTTCCCCGCTCTCCCCAATCACATCTTGAATAACATCAAAAATACTGTCAGACAAGGGGGGTTTTCCTTCTAAAAGCTCTCTCCCGCTAAAGGAAAAAGGGATGCAGTTAAAAGCCTGACTTAATGCTTTCCATGTCAAATGCTTGAACTTTTTCTTTCTTTTCTGTGACTTTAATAAAAAAGTTAAACAAAAATTCAGTGGTGGGTTTGCCATGGTACTAAGCAGGCTGAGGTCTCTGTGTACTAAACCCCAACCCTTGCTGAACACTGTTGGGTTATGTTAAGATCTGTGGCCCAAACATGCCATCTAAGTAAGTGAATGCAGCAGATCAGACTCCATCCCAGGGCTCCCTTCCGGCTTTATAATCTCAGCCAGCCACTCTGCAGAGGGAGCCTGGCTCAGGAAGCCCAAGTCACTGGGCAAGCCCGGGAAAGGTGACTTCGTCTAAGGCTCTGTCTACACTTGCAGAGTTTTTGGGCTGTCAGTTTCACCGGTGACAGTGAACCGGTGAGAGAAAAGCGCTGGTTTGGGTACTCACTTACTTCCTCCGGCCTCGGAGAGTGTTTACATTTGCAGCACTGCCATCCCCGCTGAGAGCGGAGCACTGAGGGTAGCTATCCCACAGTGCAGCTCTCTCCATTTTGAGGATGGGTCTTGTGGGAAGGGGGGGGGGGATGATCATGGCACATCCTGAGTCCCTGCACAGCCTCCTCTCCCCAAACACTGATCAGCTCCAGCAGCTCAGCATTGCTCCAAGCAGGGGATCCTTTGCTTCGGGGAGCAGCCATTGTCACCTGGCCACATGAGAAGTGAGCACTTGCAAAGAAAACAGGAAGGGGAGTTTCAAAGTCCCCGGGGCTTTACAGAGGGAGGGATGGACGTCTGTTTACCTGGCAGCAGAGCTGCTGGCCAGAGTGGCCACCTAGGCACTGTGGGATATCCTGCGGAGGCTAAAAGCTCTGTAAACAGGAAGAGCGTGTCTTCACTTGCACATGGCCGCAAAAGTATCACCGGTAAGAGCCGTACGCCTCTCGTGCAGGTGGTTTTCTTTTTGCGGGGAAACTTATGTCTTGCCAACTACAAAACCAGTTTCTCCTCTCCTGGTTTTCACACCTCAGCTGCTAGAAGAGGACCTCATCCTCCCTGATTGAACTAACCTCATTATCTCCAGCCTGCTTCTTGCTTGCTTATATACACCTGCCCCTGGAAATTTCCACTACATGCATCCGAAGAAGTGGGTATTCACCCACGAAAGCTCATGCTCCCAAACGTCTGTTAGTCCATAAGGTGCCACAAGACTCTTTGCTGCTTTCCCAGGGGTTTTGCACCAAAAAGAGACTTTTCCCGCTTTAAATGGCAAGCGTAGACCTGTCCTAAGGATCCTGGCTGAATCATGTGCCCAGACGGGTTGGCTGTAGCCCGCAAGCTGCCTCTGGAGATCCTGAGCACAGTCTGGGAAGGAGGGAAGGAGGGGAGCGGCTCCTGCAGCGCTCCCAGGCACCTGAGCGAGTGGGAGAGGACTGGGCAGGGAGCCGGAGTTGCAGTAACCAGAGAGAAGCCGGGGCAGGGCGGAGGCGGAGGCTGCACACACTGGGGCAGGGGGCTACAATACACGGAGACCCGCGTGGCCAGAAGGGGACCGCGGGGCTTGCGCTATTCCTCGTGCACTTAGACGCTCGGGCCGCCGGCAGCAGCCAGGAGGAAGGGCGGGGTGGGGCGAGGTGCCGGCTCCAGTGCGGGCCCCTATTGCTCGCGGGTGCACCCGGGTCCCGGGCAAAGGGGCGGCGCTGGGGGGCGGATTGAACGGGGCCTCTCGGAGCAGGAAGGGGAGGAAACAGCCGCGGCTCGGCGCCGGAACAAAGGGCGGGGGCGGGCAGCTTCTCGGTCCCTCCCCTTCCCGGCTCCACGGATGCTGCCGGGAGGCGGGAGGCGGCGGCACCCGGGCACCCCCCCGCTCCCTTCGCTGCGGCGATGCTGCTGCTGCTGCTGGGCGCGGGGGCCGCGCTGTTCTGCCTGCTGGACGCCTGGTACCTGCTGCGCCTGCCCCTGGCCGTGCTGCACGCCCGGTGGCTGCAGCCCCGGCAGCGGGACGTGCTGCAGGAGCAGAGCTGGCCGGGCCTGGTGCTGCCCTCGGACCTGGACTGGCTGCTGCACATGAACAACGCCCGCTACCTGCGCGAGGCCGACCTGGCGCGCTGCGCCCACCTGGCGCGCTGCGGCCTCTTCGACGCCCTGCGCGCCCTGGGGGGCAGCCTGGTGCTGGCCGCCTCCTGCGCCCGCCACCGCCGCCCGCTGCGCCTCTTCGAGCGCTTCGCCGTGCGCACCCGCCTGCTGGGCTGGGACGCCCGCGCCTTCTACCTGGAGCAGCGGTTCGTGAGCCCCCGCCAGGGCTTCGTGTGCGCCCTGCTGCTCTGCCGCCTGCACGTGGTGGGCAGCAGCCCCGGGCGCCTGGTGCAGCACCTGGGCCAGAGACAGGTGAGGCCGCGCCTGGCCCTCGGGGGCAGGATAAACGGGCTGGGGGGGGTGAACAGCGCCCCGGGGAATCGGGCACCGCGGGCGGCACAACCCCCCCGGGAACGATGATGGCCAGAGAGCAGCTCCGGCCAAGAATTAGGATGAGTAGGAGCATTGCCAGTGATTATTCCCCGCTATTCGGCACCGGGGAGGCCACATCTGGAGTATTGTGTCCAGTTTGGGGCCCCCCATTGCAGCAAGGATGTGGACAAACTGGAAATAGTCCAGCGGAGGGCAACGAAAATGACCAGGGGGCTGGGGCCGGGGCCAGCTCCAGGCACCAGTGCAGGAAGCAGGTGCTTGGGGTGGCCCATGGAAGGGGGCAGCACTTCTGGGTCCTCAGCGGCAATTCGGCCGCGGGTCCCTCAGTCCCTCTCGGAGGGAAGGACCAGCTGCCAAACTGCTGCCGAAGAAAGAAGCGGCGCGGTAGAGCTGCCGCCGAAGTGCCACCAATCGCGGCTTTATCTTTTTATTTTTCTTCGCCGCTTGAGGAGGCAAAAAAGCTGGAGCCGGCCCTGGCTGGGGCACATGACTTATGAGGAGAGGCTGAAGGAACTGGGGTTATTTAGTCTGCAGAAGAGAAGAGTGAGGGGGGTTTTGATAGCAGCCTTCAATTACCTGAAGGAGGGTTCCAAAGAGGATGGAGCTCTGCTGTTGTCAGTGGTGGCAGGTGACAAAACAAGGATCAGTGGTCTCAAGTTGCAGTGGGGGAGGTTTAGATTGGATATTAGGAAACACTATTTCACTAGGAGGGTGGTGAAGCACTGGAATGGGTTACCTAGTGTCACGGCTGAGGATGTTAGGGAGATTTCCAAACCTGAGCCGGCTTTTGTAGGTGACAAATCTGAGGAACTGTCACAGATTGAAGTGTCACTAGAGGAGGTTTTGGAATTAATTGATAAACTCAACATTAACAAGTCACCGGGACCAGATGGCATTCACCCAAGAGTTCTGAAAGAACTCAGATGTAAAGTTGCAGAACTATTAACTAAGGTTTGTAACCTGTCCTTTAAATCGGCTTCGGTACCTAATGACTGGAAGTTAGCTAATGTAACACCAATATTTAAAAAGGGCTCTAGAGGTGATCCCAGCAATTACAGACCAATAAGTCTAATGTCAGTACCGGGCAAATTAGTCAAAACAATAGTTAAGAATAAAATTGTCAGACACATAGAAAAACATAAACTGTTGAGCAATAGTCAACATGGTTTCTGTAAAGGGAAATCATGTTTTACTAATCTATTAGAGTTCTTTGAAGGGGTCAACAAACATGTGGACAAGGGGGATCCAGTGGACATAGTGTACTTAGATTTCCAGAAATCCTTTGACAAGGTCCCTCACTAAAGGCTTTTACGTAAATTAAGCTGTCATGGGATAAAAGGGAAGGTCCTTTCATGGATTGAGAACTGGTTAAAAGACAGGGAACAAAGGGTAGGAATTAATGGTAAATTCTCAGAATGGAGAAGGGTAACTAGTGGTGTTCCCCAAGGGTCAGTCCGAGGACCAGTCCTATTCAATTTATTCATAAATGATCTGGAGAAAGGGGTAAACAGTGAGGTGGCAAAGTTTGCAGATGATACTAAACTACTCAAGATCGTTAAGACCAAAGCAGATTGTGAAGAACTTCAAAAAGATCTCACAGAACTAAGTGATTGGGCAACAAAATGGCAAATGACATTTAATGTGGATAAATGTAAAGTAATGCACATTGAAAGAAATAACCCCAACTATACATACAACATGATGGGGGCTAATTTAGCTACAACGAGTCAGGAAAAAGATCTTGGAGTCATCATGGATAGTTCTCTGAAGATGTCCACACAGTGTGCAGAGGCAGTCAAAAAAGCAAACAGGATGTTAGGAATCATTAAAAAGGGGATAGAGAATAAGACTGAGACTATATTATTGCTCTTATATAAATCCATGGTACGCCCACATCTCGAATACTGTGTACAGATGTGGTCTCCTCACCTCAAAAAAGATATTCTAGCACTAGAAAAGGTTCAGAAAAGGGCAACTAAAATGATTAGGGGTTTGGAGAGGGTCCCATATGAGGAAAGATTAAAGAGGCTAGGACTCTTCAGCGTGGAAAAGAGGAGACTAAGGGGGGATATGATAGAGGTATATAAAATCATGAGTGATGTGAAGAAAGTGGATAAGGAAGAGTTATTTACTTATTCCCATAATACAAGAACTAGGGGTCACCAAATGAAATTAATAGGCAGCAGGTTTAAAACAAATAAAAGGAAGTTCTTCACGCAGTGCACAGTCAACTTGTGGAACTCCTTACATGAGGATGTTGTGAAAGCTAGGACTATAACAGCGTTTAAAAGAGAACTGGATAAATTCATGGTGGTTAAGTCCATAAAAGGCTATTAGCCAGGATGGGTAAGGAATGGTGTCCCTAGCCTCTGTTTGTCAGAGGATGGAGATGGATGGCAGGAGAGAGATCACTTGATCATTGCCTGCTAGGTTCACTCCCTCTGGGGCACCTGGCACTGGCCACTGTCGGTAGACAGGATACTGGGCTAGATGGTCCTTTGGTCTGACCCGGTACGGCCGTTCTTATGTGGTGGAATCTCCTTCCTTAGAGGTTTTTAAGGCCCGGCTTGACAAAGCCCTGGCTGGGATGATTTAGTTGGGGTTGTTCCTGCTTTGAGCAGGGGGTTGGACTAGATGACCTCCTGAGGTCCCTTCCAACCCTAATCTTCTATGATTCTATTCTTAGAAAAGGCAGGCACAGTGACACAGCAAGGAAAAGCCCCTTCTGCCCCAGGGGCACCTGTTCCACACACACATCCCTGCAGCGAACACCCCCCTCCCCTGGAATAGTACATTGGCTATGGGAAAGGGTGCAGCCAGCACGAGGCCCCCCCAGGCCCAGTGGTACCACAGTCTGACAGGGCAGACACCAAGCAATGTGTCTACACTCAGAGTACGGGCGTCCTGGGCAAGGTTCCACTCTGGCGCTGAGTCTTGGTGCTCCTGGCCCTTTTTGGTGCCCGTGGACTTCCCCCAACAAACCCTCCTGGTGCCCCCTTCGGCCGCTCTCTGCAAACCCACATGGAGCCCCCACCGCCCCACTTAGCCGGCCACAGCCTCCCTCCTTATTCCCAATGCAAGGTCACAAACCCCAGAGCTCTGGGCAACAGTGATACTGGGTCCGGCTCCAGTTTGTTTCCTCCCTGGCACGGTGCTCGTCCTGGCTCCACCTGCTCTGTCCCTCCCAAGCTGGTTTTCAGCTGCTTCACTATGTGAGGGTCTGCTTGCTGTAGCCCTCATCATTGGAGCTACAATCACACACACCCTGTCCTCTCCCTCTCCACACCCCTGGAACAGCCAGCCTTTCCTCTGCCTCAGGACAAGGCTTTAAAGGGGTCAGGCTCTCCAAACCCCAGGGAGGTGCCATTATTTATTATTTGTGTTGTAGTGGCACCTCAGACTCCTAGTTGTGTACCGGGACCCCTTCCGCTAGGCGCCGCACAAACAACACAAAGGCAGCCCCAGTTGCAATGAGTCTGCAATCCACTCATGGCCCATTCGTTCAGAAAAGCCTGTTAAAAATAATCCTCCCCTGTAGAAATAATGCCCATGATCTGTAGCCCTTGTGTATTTTGCTTCTGCAGGATGTTGACGGCCAGTCCCTAGCACTGCTGCGTTATCAATTGGAACCTCCTTCCTTGGGTTTCATTATTCCCAGCTATGATCATTTGTTATCTGAGACTGATTACAGTCTGGTAGGTGCTCATGGAGCTTTAGAGACCCAGGGCCATGCCCCAGAGGGCATGCAGTGTAAAGGCCCCATCTTGCCAAGCTGTTATTCAGATGAGCAGGTGTGTCCATCTGCTCTCCAGTCAGACCAGTGTGAATCATGTCACCTTGAGACGATCATTGTCTCTTGCATGCTTACCGATTGGGTACAAAACGTGCCTTCCAGTATGACCAGTCGGTAGCCTGTGACAGGTTGGATCACTGATTTCCTCAGATCACCCCATCTTGAGGCTTGCCCTTCCCCACAGGGGAATGAGCAGGGGGCTCATCCTCCCATTCTCATAGCTGGGGATATTGGATGGGAGTGGGAGAAGTGGAAACCTGCTGGATGCTCATGGCCATCTGTGCTGGAACCTTGTGTCTCTACCTGTGTGCCAGGGACCACTCCAGTGGAGCTGCGGTGTTGACTTAACCTCGTCTTCCCCCCAGGCCCTTGTCCTCCTCTCCCGAAGGCTCCCACCGTGCTCATAAGGAACAACTAATGTAGCTTCAGGAGTCATTAACTTCCCTTGGGGCTGGGGGGATGGGCTGCTGTCCTTCCCCATCTCCACTGGGGCCCAGCCGCTTCCACACATGTCTGCTTCTCCCTTTCCCCTGCACAGGAAGGGCCACCTGTGCCGTCAGAGGACTTTCTCCGCATGTCCGTCTCAAGGAACGAATGCCCATATGGCCCATGAGCTGGGGAAGAGATCAGAATGGCAAGAGGCTACTGCAGTGTCCCAACCATAGGGAGCAATTATCCCTTAGATTACCAGGGAAAGGTGGGGAGGGGTAGCTCTGTGGTTTGAGCATTGGCCTGCTAACCCCAGGGTTGTGAGTTCAATCCTTAAGGGGGCCATTTAGGGATCTGGGGCAAAAATGTGTTAGTGATAGTACTTGGTCCTCCTGTGCAGTAAGGGGACTCAACTCAACTCAAAAACCCTTAAAGGTCCCTTCCAGCTCTATGAGATAAGTATATCTCCATATAATAAAAAACATACAATAAAGGTGTCACTCAGGGAGGCCAGGCCACACCCCCAGACAGAGCCCCCCCCCCCCCCCAATTCCATGAGCATTCATGGTCTACCATACACTTTTTATACCCAAATTTGGCCCTCAGGCCAAAAAGTTTGCCCACCCCTGTGCTATGGCATCACCTTTTCCAGGGCTTAGTGCTGCTTTCCAACACTGCGCATGAACAATGCCCGCTACCTACACAAGGCCAACATAGACTCATTCGTGTCCCGCTGCAGGATGTTCCAACCCCTCAGCCCCTTACAGGGCAGCACCGTGCTGAGTGCCTCCTGCTCCCTTCCTCGCCACCCCATGCTCCTCCTTAAGCACTTGGCCGTACGCACCCACCTGCTGGACTGGGACGCCCATGCCTTCTCCCTGGAGCAGCACTTTGTCAGCGCCCACCACGGCTTTGTCTGCGTCATGCTCTCTGCTCACACCATGTGATTAGCAGCACCCCTGCCAGGAGAAGGTAAAGCCAGGTACATCCGGGGGGGTCTTGAAAGCCAGCAAGGTGCAGTGTGGTCATAGGGCTAATCCGTCAAAAGAAGACAGGAAATATCTGGGCACCAAAGCATGGTATGAGTAATACAGCAGCCAGGATAGCCAGTCAGCTACAGCTGCAAGCATGGAGGGAAGCTGGCACAGTGGGTTGCATGCTTACCTGGGACTAAGGAAAACCTGGGCTCAAGTCCCTGCTCTGGCATGGGCTCCTTGTGTCACTCAGTCTCTCTGTGTCTCAGTTCCCCATCTGTACAATGGGGATATTAGCACTGTCTTACCTCACAGGTGTAAGGGGAAGGGAAATATATTAAAGGTTGTAAGAAGCTCAGATACCATGTTAACAGGGGGGCTGTTGACTGCTCTTGGGGCATTCTCTCTGGGGGTCTGAACTGATCCCTTACAATTAGACTAGTGCATAGTCTCAATTTAGGTTGCCTTCATCAGCCCTCAAACTCTAGCATTTGCAGTCTTCTTCTGTCTCTTTGTCAGTTTCTTAGAGGCAGCCTGGATTGGGCTGTTGCAGGTCTTTTCCTCTCTGTTCTCCCTCCTTTAGAGCTGGGCTTGTTTCTTTAGGGATCGCAGCTGTGGGTGCCTGCCTCCTGGACCGGCTATTCTGGCAGCTGGGCGAGGATGTGTTCAGTCTGATTGCCTGGGAGCAGGGAAAGCCTTCCCTGCCATTCTGCCTATGCTCAGTATGGGGTTTGTAAACCCCCTTGCAGGGCCAGATAAATACCTACGGTAGATGTATGGACAGTTAGTTAAGTGAGAATTGGGCCGTCTATAAATGCATACGGTGGGTCTGACTCGCTGCCCTATCGCCTTCAGTCAGTGATGGAAAAGTGGAGGAATGTAGTGATCAGCTGGGACTAGGGTGACCAGACAGCAAGTGTGAAAAATCGGGATGGGGGTGAGGGATAATAGGCACCTATGTAAGTCAAAGCCCCAAATATCGGGACTGTTTCTATAAAATCAGGACATCTGATCACTCTGGCTGGGACCCATGTGTTCTGTATTGTGGTGGATTCTTTTTTAATGGTATATCAGTCCAGAAGTTTCTCCCGTGCTGCTGCGTGAAAGACCTGGGCAAACAACCGAGGGGACTGACTACCTGACTATATAGGGGAAGGAGTCGATCCTGTGCAAAGTGCTGCCCAGATTCACACAGTGAACAACAGAGAAAGAAGAATTTCTCACTGATGTCTCAGTTCCAGGAATCTTGGCTGTTGCTTTGCAACAAGAGTAGGGACATATTTACAGATGAGTGTGATTTTTTTTTTCTGTTTAGTTTTTTTCAATCTGACAACATTCTTGTTAAAGGAAAAATAAATTTCACCCTTACAGAAAGTTGTAGAGGGTTTAGAGCAGGGGTCTCAAAATGGGGGTCGTGACCCCCTCAGGGGGGTCACAAGGTTATTACATGGGGGGGGTCACAACTGTCAGCCTCCACCCCCAAGCCCCACTTTGCCTCCAGCATTTATAATAGTGTTAAACACACAAAAAGTGTTTTTAATTTAAAAGGGGGGGGTCACACTCATAAGTTTGCTATGTGAAGGGGGTCACCAGGACAAAAGTTTGAGAAACACTGGTTTAGAGAATACTCATCTTTCCTTAAAAATTTAAGGAATTGAAGCCAGTTTCACAGTGTTAATAGGCTACGGTTCTCCATAAAATCCTGTTGTTTTTTATGTGAATTTATGTATAAACTTATTCAGTTGCTGTAGAATCATATGGGTTTAATCCCTATTCAATTGCAAAGGACTTTTCTATAAGAGAAATGTTTCAGTTATTGCCTTTTTTGTGCTTTTAAAGGTAGATGAAGGGGATTTATTAGTAACGGGTTAATAGAAAAATGACATGAGCTTAGTATCACTCTGCTAGTGAGAGAAAAATCGTACCAGATCTTCAGCTGGTGTGAACGAGCATTGAAGTCAGTATTCACCAGCTGAAGATGTTGATAGCTCGGTGTGGTGCCGACAGAAACAACAGACCAAAATTGCCAAGCTTGGGTGTCCCAAGTCAGACCCTAGAATCTGAATTCAGCCCCTTGAACAGAAGTGAGCTGACTCTCCGTGGTGCTGGGTTTTTGTAGCTCCCCCTGACCATCAGTGGGAGCTGTCTGAGCTCAGCACCTCTGAAAACCAGACCTCTTCTACTTATGCTTTGAAAAATTCTGGCCCATAGCACCAGGCACCGGAGGCTACTGAACTCACTTCTGTCCATGGCACTGTGCCCAGAATGGACTATTGCCATAGGACTAAAGCCATGTGGTAGCTGCAGCTCCTACCCTGGCAAAGAAAGGCTGTGAAACGCTGCCCGTGTTTCTTGAGGCCCAGCAGCAGATGCAGGCTGAGAAGGGCTGGATTCCGGAGACGCTCACGGTAGGTGGAGCTGTGTAACCCAGAGAACACATCTGTATGTTGTAACTCGAGCTGCAATCACTGGTAAGGAGAGGAAAGCAGACCTAGCTTGGGAGTTGGAAAGTTAAGAAACACAAGCAGCAAGTAGAAAATAGGTAAGATTTTTAGCCCTGGAGTGTTCTTTTGTTAAAGAATTTATTTCAGTCTTACAGGGCGCAAAATCAGAGTGGTCTGGATATACTAGTCCTTGATACTTAGTCCTGCCATGAGTGCAGGGGACTGGCCTAGATGACCTCTCGCGGTCCCTTCCAGTCCTATCATTCTATGATATCCAAAATCTTGAGGGAAACATAATGGACAGAAAGGGGAGTGGTGCATGTTGCTGAGCTGAGGCTGATTTTGGGATCCACTGAGTTATCTTGTATGTGACGCTGGCAGGGAATCTGTAAAACTTGGACCCTGAACCAATCTATCCTGCCTCTGTTTCCTCCAGGTGGACTCCCCCGAACTTCCAGAGGAGGTGCAGCATTGGATCAGCTACAACGAAGCCAGCAGCCAGAAGCTAAGAGCTGAAAGCGGCCTAGGAATCAATACCAAGGATGAGTAACCAGACATTGTTTTCCCCTGCCCGTCTTTCTCCAGACTGCAATAGACCTGTGCTCCAAACAGACCCAAGTGCTGTATTCTCATCAGCTTTCCTGCTCATGCCGCTGCGGATAAGAGACTGATCCAGATTGCCGTCAGCTTGCTAGACGAAAACGGCAAACGGCTGGCTAGGAAAGGACCCCCAGAAACCCCATTATGTTGGTTAAAGCCCTCTCTGATCTCAGTGGTACGCTGAGCTCTGTGGTGGCTAGGTAGCACCTAGAGCCCAGCACAGTGGGGAGTGGCACCTTTTGGTCTTTAGAAGGGAGTTTGCTTTCACTAAAAAATTTATTTCCAGAGACTGGTAACATCAGGAAAACAAAACTTTGGTACAGCCCAAACTGCAGGGGATCTGGGGCATCAGCACAGCTGACCTCCTCCTCCTCCCCAGGAATTTGAAACATCCACCCCCACTGGCTGATGTGCTGATGCCTCCACTGTACCCACAATCCTTTGCAGTAGCCCTGCCTCCACACGCCTTCAGTCATTAACACTAGCACTATTTAAAAAACCCTGACCCCAGCCGCATATTCATTAATAACAACCCTATCCTAGGATTTGTCTGGAAGGAAATACATCAGTGCCATGGCAGGGAGGCTAACTTGGTGTTTGCTAGTAAATAAGGCATCACCACATACATATGTTGTCTCTATCTTTAGATAGAATGAATATGATCACCAGGGTTATTCCGAGCATATTTGGGAGAAGTAGGTTAGGACCAGGAGCCTCCTGTGTTCCCCTCATGGCTGTACCACTGAATTACTGTGTGACCAATCTCTCTGTGTCCTGGATTACTCAGCTGTGAAAGGGAGATGCTACCTCCCAGGGGTGGGGGTGAGAACTACTGTAATTCACTGATGTGCTTTGAAGAGGAAAAGTATCCCCTGGCCCTGCTTTTCTTATCTCTGTAGCTGCAAATGGGTTGTGCGGTGTCTTGAAATCCTGACCTACACGAAGTCCTAGGAGTGCTGGTTCAAGGTGCTAGCTGAGAGCTTTCCTGATGCCTTCTAATAGGTCGTAGTGTAGACAAAGCAGTGTATATGGCACATGTTAATATCTACACTAGACTATTAGAACGTGTCACGTCTTAGCTAACAACAGACCTTGAAATCCTAGTTGAGATGAAGCCTTTGAGTATCTGCACTTGGGAAAACCGGGACTGTAACACTCCACTGGGAGTGTAGTTGTAAACAGGATTCAGATCAGGGTTAGAGGACGCAGCGGTAAATACATTGGAGCCCATTCAGTGCTACAGTCTCCCTTTATTGGTACACACCATTGGAGGGGCAAGAAAAACACAAATGGTCCCAGCGTAGATATGACCCAGGTGTTGCAACCTGCATTAGAGCAGGGCTCAGGGAATTCAGGTCCCCTTTGCCCATGTAACCAAACAGGGCAATTTTCTTTGTGATTGTTGGATATTTGATTGTATTTATATTTGGAACCGTTCTCGTTATGTACTTTGTAAATGGAAGATTGCTGTATATTCCGTGAACATTTTCCTCTAATGAGCACTTTACACCAAGACTGTATTGAGGGAACATGTTTTGAAGTGGGGCTAACCTGTGAATTTGTGCATGTGTTCTGTAATCTAAATACCAGAGCCTCCTGCAGTGGTCTGAACCCAGACCGTGAGATAGCTGTGAATTGTCTCTGAATGTATATTTATTGCCGCTTCTAATGGTTTTCTTGACTTGCAACTACTACTTACTGGAACTGCTTAGCCACAGTATCTTAACATTTACTTGAAGACATCAAAGGATTCTAAATGAGATGAAATCCTGAGAGAAACTTTGTTTTTTAAAGGAATAAATTGATCCATTTGCACCGCAATCTAGCAAAGCTGTCAGGCATATGCTTAACTTTAAGCAGGTGGAGGCTACTCAGTGTCCTTACAATTAAGTATATGCTTAAGTACTTGGCTAGAACAAGGCTTTGGGGTATAAACATTAACCAGACACTGTCAGATGATGGGGAGAGAATCATATGAGTGTAGGACGGGAAGGGATCTCAATAGGTCATCTCCAGTCCCCTGCACACAAACCAGGACTAAGTAATAACCAGCCCCTCCCTGACAGGTGTTTGTCTGAGCTGCTCTTAAAAACCTCCAGTGATGGAGATCTCATCCCCTCCCTAGAGTTGGAGGAACTCCACCAGGCAGTGAAAAAAAAATCCAGTAAAGACAACTGGTGGCCACAGCAGACAGAATCTCACTTAGGGCTTGGCTACACTTGAGAGTTGCAGCGCTGGTGGAGGCTTTCTAGCGCTGCAACTTAGTAACTGTCCACACCTGCAAGGCACATCCAGTGCTGCAACTCCCTGGCTGCAGCGCTGGCTGAACACCTGGTTTGCTTGGGGTGTAGCGAGTGCAGTGCTGGTGATCCAGCGCTGCTCATCAAGTGTGGACACACACCAGCGCTGTTATTGGCCTCCAGGGTATTAGCAGATATCCCAGAATGCTTTTAACTAAATTACTCTCTTTGTTTTGTTATGCTGCCTCTCTTTGTTTTGTTGTGAACTCGGAGCTCTGGAGCTCCGGTGCTCCGGGAGCTGCTTATCTAAAAAACAAACACAGCTCCTGTTTGCTGTGATCAATCTGTACCTGACTGTGAACAATCAAATGAGATAACCCCTGTAAATGAGGCAGGCAGGGAGTGAGTGTTTGCTTGGCAGAGAAACAGCGGGAGCAGAGGGGAGAAAGGGAGTCCGTTGGATGCAGGCTGTTTGCAGTTAAGAGTAAGGGGTCGGGAACATTTTCTGATTTTGCAAGGCAGGAAGCTAACACAGTGTTGGCTCAAAAAATCCACTCTCTCTCTCCCCCGCTCCCTGTCACACTACACCCCACCCCACCCCCCTCTTTTGAAAAGCACGTTGCTGCCACTTGAACGCTGGGATAGCTGCCCATAACGCATCACTCCCAACAGCGCTGCAAATGTGGCCACACACCAGCGCTGTTCCTACATAGCTGGATGACCAGCGCTGTAAACTCCCAGCGCTGCAACTCTCAAGTGTAGCCAAGCCCTTAGTCTTTCCTGCAGTTGCACCTGACGGTGCCACATTTTAAATACAAAGAACCAAAACCCTAAGGAAGTAAGAGAGGGGGGTTGCTGCTGTTGTGACTCTGTGGAGGTGTCACACTGGTGGCAGATGCCAAGCTTGGAACGTACATAGGTAGGCGAGAACTTACCTTTGGGCTGGATCCTGCAAGTTGTTGGGAACTCTGGCCCCGATTCTGCAAAGCTTTAAGCACGTGCTTAGCTCGAGGCATGTGAGTGTCCCCATTGAGTCGTGTGAGAGGGACAAAGCACAGAATGCCAGCCCCCTACCACAGAGGGGGACCAACTTGAGAATGTATCTCTGCCTTTCCCCACTGCCGTGAGCCTGTCCCTGAAA
The DNA here is from genome assembly GCF_020497125.1 of Mauremys mutica. Taxonomy (NCBI): domain Eukaryota; kingdom Metazoa; phylum Chordata; order Testudines; family Geoemydidae; genus Mauremys; species Mauremys mutica. Next base: position 8,380,010 of record NC_059073.1, on the reverse strand, counting down.
CCAAGCACTGCACGAGCCTGTTAGCAGCACAGCTAACAACTTCATAGATCACTGACAGCTCTGCCAACCTGAAGTATTCAGGAGCATGAGTCAGGCCCCAAAGAGTGAGGATGCTCTTGGTTCACATTTCCGGGCTTTCCTTTACAATCATAAGGGTGAGAAACTTTTTTTTTTTTTAATGAAATCTGAGATTCGCATGTACTGAGCTGACCCAGAGAGCTGGGCCTTTGAGCATGAAACTTGATATTGCAAGACTTGCAATAAAGTATCAAGACTTGACAATGCTACATGTTTAACCAACTGTCCTTTTAATCCACCCAGCCTCACTCTGTGACCCTTTGTCATATGCAGAGGGAATTACCACCCCATCCCTTATTACTAATCGCTGTCTGAAAGTCCCTTGTGTCGCACAGGTGTCATTCAGAAAGTCACGCACCTCCCTGCAGCAATACATATGGGAACAGACTGCGAATACCAGTGATGACTGAACCTGATGATACTGGGAACAAAAATTGCTCCCCATCATGTGTGGCAAAGCATCTTTTTCACCACGTCAGCCTCTGCCTTTCTTCTGCTTTTGGGACCACAGGGGCCTGGAGTAAATCAGTCCTACCCTGGAGGTTTTTAGTTCTTCTCGTTGGTTTATTTACAACATTGACAAGGCAGTCCTGAGTTGATCTCTTATGGAAGAAAACCCACAATGCAAAAGAAACATATTTCCTTGTGCCCACCAGAACGTTGGTGCTGGGTTCCGGTCCCCAACTCTTCCCCAAACAGAAGTAAACTCAGTGTTTTCCTGAGAGGGAGGAGAACATCCCTCTACCTAGAAGAAACCTTTTCTCACTGCTGCAACTTATTTCTTCAACCTCCTCTTGCTCTCTTAGCAGAACAGGGGTTTTGAAAGGTCACTGGCAACGCCTTAACTGGAGTCAAGTGTCTCTAATTAACCCCTTTTCAGTTCATAGTAAAAAGGGCCTTCACTATACTAGCACTGAGAGACCTGTCTTCCTTCACCCTTATCCTGTCAGATCTGACTTTTGTCTCACATGCTTGTAGCTGTTTCTGCCACTTCACACTGACTCAACAGACATTCTAGGCTTCAGCATGACGTGACAATCCCAGCATCGTATTATGGAAATTATTGTTGCTTAGTTTATGCAAGCAAAAAACTAAAGATTTACAGTGTGCTAGACACAATATTCATCTCCACTATTCACAGAAGCACTAGAATATCATGCATTTCTCAAGTCTATGTGAGCTATTCTACACCACCCATTGTGTCCTCTGCTGCTTTACATGCTGCTAAAATGGCTTAGGCCATTCTTTCCCTCTCCCACACCTGGCCCTAGAGGGGTCAAGTTTTGCACACCAACGTGTGTAATATTTCTTCCTAGGGAGAATGAGTCCCTGACCTCTCAGTCACGGTGCCCCAAGCAATAAGAGCAGCAAAGAGTCTTGTGGCACCTTATAGACTAACAGACGTTTGGGAGCATGAGCTTTCGTGGGTGAATACCCACTTCGTCAGATGCATGTAGTGGAAATTTCCAGGGGCAGGTATATATAAGCAAGCAAGAAGCAGGCTAGAGATAATGAGGTTAGTTCAGTCAGGGAGGATGAGGCCCTGTTCTAGCAGCTGAGGTGTGAAAACCAAGGGAGGAGAAACTGGTTTTGTAGTTGGCAAGCCATTCACAGTCTTTGTTTAGTCCTGAGCTGATGTTTACCTGCGTCCCATGGGGTACCTCAACCAGTGCATCAAATGCCCCAGTAACAATTATATGGGTGAAATCAACCAGTGTGACCAACAGTTCCTTTGACCAACTGTGAGCCCCACCCCTTAAATTCCTTGGGAATTTTGAAAAGTCCCCTTCCTGTTTGCTCGGTGACGCGTGCAGTGGTCTCAGCGCATCTTTCCAAGTGGCCAGAATGAATCACATGGCAATGGCCTGGCACATGACAGTGCTCTGTGTTCCCAACGCTTTCTGGGCTGTGCCAGGTTGCAAAACAGAGTTTTCAGCGGGCAGGGCCTGCTGCATAAAAACCGATTCCATGGTAGTCTGGGGTCAAGCACCTACCGAAAAGAAATAGGGGGTGCGCAGCACCTGGAGGGCTGGACTAATCTTTTGTGGGCCCTGGAGCCCAAACCGTGACCCTGCCCCCTGCTCCACCCGCCCTCCACCTCGAGGCCCCGCCCCTGCTCGGCCTCCTCCCCCTGACGCCCCGCCCACCGCTCGCCTGGCGGGAAGCCTGTGGTCTGCTGCCTCCCTATTTGATTACATTTGCTAGATGAACCTGCTGTAATGGGGCTTCTCCGCAGTGCAGCTTGTGGTTTCCTGTAGATCACTGACAATGCTCACTCTGCTACCCTGGCCCACCCAGGCCTGTGGTGGTAGGACTTTCCTGGTTGGCCTTTTCTCACCCTCTGTCCCCATGGAACAGAACCACAGCAGGCCTGCTGCTTGGGACTTCTCTGGCTATGAAGAGACCAGGAGCCTTTGCTCCTTAATGCTTATCCTATATGGGAATCCCATCAGATCTCTGATATTTGGGAATCAGTATTATGTCCACACCACAATGGACAGGAGGACCCACATCCACTCCAGCAGAGGGTGGAATTTGGATCTTAGTTAGAAAGTGACTATACAAATGCAAGCATTAAGATTGTCAATGGGGATAAAACCCAGAGTCTTCAGCACCATGGCATCCTCACTGTCGAGCCAAAGGGGCAGCTCCGCTAGCATTTGGAGGTAGTAAGTTGTTATCAGATTAGCATAGAAGGGGGGCAGGGAGGGGATATGACACATACTTTGCAATCCTGTTTCCCCTGTCTGGGGCAGCTAGGCTAACACATCTGTGGTCCACAAGAGGTTGCATCCCCTAGGTCTATTATTCTTCCCATTTGGGCTGTCACTTCCGTCAGCACACACTATACAAACGTGTTATGCTCACGTCCTTCAGGATATTTCTTTCCCAGCTCAAGCACAGAAGGTTTTTGGAGAAGAAAATGGATTTTTTGTTTACGTAGCAGGCGTTGCCACCGCAGGAATTCATGGTAATCCTAGAAATGTCACTAATAAAAATTTCCACTGCCATGTAGAACATGAGGTGGGGCCAGTGACGGGGAGAGGAATCTTCAGATCAGGGCTCTGGGAACAGAGAAGGAAGCCTGCATTGTTTCTGAAAGGTGGCATTTACCTTTTGGCTGTGCCAATAGAAAGCCGAGCATCAAGAAGGTCAGAGCAAAGGTACCTCCCTGGGTGCAGCCAGGACAATAGGATGGTATGTCATAATGGCTCCACTTGAGGGAAGCCTTCCCAACATGCAACTTCTTCCTTGGAAGCTGAGCTGCCAAGACATCACTCAGCCGCTTCTACTTTGCCTTCACAGTGTGATTCCCAGCACAGAGATTACCCTAGACAGCTGCTTGCTTTCTATTCAGAGATGGGGGCCTTGTCTACACTGCCAAGTTTCTGCGCAGTAAAGCAGCTTTCTGCGCTGTAACTCCCAAGGTGGACACACTGCCGAGCCACTTAGTGCGCAGAAACTGGGCAGTTGCAGCGCTGTAAAAAACCCACCCTGACGAGAAGCATAGAGCTTTCTGTGCCGGGGCTACAGCACCGCAGTGCCAGGGTAGACACCCTGGTCGATTACAGCGCTGCGATTGGCCTCCGGGAGATGCCCCACAATGCCTGTTCTCGCCTCTCTAGTCATCGGTTTGAACTCTACTGCCCTGCCCGCAGGTGACCAACTGCAAGCCCCACCCCTTAAATTCCTTGGGAATTTTGAAAGTCCCCTTCCTGTTTGCTAGGTGACGCGTGCAGTGGTCTCAGCGCATCTTTCCAGGTGGCCAGAATGAAACCACGGAGCGGCTCTTAAATGTTATGGAGCACCAAGCAGACACGCTCTAGGTGCTTCTAGCACTGCAAACCGAGCAGCTGTGCGCCCGCCCTCCCTCCCCTGCAGCTGCTGTCACATGTGCCCTCCCAGACACTGCCAACCCGCTCTTAACCTCCGGGCTCCAGTCTGTACCCGCTGCGTTCCCCTCCTGCCCCGTCACCGTCCAGCCCCGCAGACTCCCAGTGCCCACTGCACTCAACACCCAGCCCTCTGCAGTTTGGCCCTGCTGAAGTACAGTGCTCGCTGCACTGTACTCCAAAGGACAAGGTTGCATATGATCCCTGGACATACACAAATCTTTCACCGCCCCGGGACCCCACCTCCTCTTGAGACCCTCCCTTCTCCCATCCCCCACAGTGCTGTTGTGATTTTTTGTTTGTCTCTCTCCTCCGGTTGTTGTTGTTGTTTAATAAAATAATGGTTTTGGTTTGAAAGCATCTTTATTCCATTAATTGATAGTAAACAGAGCCCTGCAAAGCCACAGGCGGTTTTCTTAAACCTTCACAGTGCATCGTCTGCACCAATCACAATCACCTCCTAGCATTGCAAGCACTGCACTCCCGAGCATAGCAACAAAATTATTAGTGGCTTTCAGCTTCAGATTGCAGCCTCAAGGCATCCTTGATCCTTATGGCCCTGCGCTGGGCCCCTCTAATAGCCCTGCTCTCTGGCTGTTCAAATTCAGCCTCCAGGAGCTGAGCTGCTGCAGTCCAGCCCTGAGTGAAGCTTTCACAAATATTATGGTGCGTACAGCACACAAGCCAGCTATAAGCATAGGAATATTGTCATTGGCCATGTCCAGCCTCCCATATAGGCGGTACCAGCAGGCCTTTAAACAGCCAAAAGCGCACTCAACAGTCATTCTGCACTTGCTCAGCCTGCTGTTGAGCGGGTCCTTGCTGCTATCAAGGTGCCCCGGGTATGGCTTCATGAGCTACGGCATTAAGGAGTAGGCAGCGTCTCCCAGGATCACAATGGGCATTTCGACTTCCCCTATGGTGAAAGTCCCTGGGAAGAAAGTCTGGGAAGAAAGTCCCTGCTTGCAGCTTCCTGAACAGGCCAGTGTGCCGAAAGATGTGTGTGTCATGCACCTTTCCGGACCAGCCTGCGTTACTGTCTGTGAAATGCCCACGGTGATCCACAAGTGCCTGGAGAACCATTGAGAAATACCCCTTGCGATTAATGTACTCGGTGGCTAGGTGATCTGATGCCAGAATTGGAATATGCCTGCCAGCTATCACCCCTCCGCTGTCAGGGAAGCCCATTTGTGAAAAGCCATCCACAATGTCACACACCAGAGTCATGGTCTTTCAGAGCAGGATGCGATTAATGGCCCTGCACACTTCCGGCAACACATGTCGACTTTCCCACTCCGAACTGGTTAGTGACCCATTGGTAGCAGTCTGGAGTAGCCAGCTTCCACAGTGCACGTGCTCCTCCAAAGACAGGGCAGCTCTCATTCTCGTGTCCTTGCGCCGCAGGGCTGGGGCTAGCTCATCACTCAGTCCCATGAATGTGGCTTTTCTCATCCAGAATTCATCCCACCTCTCGTTTGGCCTCCAGCATAGCAACATAAGAATGGCCATACTGGGTCAGACCAATGGTCCATCTAGCCCAGTGTCCTGTCTTCTGGTGGTGGCCAGTGCAGTGTGTTAATACCCACCCTAGGGGCATCCTTGTGGATACAAGTTTACCAAAGCTTCAGCTCAGAACAAGCATGTTCATACTATGTTCAGTTTCCTTTCTATACAGATCAGGAGGCTTTGATCTGGAGTTCCCAGAAGCAAGTAATTAGATCACAATGGGCCACTTTCCTCAAGGCATATCTTCAAAGAGTTGGCTTTGGAGGGGAAGAATTTGCATTCCCCTCACCTCAGGGTATTTCCTAAGGAAATCCCCTTCACGGGTATTGTTCCAAAAAGACCTTTGAACTGCCGCATACCTCCAGAGATTGCATAAATCTTGTCATTCTGCTCAAGAAATTCCATGCAATCTCAATACACCACTATTTGCATTTGTAATACAGTGAACTCCAAAGGAGTAAACCCTAAGTCACTAAGGTTTAACTGAATTCAATAAAGTTTATCGTAAGTCCATAAGGTTTGTTCAGGATATTACAGGATACTGTCAGCCTGTCACCCAGACTCTCTGGACACTGCCATAACACCAATGATAACAAAAAGATATTGACAAACTGGAGGGAGTTCCCGCAAGTAAAGCATTTATGACGGAATGATTAGAAAGATAAGAAACTAGTTGTATCTAGCTTGTCAAAGTAGTGACAGCTCCATGGCTACTCTATAATTGCCTCTGGTCTTTGAGTGTGCAAACACCAAGGAGGGATTGGAATTACTTAATGAATATAAGAACAAAAGAACAGCCATACTGGGTCAGACCAATGGTTTTTCTAGCCCAGCATCCTGTCTCCTGATGGTGTCCGGTGCCAGGTGCTTCAGAGGGAAGAAACAGAACAGGGCAATTTGAAGTGATCTATTCCCTGACATCCTGTCCCAGCTTCTGGCAGTTCATAGAATCATAGAATATCAGGGTTGGAAGGGACCTCAGGAGGTATCTAGTCCCACCCCCTGCTCAAAGCAGGACCAATCCCAACTGCAAAATCCAAGCTCTATCAATCACCCTCCTGCATCATTTCTGCTCCCCTTTGCCCGAATTCCTGCTTCGCTCCTGAATCCCTTGGGTTTGTATTATGACCCTGCCTATTGGTTCCAGTTTTTGAAAATTTCCATGAGATCCCGTCCGAGTCTCCAGTTGTGCAACCACAAAGACATTACCCCTTCGCTGTGATCTTCCGGCTTGATACAATCTTTGCTGCCTTTTGCTCCATCCTCGCTGGGGCTGTAATCTCCCTGTGGTCTGGGGATGGGGATTGCCCAGGGAATTCTAGCTTGGGGGGAGAGGGGACACCTGCGGCAGTAACAGCCTCACCTCTGTCCTTTAAAGGGCTCGATTTGCGAGAGGAGGGGCAGGCTGGCATGTAGAATATCCTCAGTGCAAAGTGCAATAAGGACACACCCAGGCAGACCCTCAGAGCATCCTCTGCCGTGATGTCCGAGCCAGGTCTGGGCCTGGGGTGATTAGATGTGTCCAACAGGTTCAGGGTTTTATAAAAGGGGAGAAAATAATAAAATCTAAACCAGGCACCAGACCCCAGAGGCTCCATTAGGAACGTCCCCATTGCTACTGATTTTACCCAGAAGGCGCTCGTGTTCTTCAGTGAAGGGCAGCAGTTAAACAGCTTCAGATAAGCCAAGCGGTGGGTGTTCTGGAGACATGTCAAAGTACAGAAACAGCGCTAGACAGAATACAGGGCTGCTGTATAGAATCGCTCCACTATGCACCTGTACCTATTAGGGAGAGGCAGCAGGGTGTAGTGGTTAGAGCTGAGGTGGGCCTGGGTTCTATTCCTGACTGCTAGTGACCTTGGGCAAGTTGCTGCATGCCTCAGTTTGCCCATCTATAAACGGTGGATGAGAACCCCACAGCGTTGAGATCACCAAATGGACTTAGACACGAGCTATATTAATGCTGCAAAGGAATATTATGAGATTTGCATGTAAACACCACTTAGCTCAGTGGGAAACGTGTTGCATGAGCTGTGGCGTGCAAGCGGGAAGTTAAGTGTGCAAAAGAGCACGTGCAGAGAACTGCCACTTGCACTGATGCTGCAGGTGCATTTCTGAACATAATTCTTTTTTCTGTGCAATTTTGCAGACCGGACTCCTCAACTGAGCATTTTAACTGCACACCTCAGAAAAGGAGGTCTATTTGGTATATCTCATTTTAAATCAGTATTTCCCAAAGCCTGGGGAACAAACTGAAGCTCTTGCCAAGGATGCAGTATGGAGAGACCTCTATTGTTTTCCAGAGTCAGTTTTCATTTTAGTCAAAACATAATTAGTCTTATGGCTGTGAAAAAAACCTTCAAAATGTGACACAAGTTTAACTGATGCAGCAACGTCTGCCTGAGTTTGCAGAGTGCCTGAAACAATAGCTTTCAATGAGTGCTATTAGATGCCAGAGATGCTATTTTAACTCCCATTTTATTCATTATTTCACTGCTCATCAAAGCAGGTAAGAAAGGAGAGGAAGGATGATATTATGATGGTCTACACCAATATTTCCCAAATTAGGGGCATGAAGGAACACAGAAGATGTATACAAATTGAGAAATTTTGACCTTTTTTCAGAAGGACAAATTTGGTTTTATTTTCCTGAAGGGGGCTTAGCTTTTAATAGTTTCAGAAATGTGGCCTTAAATTATCATGTTTCATAAGCTTATAAGTAGAAGTGGACAGGAAATGGTTTTCCCATCATGTGAAATTTTTCAAGGTATCAAAAAAACTTCCTGTCCTGCATCAGGAAGGAATGTCAAAATCTCAGAAAATTTCATGTACCAAAAATCTGAAAATGATTTTGTTTTGGGTCAATCAAAACGTTTTGTGTCAATAATTTCAAAGCATTTCATTTTGATTGCAACCATTTTTTTCTTGGCGTCTAAATTTATTAAAATAGTTAAACTAAAATTCGCTTTGACGCAACAAACCCAGAATTTCTAGTTCAATAATGTCAAAACAGGATGTTTTTACAATTTCAAAACTTTCTTTCCAAAATAGTTGGAGGTGGGAGATTCGCGAAAACCAATCCCATTTTGTGAAGTTTCACAAATCAGCGTTTTGGGGGTGAAAAAACAATTTGTCGAAAAATTCCCAACCGGCTCTTTTCACAAGTGATTTTTTGAACAGGAACACCTGACTCAGAGGACATAAATCCTGCTGCTGTCACAGACTCTTGTGAACATAAGAACGGCCATACTGAGGCAGACCAATGGTCCATCTAAACCAGGATCCTGTATTCCGACAGTGGCCAATGCCAAGTGCTTCAGAGAGAATGAACAGAACAGGGAATCATCGAGTAATCTATCGCCTGTCATCCACTTCCAGCTTCTGGCAAACACGCTAGGGACACTCAGAGCATGGGGCTGCATCCCTAACTAGGGTCACATGCATCTGACGAAGTGGGTATTCACCCATGAAAGCTCATGCTCCAAAACTTCTGTTAGTCTATAAGGTGCCACAGGACTCTTTGCTGCTTTAACACTTCCTTAGTCACTTTCTCCACACCAGTCAAGGTTTTATAGACCTCTGTTATATCCCCTCTTCATCGTCCCTTTTCCAAGCTGAAAAGTCCCAGACTTGTGCCTCTCAGGTTACCCTACCAAGGCTGTCTCTTGATCCTGCTGTCTCTCCCCTATCTGTTTCTTACAAGCACCATGATCCACTCATGGACGTTCTCCTGCACTGGAAAGCTGAAAGGTCAGCAACATTGAAGTTAGACAAACTGGAAGCATGCCAGTTTCCTGGGTGCTCCTTACACTAAGCCCTGGTCTACACTGGGCGGGGCGGGCGGGGGGGTGTCGACCTAAAATACGCCGACTTCAGCTACGTGAATAGCGTAACTAAGGTTGGCGTATCTTGGGTCAACTTACCTGGCTGTGAGGACGGCGGTGAGTCGCTTGCTGCCACTCCCCTATTGACTCCACTTCCGCCTCTTGCAAACTGGAGTTCCGAAGTCGATGGGGAGCGCGATCGGGGGATCGATTTTATCGTGCCTACACTAGACATGATAAATTGATCCCCGATAGATCGATCACTACCCACCAGACCTACCCTGAGACTCACTAGGGAGATACATGATGACTGAGCAATAAGTGCCCCCTCTGCATGGTGTTTCTCAATTTCTGGAGCTTCCTCTTGTTTCCTGGCTGGATCTGTCCATTCTCACAATCAGTCTGGCCTGTTTCCATCCCTTCTGCCCAACTCTCCCATTATTTACTGAATCTTCTCTGGGAATGAAGCCTCCCTCCCTGGGGATAATATTATTAATTTATTATTGTCATTCCTCCACTGTGTGAGGCGCTGTACAATTTATAGGTGCCATCCTTCCCAGGGCAGCATTCACCAGGGGGGAAATTCACCCCATGCAGAGAAGCCAGAACAATGTCTAACCACCACTCGAGTCCCCCATAGACTTCAATCGGACTCAAGTTGTGCCTCGCCCTTGGGCAGGCTCGCAGCACAAGGATGAATGTCACCTAGCAGATGGGCCATGGCAGTGCAGACTTTCCCTCAGCCCTTAACTGGAGGGAACTCCTCTGGAGTGAAAGGGGTGTGCACCGACCAACCCACGAGCGTCAATGCAGGGCACTGCCACTGGCTCATGAGTTAATGCGATCCATTGCCATTGCTTTATTTTGAAGCCCATCATTCATGCCTGCTCTTTCCTCACCACGTACTAAGGAATTAAATAACTGTTCCCAATAAATTGGGGAGGGAGGAGAGGCCAGGGAAAGGGACCTTTTTCAATGGATACTTGACATTAACGGGGAGGGATAGCTCAGTGGTTTGAGCATTGGCTTGCTAAACCCAGGGTTGTGAGTTCAATCCTTGAGGGGGCCATTTAGAGAGCTGGGGTAAAAATCTGTCTGGGTCCTGCTTTGGTCCTGCTTTGAGCAGGGGGTTGGACTAAATACTTCCTGAGGTCCTTTCCAACCCTGAGATGGTAGGAAGCTATTAGAGAAGGCAAGGCATCAGCTGCAGGGGAGAAGGCTCTTGTCCCACCAGCTCTGTTGAGAGGACAGATGAGGTCAGAGCTAAGGGACTGGGAGGGAGCAGAGATGGAGATAAAGAAAGAGACAACAATGTCAGGCATTCCCAAACCAGACTCTGAAATAAAGCCCTGATTCAGCAAAGCACTTAACCGCATTGCTTAAGTCCCACAAAGTCTTATGCACGCGCTGCAGAGTGCGCAGCTTAGAACTGAGATGGAACTCCCTTCACTTGTTGCCTAAATAGCATTTCAAGCCAGAATTGAAGGTCAAAAAGGAATCCTCTAGTAGATTTCAGCAGAGAAAAGTTGACCTATAAATAACTTTAATTATTACAGTTGATTAAGCAATTAATTCCTGCTCATTATTATTCCTCTTAAACAGGGACACAAAAGCACAGAAGAATTTCACCCACCTAGATCAGATCATTGACACATCAAGTCTAGACTCCTGCCATGTCCTTCAGAGCTAGGCCAAAGACCCCCTTACTCATCATGCACTGAGAATGAAATTTACTCTGTGTAAAGGGCCAGCACAAAAGCTACCGTGCTGAGGGGTTGCACTGGCTCACTGCATTCAGGTGAATTTCACCCCAGACTGGTTGTTTAGCAATGATGTCTGTAGAACAGGGGCGTGTGAAATAGCCATTTGCTAGGGGTGTTGGTCACAATGGTCATGCACTTAATTCGAATAGTTCGGCCTTGAGTAACTGGGTGTGCCGTGGTATTTTCCGCAACTAATTGACACAACAAAGACATTCCACTACAGATTAGCATTGAATTTAATTTAGCAAGGAGCTGGTAGAAACTGGGCATTCCTGAGCCAGGTCCCTTTATCGACAGGGACAGGAATGCAGAGATAACATCTTTCCAAGAGGCCAGCGTGTCTAAGAAAGTGAGGAAGCATCTTCCTACAAGTGTCCAAGGCCACCCATTGGGAATGCAGATGGCAAGCGCAGCCAAGAGGGGCTTGTGGCTTGTTGGGTGGTGCTCCGGGAGTAAAGGCTTCACCTGCCTGGCTCCTCACAGCCCAGTTCTGAGGAGGACGCACAGGAAACTAGCTGAAATCCCCATCACCACGTAGCTGATTTGTATGCTGACCGCCCCATCCACGTTGCACAAGTCAGAGTTACAGCAGAAGGTGGGGCGAGAGCTCCCGATGTCATCCACGTCGGACGGGATGCATTTCTGAGCACACGACTTGATGACGGTTGAGTCGCCCACGAAGGGGTAAACTACAACATTTCAAAGCAAGAGAGAAGAAAAGGGTATTAAAGGGAGGATTGGGGTGGGGGCAAGTTCCAGCCCTGTGGGGAGCACTGAACATCTATCCCATTGGATTCCAGCTCCAATTCCAAAAAGCTTCAGGGGTTGGATTAGCTGGGAGCTAAAACAAACCAACCTTTTGCTGGTCTCCTATGTAGAGAATGCCCTACATACGTTCCTTGGGGGTCTATCTCTGGCTCTCTGGGCGCTGACCCATCTCTGGTGTCCTTCCTGCGTGTCTCCCTCTGGCTCCGTGAACGTACACCACTAGGTCAGCCACAAGCTAAGCAGGGATACCTGGCGCATGCCCCTGGCTTTACCTAAGCCTGGGTGCATTGTGTGTCACCTGTCTCCCTGCAGATACGACATCCCATCTCTAATCGCTGCCAATCCTAGCGCAGCAGGTATCCCTGTGCCCCATCTCCTCTCTCTGGAAAAGTGTCTCCTTACTAGGCAAAGCTCAGCTATGGGCCAATGCAGGCCCCGTCCGGAGAGGTGCCAAGAATGCTCTGAAGTCACGGGGTCCAGTTTAGGCTCCTAAGAGCCCAGTGATTCAGGCACCCACCAGGGAGGTGGGAGACGTAGGCTCCAGTCCACCAGCTCCCGTCACTCTTTCATTATTTATCCACAACAGGGGAGATTGACGCTGTCCCTGTTGGGATGCCCCAGAGCTCAGGGGTTAGAGCATCGTCTGAGAGGTGGGAGACCTTTCTCCCCTGGTGGCAGAGAGGGGAATTGAACCTGGGTCTCCCATATGCCCAGGCAAGTGCTCTAACCACCTGATGCTTTGTGTGGCACAGAGCAGGCACCTAACCCATTCCTGCAAGAACCACCCCCCCCCCCCCCGAGCCTAAGCTGCAGTTGGTTCCCATTTGCAAATCACTAGCAGACAGAGATGCCTCCCTGCCCCTGTTGCTGAGAGGGGTGGGACTTAGCAAATCAGCCTCTCCCATTGGCTAGAGGTGTGTCCCCACCTAGCGTGCCGGCTTTTGTGAATCGCAGTCTAAGGTGGCTGTCTCTCCCTATTCATTGTACAGGAGCCTAGGTCCCTAACTCAGGCTTCGTGGCTCCCAGGACTGTTCCTGTGATTTGCCAGGGCACTAAAAGTTACGCGCCGTGATGCTGAGCGTAACAATGCCTAAGTGCCTGTGTGGATCTGGACCTCACCCAACGTGAGTCCAACTGAGTCAATGGCAGAGCCAAGACTAGGATCCACTGCTCCCAAGTACCCGTGTTGCAGCCTGGGTCCATCGCTAGCAATCCCAGGGGAACTCTGATCCCTGGGGTTGGGGCTGGATGGACGTTCTTCCCTTCCCTACATTTGAGCACAGGCTTCTCCCTCCGGGAGTCTCTTCCTTACCTTCCTCTCGGGAGTACATTACTGTCTTGCACACAACGTCATCCGTGGAGCAGTTGCTGATGGTCATGCATAGGGAGGCGCTCATCGGCTCCAGGCATGTGTAACACTGCAAGGCGTGGGCTGCAAAGAGGAACAAAACGGGGTTGCAAAATGGGGAGCAACAGGTGCTGTCTGCCCTTCCAGATCACCCCTGTTAGGGCAACCACTAGCGCCTCTAGTTAGCGCCACTCCCCTAAGGTAGTTCTCAGAATGTGGTGCCGCAGGACCCGGCAGTTCCCTAGACATCTTGTCTGATGTATGGAGGGGCATGCTGCAAAATCCACATGCCATGTCTTCGGTGTCACGCCAGGCTACTCTTAAACTGCCTCCAGGCATGCGGGTATCAGAGGTTAATCCAGCCCTTGGAGAGCATCATTTCGAAGAGGTTTGTCTGTCGGCTGTGTAACAATTAGCTAATCCGACCTGTCTCACACAGTTATCCGAGGGGCAGAAACCTCAGCCAGCTAACCAGATCCAGAATAATGGAGAGGCTGAAGTGATTTACACAGAGATCATTCCACTGGTGGGCTGGTCACTCCTGAGGCCTGATTGTGATTTAGATTTACACTAGAGTCCCTGTGCTCATCCCCTTTATAGCTCCAGAGCAGTTGCCAACTCTCGCGTGGTAAATAAGCCCCCCGACTTTCACACTAAGCCAAAAATCAAGCTAATCCCATTTCAAAACAAGGCCAGGACAAGCCAATCCCTAAGATCCCCAACGCTCTGTGCCTCGATCCCCCCCGGCGTGCAGTCTGGGACTGGGGGGGGCCAGCTGTGCACCCCTGACTCTCTCCCCCCATTGCCCCGGCTTGCCGGGAGCCGATCAAAAAAAAAGAAAAAAAAAGACGCTACAAGCCAACAAGCAACTCACAAACCAATTCAGCCAAAAACAAGCCCAATTTCTGTGTTTTTTTTCACGGGTTTGGCATGTCTGCACCAGAGTGGTGTAAAGACACCTTATAAATAGCATAAAGGAGCCTTCTTGTAAGTGAGAATCAGACCCTCAGCCTATAAGCTCTTTGGGTCAGGGGCTGGTTCTATTTTGCACTTTCTCCAGTGCTAAGCAGTGGTCAGCGCTGACCACAGAAGCATCCTTGGGGCAGCTGGGTAAGATCTCATTGTGGAGAGCTAGAATAGGCCCATGGGATTTGCGTGGGCCTGAGGGAAGTCAGGCCGGCCCCAGGCTAGGACTATTCGGTGCTGAGCCGTTTGTTCCGCATCCAAAAGTGGGTCTCACATTATTTAAAAAAGTTAAACATTTAAACACAGGACAAGTATTATACCAGAAGCAAGTCCTTCGACCAGGAGGAAACAACTCTGGAAAGCACTTGCTAGATAAACTTCCTCTAAGGAGAAGGGCCCTCTGAAAACCAACCAACCAACCAAGCCCCCAGCTTCTAACCTGAGGCTTTTATAAATGAGGGCAGAGCCCAAACAACCTGAAGGGAAGCTAATTCCACCCCAGTTAGACCCGCCAAAAGATCCCTTAGAAAACTGGACCCAGCTGCTCCCTCAGGCTTTCTAATGTAGAGGTGGTCACTCTGCAGTGCTTACTGTGCTCTGGCTGTTCTCTTTGACAATTAAATTATACAGCTCCCGTATTTAGCAAAGCACTAAACTCAGCATTAGAGCAGTAGCTCTGCCAGTGGCCTTCATTTCTACCCTCTTAGCTACCAGCGGAGTAAACACGACAGGATTTTCCTTTCTCTGAGTCAGTAACGGGGAAGTATATAGGGATCTTAATAGCAATAAGATTTAGGCCCTGACAGCGTGCACCGTACGTTTAAATTAATGTCCTTTGGGTTAGCAAGATGTCATCAAATATTGGTGGCTAAGCTAACGACTAGTGTATTGTTATTGTTTTATTTGTAAAGGGGCCCTGTCTGACCAGACGCTCAGGGTGCTGTGCAGTTTAGAGCATGGTTGGAAATGGAATGAAATAATCCTATGAAAATAGATACAGCCAAATAATGGGGCTTTATTGAAAAAGGGGGAAAGGTCCTCCAGAGAGACCCACAGATTAAAACATCTGGAATCAGCTAGGGTGGGAGCTGTAAAGCCACTCCTCTCTCTGAACAGGAGAGAGACTGAACCCTAACTGTTCATAGAAAACACATAACAGTCACGGGTAGAGGCAACAAAAGTCACTATTGAACACACAGCATCAAACTGGCATGAGCTCTGACCAGCTTTGCCCACCTTAGCTTAGACAGTGATGGATCATCCATCGCTTGTCTCTGCATTGGGTGCTTGGACAGCAGGATGGGTGGCATCTTAGAAAATACCTGCAACATGTAGATTTTACTCACGTCAAGTAGACAAGGGCCGATACAGCTAGTTATTGCGGTGTCCTCCACATTAACACAAGGTGAGCTTGTGTTAAACAAATAAACACCTTTCTTCTTAGCATATTATTCACCTAACAAAGCAAAGTCTGCTCCTAGCTACCACATGCTGCTCCCTGCTCTGCTCAGCATTCAGATCTCAGGCAGCTCTCTGCTGGATCAGCATTCAGATCCGGCTGTGTTGTTCTATGAAGGCTGGCCATTTGAACGCTCCAACCACACCCAGCATCCTTAGGTAACAATAGCAGCTGGTCCCCACAGTTATACCCCGTTGTCGTGTCATTTCTGTAAATGATGGGCCAAGATACTGTCATCACATGTAAGCCCAGAGCTCACACTGACTTCGATGGGAGACATCTGCTCACATCCACAGGCAGAAATTGACACTGTTGCTGTTTTCTTTAAAGACGTGTGGCTTGATGGATGATCATCTGAGGATGATTTCTATACTAACTAGAACTGGGCAAATACTGCCAAAAATATTCATGAACATTCACTGGAATAAGCAACAAAGAGTCCTGTGGCACCTTATAGACTAACAGACATATTGGAGCATGAGCTTTCATGAGTAAATACCAACTTCCTCAGCGTCTGACGAAGTGGGAATTCACCCATGAAAGCTTATGCTCCAATATGTCTATAAGATGCCACAGGACTCTTTGTTGCTTTTTACAGATCCAGACTAACACGGCTACCCCTCTGATATTATTCATTGGACTAAAACCCACGGATTTAGAATTCGCAACCCTTTTTCTGTTCAAATATTGTATTCTATTTTGCTGAAATGCTTGTTTCTGGAAAGCAAAATTATTATTGAAGTGACAAGTATCAGAGGTGAGTCAATAATGATGCCTGGGATGCATATGAAGGGACGTGGCCTGAAGAAGACAAACTTGAAATCTCTTTGCATCCCTTCCTTCTGTTTATAGAAGTTCAGGGACCTGAGATCATACCAGAAACCCAGTGTTACAGGTTATAGTAGTGACTATTCGAAACAACACATTTCTCCCAGAAGTGCCCAGATGCTGCTGGCATGTCTCTGGGTGCTCCTGGCGGGGACGGGAAATCGGCCAATGGGAGTTGCGGGGGCGGTGATTGTGGGGGCAGTGCTTGCAGGCATGGGCAGCACACAGAGATCCGCTGCCCCCCTCCCCCCACGGGGCGTGCAGAGACGTGCCAGCAGCAGCCGCTTCCGGTAACGGCATGGGGCCACAGCATGCAGGCAGCCTGCCTGAGCCCTGCTGCGCCACCGGCCGGGAGCTGCCTGTGGTAAGTGCCTCCCGGTCAGAACCTGCACCTCGCACGCTCTCCTGCACCCCAACACTCTGCAGCAGCCCAGAGCCCCCTCCTGTACCCAAACTCCCTCCCAGACCCTGCACCCTCTCCATTAATACAGTAGAAATGTGCAGCCCATGACAACTTACCAAAACTTCTGGCATGGCCCCCCCGGGGAAATTATTTCCCACCCCTGCTCTACCGCATGAGCTAAAAGCCAACAGGCTGTAGAGCAGACTCATTTTATCTCTCTCTAAGTGGTCTCGATGCCACTATATGGGACAGAACACCACACCCAGGAGGCTGTGGGTTACACAAGCTTAAAGTGTCTGCATGGAAACCTCCCGTGTTTGTTTGATGGATTGGCACAGGCACCCTGTAATCCTTCCAGACTGCACAGCTGTGCAAGTGAAGACGTGAACCTGTTCTTAAATACCACTCACAGTGCAGATGCCCCAAAGACATGGGGGGTGCCATGCATTGTCATGGGTAAAAACCGATTGAGACTTTTGACCTGCATTGCGGCAGTAGGTCAATCTCTAGCTCCATGCAATAAAAAAACCCCAACAAACCCCCAAAACAACACACACACACACACCCCTAGGAACTTTTTGAAAAAGGGCTAGGGAGGGAGTTTATATCTGCAGAACCCCTTCCTCAATTGACCTCAAATTTGGGTCAGTAGCCCTACTTTTCACTTCCAGGAGGCACAGCAAATTTCAAGAAAATCCATGCAAGCATGCAGATTTTAGAGCACTGAGAAGCACTGTCCTTTAAACAGGAAGACGAGACCCTGGAGAGGAAGGGCTCCTCTGCACCTCCACCTGCAGCCCAGGCACCTCTGAAAGGTGTGAAGTGGCCCTTTCCCTCTCAATGGGATGGTCTCTGCTGATCTCGCCAGGGAGATGATACAACCTGCAACACTAGCTCTGAGGCATGGGAACGGCTCCATTCCTTCTCAGTGGCTGTTCCCTTCCCCCTCCTGAGTGCTTTAAGGCCAGCGATATGCATGAAGGATGCCTGTCCTCAGCTCCCCACCCAAAGGGGCAGGGCTCCCCCGGATCCTGGGTCACATTGGGGGCCTCCCCAAAGGGCAAGCCCACCCCAAGCCAGGTCACCTGAGCGGGGCAGGGGCAAGAGCCCAGCTCCTGTAGAGGGGCACATGCCCCCCATCCTGGCACACACACAGAGGGCAGCGAGCGGGGCGCCGAGACCCCCAGCGGGGCAAGGTTCCCATGTCCCGGCTCATATGAGCAGGGGAGGGAGAGGGAGGGGTTCAGATGCCCCTAGAGGGGCGAGAGCCCCCCAGGTCTGGGCACACACATGGAGGAGGAGACTGTGAGGCTGACAGGTGCCCTCCTGCCCCTATTCTCCCCCAATTCCCTGCCACTCACCCCCTTGTCCCCCTTCCCACTGTCCCACCCCATCACACTCTCCCTAAGCCCCATGCCGCCCTCACCTGAGACCTCAAACTCTCCCCTCCCCTCCCCTTCCACCCGTCCCCATTTAGCCCCCTCATCATCATCCCCCTCCCCTCACTGAAGCCCCAAACCCCTCTTCCCCCGGTCTCCCCACCCCCTAATACTCCTCCCTGCCCGGGAAGCAGTCACAGATCTAATTTCCTTGCCTGCCCTCAAACAACAACATGGAGAAGGAACGCAAACAAAGAGAGCCAAAATGAGGGGCTACCCAGGAAAGAGGGAGGGGGCAAAAGAGAGGGGACGTACAGATAGGGGAGGAGGAACTTAACGGGAGGGACACACATACACAAAGGGGGGGCCAGCACTGGGGGGGACGCACAGAAAACCAGGGCCACAAATGGGAGACACTTTTGCCGTAGTGGGGATGGGGGTGCCAAGTGGAGGGGGCGAGCCAGAACGGGGGAGGGAGAAATAGGCTGTCAGGAGTAAGAGAAACAGGGGACCTTGTAGGGTGGGAGAAAGGACTGAGAAGGTCCATGACCCCGGAAGGGCGGATAGAGATGATGAAAGCTCAATGGCTTCTCTGAGAGACGCAGGAGGGGAGGGAACTGGACTCTCCTCCTTCCCCTGAGCCCACTGCGGGAGGAGGAAGGGAGTGAAGAGGAAGGCTCCTGGGACACAATATGGTGGCTCCTGTTAGTCTGGATAAGAACAGATGGAAATCTCCAGCCATCAGCAGGGTGGCCCCGGCTGCCGTACAGATGCTACATGACTTTCCCTGACAGGAAGGAGTTCTCGCTCGAGGCATTCCCGCTCACTGAAGTCCTGAGGGTTTCATCTCTCCCAGGCTGGGATCTGGGCCATAATGCCCCTGAACATTACACCGATCAGGGCTTGCCTAGCCATCACCACAAAAAAGTGGCCATTGTGTCCTTGTCACAATGAAGCAGAGAAGACCAGATGCAGGCCGCGCTTGTGGTTCCTGGGTAGCCGGCAGCCCCCGAGGAGAGCAGAGAACAGGGACTGTCGCACATTCAGTCACAATGTGGCTTGCATAAGGTTGTTTGTTTCCTATGTGGGGGGGAATGAGGGAATCGCTGCTCTGTGCCCCGTGGTAACCCAGGCATCATCTTGAGCTGGATGGAGATGGCAGCATAGCGAGGCAGCCCTTAGAAGAACATGCTTGACCTGAACGGGAGTTGGATTGTGTCAACTCAAGTCCTTGTGCGGGCTCACATCGGACTTTTCCCCCACCCAACCAGACACAATAGCAGTTCCTGCTTGGCCACCCACCCTGACCGACAGGGACTGTGCTCTCATAACCCATCCCTGGTGGCACAGGCAACCCTGATAGGGAGGTGGCAAGAAGAACAGGCTGCTGGTGCATCCAGTGACATGCAATGGAATGATGTGAATCAAAGAGAAATGCCAGCAGGCCATCTTGAAAACCACCGTAAGGCCTGGGTACAGTTAGGGAGACATGGGGGAGCTGCCCCCCAAATTGCAAGCCTCGGGCAGGTGCAGAATTCCCTCCTCCCTCCCTGTGTATGGCCCCATTGGCCTGACTGAAGCTGCCTCCTCCCCAAATATAAAACTCAAACTACACCTATGCTGAGGTCTCTTGTTCTGGGGAACAGCCTCCAGACGGCAGTGGTGCGAATCAGTCCCGCCGGGGGACCTTGACTGGGTGGCCGAGCCCATCCTTTCCATCTCTAAGTGCCCAGGTGTCTATGAATCACACGCGGTGCATGAAACAAGCCGCTGGAGAAGACAGCTGAAGCAGAGCGTGTAAAGGAGTGTAGAGACTCCTGGGTTTGTGTCAGGCGAGAACAACACCAGCCCGTGGGAACAAGATAGAGCAACAAACCCTCTAAAGCATCAGGCCTCATGGCAAAGGCAGAGCCAAGAGCAGATGAAAGAAATCACACATAAAGCCAAGTAATATCTATCAGTGGAGAGACATCCATTGGTAGCTGCTAAAAGTCTCTATCCTGGGTTAGGGATCCCAGCCTGAAACTTACTATTTTTGTAAGAGACGCTCTGAAACATCTGGGCAGGCTGCAAAGACCACTTCTGTCACATCAGGCCATGACCCATGACTTGAATTCTAGGTTCCCACAGGGACAGATCTTTCTGCAGTTGAAGTCAATGACATTTTGTCACAGATGTCCCTTCATTCACCCTTCCTACCCCACCACAAAATCAGGGCTTGGTTAATAAAGCAGAATCTTACCTAGCTCCACGCACACAAGGGCAGCCAGCAGAACAGACAGAAGCCCCTTCATCTTGAGCAGCGCCTTGCAGCCTGGAGCTCCTCGCAGGTAGCTTTATCAATGCACCCTCTGGGTGGGTTTTTCCTTTTACTAATTCTGACCATTTCTTTCCCCCCTCCCACCCAGAGATCCAGCTGTACTGGAAAAGCAAGTCTGAGTCATAAAGGGATTAAATCTCTAATTACAGGGCCCCACCTCCCGCTTTGCTGTACATTTTTTTTTAGATTTTTCGTGCTGCTTGGGAAAGACAATAAGGGGTTGAATGGCAGACAATAGCTAAACTAATTATGCAGCAAAGAATCCTGTGGCACCTTATAGACTAACAGACGTTTTGCAGCATGAGCTTTCGTGGGTGAATACCCACTTCTTCGGATGCAAGATTCACCCACGAAAGCTCATGCTGCAAAACGTCTGTTAGTCTATAAGGTGCCACAGGATTCTTTGCTGCTTCTACAGAACCAGACTAACACGGCTACCCCTCTGATACTAAACTAATTATGTCCACCTTCTTTGCAACAAGGTGTGATCCCCATTCATCCCCTGGTTCTTCACAACAAAGTGCGTGTTATCTAATCCCAGGCATCTCCAACTTCCTCTGGGCCTTGTTGACATTTCTTTAGCAATTAGTGGCACCTGAGCAGTTTCTGTAATGACAGATGGGACTTTTAAGAGGCAGTGGCAGCAGCTCTTAAGAGATTTCCCTCCCCACTTTTTGCCCTTGAGAAGTGGCAGACCATGTGAGACCAGCAAGGGGCATGGGGGCCATGGTAATAGCTGGTGAAATTCGAACCCTTTTCCATGTTGAGCCTCCAAAATACACTCAAAGGACCTCTGTGCAGATGCTAATTTGCGCTCACAAAAATCTGTACCTAGAATTCTGCAACTAATTGCAGCTGCAGATCTCAACGCTTGGGCATCTGGCTGGGGCATGGGGGCAAAAATTGCATCCATGGCATTGGAGAGAGGAGTGAGAGACTCGTTTAAAAATGAGGACCCAAAATCTCCTTTGGCCTGGAGGGGTGGGAGGAGAAAATGGGTGTCCATCCGACATAAAGGTTGTAACTTGATTCGCTGCCCAGAGTCACAGATTGCTAATGATTCCCAAAACGGGACCTGAACTCAGTGCCTTACGCCTCAGGGATGCTGGATGTGGCTGAAATGAGGAGGACTGAACTTTGATTTTTTTTGTAAACCACAGCTGATACCAACGTCTTTGACACCTCATCCTTCAACAGAAACTTTGAGAACCCAACTGTCAACTGTTAACTCACATTGGGTCTGATAAAAAAGACGAGGCTATGAAATGCCTTTAGTATCAGGTACAAATAATATTCATACCATTAACATAAAATCATCTAGTGCAGAATGCAGAGGCCTACAGGTAAAGGGAGTATCTTCTCCTGAGCGTATTCAATTGATCTGCACTGGCTGCCTTTGGGTTTCCAGGGGCAGTTTAAAGTGTTGGGTTGTACTTACCAAACCTAATTGAGAGACTACCACTCTCCCCTGTCTTCTCAGCTAGTTCTGCCTTTTCTATGTCTATCTTGTGCCTTCATTGTATGTCCTGTATCATGCTGAGTGCAATGTTGGTGCTTAATACATTCTGTCTGGAAGGCGGGGTGCTCCTGTTTTGAATGTGTTCTTCTTACACGTTTGCAACCACTGGCTAACAGGTCCTGTTGTGTAGCTCTGCCAGATAACTTTGCAGCTGGAACCTTCGTTAGCCAGTCTGATTCCGATTCCCGTGGGGTGCATTTTATAAATAGAAAATAATAGCTGAGCTGAAGGGAGACAATCCCACCCAAAGGTTATTAAATTCTCATTCCTTAGGTTGTCACCAGGACTCTGAGATGGAATTAATTCCCGGGGATTCACTGCCACCCATTTGTTGTCATTGTTTAAAATTATATGGACCCAGTGTTTAACACAATAAAGCATTCATCAGAGTAACTGCTATGCCAGAAACCTGGGTTAGGATCGTGTTAGTTACTAGACTAGTAAAAGGGTCAGGACTTCAATTATTCTCAGAATAGCCACCAGATACTCAGCTAGTGTAAACTGACATAGAATCATAGATAGAATATTAGGGTTGGAAGTGACCTCAGGAGGTATCTAGTCCAACCCCCTGCTCAAAGCAGGACCAACCCCAACTAAATCATCCCAGCCAGGGCTTTGCCAAGTCTGACCTTAAAAACCTCTAAGGATGGAGATTCCACCACCTCCCTAGGGAACCCATTCCAGTACTTCACCACCCTCCTAGTGAAAAAGTGTTTCCTAATATCCAACATAGACCTCCCCCACTGCAACTTGAGACCATTGCTTCTTGTTCTGACATATCTCTACTCAGGCTCCTTAGCTTTAACTGAAGTTGTGTAAACTATAACTCCCACCATGCTTATGAAAGAAATTTTGGAATGATCTACAGTAAATTCTTAGCTACTGTTCTCCTGTGAATTCAGTGGACTGTAATATTTTGATAACATTTTATTGATTATGTTGGTTATGAATGTCCAGTAATTGTCTCCATCTCGAGACTATCTAGTGAAGAAGACTGTGGTGTCCCCGACCTCACTATGTACAATATCCCTGCTCCAGGATGTCTCAGATTTCCCATTTGCCAAGCTGAGAACTTCACAAACTTTATAGCAAAGTGGAAATGTACTGACTGCGTCTGTTTTATTATTCAGAAAAGAATGAATTGGAAGCATTGGTTGACTGGGTTTCTGGTATTAAATTGCCCAGAACAATATGTGCTATATGGGTGGATTCATCTGTATGCCTGACATTTGATCTCATTTAAGCAGGTTTTTGGATGGAAGAAGTTTAATGACTCTAACACTTTGAGGAACACGCCTCCCCTTTTTGTTGAGATCACATCCTATTTGTTTTGTGGTTTCATCGCCTCTCATCTGTGTCTAATAGGAAGGAGGTTTTGAACCAGAGGAATGTTAAGAGAATCAGTCACACAGACCTTTTTCAACTCTGCAAAAAGGTAAGTCACACTCTATGGCAACTGAAACGGTTTTCCCTCTTCCACCCAACCTATGTCATGGTTATGCAAGTAAACTTTCTGTCATGGAAAGATACGGCTCTGACATTATTCTGAACACATCCCCTCTTATGTAGAGATCACACCCTAGTTGTGTTCTGCTTTCATTGATTGATAAGAAAGCAAAAAAAAATTTAAAAAAAAATCCACAAATCAAACTAATGTCTGGCAGAGTAAAAGGCTAGCTGCCAAAACGTGTTTGGGAAAAGACATTTGTTAAGGTAAAACACTTAATGCAAATTAGTGCAACCAAAACTGGATTTTGGAGGAATTTCATGCCATAAAAAGATGATGGGTCAGATTCTCAATCTGGGACCCATGAGAAGACCCAGCTTCTGGCCATAACTGGCCAGCTGAGAATTCCTGCTAGTGAAAGGAGTTCTCAGCTGGGGTAGCCAACTTCTGTGCCAACTGAACCCCAACTTTGAGATCTGGCTCCAAGGGTCCTCTAGCTCACGCCTTGTTCTGGCACAGAGCAGCCCCCAGAATCAGGGTGCTGTTACAGACTCTCTGACACCCCATCTCCTGTACTGAGCAGATCTTGTAGACAATTTAGCCCCATATTAGCACTACATTTCCATAGCACTGATGATGCAGGAGGCACTGTGCAATCAAACTCCAGGAACAAAGCCCTGTCCTTATTCACGGTTTACCCAGGCAAGTGCATGCGTATTGAGGGAAGTGCCTGCATCGCTCTTGATCCCCTGGCTCCAGTGTTCATGGCACAGTGATACCTGAGGCCTCGTGTTACTAAAACTTCACTGCTTTTTCCAAATGCAAGTGTTCATAGTTTGTAACAGGAGATACCGGGGGAGTTGTTCTGTCTCAGTCTTGCCATCTCTTCTCAGCAACATCTCACTGGCGTGCTGCTTATGTCCAACCTCCGTCAGCCAAAGGCACTCAGACACCACATGCATAGGCTTCCTGAATAGAATAAAATATGACGTGATAGTCAGAGGTGCCGGGAACCAGCTGCTCCCATCAACTTCAGCTGGAATTGTGGGTTCTCGGCACCTCTGAAAACAATGTTGCCAATTGCAGGGTTTTTATCCTGAGTCCCATGATATTTGATGTGTTTCTTAAAGTCCCAGCTGCTGGAGTCATGTTATTGCATGAGAATCTCAGCTTGCTTTCTCTCTCTCTTTTTTTTAACGAAAGTTTCTAGCTCTCATGTCAGCATAAAGAAAAGCTTGAAACAGTGACTCAGGTGCTCCTAAAGGCTCAAGCTCCAGGAAGCAAATATCCCCAAATGCATTTTTTAAAAATCTCATGATTTTTAAGCCAATTTCATGATTTTTGAATCCTTCAGATCAGCAGTTTTCTCAAATCAGGGCTCTGGGGGTCTTGGGTTAGGCACCTAAAGTTTGTGGCCATTTTAAAAAATGTGAGCCTAATCTCCCAGTCACCTTTTTTTAATGATCTTTGAGCTATTCACGGTGGATTCTTCCCCTAAGAAAGAGAAACAGCCACCACGGCTCTTCCTCTTTATTACAGTGACTCCAGTAGCACTCACAGTTTTGAACACAAAGGAAGACACTGTCCCTTTTCCCGATAGCACAGAGATGCGAAGCAATACAGGAATAAGACATCCAAAGAAACATCCTTGGTACAGGGGTTTCTAGACTATCATTAATGAAATACAATCAGATTTGGAATTGGATCATCAGATTTACATCCCCTTGGCTGCGACAGTCCTCTGGCCCTGGGTCCACTTCCACACTTTGCACATGATGCCCTTGTCTTATTAATCTTTGCTCTCCTCAATCTTTAGCAGCAAAGCGTTGTACAGAGGGGTTGCTGCAGCCCTAGCAGGCCCTTGGTGTGTGTATGTGGTGGTGGTGGTGGAGGGGGGTGACCTGTTTCCTGGCATATCACATTCCAGTCCACAGGAAGGCAAAGATTAAGCTGGCTGAAGTGCTACCCCCACTGCCATCACCGCAAAGCTGATTCTTGGCCTGTCTCCATGGTTACAACCATAGTAGTCACTATTGCATATGTCGCTCTGGCAGCACAGAACAGATAGGCCTCAATTAGCTGTTTCTTCTGCTTTCCAAGGACACTGTCTCCCACACAACCGTTCAGGGACAGGGTTGTCGCAAGAGAAGGCTGGATACAGCCATTAGTCAGTCTGACCTCTCAAAGCCTGTGATTTAAAGCTCGCTGCAGTACTGACTAGCCTCTCACAGGCACTCGGGCCCTGAGCCACAATGGAAGCTGGCAGCCTTTTGTGGCTCTGGGCCTGAAGTCTTTTGGGATATTAGGGTCTGACGCAAAACCCATTGAAATGTGAGTCTTTCCACTGAGCCTAATCTCCCAGGCAGTGGGCTCCAGATCAGGCCCTTGGTATCTGCTCCAAAGTTGTGTTTCTTGCAGGAAAGAGTATGAATAAAGGGGGGGGGGTATACAATGCATCCCAGCTGAAATTCAACCCCATGTCCACGGAAAGGACAAAGGCTAAGCACTGTTTATAACGATGTGGCGTCCTGCTAGAGGATATCTGTAAGCCAGGGTTGCCACCTGTCTGTGTTTTACCCGGACAGTCTAGTTTTTGGCTTCTGTGTCTGGGTGCCAGTTAGCACTGCCAGGTGCCCGGTTTTTGACCGGAAAGTCCAGTCGAAAAGGGGACCTGGCAGTGTCCAGTCAGATGTACTGACTGGACACCAAAAGTCCGGTGACCACAGGGTGTGGGGAGGACGCCGGGGCTGCCTCCTACTGCAGGAAGGCTCCTTGTCAGGCTGCAGCAGCTCCCTTTCCAGCCCCAGGAGCAGAGGGAGCCCAGGTGGGGAGGGGAATACAGCAAGTGATGGGGGCGGGGGGAGAGGAGTGAGTGATGGGGTGGGGCCTTGGGGAAGAGGCAGAGCAGGGGCAGGGCCTTGGGGGTCTGGTTACCAGCAATTAGAAAAGTGGCAACCCTACGGCAAGCAGACCAGAGAGGCTGAAGTCCTGGCTGGTCACTACTAGCTGAGCCTGAGTAATGCCCAAACTTAGACGTCAGTGTTTTCACACAGTACTTATCCTGAGGTGCACACTGGGTAGGCATCTCGCATTTGTCACCCCCTCCCACGTAGCACTGCCAGGCCTGAGCTGGGAGAGGAGAACATAACAAAATACCAGAGTCATCAGCTAAACCAGAGGACAGGAGGAATGAATAACACAGGCAGAGTGATGCTACTCAAAGGCTGGTAACCCTGCAGAAAGGATAAGGATTAGAGCTGAACGAATAACTGATCTTTTTGATCTGGGGAGTGAACCAAAAAAATCAGTGGGAAAAAATCGATTTGTTTCAAACAGAACCTGAATTTTTTTGTTTTTTCTCACTGAATGAAAAACTGAAAAGGAATCATTCGAGTTGAAACAAGACATTTCAAGTGTCAATTCGAAGCGACAGTTTGAAATGAAAAGTCTAAGTAAATGGACATTTTCAGGACGGTTCATTTTGAGTTTTCCAAAATGAACCGTTTCGCCATTTCCAATGTTTGTTTTCAGGGTTTTTTTGGCCTGAAACTATCCGTGAATTTGACCCAAATTCACGAATAGTTTTGGTGCCCCCCAAATTGTATTTTTCACCAAGTTTATTATTTGCCAAAAAGTTCCCCCCAGCTCTGATCGGGATACCACAATTAGGAGAGTGGGTACAGGCAGATGCTACTTCCCCAGCCTATTCCAAACAATTCTTACCCTTCCTGGGGTCTGGCTTAATGGCAACCAAAGCACCAAGGCCTCAAACTTACCTACCCCTCATGGGTAGGGGCCTACCAAATTCACGGCCGTGAAAAATGCATCACAGACTGTGAAAGCAGATCTCCCCTGTGAAATCTAGTTATTGTAGGGGAGAGGGAAGGGCAGGGATGGGGGCATCCCAGCTGGGAGCTCCTACCATGCTCCAGGCTCCAGCTGCTCGTCCTAGAAGGGCTAGGGAGGGACGGAACTTGCTCTTACCCTGCACAGCTGCTCTTGGGGGGAGATCAGACCCACCTATGACAAAGATATGGCGGAGACCAAGAATGGGAAGGTCTCGCACACAGAACTATTCACCATTTTCATGTTGGAACTTAATCCTCTCCTGGTGCATTAGTTGTCTGGCAATGAGGCCACTGTCACCATGGGAGGAGCAAGGTGCTGTCAGCTGCAACCCAGCAGCAGCAGTGTCATTACGTGCCGTGGTCGGGGGCACATCACCAAATAATGGGAGAGTGTGGGCGGCGCTTGGCTGTCCCATCACAGCCCTGGAAAGCCTGTTCTCCTGCAATGTGCTCCCTGCTCGACTGTGCACGTAAGCCCTGGAGCTTCCACGGCCATGGCCAAGCAGGCTCCAGTGGAGGCTAGACTCTCATTATTGGGGATGAATTGGGAAGAGATGAATTGGCAATCCTGGGTGTGATCCAGGTGACATCAGCCACTTTTATTAGCATCAGTGGACGCAGGATTGCCCTTTTGCCCATTTGATCTTTCCTAAATAGGTTATAACCATTCATGTTAACACTCCAGAATCATCCCACCGGGTTTCAGTAATGCCAGCTAGATCAGATGTATGCTCATAAATGACCAGTTCCAATCCCTCGTGTTTGTTACCCAGGCTCTTAGCATTAGTGTACAGGCAATTCAAGACTTTCTTGAGTGCTGAGCTCCACTAATGCCCTATTCATCATGGAACACAATGCAAATTCCTGAATTCAGGGGAGTTAATGGATTAGGATCTAGTTACCTCAAAACCTCATCCTTCTTGGCCATCCTAGACTACTACACTCCACAGAGGTAATGACAAGGTCCCGTGCAAGAGGATGTGGGTGTGCTCCAATTTGGAGGGTTGGGCTGGTTTTTTGAGGGCACAGCTGGTCCTGATCATAGTCTCTGCCTCTCTGCCTGCAGGGAAGGCCAAGCGAGACTAGTAGGAATGATGATGCTCTAAATAAAATGTATTAAAGCTTTTCATATTTTTTTTTATTTTTAAAATGTTTTACATCCGCCTCAATTTCATACAAAAATGTAAATCAAGCCCTGGTAGTTCCTGTAAGAAATGTGAAGGGTGAGAGAGTGTGATGGTTCCTTTTTGGTAGGAGCAGCACATGGCTGGTGTTTTGACCAGCTTTGGCTTTTGTTAGCTGGTTTTACTCACTGTGTTTTATTCTGTATTTTTTCTTTTATCATGTATTTGATGTACATGGCTGTGTGTTCTTTTTGCCCTAGGGCTACCATTGCTGGTATTCCAGTCATAGCCGCCTCCATCTGCAACTTAACCTTGTACATTTCATAAATAAAACCTGTGCAGCTGTGTGCTGTGCCAAAGACAACTTCTGTGTCAATCTCCTGTCTTTTACAATTGTTTCCCACTGAGGCCCACAAATATGTTTGGTGCCGGGCTCAGAAAAGGTTAATCCGGCCCTGCCCACTATGCAAACTCAGTTTAAAAAGATACAGCAGCTCTCAGAGCCTCATAAATGAGTCACACTCAATCTTTTTTGCTCCTTCGCTGTCAAGGTAGGATTTTTAATGGCACGCGGAGTCCCAGCAGGCAGCCACGTGCCATTAAAAATTGGCTCGCGTGCCATCTTTGGCACGCGTGCCATAGGTTGCCGACCCCTGCTCTAGTTTATCCTTAGCAAACCGTCACGAGTTTTGTTGCCAACCTCATGAAGGATGGAATGTGACACGTTCATTATTTTCCTTGCTGTCAGGCGTGGAGCGGGGGACACGGTGCTGTCCTGGGGTTTATTACAATGCTCCAAATCCCTGAAATAGAGGGGTCGTGTTATTATTATGTTCACAAGTCATTAGGCGGCTAATTCAGGAGAGGCTGTCAGACGTAACTGTTGTGCAATTGTTTATTAAAAACAACGTCTAGGCACGCTGAGGTAAAACTTGTACTGGACTGACTTTGCTTCCCTCTCCTCCATCCTGTCTGTTTATTGTCGTCATGGACTCTAGTCCTGCAGTGAATTCAGGGATCTGCCAATATGGGATGTCCTTGCAGGATCTAGGCCCTAGATTGTGCAAGGGGCAGGAAGCATGTTTGTATGGCACCCAGCTGGGCCCCAAAGCTGGTGGATGACCAGGGATCTGTGGAAGGCCAAGGTTATCGATGCTGAAGGCCCATCCTGTGGCACATATCTGGCCCCAGCAGGGCCCTTTGCTCTCTGGCTGTGGCTGCCCCAGGGCCCCTGCAGGGAAGACCAGCCGAAATCACAATACAGCCTGGGGAGAATTTCCAAACCCTCCACCCCACCCCCCGTGGCCCTTAGGGGTGGCAAAGGGATGAAAACAACCCTTTCCCTGCCCCAGTTTGTGTGAGGGTCGCCCCCCTCGGTGGTACAAAAATACCGGATATCCGGGATGATCCTGAGCCCGTAAAACGGTATACTGAGCACCCTGGCAGACATCCCAGCACAGCTACCTCAGAAAAGGGAAAACCTGGACAGGTGGCAATCCTAATTCAAGCCCTGCTGACCCCATGTCAATTTGCAGCCATGATAAGGAGCAGCCGACCCGACCTGCTCTACCTGGAGTCCTGAGCAGCCGGCCAAGTGGTCGCCAGCAACACTCTCTGGCCTTCTAATCGCGGAGTCCTTTCCCAGACCAAGCTGACTTTCGCTTCCCTTTCCAGACTCATCACAGTCTTTTGCTCACCTCCTGACGTCAAAACAGTGTCCAGACACAAACGAACTTGGCCTCAGTCACAGGCTTCCCCGTGAGGCAGTTAAGGGCCATCATCCTCATTTAACCGAGGAAATTAAATGGCTTGTCCAAGGTTACCTAGGGAATCGGGTGCAGGGAACCGAACGCTGCTCTCTTGAACTCCAGACCAGTGATTTAAATGGCAGACTTCCTATTGTCCTTATAGATCGGTGCCCTTCATAACCGTACCTGGCCCTTACCAGGACTGTGCCCTGCCTTTTCCTTTGCATCTCAGGATGACCTTTGGAAGTGAAACACAAATGCCGGGCACAATGGGTGAAATTCTGGGCCCAATGACATCGAGGTGTGTTTTGTCATTGATTTCAATGAAGTCAGAATTTCACCCAGTGAGTCCTAGAAATCTATATGTGGAGGAAGTAGAAAGGCTGGCAGGATAGGATGTAAAGTCAACTGCTTACCAAAAAACTATATGGGGATATAAATTCATTATTCCCCTCTTCAGTTTCATTTGTGGCTGAAACTTGAAATAACTGCTGTACTGCCCTTGACCTCGAGTGCCTGAAGCAATGTTGTTTATGGTTCTCTTCCTACTAAAACTGAGGTTTATTTTGGAGCTGGTTGGGACCTGGGGTTGCTGTTCCACTGGAAATTCCAGCGTTTCAGAAAAAAAAATTGTTCTGAAGCAGAACAAAAAGCTAAAATTTATCAATTTCCTGCAAAATGAAAATTCTGGAAAAAAAAAGATTCAGTATCATCAAAACAGTTCATTTTTACTTTATCCTTTTGATTAATTTCATTTAGACTTATATAGTGCACTAAAATATTAAATACTATATCTATTATATATTCTATTTATTATAAGTATGATATTAAAAGTAATATTTTACTATAATATAAAAGCTGAAATGAAATTAAATGTTTCAACACTGTATAATGAAACATTTAAACCTTTCCTTTCCTTTCAAAAAGTTCATCAAAGTTGACATACCTGCAAATCATTGCAATGAAACTGCATTTTTTGATGGAAACTGATCCCTTGAAACATTTGCAAAGAAACCTACCTTATTGAGGTCAGAGGGTGTAGGGATGCAGTGAGAAAGGCAAAGCGACGGGTGGAGATGGACCTAGCGAAGGGGATTAAAACCAATAGCAAAAGGTTTTTTAGCCATATAAATAGGAAGAAAACCAAGAAGGAAGAAGTGGGACCGCTTAAAACTTTAAACGGAGTGGAGATTAGGGATAACCTTGGAATGGCACAATATCTGAATGAATATTTTGCCACGGTCTTTAATGAGGCTAATGAAGGGCTAAGGAATAGTGATAGAGGGACCGATGGGAATGAAGTAATGGGGGTAGACATTACGGTATCTGAGGTGGAGGCCAAACTTGAACAGCTTAACGGAAG
Organism: Mauremys mutica; assembly: GCF_020497125.1. Taxonomy (NCBI): domain Eukaryota; kingdom Metazoa; phylum Chordata; order Testudines; family Geoemydidae; genus Mauremys; species Mauremys mutica. The sequence continues at coordinate 8,348,426 of NC_059073.1, read as the reverse complement.
TAAATCGGGGGGCCCGGATAATCTTCATCCTAGAATATTAAGGGAATTGGCGAGTGATATTGCTAGCCCGTTAGCGATGATTTTTAATAAATCTCTAAATTCGGGGATTGTACCGTTGGACTGGAGATTAGCTAATGTAGTTCCTATATTCAAGAAGGGGAAAAAAAGTGACCCGGGTAACTACAGGCCTGTTAGTTTAACATCTGTAGTATGCAAAGTAATGGAAAAATTTTTGAAAGAGAGAGTGGTTAAGGAGCAGGAGGCCGATGACAACTGGGATAGATTACAGCATGGATTTACGAAAGGTAGATCGTGCCAAACCAATCTGATCTCCTTCTTTGAGAAAGTAACAGATTTCTTAGACAAGGGAAATGCGGTGGATCTAATATATCTGGATTTCAGTAAGGCGTTTGATACGGTACCGCATGAGGAATTATTGGTTAAATTGGAAAAGATGGGGATCGAAATGAAAATCCAGAGGTGGATAAGGAGTTGGTTAAAGGGGAGACTGCAGAGGGTAGTACTGAAAGGGGAACTGTCGGGTTGGAGGGGGGTTACCAGTGGAGTTCCTCAAGGTTCGGTTTTGGGTCCTATTTTATTCAATCTATTTATTGCTGACCTGGGAACCAAGAGTAGGAGTGGGCTGATAAAGTTTGCGGACGACACCAAGTTGGGAGGTATTGCCAATTCGGAGAAGGATCGGGATATCCTCCAGGGAGATTTGGATGACCTTGTAAACTGGAGTATTAGTAACAGGATGAAATTCAATAGTGAGAAGTGTAAGGTTATGCATTTAGGGATGACTAACAAGAATTTTAGTTATAAGCTAGGGACGCACCAGTTGGAAGTAACGGAGGAGGAGAAGGACCTGGGAGTCCTGGTTGATCGTAGGATGACTATGAGTAGGCAATGTGATGTGGCCGTTAAAAAAGCTAATGCGGTCTTGGGTTGCATTAGGCGGGGTATTTCTAGTAGGGATAAGGAAGTGCTAGTCCCGTTATATAAGGCGTTGGTGAGACCTCATTTGGAGTATTGTGTGCAGTTTTGGTCTCCCATGTTTAAGAAGGATGAGTTAAAACTGGAACGGGTACAAAGAAGGGCCACTAGAATGATCCGAGGAATGGAAGGCCTGTCGTATGACAGGAGACTTGAGGAGCTCGGTTTGTTTTCCTTAACCAAAAGAAGGATAAGGGGAGATATGATTGCACTCTTTAAATATATCAGAGGGATAAATACCAGGGAAGGAGAGGAATTATTTCAGCTCAGTGCTAATGTAGACACGAGGACAAACGGATATAAATTGTCAGTCAGGAAATTTAGGCTTGAAATTAGACGAAGGTTTCTAACCATCAGGGGAGTGCAATACTGGAACAGCCTACCGAGGGAAACAGTAGGGGCGAAGGACTTCCATGACTTTAAGATTAAGCTAGATAAGTTTATGGAGGAGATGGTATAATAGGATAACGGGCTTAGTCAATAGGTCAATTAAGTGCCAAACTGGTACTTAATTGGGTCAAATTGGGTCAATGATATGATATTCTTAACCTCTTTCAGAGGGTATGGCTGGAGAGTCTTGCCCGCATGCTCGGGGTTCAGCTGACCGCCATATTTGGGGTCGGGAAGGAATTTTCCTCCAGGGCAGATTGGCAGTGTCCCTGGAGGTTTTTCGCCTTCCTCCGAAGCATGGGGCAGGGGTCGCTTGCTAAAAGAGTGGGTAGATCGGCTAATGTGGCCTGCATCTTGCAGGAGGTCAGACTAGATGATCATAATGGTCCCTTCTGATCTTGAATTCTATGATTCTATGATTCTATGAAGTGTAGCTATTGTGTGTGCTTGTATTTTATTCCTCTTGTCAACAGCAAAGGGACAAGCTTGGATGAATTAATACATCTTTTCCACCTCTATTTTTTATGATTCTTTAGCCTGCACGTAATTATTTGGGTAAAAGTTGTGCTCCTTGGCATGCCTGACACTTAGAGGTGTGGAAACCTTGCAAGTTCTCATTCTGTAATGTTAGAACTTGAAAAAGATCATCCTGTTTCTGCTATAAAGAAGAGCTCTGTGTCACTCAAAAGCTTGTCTCGCTCACCACCAGAAGGTGGTTCCATGAAAGATATTACCTCACCCACCTTGGCTCTCTAATGACCACTAGATGGCAGGAGATTCTAGGGCCTGATTCATGGGTTGCCCTTTGCACCTTATGAAGTCATTTGCTAAAGTGCAAAGAGAGTGTAAAATGCTACCATTGTTATTTGATATCGTTTGACACCCACTTTGCACAGGGAGGAATGATTGCACCCTGTGCAGCGCAATGGCGAATAAAGCCCCTCGTGATGGCCTCTATCAGGGAGGGTATGTCTACACTTGCAGAGTTTTTGCACTGTCAGTTTCACTGGTGATAGGGAACCAGTGAAAGAAAAGCACTGGTTTGTGTACTCACTTAAATCCTCAGGTGTCGGAGAGTGTTTAGATTTGCAGCACTTCCATTGCCAATGAGAGCAGCGCACTGAGGGCAGCTATCCCAAAGTGCAGCTCTCTCCATTTTGACAATGGGTCTTGTGGGAAGTGGGGGGGGGGGGGGTGTTTGCGAGGCATCCTGAGTCCCTGCACAGCCTCCTCTCCCCAAACACTGATCAGCTCCAGCAGCTCAGCATTGCTCCAAGCAGGGGATCCTTTGCTCTGTAAACAGGAAGGGGAGTTTCAAAGTTCCCGGAGCTTTACAGGGGGAGGGGTGGATGTCTGTTTACCTGGCAGCAGAGCTGCTGGCTCCGGAGGCTAAAAGCTGTGTAAACAGGAAGAGCGTGTCTTCACTTGCACATCACCACAAAAGCATCTCGTGGAAGTGCTTTTCTTTTTGCGGTGAAACTTCTGACTTTCACTGCAAAAAGTCATTGGCAAGTGTAGACGGTCCCACGGTTTTTGCGCAAAAAAGAGACTTTTTTCTGCTTTAAATGGCAAGCGTAGACATGCCTGGATTCTTGTAACTACGTTAAGATTTGTAGCTTTTCACCTCATTTTCTATCTCTGGCCATGCCACCCGGAACGTGCCTGCTTTCAGAAGGGTGGGGGCTGCTTAGGGCTTGGATGGCAGACCTTGTTTCCGTACTGATCTCTGGTGAGAGTTTATAGCTAAAGCTCACAGCTGATCATCTGTGCTGAAGCCCTTAGCTGTGATCCAGCCACTGATTAGGGGGGCCTAGAAATACCAAGGTTAACGTGGGTTCAGGTCTCATTTAGCATGTTTCTTGCCCTTTGTTTCGTTGCAAAGAAAGCCTTGCAAATGGAAAACATCTCCAGGCTCTCCAGAACTTTGGTAAATCAAAACAGAGCAAAAGCACTGGTCCTTTCTAGGCGACATCCATGGCAAATATCAAACTACAATTGTTTTGGCTGTGGTCCTGTCCTATAAAGATAGTGTGTATATATATACACACACACATACAGAAAAGTGTTTTCCCCCTCCCAAATAATTCAACAGCTGCTGAAGGGATTTTGTCCAAACTTTGCAAAAAAGTGACCTTCCAGCAGGCAGCCAGCCAGCATGGAAAATTTCAGTCCCCAAAATGAAAATTTTGGCAAATTATGAGCATGTGCAAACAGCGTATTGGAACAGAAACTCTTGTGATCTTATTTAAGTACCTGCAACAACTGTTAAATCATGTGGCCACCAATGAACTGCAGCCACTTCTGCGGTGGAAGGCAGGAACCAACCAGTTCAAAGTACTCTCGAAAGAGAGGAAATTCTGGTTAAAGATTTTCTTCCTCTCTTATGAAAAATGTGCTAAAATCTCTAATGTTCATACAGAGCAGACCTGACCTGCTTTTTAAGGTCTCATCCAAACTACTGCCACTCAGTAAAGTGCATAGGACTGTGTAGTGGGGCAGATTGGCTGCCCAGAGGGGGAGGGGCCCCTCATTGAACCCTGGTGGGCGGAGCCATGCCACACTCAACCGTTGGGCTGGAAGTCAGTGGGCGGGACTGGAAGTATAAAAGGCGGGCCGGAGAACTCATTTGGGAGGCAGCCGTCGGAGGAGCTAGACATCTCCTGTGAGCTCCCGAGCAGGGAGGCTGCTGCAGACCCCGAGGGAGACGAGGACTGGTCAGGGTCACTTACAGACCCGAGCACGGAGGAGCTGCAAGTGCTGACAGAGGCCTTCTTCCCCGACGACCAGGATGACCCTCTCCAGATCCAGGCACCCCTGGAGGGAGCGCTGGGAAGTGGCCCAAGGGGAGCGTCAGGAAAATAACCCTAAACGGGGAAGGTGACAGCAGGAGGCTGAGTCTCACGTCCCTGGTGTTGTTCGGGAATTAGCTGAAGCTGGTGGAGATGGTGATGACTCTCTGACTGATCAGGAGGCCATTCAGGATCAGGATGACTAAGTGTCTTGGTGGGTCCTGGAGCATCATGAGATGGTAGGGGTGGCCGCCTTGAAGGTGAAATTCACTCTTTCCAGTCCACTCTTTTAAAAGAGAACTGGATAAATTCATGGAGGTTAAGTCCATTAATGGCTATTAGCCAGGATGGGTAAGGAATGGTGTCCCTAGCCTCTGTTCGTCAGAGGGTGGAGCTGGATGGCAGGAGAGAGATCACTTGATCATTACCTGTTAGGTTCACTCCCTCTGGGACACCAGGCATTGGCCACTGTCGGTAGACAGATACTGGGCTAGATGGACCTTTGGTCTGACCCAGTATGGCCGTTCTTATGTTCACCCATCCCCCTCTTCTCATGTAGTGACTCCGCCCCCCAACTTATAACTCAAAATGATCCAATTTGTACCAGTCTTTACTGACTTTCCTAAACAATTTTACATAACCGGTAGAGCTGCACTTGTGTTACCTTGAACAACTTAAAGAACAGGCCTCTGCTCAACGAGTATCATCATCTGTATGGGGAAACTGAGGCACAAAGAGGTTAAATTACTTGCCAAAGGTCACACAGGGAGTCTGGGGCAGAGCCAGGAACTGAACCCAGATCTTCCGAGCCCCACACCAGTGCTTTAACCACAACATTATCCTTACTCCTCCCATCTGAGCCTCCACCCTGGAAACCCTCTACCTTATACCATTGTTTCCAAGGAGTCAGGCAAGCCAGGGTGAGTTAGAATTTCCAGGCAACTATCTTCATTAAGCTGGAGTTAAGGTTGAAAGTGCATCTCAGTAACTTAAGGGTTAAAAACATGGTTACAATTTTGTAGTTATTTTAAAAAACCCAAATATTAGGAACTTCATTTATATTAAATTTAACAGAAACCTAAGCAAGCCATTCAGCCAGTTTGAAGCTGGACAGTCTTGTTTCTGTAAGCTTTGTCCCTCTCTAGTACTGATATAAAATCCCATGTCCTTTTTGTCCAGTATCATCATGGATGCACAGAAGAAGCTGTTTGCAAAGTGTCCTGTTCTGTCCCCACCAGCATGACCTCAGAGACACCGCGTTTGCGAGGTCACCCCAGTATCACTCTGTAAAATGGCATCTTCCATGTGGCATGACCTTGCATGCACCGTGTGAGCGAAGTCACGCCAATGGAGCCAGGGTGGCGCACCCTGCAAAATGGTGTCCTCCATGCGGCATGACCTTGCATGCCCTGTGCATGTGAGGTCACAGCAGCAGAACAGAGTCACACCAGTGGGGGTGGGCCCATGCAACCAAGGGCCTGTATTCTGGGGGTGCCTCAGTGGCCAACTTCCAGAAACCCCAAAGTCTGAAATGACAGCAGTGCACAAACTGCCTGACACCAGCCTCCATTTATCCCTTCTTTGTTCCTTTCCTACCCAGGGCTCAATCCTGAATACCCTGAATCATTCGAGGAAGGATCAAGCCCACTACATTGTAAGATGCAAGGGGAATTGGATCAAAGGGTGTCATGGGGTTAGCTGCTCTTTTTGGGGAACCAGGGCCCAGTCTACCCCTGACTGCCTGATGAAGGCCCCGCCGGGGGTAAGTTGCTGCCCCGGGTGGCTGATTAATAAAGGTTACCCATGCGCAGTTAGAGGGCAGCACCAAAGGGAGATGGGAGGCTCGTGTAGAGCGGAGGGCAGCTTGCAGGAGAAACTTGAGCCAGAGGGCTGAGCAGGGCTCTCTGGGGAACCCATCAGGACAGCGAGCCTCTCAGAGTAGCTCATAGAGACGGGCACCTCGTAGATAAAGGACTGCAGTCTGCAGGCACCCAAAGGGACCTGGTCTCAGCCCGTGGTCACCCAGACACTGGCTGGACGCCCAGCCTCACCTGGATCACCTGCTTTCCCTGGAGAAGGGTCACAGCGGACAGACTTCCCCGACCCCCTGGCTCCAGAGGAGGATGTTACTCCAGCAGGGGCAAGAAGCACAACCCCAGGGCAGAGAGTGGCACCAAGGGAACCCAGGGGGAAGAGCCTGGGTATAGGGGAACATGGGACTCAGGTGGGGGACATGGGCTAAGATGAACTCGTCACCTGCCGGGATGTTGGGGTGAATGTTTTGTTGATTTTCTGCCTGGGTTTTTCTGTTAATAAATGACACCCTCCACCAGGGGGTGCTCGTTAGCATTTAACAGGCTGTTTGGACTTGCCACTACCCTGGGTGAGGGGAAAACAAAGTAAGGGCTGGCCTGCAACACCACACCTGCCCGCATGGGGGCGCTCTGCAATGACAAGGGGTTAAAGGAGTTTGCTCATTAAGGCTGTTTTTAAATATAGCCGCAGGGTTTTCCGTCACCACTCACTGACGATGCCGGGCAGGAATTGGAGAGATGCTAATATCTAACGTACAGACTGATCCCGCAGCGGTTTTGCTCCCATAGTGTTTGCTCCAGTCCCATCGACACATCTATGGTAGACCAGACTCACGCTTCATCCTGTCCAGCCTCAGTCATACGGACTGAATCCGAAAGGGCTTTTAGGGAGTAAAGTGATACAAGGCGGCATCTGGTCTCTGGGAGAGTCACAGCAACCACAGCTGGGAAGAGCAGGGGAACAATCGACTCAAGTGTTCGTTCCTCAGGGCCCGTACTGGCTGGGGAGATGGGGGCAGGCATGGGCGGTAAAGGTCTGTGTTAGGAAGAAAAGTGACAAGCGAGACGGCGCTGACGAGAAGCACAGAGCAGCTGTCCCAGGGAGCAGTTGTGCTGCACCCATGAGTTGAGATCTTTTGGCTAACAGGCACCTCAGACATCCTGCTTTTCCAGCAAGCAAACAGACACACAATACATCTGGGCTCAGGCAAGAACAGGAATGTGTTTATTCAGGTGTGATGCTCACATGCCTCACACTGCATTCGTTTTACATAAGAAAAGTCAGCCAAGAAGCAGAATTTAAAAAAATGTAAAAAAAACAGAATCCAGGGGTGAATGTATCTGAGGTTTGGTTCTGGATCATGCCTTCCCAGCAGTCAGTCTGGCGCTGATCCCTAGCGTGACGTGTATGGGAAATGTCTCTGCAGTAGCAAGAGGCAGGGGTGTTTAAGTATTCTGCTTTGGAGGTGGTTTGGGATAAACATTTCCTGGTGAGCCCTGACCGTTTTTTTAATCAGCCCCATCAACTGGGACTATGGGTATAAAAGCAGACGCCCTGACAACATTATCCACCATTTCCTGATGGGTTAAGAGTGCAAGTGGGGCTGCACTGTTCAGTTGAGCTTCACAGGCCTCCTGTGCACAAAACCATGGGAGCAGCAATCCAGATCTGCTGAGAGGCACAGAGGGGCACCCAGTGACAGCAGGGGGATTTCCTTGTGAATGGCAAGAGAGCAGGTATTGTCTAATGGGATCTTAGAGAGAGTTTGGAAGAAAGGGCACCATCGGTAACCCCAGTATAGCTTTGCACAGAGAGGAGGTTGGTGTCTTGTTGGAGAAGCCTGAGCAGGTTCTTCAGGGCATCAAGTTCTTTTTTCCTGGCCTGATCACAGTCCAGCCCTGATATAGACAAAGCTGGCCAAGATCGCCATGGCCAGCACGGAGTAGCTGACTTTGACACTGGTGGCCCCGCTGATGTTGCACAAAAAAGAACTGCAGCAGGAAACAGAGGCAGATAGTATCCCAATGTTGATCCCAACACTGGGGCAAATTGAAGAACACCCCTTGGAGATGCTTTGCCCGGAATGTCCACCTGAATCAGAAAAAGAAATAAGAGAAAGAGATTCAAGATTAAAAGTTTCCCAGAGTTCGGAGAGGAGCTCCTTAGCTCTGCAAAGGAGATCATTGTACTGATGTAGCTAAGCAATCCTGAGGTGAGGAGGCCATTTCTCAGCAGTTAATGGCCTCAGAGCCTTAGCTCTGCCAGTCAATGCCCAGCGATTTAAGTCACTACTGCTATTATATACCCTGAAAACAGCACTAGTCTCTTCCTAGCAGTTACAGACCCGTTTGTAACCATCTGGGAACACCCCCTTCAGATTCCTGGCCAGGATGTGGGAACAGCCAAAGAACCCTGAGAATCCGTTCCAGATTGTCTCACACTGCCCACTGCATGCTGGGACAGGGCTTTGGGAGTTCAGTGAGGGCTGCGGGGATGCAGCACAGAGGTGACTGAGTCCTGTCTCCTCCTCTTGAGCCTCAGAGCTTTAAAGAGCTCGTAGTAGTTAGGTCACAGTACAGCTCATTAAGCAGCAGACACCAATATACTCAAAAGGGCTTCAACCCGGCCTCCTCCTGTGCATGCACAACCAGCCAGGCACTGGGATTGGCGCGTGCAAATTCTCTCACTTGCACATGCCAATAATGGAACCTTGCACTAGCCCATGAGATCAGGGCCATCCTTACCCATACGCAAAGTACACAGCTGCGTAGGGCACCAGGAAATTTGGGGCACTACTTTTGTTAACTGAACCACATCGCAAGTAATATCAGTGCGCCTCCCCATGAACCGGCTACTTACAGTCCGCTCAAAATGCAGAAGTTGGCAATGGCATTTACACGTGCAGTATAAATGCTGCTGGGTGCAATCGGGCACATGCAGTAGACGTCCTTTCCCCTGCGGTCCAGGGACAAAGGCAGCCAGCTTTTCCAACAAACCGGAGGGAAAGGGGCGTGGCCTCGATGCAACAAGAATGCAGCAGAGCAGAGGAGGCTGCATCCCTGAGAACCACTGCTGAGAAGCAGAGGATCCACTGAGCCCTTTCTGCGTTCAAGGCTGGCAGCCACTCAGGCAGGCAGCCTCCTTCCCTTTCACGTCCAGGGCAGAGCCGCTGAGGAGCGGGTGGGAACTCAGTCCCAGCCCTCGCTCACCTCAGCAGTAGCTGCACCCACTGCTGGGGAGCGGCTGCTGGACTGGGCTATAAAGAGCCTCATTTCAGGACTTCGGCCAATGCTGGAGGGGTAAATATGGAGCCCCCCCAGGAAGCCTGACATTGCCTTCAGTGCCCTCCTCTAAGTCACTCACTCAGCTGCAAACCTCACTAATGAGCATGGGGGATCCGGCTCCCACCCCCTTAGTGCGTCCCAGCAAAGTTCTCCTGCCATTCAGTTTCAAGGAGTGATTCCCCAATTCCACATCAGCGATGTCCCACCCTTCCAGCAGATGGAGGAAAGAAAAACCACTGATCTGGAACGGGAGCAGCACGTCGTCTGGGAAAGCGCTAGGGAAAGACAATAGCCAGAACATGCCCAAACTTACCAATTCCTGCACCAAAATACGTGGTCACACAGTAGTTTGCATCACTGGGACATGTAGCTGGTAAAAGACAAGCCCAGTTGGAGGACTCTTCGTTACAGGTGAAGCACACCAGCGAGTGAGCTGCAAAAGGAAAACACACCCCATGTTACAGGCTTGAAGGAATATGTTATTTGTTCCTGGTCTACAGTCCCTGTCCCTGTCTCCTGCTGCTAATGAGCATCAAAATGGACCATATCCTGATGTTCTCAGCCGCTATTTCAGGCCAAACTCTCATTGAACCCAATGTAGTTTTTCCTCTGCATCGATTAAGGATTCAGGATTAAACCCAAACACAGAGAGGGGAATTTTCAAAGGCAGAAATGGCAGCTGGGCACCCAACTGCTATTTATGCCTCTGAAAAGTTCCCCCAACGCCCTCTGTGATACCAATTTGTAAATACTTTCTCAGCACATTCCTTTCCAAAGCCATAATGTTACATACAGGATAATAAGGAAAAATCAGCATGGACTTTCTCAAGAACAAATCATGCCAAACCAACCTAATTTCCTTCTTTGACAAGGTCACCAGCTGAGTGGATAAGGGGAAAGCAGTACGCATAATATATCTTGATTTTGACACAGTCCTATATGACATTCTCATAATGAAAGTAAAGAAAGGTGCTATAAGGTGGATGCACAACTGGTTATCAATGGTTCACTGTCAAACTGGGAAGGCAAATTTTGTGGGGTACCACAGAGGCCAGTACTGAGTCCGGTATTGTCCAATATTCATTAATGATTTGGGTAATGGAGTGGAGAGTATGCTTATTGCATTTCCAGACGACGCGAAGCTGGGAGGGGTTGCAAGCACATTGGAGAGCAGGATTAGAATTCAAAACAACCTTGCCAAATTCGAGAATTGGTCTGGCATCCACAAAGTGAAATTCAATGAGCTTAAGTGCAACGTACTACAGTGCTGAAGGAAAAATCAAATGCACAGAAACACAATGGGGAACAACTGGCTAGGTGGAAGCACTGCTGAAAAGGAGCTGGGGGTTATAGTGGATCACAAATTGAAGAGTCAACAATGTGACTCAGTTCCAAAAAAGGCTGACATCATTCTGGGGTGGATTAGCAGGAGTGTTGTATATAAGACAGAGGAGGTAATTGTCCTGTTGTACTTGGCACTGGTGAGGCCTCAGATGGTGTATTGTGTTCAATTCTGGGCACCAAACGACATGGACAAATTAGAGAGAGTCCAGAGGAGTGCAGCAAAAATGATAAAAGGCTTAGAAAACCTGCACTTTTGACAAACTGGGCATGTTTAGGCTTGAGAAAAGAAGACTGAGGGGGAGGGATCACAGTCTTCAAACATGTTAAGATCTGCTATAAAGAGGACAGTGATGAATTGTTCTCCATATCCGCTGAAGGTAGGACAGGAAGTAATGGGCTTAATCTACTGCAAGGGAGATTTAGGTTAGATATTAGGAAAAACTTTCTAACTACAAAGGTAGTTAAGCTCCGGAGCAGGCTTCCAAGGGAGGTGGTGGAATCCCAATTATTGGAGGTTTTTAAGAACAAGTTGGACAAACACCTGTCAGGGATGGTCTAGGTTTACTAGGTCCTGCCTCAGCGTAGGGGGCTGGACTTGATGACCACTTGAGGTCTCATCCAACCCAACATTTCTATGATTCTATGACACTGGCTAAGAGAGTGAGCATGCCTCCCTCCCTCTGCGGGTTGGTCCAAGCAATTTCAACAACCTCCTTCTTATAGCTACAAGTGTTCTCCTTTAGTTTGAGTGATACAGGCCTGCAATTTGGGGCTCAAGACCCTAGGTTCAGTCCCCTCTGATGACCATGTCTGTATTACGTAGTCACTGTTACATACAGAAGATGTGCCATCCCAGATCAGACCACACGTTCAAGTTCTTCAGCATCCAACCTTCTGCAGTGATCATTGCCTGCTGCTTCATAGGAAGGCACAAAAATCCAGTGCACCTGGGCTAATATGCATGGGGGAAACAACTCCTTCCTGGCTAGAGATGGTCCAGTATTTTATAAGGACTAATTTGCAAAGAGACAGGTGCCAATGGATGGTGGGTGGCCATCGAGATATGAGCTCACACTGGCTCTGACAAATGAAGTGGGAATGACATGATGTGTTATTTATTGATGGGTATCACATGGAAGACCAGAGAATTCATTCTGACTTGCCAAAGTAGCTTGGTTATTATTATTACAATGCCATAAACATGCTAGATGCTTTATAGAAACAAACAGAGAAGCACGGTGCATTTCCTAGAGAGTTTATAGTGCAAATTGGACAGGAAGTGATTCATGAGGGTGACAAAGAGAAGGAGGGGATGGGTTAAGGAAGAACAAGCTCTGAAGCATTAAGTTCATCCCAGGGCTTGATTTTGCCACCTTTATGTAACATCCCTCCACCTCCATGGGTCACCAGCAGTTTGAAGCCAGGCCTTTCAGCAGCACAACACAGACCTTGACCACTGGCAGGGAAGGAATAACTCCAACTAGAAGCAGTAGTGGGCTGTTATCTTCTGCGGCCTAGACACTAGAAGAGGATGCAACACGGATTTTACAAGCACATGCTCCACTTGTACTGGGGAGTGCCTTACTCACACAGCTCCAGTGGAGCCAGGCGGGGAGTCAAGTGCTCTTTCAACTGCTCATCGTTTTTTAAAGTTGACAGCTAACCTAGCAAAGGTGGGGAGCAGAGAACCTCTTCTCCAGCTCTCCCAGCACAACCACCTAGCAGTGGGCAGGGCACACTCTGATCTTGGCCTTGGCTATAACGTCCACTAACACCCCACAGTTCCAGTAAGAGTGGGGGCACGATTAGGCCACTGGCCTCTCCCTCACCAATCACCCTGATCTAGCCCACTGGGTCCCAAACTTTAACAACCTGTGAACCCCTTTCACTAAAATGTCAAGTCTCGCCAACCCCCTTCTAACAATGAATATTTGCAGGGATTTTCTCCTTTACCTGAGTAGAAATTATAAAAGCAGTGATCCTGGAAATATAAAATGTGTTTTTATGACATGCTTATTATACGCTATTTATTATTATTGATCATTACAGTATTTTTATTACATTATGAAAACGGCAACACTCTTCCAAGATCTCGCTTTCGTACCTTGTATCACTTTGAATAAGCCTTTTATAAGACAAGGCTCCTACGTTTCATCAAGGAGTATCAGATGTGAAACAGCAGGAAGGTATTTAAGAAGCCAACTCAAAAGAGTTCCTCCTACACAAGCGTTCAGATCTTGAGCAGTCCAGGCAAACAACGCACGTTACAACAAAGCTTAAACTTGTTCTTCATCATAATTTTAAAACAATACTAGCTGCCTATTTAATTTAAAAAACAGGAAGAAATATCCGCCTCCCTTTCCGTTTCTTATAAGGAGTCCTGAAGTTGAAATCCCCTCAGTGTGATAGAGATGCTTGCTTTGATCTGCCTAGCTTTTGGAAGTCCAGGGGTTCCAGGCTAGTGGCCCCGTGCTGCCCGGGGTCCCTAGGGACAGCTCTGTCCACCATTAGGGAAATTTCCCCTCCTCCTCTGAGAATTCTCTGTAACATTTTGCAAACCCCAGTTTGGGAACTACTGATCTAGCCCTACCCCCAAGTGGCTCCAGGACCCTCCAGGAAGCCAGCACCTTCTCTTCTAGTTCTCCTCCACCTGATGAAAAGACGAGCAAGATTTTGAAATGCTCCTCAGTAAAGTGAGCAAAGGCAGGAAAGCTGGGCTCTGATTAGCAGCTGAACACAGGCGCGGGTGTTTCTTGATGGTTCCGTAGTTTTTTTAATACAGACATTGTGATTATTGGCTTATTGGCCCAGCTGCACTCGAACGGCTACGTGCACTTTGGAGGTCACTGTTTATTATTACTGAGCACCCAGAGTGTAAGATCTTTGTGCTGTGTTTATACAGCACCTAGCGTAACGCAGTCTGGTTCAGGACTAGGGCTCCTAAGAGTCCAGGGTCGAAGCAGAACAATCAACAGATGCTTTATTAAGAGAGACTAATTGAACTACATGAGTTGGAGGTCTGGAGAATGCAGCTAGAACAAGCCGAGACCAGTTTTCAAAAAGCTCCACCCCCATCACTTCCTAGCAAGAATATATAGTTACAAGCAGTGCATCATCAGCAAAGAATGTCACTGCCTGATCCTGAAGGAAGGGGCTGGTTTTGTAGCAAGTCTGCAGAGCAGTGTAAACAGCAGCTACCTGGCAGGATTACAGAGCCACAGGTCTGATTCAGATCCCACGGAAGCCAGAGGAAAGCCTCCCATTGACACAGCCTCAGACAGCACAGTCCTCCGAGGAGCCCAGGAATCAGTGGATTAATTTGATGGTTCAATTCTGAGTCAGTACAAATGGCATCGCAGAGATTCCACATTGATTGTCCCTCAGTGACTCTAAGGCAGATGATCTTAGCTCCGTTTGCATTTTTAACCGTCGGTGCCACAAATTTAACCTGGATCACTCCTGTTTATTCATCACCACTAATCTAGCTCAGGTTCTTATGTGAGCCACGATAAAATCCAGTTCCACTCCCTCTCCCAGAGCTACCCTGGCAAACACGGTTAAAGAGGAGTGAAAATGATTTTTTTTTTCCATAATTCCAAATACTCATGTTGAGTAGCTAGGTACAATTTACAATACTGTTGTATTTCTGCCCATAGCAATTACTGATCTCTATGTTTCTGATATATTTATAGGTGCATTTTTTAAATGTCCTTTGATTTGAAACTGTCCAATTGCTCTGTGGCTAATCTGTGTTCCTAGCACAGTAACCCTAACCCAGCCCCCATCAAATTGTGTGTTCAACTCCCTTATTACACTGTGTCTTACTTTAGATTATAAACTCTCCAGGGCAGAGACTGCTTTTTAATGTGTTTGTAAGCAGGAAAAACGGGCCCTGAATCATAACTGTGGCTTCTGCCTCCTCCTGTAATAGGTACAATAAACAATGTCTGTACTAGATTCACAGATTCATAAGATCATTGTCAACATCCAGGCTGACCTCCTATAAAACACAGGCCAGAGAACTGCCCCCAAAATAATTCCTAAAGCAGAGCTTTTAGAAAAACACCCTATTTTGATTTAAAATTTGCCAGTGATGGAGACTCCACGATAACCCTTGGTAAATTATTCCAGTGGTTAATGAGCCTCACACTGTTACAAATTTATGTTTTATTTCCAGTCTGAATTTGTCCAGCTTCAACTTCCAGCCATTGGATATAGTTATTGCTTTCTCTGCTAGATTGAAGAGCCCATTATTAAGTATTTGTTCTCTGCATAGGCACTTACAGACTGTGATCAAATCACCCCTTAACCTTCTCTTTGTTATGCTAAATAAATAGAGCTCCTTGAGTCTACTGCTATAAGAAAGGGCGGCTCCAGGCACCAGCACGCCAAGCGCGTGCTTGGGGCGGCAAGCCACGGGGGGCGCTCTGCCAGTCGCCGCGAGGGCGGCAGGCAGGTTGCCTTCGGCGGCGTGCCTGCGGAGGGTCCGCTGGTCCTGCGGCTTCGGCGGACCTCCCACAGGCACGCCGCCCAAGGCAGCCTGCCTGCCCTGCTTGGGGCGGCAAAATGCCTAGAGCCGCCCCTGCCTATAAGCCATGTTTTCTAATCCTAAACATTCTAGTGGCTCTTCCCTGAATCTTTTCCAATTTACCAACATCTTTCTTGAATTGTGGACATCACAACTGGACACAGGATTCCATCAGCGGTGGCACCAGTGCCAGATACAGAGGTAAAATAACCTCTGTACTCCTACTCAAAATTCCTGTTATACATCCAAGAATCACATTAGCCCTTTTGGCCGCAGTGTCACACTGGGAGCTCATGTTCAGCAGATTATCCACCACGGCCCCCCAAAGTTTTTCAGAGTCACTGCTTCCCAGGGTAGAGTCCCCCCTCCTGTAAATATGGCCGACGTTCTTTGTCCCTCGATGTATACCTTTACAATTAGCCGTATTAAAACACATATTGTTTGCTTGTGCCCAGCTTACCAAGTGATCCAGATTGCTCTCTGTCAGTGACCTGAGCGCTTCATTATTCACCACTCCCCTACTTTTTCTGTCACCTGTAAATTTATCAGTAATGATGTTGTTTTCTTCCAAGTCATTGATAAATATGTTAAATAGCGTAGGACCAAGAACTGATCCCTGCATGACCACGCTGGAGATTCACCCACTCGTTGATGATTCCCCAT
Source organism: Mauremys mutica (assembly GCF_020497125.1). NCBI lineage: Eukaryota > Metazoa > Chordata > Testudines > Geoemydidae > Mauremys > Mauremys mutica. The sequence goes on along the minus strand of NC_059073.1, from coordinate 8,332,617 downwards.
TTACAATTACATTGTGACATCTAGCAGTTAGCCAGCTTTTAGGCCAGGTCTACACTACCGCTTATGTCGGCAAAATTTATGCTGCTCAGGGGTGTGAAAAAACACACCCTGTAGCGACATAAGTTATACCAACCTAACTGCTAGTGTGGACAGAGCTATGTCACTCACCCGCCAACACAGCTACAACCACTCACTGGGGGTGGTTTAATCCTGTCAAGGGGAGAGCTCTATCCGGTCGGCATACAGCAGCCACACCAGAGATCTTACAGAGGTGCAGCTGCATCGGTACAGCTCTGCCGCTGTAAGCACGCTAGGGTAGATGTGGCCGTAGTCAATGTGTGCCAGGCTAATGTTCTATCATTATAGTTTTACATCAAAATGTCACATGGCGCCAAGTCAAATGCCAGTACTAATGAGTACATTACAGAGGAAAAACAGAAACAATGGGCTCATGAAAAATGTCTAAAAATAGAAAATGTAATGAAGAGGGAGGGATTATTTCAGGAGGCTGTGACTGAAACTACAAAACAAAGAACCTAAGCAATGCAAGAGCAAAAACCAATTGCCACCAATCTGATAATGGGACAATTTGCCAGGGGAAGAAGCTTTTGGTGCTCAAGCTACTAGAGATGCTGAAGAACTCATGAGAAACAACACAGCCCTTAGGAAATGCCTTAGATAAGACCTGTGGAATCTGACCTTGCAAAGAGCACAGCTCGGCCAAGGCTCTCAAACCCCGACCCAATGCACTCAGTGGAAAGACTCCCGCTGACATCACTGGGCTTTGCATCAAACCGTTACTGCCCACGCCAGCTCTGTCTGTGTTCTCTGCGCAGCCACTGCTCTCCTTCAACCGCACAGTACTTGGCACTTAAACTCCATGTTATGTCTTCAAGGCAGGTTAGTGAGTAGCCAGCTAAAGCACAGGAAGTTCCTCAGGAGAAGTTCCTTGCATGGCAAAAGGAATATTCCTGTTGTTCTGGGGACAAAGCTACCTGCAATAACCCCATTTGCCTGGCAACGGGTGTTTACTGTCCAGGCACAGGGGCCAGCAGATTTCTCCCACGCCCTGGGCTAGATTTGATCACATACAGACCGAGACTGGGAAAATAACACATTCTCTGTGTCCACTTGGTTGATATCACAATGGGCTTAGACACTGCGGTGTGGGATCCAGAGTGAGTGTCTAGAGGGGGCAGCTAAGATCATCTTAAGAGCAGCGAGAAACCAGCTAGTTGTTTCTCAATATGGACCCCATGGAACTGGAAGTGTCCTTGATTTCTGAGCCAGAAACCCAGGTGGCTGGAGCTGATCAGTTTCCTTGGGCTCAGGCTGTAGTTTATCCTGACACCTGGTGCAGGTCTTGGGGTGACATGTTAATGTGAGTAAACAGTAAGAGAGGGGGTTAATGCATTTGTATAGATGATAAAAAAAAGCAGCATCTGGGAGACTATAAATGGGGAAATCTTCAAACAAGTGAACATTCATTGGTTAATAACCGAGCCTGTTCTTCCTAGGCTTAGTGGCAAACAAATAGATAAAAGCCTGTTCCACAAACACCTTTCATCCCTGGAGGTCTCCCATCCAATTATCAAACCGCCCCAGACCTCATTTTTAAAACCAGAGGAGCTCAGGAAGAGTTGGAGGAGTAAAATTATTCTCCATTAAGAATCAATCAGTGGCTCTTCCAACCGGAACCTACTGCTGTGACCCCACTTCAATATTACTGGGATTCCACTACAACATTGTAAGAACGCCGGGCCTGAGTCTGATCTCACTTGTGCCGATGTTCCACTGCGCCGGCTTATCTGAATTCAGTGCAGTTACTCCTGATTTACTCCACTGTATCTGGGATCATGATCAGACCCTTATGGTTTTAGCTGATTACAGTAGAAGAACTTGCAAAAGTTATGGTTGCAAGAATGCAATGTTGAGAAGCACCGATCGCCCTGAGTGAAAGAGCCTGGCTCCGAGGATAACCGTATAAAAGATTTATTTAAGAGATGACTAGACAGGTCTCTAGAGCTAGTCGCCCCCCCACCCCCTCTCCCTCTCCCTCTCCCTCTCCCTCTCCCTCTAGGCCTCTCAAGACACGCTGCTGTTGGAAGGAGCTCAGATCCACCGAGCTGTGCTCCCCCTTGCATCCAGAGCTAGGGTGACCAGACAGCAAATGTGAAAAATCGGGACAGGGGGTGGGGAGGTAATAGGAGCCTCTATAAGAAAAAGACCCCAACAATCGGGACTGTCTCTATAAAATCGGGACATCTGATCACCCTATCCAGAGCACTGCATCCCCCTAAACATCTTGAAACGGAGATAACTTGCTGTGCCTGTGCCTGCACTGAGCTATTTTTATTACATCCACACAAGCTAGTGCTGGAAAGACAGCCAAGGCACCAGCCATTGCTTCGCACTCCCAAGCGGCTGGCTGCAAAGGGAGCTTTGCAGAAGGGCCAGCTCCCACTGAAAGGTAGAATCTTTGCCAAGGGTGCTGCAAAAACCCCCCTCTGCCCCTGCCATTTCTAGCTGCTTCCCTGGCTCTCTCTCAGGCACAGAGGAATCATTAGCAGCATCTCACCTTGCTCCACACACAGAACCGCCACCAGCAGGGTGAGAAGAAAAGCCTTCATCTTCGGCCTGCCGTCACAGCCTGGGCAGATCAGGCAGCTGCTTCTTGGGGGGCTGGTTATAAAGGAGGATCTTGGTGCTGGTCTGTGAAGGCAGCTCCCGCGAAGACTGGGAGTTAGAGGGGCGGGGACAGGAGATTGATGGCTGGGCTGGGTGTGCAGGGGAGTTTGCTCACGTGGTTTTTTTGTTTTAGCTCAAGAGCAGCCAGAGGGAACAGGGCTCAGAGGCTTAACGGAATCCGGTGCTGTAGGAAACGTGTTTGTGTTAGGTTTCGTTTCCCCGCCGCAGCCTGGAGGGAGGAGGAAATCCAGGACTAGGGCATTCTGCACAAGGAGAGGGTTAATACACTGCCTAAGCCAGACACCACGGTGGAAAATCCCTACTTTATTGTCTAATCCGGTGATTCTTAACCTTTTCCATACTGGTTCCAACAGCAAAGAGGGTGGGGACCCTGCTCCCTGCCTTCTGGGTGCAGAGAGAGGGACGGGGGTCACCAGTGGAGCCGGCCAGGACAGAGAAGCTGCATCCTGTGAAAAAGTTCCAGTTGGCGATAAATCTTTCTGTCCCAAAACCGGATGAAAAGTTAAAACCTCCTGGGGGTGGCGGGGAGGGGATTGGAAAGTCAAACGTGTTTCAGACTTTTAAACATGGTTTTTAGAAAACAAAACAGGTTCCCAGAATGCCTGGCTCGCCCGCTCTTCAGCACCCTGATCTCCCAGCGCCCAGGCCACCTACCTCCCGGCCTGGCTGCCCTGGCTCCTGGATGCCTCCAGCTGCCTGACTCCCCATCGGCCCAGCTGGGTGTGCAGCCCAAGACACCAAGGAGCGGGGCAGCCCCACAGAGGGGGAGGCAGGCAGGCAGCACTGGTAATGGGGAGCTCAAGGAGTGGGGCAGCCTGCCAGGCAGGCGGATGGGAAGACAGGCAGCAAGTGGTTCCAAGGAGCAGGGCAGGTGGGAGTGGTTGGGCAGACCAGGGTGTCAGCTGTGAGGAGGGTCAGGCAGCCTGGCAGTCTCCAGCCAGCTTCTATGGGGCTCCAGGGAGCAGGGCAGCCCACCAGGTAGGGAGTCAGGAGAACCAACGAGCCAGCCAGCTGACGGGGGGACGGGAGAGCAGGCAGCCTGGGGAGATGGCTGCCCGGGGATTTGAGGAATCCCAGTTCCCACACTTCCCTCCAGGCGTGCTGCTGATGAGCTGGGGGTGAGCTGGCAGGAAGTCAGGCCGGTTTCTCTCCGAAGTTTCAGCCAAATCGACATGTTCCCGCAGAACATTCTGATATTGTCAAACCCCAGCCAGGGTGAGAACCCCTAATTTAAACCCATTTCCTTCCCAAGACACTGCGTACTTCTCTCGGCTTTCTCCAGTCTGGTTTAAAATGTCTCAGAATATGAGGTTTCCACAGTTCTCTCATCATTTATCATTATTTAGTGCTGAATTATCGGGGGTGGTGGTACTGGCCTCTGTAATTCTGTTGCCTAAGGCTTGTCCATTAAAATGGGTTCCTGTGACCTTTCCTTGCAAAGTCAAGCACTCAAAAGCTAGGTATGATGAACCGGCAAAGTCAGGGGACTACAACTCCCATCAGTCCCTTCCCCACGGCACTTCCCTTTCTCCAGGCCAGGTAGGAGGAAGGACCCTGAGCAGAAAATGATGGGACACCTTTGGGAGGGAGCAGCCGCATGGCTAGCCAGGAGCTGCAGAGAAGCGGGATGCAAAGAACTGTCTGCAGAGCTAAGTGTGTGCTGGGCATTGCAGACGTGTGCTGGTCTCTGGGGGGCTTACGGGGGACCAGCAGCAGCTGGGCAAGGAGCCAGTGCAGAGGGGCCCCAATGAGAGACACTGAGCCCACCCTGGAAACCTGGGAGCACCTGTATAGGGGCAGGGATAGCTCAGTGGTTTGAGCATTGGCCTGCTGAACCCAGGGTTATGAGTTCAGTTCTTGAGGGGGCCACTTAGGGAGCTAGGCCAAAATCAGTACTTGGTCCTGCTAGTGAAGGCAGGGGGCTGGACTCAATGACCTTTCAGGGTCCCTTCCAGTTCTAATAGATGGGTAGATCTCCATATATTATTTTTATTATGCACTAGGTTTGAAGAGACCTGACTCAAGTGGACTGGCCCAGGGACTCAAACAAGAACTGCTCTTGCTCACTGTGAACTGTAACATCACAAAGGGTATTTGCAACCTTCCCTTTCCTGCCAGGCCTGGTAAAATCCCCTTTCCCTTAAACATCCCTCAGAGCAGTTATTTGGACCCACCAGCATAGGCGCCAACTTTGCCGGTGGGTGCCCGTGCCCCCGACCCCTTTCCCTGCCCCTGGCCCCGCCCCACCTCCACCCCGTCCCCGCCCCTGGCCCCACCCCATTCCAAACCCATCCTCACAGTCCCCGCCCTAACTCCGCCCCCTCCCTGCCCCTATTGGATCCCTTCCCCAAATCCCCGCCCCAGCCCCGCCTCTTCCCCTAGCGCACTGTGTTCCCCCTCCTTCCCCCTCCCTCCCTGCCCCGCGAACCAGCTGTTTTCTGGCACAAGCGCTGGGAGGGTGGAAGGGAGGGGGGAGAAGCAGGATGCGGGGGCGCGCTCGTGGAGGAGGCAGAGGTGAGCGGGGGTGGGGTGGGGCCATGGGGAGCTGCCGGTGGATGCTGAGCACCCACCAATATTTTTCCGTGGGTGCTCCAGCCCCGGAGCACCCACGGAGTCAGCGCCTATGCCCACCAGGGCTAGTCCCTATACAGCCCAGCAGCTGCGGCACCTACACTGCTTGCCTCCAAGTCACAGCCCACCTGGCATGCAGCTGGCACCCCGGGGCTTTTCCCCACAGCACAAGTGCCTCATTCAGTACATCCAAGGATGGACACACAGGGGGCAGAATTAAGTTGCTAGTGCAACCAAACCCTACCTGGCATTTGCTAGTTTTCGAGTGCTTGACTTTGAAACTTCAATGTAGCTTCTTGGGTGAGCTATTTAAGATTTAAATTACGGTAGCACCCAGGGACCCCAGTCAGGGCACAGGGATGATGCTGGAGGAGCTGCTACTGGGGGCAAGGGCAGCCGCAGCAATAGAAGAGCCCTCGGGTAGGGTCTGCCTCATCCCACTGAATTGACTTGGGGGTGGGGGCAGCAGCACTCATTGCATGGGGGGCAGGGCAGGGGAGGCATTAGTACAGTTTGGGGGCAGAAGAAGCAGGGACCACTCCTCTTTCTCTGCACCTCCCTCCACTTGATACCCCTGGCAGGGACCCTCTCCCGAAATCCCCAAGCCTCTCGGTTTGGACCTTCCTCTTTTCTGTAACTGACCGACTCAGGCCTGCAGCAGGGCCATTCTCTGGGCAACACAACGAGCACATGAGCTGGCTGGTAGTCGGCTGCCTGACTGGCTACCCCGCCCCACTGGAGGCAAGAGTCAGCAGACTGGCTATTACGCCCAGCAGCTTCTCCTTCCTTTTGTGTCACTCCAATTAACCCGTCTTTGAGCCTTGGCTCCAATTCCTGGTTACTGCTCTAAGTCTTGGTCCTGACTCCTGATTTCACCATTGGGCATGACTCCTGCTGACCTATTTGTTTGACAGAGTGAGTAAACATCCCTAACAATAGGGTTCATAGTTAATAACCAATCACAGCACAACATGCAACAAAAACCAGATGTCCCACATTTCGGTGGCTGGTCACAAGTGATGTTGGCTTGGAGTGACGCATGGGCAGGCTTGGGGATTGAGAGCTGTTCTCCCTGCCGGAGCTGCCAGCCACCTCTCAGCCAAGCCATTGCAAGCTGGCTAGTGTATTTTAGGTGCTGTGGCAGCAATGGGTCTGGAAGGTGGAGATGCTGCAGCCTCACAAATCAGTTCAGGGAAGAGTCTGCCATGCATAAGGACCTGTGATAAGACAAGGAATTCTCACATGCTGCAGTTAATGCTCCAAACAATAAGACCACTATAAACATTTCACACCTACACGGGAACGCCTCCTTTAATTCCTTGCCAGCACCTAGACCTTCATCACATTCTTTGCAATGTCTCTTATTTATCAGAAGCAGCAAAGAATCCTGTGGCACCTTATAGACTAACAGACGTTTTGCAGCATGAGCTTTCGTGGGTGAATACCCACTTCTTCTTCTTGCATCCGAAGAAGTGGGTATTCACCCACGAAAGCTCATGCTGCAAAACGTCTGTTAGTCTATAAGTGCCACAGGATTCTTTGCTGCTTCTACATAACCAGACTAACACGGCTACCCCTCTGATACTTCTTATTTATCAGTGGCTTAAATCCAGCCATTTCAATTTACACTTTCTCTATATCTAATCCACGCAAGTCAATCAAAGCACACAGTGATTTCAATGTCAAGACATCTGGAGAGCTGATGGAATAGATTGCTGGCAAGCTTTTGTAAAGCTTGGAGTTCCTCTCAGAGAATCTCCTTTGCAGTTCACGCCTGGTTTCATCAATCAGTTCATGATGAATCTATGGTGACCAGACAGCAAATGTGAAAAATTAGGATGGTGGTGGGGGGTAGAAGGAGCCTCTATAAGAAAAAGACCCAAAAATCGGGACTGTCCCTATGAAATCGGGACATCTGGTCACCCTAGATGAATCTGAGACCACTGATTGGGACCAGCATTCCAAAGTGCTCCATGACTATCGAACCTTGACATTTTGGGGGCAGTATCTTGGCTATTTTGCTGGCACTATTGAATGTTGATGCTTCATCACATGCATCTTTCAAAACAGAGGGCTTGCATGACATTTCTGAGGACAAATCCTTCAAATGTCTCTCTATTTTGTTGAAGTTCTTCAAAGGCAACTAATCAGTTCGACTCCTTTAGCAAGGTACGTTAGCTCCTTTGGAAGGTAATTGTTCATAGGAGCAAAAGTTTTCAAAATCATTCTGTGGCAAGTTCCCCCCAGGGTGCCACCTGGGACTGGGGGTACTACTGAACCTCTGACCCACCAGCCTGGGTTTCCTCTCACACTGTGCTGTGTAGAACTGATGAATGAAATTGTTTTTAATTGTTCACTTTATTAATGTAACTTCATAAGTAAAGTTTTATGAATGAAACAACATTAATTCATAAAACCAGTTACCCCAATAACTGGCTAATTAACAATTACAATGCTTGTTAAGAGCCACAGTTGTTCAGCCGGCTGCCTTTGTAAGTTCCACTATCAGTCCAATTCCTGCTTAAGGGCTTGGCTACACTTACAAATTTGCAGCGCTGCAGCAGGGTGTGAAAACACACCCTCTGCAGCGCTGCAAATTGCGGCGCTACAAAGCGCCAGTGTAGTCAAAGCCCCAGCGCTGGGAGCCGCGCTCCCAGCGCTGTCCGTTATTCCCCACAGGGAAGTGGAGTACGGACAGCGCTGGGAGAGTTTTCTCCCAGCGCTGGCGCTTTGATTACACTTAGCGCTTCAAAGCGCTGCCGCGGCAGCGCTGCCGCGGCAGCGCTTTGAAATGCAAGTATAGCCAAAGCCTTTGTCACTGAGACTTTCAATGTTTTAGTATCTCAATACTGTAACTTCTGTTCACCATTCATACACTTGTCTATATTGTAATTTCTGTTCACTGTTTGCCATATTGTAATTCAAACCCCATTTTAAAACACTCACTCCATTTTGTAAAAGCTTGCTCCAACCTTCATTTTTGCAAACCCTGCTGTAATCTTATTAGTTTAGTTTAGATGTGTGAATGAGGTATGTATGGATGATGGAATCAGTCTCCAGCCCCAGCCTGTCCTGATGAAATAGAGTTCAAACACCAACGGCTGAAGATGCAGACAAAAGCCCTAAAAAAATAAGAAGAGTCCACCCTAAAAAGAAAAGGTACAATAGAAGGAAGATCAAAGCCAGGTCCGAGGCTGAAAGTCACGCCTGCAATTGACGGGTGATCAATCACCAAACCCAGAGGACACAGCAAGACCCATAAACTCTGGATTCAAACTAAAGCCTACAAAAAGGATGGGTAAGATGAAAGACTTTGGAGGGTAACTTTCTGCTGCCAACGTGGAAGGGCATTGGTGCATGCCCAACAGAGACCCCGCCCTTCCTTGTGCCCGGCTTTCCTGGCCAGTTAGCCTCCACAAGCTATGAACCCAAGCTGCAAAATCAAGCCACGAACTCAAGCAATGTTCAGGACTGGTAACTATGCAGCTGCTGCAGAACATCTGATAATGTGTGTGTCTGTGTATGTGTGTGTATAGGTATTAGATATAATGTGTGTGTATAAGGATTAAGATATTAGTTATTGGTCATAAATCAAATTGTTATCATAATAAATGTGGCATCTTTGTCTTGCCCCCTGAAAAGATCCTGTGTAGTTTTGTCTGTATAACAGCAGCAATCCAGATTTGCTAAGAGGCACAGAGGGGCACCCAGTGACAGCAGCAGGGTGTCCTTGTGTACGGGAAGAGGGCAGGTATTGTCTAATGAGATATGAAGAAAGGGCACCATCGATAACCCCAGTATAGCTTTGCACAGAGCGGGGTCTGGTGTCTCATTGGAGAAGCCTGAGCAGGTTCTTCAGGTCATCAAGTTCTTTTTTTCTGGCCTGATCACAGTCCAGCCCTGATATAGATGAAGGTGGCCAAGATCGCCATGGCCAGCACCAAGTAGGTGACTTTGACGCTGCTGGCCCCACTGGTGTTGCACAAGAAAGAACTGCAGCAGGAAACAGAGGCGGCTGCTATCCCTATGTTTATCCCACCGCCAGGGGCGGCTCTAGGTTTTTGGCCGCCCCAAGCAGTCATGCCCGGGAGGCGCCCCCGAGCCGCGGGAGCAGCGGACCTCCCGCGGGCATGACTGCAGAGGGTCCACTGGTCGCGCGGCTCGGCTGGACCTCCCGCAGCTGCGGGCGGTTCGCAGGTCCGGCGGCTCCGGTTGAGCTGCCGCAGGCATGCCTGCGGGAGGTCCAGCCAAGCCGCGGGACCTGCGAACCGTCCGCAGTCATGCCTGCGGGAGGTCCACTGGAGCCGCCGGCCGAGCGTCCCCTCCGCAGTCATGCCTGCGGCAGGTCCGCTGCTCCCGGGGCTCCGGTGGACCTCCCGCAGGCATGACTGTGGCAGGTCCGCTGGCCCAGCCTGCCGCCCCCCCGGGAAAGGGCCGCCCCAGGCGGGTGCTTGCCCCGCTGGGCTCTGGAGCCGGCCCTGCCCACCGCTGGGGCAAACTGAAGCACATCCCTTAGAGATGCTCTGCCCGGAATGTCCGCCTGAACTGGAAAAAGAAATAAGAGAAAGAGATTCAAGATTAAAATGTTTCCCAGAGTTCGGACAGGCGCTCCTTAGTTCTGCAAAGGAGATAATCGCACTGATGTAGCTTAGCTCTGCCAGTCAATGCCCCGCGATTAGAAGTCACTACTGCTATTATATAACCTGAAAACAGCACTAGTCTCTTCCTCGCAGTTACAGACCCGTTTGTAACCATCTGGGAACATCCCCTTCAGATTTCTGGCCAGGATTTAGGAACAGCCAAAGAGAACCCTGAGAATTCATTCCAGATTGTCACACTGTCCTATCTCCTGCTGTTGAGCCTCAGAGCTTTAAAGAGCTGGTAGTAGTTAGGTCACAGCACAGCTCATTAAGCAGCAGACACAAATAGACCCCGAAAGGCTTCAACCCAGCCTCCTTTTGTGCATGCACAACCAGCCAGGCACTGGGATTGGAATGTGCAAATTCTCTCACTTGCACATGCCAATAGTGGAACCTTGCACCAGCACGTGAGATGTTTGGTGCTTAAACCATCGCATGGCTGGGGAGCAGCTGCAGGACTGGGCTATACAGAGCCTCATTTCAGAACTTCAGCCAATGATGAAGAGGTGGATATGGAGCCCCCATTGCCTGCACTGCCCTTAGATCAGTCATTCACTCATGTGCAAACCTCACTAATGAGCACCGGAGCTCCCACCACCTTAGTGCGTCCCAGCAAAGTTCTCCTGCCATTCGGTTTCAAGGAGTGATTTCTCAGTTCCACATCAGCGATGTCCCACCCTTCCAGTAGAAGGAGGAAGGAAAACCTAGTGATCTGGAGCTGGGGCAGGATGTCACCTGGGAAAGCGCTATGGAAAGACAATAAGCAGAATATGCCCAAACTTACCAATTCCTGCACCAAGATACATGGTCACACAGTAGTTTTCATCACTTGCACATGTAGTTGATGCCAGACAATCCCAGTTGGAGGATGCATCCTTACAGGTGAAGCACACCAGCGAGTGAGCTGCAAAAGGAAAACACACCCCATGTTAGAGGCTTGCAGGAATGTTATTTGTTCCTGGCTTACAATGTGCCTTTGTTGCCAAGAAGGCCAATGACATATTGGGCTGTATCGTTGCCAGCAGATCGAGGGAAGTGATTATTCCCCACTATTCAGCACTAGTGAGGCCACACCTGTAGTATTGCATCCAGTTTTGGTCCCTCCACTACAGAAGGGATGTGGACAAATTGGAGAGAGTCCAGCAGAGGGAAACAAAAATGATTAGGGGACAGGAGTACATGACTTACAAGGAGAGGCTGAGGGAACTGGGGTAATTTAGTCTGCAGAAAAGAAGGGTGAGGAATATTTGATAGCAGCTTTCAACTACCTGAAGTGGGGTTCCAAAGAGGGTGGAGCTTGGCTGTTCTCAGATGACAGAACAAGGAGCAATGGTCTCAATTTGCAGTGGGGGAGGTTTAGGTTGAATATTAGGAAATACTATTTCACTAGGAGGGTGGTGAAGCACTGGAAAGGGTTACCTAGGGAGGTTGTAGAATCTCCATCCTTAGAGGTTTTTAAGGCCTGGCTTGACAAAGCCCTGGCTGGGATGATTTAGTTGGTGTTCGTCCTGCTTTGAGCAGGGGGTTGGACTAGATACCTCCTGAAGTCTCTTCCAACCCTAATATTCTGTGATTCTAATCCCCATTCCTGTCACCTGCTGGATTCATAATTCCAAATACTCATGTTGAGTAGCTAGGTGCAATTTACAACACTGTTGTGTTTCTGCCCATAGCAATTACTGATCTCAATGTTTCTGATATATTTATAGGTGCATTTTTTAAATGTCCTTTGATTTGAAACTGTCCAATTGCTCTGTGGCTAATCTGTGTTCCTAGCACAGTAACCCTAACCCAGCCCCCATCCAATCGTGTGTTCAACCTACTTATTACACTATGTCTTACTTTAGACTGTAAACTCTCCAGGGCAGGGACTGGTTTTTAATGTGTTTGTAAGCTGGCAAAACGGGCCCTGAACCATAACTGTGGCTTCTGCCTTCTCCTGTAATATGTACAATAATCAAGTCTGTACTAGATTAACAGATTCATAAGATCACTTTCAACACCGGGGGGAGGGATAGCTCAGTGGTTTGAGCATTTGCCTGCTTAAACCCAGGGCTGTGAGTTCAAGCCCTGAGGGACCCATTTAGGGATCTGGGCAAAATGAGGACTTGGCCCTGCTTAGTAAAAGGCAGAGGGCTGGACTTGATGACCTTTCAGAGTCCTTTCCAGCTCTATGAGATAGGTATGTCTCCATATTAAAAACCATCTAGGCTGGCTTCCTATAAAACACAGGCCATTGAGACTCCACCATGACTCTTGGTAAATTGTTCCAATGCTTAATGACCTTCACTGTCACAAATGTATGCCTTATTTCCAGTCTGAATTTGTCTAGCTTCAACTTCTAGACAATGGATCTTGTTATTGGTTTCTTTTGAAGATTGAAGAGCCCATTATTTAGTATTTGTTCTCTGTTTAGGTGTAACCCACACACCTCCTGGGTGTGGTGGTCTGTCCCATCTAGTGTCACTGATACCACTTAAAGAGAGAGATAAAATGAGTCTGCTTTACAGCCTTAGCTAACAAGCACCTGGCTCATTTGGTAGAGGCTCAAGCACTAAGCCACAGAGGTCCCCGTTTCGATCCCACCTGCCAAGAACTGGGGTCTGCCAGCATTACATAGGCACATATAGACTGTGATCAAATCACCCCTTAACCTTCGCTTTGTTATGCTAAATACATTGAGGTCCTTGAATCTACTGCTATAAGGCAGGTTTTCTAATCATTCTCATGGCTCTTCTCTGAACCCTCTGGAATTTACCAACATTCTTCTTCAATTGTGGACATCACAACTGGACACAGGATTTCAGCAGCGGTGGCACCAGTGCCAGATATAGAGGTAAAATAACATCTGTACTCCTACTCAAAATTCCCGTTATACACCCAAGAATCACATTAGCCCTTTTGGCCACAGTGTCACACTGGGAGCTCATGTTCAGCAGATTATCCACCACGGCCCCCCAATTTTTTCCAGAGTCACTGCTTCCCAGGGTAGAGTCCCCCCTCCTGTAAATATGGCCGACATTCTTTGTCCCTAGATGTATACCTTTACATTTAGCCGTGTTGGTGTCACTAGGCATAACTCTAGGTAACTCAGGGTGGGGGTGGAAGACCACGAGTGTCGATGAAGCCCCCCTGCTCTAGGCCTAAGTGAACCAAGGCTCCTCCATGATGAACTTTAACCAACCTAAGTAGCTGCAAAACAAAATGTGTAACAGTCAGCTAACAGCTGGAGGCAGTCTGAAGCGGTAGTGATAAGGGAAGCCTACATGCCTCTGTGACGGACAAGATAACAGGTCTGGGAGAGTTTGCTAACAAGCTGCGAATGTTGCTGCTAAGGGGGAGGGAGGAAGGGGGGAGGGAAGAAGGGGGAGAATCTAAGCTGAAGCAAACGACTGGAATATAAAAAGGGAAAGCGGCTTGTATCTGCGCGCTTGATTTGAGACGTGCCAGTCTCCTTCCACCGCTTTGAGATCTCAAATAAACTTTGTCTGCTTCTCCACCCTGGTGTGTTCATTGGCACGAAGCACACCAGGCAACGAACCCCACTGTTGCCCCCTCGCGTCCTCTGTGCCGGCAACAGCCATATTAAAACACATATTGTTTGCTTGTGCCCAGCTTACCAAGCGACCCAGATTGCTCTCTGTCAGTGACTGAGCTCTTCATTATTCACCACTCCCCTACTTTTTCTGTCCCCTCTACATTTATCAGTGATGATGTTATGTTTTCTTCCAGGCCATTGATAAAAATGTTCAATAGCGTAGGACCAAGAACTGATCCCTGCATGACCCCACTGGAGACACACCCACTCATTGATGATTCCCCATTGATAATTACATTGTGACACCTATCAGTGAATCAGCTTTTAGGCCAGATCTAAACACTACCACTTATGTCGGCAAAATTTACGCTGCTCACGGTTGTGAAAAAACACACCCTGTAGCGACATAACTTATACCAACCTAACTGCTAGTGTGGACAGGGCTATGTCACTCACCCGCCAACACAGCTACAACCACTCACTGGGGGTGGTTTAATCCTGTCAAGGGGAGAGCTCTATCCGGTCGGCATACAGCAGCCACACCAGAGATCTTACAGAGGTGCAGCTGCATCGGTACAGCTCTGCCGCTGTAAGCGCGCTAGGGTAGACGTGGCCGTAGTCAATGTGTGCCAGGCTAATGTTCTATCATTCTAGTTTTACATCAAAATGTCACACGGCACCAAGTCAAACGCCAGTACTAACGAGTACATTACAGAGGAAAAACAGAAACAGCGGGCTCATGAAAAAGGTCTAAAAATAGAAAATGTAATGAGGGAGGAATTATTTAAGGAGTCAGTGACTGAAACTACAGAACAAGGAACCTAAGCAATGCAAGAGCAAAAACCAATTGCCATCAAGCAGATAATGAGACAATTTGCCAGGGAAAGAAGCTTTTGGTGCTCAGCTATTAGAGATGCTGAAGAACTCGTGAGATACAACACAGCCCTTAGGAAATGTCTTAGATAAGACCTGTGGAATCTGACCTTGCAAAGAGCACAGCTCGGCCAAGGCTCTCAAACCCCGACCCAACGCACTGAGTGGAAAGACTCCCGCTGACATCACTGGGCTTTGCATCAAACCGTTACTGCCCACGCCAGCTCTGTCTGTGTTCTCCGCGCAGCCACTGCTCTCCTTCAACCGCCCAGTACTTGGCACTTAAACTCCACGTTATGTCTTAAGGCAGGTTAGTGAGGAGCCAGCTAAAGCAAAGGGAATTCCTCAGGAGAGGCTCCTTGCATAGTAAAAGGAATATTCCTGTTGCTCTGGGGACACAGCTACCGCCTACCTGCAATAACCCCATTTGCCTGGCGCAGGGCCGGCTCTAGGTTTTTTGCCGCCTCAAGCAAAAAAAATGTTGGCTGCCCCCCACCCCAGCCCTGGGCTCCTTGCCGCACCCCCCTGCTGCCCCAGCCCTGGGCTTTCCCACACACACACACACCCTGCTGCTCCAGCTCTGGGCTCTCCCTTCCCCCGCAGCCAGTGCCCCCCCCCACACCTCCTGCCACCCCAGCCCTGGGCTCTCCCCCACATACACACCTGCACCCTCCTTCCGCTGCAGCCCTGGGTCACTGGTAACTTGCTCCCAGGGCAGGTCATTCAGCAGGAATTTTAGATGTGCACAGAACACAGACAGGATTGGTTCCCATATGGTTACAGAACTGCAGTAAAGTGGAACATTTTCAGCTTGTGTGACTGGAGGATATCTGGATGCATATTATAAGATTGTCCTACATAAATGAGGAAAAGTTGATGTGCCTTTATTATTCTTTTGTTCCACTCTTTCTTTCTATGGGGAATTTGCCAATGCAATATCACTGTCTTCCTTCTAAACAAACAAACAAAAAAAAGGCAATGGCTGTTGAAAATAGCAATTCCAGTCCTAATAACCACTGGGAAGCATTTTTTCCTCAATTTTATCCTACTTTTTCTACAGCAAGTTACAGTGGATCAGTGTATTTGATTTGGGAGAAATGAAGTAACAGCTGCCCAAACTGAGCTTGAGCACTCCTGAATTTTGAGGTGTTCAAATCTGGAAGGCAGGTGCTGGGGGGGGGAGGGATGTGGCTCCGCAGGGGAGCATGGCAGCATGTATGCAGCAGTGTGTCTGCCGCTGTGCGGAGCCAGACACGCTGGTCTGAGTGGCACGGTAAGGGGGCTAGGGGGTTGGAGAAGGGGTAAGGGGGCTGGGCAGTCAAGGGACAGGGAGCAGGGGGGGTTGGATGGGGTGGAGGTTCGGGGGGGCAGTCAGGGGCAGGGAGAAGGTGGAGTTAGATGGGTCAGGGGTTTGGGGGGGCAGTCAGGGGACAGGCAGCGATTGGATAGGCATGGGAGTCCCAGGGGTTTGTCAGGGGACAGGTAGGGGGTGGGGTCCTAGGGTTAAAGTTGGGGGGGTCTCAGGAGGGGGCAGTTGGGGACAGGAGAAGGGAGGCTTAGATAGGGGGTGGGATCCCAGGGGGAAGTTAGGGGCAGGGGTCCTGGGAGGGGGCAATCAGGGGACAAGGACCAGTGGCGCTTAGATAGGGGGTGGGGTCCTGGGGGGCAGTTAGGGGCAGGGGTCCCAGGAGGGGGTGATCAGGGGACAAGGAGCAGGGGGGGTTGGACTGTGGGGGGCAGTCAGTGGGCGTGGATAGTGGTAGGGTAGGGCTGCCCTCCCTCCCTGTGGAGCATCCTATTTTTGAGTGTTAAAATATGGTATCCCTCCCCTTCACAGTGCAGCTCTCCATTCACAGCAAGCTGCAGCATGAGGTCTCAGCTACCTCACTCCCTCCCCCTTCCTTTCCTGTTGGTAGTGGCCAAGGGAATGCTGGGAAATGTAGTTCTTTCCCTGCTCCAGAGCTGGCGCTATAGGCAGGGAGCTACCCAAGGAACTACAGCTCCCAGGGACCCCTGTTGGTTCTCAGTTCCCATTCTGGATATCTACCGCCCCTGCAAATGGGCTGCTCCAAGCACGTGCTTGTTTTGCTGGTGCCTAGAGCTGCCTCTGGCCTGGCGAAGGGTGTTTACTGTCCAGGCACAGGGTCTAGCATGCTCTGGGCTGGATTTGACCACATACAGACTGGGACTGGGAAAATAACACACCCTCTATGTCCACTTGGTTGATATCACAATGTGCTTAGATACTGAGGCGTGGGATCCAGAGTGAGTATCTAGAGGGGGCTGCTAAGAGCAGCGAGAAACCAACTAGTCATTTCTCACTATGGACCCCATGGAATTGGAAGTGTCGTTGATTTCTGAGCCAGAAACCCAGGTGGCTGGAGCTGGTCAGTTTCCTTGGTCTCAGGCTGCAGTTTATTCTGGCACCTGGTGCAGGTCTTGGGGTGATTTATTTATGTACGTTAATGTGAGTAAAGAGTAAGAGAGGGGGTTAATACATTTGAATAGATGATCAAAAACCAACAGCATGTGGGAGACTATAAATGGGGAAATCTTCGAACAAGTGAACATTCACTGGTTAATAACCGAGCCTGTTCTTCCTAGGTTTAGCGGTAAAATAAATAAATGATTAAAACCCTGTTCCACAAATACCTTTTATCCCTGGAGGTCTCCCATCCAAGTATCAAACTGCCGCAGACCTCCTTATCTTTTAAAACCAGATGAGCTCGCAAAGAGTTGGAGGAGTAAAATTATCCTCCATTAAGAATCAACCCATGGCTCTTCCAACCGGAACCTACTGCTCTGACCCCACTTCAATATTACTGGGATTCCACTGCAGCATTGTAAGAACGCAGGGCCTGAGTCTGATCTCACTTGTGCCGATGTTCCACTGCGCCGCTTAACGGAATTCAGTGCAGTTACTCCTGATTTACTCCACTGTGTCTGGGATCATGATCTGACCCTTATGGTTTTAGCTGATTACAGTAGAAGAACTTGCAAAAGTTATGGTTGCAAGAATGCAATGCTGAGAAGCACCGATCGCCCTGAGTGAAAGAGCCTGGCTCCGAGGATAACGGTATAAAAGATTTCTTTAAGAGATGACTAGACAGGTCTCTAGGGCTAGTCAGCCCCCCTTAGCCCCCTCTAGGCCTCTCAAGACAGCTGCTGCTGTGCTCCTTCCTGCATCGAGAGCACTGCAGCCCCCTAAGCATCATGAAACGGAGATAACTTGCTGTGCCTGTGCCTGCACTAAGCTATTTTTATTACATCCACACAAGCTAGTGCTCAAAAGACAGCCAACGCACCAGCTGTTGCCAGGGCTGGTGCAAGGATATTTTGCGCTCTAGGCGAGACTTCCACCTTGTGCCCCACTCCCCCGTCCCGCCCCATAGAATCATAGAATCATAGAATCTCAGGGTTGGAAGGGACCTCAGGAGGTATCTAGTCCAACCCCCTGCTCAAAGCAGGACCAAACCCAACTAAATCATCCCAGCCAGGGCTTTGTCAAGCCTGACCTTAAAAGCCTCTAAGGAAGGAGATTCCACTACCTCCCTAGGTAACCCATTCCAGTTCTTCACCACCCTACTAGTGAAAAAGTTTTTCCTAATATCCAACCTAAACCTCCCCCTCTGCAACTTGAGACCATTACTCCTTGTTCTGTCATCTTCTACCACTGAGAACAGTCTAGATCCATCCTCTTTGGAACCCCCTTTCAGGTAGTTGAAAGCAGCTATCAAATCCCCCCTCATTCTTCTCTTCTGCAGACTAAACAATCCCAGTTCCCTCAGCCTCTCCTCATAAGTCATGTGCTCCAGCCCCCTAATCATTTTTGTTGCCCTCCGCTGGACTCTCTCCAATATGGGATTTGCCCCCATAACATCGGTTCATTGAGGGGCAAATCCCAACGAGCCTTTACAGACCCCAGTGGCCAGGCATGCCCAGGGGCTGCTCCCCAGACCAGGTTCCCCCCTCCCCATCCCCTGAACTCCCCTGGAGGGTGCAGAGCCCCGCCGTGAGCCCTCCTCACCCCATCCCGGCAGCCCTCACCCCGAGTCCACTCACTGGGTTTGCCAGGCTTGGGCCACTGCAACAGCTCGGCAGGGAGGAGCTGCCTTCTGGGGGCTCCCGGGGGCTCCTGCAGCAGATGCATGTGGGCAGAGGTCCCCGTGCGCCCCTCAGGGTCCCCCCTCACCACGCTTGGGCTCTGTGGCTCCTGGGAGTGTGAGCCGCCGCTGTTGCCACTGCTCCTCCCGGAGCAGGCTCAGGGCCCTTCGCTCCGGCTGCGGCTCACATGCCCGGGAGCTGCAGAGCCCGAGCATGGTGATGGGGGAGCTTGGGGCCGCATGGGGACCTCTTCCCACATGCATCTGCTGCAGTCTGCAGGAGCCCCCCAGGGAGGCGCCAGGCTGCAGCCTGGGCAGGAGGGTTGGGGGGCATGGCTGCTCCCTGCTAGCAGCGCCGCCGCCTTTGCAGGGCTCCTGCTCCCCTGCATCGCGCCGGCTCCTCCATGGCTGGGGCTCGCGCCGCCACCAGCCGACACTCTGGCTCTCCGGTGCCACCAGAAGGCGGCTCCTCCCTGCCGAGCCAGGGCACCGCATTTTGTGCCCTCAGGGCCGTCCTTAGGATTTATGGGGCCCTATGCAGTAATATTAAACTGGTACCCCTATGCCCGACGGCATCCTGAGCTTGCAGCCTGGTGGGGGCGGGGGTGGAGGGACAAGGCAGAGAGAATAACAAGACGCCCCGGCCCGCCTCACAGCGACAGAGAGTCACAGTTCCCCGCAGAGACCCCTGTACCCTCTCCCTCATGCAGAATGGACCTGCAGAAGGTACCTAATTAAAAGCACTAAACTTGGGAATAAAAAATGTCAGTCACGGGTTTTTTGATATGCCCTGAAGTTGGTCAGACATTTATTTGCAAAAACTTTGTAGTAAGGGCAGCAAAGAATCCTGTGGCACCTTATAGACTAACAGCCACAGGATTCTTTGCTGCTTTTACAGAACCAGACTAACACGGCTACCTCTCTGATACTTTGTAGTAAGGGTGAGTCAGCTGTCCTGCTGAATACAACATTAAATATTATGGAATACATGATGCAGCTCTTCTCTGTTTTCCCTTTTCTTAATCAGTATTTCTAAGCTAGTTTTATATTTTAAATGACTCTTAAATGTACTCATTCCAGATTACTACATATTTAACTCACTGAAACAGACATCATTTTAAATTAATCAGTGACAGAGGTTTAGTGTGTTCATAACAATGTTCATTGCTTTTAGAAAAAGGGAACACTAATTTACTGTGTGTGATCTCCATAACAATAGACATGTTTATGAAATGTCACCAACTTTAAAAAATGTTTCCAAAGATTTTAGGCATAACAAAGGATTTTATATTTTACTAAGGTACCGACTATGCTTAAAACTAGTTCATCAGATAGTCAGAAGTAAAGAAAGGGAAACTCTTTGTCCAGCTCTGTGGAAGCACAGGGCTTTTGCTGCCGTCCATGGGGGGGGGGGGTGGGGAGGGGGGGAGGGGGTGAATGGAGAAATGAATGGACAGAAAGGACAGGAAGACTTTGGAAGTAAGTTTTTTTTATTATAGTAATTAAAATGTGTATTTTAGATAAGGGGGGTCTTTTGAAGAATTTATTTAAAAAAACATATGTCTGAAGATCCAAGCATTCAAGGCTAAAGATGATTGTGCATCTAAAAATCTATGCAAGGATTTTTTAGAGATGTGATTTTATAATCTTCACCAACTCACCAATGAAATATTTTTAAAGCAAATTTTAAACTAAGGTCCTGTAGACTGACATGTTCTGAGTAAACAGATTTAAAAAACTTATTAAGATGATGTTAAGAAAAAGTGAACGGTACAGAGTATTACAGTCATGCACAACGGTTTTTGTCAGTACATTCAGAAACGGACAGTAGATACCTGGGAGTTGGCAAATGCCTGTTAAATGTTTTCATTACCCCTTGAATGGCTCTTTAGCAGTTTCAATGTTGTGCTAATAGGTCTGGCAGGCTGGAGACTTTTTCTCCTTTAACTACTAGATCCCCTCCCCAGGAAGACTCAGAGCCTGCAGGAAGGGTCAGAACAGGGACAGGAAAAGCTAGTGGGGTGGACACTAAGACCCAGTGGTGCCCCAAATTTTCAGGTGCCCTACTCAGCTGCCTGTGCCTGAGGACGGTTCTGGGCATCCCCAACCACTTGCCGCCCTAGGCAACTGCCTAGTTCGCCTAGTGGTTGCACCGGCCCTGGCCCTTGCTTCGCACTCCCAAGCGGCTGGCTGCAAAAGGAGGTTTGCAGAAGGGCCAGCTCCCACTGAAAGGTAGAAACAGTGCTGCAAAAATCCCCCTCTGCCCCTGCTATTTCTAGCTGCTTCCCTGGCTCTTTCTCAGGCACAGAGGAATCATTAGCAGCATCTCACAGAACCGCCACCAGCAGCGTGAGAAGAAAAGCCTTCATCTTTGGCCTGCCGTCACAGCCTGGGCAGATCAGGCGGCTGGTTAAAAATGATCTTGGTGTTTACCTGTGAAGGCAGCACATGGAAAGACTGAGTGAGGAGACAGGACATAGATGGTTAATGGAATCCAGTGCTCCATGAAATGTAATTGTGTTTGGTTTCGCTTCCCCACTGCAGTCTGGAGGGAGGAGGAAATGCAGGATGTTACCTCAAGAGGAGTAAGGTAACGCTTCAGAACGGAAACCTCTAGAAATGGTGGGGGGAGGGCGGAAATGGAAAAGGGAAGCCTCTTTCCTCAGAAGGGCAGACTCGACTCTCTTCCGTGTCTGCCACCGGTTAGATTAGCTGACAATAGATGCGCCCATCCCTCCCTGTGTGGTGTAGTGAAAATAAGAGAAGATGATGTCGGGGTTATCTTTATCCCAGACTTTTCAGGTTCATTGTCTGACCGCAAGAGAGACACGCAACCCAGCAAAGTCCAAAACCAAGTTCTTTATTGATGCATGCACACAAGCAACAAAGAACAAGCCCGTTCTCCACAGAGAACCAGAACCAGCCCCCCACCCTTTCTTCAATACAACACAAATTTATATGTAAGCAGAGTCAGGATGAGCCCCACCCTGACATCTGGTGGTAAATTATGGGGAGTGCAGAAAGAAGTTTCGGTTATTTGCATTGGCACTCCCACCCCACTTAGCATACCGCAAAGCAGCATGGGATGATTATTTTCACAGCTGTGGGACCCCCAATTTCGTTGTTATTGGGGCAGGAGCAATGAAATGTTGTCACCCTGATTGGGTAAATGGGGAACTACAAAATTGTCTTGTGATGGGGGGTTTCATTGTTAGCAGGATAGCGCTTGCTAGACGGGGGACATGGGTTCCAAAACCCAATGGAAAGAGAGAGAGAGAGGCAGGCTGGGGACAGGTATCTGTACTTGGTGGTGCAGGTGCCTTGTGTGAGCTAGAAGCACCAGTTCCACCTGTGCTTCTCTCCACTGTGGAATGTCAGAGTTAATTTTTGATTCCCTTAAGAATCTAGATGCAGGTTACTGAGCTGAATTCACTGGTACTGGGGCTCCCCTACTATGAGCTGAAATCACTGAAGAGCTGGACTTGCTGAGCTGAGAGCACTGTGCTAATGAGTGGAGCTGAAATCACTGAAGAGCTGGACTTGCTGAGCTGAGAGCACTGTGCTGATGAGTGGGGGAGCCTGAAGCAATACTGGGAGAGTGGAGTGGAGCAGTTTGTGCAGCCACTGGGTGAGTGGAGCCAAGCAGCTCGCGAGGACGGCTGGAGTGGCTCACAGGACAGCTGGTGGACCAGAGCAGCTGGCAGAGTGGAGCAGCCCACAGAGTAAGCGGAGCTCAGCTGTTTGCGGGGACGACTAGTGGAAGCAGAACCCCATGAAGAGGCAGGGCAGTTGGCCCCGAACCACGTAAGGTGCCCCTTTCTACCTAGGCTGGGGAGGGGGACCTCTGCAAAGAGACTCTTGAACTCTGGGCTGCCTGACCCGGGACAGAGACTTTTGAATTGTGGGACTTTTGGGACTGTGGGTGATTTGGGGGGTTGCTGGACTCAAGGGCCCAGAGAGAAGGACACGGCCCAAGTTGTTGGGGTGGGTCTTTGCTCACGGTTTGACCTATGAACTCTAGTTGAGGTATTTTTCAAATTTAATGCTTGTTGTTGTTTATCTTATGTAATTAAACCTTTTCTGCTACACCAAGAGTCTGTGCTTGCGAGAGGGGAAGTATTGCCTCCTTGAGGTGCCCAGGGGTGTGTGTAAGATTTTCCCAGGTCACTGGGTGGGGGCTCGAGCTGGTTTGCATTACGTTGTGGGGAAGGGACCCCTAGGTATTGAACCTGGCCCTTGCTGCTATCGTTTCAGCCTGGCAGAGGGGTTACATATATAAGCAAGTTTACATCACAGTTAAAGCATTTAATTGCCTGCGGTTAATTAACTGCACCTGGTGAAGCATTTGATTACAAAATTCATGGCCTTGAGCAGTTCCTGGCGCACAAGCATCTTCCTTATCAGTACTGAGAACTTTTTTATCGGCACTTCCCAAGCTTAAGTGCAAGCGGGGGTTTATCCACCCAGCTCCTGCTTGCTGACTTCATTCACCCACCTTCTGAGCCCCCCTTGTTCATGCATCAAGCGTGTGATCACCTGCTCAGCCTATCTTGTGGGCCTTCGGGCCTGCTCTAAAGCATCCTATCTATCAATGAGGTACTATGGTACAAACAAAGGTAAGAGTACTAAGGGTGAAGGTACAGAAACTGGGTAAAACGGGGGCGAAACACAAGCATAAACAAACAGTGAACCAGTGACTGGTTCAGGAGCTTGAAGCTCAGACCCACAAAACCTCCCTTGGTGTTCGAGAAAGCAACAAACGATGCCCCAGCACAGAAACCTTTCCCTGTTATTTGTAGGTGCAGTGGACACGAAGTATGGATGCGAGGCCCAGGACCTTGGACTCTCCAGCTGACTGGGAGCCTTCGAGGAGGACCACTGGGGAGTCCCGACGACGGATGGGCTCCGTCGCGGGCGGGGAGACCCTCTGGGATGCTGAGCACCAGGGAAGCAGCAGGGCCCTTCAGAGGGAAGGTGGATTTGCTGTGGGGGCAGGAGGGGGTGGCGATGGTAGGCCTCTCCTTCCTCCAGAGGTGGGGTTCTTCTCACTGGCTCTGGAGCAGTGGGAAGACCCAACCGTACAGGCGCTGCCACTGGAACGGACAGCCCCGCAGCCCTGCGCTGGTGCTGAACAAGATATTGTATCGTCTTTATGGCGGGAAAAGTTCTGAGGGAACAGAGTGTTGGGGGCTGGCTCTGGCAGGAAAAACTGGTTCTGTACGGTTTGAGCTCATCTCAATTGATTAGACTCTTCCTGTTGGTATGCATACTTCCACCTTTTCATGTTCTCTGTATATATAAATATCTCCTGTCTGTGTGTTCCATTCTATGCATCCGAAGAAGTGAGCTGTAGCTCACGAAAGCTCATGCTGAAATAAATTTGTTAGTCTCGAAGGTGCCACAAGTACTCCTGTTCTTTTTGCGGATACAGACTAACACGGCTGCTACTCTGAAACCTGTCATTAAAGCCAGTGATTCACATAATATAACCTCATAAATACCTTATTAAAACAGCTAATTGAACACATTAAACAGTAACAACATTCTTTACTTATTTATGCCTAAGAAGGACTACAGCATTCTTGTGCCAAAAGCTTTTGCACAAGGAGATGGTTAATACACTGCATAAGCCAGACACCACGGTGGAAAATCCCTACTTTATTGTCGAATCTGGTGATTCTTAACCTTTTACATACCGGGTTCCAACAGCAAAGAGGGTGGGGACCCTGCTCCCTGCCTTCTAGGTGCAGAGAGAGAGACGGGGGTCACCAGTGGAGCTGGCCAGGACAGAGAAGCTCCATCCTGTGAAAAAGTTCCAGGTGGCGATAAATCTTTTGGTCCCAAATCCGGATGAAAAGTTAAAAAGTCATGGGGGTTTAAATGCTACAATGTTGGGCTGCTCTGGTTTTTTCCCCACCACAGGGATGTTAAATTTAATTATATTATGGTCACTATTACCATGGTGGTCCAACTATAGTCACCTCTTGGACCAGATCCTGTGCTCCGGACTTTGCATCTTATGAAATCATTTGCTAAAGTGCAAAATGAGTGTAAAATGCTACCATTGTTATTTGGTACCATTTAACACCCATTTTGCACAGAGAGGAAGGATTACACCCTGTGCAGGGCAATGGTTAATAAAGCCCTTTCTGACGCCCTCTCAGTGCTAATGTGGACACGAGGACAAACGGATATAAATTGTCAGTCAGGAAATTTAGGCTTGAAATTAGACGAAGGTTTCTAACCATCAGAGGAGTGCAATTCTGGAACAGCCTACCAAAGGAAACAGTGGGGGCAAAGGACCTCCATGACTTTAAGATTAAGCTAGATAAGTTTATGGAGGAGATGGTATGATAGGATAACGGGCTTAGTCAATAGGTCAATTAAGTGCCACACTGGTAATTAGTACAATGGGTCAATGATAGGATATTGTTAGCCTTTTTCCAGAGGGTCTGGCTGGAGAGTCTTGCCCGCATGCTCGGGGTTCAGCTGACCGCCATATTTGGGGTCGGGAAGGAATTTTCCTCCAGGGTAGATTGGCAGTGGCCCTGGAGGTTTTTCGCCTTCCTCCGAAGCATGGGGCAGGGGTCGCTTGCTTAAGGAGTGGGTGGATCGGCTTCTGTGGCCTGCATCTTGCAGGAGGTCAGACTAGATGATCATAATGGTCCCTTCTGATCTTGAATTCTATGATTCTATGATTCTTGTAACTACATTAAGATTTCTTATTTTTCACCCATTTTCTATCTGTGGCCATGCCACCCTGAAGGTGCCTGCGTTCAGAAGCTACGTGGAGTTGGGGGTGCTTAGTGCTTGGATGGGAGACCCTGTTTGCTTGATGTCTGGTGAGAGTTTATAGCTAGGACTCTACCATTTAGCATGTTTCTAGCCCCGTTCGTTGCAAAGAAATCTATTAGCAGACAAGCAGGCATTTACTAGAGCAGTTAGAACGGAAAGGTTGCAACTAGCCTCCCTTTCCTGTATATAAGAAGGGTCATAAGCAATGTGATTACTAGCAAAGTCCTCTGGAGGGCAAGGGAGTATAGAGATAACTGATCTTCATGTCTAGTCCTAGGGCTATCCCTTTGGATTATGCATTATTTGTAGATGCTACCTCCTCAGTCCTTCCTCTGTAGCTAGGCACATACACGCTTTGGTGTGAGCCAGTGGCTAGAATGCTGGTCTGGAACTTGGGAGACCATCGTTTGATTGTCTTCTCCACCACCGATTTCCTGGGTGACTCTTGGCAAGTTACTTACAGCCAGTTTTTAAAGGTGCCTCCACAAGGCACCGTTGGAATGTCCACATCAAGCTACCACCGCTGGCTGCGATTGTAACCACCGTCATTCACATCTATTCAACCTTTTACTAAAGACAGAAAAAATGGGAGGGGAGGGAGGAGACAGTTAAAGCATTTGAGATATAAAGTGTTACATGTAAAGGCTTTCATTGTACTGGAGATAAGATGTAAATACTTAACAGTGAAGGGAGTTAACCATTGGGACAACGGACCAAGGGCTGTAGTGAATTCTCCATCACTGGCCATTTTTAAATCAAGGTTCAATGTTTTTCTAAAAAATAATCCTTAGGATTTTTTTCCAGGGAGTTCTCTGGGGTGTGTTTTAGAGAGGGGTTCATACTGTCCCTTTTTGGCCTGGGACTCTATGAAACTCAGCGTTGCCAACTCTCATGAGTTTCATGATAATTATTGTTTTCCTTAAAGTCCCAGCTCCTGGAGTGAGGTGGGTATGTGATAATTTCAGCCTACATCCTTAAAGAAAAAGCAAGTTTCTAGCCCTGGTGGCTGTGGAGAAAGCTTCAAAACGTGACCCCAGTGCACCCTAAAGTCTCCAAAAGTGTAAAACAAATAAAAAGAACCCCAGATCTGTTATATTTACATCATCTCATGCTTTTAAAGCCAGTCTCATGATTTTTGGTGAGCCTCAATTATGATTTTTGAGCATTTGGGGTTGGCAATACTGGGAACAACCAATATCCCTTATTCCCTTTTCCTTTAGCTATATGGAGCCTTTTATACAGAGAGAGGCCTCTGCTTGGAAGTCGTTTGTGTGTGTGGGGTGTGGTATCTGTTCTTCTTGGGGAAAAGAGTAAAGGTTAGTGTAGATAGTCTGGAGCTACTGATGCAATCAGAGTCTGAGGCCTTGTCTACACTACAAGACTATTTCGAATCAACTTAGTTCGAATTTGTGGATTCGACCTTATGAAGTCGAATTTGTGTATCCATACTAAATACACTAATTCGAATTTCTGAGTCCACATTCACGGGGCCAGCGTCGACTTTGGAAGCGGTGCACTGTGGGAAGCTATCCCACAGTTCCCGCAGTCCCCGCTGCCCATTGGAATGCTGGGTAGAGCTCACAATGCCTGCTGGGGGAAAAATGTGTCGAGGGTGGTTTTGGGTAACTGTCATCATTCAACCGTCACTCACAAACGCCCTCCCTCCCTGAAAGCGCCGGCGGGAAATCTGTTCGCGCACTTTTCTGGTCAGTGACAGCGCGGACGCCACAGCACTGCGAGCATGGAGCCCGCTGCGATCATCGCTGCACTTATGGCCGTTGTCAACTCCTCGCACCTTATCGTCCACCTCTGCAACAGTCAGCTGCTGAGAAATCGGGCGAGGAGGCTCCGGCAGCGCGGTGAGGAGAGTGGCGCAGACCTCTCAGAAAGCAGGGTACGCCGGGCAGTGGAGATCATGGTGGCAATGGGTCACGTTCATGGTGTGGAACGGAGATTCTGGGCCCGGGAAACAAGCACGGACTGGTGGGACCGCATAGTGCTGCAGGTCTGGGATGACACAGAGTGGCTGCGAAACTTCAGGATGCGTAAGGGCACTTTCCTTGAACTCTGTGACTTGCTGGCCCCTGCCCTGAAGCGCCAGGACACCCGGATGCGAGCAGCCCTGAGTGTGCAGAAGCGAGTGGCCATAGCCCTCTGGAAACTTGCCACGCCAGACAGCTACCGGTCAGTAGCGAACCACTTTGGCGTGGGCAAATCTACCGTGGGGGTTGCTGTGATGCAAGTAGCCCACGCAATCGTTGAGCAACTGCTCTCAAAGGTGGTGACCCTGGGAAACGTCCAGGTTGTCATAGACGGCTTCGCCGCGATGGGATTCCCAAACTGCGGTGGGGCTATAGATGGGACTCACATCCCTATCCTGGCACCGGCCCACCAGGCCAGCGATTACATTAACCGAAAGGGCTACTTTTCCATGGTGCTGCAAGGACTGGTGGACCATAGGGGACGTTTTACCAACATCAACGTCGGGTGGGCGGGCAAGGTTCATGACGCACGTGTGTTCAGGAGCTCTGGTCTCTTTAGACTCCTCCAGGCAGGTACTTTCTTCCCGGACCACAAAATAACGGTTGGGGATGTGCAGATGCCTACAGTGATCCTCGGGGACCCAGCCTACCCGCTAATGCCCTGGCTAATGAAGCCCTATACAGGCGCCCTGGACAGAGAGAAGGAACTCTTCAACTACCGGCTGAGCAAGTGCAGAATGGTGGTGGAGTGTGCTATCGGACGTCTCAAGGGGAGATGGCGGAGCTTACTCACTCGCTCGGACATCAGCGAAAAGAATATCCCCGTAGTTATTGCTGCATGCTGTGTGCTGCACAATCTGTGTGAGAGCAAGGGCGAGGCCTTTTTGTCCGGATGGGAGGTTGAGGCAAATCGCCTGGCTGCAGTTTATGCTCAGCCAGACACCCGTGCCGAGAGAATATCCCAGCGGGAAGCGCTCTGTATCCGGGAGGCTTTGAAAGCAAGTTTCCTCGGAGATCAGGGTAACCTATGACTCTCCACTTGCTTTCAAGAGAAACTGACCCTGGGCCTGTGTCAGTTTGTGTCGATTTGGATCTGCGGCTACATGCCGCGTTCTCCAAGTTTCCCCCACTTCCAAAGCACGTTTTTAAGCAAATTAATTGTTACACTCATTATTAATAAATCTTTCTTTTACTTTGCATTTCTGTTCTGGTGTTGAGACATGGACGCATACTGTGCTGGGCACGGTGTGCACTGACGTACAGACCGCTTCCTCCATAGAGGACTGACATCCTCCTGCTCCTACATAGGTCCCTGGGGTGGGGGACGGATGACAGTGGTTCTGCATGAAGGGGAGGGTTTGCAGGAAGGGGCGAGTGGTGCCTTCTTTGCATAGGGGTTTGGATGACGGCAGTGGGCTGCGGGTTTCTGCGTGGGAAGGGGTGATGGGTGTGGGAGAAGGGTGACTATCTGTCCGTGGATGAGGGCTCTTGTTGGGGCTCAGGGCAGCGGATAGGCTCGTGGATCCGTTGCAAGTGCATCGTAAGGGCAGCCTGCCTTCACAGTAATGGCGTGGCAGGCGCTAGGACCCTGGACAAGCATACACATTACGAAATGATCAGGGGCAGCATACACAACACAGAATGACCCTGGTGCCTACTGACTGCAGTGTGTGTGTGCCCCGCAGTTGATCCTTTCCCCAAGTCTGTACCCTGGTACTGTAGGCTATACCGTGCAAGTATGAAACCCCTGTCCACCCCATACACCGAAAAATCCTCTGACAGGAAAGACATGACGGAAACAGTGATTAACAGCAAACATCTTTTATTAATCTAATAAACAGTGGGGGGGATGAACCTTGGATTTGGGACTGGCTGAGCCTATACGGGAAGCACTTCTACAAATTTCTAACGTGAGAAGTGCGGGGTACACGGCCGCTCTGCTCTGGTTCAGTGACAGTTCTCACGGCCTCTACCACCCCTCCGTCTTGTACTTTTGGGTGAGGGGGGGCCAGGACTTCTTGGCTGGGGAGGGCGATTGCAGAGACACTGCAGGGGGGCCCTGTCCTCCAGCCTGCGGTCCTGCAGGACATCAACAAGGCGACGAAGCGTGTCCGTTTGTTCCTTCATGAGACCAAGCAGCGTTTGGGTGGTCTGCTGGTCTTCCTGCCGCCACCTATCCTCACGTTCCATGAGTGTGCGAGGCTGCTCACATAGGGTCTCCCTCCAGTGTTTCTGCTCTGCAGCCTCTGCTCGGGAGCAGGCCATCAGTTCAGCGAACATGTCGTCCCTAGTCTTCTTCTTTCGCCGTCTAATCATTGCCAGTCTCTGCGAGGGGGATGCCGGGGCAGTCCGGGAAGGAGCCGAAGCTGTGTGATGGGGAAAGTTAGTGATTTCCTTGTACAGATACATTTTGGCGAACAGTGAACACCGTCTAGTCAATTTCTATGAAGAAGACCGTACCGGACAACAAGTGTCACGTGGTCTCCAGAGAAGCACAACATTTTGGCCTACGCTCTGATTGGCTGCGCCATTGAACAGGAGAGCGGAGAAGTCGGGAGAGATAGCAGAATCCCTCTAGCAGAGAGTCCTGGTAAGCCTTACAGTACATTATGCTTATCAGTTAACGGATAGCTGTGCCGTCGTGCTAAAGGCAATCTGGAAATCAGATACTATGACCCTTTTGCAGCCACTCCCGACACTGCAGGGGAAAGATCAATGTATGCTTTTCCTGTGTGGCCTACAGCACGTGGCTGCTAAGCGCGGGGCTTTGTTATGCAAAGTATAAGTAAACCATTAAGAACAGTAACTATTCGCTAATTGCCCTAATTAGATGCAGCACTTCAGTAACGAGATTACCCTGAGGCGTGTCTCTCGAGTGCAGAAAGAAAGGATGTTAAGGGAAGCACTTCACCGACCGGGACCCTACGCGGCCATGCTGGTAGAGGCGATGGTTCCCCTGTATCTGAGGATGTCGTGGCGTGGAAGAGTGAGCTTCACCGGAGGACCAAATAAGGCACCTCTTCCTCGAAACCTCCTGCGGAGGGTATTTGAGGAACTGTTTGAAGCATTTGTGGAATTGTCCATGGAGGACTATTGTTCCATCCCAATCTGTGTAGACCTACTGTTCGTTTAGTTTCCCTTTAAAAACTTTTAGATATAGTATTTATAGATAGAATTTATATTTTTGGTATACATGTTTTCGAGCAAATAAATATTTTCTTGTTTATACGACTTACCGCCTGATCCTTCCCCTGACTCTGAGTCCGGGTTCACGGCCGGTGAGGGTTGGTAGGGGATCTCTGTGAGGGTGATGAAGAGATCCTGGCTGTCAGGGAAAGCGGCATTGTGTTCGCTGTCGCCTGCGCCTTCCTCCACGGACCCTTCGTCGTCTTGCCCATCGGCGAACATCGAGTAGGAACTGTCCTGGCTCACTATGCCATCCACTGAGTCCACGGTCAGTGGTGGGACAGTGGTGGCAGACCCACCGAGAATGGCATGCAGTGCCTCGTAGAAGCGGCATGTCTGGGGCTGTGCTCCGGAGCGTCCGTTTGCCGCTCTGACTTTTTGATAGCCTTGCCTCAGGTCCTTGACTTTCACGCGGCACTGCATCGCATCCCGGCTGTATCCTTTCTGTGTCATGGCTTGGGAGACCTTCTCGAAGGTCTTTGCATTACGCTTGTTGGAGCGCAGCTCCGACAGCACAGACTCCTCGCCCCACACAGCGATCAGATCCTGGACTTCCCGGTCTGTCCATGCTGGGGACCTCTTTCTATTCTTGCATTGGGCTGACTCCTCTGCTGGAGAGCTCTGCATCGTTGCAGGTGCCGCGGAGCTCGCCCCGATGTCAAAGCAAGAAATGAGATTCTAACTGTCCAGACAGGAAAAGGATTTCAAATTTTCCCGGGTCATTTCCTGTGTGGCTGCTCAGAACATCCAAGCTCGGACTGCTGTCCAGAGCGTCAACAGAGTGGTGCAGTGTGGGATAGCTCCCGGAGCTACTAAGTTTGATTTGCATCCACACCTAGCCTAATTCGAGCTAGCAAGTGCGAATTTAGCGTTACTCCACCTGTCGGGGTGGAGTACCAAATTCGAACTAAGGAGCCCCCTAGTTCGAATTAAATGGCTTCCTGGTGTGGACGGTTGAGCGATTAGTTCGAATTAACGCTGCTAAATTCGATTTAAGATCCTAGTGTAGACCAGGCCTGATTTAGGTTTGGGGGCGGGGTGCATTGCTTTTAGCTTGTCTTAATGGTCACAGGCTCGCAGTAGTGTTGCGAAAGGTGGAGTAGATTTGGCCAGCTCAGCCAGCAGGCAGAAAGCATGGAATAAAAAACAGAAGAGAGAAGAAGGGTCAGGAAAATAACCCTGGAGGGGGAAGGTGACAGCAGGAGCTTGAGTCTCACACCCCTGGTGTTGTTCAGGAATTAGCTGAAGCTGGTGGAGATGGTGATGGCTCTCTGGCTCAGTCTGATCAGGAGGCTTGGTGGGTCCTGGAGGATCACGAGATGGTGGGGATGGCCTCCTTGAAGGTGATGTTCACTCTTTCCAGTCCACCCATCCCACTCCTCTCATGTAGTGACTCCCCCGTCCCCTGAACTTGTAACTCAAAACGATCCAATTTGTACCAGTTTTCACTGCCTGTCTAAACAATTTTACATAACCAGGTGAGCTGGACTTGTGTTACTTTGAACAATTTAGAGAACAGGCCTCTGCTCAACCACTATCATCATCTGAATGGGGAAACCGAGGCATGGAGAGGTTAAATGACTTGCCCAAGGTCACACAAGGAGACTGGGGCAGAGCCAGAAACTAAAACCAGATTTTCTGAGTCCCACGCCAGTGATTTAACCACAAAAATATCCTTACTCCTCCTATCTGAGCCTCTGCCTGGAAGACCCTCTGCCTTGTGCCATTGTTTCTGAGTAGTCAGGAAAGCCAGGGTGAGTTAGAATTTCCATGCAGCTGTCTTCATTAATCTGGAGTTAAGGTTGAAAGTGCATCTCAGTATCTTAAGGGTTAAAAACTATTGCTACAATTTTGTAGTTATAAAAAAAAAACCCCAAATATTAGAAACTCAGGAAATTAATTTATGTTAAATTTAACAGAAACCAAGGCAAGCCATGCAGCCACTTTGAAGCTAGACAGTCTTGTTTCTGTAAAGTTTGTCCCTCTGTAGAACTGATATAAAAGCCCATGTCCTTTTTGTCCAATGTCATCATGAAGCACTGGAATGGGTTACCTAGAGAGGTGGTGGAATCTCCTTCCTTAGAAGTTTTTAAGGTCAGGCTTGACAAAGCCCTGGCTGGGATGATTTAGTTGGTGCTGGTCCTGCTTTGAGCAGGGACTAGATACCTCCTGAGGTCCCTTCCAACCCTGATATTCTATGATCCTATGATGCACAGAAGAGGCTCTTCACAGAGTGTGCTGTTCTGTCCCCACCAGCATGACCTCAGACCACACCAGTATCACTCTGTAAAATGTCATCATCCTTGCGACATGACCTTGCATGCACCGTGTGTGTGAAGTCACGTCAATGGAGGAGGAATGGCGCACCCTGCAAAATGGTGTCCTCCATGCAGCATGATCTTGCATGCCCTGTGCATGTGAGGTCACAGCAGCAGGGACAGAGTCACACCACAGGCTAGAAGCCCAGTCTCACCTGGATCACCTGTTTTCCTTGGAGAAGGGTCACAGCGGATGGACTTCCCCAACCCCCTGGCTCCACAGGAGGACGTTACTCCAGCAGGGGCAAGAGGCACAACCCAGGGCAGAGAGTGGCACCAAGGGAACCCCGGGGGAAGAGCCTGGGTAGAGGGGAACATGGGACTCAGGTGGGGCACATGGGCTAAGATGAACTTGTCACCTGCCGGGATGTTGGGGTGAATATTTTGTTGATTTTCTGCCTGGGCTTTTCTGTTAATAAATGACACCCTCCACCAGGGGGTGCTCTTTAGCATTTAACAGGCTGTTTGGACTTGCCACTACCCTGGGTGAGGGGAAAACAAAGTAAGGGCTGGCCTGCAACACCACACCTGCCCGCATGGGGGCGCTCTGCAATGACGACAAGGGATTGAAGGAGTTTGCTCATTAAGGCTGTTTTTAAATATAGCCGCAGGGTTTTCCGTCAGCACTCACTGACGATGCCGGGCAGGAATTGGAGAGATGCTAATATCTAACATACAGACTGATCCCGCAGCGGTTTTGCTCCCATAGTGTTTGCTCCAGTCCCATCAACACATCTATGGTAGACCAGACTCACGATTCATCGTGTCCAGCCTCAGTCATACGGACTGAATCTGAAAGAGCTTTTAGGGAGTAAAGCGATGCAAGGCGGCATCTGGTCTGTGGGACGAGTCTCAGCAACCACAGCTGGGAAGAGCAGGGGAATAATCAACTCAAGTGTTCGTTCCTTAGGGCCCCGTAGTGGAGGGGGGATGGGGGCAGGCATGGGCGGTAAAGGTCTGTGTTAGGATGAAAAGTGAGAAGAGAGATGGCGCCTATGAGAACCACAGAGCAGCTGTCCCAAGGAGCCGTTGTGCTGCACCCATGAGTTGAGCTTTCAGTTAAGGGTACCTCACACACCCTGTTTTTCCAGCAAGCAAGCAGACACACAATACATCTGGGCTCAGGCAAGAACAGGAAGGTGTTTATTCAGGTGTGATGCTCACAATGTGAGCACTGCATTCATTTTACATAAGAAAAGTCAGCCAAGCGGCAGAATAAAGAAAACAATGTAAAGAAAACAGACAATCGGGGGTGAATGTATCTGGGGTTTGGTTTTGGATCATGCCTTCCCAGCAGTCAGTCTGGCGCTGATCCCTAGCGTGACGTGGATGGGAAATGTCTCTGCGGTAGCAAGAGGCAGGGGTGTTTAAGTATTCTGCTTTGGAGGGGGTTTGGGAAAAACATTTCCTGGTGAGCCCTGACCGTTTTTTTAAATCAGCCCCATCAACTGGGACTACGGGTATAAAAGCAGACGCCCTGACAACATTATCCACCATTTCCTGATGGGTTAAGAGCGCAAGCAGGCATCTACCCAGTGGGGCTGCACTGTTCAATTGAGCTTCCCAGGCCTCCTGTGCCCAAAACCATGGGAGCAGCAATCCAGATCTGCTGAGAGGCACAGAGGGGCACCCAGTGAAAGCAGCAAGATTTCCTTGTGAATGGCAAGAGAGCAGGTATTGTCTAATGGGATCTTAGAGAGAGTTTGGAAGAAAGGGCACCATCGGTAACCCCAGTATAGCTTTGCACAGAGGGGAGGTTGGTGTCTTGTTGGAGAAGCCTGAGCAGGTTCTTCAGGGCATCAAGTTCTTTGTCCTGGCCCGATCACAGTCCAGCTCTGATATAGACGAAGCTGGCCAAGATTGCCATGGCCAGCACGGAGTAGCTGACTTTGACGCTGCTGGTCCCACTGGTGTTGCACAAGAAAGAACTGCAGCAGGAAACAGAGGTGGCTGCTATCCCTATGTTTATCCCACCGCTGGGGCAAACTGAAGAACATCCCTTGGAGATGCTCTGCCCGGAATGTCCGCCTGAACCGGAAAAACAAACAAGAGAAAGAGACTCAAGATTAAAAGTTTCCCAGAGTTCGGAGAGGAGCTCCTTAGCTCTGCAAAGGAGATAATTGTACTGATGTAGCTAAGCAATCCTGAGGTGAGGAGGCCATTTCTCAGCAGTTAATGGCCTCAGAGCCTTAGCTCTGCCACTCAATGCCCAGCGATTTAAGTCACTACTGCTATTATATACCCTGAAAACAGCACTAGTCTCTTCCTAGCAGTTACAGATCCATTTGTAACCATCTGGGAACATCCCCTTCAGATTCCTGGTCAGGACGTGGGAACAGCCAAAGAACTCTGAGAATCCATTCCAGATTGTCACACTCTGCCCACTGCATGCTGGGACAGGGCTTTGGGAGTTCAGTGAGGGCTGCGGGGATGCAGCGCGGAAGTGACTAGTCCTGTCTCCTGCTCTTGAGCCTCAGAACTTTAAAGAGCTCGTAGTAGTTAGGTCACAGCACAGCTTATTAAGCAGCAGACACCAATATATCCAAAAAGGCTTCAACCCGGCCTCCTCCTGTGCATGCACAACTAGCCAGGCACTGGGATTGGAATGTGCAAATTCTCTCACTTGCACATGCCGATAGTGGAACCTTGCACCGGCACGTGCGATGTTTGGTGCTTAAACCATTGTATGGCTGGGGAGCGGCTGCAGGACTGGGCTATAAAGAGCCTCATTTCAGGACTTCAGCCAACACTGGAGGGGTAGATATGGATCCCCTCCATTGGCATACAGGAAGCCTGACATTGCCTGCACTGCCCTTAGATCAGTCATTCACTCATGTGCAAACCTCACTAATGAGCACAGGGGCTCCCGCACTTAGCGCATCCCAGAAAAGTTCTCCTGCCATTCGGTTTCAAGGAGTGATTTCCCAGTTCCACATCAGCGATGTCCCACCCTTCCAGTAGAAGGAGGAAGGAAAACCCAGGGATCTGGAGCTGGGGCAGGATGTCATCTGGGAAAGCGCTAGGGAAAGACAATAAGCAGATCATGCCCAAATTTACCAATTCCTGCACCAAGATACGTGGTCACACAGTAGTTTTCATCACTTGCACATGTAGTTGATGCCAGACAATCCCAGTTGGAGGACGCATCCTTACAGGTGAAGCACACCAGCGAGTGAGCTGCAAAAGGAAAACACACCCCATGTTAGAGGCTTGCAGAGACATGTTATTTGTTCCTGGTTTACAATGTGCCTTTGTTGCCAAGAAGGCCAATGACATATTGGGCTGCATTAGTAGGATCATTGCCGGCAGATCGAGGGAAGTGATTATTCCCCACTATTCAGCACTAGTGAGGCCACACCTGGAGTATTGCATCCAGTTTTGGTCCCTGCACTACAGAAGGGATGTGGACAAATTGGAGAGAGTCCAGCAGAGGGCAACAAAAATGGTTAGGGGGCTGGAGCACATGACTTACGAGGAGAGGCTGAGGGAACTGGGGTTATTTAGTCTGCAGAAGAGAAGGGTGAGGGGGGATTCGAGAGCAGCATTCAACTACCTGAAGGGGGGTTCCAAAGAGGATGGAGCTCGGCTGTTCTCAGTGGTGGCAGATGACAGAACAAGGAGCAATGGTCTCAAGTTGCAGTGGGGGAGGTTTAGGTTGGATATTAGGAAACACTATTTCACTAGGAGGGTGGTGAAGCACTGGAATGGGTTCCCTAGGGAGGTGGTAGAATCTCCTTCCTTAGAGGTTTTTAAGGCCCGGCTTGACAAAGCCCTGGCTGGGATGATTTAGTTGGCGATTGATCCTCCTTGAGCAGGGGGTTGGACTAGATACCTCCTGAGGTCTCTCCCAACCCTAATCTTCTATGATTCTATTATTCTAATCCCCATCCCTGTCACCTGCTGCTAATGAGCATCAAAGTGCACCGTATCCTGATGTTCTCAGCCGCTATTTCAGGCTAAATTCTCATTGAAGTCAGTGATAGGTTTCCCTGTGCATCGACTGAGTAAGGACTTCAGGATTGGACCCAAAACACAGAGGAGGAATTTTTCAAAGGCAGAAATAGCAGCTGGGCACCCAACTGCTATTTATGCCTCTGAAAAGTTCCCCCAACGCCCTCTGTGATACCCATTTGTAAATAAGTTCTCAGCACGTTCCTTTCCAAAGCCATAATGTTACAGACAGGGTAATAGGGTTATAAGAAAAAATAAGCATGGGCTTCTCAAGAAACCATCATGCCATACCCACCTCATTTCCTTCTTTGACAACTAGCCTAGTGGATAGGGGGAAAGCAGTAGGTGTGATATAGCTCGATTTTGACACAGTCCTATATGACATTCCCATAAGCAAAGCAAAGCCAGGTGTTCTAAATTAAATTCCTATAAGGCGGGTGCACAACTGATTGAAACACTGTTCGGTGTCAAACTGGGAAGGCGAATCCTGTGGGGTCCTGCAGAGGCCAGTACTGAGTATGCTTATTACATTTGCAGATGATGCCAAGCTGGGAGGGGTTGCAAGCACTTTGGAGGGCAGGGTTAGAATTCAAAATGACCTTGACAAATTCGACAATTGGTCTGAAATCCACAAAGTGAAATTCAAGGAAGTTAAGTGCAAAGTACTACAGTTTGGAAGGAAAAATCAAATGCACAGCTACAAAACAGGGACCAACTGGCTAGGTGGTGGCACTGCTGGAAAGGAGCTGAGGGTTATAGTGGATCACACATTGAATATGAGTCAACAATGTGATGCAGTTTAAAAAAAAGGCTAATATCATTCTCAAGTGTAGTAACAGGAGTCTTGAATGTCAGACAGAGGAGGAAATTGTCCTGTTCTATTTGGCACTGGTGAGCAGGGGTGGCAGGTTTGTATAATTTTTGGTGGTGCCCAGAACGGGTCCAATCCCACCCCCCAACCCCACCACCACACACACCTGCCTTGTAAGCCGATATATATTTTTAAAAATAATTTTAAAATGTGAGGGCTCTCAGGTGGGGCTGGTATGAGGGGTTTGGGAGGGGCTCAGGCAGCAGGTTGGGGTGAGGGGTGAGGGCTGTGGTGTGGGCCAGGGATGAGGGGTTTGGGGTGTGAGAGGGGCTCAGGCAGCAGGTTGGGGTGAGGGGTGACGGCTCTGGCTGGGGGTGAGGGCTGTGGTGTGGGGCCAGGGATGAGGGGTTTGGGGTGTAAGAGGGGCTCAGGCAGCAGGTTGGGGTGAGGGGTGAGGGCTGTGGGGTGGGGCTGGGGATGAGGGGTTTGGGGTGTGGGAGGGGCTCAGGCAGCGGTTTGGGGTGAGGGGTGAGGGCTGTGGGGTGGGGCTGGGGATGAGGGGTTTGGGGTGTGGGAGGGGCTCAGGCAGCGGGTTGGGGTGAGGGGTGAGGGCTGTGGGGTGGGGCTGGGGATGAGGGGTTTGGCGTGTGGGAGGGGCTCAGGAAGAGGATTGGGGTGAGGGGTGAGGGCTCTGGCTGGGGGTGCAGGCTCGGGGGTGGGGCCAGGGATGAGGGGTTTGGGGTGTGAGAGGGGCTCAGGCAGCAGGTTGGGGTGAGGGGTGAGGGCTGTGGGGTGGGGCTGGGGATGAGGGGTTTGGGGTGTGGGAGGGGCTCAGGCAGCGGGTTGGGGTGAGGGGTGAGGGCTGTGGGGTGGGGCTGGGGATGAGGGGTTTGGGGTGTGGGAGGGGCTCAGGAAGAGGATTGGGGTGAGGGGTGAGGGCTCTGGCTGGGGGTGCGGGCTCGGGGGTGGGGCCAGGGATGAGGGGTTTGGGGTGTGAGAGGGGCTCAGGCAGCAGGTTGGGGTGAGGGGTGAGGGCTGTGGGGTGGGGCTGGGGATGAGGGGTTAGGGGTGTGGGAGGGGCTCAGGAAGAGGATTGGGGTGAGGGGTGAGGGTTCTGGCCGGGGGTGCGGGCTTCTGGGGTGGGGTGGAGCCAGGGATGAGGAGTTTGGGGTGCCGGCAGGCTGCCCCAGGGCTGGGGCCAGAGAGGAGGACTCCCCCCAACCCTTTCCCTGCCGGCAGGAGCGAGCCCTGGGGGAAGGGCCTCCCTTCCCCTCACCCGACAGCACATTCCCCTGCTGCTGCCCCTCACTGTAGCCTCACTGGGGGTGGTGGGTGGGGCTGCCCCTTGCCCAGCGTGGGGTAGGAGCGGTGACTGCAGGCAGGAGGGTCCCCTTGTGCTGGTGGAGGGTCCCGCTGGAGAAGGGAAGGGTCCGAGGAGGAAGGGCAGGGCCAGCCTGCCCTGGCACCAGTGGGGATTGGGGGTGCTAGGACCCTGCAGTGGCAGTTGATGCCGAGCAGCAGGGGAGAGGCAGGGAGGCTCTGGGACCCAGGGAAGGCAGGCGGGAGCAGCAAGTGGGGGCTGGGGGACACTTGGGTGTGGCGCGAGGAGCCAGGGGAGAGACCCGGCTCCAAACACTGGTGGAGCTGGGCCCCCGACCCCTGAATATTGCTGGAGCCCGGGCACCACAGGCCCATATAACTCACCGCCCCTGCTGGTGAGGCCTCAGCTGGAGTACTGTGTCCAATTCTGGGCACCCAAAGAGGTGGACAAATTGGAGAGAGTCCAACAAAAATGATAAAAGGTTTAGAAAACCTGAACTGTGAGGCTTCCAAGGGAAGTTGTGGAATCCCAGTCATTGGAGGTTTTTAAGAACAAGTTGGACAAACACCTGTCAGGGATGGTCTAGGTTTACTAAGTCCTGCCTCAGCATAGGGGGCTGGATTTGATGACCACTTGAGGTTTCATCCAGCCCAACATTTCTATGATTCTATGACACTAGATAAGAGAGTGAGCATGCCTGAGTGACATAAGTTACACTGACCTAACTGCTAGTGTGGACAGAGCTATGTCGCTCACCCACCAACACAGCTACAACCACTCACTGGGGGTGGTTTAATTCTGTCAAGGGCAGAGCTCTATCCGGTCGGCATACAGCAGCCACACGAGAGATCTTACAGAGGTGTAGCTTCATTGGTACAGTTCTGCCGCTGTAAGCGCGCTAGGGTAGACGTGGCCGTAGTCAATGTGTGCCAGGCTAATGTTCTGTCATTCTAGTTTTTTCATCAAAATGTCACACGGCACGAAGTCAAATGCCAGTACTAACGAGTACATTACAGAGGAAAAACAGAAACCGCGGGCTCATGAAAAATGTCTAAA
Organism: Mauremys mutica; assembly: GCF_020497125.1. Classification (NCBI taxonomy): domain Eukaryota; kingdom Metazoa; phylum Chordata; order Testudines; family Geoemydidae; genus Mauremys; species Mauremys mutica. The sequence goes on along the minus strand of NC_059073.1, from coordinate 8,292,763 downwards.
AATAGAAAATGCAATGAAGAGGGAGGAATTATTTAAGGAATCTGTGACTGAAACTACAGAACAAGGAACCTAAGCAATGCAAGAGCAAAAACCAATTGCCATCAAGCAGATAATGAGACAATTTGCCAGGGGAAGAAGCTTTTGGTGCTCAGCTACTAGAGATACTGAAGAACTCATGAGAAACAACACAGCCCTTAGGAAATGCCTTAGATAAGACCTGTGGAATCTGACCTTGCAAAGAGCACAGCTCGGCCAAGGCTCTCACACCCCACCCAATGCCCACCGCACTCAGTGGAAAGTATCAGAGGGATAGCCGTGTTAGTCTGGATCTGTAAAAGCAGCAAATAATCCTGTGGCACCTTATAGACTAACAGACGTTTTGCAGCATGAGCTTTCGTGGGTGAATACCCACTTCTTCAGATGCAAGTGGTGGAAATTTCCAGGGGCAGGTATATATATGCAAGCAAGAAGTAAGCTAGAGATAACGAGGTTAGTTCAATCAGGGAGGATGAGGTCCTCTTCTAGCAGTTGAGTGAAAACCAAGAGAGGAGAAACTGGTTCTGTAGTTGGCAAGCCATTCACAGTCTTTGTTTAATCCTGAGCTGATGGTGTCAAATTTGCAGATGAACTGGAGCTCAGCAGTTTCTCTTTGAAGTCTGGTTCTGAAGTTTTTTTGCTGCAGGACGGCCACCTTAAGATCTGCTATTGTGTGGCCAGGGAGGTTGAAGTGTTCTCCTACAGGTTTTTGTATATTGCCATTCCTAATATCTGATTTGTGTCCATTTATCCTTTTCCTTGCATCTGAAGAAGTGGGTATTCACCCACGAAAGCTCATGCTGCAAAACGTCTGTTAGTCTATAAGGTGCCACAGGATTCTTTGCTGCTCTCACTCAGTGGAAAGACTCCCGCTGACATCACTGGGCTTTGCATCAAACCGTTACTGCCCACGCCAGCTCTGTCTGTGTTCTCCGCGCAGCCACTGCTCTCCTTCAACCGCCCAGTTCTTGGCACTTAAACTCCACGTTATGTCTTCAAGGCAGGTTAGTGAGTAGGCAGCTAAAGCAAAGGGAATTCCTCAGGAGAGGCTCCTTGCATGGTAAAAGGAATATTCCTGTTGCTCTAGGGACAAAGCTACCTGCAATAACCCCATTTGCCTGGCGAAGGGCGTCTACTGTCCAGGCACAGGGGCCAGCAGATTTCTGCGGTGTGGGATCCAGAGTGAGTATGTAGAGGGAGCAGCTAAGATCCTCTTAAGTGCAGCAAGAAACCAACTCCTTCTTTCTCACTATGGACCCCACAGAATAAGAAATCCAGGTGGCTGGAGCTGGTCAGTTTCCTTGGGCTCAGGCTGCAGTTTATCCTGGCACCTGGTGCAGGTCTTGGGGTGATTTATTTATGTACGTTAATGTGAGTAAACAGTAAGAGAGGGGGTTAATGGATTTGTATAGACAATCAAAAAAACAACAGCATCTGGGAGACGATAAGTGGGGAAATCTTCGAACAAGTGAACATTCATTGGTTAATAACCGAGCCTGTTCTTCCTAGGCTTAGTGGCAAATAAATAATCAAATAAAAGCCTGTTCCACAAATGCCTGTTCCAAACCAAGTATCAAACTGCCTCAGACCTCCTTATATTTTTTTAAAAGCAGATGAGCTCAGGAAGAGCTGGAGAAGTAAAATTATCCTCCATTAAGAATCAACCCATGGCTCCTCCAACCAGAACCTACTGCTCTGAGCCCCCCTCCCTCTCCAATATTACTGGGATTCCACTGCAGCATTGTAAGAACGCCGGGCCTGAGTCTGATCTCATTTGTGCCAATGTTCCACTGCGCCGGCTTATCTGAATTCAGTGCAGTTACTCCTGATTTACTCCACTGTATCTGGGATCATGATCAGACCCTTATGTTTTTAGCTGATTACAGTAGAAGAACTTGCAAAAGTTATGGTTGCAAGAAAGCAATGCTGAGAAGCACCGATCGCCCTGAGTGAAAGAGCCTGGCTCCGAGGATAACCGTATAAAAGGTTTCTTTAAGAGATGATTAGACAGGTCTCTAGAGCTAGTCAGCCCCCCTTAGCCCCCTCTAGGCCTCTCAAGACAGCTGCTGTTGGAAAGAGCTCAGATCCACAGAGCTGTGCTCCCTCTTGCATCCAGAGCACTGCATCCCTCTAAGCATCATGAAATGGAGATAACTTGCTGTGCCTGTGCCTGCACTGAGCTATTTTTATTACAGCCACACAAGCTAGTGCTGGAAAGACAACCAATGCACCAGCCATTGCTTCGCACTCCCAAGTGGCTGGCTGCAAAGGGAGCTTTGCAGAAGTGCCAGCTCCCACTGAAAGGTAGAATCTTTGCCAACGGTGCTGCAAAAATCCCCCTCTGCCCCTGCCATTTCTAGCTGCTTCCCTGGCTCTCTCTCAGGCACAGAGGAATCATTAGCACCATCTCACCTTGCTCCACACACAGAACCGCCACCAGCAGGGTGAGAAGAAAAGCCTTCATCTTCGGCCTGCTGTCACAGCCTGGGCAGATCAGGCAGCTGCTTCTTGGTGGGCTGGTTATAAATGAGGATCTTGGTGGTTGTCTGTGAAGGCAGCTCACGCAAAGACTGTGAGTTAAAGGGGCGGAGATAGGAGATTGATGGCTGGGCTGGGTGTGGAATGGGCAGGGGAGTTTGCTCATGTAGGTTTTTATTTTAGTTCAAGAGTAGCCAGAGGCAACAAGGCTCAGAGTCCTAACAGAATCCAGTACTGCAGGAAATGTAATTTTGTTTGGTTTCGTTTCCCCGCTGCAGTCTGGAGGGAGAAGAACCCAGGGATTTCCCTACACCCGGTGTACACCCCCCTGAATTTCCCCATCACCTCTCCCTCCCCACCAGTTTTGTGAACTAGTTACGAGTTGCCAATTTAGTGATTGTTTGGACATTTGAATTGAAATTGAAACATTAATACACACTTTAAAAACATATAAAGTAACTGATAAAATATGTGTATCTGAAAGTATAATAGATTTGAAAAGTCTGAACATAGACTAGCTTCCTTATACAACTGTTGTTTTTTATGACAATGTCAGTGCTTTCATTTCGGTGATGTTGGCCAACCTAATAATTTCAAATGATGATTTGTAAGCAAAGTCTAAATGAGCTCTCCCTGACAGCTAGTGATGAGCTGGGGAGAAAGGCTTCAGGACCAGATTGAATTTACATTCACACCTAATCTACCTAGGTATCCAGCAAACAGAGCTGTGTTGCCCAAGTGATAGATTTTGGCTGGGGTTGGGTTACAAATCACTTGAATGCGGGGGGGGGGGTGTTGTTATTCTTGTTGTATGAGTAAAAGGCAGTAGAACTGTACTTAACCTGTGCTGATTGAGGGCATCAAGAGAGAGTGTGGGGACAGGTGTTTTGCTTGACAGTCTGCCCGAGTCACACATACTGAGACAAGTACTGCTAGTGCCTCACTCCACTCAGCTGTCGGTGTTTTGTAGGACAGGGATCTGTAAAACCTACGTAGAGGTTGAGAAGAATCTAGAAGTTGCTGTTGTAGATTTTTAAGAATCAAGTCTGTACTTTTTCAGTTGTCTTAACAAACACTTCTTGTCCTCTTCACTTAAGGACTGAATATAAATGCCTTCATTAGTCTACTTCTGGACTGAAGTCTTTGTTTCTTCCAGTACTTTTTCAATGGATAGCTCTCTGATTGATCCAAATGTAGCTTCTCTTGCTGGACAAAGATCTACTATTGTTGTAGCAGATGCCTGGATGGCATTGTGTAATGACCCAAGTGGTTTCAACAGTAGACTTACAAGAGAGAGAATGGCAATAGTCTTCTCTGACCGTAGTAGCAAAAGTAATCCACCAGCCTCACTCCTTAGATCCATTCCATCTTGGGGTATGGCTACACTTGCAAGTTGCAGCGCTGGTAGTTTGCAGCGCTGGTCGTCCAGCTGTGCAGGGCCAGCACTGCAGTGTGGCCACACTGACAGCTACCAGCGCTGCAGTGTGGCCACATTTGCAGCGCTGTACTGAGAGGTGCATTGTGGGCAGCTATCCCAGCATTCAAGTGGCAGCAATGTGCTTTTCAAAAGAGGGGGGTGTGGGGCAGTGTGACAGGGACCGGGGGGTGGGGGGGAAGAGAGAGTGGATTTTTGGAACTGACACTGTGCAAAATCAGAAAATTTTCCCACCCCCTTACTGTTAACTGCAAACAGCCTGCATCCAACATACTCTCTTTCCCCCCTCTGCCCCCTCCGCTCAAGCAAAGCAAACACTCAACCCCTGTGAATGAGACAGGCAGGGGGTTATCTCATGTCATTGTTGACAGTAGTTACAGATTGATGACAGCAAACAGGAGCTGTTTGAAGCAGCTCCGGGTGCACCGAGCCCGGCCCGCCGAGTTGACAACAAAACCCAACTCCTTATTCTTTAACTGCAAAAGCCTGCAGACCAGATAAGCAGCTGCCGACTCCTTTTCTCGCTGCTGGCCAAGCAAAAAGCAAACACTCAACCCCTGTGAATCACGCAGGGAGGAGGATATCTCATTTGATTCTTCACAGATTGATCACAGCAAACAGGAGCTGTGTTTGTTTAGATAAGCAGCTCCGGTAGAGCAGCTCCGGTAGCAACGGCGCTCCAGAGGTTCACAACAAAACAAAGAGAGGCTGCATAACAAAACAAAGGGAGTAATTTAGTTAAAAGCATTCTGGGATACATCCTTATACCCTGGAGGCCAATAACAGCGCTGGTGTGTGGCCACACTTGATGACCAGCGCTGCAGCACCAGCGCTGCAATCCTTATTCCCCGTGCTGAGCAAGGTGTACAGCCAGCGCTGCAGCCAGGGAGTTGCAGCGCTGGAAGTGCCCTGCAGATGTGGCCACTTACTAATTGCAGCGCTGGAAAGCCTCCACCAGCGCTGCAACTTGCAAGTGTAGCCATACCCTTGGTAGATACTTTCCAAAGTCAGTAACAACGACTGGAGTAATTTTAAGACAACAGCCAAGCATTGTTCATGAGAAAGCCAGGGTTTTTTCCCAGGTTGGACTAATTTGAACTTCAGTCCCAGTGTATCTTCTATATTTTCCAAGATAGTCAGTCTTTTTGGACTCTTGCTGAAAAAAGAACATAATGAAGACATTACATTTATAGCTTTTTTAATATCTTTTGAAGAGTCTGAAGCTCGTATTAGCGCTAGTTGGAGTAGATGGCCTCTGCAGTGTGTATAGGAGAAATTAGGGTTACACTTTTCTCTGAGCAAAGCTTGTATCCACCATGTCTTCCAGAGAAGTTTGCAGCTCCATCAAATGCACAAGCAGCCAGCTGTTTGAGGTCCAATGACAAGCATTTAACTCTTCTCAGATGTGGGTTGTCACAGATGCAGCCAATGTGTCTTCTATAACTTGAACATCTAGAAATGCATCTACTGGCCTATCACTGACATCAAGATAATGTACACAATGACTTAATATTTGATTCCCATTTGCATTGGTGCATTCATCAGCCATGTATGCAAATTTTTGGAATGTGGTGAGAGAGTTCTTCACTTTTTTAGCTGTTGAGTCTTTCACTGTTGCACCACATGCTTCTAGCCAGTCAGTTGAGTTACTTGCAGAAAGATAGTGAGCATTTGCTGGTCTTGTTCGGAACCAGTGTTCAACTTCAGGGTGAACAAGTGACAATGCACTTAACATTGGCCTCCAGTTTGTAGTGTGTGGTATCTCTTGCCTTGCTTAAATAGAAAGTATGATGCCACAGCCATGTTTCACATGAACCGTGTTGTGTCTCCAGCATTCTTAACAGCCTCCTTAACACTCACCGGTGTTGTCCTTGGTCAGTGGAGACTCAAAGTTGAGAGGTGCTTTCACATGAGCTGATGTTTATAGCTAGGTACCTAACCAAATTCACCGTCCATTTTGGTCAATTTCAGGATCATAGGATTTTAAAAATAATAAATTTCATGATTTCAGCTATTTAAATCGGAAATTTCACAGTGTTGTAATTGTAGGAGTCATGACCCCAAAAGGAGTTGTTGGGGGGGTCACGAGGTTATTGTAGGGAGGGTTGCGGTGCTGCTACCCTTACTTCTGCGTTGCTGCTGGCGACGGTGCTGCCTTCAGAGCTGGGCAGCTGGAGAGCAGCAGCTGCTGGCCGGGAACCCAGCTCTGAAGGCAGAGCCAGCAGCAGCACCAGCGCAGAAGTAAGGATGGCATGGGATGGTATTGCCACCCCTACTTCTGCGCTGCTGCTGGCGGGGTGCCCAGCAACAGCCACCACTCTACAGCCATCCAGCTCTGCAGAAAGCACAGAAGCAAGGTTGGCAATACCGCAACCCCCCTAAAATAATCTTGTGACCCCCTGCAACTCCCTTTTGGGTCAGGACCTCCTTTTTTGAGAAATGCTGGTCTCTCCTGTGAAATCAGTATAGCATAGGGTAAAAGCATACAAAAGTCTCATGCAGGTGAGACTAGATTTCCCAGTCTGTGGCACGTTTTTCATGCCTGTGAATTTAGTAGGGCCATATTTATAGATAAGCTCTCAGCTGATCATCTGTGCTGAAGCCCATAGCTGTGCTCCAGCCACTGGTTTGGGGGGACGGGATGCTAGAAATGCCAAGGCTAACTTCAAGTTTCATTTAGCATGTTTCTAGCTCCTTTCGTTGCAAAGAAAGCCTTGAAAATGGCTCTCCATCACTTAAAATGGAGAATCAAAATGGAGCAAAAGCATTCGTCCTTTCTAGACAGCATCCATGGCAAGTATCAAGCCACAATTGTTTTGGCTGCCAGCCTGTCCTATAAAGGTAGTATTAGATTTTTTTTTTACATGCAGAAAAGTGTTTTTTTCCCCCAAATAATTCAACAACTACTGAAGGGATTTTGTCTAAACTTTGCAAAAAAATGACCTTTCAGCAGGCAGCCACCATGGAAAATTTCATGTGCAAACGGTGTATTGGAACAGACACTCTTGTGATCTTGTGTAAGTACCAGCGATGACTGTTAAACCATGTAGCCACCAATGAAATGCAGCCACTACTGGGGTGGAAGGCAGGAACCAACCAGTTCAAAGTACCCTCCAAAGAGGGGAAATTCTGGCTAAAGATATCCTTCCTCTCTTATGAAAAGTGTGCTAAAATCTCTAATGTTCATACAGAGCAGATCTGACCTGCTTTTTAAGGTCTTATCCAAACTACTGCCACTCAGTAAAGTGCCTGGGACACCATTTATCTGTCTGGGAAAGGTGAAGGTCTGAGTTATCCCTGTTGGAATTTGGAGCTATAATTCCACAGAGACTAACTGATCTGTATGGCCAACCCCATGCATCCATAACCATACGTCAAGCCCCTCAAAATTATGAGTGTGGCTTAAAACTCATGAGCTTGTCTCTGCAACCAGGAGGGATTAAAAATATTTTAAAAAATAAATAAATGAATTCTGAAGTTCTCACATGATCTCATGACTCCAGGAGCTGGGGCTTTAAGAAGAAAAAAAGCAACCCGTATGGGCGCACACGCACTATTAATAGAGAAGCAGTCATTTATTAGAGCAGTTAGAACAGAAAGGTTGCAACTAGCCTCCCTTTCCTGTATATAAGAAGGGTCGTAAGCAATGTGACTATGAGCGAAAGTCCTCTGGAGGGCAAGAGAGTATAGAGATAACTGATCTTCATGTCTGGTCTCTGGGGCTATCCCTTTGGATTATGCATTATTTGTAGATGTGACCTCCTCAGTCCTTCCTCTTCAGCTAGGCACATACAGGCTTTGGTGTGAGCCAGTGGCTAGAATGCTGGTCTGGAACTTGGGAGACCATCGTATGATTGTCTTCTCCACCACAGATTTCCTGGGTGACTCTTGGCAAGTTACTTACAGACAGTTTTTTAAGGTGCCACCACAAGACACCGTTGGAATGTCCACATCAAGCTACCACCGCTGGCTGCGATTGTAACCACCGTCATTCACATCTATTCAACCTTTTATTAAAGACAGAAAAGGCAGGGGGGAAACAGTTAAAGCATTTGAAAGATAAAGTGTTACTTGTAAAGGCTTTCATGATACTGGAGATAAGGTATAAATATTTAACAGTGAAGGGAATTAACCACTGGGAGGATGTTTTTAAATCAAGTTTGGATGTTTTTCTAAAAGATAATCCTTAGGAATTTTTTCCAGGGAGTTCTCTGGCCTGTGTTGTAGAAGGGGTCAGACTGTCCCTTTGAGGCCTTGGATTCTATGAAACTCAGCATTGCCAACTCTCATGATAATTATTGTTCTCCTTAAATCCCCTGGAGTCAGGTGGATATGTCATGATTTCAGCCTATATCCTTAAAGAAAAAGTAAGTTTCTAGCCCTAGTGGGGGTAATTGGCTGCCCCGGCTGGTTGATTAAGAAAGGTTACACATGCTCAGTTAGAGGGCAGCTCCAATGGGAGATGGGAGGCTCATGTGGAGCGGAGGGCAGCTTGCAGGAGAAACCTGAGCCAGAGGGCTGAGCAGGGTTCTCTGGGGAACCCATCAGGACAGCGAACCTCTCAGAGGAGCTCATGGAGAAGGGCACCTTGTGGATAGAGGACTGCAGTCTGCAGGCACCCAGAGGGACCTGGTCTCAGCCTGTGGTCACCCAGACACTGGCTGGAAGCCCAGCCTCACCTGGATCACCTGCTTTCCCTGGAGAAGGGTCACAGCGGACAGACTTCCCCGACCCCCTGGCTCCAGAGGAGGATGCTACTCCAGCAGGGGCAAGAAGCACAACCCCAGGGCAGAGAGTGGCACCAAGGGAACCCAGGGGGAAGAGCCTGGGTAGAGGGGAACATGGGACTCAGGTGGGGGACATGGGCTAAGATGAACTCGTCACCTGCCGGGATGTTGGGGTGAAAGTTTTGTTGAAGTTCTACCTGGGTTTTTCTGTTAGTAAATGACACCCTCCACCAGGGGGTGCTCTTTAGCATTTAACAGGCTGTTTGGACTTGCCACTACCCTGGGTGAGGGGAAAACAAAGGGCTCGCCTGCAACACCACACCTGCCCGCATGGGGGCGCTCTGCAATGACGACAAGGGGTTGAAGGAGTTTGCTCATTAAGGCAGTTTTAAATGTAGCCGCAGGGTTTTCCGTCAGCACTCACTGACGATGGCAGGCAGGAATTGGAGAGACGCTAATATCTAACATACGGACTGGCCCCGCAGCGGTTTTGCTCCCATAGTGTTTGCTCCAGTCCCATCGACACATCTATGGTAGACCAGACTCACGCTTCATCGTGTCCAGCCTCAGTCATACAGACTGAATCTGAAAGGGCTTTTAGGGAGTAAAATGATACAAGGCGGCATCTGGTCTGCGGGACAAGTTACAGCTACCACAGCTGGGAAGAGCAGGGGAACAATCAACTCAAGTGTTTGTTCGTCAGGTCCCCGTAGTGGAGGGGGGATGGGGGCAGGCATGGGAGGTTGTAACAATGCTGGTTCTGGTGGGACCCAACTGAGAGTGACAATTCAGGACAAATTGCTTAAAGCAGGGCAGTTACGGCCCAAGGCTGGGGTTTTTCCACTTCTATGGCAAACCAAACCAGCCAGACCAAGAGGACTTTAGTTTACCCCACTGGCTAACCACAAGTCACACAAGCAATTCCCTAAGACACTCCAGTTTCCCAGTATCACCACCAGTGTCACTTGTTATGGGACAAATGGTTATGAAAACCAATACCCCAGTAAAAGAAAAGAGGTTCTCTCGATCCCAAAGGACCAAGCCCCAGACCCAGGTCAATATACATATCATATCTTACCCACAAATCATGCTGTTGCCAATCCTTTAGAATCTAAAGGTTTATTCATAAAAGGAAAAAGATACAGATGAGAGCTAGAATTGGTTAAATGGAATCAATTACATACAGTAATGGCAAAGTTCTTGGTTCAGGCTTAGAACAGTGATAGAATAAACTGCAGATTCAAATCAAGTTTCTGGAACATCCCCCGCTGGGATGGGTCATTCAGTCCTTTGTGCAGAGCTTCAGTTTGTAGCAAAGTCCCTCCAGAGGTATGAAGCAGGACTGAAGACCAGATGGAGATGAGGCATCAGCCTTTTAGTCTTTTCCAGGTGTAAGAACACCTTTTTGTTCTTACTGTGGAAAATTACAGCAAAATGGAGTTTGGAGTCACATGTGCAAGTCCTGCATACTTTGCTGAGTCACAAGGCGTATCTGCCTTCTCTCAATGGGTCAATTGTGTAGCTGATGGTCCTTAATAGGCAATCAAGCAGGCTAGGCAGAGCTGACACCAACTTGTCTGGGGTGTCACCCAGAAACATAGCATAAATTTGAAATACAGACAGTATAGAGACAATATTCATAACATCAACTACATAAACGATACATGCATATAGACAACATAATCATAACCAGCAAACCATAACCTTCCCATAGACACCTCACACTACAACCTTTGTACAATATTTATATAACAGTGGTTGCAACAGTGACCTATATGGTTACAGATTTTGTCAATAACGTGACAGAGGTAAAGGTCTGTGTTAGGATGAAAAGTGACAAGCGAGATGGCACCTATGAGAACCACAGAGCAGCTGTCCCAAGGAGCAGTTGTGCTGCACCCATGAGTTGAACTTTTGGCTAAGGGCACCTCACACACCCTGTTTTTCCAGCAAGCAAACAGACACACAATACATCTGGGCTCAGGCAAGAACAGGAAGGTGTTTATTCAGGTGTGATGCTCACATGCCTCACACTGCATTCGTTTTACATAAGAAAAGTCAGCCTAGGAGCAGAATAAAAAAAACAATGTAAAAAAACAGAATCCAACCAGAGGTGAATGTATCTGAGGTTTGGTTTTGGATCATGCCTTCCCAGCAGTCAGTCTGGCGCTGATCCCTAGCATGACGTGGATGGGAAATGTCTCTGCGGTAGCAAGAGGCAGGGGTGTTTAAGAGGTGGTTTGGGATAAACATTTCTTGATGAGCCCTGACTTTTTTTTTTTAAATCATCCCCATCAACAGGTACTATGGGTATAAAAGCAGAAACCCTGCCAACATTATCCAACATTTCCTGATGGGTTAAGAGTGCAAGCGGGCATCTCCACAATCTGGAGATCTGAGAGTTTGGAAGAAAGGGCACCATTGTTAACCCCCATATAGCTTTGCACAGAGGGGGGGCTGGTGTCTTGTTGGAGAAGCCTGAGCAGATTCTTCAGGGCATCAACTTCTTTTTTCCTGGCCTGATCAGAGTCCGGCTCTGACATAGACAAAGCTGGCCAAGACCACCATGGCCAGCACGGAGTAGCTGACTTTCACGCTGCTGGCCCTGCTGAAGTTGCAGAAGGAAAAACTGCAGCAGGAAACACCGCCGGGGCAATGTACAGAACACTGCTTGGAGATGCTCTGCCCGGAATGTCCGCCTGAACCGGAAAAACAAACAAGAGAAAGAGACTCAAGATTAAAAGTTTCCCAGAGTTTGGAGAGGAGCTCCTTAGCTCTGCAAAGGAGATCATTGCAGTGATGTAGCTAAGCAATTCTGAGGTGAGGAGGCCATTTCTCAGCAGTTAAGAACCTCACAGCCTTATTTCTGCCAGTGAATTCCCAGTCATTATTGCTATTATATACCATGAAAACAGCACTAGTCTCTTCCTAGCAGTTACAGACCCGTATGTAACCATCTGGGAACATCCCCTTCAGATTCCTGGCCAGGACTTGGGAACAACCAAAGAACCCTGAGAATCCATTCCAGATTGTCACACTCTGCCCACTGCATGCTGGGACAGGGCTTTGGGAGTTCAGTGAGGTCTGCGGGGATGCAGCACAGAGGTGACTGGGTCCTGTCTCCTGCTATTGAGCCTCAGAGCTTTATAGAGCTGGTAGGAGTTACGGCACAGCACAGCTCATTAAGAACATAAGAATGGCTGTACTGGGTCAGACCAAGGGTCCATCTAGCCCAGTGTCCTGTCTTCTGACAGTGGTCAATGCCAGGTGCCCCAGAGGGAATGAGCAGAACAGGGAATCATCACGTGATCCAGCTGCAGAAGGAATCTGGAAGTCATTCGCAGCATTGCATAGCTCAGAGGGTTATATACAGTGGTGAGCTGGAGCCGGTTCGCAGGAACCAGTTGTTAAATTTAGAAGCCTTTTTAGAACAGATTGTTCCAGGACAACCAGTTCTAAAAAAGCTTTTAAATTTAACAAAGGCTCGGGCAGCTGTCCACCCTGCCCCTGGCCCCAGCTCACGTCCCCCTCCTCCCCTGAACGCTCCGCCCTCCTTCTCCTCCCCCTCCCCTGCTTCCCGCGAATCAAATGTTCGCGGGAAGCCTGAAACAAGCAGAAGGCAGGTAAGCTGGGCGGGGGGCGCGAGGAGGGCTCCAGAGAGGCACGGCGCACGCGGCTCAGTCTGGCTCCACCTGAGCGGCTCCCCCTGGCCCCGGCCAAGCGCCCCAGCCCAGTCCCAGCCAAGTACCCCTGGCTCGGGCTGGTCCCGGCCAAGGGGCTCCGACCCGGCCCAGTTCGGGCCCCGCAGCACCCGTCCCGGCCGAGCGGCTCCAGCCCGGCCCGGGGAGTCAGGCCCCGTGGCGCCGGTCCCGGTCCTGGCCGAGCGGCTCCGGCCTGGGGAGTCAGGGTTATATACAGCGGTGCCGGTCCCGGTCTGGTCCCAGCCGAGCGGCTCCGGCCCGGCCTGGCCCGGGGAGTCGGGCCGCGCGGAGCCAGTCGCTGTCCCTGCCGAGCAGACCCGGCCCCGGCCCCAGGCAGTGTGGTAAGGGGGCAGGGAGCAGGGAGGGAGTGTTGGAAGGGGGCAGGGGAGTTTGGTGGGTTAAATAATCCCAGTTCCCTCAGCCTCTCCTCATAAATCATGTGCTCCAGCCCTCCACTGGACTCTTTCCAATTTTTCCACAGTCTTCTTGTAGTGTGGGGCCCAAAACTGGACACACTACTCCAGATGAGGCCTCACCAATGTCGAATAGAGGGAACGATCACGTCCCTTGATCTGCTGGCAATACCCCTACTTATACAGCTCAAAATGTTGACTCATATCCAGCTTCTTGTCCACTGTAACCCCTAGGTCCTTTTCTGTAGCACTGCTGCCCAGCCATCCGGTCCCTAATCTGTAGCGGTGCATGGGATTCTTTCTTCCTAAGTGCAGGACTCTGCACTTGTCCCTGTTGAATCTCATCAGATTTCTTTTGGTCCAGTCCTCTAATTTGTCGAGGTCCCTCTGTATCCTATCCCTACCCTCCAGCGTATCTACCACTCCTCCCAGGGACAAAGGCAGCCATCTTTTCCCCGCAACAAACCGGAGGGAAAGGGGCGTGGCCTCGATGCAACAAGAATGCAGCAGAGCAGAGGAGGCTGCTTCCCTGAGAACCACTGCTGAGAAGCGGAGGATCCACTGTGCCCTTTCTAACTGCCCCCTTGCTGCGTTCAAGGCTGGCAGCCACTCAGGCAGGCAGTGTCCTTCCCTTTCACATCCAGGGCAGAGCCGCTGAGGTGCGGGTGGGAACTCAGTCCCAGCCCTCGCTCACCTCAGCAGTAGCAGCACCCACTGCTGGGGAGTGGCTGCTGGATTGGGCTATAAAGAGCCTCATTTCAGGACTTCAGCCAATGCTGGAGGGGTAGATATGGAGCCCCCCATTGGCGTACAGGAAGCCTGACATTGCCTGCACTGCCCTCCTCTAAGTCACTCACTCAGCAGCAAACCTCACTAATGAGCACTGGGACTCCCTCCCCATTAGTGCGTCCTAATAAAGTTCTCCTGCCATTCGGTTTCAAGGAGAGATTCCCCTATTGCACATCAGCAATGTCCCACCCTTCCAGCAGATAGAGGAAAGAAAGCCCAGTAATCTGGAACGAGAGCAGCACATCGTCTGGGAAAGCGCTAGGGAAAGACAATAGACAGAACATGCCCAAACTCACCAGTTTCTAAAATACTATATTCTGTCACACAGTTGTTTTCAGCACTTCGACACATAGTTGGTGCCAGACAACGCCAATTGGAGGACGCATCCTTACAGGTGAAGCACACCAGCGAGTGAGCTGCAAAAGGAAAACACACCCCATGTTAGAGGCTTGCAGGAATATGTTATTTGTTCTTGGTTTACAATCCCCATCCCTGTCACCTGCTGCTAATGAGCATCAAAGTGCACCATATTCTGATGTTCTCAGCCGCAATTTCAGGCCAAACTCTTATTGAAGCCAGTGATAGGTTTCCCTGTGCATCGACTGAGTAAGGACTTCAGGATTGGACCCAAAACACAGAGGGGGAATTTTTCAAAGGCAGAAATGGCAGCTGGGCACCCAACTGCTATTTATGCCTCTGAAAAGTTCCCCTAACGCCCTCCGTGATACCCATTTGTAAATAAGTTCTCAGCATGTTCCTTTCCAAAGCCATAATGTTACAGACAGGGTAATAGGGTTATAGGAAAAAATAAGCATGGGCTTCTCAAGAAACCATCATGCCAAACCCACCTCATTTCCTTCTTTGACAACTAGCCTAGTGGATAGGGGGAAAGCAGTAGGTGTGATACAGCTCGATTTTGACACAGTCCTATACGACATTCCGATAAGCAAAGTAAAGACAGGTGTTCTAAATTAAATTCCTATAAGCGAGTGCACACATGATTGCAAGACTGTTATCAATGGTTCAGTGTCAAACTGGGAAAGTGAATCCTGTGGGGTCCTGCAGAGGCCAGTACTGGGTCCGGTACTGTCCAATATTTTAATTAATGATTTGGGTAATGGAGTGGCGAGTATGCTTATTACATTTGCAGATGATGCCAAGCTGGGAGGGGTTGCAAGCACTTTGGAGGGCAGGGTTAGAATTCAAAATGTCCTTGACAAATTCGAGAATTGGTCTGAAATCCACAAAGTGAAATTCAAGCAAGTTAAGTGCAAAAAATAGGGAGCAATAGGTGGTAGTACTGCTGAAAAGGAGCTGAGGGTTATAGTGGATCACAGACTGAATATGAGTCAACAATGTGATACAGTTTCAAAAAAGACTAATATCATTCTTGAGTGTAGTAACAGGAGTGGTGTATGTAAGACAGAGGAGGAAATTGTCCTGTTCTATTTGGCACTGGTGAGGCCTCAGCTGGAGTACTGTGTCCAATTCCGGGCACCAAAAGATGTGGACAAATTGGAGACAGTCCAGAGGAGAGCAACAAAATGATAAAAGGTTTAGAAAACCTGAACTGTGAGGCTTCCAAGGGAGGTGGTGGAATCCCAGTCATTGGAGGTTTTTAAGAACAAGTTGGACAAACACCTGTCAGGGATGGTCTAGGTTTACTAGGTCCTGCCTCAGCGTAGGGGGCTGGACTTGATGACCTCTTGAGGTCTCATCCAGCCTGACATTTCTATGATTCTATGACACTGGCTAAGAGAGTGAGCATGCCTCCCTCCCTCTGCGGGTTGGTCCAAGCAATTTCAACAACCTCCTTCTTATAGCTACAAGTGTTCTCCTTTAGTTTGAGTGATACAGGCCTGCAGTTTGGGGCTCAAGACCCTAGGTTCAGTCTCCTCTGATGACCATGTCTGTATTACGTAGTCACTGTTACATACAGAAGATGTGCCATCCCAGATCAGACCACACATTCAAGTTCTTCAGCATCCAACCTTCTGCAGTGATCATTGCCTGATGCTTCATAGGAAGGCACAAAAAGCCACAGTGCACATGGGCTAATATGCATGGGGGAAACAACTCCTTCCTGGCTAAAGCTGGTCCAATATTTTATAAGGACTAATTTGCAAAGAGACAGGTGCCAATGGATGGTGGGTTGCAATCGAGATATGAGCTCACACTGGCTCTGACAAATGAAATGCAAATGACATGATGTGTTATTTATAGATTGGTCTCACAGGGAAGCCCAGATAATTCATTCTGACTTGCCAAAGAAGCTTGGTTATTATTAGTACAGTGTCAGAATCATGCTAGATGCTTTATAGAAACAAATAGAGAGGCAAGGTGCATTTCCTAGAGCAGCGGTAGGCAACCCGCGGCCAGCACGTGGCCTGTCAGGGTAATCCACTGGCAGGCTGCCAGACAGTTTGTTTACATTTGCATGGCTGCCTGCGAACCGCGGCCACTGTTATATTTATAGGTACATTTTTTAATTGTCCTTTGATTTGAAACTGTCCAATTGCTCTGTGGCTAATCTGTGTTCCTAGCACAGCAACCCTAACCCAGCCCCCATCCAATCGTGTGTTCAACCTACTTATTACACTGTGTCTTACTTTAGACTATAAACTCCCCAGGGCAGGGACTGGTTTTTAATGTTTGTGAGCTGGCAAAATGAGCCCTGAATCATCCAGGCTGACCTCCTATAAAACACAGGCCAGAGAACTGCCCCCCAAATCATTCCTAGAGCAGAGCTTTTACAAAAACAGCTAATTTTGATATAAAAATTGCCAGTGATGGAGACTCCACCATAACCCTTGGTAAATTGTTCCAATGGTTAATGACCCTCTCACTGTTACATATTTATGCCTTATTTCCAGTCTGAATTGTCCAGCTTCAGCTTCCAGCCGTTGGATCATGTTATTGCATTCTCTGCTGGATTGAAGAGCCCATTATTAAGTACAGTAACTCCTCACTTAAAGTCGTCTCGGTTAATGTTGTTTGGTTGTTATGTCGCTGATCAATTAGAGAACATGCTCGTTTAAAATTGTGCAATGTTCCCTTATAAAGTTGTTTTGCAGCTGCCTGCTTTGCCCACTGCTTGCAGAAAGAGCAGCCCATTGGAGCTAGCTGGTGGGGGCTTGGAACGAAGGTGGACCAGCAGCCTCCCATCCATCAGCTCCCTGATCCCCTAAGTTCCCTATGCAGCAGTGCCCGGAGCCCCGGTCCCTTTAAATTGCCTCCAGAGCCCCGGGGCTCCTGGCCACCGCCGCAGCTACTGCTACCATGGGGCTCCAGCAGTGATTTAAAGGGCCCAGGCGTCCCAGACGCTGCAACTGCAGCCAGAGCCCCAGGCCCTTTAAATCTCAATTTAAAGGGCCCAGGGATTTAAAGGCCCGCTTCTTTCAGTTGCAGCCCTGCCCCCTTCCAGTTCAGGCCATTTTGTTGCCCAATCACTTAGTTTTGTGAGATCTTTTTGAAGTTCTTCACAATCTGCTTTGGTCTTAACTATCTTGAGCAGTTTAGTATCCTCTGCAAACTTTGCCACCTCACTGTTGACCCCTTTCTCCAGATCATTTGTGAATAAGTTGAATAGGATTGGTCCAAGGACTGACCCTTGGGGAACACCACTAGTTACCCCTCTCCATTCTGAGAATTTACCATTAATTTCTACCCTTTGTTCCCTGTCCTTTAACCAGTTCTCAATCCATGAAAGGACCTTCCCTTTTATCCCATGACAGCTTAATTTACGTAAGAGCCTTTGGTGAGGGACCTTGTCAAAGGCTTTCTGGAAATCTAAGTACACTATGTCCACTGGATCCCCCTTGTCCACATGTTTGTTGACCCCTTCAAAGAACTCTAATAGATTAGTAAGACACAATTTCCCTTTACAGAAACCATGTTGACTATTGCTCAAGAGTTTATGTTTTTCTATGTGTCTGACAATTTTATTCTTAACTATTGTTTCGACTAATCTTCTTCCCTCGAGGCCCTGCTTCGAATCTTCCCTCAGAGACCTATGTATTTTCAGAGCTTTATGGCAGTTATTGCAAGGAGGGCATTTAAGGCATTCTTCTGTTAAAGGGAAGGGTGCACACATGAACTGCCGGAGGCGAATGGGAGTAGGTGGGTGTCATTTCCGGGTGCCTGAGAACAGGAAGTAAAACTGAGCATCACATAACAAGCTCTGGTTACAACCTCAGTCACAAGACTCAGCTTTTTAAAGAGAACTTGGGTTATTCTGAGAATTCACACCTTTTGTTTAAGGGTTTTGTGCAAGTAGAGCCCTCAATGGCCAGTCACGAGCCAGCCTCCTTCTGCACCACCAGCTACATCTGGTACCTACACACACACACTAGCCCCCAAACTAACTCACACTCTGTGCTTCCACCCTGTTTTTAAAGAGGTAGCTCCCATTTCCCATATTGCATCATTTATATCCCCATTAGAAACATAGGATTCATAGACTCTAGGACTGGAAGGGACCTCGAGAGGTCATCGAGTCCAGTCCCCTGCCCTCATGGCAGGACCAAATACTGCCTAGACCATCTCGGATAGACATTTATCTAACCTACTCTTAAATATCTCCAGAGATGGAGATTCCACAACCTCCCTCGGCAATCTATTCCAGTGTTTAACCACCCTGACAGTTAGGAACTTTTTCCTAATGTCCAACCTAAACCTCCCTTGCTGCAGTTTAAGCCCATTGCTTCTTGTTCTATCCTTAGAGGCGAAGGTGAACAAGTCTTCTCCCTCCTCCTTATGACACCCTTTCAGATACCTGAAAACTGCTATCATGTCCCCTCTCAGTCTTCTCTTTTCCAGACTAAACAAACCCAATTCTTTCAGCCTTCCTTCATAGGTCATGTCCTCAAGACCTTTAATCATTCTTGTTGCTCTTCTCTGGACCCTCTCCAACATACACAATAATAAATCAATATTCAAAATATAAACAACAGCTGTCTATTCCAGGGGCCTCACACGTTCACCATTGAGATCCCCTTAGTGGTTCCCCATCGGCTGGAGAATCAAAGGTCTACATAACATTGCTTTTCCCTCATTAGCTTCATATTGCACCCCATCCTCCACCAACCTCCCCAGCCTTGTCCTACCATTGGTCATTCATACAGTCATCCACACAGCCCCTGTGTGTGGTATGGCCTCCCTTGTCTTTTCTGTGAGGTCCCTACACCTTTAAAGACACACTTCAGCCATGCAGCCTACTGTGAATTCAACAGACTTGTAGATCAATTGCCTTTTATTGTTCCCCTGTCCCTAATCTCCATCTGTTTGTCTGTCTGTCCTTCTCAGGGCCGGCTCCAGACCTCAGCGCACCAAGTGCGCACTTGGGGCGGCGTTTTGCTGGCAGGGCGGCAGGCGGCTCTGGCGGACCTTCCGCAGTCATGTCTGCAGGAGGTCCACCGGAGCCGCAGGACAGGTGGACCTGCCGCAGGCATGACTGCGGAGGGTCCGCTGCTGCCGCGGCTCTGGTGGACCTCTGCTCCACCGGAGCCGCGGGACCAGTGGACCCTCTGCAGGCACGTCTGCAAGAGGTCCCCCAGAGCCGCGGGACCGGCGTGCTTGGGGCGGCCAAATTCCTAGAGCTGCCCCTGCCTCCCAACCCCGGGAATGAGGGGTGGGGAAGCATTGAGCAATGCCTCCATGGCTGCCTCGCAGGGTTGCTGCCGTTCACTCTGCCGTCACTGGCTGCAGCTGCTATCGCTCCTGCCGCCGGCTGCAGCCACCATCATTCACCCTGCCGCTGCTTCTCTGCTGCCACCTGCCCCTCTCTACCATGACACATGTTGAGGATCCCCCACAGCACCCAGCTCAGTAGAGAACCTCCTGCCGCTGCAGGCCAGGCAGTGATTTTCACTGCAATCCTACCCCACAGCAGGCCTAAGGTTCAGCAGCTGGACCTGGGTGTCTGTGAACTCAGCTCTAGGAATCACTAGACAAAATAAAGACTCTCACTGCAGTTTAATCAGCTCTCCCTTTAAACAGTGAAAGGGGAGAGAGGTTTCAAAGAGACCCAGGGCCCTGGCCCTCTTGCTTTCTCTTCATGAGGCTTTGGCATCCCACCCCCTTGCTTGATGAGTGCAGTTCAGCTTAGGGTGATCCCCTCAGTCCGGGCAGGCTGAGCACAGTCCTGCTGCCAGTCACTTGTACAATCCGGGTAGCAACCTTCCACTACCCTTGCACTCAACACTAATGTGATTTTTAACCCAACACCAGACAAAATAGATCACTTTGGGAAGAGAGCTCCGGCTGCTGGATACCTAGGCAGAGTGGGTGTGTTCATGTAAATATGCTCTGGTCCCTTGTCTTTTCCCTCTGGCTCAGTGGTTCTCAAACCTGGGTCAGGACCCCAAAGTAGATCGTGACAGGGCCGCCCAGAGGATTCAGGAGGCCTGGGGCAAAGCAATTTTTGGGGCCCCTTCCATTAAAAAAAAGTTGCAATACTATAGAATACTGTATTCTCATGGAGGTCCCTGTGGGGCCCGGGGAAAATTGCCCCACTTGCCCCCCCCAGGTGGCCCTGGGGAAAAATAAACATTTTAAAACATTCTGCATCTCAGCACAAATCCAGTTTTGAGAAAATTTATTTTCAAGTCAACTTTACAAGGTATCACTGGTTCTCAGCATCAGCTAGTGCTAAAAGGCACTAAAGCGCATTAAAAAGGTTGGACAAATATTTTCCGTCAAAACTTTTTCTGGATCGAAAACTAAGGGTTTTAAAAAGCAGAAAAAATCACGGACAACGTCTGCTTTCCTTCAAAATTTGTTGTGTTTTTTTTAATTGAAAAGCTGAAAGAAGTCTGCCAAAACCTGAACATGATTTGGGGTTTCAGAAGTGTGTGGCCAAATATTTGCTGCCTGCCGTGTTTGATTGTTTAAAGAAACAATAAAAAAATTCTGCTTAAAAAAAATCCAAAACTTTTGAATTTTAATGGCGTTAGATGGCTCCTTGATCTTCTCCGGCAAAAGCACACACAGCAACAGACAGACAAAGACTTTCCTCCCTCCCAGAGTTGAAAATATCTTGTCTCCTTATTGGTCCTGTTGGTTAGGTGTCAGCTAGGTTATGTGAGCTTCTTAACCCTTTACAGGCAAAAGAGGAATTCACCCTTAACTGTATGTTTATGACACACTCTAAAAGCTGATCAGATGTTACTGCTCAATCTGACGGGGGCCCTAGGAAGCCAAAGTTCTTCCAGCCCTTCTGGAAGGGTTGTGTCTTTGGTCAGAAGGACTTGTCTGCTCGCTGAATCAAAAGAAGGCCCGAGTCAGTTTAAATGTAGACTTTTTATGCCAAACATCCTTTCTTAGTCACTTGGTCTCTGGAAAACCTAGTTTGAACCGGTTTATGCAAGCGTCCCCAGGCATGGTACCTCTCTGGAGGTCTTTACAACCTGAGTGATTCACCTTAAATCACCATCCACTGCTTTTAGTTCCTGGAGGAGCTGGGGTATCATTCCCCCTCACTCTCCTCCACTGCCCCAAGTTGCATACAGTCCCTGGCCCACAGTGATACATACACCATTCATAAGCTTAATACACTATGTATCCCCAGAGATACTGCACAAGGTTGCAACATATGTCATTACAACCTAGTATGATATTAGTCTCTTTTGTAGCTGCATCATATTGTTGACACATTCACTTTGTGATTCACTATAATCCCCAGATCCTTTCCAGCAGTACTATTGCCTAGCTAGTTATTCCCCATTTTGTAGTTATGCATTTGATTTTTCATTCCTAAGTGTAGTACTTTGCACTTGTTTTTATTGAATTTCATCTGCTGATTTCAGACCAATCCTCCAATTTATCAAGGGCATTTCAAATTCTAATCCTGTCCTCCAAAGTGCTTTCAACCCCTCCCAGCCTGGTGTCATCTGCAAATTGCATAAGTGAACTTTCGACTCCATTATCCAATTGATTTATGAAAATATTGAATAGTGCTGGACCCCTGTGGGACCTGCTGGACACATTTCCCCAGTCTGAAAGTGTATCATTGATAACCATTCCTTGATTACTGTCCTCTAACCTGTTTTTCACCCACTGTTTCACCTACCTGCACATGACTGAGCCATAGAAGGCAGGCCAAGCACATACTTGGCTAAAATAATGTAGAAATATCTTGTGGTTAATCTGCAGAGCAGAAATACACTATTTTTCTTCTTTGCCCAAGCAGTGACTCAGTGATAGGTCAGGAGGAGGAATGTGCTCATGCCATCCAGCAAAAGTAACAGTTTCAGCCAGATATCTAGGCACTGGCACAGAGGCTGGGTGAGAAGCTGAGGGTTAAGGTAAGCCAGCCATATTTAGCAGGTGCCCCCTATGAGACTGAACTCAGGCCAGTGGCCATTCAGGCGAGGCATCAGGAGCATACAGAAGCCTGTGCGGTTACGACTAAAGCTGGGTGATTTTTTTGTTCAATCCAAACAACATTTAAGGAAAAATGTGCAGAAAAATGATGTTTCATTCAACTTTTGTTTTCCACTTAAATTCAAGTCTTTAAAAATGGTTTTCATTGAGCTTTTCCTCTCCTGGGCTTTCCTTCTCCTCGCCTCCGTTTCCCTCTCGGGCGGGGAGAGAAAAAGGGAAAGAGGGAGAGAAAGGAGGCGGGGTAGAGGGGTAACAACACATTGAAAACCTTGGAGGCTTTTTTGGTTCTTGTTTCACCAAGAAGCAGAAAAACAAAAACAAACAAACAAATAAAAACCCTGCTAAACATTTCAAATGAAATGAGAATTTTTTAGAATCTCTGACCCATCCTGCTCCTTGTCCCCTGACCCCCCCGAGACTCCTCCAATACACCCCCCTTCCCTGTCCCCTGATCGCCCCCCCCAGAATCTCTGCGCCATCCAACCCCCGGTCTCTGTCCCCTGACTGTCCCCGGGACTCCCTGCCCCTTATCTAACCCCCCCAGGCCCTGGCCGCTTACCCCCACTGCCCAGCGACTCAGCGCGCTCGTCGAGAAGCGGCCCTGAACAGCACTGCAGCCACGTGGCTCGGGGGATGGGGGGGGGCTGAGCTCCTCCCCGTTCAGAGCCGCGTGGTAAGGGGAGGAGCCACTCGGCCCGGAGCTCACAGCCCCGCCCCCTTACCACGCGGCTCTGAGCGGGGCGGAGTCCAGGCCTCCCCGGAGCCATGCAGCTGCAGCGCTGTCCAGGATGCACTGAGGCGCTGGGGGGATGGCGGGGTCGAGCCTCAGCCATTCTCGTGGGGGCCCCTGCGGGGCCCAGAGCCTGGGGCAAATTGCCCCACTTGCCCTCCCCAGGCGGCCCTGGATCGTGACCCCATTTTAATGGGGTCGCCAGCGTAGCCCAGCGGACCAGCTTACCTCTATTATATTCACTGCTTTGCATGATATTCTGCTTTATTCTATTCAGTCATTCTATTCAGCACAGGCGCTGAATCCGTGGGTGCTCTGGGGCTGGAGCACCCATGGGGAAAAATTGGTGGTTGCTCAGCACCCACCAGCAGCTCCCTGGAGTCCCCCCCGCCCAGCTCACCTCCGCCCCCGCTCCACCTCCGCCTCCTCCCCTGAGCGCGCCGCGAGCCCGCTTTTCCCCCCTAGCTCCCAGCGCTTGCACCTCGAAACAGCTGTTTCACACGGCTGAGAGGGGAATGCGGGGCGCTCGGGGAAGAGGCGGGACCAAGGCGGGGATTTGGGGAAGGGGTCCAATAGGGGCAGGGAGGGGGCGGAGTTGGGGCAGGGACTTTGGGGAAGGGGTTGGAATGGGGGCGGTGAAAGGGTGGAGTCGGGGTGGGGGCCCTGAGCACCCACCAGTGCCAGGGAAAGTTGGCGCCTGTGATGCAAGGAACCTACAGGCTGGTATCCTGGGAGACACTGGCTTCAGCAGTTAGCATGAGGCTTCAGGGGGAATTTTGTCCATAATGACATCAGCCAACCACAGAGCATGAACTGACTGACCCCAGCTTCTGGAAGGTTTTGGACGGAACGTCCGTCTCCAAGAGTGCCATGGCAACGAACTGATGTATATGATAATGGGGTGAAATCTTAAATGCACTAACCTACGGAAGGAGGACACCTTAACATTGGTAAGGGAAGGAAATACAAATGAGGAAGAGGGAAGAAACCCCTATTGAATATGCATTAGACACGGTAACGTCAGCGTAACGTATTATAAAAGTGGCATCCCAGGGCAGTAGGGGAGAGAGATGTAGCCCTTGGGAGGGGCCAGAGTGATGGCCACTGGTGAAGGTGAGGAAGGTGATGATGACGAGGAAGACAATGGCTAACACTGCAGGATGCTGGGAGTATGGATGGTCAGATGTACTTTCTGTATTATCTCTATCTACCATACTGAGGTAGAGTGCGTGTGACTTTGCTAAATGTATTAATAAATTATTTATTTGTAAATATAAACGAGTTCCTATAGCGTGAGTGTTACACCTGTGCACATCGGGGTTCTCAACTATTTAATAATACTGGGCCTGATCTTGGGACAAGAACCTGTCAGCCCTCAAAGTGATAACTGGGAATTTCTATTCACAAGCTACACATTGGGCTACACCAGGGCCAATGTTCGACTCGCTGGGGCCCAGGTCTGAAACTGAAGCTTGAGCACTGCCCTCCTGGGCTGAAGCCTCTGGGGTGGCAGGGATCTAGCTCTGCCCCACTCCGCCCGCCCACCCGGAGCAGTGGGACTCAGGTTTCGTCTTTGCCTACCCTGTCTCCCCCAGCCGGGGGTCATGTAGTAACGTTTGTTGTCAGAAGGGAGTTGCGGTGCAATGAAGTTTGAGAACCGCTGCCTAGCTCATCACTAGATGTCAGGGGAGAGTTCCTTCAGACCGTGCTTACCCGTGGACTCCCCCAGGGCTCATGGGCGGGGGAGATGGACAACATGGAAAACATGTCTGTACGTCTCACCCCGGCTGCTCCCCGATGCAGCTTACTCTGCGCTGCTCCCCTCTCCCTCCCTGACCTTTAAAGGCTACTTACCACCACACACACACTCAGTCTTCCCAGCTTTATTACTGCCTCATCCCCTCTGAAATCTGGCTGAGCAGGAAGATCTGTGAGCCACTGCTGAATACCACTTCACTCACAGGGAATCACAGAACAGTACCCGGGAATTCCCAAAACTCAGCTTAGCAGCCAGTAGACTTTTCAGAGCTGCAGGGCTGGGGCCTATAGTGAACCTGGGAAGCCTGGTGGTTAAGGAGCCAGGAAAACAAGAGTGAGGGAATCCAGGAATCTGGAGAAGGGTTCATCTTGTTTTCCAGAGAAGTCTTGGGGGGAATATAAAGCATTGCTTAAAAGGGTTAATTTGGGTGGGGCCGGGGTTTTAATTACATGCCCAGCATTAAGTGATTGACTTAGTATTAGAAGTAAGTTTGCAATGAACTGGAACTATTCCCTATTCTGACATGGCTACATACGTGCAGCTGGGTGTTTTGTGGCTATTTGCGCTGCTCTGTGGATCACAGTGATTGAAGCAGGTTTTCTTTGCGGCCACAATGGCTAGCAATTTGAGGTCTTTTTTTTCCAAAGTGCCCAAATGAGTGAGGAACCTAAGGGTAGGTCCATACTTACCCGCCGGGTCAACGCGGAGAGTTCGACTTCTCGGAGTTCGAACTATCGCATCTAATCTAGATGTGATAGTTTGAACTCCGGATGCGCTCCCGTCGACTCCAGAACTCCACCACCGCGAACGGCGGTGGCGGAGTCGATGGGGGAGCCGCGGACTTCGATCCCGCGGCGTCAGGACGGGTAAGTCAGTCGAACTAAGGTAGTTCGAGTTCAGCTACGCTATTCACGTAGCTGAAGTCACGTACCTTAGTTCAACCCCCGCCCCCCAGTGTACACCAGGCCTTAGTTGTATTTTCAACAGTGACTTAAGCACTTACGACCAGATTTTCAAAGACACCTAAAGATGCAGCTGGGCACTGAAATCAATGGGAATCTTTGGCACCTCTCTGCATAGCCCTGCTTTGTGAGCAGAGTAATTATTCTGGAATAAAGCCACTTCTAGTTCAGGGCAGAAGCGCCACATGGGGAGCAATTCTGGAACAGCTCTTCTGGTCAGTTTCCCTGGGTAGACAAGGCCTGAGCCACTTTGGTGTTTAAGTCACTTTTGAAAATAGGACTTAGGCGCCTAAATGAGGTGTTCAGGAAAATTTTACCCGTGGTTAAAATAGAAGCTCAGATTTTGGAGCACAGTGCTGCAGAGAGCAGGATGGATTCGGTGGCAAATTCCTTGGCTGCAGAATATACGTGGAGGCCACAACCTTTCCTGACTTATTTCCTTCTAAATACTGTAAGATGCCCATCTTCCTCCTTCTAATAACCTTGTCCTGGTCTGTGAAATCTTCCTTGGATGATCTCCAATCACATGGCAAATACCAATGGATTGAAGCCTCATAACACCCCAGTTCATTGTCCTAGATTTACAGATGGGGAAACTGAGGCACGGAGCAGGGACATGATTGATCCAGTATTACACAGCAAATCTGTGACAGGCCTGGAAATAGAGTCCTGCTGACTCACAAGCATGTGCCTTGGGCTACCAGCTAGGGGTGCAGAGGCACCAATTCCGTGGGTGCTCCGGGGCTGGAGCACCCACACAAAAAAAATAAGGGTGCTCAGCACCCACTGGCCACAGCTGTTTGGCGGCTCAGGGAGGGGCTTGTGGGAGGGCAGAGAGTAGCGAGTGGTGGGTGGACTGGGACCTTGGAGAGGGGGTGGAATGGGAGTGGGAGGAGGAGGAGTGGGAGCAGGGTTTCAGGGCAGACTGGGGGTGGAGCACCCCCGGAGAAAACTAAATGTCTGTGCCTATGTAGAGGTGTGAGCCCCCTGCTTGAGTACATATACTTGTGCTAGCTCGCAGCAAGCGAGTGAGAATAAATAGCCGACCGGGTAGCTGCAATAGCATGGGCAGCTGCTGAACCATGCCAAATGCATACCCACCAGGTTCAGGCCAGTTTGTACGTGGCACAGCTCAGTCCTGCTTCCTCTGCCACTGCATAAGAACAACCTACAGGGTCAGACCAAGGGTCCAGTATCTTGTCTTCCGACAGTGGCCAATGCCAGGTGGTGCCCCAGAGGGAGTGAACAGAACAGGCAATCATCAAATGCGCCATCCCCAGTTGACGCCTCCCAGCTTCTACCCATGCTACCATGGCTCTGCTGCTATTTATACCCCTGCTAGCTCTCAGGCTGGCATGACTATGTGTACCCAGCCAAGGAAATCACACCAGTAGCTCATAATGTAGACGTAGCCTTCGTCACACATCCATGCTTCAGACACCCATCTATGATACACAGACGCTGAAGCCGTACTGAGCACATCAGCCCTTTTCCTGGCTGCCCCTTTGACAGCCCACCTGATCCTTTTTCTTATGGCAGCGTTTCCAAGCGGTCAGAAAAGCCAAATGCAGCACAGTTTGTTTGGATGGAATAAACAACTGTGAGGGAACATTCCCTGCAGTAAATAAAAGCGTCACCTCTTCATCTTCTTTTTGAGAAACTAAATGGATTGAGTCCTTCCAAGTGTCTCACTGGCAGGCATTTTTTCTGGCCCTCAAATAATGTTTATGGCTCTTCTTTGCATACCCTCTCCAATTTTTCAACATCCTTTTACAAATGTGGACAGTAGAACTGGATCCAGTATTCCAGTATCAGTTTCTCCAGTGCTGTCTTCGGAGGTAAAATCACCTCTCCACTCCTTCTCACCGCTCCTTTCTTTACATGTGCAAGGAGTTCGTTTCAATTTAAGCACATGCTTTAAGTGCTTTCCCGGATCAGGACCTGTATAAGTACTTTGTACATCATCTGGTTGGATGTATCCATAGGTTACAGCCCTGTTCAGTTGATATTTCCAGGTCTTTAAAACCACAGATATGGTCCTGGAAGGTGGCGCTTGGGATCTGAGAGCTGTGGCTCTGGACCCAGCGGGAGAGACAAGAACCATGGTGTGAAAAGTGATAGAGATGATATTTGCTCAGGGGGTCTGAAGTGATGCTTAGAGTATAGGGGGAAGTGTTAGCCCAAAGGAAAGTTTTGCACAGAGTAGGCTTTTGGTGTCTCAGTGGGGCCTGAGCAGGTTCTTCAGGGCATAAAGTCTTCTTTTCCTGGCCCATCACAGTCCGGATCTGAAGATGTAGATGAAGTTAGCCAGGATCCCCATGGAAATCATCGAGGAGCTGGTTTTCATGCTGCTGGCTCCATTCACATTGCACAATAGTTTATCGCAGCAAAACACTTTAGCAGCTGTTTTGCCTTGCTTCATGGTCGTTTTTGGACACTCCGGAGAGCACATCTTGGAGATGCGGTACTTGGATTTGTAACCTTACCCAGGAAAAGAAAAGAAAGAGAGAAATGGTTGCTGAAAAGTTCCCTTGAGTTCTGACTACATTTAGTACCAAGGAGATAATAGTATCGAAGTGCCTATGCAATAATGACCAACAGGGTGGAATTTCATTACAATTAATGACCAACTAAGCCCTTAACCCAGTCAGTCTTTATAAGCCAGGAAATGCAGGAACCAGATAATGGTTAGACTCAGGCTTTGGTGTTCATTTTACAGCACTTAGTATTAAAGACCGCTAGGTCGTAGCCTCTAACATGCCCTTTAGATTCCTGACCCAGACAGGCACTATGGTGATAGGGACCATATAAGAACCTAGAGAGACGGAACATCCAAAAAATAGACTAGTCCATAGAGAATCCAGTCCAGATTTTAGATTCAGCCCACTGCGTGCTAGGATGGAAATTTGAGACTTTGATGAGTGTCCTGTCTGTGCACAACCAAGCAGTGCATATATGAGCAACAAATCCAGCGGATCACAATAAGGTGACACAGTAATGCCCTCTGACATGGCATGGCACATTCAGTGGTGGGGGAAACATTAATTCTTCCCCAATATTCCTGTAGGATCATCTAGGGGAAATCCTAATGGGACCAGTGCAGGACTACAGCCAGTATGGTGGGCATGAAAGGCAGGATGGCATGGTACTGCCCACTGACCTGCCGGATGTATGGCATTGCCTGCACTGGCTTCATCCCAATCACTCACCAGACCCCAAACCTTCCAGACCAGAACTGGGCTCTCCCACCCATTAGCGTGTCTTAGTGAGATTCTGGGATGATCCCATCCCAAGGAGACTGCCTCTTGGTGGTGTGAAGCTTCCTGCTGCTCGGCAGTTTGCTGTTCAGTGATCATTTATTTATCCTTCCAGAAGATAGGGGGGCAAAAAGCCACAAAAACTTGGAAGAGTGGCCTAAGAGAGGGAGATTAAATAACACCGTGCTTCATACTACATCAATCCATCCATAGCTCACTTAGACACCATGTCGACTAGAGCCTTAGAAATACCTTCGATATGGTGGGCCACAGCCTCGGCTGGCATAATCTGCAGAGTTCTCTTGACTTCAGTGGAGAAACCCCAAGTTATTCCAGCTTAGGATCTGGTCTGGTAGTTCTAACGCTAGGCAAGTGGTGGGTGGAGAGCTCTGTTTAGGGTACAATAGGCTCACCATGGATGGGACTGAAAGTCAGTGAGACCTGACCTCCTAAGTCACTTAGGTGCTTTTGCAAACCCCATCTTTTCCTGTTACCTTGCCCTCTCCCCGCCCAGTCAGTCTGTTGAATCTAGTCATTGCCTAGATCATGAGCTCTTTGGGCCAGTCCTTTCATGGAATGTCTGTACAGCAATCAGCACAAGTACGCCCCAATCCCTGACCTGGGCCCCTCGACACCACTACAATACAAATAATGCATTGTAACGATGGATGGTTCCAAAACCTACCAGCTCCTACAACATCCTTGATTGTCACACAATAATTGTCTTCTTTTGCGCACATAGATATCTTCATACAGTACTTGTTAGACGTCTCCCCTTGGCATGTGTAGCACATCAATGAGTGACCTGCAAAAGGAGCACATGACATGGTTTAGAATTTGGTAGGAGCAAATGCTTCACTCTCAGATGATCTAGCTCAATGGTTTTCAACCTTTTTTTCAATTGCGGATCCCTACAATATTTCAAATGGAGGAGCGGACCCTTTTTTAAATCTTAGACATAGTCTGCAGACTCCCAGGGGTCCGCAGGCCACAGGTTGAAAACCACTGTTCTGTGGTAACGGCAACCGTTCACGAACCCCTTAAACATTGACTGAGGACCCCCAGGGGTTTGTGAACCACAGGTTGAAAACTGTTGATCCAGATGACTCTGTTTTCCTTCAGCCTGGGTATGGCTTGTGACAGATTTGGCAAATTCCTGCAATATCCTGAACATACACAGTTTAAGTATTTTTTGAGTCCAGTGTCTTAAAAATGCAAAGTTTATATAGCATAGTGCAGTTGTCTGTAACTTCTCTAGGGCCAGTACGAACCATGGAGAAGTGTTATGAGCTTCAAAGGACTATTTTAAACAATGTGACTAACAAAGTTGTTAGGTTCCTAAGAAATACCTAGGGGGAAGTGAACGCAAATTAACCCCTCAGGTTATGCAAAGACTGGGCCCTATCGAAGCTTTGCCCTGAGGAGTGGCCCATGGTCTAGCTGATGTCCCATTCATGATCTCCATAGATCAAAGACCCCAACTGTATAAATGAATGACTTACAGATCCATGGGGGGCTCAGGGCTAGGGCAGAGGGTTGGAGTGAGGGGGATGAGGGCTCTGGCTGGGGGTGCGGGCTCTGGGGTGGGGCCGGGGATGAGGGGTTTGGGGTGCAGGCTGCCCTGGGGCTGCCCCAGGGAGAGAGGACCCACCCCCACATCCCTCTCTTACCACAGCAGCCAGGGTAGAGGCATTTCTCCTTCTCCTGTGACCTTTTTACTTTAGATGTGGGGACCTTGCTACTGGGACTCATGCATTTGCCAGCTCCAGACTGGAAGCCAAAGCCAGTGCCAAGTGAGAGAGCTTGTCTGATAAACAGAATATCTCAGCCAGAGAGCAAGCGCCCAGTGCTCTGGGATCTGCACTAGCTGCCTGTTGCCTTCCAGTGACATTTAAAATATTGGGTTTGACCAACAAAGCCCTAAATGGCCGGAGACCTTCCTATCTGAGACCCCCCAGCTCTCTCCCCACTCTGTGATGCCACTGCAGCTGAGCTGGACCAAATTAATATAAGGAGGAGGGGGCTGTAGGCAGAGCATTCTGCATGAGGGCCCCTTTCCTTGGACTCCTCACCCTGCCCAGGTCTGAAATAGCCTGACCTTCGTGGTCTCCTAGGCCCACCTGTCTGCTTGGGCATTGGTGGAGGGCTCAGGCAGTTAGAAGTGGGATTTTGATTTCGGGAAAAGAGTGACGTGGAGTGAGAGCTAATTTGGTGCCTCTGTCTCAATCGCTATTTGACTTTCCGTGCCTCAGTTTCTCCATGTGTAAAATGGGGATAAAGGTACTAATCACTTTTGTAAAGCCCTTTGACTAGCAGTGCTATCTAAGAGCTGGGTATTGCTGGTGTTTATCCTGGTGTCTAGCAAAGGGCTAGGGATGAGAATAACGTCCGAGAAGTCACGTAGCAATACGTGTATGAGCTACAGAAGATGGTCACAAACCTACAGTGCCTGTGGCCAGGGCCATATGAAGGTTATGAGAGGCCTAAGGCTAATGGGAGGGGATGGCCTAAGTATGACGGTGACAGGCACTAGGACCCGGCAGGGCCGCCCAGAGGATTCCGGGGGCCCGGGGTCTTCGGCGGCGGGGGGGCCTTCCGTTCCGGGACCCGCCGCCAAAGTGCCCTGAAGACCCGCAGCCGGGGCCCCCCCGCCACCGAATTACCGCCAAAGTGGGACCCGCCGCCGAAGCGCAGCCCGGTCTTCGGCGGTAATTCGGCGGCGGGGAGCCCCCGCCGCGGGTCTTCGGGGCACTTTGGCGGCGGGTCCCGGAACGGAAGGGCCCCCCGCCGCCGAATTACCGCCGAAGACCGAGCTGAACTTCGGCGGCGGGTCCCGCTCCGTCTTCGGCGGTAATTCGCCAGCGGGGGGTCCTTCTGCCCCGGAGAGGAAGAACCCCCCGCCGGCGAAGACCGGGAGCGAAGAAGCTCCTGCGCCCGGCCCCGCAAGAGTTTTCTGGGCCCCCCGGAGCGAGTGAGGGACCCCGCTCCAGGGGCCCCGAAAAACTCTCGTGGGGGCCCCTGTGGGGCTCGGGGCCTGGGGCAAATTGCCCCTCTTGCCCCCCCCCCCCGGGCGGCCCTGGGACCCGGGAAGCAGCATCCAGGAGCTGCCTGCCAGCCTCAGCGGAGAAGAGGGAGCCTCTTCCCTCCCTGACAGCTCAGCAGAGCTTCGGAGAAATCAGGGGGCAAAGCCTGCTTTGACTACACCCACGGCTGGCATGGGTTCCCGTGGTAACCGGATTTTTAGTGTCCAGACACCAGTGTTAACCACAGCGCGGGGAGATGCAGCAAGCAGCCAGATGGCTGCGAGCTGAGCTCCCGCTAAGCCGCAGGGGGCTGCTTTGCACTTCAGCGGGGCTGCGTGAGCAAGCTTGGGCCGCGCCCCCGCATGACCAGTAGGGCCTAAAAACAGGAGGGCCTAAGGCTATAGCATTATTAGCCTAATGGTTAATCCAGCCCTGCCTGTGACTAGATATGTGAACTCTTTAGTGGCTTAGGGCACGTCTTCACTGGCAGCGTTAAATCGCCACAGCAGGGCTTTAGCATGGCTTGTGCAGTCGCAGCAGAGAGCTGGGAGAGAGCTCTCCGAGCGCTCCAAAAACCCCCACCTCCACAAGGGGCGTAGCTCCCGGCGCTGGTGCACTGTCTACACTGGCGCTTTACAGCCCTGGAACACCCCTAAGCGAGAAAGTTGCAGCGCTGTAAAATGCCAGTGTAGACAAGGCCTTAGTTAAAGGGACATCCTCAACTTTAACATGCATGAAACCTAATCAGGTTCAAAGAATGAGGTAAACGTCCTTCCAGGCCCCTCATACCTATGCAAAGCTGTGGATTACTGTGACCTTTTCCTGTTATGTTCCTTTCACTGCTATGTGACATCCCCACCCCACACACAAACCACAGAGCAAAAGCACAGATGAGGCATGAGCAATGGGGAAAGCCACGGTATAGGAAGTGCTGTCAAACGCCCAAAGTAAACACACAGAAAACACAGGGAGGTGCAGGGCCGTCCTTAGGATTTATGGGGCCCTACACATTATTATTAAACTGGTGCCCCTATACCTGACGGCAGCCTGAGCTCACATCCCAGCAGCGGGTGGGGGGGGAGGGATGAGGCAGCAAAGGATAACGAGACGCCCGGCCCGCCTCACAGCGGCAGAGAGTCACAGTTCCCCGCAGAGACCCCTGTACCCTCTCCCTCATGCAGAATGGACCTGCAGAAGGTACCTAATTAAAAGCACTAAATTTGGGAATAAGAAATGTCAGTCACAGGTTTTTTGATATGCCCTGAAGTTTGTCAGACATTTATTTGCAAAAACTTTTTAGTAAGGGTGAGTCAGCTGTCCTGCTGAATACAACATTAAATATTATGGAATACATGATGCAGCTCTTCTCCGTTTTACATTTTCTTAATCAGTATTTCTAAGCTCATTTTATATGCTAAATATACTCTTAAACCTTCATAAAGTTATCAGTCCAGATTACTACATATTTAACTCACTGAAACAAAGACACTATTTTAAATTAATCAGTGACAGCGGTTTAGTGTGTTCATAACAATGTTCATTGCTTTTCGAAAAAGGGAACACTAACTTACTGTGTGTGATCTCCATAACAATAGACACGTTTATGAAATGTCACCAACTTTAAAAAATGTTTCCAAAGATTTTAGGCATAACAAAGGATTTTATATTTTACTAAGGTACCGATTTTGCTTAAAACTGGTTTATCAGATAGTCAGAAGTAAAGAAAGGGAAACTCTTTGTCCAGCTATCTGGAAGGAAAGGGGTGTTGTCTCTTTAAGGGCTCTCTTCAATGGGGGGAGTGCGGGAGAGGGGGTGAAGGGAGAAATGGATGGACAGAAAGGACAGGAAGACTTTGGAAGCAAGTTTTTTTACTATAGTAATTAAAATGTGTATTTTAGATAAGGGGGGTCTTTTGAAGGATTTATTTTAAAAAACATATGCCTGAAGATCCAAGAATGTAAGGCTAAAGATGATTGTGCATCTAAAAATCTATGCAAGGATTTTTTAGAGATGTGATTTTATAATCTTCACCAACTCACTAATGAAATATTTTTAAAGCAAATTTTAAACTACGGTCCTGTAGACTGACAATATCTGAGTAAATATTACAGTCATGCACAACCGTTTTTGTCAGTAAATTCAGAAACGGACAGTATATACCTGATATTTGGCAAATACCCCTTGAATGGCTCTTTAACAGTTTCAGTGTTGTGCTAATAGGTCTGGCTGGCTGGAGGCTTGTTCACCTTTAACTACTAGATCCCCTCCCCAGGAAGACTCACGGGGCTGCAGCAGCCATCTGTGGGAGCCTGCAGGAAGGGTCAGAACAGGGATAGAAAAGCCAAAGGGGTGGACACTAAGACCCAGTGGTGCCCCAAATGTTCAGGTGCCCTCACAGCTGGTATGTTGCATATGCCTAAGGATGGCACCGGGGAGGTGACAGTTTTCTCTAATCTCTCTGTTACCCACCCCCCCTGCCACCCTGCCCTGGTGACCTGAAGCTCATTCAGAGCATCCTGATCTGGTGCATCCTACTGAAAAGACCAGCTGCCTGAATGGACACGCTCAGTGGACTGTTTTGATTTCAGCCACAGCCAAAAATTCTAAGACAGCAAAGGTGTCAGAGTGATGGATCTGCTAAGCAGGAAACTACAACTCCCATCAGTCCCTTCTCCTCCGCACATCCCAGTTCTCCTGGCCGGGTAAGGGGAAGGGTCCTGAGCCAAGAGGTGGCCGGGCTCTGTTTGGAAGTGATGGTTGCATGGCTCCCAGGAGCTGCGAGAAGCTGGATGGAAATGGGATTCCCCAGAACTGGATGCAGACCCGTGTGTGGAATAGGCTGTGAGCACCAGGCCCGTCGGGATTATGAGGGAGCAGCAGTCACTTGCAAGGAGCCAGTGCAGAGCAGGGCCACCCGGAGTATTCAGGGGGCCTGGGGTCCTCGGCGGCGGGGGGCCCCCGCTTCGGCGGTAATTCGGCGGTGGGGCGGTCCTTCCGCCTCGGGACCCGCTGCCGAAGTGCCCCGAAGACCTGCGGCGGGGGTCCCATGCCGCAGGTCTTCAGGGCACTTCGGCGGCGGGTTCCGGAGCGGAAAGACCCCCCACCGCGGGTCTTCGGGGCACTTCAGCAGCGGGTCCCGGAGCAGAAGGACCCCCTGCTGCGGGTCTTCAGGGCACTTCGGTGGCGGGTCCTGGAGCAGAAGGATCCCCTGCCGCTGAACTGCCGCCAAAGATCCGGAGCGGAAGAAGCTCTGGGGGCCCGGGCCCCGCGAGAGTTTTCCGGGGCCCCCCGAGCGAGTGAAGGACCCCGCTCCAGGGCCCCCGAAAAACTCTCATGGGGGCCCCTGCGGGGCTCAGGGCCTGCGGCAAATTGCCCCACTTCTCCCCCCCTCCCCGGGCGGCCCTGGTGCAGAGGGGCCCCAAGCAGAGACATTGACTGAGCCTGGCCTGGAAATCTGCAAGCCCCTATTTGCTTGAATAGAGGGTAGACTGGAGAAGACATCCCAGGCACTAGGCCTGCAGAGCCCTCCCTGACTCGACCGGGCTGCCCCAGGGACCAAAACATTCACTGCTGTTCTCTCACTTTGAATTGTCACTGTACCTAGGGTGTTTGCAACCTTTTCCTTTCCGTTAGCCATGTGTTTGAGTGGTTACTGCAACCCACCAGGCCTAGCGCCAGCCAGGCCTAGCTACCTACAGTGCTTCCTTATGAGTCATGATATCATAAGAACGGCCATACTGGATCAGACAAAGGTCCATCTAGCATGGTATCCTGTCTTCTGACAGTAGCCAATGCCAGGTGCCCCAGAGGCAATGAACAGAACAGACAGTCATCGAGTGATCCATCCCCTGTCGCTCATTCCCAGCTTCTGGCAAACAGAGGCTAGGGACACCATCCCTGTCCATCATGGCTAATAGCTATTGATGGGCCTATCCTCCATGAACTTATCTAGTTCCTTTTTGAACCCTGTTATAGTCTTGGCCTTCACAACATCCTCTGGCAAGGAGTTCCACACGTTGACTATGCGTTGTGTGAAGGAGTACTTCTTTTTGTTTGTTTTAAACCTGCTGCCTGTTAATTTCATTTGGTGACCCCTAGTTCTTGTGTTATGAGAAGGAGTAAATAACACTTCCTTATTTATTTTCTCCACACCAGTCATGATTTTATAGACCTCAATCATATACCCCCTTAGTCATCTCTTTTCAAAGCTTAAAAGCCCCAATCTTATTAATCTCTTCTCATATGGAAGCTGTTCCATATCCCTCATCATTTTTGTTGCCTTTTTCTGTACCCCGGCAGAAGTTTGCAACAGCAGTGTGGCATTGATGCCATGAAGGCTGTAATAACTCTCTGAAATTAACCATTCCTGAGCTGCTTCCCAGCCTCTGTGTAACCTCTGTCTAACCTAGGAGAATCACTGGGTCTCACCTCTCTCCGCACACAGGGCTGCAGTCAGCAGGGCGACAAGAAAAGCCTTCATCTTTGTTGACTCCTCGCCGCCTGTGTAGGAAGGGCAGATGCTCCAGTGGCAGGTTATATACCTTCCGCAGGCAGCGGTTTTACAGGTTTGCGATGTCTCATAGAACAGGACATCAAGTCAGCCGAGGGGTGTGTAACGTGTGTGGGAGTTTTCCTGGCTGGAGTCTATGTGGCATATGTTGGCATACATGGGGAATTTCCCTGTATCTGACTTTACTCTTGCTGGATTTTGACTGCAGGTGGGTGAAGGCCTCTGGGAATTAATTTTTCCCTCTCTATCCTTCTCCAGTGTCACCTGCCAGCGGGAGCAGCACCACTGATGGAATTCCAAGGGCTGAAGGAATCTCACTCGCAGCGCTGGGTTGTTCCCAACAGCAGCGTTGTCTAGTCTCGTCTCCCACCTGCTTGTCAGAGTCTGAGGTATTGTGTCTCCTGCCATTCCTTTAGCACAGGGGTTCTCAAACTGTGGGTCGGGACCCCGTTTTAATGGGGTCACCAGGGCTGGCGTTAGACTTGCTGGGGCCCAGGGCCAAAGCCCAAGCCCGAGCCCCATCTCCAGGGCCGAAGCCCAGCTCCACTGCCCAGGGCTGAAGCTGAAGCTTGAGGATTTCAGCCTGAGGATTTCAGCCCTGGGCAGCAGGGCTCAGGCTTCGGCTTCAGCCCTGGGTGATGGAGATCAGGTTACAGGCCCCGCCGCCCAGGGTGGGGGGGTTCAGGTGGGCTCAGGGTTTGGTCCCCTCTCCTGGGGTCATGTAATAATTTGTGTTGTCAGAAGGGTGGTCGCAGTGCAATGACGTCTGAGAACAGATGCCTTTAGCAGACCATTCCATAGAGTCCTGGCGCCCTGTCCTCAGCCGGTATCCACTGACCTAGCTCAGAGCTACACTGATTTACACCAGCTGAGGATCCCCCTGGGAGGAAGGTTCGGCCTAAATCTTTCCTTCCTTTACATCTTCCCATTGCCCTTCACTGAATCCTGTGTTCTCCTCCCTGATTTTGGGTGCCTAACTGGAGACACCTGAACGGGGTGTGACTTCAAAGGGTGGGAGCTTCCCACTTTCTGAAACTCAGGCCCTGTTTAAGGTGTCCCAAACTGGGCACCCAAAATCTCTGGTCCCGTCTGAAAATCTTGGCCATGTTCTCTCATCCCCACACTACTCAGCTCTTTTAATCCCTCCCCGTAAATCAGTCCCGCAAGCCCCCTATTCACCTGCGTTGCTCTACTCTGTACCCACTGCAGTCTGTCTGCAACGCTCTGTATTGAGTGCCTGGAGATGAACATGATATCAGGAACACGGGAACACGTCGGAATTGCCATGCCAGATCAGGTCAGGATCCTCCCTCTGACAGCAGGCAGCGGCATCTGTGTGCCAGAGGAAGGTGAAATAAACTCTTTGATGGGCATTTAGGTAATAACATAACAATAGGAGAGGTTCCTAGTGGTTTGTTTATCCCCTGCAGCATGATGCTTTGTATCCCTTATAATGTTTTAAATCTTATCTCTTTTAACTGGGCTGTCATTAGCCACAAAACTCTCTAATCCTTTTCAGAGCTTGCTAAGCTCTTGGCTGCAGTAATAGCACCTGGCAGGGAGTTCCACAGGTTATTCATGCATCCTGTGAGAAGGCATTTCCTTGTGTCGGTTTTGCTAGGTTAACAGATTCCAGAAGGGGCCATTGTGAGTATCTAGTCTGACACAAGCCATCGAATGGCCCCAAATGTGTCCCCTTTCAATATCAGCGGTTGTCTCCTTGTGCTTGGATTTTGAGCTAGGGATAAAAGGGAACTCCCAATTTACTTTCTCTGCCCCATTCATTGTTTTGTGTACCTCTATCATGTTCCTTTTCGTTTCCCTCTTCTGTGAACTCAACAGTCCTCTAATCATTGTCAAGGCTCCAGTCATTTCTGTTGCCCGTAGAATCATAAGGCCAGAAGAGATCCATCTCATCTGATCTCTTCTGTCACACCTCTGAATTAATTTCTGCTTGAACTAGAGCTTATCTTTATTTTGAGAATTGCCTGTGGAAAATCCACCACAACCCTTGGTAAGTTGTTCCAAGGGCTAAGTGCCCTCACTGTTAAAAACGTTCACCTTATTTCAAGTCTGAATTGTCTGGCTTAAACTTCCAGCCATTGGATCTTGTTATACGCTTGCCTGCAGCCCTTCTGTTTCTGCTTCATCTTCGACGAGACGGGGTGACAGTCCCAGAAGTGGTTACATAAGATGCCGCAGCTCAAAACTACACTAGTTTTTCCTTTATGCTGTAGCCTATCACAAAGTGTGGTCTAACTTGCTTTGAGTCTGTTTCAGGCCTACTGCTTTCCAGATTTCAAACGATATCCGTTTATTTTCCTGGAGAGGAATTAGTTCTCATCAGACATCCCACATCGCAGTGCAGTGTTGTAACTCTCCGGTGCGCACGCCTCTTCGATTTGTAAACATCTCTAATTTTGTAAAGAGCGTGACTCAGGCACGGAACACTCGGCTTTCTCAACGCGTTCAATTTGGGACACTGTAAACAGAGGCAACATGCGTGAGCTGTGTCATGCTGATCTGTCTCAAGGCCTTTGGCACGGAGGCCGGCATGAGGCAGAAGGCAGAGTTCCGACCTGCAGCACATCATCTCTCATGGGGAGTTTAAAATATTCCCCGTCAATATGATGAGTGGGATACGAAAAGGAGGATAGACTGAATTCTTGGTGAGGTTACCGCTCGACTCGGCGCTGGTTATGCTGCAGCTGGAGTACTGTGTAACAGTTTGGACACCAATGTTCAGAAAGGTTGTAGAGAAACTGGAAAGGATCCAGAGGCAGGCAACAAAGATGATCAAAGGGATGGAACACAAGCCAGATGAGCAAAGGCTGAAGGAACAGGGTATGTTTAGTTTGGAAGAGAGGAGATTAAGGCGAGACATGATAGAGCAGAGGTCCCCAAAGTGTGGGGTGGCGGGACCGTCGGAGGGTGGCACGGTGAGTCCAAGCCAGCTTCCATGAGGGGCGGGGAGGGAGTGCCACCCAGCCTCTCCCCACCCCGAGCTCTGCTCTGGCCCTGCACCCAGCCGCGCACCTGGCTTCCAACCTTGCGGCTGGTTCTGTCCCCGTGCCGAGGCCCAGCTGGGTGCTCGGCTGCATCTCTGCTCCTGCCCAGGGCCAAGGCAGGGGGTGGTGCAGGGCTGGGAGTGGAGCCACACCCGGCCATAGGCTCAGCTGCCAGCCCCCACCATGGCCTGGTTGCTCTGAGGGGTGGGAGAGCAGGAGCATGGATAGCGGTAAGGCCCTCAAAAGTTTGGGTACTGCTGTGATAGAGGTCTTCAAATACTTGAAAGGTGTACTTCAAATGCTATTAAATAAACACAACTATGACATAGCTGGCATCACAGAGACCTGGTGGGATAATACGCATGACTGGAATATTGGTATAGAAGGATACAGCTTGCTCTGGAAGGACAGGCAGGGAAAAAAGGGAAGAGGTGTTGCCTTATATATTAAAAATGTGTACACTTGGACTGAGGTTGAGATGGAAATAGGAGACAGACTTGTTGAAAGTCTCTGGGTAAGGATAAAAGGGGTAAAAAAACAAGGGTGATGTCATGGTAGGGGTCTACTACAGATCACCGAACCAGGAAGAAGAGGTGGATGAGGGTTTTTTAAAACAACAAAGAAAATCATCCAAAGCACTGGACTTGGTGGAGATGCGGGACTTCAACTACCCAGACATCTGTTGGGAAAATAACACAGCAGGGCACAGATTATCCAACACGTTCATGGAATGTATTGGAGACAATTTTTTATTTCAGAAGGTGGAGAAAGCTACTAGGGGAGAGGCTGTTCTAGATTTGATTTTGACAAATAGGGAGAAACTGGTTAAGAATTTGAAAGTGGAAGGCAGCTTGGGTGAAAGTGATCATGAAATGATAGAATTCATGATTCTCATAGACTCATAGACTTTAAGGTCAGAAGGGCCCATTATGGTTATCTAGTCTGACCTCCTGCACAACGCAAGCCACAGACTCTCTCACCCACCCAAACCCTGTAGCAAACCTCTAACCTATATCTGAGTTATTGAAGTCCTTAAATCATGGTTTAAAGACCTCAAGGTGCAGAGAATCCTCCAGCAAGTGACCTGTGCCCCACGCTGCAGAGGAAGGTGAAAAATGACCAGGGCCTCTGCCAATCTGTCCTGGAGGAAAATTCCTTCTCGACCCCAAATATGGCGATCAGTTAAACCCTGAGCATGTGGGCAAGACTCACCAGCCAGACACCCAAGAAAGAATTCTCTGTAGTAACTCAAATCCCACCACATCTAACATCCGATCACAGGCCATTGGGCATATTTACCGCTAATAGTCAAAGATCAATTAATTGCCAAAATTAGGCTATCCCATCATATCATCCCCTCCATAAACTTACCAAGCTTTGTCTTGAAGCCAGATATGTCTTTGCCTTCATTGCTCCACCTGGAAGGCTGTTCCAGAACTTCACTCCTCTGATGGTTAGAAACCTTCATCTAATTTCAAGTCTAAACTTCCTGATGGCCAGTTTATATCAATTTGTTCTTGTGTCCACATTGGTACTGAGCTTTAATGCCTCTCCCTCCCTGGTATTTATCCCTCTGATATATTTATAGAGAGCAATCATATATCCCCTCAGCCTTCTTTTAGTTAGGCTAAACAAGCCAAGCTCTTTGAGTGTCCTTTCATAAGATAGGTTTTCCATTTCTCGGATCATCCCTAGTAGCCCTTCTCTGTACTTGTTCCCGCTTGAATTCATCCTTCTTAAACATGGGAGATCAGAACTGCACACAATATTCCAGATGAGGTCTCACCAGTGCCTTGTATAATGGTACTAACACCTCCTTATCTCTACTGGAAATACCTCGCCTGATACATCCCAAGACTGCATTAGCTTTTTTCACAGCCATATCACATTGGCGGCTCATAGTCATCCTGTGATCAACCAATACTCTGAGATCCTTCTCTTCCTCTGTTACTTCCAAGTGATGCGTCCCCAGTTTATAACAAAAATTCTTGTTATTAATCCCTAAATGTATGACCTTGCACTTTTCACTATTAAATTTCATCCTATTACTATTACTCCAGTTTACAAGGTCATCCGGATCTTCCTGTAGGATAATCCCAGTCCCTTTCTGTATTGACAGTACCTCCCAGCTTTGTGTCATCCACAAACTTTATAAGCACATTCCCACTTTTTGTGCCAACATCAGTAATAAAGAGATTAAATAAGATTGGTTCCAAAACTGATCCCTGAGGAACTCCACTAGTAACTTGCTATCAGCCTGACAGTTCACCTTTCAGTACGACCCGTTGTAGTCTCCCCTTTAACCAGTTCCTTATCCACCTTTCAATTTTCATATTGATCCCCATCTTTTCCAGTTTAGCTAATAATTCCCCATGTGGAACCATATCAAATGCCTTACTGAAATCGAGGTAAATTTGATCCACTGTGTTTCCTTTATCTAAAAAATCTGTTACCTTCTCAAAGAAGGAGATCAGGTTGGTTTGGCATGATATACCTTTTGTAAAACCATGTTGTATTCTGTTGGTTTCTTTCTTGGGCTTGTCTTGCAGCAGGAGGCTTCTGGGTACACGTCTGGCTCTGTTGATTTGTTTCCTTATTTCCTCGTGCAGGTATCGTAGTTTTGAGACCTCTTGGTGAAGATCTTGTAGGTGTTGGTCTCTGTCTGAGGGGTTGGAGCAAATGCTGTTATACCTCAGCGCTTGGCTGTAGACGATGGATCGTGTGGTGTGACCAGGATGGAAGCTGGAGGCATGAAGGCAGATATAGCTGTGGCATCATCAGAGATACTGTTCCTGACAGCTTGTATTCCATCTGTGTGTGGGATGTTTGTGTAGAGACCCTCCACATCCATGGTGGCTAGGATGGTGTTTTCTGGAAGATCACCAATGCACAACTGGTTCCTGAGCTCTGTGACTTTATCCTCACACACAATTATTTCAAATTTGGTGACAATATATACCTCCAGACCAGTGGCACTGCTATGGGCACCCGCATGGCCCCAAAATATGCCAACATTTTTATGGCTGACCTGGAACAACGTTTCCTCAGCTCTCGTCCACTCAAGCCCCTTCTCTACCTACGCTACATTGATGACATCTTCATCATCTGGACCCGTGGGAAGGAGACTCTGGAAGAATTCCACCACAATTTCAACAGCTTCCACCCCACCATCAACCTCAACCTGGACCAATCTACACGGGAGGTCCACTTCTTAGACACTAAAGTACAAATAAGCGACGGTCACGTTAACACCACCCTATACCGAACCCACCGACTGCTATGCCTACCTTCATGCCTCCAGCTTCCATCCCAGACACACCATACGATCCATTGTCCACAGCCAAGTGCTGAGATATAACCGCATTTGCTCCAACCCCTCAGACAGAGATCAACACCTACAAGATCTTCACCAAGCATTCTCAAAACTATGATACCCACACGAGGAAATAAGGAAACAGATCAACAGAGCCAGATGTGTACCCAGAAGCCTCCTGCTGCAAGACAAGCCCAGGAAAGAAACCAACAGAACTCCACTGGCCATCACCTACAGTCCTCAGCTAAAACCTCTCCAATGCATCATCAGTGATTTACAATCCATCCTGGACAATGATCCCTCGCTTTCACAGACCTTGGGATGCAGACCAGTCCTCGCCCACAGACAACCCGCCAACCTTAAGCATATTTTCACCAGTAACCACACACTGCACCATAGTAACTCTAACTCAGGAACCAATCCATGCAACAAACCTCGAGGCCAACTCTGCCCACATATCTACACCAGCGACACCATCACAGGACCTAACCAGATCAGCCACACCATCACCGGTTCATTCACCTGCATGTCCTCCAATGTAATATACGCCATCATATGCCAGCAATGCCCCTCTGCTATGTACATCGGCCAAACTGGACAATCTCTACGGAAAAGGATAAAGGGACACAAGTCAGATATTAGGAATGGCAATATATAAAAACCTGTAGGAGAACACTTCAGCCTTCTTGGCCACACAATAGCAGATTTAAAGGTAGCCATCCTGCAGCAAAAAAACTTCAGGACCAGACTCCAAAGAGAAACTGCTGAACTTCAGTTCATTTACAAATTTGACACCATCAGCTCAGGATTAAACAAAGACTGTGAATGGCTAGCCAACTACAAAAGCAGTTTCTCTTCCCTTGGTTTTCACACCTCAACTGCTAGAAGAGGGCCTCATCCTCCCTGATTGAACTAACCTCGTTATTACTAGACTGATTCTTGCTTGTATATTTATACCTGCCCCTGGAAATTTCCACCACATGCATCTGACGACGTGGGTATTCACCCACAAAAGCTTATGCTCCAATATATCTGTTAGTCTATAACAGGACTCTTTGTTGCTTTTTACAGACTAACACGGCTACCCCTCTGATACTTAACAGGCCTATAGTTACCCGGATCACTTTTTTTTCCTTTCTTAAAAATAGGAACTATGTGAGCAATTCTTCAGTCATCTGAACAACCCCTGAGTTTACAGATTCATTAAAAATTCTTGCTAATGGGCTTGCAATTTCATGTGCCAGTTCCTTTAATAGTCTTGGATGAAGATTATCTGGGCCCCCCAATTTAGTCCCATTAAGCTGTTCGAGTTTGGTTGCTACCTCGGATGTGGTAATATCTACCTCCATATCCTCATTCCCATTTGTCATCCTACCATTATCCCTAAGCTCCTCATTAGCCTCATTAAAGACTGAGGCAAAGTATTTGATTAGATATTGGGCCATGCCTAAATTATCCTTAACTTCCACTCCATCCCCAGTGTTTAGCGGTCCCACTTCTTCTTTCTTTATTTTCTTTTTATTTATATGGCTATAGAACCTTTTACTATTGGTTTTAATTCCCTTTGCAAGGTCCAACTCTACATGGCGTTTGGCCTTTCTCACTTTATCTCTATATGTTCTGTCCT
Organism: Mauremys mutica; assembly: GCF_020497125.1. Taxonomy (NCBI): domain Eukaryota; kingdom Metazoa; phylum Chordata; order Testudines; family Geoemydidae; genus Mauremys; species Mauremys mutica. Next base: position 8,248,613 of record NC_059073.1, on the reverse strand, counting down.
CAATAAGGTAGCTTTCCTTGACGATCCCTCCCATCTTCCACTCCTTGTAGGCTTTCTGCTTTTTCTTAATCGCCTCTCTGAGATGCTTGTTCATCCAGCTTGGTCTACAACTGCTGCCTATGAGTTTTTCCCCCTTTCTTGGGATGCAGGCTTCTGATAGTTTCTGCAACCTTGACTTGAAGTAAATCCAAGCCCCCTCCGCCTTTAGATCCACAAGTTCTTCAGTCTAATCCACTTCCCTAACTAATTTCCTTAATTTTTTAAAGTTAGCCCTTTTGAAATCAAAAACCCTAGTCACAGATCTATTTTTGTTTATCCTTCCGTTTAGTTTGAACTGAATTAGCTCATGATCACTCGAACCAAGGTTGTCCCCTACAACCATTTCTTCTATGAGGTCCTCACTACTCACCAAAACCAAATCTAAAATGGCATCCCCTCTTATTGGTTCAGCAACTACTTGGTGAAGGAATCCATCAGCTATCGCATCCAGGAAAATCTGAGCCCTATTATTATTACTAGCACTTGTCCTCCAGTCTATATCTGGGAAGTTAAAGTCTCCCGTGATCACCCAATTCCCAACCTGATAGCTTTCTTTGACAGGGTAACAAGCCTTGTAGATAGCGGGGAAGCATAGATGTGGTAAATCTTGACTTTAGTAAAGCTTTTGATACTGAGTCACATGAGCTTCTCATAAACAAACTAGGGAAATGCAACCTAGATGCAGCTACTATAAGATGGGTGCAAAACTGGTTGGAAAACTGTTCCGAGAGAGTAGTTATCAGTGGTTCACAGTCATGCTGGAAGGGCATAATGAGTGGGGTCCCGCAGGGATCAGTTCTGGGTCCAGTTCTGTTCAATATCTTCATCAGTGATTTAGATAATGGCATAGAGAGTAAACTTATAAAGTTTGCAGATGATACTAAGCTGGGAGGGGTTGCAAGTGCTTCGGAGGGTAGGATTATAATTCAAAATGATATAGACAGACTGGAGAAATGGTCTGAAGTAAGTAGGATGAAATTCAATAGGGACAAATGCAAAGTAGTCCACTTAGAAAGGGACAATCAGTTGCACACATACAAAATGGGAAATGACTGCCTAGGAAGGAGCACTGCGGAAAGGGATCTGGGGGTCATAGTGGACCCCAAGCTGTTGCAAATAAAGCGAACTTCCTTTTGGGATGTATTAGCAGGAGTGTTGTAAGCAAGACATGAGAAGTCATTCCTCCGTGCTACTCTGCACTGATTAGACCTCAGCTGGAGCATTGTGTCCAGTTCTGGGCACCACATTTCCGGAAGGATGTGGATAAATTGGAGAGAGTCCAGAGAAGAGCAACAAAAATGATTAAAGGTCTAGAAAACATGACCTATGAGGGAAGATTGAAAAAAATGGGTTTGTTTAGCCTGGAAAAAAGAAGACTGAGAGGAGACATAATAACAGTTTTTAAGTATGTAAAAGGTTGTTATAAGGAGAATTTTTTTTTCTTAACCTCTGAAGACAGGACAAGGAGCTATGGGCTTAAATTGCAGCAAGGGAGGTTTAGGTTGGACATTAGGAAACACTTCCTAATTGTCAGAGTAGTTAAGCACTGGAATAAATTGCCTAGGGAAGTTGTGGAATCTCCATCATTGGCAATGTTTAAGAGCAGATTGAACAAACACCTGTCAGGGATGGTCTAGATAATACTTAGTCCTGCCAGGAGTGCAGGGGACTGGATGAGATGACCTCTCGAGGTCCCTTCCAGTTCTATGATTCTATAAATACCGCAGTACGTGTGGTATTATATACTATATAATATATACTTCAGATACATAAAAAAGATGGAGAAAAGTTGTTCTCTCCTGCCACAGAAGGCAGAACAAGGGGCAATGGGTTCAAACTACAGCATGGCAGATTTAGATGAAATCTCAGGAAAAACTTCCTAACTGAAGGAACAGTAGGAGAATGGAACAGACTGCTCCTGGAAGCTCCTTCACTGGAGGTTTTCAAAAGGAGGCTGGAGCCATCTGTCTTGGATGGTTTAGACACAACAAATCCTGCATCTTGGCAGGGGTTAGACTAGCTGACCCTTGTGATCCCTTCCAACCCTATGAGTCTCTGATTCTAGGTTGCACAATGATGTCACATCAGTTGGGTTTTGAGCAGTGGTGCTCATGGCTCGGTTCAGTCCCATCCAGGATGCGTCAGTGTTTCCAGGGGCATTTTGGACCACTCAGGGCCCTGTAGGACCCTGACACAGCTGCATTGTCTCCTGCTCTGTCATTGGTTCTTTGGCTGTTGATTTGACCTTGGTCAAATTTGCAGATGACGTAAACTGAGAGGGAGCGGGAGCAAAGTCACAAGGGGAAAACCTGCCAGTGATCCAGAGAGGTAACAGCAATGGGAACGGCAGCGTTGCCTGATTTAGGGAGATTAATAATACTGTTTAGGTAATATGGGTTATAGGTGCACCAATTAATCTGATCAGAAAATAATAAGGTTCTTGTCCCGGAATCAGGCTACACAGAATTTGCAGGAACCCTCGGGATGTATGACAAGGAAACTCACACTGAGAACAAAATGTAGCCTAAAAGCCTTTTATTGAGATAAACGGAAAAGTAATCAAATAATAATCAAATAATCAATGAATTGCAAAAGCACCATCTGCTCAAGAAACTCCCTGAGAAAGCACAGGAACAGATCTGTACAGACACATGCCTAGAACCCCAACCAGGTGTATTCTATTTGCTACCCAAGATCCATAAACCTGGAAATCCTGGACGCCCCATCATCTCAAGCATTGGCACCTTAACAGCAGGATTGTCTGGCTATGTGGACTCTCTCCTCAGGCCCTATGCTACCAGCACTCCCAGCTATCTTCGAGACACCACTGACTTCCTGAGGAAACTACAATCCATCGGTGATCTTCCAGAAAACACCATCCTGGCCACTATGGATGTGGAAGCCCTCTACACCAACATTCCACACAAAGATGGACTACAAACCATCAGGAATAGTATCCCCAATAATATCACGGCTAACCTGGTGGCTAAACTTTGTGACTTTGTTCTCACCCACAACTATTTCACATTTGTGGACAATATATACCTTCAAGCAGCGGCACTGCTATGGGTACCCGCATGGCCCCACAGTATGCCAACATCTTTATGGCTGACTTAGAACAACACTTCCTTAGCATTCATCCCCTAACGCCCCTACTCTACTTGCGCTACATCAATGACATCTTCATCATCTGGACCCATGGAAAAGAAGCCCTCGAGGAATTCCACCGTGATTTTAACAATTTCCATCCCACCATCAATCTCAGCCTAGACCAATCCACACAAGTGGACCATTTCCTGGACACTACGGTGCTAATAAGCGATGGTCACATAAACACCACCCTATACCGGAAACCCACTGACCGCTATACTTACCTACATGCCTCCAGCTTCCATCCAGGCCACACCACACAATCCATTGTCTACAGCCAAGCTCTAAGATACAATCGTATTTGCTCCAATCCCTCAGACAGAGATAAACACCTACTAGATCTCTATCAAGCATTCTTAAATCTACAATACCCACCAGCTGAAGTGAAAAAACAGTTTGACAGAGCCAGAAGAGTACCCAGAAGCCACCTACTACAGGACAGGCCCAACAAAAAAAATAACAGAACGCCACTAGCCATCACCTACAGTCCCCAACTAAAACCTCTCCAGCGCATCATCAAAGTCTACAACCTATCCTGAAAGATGATCCCTCACTCTCACAGATCTTGGGAGACAGGCCAGTCCTCGCTTACAGACAGCCTCCCAACCTGAAGCAAATACTCACCAGCAACCACACACCATACAACAGAAACACTAACCCAGGAACCTATCCTTGCAACAAAGCCTGTTGCCAACTCTGTCCACATATCTATTCAAGTGACACCATCATAAGACCTAATCACATCAGCCACGCGATCAGGGGCTCATTCACCTGCACATCTACCAATGTGATATATGCCATCATGTGCCAGCAATGCCCCTCTGCCATGTACATTGGCCAAACCGGACAGTCTCTACGCAAAAGAATAAATGGACACAAATCTGACATCAGGAATCATAACATTCAAAAACCAGTGGGAGAACACTTCAACCTCTCTAACCACTCAGTGACAGACTTGAAGGTGGCAATTTTGCAACAAAATAACTTCAGAAACAGACTCCGAAGAGAGACTGCTGAACTCGAATTAATATGCAAATTAGATACAATTAACTTAGGTTTAAACAGAGACTGGGAATGGTTGGGTCATTACAATAATTGAATCTATTTCCCTATGTTAAGTTCTCCTCACACCTTCTATGGGTCTCTCAATTATCACTTCAAAGGTTTTTTTTCTCCTGCTGACGATAGCTCACCTCAATTGATTGGACTCTTCCAGTTGATCTGGGTGCTTCCACCTTTTCATGTTTTTTTTTTTAACCTTCATGCATTTTTACCTGGTCCGGACCAATACCATGAGGCGGTATGACAACCCCTCTTGAGGCGGTAAAAACCCCTCAGCACCGGTGCATTTTAATGCATTTACCTATGCATTACCTTATGTATTTACCTATGCATTTACCTTGGCCAACTTAGCAGTTTTTAGTACTGCTATAAACTAACCTTATTGGGGCCTTTTTTCAATACCACTTTGCATTTGATTTTGCTGCACAGTTAATAAGTTTAGATGGCGTGAGCCCAACAGAGACAGACGTTTTTACGGACAGTCCTTTCTTGATACCCCAATAGAGATTTTAAAAGGTTTTATACCTTTTATGTGGCGCCATGGGGTTCGAAGGGGAATGATTTGTAGTAGCCGTTTGTGGGTCCGTGGGCGTTGCCATCCCGGACGAGCCCCCAAATTGTCGGAGAAAAACTTAGTTCTCGCTTTTTGTTTGGGTGCAGCAAAATCAAATACTTTATTATTTCTCCAGTAATTACAATGGAGGGAGAGAGTGCCATAGGACACAGGGTCACCCCAGTCCCGGACAGGTCTCTCAACTGGTAAACAATTACAGCAAGCTTTATACCTTTGTTACAGACAATTTTTAGCAATAATACAGACGGTAAAAAGCAACAAATACATTTTGTTTATACATAAGCCTTTCTGCTATTTTATTTGTCTTACTCCTAAGAAAAGCAAGCCTGCATATTTGGTTAGACTGTTGCAAGGTCGTAATAACTTTGTACACAGTTCACTTTGTCTTACATTATTTTGCTTTTACAAATTTTACGTCATTAGGGTCACAGCTAGCCTAACTCATGCTAAGTAACTGACATTTATTAAGATCCCTTTAAATCCTTGTTAATTATTTCCTGGCTTCCACAAGAGAACCAGGGGTCACCAAATGAAATTAATAGGCAGCAGGTTTAAAACAAACAAAAAGAAGTATTTCTTCACACAATGCACAGTCAACCTGTGGAACTCCTTGCCAGAGGATGTTGTGAAGGCCAAGACTATAACAGGGTTCAAAAAAGAACTAGATAGGTTCATGGAGGATAGGTCAGTCAATGGCTATTAGCCAGGGTGGGCAGGGATGGTGTCCCTAGCCTCTGTTTTCCAGAAGCTGGGAATGGGTGACAGGGGATGGATCACTTGATGATTCCCTGTTCTGTTCATTCCCCCTGGGGCACCTGGCATTGGCCACTGTCGCAAGACAGGATACTGCGCTAGATGGACCACTGGTCTGACCCAGTATGGCCGTTCTTATGAATGCAGGGAGAGGCATGTGGGTAGCACCCGGGATATCTCAGGGAAGGTCTAGCTCAGGCATGTCAGTTTAGACATCACTGTAGACTATGATCTCTGCAGGCCAGGGACTGTCTCTCTGTGTTTTGTGTGTGCGCTATATTCAGTACAATGGTGTCTTGGTGAGGCTCCTTGGCATTACTGCAATACAAACAATAATTAATCATTTGTCTTCTTTGATCTTCATAATACTGCCTCCTCTCCTGTTGGGATGGTGCCGAATTAGTGTGACCGTACTGAATTAATGATGAGAACATGGCGTGACATGACTGAACTGGCAAAGAGGATTCTGGGAGCAGAATCCTCCTCTTAGCATCAGGCAGATGCCAGAGGTGAAACTGACTGGCTCCATGCTGCGTGATCTTTGAGTCAGCAAATATGTCCACTTGAAAGCAAACAACATGTGTAGAACATCCTGAGTGGAGCATGGGCTGACCAGGGCATCTCTTCTCTGTTGAAAGCCATCATGCAGGGGGCTGAAGTGAATGATTGATAAGGGAATGAATGTGGGGTAATGTTCAGTTGACACCACTCTGCAGTGTCCTCCTAAAATATTAATTAAGTAAAAATCAGTAGCCACACACCCACTGGGCATGCTTTTAAGACATGTGACTCCTTTGAGGAAAAAGAGTATAAAAATCAAGCAAATTAAATTACTGCTGGGGATTCCTTAATTAACGCTTAAAGAAGCAATGCTGCTAAACAGAGTAGCCACAGCTCTGCTCTGTGGGCTCGAGTAGGGTTGTGAACCAGGGGGGTTTCCAGGCAGCCAAGGCCTTGCCTCGAGGGAATCCGAGACAGACCAGAGGGCTGAAGAGACCAGACCTGGAGAGAAGAAGTCATCCATAGAAGCGGTAACCACCTTCTCCGTTTGCCGAGCAGGAACGGTGTGAGGCTAGCAGAGGGCCTGTTCGTGTGTGTCTGTGAAAGAGAGGCTCGCTAAGAGGAATGTATCACTCTTAATGTCTAACACAGGAGTTATGTGCTTAATGGAACCCTTTACCACTTGTGTGATTCCTTCTCAAATAAACTGTTGTGTATGCAAGACAATCATTGTGGATCTTTTTCACTGGTATGACAGTAATCTGCTCTGCTGGGAGCCATTAAAGATCCATTCAGGGGTAGTAGCCCCCTGGTGCTGACACCTCCTGGGTGATGTTGTCCCGTAGCCAGGAGCTCTGCTTTGGGTTCTCTCCCGTGGGGCCTGGCCAGTGGCTGGCTGGGGCCTGATATGATTTTTATTTACTGTATTTAGAAACTGCATGTCAATGGCTTCCTGGGACTCTCTGTTAGACCCTCCCCTGAATCCAGTGAGCCAGGCCCAGTGCCATGCTCTGGCCCACACCCAGCAGGGGTCACTCTCCCAGTCACTGTGGTGCCAACAATAAGGGCAGAGAAACTGTCTCTCCAGCTCCGGTCCTGTCCCCGTGGTGCCTAGCCAGGGATGGCTGCCAACAGGAAGGGAGACGGGGTGAGATGGGGACTCAAGGGGGAAATAGACTGGGGATCCCCTTTTGTCCCTGTTGTCCTTTCTGCCCCCTTGCCTTATTGTGTGCCCTCAGCCTCTGCCCCTTTGCACGGGTTCCCTCGTGTACTTGTGAAAGGGGTGCGGGAGCTGACAGGTCGCTCTGCATTTGCCGTCTGGGGCGCTCTGTGCACCTGCCTAAAGCTCCGAGCACAGAGACCATCTCCTCCAGCCCCGAAGCATATCCAGGCAAGGGCTGTCGCAGCGTGACACACACTCTGTCTTTAACAGCTCCCACAACTCAGGGTGGTCCCTAACATAGAATCATAGGACTGGAAGGGACCTCGAGAGGTCATCTCATCCAGTCCCCTGCACTCCTGGCAGGACTAAGTATTATCTAGACCATCCCTGACAGGTGTTTGTCTAACCTTCTCTTAAAAATTTCCAACGATGGAGATTTCACAACCTCCCCAGGCAATTTATTCCAGTGCTTAACCACCCTGACAGGAAGTTTTTCCTAATGTCCAACCTCCCTTGTTGCAATTTTAGCTCATTGCTTCTTGTCCTAACCTCAGAGTTTAAGAAGAACAATTCTTCTCCCTCCTCCTTGTAACAACCTTTTATGTTCTCGAAAACTGTTATCGTGTCTCCTCTCAGTCTTCTCTTCTCCAGGCTAAACAATCCCAGTTTTTTTCAATCTTCTCTCAGAGGTCATGTTTTCTAGATCTTTAATCATTTTTGTTGCTGTTCTCTGGACGTTCTCCAATTTGTCCACATCTTTCCTGAAATGTGGCTCCCCGAACTGGACGCAATACTCCAGTTGAGACCTAATCAGCACGAAGCAGAGCAGAAGAATTAGTTCTCCTGCTAATACATCCCAGAATGATATTTGCTCTTTTTGCAACAACGTTACACTGTTGACTCATATTTAGCTTGTGATCCACTATGACCCCCAGATATCTTTCCGCAGTACTCCTTCCAAGGCAGTCATTTCCCATTTTGTATGTGTGCAACGGATTGTTCCTTTCTAAGCGGAGTACTTTGCATTTGTCCTTATTGAATTTCATCCTATTTACTTCAGATCATTTCTCCAGTTTGTCCAGATCATTTTGAATTCTAATCCTATCCTCCAAAGCACGTGCAACCCCTCCCAGCTTGGTATCATCCGCAAACTTTATAAGTGTACTCTGTATGCCATTATCTAAATCATCAATGAAGATTGACTCACAGGAAGGGGCTGATCTCACCGCTCCCAGCTGTGTGATCTCTGCACCGGCCTCTGGTTTGTACCTGCTAGTGCGCACAGCTCTGTCAGACCTGTGATGAGATGCCATTACTGTTAAGTCAGCCTGGCCAGACGGAACCAACCTATTCTGTCTTCCGTTGACCGATGTCCCATTCTCAGATGGGAAACAACAGGCAGCTCCAACTTGAAGGTATGCTCGTATTCAGGGGAGGAGTCCCACTCTTGCGGACCGGGTGGGACACCACAGCTGAGCCCTCGACACCATTTTGCTGTGGCAGCTCACGTACTCCTGGACAGGTGCGCTTCTTATAGAGTGGAAGCATCCTGGGAAAGAAAGTCTTACACATGGAGTAAGTTCAGGAGTCCATCGCTGCACCTGCCTCCTTGTCCACGTGATCATAGATCCAGGACCAGGCTCAACAGGTTAGTCTCTGGCTCCTCCAGAGTTGCTGCAACTATGAACTAGCTTGTCCTGGTGTCATCCCCATGGTGTGACTATGGGGCAGCGTTGCAGACAGTGACTCACGGGGTGGAAGACTGTGCAAAAGTGCAGAGCAGGTTACAAGGCCTAGCCGCCCCTGCTACAGAGACTGTCCCCTGGCTCCAGAGCCTGGCTGTCGAGCTCTGATGTCTGCACACAAGAAGATTAGGGTCCAGATGCAGCTGCAGCCCTTGTTCCTGCCCACTGCCTCCTCCTCCCCCCTTAGAAAGAACTGTGACCTCTAGGCTTCCATTAAGAAAACAATCAGGAGATCAAGAGACTTCTGGATCCCTCCCACTTGCTGTATCTCTGCTCCCTCTGATCCATCCTGGAGGTTTTCTCCTGCAGGGGTCCGAGTTTGGCCAGAGACTCCTCCAGCCCCCACTTTGAAGAGGACGCTCTATGAAAAGCCCATCTCTGACTCCCATTCCCCCACTCTCATCACTTTGGTCCAGTCCTTGGGTTAACATCCCCTCCTCTGGGATTGCCACGCCGTTAGCAATTGCGCCCAATAAACAAGGGCCCATATACTGTATGGCCGGGATCTCTGGCTCCTGTCCACTCTGGTATGGTTGCTGGGAAGATTCTGCAGCCAGGAAATTAAGACATGGAGCTTGGCTTTTCCTGAATTTGATACGAAAATGATTTGTGCGATTCAAGTCCCCCTCATTTGGTTTATTTTGGTAATAAGTTCTCTTTAGATTAGTCCGGCCCATAATTATCTATTTCATTGGGCCTTAAATTCTTTCAGTGTCACTGCACACCATACCCCAGCCAGTGTAGATGGTGTAGGGATGAGGGGAAGTTTGGCAGTTGTATAAAACGCAATGAGGATTTCTGACCTGGGCAGTGGGTAGGGGTTGGGGGATAAGCACATTAGTTGGCTGTTTCTTCTAAAATCACCAGCAGTGAAATAGTTATCAATGTTACCTTTCAAACAGCCCCCATTAAGCTGCCAGAGTTCACACTCAACAGAGATGAATGAGGCGGGGCCTGGTCTACACTGGGAGGGATCCATCTAAGTTACGCAACTTCAGCTACGTGAATAATGTAGCTGAAGTCGACGTACTTAGATCGACTTACCATGGTGTCTTCACGGCGGTGAGTCGACTGCTGCCACTCCCCCACCGACCCTGCCTGCGCCTCTCGCCAAGCTGGAGTAGAGGAGTCAATGGGAGAGCGTTCGGGGGTCGATTTATCGTGTCTAGACTAGACGTGATAAATTGACCCCCGCTGGATCGATCCCTGCCCGCCGATCCGTCGGGTAGTGAAGACATACCCTGAGGCATTGTTTCAGGCTGCCCGCAGACTCAGGAAGAACAGACGTTTTACAGGCAGTTCAGGTTTTCAGGGTTATCTGCAGCACCAGAGCTAAGACATTAAGGCTTGGATTTTCAACAGCACAAGGCCCATCAAAAAGCACCGAAGTAGGTTAGGAGCACTATTCCCAGTGGAAATCAAAGGCACGTGTGCACCTCACTCACTCAGGGCCATGTGCACCTCACTCAGGTCCTTTTGAAAATTGCACCTTTTTTTAAAATGAAAGATTATATTTTGGAGACTAGGAATAGATTCTGTGGCAAATTCCATGGCTAGTGAATATACAGCGCAAGCTAAAAAGCACATGCAACCTCTCCTGGCTGCTTTCCCTTTAAGAAGAGGCACTTCTTCATGCCCCTAATAACTCATTTGTCACCTAGAACAACTCGCATCAGAGGATTGCAAATTACTGTACAGCCGTTACTGAACGGAGCCTTTCCCGTGAGATACAGACGGGTAATGGGAGGCACACCAAGGTTAAGACGTTTGCTTAGGTTCAAGCAGGATGTGTGTGGAGAGATGGGGACAGAACCAGTTCTGCCTCTTAATTAAAATCATCCTTCCTGTTTCCACCTGTGGCATGTAGGATCTGAACCGCAGCTGAGTGCTGCTCCTTATGGCATCGATTCCAAGCGGCCTGGGCAAATTTTAGACAATACAGTGGTGTTTGAAAGTATGGGCTCCAGATTTTACATTGTTACATACTGAGACTGGGGCAAAGGAACCTGAGGGAAATTTTCCTGGAGCTAATAAAAAATAATGTCCCCATATGGCATTGATTCAAAGTGGTGCTGTTGTTCCCCACCTGGTAGGGCTGGGGTCTACGGCTAGTCCTGGAATGGGCACGTTTCGCTCTTACACAATGGAATACAGTAAAACTTGATTTGTCCAACATCTGTCAAACAAACTGTATCCAAAGGGCTTTCCAGATGTCAGTGCCCCTTTGTTAGTACTTTGCAATTCATCTGACTGGGCACATCCCAGGCCAGGGGGCAGCACTTAGAGGTTGAGCTTCTCAGGTCCTCAACCTCCCGCTCCCTCCCATCTCGGAGACAGGAGGCAATGCTCTAAATCAGCTGAGAGCTGGTGGGTTGCATCTAGCAACATACAGAACCACAGTATGAAAGGTGACAGATAAACTCTTTGCTAAGGGATCTGAGATGTCACTTGGAAAAAGGGGCATTGTAGAACTTTGCAGAGTGGGGCCTGTCCCTGGAACAGGGAAGCCTGAGCAGGAGTTAAATTCTCTTTTCTCAGCTCAACACAGTCCAGCGCAGAGGACACAGACAAATCTGGCAAAAATCCCCCGGGCTACCGCCATGTAGCTGGGTTCATCCAGATTGCAGACTGAGAGCAGGAAATGGAAATGGATTCTCCACCTACATTCTCTGGACAATCCCTGGAACATTTTATGGTGATGAGGATCCGACACGCATCACCTGAACCAGGACAGGAAAACAAAGGGAAGCATTATTCCAAAGTTCCCTATTTTCTGATAACCCGAAAGAGATAATTGTATTGCAGTAGGGGGAGGGCGTTTCTTAGCAATCAAGAACAGTCCCTATAGCAAACCACCGTCTTCCATGGAGAACTCCAGTTTCCTGTAAGGGTCATGTGGCTTCTTTGTTATGAGAAATGGCCACCCTGGAAGCATACAGTTTATCGCCTTAATCAAAGTTGGCTTATTTCTTGCTTTCAGAGCAATTTCCTAAGCTGTAATAGGGAGGTCGTCTAGGAAAGGGATTCTATACACAGAATTTCCCCCTCTCTCTTCCCCTTTGTGTAAAGGGGCAAACCATGGAGCAGTCTCCACAGCTCCACCTAATGGCAGTGCTGTGTCATGGACACCATTCAAAAGCCTCTCCTGTGTTTGAGTCCGAAACCAAATTGATCTCTGAGAGCCTCTTTCAGAAAATTACCAAAACAAGGAGTGGCAGACAGGTTTTTCAGGCTTGCCAAAAATTCAGAGATTCTTTCTCCTTCTGTTGGATATCTTAGATGAAACTTACATCGTTCTGTTAAAAAAAATGGTAGTAGTTACATAATGTATCATTATAATCTTTGTTATGTCCTTATATTCCAGCCTACCATGTTCTTGTGGCAAACCTGTGGCTTTAGGCACTTCTTCTTAGCCTCAGGGGGCATGTGACCAGGATTCATCACTGAATTTGGTCTGATGGTTGGCTCATTAGCTTTCCTGGGCTGGGTACTGCTGGGGAGTGTGACATGAATGCTGATCCATACCCCCCGCGTTAGGCATGGCAAATGTGCTTTAACCTACCAATGTTAGGAAAACGTCCCTGTGTGTAGCACTATCTTCTAGAACATTGGCTTAAAAATGCTGTTCAAGTCTTTAAGTATAGAATAGGTTGCAAAATTGTCCTCTTTTTCATTCAATTGGAAACTGTCCGGCTTTGGCTACACTTACACTTCAAAGCGCTGCCGCAGCAGCGCTTTGAAGCGCTAAGTGTAGTCAAAGCACCAGCGCTGGGAGAAAGCTCTCCCAGCGCTGTCCGTACTCCACCTCCCTGTGGGGAATAACGGACAGCGCTGGGAGCCGCGCTCCCAGCACTGGGGCTTTGACTACACTGGCGCTTTGCAGCGCCGCAATTTGCAGCGCTGGAGAGGGTGTGTTTTCACACCCTGCTGCAGCGCTGCAAATTTGTAAGTGTAGCCAAGCCCTCCATCTTTACTCCATGCAGCCATTTTATCCTTGCTTTCCTTCTTTATTTTTGCATAATCCCATCCTCGGCACCGGTTTCTCTGTTGTGTTCTCAGCGTTCACACAGAGACGTTAGATACAAACACAGCTTGATTTCTCAGAAGTCAGAACATGTGGAAACCCCCAAACAGAGAGAAAATAATGGGCTGCTCTCTAAAACAGAAAGGCACAACTCACCACATTCATAGAATAGAATATCAGGGCTGGAAGGAACCTCAGGAGATCATCTAGTCCAACCCCCTGCTCAGAGAAGCACCAATCCCCAGATAGATTTTTGTCCCATATCCCTAAATGGCCCCTCAAGGATTGAACTTGCAATGCTGGGTTTAGCAAGCCAATGCTTAAACCACCAAGCTACGCCTCTCATTTGCACCCCGGCCCCAACACATTTTGCTTTAAGCTGGCTGTCTGCAAAAAACCTATTATCTCAGGCTTTGGTGAGGAGCCACTACCTTGCACTCCGCCAATAGCTTGGAATTCCACCACAGTCCTCAATACATCACAACCCAGAGGTCATTACTGGTACTAGGAACCCCTGAAAACATTGAGTGTGGCATTCACCTTACAGCACTTGTAGGTATCGGGCAGTAGGCAATGTCCAGAGAACCTCTGCACCCAGATTCCTGGCTAGGATTTTCAAACAGCTGAGCAGGCATGTTAGAGAATCCATTCTGGGTTTTACACTTAGCCCTGCACACAGTAGGATGGGACCGTGGCCGTTTGGGGAGTTCAGTGTGGAAACCCATTGTGACAGGTCGGGTCACAGAGAACCCCTTGGGACTGCCACCTGCTGTGCTGAGACTACCTCTGAGCCCGTTTTCCCTGCCAGCTTGGGACTTCAGTACCCTGTCTTATTGAGCCAGACACACTAGCCTGCTACAAACACAGATCCAGGTCTGAACCACGTCCCCCAAAAGCTGCAGGCTTAGCTGAAAACAGCTTAAGAAGTACTCCTGTCTCCAGCACCCAGATACCCAGCTCCCAATGGGGTCCAAACCCCAAATAAATCTGTTTTACTCTGTATAAAGCTTATACAGGGTAAACTCATAAACTGTCCACCCTCTATAACCAGGGGCAGCTCTAGACATTTCGCTGCCCCAAGCAGGGTGGCATGCCGCGGGAGGTGCTCTGCCAGTCGCTGTTCCCACGGCTCCGGTGGACCTCCCGCAGGCGTGCCTGTGGAGGGTCCGCTGTTCCCGCGGCTCCACCAAGGCCACGCGGGACCAGCGGACCCTCTGCAGGCACGCCTGCGGGAGGTCCACCGGAGCCGCCTGCTGCCCTCCCGGCGACCGGCAGAGCGCCCCCCGTGGCATGCCGCCCCAAGCACGTACTTGGCGTGCTGGGGTCTGGAGCCGCCCCTGTCTATAACACTGATAGAGAGATATGCACAGCTGTTTGCTTCCCCAGGAATTAATTGCTTACTCTGGATTAATAATTAATAAACAAAAGTGATTTTATTAAGTATAACAAGTAGGATTTAAGTGGTTCCAAGTAATAACAGACAGAACAAAGTAAGATACCAAGTTACCGAAATAAAACAAAACCACGCAAGTCTAAGCCTAATACATTAAGAAACTGATTACTGATGAATATCACCCTCAGACTAGACTCCTTCCTAGTCTGGGCCCAATCCTTTCCCCTGGCACAATCCTTGTTCCAGCTCAGGTGGTAGCTAGGGGATTTCTCATGGCTGCAGCCCACTTTGTTCTGTTCCACCCCCTTATAGAGCTTTGGCACAAGGCAGGAATCTTTTGTCTCTCTGGATCCCCACTCCTCCTTCTAAATGGAAAAGCCCCAGTGTTAGATGGATTCCAGTACCAGGTGACATGGTCACATGTCCTGTGACACCACAAGCCTTCATTCTTCCTGGCCTTACTCACAGGAAGGCTGGCAAGTAAACAGAGCTAATTACAACCAATTGTCTTAATTGATGGGAGCCTTCAAGATTCCAAACCACCATTAATGGCCCACACTTTGCATAATTACAGTAGGACCTCAGAGTTATATTTCTAGTTTCAGATATAAGAATGATACATTCATACAGATTGGATGACCACACTCAGTAGATTACAAGCTTTGTAATGATACCTTACAAGACACCTTTTGCATGAAGCATATTCCAGTTACGTTATATTCACACTCCTTAGCATATTTTCATAAAATCATATGGAGTGCAACGTCACACCCATGTGGTACAGATGTGCATTTCTGTACAGGGCTGCTAGTGATCGGGGGAAACAACACGGGACATTAACCAACTTTAGCTATGGTTAAGGTTGCTAAGGGGAAATAATGCCCAACTGAAACCGACAAGTCGGGCAATACAGAGTAGAGCTGTAGCACCACAAGAAATCAACAAGGCACACGGGATGGGTTGTGTACCCCACACAGGCAAGGAATGAGGGCCCGAGAGGCCAATTAAGCCCCCAGGCTGCACCTGTGGGGTGCAACAGATGAAGCCCAGCTGGGGAAGGAGCTGGGTGGTATAAAGGCAGGCGGTCTGGAGCAGAAGGGGGCTGGACTGTCTTGAGAGAGCTGGGAGGGGAGATGCTGGCTAGAAGGAGCTATGACGGGGCTGGGGCTGCTGGACTAGGGTTCAGAAGGCTGCTGGCCGGCTGAGCTGTGACTGGCTGAGAAGCCAGGCAGAGTGAGATGGAAGAGACAACAAACGACACTGACACTGGGATAGACAGTGAGGCTAGGGAAAGCATGAAGGAAAAAAAAAAGGGTAGATTCTCTGGCACCCAGAAGAAGGACCTGCAAGGAGAAGGGCATGAAAGGGAAATGGCAAAAGTTACAGAATTGTAAATTCCTTAGATGAGAACATAAAGACAGGGGATCTCAACCTCCTGAGGATGGCCGAGTGGATCAGAACAAGTGCTGGAGATATAGTAAGAGCTAAGAAACTACCTGGAGGAGACTGGTTAGTGGAATGTAAAAACAAAGAACAAGCAGGGAACTCCGTAAGACAAAGGGACTAGGTAAAATGGAAAAAACCTGTCAGCTACCCAAATTCCTTATGGAAGCCAGAGGGGTAGAATACGGTGTGCCACCTGAACAGTCATCACAGAGGAAATAAACATCGCTAATAAGTAAGACGTTCCTGCCTTACCTTGCATTCACTCAGCTGATGTTTTCAAGGCTGTCAGAGAATCATAGAAGATCAGGGTTGGAAGAGACCTCAGGAGGTATCTAGTCCAACCCCCTGCTCAAAGCAGGACCAACACCAACTAAATCATCCCAGCCAGGGCTTTGTCAAGCCTGACCTTAAAAACCTCTAAGGAAGGAGATTCCACCACCTCCCTAGGTAACCCATTCCAGTGCTTCACCACCCTCCTAGTGAAATAGTGTTTCCTAATACCCAACCTAGACCTCCCCCACTGCAACTTGAGACCATTGCTCCTTGTTCTGTCATCTGCCACCACTGTCACAGCAACCAGGAGGTCTAGAACGTTTAGATGTTTAGATCTGAATGGAAGCTTAGTTTCTGGAACAAAAGTCTGCTACAAGGGGTGGGTTCTGTGGCTGATTGCCTGACCCCAGTATACACAAGGCACTCAGACATTCCTGACTAGTAAGTACAAGGAGAGGCCTTTCTTCCCCTTTATAATAGTCCATGCTGCTTATAAAGCCCCTTCCAGTGGAGGCTCTTAAATCACTTTACACCCCCAATGACGGATTAAGCCTCACTACCCCTGCTGACAAGGCAGGGAAGTCTCATTTTCCCATTCCTTGCAGATGGGGAGATGGAGGTGGAGAAATGTGAGGTGATTTTCCTGAGCACCCCTCCCTCCCCCCTGTGTGGCATCCCACTGCCACCTGTGGGCTTGTAGCACCTTGCTGGGAGCAGCAGCCCACTTCTGGCCACCCCTTTAAAAGGCCACTTCAGCTCATGGCACTGCCTCTGTGGCATGAGATCAAACAGGAAGATTTTTATATATAAACACACTAGACAGCCCCAGCTAGTGTGCTCCAGGGACTACAGCAATCTGGCGAAAATACTGACACCAATAATTATAGTTTCAGTATCTTACAAACTCAGACCTCCCGTTCTCTTGTTCCCAACCTGGCAGGGCTGTTTTCTCCGGCTAGCCCAGAGCTGACACATCAGACGCGTATGCAATGAAATAAAACAACACTTTATTTTGTCCAGCCTCTGGCCAACAGAGTGTTTCGAAAAGGGCTTTTCACAGAGTGAAACAATACAAGCCAGCGATTGGTATCACGGACCCTCTGAGCCGCGTGGGATAATCTTCAGAAATTCAAGAGCCCAGTGTGCCTGATGGGGCTTGGGGCTTCAGCCCTGCGGGGCACACCAGCCAGGACTCAGGGCTTTAGCCCCGCTCCTGCCGCAGAAGGCCCAAGACCCCACTCCCAGCAGGGCAGAAGCCTGTAGCCCCACCACCCTGCCGCAGGGCAGGAGCCCTGAACTCCCCCCACCCCAGGCTGGTAGGTGGAGAATGGATTGGGGGGGGGGGCTCCGTGAACCACACTTTAACTCTAGAAAAGCCCCCTGCAGCTCACAAGCCCTGGTTTGGCCACCCCGGTATATGGGGGAAAAAGACAGAAACTGGTGGTGAGGACAAAATGTAGGTGAATAAACTCAACTCTTGGTTCACTCGCCGGGGCTGATGTTAGAGGGGCAGAAGTGGGGCAGACCTGGGAGTAAAGGTCTGTTCAGAAACACAGGGAGGGAAGGCTCTCGAGCTGTCGGTGGTGAGGAGAGGCAGAGAGGAGACGAGTGCCAGGGGAATTACACAGGGTCTGTGGCAGAGGTTGGAACAAGTAACTCTAACAGAGTTAGTACTTTGCTCTTCTGAGCAGGCAGCGCCCTTCAGCTGAGCATCCCAGGTCACCAACGCCAAGCATGGAGGTGTGGTTGTGCCCGAGGCAGAACCACCATGTGAAAACGGAGAGAGGAATGACTTGCCGATGGAATCTGAAGTGACTCTGAGGCCAAGTCTAGCTAGTGGTATGACTCCCAGCCCATGTAGACGTACTAGCCCCAGCTCTCATTGAGTAGGTTGCTAACAGTAGAAGTGTAGTCACAGCAACACAGGCAGCGGCCACGTACTTGGGGCAACTAGGCCCTGCTGCTGCTCGCTGCAGCTCCATGTTACCATGGCTACACTAGTGTTTTTAGCATGCTCGTTCAGTGAGAGCTGGAGCATGAGGACATCTCTTTGAGCTGGGAATCACACCTCAGCTTTAGGGTAGACGTAGCCTTACCGGGCACAGGGCTGTGTTAACCCAGGTGAAACCATTTGCATAGAGGATGTTTGGTGTCTCACTGGGGAAGCTCGAGCTGGTTCTTTGGGGCGTCGCGGCCTCCTTTTCCTGGCCCCATCACAGTCCGGATCTGAGGACATAGATGAGACTGGCCAAGATCCCCGTGGCCATCACTGCGTAGCTGGATTTCACGCTGCTGGCCCCGCTGATGTTGCACAAGGAATGCTGACAGCAAGAGGTAGAAGTGGCTGCTATGCCAAGATTCCAGTTTGTCTGAGGACACTCGGCAGAGCATTTCTTGGTGATGCGGTAGTCAACTTTCTCACCTTCACGGGGAAAGAAAAACAGAGCGAAGAATCCTTATTCAGGAGTCCTCCAGAGTTCCGGCAACTCTGCTTATCAAGGAGATAATGGTACTAAAGCAGCTAAGCAACAAGGGCCAATGGGAAGGACATTTCTTAGAAGTTCTGATTGGTTGATTTGCCTCAGGCTTTTAACCCAACCAGTCTATCTGCTCAGCAGCGCCTGACCTAATACTCATTGTTGCTATCAGCACAGCAATCATGTCACAGCACCGGTCTCTTGACAGCAGTTACAGACCAGTATGCAGCAATATGGGAATGTTTACGTACGTTTTCTAATTCCTTTAATCATTATTGTGATAGACACAAGGAGCACAATCTAGGTATTTGATTTAATTGGGGATTGGTCCTGCTTTGAGCAGGGGGTTGGACTAGATGACCTCCTAAGGTCCCTTCCAACCCTGTAGCACAAAACCAGTTATGCCAACCTGACCGAAGTCAGGCTAACAAGGGCTTCTGGGTAATCCTGAAGTGAAAAATACTAAGAAGCAGCATGTTTCACGAAGCGCTGAAAAAAAGTAAAATAAGTAAGGGGCTGAATTCCTTGCATAGTACCAGCTGTGCTGTGTTAGGAACAGTTCGTTTAAAAAACTAATAAAAAAGCCCAGCCTCCCAGTGTCCTCACTCTCACTCCCTGATTTGGTTTTTGGTTTGTTTTTAACTCCCCTACATTCCTAACTTTTGGTGCTTGTTAAAATATTATTAACAATCTAATGTTGTAGACATAGGGGACTAGGCATGCGTGTATATTAAAAGTGTCTAGTTTCTAGTTGTTAAACAAAGGGGGGTGGGTTGCTCAAGTAAATAATCTATAACGTAATAAAACTGTCTATATAGGCTAATACTAAAAAGTAAAGAGCAGCTGGTTCTCTTTGGAGATGAGCTGCTCTCTATTAATGTGTGCACTTGTCAATAAAGAGCTTTTAATCGAACCTTGCTGGTGTTGCCTGTCTCTCTGTGGTCAGACAACAAACTTCGCTGTCGGGGTTAAAGTCCCTGACACCTGACATTCTCTGATTCTACGTAGCTTAGCAAAGAGACGGTTAAGGAATGACTTTTGATCACAGTCTATAAGAACGTACACAAGGGACAAATATTTGATAATGGGCTCTTCGATCTAGCAGAGAAAGGTCTAATATCATCCAGTGGCTGGAAGCAAATCTAGACAAATTCCAACTGGAAAGAAGGTGTAAATTTTTAACACAGAGGGTAGTTAACCATTGGAAGAATTTAGCAGAGGTCATGGTGGAGTCTCCATCACGGGCAATTTTTCAGTCTGCTCTAGGAATTGTTCTGGGGCAGTTCTCAAGCCTGTGCTACACAGGAGGTCAGACTAGGTGACCCCAATGGTCCCTTCTGGCCTTGGATTCTATAAAGCTATGAACATCCTCTCCAGATTCCTGACCATGGCTTTGGAACAGCCAAAGGAGAGACCACACCCTAGAGAATCCTTCCCAGGATTCAAACGGAGCCCCTGGAATGTGGGGGGATGAGGGATTGGGGAGTTTGAGGCTTTTGCGGACACCCATGCAGTGCAGATATTATCAATACGGCTCACAGCTATGCATCTCACTCCCACTAGTAACCTGGGTCGGTGCCCAGCACCTACAGCAGTAGGAAGGAGTAAGGATTCTCTGCCAGCGTGCCATTAGGATTATTATAGGGCCGCGTTCCCTAGGGTTCTCAATCCTTTTGTGCATGCACAGCACAACACAGATATATTTTTGAGCATCAAGATCAGGTAATGGGATTTTGCATGTAAATTCTATTTCTCCAAATAGGTCCCTCCCCGGCGTGTGATCAGTGAGGATCTATCCCCGGTGAGAAGGGATACAGGTCATCTGAAGTGTCCTACTGCTGTGCAGTTTGCTCTCCATATGCTATGCACATTACTGCTGAGTAATTATTCATCCTCCCAGGAGAGGGAAGAAAGAATCCAGCTCCCTGGCATGGGGGTGAGACAGAGGACCTATTGCATGATCAATAAAATGATATCCAGACATCATGGTGATCACAGCCTTAGACAAACCTTACTGAGATATTGCAGGTACTCACCAAGCCCTGTTTTCGTGTAGGTTGTTAGACAGTATTTATCGTTCTCTGCACAGTCCGTTATTTTAATACAATTCCAGTTGGAGGGCTCATCATTGCAAGTGAAGCATTTCAGTGAGGAAACTGCAAAAGGAAGATGCAACACAGTTCAGACCCTTGCAGAAAACTCCTCTTTGGAAGTGCGCTGAGAAAACTGGCTGATCCTACTAGGGAAATAGTGACACTGGTGCCACATAAAGTGCTATCGAATGTATGGAGCTGAACAAGCTGGAAAAATAGGGACAGATGCTTTTTTTCTGATCTCAGGCATATTAACCACAGTTGTTACATCTAACAGCAGTAGAAATATTTCAGACAGTGATTGATGTCCCTTTACATAACAATTGACCAGTAATGCTCATTGGTTAATAGCCAGAGCTTCTCCTTCATAGACGGCTCCAGACAGGGAACAAAAGACAAACATACAGCACACATGCTTTCCTCTCTGACGGCTCCCCACCATGCACTGAGCAAACTCAGACCTACCTGGGCTCCAATGCTGCAAATACCTTGTCTAACCTTACAAATGTAAATAGTCCCAGTGAGTTCAACAGGATTACTCATATGCAGACAATGACTCACCTGTGCAATTGTTTACAAAGTCAGGGAGGTAGTTTTGAAAAGCAGATGAGATCAGGAATCCTTGCAACAGAACAACTATCTCCTTGAAAGGATCCAGCCACTGGCCTTTCAACTAGAACTTCTTGCTCTGATTGCGTATCGTTAGATCCTCTAGCAAATATCTGCTATATCATTGGACACATTTATTTTGTATTTGATCACATTTGTTAAACTCTTGCCCGAGGGCTCAACCCAGCACGGTGCTGAGCACGCCAGTCCGCAGCCAGCAAAACACTTTAGCACCTGCTGAACTTTCTACACAGGAGTAATCCTATTGACTTCAATGAGAGTATTCACATGCTTACAGCTAAGAATGTGATTACGAGCTTTGCTGGATAGGAAGCAGCATGAACAGCACTGGGCAGAATCGAACCCCATGAAACAGGATAGTTGAGGAAGGTTATTTCGGTAAGAAAATGGTGCTGGGAAGCACTGGTCATCTGAGCAAAAGGCTCAAGATTGCAGAGTGTATAAATGATCTTTGTCAAATGTCTCGGTAGGTCCCCAGAACTGGCCTCGTCCTGTATTGTCCTCTCCCTCAGGCCCTCATACCATGCAGCTGGTAGACCGGGCACCGAGTTTATGGGCATGGGGCTATGGTCCTTTGCATAGCCCAATATGCAAGAGTTCAAAGCTTTGCATGGCTTTCTGAAGGGAACGGGATGAAACTAACTAGCTGAAGGCACTCTGAAATAGCCCAGTCACAAGCTGGTGCTCAAAGTCAGCAAAGGGGACAGCACCAGTGTCAATTCACTGTTGACTGTCGCATCTTCGCCACTGATGCTGTAAAATCTCCCTGTGTCCCTGCCATTTCTATGCTGGTTCTCTCTCATCTGCATGTTCTTTGTCTAGCAGAGAAGAATCATTAGCACCTCACCTCGCTCCGCGCACAGGACTGCAGCCAGCAGGGCGAAAAGAAAAGCCTTCATCTTCGCTACGTCTTGCAGCTTTTGCAATAAGAGCAGCTCCGTCCAGGGCAGGTTTTATAGTTGTGTGGTGTCTGCTTTTCATTACTAGGATGATGGTGATTTGAGGGGGTGAGGGGCGTGCCATAGCGTAGGACACAAGATTGATGGGTGTGTGTCTGTGTGACGTCTCCCTATGGAAATAACCTCTCCCTATGGAAAGTTTCTGCCTGATTCTTTCAGTTAGTGTTTGGCTTATGCCCCAAAACACAAAATATTTGGTTTCAGAATACGGAATTCCTGTGATAATGTTTTTTTCTTATGCTTTGTGTAATAAGGTGCCTTTGGGGGAACTGGTTGGTTTTGTTTTTTGCATTTTCTTCAAAAATTTCTGCTGATAGCATCCACACCACACAGCCAGTGAGGGAAATGCAAGGAGGAATGAGAGAATTAGGTTTAAAACCACCGGGAAAGAAAACTTTTCTGAAATGTTGTCTGATCTAAAAGCATTTATTGTCCCATGGTCTCATTTTCATCAATGAAATTTTTCAATTCCAAAACTGGTAATTTTGAAGATGCAATTGGTTTGATTTTTAAAACATCCTGCCATGTGATGAAGCTGACCAGTCAACATGAAAATAAAAACAACATTTAGAAGAACAATTACACAGGGAAAATATTTGCGACAGAGTAAATGGAAGCACTTGACTGACAGTCTATGAGTAGTTCAATATTGTGTTCACCCCTGTTATAGCCCCTCTTGTCTCTTCTCTCTAAGCTAAAAAGTCTGAATATTTTTGGGCCTTGAATGATTTTCTTTGCTTGCCCCTTCACTCTTCTGATTCTCTATCTCTTCTATGAGGTGGAGTCCTGGTCCCATGGTTGAAATGCCAATGCAGATACAACCCAAAATTGCACTGGCAATTTTTCCTGCCTTTGCAAATGACTGTCTAACTTGCTGTACTCCATCATTCCCAATGTCTCTGTTAAGTCTTGACCTCAGGTTTCTCTCTCCCACTGAATATTCACATTTCTGAATCTTTTCCACCTACAGCCATGAGCTCACTTACAGAATATGTGAGTGAGGCATAGAATCATAGAACATTAGGGTTGGAAGAGACCTCAGGAGGTCATCTAGTCCAATCCCCTGCTCAAAGCAGGACCAACATCAACTAAATCATCCCAGCCAAGGCTTTGTCAAGCTGGGCCTTAAAAACCTCTAAGGAAGGAGATTCCACCACCTCCCTAGGTAACCCATTCCAGTGCTTCACCATCCTCCTAGTGAAAAAGTTTTTCCTAATATCCAACCTAAACCTCCCGCTCTGCAACTTGAGACTATTGCTTCTTGTTCTGTCATCTGCCACCACTGAGAACAGCCGAGCTCCATCCTCTTTGGAACCCCCCTTCAGGTAATTGAAGGCTGCTCTCAAAGTCATTTAGCAGTGATGCCATTTTTCCAGCACGCACTCTTACATTAATTAATAATGCTAAATTTGGCCCCTGTGTGACTCAGGCATGGATATCTCTTGTTTCCCAATAGCTGCAACTGTGAAACTGGGAACAAGGATAGGTACCAATTAAACAACCAAACCTCACAAGAGTATGTGTGGGAAACTTTCCAGGCCTTTAGGGTGGTATCAGGCACGAGGCAGAAGGTAGCAGGTCCTCTGACCCAGCATGCCACACCCTGTCTTGTTTTGTTGGGATTATAAAACAGCCCCGTGTCAATATTAGTGGGGGTGGGTATTACATAAAAAAGTCTTTATTGGGTATTTCCCTGCTAATCAGAAACATATCATTACGCCTAGAAAATAGTTCCTGATGGAAAGCTATTTAAATTAAACTAAATAGTCACTGAAAAATAATAATTGTTGGTGAGTGTGAACCAGTGGCTTTTGGGGATGGGACAGTGAGGCTGCTTGTGCTCCTCAGACCCACGTCTGTCTCAAGGGAGAAGCATCTATCATTCTCCAAAGAATGATGTGTGTGGTTGGCTGTGGCCCAGTGCTGGACTCTGGGAGGGTTTTCCAGCCTTTCGTGCCCATCCATAAGAACCCTAAGAACAGCCTTACTGGGTCAGACCAATGGTCCATCTAGCCCAGTGTCCTGTCTTCCAACAGTGGCCAATGCCAGGTGCCTCAGAGGGAATGAACAGAACAGGTAATCATCAAGTGATCCATCCCCTGAAGCCCACTCCCAGCTTCTGGCAAACAGAGGCTAGGGACACCATTCCTGCCCACCCTAGCTAATAGCCATTGATGGACCTATCCTCCATGAACTTATCTAGTTCTTTTTTAAACCCTGTTATAGTCTCGGCCTTCACAACATCCTCTGGCAAAGAGTTCTTCAGATTGACGGTGTGATGTGTGAAAAAATGCTTCCTTTTGTTTGTTTTAAACCTGCTGCCTATTAATTAATTCCAATCCAAGCCGCCTTCTGCTCCCTTCTTGGCTGTTTCACCTCTTGTTTGGTCAGGCATTTCTTGGGGATAAATATGTTCAAATTTGCTGCAAGATCGGAGTGGGGAGGAAACTCATGATTGAAAAGAACCGAACTGCACAGTGACCTGGGGAGATGATGGGTGAGGTAGCGAGGGACCAGTCAGTGTCAATGAATGCAGATTCCTCCACCCAGTGATGGTACATTCGGGATCGCCTAAGACAAAGCCCTCGGGCCTCCGCACCGACAACAAATTAAATTATATTTTTATTGCTGGCTATTCCAAGCTAGAAATCAAAAAAGAAGGTCAAATCGCCGCCCACTGCCATTCTGCAGCCCATATGTTGCCCTGCACAGCCAGCCAACACTCTGATGATGTTTGTTGTTCAAGGAAGTTTCCAGCCCTCATGGCTGTGGAGAAAAGCTTGAAAACATAACCCCACCGACTCAAAACCAGAATATAAATAAAAAGAATCCAACATTTATTATTATTTTTAAGCCCTTTTCATTATTTCGCGGGACTGACTCATGAGTTTCCAGCACTTGGGGTTGACAATACTGCTCACATTGCTCTTGTTTTGGGGGAAGTCTCCTGGCCTGCGTTTTTGGGTTGTTTTTTATTATTATTATTATTTGTAATGGTTTCTTCCTCCCATCCCCCATGCTGCTGCTTGTGAACTCAAAGAGCCAGCAAGGGCCGCGCCAAGAGTAGAACCCATGATGGGAAGCACTCGACCCCTTCTTCTGTTCGTGGGTCACAGCTCCTCCTTCATTAGGGTCCAGAGACTTCTGTAGGCCCATCTCCTGTGCGCTGCCTCCACAAACCCGATCTAGGTTTCCAGGAAAAAAAACTTCTCATTCAAGAAATCAAGAGACCCCAATCTCCCGCCCGCTTGCTGTGTCCCCCTGCCCCCATCCCGATCCACACAAGAGATTTTCTTCGTTAGGGGTGAATTTGGCCACAAACTCCTCCCAGACCCCCAGTTCGGACAGGATCTCACCCCAGGAGAGCACGAGCGTTTGGGGAAACATGAGGAATTAGCAGAGGCCAACAAAGGAAAAATGCCCTGTTTACGTCTTCATGAAGCAAAACGGTGGCCTGAAAGGTATGTGTGTGCATATATCCTCCGTAGTAGGAGAGAGTTCACCGTCCACTGCTGTATAGAACTGGGGGCCGGTTACCTCCTACCTGGCCCTGTAATAGGAGCTGGGCCATGTCTCTGCAGTGCCTTGGGCGGTTTCCCCAGTGAGAGGCGAGTGGTCAGCTCTCAGCAAGAAGCTACGTAGGAGGAGTTGTCAGGGAACCTAGCACTTAGAGAGGAGTGTGGATAAGCACATTAGCTGGATGTTTCTGGTAAAGTCATCAGCAGTGAAAGCGTTAACAGTGTTGCAATGTGCTAGTCATCACAGTCAACTATCACCTTGGGATACTTGGTCCCCTTAAAAAGAAATAGATGATTTAGGTAATAATGATGGTGCTGAAGATGAAGACGCTCGGGCCAGTGGGGGGATCTAAGCCAGTGATGGTGTATATTCATGGAGGGTCCTGCATGGAAGGCACTGGAAATTGATATGATGGCAGTGTTCTGACATTGACACAGTGATTCCTACCTTTCTGAGTCCACACCCTGAAACTCACAGCCTCCGCAAGCCGCTTTTGTCAGGCTGTCTGCAGACTCAGGCAGGCCTCCCTGGATCAATTCACATCCAGTCGGTTCATGTTTTCAAGACCTTCTCCACCACAATGTAGCCTAAAATTTTAATTTTTAATGGACGCTTAAAGTTCTGGAGCAAACTTCTGCTGCAAGGGATGGGTCCTGTGGGTAATTTCATTGCCACTGAAAACACAGGGCAGCCTACGAAGTGCACTCAGACATTCCTGACTACATGTCCTTTAAGTGCAAGGAAAGACCCTTTTTCCTCCTTACAATGATCCTTTCTGCTTATTCAGGAACTTCCACTGGAGGCTCTGAACTCCCTTTACACACGGTGATGAATTATGCCTCACTGCCCCCTTGTGAGGAAGGAAAAGTATCAGTATCCCCATTTTGCAGATGGGGAAACAGAGGGTCGGTGCATTTCAGTGATTCGCCTGAGGTCACAGAGGGAGTTTGTGGCAAAGCCAGGAATAGCGCCTAGATCTGCAGACTCCCAGGCCTGTGCTTCAGTCACAAAACCATCCTTCCTACTTCCAGGGCCGGCTTTAGGCCAATTCGCCCGATTCCCCGGAATTGGGCCCTGCACCTAAGAGGGCCCCGCGCCTTAGGCACCTTTTTAATTATTTTTTTTTTACTCACCTGGTGGCAGTCCGCTCCGGGGTCTTCGGCAGCATTTCAGCGGGGGGGGGGGTCCTTCGGTGCTGCAGAGGACCCCCACCACTGAAGTGCCACCAAAGCCCCGGACCGCCGCCGGGTATTCAAATCAGGCCCCACAGTTAATAAAGCTGGCCCTGCCTACTTCCACCTGTGACTCTTAGGACATGGCTTTGCTGCAAGTGAACGTGTGGTTGCCGCTTGGCTAGGCAGATGTGCACTAGATTTACTCTGTCCCTGACATACTCTAGCTAGCAGAGCAAAAAATAGCAGTGAAGATGCAGCATCCCAGGGATCAGCACAAATTATACAAGCCTGCCCAGAACCTGTGGGTACGTTCTCAGGTGTTGCTGCATTTTCACTGCTGTTTATAGTCCAGCTAGCTAGAATCAAGCTGGCATGGGTCTGCCTACCCAAGCTGCAATCAGACCTCCCAATGCACTGGAGACAAACCTATGGAGTCTGAACTCCTTCCGGCCTCACCACCCTACTTCTTGGATGGCTCGGGAAGAGCCTGGGAGGCTGTTTTCCTTATGACATTGCTTTTGAATGGTCAGAAAAAAAACAGTTTTTAAAAATATAGCTATGCGATACCACCTCAGCTGGCACCCCAGGGCTCACCGAATCTGCGACAAATCGCCGTTTAGCTGATTCAAAAGAAAGAGTTTCAATATAATGAGGCTGGGCGGCATTTGGATTTTTGTTTTTTATCATTTGGATGGATGATATCAATGTTTATTTTTAAGCATTTTTCCCCAATTTTTATTTATGTACATGTTCACAGTTGCAGGGAATTATGGGTGGGAGGGTCAGGTAATGGGACGGGTTCAGAGAACAATTATTTAACGACAGGAGATGCTGAGATTCAAAAAAATTAAAGCTTTATAACCATTAGAACACAAATTGTCAACATCCCCTTTCCAAATATACAACGTAAGTAGCCCTAATTCTCAAGCAGCATTTTTCTTGCTTTGCGTGTCTGTAAATGTCTATTACTGTCAATGGAAATTATTTTTGTTGGTTTGTGTATGGACAGTGCAATGGATGGTTACCCACATTCCTCAATAAAAATCAAATCCTTCCAAGCCTAAATGTGACGCACAGATTTAGCCCACCAATCTTTTTGTTCCCGAGCTGGCAGGGCTGTTTTCTCCAGCTATCCCAGAGTTAACACAACTGACGTTTCCACAATAGAATAATAAAAAAAAACACTTTATTGTGTCCAGCATTTGTCCTACAAAATGAATCAAAATGGGCTTTCACGGGGTGAAGCAATGCAAGACCGCCAATGCTTATATGGGAAAAATTACAGGAACAAGAAATGGGAACAAAGTGTAGATGAATACAGTCGAGTGTGCGTTCATTCACCCATCCATTCATCGGGGCTAATATTAGAGGGGTAGTAAGGGGACAGACCTGGGAGTAAAGGTGTGTTCAGAGACTCAGAGAGCCTGCTCTGGTGAGCGAGCTGCAGAGGAGAAGGCTCTCATACTCTCACTGGTGCAAGTATGAGGAGAGGCAGAGAAGAGACAGTGCTAGGGGGAATGAAGGGGGGAATGACACAGGGTCTGTGGCAGATGGTGGAACAAGTGTTAGTAGTTTGTGCTGTATGGTGACTTTCCCCAGAGCCGGCACATCTAGCCAGGCAGCACCATTCTGCTGAGCATCCCAGGTCACCGACACCAAGCAGGTGGGAGGCGACTCTGGCTCTGCTAAAACAAAGGTGGAGGTGGAGCTATTAACTATAGATAGATAGATAGATAAAATCTTAGGTGCATATCTAGCCTCCATCAGCGTAATATCTTTAATGCGTTTATGCTCACAACCCCCCGGCGCGGGAGGGCAGTGCTCTTATCCCCAGGGTACAGCTCCCGGCCCTCAGAGAAAGAACAACAGCGTAGAAAATTAGCGAGAAACTCCTTGCTGAGGGGATCTGAGGTGACACGGAAGAGACAGGGCAGTGTTAGCCTGGATGGCAGCTTTGCACAGAAGGCTTTTGGCATCTCTCTGGGGAGGCCCAAGTTGGTTCTTCGGGATGGCAAGTCCTCTTTTCCTGGCCTCACCACAGTCCCGTTCTGAGGCCGTAGATGAGACTGGCCAAGATCCCCGTGGCCATCACCAGGTAGCTGGTTTTCACACTGCTGGCCCCGCTGAGGTTGCAGAGGGAATGCTCACAGCAGGAGGTAGAAATGGCGGCTATGCCGAGGTTCAGGTTTGTTTGGGGACACACCGGAGAGCATTTCTTGGTGATGCGCTGCCCCTTTTTATCGCCTGAAGGGGGAAAGAAAGACAGAGAAGAGATTTGTTATCAAAGAGCCCCCCAGAGTTCCAGCAGCCCTCTCCGTAGAGGAGAGAATGGTCTTAAAGTAGCTAAGCAACGAGGGCCAATGGAGAGGGCATGACTGGTAGTTTTGCCTCAGCTTTTAACCCAGCCAGTGTTTATTTGCTATTCTGTGCCCTGGGGACACTCAGCACAGCAATCACCCATCTCTTGCTAGCAGCCACAGACCTGCCTGGGAACATCCTCTCCAGCCCCCTGACTATGGCTGCGGAACAGCCAAAAGAAAGACCAGGGGGAACAGGGGTTTGAGGCCTGTTGTGTGGACACCCGGGCAGTGCAGAGCTGGTCAGTATTGCTGACCAGTCATGTGCCTCATTACCGTTGGTTTGAAGTGTGGCTGAGACAAGGCACAGCACTGTAGCAGTACGGAGAGCCAGGATTCATTGTCAAAGTCCCAGGAGGATTAAAGGGACACCACCCCTCAAGGCTTTTGTGCCTGCACCCTACAGACACTTCTTTTTCTTGAGCAGCAAGATAAGGGGATCGGATTTGTGCCTGTAAATCCTGTTCTCCAAATGGGTCCCTCCCCTGAGTGCACATATGTGACAAAGTGGGAATGGTCTTAATGTTTTCTCTGAATACTGTGTTGGTACCTCAGTTTCCCCTCTGCAGTTCTTAAGTATCTAGGTGGTGGGATAAGGGGGTGTGATTGTTGCAGAGCCCTAGAGGGCAGGTGTGATAGTGTCTGCACAGAGAATGGCCCACACCCTGTCTCCTGATGGTCTGGGCCCCTCCTCTGCAAAGGTGCTAACTGAAGGTGTTAGAGAACAAAGAGATCAGGTGCCTCCTGGCCTGGGAAAAAGACAAAGGCCAGAGGAGGGGCTGGAGAGTTTCAGTTTGGAGCTGGCTGGGGAAATGGAGGGAGCCCCAGGGCTGGGGTCTAAGCTCCCTGCCCCCCAAGATGGACCTGACTGAGGGGGTCCTGTTCTCTGTACCTACAAGCTCTGTTTTGGACTGTGTTCCTGTCGTCTAGTAAACCTCCTGTTTTACTGGCTGGCTGAGAGTCATGGTGAATCGCAGGAAGTGGGGGTGCAGGGCCCTGACTCCCCCACACTCCGTGACAACATAAGTGAGGAATTAGCCACTTGGATTGTTTGCAGTTTCCTAAGGCCCAGCTCTTTGCTCTCCATGTGCTATGCTCAGCACTCCTGAGTGATTATTCGTCCTTTCAGAAGGAAGACGAAAGAATCCAACTCGCTGGCATAGGGGTGACACAGAGTGACCTCCTGCAGCCTAAATAAACTGATACCTGTCACTCAGACACCATGGCGAGCAGCAGGGGCGGCTCTAGGAATTTGGCCGCCCCAAGCACGCCGGTCCCGCGGCTCCAGGGGACCTCTTGCAGACGTGCCTGCGGAGGGTCCTCTGGTCCCGCGGCTCCGGTGGAGCATCTGCAGTCATGCCTGCGGGAGGTCCACCAGAGCCGCGGGACCAGCGGACCCTCCGCAGTCATGCCTGTGGGAGATCCACCGGAGCCGCGGGACCAGCGGACCCTCCGCAGTCATGCCTGCGGGAGGTCCACCAGAGCCGCGGGACCAGCGGACCCTCCGCAGTCATGCCTGCGGGAGGTCCACCAGAGCCGCGGGACCAGCGGACCCTCTGCAGTCCCGCGGTTCCGGTGGACCTCCCGCAGGCATGACTGCGGAGGTCCGCCGGAGTCGCCTGCCGCCCTCCCGGCAAAATGCCGCCCCAAGCGCGCGCTGGGGTCTGGAGCCGGCCCTGGCGAGCAGGGACTTAGGAAAACCTCATTGAGATAAGTGCGGGTACTTACCAATCCCTCCAGACGCATAGGTTGTGAGGCAGTATTTGTCAGTGTCAGCACACTTAGTCGCTTTAACACAATTCCAGTTGGAGGGCTCGTCGGTACATGTGTAGCACCAGAAGGAGGCCGCTGAAAAAGAAGCACATAACCCAGCTTAGCCGCTTGTGGAAACGCCCTCTTCAGAGGAGAGGATCCAAAATGTTTCCATTTTTGGAAAAGGGAAAGAGAAAAGTGGCGGGGGGAGGGGGGGCTAAAACAGAGCCAACATTTTCTACTCGAGATTAAATGCCACCGAAATTTTAGTTTTAATTTGTCTGGTCAGAGAATTCTAGGACCAATTTCAACCAGAAGGAAAATTTGCAAATATATGCAGCATAAGGTGATCAGATGTCCTGATTTTATAGGGGAACAGTCCCGATTTTGAGGTATTTTTCTTATACAGGCTCCTATTACCCCCCACCCCCTGTCCTGATTTTTCACACTTGCTGTCTGGTCACCCTAATGCAGCAATTACTTACCATGTTTCGACCAGCGCTGCCTTCTCCACCTGCTTCCTTGACTCACACAAGCCATTGATCTAACTCTGCATCTCAGCGTCATGCTGAGCAGGACTCTCAGCTGACCCTCTTTTCAGACCCATCTCTGCCTCCCTCTCACAACCATCTCTCTTGGTCTGCCAGGAATGACGGACCTCCCAAGTCTGCAGAAAGCAGAGCTCAGGGAGGGCTTTATTTCCCAGCCCCTTGTGGATTATTAATTGTCTTTCCTTGGGGAAAGCTAATTAGCTTTGTTCTCCTGTGAGAGCACGGCGTTTAGCATTTCATAATGCAGTGCATCTGCAAAGCACGACACAGACATGAATGGCTCTTAATACAGCCCAGAAAATTAGATGTGTGATTAGAGAGGCAAACTGAAGGGAGTTCCTTGGGAGATGAGTCACTAGAGGATAAAAGGAATATTCCTGGGGCTGTCCGGAACAAGGCAGTCTTGCAACAATCCCATTAAAAGGATCAAGGGAGACTTAATGTGAGACCACAGGGCATTTGCAGTGTGTGTGACCAGGCGAGGGTAACAACCAGGGCTTAAATTCTCATAGAGAAGCTGTTCTCAAGCTGTAGCAACCCAAGGACCCCCATGTTGATTTAAAATTTTTCGGGGACCTCCGAGCTCACTGCTCAGCCCCAGACCCTGCCCCCACCCCGCCCCATCTCACCCCGCCCCACCTCTTCCCATCCCCACTCTTCTCCTGTCCCTCCTCTTCCCCACCTCTTTCCGTCCCCTCCCCCAAGCATGTCCCCACCCCGCTCCTCCCCCTTCCTCCCAGCGCCACTGAACAGATGTTGCCCGGTGTGCAGGAGGCAGTGAGAGGTTGAGGGAGGGAGAGTGACGAGCTGATCAGCAGGGCCCACCTGGCCCCTGGAGTAACCTGCACACCCCCAGGGGTCCGCGGACCCCAGTTCGAGAAACGCTGTCATAGAGTATTTTCCAGAACTCACCATGCCCCCCACCCCATTCTCCATGAGGCATGCCGGGGCTCGGAACTTCTGCCCTGTGGGGTGCACTGGAACTCGGGGCTCCGGGCTTCAGCCACAAGACCCCGTCGACCCCCTGAAACCGTCTCATGGACCACCAGAGGGCTGCGGACCTCTCGCTGAGAATCGCAACAGCATCAAGCTGGAGTCAATATTTGAAAATATTGACTGGAGTTCTGCTCCGGACAGCTCTGGCTGAATTTAAGCCCTGGTAACAACACATTCAACTCACAGCCTGGCCAGGAATCTGCTGAAATAGACACTGGGGCTTGGTTGAGAGCCACCTGTTTGCCTGCAAGTGAATTCATATTCGAGAGGCACCATCTGGCTGCCTCCCACTAAGTATCCCAGGAGACTGGAACTGCTCCTGATTTCTGGGCCAGAACCTCAGCTGACTGAGAGCAACTTGAGGGACAGGTTGTCTTAGCCTGTTCTGAATTCTCATCTCATCAGGTGACGGGCTGGGGGCAAGAATTGTAAGACATTTTCTAAATGTTTGCTACCGTGTGCAAGTAGAGGTATTTGTAGTGACACATCTCTGTGACCCATAGAGGATCAAGACAATACACATGATGTTCTTGTGAGTTAAAGCAGCAAAGAATCCTGTGGCACCTTATAGACTAACAGACATTTTGCAGCATGAGCTTTCGTGGGTGAATACCCACTTCTTCAGATGCAAGAAGTGGGTATTCACCCACAAAAGCTCATGCTGCAAAACATCTGTTAGTCTATAAGGTGCCACAGGATTCTTTGCTGCTTTTACAGATCCAGACTAACACGGCTACCCCTCTGATACTTAGTGAGTTAGTTTAAGAGGCATCATTAACCTGAACCTTAGCGGCTTGTCTACATGAGAAAGCTGCACTGGTTTAACTTAAATTGGTTTTAAACTGAATTATTTAAGCCAGTTGCAAACCCCTGTGTGGATGCTTTTATTGTTGGTTTAAGAGGAGCTTATTTCAGGTTAGTTTAAACCTGTTCTTAATTGACCTAAGCTGCATTGAAATGTAAGCCCTTCTTATACCAAAATGAAAGCAGCCACATAGGGGCTTGCAGCAATTTAAATAAATTGGTTGAAATTCACACCTTCAATTAAACCAATGCAGCTTTCTCTGAAGACAAGCCCAGAGTCCATTTTTAAAAGGGAATTAAAATTCATTTCTGGTCCTATCCCTGTACCTGAATCCAGTCTATCAAAATCTGTGGGTTTATAATGACATTTTGCTACCTTTTAACATCTTCTCTCCCTGTAGATGTGAAAGACTCACAATAGAACAGGGAAAACTGGCTGACCCCAGTAGTGAAAGAGTGAATCTGGCTCTACATAAAGTGCTGTCAAAGGTACAAAGTAAACGAACTGCTAAAAATAGGGGCAAAGGTTGTTGTTTTTTTCTCTAATTGCAGCTACAGTAGCCCTAGGGGTCACCGATAACAGCTGTAGAAACAGGTCGGACCATTTTCCTTGATGACGTCCCTTTAAATTGCAACATTCTTGGTTGAGCAGCCCAGAGCATCTTCTTCACAGGTTGCTCCAGACAGACTATAACATATAAACATGTCGCAGTGGCCTCTTTTCCCCCTGAGGTCTCCTATCCAGGCATTGAGCAGATTCAGCCCTGCCTTGGTTCCCATTCTGCCAATATACCACATTAAGTAACCTTAGCATGTAAATAGTCCTGATGATTGCAATGGGTTGACTCGCACTCAGACAGCGTCTCACTTGTGCACTTGTTTGCAGGGTCAGGGCTTTAGCTTTTAAAAGCAGATGAGATCAGACCAGATAGTGCAGAACAACGGTCCCCTTGAAAGCATCCAACCTTTAGCCAGGCAGCTAGAACTTACAGCTGATTGTGTAAATTGATCATCTTCAGCTGCTGGAATAAATCTGCTTAATCATTGCATGCGTTTATTTTTTAGTTTATTAAATTTTATAAGTTACTGTGTAATGGCTCAGTCCTGCAAGGAGGGGATGGAGGGAGCACCTTGGGGTATTGGAGGGATCCCACCCAAGAGATAAGGCAGTGTCAGTGCATTAACTGTGGAATCTTTACCACCGCTACTGTAAAATCTCCGTGTCCCTGCCATAGCTAAACTGGGTTCTCTCTCATCTGCATGTTCTTTCTCTAGCATAGAAGAATTATTAGCTCACCTTGCTCCACACACAGGACTGCAGCCAGCAGGGTGCAAAGAAAAGCCTTCATCTTCGCTACAGTCTTCACACGAGGGCAGCTGCACCACCAGCACGGGGGCAGTTTTTATAGCTCTGCGGTGTTTGTTTTAGGTTACTATGACGATGGTAATTTTAGGGTTTGGGGTGTCACATGGAGCACAACGCAAGGCTGATGGGTATGGGTGTGTGGGAGGGAGTTTGGTCATGTTAAGAATCCAGCTGGAATGTCCACTCCCTGATTTTCCTGTTTTACAAAGGAGCCTGAGAACTGCCAGACTGGCTCCGCCTTGTGGTATATCCAACATCTTCTTGTGGGCTTGGATACACGGGAGAGTTGCAGCGCTGGTGGAGGCTTTCCAGCGCTGCAACTTAGTAACTGTCCACACCTGCAAGGCACATCCAGCGCTGCAACTCCCTGGCTGCAGCGCTGGCTGTACACCTGGTCTGCTTGGAGTATAACAAGTGCAGCGCTGGTGATGCAGCACTGCTCGTCAGGTGTGGCCACACACCAGCGCTGTTATTGGCCTCCAGGGTATTAGGAGATATCCCAGAATGCTTTTTACTAAATTACTCCCTTTGTTTTGTTATGCTGCCTCTCTTTGTTTTGTTGTGAACTCGGGGCTCCAGGAGCTGCTTATCAAAAAAAACCAAACACAGCTCCTGTTTGCTGTGATCAATCTTTAACTGACTGTGAACAATCAAATGAGATAAACCCACTACCTTGCTGTGAATGAGGCAGGCAGGGGGATGAGTGTTTGCTTGAGGATAGAAACAGCGGGGGCAGGGGGAGAAAGGGAGTCCATTAGAGCAGCTGCTTATCTGGTCTGCAGGCTGTTTGCAGTTAAGAGTAAGGGGTCAGGAAAATTTTCTGATTTTGCAAGGCAGGGAGCTGATACACAGTGTCAGCTCCAAAACTCCCCTCTCTCTCTCTCTCTCCCCCGCTCCCTGTCACACTCCACCCCACCCCCCTCTTTTGAAAAGCACGTTGCTGCCACTTGAACGCTGGGATAGCTGCCCATAATGCATCACTCCCAACAGCGCTGCAAATGTGGCCATACTGCAGCGCTGGTAGCTGTGAGTGTGGCCACACACCAGCACTTTCCCTACACAGCCGTACAACCAGCGCTGCAACTCTCAAGTGTAGCCAAGCCCCGTGTCCAACAATGGTCATACTAACTGCTCCAGATTAAGGTGCAAATCAACTTGTAGCAGAAAAAAATAACCTTCCCCGATGGGAAGTTTCTGCCTGATCACTTCAGTTAGTGGTTGGCTTTTGTCCTATAACATGAAAAGTTTGGATCTCAGACTAGGGAATGCCCATGAGAATTTGTTTTTAATTATGCAGGGTTTTTAGGGTTTCATTCTTTTGTTACATTTTCTTCAAAACATTCTTGTGTCAGCATCCTCACAGCCATCGAGGGAAATGCAAGGAGTGAAGGAATTAAGTTGAAAATACAGATTTATTGTTTTTTAAAGAAATGTGGACAATTTGAAAGCATGCATTATCCCACTGGGTATCTAACAGTCTGATTTTTGCATTTTCTGACTTTTCAGATGACTTTTGTTTTGAATGAAAAACCTTGCTTTCACAATCAGACATTTTCAAACACTACGTGTTTCTAGTTCAACTTTTGAAGACGAAATTGTTTTGATTAAAAAAACCTAATCCTGCCGTGTGACTAAACTGACCAATCAAAACTGAGCGCCAACAATTTGAAATCAAAAGAAAACACTTCTGGAGAACAGTGACCGGATACATTTTTGTTTGCAAATGTCAAAAAAATGAAACATGTTTGCAAAAAAAGTACCAAATTGAGACAAAACACATTTTTATTGGCAAAATATTCACCAGTGCCTATTATGCCAGACGGAACATAGAAGTTCTTGACAGACCTGCTATGTCTTACTTATTCTTTTGTATAGCTCTATCATATCACCTCTTCTCGATGAACTGCAATGCCCAAGGGCCAGGTCCTCAATAGATGTAAACTGTTGTAACTTCAGTAAAGTCAGTGGAGCCACACCAGTTTACGCCAGTTGAGGAGCAGCTACTCAGCCATCACAAGCCTCTAATAATTTTTTTCCCCTGTCCCTTCACCCTTCTGTTTCTGCTCTATCTTTCTGAGATGGAATCATGGTCTCACCAGTAGTTTCACCAGATGCCAATGCACATACAGCCCAAAAATGCTCTGGCAAATTTTCATGCCCTATTCCTTTGCAAAGGACCTTGCTGTTCTCCATCATCACCTATTTCTCTCTCCCACCGAATATCCATGTTTCTGATGATTTTCCAAATGGAGCCATTAGCTCACTTGGAAAATATGCTTGTCACTTAAAGGTGATTAAAGAGATAAGGAGGCTGAGGTAATATCTTTTATGGGACCAACTTCTTTTTCTGGGTAAATTGTGGTGTGGGGTCATCTTTGAGTTCTTTATAGTAGGTTGGCCTCATTAACATAGTCATCACAATTGAGGATTACTATGGTGCTCCCTTTCTGCTGATTTGATCACTATCTGGTGCTTAGATTTCAGGGACTGTACAGCTGTCCTCTCAGCAGTGGAGAGATTGTGGTAGATGTGATGTTTATTAAGGGTTTCACAGTCAATATTTTCCCTGAAGCAATCACCAAGAAGAATGTGGTTTTGCATACTCTGTGGTGTCCAGTCAGCTGTCATTCACAGGCAATGTTATTTTTCCAGCACCCACTCTTCTTAGGCACACAAATCTTGCTAATTTGGAGCGCCATGTGACTCGAGCATGGGCGTCTCTGCATTCCCATTGGGTCAAGCGATGAAACTTAAAGCAAACAGAGGCAACAATTAAACAACTAAACCTCACAAGGGTGTGTCAGTCTGAAAACCTTCCAAGCCTTCAGCGTGATATCAAGCACGAGGCAGAAGGCAGCGAGTTGACGTGCCATGCCATGTCCTGTCTTGTCATGCTGGGATTACAAAACATTATTAGAGGTGTGGGTAGAATCAGAAGAAAGGGTCCTTCCTGGGCGTCTTACTGCTGATCAGAAGATATCATATCAGTGCTGTTCAACATACTCATAAATGATCTGGAAAAGGGGGTAAACAGTGAGGTGGCAAAATTTGCAGATGATACAAAAACTACTCAAGATAGTTAAGTCCCAGACAGACTGCGAAGAGCTACAAATGATCTCACAAAACTGGGTGACTGGGCAACAAAATGGAAGATGAAATTCAATGTTTATAAATGCAAAGTAATGCACATTGGAAAACATAATCCCAACTATCCATATAAAATGATGGGGTCTAAATTAACTGTTACCACTCCCGAGAGAGATCTTGGAGTCACTGTCGATAGTTCTCTGAAAATATCTGCTCAATGTGCAGTCAAAAGAGCAGTGAACAGAATGTTGGGCATCATTAAGAAAGGGATAGATAATAAGACAGAAAATATCCAATCCCGCTATATATATCCATAGTACAGCTTGAATATTGTGTGTAGATGTGGTCACCCCATCTGAAAAAAAGATTTATTGGAAGTGGAAAAGGTACAGAAAATGGCAACAAAAATGATTAGGGGTATGGAACGGCTGCCGTATGAGAAGAGATTAATAAAATTGGGACTTTTCCGTTTGGAAAAGAGACAACTAAGAGGGGGATATGATCAGGGCCGCCCAGAGGGGGGGGCAAAGGGGGCAATTTGCCCCGGGCCCCGGGCTCCACAGGGGCCCCCAAGAGAAGAGCGGAGGCTCCCGCCTCCGCCCCTCTCCTGGAGCCTCAGCGCATCAAGCGCCATGTCTCCGGCGGAGCCCCTGAGCCCCGCCCCGCTCAGAGCCGCGTGGGGAGGGGGCGGGGCTGGGAGCTCCAACGGGGCCTGAGCCCCGCCCCGCTCAGAGCGGCGTGGGGAGGGGGTGGGGCAGCTGCCTCCGCTCGGCGTGGAGCTCACAGCCCCGCCCCCTCACCACGCGGCTCTGAGCGGGACGGAGCTCAGGCCCCGCCGGAGACGCGCTCGGGTAAGAGGCTGAGGCTGGGGCTGGGGCTGGGGCCGGGGCGGGGGGGGGGAAGCGGGACCCGCCGCCGCCGAAGCGCAGCCCGGTCTTTGGCGGCGGGGGGCCCCTTCTGTTCCGGGACCCGCCGCCGAAGTGCCCCGAAGGCCCGCGGCGGGGACCCCGCCCCTGCCACCGAATTACCGCCGAAGACCGGGCTGTGCTTCGGCGGCGGGTCCCGCTTCGGCGGTAATTCGGCGGCAGGGGGCTCCCGCCACGGGTCTTCGGGGCACTTTGGCGGGGGGTCCCAGAACTGAAGGGCCCCCCGCCGCCGAAGACCCCGGGCCCCCGGAATCCTCTGGGCGGCCCTGGATATGATTGAGGTCTATAAAATCATGACTGGTGTGGAGAAAGTAAATAGGAAAGTGTTATTTACTCCTTCTCATAACACAAGAACTAGGGGTCACCAAATGAAATTAACAGGCAGCAGGTTTAAAACAAACAAAAAGAAGTATTTCTGCACACAATGCACAGTCAACCTGTGGAACTCCTTGCCAGAGGATGGTGTGAAGGCCAAGACTATAACAGCGTTCAAAAAAGAACTAGATTAATTCATGGAGGATAGGTCCGTCAATGGCTATTAGCCATGATGGGCAGGGATGGTGTCCCTAGCCTCTGTTTTCCAGAAGCTGGGAATGGGCTTCAGGGGATGGATAACTTGATGATTCCCTGTTCTGTTCATTCCCTCTGCGGCACCTGGCATTGGCCACTGTTGGAAGACAGGATATTGGGCTGGATGGACCTTTGGTCAGACCCAGTATGGCTGTTCTTATTTTCATATCATTACACCGAGAAAAATAGTTCCCGATTGAAAGTGGTTTAATTTAAACATATGCTGAAAAATTATAATCCTACTTTTGGTTGGTGAGTGTGAACCTGTGGGACTGGTTTTTCTCTCCAGCCCTGCGTCTGTCTCAAGGGAGAAGTAGCTATCGTGCTCCAAAGACTGGTGCTTGTGGTTGGCTGTGGCCCAGTGTGGACTCTGGGAGGGTTTTCCAGCCTTTCATGCCCATCCAAGCTGCCCTCGGCTCCCTGAGTAGCTGCTTCGCCTCTGGCTTGGTCAGGTGTTTCATGGGCATGAATTCAAACGTGATCAGATGAAGCCCAGACTGGGGTGGGGAGGAACCGTACAAGAGGCGGGAACCAAACGGCACAGGGACCTGAGGAGATGAGAGTGGAGGGGCAGCGGGGACAATCAGCACCGAGGGAGGCAAATCCTGCCATTCAAGGAGAGGAAAGGAACCACCCAGCGCTTAAAGGGTGGGTGGAAGCCCGGCAGCTCCACTGACGCATGTAGATTTCATGTAACCTAGCCCCTAATTGCTGCAGGAAGGGAGCTGAATTGCAGTTGGGATCTGCCCATGAGAGGATCTCCTATTCCCAGCCACTGCTTCTGCCAGTCCCTAGGGAAGCCAGGGCACAGCCCCCCGCCTCCTTTAGGGTGACCAGATGTTCTGATTTTATAGGGACAGTCCCGATTTTGGGGTCTTTTTCTCACATAGGCACCTATTACCCCCCACCTCCTGTCCCGATTTTTGACACTTGCTATCTGGTCAGCCTAGCCTCCTTCCTCCTGCCCCATAGAGGGCTCTTCCTCGCCGCCCCCCACTTCCCTTCCTAGGGCCTGCAGGCTGCCCTCCGTGTCCCTTTGGCTCCGGAGGAAAGAGGTGCCCTCCCTGTTGATCCCCTGTTCCCCTCCGTGGCTGTTTGTAGGGGTCAGAGAGGGGAGGCTCCGTTGCTGCTGCTCCTTTTCCCTACCTCATTCTAGAAATAAGGGCCGAGGGAGGGCTTTGGGCCCCACCATTTCACCTGCATCACCGTGCCCTGCCACAGTTCTCTCCCCTCCCCCTCTGCCCATCACCCCGACTTCCTTCCTGCCACTCTCCTCCCAGCCTCCTTCCTTCCTACTGCCTGCCTCCACCCTCGGCCCATGCCCAGAGATCTCCCACCTGATTCCTTCCATCACTCTGTCCCCAGAGACCGTGCACCTGCTCTCAGCACTGACCCCCTCACCCACACACATTCCTTCCCAAGCCCAGCTCCCCCGCTTTTCCTAGCTCCCCGAGCTTCCAGTTGGGGTGTATTGAAAACTGGGTTAAAAGGAGAAGCTACCACTTTAAGCATAAGAGGTTTCCTGCTCATGTTTGTAGGCTAGGGGCCTCTGCAGGGAAGCGTAGGGTCTAACAGCCAGCTTGCAAAGGGCCAGATTAGTGCATCGCTATCTTAAGAAGCAGCTGCTTCATCTCTCTCCGTTTGTTTGTCTTTGGTTCTTGCATGTTAGGGCTTTGGATTCTAAGAAATAAAGCCGTCTAGCACTAGAAACAGTTCAGCAAGAGGATTTTGTGGTTTTTAATCTAACTTCTCTACAGGTATGTCTGCACACAACACCAGAGAGTCCCCTTTTTCCTGGCAATGGCCTGAAATCAGCCACGGTTTGCCCTCCGGGTGAATCAAAACCCTGGGGATAATTCACATCCCCTGTCTGATCAGTTTAGTTGTCCCGATCCGTAACAAACAAAGAGAGTGTGAGCTAAGTTCCCATTCCACCTAAAACCCCATCCAGGATTTTAAGAGACAAACAGGCTCCCCTCTGCAATGAATGTAGTGATCAGCCTTCAGCATTACTCTGCAGAAAGGTGGCACTGTCAACATGAGAACTAGCCCTGCAAGCAGGGTCCTGGCTGCAGGGCACAAACAACCGCAGGCAGGGCATGTGAGCTGCCAGAGGAATGTGTGAGAAAGCTCTGGACCTTGGCTGTTATTTGTCTGGATTGCAAAGATGCCCTAATCAGGTCAAAGCTCCATTGTCCAGAGGCTTTACCGACACGCAGTAACAGGGAGCCGCCTTGCCCTGAAGACTGGAAAGAGAAACAAATTCCCAGCTGCATCTGAGTGCAGGAAACAAAACTTTAACTTCAGTACAGAACTGAAACTGATTCTCCTGCCAGCTAATCTGAGAAATGAAATTTACTGCTAGCGATGAAATCAAACTGACAAAACACAGAGCACAGCCAAAGGAAAATAAAACACAGAGGAAGGGAAGCAAATCATTTTATTTTCTTTAAGCTCCACACAGTTGTAGGCGGCAAAGGTGTTGCAAAATTAAAAAAAAAAAAAAAACTTAAACAAAACCTAACTAAATAGATGCTTTATAGAATCATAGACTAACAGGGTCGGAAGGGACCTCAGGAGGTATCTAGTCCCACCCCCTGCTCAAAGCAGGACCCATTCCCAACTAAATCATCCCAGCCAGGGCTTTGTCAAGCCTGACCTTAAAAACCTCTAAGGAAGGAGATTCCACCGCCTCCCTAGGTAACCCATTCCAGTGCTTCACCATTCTCTGAGTGAAAAAGTTTTTCCTAATAGCCAACCTAAACCTCCCCCACTGCAACTTGAGACCATTACTCCTTGTTCTGTCATCAGGTACCACTGAGAACAGTCTAGAGCCATCCTCTTTGGAACCCCCTTTCAGATAGTTGAAACCAGCTATCAAATCCCCCCTCATTCTTCTC
This sequence comes from Mauremys mutica, assembly GCF_020497125.1. Classification (NCBI taxonomy): domain Eukaryota; kingdom Metazoa; phylum Chordata; order Testudines; family Geoemydidae; genus Mauremys; species Mauremys mutica. The sequence continues at coordinate 8,206,329 of NC_059073.1, read as the reverse complement.
TTCTGCAGACTAAACAATCCCAGTTCCCTCAGCCTCTCCTCATAAGTCATGTGCTCCAGCCCCCTAATCATTTTTGTTGCCCTCCGCTGGACTCTTTCCAATTTTTCCACATCCTTCTTGTAGTGTGGGGCCCAAAACTGGACACAAAACTATTCCAGAGCATAACTACCTTTAGACTGTCCTACTCCTGGTGGACATGGGGAACAACTCATCACCATCCTCTTTCTAACAGCCTTTTACAATTGGAAGACTGTTACCATTCCTCCCCACATGCACACTCACTTTAACCCTCATTATTGGGTCTTCTCATACATTGGAAGGCTGTCCACAGAGCTTCTGTTACTTGGCTGAAGAAGCCTGTATCTTCAGGCATCTAACTTCAAGCAATGATGCTGGATTACTGCTCATGAATACCAGGCAGATATTTCAAAAAGGCTCAGTACCCGCTGAAACCTGGCATTGCTCACTCTCTTGCCTTCGGAGTACAATGAACGGCCCAGATACAAAGATCCAGCCCCCTTGAATGCAGCATATGAAAGGAAGCTCAGATCTATCTCGTGCCCTTAATTATATCCTGAAACTCCTTTTCACTCTCTGAATCCGAGCACTATATTTAATACGCTTTATATTTGAAGGACCAATAGTTTTATTTATTTTTTTATTTATATATTTTTTTATTAATTTTCCAAATACACCAAAATACCAGATTCATCTTCATACACAAAGTAAATAAAGAGGGGTAGGACAAGGGGAGGGGAGGGAAGCAACATATCTAACTTCGGGGCCTATGTTAATCAGAGATCTCTAAAAAATTGCTTTGAATTTTTCAGGAATGCCCTTTCTGCACAACGCCAGTTGTTCATTAGCGCTGAGGGCAAGCCATATCACTGAGTCAGAGGCATCAGTACCTGGGGGGAATCGACTTTTCCATTTTTGCAGAAATTAATTTTTTAGTCTGAGCACAATTTTCAATTTAAAATTTGCTTTTTTCTCCATCATGTCCATAGATCCCGTCCGGCTGGAAGGTACCATTGGGACTACAGTCTGTGGATGTTTTAATCCGGCCCTCAAGCTACCCCCCAGGGAGCGGGTTGGGAGTTTTCCC